>NC_135373.1:13093872-17893872 GCF_049243985.1 Paroedura picta
TATAGTAGAAGAAGATAGCAGTATAAGATAGAATTTCATGACGCTAAGCAACGCTTAGCAGGTATTTCTACTATTCGTGGTATGGATGAAATCAGTGACATAAAGTAATTTCTTAGCGAACATTTTTTACATGTCTGTACACCACCGTGGTTTACAAGAAAGGGTGTCTTTATCATGCATGCTATGTGAATCTGCAGGCCAGGTCCTGTTCGTGCGTAACGCTTAGCAGGTATATTTCCTATTCGCTGTATGGTTGTAATCAACGACATAAAGTAATTTCTTAGCCAACAAGTATTTACGGTTATATCATAGGCAGTAGAAGATAGAATTTCGTAACACTAAGCAACGCTTAGCGGTTATATTTCCTATTCGTTGTATGGATGAAATCAGAGACATAAAGTAATTGAGCCAACGAGTATTTAAGGTTATCATAGAAGAAGATAGAATTTCATAATAATATGTAATAATAATAGAGATGATGGAAATAGCACTACTTGCTTTCGCTATGTAACCGTAATTGTTAAATTTGGGACGTTCCTTGATGAAGGGAAAAGAAACATGCATGCTATATATCAGGTATATATGCCATTAGTTGTATGGATGTAATCATGACATCAGGTAAATTCTTAGCGTAGTATTTAAGGTGTCTTTCATTCATGCTACATAGCAGGTATATATTCCATTCGTTGTATGGATGTAATCAATCATTAATTAATTTATTAGCCAACCAGTATTTTAGGTTATATGAGGCAGTAGAAGATAGAATTTCATAACACTTTAAACTAATAATAGAGAATTTTGAAATAGCACTAGTAGCTTTTGCTATTTGACCATAATAGTTAAATAAGTCAGTTGCATTGGTGAAGTCCTAAGAAACTATGTCGTCTTATAATAGGGCTCCTACTGGTTTTAAGAAGCAATACCAAGAGACTCCATCTGCAGCATAGGATAAACTTGCGGGATGTTCTCTGATAAGTGTATGAAGCCATCAGAAGTAGTAAAGGCAAAATGAGTCGTTCTCGTATAAATCTTGTTTACATGTCTGTACACCACGGTGGTTTACAAGAAAGGGTGTCTTTATCATGCATGCTATGCAGGCCAAGTCCTGTTCGTGCGTAACGCTTAGCAGGTATATTTCCTATTCGCTGTATGGATGTAATCAACCACATAAAGTAATTTCTTAGCCAACAAGTATTTACGGTTATCTCATAGGCAGTAGAAGATAGAATTTCAAAACACTAAGCAACGCTTAGGGGTTATATTACCTATTCGTTGTATGGATGAAATCAGAGACATAAAGTAATTCAGCCAACGAGTATTTAAGGTTATCATAGTAGAAGATAGAATTTCGTAATACTATGTAATAATAATAGAGATTATGGAAACAGCTCTACTTGCTTTCGCTATATAACCGTAATAAATATGGGACGTTCCTTGATGAAGGGAAAAGAAACATGCGTGCTATATATTAGGTATATATCCCATTCGTTGTATGGATGTAATCAATCATAAATTAATTTATTAGCCAACCAGTATTTTAGGTTATATGAGGCAGTAGATGATAGAATTTCATAACAAACAAATAATAGAGATTTTTGAAATAGCACTAGTAGCTTTTGCTATTTGACCATAATAGTTAAATAAGTCAGTTACATTGTTGAAGTCCTAAGAAACTATCTTGTAATATAATAGGGCTCCTACTGGTTTTAAGAAGCAATACCAAGAGACTCCATCTGCAGCATAGGATAAACTTGCGGGATGTTCTCTGATAAGTGTATGAAGCCATCAGAAGTAGTAAAGCCAAAATGAGTCGTTCCCGTATAAATCTTGTTTACATGTCTGTACACCACCGTGGTTTACAAGAAAGGGTGTCTTTATCATGCATGCTATGTGAATCTGCAGGCCAGGTCCTGTTCGTGCGTAACGCTTAGCAGGTATATTTCCTATTCGCTGTATGGTTGTAATCAACCACATAAAGTAATTTCTTAGCCAACAAGTATTTACGGTTATCTCATAGGCAGTAGAAGATAGAATTTCAAAACACTAAGCAACGCTTAGCGGTTATATTTCGTATTCGTTGTATGGATGAAATCAGAGACATAAAGTAATTCAGCCAACGAGTATTTAAGGTTATCATAGTAGAAGATAGAATTTCATAATACTATGTAATAATAATAGAGATTATGGAAACAGCACTACTTGCTTTCACTATATAACCGTAATAAATATGGGACGTTCCTTGATGAAGGGAAAAGAAACATGCATGCTATGTATCAGGTATATATGCCATTAGTTTTTATGGATGTAATCATGAGATCAGGTAAATTCTTAGCGAAGTATTTAAGGTGTCTTTCATTCATGCTACATAGCAGGTATATATACCATTCATTGTATGGATGTAATCAATCATAAATTAATTTATTAGCCAACCAGTATTTAGGTTATATGAGGCAGTAGATGATAGAATTTCATAACACTTTAAACTAATAATAGAGAATTTTGAAATAGCACTAGTAGCTTTTGCTATTTGACCATAATAGTTAAATAAGTCAGTTGCATTGGTGAAGTCCTAAGAAACTATGTCGTAATATAATAGGGCTCCTACTGGTTTTAAGAACCAATACCAAGAGACTCCATCTGCAGCATAGGATAAACTTGCGCGATGTTCTCTGCTAAGTGTATGAAGCCATCAGAAGTAGTAAAGGCAAAATGAGTCGTTCTCGTGTAAATCTTGTTTACATGTCTGTACACCACCGTGGTTTACAAGAAAGGGTGTCTTTATCATGCATGCTATGTGAATCTGCAGGCCAGGTCCTGTTCGTGCGTAACGCTTAGCAGGTATATTTCCTATTCGCTGTATGGATGTAATCAACAACATAAAGTAATTTCTTAGCCAACAAGTATTTACGGTTATCTCATAGGCAGTAGAAGATAGAATTTCAAAACACTAAGCAACGCTTAGGGGTTATATTTCCTATTCGTTGTATGGATGAAATCAGAGACATAAAGTAATTCAGCCAACGAGTATTTAAGGTTATCATAGTAGAAGATAGAATTTCATAATACTATGTAATAATTATAGAGATTATGGAAATAGCACTACTTGCTTTCGCTATATAACCGTAATTGTTAAATATGGGACGTTCCTTGATGAAGGGAAAAGAAACATGCGTGCTATATATGAGGTATATATACCATTCGTTGTATGGATGTAATCAATAATAAATTAATTTATTAGCCAACCAGTATTTTAGGTTATATGAGGCAGTAGATGATAGAATTTCATAACAAACAAATAATAGAGATTTTTGAAATAGCACTAGTAGCTTTTGCTATTTGACCATAATAGTTAAATAAGTCAGTTACATTGTTGAAGTCCTAAGAAACTATCTCGTAATATAATAGGGCTCCTACTGGTTTTAAGAAGCACTACCAAGAGACTCCATCTGCAGCATAGGATAAACTTGCGGGATGTTCTCTGATAAGTGTATGAAGCCATCAGAAGTAGTAAAGCCAAAATGAGTTGTTCTCGTATAAATCTTGTTTACATGGCTGTTCACCACCGTGGTTTACAAGAAAGGGTGTCTTTATCATGCATGCTATGTGAATCTGCAGGCCAGGTCCTGTCCGTGCGTAACGCTTAGCAGGTATATTTCCTATTCGCTGTATGGATGTAATCAACGACATAAAGTAATTTCTTAGCCAACAAGTATTTACTGTTATCTAATAGGCAGTAGAAGATAGAATTTCAAAACACTAAGCAATGCTTAGGGGTTATATTTCCTATTCATTGTATGGATGAAATCAGAGACATAAAGTAATTCAGCCGAGTATTTAAGGTTATCATAGTAGAAGATAGAATTTCATAATACTATGTAATAATAATAGAGATTATGGAAACAGCACTACTTGCTTTCGCTATATAACCGTAATAAATATGGGACGTTCCTTGATGAAGGGAAAAGAAACATGCATGCTATGTATCAGGTATATATGCCATTAGTTTTTATGGATGTAATCATGAGATCAGGTAAATTCTTAGCGAAGTATTTAAGGTGTCTTTCATACATGCTACATAGCAGGTATATATCACATTCGTTGTATGGATGTAATCAATCATAAATTAAATTATTAGCCAACCAGTATTTAGGTTATATGAGGCAGTAGATGATAGAATTTCATAACACTTTAAACTAATAATAGAGAATTTTGAAATAGCACTAGTAGCTTTTGCTATTTGACCATAATAGTTAAATAAGTCAGTTGCATTGGTGAAGTCCTAAGAAACTATGTCGTAATATAATAGGGCTCCTACTGGTTTTAAGAAGCAATACCAAGAGACTCCATCTGCAGCATAGGATAAACTTGCGCGATGTTCTCTGCTAACTGTATGAAGCCATCAGAAGTAGTAAAGGCAAAATGAGTCGTTCTCGTGTAAATCTTGTTTACATGTCTGTACACCACCGTGGTTTACAAGAAAGGGTGTCTTTATCATGCATGCTATGTGAATCTGCAGGCCAGGTCCTGTTCGTGCGTAACGCTTAGTAGGTATATTTCCTATTGGCTGTATGGATGTAATCAACGACATAAAGTAATTTCTTAGCCAACAAGTATTTACGGTTATCTCATAGGCAGTAGAAGATAGAATTTCAAAACACTAAGCAACGCTTAGGGGTTATATTACCTATTCGTTGTATGGATGAAATCAGAGACATAAAGTAATTCAGCCAACGAGTATTTAAGGTTATCATAGTAGAAGATAGAATTTCGTAATACTATGTAATAATAATAGAGATTATGGAAACAGCTCTACTTGCTTTCGCTATATAACCGTAATAAATATGGGACGTTCCTTGATGAAGGGAAAAGAAACTTGCATGCTATGTATCAGGTATATATGCCATTAGTTTTTATGGATGTAATCATGACATCAGGTAAAAGCAAAGTATTTAAGGTGTCTTTCATTCATGCTACATAGCAGGTATATATCCCATTCGTTGTATGGATGTAATCAATCATAAATTAATTTATTAGCCAACGAGTATTTTAGGTTATATGAGGCAGTAGATGATAGAATTGCATAACACTTTAAACTAATAATAGAGAATGTTGAAATAGCACTAGTAGCTTTTGCTATTTGACCATAATAGTTAAATAAGTCAGTTGCATTGGTGAAGTCCTAAGAAACTATGTCGTAATATAATAGGGCTCCTACTGGTTTTAAGAAGCAATACCAAGAGACTCCATCTGCAGCATAGGATAAACTTGCGGGATGTTCTCTGCTGTATGAAGCCATCAGAAGTAGTAAAGGCAGAATGAGTCGTTCTCGTGTAAATCTTGTTTACATGTCTGTACACCACCGTGGTTTACAAGAAAGGGTGTCTTTATCATGCATGCTATGTGAATCTGCAGGCCAGGTCCTGTTCTTGCGTAACGCTTAGCAGGTATATTTCCTATTCGCTGTATGGATGTAATCAACCACATAAAGTAATTTCTTAGCCAACAAGTATTTACGGTTATCTCATAGGCAGTAGAAGATAGAATTTCAAAACACTAAGCAAAGCTTAGGGGTTATATTTCCTATTCGTTGTATGGATGAAATCAGAGACATAAAGTAATTCATCCAACGAGGATTTAAGGTTATCATAGTAGAAGATAGAATTTCATAATACTATGTAATAATAATAAAGATTATGGAAATAGCACTACTTGCTTTCGCTATATAACCGTAATTGTTAAATATGGGATGTTCCTTGATGAAGGGAAAAGAAACATGCGTGCTATATAATAGGTATATATCCCATTCTTTGTATGGATGTAATCAATCATAAATTAATTTATTAGCCAACCAATATTTTAGGTTATATGAGGCAGTAGATGATAGAATTTCATAACAAACAAATAATAGAGATTTTTGAAATAGCACTAGTAGCTTTTGCTATTTGACCATAATAGTTAAATAAGTCAGTTGCATTGGTGAAGTCCTAAGAAACTATGTCGTAATATAATAGGGCTCCTACTGGTTTTAAGAAGCAATACCAAGAGACTCCATCTGCAGCATAGGATAAACTTGCGGGATGTTCTCTGATAAGTGTATGAAGCCATCAGAAGTAGAAAAGCCAAAATGAGTCGTTCTCGTATAAATCTTGTTTACATGTCTGTACACCACCGTGGTTTACAAGAAAGGGTGTCTTTATCATGCATGCTATGTGAATCTGCAGGCCAGGTCCTGTTCGTGCGTAACACTTAGCAGGTATATTTCCTATTCGCTGTATGGATGTAATCAACCACATAAAGTAATTTCTTAGCCAACAAGTATTTACGGTGATCTCATAGGCAGTAGAAGATAGAATTTCAAAACACTAAGCAACGCTTAGCGGTTATATTTCGTATTCGTTGTATGGATGAAATCAGAGACATAAAGTAATTCAGCCAATGAGTATTTAAGGTTATCATAGTAGAAGATAGAATTTCATAATACTATGTAATAATTATAGAGATTATGGAAATAGCACTACTTGCTTTCGCTATATAACCGTAATTGTTAAATATGGGACGTTCCTTGATGAAGGGAAAAGAAACATGCGTGCTATATATCAGGTATATATGCCATTAGTTGTATGGATGTAATCATGACATCAGGTAAATTCTTAGCAAAGTATTTAAGGTGTCTTTCATTCATGCTACATAGCAGGTATATATCACATTCGTTGTATGGATGTAATCAATCATAAATTAATTTATAAGCCAACCAGTATTTTAGGTTATATGAGGCAGTAGGTGATAGAATTTCATAACACTTTAAACTAATAATAGAGAATTTTGAAATAGCACTAGTAGCTTTTGCTATTTGACCATAATAGTTAAATAAGTCAGTTACATTGCTATTTGACCATAATACGGTTCCACCAGCTGTAGCCTCAAACAACGCATAACGCAAATCAAGTAACCAGCAGTCTATCCCACATTCTGACAGATGGACTCCATCTGCTCTGTATAGAGCCCAAAAACTTTGGCAGATATCAGGGTGCGGAATATAACGCCCGCCCGCCTTTTTTAACCACTTTGCAATTGCTTTATTAATTTTCTTGCGTGAAATGTCAACTTTCTTGGGGGAAACTGCCCCTCTCCAATTCCGATGCACGAGAAGTGCCGACCACCATATTCTGATGCCTGGAAATCCTGATGTAATCCTCTCAAGGTCCAACTTCATGGACTCTTCCAAACCGAGTGCCTTCATGCTGGTGATGTCATTTTCTCCCAGTTGAATGACTAAAATATCCGGCACACCGGTTCGCTTCACAGCTGTGGTTAGATCATCTAGCAGCGAAGCCCAACGCATACCACGCCGACCAGCCCAGGCAATTCGGTAGTGATCTTCCAGACCCAAGTTGCTGGTCCATCCGGACCGTAAAGAATAGCGGGCCGCCCAGTGGACAATACTGTGCCCGATGACCAGTACTTTTGGCACTTCCGAGCATCGATCTGCAAGTGAATGGCACATGAGATGGTTATAACACCAAGCCGGGGCGGACATAGTGCTTGAAAGCAGAGGAACACCACCTCCCCACTGCCTGAAGGCATCCCAGAATTCGCTGCTTCCGTGGCTGCCCCAATACGGAAGGAGTGAGTCCCAATTTGCTCAGCTGGTAAGCCCGAGCTTCTCAATGCACGCTTCAAAACTGAACCAAATTGATACCGGGACAGACACGTTCCGTTCAAATGTATCAGCAATGGACCAGATATGTCTGGCCGAACCTCCAGAAAGGGTCTCGTAGCTCGGACCGGGCAAGGACCGCTCAGTGGGGCAGCACGTAAAAACACAAGCGAACCTCGGCCCAATTGGTCTGTCTTCGATCGGCGAAGGAGTATGTGCAGACCCTCTTCCGATACCTGCACAGCCTCCTTTGTTAATGCCCTGCCCCCGGACTTGAACGAGTTTCAGCCAACAATTCCCCACATCGGAAAGCCCCAAAAAAGGCAAGCGTAAAAGCCGCCGCAAATAAAATTGCTTCGTAACAACTAGAGCATACAGTGGGCAGCTGTTGCAATAGGCCTTGAAGTATTGCCAGAGAAATCGGCCGCCTTGCATCCACTACAGCCGGACTAAGCCTCCTCCAACCCACTATGGCCTTATGGACTAGAAATGATGAAGTTGAGTCCGCATTCCCAATTGCTTTACACAAAAAAGATAAGCCTGCCATGTGGATTCCCATTGTCCGAGGTGATAACCCCTGCGATCGTAGCTGCATAAGATATCTTAAAACAGACTCCTCAGTCTTAAAACAGACTCCTCAGTCCTCAGTCAGACACCTCAGTCTTAAAACAGACTCCTCAGCCAAGCACGTAAGCCCCACACTCTCCCGATGAAGTCAGCATAACCCCGAATAGCGGCTGAATAAGACCGACGAGTTGCCGGGGCCAATGAATTGTTCACAGCCTCTATGATGTGTCCAAGCCAAGCGTCCACAATTCCTCCGGGAATCAGTCTGGAAACTGGCGTGCTGCCGGTGCCAGCTGACGAAATCTCTGCTCCTGAAAGGGAGACAGAGCGTCCGCAATATCATTAGAGGCGCCTGGCACATGTCTAGCCCAAAACGTAATGTTGGCCCTCACCAACCTGCGCACTAAGCGCATTACCCTTAAGGACTTGCTGGACTGGCTGTTAATGATGCGCACTACAGCTTGGTTGTCGCACCAAAACAATACCCTGCTATTGAGGAACAATTCTTGCCATATCTCCACCGCTACCACTACTGGAAAAAGCTCCAGAAAAGTGAGATCCCTAAGGATCCCAGACACCGCCCACGAATGTGGCCATTTTTCAGCGCACCATCTGTTTTGGTAAAATACCCCAAAACCCAGGCTGCCTGAAGCATCCGAATGAACCTGAAGGGATGATTCTGGGGACAGTGGCGTCTGCCACATAGCCACCCCGTTGAATCCCTCAATGAACTCCCTCCACACTTGAAGGTCCTCTTTCAAAGATTTTGACAATCTAATGTGATGGTGTGGTGAGGTCACCCCCGCAGTTGCCCTTGCTAACCTTGCACAAAAGGCACGCCCTGGTGAAACTGCTTTGCAGGCAAAATTTAAGTGTCCCAGGAGACTCTGCATCTCCCTCAGTGTATATTTTCGTTTTGCCAACAAGCCCTCCAACCGGTTCCCTAATGTTAGGACCTTATCTTCAGGTAACCTTGATAAGCCCAACTCAGAATCTAACAATATGCCTAAGTAGCTCAACCTGGTCAAAGGACCTTCGGTTTTTTCCGCCGCTAGCGGAACCCCAACTTCCTCCGCTAAGGACTGGAAAACCGCTAGTTTGTCTGCGCAGGTCGACGAACCAGCTGGGCCAATAAACAAAAAATCATCCAGGGAGTGCGTGATATGCGGACTCCCCGCTCTGGTTTTGGCCTCCCATTCCAAAAAGGTACTGAAGGACTCAAAAGCAAAACAGGAAATGGAACACCCCATAGGCATAGCCTTGTCCACATACCAGTGATCCTGGAAATGACAGCCCAATAAACAAAAATCTTCCGGATGCATAGGCAACAGCCGAAAGGCTGATTGCACATCACATTTTGCCATCAAAGCACCCGGGCCACAGTCCCGTACCAAAGCTATCGCATGGTCTAAGGATGCATATTTAACCGAGCAAAGCTCCGGAGCAATCCCGTCATTCACAGACGATCCCTTTGGGTAGGACAGATGATGAATGAGTCTATACTGTCCTGGTGCTTTTTTAGGCACTACACCCAATGGAGAAACTCTAAGGTTCTGAAGGGGAGGACGACAGTAAGGGCCAGCCATCCGACACGCTAAACATTCCTTTCTTATCTTTTCGGCCACTACGTCAGGCATTTGTAGTGCCGATTTTATGTTTGGGCTAGTCGTAGCCTGCCTCTGCCCTTCATATGGTATGCGGAAACCCACCAAAAATCCGGCAGCCAGATAATCAGCAGCCTCCCTTTTTGGATAAGTCCGTAACAACGCCAACAACGATGACACTATTACCGGGGACGTTGCTAGGGTGGTGAGCTCCACCGGGACCTCATTCAGTCTTTTGACTTCCGATTGTTCCTGAATTCGACGACCCACTCCTCTCTTTTGCGGTGGGCTGGCTAGATCGAAAGGGCCGGTTCGAACCGAGCCGACCACAATCCAACCTAGAATGACTACCCCCACACCCCTCACAGCTGTGCTCAAAGCGGCACCGATGCCGTTGACACGTTCCCTTGTTGTAGTCCCAACACAATCCCCTGCTTTCCCGCCTGCTGCCAGACCCTCGTCTCTCATATTCAGTTCTCTGAACATAGGGCCCCACTTTGACCATCCAAGAGTCACGGTCTTTTAAGTCCCATCTGGCCTGGCCATTGTTGGAAGCCTTCTCCCTAGCTTTTTTATCATATGCAATTGCTGCGGTGTCCCCCGATAACACTTTTGCCTCCATCACGTTGGTAAAGTGCCTGATCAAGTGCCACCGCCGTTCCGGAAATGCACCTGCCACCAAAAACATATATTCCCCAAAACCTCTGATCCAGTTGGTGAAATTCCGCTCCACCATGTTGTGGCTTTTTCGTACCCTCCCCCTCTTGGAGCCCGTCTTGGGGGCTTCATCCTCAGGGCGTACAAAATCAAAGACATCCACATAATATCCAGTCAAAGCCTTTGACCTCTGTCTCGTGGATACCAGGAGGGTCATCCCCTGCTAGGAAACCCGTTGGAGGCTGAGTAGGTTTTCCCGCCCCCAAACCCTCACTCTAATACAACCTTGTTGCCTCCCTGTATCAAGCCAGCCACGAGGGAAGGCCTGGGACCAAGGCCCCCTTTAACCAATACGCTACATCCCCCTGACTCGCCATCACAGTGTCATCCTCAGATGTAGAGGACTCACTGCCAGAGCTGTCCGAATGTCGTGCCTGGGAGCGCTTGCTCCGACTGCGCTTCCGGCGCTTCTTACCCTTATCTGCAGGGGTGACCAGCTCGCCTTGAGCCAAAGGAATGGATCCAACAGCAGCAGCCGGACCAGGTTGTGCTGCCGGGACCACAATCACTGCTGGTGTTAAATCAAGCTGTGCCATTGGCGGATGCCCTTCGGCGCGGCTAAGGCCAGGCTGCCCCGAGTTCCCCTGAGCCATATCAAGAATTAAACCCGGCTGCCCCAAAGATGCCCGGCTAAAACCTGCTGCCTGGCCAGGCGGCATCCCTGAGTTTTCAGCCCCACTAAAGGTCGGCCCCATTTCTGATGACTCTGCCTGTAATGAGGCCCCCCTTTCCCCATTGCTAGAAACTGTAGAAGAGGCTGGCAGATGACCAGTGCCATCTGGCATACCCCCAGCACTTCTAGTACCAGCTGCCAAGCTGAGGTGCCCACCCGGAGTTTGCATGTAGTCTTGCTGAGGAGGAACTGAACTCTCCCCAGCCCCAGCTCTTGCATATGCCCAGGAGGCCTGTGCCCCATTAGAGCCCAGGTGACATGTTGCCCGGATTGGGGCCCTGCCACCTGCGGACCAATGGGCAGTCCCACTTGGCGCCATGCCCCCTGCTGGCCAGAGAACTGCCCCCTTAAAGGCCAAACCATTTGCTGACCATGAAGTTGGCCAGAGTGGGGCCAAAACGCCTGACCGCTCCCCCCTTCCCAAGAATCAAGATCTCCCCCAAGAGGCCAGTATGAAGTTGGGGGTGCCCCCCAGCCTGGACCCCATCCTCCACTTGGGCTGGCCACCCTGCTCAGAATCTACCTACCAGGTGCCAGCCCAGCTAAAATTGCCTGCCCAGAGCCCACAGATGCAGGGGGTGCCATCCACCCCTGCCCCTGTGCCTGATGTGGCTCTGCCAGAGGGGGGTATTGTGGTGTTACTCTCCCCTATTGCCCAATCCCCACACTGGCCGGGGTAGCAGCCCTCTGCTGAACACTGCCCTCCATAACAGACCCCATAGGAGGGGAGCTAATTGCCGCAGGCTGCAGCCTCTCACGCTCCCGTCTCCTAGCACCCCTTGTCCCATAAGGAGTCTGAACTGGCTGGCTCCCCAGCCCTGAGCTTGACTGTAAATCAGCCCCCACAGCAGCGCGCGGAGCAGGCCCGCCATGCGCTTGAGTCACAGCGCGACCAGGCCCCTGAGCGCCGCGGCCCTGCCCCACTCGCTGGGTTGAATCAGCCGTTCGCCAAGGTCCCGATGCCCTACGGGCCCAGCAGCCCCACCCCGGGCCGCAGCACATCTCCGCGGGGCCATCCTCTGCCCGTCTTCCCTGCTGTGGCAAAAGGGGGGGAAATTTTTTTTTTGAAGCTGATCACTCGGGCATCACCTCCGCGATCGGGAGGAAAACCGCCGCTTTATTTTTTTAAAACCAAAAAAGCCCTAGGCAGCTCCTGAAACCGAGGCAGAGCTCCCTCACGGCAGCTCCAACCTCGGCGGCAGGGAAGAGGGAAAGAGACTCGCGACTCTTTTCCCTCTCCCTAAATGGGCAACGCTGAGGAGCCTGGGGGGAGAGGCCTGAACTCCCTACCTCCCAGGTCTTCCCCGGCAAAAGAGCCCCCACAGGATCATGGGACTTTCGTGGTTTACACGAAAGGGTGTCTTTATCATGCATGCTATGTGAATCTGCAGGCCAGGTCCTGTTCGTGCGTAACGCTTAGCAGGTATATTTCCTATTCGCTGTATGGATGTAATCAACAACATAAAGTAATTTCTTAGCCAACAAGTATTCACGGTTATCTCATAGGCAGTAGAAGATAGAATTTCATAACACTAAGCAACACTTAGCGGTTATATTTCCTATGCGTTGTATGGATGTAATCATGACATCAGGTAAATTCTTAGCGAAGTATTTAATGTGTCTTTCATTCATGCTACATAGCAGGTATATATCCCATTCGTTGTATGGATGTAATCAATCATAAATTAATTTATTAGCCAACCAGTATCTCAGGTTATATGAGGCAGTAGATGATAGAATTTCATAACACTTTAAACTAATAATAGAGAAATTTGAAATAGCACTAGTAGCTTTTGCTATTTGACCATAATAGTTAAATAAGTCAGTTACATTGTTGAAGTCCTAAGAAACTATCTCGTAATATAATAGGGCTCCTACTGGTCTTAGCCAACAAGTATTTACGGTTATCTCATAGGTAGTAGAAGATAGAATTTCAAAACACTAAGCAATGGATGTAATCATGACATCAGGTAAATTCTTATCGAAGTATTTAAGGTGTCTTTCATTCATGCTACATAGCAGGTATATATCCCATTCGTTGTATGGATGAAATCAGAGACATAAAGTAATTCAGCCAACGAGTATTTAAGGTTATCATAGTAGAAGATAGAATTTCATAATACTATGTAATAATAATAGAGATTATGGAAACAGCACTACTTGCTTTCGCTATATAACCGTAATAAATATGGGACGTTCCTTGATGAAGGGAAAAGAAACATGCGTGCTATATATCAGGTATATATGCCATTAGTTGTATGGATGTAATCATGACATCAGGTAAATTCTTAGCGAAGTATTTAATGTGTCTTTCATTCATGCTACATAGCAGGTATATATCCCATTAGTTGTATGGATGTAATCAATCATAAATTAATTTATTAGTCAACCAGTATTTTAGGTTATATGAGGCAGTAGATGATAGAATTTCATAACACTTTAAACTAATAATAGAGAAATTTGAAATTGCACTAGTAGCTTTTGCTATTTGACCATAATAGTTAAATAAGTCAGTTACATTGTTGAAGTCCTAAGAAACTATCTCGTAATATAATAGGGCTCCTACTGGTTTTAAGAAGCAATACCATGAGACTCCATCTGCAGCATAGGATAAACTTGCGGGATGTTCTCTGCTGTATGAAGCCATCAGAAGTAGTAAAGGCAAAATGAGTCGTTCTCGTGTAAATCTTGTTTACATGTCTGTACACCACCGTGGTTTACAAGAAAGGGTGTCTTTATCATGCATGCTATGTGAATCTGCAGGCCAGGTCCTGTTCGTGCGTAACGCTTAGCAGGTATATTTCCTATTCGCTGTATGGATGTAATCAACAACATAAAGTAATTTCTTAGCCAACAAGTATTTACGGTTATCTCATAGGCAGTAGAAGATAGAATTTCATAACACTAAGCAACGCTTAGCGGTTATATTTCCTATGCGTTGTATGGATGAAATCAGAGACATAAAGTAATTCAGCCAACGAGTATTTAAGGTTATCATAGTAGAAGATAGAATTTCATAATACTATGTAATAATAATAGAGATTATGGAAACAGCACTACTTGCTTTCGCTATATAACCGTAATAAATATGGGACGTTCCTTGATGAAGGGAAAAGAAACATGCGTGCTATATATCAGGTATATATGCCATTAGTTGTATGGATGTAATCATGACATCAGGTAAATTCTTAGCGAAGTATTTAATGTGTCTTTCATTCATGCTACATAGCAGGTATATATCCCATTCGTTGTATGGATGTAATCAATCATAAATTAATTTATTAGCCAACCAGTATTTTAGGTTATATGAGGCAGTAGATGATAGAATTTCATAACACTTTAAACTAATAATAGAGAAATTTGAAATTGCACTAGTAGCTTTTGCTATTTGACCATAATAGTTAAATAAGTCAGTTACATTGTTGAAGTCCTAAGAAACTATCTCGTAATATAATAGGGCTCCTACTGGTTTTAAGAAGCAATACCAAGAGACTCCATCTGCAGCATAGGATAAACTTGCGGGATGTTCTCTGCTATAAGAAGACATCAGAAGTAGTAAAGGCAAAATGAGTCGTTCTCGTGTAAATCTTGTTTACATGTCTGTACACCACCGTGGTTTACAAGAAAGGTTGTCTTTATCATGCATGCTATGTGAATCTGCAGGCCAGGTCCTGTTCGTGCGTAACGCTTAGCAGGTATATTTCCTATTCGCTGTATGGATGTAATCAACCACATAAAGTAATTTCTTAGCCAACAAGTATTTACGGTTATCTCATAGGCAGTAGAAGATAGAATTTCATAACACTAAGCAACGCTTAGCGGTTATATTTCCTATGCGTTGTATGGATGAAATCAGAGACATAAAGTAATTCAGCCAACGAGTATTTAAGGTTATCATAGTAGAAGATAGAATTTCATAATACTATGTAATAATAATAGAGATTATGGAAACAGCACTACTTGCTTTCGCTATATAACCGTAATAAATATGGGACGTTCCTTGATGAAGGGAAAAGAAACATGCGTGCTATATATCAGGTATATATGCCATTAGTTGTATGGATGTAATCATGACATCAGGTAAATTCTTAGCGAAGTATTTAATGTGTCTTTCATTCATGCTACATAGCAGGTATATATCCCATTCGTTGTATGGATGTAATCAATCATAAATTAATTTATTAGCCAACCAGTATTTTAGGTTATATGAGGCAGTAGATGATAGAATTTCATAACACTTTAAACTAATAATAGAGAAATTTGAAATTGCACTAGTAGCTTTTGCTATTTGACCATAATAGTTAAATAAGTCAGTTACATTGTTGAAGTCCTAAGAAACTATCTCGTAATATAATAGGGCTCCTACTGGTTTTAAGAAGCAATACCAAGAGACTCCATCTGCAGCATAGGATAAACTTGCGGGATGTTCTCTGCTATAAGAAGACATCAGAAGTAGTAAAGGCAAAATGAGTCGTTCTCGTGTAAATCTTGTTTACATGTCTGTACACCACCGTGGTTTACAAGAAAGGTTGTCTTTATCATGCATGCTATGTGAATCTGCAGGCCAGGTCCTGTTCGTGCGTAATGCTTAGCAGGTATATTTCCTATTCGCTGTATGGATGTAATCAACCACATAAAGTAATTTCTTAGCCAACAAGTATTTACGGTTATCTCATAGGCAGTAGAAGATAGAATTTCATAACACTAAGCAACGCTTAGCGGTTATATTTCCTATCCGTTGTATGGATGAAATCAGAGACATAAAGTAATTCAGCCAACGAGTATTTAAGGTTATCATAGTAGAAGATAGAATTTCATAATACTATGTAAAAATAATAGAGATTATGGAAACAGCACTACTTGCTTTCGCTATATAACCGTAATAAATATGGGACGTTCCTTGATGAAGGGAAAAGAAACATGCATGCTATATATCAGGTATATATGCCATTAGTTGTATGGATGTAATCATGACATCAGGTAAATTCTTAGCGAAGTATTTAATGTGTCTTTCATTCATGCTACATAGCAGGTATATATCCCATTCGTTGTATGGATGTAATCAATCATAAATTAATTTATTAGCCAACCAGTATTTTAGGTTATATGAGGCAGTAGATGATAGAATTTCATAACACTTTAAACTAATAATAGAGAAATTTGAAATAGCACTAGTAGCTTTTGCTATTTGACCATAATAGTTAAATAAGTCAGTTGCATTGGTGAAGTCCAAGAAACTATGTCGTCTTATAATAGGGCTCCTACTGGTTTTAAGAAGCAATACCAAGAGACTCCATCTGCAGCATAGGATAAACTTGCCGGATGTTCTCTGCTAACTGTATGAAGCCATCAGTAGTAGTAAAGACAAAATGAGTCGTTCTCGTGTAAATCTTGTTTACATGTCTGTACACCACCGTGGTTTACACGAAAGGGTGTCTTTATCATGCATGCTATGTGAATCTGCAGGCCAGGTCCTGTTCGTGCGTAACGCTTAGCAGGTATATTTCCTATTCGCTGTATGGTTGTAATCAACAACATATAGTAATTTCTTAGCCAAGAAGTATTTACGGTTATCTCATAGGCAGTAGAAGATAGAATTTCATAACACTAAGCAACGCTTAGCGGTTATATTTCATATGCGTTGTATGGATGAAATCAGAGACATAAAGTAATTCAGCCAACGAGTATTTTAGGTTATCATAGTAGAAGATAGAATTTCATAAGACAATGTAATAATAATAGAGATTATGGAAACAGCACTACTTGCTTTCTCTATATAACCGTAATAAATATGGGACGTTCCTTGATGAAGGGAAAAGAAACATGCATGCTATGTATCAGGTATATATGCCATTAGTTTTTCTGGATGTAATCATGACATCAGGTAAATTCTTAGCGAAGTATTTAAGGTGTCTTTCATTCATGCTACATAGCAGTTATATATCCCATTCGTTGTATGGATGTAATCAATCATAAATTAATTTATTAGCCAACAAGTATTTTAGGTTATATGAGGCAGGGGATGATAGCACTTTAAACTAATAATAGAGAATTTTGAAATAGCACTAGTAGCTTTTGCTATTTGACCATAATAGTTAAATAAGTCAGTTGCATTGGTGAAGTCCAAGAAACTATGTCGTCTTATAATAGGGCTCCTACTGGTTTTAAGAAGCAATACCAAGAGACTCTATCTGCAGCATAGGATAAACTTGCGGGATGTTCTCTGCTGTATGAAGCCATCAGAAGTAGTAAAGGCAAAATGAGTCGTTCTCGTGTAAATCTTGTTTACATGTCTGTACACCACCGTGGTTTACAAGAAAGGGTGTCTTTATCATGCATGCTATGTGAATCTGCAGGCCAGGTCCTGTTCGTGCGTAACGCTTAGCAGGTATATTTCCTATTCGCTGTATGGATGTAATCAACAACATAAAGTAATTTCTTAGCCAACAAGTATTTACGGTTATCTCATAGGCAGTAGAAGATAGAATTTCATAAAACTAAGCAACGCTTAGCGCTTATATTTCCTATCCGTTGTATGGATGAAATCAGAGACATAAAGTAATTCAGCCAACGAGTATTTTGGTTATCATAGTAGAAGATAGAATTTCATAATACTATGTAATAATAATAGAGATTATGGAAACAGCACTACTTGCTTTCTCTATATAACCGTAAGAAATATGGGACGTTCCTTGATGAAGGGAAAAGAAACATGCGTGCTATATATCAGGTATATATGCCATTAGTTGTAATCATAACATCAGGTAAATTCTTAGCGAAGTATTTAAGCTGTCTTTCATTCATGCTGCATAGCAGGTATATATCCCATTCGTTGTATGGATGTAATCAATCACAAATTAATTTATTAGCAAACCAGTATTTTAGGTTATATGAGGCAGTAGATGATAGAATTTCATAACACTTTAAACTAATAATAGAGAAATTTGAAATAGCACTAGTAGCTTTTGCTATTTGACCATAAGTTAAATTAGTCAGTTACATTGTTGAAGTCCTAAGAAACTATGTCGTAATATAATAGGGCTCCTACTGGTTTTAAGAAGAAATACCAAGAGACTCCATCTGCAGCATAGGATAAACTTGCCGGATGTTCTCTGCTAACTGTATGAAGCCATCAGTAGTAGTAAAGGCAAAATGAGTCATTCTCGTGTAAATCTTGTTTACATGTCTGTACACCACCGTGGTTTACACGAAAGTGTGTCCTTATCATGCATGCTATGTGAATCTGCAGGCCAGGTCCTGTTCTAGTGCGTAACGCTTAGCAGGTATATTTCCTATTCGCTGTATGGATGTCATCAACCACATAAAGTAATTTCTTAGCCAACAAGTATTTACGGTTATCTCATAGACAGTAGAAGATAGAATTTCAAAACACTAAGCAATTCTTAGGGGTTATATTTCCTATTCGTTGTATGGATGAAATCAGAGACATAAAGTAATTCAGCCAACGAGTATTTTAGGTTATCATAGTAGAAGATAGAATTTCATAAGACTATGTAATAATAATAGAGATTATGGAAACAGCACTACTTGCTTTCTCTATATAACTGTAATAAATATGGGACGTTCCTTGATGAAGGGAAAAGAAACATGCATGCTATGTATCAGGTATATATGCCATTAGTTTTTCTGGATGTAATCATGACATCAGGTAAATTCTTAGCGAAATATTTAAGGTGTCTTTCATTCATGCTACATAGCAGGTATATATCCCATTCGTTGTATGGATGTAATCAATCATAAATTAATTTATTAGCCAACAAGTATTTTAGGTTATATGAGGCAGGGGATGATAGCACTTTAAACTAATAATAGAGAATTTTGAAATAGCACTAGTAGCTTTTGCTATTTGACCATAATAGTTAAATAAGTCAGTTGCATTGGTGGTCCAAGAAACTATGTCGTCTTATAATAGGGCTCCTACTGGTTTTAAGAAGCAATACCAAGAGACTCTATCTGCAGCATAGGATAAACTTGCGGGATGTTCTCTGCTGTATGAAGCCATCAGAAGTAGTAAAGGCAAAATGAGTCGTTCTCGTGTAAATCTTGTTTACATGTCTGTACACCACCGTGGTTTACAAGAAAGGGTGTCTTTATCATGCATGCTATGTGAATCTGCAGGCCAGGTCCTGTTCGTGCGTAACGCTTAGCAGGTATATTTCCTATTCTCTGTATGGATGTAATCAACAACATAAAGTAATTTCTTAGCCAACAAGTATTTACGGTTATCTCATAGGCAGTAGAAGATAGAATTTCATAAAACTAAGCAACGCTTAGCGGTTATATTTCCTATCCGTTGTATGGATGAAATCAGAGACATAAAGTAATTCAGCCAACGAGTATTTTGGTTATCATAGTAGAAGATAGAATTTCATAATACTATGTAATAATAATAGAGATTATGGAAACAGCACTACTTGCTTTCGCTATATAACCGTAATAAATATGGGATGATGAAGGGAAAAGAAACATGCGTGCTATATATCAGGTATTTATGCCATTAGTTGTAATCATGACATCAGGTAAATTCTTAGCGAAGTATTTAATGTGTCTTTCATTCATGCTACATAGCAGGTATATATCCCATTCGTTGTATGGATGTAATCAATCATAAATTAATTTATTAGCCAACCAGTATTTTAGGTTATATGAGGCAGTATATGATAGAATTTCATAACACTTTAAACTAATAATAGAGAAATTTGAAATAGCACTAGTAGCTTTTGCTATTTGACCATAATAGTTAAATAAGACAGTTACATTGTTGAAGTCCTAAGAAACTATCTCGTAATATAATAGGGCTCCTACTGGTTTTAAGAAGCAATACCAAGAGACTCCATCTGCAGCATAGGATAAACTTGCCGGATGTTCTCTGCTAACTGTATGAAGCCATCAGTAGTAGGAAAGGCAAAATGAGTCATTCTCATGTAAATCTTGTTTACATGTCTGTACACCACCGTGGTTTACACGAAAGGGTGTCTTTATCATGCATGCTATGTGAATCTGCAGGCCAGGTCCTGTTCTAGTGCGTAATGCTTAGCAGGTATATTTCCTATTCGCTGTATGGATGTAATCAACGACATAATGTAATTTCTTAGCCAACAAGTATTTACGGTTATCTCATAGGCAGTAGAAGATAGAATTTCAAAACACTAAGCAATGCTTAGGGGTTGTATTTCCTATTCATTGTATGGATGAAATCAGAGACATAAAATAATTCAGCCAACGAGTATTTTAGGTTATCATAGTAGAAGATAGAATTTCATAATACTATGTAATAATAATAGAGATTATGGAAACAGCACTACTTGCTTTCTCTATATAACCGTAATAAATATGGGACGTTCCTTGATGAAGGGAAAAGAAACATGCATGCTATGTATCAGGTATATATGCCATTAGTTTTTATGGATGTAATCATGACATCAGGTAAATTCTTAGCAAAGTATTTAAGGTGTCTTTCATTCATGCTACATAGCAGGTATATATCCCATTCGTTGTATGGATGTAATCAATCATAAATTAATTTATTAGCCAACCAGTATTTCAGGTTATATGAGGCAGTAGATGATAGAATTTCATAACACTTTAAACTAATAATAGAGAATTTTGAAATAGCACTAGTAGCTTTTGCTATTTGACCATAATAGTTAAATAAGTCAGTTACATTGTTGAAGTCCTAAGAAACTATCTCGTAATATAATAGGGCTCCTATTGGTTTTAAGAAGCATTACCAAGAGACTCCATCTGCAGCATAGGATAAACTTGCGGGATGTTCTCTGCTATAAGAAGACATCAGAAGTAGTAAAGGCAAAATGAGTCGTTCTCGTGTAAATCTTGTTTACATGTCTGTACACCACCGTGGTTTACAAGAAAGGGTGTCTTTATCATGCATGCTATCTGAATCTGCAGGCCAGGTCCTGTTCGTGCGTAACGCTTAGTAGGTATATTTCCTATTCGCTGTATGGATGTAATCAACCACATAAAGTAATTTCTTAGCCAACAAGTATTTACGGTTATCTCATAGGCAGTAGAAGATAGAATTTCAAAACACTAAGCAACGCTTAGGGGTTATATTTCCTATTCGTTGTATGGATGAAATCAGAGACATAAAGTAATTCAGCCAACGAGTATTTTAGGTTATCATAGTAGAAGATAGAATTTCATAAGACTATGTAATAATAATAGAGATTATGGAAACAGCACTACTTGCTTTCTCTATATAACCGTAATAAATATGGGACGTTCCTTGATGAAGGGAAAATAAACATGCATGCTATGTATCAGGTATATATGCCATTAGTTTTTATGGATGTAATCATGACATCTGGTAAATTCTTAGCGAAGTATTTAAGGTGTCTTTCATTCATGCTACATAGCAGGTATATATCCCATTCGTTGTATGGATGTAATCAATCATAAATTAATTTATTAGCCAACAAGTATTTTAGGTTATATGAGGCAGGGGATGATAGAATTTCATAACACTTTAAACTAATAATAGAGAAATTTTGAAATAGCACTAGTAGCTTTTGCTATTTGACCATAATAGTTAAATAACTCAGTTGCATTGGTGAAGTCCAAGAAACTATGTCGTCTTATAATAGGGCTCCTACTGGTTTTAAGAAGCAATACCAAGAGACTCCATCTGCAGCATAGGATAAACGTGCGGGACATTCTCTGCTAACTGTATGAAGCCATCAGTAGTAGTAAAGGCAAAATGAGTCGTTCTCGTGTAAATCTTGTTTACATGTCTGTACACCACCGTGGTTTACACGAAAGGGTGTCTTTATCATGCATGCTATGTGAATCTGCAGGCCAGGTCCTGTTCTAGTGCGTAACGCTTAGCAGGTATATTTCCTATTCGCTGTATGGATGTAATCAACGACATAAAGTAATTTCTTAGCCAACAAGTATTTACGGTTATCTCATAGGCAGTAGAAGATAGAATTTCAAAACACTAAGCAACGCTTAGGGGTTATATTTCCTATTCATTGTATGGATGAAATCAGAGACATAAAGTAATTCAGCCAACGAGTACTTTAGGTTATCATAGTAGAAGATAGAATTTCATAATACTATGTAATAATAATAAAGATTATGGAAACAGCACTACTTGCTTTCTCTATATAACTGTAATAAATATGGGATGTTCCTTGATGCAGGGAAAAGAAACATGCATGCTATGTATCAGGTATATATGCCATTAGTTTTTATGGATGTAATCATGACATCAGGTAAATTCTTAGCGAAGTATTTAAGCTGTCTTTCATTCATGCTACATAGCAGGTATATATCCCATTCGTTGTATGGATGTAATCAATCACAAATTAATTTATTAGCCAACCAGTATTTTAGGTTATATGAGGCAGTAGATGATAGAATTTCATAACACTTTAAACTAATAATAGAGAATTTTGAAATAGCACTAGTAGCTTTTGCTATTTGACCATAATAGTTAAATAAGTCAGTTGCATTGGTGAAGTCCTAAGAAACTATCTCGTAATATAATAGGGCTCCTACTGGTTTTAAGAAGCAATACCAAGAGACTCCATCTGCAGCATAGGATAAACTTGCCGGATGTTCTCTGCTAACTGTATGAAGCCATCAGTAGTAGTAAAGGCAAAATGAGTCGTTCTCGTGTAAATCTTGTTTACATGTCTGTACACCACCGTGGTTTACACGAAAGGGTGTCTTTATCATGCATGCTATGTGAATCTGCAGGCCAGGTCCTGTTCTAGTGCGTAACGCTTAGCAGGTATGTTTCCTATTTGCTGTATGGATGTAATCAACGACATAAAGTAATTTCTTAGCCAACAAGTATATACGGTTATCTCATAGGCAGTAGAAGATAGAATTTCAAAACACTAAGCAATGCTTAGGGGTTATATTTCCTATTCGTTGTATGGATGAAATCAGAGACATAAAGTAATTCAGCCAACGAGTATTGTAGGTTATCATAGTAGAAAACAGAATTTCATAATACTATGTAATAATAATAGAGATTATGGAAACAGCACTACTTGCTTTCTCTATATAACTGTAATAAATATGGGATGTTCCTTGATGCAGCGAAAGGAAACATGAATGCTATGTATCAGGTATATATGCCATTAGTTTTTATGGATGTAATAATGACATCAGGTAAATTCTTAGCGAAGTATTTAAGGTGTCTTTCATTCATGCTACATAGCAGGTATATATCCCATTCGTTGTATGGATGTAATCAATCATAAATTAATTTATTAGCCAACAAGTATTTTAGGTTATATGAGGCAGGGGATGATAGAATTTCATAACACTTTAAACTAATAATAGAGAAATTTTGAAATAGCACTAGTAGCTTTTGCTATTTGACCATAATAGTTAAATAAGTCAGTTGCATTGGTGAAGTCCAAGAAACTATGTCGTCTTATAATAAGGCTCCTACTGGTTTTAAGAAGCAATACCAAGAGACTCCATCTGCAGCATAGGATAAACTTGCGGGATGTTCTCTGCTATAAGAAGACATCAGAAGTAGTAAAGGCAAAATGAGTCGTGTAAATCTTGTTTACATGTCTGTACACCACCGTGGTTTACAAGAAAGGGTGTCTTTATCATGCATGCTATCTGAATCTGCAGGCCAGGTCCTGTTCGTGCGTAACGCTTAGTAGGTATATTTCCTATTCGCTGTATGGATGTAATCAACCACATAAAGTAATTTCTTAGCCAACAAGTATTTACGGTTATCTCATAGGCAGTAGAAGATAGAATTTCAAAACACTAAGCAACGCTTAGGGGTTATATTTCCTATTCGTTGTATGGATGAAATCAGAGACATAAAGTAATTCAGCCAACGAGTATTTTAGGTTATCATAGTAGAAGATGTTGTTGTTGTTATGTGCGAAGTCGTGTCCGACCCATCGCGACCCCATGGACAATGATCCTCCAGGCCTTCCTGTCCTCTACCATTCCCCGGAGTCCATTTAAGTTAGCACCTACTGCTTCAGTGACTCCATCCAGCCACCTCATTCTCTGTCGCCCCCTTCTTCTTTTGCCCTTGATCGCTCCCAGCATTAGGTTCTTCTCCAGGGAGTTCTTCCTTCTCATGAGGTGGCCAAAGTATTTGAGTTTCATCTTCAGGATCTGGCCTTCTAAAGAGCAATCAGGGCTGATCTCCTCTAGGACTGACCGGTTTGTTCGCCTTGCAGTCCAAGGGACTCGCAAGAGTCTTCTCCAGCACCAGAGTTCAAAAGCCTCAATTCTTTGACACTCGGCCTTCCTTATGGTCCAACTTTCGCAGCCATACATTGCAACTGGGAATACCATAGCCTTGACTAAACGCACTTTTGTTGGCAGGGTGATGTCTCTGCTTTTCAGGATGCTGTCTAGATTTGCCATAGCTTTCCTCCCCAGGAGCAAGCGTCTTTTAATTTCTTTGCTGCAGTCCCCATCTGCAGTGATTTTGGAGCCCAGGAAAATAAAATCTGTCACTATCTCCATTTCTTCCCCATCTATTTGCCATGAATTGAGAGGGCCGGATGCCATGATCTTTGTTTTCTTGATGTTGAGTTTCAAGCCAACTTTTGCACTCTCCTCCTTCACCCGCATCAACAGGCTCTTTAGTTCCTCTTCACTTTCTGCCATTAGAGTGGTATCATCTGCATATCTGAGGTTGTTGATATTTCTCCCTGCAATCTTGATTCCAATTTGTGACTCCTCTAATCCCGCATTTCTCATGATGTGCTCTGCATACAAGTTAAATAGGCAAGGCGACAGTATACAGCCTTGCCGAACTCCTTTCTCAATTTTGAACCAGTTAGTGATTCCATGTTCGGTTCTCACTGTTGCTTCCTGACCTGCATATAAATTTCTCAAGAGACAAATAAGATGCTCTGGTATTCCCATCTCTTTAAGAACTTGCCACAATTTGTTGTGCTCCACAAAATCAAAGGCTTTAGCATAGTCAATGAAGCAGAAGTAGACGTTCTTCTGGTACTCCCTAGCTTTCTCCATGATCCAGCGTATGTTGGCTATTTGATCTCTAGTTCCTCTGCCTCTTCGAAATCCTGCCTGTACTTCTGGAAGTTCTCGGTCCACATATTGCTGGAGCCTAGCTTGTAGGATTTTGAGCATAACTTTGCTAGCATGAGAAATTAGTGCAATGGTGCGGTAGTTTGAACATTCTTTGGCATTGCCCTTCTTTGGGATTGGAATGTAAACTGACCTTTTCCAATCCTGTGGCCATTGTTGAGTTTTCCAAATTCGCTGGCATATTGAGTGTAGCACTTTTACTGCATCGTCCTTTAAGATTTTGAATAGTTCAACTGGAATGCTGTCACCACCACTAGCTTTATTGTTGCTCAGACTTCCTAAGGCCCATTTGACTTCACATTCCAGAAGAATAGTAGAAGATAGAATTTCATAATACTATGTAATAATAATAGAGATTATGGAAACAGCACTACTTGCTTTCTCTATATAACCGTAATAAATATGGGACGTTCCTTGATGAAGGGAAAAGAAACATGCATGCTATGTATCAGGTATATATGCCATTAGTTTTTATGGATGTAATCATGACATCAGGTAAATTCTTAGCGAAGTATTTAAGCTGTCTTTCATTCATGCTACATAGCAGGTATATATCCCATTCGTTGTATGGATGTAATCAATCACAAATTAATTTATTAGCCAACAAGTATTTTAGGTTATATGAGGCAGGGGATGATAGAATTTCATAACACTTTAAACTAATAATAGAGAATTTTGAAATAGCACTAGTAGCTTTTGCTATTTGACCATAATAGTTAAATAAGTCAGTTGCATTGGTGAAGTCCAAGAAACTATGTGGTCTTATAATAGGGCTCCTACTGGTTTTAAGAAGCAATACCAAGAGACTCCATCTGCAGCATAGAATAAACTTGCGGGATGTTCTCTGCTGTATGAAGCCATCAGAAGTAGTAAAGGCAAAATGAGTCGTTCTCGTGTAAATCTTGTTTACATGTCTGTACACCACCGTGGTTTACAAGAAAGGGTGTCTTTATCATGCATGCTATGTGAATCTGCAGGCCAGGTCCTGTTCTAGTGCGTAACGCTTAGCAGGTATATTTCCTATTCGCTGTATGGATGTAATCAACGACATAAAGTAATTTCTTAGCCAACAAGTATTTACGGTTATCTCATAGGCAGTAGAAGATAGAATTTCAAAACACTAAGCAATGCTTAGGGGTTATATTTCCTATTCGTTGTATGGATGAAATCAGAGACATAAAGTAATTCAGCCAACGAGTATTTTAGGTTATCATAGTAGAAGATGTTGTTGTTGTTATGTGCGAAGTCGTGTCCGACCCATCGCGACCCCATGGACAATGATCCTCCAGGCCTTCCTGTCCTCTACCATTCCCCGGAGTCCATTTAAGTTAGCACCTACTGCTTCAGTGACTCCATCCAGCCACCTCATTCTCTGTCGCCCCCTTCTTCTTTTGCCCTTGATCGCTCCCAGCATTAGGTTCTTCTCCAGGGAGTTCTTCCTTCTCATGAGGTGGCCAAAGTATTTGAGTTTCATCTTCAGGATCTGGCCTTCTAAAGAGCAATCAGGGCTGATCTCCTCTAGGACTGACCGGTTTGTTCGCCTTGCAGTCCAAGGGACTCGCAAGAGTCTTCTCCAGCACCAGAGTTCAAAAGCCTCAATTCTTTGACGCTCGGCCTTCCTTATGGTCCAACTTTCGCAGCCATACATTGCAACTGGGAATACCATAGCCTTGACTAAACGCACTTTTGTTGGCAGGGTGATGTCTCTGCTTTTTAGGATGCTGTCTAGATTTGCCATAGCTTTCCTCCCCAGGAGCAAGCGTCTTTTAATTTCTTTGCTGCAGTCCCCATCTGCAGTGATTTTGGAGCCCAGGAAAATAAAATCTGTCACTATCTCCATTTCTTCCCCATCTATTTGCCATGAATTGAGAGGGCCGGATGCCATGATCTTTGTTTTCTTGATGTTGAGTTTCAAGCCAACTTTTGCACTCTCCTCCTTCACCCGCATCAACAGGCTCTTTAGTTCCTCTTCACTTTCTGCCATTAGAGTGGTATCATCTGCATATCTGAGGTTGTTGATATTTCTCCCTGCAATCTTGATTCCAATTTGTGACTCCTCTAATCCCGCATTTCTCATGATGTGCTCTGCATACAAGTTAAATAGGCAAGGCGACAGTATACAGCCTTGCCGAACTCCTTTCTCAATTTTGAACCAGTTAGTGATTCCATGTTCGGTTCTCACTGTTGCTTCCTGACCTGCATATAAATTTCTCAAGAGACAAATAAGATGCTCTGGTATTCCCATCTCTTTAAGAACTTGCCACAATTTGTTGTGCTCCACACAATCAAAGGCTTTAGCATAGTCAATGAAGCAGAAGTAGACGTTCTTCTGGTACTCCCTAGCTTTCTCCATGATCCAGCGTATGTTGGCAATTTGATCTCTAGTTCCTCTGCCTCTTCGAAATCCTGCCTGTACTTCTGGAAGTTCTCGGTCCACATATTGCCGGAGCCTAGCTTGTAGGATTTTGAGCATAACTTTGCTAGCATGAGAAATTAGTGCAATGGTGCGGTAGTTTGAACATTCTTTGGCATTGCCCTTCTTTGGGATTGGAATGTAAACTGACCTTTTCCAATCCTGTGGCCATTGTTGAGTTTTCCAAATTCGCTGGCATATTGAGTGTAGCACTTTTACTGCATCGTCCTTTAAGATTTTGAATAGTTCAACTGGAATGCTGTCACCACCACTAGCTTTATTGTTGCTCAGACTTCCTAAGGCCCATTTGACGTCACATTCCAGAAGAATAGTAGAAGATAGAATTTCATAATACTATGTAATAATAATAGAGATTATGGAAACAGCACTACTTGCTTTCTCTATATAACCGTAATAAATATGGGACGTTCCTTGATGAAGGGAAAAGAAACATGCATGCTATGTATCAGGTATATATGCCATTAGTTCTTATGGATGTAATCATGACATCAGGTAAATTCTTAGCGAAGTATTTAAGCTGTCTTTCATTCATGCTACATAGCAGGTATATATCCCATTCGTTGTATGGATGTAATCAATCACAAATTAATTTATTAGCCATCAAGTATTTTAGGTTATATGAGGCAGGGGATGATAGAATTTCATAACACTTTAAACTAATAATAGAGAATTTTGAAATAGCACTAGTAGCCGTTCTCGTGTAAATCTTGTTTACATGTCTGTACACCACCGTGGTTTACAAGAAAGGGTGTCTTTATCATGCATGCTATGTGAATCTGCAGGCCAGGTCCTGTTCTAGTGCGTAACGCTTAGCAGGTATATTTCCTATTCGCTGTATGGATGTAATCAACGACATAAAGTAATTTCTTAGCCAACAAGTATTTACGGTTATCTCATAGGCAGTAGAAGATAGAATTTCAAAACACTAAGCAATGCTTAGGGGTTATATTTCCTATTCGTTGTATGGATGAAATCAGAGACATAAAGTAATTCAGCCAACGAGTATTTTAGGTTATCATAGTAGAAGATGTTGTTGTTGTTATGTGCGAAGTCGTGTCCGACCCATCGCGACCCCATGGACAATGATCCTCCAGGCCTTCCTGTCCTCTACCATTCCCCGGAGTCCATTTAAGTTAGCACCTACTGCTTCAGTGACTCCATCCAGCCACCTCATTCTCTGTCGCCCCCTTCTTCTTTTGCCCTTGATCGCTCCCAGCATTAGGTTCTTCTCCAGGGAGTTCTTCCTTCTCATGAGGTGGCCAAAGTATTTGAGTTTCATCTTCAGGATCTGGCCTTCTAAAGAGCAATCAGGGCTGATCTCCTCTAGGACTGACCGGTTTGTTCGCCTTGCAGTCCAAGGGACTCGCAAGAGTCTTCTCCAGCACCAGAGTTCAAAAGCCTCAATTCTTTGACGCTCGGCCTTCCTTATGGTCCAACTTTCGCAGCCATACATTGCAACTGGGAATACCATAGCCTTGACTAAACGCACTTTTGTTGGCAGGGTGATGTCTCTGCTTTTTAGGATGCTGTCTAGATTTGCCATAGCTTTCCTCCCCAGGAGCAAGCGTCTTTTAATTTCTTTGCTGCAGTCCCCATCTGCAGTGATTTTGGAGCCCAGGAAAATAAAATCTGTCACTATCTCCATTTCTTCCCCATCTATTTGCCATGAATTGAGAGGGCCGGATGCCATGATCTTTGTTTTCTTGATGTTGAGTTTCAAGCCAACTTTTGCACTCTCCTCCTTCACCCGCATCAACAGGCTCTTTAGTTCCTCTTCACTTTCTGCCATTAGAGTGGTATCATCTGCATATCTGAGGTTGTTGATATTTCTCCCTGCAATCTTGATTCCAATTTGTGACTCCTCTAATCCCGCATTTCTCATGATGTGCTCTGCATACAAGTTAAATAGGCAAGGCGACAGTATACAGCCTTGCCGAACTCCTTTCTCAATTTTGAACCAGTTAGTGATTCCATGTTCGGTTCTCACTGTTGCTTCCTGACCTGCATATAAATTTCTCAAGAGACAAATAAGATGCTCTGGTATTCCCATCTCTTTAAGAACTTGCCACAATTTGTTGTGCTCCACACAATCAAAGGCTTTAGCATAGTCAATGAAGCAGAAGTAGACGTTCTTCTGGTACTCCCTAGCTTTCTCCATGATCCAGCGTATGTTGGCAATTTGATCTCTAGTTCCTCTGCCTCTTCGAAATCCTGCCTGTACTTCTGGAAGTTCTCGGTCCACATATTGCTGGAGCCTAGCTTGTAGGATTTTGAGCATAACTTTGCTAGCATGAGAAATTAGTGCAATGGTGCGGTAGTTTGAACATTCTTTGGCATTGCCCTTCTTTGGGATTGGAATGTAAACTGACCTTTTCCAATCCTGTGGCCATTGTTGAGTTTTCCAAATTCGCTGGCATATTGAGTGTAGCACTTTTACTGCATCGTCCTTTAAGATTTTGAATAGTTCAACTGGAATGCTGTCACCACCACTAGCTTTATTGTTGCTCAGACTTCCTAAGGCCCATTTGACTTCACATTCCAGAAGAATAGTAGAAGATAGATTTTCATAATACTATGTAATAATAATAGAGATTATGGAAACAGCACTACTTGCTTTCTCTATATAACCGTAATAAATATGGGACGTTCCTTGATGAAGGGAAAAGAAACATGCATGCTATGTATCAGGTATATATGCCATTAGTTTTTATGGATGTAATCATGACATCAGGTAAATTCTTAGGGAAGTATTTAAGCTGTCTTTCATTCATGCTACATAGCAGGTATATATCCCATTCGTTGTATGGATGTAATCAATCACAAATTAATTTATTAGCCAACAAGTATTTTAGGTTATATGAGGCAGGGGATGATAGAATTTCATAACACTTTAAACTAATAATAGAGAATTTTGAAATAGCACTAGTAGCTTTTGCTATTTGACCATAATAGTTAAATAAGTCAGTTGCATTGGTGAAGTCCAAGAAACTATGTCGTCTTATAATAGGGCTCCTACTGGTTTTAAGAAGCAATACCAAGAGACTCCATCTGCAGCATAGGATAAACTTGCCGGATGTTCTCTGGTAACTGTATGAAGCCATCAGTAGTAGTAAAGGCAAAATGAGTCGTTCTCGTGTAAATCTTGTTTACATGTCTGTACACCATCGTGGTTTACACGAAAGGGTGTCTTTATCATGCATGCTATGTGAATTTGCAGGCCAGGTCCTGTTCTAGTGCGTTTTATAACACTAAGCAACGCTTAGCGGTTATATTTCCTATTCGTTGTATGGATGAAGTCAGAGACATAAAGTAATTCAGCCAACGAGTATTTAAGGTTATCATAGTAGAAGATAGTACTATGTAATAATAATAGAGATTATGGAAATAGCACTACTTGCTTTCACCATATAACCGTAATTGTTAAATATGGGACGTTCCTTGATGAAGGGAAAAGAAACATGCGTGCTATATATCAGGTATATATGCCATTAGTTGTATGGATGTAAACATGACATCAGGTAAATTCTTAGCGAAGTATTTAAGGTGTCTTTCATTCATGCTACATAGCAGGTATATATTCCATTCGTTGTATGGATATAATCTGTACACCGCCCGTGGCGCCGCGGGCGCCACGGACTAAATAAAACAGTAAGGGGTTCTGGGGCGGGATGTGTCCGGGATGAGGAAGGGTCCGGATTGGACCCTTCCTCATGACAGACAACCGGAGGGACCAAACGGCAGGCGCGAAGCGCCTGCCGATTGGTCCCTCCGATTCCCAGCCCCAGCAACTGCGAGCCGCGCTCAGCGCGGCTCGCAGTTGCTCCCGGCCTGACGTGGTGAGAGGCGCGAAGCGTCTCTCACCGCGTCAGGCCGGCCCCAAGGAAGCCCCCGCCGCAAACACAACACAAGACTCCAGCCGCCGAGAAGCTGCAGAAAAAAAAGAAACACCCCCGGAGGAGACTTTCGCCGCTAGCGCGACGAGAGGCAGCAGAAAAAAAAACCCCTGTAGGAGCTCCAAGCCGCCGCGCCGACGAGAGGCAGCAGAAAAAAATTAACCCTGTAGGAGCCTTTCGCAGCTCCACGCAGCAGAAAACAAAACCCTGAAGGAGCCTTTCCCAGCTCCAAGCAGCAGAAAAAAAAAACCCTGTAGGAGCTCCAAGCCGGCACGCCCACGAGAGCTAGCAGAAAATAAAAACCCTGCAGGAGCCTTTCACAGCTCCAAGCAGCAGAAAAAAAAAACCCTGTAGGAGCCTTTCGCAGATCCAAGCAGCAGAAAAAAAAAACCCTGTAGGAGCCTTTCGCAGATCCAAGCAGCAGAAAACAAAACCCTGAAGGAGCCTTTCCCAGCTCCAAGCAGCAGGAAAAAAAACCCCTGTAGGAGCTCCAAGCCGGCACGCCCACGAGAGCTAGCAGAAAAAAAAAACCCTGCAGGAGCCTTTCACAGCTCCAAGCAGCAGAAAAAAAAACCCTGTAGGAGCCTTTCGCAGATCCAAGCAGCAGAAAACAAAACCCTGAAGGAGCCTTTCCCAGCTCCAAGAAGCAGGAAAAAAAAACCCTGTAGGAGCTCCAAGCCGGCACGCCCACGAGAGCTAGCAGAAAAAAAAAAACCCTGCAGGAGCCTTTCACAGCTCCAAGCAGCAGAAAAAAACCCCTGCAGGAGCCTTTCACAGCTCCAAGCAGCAGAAAAAAAAACCCTGTAGGAGCCTTTCGCAGATCCAAGCAGCAGAAAAAAAAACCCTGTAGGAGCCTTTCGCAGATCCAAGCAGCAGAAAACAAAACCCTGAAGGAGCCTTTCCCAGCTCCAAGCAGCAGGAAAAAAAACCCCTGTAGGAGCTCCAAGCCCACGAGAGCTAGCAGAAAAAAAAAACCCTGCAGGAGCCTTTCACAGCTCCAAGCAGCAGAAAAAAAAACCCTGTAGGAGCCTTTCGCAGATCCAAGCAGCAGAAAACAAAACCCTGTAGGAGCCTTTCCCAGCTCCAAGCAGCAGAAAAAAAAAAACCTTGTAGGAGCCTTTCACAGCTCCACGCAGCAGAAAAAAAAAGCACCTCCTGGTGTCCCCTGGGTCCTAGCGCCCATTGCATTCCTGGTTGCAATGGGCTTTCTTGCTAGTCAATCATAATTGAAGTCCCAGGCAGCCTCATCATGGCGAGGGCTTCCCCGTGGCGGCAAATGCACCCGGGGTAAGTCCCGATCGCCCTTGCCTTGCCTGTCGCCATAAAGACACCCATACAACTGTTGGCGTTTAAATAGGCCACAGCTTTATTATAACACATAACCAAGCGTTGGAGAGCATGGGGTGAAGGAACCAGCCGTCTCATGTCCCACCGGCCACAAGGAAGCCAAGCATTACTCCAACAGGCATGCCCGGGACAATACTGTGCCCGATGACCAGTACTTTTTGCACTTCCGAGCATCGATCTGCAATTGAATGGCACATGAGATGGTTATAACACCAAGCCCGGGCGGACGTAGTGCTTGAAAGCAGAGGAACGCCACCTCCCCACTGCCTTGATGTCATCTGAAGGCATCCCAGAATTCGCTGCTTCCGTGGCTGCCCCAATACGGAAGGAGTGAGTCCCAAATTGCTCAGCTGGTAAGCCCGAGCTTCTCAATGCACGCTTCAAAACTGAACCAAATTGATACCGGGACAGACACGTTCCGTTCAAATGTATCAGCAATGGACCAGATATGTCTGGCCGAACCTCCAGAAAGGGTCTCGTAGCTCGGACCGGGCAAGGACCGCTCAGTGGGGCAGCACGTAAAAACACAAGCGAACCTCGGCCCAATTGGTCTGTCTTCGATCGGCGAAGGAGTATGTGCAGACCCTCTTCCGATACCTGCACAGCCTCCTTTGTTAATGCCCTGCCCCCGGACTTGAACGAGTTTCAGCCAACAATTCCCCACATCGGAAAGCCCCAAAAAAGGCAAGCGTAAAAGCCGCCCCAAATAAAATTGCTTCGTAACAACTAGAGCATACAGTGGGCAGCTGTTGCAATAGGCCTTGAAGTATTGCCAGAGAAATCGGCCGCCTTGCATCCACTACAGCCGGACTAAGCCTCCTCCAACCCACTATGGCCTTACGGACTAGAAATGATGAAGTTGAGTCCGCATTCCCAATTGCTTTACACAAAAAAGATAAGCCTGCCATGTGGATTCCCATTGTCCGAGGTGATAACCCCTGCGATCGTAGCTGCATAAGATATCTTAAAACAGACTCCTCAGTCTTAAAACAGACTCCTCAGTCCTCAGTCAGACACCTCAGTCTTAAAACAGACTCCTCAGCCAAGCACGTAAGCCCCACACTCTCCCGATGAAGTCAGCATAACCCCGAATAGCGGCTGAATAAGACCGACGAGTTGCCGGGGCCAATGAATTGTTCACAGCCTCTATGATGTGTCCAAGCCAAGCGTCCACAATTCCTCCGGGAATCAGTCTGGAAACTGGCGTGCTGCCGGTGCCAACTGACGAAATCTCTGCTCCTGAAAGGGAGACAGAGCGTCCGCAATATCATTAGAGGCGCCTGGCACATGTCTAGCCCAAAACGTAATGTTGGCCCTCACCAACCTGCGCACTAAGCGCATTAAACTTATGGACTTGCTGGACTGGCTGTTAATGATGCGCACTACAGCTTGGTTGTCGCACCAAAACAATACCCTGCTATTGAGGAACAATTCTTGCCATATCTCCACCGCTACCACTACTGGAAAAAGCTCCAGAAAAGTGAGATCCCTAAGGATCCCAGACACCGCCCACGAATGTGGCCATTTTTCAGCGCACCATCTGTTTTGGTAAAATACCCCAAAACCCAGGCTGCCTGAAGCATCCGAATGAACCTGAAGGGATGATTCTGGGGACAGTGGCGTCTGCTACATAGCCACCCCGTTGAATCCCTCAATGAACTCCCTCCACACTTGAAGGTCCTCTTTCAAAGATTTTGACAATCTAATGTGATGGTGTGGTGAGGTCACCCCCGCAGTTGCCCTTGCTAACCTTGCACAAAAGGCACGCCCTGGTGAAACTGCTTTGCAGGCAAAATTTAAGTGTCCCAGGAGACTCTGCATCTCCCTCAGTGTACATTTTCGTTTTGTGGTGTTACTCTCCCCTATTGTCCAATCCCCACACTGGCCGGGCTAGCAGCCCGCTTCTGACCACTGCCCTCCATAACAGACCCCATAGGAGGGGAGCTAATTCCCGCAGCCTGCAGCCTCTCACGCTCCCGTCTCCTAGCACCCCTTGTCCCATAAGGAGTCTGAACTGGCTGGCTCCCCAGCCCTGAGCTTGACTGTAAATCAGCCCCCACAGCAGCGCGCGGAGCAGGCCCGCCATGCGCTTGAGTCACAGCGCGACCAGGCCCCTGAGCTCCGCGGCCCTGCCCCACTCGCTGGGTTGAATCAGCCGTTCGCCAAGGTCCCGATGCCCTACGGGCCCAGCAGACCCACCCCGGGCCGCAGCGCATCTCCGCAGGGCCATCCTCTGCCCATCTTCCCTGCTGTGGCAAAAGGGGGGGGGGTTTGAAGCCGATCACTCGGGCATCACCTCCGCGATCGGGAGGAAAACCGCCGCTTTTTTTTTTTTAAACCAAAAAAGCCCTAGGCAGCTCCGGAAGCCGAGGCAGAGCTTCCTCACGGCAGCTCCAACCTTGGCGGCAGGGAAGAGGGAAAGAGACTCGCGCCTCTTTTCCCTCTCCCTAAATGGGCAACGCTGAGGAGCCTGGGAGGAGAGGCCTGAACTCCCTCCCTCCCAGGTCTTCCCCGGCAACAGAGCCCCCACAGGATCATGGGACTTTCGTGGTTTACACGAACGGGTGTCTTTATCATGCATGCTATGTGAATCTGCAGGCCAGGTCCTGTTCTAGTGCGTAACGCTTAGCAGGTATATTTCCTATTCGCTGTATGGATGTAATCAACGACATAAAGTAATTTCTTAGCCAACAAGTATTTACGGTTATCTCATAGGCAGTAGAAGATAGAATTTCAAAACACTAAGCAATGCTTAGGGGTTATATTTCCTATTCGTTGTATGGATGAAATCAGAGACATAAAGTAATTCAGCCAACGAGTATTTTGGTTATCATAGTAGAAGATAGAATTTCATAATACTATGTAATAATAATTGAGATTATGGAAACAGCACTACTTGCTTTCTCTATATAACCGTAATAAATATGGGATGTTCCTTGATGAAGGGAAAAGAAACATGCATGCTATGTATCAGGTATATATGCCATTAGTTTTTATGGATGTAATCATGACATCAGGTAAATTCTTAGCGAAGTATTTAAGGTGTCTTTCATTCATGCTACATAGCAGGCATATATCCCATTCGTTGTATGGATGTAAACAATCATAAATTAATTTATTAGCCAACAAGTATTTTAGGTTATATGAGGCAGGGGATGATAGAAATTCATAACACTTTAAACTAATAATAGAGACTTTTGAAATAGCACTAGTAGCTTTTGCTATTTGACCATAATAGTTAAATAAGTCAGTTGCATTGGTGAAGTCCAAGAAATTATGTCGTCTTATAATAGGGCTCCTACTGGTTTTAAGAAGCAATACCAAGAGACTCCATCTGCAGCATAGGATAAACTTGCGGGATGTTATCTGCTAACTGTATGAAGCCATCAGTAGTAGTAAAGGCAAAATGAGTCGTTCTCGTGTAAATCTTGTTTACATGTCTGTACACCACCGTGGTTTACACGAAAGGGTGTCTTTATCATGCATGCTATGTGAATCTGCAGGCCAGGTCCTGTTCTAGTGCGTAAAGCTTATCAGGTATATTTCCTATTCGCTGTATGGATGTAATCAACGACATAAAGTAATTTCTTAGCCAACAAGTATTTATGGTTATCTCATAGGCAGTAGAAGATAGAATTTCAAAACAGTAAGCAATGCTTTGGGGTTATATTTCCTATTCGTTGTGTGGATGAAATCAGAGACATAAAGTAATTCAGCCAACGTGTATTTAAGGTTATCATAGTAGAAGATAGAATTTCATAATGCTATGTAATAATAATAGAGATTATGGAAACAGCACTACTTGCTTTCGCTATATAACCGTAATAAATATGGGACGTTCCTTGATGAAGGGAAAAGAAACATGCGTGCTATATATCAGGTATATATGCCATTAGTTGTATGGATGTAATCATGACATCAGGTAAATTCTTAGCGAAGTATTTAATGTGTCTTTCATTCATGCTACATAGCAGGTATATTTCCCATTCGTTGTATGGATGTAATCAATCATAAATTAATTTATTAGCCAACCAGTATTTTAGGTTATATGAGGCAGTAGATGATAGAATTTCATAACACTTTAAACTAATAATAGAGAATTTTGAAATAGCACTAGTAGCTTTTGCTATTTGACCATAATAGTTAAATAAGTCAGTTGCATTGGTGAAGTCCTAAGAAACTATGTCGTCTTATAATAGGGCTCCTACTGGTTTTAAGAAGCAATACCAAGAGACTCAATCTGCAGCATAGGATAAACTTGCGGGATGTTCTCTGCTGTATGAAGACATCAGAAGTAGTAAAGGCAAAATGAGTCGTTCTCGTGTAAATCTTGTTTACATGTCTGTACACCACCGTTGTTTACAAGAAAGGGTGTCTTTATCATGCATGCTATGTGAATCTGCAGGCCAGGTCCTGTTCGTGCGTAACGCTTAGCAGGTATATTTCCTATTCACTGTATGGATGTAATCAACCACATAAAGTAATTTCTTAGCCAACAAGTATTTACGGTTATCTCATAGGCAGTAGAAGATAGAATTTCAAAACACTAAACAACGCTTAGGGATTATATTTCCTATTCGTTGTATGGATGAAATCAGAGACATAAAGTAATTCAGCCAATGAATATTTAAGGTTATCATAGTAGAAGATAGAATTTCATAATACTATGTAATAATAATAGAGATTATGGAAACAGCACTACTTGCTTTCGCTATATAACCGTAATAAATATGGGACGTTCCTTGATGAAGGGAAAAGAAACATGCATGCTATGTATCAGGTATATATGCCATTAGTTTTTATGGATGTAATCATGACATCAGGTAAATTCTTAGCAAAGTATTTAAGCTGTCTTTCATTCATGCTACATAGCAGGTATATATCCCATTCGTTGTATGGATGTAATTAATCACAAATTAATTTATTAGCCAACCAGTATTTTAGGTTATATGAGGCAGTAGATGATAGAATTTCATAACACTTTAAACTAATAATAGAGAATTTTGAAATAGCACTAGTAGCTTTTGCTATTTGACCATAATAGTTAAATAAGTCAGTTGCATTGGTGAATTCCTAAGAAAATATGTCGTCTTATAATAGGGCTCCTACTGGTTTTAAGAAGCAATACCAAGAGACTCCATCTGCAGCATAGGATAAACTTGCGGGATGTTCTCTGCTAACTGTATGAAGCCATCAGTAGTAGTAAAGGCAAAATGAGTCGTTCTCGTGTAAATCTTGTTTACATGTCTGTACACCACCGTGGTTTACACGAAAGGGTGTCTTTATCATGCATGCTATGTGAATCTGCAGGCCAGGTCCTGTTCTAGTGCGTAACGCTTAGCAGGTATATTTCCTATTTGCTGTATGGATGTAATCAACGACATAAAGTAATTTCTTAGCCAACAAGTATTTACGGTTATCTCATAGGCAGTAGAAGATAGAATTTCAAAACACTAAGCAATGTTTAGGGGTTATATTTCCTATTCGTTGTATGGATGAAATCAGAGACATAAAGTAATTCAGCCAACAAGTATTTTAGGTTATCATAGTAGAAGATAGAATTTCATAATACTATGTAATAATAATAGAGATTATGGAAACAGCACTACTTGCTTTCTCTATATAACCGTAATAAATATTTGACGTTCCTTGATGAAGGGAAAAGAAACATGCATGCTATGTATCAGGTATATATGCCATTAGTTTTTATGGATGTAATAATGACATCAGGTAAATTCTTAGCGAAGTATTTAAGGTGTCTTTCATTCATGCTACATAGCAGGCATATATCCCATTCGTTTTATGGATGTAATCAATCATAAATTAATTTATTAGCCAACAAGTATTTTAGGTTATATGAGGCAGGGGATGATAGAATTTCATAACACTTTAAACTAATAATAGAGACTTTTGAAATAGCACTAGTAGCTTTTGCTATTTGACCATAATAGTTAAATAAGTCAATTGCATTGGTGAAGTCCTAAGAAACTATGTCGTCTTATAATAGGGCTCCTACTGGTTTTAAGAAGCAATACCAAGAGACTCCATCTGCAGCATAGGATAAACTTGCGGGATGTTCTCTGCTAACTGTATGAAGCCAGAAGTAGTAAAGGCAAAATGAGTCGTTCTCGTGTAAATCTTGTTTACATGTCTGTACACCACCGTGGTTTACAAGAAAGGGTGTCTTTATCATGCATGCTATGTGAATCTGCAGGCCAGGTCCTGTTCGTGCGTAACGCTTAGCAGGTATATTTCCTATTTGCTGTATGGATGTAATCAATGACATAAAGTAATTTCTTAGCCAACAAGTATTTACGGTTATCTCATAGGCAAGGCGAATCCAAGGCAAACCATTCAACATCACAGTGATCCAGGTCTACGCCCCAACCACTGCTGCTGAAGAGGATGAAGTTGATCAGTTCTATGAAGCCCTACAACACCTTCTAGAAGCAACGCCCAAAAATGATGTGCTTATCATCATGGGGGATTGGAATGCTAAAGTAGGAAGCCAAAACATAACTGGGATAACAGGCAAGTTTGGCCTTGGAGTACAAAATGAAGCAGGGCACAGGCTGGTAGAATTTTGTCAAGAGAATACAATGGTCATAGCAAACACTCTTTTCCAGCAACCCAAGAGACGAATCTATACATGGACATCACCAGACGGTCAACACAGAAATCAGATTGACTATGTGCTCTGCAGCCAAAGATGGAAAAGTTCTATCCAGTCAATAAAAACAAGACCAGGAGCTGATTGTGGTTCAGATCATGAGCTTCTTGTTGCAAAATTTAGGCTTAAATTGAAGAAAGTAGGGAAAAGCACTAGGCCACTCAGGTATGAACTAAATCATATCCCCGACGAATACACAGTGGAGGTGACAAATAGATTTAAGGAATTAGATCTGATAGACAGAGTGCCTGAAGAACTATGGACGGAGGTTCGCAACATTGTACAAGAGGTAGCAACTAAAACCATCCCAAAGAAAAAGAAATGCAAGAAATCAAAATGGCTGTCTGAGGAAGCTTTACAAATAGCTAAGGAGAGAATGGAAGTGAAAGGCAAGGGAGAAAGAGAAAGATTCACCCAATTGAATGCAGAATTCCAGAGAAAAGCTAGAAGAGATAAGAATGCCTTCTTAAATGAACAGTGCAAACAAATAGAAGAAAACAATAGAATGGGGAGGACCAGAGATCTTTTCAAGAAAATTGGAGATATGAAGAGAACGTTTCATGCAAAGGTAGGTATGATAAGGGACCAAAATGGTAGGGACCTCACAGAAGCAGAAGAGATTAAACAAAGGTGGCAAAATTATACAGAAGAATTATACAAGAGCGAGCTTAACATCCCTGATGACCACAATGGGGTAGTTACTGACCTGGAGCCAGACATCCTGGAATGTGAAGTCAAATGGGCCTTAGGAAGTCTGAGCAACAATAAAGCTAGTGGTGGTAACAGCATTCCAGTTGAACTATTCAAAATCTTAAAGGACGATGCAGTAAAAGTGCTACACTCAATATGCCAGCAAATTTGGAAAACTCAACAATGGCCACAGGATTGGAAAAGGTCAGTTTACATTCCAATCCCAAAGAAGGGCAATGCCAAAGAATGTTCAAACTACCGCACCATTGCACTAATTTCTCATGCTAGCAAAGTTATGCTCAAAATCATACAAGCTAGGCTCCAGCAATATGTGGACCGAGAACTTCCAGAAGTACAGGCAGGATTTCGAAGAGGCAGAGGAACTAGAGATCAAATTGCCAACATACGCTGGATCATGGAGAAAGCTACGGAGTACCAGAAGAACGTCTACTTCTGCTTCATTGACTATGCTAAAGCCTTTGATTGTGTGGAGCACAACAAATTGTGGCAAGTTCTTAAAGAGATGGGAGTACCAGAGCATCTTATTTGTCTCTTGAGAAATTTATATGCAGGTCAAGAAGCAACAGTAAGAACTGAACATGGAATCACTGACTGGATCAAAATTGAGAAAGGAGTTCGGCAAGGCTGTATACTGTCGCCTTGCCTATTTAACTTGTATGCAGAGCACATAATGAGAAATGCGGGATTAGAGGAGTCACAAATTGGGATTAAGATTGCAGGGAGAAATATCAACAACCTCAGATATGCAGATGATACCACTCTAATGGCAGAAAGTGAAGAGGAACTAAAGAGCCTGTTGATGCGGGTGAAGGAGGAGAGTGCAGAAGTTGGCTTGAAACTCAACATCAAGAAAACAAAGATCATGGCATCCGGCCCTCTCAATTCCTGGCAAATAGAAGGGGAAGAAATGGAGATAGTGACAGATTTTATTTTCCTGGGCTCCAAGATCACTGCAGATGGGGACTGCAGCAAAGAAATTATAAGACGCTTGTTCCTGGGGAGGAAAGCTATGGCAAATCTAGACAGCATCCTAAAAAGCAGAGACATCACCCTGCCAACAAAAGTGCGTTTAATCAAGGCTATGGTCTTCCCACTTGCAATGTATGGCTGCGAAAGTTGGACCATAAGGAAGGACGAGCGTCAAAGAATTGAGGCTTTTGAACTCTGGTGCTGGAGAAGACTCTTGCGAGTCCCTTGGACTGCAAGGCGAGCAAACCGGTCAGTCCTAGAGGAGATCAGCCCTGACTGCTCTTTAGAAGGCCAGATCCTGAAGATGAAACTCAAATATTTCGGCCACCTCATGAGAAGGAAGGACTCCCTGGAGAAGAGCCTAATGCTGGGAGCGATCGAGGGCAAAAGAAGAAGGGGACGACAGAGAATGAGGTGGATGGATGGAGTCACTGAAGCAGTAGGTGCAAACTTAAATGGACTCTGGGGAATGGTAGAGGACAGGAAGGCCTGGAGGATCATTGTCCATGGGGTCGCGATGGGTCGGACACGACTTCGCACATAACAACAACAACATAGGCAGTAGAAGATAGAATTTCAAAACACTAAGCAATGCTTAGGGGTTATATTTCCTATTCGTTGTATGGATGAAATCAGAGACATAAAGTAATTCAGCCAACGAGTATTTAAGGTTATCATAGTAGAAGATAGAATTTCATAATAATATGTAATAATAATAGAGATTATGGAAACAGCACTACTTGCTTTCATTCATGCTACATAGCAGGTATATATCCCATTCGTTGTATGGATGTAATCAATCATAAATTAATTTATTAGCCAACCAGTATTTTAGGTTATATGAGGCAGTAGATGATAGAATTTCATAACACTTTAAAATAATAATAGAGAATTTTGAAATAGCACTAGTAGCTTTTGCTATTTGACCATAATAGTTAAATAAGTCAGTTGCATTGGTGAAGTCCTAAGAAACATTGTCGTCTTATAATAGGGCTCCTACTGGTTTTAAGAAGCAATACCAAGAGACTCCATCTGCAGCATAGGATAAACTTGCGGGATGTTCTCTGCTGTATGAAGCCATCAGAAGTAGTAAAGGCAAAATGAGTCGTTCTCGTGTAAATCTTGTTTACATGTCTGTACACCACCGTGGTTTACAAGAAAGGATGTCTTTATCATGCATGCTATGTGAATCTGCAGGCCAGGTCCTGTTCGTGCGTAACGCTTAGCAGGTATATTTCCTATTCGCTGTATGGATGTAATAAACAACATAAAGTAATTTCTTAGCCAACAAGTATTTACGGTTATCTCATAGGCAGTAGAAGATAGAATTTCATAACACTAAGCAACGCTTAGGGGTTATATTTCCTATTCGTTGTATGGATGAAATCAGAGACATAAAGTAATTCAGCCAACGAGTATTTAAGGTTATCATAGTAGAAGATAGAATTTCATAATACTATGTAATAATAATAGATAAGAGATAAGATACATTTATTTGTATATAGCCATAGGCCTTTACAGAATATAAAATACAAATTTACAAACAGTAAAATAGAATAAAAGGAACTGTATAAAAATATAAAATTTAACACCAAAAAACTGAAACAGCATACAAAGTGCAAGAGTGTTAAGAGGCTGCCTTAGTGGTTGTAACATTGGCCCTTATTTTCCTTGCAGCCAAGGCAAATAGGGCGGTTTTATATGTTACATCATCAACCTGATCAGATAAAAGATAGATTATCTTTTCAGCAACGGAGTGAAGGTTAGAACCCCGTAAGGTCTCATTGAGGAATTTGGCTCTGGGTTGGGCATAAAGTAAGCAGTCAAAGATGTAGTGGGGTAAATACTCCAGAGCTTGTGCACCACAAATAGAGAAACGCTGGTTTTTTGGCGTACAGCTAAATCGACCCGCCAGTACCTCTGTAGGCATCGTTTCGAATCGAAGTGATGTAAAAGCTACTCTGAGATTATGGTTACTGATTTTCATTAGATAAGAGGATCTACGATGGTCATATTTAAACCGCTTAAACCATGTTGCTGTCTTAATTTCCAAAATTTGCATTCTGTCTAACTGGGCATCACTTTTGAAGATCCAGTCTCTAAGGTGAGAGTTATTAGCTGAAGGATTTAGGAGGTCATCGGGGATGGAGTAGCATGCAATAAGGCTATTAATAAGGCAATGCCGTGCTGGATCCCTAGATAACATTATATTAAAGGACTGATGACTAAATTTGTTTATGTTGGCTAACCTGAGGTTTTTCCACTGTTTTAAAATTGCCAAATGTACTCGGGCACTAAGAGAAGGCAGACCTGTTTCTGCCCTCATAATAATAATAGAGATTATGGAAATAGTACTACTTGCTTTCGCTATATAATCGTAATTGTTAAATATGGGAAGTTCCTTGATGAAGGGAAAAGAAACATGCGTGCTATATATCAGGTATATATGCCATTAGTTGTATGGATGTAATCATGACATCAGGTAAATTCTTAGCGAAGTATTTAAGGTGTCTTTCATTCATGCTACATAGCAGGTATATATTCCATTCGTTGTATGGATGTAATCAATCATAAATTAATTTATTAGCCAACCAGTATTTTAGGTTATAAGAGGAAGTAGAAGATAGAATTTCATAACACGGGACTTGAAGTCCCAGGCAGCCTCATCATGGCGAGGGCTTCCCCGTTGCGGCAAATGCGCCCGGGCTAAGTCCCGATCGCCCTTGCCTTGCAGGTGAATACCTGTCGCCATAAAGACACCCAGACAACTGTTGGCGTTTAAATAGGCCACAGCTTTATTATAACACATAACGAAGCGTTGGAGAGCATGGGGTGAAGGAACCAGCCGTCTCATGGCCCACCGGCCACAAGGAAGCCAAGCATTACTCCAGCAGGCATGCCCGGGGGCCCTCCGGCATCCTGCTGGGCTCCACGACCCCCAAATAGCCTGATGGGTGTCCAGGGACGTGATCCCCATTTTGAGAACTCGTTGAGGCGTGAACCTCTGCCGAGTTCCCTAGTCACCCGGAAATGCGGGTTTTGCCGGCAAGGCTCCTCCTCCATGACGGATGGCCGCCCGGCACCACGTACACACAGCCTCTTATGGAGGCCCCCTTTCTATAGCAGGCCCGCACGCAGGCTGGGTCTGATCCCATATGGTTCCTCCGCCATGGCCAAACTCCGCCACAGAGCGGGGAATGGGAGCTCCATACCCTAGCTCCCGCCAACGGTTCCACCAGCTGTAGCCTCAAACAACGCATAACGCAAATCATGTAACCAGCACTCTATCCCACATTCTGACAGATGGACTCCATCTGTTCTGTATAGAGCCCAAAAACTTTGGCAGATATCAGGGTGCGGAATATAACGCCCGCCCGCCTTTTTTAACCACTTTGCAATTGCTTTATTAATTTTCTTGCGTGAAATGTCAACTTTCTTGGGGGAAACTGCCCCTCTGCGGTGTCCCCCGATAAATGGCTGCGGTGTCCCCCGATAACACTTTTGCCTCCATCACGTTGGTAAAGTGCCTGATCAAGTGCCACCGCCGTTCCGGAAATGCACCTGCCACCAAAAACAGAGCCAGTTTGGTGTAGTGGTTAGGAGTGCGGACTTCTAATCTGGCATGCCGGGTTCGATTCTGCACTCCCCCACATGCAGCCAGCTGGGTGACCTTGGGCTCGCCACGGCACTGATAAAGCTGTTCTGACCGGGCAGTGATATCAGGGCTCTCTCAGCCTCACCCACCCCACAGGGTGTCTGTTGTGGGGAGAGGAATGGGAAGGCGACTGTAAGCCGCTTTGAGCCTCCTTCGGGTAGGGAAAAGCGGCATATAAGAACCAACTCTTCTTCTTCTTCTTCTATATTCCCCAAAACCTCTGATCCAGTTGGTGAAATTCCGCTCCACCATGTTGTGGCTTTTTCGTACCCTCCCCCTCTTGGAGCCCGTCTTGGGGGCTTCATCCTCAGGGCGTACAAAATCAAAGACATCCACATAATATCCAGTCAAAGCCTTTGACCTCTGTCTCATGGATACCAGGAGGGTCATCCCCTGCTAGGAAACCCGTTGGAGGCTGAGTAGGTTTTCCCGCCCCCAAACCCTCACTGTAATACAACCTTGTTGCCTCCCTGTATCAAGCCAGCCACGAGGGAAGGCCTGGAACCAAGGCCCCTTTTAACCAATACGCTACATCCCCCTGACTCGCCATCACAGTGTCATCCTCAGATGTAGAGGACTCACTGCCAGAGCTGTCCGAATGTCGTGCCTGGGAGCGCTTGCTCCGACTGTGCTTCCGGCGCTTCTTACCCTTATCTGCAGGGGTGACCAGCTCGCCTTGAGCCAAAGGAATGGATCCAACAGCAGCAGCCGCACCAGGTTGTGCTGCCGGGACCTCAATCACTGCTGGTGTTAAATCAAGCTGTGCCATTGGCGGATGCCCTTCGGCGCAGCTAAGGCCAGGCTGCCCCGAGTTCCCCTGAGCCATATCAAGAATTAAACCCGGCTGCCCCAAAGATGCCCGGCTAAAACCTGCTGCCTGGCTAGGCGGCATCCCTGAGTTTTCAGCCCCACTAAAGGTCGGCCCCATTTCTGATGACTCTGCCTGTAATGAGGCCCCCCTTTCCCCATTGCTAGAAACTGTAGAAGAGGCTGGCAGATGACCAGTGCCATCTGGCATAACCCCAGCACTTCTAGTACCAGCTGCCAAGCTGAGGTGCCCACCCGGAGTTTGCATGTAGCCTTGCTGAGGAGGAACTGAACTCTCCACAGCCCCAGCTCTTGCATATGCCCAGGAGGCCTGTGCCCCATTAGAGGCCCAGGTGACATGTTGCCCGGATTGGGGCCCTGCCACCTGCGGACCAATGGGCAGTCCCACTTGGCGCCATGCCCCCTGCTGGCCAGAGAACTGCCCCCTTAAAGGCCAAACCATTTGCTGACCATGAAGTTGGCCAGAGTGGGGCCAAAACGCCTGACTGCTCCCCCCTTCCCAAGAATCAAGATCTCCCCCAAGAGGCCAGTATGAAGTTGGGGGTGCCCCCCAGCCTGGACCCCATCCTCCACTTGGGCTGGCCACCCTGCTCAGAATCTCCCTACCAGGTGCCAGCCCAGCTAAAATTGCCTGCCCAGAGCCCACAGATGCAGGGGGTGCCATCCACCCCTGCCCCTGTGCCTGATGTGGCTCTGCCAGAGGGGGGTATTGTCACAGCGCGACCAGGCCCCTGAGCTCCGTGGCCCTGCCCCACTCGCTGGGTTGAATCAGCCGTTCGCCAAGGTCCCGATGCCCTACGGGCCCAGCAGCCCCACCCCGGGCCGCAGCGCATCTCCGCGGGGCCATCCTCTGCCCGTCTTCCCTGCTGTGGCAAAAGGGGGGGGAAATTTTTTTTTTAAGCCGATCACTCGGGCATCACCTCCGCGATCGGGAGGAAAACCGCCGCTTTTTTTTTTTTAAACCAAAAAAGCCCTAGGCAGCTCCTGAAGCCGAAGCAGAACTCCCTCACGGCAGCTCCAACCTCGGCGGCAGGGAAGAGGGAAAGAGACTCGCGCCTCTTTTCCCTCTCCCTAAATGGGCAACGCTGAGGAGCCTGGGAGGAGAGGCCTGAACTCCCTCCCTCCCAGGTCTTCCCCGGCAACAGAGCCCCCACAGGATCATGGGACATTCGTGGTTTACACGAATGGGTGTCTTTATCATGCATGCTATGTGAATCTGCAGGCCAGGTCCTGTTCGTGCGTAACGCTTAGCAGGTATATTTCCTATTCGCTGTATGGATGTAATCAACGACATAAGTAATTTCTAAGCCAACAAGTATTTACGGTTATCTCATAGGCAGTAGAAGATAGAATTTCATAACACTAAGCAACGCTTAGCGGTTATATTTCCTATTTGTTGTATGGATGAAATCAGAGACATAAAGTAATTCAGCCAACGAGTATTTAAGGTTATCATAGTAGAAGATAGAATTTCATAATACTATGTAATAATAATAGAGATTATGGAAATAGCACTACTTGCTTTCGCTATATAACCGTAATTGTTCAATATGTGACGTTCCTTGATGAAGGGAAAAGAAGTTTAAACCCATTACTGCGTGTCCTCTCCTCTGCAGCCAACAGAAACAGCATCCTGCCCTCCTCCAAGTGACAACCTTTCAAATACTTAAAGAGAGCTATCATGTCCCCTCTCAACCTCCTTTTCTCCAAGCTGAACATTCCCAACATTCCCAAGTCCCTCAAGGTTATCATAGTAGAAGATAGAATTTCATAATACTATGTAATGATAATAGAGATTATGGAAACAGCACTACTTGCTTTCGCTATATAACCGTAATAAATATGGGACGTTCCTTGATGAAGGGAAAAGAAACATGCATGCTATGTATCAGGTATATATGCCATTAGTTTTTATGGATGTAATCATGAGATCAGGTAAATTCTTAGCGAAGTATTTAAGGTGTCTTTCATTCATGCTACATAGCAGGTATATATCCCATTCGTTGTATGGATGTAATCAATCATAAATTAATTTATTAGCCAACCAGTATTTTAGGTTATATGAGGCAGTAGATGATAGAATTTCAGAACACTTTAAACTAATAATAGAGAATTTTGAAATAGCACTAGTAGCTTTTGCTATTTGACCATAATAGTTAAATAAGTCAGTTGCATTGGTGAAGTCCTAAGAAACTATGTCGTCTTATAATAGGGCTCCTACTGGTTTTAAGAAACAATACCAAGAGACTCCATCTGCAGCATAGGATAAACTTACGGGATGTTCTCTGCTGTATGAAGCCATCAGAAGTAGTAAAGGCAAAATTAGTTGTTCTCGTGTAAATCTTGTTTACATGTCTGTACACCACCGTGGTTTACACGAAAGGGTGTCTTTATCATGCATGCTATGTGAATCTGCAGGCCAGGTCCTGTTCTAGTGCGTAACGCTTAGCAGGTATATTTCCTATTTGCTGTATGGATGTAATCAACGACATAAAATAATTTCTTAGCCAACAATTATTTACGGTTATCTCATAGGCAGTAGAAGATAGAATTTCAAAACACTAAGCAGTGCTTAGGGGTTATATTTCCTATTCGTTGTATGGATGAAATCAGAGACATAAAGTAATTCAGCCAACGAGTATTTAAGGTTATCATAGTAGAAGATAGAATTTCATAATACTATGTAATAATAATAGAGATTATGGAAACAGCACTACTTGCTTTCGCTATATAACCGTAATAAATATGGGACGTTCCTTGATGAAGGGAAAAGAAACATGCATGCTATGTATCAGGTATATATGCCATTAGTTTTTATGGATGTAATCATGAGATCAGGTAAATTCTTAGCGAAGTATTTAAGGTGTCTTTCATTCATGCTACATAGCAGGTATATATCCCATTCGTTGTATGGATGTAATCAATCATAAATTAATTTATTAGCCAACCAGTATTTTAGGTTATATGAGGCAGTAGATGATAGAATTTCAGAACACTTTAAACTAATAATAGAGAATTTTGAAATAGCACTAGTAGCTTTTGCTATTTGACCATAATAGTTAAATAAGTCAGTTGCATTGGTGAAGTCCTAAGAAACTATGTCGTCTTATAATAGGGCTCCTACTGGTTTTAAGAAACAATACCAAGAGACTCCATCTGCAGCATAGGATAAACTTACGGGATGTTCTCTGCTGTATGAAGCCATCAGAAGTAGTAAAGGCAAAATTAGTTGTTCTCGTGTAAATCTTGTTTACATGTCTGTACACCACCGTGGTTTACACGAAAGGGTGTCTTTATCATGCATGCTATGTGAATCTGCAGGCCAGGTCCTGTTCTAGTGCGTAACGCTTAGCAGGTATATTTCCTATTTGATGTATGGATGTAATCAACGACATAAAGTAATTTCTTAGCCAACAAGAATTTACGGTTATCTCATAGGCAGTAGAAGATAGAATTTCAAAACACTAAGCAACACTTAGGGGTTATATTTCCTATTCGTTGTATGGATGAAATCAGAGACATAAAGTAATTCAGCCAACGAGTATTTAAGGTTATCATAGTAGAAGATAGAATTTCATAATACTATGTAATAATAATAGAGATTATGGAAACAGCACTACTTGCTTTCGCTATATAACCGTAATAAATATGGGATGTTCCTTGATGAAGGGAAAAGAAACATGCATGCTATGTATCAGGTATATATGCCATTAGTTTTTATGGATGTAATCATGAGATCAGGTAAATTCTTAGCGAAGTATTTAAGGTGTCTTTCATTCATGCTACATAGCAGGTATATATCCCATTCGTTGTATGGATGTAATCAATCATAAATTAATTTATTAGCCAACCAGTATTTTAGGTTATATGAGGCAGTAGATGATAGAATTTCATAACACTTTAAACTAATAATAGAGAATTTTGAAATAGCACTAGTAGCTTTTGCTATTTGACCATAATAGTTAAATAAGTCAGTTGCATTGGTGAAGTCCTAGGAAACTATGTCGTAATATAATAGGGCTCCTACTGGTTTTAAGAAGCAATACCAAGAGACTCCATCTGCAGAATAGGATAAACTTGCGGGATGTTCTCTGCTAACTGTATGAAGCCATCAGAAGTAGTAAAGGCAAAATGAGTCGTTCTCGTGTAAATCTTGTTTACATGTCTTTACACCACCGTGGTTTACAAGAAAGGGTGTCTTTATCATGCATGCTATGTGAATCTGCAGGCCAGGTCCTGTTCGTGCGTAACGCTTAGCAGGTATATTTCCTATTTGCTGTATGGATGTAATCAACGACATAAAATAATTTCTTAGCCAACAATTATTTACGGTTATCTCATAGGCAGTAGAAGATAGAATTTCAAAACACTAAGCAGTGCTTAGGGGTTATATTTCCTATTCGTTGTATGGATGAAATCAGAGACATAAAGTAATTCAGCCAACGAGTATTTAAGGTTATCATAGTAGAAGATAGAATTTCATAATACTATGTAATAATAATAGAGATTATGGAAACAGCACTACTTGCTTTCGCTATATAACCGTAATAAATATGGGACGTTCCTTGATGAAGGGAAAAGAAACATGCATGCTATGTATCAGGTATATATGCCATTAGTTTTTATGGATGTAATCATGAGATCAGGTAAATTCTTAGCGAAGTATTTAAGGTGTCTTTCATTCATGCTACATAGCAGGTATATATCCCATTCGTTGTATGGATGTAATCAATCATAAATTAATTTATTAGCCAACCAGTATTTTAGGTTATATGAGGCAGTAGATGATAGAATTTCAGAACACTTTAAACTAATAATAGAGAATTTTGAAATAGCACTAGTAGCTTTTGCTATTTGACCATAATAGTTAAATAAGTCAGTTGCATTGGTGAAGTCCTAAGAAACTATGTCGTCTTATAATAGGGCTCCTACTGGTTTTAAGAAACAATACCAAGAGACTCCATCTGCAGCATAGGATAAACTTGCGGGATGTTCTCTGCTGTATGAAGCCATCAGAAGTAGTAAAGGCAAAATGAGTTGTTCTCGTGTAAATCTTGTTTACATGTCTGTACACCACCGTGCTTTACACGAAAGGGTGTCTTTATCATGCATGCTATGTGAATCTGCAGGCCAGGTCCTGTTCTAGTGCGAAACGCTTAACAGGTATATTTCCTATTTGCTGTATGGATGTAATCAACGACATAAAGTAATTTCTTAGCCAACAAGAATTTACGGTTATCTCATAGGCAGTAGAAGATAGAATTTCAAAACACTAAGCAACGTTTAGGGGTTATATTTCCTATTCGTTGTATGGATGAAATCAGAGACATTAAGTAATTCAGCCAACGAGTATTTAAGGTTATCATAGTAGAAGATAGAATTTCATAATACTATGTAATAATAATAGAGATTATGGAAACAGCACTACTTGCTTTCGCTATATAACCGTAATAAATATGGGACGTTCCTTGATGAAGGGAAAAGAAACATGCGGGCTATATATCAGGTATATATGCCATTAGTTGTATGGATGTAATCATGACATCAGGTAAATTCTTAGCGAAGTATTTAAGGTGTCTTTCATTCATGCTACATAGCAGGTATATATCCCATTCGTTGTATGGATGTAATCAATCATAAATTAATTTATTAGCCAACCAGTATTTTAGGTTATATGAGGCAGTAGATGATAGAATTTCAGAACACTTTAAACTAATAATAGAGAATTTTGAAATAGCACTAGTAGCTTTTGCTATTTGACCATAATAGTTAAATAAGTCAGTTGCATTGGTGAAGTCCTAGGAAACTATGTCGTAATATAATAGGGCTCCTACTGGTTTTAAGAAGCAATACCAAGAGACTCCATCTGCAGAATAGGATAAACTTGCGGGATGTTCTCTGCTAACTGTATGAAGCCATCAGAAGTAGTAAAGGCAAAATGAGTCGTTCTCGTGTAAATCTTGTTTACATGTCTGTACACCACCGTGGTTTACAAGAAAGGGTGTCTTTATCATGCATGCTATGTGAATCTGCAGGCCAGGTCCTGTTCGTGCGTAACGCTTAGCAGGTATATTTCCTATTTGCTGTATGGATGTAATCAACGACATAAAATAATTTCTTAGCCAACAATTATTTACGGTTATCTCATAGGCAGTAGAAGATAGAATTTCAAAACACTAAGCAGTGCTTAGGGGTTATATTTCCTATTCGTTGTATGGATGAAATCAGAGACATAAAGTAATTCAGCCAACGAGTATTTAAGGTCATCATAGTAGAAGATAGAATTTCATAATACTATGTAATAATAATAGAGATTATGGAAACAGCACTACTTGCTTTCGCTATATAACCGTAATAAATATGGGACGTTCCTTGATGAAGGGAAAAGAAACATGCATGCTATGTATCAGGTATATATGCCATTAGTTTTTATGGATGTAATCATGAGATCAGGTAAATTCTTAGCGAAGTATTTAAGGTGTCTTTCATTCATGCTACATAGCAGGTATATATCCCATTCGTTGTATGGATGTAATCAATCATAAATTAATTTATTAGCCAACCAGTATTTTAGGTTATATGAGGCAGTAGATGATAGAATTTCAGAACACTTTAAACTAATAATAGAGAATTTTGAAATAGCACTAGTAGCTTTTGCTATTTGACCATAATAGTTAAATAAGTCAGTTGCATTGGTGAAGTCCTAAGAAACTATGTCGTCTTATAATAGGGCTCCTACTGGTTTTAAGAAACAATACCAAGAGACTCCATCTGCAGCATAGGATAAACTTGCGGGATGTTCTCTGCTGTATGAAGCCATCAGAAGTAGTAAAGGCAAAATGAGTTGTTCTCGTGTAAATCTTGTTTACATGTCTGTACACCACCGTGCTTTACACGAAAGGGTGTCTTTATCATGCATGCTATGTGAATCTGCAGGCCAGGTCCTGTTCTAGTGCGAAACGCTTAACAGGTATATTTCCTATTTGCTGTATGGATGTAATCAACGACATAAAGTAATTTCTTAGCCAACAAGAATTTACGGTTATCTCATAGGCAGTAGAAGATAGAATTTCAAAACACTAAGCAACGCTTAGGGGTTATATTTCCTATTCGTTGTATGGATGAAATCAGAGACATTAAGTAATTCAGCCAACGAGTATTTAAGGTTATCATAGTAGAAGATAGAATTTCATAATACTATGTAATAATAATAGAGATTATGGAAACAGCACTACTTGCTTTCGCTATATAACCGTAATAAATATGGGACGTTCCTTGATGAAGGGAAAAGAAACATGCGGGCTATATATCAGGTATATATGCCATTAGTTGTATGGATGTAATCATGACATCAGGTAAATTCTTAGCGAAGTATTTAAGGTGTCTTTCATTCATGCTACATAGCAGGTATATATCCCATTCGTTGTATGGATGTAATCAATCATAAATTAATTTATTAGCCAACCAGTATTTTAGGTTATATGAGGCAGTAGATGATAGAATTTCAGAACACTTTAAACTAATAATAGAGAATTTTGAAATAGCACTAGTAGCTTTTGCTATTTGACCATAATAGTTAAATAAGTCAGTTGCATTGGTGAAGTCCTAAGAAACTATGTCGTAATATAATAGGGCTCCTACTGGTTTTATGAAGCAATACCAAGAGACTCCATGTGCAGCATAGGATAAACTTGTGGGATATTCTCTGCTAACTGTATGAAGCCATCAGAAGTAGTAAAGCAAAATGAGTCGTTCTCGTGTAAATCTTGTTTACATGTGTGTACCCCACCGTGGTTTACAAGAAAGGGTGTCTTTATCATGCATGCTATGTGAATCTCCCCCTTCAAGGATCGCTGCCTTGTTGTGGCAAGGGGGCTTGCGTAGCTCAGTGAAGCTATGAGCTATGCCGTGCAGGGCCACCCAAGACGGACAGGTCATAGCTGAGAGCTCTGACAAAAGGTGATCCACTGGAGAAGGCAATGGCAAACCACTCCAGTATCTTTGCCATGAAAACTCTATGGACAGTTCCAATAGGCATAACGATATGACGCTGGAAGATGAGCCCCTCAGGTCGGAAGGTGTCCAATATGCTACTGGGGATGAGCAGATGGCTAGTACGAGTAGCGCCAGAATGAATGAAGCGGCTGGGCCAAAGCCGAAAGGACGCTCAGTTGTGGAAGTAACTGGTGGCGAAAAGACAGTCCAATGCTGTAAAGATTTTTATTCCATAGGAACCTGGAACGTCAGATCCATGAATCAAGGCAAGCTGGACGTGGTTAAACAAGAAATGAGAAGACTGAACATCGACATTTTAGGAATCAGTGAACTAAAATGGACAGGAATGGGTGAATTTAATTCAGATGACCATCAGGTATACTACTGTGGACAAGAATCTCGCAGAAGAAATGGAGTAGCCTTCATAATCAATAAGAGAGTAGGAAAAGCAGTGTTGGGATACAATCCCCAAAATGACAGAATGATCTCAGTTCGAATCCAAGGCAAACCATTCAACATCACAGTGATCCAGGTCTATGCCCCAACCACTGCTGCTGAAGAGGATGAAGTTGATCAGTTCTATGAAGCCCTACAACACCTTATAGAAGCAACGCCAAAAAATGATGTGCTTATCATCATGGGGGATTGGAATGCTAAAGTAGGAAGCCAAAAGATAACTGGGATAACAGGCAAGTTTGGCCTTGGAGTACAAAATGAAGCAGGGCACAGGCTGGTAGAATTTTGTCAAGAGAATACAATGGTCATAGCAAACACTCTTTTCCAACAACCCAAGAGACGACTCTACACATGGACATCACCAGACGGTCAACACAGAAATCAGATTGACTATGTACTCTGCAGCCAAAGATGGAAAAGTTCTATACAGGAAATAAAAACAAGACCAGGAGCTGATTGTGGTTCAGATCATGAGCTTCTTGTTGCAAAATTTAGGCTTAAATTGAAGAAAGTAGGGAAAAGCACTAGGCCACTCAGGTACGAACTAAATCATATCCCCGACGAATATACAGTAGAGGTGACAAATAGATTTAAGGAATTAGATCTGATAGACAGAGTGCCTGAAGAACTATGGACGGAGGTTCGCGACATTGTACAAGAGGTAGCAACTAAAACCATCCCAAAGAAAAAGAAATGCAAGAAATCAAAATGGCTGTCTGAGGAAGCTTTACAAATAGCTAAGGAGAGAAGGGAAGTGAAAGGCAAGGGAGAAAGAGAAAGATACACCCAATTGAATGCAGAATTCCAGAGAAAAGCTAGAAGAGATAAGAATGCCTTCTTAAATGAACAGTGCAAACAAATAGAAGAAAACAATAGAATGGGGAGGACCAGAGATCTTTTCAAGAAAATTGGAGATATGAAGAGAACGTTTCATGCAAAGATGGGTATGATAAGGGACCAAAATGGTAGGGACCTCACAGAAGCAGAAGAGATTAAGCAAAGGTGGCAAAATTATACAGAAGAACTATACAAGAGCGAGCTTAACATCCCTGATGACCACAGTGGGGTAGTTACTGACCTGGAGCCAGACATCCTGGAATGTGAAGTCAAATGGGCCTTAGGAAGTCTGAGCAACAATAAAGCTAGTGGTGGTGACAGCATTCCAGTTGAACTATTCAAAATCTTAAAGGACAATGCAGTAAAAGTGCTACACTCAATATGCCAGCAAATTTGGAAAACTCAGCAATGGCCACAGGATTGGAAAAGGTCAGTTTACATTCCAATCCCAAAGAAGGGCAATGCCAAAGAATGTTCAAACTACCGCACCATTGCACTCATTTCTCATGCTAGCAAAGTTATGCTCAAAATCCTAAAAGCTAGGCTCCAGCAATATGTGGACCGAGAACTTCCAGAAGTACAGGCAGGATTTCGAAGAGGTAGAGGAACTAGAGATCAAATTGCCAACATACGCTGGATCATGGAAAAAGCTAGGGAGTTCCAGAAGAACATCTACTTCTGCTTCATTGACTATGCTAAAGCCTTTGATTGTGTGGAGCACAACAAATTGTGGCAAGTTCTTAAAGAGATGGGAATACCAGAGCATCTTATTTGTCTCTTGAGAAATTTATATGCAGGTCAAGAAGCAACAGTGAGAACTGAACATGGAATCACGGATTGGTTCAAAATTGAGAAAGGAGTTCGGCAAGGCTGTATACTGTCGCCTTGCCTATTTAACTTGTATGCGGAGCACATCATGAGAAAGGCGGGATTAGAGGAGTCACAAATTGGGATCAAGATTGCAGGGAGAAATATCAACAACCTCAGATATGCAGATGATACCACTCTAATGGCAGAAAGTGAAGAGGAACTAAAGAGCCTGTTGATGCGGGTGAAGGAGGAGAGTGCAAAAGTTGGCTTGAAACTCAATATCAAGAAAACAAAGATCATGGCAGCCGGCCCTCTCAATTCCTGGCAAATAGAAGGGGAAGAAATGGAGATAGTGACAGATTTTATTTTCCTCGGCTCCAAGATCACTGCAGATGGGGACTGCAGCAAAGAAATTAAAAGACGCTTGCTCCTAGGGAGGAAAGCTATGGCAAATCTAGACAGCATCCTAAAAAGCAGAGACATCACCCTACCAACAAAAGTGCGTTTAGTCAAGGCTATGGTGTTCCCAGTTGCAATGTATGGCTGCGAAAGTTGGACCATAAGGAAGGCCGAGCGTCAAAGAATTGAGGCTTTTGAACTCTGGTGCTGGAGAAGACTCTTGCGAGTCCCTTGGACTGCAAGGCGAACAAACCGGTCAGTCCTAGAGGAGATCAGCCCTGACTGCTCTTTAGAAGGCCAGATCCTGAAGATGAAACTCAAATACTTTGGCCACCTCATGAGAAGGAAGGACTCCCTGGAGAAGAGCCTAATGCTAGGAGTGATCGAGGGCAAAAGAAGAAGGGGACGACAGAGAATGAGGTGGATGGATGGAGTCACTGAAGCAGTAGGTGCAAACTTAAAAGGACTCCAGGGAATGGTAGAGGACAGGAAGGCCTGGAGGATCATTGTCCATGGGGTCGCGATGGGTCGGACATGACTTTGCACATAACAACAACAAATGTGAATCTGCAGGCCAGGTCCTGTTCTTGCGTAACGCTTAACAGGTATATGTCCTATTCGCTGTATGGATGTAATCAACCACATAAAGTAATTTCTTAGCCAACAAGTATTTACGGTTATCTCATAGGCAGTAGAAGATAGAATTTCAAAACACTAAGCAACGCTTAGGGGTTATATTTCCTATTCGTTGTATGGATGAAATCAGAGACATAAAGTAATTCAGCCAACGAGTATTTAAGGTTATCATAGTAGAAGATAGAATTTCATAATACTATGTAATAATAATAGAGATTATGGAAACAGCACTACTTGCTTTCGCTATATAACCGTAATAAATATGGGACGTTCCTTGATGAAGGGAAAAGAAATATGCATGCACATATCAGGTATATATGCCATTAGTTTTTATGGATGTAATCATGACATCAAGTAAATTCTTGGTGAAGTATTTAAGCTGTCTTTCATTCATGCTACATAGCAGGTATATATCCCATTCGTTGTATGGATGTAATCAATCATAAATTAATTTATTAGCCAACCAGTATTTTAGGTTATATGAGGCAGTAGATGATAGAATTTCATAACACTTTAAACTAATAATAGAGAATTTTGAAATAGCACTAGTAGCTTTTGCTATTTGACCATAATAGTTAAATAAGTCAGTTGCATTGGTGAAGTCCTAAGAAACTATGTCGTAATATAATAGGGCTCCTACTGGTTGGAGCTCCCTCACGGTACCTCCAACCTCGGCGGCAGGGAAGAGGGAAAGAGACTCGCGCCTCTTTTCCATCTCCCTAAATGGGCAACGCTGAGGAGCCTGGGAGGAGAGGCCTGAACTCCCTCCCTCCCAGGTCTTCCCCGGCAACAGAGCCCCCACAGGATCATGGGACTTTCGTGGTTTACACGAAAGGGTGTCTTTATCATGCATGCTATGTGAATCTGCAGGCCAGGTCCTGTTTGTGCGAGGTTTTCCTCCCGATCGCGGAGGTGATGCCCAAGTGATCGGCTTCAAAAAAAAAATTTCCCCCCCTTTTGCCACAGCAGGGAAGACGGGCAGAGGATGGCCCCGCAGAGATGCGCTGCGGCCCGGGGTGGGGCTGCTGGGCCCGTAGGGCATCGGGACCTTGGCGAACGGCTGATTCAACCCAGCGAGTGGGGCAGGGCCGCGGAGCTCAGGGGCCTGGTCGCGCTGTGACTCAAGCGCATGGCGGGCCTGCTCCGCGCGCTGCTGTGGGGGCTGATTTACAGTCAAGCTCAGGGCTGGGGAGCCAGCCAGTTCAGACTCCTTATGGGACAAGGGGTGCTAGGAGACGGGAGCGTGAGAGGCTGCAGGCTGCGGCAATTAGCTCCCCTCCTATGGGGTCTGTTATGGAGGGCAGTGGTCAGCAGAGGGCTGCTAGCCCGGCCAGTGTGGGGATTGGGCAATAGGGGAGAATAACACCACAATACCCCGCTCTGGCAGAGCCACATCAGGCACAGGGGCAGGGGTGGATGGCACCCCCTGCATCTGTGGGCTCTGGGCAGGCAATTTTAGCTGGGCTGGCACCTGGTAGGGAGATTCTGAGCAGGGTGGCCAGCCCAAGTGGAGGATGGGGTCCAGGCTGGGGGGCACCCCCAACTTCATACTGGCCTCTTGGGGGAGATCTTGATTCTTGGGAAGGGGGGAGCGGTCAGGCGTTTTGGACCCACTCTGGCCAACTTCATGGTCAGCAAATGGTTTGGCCTTTAAGGGGGCAGTTCTCTGGCCAGCAGGGGGCATGGCGCCAAGTGGGACTGCCCATTGGTCCGCAGGTGGCAGGGCCCCAATCCGGGCAACATGTCACCTGGGCCTCTAATGGGGCACAGGCCTCCTGGGCATATGCAAGAGCTGGCGCTGGGGAGAGTTCAGTTCCTCCTCAGCAAGGCTACATGCAAACTCCGGGTGGGCACCTCAGCTTGGCAGCTGGTACTAGAAGTGCTGGGGTTATGCCAGATGGCACTGGTCATCTGCCAGCCTCTTCTACAGTTTCTAGCAATGGGGAAAGGGGGGCCTCATTACAGGCAGAGTCATCAGAAATGGGGCCGACCTTTAGTGGGGCTGAAAACTCAGGGATGCCGCCTGGCCAGGCAGCAGGTTTTAGCCGGGCATCTTTGGGGCAGCCAGGTTTAATTCTTGATATGGCTCAGGGGAACTCGGGGCAGCCTGGCCTTAGCCGCGCCGAAGGGCATCCGCCAATGGCACAGCTTGATTTAACACCAGCAGTGATTGAGGTCCCGGCAGCACAACCTGGTCCGGCTGCTGCTGTTGGATCCATTCCTTTGGCTCAAGGCGAGCTGGTCACCCCTGCAGATAAGGGTAAGAAGCGCCGGAAGCACAGTCGGAGCAAGCGCTCCCAGGCACGACATTCGGACAGCTCTGGCAGTGAGTCCTCTACATCTGAGGATGACACTGTGATGGCGAGTCAGGGGGATGTAGCGTATTGGTTAAAGGGGGCCTTGGTCCCAGGCCTTCCCTCGTGGCTGGCTTGATAAAGGGAGGCAACAAGGTTGTATTACAGTGAGGGTTTGGGGGCGGGAAAACCCACTCAGCCTCCAACGGGTTTACTAGCAGGGGATGACCCTCCTGGTATCCACGAGACAGAGGTCAAAGGCTTTGACTGGATATTATGTGGATGTCTTTGATTTTGTACGCCCTGAGGATGAAGCCCCCAAGACGGGCTCCAAGAGGGGGAGGGTACGAAAAAGCCACAACATGGTGGAGCGGAATTTCACCAACTGGATCAGAGGTTTTGGGGAATATATGTTTTTGGTGGCAGGTGCATTTCCGGAACGGCGGTGGCACTTGATCAGGCACTTTACCAACGTGATGGAGGCAAAATTGTTATCGGGGGACACCGCAGCAATTGCATATGATAAAAAAGCTAGGGAGAAGGCTTCCAACAATGGCCAGGCCAGATGGGACTTAAAAGAGCGTGACTCTTGGATGGTCAAAGTGGGCCCCTATGTTCAGAGAACTGAATATGAGAGACGAGGGTCTGGCAGCAGGCGGGAAAGCAGGGGATTGTGTTGGGACTACAACAAGGGAACGTGTCAACGGCATCGGTGCCGCTTTGAGCACAGCTGTGAGGGGTGTGGGGGTAGTCATTCTAGGTTGGATTGTGGTCGGCTCGGTTCGAACCGGCCCTTTCGATCTAGCCAGCCCACCGCAAAAAAGAGGAGTGGGTCGTCGAATTCAGGAACAATCGGAAGTCAAAAGACTGAATGAGGTCCCGGTGGAGCTCACCACCCTAGCAACGTCCCCGGTAATAGTGTCATCGTTGTTGGCGTTGTTACGGACTTATCCAAAAAGGGAGGCCGCTGATTATCTGGCTGCCGGATTTTTGGTGGGTTTCCGCATACCGTATGAAGGGCAGAGGCAGGCTACGACTAGCCCAAACATAAAATTGGCACTACAAATGCCTGACGTAGTGGCCGAAAAGATAAGAAAGGAATGTTTAGCGTGTCGGATGGCTGGCCCTTACTGTCGTCCTCCCCTTCAGAACCTTAGAGTTTCTCCATTGGGTGTAGTGCCTAAAAAAGCACCAGGACAGTATAGACTCATTCATCATCTGTCCTACCCAAAGGGATCGTCTGTGAATGACGGGATTGCTCCGGAGCTTTGCTCGGTTAAATATGCATCCTTAGACCATGCGATAGCTTTGGTACGGGACTGTGGCCCGGGTGCTTTGATGGCAAAATATGATGTGCAATCAGCCTTTCGGCTGTTGCCTATGCATCCGGAAGATTTTTGTTTATTGGGCTGTCATTTCCAGGATCACTGGTATGTGGACAAGGCTATGCCTATGGGGTGTTCCATTTCCTGTTTTGCTTTTGAGTCCTTCAGTACCTTTTTGGAATGGAAGGCCAAAACCAGAGCGGGGAGTCCGCATATCACGCACTCCCTGGATGATTTTTTGTTTATTGGCCCAGCTGGTTCGTCGACCTGCGCAGACAAACTAGCGGTTTTCCAGTCCTTAGCGGAGGAAGTTGGGGTTCCGCTAGCGGCGGAAAAAACCGAAGGTCCTTTGACCAGGTTGAGCTACTTAGGCATATTGTTAGATTCTGAGTTGGGCTTATCAAGGTTACCTGAAGATAAGGTCCTAACATTAGGGAACCGGTTGGAGGGCTTGTTGGCAAAACGAAAATGTACACTGAGGGAGATGCAGAGTCTCCTGGGACACTTAAATTTTGCCTGCAAAGCAGTTTCACCAGGGCGTGCCTTTTGTGCAAGGTTAGCAAGGGCAACTGCGGGGGTGACCTCACCACACCATCACATTAGATTGTCAAAATCTTTGAAAGAGGACCTTCAAGTGTGGAGGGAGTTCATTGAGGGATTCAACGGGGTGGCTATGTGGCAGACGCCACTGTCCCCAGAATCATCCCTTCAGGTTCATTCGGATGCTTCAGGCAGCCTGGGTTTTGGGGTATTTTACCAAAACAGATGGTGCGCTGAAAAATGGCCACATTCGTGGGCGGTGTCTGGGATCCTTAGGGATCTCCCTTTTCTGGAGCTTTTTCCAGTAGTGGTAGCGGTGGAGATATGGCAAGAATTGTTCCTCAATAGCAGGGTATTGTTTTGGTGCGACAACCAAGCTGTAGTGCACATCATTAACAGCCAGTCCAGCAAGTCCTTAAGGATAATGCGCTTAGTGCGCAGGTTGGTGAAGGCCAACATTACGTTTTGGGCTAGACATGTGCCAGGCGCCTCTAATGATATTGCGGACGCTCTGTCTCGCTTTCAGGAGCAGAGATTTCGTCAGCCGGCACCGGCAGCGTGCCAGTTTCCAGACCGGTTCCCGGAGGAATTGTGGACGCTTGGCTTGGACACATCATAGAGGCTGTGAACAATTCATTGGCCCCGGCAACTCGTCGGTCTTATTCAGCCGCTATTCGGGGTTATGCTGACTTCATCGGGAGAGTGTGGGGCTTAAGTGCTTGGCTGAGGAGTCTGTTTTAAGACTGAGGTGTCTGACTGAGGACTGAGGAGTCTGTTTTAAGACTGAGGAGTCTGTTTTAAGATATCTTATGCAGCTACGATCGCAGGGGTTATCAGCTCGGACACTGGGAATCCACATGGCAGGCTTATCTTTTTTGTGTAAAGCAATTGGGAATGCGGACCCAACTTCATCATTTCTAGTCCGTAAGGCCATAGTGGGTTGGAGGAGGCTTAGTCCGGCTGTAGTGGATGCAAGGCGGCCGATTTCTCTGGCAATACTTCAAGGCCTATTGCAACAGCTGCCCACTGTATGCTCTAGTTGTTACGAAGCAATTTTATTTGGGGCGGCTTTTACGCTTGCCTTTTTTGGGGCTTTCCGATGTGGGGAATTGTTGGCTGAAACCCGTTCAAGTCCGGGGGACAGGGCATTGGCAAAGGAGGCTGTGCAGGTATCGGAAGAGGGTCTGCACATACTCCTTCGCCGATCGAAGACAGACCAATTGGGCCGAGGTTCGCTTGTGTTTTTACGTGCTGCCCCACTGGGCGGTCCTTGCCCGGTCCGAGCTAAGAGAGCCTTTCTGGAGGTTCGGCCAGACATATCTGGTCCATTGCTGATACATTTGAACGGAACGTGTCTGTCCCGGTACCAATTTGGTTCAGTTTTGAAGCGTGCATTGAGAAGCTCGGGCTTACCAGCTGAGCAATTTGGGACTCACTCCTTCCGTACTGGGGCAGCCACGGAAGCAGCGAATTCTGGGTTGCCTTCAGATGACATCAAGGCAGTGGGGAGGTGGTGTTCCTCTGCTTTCAAGCACTATGTCCGCCCGGGCTTGGTGTTATAACCATCTCATGTGCCATTCAATTGCAGATCGATGCTCGGAAGTGCCAAAAGTACTGGTCATCGGGCACAGTATTGTCCACTGGGCGGCCCGCTATTCTTTACGGTCCGGATGGACCAGCAACTTGGGTCTGGAAGATCACTACCGAATGGCCTGGGCTGGTCGGCGTGGTATGCGTTGGGCTTCGCTGCTAGATGATCTAACCACAGCTGTGAGGCAAACCGGTGTGCCGGATATTTTAGTCATTCAACTGGGAGAAAATGACATCACCAGCATGAAGGCACTCGGTTTGGCAGAGTCCATGAAGTTGGACCTTGAGAGGATTACATCAGGATTTCCAGGCAACAGAATATGGTGGTCGGCACTTATCGTGCATCGGAATTGGAGAGGGGCAGTTTCCCCCAAGAAAGTTGACATTTCACCCAAGAAAATTAATAAAGCAATTGCAAAGTGGTTAAAAAAGGCGGGCGGACGTTATATTCCGCACCCTGATATCTGCCAAAGTTTTTGGGCTCTATACAGAGCAGATGGAGTCCATCTGTCAGAATGTGGGATAGACTGCTGGTTACATGATTTGCGTTATGCGTTGTTTGAGGCTACAGCAGGTGGAACCGTTGGCGGGAGCTGGGGTATGGGGCTCCCATTCCCCGCTCTGTGGCAGAATTTGGCCATGGGGGAGGAACCATATGGGATCAGACCCAGCCTGCGTGCGGGCCTGCTATAGAAAGGGGGCTTCCATAAGAGGCTGTGTGTACGTTGTGCCGGGCGGCCATCCGTCATGGAGGAGGAGCCTTGCCGGCAAAACCCGCATTTCCGGGAGACTAGGGAACTCGGCAGAGGTTCACGCCTTAACGAGTTCTCAAAATGGGGGTCACCTCCCTGGACACCCATCAGGCTATTTGGGGGTCGTGGAGCCCGGCAGGATGCCGGAGGGCCCCCGGGCATGCCTGTTGGAGTAATGCTTGGCTTCCTTGTGGCCGGTGGGCCATGAGACGGCTGGTTCCTTCACCCCATGCTCTCCAACGCTTGGTTATGTGTTATAATAAAGCTGTGGCCTATTTAAACGCCAACAGTTGTATGGGTGTCTTTATTGCGACAGGTATTAACCTGCAAGGCAAGGGCGATCAGGACTTACCCCGGGCGCATTTGCCGCCACGGGGAAGCCCTCGCCATGATGAGGCTGCCTGGGACTTCAAGTCCCGTGTTATGAAATTCTATCTTCTACTGCCTCTTATAACCTAAAATACTGGTTGGCTAATAAATTAATTTATGATTGATTACATCCATACAACGAATGGAATATATACCTGCTATGTACCATGAATGAAAGACAGCTTAAATAGTTCGCTAAGAATTTACCTGATGTCATGATTACATCCATACAACTAATGGCATACATACCTGATATATAGCACGCATGTTTCTTTTCCCTTCATCAAGGAACGTCCCATATTTATTACGGTTATATAGCGAAAGCAAGTAGTGCTGTTTCCATAATCTCTATTATTATTACATAGTATTATGAAATTCTATCTTCTACTATGATAACCTTAAATACTCGTTGGCTGAATTACTTTATGTCTCTGATTTCATCCATACAACGAATAGGAAATATAACCCCTAAGCGTTGCTTAGTGTTTTGAAATTCTATCTTCTACTGCCTATGAGATAACCGTAAATACTTGTTGGCTAAGAAATTACTTTATGTTGTTGATTACATCCATACAGCGAATAGGAAATATACCTGCAAAGCGTTACGCACGAACAGGACCTGGCCTACAGATTCACATAGCATGCATGATAAAGACACCCTTTCTTGTAAACCACGGTGGTGTACGGACGTGTAAACAAGATTTACACGAGAACGACTCATTTTGCCTTTACTACTTCTGATGGCTTCATACAGCAGAGAACATCCCGCAAGTTTATAGTATGCTGCAGATGGAGTCTCTTGGTATTGCTTCTTAAAACCAGTAGGAGCCCTATTATAAGACGACATAGTTTCTTAGAACTTCACCAATGCAACTGACTTTTTTAACTATTATGGTCAAATAGCAAAAGCTACTAGTGCTATTTCAAAATTCTCTATTATTAGTTTAAAGTGTTATGAAATTCTATCATCTACTGCCTCATATAACCTGAAATACTGGTTGGCTAATAAATTAATTTATGATTGATTACATCCATACAACGAATGGGATATATACCTGCTATGTAGCATGAATGAAAGACACCTTAAATACTTTGCTAAGAATTTACCTAATCTCATGATTACATCCATAAAAACTAATGGCATATATACCTGATACATAGCATGCATGTTTCTTATCCCTTCATCAAGGAACGTCCCATATTTATTACGGTTATATAGCGAAAGCAAGTAGTGCTGTTTCCATAATCTCTATTATTATTACATAGTATTATGAAATTCTATCTTCTACTATGATAACCTTAAATACTTGTTGGCTGAATTACTTTATGTCTCTGATTTCATCCATACAACGAATAGGAAATATAACCCCTAAGCGTTGCTTAGTGTTTTGAAATTCTATCTTCTACTGCCTATGAGATAACCGTAAATACTTGTTGGCTAAGAAATTACTTTATGTCGTTGATTACATCCATACAGCGAATAGGAAATATACCTGCTAAGCGTTACGCACGGACAGGACCTGGCCTGCAGATTCACATAGCATGCATGATAAAGACACCCTTTCTTGTAAACCACGGTGGTGTACAGACATGTAAACAAGATTTACACTAGAACGACTCATTTTGCCTTTACTACTTCTGATGGCTTCATACAGTTAGCAGAGAACATCCCGCAAGTTTATCCTATGCTGCAGATGGAGTCTCTTGGTATTGCTTCTTAAAACCAGTAGGAGCCCTATTATATTACGACATAGTTTCTTAGGACTTCAACAATGTAACTGACTTATTTAACTATTATGGTCAAATAGCAAAAGCTACTAGTGCTATTTCAAAATTCTCTATTATTAGTTTAAAGTGTTATGAAATTCTATCATCTACTGCCTCATATAACCTAAAATACTGGTTGGCTAATAAATTAATTTATGATTGATTACATCCATACAACGAATGGGATATATACCTGCTATGTAGCATGAATGAAAGACAGCTTAAATACTTTGCTAAGAATTTACCTGATGTCATGATTACATCCATACAACTAATGTCATATATACCTGATATATAGCACGCATGTTTCTTTTCCCTTCATCAAGGAACGTCCCATATTTATTACGGTTATATAGCGAAAGCAAGTAGTGCTGTTTCCATAATCTCTATTATTATTACATAGTATTATGAAATTCTATCTTCTACTATGATAACCTTAAATACTCGTTGGCTGAATTACTTTATGTCTCTGATTTCATCCATACAACGCATAGGAAATATAACCGCTAAGCATTGCTTAGTGTTATGAAATTCTATCTTCTACTGCCTATGGATAACCGTAAATACTTGTTGGCTAAGAAATTACTTTATGTTGTTGATTACATCCATACAGCGAATAGGAAATATACCTGCAAAGCGTTTCGCACGAACAGGACCTGGCCTACAGATTCACATAGCATGCATGATAAAGACACCCTTTCTTGTAAACCACGGTGGTGTACAGAAATGTAAACAAGATTTACACGAGAACGACTCATTTTGCCTTTACTACTTCTGATGGCTTCATACAGTTAGCAGAGAACATCCGGCAAGTTTATCCTATGCTGCAGATTGAGTCTCTTGGTATTGCTTCTGAAAACCAGTAGGAGCCCTATTATATTACGAGATAGTTTCTTAGGACTTCACCAATGTAACTGACTTATTTAACTATTATGGTCAAATAGCAAAAGCTACTAGTGCTATTTCAAAATTCTCTATTATTAGTTTAAAGTGTTATGAAATTCTATCATCTACTGCCTGAAATACTGGTTGGTACTACATAATACTATGTAATAATAATAGAGATTATGGAAACAGCACTACTTACTTTCTCTATATAACCGTAATAAATATGGGACGTACCTTGATGAAGGGAAAAGAAATTTGCGTGCTATATATCAGGTATATATGCCATTAGTTTTTATGGATGTAATCATGACATCAGGTAAATTCTTAGTGAAGTATTTAAGCTGTCTTTCATTCATGCTACATAGCAGGTATATATCCCATTCGTTGTATGGATGTAATCAATCACAAATTAATTTATTAGCCAACCAGTATTTTAGGTTACATGAGGCAGGAGATATTTCATAACACTTTAAACTAATAATAGAGATATTTGAAATAGCACTAGTAGCTTTTGCTATTTGACCATAATAGTTAAATGTCAGTTGCATTGGTGAAGTCCTAAGAAACTATGTCGTCTTATAATAGGGCTCCTACTGGTTTTAAGAAGCAATACCAAGAGACTCCATCTGCAGCATAGGATAAACTTGCGGGATGTTCTCTGCTGTATGAAGCCATCAGAAGTAGTAAAGGCAAAATGAGTTGTTCTAGTGTAAATCTTCTTTACATGTCTGTACACCACCGTGGTTTACAAGAAAGGGTGTCTTTATCATGCATGCTATGTGAATCTGCAGGCCAGGTCCTGTTCGTGCGTAACGCTTAGCAGGTTTATTTCCTATTCGCTGTATGGGTGTAATCAACAACATAAAGTAATTTCTTAGCCAACAAGTATTTACGGTTATCTCATAGGCAGTAGAAGATAGAATTTCATAACACTAAGCAATGCTTAGCGGTTATATTTCCTATGCGTTGTATGGATGAAATCAGAGACATAAAGTAATTCAGCCAACGAGTATTTAAGGTTATCATAGTAGAAGATAGAATTTCATAATACTATGTAATAATAATAGAGATTATGGAAACAGCACTACTTACTTTCTCTATATAACCGTAATAAATATGGGACGTACCTTGATGAAGGGAAAAGAAATTTGCGTGCTATATATCAGGTATATATGCCATTAGTTTTTATGGATGTAATCATGACATCAGGTAAATTCTTAGTGAAGTATTTAAGCTGTCTTTCATTCATGCTACATAGCAGGTATATATCCCATTCGTTGTATGGATGTAATCAATCACAAATTAATTTATTAGCCAACCAGTATTTTAGGTTACATGAGGCAGGAGATATTTCATAACACTTTAAACTAATAATAGAGATATTTGAAATAGCACTAGTAGCTTTTGCTATTTGACCATAATAGTTAAATGTCAGTTGCATTGGTGAAGTCCTAAGAAACTATGTCGTCTTATAATAGGGCTCCTACTGGTTTTAAGAAGCAATACCAAGAGACTCCATCTGCAGCATAGGATAAACTTGCGGGATGTTCTCTGCTGTATGAAGCCATCAGAAGTAGTAAAGGCAAAATGAGTTGTTCTAGTGTAAATCTTCTTTACATGTCTGTACACCACCGTGGTTTACAAGAAAGGGTGTCTTTATCATGCATGCTATGTGAATCTGCAGGCCAGGTCCTGTTCGTGCGTAACGCTTAGCAGGTTTATTTCCTATTCGCTGTATGGGTGTAATCAACAACATAAAGTAATTTCTTAGCCAACAAGTATTTACGGTTATCTCATAGGCAGTAGAAGATAGAATTTCATAACACTAAGCAATGCTTAGCGGTTATATTTCCTATGCGTTGTATGGATGAAATCAGAGACATAAAGTAATTCAGCCAACGAGTATTTAAGGTTATCATAGTAGAAGATAGAATTTCATAATACTATGTAATAATAATAGAGATTATGGAAACAGCACTACTTGCTTTCGCTATATAACCGTAATAAATATGGGACGTTCCTTGATGAAGGGAAAAGAAACATGCGTGCTATATATCAGGAATATATGCCATTAGTTGTATGGATGTAATCATGACATCAGGTAAAATCTTAGCGAAGTATTTAAGCTGTCTTTCATTCATGCTACATAGCAGGTATATATCCCATTCGTTGCATGGATGTAATAAATCATAAATTAATTTATTAGCCAACCAGTATTTTAGGTTATATGAGGCAGTAGATGATAGAATTTCATAACACTTTAAACTAATAATAGAGATATTTGAAATAGCACTAGTAGCTTTTGCTATTTGACCATAATAGTTAAATAAGTCAGTTGCATTGGTGAAGTCCTAAGAAACTATGTCGTCTTATAATAGGGCTCCTACTGGTTTTAAGAAGCAATACCAAGAGACTCCAACTGCAGCATAGGATAAACTTGCGGGATGTTCTCTGCTGTATGAAGCCATCAGAAGTAGTAAAGGCAAAATGAGTTGTTCTCGTGTAAATCTTGTTTACATGTCTGTACACCACCGTGGTTTACAAGAAAGGGTGTCTTTATCATGCATGCTATGTGAATCTGCAGGCCAGGTCCTGTTCGTGCCTAACGCTTAGCAGGTATATTTCCTATTCGCTGTATGGGTGTAATCAACAACATAAAGTAATTTCTTAGCCAACAAGTATTTACGGTTATCTCATAGGCAGTGGAAGATAGAATTTCATAACACTAAGCAACGCTTAGCGGTTATATTTCCTATTCGTTGTATGGATGAAATCAGAGACATAAAGTAATTCAGCCCACGAGTATTTTAGGTTATCATAGTAGAAGATAGAATTTCATAATACTATGTAATAATAATAGAGATTATGGAAACAGCACTACTTGCTTTCGCTATATAACCGTAATAAATATGGGACGTTCCTTGATGAAGGGAAAAGAAACATGCATGCTATGTATCAGGTATATATGCCATTAGTTTTTATGGATGTAATCATGACATCAGGTAAATTCTTAGCAAAGTATTTAAGCTGTCTTTCATTCATGCTACATAGCAGGTATATATCCCATTCGTTGCATGGATGTAATAAATCATAAATTAATTTATTAGCCAACCAGTATTTTAGGTTATATGAGGCAGTAGATGATAGAATTTCATAACACTTTAAACTAATAATAGAGATATTTGAAATAGCACTAGTAGCTTTTGCTATTTGACCATAATAGTTAAATAAGTCAGTTGCATTGGTGAAGTCCTAAGAAACTATGTCGTCTTATAATAGGGCTCCTACTGGTTTTAAGAAGCAATACCAAGAGACTCCATCTGCAGCATAGGATAAACTTGCGGGATGTTCTCTGCTGTATGAAGCCATCAGAAGTAGTAAAGGCAAAATGAGTTGTTCTCGTGTAAATCTTGTTTACATGTCTGTACACCACCGTGGTTTACAAGAAAGGGTGTCTTTATCATGCATGCTATGTGAATCTGCAGGCCAGGTCCTGTTCGTGCCTAACGCTTAGCAGGTATATTTCCTATTCGCTGTATGGGTGTAATCAACAACATAAAGTAATTTCTTAGCCAACAAGTATTTACGGTTATCTCATAGGCAGTGGAAGATAGAATTTCATAACACTAAGCAACGCTTAGCGGTTATATTTCCTATTCGTTGTATGGATGAAATCAGAGACATAAAGTAATTCAGCCCACGAGTATTTTAGGTTATCATAGTAGAAGATAGAATTTCATAATACTATGTAATAATAATAGAGATTATGGAAACAGCACTACTTGCTTTCGCTATATAACCGTAATAAATATGGGACGTTCCTTGATGAAGGGAAAAGAAACATGCATGCTATGTATCAGGTATATATGCCATTAGTTTTTATGGATGTAATCATGACATCAGGTAAATTCTTAGCGAAGTATTTAAGGTGTCTTTCATTCATGCTACATAGCAGGTATATATCGCATTCGTTGTATGGATGTAATCAATCATAAATTAATTTATTAGCCAACCAGTATTTTAGGTTATATGAGGCAGTAGATGATAGAATTTCATAACACTTTAAACTAATAATAGAGAAATTTGAAATAGCACTAGAAGCTTTTGCTATTTGACCATAATAGTTAAATAAGTCAGTTACATTGTTGGTCCTAAGAAACTATCTCGTAATATAATAGGGCTCCTACTGGTTTTCAGATGCAATACCAAGAGACTCAATATGCAGCATAGGATAAACATGCCGGATGTTCTCTGCTAACTGTATGAAGCCATCAGAAGTAGTAAAGGCAAAATGAGTCGTTCTCGTGTAAATCTTGTTTACATGTCTGTACACCACCGTGGTTTACAAGAAAGGGTGTCTTTATCATGCATGCTATGTGAATCTGTAGGCCAGGTCCTGTTCTTGCGTTACACTTAGCAGGTATATTTCCTATTCGCTGTATGGATGTAATCAACAACATAAAGTAATTTCTTAGCCAACAAGTATTTACGGTTATCTCATAGGCAGTAGAAGATAGAATTTCATAACACTAAGCAATGCTTAGCGGTTATATTTCCTATGCCTTGTATGGATGAAATCAGAGACATAAAGTAATTCAGCCAACGAGTATTTAAGGTTATCATAGTAGAAGATAGAATTTCATAATACTATGTAATAATAATAGAGATTATGGAAACAGCACTACTTGCTTTCGCTATATAACCGTAATAAATATGGGACGTTCCTTGATGAAGGGAAAAGAAACATGCATGCTATGTATCAGGTATATATGCCATTAGTTTTTATGGATGTAATCATGACATCAGGTAAATTCTTAGCGAAGTATTTAAGGTGTCTTTCATTCATGCTACATAGCAGGTATATATCGCATTCGTTGTATGGATGTAATCAATCATAATTTAATTTATTAGCCAACCAGTATTTTAGGTTATATAACCAGTATTTTAGGTTATATGAGGCAGTAGATGATAGAATTTCATAACAATTTAAACTAATAATAGAGAAATTTGAAATAGCACTAGAAGCTTTTGCTATTTGACCATAATAGTTAAATAAGTCAGTTACATTGTTGAAGTCCTAAGAAACTATCTCGTAATATAATAGGGCTCCTACTGGTTTTCAGATGCAATACCAAGAGACTCAATATGCAGCATAGGATAAACTTGCCGCATGTTCTCTGCTAACTGTATGAAGCCATCAGAAGTAGTAAAGGCAAAATGAGTCGTTCTCGTGTAAATCTTGTTTACATGTCTGTACACCACCGTGGTTTACAAGAAAGGGTGTCTTTATCATGCATGCTATGTGAATGTGTAGGCCAGGTCCTGTTCGTGCGTAACGCTTTGCAGGTATATTTCCTATTCGCTGTATGGATGAAATCAGAGACATAAACTAATTCAGCCAACGAGTATTTAAGGTTATCATAGTAGAAGATAGAATTTCATAATACTATGTAATAATAATAGAGATTATGGAAACAGCACTACTTCTTTTCGCTATATAACCGTAATAAATATGGGACGTTCCTTGATGAAGGGAAAAGAAACATGCATGCTATGTATCAGGTATATATGCCATTAGTTTTTATGGATGTAATCATAACATCAGGTAAATTCTTAGCGAAGTATTTAAGGTGTCTTTCATTCATGCTACATAGCAGGTATATATCGCATTCGTTGTATGGATGTAATCAATCATAAATTAATTTATTAGCCAACCAGTATTTTAGGTTATATGAGGCAGTAGATGATAGAATTTCATAACACTTTAAACTAATAATAGAGAAATTTGAAATAGCACTAGAAGCTTTTGCTATTTGACCATAATAGTTAAATAAGTCAGTTACATTGTTGAAGTCCTAAGAAACTATCTCGTAATATAATAGGGCTCCTACTGGTTTTCAGATGCAATACCAAGAGACTCAATATGCAGCATAGGATAAACTTGCCGCATGTTCTCTGCTAACTGTATGAAGCCATCAGAAGTAGTAAAGGCAAAATGAGTCGTTCTCGTGTAAATCTTGTTTACATGTCTGTACACCACCGTGGTTTACAAGAAAGGGTGTCTTTATCATGCATGCTATGTGAATGTGTAGGCCAGGTCCTGTTCGTGCGTAACGCTTTGCAGGTATATTTCCTATTCGCTGTATGGATGTAATCAACAACATAAAGTAATTTCTTAGCCAACAAGTATTTACGGTTATCTCATAGGCAGTAGAAGATAGAATTTCATAACACTAAGCAATGCTTAGCGGTTATATTTCCTATGCGTTGTATGGATGAAATCAGAGACATAAAGTCATTCAGCCAACGAGTATTTAAGGTTATCATAGTAGAAGATAGAATTTCATAATACTATGTAATAATAATAGAGATTATGGAAACAGCACTACTTGCTTTCGCTATATAACCGTAATAAATATGGGACGTTCCTTGATGAAGGGAAAAGAAACATGCGTACTATATATCAGGTATATATGACATTAGTTGTATGGATGTAATCATGACATCAGGTAAATTCTTAGCGAAGTATTTAAGCTGTCTTTCATTCATGCTACATAGCAGGTATATATCCCATTCGTTGTATGGATGTAATCAATCATAAATTAATTTATTAGCCAACCAGTATTTTAGGTTATATGAGGCAGTAGATGATAGAATTTCATAACACTTTAAACTAATAATAGAGATATTTGAAATAGCACTAGTAGCTTTTGCTATTTGACCATAATAGTTAAATAAGTCAGTTGCATTGGTGAAGTTCTAAGAAACTATGTAGTAATATAATAGGGCTCCTACTGGTTTTAAGAAGCAATACCAAGAGACTCCATCTGCAGCATAGGATAAACTTGCGGGATGTTCTCTGCTGTATGAAGACATCAGAAGTAGTAAAGGCAAAATGAGTCGTTCTCGTGTAAATCTTGTTTACATGACTGTACACCTCCGTGGTTTACAAGAAAGGGTGTCTTTATCATGCATGCTATGTGAACCTGCAGGCCAGGTCCTGTTCGTGCGTAACGCTTAGCAGGTATATTTCCTATTCGCTGTATGGATTTAATCAACCACATAAAGTAATTTCTTAGCCAACAAGTATTTACGGTTATCTCATAGGCAGTAGAAGATAGCATATCAAAACACTAAGCAACGCTTAGGGGTTATATTTCCTATTCGTTGTATGGATGAAATCAGAGACATAGTCATTCAGCCAACGAGTATTTAAGGTTATCATAGTAGAAGATAGAATTTCATATTCTATGTAATAATAATAGAGATTATGGAAACAGCACTACTTGCTTTCGCTATATAACCGTAATAAATATGGGATGTTCCTTGATGAACGGAAAAGAAACATGCATGCTATGTATCAAGTATATATGCCATTAGTTTTTATGGATGTAATCATGACATCAGGTAAATTCTTAGCGAAGTATTTAAGGTGTCTTTCATTCATGCTACATAGCAGGTATATATCGCATTCGTTGTATGGATGTAATCAATCATAAATTAATTTATTAGCCAACCAGTATTTTAGGTTATATGAGGCAGTAGATGATAGAATTTCATAACACTTTAAACTAATAATAGAGAAATTTGAAATAGCACTAGAAGCTTTTGCTATTTGACCATAATAGTTAAATAAGTCAGTTACATTGTTGAAGTCCTAAGAAACTATCTCGTAATATAATAGGGCTCCTACTGGTTTTCAGATGCAATACCAAGAGACTCAATATGCAGCATAGGATAAACTTGCCGCATGTTCTCTGCTAACTGTATGAAGCCATCAGAAGTAGTAAAGGCAAAATGAGTCGTTCTCGTGTAAATCTTGTTTACATGTCTGTACACCACCGTGGTTTACAAGAAAGGGTGTCTTTATCATGCATGCTATGTGAATGTGTAGGCCAGGTCCTGTTCGTGCGTAACGCTTTGCAGGTATATTTCCTATTCGCTGTATGGATGAAATCAGAGACATAAACTAATTCAGCCAACGAGTATTTAAGGTTATCATAGTAGAAGATAGAATTTCATAATACTATGTAATAATAATAGAGATTATGGAAACAGCACTACGTGCTTTCGCTATATAACCGTAATAAATATGGGACGTTCCTTGATGAAGGGAAAAGAAACATGCATGCTATGTATCAGGTATATATGCCATTAGTTTTTATGGATGTAATCATGACATCAGGTAAATTCTTAGCGAAGTATTTAAGCTGTCTTTCATTCATGCTACATAGCAGGTATATATCCCATTCGTTGTATGGATGTAATCAATCATAAATTAATTTATTAGCCAACCAGTATTTTAGGTTATATGAGGCAGTAGATGATAGAATTTCATAACACTTTAAACTAATAATAGAGATATTTGAAATAGCACTAGTAGCTTTTGCTATTTGACCATAATAGTTAAATAAGTCAGTTGCATTGGTGAAGTTCTAAGAAACTATGTAGTAATATAATAGGGCTCCTACTGGTTTTAAGAAGCAATACCAAGAGACTCCATCTGCAGCATAGGATAAACTTGCGGGATGTTCTCTGCTGTATGAAGACATCAGAAGTAGTAAAGGCAAAATGAGTCGTTCTCGTGTAAATCTTGTTTACATGACTGTACACCTCCGTGGTTTACAAGAAAGGGTGTCTTTATCATGCATGCTATGTGAACCTGCAGGCCAGGTCCTGTTCGTGCGTAACGCTTAGCAGGTATATTTCCTATTCGCTGTATGGATTTAATCAACCACATAAAGTAATTTCTTAGCCAACAAGTATTTACGGTTATCTCATAGGCAGTAGAAGATAGCATATCAAAACACTAAGCAACGCTTAGGGGTTATATTTCCTATTCGTTGTATGGATGAAATCAGAGACATAGTCATTCAGCCAACGAGTATTTAAGGTTATCATAGTAGAAGATAGAATTTCATATTCTATGTAATAATAATAGAGATTATGGAAACAGCACTACTTGCTTTCGCTATATAACCGTAATAAATATGGGATGTTCCTTGATGAACGGAAAAGAAACATGCATGCTATGTATCAAGTATATATGCCATTAGTTTTTATGGATGTAATCATGACATCAGGTAAATTCTTAGCGAAGTATTTAAGGTGTCTTTCATTCATGCTACATAGCAGGTATATATCCCATTCGTTGTATGGATGTAATCAATCATAAATTAATTTATTAGCCAACCAGTATTTTACGTTATATGAGGCAGTAGATGATAGAATTTCATAATACTTTAAACTAATAATAGAGAATTTTGAAATAGCACTAGTAGCTTTTGCTATTTGACCATAATAGTTAAATAAATCAGTTACATTGTTGAAGTCCTAAGAAACTATGTCGTAATATAATAGGGCTCCTACTGGTTTTAAGAAGCAATACCAAGAGACTCCATCTGCAGCATAGGATAAACTTGCGGGATGTTCTCTGCTAACTGTATGAAGCCATCAGAAGTAGTAAAGGCAAAATGAGTTGTTCTCGTGTAAATCTTGTTTACATGTCTGTACACTACTGTGGTTTACAAGAAAGGGTGTCTTTATCATGCATGCTATGTGAATCTGCAGGCCAGGTCCTGTTCCAGTGCGTAACGCTTAGCAGGTATATTTCCTATTCACTGTATGGATGTAATCAACGACATAAAGTAATTTCTTAGCCAACAAGTATTCACGGTTATCTCATAGGCAGTAGAATTTCATAACACTAAGCAACGCTTAGCGGTTATATTTCCTATTCGTTGTATGGATGAAATCAGAGACATAAAGTAATTCAGCCAACGAGTATTTTAGGTTATCATAGTAGAAGATAGAATTTCATAATACTATGTAATAATAATAGAGATTATGGAAATAGCACTACTTGCTTTCACTAAATAACCGTAATTGTTAAATATGGGACGTTCCTTGATGAAGGGAAAAGAAACATGTGTGCTATATATCAGGTACATATGCCATTAGTTGTATGGATATAATCATGATATCAGGTAAATTCTTAGCGAAGTATTTAAGCTGTCTTTCATTCATGGTACATAGCAGGTATATATTCCATTCGTTGTATGGATGTAATCAATCATAAATTAATTTATTAGCCAACCAGTATTTTAGGTTATAAGAGGCAGTAGAAGATAGAATTTCATAATACGGGACTTGAAGTCCCAGGCAGCCTCATCATGGCGAGGGCTTCCCCGTGGCGGCAAATGCGCCCGGGGTAAGTCCCGATCGCCCTTGCCTTGCAGGTGAATACCTGTCGCCATAAAGACACCCATACAACTGTTGGCGTTTAAATAGGCCACAGCTTTATCATAACACATAACCAAGCGTTGGAGAGCATGGGGTGAAGGAACCAGCCGTCTCATGGCCCACCGGCCACAAGGAAGCCAAGCATTACTCCAACAGGCATGCCCGGGGGCCCTCCGGCATCCTGCCGGGCTCCACGGCCCCCAAATAGCCTGATGGGTGTCCAGGGAAGTGACCCCCATTTTGAGAACTCGTTAAGGCGTGAACCTCTGCCGAGTTCCCTAGTCTCCCGGAAATGCGGGTTTTGCCGGCAAGGCTCCTCCTCCATGACGGATGGCCGCCCGGCACCACGTACACACAGCCTCTTATGGAGGCCCCCTTTCTATAGCAGGCCCGCACGCAGGCTGGGTCTGATCCCATATGTTTCCTCCCCCATGGCCAAATTCCGCCACAGAGCGGGGAATGGGAGCCCCATACCCCAGCTCCCGCCAACGGTTCCACCTGCTGTAGCCTCAAACAATGCATAACGCAAATCATGTAACCAGCAGTCTATCCCACATTCTGACAGATGGACTCCATCTGCTCTGTATAGAGCCCAAAAACTTTGGCAGATATCAGGGTGCGGAATATAACGTCCGCCCGCCTTTTTTAACCACTTTGCAATTGCTTTATTAATTTTCTTGGGTGAAATGTCAACTTTCTTGGGGGAAACTGCCCCTCTCCAATTCCGATGCACGAGAAGTGCCGACCACCATATTCTGATGCCTGGAAATCCTGATGTAATCCTCTCAAGGTCCAACTTCATGGACTCTGCCAAACCGAGTGCCTTCATGCTGGTGATGTCATTTTCTCCCAGTTGAATGACTAAAATATCCGGCACACCGGTTCGCCTCACAGCTGTGGTTAGATCATCTAGCAGCGAAGCCCAACGCATACCACGCCGACCAGCCCAGGCAATTCGGTAGTGATCTTCCAGACCCAAGTTGCTGGTCCATCCGGACCGTAAAGAATAGCGGGCCGCCCAGTGGACAATACTGTGCCCGATGACCAGTACTTTTGGCACTTCCGAGTATCGATCTGCAATTGAATGGCACATGAGATGGTTATAACACCAAGCCCGGGCGGACATAGTGCTTGAAAGCAGAGGAACGCCACCTCCCCACTGCCTTGATGTCATCTGAAGGCATCCCAGAATTCGCTGCTTCCGTGGCTGCCCCAATACGGAAGGAGTGAGTCCCAAATTGCTCAGCTGGTAAGCCCGAGCTTCTCAATGCACGTTTCAAAACTGAACCAAATTGATACCGGGACAGACACGTTCCGTTCAAATGTATCAGCAATGGACCAGATATGTCTGGCCGAACCTCCAGAAAGGGTCTCGTAGCTCGGACCGGGCAAGGACCGCTCAGTGGGGCAGCACGTAAAAACACAAGCGAACCTCGGCCCAATTGGTCTGTCTTCGATCGGCGAAGGAGTATGTGCAGACCCTCTTCCGATACCTGCACAGCCTCCTTTGTTAATGCCCTGTCCCCCGGACTTGAACGGGTTTCAGCCAACAATTCCCCACATCGGAAAGCCCCAAAAAAGGCAAGCGTAAAAGCCGCCCCAAATAAAATTGCTTCGTAACAACTAGAGCATACAGTGGGCAGCTGTTGCAATAGGCCTTGAAGTATTGCCAGAGAAATCGGCCGCCTTGCATCCACTACAGCCGGACTAAGCCTCCTCCAACCCACTATGGCCTTACGGACTAGAAATGATGAAGTTGGGTCCGCATTCCCAATTGCTTTACACAAAAAAGATAAGCCTGCCATGTGGATTCCCATTGTCCGAGGTGATAACCCCTGCGATCGTAGCTGCATAAGATATCTTAAAACAGACTCCTCAGTCTTAAAACAGACTCCTCAGTCCTCAGTCAGACACCTCAGTCTTAAAACAGACTCCTCAGCCAAGCACTTAAGCCCCACACTCTTCCGATGAAGTTAGCATAACCCCGAATAGCGGCTGAATAAGACCGACGAGTTGCCGGGGCCAATGAATTGTTCACAGCCTCTATGATGTGTCCAAGCCAAGCGTCCACAATTCCTCCGGGAACCGGTCTGGAAACTGGCGCGCTGCCGGTGCCAACTGACGAAATCTCTGCTCCTGAATGCGAGACAGAGCGTCCGCAAGATCATTAGAGGCGCCTGGCACATGTCTAGCCCAAAACGTAATGTTGGCCCTCACCAATCTGCGCACTAAGCGCATTACCCTTAAGGACTTGCTGGACTGGCTGTTAATGATGCGCACTACAGCTTGGTTGTCGCACCAAAACAATACCCTGCTATTGAGGAACAATTCTTGCCATATCTCCACCGCTACCACTACTGGAAAAAGCTCCAGAAAAGTGAGATCCCTAAGGATCCCAGACACCGCCCACGAATGTGGCCATTTTTCAGCGCACCATCTGTTTTGGTAAAATACCCCAAAACCCAGGCTGCCTGAAGCATCCGAATGAACCTGAAGGGATGATTCTGGGGACAGTGGCATCTGCCACATAGCCACCCCGTTGAATCCCTCAATGAACTCCCTCCACACTTGAAGGTCCTCTTTCAAAGATTTTGACAATCTAATGTGATGGTGTGGTGAGGTCACCCCCGCAGTTGCCCTTGCTAACCTTGCACAAAAGGCACGCCCTGGTGAAACTGCTTTGCAGGCAAAATTTAAGTGTCCCAGGAGACTCTGCATCTCCCTCAGTGTACATTTTCGTTTTGCCAACAAGCCCTCCAACCGGTTCCCTAATGTTAGGACCTTATCTTCAGGTAACCTTGATAAGCCCAACTCAGAATCTAACATTATGCCTAAGTAGCTCAACCTGGTCAAAGGACCTTCGGTTTTTTCCGCCGCTAGCGGAACCCCAACTTCCTCCGCTAAGGACTGGAAAACCGCTAGTTTGTCTGCGCAGGTCGACGAACCAGCTGGGCCAATAAACAAAAAATCATCCAGGGAGTGCGTGATATGCGGACTCCCCGCTCTGGTTTTGGCCTCCCATTCCAAAAAGGTACTGAAGGACTCAAAAGCAAAACAGGAAATGGAATACCCCATAGGCATAGCCATGGGTTCCTGGAAATGACAGCCCAATGACAGCCCTGGAAATGACAGCCCAGTGATCCTGGAAATGACAGCCCAATAAACAAAAATCTTCCGGATGCATAGGCAACAGCCGAAAGGCTGATTGCACATCACATTTTGCCATCAAAGCACCCGGGCCACAGTCCCGTACCAAAGCTATCGCATGGTCTAAGGATGCATATTTAACCGAGCAAAGCTCCGGAGCAATCCCGTCATTCACAGACGATCCCTTTGGGTAGGACAGATGATGAATGAGTCTATACTGTCCTGGTGCTTTTTTAGGCACTACACCCAATGGAGAAACTCTAAGGTTCTGAAGGGGAGGACGACAGTAAGGGCCAGCCATCCGACACGCTAAACATTCCTTTCTTATCTTTTCGGCCACTACGTCAGGCATTTGTAGTGCCGATTTTATGTTTGGGCTAGTCGTAGCCTGCCTCTGCCCTTGATACGGTATGCGGAAACCCACCAAAAATCCGGCAGCCAGATAATCAGCGGCCTCCCTTTTTGGATAAGTCCGTAACAACGCCAACAACGATGACACTATTACCGGGGACGTTGCTAGGGTGGTGAGCTCCACCAGGACCTCATTCAGTCTTTTGACTTCCGATTGTTCCTGAATTCGACGACCCACTCCTCTTTTTTGCGGTGGGCTGGCTAGATCGAAAGGGCCGGTTCGAACCGAGCCGACCACAATCCAACCTAGAATGATTACCCCCACACCCCTCACAGCTGTGCTCAAAGCGGCACCGATGCCGTTGACACGTTCCCTTGTTGTAGTCCCAACACAATCCCCTGCTTTCCCGCCTGCTGCCAGACCCTCGTCTCTCATATTCAGTTCTCTGAACATAGGGGCCCACTTTGACCATCCAAGAGTCATGCTCTTTTAAGTCCCATCTGGCCTGGCCATTGTTGGAAGCCTTCTCCCTAGCTTTTTTATCATATGCAATTGCTGCGGTGTCCCCCGATAACACTTTTGCCTCCATCACGTTGGTAAAGTGCCTGATCAAGTGCCACGGCCGTTCCGGAAATGCACCTGCCACCAAAAACATATATTCCCCAAAACCTCTGATCCAGTTGGTGAAATTCCGCTCCACCATGTTGTGGCTTTTTCGTACCCTCCCCCTCTTGGAGCCCGTCTTGGGGGCTTCATCCTCAGGGCGTACAAAATCAAAGACATCCACATAATATCCAGTCAAAGCCTTTGACCTCTGTCTCATGGATACCAGGAGGGTCATCCCCTGCTAGGAAACCCGTTGGAGGCTGAGTAGTTTTTCCCGCCCCTAAACCCTCACTGTAATACAACCTTGTTGCCTCCCTGTATCAAGCCAGCCACGAGGGAAGGCCTGGGACCAAGGCCCCCTTTAACCAATACGCTACATCCCCCTGACTCGCCATCACAGTGTCATCCTCAGATGTAGAGGACTCACTGCCAGAGCTGTCCGAATGTCGTGCCTGGGAGCGCTTGCTCCGACTGTGCTTCCGGCGCTTCTTACCCTTATCTGCAGGGGTGACCAGCTCGCCTTGAGCCAAAGGAATGGATCCAACAGCAGCAGCCGCACCAGGTTGTGCCGCCGGGACCTCAATTACTGCTGGTGTTAAATCAAGCTGTGCCATTGGCGGATGCCCTTCGGCGCGGCTAAGGCCAGGCTGCCCCGAGTTCCCCTGAGCCATATCAAGAATTAAACCCGGCTGCCCCAAAGATGCCCGGCTAAAACATGCTGCCTGGCCAGGCGGCATCCCTGAGTTTTCAGCCCCACTAAAGGTCGGCCCCATTTCTGATGACTCTGCCTGTAATGAGGCCCCCCTTTCCCCATTGCTAGAAAGAGGCTCGCAGATGACCAGTGCCTTCTGGCATAACCCCAGCACTTCTAGTACCAGCTGCCAAGCTGAGGTGCCCACCCGGAGTTTGCATGTAGCCTTGCTGAGGAGGAACTGAACTCTCCCCAGCCCCAGCGCTTGCATATGCCCAGGAGGCCTGTGCCCCATTAGAGGCCCAGGTGACATGTTGCCCGGATTGGGGCCCTGCCACCTGCGGACCAATGGGCAGTCCCACTTGGCGCCATGCCCCCTGCTGGCCAGAGAACTGCCCCCTTAAAGGCCAAACCATTTGCTGACCATGAAGTTGGCCAGAGTGGGGCCAAAACGCCTGACTGCTCCCCCCTTCCCAAGAATCAAGATCTCCCCCAAGAGGCCAGTATGAAGTTGGGGGTGCCCCCAAGCCTGGACCCCATCCTCCACTTGGGCTGGCCACCCTGCTCAGAATCTCCCTACCAGGTGCCAGCCCAGTTAAAATTGCCTGCCCAGAGCCCACAGATGCAGGGGGTGCCATCCACCCCTGCCCCTGTGCCTGATGTGGCTCTGCCAGAGCGGGGTATTGTGGTGTTACTCTCCCCTATTGCCCAATCCCCACACTGGCCGGGCTAGCAGCCCTCTGCTGACCACTGCCCTCCATAACAGACCCCATAGGAGGGGAGCTAATTGCCGCAGCCTGCAGCCTCTCACGCTCCCGTCTCCTAGCACCCCTTGTCCCATAAGGAATCTGAACTGGCTGGCTCCCCAGCCCTGAACTTGACTGTAAATCAGCCCCCACAGCAGCGCGCGGAGCAGGCCCGCCATGCGCTTGAGTCACAGCGCGACCAGGCCCCTGAGCTCCGCGGCCCTGCCCCACTCGCTGGGTTGAATCAGCCGTTCGCCAAGGTCCCGATGCCCTACGGGCCCAGCAGCCCCACCCCGGGCCGCAGCACATCTCCGCGGGGCCATCCTCTGCCCGTCTTCCCTGCTGTGGCAAAAGGGGGGGAAATTTTTTTTTTGAAGCCGATCACTCGGGCATCCCCTCCGCGATCGGAGGAAAACCGCCGCTTTTTTTTTTTTAAACCAAAAAAGCCCTAGGCAGCTCCTGAAGCCGAGGCAGAGCTCCCTCACGGCAGCTCCAACCTCGGCGGCAGGGAAGAGGGAAAGAGGCTCGTGCCTCTTTTCCCTCTCCCTAAATGGGCAACGCTGAGGAGCCTGGGAGGAGAGGACTGAACTCCCTCCCTCCCAGGTCTTCCCCGGCAACAGAGCCCCCACAGGATCATGGGACTTTCGTGGTTTACACGAAACGGTGTCTTTATCATGCATGCTATGTGAAGCTGCAGGCCAGGTCCTGTTCGTGCGTAACGCTTAGCAGGTATATTTCCTATTCGATGTATGGATGTAATCAACGACATAAAGTAATTTCTTAGCCAACAAGTATTTACGGTTATCTCATAGGCAGTAGAAGATAGAATTTCATAACACTAAGCAACGCTTAGCGGTTATATTTCCTATTTGTTGTATGGATGAAATCAGAGACATAAAGTAATTCAGCCAACGAGTATTTAAGGTTATCATATAGAATTTCATAATACTATGTAATAATAATAGAGATTATGGAAATAGCACTACTTGCTTTCGCTATATAACCGCAATTGTTGAATATGGGACCTTCCTTGATGAAGGGAAAAGAAACATGCATGCTATATATCAGGTATGTATGCCATTAGTTGTATGGATGTAATCATGACATCAGGTAAATTCTTAGCGTAGTATTTAAGGTGTCTTTCATTCATGCTACATAGCAGGTATATATTCTATTCGTTGTATGGATGTAATCAATCATAAATTAATTTATTAGCCAACCAGTATTTTAGGTTATAAGAGGCAGTAGAACATAGAATTTCATAACACTTTAAACTAATAATGGAGAATTTTGAAATCGGTTATATTTCCTATTCGTTGTATGGATGAAATCAGTGACATAAAGTAATTTGTTAGCTATGGATTACTTAAGGTTAGTAAAAGCAAAAAGAGTCGTTCTCATGTAAACCTATTTTACATTTCTGTACACCACCGTGGTTTACACGAAAGGGTGTCTTTATCAGGCATGCTAAGAGAATCTGCAGGCCAGGTCCTGTTGAAGTGGGTAACGCTTAGCAGGTATATTTCTTATTCGTTGTATGGATGAAATCAGTGACATAAAGTAATTCGTTAGCTATCCATTACTTAAGGTTATCAGAGTAGAAGATAGAATTTCATAATACTATGTAATAATAATAGAGATTATGGAAATAGCACTACTTGCTTTCGCTATATAACCGTAATTGTTCAATATGTGACGTTCCTTGATGAAGGGAAAAGAAACATGCATGCTATATATCAGGTATATATCTCATTAGTTGTATGGATGTAATCATGACATCAGGTAAATTCTTATCATAGAATCATAGAATCATAGAGTTGGAAGGGGCCATACAGGCCATCTAGTCCAACCCCCTGCTCAACGCAGGATTAGCCCTAAGCATCCTAAAGCATCCAAGAAAAGTGTGTATCCAACCTTTGCTTGAAGACTGCCAATGAGGGGGAGCTCACCACCTCCTAAGGCAGCCTATTCCACTGCTGAACTACTCTGACTGAAAATCTTTTTCCTGATATCTAGCCTATATCGTTGTACTTGAATTTTAAACCCATTACTGCGTGTCCTCTCCTCTGCAGCCAACAGAAACAGCATCCTGCCCTCCTCCAAGTGACAACCTTTCAAATACTTAAAGAGAGCTATCATGTCCCCTCTCAACCTCCTTTTCTCCAAGCTGAACATTCCCAAGTCCCTCAACCTATCTTCATAGGGCTTGGTCCCTTGGCCCCAGATCATCTTCGTCGCTCTCCTCTGTACCCTTTCAATTTTATCTACGTCCTTCTTGAAGTGAGGCCTCCAGAACTGCACACAGTACTCCAAGTGTGGTCTGATCAGTGCCGTATACAATGGGACTATGACATCTTGTGATTTTGATGTGATGCCTCTGTTGATACAGCCCAAAATGGCATTTGCCTTTTTTACCGCTGCATCACATTGCCTGCTCATGTTTAGTTTACAATCCACAAGTACCCCAAGGTCTCGTTCACACACAGTGTTACCTAGAGGCTTATCCCCCATCCAGTAGGCATGCTTTTCATTTTTCTGACCCAGATGCAGAACTTTACACTTATCTTTATTAAATTGCATCTTGTTCTCATTTGCCCATTTTTCCATTGTGTTCAGATCTCATTGAACTCTGTCTCTATCTTCCGGAGTATTTGCCAGTCCTCCCAATTTGGTGTCATCTGCAAACTTGATGAGTAGTCCCTCCACCCCCTCATCTAGATCATTAATAAATATGTTAAAAAGTACCGGGCCAAGCACCGAGCTCTGAGGTACCCCGCTACTCACCTCTCTCCAGTCTGATGAAACACCATTGACAACAACTCTTTGAGTGCGGTTCTCTAACCAATTCCCTATCCACCTGACTATCTGAAAATCCAGATTGCAGTCCTTCAATTTATCCATCAGAACATCATGGGGAACCTTGTCAAAAGCTTTACTAAAATCCAAGTAAATGACATCAACCGAATTTCCCCGATCCAGCAAACCTGTTACTTGGTCAAAAAAGGAAACCAGGTTGGTCTGGCAGGACCTGTTGAAGACAAATCCATGCTGACTTCCTTGGATCACCAAATTGTCCTCCAGATGTTTGCAGATCGCTCCCTTTAATATCTGCTCCATTATCTTCCCCACAACAGAGGTCAGACTCACTGGTCTGTAGTTTCCCGGGTCATCCTTCCTCCCTTTTTTGAAGATCGGAATAACATTTGCTCTCTTCCAGTCCTCCGGGACATCTCCAGTCCTTAAAGAGGTTCCGAAGATGATGGACAAGGGCTGTGCAAGTTCTCTGGAAAGTTCTTTGAGTACTCTCGGGTGCATTTCATCCGGACCAGGGGATTTGAACTCATCCAGTGCAGCTAAATGCCTCTCGACAACCTCTCTATCCATGTTAACCTGCCACCCAGACACTGTCCTTTGGCTATGGCCATCTCTAGATGTGCCTAAACACTTTGACCTGTGGGAAAAAACAGATGTAAAATAGGCACTAAGCCTTTCTGCTTTCTCTGCATCTTCCGTTAGAGTTTGTCCATCCGCACCCAACAGTGGGCCTATTGCTTCCTTTACTTTATGTTTGCTCCTCACATAACTGAAAAATCTTTTCTTGTTACAATGGGCTTCCCTGGCCAATCTTAGCTCACTCTCAGCTTTGGCCTTTCTGATGATTGATCTACAGTGCCTAGTAACCTGTAGGTACTCTTCTTTAGAGCTCTGTCCTTCCCTCCATTTCCTGAACATTTTCCTTTTCTTTCTTAGTTCCTCTTGAAGTTCTCTGTTCATCCAAATAGGCTTCTTAGAGCTCCTGCAGTGTTTTCGTCTTTCTGGGATAGTCATTGATTGAGTATGCAATAGCTCCTGTTTGAGTAGCGCCTGCCCTTCACATGCTCCCTTCCCTTCCAGCATTCTCGTCCATGGTATGACACTCATCATGTCTCTGAGTTTATTAAAGTTTGCCCTACGAAAGTCCAAAATCCGCGTCTGGCTACAAGCTTCCTTGGCTCCCCATCTCAAAAGGAATTCTATGAGGACATGGTCACTTCCCCCTAGGGTCCCCACCTCCTTCACCTCATCCACCAACTCTTGCCTGTTGGTCAGTATTAAGTCCAGTATGGATGAACCTCTTGTGGGTTCATCTACCATTTGATAAATGAAATTGTCAGCCAGGCAGGTCAGAAAGTTGCATGACTGAGGACGCTTCGCAGAGTTTGTTTCCCAGCACACATCTGGGAAATTGAAGTCACCCATGATGACAAGGTCCTGCCGCTTGGATATTTTCTCAAGCTGCTCACCAAGTGATCCACATCCTCTCGTTGGTCAGGCGGTCGGTAGCAGACACCAACCACCACACTGTTTGTTTTCCCCTCGCTTATTTTCACCCAGATGCTTTCCACTGTACATATGCTCTCCTCCACTAGAATTTCCTGACAGGTAAGCCCTTTCCTCATATACAGTGCCACTCCTCCACCTCTTCGATCTATTCTGTTTTTTCTGAACAGTTCATATCCATCCACCATTACATTCCAGTCATGAGAATCATTCCACCAAGTTTCTGTGATGCCTACTAGATCATACCTTTCCATCAGCATGAGAAGTTCCAGCTCTTCCTTTTTATTGCCCATGCTTCGGGCGTTACTATAAAGACATCTGAATCCTTTTACTTTTGGTTCCCTATGAGCAGGCCTTGCCGGTTGGGCTGCCTCCGATCGTTTTCCTTCCATACACTCCCTATGTTGATCGTCTCCTTCCCCTAGTGGCTTTAGTTTAAAGCTCTCCTGATGAATCTCCCCAGGTTCCTGCCAAACACATTCTTCCCCAGTTTCGATCAGTCCATCAGGTGCTAGTAGGCCTTCCTCAAGAAAGCCTATCCCATGGTCCCAGAAACCAAATCTCTCCTGCCGGCACAAACTACGCAGCCAGTGATTCACCTCCATTATCTTCCTCTCCCGACGCATTCCTCTTCCCTTGACAGGCAAGATTGAAGAGAATACCACTTGTGCCCCCATTTGCTTGAGCTTCCTCCCCAGATCTTGATAGTCTTTTTTAATAGGAGTGATGGTATTCAGGGACATGTCATTCGTTCCCACATGGACCATCACAAATGGGTAGCGATCCGTAGATTTGAGGAGTTTGGGCAGCCGTTCTGAAACATCTTTAATTTTTGCCCCTGGCAAGCAACACACCTCTCGGGTTAGGGGGTCGGGCCCAGCCACATGGCGATCCATTCCTCTTAGCAGGGAGTCTCCAATTACCAGTACTCTCCTTTTTTTTTTCTTCTCAACTCCATTTCCTTCTGTCCCCGTGGCCTCTTCCCTTTGTCTTAGAGTTTGTTTTGGGACCTCTTCCCTTATTGACTCTTGCACCTCCTCTGCAAGGGCCTGAAATCTATTCTGGAGCTCCAAAGGCCCTGAGAACTGTCTCGCTCTTCGCCGTTGAGTCTTTTTCCGAACTGTCTGCAGAGGCTCCCTATTGTGGTCAATCTCCTTATCCTCTTCAGGACTAGTTGTATTGTCTTTATTCCGAGTTGCAGGGCTCTGGTCTATGAACTCCTCCCCTTCCTTACTTTGGGTCAGAGTAATAATTTTGTTTTCTAATCCCCTAATCTTTTCCTCCAAAAGTCTTACCAGCTTACACTTGGGGCAGCTGTAGTCCATCTTGTCTTCTGAGAGGAAGGCAATCATGTCACACTCATTGCAGATGATGGGATGAGTGTCCTGGAGTTCCATTGTAATGTCTAGGCAGTGCAAGTACTGGTCAGCAGAAACTCTCCCCAGTAGCTCCCTCCACGTGCTCTCAGTTGTCTGAGCTCTGCCATTGGCGAGGAGCAGCCCTTTTTAAGCCTCCCAACAATTACCCAGCAATCACCTCGCCCAGGCAGCACTATAGCCTCACCTGGTCAGCAGCAACTCTCCCCAGTAGCTCTCTCCACGTGCTCTCAGTTGTCTTAGCCAAGTATTTAAGGTGTCTTTATCATTCATGCTACATAGCAGGTATATAACCCATTAGTTGTACGGATGTAATCAATCATAAATTAATTTATTAGCCAACCAATATTTTAGGTTATGATAGGCAGTAGAAGGGGAAGGCACTTGGGGAAGGCACTGGCAAACCACCCGGTATTGAGTCTGCCATGAAAACGCTAGACATGACTCGCTGCTTGCACAGGGGATACCTTTACCTTTACCTTTACCTTAGGCAGTAGAATATAGAATTTCATAACACTTTAAACTAGTAATAGAGAATTTTGAAATACTAGTAGCTTTTGCTATCTGACCATAATAGTTACATCAGTTACATTGTTGAAGTCCTAAGAAACTATCTCGTAATATAATAGGGCTCCTGCTGGTTTTAAGAAGTTATACCGAGAGACTCCATCTGCAGCATAGGATAAACTTGCGGGATGATCTCTGCTAACTGTATGAAGCCATCAGAAGTAGTAAAGGCAAAATGAGTCGTTCTCGTTAAAATCTTGTTTAAATGTCTGTACACCACTGTGGTTTACACGAAAGGGTGTCTTTATCATGCATGCTATGTGAATCTGCAGGCCAGGTCCTGTTCAAGTGCGTAATGCATAGCGAGTATATTTCCTATTCGCTGTATGGATGTAATCAACGACATAAAGTAATTTCTTAGGCAACAAGTATTTATGGTTATCTAATAGGCAGTAGAAGATAGAATTTCATAACACTAAGCAACGCTTAGCAGGTATTTCTCCTATTCGTTGTATGGATGAAATCAGTGATATAAAGTAATTCGCTAACCAACGAGTATTTAAAGTTATCATAGTAGATGATAGAATTTCATAATACAATGTAATAATAATACAGAATATGGAAATAGCACTACATGCTTTCGCTATATAACCATAATTGTTAAATATGTGACATTCCTTGATGAAGGGAAAAGAACCATGCATGCTATATATCATGTATATATGCCATTAGATATATGAAATCAGGTAAATTCTTAGCCAAGTATTTAAGGTGTCTTTATCATTCATGCTACATAGCAGGTACATGTCCCATTCGTTGTATGGATGTAATCAATCATAAATTAATTTATTAGCCAACCAGTATTTTAGGATATATGAGGCAGTAGAAGATAGAATTTCATAACACTTTAAACTAATAATAGAGAATTTTGAAATAGCAATAGTAGCTTTTGCTATTTGACCATAAAATTAAATGTCAGTTACATTGTTGAAGTCTTAAGAAACTATCTTGTAATATAATAGGGCTCCTATAGTAGAAGAAGATAGCAGTATAAGATAGAATTTCATGACACTAAGCAACGCTTAGCAGGTATTTCTACTATTCGTGGTATGGATGAAATCAGTGACATAAAGTAATTTCGTAGCGAACATTTTTTACATGTCTGTACACCACCGTGGTTTACAAGAAAGGGTGTCTTTATCATGCATGCTATGTGAATCTGCAGGCCAGGTCCTGTTCGTGCGTAACGCTTAGCAGGTATATTTCCTATTCGCTGTATGGATGTAATCAACCACATAAAGTAATTTCTTAGCCAACAAGTATTTACGGTTATCTCATAGGCAGTAGAAGATAGAATTTCAAAACACTAAGCAACGCTTAGGGGTTATATTTCCTATTCGTTGTATGGATGAAATCAGAGACATAAAGTAATTCAGCCAACGAGGATTTAAGGTTATCATAGTAGAAGATAGAATTTCATAATACTATGTAATAATAATAAAGATTATGGAAATAGCACTACTTGCTTTCGCTATATAACCGTAATTGTTAAATATGGGATGTTCCTTGATGAAGGGAAAAGAAACATGCGTGCTATATATTAGGTATATATCCCATTCGTTGTATGGATGTAATCAATCATAAATTAATTTATTAGCCAACCAGTATTTTAGGTTATATGAGGCAGTAGATTATAGAATTTCATAACAAACAAATAATAGAGATTTTTGAAATAGCACTAGTAGCTTTTGCTATTTGACCATAATAGTTAAATAAGTCAGTTACATTGTTGAAGTCCTAAGAAACTATCTCGTAATAGGGCTCCTACTGGTTTTAAGAAGCAATACCAAGAGACTCCATCTGCAGCATAGGATAAACTTGCGGGATGTTCTCTGCTGTATGAAGCCATCAGAAGTAGTAAAGCCAAAATGAGTCGTTCTCGTATAAATCTTGTTTACATGGCTGTACACCACCGTAGTTTACAAGAAAGGGTGTCTTTATCATGCATGCTATGTGAATCTGCAGGCCAGGTCCTGTTCGTGCGTAACGCTTAGCAGGTATATTTCCTATTCGCTGTATGGATGTAATCAACCACATAAAGTAATTTCTTAGCCAACAAGTATTTACGGTTATCTCTATGCCCTATGCCCCCCCACGGAATGCGGTGGAGGCGTACTTCAATGGCCGTCTTTGCCGGGCACGCAATGTGGTGGAACGGGCGTTCGGCCGTCTGAAAGGACGCTGGCGATGCCTGCTGTCCACCCTCCAGGCCGCCATAGTGAACGTGACCCCGGTGATCATAGCCTGCGTCATCCTGCACAACATCTGCGAGGCACACGGCCATGAACTCCGTCTGGAGATGCCGCCCAGGGAACCATTGAGGTCGAGGAGGAAGGGCTGCCCAGTCGGCGGGAGCGGCTGCGCACACGGCAGCAGGGGCAACGTGTCAGGGACGCAGTGGCCGCCTACATGTTCGACCGCCGGCCACAGAGGGGCGCCAGGTGAATGACGGACACATGACACAGGGGAAGGTAAGGGCCACCCCACTGACGGGATGGCCATTTATTTGTCACCGGTTTACAAGCGCCGGGGCCCGCGGCCTCCCCGGGGCCGCCGTCGGCCCCCCGTGGCAGCGCCGCTGGCTCGCCCCCGCGCACCGCGGCGTGGAGGGGTGTCCTCGACGCCGTCTATCCCGTTCGCCGCCCCCTCCCCCTGTGCCATGGCGACCGGAGCCTCCACGAGCCCTGCAATGGGAGCTGCAAGGGGTGGCTCGGCCGGTGGGATGGCAGCGGCGGGGCCAGGGGCGCCATCCATGGAAGTCATCCGCTCCAGGGCTGTCGCGATGCGGTCCAGGACTCCTGTTGCTGTCGCGAAGGTGGCAGCTGGCCCGGCCATCGTCTCCCGGTGCAGGTCCCGGAACTCTGCCCACTCCTGGCGGTCCCGCTCGCCCTCCGCCCTCCCGAGCTCCAGCAGCGTGGTCTGCAATTGTCGACGCTCGTCCAAGTCCTCCTCCCCCTGCTCCAGAAGCCGTTCCCCCACAGTGGTGAGGAGGGCGACGCGGCGGCGGCGCCTGCGTTCCCGTTGTAGCCGCTCCTCGGCAGAGAGCGCCCCGAGGTCCAGGGCCGGCCCCTCCCCTTCGTCGCCGCCATCGCCGTCCCCACCGCCTCCACCTGCATGTGAATAGGTGTGTTGTGGTGGGGAACGGCCGTCCCAGCACCCCCCCTGTCCCTCTGCGCCATCGCACGCACCTGCAGAGTCCTCCCCCTGTCGCTCAGACTCGGAGGCCACGTCCGGGGACACTGGGCTTCTGTCCGGGGCATCCCCCCATGCTGCACCTACGGGCGACATGAAGGGCGGCGCCTTGGCCCGGGGTGGCAGTCCGCCGTCGGGCCAAAACACCTGGGGAGCCAGCTGCTGGCCAGCCCTTCCCACGGCTCCCACACCACCCATCCCACCCGCTTGCCAACCCATGGTACCCGTGGTCTCCTGGGTCCCGGCTGACTCCTCGTCTGTCTGTCCGGCATGGTCGCTGTCCCCCCCAGGCGACACCGGCGCCGTTGATGGCCCTGGTGGGGGTCAGAGACAGGGGGTGGGTTCGGTGGCTGTGGCGTGGCCCCCCACCCTACTGGCCGGGCGTCCGCCCACCCGGGGCCATTACCTGGCCATGGCTCCCGCTGCCTAGAGGGCACATGTGGAGCCGGCGGAGCCTCACCGGCGGATGCCGGTCTCTTCGGTGGACGTCCCCGGCCCACCCACTCAGCCTCCACCACCTCGGACGGCCGGGGAACACGGCGCACACTGAGGCTCCGTGCCACCCGTCGCGGCCGCCCACTGCCGCGTGTGCCCAAAATATCAGCCAGCCTCCGGTAGTGCGGGCATGTGGCTGGCTCGGCTCCCGTCCGGTCGTTATGCTCGCGGACACGGTAGTACTCCTGCCGCAGCGCCTTGGTCTTCGTCCGGCATTCCAAGGCGCTGCGAACGACCCCTCGTTCCCGCAGGTCCCTGGAGACCCGTTCGAACACCTCACGGGCCTCCTGGGCCCGCAGGTCCCTGGAGACCCGTTCGAACACCTCACGGGCCTCCTGGATGTACGGGGCGCCCCAGACCTCCAGCAGAGCCACGACCTCATGCTCCCTCCAGCTACGGCCCCGTCCCCCCTGCTCGCCCGTGCTTGCCGATGCCGACGAGCTAGGGGTCGGGTAGTCGTCCGCTGGGGCAGGTGGCCCCTCGGGCGCTGGGGCAGGGGTCCGTGGACGGCGCGCTGCCATGGCCTCACTGCTCGCTATGGCCGCGTGCTCTTGCACTAACCAGGTGGCCGGCAACGGGGTCTACACGGCGTGGCCAGGGAGCACGGGCAGCGTGGCCGGCGATAGGCGGTCGTTACACGCGTCGGTGCGTCCGGGGGATGCCGGCTTCCCAGGAACGTCGGGGGCGGTCCCCGTCCCCCTCGCGATACTGTCGGCTGGACGCCAGGGGGGCGTGGTGGGAAGGGGCGCTCCCTGGGAGGGGCTGGTCACTTTCGACCATGCTGCGTACGTGGAGGGAGCGGCGTGACGGAGCCCGTTGGCAATGCCGGGCTGTGGAGCTCTTTTTGCTCCACTGCCTGGCGATGGGCGCGTCACGCCGCCTCATGACCACGCCGCAGCTGGTCAACTGTTATGACCTGTTCCGAGCGGCCTCGGAGTACCTCGAGGCCGCCGGGTACTCCCGCACACCCCGCCAGTTCCGGGAGAAATTCGAGCGGCTGAGGGCAGCCTTCTTTGCGGCTCTGAGAGCCATCGCTGCCGGGTCCCCAGGGCCGCCTCCGCCACACGCAGACGTGCTGGACTTGATGTGGGCGGAGGCTGGCGCTCCTCTCTGGATGTTACGGCAGCAGGAGGGTGTGTATGGCGGCAACAGGCGACTGTGCTGACCCGGGCCACATGCCTGGCCGTTCTGCGCTGCCTTGCCGTCATGGCCCTCTGTAGGGACCTCTGGTACCGGCGCCGCTCTCACCGGGTGCCTTTCTTGCCCACTTGCAGGGGATACCTCGACGGACTGCTGTGCTGCCGGACCCTCCTCGCCGCCCACATGAGCTCCCGCCGTCGACCACCCGCCGCCCTGCAGCTGGACTTTGGGGGGGTTTGGGTGTCCCCTTAGTTGCCTCCCAGTTCGCCCCTCCCCTTGTTTGCTGCCCCGATCCATCGGTCCCCTAGGTCGTCCCCTTTCGTACTGTTTCCCCCCTCGCGTGTCCTGTTTGCTCGTCCCCCGTATTTACACTGTATTTTTTGCACTGTTTTCCCATCTGCACTTTTGTACACTTTTTTAACTGTTTTATAAAGTTTCTATGTTTCACCCACACCCTCGTCTCTGCTGCCGTTTGTGGTTGGGGGAGGGTTCGGGATTGATGGGTTGTCGCTTTGGTGGTCTCTGTGCCCTCACTCATAGGACATGGTGCCCCTCTCCCCCGCTGCACCTTACCGCCCCGGCCCACTGCGTCCAGGGCTCCCCTGCTTCCCCTCCCTTTTGGGATCTCCGGCCACCTTTCTGTCCCCATTCCCTTTGGGCGCCCTCCGCCTGGCGAGGCGTTCCAGCAGCCGCTTCGATTGTGGCTCTGGCGCCTGAACCCGGAACTCCCCGATTATGCACGCGGCGGCTTCGGCGCCACGTCTGATTGGACCCTGGTTGTCAAGGAAGCTGCGGTTTCTTCCGCGTTCCGCTAACGCGACTTTTCCGGCGGCGTGCGTCGAATCTGCAGCCCGTTGCCGCCGGCACCGTGCGTTACCGGTGATTTTAGTCGCCGCCATTCCACCCCGAATGTGCGTTAAAACGCCCGTGCATAATGGGTCATAGGCAGTAGAAGATAGATTATCAAAACACTAAGCAACGCTTAGGGGTTATATTTCCTATTCGTTGTATGGATGAAATCAGACACATAGTCATTCAGCCAACGAGTATTTAAGGTTATCATAGTAGAAGATAGAATTTCATATTCTATGTAATAATAATAGAGATTATGGAAACAGCACTACTTGCTTTCGCTATATAACCGTAATAAATATGGGACGTTCCTTGATGAAGGGAAAAGAAACATGCATGCTATGTATCAGGTATATATGCCATTAGTATTTATGGATGTAATCATGACATCAGGTAAATTCTTAGCGAAGTATTTAAGCTGTCTTTCATTCATGCTACATAGCAGGTATATATCCCATTCGTTGTATGGATGTAATCAATCATAAATTAATTTATTAGCCAACCAGTATTTTAGGTTATATGAGGCAGTAGATGATAGAATTTCATAACACTTTAAACTAATAATAGAGAATTTTGAAATAGCACTAGTAGCTTTTGCTATTTGACCATAATAGTTAAATAAGTCAGTTGCATTGGTGAAGTTCTAAGAAACTATGTCGTAATATAATAGGGCTCCTACTGGTTTTAAGAAGCAATACCAAGAGACTCCATCTGCAGCATAGGATAAACTTGCGGGATGTTCTCTGCTAACTGTATGAAGCCATCAGAAGTAGTAAAGGCAAAATGAGTTGTTCTCGTGTAAATCTTGTTTACATGTCTGTACACCACCGTGCTTTACACGAAAGGGTGTCTTTATCATGCATGCTATGTGAATCTGCAGGCCAGGTCCTGTTCGTGCGTAACGCTTAGCAGGTATATTTCCTATTCGCTGTATGGATGTAATCAACCACATAAAGTAATTTCTTAGCCAACAATTATTTACGGTTATCTCATAGGCAGTAGAAAATAGAATTTCAAAACACTATGCAACGCTTAGGGGTTATATTTCCTATTCGTTGTATGGATGAAATCAGAGACATAAAGTAATTCAGCCAACGAGTATTTAAGGTTATCATAGTAGAAGATAGAATTTCATAATACTATGTAATAATAATAGAGATTATGGAAACAGCACTACTTGCTTTCACTATATAGCCGTAATAAATATGGGACGTTCCTTGATGAAGGGAAAAGAAACATGCATGCTATGTATCAGGTATATATGCCATTAGTTATTATGGATGTAATCATGACATCAGGTAAATTCTTAGCGAAGTATTTAAGCTGTCTTTCATTCATGCTACATAGCAGGTATATATCCCATTCGTCGTATGGATGTAATCAATCATAAATTAATTTATTAGCCAACCTGTATTTTAGGTTATATGAGGCAGTAGATGATAGAATTTCATAACACTTTAAACTAATAATAGAGAATTTTGAAATAGCACTAGTAGCTTTTGCTATTTGACCATAATAGTTAAATAAGTCAGTTACATTGTTGAAGTCCTAAGAAACTATGTCGTAATATAATAGGGCTCCTACTGGTTTTAAGAAGCAATACCAAGAGACTCCATCTGCAGCATAGGATAAACTTGCGGGATGTTCTCTGCTGTATGAAGCCATCAGAAGTAGTAAAGGCAAAATGAGTCGTTCTCGTGTAAATCTTGTTTACACGTCCGTACACCACCGTGGCTTACAAGAAAGGGTGTCTTTATCATGCATGCTATGTGAATCTGCAGGCCAGGTCCTGTTCGTGCGTAACGCTTAGCAGGTATATTTCCTATTCGCTGTATGGATGTAATCAACCACATAAAGTAATTTCTTAGCCAACAATTATTTACGGTTATCTCATAGGCAGTAGAAAATAGAATTTCAAAACACTATGCAACGCTTAGGGGTTATATTTCCTATTCGTTGTATGGATGAAATCAGAGACATAAAGTAATTCAGCCAACGAGTATTTAAGGTTATCATAGTAGAACATAGAATTTCATAATACTATGTAATAATAATAGAGATTATGGAAACAGCACTACTTGCTTTCACTATATAGCCGTAATAAATATGGGACGTTCCTTGATGAAGGGAAAAGAAACATGCATGCTATGTATCAGGTATATATGCCATTAGTTATTATGGATGTAATCATGACATCAGGTAAATTCTTAGCGAAGTATTTAAGCTGTCTTTCATTCATGCTACATAGCAGGTATATATCCCATTCGTCGTATGGATGTAATCAATCATAAATTAATTTATTAGCCAACCAGTATTTTAGGTTATATGAGGCAGTAGATGATAGAATTTCATAACACTTTAAACTAATAATAGAGAATTTTGAAATAGCACTAGTAGCTTTTGCTATTTGACCATAATAGTTAAATAAGTCAGTTGCATTGGTGAAGTTCTAAGAAACTATGTCGTAATATAATAGGGCTCCTACTGGTTTTAAGAAGCAATACCAAGAGACTCCATCTGCAGCATAGGATAAACTTGCGGGATGTTCTCTGCTAACTGTATGAAGCCATCAGAAGTAGTAAAGGCAAAATGAGTCGTTCTCGTGTAAATCTTGTTTACACGTCCGTACACCACCGTGGCTTACAAGAAAGGGTGTCTTTATCATGCATGCTATGTGAATCTGCAGGCCAGGTCCTGTTCGTGCGTAACGCTTAGCAGGTATATTTCCTATTCGCTGTATGGATGTAATCAACCACATAAAGTAATTTCTTAGCCAACAATTATTTACGGTTATCTCATAGGCAGTAGAAAATAGAATTTCAAAACACTATGCAACGCTTAGGGGTTATATTTCCTATTCGTTGTATGGATGAAATCAGAGACATAAAGTAATTCAGCCAACGAGTATTTAAGGTTATCATAGTAGAAGATAGAATTTCATAATACTATGTAATAATAATAGAGATTATGGAAACAGCACTACTTGCTTTCACTATATAGCCGTAATAAATATGGGACGTTCCTTGATGAAGGGAAAAGAAACATGCATGCTATGTATCAGGTATATATGCCATTAGTTATTATGGATGTAATCATGACATCAGGTAAATTCTTAGCGAAGTATTTAAGCTGTCTTTCATTCATGCTACATAGCAGGTATATATCCCATTCGTCGTATGGATGTAATCAATCATAAATTAATTTATTAGCCAACCTGTATTTTAGGTTATATGAGGCAGTAGATGATAGAATTTCATAACACTTTAAACTAATAATAGAGAATTTTGAAATAGCACTAGTAGCTTTTGCTATTTGACCATAATAGTTAAATAAGTCAGTTACATTGTTGAAGTCCTAAGAAACTATGTCGTAATATAATAGGGCTCCTACTGGTTTTAAGAAGCAATACCAAGAGACTCCATCTGCAGCATAGGATAAACTTCCGGGATGTTCTCTGCTAACTGTATGAAGCCATCAGAAGTAGTAAAGGCAAAATGAGTCGTTCTCGTGTAAATCTTGTTTACATGTCTGTACACCACCGTGGTTTACAAGAATGGGTGTCTTTATCATGCATGCTATGTGAATCTGCAGGCCAGGTCCTGTTCGTGCGTAACGTTTAGCAGGTATATTTCCTATTCGCTGTATGGATGTAATCAACGACATAAAGTAATTTCTTACCCCACAAGTATTTTGTTGTTGTTATGTGCGAAGTCGTGTCCGACCCATCGCGACCCCATGGACAATGATCCTCCAGGCCTTCCTGTCCTCTACCATTCCCTGGAGTCCATTTAAGTTTGCACCTACTGCTTCAGTGACTCCATCCAGCCACCTCATTCTCTGTCTTCCCCTTCTTCTTTTGCCCTCGATCGCTCCCAGCATTATGCTCTTCTCCAGGGAGTCCTTCCTTCTCATGAGGTGGCCAAAATATTTGAGTTTCGTCTTCAGGATCTGGCCTTCTAAAGAGCAGTCAGGGCTGACCTCCTCTAGGACTGACCGGTTTGTTCGTCTTGCAGTCCAAGGGACTCGCAAGAGTCTTCTCCAGCACCAGAGTTCAAAAGCCTCAATTCTTTGACGCTCGGCCTTCCTTATGGTCCAACTTTCGCAGCCATACATTGCAACTGGGAAGACCATAGCCTTGACTAAACGCACTTTTGTTGTCAGGGTGATGTCTCTGCTTTTTAGGATGCTGTCTAGATTTGCCATAGCTTTCCTCCCCAGGAGCAAGCGTCTTTTAATTTCTTTGCTGCAGTCCCCATCTGCAGTGATCTTGGAGCCCAGGAAAATAAAATCTGTCACTATCTCCATTTCTTCCCCATCTATTTGCCAGGAATTGAGAGGGCCAGATGCCATGATCTTTGTTTTCTTGATGTTGAGTTTCAAGCCAACTTTCGCACTCTCCTCCTTCACCCGCATCAACAGGCTCTTTAGTTCCTCTTCACTTTCTGCCATTAGAGTGGTATCATCTGCATATCTGAGGTTGTTGATATTTCTCCCTGCAATCTTGATCCCAATTTGTGACTCCTCTAATCCCGCATTTCTCATGATGTGCTCTGCATACAAGTTAAATAGGCAAGGCGACAGTATACAGCCTTGCCGAACTCCTTTCTCAATTTTGAACCAGTCAGTGATTCCATGTTCAGTTCTCACTGTTGCTTCTTGACCTGCATATAAATTTCTCAAGAGACAAATAAGATGCTCTGGTATTCCCATCTCTTTAAGAACTTGCCACAATTTGTTGTGCTCCACACAATCAAAGGCTTTAGCATAGTCAATGAAGCAGAAGTAGACGTTCTTCTGGTACTCCCTAGCTTTCTCCATGATCCAGCGTATGTTGGCAATTTGATCTCTAGTTCCTCTGCCTCTTCGAAATCCTGCTTGTACTTCTGGAAGTTCTCGGTCCACATATTGCTGGAGCCTAGCTTGTAGGATTTTGAGCATAACTTTGCTAGCATGAGAAATTAGTGCAATGATGCGGTAGTTTGAACATTCTTTGGCATTGCCCTTCTTTGGGATTGGAATGTAAACTGACCTTTTCCAATCCTGTGGCCATTGTTGAGTTTTCCAAATTTGCTGGCATATTGAGTGTAGCACTTTTACTGCATCGTCCTTTAAAATTTTGAATAGTTCAACTGGAATGCTGTCACTACCACTAGCTTTATTGTTGCTCAGACTTCCTAAGGCCCATTTGACTTCACATTCCAGGATGTCTGGCTCCAGGTCAGTAACTACCCCATTGTGGTCATCAGGGATGTTAAGCTCGCTCTTGTATAGTTCTTCTGTATAATTTTGCCACCTTTGTTTAATCTCTTCTGCTTCTGTGAGGTCCCTACCATTTTGGTCCCTTATCATACCCATCTTTGCATGAAACGTTCTCTTCATATCTCCAATTTTCTTGAAAAGATCTCTGGTCCTCCCGATTCTATTGTTTTCTTCTATTTGTTTGCACTGTTCATTTAAGAAGGCATTCTTATCTCTTCTAGCTTTTCTCTGGAAATCTGCATTCAATTGGGTGTATCTTTCTCTTTCTCCCTTGCCTTTCACTTCCCTTCTCTCCTTAGCTATTTGTAAAGCTTCCTCAGACAGCCATTTTGATTTCTTGCATTTCTTTTTCTTTGGGATGGTTTTAGTTGCTACCTCTTGTACAATGTTGCGAACCTCCGTCCATAGTTCTTCAGGCACTCTGTCTATCAGATCTAATTCCTTAAATCTATTTGTCACCTCCACTGTGTATTCGTCGGGGATATGATTTAGTTCATACCTGAGTGGCCTAGTACTTTTCCCTACTTTCTTCAATTTAAGCCTAAATTTTGCAACAAGAAGCTCATGATCTGAACCACAATCAACTCCTGGTCTTGTTTTTATTGACTGGATAGAACTTTTCCATCTTTGGCTGCAGAGCACATGGTCAATCTGATTTCTGTATTGACCGTCTGGTGATGTCCATGTGTAGAGTCGTCCCTTGGGTTGCTGGAAAAGAGTGTTTGCTATGACCATTGTATTCTCTTGACAAAATTATCTTTTGGCTTCCTACTTTAGCATTCCAATCCCCCATGATGATAAGCACATCATTTTTGGGCGTTGCTTCTAGAAGGTGTTGTAGGGCTTCATAGAACTGATCAACTTCATCCTCTTCAGCAGCAGTGGTTGGGGCGTAGACCTGGATCACTGTGATGTTGAATGGTTTGCCTTCGATTCGAACTGAGATCATTCTGGGGATTGTATCCCAAGACTGCTTTTCCTACTCTCTTATTGATTATGAAGGCTACTCCATTTCTTCTGCGAGATTCTTGTCCACAGTAGTATACCTGATGGTCATCTGAATTAAATTCACCCATTCCTGTCCATTTTAGTTCACTGATTCCTAAAATGTCGATGTTCAGTCTTCTCATTTCTTGTTTAACCACGTCCAGCTTGCCTTGATTCATGGATCTGACGTTCCAGGTTCCTATGGAATAAAAATCTTTACAGCATCGGACTGTCTTTTCGCCACCAGTTACTTCCACAACTGAGCGTCCTTTCGGCTTTAGCCCAGCCGCTTCATTCATTCTGGCGCTACTCGTACTAGCCGTCTGCTCATCCCCAGTAGCATATTGGACACCTTCCGACCTGAGGGGCTCATCTTCCAGCGTCATATCGTTATGCCTATTGGAACTGTCCATAGAGTTTTCATGGCAAAGATACTGGAGTGGTTTGCCATTTCCTTCTCCAGTGGATCACCTTTTGTCAGAGCTCTCAGCTATGACCTGTCTGTCTTGGGTGGCCCTGCACGGTATAGCTCATAGCTTCACTGAACTACGCAAGTTCCCTTGCCACAACAAGGCAGCGATCCTTGAAGGGGGAAAAGAAGGGAAAAGAAACATGCATGCTATGTATCAGGTATATATGCCATTAGTTTTTATGGATGTAATCATGACATCAGGTAAATTCTTAGCGAAGTATTTAAGCTGTCTTTCATTCATGCTACATAGCAGGTATATATCCCATTCGTTGTATGGATGTAATCAATCATAAATTAATTTATTAGCCAACCAGTATTTTAGGTTATATGAGGCAGTAGATGATAGAATTTCATAACACTTTAAACTAATAATAGAGAATTTTGAAATAGCACTAGTAGCTTTTGCTATTTGACCATAATAGTTAAATAAGTCAGTTGCATTGGTGAAGTTCTAAGAAACTATGTCGTAATATAATAGGGCTCCTACTGGTTTTAAGAAGCAATACCAAGAGACTCCATCTGCAGCATAGGATAAACTTCCGGGATGTTCTCTGCTAACTGTATGAAGCCATCAGAAGTAGTACAGGCAAAATGAGTCGTTCTCGTGTAAATCTTGTTTAGACGTCCGTACACCACCGTGGTTTACAAGAAAGGGTGTCTTTATCATGCATGCTATGTTAATCTGCAGGCCAGGTCCTGTTCGTGCGTAACGCTTAGCAGGAATATTTCCTATTCGCTGTAATCAACCACATAAAGTAATTTCTAAGCCAACAATTATTTACGGTTATCTCATAGGCAGTAGGAGATAGAATTTCAAAACACTATGCAACGCTTAGGGGTTATATTTCCTATTCGTTGTATGGATGAAATCAGAGACATAAAGTAATTCAGCCAACGAGTATTTAAGGTTATCATAGTAGAAGATAGAATTTCATAATACTATGTAATAATAATAGAGATTTTGGAAACAGCACTACTTGCTTTCATTATATAGCCGTAATAAATATGGGACGTTCCTTGATGAAGGGAAAAGAAACATGCATGCTATGTATCAGGTATATATGCCATTAGTTTTTATGGATGTAATCATGACATCAGGTAAATTCTTAGCGAAGTATTTAAGCTGTCTTTCATTCATGCTACATAGCAGGTATATATCCCATTCGTCGTATGGATGTAATCAATCATAAATTAATTTATTAGCCAACCAGTATTTTAGGTTATATGAGGCAGTAGATGATAGAATTTCATAACACTTTAAACTAATAATAGAGAATTTTGAAATAGCACTAGTAGCTTTTGCTATTTGACCATAATAGTTAAATAAGTCAGTTACATTGTTGAAGTCCTAAGAAACTATGTCGTAATATAATAGGGCTCCTACTGGTTTTAAGAAGCAATACCAAGAGACTCCATCTGCAGCATAGGATAAACTTCCGGGATGTTCTCTGCTAACTGTATGAAGCCATCAGAAGTAGTAAAGGCAAAATGAGTCGTTCTCGTGTAAATCTTGTTTACATGTCTGTACACCACCGTGGTTTACAAGAAAGGGTGTCTTTATCATGCATGCTATGTGAACCTGCAGGCCAGGTCCTGTTCGTGCGTAACGCTTAGCAGGTATAATTCCTATTCGCTGTATGGATGTAATCAACCACATAAAGTAATTTCTTAGCCAACAAGTATTTACGGTTATCTCATAGGCAGTAGAAGATAGAATATCAAAACACTAAGCAACGCTTAGGGGTTATATTTCCTATTCGTTGTATGGATGAAATCAGACACATAAAGTCATTCAGCCATCGAGTATTTAAGGTTATCATAGTAGAAGATAGAATTTCATATTCTATGTAATAATAATAGAGATTATGGAAACAGCACTACTTGCTTTCGCTATATAACCGTAATAAATATGGGACGTTCCTTGATGAAGGGAAAAGAAACATGCATGCTATGTATCAGGTATATATGCCATTAGTTTTTATGGATGTAATCATGACATCAGGTAAATTCTTAGTGAAGTATTTAAGCTGTTTTTCATTCATGCTACATAGCAGGTATATATCCCATTCGTTGTATGGATGTAATCAATCATAAATTAATTTATTAGCCAACCAGTATTTTAGGTTATATGAGGCAGTAGATGATAGAATTTCATAACACTTTAAACTAATTGCCGTGCAGGGGAACACTTTTCGCCAAATAAACCAACAGACACTTAATGGCAGTAAATAGGCCACAACTTTTATTAACGATAGAGCGTTGACCAGCATGGGGGAGAATCGAACCAGCCCTCTTGTGGTCCCCTGACCACAAGGCAGCCACACGCAACATCATCAGGTATGCACGGGGCCCTCCAACGCCCCCTTGGGCTCCCCGTGCCCCCAATGCCCTGATGGATGAAAAGGGGAGGTGACCACCTCTTGGGAACCCGTTGAGGCGTGAACCCCTGCCGGGTTCCGGGCCACCCGGAAATGCGGATCTGCCGCCCGAGCTCATCCTCCATGAGTGATGGCCTTTCGGCACCGCTTACCCACAACCTCTTACAGAGGTCCCCCACAAAAGCATGCCAGCACGCAGGCTGGGCTTGCTTGCCAATGGTTCCTCCCCCATGCCCAAAACCCGCCAGTTGTGACAAAAAGATGCTAGCAATATAGGAAACATAACATGAGAATATAGTAACATATACATTCTTAACAATTTCTGTTCATCTTAAATTCTACAAAGCTGAAACATGGAATTAATACAATCCACTGTAAATAGGGAGGGAGGGTGGGCAACCTCGTCGGAAGAGAAGCGGGAAAGAGGCAGAAGCCTCTCTGGCGCTTCCCTATATGGAGCGGGCAAAGGAGGCTGGGAAGAGCCGACCTGGCCCCCTCCTTTCCCAGCCGTCCTTTTGCCGCGCTCCCGAACGCCGCCGCAGGGGTCGCTGGGACTCGTAGTCCCCTACCCTGCGTTTCTTCGGCGAGGGCTTCCCCGCAGCGGCAAACGCGCCCGGGGTAAGTCCCATTCGCCCTAATAGAGAATTTTGAAATAGCACTAGTAGCTTTTGCTATTTGACCATAATAGTTAAATAAGTCAGTTACATTGTTGAAGTCCTAAGAAACTATGTCGTAATATAATAGGGCTCCTACTGGTTTTAAGAAGCAATACCAAGAGACTCCATCTGCAACATAGGATAAACTTGCGGGATGTACTCTGCTAACTGTATGAAGCCATCAGAAAGGCAAAATGAGTCGTTCTCGTGTAAATCTTGTTTACACGTCCGTACACCACCGTGGCTTACAAGAAAGGGTGTCTTTATCATGCATGCTATGTGAATCTGCAGGCCAGGTCCTGTTCGTGCGTAACGCTTAGCAGGTATATTTCCTATTCGCTGTATGGATGTAATCAACCACATAAAGTAATTTCTTAGCCAACAATTATTTACGGTTATCTCATAGGCAGTAGAAAATAGAATTTCAAAACACTATGCAACGCTTAGGGGTTATATTTCCTATTCGTTGTATGGATGAAATCAGAGACATAAAGTAATTCAGCCAACGAGTATTTAAGGTTATCATAGTAGAAGATAGAATTTCATAATACTATGTAATAATAATAGAGATTATGGAAACAGCACTACTTGCTTTCACTATATAGCCGTAATAAATATGGGACGTTCCTTGATGAAGGGAAAAGAAACATGCATGCTATGTATCAGGTATATATGCCATTAGTTTTTATGGATGTAATCATGACATCAGGTGAATTCTTAGCGAAGTATTTAAGCTGTCTTTCATTCATGCTACATAGCAGGTATATATCCCATTCGTCGTATGGATGTAATCAATCATAAATTAATTTATTAGCCAACCTGTATTTTAGATTATATGAGGCAGTAGATGATAGAATTTCATAACACTTTAAACTAATAATAGAGAATTTTGAAATAGCACTAGTAGCTTTTGCTATTTGACCATAATAGTTAAATAAGTCAGTTACATTGTTGAAGAAACTATGTCGTAATATAATAGGGCTCCTACTGGTTTTAAGAAGCAATACCAAGAGACTCCATCTGCAGCATAGGATAAACTTCCGGGATGTTCTCTGCTAACTGTATGAAGCCATCAGAAGTAGTAAAGGCAAAATGAGTCGTTCTCGTGTAAATCTTGTTTACATGTCTGTACACCACCGTGGTTTACAAGAATGGGTGTCTTTATCATGCATGCTATGTGAATCTGCAGGCCAGGTCCTGTTCGTACGTAACGTTTAGCAGGTATATTTCCTATTCGCTGTATGGATGTAATCAACGACATAAAGTAATTTCTTACCCCACAAGTATTTTGTTGTTGTTATGTGCGAAGTCGTGTCCGACCCATCGCGACCCCATGGACAATGATCCTCCAGGCCTTCCTGTCCTCTACCATTCCCCGGAGTCCATTTAAGTTTGCACCTACTGCTTCAGTGACTCCCTCCAGCCACCTCATTCTCTGTCGTCCCCTTCTTCTTTTGCCCCTTGCTCTGTGGCGGGTTTTGGGCATGGGGGAGGAACCATTGGCAAGCAAGCCCAGCCTGCGTGCTGGCATGCTTTTGTGGGGGACCTCCGTAAGAGGTTGTGGGTAAGCGGTGCCGAAAGGCCATCACTCATGGAGGATGAGCTCGGGCGGCAGATCCGCATTTCCGGGTGGCCCGGAACCCGGCAGGGGTTCACGCCTCAACGGGTTCCCAAGAGGTGGTCACCTCCCCTTTTCATCCATCAGGGCATTGGGGGCACGGGGAGCCCAATGGGGTGTTGGAGGGCCCCGTGCATACCTGATGATGTTGCGTGTGGCTGCCTTGTGGTCAGGGGACCACAAGAAGGCTGGTTCGATTCTCCCCCATGCTGGTCAATGCTCTATCGTTAATAAAAGTTGTGGCCTATTTACTGCCATTAAGTATCTGTTGGTTCATTTGGCGAAAAGTATTCCCCTGCACGGCAAATGAATACATTCGTTGTATGGATGTAATCAATGCCATACAGCAATTTCTTAGCCAACACGTATTTAAGATTATCTCATAGGCAATTGAAGATAGAATTTCATAAAACTGCATAGTAATGATAGTAGTAGCACTAGTTGATTTAATACATCTGAAAAACTATTTCAAGATCATACCCAGTAGGATAGACTTTCATAATACTTTTTAATAATAACATAGAATAGAGTATTCCATAATACAATGTAATATACGATGTAATAGGTTATCATACCAAGTAGAAGATAGAATTTCGTAATACTATGTAATACTAGCAGAGAATTTGGAAATACCACTAGTTGCTTTTGCTATACAACCATATTTCCTATTCGATGTAATCAATGACATAAAGTGATTTCTTTGCCGAGTACTTCACGTGACTTTAGCATGCATGCTATATGAATATATTGGTTGCATGGATGTAATCAATGCCATGCAGCAATATCTTAGCCAACACGTATTTAAGATTATCTCATAGGCTGTGGAAGATAGAATTTCATAACACTGCATAGTAATGATAGTAGTAGCACTAGTTGATTTAATACATCTGAAAAACTAATTCAAGATCATACCCAGTAGGATAGACTTTCATAATACTTTGTAATAATAACAGAGAATAGAGTATTCCATAATACAATGTAATATACGATGTAGTAGTATTCACTACTACATTGATTACATTCTTTGGATGCAATGAATGACATAAAGCGATTTCTTAGCCGAGTATGTAAGGGGTCTCTAGCATGCATGCTATACATGTAATATACATGCTATACATGTAATCATGTCTGTAGCATGCATATATATACATGTATATCCTATTCGTTGTATCGATGTAATCAGTGACATAATGTAATTCCTTAGCCAACGAGTACTTAAGGTTATCATATCAACGAGTACTTAAGGTTATCGTAGAAGATAGAATTTCGTAATACTATGTAAGTCTAGCAGAGATTTTGGAACTACCACTAGTTGCTTTTGCTATATATAGCTTTTGCTATATAATCATATTCATTGTAATCAATGACATATAGTGATTCCTTTGCAGAGTACTTCACGTGACTTTAGCATGCATGCTCTATGAATACATTTGTTGTATGGATGTAATCAATGCCATACAGCAATTTCTTAGCCAACACGTATTTAAGATTATCTCATAGGCAGTTGAAGATAGAATTTCATAACATTGCATAGTAATGTTAGTAGTAGCACTAGTTGATTTAATACATCTGAAAAACTATTTCAAGATCATACACAGTAGGATAGACATTCATAATACTTTGTAATAATAACAGAGAATAGAGTATTCCATAATACAATGTAATATACGATGTAATAGTATTCACTACTACATTGATTACGTTCTTTGGATGCAATGAATACATTCTTTGGATGCAATGAATGACATAAAGCGATTTCTTAGCCGAGTATTTAAGGTGTCTGTAGCATGCATGCTATACATGTAATATACATGCTATACATGTAATCATGTCTGTAGCATGCATGCTATATGGATATAGCAGGTATATATCCTATTCGTTGTATCGATGTAATCAGTGACATACTGTAATTCCTTAGCCAACGAGTACTTAAGGTTCTCATACAGTAGAAGACAGAATTTCGTAATACTATGTAATGCTAGCAGAGAATTTGGAAGTACCACTAGTTGCTTTTGATATATAACCGTATTTCCTATTCGCTGTATGGATGTAATCAATGACATACAGTGATTTCTTACTACATTGATTACATTCTTTGGATGCAATGAATACATTCTTTGGATGCAATGAATGACATAAAGCGATTTCTTAGCCGAGTATTTAAGGGGTCAGTAGCATGCATGCTATAAATGTAATATACATGCTATACATGTAATCATGTCTGTAGCGATGTAATCAGTGACATAATGTAATTCCTTAGCCAACGAGTACTTAAGATTATCATATCAACGAGTACTTAAGGTTATCATACCCTATAGAAGATAGAATTTCGTAATACTATGTAATGCTAGCAGAGATGTTGGAACTACCACTAGTTGCTTTTGCTATATAACCGTATTTCCTAATCGTTGTAATCAATGACATATAGTGATTCCTTAGCAGAGTACTTCACGTGACTTCAGCATGCATGCTATATGAATACATTCGTTGTATGGATGTAATCAATGCCATACAGCAATTTCTTAGCCAACACGTATTTAAGATTATCTCATAGGCAGTTGAAGATAGAATTTCATAACATTGCATAGTAATGTTAGTAGTAGCACTAGTTGATTTAATACATCTGAAAAACTATTTCAAGATCATACCCAGTAGGATAGACTTTCATAATACTTTGTAATAATAACAGAGAATAGAGTATTCCATAATACAATGTAATATACGATGTAATAGTATTCACTACTACATTGATTACGTTCTTTGGATGCAATGAATACATTCTTTGGATGCAATGAATGACATAAAGCGATTTCTTAGCCGAGTATTTAAATCAACCAGTGCTACTAGTATCATTACTATGCAGTGTTATGAAATAATATCTTCAACTGCCTATGATTTAATCTTAAATACGTGTTGGCTAAGAAATTGCTGTATGGCATTGATTACATCCATACAACGAATAGGAAATACGGTTATATAGCAAAAGCAGCTAGTGGTATTTCCAAATTCTCTGCTAGCATTACATAGTATTACGAAATTCTATCTTCTACAGGGTATGAGAACCTTAAGTACTTGTTGGCTAAGGAATTACAATATGTCACTGATTACGTCGATACAACGAATAGGACATATACCTGCTATATCCATATAGCATGCATGCTACAGACATGATTACAAGTATAGCATGTATATTACATGTATAGCATGCATGCTACAGACACCTTAAATACTCGGCTAAGAAATCGCTTTATGTCATTAATTGCATCCAAAGAATGTATTCATTGCATCCAAAGAACGTAATCAATGTAGTAGTGAATACTATTACATCGTATATTACATTGTATTATGGAATACTCTATTCTCTGTTATTATTACAAAGTATTATGAAAGTCTATCCTTCTGGGTATGATCTTGAAATAGTTTTTCATATGTATTAAATTAACTAGTGCTACTACTATCATTACTGTGCAGTGTTATGAAATTCCATTTTCAACTGCCTATGAGATAAATACGTGTTGGCTAAGACATTGCTGCATGGCATTAATTACATCCATACAACGAATGTATTCATATAGCATGCATGCTAAAGTCACGTGAAGTACTCGGCTAAGAAATCACTGTATGTCATTGATTACATCCATACAACGAATAGGAAATACGGTTATATAGCAAAAGCAACTAGTGGTATTTCCAAATTCTCTGCTAGCATTACATAGTATTACGAAATTCTATCTTCTATTGGGTATGAGAACCTTAAGTACTCGTTGGCTACTCTATTCTCTGTTATTATTACAAAGTATTATGAAAGTCTATCCTACTGGGTATGATCTTGAAATAGTTTTTCAGATGTATTAAATCAACCAGTGCTACTAGTATCATTACTATGCAGTGTTATGAAATTCTATCTTCAACTGCCTATGAGATAATCTTAAATACGTGTTGGCTAAGAAATTGCTGGATGGCATTGAATACATCCATAAAACGAATGTATTCATATAACATGCATGCTAAAGTCACGTGAAGTACTCGGCTAAGAAATCACTGTATGTCATTGATTACATCCATACAACGAATAGGAAATACGGTTATATAGCAAAAGCAACTAGTGGTACTTCCAAATTCTCTGCTAGCATTACATAGTATTACGAAATTCTATCTTCTACGATAACCTTAAGTACTCGTTGATATGATAACCTTAAGTACTCGTTGGCTAAGGAATTACATTATGTCACTGATTACATCGATACAACGAATAGGATATAAATGCATATATATGCATGCTACAGACATGATTACATGTATAGCATGTATATTACATTTATAGCATGCATGCTACAGACCCCTTAAATACTCGGCTAAGAAATCGCTTTATGTCATTCATTGCATCCAAAGAATGTATTCATTGCATCCAAAGAATGTAATCAATGTAGTAGTGAATACTATTACATCGTATATTACATTGTATTATGGAATACTCTATTCTCTGTTATTAGTACAAAGTATTATGAAAGTCTATCCTTCTGGTTATGATCTTGAAATAGTTTTTCAGATGTATTAAATCAACTAGTGCTACTACTATCATTACTATGCAGTGTTATGAAATTCTATCTTCAACTGCCTATGAGATAATCTTAAATACGTGTTGGCTAAGAAATTGCTGTATGGCATTGATTACATCCATGCAACCAATGTATTCATATAGCATGCATGCTAAAGTCACGTGAAGTACTCGGCTAAGAAATCACTGTATGTCATTGATTACATCCATACAACGAATAGGAAATACGGTTATATAGCAAAAGCAACTAGTGGTACTTCCAAATTCTCTGCTAGCATTACATAGTATTACGAAATTCTATCTTCTACGATAACCTTAAGTACTCGTTGATATGATAACCTTAAGTACTCGTTGGCTAAGGAATTACATTATGTCACTGATTACATCGATACAATGAATAGGATATAAATGCATATATATGCATGCTACAGACATGATTACATGTATAGCATGTATATTACATTTATAGCATGCATGCTACAGACCCCTTAAATACTCGGCTAAGAAATCGCTTTATGTCATTCATTGAATCCAAAGAATGTATTCATTGCATCCAAAGAATGTAATCAATGTAGTAGTGAATACTATTACATCGTATATTACATTGTATTATGGAATACTCTATTCTCTGTTATTATTACAAAGTATTATGAAAGTCTATCCTTCTGGTTATGACCTTGAAATAGTTTTTCAGATGTATTAAATCAACTAGTGCTACTACTATCATTACTATGCAATGTTATGAAATTCTATCTTCAACTGCCTATGAGATAATCTTAAATACGTGTTGGCTAAGAAATTGCTGTGTGGCATTGATTACATCCATACAACGAATGTATTCATATAGCATGCATGCTAAAGTCACGTGAAGTACTCGGCTAAGAAATCACTGTATGTCATTGATTACATCCATACAACGAATAGGAAATACGGTTATATAGCAAAAGCAACTAGTGGTATTTCCAAATTCTCTGCTAGCATTACATAGTATTACGAAATTCTATCTTCTATTGGGTATGAGAACCTTAAGTACTCGTTGGCTACTCTATTCTCTGTTATTATTACAAAGTATTATGAAAGTATCCTACTGGGTATGATCTTGAAATAGTTTTTCAGATGTATTAAATCAACCAGTGCTACTAGTATCATTACTAAGCAGTGTTATGAAATTCTATCTTCAACTGCCTATGAGATAATCTTAAATACGTGTTGGCTAAGACATTGCTGCATGGCATTGATTACATCCATGCAACCAATATATTCATATAGCATGCATGCTAAAGTCACGTGAAGTACTCGGCTAAGAAATCACTTTATGTCATTGATTACATCGAATAGGAAATATGGTTATATATCAAAAGCAACTAGTGGTATTTCCAAATTCTCTGCTAGTATTACATAGTATTACGAAATTCTATCTTCTACTTGGTATGATAACCTATTACATCGTATATTACATTGTATTATGGAATACTCTATTCTCTGTTATTATTAAAAAGTATTATGAAAGTCTATCGTACTGGGTATGATCTTGAAATAGTTTTTCAGATGTATTAAATCAACTAGTGCTACTGCTATCATTACTATGCAGTGTTATCAAATTCTATCTTCAATTGCCTATGAGATAATCTTAAATACGTGTTGGCTAAGAAATTGCTGTATGGCATTGATTACATCCATACAACGAATGTATTCATATAGCATGCATGCTAAAGTCACGTGAAGTACTCGGCTAAGAAATCACTGTATGTCATTGATTACATCCATACAATCCAAGTACTCGTTGGCTACTCTATTCTCTGTTATTATTACAAAGTATTATGAAAGTCTATCCTACTGGGTATGATCTTGAAATAGTTTTTCAGATGTATTAAATCAACCAGTGCTACTAGTATCATTACTATGCAGTGTTATGAAATTCTATCTTCAACTGCCTATGATTTAATCTTAAATACGTGTTGGCTAAGAAATTGCTGTATGGCATTGATTACATCCATACAACGAATAGGAAATACGGTTATATAGCAAAAGCAGCTAGTGGTATTTCCAAATTCTCTGCTAGCATTACATAGTATTACGAAATTCTATCTTCTACAGGGTATGAGAATCTTAAGTACTTGTTGGCTAAGGAATTACAGTATGTCACTGATTACATCGATACAACGAATAGGATATATACCTGCTACATCCATATAGCATGCATGCTACAGACATGATTACATGTATAGCATGTATATTACATGCATAGCATGCATGCTACAGACACCTTAAATACTCGGCTAAGAAATCGCTTTATGTCATTCATTGCATCCAAAGAATGTATTCATTGCATCAAAAGAGGCGTTGAATACATCCATACAACGAATAGGAAATACGGTTATATAGCAAAAGCAACTAGTGGTATTTCCAAATTCTCTGCTAGCATTACATAGTATTACGAAATTCTATCTTCTACTGGGTATGAGAACCTTAAGTACTCGTTGGCTAAGGAATTACAGTATCTCACTGATTACATCGATACAACGAATAGGATATATACCTGCTATATCCATATAGCATGCATGCTACAGACATGATTACAAGTATAGCATGTATATTACATGTATAGCATGCATGCTACAGACACCTTAAATACTCGGCTAAGAAATCGCTTTATGTCATTAATTGCATCCAAAGAATGTATTCATTGCATCCAAAGAATGTAATCAATGTAGTAAGAAATCACTGTATGTCATTGATTACATCCATACAACGAATAGGAAATAAGGTTATATAGCAAAAGCAACTAGTGGTACTTCCAAATTCTCTGCTAGCATTACATAGTATTACGAAATTCTGTCTTCTACTGTATGAGAACCTTAAGTACTCGTTGGCTAAGGAATTACAGTATGTCACTGATTACATCGATACAACGAATAGGATATATACCTGCTATATCCATATAGCATGCATGCTACAGACATGATTACATGTATAGCATGTATATTACATGTATAGCATGCAAGCTACAGACACCTTAAATACTCGGCTAAGAAATCGCTTTATGTCATTCATTGCATCCAAAGAATGTATTCATTGCATCCAAAGAACGTAATCAATGTAGTAGTTACATCGTATATTACATTGTATTATGGAATACTCTATTCTCTGTTATTATTACAAAGTATTATGAATGTCTATCCTACTGTGTATGATCTTGAAATAGTTTTTCAGATGTATTAAGTCAACTAGTGCTACTACTAACATTACTATGCAATGTTATGAAATTCTATCTTCAACTGCCTATGAGATAATCTTAAATACGTGTTGGCTAAGAAATTGCTGTATGGCATTGATTACATCCATACAACAAATGTATTCATAGAGCATGCATGCTAAAGTCACGTGAAGTACTCTGCAAAGGAATCACTATATGTCATTGATTACAACGATTAGGAAATACGGTTATATAGCAAAAGCAACTAGTGGTAGTTCCAACATCTCTGCTAGCATTACATAGTATTACGAAATTCTATCTTCTTCTGCCTATGAGATAAATACGTGTTGGCTAAGACATTGCTGCATGGCATTGATTATATCCATGCAACCAGTATATTCATATAGCATGCATGCTAAAGTCACGTGAAGTACTCGGCTAAGAAATCACTGTATGTCATTGATTACATCCATACAACGAATAGGAAATACGGTTATATAGCAAAAGCAACTAGTGGTACTTCCAAATTCTCTGCTAGCATTACATAGTATTACGAAATTCTATCTTCTACAGGGTATGAGAATCTTAAGTACTTGTTGGCTAAGGAATTACAGTATGTCACTGATTACATCGATACAACGAATAGGATATATACCTGCTACATCCATATAGCATGCATGCTACAGACATGATTACATGTATAGCATGTATATTACATGCATAGCATGCATGCTACAGACACCTTAAATACTCGGCTAAGAAATCGCTTTATGTCATTCATTGCATCCCAAGAATGTATTCATTGCATCAAAAGAGGCGTTGAATACATCCATACAACGAATAGGAAATACGGTTATATAGCAAAAGCAACTAGTGGTATTTCCAAATTCTCTGCTAGCATTACATAGTATTACGAAATTCTATCTTCTACTGGGTATGAGAACCTTAAGTACTCGTTGGCTAAGGAATTACAGTATCTCACTGATTACATCGATACAACGAATAGGATATATACCTGCTATATCCATATAGCATGCATGCTACAGACATGATTACAAGTATAGCATGTATATTACATGTATAGCATGCATGCTACAGACACCTTAAATACTCGGCTAAGAAATCGCTTTATGTCATTCATTGCATCCAAAGAATGTATTCATTGCATCCAAAGAATGTAATCAATGTAGTAAGAAATCACTGTATGTCATTGATTACATCCATACAACGAATAGGAAATACGGTTATATAGCAAAAGCAACTAGTGGTACTTCCAAATTCTCTGCTAGCATTACATAGTATTACGAAATTCTGTCTTCTACTGTATGAGAACCTTAAGTACTCGTTGGCTAAGGAATTACAGTATGTCACTGATTACATCGATACAACGAATAGGATATATACCTGCTATATCCATATAGCATGCATGCTACAGACATGATTACATGTATAGCATGTATATTACATGTATAGCATGCATGCTACAGACACCTTAAATACTCGGCTAAGAAATCGCTTTATGTCATTCATTGCATCCAAAGAATGTATTCATTGCATCCAAAGAACGTAATCAATGTAGTAGTTACATCGTATATTACATTGTATTATGGAATACTCTATTCTCTGTTATTATTACAAAGTATTATGAATGTCTATCCTACTGTGTATGATCTTGAAATAGTTTTTCAGATGTATTAAGTCAACTAGTGCTACTACTAACATTACTATGCAATGTTATGAAATTCTATCTTCAACTGCCTATGAGATAATCTTAAATACGTGTTGGCTAAGAAATTGCTGTATGGCATTGATTACATCCATACAACAAATGTATTCATAGAGCATGCATGCTAAAGTCACGTGAAGTACTCTGCAAAGGAATCACTATATGTCATTGATTACAACGATTAGGAAATACGGTTATATAGCAAAAGCAACTAGTGGTAGTTCCAACATCTCTGCTAGCATTACATAGTATTACGAAATTCTATCTTCTTCTGCCTATGAGATAAATACGTGTTGGCTAAGACATTGCTGCATGGCATTGATTATATCCATGCAACCAATATATTCATTTAGCATGCATGCTAAAGTCACGTGAAGTACTCGGCTAAGAAATCACTGTATGTCATTGATTACATCCATACAACGAATAGGAAATACGGTTATATAGCAAAAGCAACTAGTGGTACTTCCAAATTCTCTGCTAGCATTACATAGTATTACGAAATACTATCTTCTACGATAACCTTAAGTACTCGTTGATATGATAACCTTAAGTACTCGTTGGCTAAGGAATTACACTATGTCACTGATTACATCGATACAACGAATAGGATATAAATGCATATATATGCATACTACAGACATGATTACATGTATAGCATGTATATTACATTTATAGCATGCATGCTACAGACCCCTTAAATACTCGGCTAAGAAATCGCTTTATGTCATTCATTGCATCCAAAGAATGTATTCATTGCATCCAAAGAATGTAATCAATGTAGTAGTGAATACTATTACATCGTATATTACATTGTATTATAGAATACTCTATTCTCTGTTATTATTACAAAGTATTATGAAAGTCTATCCTTCTGGTTATGATCTTGAAATAGTTTTTCAGATGTATTAAATCAACTAGTGCTACTACTATCATTACTATGCAGTGTTATGAAATTCTATCTTCAACTGCCTATGAGATAATCTTAAATACGTGTTGGCTAAGAAATTGCTGTATGGCATTGATTACATCCATAAAACGAATGTATTCATATAGCATGCATGCTAAAGTCACGTGAAGTACTCGGCTAAGGAATCACTATATGTCATTGATTACAATGAATAGGAAATACGGTTATATAGCAAAAGCAACTAGTGGTAGTTCCAAAATCTCTGCTAGCATTACATAGTATTACGAAATTCTATCTTCTACTTGGTATGATAACCTATTACATCGTATATTACATTGTATTATGGAATACTCTATTCTCTGTTATTATTAAAAAGTATTATGAAAGTCTATCCTACTGGGTATGATCTTGAAATAGTTTTTCAGATGTATTAAATCAACTAGTGCTACTACTATCATTACTATGCAGTGTTATGAAATTCTATCTTCAATTGCCTATGAGATAATCTTAAATACGTGTTGGCTAAGAAATTGCTGTATGGCATTGATTAAATCCATACAACGAATGTATTCATATAGCATGCATGCTAAAGTCATGTGAAGTACTCGGCTAAGAAATCACTGTATGTCATTGATTACATCCATACAACGAATAGGAAATACGGTTATATAGCAAAAGCAACTAGTGGTAGTTCCAACATCTCTGCTAGCATTACATAGTATTACGAATTTCTATCTTCTTCTGCATGAGCCTCTTGTGGCGCAGAGTGGTAAGGCAGCCATCTGAAAGCTTTGCCCATGAGGCTGGGAGTTCAATCCCAGCAGCCGGCTCAAGGTTGACTCAGCCTTCCATCCTTCCGAGGTCGGTAAAATGAGTACCCAGCTTGCTGCTGGGGGGTAAACGGTGATGACTGGGGAAGGCACTGGCAAACCACCCCATATTGAGTCTGCCATGAAAACGCTGGAGGGCGTCACCCCAAGGGTCAGACATGACTCGGTGCTTGCACAGGGGATACCTTTACCTTTACCTTATCTTCTTCTGCCTATGAGATAAATACGTGTTGGCTAAGAAATTGCTGTATGGCATTGATTACATCCATGCAACGAATGTATTCATATAGCATGCATACTGGGTATGATCTTGAAATAGTTTTTCAGATGTATTAAATCAACTAGTGCTACTACTATCATTACTATGCAGTGTTATGAAATTCTATCTACTACTGCCTATGAGATAAATACGTGTTGGCTAAGAAATGGCTGCATGGCATTGATTACATGATACGTGTTGGCTAAGAAATTGCTGCATGGCATTGATTACATCCATGCAACGAATATATTCATATAGCATGCATGCTAAAGTCACGTGAAGTACTCGGCTAAGAAATCACTGTATGTCATTGATTACATCCATACAACGAATAGGAAATACGGTTATATAGCAAAAGCAACTAGTGGTATTTCCAAATTCTCTGCTAGTATTACATAGTATTACGAAATTCTATCTTCTATTGGGTATGAGAACCTTAAGTACTCGTTGGCTACTCTATTCTCTGTTATTATTACAAAGTATTATGAAAGTCTATCCTACTGGGTATGATCTTGAAATAGTTTTTCAGATGTATTAAATCAACCAGTGCTACTAGTATCATTACTATGCAGTGTTATGAAATTCTATCTTCAACTGCCTATGAGATAATCTTAAATACGTGTTGGCTAAGACATTGCTGCATGGCATTGATTACATCCATGCAACCAATATATTCATATAGCATGCATGCTAAAGTCACGTGAAGTACTCGGCTAAGAAATCACTTTATGTCATTGATTACATCGAATAGGAAATATGGTTATATATCAAAAGCAACTAGTGGTATTTCCAAATTCTCTGCTAGTATTACATAGTATTACGAAATTCTATCTTCTACTTGGTATGATAACCTATTACATCGTATATTACATTGTATTATGGAATACTCTATTCTCTGTTATTATTAAAAAGTATTATGAAAGTCTATCGTACTGGGTATGATCTTGAAATAGTTTTTCAGATGTATTAAATCAACTAGTGCTACTGCTATCATTACTATGCAGTGTTATCAAATTCTATCTTCAATTGCCTATGAGATAATCTTAAATACGTGTTGGCTAAGAAATTGCTGTATGGCATTGATTACATCCATACAACGAATGTATTCATATAGCATGCATGCTAAAGTCACGTGAAGTACTCGGCTAAGAAATCAATGTATGTCATTGATTACATCCATACAATCCAAGTACTCGTTGGCTACTCTATTCTCTGTTATTATTACAAAGTATTATGAAAGTCTATCCTACTGGGTATGATCTTGAAATAGTTTTTCAGATGTATTAAATCAACCAGTGCTACTAGTATCATTACTATGCAGTGTTATGAAATTCTATCTTCAACTGCCTATGATTTAATCTTAAATACGTGTTGGCTAAGAAATTGCTGTATGGCATTGATTACATCCATACAGAGCCTCTTGTGGCGCAGAGTGGTAAGGCAGCCGCCTGAAAGCTTTGCTCATGAGGCTGGGAGTTCGATCCCAGCAGCCGGCTCAAGGTTGACTCAGCCTTCCATCCTTCCGAGGTCGGTAAAATGAGTACCCAGCTTGCTGCTGGGGGGTAAACGGTCATGACTGGGGAAGGCACTGGCAAACCACCCCGTATTGAGTCTGCCATGAAAACGCTAGAGGGCGTCACCCCAAGGGTCAGACATGACTCGGTGCTTGCACAGGGGATACCTTTACCTTTACCTTTTACATCCATACAACGAATAGGAAATACGGTTATATAGCAAAAGCAGCTAGTGGTATTTCCAAATTCTCTGCTAGCATTACATAGTATTACGAAATTCTATCTTCTACAGGGTATGAGAATCTTAAGTACTTGTTGGCTAAGGAATTACAGTATGTCACTGATTACATCGATACAACGAATAGGATATATACCTGCTACATCCATATAGCATGCATGCTACAGACATGATTACATGTATAGCATGTATATTACATGCATAGCATGCATGCTACAGACACCTTAAATACTCGGCTAAGAAATCGCTTTATGTCATTCATTGCATCCAAAGAATGTATTCATTGCATCAAAAGAGGCGTTGAATACATCCATACAACGAATAGGAAATACGGTTATATAGCAAAAGCAACTAGTGGTATTTCCAAATTCTCTGCTAGCATTACATTGTATTACGAAATTCTATCTTCTACTGGGTATGAGAACCTTAAGTACTCGTTGGCTGAATTACAGTATCTCACTGATTACATCGATACAACGAATAGGATATATACCTGCTATATCCATATAGCATGCATGCTACAGACATGATTACAAGTATAGCATGTATATTACATGTATAGCATGCATGCTACAGACACCTTAAATACTCGGCTAAGAAATCGCTTTATGTCATTCATTGCTTCCAAAGAATGTATTCATTGCATCCAAAGAATGTAATCAATGTAGTAAGAAATCACTGTATGTCATTGATTACATCCATACAACGAATAGGAAATACGGTTATATAGCAAAAGCAACTAGTGGTACTTCCAAATTCTCTGCTAGCATTACAAAATTCTGTCTTCTACTGTACGAGAACCTTAAGTACTCGTTGGCTAAGGAATTACAGTATGTCACTGATTACATCGATACAACGAATAGGATATATACCTGCTATATCCATATAGCATGCATGCTACAGACATGATTACATGTATAGCATGTATATTACATGTATAGCATGCATGCTACAGACACCTTAAATACTCGGCTAAGAAATCGCTTTATGTCATTCATTGCATCCAAAGAATGTATTCATTGCATCCAAAGAACGTAATCAATGTAGTAGTGAATACTATTACATCGTATATTACATTGTATTATGGAATACTCTATTCTCTGTTATTATTACAAAGTATTATGAATGTCTATCCTACTGTGTATGATCTTGAAATAGTTTTTCAGATGTATTAAATCAACTAGTGCTACTACTAACATTACTATGCAATGTTATGAAATTCTATCTTCAACTGCCTATGAGATAATCTTAAATACGTGTTGGCTAAGAAATTGCTGTATGGCATTGATTACATCCATACAACAAATGTATTCATAGAGCATGCATGCAAAAGTCACGTGAAGTACTCTGCAAAGGAATCACTATATGTCATTGATTACAACGATTAGGAAATACGGTTATATAGCAAAAGCAACTAGTGGTAGTTCCAACATCTCTGCTAGCATTACATAGTATTACGAAATTCTATCTTCTTCTGCCTATGAGATAAATACGTGTTGGCTAAGACATTGCTGCATGGCATTGATTATATCCATGCAACCAATATATACATATATTCTACTCATAGAATACTTATAGAATATTATAGAGTACCCTGCTTGCTGGGGGGTAAACGGTAATGACTGGGGAAGGCACTGGCAAACCACCCCGTATTGAGTCTGCCATGAAAACGCTGGAGGGCGTCACCCCAAGGGTCAGACATGACTCGGTGCTTGCACAGGGGATACCTTTACCTTTACCTTTACAATGAATAGGAAATACGGTTATATAGCAAAAGCAACTAGTGGTAGTTCCAAAATCTCTGCTAGCATTACATAGTATTACGAAATTCTATCTTCTACTGCCTATGAGATAAATACGTGTTGGCTAAGACATTGCTGCATGGCATTGATTACATCCATGCAACCAATATATTCATATAGCATGCATGCTAAAGTCACGTGAAGTACTCGGCTAAGAAATCACTTTATGTCATTGATTACATCGAATAGGAAATATGGTTATATAGCAAAAGAAACCAGTGGTATTTCCAAATTCTCTGCTAGTATTACATAGTATTACGAAATTCTATCTTCTATTGGGTATGAGAACCTTAAGTACTCGTTGGCTACTCTGTTATTATTACAAAGTATTATGAAAGTCTATCCTACTGGGTATGATCTTGAAATAGTTTTTCAGATGTATTAAATCAACCAGTGCTACTAGTATCATTACTATGCAGTGTTATGAAATTCTATCTTCAACTGCCTATGATTTAATCTTAAATACGTGTTGGCTAAGAAATTGCTGCATGGCATTGATTACATCCATGCAACCAATAGGAAATACGGTTATATAGCAAAAGCAGCTAGTGGTATTTCCAAATTGTCTGCTAGCATTACATAGTATTACGAAATTCTATCTTCTACAGGGTATGAGAACCTTAAGTACTTGTTGGCTAAGGAATTACAGTATGTCACTGATTACATCGATACAACGAATAGGATATATACCTGCTATATCCATATAGCATGCATGCTACAGACATGATTACATGTATAGCATGTATATTACATGCATAGCATGCATGCTACAGACACCTTAAATACTCGGCTAAGAAATCGCTTTATGTCATTCATTGCATCCAAAGAATGTATTCATTGCATCAAAAGAGGCGTTGAATACATCCATACAACGAATAGGAAATACGGTTATATAGCAAAAGCAACTAGTGGTATTTCCAAATTCTCTGCTAGCATTACATTGTATTACGAAATTCTATCTTCTACTGGGTATGAGAACCTTAAGTACTCGTTGGCTGAATTACAGTATCTCACTGATTACATCGATACAACGAATAGGATATATACCTGCTATATCCATATAGCATGCATGCTACAGACATGATTACAAGTATAGCATGTATATTACATGTATAGCATGCATGCTACAGACACCTTAAATACTCGGCTAAGAAATCGCTTTATTTCATTCATTGCTTCCAAAGAATGTATTCATTGCATCCAAAGAATGTAATCAATGTAGTAAGAAATCACTGTATGTCATTGATTACATCCATACAACGAATAGGAAATACGGTTATATAGCAAAAGCAACTAGTGGTACTTCCAAATTCTCTGCTAGCATTACAAAATTCTGTCTTCTACTGTACGAGAACCTTAAGTACTCGTTGGCTAAGGAATTACAGTATGTCACTGATTACATCGATACAACGAATAGGATATATACCTGCTATATCCATATAGCATGCATGCTACAGACATGATTACATGTATAGCATGTATATTACATGTATAGCATGCATGCTACAGACACCTTAAATACTCGGCTAAGAAATCGCTTTATGTCATTCATTGCATCCAAAGAATGTATTCATTGCATCCAAAGAACGTAATCAATGTAGTAGTGAATACTATTACATCGTATATTACATTGTATTATGGAATACTCTATTCTCTGTTATTATTACAAAGTATTATGAATGTCTATCCTACTGTGTATGATCTTGAAATAGTTTTTCAGATGTATTAAATCAACTAGTGCTACTACTAACATTACTATGCAATGTTATGAAATTCTATCTTCAACTGCCTATGAGATAATCTTAAATACGTGTTGGCTAAGAAATTGCTGTATGGCATTGATTACATCCATACAACAAATGTATTCATAGAGCATGCATGCAAAAGTCACGTGAAGTACTCTGCAAAGGAATCACTATATGTCATTGATTACAACGATTAGGAAATACGGTTATATAGCAAAAGCAACTAGTGGTAGTTCCAACATCTCTGCTAGCATTACATAGTATTACGAAATTCTATCTTCTTCTGCCTATGAGATAAATACGTGTTGGCTAAGACATTGCTGCATGGCATTGATTATATCCATGCAACCAATATATACATATATTCTACTCATAGAATACTTATAGAATATTATAGAGTACCCTGCTTGCTGGGGGGTAAACGGTAATGACTGGGGAAGGCACTGGCAAACCACCCCGTATTGAGTCTGCCATGAAAACGCTGGAGGGCGTCACCCCAAGGGTCAGACATGACTCGGTGCTTGCACAGGGGATACCTTTACCTTTACCTTTACAATGAATAGGAAATACGGTTATATAGCAAAAGCAACTAGTGGTAGTTCCAAAATCTCTGCTAGCATTACATAGTATTACGAAATTCTATCTTCTACTGCCTATGAGATAAATACGTGTTGGCTAAGACATTGCTGCATGGCATTGATTACATCCATGCAACCAATATATTCATATAGCATGCATGCTAAAGTCACGTGAAGTACTCGGCTAAGAAATCACTTTATGTCATTGATTACATCGAATAGGAAATATGGTTATATAGCAAAAGCAACCAGTGGTATTTCCAAATTCTCTGCTAGTATTACATAGTATTACGAAATTCTATCTTCTATTGGGTATGAGAACCTTAAGTACTCGTTGGCTACTCTGTTATTATTACAAAGTATTATGAAAGTCTATCCTACTGGGTATGATCTTGAAATAGTTTTTCAGATGTATTAAATCAACCAGTGCTACTAGTATCATTACTATGCAGTGTTATGAAATTCTATCTTCAACTGCCTATGATTTAATCTTAAATACGTGTTGGCTAAGAAATTGCTGCATGGCATTGATTACATCCATGCAACCAATAGGAAATACGGTTATATAGCAAAAGCAGCTAGTGGTATTTCCAAATTGTCTGCTAGCATTACATAGTATTACGAAATTCTATCTTCTACAGGGTATGAGAACCTTAAGTACTTGTTGGCTAAGGAATTACAGTATGTCACTGATTACATCGATACAACGAATAGGATATATACCTGCTATATCCATATAGCATGCATGCTACAGACATGATTACATGTATAGCATGTATATTACATGCATAGCATGCATGCTACAGACACCTTAAATACTCGGCTAAGAAATCGCTTTATGTCATTCATTGCATCCAAAGAATGTATTCATTGCATCAAAAGAGGCATTGATTACATCCATACAACGAATAGGAAGTACGGTTATATAGCAAAAGCAACTAGTGGTATTTCCAAATTCTCTGCTAGCATTACATAGTATTACGAAATTCTATCTTCTACTGGGTATGAGAACCTTATGTACTCGTTGATATGATAATCTTAAGTACTCGTTGGCTAAGGAATTACATTATATCAATGATTACATCGCTACAGACATGATTACATGTATAGCATGTATATTACATTTATAGCATGCATGCTACAGACCCCTTAAATACTCGGCTAAGAAATCGCTTTATGTCATTCATTGCATCCAAAGAATGTATTCATTGCATCCAAAGAATGTAATCAATGTAGTAAGAAATCACTGTATGTCATTGATTACATCCATACAACGAATAGGAAATACGGTTATATCTCAAAAGCAACTAGTGGTACTTCCAAATTCTCTGCTAGCATTACATAGTATTACGTAATTCTGTCTTCTACTGTGTATGAGAACCTTAAGTACTCGTTGGCTAAGGAATTACAGTATGTCTCTGATTACATCGATACAACGAATAGGATATATACCTGCTATATCCATATAGCATGCATGCTACAGACATGATTACATGTATAGCATGTGTATCACATGTATAGCTTGCATGCTACAGACACCTTAAATACTCGGCTAAGAAATCTTTTTATGTCATTCATTGCATCCAAAGAATGTATTCATTGCATCCAAAGAACGAAATCAATGTAGTAGTTAATACTATTACATCGTATATTACATTGTATTATGGAATACTCTATTCTCTGTTATTATTACAAAGTATTATGAATGTCTATCCTACTGGGTATGATCTTGAAATAGTTTTTCAGATGTATTAAATCAACTAGTGCTACTACTATCATTACTATGCAATGTTATGAAATTCTATCTTCAACTGCCTATGAGATAATCTTAAATACGTGTTGGCTAAGAAATTGCTGTATGGCATTGATTACATCCATACAACAAATGTATTCATAGAGCATGCATGCTAAAGTCACGTGAAGTACTCGGCTAAGAAATCACTTTATGTCATTGATTACATCGAATAGGAAATATGGTTATATAGCAAAAGCAACCAGTGGTATTTCCAAATTCTCTGCTAGTATTACATAGTATTACGAAATTCTATCTTCTATTGGGTATGAGAACCTTAAGTACTCGTTGGCTACTCTGTTATTATTACAAAGTATTATGAAAGTCTATCCTACTGGGTATGATCTTGAAATAGTTTTTCAGATGTATTAAATCAACCAGTGCTACTAGTATCATTACTATGCAGTGTTATGAAATTCTATCTTCAACTGCCTATGATTTAATCTTAAATACGTGTTGGCTAAGAAATTGCTGCATGGCATTGATTACATCCATGCAACCAATAGGAAATACGGTTATATAGCAAAAGCAGCTAGTGGTATTTCCAAATTGTCTGCTAGCATTACATAGTATTACGAAATTCTATCTTCTACAGGGTATGAGAACCTTAAGTACTTGTTGGCTAAGGAATTACAGTATGTCACTGATTACATCGATACAACGAATAGGATATATACCTGCTATATCCATATAGCATGCATGCTACAGACATGATTACATGTATAGCATGTATATTACATGCATAGCATGCATGCTACAGACACCTTAAATACTCGGCTAAGAAATCGCTTTATGTCATTCATTGCATCCAAAGAATGTATTCATTGCATCAAAAGAGGCATTGATTACATCCATACAACGAATAGGAAGTACGGTTATATAGCAAAAGCAACTAGTGGTATTTCCAAATTCTCTGCTAGCATTACATAGTATTACGAAATTCTATCTTCTACTGGGTATGAGAACCTTATGTACTCGTTGATATGATAATCTTAAGTACTCGTTGGCTAAGGAATTACATTATATCAATGATTACATCGCTACAGACATGATTACATGTATAGCATGTATATTACATTTATAGCATGCATGCTACAGACCCCTTAAATACTCGGCTAAGAAATCGCTTTATGTCATTCATTGCATCCAAAGAATGTATTCATTGCATCCAAAGAATGTAATCAATGTAGTAAGAAATCACTGTATGTCATTGATTACATCCATACAACGAATAGGAAATACGGTTATATCTCAAAAGCAACTAGTGGTACTTCCAAATTCTCTGCTAGCATTACATAGTATTACGTAATTCTGTCTTCTACTGTGTATGAGAACCTTAAGTACTCGTTGGCTAAGGAATTACAGTATGTCTCTGATTACATCGATACAACGAATAGGATATATACCTGCTATATCCATATAGCATGCATGCTACAGACATGATTACATGTATAGCATGTGTATCACATGTATAGCTTGCATGCTACAGACACCTTAAATACTCGGCTAAGAAATCTTTTTATGTCATTCATTGCATCCAAAGAATGTATTCATTGCATCCAAAGAACGAAATCAATGTAGTAGTTAATACTATTACATCGTATATTACATTGTATTATGGAATACTCTATTCTCTGTTATTATTACAAAGTATTATGAATGTCTATCCTACTGGGTATGATCTTGAAATAGTTTTTCAGATGTATTAAATCAACTAGTGCTACTACTATCATTACTATGCAATGTTATGAAATTCTATCTTCAACTGCCTATGAGATAATCTTAAATACGTGTTGGCTAAGAAATTGCTGTATGGCATTGATTACATCCATACAACAAATGTATTCATAGAGCATGCATGCTAAAGTCACGTGAAGTACTCTGCAAAGGAATCACTATATGTCATTGATTACAATGAATAGGAAATACGGTTATATAGCAAAAGCAACTAGTGGTAGTTCCAAAATCTCTGCTAGACTTACATAGTATTACGAAATTCTATCTTCTACGATAACCTTAAGTACTCGTTGATATGATAACCTTAAGTACTCGTTGGCTAAGGAATTACATTATGTCACTGATTACATCGATACAACGAATAGGATATACATGCATATATATGCATGCTACAGACATGATTACATGTATAGCATGTATATTACATGTATAGCATGCATGCTAGAGACCCCTTACATACTCGGCTAAGAAATCGCTTTATGTCATTCATTGCATCCAAAGAATGTAATCAATGTAGTAGTGAATACTACTACATCGTATATTACATTGTATTATGGAATACTCTATTCTCTGTTATTATTACAAAATATTATGAAAGTCTATCCTACTGGGTATGATATTGAAATAGTTTTTCAGATGTATTAAATCAACTAGTGCTAATATTATCATTACTATGCAGTGTTATGAAATTCTATCTTCAACTGCCTGTAATACGTGTTGGCTAAGAAACTGCTGTACGGCATTGATTACATCCGTACAACGAATGCATTCATATAGCATGCATGCTAAAGTCACGTGAAGTACTCTGCTAAGGAATCACTATATGTCATTGATTACAACGATTAGGAAATACGGTTATATAGCAAAAGGTATTGGTAGTTCCAACATCTCTGCTAGCATTACATAGTATTACGAAATTCTATCTTCTTCTGCCTATGAGATAAATACGTGTTGGCTAAGACATTGCTGCATGGCATTGATTACATCCATGCAACCAATATATTCATATAGCATGCATGCTAAAGTCACGTGAAGTACTCGGCTAAGAAATCACTGTATGTCATTGATTACATCCATACAACGAATAGGAAATACGGTTATATAGCAAAAGCAACTAGTGGTATTTCCAAATTCTCTGCTAGCGTTACATAGTATTACGAAATTCTATCTTCTACTGGGTATGATAACCTTAAGTACTCACTGGCTAAGGAATTACATTATGTCACTGATTACGTCGATACAACGAATAGGATATATACCTGCTATATCCATATAGCATGCATGCTACAGACATGATTACATGTATAGCATGCATGCTACAGACACCTTAAATACTCGGCTAAGAAATCGCTTTATGTCATTCATTGCATCCAAAGAAAGTATTCATTGCATCCAAAGAATGTAATCAATGTAGTAGTGAATACTACTACATCGTATATTACATTGTATTATGGAATACTCTATTCTCTGTTCTTATTACAAAGTATTATGAAAGTCTATCCTTCTGGGTATGATCTTGAAATAGTTTTTCATATGTATTAAATTAACTAGTGCTACTACTATCATTACTGTGCAGTGTTATGAAATTCCGTTTTCAACTGCCTATGAGATAAATACGTGTTGGCTAAGACATTGCTGCATGGCATTAATTACATCCATACAACGAATATATTCATATAGCATACAGGCTAAAGTCACGTGAAGTACTCGGCTAAGAAATCACTGTATGTCATTGATTACATCCATACAACGAATAGGAAATACGGTTATATAGCAAAAGCAACTAGTGGTATTTCCAAATTCTCTGCTAGCGTTACATAGTATTACGAAATTCTATCTTCTACTGGGTATGATAACCTTAAGTACTCATTGGCTAAGGAATTACATTATGTCACTGATTACGTCGATACAACGAATAGGCTATATACCTGCTATATCCATATAGCATGCATGGTATAGACATGATTACATGTATAGCATGCATGCTACAGACACCTTAAATATTCGGCTAAGAAATGGGTTTATGTCATTCATTGCATCCAAAGAATGTATTCATTGCATCCAAAGAATGTAATCAATGTAGTAGTGAATACTACTACATCATATATTACATTGTATTTTGGAATACTCTATTCTCTGTTCTTATTACAAAGTATTATGAAATTCTATCCTACTGGGTATGATCTTGAAATAGTTTTTCAGATGTATTAAATCAACTAGTGCTACTACTATCATTACTATGCAGTGTTATGAAATTCTATCTTCAACTGCCTATGAGATAATCTTAAATACGTGTTGGCTAAGAAATTGCTGTATGGCATTGATTACATCCATACAACGAATGTATTCATATAGCATGCATGCTAAAGTCACGTGCTCGGCTAAGGAATCACTATATGTCACTGATTACAACGAATAGGAAATACGGTTATATAGCAAAAGCAACTAGTGGTAGTTCCGAACTTTCTGCTAGCATTACATAGTATTACGAAATTCTATCTTCTACTGGGTATGATAACCTTAAGTACTCGTTGGCTAAGGAATTACAGTATGTCACTGATTACATCGATACAACGAATAGGATATATACCTGCTATATCCATATAGCATGCATGCTACAGACATGATTACATGTATAGCATGTATATTACATGAATAGCATGCATGCTACAGACACCTTAAATACTCAGCTAAGAAATCGCTTTATGTCATTCATTGCATCCAAAGAATGTATGCATTGCATCCAAAAATGTAATCAATATAGTAGTGAATACTACTACATCGTATATTACATTGTATTATGGAATACTCTATTCTCTGTTATTATTACAAAGTATTATGAAAGTCTATCCTACTGGGTATGATCCTGAAATAGTTTTTCATATGTATTAAATCAACTAGTGCTACTACTATAATTACTATGCAGTGTTATGAAATTCTATCTTCAAATGCCTATGAGATAATCTTAAATACGTGTTGGCTAAGAAATTGCTGTATGGCATTGATTACATCCATACAACGAATGTATTCATATAGCATGCATGCTAAAGTCACGTGAAGTACTCTGCTAAGGAATCACTATATATCATTGATTACAACGAATAGGAAATACGGTTATATAGCAAAAGCAACTAGTGGTAGTTCCAAAATCTCTGCTAGCATTACATAGTATTACGAAATAGTATTACGAAATTACGAGATAAATCCGTGTTGGCTAAGAGATTGCTGCATGGCATTGATTACATCCATGCAACGAATATATTCATATAGCATGCATGCTAAAGTCACGTGAAGTACTCGGCTAAGAAATCACTGTATGTCATTGATTACATCCATACAACGAATAGGAAATACGGTTATATAGCAAAAGCAACTAGTGGTATTTCCAAATTCTCTGCTAGCGTTACATAGTATTACGAAATTCTATCTTCTACTGGGTATGATAACCTTAAGTACTCACTGGCTAAGGAATTACATTATGTCACTGATTACGTCGATACAACGAATAGGATATATACCTGCTATATCCATATAGCATGCATGCTACAGACATGATTACATGTATAGCATGCATGCTACAGACACCTTAAATACTCGGCTAAGAAATCGCTTTATGTCATTCATTGCATCCATAGAAAGTACTATCATTATGAGCCTCTTGTGGCGCAGAGTGGTAAGGCAGCGATATGCTGTCTGGAGCTGTCTGCCCATGAGGTTGGGAGTTCAATCCCAGCAGCCGGCTCAAGGTCGACTCAGCCTTCCATCCTTCCGAGGTCGGTAAAATGAGTACCCAGCTTGCTGGGGGGTAAGCGGTAATGACTGGGGAAGGCACTGGCAAACCACCCCGTATTGAGTCTGCCATGAAAACGCTAGAGGGCGTCACCCCAAGGGTCAGACATGACTCGGTGCTTGCACAGGGGATACCTTTACCTTTACCTTTACTACTATCATTACTGTGCAGTGTTATGAAATTCCATTTTCAACTGCCTATGAGATAAATACGTGTTGGCTAAGACATTGCTGCATGGCATTAATTACATCGATACAACGAATAGGATATATACCTGCTACATCCATATAGCATGCATGCTACAGACATGATTACATGTATAGCATGTATATTACATGCATAGCATGCATGCTACAGACACCTTAAATACTCGGCTAAGAAATCGCTTTATGTCATTCATTGCATCCAAAGAATGTATTCATTGCATCAAAAGAGGCGTTGAATACATCCATACAACGAATAGGAAATACGGTTATATAGCAAAAGCAACTAGTGGTATTTCCTAATTCTCTGCTAGCATTACATAGTATTACGAAATTCTATCTTCTACTGGTTATGAGAACCTTAAGTACTCGTTGGCTAAGGAATTACAGTATCTCACTGATTACATCGATACAACGAATAGGATATAAATGCATATATATGCATGCTACAGACATGATTACATGTATAGCATGTATATTACATTTATAGCATGCATGCTACAGACCCCTTAAATACTCGGCTAAGAAATCGCTTTATGTCATTCATTGCATCCAAAGAATGTATTCATTGCATCCAAAGAATGTAATCAATGTAGTAGTGAATACTATTACATCGTATATTACATTGTATTATGGAATACTCTATTCTCTGTTATTATTACAAAGTATTATGAAAGTCTATCCTTCTGGTTATGATCTTGAAATAGTTTTTCAGATGTATTAAATCAACTAGTGCTACTACTATCATTACTATGCAGTGTTATGAAATTCTATCTTCAACTGCCTATGAGATAATCTTAAATACGTGTTGGCTAAGAAATTGCTGTATGGCATTGATTACATCCATAAAACGAATGTATTCATATAGCATGCATGCTAAAGTCACGTGAAGTACTCGGCTAAGGAATCACTATATGTCATTGATTACAATGAATAGGAAATACGGTTATATAGCAAAAGCAACTAGTGGTAGTTCCAAAATCTCTGCTAGCATTACATAGTATTACGAAATTCTACCTTCTACTGCCTATGAGATAAATACGTGTTGGCTAAGACATTGCTGCATGGCATTGATTACATCCATGCAACCAATATATTCATATAGCATGCATGCAAAAGTCACGTGAAGTACTCGGCTAAGAAATCACTGTATGTCATTGATTACATCGAATAGGAAATACGGTTATAAAGCAAAAGCAACAAGTGGTATTTCCAAATTCTCTGCTAGTATTACATAGTATTACAAAATTCTATCTTCTACTGGGTATGATAACCTTAAGTACTCGTTGGCTAAGGAATTACATTATGTCACTGATTACGTCGATACAACAAATAGGATATATACCTGCTATATCCATATAGCATGCATGCTACAGACCCCTTAAATACTCGGCTAAGAAATCGCTTTATGTCATTCATTGCATCCAAAGAATGTATTCATTGCATCCAAAGAACGTAATAAATGTAGTAACGAATACTATTACATCGTATATTACATTGTATTATGGAATACTCTATTCTCTGCTATTATTACAAAGTATTATGAAAGTCTATCCTAGTGTGTATGATCTTGAAATAGTTTTTCAGATGTATTAAATCAATTAGTGCTACTACTATAATTACTATGCAGTGTTATGAAATTCTATCTTCAACTGCCTATGAGATAATCTTAAATACGTGTTGGCTAAGAAATTGCTGTATAGCATTGATTACATCCATGCAACCAATATATTCATATAGCATGCATGCTAAAGTCATGTGAAGTACTCGGCTAAAGAATCACTATATGTCATTGATTACAACGAATAGAAAATACGGTTATATAGCAAAAGCAACTAGTGGTAGTTCCAAAAACACTGCTAGCATTACATAGTATTACGAAATTCTATCTTCTACGGCCTATGAGATAAATACGTGTTGGCTAAGACATTGCTGCATGGCATTGATTACATCCATGCAACCAATATATTCATATAGCATGCATGCTAAAGTCACGTGAAGTACTCGGCTAAGAAATCACTGTATGTCTGATTACATCCATACGACGAATAGGAAATACGGTTATCTAGCAAAAGCAACTAGTGGTATTTCCAAATTCTCTGCTAGCATTACATAGTATTACGAAATTCTATCTTCTATGATAACCTTTACTCGTTGATATGATAACCTTAAGTACTCGTTGGCTAAGGAATTACATTATGTCACTGATTACATCGATACAACGAATAGGATATACATGCATATATATGCATGCTACAGACATGATTACATGTATAGCATGTATATTACATGTATAGGATGCATGCTACAGACCCCTTAAATACTCGGCTAAGAAATCACTTTATGTCATTCATTGCATCCAAATAATGTATTCATTGCATCCAAAGAATGTAATCAATGTAGTAGTGAATACTACTACATCGTATATTACATTGTATTACGGAATACTCTATTCTCTGTTATTATTACAAAGTATTATGAAAGTCTATCCTACTGGGTATGATCTTGAAATAGTTTTTCAGATGTATTAAATCAACTAGTGCTACTACTATCATTACTATGCAGTGTTATGAAATTCTATCTTCAACTGCCTAAGAGATAATCTTAAATACGTGTTGGCTAAGAAATTGCTGTATGGCATTGATTACATCCATACAACGAATAGGAAATACGGTTATATAGCAAAAGCAACTAGTGGTATTTCCAAATTCACTGCTAGCATTACATAGTATTACGAAATTCTATCTTCTACTGGGTATGAGAACCTTAAGTACTCGTTGGCTAAGGAATTACAGTATGTCACTAATTACATCGATAAAACGAATAGGATATATACCTGCTATATCCATATAGCATGCATGCTACAGACATGATTACATGTATATCATATATATTACATGCATAGCATGCATGCTACAGACACCTTAAATACTCGGCTAAGAAATCGTTTTATGTCATTCATTGCATGCAAAGAATGTATTCATTGCATCCAAAGAATGTAATAAATGTAGTAGTGAATACTACTACATCGTATATTACATTGTATTATGGAATACTCTATTCTCTGTTATTATTACAAAGTATTATGAAAGTCTATCCTACTGGGTATGATCCTGAAATAGTTTTTCAGATGTATTAAATCAACTAGTGCTACTACTATCATTACTATGCAGTGTTATGAGATTCTATCTTCAACTGCCTAAGAGATAATCTTAAATACGTGTTGGCTAAGAAATTGCTGTATGGCATTGATTACATCCATACAACGAATAGGAAATACGGTTATATAGCAAAAGCAACTAGTGGTATTTCCAACATCTCTGCTAGCATTACATAGTATTACGAAATTCTATCTTCTTCTGCCTATGAGATAAATACGTGTTGGCTAAGAAATTGCTGTATGGCATTGATTACATCCATACAACGAATGTATTCATATAGCATGCATGCTAAAGTCACGTGAAGTACTCGGGTAAGGAATCACTATATGTAATTGATTACAACGAATAGGAAATACGGTTATATAGCAAAAGCAACTATTGGTATTTCCAAATTCTCTGCTAGCATTACATAGTATTACGAAATTCTATCTTCTACTGGGTATGATAACCTTAAGTACTCGTTGGCTAAGGAATTACATTATGTCACTGATTACATCGATACAACGAATAGGATATATACCTGCTATATCCATATAGCATGCATGCTACAGACATGATTACATGTATAGCATGTGTATCACATGTATAGCTTGCATGCTACAGACACCTTAAATACTCGGCTAAGAAATCGCTTTATGTCATTAATTGCATCCAAAGAATGTATTCATTGCATCCAAAGAATGTAATCAATGTAGTAGTTAATACTACTACATCGTATATTACATTGTATTATGGAATACTCTATTCTCTGTTCTTATTACAAAGTATTATGAAAGTCTATCCTACTGGGTATGATCTTGAAATAGTTTTTCAGATGTATTAAATCAACTAGTGCTACTACTATCATTACTATGCAGTGTTATGAAATTCTATCTTCAACTGCCTATGAGATAATCTTAAATACATGTTGGCTAAGAAATTGCTGTATGGCATTGATTACATCCATACAACGAATGTATTCATATAGCATGCATGCTAAAGTCACGTGAAGTACTCGGGTAAGGAATCACTATATGTCATTGATTACAACGAATAGGAAATACGGTTATATAGCAAAAGCAACTATTGGTATTTCCAAATTCTCTGCTAGCATTACATAGTATTACGAAATTCTATCTTCTACTGGGTATGATAACCTTAAGTACTCGTTGGCTAAGGAATTACATTATGTCACTGATTACATCGATACAACGAATAGGATATATACCTGCTATATCCATATAGCATGCATGCTACAGACATGATTACATGTATAGCATGTGTATCACATGTATAGCTTGCATGCTACAGACACCTTAAATACTCGGCTAAGAAATCGCTTTATGTCATTCATTGCATCCAAAGAATGTATTCATTGCATCCAAAGAATGTAATCAATGTAGTAGTTAATACTACTACATCCTATATTACATTGTATTATGGAATACTCTATTCTCTGTTATTATTACAAAGTATTATGAAAGTCTATCCTACTGGGTATGATCTTGAAATTGCGGAGGCAGGCGGGCATACCCGCAGTCCAAATGAACACGCATACGAGTTTCTTGGCAAAAGTGGGTCACAGTTTATTAAAATACAAACAAAAACATCCCCTGAGCGTGGGCACACCCTAAGGTGGAGGGGTGGATCCATGACCTCCCCTTCTTCGCTGCTGCCATCATGCAGCCCCCTGGAAGAGAGGGGGAGGTCCCCGCAGCGAGCGGGGGTGGGCAGCTCCGCCCCTTGGCTGTGGATGATCCTGACGCCTTCCCACGGCCCAACGATTGAGCAGCTGAGGGCCCAGCGGCCGGTGCCCTTGTGGCGGCGGGCCGGGGGGCTGAACGACCGGTTGCCCTGCCCCCACCAACCTCCGCGGACGAGCCCTGTAAAACCCCCCCAGCCACTTGCCCTGCCAACCCACCTGGCATCCCCCAGGAAGGAAATCCATAAGGAGAGAAAGGGGCCCATCCCCCCCCGAAACACCAGGGGGGCCCTGGTGGGGCTGGCGGATTAGCGCCGTGAGTACCCCCGGACATGGCGGGTCCCCATATCGGAGGACCCCAACCGAAAGCCGGCATGAGCCCTTGCGGGCAGCCGGCGGACCCGCCTGCTGTTGCAGCGGAATGCGGACCTATTCCTGACCCCCCTACTGCGGGATCTTCCGGGCTAGATACCCTCACTATCCCCCGTTTTTTCACCGGGGAGGCCCCCGAGGGCAGTGGCCCGGGACCCCCAGGCACTGAGAGGGGAGCCTGGCCGGTGGAAAAAACTGAAGCCTCGTGGCCGCTCCCCTCGGAGAAGGAACTGCTGCATCCGGGTGAGGGGTCCCGTGGCGGAGCAGGTAAACGCGTGCGCCCACGGCGTACTGACAAATTCCCGACCCCTGCTCCTCCTGCGGCTGTGGCTGAAAGAGCCGCGCAAGTCCCGGACCGACGCGACCCCCGACTTGCAGCCGAGCGCTCCCCCCCGGCCAAGGCCCGCCACCCCACCCCGCGCCAAAGAGCTGCCCGTGTCCCGCCGTCCGCTCCCCTGGAGGGGGAAGCAGGGGCGGTCTGCGGGCGCGCTCGCGAGCTAGTGCTCCTGGAAGTGGTTTTTGGAGCCGCTGGCGCCATGCCGTATGCTGCCGAAAAACCGGGAGAAACCAGGTAGAAGGAATCACGCCTTGCCGCCCCGATGGGAACAATGAACACCCGGAACTGGAACCCCGAAGGGAAACCACCCCCGCTAGGCTCTCTCTCTCTCTCTCTTTTTTTTTAAATACCCGTCGGTGAATGCGCAGCCGAGAGTCAAGAAGAACTCTTGCTCAGGTAACGAACGCTGTTGGGGTCGAAGCGAAGAAGACAGGAAAGGAAGAGTGGCCGTGGAGCGGGCAGCAATGTGCCTGGCCAGGCCGCTAGCGCCTTATAAGCCAGCCGCTGCCCCGTCCCCGCCCCCTCCGCCTCAGGTGAGCGGCGTTCCTTTTGAAGGGGGAGTGGCCCCTACCTGGGAACGGCACGCCGCGGCGAGTTCTTTCTCCTCGCGGGGCCTCCGCTTCCGCAATGGCCGCCGCGCGTTTATGGCGGCAGCGGCTCTAGTTTTTCAGATGTATTAAATCAACTAGTGCTACTACTATCATTACTATGCAGTGTTATGCAATTCTATCTTCAACTGCCTATGATTTAATCTTGAATACGTGTTGGCTAAGAAATTGCTGTATGGCATTGATTATATCCATACAACGAATGTATTCATATAGCATGCATGCTAAAGTCACGTGAAGTACTCGGCTAAGGAATCACTATATGTCATTGATTACAACGAAAAGGAAATACGGTTATATAGCAAAAGCAACTAGTGGTAGTTCCAAAATCTCTGCTAGCATTACATAGTATTACGAAATTCTATCTTCTACTGCCTATGAGATAAATACGTGTTGGCTAAGACATTGCTGCATGGCATTGATTACATCCATGCAACGAATATATTCATATAGCATGCATGCTAAAGTCACGTGAAGTACTCGGCTAAGAAATCCCTGTTTGTCATTGATTACATCCATACAACGAATAGGAAATACGGTTATATAGCAAAAGCAACTAGTGGTATTTCCAAATTCTCTGCTAGCATTACATAGTATTATGAAATTCTATCTTCTACTGGATATGATAAACTTAAGTACTCGTTGGCTATAGAGTAACATTATGTCACTGATTACGTCGATTCAACGAATAGGATATATACCTGCTATATCCATATAGCATGCATGCTACAGACATGATTACATGTATAGCATGTATATTACATGTATAGCATGCATGCTACAGACAAATACTCGGCTAAGAAATCGCTTTATGTCATTCATTGCATCCAAAGAATGTATTCGTTGCATCCAAAGAATGTAATCAATGTAGTAGTGAATACTGCTACATCGTATATTACATTGTATTATGGAATACACTATTCTCTGTTCTTATTACAAAGTATTATGAAAGTCTATCCTACTGAGTATGATCTTGAAATAGTTTTTCAGATGTATTAAATCAACTAGTGCTACTACTAGATTGGTTGAATTAAATCAACTAATGCTAAATCAACTAGTGCTACTAGTGTACTACTAGATTGAGCCTCTTGTGGCGCAGAGTGGAAAGGCAGCTGTCTGAAAGCTTTGCCCATAAGGCTGGGAGTTCAATCCCAGCAGCCGGCTCAAGGTTGACTCAGCCTTCCATCCTTCCAAGGTCGCTAAAATGAGTAACCAGCTTGCTGGAGGGTAAACGGTCATGACTGGGGAAGGCACTGGCAAACCACCCCGTATTGAGTCTGCCATGAAAACGCTAGAGGGCGTCACCCCAAGGATCAGACATGACTCGGTGCTTGCACAGGGGATACCTTTACCTTTTACCTATACTACTAGATTGACTATTGTTCTTATGCAGTGTTATGAAATTCTATCTTCAACTGCTTATGAGATAATCTTAATTACGTGTTGGCTAAGAAATTGCTGCATGGCATCGATTACATCCATGCAACGAATATATTCATATAGCATGCATGCTAAAGTCACGTGAAGTACTCGGCTAAGGAATCACTATACGTGATTGATTACAACGAATAGGAAATACGGTTCTATAGCAAAAGCAACTAGTGGTATTTCCAAATTCTCTGCTAGCATTACATAGTATTACGAAATTCTAACTTCTATTGGGTATGATAACCTTAAGTACTCGTTGTCTAAGGAAGTACATTATGTCACTGATTACATCGATACACCGAATAGGATATATACCTGCTATATCCAGATAGCATGCATGCTACAGACACCTTAAATACTCAGCTAAGAAATCGCCTTATGTCATTCATTGCATCCAAAGAATGTATTCATTGCATCCAAAGAATGTAATCAATGTAGTAGTGAATACCACTACATCGTATATTACATTGTATTATGGAATACTCTATTCTATGTTCTTATTACAAAGTATTATGAAAGTCTATCCTACTGGGTATGATCTTGAAATAGTTGTTCAGATGTATTAAATCAACTAGTGCTACTACTATCATTACTATGCAGTGTTATGAAATTCTATCTACTACTGCCTATGAGATAAATACGTGTTGGCTAAGAAATTGCTGCATGGCATTGATGACATGATACGTGTTGGCTAAGACATTGCTGCATGGCATTGATTACATCCATACAACAAATATATTCATATAGCATGCATGCTAAAGTCACGTGAAGTACTCGGCTAAGAAATCACTGTATGTCATTGACTACATCCATACAACGAATAGGAAATAGGAAATCATATGCATAGGAAATCATATGCAGTTGAAGATAGAATTTCATAACACTGCATAGTAATGATAGTAGTAGCACTAGTTGATTTAATACATCTGAAAAACTATTTTAAGATCATACCCAGTAGGATAGACTTTCATAATTCTTTGTAATAAGAACAGAGAATAGAGTATTCCATAATACAATGTAATATACGATGTAGTAGTATTCACTACTACATTGATTACATTCTTTGGATGCAATGAATACATTCTTTGGATGCAATGAATGACATAAGGCGATTTCTTAGCTGAGTATTTAAGGTGTCTGTAGCATGCATGCTATACATGTAATATACATGCTATACATGTAATCATGTCTGTAGCATGCATGCTATATGGATATAGCAGGTATATATCCTATTCGTTGTATCGATGTAATCAGTGACATAATGTAATTCCTTAGCCAACGAGTACTTAAGATTATCATACCCAGTAGAAGATAGAAGATAGAATTTCGTAATACTATGTAATACTAGCAGAGAATTTGGAAATACCACTTGTTGCTTTTGCTATATAACCGTATTTCCTATTTGTTGTATGGATGTAATCAATGACATATAGTGATTTTGGCTTCAGTGCGGCGCAGCCGATTAAAAAAAAAAACTTTTTAAATTTCCTTTATTGTTTTGTTCATTTTGATTCTTTGTTTGTTATTTTCATTTATTTTGAGGGTGGCAAGAGAAGCGGGGAGAACATGGCTGGGCGTCGCGCAGCGGCCCGGTCTGAACGGGCGCGGCCTGCGGGCCGTTGGGAGTCGGGCCGCTCGCCATCTAGCCGGCCACGGGGAAAACAGGGGGCGGCACAGGGAGCCCGGGCAAAAACAGCTGCCCGTGGGCGTTCTGTCCCCAGTCGGTTGCCGGAGTCCACACCGGTGGGACTTCGGGGAACGGAGGGCTTAGTAGAAGTGGGGCCTGGATCGTTGCCCTATGGCACTAGGGGTGCCTCCCGCAGGGCACAGGAGCGGTCTCGGGCCAATCCCCCATCGTTGCCGAGTACAGCGGCGGCAGGGGAGGTGGAGTCGACGGCCAGTGGGCCGATTGAGGCCGCAATGGGTGGAAACCAAACCTCTGGGGGAGCAGCCTCCTTATCCGGGGCAGGCCAGAGTGGCCAGGCCCAAGTTTTTTCTTTTCAACCGGACAGCATGGGTCAACCCGCCCCCTCAGCAGCGCCTCCTGGCGTGGGTTGGTGGCAAGGGTGGGAAAACTCAGCCCCTGTCCAGTGGTACCCTCCCACTGCCCAGGGCATGGTTCAGGTGGGCAGTGGCCAGTCTGGGTGGCCTATGGGGAGTCATACAACCTGGCCATATATGGGCATGCAAAATTCATGGCCCACTGTGGGGATGCAGTCAAATTGGCCTCAACTGTACCCACATGGGCACTTAGCAGGTCAGCGGCCTGGGAGTCCTGTGGTGCGCTTCCCGGCAGCCCCGAGTATGGGGGGGGGGGTTATGACTGCTGCCCCATTGGGGTTGGTAGGCAGCTGGCAGGAACCAGGGGAGCCTGTATTGGCTCGGCGGGACGCCAGGGTGGCTAGGCAGCAACACGTTCATGTTAATAGTCAACAATTAACTTTAAATGAACAGGCCGGTGTTGATGGCCGGGTGACTCCAGCCCCTATGGTGTTGTCTGTAACGGAGACATCAGGGACTGTAGCGGAAGAAAGGCAAGCTTTGCCAGCCGCTTCAGCTCCTGCTCCTGGAGCTTCAGCTCCTGGGCAAGCACCGTCCGTGACAGGAGACAGCGTCCTTGCTGAGTCAAAAGGCAGGAAGCGCAGAAGGCACGAGCATGGCAGGCGCTCCAGGGCAAGCTCTTCTAGTGAGTCCTCATCTTCTGAAGATGAGATGGTGGTGGGCCAAAAGGACGTTGCATATTGGCTCCAAGGGGCCATGGTTCCGGGCATCCCGGCATGGCTAGCAGGCTTTCGAGAAGCCACCAGAGTATACTATAAGGAGGGAGCAGGGATGGGAAAGCCAACTCAACCCCCAATTGGTTTCCCGGCGGGGGATGATCCACCTGGGACCCATCTATCCAGGAAGCAGCGCATGCGGGTCCTGTTAGGTTATTATGTTGATGTTTTTGAATTTGTGAGACCCGATGATGATGCCCCCAAAACTGGTATTAAGAAAAGGCGGCCTCGCAGGGATCGGGTAGCGGTTGAGAGAACCTTTACGAACTGGATCAGGGGGTATGGGGAATATATGTGCCTAGTAGCCGGGGCCTTCCCTGAACGGGGATGGCATTTGATACGGCACTTCAATAATGTCATGGAGGCCATGGTACTATCAGGAGATGCGGCTGCGGTAATGTATGACACAAAAGCCAGGGAAAAAGCGTCCAACAATGCGCAAGCTAGATGGGATTTAAGGGAAAGGGACTCTTGGATGGTAAAAGTGGGCCCCTATGTCCAGAGAAATGAGCCTGAGAGGCGCTGGTCAAGTGGCAAGAGGGAGGTGAAAGGCCTATGTTGGGATTTCCAAAAAGGGTCCTGCCAACGTCGCCGCTGTAGATTTGAACACAGCTGTGAAGCTTGTGGGGGAGGGCATGGAAAACACGACTGCAATCGTCAGGGTTCGAGTCGCCCCTTTCGATCCGGCCGATCCACCGCCAAGAAGGGGAGTGGATCGGCGAACTCAAGCACAGCGGGGACCCAAAAAGCAGAATGAAGTCCCTTTGGAACTTACCACCTTGGCTATCTCCCCCGTTAAGGTTGCCGCCTTGTTGGCACTGTTAAAGGACTATCCAAATCGGGAGTCAGCTGAGTACCTGGCTTCTGGATTTGCGGTGGGTTTTCGCATTCCATACGAGGGAAAGCGGGAGCATTCCATACGCATTCCATACGAGGGAAAGCGGGAGCCCAAATCTGAAGTCTGCTATGCAAATGCCTGAAGTGGTGGCAGACAAGATCCGGAAAGAGTGCCAGGCTGGCCGCATGGCTGGCCCATATCCCAAGCCACCCCTACCTAATTTGCGAGTGTCACCATTAGGGGTAGTCCCCAAGAAGACCCCAGGACAATTTAGACTAATACACCATTTGTCCTATCCGAAAGGGACGTCAGTGAATGACGGGATTGCTCCTGAGCTCAGCTCGGTCACCTATGCATCCTTAGACCAGGCAATATCATTGGTCAAGGATTGCGGCCCTGGGGCGTTACTCGCCAAGTGCGATATTCAATCAGCCTTCAGACTGTTGCCGGTACATCCAGAGGATTTTTGTTTACTGGGGTGCAACTTTCGGAATTCTTGGTATATGGACAAGGCCATGCCGATGGGGTGCTCCATCGCATGCTTTGCCTTTGAATCCTTCAGTACCTTTTTAGAATGGGTTATGAAGTACTGCTCTGGGAGCCCGCATATCACGCACTACTTAGATGACTTTTTGCTCATTGGCCCGGCGGGAACCTCTGTATGCCATGATAAGTTGTTAATGTTTCAAATGTTGGCCGAGGAATTGGGGGTGCCACTGGCAGCAGAGAAGAAGATAGGTCCTGTTTGACCTATCTGGGTATTACGTTGGATTCGGTGGCTGGTTTATCCAAATTGCCAGAAGACAAGGTGTTGGCGCTGAGGGCTTTGCTAGGGCAGCTTTTGTCAAAGAGGAAGTGTACCTTAAAAGAAATGCAAAGTATTTTGGGACACTTAAACTTTGCCTGTAAGGCTGTTTCACCTGGCAGGGCATTCTGTGCACGCCTGGCCAGAGCTACAGCGGGCATCAAGGCGCCACACCATCATATACGTTTATCACGGTCACTGAAAGAAGATTTACGTGTGTGGCATGACTTCCTAGCAAGTTTCAATGGGGTATCTATCTGGCAGACGCCAGTCTCCCCGGAAACATCTTTTCAAGTGCATTCCGATGCATCGGGTAGTCTGGGGTTTGGAGTTTTCTTTTGTAACCGTTGGTTCGGCGAGAGGTGGCCACAGGAATGGTCGGGGTCCCCTATCCTTCGGGACCTTACCTTCTTGGAACTATTTCCAATTGTGGCGGCAGTTATCGTGTGGAAAGATTTATTTCAGGACAGCAAAGTTTTATTCTGGTGCGACAATCAAGCGGTTGTGCGCATTATAAATCGGCAATCGAGCAAATCCCCCCGGGTAATGGGTTTAGTGAGGATACTAGTCAGGGTTTGCTTGGGGAGCAACATCTCCTTTGCGGCCCGTCATGTCCCGGGCGCCACTAATGAAATCGCTGACGCTCTGTCTCGGTTCCAGGAACAGAGGTTTCGCCAGTTGGCGCCAGAGGCGAACATGTGTCCAGACCGTTTCCCGGAGGAGTTGTGGAGGATTGGCCTGGAATGATCCTTGAGGCCGTGGAACATTCCCTCGCTCCGGCAACACTTATACAGCAGCAGTTCGGGGTTACATGGATTACATGGAGCAGGAAGAGGGCCTTAGGGCCTTACCTCCAACAGAGGATTTAGTGCTGCGCTACCTCGTCCATTTACGTTCCCGCAAAATGTCCCCGGGGTCCATGAACATCCAAGTGGTGGGGCTATCCTTTTTCTGCAAAACCAGGGGTTGGTGGGATCCCTCATCATCCTTTCTGATCCGGAAAGCCATCGCAGGATGGAAGAGGATCAGCCCAGCTACAGCTGACCCCAGGCGGCCTATTTCGTTAGACATTTTGAGGAACATGGTGATTCAATTGCCTGCTGTATGCTCCGACGGTTACGAAGTTGCCCTTTTTGCGGCAGCGTTTACTCTTGCCTTTTTTGGGGCCTTCCGGTGCTCAGAGCTTGTATCGGGGTCCCGTTCAGGCACGGGCGATCAAGCAGTTGCGAGGGGAGATGTGCAAGTCACTGACGAAGAGCTGCACATCACTCTTCGCCGTTCAAAAACTGATCAGCTGGGTAGAGGATCCTATATAGTGTTAAGGAAGGATTGGGGTGACGCTCCCTGCCCGGTCACCATCGTGGGGGCCTTTTTAGCTGTGAGGCCAAAGATCGACGGCCCTTTGTTGATTCACGAAAATGGCACTTGCTTGTCAAGGTATCAGTTTGGGGCTGTTTTGAGGAGCACGCTCCACCAGCTGGGCCTTCCGTCAAAACAATTCGGCACCCACTCATTTCGAATTGGGGCGGCAACCGAAGCAGCTGCTTCTGGAGTGCCTCCGGATGAGCTCAGGGCAGTGGGCCGGTGGCGTTCAGTGGCATATAAGAAATATGTGCGTCCAGATTTGTTGCTGTAACGTTTTCTATAACGTATTCCATTTTGCAGGTTTGGTCCAGGTTACCCCGAAAGTGCTGGTTATCGGGCACAGTATCGTCCATTGGGCTGCGCGCTATGCAGTAAGATCCGGTTGGAACAATGACCTGGGCCTGGTTGGTCGTTATCGTATCTCCTGGGCGGGCCGCCGAGGCATGCGCTGGGCATCCCTGGAAAGGGATCTGGATTCGGCTATTCATCGCACCGGGGTTCCTGACATTGTGGTGGTACATCTTGGAGAGAACGACCTCACCAGTGTGACAGCAGTGGGTTTAGCTGATGCCATCAGACGTGACTTCAAGCAACTTGCTTGTCGTTTTCCTGGGCTTCGTATCTGGTGGTCCGCCTTGTTAGAGCGGCGTACTTGGAGGGGGGCCGTTTCCCCAAAAAAGGTTGACGTGGCCCGCAAAAAAGTCAACAAAATGGTGGCCAAGTTCCTTGTTACGGAAGGTGGTGTGTACATCACACACCCTGACATTTGTCATCGTTCATGGGCTCTATATAGAGCGGATGGAGTCCATCTCTCCGAATGGGGGATGGACTTCTGGTTGGATGATTTGAGGCACACTTTGTTGGGCTTTTCCGGTTTGTAAGAGCGTTGGCGGGAGCGCGGGGTTGGAGGAACCCATCCCCTTGCTCTGTGGCGGGTTTTGGGCATGGAGGAGGAACCATTGGCAAGCAAGCCCAGCCTGCGTGCTGGCATGCTTTTGTGGGGGACCTCCGTAAGAGGTTGTGGGTAAGCGGTGCCGAAAGGCCATCACTCATGGAGGATGAGCTCGGGCGGCAGATCCACATTTCCGGGTGGCCCGGAACCCGGCAGGGGTTCACGCCTCAACGGGTTCCCAAGAGGTGGTCACCTCCCCTTTTCATCCATCAGGGCATTGGGGGCACGGGGAGCCCAAGGGGGTGTTGGCCTCGTGCATACCTGATGACGTTGCGTGTGGCTGCCTTGTGGTCAGGGGACCACAAGAGGGCTGGTTCGATTCTCCCCCATGCTGGTCAACGCTCTATCGTTAATAAAAGTTGTGGCCTATTTAATGCCATTAAGTGTCTGTTGGTTCATTTGGCGAAAAGTATTCCCCTGCACGGCAAGGGCGAATGGGACTTACCCCAGGCGCGTTTGCCGCTGCGGGGAAGCCCTCGCCGAAGAAAGGCAGGGAAGGGGACTACACGTCCCAGCGATCCCTGGGGCGGCGACCGGGAGCGCAGCAAGAGGACGGCTGGGGAAGGAGGGGGCCAGGTCGGCTCTTCGCAGCCTCCTTTGCCCGCGCCTTATAGGGAAGCGTCGGGGAGGCTTCTGCCTCTTTCCCGCTTCTCTGCCGACGAGGTTGCCCACCCTCCCTCCCTATTTACAGTGGATTATTCTAATTACATGTGCCAACTTTGTTGGAATTTAAGATGAATAAAAAATGTTAAGAATTTATATGTTACTGTATGCTCATGTTATGTTTGTTATATTGCTAACATCCTTTGTCACAACTGGCGGGTTTTGGGCATGGGGGAGGAACCATTGGCAAGCAAGCCCAGCCTGCGTGCTGGCATGCTTTTGTGGGGGACCTCCGTAAGAGGTTGTGGGTAAGCAGTGCCGAAAGGCCATCACTCATGGAGGATGAGCTGGGGCGGCAGATCCGCATTTCCGGGTGGCCCGGAACCCGGCAGGGGTTCACGCCTCAACAGGTTCCCAAGAGGTGGTCACCTCCCCTTTTCATCCATCAGGGCATTGGGGGCACGGGGAGCCCAAGGGGCTGTTGAAGGGCCTCGTGCATACCTGATGATGTTGCGTGTGGCTGCCTTGTGGTCAGGGGACCACAAGAGGGCTGGTTCGATTCTCCCCCATGCTGGTCAACGCTCTATCGTTAATAAAAGTTGTGGCCTATTTAATGCCATTAAGTGTCTGTTGGTTCATTTGGCGAAAAGTATTCCCCTGCACGGCAAATGGATATAGCAGGTATATATCCTATTCGTTGTATCGATGTAATCAGTGACATACTGTAATTCCTTAGCCAACGAGTACTTAAGGTTCTCATACCCAGTAGAAGATAGAATTTCGTAATACTATGTAATGCTAGCAGAGAATTTGGGAATACCACTTGTTGCTTTAGCTATATAACCGTATTTCCTATTCGTTGTATGGATGTAATCAATGACATTCAGTGATTTCTTAGCCGAGTACTTCACGTGACTTTAGCATGCATGCTATATGAATATATTCGTTGCATGGATGTAATCAATGCCATGCAGCAATTTCTTAGCCAACACGTATGTATCTCATAGGCAGTAGCAGATAGAATTTCATAACACTGCATAGTAATGATAGTAGTAGCACTAGTTGATTTAATACATCTGAAAAACTATTTCAAGATCATACCCAGTAGGATAGACTTTCATAATACTTTGTAATAAGAACAGAGAATAGAGTATTCCATAACAATACAATGTAATATACGATGTAGTAGTATTCACTACTACATTGATTACATTCATTGGATGCAATGAATACATTCTTTGGATGCAATGAATGACATAAGGAGCTGGATGCGGGCAGGGTGGTGGGGCCGTATGTAGCCCCTCCCTTGGAGAATCTCCGGGTATCGCCTCCGGGGGTGGTGCCGAAGAGAACTCCAGGTGAGTTTCGCCTCATACACCACCTATCATACCCCAAAGGCTCATCGGTCAACGACTCCATCGATCCAGCCCTCTGTACAGTCAGTATTACATAGTATTACGAAATTCTATCTTCTACTGGGTATGATAACCTTAAGTACTCGTTGGCTAGGGAATTACATTATGTCACTGATTGCATCGATACAACGAATAGGATATATACCTGCTATATCCATATAGCATGCATGCTACAGACATGATTACATGTATAGCATGAATATTACATGCATATCATGCATGCTACAGACACCTTAAATACTCGGCTAAGAAATCGCTTTATGTCATTCATTGCATCCAAAGAATGTATTCATTGCATCCAAAGAATGTAATCAATGTAGTAGTGAATACTACTACATCGTATATTACATTGTATTATGGAATACTCTATTCTCTGTTCTTATTACAAAGTATTATGAAAGTCTATCCTACTGGGTATGATCTTGAAATAGTTTTTCAGATGTATTAAATCAACTAGTGCTACTACTATCATTACTATGCAGTGTTATGAAATTCTATCTTCAACTGCCTATGAGATAATCTTAAATACATGTTGGCTAAGAAATTGCTGTATGGCATTGATTACATCCATACAACGAATGTATTCATATAGCATGCATGCTAAAGTCACGTGAAGTACTCTGCTAAGGAATCACTATATGTCATTGATTACAACGAATAGGAAATACGGTTATATAGCAAAAGCAACTAGTGGTATTTCCAAATTCTCTGCTAGCATTACATAGTATTACGAAATTCTATCTTCTACTGGGTATGATAACCTTAAGTACTCGTTGGCTAAGGAATTACATTATGTCACTGATTACATCGATACAACGAATAGGATATATACCTGCTATATCCATATAGCATGCATGCTACAGACATGATTACATGTATAGCATGTGTATCACATGTATAGCTTGCATGCTACAGACACCTTAAATACTCGGCTAAGAAATCGCTTTATGTCATTCATTGCATCCAAAGAATGTATTCATTGCATCCAAAGAATGTAATCAATGTAGTAGTTAATACTACTACATCGTATATTACATTGTATTATGGAATACTCTATTCTCTGTTCTTATTACAAAGTATTATGAAAGTCTATCCTACTGGGTATGATCTTGAAATAGTTTTTCAGATGTATTATATCAACTAGTGCTACTACTATCATTACTATGCAGTGTTATGAAATTCTATCTTCAACTGCCTATGAGATAATCTTAAATACATGTTGGCTAAGAAATTGCTGTATGGCATTGATTACATCCATACAACGAATGTATTCATATAGCATGCATGCTAAAGTCACGTGAAGTACTCGGGTAAGGAATCACTATATGTCATTGATTAGAACGAATAGGAAATACGGTTATATAGCAAAAGCAACTAGTGGTATTTCCAAATTCTCTGCTAGCATTACATAGTATTACGAAATTCTATCTTCTACTGAGTATGATAACCTTAAGTACTCGTTGGCTAAGGAATTACATTATGTCACTGATTACATCGATACAACGAATAGGATATATACCTGCTATATCCATATAGCATGCATGCTACAGACATGATTACATGTATAGCATGTGTATCACATGTATAGCTTGCATGCTACAGACACCTTAAATACTCGGCTAAGAAATCGCTTTATGTCATTCATTGCATCCAAAGAATGTATTCATTGCATCCAAAGAATGTAATCAATGTAGTAGTTAATACTACTACATCGTATATTACATTGTATTATGGAATGCTCTATTCTCTGTTATTATTACAAAGTATTATGAAAGTCTATCCTACTGGGTATGATCTTGAAATTGCGGAGGCAGGCGGGCATACCCGCAGTCCAAATGAACACGCATACGAGTTTCTTGGCAAAAGTGGGTCACAGTTTATTAAAATACAAACAAAAACATCCCCTGAGCGTGGGCACACCCTAAGGTGGAGGGGTGGATCCATGACCTCCCCTTCTTCGCTGCTGCCATCATGCAGCCCCCTGGAAGAGAGGGGGAGTTAATCTCCAGCGGGCCCGCCCGCGGGGCTGGCCGACCTTTCGGCCGGACCCCTAACCATCAGGCCCGCTATCCCCCTTGGGAAGGCAAGACTGGCCGGGCCCCACGGGCGTCAACCTCATTGGAGCCCGCCCCCAGCCGCCCTGCCATGGAAAGCGGCCGGCCCCTCTAGTGAAGCCGGCCCGCCAGCCACGGCCGCCTCCTTAGGGGAGGCTCCGGCAAGTGGGCACCCCCTGGCTCACGGGCGCAGGTTGTGCCCCCCCTGGATCCGCCCCTTAACAAACCACCAACTGCTCGTTATACTGCAGAGTGACCCAGAACCGCTAAATAGGGTGGGAGGGAAGGAAGAGAGGGGTGGCCGTGGAGCGGGCAGCAATGTGCCTGGCCAGGCCGCTAGCGCCTTATAAGCCAGCCGCTGCCCCGTCCTTGCCCACTCTGCCTCAGGTGAGCGGCGTGCCTCCTGAAAGGGGAGTGGCCCCTACCTGGGAACGGCACGCTACGGTGAGTTCTTTGTCCTCACGGGGCCTCCGCTTCCGCAATGGCCGCCGCGCGTTTATGGCGGCAGCGGCTCTTGCGGAGGCAGGCGGGCATACCCGCAATCCAAATGAACACGCATACGAGTTTCTTGGCAAAAGTGGGTCACAGTATATTAAAATACAAACAAAGACATCCCCTGAGCATGGGCACACCCTAAGTTGGAGGGGTGGATCCATGACCTCCCCTTCTTCGCTGCTGCCATCATGCAGCCCCCTGGAAGAGAGGGGGAGGTAATCTCCAGCGGGCCCGCCCCCGGGGCCGGCCGACCTGTCGGCCGGACCCCTAACCATCAGGCCCGCTATCCCCCTTGGGAAGGCAAGACTTGCCGGGTCCCACGGGCGTCAACCTCATTGGAGCCCGCCCCCAGCCGCCCTGCCATGGAAAGCGGCCGGCCCCTCTAGTGAAGCCGGCCCGCCAGCCACGGCCGCCTCCTTAGGGGAGGCTCCCGCAAGTGGGCACTCCCTGGCTCACGGGCGCAGGTTGTGCCCCCCCTGGATCCGCCCCTTAACAAACCGCCACAGAGCGGGAGCTAGTGCCACGGCTCCCGCTCCCGCCAACGCTCATGGCGAGATGAGCCCTTCCAAAGCTGCCCGAAGATCTGCTAGCCAAAGATCCTGACCCCACTCCGAGAGGTGTACGCCATCCTGCCGAAAGAGGGGGGCCAAGCCAAACATTATATCGGGGTGCGGTATGACCGCGCAGCGCCGAGTCTCGCAGGATCTCCTGACAGTGCGGCAAATCTTGCGCCGTGCCATGTCCACCTTGCTTGGGTCCCGAGCACCTTTCCATGAGCGCCGCACCAGGAGCTCGCACCACCGCACCAGTGTCCCGGGGCAGAGTTGCTGGATGATAAGCAAGTCCCTCATGATGGAAACGGCCAGGTCCAACGCCGGTATAGCAGGTAAGTCATTTCCCCCCAGCTGAATAACGATCACGTCCGGGGGAGGGCAGTCCCCCAGCCGCCGTCGGATGAGCGGAAGAAGATCGTGCCACCGCATGCCGCGGGATCCGTGCCATGTAATGTCAAAAGACCGTTCGAGGCCCAAATGGGCGCCCCATCCAGACTGTCTTGCGTACTCCCCGGCCCAGTAAACGATGCTGTGGCCCACGATCCAAGCTCGACGTCTCCTGAAGCCAGAACCTGTGAGCGGTATTAAAGTAGTGAAAGGTCAGGCCGAATATATGTCTTGAAGGTGGATGACCGCCAACGCCCCAGTGCTTTGATGCCCTCAGTGCTCATGCCGTCATGAGCGGCTTGGCTGGCCGCCCCGATCCGGAAGGAGTGGGAGCTGAACCCGTCAGTAGGTATACCCAAGCCCCTCAGGCAGGCATGTAGGACCGCCGAGAATTGAAATCGCGATAGCGACGTGCCGTCCCTATGCATGAAGAGGATATCAGGGACCTTTGGGCGTAAGGCCAAAAATTTCGAAACCCCTTTTACTGGGCAAAGGGGGTCTCGCCCCCGCGCTGGAAGGACAACCAGAGCCCCTGCCCCCTGCTGGTCCGTCTTAGACCGCCGCAAGCGGATATGCAGATGCCCATCCCTAATTTGTACGTCTTCCCTGCCGATGGCACTATTCGAGACACCCGTGCGAGATGCCGCGGCCACCTCGCTGATGCGGAAGGCCCCAAAATATGCAACCAAGAATGCCGCGCGGAAAAGTAAAGCTTCATAGGGGGAAAAACACTCTGTGTGCAATTGCGCAATCAATTTTTCCAACAATGCCCCAGTGATTGGCGGACGAGCGTCCTGGGCCCTTGGCGCTATTCTGCGCCAACCCTCCAATGCTTTGCGGATCACGAAGGATGACCTGGGATCCCACCATCCCTGCAACCTGCAAAAGAACGCAAGACCAGACAATTGAACATTCAGAGTCCTGGCGGAACGCCCATTGTCCCGCAGATATGCCAAATAGCGTAATATGGACTCCTCGGACGGCGGGAATGGCGTGGTTCCCAGTTGATCCCGTAAGCATGCCTGATAACCCGAAATTGCCGCAGCGTAGGACCGGCGCGTAGATGGCGCCAGTGATGCCGATAGCCCGTCCTGAACTACTCGACGCCAAGATTCCAGAGGTCCCCGGGGAAGTCTTCTGGGGTCGGGTCCGCTTCCGGATCAAGGATTTTGAAGCGCTGCATGTGTAGTCGGGATAGAGCATCCGCTATATCGTTGTCCACCCCTGGAACATGCTTGGCGGAAAAAGAAATGTTAAACTTTAAGCAGGTCAACACTAGGCGGCGCACCAAACACATTACCCGCTCGGAGCGAGAAGACTGCCGATTGACAACCCTGACAACCGCCTGGTTATCACACCAAAAGGTAACCTATGGTTCTTGAACTCCTTGCTCCATATAACCACCGCGGCCAAAATTGGAAAGAGCTCAAGGAACGTAAGATCCCTAAGGAGGCCCCCTGGATACCCGTCGCCGAAACGCTTCATCATATCCCAATGCTGCTGGCTCTCCTCCTAGCATCCTCGCATCCAACACGTTGGACAAATGCCCAGCCAAGTGCGGGGCCCTCTCGGGGAAAACTGACGTGACCAGCCGGAGGTATTCAGCAAATCCGCTTGTCCAGGCAAGCAAAGAACGTTCGCCGTCATATGCAACCGGCGCCTCGCGGGGGCCCTTCACGCTTGTACGTGCAGACCACTCAAGGGGCCTAATGAACTTAAATAAATCCACATAGCAGCCGCTTAATGCCTTACCCCTTAGCTTGGTAGATAAATGGGTGCCAGGAGGAACATCACGATCCTTATACCCCAGTGGAGGGTCCTGCGCGCACCCCGAGCCCTGGATCTTGGCCCTGCCCGCCCGGGCCTCCTGGCGGCATTGCAACAGCCATGATGGGAACCCCGGGACACATTCCCCCCACAGCCAGTACTCAGGATCCCAATGCCCAACCCCATCCTCCTCGTCGGAGGTGGAAGACTCACCGCCCATTTTTTCGGCTGGCTACTCCTCGGCCCGGATTCCCCCCTCCTCTTCGGATAGCTGCTCGCCAGGGTCAGACTGTTGGGAGGGGCTGTCCACCGATGTAAGCTCCTCTGTGCGAAGAGAGGATGGACGGGGGGCCCGGGAGGTCCCCGCAGCGAGCGGGGGTGGGCGGCTCCGCCCCTTGGCTGCGGATGATCCTGACGCCTTCCCACGGCCCGACGATTGAGCAGCTGAGGGCCGAGAGGCCGGTGCCCTTGTGGCGGCCGGCCGGGGGGCTGAACGACCGGTTGCCCTGCCCCCACCAACCTCCGCGGACGAGCCCTGTAAAACCCCCCCAGCCACTTGCCCTGCCAACCCCACTGGGATCCCCCAGGAAGGAGAGAAAGGGGCCCATCCCCCCCCGAAACACCAGGGGGGCCCTGGTGGGGCTGGCGGATTAGCGCCGTGAGTACCCCCGGACATGGCGGGTCCCCATGGCGGAGGACCCCAACCGAAAGCCGGCATGAGCCCTTGCGGGCAGCCGGCGGACCCGCCTGCTGTTGCAGCGGAATGCGGACCTATTCCTGACCCCCCTACTGCGGGATCTTCCGGGCTAGATACCCTCACTATCCCCCGTTTTTTCACCGGGGAGGCCCCCGAGGGCAGTGGCCCGGGACCCCCAGGCACTGAGAGGGGAGCCTGGCCGGTGGAAAAAACTGAAGCCTCGTGGCCGCTCCCCTCAGAGAAGGAACTGCTGCATCCGGGTGAGGGGTCCCGCGGCGGAGCAGGTAAACCCGTGCGCCCACGGCGTACTGACAAATTCCCACCCCCTGCTCCTCCTGCGGCTGTGGCTGAAAGAGCCGCGCAAGTCCCGGACCGACGCGACCCCCGGCTTGCAGCCGAGCGCTCCCCCCGGCCAAGGCCCGCCACCCCACCCCGCGCCAAAGAGCTGCCCGTGTCCCACCGTCCGCTCCCCTGGAGGGGGAAGCAGGGGCGGTCTGCGGGCGCGCTCCCGAGCTAGTGCTCCTGGAAGTGGTTTTTGGAGCCGCTGGCGCCATGCCGTATGCTGCCGAAAACCGGGAGAAACCGGGTAGAAGTAATCACGCCTTGCCGCCCCGATGAGAACAATGAACACCCGGAACTGGAACCCCGAAGGGAAACCCCCCCCGCTAGGCTCTCTCTCTCTCTTTTTTTTTTTAAATACCTGTCGGTGAATGCGCAGCCGAGAGTCAAGAAGAACTCTTGCTCAGGAAACGAACGCTGTTGGGGTCGAGGCGAAGAAGACAGGAAAGGAAGAGAGGGGTGGCCGTGGAGCGGGCAGCAATGTGCCTGGCCAGGCCGCTAGCGCCTTATAAGCCAGCCGCTGCCCCGTCCCCGCCCCCTCCGCCTCAGGTGAGCGGCGTTCCTTTTGAAGGGGGAGTGGCCCCTACCTGGGAACGGCACGCCGCGGCGAGTTCTTTGTCCTCGCGGGGCCTCCGCTTCCGCAATGGCCGCCGCGCGTTTATGGCGGCAACGGCTCTAGTTTTTCAGATGTATTAAATTAACTAGTGCTACTACTATCATTACTATGCAGTGTTATGCAATTCTATCTTCAACTGCCTATGATTTAATCTTGAATACGTGTTGGCTAAGAAATTGCTGTATGGCATTGATTATATCCATACAACGAATGTATTCATATAGCATGCATGCTAAAGTCACGTGAAGTACTCGGCTAAGGAATCACTATATGTCATTGATTACAACGAAAAGGAAATACGGTTATATAGCAAAAGCAACTAGTGGTACTTCCAAAATCTCTGCTAGCATTACATAGTATTACGAAATTCTATCTTCTACTGCCTATGAGATAAATACGTGTTGGCTAAGACATTGCTGCATGGCATTGATTACATCCATGCAACGAATATATTCATATAGCATGCATGCTAAAGTCACGTGAAGTACTCGGCTAAGAAATCACTGTATGTCATTGATTACATCCATACAACGAATAGGAAATACGGTTATATAGCAAAAGCAACTAGTGGTAGTTCCAAATTCTCTGCTAGCATTACATAGTATTACGAAATTCTATCTTCTACTGGGTATGATAACCTTAAGTACTCGTTGGCTAAGGAATTACATTATGTCACTGATTACATCGATACAACGAATAGGATATACATGCATATATATGCATGCTACAGACATGATTACATGTATAGCTTGTATATTACATGCATAGCATGCATGCTACAGACCCCTTAAATACTCGGCTAAGAAATCGCTTTATGTCATTCATTGCATCCAAAGAATGTAATCAATGTAGTACTGAATACTACTACATCGTATATTACATTGTATTATGGAATACTCTATTCTCTGTTATTATTACAAAGTATTATGAAAGTCTATCCTACTGGGTATGATCTTGAAATAGTTTTTCAGATGTATTAAATCTAGTGCTACTACTATCATTACTATGCAGTGTTATGAAATTCTATCTTCAACTGCCTATGAGATAATCTTAAATACGTGTTGGCTAAGAAATTGCTGTATGGCATTGATTACATCCATACAACTTATGTATTCATATAGCATGCATGCTAAAGTCACGTGAAGTACTCGGCTAAGGAATCACTATATGTCATTGATTACAATGAATAGGAAATACGGTTATATAGCAAAAGCAACTAGTGGTAGTTCCAAAATCTCTGCTAGCATTACATAGTATTACAAAATTGTATCTTCTACTGGGTATGATAACCTTAAGTACTCGTTGGCTAAGGAATTACATTATGTCACTGATTACGTCGATACAACAAATAGGATATATACCTGCTATATCCATATAGCATGCATGCTACAGACATGATTACATGTATAGCATGCATGCTACAGACCCCTTAAATACTCGGCTAAGAAATCGCTTTATGTCATTCATTGCATCCAAAGAATGTATTCATTGCATCCAAAGAACGTAATAAATGTAGTAACGAATACTATTACATCGTATATTACATTGTATTATGGAATACTCTATTCTCTGCTATTATTACAAAGTATTATGAAAGTCTATCCTAGTGTGTATGATCTTGAAATAGTTTTTCAGATGTATTAAATCAATTAGTGCTACTACTATAATTACTATGCAGTGTTATGAAATTCTATCATCAACTGCCTATGAGATAATCTTAAATACGTGTTGGCTAAGAAATTGTTGTATAGCATTGATTACATCCATGCAACCAATATATTCATATAGCATGCATGCTAAAGTCACTTGAAGTACTCGGCTAAGAAATCACTGTATGTCTGATTACATCCATACGACGAATAGGAAATACGGTTATCTATCAAAAGCAACTAGTGGTATTTCCAAATTCTCTGCTAGCATTACATAGTATTACGAAATTCTATCTTCTATGATAACCTTTACTCATTGATATGATAACCTTAAGTACTCGTTGGCTAAGGAATTACATTATGTCACTGATTACATCGATACAACGAATAGGATATACATGCATATATATGCATGCTACAGACATGATTACATGTATAGCATGTATATTACATGTATAGGATGCATGCTACAGACCCCTTAAATACTCGGCTAAGAAATCACTTTATGTCATTCATTGCATCCAAAGAATGTAATCAATGTAGTAGTGAATACTACTACATCGTATATTACATTGTATTACGGAATACTCTATTCTCTGTTATTATTACAAAGTATTATGAAAGTCTATCCTACTGGGTATGATCTTGAAATAGTTTTTCAGATGTATTAAATCAACTAGTGCTACTACTATCATTACTATGCAGTGTTATGAGATTCTATCTTCAACTGCCTAAGAGATAATCTTAAATACGTGTTGGCTAAGAAATTGCTGTATGGCATTGATTACATCCATACAACGAATAGGAAATACGGTTATATAGCAAAAGCAACTAGTGGTATTTCCAAAATCTCTGCTAGCATTACATAGTATTACGAAATTCTATCTTCTTCTACCTATGAGATAAATACGTGTTGGCTAAGACATTGCTGCATGGCATTGATTATATCCATGCAACCAATATATTAATATAGCATGCATGCTAAAGTCACGTGAAGTACTCGGCTAAGAAATCCCTGTTTGTCATTGATTACATCCATACAACGAATAGAAAATACGGTTATATAGCAAAAGCAACTAGTGGTATTTCCAAATTCTCTGCTAGCATTACATAGTATTATGAAATTCTATCTTCTACTGGGTATGATAAACTTAAGTACTCGTTGGCTATAGAGTAACATTATGTCAATGATTACGTCGATTCAACGAATAGGATATATACCTGCTATATCCATATAGCATGCATGCTACAGACATGATTACATGTATAGCATGTATATTACATGTATAGCATGCATGCTACAGACACCTTAAATACTCGGCTAAGAAATCGCTTTATGTCATTCATTGCATCCAAAGAATGTATTCGTTGCATCCAAAGAATGTAATCAATGTAGTAGTGAATACTGCTACATTGTATATTACATTGTATTATGGAATACTCTATTCTCTGTTCTTATTACAAAGTATTATGAAAGTCTATCCTACTGAGTATGATCTTGAAATAGTTTTTCAGATGTATTAAATCAACTATTGCTACTACTAGATTGGTTGAATTAAATCAACTAATGCTAAATCAACTAGTGCTACTAGTGCTACTACTAGATTGAGCCTCTTGTGGCGCAGAGTGGAAAGGCAGCTGTCTGAAAGCTTTGCCCATAAGGCTGGGAGTTCAATCCCAGCAGCCGGCTCAAGGTTGACTCAGCTTTCCATCCTTCCAAGGTCGGTAAATTGAGTAACCAGCTTGCTGGGGGGTAAACGGTCATGACTGGGGAAGGCACTGGCAAACCACCCCGTATTGAGTCTGCCATGAAAACGCTAGAGGGCGTCACCCCAAGGATCAGACATGACTCGGTGCTTGCACAGGGGATACCTTTACCTTTTACCTATACTACTAGATTGACTATTGTTCTTATGCAGTGTTATGAAATTCTATCTTCAACTGCTTATGAGATAATCTTAATTACGTGTTGGCTAAGAAATTGCTGCATGGCATCGATTACATCCATGCAACGAATATATTCATATAGCATGCATGCTAAAGTCATGTGAAGTACTCGGCTAAGGAATCACTATATGTCATTGATTACAACGAATAGGAAATACGGTTATATAGCAAAAGCAACTAGTGGTAGTTCCAAAATCTCTGCTAGCATTACATAGTATTACGAAATTCTATCTTCAACTGCCTATGAGATAAAAACGTGTTGGCTAAGACATTGCTGCATGGCATTGATTACATCCATGCAACGAATATATTCATATAGCATGCATGCTAAAGTCACTTGAAGTACTCGGCTAAGAAATCCCTGTCTGTCATTGATTACATCCATACAACGAATAGGAAATACGGTTATATAGCAAAAGCAACTAGTGGTATTTCCAAATTCTCTGCTAGCATTACATAGTATTATGAAATTCTATCTTCTACTGGGTATGATAAACTTAAGTACTCGTTGGCTATAGAGTAACATTATGTCACTGATTACGTCGATTCAACGAATAGGATATATACCTGCTATATCCATATAGCATGCATGCTACAGACATGATTACATGTATAGCATGTATATTACATGTATAGCATGCATGTTACAGACACCTTAAATACTCGGCTAAGAAATCGCTTTATGTCATTCATTGCATCCAAAGAATGTATTCGTTGCATCCAAAGAATGTAATCAATGTAGTAGTGAATACTGCTACATCGTATATTACATTGTATTATGGAATACTCTATTCTCTGTTCTTATTACAAAGTATTATGAAAGTCTATCCTACTGAGTATGATCTTGAAATAGTTTTTCAGATGTATTAAATCAACTAGTGCTACTACTAGATTGGTTGAATTAAATCAACTAATGCTAAATCAACTAGTGCTACTAGTGCTACTACTAGATTGAGCCTCTTGTGGCGCAGAGTGGAAAGGCAGCTGTCTGAAAGCTTTGCCCATAAGGCTGGGAGTTCAATCCCAGCAGCCGGCTCAAGGTTGACTCAGCCTTCCATCCTTCCAAGATCGGTAAAATGAGTAACCAGCTTGCTGGGGGGTAAACGGTCATGACTGGGGAAGGCACTGGCAAACCACCCCGTATTGAGTCTGCCATGAAAACGCTAGAGGGCGTCACCCCAAGGATCAGACATGACTCGGTGCTTGCACAGGGGATACCTTTACCTTTTACCTATACTACTAGATTGACTATTGTTCTTATGCAGTGTTATGAAATTCTATCTTCAACTGCTTATGAGATAATCCTAATTACGTGTTGGCTAAGAAATTGCTGCATGGCATTGATTACATCCATGCAACGAATATATTCATATAGCATGCATGCTAAAGTCACGTGAAGTACTCGGCTAAGGAATCACTATATGTCATTGATTACAACGAATAGGGAATACGGTTATATAGCAAAAGCAACTAGTGGTAGTTCCAAAATAGCTGCTAGCATTACATAGTATTACGAAATTCTATCTTCAACTGCCTATGAGATAAAAACGTGTTGGCTAAGACATTGCTGCATGGCATTGATTACATCCATGCAACGAATATATTCATATAGCATGCATGCTAAAGTCACGGGAAGTACTCGGCTAAGAAATCACTGTATGTCATTGATTACAACGAATAGGAAATACGGTTATATAGCAAAAGGAACTAGTGGTATTTCCAAATTCTCTGCTAGCATTACATAGTATTACGAAATTCTATCTTCTACTGGGTATGATAACCTTAAGTACTCGTTGGCTAAGGAATTACATTATGTCACTGATTACATCGATACACCGAATAGGATATATACCTGCTATATCCAGATAGCATGCATGCTACAGACACCTTAAATACTCAGCTAAGAAATCGCCTTATGTCATTCATTGCATCCAAAGAATGTATTCATTGCATCCAAAGAATGTAATCAATGTAGTAGTGAATACCACTACATCGTATATTACATTGTATTATGGAATCCTCTATTCTATGTTCTTATTACAAAGTATTATGAAAGTCTATCCTACTGGGTATGATCTTGAAATAGTTTTTCAGATGTATTAAATCAACTAGTGCTACTACTATCATTACTATGCAGTGTTATGAAATTCTATCTACTACTGCCTATGAGATAAATACGTGTTGGCTAAGAAATGGCTGCATGGCATTGATTACATGATACGTGTTGGCTAAGAAATTGCTGCATGGCATTGATTACATCCATGCAACGAATATATTCATATAGCATGCATGCTAAAGTCACGTGAAGTACTCGGCTAAGAAATCACTGTATGTCATTGATTACATCCATACAACGAATAGGAAATACGTTTATATAGCAAAAGCAACTAGTGGTATTTCCAAATTCTCTGCTAGCATTACATAGTATTATGAAATTCTATCTTCTACTGGGTATGATAACCTTAAGTACTCGTTGGCTAAGGAATTACATTATGTCACTGATTACGTCGATACAACGACTAGGATATATACCTGCTATATCCATATAGCATGCATGCTACAGACATGATTATATGTATAGCATGTATATTACATGTATAGCATGCATGCTACAGACCCCTTAAATACTCGGCTAAGAAATCGCTTTATGTCATTCATTGCATCCAAAGAATGTATTCATTGCATCCAAAGAATGTAATCAATGTAGTAGTGAATACTACTACATCGTATATTACATTGTATTATGGAATACTCTATTCTCTGTTATTATTACATAGTATTATGAAAGTCTATCCTACTGGGTATGATCTTGAAATAGTTTTTCAGATGTATTAAATCAACCAGTGCTACTACTATTACTATGCAGTGTTATGAAATTCTATCTTCAACTGCCTATGATTTAATCTTAAATACGTGTTGGCTAAGAAATTGCTGTATGGCATTGATTACATCCATACAACGAATAGGAAATACGGTTATATAGCAAAAGCAACTAGTGGTATTTCCAAATTCTCTGCTAGCATTACATAGTATTACGAAATTCTATCTTCTACTGGGTATTAGAACCTTAAGTACTCGTTGGCTAAGGAATTACAGTATGTCACTAATTACATCGATACAACGAATAGGATATATACCTGCTATATCCATATAGCATGCATGCTACAGACATGATTACATGTATAGCATGTATATTACATGCATAGCATGCATGCTACAGACCCCTTAAATACTCGGCTAAGAAATCGCTTTATGTCATTCATTGCATCCAAAGAATGTATTCATTGCATCCAAAGAATGTAATCAATGTAGTAGTGAATACTACTACATCGTATATTACATTGTATTATGGAATACTCTATTCTCTGTTATTATTACATAGTATTATGAAAGTCTATCCTACTGGGTATGATCTTGAAATAGTTTTTCAGATGTATTAAATCAACTAGTGCTACTACTATCATTACTATGCAGTGTTATGAAATTCTATCTTCAACTGCCTATGAGATAATCTTAAATACGTGTTGGCTAAGAAATTGCTGTATGGCATTGATTACATCCATACAACGAATGTATTCATATAACATGCATGCTAAAGTCACGTGAAGTACTCGGCTAAGGAATCACTATATGTCATTGATTACAACGAATAGGAAATACGGTTATATAGCAAAAGGAACTAGTGGTATTTCCAAATTCTCTGCTAGCATTACATAGTATTACGAAATTCTATCTTCTATTGGGTATGATAACCTTAAGTACTCCTTGGCTAAGGAATTACATTATGTCACTGATTACATCGATACAACTAATAGGATATATACCTGCTATATCCATATAGCATGCATGCTACAGACATGATTACATGTATAGCATGTATATTACATGTATAGTATGCATGTAACAGACACCTTAAATACTCGGCTAAGAAATCGCTTTATGTCATTCATTGCATCCAAAGAATGTATCCATTGCATCCAAAGAATGTAATCAATGTAGTAGTGAATACTGCTACATTGTATATTACAATGTATTATGGAATACTCTATTCTCTGTTCTTATTACAAAGAATTATGAAAGTCTATCCTACTGGGTATGATCTTAAAATAGTTTTTCAGATGTATTAAATCAACTAGTGCTACTACTATCATTACTATGCAGTGTTATGAAATTCTATCTTCAACTGCATATGATTTCCTATGCATATGATTTCCTATTTCCTATTCGTTGTATGGATGTAGTCAATGACATACAGTGATTTCTTAGCCGAGTACTTCACGTGATTTTAGCATGCATGCTATATGAATATATTTGTTGTATGGATGTAATCAATGCCATGCAGCAATGTCTTAGCCAACACGTATTTAAGATTATCTCATAGGCAGTTGAAGAAAGAATTTCATAACACTGCATAGTAATTATAGTAGTAGCACTAGTTGATTTAATACATCTGAAAAACTATTTCAAGATCATACCCAGTAGGATAGACTTTCATAATACTTTGTAATAATAACAGAGAATAGATTATTCCATAATACAATGTAATATACGATGTAATAGTATTCACTACTACATTGATTAAAGAGCCTCTTGTGGCGCAGGGTGGTAAGGCAGCAGAAATGCTGTCTGAAACTGTCTCCCCATGAGGCTGGCGGTTCAATCCCAGCAGCCGGCTCAAGGTTGACTCAGCCTTCCATCCTTCCGAGGTCGGTAAAATGAGTACCCAGCTTGCTGCTGGGGGGTAAACGGTAATGACTGGGGAAGGCACTGGCAAACCACCCCGTATTGAGTCTGCCAAGAAAACGCTAGAGGGCGTCACCCCAAGGGTCAGGCATGACTCGGTGCTTGCACAGGGGATACCTTTACCTTTACCTTTACTACATTGATTACGCTCTTTGGATGCAATGAATACAATCTTTGGATGCAATTAATTATAGCGATTTCTTAGCCGAGTATTTAAGGTGTCTGTAGCATGCATGCTATATGGATATAGCAGGTATATATCCTATTCGTTGTATCAATGTAATCAGTGACATAATGTAATTCCTTAGCCAACGAGTAATTAAGGTTATCATACCAAGTAGAAGATAGAATTTCGTAATACTATGTAATGCTAGCAGAGAATTTGGAAATACCACTAGTTGCTTTTGCTATATAACCGTATTTCCTATTCGTTGTATGGATGTAATCAATGACATACAGTGATTTCTTAGCCGAGTACTTCACGTGACTTTAGCATGCATGATATATGAATATATTGGTTGCATGGATGTAATCAATGCCATGAAGCAATGTCTTAGCCAACACGTATTTATCTCATAGGCAGTAGAAGATAGAATCTCGTAATACTATGTAATGCTAGAAGAGATTTTGGAACTACCACTAGTTGCTTTTGCTATATAACCGTATTTCCTATTCGTTGTAATGAATGTCATATAGTGATTCCTTAGCAGAGTACTTCACGTGAATTTAGCATGCATGCTATATGAATATATTGGTTGTATGGATGTAATCAATGCCATACAGCAATTTCTTAGCCAACACGTATTTAAGATTAAATCATAGGCAGTTGAAGATAGAATTTCATAACACTGCATAGTAATGATAGTAGTAGCACTAGTTGATTTAATACATCTGAAAAACTATTTCAAGATCATACCCAGTAGGATAGACTTTCATAATACTTTGTAATAATAACAGAGAATAGAGTATTCCATAATACAATGTAATTTACGATGTAGTAGTATTCACTACTACATTGATTAAATTCATTGGATGCAATGAATACATTCTTTGGATGCAATGAATGACATAAAGCGATTTCTTAGCCGAGTATTTAAGGGGTCTGTAGCATGCATGCTATACATGTAATATACATGCTATACATGTAATCATGTCTGTAGCATGCATATATATGCATGTATATCCTATTCGTTGTATCGATGTAATCAGTGACATAATGTAATTCCTTAGCCAACGAGTACTTAACGTTATCATATCAACGAGTACTTAAGGTTATCGTAGAATATCGAATTTCTGTAGCATGCATGCTATACATGTAATATACATGCTATACATGTAATCATGTCTGTAGCATGCATGGTATATGGATATAGCAGGTATATATCCTATTCGTTGTATCGATGTAATCAGTGACGTAATGTAATTCCTTAGCCAACGAGTACTTAAGGTTCTAATACCCAGTAGAAGATAGAATTTCGTAATACTATGTAATGCTAGCAGAGAATTTGGAAATACCACTAGTTGCTTTTGCTATATAACCGTATTTCCTATTCGTTGTATGGATGTAATCAATGACATACAGTGATTTCTTAGCCGAATACTTCACGTGACTTTAGCATGCATGCTATATGAATACATTCGTTGTATGGATGTAATCAATGCCATACAGCAATTTCTTAGCCAACACGTATTTAAGATTATCTCATAGGCAATTGAAGATAGAATTTCATAACACTGCATAGTAATAGTGATAGTGATAGTAGTAGCACTAGTTGATTTAATACATCTGAAAAACTATTTCAAGATCATACCCAGTAGGATAGACTTTCAAAATACTTTGTAATAATAAAAGAGAATAGAGTATTCCATAATACAATGTAATATACGATGTAATAGGTTATCATACCAAGTAGAAGATAGAATTTCGTAATACTATGTAATACTAGCAGAGAATTTGGAAATACCACTAGTTGCTTTTGCTATATAACCGTATTTCCTATTCGATGTAATCAATGACATACAGTTATTTCTTAGCCGAGTACTTCACGTGACTTTAGCATGCATGCTATATGAATATATTGGTTGCATGGATGTAATCAATGCCATGCAGCAATGTCTTTGCCAACACGTATTTATCTCATAGGCAGTAGAAGATAGAATTTCGTAATACTATGTAATGCTAGCAGAGATTTTGGAACTACCACTAGTTGCTTTTGCTATATAACCGTATTTCCTATTCATTGTAATCAATGACATATAGTGATTCCTTAGCCGAGGAATCAATGACATATAGTGATTCCTTGCTTTATGCCCGCCCGGGCCTCTTGGCGGCATTGCAACAGCCAAGATGGGAACCCCGGGACACATTCCCCCCACAGCCAGTACTCAGGATCCCAATGCCCAACCCCATCCTCCTCGTCGGAGGTGGAAGACTCACCGCCCATTTTTTCGGCTGGCTGCTCCTCGGCCCGGATTCCCCCCTCCTCTTCGGATAGCTGCTCGCCAGGGTCAGACTGTTGGGAGGGGCTGTCCACCGATGTAAGCTCCTCTGTGCGAAGAGAGGATGGACGGGGGGCCCGGGAGGTCCCCGCAGCGAGAGGGGGTGGGCGGCTCCGCCCCTTGGCTGCGGATGATCCTGACGCCTTCCCACGGCCCGACGATTGAACAGCTGAGGGCCGAGCGGCCGGTGCCCTTGTGGCGGCCGGCCGGGGGGCTGAACGACCGGTTGCCCTGCCCCCACCAACCTCCGCGGACGAGCCCTGTAAAACCCCCCCAGCCACTTGCCCTGCCAACCCCCCTGGGATCCCCCAGGAAGGAAATCCATAAGGAGAGAAAGGGGCCCATCCCCCCCGAAACACCAGGGGGGCCCTGGTGGGGCTGGCGGATTAGTGCCGTGAGTACCCCCGGACATGGCGGGTCCCCATGGCGGAAGACCCCAACCGAAAGCCGGCATGAGCCCTTGCGGGCAGCCGGCAGACCCGCCTGCTGTTGCAGCGGAATGCGGACCTATTCCTGACCCCCCTACTGCGGGATCTTCCGGGCTAGATACCCTCACTATCACCCGTTTTTTCACCGGGGAGACCCCCGAGGGCAGTGGCCCGGGACCCCCAGGCACTGAGAGGGGAGCCTGGCCGGTGGAAAAAACTGAAGCCTCGTGGCCGCTCCCCTCGGAGAAGGAACTGCTGCATCCGGGTGAGGGGTCCCGCGGCGGAGCAGGTAAACGCGTGCGCCCACGGCGTACTGACAAATTCCCACCCCCTGCTCCTCCTACGGCTGTGGCTGAAAGAGCCGCGCAAGTCCTGGACCGACGCGACCCCCGGCTTGTAGCCGAGCGCTCCCCCCTGGCCAAGGCCCGCCACCCCACCCCGCGCCAAAGAGCTGCCCCTGTCCCACCGTCCGCTCCCCTGGAGGGGGAAGCAGGGGCGGTCTGCGGGCGCGCTCGCGAGCTAGTGCTCCTGGAAGTGGTTTTTGGAGCCGCTGGCGCCATGCCGTATGCTGCCGAAAACCGGGAGAAACCGGGTAGAAGGAATCACGCCTTGCCGCCCCGATGAGAACAATGAACACCCGGAACTGGAACCCCGAAGGGAAACCCCCCCCGCTAGGCTCTCTCTCTCTCTCTCTTTTTTTCATACCCGTCGGTGAATGCGTAGCCGCGAGTCGAGAAGAACTCTTGCTCAGGTAACGAACGCTGTTGGGGTCGAGGCGAAGAAGACAGGAAAGGAAGAGAGGGGTGGCCGTGGAGCGGGCAGCAATGTGCCTGGCCAGGCCGCTAGCGCCTTATAAGCCAGCCGCTGCCCCGTCCCCGCCCCCTCCGCCTCAGGTGAGCGGCGTGCCTTTTGAAGGGGGAGTGGCCCCTACCTGGGAACGGCACGCCGCGGCGAGTTCTTTGTCCTCGCGGGGCCTCCGCTTCCGCAATGGCCGCCGCGCGTTTATGGCGGCAACGGCTCTAGTTTTTCAGATGTATTAAATCAACTAGTGCTACTACTATCATTACTATGCAGTGTTATGCAATTCTATCTTCAACTGCCTATGATTTAATCTTGAATACGTGTTGGCTAAGAAATTGCTGTATGGCATTGATTATATCCATACAACGAATGTATTCATATAGCATGCATGCTAAAGTCACGTGAAGTACTCGGCTAAGGAATCACTATATGTCTGATTACATCCATACGACGAATAGGAAATACGGTTATCTAGCAAAAGCAACTAGTGGTATTTCCAAATTCTCTGCTAGCATTACATAGTATTACGAAATTCTATCTTCTATGATAACCTTTACTCGTTGATATGATAACCTTAAGTACTCGTTGGCTAAGGAATTACATTATGTCACTGATTACATCGATACAACGAATAGGATATACATGCATATATATGCATGCTACAGACATGATTACATGTATAGCATGTATATTACATGTATAGGATGCATGCTACAGACCCCTTAAATACTCGGCTAAGAAATCACTTTATGTCATTCATTGCATCCAAAGAATGTAATCAATGTAGTAGTGAATACTACTACATCGTATATTACATTGTATTACGGAATACTCTATTCTCTGTTATTATTACAAAGTATTATGAAAGTCTATCCTACTGGGTATGATCTTGAAATAGTTTTTCAGATGTATTAAATCAACTAGTGCTACTACTATCATTACTATGCAGTGTTATGAGATTCTATCTTCAACTGCCTAAGAGATAATCTTAAATACGTGTTGGCTAAGAAATTGCTGTATGGCATTGATTACATCCATACAACGAATAGGAAATACGGTTACATAGCAAAAGCAACTAGTGGTATTTCCAAAATCTCTGCTAGCATTACATAGTATTACGAAATTCTATCTTCTTCTACCTATGAGATAAATACGTGTTGGCTAAGACATTGCTGCATGGCATTGATTATATCCATGCAACCAATATATTCATATAGCATGCATGCTAAAGTCACGTGAAGTACTCGGCTAAGAAATCCCTGTTTGTCATTGATTACATCCATACAACGAATAGGAAATACGGTTATATAGCAAAAGCAACTAGTGGTATTTCCAAATTCTCTGCTAGCATTACATAGTATTATGAAATTCTATCTTCTACTGGGTATGATAAACTTAAGTACTCGTTGGCTATAGAGTAACATTATGTCACTGATTACGTCGATTCAACGAATAGGATATATACCTGCTATATCCATATAGCATGCATGCTACAGACATGATTACATGTATAGCATGTATATTACATGTATAGCATGCATGCTACAGACACCTTAAATACTCGGCTAAGAAATCGCTTTATGTCATTCATTGCATCCAAAGAATGTATTCGTTGCATCCAAAGAATGTAATCAATGTAGTAGTGAATACTGCTACATCGTATATTACATTGTATTATGGAATACTCTATTCTCTGTTCTTATTACAAAGTATTATGAAAGTCTATCCTACTGAGTATGATCTTGAAATAGTTTTTCAGATGTATTAAATCAACTAGTGCTACTACTAGATTGGTTGAATTAAATCAACTAATGCTAAATCAACTAGTGCTACTAGTGCTACTACTAGATTGAGCCTCTTGTGGCGCAGAGTGGAAAGGCAGCTGTCTGAAATAACAGAGAATAGAGTATTCCATAATACAATGTAATATACGATGTCATAGTATTCACTACTACATTAAATACGTTCTTTGGATGCAATGAATACATTCTTTGGATGCAATGAATGACATAAAACGATTTCTTAGCCGAGTATTTAAGGTGTCTGTAGCATGCATGCTATACATGTAATATGAATATATTCCCTAGGATGCTAGGAGGAGAGCCAGCAGCATTGGGATATGATGAAGCGTTTCGGCGACGGGTATCCAGCAACCCCGAGGCCAGATGGGATAGGCCGACCTTTGGGTCCGGGCATTTGGTCCTCGGCAGAAGTCAGCCGGTGGGGCGGAGGGGAATCGCCCTTCATACAGGAAAGACCTGACGGGTGTTTGCTGGGAATACAACCAGAATGGGTGCGAGAGGAAGAAATGTAAGTACTCGCATGCATGCGAGGGGTGTGGGGGTTCACATCCCAAGATAGAGTGTAGCAAGCGGCCCTTTCGGAGGGGCCGGCCCACTCCCAAAAAAGGGGGTGGGTCCGGCACCTCAGGAGGACTCGCGGGAGGCAGCGGGGAGGGGCAGGCTAATGCCTCCTAGCCCTGCTTTGTTGCACGTTAAGGCTCTATCTCCCATCAGGCTATCAACTCTTCTTCCTTTGCTTGCATCTTATCGGGATCAGGCCGCGGCCACTAACCTTAGGGAGGGATTCACTCATGGGTTCCGCATTCCATTCACGGGGGATCGGGTGGCCACGTCTTGCGCTAATTTAAAATCCGCTTGGCTAATGCCGGAGATCGTGGAGGCAAAGCTGCGAAAGGAGCTGGATGCGGGCAGGGTGGTGGGGCCGTATGCAGCCCCTCCCTTGGAGAATCTCCGGGTATCGCCTCCGGGGGTGGTGCCGAAGAGAACGCCAGGTGAGTTTCGCCTCATACACCACCTATCATACCCCAAAGGCTCATCGGTCAACGACTCCATCGATCCAGCCCTCTGTACAGTCAAATATGCCTCTTTTGATCATGCGGTAGCCTTGGTAAGGGCTTGTGGTCCGCGGGCCCTCATGGCAAAATGTGACATCAGGTCAGCCTTCCGCCTCTTACCGGTGCACCCCGGGGATTTCTCATTGCTGGGTTTTAAATTTGGGGGCATGTGGTACGTGGACAGGTCCATGCCTATGGGCTGTGCCGTGGCATGTGCGGCCTTTGAGACATTCAGCTCCTTCGTCAAATGGGTCTTTAAAAGAGAGGGATGGGTCGCCATATATCAAGCACTATTTGGATTACTACCTCTTGGTCGGCTCAGCCAGGACGGGGGAGTGCGCCCAGCGCTTATTGGGATTTCAGGAGCTGGCTGATGAACTCGGCATACCGCTGGCTCAGGAGAAGACGGAAGGTCTAACGGAGGTGCTCACCTATCTTGGGATTACCATCGATTCCAGAGAAGGGTGCTCACAGCTGCCGGCGGACAAACTCGGGGCCCTGTCAGGTCAATTACGCGCACTCTTGGCCCGCAATAAGTGTACCCTACGGGAGATGCAGCAGCTTCTCGGCCACCTAAATTTTGCCTGCAAGGCTGTAAAACCTGGGAGAGCCTTTTGCAGGCGCCTGGCTCAGGCAACAGCCGGGATTCAAGCCCCCCAACATCACATTCGCCTCACAAAGCAGATAAAAGCCGACATGGCTATCTGGCTATCATTTTTGTCATCATTTAATGGTGTGGCGATCTGGCAGTCCCCGCTGCTCCTAGGTGATGATCTGCAGGTGCAATCTGATGCAGCTGGGAGTTTAGGTTTCGGCGTGTTTTTCAATAACAGATGGTGCGCTCATCCTTGGCCTGCCAGTTGGAAAACCGGGGGCCTCCTTAGGGATCTTACGTTCCTTGAGCTCTTTCCAATTTTGGCCGCGGTGTTTATATGGAGCAAGGAGTTCAAGAACCATAGGTTACCTTTTGGTGTGATAACCAGGCGGTTGTCAGGGTTGTCAATCGGCAGTCTTCTCGCTCCGAGCGGGTAATGCGTTTGGTGCGCCGCCTAGTGTTGACCTGCTTAGTTTAACATTTCTTTTTCCGCCAAGCATGTTCCAGGGGTGGACAACGATATAGTGGATATAGCGGATATAGCGGATGCTCTATCCCGACTACAAATGCAGCGCTTCAAATTGATTACATCCATGCAACGAATATATTCATATAGCATGCATGCTAAAGTCACGTGAAGTACTCGGCTAAGAAATCACTGTATGTCATTGATTACATCCATACAACGAATAGGAAACACAAAATAGCAGGAAATAGCAAAAGCAACTAGTGGTATTTCCAAATTCTCTGCTAGTATTATAGTATAGTGATTCCTTAGCAGAGTACTTCACGTGACTTTAGCATGCATGCTATATGAATACATTCGTTGTATGGATGTAATCAATGCCATACAGCAATTTCTTACCCAGCACGTATTTAAGATTATCTCATAGGCAGTTGAAGATAGAATTTCATAACACTGCATAGTAATGTTAGTAGTAGCACTAGTTGATTTAATACATCTGAAAAACTATTTCAAGATCATACCCAGTAGCATAGACTTTCATACTACTTTGTAATAATAACACAGAATAGAGCATTCCATAATACAATGTAATATACGATGTAATAGTATTCACTACTACATTGATTACGTTCTTTGGATGCAATGAATGACATAAAGCGATTTCTTAGCCGAGTATTTCAGGTGTCTGTAGCATGCATGCTATGCATGTAATATACAATGCTATACATGTAATCATGTCTGTAGCATGCATGCTATATGGATATAGCAGGTATATATCCTATTCGTTGTATCAATGTAATCAGTGACATAATGTAATTCCTTAGCCAATGAGTACTTAAGGTTCTCATACCCAGTAGAAGATAGAATTTCGTAATACTATGTAATGCTAGCAGAGAATTTGGTAATACCACTAGTTGCTTTTGCTATATAACCGTATTTCCTATTCGTTGTATGGATGTAATCAATGACATACAGTGATTTCTTAGCCGAGTACTTCACATGACTTTAGCATGCATGCTATATGAATATATTCGTTGCATGGATGTAATCAATGCCATGCAGCAATGTCTTAGCCAACACGTATTTATCTCATAGGCAGTAGAAGATAGAATTTCATAACACTGCATAGTAATGATAGTAGTATCACTAGTTGATTTAATACATCTGAAAAACTATTTCAAGATCATACCCAGTAGGATAGACTTTCATAATACTTTGTAATAAGAACAGAGAATACAGTATTCCATAATACAATGTAATATACGATGTAGTAGTATTCACTACTACATTGATTACATTCTTTGGATGCAATGAATACATTGTTTGGATGCAATGAATGACATAAAGCGATTTCTTAGCCGAGTATTTAAGGTGTCTTTTACATGCATACTATACATGTAATATACATGCTATACATGTAATCATGTCTGTAGCATGCATGCTATATGGATATAGCAGGTATATATCCTATTCGTTGTATCGATGTAATCAGTGACATAATGTAATTCCTTAGCCAAGGAGTACTTAAGGTTATCATACCCAATAGAAGATAGAATTTCGTAATACTATGTAATGCTAGCAGAGAATTTGGAAATACCACTAGTTCCTTTTGCTATATAACCGTATTTCCTATTCGTTGTAATCAATGACATATAGTGATTCCTTAGCCGAGTACTTCACGTGACTTTAGCATGCATGCTATATGAATACATTCGTTGTATGGATGTAATCAATGCCATACAGCAATTTCTTAGCCAACACGTATTTAAGATTATCTCATAGGCAGTTGAAGATAGAATTTCATAACACTGCATAGTAATGATAGTAGTAGCACTAAATACATGTGAAAAACTATTTCAAGATCATACCCAGTAGGATAGACTTTCGTAATACTTTGTAATAATAACAGAGAATAGAGTATTCCATAATACAATGTAATATACGATGTAATAGTATTCACTACTACATTGATTACGCTCTTTGGCGGCAATGAATACATTCTTTGGATGCAATGAATTATAGCGATTTCTTAGCCGAGTATTTAAGGTGTCTGTAGCATGCATGCTATATGGATATAGCAGGTATATATCCTATTCGTTGTATCAATGTAATCAGTGCCATAATGTAATTCCTTAGCCAACGTGTAATTAAGGTTATCATACCAAGTAGAAGATAGAATTTCGTAATACTATGTAATGCTAGCAGATAATTTGGAAATACCACTAGTTGCTTTTGCTATATAACCGTATTTCCTATTCGTTGTATGGATGTAATCAATGACATACAGTGATTTCTTACCCGAGTACTTCACGTGACTTTAGCATGCATGCTATATGAATATATTGGTTGCATGGATGTAATCAATGCCATGCAGCAATGTCTTAGCCAACACGTATTTATCTCATAGGCAGTAGAAGATAGAATCTCCTAATACTATGTAATGCTAGAAGAGATTTTGGAACTACCACTAGTTGCTTTGGCTATATAACCGTATTTCCTATTCGTTGTAATGAATGTCATATAGTGATTCCTTAGCAGAGTACTTCACGTGAATTTAGCATGCATGCTATATGAATATATTGGTTGTATGGATGTAATCAATGCCATACAGCAATTTCTTAGCCAACACGTATTTAAGATTAAGTCATAGGCAGTTGAAGATAGAATTTCATAACACTGCATAGTAATGATACTAGGAGCACTGGTTGATTTAATACATCTGAAAAACTATTTCAAGATCATACCTAGTAGGATAGACTTTCGTAATACTTTGTAATAATAACAGAGAATAGAGTATTCCATAATACAATGTAATATACGATGTAGTAGTATTCACTACTACATTGATTACATTCCTTGGATGCAATGAATACATTGTTTGGATGCAATGAATGACATAAAGCGATTTCTTAGCCGAGTATTTAAGGTGTCTGTAGCATGCATGCTATGCATGTAATATACATGCTATACATATAATCATGTCTGTAGCATGCATGCTATATGGATATAGCAGGTATATATCAATGTAATCAGTGACATACTGTAATTCCTTAGCCAACAAGTATTTAAGGTTCTCATACGCTGTAGAAGACAGAATTTCGTAATACTATGTAATGCTAGCAGAGAATTTGGAAATACCACTAGCTGCTTTTGCTATATAACCGTATTTCCTATTCGTTGTATGGATGTAATCAATGCCATACAGCAATTTCTTAGCCAACACGTATTTAAGATTAAATCATAGGCAGTTGAAGATAGAATTTCATAACACTGCATAGTAATGATACTAGTAGCACTGGTTGATTTAATACATCTGAAAAACTATTTCAAGATCATACCCAGTAGGATAGACTTTCATAATACTTTGTAATAATAACAGAGAATAGAGTAGCCAACGAGTACTTAAGGTTCTCATACCCAATATAAGATAGAATTTCGTAATACTATGTAATGCTAGCAGAGAATTTGGAAATACCACTAGTTGCTTTTGCTATATAACCGTATTTCCTATTCGTTGTATGGATGTAATCAATGACATACAGTGATTTCTTAGCCGAATACTTCACGTGACTTTAGCATGCATGCTATATGAATACATTCGTTGTATGGATGTAATCAATGCCATACAGCAATTTCTTAGCCAACACGTATTTAAGATTATCTCATAGGCAATTGAAGATAGAATTTCATAACACTGCATAGTAATAGTGATAGTGATAGTAGTAGCACTAGTTGATTTAATACATCTGAAAAACTATTTCAAGATCATACCCAGTAGGATAGACTTTTAAAATACTTTGTAATAATAACAGAGAATAGAGTATTCCATAATACAATGTAATATACGATGTAATAGGTTATCATACCAAGTAGAAGATAGAATTTCGTAATACTATGTAATACTAGCAGAGAATTTGGAAATACCACTAGTTGCTTTTGCTATATAACCGTATTTCCTATTCGATGTAATCAATGACATACAGTGATTTCTTAGCCGAGTACTTCACGTGACTTTAGCATGCATGCTATATGAATATATTGGTTGCATGGATGTAATCAATGCCATGCAGCAATGTCTTTGCCAACACGTATTTATCTCATAGGCAGTAGAAGATAGAATTTCGTAATACTATGTAATGCTAGCAGAGATTTTGGAACTACCACTAGTTGCTTTTGCTATATAACCGTATTTCCTATTCATTGTAATCAATGACATATAGTGATTCCTTAGCCGAGTACTTCACGTGACTTTAGCATGCATGCTATATGAATACATTCGTTGTACGGATGTAATCAATGCCGTACAGCAGTTTATTAGCGAACACGTATTTAAGGCAGTTGAAGATAGAATTTCATAACACTGCATAGTAATGATAGTTGTAGCACTAGTTGATTTAATACATCTGAAAAACTGTTTTAAGATCATACCCAGTAGGACAGACTTTCATAATACTTTGTAATAATAACAGAGAATAGAGTATTCCATAATACAATGTAATATATGATGTAGTAGTATTCACTAGTACATTGATTACATTCTTTGGATGTAATAAATGACATAAAGCGATTTCTTAGCCGAGTATTTAAGGGGTCTGTAGCATGCATGCTATACATGTAATATACATGCTATACATGTAATCATGTCTGTAGCATGCATGCTATATGGATATAGCAGGTATATGTCCTATTCGTTGTATCGACGTAATCAGTGACATAATGTAATTCCTTAGCCAACGAGTACTTAAGGTTATCATACCCAGTAGAAGATAGAATTTCGTAATACTATGTAATGCTAGCAGAGAATTTGGAACTACCACTAGTTGTTTTTGCTATATAACCGTATTTCCTATTCGTTGTATGGATGTAATCAATGACATACAGTGATTTCTTAGCCGATTACCTCACGTGACTTTAGCATGCATGCTATATGAATATATTGGTTGCATGGATGTAATCAATGCCATGCAGCAATATCTTAGCCAACACGTATTTATCTCATAGGCAGTAGAAGATAGAATTTCGTAATACTATGTAATGCTAGCAGAGATTTTGGAACTACCACTAGTTGCTTTTGCTATATAACCGTATTTCCTATTCGTTGTAATCAATGACATATAGTGATTCCTTAGCCGAGTACTTCACGTGACTTTAGCATGCATGCTATATGAATACATTTGTTGTATGGATGTAATCAATGCCATACAGCAATTTCTTAGCCAACACGTATTTAAGATTAAATCATAGGCAGTTGAAGATAGAATTGCATCACACTGCATAGTAATGATAGTAGTAGCACTAGTTGATTTAATACATCTGAAAAACTAGAGCCGCTGCCGCCATAAACGCGCGGCGGCCATTGCGGAAGCGGAGGCCCCGCGAGGACAAAGAACTCGCCGCGGCGTGCCGTTCCCAGGTAGGGGCCACTCCCCCTTCAGGAGGCACGCCGCTCACCTGAGGCGGAGGGGGCGGGGATGGGGCAGCGTCTGGCTTATAAGGTGCTAGCGGCCTGGCCAGGCACATTGCTGCCCGCTCCACGGCCACCCCTCTCTTCCTTTCCTCTCTTCTTCACCTCGACCCCAAAGGCGTTCGTTACCTGAGCAAGAGTTCTTCTCGACTCGCAGCTACGCATTCACCGACGGGTATGAAAAAAAGAGAGAGAGAGAGAGAGAGAGAGAGAGCCTAGCAGGGGGGGGTTTCCCGTCGGGGTTCCAGTTCCGGGTGTTCATTGTTCTCATCGGGGCGGCAAGGCGTGATTCCTTATACCCGGCTTCTCCCGGTTTTCGGCAGCATACGGCATGGCGCCAGCGGCTCCAAATACCACTTCCAGGAGCACTAGCTCGCGAGCGCGCCCGCAGACCGCCCCTGCTTCCCCCTCCAGGGGAGCGGACGGTGGGACAGGGGCAGCTCTTCGGCGTGGGGCGGGGCGGCGGGCCTTGGCCGGGGGGAGCGCTCGGCTGCAAGCCGGGGGTCGCGTCGGTCCGGGACTCGCGCGGCTCGTTCAGCCACAGCCGCAGGAGGGCGCACGCGTTTACCTGCGCACGCATTTACCTGCTCCGCCGCGGGACCCCTCGCACGGATGCAGCAGTTCCTTCTCCGAGGGGAGCGGCCACGAGGCTTCAGTTTTTTCGAACGGCCAGGCTCCCCTCTCAGTGCCTGGGGGTCCCGGGCCACTGCCCTCGGGGGCCTCCCCGGTGAAAAAACGGGGGAGAGTGAGGGTATCTAGCCCGGAAGATCCCGCAGTAGGGGGGTCAGGAATAGGTCCACATTCCGCTGCAACAGCGGGCGGGTCCGTGGGCTGCCCGCAAGGGCTCATGCCGGCTTTCGGTTGGGGTCCTCCGCCATGGGGACCCGCCATGCCCGGGGGTACTCACGGCGCTTATCCGCCAGCCCCACCAGGGGCCCCCTGGGGTTTCGGGGGGGGATGGGCCCCTTTCTCTCCTTATGGATTTCCTTCCTGGGGGATCCCAGGGGGGTTGGCAGGGCAAGCGGCTGGGGGCACCGGCACCACAAGTGCACCGGCCGCTCGGCCCTCAGCTGTTCAATCGTCGGGCCGTGGGAAGGCGTCAGGATCGTCCGCAGCCAAGGGGCGGAGCCGCCCACCCCCGCTCGCTGCGGGGACCTCCCGGGCCCCCCGTCCATCCTCTCTTCGCACAGAGGAGCTTACATCGGTGAACAGCCCCTCCCAACAGTCTGACCCTGGCGAGCAGCTATCCGAAGAGGAGGGGGGAATCCGGGCCGAGTAGCAGCCAGCCGAAAAAATGGGCGGTGAGTCTTCCACCTCCGACGAGGAGGATGGGGTTGGGCATTGGGATCCTGAGTACTGGCTGCGGGGGGAATGTGTCCCGGGGGTCCCATCTTGGCTGTTACAATGCCGCCAAGAGGCCCGGGCCGGCAGGGCCAAGATCCAGGGCTCGGGGTGCACGCAGGACCCTCCACTGGGGTATAAGGATCGTGATGTTCCTCCTGGCACCCATTTATCTACCAAGCTAAGGGGTGAGGCATTAAGCGGCTGCTATGTGGATTTATTTAAGTTCATTAGGCCCCTTGAGCGGTCTGCACGTACAAGTGTGAAGGGCCCCCACGAGGCGCCGGTTGCATATGACGGCGAACGTTCTTTGCTTGCCTGGACAAGGGGATTCGCTGGATACCTCCGGCTGGTCACGTCAGTTTTCCCCGAGAGGGCCCCGCACTTGGCTGGGCATTTGTCGAATGTGTTGGATGCGAGGATGCTAGGAGGAGAGCCAGCAGCATTGGGATATGATGAAGCGTTTCGGCGACGGGTATCCAGCAACCCCGAGGGCAGATGGGATAGGCCGACCTTTGGGTCCGGGCATTTGGTCCTCGGCAGAAGTCAGCCGGTGGGGCGGAGGGGAATCGCCCTTCATACAGGAAAGACCTGACGGGCGTTTGCTGGGAATACAACCAGAATGGGTGCGAGAGGAAGAAATGTAAGTACTCGCATGCATGCGAGGGGTGTGGGGGTTCACATCCCAAGATAGAGTGTAGCAAGCGGCCCTTTCGGAGGGGCCGGCCCACTCCCAAAAAAGGGGGTGGGTCCGGCACCTCAGGAGGACTCGCGGGAGGCAGCGGGGAGGGGCAGGCTAATGCCTCCTAGCCCTGCTCTGTTGCACGTTAAGGCTCTATCTCCCATCAGGCTATCAACTCTTCTTCCTTTGCTTGCATCTTATCGGGATCAGGCCGCGGCCACTAATCTTAGGGAGGGATTCACTCATGGGTTCCGCATTCCATGCAGTGTTATGAAATTCTATCTTCAACTGCCTATGAGATAATCTTAAATACGTGTTGGCTAAGACATTGCTGCATGGCATTGATTACATCCATACAACAAATATATTCATATAGCATGCATGCTAAAATCACGTGAAGTACTCGGCTAAGAAATCACTGTATGTCATTGACTACATCCATACAACGAATAGGAAATAGGAAATCATATGCATAGGAAATCATATGCAGTTGAAGATAGAATTTCATAACACTGCATAGTAATGATAGTAGTAGCACTAGTTGATTTAATACATCTGAAAAACTATTTTAAGATCATACCCAGTAGGATAGACTTTCATAATTCTTTGTAATAAGAACAGAGAATAGAGCATTCCATAATACAATGTAATATACGATGTAGTAGTATTCACTACTACATTGATTACATTCTTTGGATGCTAGCAGAGATTTTGGAACTACCACTAGTTGCTTTTGCTATATAACCGTATTTCCTATTCATTGTAATCAATGACATATAGTGATTCCTTAGCCGAGTACTTCACGTGACTTTAGCATGCATGCTATATGAATACATTCGTTGTACGGATGTAATCAATGCCGTACAGCAGTTTATTAGCGAACACGTATTTAAGGCAGTTGAAGATAGAATTTCATAACACTGCATAGTAATGATAGTTGTAGCACTAGTTGATTTAATACATCTGAAAAACTGTTTTAAGATCATACCCAGTAGGACAGACTTTCATAATACTTTGTAATAATAACAGAGAATAGAGTATTCCATAATACAATGTAATATATGATGTAGTAGTATTCACTAGTACATTGATTACATTCTTTGGATGTAATAAATGACATAAAGCGATTTCTTAGCCGAGTATTTAAGGGGTCTGTAGCATGCATGCTATACATGTAATATACATGCTATACATGTAATCATGTCTGTAGCATGCATGCTATATGGATATAGCAGGTATATGTCCTATTCGTTGTATCGACGTAATCAGTGACATAATGTAATTCCTTAGCCAACGAGTACTTAAGGTTATCATACCCAGTAGAAGATAGAATTTCGTAATACTATGTAATGCTAGCAGAGAATTTGGAACTACCACTAGTTGTTTTTGCTATATAACCGTATTTCCTATTCGTTGTATGGATGTAATCAATGACATACAGTGATTTCTTAGCCGATTACCTCACGTGACTTTAGCATGCATGCTATATGAATATATTGGTTGCATGGATGTAATCAATGCCATGCAGCAATATCTTAGCCAACACGTATTTATCTCATAGGCAGTAGAAGATAGAATTTCGTAATACTATGTAATGCTAGCAGAGATTTTGGAACTACCACTAGTTGCTTTTGCTATATAACCGTATTTCCTATTCGTTGTAATCAATGACATATAGTGATTCCTTAGCCGAGTACTTCACGTGACTTTAGCATGCATGCTATATGAATACATTTGTTGTATGGATGTAATCAATGCCATACAGCAATTTCTTAGCCAACACGTATTTAAGATTAAATCATAGGCAGTTGAAGATAGAATTGCATCACACTGCATAGTAATGATAGTAGTAGCACTAGTTGATTTAATACATCTGAAAAACTAGAGCCGCTGCCGCCATAAACGCGCGGCGGCCATTGCGGAAGCGGAGGCCCCGCGAGGACAAAGAACTCGCCGCGGCGTGCCGTTCCCAGGTAGGGGCCACTCCCCCTTCAGGAGGCACGCCGCTCACCTGAGGCGGAGGGGGCGGGGATGGGGCAGCGTCTGGCTTATAAGGTGCTAGCGGCCTGGCCAGGCACATTGCTGCCCGCTCCACGGCCACCCCTCTCTTCCTTTCCTCTCTTCTTCACCTCGACCCCAAAGGCGTTCGTTACCTGAGCAAGAGTTCTTCTCGACTCGCAGCTACGCATTCACCGACGGGTATGAAAAAAAGAGAGAGAGAGAGAGAGAGAGAGAGAGCCTAGCAGGGGGGGGGTTTCCCGTCGGGGTTCCAGTTCCGGGTGTTCATTGTTCTCATCGGGGCGGCAAGGCGTGATTCCTTATACCCGGCTTCTCCCGGTTTTCGGCAGCATACGGCATGGCGCCAGCGGCTCCAAATACCACTTCCAGGAGCACTAGCTCGCGAGCGCGCCCGCAGACCGCCCCTGCTTCCCCCTCCAGGGGAGCGGACGGTGGGACAGGGGCAGCTCTTCGGCGTGGGGCGGGGCGGCGGGCCTTGGCCGGGGGGAGCGCTCGGCTGCAAGCCGGGGGTCGCGTCGGTCCGGGACTCGCGCGGCTCGTTCAGCCACAGCCGCAGGAGGGCGCACGCGTTTACCTGCGCACGCATTTACCTGCTCCGCCGCGGGACCCCTCGCACGGATGCAGCAGTTCCTTCTCCGAGGGGAGCGGCCACGAGGCTTCAGTTTTTTCGAACGGCCAGGCTCCCCTCTCAGTGCCTGGGGGTCCCGGGCCACTGCCCTCGGGGGCCTCCCCGGTGAAAAAACGGGGGAGAGTGAGGGTATCTAGCCCGGAAGATCCCGCAGTAGGGGGGTCAGGAATAGGTCCACATTCCGCTGCAACAGCGGGCGGGTCCGTGGGCTGCCCGCAAGGGCTCATGCCGGCTTTCGGTTGGGGTCCTCCGCCATGGGGACCCGCCATGCCCGGGGGTACTCACGGCGCTTATCCGCCAGCCCCACCAGGGGCCCCCTGGGGTTTCGGGGGGGGATGGGCCCCTTTCTCTCCTTATGGATTTCCTTCCTGGGGGATCCCAGGGGGGTTGGCAGGGCAAGCGGCTGGGGGCACCGGCACCACAAGTGCACCGGCCGCTCGGCCCTCAGCTGTTCAATCGTCGGGCCGTGGGAAGGCGTCAGGATCGTCCGCAGCCAAGGGGCGGAGCCGCCCACCCCCGCTCGCTGCGGGGACCTCCCGGGCCCCCCGTCCATCCTCTCTTCGCACAGAGGAGCTTACATCGGTGAACAGCCCCTCCCAACAGTCTGACCCTGGCGAGCAGCTATCCGAAGAGGAGGGGGGAATCCGGGCCGAGTAGCAGCCAGCCGAAAAAATGGGCGGTGAGTCTTCCACCTCCGACGAGGAGGATGGGGTTGGGCATTGGGATCCTGAGTACTGGCTGCGGGGGGAATGTGTCCCGGGGGTCCCATCTTGGCTGTTACAATGCCGCCAAGAGGCCCGGGCCGGCAGGGCCAAGATCCAGGGCTCGGGGTGCACGCAGGACCCTCCACTGGGGTATAAGGATCGTGATGTTCCTCCTGGCACCCATTTATCTACCAAGCTAAGGGGTGAGGCATTAAGCGGCTGCTATGTGGATTTATTTAAGTTCATTAGGCCCCTTGAGCGGTCTGCACGTACAAGTGTGAAGGGCCCCCACGAGGCGCCGGTTGCATATGACGGCGAACGTTCTTTGCTTGCCTGGACAAGGGGATTCGCTGGATACCTCCGGCTGGTCACGTCAGTTTTCCCCGAGAATGTTAAACTAATGAATACATTCTTTGGATGCAATGAATGACATAAGGCGATTTCTTAGCTGAGTATTTAAGGTGTCTGTAGCATGCATGCTATACATGTAATATACATGCTATACATGTAATCATGTCTGTAGCATGCATGCTATATGGATATAGCAGGTATATATCCTATTCGTTGTATCGATGTAATCAGTGACATAATGTAATTCCTTAGCCAACGAGTACTGAAGATTATCATACCCAGTAGAAGATAGAAGATAGAATTTCGTAATACTATGTAATACTAGCAGAGAATTTGGAAATACCACTTGTTGCTTTTGCTATATAACCGTATTTCCTATTTGTTGTATGGATGTAATCAATGACATATAGTGATTTTGGCTTCAGTGCGGCGCAGCCGATTAAAAAAAAAAACTTTTTTATTTTCCTTTATTGTTTTGTTCATTTTGATTCTTTGTTTGTTATTTTCATTTATTTTGAGGGTGGCAAGAGAAGCGGGGAGAACATGGCTGGGCGTTGCGCAGCGGCCCGGTCTGAACGGGCGCGGCCTGCGTGCCGTTGGGAGTCGGGCCGCTCGCCATCTAGCCGGCCACGGGGAAAACAGGGGGCGGCACAGGGAGCCCGGGCAAAAACAGCTGCCCGTGGGCGTTCTGTCCCCAGTCGGTTGCCGGAGTCCACACCGGTGGGACTTCGGGGAACGGAGGGCTTAGTAGAAGTGGGGCCTGGATCGTTGCCCTATGGCACTAGGGGTGCCTCCCGCAGGGCACAGGAGCGGTCTCGGGCCAATCCCCCGTCGTTGCCGAGTACAGCGGCGGCAGGGGAGGTGGAGTCGACGGCCAGTGGGCCGATTGAGGCCGCAATGGGTGGAAACCAAACCTCTGGGGGAGCAGCCTCCTTATCCGGGGCAGGCCAGAGTGGCCAGGCCCAAGTTTTTTCTTTTCAACCGGACAGCATGGGTCAACCCGCCCCCTCAGCAGCGCCTCCTGGCGTGGGTTGGTGGCAAGGGTGGGAAAACTCAGCCCCTGTCCAGTGGTACCCTCCCACTGCCCAGGGCATGGTTCAGGTGGGCAGTGGCCAGTCTGGGTGGCCTATGGGGAGTCATACAACCTGGCCATATATGGGCATGCAAAATTCATGGCCCACTGTGGGGATGCAGTCAAATTGGCCTCAACTGTACCCACATGGGCACTTAGCAGGTCAGCGGCCTGGGAGTCCTGTGGTGCGCTTCCCGGCAGCCCCGAGTATGGGGGGGGGGTTATGACTGCTGCCCCATTGGGGTTGGTAGGCAGCTGGCAGGAACCAGGGGAGCCTGTATTGGCTCGGCGGGACGCCAGGGTGGCTAGGCAGCAACACGTTCATGTTAATAGTCAACAATTAACTTTAAATGAACAGGCCGGTGTTGATGGCCGGGTGACTCCAGCCCCTATGGTGTTGTCTGTAACGAAGACATCAGGGACTGTAGCGGAAGAAAGGCAAGCTTTGCCAGCCGCTTCAGCTCCTGCTCCTGGAGCTTCAGCTCCTGGGCAAGCACCGTCCGTGACAGGAGACAGCGTCCTTGCTGAGTCAAAAGGCAGGAAGCGCAGAAGGCACGAGCATGGCAGGCGCTCCAGGGCAAGCTCTTCTAGTGAGTCCTCATCTTCTGAAGATGAGATGGTGGTGGGCCAAAAGGACGTTGCATATTGGCTCCAAACGGCCATGGTTCCGGGCATCCCGGCATGGCTAGCAGGCTTTCGAGAAGCCACCAGAGTATACTATAAGGAGGGAGCAGGGATGGGAAAGCCAACTCAACCCCCAATTGGTTTCCCGGCGGGGGATGATCCACCTGGGACCCATCTATCCAGGAAGCAGCGCATGCGGGCCCTGTTAGGTTATTATGTTGATGTTTTTGAATTTGTGAGACCCGATGATGATGCCCCCAAAACTGGTATTAAGAAAAGGCGGCCTCGCAGGGATCGGGTAGCGGTTGAGAGAACCTTTACGAACTGGATCAGGGGGTATGGGGAATATATGTGCCTAGTAGCCGGGGCCTTCCCTGAACGGGGATGGCATTTGATACGGCACTTCAATAATGTCATGGAGGCCATGGTACTATCAGGAGATGCGGCTGCGGTAATGTATGACACAAAAGCCAGGGAAAAAGCGTCCAACAATGCGCAAGCTAGATGGGATTTAAGGGAAAGGGACTCTTGGATGGTAAAAGTGGGCCCCTATGTCCAGAGAAATGAGCCTGAGAGGCGCTGGTCAAGTGGCAAGAGGGAGGTGAAAGGCCTATGTTGGGATTTCCAAAAAGGGTCCTGCCAACGTCGCCGCTGTAGATTTGAACACAGCTGTGAAGCTTGTGGGGGAGGGCATGGAAAACACGACTGCAATCGTCAGGTTTTGAGTCGCCCCTTTCGATCCGGCCGATCCACCGCCAAGAAGGGGAGTGGATCGGCGAACTCAAGCGCAGCGGGGACCCAAAAAGCAGAATGAAGTCCCTTTGAAACTTACCACCTTGGCTATCTCCCCCGTTAAGGTTGCCGCCTTGTTGGCACTGTTAAAGGACTATCCAAATCGGGAGTCAGCTGAGTACCTGGCTTCTGGATTTGCGGTGGGTTTTCGCATTCCATACGAGGGAAAGCGGGAGGCTACTACTAGCCCAAATCTGAAGTCTGCTATGCAAATGCCTGAAGTGGTGGCAGACAAGATCCGGAAAGAGTGCCAGGCTGGCCGCATGGCTGGCCCATATCCCAAGCCACCCCTACCTAATTTGCGAGTGTCACCATTAGGGGTAGTCCCCAAGAAGGCCCCGGGACAATTTAGACTAATACACCATTTGTCCTATCTGAAAGGGACGTCAGTGAATGACAGGATTGCTCCTGAGCTCAGCTCGGTCACCTATGCATCCTTAGACCAGGCAATATCATTGGTCAAGGATTGCGGCCCTGGGGCGTTACTCGCCAAGTGCGATATTCAATCAGCCTTCAGACTGTTGCCGGTACATCCAGAGGATTTTTGTTTACTGGGGTGCAACTTTCGGAATTCTTGGTATGTGGACAAGGCCATGCCGATGGGGTGCTCCATCGCATGCTTTGCCTTTGAATCCTTCAGTACCTTTTTAGAATGGGTTATGAAGTACTGCTCTGGGAGCCCGCATATCACGCACTACTTAGATGACTTTTTGCTCATTGGCCCGGCGGGAACCTCTGCATGCCATGATAAGTTGTTAATGTTTCAAATGTTGGCCGAGGAATTGGGGGTGCCACTGGCAGCAGAGAAGACTGAAGGCCCGTCTTCCTGTTTGACCTATCTGGGTATTACGTTGGATTCGGTGGCTGGTTTATCCAAATTGCTAGAAGACAAGGTGTTGGCGCTGAGGGCTTTGCTAGGGCAGCTTTTGTCAAAGAGGAAGTGTACCTTAAAAGAAATGCAAAGTATTTTGGGACACTTAAACTTTGCCTGTAAGGCTGTTTCACCTGGCAGGGCATTCTGTGCACGCCTGGCCAGAGCTACAGCGGGCATCAAGGCGCCACACCATCATATACGTTTATCACGGTCACTGAAAGAAGATTTACGTGTGTGGCATGACTTCCTAGCAAGTTTCAATGGGGTATCTATCTGGCAGACGCCAGTCTCCCCGGAAACATCTTTTCAAGTGCATTCCGATGCATCGGGTAGTCTGGGGTTTGGAGTTTTCTTTTGTAACCGTTGGTTCGCCGAGAGGTGGCCACAGGAATGGTCGGGGTCCCCTATCCTTCGGGACCTTACCTTCTTGGAACTATTTCCAATTGTGGCGGCAGTTATCGTGTGGAAAGATTTATTTCAGGACAGCAAAGTTTTATTCTGGTGCGACAATCAAGCGGTTGTGCGCATTATAAATCGGCAATCGAGCAAATCCCCCCGGGTAATGGGTTTAGTGAGGATACTAGTGAGGGTTTGCTTGGGGAGCAACATCTCCTTTGTGGCCCGTCATGTCCCGGGCGCCACTAATGAAATCGCTGACGCTCTGTCTCGGTTCCAGGAACAGAGGTTTCGCCAGTTGGCGCCAGAGGCGAACATGTGTCCAGACCGTTTCCCGGAGGAGTTGTGGAGGATTGGCCTGGAATGATCCTCGAGGCCGTGGAACATTCCCTCGCTCCGGCAACACTTATACAGCAGCAGTTCAGGGTTACATGGATTACATGGAGCAGGAAGAGGGCCTTAGGGCCTTACCTCCAACAGAGGATTTAGTGCTGCGCTACCTCGTCCATTTACGTTCCCGCAAAATGTCCCCGGGGTCCATGAACATCCAAGTGGTGGGGCTATCCTTTTTCTGCAAAACCAGGGGTTGGTGGGATCCCTCATCATCCTTTCTGATCCGGAAAGCCATCGCAGGATGGAAGAGGATCAGCCCAGCTACAGCTGACCCCAGGCGGCCTATTTCGTTAGACATTTTGAGGAACATGGTGATTCAATTGCCTGCTGTATGCTCCGACGGTTACGAAGTTGCCCTTTTTGCGGCAGCGTTTACTCTTGCCTTTTTTGGGGCCTTCCGGTGCTCAGAGCTTGTATCGGGGTCCCGTTCAGGCACGGGCGATCAAGCAGTTGCGAGGGGAGATGTGCAACTCACTGACGAAGAGCTGCACATCACTCTTCGCCGTTCAAAAACTGATCAGCTGGGTAGAGGATCCTATATAGTGTTAAGGAAGGATTGGGGTGACGCTCCCTGCCCGGTCACCATCGTGGGGGCCTTTTTAGCTGTGAGGCCAAAGATCGACGGCCCTTTGTTGATTCACGAAAATGGCACTTGCTTGTCAAGGTATCAGTTTGGGGCTGTTTTGAGGAGCACGCTCCACCAGCTGGGCCTTCCGTCAAAACAATTCGGCACCCACTCATTTCGAATTGGGGCGGCAACCGAAGCAGCTGCTTCTGGAGTGCCTCTGGATGAGCTCAGGGCAGTGGGCCGGTGGCGTTCAGTGGCATATAAGAAATATGTGCGTCCAGATTTGTTGCTGTAACGTTTTCTATAACGTATTCCATTTTGCAGGTTTGGTCCAGGTTACCCCGAAAGTGCTGGTTATCGGGCACAGTATCGTCCATTGGGCTGCGCGCTATGCAGTAAGATCCGGTTGGAACAATGACCTGGGCCGGGTTGGTCGTTATCGTATCTCCTGGGCGGGCCGCCGAGGCATGCGCTGGGCATCCCTGGAAAGGGATCTGGATTCGGCTATTCATCGCACCGGGGTTCCTGACATTGTGGTGGTACATCTTGGAGAGAACGACCTCACCAGTGTGACAGCAGTGGGTTTAGCTGATGCCATCAGACGTGACTTCAAGCAACTTGCTTGTCGTTTTCCTGGGCTTCGTATCTGGTGGTCCGCCTTGTTAGAGCGGCGTACTTGGAGGGGGGCCGTTTCCCCAAAAAAGGTTGACGTGGCCCGCAAAAAAGTCAACAAAATGGTGGCCAAGTTCCTTGTTACGGAAGGTGGTGTGTACATCACACACCCTGACATTTGTCATCGTTCATGGGCTCTATATAGAGCGGATGGAGTCCATCTCTCCGAATGGGGGATGGACTTCTGGTTGGATGATTTGAGGCACACTTTGTTGGGCTTTTCCGGTTTGTAAGAGCGTTGGCGGGAGCGCGGGGTTGGAGGAACCCATCCCCTTGCTCTGTGGCGGGTTTTGGGCATGGGGGAGGAACCATTGGCAAGCAAGCCCAGCCTGCGTGCTGGCATGCTTTTGTGGGGGACCTCCGTAAGAGGTTGTGGGTAAGCGGTGCCGAAAGGCCATCACTCATGGAAGATGAGCTCGGGCGGCAGATCCACATTTCCGGGTGGCCCGGAACCCGGCAGGGGTTCACGCCTCAACGGGTTCCCAAGAGGTGGTCACCTCCCCTTTTCATCCATCAGGGCATTGGGGGCACGGGGAGCCCAAGGGGGTGTTGAAGGGCCTCGTGCATACCTGATGACGTTGCGTGTGGCTGCCTTGTGGTCAGGGGACCACAAGAGGGCTGGTTCGATTCTCCCCCATGCTGGTCAACGCTCTATCGTTAATAAAAGGTGTGGCCTATTTAATGCCATTAAGTGTCTGTTGGTTCATTTGGCGAAAAGTATTCCCCTGCACGGCAAGGGCGAATGGGACTTACCCCAGGCGCGTTTGCCGCTGCGGGGAAGCCCTCGCCGAAGAAAGGCAGGGAAGGGGACTACACGTCCCAGCGATCCCTGGGGCGGCGACCGGGAGCGCGGCAAGAGGACGGCTGGGGAAGGAGGGGGCCAGGTCGGCTCTTCGCAGCCTCCTTTGCGTCGGGGGGAAGCGTCGGGGAGGCTTCTGCCTCTTTCCCGCTTCTCTGCCGACGAGGTTGCCCACCCTCCCTCCCTATTTACAGTGGATTATTCTAATTACATGTGCCAACTTTGTTGGAATTTAAGATGAATAAAAAATGTTAAGAATTTATATGTTACTGTATGCTCATGTTATGTTTGTTATATTGCTAACATCCTTTGTCACAACTGGCGGGTTTTGGGCATGGGGGAGGAACCATTGGCAAGCAAGCCCAGCCTGCGTGCTGGCATGCTTTTGTGGGGGACCTCCGTAAGAGGTTGTGGGTAAGCAGTGCCGAAAGGCCATCACTCATGGAGGATGAGCTGGGGCGGCAGATCCGCATTTCCGGGTGGCCCGGAACCCGACAGGGGTTCACGCCTCAACAGGTTCCCAAGAGGTGGTCACCTCCCCTTTTCATCCATCAGGGCATTGGGGGCACGGGGAGCCCAAGGGGCTGTTGAAGGGCCTCGTGCATACCTGATGATGTTGCGTGTGGCTGCCTTGTGGTCAGGGGACCACAAGAGGGCTGGTTCGATTCTCCCCCATGCTGGTCAACGCTCTATCGTTAATAAAAGTTGTGGCCTATTTAATGCCATTAAGTGTCTGTTGGTTCATTTGGCGAAAAGTATTCCCCTGCACGGCAAATGGATATAGCAGGTATATATCCTATTCGTTGTATTGATGTAATCAGTGACATACTGTAATTCCTTAGCCAACGAGTACTTAAGGTTCTCATACCCAGTAGAAGATAGAATTTCGTAATACTATGTAATGCTAGCAGAGAATCTGGAAATACCACTTGTTGCTTTAGCTATATAACCGTATTTCCTATTCGTTGTATGGATGTAATCAATGACATTCAGTGATTTCTTAGCCGAGTACTTCACGTGACTTTAGCATGCATGCTATATGAATATATTCGTTGCATGGATGTAATCAATGCCATGCAGCAATTTCTTAGCCAACACGTATGTATCTCATAGGCAGTAGTAGATAGAATTTCATAACACTGCATAGTAATGATAGTAGTAGCACTAGTTGATTTAATACATCTGAAAAACTATTTCAAGATCATACCCAGTAGGATAGACTTTCATAATACTTTGTAATAAGAACAGAGAATAGAGTATTCCATAACAATACAATGTAATATACGATGTAGTAGTATTCACTACTACATTGATTACATTCATTGGATGCAATGAATACATTCTTTGGATGCAATGAATGACATAAGGAGCTGGATGCGGGCAGGGTGGTGGGGCCGTATGCAGCCCCTCCCTTGGAGAATCTCCGGGTATCGCCTCCGGGGGTGGTGCCGAAGAGAACGCCAGGTGAGTTTCGCCTCATACACCACCTATCATAACCCAAAGGCTCATCGGTCAACGACTCCATCGATCCAGCCCTCTGTACAGTCAGTATTACATAGTATTACGAAATTCTATCTTCTACTGGGTATGATAACCTTAAGTACTCGTTGGCTAAGGAATTACATTATGTCACTGATTACATCGATACAGCGAATAGGATATATACCTGCTATATCCATATAGCATGCATGCTACAGACATGATTACATGTATAGCATGTGTATCACATGTATAGCTTGCATGCTACAGACACCTTAAATACTCGGCTAAGAAATCGCTTTATGTCATTCATTGCATCCAAAGAATGTATTCATTGCATCCAAAGAATGTAATCAATGTAGTAGTTAATACTACTACATCGTATATTACATTGTATTATGGAATACTCTATTCTCTGTTCTTATTACAAAGTATTATGAAAGTCTATCCTACTGGGTATGATCTTGAAATAGTTTTTCAGATGTATTAAATCAACTAGTGCTACTACTATCATTACTATGCAGTGTTATGAAATTCTACCTTCAACTGCCTATGAGATAATCTTAAATACATGTTGGCTAAGAAATTGCTGTATGGCATTGATTACATCCATACAACGAATGTATTCATATAGCATGCATGCTAAAGTCACGTGAAGTACTCGGGTAAGGAATCACTATATGTCATTGATTACAACGAATAGGAAATACGGTTATATAGCAAAAGCAACTAGTGGTATTTCCAAATTCTCTGCTAGCATTACATAGTATTACGAAATTCTATCTTCTACTGGGTATGATAACCTTAAGTACTCGTTGGCTAAGGAATTACATTATGTCACTGATTACATCGATACAACGAATAGGATATATACCTGCTATATCCATATAGCATGCATGCTACAGACATGATTACATGTATAGCATGTGTATCACATGTATAGCTTGCATGCTACAGACACCTTAAATACTCGGCTAAGAAATCGCTTTATGTCATTCATTGCATCCAAAGAATGTATTCATTGCATCCAAAGAATGTAATCAATGTAGTAGTTAATACTACTACATCGTATATTACATTGTATTATGGAATACTCTATTCTCTGTTCTTATTACAAAGTATTATGAAAGTCTATCCTACTGGGTATGATCTTGAAATAGTTTTTCAGATCTATTAAATCAACTAGTGCTACTACTATCATTACTATGCAGTGTTATGAAATTCTATCTTCAACTGCCTATGAGATAATCTTAAATACATGTTGGCTAAGAAATTGCTGTATGGCATTGATTACATCCATACAACGAATGTATTCATATAGCATGCATGCTAAAGTCACGTGAAGTACTCGGGTAAGGAATCACTATATGTCATTGATTACAACGAATAGGAAATACGGTTATATAGCAAAAGCAACTAGTGGTATTTCCAAATTCTCTGCTAGCATTACATAGTATTACGAAATTCTATCTTCTACTGGGTATGATAACCTTAAGTACTCGTTGGCTAAGGAATTACATTATGTCACTGATTACATCAATACAACGAATAGGATATATACCTGCTATATCCATATAGCATGCATGCTACAGACATGATTACATGTATAGCATGTGTATCACATGTATAGCTTGCATGCTACAGACACCTTAAATACTCGGCTAAGAAATCGCTTTATGTCATTCATTGCACCCAAAGAATGTATTCATTGCATCCAAAGAATGTAATCAATGTAGTAGTTAATACTACTACATCGTATATTACATTGTATTATGGAATACTCTATTCTCTGTTATTATTACAAAGTATTATGAAAGTCTATCCTACTGGGTATGATCTTGAAATTGCGGAGGCAGGCGGGCATACCCGCAGTCCAAATGAACACGCATACGAGTTTCTTGGCAAAAGTGGGTCACAGTTTATTAAAATACAAACAAAAACATCCCCTGAGCGTGGGCACACCCTAAGGTGGAGGGGTGGATCCATGACCTCCCCTTCTTCGCTGCTGCCATCATGCAGCCCCCTGGAAGAGAGGGGGAGTTAATCTCCAGCGGGCCCGCCCGCGGGGCTGGCCGACCTTTCGGCCGGACCCCTAACCATCAGGCCCGCTATCCCCCTTGGGAAGGCAAGACTGGCCGGGCCCCACGGGCGTCAACCTCATTGGAGCCCGCCCCCAGCCGCCCTGCCATGGAAAGCGGCCGGCCCCTCTAGTGAAGCGGGCCCGCCAGCCACGGCCGCCTCCTTAGGGGAGTCTCCCGCAAGTGGGCACCCCCTGGCTCACGGGCGCAGGTTGTGCCCCCCCTGGATCCGCCCCTTAACAAACCGCCAACTGCTCGTTATACTGCAGAGTGACCCAGAACCGCTAAATAGGGTGGGAGGGAAGGAAGAGAGGGGTGGCCGTGGAGCGGGCAGCAATGTGCCTGGCCAGGCCGCTAGCGCCTTATAAGCCAGCCGCTGCCCCGTCCTTGCCCACTCCGCCTCAGGTGAGCAAGTGGGCACTCCCTGGCTCACGGGCGCAGGTTGTGCCCCCCCTGGATCCGCCCCTTAACAAACCGCCACAGAGCGGGAGCTAGTGCCACGGCTCCCGCTCCCGCCAACGCTCATGGCGAGATGAGCCCTTCCAAAGCTGCCCGAAGATCTGCTAGCCAAAGATCCTGACCCCACTCCGAGAGGTGTACGCCATCCTGCCGAAAGAGGGGGGCCAAGCCAAACATTATATCGGGGTGCGGTATGACCGCGCAGCGCCGAGTCTCGCAGGATCTCCTGACAGTGCGGCAAATCTTGCGCCGTGCCATGTCCACCTTGCTTGGGTCCCGAGCACCTTTCCATGAGCGCCGCACCAGGAGCTCGCACCACCGCACCAGTGTCCCGGGGCAGAGTTGCTGGATGATAAGCAAGTCCCTCATGATGGAAACGGCCAGGTCCAACGCCGGTATAGCAGGTAAGTCATTTCCCCCCAGCTGAATAACGATCACGTCCGGGGGAGGGCAGTCCCCCAGCCGCCGTCGGATGAGCGGAAGAAGATCGTGCCACCGCATGCCGCGGGATCCGTGCCATGTAATGTCAAAAGACCGTTCGAGGCCCAAATGGGCGCCCCATCCAGACTGTCTTGCGTACTCCCCGGCCCAGTAAACGATGCTGTGGCCCACGATCCAAGCTCGACGTCTCCTGAAGCCAGAACCTGTGAGCGGTATTAAAGTAGTGAAAGGTCAGGCCGAATATATGTCTTGAAGGTGGATGACCGCCAACGCCCCAGTGCTTTGATGCCCTCAGTGCTCATGCCGTCATGAGCGGCTTGGCTGGCCGCCCCGATCCGGAAGGAGTGGGAGCTGAACCTGTCAGTAGGTATACCCAAGCCCCTCAGGCAGGCATGTAGGACCGCCGAGAATTGAAATCGCGATAGCGACGTGCCGTCCCTATGCATGAAGAGGATACCAGGGACCTTTGGGCGTAAGGCCAAAAATTTCGAAACCCCTTTTACTGGGCAAAGGGGGTCTCGCCCCCGCGCTGGAAGGACAACCAGAGCCCCTGCCCCCTGCTGGTCCGTCTTAGACCGCCGCAAGCGGATATGCAGATGCCCATCCCTAATTTGTACGTCTTCCCTGCCGATGGCACTATTCGAGACACCCGTGCGAGATGCCGCGGCCACCTCGCTGATGCGGAAGGCCCCAAAATATGCAACCAAGAATGCCGCGCGGAAAAGTAAAGCTTCATAGGGGGAAAAACACTCTGTGTGCAATTGCGCAATCAATTTTTCCAACAATGCCCCAGGGATTGGCGGACGAGCATCCTGGGCCCTTGGCGCTATTCTGCGCCAACCCTCCATCCGCTATATCGTTGTCCACCCCTGGAACATGCTTGGCGGAAAAAGAAATGTTAAACTTTAAGCAGGTCAACACTAGGCGGCGCACCAAACACATTACCCGCTCGGAGCGAGAAGACTGCCGATTGACAACCCTGACAACCGCCTGGTTATCACACCAAAAGGTAACCTATGGTTCTTGAACTCCTTGCTCCATATAACCACCGCGGCCAAAATTGGAAAGAGCTCAAGGAACGTAAGATCCCTAAGGAGGCCCCCTGGATACCCGTCGCCGAAACGCTTCATCATATCCCAATGCTGCTGGCTCTCCTCCTAGCATCCTCGCATCCAACACATTGGACAAATGCCCAGCCAAGTGCGGGGCCCTCTCGGGGAAAACTGACGTGACCAGCCGGAGGTATTCAGCAAATCCGCTTGTCCAGGCAAGCAAAGAACGTTCGCCGTCATATGCAACCGGCGCCTCGCGGGGGCCCTTCACGCTTGTACGTGCAGACCACTCAAGGGGCCTAATTAACTTAAATAAATCCACATAGCAGCCGCTTAATGCCTTACCCCTTAGCTTGGTAGATAAATGGGTGCCAGGAGGAACATCACGATCCTTATACCCCAGTGGAGGGTCCTGCGCGCACCCCGAGCCCTGGATCTTGGCCCTGCCCGCCCGGGCCTCTTGGCGGCATTGCAACAGCCATGATGGGAACCCCGGGACACATTCCCCCCACAGCCAGTACTCAGGATTCCAATGCCCAACCCCATCCTCCTCGTCGGAGGTGGAAGACTCACCGCCCATTTTTTCGGCTGGCTGCTCCTCGGCCCGGATTCCCCCCTCCTCTTCGGATAGCTGCTCGCCAGGGTCAGACTGTTGGGAGGGGCTGTCCACCGATGTAAGCTCCTCTGTGCGAAGAGAGGATGGACGGGGGGCCCGGGAGGTCCCCGCAGCGAGCGGGGGTGGGCAGCTCCGCCCCTTGGCTGCGGATGATCCTGACACCTTCCCACGGCCCGACGATTGAGCAGCTGAGGGCCGAGCGGCCGGTGCCCTTGTGGCGGCCGGCCGGGGGGCTGAACGACCGGTTGCCCTGCCCCCACCAACCTCCGCGGACGAGCCCTGTAAAACCCCCCCAGCCACTTGCCCTGCCAACCCCACTGGGATCCCCCAGGAAGGAAATCCATAAGGAGAGAAAGGGGCCCATCCCCCCCCGAAACACCAGGGGGGCCCTGGTGGGGCTGGCGGATTAGCGCCGTGAGTACCCCCGGACATGGCGGGTCCCCATGGCGGAGGACCCCAACCGAAAGCCGGCATGAGCCCTTGCGGGCAGCCGGCGGACCCGCCTGCTGTTGCAGCGGAATGCGGATCTATTCCTGACCCCCCTACTGCGGGATCTTCCGGGCTAGATACCCTCACTATCCCCCGTTTTTTCACCGGGGAGGCCCCCGAGGGCAGTGGCCCGGGACCCCCAGGCACTGAGAGGGGAGCCTGGCCGGTGGAAAAAACTGAAGCCTCGTGGCCGCTCCCCTCGGAGAAGGAACTGCTGCATCCGGGTGAGGGGTCCCGCGGCGGAGCAGGTAAACCCGTGCGCCCACGGCGTACTGACAAATTCCCACCCCCTGCTCCTCCTGCGGCTGTGGCTGAAAGAGCCGCGCAAGTCCCGGACCGACGCGACCCCCGGCTTGCAGCCGAGCGCTCCCCCTTGGCCAAGGCCCGCCACCCCACCCCGCGCCAAAGAGCTGCCCGTGTCCCACCGTCCGCTCCCCTGGAGGGGGAAGCAGGGGCGGTCTGCGGGCGCGCTCGCGAGCTAGTGCTCCTGGAAGTGGTTTTTGGAGCCGCTGGCGCCATGCCGTATGCTGCCGAAAACCGAGAGAAACTGGGTAGAAGGAATCACGCCTTGCCGCCCCGATGAGAACAATGAACACCCGGAACTGGAACCCCGAAGGGAAACCCCCCCCGCTAGGCTCTCTCTCTCTCTTTTTTTATTTAAATACCTGTCGGTGAATGCGCAGCCGAGAGTCAAGAAGAACTCTTGCTCAGGAAACGAACGCTGTTGGGGTCGAGGCGAAGAAGACAGGAAAGGAAGAGAGGGGTGGCCATGGAGCGGGCAGCAATGTGCCTGGCCAGGCCGCTAGCGCCTTATAAGCCAGCCGCTGCCCCGTCCCCGCCCCCTCCGCCTCAGGTGAGCGGCGTGCCTTTTGAAGGGGGAGTGGCCCCTACCTGGGAACGGCACGCCGCGGCGAGTTCTTTGTCCTCGCGGGGCCTCCGCTTCCGCAATGGCCGCCGCGCGTTTATGGCGGCAACGGCTCTAGTTTTTCAGATGTATTAAATTAACTAGTGCTACTACTATCATTACTATGCAGTGTTATGCAATTCTATCTTCAACTGCCTATGATTTAATCTTGAATACGTGTTGGCTAAGAAATTGCTGTATGGCATTGATTATATCCATACAACGAATGTATTCATATAGCATGCATGCTAAAGTCACGTGAAGTACTCGGCTAAGGAATCACTATATGTCATTGATTACAACGAAAAGGAAATACGGTTATATAGCAAAAGCAACTAGTGGTACTTCCGAAATCTCTGCTAGCATTACATAGTATTACGAAATTCTATCTTCCACTGCCTATGAGATAAATACGTGTTGGCTAAGACATTGCTGCATGGCATTGATTACATCCATGCAACGAATATATTCATATAGCATGCATGCTAAAGTCACGTGAAGTACTCGGCTAAGAAATCACTGTATGTCATTGATTACATCCATACAACGAATAGGAAATACGGTTATATAGCAAAAGCAACTAGTGGTAGTTCCAAATTCTCTGCTAGCATTACATAGTATTACGAAATTCTATCTTCTACTGGGTATGATAACCTTAAGTACTCGTTGGCTAAGGAATTACATTATGTCACTGATTACATCGATACAACGAATAGGATATACATGCATATATATGCATGCTACAGACATGATTACATGTATAGCTTGTATATTACATGCATAGCATGCATGCTACAGACCCCTTAAATACTCGGCTAAGAAATCGCTTTATGTCATTCATTGCATCCAAAGAATGTAATCAATGTAGTACTGAATACTACTACATCGTATATTACATTGTATTATGGAATACTCTATTCTCTGTTATTATTACAAAGTATTATGAAAGTCTATCCTACTGGGTATGATCTTGAAATAGTTTTTCAGATGTATTAAATCAACTAGTGCTACTACTATCATTACTATGCAGTGTTATGAGATTCTATCTTCAACTGCCTAAGAGATAATCTTAAATACGTGTTGGCTAAGAAATTGCTGTATGGCATTGATTACATCCATACAACGAATAGGAAATACGGTTATATAGCAAAAGCAACTAGTGGTATTTCCAAAATCTCTGCTAGCATTACATAGTATTACGAAATTCTATCTTCTTCTACCTATGAGATAAATACGTGTTGGCTAAGACATTGCTGCATGGCATTGATTATATCCATGCAACCAATATATTAATATAGCATGCATGCTAAAGTCACGTGAAGTACTCGGCTAAGAAATCCCTGTTTGTCATTGATTACATCCATACAACGAATAGGAAATACGGTTATATAGCAAAAGCAACTAGTGGTATTTCCAAATTCTCTGCTAGCATTACATAGTATTATGAAATTCTATCTTCTACTGGGTATGATAAACTTAAGTACTCGTTGGCTATAGAGTAACATTATGTCAATGATTACGTCGATTCAACGAATAGGATATATACCTGCTATATCCATATAGCATGCATGCTACAGACATGATTACATGTATAGCATGTATATTACATGTATAGCATGCATGCTACAGACACCTTAAATACTCGGCTAAGAAATCGCTTTATGTCATTCATTGCATCCAAAGAATGTATTCGTTGCATCCAAAGAATGTAATCAATGTAGTAGTGAATACTGCTACATCGTATATTACATTGTATTATGGAATACTCTATTCTCTGTTCTTATTACAAAGTATTATGAAAGTCTATCCTACTGAGTATGATCTTGAAATAGTTTTTCAGATGTATTAAATCAACTATTGCTACTACTAGATTGGTTGAATTAAATCAACTAATGCTAAATCAACTAGTGCTACTAGTGCTACTACTAGATTGAGCCTCTTGTGGCGCAGAGTGGAAAGGCAGCTGTCTGAAAGCTTTGCCCATAAGGCTGGGAGTTCAATCCCAGCAGCCGGCTCAAGGTTGACTCAGCTTTCCATCCTTCCAAGGTCGGTAAATTGAGTAACCAGCTTGCTGGGGGGTAAACGGTCATGACTGGGGAAGGCACTGGCAAACCACCCCGTATTGAGTCTGCCATGAAAACGCTAGAGGGCGTCACCCCAAGGATCAGACATGACTCGGTGCTTGCACAGGGGATACCTTTACCTTTTACCTATACTACTAGATTGACTATTGTTCTTATGCAGTGTTATGAAATTCTATCTTCAACTGCTTATGAGATAATCTTAATTACATGTTGGCTAAGAAATTGCTGCATGGCATCGATTACATCCATGCAACGAATATATTCATATAGCATGCATGCTAAAGTCACGTGAAGTACTCGGCTAAGGAATCACTATATGTCATTGATTACAACGAATAGGAAATACGGTTATATAGCAAAAGCAACTAGTGGTAGTTCCAAAATCTCTGCTAGCATTACATAGTATTACGAAATTCTATCTTCAACTGCCTATGAGATAAAAACGTGTTGGCTAAGACATTGCTGCATGGCATTGATTACATCCATGCAACGAATATATTCATATAGCATGCATGCTAAAGTCACTTGAAGTACTCGGCTAAGAAATCCCTGTCTGTCATTGATTACATCCATACAACGAATAGGAAATACGGTTATATAGCAAAAGCAACTAGTGGTATTTCCAAATTCTCTGCTAGCATTACATAGTATTATGAAATTCTATCTTCTACTGGGTATGATAAACTTAAGTACTCGTTGGCTATAGAGTAACATTATGTCACTGATTATGTCGATTCAACGAATAGGATATATACCTGCTATATCCATATAGCATGCATGCTACAGACATGATTACATGTATAGCATGTATATTACATGTATAGCATGCATGCTACAGACACCTTAAATACTCGGCTAAGAAATCGCTTTATGTCATTCATTGCATCCAAAGAATGTATTCGTTGCGTCCAAAGAATGTAATCAATGTAGTAGTGAATACTGCTACATCGTATATTACATTGTATTATGGAATACTCTATTCTCTGTTCTTATTACAAAGTATTATGAAAGTCTATCCTACTGAGTATGATCTTGAAATAGTTTTTCAGATGTATTAAATCAACTAGTGCTACTACTAGATTGGTTGAATTAAATCAACTAATGCTAAATCAACTAGTGCTACTAGTGCTACTACTAGATTGAGCCTCTTGTGGCGCAGAGTGGAAAGGCAGCTGTCTGAAAGCTTTGCCCATAAGGCTGGGAGTTCAATCCCAGCAGCCGGCTCAAGGTTGACTCAGCCTTCCATCCTTCCAAGGTCGGTAAAATGAGTAACCAGCTTGCTGGGGGGTAAACGTTCATGACTGGGGAAGGCACTGGCAAACCACCCCGTATTGAGTCTGCCATGAAAATGCTAGAGGGCGTCACCCCAAGGATCAGACATGACTCGGTGCTTGCACAGGGGATACCTTTACCTTTTACCTATACTACTAGATTGACTATTGTTCTTATGCAGTGTTATGAAATTCTATCTTCAACTGCTTATGAGATAATCTTAATTACGTGTTGGCTAAGAAATTGCTGCATGGCATCGATTACATCCATGCAACGAATATATTCATATAGCATGCATGCTAAAGTCTCGTGAAGTACTCGGCTAAGGAATCACTATATGTCATTGATTACAACGAATAGGAAATACGGTTATATAGCAAAAGGAACTAGTGGTATTTCCAAATTCTCTGCTAGCATTACATAGTATTACGAAATTCTATCTTCTACTGGGTATGATAACCTTAAGTACTCGTTGGCTAAGGAATTACATTATGTCACTGATTACATCGATACACCGAATAGGATATATACCTGCTATATCCAGATAGCATGCATGCTACAGACACCTTAAATACTCAGCTAAGAAATCGCCTTATGTCATTCATTGCATCCAAAGAATGTATTCATTGCATCCAAAGAATGTAATCAATGTAGTAGTGAATACCACTACATCGTATATTACATTGTATTATGGAATACTCTATTCTATGTTCTTATTACAAAGTATTATGAAAGTCTATCCTACTGGGTATGATCTTGAAATAGTTTTTCAGATGTATTAAATCAACTAGTGCTACTACTATCATTACTATGCAGTGTTATGAAATTCTATCTACTACTGCCTATGAGATAAATACGTGTTGGCTAAGAAATTGCTGCATGGCATTGATTACATGATACGTGTTGGCTAAGAAATTGCTGCATGGCATTGATTACATCCATGCAATGAATATATTCATATAGCATGCATGCTAAAGTCACGTGAAGTACTCGGCTAAGAAATCACTGTATGTCATTGATTACATCCATACAACGAATAGGAAATACGGTTATATAGCAAAAGCAATATACATGTATAGCATGTATATTACATGTATAGCATGCATGCTACAGACCCCTTAAATACTCGGCTAAGAAATCGCTTTATGTCATTCATTGCATCCAAAGAATGTATTCATTGCATCCAAAGAATGTAATCAATGTAGTAGTGAATACTACTACATCGTATATTACATTGTATTATGGAATACTCTATTCTCTGTTATTATTACATAGTATTATGAAAGTCTATCCTACTGGGTATGATCTTGAAATAGTTTTTCAGATGTATTAAATCAACCAGTGCTACTACTATTACTATGCAGTGTTATGAAATTCTATCTTCAACTGCCTATGATTTAATCTTAAATACGTGTTGGCTAAGAAATTGCTGTATGGCATTGATTACATCCATACAACGAATAGGAAATACGGTTATATAGCAAAAGCAACTAGTGGTATTTCCAAATTCTCTGCTAGCATTACATAGTATTACGAAATTCTATCTTCTACTGGGTATTAGAACCTTAAGTACTCGTTGGCTAAGGAATTACAGTATGTCACTAATTACATCGATACAACGAATAGGATATATACCTGCTATATCCATATAGCATGCATGCTACAGACATGATTACATGTATAGCATGTATATTACATGCATAGCATGCATGCTACAGACCCCTTAAATACTCGGCTAAGAAATCGCTTTATGTCATTCATTGCATCCAAAGAATGTATTCGTTGCATCCAAAGAATGTAATCAATGTAGTAGTGAATACTGCTACATCGTATATTACATTGTATTATGGAATACTCTATTCTCTGTTCTTATTACAAAGTATTATGAAAGTCTATCCTACTGAGTATGATCTTGAAATAGTTTTTCAGATGTATTAAATCAACTAGTGCTACTACTAGATTGGTTGAATTAAATCAACTAATGCTAAATCAACTAGTGCTACTAGTGCTACTACTAGATTGAGCCTCTTGTGGCGCAGAGTGGAAAGGCAGCTGTCTGAAATAACAGAGAATAGAGTATTCCATAATACAATGTAATATACGATGTCATAGTATTCACTACTACATTAAATACGTTCTTTGGATGCAATGAATACATTCTTTGGATGCAATGAATGACATAAAACGATTTCTTAGCCGAGTATTTAAGGTGTCTGTAGCATGCATGCTATACATGTAATATGAATATATTCCCTAGGATGCTAGGAGGAGAGCCAGCAGCATTGGGATATGATGAAGCGTTTCGGCGACGGGTATCCAGCAACCCCGAGGCCAGATGGGATAGGCCGACCTTTGGGTCCGGGCATTTGGTCCTCGGCAGAAGTCAGCCGGTGGGGCGGAGGGGAATCGCCCTTCATACAGGAAAGACCTGACGGGCGTTTGCTGGGAATACAACCAGAATGGGTGCGAGAGGAAGAAATGCAAGTACTCGCATGCATGCGAGGGGTGTGGGGGTTCACATCCCAAGATAGAGTGTAGCAAGCGGCCCTTTCGGAGGGGCCGGCCCACTCCCAAAAAAGGGGGTGGGTCCGGCACCTCAGGAGGACTCGCGGGAGGCAGCGGGGAGGGGCAGGCTAATGCCTCCTAGCCCTGCTTTGTTGCACGTTAAGGCTCTATCTCCCATCAGGCTATCAACTCTTCTTCCTTTGCTTGCATCTTATCGGGATCAGGCCGCGGCCACTAACCTTAGGGAGGGATTCACTCATGGGTTCCGCATTCCATTCACGGGGGATCAGGTGGCCACGTCTTGCGCTAATTTAAAATCCGCTCGGCTAATGCCGGAGATCGTGGAGGCAAAGCTGCGAAAGGAGCTGGATGCGGGCAGGGTGGTGGGGCCGTATGCAGCCCCTCCCTTGGAGAATCTCCGGGTATCGCCTCCGGGGGTGGTGCCGAAGAGAACGCCAGGTGAGTTTCGCCTCATACACCACCTATCATACCCCAAAGGCTCATCGGTCAACGACTCCATCGATCCAGCCCTCTGTACAGTCAAATATGCCTCTTTCGATCATGCGGTAGCCTTGGTAAGGGCTTGTGGTCCGCGGGCCCTCATGGCAAAATGTGACATCAGGTCAGCCTTCCGCCTCTTACCGGTGCACCCCGGGGATTTCTCATTGCTGGGTTTTAAATTTGGGGGCATGTGGTACGTGGACAGGTCCATGCCTATGGGCTGTGCCGTGGCATGTGCGGCCTTTGAGACATTCAGCTCCTTCGTCAAATGGGTCTTTAAAAGAGAGGGATGGGTCGCCATATATCAAGCACTATTTGGATTACTACCTCTTGGTCGGCTCAGCCGGGACGGGGGAGTGCGCCCAGCGCTTATTGGGATTTCAGGAGCTGGCTGATGAACTCGGCATACCGCTGGCTCAGGAGAAGACGGAAGGTCTAACGGAGGTGCTCACCTATCTTGGGATTACCATCGATTCCAGAGAAGGGTGCTCACAGCTGCCGGCGGACAAACTCGGGGCCCTGTCAGGTCAATTACGCGCACTCTTGGCCCGCAATAAGTGTACCCTACGGGAGATGCAGCAGCTTCTCGGCCACCTAAATTTTGCCTGCAAGGCTGTAAAACCTGGGAGAGCCTTTTGCAGGCGCCTGGCTCAGGCAACGGCCGGGATTCAAGCCCCCCAACATCACATTCGCCTCACAAAGCAGATAAAAGCCGACATGGCTATCTGGCTATCATTTTTGTCATCATTTAATGGTGTGGCGATCTGGCAGTCCCCGCTGCTCCTAGGTGATGATCTGCAGGTGCAATCTGATGCAGCTGGGAGTTTAGGTTTCGGCGTGTCTTTCAATAACAGATGGTGCGCTCATCCTTGGCCTGCCAGTTGGAAAACCGGGGGCCTCCTTAGGGATCATACGTTCCTTGAGCTCTTTCCAATTTTGGCCGCGGTGGTTATATGGAGCAAGGAGTTCAAGAACCATAGGTTACCTTTTGGTGTGATAACCAGGCGGTTGTCAGGGTTGTCAATCGGCAGTCTTCTCGCTCCGAGCGGGTAATGCGTTTGGTGCGCCGCCTACTGTTGACCTGCTTAGTTTAACATTTCTTTTTCCGCCAAGCATGTTCCAGGGGTGGACAACGATATAGTGGATATAGCGGATATAGCGGATGCTCTATCCCGACTACAAATGCAGCGCTTCAAATTGATTACATCCATGCAACGAATATATTCATATAGCATGCATGCTAAAGTCACGTGAAGTACTCGGCTAAGAAATCACTGTATGTCATTGATTACATCCATACAACGAATAGGAAACACAAAATAGCAGGAAATAGCAAAAGCAACTAGTGGTATTTCCAAATTCTCTGCTAGTATTATAGTATAGTGATTCCTTAGCAGAGTACTTCACGTGACTTTAGCATGCATGCTATATGAATACATTCGTTGTATGGATGTAATCAATGCCATACAGCAATTTCTTACCCAACACGTATTTAAGATTATCTCATAGGCAGTTGAAGATAGAATTTCATAACACTGCATAGTAATGTTAGTAGTAGCACTAGTTGATTTAATAACACAGAATAGAGCATTCCATAATACAATGTAATATACGATGTAATAGTATTCACTACTACATTGATTACGTTCTTTGGATGCAATGAATGACATAAAGCGATTTCTTAGCCGAGTATTTCAGGTGTCTGTAGCATGCATGCTATGCATGTAATATACAATGCTATACATGTAATCATGTCTGTAGCATGCATGCTATATGGATATAGCAGGTATATATCCTATTCGTTGTATCAATGTAATCAGTGACATAATGTAATTCCTTAGCCAATGAGTACTTAAGGTTCTCATACCCAGTAGAAGATAGAATTTCGTAATACTATGTAATGCTAGCAGAGAATTTGGAAATACCACTAGTTGCTTTTGCTATATAACCGTATTTCCTATTCGTTGTATGGATGTAATCAATGACATACAGTGATTTCTTAGCCGAGTACTTCACATGACTTTAGCATGCATGCTATATGAATATATTCGTTGCATGGATGTAATCAATGCCATGCAGCAATGTCTTAGCCAACACGTATTTATCTCATAGGCAGTAGAAGATAGAATTTCATAACACTGCATAGTAATGATAGTAGTATCACTAGTTGATTTAATACATCTGAAAAACTATTTCAAGATCATACCCAGTAGGATAGACTTTCATAATACTTTGTAATAAGAACAGAGAATACAGTATTCCATAATACAATGTAATATACGATGTAGTAGTATTCACTACTACATTGATTACATTCTTTGGATGCAATGAATACATTCTTTGGATGCAATGAATGACATAAAGCGATTTCTTAGCCGAGTATTTAAGGTGTCTGTTACATGCATACTATACATGTAATATACATGCTATACATGTAATCATGTCTGTAGCATGCATGCTATATGGATATAGCAGGTATATATCCTATTAGTTGTATCGATGTAATCAGTAACATAATGTAATTCCTTAGCCAAGGAGTACTTAAGGTTATCATACCCAATAGAAGATAGAATTTCGTAATACTATGTAATGCTAGCAGAGAATTTGGAAATACCACTAGTTCCTTTTGCTATATAACCGTATTTCCTATTCGTTGTAATCAATGACATATAGTGATTCCTTAGCCGAGTACTTCACGTGACTTTAGCATGCATGCTATATGAATACATTCGTTGTATGGATGTAATCAATGCCATACAGCAATTTCTTAGCCAACACGTATTTAAGATTATCTCATAGGCAGTTGAAGATAGAATTTCATAACACTGCATAGTAATGATAGTAGTAGCACTAGTTGATTTAATACATCTGAAAAACTATTTCAAGATCATACCCAGTAGGATAGACTTTCATAATACTTTGTAATAATAACAGAGAATAGAGTATTCCATAATACAATGTAATTTACGATGTAGTAGTATTCACTACTACATTGATTACATTCTTTGGATGCAATGAATGACATAAAGCGATTTCTTAGCCGAGTATTTAAGGGGTCTGTAGCATGCATGCTATACATGTAATATACATGCTATACATGTAATCATGTCTGTAGCATGCATATATATGCATGTATATCCTATTCGTTGTATCGATGTAATCAGTGACGTAATGTAATTCCTTAGCCAACGAGTACTTAAGGTTATCATATCAACGAGTACTTAAGGTTATCGTAGAAGATAGAATTTCGTAATACTATTTAATGCTAGCAGAGAATTTGGAAGTACCACTAGTTGCTTTTGCTATATAACCGTATTTCCTATTCGATGTAATCAATGACATACAGTGATTTCTTAGCCGAGTACTTCACGTGACTTTAGCATGCATGCTATATGAATATATTGGTTGCATGGATGTAATCAATGCCATGCAGCAATGTCTTTGCCAACACGTATTTATCTCATAGGCAGTAGAAGATAGAATTTCGTAATACTATGTAATGCTAGCAGAGATTTTGGAACTACCACTAGTTGCTTTTGCTATATAACCGTATTTCCTATTCATTGTAATCAATGACATATAGTGATTCCTTAGCCGAGTACTTCACGTGACTTTAGCATGCATGCTATATGAATACATTCATTGTACGGATGTAATCAATGCCGTACAGCAGTTTCTTCGCGAACACATATTTAAGGCAGTTGAAGATAGAATTTCATAACACTGCATAGTAATGATAGTTGTAGCACTAGTTGATTTAATACATCTGAAAAACTGTTTTAAGATCATACCCAGTAGGACAGACTTTCATAATACTTTGTAATAATAACAGAGAATAGAGTATTCCATAATACAATGTAATAAATGATGTAGTAGTATTCACTAGTACATTGATTACATTCTTTGGATGTAATAAATGACATAAAGCGATTTCTTAGCCGAGTATTTAAGGGGTCTGTAGCATGCATGCTATACATGTAATATACATGCTATACATGTAATTATGTCTGTAGCATGCATATATATGCATGTATATCCTATTCGTTGTATCGATGTAATCAGTGACATAATGTAATTCCTTAGCCAACGAGTACTTAAGGTTATCATATCAACGAGTACTTAAGGTTATCGTAGAAGATAGAATTTCGTAATACTATGTAATGCTAGCAGAGATTTTGGAACTACCACTAGTTGCTTTTGCTATATAACCGTATTTCCTATTCGTTGTAATCAATGACATATAGTGATTCCTTAGCAGAGTACTTCACGTGAATTTAGCCTGCATGCTATATGAATATATTCGTTGCATGGATGTAATCAATGCCATGCAGCAATTTCTTAGCCAACACGTATTTATCTCATAGGCAGCAGTAGATAGAATTTCATAACACTGCATAGTAATGATAGTAGTAGCACTAGTTGATTTAATACATCTGAAAAGCTATTTCAAGATCATACCCAGTAGGCTAGACTTTCATAATACTTTGTAATAAGAACAGAGAATAGAGTATTCCATAATACAAGGTAATATACGATGTAGTAGTATTCACTATTACATTGATTACATTCTTTGGATGCAATGAATGACATAAAGCGATTTCTTAGCCGAGTATTTAAGGTGTCTGTAGCATGCATGCTATACATGTAATATACATGCTATACATGTAATCATGTCTGTAGCATGCATGCTATATGGATATAGCAGGTATATGTCCTATTCGTTGTATCGACGTAATCAGTGACATAATGTAATTCCTTAGCCAACGAGTACGTAAGGTTATCATACCCAGTAGAAGATAGAATTTCGTAATACTATGTAATGCTAGCAGAGAATTTGGAACTACCACTAGTTGTTTTTGCTATATAACCGTATTTCCTATTCGTTGTATGGATGTAATCAATGACATACAGTGATTTCTTAGCCGAGTACTTCACGTGACTTTAGCATGCATGCTATATGAATATATTGGTTGCATGGATGTAATCAATGCCATGCAGCAATATCTTAGCCAACACGTATTTCTCTCATAGGCAGTAGAAGATAGAATTTCGTAATACTATGTAATGCTAGCAGAGATTTTGGAACTACCACTAGTTGCTTTTGCTATATAACCGTATTTCCTATTCGTTGTAATCAATGACATATAGTGATTCCTTAGCCGAGTACTTCACGTGACTTTAGCATGCATGCTATATGAATACATTTGTTGTATGGATGTAATCAATGCCATACAGCAATTTCTTAGCCAACACGTATTTAAGTTATCTCATAGGCAATTGAAGATAGAATTTCCTAACACTGCATAGTAATAGTGATGGTGATAGTAGTAGCACTAGTTGATTTAATACATCTGAAAAACTATTTCAAGATCATACCCAGTAGGATAGACTTTCAAAATACTTTGTAATAATAACAGAGAATAGAGTATTCCATAATACAATGTAATATACGATGTAATAGGTTATCATACCAAGTAGAAGATAGAATTTCGTAATACTATGTAATACTAGCAGAGAATTTGGAAATACCACTAGTTGCTTTTGCTATATAACCGTATTTCCTATTCGATGTAATCAATGACATACAGTGATTTCTTAGCCGAGTACTTCACGTGACTTTAGCATGCATGCTATATGAATATATTGGTTACATGGATGTAATCAATGCCATGCAGCAATGTCTTTGCCAACACGTATTTATCTCATAGGCAGTAGAAGATAGAATTTCGTAATACTATGTAATGCTAGCAGAGATTTTGGAACTACCACTAGTTGCTTTTGCTATATAACCGTATTTCCTATTCATTGTAATCAATGACATATAGTGATTCCTTAGCCGAGTACTTCACGTGACTTTAGCATGCATGCTATATGAATACATTCATTGTACGGATGTAATCAATGCCGTACAGCAGTTTCTTCGCGAACACGTATTTAAGGCAGTTGAAGATAGAATTTCATAACACTGCATAGTAATGATAGTTGTAGCACTAGTTGATTTAATACATCTGAAAAACTGTTTTAAGATCATACCCAGTAGGACAGACTTTCATAATACTTTGTAATAATAACAGAGAATAGAGTATTCCATAATACAATGTAATAAATGATGTAGTAGTATTCACTAGTACATTGATTACATTCTTTGGATGTAATAAATGACATAAAGCGATTTCTTAGCCGAGTATTTAAGGGGTCTGTAGCATGCATGCTATACATGTAATATACATGCTATACATGTAATTATGTCTGTAGCATGCATATATATGCATGTATATCCTATTCGTTGTATCGATGTAATCAGTGACATAATGTAATTCCTTAGCCAACGAGTACTTAAGGTTATCATATCAACGAGTACTTAAGGTTATCGTAGAAGATAGAATTTCGTAATACTATGTAATGCTAGCAGAGATTTTGGAACTACCACTAGTTGCTTTTGCTATATAACCGTATTTCCTATTCGTTGTAATCAATGACATATAGTGATTCCTTAGCAGAGTACTTCACGTGAATTTAGCCTGCATGCTATATGAATATATTCGTTGCATGGATGTAATCAATGCCATGCAGCAATTTCTTAGCCAACACGTATTTATCTCATAGGCAGTAGAAGATAGAATTTCATAACACTGCATAGTAATGATAGTAGTAGCACTAGTTGATTTAATACATCTGAAAAGCTATTTCAAGATCATACCCAGTAGGCTAGACTTTCATAATACTTTGTAATAAGAACAGAGAATAGAGTATTCCATAATACAAGGTAATATACGATGTAGTAGTATTCACTATTACATTGATTACATTCTTTGGATGCAATGAATGACATAAAGCGATTTCTTAGCCGAGTATTTAAGGTGTCTGTAGCATGCATGCTATACATGTAATATACATGCTATACATGTAATCATGTCTGTAGCATGCATGCTATATGGATATAGCAGGTATATGTCCTATTCGTTGTATCGACGTAATCAGTGACATAATGTAATTCCTTAGCCAACGAGTACTTAAGGTTATCATACCCAGTAGAAGATAGAATTTCGTAATACTATGTAATGCTAGCAGAGAATTTGGAACTACCACTAGTTGTTTTTGCTATATAACCGTATTTCCTATTCGTTGTATGGATGTAATCAATGACATACAGTGATTTCTTAGCCGAGTACTTCACGTGACTTTAGCATGCATGCTATATGAATATATTGGTTGCATGGATGTAATCAATGCCATGCAGCAATATCTTAGCCAACACGTATTTATCTCATAGGCAGTAGAAGATAGAATTTCATAACACTGCATAGTAATGATAGTAGTAGCACTAGTTGTTTAAATATATCTGAAAAACTATTTCCAGATCATACCCAGTAGGATCGACTTTCATAATACTTTGTAATAATAACAGAGAATAGAGTATTCCATTATACAATGTAATATACAATGTAGTAGTATTCACTACTATATTGATTACATTCTTTAGATGCAATGAATACATTCTTTGGATGCAATGAATGACATAAAGTGATTTCTTAGCCGAGTACTTCACGTGACTTTAGCATGCATGCTATATGAATACATTCGTTGTATGGATGTAATCAATGCCATACAGCAATTTCTTAGCCAACACATATTTAAGATTATCTCATAGGCAGTTGAAGATAGAATTTCATGTAATTCATGTAATTACAATGTAATAGTATTCACTACTACATTGATTACGTTCTTTGGATGCAATGAATGACATAAAGAGATTACTTAGCCGAGTATTTAAGGGGTCTGTAGCATGCATGCTATATGGATATAGCAGGTATATATCCTATTCGTTGTATGGATGTAATCAGTGACATAATGAAATTCCTTAGCCAACGAGTACTTAAGGTTATCATACCAAGTAGAAGATAGAATTTCGTAATGCTATGTAATACTAGCAGAGAATTTGGAAATACCACTAGTTGCTTTTGCTATATAACCGTATTTCCTATTCGTTGTATGGATGTAATCAATGACATACAGTGATTTCTTAGCCGAGTTCTTCACGTGACTTTGGCATGCATGCTATATGAATATATTCGTTGCATGGATGTAATCAATGCCATGCAGCAATGTCTTAGCGAACACGTATTTATCTCATAGGCAGTAGAAGATAGAATTTCATAACACTGCATAGTAATGATAGTAGTAGCACTAGTTGATTTAATACATCTGAAAAACTATTTCAAGATCATATCCAGTAGGATAGACTTTCATAATACTTTGTAATAATGACAGAGAATAGAGTATTCCATAATACAATGTAATATACGATGTAGTAGTATTCACTACTACATTGATTACATTCTTTGGATGCAATGAATACATTCTTTGGATGCAATGAATGACATAAAGCGATTTCTTAGCAGAGTATTTAAGGTGTCTGTAGCATGCATGCTATACATGTAATATACATGCTATACATGTAATCATGTCTGTAGCATGCATGCTATATGGATATAGCAGGTATATATCCTATTCGTTGTATCAATGTAATCACTGACATAATATAATTCCTTAGACAACGAGTACTTAAGGTTATCATACCAAGTAGAAGATAGAATTTCGTAATACTATGTAATACTAGCAGAGAATTTGGAAATACCACTAGTTGCTTTTGCTATATAACCGTGTTTCCTATTCGTTGCATGGATGTAATCAATGAAATACAGTGATTTCTTAGCCGAGTACTTCACGTGAATTTAGCATGCATGCTATATGAATACATTCGTTGTATGGATGTAATCAAGGCCATACAGCAATTTCTTAGCCAACACGTATTCAAGATTAAATCATAGGCAGTTGAAGATAGAATTGCATAACACTGCATAGTAATGATAGTAGTAGCACTAGTTGATTTAATACATCTGAAAAACTAGAGCCCGTGCCACCATAAACGCGCGGCGGCCATTGCGGAAGCGGAGGCCCCGCGAGGAGAAAGGACTCGCCGCGGCGTGCCGTTCCCAGGTAGGGGCCACTCCCCCTTCAAAAGGCACGCCGCTCACCTGAGGCAGAGGGGGCGGGGACGGGGCAGCGGCTGGCTTATAAGGCGCTAGCGGCCTGGCCAGGCACATTGCTGCCCGCTCCACGGCCACCCCTCTCTTCCTTTCCTGTCTTCTTCGCCTCGACCCCAACAGCGTTCGTTACCTGAGCAAGAGTTCTTCTTGACTCTCGGCTGCGCATTCACCGACGGGTATTTAAAAAAAAAGAGAGAGAGAGAGAGAGAGAGCCTAGGTTTCCCTTCGGGGTTCCAGTTCCGGGTGTTCATTGTTCCCATCGGGGCGGCAAGGCGTGATTCCTTCTACCCGGTTTCTCCCGGTTTTCGGCAGCATACGGCATGGCGCCAGCGGCTTCAAAAACCACTTCCAGGAGCACTAGCTCGCGAGCGCGCCCGCAGACCGCCCCTGCTTCCCCCTCCAGGGGAGCGGACGGCGGGACACGGGCAGCTCTTTGGCGCGGGGTGGGGTGGCGGGCCTTGGCCGGGGGGGAGCGCTCGGCTGCAAGCCGGGGGTCGCGTCGGTCCGGGACTTGCGCGGCTCTTTCAGCCACAGCCGCAGGAGGAGCAGGGGGCGGGAATTTGTCAGTACGCCGTGGGCGCACGCGTTTACCTGCTCCGCCGCGGGACCCCTCACCCGGATGCAGCAGTTCCTTCTCCGAGGGGAGCGGCCACGAGGCTTCAGTTTTTTCCACCGGCCAGGCTCCCCTCTCAGTGCCTGGGGGTCCCGGGCCACTGTCCTCGGGGGCCTCCCCGGTGAAAAAACAGGGGATAGTGAGGGTATCTAGCCCGGAAGATCCCGCAGTAGGGGGGTCAGGAATAGGTCCGCATTCCGCTGCAACAGCAGGCGGGTCTGCCGGCTGCCCGCAAGGGCTCATGCCGGCTTTCGGTTTGGGTCCTCTGCCATGGGGACCCGCCATGTCCAGGGGTACTCACGGCGCTAATCCGCTAAGAAACTGCTGTACGGTTGCTTTTGCTATATAACCGTATTTCCTATTCGTTGTATGGATGTAATCAATGACATACAGTGATTTCTTAGCCGAGTACTTCACGTGACTTTAGCATGCATGCTATATGAATATATTCGTTGCATGGATGTAATCAATGCCATGCAGCAATGTCTTAGCCAACACGTATTTATCTCATAGGCAGTAGAAGATAGAATTTCGTAATACTATGTAATGCTAGCAGAGATTTTGGAAGTACCACTAGTTGCTTTTGCTATATAACCGTATTTCCTTTTCGTTGTAATCAATGACATATAGTGATTCCTTAGCCGAGTACTTCACGTGACTTTAGCATGCATGCTATATGAATACATTCGTTGTATGGATATAATCAATGCCATACAGCAATTTCTTAGCCAACACGTATTCAAGATTAAATCATAGGCAGTTGAAGATAGAATTGCATAACACTGCATAGTAATGATAGTAGTAGCACTAGTTAATTTAATACATCTGAAAAACTAGAGCCGTTGCCGCCATAAACGCGCGGCGGCCATTGCGGAAGCGGAGGCCCCGCGAGGACAAAGAACTCGCCGCGGCGTGCCGTTCCCAGGTAGGGGCCACTCCCCCTTCAAAAGGCACGCCGCTCACCTGAGGCGGAGGGGGCGGGGACGGGGCAGCGGCTGGCTTATAAGGCGCTAGCGGCCTGGCCAGGCACATTGCTGCCCACTCCACGGCCACCCCTCTCTTCCTTTCCTGTCTTCTTCGCCTCGACCCCAACAGCGTTCGTTTCCTGAGCAAGAGTTCTTCTTGACTCTCGGCTGCGCATTCACCGACAGGTATTTAAAAAAAAAAAGAGAGAGAGAGAGCCTAGCGGGGGGGGTTTCCCTTCGGGGTTCCAGTTCCGGGTGTTCATTGTTCTCATCGGGGCGGCAAGGCGTGATTCCTTCTACCCGGTTTCTCCCGGTTTTCGGCAGCATACGGCATGGCGCCAGCGGCTCCAAAAACCACTTCCAGGAGCACTAGCTCGGGAGCGCGCCCGCAGACCGCCCCTGCTTCCCCCTCCAGGGGAGCGGACGGTGGGACACGGGCAGCTCTTTGGCGCGGGGTGGGGTGGCGGGCCTTGGCCAAGGGGGAGCGCTCGGCTGCAAGCCGGGGGTCGCGTCGGTCCGGGACTTGCGCGGCTCTTTCAGCCACAGCCGCAGGAGGAGCAGGGGGTGGGAATTTGTCAGTACGCCGTGGGCGCACGGGTTTACCTGCTCCGCCGCGGGACCCCTCACCCGGATGCAGCAGTTCCTTCTCCGAGGGGAGCGGCCACGAGGCTTCAGTTTTTTCCACCGGCCAGGCTCCCCTCTCAGTGCCTGGGGGTCCCGGGCCACTGCCCTCGGGGGCCCCCCCGGTGAAAAAACGGGGGATAGTGAGGGTATCTAGCCCGGAAGATCCCGCAGTAGGGGGGTCAGGAATAGGTCCGCATTCCGCTGCAACAGCAGGCGGGTCCGCCGGCTGCCCGCAAGGGCTCATGCCGGCTTTCGGTTGGGGTCCTCCGCCATGGGGACCCGCCATGTCCGGGGGTACTCACGGCGCTAATCCGCCAGCCCCACCAGGGCCCCCCTGGTGTTTCGGGGGGGGATGGGCCCCTTTCTCTCCTTATGGATTTCCTTCCTGGGGGATCCCAGTGGGGTTGGCAGGGCAAGTGGCTGGGGGGGTTTTACAGGGCTCGTCCGCGGAGGTTGGTGGGGGCAGGGCAACCGGTCGTTCAGCCCCCCGGCCGGCCGCCACAAGGGCACCGGCCTCTCGGCCCTCAGCTGCTCAATCGTCGGGCCGTGGGAAGGCGTCAGGATCATCCGCAGCCAAGGGGCGGAGCCGCCCACCCCTGCTCGCTGCGGGGACCTCCCGGGCCCCCCGTCCATCCTCTCTTCGCACAGAGGAGCTTACATCGGTGGACAGCCCCTCCCAACAGTCTGACCCTGGCGAGCAGCTATCCGAAGAGGAGGGGGGAATCCGGGCCGAGGAGTAGCCAGCCGAAAAAATGGGCGGTGAGTCTTCCACCTCCGACGAGGAGGATGGGGTTGGGCATTGGGATCCTGAGTACTGGCTGTGGGGGGAATGTGTCCTGGGGTTCCCATCATGGCTGTTGCAATGCCGCCAAGAGGCCCGGGCGGGCAGGGCCAAGATCCAGGGCTCGGGGTGCGCGCAGGACCCTCCACTGGGGTATAAGGATCGTGATGTTCCTCCTGGCACCCATTTATCTACCAAGCTAAGGGGTAAGGCATTAAGCGGCTGCTATGTGGATTTATTTAAGTTCATTAGGCCCCTTGAGTGGTCTGCACGTACAAGCGTGAAGGGCCCCCGCGAGGCGCCGGTTGCATATGACGGCGAACGTTCTTTGCTTGCCTGGACAAGCGGATTTGCTGAATACCTCCGGCTGGTCACGTCAGTTTTCCCCGAGAGGGCCCCGCACTTGGCTGGGCATTTGTCCAATGTGTTGGATGCGAGGATGCTAGGAGGAGAGCCAGCAGCATTGGGATATGATGAAGCGTTTCGGCGACGGGTATCCAGGGGGCCTCCTTAGGGATCTTACGTTCCTTGAGCTCTTTCCAATTTTGGCCGCGGTGGTTATATGGAGCAAGGAGTTCAAGAACCATAGGTTACCTTTTGGTGTGATAACCAGGCGGTTGTCAGGGTTGTCAATCGGCAGTCTTCTCGCTCCGAGCGGGTAATGTGTTTGGTGCGCCGCCTAGTGTTGACCTGCTTAAAGTTTAACATTTCTTTTTCCGCCAAGCATGTTCCAGGGGTGGACAACGATATAGCGGATGCTCTATCCCGACTACACATGCAGCGCTTCAAAATCCTTGATCCGGAAGCGGACCCGACCCCAGAAGACTTCCCCGGGGACCTCTGGAATCTTGGCGTCGAGTAGTTCAGGACGGGCTATCGGAATCACTGGCGCCATCTACGCGCCGGTCCTACGCTGCGGCAATTTCGGGTTATCAGGCATGCTTACGGGATCAACTGGGAACCACGCCATTCCCTCCGTCCGAGGAGTCCATATTACGCTATTTGGCATATCTGCGGGACAATGGGCGTTCCGCCAGGACTCTGAATGTTCAATTGTCTGGTCTTGCGTTCTTTTGCAGGTTGCAGGGATGGTGGGATCCCAGGTCATCCTTCGTGATCCGCAAAGCATTGGAGGGTTGGCGCAGAATAGAGCCAAGGGCCCAGGACGCTCGTCCGCCAATCACTGCGGCATTGTTGGAAAAATTGATTGCGCAATTGCACACAGAGTGTTTTTCCCCCTATGAAGCTTTACTTTTCCGCGCGGCATTCTTGGTTGCATATTTTGGGGCCTTCCGCATCAGCGAGGTGGCCGCGGCATCTCGCACGGGTGTCTCGAATAGTGCCATCGGCAGGGAAGACGTACAAATTAGGGATGGGCATCTGCATATCCGCTTGCGGCGGTCTAAGACGGACCAGCAGGGGGCAGGGGCTCTGGTTGTCCTTCCAGCGCGGGGGCGAGACCCCCTTTGCCCAGTAAAAGGGGTTTCGAAATTTTTGGCCTTACGCCCAAAGGTCCCTGGTATCCTCTTCATGCATAGGGACGGCACGTCGCTATCGCGATTTCAATTCTCGGCGGTCCTACATGCCTGCCTGAGGGGCTTGGGTATACCTACTGACGGGTTCAGCTCCCACTCCTTCCAGATCGGGGCGGCCAGCCAAGCCGCTCATGACGGCATGAGCACTGAGGGCATCAAAGCACTGGGGCGTTGGCGGTCATCCACCTTCAAGACATATATTCGGCCTGACCTTTCACTACTTTAATACCGCTCACAGGTTCTGGCTTCAGGAGACGTCGAGCTTGGATCGTGGGCCACAGCATCGTTTACTGGGCCGGGGAGTACGCAAGACAGTCTGGATGGGGCGCCCATTTGGGCCTCGAACGGTCTTTTGACATTACATGGCACGGATCCCGCGGCATGCGGTGGCACGATCTTCTTCCGCTCATCCGACGGCGGCTGGGGGACTGCCCTCCCCCGGACGTGATCGTTATTCAGCTGGGGGGAAATGACTTACCTGCTATACCGGCGTTGGACCTGGCCGTTTCCATCATGAGGGACTTGCTTATCATCCAGCAACTCTGCCCCGGGACACTGGTGCGGTGGTGCGAGCTCCTGGTGCGGCGCTCATGGAAAGGTGCTCGGGACCCAAGCAAGGTGGACATGGCACGGCGCAAGATTTGCCGCACTGTCAGGAGATCCTGCGAGACTCGGCGCTGCGCGGTCATACCGCACCCCGATATAATGTTTGGCTTGGCCCCCCTCTTTCGGCAGGATGGCGTACACCTCTCGGAGTGGGGTCAGGATCTTTGGCTAGCAGATCTTCGGGCAGCTTTGGAAGGGCTCATCTCGCCATGAGCGTTGGCGGGAGCGGGAGCCGTGGCACTAGCTCCCGCTCTGTGGCGGTTTGTTAAGGGGCGGATCCAGGGGGGGCACAACCTGCGCCCGTGAGCCAGGGAGTGCCCACTTGCGGGAGCCTCCCCTAAGGAGGCGGCCGTGGCTGGCGGGCCGGCTTCACTAGAGGGGCCGGCCGCTTTCCATGGCAGGGCGGCTGGGGGCGGGCTCCAATGAGGTTGACGCCCGTGGGACCCGGCAAGTCTTGCTTTCCCAAGGGGGATAGCGGGCCTGATGGTTAGGGGTCCGGCCGACAGGTCGGCCGGCCCCGGGGGCGGGCCCGCTGGAGATTACCTCCCCCTCTCTTCCAGGGGGCTGCATGATGGCAGCAGCGAAGAAGGGGAGGTCATGGATCCACCCCTCCAACTTAGGGTGTGCCCATGCTCAGGGGATGTCTTTGTTTGTATTTTAATATACTGTGACCCACTTTTGCCAAGAAACTCGTATGCGTGTTCATTTGGACTGCGGGTATGCCCGCCTGCCTCCGCAAGAGCCGCTGCCGCCATAAACGCGCGGCGGCCATTGCGGAAGCGGAGGCCCCGTGAGGACAAAGAACTCACCGTAGCGTGCCGTTCCCAGGTAGGGGCCACTCCCCTTTCAGGAGGCACGCCGCTCACCTGAGGCGGAGTGGGCAAGGACGGGGCAGCGGCTGGCTTATAAGGCGCTAGCGGCCTGGCCAGGCACATTGCTGCCCGCTCCACGGCCACCCCTCTCTTCCTTCCCTCCCACCCTATTTAGCGGTTCTGGGTCACTCTGCAGTATAACGAGCAGTTGGCGGTTTGTTAAGGGGCGGATCCAGGGGGGGCACAACCTGCGCCCGTGAGCCAGGGGGTGCCCACTTGCGGGAGCCTCCCCTAAGGAGGCGGCCGTGGCTGGCGGGCCCGCTTCACTAGAGGGGCCGGCCGCTTTCCATGGCAGGGCGGCTGGGGGCGGGCTCCAATGAGGTTGACGCCCGTGGGGCCCGGCCAGTCTTGCCTTCCCAAGCGGGATAGCGGGCCTGATGGTTAGGGGTCCGGCCGAAAGGTGGGCCAGCCCCGCGGGTGGGCCCGCTGGAGATTAACTCCCCCTCTCTTCCAGGGGGCTGCATGATGGCAGCAGCGAAGAAGGGGAGGTCATGGATCCACCCCTCCACCTTAGGGTGTGCCCACGCTCATGGGATGTTTTTGTTTGTATTTTAATAAACTGTGACCCACTTTTGCCAAGAAACTCGTATGCGTGTTCATTTGGACTGCGGGTATGCCCGCCTGCCTCCGCAATTTCAAGATCATACCCAGTAGGATAGACTTTCATAATACTTTGTAATAATAACAGAGAATAGAGTATTCCATAAAACAATGTAATATACGATGTAGTAGTATTAACTACTACATTGATTACATTCTTTGGATGCAATGAATACATTCATTGGATGCAATGAATGACATAAAGCGATTTCTTAGCCGAGTATTTAAGGTGTCTGTAGCATGCAAGCTATACATGTGATACACATGCTATACATGTAATCATGTCTGTAGCATGCATGCTATATGGATATAGCAGGTATATATCCTATTCGTTGTATCGATGTAATCAGTGACATAATGTAATTCCTTAGCCAACGAGTACTTAAGGTTATCATACCCAGTAGAAGATAGAATTTCGTAATACTATGTAATGCTAGCAGAGAATTTGGAAATACCACTAGTTGCTTTTGCTATATAACCGTATTTCCTATTCGTTGTAATCAATGACATATAGTGATTCCTTACCCGAGTACTTCACGTGACTTTAGCATGCATGCTATATGAATACATTCGTTGTATGGATGTAATCAATGCCATACAGCAATTTCTTAGCCAACATGTATTTAAGATTATCTCATAGGCAGTTGAAGATAGAATTTCATAACACTGCATAGTAATGATAGTAGTAGCACTAGTTGATTTAATACATCTGAAAAACTATTTCAAGATCATACCCAGTAGGATAGACTTTCATAATACTTTGTAATAAGAACAGAGAATAGAGTATTCCATAATACAATGTAATATACGATGTAGTAGTATTAACTACTACATTGATTACATTCTTTGGATGCAATGAATACATTCTTTGGATGCAATGAATGACATAAAGCGATTTCTTAGCCGAGTATTTAAGGTGTCTGTAGCATGCAAGCTATACATGTGATACACATGCTATACATGTAATCATGTCTGTAGCATGCATGCTATATGGATATAGCAGGTATATATCCTATTCGTTGTATCGATGTAATCAGTGACATACTGTAATTCCTTAGCCAACGAGTACTTAAGGTTCTCATACCCAGTAGAAGATAGAATTTCGTAATACTATGTAATGCTAGCAGAGAATTTGGAAATACCACTAGTTGCTTTTGCTATATAACCGTATTTCCTATTCGTTGTATGGATGTAATCAATGACATACAGTGATTTCTTAGCCGAGTACTTCACGCGACTTTAGCATGCATGCTATATGAATATATTGGTTGCAGGGATGTAATCAATGCCATGCAGCAATGTCTTAGCCAACACGTATTTATCTCATAGGCAGAAGAAGATAGAATTTCGTAATACTATGTAATGCTAGCAGTGATTTTGGAACTACCACTGGTTGCTTTTGCTATATAACCGTATTTCCTATTCATTGTAATCAATGACATATAGTGATTTCTTAGCCGAGTACTTCACGTGACTTTAGCATGCATGCTATATGAATACATTCGTTGTATGGATGTAATCAATGCCATACAGCAATTTCTTAGCAAAGACGTATTTAAGATTATCTCATAGGCAGTTGAAGATAGAATTTCATAACACTGCATACTAATGATAGTAGTAGCACTAGTTGATTTAATACATCTGAAAAACTATTTCAAGATCATACCCAGTAGGATAGACTTTCATAATACTTTGTAATAATAACAGAGAATAGAGTATTCCATAATACAATGTAATATACGATGTAATAGTATTCACTACTACATTGAATACGTTCTTTGGATGCAATGAATACCTTCTTTGGATGCAATGAATGACATAAAGCGATTTCTTAGCCGAGTATTTAAGGTGTCTGTAGTGTCATGCTATACATGTAATATACATGCTATACATGTAATCATGTCTGTAGCATGCATGCTATATGGATATAGCAGGTATATATCCTATTCGTTGTATCAATGTAATCAGTGACATAATGTAATTCCTTAGCCAACGAGTACTTAAGGTTATCATACCAAGTAGAAGATAGAATTTCGTAATACTATGTAATACTAGCAGAGAATTTGGAAATACCACTAGTTGCTTTTGCTATATAACCGTATTTCCTATTCGTTGTATGGATGTAATCAACGACATACAGTGATTTCTTAGCCGAGTACTTCACGTGACTTTAGCATGCATGCTATATGAATACATTCGTTGTATGGATGTAATCAATACCATACAGCAATTTCTTAGCCAACACGTATTTAAGATTATCTCATAGGCAGTTGAAGATAGAATCTCATAACACTGTATAGTAATGATAGTAGTAGCACTAGTTGATTTAATACATCTGAAAAACTATTTCAAGATCATACCCAGTAGGATAGACTTTCATAATACTTTGTAATAATAACAGAGAATAGAGTATTCCATAATACAATGTAATATACGATGTAGTAGTATTCACTACTACATTAATTACATTCTTTGGATGCAATGAATACATTCTTTGGATGCAATGAATGACATAAGGCGATTTTTAGGTGAGTATTTAAGGTGTCTGTAGCATGCATGCTATACATGTAATATACATGCTATACATGTAATCATGTCTGTAGCATGCATGCTATATGGATATAGCAGGTATATATCCTATTCGTTGTATCGATGTAATCAGTGTCATAATGTAATTCCTTAGCCAACGAGTACTTAAGGTTATCATACCCAGTAGAAGATAGAATTTCGTAATACTATGTAATGCTAGCAGAGAATTTGGAAATACCACTAGTTGCTTTTGCTATATAACCGTATTTCCTATTCGTTGTAATCAATGACATATAGTGATTCCTTACCCGAGTACTTCACGTGACTTTAGCATGCATGCTATATGAATACATTCGTTGTATGGATGTAATCAATGCCATACAGCAATTTCTTAGCCAACATGTATTTAAGATTATCTCATAGGCAGTTGAAGATAGAATTTCATAACACTGCATAGTAATGATAGTAGTAGCACTAGTTGATTTAATACATCTGAAAAACTATTTCAAGATCATACCCAGTAGGATAGACTTTCATAATACTTTGTAATAAGAACAGAGAATAGAGTATTCCATAATACAATGTAATATACGATGTAGTAGTATTAACTACTACATTGATTACATTCTTTGGATGCAATGAATACATTCTTTGGATGCAATGAATGACATAAAGCGATTTCTTAGCCGAGTATTTAAGGTGTCTGTAGCATGCAAGATATGCATGTGATACACATGCTATACATGTAATCATGTCTGTAGCATGCATGCTATATGGATATAGCAGGTATATATCCTATTCGTTGTATCGATGTAATCAGTGACATAATGTAATTCCTTAGCCAACGAGTACTTAAGGTTATCATACCCAGTAGAAGATAGAATTTCGTAATACTATGTAATACTGACTGTACAGAGGGCTGGATCGATGGAGTCGTTGACCGATGAGCCTTTGGGGTATGATAGGTGGTGTATGAGGCGAAACTCACCTGGCGTTCTCTTCGGCACCACCCCCGGAGGCGATACCCGGAGATTCTCCAAGGGAGGGGCTGCATACGGCCCCACCACCCTGCCCGCATCCAGCTCCTTATGTCATTCATTGCATCCAAAGAATGTATTCATTGCATCCAATGAATGTAATCAATGTAGTAGTGAATACTACTACATCGTATATTACATTGTATTGTTATGGAATACTCTATTCTCTGTTCTTATTACAAAGTATTATGAAAGTCTATCCTACTGGGTATGATCTTGAAATAGTTTTTCAGATGTATTAAATCAACTAGTGCTACTACTATCATTACTATGCAGTGTTATGAAATTCTATCTACTACTGCCTATGAGATACATCCGTGTTGGCTAAGAAATTGCTGCATGGCATTGATTACATCCATGCAACGAATATATTCATATAGCATGCATGCTAAAGTCACGTGAAGTACTCGGCTAAGAAATCACTGAATGTCATTGATTACATCCATACAACGAATAGGAAATACGGTTATATAGCTAAAGCAACAAGTGGTATTTCCAAATTCTCTGCTAGCATTACATAGTATTACGAAATTCTATCTTCTACTGGGTATGAGAACCTTAAGTACTCGTTGGCTAAGGAATTACAGTATGTCACTGATTACATCGATACAACGAATAGGATATATACCTGCTATATCCATTTGCCGTGCAGGGGAATACTTTTCGCCAAATGAACCAACAGACACTTAATGGCATTAAATAGGCCACAACTTTTATTAACGATAGAGCGTTGACCAGCATGGGGGAGAATCGAACCAGCCCTCTTGTGGTCCCCTGACCACAAGGCAGCCACACGCAACATCATCAGGTATGCACGAGGCCCTTCAACAGCCCCTTGGGCTCCCCGTGCCCCCAATGCCCTGATGGATGAAAAGCGGAGGTGACCACCTCTTGAGAACCTGTTGAGGCGTGAACCCCTGCCGGGTTCCGGGCCACCCGGAAATGCGGATCTGCCGCCCCAGCTCATCCTCCATGAGTGATGGCCTTTCGGCACTGCTTACCCACAACCTCTTACGGAGGTCCCCCACAAAAGCATGCCAGCACGCAGGCTGGGCTTGTTTGCCAATGGTTCCTCCCCCATGCCCAAAACCCGCCAGTTGTGACAAAGGATGTTAGCAATATAACAAACATAACATGAGCATACAGTAACATATATTCTTAACATTTTTTATTCATCTTAAATTCCAACAAAGTTGGCACATGTAATTAGAATAATCCACTGTAAATAGGGAGGGAGGGTGGGCAACCTCGTCGGCAGAGAAGCGGGAAAGAGGCAGAAGCCTCCCCGACGCTTCCCTATAAGGCGCGGGCAAAGGAGGCTGCGAAGAGCCGACCTGGCCCCCTCCTTCCCCAGCCGTCCTCTTGCCGCGCTCCCGGTCGCCGCCCCAGGGATCGCTGGGACGTGTAGTCCCCTTCCCTGCCTTTCTTCGGCGAGGGCTTCCCCGCAGCGGCAAACGCGCCTGGGGTAAGTCCCATTCGCCCTTGCCGTGCAGGGGAATACTTTTCGCCAAATGAACCAACAGACACTTAATGGCATTAAATAGGCCACACCTTTTATTAACGATAGAGCGTTGACCAGCATGGGGGAGAATCGAACCAGCCCTCTTGTGGTCCCCTGACCACAAGGCAGCCACACGCAACGTCATCAGGTATGCACGAGGCCCTTCAACACCCCCTTGGGCTCCCCGTGCCCCCAATGCCCTGATGGATGAAAAGGGGAGGTGACCACCTCTTGGGAACCCGTTGAGGCGTGAACCCCTGCCGGGTTCCGGGCCACCCGGAAATGTGGATCTGCCGCCCGAGCTCATCCTCCATGAGTGATGGCCTTTCGGCACCGCTTACCCACAACCTCTTACGGAGGTCCCCCACAAAAGCATGCCAGCACGCAGGCTGGGCTTGCTTGCCAATGGTTCCTCCCCCATGCCCAAAACCCGCCACAGAGCAAGGGGATGGGTTCCTCCAACCCCGCGCTCCCGCCAACGCTCTTACAAACCGGAAAAGCCCAACAAAGTGTGCCTCAAATCATCCAACCAGAAGTCCATCCCCCATTCGGAGAGATGGACTCCATCCGCTCTATATAGAGCCCATGAACGATGACAAATGTCAGGGTGTGTGATGTACACACCACCTTCCGTAACAAGGAACTTGGCCACCATTTTGTTGACTTTTTTGCGGGCCACGTCAACCTTTTTTGGGGAAACGGCCCCCCTCCAAGTACGCCGCTCTAACAAGGCGGACCACCAGATACGAAGCCCAGGAAAACGACAAGCAAGTTGCTTGAAGTCACGTCTGATGGCATCAGCTAAACCCACTGCTGTCACACTGGTGAGGTCGTTCTCTCCAAGATGTACCACCACAATGTCAGGAACCCCGGTGCGATGAATAGCCGAATCCAGATCCCTTTCCAGGGATGCCCAGCGCATGCCTCGGCGGCCCGCCCAGGAGATACGATAACGACCAACCAGGCCCAGGTCATTGTTCCAACCGGATCTTACTGCATAGCGCGCAGCCCAATGGACGATACTGTGCCCGATAACCAGCACTTTCGGGGTAACCTGGACCAAACCTGCAAAATGGAATACGTTATAGAAAACGTTACAGCAACAAATCTGGACGCACATATTTCTTATATGCCACTGAACGCCACCGGCCCACTGCCCTGAGCTCATCCGGAGGCACTCCAGAAGCAGCTGCTTCGGTTGCCGCCCCAATTCGAAATGAGTGGGTGCCGAATTGTTTTGACGGAAGGCCCAGCTGGTGGAGCGTGCTCCTCAAAACAGCCCCAAACTGATACCTTGACAAGCAAGTGCCATTTTCGTGAATCAACAAAGGGCCGTCGATCTTTGGCCTCACAGCTAAAAAGGCCCCCACGATGGTGACCGGGCAGGGAGCGTCACCCCAATCCTTCCTTAACACTATATAGGATCCTCTACCCAGCTGATCAGTTTTTGAACGGCGAAGAGTGATGTGCAGCTCTTCGTCAGTGAGTTGCACATCTCCCCTCGCAACTGCTTGATCGCCCGTGCCTGAACGGGACCCCGATACAAGCTCTGAGCACCGGAAGGCCCCAAAAAAGGCAAGAGTAAACGCTACCGCAAAAAGGGCAACTTCGTAACCGTCGGAGCATACAGCAGGCAATTGAATCACCATGTTCCTCAAAATGTCTAACGAAATAGGCCGCCTGGGGTCAGCTGTAGCTGGGCTGATCCTCTTCCATCCTGCGATGGCTTTCCGGATCAGAAAGGATGATGAGGGATCCCACCAACCCCTGGTTTTGCAGAAAAAGGATAGCCCCACCACTTGGATGTTCATGGACCCCGGGGACATTTTGCGGGAACGTAAATGGACGAGGTAGCGCAGCACTAAATCCTCTGTTGGAGGTAAGGCCCTAAGGCCCTCTTCCTGCTCCATGTAATCCATGTAACCCTGAACTGCTGCTGTATAAGTGTTGCCGGAGCGAGGGAATGTTCCACGGCCTCGAGGATCATTCCAGGCCAATCCTCCACAACTCCTCCGGGAAACGGTCTGGACACATGTTCGCCTCTGGCGCCAACTGGCGAAACCTCTGTTCCTGGAACCGAGACAGAGCGTCAGCGATTTCATTAGTGGCGCCCGGGACATGACGGGCCACAAAGGAGATGTTGCTCCCCAAGCAAACCCTGACTAGTATCCTCACTAAACCCATTACCCGGGGGGATTTGCTCGATTGCCGATTTATAATGCGCACAACCGCTTGATTGTCGCACCAGAATAAAACTTTGCTGTCCTGAAATAAATCTTTCCACACGATAACTGCCGCCACAATTGGAAATAGTTCCAAGAAGGTAAGGTCCCGAAGGATAGGGGACCCCGACCATTCCTGTGGCCACCTCTCTTGGCGAACCAACGGTTACAAAAGAAAACTCCAAACCCCAGACTACCCGATGCATCGGAATGCACTTGAAAAGATGTTTCCGGGGAGACTGGCGTCTGCCAGATAGATACCCCATTGAAACTTGCTAGGAAGTCATGCCACACACGTAAATCTTCTTTCAGTGACCGTGATAAACGTATATGATGGTGTGGCGCCTTGATGCCCGCTGTAGCTCTGGCCAGGCGTGCACAGAATGCCCTGCCAGGTGAAACAGCCTTACAGGCAAAGTTTAAGTGTCCCAAAATACTTTGCACTTCTTTTAAGGTACACTTCCTCTTTGACAAAAGCTGCCCTAGCAAAGCCCTCAGCGCCAACACCTTGTCTTCTAGCAATTTGGATAAACCAGCCACCGAATCCAACGTAATACCCAGATAGGTCAAACAGGAAGACGGGCCTTCAGTCTTCTCTGCTGCCAGTGGCACCCCCAATTCCTCGGCCAACATTTGAAACATTAACAACTTATCATGGCATGCAGAGGTTCCCGCCGGGCCAATGAGCAAAAAGTCATCTAAGTAGTGCGTGATATGCGGGCTCCCAGAGCAGTACTTCATAACCCATTCTAAAAAGGTACTGAAGGATTCAAAGGCAAAGCATGCGATGGAGCACCCCATCGGCATGGCCTTGTCCACATACCAAGAATTCCGAAAGTTGCACCCCAGTAAACAAAAATCCTCTGGATGTACCGGCAACAGTCTGAAGGCTGATTGAATATCGCACTTGGCGAGTAACGCCCCAGGGCCGCAATCCTTGACCAATGATATTGCCTGGTCTAAGGATGCATAGGTGACCGAGCTGAGCTCAGGAGCAATCCTGTCATTCACTGACGTCCCTTTCAGATAGGACAAATGGTGTATTAGTCTAAATTGTCCCGGGGCCTTCTTGGGGACTACCCCTAATGGTGACACTCGCAAATTAGGTAGGGGTGGCTTGGGATATGGGCCAGCCATGCGGCCAGCCTGGCACTCTTTCCGGATCTTGTCTGCCACCACTTCAGGCATTTGCATAGCAGACTTCAGATTTGGGCTAGTAGTAGCCTCCCGCTTTCCCTCGTATGGAATGCGAAAACCCACCGCAAATCCAGAAGCCAGGTACTCAGCTGACTCCCGATTTGGATAGTCCTTTAACAGTGCCAACAAGGCGGCAACCTTAACGGGGGAGATAGCCAAGGTGGTAAGTTCCAAAGGGACTTCATTCTGCTTTTTGGGTCCCCGCTGCGCTTGAGTTCGCCGATCCACTCCCCTTCTTGGCGGTGGATCGGCCGGATCGAAAGGGGCGACTCGAAACCTGACGATTGCAGTCGTGTTTTCCATGCCCTCCCCCACAAGCTTCACAGCTGTGTTCAAATCTACAGCGGCGACGTTGGCAGGACCCTTTTTGGAAATCCCAACATAGGCCTTTCACCTCCCTCTTGCCACTTGACCAGCGCCTCTCAGGCTCATTTCTCTGGACATAGGGGCCCACTTTTACCATCCAAGAGTCCCTTTCCCTTAAATCCCATCTAGCTTGCGCATTGTTGGACGCTTTTTCCCTGGCTTTTGTGTCATACATTACCGCAGCCGCATCTCCTGATAGTACCATGGCCTCCATGACATTATTGAAGTGCCGTATCAAATGCCATCCCCGTTCAGGGAAGGCCCCGGCTACTAGGCACATATATTCCCCATACCCCCTGATCCAGTTCGTAAAGGTTCTCTCAACCGCTACCCGATCCCTGCGAGGCCGCCTTTTCTTAATACCAGTTTTGGGGGCATCATCATCGGGTCTCACAAATTCAAAAACATCAACATAATAACCTAACAGGGCCCGCATGCGCTGCTTCCTGGATAGATGGGTCCCAGGTGGATCATCCCCCGCCGGGAAACCAATTGGGGGTTGAGTTGGCTTTCCCATCCCTGCTCCCTCCTTATAGTATACTCTGGTGGCTTCTCGAAAGCCTGCTAGCCATGCCGGGATGCCCGGAACCATGGCCGTTTGGAGCCAATATGCAACGTCCTTTTGGCCCACCACCATCTCATCTTCAGAAGATGAGGACTCACTAGAAGAGCTTGCCCTGGAGCGCCTGCCATGCTCGTGCCTTCTGCGCTTCCTGCCTTTTGACTCAGCAAGGACGCTGTCTCCTGTCACGGACGGTGCTTGCCCAGGAGCTGAAGCTCCAGGAGCAGGAGCTGAAGCGGCTGGCAAAGCTTGCCTTTCTTCCGCTACAGTCCCTGATGTCTTCGTTACAGACAACACCATAGGGGCTGGAGTCACCCGGCCATCAACACCGGCCTGTTCATTTAAAGTTAATTGTTGACTATTAACATGAACGTGTTGCTGCCTAGCCACCCTGGCGTCCCGCCGAGCCAATACAGGCTCCCCTGGTTCCTGCCAGCTGCCTACCAACCCCAATGGGGCAGCAGTCATAACCCCCCCCCATACTCGGGGCTGCCGGGAAGCGCACCACAGGACTCCCAGGCCGCTGACCTGCTAAGTGCCCATGTGGGTACAGTTGAGGCCAATTTGACTGCATCCCCACAGTGGGCCATGAATTTTGCATGCCCATATATGGCCAGGTTGTATGACTCCCCATAGGCCACCCAGACTGGCCACTGCCCACCTGAACCATGCCCTGGGCAGTGGGAGGGTACCACTGGACAGGGGCTGAGTTTTCCCACCCTTGCCACCAACCCACGCCAGGAGGCGCTGCTGAGGGGGCGGGTTGACCCATGCTGTCCGGTTGAAAAGAAAAAACTTGGGCCTGGCCACTCTGGCCTGCCCCGGATAAGGAGGCTGCTCCCCCAGAGGTTTGGTTTCCACCCATTGCGGCCTCAATCGGCCCACTGGCCGTCGACTCCACCTCCCCTGCCGCCGCTGTACTCGGCAACGACGGGGGATTGGCCCGAGACCGCTCCTGTGCCCTGCGGGAGGCACCCCTAGTGCCATAGGGCAACGATCCAGGCCCCACTTCTACTAAGCCCTCCGTTCCCCGAAGTCCCACCGGTGTGGACTCCGGCAACCGACTGGGGACAGAACGCCCACGGGCAGCTGTTTTTGCCCGGGCTCCCTGTGCCGCCCCCTGTTTTCCCCGTGGCCGGCTAGATGGCGAGCGGCCCGACTCCCAACGGCACGCAGGCCGCGCCCGTTCAGACCGGGCCGCTGCGCAACGCCCAGCCATGTTCTCCCCGCTTCTCTTGCCACCCTCAAAATAAATGAAAATAACAAACAAAGAATCAAAATGAACAAAACAATAAAGGAAAATAAAAAAGTTTTTTTTTTTAATCGGCTGCGCCGCACTGAAGCCAAAATCACTATATGTCATTGATTACATCCATACAACAAATAGGAAATACGGTTATATAGCAAAAGCAACAAGTGGTATTTCCAAATTCTCTGCTAGTATTACATAGTATTACGAAATTCTATCTTCTATCTTCTACTGGGTATGATAATCTTAAGTACTCGTTGGCTAAGGAATTACATTATGTCACTGATTACATCGATACAACGAATAGGATATATACCTGCTATATCCATATAGCATGCATGCTACAGACATGATTACATGTATAGCATGTATATTACATGTATAGCATGCATGCTACAGACACCTTAAATACTCAGCTAAGAAATCGCCTTATGTCATTCATTGCATCCAAAGAATGTATTCATTGCATCCAAAGAATGTAATCAATGTAGTAGTGAATACTACTACATCGTATATTACATTGTATTATGGAATACTCTATTCTCTGTTCTTATTACAAAGAATTATGAAAGTCTATCCTACTGGGTATGATCTAAAAATAGTTTTTCAGATGTATTAAATCAACTAGTGCTACTACTATCATTACTATGCAGTGTTATGAAATTCTATCTTCAACTGCATATGATTTCCTATGCATATGATTTCCTATTTCCTATTCGTTGTATGGATGTAGTCAATGACATACAGTGATTTCTTAGCCGAGTGCGGGGCCCTCTCGGGGAAAACTGACGTGACCAGCCGGAGGTATCCATTGCTGTATGGCATTGATTACATCCATACAACGAATGTATTCATATAGCATGCATGCTAAAGTCACGTGAAGTACTCGGCTAAGAAATCCCTGTTTGTCATTGATTACATCCATACAACGAATAGGAAATACGGTTATATAGCAAAAGCAACTAATGGTATTTCCAAATTCTCTGCTAGCATTACATAGTATTATGAAATTCTATCTTCTACTGGGTATGATAAACTTAAGTACTCGTTGGCTATAGAGTAACATTATGTCACTGATTACATTGATACAACGAATAGGATATATACCTGCAATATCAAAGCACTGGGGCGTTGGCGGTCATCCGCCTTCAAGACATATATTCGGCCTGACCTTTCACTACTCACAAGCTATACATGTGATACACATGCTATACATGTAATCATGTCTGTAGCATGCATGCTATATGGATATAGCAGGTATATATCCTATTCGTTGTATCGATGTAATCAGTGACATAATGTAATTCCTTAGCCAACGAGTACTTAAGGTTATCATACCCAGTAGAAGATAGAATTTCGTAATACTATGTAATGCTAGCAGAGAATTTGGAAATACCACTAGTTGCTTTTGCTATATAACCGTATTTCCTATTCGTTGTAATCAATGACATATAGTGATTCCTTACCCGAGTACTTCACGTGACTTTAGCATGCATGCTATATGAATACATTCGTTGTATGGATGTAATCAATGCCATACAGCAATTTCTTAGCCAACACGTATTTAAGATTATCTCATAGGCAGTTGAAGATAGAATTTCATAACACTGCATAGTAATGATAGTAGTAGCACTAGTTGATTTAATACATCTGAAAAACTATTTCAAGATCATACCCAGTAGGATAGACTTTCATAATACTTTGTAATAATAACAGAGAATAGAGTATTCCATAATACAATGTAATATACGATGTAATAGTATTCACTACTACATTGAATACGTTCTTTGGATGCAATGAATACCTTCTTTGGATGCAATGAATGACATAAAGCGATTTCTTAGCCGAGTATTTAAGGTGTCTGTAGTGTCATGCTATACATGTAATATACATGCTATACATGTAATCATGTCTGTAGCATGCATGCTATATGGATATAGCAGGTATATATCCTATTCGTTGTATCAATGTAATCAGTGACATAATGTAATTCCTTAGCCAACGAGTACTTAAGGTTATCATACCAAGTAGAAGATAGAATTTCGTAATACTATGTAATACTAGCAGAGAATTTGGAAATACCACTAGTTGCTTTTGCTATATAACCGTATTTCCTATTCATTGTATGGATGTAATCAACGACATACAGTGATTTCTTAGCCGAGTACTTCACGTGACTTTAGCATGCATGCTATATGAATACATTCGTTGTATGGATGTAATCAATGCCATACAGCAATTTCTTAGCCAACACGTATTTAAGATTATCTCATAGGCAGTTGAAGATAGAATCTCATAACACTGTATAGTAATGATAGTAGTAGCACTAGTTGATTTAATACATCTGAAAAACTATTTCAAGATCATACCCAGTAGGATAGACTTTCATAATACTTTGTAATAATAACAGAGAATAGAGTATTCCATAATACAATGTAATATACGATGTAGTAGTATTCACTACTACATTAATTACATTCTTTGGATGCAATGAATGACATAAGGCGATTTTTAGGTGAGTATTTAAGGTGTCTGTAGCATGCATGCTATACATGTAATATACATGCTATACATGTAATCATGTCTGTAGCATGCATGCTATATGGATATAGCAGGTATATATCCTATTTGTTGTATCGATGTAATAAGTGACATAATGTAATTCCTTAGCCAACGAGTACTTAAGGTTATCATACCCAGTAGAAGATAGAATTTCGTAATATTATGTAATACTAGCAGAGAATTTGGAAATACCACTAGTTGCTTTTGCTAATTCCTGCTATTTTGTTTTTCCTATTCGTTGTATGGATGTAATCAATGACATACAGTGATTTCCTAGCCGAGTACTTCACGTGACTTTAGCATGCGTGCTATATGAATATATTCGTTGCATGGATGTAATCATTGCCATGCAGCAATGTCTTAGCCAACACGTATTTATCTCATAGGCAGTAGAAGATAGAATTTCGTAATACTATGTAATGCTCTCAGATATTTTGGAACTACCACTGGTTGCTTTTGCTATATAACCGTATTTCCTAGTCGTTGTAATCAATGACATAATGTAATTCCTTAGCCAACGAGTACTTAAGGTTATCATACCCAATAGAAGATAGAATTTCGTAATACTATGTAATGCTAGCAGAGATTTTGGAAATACCACTATTTGCTTTTGCTATATAACCGTTCCTATTCGTTGTAATCATTGACATATAGTGATTCCTTAGCCGAATACTTCACGTGACTTTAGCATGCATGCTATATGAATACATTCGTTGTATGGATGTAATCAATGCCATACAGCAATTTCTTAGCCAACACGTATTTAAGATTATCTCATAGGCAGTTGAAGATAGAATTTCATAACACTGCATAGTAATGATAGTAGTAGCACTAGTTGATTTAATACACCTGAAAAACTATTTCAAGATCATACCCAGTAGGATAGACTTTCATAATACTTTGTAATAATAACAGAGAACAGAGTATTCCATAATACAATGTAATATACGATGTAATAGTATTCACTACTACATTGATTACGTTCTTTGGATTCAATGAATACATTCTTTGGATGCAATGAATGACATAAAGCGATTTCTTAGCCGAGTATTTAAGGTGTCTGTAGCATGCATGCTATACATGTAATATACATGCTATACATGTAATCATGTCTGTAGAATGCATGTTATATGGATATAGCAGGTATATATCCTATTCGTTGTATCGATGTAATCAGTGACATAATGTAATTCCTTAGCCAACGAGTACTTAAGGTTATCATACCCAGTAGAAGATAGAATTTCGTAATACTATGTAATGCTAGCAGAGAATTTGGAAATACCACTAGTTGCTTTTGCTATATAACCGTATTTCCTATTCGTTGTATGGATGTAATCAATGACATACAGTGATTTCTTAGCCGAGTACTTCACGTGACTTTAGCATGCATGCTATATGAATATATTGGTTGCATGGATGTAATCAATGCCATGCAGCAATGTCTTAGCCAACACGTTTTTATCTCATAGGCAGTTGAAGATAGAATTTCGTAATACTATGTAATGCTAGCAGAGATTTTGGAACTACCACTAATTGCTTTTGCTATATAACCGTATTTCCTATTCGTTGTGATCAATGACATATAGTGATTCCTTAGCCGAGTACTTCACGTGACTTTAGCTTGCATGATATATGAATACATTCGTTGTATGGATGTAATCAATGCCATGCAGCAATTTCTTAGCCGACACGAAATTAAGATTATGTCATAAGCAGTTGAAGATAGAATATCATAACACTGCATAGGAACAATAGTCAATCTAGTAGTAAAGGTAAAATGTAAAGGTATCCACTGTGCAAGCACCGAGTCATGTCTGATCCTTGGGGTGACGCCCTCTAGCGTTTTCATGGCAGACTCAATACGGGGTGGTTTGCCAGTGCCTTCCCCAGTCATGACCGTTTACCCCCCAGCAAGATGGTTACTCATTTTACCGACCTTGGAAGGATTGAAGGCTGAGTCAACCTTGAGCCGGCTGCTGGGATTGAACTCCCAGCCTTATGGGCAAAGTTTTCAGACAGCTGCCTTTCAACTCTGCGCCACAAGAGGCTCAATTTAGTAGTAGCACTAGTAGCACTAGTTGATTTAGCATTAGTTGATTTAATTCAACCAATCTAGTAGTAGCACTAGTTGATTTAATACATCTGAAAAACTATTTCAAGATCATACCCAGTAGGATAGACTTTCATAATACTTTGTAATAATAACAGAGAACAGAGTATTCCATAATACAATGTAATATACGATGTAATAGTATTCACTACTACATTGATTACGTTCTTTGGATTCAATGAATACATTCTTTGGATGCAATGAATGACATAAAGCGATTTCTTAGCCGAGTATTTAAGGTGTCTGTAGCATGCATGCTATACATGTAATATACATTATACATGTAATCATGTCTGTAGCATGCATGGATATAGCAGGTATATATCCTATTCGTTGTATCGATGTAATCAGTGACATAATGTAATTCCTTAGCCAACGAGTACTTAAGGTTATCATACCCAGTAGAAGATAGAATTTCGTAATACTATGTAATGCTTGCAGAGAATTTAGAAATACCACTAGTTGCTTTTGCTATATAACCGTATTTCCTATTCGTTGTATGTATGTAATCAATGACATACAGTGATTTCTTAGCCGAGAACTTCCCGTGACTTTAGCATGCATGCTATATGAATATATTCGTTGCATGGATGTAATCAATGCCATGCAGCAGTGTCTTAGCCAACACGTTTTTATCTCATAGGCAGTTGAAGATAGAATTTCGTAATACTATGTAATGCTAGCAGAGATTTTGGAACTACCACTAGTTGCTTTTGCTATATAACCGTATTTCCTATTCGTTGTAATCAATGACATATAGTGATTCCTTAGCAGAGTACTTCACGTGACTTTAGCATGCATGCTATATGAATACATTCGTTGTATGGATGTAATCAATGCCATACAGCAATTTCTTAGCCAACACGTATTTAAGATTATCTCATAGGCAGTTGAAGATAGAATTTCATAACACTGCATAATAATGATAGTAGTAGCACTAGTTGATTTAATACATCTGAAAAACTATTTCAAGATCATATCCAGTAGGATAGACTTTCATAATACTTTGTAATAATGACAGAGAATAGAGTATTCCATAATACAATGTAATATACGATGTAGTAGTATTCACTACTACATTGATTACATTCTTTGGATGCAATGAATACATTCTTTGGATGCAATGAATGACATAAAGCGATTTCTTAGCCGAGTATTTAAGGGGTCTGTAGCATGCATGCTATATATGTAATATACAAGCTATACATGCAATCATGTCTGTAGAATGCATGCTATATGGATATAGCAGGTATATATCCTATTCGTTGTATCGATGTAATCATGCAACGAATATAGCATGCATGCTACAGACACCCTTAAATACTCAGCTAAGAAATCGCTTTATGTCATTCATTGCATCCAAAGAATGTATTCATCAGGCCCTCTATCCCCCTTGGGAAGGCAAGACTTGCCGGGTCCCACGGGCGTCAACCTCATTGGAGCCCGCCCGCAGCCGCCCTGCCATGGAAAGCGGCCGGCCCCTCCAGTGAAGCCGGCCCGCCAGCCACGGCCGCCTCCTTAGGGGAGGCTCCCGCAAGTGGGCACCCCCTGGCTCACGGGCGCAGGTTGTGCCCCCCCCTGGATCCGCCCCTTAACAAACCGCCACAGAGCGGGAGCTAGTGCCACGGCTCCCGCTCCCGCCAACGCTCATGGCGAGATGAGCCCTTCCAAAGCTGCCCGAAGATCTGCTAGCCAAAGATCCTGACCCCACTCTGAGAGGTGTACGCCATCCTGCCGAAAGAGGGGGGCCAAGCCAAACATTATATCGGGGTGCGGTATGACCGCGCAGCACCGAGTCTCGCAGGATCTCCTGACAGTGCGGCAAATCTTGCGCCGTGCCATGTCCACCTTGCGTGGGTCCCGAGCCCCTTTCCATGAGCGCCGCACCAGGAGCTCGCACCACCGCACCAGTGTGCCGGGGCAGAGTTGCTGGATGATAAGCAAGTCCCTCATGATGGAAACGGCCAGGTCCAACGCTGGTATAGCAGGTAAGTCATTTTCCCCCAGCTGAATAACGATCACGTCCGGGGGAGGGCAGTCCCCCAGCAGCCGTCGGATGAGCGGAAGAAGATCGTGCCACTGCATGCCGCGGGATCCGTGCCATGTAATGTCAAAAGACCGTTCGAGGCCCAAATGGGCGCCCCATCCAGACTGTCTTGCGTACTCCCCGGCCCAGTAAACGATGCTGTGGCCCACGATCCAAGCTCGACGTCTCCTGAAGCCAGAACCTGTGAGCGGTATTAAAGTAGTGAAAGGTCAGGCCGAATATATGTCTTGAAGGCGGATGACCGCCAACACCCCAGTGCTTTGATGCCCTCAGTGCTCATGCCGTCATGAGCGGCTTGGCTGGCCACCCCAATCCGGAAGGAGTGGGAGCTGAACCCGTCAGTAGGTATACCCAAGCCCCTCAGGCAGGCATGTAGGACCGCCGAGAATTGAAAACGCGATAGCGACGTGCCGTCCCGATGCATGAATAGGATACCAGGGACCTTTGGGCGTAAGGCCAAAAATTTCGAAACCCCTTTTACTGGGCAAAGGGGGTCTCACCCCCGCGCTGGAAGGACAACCAGAGCCCCTGCCCCCTGCTGGTCCGTCTTAGACCGCCGCAAGCGGATATGCAGATGCCCATCCCTAATTTGTACGTCTTCCCTGCCGATGGCACTATTCGAAACACCCGTGCGAGATGCCGCGGCCACCTCGCTGATGCGGAAGGCCCCAAAATATGCAACCAAGAATGCCGCGCGGAAAAGTAAAGCTTCATAGGGCGAAAAACACTCTGTGTGCAATTGCGCAATCAATTTTTCCAACAATGCCCCAGTGATTGGCGGACGAGCGTCCTGGGCCCTTGGCGCTATTCTGCGCCAACCCTCCAATGCTTTGCGGATCACGAAGGATGACCTGGGATCCCACCATCCCTGCAACCTGCAAAAGAACGCAAAACCAGACAATTGAACATTCAGAGTCCTGGCGGAACGCCCATTGTCCCGCAGATATGCCAAATAGCGTAATATGGACTCCTCGGACGGCGGGAATGGCGTGGTTCCCAGTTGATCCCGTAAGCATGCCTGATAACCCGAAATTGCCGCAGCGTAGGACCGGCGCGTAGATGGCGCCAGTGATGCCGATAGCCCGTCCTGAACTACTCGACGCCAAGATTCCAGAGGTCCCCGGGGAAGTCTTCTGGGGTCGGGTCCACTTCCGGAGCAAGAATTTTGTCCCGGACCGACGCGACCCCCGGCTTGCAGCCGAGCGCTCCCCCCGGCCAAGGCCCGCCACCCCACCCCGCGCCAAAGAGCTGCCCGTGTCCCGCCGTCCGCTCCCCTGGAGGGGGAAGCAGGGGCGGTCTGCGGGCGCGCTCGCGAGCTAGTGCTCCTGGAAGTGGTTTTTGAAGCCGCTGGCGCCATGCCGTATGCTGCCGAAACCCGGGAGAAACCGGGTAGAAGGAATCACGCCTTGCCGCCCCGATGGGAACAATGAACACCCGGAACTGGAACCCCGAAGGGAAACCTAGGCTCTCTCTCTCTCTCTCTCTCTTTTTTTTTAAATACCCGTCGGTGAATGCGCAGCCGAGAGTCAAGAAGAACTCTTGCTCAGGTAACGAACGCTGTTGGGGTCGAGGCGAAGAAGACAGGAAAGGAAGAGAGGGGTGGCCGTGGAGCGGGCAGCAATGTGCCTGGCCAGGCCGCTAGCGCCTTATAAGCCAGCCGCTGCCCCGTCCCCGCCCCCTCCGCCTCAGGTGAGCGGCGTGCCTTTTGAAGGGGGAGTGGCCCCTACCTGGGAACGGCACGCCGCGGCGAGTCCTTTCTCCTCGCGGGGCCTCCGCTTCCGCAATGGCCGCCGCGCGTTTATGGTGGCAGCGGCTCTAGTTTTTCAGATGTATTAAATCAACTAGTGCTACTACTATCATTACTATGCAGTGTTATGCAATTCTATCTTCAACTGCCTATGATTTAATCTTGAATACGTGTTGGCTAAGAAATTGCTGTATGGCATTGATTATATCCATACAACGAATGTATTCATATAGCATGCATGCTAAAGTCACGTGAAGTACTCGGCTAAGGAATCACTATATGTCATTGATTACAACGAAAAGGAAATACGGTTATATAGCAAAAGCAACTAGTGGTAGTTCCAAAATCTCTGCTAGCATTACATAGTATTACGAAATTCTATCTTCTACTGCCTATGAGATAAATACGTGTTGGCTAAGACATTGCTGCATGGCATTGATTACATCCATACAACGAATATATTCATATAGCATGCATGCTAAAGTCACGTGAAGTACTCGGCTAAGAAATCACTGTATGTCATTGATTACATCCATACAACGAATAGGAAATACGGTTATATAGCAAAAGCAACTAGTGGTAGTTCCAAATTCTCTGCTAGCATTACATAGTATTACGAAATTCTATCTTCTACTGGGTATGATAACCTTAAGTACTCGTTGGCTAAAGAATTACATTATGTCACTGATTACATCGATACAACGAATAGGATATACATGCATATATATGCATGCTACAGACATGATTACATGTATAGCTTGTATATTACATATATAGCATGCATGCTACAGACCCCTTAAATACTCGGCTAAGAAATCGCTTTATGTCATTCATTGCATCCAAAGAATGTAATCAATGTAGTACTGAATACTACTACATCATATATTACATTGTATTATGGAATACTCTATTCTCTGTTATTATTACAAAGTATTATGAAAGTCTATCCTACTGGGTATGATCTTGAAATAGTTTGTCAGATGTATTAAATCTAGTGCTACTACTATCATTACTATGCAGTGTTATGAAATTCTATCTTCAACTGCCTATGAGATAATCTTAAATACGTGTTGGCTAAGAAATTGCTGTATGGCATTGATTACATCCATACAACGAATGTATTCATATAGCATGCATGCTAAAGTCACGTGAAGTACTCGGCTAAGGAATCACTATATGTCATTGATTACAATGAATAGGAAATACGGTTATATAGCAAAAGCAACTAGTGGTAGTTCCAAAATCTCTGCTAGCATTACATAGTATTACGAAATTCTACCTTCTACTGCCTATGAGATAAATACGTGTTGGCTAAGACATTGCTGCATGGCATTGATTACATCCATGCAACCAATATATTCATATAGCATGCATGCAAAAGTCACGTGAAGTACTCGGCTAAGAAATCACTGTATGTCATTGATTACATCGAATAGGAAATACGGTTATAAAGCAAAAGGAACAAGTGGTATTTCCAAATTCTCTGCTAGTATTACATAGTATTACGAAATTCTATCTTCTATCTTCTACTGGGTATGATAACCTTAAGTACTCGTTGGCTAAGGAATTACATTATGTCACTGATTACGTCGATACAACAAATAGGATATATACCTGCTATATCCATATAGCATGCATGCTACAGACATGATTACATGTATAGCATGCATGCTACAGACCCCTTAAATACTCGGCTAAGAAATCGCTTTATGTCATTCATTGCATCCAAAGAACGTAATAAATGTAGTAACGAATACTATTACATCGTATATTACATTGTATTATGGAATACTCTATTCTCTGCTATTATTACAAAGTATTATGAAAGTCTATCCTAGTGTGTATGATCTTGAAATAGTTTTTCAGATGTATTAAATCAATTAGTGCTACTACTATAATTACTATGCAGTGTTATGAAATTCTATCTTCAACTGCCTGTGAGATAATCTTAAATACGTGTTGGCTAAGAAATTGCTGTATAGCATTGATTACATCCATGCAACCAATATATTCATATAGCATGCATGCTAAAGTCATGTGAAGTACTCGGCTAAGGAATCACTATATGTCATTGATTACAACGAATAGAAAATACGGTTATATAGCAAAAGCAACTAGTGGTAGTTCAAAAAACACTGCTAGCATTACATAGTATTACGAAATTCTATCTTCTACGGCCTATGAGATAAATACGTGTTGGCTAAGACATTGCTGCATGGCATTGATTACATCCATGCAACCAATATATTCATATAGCATGCATGCTAAAGTCACGTGAAGTACTCGGCTAAGAAATCACTGTATGTCTGATTACATCCATACGACGAATAGGAAATACGGTTATCTAGCAAAAGCAACTAGTGGTATTTCCAAATTCTCTGCTAGCATTACATAGTATTACGAAATTCTATCTTCTATGATAACCTTTACTCATTGATATGATAACCTTAAGTACTCGTTGGCTAAGGAATTACATTATGTCACTGATTACATCGATACAACGAATAGGATATACATGCATATATATGCATGCTACAGACATGATTACATGTATAGCATGTATATTACATGTATAGGATGCATGCTACAGACCCCTTAAATACTCGGCTAAGAAATCACTTTATGTCATTCATTGCATCCAAAGAATGTATTCATTGCATCCAAAGAATGTAATCAATGTAGTAGTGAATACTACTACATCGTATATTACATTGTATTACGGAATACTCTATTCTCTGTTATTATTACAAAGTATTATGAAAGTCTATCCTACTGGGTATGATCTTGAAATAGTTTTTCAGATGTATTAAATCAACTAGAGCTACTACTATCATTACTATGCAGTGTTATGAAATTCTATCTTCAACTGCCTAAGAGATAATCTTAAATACGTGTTGGCTAAGAATTTGCTGTATGGCATTAATTACATCCATACAACGAATAGGAAATACGGTTATATAGCAAAAGCAACTAGTAGTATTTCCAAAATCTCTGCTAGTATTACATAGTATTACGAAATTCTATCTTCTTCTACCTATGAGATAAATACGTGTTGGCTAAGACATTGCTGCATGGCATTGATTATATCCATGCAACCAATATATTCATATAGCATGCATGCTAAAGTCACGTGAAGTACTCGGCTAAGAAATCCCTGTTTGTCATTGATTACATCCATACAACGAATAGGAAATACGGTTATATAGCAAAAGCAACTAATGGTATTTCCAAATTCTCTGCTAGCATTACATAGTATTATGAAATTCTATCTTCTACTGGGTATGATAAACTTAAGTACTCGTTGGTTATAGAGTAACATTATGTCACTGATTACGTCGATTCAACGAATAGGATATATACCTGCTATATCCATATAGCATGCATGCTACAGACATGATTACATGTATAGCATGTATATTACATGTATAGCATGCATGCTACAGACACCTTAAATACTCGGCTAAGAAATCGCTTTATGTCATTCATTGCATCCAAAGAATGTATTCGTTGCATCCAAAGAATGTAATCAATGTAGTAGTGAATACTGCTACATCGTATATTACATTGTATTATGGAATACTCTATTCTCTGTTCTTATTACAAAGTATTATGAAAGTCTATCCTACTGAGTATGATCTTGAAATAGTTTTTCAGATGTATTAAATCAACTAATGCTACTACTAGATTGGTTGAATTAAATCAACTAATGCTAAATCAACTAGTGCTACTAGTGTACTACTAGATTGAGCCTCTTGTGGCGCAGAGTGGAAAGGCAGCTGTCTGAAAGCTTTGCCCATAAGGCTGGGAGTTCAATCCCAGCAGTCGGCTCAAGGTTGACTCAGCCTTCCATTCTTCCAAGGTCGGTAAAATGAGTAACCAGCATGCTGGGGGGTAAACGGTCATGACTGGGGAAGGCACTGGCAAACCACCCCGTATTGAGTCTGCCATGAAAACGCTAGAGGGCGTCACCCCAAGGATCAGACATGACTCGGTGCTTGCACAGGGGATACCTTTACCTTTTACCTATACTACTAGATTGACTATTGTTCTTATGCAGTGTTATGAAATTCTATCTTCAACTGCTTATGAGATAATCTTAATTACGTGTTGGCTAAGAAATTGCTGCATGGCATCGATTACATCCATGCAACGAATATATTCATATAGCATGCATGCTAAAGTCACGTGAAGTACTCGGCTAAGGAATCACTATATGTCATTGATTACAACGAATAGGAAATACGGTTATATAGCAAAAGCAACTAGTGGTAGTTCCAAAATCTCTGCTAGCATTACATAGTATTACGAAATTCTATCTTCTACGGCCTATGAGATAAATACGTGTTGGCTAAGACATTGCTGCATGGCATTGATTACATCCATGCAACCAATATATTCATATAGCATGCATGCTAAAGTCACGTGAAGTACTCGGCTAAGAAATCACTGTATGTCTGATTACATCCATACGACGAATAGGAAATACGGTTATCTAGCAAAAGCAACTAGTGGTATTTCCAAATTCTCTGCTAGCATTACATAGTATTACGAAATTCTATCTTCTATGATAACCTTTACTCATTGATATGATAACCTTAAGTACTCGTTGGCTAAGGAATTACATTATGTCACTGATTACATCGATACAACGAATAGGATATACATGCATATATATGCATGCTACAGACATGATTACATGTATAGCATGTATATTACATGTATAGGATGCATGCTACAGACCCCTTAAATACTCGGCTAAGAAATCACTTTATGTCATTCATTGCATCCAAAGAATGTATTCATTGCATCCAAAGAATGTAATCAATGTAGTAGTGAATACTACTACATCGTATATTACATTGTATTACGGAATACTCTATTCTCTGTTATTATTACAAAGTATTATGAAAGTCTATCCTACTGGGTATGATCTTGAAATAGTTTTTCAGATGTATTAAATCAACTAGTGCTACTACTATCATTACTATGCAGTGTTATGAAATTCTATCTTCAACTGCCTAAGAGATAATCTTAAATACGTGTTGGCTAAGAATTTGCTGTATGGCATTGATTACATCCATACAACGAATAGGAAATACGGTTATATAGCAAAAGCAACTAGTAGTATTTCCAAAATCTCTGCTAGCATTACATAGTATTACGAAATTCTATCTTCTTCTACCTATGAGATAAATACGTGTTGGCTAAGACATTGCTGCATGGCATTGATTATATCCATGCAACCAATATATTCATATAGCATGCATGCTAAAGTCACGTGAAGTACTCGGCTAAGAAATCCCTGTTTGTCATTGATTACATCCATACAACGAATAGGAAATACGGTTATATAGCAAAAGCAACTAGTGGTAGTTCCAAAATCTCTGCTAGCATTACATAGTATTACGAAATTCTATCTTCAACTGCCTATGAGATAAAAACGTGTTGGCTAAGACATTGCTGCATGGCATTGATTACATCCATGCAATGAATATATTCATATAGCATGCATGCTAAAGTCACGTGAAGTACTCGGCTAAGAAATCCCTGTTTGTCATTGATTACATCCATACAACGAATAGGAAATACGGTTATATAGCAAAAGCAACTAATGGTATTTCCAAATTCTCTGCTAGCATTACATAGTATTATGAAATTCTATCTTCTACTGGGTATGATAAACTTAAGTACTCGTTGGCTATAGAGTAACATTATGTCACTGATTACGTCGATTCAACGAATAGGATATATACCTGCTATATCCATATAGCATGCATGCTACAGACATGATTACATGTATAGCATGTATATTACATGTATAGCATGCATGCTACAGACACCTTAAATACTCGGCTAAGAAATCGCTTTATGTCATTCATTGCATCCAAAGAATGTATTCGTTGCATCCAAAGAATGTAATCAATGTAGTAGTGAATACTGCTACATCGTATATTACATTGTATTATGGAATACTCTATTCTCTGTTCTTATTACAAAGTATTATGAAAGTCTATCCTACTGAGTATGATCTTGAAATAGTTTTTCAGATGTATTAAATCAACTAATGCTACTACTAGATTGGTTGAATTAAATCAACTAATGCTAAATCAACTAGTGCTACTAGTGTACTACTAGATTGAGCCTCTTGTGGCGCAGAGTGGAAAGGCAGCTGTCTGAAAGCTTTGCCCATAAGGCTGGGAGTTCAATCCCAGCAGTCGGCTCAAGGTTGACTCAGCCTTCCATCCTTCCAAGGTCGCTAAAATGAGTAACCAGCTTGCTGGGGGGTAAACGGTCATGACTGGGGAAGGCACTGGCAAACCACCCCGTATTGAGTCTGCCATGAAAACGCTAGAGGGCGTCACCCCAAGGATCAGACATGACTCGGTGCTTGCACAGGGGATACCTTTACCTTTTACCTATACTACTAGATTGACTATTGTTCTTATGCAGTGTTATGAAATTCTATCTTCAACTGCTTATGAGATAATCTTAATTACGTGTTGGCTAAGAAATTGCTGCATGGCATCGATTACATCCATGCAACGAATATATTCATATAGCATGCATGCTAAAGTCACGTGAAGTACTCGGCTAAGGAATCACTATATGTCATTGATTACAACGAATAGGAAATACGGTTATATAGCAAAAGCAACTAGTGGTAGTTCCAAAATCTCTGCTAGCATTACATAGTATTACAAAATTCTATCTTCAACTGCCTATGAGATAAAAACGTGTTGGCTAAGACATTGCTGCATGGCATTGATTACATCCATGCAACGAATATATTCATATAGCATGCATGCTAAAGTCACGGGAAGTACTCGTCTAAGAAATCACTGTATGTCATTGATTACAACGAATAGGAAATACGGTTATATAGCAAAAGGAACTAGTGGTATTTCCAAATTCTCTGCTAGCATTACATAGTATTACGAAATTCTAACTTCTATTGGGTATGATAACCTTAAGTACTCGTTGTCTAAGGAAGTACATTATGTCACTGATTACATCGATACACCGAATAGGATATATACCTGCTATATCCAGATAGCATGCATGCTACAGACACCTTAAATACTCAGCTAAGAAATCGCCTTATGTCATTCATTGCATCCAAAGAATGTATTCATTGCATCCAAAGAATGTAATCAATGTAGTAGTGAATACCACTACATCGTATATTACAATGTATTATGGAATACTCTATTCTATGTTCTTATTACAAAGTATTATGAAAGTCTATCCTACTGGGTATGATCTTGAAATAGTTTTTCAGATGTATTAAATCAACTAGTGCTACTACTATCATTACTATGCAGTGTTATGAAATTCTATCTACTACTGCCTATGAGATAAATACGTGTTGGCTAAGAAATTGCTGCATGGCATTGATTACATGATACGTGTTGGCTAAGAAATTGCTTCATGGCATTGATTACATCCATGCAACGAATATATTCATATAGCATGCATGCTAAAGTCACGTGAAGTACTCGGCTAAGAAATCACTGTATGTCAGTGATTACATCCATACAACGAATAGGAAATACGGTTATATAGCAAAAGCAACTAGTGGTATTTCTAAATTCTCTGCAAGCATTACATAGTATTACGAAATTCTATCTTCTACTGGGTATGATAACCTTAAGTACTCGTTGGCTAAGGAATTACATTATGTCACTGATTACGTCGATACAACGAATAGGATATATACCTGCTATATACATATAGCATGCATGCTACAGACATGATTACATGTATAGCATGTATATTACATGTATAGCATGCATGCTACAGACACCTTAAATACTCGGCTAAGAAATCGCTTTATGTCATTCATTGCATCCAAAGAATGTATTAATTGCATCCAAAGAATATAATCAATGTAGTAGTGAATACTACTACATCATATATTACATTGTATTATGGAATACTGTATTCTCTGTTCTTATTACAAAGTATTATGAAAGTCTATCCTACTGGGTATGATCTTGAAATAGTTTTTCAGATGTATTAAATCAACCAGTGCTACTAGTATCATTACTATGCAGTGTTATGAAATTCTATCTTCAACTGCCTATGATTTAATCTTAAATACGTGTTGGCTAAGAAATTGCTGTATGGCATTGATTACATCCATACAACGAATGTATTCATATAGCATGCATGCTAAAGTCACGTGAAGTACTCCGCTAAGGAATCACTATATGTCATTGAATACAACGAATAGGAAATACGGTTATATAGCAAAAGCAACTAGTGGTTGTTCCAAAATCTCTGCTAGCATTACATAGTATTACGAAATTCTATCTTCTACGATAACCTTAAGTACTCGTTGATATGATAACCTTAAGTACTCGGCTAAGGAATTACATTATTGCACTGATTACATCGATACAACGAATAGGATATACATGCATATATATGCATGCTACAGACATGATTACATGTATAGCATGTATATTACATGTATAGCATGCATGCTACAGACCCCTTAAATACTCGGCTAAGAAATCGCTTTATGTCATTCATTGCATCCAAAGAATGTAATCAATGTAGAAGTGAATACTACTACATCGTATATTACATTGTATTATGGAATACTCTATTCTCTGTTATTATTACAAAGTATTATGAAAGTCTATCCTACTGGGTAAGGTAAAGATAAAGGTATCCCCTGTGCAAGCACCGAGTCATGTCTGACCCTTGGGGTGACGCCCGCTAGCGTTTTCTTGGCAGACTCAATACGGGGTGGTTTGCCAGTGCCTTCCCCAGTCATTACCATTTACCCCCCAGCAAGCTGGGTACTCATTTTACCGACCTCGGAAGGATGGAAGGCTGAGTCAACCTTGAGCCGGCTGCTGGGATTGAACTCCCAACCTCATGGGCAGACAGATTCAGACAGCATATCGCTGCCTTACCACTCTGCGCCACAAGAGGCTCATCCTACTGGGTATGATCTTGAAATAGTTATTCAGTTGTATTAAATCAACTAGTGCTACAACTATCATTACTATGCAGTGTTATGAAATTCTATCTTCAACTGCCTATGAGATAATCTTAAATACGTGTTGGCTAAGAAATTGCTGTATGGCATTGATTACATCCATACAACGAATGTATTCATATAGCATGCATGCTAAAGTCACGTGAAGTACTCGGCTAAGAAATCACTGTATGTCATTGATTACATCCATACAACGAATAGGAAATACGGTTATATAGCAAAAGCAACTAGTGGTATTTCCAAATTCTCTGCTAGCATTACATAGTATTATGAAATTCTATCTTCTATTGGGTATGATAATCTTAAGTACTCGTTGGCTAAGGAATTACATTATGTCACTGATTGCGTCGATACAAGGAATAGGATATATACCTGCTATATCCATATAGCATGCATTCTACAGACATGATTACATGTATAGCATGTATATTACATGTATAGCATGCATGCTACAGACCCCTTAAATACTCGGCTAAGAAATCGCTTTATGTCATTCATTGCATCCAAAGAATGTATTCATTGCATCCAAAGAATGTAATCAATGTAGTAGTGAATACTACTACATCGTATATTACATTGTATTATGGAATACTCTATTCTCTGTTATTATTTCATAGTATTATGAAAGTCTATCCTACTGGGTATGATCTTGAAATAGTTTTTCAGATGTATTAAATCAACCAGTGCTACTACTATTACTATGCATTGTTATGAAATTCTATCTTCAACTGCCTATGATTTAATCTTAAATACGTGTTGGCTAAGAAATTGCTGTATGGCATTGATTACATCCATACAACGAATAGGAAATACGGTTATATAGCAAAAGCATCTAGTGGTATTTCCAAATTCTCTGCTAGCATTACATAGTATTACGAAATTCTATCTTCTACTGGGTATGAGAACCTTAAGTACTCGTTGGCTAAGGAATTACAGTATGTCAGTAATTACATCGATACAACGAATAGGATATATACCTGCTATATCCATATAGCATGCATGCTACAGACATGATTACATGTATAGCATGTATATTACATGCATAGCATGCATGCTACAGACACCTTAAATACTCGGCTAAGAAATCGCTTTATGTCATTCATTGCATCCAAAGAATGTATTCGTTGCATCCAAAGAATGTAATCAATGTAGTAGTGAATACTGCTACATCGTATATTACATTGTATTATGGAATACTCTATTCTCTGTTCTTATTACAAAGTATTATGAAAGTCTATCCTACTGAGTATGATCTTGAAATAGTTTTTCAGATGTATTAAATCAACTAGTGCTACTACTAGATTGGTTGAATTAAATCAACTAATGCTAAATCAACTAGTGCTACTAGTGCTACTACTAGATTGAGCCTCTTGTGGCGCAGAGTGGAAAGGCAGCTGTCTGAAATAACAGAGAATAGAGTATTCCATAATACAATGTAATATACGATGTCATAGTATTCACTCCTACATTAAATACGTTCTTTGGATGCAATGAATACATTCTTTGGATGCAATGAATGACATAAAACGATTTCTTAGCCGAGTATTTAAGGTGTCTGTAGCATGCATGCTATACATGTAATATGAATATATTCCCTAGGATGCTAGGAGGAGAGCCAGCAGCATTGGGATATGATGAAGCGTTTCGGCGACGGGTATCCAGCAACCCCGAGGCCAGATGGGATAGGCCGACCTTTGGGTCCGGGCATTTGGTCCTCGGCAGAAGTCAGCCGGTGGGGCGGAGGGGAATCGCCCTTCATACAGGAAAGACCTGACGGGCGTTTGCTGGGAATACAACCAGAATGGGTGCGAGAGGAAGAAATGTAAGTACTCGCATGCATGCGAGGGGTGTGGGGGTTCACATCCCAAGATAGAGTGTAGCAAGCGGCCCTTTCGGAGGGGCCGGCCCACTCCCAAAAAAGGGGGTGGGTCCGGCACCTCAGGAGGACTCGCGGGAGGCAGCGGGGAGGGGCAGGCTAATGCCTCCTAGCCCTGCTCTGTTGCACGTTAAGGCTCTATCTCCCATCAGGCTATCAACTCTTCTTCCTTTGCTTGCATCTTATCGGGATCAGGCCGCGGCCACTAACCTTAGGGAGGGATTCACTCATGGGTTCCGCATTCCATGCAGTGTTATGAAATTCTATCTTCAACTGCCTATGAGATAATCTTAAATACGTGTTGGCTAAGACATTGCTGCATGGCATTGATTACATCCATACAACAAATATATTCATATAGCATGCATGCTAAAATCACGTGAAGTACTCGACTAAGAAAACACTGTATGTCATTGACTACATCCATACAACGAATAGGAAATAGGAAATCATATGCATAGGAAATCATATGCAGTTGAAGATAGAATTTCATAACACTGCATAGTAATGATAGTAGTAGCACTAGTTGATTTAATACATCTGAAAAACTATTTTAAGATCATACCCAGTAGGATAGACTTTCATAATTCTTTGTAATAAGAACAGAGAATAGAGTATTCCATAATACAATGTAATATACGATGTAGTAGTATTCACTACTACATTGATTACATTCTTTGGATGCAATGAATACATTCTTTGGATGCAATGAATGACATAAGGCGATTTCTTAGCTGAGTATTTAAGGTGTCTGTAGCATGCATGCTATACATGTAATATACATGCTATACATGTAATCATGTCTGTAGCATGCATGCTATATGGATATAGCAGGTATATATCCTATTCGTTGTATCGATGTAATCAGTGACATAATGTAATTCCTTAGCCAACGAGTACTTAAGATTATCATACCCAGTAGAAGATAGAAGATAGAATTTCGTAATACTATGTAATACTAGCAGAGAATTTGGAAATACCACTTGTTGCTTTTGCTATATAACTGTATTTCCTATTTGTTGTATGGATGTAATCAATGACATATAGTGATTTTGGCTTCAGTGCGGCGCAGCCGATTAAAAAAAAAACGTTTTTATTTTCCTTTATTGTTTTGTTCATTTTGATTCTTTGTTTGTTATTTTCATTTATTTTGAGGGTGGCAAGAGAAGCGGGGAGAACATGGCTGGGCGTCGCGCAGCGGTCCGGTCTGAACGGGCGCGGCCTGCGGGCCGTTGGGAGTCGGGCCGCTCGCCATCTAGCCGGCCACGGGGAAAACAGGGGGCGGCACAGGGAGCCCGGGCAAAAACAGCTGCCCGTGGGCGTTCTGTCCCCAGTCGGTTGCCGGAGTCCACACCGGTGGGACTTCGGGGAACGGAGGGCTTAGTAGAAGTGGGGCCTGGATCGTTGCCCTATGGCACTAGGGGTGCCTCCCGCAGGGCACAGGAGCGGTCTCGGGCCAATCCCCCATCGTTGCCGAGTACAGCGGCGGCAGGGGAGGTGGAGTCGACGGCCAGTGGGCCGATTGAGGCAGCAATGGGTGGAAACCAAACCTCTGGGCGAGCAGCCTCCTTATCCGGGGCAGGCCAGAGTGGCCAGGCCCAAGTTTTTTCTTTTCAACCGGACAGCATGGGTCAACCCGCCCCCTCAGCAGCGCCTCCTGGCGTGGGTTGGTGGCAAGGGTGGGAAAACTCAGCCCCTGTCCAGTGGTACCCTCCCACTGCCCAGGGCATGGTTCAGGTGGGCAGTGGCCAGTCTGGGTGGCCTATGGGGAGTCATACAACCTGGCCATATATGGGCATGCAAAATTCATGGCCCACTGTGGGGATGCAGTCAAATTGGCCTCAACTGTACCCACATGGGCACTTAGCAGGTCAGCGGCCTGGGAGTCCTGTGGTGCGCTTCCCGGCAGCCCCGAGTATGGGGGGGGGGTTATGACTGCTGCCCCATTGGGGTTGGTAGGCAGCTGGCAGGAACCAGGGGAGCCTGTATTGGCTCGGCGGGACGCCAGGGTGGCTAGGCAGCAACACGTTCATGTTAATAGTCAACAATTAACTTTAAATGAACAGGCCGGTGTTGATGGCCGGGTGACTCCAGCCCCTATGGTGTTGTCTGTAACGGAGACATCAGGGACTGTAGCGGAAGAAAGGCAAGCTTTGCCAGCCGCTTCAGCTCCTGCTCCTGGAGCTTCAGCTCCTGGGCAAGCACCGTCCGTGACAGGAGACAGCGTCCTTGCTGAGTCAAAAGGCAGGAAGCGCAGAAGGCACGAGCATGGCAGGCGCTCCAGGGCAAGCTCTTCTAGTGAGTCCTCATCTTCTGAAGATGAGATGGTGGTGGGCCAAAAGGACGTTGCATATTGGCTCCAAGGGGCCATGGTTCCGGGCATCCCGGCATGGCTAGCAGGCTTTCGAGAAGCCACCAGAGTATACTATAAGGAGGGAGCAGGGATGGGAAAGCCAACTCAACCCCCAATTGGTTTCCCGGCGGGGGATGATCCACCTGGGACCCATCTATCCAGGAAGCAGCACATGTTGATGTTTTTGAATTTGTGAGACCCGATGATGATGCCCCCAAAACTGGTATTAAGAAAAGGCGGCCTCGCAGGGATCGGGTAGCGGTTGAGAGAACCTTTACGAACTGGATCAGGGGGTATGGGGAATATATGTGCCTAGTAGCCGGGGCCTTCCCTGAACGGGGATGGCATTTGATACGGCACCTCAATAATGTCATGGAGGCCATGGTACTATCAGGAGATGCGGCTGCGGTAATGTATGACACAAAAGCCAGGGAAAAAGCGTCCAACAATGCGCAAGCTAGATGGGATTTAAGGGAAAGGGACTCTTGGATGGTAAAAGTGGGCCCCTATGTCCAGAGAAATGAGCCTGAGAGGCGCTGGTCAAGTGGCAAGAGGGAGGTGAAAGGCCTATGTTGGGATTTCCAAAAAGGGTCCTGCCAACGTCGCCGCTGTAGATTTGAACACAGCTGTGAAGCTTGTGGGGGAGGGCATGGAAAACACGACTGCAATTGTCAGGTTTCGAGTCGCCCCTTTCGATCCGGCCGATCCACCGCCAAGAAGGGGAGTGGATCGGCGAACTCAAGCGCAGCGGGGACCCAAAAAGCAGAATGAAGTCCCTTTGGAACTTACCACCTTGGCTATCTCCCCCGTTAAGGTTGCCGCCTTGTTGGCACTGTTAAAGGACTATCCAAATCGGGAGTCAGCTGAGTACCTGGCTTCTGGATTTGCGGTGGGTTTTCGCATTCCATACGAGGGAAAGCGGGAGGCTACTACTAGCCCAAATCTGAAGTCTGCTATGCAAATGCCTGAAGTGGTGGCAGACAAGATCCGGAAAGAGTGCCAGGCTGGCCGCATGGCTGGCCCATATCCCAAGCCACCCCTACCTAATTTGCGAGTGTCTCCATTAGGGGTAGTCCCCAAGAAGGCCCCGGGACAATTTAGACTAATACACCATTTGTCCTATCCGAAAGGGACGTCAGTGAATGACGGGATTGCTCCTGAGCTCAGCTCGGTCACCTATGCATCCTTAGACCAGGCAATATCATTGGTCAAGGATTGCGGCCCTGGGGCGTTACTCGCCAAGTGCGATATTCAATCAGCCTTCAGACTGTTGCCGGTACATCCAGAGGATTTTTGTTTACTGGGGTGCAACTTTCGGAATTCTTGGTATGTGGACAAGGCCATGCCGATGGGGTGCTCCATCGCATGCTTTGCCTTTGAATCCTTCAGTACCTTTTTAGAATGGGTTATGAAGTACTGCTCTGGGAGCCCGCATATCACGCACTACTTAGATGACTTTTTGCTCATTGGCCCGGCGGGAACCTCTGCATGCCATGATAAGTTGTTAATGTTTCAAATGTTGGCCGAGGAATTGGGGGTGCCACTGGCAGCAGAGAAGACTGAAGGCCCGTCTTCCTGTTTGACCTATCTGGGTATTACGTTGGATTCGGTGGCTGGTTTATCCAAATTGCCAGAAGACAAGGTGTTGGCGCTGAGGGCTTTGCTAGGGCAGCTTTTGTCAAAGAGGAAGTGTACCTTAAAAGAAATGCAAAGTATTTTGGGACACTTAAACTTTGCCTGTAAGGCTGTTTCACCTGGCAGGGCATTCTGTGCACGCCTGGCCAGAGCTACAGCGGGCATCAAGGCGCCACACCATCATATACGTTTATCACGGTCACTGAAAGAAGATTTACGTGTGTGGCATGACTTCCTAGCAAGTTTCAATGGGGTATCTATCTGGCAGACGCCAGTCTCCCCGGAAACATCTTTTCAAGTGCATTCCGATGCATCGGGTAGTCTGGGGTTTGGAGTTTTCTTTTGTAACCGTTGGTTCGCCGAGAGGTGGCCACAGGAATGGTCGGGGTCCCCTATCCTTCGGGACCTTACCTTCTTGGAACTATTTCCAATTGTGGCGGCAGTTATCGTGTGGAAAGATTTATTTCAGGACAGCAAAGTTTTATTCTGGTGCGACAATCAAGCGGTTGTGCGCATTATAAATCGGCAATCGAGCAAATCCCCCCGGGTAATGGGTTTAGTGAGGATACTAGTCAGGGTTTGCTTGGGGAGCAACATCTCCTTTGCGGCCCGTCATGTCCCGGGCGCCACTAATGAAATCGCTGACGCTCTGTCTCGGTTCCAGGAACAGAGGTTTCGCCTGTTGGCGCCAGAGGCGAACATGTGTCCAGACCGTTTCCCGGAGGAGTTGTGGAGGATTGGCCTGGAATGATCCTCGAGGCCGTGGAACATTCCCTCGCTCCGGCAACACTTATACAGCAGCAGTTCGGGGTTACATGGATTACATGGAGCAGGAAGAGGGCCTTAGGGCCTTACCTCCAACAGAGGATTTAGTGCTGCGCTACCTCGTCCATTTACGTTCCCGCAAAATGTCCCCGGGGTCCATGAACATCCAAGTGGTGGGGCTATCCTTTTTCTGCAAAACCAGGGGTTGGTGGGATCCCTCATCATCCTTTCTGATCCGGAAAGCCATCGCAGGATGGAAGAGGATCAGCCCAGCTACAGCTGACCCCAGGCGGCCTATTTCGTTAGACATTTTGAGGAACATGGTGATTCAATTGCCTGCTGTATGCTCCGACGGTTACGAAGTTGCCCTTTTTGCGGCAGCGTTTACTCTTGCCTTTTTTGGGGCCTTCCGGTGCTCAGAGCTTGTATCGGGGTCCCGTTCAGGCACGGGCGATCAAGCAGTTGCGAGGGGAGATGTGCAACTCACTGACGAAGAGCTGCACATCACTCTTCGCCGTTCAAAAACTGATCAGCTGGGTAGAGGATCCTATATAGTGTTAAGGAAGGATTGGGGTGACGCTCCCTGCCCGGTCACCATCGTGGGGGCCTTTTTAGCTGTGAGGCCAAAGATCGACGGCCCTTTGTTGATTCACGAAAATGGCACTTGCTTGTCAAGGTATCAGTTTGGGGCTGTTTTGAGGAGCACGCTCCACCAGCTGGGCCTTCCGTCAAAACAATTCGGCACCCACTCATTTCGAATTGGGGCGGCAACCGAAGCAGCTGCTTCTGGAGTGCCTCCGGATGAGCTGAGGCCAGTGGGCCGGTGGCGTTCAGTGGCATATAAGAAATATGTGCGTCCAGATTTGTTGCTGTAACGTTTTCTATAACGTATTCCATTTTGCAGGTTTGGTCCAGGTTACCCCGAAAGTGCTGGTTATCGGGCACAGTATTGTCCATTGGGCTGCGCGCTATGCAGTAAGATCCGGTTGGAACAATGACCTGGGCCTGGTTGGTCGTTATCGTATCTCCTGGGCGGGCCGCCGAGGCATGCGCTGGGCATCCCTGGAAAGGGATCTGGATTCGGCTATTCATCGCACCGGGGTTCCTGACATTGTGGTGGTACATCTTGGAGAGAACGACCTCACTAGTGTGACAGCAGTGGGTTTAGCTGATGCCATCAGACGTGACTTCAAGCAACTTGCTTGTCGTTTTCCTGGGCTTCGTATCTGGTGGTCCGCCTTGTTAGAGCGGCGTACTTGGAGGGGGGCCGTTTCCCCAAAAAAGGTTGACGTGGCCCGCAAAAAAGTCAACAAAATGGTGGCCAAGTTCCTTGTTACGGAAGGTGGTGTGTACATCACACACCCTGACATTTGTCATCGTTAATGGGCTCTATATAGAGCGGATGGAGTCCATCTCTCCGAATGGGGGATGGACTTCTGGTTGGATGATTTGAGGCACACTTTGTTGGGCTTTTCCGGTTTGTAAGAGCGTTGGCGGGAGCGCGGGGTTGGAGGAACCCATCCCCTTGCTCTGTGGCGGGTTTTGGGCATGGGGGAGGAACCATTGGCAAGCAAGCCCAGCCTGCGTGCTGGCATGCTTTTGTGGGGGACCTCCGTAAGAGGTTGTGGGTAAGCGGTGCCGAAAGGCCATCACTCATGGAGGATGAGCTCGGGCGGCAGATCCACATTTCCGGGTGGCCCGGAACCCGGCAGGGGTTCACGCCTCAACAGGTTCCCAAGAGGTGGTCACCTCCCCTTTTCATCCATCAGGGCATTGGGGGCACGGGGAGCCCAAGGGGGTGTTGAAGGGCCTCGTGCATACCTGATGACGTTGCGTGTGGCTGCCTTGTGGTCAGGGGACCACAAGAGGGCTGGTTCGATTCTCCCCCATGCTGGTCAACGCTCTATCGTTAATAAAAGTTGTGGCCTATTTAATGCCATTAAGTGTCTGTTGGTTCATTTGGCGAAAAGTATTCCCAAGGGCGAATGGGACTTACCCCAGGCGCGTTTGCCGCTGCGGGGAAGCCCTCGCCGAAGAAAGGCAGGGAAGGGGACTACACGTCCCAGCGATCCCTGGGGCGGCGACCGGGAGCGCGGCAAGAGGACGGCTGGGGAAGGAGGGGGCCAGGTCGGCTCTTCGCAGCCTCCTTTGCCCGCGCCTTATAGGGAAGCGTCGGGGAGGCTTCTGCCTCTTTCCCGCTTCTCTGCCGACGAGGTTGCCCACCCTCCCTCCCTATTTACAGTGGATTATTCTAATTACATGTGCCAACTTTGTTGGAATTTAAGATGAATAAAAAATGTTAAGAATTTATATGTTACGGTATGCTCATGTTATGTTTGTTATATTGCTAACATCCTTTGTCACAACTGGCGGGTTTTGGGCATGGGGGAGGAACCATTGGCAAGCAAGCCCAGCCTGCGTGCTGGCATGCTTTTGTGGGGGACCTCCGTAAGAGGTTGTGGGTAAGCAGTGCCGAAAGGCCATCACTCATGGAGGATGAGCTCGGGCGGCAGATCCGCATTTCCGGGTGGCCCGGAACCCGGCAGGGGTTCACGCCTCAACAGGTTCCCAAGAGGTGGTCACCTCCCCTTTTCATCCATCAGGGCATTGGGGGCATGGGGAGCCCAAGGGGGTGTTGAAGGGCCTCGTGCATACCTGATGATGTTGCGTGTGGCTGCCTTGTGGTCAGGGGACCACAAGAGGGCTGGTTCGATTCTCCCCCATGCTGGTCAACGCTCTATCGTTAATAAAAGTTGTGGCCTATTTAATGCCATTAAGTGTCTGTTGGTTCATTTGGCGAAAAGTATTCCCCTGCACGGCAAATGGATATAGCAGGTATATATCCTATTCGTTGTATCGATGTAATCAGTGACATACTGTAATTCCTTAGCCAACGAGTACTTAAGGTTCTCATACCCAGTAGAAGATAGAATTTCATAATACTATGTAATGCTAGCAGAGAATTTGGAAATACCACTAGTTGCTTTTGCTATATAACCGTATTTCCTATTCGTTGTATGGATGTAATCAATGACATTCAGTGATTTCTTAGCCGAGTACTTCACGTGACTTTAGCATGCATGCTATATGAATATATTCGTTGCATGGATGTAATCAATGCCATGCAGCAATTTCTTAGCCAACACGTATGTATCTCATAGGCAGTAGTAGATAGAATTTCATAACACTGCATAGTAATGATAGTAGTAGCACTAGTTGATTTAATACATCTGAAAAACTATTTCAAGATCATACCCAGTAGGATAGACTTTCATAATACTTTGTAATAAGAACAGAGAATAGAGTATTCCATAACAATACAATGTAATATACGATGTAGTAGTATTCACTACTACATTGATTACATTCATTGGATGCAATGAATACATTCTTTGGATGCAATGAATGACATAAGGAGCTGGATGCGGGCAGGGTGGTGGGGCCGTATGCAGCCGCTCCCTTGGAGAATCTCCGGGTATCGCCTCCGGGGGTGGTGCCGAAGAGAACGCCAGGTGAGTTTCGCCTCATACACCACCTATCATACCCCAAAGGCTCATCGGTCAACGACTCCATCGATCCAGCCCTCTGTACAGTCAGTATTACATAGTATTACGAAATTCTATCTTCTACTGGGTATGATAACCTTAAGTACTCGTTGGCTAGGGAATTACATTATGTCACTGATTGCATCGATACAACGAATAGGATATATACCTGCTATATCCATATAGCATGCATGCTACAGACATGATTACATGTATAGCATGAATATTACATGCATATCATGCATGCTACAGACACCTTAAATACTCGGCTAAGAAATCGCTTTATGTCATTCATTGCATCCAAAGAATGTATTCATTGCATCCAAAGAATGTAATCAATGTAGTAGTGAATACTACTACATCGTATATTACATTGTATTATGGAATACTCTATTCTCTGTTCTTAATACAATGTATAGCATGTATATTAAATGCATAGCATGCATGCTACAGACACCTTAAATACTCGGCTAAGAAATCGCTTTATGTCATTCATTGCTTCCAAAGAATGTATTCATTGCATCAAAAGAGGCATTGAATACATCCATACAACGAATAGGAAATACGGTTATATAGCAAAAGCAACTAGTGGTATTTCCAAATTCTCTGCTAGCATTACATAGTATTACGAAATTCTATCTTCTACTGGGTATGAGAACCTTAAGTACTCATTGGCTAAGGAATTACAGTATGTCACTGATTACATCGATACAACGAATAGGATATATACCTGCTATATCCATATAGCATGCATGCTACAGACATGATTACAAGTATAGCATGTATATTACATGTATAGCATGCATGCTACAGACACCTTAAATACTCGGCTAAGAAATCGCTTTATGTCATTCATTGCATCCAAAGAATGTATTCATTGCATCCAAAGAACGTAATAAATGTAGTAGTGAATACTATTACATCGTATATTACATTGTATTATGGAATACTCTATTCTCTGTTATTATTACAAAGTATTATGAAAGTCTATCCTACTGGGTATGATCCTGAAATAGTTTTTCATATGTATTAAATCAACTAGTGCTACTACTATAATTACTATGCAGTGTTATGAAATTATATCTTCAAATGCCTATGAGATAATCTTAAATACGTGTTGGCTAAGAAATTGCTGTATGGCATTGATTACATCCATACAACGAATGTATTCATATAGCATGCATGCTAAAGTCACGTGAAGTACTCTGCTAAGGAATCACTATATATCATTGATTACAACGAATAGGAAATACGGTTATATAGCAAAAGCAACTAGTGGTAGTTCCAAAATCTCTGCTAGCATTACATAGTATTACGAAATTCTATCTTCTACTGCCTATGAAATAAATCCGTGTTGGCTAAGACATTGCTGCATGGCATTGATTACATCCATGCAACGAATATATTCATATAGCATGCATGCTAAAGTCAAGTGAAGTACTCGGCTAACAAATCACTGTATGTCATTGATTACATCCATACAACGAATAGGAAATATGGTTATATAGCAAAAGCAACAAGTGGTATTTCCAAATTCTCTGCTAGTATTACATAGTATTACGAAATTCTATCTTCTACTGGGTATGATAACCTTAAGTACTCGTTGGCTAAGGAATTACATTATGTCACTGATTACGTCGATACAACGAATAGTATATATACCTGCTATATCCATATAGCATGCATGCTACAGACATGATTACATGTATAGCATGTATATTACATGTATAGCATGCATGCTACAGACATGATTATATGTATAGCATGTATATTACAAGTATAGCATGCATGCTACAGACACCTTAAATACTCGGCTAAGAAATCGCTTTATGTCATTCATTGCATCCAAAGAATGTATTCATTGCATCCAAAGAATGTAATCAATGTAGTAGTGAATACTACTACATCGTATATTACATTGTATTATGGAATACTATATTCTCTGTTATTATTACAAAGTATTATGAAAGTCTATCCTTCTGGGTATGATCTTGAAATAGTTTTTCAGATGTATTAAATCAACTAGTGCTACTACTATCATTACTATGCAGTGTTATGAAATTCTATTTTCAACTGCCTATGAGATAAATACATGTTGGCTAAGACATTGCTGCATGGCATTAATTACATCCATACAACGAATGTATTCATATAGCATGCATACTAAAGTCACGTGAAGTACTCGGCTAAGAAATCACTGTATGTCAGTGATTACATCCATACGTCAATGATTACATGTCAATGATTACATCCATCTACTGGGTATGATAACCTTAAGTACTCATTGGCTAAGGAATTACATTATGTCACTGATTACGTCGATACAACGAATAGGATATATACCTGCTATATCCATATAGCATGCATGCTACAGACATGATTACATGTATAGCATGTATATTACATGTATAGCATGCATGCTACAGACACCTTAAATACTCGGCTAAGAAATCGCTTTATGTCATTCATTGCATCCAAAGAATGTATTCATTGCATCCAAAGAATGTAATCAATGTAGTAGTGAATACTACTACATCGTATATTACATTGTATTATGGAATACTCTATTCTCTGTTCTTATTACAAAGTATTATGAAAGTCTATCCCACTGGGTATGATCTTGAAATAGTTTTTCAGATGTATTAAATCAACAAGTGCTACTACTATCATTACTATGCAGTGTCTTCAACTGCCTATGAGATAATCTTAAATACGTGTTGGCTAAGACATTGCTGCATGGCATTGATTACATCCATACAACAAATATATTCATATAGCATGCATGCTAAAATCATGCTAAAATCACGTGAAGTACTCGGCTAAGAAATCACTGTATGTCATTGACTACATCCATACAACGAATAGGAAATAGGAAATCATATGCATAGGAAATCATATGCAGTTGAAGATAGAATTTCATAACACGGCATAGTAATGATAGTAGTAGCACTAGTTGATTTAATACATCTGAAAAACTATTTTAAGATCATACCCAGTAGGATAGACTTTCATAATTCTTTGTAATAAGAACAGAGAATAGAGTATTCCATAATACAATGTAATATACGATGTAGTAGTATTCACTACTACATTGATTACATTCTTTGGATGCAATGAATACATTCTTTGGATGCAATAAATGACATAAAGCGATTTCTTAGCAGAGTATTTAAGGTGTCTGTAGCATGCATGCTATACATGTAATATACATGCTATACATGTAATCATGTCTGTAGCATGCATGCTATATGTTTATAGCAGGTATATATCCTATTCGTTGTATCGATGTAATCAGTGACATAATGTAATTCCTTAGCCAACGAGTACTTAAGATTATCATACCCAGTAGAAGATAGAAGATAGAATTTCGTAATACTATGTAATACTAGCAGAGAATTTGGAAATACCACTTGTTGCTTTTGCTATATAACTGTATTTCCTATTTGTTGTATGGATGTAATCAATGACATATAGTGATTTTGGCTTCAGTGCGGCGCAGCCGATTAAAAAAAAAAACTTTTTTATTTTCCTTTATTGTTTTGTTCATTTTGATTCTTTGTTTGTTATTTTCATTTATTTTGAGGGTGGCAAGAGAAGCGGGGAGAACATGGCTGGGCGTCGCGCAGCGGCCCGGTCTGAACGGGCGCGGCCTGCGGGCCGTTGGGTGTCGGGCCGCTCGCCATCTAGCCGGCCACGGGGAAAACAGGGGGCGGCACAGGGAGCCCGGGTAAAAACAGCTGCCCGTGGGCTTTCTGTCCCCAGTCGGTTGCCGGAGTCCACACCGGTGGGACTTCGGGGAACGGAGGGCTTAGTAGAAGTGGGGCCTGGATCGTTGCCCTATGGCACTAGGGGTGCCTCCCGCAGGGCACAGGAGCGGTCTCGGGCCAATCCCCCATCGTTGCCGAGTACAGCGGCGGCAGGGGAGGTGGAGTCGACGGCCAGTGGGCCGATTGAGGCCGCAATGGGTGGAAACCAAACCTCTGGGCGAGCAGCCTCCTTATCCGGGGCAGGCCAGAGTGGCCAGGCCCAAGTTTTTTCTTTTCAACCGGACAGCATGGGTCAACCCGCCCCCTCAGCAGCGCCTCCTGGCGTGGGTTGGTGGCAAGGTTGGGAAAACTCAGCCCCTGTCCAGTGGTACCCTCCCACTGCCCAGGGCATGGTTCAGGTGGGCAGTGGCCAGTCTGGGTGGCCTATGGGGAGTCATACAACCTGGCCATATATGGGCATGCAAAATTCATGGCCCACTGTGGGGATGCAGTCAAATTGGCCTCAACTGTACCCACATGGGCACTTAGCAGGTCAGCGGCCTGGGAGTCCTGTGGTGCGCTTCCCGGCAGCCCCGAGTATGGGGGGGGGGTTATGACTGCTGCCCCATTGGGGTTGGTAGGCAGCTGGCAGGAACCAGGGGAGCCTGTATTGGCTCGGCGGGACGCCAGGGTGGCTAGGCAGCAACACGTTCATGTTAATAGTCAACAATTAACTTTAAATGAACAGGCCGGTGTTGATGGCCGGGTGACTCCAGCCCCTATGGTGTTGTCTGTAACGGAGACATCAGGGACTGTAGCGGAAGAAAGGCAAGCTTTGCCAGCCGCTTCAGCTCCTGCTCCTGGCGCTTCAGCTCCTGGGCAAGCACCGTCCGTGACAGGAGACAGCGTCCTTGCTGAGTCAAAAGGCAGGAAGCGCAGAAGGCACGAGCATGGCAGGCGCTCCAGGGCAAGCTCTTCTAGTGAGTCCTCATCTTCTGAAGATGAGATGGTGGTGGGCCAAAAGGACGTTGCATATTGGCTCCAAGGGGCCATGGTTCCGGGCATCCCGGCATGGCTAGCAGGCTTTCGAGAAGCCACCAGAGTATACTATAAGGAGGGAGCAGGGATGGGAAAGCCAACTCAACCCCCAATTGGTTTCCCGGCGGGGGATGATCCACCTGGGACCCATCTATCCAGGAAGCAGCGCATGCGGGTCCTGTTAGGTTATTATGTTGATGTTTTTGAATTTGTGAGACCCGATGATGATGCCCCCAAAACTGGTATTAAGAAAAGGCGGCCTCGCAGGGATCGGGTAGCGGTTGAGAGAACCTTTACGAACTGGATCAGGGGGTATGGGGAATATATGTGCCTAGTAGCCGGGGCCTTCCCTGAACGGGGATGGCATTTGATACGGCACTTCAATAATGTCATGGAGGCCATGGTACTATCAGGAGATGCGGCTGCGGTAATGTATGACACAAAAGCCAGGGAAAAAGCGTCCAACAATGCGCAAGCTAGATGGGATTTAAGGGAAAGGGACTCTTGGATGGTAAAAGTGGGCCCCTATGTCCAGAGAAATGAGCCTGAGAGGCGCTGGTCAAGTGGCAAGAGGGAGGTGAAAGGCCTATGTTGGGATTTCCAAAAAGGGTCCTGCCAACGTCGCCGCTGTAGATTTGAACACAGCTGTGAAGCTTGTGGGGGAGGGCATGGAAAACACGACTGCAATCGTCAGGTTTCGAGTCGCCCCTTTCGATCCGGCCGATCCACCGCCAAGAAGGGGAGTGGATCGGCGAACTCAAGCGCAGCGGGGACCCAAAAAGCAGAATGAAGTCCCTTTGGAACTTACCACCTTGGCTATCTCCCCCGTTAAGGTTGCCGCCTTGTTGGCACTGTTAAAGGACTATCCAAATCGGGAGTCAGCTGAGTACCTGGCTTCTGGATTTGCGGTGGGTTTTCGCATTCCATACGAGGGAAAGCGGGAGGCTACTACTAGCCCAAATCTGAAGTCTGCTATGCAAATGCCTGAAGTGGTGGCAGACAAGATCCGGAAAGAGTGCCAGGCTGGCCGCATGGCTGGCCCATATCCCAAGCCACCCCTACCTAATTTGCGAGTGTCACCATTAGGGGTAGTCCCCAAGAAGGCCCCGGGACAATTTAGACTAATACACCATTTGTCCTATCCGAAAGGGACGTCAGTGAATGACGGGATTGCTCCTGAGCTCAGCTCGGTCACCTATGCATCCTTAGACCAGGCAATATCATTGGTCAAGGATTGCGGCCCTGGGGCGTTACTCGCCAAGTGCGATATTCAATCAGCCTTCAGACTGTTGCCGGTACATCCAGAGGATTTTTGTTTACTGGGGTGCAACTTTCGGAATTCTTGGTATGTGGACAAGGCCATGCCGATGGGGTGCTCCATCGAATGCTTTGCCTTTGAATCCTTCAGTACCTTTTTAGAATGGGTTATGAAGTACTGCTCTGGGAGCCCGCATATCACGCACTACTTAGATGACTTTTTGCTCATTGGCCCGGCGGGAACCTCTGCATGCCATGATAAGTTGTTAATGTTTCAAATGTTGGCCGAGGAATTGGGGGTGCCACTGGCAGCAGAGAAGACTGAAGGCCCGTCTTCCTGTTTGACCTATCTGGGTATTACGTTGGATTCGGTGGCTGGTTTATCCAAATTGCCAGAAGACAAGGTGTTGGCGCTGAGGGCTTTGCTAGGGCAGCTTTTGTCAAAGAGGAAGTGTACCTTAAAAGAAATGCAAAGTATTTTGGGACACTTAAACTTTGCCTGTAAGGCTGTTTCACCTGGCAGGGCATTCTGTGCACGCCTGGCCAGAGCTACAGCGGGCATCAAGGCGCCACACCATCATATACGTTTATCACGGTCACTGAAAGAAGATTTACGTGTGTGGCATGACTTCCTAGCAAGTTTCAATGGGGTATCTATCTGGCAGACGCCAGTCTCCCCGGAAACATCTTTTCAAGTGCATTCCGATGCATCGGGTAGTCTGGGGTTTGGAGTTTTCTTTTGTAACCGTTGGTTCGCCGAGAGGTGGCCACAGGAATGGTCGGGGTCCCCTATCCTTCGGGACCTTACCTTCTTGGAACTATTTCCAATTGTGGCGGCAGTTATCGTGTGGAAAGATTTATTTCAGGACAGCAAAGTTTTATTCTGGTGCGACAATCAAGCGGTTGTGCGCATTATAAATCGGCAATCGAGCAAATCCCCCCGGGTAATGGGTTTAGTGAGGATACTAGTCAGGGTTTGCTTGGGGAGCAACATCTCCTTTGCGGCCCGTCATGTCCCGGGCGCCACTAATGAAATCGCTGACGCTCTGTCTCGGTTCCAGGAACAGAGGTTTCGCCAGTTGGCGCCAGAGGCGAACATGTGTCCAGACCGTTTCCCGGAGGAGTTGTGGAGGATTGGCCTGGAATGATCCTCGAGGCCGTGGAACATTCCCTCGCTCCGGCAACACTTATACAGCAGCAGTTCGGGGTTACATGGATTACATGGAGCAGGAAGAGGGCCTTAGGGCCTTACCTCCAACAGAGGATTTAGTGCTGCGCTACCTCGTCCATTTACGTTCCCGCAAAATGTCCCCGGGGTCCATGAACATCCAAGTGGTGGGGCTATCCTTTTTCTGCAAAACCAGGGGTTGGTGGGATCCCTCATCATCCTTTCTGATCCGGAAAGCCATCGCAGGATGGAAGAGGATCAGCCCAGCTACAGCTGACCCCAGGCGGCCTATTTCGTTAGACATTTTGAGGAACATGGTGATTCAATTGCCTGCTGTATGCTCCGACGGTTACGAAGTTGCCCTTTTTGCGGCAGCGTTTACTCTTGCCTTTTTTGGGGCCTTCCGGTGCTCAGAGCTTGTATCGGGGTCCCGTTCAGGCACGGGCGATCAAGCAGTTGCGAGGGGAGATGTGCAACTCACTGACGAAGAGCTGCACATCACTCTTCGCCGTTCAAAAACTGATCAGCTGGGTAGAGGATCCTATATAGTGTTAAGGAAGGATTGGGGTGACGCTCCCTGCCCGGTCACCATCGTGGGGGCCTTTTTAGCTGTGAGGCCAAAGATCGACGGCCCTTTGTTGATTCACGAAAATGGCACTTGCTTGTCAAGGTATCAGTTTGGGGCTGTTTTGAGGAGCACGCTCCACCAGCTGGGCCTTCCGTCAAAACAATTCGGCACCCACTCATTTCGAATTGGGGCGGCAACCGAAGCAGCTGCTTCTGGAGTGCATCCGGATGAGGTCAGGGCAGTGGGCCGGTGGCGTTCAGTGGCATATAAGAAATATGTGCGTCCAGATTTGTTGCTGTAACGTTTTCTATAACGTATTCCATTTTGCAGGTTTGGTCCAGGTTACCCCGAAAGTGCTGGTTATCGGGCACAGTATCGTCCATTGGGCTGCGCGCTATGCAGTAAGATCCGGTTGGAACAATGACCTGGGCCTGGTTGGTCGTTATCGTATCTCCTGGGCGGGCCGCCGAGGCATGCGCTGGGCATCCCTGGAAAGGGATCTGGATTCGGCTATTCATTGCACCGGGGTTCCTGACATTGTGGTGGTACATCTTGGAGAGAACGACCTCACCAGTGTGACAGCAGTGGGTTTAGCTGATGCCATCAGACGTGACTTCAAGCAACTTGCTTGTCGTTTTCCTGGGCTTCGTATCTGGTGGTCCGCCTTGTTAGAGCGGCGTACTTGGAGGGGGGCCGTTTCCCCAAAAAAGGTTGACGTGGCCCGCAAAAAAGTCAACAAAATGGTGGCCAAGTTCCTTGTTACGGAAGGTGGTGTGTACATCACACACCCTGACATTTGTCATCGTTCATGGGCTCTATATAGAGCGGATGGAGTCCATCTCTCCGAATGGGGGATGGACTTCTGGTTGGATGATTTGAGGCACACTTTGTTGGGCTTTTCCGGTTTGTAAGAGCGTTGGCGGGAGCGCGGGGTTGGAGGAACCCATCCCCTTGCTCTGTGGCGGGTTTTGGGCATGGGGGAGGAACCATTGGCAAGCAAGCCCAGCCTGCGTGCTGGCATGCTTTTGTGGGGGACCTCCGTAAGAGGTTGTGGGTAAGCGGTGCCGAAAGGCCATCACTCATGGAGGATGAGCTCGGGCGGCAGATCCACATTTCCGGGTGGCCCGGAACCCGGCAGGGGTTCACGCCTCAACGGGTTCCCAAGAGGTGGTCACCTCCCCTTTTCATCCATCAGGGCATTGGGGGCACGGGGAGCCCAAGGGGGTGTTGAAGGGCCTCGTGCATACCTGATGACGTTGCGTGTGGCTGCCTTGTGGTCAGGGGACCACAAGAGGGCTGGTTCGATTCTCCCCCATGCTGGTCAACGCTCTATCGTTAATAAAAGGTGTGGCCTATTTAATGCCATTAAGTGTCTGTTGGTTCATTTGGCGAAAAGTATTCCCCTGCACGGCAAGGGCGAATGGGACTTACCCCAGGCGCGTTTGCCGCTGCGGGGAAGCCCTCGCCGAAGAAAGGCAGGGAAGGGGACTCACTATTAGGGTTAGGGTTAGGGTTAGGGTTAGGGTTAGGGTTAGAGTATTATGGAATACTCTATTCTCTGTTCTTATTACAAAGTATTATGAAAGTCTATCCTACTGAGTATGATCTTGAAATAGTTTTTCAGATGTATTAAATCAACTAGTGCTACTACTAGATTGGTTGAATTAAATCAACTAATGCTAAATCAACTAGTGCTACTAGTGCTACTTCTAGATTGAGCCTCTTGTGGCGCAGAGTGGAAAGGCAGCTGTCTGAAATAACAGAGAATAGAGTATTCCATAATACAATGTAATATACGATGTCATAGTATTCACTACTACATTAAATACGTTCTTTGGATGCAATGAATACATTCTTTGGATGCAATGAATGACATAAAACGATTTCTTAGCCGAGTATTTAAGGTGTCTGTAGCATGCATGCTATACATGTAATATGAATATATTCCCTAGGATGCTAGGAGGAGAGCCAGCAGCATTGGGATATGATGAAGCGTTTCGGCGACGGGTATCCAGCAACCCCGAGGCCAGATGGGATAGGCCGACCTTTGGGTCCGGGCATTTGGTCCTCGGCAGAAGTCAGCCGGTGGGGCGGAGGGGAATCGCCCTTCATACAGGAAAGACCTGACGGGCGTTTGCTGGGAATACAACCAGAATGGGTGCGAGAGGAAGAAATGTAAGTACTCACATGCATGCGAGGGGTGTGGGGGTTCACATCCCAAGATAGAGTGTAGCAAGCGGCCCTTTCGGAGGGGCCGGCCCACTCCCAAAAAAGGGGGTGGGTCCGGCACCTCAGGAGGACTCGCGGGAGGCAGCGGGGAGGGGCAGGCTAATGCCTCCTAGCCCTGCTTTGTTGCACGTTAAGGCTCTATCTCCCATCAGGCTATCAACTCTTCTTCCTTTGCTTGCATCTTATCGGGATCAGGCCGCGGCCACTAACCTTAGGGAGGGATTCACTCATGGGTTCCGCATTCCATTCACGGGGGATCGGGTGGCCACGTCTTGCGCTAATTTAAAATCCGCTTGGCTAATGCCGGAGATCGTGGAGGCAAAGCTGCGAAAGGAGCTGGATGCGGGCAGGGTGGTGGGGCCGTATGCAGCCCCTCCCTTGGAGAATCTCCGGGTATCGCCTCCGGGGCTGGTGCCGAAGAGAACGCCAGGTGAGTTTCGCCTCATACACCACCTATCATACCCCAAAGGCTCATCGGTCAACGACTCCATCGATCCAGCCCTCTGTACAGTCAAATATGCCTCTTTCGATCATGCGGTAGCCTTGGTAAGGGCTTGTGGTCCGCGGGCCCTCATGGCAAAATGTGACATCAGGTCAGCCTTCCGCCTCTTACCGGTGCACCCCGGGGATTTCTCATTGCTGGGTTTTAAATTTGGGGGCATGTGGTACGTGGACAGGTCCATGCCTATGGGCTGTGCCGTGGCATGTGCGGCCTTTGAGACATTCAGCTCCTTCGTCAAATGGGTCTTTAAAAGAGAGGGATGGGTCGCCATATATCAAGCACTATTTGGATTACTACCTCTTGGTCAGCTCAGCCAGGACGGGGGAGTGCGCCCAGCGCTTATTGGGATTTCAGGAGCTGGCTGATGAACTCGGCATACCGCTGGCTCAGGAGAAGACGGAAGGTCTAACGGAGGTGCTCACCTATCTTGGGATTACCATCGATTCCAGAGAAGGGTGCTCACAGCTGCCGGCGGACAAACTCGGGGCCCTGTCAGGTCAATTACGCGCACTCTTGGCCCGCAATAAGTGTACCCTACGGGAGATGCAGCAGCTTCTCGGCCACCTAAATTTTGCCTGCAAGGCTGTAAAACCTGGGAGAGCCTTTTGCAGGCGTCTGGCTCAGGCAACGGCCGGGATTCAAGCCCCCCAACATAACATTCGCCTCACAAAGCAGATAAAAGCCGACATGGCTATCTGGCTATCATTTTTGTCATCATTTAATGGTGTGGCGATCTGGCAGTCCCCGCTGCTCCTAGGTGATGATCTGCAGGTGCAATCTGATGCAGCTGGGAGTTTAGGTTTCGGCGTGTCTTTCAATAACAGATGGTGCGCTCATCCTTGGCCTGCCAGTTGGAAAACCGGGGGCCTCCTTAGGGATCTTACGTTCCTTGAGCTCTTTCCAATTTTGGCCGCGGTGGTTATATGGAGCAAGGAGTTCAAGAACCATAGGTTACCTTTTGGTGTGATAACCAGGCGGTTGTCAGGGTTGTCAATCGGCAGTCTTCTCGCTCCGAGCGGGTAATGCGTTTGGTGCGCCGCCTACTGTTGACCTGCTTAGTTTAACATTTCTTTTTCCGCCAAGCATGTTCCAGGGGTGGACAACGATATAGTGGATATAGCGGATATAGCAGATGCTCTATCCCAACTACAAATGCAGCGCTTCAAATTGATTACATCCATGCAACGAATATATTCATATAGCATGCATGCTAAAGTCACGTGAAGTACTCGGCTAAGAAATCACTGTATGTCATTGATTACATCCATACAACGAATAGGAAACACAAAATAGCAGGAAATAGCAAAAGCAACTAGTGGTATTTCCAAATTCTCTGCTAGTATTATAGTATAGTGATTCCTTAGCAGAGTACTTCACGTGACTTTAGCATGCATGCTATATGAATACATTCGTTGTATGGATGTAATCAATGCCATACAGCAATTTCTTACCCAACACGTATTTAAGATTATCTCATAGGCAGTTGAAGATAGAATTTCATAACACTGCATAGTAATGTTAGTAGTAGCACTAGTTGATTTAATAACACAGAATAGAGCATTCCATAATACAATGTAATATACGATGTAATAGTATTCACTACTACATTGATTACGTTCTTTGGATGCAATGAATGACATAAAGCGATTTCTTAGCCGAGTATTTCAGGTGTCTGTAGCATGCATGCTATGCATGTAATATACAATGCTATACATGTAATCATGTCTGTAGCATGCATGCTATATGGATATAGCAGGTATATATCCTATTCGTTGTATCAATGTAATCAGTGACATAATGTAATTCCTTAGCCAATGAGTACTTAAGGTTCTCATACTCAGTAGAAGATAGAATTTCGTAATACTATGTAATGCTAGCAGAGAATTTGGAAATACCACTAGTTGCTTTTGCTATTTAACCGTATTTCCTATTCGTTGTATGGATGTAATCAATGACATACAGTGATTTCTTAGCCGAGTACTTCACATGACTTTAGCATGCATGCTATATGAATATATTCGTTGCATGGATGTAATCAATGCCATGCAGCAATGTCTTAGCCAACACGTATTTATCTCATAGGCAGTAGAAGATAGAATTTCATAACACTGCATAGTAATGATAGTAGTATCACTAGTTGATTTAATACATCTGAAAAACTATTTCAAGATCATACCCAGTAGGATAGACTTTCATAATACTTTGTAATAAGAACAGAGAATACAGTATTCCATAATACAATGTAATATACGATGTAGTAGTATTCACTACTACATTGATTACATTCTTTGGATGCAATGAATACATTCTTTGGATGCAATGAATGACATAAAGCGATTTCTTAGCCGAGTATTTAAGGTGTCTGTTACATGCATACTATACATGTAATATACATGCTATACATGTAATCATGTCTGTAGCATGCATGCTATATGGATATAGCAGGTATATATCCTATTAGTTGTATCGATGTAATCAGTGACATAATGTAATTCCTTAGCCAAGGAGTACTTAAGGTTATCATACCCAATAGAAGATAGAATTTCGTAATACTATGTAATGCTAGCAGAGAATTTGGAAATACCACTAGTTCCTTTTGCTATATAACCGTATTTCCTATTCGTTGTAATCAATGACATATAGTGATTCCTTAGCCGAGTACTTCACGTGACTTTAGCATGCATGCTATATGAATACATTCGTTGTATGGATGTAATCAATGCCATACAGCAATTTCTTAGCCAACACGTATTTAAGATTATCTCATAGGCAGTTGAAGATAGAATTTCATAACACTGCATAGTAATGATAGTAGTAGCACTAGTTGATTTAATACATCTGAAAAACTATTTCAAGATCATACCCAGTAGGATAGACTTTCATAATACTTTGTAATAATAACAGAGAACAGAGTATTCCATAATACAATGTAATTTACGATGTAGTAGTATTCACTACTACATTGATTACATTCTTTGGATGCAATGAATGACATAAAGCGATTTCTTAGCCGAGTATTTAAGGGGTCTGTAGCATGCATGCTATACATGTAATATACATGCTATACATGTAATCATGTCTGTAGCATGCATATATATGCATGTATATCCTATTCGTTGTATCGATGTAATCAGTGACGTAATGTAATACCTTAGCCAACGAGTACTTAAGGTTATCATATCAACGAGTACTTAAGGTTATCGTAGAAGATAGAATTTCGTAATACTATTTAATGCTAGCAGAGAATTTGGAAGTACCACTAGTTGCTTTTGCTATATAACCGTATTTCCTATTCGTTGTATGGATGTAATCAATGACATACAGTGATTTCTTAGCCGAGTACTTCACGTGACTTTAGCATGAATGCTATATGAATATATTGGTTGCATGGATGTAATCAATGCCATGCAGCAATGTCTTAGCCAACACGTATTTATCTCATAGGCAGTAGAAGATAGAATTTCGTAATACTATGTAATGCTAGCAGAGATGTTGGAACTACCACTAGTTGCTTTTGCTATATAACCGTATTTCCTATTGGTTGTAATCAATGACATATAGTGATTCCTTAGCAGAGTACTTCACGTGACTTTAGCATGCATGCTATATGAATACATTCGTTGTATGGATGTAATCAATGCCATACAGCAATTTCTTACCCAACACGTATTTAAGATTATCTCATAGGCAGTTGAAGATAGAATTTCATAACACTGCATAGTAATGTTAGTAGTAGCACTAGTTGATTTAATACATCTGAAAAAATATTTCAAGATCATACCCAGTAGGATAGACTTTCATAATACTTTGTAATAATAACACAGAATAGAGCATTCCATAATACAATGTAATATACGATGTAATAGTATTCACTACTACATTGATTACGTTCTTTGGATGCAATGAATGACATAAAGTGATTTCTTAGCCGAGTATTTCAGGTGTCTGTAGCATGCATGCTATGCATGTAATATACAATGCTATACATGTAATCATGTCTGTAGCATGCATGCTATATGGATATAGCAGGTATATATCCTATTCGTTGTATCAATGTAATCAGTGACATAATGTAATTCCTTAGCCAATGAGTACTTAAGGTTCTCATACCCAGTAGAAGATAGAATTTCGTAATACTATGTAATGCTAGCAGAGAATTTGGAAATACCACTAGTTTCTTTTGCTATATAACCGTATTTCCTATTCGTTGTATGGATGTAATCAATGACATACAGTGATTTCTTACCCGAGTATTTCACGTGACTTTAGCATGCATGATATATGAATATATTGGTTGCATGGATGTAATCAATGCCATGAAGCAATGTCTTAGCCAACACGTATTTATCTCATAGGCAGTAGAAGATAGAATCTCGTAATACTATGTAATGCTAGAAGAGATTTTGGAACTACCACTAGTTGCTTTTGCTATATAACCGTATTTCCTATTCGTTGTAATGAATGTCATATAGTGATTCCTTAGCAGAGTACTTCACGTGAATTTAGCATGCATGCTATATGAATATATTGGTTGTATGGATGTAATCAATGCCATACAGCAATTTCTTAGCCAACACGTATTTAAGATTAAATCATAGGCAGTTGAAGATAGAATTTCATAACACTGCATAGTAATGATAGTAGTAGCACTAGTTGATTTAATACATCTGAAAAACTATTTCAAGATCATACCCAGTAGGATAGACTTTCATAATACTATGTAATGCTAGCAGAGAATTTGGAAGTACCACTAGTTGCTTTTTTTTTGTAATAATTTTTGTAATAATAACAGAGAATAGAGTATTCCATAATACAATGTAATTTACGATGTAGTAGTATTCACTACTACATTGATTACATTCATTGGATGCAATGAATACATTCTTTGGATGCAATGAATGACATAAAGCGATTTCTTAGCCGAGTATTTAAGGGGTCTGTAGCATGCATGCTATACATGTAATATACATGCTATACATGTAATCATGTCTGTAGCATGCATATATATGCATGTATATCCTATTCGTTGTATCGATGTAATCAGTGACATAATGTAATTCCTTAGCCAACGAGTACTTAAGGTTATCATACCCAGTAGAAGATAGAATTTCGTAATACTATGTAATGCTAGCAGAGAATTTGGAAGTACCACTAGTTGCTTTTGCTATATAACCGTATTTCCTATTCGTTGTATGGATGTAATCAATGACATACAGTGATTTCTTAGCCGAGTACTTCACGTGACTTTAGCATGAATGCTATATGAATATATTGGTTGCATGGATGTAATCAATGCCATGCAGCAATGTCTTAGCCAACACGTATTTATCTCATAGGCAGTTGAAGATAGAATTTCATAACACTGCATAGTAATGTTAGTAGTAGCACTAGATTTAATACATCTGAAAAACTTTTTCAAGATCATACCCAGTAGGATAGACTTTCATAATACTTTGTAATAATAACAGAGAATAGAGTATTCCATAATACAATGTAATATACGATGTAATAGTATTCACTACTACATTGATTACGTTCTTTGGATGAAATGAATACATTCTTTGGATGCAATGAATGACAAAAAGCGATATCTTAGCCGAGTATTTAAGGTGTCTGTAGCATGCATGCTATACATGTAATATACATGCTATACATGTAATCATGTCTGTAGCATGCATGCTATATGGATATAGCAGGTATATATCCTATTCGTTGTATCGATGTAATCAGTGACATACTGTAATTCCTTAGCCAACGAGTACTTAAGGTTCTAATACCCAGTAGAAGATAGAATTTTGTAATATTATGTAATGCTAGCAGAGAATTTGGAAATACCACTAGTTGCTTTTGCTATATAACCGTATTTCCTATTCGTTGTATGGATGTAATCAATGACATACAGTGATTTCTTAGCCGAGTACTTCACGTGACTTTAGCATGCATGCTATATGAATATATTCGTTGCATGGATGTAATCAATGCCATGCAGCAATTTCTTAGCCAACACGTATCATGTAATCAATGCCATGCAGCAATTTCTTAGCCAACACGTATTTATCTCATAGGCAGTAGTAGATAGAATTTCATAACACTGCATAGTAATGATAGTAGTAGCACTAGTTGATTTAATACATCTGAAAAACTATTTCAAGATCATACCCAGTAGGATAGACTTTCATAATACTTTGTAATAAGAACATAGAATAGAGTATTCCATAATACAATGTAATATACGATGTAGTGGTATTCACTACTACATTGATTACATTCTTTGGATGCAATGAATACATTCTTTGGATGCAATGAATGACATAAGGCGATTTCTTAGCTGAGTATTTAAGGTGTCTGTAGCATGCATGCTATCTGGATATAGCAGGTATATATCCTATTCGGTGTATCGATGTAATCAGTGACATAATGTAATTCCTTAGCCAACGAGTACTTAAGGTTATCATACCCAGTAGAAGATAGAATTTCGTAATACTATGTAATGCTAAAAGAGAATTTGGAAATACCACTAGTTCCTTTTGCTATATAACCGTATTTCCTATTCGTTGTAATCAATGACATACAGTGATTTCTTAGCCGAGTACTTCCCGTGACTTTAGCATGCATGCTATATGAACATATTCGTTGCATGGATGTAATCAATGCCATACAGCAATGTCTTAGCCAACACGTTTTTATCTCATAGGCAGTTGAAGATAGAATTTCGTAATACTATGTAATGCTAGCAGAGATGTTGGAACTACCACTAGTTGCTTTTGCTATATAACCGTATTTCCTATTGGTTGTAATCAATGACATATAGTGATTCCTTAGCAGAGTACTTCACGTGACTTTAGCATGCATGCTAATCAATGTAATCAATGCCATACAGCAATTTCTTAGCCAACACGTATTTAAGTTTAAATCATAGGCAGTTGAAGATAGAATTTCATAACACTCCATAGTAATGATACTAGTAGCACTGGTTGATTTAATACATCTGAAAAACTATTTCAAGATCATACCCAGTAGGATAGACTTTCATAATACTTTGTAATAATAACAGAATAGAGTATTCCATAATACAATATATTATACGATGTAGTAGTATTCACTACTACATTGATTACATTATTTGGATGCAATGAATATATTCTTTGGATGCAATGAATGACATAAGGCGATTTCTTAGCCGAGTATTTAAGGTGTCTGTAGCATGCATGCTATACATGTAATATACATGCTATACATGTAATCATGTCTGTAGCATGCATGCTATATGGATATAGCAGGTATATATCCTATTCGTTGTATCGATGTAATCAGTGACATAATGTAATTCCTTAGCCAACGAGTACTTAAGGTTATCATACCCAATAGAAGATAGAATTTCATAATACTATGTAATGCTAGCAGAGAATTTGGAACTACCACTAGTTGCTTTTGCTATATAACCTTATTTCCTATTCGTTGTAATCAATGACATATAGTGATTCCTTAGCCGAGTACTTCACGTGACTTTAGCATGCATGCTATATGAATACATTTGTTGTATGGATGTAATCAATGCCATACAGCAATTTCTTAGCCAACACGTATTTAAGATTAAATCATAGGCAGTTGAAGATAGAATTGCATCACACTGCATAGTAATGATAGTAGTAGCACTAGTTGATTTAATACATCTGAAAAACTAGAGCCGCTGCCGCCATAAACGCGCGGCGGCCATTGCGGAAGCGGAGGCCCCGCGAGGACAAAGAACTCGCCGCGGCGTGCCGTTCCCAGGTACGGGCCACTCCCCCTTCAGGAGGCACGCCGCTCACCTGAGGCGGAGGGGGCGGGGATGGGGCAGCGTCTGGCTTATAAGGTGCTAGCGGCCTGGCCAGGCACATTGCTGCCCGCTCCACGGGAGAATAGAGTATTCCATAAAACAATGTAATATACGATGTAGTAGTATTAACTACTACATTGATTACATTCTTTGGATGCAATGAATACATTCATTGGATGCAATGAATGACATAAAGCGATTTCTTAGCCGAGTATTTAAGGTGTCTGTAGCATGCAAGCTATACATGTGATACACATGCTATACATGTAATCATGTCTGTAGCATGCATGCTATATGGATATAGCAGGTATATATCCTATTCGTTGTATCGATGTAATCAGTGACATAATGTAATTCCTTAGCCAACGAGTACTTAAGGTTATCATACCCAGTAGAAGATAGAATTTCGTAATACTATGTAATGCTAGCAGAGAATTTGGAAATACCACTAGTTGCTTTTGCTATATAACCGTATTTCCTATTCGTTGTAATCAATGACATATAGTGATTCCTTACCCGAGTACTTCACGTGACTTTAGCATGCATGCTATATGAATACATTCGTTGTATGGATGTAATCAATGCCATACAGCAATTTCTTAGCCAACATGTATTTAAGATTATCTCATAGGCAGTTGAAGATAGAATTTCATAACACTGCATAGTAATGATAGTAGTAGCACTAGTTGATTTAATACATCTGAAAAACTATTTCAAGATCATACCCAGTAGGATAGACTTTCATAATACTTTGTAATAAGAACAGAGAATAGAGTATTCCATAATACAATGTAATATACGATGTAGTAGTATTAACTACTACATTGATTACATTCTTTGGATGCAATGAATACATTCTTTGGATGCAATGAATGACATAAAGCGATTTCTTAGCCGAGTATTTAAGGTGTCTGTAGCATGCAAGCTATACATGTGATACACATGCTATACATGTAATCATGTCTGTAGCATGCATGCTATATGGATATAGCAGGTATATATCCTATTCGTTGTATCGATGTAATCAGTGACATACTGTAATTCCTTAGCCAACGAGTACTTAAGGTTCTCATACCCAGTAGAAGATAGAATTTCGTAATACTATGTAATGCTAGCAGAGAATTTGGAAATACCACTAGTTGCTTTTGCTATATAACCGTATTTCCTATTCGTTGTATGGATGTAATCAATGACATACAGTGATTTCTTAGCCGAGTACTTCACGCGACTTTAGCATGCATGCTATATGAATATATTGGTTGCAGGGATGTAATCAATGCCATGCAGCAATGTCTTAGCCAACACGTATTTATCTCATAGGCAGAAGAAGATAGAATTTCGTAATACTATGTAATGCTAGCAGTGATTTTGGAACTACCACTGGTTGCTTTTGCTATATAACCGTATTTCCTATTCATTGTAATCAATGACATATAGTGATTTCTTAGCCGAGTACTTCACGTGACTTTAGCATGCATGCTATATGAATACATTCGTTGTATGGATGTAATCAATGCCATACAGCAATTTCTTAGCAAAGACGTATTTAAGATTATCTCATAGGCAGTTGAAGATAGAATTTCATAACACTGCATACTAATGATAGTAGTAGCACTAGTTGATTTAATACATCTGAAAAACTATTTCAAGATCATACCCAGTAGGATAGACTTTCATAATACTTTGTAATAATAACAGAGAATAGAGTATTCCATAATACAATGTAATATACGATGTAATAGTATTCACTACTACATTGAATACGTTCTTTGGATGCAATGAATACCTTCTTTGGATGCAATGAATGACATAAAGCGATTTCTTAGCCGAGTATTTAAGGTGTCTGTAGTGTCATGCTATACATGTAATATACATGCTATACATGTAATCATGTCTGTAGCATGCATGCTATATGGATATAGCAGGTATATATCCTATTCGTTGTATCAATGTAATCAGTGACATAATGTAATTCCTTAGCCAACGAGTACTTAAGGTTATCATACCAAGTAGAAGATAGAATTTCGTAATACTATGTAATACTAGCAGAGAATTTGGAAATACCACTAGTTGCTTTTGCTATATAACCGTATTTCCTATTCGTTGTATGGATGTAATCAACGACATACAGTGATTTCTTAGCCGAGTACTTCACGTGACTTTAGCATGCATGCTATATGAATACATTCGTTGTATGGATGTAATCAATACCATACAGCAATTTCTTAGCCAACACGTATTTAAGATTATCTCATAGGCAGTTGAAGATAGAATCTCATAACACTGTATAGTAATGATAGTAGTAGCACTAGTTGATTTAATACATCTGAAAAACTATTTCAAGATCATACCCAGTAGGATAGACTTTCATAATACTTTGTAATAATAACAGAGAATAGAGTATTCCATAATACAATGTAATATACGATGTAGTAGTATTCACTACTACATTAATTACATTCTTTGGATGCAATGAATACATTCTTTGGATGCAATGAATGACATAAGGCGATTTTTAGGTGAGTATTTAAGGTGTCTGTAGCATGCATGCTATACATGTAATATACATGCTATACATGTAATCATGTCTGTAGCATGCATGCTATATGGATATAGCAGGTATATATCCTATTCGTTGTATCGATGTAATCAGTGTCATAATGTAATTCCTTAGCCAACGAGTACTTAAGGTTATCATACCCAGTAGAAGATAGAATTTCGTAATACTATGTAATGCTAGCAGAGAATTTGGAAATACCACTAGTTGCTTTTGCTATATAACCGTATTTCCTATTCGTTGTAATCAATGACATATAGTGATTCCTTACCCGAGTACTTCACGTGACTTTAGCATGCATGCTATATGAATACATTCGTTGTATGGATGTAATCAATGCCATACAGCAATTTCTTAGCCAACATGTATTTAAGATTATCTCATAGGCAGTTGAAGATAGAATTTCATAACACTGCATAGTAATGATAGTAGTAGCACTAGTTGATTTAATACATCTGAAAAACTATTTCAAGATCATACCCAGTAGGATAGACTTTCATAATACTTTGTAATAAGAACAGAGAATAGAGTATTCCATAATACAATGTAATATACGATGTAGTAGTATTAACTACTACATTGATTACATTCTTTGGATGCAATGAATACATTCTTTGGATGCAATGAATGACATAAAGCGATTTCTTAGCCGAGTATTTAAGGTGTCTGTAGCATGCAAGATATGCATGTGATACACATGCTATACATGTAATCATGTCTGTAGCATGCATGCTATATGGATATAGCAGGTATATATCCTATTCGTTGTATCGATGTAATCAGTGACATAATGTAATTCCTTAGCCAACGAGTACTTAAGGTTATCATACCCAGTAGAAGATAGAATTTCGTAATACTATGTAATACTGACTGTACAGAGGGCTGGATCGATGGAGTCGTTGACCGATGAGCCTTTGGGGTATGATAGGTGGTGTATGAGGCGAAACTCACCTGGCGTTCTCTTCGGCACCACCCCCGGAGGCGATACCCGGAGATTCTCCAAGGGAGGGGCTGCATACGGCCCCACCACCCTGCCCGCATCCAGCTCCTTATGTCATTCATTGCATCCAAAGAATGTATTCATTGCATCCAATGAATGTAATCAATGTAGTAGTGAATACTACTACATCGTATATTACATTGTATTGTTATGGAATACTCTATTCTCTGTTCTTATTACAAAGTATTATGAAAGTCTATCCTACTGGGTATGATCTTGAAATAGTTTTTCAGATGTATTAAATCAACTAGTGCTACTACTATCATTACTATGCAGTGTTATGAAATTCTATCTACTACTGCCTATGAGATACATCCGTGTTGGCTAAGAAATTGCTGCATGGCATTGATTACATCCATGCAACGAATATATTCATATAGCATGCATGCTAAAGTCACGTGAAGTACTCGGCTAAGAAATCACTGAATGTCATTGATTACATCCATACAACGAATAGGAAATACGGTTATATAGCTAAAGCAACAAGTGGTATTTCCAAATTCTCTGCTAGCATTACATAGTATTACGAAATTCTATCTTCTACTGGGTATGAGAACCTTAAGTACTCGTTGGCTAAGGAATTACAGTATGTCACTGATTACATCGATACAACGAATAGGATATATACCTGCTATATCCATTTGCCGTGCAGGGGAATACTTTTCGCCAAATGAACCAACAGACACTTAATGGCATTAAATAGGCCACAACTTTTATTAACGATAGAGCGTTGACCAGCATGGGGGAGAATCGAACCAGCCCTCTTGTGGTCCCCTGACCACAAGGCAGCCACACGCAACATCATCAGGTATGCACGAGGCCCTTCAACAGCCCCTTGGGCTCCCCGTGCCCCCAATGCCCTGATGGATGAAAAGCGGAGGTGACCACCTCTTGAGAACCTGTTGAGGCGTGAACCCCTGCCGGGTTCCGGGCCACCCGGAAATGCGGATCTGCCGCCCCAGCTCATCCTCCATGAGTGATGGCCTTTCGGCACTGCTTACCCACAACCTCTTACGGAGGTCCCCCACAAAAGCATGCCAGCACGCAGGCTGGGCTTGTTTGCCAATGGTTCCTCCCCCATGCCCAAAACCCGCCAGTTGTGACAAAGGATGTTAGCAATATAACAAACATAACATGAGCATACAGTAACAAATTCTTAACATTTTTTATTCATCTTAAATTCCAACAAAGTTGGCACATGTAATTAGAATAATCCACTGTAAATAGGGAGGGAGGGTGGGCAACCTCGTCGGCAGAGAAGCGGGAAAGAGGCAGAAGCCTCCCCGACGCTTCCCTATAAGGCGCGGGCAAAGGAGGCTGCGAAGAGCCGACCTGGCCCCCTCCTTCCCCAGCCGTCCTCTTGCCGCGCTCCCGGTCGCCGCCCCAGGGATCGCTGGGACGTGTAGTCCCCTTCCCTGCCTTTCTTCGGCGAGGGCTTCCCCGCAGCGGCAAACGCGCCTGGGGTAAGTCCCATTCGCCCTTGCCGTGCAGGGGAATACTTTTCGCCAAATGAACCAACAGACACTTAATGGCATTAAATAGGCCACACCTTTTATTAACGATAGAGCGTTGACCAGCATGGGGGAGAATCGAACCAGCCCTCTTGTGGTCCCCTGACCACAAGGCAGCCACACGCAACGTCATCAGGTATGCACGAGGCCCTTCAACACCCCCTTGGGCTCCCCGTGCCCCCAATGCCCTGATGGATGAAAAGGGGAGGTGACCACCTCTTGGGAACCCGTTGAGGCGTGAACCCCTGCCGGGTTCCGGGCCACCCGGAAATGTGGATCTGCCGCCCGAGCTCATCCTCCATGAGTGATGGCCTTTCGGCACCGCTTACCCACAACCTCTTACGGAGGTCCCCCACAAAAGCATGCCAGCACGCAGGCTGGGCTTGCTTGCCAATGGTTCCTCCCCCATGCCCAAAACCCGCCACAGAGCAAGGGGATGGGTTCCTCCAACCCCGCGCTCCCGCCAACGCTCTTACAAACCGGAAAAGCCCAACAAAGTGTGCCTCAAATCATCCAACCAGAAGTCCATCCCCCATTCGGAGAGATGGACTCCATCCGCTCTATATAGAGCCCATGAACGATGACAAATGTCAGGGTGTGTGATGTACACACCACCTTCCGTAACAAGGAACTTGGCCACCATTTTGTTGACTTTTTTGCGGGCCACGTCAACCTTTTTTGGGGAAACGGCCCCCCTCCAAGTACGCCGCTCTAACAAGGCGGACCACCAGATACGAAGCCCAGGAAAACGACAAGCAAGTTGCTTGAAGTCACGTCTGATGGCATCAGCTAAACCCACTGCTGTCACACTGGTGAGGTCGTTCTCTCCAAGATGTACCACCACAATGTCAGGAACCCCGGTGCGATGAATAGCCGAATCCAGATCCCTTTCCAGGGATGCCCAGCGCATGCCTCGGCGGCCCGCCCAGGAGATACGATAACGACCAACCAGGCCCAGGTCATTGTTCCAACCGGATCTTACTGCATAGCGCGCAGCCCAATGGACGATACTGTGCCCGATAACCAGCACTTTCGGGGTAACCTGGACCAAACCTGCAAAATGGAATACGTTATAGAAAACGTTACAGCAACAAATCTGGACGCACATATTTCTTATATGCCACTGAACGCCACCGGCCCACTGCCCTGAGCTCATCCGGAGGCACTCCAGAAGCAGCTGCTTCGGTTGCCGCCCCAATTCGAAATGAGTGGGTGCCGAATTGTTTTGACGGAAGGCCCAGCTGGTGGAGCGTGCTCCTCAAAACAGCCCCAAACTGATACCTTGACAAGCAAGTGCCATTTTCGTGAATCAACAAAGGGCCGTCGATCTTTGGCCTCACAGCTAAAAAGGCCCCCACGATGGTGACCGGGCAGGGAGCGTCACCCCAATCCTTCCTTAACACTATATAGGATCCTCTACCCAGCTGATCAGTTTTTGAACGGCGAAGAGTGATGTGCAGCTCTTCGTCAGTGAGTTGCACATCTCCCCTCGCAACTGCTTGATCGCCCGTGCCTGAACGGGACCCCGATACAAGCTCTGAGCACCGGAAGGCCCCAAAAAAGGCAAGAGTAAACGCTACCGCAAAAAGGGCAACTTCGTAACCGTCGGAGCATACAGCAGGCAATTGAATCACCATGTTCCTCAAAATGTCTAACGAAATAGGCCGCCTGGGGTCAGCTGTAGCTGGGCTGATCCTCTTCCATCCTGCGATGGCTTTCCGGATCAGAAAGGATGATGAGGGATCCCACCAACCCCTGGTTTTGCAGAAAAAGGATAGCCCCACCACTTGGATGTTCATGGACCCCGGGGACATTTTGCGGGAACGTAAATGGACGAGGTAGCGCAGCACTAAATCCTCTGTTGGAGGTAAGGCCCTAAGGCCCTCTTCCTGCTCCATGTAATCCATGTAACCCTGAACTGCTGCTGTATAAGTGTTGCCGGAGCGAGGGAATGTTCCACGGCCTCGAGGATCATTCCAGGCCAATCCTCCACAACTCCTCCGGGAAACGGTCTGGACACATGTTCGCCTCTGGCGCCAACTGGCGAAACCTCTGTTCCTGGAACCGAGACAGAGCGTCAGCGATTTCATTAGTGGCGCCCGGGACATGACGGGCCACAAAGGAGATGTTGCTCCCCAAGCAAACCCTGACTAGTATCCTCACTAAACCCATTACCCGGGGGGATTTGCTCGATTGCCGATTTATAATGCGCACAACCGCTTGATTGTCGCACCAGAATAAAACTTTGCTGTCCTGAAATAAATCTTTCCACACGATAACTGCCGCCACAATTGGAAATAGTTCCAAGAAGGTAAGGTCCCGAAGGATAGGGGACCCCGACCATTCCTGTGGCCACCTCTCTTGGCGAACCAACGGTTACAAAAGAAAACTCCAAACCCCAGACTACCCGATGCATCGGAATGCACTTGAAAAGATGTTTCCGGGGAGACTGGCGTCTGCCAGATAGATACCCCATTGAAACTTGCTAGGAAGTCATGCCACACACGTAAATCTTCTTTCAGTGACCGTGATAAACGTATATGATGGTGTGGCGCCTTGATGCCCGCTGTAGCTCTGGCCAGGCGTGCACAGAATGCCCTGCCAGGTGAAACAGCCTTACAGGCAAAGTTTAAGTGTCCCAAAATACTTTGCACTTCTTTTAAGGTACACTTCCTCTTTGACAAAAGCTGCCCTAGCAAAGCCCTCAGCGCCAACACCTTGTCTTCTAGCAATTTGGATAAACCAGCCACCGAATCCAACGTAATACCCAGATAGGTCAAACAGGAAGACGGGCCTTCAGTCTTCTCTGCTGCCAGTGGCACCCCCAATTCCTCGGCCAACATTTGAAACATTAACAACTTATCATGGCATGCAGAGGTTCCCGCCGGGCCAATGAGCAAAAAGTCATCTAAGTAGTGCGTGATATGCGGGCTCCCAGAGCAGTACTTCATAACCCATTCTAAAAAGGTACTGAAGGATTCAAAGGCAAAGCATGCGATGGAGCACCCCATCGGCATGGCCTTGTCCACATACCAAGAATTCCGAAAGTTGCACCCCAGTAAACAAAAATCCTCTGGATGTACCGGCAACAGTCTGAAGGCTGATTGAATATCGCACTTGGCGAGTAACGCCCCAGGGCCGCAATCCTTGACCAATGATATTGCCTGGTCTAAGGATGCATAGGTGACCGAGCTGAGCTCAGGAGCAATCCTGTCATTCACTGACGTCCCTTTCAGATAGGACAAATGGTGTATTAGTCTAAATTGTCCCGGGGCCTTCTTGGGGACTACCCCTAATGGTGACACTCGCAAATTAGGTAGGGGTGGCTTGGGATATGGGCCAGCCATGCGGCCAGCCTGGCACTCTTTCCGGATCTTGTCTGCCACCACTTCAGGCATTTGCATAGCAGACTTCAGATTTGGGCTAGTAGTAGCCTCCCGCTTTCCCTCGTATGGAATGCGAAAACCCACCGCAAATCCAGAAGCCAGGTACTCAGCTGACTCCCGATTTGGATAGTCCTTTAACAGTGCCAACAAGGCGGCAACCTTAACGGGGGAGATAGCCAAGGTGGTAAGTTCCAAAGGGACTTCATTCTGCTTTTTGGGTCCCCGCTGCGCTTGAGTTCGCCGATCCACTCCCCTTCTTGGCGGTGGATCGGCCGGATCGAAAGGGGCGACTCGAAACCTGACGATTGCAGTCGTGTTTTCCATGCCCTCCCCCACAAGCTTCACAGCTGTGTTCAAATCTACAGCGGCGACGTTGGCAGGACCCTTTTTGGAAATCCCAACATAGGCCTTTCACCTCCCTCTTGCCACTTGACCAGCGCCTCTCAGGCTCATTTCTCTGGACATAGGGGCCCACTTTTACCATCCAAGAGTCCCTTTCCCTTAAATCCCATCTAGCTTGCGCATTGTTGGACGCTTTTTCCCTGGCTTTTGTGTCATACATTACCGCAGCCGCATCTCCTGATAGTACCATGGCCTCCATGACATTATTGAAGTGCCGTATCAAATGCCATCCCCGTTCAGGGAAGGCCCCGGCTACTAGGCACATATATTCCCCATACCCCCTGATCCAGTTCGTAAAGGTTCTCTCAACCGCTACCCGATCCCTGCGAGGCCGCCTTTTCTTAATACCAGTTTTGGGGGCATCATCATCGGGTCTCACAAATTCAAAAACATCAACATAATAACCTAACAGGGCCCGCATGCGCTGCTTCCTGGATAGATGGGTCCCAGGTGGATCATCCCCCGCCGGGAAACCAATTGGGGGTTGAGTTGGCTTTCCCATCCCTGCTCCCTCCTTATAGTATACTCTGGTGGCTTCTCGAAAGCCTGCTAGCCATGCCGGGATGCCCGGAACCATGGCCGTTTGGAGCCAATATGCAACGTCCTTTTGGCCCACCACCATCTCATCTTCAGAAGATGAGGACTCACTAGAAGAGCTTGCCCTGGAGCGCCTGCCATGCTCGTGCCTTCTGCGCTTCCTGCCTTTTGACTCAGCAAGGACGCTGTCTCCTGTCACGGACGGTGCTTGCCCAGGAGCTGAAGCTCCAGGAGCAGGAGCTGAAGCGGCTGGCAAAGCTTGCCTTTCTTCCGCTACAGTCCCTGATGTCTTCGTTACAGACAACACCATAGGGGCTGGAGTCACCCGGCCATCAACACCGGCCTGTTCATTTAAAGTTAATTGTTGACTATTAACATGAACGTGTTGCTGCCTAGCCACCCTGGCGTCCCGCCGAGCCAATACAGGCTCCCCTGGTTCCTGCCAGCTGCCTACCAACCCCAATGGGGCAGCAGTCATAACCCCCCCCCATACTCGGGGCTGCCGGGAAGCGCACCACAGGACTCCCAGGCCGCTGACCTGCTAAGTGCCCATGTGGGTACAGTTGAGGCCAATTTGACTGCATCCCCACAGTGGGCCATGAATTTTGCATGCCCATATATGGCCAGGTTGTATGACTCCCCATAGGCCACCCAGACTGGCCACTGCCCACCTGAACCATGCCCTGGGCAGTGGGAGGGTACCACTGGACAGGGGCTGAGTTTTCCCACCCTTGCCACCAACCCACGCCAGGAGGCGCTGCTGAGGGGGCGGGTTGACCCATGCTGTCCGGTTGAAAAGAAAAAACTTGGGCCTGGCCACTCTGGCCTGCCCCGGATAAGGAGGCTGCTCCCCCAGAGGTTTGGTTTCCACCCATTGCGGCCTCAATCGGCCCACTGGCCGTCGACTCCACCTCCCCTGCCGCCGCTGTACTCGGCAACGACGGGGGATTGGCCCGAGACCGCTCCTGTGCCCTGCGGGAGGCACCCCTAGTGCCATAGGGCAACGATCCAGGCCCCACTTCTACTAAGCCCTCCGTTCCCCGAAGTCCCACCGGTGTGGACTCCGGCAACCGACTGGGGACAGAACGCCCACGGGCAGCTGTTTTTGCCCGGGCTCCCTGTGCCGCCCCCTGTTTTCCCCGTGGCCGGCTAGATGGCGAGCGGCCCGACTCCCAACGGCACGCAGGCCGCGCCCGTTCAGACCGGGCCGCTGCGCAACGCCCAGCCATGTTCTCCCCGCTTCTCTTGCCACCCTCAAAATAAATGAAAATAACAAACAAAGAATCAAAATGAACAAAACAATAAAGGAAAATAAAAAAGTTTTTTTTTTTAATCGGCTGCGCCGCACTGAAGCCAAAATCACTATATGTCATTGATTACATCCATACAACAAATAGGAAATACGGTTATATAGCAAAAGCAACAAGTGGTATTTCCAAATTCTCTGCTAGTATTACATAGTATTACGAAATTCTATCTTCTATCTTCTACTGGGTATGATAATCTTAAGTACTCGTTGGCTAAGGAATTACATTATGTCACTGATTACATCGATACAACGAATAGGATATATACCTGCTATATCCATATAGCATGCATGCTACAGACATGATTACATGTATAGCATGTATATTACATGTATAGCATGCATGCTACAGACACCTTAAATACTCAGCTAAGAAATCGCCTTATGTCATTCATTGCATCCAAAGAATGTATTCATTGCATCCAAAGAATGTAATCAATGTAGTAGTGAATACTACTACATCGTATATTACATTGTATTATGGAATACTCTATTCTCTGTTCTTATTACAAAGAATTATGAAAGTCTATCCTACTGGGTATGATCTAAAAATAGTTTTTCAGATGTATTAAATCAACTAGTGCTACTACTATCATTACTATGCAGTGTTATGAAATTCTATCTTCAACTGCATATGATTTCCTATGCATATGATTTCCTATTTCCTATTCGTTGTATGGATGTAGTCAATGACATACAGTGATTTCTTAGCCGAGTGCGGGGCCCTCTCGGGGAAAACTGACGTGACCAGCCGGAGGTATCCATTGCTGTATGGCATTGATTACATCCATACAACGAATGTATTCATATAGCATGCATGCTAAAGTCACGTGAAGTACTCGGCTAAGAAATCCCTGTTTGTCATTGATTACATCCATACAACGAATAGGAAATACGGTTATATAGCAAAAGCAACTAATGGTATTTCCAAATTCTCTGCTAGCATTACATAGTATTATGAAATTCTATCTTCTACTGGGTATGATAAACTTAAGTACTCGTTGGCTATAGAGTAACATTATGTCACTGATTACATTGATACAACGAATAGGATATATACCTGCAATATCAAAGCACTGGGGCGTTGGCGGTCATCCGCCTTCAAGACATATATTCGGCCTGACCTTTCACTACTCACAAGCTATACATGTGATACACATGCTATACATGTAATCATGTCTGTAGCATGCATGCTATATGGATATAGCAGGTATATATCCTATTCGTTGTATCGATGTAATCAGTGACATAATGTAATTCCTTAGCCAACGAGTACTTAAGGTTATCATACCCAGTAGAAGATAGAATTTCGTAATACTATGTAATGCTAGCAGAGAATTTGGAAATACCACTAGTTGCTTTTGCTATATAACCGTATTTCCTATTCGTTGTAATCAATGACATATAGTGATTCCTTACCCGAGTACTTCACGTGACTTTAGCATGCATGCTATATGAATACATTCGTTGTATGGATGTAATCAATGCCATACAGCAATTTCTTAGCCAACACGTATTTAAGATTATCTCATAGGCAGTTGAAGATAGAATTTCATAACACTGCATAGTAATGATAGTAGTAGCACTAGTTGATTTAATACATCTGAAAAACTATTTCAAGATCATACCCAGTAGGATAGACTTTCATAATACTTTGTAATAATAACAGAGAATAGAGTATTCCATAATACAATGTAATATACGATGTAATAGTATTCACTACTACATTGAATACGTTCTTTGGATGCAATGAATACCTTCTTTGGATGCAATGAATGACATAAAGCGATTTCTTAGCCGAGTATTTAAGGTGTCTGTAGTGTCATGCTATACATGTAATATACATGCTATACATGTAATCATGTCTGTAGCATGCATGCTATATGGATATAGCAGGTATATATCCTATTCGTTGTATCAATGTAATCAGTGACATAATGTAATTCCTTAGCCAACGAGTACTTAAGGTTATCATACCAAGTAGAAGATAGAATTTCGTAATACTATGTAATACTAGCAGAGAATTTGGAAATACCACTAGTTGCTTTTGCTATATAACCGTATTTCCTATTCATTGTATGGATGTAATCAACGACATACAGTGATTTCTTAGCCGAGTACTTCACGTGACTTTAGCATGCATGCTATATGAATACATTCGTTGTATGGATGTAATCAATGCCATACAGCAATTTCTTAGCCAACACGTATTTAAGATTATCTCATAGGCAGTTGAAGATAGAATCTCATAACACTGTATAGTAATGATAGTAGTAGCACTAGTTGATTTAATACATCTGAAAAACTATTTCAAGATCATACCCAGTAGGATAGACTTTCATAATACTTTGTAATAATAACAGAGAATAGAGTATTCCATAATACAATGTAATATACGATGTAGTAGTATTCACTACTACATTAATTACATTCTTTGGATGCAATGAATGACATAAGGCGATTTTTAGGTGAGTATTTAAGGTGTCTGTAGCATGCATGCTATACATGTAATATACATGCTATACATGTAATCATGTCTGTAGCATGCATGCTATATGGATATAGCAGGTATATATCCTATTTGTTGTATCGATGTAATAAGTGACATAATGTAATTCCTTAGCCAACGAGTACTTAAGGTTATCATACCCAGTAGAAGATAGAATTTCGTAATATTATGTAATACTAGCAGAGAATTTGGAAATACCACTAGTTGCTTTTGCTAATTCCTGCTATTTTGTTTTTCCTATTCGTTGTATGGATGTAATCAATGACATACAGTGATTTCCTAGCCGAGTACTTCACGTGACTTTAGCATGCGTGCTATATGAATATATTCGTTGCATGGATGTAATCATTGCCATGCAGCAATGTCTTAGCCAACACGTATTTATCTCATAGGCAGTAGAAGATAGAATTTCGTAATACTATGTAATGCTCTCAGATATTTTGGAACTACCACTGGTTGCTTTTGCTATATAACCGTATTTCCTAGTCGTTGTAATCAATGACATAATGTAATTCCTTAGCCAACGAGTACTTAAGGTTATCATACCCAATAGAAGATAGAATTTCGTAATACTATGTAATGCTAGCAGAGATTTTGGAAATACCACTATTTGCTTTTGCTATATAACCGTTCCTATTCGTTGTAATCATTGACATATAGTGATTCCTTAGCCGAATACTTCACGTGACTTTAGCATGCATGCTATATGAATACATTCGTTGTATGGATGTAATCAATGCCATACAGCAATTTCTTAGCCAACACGTATTTAAGATTATCTCATAGGCAGTTGAAGATAGAATTTCATAACACTGCATAGTAATGATAGTAGTAGCACTAGTTGATTTAATACACCTGAAAAACTATTTCAAGATCATACCCAGTAGGATAGACTTTCATAATACTTTGTAATAATAACAGAGAACAGAGTATTCCATAATACAATGTAATATACGATGTAATAGTATTCACTACTACATTGATTACGTTCTTTGGATTCAATGAATACATTCTTTGGATGCAATGAATGACATAAAGCGATTTCTTAGCCGAGTATTTAAGGTGTCTGTAGCATGCATGCTATACATGTAATATACATGCTATACATGTAATCATGTCTGTAGAATGCATGTTATATGGATATAGCAGGTATATATCCTATTCGTTGTATCGATGTAATCAGTGACATAATGTAATTCCTTAGCCAACGAGTACTTAAGGTTATCATACCCAGTAGAAGATAGAATTTCGTAATACTATGTAATGCTAGCAGAGAATTTGGAAATACCACTAGTTGCTTTTGCTATATAACCGTATTTCCTATTCGTTGTATGGATGTAATCAATGACATACAGTGATTTCTTAGCCGAGTACTTCACGTGACTTTAGCATGCATGCTATATGAATATATTGGTTGCATGGATGTAATCAATGCCATGCAGCAATGTCTTAGCCAACACGTTTTTATCTCATAGGCAGTTGAAGATAGAATTTCGTAATACTATGTAATGCTAGCAGAGATTTTGGAACTACCACTAATTGCTTTTGCTATATAACCGTATTTCCTATTCGTTGTGATCAATGACATATAGTGATTCCTTAGCCGAGTACTTCACGTGACTTTAGCTTGCATGATATATGAATACATTCGTTGTATGGATGTAATCAATGCCATGCAGCAATTTCTTAGCCGACACGAAATTAAGATTATGTCATAAGCAGTTGAAGATAGAATATCATAACACTGCATAGGAACAATAGTCAATCTAGTAGTAAAGGTAAAATGTAAAGGTATCCACTGTGCAAGCACCGAGTCATGTCTGATCCTTGGGGTGACGCCCTCTAGCGTTTTCATGGCAGACTCAATACGGGGTGGTTTGCCAGTGCCTTCCCCAGTCATGACCGTTTACCCCCCAGCAAGATGGTTACTCATTTTACCGACCTTGGAAGGATTGAAGGCTGAGTCAACCTTGAGCCGGCTGCTGGGATTGAACTCCCAGCCTTATGGGCAAAGTTTTCAGACAGCTGCCTTTCAACTCTGCGCCACAAGAGGCTCAATTTAGTAGTAGCACTAGTAGCACTAGTTGATTTAGCATTAGTTGATTTAATTCAACCAATCTAGTAGTAGCACTAGTTGATTTAATACATCTGAAAAACTATTTCAAGATCATACCCAGTAGGATAGACTTTCATAATACTTTGTAATAATAACAGAGAACAGAGTATTCCATAATACAATGTAATATACGATGTAATAGTATTCACTACTACATTGATTACGTTCTTTGGATTCAATGAATACATTCTTTGGATGCAATGAATGACATAAAGCGATTTCTTAGCCGAGTATTTAAGGTGTCTGTAGCATGCATGCTATACATGTAATATACATTATACATGTAATCATGTCTGTAGCATGCATGGATATAGCAGGTATATATCCTATTCGTTGTATCGATGTAATCAGTGACATAATGTAATTCCTTAGCCAACGAGTACTTAAGGTTATCATACCCAGTAGAAGATAGAATTTCGTAATACTATGTAATGCTTGCAGAGAATTTAGAAATACCACTAGTTGCTTTTGCTATATAACCGTATTTCCTATTCGTTGTATGTATGTAATCAATGACATACAGTGATTTCTTAGCCGAGAACTTCCCGTGACTTTAGCATGCATGCTATATGAATATATTCGTTGCATGGATGTAATCAATGCCATGCAGCAGTGTCTTAGCCAACACGTTTTTATCTCATAGGCAGTTGAAGATAGAATTTCGTAATACTATGTAATGCTAGCAGAGATTTTGGAACTACCACTAGTTGCTTTTGCTATATAACCGTATTTCCTATTCGTTGTAATCAATGACATATAGTGATTCCTTAGCAGAGTACTTCACGTGACTTTAGCATGCATGCTATATGAATACATTCGTTGTATGGATGTAATCAATGCCATACAGCAATTTCTTAGCCAACACGTATTTAAGATTATCTCATAGGCAGTTGAAGATAGAATTTCATAACACTGCATAATAATGATAGTAGTAGCACTAGTTGATTTAATACATCTGAAAAACTATTTCAAGATCATATCCAGTAGGATAGACTTTCATAATACTTTGTAATAATGACAGAGAATAGAGTATTCCATAATACAATGTAATATACGATGTAGTAGTATTCACTACTACATTGATTACATTCTTTGGATGCAATGAATACATTCTTTGGATGCAATGAATGACATAAAGCGATTTCTTAGCCGAGTATTTAAGGGGTCTGTAGCATGCATGCTATATATGTAATATACAAGCTATACATGCAATCATGTCTGTAGAATGCATGCTATATGGATATAGCAGGTATATATCCTATTCGTTGTATCGATGTAATCATGCAACGAATATAGCATGCATGCTACAGACACCCTTAAATACTCAGCTAAGAAATCGCTTTATGTCATTCATTGCATCCAAAGAATGTATTCATCAGGCCCTCTATCCCCCTTGGGAAGGCAAGACTTGCCGGGTCCCACGGGCGTCAACCTCATTGGAGCCCGCCCGCAGCCGCCCTGCCATGGAAAGCGGCCGGCCCCTCCAGTGAAGCCGGCCCGCCAGCCACGGCCGCCTCCTTAGGGGAGGCTCCCGCAAGTGGGCACCCCCTGGCTCACGGGCGCAGGTTGTGCCCCCCCCTGGATCCGCCCCTTAACAAACCGCCACAGAGCGGGAGCTAGTGCCACGGCTCCCGCTCCCGCCAACGCTCATGGCGAGATGAGCCCTTCCAAAGCTGCCCGAAGATCTGCTAGCCAAAGATCCTGACCCCACTCTGAGAGGTGTACGCCATCCTGCCGAAAGAGGGGGGCCAAGCCAAACATTATATCGGGGTGCGGTATGACCGCGCAGCACCGAGTCTCGCAGGATCTCCTGACAGTGCGGCAAATCTTGCGCCGTGCCATGTCCACCTTGCGTGGGTCCCGAGCCCCTTTCCATGAGCGCCGCACCAGGAGCTCGCACCACCGCACCAGTGTGCCGGGGCAGAGTTGCTGGATGATAAGCAAGTCCCTCATGATGGAAACGGCCAGGTCCAACGCTGGTATAGCAGGTAAGTCATTTTCCCCCAGCTGAATAACGATCACGTCCGGGGGAGGGCAGTCCCCCAGCAGCCGTCGGATGAGCGGAAGAAGATCGTGCCACTGCATGCCGCGGGATCCGTGCCATGTAATGTCAAAAGACCGTTCGAGGCCCAAATGGGCGCCCCATCCAGACTGTCTTGCGTACTCCCCGGCCCAGTAAACGATGCTGTGGCCCACGATCCAAGCTCGACGTCTCCTGAAGCCAGAACCTGTGAGCGGTATTAAAGTAGTGAAAGGTCAGGCCGAATATATGTCTTGAAGGCGGATGACCGCCAACACCCCAGTGCTTTGATGCCCTCAGTGCTCATGCCGTCATGAGCGGCTTGGCTGGCCACCCCAATCCGGAAGGAGTGGGAGCTGAACCCGTCAGTAGGTATACCCAAGCCCCTCAGGCAGGCATGTAGGACCGCCGAGAATTGAAAACGCGATAGCGACGTGCCGTCCCGATGCATGAATAGGATACCAGGGACCTTTGGGCGTAAGGCCAAAAATTTCGAAACCCCTTTTACTGGGCAAAGGGGGTCTCACCCCCGCGCTGGAAGGACAACCAGAGCCCCTGCCCCCTGCTGGTCCGTCTTAGACCGCCGCAAGCGGATATGCAGATGCCCATCCCTAATTTGTACGTCTTCCCTGCCGATGGCACTATTCGAAACACCCGTGCGAGATGCCGCGGCCACCTCGCTGATGCGGAAGGCCCCAAAATATGCAACCAAGAATGCCGCGCGGAAAAGTAAAGCTTCATAGGGCGAAAAACACTCTGTGTGCAATTGCGCAATCAATTTTTCCAACAATGCCCCAGTGATTGGCGGACGAGCGTCCTGGGCCCTTGGCGCTATTCTGCGCCAACCCTCCAATGCTTTGCGGATCACGAAGGATGACCTGGGATCCCACCATCCCTGCAACCTGCAAAAGAACGCAAAACCAGACAATTGAACATTCAGAGTCCTGGCGGAACGCCCATTGTCCCGCAGATATGCCAAATAGCGTAATATGGACTCCTCGGACGGCGGGAATGGCGTGGTTCCCAGTTGATCCCGTAAGCATGCCTGATAACCCGAAATTGCCGCAGCGTAGGACCGGCGCGTAGATGGCGCCAGTGATGCCGATAGCCCGTCCTGAACTACTCGACGCCAAGATTCCAGAGGTCCCCGGGGAAGTCTTCTGGGGTCGGGTCCACTTCCGGAGCAAGAATTTTGTCCCGGACCGACGCGACCCCCGGCTTGCAGCCGAGCGCTCCCCCCGGCCAAGGCCCGCCACCCCACCCCGCGCCAAAGAGCTGCCCGTGTCCCGCCGTCCGCTCCCCTGGAGGGGGAAGCAGGGGCGGTCTGCGGGCGCGCTCGCGAGCTAGTGCTCCTGGAAGTGGTTTTTGAAGCCGCTGGCGCCATGCCGTATGCTGCCGAAACCCGGGAGAAACCGGGTAGAAGGAATCACGCCTTGCCGCCCCGATGGGAACAATGAACACCCGGAACTGGAACCCCGAAGGGAAACCTAGGCTCTCTCTCTCTCTCTCTCTCTTTTTTTTTAAATACCCGTCGGTGAATGCGCAGCCGAGAGTCAAGAAGAACTCTTGCTCAGGTAACGAACGCTGTTGGGGTCGAGGCGAAGAAGACAGGAAAGGAAGAGAGGGGTGGCCGTGGAGCGGGCAGCAATGTGCCTGGCCAGGCCGCTAGCGCCTTATAAGCCAGCCGCTGCCCCGTCCCCGCCCCCTCCGCCTCAGGTGAGCGGCGTGCCTTTTGAAGGGGGAGTGGCCCCTACCTGGGAACGGCACGCCGCGGCGAGTCCTTTCTCCTCGCGGGGCCTCCGCTTCCGCAATGGCCGCCGCGCGTTTATGGTGGCAGCGGCTCTAGTTTTTCAGATGTATTAAATCAACTAGTGCTACTACTATCATTACTATGCAGTGTTATGCAATTCTATCTTCAACTGCCTATGATTTAATCTTGAATACGTGTTGGCTAAGAAATTGCTGTATGGCATTGATTATATCCATACAACGAATGTATTCATATAGCATGCATGCTAAAGTCACGTGAAGTACTCGGCTAAGGAATCACTATATGTCATTGATTACAACGAAAAGGAAATACGGTTATATAGCAAAAGCAACTAGTGGTAGTTCCAAAATCTCTGCTAGCATTACATAGTATTACGAAATTCTATCTTCTACTGCCTATGAGATAAATACGTGTTGGCTAAGACATTGCTGCATGGCATTGATTACATCCATACAACGAATATATTCATATAGCATGCATGCTAAAGTCACGTGAAGTACTCGGCTAAGAAATCACTGTATGTCATTGATTACATCCATACAACGAATAGGAAATACGGTTATATAGCAAAAGCAACTAGTGGTAGTTCCAAATTCTCTGCTAGCATTACATAGTATTACGAAATTCTATCTTCTACTGGGTATGATAACCTTAAGTACTCGTTGGCTAAAGAATTACATTATGTCACTGATTACATCGATACAACGAATAGGATATACATGCATATATATGCATGCTACAGACATGATTACATGTATAGCTTGTATATTACATATATAGCATGCATGCTACAGACCCCTTAAATACTCGGCTAAGAAATCGCTTTATGTCATTCATTGCATCCAAAGAATGTAATCAATGTAGTACTGAATACTACTACATCATATATTACATTGTATTATGGAATACTCTATTCTCTGTTATTATTACAAAGTATTATGAAAGTCTATCCTACTGGGTATGATCTTGAAATAGTTTGTCAGATGTATTAAATCTAGTGCTACTACTATCATTACTATGCAGTGTTATGAAATTCTATCTTCAACTGCCTATGAGATAATCTTAAATACGTGTTGGCTAAGAAATTGCTGTATGGCATTGATTACATCCATACAACGAATGTATTCATATAGCATGCATGCTAAAGTCACGTGAAGTACTCGGCTAAGGAATCACTATATGTCATTGATTACAATGAATAGGAAATACGGTTATATAGCAAAAGCAACTAGTGGTAGTTCCAAAATCTCTGCTAGCATTACATAGTATTACGAAATTCTACCTTCTACTGCCTATGAGATAAATACGTGTTGGCTAAGACATTGCTGCATGGCATTGATTACATCCATGCAACCAATATATTCATATAGCATGCATGCAAAAGTCACGTGAAGTACTCGGCTAAGAAATCACTGTATGTCATTGATTACATCGAATAGGAAATACGGTTATAAAGCAAAAGGAACAAGTGGTATTTCCAAATTCTCTGCTAGTATTACATAGTATTACGAAATTCTATCTTCTATCTTCTACTGGGTATGATAACCTTAAGTACTCGTTGGCTAAGGAATTACATTATGTCACTGATTACGTCGATACAACAAATAGGATATATACCTGCTATATCCATATAGCATGCATGCTACAGACATGATTACATGTATAGCATGCATGCTACAGACCCCTTAAATACTCGGCTAAGAAATCGCTTTATGTCATTCATTGCATCCAAAGAACGTAATAAATGTAGTAACGAATACTATTACATCGTATATTACATTGTATTATGGAATACTCTATTCTCTGCTATTATTACAAAGTATTATGAAAGTCTATCCTAGTGTGTATGATCTTGAAATAGTTTTTCAGATGTATTAAATCAATTAGTGCTACTACTATAATTACTATGCAGTGTTATGAAATTCTATCTTCAACTGCCTGTGAGATAATCTTAAATACGTGTTGGCTAAGAAATTGCTGTATAGCATTGATTACATCCATGCAACCAATATATTCATATAGCATGCATGCTAAAGTCATGTGAAGTACTCGGCTAAGGAATCACTATATGTCATTGATTACAACGAATAGAAAATACGGTTATATAGCAAAAGCAACTAGTGGTAGTTCAAAAAACACTGCTAGCATTACATAGTATTACGAAATTCTATCTTCTACGGCCTATGAGATAAATACGTGTTGGCTAAGACATTGCTGCATGGCATTGATTACATCCATGCAACCAATATATTCATATAGCATGCATGCTAAAGTCACGTGAAGTACTCGGCTAAGAAATCACTGTATGTCTGATTACATCCATACGACGAATAGGAAATACGGTTATCTAGCAAAAGCAACTAGTGGTATTTCCAAATTCTCTGCTAGCATTACATAGTATTACGAAATTCTATCTTCTATGATAACCTTTACTCATTGATATGATAACCTTAAGTACTCGTTGGCTAAGGAATTACATTATGTCACTGATTACATCGATACAACGAATAGGATATACATGCATATATATGCATGCTACAGACATGATTACATGTATAGCATGTATATTACATGTATAGGATGCATGCTACAGACCCCTTAAATACTCGGCTAAGAAATCACTTTATGTCATTCATTGCATCCAAAGAATGTATTCATTGCATCCAAAGAATGTAATCAATGTAGTAGTGAATACTACTACATCGTATATTACATTGTATTACGGAATACTCTATTCTCTGTTATTATTACAAAGTATTATGAAAGTCTATCCTACTGGGTATGATCTTGAAATAGTTTTTCAGATGTATTAAATCAACTAGAGCTACTACTATCATTACTATGCAGTGTTATGAAATTCTATCTTCAACTGCCTAAGAGATAATCTTAAATACGTGTTGGCTAAGAATTTGCTGTATGGCATTAATTACATCCATACAACGAATAGGAAATACGGTTATATAGCAAAAGCAACTAGTAGTATTTCCAAAATCTCTGCTAGTATTACATAGTATTACGAAATTCTATCTTCTTCTACCTATGAGATAAATACGTGTTGGCTAAGACATTGCTGCATGGCATTGATTATATCCATGCAACCAATATATTCATATAGCATGCATGCTAAAGTCACGTGAAGTACTCGGCTAAGAAATCCCTGTTTGTCATTGATTACATCCATACAACGAATAGGAAATACGGTTATATAGCAAAAGCAACTAATGGTATTTCCAAATTCTCTGCTAGCATTACATAGTATTATGAAATTCTATCTTCTACTGGGTATGATAAACTTAAGTACTCGTTGGTTATAGAGTAACATTATGTCACTGATTACGTCGATTCAACGAATAGGATATATACCTGCTATATCCATATAGCATGCATGCTACAGACATGATTACATGTATAGCATGTATATTACATGTATAGCATGCATGCTACAGACACCTTAAATACTCGGCTAAGAAATCGCTTTATGTCATTCATTGCATCCAAAGAATGTATTCGTTGCATCCAAAGAATGTAATCAATGTAGTAGTGAATACTGCTACATCGTATATTACATTGTATTATGGAATACTCTATTCTCTGTTCTTATTACAAAGTATTATGAAAGTCTATCCTACTGAGTATGATCTTGAAATAGTTTTTCAGATGTATTAAATCAACTAATGCTACTACTAGATTGGTTGAATTAAATCAACTAATGCTAAATCAACTAGTGCTACTAGTGTACTACTAGATTGAGCCTCTTGTGGCGCAGAGTGGAAAGGCAGCTGTCTGAAAGCTTTGCCCATAAGGCTGGGAGTTCAATCCCAGCAGTCGGCTCAAGGTTGACTCAGCCTTCCATTCTTCCAAGGTCGGTAAAATGAGTAACCAGCATGCTGGGGGGTAAACGGTCATGACTGGGGAAGGCACTGGCAAACCACCCCGTATTGAGTCTGCCATGAAAACGCTAGAGGGCGTCACCCCAAGGATCAGACATGACTCGGTGCTTGCACAGGGGATACCTTTACCTTTTACCTATACTACTAGATTGACTATTGTTCTTATGCAGTGTTATGAAATTCTATCTTCAACTGCTTATGAGATAATCTTAATTACGTGTTGGCTAAGAAATTGCTGCATGGCATCGATTACATCCATGCAACGAATATATTCATATAGCATGCATGCTAAAGTCACGTGAAGTACTCGGCTAAGGAATCACTATATGTCATTGATTACAACGAATAGGAAATACGGTTATATAGCAAAAGCAACTAGTGGTAGTTCCAAAATCTCTGCTAGCATTACATAGTATTACGAAATTCTATCTTCTACGGCCTATGAGATAAATACGTGTTGGCTAAGACATTGCTGCATGGCATTGATTACATCCATGCAACCAATATATTCATATAGCATGCATGCTAAAGTCACGTGAAGTACTCGGCTAAGAAATCACTGTATGTCTGATTACATCCATACGACGAATAGGAAATACGGTTATCTAGCAAAAGCAACTAGTGGTATTTCCAAATTCTCTGCTAGCATTACATAGTATTACGAAATTCTATCTTCTATGATAACCTTTACTCATTGATATGATAACCTTAAGTACTCGTTGGCTAAGGAATTACATTATGTCACTGATTACATCGATACAACGAATAGGATATACATGCATATATATGCATGCTACAGACATGATTACATGTATAGCATGTATATTACATGTATAGGATGCATGCTACAGACCCCTTAAATACTCGGCTAAGAAATCACTTTATGTCATTCATTGCATCCAAAGAATGTATTCATTGCATCCAAAGAATGTAATCAATGTAGTAGTGAATACTACTACATCGTATATTACATTGTATTACGGAATACTCTATTCTCTGTTATTATTACAAAGTATTATGAAAGTCTATCCTACTGGGTATGATCTTGAAATAGTTTTTCAGATGTATTAAATCAACTAGTGCTACTACTATCATTACTATGCAGTGTTATGAAATTCTATCTTCAACTGCCTAAGAGATAATCTTAAATACGTGTTGGCTAAGAATTTGCTGTATGGCATTGATTACATCCATACAACGAATAGGAAATACGGTTATATAGCAAAAGCAACTAGTAGTATTTCCAAAATCTCTGCTAGCATTACATAGTATTACGAAATTCTATCTTCTTCTACCTATGAGATAAATACGTGTTGGCTAAGACATTGCTGCATGGCATTGATTATATCCATGCAACCAATATATTCATATAGCATGCATGCTAAAGTCACGTGAAGTACTCGGCTAAGAAATCCCTGTTTGTCATTGATTACATCCATACAACGAATAGGAAATACGGTTATATAGCAAAAGCAACTAGTGGTAGTTCCAAAATCTCTGCTAGCATTACATAGTATTACGAAATTCTATCTTCAACTGCCTATGAGATAAAAACGTGTTGGCTAAGACATTGCTGCATGGCATTGATTACATCCATGCAATGAATATATTCATATAGCATGCATGCTAAAGTCACGTGAAGTACTCGGCTAAGAAATCCCTGTTTGTCATTGATTACATCCATACAACGAATAGGAAATACGGTTATATAGCAAAAGCAACTAATGGTATTTCCAAATTCTCTGCTAGCATTACATAGTATTATGAAATTCTATCTTCTACTGGGTATGATAAACTTAAGTACTCGTTGGCTATAGAGTAACATTATGTCACTGATTACGTCGATTCAACGAATAGGATATATACCTGCTATATCCATATAGCATGCATGCTACAGACATGATTACATGTATAGCATGTATATTACATGTATAGCATGCATGCTACAGACACCTTAAATACTCGGCTAAGAAATCGCTTTATGTCATTCATTGCATCCAAAGAATGTATTCGTTGCATCCAAAGAATGTAATCAATGTAGTAGTGAATACTGCTACATCGTATATTACATTGTATTATGGAATACTCTATTCTCTGTTCTTATTACAAAGTATTATGAAAGTCTATCCTACTGAGTATGATCTTGAAATAGTTTTTCAGATGTATTAAATCAACTAATGCTACTACTAGATTGGTTGAATTAAATCAACTAATGCTAAATCAACTAGTGCTACTAGTGTACTACTAGATTGAGCCTCTTGTGGCGCAGAGTGGAAAGGCAGCTGTCTGAAAGCTTTGCCCATAAGGCTGGGAGTTCAATCCCAGCAGTCGGCTCAAGGTTGACTCAGCCTTCCATCCTTCCAAGGTCGCTAAAATGAGTAACCAGCTTGCTGGGGGGTAAACGGTCATGACTGGGGAAGGCACTGGCAAACCACCCCGTATTGAGTCTGCCATGAAAACGCTAGAGGGCGTCACCCCAAGGATCAGACATGACTCGGTGCTTGCACAGGGGATACCTTTACCTTTTACCTATACTACTAGATTGACTATTGTTCTTATGCAGTGTTATGAAATTCTATCTTCAACTGCTTATGAGATAATCTTAATTACGTGTTGGCTAAGAAATTGCTGCATGGCATCGATTACATCCATGCAACGAATATATTCATATAGCATGCATGCTAAAGTCACGTGAAGTACTCGGCTAAGGAATCACTATATGTCATTGATTACAACGAATAGGAAATACGGTTATATAGCAAAAGCAACTAGTGGTAGTTCCAAAATCTCTGCTAGCATTACATAGTATTACAAAATTCTATCTTCAACTGCCTATGAGATAAAAACGTGTTGGCTAAGACATTGCTGCATGGCATTGATTACATCCATGCAACGAATATATTCATATAGCATGCATGCTAAAGTCACGGGAAGTACTCGTCTAAGAAATCACTGTATGTCATTGATTACAACGAATAGGAAATACGGTTATATAGCAAAAGGAACTAGTGGTATTTCCAAATTCTCTGCTAGCATTACATAGTATTACGAAATTCTAACTTCTATTGGGTATGATAACCTTAAGTACTCGTTGTCTAAGGAAGTACATTATGTCACTGATTACATCGATACACCGAATAGGATATATACCTGCTATATCCAGATAGCATGCATGCTACAGACACCTTAAATACTCAGCTAAGAAATCGCCTTATGTCATTCATTGCATCCAAAGAATGTATTCATTGCATCCAAAGAATGTAATCAATGTAGTAGTGAATACCACTACATCGTATATTACAATGTATTATGGAATACTCTATTCTATGTTCTTATTACAAAGTATTATGAAAGTCTATCCTACTGGGTATGATCTTGAAATAGTTTTTCAGATGTATTAAATCAACTAGTGCTACTACTATCATTACTATGCAGTGTTATGAAATTCTATCTACTACTGCCTATGAGATAAATACGTGTTGGCTAAGAAATTGCTGCATGGCATTGATTACATGATACGTGTTGGCTAAGAAATTGCTTCATGGCATTGATTACATCCATGCAACGAATATATTCATATAGCATGCATGCTAAAGTCACGTGAAGTACTCGGCTAAGAAATCACTGTATGTCAGTGATTACATCCATACAACGAATAGGAAATACGGTTATATAGCAAAAGCAACTAGTGGTATTTCTAAATTCTCTGCAAGCATTACATAGTATTACGAAATTCTATCTTCTACTGGGTATGATAACCTTAAGTACTCGTTGGCTAAGGAATTACATTATGTCACTGATTACGTCGATACAACGAATAGGATATATACCTGCTATATACATATAGCATGCATGCTACAGACATGATTACATGTATAGCATGTATATTACATGTATAGCATGCATGCTACAGACACCTTAAATACTCGGCTAAGAAATCGCTTTATGTCATTCATTGCATCCAAAGAATGTATTAATTGCATCCAAAGAATATAATCAATGTAGTAGTGAATACTACTACATCATATATTACATTGTATTATGGAATACTGTATTCTCTGTTCTTATTACAAAGTATTATGAAAGTCTATCCTACTGGGTATGATCTTGAAATAGTTTTTCAGATGTATTAAATCAACCAGTGCTACTAGTATCATTACTATGCAGTGTTATGAAATTCTATCTTCAACTGCCTATGATTTAATCTTAAATACGTGTTGGCTAAGAAATTGCTGTATGGCATTGATTACATCCATACAACGAATAGGAAATACGGTTATATACCAAAAGCAACTAGTGGAATTTCCAAATTATCTGCTAGCATTACATAGTATTACGAAATTCTATCTTCTACTGGGTATGAGAACCTTAAGTACTCGTTGGCTAAGGAATTACAGTATGTCACTGATTACATCGATACAACGAATAGGATATATACCTGCTATATCCATATAGCATGCATGCTAGAGACACCTTAAATACTCGGCTAAGAAATCGCTTTATGTCATTCATTGCATCCAAAGAATGTATTCTTTGCATCCAAAGAATGTAATCAATGTAGTAGTGAATACTACTACATCGTATATTACATTGTATTATGGAATACTCTATTCTCTGTTATTATTACAAAGTATTATGAAAGTCTATCCTACTGGGTATGATCCTGAAATAGTTTTTCAGATGTATTAAATCAACTAGTGCTACTACTATCATTACTATGCAGTGTTATGAAATTCTATCTTCAACTGCCTATGAGATAATCTTAAATACGTGTTGGCTAAGAAATTGCTGTATGGCATTGATTACATCCATACAACGAATGTATTCATATAGCATGCATGCTAAAGTCACGTGAAGTACTCCGCTAAGGAATCACTATATGTCATTGAATACAACGAATAGGAAATACGGTTATATAGCAAAAGCAACTAGTGGTTGTTCCAAAATCTCTGCTAGCATTACATAGTATTACGAAATTCTATCTTCTACGATAACCTTAAGTACTCGTTGATATGATAACCTTAAGTACTCGGCTAAGGAATTACATTATTGCACTGATTACATCGATACAACGAATAGGATATACATGCATATATATGCATGCTACAGACATGATTACATGTATAGCATGTATATTACATGTATAGCATGCATGCTACAGACCCCTTAAATACTCGGCTAAGAAATCGCTTTATGTCATTCATTGCATCCAAAGAATGTAATCAATGTAGAAGTGAATACTACTACATCGTATATTACATTGTATTATGGAATACTCTATTCTCTGTTATTATTACAAAGTATTATGAAAGTCTATCCTACTGGGTAAGGTAAAGATAAAGGTATCCCCTGTGCAAGCACCGAGTCATGTCTGACCCTTGGGGTGACGCCCGCTAGCGTTTTCTTGGCAGACTCAATACGGGGTGGTTTGCCAGTGCCTTCCCCAGTCATTACCATTTACCCCCCAGCAAGCTGGGTACTCATTTTACCGACCTCGGAAGGATGGAAGGCTGAGTCAACCTTGAGCCGGCTGCTGGGATTGAACTCCCAACCTCATGGGCAGACAGATTCAGACAGCATATCGCTGCCTTACCACTCTGCGCCACAAGAGGCTCATCCTACTGGGTATGATCTTGAAATAGTTATTCAGTTGTATTAAATCAACTAGTGCTACAACTATCATTACTATGCAGTGTTATGAAATTCTATCTTCAACTGCCTATGAGATAATCTTAAATACGTGTTGGCTAAGAAATTGCTGTATGGCATTGATTACATCCATACAACGAATGTATTCATATAGCATGCATGCTAAAGTCACGTGAAGTACTCGGCTAAGAAATCACTGTATGTCATTGATTACATCCATACAACGAATAGGAAATACGGTTATATAGCAAAAGCAACTAGTGGTATTTCCAAATTCTCTGCTAGCATTACATAGTATTATGAAATTCTATCTTCTATTGGGTATGATAATCTTAAGTACTCGTTGGCTAAGGAATTACATTATGTCACTGATTGCGTCGATACAAGGAATAGGATATATACCTGCTATATCCATATAGCATGCATTCTACAGACATGATTACATGTATAGCATGTATATTACATGTATAGCATGCATGCTACAGACCCCTTAAATACTCGGCTAAGAAATCGCTTTATGTCATTCATTGCATCCAAAGAATGTATTCATTGCATCCAAAGAATGTAATCAATGTAGTAGTGAATACTACTACATCGTATATTACATTGTATTATGGAATACTCTATTCTCTGTTATTATTTCATAGTATTATGAAAGTCTATCCTACTGGGTATGATCTTGAAATAGTTTTTCAGATGTATTAAATCAACCAGTGCTACTACTATTACTATGCATTGTTATGAAATTCTATCTTCAACTGCCTATGATTTAATCTTAAATACGTGTTGGCTAAGAAATTGCTGTATGGCATTGATTACATCCATACAACGAATAGGAAATACGGTTATATAGCAAAAGCATCTAGTGGTATTTCCAAATTCTCTGCTAGCATTACATAGTATTACGAAATTCTATCTTCTACTGGGTATGAGAACCTTAAGTACTCGTTGGCTAAGGAATTACAGTATGTCAGTAATTACATCGATACAACGAATAGGATATATACCTGCTATATCCATATAGCATGCATGCTACAGACATGATTACATGTATAGCATGTATATTACATGCATAGCATGCATGCTACAGACACCTTAAATACTCGGCTAAGAAATCGCTTTATGTCATTCATTGCATCCAAAGAATGTATTCGTTGCATCCAAAGAATGTAATCAATGTAGTAGTGAATACTGCTACATCGTATATTACATTGTATTATGGAATACTCTATTCTCTGTTCTTATTACAAAGTATTATGAAAGTCTATCCTACTGAGTATGATCTTGAAATAGTTTTTCAGATGTATTAAATCAACTAGTGCTACTACTAGATTGGTTGAATTAAATCAACTAATGCTAAATCAACTAGTGCTACTAGTGCTACTACTAGATTGAGCCTCTTGTGGCGCAGAGTGGAAAGGCAGCTGTCTGAAATAACAGAGAATAGAGTATTCCATAATACAATGTAATATACGATGTCATAGTATTCACTCCTACATTAAATACGTTCTTTGGATGCAATGAATACATTCTTTGGATGCAATGAATGACATAAAACGATTTCTTAGCCGAGTATTTAAGGTGTCTGTAGCATGCATGCTATACATGTAATATGAATATATTCCCTAGGATGCTAGGAGGAGAGCCAGCAGCATTGGGATATGATGAAGCGTTTCGGCGACGGGTATCCAGCAACCCCGAGGCCAGATGGGATAGGCCGACCTTTGGGTCCGGGCATTTGGTCCTCGGCAGAAGTCAGCCGGTGGGGCGGAGGGGAATCGCCCTTCATACAGGAAAGACCTGACGGGCGTTTGCTGGGAATACAACCAGAATGGGTGCGAGAGGAAGAAATGTAAGTACTCGCATGCATGCGAGGGGTGTGGGGGTTCACATCCCAAGATAGAGTGTAGCAAGCGGCCCTTTCGGAGGGGCCGGCCCACTCCCAAAAAAGGGGGTGGGTCCGGCACCTCAGGAGGACTCGCGGGAGGCAGCGGGGAGGGGCAGGCTAATGCCTCCTAGCCCTGCTCTGTTGCACGTTAAGGCTCTATCTCCCATCAGGCTATCAACTCTTCTTCCTTTGCTTGCATCTTATCGGGATCAGGCCGCGGCCACTAACCTTAGGGAGGGATTCACTCATGGGTTCCGCATTCCATGCAGTGTTATGAAATTCTATCTTCAACTGCCTATGAGATAATCTTAAATACGTGTTGGCTAAGACATTGCTGCATGGCATTGATTACATCCATACAACAAATATATTCATATAGCATGCATGCTAAAATCACGTGAAGTACTCGACTAAGAAAACACTGTATGTCATTGACTACATCCATACAACGAATAGGAAATAGGAAATCATATGCATAGGAAATCATATGCAGTTGAAGATAGAATTTCATAACACTGCATAGTAATGATAGTAGTAGCACTAGTTGATTTAATACATCTGAAAAACTATTTTAAGATCATACCCAGTAGGATAGACTTTCATAATTCTTTGTAATAAGAACAGAGAATAGAGTATTCCATAATACAATGTAATATACGATGTAGTAGTATTCACTACTACATTGATTACATTCTTTGGATGCAATGAATACATTCTTTGGATGCAATGAATGACATAAGGCGATTTCTTAGCTGAGTATTTAAGGTGTCTGTAGCATGCATGCTATACATGTAATATACATGCTATACATGTAATCATGTCTGTAGCATGCATGCTATATGGATATAGCAGGTATATATCCTATTCGTTGTATCGATGTAATCAGTGACATAATGTAATTCCTTAGCCAACGAGTACTTAAGATTATCATACCCAGTAGAAGATAGAAGATAGAATTTCGTAATACTATGTAATACTAGCAGAGAATTTGGAAATACCACTTGTTGCTTTTGCTATATAACTGTATTTCCTATTTGTTGTATGGATGTAATCAATGACATATAGTGATTTTGGCTTCAGTGCGGCGCAGCCGATTAAAAAAAAAAACGTTTTTATTTTCCTTTATTGTTTTGTTCATTTTGATTCTTTGTTTGTTATTTTCATTTATTTTGAGGGTGGCAAGAGAAGCGGGGAGAACATGGCTGGGCGTCGCGCAGCGGTCCGGTCTGAACGGGCGCGGCCTGCGGGCCGTTGGGAGTCGGGCCGCTCGCCATCTAGCCGGCCACGGGGAAAACAGGGGGCGGCACAGGGAGCCCGGGCAAAAACAGCTGCCCGTGGGCGTTCTGTCCCCAGTCGGTTGCCGGAGTCCACACCGGTGGGACTTCGGGGAACGGAGGGCTTAGTAGAAGTGGGGCCTGGATCGTTGCCCTATGGCACTAGGGGTGCCTCCCGCAGGGCACAGGAGCGGTCTCGGGCCAATCCCCCATCGTTGCCGAGTACAGCGGCGGCAGGGGAGGTGGAGTCGACGGCCAGTGGGCCGATTGAGGCAGCAATGGGTGGAAACCAAACCTCTGGGCGAGCAGCCTCCTTATCCGGGGCAGGCCAGAGTGGCCAGGCCCAAGTTTTTTCTTTTCAACCGGACAGCATGGGTCAACCCGCCCCCTCAGCAGCGCCTCCTGGCGTGGGTTGGTGGCAAGGGTGGGAAAACTCAGCCCCTGTCCAGTGGTACCCTCCCACTGCCCAGGGCATGGTTCAGGTGGGCAGTGGCCAGTCTGGGTGGCCTATGGGGAGTCATACAACCTGGCCATATATGGGCATGCAAAATTCATGGCCCACTGTGGGGATGCAGTCAAATTGGCCTCAACTGTACCCACATGGGCACTTAGCAGGTCAGCGGCCTGGGAGTCCTGTGGTGCGCTTCCCGGCAGCCCCGAGTATGGGGGGGGGGTTATGACTGCTGCCCCATTGGGGTTGGTAGGCAGCTGGCAGGAACCAGGGGAGCCTGTATTGGCTCGGCGGGACGCCAGGGTGGCTAGGCAGCAACACGTTCATGTTAATAGTCAACAATTAACTTTAAATGAACAGGCCGGTGTTGATGGCCGGGTGACTCCAGCCCCTATGGTGTTGTCTGTAACGGAGACATCAGGGACTGTAGCGGAAGAAAGGCAAGCTTTGCCAGCCGCTTCAGCTCCTGCTCCTGGAGCTTCAGCTCCTGGGCAAGCACCGTCCGTGACAGGAGACAGCGTCCTTGCTGAGTCAAAAGGCAGGAAGCGCAGAAGGCACGAGCATGGCAGGCGCTCCAGGGCAAGCTCTTCTAGTGAGTCCTCATCTTCTGAAGATGAGATGGTGGTGGGCCAAAAGGACGTTGCATATTGGCTCCAAGGGGCCATGGTTCCGGGCATCCCGGCATGGCTAGCAGGCTTTCGAGAAGCCACCAGAGTATACTATAAGGAGGGAGCAGGGATGGGAAAGCCAACTCAACCCCCAATTGGTTTCCCGGCGGGGGATGATCCACCTGGGACCCATCTATCCAGGAAGCAGCACATGTTGATGTTTTTGAATTTGTGAGACCCGATGATGATGCCCCCAAAACTGGTATTAAGAAAAGGCGGCCTCGCAGGGATCGGGTAGCGGTTGAGAGAACCTTTACGAACTGGATCAGGGGGTATGGGGAATATATGTGCCTAGTAGCCGGGGCCTTCCCTGAACGGGGATGGCATTTGATACGGCACCTCAATAATGTCATGGAGGCCATGGTACTATCAGGAGATGCGGCTGCGGTAATGTATGACACAAAAGCCAGGGAAAAAGCGTCCAACAATGCGCAAGCTAGATGGGATTTAAGGGAAAGGGACTCTTGGATGGTAAAAGTGGGCCCCTATGTCCAGAGAAATGAGCCTGAGAGGCGCTGGTCAAGTGGCAAGAGGGAGGTGAAAGGCCTATGTTGGGATTTCCAAAAAGGGTCCTGCCAACGTCGCCGCTGTAGATTTGAACACAGCTGTGAAGCTTGTGGGGGAGGGCATGGAAAACACGACTGCAATTGTCAGGTTTCGAGTCGCCCCTTTCGATCCGGCCGATCCACCGCCAAGAAGGGGAGTGGATCGGCGAACTCAAGCGCAGCGGGGACCCAAAAAGCAGAATGAAGTCCCTTTGGAACTTACCACCTTGGCTATCTCCCCCGTTAAGGTTGCCGCCTTGTTGGCACTGTTAAAGGACTATCCAAATCGGGAGTCAGCTGAGTACCTGGCTTCTGGATTTGCGGTGGGTTTTCGCATTCCATACGAGGGAAAGCGGGAGGCTACTACTAGCCCAAATCTGAAGTCTGCTATGCAAATGCCTGAAGTGGTGGCAGACAAGATCCGGAAAGAGTGCCAGGCTGGCCGCATGGCTGGCCCATATCCCAAGCCACCCCTACCTAATTTGCGAGTGTCTCCATTAGGGGTAGTCCCCAAGAAGGCCCCGGGACAATTTAGACTAATACACCATTTGTCCTATCCGAAAGGGACGTCAGTGAATGACGGGATTGCTCCTGAGCTCAGCTCGGTCACCTATGCATCCTTAGACCAGGCAATATCATTGGTCAAGGATTGCGGCCCTGGGGCGTTACTCGCCAAGTGCGATATTCAATCAGCCTTCAGACTGTTGCCGGTACATCCAGAGGATTTTTGTTTACTGGGGTGCAACTTTCGGAATTCTTGGTATGTGGACAAGGCCATGCCGATGGGGTGCTCCATCGCATGCTTTGCCTTTGAATCCTTCAGTACCTTTTTAGAATGGGTTATGAAGTACTGCTCTGGGAGCCCGCATATCACGCACTACTTAGATGACTTTTTGCTCATTGGCCCGGCGGGAACCTCTGCATGCCATGATAAGTTGTTAATGTTTCAAATGTTGGCCGAGGAATTGGGGGTGCCACTGGCAGCAGAGAAGACTGAAGGCCCGTCTTCCTGTTTGACCTATCTGGGTATTACGTTGGATTCGGTGGCTGGTTTATCCAAATTGCCAGAAGACAAGGTGTTGGCGCTGAGGGCTTTGCTAGGGCAGCTTTTGTCAAAGAGGAAGTGTACCTTAAAAGAAATGCAAAGTATTTTGGGACACTTAAACTTTGCCTGTAAGGCTGTTTCACCTGGCAGGGCATTCTGTGCACGCCTGGCCAGAGCTACAGCGGGCATCAAGGCGCCACACCATCATATACGTTTATCACGGTCACTGAAAGAAGATTTACGTGTGTGGCATGACTTCCTAGCAAGTTTCAATGGGGTATCTATCTGGCAGACGCCAGTCTCCCCGGAAACATCTTTTCAAGTGCATTCCGATGCATCGGGTAGTCTGGGGTTTGGAGTTTTCTTTTGTAACCGTTGGTTCGCCGAGAGGTGGCCACAGGAATGGTCGGGGTCCCCTATCCTTCGGGACCTTACCTTCTTGGAACTATTTCCAATTGTGGCGGCAGTTATCGTGTGGAAAGATTTATTTCAGGACAGCAAAGTTTTATTCTGGTGCGACAATCAAGCGGTTGTGCGCATTATAAATCGGCAATCGAGCAAATCCCCCCGGGTAATGGGTTTAGTGAGGATACTAGTCAGGGTTTGCTTGGGGAGCAACATCTCCTTTGCGGCCCGTCATGTCCCGGGCGCCACTAATGAAATCGCTGACGCTCTGTCTCGGTTCCAGGAACAGAGGTTTCGCCAGTTGGCGCCAGAGGCGAACATGTGTCCAGACCGTTTCCCGGAGGAGTTGTGGAGGATTGGCCTGGAATGATCCTCGAGGCCGTGGAACATTCCCTCGCTCCGGCAACACTTATACAGCAGCAGTTCGGGGTTACATGGATTACATGGAGCAGGAAGAGGGCCTTAGGGCCTTACCTCCAACAGAGGATTTAGTGCTGCGCTACCTCGTCCATTTACGTTCCCGCAAAATGTCCCCGGGGTCCATGAACATCCAAGTGGTGGGGCTATCCTTTTTCTGCAAAACCAGGGGTTGGTGGGATCCCTCATCATCCTTTCTGATCCGGAAAGCCATCGCAGGATGGAAGAGGATCAGCCCAGCTACAGCTGACCCCAGGCGGCCTATTTCGTTAGACATTTTGAGGAACATGGTGATTCAATTGCCTGCTGTATGCTCCGACGGTTACGAAGTTGCCCTTTTTGCGGCAGCGTTTACTCTTGCCTTTTTTGGGGCCTTCCGGTGCTCAGAGCTTGTATCGGGGTCCCGTTCAGGCACGGGCGATCAAGCAGTTGCGAGGGGAGATGTGCAACTCACTGACGAAGAGCTGCACATCACTCTTCGCCGTTCAAAAACTGATCAGCTGGGTAGAGGATCCTATATAGTGTTAAGGAAGGATTGGGGTGACGCTCCCTGCCCGGTCACCATCGTGGGGGCCTTTTTAGCTGTGAGGCCAAAGATCGACGGCCCTTTGTTGATTCACGAAAATGGCACTTGCTTGTCAAGGTATCAGTTTGGGGCTGTTTTGAGGAGCACGCTCCACCAGCTGGGCCTTCCGTCAAAACAATTCGGCACCCACTCATTTCGAATTGGGGCGGCAACCGAAGCAGCTGCTTCTGGAGTGCCTCCGGATGAGCTGAGGCCAGTGGGCCGGTGGCGTTCAGTGGCATATAAGAAATATGTGCGTCCAGATTTGTTGCTGTAACGTTTTCTATAACGTATTCCATTTTGCAGGTTTGGTCCAGGTTACCCCGAAAGTGCTGGTTATCGGGCACAGTATTGTCCATTGGGCTGCGCGCTATGCAGTAAGATCCGGTTGGAACAATGACCTGGGCCTGGTTGGTCGTTATCGTATCTCCTGGGCGGGCCGCCGAGGCATGCGCTGGGCATCCCTGGAAAGGGATCTGGATTCGGCTATTCATCGCACCGGGGTTCCTGACATTGTGGTGGTACATCTTGGAGAGAACGACCTCACTAGTGTGACAGCAGTGGGTTTAGCTGATGCCATCAGACGTGACTTCAAGCAACTTGCTTGTCGTTTTCCTGGGCTTCGTATCTGGTGGTCCGCCTTGTTAGAGCGGCGTACTTGGAGGGGGGCCGTTTCCCCAAAAAAGGTTGACGTGGCCCGCAAAAAAGTCAACAAAATGGTGGCCAAGTTCCTTGTTACGGAAGGTGGTGTGTACATCACACACCCTGACATTTGTCATCGTTAATGGGCTCTATATAGAGCGGATGGAGTCCATCTCTCCGAATGGGGGATGGACTTCTGGTTGGATGATTTGAGGCACACTTTGTTGGGCTTTTCCGGTTTGTAAGAGCGTTGGCGGGAGCGCGGGGTTGGAGGAACCCATCCCCTTGCTCTGTGGCGGGTTTTGGGCATGGGGGAGGAACCATTGGCAAGCAAGCCCAGCCTGCGTGCTGGCATGCTTTTGTGGGGGACCTCCGTAAGAGGTTGTGGGTAAGCGGTGCCGAAAGGCCATCACTCATGGAGGATGAGCTCGGGCGGCAGATCCACATTTCCGGGTGGCCCGGAACCCGGCAGGGGTTCACGCCTCAACAGGTTCCCAAGAGGTGGTCACCTCCCCTTTTCATCCATCAGGGCATTGGGGGCACGGGGAGCCCAAGGGGGTGTTGAAGGGCCTCGTGCATACCTGATGACGTTGCGTGTGGCTGCCTTGTGGTCAGGGGACCACAAGAGGGCTGGTTCGATTCTCCCCCATGCTGGTCAACGCTCTATCGTTAATAAAAGTTGTGGCCTATTTAATGCCATTAAGTGTCTGTTGGTTCATTTGGCGAAAAGTATTCCCAAGGGCGAATGGGACTTACCCCAGGCGCGTTTGCCGCTGCGGGGAAGCCCTCGCCGAAGAAAGGCAGGGAAGGGGACTACACGTCCCAGCGATCCCTGGGGCGGCGACCGGGAGCGCGGCAAGAGGACGGCTGGGGAAGGAGGGGGCCAGGTCGGCTCTTCGCAGCCTCCTTTGCCCGCGCCTTATAGGGAAGCGTCGGGGAGGCTTCTGCCTCTTTCCCGCTTCTCTGCCGACGAGGTTGCCCACCCTCCCTCCCTATTTACAGTGGATTATTCTAATTACATGTGCCAACTTTGTTGGAATTTAAGATGAATAAAAAATGTTAAGAATTTATATGTTACGGTATGCTCATGTTATGTTTGTTATATTGCTAACATCCTTTGTCACAACTGGCGGGTTTTGGGCATGGGGGAGGAACCATTGGCAAGCAAGCCCAGCCTGCGTGCTGGCATGCTTTTGTGGGGGACCTCCGTAAGAGGTTGTGGGTAAGCAGTGCCGAAAGGCCATCACTCATGGAGGATGAGCTCGGGCGGCAGATCCGCATTTCCGGGTGGCCCGGAACCCGGCAGGGGTTCACGCCTCAACAGGTTCCCAAGAGGTGGTCACCTCCCCTTTTCATCCATCAGGGCATTGGGGGCATGGGGAGCCCAAGGGGGTGTTGAAGGGCCTCGTGCATACCTGATGATGTTGCGTGTGGCTGCCTTGTGGTCAGGGGACCACAAGAGGGCTGGTTCGATTCTCCCCCATGCTGGTCAACGCTCTATCGTTAATAAAAGTTGTGGCCTATTTAATGCCATTAAGTGTCTGTTGGTTCATTTGGCGAAAAGTATTCCCCTGCACGGCAAATGGATATAGCAGGTATATATCCTATTCGTTGTATCGATGTAATCAGTGACATACTGTAATTCCTTAGCCAACGAGTACTTAAGGTTCTCATACCCAGTAGAAGATAGAATTTCATAATACTATGTAATGCTAGCAGAGAATTTGGAAATACCACTAGTTGCTTTTGCTATATAACCGTATTTCCTATTCGTTGTATGGATGTAATCAATGACATTCAGTGATTTCTTAGCCGAGTACTTCACGTGACTTTAGCATGCATGCTATATGAATATATTCGTTGCATGGATGTAATCAATGCCATGCAGCAATTTCTTAGCCAACACGTATGTATCTCATAGGCAGTAGTAGATAGAATTTCATAACACTGCATAGTAATGATAGTAGTAGCACTAGTTGATTTAATACATCTGAAAAACTATTTCAAGATCATACCCAGTAGGATAGACTTTCATAATACTTTGTAATAAGAACAGAGAATAGAGTATTCCATAACAATACAATGTAATATACGATGTAGTAGTATTCACTACTACATTGATTACATTCATTGGATGCAATGAATACATTCTTTGGATGCAATGAATGACATAAGGAGCTGGATGCGGGCAGGGTGGTGGGGCCGTATGCAGCCGCTCCCTTGGAGAATCTCCGGGTATCGCCTCCGGGGGTGGTGCCGAAGAGAACGCCAGGTGAGTTTCGCCTCATACACCACCTATCATACCCCAAAGGCTCATCGGTCAACGACTCCATCGATCCAGCCCTCTGTACAGTCAGTATTACATAGTATTACGAAATTCTATCTTCTACTGGGTATGATAACCTTAAGTACTCGTTGGCTAGGGAATTACATTATGTCACTGATTGCATCGATACAACGAATAGGATATATACCTGCTATATCCATATAGCATGCATGCTACAGACATGATTACATGTATAGCATGAATATTACATGCATATCATGCATGCTACAGACACCTTAAATACTCGGCTAAGAAATCGCTTTATGTCATTCATTGCATCCAAAGAATGTATTCATTGCATCCAAAGAATGTAATCAATGTAGTAGTGAATACTACTACATCGTATATTACATTGTATTATGGAATACTCTATTCTCTGTTCTTAATACAATGTATAGCATGTATATTAAATGCATAGCATGCATGCTACAGACACCTTAAATACTCGGCTAAGAAATCGCTTTATGTCATTCATTGCTTCCAAAGAATGTATTCATTGCATCAAAAGAGGCATTGAATACATCCATACAACGAATAGGAAATACGGTTATATAGCAAAAGCAACTAGTGGTATTTCCAAATTCTCTGCTAGCATTACATAGTATTACGAAATTCTATCTTCTACTGGGTATGAGAACCTTAAGTACTCATTGGCTAAGGAATTACAGTATGTCACTGATTACATCGATACAACGAATAGGATATATACCTGCTATATCCATATAGCATGCATGCTACAGACATGATTACAAGTATAGCATGTATATTACATGTATAGCATGCATGCTACAGACACCTTAAATACTCGGCTAAGAAATCGCTTTATGTCATTCATTGCATCCAAAGAATGTATTCATTGCATCCAAAGAACGTAATAAATGTAGTAGTGAATACTATTACATCGTATATTACATTGTATTATGGAATACTCTATTCTCTGTTATTATTACAAAGTATTATGAAAGTCTATCCTACTGGGTATGATCCTGAAATAGTTTTTCATATGTATTAAATCAACTAGTGCTACTACTATAATTACTATGCAGTGTTATGAAATTATATCTTCAAATGCCTATGAGATAATCTTAAATACGTGTTGGCTAAGAAATTGCTGTATGGCATTGATTACATCCATACAACGAATGTATTCATATAGCATGCATGCTAAAGTCACGTGAAGTACTCTGCTAAGGAATCACTATATATCATTGATTACAACGAATAGGAAATACGGTTATATAGCAAAAGCAACTAGTGGTAGTTCCAAAATCTCTGCTAGCATTACATAGTATTACGAAATTCTATCTTCTACTGCCTATGAAATAAATCCGTGTTGGCTAAGACATTGCTGCATGGCATTGATTACATCCATGCAACGAATATATTCATATAGCATGCATGCTAAAGTCAAGTGAAGTACTCGGCTAACAAATCACTGTATGTCATTGATTACATCCATACAACGAATAGGAAATATGGTTATATAGCAAAAGCAACAAGTGGTATTTCCAAATTCTCTGCTAGTATTACATAGTATTACGAAATTCTATCTTCTACTGGGTATGATAACCTTAAGTACTCGTTGGCTAAGGAATTACATTATGTCACTGATTACGTCGATACAACGAATAGTATATATACCTGCTATATCCATATAGCATGCATGCTACAGACATGATTACATGTATAGCATGTATATTACATGTATAGCATGCATGCTACAGACATGATTATATGTATAGCATGTATATTACAAGTATAGCATGCATGCTACAGACACCTTAAATACTCGGCTAAGAAATCGCTTTATGTCATTCATTGCATCCAAAGAATGTATTCATTGCATCCAAAGAATGTAATCAATGTAGTAGTGAATACTACTACATCGTATATTACATTGTATTATGGAATACTATATTCTCTGTTATTATTACAAAGTATTATGAAAGTCTATCCTTCTGGGTATGATCTTGAAATAGTTTTTCAGATGTATTAAATCAACTAGTGCTACTACTATCATTACTATGCAGTGTTATGAAATTCTATTTTCAACTGCCTATGAGATAAATACATGTTGGCTAAGACATTGCTGCATGGCATTAATTACATCCATACAACGAATGTATTCATATAGCATGCATACTAAAGTCACGTGAAGTACTCGGCTAAGAAATCACTGTATGTCAGTGATTACATCCATACGTCAATGATTACATGTCAATGATTACATCCATCTACTGGGTATGATAACCTTAAGTACTCATTGGCTAAGGAATTACATTATGTCACTGATTACGTCGATACAACGAATAGGATATATACCTGCTATATCCATATAGCATGCATGCTACAGACATGATTACATGTATAGCATGTATATTACATGTATAGCATGCATGCTACAGACACCTTAAATACTCGGCTAAGAAATCGCTTTATGTCATTCATTGCATCCAAAGAATGTATTCATTGCATCCAAAGAATGTAATCAATGTAGTAGTGAATACTACTACATCGTATATTACATTGTATTATGGAATACTCTATTCTCTGTTCTTATTACAAAGTATTATGAAAGTCTATCCCACTGGGTATGATCTTGAAATAGTTTTTCAGATGTATTAAATCAACAAGTGCTACTACTATCATTACTATGCAGTGTCTTCAACTGCCTATGAGATAATCTTAAATACGTGTTGGCTAAGACATTGCTGCATGGCATTGATTACATCCATACAACAAATATATTCATATAGCATGCATGCTAAAATCATGCTAAAATCACGTGAAGTACTCGGCTAAGAAATCACTGTATGTCATTGACTACATCCATACAACGAATAGGAAATAGGAAATCATATGCATAGGAAATCATATGCAGTTGAAGATAGAATTTCATAACACGGCATAGTAATGATAGTAGTAGCACTAGTTGATTTAATACATCTGAAAAACTATTTTAAGATCATACCCAGTAGGATAGACTTTCATAATTCTTTGTAATAAGAACAGAGAATAGAGTATTCCATAATACAATGTAATATACGATGTAGTAGTATTCACTACTACATTGATTACATTCTTTGGATGCAATGAATACATTCTTTGGATGCAATAAATGACATAAAGCGATTTCTTAGCAGAGTATTTAAGGTGTCTGTAGCATGCATGCTATACATGTAATATACATGCTATACATGTAATCATGTCTGTAGCATGCATGCTATATGTTTATAGCAGGTATATATCCTATTCGTTGTATCGATGTAATCAGTGACATAATGTAATTCCTTAGCCAACGAGTACTTAAGATTATCATACCCAGTAGAAGATAGAAGATAGAATTTCGTAATACTATGTAATACTAGCAGAGAATTTGGAAATACCACTTGTTGCTTTTGCTATATAACTGTATTTCCTATTTGTTGTATGAATGTAATCAATGACATATAGTGATTTTGGCTTCAGTGCGGCGCAGCCGATTAAAAAAAAAAACTTTTTTATTTTCCTTTATTGTTTTGTTCATTTTGATTCTTTGTTTGTTATTTTCATTTATTTTGAGGGTGGCAAGAGAAGCGGGGAGAACATGGCTGGGCGTCGCGCAGCGGCCCGGTCTGAACGGGCGCGGCCTGCGGGCCGTTGGGTGTCGGGCCGCTCGCCATCTAGCCGGCCACGGGGAAAACAGGGGGCGGCACAGGGAGCCCGGGTAAAAACAGCTGCCCGTGGGCTTTCTGTCCCCAGTCGGTTGCCGGAGTCCACACCGGTGGGACTTCGGGGAACGGAGGGCTTAGTAGAAGTGGGGCCTGGATCGTTGCCCTATGGCACTAGGGGTGCCTCCCGCAGGGCACAGGAGCGGTCTCGGGCCAATCCCCCATCGTTGCCGAGTACAGCGGCGGCAGGGGAGGTGGAGTCGACGGCCAGTGGGCCGATTGAGGCCGCAATGGGTGGAAACCAAACCTCTGGGCGAGCAGCCTCCTTATCCGGGGCAGGCCAGAGTGGCCAGGCCCAAGTTTTTTCTTTTCAACCGGACAGCATGGGTCAACCCGCCCCCTCAGCAGCGCCTCCTGGCGTGGGTTGGTGGCAAGGTTGGGAAAACTCAGCCCCTGTCCAGTGGTACCCTCCCACTGCCCAGGGCATGGTTCAGGTGGGCAGTGGCCAGTCTGGGTGGCCTATGGGGAGTCATACAACCTGGCCATATATGGGCATGCAAAATTCATGGCCCACTGTGGGGATGCAGTCAAATTGGCCTCAACTGTACCCACATGGGCACTTAGCAGGTCAGCGGCCTGGGAGTCCTGTGGTGCGCTTCCCGGCAGCCCCGAGTATGGGGGGGGGGTTATGACTGCTGCCCCATTGGGGTTGGTAGGCAGCTGGCAGGAACCAGGGGAGCCTGTATTGGCTCGGCGGGACGCCAGGGTGGCTAGGCAGCAACACGTTCATGTTAATAGTCAACAATTAACTTTAAATGAACAGGCCGGTGTTGATGGCCGGGTGACTCCAGCCCCTATGGTGTTGTCTGTAACGGAGACATCAGGGACTGTAGCGGAAGAAAGGCAAGCTTTGCCAGCCGCTTCAGCTCCTGCTCCTGGCGCTTCAGCTCCTGGGCAAGCACCGTCCGTGACAGGAGACAGCGTCCTTGCTGAGTCAAAAGGCAGGAAGCGCAGAAGGCACGAGCATGGCAGGCGCTCCAGGGCAAGCTCTTCTAGTGAGTCCTCATCTTCTGAAGATGAGATGGTGGTGGGCCAAAAGGACGTTGCATATTGGCTCCAAGGGGCCATGGTTCCGGGCATCCCGGCATGGCTAGCAGGCTTTCGAGAAGCCACCAGAGTATACTATAAGGAGGGAGCAGGGATGGGAAAGCCAACTCAACCCCCAATTGGTTTCCCGGCGGGGGATGATCCACCTGGGACCCATCTATCCAGGAAGCAGCGCATGCGGGTCCTGTTAGGTTATTATGTTGATGTTTTTGAATTTGTGAGACCCGATGATGATGCCCCCAAAACTGGTATTAAGAAAAGGCGGCCTCGCAGGGATCGGGTAGCGGTTGAGAGAACCTTTACGAACTGGATCAGGGGGTATGGGGAATATATGTGCCTAGTAGCCGGGGCCTTCCCTGAACGGGGATGGCATTTGATACGGCACTTCAATAATGTCATGGAGGCCATGGTACTATCAGGAGATGCGGCTGCGGTAATGTATGACACAAAAGCCAGGGAAAAAGCGTCCAACAATGCGCAAGCTAGATGGGATTTAAGGGAAAGGGACTCTTGGATGGTAAAAGTGGGCCCCTATGTCCAGAGAAATGAGCCTGAGAGGCGCTGGTCAAGTGGCAAGAGGGAGGTGAAAGGCCTATGTTGGGATTTCCAAAAAGGGTCCTGCCAACGTCGCCGCTGTAGATTTGAACACAGCTGTGAAGCTTGTGGGGGAGGGCATGGAAAACACGACTGCAATCGTCAGGTTTCGAGTCGCCCCTTTCGATCCGGCCGATCCACCGCCAAGAAGGGGAGTGGATCGGCGAACTCAAGCGCAGCGGGGACCCAAAAAGCAGAATGAAGTCCCTTTGGAACTTACCACCTTGGCTATCTCCCCCGTTAAGGTTGCCGCCTTGTTGGCACTGTTAAAGGACTATCCAAATCGGGAGTCAGCTGAGTACCTGGCTTCTGGATTTGCGGTGGGTTTTCGCATTCCATACGAGGGAAAGCGGGAGGCTACTACTAGCCCAAATCTGAAGTCTGCTATGCAAATGCCTGAAGTGGTGGCAGACAAGATCCGGAAAGAGTGCCAGGCTGGCCGCATGGCTGGCCCATATCCCAAGCCACCCCTACCTAATTTGCGAGTGTCACCATTAGGGGTAGTCCCCAAGAAGGCCCCGGGACAATTTAGACTAATACACCATTTGTCCTATCCGAAAGGGACGTCAGTGAATGACGGGATTGCTCCTGAGCTCAGCTCGGTCACCTATGCATCCTTAGACCAGGCAATATCATTGGTCAAGGATTGCGGCCCTGGGGCGTTACTCGCCAAGTGCGATATTCAATCAGCCTTCAGACTGTTGCCGGTACATCCAGAGGATTTTTGTTTACTGGGGTGCAACTTTCGGAATTCTTGGTATGTGGACAAGGCCATGCCGATGGGGTGCTCCATCGAATGCTTTGCCTTTGAATCCTTCAGTACCTTTTTAGAATGGGTTATGAAGTACTGCTCTGGGAGCCCGCATATCACGCACTACTTAGATGACTTTTTGCTCATTGGCCCGGCGGGAACCTCTGCATGCCATGATAAGTTGTTAATGTTTCAAATGTTGGCCGAGGAATTGGGGGTGCCACTGGCAGCAGAGAAGACTGAAGGCCCGTCTTCCTGTTTGACCTATCTGGGTATTACGTTGGATTCGGTGGCTGGTTTATCCAAATTGCCAGAAGACAAGGTGTTGGCGCTGAGGGCTTTGCTAGGGCAGCTTTTGTCAAAGAGGAAGTGTACCTTAAAAGAAATGCAAAGTATTTTGGGACACTTAAACTTTGCCTGTAAGGCTGTTTCACCTGGCAGGGCATTCTGTGCACGCCTGGCCAGAGCTACAGCGGGCATCAAGGCGCCACACCATCATATACGTTTATCACGGTCACTGAAAGAAGATTTACGTGTGTGGCATGACTTCCTAGCAAGTTTCAATGGGGTATCTATCTGGCAGACGCCAGTCTCCCCGGAAACATCTTTTCAAGTGCATTCCGATGCATCGGGTAGTCTGGGGTTTGGAGTTTTCTTTTGTAACCGTTGGTTCGCCGAGAGGTGGCCACAGGAATGGTCGGGGTCCCCTATCCTTCGGGACCTTACCTTCTTGGAACTATTTCCAATTGTGGCGGCAGTTATCGTGTGGAAAGATTTATTTCAGGACAGCAAAGTTTTATTCTGGTGCGACAATCAAGCGGTTGTGCGCATTATAAATCGGCAATCGAGCAAATCCCCCCGGGTAATGGGTTTAGTGAGGATACTAGTCAGGGTTTGCTTGGGGAGCAACATCTCCTTTGCGGCCCGTCATGTCCCGGGCGCCACTAATGAAATCGCTGACGCTCTGTCTCGGTTCCAGGAACAGAGGTTTCGCCAGTTGGCGCCAGAGGCGAACATGTGTCCAGACCGTTTCCCGGAGGAGTTGTGGAGGATTGGCCTGGAATGATCCTCGAGGCCGTGGAACATTCCCTCGCTCCGGCAACACTTATACAGCAGCAGTTCGGGGTTACATGGATTACATGGAGCAGGAAGAGGGCCTTAGGGCCTTACCTCCAACAGAGGATTTAGTGCTGCGCTACCTCGTCCATTTACGTTCCCGCAAAATGTCCCCGGGGTCCATGAACATCCAAGTGGTGGGGCTATCCTTTTTCTGCAAAACCAGGGGTTGGTGGGATCCCTCATCATCCTTTCTGATCCGGAAAGCCATCGCAGGATGGAAGAGGATCAGCCCAGCTACAGCTGACCCCAGGCGGCCTATTTCGTTAGACATTTTGAGGAACATGGTGATTCAATTGCCTGCTGTATGCTCCGACGGTTACGAAGTTGCCCTTTTTGCGGCAGCGTTTACTCTTGCCTTTTTTGGGGCCTTCCGGTGCTCAGAGCTTGTATCGGGGTCCCGTTCAGGCACGGGCGATCAAGCAGTTGCGAGGGGAGATGTGCAACTCACTGACGAAGAGCTGCACATCACTCTTCGCCGTTCAAAAACTGATCAGCTGGGTAGAGGATCCTATATAGTGTTAAGGAAGGATTGGGGTGACGCTCCCTGCCCGGTCACCATCGTGGGGGCCTTTTTAGCTGTGAGGCCAAAGATCGACGGCCCTTTGTTGATTCACGAAAATGGCACTTGCTTGTCAAGGTATCAGTTTGGGGCTGTTTTGAGGAGCACGCTCCACCAGCTGGGCCTTCCGTCAAAACAATTCGGCACCCACTCATTTCGAATTGGGGCGGCAACCGAAGCAGCTGCTTCTGGAGTGCATCCGGATGAGGTCAGGGCAGTGGGCCGGTGGCGTTCAGTGGCATATAAGAAATATGTGCGTCCAGATTTGTTGCTGTAACGTTTTCTATAACGTATTCCATTTTGCAGGTTTGGTCCAGGTTACCCCGAAAGTGCTGGTTATCGGGCACAGTATCGTCCATTGGGCTGCGCGCTATGCAGTAAGATCCGGTTGGAACAATGACCTGGGCCTGGTTGGTCGTTATCGTATCTCCTGGGCGGGCCGCCGAGGCATGCGCTGGGCATCCCTGGAAAGGGATCTGGATTCGGCTATTCATTGCACCGGGGTTCCTGACATTGTGGTGGTACATCTTGGAGAGAACGACCTCACCAGTGTGACAGCAGTGGGTTTAGCTGATGCCATCAGACGTGACTTCAAGCAACTTGCTTGTCGTTTTCCTGGGCTTCGTATCTGGTGGTCCGCCTTGTTAGAGCGGCGTACTTGGAGGGGGGCCGTTTCCCCAAAAAAGGTTGACGTGGCCCGCAAAAAAGTCAACAAAATGGTGGCCAAGTTCCTTGTTACGGAAGGTGGTGTGTACATCACACACCCTGACATTTGTCATCGTTCATGGGCTCTATATAGAGCGGATGGAGTCCATCTCTCCGAATGGGGGATGGACTTCTGGTTGGATGATTTGAGGCACACTTTGTTGGGCTTTTCCGGTTTGTAAGAGCGTTGGCGGGAGCGCGGGGTTGGAGGAACCCATCCCCTTGCTCTGTGGCGGGTTTTGGGCATGGGGGAGGAACCATTGGCAAGCAAGCCCAGCCTGCGTGCTGGCATGCTTTTGTGGGGGACCTCCGTAAGAGGTTGTGGGTAAGCGGTGCCGAAAGGCCATCACTCATGGAGGATGAGCTCGGGCGGCAGATCCACATTTCCGGGTGGCCCGGAACCCGGCAGGGGTTCACGCCTCAACGGGTTCCCAAGAGGTGGTCACCTCCCCTTTTCATCCATCAGGGCATTGGGGGCACGGGGAGCCCAAGGGGGTGTTGAAGGGCCTCGTGCATACCTGATGACGTTGCGTGTGGCTGCCTTGTGGTCAGGGGACCACAAGAGGGCTGGTTCGATTCTCCCCCATGCTGGTCAACGCTCTATCGTTAATAAAAGGTGTGGCCTATTTAATGCCATTAAGTGTCTGTTGGTTCATTTGGCGAAAAGTATTCCCCTGCACGGCAAGGGCGAATGGGACTTACCCCAGGCGCGTTTGCCGCTGCGGGGAAGCCCTCGCCGAAGAAAGGCAGGGAAGGGGACTCACTATTAGGGTTAGGGTTAGGGTTAGGGTTAGGGTTAGGGTTAGAGTATTATGGAATACTCTATTCTCTGTTCTTATTACAAAGTATTATGAAAGTCTATCCTACTGAGTATGATCTTGAAATAGTTTTTCAGATGTATTAAATCAACTAGTGCTACTACTAGATTGGTTGAATTAAATCAACTAATGCTAAATCAACTAGTGCTACTAGTGCTACTTCTAGATTGAGCCTCTTGTGGCGCAGAGTGGAAAGGCAGCTGTCTGAAATAACAGAGAATAGAGTATTCCATAATACAATGTAATATACGATGTCATAGTATTCACTACTACATTAAATACGTTCTTTGGATGCAATGAATACATTCTTTGGATGCAATGAATGACATAAAACGATTTCTTAGCCGAGTATTTAAGGTGTCTGTAGCATGCATGCTATACATGTAATATGAATATATTCCCTAGGATGCTAGGAGGAGAGCCAGCAGCATTGGGATATGATGAAGCGTTTCGGCGACGGGTATCCAGCAACCCCGAGGCCAGATGGGATAGGCCGACCTTTGGGTCCGGGCATTTGGTCCTCGGCAGAAGTCAGCCGGTGGGGCGGAGGGGAATCGCCCTTCATACAGGAAAGACCTGACGGGCGTTTGCTGGGAATACAACCAGAATGGGTGCGAGAGGAAGAAATGTAAGTACTCACATGCATGCGAGGGGTGTGGGGGTTCACATCCCAAGATAGAGTGTAGCAAGCGGCCCTTTCGGAGGGGCCGGCCCACTCCCAAAAAAGGGGGTGGGTCCGGCACCTCAGGAGGACTCGCGGGAGGCAGCGGGGAGGGGCAGGCTAATGCCTCCTAGCCCTGCTTTGTTGCACGTTAAGGCTCTATCTCCCATCAGGCTATCAACTCTTCTTCCTTTGCTTGCATCTTATCGGGATCAGGCCGCGGCCACTAACCTTAGGGAGGGATTCACTCATGGGTTCCGCATTCCATTCACGGGGGATCGGGTGGCCACGTCTTGCGCTAATTTAAAATCCGCTTGGCTAATGCCGGAGATCGTGGAGGCAAAGCTGCGAAAGGAGCTGGATGCGGGCAGGGTGGTGGGGCCGTATGCAGCCCCTCCCTTGGAGAATCTCCGGGTATCGCCTCCGGGGCTGGTGCCGAAGAGAACGCCAGGTGAGTTTCGCCTCATACACCACCTATCATACCCCAAAGGCTCATCGGTCAACGACTCCATCGATCCAGCCCTCTGTACAGTCAAATATGCCTCTTTCGATCATGCGGTAGCCTTGGTAAGGGCTTGTGGTCCGCGGGCCCTCATGGCAAAATGTGACATCAGGTCAGCCTTCCGCCTCTTACCGGTGCACCCCGGGGATTTCTCATTGCTGGGTTTTAAATTTGGGGGCATGTGGTACGTGGACAGGTCCATGCCTATGGGCTGTGCCGTGGCATGTGCGGCCTTTGAGACATTCAGCTCCTTCGTCAAATGGGTCTTTAAAAGAGAGGGATGGGTCGCCATATATCAAGCACTATTTGGATTACTACCTCTTGGTCAGCTCAGCCAGGACGGGGGAGTGCGCCCAGCGCTTATTGGGATTTCAGGAGCTGGCTGATGAACTCGGCATACCGCTGGCTCAGGAGAAGACGGAAGGTCTAACGGAGGTGCTCACCTATCTTGGGATTACCATCGATTCCAGAGAAGGGTGCTCACAGCTGCCGGCGGACAAACTCGGGGCCCTGTCAGGTCAATTACGCGCACTCTTGGCCCGCAATAAGTGTACCCTACGGGAGATGCAGCAGCTTCTCGGCCACCTAAATTTTGCCTGCAAGGCTGTAAAACCTGGGAGAGCCTTTTGCAGGCGTCTGGCTCAGGCAACGGCCGGGATTCAAGCCCCCCAACATAACATTCGCCTCACAAAGCAGATAAAAGCCGACATGGCTATCTGGCTATCATTTTTGTCATCATTTAATGGTGTGGCGATCTGGCAGTCCCCGCTGCTCCTAGGTGATGATCTGCAGGTGCAATCTGATGCAGCTGGGAGTTTAGGTTTCGGCGTGTCTTTCAATAACAGATGGTGCGCTCATCCTTGGCCTGCCAGTTGGAAAACCGGGGGCCTCCTTAGGGATCTTACGTTCCTTGAGCTCTTTCCAATTTTGGCCGCGGTGGTTATATGGAGCAAGGAGTTCAAGAACCATAGGTTACCTTTTGGTGTGATAACCAGGCGGTTGTCAGGGTTGTCAATCGGCAGTCTTCTCGCTCCGAGCGGGTAATGCGTTTGGTGCGCCGCCTACTGTTGACCTGCTTAGTTTAACATTTCTTTTTCCGCCAAGCATGTTCCAGGGGTGGACAACGATATAGTGGATATAGCGGATATAGCAGATGCTCTATCCCAACTACAAATGCAGCGCTTCAAATTGATTACATCCATGCAACGAATATATTCATATAGCATGCATGCTAAAGTCACGTGAAGTACTCGGCTAAGAAATCACTGTATGTCATTGATTACATCCATACAACGAATAGGAAACACAAAATAGCAGGAAATAGCAAAAGCAACTAGTGGTATTTCCAAATTCTCTGCTAGTATTATAGTATAGTGATTCCTTAGCAGAGTACTTCACGTGACTTTAGCATGCATGCTATATGAATACATTCGTTGTATGGATGTAATCAATGCCATACAGCAATTTCTTACCCAACACGTATTTAAGATTATCTCATAGGCAGTTGAAGATAGAATTTCATAACACTGCATAGTAATGTTAGTAGTAGCACTAGTTGATTTAATAACACAGAATAGAGCATTCCATAATACAATGTAATATACGATGTAATAGTATTCACTACTACATTGATTACGTTCTTTGGATGCAATGAATGACATAAAGCGATTTCTTAGCCGAGTATTTCAGGTGTCTGTAGCATGCATGCTATGCATGTAATATACAATGCTATACATGTAATCATGTCTGTAGCATGCATGCTATATGGATATAGCAGGTATATATCCTATTCGTTGTATCAATGTAATCAGTGACATAATGTAATTCCTTAGCCAATGAGTACTTAAGGTTCTCATACTCAGTAGAAGATAGAATTTCGTAATACTATGTAATGCTAGCAGAGAATTTGGAAATACCACTAGTTGCTTTTGCTATTTAACCGTATTTCCTATTCGTTGTATGGATGTAATCAATGACATACAGTGATTTCTTAGCCGAGTACTTCACATGACTTTAGCATGCATGCTATATGAATATATTCGTTGCATGGATGTAATCAATGCCATGCAGCAATGTCTTAGCCAACACGTATTTATCTCATAGGCAGTAGAAGATAGAATTTCATAACACTGCATAGTAATGATAGTAGTATCACTAGTTGATTTAATACATCTGAAAAACTATTTCAAGATCATACCCAGTAGGATAGACTTTCATAATACTTTGTAATAAGAACAGAGAATACAGTATTCCATAATACAATGTAATATACGATGTAGTAGTATTCACTACTACATTGATTACATTCTTTGGATGCAATGAATACATTCTTTGGATGCAATGAATGACATAAAGCGATTTCTTAGCCGAGTATTTAAGGTGTCTGTTACATGCATACTATACATGTAATATACATGCTATACATGTAATCATGTCTGTAGCATGCATGCTATATGGATATAGCAGGTATATATCCTATTAGTTGTATCGATGTAATCAGTGACATAATGTAATTCCTTAGCCAAGGAGTACTTAAGGTTATCATACCCAATAGAAGATAGAATTTCGTAATACTATGTAATGCTAGCAGAGAATTTGGAAATACCACTAGTTCCTTTTGCTATATAACCGTATTTCCTATTCGTTGTAATCAATGACATATAGTGATTCCTTAGCCGAGTACTTCACGTGACTTTAGCATGCATGCTATATGAATACATTCGTTGTATGGATGTAATCAATGCCATACAGCAATTTCTTAGCCAACACGTATTTAAGATTATCTCATAGGCAGTTGAAGATAGAATTTCATAACACTGCATAGTAATGATAGTAGTAGCACTAGTTGATTTAATACATCTGAAAAACTATTTCAAGATCATACCCAGTAGGATAGACTTTCATAATACTTTGTAATAATAACAGAGAACAGAGTATTCCATAATACAATGTAATTTACGATGTAGTAGTATTCACTACTACATTGATTACATTCTTTGGATGCAATGAATGACATAAAGCGATTTCTTAGCCGAGTATTTAAGGGGTCTGTAGCATGCATGCTATACATGTAATATACATGCTATACATGTAATCATGTCTGTAGCATGCATATATATGCATGTATATCCTATTCGTTGTATCGATGTAATCAGTGACGTAATGTAATACCTTAGCCAACGAGTACTTAAGGTTATCATATCAACGAGTACTTAAGGTTATCGTAGAAGATAGAATTTCGTAATACTATTTAATGCTAGCAGAGAATTTGGAAGTACCACTAGTTGCTTTTGCTATATAACCGTATTTCCTATTCGTTGTATGGATGTAATCAATGACATACAGTGATTTCTTAGCCGAGTACTTCACGTGACTTTAGCATGAATGCTATATGAATATATTGGTTGCATGGATGTAATCAATGCCATGCAGCAATGTCTTAGCCAACACGTATTTATCTCATAGGCAGTAGAAGATAGAATTTCGTAATACTATGTAATGCTAGCAGAGATGTTGGAACTACCACTAGTTGCTTTTGCTATATAACCGTATTTCCTATTGGTTGTAATCAATGACATATAGTGATTCCTTAGCAGAGTACTTCACGTGACTTTAGCATGCATGCTATATGAATACATTCGTTGTATGGATGTAATCAATGCCATACAGCAATTTCTTACCCAACACGTATTTAAGATTATCTCATAGGCAGTTGAAGATAGAATTTCATAACACTGCATAGTAATGTTAGTAGTAGCACTAGTTGATTTAATACATCTGAAAAAATATTTCAAGATCATACCCAGTAGGATAGACTTTCATAATACTTTGTAATAATAACACAGAATAGAGCATTCCATAATACAATGTAATATACGATGTAATAGTATTCACTACTACATTGATTACGTTCTTTGGATGCAATGAATGACATAAAGTGATTTCTTAGCCGAGTATTTCAGGTGTCTGTAGCATGCATGCTATGCATGTAATATACAATGCTATACATGTAATCATGTCTGTAGCATGCATGCTATATGGATATAGCAGGTATATATCCTATTCGTTGTATCAATGTAATCAGTGACATAATGTAATTCCTTAGCCAATGAGTACTTAAGGTTCTCATACCCAGTAGAAGATAGAATTTCGTAATACTATGTAATGCTAGCAGAGAATTTGGAAATACCACTAGTTTCTTTTGCTATATAACCGTATTTCCTATTCGTTGTATGGATGTAATCAATGACATACAGTGATTTCTTACCCGAGTACTTCACGTGACTTTAGCATGCATGATATATGAATATATTGGTTGCATGGATGTAATCAATGCCATGAAGCAATGTCTTAGCCAACACGTATTTATCTCATAGGCAGTAGAAGATAGAATCTCGTAATACTATGTAATGCTAGAAGAGATTTTGGAACTACCACTAGTTGCTTTTGCTATATAACCGTATTTCCTATTCGTTGTAATGAATGTCATATAGTGATTCCTTAGCAGAGTACTTCACGTGAATTTAGCATGCATGCTATATGAATATATTGGTTGTATGGATGTAATCAATGCCATACAGCAATTTCTTAGCCAACACGTATTTAAGATTAAATCATAGGCAGTTGAAGATAGAATTTCATAACACTGCATAGTAATGATAGTAGTAGCACTAGTTGATTTAATACATCTGAAAAACTATTTCAAGATCATACCCAGTAGGATAGACTTTCATAATACTATGTAATGCTAGCAGAGAATTTGGAAGTACCACTAGTTGCTTTTTTTTTGTAATAATTTTTGTAATAATAACAGAGAATAGAGTATTCCATAATACAATGTAATTTACGATGTAGTAGTATTCACTACTACATTGATTACATTCATTGGATGCAATGAATACATTCTTTGGATGCAATGAATGACATAAAGCGATTTCTTAGCCGAGTATTTAAGGGGTCTGTAGCATGCATGCTATACATGTAATATACATGCTATACATGTAATCATGTCTGTAGCATGCATATATATGCATGTATATCCTATTCGTTGTATCGATGTAATCAGTGACATAATGTAATTCCTTAGCCAACGAGTACTTAAGGTTATCATACCCAGTAGAAGATAGAATTTCGTAATACTATGTAATGCTAGCAGAGAATTTGGAAGTACCACTAGTTGCTTTTGCTATATAACCGTATTTCCTATTCGTTGTATGGATGTAATCAATGACATACAGTGATTTCTTAGCCGAGTACTTCACGTGACTTTAGCATGAATGCTATATGAATATATTGGTTGCATGGATGTAATCAATGCCATGCAGCAATGTCTTAGCCAACACGTATTTATCTCATAGGCAGTTGAAGATAGAATTTCATAACACTGCATAGTAATGTTAGTAGTAGCACTAGATTTAATACATCTGAAAAACTTTTTCAAGATCATACCCAGTAGGATAGACTTTCATAATACTTTGTAATAATAACAGAGAATAGAGTATTCCATAATACAATGTAATATACGATGTAATAGTATTCACTACTACATTGATTACGTTCTTTGGATGAAATGAATACATTCTTTGGATGCAATGAATGACAAAAAGCGATATCTTAGCCGAGTATTTAAGGTGTCTGTAGCATGCATGCTATACATGTAATATACATGCTATACATGTAATCATGTCTGTAGCATGCATGCTATATGGATATAGCAGGTATATATCCTATTCGTTGTATCGATGTAATCAGTGACATACTGTAATTCCTTAGCCAACGAGTACTTAAGGTTCTAATACCCAGTAGAAGATAGAATTTTGTAATATTATGTAATGCTAGCAGAGAATTTGGAAATACCACTAGTTGCTTTTGCTATATAACCGTATTTCCTATTCGTTGTATGGATGTAATCAATGACATACAGTGATTTCTTAGCCGAGTACTTCACGTGACTTTAGCATGCATGCTATATGAATATATTCGTTGCATGGATGTAATCAATGCCATGCAGCAATTTCTTAGCCAACACGTATCATGTAATCAATGCCATGCAGCAATTTCTTAGCCAACACGTATTTATCTCATAGGCAGTAGTAGATAGAATTTCATAACACTGCATAGTAATGATAGTAGTAGCACTAGTTGATTTAATACATCTGAAAAACTATTTCAAGATCATACCCAGTAGGATAGACTTTCATAATACTTTGTAATAAGAACATAGAATAGAGTATTCCATAATACAATGTAATATACGATGTAGTGGTATTCACTACTACATTGATTACATTCTTTGGATGCAATGAATACATTCTTTGGATGCAATGAATGACATAAGGCGATTTCTTAGCTGAGTATTTAAGGTGTCTGTAGCATGCATGCTATCTGGATATAGCAGGTATATATCCTATTCGGTGTATCGATGTAATCAGTGACATAATGTAATTCCTTAGCCAACGAGTACTTAAGGTTATCATACCCAGTAGAAGATAGAATTTCGTAATACTATGTAATGCTAAAAGAGAATTTGGAAATACCACTAGTTCCTTTTGCTATATAACCGTATTTCCTATTCGTTGTAATCAATGACATACAGTGATTTCTTAGCCGAGTACTTCCCGTGACTTTAGCATGCATGCTATATGAACATATTCGTTGCATGGATGTAATCAATGCCATACAGCAATGTCTTAGCCAACACGTTTTTATCTCATAGGCAGTTGAAGATAGAATTTCGTAATACTATGTAATGCTAGCAGAGATGTTGGAACTACCACTAGTTGCTTTTGCTATATAACCGTATTTCCTATTGGTTGTAATCAATGACATATAGTGATTCCTTAGCAGAGTACTTCACGTGACTTTAGCATGCATGCTAATCAATGTAATCAATGCCATACAGCAATTTCTTAGCCAACACGTATTTAAGTTTAAATCATAGGCAGTTGAAGATAGAATTTCATAACACTCCATAGTAATGATACTAGTAGCACTGGTTGATTTAATACATCTGAAAAACTATTTCAAGATCATACCCAGTAGGATAGACTTTCATAATACTTTGTAATAATAACAGAATAGAGTATTCCATAATACAATATATTATACGATGTAGTAGTATTCACTACTACATTGATTACATTATTTGGATGCAATGAATATATTCTTTGGATGCAATGAATGACATAAGGCGATTTCTTAGCCGAGTATTTAAGGTGTCTGTAGCATGCATGCTATACATGTAATATACATGCTATACATGTAATCATGTCTGTAGCATGCATGCTATATGGATATAGCAGGTATATATCCTATTCGTTGTATCGATGTAATCAGTGACATAATGTAATTCCTTAGCCAACGAGTACTTAAGGTTATCATACCCAATAGAAGATAGAATTTCATAATACTATGTAATGCTAGCAGAGAATTTGGAACTACCACTAGTTGCTTTTGCTATATAACCTTATTTCCTATTCGTTGTATGGATGTAATCAATGACATACAGTGATTTCTTAGCCGAGTACTTCACGTGACTTTAGCATGCATGCTATATGAATATATTGGTTGCATGGATGTAATCAATGCCATGCAGCAATGTCTTAGCCATCACGTATTTATCTCATAGGCAGTAGAAGATAGAATTTCATAATACTATGTAATGCTAGCAGAGATGTTGGAACTACCACTAGTTGCTTTTGCTATATAACCGTATTTCCTATTCGTTGTAATCAATGACATATAGTGATTCCTTAGTAGAGTACTTCACGTAACTTTAGCATGCATGCTATATGAATACATTCGTTGTATGGATGTAATCAATGCCATACAGCAATTTCTTAGCCAACACGTATTTAAGATTATCTCATAGGCAGTTGAAGATAGAATTTCATAACACTGCATAATAATGATAGTAGTAGCACTAAATACATGTGAAAAACTATTTCAAGATCATACCCAGTAGGATAGACTTTCGTAATACTTTGTAATAATAACAGAGAATAGAGTATTCCATAATACAATGTAATATACGATGTAATAGTATTCACTACTACATTGATTACGCTCTTTGGAGGCAATGAATACATTCTTTGGATGCAATGAATTATAGCGATTTCTTAGCCGAGTATTTAAGGTGTCTGTAGCATGCATGCTATATGGATATAGCAGGTATATATCCTATTCGTTGTATCAATGTAATCAGTGACATAATGTAATTCCTTAGCCAACGTGTAATTATGGTTATCATACCAAGTAGAAGATAGAATTTCGTAATACTATGTAATGCTAGCAGAGAATTTGGAAATACCACTAGTTGCTTTTGCTATATAACCGTATTTCCTATTCGTTGTATGGATGTAATCAATGACATACAGTCATTTCTTACCCGAGTACTTCACGTGACATTAGCATGCATGCTATATGAATATATTGGTTGCATGGATGTAATCAATGCCATGCAGCAATGTCTTAGCCAACACGTATTTATCTCATAGGCAGTAGAAGATAGAATCTCCTAATACTATGTAATGCTAGAAGAGATTTTGGAACTACCACTAGTTGCTTTTGCTATATAACCGTATTTCCTATTCGTTGTAATGAATGTCATATAGTGATTCCTTAGCAGAGTACTTCACGTGAATTTAGCATGCATGCTATATGGATATATTGGTTGTATGGATGTAATCAATGCCATACAGCAATTTCTTAGCCAACACGTATTTAAGATTAAGTCATAGGCAGTTGAAGATAGAATTTCATAACACTGCATAGTAATGATACTAGGAGCACTGGTTGATTTAATACATCTGAAAAACTATTTCAAGATCATACCTAGTAGGATAGACTTTCATAATACTTTGTAATAATAACAGAGAATAGAGTATTCCATAATACAATGTAATATACGATGTAGTAGTATTCACTACTACATTGATTACATTCCTTGGATGCAATGAATACATTGTTTGGATGCAATGAATGACATAAAGCGATTTCTTAGCCGAGTATTTAAGGTGTCTGTAGCATGCATGCTATGCATGTAATATACATGCTATACATGTAATCATGTCTGTAGCATGCATGCTATATGGATATAGCAGGTATATATCCTATTCGTTGTATCAATGTAATCAGTGACATACTGTAATTCCTTAGCCAACAAGTATTTAAGGTTCTCATACCCTGTAGAAGACAGAATTTCGTAATACTATGTAATGCTAGCAGAGAATTTGGAAATACCACTAGCTGCTTTTGCTTTATAACCGTATTTCCTATTCGTTGTAATCAATGACATATAGTGATTCCTTAGCCGAGTACTTCACGTGACTTTAGCATGCATGCTATATGAATACATTTGTTGTATGGATGTAATCAATGCCATACAGCAATTTCTTAGCCAACACGTATTTAAGATTAAATCATAGGCAGTTGAAGATAGAATTGCATCACACTGCATAGTAATGATAGTAGTAGCACTAGTTGATTTAATACATCTGAAAAACTAGAGCCGCTGCCGCCATAAACGCGCGGCGGCCATTGCGGAAGCGGAGGCCCCGCGAGGACAAAGAACTCGCCGCGGCGTGCCGTTCCCAGGTAGGGGCCACTCCCCCTTCAGGAGGCACGCCGCTCACCTGAGGCGGAGGGGGCGGGGATGGGGCAGCGTCTGGCTTATAAGGTGCTAGCGGCCTGGCCAGGCACATTGCTGCCCGCTCCACGGCCACCCCTCTCTTCCTTTCCTCTCTTCTTCACCTCGACCCCAAAGGCGTTCGTTACCTGAGCAAGAGTTCTTCTCGACTCGCGGCTACGCATTCACCGACGGGTATGAAAAAAAGAGAGAGAGAGAGAGAGAGCCTAGCGGGGGGGGGGTTTCCCGTCGGGGTTCCAGTTCCGGGTGTTCATTGTTCTCATCGGGGCGGCAAGGCGTGATTCCTTATACCCGGCTTCTCCCGGTTTTCGGCAGCATACGGCATGGCGCCAGCGGCTCCAAATACCACTTCCAGGAGCACTAGCTCGCGAGCGCGCCCGCAGACCGCCCCTGCTTCCCCCTCCGGGGGAGCGGCCGGCGGGACATGGGCAGCTCTTCGGCGCGGGGCGGGGCGGCGGGCCTTGGCCGGGGGGGGAGCGCTCGGCTGCAAGCCGGGGGTCGCGTCGGTCCGGGACTCGCGCGACTCGTTCAGCCACAGCCGCAGGAGGGCGCACGCGTTTACCTGCACACGCATTTACCTGCTCCGCCGCGGGACCCCTCGCACGGATGCAGCAGTTCCTTCTCCGAGGGGAGCGGCCACGAGGCTTCAGTTTTTTCCAACGGCCAGGCTCCCCTCTCAGTGCCTGGGGGTCCCGGGCCACTGCCCTCGGGGGCCTCCCCGGTGAAAAAACGGGGGAGAGTGAGGGTATCTAGCCCGGAAGATCCCGCAGTAGGGGGGTCAGGAATAGGTCCACATTCCGCTGCAACAGCGGGCAGGTCCGTGGGCTGCCCGCAAGGGCTCATGCCGGCTTTCGGTTGGGGTCCTCCGCCATGGGGACCCGCCATGCCCGGGGGTACTCACGGCGCTTATCCGCCAGCCCCACCAGGGGCCCCCTTGGGGTTTCGGGGGGGATGGGCCCCTTTCTCTCCTTATGGATTTCCTTCCTGGGGGATCCCAGGGGGGTTGGCAGGGCAAGTGGCTGGGGGCACCGGCACCACAAGGGCACCGGCCGCTCGGCCCTCAGCTGCTCAATCGTCGGGCCGTGGGAAGGCGTCAGGATCGTCCGCAGCCAAGGGGCGAAGCCGCCCACCCCCGCTCGCTGCGGGGACCTCCCGGGCCCCCCGTCCATCATCTCTTCGCACAGAGGAGCTTACATCGGTGAACAGCCCCTCCCAACAGTCTGACCCTGGCGAGCAGCTATCCGAAGAGGAGGGGGGAATCCGGGCCGAGTAGCAGCCAGCCGAAAAAATGGGCGGTGAGTCTTCCACCTCCGACGAGGAGGATGGGGTTGGGCATTGGGATCCTGAGTACTGGCTGCGGGGGGAATGTGTCCCGGGGGTCCCATCTTGGCTGTTACAATGCCGCCAAGAGGCCCGGGCCGGCAGGACCAAGATCCAGGGCTCGGGGTGCACGCAGGACCCTCCACTGGGGTATAAGGATCGTGATGTTCCTCCTGGCACCCATTTATCTACCAAGCTAAGGGGTGAGGCATTAAGCGGCTGCTATGTGGATTTATTTAAGTTCATTAGGCCCCTTGAGCGGTCTGCACGTACAAGTGTGAAGGGCCCCCACGAGGCGCCGGTTGCATATGACGGCGAACGTTCTTTGCTTGCCTGGACAAGGGGATTCGCTGGATACCTCCGGCTGGTCACGTCAGTTTTCCCCGAGAGGGCCCCGCACTTGGCTGGGCATTTGTCGAATGTGTTGGATGCGAGGATGCTAGGAGGAGAGCCAGCAGCATTGGGATATGATGAAGCGTTTCGGCGACGGGTATCCAGCAACCCCGAGGCCAGATGGGATAGGCCGACCTTTGGGTCCGGGCATTTGGTCCTCGGCAGAAGTCAGCCGGTGGGGCAGAGGGGAATCGCCCTTCATACAGGAAAGACCTGACGGGCGTTTGCTGGGAATACAACCAGAATGGGTGCGAGAGGAAGAAATGTAAGTACTCGCATGCATGCGAGGGGTGTGGGGGTTCACATCCCAAGATAGAGTGTAGCAAGCGGCCCTTTCGGAGGGGCCGGCCCACTCCCAAAAAAGGGGGTGGGTCCGGCACCTCAGGAGGACTCGCGGGAGGCAGCGGGGAGGGGCAGGCTAATGCCTCCTAGCCCTGCTCGGTTGCACGTTAAGGCTCCATCTCCCATCAGGCTATCAACTCTTCTTCCTTTGCTTGCATCTTATCGGGATCAGGCCGCGGCCACTAACCTTAGGGAGGGATTCACTCATGGGTTCCGCATTCCATTCACGGGGGATCGGGTGGCCACGTCTTGCGCTAATTTAAAATCCGCTCGGCTAATGCCGGAGATCGTGGAGGCAAAGCTGCGAAAGGAGCTGGATGCGGGCAGGGTGGTGGGGCCGTATGCAGCCCCTCCCTTGGAGAATCTCCGGGTATCGCCTCCGGGGGTGGTGCCGAAGAGAACGCCAGGTGAGTTTCGCCTCATACACCACCTATCATACCCCAAAGGCTCATCGGTCAACGACTCCATCGATCCAGCCCTCTGTACAGTCAAATATGCCTCTTTCGATCATGCGGTAGCCTTGGTAAGGGCTTGTGGTCCGCGGGCCCTCATGGCAAAATGTGACATCAGGTCAGCCTTCCGCCTCTTACCGGTGCACCCCGGGGATTTCTCATTGCTGGGTTTTAAATTTGGGGGCATGTGGTACGTGGACAGGTCCATGCCTATGGGCTGTGCCGTGGCATGTGCGGCCTTTGAGACATTCAGCTCCTTCGTCAAATGGGTCTTTAAAAGAGAGGGATGGGTCGCCATATATCACGCACTATTTGGACGACTACCTCTTGGTCGGCTCAGCCGGGACGGGGGAGTGCGCCCAGCGCTTATTGGGATTTCAGGAGCTGGCTGATGAACTCGGCATACCGCTGGCTCAGGAGAAGACGGAAGGTCCAACGGAGGTGCTCACCTATCTTGGGATTACCATTGATTCCAGAGAAGGGTGCTCACGGCTGCCGGCGGACAAACTCGGGGCCCTGTCAGGTCAATTACGCGCACTCTTGGCCCGCAATAAGTGTACCCTACGGGAGATGCAGCAGCTTCTCGGCCACCTAAATTTTGCCTGCAAGGCTGTAAAACCTGGGAGAGCCTTTTGCAGGCGCCTGGCTCAGGCAACGGCCGGGATTCAAGCCCCCCAACATCACATTCGCCTCACAAAGCAGATAAAAGCCGACATGGCTTTCTGGCTATCATTTTTGTCATCATTTAATGGTGTGGCGATCTGGCAGTCCCCGCTGCTCCTAGGTGATGATCTGCAGGTGCAATCTGATGCGGATGGGAGTTTAGGTTTCGGCGTGTTTTTCAATAACAGATGGTGCGCTCAACCTTGGCCTGCCAGTTGGAAAACCGGGGGCCTCCTTAGGGATCTTACGTTCCTTGAGCTCTTTCCAATTTTGGCCGTGGTGGTTATATGGAGCAAGGAGTTCAAGAACCATAGGTTACCTTTTGGTGTGATAACCAGGCGGTTGTCAGGGTTGTCAATCGGCAGTCTTCTCGCTCCGAGCGGGTAATGCGTTTGGTGCACCGCCTAGTATTGACCTGCTTAAAGTTTAACATTTCTTTTTCCGCCAAGCATGTTCCAAGGGTGGACAACGATATAGCGGATGCTCTATCCCGACTACAAATGCAGCGCTTCAAAATTGAGAGAATAGAGTATTCCATAGAGTAATAACAGAGTATTCCATAGTATTCCATAGAGTAATAACAGAGTATTCCATAGAGTAATAACTGAGAATAGAGTATTCCATAATACCATGTAATATACGATGTAGTAGTATTCACTACTACATTGATTACATTCTTTGGATGCAATGAATGACATAAAGCGATTTCTTAGCCGAGTATTTAAGGTGTCTGTAGCATGCATGCTATACATGTAATATACATGCTATACATGTAATCATGTCTGTAGCATGCATATATATGCATGTATATCCTATTCGTTGTATCGATGTAATCAGTGACGTAATGTAATTCCTTAGCCAACGAGTACTTAAGGTTCTAATACCCAGTAGAAGATAGAATTTCGTAATACTATGTAATGCTAGCAGAGAATTTGGAAATACCACTAGTTGCTTTTGCTTTATGCCCGCCCGGACCTCTTGGCGGCATTGCAACAGCCAAGATGGGAACCCCGGGACACATTCCCCCCACAGCCAGTACTCAGGATCCCAATGCCCAACCCCATCCTCCTCGTCGGAGGTGGAAGTCTCACCGCCCATTTTTTCGGCTGGCTGCTCCTCGGCCCAGATTCCCCCCTCCTCTTCGGATAGCTGCTCGCCAGGGTCAGACTGTTGGGAGGGGCTGTCCACCGATGTAAGCTCCTCTGTGCGAAGAGAGGATGGATGGGGGGCCGTACATGCATATATATGCATGCTACAGACATGATTACATGTATAGCATGTATATTACATGTATAGGATGCATGCTACAGACCCCTTAAATACTCGGCTAAGAAATCACTTTATGTCATTCATTGCATCCAAAGAATGTAATCAATGTAGTAGTGAATACTACTACATCGTATATTACATTGTATTACGGAATACTCTATTCTCTGTTATTATTACAAAGTATTATGAAAGTCTATCCTACTGGGTATGATCTTGAAATAGTTTTTCAGATGTATTAAATCAACTAGTGCTACTACTATCATTACTATGCAGTGTTATGAGATTCTATCTTCAACTGCCTAAGAGATAATCTTAAATACGTGTTGGCTAAGAAATTGCTGTATGGCATTGATTACATCCATACAACGAATAGGAAATACGGTTATATAGCAAAAGCAACTAGTGGTATTTCCAAAATCTCTGCTAGCATTACATAGTATTACGAAATTCTATCTTCTTCTACCTATGAGATAAATATGTGTTGGCTAAGACATTGCTGCATGGCATTGATTATATCCATGCAACCAATATATTCATATAGCATGCATGCTAAAGTCACGTGAAGTACTCGGCTAAGAAATCCCTGTTTGTCATTGATTACATCCATACAACGAATAGGAAATACGGTTATATAGCAAAAGCAACTAGTGGTATTTCCAAATTCTCTGCTAGCATTACATAGTATTATGAAATTCTATCTTCTACTGGTTATGATAAACTTAAGTACTCGTTGGCTATAGAGTAACATTATGTCACTGATTACGTCGATTCAACGAATAGGATATATACCTGCTATATCCATATAGCATGCATGCTACAGACATGATTACATGTATAGCACGTATATTACATGTATAGCATGCATGCTACAGACACCTTAAATACTCGGCTAAGAAATCGCTTTATGTCATTCATTGCATCCAAAGAATGTATTCGTTGCATCCAAAGAATGTAATCAATGTAGTAGTGAATACTGCTACATCGTATATTACATTGTATTATGGAATACTCTATTCTCTGTTCTTATTACAAAGTATTATGATAGTCTATCCTACTGAGTATGATCTTGAAATAGTTTTTCAGATGTATTAAATCAACTAGTGCTACTACTAGATTGGTTGAATTAAATCAACTAATGCTAAATCAACTAGTGCTACTAGTGCTACTACTAGATTGAGCCTCTTGTGGCGCAGAGTGGAAAGGCAGCTGTCTGAAAGCTTTGCCCATAAGGCTGGGAGTTCAATCCCAGCAGCCGGCTCAAGGTTGACTCAGCTTTCCATCCTTCCAAGGTCGGTAAAATGAGTAACCAGCTTGCTGGGGGGGTAAACGGTCATGACTGGGGAAGGCACTGGCAAACCACCCCGTATTGAGTCTGCCATGAAAACGCTAGAGGGCGTCACCCCAAGGATCAGACATGACTCGGTGCTTGCACAGGGGATACCTTTACCTTTTACCTATACTACTAGATTGACTATTGTTCTTATGCAGTGTTATGAAATTCTATCTTCAACTGCTTATGAGATAATCTTAATTACGTGTTGGCTAAGAAATTGCTGCATGGCATCGATTACATCCATGCAACGAATATATTCATATAGCATGCATGCTAAAGTCATGTGAAGTACTCGGCTAAGGAATCACTATATGTCATTGATTACAACGAATAGGAAATACGGTTATATAGCAAAAGCAACTAGTGGTAGTTCCAAAATCTCTGCTAGCATTACATAGTATTACGAAATTCTATCTTCAACTGCCTATGAGATAAAAACGTGTTGGCTAAGACATTGCTGCATGGCATTGATTACATCCATGCAACGAATATATTCATATAGCATGCATGCTAAAGTCACTTGAAGTACTCGGCTAAGAAATCCCTGTCTGTCATTGATTACATCCATACAACGAATAGGAAATACGGTTATATAGCAAAAGCAACTAGTGGTATTTCCAAATTCTCTGCTAGCATTACATAGTATTACGAAATTCTATCTTCTATTGAGTATGATAACCTTAAGTACTCCTTGGCTAAGGAATTACATTATGTCACTGATTACGTCGATTCAACGAATAGGATATATACCTGCTATATCCATATAGCATGCATGCTACAGACATGATTACATGTATAGCATGTATATTACATGTATAGCATGCATGCTACAGACACCTTAAATACTCGGCTAAGAAATCGCTTTATGTCATTCATTGCATCCAAAGAATATATTCGTTGCATCCAAAGAATGTAATCAATGTAGTAGTGAATACTGCTACATCGTATATTACATTGTATTATGGAATACTCTATTCTCTGTTCTTATTACAAAGTATTATGAAAGTCTATCCTACTGAGTATGATCTTGAAATAGTTTTTCAGATGTATTAAATCAACTAGTGCTACTACTAGATAGGTTGAAGTACTCTGCTAAGGAATCACTATATGTCATTGATTACAACGAATAGGAAATACGGTTATATAGCAAAAGCAACTAGTGGTAGTTCCAACATCTCTGCTAGCATTACATAGTATTACGAAATTCTATCTTCTACTGCCTATGAGATAAATACGTGTTGGCTAAGACATTGCTGCATGGCATTGATTACATCCATGCAACCAATATATTCATATAGCATTCATGCTAAAGTCACGTGAAGTACTCGGCTAAGAAATCACTGTATGTCATTGATTACATCCATACAATGAATAGGAAATACGGTTATATAGCAAAAGCAACTAGTGGTACTTCCAAATTCTCTGCTAGCATTACATAGTATTACGAAATTCTATCTTCTACGATAACCTTAAGTACTCGTTGATATGATAACCTTAAGTACTCGTTGGCTAAGGAATTACATTACGTCACTGATTACATCGATACAACGAATAGGATATACATGCATATATATGCATGCTACAGACATGATTACATGTATAGCATGTATATTACATGTATAGCATGCATGCTACAGACCCCTTAAATACTCGGCTAAGAAATCGCTTTATGTCATTCATTGCATCCAAAGAATGTAATCAATGTAGTAGTGAATACTACTACATCGTAAATTACATTGTATTATGGAATACTCTATTCTCTGTTATTATTACAAAGTATTATGAAAGTCTATCCTACTGGGTATGATCTTGAAATAGTTTTTCAGATGTATTAAATCAACTAGTGCTACTACTATCATTACTATGCAGTGTTATGAAATTCTATCTTCAACTGCCTATGAGATAATCTTAAATACGTGTTGGCTAAGAAATTGCTGTATGGCATTGATTACATCCATACAACGAATGTATTCATATAGCATGCATGCTAAAGTCACGTGAAGTACTCGGCTAAGGAATCACTATATGTCATTGATTACAACGAATAGGAAATACGGTTATATAGCAAAAGGAACTAGTGGTATTTCCAAATTCTCTGCTAGCATTACATAGTATTACGAAATTCTATCTTCTATTGGGTATGATAACCTTAAGTACTCCTTGGCTAAGGAATTACATTATGTCACTGATTACATCGATACAACTAATAGGATATATACCTGCTATATCCATATAGCATGCATGCTACAGACATGATTACATGTATAGCATGTATATTACATGTATAGTATGCATGTAACAGACACCTTAAATACTCGGCTAAGAAATCGCTTTATGTCATTCATTGCATCCAAAGAATGTATTCATTGCATCCAAAGAATGTAATCAATGTAGTAGTGAATACTACTACATCGTATATTACAATGTATTATGGAATATTCTATTCTCTGTTCTTATTACAAAGAATTATGAAAGTCTATCCTACTGGGTATGATCTTAAAATAGTTTTTCAGATGTATTAAATCAACTAGTGCTACTACTATCATTACTATGCAGTGTTATGAAATTCTATCTTCAACTGCCTATGAGATAATCTTAAATACGTGTTGGCTAAGAAATTGCTGTATAGCATTGATTATATCCATACAACGAATGTATACATATAGCATGCATGCTAAAGTCATGTGAAGTACTCGGCTAAGGAATCACTATATGTCATTGATTACAACGAATAGAAAATACGGTTATATAGCAAAAGCAACTAGTGGTAGTTCAAAAAACACTGCTAGCATTAAATAGTATTACGAAATTCTATCTTCTACGGCCTATGAGATAAATACGTGTTGGCTAAGACATTGCTGCATGGCATTGATTACATCCATGCAACCAATATATTCATATAGCTTGCATGCTAAAGTCACGTGAAGTACTCGGCTAAGAAATCACTGTATGTCTGATTACATCCATACGACGAATAGGAAATACGGTTATCTAGCAAAAGCAACTAGTGGTATTTCCAAATTCTCTGCTAGCATTACATAGTATTACGAAATTCTATCTTCTATGATAACCTTTACTCATTGATATGATAACCTTAAGTACTCGTTGGCTAAGGAATTACATTATGTCACTGATTACATCGATACAACGAATAGGATATACATGCATATATATGCATGCTACAGACATGATTACATGTATAGCATGTATATTACATGTATAGGATGCATGCTACAGACCCCTTAAATACTCGGCTAAGAAATCACTTTATGTCATTCATTGCATCCAAAGAATGTATTCATTGCATCCAAAGAATGTAATCAATGTAGTAGTGAATACTACTACATCGTATATTACATTGTATTACGGAATACTCTATTCTCTGTTATTATTACAAAGTATTATGAAAGTCTATCCTACTGGGTATGATCTTGAAATAGTTTTTCAGATGTATTAAATCAACTAGTGCTACTACTATCATTACTATGCAGTGTTATGAAATTCTATCTTCAACTGCCTAAGAGATAATCTTAAATACGTGTTGGCTAAGAATTTGCTGTATGGCATTGATTACATCCATACAACGAATAGGAAATACGGTTATATAGCAAAAGCAACTAGTAGTATTTCCAAAATCTCTGCTAGCATTACATAGTATTACGAAATTCTATCTTCTTCTACCTATGAGATAAATACGTGTTGGCTAAGACATTGCTGCATGGCATTGATTATATCCATGCAACCAATATATTCATATAGCATGCATGCTAAAGTCACGTGAAGTACTCGGCTAAGAAATCCCTGTTTGTCATTGATTACATCCATACAACGAATAGGAAATACGGTTATATAGCAAAAGCAACTAGTGGTAGTTCCAAAATCTCTGCTAGCATTACATAGTATTACGAAATTCTATCTTCAACTGCCTATGAGATAAAAACGTGTTGGCTAAGACATTGCTGCATGGCATTGATTACATCCATGCAATGAATGTATTCATATAGCATGCATGCTAAAGTCACGTGAAGTACTCGGCTAAGAAATCCCTGTTTGTCATTGATTACATCCATACAACGAATAGGAAATACGGTTATATAGCAAAAGCAACTAATGGTATTTCCAAATTCTCTGCTAGCATTACATAGTATTATGAAATTCTATCTTCTACTGGGTATGATAAACTTAAGTACTCGTTGGCTATAGAGTAACATTATGTCACTGATTACGTCGATTCAACGAATAGGATATATACCTGCTATATCCATATAGCATGCATGCTACAGACATGATTACATGTATAGCATGTATATTACATGTATAGCATGCATGCTACAGACACCTTAAATACTCGGCTAAGACATCGCTTTATGTCATTCATTGCATCCAAAGAATGTATTCGTTGCATCCAAAGAATGTAATCAATGTAGTAGTGAATACTGCTACATCGTATATTACATTGTATTATGGAATACTCTATTCTCTGTTCTTATTACAAAGTATTATGAAAGTCTATCCTACTGAGTATGATCTTGAAATAGTTTTTCAGATGTATTAAATCAACTAGTGCTACTACTAGATTGGTTGAATTAAATCAACTAATGCTAAATCAACTAGTGCTACTAGTGTACTACTAGATTGAGCCTCTTGTGGCGCAGAGTGGAAAGGCAGCTGTCTGAAAGCTTTGCCCATAAGGCTGGGAGTTCAATCCCAGCAGTCGGCTCAAGGTTGACTCAGCCTTCCATCCTTCCAAGGTCGCTAAAATGAGTAACCAGCTTGCTGGGGGGTAAACGGTCATGACTGGGGAAGGCACTGGCAAACCACCCCGTATTGAGTCTGCCATGAAAACGCTAGAGGGCGTCACCCCAAGGATCAGACATGACTCGGTGCTTGCACAGGGGATACCTTTACCTTTTACCTATACTACTAGATTGACTATTGTTCTTATGCAGTGTTATGAAATTCTATCTTCAACTGCTTATGAGATAATCTTAATTACGTGTTGGCTAAGAAATTGCTGCATGGCATCGATTACATCCATGCAACGAATATATTCATATAGCATGCATGCTAAAGTCACGTGAAGTACTCGGCTAAGGAATCACTATATGTCATTGATTACAACGAATAGGAAATACGGTTATATAGCAAAAGCAACTAGTGGTAGTTCCAAAATCTCTGCTAGCATTACATAGTATTACGAAATTCTATCTTCAACTGCCTATGAGATAAAAACGTGTTGGCTAAGACATTGCTGCATGGCATTGATTACATCCATGCAACGAATATATTCATATAGCATGCATGCTAAAGTCACGGGAAGTACTCGGCTAAGAAATCACTGTATGTCATTGATTACAACGAATAGGAAATACGGTTATATAGCAAAAGGAACTAGTGGTATTTCCAAATTCTCTGCTAGCATTACATAGTATTACGAAATTCTAACTTCTATTGGGTATGATAACCTTAAGTACTCGTTGTCTAAGGAAGTACATTATGTCACTGATTACATCGATACACCGAATAGGATATATACCTGCTATATCCAGATAGCATGCATGCTACAGACACCTTAAATACTCAGCTAAGAAATCGCCTTATGTCATTCATTGCATCCAAAGAATGTATTCATTGCATCCAAAGAATGTAATCAATGTAGTAGTGAATACCACTACATCGTATATTACAATGTATTATGGAATACTCTATTCTATGTTCTTATTACAAAGTATTATGAAAGTCTATCCTACTGGGTATGATCTTGAAATAGTTTTTCAGATGTATTAAATCAACTAGTGCTACTACTATCATTACTATGCAGTGTTATGAAATTCTATCTACTACTGCCTATGAGATAAATACGTGTTGGCTAAGAAATTGCTGCATGGCATTGATTACATCCATGCAACGAATATATTCATATAGCATGCATGCTAAAGTCACGTGAAGTACTCGGCTAAGAAATCACTGTATGTCAGTGATTACATCCATACAACGAATAGGAAATACGGTTATATAGCAAAAGCAACTAGTGGTATTTCTAAATTCTCTGCAAGCATTACATAGTATTACGAAATTCTATCTTCTACTGGGTATGATAACCTTAAGTACTCGTTGGCTAAGGAATTACATTATGTCACTGATTACGTCGATACAACGAATAGGATATATACCTGCTATATACATATAGCATGCATGCTACAGACATGATTACATGTATAGCATGTATATTACATGTATAGCATGCATGCTACAGACACCTTAAATACTCGGCTAAGAAATCGCTTTATGTCATTCATTGCATCCAAAGAATGTATTAATTGCATCCAAAGAATATAATCAATGTAGTAGTGAATACTACTACATCGTATATTACATTGTATTATGGAATACTGTATTCTCTGTTCTTATTACAAAGTATTATGAAAGTCTATCCTACTGGGTATGATCTTGAAATAGTTTTTCAGATGTATTAAATCAACCAGTGCTACTAGTATCATTACTATGCAGTGTTATGAAATTCTATCTTCAACTGCCTATGATTTAATCTTAAATACGTGTTGGCTAAGAAATTGCTGTATGGCATTGATTACATCCATACAACGAATAGGAAATACGGTTATATAGCAAAAGCAACTAGTGGAATTTCCAAATTATCTGCTAGCATTACATAGTATTACGAAATTCTATCTTCTACTGGGTATGAGAACCTTAAGTACTCGTTGGCTAAGGAATTACAGTATGTCACTGATTACATCGATACAACGAATAGGATATATACCTGCTATATCCATATAGCATGCATGCTAGAGACACCTTAAATACTCGGCTAAGAAATCGCTTTATGTCATTCGGTTATATAGCAAAAGCAACTAGTGGTAGTTCCAAAATCTCTGCTAGCATTACATAGTATTACGAAATTCTATCTTCTACGATAACCTTAAGTACTCGTTGATATGATAACCTTAAGTACTCGGCTAAGGAATTACATTATTGCACTGATTAGTTTTTCAGATGTATTAAATCAACTAGTGCTACTACTAGATTGGTTGAATTAAATCAACTAATGCTAAATCAACTAGTGCTACTAGTGCTACTACTAGATTGAGCCTCTTGTGGCGCAGAGTGGAAAGGCAGCTGTCTGAAATAACAGAGAATAGAGTATTCCATAATACAATGTAATATACGATGTCATAGTATTCACTACTACATTAAATACGTTCTTTGGATGCAATGAATACATTCTTTGGATGCAATGAATGACATAAAACGATTTCTTAGCCGAGTATTTAAGGTGTCTGTTGCATGCATGCTATACATGTAATATGAATATATTCCCTAGGATGCTAGGAGGAGAGCCAGCAGCATTGGGATATGATGAAGCGTTTCGGCGACGGGTATCCAGCAACCCCGAGGCCAGATGGGATAGGCCGACCTTTGGGTCCGGGCATTTGGTCCTCGGCAGAAGTCAGCCGGTGGGGCGGAGGGGAATCGCCCTTCATACAGGAAAGACCTGACGGGCGTTTGCTGGGAATACAACCAGAATGGGTGCGAGAGGAAGAAATGTAAGTACTCGCATGCATGCGAGGGGTGTGGGGGTTCACATCCCAAGATAGAGTGTAGCAAGCGGCCCTTTCGGAGGGGCCGGCCCACTCCCAAAAAAAGGGGTGGGTCCGGCACCTCAGGAGGACTCGCGGGAGGCAGCGGGGAGGGGCAGGCTAATGCCTCCTAGCCCTGCTCGGTTGCACGTTAAGGCTCCATCTCCCATCAGGCTATCAACTCTTCTTCCTTTGCTTGCATCTTATCGGGATCAGGCCGCGGCCACTAACCTTAGGGAGGGATTCACTCATGGGTTCCGCATTCCATTCACGGGGGATCAGGTGGCCACGTCTTGCGCTAATTTAAAATCCGCTCGGCTAATGCCGGAGATCGTGGAGGCAAAGCTGCGAAAGGAGCTGGATGCGGGCAGGGTGGTGGGGCCGTATGCAGCCCCTCCCTTGGAGAATCTCCGGGTATCGCCTCCGGGGGTGGTGCCGAAGAGAACGCCAGGTGAGTTTCGCCTCATACACCACCTATCATACCCCAAAGGCTCATCGGTCAACGACTCCATCGATCCAGCCCTCTGTACAGTCAAATATGCCTCTTTCGATCATGCGGTAGCCTTGGTAAGGGCTTGTGGTCCGCGGGCCCTCATGGCAAAATGTGACATCAGGTCAGCCTTCCGCCTCTTACCGGTGCACCCCGGGGATTTCTCATTGCTGGGTTTTAAATTTGGGGGCATGTGGTACGTGGACAGGTCCATGCCTATGGGCTGTGCCGTGGCATGTGCGGCCTTTGAGACATTCAGCTCCTTCGTCAAATGGGTCTTTAAAAGAGAGGGATGGGTCGCCATATATCACGCACTCTTTGGACGACTACCTCTTGGTCGGCTCAGCCGGGACGGGGGAGTGCGCCCAGCGCTTATTGGGATTTCAGGAGCTGGCTGATGAACTCGGCATACCGCTGGCTCAGGAGAAGACGGAAGGTCCAACGGAGGTGCTCACCTATCTTGGGATTACCATTGATTCCAGAGAAGGGTGCTCACGGCTGCCGGCGGACAAACTCGGGGCCCTGTCAGGTCAATTACGCGCACTCTTGGCCCGCAATAAGTGTACCCTACGGGAGATGCAGCAGCTTCTCGGCCACCTAAATTTTGCCTGCAAGGCTGTAAAACCTGGGAGAGCCTTTTGCAGGCGCCTGGCTCAGGCAACGGCCGGGATTCAAGCCCCCCAACATCACATTCGCCTCACAAAGCAGATAAAAGCCGACATGGCTATCTGGCTATCATTTTTGTCATCATTTAATGGTGTGGCGATCTGGCAGTCCCCGCTGCTCCTAGGTGATGATCTGCAGGTGCAATCTGATGCGGATGGGAGTTTAGGTTTCGGCGTGTTTTTCAATAACAGATGGTGCGCTCAACCTTGGCCTGCCAGTTGGAAAACCGGGGGCCTCCTTAGGGATCTTACGTTCCTTGAGCTCTTTCCAATTTTGGCCGTGGTGGTTATATGGAGCAAGGAGTTCAAGAACCATAGGTTACCTTTTGGTGTGATAACCAGGCGGTTGTCAGGGTTGTCAATCGGCAGTCTTCTCGCTCCGAGCGGGTAATGCGTTTGCTGCACCGCCTAGTGTTGACCTGCTTAAAGTTTAACATTTCTTTTTCCGCCAAGCATGTTCCAGGGGTGGACAACGATATAGCGGATGCTCTATCCCGACTACAAATGCAGCGCTTCAAAATTGAGAGAATAGAGTATTCCATAGAGTAATAACAGAGTATTCCATAGTATTCCATAGAGTAATAACAGAGTATTCCATAGAGTAATAACTGAGAATAGAGTATTCCATAATACCATGTAATATACGATGTAGTAGTATTCACTACTACATTGATTACATTCTTTGGATGCAATGAATGACATAAAGCGATTTCTTAGCCGAGTATTTAAGGTGTCTGTAGCATGCATGCTATACATGTAATATATATGCTATACATGTAATCATGTCTGTAGCATGCATATATATGCATGTATATCCTATTCGTTGTATCGATGTAATCAGTGACGTAATGTAATTCCTTAGCCAACGAGTACTTAAGGTACTAATACCCAGTAGAAGATAGAATTTCATAATACTATGTAATGCTAGCAGAGAATTTGGAAATACCACTAGTTGCTTTTGCTTTATGCCCGCCCGGGCCTCTTGGCGGCATTGCAACAGCCAAGATGGGAACCCCGAGACACATTCCCCCCACAGCCAGTACTCAGGATCCCAATGCCCAACCCCATCCTCCTCGTCGGAGGTGGAAGTCTCACCGCCCATTTTTTCGGCTGGCTGCTCCTCGGCCCGGATTCCCCCCTCCTCTTCGGATAGCTGCTCGCCAGGGTCAGACTGTTGGGAGGGGCTGTCCACCGATGTAAGCTCCTCTGTGCGAAGAGAGGATGGATGGGGGGCCCGGGAGGTCCCCGCAGCGAGCGGGGGTGGGCGGCTCCGCCCCTTGGCTGCGGATGATCCTGACGCCTTCCCACGGCCCGACGATTGAGCAGCTGAGGGCCGAGCGGCCGGTGCCCTTGTGGCGGCCGGCCGGGGGGCTGAACGACCGGTTGCCGTGCCCCCACCAACCTCCGCGGACGAGCCCTGTAAAACCCCCCCAGCCACTTGCCCTGCCAACCCCCCTGGGATCCCCCAGGAAGGAAATCCATAAGGAGAGAAAGGGGCCCATCCCCCCCGAAACACCAGGGGGGCCCTGGTGGGGCTGGCGGATTAGCGCCGTGAGTACCCCCGGACATGGCGGGTCCCCATGGCGGAGGACCCCAACCGAAAGCCGGCATGAGCCCTTGCGGGCAGCCGGCGGACCCGCCTGCTGTTGCAGCGGAATGCGGACCTATTCCTGACCCCCCTACTGCGGGATCTTCCGGGCTAGATACCCTCACTATCCCCCGTTTTTTCACCGGGGAGGCCCCCGAGGGCAGTGGCCCGGGAGCCCCAGGCACTGAGAGGGGAGCCTGGCCGGTGGAAAAAACTGAAGCCTCGTGGCCGCTCCCCTCGGAGAAGGAACTGCTGCATCCGGGTGAGGGGTCCCGCGGCGGAGCAGGTAAACGCGTGCGCCCACGGCGTACTGACAAATTCCCGCCCCCTGCTCCTCCTGCGGCTGTGGCTGAAAGAGCCGCGCAAGTCCCGGACCGACGCGACCCCCGGCTTGCAGCCGAGCGCTCCCCCCTGGCCAAGGCCCGCCACCCCACCCCGCGCCAAAGAGCTGCCCGTGTCCCACCGTCCGCTCCCCTGGAGGGGGAATCAGGGGCGGTCTGCGGGCGCGCTCGCGAGCTAGTGCTCCTGGAAGTGGTTTTTGGAGCCGCTGGCGCCATGCCGTATGCTGCCGAAAACCGGGAGAAACCGGGTAGAAGGAATCACGCCTTGCCGCCCTGATGAGAACAATGAACACCCGGAACTGGAACCCCGAAGGGAAACCCCCCCCGCTAGGCTCTCTCTCTCTCTTTTTTTTTTTAAATACCCGTCGGTGAATGCGCAGCCGAGAGTCAAGAAGAACTCTTGCTCAGGTAACGAACGCTGTTGGGGTCGAGGCGAAGAAGAGAGGAAAGGAAGAGAGGGGTGGCCGTGGAGCGGGCAGCAATGTGCCTGGCCAGGCCGCTAGCGCCTTATAAGCCAGCCGCTGCCCCGTCCCCGCCCCCTCCGCCTCAGGTGAGCGGCGTGCCTTTTGAAGGGGGAGTGGCCCCTACCTGGGAACGGCACGCCGCGGCGAGTTCTTTGTCCTCGCGGGGCCTCCGCTTCCGCAATGGCCGCCGCGCGTTTATGGCGGCAACGGCTCTAGTTTTCTCAGATGTATTAAATCAACTAGTGCTACTACTATCATTACTATGCAGTGTTATGCAATTCTATCTTCAACTGCCTATGATTTAATCTTGAATACGTGTTGGCTAAGAAATTGCTGTATGGCATTGATTATATCCATACAACGAATGTATTCATATAGCATGCATGCTAAAGTCACGTGAAGTACTTGGCTAAGGAATCACTATATGTCATTGATTACAACGAAAAGGAAATACGGTTATATAGCAAAAGCAACTAGTGGTAGTTCCAAAATCTCTGCTAGCACTACATAGTATTACGAAATTCTATCTTCTACTGCCTATGAGATAAATACGTGTTGGCTAAGACATTGCTGCATGGCATTGATTACATCCATGCAACGAATATATTCATATAGCATGCATGCTAAAGTCACGGGAAGTACTCGGCTAAGAAATCACTGTATGTCATTGATTACATCCATACAACGAATAGGAAATACGGTTATATAGCAAAAGCAACTAGTGGTAGTTCCAAATTCTCTGCTAGCATTACATAGTATTACGAAATTCTATCTTCTACTGGGTATGATAACCTTAAGTACTCGTTGGCTAAGGAATTACATTATGTCACTGATTACATCGATACAACGAATAGGATATACATGCATATATATGCATGCTACAGACATGATTACATGTATAGCATGTATATTACATGTATAGGATGCATGCTACAGACCCCTTAAATACTCGGCTAAGAAATCACTTTATGTCATTCATTGCATCCAAAGAATGTAATCAATGTAGTAGTGAATACTACTACATCGTATATTACATTGTATTACGGAATACTCTATTCTCTGTTATTATTACAAAGTATTATGAAAGTCTATCCTACTGGGTATGATCTTGAAATAGTTTTTCAGATGTATTAAATCAACTAGTGCTACTACTATCATTACTATGCAGTGTTATGAGATTCTATCTTCAACTGCCTAAGAGATAATCTTAAATACGTGTTGGCTAAGAAATTGCTGTATGGCATTGATTACATCCATACAACGAATAGGAAATACGGTTATATAGCAAAAGCAACTAGTGGTATTTCCAAAATCTCTGCTAGCATTACATAGTATTACGAAATTCTATCTTCTTCTACCTATGAGATAAATACGTGTTGGCTAAGACATTGCTGCATGGCATTGATTATATCCATGCAACCAATATATTCATATAGCATGCATGCTAAAGTCACGTGAAGTACTCGGCTAAGAAATCCCTGTTTGTCATTGATTACATCCATACAACGAATAGGAAATACGGTTATATAGCAAAAGCAACTAGTGGTATTTCCAAATTCTCTGCTAGCATTACATAGTATTATGAAATTCTATCTTCTACTGGGTATGATAAACTTAAGTACTCGTTGGCTATAGAGTAACATTATGTCACTGATTACGTCGATTCAACGAATAGGATATATACCTGCTATATCCATATAGCATGCATGCTACAGACATGATTACCGGCATAACCGTATTTCCTATTCGTTGTATATAACCGTATTTCCTATTCGTTGTATGGATGTAATCAATGACATACAGTGATTTCTTAGCCGAGTACTTCACGTGACTTTAGCATGCATGCTATATGAATATATTGGTTGCATGGATGTACTCAATGCCATGCAGCAATGTCTTAGCCATCACGTATTTATCTCATAGGCAGTAGAAGATAGAATTTCATAATACTATGTAATGCTAGCAGAGATGTTGGAACTACCACTAGTTGCTTTTGCTATATAACCGTATTTCCTATTCGTTGTAATCAATGACATATAGTGATTCCTTAGCAGAGTACTTCACGTGACTTTAGCATGCATGCTATATGAATACATTCGTTGTATGGATGTAATCAATGCCATACAGCAATTTCTTAGCCAACACGTATTTAAGATTAAATCATAGGCAGTTGAAGATAGAATTTCATAACACTGCATAGTAATGATAGTAGTAGCACTAGTTGATTTAATACATCTGAAAAACTATTTCAAGATCATACCCAGTAGGATAGACTTTCATAATACTTTGTAATAATAACAGAGAATAGAGTATTCCATAATACAATGTAATTTACGATGTAGTAGTATTCACTAATACATTGATTACATTCATTGGATGCAATGAATACATTCTTTGGATGCAATGAATGACATAAAGCGATTACTTAGCCGAGTATTTAAGGGGTCTGTAGCATGCATGCTATATGAATACATTCGTTGTACGGATGTAATCAATGCCGTACAGCAGTTTCTTAGCGAACACGTATTTAAGGCAGTTGAAGATAGAATTTCATAACACTGCATAGTAATGATAGTTGTAGCACTAGTTGATTTAATACATCTGAAAAACTGTTTTAAGATCATACCCAGTAGGACAGACTTTCATAATACTTTGTAATAATAACAGAGAATAGAGTATTCCATAATACAATGTAATATATGATGTAGTAGTATTCACTAGTACATTGATTACATTCTTTGGATGTAATAAATGACATAAAGCGATTTCTTAGCCGAGTATTTAAGGGGTCTGTAGCATGCTTGCTATACATGTAATATACATGCTATACATGTAATTATGTCTGTAGCATGCATATATATGCATGTATATCCTATTCGTTGTATCGATGTAATCAGTGACATAATGTAATTCCTTAGCCAACGAGTACTTAAGGTTATCATATCAACGAGTTCTTAAGGTTATCGTAGAAGATAGAATTTCGTAATACTATGTAATGCTAGCAGAGATTTTGGAACTACCACTAGTTGCTTTTGCTATATAACCGTATTTCCTATTCGTTGTAATCAATGACATATAGTGATTCCTTAGCAGAGTACTTCACGTGAATTTAGCCTGCATGCTATATGAATATATTCGTTGCATGGATGTAATCAATGCCATGCAGCAATTTCTTAGCCAACACGTATTTATCTCATAGGCAGCAGTAGATAGAATTTCATAACACTGCATAGTAATGATAGTAGTAGTACTAGTTGATTTAATACATCTGAAAAGCTATTTCAAGATCATACCCAGTAGGCTAGACTTTCATAATACTTTGTAATAAGAACAGAGAATAGAGTATTCCATAATACAAGGTAATATACGATGTAGTAGTATTCACTATTACATTGATTACATTCTTTGGATGCAATGAATGACATAAAGCGATTTCTTAGCCGAGTATTTAAGGTGTCTGTAGCATGCATGCTATACATGTAATATACATGCTATACATGTAATCATGTCTGTAGCATGCATGCTATATGGATATAGCAGGTATATGTCCTATTCGTTGTATCGACGTAATCAGTGACATAATGTAATTCCTTAGCCAACGAGTACTTAAGGTTATCATACCCAGTAGAAGATAGAATTTCGTAATACTATGTAATGCTAGCAGAGAATTTGGAACTACCACTAGTTGCTTTTGCTATATAACCGTATTTCCTATTCGTTGTATGGATGTAATCAATGACATACAGTGATTTCTTAGCCGAGTACTTCACGTGACTTTAGCATGCATGCTATATGAATATATTGGTTGCATGGATGTAATCAATGCCATGCAGCAATATCTTAGCCAACACGTATTTATCTCATAGGCAGTAGAAGATAGAATTTCGTAATACTATGTAATGCTAGCAGAGATTTTGGAACTACCACTAGTTGCTTTTGCTATATAACCGTATTTCCTATTCGTTGTAATCAATGACATATAGTGATTCCTTAGCCGAGTACTTCACGTGACTTTAGCATGCATGCAATATGAATACATTTGTTGTATGGATGTAATCAATGCCATACAGCAATTTCTTAGCCAACACGTATTTAAGATTAAATCATAGGCAGTTGAAGATAGAATTGCATCACACTGCATAGTAATGATAGTAGTAGCACTAGTTGATTTAATACATCTGAAAAACTAGAGCCGCTGCCGCCATAAACGCGCGGCGGCCATTGCGGAAGCGGAGGCCCCGCGAGGACAAAGAACTCGCCGCGGCGTGCCGTTCCCAGGTAGGGGCCACTCCCCCTTCAGGAGGCACGCCGCTCACCTGAGGCGGAGGGGGCGGGGATGGGGCAGCGTCTGGCTTATAAGGTGCTAGCGGCCTGGCCAGGCACATTGCTGCCCGCTCCACGGCCACCCCTCTCTTCCTTTCCTCTCTTCTTCACCTCGACCCCAAAGGCGTTCGTTACCTGAGCAAGAGTTCTTCTCGACTCGCAGCTACGCATTCACCGACGGGTATGAAAAAAAGAGAGAGAGAGAGAGAGAGCCTAGCGGGGGGGGGGTTTCCCGTCGGGGTTCCAGTTCCGGGTGTTCATTGTTCTCATCGGGGCGGCAAGGCGTGATTCCTTATACCCGGCTTCTCCCGGTTTTCGGCAGCATACGGCATGGCGCCAGCGGCTCCAAATGCCACTTCCAGGAGCACTAGCTCGCGAGCGCGCCCGCAGACCGCCCCTGCTTCCCCCTCCGGGGCAGCGGCCGGCGGGACATGGGCAGCTCTTCGGCGTGGGGCGGGGCGGCGGGCCTTGGCCGGGGGGGAGCGCTCGGCTGCAAGCCGGGGGTCGCGTCGGTCCGGGACTCGCGTGGCTCGTTCAGCCACAGCCGCAGGCGGGCGCACGCGTTTACCTGCGCACGCATTTACCTGCTCCGCCGCGGGACCCCTCGCATGGATGCAGCAGTTCCTTCTCCGAGGGGAGCGGCCACGAGGCTTCAGTTTTTTCCAACGGCCAGGCTCCCCTCTCAGTGCCTGGGGGTCCCGGGCCACTGCCCTCGGGGGCCTCCCCGGTGAAAAAACGGGGGAGAGTGAGGGTATCTAGCCCGGAAGATCCCGCAGTAGGGGGGTCAGGAATAGGTCCACATTCCGCTGCAACAGCGGGCGGGTCCGTGGGCTGCCCGCAAGGGCTCATGCCGGCTTTCGGTTGGGGTCCTCCGCCATGGGGACCCGCCATGCCCGGGGGTACTCACGGCGCTTATCCGCCAGCCCCACCAGGGGCCCCCTGGGGTTTCGGGGGGGGATGGGCCCCTTTCTCTCCTTATGGATTTCCTTCCTGGGGGATCCCAGGGGGGTTGGCTGGGCAAGCGGCTGGGGGCACCATCACCACAAGGGCACCGGCCGCTCGGCCCTCAGCTGCTCAATCGTCGGGCCGTGGGAAGGCGTCAGGATCGTCCGCAGCCAAGGGGCGGAGCCGCCCACCCCCGCTCGCTGCGGGGACCTCCCGGGCCCCCCGTCCATCCTCTCTTCGCACAGAGGAGCTTACATCGGTGAACAGCCCCTCCCAACAGTCTGACCCTGGCGAGCAGCTATCCGAAGAGGAGGGGGGAATCCGGGCCGAGTAGCAGCCAGCCAAAAAAATGGGCGGTGAGTCTTCCACCTCCAACGAGGAGGATGGGGTTGGGCATTGGGATCCTGAGTACTGGCTGCGGGGGGAATGTGTCCCGGGGGTCCCATCTTGGCTGTTACAATGCCGCTAAGAGGCCCGGGCCGGCAGGGCCAAGATCCAGGGCTCGGGGTGCACGCAGGACCCTCCACTGGGGTATAAGGATCGTGATGTTCCTCCTGGCACCCATTTATCTACCAAGCTAAGGGGTGAGGCATTAAGCGGCTGCTATGTGGATTTATTTAAGTTCATTAGGCCCCTTGAGCGGTCTGCACGTACAAGTGTGAAGGGCCCCCACGAGGCGCCGGTTGCATATGACGGCGAAAGTTCTTTGCTTGCCTGGACAAGGGGATTCGCTGGATACCTCCGGCTGGTCACGTCAGTTTTCCCCGAGAGGGCCCCGCACTTGGCTGGGCATTTGTCGAATGTGTTGGATCGATCCAGCCCTCTGTACAGTCAAATATGCCTCTTTCGATCATGCGGTAGCCTTGGTAAGGGCTTGTGGTCCGCGGGCCCTCATGGCAAAATGTGACATCAGGTCAGCCTTCCGCCTCTTACCGGTGCACCCCGGGGATTTCTCATTGCTGGGTTTTAAATTTGGGGGCATGTGGTACGTGGACAGGTCCATGCCTATGGGCTGTGCCGTGGCATGTGCGGCCTTTGAGACATTCAGCTCCTTCGTCAAATGGGTCTTTAAAAGAGAGGGATGGGTCGCCATATATCACGCACTAATTGGACGACTACCTCTTGGTCGGCTCAGCCGGGACGGGGGAGTGCGCCCAGCGCTTATTGGGATTTCAGGAGCTGGCTGATGAACTCGGCATACCGCTGGCTCAGGAGAAGACGGAAGGTCCAACGGAGGTGCTCACCTATCTTGGGATTACCATTGATTCCAGAGAAGGGTGCTCACGGCTGCCGGCGGACAAACTCGGGGCCCTGTCAGGTCAATTACGCGCACTCTTGGCCCGCAATAAGTGTACCCTACGGGAGATGCAGCAGCTTCTCGGCCACCTAAATTTTGCCTGCAAGGCTGTAAAACCTGGGAGAGCCTTTTGCAGGCGCCTGGCTCAGGCAACGGCCGGGATTCAAGCCCCCCAACATCACATTCGCCTCACAAAGCAGATAAAAGCCGACATGGCTATCTGGCTATCATTTTTGTCATCATTTAATGGTGTGGCGATCTGGCAGTCCCCGCTGCTCCTAGGTGCAATCTGATGCGGATGGGAGTTTAGGTTTCGGCGTGTTTTTCAATAACAGATGGTGCGCTCAACCTTGGCCTGCCAGTTGGAAAACCGGGGGCCTCCTTAGGGATCTTACGTTCCTTGAGGTCTTTCCAATTTTGGCCGTGGTGGTTATATGGAGCAAGGAGTTCAAGAACCATAGGTTACCTTTTGGTGTGATAACCAGGCGGTTGTCAGGGTTGTCAATCGGCAGTCTTCTCGCTCCGAGCGGGTAATGCGTTTGGTACGCCGCCTAGTGTTGACCTGCTTAAAGTTTAACATTTCTTTTCCCGCCAAGCATGTTCCAGGGGTGGACAACGATATAGCGGATGCTCTATCCCGACTACAAATGCAGCGCTTCAAAATTGAGAGAATAGAGTATTCCATAGAGTAATAACAGAGTATTCCATAGTATTCCATAGAGTAATAACAGAGTATTCCATAGAGTAATAACTGAGAATAGAGTATTCCATAATACCATGTAATATACGATGTAGTAGTATTCACTACTACATTGATTACATTCTTTGGATGCAATGAATGACATAAAGCGATTTCTTAGCCGAGTATTTAAGGTGTCTGTAGCATGCATGCTATACATGTAATATACATGCTATACATGTAATCATGTCTGTAGCATGCATGGTATATGGATATAGCAGGTATATATCCTATTCGTTGTATCGATGTAATCAGTGACATACTGTAATTCCTTAGCCAACGAGTACTTAAGGTTCTCATACCCAGTAGAAGATAGAATTTCGTAATATTATGTAATGCTAGCAGAGAATTTGGAAATACCACTAGTTGCTTTTGCTATATAACCGTATTTCCTATTCGGTGTATGGATGTAATCAATGACATACAGTGATTTCTTAGCCGAGTACTTCACGTGACTTTGGCATGCATGCTATATGAATATATTGGTTGCATGGATGTAATCAATTCCATGCAGCAATGTCTTAGCCAAAACGTATTTATCTCATAGGCAGTAGAAGATAGAATTTTGTAATACTATGTAATGCTTGCAGAGATTTTACAACTACCACTAGATGCTTTTGCTATATAACCGTATTTCCTATTCCTTGTATGGATGTAATCAATGACATACAGTGATTTCTTAGCCGAGTACTTCACGTGACTTTAGCATGCATGCTATATGAATATATTCGTTGCATGGATGTAATCAATGCCATGCAGCAATGTCTTAGCCAACACGTATTTATCTCATAGGCAGTAGAAGATAGAATTTCGTAATACTATGTAATGCTAGCCGAGATTTAGGAACTACCATTAGTTGCTTTTGCTATATAACCGTATTTCCTATTCATTGTAGTCAATGACATATAGTGATTCCTTAGCCGAGTACTTCACGTGACTTTAGCATGCATGCTATATGAATACATTCGTTGTATGGATGTAATCAATGCCATACAGCAATTTCTTAGCCAACACGTATTTAAGATTATCTCATAGGCAGTTGAAGATAGAATTTCATAACACTGCATAGTAATGATAGTAGTAGCACTAGTTGTTTAAATATATCTGAAAAACTATTTCCAGATCATACCCAGTAGGATCGACTTTCATAATACTTTGTAATAATAACAGAGAATAGAGTATTCCATAATACAATGTAATATACAATGTAGTAGTATTCACTACTATATTGATTACATTCTTTAGATGCAATGAATACATTCTTTGGATGCAATGAATGACATAAAGTGATTTCTTAGCCGAGTACTTCACGTGACTTTAGCATGCATGCTATATGAATACATTCGTTGTATGGATGTAATCAATGCCATACAGCAATTTCTTAGCCAACACATATTTAAGATTATCTCATAGGCAGTTGAAGATAGAATTTCATTTAATTCATGTAATTACGATGTAATAGTATTCACTACTACATTGATTACGTTCTTTGGATGCAATGAATGACATAAAGAGATTACTTAGCCGAGTATTTAAGGGGTCTGTAGCATGCATGCTATATGGATATAGCAGGTATATATCCTATTCGTTGTATGGATGTAATCAGTGACATAATGAAATTCCTTAGCCAACGAGTACTTAAGGTTATCATACCAAGTAGAAGATAGAATTTCGTAATGCTATGTAATACTAGCAGAGAATTTGGAAATACCACTAGTTGCTTTTGCTATATAACCGTATTTCCTATTCGTTGTATGGATGTAATCAATGACATACAGTGATTTCTTAGCTGAGTTCTTCACGTGACTTTGGCATGCATGCTATATGAATATATTCGTTGCATGGATGTAATCAATGCCATGCAGCAATGTCTTAGCGAACACGTATTTATCTCATAGGCAGTAGAAGATAGAATTTCATAACACTGCATAGTAATGATAGTAGTAGCACTAGTTGATTTAATACATCTGAAAAACTATTTCAAGATCATATCCAGTAGGATAGACTTTCATAATACTTTGTAATAATGACAGAGAATAGAGTATTCCATAATACAATGTAATATACGATGTAGTAGTATTCACTACTACATTGATTACATTCTTTGGATGCAATGAATACATTCTTTGGATGCAATGAATGACATAAAGCGATTTCTTAGCAGAGTATTTAAGGTGTCTGTAGCATGCATGCTATACATGTAATATACATGCTATACATGTAATCATGTCTGTAGCATGCATGCTATATGGATATAGCAGGTATATATCCTATTCGTTGTATCGACGTAATCAGTGACATAATGTAATTCCTTAGCCAATGAGTACTTAAGGTTATCATACCCAGTAGATGGATGTAATCATTGACATGTAATCATTGACGTATGGATGTAATCATTGACATACAGTGATTTCTTAGCCGAGTACTTCACGTGACTTTAGTATGCATGCTATATGAATACATTCGTTGTATGGATGTAATTAATGCCATGCAGCAATGTCTTAGCCAACATGTATTTATCTCATAGGCAGTTGAAAATAGAATTTCATAACACTGCATAGTAATGATAGTAGTAGCACTAGTTATTCGCCAAGTGCGATATTCAATCAGCCTTCAGACTGTTGCCGGTACATCCAGAGGATTTTTGTTTACTGGGGTGCAACTTTCGGAATTCTTGGTATGTGGACAAGGCCATGCCGATGGGGTGCTCCATCGCATGCTTTGCCTTTGAATCCTTCAGTACCTTTTTAGAATGGGTTATGAAGTACTGCTCTGGGAGCCCGCATATCACGCACTACTTAGATGACTTTTTGCTCATTGGCCCGGCGGGAACCTCTGCATGCCATGATAAGTTGTTAATGTTTCAAATGTTGGCCGAGGAATTGGGGGTGCCACTGGCAGCAGAGAAGACTGAAGGCCCGTCTTCCTGTTTGACCTATCTGGGTATTACGTTGGATTCGGTGGCTGGTTTATCCAAATTGCCAGAAGACAAGGTGTTGGCGCTGAGGGCTTTGCTAGGGCAGCTTTTGTCAAAGAGGAAGTGTACCTTAAATACATATAGCATGCTTCCGCAGATGTATTAGTCAGATGTAATGCTAGCATTAGTCAGATGTATTAAATCAACTAGTGCTACTACTATCATTACTATGCAGTGTTATGAGATTCTATCTTCAACTGCCTAAGAGATAATCTTAAATACGTGTTGGCTAAGAAATTGCTGTATGGCATTGATTACATCCATACAACGAATAGGAAATACGGTTATATAGCAAAAGCAACTAGTGGTATTTCCAAAATCTCTGCTAGCATTACATAGTATTACGAAATTCTATCTTCTTCTACCTATGAGATAAATACGTGTTGGCTAAGACATTGCTGCATGGCATTGATTATATCCATGCAACCAATATATTCATATAGCATGCATGCTAAAGTCACGTGAAGTACTCGGCTAAGAAATCCCTGTTTGTCATTGATTACATCCATACAACGAATAGGAAATACGGTTATATAGCAAAAGCAACTAGTGGTATTTCCAAATTCTCTGCTAGCATTACATAGTATTATGAAATTCTATCTTCTACTGGGTATGATAAACTTAAGTACTCGTTGGCTATAGAGTAACATTATGTCACTGATTACGTCGATTCAACGAATAGGATATATACCTGCTATATCCATATAGCATGCATGCTACAGACATGATTACCGGCATAACCGTATTTCCTATTCGTTGTATATAACCGTATTTCCTATTCGTTGTATGGATGTAATCAATGACATACAGTGATTTCTTAGCCGAGTACTTCACGTGACTTTAGCATGCATGCTATATGAATATATTGGTTGCATGGATGTACTCAATGCCATGCAGCAATGTCTTAGCCATCACGTATTTATCTCATAGGCAGTAGAAGATAGAATTTCATAATACTATGTAATGCTAGCAGAGATGTTGGAACTACCACTAGTTGCTTTTGCTATATAACCGTATTTCCTATTCGTTGTAATCAATGACATATAGTGATTCCTTAGCAGAGTACTTCACGTGACTTTAGCATGCATGCTATATGAATACATTCGTTGTATGGATGTAATCAATGCCATACAGCAATTTCTTAGCCAACACGTATTTAAGATTAAATCATAGGCAGTTGAAGATAGAATTTCATAACACTGCATAGTAATGATAGTAGTAGCACTAGTTGATTTAATACATCTGAAAAACTATTTCAAGATCATACCCAGTAGGATAGACTTTCATAATACTTTGTAATAATAACAGAGAATAGAGTATTCCATAATACAATGTAATTTACGATGTAGTAGTATTCACTAATACATTGATTACATTCATTGGATGCAATGAATACATTCTTTGGATGCAATGAATGACATAAAGCGATTTCTTAGCCGAGTATTTAAGGGGTCTGTAGCATGCATGCTATATGAATACATTCGTTGTACGGATGTAATCAATGCCGTACAGCAGTTTCTTAGCGAACACGTATTTAAGGCAGTTGAAGATAGAATTTCATAACACTGCATAGTAATGATAGTTGTAGCACTAGTTGATTTAATACATCTGAAAAACTGTTTTAAGATCATACCCAGTAGGACAGACTTTCATAATACTTTGTAATAATAACAGAGAATAGAGTATTCCATAATACAATGTAATATATGATGTAGTAGTATTCACTAGTACATTGATTACATTCTTTGGATGTAATAAATGACATAAAGCGATTTCTTAGCCGAGTATTTAAGGGGTCTGTAGCATGCTTGCTATACATGTAATATACATGCTATACATGTAATTATGTCTGTAGCATGCATATATATGCATGTATATCCTATTCGTTGTATCGATGTAATCAGTGACATAATGTAATTCCTTAGCCAACGAGTACTTAAGGTTATCATATCAACGAGTTCTTAAGGTTATCGTAGAAGATAGAATTTCGTAATACTATGTAATGCTAGCAGAGATTTTGGAACTACCACTAGTTGCTTTTGCTATATAACCGTATTTCCTATTCGTTGTAATCAATGACATATAGTGATTCCTTAGCAGAGTACTTCACGTGAATTTAGCCTGCATGCTATATGAATATATTCGTTGCATGGATGTAATCAATGCCATGCAGCAATTTCTTAGCCAACACGTATTTATCTCATAGGCAGCAGTAGATAGAATTTCATAACACTGCATAGTAATGATAGTAGTAGTACTAGTTGATTTAATACATCTGAAAAGCTATTTCAAGATCATACCCAGTAGGCTAGACTTTCATAATACTTTGTAATAAGAACAGAGAATAGAGTATTCCATAATACAAGGTAATATACGATGTAGTAGTATTCACTATTACATTGATTACATTCTTTGGATGCAATGAATGACATAAAGCGATTTCTTAGCCGAGTATTTAAGGTGTCTGTAGCATGCATGCTATACATGTAATATACATGCTATACATGTAATCATGTCTGTAGCATGCATGCTATATGGATATAGCAGGTATATGTCCTATTCGTTGTATCGACGTAATCAGTGACATAATGTAATTCCTTAGCCAACGAGTACTTAAGGTTATCATACCCAGTAGAAGATAGAATTTCGTAATACTATGTAATGCTAGCAGAGAATTTGGAACTACCACTAGTTGCTTTTGCTATATAACCGTATTTCCTATTCGTTGTATGGATGTAATCAATGACATACAGTGATTTCTTAGCCGAGTACTTCACGTGACTTTAGCATGCATGCTATATGAATATATTGGTTGCATGGATGTAATCAATGCCATGCAGCAATATCTTAGCCAACACGTATTTATCTCATAGGCAGTAGAAGATAGAATTTCGTAATACTATGTAATGCTAGCAGAGATTTTGGAACTACCACTAGTTGCTTTTGCTATATAACCGTATTTCCTATTCGTTGTAATCAATGACATATAGTGATTCCTTAGCCGAGTACTTCACGTGACTTTAGCATGCATGCAATATGAATACATTTGTTGTATGGATGTAATCAATGCCATACAGCAATTTCTTAGCCAACACGTATTTAAGATTAAATCATAGGCAGTTGAAGATAGAATTGCATCACACTGCATAGTAATGATAGTAGTAGCACTAGTTGATTTAATACATCTGAAAAACTAGAGCCGCTGCCGCCATAAACGCGCGGCGGCCATTGCGGAAGCGGAGGCCCCGCGAGGACAAAGAACTGGCCGCGGCGTGCCGTTCCCAGGTAGGGGCCACTCCCCCTTCAGGAGGCACGCCGCTCACCTGAGGCGGAGGGGGCGGGGATGGGGCAGCGTCTGGCTTATAAGGTGCTAGCGGCCTGGCCAGGCACATTGCTGCCCGTTCGTCAAATGGGTCTTTAAAAGAGAGGGATGGGTCGCCATATATCACGCACTATTTTCTTTTCAACCGGACAGCATGGGTCAACCCGCCCCCTCAGCAGCGCCTCCTGGCGTGGGTTGGTGGCAAGGGTGGGAAAACTCAGCCCCTGTCCAGTGGTACCCTCCCACTGCCCAGGGCATGGTTCAGGTGGGCAGTGGCCAGTCTGGGTGGCCTATGGGGAGTCATACAACCTGGCCATATATGGGCATGCAAAATTCATGGCCCACTGTGGGGATGCAGTCAAATTGGCCTCAACTGTACCCACATGGGCACTTAGCAGGTCAGCGGCCTGGGAGTCCTGTGGTGCGCTTCCCGGCAGCCCCGAGTATGGGGGGGGGGTTATGACTGCTGCCCCATTGGGGTTGGTAGGCAGCTGGCAGGAACCAGGGGAGCCTGTATTGGCTCGGCGGGACGCCAGGGTGGCTAGGCAGCAACACGTTCATGTTAATAGTCAACAATTAACTTTAAATGAACAGGCCGGTGTTGATGGCCGGGTGACTCCAGCCCCTATGGTGTTGTCTGTAACGGAGACATCAGGGACTGTAGCGGAAGAAAGGCAAGCTTTGCCAGCCGCTTCAGCTCCTGCTCCTGGAGCTTCAGCTCCTGGGCAAGCACCGTCCGTGACAGGAGACAGCGTCCTTGCTGAGTCAAAAGGCAGGAAGCGCAGAAGGCACGAGCATGGCAGGCGCTCCAGGGCAAGCTCTTCTAGTGAGTCCTCATCTTCTGAAGATGAGATGGTGGTGGGCCAAAAGGACGTTGCATATTGGCTCCAAGGGGCCATGGTTCCGGGCATCCCGGCATGGCTAGCAGGCTTTCGAGAAGCCACCAGAGTATACTATAAGGAGGGAGCAGGGATGGGAAAGCCAACTCAACCCCCAATTGGTTTCCCGGCGGGGGATGATCCACCTGGGACCCATCTATCCAGGAAGCAGCACATGTTGATGTTTTTGAATTTGTGAGACCCGATGATGATGCCCCCAAAACTGGTATTAAGAAAAGGCGGCCTCGCAGGGATCGGGTAGCGGTTGAGAGAACCTTTACGAACTGGATCAGGGGGTATGGGGAATATATGTGCCTAGTAGCCGGGGCCTTCCCTGAACGGGGATGGCATTTGATACGGCACCTCAATAATGTCATGGAGGCCATGGTACTATCAGGAGATGCGGCTGCGGTAATGTATGACACAAAAGCCAGGGAAAAAGCGTCCAACAATGCGCAAGCTAGATGGGATTTAAGGGAAAGGGACTCTTGGATGGTAAAAGTGGGCCCCTATGTCCAGAGAAATGAGCCTGAGAGGCGCTGGTCAAGTGGCAAGAGGGAGGTGAAAGGCCTATGTTGGGATTTCCAAAAAGGGTCCTGCCAACGTCGCCGCTGTAGATTTGAACACAGCTGTGAAGCTTGTGGGGGAGGGCATGGAAAACACGACTGCAATTGTCAGGTTTCGAGTCGCCCCTTTCGATCCGGCCGATCCACCGCCAAGAAGGGGAGTGGATCGGCGAACTCAAGCGCAGCGGGGACCCAAAAAGCAGAATGAAGTCCCTTTGGAACTTACCACCTTGGCTATCTCCCCCGTTAAGGTTGCCGCCTTGTTGGCACTGTTAAAGGACTATCCAAATCGGGAGTCAGCTGAGTACCTGGCTTCTGGATTTGCGGTGGGTTTTCGCATTCCATACGAGGGAAAGCGGGAGGCTACTACTAGCCCAAATCTGAAGTCTGCTATGCAAATGCCTGAAGTGGTGGCAGACAAGATCCGGAAAGAGTGCCAGGCTGGCCGCATGGCTGGCCCATATCCCAAGCCACCCCTACCTAATTTGCGAGTGTCTCCATTAGGGGTAGTCCCCAAGAAGGCCCCGGGACAATTTAGACTAATACACCATTTGTCCTATCCGAAAGGGACGTCAGTGAATGACGGGATTGCTCGTGAGCTCAGCTCGGTCACCTATGCATCCTTAGACCAGGCAATATCATTGGTCAAGGATTGCGGCCCTGGGGCGTTACTCGCCAAGTGCGATATTCAATCAGCCTTCAGACTGTTGCCGGTACATCCAGAGGATTTTTGTTTACTGGGGTGCAACTTTCGGAATTCTTGGTATGTGGACAAGGCCATGCCGATGGGGTGCTCCATCGCATACTTTGCCTTTGAATCCTTCAGTACCTTTTTAGAATGGGTTATGAAGTACTGCTCTGGGAGCCCGCATATCACGCACTACTTAGATGACTTTTTGCTCATTGGCCCGGCGGGAACCTCTGCATGCCATGATAAGTTGTTAATGTTTCAAATGTTGGCCGAGGAATTGGGGGTGCCACTGGCAGCAGAGAAGACTGAAGGCCCGTCTTCCTGTTTGACCTATCTGGGTATTACGTTGGATTCGGTGGCTGGTTTATCCAAATTGCCAGAAGACAAGGTGTTGGCGCTGAGGGCTTTGCTAGGGCAGCTTTTGTCAAAGAGGAAGTGTACCTTAAAAGAAATGCAAAGTATTTTGGGACACTTAAACTTTGCCTGTAAGGCTGTTTCACCTGGCAGGGCATTCTGTGCACGCCTGGCCAGAGCTACAGCGGGCATCAAGGCGCCACACCATCATATACGTTTATCACGGTCACTGAAAGAAGATTTACGTGTGTGGCATGACTTCCTAGCAAGTTTCAATGGGGTATCTATCTGGCAGACGCCAGTCTCCCCGGAAACATCTTTTCAAGTGCATTCCGATGCATCGGGTAGTCTGGGGTTTGGAGTTTTCTTTTGTAACCGTTGGTTCGCCGAGAGGTGGCCACAGGAATGGTCGGGGTCCCCTATCCTTCGGGACCTTACCTTCTTGGAACTATTTCCAATTGTGGCGGCAGTTATCGTGTGGAAAGATTTATTTCAGGACAGCAAAGTTTTATTCTGGTGCGACAATCAAGCGGTTGTGCGCATTATAAATCGGCAATCGAGCAAATCCCCCCGGGTAATGGGTTTAGTGAGGATACTAGTCAGGGTTTGCTTGGGGAGCAACATCTCCTTTGCGGCCCGTCATGTCCCGGGCGCCACTAATGAAATCGCTGACGCTCTGTCTCGGTTCCAGGAACAGAGGTTTCGCCAGTTGGCGCCAGAGGCGAACATGTGTCCAGACCGTTTCCCGGAGGAGTTGTGGAGGATTGGCCTGGAATGATCCTCGAGGCCGTGGAACATTCCCTCGCTCCGGCAACACTTATACAGCAGCAGTTCGGGGTTACATGGATTACATGGAGCAGGAAGAGGGCCTTAGGGCCTTACCTCCAACAGAGGATTTAGTGCTGCGCTACCTCGTCCATTTACGTTCCCGCAAAATGTCCCCGGGGTCCATGAACATCCAAGTGGTGGGGCTATCCTTTTTCTGCAAAACCAGGGGTTGGTGGGATCCCTCATCATCCTTTCTGATCCGGAAAGCCATCGCAGGATGGAAGAGGATCAGCCCAGCTACAGCTGACCCCAGGCGGCCTATTTCGTTAGACATTTTGAGGAACATGGTGATTCAATTGCCTGCTGTATGCTCCGACGGTTACGAAGTTGCCCTTTTTGCGGCAGCGTTTACTCTTGCCTTTTTTGGGGCCTTCCGGTGCTCAGAGCTTGTATCGGGGTCCCGTTCAGGCACGGGCGATCAAGCAGTTGCGAGGGGAGATGTGCAACTCACTGACGAAGAGCTGCACATCACTCTTCGCCGTTCAAAAACTGATCAGCTGGGTAGAGGATCCTATATAGTGTTAAGGAAGGATTGGGGTGACGCTCCCTGCCCGGTCACCATCGTGGGGGCCTTTTTAGCTGTGAGGCCAAAGATCGACGGCCCTTTGTTGATTCACGAAAATGGCACTTGCTTGTCAAGGTATCAGTTTGGGGCTGTTTTGAGGAGCACGCTCCACCAGCTGGGCCTTCCGTCAAAACAATTCGGCACCCACTCATTTCGAATTGGGGCGGCAACCGAAGCAGCTGCTTCTGGAGTGCCTCCGGATGAGCTGAGGCCAGTGGGCCGGTGGCGTTCAGTGGCATATAAGAAATATGTGCGTCCAGATTTGTTGCTGTAACGTTTTCTATAACGTATTCCATTTTGCAGGTTTGGTCCAGGTTACCCCGAAAGTGCTGGTTATCGGGCACAGTATAGTCCATTGGGCTGCGCGCTATGCAGTAAGATCCGGTTGGAACAATGACCTGGGCCTGGTTGGTCGTTATCGTATCTCCTGGGCGGGCCGCCGAGGCATGCGCTGGGCATCCCTGGAAAGGGATCTGGATTCGGCTATTCATCGCACCGGGGTTCCTGACATTGTGGTGGTACATCTTGGAGAGAACGACCTCAACAGTGTGACAGCAGTGGGTTTAGCTGATGCCATCAGACGTGACTTCAAGCAACTTGCTTGTCGTTTTCCTGGGCTTCGTATCTGGTGGTCCGCCTTGTTAGAGCGGCGTACTTGGAGGGGGGCCGTTTCCCCAAAAAAGGTTGACGTGGCCCGCAAAAAAGTCAACAAAATGGTGGCCAAGTTCCTTGTTACGGAAGGTGGTGTGTACATCACACACCCTGACATTTGTCATCGTTAATGGGCTCTATATAGAGCGGATGGAGTCCATCTCTCCGAATGGGGGATGGACTTCTGGTTGGATGATTTGAGGCACACTTTGTTGGGCTTTTCCGGTTTGTAAGAGCGTTGGCGGGAGCGCGGGGTTGGAGGAACCCATCCCCTTGCTCTGTGGCGGGTTTTGGGCATGGGGGAGGAACCATTGGCAAGCAAGCCCAGCCTGCGTGCTGGCATGCTTTTGTGGGGGACCTCCGTAAGAGGTTGTGGGTAAGCGGTGCCGAAAGGCCATCACTCATGGAGGATGAGCTCGGGCGGCAGATCCACATTTCCGGGTGGCCCGGAACCCGGCAGGGGTTCACGCCTCAACAGGTTCCCAAGAGGTGGTCACCTCCCCTTTTCATCCATCAGGGCATTGGGGGCACGGGGAGCCCAAGGGGGTGTTGAAGGGCCTCGTGCATACCTGATGACGTTGCGTGTGGCTGCCTTGTGGTCAGGGGACCACAAGAGGGCTGGTTCGATTCTCCCCCATGCTGGTCAACGCTCTATTGTTAATAAAAGTTGTGGCCTATTTAATGCCATTAAGTGTCTGTTGGTTCATTTGGCGAAAAGTATTCCCAAGGGCGAATGGGACTTACCCCAGGCGCGTTTGCCGCTGCGGGGAAGCCCTCGCCGAAGAAAGGCAGGGAAGGGGACTACACGTCCCAGCGATCCCTGGGGCGGCGACCGGGAGCGCGGCAAGAGGACGGCTGGGGAAGGAGGGGGCCAGGTCGGCTCTTCGCAGCCTCCTTTGCCCGCGCCTTATAGGGAAGCGTCGGGGAGGCTTCTGCCTCTTTCCCGCTTCTCTGCCGACGAGGTTGCCCACCCTCCCTCCCTATTTACAGTGGATTATTCTAATTACATGTGCCAACTTTGTTGGAATTTAAGATGAATAAAAAATGTTAAGAATTTATATGTTACGGTATGCTCATGTTATGTTTGTTATATTGCTAACATCCTTTGTCACAACTGGCGGGTTTTGGGCATGGGGGAGGAACCATTGGCAAGCAAGCCCAGCCTGCGTGCTGGCATGCTTTTGTGGGGGACCTCCGTAAGAGGTTGTGGGTAAGCAGTGCCGAAAGGCCATCACTCATGGAGGATGAGCTCGGGCGGCAGATCCGCATTTCCGGGTGGCCCGGAACCCGGCAGGGGTTCACGCCTCAACAGGTTCCCAAGAGGTGGTCACCTCCCCTTTTCATCCATCAGGGCATTGGGGGCATGGGGAGCCCAAGGGGGTGTTGAAGGGCCTCGTGCATACCTGATGATGTTGCGTGTGGCTGCCTTGTGGTCAGGGGACCACAAGAGGGCTGGTTCGATTCTCCCCCATGCTGGTCAACGCTCTATCGTTAATAAAAGTTGTGGCCTATTTAATGCCATTAAGTGTCTGTTGGTTCATTTGGCGAAAAGTATTCCCCTGCACGGCAAATGGATATAGCAGGTATATATCCTATTCGTTGTATCGATGTAATCAGTGACATACTGTAATTCCTTAGCCAACGAGTACTTAAGGTTCTCATACCCAGTAGAAGATAGAATTTCATAATACTATGTAATGCTAGCAGAGAATTTGGAAATACCACTAGTTGCTTTTGCTATATAACCGTATTTCCTATTCGTTGTATGGATGTAATCAATGACATTCAGTGATTTCTTAGCCGAGTACTTCACGTGACTTTAGCATGCATGCTATATGAATATATTCGTTGCATGGATGTAATCAATGCCATGCAGCAATTTCTTAGCCAACACGTATGTATCTCATAGGCAGTAGTAGATAGAATTTCATAACACTGCATAGTAATGATAGTAGTAGCACTAGTTGATTTAATACATCTGAAAAACTATTTCAAGATCATACCCAGTAGGATAGACTTTCATAATACTTTGTAATAAGAACAGAGAATAGAGTATTCCATAACAATACAATGTAATATACGATGTAGTAGTATTCACTACTACATTGATTACATTCATTGGATGCAATGAATACATTCTTTGGATGCAATGAATGACATAAGGAGCTGGATGCGGGCAGGGTGGTGGGGCCGTATGCAGCCGCTCCCTTGGAGAATCTCCGGGTATCGCCTCCGGGGGTGGTGCCGAAGAGAACGCCAGGTGAGTTTCGCCTCATACACCACCTATCATACCCCAAAGGCTCATCGGTCAACGACTCCATCGATCCAGCCCTCTGTACAGTCAGTATTACATAGTATTACGAAATTCTATCTTCTACTGGGTATGATAACCTTAAGTACTCGTTGGCTAGGGAATTACATTATGTCACTGATTGCATCGATACAACGAATAGGATATATACCTGCTATATCCATATAGCATGCATGCTACAGACATGATTACATGTATAGCATGAATATTACATGCATATCATGCATGCTACAGACACCTTAAATACTCGGCTAAGAAATCGCTTTATGTCATTCATTGCTTCCAAAGAATGTATTCATTGCATCCAAAGAATGTAATCAATGTAGTAGTGAATACTACTACATCGTATATTACATTGTATTATGGAATACTCTATTCTCTGTTCTTAATACAATGTATAGCATGTATATTAAATGCATAGCATGCATGCTACAGACACCTTAAATACTCGGCTAAGAAATCGCTTTATGTCATTCATTGCTTCCAAAGAATGTATTCATTGCATCAAAAGAGGCATTGAATACATCAATACAACGAATAGGAAATACGGTTATATAGCAAAAGCAACTAGTGGTATTTCCAAATTCTCTGCTAGCATTACATAGTATTACGAAATTCTATCTTCTACTGGGTATGAGAACCTTAAGTACTCATTGGCTAAGGAATTACAGTATGTCACTGATTACATCGATACAACGAATAGGATATATACCTGCTATATCCATATAGCATGCATGCTACAGACATGATTACAAGTATAGCATGTATATTACATGTATAGCATGCATGCTACAGACACCTTAAATACTCGGCTAAGAAATCGCTTTATGTCATTCATTGCATCCAAAGAATGTATTCATTGCATCCAAAGAACGTAATAAATGTAGTAGTGAATACTATTACATCGTATATTACATTGTATTATGGAATACTCTATTCTCTGTTATTATTACAAAGTATTATGAAAGTCTATCCTACTGGGTATGATCCTGAAATAGTTTTTCATATGTATTAAATCAACTAGTGCTACTACTATAATTACTATGCAGTGTTATGAAATTATATCTTCAAATGCCTATGAGATAATCTTAAATACGTGTTGGCTAAGAAATTGCTGTATGGCATTGATTACATCCATACAACGAATGTATTCATATAGCATGCATGCTAAAGTCACGTGAAGTACTCTGCTAAGGAATCACTATATATCATTGATTACAACGAATAGGAAATACGGTTATATAGCAAAAGCAACTAGTGGTAGTTCCAAAATCTCTGCTAGCATTACATAGTATTACGAAATTCTATCTTCTACTGCCTATGAAATAAATCCGTGTTGGCTAAGACATTGCTGCATGGCATTGATTACATCCATGCAACGAATATATTCATATAGCATGCATGCTAAAGTCAAGTGAAGTACTCGGCTAACAAATCACTGTATGTCATTGATTACATCCATACAACGAATAGGAAATATGGTTATATAGCAAAAGCAACAAGTGGTATTTCCAAATTCTCTGCTAGTATTACATAGTATTACGAAATTCTATCTTCTACTGGGTATGATAACCTTAAGTACTCGTTGGCTAAGGAATTACATTATGTCACTGATTACGTCGATACAACGAATAGTATATATACCTGCTATATCCATATAGCATGCATGCTACAGACATGATTACATGTATAGCATGTATATTACATGTATAGCATGCATGCTACAGACATGATTACATGTATAGCATGTATATTACAAGTATAGCATGCATGCTACAGACACCTTAAATACTCGGCTAAGAAATCGCTTTATGTCATTCATTGCATCCAAAGAATGTATTCATTGCATCCAAAGAATGTAATCAATGTAGTAGTGAATACTACTACATCGTATATTACATTGTATTATGGAATACTATATTCTCTGTTATTATTACAAAGTATTATGAAAGTCTATCCTTCTGGGTATGATCTTGAAATAGTTTTTCAGATGTATTAAATCAACTAGTGCTACTACTATCATTACTATGCAGTGTTATGAAATTCTATTTTCAACTGCCTATGAGATAAATACATGTTGGCTAAGACATTGCTGCATGGCATTAATTACATCCATACAACGAATGTATTCATATAGCATGCATACTAAAGTCACGTGAAGTACTCGGCTAAGAAATCACTGTATGTCAATGATTACATCCATACGTCAATGATTACATGTCAATGATTACATCCATCTACTGGGTATGATAACCTTAAGTACTCATTGGCTAAGGAATTACATTATGTCACTGATTACGTCGATACAACGAATAGGATATATACCTGCTATATCCATATAGCATGCATGCTACAGACATGATTACATGTATAGCATGTATATTACATGTATAGCATGCATGCTACAGACACCTTAAATACTCGGCTAAGAAATCGCTTTATGTCATTCATTGCATCCAAAGAATGTATTCATTGCATCCAAAGAATGTAATCAATGTAGTAGTGAATACTACTACATCGTATATTACATTGTATTATGGAATACTCTATTCTCTGTTCTTATTACAAAGTATTATGAAAGTCTATCCCACTGGGTATGATCTTGAAATAGTTTTTCAGATGTATTAAATCAACAAGTGCTACTACTCTCATTACTATGCAGTGTCTTCAACTGCCTATGAGATAATCTTAAATACGTGTTGGCTAAGACATTGCTGCATGGCATTGATTACATCCATACAACAAATATATTCATATAGCATGCATGCTAAAATCATGCTAAAATCACGTGAAGTACTCGGCTAAGAAATCACTGTATGTCATTGACTACATCCATACAACGAATAGGAAATAGGAAATCATATGCATAGGAAATCATATGCAGTTGAAGATAGAATTTCATAACACGGCATAGTAATGATAGTAGTAGCACTAGTTGATTTAATACATCTGAAAAACTATTTTAAGATCATACCCAGTAGGATAGACTTTCATAATTCTTTGTAATAAGAACAGAGAATAGAGTATTCCATAATACAATGTAATATACGATGTAGTAGTATTCACTACTACATTGATTACATTCTTTGGATGCAATGAATACATTCTTTGGATGCAATAAATGACATAAAGCGATTTCTTAGCAGAGTATTTAAGGTGTCTGTAGCATGCATGCTATACATGTAATATACATGCTATACATGTAATCATGTCTGTAGCATGCATGCTATATGTTTATAGCAGGTATATATCCTATTCGTTGTATCGATGTAATCAGTGACATAATGTAATTCCTTAGCCAACGAGTACTTAAGATTATCATACCCAGTAGAAGATAGAAGATAGAATTTCGTAATACTATGTAATACTAGCAGAGAATTTGGAAATACCACTTGTTGCTTTTGCTATATAACTGTATTTCCTATTTGTTGTATGGATGTAATCAATGACATATAGTGATTTTGGCTTCAGTGCGGCGCAGCCGATTAAAAAAAAAAACTTTTTTATTTTCCTTTATTGTTTTGTTCATTTTGATTCTTTGTTTGTTATTTTCATTTATTTTGAGGGTGGCAAGAGAAGCGGGGAGAACATGGCTGGGCGTCGCGCAGCGGCCCGGTCTGAACGGGCGCGGCCTGCGGGCCGTTGGGTGTCGGGCCGCTCGCCATCTAGCCGGCCACGGGGAAAACAGGGGGCGGCACAGGGAGCCCGGGTAAAAACAGCTGCCCGTGGGCTCTCTGTCCCCAGTCGGTTGCCGGAGTCCACACCGGTGGGACTTCGGGGAACGGAGGGCTTAGTAGAAGTGGGGCCTGGATCGTTGCCCTATGGCACTAGGGGTGCCTCCCGCAGGGCACAGGAGCGGTCTCGGGCCAATCCCCCATCGTTGCCGAGTACAGCGGCGGCAGGGGAGGTGGAGTCGACGGCCAGTGGGCCGATTGAGGCCGCAATGGGTGGAAACCAAACCTCTGGGCGAGCAGCCTCCTTATCCGGGGCAGGCCAGAGTGGCCAGGCCCAAGTTTTTTCTTTTCAACCGGACAGCATGGGTCAACCCGCCCCCTCAGCAGCGCCTCCTGGCGTGGGTTGGTGGCAAGGGTGGGAAAACTCAGCCCCTGTCCAGTGGTACCCTCCCACTGCCCAGGGCATGGTTCAGGTGGGCAGTGGCCAGTCTGGGTGGCCTATGGGGAGTCATACAACCTGGCCATATATGGGCATGCAAAATTCATGGCCCACTGTGGGGATGCAGTCAAATTGGCCTCAACTGTACCCACATGGGCACTTAGCAGGTCAGCGGCCTGGGAGTCCTGTGGTGCGCTTCCCGGCAGCCCCGAGTATGGGGGGAGGGTTATGACTGCTGCCCCATTGGGGTTGGTAGGCAGCTGGCAGGAACCAGGGGAGCCTGTATTGGCTCGGCGGGACGCCAGGGTGGCTAGGCAGCAACACGTTCATGTTAATAGTCAACAATTAACTTTAAATGAACAGGCCGGTGTTGATGGCCGGGTGACTCCAGCCCCTATGGTGTTGTCTGTAACGGAGACATCAGGGACTGTAGCGGAAGAAAGGCAAGCTTTGCCAGCCGCTTCAGCTCCTGCTCCTGGAGCTTCAGCTCCTGGGCAAGCACCGTCCGTGACAGGAGACAGCGTCCTTGCTGAGTCAAAAGGCAGGAAGCGCAGAAGGCACGAGCATGGCAGGCGCTCCAGGGCAAGCTCTTCTAGTGAGTCCTCATCTTCTGAAGATGAGATGGTGGTGGGCCAAAAGGACGTTGCATATTGGCTCCAAGGGGCCATGGTTCCGGGCATCCCGGCATGGCTAGCAGGCTTTCGAGAAGCCACCAGAGTATACTATAAGGAGGGAGCAGGGATGGGAAAGCCAACTCAACCCCCAATTGGTTTCCCGGCGGGGGATGATCCACCTGGGACCCATCTATCCAGGAAGCAGCGCATGCGGGTCCTGTTAGGTTATTATGTTGATGTTTTTGAATTTGTGAGACCCGATGATGATGCCCCCAAAACTGGTATTAAGAAAAGGCGGCCTCGCAGGGATCGGGTAGCGGTTGAGAGAACCTTTACGAACTGGATCAGGGGGTATGGGGAATATATGTGCCTAGTAGCCGGGGCCTTCCCTGAACGGGGATGGCATTTGATACGGCACTTCAATAATGTCATGGAGGCCATGGTACTATCAGGAGATGCGGCTGCGGTAATGTATGACACAAAAGCCAGGGAAAAAGCGTCCAACAATGCGCAAGCTAGATGGGATTTAAGGGAAAGGGACTCTTGGATGGTAAAAGTGGGCCCCTATGTCCAGAGAAATGAGCCTGAGAGGCGCTGGTCAAGTGGCAAGAGGGAGGTGAAAGGCCTATGTTGGGATTTCCAAAAAGGGTCCTGCCAACGTCGCCGCTGTAGATTTGAACACAGCTGTGAAGCTTGTGGGGGAGGGCATGGAAAACACGACTGCAATCGTCAGGTTTCGAGTCGCCCCTTTCGATCCGGCCGATCCACCGCCAAGAAGGGGAGTGGATCGGCGAACTCAAGCGCAGCGGGGACCCAAAAAGCAGAATGAAGTCCCTTTGGAACTTACCACCTTGGCTATCTCCCCCGTTAAGGTTGCCGCCTTGTTGGCACTGTTAAAGGACTATCCAAATCGGGAGTCAGCTGAGTACCTGGCTTCTGGATTTGCGGTGGGTTTTCGCATTCCATACGAGGGAAAGCGGGAGGCTACTACTAGCCCAAATCTGAAGTCTGCTATGCAAATGCCTGAAGTGGTGGCAGACAAGATCCGGAAAGAGTGCCAGGCTGGCCGCATGGCTGGCCCATATCCCAAGCCACCCCTACCTAATTTGCGAGTGTCACCATTAGGGGTAGTCCCCAAGAAGGCCCCGGGACAATTTAGACTAATACACCATTTGTCCTATCCGAAAGGGACGTCAGTGAATGACGGGATTGCTCCTGAGCTCAGCTCGGTCACCTATGCATCCTTAGACCAGGCAATATCATTGGTCAAGGATTGCGGCCCTGGGGCGTTACTCGCCAAGTGCGATATTCAATCAGCCTTCAGACTGTTGCCGGTACATCCAGAGGATTTTTGTTTACTGGGGTGCAACTTTCGGAATTCTTGGTATGTGGACAAGGCCATGCCGATGGGGTGCTCCATCGAATGCTTTGCCTTTGAATCCTTCAGTACCTTTTTAGAATGGGTTATGAAGTACTGCTCTGGGAGCCCGCATATCACGCACTACTTAGATGACTTTTTGCTCATTGGCCCGGCGGGAACCTCTGCATGCCATGATAAGTTGTTAATGTTTCAAATGTTGGCCGAGGAATTGGGGGTGCCACTGGCAGCAGAGAAGACTGAAGGCCCGTCTTCCTGTTTGACCTATCTGGGTATTACGTTGGATTCGGTGGCTGGTTTATCCAAATTGCCAGAAGACAAGGTGTTGGCGCTGAGGGCTTTGCTAGGGCAGCTTTTGTCAAAGAGGAAGTGTACCTTAAAAGAAATGCAAAGTATTTTGGGACACTTAAACTTTGCCTGTAAGGCTGTTTCACCTGGCAGGGCATTCTGTGCACGCCTGGCCAGAGCTACAGTGGGCATCAAGGCGCCACACCATCATATACGTTTATCACGGTCACTGAAAGAAGATTTACGTGTGTGGCATGACTTCCTAGCAAGTTTCAATGGGGTATCTATCTGGCAGACGCCAGTCTCCCCGGAAACATCTTTTCAAGTGCATTCCGATGCATCGGGTAGTCTGGGGTTTGGAGTTTTCTTTTGTAACCGTTGGTTCGCCGAGAGGTGGCCACAGGAATGGTCGGGGTCCCCTATCCTTCGGGACCTTACCTTCTTGGAACTATTTCCAATTGTGGCGGCAGTTATCGTGTGGAAAGATTTATTTCAGGACAGCAAAGTTTTATTCTGGTGCGACAATCAAGCGGTTGTGCGCATTATAAATCGGCAATCGAGCAAATCCCCCCGGGTAATGGGTTTAGTGAGGATACTAGTCAGGGTTTGCTTGGGGAGCAACATCTCCTTTGCGGCCCGTCATGTCCCGGGCGCCACTAATGAAATCGCTGACGCTCTGTCTCGGTTCCAGGAACAGAGGTTTCGCCAGTTGGCGCCAGAGGCGAACATGTGTCCAGACCGTTTCCCGGAGGAGTTGTGGAGGATTGGCCTGGAATGATCCTCGAGGCCGTGGAACATTCCCTCGCTCCGGCAACACTTATACAGCAGCAGTTCGGGGTTACATGGATTACATGGAGCAGGAAGAGGGCCTTAGGGCCTTACCTCCAACAGAGGATTTAGTGCTGCGCTACCTCGTCCATTTACGTTCCCGCAAAATGTCCCCGGGGTCCATGAACATCCAAGTGGTGGGGCTATCCTTTTTCTGCAAAACCAGGGGTTGGTGGGATCCCTCATCATCCTTTCTGATCCGGAAAGCCATCGCAGGATGGAAGAGGATCAGCCCAGCTACAGCTGACCCCAGGCGGCCTATTTCGTTAGACATTTTGAGGAACATGGTGATTCAATTGCCTGCTGTATGCTCCGACGGTTACGAAGTTGCCCTTTTTGCGGCAGCGTTTACTCTTGCCTTTTTTGGGGCCTTCCGGTGCTCAGAGCTTGTATCGGGGTCCCGTTCAGGCACGGGCGATCAAGCAGTTGCGAGGGGAGATGTGCAACTCACTGACGAAGAGCTGCACATCACTCTTCGCCGTTCAAAAACTGATCAGCTGGGTAGAGGATCCTATATAGTGTTAAGGAAGGATTGGGGTGACGCTCCCTGCCCGGTCACCATCGTGGGGGCCTTTTTAGCTGTGAGGCCAAAGATCGACGGCCCTTTGTTGATTCACGAAAATGGCACTTGCTTGTCAAGGTATCAGTTTGGGGCTGTTTTGAGGAGCACGCTCCACCAGCTGGGCCTTCCGTCAAAACAATTCGGCACCCACTCATTTCGAATTGGGGCGGCAACCGAAGCAGCTGCTTCTGGAGTGCATCCGGATGAGCTCAGGGCAGTGGGCCGGTGGCGTTCAGTGGCATATAAGAAATATGTGCGTCCAGATTTGTTGCTGTAACGTTTTCTATAACGTATTCCATTTTGCAGGTTTGGTCCAGGTTACCCCGAAAGTGCTGGTTATCGGGCACAGTATCGTCCATTGGGCTGCGCGCTATGCAGTAAGATCCGGTTGGAACAATGACCTGGGCCTGGTTGGTCGTTATCGTATCTCCTGGGCGGGCCGCCGAGGCATGCGCTGGGCATCCCTGGAAAGGGATCTGGATTCGGCTATTCATTGCACCGGGGTTCCTGACATTGTGGTGGTACATCTTGGAGAGAACGACCTCACCAGTGTGACAGCAGTGGGTTTAGCTGATGCCATCAGACGTGACTTCAAGCAACTTGCTTGTCGTTTTCCTGGGCTTCGTATCTGGTGGTCCGCCTTGTTAGAGCGGCGTACTTGGAGGGGGGCCGTTTCCCCAAAAAAGGTTGACGTGGCCCGCAAAAAAGTCAACAAAATGGTGGCCAAGTTCCTTGTTACGGAAGGTGGTGTGTACATCACACACCCTGACATTTGTCATCGTTCATGGGCTCTATATAGAGCGGATGGAGTCCATCTCTCCGAATGGGGGATGGACTTCTGGTTGGATGATTTGAGGCACACTTTGTTGGGCTTTTCCGGTTTGTAAGAGCGTTGGCGGGAGCGCGGGGTTGGAGGAACCCATCCCCTTGCTCTGTGGCGGGTTTTGGGCATGGGGGAGGAACCATTGGCAAGCAAGCCCAGCCTGCGTGCTGGCATGCTTTTGTGGGGGACCTCCGTAAGAGGTTGTGGGTAAGCGGTGCCGAAAGGCCATCACTCATGGAGGATGAGCTCGGGCGGCAGATCCACATTTCCGGGTGGCCCGGAACCCGGCAGGGGTTCACGCCTCAACGGGTTCCCAAGAGGTGGTCACCTCCCCTTTTCATCCATCAGGGCATTGGGGGCACGGGGAGCCCAAGGGGGTGTTGAAGGGCCTCGTGCATACCTGATGACGTTGCGTGTGGCTGCCTTGTGGTCAGGGGACCACAAGAGGGCTGGTTCGATTCTCCCCCATGCTGGTCAACGCTCTATCGTTAATAAAAGGTGTGGCCTATTTAATGCCATTAAGTGTCTGTTGGTTCATTTGGCGAAAAGTATTCCCCTGCACGGCAAGGGCGAATGGGACTTACCCCAGGCGCGTTTGCCGCTGCGGGGAAGCCCTCGCCGAAGAAAGGCAGGGAAGGGGACTCACTATTAGGGTTAGGGTTAGGGTTAGGGTTAGGGTTAGGGTTAGAGTATTATGGAATACTCTATTCTCTGTTCTTATTACAAAGTATTATGAAAGTCTATCCTACTGAGTATGATCTTGAAATAGTTTTTCAGATGTATTAAATCAACTAGTGCTACTACTAGATTGGTTGAATTAAATCAACTAATGCTAAATCAACTAGTGCTACTAGTGCTACTTCTAGATTGAGCCTCTTGTGGCGCAGAGTGGAAAGGCAGCTGTCTGAAATAACAGAGAATAGAGTATTCCATAATACAATGTAATATACGATGTCATAGTATTCACTACTACATTAAATACGTTCTTTGGATGCAATGAATACATTCTTTGGATGCAATGAATGACATAAAACGATTTCTTAGCCGAGTATTTAAGGTGTCTGTAGCATGCATGCTATACATGTAATATGAATATATTCCCTAGGATGCTAGGAGGAGAGCCAGCAGCATTGGGATATGATGAAGCGTTTCGGCGACGGGTATCCAGCAACCCCGAGGCCAGATGGGATAGGCCGACCTTTGGGTCCGGGCATTTGGTCCTCGGCAGAAGTCAGCCGGTGGGGCGGAGGGGAATCGCCCTTCATACAGGAAAGACCTGACGGGCGTTTGCTGGGAATACAACCAGAATGGGTGCGAGAGGAAGAAATGTAAGTACTCACATGCATGCGAGGGGTGTGGGGGTTCACATCCCAAGATAGAGTGTAGCAAGCGGCCCTTTCGGAGGGGCCGGCCCACTCCCAAAAAAGGGGGTGGGTCCGGCACCTCAGGAGGACTCGCGGGAGGCAGCGGGGAGGGGCAGGCTAATGCCTCCTAGCCCTGCTTTGTTGCACGTTAAGGCTCTATCTCCCATCAGGCTATCAACTCTTCTTCCTTTGCTTGCATCTTATCGGGATCAGGCCGCGGCCACTAACCTTAGGGAGGGATTCACTCATGGGTTCCGCATTCCATTCACGGGGGATCGGGTGGCCACGTCTTGCGCTAATTTAAAATCCGCTTGGCTAATGCCGGAGATCGTGGAGGCAAAGCTGCGAAAGGAGCTGGATGCGGGCAGGGTGGTGGGGCCGTATGCAGCCCCTCCCTTGGAGAATCTCCGGGTATCGCCTCCGGGGCTGGTGCCGAAGAGAACGCCAGGTGAGTTTCGCCTCATACACCACCTATCATACCCCAAAGGCTCATCGGTCAACGACTCCATCGATCCAGCCCTCTGTACAGTCAAATATGCCTCTTTCGATCATGCGGTAGCCTTGGTAAGGGCTTGTGGTCCGCGGGCCCTCATGGCAAAATGTGACATCAGGTCAGCCTTCCGCCTCTTACCGGTGCACCCCGGGGATTTCTCATTGCTGGGTTTTAAATTTGGGGGCATGTGGTACGTGGACAGGTCCATGCCTATGGGCTGTGCCGTGGCATGTGCGGCCTTTGAGACATTCAGCTCCTTCGTCAAATGGGTCTTTAAAAGAGAGGGATGGGTCGCCATATATCAAGCACTATTTGGATTACTACCTCTTGGTCAGCTCAGCCAGGACGGGGGAGTGCGCCCAGCGCTTATTGGGATTTCAGGAGCTGGCTGATGAACTCGGCATACCGCTGGCTCAGGAGAAGACGGAAGGTCTAACGGAGGTGCTCACCTATCTTGGGATTACCATCGATTCCAGAGAAGGGTGCTCACAGCTGCCGGCGGACAAACTCGGGGCCCTGTCAGGTCAATTACGCGCACTCTTGGCCCGCAATAAGTGTACCCTACGGGAGATGCAGCAGCTTCTCGGCCACCTAAATTTTGCCTGCAAGGCTGTAAAACCTGGGAGAGCCTTTTGCAGGCGTCTGGCTCAGGCAACGGCCGGGATTCAAGCCCCCCAACATAACATTCGCCTCACAAAGCAGATAAAAGCCGACATGGCTATCTGGCTATCATTTTTGTCATCATTTAATGGTGTGGCGATCTGGCAGTCCCCGCTGCTCCTAGGTGATGATCTGCAGGTGCAATCTGATGCAGCTGGGAGTTTAGGTTTCGGCGTGTCTTTCAATAACAGATGGTGCGCTCATCCTTGGCCTGCCAGTTGGAAAACCGGGGGCCTCCTTAGGGATCTTACGTTCCTTGAGCTCTTTCCAATTTTGGCCGCGGTGGTTATATGGAGCAAGGAGTTCAAGAACCATAGGTTACCTTTTGGTGTGATAACCAGGCGGTTGTCAGGGTTGTCAATCGGCAGTCTTCTCGCTCCGAGCGGGTAATGCGTTTGGTGCGCCGCCTACTGTTGACCTGCTTAGTTTAACATTTCTTTTTCCGCCAAGCATGTTCCAGGGGTGGACAACGATATAGTGGATATAGCGGATATAGCAGATGCTCTATCCCAACTACAAATGCAGCGCTTCAAATTGATTACATCCATGCAACGAATATATTCATATAGCATGCATGCTAAAGTCACGTGAAGTACTCGGCTAAGAAATCACTGTATGTCATTGATTACATCCATACAACGAATAGGAAACACAAAATAGCAGGAAATAGCAAAAGCAACTAGTGGTATTTCCAAATTCTCTGCTAGTATTATAGTATAGTGATTCCTTAGCAGAGTACTTCACGTGACTTTAGCATGCATGCTATATGAATACATTCGTTGTATGGATGTAATCAATGCCATACAGCAATTTCTTACCCAACACGTATTTAAGATTATCTCATAGGCAGTTGAAGATAGAATTTCATAACACTGCATAGTAATGTTAGTAGTAGCACTAGTTGATTTAATAACACAGAATAGAGCATTCCATAATACAATGTAATATACGATGTAATAGTATTCACTACTACATTGATTACGTTCTTTGGATGCAATGAATGACATAAAGCGATTTCTTAGCCGAGTATTTCAGGTGTCTGTAGCATGCATGCTATGCATGTAATATACAATGCTATACATGTAATCATGTCTGTAGCATGCATGCTATATGGATATAGCAGGTATATATCCTATTCGTTGTATCAATGTAATCAGTGACATAATGTAATTCCTTAGCCAATGAGTACTTAAGGTTCTCATACTCAGTAGAAGATAGAATTTCGTAATACTATGTAATGCTAGCAGAGAATTTGGAAATACCACTAGTTGCTTTTGCTATATAACCGTATTTCCTATTCGTTGTATGGATGTAATCAATGACATACAGTGATTTCTTAGCCGAGTACTTCACATGACTTTAGCATGCATGCTATATGAATATATTCGTTGCATGGATGTAATCAATGCCATGCAGCAATGTCTTAGCCAACACGTATTTATCTCATAGGCAGTAGAAGATAGAATTTCATAACACTGCATAGTAATGATAGTAGTATCACTAGTTGATTTAATACATCTGAAAAAACTATTTCAAGATCATACCCAGTAGGATAGACTTTCATAATACTTTGTAATAAGAACAGAGAATACAGTATTCCATAATACAATGTAATATACGATGTAGTAGTATTCACTACTACATTGATTACATTCTTTGGATGCAATGAATACATTCTTTGGATGCAATGAATGACATAAAGCGATTTCTTAGCCGAGTATTTAAGGTGTCTGTTACATGCATACTATACATGTAATATACATGCTATACATGTAATCATGTCTGTAGCATGCATGCTATATGGATATAGCAGGTATATATCCTATTAGTTGTATCGATGTAATCAGTGACATAATGTAATTCCTTAGCCAAGGAGTACTTAAGGTTATCATACCCAATAGAAGATAGAATTTCGTAATACTATGTAATGCTAGCAGAGAATTTGGAAATACCACTAGTTCCTTTTGCTATATAACCGTATTTCCTATTCGTTGTAATCAATGACATATAGTGATTCCTTAGCCGAGTACTTCACGTGACTTTAGCATGCATGCTATATGAATACATTCGTTGTATGGATGTAATCAATGCCATACAGCAATTTCTTAGCCAACACGTATTTAAGATTATCTCATAGGCAGTTGAAGATAGAATTTCATAACACTGCATAGTAATGATAGTAGTAGCACTAGTTGATTTAATACATCTGAAAAACTATTTCAAGATCATACCCAGTAGGATAGACTTTCATAATACTTTGTAATAATAACAGAGAACAGAGTATTCCATAATACAATGTAATTTACGATGTAGTAGTATTCACTACTACATTGATTACATTCTTTGGATGCAATGAATGACATAAAGCGATTTCTTAGCCGAGTATTTAAGGGGTCTGTAGCATGCATGCTATACATGTAATATACATGCTATACATGTAATCATGTCTGTAGCATGCATATATATGCATGTATATCCTATTCGTTGTATCGATGTAATCAGTGACGTAATGTAATACCTTAGCCAACGAGTACTTAAGGTTATCATATCAACGAGTACTTAAGGTTATCGTAGAAGATAGAATTTCGTAATACTATTTAATGCTAGCAGAGAATTTGGAAGTACCACTAGTTGCTTTTGCTATATAACCGTATTTCCTATTCGTTGTATGGATGTAATCAATGACATACAGTGATTTCTTAGCCGAGTACTTCACGTGACTTTAGCATGAATGCTATATGAATATATTGGTTGCATGGATGTAATCAATGCCATGCAGCAATGTCTTAGCCAACACGTATTTATCTCATAGGCAGTAGAAGATAGAATTTCGTAATACTATGTAATGCTAGCAGAGATGTTGGAACTACCACTAGTTGCTTTTGCTATATAACCGTATTTCCTATTGGTTGTAATCAATGACATATAGTGATTCCTTAGCAGAGTACTTCACGTGACTTTAGCATGCATGCTATATGAATACATTCGTTGTATGGATGTAATCAATGCCATACAGCAATTTCTTACCCAACACGTATTTAAGATTATCTCGAGGCAGTTGAAGATAGAATTTCATAACACTGCATAGTTATGTTAGTAGTAGCACTAGTTGATTTAATACATCTGAAAAAATATTTCAAGATCATACCCAGTAGGATAGACTTTCATAATACTTTGTAATAATAACACAGAATAGAGCATTCCATAATACAATGTAATATACGATGTAATAGTATTCACTACTACATTGATTACGTTCTTTGGATGCAATGAATGACATAAAGTGATTTCTTAGCCGAGTATTTCAGGTGTCTGTAGCATGCATGCTATGCATGTAATATACAATGCTATACATGTAATCATGTCTGTAGCATGCATGCTATATGGATATAGCAGGTATATATCCTATTCGTTGTATCAATGTAATCAGTGACATAATGTAATTCCTTAGCCAATGAGTACTTAAGGTTCTCATACCCAGTAGAAGATAGAATTTCGTAATACTATGTAATGCTAGCAGAGAATTTGGAAATACCACTAGTTTCTTTTGCTATATAACCGTATTTCCTATTCGTTGTATGGATGTAATCAATGACATACAGTGATTTCTTACCCGAGTACTTCACGTGACTTTAGCATGCATGATATATGAATATATTGGTTGCATGGATGTAATCAATGCCATGAAGCAATGTCTTAGCCAACACGTATTTATCTCATAGGCAGTAGAAGATAGAATCTCGTAATACTATGTAATGCTAGAAGAGATTTTGGAACTACCACTAGTTGCTTTTGCTATATAACCGTATTTCCTATTCGTTGTAATGAATGTCATATAGTGATTCCTTAGCAGAGTACTTCACGTGAATTTAGCATGCATGCTATATGAATATATTGGTTGTATGGATGTAATCAATGCCATACAGCAATTTCTTAGCCAACACGTATTTAAGATTAAATCATAGGCAGTTGAAGATAGAATTTCATAACACTGCATAGTAATGATAGTAGTAGCACTAGTTGATTTAATACATCTGAAAAACTATTTCAAGATCATACCCAGTAGGATAGACTTTCATAATACTATGTAATGCTAGCAGAGAATTTGGAAGTACCACTAGTTGCTTTTTTTTTGTAATAATTTTTGTAATAATAACAGAGAATAGAGTATTCCATAATACAATGTAATTTACGATGTAGTAGTATTCACTACTACATTGATTACATTCATTGGATGCAATGAATACATTCTTTGGATGCAATGAATGACATAAAGCGATTTCTTAGCCGAGTATTTAAGGGGTCTGTAGCATGCATGCTATACATGTAATATACATGCTATACATGTAATCATGTCTGTAGCATGCATATATATGCATGTATATCCTATTCGTTGTATCGATGTAATCAGTGACATAATGTAATTCCTTAGCCAACGAGTACTTAAGGTTATCATACCCAGTAGAAGATAGAATTTCGTAATACTATGTAATGCTAGCAGAGAATTTGGAAGTACCACTAGTTGCTTTTGCTATATAACCGTATTTCCTATTCGTTGTATGGATGTAATCAATGACATACAGTGATTTCTTAGCCGAGTACTTCACGTGACTTTAGCATGAATGCTATATGAATATATTGGTTGCATGGATGTAATCAATGCCATGCAGCAATGTCTTAGCCAACACGTATTTATCTCATAGGCAGTTGAAGATAGAATTTCATAACACTGCATAGTAATGTTAGTAGTAGCACTAGATTTAATACATCTGAAAAACTTTTTCAAGATCATACCCAGTAGGATAGACTTTCATAATACTTTGTAATAATAACAGAGAATAGAGTATTCCATAATACAATGTAATATACGATGTAATAGTATTCACTACTACATTGATTACGTTCTTTGGATGAAATGAATACATTCTTTGGATGCAATGAATGACAAAAAGCGATATCTTAGCCGAGTATTTAAGGTGTCTGTAGCATGCATGCTATACATGTAATATACATGCTATACATGTAATCATGTCTGTAGCATGCATGCTATATGGATATAGCAGGTATATATCCTATTCGTTGTATCGATGTAATCAGTGACATACTGTAATTCCTTAGCCAACGAGTACTTAAGGTTCTAATACCCAGTAGAAGATAGAATTTTGTAATATTATGTAATGCTAGCAGAGAATTTGGAAATACCACTAGTTGCTTTTGCTATATAACCGTATTTCCTATTCGTTGTATGGATGTAATCAATGACATACAGTGATTTCTTAGCCGAGTACTTCACGTGACTTTAGCATGCATGCTATATGAATATATTCGTTGCATGGATGTAATCAATGCCATGCAGCAATTTCTTAGCCAACACGTATCATGTAATCAATGCCATGCAGCAATTTCTTAGCCAACACGTATTTATCTCATAGGCAGTAGTAGATAGAATTTCATAACACTGCATAGTAATGATAGTAGTAGCACTAGTTGATTTAATACATCTGAAAAACTATTTCAAGATCATACCCAGTAGGATAGACTTTCATAATACTTTGTAATAAGAACATAGAATAGAGTATTCCATAATACAATGTAATATACGATGTAGTGGTATTCACTACTACATTGATTACATTCTTTGGATGCAATGAATACATTCTTTGGATGCAATGAATGACATAAGGCGATTTCTTAGCTGAGTATTTAAGGTGTCTGTAGCATGCATGCTATCTGGATATAGCAGGTATATATCCTATTCGGTGTATCGATGTAATCAGTGACATAATGTAATTCCTTAGCCAACGAGTACTTAAGGTTATCATACCCAGTAGAAGATAGAATTTCGTAATACTATGTAATGCTAAAAGAGAATTTGGAAATACCACTAGTTCCTTTTGCTATATAACCGTATTTCCTATTCGTTGTAATCAATGACATACAGTGATTTCTTAGCCGAGTACTTCCCGTGACTTTAGCATGCATGCTATATGAACATATTCGTTGCATGGATGTAATCAATGCCATACAGCAATGTCTTAGCCAACACGTTTTTATCTCATAGGCAGTTGAAGATAGAATTTCGTAATACTATGTAATGCTAGCAGAGATGTTGGAACTACCACTAGTTGCTTTTGCTATATAACCGTATTTCCTATTGGTTGTAATCAATGACATATAGTGATTCCTTAGCAGAGTACTTCACGTGACTTTAGCATGCATGCTAATCAATGTAATCAATGCCATACAGCAATTTCTTAGCCAACACGTATTTAAGTTTAAATCATAGGCAGTTGAAGATAGAATTTCATAACACTCCATAGTAATGATACTAGTAGCACTGGTTGATTTAATACATCTGAAAAACTATTTCAAGATCATACCCAGTAGGATAGACTTTCATAATACTTTGTAATAATAACAGAATAGAGTATTCCATAATACAATATATTATACGATGTAGTAGTATTCACTACTACATTGATTACATTATTTGGATGCAATGAATATATTCTTTGGATGCAATGAATGACATAAGGCGATTTCTTAGCCGAGTATTTAAGGTGTCTGTAGCATGCATGCTATACATGTAATATACATGCTATACATGTAATCATGTCTGTAGCATGCATGCTATATGGATATAGCAGGTATATATCCTATTCGTTGTATCGATGTAATCAGTGACATAATGTAATTCCTTAGCCAACGAGTACTTAAGGTTATCATACCCAATAGAAGATAGAATTTCATAATACTATGTAATGCTAGCAGAGAATTTGGAACTACCACTAGTTGCTTTTGCTATATAACCTTATTTCCTATTCGTTGTATGGATGTAATCAATGACATACAGTGATTTCTTAGCCGAGTACTTCACGTGACTTTAGCATGCATGCTATATGAATATATTGGTTGCATGGATGTAATCAATGCCATGCAGCAATGTCTTAGCCATCACGTATTTATCTCATAGGCAGTAGAAGATAGAATTTCATAATACTATGTAATGCTAGCAGAGATGTTGGAACTACCACTAGTTGCTTTTGCTATATAACCGTATTTCCTATTCGTTGTAATCAATGACATATAGTGATTCCTTAGTAGAGTACTTCACGTAACTTTAGCATGCATGCTATATGAATACATTCGTTGTATGGATGTAATCAATGCCATACAGCAATTTCTTAGCCAACACGTATTTAAGATTATCTCATAGGCAGTTGAAGATAGAATTTCATAACACTGCATAATAATGATAGTAGTAGCACTAAATACATGTGAAAAACTATTTCAAGATCATACCCAGTAGGATAGACTTTCGTAATACTTTGTAATAATAACAGAGAATAGAGTATTCCATAATACAATGTAATATACGATGTAATAGTATTCACTACTACATTGATTACGCTCTTTGGAGGCAATGAATACATTCTTTGGATGCAATGAATTATAGCGATTTCTTAGCCGAGTATTTAAGGTGTCTGTAGCATGCATGCTATATGGATATAGCAGGTATATATCCTATTCGTTGTATCAATGTAATCAGTGACATAATGTAATTCCTTAGCCAACGTGTAATTATGGTTATCATACCAAGTAGAAGATAGAATTTCGTAATACTATGTAATGCTAGCAGAGAATTTGGAAATACCACTAGTTGCTTTTGCTATATAACCGTATTTCCTATTCGTTGTATGGATGTAATCAATGACATACAGTCATTTCTTACCCGAGTACTTCACGTGACTTTAGCATGCATGCTATATGAATATATTGGTTGCATGGATGTAATCAATGCCATGCAGCAATGTCTTAGCCAACACGTATTTATCTCATAGGCAGTAGAAGATAGAATCTCCTAATACTATGTAATGCTAGAAGAGATTTTGGAACTACCACTAGTTGCTTTTGCTATATAACCGTATTTCCTATTCGTTGTAATGAATGTCATATAGTGATTCCTTAGCAGAGTACTTCACGTGAATTTAGCATGCATGCTATATGGATATATTGGTTGTATGGATGTAATCAATGCCATACAGCAATTTCTTAGCCAACACGTATTTAAGATTAAGTCATAGGCAGTTGAAGATAGAATTTCATAACACTGCATAGTAATGATACTAGGAGCACTGGTTGATTTAATACATCTGAAAAACTATTTCAAGATCATACCTAGTAGGATAGACTTTCATAATACTTTGTAATAATAACAGAGAATAGAGTATTCCATAATACAATGTAATATACGATGTAGTAGTATTCACTACTACATTGATTACATTCCTTGGATGCAATGAATACATTGTTTGGATGCAATGAATGACATAAAGCGATTTCTTAGCCGAGTATTTAAGGTGTCTGTAGCATGCATGCTATGCATGTAATATACATGCTATACATGTAATCATGTCTGTAGCATGCATGCTATATGGATATAGCAGGTATATATCCTATTCGTTGTATCAATGTAATCAGTGACATACTGTAATTCCTTAGCCAACAAGTATTTAAGGTTCTCATACCCTGTAGAAGACAGAATTTCGTAATACTATGTAATGCTAGCAGAGAATTTGGAAATACCACTAGCTGCTTTTGCTTTATAACCGTATTTCCTATTCGTTGTAATCAATGACATATAGTGATTCCTTAGCCGAGTACTTCACGTGACTTTAGCATGCATGCTATATGAATACATTTGTTGTATGGATGTAATCAATGCCATACAGCAATTTCTTAGCCAACACGTATTTAAGATTAAATCATAGGCAGTTGAAGATAGAATTGCATCACACTGCATAGTAATGATAGTAGTAGCACTAGTTGATTTAATACATCTGAAAAACTAGAGCCGCTGCCGCCATAAACGCGCGGCGGCCATTGCGGAAGCGGAGGCCCCGCGAGGACAAAGAACTCGCCGCGGCGTGCCGTTCCCAGGTAGGGGCCACTCCCCCTTCAGGAGGCACGCCGCTCACCTGAGGCGGAGGGGGCGGGGATGGGGCAGCGTCTGGCTTATAAGGTGCTAGCGGCCTGGCCAGGCACATTGCTGCCCGCTCCACGGCCACCCCTCTCTTCCTTTCCTCTCTTCTTCACCTCGACCCCAAAGGCGTTCGTTACCTGAGCAAGAGTTCTTCTCGACTCGCGGCTACGCATTCACCGACGGGTATGAAAAAAAGAGAGAGAGAGAGAGAGAGCCTAGCGGGGGGGGGGTTTCCCGTCGGGGTTCCAGTTCCGGGTGTTCATTGTTCTCATCGGGGCGGCAAGGCGTGATTCCTTATACCCGGCTTCTCCCGGTTTTCGGCAGCATACGGCATGGCGCCAGCGGCTCCAAATACCACTTCCAGGAGCACTAGCTCGCGAGCGCGCCCGCAGACCGCCCCTGCTTCCCCCTCCGGGGGAGCGGCCGGCGGGACATGGGCAGCTCTTCGGCGCGGGGCGGGGCGGCGGGCCTTGGCCGGGGGGGGAGCGCTCGGCTGCAAGCCGGGGGTCGCGTCGGTCCGGGACTCGCGCGACTCGTTCAGCCACAGCCGCAGGAGGGCGCACGCGTTTACCTGCACACGCATTTACCTGCTCCGCCGCGGGACCCCTCGCACGGATGCAGCAGTTCCTTCTCCGAGGGGAGCGGCCACGAGGCTTCAGTTTTTTCCAACGGCCAGGCTCCCCTCTCAGTGCCTGGGGGTCCCGGGCCACTGCCCTCGGGGGCCTCCCCGGTGAAAAAACGGGGGAGAGTGAGGGTATCTAGCCCGGAAGATCCCGCAGTAGGGGGGTCAGGAATAGGTCCACATTCCGCTGCAACAGCGGGCAGGTCCGTGGGCTGCCCGCAAGGGCTCATGCCGGCTTTCGGTTGGGGTCCTCCGCCATGGGGACCCGCCATGCCCGGGGGTACTCACGGCGCTTATCCGCCAGCCCCACCAGGGGCCCCCTTGGGGTTTCGGGGGGGATGGGCCCCTTTCTCTCCTTATGGATTTCCTTCCTGGGGGATCCCAGGGGGGTTGGCAGGGCAAGTGGCTGGGGGCACCGGCACCACAAGGGCACCGGCCGCTCGGCCCTCAGCTGCTCAATCGTCGGGCCGTGGGAAGGCGTCAGGATCGTCCGCAGCCAAGGGGCGAAGCCGCCCACCCCCGCTCGCTGCGGGGACCTCCCGGGCCCCCCGTCCATCATCTCTTCGCACAGAGGAGCTTACATCGGTGAACAGCCCCTCCCAACAGTCTGACCCTGGCGAGCAGCTATCCGAAGAGGAGGGGGGAATCCGGGCCGAGTAGCAGCCAGCCGAAAAAATGGGCGGTGAGTCTTCCACCTCCGACGAGGAGGATGGGGTTGGGCATTGGGATCCTGAGTACTGGCTGCGGGGGGAATGTGTCCCGGGGGTCCCATCTTGGCTGTTACAATGCCGCCAAGAGGCCCGGGCCGGCAGGACCAAGATCCAGGGCTCGGGGTGCACGCAGGACCCTCCACTGGGGTATAAGGATCGTGATGTTCCTCCTGGCACCCATTTATCTACCAAGCTAAGGGGTGAGGCATTAAGCGGCTGCTATGTGGATTTATTTAAGTTCATTAGGCCCCTTGAGCGGTCTGCACGTACAAGTGTGAAGGGCCCCCACGAGGCGCCGGTTGCATATGACGGCGAACGTTCTTTGCTTGCCTGGACAAGGGGATTCGCTGGATACCTCCGGCTGGTCACGTCAGTTTTCCCCGAGAGGGCCCCGCACTTGGCTGGGCATTTGTCGAATGTGTTGGATGCGAGGATGCTAGGAGGAGAGCCAGCAGCATTGGGATATGATGAAGCGTTTCGGCGACGGGTATCTAGCAACCCCGAGGCCAGATGGGATAGGCCGACCTTTGGGTCCGGGCATTTGGTCCTCGGCAGAAGTCAGCCGGTGGGGCAGAGGGGAATCGCCCTTCATACAGGAAAGACCTGACGGGCGTTTGCTGGGAATACAACCAGAATGGGTGCGAGAGGAAGAAATGTAAGTACTCGCATGCATGCGAGGGGTGTGGGGGTTCACATCCCAAGATAGAGTGTAGCAAGCGGCCCTTTCGGAGGGGCCGGCCCACTCCCAAAAAAGGGGGTGGGTCCGGCACCTCAGGAGGACTCGCGGGAGGCAGCGGGGAGGGGCAGGCTAATGCCTCCTAGCCCTGCTCGGTTGCACGTTAAGGCTCCATCTCCCATCAGGCTATCAACTCTTCTTCCTTTGCTTGCATCTTATCGGGATCAGGCCGCGGCCACTAACCTTAGGGAGGGATTCACTCATGGGTTCCGCATTCCATTCACGGGGGATCGGGTGGCCACGTCTTGCGCTAATTTAAAATCCGCTCGGCTAATGCCGGAGATCGTGGAGGCAAAGCTGCGAAAGGAGCTGGATGCGGGCAGGGTGGTGGGGCCGTATGCAGCCCCTCCCTTGGAGAATCTCCGGGTATCGCCTCCGGGGGTGGTGCCGAAGAGAACGCCAGGTGAGTTTCGCCTCATACACCACCTATCATACCCCAAAGGCTCATCGGTCAACGACTCCATCGATCCAGCCCTCTGTACAGTCAAATATGCCTCTTTCGATCATGCGGTAGCCTTGGTAAGGGCTTGTGGTCCGCGGGCCCTCATGGCAAAATGTGACATCAGGTCAGCCTTCCGCCTCTTACCGGTGCACCCCGGGGATTTCTCATTGCTGGGTTTTAAATTTGGGGGCATGTGGTACGTGGACAGGTCCATGCCTATGGGCTGTGCCGTGGCATGTGCGGCCTTTGAGACATTCAGCTCCTTCGTCAAATGGGTCTTTAAAAGAGAGGGATGGGTCGCCATATATCACGCACTATTTGGACGACTACCTCTTGGTCGGCTCAGCCGGGACGGGGGAGTGCGCCCAGCGCTTATTGGGATTTCAGGAGCTGGCTGATGAACTCGGCATACCGCTGGCTCAGGAGAAGACGGAAGGTCCAACGGAGGTGCTCACCTATCTTGGGATTACCATTGATTCCAGAGAAGGGTGCTCACGGCTGCCGGCGGACAAACTCGGGGCCCTGTCAGGTCAATTACGCGCACTCTTGGCCCGCAATAAGTGTACCCTACGGGAGATGCAGCAGCTTCTCGGCCACCTAAATTTTGCCTGCAAGGCTGTAAAACCTGGGAGAGCCTTTTGCAGGCGCCTGGCTCAGGCAACGGCCGGGATTCAAGCCCCCCAACATCACATTCGCCTCACAAAGCAGATAAAAGCCGACATGGCTTTCTGGCTATCATTTTTGTCATCATTTAATGGTGTGGCGATCTGGCAGTCCCCGCTGCTCCTAGGTGATGATCTGCAGGTGCAATCTGATGCGGATGGGAGTTTAGGTTTCGGCGTGTTTTTCAATAACAGATGGTGCGCTCAACCTTGGCCTGCCAGTTGGAAAACCGGGGGCCTCCTTAGGGATCTTACGTTCCTTGAGCTCTTTCCAATTTTGGCCGTGGTGGTTATATGGAGCAAGGAGTTCAAGAACCATAGGTTACCTTTTGGTGTGATAACCAGGCGGTTGTCAGGGTTGTCAATCGGCAGTCTTCTCGCTCCGAGCGGGTAATGCGTTTGGTGCACCGCCTAGTATTGACCTGCTTAAAGTTTAACATTTCTTTTTCCGCCAAGCATGTTCCAAGGGTGGACAACGATATAGCGGATGCTCTATCCCGACTACAAATGCAGCGCTTCAAAATTGAGAGAATAGAGTATTCCATAGAGTAATAACAGAGTATTCCATAGTATTCCATAGAGTAATAACAGAGTATTCCATAGAGTAATAACTGAGAATAGAGTATTCCATAATACCATGTAATATACGATGTAGTAGTATTCACTACTACATTGATTACATTCTTTGGATGCAATGAATGACATAAAGCGATTTCTTAGCCGAGTATTTAAGGTGTCTGTAGCATGCATGCTATACATGTAATATACATGCTATACATGTAATCATGTCTGTAGCATGCATATATATGCATGTATATCCTATTCGTTGTATCGATGTAATCAGTGACGTAATGTAATTCCTTAGCCAACGAGTACTTAAGGTTCTAATACCCAGTAGAAGATAGAATTTCGTAATACTATGTAATGCTAGCAGAGAATTTGGAAATACCACTAGTTGCTTTTGCTTTATGCCCGCCCGGACCTCTTGGCGGCATTGCAACAGCCAAGATGGGAACCCCGGGACACATTCCCCCCACAGCCAGTACTCAGGATCCCAATGCCCAACCCCATCCTCCTCGTCGGAGGTGGAAGTCTCACCGCCCATTTTTTCGGCTGGCTGCTCCTCGGCCCAGATTCCCCCCTCCTCTTCGGATAGCTGCTCGCCAGGGTCAGACTGTTGGGAGGGGCTGTCCACCGATGTAAGCTCCTCTGTGCGAAGAGAGGATGGATGGGGGGCCGTACATGCATATATATGCATGCTACAGACATGATTACATGTATAGCATGTATATTACATGTATAGGATGCATGCTACAGACCCCTTAAATACTCGGCTAAGAAATCACTTTATGTCATTCATTGCATCCAAAGAATGTAATCAATGTAGTAGTGAATACTACTACATCGTATATTACATTGTATTACGGAATACTCTATTCTCTGTTATTATTACAAAGTATTATGAAAGTCTATCCTACTGGGTATGATCTTGAAATAGTTTTTCAGATGTATTAAATCAACTAGTGCTACTACTATCATTACTATGCAGTGTTATGAGATTCTATCTTCAACTGCCTAAGAGATAATCTTAAATACGTGTTGGCTAAGAAATTGCTGTATGGCATTGATTACATCCATACAACGAATAGGAAATACGGTTATATAGCAAAAGCAACTAGTGGTATTTCCAAAATCTCTGCTAGCATTACATAGTATTACGAAATTCTATCTTCTTCTACCTATGAGATAAATATGTGTTGGCTAAGACATTGCTGCATGGCATTGATTATATCCATGCAACCAATATATTCATATAGCATGCATGCTAAAGTCACGTGAAGTACTCGGCTAAGAAATCCCTGTTTGTCATTGATTACATCCATACAACGAATAGGAAATACGGTTATATAGCAAAAGCAACTAGTGGTATTTCCAAATTCTCTGCTAGCATTACATAGTATTATGAAATTCTATCTTCTACTGGTTATGATAAACTTAAGTACTCGTTGGCTATAGAGTAACATTATGTCACTGATTACGTCGATTCAACGAATAGGATATATACCTGCTATATCCATATAGCATGCATGCTACAGACATGATTACATGTATAGCACGTATATTACATGTATAGCATGCATGCTACAGACACCTTAAATACTCGGCTAAGAAATCGCTTTATGTCATTCATTGCATCCAAAGAATGTATTCGTTGCATCCAAAGAATGTAATCAATGTAGTAGTGAATACTGCTACATCGTATATTACATTGTATTATGGAATACTCTATTCTCTGTTCTTATTACAAAGTATTATGATAGTCTATCCTACTGAGTATGATCTTGAAATAGTTTTTCAGATGTATTAAATCAACTAGTGCTACTACTAGATTGGTTGAATTAAATCAACTAATGCTAAATCAACTAGTGCTACTAGTGCTACTACTAGATTGAGCCTCTTGTGGCGCAGAGTGGAAAGGCAGCTGTCTGAAAGCTTTGCCCATAAGGCTGGGAGTTCAATCCCAGCAGCCGGCTCAAGGTTGACTCAGCTTTCCATCCTTCCAAGGTCGGTAAAATGAGTAACCAGCTTGCTGGGGGGGTAAACGGTCATGACTGGGGAAGGCACTGGCAAACCACCCCGTATTGAGTCTGCCATGAAAACGCTAGAGGGCGTCACCCCAAGGATCAGACATGACTCGGTGCTTGCACAGGGGATACCTTTACCTTTTACCTATACTACTAGATTGACTATTGTTCTTATGCAGTGTTATGAAATTCTATCTTCAACTGCTTATGAGATAATCTTAATTACGTGTTGGCTAAGAAATTGCTGCATGGCATCGATTACATCCATGCAACGAATATATTCATATAGCATGCATGCTAAAGTCATGTGAAGTACTCGGCTAAGGAATCACTATATGTCATTGATTACAACGAATAGGAAATACGGTTATATAGCAAAAGCAACTAGTGGTAGTTCCAAAATCTCTGCTAGCATTACATAGTATTACGAAATTCTATCTTCAACTGCCTATGAGATAAAAACGTGTTGGCTAAGACATTGCTGCATGGCATTGATTACATCCATGCAACGAATATATTCATATAGCATGCATGCTAAAGTCACTTGAAGTACTCGGCTAAGAAATCCCTGTCTGTCATTGATTACATCCATACAACGAATAGGAAATACGGTTATATAGCAAAAGCAACTAGTGGTATTTCCAAATTCTCTGCTAGCATTACATAGTATTACGAAATTCTATCTTCTATTGAGTATGATAACCTTAAGTACTCCTTGGCTAAGGAATTACATTATGTCACTGATTACGTCGATTCAACGAATAGGATATATACCTGCTATATCCATATAGCATGCATGCTACAGACATGATTACATGTATAGCATGTATATTACATGTATAGCATGCATGCTACAGACACCTTAAATACTCGGCTAAGAAATCGCTTTATGTCATTCATTGCATCCAAAGAATATATTCGTTGCATCCAAAGAATGTAATCAATGTAGTAGTGAATACTGCTACATCGTATATTACATTGTATTATGGAATACTCTATTCTCTGTTCTTATTACAAAGTATTATGAAAGTCTATCCTACTGAGTATGATCTTGAAATAGTTTTTCAGATGTATTAAATCAACTAGTGCTACTACTAGATAGGTTGAAGTACTCTGCTAAGGAATCACTATATGTCATTGATTACAACGAATAGGAAATACGGTTATATAGCAAAAGCAACTAGTGGTAGTTCCAACATCTCTGCTAGCATTACATAGTATTACGAAATTCTATCTTCTACTGCCTATGAGATAAATACGTGTTGGCTAAGACATTGCTGCATGGCATTGATTACATCCATGCAACCAATATATTCATATAGCATTCATGCTAAAGTCACGTGAAGTACTCGGCTAAGAAATCACTGTATGTCATTGATTACATCCATACAATGAATAGGAAATACGGTTATATAGCAAAAGCAACTAGTGGTACTTCCAAATTCTCTGCTAGCATTACATAGTATTACGAAATTCTATCTTCTACGATAACCTTAAGTACTCGTTGATATGATAACCTTAAGTACTCGTTGGCTAAGGAATTACATTACGTCACTGATTACATCGATACAACGAATAGGATATACATGCATATATATGCATGCTACAGACATGATTACATGTATAGCATGTATATTACATGTATAGCATGCATGCTACAGACCCCTTAAATACTCGGCTAAGAAATCGCTTTATGTCATTCATTGCATCCAAAGAATGTAATCAATGTAGTAGTGAATACTACTACATCGTAAATCACATTGTATTATGGAATACTCTATTCTCTGTTATTATTACAAAGTATTATGAAAGTCTATCCTACTGGGTATGATCTTGAAATAGTTTTTCAGATGTATTAAATCAACTAGTGCTACTACTATCATTACTATGCAGTGTTATGAAATTCTATCTTCAACTGCCTATGAGATAATCTTAAATACGTGTTGGCTAAGAAATTGCTGTATGGCATTGATTACATCCATACAACGAATGTATTCATATAGCATGCATGCTAAAGTCACGTGAAGTACTCGGCTAAGGAATCACTATATGTCATTGATTACAACGAATAGGAAATACGGTTATATAGCAAAAGGAACTAGTGGTATTTCCAAATTCTCTGCTAGCATTACATAGTATTACGAAATTCTATCTTCTATTGGGTATGATAACCTTAAGTACTCCTTGGCTAAGGAATTACATTATGTCACTGATTACATCGATACAACTAATAGGATATATACCTGCTATATCCATATAGCATGCATGCTACAGACATGATTACATGTATAGCATGTATATTACATGTATAGTATGCATGTAACAGACACCTTAAATACTCGGCTAAGAAATCGCTTTATGTCATTCATTGCATCCAAAGAATGTATTCATTGCATCCAAAGAATGTAATCAATGTAGTAGTGAATACTACTACATCGTATATTACAATGTATTATGGAATACTCTATTCTCTGTTCTTATTACAAAGAATTATGAAAGTCTATCCTACTGGGTATGATCTTAAAATAGTTTTTCAGATGTATTAAATCAACTAGTGCTACTACTATCATTACTATGCAGTGTTATGAAATTCTATCTTCAACTGCCTATGAGATAATCTTAAATACGTGTTGGCTAAGAAATTGCTGTATAGCATTGATTATATCCATACAACGAATGTATACATATAGCATGCATGCTAAAGTCATGTGAAGTACTCGGCTAAGGAATCACTATATGTCATTGATTACAACGAATAGAAAATACGGTTATATAGCAAAAGCAACTAGTGGTAGTTCAAAAAACACTGCTAGCATTACATAGTATTACGAAATTCTATCTTCTACGGCCTATGAGATAAATACGTGTTGGCTAATACATTGCTGCATGGCATTGATTACATCCATGCAACCAATATATTCATATAGCATGCATGCTAAAGTCACGTGAAGTACTCGGCTAAGAAATCACTGTATGTCTGATTACATCCATACGACGAATAGGAAATACGGTTATCTAGCAAAAGCAACTAGTGGTATTTCCAAATTCTCTGCTAGCATTACATAGTATTACGAAATTCTATCTTCTATGATAACCTTTACTCATTGATATGATAACCTTAAGTACTCGTTGGCTAAGGAATTACATTATGTCACTGATTACATCGATACAACGAATAGGATATACATGCATATATATGCATGCTACAGACATGATTACATGTATAGCATGTATATTACATGTATAGGATGCATGCTACAGACCCCTTAAATACTCGGCTAAGAAATCACTTTATGTCATTCATTGCATCCAAAGAATGTATTCATTGCATCCAAAGAATGTAATCAATGTAGTAGTGAATACTACTACATCGTATATTACATTGTATTACGGAATACTCTATTCTCTGTTATTATTACAAAGTATTATGAAAGTCTATCCTACTGGGTATGATCTTGAAATAGTTTTTCAGATGTATTAAATCAACTAGTGCTACTACTATCATTACTATGCAGTGTTATGAAATTCTATCTTCAACTGCCTAAGAGATAATCTTAAATACGTGTTGGCTAAGAATTTGCTGTATGGCATTGATTACATCCATACAACGAATAGGAAATACGGTTATATAGCAAAAGCAACTAGTAGTATTTCCAAAATCTCTGCTAGCATTACATAGTATTACGAAATTCTATCTTCTTCTACCTATGAGATAAATACGTGTTGGCTAAGACATTGCTGCATGGCATTGATTATATCCATGCAACCAATATATTCATATAGCATGCATGCTAAAGTCACGTGAAGTACTCGGCTAAGAAATCCCTGTTTGTCATTGATTACATCCATACAACGAATAGGAAATACGGTTATATAGCAAAAGCAACTAGTGGTAGTTCCAAAATCTCTGCTAGCATTACATAGTATTACGAAATTCTATCTTCAACTGCCTATGAGATAAAAACGTGTTGGCTAAGAATTTGCTGCATGGCATTGATTACATCCATGCAATGAATGTATTCATATAGCATGCATGCTAAAGTCACGTGAAGTACTCGGCTAAGAAATCCCTGTTTGTCATTGATTACATCCATACAACGAATAGGAAATACGGTTATATAGCAAAAGCAACTAATGGTATTTCCAAATTCTCTGCTAGCATTACATAGTATTATGAAATTCTATCTTCTACTGGGTATGATAAACTTAAGTACTCGTTGGCTATAGAGTAACATTATGTCACTGATTACGTCGATTCAACGAATAGGATATATACCTGCTATATCCATATAGCATGCATGCTACAGACATGATTACATGTATAGCATGTATATTACATGTATAGCATGCATGCTACAGACACCTTAAATACTCGGCTAAGACATCGCTTTATGTCATTCATTGCATCCAAAGAATGTATTCGTTGCATCCAAAGAATGTAATCAATGTAGTAGTGAATACTGCTACATCGTATATTACATTGTATTATGGAATACTCTATTCTCTGTTCTTATTACAAAGTATTATGAAAGTCTATCCTACTGAGTATGATCTTGAAATAGTTTTTCAGATGTATTAAATCAACTAGTGCTACTACTAGATTGGTTGAATTAAATCAACTAATGCTAAATCAACTAGTGCTACTAGTGTACTACTAGATTGAGCCTCTTGTGGCGCAGAGTGGAAAGGCAGCTGTCTGAAAGCTTTGCCCATAAGGCTGGGAGTTCAATCCCAGCAGTCGGCTCAAGGTTGACTCAGCCTTCCATCCTTCCAAGGTCGCTAAAATGAGTAACCAGCTTGCTGGGGGGTAAACGGTCATGACTGGGGAAGGCACTGGCAAACCACCCCGTATTGAGTCTGCCATGAAAACGCTAGAGGGCGTCACCCCAAGGATCAGACATGACTCGGTGCTTGCACAGGGGATACCTTTACCTTTTACCTATACTACTAGATTGACTATTGTTCTTATGCAGTGTTATGAAATTCTATCTTCAACTGCTTATGAGATAATCTTAATTACGTGTTGGCTAAGAAATTGCTGCATGGCATCGATTACATCCATGCAACGAATATATTCATATAGCATGCATGCTAAAGTCACGTGAAGTACTCGGCTAAGGAATCACTATATGTCATTGATTACAACGAATAGGAAATACGGTTATATAGCAAAAGCAACTAGTGGTAGTTCCAAAATCTCTGCTAGCATTACATAGTATTACGAAATTCTATCTTCAACTGCCTATGAGATAAAAACGTGTTGGCTAAGACATTGCTGCATGGCATTGATTACATCCATGCAACGAATATATTCATATAGCATGCATGCTAAAGTCACGGGAAGTACTCGGCTAAGAAATCACTGTATGTCATTGATTACAACGAATAGGAAATACGGTTATATAGCAAAAGGAACTAGTGGTATTTCCAAATTCTCTGCTAGCATTACATAGTATTACGAAATTCTAACTTCTATTGGGTATGATAACCTTAAGTACTCGTTGTCTAAGGAAGTACATTATGTCACTGATTACATCGATACACCGAATAGGATATATACCTGCTATATCCAGATAGCATGCATGCTACAGACACCTTAAATACTCAGCTAAGAAATCGCCTTATGTCATTCATTGCATCCAAAGAATGTATTCATTGCATCCAAAGAATGTAATCAATGTAGTAGTGAATACCACTACATCGTATATTACAATGTATTATGGAATACTCTATTCTATGTTCTTATTACAAAGTATTATGAAAGTCTATCCTACTGGGTATGATCTTGAAATAGTTTTTCAGATGTATTAAATCAACTAGTGCTACTACTATCATTACTATGCAGTGTTATGAAATTCTATCTACTACTGCCTATGAGATAAATACGTGTTGGCTAAGAAATTGCTGCATGGCATTGATTACATCCATGCAACGAATATATTCATATAGCATGCATGCTAAAGTCACGTGAAGTACTCGGCTAAGAAATCACTGTATGTCAGTGATTACATCCATACAACGAATAGGAAATACGGTTATATAGCAAAAGCAACTAGTGGTATTTCTAAATTCTCTGCAAGCATTACATAGTATTACGAAATTCTATCTTCTACTGGGTATGATAACCTTAAGTACTCGTTGGCTAAGGAATTACATTATGTCACTGATTACGTCGATACAACGAATAGGATATATACCTGCTATATACATATAGCATGCATGCTACAGACATGATTACATGTATAGCATGTATATTACATGTATAGCATGCATGCTACAGACACCTTAAATACTCGGCTAAGAAATCGCTTTATGTCATTCATTGCATCCAAAGAATGTATTAATTGCATCCAAAGAATATAATCAATGTAGTAGTGAATACTACTACATCGTATATTACATTGTATTATGGAATACTGTATTCTCTGTTCTTATTACAAAGTATTATGAAAGTCTATCCTACTGGGTATGATCTTGAAATAGTTTTTCAGATGTATTAAATCAACCAGTGCTACTAGTATCATTACTATGCAGTGTTATGAAATTCTATCTTCAACTGCCTATGATTTAATCTTAAATACGTGTTGGCTAAGAAATTGCTGTATGGCATTGATTACATCCATACAACGAATAGGAAATACGGTTATATAGCAAAAGCAACTAGTGGAATTTCCAAATTATCTGCTAGCATTACATAGTATTACGAAATTCTATCTTCTACTGGGTATGAGAACCTTAAGTACTCGTTGGCTAAGGAATTACAGTATGTCACTGATTACATCGATACAACGAATAGGATATATACCTGCTATATCCATATAGCATGCATGCTAGAGACACCTTAAATACTCGGCTAAGAAATCGCTTTATGTCATTCGGTTATATAGCAAAAGCAACTAGTGGTAGTTCCAAAATCTCTGCTAGCATTACATAGTATTACGAAATTCTATCTTCTACGATAACCTTAAGTACTCGTTGATATGATAACCTTAAGTACTCGGCTAAGGAATTACATTATTGCACTGATTAGTTTTTCAGATGTATTAAATCAACTAGTGCTACTACTAGATTGGTTGAATTAAATCAACTAATGCTAAATCAACTAGTGCTACTAGTGCTACTACTAGATTGAGCCTCTTGTGGCGCAGAGTGGAAAGGCAGCTGTCTGAAATAACAGAGAATAGAGTATTCCATAATACAATGTAATATACGATGTCATAGTATTCACTACTACATTAAATACGTTCTTTGGATGCAATGAATACATTCTTTGGATGCAATGAATGACATAAAACGATTTCTTAGCCGAGTATTTAAGGTGTCTGTTGCATGCATGCTATACATGTAATATGAATATATTCCCTAGGATGCTAGGAGGAGAGCCAGCAGCATTGGGATATGATGAAGCGTTTCGGCGACGGGTATCCAGCAACCCCGAGGCCAGATGGGATAGGCCGACCTTTGGGTCCGGGCATTTGGTCCTCGGCAGAAGTCAGCCGGTGGGGCGGAGGGGAATCGCCCTTCATACAGGAAAGACCTGACGGGCGTTTGCTGGGAATACAACCAGAATGGGTGCGAGAGGAAGAAATGTAAGTACTCGCATGCATGCGAGGGGTGTGGGGGTTCACATCCCAAGATAGAGTGTAGCAAGCGGCCCTTTCGGAGGGGCCGGCCCACTCCCAAAAAAAGGGGTGGGTCCGGCACCTCAGGAGGACTCGCGGGAGGCAGCGGGGAGGGGCAGGCTAATGCCTCCTAGCCCTGCTCGGTTGCACGTTAAGGCTCCATCTCCCATCAGGCTATCAACTCTTCTTCCTTTGCTTGCATCTTATCGGGATCAGGCCGCGGCCACTAACCTTAGGGAGGGATTCACTCATGGGTTCCGCATTCCATTCACGGGGGATCAGGTGGCCACGTCTTGCGCTAATTTAAAATCCGCTCGGCTAATGCCGGAGATCGTGGAGGCAAAGCTGCGAAAGGAGCTGGATGCGGGCAGGGTGGTGGGGCCGTATGCAGCCCCTCCCTTGGAGAATCTCCGGGTATCGCCTCCGGGGGTGGTGCCGAAGAGAACGCCAGGTGAGTTTCGCCTCATACACCACCTATCATACCCCAAAGGCTCATCGGTCAACGACTCCATCGATCCAGCCCTCTGTACAGTCAAATATGCCTCTTTCGATCATGCGGTAGCCTTGGTAAGGGCTTGTGGTCCGCGGGCCCTCATGGCAAAATGTGACATCAGGTCAGCCTTCCGCCTCTTACCGGTGCACCCCGGGGATTTCTCATTGCTGGGTTTTAAATTTGGGGGCATGTGGTACGTGGACAGGTCCATGCCTATGGGCTGTGCCGTGGCATGTGCGGCCTTTGAGACATTCAGCTCCTTCGTCAAATGGGTCTTTAAAAGAGAGGGATGGGTCGCCATATATCACGCACTATTTGGACGACTACCTCTTGGTCGGCTCAGCCGGGACGGGGGAGTGCGCCCAGCGCTTATTGGGATTTCAGGAGCTGGCTGATGAACTCGGCATACCGCTGGCTCAGGAGAAGACGGAAGGTCCAACGGAGGTGCTCACCTATCTTGGGATTACCATTGATTCCAGAGAAGGGTGCTCACGGCTGCCGGCGGACAAACTCGGGGCCCTGTCAGGTCAATTACGCGCACTCTTGGCCCGCAATAAGTGTACCCTACGGGAGATGCAGCAGCTTCTCGGCCACCTAAATTTTGCCTGCAAGGCTGTAAAACCTGGGAGAGCCTTTTGCAGGCGCCTGGCTCAGGCAACGGCCGGGATTCAAGCCCCCCAACATCACATTCGCCTCACAAAGCAGATAAAAGCCGACATGGCTATCTGGCTATCATTTTTGTCATCATTTAATGGTGTGGCGATCTGGCAGTCCCCGCTGCTCCTAGGTGATGATCTGCAGGTGCAATCTGATGCGGATGGGAGTTTAGGTTTCGGCGTGTTTTTCAATAACAGATGGTGCGCTCAACCTTGGCCTGCCAGTTGGAAAACCGGGGGCCTCCTTAGGGATCTTACGTTCCTTGAGCTCTTTCCAATTTTGGCCGTGGTGGTTATATGGAGCAAGGAGTTCAAGAACCATAGGTTACCTTTTGGTGTGATAACCAGGCGGTTGTCAGGGTTGTCAATCGGCAGTCTTCTCGCTCCGAGCGGGTAATGCGTTTGCTGCACCGCCTAGTGTTGACCTGCTTAAAGTTTAACATTTCTTTTTCCGCCAAGCATGTTCCAGGGGTGGACAACGATATAGCGGATGCTCTATCCCGACTACAAATGCAGCGCTTCAAAATTGAGAGAATAGAGTATTCCATAGAGTAATAACAGAGTATTCCATAGTATTCCATAGAGTAATAACAGAGTATTCCATAGAGTAATAACTGAGAATAGAGTATTCCATAATACCATGTAATATACGATGTAGTAGTATTCACTACTACATTGATTACATTCTTTGGATGCAATGAATGACATAAAGCGATTTCTTAGCCGAGTATTTAAGGTGTCTGTAGCATGCATGCTATACATGTAATATATATGCTATACATGTAATCATGTCTGTAGCATGCATATATATGCATGTATATCCTATTCGTTGTATCGATGTAATCAGTGACGTAATGTAATTCCTTAGCCAACGAGTACTTAAGGTACTAATACCCAGTAGAAGATAGAATTTCATAATACTATGTAATGCTAGCAGAGAATTTGGAAATACCACTAGTTGCTTTTGCTTTATGCCCGCCCGGGCCTCTTGGCGGCATTGCAACAGCCAAGATGGGAACCCCGAGACACATTCCCCCCACAGCCAGTACTCAGGATCCCAATGCCCAACCCCATCCTCCTCGTCGGAGGTGGAAGTCTCACCGCCCATTTTTTCGGCTGGCTGCTCCTCGGCCCGGATTCCCCCCTCCTCTTCGGATAGCTGCTCGCCAGGGTCAGACTGTTGGGAGGGGCTGTCCACCGATGTAAGCTCCTCTGTGCGAAGAGAGGATGGATGGGGGGCCCGGGAGGTCCCCGCAGCGAGCGGGGGTGGGCGGCTCCGCCCCTTGGCTGCGGATGATCCTGACGCCTTCCCACGGCCCGACGATTGAGCAGCTGAGGGCCGAGCGGCCGGTGCCCTTGTGGCGGCCGGCCGGGGGGCTGAACGACCGGTTGCCGTGCCCCCACCAACCTCCGCGGACGAGCCCTGTAAAACCCCCCCAGCCACTTGCCCTGCCAACCCCCCTGGGATCCCCCAGGAAGGAAATCCATAAGGAGAGAAAGGGGCCCATCCCCCCCGAAACACCAGGGGGGCCCTGGTGGGGCTGGCGGATTAGCGCCGTGAGTACCCCCGGACATGGCGGGTCCCCATGGCGGAGGACCCCAACCGAAAGCCGGCATGAGCCCTTGCGGGCAGCCGGCGGACCCGCCTGCTGTTGCAGCGGAATGCGGACCTATTCCTGACCCCCCTACTGCGGGATCTTCCGGGCTAGATACCCTCACTATCCCCCGTTTTTTCACCGGGGAGGCCCCCGAGGGCAGTGGCCCGGGAGCCCCAGGCACTGAGAGGGGAGCCTGGCCGGTGGAAAAAACTGAAGCCTCGTGGCCGCTCCCCTCGGAGAAGGAACTGCTGCATCCGGGTGAGGGGTCCCGCGGCGGAGCAGGTAAACGCGTGCGCCCACGGCGTACTGACAAATTCCCGCCCCCTGCTCCTCCTGCGGCTGTGGCTGAAAGAGCCGCGCAAGTCCCGGACCGACGCGACCCCCGGCTTGCAGCCGAGCGCTCCCCCCTGGCCAAGGCCCGCCACCCCACCCCGCGCCAAAGAGCTGCCCGTGTCCCACCGTCCGCTCCCCTGGAGGGGGAATCAGGGGCGGTCTGCGGGCGCGCTCGCGAGCTAGTGCTCCTGGAAGTGGTTTTTGGAGCCGCTGGCGCCATGCCGTATGCTGCCGAAAACCGGGAGAAACCGGGTAGAAGGAATCACGCCTTGCCGCCCTGATGAGAACAATGAACACCCGGAACTGGAACCCCGAAGGGAAACCCCCCCCGCTAGGCTCTCTCTCTCTCTTTTTTTTTTTAAATACCCGTCGGTGAATGCGCAGCCGAGAGTCAAGAAGAACTCTTGCTCAGGTAACGAACGCTGTTGGGGTCGAGGCGAAGAAGAGAGGAAAGGAAGAGAGGGGTGGCCGTGGAGCGGGCAGCAATGTGCCTGGCCAGGCCGCTAGCGCCTTATAAGCCAGCCGCTGCCCCGTCCCCGCCCCCTCCGCCTCAGGTGAGCGGCGTGCCTTTTGAAGGGGGAGTGGCCCCTACCTGGGAACGGCACGCCGCGGCGAGTTCTTTGTCCTCGCGGGGCCTCCGCTTCCGCAATGGCCGCCGCGCGTTTATGGCGGCAACGGCTCTAGTTTTCTCAGATGTATTAAATCAACTAGTGCTACTACTATCATTACTATGCAGTGTTATGCAATTCTATCTTCAACTGCCTATGATTTAATCTTGAATACGTGTTGGCTAAGAAATTGCTGTATGGCATTGATTATATCCATACAACGAATGTATTCATATAGCATGCATGCTAAAGTCACGTGAAGTACTTGGCTAAGGAATCACTATATGTCATTGATTACAACGAAAAGGAAATACGGTTATATAGCAAAAGCAACTAGTGGTAGTTCCAAAATCTCTGCTAGCACTACATAGTATTACGAAATTCTATCTTCTACTGCCTATGAGATAAATACGTGTTGGCTAAGACATTGCTGCATGGCATTGATTACATCCATGCAACGAATATATTCATATAGCATGCATGCTAAAGTCACGTGAAGTACTCGGCTAAGAAATCACTGTATGTCATTGATTACATCCATACAACGAATAGGAAATACGGTTATATAGCAAAAGCAACTAGTGGTAGTTCCAAATTCTCTGCTAGCATTACATAGTATTACGAAATTCTATCTTCTACTGGGTATGATAACCTTAAGTACTCGTTGGCTAAGGAATTACATTATGTCACTGATTACATCGATACAACGAATAGGATATGCATGCATATATATGCATGCTACAGACATGATTACATGTATAGCATGTATATTACATGTATAGCATGCATGCTACAGACACCTTAAATACTCGGCTAAGAAATCGCTTTATGTCATTCATTGCATCCAAAGAATGTATTCATTGCATCCAAAGAATGTAATCAATGTAGTAGTGAATACTACTACATCGTATATTACATTGTATTACGGAATACTCTATTCTCTGTTATTATTACAAAGTATTATGAAAGTCTATCCTACTGGGTATGATCTTGAAATAGTTTTTCAGATGTATTAAATCAACTAGTGCTACTACTATCATTACTATGCAGTGTTATGAAATTCTATCTTCAACTGCCTAAGAGATAATCTTAAATACGTGTTGGCTAAGAATTTGCTGTATGGCATTGATTACATCCATACAACGAATAGGAAATACGGTTATATAGCAAAAGCAACTAGTAGTATTTCCAAAATCTCTGCTAGCATTACATAGTATTACGAAATTCTATCTTCTTCTACCTATGAGATAAATACGTGTTGGCTAAGACATTGCTGCATGGCATTGATTATATCCATGCAACCAATATATTCATATAGCATGCATGCTAAAGTCACGTGAAGTACTCGGCTAAGAAATCCCTGTTTGTCATTGATTACATCCATACAACGAATAGGAAATACGGTTATATAGCAAAAGCAACTAGTGGTAGTTCCAAAATCTCTGCTAGCATTACATAGTATTACGAAATTCTATCTTCAACTGCCTATGAGATAAAAACGTGTTGGCTAAGACATTGCTGCATGGCATTGATTACATCCATGCAATGAATGTATTCATATAGCATGCATGCTAAAGTCACGTGAAGTACTCGGCTAAGAAATCCCTGTTTGTCATTGATTACATCCATACAACGAATAGGAAATACGGTTATATAGCAAAAGCAACTAATGGTATTTCCAAATTCTCTGCTAGCATTACATAGTATTATGAAATTCTATCTTCTACTGGGTATGATAAACTTAAGTACTCGTTGGCTATAGAGTAACATTATGTCACTGATTACGTCGATTCAACGAATAGGATATATACCTGCTATATCCATATAGCATGCATGCTACAGACATGATTACATGTATAGCATGTATATTACATGTATAGCATGCATGCTACAGACACCTTAAATACTCGGCTAAGACATCGCTTTATGTCATTCATTGCATCCAAAGAATGTATTCGTTGCATCCAAAGAATGTAATCAATGTAGTAGTGAATACTGCTACATCGTATATTACATTGTATTATGGAATACTCTATTCTCTGTTCTTATTACAAAGTATTATGAAAGTCTATCCTACTGAGTATGATCTTGAAATAGTTTTTCAGATGTATTAAATCAACTAGTGGTACTACTAGATTGGTTGAATTAAATCAACTAATGCTAAATCAACTAGTGCTACTAGTGTACTACTAGATTGAGCCTCTTGTGGCGCAGAGTGGAAAGGCAGCTGTCTGAAAGCTTTGCCCATAAGGCTGGGAGTTCAATCCCAGCAGTCGGCTCAAGGTTGACTCAGCCTTCCATCCTTCCAAGGTCGCTAAAATGAGTAACCAGCTTGCTGGGGGGTAAACGGTCATGACTGGGGAAGGCACTGGCAAACCACCCCGTATTGAGTCTGCCATGAAAACGCTAGAGGGCGTCACCCCAAGGATCAGACATGACTCGGTGCTTGCACAGGGGATACCTTTACCTTTTACCTATACTACTAGATTGACTATTGTTCTTATGCAGTGTTATGAAATTCTATCTTCAACTGCTTATGAGATAATCTTAATTACGTGTTGGCTAAGAAATTGCTGCATGGCATCGATTACATCCATGCAACGAATATATTCATATAGCATGCATGCTAAAGTCACGTGAAGTACTCGGCTAAGGAATCACTATATGTCATTGATTACAACGAATAGGAAATACGGTTATATAGCAAAAGCAACTAGTGGTAGTTCCAAAATCTCTGCTAGCATTACATAGTATTACGAAATTCTATCTTCAACTGCCTATGAGATAAAAACGTGTTGGCTAAGACATTGCTGCATGGCATTGATTACATCCATGCAACGAATATATTCATATAGCATGCATGCTAAAGTCACGGGAAGTACTCGGCTAAGAAATCACTGTATGTCATTGATTACAACGAATAGGAAATACGGTTATATAGCAAAAGGAACTAGTGGTATTTCCAAATTCTCTGCTAGCATTACATAGTATTACGAAATTCTAACTTCTATTGGGTATGATAACCTTAAGTACTCGTTGTCTAAGGAAGTACATTATGTCACTGATTACATCGATACACCGAATAGGATATATACCTGCTATATCCAGATAGCATGCATGCTACAGACACCTTAAATACTCAGCTAAGAAATCGCCTTATGTCATTCATTGCATCCAAAGAATGTATTCATTGCATCCAAAGAATGTAATCAATGTAGTAGTGAATACCACTACATCGTATATTACAATGTATTATGGAATACTCTATTCTATGTTCTTATTACAAAGTATTATGAAAGTCTATCCTACTGGGTATGATCTTGAAATAGTTTTTCAGATGTATTAAATCAACTAGTGCTACTACTATCATTACTATGCAGTGTTATGAAATTCTATCTACTACTGCCTATGAGATAAATACGTGGTGGCTAAGAAATTGCTGCATGGCATTGATTACATGATACGTGTTGGCTAAGAAATTGCTGCATGGCATTGATTACATCCATGCAACGAATATATTCATATAGCATGCATGCTAAAGTCACGTGAAGTACTCGGCTAAGAAATCACTGTATGTCAGTGATTACATCCATACAACGAATAGGAAATACGGTTATATAGCAAAAGCAACTAGTGGTATTTCTAAATTCTCTGCAAGCATTACATAGTATTACGAAATTCTATCTTCTACTGGGTATGATAACCTTAAGTACTCGTTGGCTAAGGAATTACATTATGTCACTGATTACGTCGATACAACGAATAGGATATATACCTGCTATATACATATAGCATGCATGCTACAGACATGATTACATGTATAGCATGTATATTACATGTATAGCATGCATGCTACAGACACCTTAAATACTCGGCTAAGAAATCGCTTTATGTCATTCATTGCATCCAAAGAATGTATTAATTGCATCCAAAGAATATAATCAATGTAGTAGTGAATACTACTACATCGTATATTACATTGTATTATGGAATACTGTATTCTCTGTTCTTATTACAAAGTATTATGAAAGTCTATCCTACTGGGTATGATCTTGAAATAGTTTTTCAGATGTATTAAATCAACCAGTGCTACTAGTATCATTACTATGCAGTGTTATGAAATTCTATCTTCAACTGCCTATGATTTAATCTTAAATACGTGTTGGCTAAGAAATTGCTGTATGGCATTGATTACATCCATACAACGAATAGGAAATACGGTTATATAGCAAAAGCAACTAGTGGAATTTCCAAATTATCTGCTAGCATTACATAGTATTACGAAATTCTATCTTCTACTGGGTATGAGAACCTTAAGTACTCGTTGGCTAAGGAATTACAGTATGTCACTGATTACATCGATACAACGAATAGGATATATACCTGCTATATCCATATAGCATGCATGCTAGAGACACCTTAAATACTCGGCTAAGAAATCGCTTTATGTCATTCGGTTATATAGCAAAAGCAACTAGTGGTAGTTCCAAAATCTCTGCTAGCATTACATAGTATTACGAAATTCTATCTTCTACGATAACCTTAAGTACTCGTTGATATGATAACCTTAAGTACTCGGCTAAGGAATTACATTATTGCACTGATTAGTTTTTCAGATGTATTAAATCAACTAGTGCTACTACTAGATTGGTTGAATTAAATCAACTAATGCTAAATCAACTAGTGCTACTAGTGCTACTACTAGATTGAGCCTCTTGTGGCGCAGAGTGGAAAGGCAGCTGTCTGAAATAACAGAGAATAGAGTATTCCATAATACAATGTAATATACGATGTCATAGTATTCACTACTACATTAAATACGTTCTTTGGATGCAATGAATACATTCTTTGGATGCAATGAATGACATAAAACGATTTCTTAGCCGAGTATTTAAGGTGTCTGTTGCATGCATGCTATACATGTAATATGAATATATTCCCTAGGATGCTAGGAGGAGAGCCAGCAGCATTGGGATATGATGAAGCGTTTCGGCGACGGGTATCCAGCAACCCCGAGGCCAGATGGGATAGGCCGACCTTTGGGTCCGGGCATTTGGTCCTCGGCAGAAGTCAGCCGGTGGGGCGGAGGGGAATCGCCCTTCATACAGGAAAGACCTGACGGGCGTTTGCTGGGAATACAACCAGAATGGGTGCGAGAGGAAGAAATGTAAGTACTCGCATGCATGCGAGGGGTGTGGGGGTTCACATCCCAAGATAGAGTGTAGCAAGCGGCCCTTTCGGAGGGGCCGGCCCACTCCCAAAAAAAGGGGTGGGTCCGGCACCTCAGGAGGACTCGCGGGAGGCAGCGGGGAGGGGCAGGCTAATGCCTCCTAGCCCTGCTCGGTTGCACGTTAAGGCTCCATCTCCCATCAGGCTATCAACTCTTCTTCCTTTGCTTGCATCTTATCGGGATCAGGCCGCGGCCACTAACCTTAGGGAGGGATTCACTCATGGGTTCCGCATTCCATTCACGGGGGATCAGGTGGCCACGTCTTGCGCTAATTTAAAATCCGCTCGGCTAATGCCGGAGATCGTGGAGGCAAAGCTGCGAAAGGAGCTGGATGCGGGCAGGGTGGTGGGGCCGTATGCAGCCCCTCCCTTGGAGAATCTCCGGGTATCGCCTCCGGGGGTGGTGCCGAAGAGAACGCCAGGTGAGTTTCGCCTCATACACCACCTATCATACCCCAAAGGCTCATCGGTCAACGACTCCATCGATCCAGCCCTCTGTACAGTCAAATATGCCTCTTTCGATCATGCGGTAGCCTTGGTAAGGGCTTGTGGTCCGCGGGCCCTCATGGCAAAATGTGACATCAGGTCAGCCTTCCGCCTCTTACCGGTTCACCCCGGGGATTTCTCATTGCTGGGTTTTAAATTTGGGGGCATGTGGTACGTGGACAGGTCCATGCCTATGGGCTGTGCCGTGGCATGTGCGGCCTTTGAGACATTCAGCTCCTTCGTCAAATGGGTCTTTAAAAGAGAGGGATGGGTCGCCATATATCACGCACTCTTTGGACGACTACCTCTTGGTCGGCTCAGCCGGGACGGGGGAGTGCGCCCAGCGCTTATTGGGATTTCAGGAGCTGGCTGATGAACTCGGCATACCGCTGGCTCAGGAGAAGACGGAAGGTCCAACGGAGGTGCTCACCTATCTTGGGATTACCATTGATTCCAGAGAAGGGTGCTCACGGCTGCCGGCGGACAAACTCGGGGCCCTGTCAGGTCAATTACGCGCACTCTTGGCCCGCAATAAGTGTACCCTACGGGAGATGCAGCAGCTTCTCGGCCACCTAAATTTTGCCTGCAAGGCTGTAAAACCTGGGAGAGCCTTTTGCAGGCGCCTGGCTCAGGCAACGGCCGGGATTCAAGCCCCCCAACATCACATTCGCCTCACAAAGCAGATAAAAGCCGACATGGCTATCTGGCTATCATTTTTGTCATCATTTAATGGTGTGGCGATCTGGCAGTCCCCGCTGCTCCTAGGTGATGATCTGCAGGTGCAATCTGATGCGGATGGGAGTTTAGGTTTCGGCGTGTTTTTCAATAACAGATGGTGCGCTCAACCTTGGCCTGCCAGTTGGAAAACCGGGGGCCTCCTTAGGGATCTTACGTTCCTTGAGCTCTTTCCAATTTTGGCCGTGGTGGTTATATGGAGCAAGGAGTTCAAGAACCATAGGTTACCTTTTGGTGTGATAACCAGGCGGTTGTCAGGGTTGTCAATCGGCAGTCTTCTCGCTCCGAGCGGGTAATGCGTTTGCTGCACCGCCTAGTGTTGACCTGCTTAAAGTTTAACATTTCTTTTTCCGCCAAGCATGTTCCAGGGGTGGACAACGATATAGCGGATGCTCTATCCCGACTACAAATGCAGCGCTTCAAAATTGAGAGAATAGAGTATTCCATAGAGTAATAACAGAGTATTCCATAGTATTCCATAGAGTAATAACAGAGTATTCCATAGAGTAATAACTGAGAATAGAGTATTCCATAATACCATGTAATATACGATGTAGTAGTATTCACTACTACATTGATTACATTCTTTGGATGCAATGAATGACATAAAGCGATTTCTTAGCCGAGTATTTAAGGTGTCTGTAGCATGCATGCTATACATGTAATATATATGCTATACATGTAATCATGTCTGTAGCATGCATATATATGCATGTATATCCTATTCGTTGTATCGATGTAATCAGTGACGTAATGTAATTCCTTAGCCAACGAGTACTTAAGGTACTAATACCCAGTAGAAGATAGAATTTCATAATACTATGTAATGCTAGCAGAGAATTTGGAAATACCACTAGTTGCTTTTGCTTTATGCCCGCCCGGGCCTCTTGGCGGCATTGCAACAGCCAAGATGGGAACCCCGAGACACATTCCCCCCACAGCCAGTACTCAGGATCCCAATGCCCAACCCCATCCTCCTCGTCGGAGGTGGAAGTCTCACCGCCCATTTTTTCGGCTGGCTGCTCCTCGGCCCGGATTCCCCCCTCCTCTTCGGATAGCTGCTCGCCAGGGTCAGACTGTTGGGAGGGGCTGTCCACCGATGTAAGCTCCTCTGTGCGAAGAGAGGATGGATGGGGGGCCCGGGAGGTCCCCGCAGCGAGCGGGGGTGGGCGGCTCCGCCCCTTGGCTGCGGATGATCCTGACGCCTTCCCACGGCCCGACGATTGAGCAGCTGAGGGCCGAGCGGCCGGTGCCCTTGTGGCGGCCGGCCGGGGGGCTGAACGACCGGTTGCCGTGCCCCCACCAACCTCCGCGGACGAGCCCTGTAAAACCCCCCCAGCCACTTGCCCTGCCAACCCCCCTGGGATCCCCCAGGAAGGAAATCCATAAGGAGAGAAAGGGGCCCATCCCCCCCGAAACACCAGGGGGGCCCTGGTGGGGCTGGCGGATTAGCGCCGTGAGTACCCCCGGACATGGCGGGTCCCCATGGCGGAGGACCCCAACCGAAAGCCGGCATGAGCCCTTGCGGGCAGCCGGCGGACCCGCCTGCTGTTGCAGCGGAATGCGGACCTATTCCTGACCCCCCTACTGCGGGATCTTCCGGGCTAGATACCCTCACTATCCCCCGTTTTTTCACCGGGGAGGCCCCCGAGGGCAGTGGCCCGGGAGCCCCAGGCACTGAGAGGGGAGCCTGGCCGGTGGAAAAAACTGAAGCCTCGTGGCCGCTCCCCTCGGAGAAGGAACTGCTGCATCCGGGTGAGGGGTCCCGCGGCGGAGCAGGTAAACGCGTGCGCCCACGGCGTACTGACAAATTCCCGCCCCCTGCTCCTCCTGCGGCTGTGGCTGAAAGAGCCGCGCAAGTCCCGGACCGACGCGACCCCCGGCTTGCAGCCGAGCGCTCCCCCCTGGCCAAGGCCCGCCACCCCACCCCGCGCCAAAGAGCTGCCCGTGTCCCACCGTCCGCTCCCCTGGAGGGGGAATCAGGGGCGGTCTGCGGGCGCGCTCGCGAGCTAGTGCTCCTGGAAGTGGTTTTTGGAGCCGCTGGCGCCATGCCGTATGCTGCCGAAAACCGGGAGAAACCGGGTAGAAGGAATCACGCCTTGCCGCCCTGATGACAACAATGAACACCCGGAACTGGAACCCCGAAGGGAAACCCCCCCCGCTAGGCTCTCTCTCTCTCTTTTTTTTTTTAAATACCCGTCGGTGAATGCGCAGCCGAGAGTCAAGAAGAACTCTTGCTCAGGTAACGAACGCTGTTGGGGTCGAGGCGAAGAAGAGAGGAAAGGAAGAGAGGGGTGGCCGTGGAGCGGGCAGCAATGTGCCTGGCCAGGCCGCTAGCGCCTTATAAGCCAGCCGCTGCCCCGTCCCCGCCCCCTCCGCCTCAGGTGAGCGGCGTGCCTTTTGAAGGGGGAGTGGCCCCTACCTGGGAACGGCACGCCGCGGCGAGTTCTTTGTCCTCGCGGGGCCTCCGCTTCCGCAATGGCCGCCGCGCGTTTATGGCGGCAACGGCTCTAGTTTTCTCAGATGTATTAAATCAACTAGTGCTACTACTATCATTACTATGCAGTGTTATGCAATTCTATCTTCAACTGCCTATGATTTAATCTTGAATACGTGTTGGCTAAGAAATTGCTGTATGGCATTGATTATATCCATACAACGAATGTATTCATATAGCATGCATGCTAAAGTCACGTGAAGTACTTGGCTAAGGAATCACTATATGTCATTGATTACAACGAAAAGGAAATAAGGTTATATAGCAAAAGCAACTAGTGGTAGTTCCAAAATCTCTGCTAGCACTACATAGTATTACGAAATTCTATCTTCTACTGCCTATGAGATAAATACGTGTTGGCTAAGACATTGCTGCATGGCATTGATTACATCCATGCAACGAATATATTCATATAGCATGCATGCTAAAGTCACGTGAAGTACTCGGCTAAGAAATCACTGTATGTCATTGATTACATCCATACAACGAATAGGAAATACGGTTATATAGCAAAAGCAACTAGTGGTAGTTCCAAATTCTCTGCTAGCATTACATAGTATTACGAAATTCTATCTTCTACTGGGTATGATAACCTTAAGTACTCGTTGGCTAAGGAATTACATTATGTCACTGATTACATCGATACAACGAATAGGATATGCATGCATATATATGCATGCTACAGACATGATTACATGTATAGCATGTATATTACATGTATAGGATGCATGCTACAGACCCCTTAAATACTCGGCTAAGAAATCACTTTATGTCATTCATTGCATCCAAAGAATGTAATCAATGTAGTAGTGAATACTACTACATCGTATATTACATTGTATTACGGAATACTCTATTCTCTGTTATTATTACAAAGTATTATGAAAGTCTATCCTACTGGGTATGATCTTGAAATAGTTTTTCAGATGTATTAAATCAACTAGTGCTACTACTATCATTACTATGCAGTGTTATGAGATTCTATCTTCAACTGCCTAAGAGATAATCTTAAATACGTGTTGGCTAAGAAATTGCTGTATGGCATTGATTACATCCATACAACGAATAGGAAATACGGTTATATAGCAAAAGCAACTAGTGGTATTTCCAAAATCTCTGCTAGCATTACATAGTATTACGAAATTCTATCTTCTTCTACCTATGAGATAAATACGTGTTGGCTAAGACATTGCTGCATGGCATTGATTATATCCATGCAACCAATATATTCATATAGCATGCATGCTAAAGTCACGTGAAGTACTCGGCTAAGAAATCCCTGTTTGTCATTGATTACATCCATACAACGAATAGGAAATACGGTTATATAGCAAAAGCAACTAGTGGTATTTCCAAATTCTCTGCTAGCATTACATAGTATTATGAAATTCTATCTTCTACTGGGTATGATAAACTTAAGTACTCGTTGGCTATAGAGTAACATTATGTCACTGATTACGTCGATTCAACGAATAGGATATATACCTGCTATATCCATATAGCATGCATGCTACAGACATGATTACCGGCATAACCGTATTTCCTATTCGTTGTATATAACCGTATTTCCTATTCGTTGTATGGATGTAATCAATGACATACAGTGATTTCTTAGCCGAGTACTTCACGTGACTTTAGCATGCATGCTATATGAATATATTGGTTGCATGGATGTACTCAATGCCATGCAGCAATGTCTTAGCCATCACGTATTTATCTCATAGGCAGTAGAAGATAGAATTTCATAATACTATGTAATGCTAGCAGAGATGTTGGAACTACCACTAGTTGCTTTTGCTATATAACCGTATTTCCTATTCGTTGTAATCAATGACATATAGTGATTCCTTAGCAGAGTACTTCACGTGACTTTAGCATGCATGCTATATGAATACATTCGTTGTATGGATGTAATCAATGCCATACAGCAATTTCTTAGCCAACACGTATTTAAGATTAAATCATAGGCAGTTGAAGATAGAATTTCATAACACTGCATAGTAATGATAGTAGTAGCACTAGTTGATTTAATACATCTGAAAAACTATTTCAAGATCATACCCAGTAGGATAGACTTTCATAATACTTTGTAATAATAACAGAGAATAGAGTATTCCATAATACAATGTAATTTACGATGTAGTAGTATTCACTAATACATTGATTACATTCATTGGATGCAATGAATACATTCTTTGGATGCAATGAATGACATAAAGCGATTTCTTAGCCGAGTATTTAAGGGGTCTGTAGCATGCATGCTATATGAATACATTCGTTGTACGGATGTAATCAATGCCGTACAGCAGTTTCTTAGCGAACACGTATTTAAGGCAGTTGAAGATAGAATTTCATAACACTGCATAGTAATGATAGTTGTAGCACTAGTTGATTTAATACATCTGAAAAACTGTTTTAAGATCATACCCAGTAGGACAGACTTTCATAATACTTTGTAATAATAACAGAGAATAGAGTATTCCATAATACAATGTAATATATGATGTAGTAGTATTCACTAGTACATTGATTACATTCTTTGGATGTAATAAATGACATAAAGCGATTTCTTAGCCGAGTATTTAAGGGGTCTGTAGCATGCTTGCTATACATGTAATATACATGCTATACATGTAATTATGTCTGTAGCATGCATATATATGCATGTATATCCTATTCGTTGTATCGATGTAATCAGTGACATAATGTAATTCCTTAGCCAACGAGTACTTAAGGTTATCATATCAACGAGTTCTTAAGGTTATCGTAGAAGATAGAATTTCGTAATACTATGTAATGCTAGCAGAGATTTTGGAACTACCACTAGTTGCTTTTGCTATATAACCGTATTTCCTATTCGTTGTAATCAATGACATATAGTGATTCCTTAGCAGAGTACTTCACGTGAATTTAGCCTGCATGCTATATGAATATATTCGTTGCATGGATGTAATCAATGCCATGCAGCAATTTCTTAGCCAACACGTATTTATCTCATAGGCAGCAGTAGATAGAATTTCATAACACTGCATAGTAATGATAGTAGTAGTACTAGTTGATTTAATACATCTGAAAAGCTATTTCAAGATCATACCCAGTAGGCTAGACTTTCATAATACTTTGTAATAAGAACAGAGAATAGAGTATTCCATAATACAAGGTAATATACGATGTAGTAGTATTCACTATTACATTGATTACATTCTTTGGATGCAATGAATGACATAAAGCGATTTCTTAGCCGAGTATTTAAGGTGTCTGTAGCATGCATGCTATACATGTAATATACATGCTATACATGTAATCATGTCTGTAGCATGCATGCTATATGGATATAGCAGGTATATGTCCTATTCGTTGTATCGACGTAATCAGTGACATAATGTAATTCCTTAGCCAACGAGTACTTAAGGTTATCATACCCAGTAGAAGATAGAATTTCGTAATACTATGTAATGCTAGCAGAGAATTTGGAACTACCACTAGTTGCTTTTGCTATATAACCGTATTTCCTATTCGTTGTATGGATGTAATCAATGACATACAGTGATTTCTTAGCCGAGTACTTCACGTGACTTTAGCATGCATGCTATATGAATATATTGGTTGCATGGATGTAATCAATGCCATGCAGCAATATCTTAGCCAACACGTATTTATCTCATAGGCAGTAGAAGATAGAATTTCGTAATACTATGTAATGCTAGCAGAGATTTTGGAACTACCACTAGTTGCTTTTGCTATATAACCGTATTTCCTATTCGTTGTAATCAATGACATATAGTGATTCCTTAGCCGAGTACTTCACGTGACTTTAGCATGCATGCAATATGAATACATTTGTTGTATGGATGTAATCAATGCCATACAGCAATTTCTTAGCCAACACGTATTTAAGATTAAATCATAGGCAGTTGAAGATAGAATTGCATCACACTGCATAGTAATGATAGTAGTAGCACTAGTTGATTTAATACATCTGAAAAACTAGAGCCGCTGCCGCCATAAACGCGCGGCGGCCATTGCGGAAGCGGAGGCCCCGCGAGGACAAAGAACTGGCCGCGGCGTGCCGTTCCCAGGTAGGGGCCACTCCCCCTTCAGGAGGCACGCCGCTCACCTGAGGCGGAGGGGGCGGGGATGGGGCAGCGTCTGGCTTATAAGGTGCTAGCGGCCTGGCCAGGCACATTGCTGCCCGCTCCACGGCCACCCCTCTCTTCCTTTCCTCTCTTCTTCACCTCGACCCCAAAGGCGTTCGTTACCTGAGCAAGAGTTCTTCTCGACTCGCAGCTACGCATTCACCGACGGGTATGAAAAAAAGAGAGAGAGAGAGAGAGAGCCTAGCGGGGGGGGGTTTCCCGTCGGGGTTCCAGTTCCGGGTGTTCATTGTTCTCATCGGGGCGGCAAGGCGTGATTCCTTATACCCGGCTTCTCCCGGTTTTCGGCAGCATACGGCATGGCGCCAGCGGCTCCAAATGCCACTTCCAGGAGCACTAGCTCGCGAGCGCGCCCGCAGACCGCCCCTGCTTCCCCCTCCGGGGCAGCGGCCGGCGGGACATGGGCAGCTCTTCGGCGTGGGGCGGGGCGGCGGGCCTTGGCCGGGGGGGAGCGCTCGGCTGCAAGCCGGGGGTCGCGTCGGTCCGGGACTCGCGTGGCTCGTTCAGCCACAGCCGCAGGCGGGCGCACGCGTTTACCTGCGCACGCATTTACCTGCTCCGCCGCGGGACCCCTCGCATGGATGCAGCAGTTCCTTCTCCGAGGGGAGCGGCCACGAGGCTTCAGTTTTTTCCAACGGCCAGGCTCCCCTCTCAGTGCCTGGGGGTCCCGGGCCACTGCCCTCGGGGGCCTCCCCGGTGAAAAAACGGGGGAGAGTGAGGGTATCTAGCCCGGAAGATCCCGCAGTAGGGGGGTCAGGAATAGGTCCACATTCCGCTGCAACAGCGGGCGGGTCCGTGGGCTGCCCGCAAGGGCTCATGCCGGCTTTCGGTTGGGGTCCTCCGCCATGGGGACCCGCCATGCCCGGGGGTACTCACGGCGCTTATCCGCCAGCCCCACCAGGGGCCCCCTGGGGTTTCGGGGGGGGATGGGCCCCTTTCTCTCCTTATGGATTTCCTTCCTGGGGGATCCCAGGGGGGTTGGCTGGGCAAGCGGCTGGGGGCACCATCACCACAAGGGCACCGGCCGCTCGGCCCTCAGCTGCTCAATCGTCGGGCCGTGGGAAGGCGTCAGGATCGTCCGCAGCCAAGGGGCGGAGCCGCCCACCCCCGCTCGCTGCGGGGACCTCCCGGGCCCCCCGTCCATCCTCTCTTCGCACAGAGGAGCTTACATCGGTGAACAGCCCCTCCCAACAGTCTGACCCTGGCGAGCAGCTATCCGAAGAGGAGGGGGGAATCCGGGCCGAGTAGCAGCCAGCCAAAAAAATGGGCGGTGAGTCTTCCACCTCCAACGAGGAGGATGGGGTTGGGCATTGGGATCCTGAGTACTGGCTGCGGGGGGAATGTGTCCCGGGGGTCCCATCTTGGCTGTTACAATGCCGCTAAGAGGCCCGGGCCGGCAGGGCCAAGATCCAGGGCTCGGGGTGCACGCAGGACCCTCCACTGGGGTATAAGGATCGTGATGTTCCTCCTGGCACCCATTTATCTACCAAGCTAAGGGGTGAGGCATTAAGCGGCTGCTATGTGGATTTATTTAAGTTCATTAGGCCCCTTGAGCGGTCTGCACGTACAAGTGTGAAGGGCCCCCACGAGGCGCCGGTTGCATATGACGGCGAAAGTTCTTTGCTTGCCTGGACAAGGGGATTCGCTGGATACCTCCGGCTGGTCACGTCAGTTTTCCCCGAGAGGGCCCCGCACTTGGCTGGGCATTTGTCGAATGTGTTGGATCGATCCAGCCCTCTGTACAGTCAAATATGCCTCTTTCGATCATGCGGTAGCCTTGGTAAGGGCTTGTGGTCCGCGGGCCCTCATGGCAAAATGTGACATCAGGTCAGCCTTCCGCCTCTTACCGGTGCACCCCGGGGATTTCTCATTGCTGGGTTTTAAATTTGGGGGCATGTGGTACGTGGACAGGTCCATGCCTATGGGCTGTGCCGTGGCATGTGCGGCCTTTGAGACATTCAGCTCCTTCGTCAAATGGGTCTTTAAAAGAGAGGGATGGGTCGCCATATATCACGCACTAATTGGACGACTACCTCTTGGTCGGCTCAGCCGGGACGGGGGAGTGCGCCCAGCGCTTATTGGGATTTCAGGAGCTGGCTGATGAACTCGGCATACCGCTGGCTCAGGAGAAGACGGAAGGTCCAACGGAGGTGCTCACCTATCTTGGGATTACCATTGATTCCAGAGAAGGGTGCTCACGGCTGCCGGCGGACAAACTCGGGGCCCTGTCAGGTCAATTACGCGCACTCTTGGCCCGCAATAAGTGTACCCTACGGGAGATGCAGCAGCTTCTCGGCCACCTAAATTTTGCCTGCAAGGCTGTAAAACCTGGGAGAGCCTTTTGCAGGCGCCTGGCTCAGGCAACGGCCGGGATTCAAGCCCCCCAACATCACATTCGCCTCACAAAGCAGATAAAAGCCGACATGGCTATCTGGCTATCATTTTTGTCATCATTTAATGGTGTGGCGATCTGGCAGTACCCGCTGCTCCTAGGTGCAATCTGATGCGGATGGGAGTTTAGGTTTCGGCGTGTTTTTCAATAACAGATGGTGCGCTCAACCTTGGCCTGCCAGTTGGAAAACCGGGGGCCTCCTTAGGGATCTTACGTTCCTTGAGGTCTTTCCAATTTTGGCCGTGGTGGTTATATGGAGCAAGGAGTTCAAGAACCATAGGTTACCTTTTGGTGTGATAACCAGGCGGTTGTCAGGGTTGTCAATCGGCAGTCTTCTCGCTCCGAGCGGGTAATGCGTTTGGTACGCCGCCTAGTGTTGACCTGCTTAAAGTTTAACATTTCTTTTCCCGCCAAGCATGTTCCAGGGGTGGACAACGATATAGCGGATGCTCTATCCCGACTACAAATGCAGCGCTTCAAAATTGAGAGAATAGAGTATTCCATAGAGTAATAACAGAGTATTCCATAGTATTCCATAGAGTAATAACAGAGTATTCCATAGAGTAATAACTGAGAATAGAGTATTCCATAATACCATGTAATATACGATGTAGTAGTATTCACTACTACATTGATTACATTCTTTGGATGCAATGAATGACATAAAGCGATTTCTTAGCCGAGTATTTAAGGTGTCTGTAGCATGCATGCTATACATGTAATATACATGCTATACATGTAATCATGTCTGTAGCATGCATGGTATATGGATATAGCAGGTATATATCCTATTCGTTGTATCGATGTAATCAGTGACATACTGTAATTCCTTAGCCAACGAGTACTTAAGGTTCTCATACCCAGTAGAAGATAGAATTTCGTAATATTATGTAATGCTAGCAGAGAATTTGGAAATACCACTAGTTGCTTTTGCTATATAACCGTATTTCCTATTCGGTGTATGGATGTAATCAATGACATACAGTGATTTCTTAGCCGAGTACTTCACGTGACTTTGGCATGCATGCTATATGAATATATTGGTTGCATGGATGTAATCAATTCCATGCAGCAATGTCTTAGCCAAAACGTATTTATCTCATAGGCAGTAGAAGATAGAATTTTGTAATACTATGTAATGCTTGCAGAGATTTTACAACTACCACTAGATGCTTTTGCTATATAACCGTATTTCCTATTCCTTGTATGGATGTAATCAATGACATACAGTGATTTCTTAGCCGAGTACTTCACGTGACTTTAGCATGCATGCTATATGAATATATTCGTTGCATGGATGTAATCAATGCCATGCAGCAATGTCTTAGCCAACACGTATTTATCTCATAGGCAGTAGAAGATAGAATTTCGTAATACTATGTAATGCTAGCCGAGATTTAGGAACTACCATTAGTTGCTTTTGCTATATAACCGTATTTCCTATTCATTGTAGTCAATGACATATAGTGATTCCTTAGCCGAGTACTTCACGTGACTTTAGCATGCATGCTATATGAATACATTCGTTGTATGGATGTAATCAATGCCATACAGCAATTTCTTAGCCAACACGTATTTAAGATTATCTCATAGGCAGTTGAAGATAGAATTTCATAACACTGCATAGTAATGATAGTAGTAGCAATAGTTGTTTAAATATATCTGAAAAACTATTTCCAGATCATACCCAGTAGGATCGACTTTCATAATACTTTGTAATAATAACAGAGAATAGAGTATTCCATAATACAATGTAATATACAATGTAGTAGTATTCACTACTATATTGATTACATTCTTTAGATGCAATGAATACATTCTTTGGATGCAATGAATGACATAAAGTGATTTCTTAGCCGAGTACTTCACGTGACTTTAGCATGCATGCTATATGAATACATTCGTTGTATGGATGTAATCAATGCCATACAGCAATTTCTTAGCCAACACATATTTAAGATTATCTCATAGGCAGTTGAAGATAGAATTTCATTTAATTCATGTAATTACGATGTAATAGTATTCACTACTACATTGATTACGTTCTTTGGATGCAATGAATGACATAAAGAGATTACTTAGCCGAGTATTTAAGGGGTCTGTAGCATGCATGCTATATGGATATAGCAGGTATATATCCTATTCGTTGTATGGATGTAATCAGTGACATAATGAAATTCCTTAGCCAACGAGTACTTAAGGTTATCATACCAAGTAGAAGATAGAATTTCGTAATGCTATGTAATACTAGCAGAGAATTTGGAAATACCACTAGTTGCTTTTGCTATATAACCGTATTTCCTATTCGTTGTATGGATGTAATCAATGACATACAGTGATTTCTTAGCTGAGTTCTTCACGTGACTTTGGCATGCATGCTATATGAATATATTCGTTGCATGGATGTAATCAATGCCATGCAGCAATGTCTTAGCGAACACGTATTTATCTCATAGGCAGTAGAAGATAGAATTTCATAACACTGCATAGTAATGATAGTAGTAGCACTAGTTGATTTAATACATCTGAAAAACTATTTCAAGATCATATCCAGTAGGATAGACTTTCATAATACTTTGTAATAATGACAGAGAATAGAGTATTCCATAATACAATGTAATATACGATGTAGTAGTATTCACTACTACATTGATTACATTCTTTGGATGCAATGAATACATTCTTTGGATGCAATGAATGACATAAAGCGATTTCTTAGCAGAGTATTTAAGGTGTCTGTAGCATGCATGCTATACATGTAATATACATGCTATACATGTAATCATGTCTGTAGCATGCATGCTATATGGATATAGCAGGTATATATCCTATTCGTTGTATCAATGTAATCACTGACATAATATAATTCCTTAGCCAACGAGTACTTAAGGTTATCATACCAAGTAGAAGATAGAATTTCGTAATACTATGTAATACTAGCAGAGAATTTGGAAATACCACTAGTTGCTTTTGCTATATAACCGTGTTTCCTATTCGTTGCATGGATGTAATCAATGAAATACAGTGATTTCTTAGCCGAGTACTTCACGTGACTTTAGCATGCATGCTATATGAATACATTCGTTGTATGGATGTAATCAAGGCCATACAGCCATTTCTTAGCCAACACGTATTTAAGATTATCTCATAGGCAGTTGAAGATAGAATCTCATAACACTGCATAGTAATGATAGTAGTAGCACTAGTTGATTTAATACAACTGAATAACTATTTCAAGATCATACCCAGTAGGATAGACTTTCATAATACTTTGTAATAATAACAGAGAAGAGTATTCCATAATACAATGTAATATACGATGTAGTAGTATTCACTACTACATTGATTACATTCTTTGTATGCAATGAATGACATAAAGCGATTTCTTAGCCGAGTATTTAAGGGGTCTGTAGCATGCATGCTATACATGTAATATACATGCTATACACGTAATCATGTCTGTAGCATGCATATATATGCATGTATATCCTATTCGTTGTATCGATGTAATCAGTGACATAATGTAATTCCTTAGCCAACGAGTACTTAAGGTTATCATATCAACGAGTACTTAAGGTTATCGTAGAAGATAGAATTTCGTAATACTATGTAATGCTAGCAGAGATTTTGGAACTACCACTAGTTGCTTTTGCTATATAACCGTATTTCCTATTCGCTGTAATCAATGACATATAGTGATTCCTCAGCAGAGTACTTCACGTGACTTTAGCATGCATGCTATATGAATACATTCGTTGTATGGATGTAATCAATGCCATACAGCAATTTCTTAGCCAACACATATTTAAGATTATCTCATAGGCAGTTGAAGATAGAATTTCATAAAACTGCATAGTAATGATAGTAGTAGCAGTAGTAGATTTAATACATCTGAAAAACTATTTCAGGATCATACCCAGTAGGATAGACTTTCATAATACTTTGTAATAATAACAGAGAATAGAGTATTCCATAATACAATGTAATATACGATGTAGTAGTATTCACTACTATATTGATTACATTCTTTGGATGTAATTCACTACTACATTGATTACATTCTTTGGATGCAATGAATACATTCTTTGGATGCAATGAATGACATAAAGCCATTTCTTAGCCGAGTATTTAAGTTGTCTGTAGCATGCATGCTATACATGTAATATACATGCTAAACATGTAATCATGTCTGTAGCATGCATGCTATATGGATATAGCAGGTATATATCCTATTCGTTTTATCGATGTAATCAGTGACATACTGTAATTCCTTAGCCAACAAGTACTTAAGGTTCTCATACCCAGTAGAAGATAGAATTTCATAATACTATGTAATGCTAGCAGTGAATTTGGAAATACCACTAGTTGCTTTTGCTATATAACCGTATTTCCTATTCGTTGTATGGATGTAATCAATGCCATACAGCAATTTCTTAGCCAACACGTATTTAAGATTAAATCATAGGCAGTTGAAGATAGAATTTCATATCACTGCATAGTAATGATACTAGTAGCACTGGTTGATTTAATACATCTTAAAAACTATTTCAAGATCATACTCAGTAGGATAGACTTTCATAATACTTTGTAATAAGAACAGAGAATAGAGTATTCCATAATACAATGTAATATACGATATAGTAGTATTCACTACTACATTGATTATATTCTTTGGATGCAATTAATACATTCTTTGGATGCAATGAATGACATAAAGCGATTTCTTAGCCGAGTATGTAAGGTGTCTGTAGCATGCATGCTATACATGTAATATACATGCTATACATGTAATCATGTCTGTAGCATGCATGCTATATGGATATAGCAGGTATATATCCTATTCGTTGTATCGATGTAATCAGTGACATAATGTAATTCCTTAGCCAACGAGTACTTAAGGTTCTCATACCCAGTAGAAGATAGAATTTCGTAATACTATGTAATACTAGCAGAGAATTTGGAACTACCACTAGTTGCTTTTGCTATATAACCGTATTTCCTATTCATTGGAATCAATGACATAATGTAATTCCTTAGCCAACGAGTACTTCAGGTTATCATACCCAATAGAAGATAGAATTTCGTAATACTATGTAATGCTAGCAGAGATTTTGGAAATACTACTAGTTGCTTTTGCTATATAACCGTTCCTATTCGTTGATTACATTCTTTGGATGCAATGAATACATTCTTTGGATGCAATGAATACATTCTTTGGATGCAATGAATGACATAAAGTGATTTCTTAGCCGAGTATTTAAGGGGTCTGTAGCATGCATCCTATACATGTAATATACATGCTATACATGTAATCATGTCTGTAGCATGCATATATATGCATGTATATCCTATTCGTTGTATCGATGTAATCAGTGACATAATGTAATTCCTTAGCCAACGAGTTCTTAAGGTTATCATATCAACGAGTAAAGGTTATCATAGAAGATAGAATTTCGTAATACTATGTAATGCTAGCAGAGAATTTGGAAATACTACTAGTTGCTTTTGCTAGATAACCGTATTTCCTATTCGATGTAATCAATGACATACAGTGATTTCTTAGCCGAGTACTTCACGTGACTTTAGCATGCATGCTATATGAATATATTGGTTGCATGGACGTAATCAATGCCATACAGCAATTTCTTAGCCAACACGTATTTAAGATTATCTCATAGGCAGTTGAAGATAGAATTTCATAACACTGCATAGTAATTATAGTAGTAGCACTAGTTGATTTAATACATCTGAAAAACTATTTCAAGATCATACACACTAGGATAGACTTTCATAATACTTTGTAATAATAGCAGAGAATAGAGTATTCCATAATACAATGTAATATACGATATAATAGTATTCGTTACTACATTTATTATGTTCTTTGGATGCAATGAATACATTCTTTGGATGCAATGAATGACATAAAGCGATTTCTTAGCCGAGTATTTAAGGGGTCTGTAGCATGCATGCTATATATGTAATATACAAGCTATACATGTAATCATGTCTGTAGCATGCATATATATGTATGTATATCCTATTCGTTGTATCGATGTAATCAGTGACATAATGTAATTCCTTAGCCAAAGAGTACTTAAGGTTATCATACCCAGTAGAAGATAGAATTTCGTAATACTATGTAATGCTAGCAGAGATTTTTGAACTACCACTAGTTGCTTTTGCTATATAACCGTATTTCCTATTCGTTGTATGGATGTAATCAATGACATACAGTGATTTCTTAGCCGAGTACTTCACGTGACTTTAGCATGCATGCTATATGAATATATTCGTTGCATGGATGTAATCAATGCCATGCAGCAATGTCTTAGCCAACACGTATTTATCTCATAGGCAGTAGAAGATAGAATTTCGTAATACTATGTAATGCTAGCAGAGATTTTGGAACTACCACTAGTTGCTTTTGCTATATAACCGTATTTCCTATTCGTTGTAATCAATGACATATAGTGATTCCTTAGCCGAGTACTTCACGTGACTTTAGCATGCATGCTATATGTATACATTCGTTGTATGGATATAATCAATGCCATACAGCAATTTCTTAGCCAACACGTATTCAAGATTAAATCATAGGCAGTTGAAGATAGAATTGCATAACACTGCATAGTAATGATAGTAGTAGCACTAGTTGATTTAATACATCTGAAAAACTGGAGCCGCTGCCGCCATAAACGCGCGGCGGCCATTGCGGAAGTGGAGGCCCCGCGAGGACAAAGAACTCGCCGCGGCGTGCCGTTCCCAGGTAGGGGCCACTCCCCCTTCAGGAGGCACGCCGCTCACCTGAGGCGGAGGGGGCGGGGACGGGGCAGCGGCTGGCTTATAAGGCGCTAGCGGCCTGGCCAGGCACATTGCTGCCCGCTACACGGCCACCCCTCTCTTCCTTTCCTGTCTTCTTCGCCTCGACCCCAACAGCGTTCGTTACCTGAGCAAGAGTTCTTCTCGACTCTCGGCTGCGCATTCACCGACGGGTATTTAAAAAAAAAGAGAGAGAGAGAGAGAGAGAGAGCCTAGCGGGGGGGGGGGTTTCCCTTCGGGGTTCCAGTTCCGAATGTTCATTGTTCTCATCGGGGCGGCAAGGCGTGATTCCTTCTACCCGGTTTCTCCCGGTTTTCGGCAGCATACGGCATGGCGCCAGCGGCTCCAAAAACCACTTCCAGGAGCACTAGCTAGCGAGCGCGCCCGCAGACCGCCCCTGCTTCCCCCTCCAGGGGAGCGGACAGCGGGACACGGGCAGCTCTTCGGCGCGGGGTGGGGTGGCGGGCCTTGGCCGGGGGGGAGCGCTCGGCTGCAAGCCGGGGGTCACGTCGGTCCGGGACTCGCGCGGCTCTTTCAGCCACAGCCGCAGGAGGAGCAGGGGGCGGGAATTTGTCAGTACGCCGTGGGCGCACGCGTTTACCTGCTCCGCCGCGGGACCCCTCACCCGGATGCAGCAGTTCCTTCTCCGAGGGGAGCGGCCACGAGGCTTCAGTTTTTTCCACCGGCCAGGCTCCCCTCTCAGTGCCTGGGGGTCCCGGGCCACTGCCCTCGGGGGCCTCCCCGGTGAAAAAACGGGGGATAGTGAGGGTATCTAGCCCGGAAGATCCCGCAGTAGGGGGGTCAGGAATAGGTCCGCATTCCGCTGCAACAGCAGGCGGGTCCGCGGGCTGCCCTCAAGGCTCATGCTGGCTTTCGGTTTGGGTCCTCTGCCATGGGGACCCGCCATGTCCAGGGGTACTCACGGCGCTAATCCGCCAGCCCCACCAGGAGCCCCCTGGTCTTTTTGGGGGGGATGGGCCCCTTTCTCTCCTTATGGATTTCCTTCCTGGGGGATCCCAGGGGGGTTGGCAGGGCAAGTTGCTGGGGGGGTTTTACAGGGCTCGTCCGCGGAGGTTGGTGGGGGCAGGGCAACCGGTCGTTCAGCCCCCCGGCCGGCCGCCACAAGGGCACCGGCCGCTCGGCCCTCAGCTGCTCAATCGTCGGGCCGTGGGAAGGCGTCAGGATCGTCCGCAGCCAAGGGGCGTAGCTGCCCACCCCCGCTCGCTGCGGGGACCTCCCGGGCCCCCCGTCCATCCTCTCTTCGCACAGAGGAGCTTACATCGGTGGACAGCCCCTCCCAACAGTCTGACCCTGGCGAGCAGCTATCCGAAGAGGAGGGGGGAATCCGGGCCGAGGAGCAGCCAGCCGAAAAAATGGGCGGTGAGTCTTCCACCACCGACGAGGAGGATGGGGTTGGGCATTGGGATCCTGAGTACTGGCTGTGGGGGGAATGTGTCCCGGGGTTCCCATCTTGGCTGTTGCAATGCCGCCAAGAGGCCCGGGCCGGCAGGGCCAAGATCCAGGGCTCGGGGTGCGCGCAGGACCCTCCACTGGGGTATAAGGATCGTGATGTTCCTCCTGGCACCCATTTATCTACCAAGCTAAGGGGTAAGGCATTAAGCGGCTGCTATGTGGATTTATTTAAGTTCATTAGGCCCCTTGAGTGGTCTGCACGTACAAGCGTGAAGGGCCCCCGCGAGGTGCCGGTTGCATATGACGGCGAACGTTCTTTGCTTGCCTGGACAAGGGGATTCGCTGAATACCTCCGGCTGGTCACGTCAGTTTTCCCCGAGAGGGCCCCGCACTTGGCTGGGCATTTGTCCAATGTGTTGGATGCGAGGATGCTAGGAGGAGAGCCAGCAGCATTGGGATATGATGAAGCGTTTCGGCGACGGGTATCCAGGGGGCCTCCTTCGGGATCTTACGTTCCTTGAGCTCTTTCCAATTTTGGCCGCGGTGGTTATATGGAGCAAGGAGTTCAAGAACCATAGGTTACCTTTTGGTGTGATAACCAGGCGGTTGTCAGGGTTGTCAATCGGCAGTCTTCTCGCTCCGAGCGGGTAATGTGTTTGGTGCGCCGCCTAGTGTTGACCTGCTTAAAGTTTAACATTTCTTTTTCCGCCAAGCATGTTCCAGGGGTGGACAACGATATAGCGGATGCTCTATCCCGACTACACATGCAGCGCTTCAAAATTCTTGCTCCGGAAGTGGACCCGACCCCAGAAGACTTCCCCGGGGACCTCTGGAATCTTGGCGTCGAGTAGTTCAGGACGGGCTATCGGCATCACTGGCGCCATCTACGCGCCGGTCCTACGCTGCGGCAATTTCGGGTTATCAGGCATGCTTACGGGATCAACTGGGAACCACGCCATTCCCGCCGTCCGAGGAGTCCATATTACGCTATTTGGCATATCTGCGGGACAATGGGCGTTTCGCCAGGACTCTGAATGTTCAATTGTCTGGTCTTGCGTTCTTTTGCAGGTTGCAGGGATGGTGGGATCCCAGGTCATCCTTCGTGATCCGCAAAGCATTGGAGGGTTGGCGCAGAATAGCGCCAAGGGCCCAGGACGCTCGTCCGCCAATCACTGGGGCATTGTTGGAAAAATTGATTGCGCAATTGCACACAGAGTGTTTTTCGCCCTATGAAGCTTTACTTTTCCGCGCGGCATTCTTGGTTGCATATTTTGGGGCCTTCCGCATCAGCGAGGTGGCCGCGGCATCTCGCACGGGTGTTTCGAATAGTGCCATCGGCAGGGAAGACGTACAAATTAGGGATGGGCATCTGCATATCCGCTTGCGGCGGTCTAAGACGGACCAGCAGGGGGCAGGGGCTCTGGTTGTCCTTCCAGCGCGGGGGTGAGACCCCCTTTGCCCAGTAAAAGGGGTTTCGAAATTTTTGGCCTTACGCCCAAAGGTCCCTGGTATCCTATTCATGCATCGGGACGGCACGTCGCTATCGCGTTTTCAATTCTCGGCGGTCCTACATGCCTGCCTGAGGGGCTTGGGTATACCTACTGACGGGTTCAGCTCCCACTCCTTCCGGATCGGGGTGGCCAGCCAAGCCGCTCATGACGGCATGAGCACTGAGGGCATCAAAGCACTGGGGCGTTGGCGGTCATCCGCCTTCAAGACATATATTCGGCCTGACCTTTCACTACTTTAATACCGCTCACAGGTTCTGGCTTCAGGAGACGTCGAGCTTGGATCGTGGGCCACAGCATCGTTTACTGGGCCGGGGAGTACGCAAGACAGTCTGGATGGGGCGCCCATTTGGGCCTCGAACGGTCTTTTGACATTACATGGCACGGATCCCGCGGCATGCAGTGGCACGATCTTCTTCCGCTCATCCGACGGCTGCTGGGGGACTGCCCTCCCCCGGACGTGATCGTTATTCAGCTGGGGGAAAATGACTTACCTGCTATACCAGCGTTGGACCTGGCCGTTTCCATCATGAGGGACTTGCTTATCATCCAGCAACTCTGCCCCGGCACACTGGTGCGGTGGTGCGAGCTCCTGGTGCGGCGCTCATGGAAAGGGGCTCGGGACCCACGCAAGGTGGACATGGCACGGCGCAAGATTTGCCGCACTGTCAGGAGATCCTGCGAGACTCGGTGCTGCGCGGTCATACCGCACCCCGATATAATGTTTGGCTTGGCCCCCCTCTTTCGGCAGGATGGCGTACACCTCTCAGAGTGGGGTCAGGATCTTTGGCTAGCAGATCTTCGGGCAGCTTTGGAAGGGCTCATCTCGCCATGAGCGTTGGCGGGAGCGGGAGCCGTGGCACTAGCTCCCGCTCTGTGGCGGTTTGTTAAGGGGCGGATCCAGGGGGGGGCACAACCTGCGCCCGTGAGCCAGGGGGTGCCCACTTGCGGGAGCCTCCCCTAAGGAGGCGGCCGTGGCTGGCAGGCCGGCTTCACTAGAGGGGCCGGCCGCTTTCCATGGCAGGGCGGCTGCGGGCGGGCTCCAATGAGGTTGACGCCCGTGGGACCCGGCAAGTCTTGCCTTCCCAAGGGGGATAGAGGGCCTGATGAATACATTCTTTGGATGCAATGAATGACATAAAGCGATTTCTTAGCTGAGTATTTAAGGGGTCTGTAGCATGCATGCTATATTCGTTGCATGATTACATCGATACAACGAATAGGATATATACCTGCTATATCCATATAGCATGCATTCTACAGACATGATTGCATGTATAGCTTGTATATTACATATATAGCATGCATGCTACAGACCCCTTAAATACTCGGCTAAGAAATCGCTTTATGTCATTCATTGCATCCAAAGAATGTATTCATTGCATCCAAAGAATGTAATCAATGTAGTAGTGAATACTACTACATCGTATATTACATTGTATTATGGAATACTCTATTCTCAGTTCTTATTACAAAGTATTATGAAAGTCTATCCTACTGGGTATGATCTTGAAATAGTTTTTCAGATGTATTAAATCAACTAGTGCTACTACTATCATTACTATGCAGTGTTATGAAATTCTATCTTCAACTGCCTATGAGATAATCTTAAATACATGTTGGCTAAGAAATTGCTGTATGGCATTGATTACATCCATACAACGAATGTATTCATATAGCATGCATGCTAAAGTCACGTGAAGTACTCGGGTAAGGAATCACTATATGTCATTGATTACAACGAATAGGAAATACGGTTATATAGCAAAAGCAATTAGTGGTAGTTCCAAAATCTCTGCTAGCATTACATAGTATTACGAAATTCTATCTTCAACTGCCTATGAGATAAAAACGTGTTGGCTAAGACATTGCTGCATGGCATTGATTACATCCATGCAACCAATATATTCATATAGCATGCATGCTAAAGTCACGTGAAGTACTCGGCTAAGAAATCACTGTATGTCATTGATTACATCCATACAACGAATAGGAAATACGGTTATATAGCAAAAGCAACTAGTGGTATTTCCAAATTCTCTGCTAGCATTACATAGTATTACGAAATTCTATCTTCTACTGGGTATGATAACCTTAAGTACTCGTTGGCTAAGGAATTACATTATGTCACTGATTACATCGATACAACGAATAGGATATATACCTGCTATATCCATATAACATGCATTCTACAGACATGATTACATGTATAGCATGTATATTACATGTATAGCATGCATGCTACAGACACCTTAAATACTCGGCTAAGAAATCGCTTTATGTCATTCATTGCATCCAAAGAATGTATTCATTGAATCCAAAGAACGTAATCAATGTAGTAGTGAATACTATTACATCGTATATTACATTGTATTATGGAATACTCTGTTCTCTGTTATTATTACAAAGTATTATGAAAGTCTATCCTACTGGGTATTATCTTGAAATAGTTTTTCAGGTGTATTAAATCAACTAGTGCTACTACTATCATTACTATGCAGTGTTATGAAATTCTATCTTCAACTGCCTATGAGATAATCTTAAATACGTGTTGGCTAAGAAATTGCTGTATGGCATTGATTACATCCATACAACGAATGTATTCATATAGCATGCATGCTAAAGTCACGTGAAGTATTCGGCTAAGGAATCACTATATGTCAATGATTACAACGAATAGGAACGGTTATATAGCAAAAGCAAATAGTGGTATTTCCAAAATCTCTGCTAGCATTACATAGTATTACGAAATTCTATCTTCTATTGGGTATGATAACCTTAAGTACTCGTTGGCTAAGGAATTACATTATGTCATTGATTACAACGACTAGGAAATACGGTTATATAGCAAAAGCAACCAGTGGTAGTTCCAAAATATCTGAGAGCATTACATAGTATTACGAAATTCTATCTTCTACTGCCTATGAGATAAATACGTGTTGGCTAAGACATTGCTGCATGGCAATGATTACATCCATGCAACGAATATATTCATATAGCACGCATGCTAAAGTCACGTGAAGTACTCGGCTAAGAAATCACTGTATGTCATTGATTACATCCATACAACGAATAGGAAATACAAAATAGCAGGAATTAGCAAAAGCAACTAGTGGTATTTCCAAATTCTCTGCTAGTATTACATAATATTACGAAATTCTATCTTCTACTGGGTATGATAACCTTAAGTACTCGTTGGCTAAGGAATTACATTATGTCACTTATTACATCGATACAACAAATAGGATATATACCTGCTATATCCATATAGCATGCATGCTACAGACATGATTACATGTATAGCATGTATATTACATGTATAGCATGCATGCTACAGACACCTTAAATACTCACCTAAAAATCGCCTTATGTCATTCATTGCATCCAAAGAATGTAATTAATGTAGTAGTGAATACTACTACATCGTATATTACATTGTATTATGGAATACTCTATTCTCTGTTATTATTACAAAGTATTATGAAAGTCTATCCTACTGGGTATGATCTTGAAATAGTTTTTCAGATGTATTAAATCAACTAGTGCTACTACTATCATTACTATACAGTGTTATGAGATTCTATCTTCAACTGCCTATGAGATAATCTTAAATACGTGTTGGCTAAGAAATTGCTGTATGGCATTGATTACATCCATACAACGAATGTATTCATATAGCATGCATGCTAAAGTCACGTGAAGTACTCGGCTAAGAAATCACTGTATGTCGTTGATTACATCCATACAACGAATAGGAAATACGGTTATATAGCAAAAGCAACTAGTGGTATTTCCAAATTCTCTGCTAGTATTACATAGTATTACGAAATTCTATCTTCTACTTGGTATGATAACCTTAAGTACTCGTTGGCTAAGGAATTACATTATGTCACTGATTACATTGATACAACGAATAGGATATATACCTGCTATAACCATATAGCATGCATGCTACAGACATGATTACATGTATAGCATGTATATTACATGTATAGCATGACACTACAGACACCTTAAATACTCGGCTAAGAAATCGCTTTATGTCATTCATTGCATCCAAAGAAGGTATTCATTGCATCCAAAGAACGTATTCAATGTAGTAGTGAATACTATTACATCGTATATTACATTGTATTATGGAATACTCTATTCTCTGTTATTATTACAAAGTATTATGAAAGTCTATCCTACTGGGTATGATCTTGAAATAGTTTTTCAGATGTATTAAATCAACTAGTGCTACTACTATCATTAGTATGCAGTGTTATGAAATTCTATCTTCAACTGCCTATGAGATAATCTTAAATACGTCTTTGCTAAGAAATTGCTGTATGGCATTGATTACATCCATACAACGAATGTATTCATATAGCATGCATGCTAAAGTCACGTGAAGTACTCGGGTAAGGAATCACTATATGTCATTGATTACAACCATACAACGAATAGGAAATACGGCTATCCGAAGAGGAGGGGGGAATCCGGGCCGAGGAGCAGCCAGCCGAAAAAATGGGCGGTGAGACTTCCACCTCCGACGAGGAGGATGGGGTTGGGCATTGGGATCCTGAGTACTGGCTGTGGGGGGAATGTGTCTCGGGGTTCCCATCTTGGCTGTTGCAATGCCGCCAAGAGGCCCGGGCGGGCATAAAGCAAAAGCAACTAGTGGTATTTCCAAATTCTCTGCTAGCATTACATAGTATTATGAAATTCTATCTTCTACTGGGTATTAGTACCTTAAGTACTCGTTGGCTAAGGAATTACATTACGTCACTGATTACATCGATACAACGAATAGGATATACATGCATATATATGCATGCTACAGACATGATTACATGTATAGCATATATATTACATGTATAGCATGCATGCTACAGACACCTTAAATACTCGGCTAAGAAATCGCTTTATGTCATTCATTGCATCCAAAGAATGTAATCAATGTAGTAGTGAATACTACTACATCGTATATTACATGGTATTATGGAATACTCTATTCTCAGTTATTACTCTATGGAATACTCTGTTATTACTCTATGGAATACTATGGAATACTCTGTTATTACTCTATGGAATACTCTATTCTCTCAATTTTGAAGCGCTGCATTTGTAGTCGGGATAGAGCATCCGCTATATCGTTGTCCACCCCTGGAACATGCTTGGCGGAAAAAGAAATGTTAAACTTTAAGCAGGTCAACACTAGGCGGTGCAGCAAACGCATTACCCGCTCGGAGCGAGAAGACTGCCGATTGACAACCCTGACAACCGCCTGGTTATCACACCAAAAGGTAACCTATGGTTCTTGAACTCCTTGCTCCATATAACCACCACGGCCAAAATTGGAAAGAGCTCAAGGAACGTAAGATCCCTAAGGAGGCCCCCGGTTTTCCAACTGGCAGGCCAAGGTTGAGCGCACCATCTGTTATTGAAAAACACGCCGAAACCTAAACTCCCATCCGCATCAGATTGCACCTGCAGATCATCACCTAGGAGCAGCGGGGACTGCCAGATCGCCACACCATTAAATGATGACAAAAATGATAGCCAGATAGCCATGTCGGCTTTTATCTGCTTTGTGAGGCGAATGTGATGTTGGGGGGCTTGAATCCCGGCCGTTGCCTGAGCCAGGCGCCTGCAAAAGGCTCTCCCAGGTTTTACAGCCTTGCAGGCAAAATTTAGGTGGCCGAGAAGCTGCTGCATCTCCCGTAGGGTACACTTATTGCGGGCCAAGAGTGCGCGTAATTGACCTGACAGGGCCCCGAGTTTGTCCGCCGGCAGCCGTGAGCACCCTTCTCTGGAATCAATGGTAATCCCAAGATAGGTGAGCACCTCCGTTGGACCTTCCGTCTTCTCCTGAGCCAGCGGTATGCCGAGTTCATCAGCCAGCTCCTGAAATCCCAATAAGCGCTGGGCGCACTCCCCCGTCCCGGCTGAGCCGACCAAGAGGTAGTCGTCCAAAGAGTGCGTGATATATGGCGACCCATCCCTCTCTTTTAAAGACCCATTTGACGAAGGAGCTGAATGTCTCAAAGGCCGCACATGCCACGGCACAGCCCATAGGCATGGACCTGTCCACGTACCACATGCCCCCAAATTTAAAACCCAGCAATGAGAAATCTCCGGGGTGAACCGGTAAGAGGCGGAAGGCTGACCTGATGTCACATTTTGCCATGAGGGCCCGCGGACCACAAGCCCTTACCAAGGCTACCGCATGATCGAAAGAGGCATATTTGACTGTACAGAGGGCTGGATCGATGGAGTCGTTGACCGATGAGCCTTTGGGGTATGATAGGTGGTGTATGAGGCGAAACTCACCTGGCGTTCTCTTCGGCACCACCCCCGGAGGCGATACCCGGAGATTCTCCAAGGGAGGGGCTGCATACGGCCCCACCACCCTGCCCGCATCCAGCTCCTTTCGCAGCTTTGCCTCCACGATCTCCGGCATTAGCCGAGCGGATTTTAAATTAGCGCAAGACGTGGCCACCTGATCCCCCGTGAATGGAATGCGGAACCCATGAGTGAATCCCTCCCTAAGGTTAGTGGCCGCGGCCTGATCCCGATAAGATGCAAGCAAAGGAAGAAGAGTTGATAGCCTGATGGGAGATGGAGCCTTAACGTGCAACCGAGCAGGGCTAGGAGGCATTAGCCTGCCCTTTCCGCTGCCTCCCGCGAGTCCTCCTGAGGTGCCGGACCCACCCCTTTTTTTGGGAGTGGGCCGGCCCCTCCGAAAGGGCCGCTTGCTACACTCTATCTTGGGATGTGAACCCCCACACCCCTCGCATGCATGCGAGTACTTACATTTCTTCCTCTCGCACCCATTCTGGTTGTATTCCCAGCAAACGCCCGTCAGGTCTTTCCTGTATGAAGGGCGATTCCCCTCCGCCCCACCGGCTGACTTCTGCCGAGGACCAAATGCCCGGACCCAAAGGTCGGCCTATCCCATCTGGCCTCGGGGTTGCTGGATACCCGTCGCCGAAACGCTTCATCATATCCCAATGCTGCTGGCTCTCCTCCTAGCATCCTAGGGAATATATTCATATTACATGTATAGCATGCATGCAACAGACACCTTAAATACTCGGCTAAGAAATCGTTTTATGTCATTCATTGCATCCAAAGAATGTATTCATTGCATCCAAAGAACGTATTTAATGTAGTAGTGAATACTATGACATCGTATATTACATTGTATTATGGAATACTCTATTCTCTGTTATTTCAGACAGCTGCCTTTCCACTCTGCGCCACAAGAGGCTCAATCTAGTAGTAGCACTAGTAGCACTAGTTGATTTAGCATTAGTTGATTTAATTCAACCAATCTAGTAGTAGCACTAGTTGATTTAATACATCTGAAAAACTAATCAGTGCAATAATGTAATTCCTTAGCCGAGTACTTAAGGTTATCATATCAACGAGTACTTAAGGTTATCGTAGAAGATAGAATTTCGTAATACTATGTAATGCTAGCAGAGATTTTGGAACTACCACTAGTTGCTTTTGCTATATAACCGAATGACATAAAGCGATTTCTTAGCCGAGTATTTAAGGTGTCTCTAGCATGCATGCTATATGGATATAGCAGGTATATATCCTATTCGTTGTATCGATGTAATCAGTGACATACTGTAATTCCTTAGCCAACGAGTACTTAAGGTTCTCATACCCAGTAGAAGATAGAATTTCGTAATACTATGTAATGCTAGCAGATAATTTGGAAATTCCACTAGTTGCTTTTGCTATATAACCGTATTTCCTATTCGTTGTATGGATGTAATCAATGCCATACAGCAATTTCTTAGCCAACACGTATTTAAGATTAAATCATAGGCAGTTGAAGATAGAATTTCATAACACTGCATAGTAATGATACTAGTAGCACTGGTTGATTTAATACATCTGAAAAACTATTTCAAGATCATACCCAGTAGGATAGACTTTCATAATACTTTGTAATAAGAACAGAGAATACAGTATTCCATAATACAATGTAATATACGATGTAGTAGTATTCACTACTACATTGATTATATTCTTTGGATGCAATTAATACATTCTTTGGATGCAATGAATGACATAAAGCGATTTCTTAGCCGAGTATTTAAGGTGTCTGTAGCATGCATGCTATACATGTAATATACATGCTATACATGTAATCATGTCTGTAGCATGCATGCTATATGTATATAGCAGGTATATATCCTATTCGTTGTATCGACGTAATCAGTGACATAATGTAATTCCTTAGCCAACGAGTACTTAAGGTTATCATACCCAGTAGAAGATAGAATTTCGTAATACTATGTAATGCTTGCAGAGAATTTAGAAATACCACTAGTTGCTTTTGCTATATAACCGTATTTCCTATTCGTTGTATGGATGTAATCACTGACATACAGTGATTTCTTAGCCGAGTACTTCACGTGACTTTAGCATGCATGCTATATGAATATATTCGTTGCATGGATGTAATCAATGCCATGCAGCAATTTCTTAGCCAACACGTATCATGTAATCAATGCCATGCAGCAATTTCTTAGCCAACACGTATTTATCTCATAGGCAGTAGTAGATAGAATTTCATAACACTGCATAGTAATGATAGTAGTAGCACTAGTTGATTTAATACATCTGAAAAACTATTTCAAGATCATACCCAGTAGGATAGACTTTCATAATACTTTGTAATAAGAACATAGAATAGAGTATTCCATAATACATTGTAATATACGATGTAGTGGTATTCACTACTACATTGATTACATTCTTTGGATGCAATGAATACATTCTTTGGATGCAATGAATGACATAAGGCGATTTCTTAGCTGAGTATTTAAGGTGTCTGTAGCATGCATGCTATCTGGATATAGCAGGTATATATCCTATTCGGTGTATCGATGTAATCAGTGACATAATGTACTTCCTTAGACAACGAGTACTTAAGGTTATCATACCCAATAGAAGTTAGAATTTCGTAATACTATGTAATGCTAGCAGAGAATTTGGAAATACCACTAGTTCCTTTTGCTATATAACCGTATTTCCTATTCGTTGTAATCAATGACATACAGTGATTTCTTAGCCGAGTACTTCCCGTGACTTTAGCATGCATGCTATATGAATATATTCGTTGCATGGATGTAATCAATGCCATGCAGCAATGTCTTAGCCAACACGTTTTTATCTCATAGGCAGTTGAAGATAGAATTTCGTAATACTATGTAATGCTAGCAGAGATTTTGGAACTACCACTAGTTGCTTTTGCTATATAACCGTATTTCCTATTCGTTGTAATCAATGACATATAGTGATTCCTTAGCCGAGTACTTCACGTGACTTTAGCATGCATGCTATATGAATATATTCGTTGCATGGATGTAATCGATGCCATGCAGCAATTTCTTAGCCAACACGTAATTAAGATTATCTCATAAGCAGTTGAAGATAGAATTTCATAACACTGCATAAGAACAATAGTCAATCTAGTAGTATAGGTAAAAGGTAAAGGTATCCCCTGTGCAAGCACCGAGTCATGTCTGATCCTTGGGGTGACGCCCTCTAGCGTTTTCATGGCAGACTCAATACGGGGTGGTTTGCCAGTGCCTTCCCCAGTCATGACCGTTTACCCCCCAGCAAGCTGGTTACTCATTTTAGCGACCTTGGAAGGATGGAAGGCTGAGTCAACCTTGAGCCGACTGCTGGGATTGAACTCCCAGCCTTATGGGCAAAGCTTTCAGACAGCTGCCTTTCCACTCTGCGCCACAAGAGGCTCAATCTAGTAGTACACTAGTAGCACTAGTTGATTTAGCATTAGTTGATTTAATTCAACCAATCTAGTAGTAGCACTAGTTGATTTAATACATCTGAAAAACTATTTCAAGATCATACTCAGTAGGATAGACTTTCATAATACTTTGTAATAAGAACAGAGAATAGAGTATTCCATAATACAATGTAATATACGATGTAGCAGTATTCACTACTACATTGATTACATTCTTTGGATGCAACGAATACATTCTTTGGATGCAATGAATGACATAAAGCGATGTCTTAGCCGAGTATTTAAGGTGTCTGTAGCATGCATGCTATACATGTAATATACATGCTATACATGTAATCATGTCTGTAGCATGCATGCTATATGGATATAGCAGGTATATATCCTATTCGTTGAATCGACGTAATCAGTGACATAATGTTACTCTATAGCCAACGAGTACTTAAGTTTATCATACCCAGTAGAAGATAGAATTTCATAATACTATGTAATGCTAGCAGAGAATTTGGAAATACCATTAGTTGCTTTTGCTATATAACCGTATTTCCTATTCGTTGTATGGATGTAATCAATGACAAACAGGGATTTCTTAGCCGAGTACTTCACGTGACTTTAGCATGCATGCTATATGAATACATTCATTGCATGGATGTAATCAATGCCATGCAGCAATGTCTTAGCCAACACGTTTTTATCTCATAGGCAGTTGAAGATAGAATTTCGTAATACTATGTAATGCTAGCAGAGATTTTGGAACTACCACTAGTTGCTTTTGCTATATAACCGTATTTCCTATTCGTTGTATGGATGTAATCAATGACAAACAGGGATTTCTTAGCCGAGTACTTCACGTGACTTTAGCATGCATGCTATATGAATATATTGGTTGCATGGATATAATCAATGCCATGCAGCAATGTCTTAGCCAACACGTATTTATCTCATAGGTAGAAGAAGATAGAATTTCGTAATACTATGTAATGCTAGCAGAGATTTTGGAAATACTACTAGTTGCTTTTGCTATATAACCGTATTTCCTATTCGTTGTATGGATGTAATCAATGCCATACAGCAAATTCTTAGCCAACACGTATTTAAGATTATCTCTTAGGCAGTTGAAGATAGAATTTCATAACACTGCATAGTAATGATAGTAGTAGCACTAGTTGATTTAATACATCTGAAAAACTATTTCAAGATCATACCCAGTAGGATAGACTTTCATAATACTTTGTAATAATAACAGAGAATAGAGTATTCCGTAATACAATGTAATATACGATGTAGTAGTATTCACTACTACATTGATTACATTCTTTGGATGCAATGAATACATTCTTTGGATGCAATGAATGACATAAAGTGATTTCTTAGCCGAGTATTTAAGGGGTCTGTAGCATGCATCCTATACATGTAATATACATGCTATACATGTAATCATGTCTGTAGCATGCATATATATGCATGTATATCCTATTCGTTGTATCGATGTAATCAGTGACATAATGTAATTCCTTAGCCAACGAGTACTTAAGGTTATCATATCAATGAGTAAAGGTTATCATAGAAGATAGAATTTCGTAATACTATGTAATGCTAGCAGAGAATTTGGAAATACCACTAGTTGCTTTTGCTAGATAACCGTATTTCCTATTCGTCGTATGGATGTAATCAGACATACAGTGATTTCTTAGCCGAGTACTTCACGTGACTTTAGCATGCATGCTATATGAATATATTGGTTGCATGGATGTAATCAATGCCATGCAGCAATGTCTTAGCCAACACGTATTTATCTCATAGGCCGTAGAAGATAGAATTTCGTAATACTATGTAATGCTAGCAGTGTTTTTTGAACTACCACTAGTTGCTTTTGCTATATAACCGTATTTTCTATTCGTTGTAATCAATGACATATAGTGATTCCTTAGCCGAGTACTTCACATGACTTTAGCATGCATGCTATATGTATACATTCGTTGTATGGATATAATCAATGCTATACAGCAATTTCTTAGCCAACACGTATTTAAGATTATCTCATAGGCAGTTGAAGATAGAATTTCATAACACTGCATAGTAATGATAGTAGTAGCACTAGTTGATTTAATACATCTGAAAAACTATTTTAAGATCATACCCAGTAGGATAGACTTTCATAATTCTTTGTAATAAGAACAGAGAATAGAGTATTCCATAATACGATGTAGTAGTATTCACTACTACATTGATTACATTCTTTGGATGCAATGAATACATTCTTTGGATGCAATGAATGACATAAAGCGATTTCTTAGCCGAGTATTTAAGGTGTCTGTTACATGCATACTATACATGTAATATACATGCTATACATGTAATCATGTCTGTAGCATGCATGCTATATGGATATAGCAGGTATATATCCTATTAGTTGTATCGATGTAATCAGTGACATAATGTAATTCCTTAGCCAAGGAGTACTTAAGGTTATCATACCCAATAGAAGATAGAATTTCGTAATACTATGTAATGCTAGCAGAGAATTTGGAAATACCACTAGTTCCTTTTGCTATATAACCGTATTTCCTATTCGTTGTAATCAATGACATATAGTGATTCCTTAGCCGAGTACTTCACGTGACTTTAGCATGCATGCTATATGAATACATTCGTTGTATGGATGTAATCAATGCCATACAGCAATTTCTTAGCCAACACGTATTTAAGATTATCTCATAGGCAGTTGAAGATAGAATTTCATAACACTGCATAGTAATGATAGTAGTAGCACTAGTTGATTTAATACATCTGAAAAACTATTTCAAGATCATACCCAGTAGGATAGACTTTCATAATACTTTGTAATAATAACAGAGAATAGAGTATTCCATAATACAATGTAATTTACGATGTAGTAGTATTCACTACTACATTGATTACATTCTTTGGATGCAATGAATGACATAAAGCGATTTCTTAGCCGAGTATTTAAGGGGTCTGTAGCATGCATGCTATACATGTAATATACATGCTATACATGTAATCATGTCTGTAGCATGCATATATATGCATGTATATCCTATTCGTTGTATCGATGTAATCAGTGACGTAATGTAATTCCTTAGCCAACGAGTACTTAAGGTTATCATATCAACGAGTACTTAAGGTTATCGTAGAAGATAGAATTTCGTAATACTATGTAATGCTAGCAGAGAATTTGGAAGTACCACTAGTTGCTTTTGCTATATAACCGTATTTCCTATTCATTGTATGGATGTAATCAATGACATACAGTGATTTCTTAGCCGAGTACTTCACGTGACTTTAGCATGAATGCTATATGAATATATTGGTTGCATGGATGTAATCAATGCCATGCAGCAATGTCTTAGCCAACACGTATTTATCTCATAGGCAGTAGAAGATAGAATTTCGTAATACTATGTAATGCTAGCAGAGATGTTGGAACTACCACTAGTTGCTTTTGCTATATAACCGTATTTCCTATTCGTTGTAATCAATGACATATAGTGATTCCTTAGCAGAGTACTTCAACCTATCTAGTAGTAGCACTAGTTGATTTAATACATCTGAAAAACTATTTCAAGATCATACTCAGTAGGATAGACTTTCATAATACTTTGTAATAAGAACAGAGAATAGAGTATTCCATAATACAATGTAATATACGATGTAGCAGTATTCACTACTACATTGATTACATTCTTTGGATGCAACGAATATATTCTTTGGATGCAATGAATGACATAAAGCGATTTCTTAGCCGAGTATTTAAGGTGTCTGTAGCATGCATACTATACATGTAATATACATGCTATACATGTAATCATGTCTGTAGCATGCATGCTATATGGATATAGCAGGTATATATCCTATTCGTTGAATCGACGTAATCAGTGACATAATGTAATTCCTTAGCCAAGGAGTACTTAAGGTTATCATACTCAATAGAAGATAGAATTTCGTAATACTATGTAATGCTAGCAGAGAATTTGGAAATACCACTAGTTGCTTTTGCTATATAACCGTATTTCCTATTCGTTGTATGGATGTAATCAATGACAGACAGGGATTTCTTAGCCGAGTACTTCAAGTGACTTTAGCATGCATGCTTTATGAATATATTCGTTGCATGGATGTAATCAATGCCATGCAGCAATGTCTTAGCCAACACGTTTTTATCTCATAGGCAGTTGAAGATAGAATTTCGTAATACTATGTAATGCTAGCAGAGATTTTGGAACTACCACTAGTTGCTTTTGCTATATAACCGTATTTCCTATTCGTTGTAATCAATGACATATAGTGATTCCTTAGCCGAGTACTTCACATGACTTTAGCATGCATGCTATATGAATATATTCGTTGCATGGATGTAATCGATGCCATGCAGCAATTTCTTAGCCAACACGTAATTAAGATTATCTCATAAGCAGTTGAAGATAGAATTTCATAACACTGCATAAGAACAATAGTCAATCTAGTAGTATAGGTAAAAGGTAAAGGTATCCCCTGTGCAAGCACCGAGTCATGTCTGATCCTTGGGGTGACGCCCTCTAGCGTTTTCATGGCAGACTCAATACGGGGTGGTTTGCCAGTGCCTTCCCCAGTCATGACCGTTTACCCCCCCAGCAAGCTGGTTACTCATTTTACCGACCTTGGAAGGATGGAAAGCTGAGTCAACCTTGAGCCGGCTGCTGGGATTGAACTCCCAGCCTTATGGGCAAAGCTTTCAGACAGCTGCCTTTCCACTCTGCGCCACAAGAGGCTCAATCTAGTAGTAGCACTAGTAGCACTAGTTGATTTAGCATTAGTTGATTTAATTCAACCAATCTAGTAGTAGCACTAGTTGATTTAATACATCTGAAAAACTATTTCAAGATCATACTCAGTAGGATAGACTATCATAATACTTTGTAATAAGAACAGAGAATAGAGTATTCCATAATACAATGTAATATACGATGTAGCAGTATTCACTACTACATTGATTACATTCTTTGGATGCAACGAATACATTCTTTGGATGCAATGAATGACATAAAGCGATTTCTTAGCCGAGTATTTAAGGTGTCTGTAGCATGCATGCTATACATGTAATATACGTGCTATACATGTAATCATGTCTGTAGCATGCATGCTATATGGATATAGCAGGTATATATCCTATTCGTTGAATCGACGTAATCAGTGACATAATGTTACTCTATAGCCAACGAGTACTTAAGTTTATCATAACCAGTAGAAGATAGAATTTCATAATACTATGTAATGCTAGCAGAGAATTTGGAAATACCACTAGTTGCTTTTGCTATATAACCGTATTTCCTATTCGTTGTATGGATGTAATCAATGACAAACAGGGATTTCTTAGCCGAGTACTTCACGTGACTTTAGCATGCATGCTATATGAATATATTGGTTGCATGGATATAATCAATGCCATGCAGCAATGTCTTAGCCAACACATATTTATCTCATAGGTAGAAGAAGATAGAATTTCGTAATACTATGTAATGCTAGCAGAGATTTTGGAAATACCACTAGTTGCTTTTGCTATATAACCGTATTTCCTATTCGTTGTATGGATGTAATCAATGCCATACAGCAATTTCTTAGCCAACACGTATTTAAGATTATCTCTTAGGCAGTTGAAGATAGAATCTCATAACACTGCATAGTAATGATAGTAGTAGCACTAGTTGATTTAATACATCTGAAAAACTATTTCAAGATCATACCCAGTAGGATAGACTTTCATAATACTTTGTAATAATAACAGAGAATAGAGTATTCCGTAATACAATGTAATATACGATGTAGTAGTATTCACTACTACATTGATTACATTCTTTGGATGCAATGAATGACATAAAGTGATTTCTTAGCCGAGTATTTAAGGGGTCTGTAGCATGCATCCTATACATGTAATATACATGCTATACATGTAATCATGTCTGTAGCATGCATATATATGCATGTACGGCCCCCCATCCATCCTCTCTTCGCACAGAGGAGCTTACATCGGTGGACAGCCCCTCCCAACAGTCTGACCCTGGCGAGCAGCTATCCGAAGAGGAGGGGGGAATCTGGGCCGAGGAGCAGCCAGCCGAAAAAATGGGCGGTGAGACTTCCACCTCCGACGAGGAGGATGGGGTTGGGCATTGGGATCCTGAGTACTGGCTGTGGGGGGAATGTGTCCCGGGGTTCCCATCTTGGCTGTTGCAATGCCGCCAAGAGGTCCGGGCGGGCATAAAGCAAAAGCAACTAGTGGTATTTCCAAATTCTCTGCTAGCATTACATAGTATTACGAAATTCTATCTTCTACTGGGTATTAGAACCTTAAGTACTCGTTGGCTAAGGAATTACATTACGTCACTGATTACATCGATACAACGAATAGGATATACATGCATATATATGCATGCTACAGACATGATTACATGTATAGCATGTATATTACATGTATAGCATGCATGCTACAGACACCTTAAATACTCGGCTAAGAAATCGCTTTATGTCATTCATTGCATCCAAAGAATGTAATCAATGTAGTAGTGAATACTACTACATCGTATATTACATGGTATTATGGAATACTCTATTCTCAGTTATTACTCTATGGAATACTCTGTTATTACTCTATGGAATACTATGGAATACTCTGTTATTACTCTATGGAATACTCTATTCTCTCAATTTTGAAGCGCTGCATTTGTAGTCGGGATAGAGCATCCGCTATATCGTTGTCCACCCTTGGAACATGCTTGGCGGAAAAAGAAATGTTAAACTTTAAGCAGGTCAATACTAGGCGGTGCACCAAACGCATTACCCGCTCGGAGCGAGAAGACTGCCGATTGACAACCCTGACAACCGCCTGGTTATCACACCAAAAGGTAACCTATGGTTCTTGAACTCCTTGCTCCATATAACCACCACGGCCAAAATTGGAAAGAGCTCAAGGAACGTAAGATCCCTAAGGAGGCCCCCGGTTTTCCAACTGGCAGGCCAAGGTTGAGCGCACCATCTGTTATTGAAAAACACGCCGAAACCTAAACTCCCATCCGCATCAGATTGCACCTGCAGATCATCACCTAGGAGCAGCGGGGACTGCCAGATCGCCACACCATTAAATGATGACAAAAATGATAGCCAGATAGCCATGTCGGCTTTTATCTGCTTTGTGAGGCGAATGTGATGTTGGGGGGCTTGAATCCCGGCCGTTGCCTGAGCCAGGCGCCTGCAAAAGGCTCTCCCAGGTTTTACAGCCTTGCAGGCAAAATTTAGGTGGCCGAGAAGCTGCTGCATCTCCCGTAGGGTACACTTATTGCGGGCCAAGAGTGCGCGTAATTGACCTGACAGGGCCCCGAGTTTGTCCGCCGGCAGCCGTGAGCACCCTTCTCTGGAATCAATGGTAATCCCAAGATAGGTGAGCACCTCCGTTGGACCTTCCGTCTTCTCCTGAGCCAGCGGTATGCCGAGTTCATCAGCCAGCTCCTGAAATCCCAATAAGCGCTGGGCGCACTCCCCCGTCCCGGCTGAGCCGACCAAGAGGTAGTCGTCCAAAGAGTGCGTGATATATGGCGACCCATCCCTCTCTTTTAAAGACCCATTTGACGAAGGAGCTGAATGTCTCAAAGGCCGCACATGCCACGGCACAGCCCATAGGCATGGACCTGTCCACGTACCACATGCCCCCAAATTTAAAACCCAGCAATGAGAAATCCCCGGGGTGCACCGGTAAGAGGCGGAAGGCTGACCTGATGTCACATTTTGCCATGAGGGCCCGCGGACCACAAGCCCTTACCAAGGCTACCGCATGATCGAAAGAGGCATATTTGACTGTACAGAGGGCTGGATCGATGGAGTCGTTGACCGATGAGCATTTGGGGTATGATAGGTGGTGTATGAGGCGAAACTCACCTGGCGTTCTCTTCGGCACCACCCCAGGAGGCGATACCCGGAGATTCTCCAAGGGAGGGGCTGCATACGGCCCCACCACCCTGCCCGCATCCAGCTCCTTTCGCAGCTTTGCCTCCACGATCTCCGGCATTAGCCGAGCGGATTTTAAATTAGCGCAAGACGTGGCCACCCGATCCCCCGTGAATGGAATGCGGAACCCATGAGTGAATCCCTCCCTAAGGTTAGTGGCCGCGGCCTGATCCCGATAAGATGCAAGCAAAGGAAGAAGAGTTGATAGCCTGATGGGAGATGGAGCCTTAACGTGCAACCGAGCAGGGCTAGGAGGCATTAGCCTGCCCCTCCCCGCTGCCTCCCGCGAGTCCTCCTGAGGTGCCGGACCCACCCCCTTTTTTGGGAGTGGGCCGGCCCCTCCGAAAGGGCCGCTTGCTACACTCTATCTTGGGATGTGAACCCCCACACCCCTCGCATGCATGCGAGTACTTACATTTCTTCCTCTCGCACCCATTCTGGTTGTATTCCCAGCAAACGCCCGTCAGGTCTTTCCTGTATGAAGGGCGATTCCCCTCCGCCCCACCGGCTGACTTCTGCCGAGGACCAAATGCCCGGACCCAAAGGTCGGCCTATCCCATCTGGCCTCGGGGTTGCTGGATACCCGTCGCCGAAACGCTTCATCATATCCCAATGCTGCTGGCTCTCCTCCTAGCATCCTCGCATCCAACACATTCGACAAATGCCCAGCCAAGTGCGGGGCCCTCTCGGGAAAAACTGACGTGACCAGCCGGAGGTATCCAGCGAATCCCCTTGTCCAGGCAAGCAAAGAACGTTCGCCGTCATATGCAACCGGCGCCTCGTGGGGGCCCTTCACACTTGTACGTGCAGACCGCTCAAGGGGCCTAATGAACTTAAATAAATCCACATAGCAGCCGCTTAATGCCTCACCCCTTAGCTTGGTAGATAAATGGGTGCCAGGAGGAACATCACGATCCTTATACCCCAGTGGAGGGTCCTGCGTGCACCCCGAGCCCTGGATCTTGGTCCTGCCGGCCCGGGCCTCTTGGCGGCATTGTAACAGCCAAGATGGGACCCCCGGGACACATTCCCCCCGCAGCCAGTACTCAGGATCCCAATGCCCAACCCCATCCTCCTCGTCGGAGGTGGAAGACTCACCGCCCATTTTTTCGGCTGGCTGCTACTCGGCCCGGATTCCCCCCTCCTCTTCGGATAGCTGCTCGCCAGGGTCAGACTGTTGGGAGGGGCTGTTCACCGATGTAAGCTCCTCTGTGCGAAGAGATGATGGACGGGGGGCCCGGGAGGTCCCCGCAGCGAGCGGGGGTGGGCGGCTTCGCCCCTTGGCTGCGGACGATCCTGACGCCTTCCCACGGCCCGACGATTGAGCAGCTGAGGGCCGAGCGGCCGGTGCCCTTGTGGTGCCGGTGCCCCCAGCCACTTGCCCTGCCAACCCCCCTGGGATCCCCCAGGAAGGAAATCCATAAGGAGAGAAAGGGGCCCATCCCCCCCGAAACCCCAAGGGGGCCCCTGGTGGGGCTGGCGGATAAGCGCCGTGAGTACCCCCGGGCATGGCGGGTCCCCATGGCGGAGGACCCCAACCGAAAGCCGGCATGAGCCCTTGCGGGCAGCCCACGGACCTGCCCGCTGTTGCAGCGGAATGTGGACCTATTCCTGACCCCCCTACTGCGGGATCTTCCGGGCTAGATACCCTCACTCTCCCCCGTTTTTTCACCGGGGAGGCCCCCGAGGGCAGTGGCCCGGGACCCCCAGGCACTGAGAGGGGAGCCTGGCCGTTGGAAAAAACTGAAGCCTCGTGGCCGCTCCCCTCGGAGAAGGAACTGCTGCATCCGTGCGAGGGGTCCCGCGGCGGAGCAGGTAAATGCGTGTGCAGGTAAACGCGTGCGCCCTCCTGCGGCTGTGGCTGAACGAGTCGCGCGAGTCCCGGACCGACGCGACCCCCGGCTTGCAGCCGAGCGCTCCCCCCCCGGCCAAGGCCCGCCGCCCCGCCCCGCGCCGAAGAGCTGCCCATGTCCCGCCGGCCGCTCCCCCGGAGGGGGAAGCAGGGGCGGTCTGCGGGCGCGCTCGCGAGCTAGTGCTCCTGGAAGTGGTATTTGGAGCCGCTGGCGCCATGCCGTATGCTGCCGAAAACCGGGAGAAGCCGGGTATAAGGAATCACGCCTTGCCGCCCCGATGAGAACAATGAACACCCGGAACTGGAACCCCGACGGGAAACCCCCCCCCGCTAGGCTCTCTCTCTCTCTCTCTCTTTTTTTCATACCCGTCGGTGAATGCGTAGCCGCGAGTCGAGAAGAACTCTTGCTCAGGTAACGAACGCCTTTGGGGTCGAGGTGAAGAAGAGAGGAAAGGAAGAGAGGGGTGGCCGTGGAGCGGGCAGCAATGTGCCTGGCCAGGCCGCTAGCACCTTATAAGCCAGACGCTGCCCCATCCCCGCCCCCTCCGCCTCAGGTGAGCGGCGTGCCTCCTGAAGGGGGAGTGGCCCCTACCTGGGAACGGCACGCCGCGGCGAGTTCTTTGTCCTCGCGGGGCCTCCGCTTCCGCAATGGCCGCCGCGCGTTTATGGCGGCAGCGGCTCTAGTTTTTCAGATGTATTAAATCAACTAGTGCTACTACTATCATTACTATGCAGTGTGATGCAATTCTATCTTCAACTGCCTATGATTTAATCTTAAATACGTGTTGGCTAAGAAATTGCTGTATGGCATTGATTACATCCATACAACAAATGTATTCATATAGCATGCATGCTAAAGTCACGTGAAGTACTCGGCTAAGGAATCACTATATGTCATTGATTACAACGAATAGGAAATACGGTTATAAAGCAAAAGCAGCTAGTGGTATTTCCAAATTCTCTGCTAGCATTACATAGTATTACGAAATTCTGTCTTCTACAGGGTATGAGAACCTTAAATACTTGTTGGCTAAGGAATTACAGTATGTCACTGATTACATTGATACAACGAATAGGATATATACCTGCTATATCCATATAGCATGCATGCTACAGACATGATTACATGTATAGCATGTATATTACATGCATAGCATGCATGCTACAGACACCTTAAATACTCGGCTAAGAAATCGCTTTATGTCATTCATTGCATCCAAACAATGTATTCATTGCATCCAAGGAATGTAATCAATGTAGTAGTGAATACTACTACATCGTATATTACATTGTATTATGGAATACTCTATTCTCTGTTATTATTACAAAGTATTATGAAAGTCTATCCTACTAGGTATGATCTTGAAATAGTTTTTCAGATGTATTAAATCAACCAGTGCTCCTAGTATCATTACTATGCAGTGTTATGAAATTCTATCTTCAACTGCCTATGACTTAATCTTAAATACGTGTTGGCTAAGAAATTGCTGTATGGCATTGATTACATCCATACAACCAATATATCCATATAGCATGCATGCTAAATTCACGTGAAGTACTCTGCTAAGGAATCACTATATGACATTCATTACAACGAATAGGAAATACGGTTATATAGCAAAAGCAACTAGTGGTAGTTCCAAAATCTCTTCTAGCATTACATAGTATTAGGAGATTCTATCTTCTACTGCCTATGAGATAAATACGTGTTGGCTAAGACATTGCTGCATGGCATTGATTACATCCATGCAACCAATATATTCATATAGCATGCATGCTAAAGTCACGTGAAGTACTCGGGTAAGAAATGACTGTATGTCATTGATTACATCCATACAACGAATAGGAAATACGGTTATATAGCAAAAGCAACTAGTGGTATTTCCAAATTCTCTGCTAGCATTACATAGTATTACGAAATTCTATCTTCTACTTGGTATGATAACCTTAATTACACGTTGGCTAAGGAATTACATTATGTCACTGATTACATTGATACAACGAATAGGATATATACCTGCTATATCCATATAGCATGCATGCTACAGACACCTTAAATACTCGGCTAAGAAATCGCTATAATTCATTGCATCCAAAGAATGTATTCATTGCCTCCAAAGAGCGTAATCAATGTAGTAGTGAATACTATTACATCGTATATTACATTGTATTATGGAATACTCTATTCTCTGTTATTATTACAAAGTATTACGAAAGTCTATCCTACTGGGTATGATCTTGAAATAGTTTTTCACATGTATTTAGTGCTACTACTATCATTATTATGCAGTGTTATGAAATTCTATCTTCAACTGCCTATGAGATAATCTTAAATACGTGTTGGCTAAGAAATTGCTGTATGGCATTGATTACATCCATACAACGAATGTATTCATATAGCATGCATGCTAAAGTCACGTGAAGTACTCTACTAAGGAATCACTATATGTCATTGATTACAACGAATAGGAAATACGGTTATATAGCAAAAGCAACTAGTGGTAGTTCCAACATCTCTGCTAGCATTACATAGTATTATGAAATTCTATCTTCTACTGCCTATGAGATAAATACGTGATGGCTAAGACATTGCTGCATGGCATTGATTACATCCATGCAACCAATATATTCATATAGCATGCATGCTAAAGTCACGTGAAGTACTCGGCTAAGAAATCACTGTATGTCATTGATTACATCCATACAACGAATAGGAAATAAGGTTATATAGCAAAAGCAACTAGTGGTAGTTCCAAATTCTCTGCTAGCATTACATAGTATTATGAAATTCTATCTTCTATTGGGTATGATAACCTTAAGTACTCGTTGGCTAAGGAATTACATTATGTCACTGATTACATCGATACAACGAATAGGATATATACCTGCTATATCCATATAGCATGCATGCTACAGACATGATTACATGTATAGCATGTATATTACATGTATAGCATGCATGCTACAGACACCTTAAATTCTCGGCTAAGAAATCGCCTTATGTCATTCATTGCATCCAAAGAATATATTCATTGCATCCAAATAATGTAATCAATGTAGTAGTGAATACTACTACATCGTATAATATATTGTATTATGGAATACTCTATTCTGTTATTATTACAAAGTATTATGAAAGTCTATCCTACTGGGTATGATCTTGAAATAGTTTTTCAGATGTATTAAATCAACCAGTGCTACTAGTATCATTACTATGGAGTGTTATGAAATTCTATCTTCAACTGCCTATGATTTAAACTTAAATACGTGTTGGCTAAGAAATTGCTGTATGGCATTGATTACATTGATTAGCATGCATGCTAAAGTCACGTGAAGTACTCTGCTAAGGAATCACTATATGTCATTGATTACAACCAATAGGAAATACGGTTATATAGCAAAAGCAACTAGTGGTAGTTCCAACATCTCTGCTAGCATTACATAGTATTACGAAATTCTATCTTCAACTGCCTATGAGATAAAAACGTGTTGGCTAAGACATTGCTGTATGGCATTGATTACATCCATGCAACGAATATATTCATATAGCATGCATGCTAAAGTCACGGGAAGTACTCGGCTAAGAAATCACTGTATGTCATTGATTACAACGAATAGGAAATACGGTTATATAGCAAAAGGAACTAGTGGTATTTCCAAATTCTCTTTTAGCATTACATAGTATTACGAAATTCTATCTTCTACTGGGTATGATAACCTTAAGTACTCGTTGGCTAAGGAATTACATTATGTCACTGATTACATCGATACACCGAATAGGATATATACCTGCTATATCCAGATAGCATGCATGCTACAGACACCTTAAATACTCAGCTAAGAAATCGCCTTATGTCATTCATTGCATCCAAAGAATGTATTCATTGCATCCAAAGAATGTAATCAATGTAGTAGTGAATACCACTACATCGTATATTACATTGTATTATGGAATACTCTATTCTATGTTCTTATTACAAAGTATTATGAAAGTCTATCCTACTGGGTATGATCTTGAAATAGTTTTTCAGATGTATTAAATCAACTAGTGCTACTACTATCATTACTATGCAGTGTTATGAAATTCTATCTACTACTGCCTATGAGATAAATACGTGTTGGCTAAGAAATTGCTGCATGGCATTGATTACATGATACGTGTTGGCTAAGAAATTGCTGCATGGCATTGATTACATCCATGCAACGAATATATTCATATAGCATGCATGCTAAAGTCACGTGAAGTACTCGGCTTAGAAATCACTGTATGTCATTGATTACATCCATACAACGAATAGGAAATACGGTTATATAGCAAAAGCAACTAGTGGTATTTCCAAATTCTCTGCTAGCATTACATAATATTACAAAATTCTATCTTCTACTGGGTATTAGAACCTTAAGTACTCGTTGGCTAAGGAATTACAGTATGTCACTGATTACATCGATACAACGAATAGGATATATACCTGCTATATCCATATAGCATGCATGCTACAGACATGATTACATGTATAGCATGTATATTACATGTATAGCATGCATGCTACAGACACCTTAAATACTCGGCTAAGATATCGCATTTTGTCATTCATTGCATCCAAAGAACGTATTCATTTCATCCAAAGAACGTAATCAATGTAGTAGTGAATACTATTACATCGTATATTACATTGTATTATGGAATACTCTATTCTCTGTTATTATTACAAAGTATTATGAAAGTCTATCCTACTGGGTATGATCTTGAAAAAGTTTTTCAGATGTATTAAATCTAGTGCTACTACTAACATTACTATGCAGTGTTATGAAATTCTATCTTCAACTGCCTATGAGATAAATACGTGTTGGCTAAGACATTGCTGCATGGCATTGATTACATCCATGCAACCAATATATTCATATAGCATTCATGCTAAAGTCACGTGAAGTACTCGGCTAAGAAATCACTGTAGGTCATTGATTACATCCATACAACGAATAGGAAATACGGTTATATAGCAAAAGCAACTAGTGGTACTTCCAAATTCTCTGCTAGCATTACATAGTATTACGAAATTCTATCTTCTACTGGGTATGATAACCTTAAGTACTCGTTGGCTAAGGAATTACATTATGTCACTGATTACATCGATACAACGAATAGGATATACATGCATATATATGCATGCTACAGACATGATTACATGTATAGCATGTATATTACATGTATAGCATGCATGCTACAGACCCCTTAAATACTCGGCTAAGAAATCGCTTTATGTCATTCATTGCATCCAAAGAATGTATTCATTGCATCCAATGAATGTAATCAATGTAGTAGTGAATACTACTACATCGTAAATTACATTGTATTATGGAATACTCTATTCTCTGTTATTATTACAAAGTATTATGAAAGTCTATCCTACTGGGTATGATCTTGAAATAGTTTTTCAGATGTATTAAATCAACTAGTGCTACTACTATCATTACTATGCAGTGTTATGAAATTCTATCTTCAACTGCCTATGATTTAATCTTAAATACGTGTTGGCTAAGAAATTGCTGTATGGCATTGATTACATCCATACAACCAATATATTCATATAGCATGCATGCTAAATTCACGTGAAGTACTCTGCTAAGGAATCACTATATGACATTCATTACAACGAATAGGAAATACGGTTATATAGCAAAAGCAACTAGTGGTAGTTCCAAAATCTCTTCTAGCATTACATAGTATTACGAGATTCTATCTTCTACTGCCTATGAGATAAATACGTGTTGGCTAAGACATTGGTTCATGGCATTGATTACATCCATGCAACCAATATATTCATATATCATGCATGCTAAAGTCACGTGAAGTACTCGGGTAAGAAATCACTGTATGTCATTGATTACATCCATACAACGAATAGGAAATACGGTTATATAGCAAAAGAAACTAGTGGTATTTCCAAATTCTCTGCTAGCATTACATAGTATTACGAAATTCTATCTTCTACTGGGTATGAGAACCTTAAGTACTCATTGGCTAAGGAATTACATTATGTCACTGATTACATTGATACAACGAATAGGATATATACCTGCTATATCCATATAGCATGCATGCTACAGACATGATTACATGTATAGCATTGTATATTACATGCATAGCATGCATGCTACAGACACCTGAAATACTCGGCTAAGAAATCACTTTATGTCATTCATTGCATCCAAAGAACGTAATCAATGTAGTAGTGAATACTATTACATCGTATATTACATTGTATTATGGAATGCTCTATTCTGTGTTATTATTACAAAGTATTATGAAAGTCTATCCTACTGGGTATGATCTTGAAATATTTTTTCAGATGTATTAAATCAACTAGTGCTACTACTAACATTACTATGCAGTGTTATGAAATTCTATCTTCAACTGCCTATGAGATAATCTTAAATACGTGTTGGGTAAGAAATTGCTGTATGGCATTGATTACATCCATACAACGAATGTATTCATATAGCATGCATGCTAAAGTCACGTGAAGTACTCTGCTAAGGAATCACTATATGTCATTGATTACAACCAATAGGAAATACGGTTATATAGCAAAAGCAACTAGTGGTAGTTCCAACATCTCTGCTAGCATTACATAGTATTACGAAATTCTATCTTCTACTGCCTATGAGATAAATACGTGTTGGCTAAGACATTGCTGCATGGCATTGATTACATCCATGCAACCAATATATTCATATAGCATTCATGCTAAAGTCACGTGAAGTACTCGGCTAAGAAATCACTGTATGTCATTGATTACATCCATACAACGAATAGGAAATACGGTTATATAGCAAAAGCAACTAGTGGTACTTCCAAATTCTCTGCTAGCATTAAATAGTATTACGAAATTCTATCTTCTACGATAACCTTAAGTACTCGTTGATATGATAACCTTAAGTACTCGTTGGCTAAGGTATTACATTACGTCACTGATTACATCGATACAACGAATAGGATATACATGCATATATATGCATGCTACAGACATGATTACATGTATAGCATGTATATTACATGTATAGCATGCATGCTACAGACCCCTTAAATACTCGGCTAAGAAATCGCTTTATGTCATTCATTGCATCCAAAGAATGTAATCAATGTAGTAGTGAATACTACTACATCGTAAATTACATTGTATTATGGAATACTCTGTTCTCTGTTATTATTACAAAGTATTATGAAAGTCTATCCTACTGGGTATGATCTTGAAATAGTTTTTCAGATGTATTAAATCAACTAGTGCTACTACTATCATTACTATGCAGTGTTATGAAATTCTATCTTCAACTGCCTATGAGATAATCTTAAATACGTGTTGGCTAAGAAATTGCTGTATGGCATTGATTACATCCATACAACGAATGTATTCATATAGCATGCATGCTAAAGTCACGTGAAGTACTCGGCTAAGGAATCACTATATGTCATTGATTACAACGAATAGGAAATACGGTTATATAGCAAAAGGAACTAGTGGTATTTCCAAATTCTCTGCTAGCATTACATAGTATTACGAAATTCTATCTTCTACTGGGTATGAGAACCTTAAGTACTCATTGGCTAAGGAATTACATTATGTCACTGATTACATCGATACAACTAATAGGATATATACCTGCTATATCCATATAGCATGCATGCTACAGACATGATTACATGTATAGCATGTATATTACATGTATAGTATGCATGTAACAGACACCTTAAATACTCGGCTAAGAAATCGCTTTATGTCATTCATTGCATCCAAAGAATGTATTCATTGCATCCAAAGAATGTAATCAATGCTGATTGAATATCGCACTTGGCGAGTAACGCCCCAGGGCCGCAATCCTTGACCAATGATATTGCCTGGTCTAAGGATGCATAGGTGACCGAGCTGAGCTCAGGAGCAATCCCGTCATTCACTGACGTCCCTTTCGGATAGGACAAATGGTGTATTAGTCTAAATTGTCCCGGGGCCTTCTTGGGGACTACCCCTAATGGTGACACTCGCAAATTAGGTAGGGGTGGCTTGGGATATGGGCCAGCCATGCGGCCAGCCTGGCACTCTTTCCGGATCTTGTCTGCCACCACTTCAGGCATTTGCATAGCAGACTTCAGATTTGGGCTAGTAGTAGCCTCCCGCTTTCCCTCGTATGGAATGCGAAAACCCACCGCAAATCCAGAAGCCAGGTACTCAGCTGACTCCCGATTTGGATAGTCCTTTAACAGTGCCAACAAGGCGGCAACCTTAACGGGGGAGATAGCCAAGGTGGTAAGTTCCAAAGGGACTTCATTCTGCTTTTTGGGTCCCCGCTGCGCTTGAGTTCGCCGATCCACTCCCCTTCTTGGCGGTGGATCGGCCGGATCGAAAGGGGCGACTCGAAACCTGACGATTGCAGTCGTGTTTTCCATGCCCTCCCCCACAAGCTTCACAGCTGTGTTCAAATCTACAGCGGCGACGTTGGCAGGACCCTTTTTGGAAATCCCAACATAGGCCTTTCACCTCCCTCTTGCCACTTGACCAGCGCCTCTCAGGCTCATTTCTCTGGACATAGGGGCCCACTTTTACCATCCAAGAGTCCCTTTCCCTTAAATCCCATCTAGCTTGCGCATTGTTGGACGCTTTTTCCCTGGCTTTTGTGTCATACATTACCGCAGCCGCATCTCCTGATAGTACCATGGCCTCCATGACATTATTGAAGTGCCGTATCAAATGCCATCCCCGTTCAGGGAAGGCCCCGGCTACTAGGCACATATATTCCCCATACCCCCTGATCCAGTTCGTAAAGGTTCTCTCAACCGCTACCCGATCCCTGCGAGGCCGCCTTTTCTTAATACCAGTTTTGGGGGCATCATCATCGGGTCTCACAAATTCAAAAACATCAACATAATAACCTAACAGGACCCGCATGCGCTGCTTCCTGGATAGATGGGTCCCAGGTGGATCATCCCCCGCCGGGAAACCAATTGGGGGTTGAGTTGGCTTTCCCATCCCTGCTCCCTCCTTATAGTATACTCTGGTGGCTTCTCGAAAGCCTGCTAGCCATGCCGGGATGCCCGGAACCATGGCCCCTTGGAGCCAATATGCAACGTCCTTTTGGCCCACCACCATCTCATCTTCAGAAGATGAGGACTCACTAGAAGAGCTTGCCCTGGAGCGCCTGCCATGCTCGTGCCTTCTGCGCTTCCTGCCTTTTGACTCAGCAAGGACGCTGTCTCCTGTCACGGACGGTGCTTGCCCAGGAGCTGAAGCTCCAGGAGCAGGAGCTGAAGCGGCTGGCAAAGCTTGCCTTTCTTCCGCTACAGTCCCTGATGTCTCCGTTACAGACAACACCATAGGGGCTGGAGTCACCCGGCCATCAACACCGGCCTGTTCATTTAAAGTTAATTGTTGACTATTAACATGAACGTGTTGCTGCCTAGCCACCCTGGCGTCCCGCCGAGCCAATACAGGCTCCCCTGGTTCCTGCCAGCTGCCTACCAACCCCAATGGGGCAGCAGTCATAACCCCCCCCCTATACTCGGGGCTGCCGGGAAGCGCACCACAGGACTCCCAGGCCGCTGACCTGCTAAGTGCCCATGTGGGTACAGTTGAGGCCAATTTGACTGCATCCCCACAGTGGGCCATGAATTTTGCATGCCCATATATGGCCAGGTTGTATGACTCCCCATAGGCCACCCAGACTGGCCACTGCCCACCTGAACCATGCCCTGGGCAGTGGGAGGGTACCACTGGACAGGGGCTGAGTTTTCCCACCCTTGCCACCAACCCACGCCAGGAGGCGCTGCTGAGGGGGCGGGTTGACCCATGCTGTCCGGTTGAAAAGAAAAAACTTGGGCCTGGCCACTCTGGCCTGCCCCGGATAAGGAGGCTGCTCGCCCAGAGGTTTGGTTTCCACCCATTGCGGCCTCAATCGGCCCACTGGCCGTCGACTCCACCTCCCCTGCCGCCGCTGTACTCGGCAACGATGGGGGATTGGCCCGAGACCGCTCCTGTGCCCTGCGGGAGGCACCCCTAGTGCCATAGGGCAACGATCCAGGCCCCACTTCTACTAAGCCCTCCGTTCCCCGAAGTCCCACCGGTGTGGACTCCGGCAACCGACTGGGGACAGAAAGCCCACGGGCAGCTGTTTTTACCCGGGCTCCCTGTGCCGCCCCCTGTTTTCCCCGTGGCCGGCTAGATGGCGAGCGGCCCGACACCCAACGGCCCGCAGGCCGCGCCCGTTCAGACCGGGCCGCTGCGCGACGCCCAGCCATGTTCTCCCCGCTTCTCTTGCCACCCTCAAAATAAATGAAAATAACAAACAAAGAATCAAAATGAACAAAACAATAAAGGAAAATAAAAAAGTTTTTTTTTTTAATCGGCTGCGCCGCACTGAAGCCAAAATCACTATATGTCATTGATTACATCCATACAACAAATAGGAAATACAGTTATATAGCAAAAGCAACAAGTGGTATTTCCAAATTCTCTGCTAGTATTACATAGTATTACGAAATTCTATCTTCTATCTTCTACTGGGTATGATAATCTTAAGTACTCGTTGGCTAAGGAATTACATTATGTCACTGATTACATCGATACAACGAATAGGATATATACCTGCTATAAACATATAGCATGCATGCTACAGACATGATTACATGTATAGCATGTATATTACATGTATAGCATGCATGCTACAGACACCTTAAATACTCTGCTAAGAAATCGCTTTATGTCATTTATTGCATCCAAAGAATGTATTCATTGCATCCAAAGAATGTAATCAATGTAGTAGTGAATACTACTACATCGTATATTACATTGTATTATGGAATACTCTATTCTCTGTTCTTATTACAAAGAATTATGAAAGTCTATCCTACTGGGTATGATCTTAAAATAGTTTTTCAGATGTATTAAATCAACTAGTGCTACTACTATCATTACTATGCCGTGTTATGAAATTCTATCTTCAACTGCATATGATTTCCTATGCATATGATTTCCTATTTCCTATTCGTTGTATGGATGTAGTCAATGACATACAGTGATTTCTTAGCCGAGTACTTCACGTGATTTTAGCATGATTTTAGCATGCATGCTATATGAATATATTTGTTGTATGGATGTAATCAATGCCATGCAGCAATGTCTTAGCCAACACGTATTTAAGATTATCTCATAGGCAGTTGAAGACACTGCATAGTAATGATAGTAGTAGCACTTGTTGATTTAATACATCTGAAAAACTATTTCAAGATCATACCCAGTGGGATAGACTTTCATAATACTTTGTAATAAGAACAGAGAATAGAGTATTCCATAATACAATGTAATATACGATGTAGTAGTATTCACTACTACATTGATTACATTCTTTGGATGCAATGAATACATTCTTTGGATGCAATGAATGACATAAAGCGATTTCTTAGCCGAGTATTTAAGGTGTCTGTAGCATGCATGCTATACATGTAATATACATGCTATACATGTAATCATGTCTGTAGCATGCATGCTATATGGATATAGCAGGTATATATCCTATTCGTTGTATCGACGTAATCAGTGACATAATGTAATTCCTTAGCCAATGAGTACTTAAGGTTATCATACCCAGTAGATGGATGTAATCATTGACATGTAATCATTGACGTATGGATGTAATCATTGACATACAGTGATTTCTTAGCCGAGTACTTCACGTGACTTTAGTATGCATGCTATATGAATACATTCGTTGTATGGATGTAATTAATGCCATGCAGCAATGTCTTAGCCAACATGTATTTATCTCATAGGCAGTTGAAAATAGAATTTCATAACACTGCATAGTAATGATAGTAGTAGCACTAGTTGATTTAATACATCTGAAAAACTATTTCAAGATCATACCCAGAAGGATAGACTTTCATAATACTTTGTAATAATAACAGAGAATATAGTATTCCATAATACAATGTAATATACGATGTAGTAGTATTCACTACTACATTGATTACATTCTTTGGATGCAATGAATACATTCTTTGGATGCAATGAATGACATAAAGCGATTTCTTAGCCGAGTATTTAAGGTGTCTGTAGCATGCATCCTATACTTGTAATATACATGCTATACATGTAATCATGTCTGTAGCATGCATGCTATACATGTAATATACATGCTATACATGTAATCATGTCTGTAGCATGCATGCTATATGGATATAGCAGGTATATATACTATTCGTTGTATCGACGTAATCAGTGACATAATGTAATTCCTTAGCCAACGAGTACTTAAGGTTATCATACCCAGTAGAAGATAGAATTTCGTAATACTATGTAATACTAGCAGAGAATTTGGAAATACCACTTGTTGCTTTTGCTATATAACCATATTTCCTATTCGTTGTATGGATGTAATCAATGACATACAGTGATTTGTTAGCCGAGTACTTCACTTGACTTTAGCATGCATGCTATATGAATATATTCGTTGCATGGATGTAATCAATGCCATGCAGCAATGTCTTAGCCAACACGGATTTATCTCATAGGCAGTAGAAGATAGAATTTCGTAATACTATGTAATGCTAGCAGAGATTTTGGAACTACCACTAGTTGCTTTTGCTATATAACCGTATTTCCTATTCGTTGTAATCAATGATATATAGTGATTCCTTAGCAGAGTACTTCACGTGACTTTAGCATGCATGCTATATGAATACATTCGTTGTATGGATGTAATCAATGCCATACAGCAATTTCTTAGCCAACACGTATTTAAGATTATCTCATAGGCATTTGAAGATATAATTTCATAACACTGCATAGTAATTATAGTAGTAGCACTAGTTGATTTAATACATATGAAAAACTATTTCAGGATCATACCCAGTAGGATAGACTTTCATAATACTTTGTAATAATAACAGAGAATAGAGTATTCCATAATACAATGTAATATACGATGTAATAGTATTCACTACTACATTTATTACGTTCTTTGGATGCAATGAATACATTCTTTGGATGCAATGAATGACATAAAGCGATTTCTTAGCCGAGTATTTAAGGTGTCTGTAGCATGCATGCTATACATGTAATATACATGCTATACTTGTAATCATGTCTGTAGCATGCATGCTATATGGATATAGCAGGTATATATCCTATTCGTTGTATCGATGTAATCAGCGACATACTGTAATTCCTTAGCCAATGAGTACTTAAGGTTCTCATACCCAGTAGAAGATAGAATTTCGTAATACTATGTAATGCTAGCAGAGAATTTGGAAATACCACTAGTTGCTTTTGCTATATAACCGTATTTCCTATTCGTTGTATGGATGTATTCAATGCCTCTTTTGATGCAATGAATACATTCTTTGGAAGCAATGAATGACATAAAGCGATTTCTTAGCCGAGTATTTAAGGTGTCTGTAGCATGCATGCTATGCATTTAATATACATGCTATACATTGTATTAAGAACAGAGAATAGAGTATTCCATAATACAATGTAATATACGATGTAGTAGTATTCACTACTACATTGATTACATTCTTTGGATGCAATGAATACATTCTTTGGATGCAATGAATGACATAAAGCGATTTCTTAGCCGAGTATTTAAGGTGTCTGTAGCATGCATGATATGCATGTAATATTCATGCTATACATGTAATCATGTCTGTAGCATGCATGCTATATGGATATAGCAGGTATATATCCTATTCGTTGTATCGATGCAATCAGTGACATAATGTAATTCCCTAGCCAACGAGTACTTAAGGTTATCATACCCAGTAGAAGATAGAATTTCGTAATACTATGTAATACTGACTGTACAGAGGGCTGGATCGATGGAGTCGTTGACCGATGAGCCTTTGGGGTATGATAGGTGGTGTATGAGGCGAAACTCACCTGGCGTTCTCTTCGGCACCACCCCCGGAGGCGATACCCGGAGATTCTCCAAGGGAGCGGCTGCATACGGCCCCACCACCCTGCCCGCATCCAGCTCCTTATGTCATTCATTGCATCCAACGAATGTATTCATTGCATCCAATGAATGTAATCAATGTAGTAGTGAATACTACTACATCGTATATTACATTGTATTATGGAATACTGTATTCTCTGTTCTTATTACAAAGTATTATGAAAGTCTATCCTACTGGGTATGATCTTGAAATAGTTTTTCAGATGTATTAAATCAACTAGTGATACTACTATCATTACTATGCAGTGTTATGAAATTCTATCTTCTACTGCCTATGAGATAAATACGTGTTGGCTAAGACATTGCTGCATGGCATTGATTACATCCATGCAACGAATATATTCATATAGCATGCATGCTAAAGTCATGTGAAGTACTCGGCTAAGAAATCACTGTATGTCATTGATTACATCCATACAACGAATAGGAAATACGGTTATATAGCAAAAGCAACTAGTGGTATTTCCAAATTCTCTGCTAGCATTACATAGTATTACGAAATTCTATCTTCTACTGAGTATGAGAACCTTAAGTACTCATTGGCTAAGGAATTACATTATGTCACTGATTACATTGATACAACGAATAGGATATATACCTGCTATATCCATATAGCATGCATGCTACAGACATGATTACATGTATAGCATTGTATATTACATGCATAGCATGCATGCTACAGACACCTGAAATACTCGGCTAAGAAATCGCTTTATGTCATTCATTGCATCCAAAGAACGTAATCAATGTAGTAGTGAATACTATTACATCGTATATTACATTGTATTATGGAATGCTCTATTCTGTGTTATTAAATCAACTAGTGCTACTACTAACATTACCATGCAGTGTTATGAAATTCTATCTTCAACTGCCTATGAGATAATCTTAAATACGTGTTGGGTAAGAAATTGCTGTATGGCATTGATTACATCCATACAACGAATGTATTCATATAGCATGCATGCTAAAGTCACGTGAAGTACTCTGCTAAGGAATCACTATACTATAATACTAGCAGAGAATTTGGAAATACCACTAGTTGCTTTTGCTATTTCCTGCTATTTTGTGTTTCCTATTCGTTGTATGGATGTAATCAATGACATACAGTGATTTCTTAGCCGAGTACTTCACGTGACTTTAGCATGCATGCTATATGAATATATTCGTTGCATGGATGTAATCAATTTGAAGCGCTGCATTTGTAGTTGGGATAGAGCATCTGCTATATCCGCTATATCCACTATATCGTTGTCCACCCCTGGAACATGCTTGGCGGAAAAAGAAATGTTAAACTAAGCAGGTCAACAGTAGGCGGCGCACCAAACGCATTACCCGCTCGGAGCGAGAAGACTGCCGATTGACAACCCTGACAACCGCCTGGTTATCACACCAAAAGGTAACCTATGGTTCTTGAACTCCTTGCTCCATATAACCACCGCGGCCAAAATTGGAAAGAGCTCAAGGAACGTAAGATCCCTAAGGAGGCCCCCGGTTTTCCAACTGGCAGGCCAAGGATGAGCGCACCATCTGTTATTGAAAGACACGCCGAAACCTAAACTCCCAGCTGCATCAGATTGCACCTGCAGATCATCACCTAGGAGCAGCGGGGACTGCCAGATCGCCACACCATTAAATGATGACAAAAATGATAGCCAGATAGCCATGTCGGCTTTTATCTGCTTTGTGAGGCGAATGTTATGTTGGGGGGCTTGAATCCCGGCCGTTGCCTGAGCCAGGCGCCTGCAAAAGGCTCTCCCAGGTTTTACAGCCTTGCAGGCAAAATTTAGGTGGCCGAGAAGCTGCTGCATCTCCCGTAGGGTACACTTATTGCGGGCCAAGAGTGCGCGTAATTGACCTGACAGGGCCCCGAGTTTGTCCGCCGGCAGCTGTGAGCACCCTTCTCTGGAATCGATGGTAATCCCAAGATAGGTGAGCACCTCCGTTAGACCTTCCGTCTTCTCCTGAGCCAGCGGTATGCCGAGTTCATCAGCCAGCTCCTGAAATCCCAATAAGCGCTGGGCGCACTCCCCCGTCCTGGCTGAGCTGACCAAGAGGTAGTAATCCAAATAGTGCTTGATATATGGCGACCCATCCCTCTCTTTTAAAGACCCATTTGACGAAGGAGCTGAATGTCTCAAAGGCCGCACATGCCACGGCACAGCCCATAGGCATGGACCTGTCCACGTACCACATGCCCCCAAATTTAAAACCCAGCAATGAGAAATCCCCGGGGTGCACCGGTAAGAGGCGGAAGGCTGACCTGATGTCACATTTTGCCATGAGGGCCCGCGGACCACAAGCCCTTACCAAGGCTACCGCATGATCGAAAGAGGCATATTTGACTGTACAGAGGGCTGGATCGATGGAGTCGTTGACCGATGAGCCTTTGGGGTATGATAGGTGGTGTATGAGGCGAAACTCACCTGGCGTTCTCTTCGGCACCAGCCCCGGAGGCGATACCCGGAGATTCTCCAAGGGAGGGGCTGCATACGGCCCCACCACCCTGCCCGCATCCAGCTCCTTTCGCAGCTTTGCCTCCACGATCTCCGGCATTAGCCAAGCGGATTTTAAATTAGCGCAAGACGTGGCCACCCGATCCCCCGTGAATGGAATGCGGAACCCATGAGTGAATCCCTCCCTAAGGTTAGTGGCCGCGGCCTGATCCCGATAAGATGCAAGCAAAGGAAGAAGAGTTGATAGCCTGATGGGAGATAGAGCCTTAACGTGCAACAAAGCAGGGCTAGGAGGCATTAGCCTGCCCCTCCCCGCTGCCTCCCGCGAGTCCTCCTGAGGTGCCGGACCCACCCCCTTTTTTGAGAGTGGGCCGGCCCCTCCGAAAGGGCCGCTTGCTACACTCTATCTTGGGATGTGAACCCCCACACCCCTCGCATGCATGCGAGTACTTACATTTCTTCCTCTCGCACCCATTCTGGTTGTATTCCCAGCAAACGCCCGTCAGGTCTTTCCTGTATGAAGGGCGATTCCCCTCCGCCCCACCGGCTAACTTCTGCCGAGGACCAAATGCCCGGACCCAAAGGTCGGCCTATCCCATCTGGCCTCGGGGTTGCTGGATACCCGTCGCCGAAACGCTTCATCATATCCCAATGCTGCTGGCTCTCCTCCTAGCATCCTAGGGAATATATTCATATTACATGTATAGCATGCATGCTACAGACACCTTAAATACTCGGCTAAGAAATCGTTTTATGTCATTCATTGCATCCAAAGAATGTATTCATTGCATCCAAAGAACGTATTTAATGTAGTAGTGAATACTATGACATCGTATATTACATTGTATTATGGAATACTCTATTCTCTGTTATTTCAGACAGCTGCCTTTCCACTCTGCGCCACAAGAGGCTCAATCTAGAAGTAGCACTAGTAGCACTAGTTGATTTAGCATTAGTTGATTTAATTCAACCAATCTAGTAGTAGCACTAGTTGATTTAATACATCTGAAAAACTATTTCAAGATCATACTCAGTAGGATAGACTTTCATAATACTTTGTAATAAGAACAGAGAATAGAGTATTCCATAATACTCTAACCCTAACCCTAACCCTAACCCTAACCCTAATAGTGAGTCCCCTTCCCTGCCTTTCTTCGGCGAGGGCTTCCCCGCAGCGGCAAACGCGCCTGGGGTAAGTCCCATTCGCCCTTGCCGTGCAGGGGAATACTTTTCGCCAAATGAACCAACAGACACTTAATGGCATTAAATAGGCCACAACTTTTATTAACGATAGAGCGTTGACCAGCATGGGGGAGAATCGAACCAGCCCTCTTGTGGTCCCCTGACCACAAGGCAGCCACACGCAACGTCATCAGGTATGCACGAGGCCCTTCAACACCCCCTTGGGCTCCCCGTGCCCCCAATGCCCTGATGGATGAAAAGGGGAGGTGACCACCTCTTGGGAACCCGTTGAGGCGTGAACCCCTGCCGGGTTCCGGGCCACCCGGAAATGTGGATCTGCCGCCCGAGCTCATCCTCCATGAGTGATGGCCTTTCGGCACCGCTTACCCACAACCTCTTACGGAGGTCCCCCACAAAAGCATGCCAGCACGCAGGCTGGGCTTGCTTGCCAATGGTTCCTCCCCCATGCCCAAAACCCGCCACAGAGCAAGGGGATGGGTTCCTCCAACCCCGCGCTCCCGCCAACGCTCTTACAAACCGGAAAAGCCCAACAAAGTGTGCCTCAAATCATCCAACCAGAAGTCCATCCCCCATTCGGAGAGATGGACTCCATCCGCTCTATATAGAGCCCATGAACGATGACAAATGTCAGGGTGTGTGATGTAAACACCACCTTCCGTAACAAGGAACTTGGCCACCATTTTGTTGACTTTTTTGCGGGCCACGTCAACCTTTTTTGGGGAAACGGCCCCCCTCCAAGTACGCCGCTCTAACAAGGCGGACCACCAGATACGAAGCCCAGGAAAACGACAAGCAAGTTGCTTGAAGTCACGTCTGATGGCATCAGCTAAACCCACTGCTGTCACACTGGTGAGGTCGTTCTCTCCAAGATGTACCACCACAATGTCAGGAACCCCGGTGCGATGAATAGCCGAATCCAGATCCCTTTCCAGGGATGCCCAGCGCATGCCTCGGCGGCCCGCCCAGGAGATACGATAACGACCAACCAGGCCCAGGTCATTGTTCCAACCGGATCTTACTGCATAGCGCGCAGCCCAATGGACGATACTGTGCCCGATAACCAGCACTTTCGGGGTAACCTGGACCAAACCTGCAAAATGGAATACGTTATAGAAAACGTTACAGCAACAAATCTGGACGCACATATTTCTTATATGCCACTGAACGCCACCGGCCCACTGCCCTGAGCTCATCCGGAGGCACTCCAGAAGCAGCTGCTTCGGTTGCCGCCCCAATTCGAAATGAGTGGGTGCCGAATTGTTTTGACGGAAGGCCCAGCTGGTGGAGCGTGCTCCTCAAAACAGCCCCAAACTGATACCTTGACAAGCAAGTGCCATTTTCGTGAATCAACAAAGGGCCGTCGATCTTTGGCCTCACAGCTAAAAAGGCCCCCACGATGGTGACCGGGCAGGGAGCGTCACCCCAATCCTTCCTTAACACTATATAGGATCCTCTACCCAGCTGATCAGTTTTTGAACGGCGAAGAGTGATGTGCAGCTCTTCGTCAGTGAGTTGCACATCTCCCCTCGCAACTGCTTGATCGCCCGTGCCTGAACGGGACCCCGATACAAGCTCTGAGCACCGGAAGGCCCCAAAAAAGGCAAGAGTAAACGCTGCCGCAAAAAGGGCAACTTCGTAACCGTCGGAGCATACAGCAGGCAATTGAATCACCATGTTCCTCAAAATGTCTAACGAAATAGGCCGCCTGGGGTCAGCTGTAGCTGGGCTGATCCTCTTCCATCCTGCGATGGCTTTCCGGATCAGAAAGGATGATGAGGGATCCCACCAACCCCTGGTTTTGCAGAAAAAGGATAGCCCCACCACTTGGATGTTCATGGACCCCGGGGACATTTTGCGGGAACGTAAATGGACGAGGTAGCGCAGCACTAAATCCTCTGTTGGAGGTAAGGCCCTAAGGCCCTCTTCCTGCTCCATGTAATCCATGTAACCCCGAACTGCTGCTGTATAAGTGTTGCCGGAGCGAGGGAATGTTCCACGGCCTCGAGGATCATTCCAGGCCAATCCTCCACAACTCCTCCGGGAAACGGTCTGGACACATGTTCGCCTCTGGCGCCAACTGGCGAAACCTCTGTTCCTGGAACCGAGACAGAGCGTCAGCGATTTCATTAGTGGCGCCCGGGACATGACGGGCCGCAAAGGAGATGTTGCTCCCCAAGCAAACCCTGACTAGTATCCTCACTAAACCCATTACCCGGGGGGATTTGCTCGATTGCCGATTTATAATGCGCACAACCGCTTGATTGTCGCACCAGAATAAAACTTTGCTGTCCTGAAATAAATCTTTCCACACGATAACTGCCGCCACAATTGGAAATAGTTCCAAGAAGGTAAGGTCCCGAAGGATAGGGGACCCCGACCATTCCTGTGGCCACCTCTCGGCGAACCAACGGTTACAAAAGAAAACTCCAAACCCCAGACTACCCGATGCATCGGAATGCACTTGAAAAGATGTTTCCGGGGAGACTGGCGTCTGCCAGATAGATACCCCATTGAAACTTGCTAGGAAGTCATGCCACACACGTAAATCTTCTTTCAGTGACCGTGATAAACGTATATGATGGTGTGGCGCCTTGATGCCCGCTGTAGCTCTGGCCAGGCGTGCACAGAATGCCCTGCCAGGTGAAACAGCCTTACAGGCAAAGTTTAAGTGTCCCAAAATACTTTGCATTTCTTTTAAGGTACACTTCCTCTTTGACAAAAGCTGCCCTAGCAAAGCCCTCAGCGCCAACACCTTGTCTTCTGGCAATTTGGATAAACCAGCCACCGAATCCAACGTAATACCCAGATAGGTCAAACAGGAAGACGGGCCTTCAGTCTTCTCTGCTGCCAGTGGCACCCCCAATTCCTCGGCCAACATTTGAAACATTAACAACTTATCATGGCATGCAGAGGTTCCCGCCGGGCCAATGAGCAAAAAGTCATCTAAGAAGTGCGTGATATGCGGGCTCCCAGAGCAGTACTTCATAACCCATTCTAAAAAGGTACTGAAGGATTCAAAGGCAAAGCATGCGATGGAGCACCCCATCGGCATGGCCTTGTCCACATACCAAGAATTCCGAAAGTTGCACCCCAGTAAACAAAAATCCTCTGGATGTACCGGCAACAGTCTGAAGGCTGATTGAATATCGCACTTGGCGAGTAACGCCCCAGGGCCGCAATCCTTGACCAATGATATTGCCTGGTCTAAGGATGCATAGGTGACCGAGCTGAGCTCAGGAGCAATCCCGTCATTCACTGACGTCCCTTTCGGATAGGACAAATGGTGTATTAGTCTAAATTGTCCCGGGGCCTTCTTGGGGACTACCCCTAATGGAGACACTCGCAAATTAGGTAGGGGTGGCTTGGGATATGGGCCAGCCATGCGGCCAGCCTGGCACTCTTTCCGGATCTTGTCTGCCACCACTTCAGGCATTTGCATAGCAGACTTCAGATTTGGGCTAGTAGTAGCCTCCCGCTTTCCCTCGTATGGAATGCGAAAACCCACCGCAAATCCAGAAGCCAGGTACTCAGCTGACTCCCGATTTGGATAGTCCTTTAACAGTGCCAACAAGGCGGCAACCTTAACGGGGGAGATAGCCAAGGTGGTAAGTTCCAAAGGGACTTCATTCTGCTTTTTGGGTCCCCGCTGCGCTTGAGTTCGCCGATCCACTCCCCTTCTTGGCGGTGGATCGGCCGGATCGAAAGGGGCGACTCGAAACCTGACGATTGCAGTCGTGTTTTCCATGCCCTCCCCCACAAGCTTCACAGCTGTGTTCAAATCTACAGCGGCGACGTTGGCAGGACCCTTTTTGGAAATCCCAACATAGGCCTTTCACCTCCCTCTTGCCACTTGACCAGCGCCTCTCAGGCTCATTTCTCTGGACATAGGGGCCCACTTTTACCATCCAAGAGTCCCTTTCCCTTAAATCCCATCTAGCTTGCGCATTGTTGGACGCTTTTTCCCTGGCTTTTGTGTCATACATTACCGCAGCCGCATCTCCTGATAGTACCATGGCCTCCATGACATTATTGAAGTGCCGTATCAAATGCCATCCCCGTTCAGGGAAGGCCCCGGCTACTAGGCACATATATTCCCCATACCCCCTGATCCAGTTCGTAAAGGTTCTCTCAACCGCTACCCGATCCCTGCGAGGCCGCCTTTTCTTAATACCAGTTTTGGGGGCATCATCATCGGGTCTCACAAATTCAAAAACATCAACATGCGCTGCTTCCTGGATAGATGGGTCCCAGGTGGATCATCCCCCGCCGGGAAACCAATTGGGGGTTGAGTTGGCTTTCCCATCCCTGCTCCCTCCTTATAGTATACTCTGGTGGCTTCTCGAAAGCCTGCTAGCCATGCCGGGATGCCCGGAACCATGGCCCCTTGGAGCCAATATGCAACGTCCTTTTGGCCCACCACCATCTCATCTTCAGAAGATGAGGACTCACTAGAAGAGCTTGCCCTGGAGCGCCTGCCATGCTCGTGCCTTCTGCGCTTCCTGCCTTTTGACTCAGCAAGGACGCTGTCTCCTGTCACGGACGGTGCTTGCCCAGGAGCTGAAGCTCCAGGAGCAGGAGCTGAAGCGGCTGGCAAAGCTTGCCTTTCTTCCGCTACAGTCCCTGATGTCTCCGTTACAGACAACACCATAGGGGCTGGAGTCACCCGGCCATCAACACCGGCCTGTTCATTTAAAGTTAATTGTTGACTATTAACATGAACGTGTTGCTGCCTAGCCACCCTGGCGTCCCGCCGAGCCAATACAGGCTCCCCTGGTTCCTGCCAGCTGCCTACCAACCCCAATGGGGCAGCAGTCATAACCCCCCCCTATACTCGGGGCTGCCGGGAAGCGCACCACAGGACTCCCAGGCCGCTGACCTGCTAAGTGCCCATGTGGGTACAGTTGAGGCCAATTTGACTGCATCCCCACAGTGGGCCATGAATTTTGCATGCCCATATATGGCCAGGTTGTATGACTCCCCATAGGCCACCCAGACTGGCCACTGCCCACCTGAACCATGCCCTGGGCAGTGGGAGGGTACCACTGGACAGGGGCTGAGTTTTCCCACCCTTGCCACCAACCCACGCCAGGAGGCGCTGCTGAGGGGGCGGGTTGACCCATGCTGTCCGGTTGAAAAGAAAAAACTTGGGCCTGGCCACTCTGGCCTGCCCCGGATAAGGAGGCTGCTCGCCCAGAGGTTTGGTTTCCACCCATTGCTGCCTCAATCGGCCCACTGGCCGTCGACTCCACCTCCCCTGCCGCCGCTGTACTCGGCAACGATGGGGGATTGGCCCGAGACCGCTCCTGTGCCCTGCGGGAGGCACCCCTAGTGCCAAAGGGCAACGATCCAGGCCCCACTTCTACTAAGCCCTCCGTTCCCCGAAGTCCCACCGGTGTGGACTCCGGCAACCGACTGGGGACAGAACGCCCACGGGCAGCTGTTTTTGCCCGGGCTCCCTGTGCCGCCCCCTGTTTTCCCCGTGGCCGGCTAGATGGCGAGCGGCCCGACTCCCAACGGCCCGCAGGCCGCGCCCGTTCAGACCGGACCGCTGCGCGACGCCCAGCCATGTTCTCCCCGCTTCTCTTGCCACCCTCAAAATAAATGAAAATAACAAACAAAGAATCAAAATGAACAAAACAATAAAGGAAAATAAAAACGTTTTTTTTTTTAATCGGCTGCGCCGCACTGAAGCCAAAATCACTATATGTCATTGATTACATCCATACAACAAATAGGAAATACAGTTATATAGCAAAAGCAACAAGTGGTATTTCCAAATTCTCTGCTAGTATTACATAGTATTACGAAATTCTATCTTCTATCTTCTACTGGGTATGATAATCTTAAGTACTCGTTGGCTAAGGAATTACATTATGTCACTGATTACATCGATACAACGAATAGGATATATACCTGCTATATCCATATAGCATGCATGCTACAGACATGATTACATGTATAGCATGTATATTACATGTATAGCATGCATGCTACAGACACCTTAAATACTCAGCTAAGAAATCGCCTTATGTCATTCATTGCATCCAAAGAATGTATTCATTGCATCCAAAGAATGTAATCAATGTAGTAGTGAATACTACTACATCGTATATTACATTGTATTATGGAATACTCTATTCTCTGTTCTTATTACAAAGAATTATGAAAGTCTATCCTACTGGGTATGATCTTAAAATAGTTTTTCAGATGTATTAAATCAACTAGTGCTACTACTATCATTACTATGCAGTGTTATGAAATTCTATCTTCAACTGCATATGATTTCCTATGCATATGATTTCCTATTTCCTATTCGTTGTATGGATGTAGTCAATGACATACAGTGTTTTCTTAGTCGAGTACTTCACGTGATTTTAGCATGCATGCTATATGAATATATTTGTTGTATGGATGTAATCAATGCCATGCAGCAATGTCTTAGCCAACACGTATTTAAGATTATCTCATAGGCAGTTGAAGATAGAATTTCATAACACTGCATGGAATGCGGAACCCATGAGTGAATCCCTCCCTAAGGTTAGTGGCCGCGGCCTGATCCCGATAAGATGCAAGCAAAGGAAGAAGAGTTGATAGCCTGATGGGAGATAGAGCCTTAACGTGCAACAGAGCAGGGCTAGGAGGCATTAGCCTGCCCCTCCCCGCTGCCTCCCGCGAGTCCTCCTGAGGTGCCGGACCCACCCCCTTTTTTGGGAGTGGGCCGGCCCCTCCGAAAGGGCCGCTTGCTACACTCTATCTTGGGATGTGAACCCCCACACCCCTCGCATGCATGCGAGTACTTACATTTCTTCCTCTCGCACCCATTCTGGTTGTATTCCCAGCAAACGCCCGTCAGGTCTTTCCTGTATGAAGGGCGATTCCCCTCCGCCCCACCGGCTGACTTCTGCCGAGGACCAAATGCCCGGACCCAAAGGTCGGCCTATCCCATCTGGCCTCGGGGTTGCTGGATACCCGTCGCCGAAACGCTTCATCATATCCCAATGCTGCTGGCTCTCCTCCTAGCATCCTAGGGAATATATTCATATTACATGTATAGCATGCATGCTACAGACACCTTAAATACTCGGCTAAGAAATCGTTTTATGTCATTCATTGCATCCAAAGAATGTATTCATTGCATCCAAAGAACGTATTTAATGTAGGAGTGAATACTATGACATCGTATATTACATTGTATTATGGAATACTCTATTCTCTGTTATTTCAGACAGCTGCCTTTCCACTCTGCGCCACAAGAGGCTCAATCTAGTAGTAGCACTAGTAGCACTAGTTGATTTAGCATTAGTTGATTTAATTCAACCAATCTAGTAGTAGCACTAGTTGATTTAATACATCTGAAAAACTATTTCAAGATCATACTCAGTAGGATAGACTTTCATAATACTTTGTAATAAGAACAGAGAATAGAGTATTCCATAATACAATGTAATATACGATGTAGCAGTATTCACTACTACATTGATTACATTCTTTGGATGCAACGAATACATTCTTTGGATGCAATGAATGACATAAAGCGATTTCTTAGCCGAGTATTTAAGGTGTCTGTAGCATGCATGCTATGCATGTAATATACATGCTATACATGTAATCATGTCTGTAGCATGCATGCTATATGGATATAGCAGGTATATATCCTATTCGTTGTATCGATGTAATTACTGACATACTGTAATTCCTTAGCCAACGAGTACTTAAGGTTCTCATACCCAGTAGAAGATAGAATTTCGTAATACTATGTAATGCTAGCAGAGAATTTGGAAATACCACTAGATGCTTTTGCTATATAACCGTATTTCCTATTCGTTGTATGGATGTAATCAATGCCATACAGCAATTTCTTAGCCAACACGTATTTAAGATTAAATCATAGGCAGTTGAAGATAGAATTTCATAACAATGCATAGTAATAGTAGTAGCACTGGTTGATTTAATACATCTGAAAAACTATTTCAAGATCATACCCAGTAGGATAGACTTTCATAATACTATGAAATAATAACAGAGAATAGAGTATTCCATAATACAATGTAATATACGATGTAGTAGTATTCACTACTACATTGATTACATTCTTTGGATGCAATGAATACATTCTTTGGATGCAATGAATGACATAAAGCGATTTCTTAGCCGAGTATTTAAGGGGTCTGTAGCATGCATGCTATACATGTAATATACATGCTATACATGTAATCATGTCTGTAGAATGCATGCTATATGGATATAGCAGGTATATATCCTATTCCTTGTATCGACGCAATCAGTGACATAATGTAATTCCTTAGCCAACGAGTACTTAAGATTATCATACCCAATAGAAGATAGAATTTCATAATACTATGTAATGCTAGCAGAGAATTTGGAAATACCACTAGTTGCTTTTGCTATATAACCGTATTTCCTATTCGTTGTATGGATGTAATCAATGACATACAGTGATTTCTTAGCCGAGTACTTCACGTGACTTTAGCATGCATGCTATATGAATACATTCGTTGTATGGATGTAATCAATGCCATACAGCAATTTCTTAGCCAACACGTATTTAAGATTATCTCATAGGCAGTTGAAGATAGAATTTCATAACACTGCATAGTAATGATAGTTGTAGCACTAGTTGATTTAATACAACTGAATAACTATTTCAAGATCATACCCAGTAGGATGAGCCTCTTGTGGCGCAGAGTGGTAAGGCAGCGATATGCTGTCTGAATCTGTCTGCCCATGAGGTTGGGAGTTCAATCCCAGCAGCCGGCTCAAGGTTGACTCAGCCTTCCATCCTTCCGAGGTCGGTAAAATGAGTACCCAGCTTGCTGGGGGGTAAATGGTAATGACTGGGGAAGGCACTGGCAAACCACCCCGTATTGAGTCTGCCAAGAAAACGCTAGCGGGCGTCACCCCAAGGGTCAGACATGACTCGGTGCTTGCACAGGGGATACCTTTATCTTTACCTTACCCAGTAGGATAGACTTTCATAATACTTTGTAATAATAACAGAGAATAGAGTATTCCATAATACAATGTAATATACGATGTAGTAGTATTCACTTCTACATTGATTACATTCTTTGGATGCAATGAATGACATAAAGCGATTTCTTAGCCGAGTATTTAAGGGGTCTGTAGCATGCATGCTATACATGTAATATACATGCTATACATGTAATCATGTCTGTAGCATGCATATATATGCATGTATATCCTATTCGTTGTATCGATGTAATCAGTGCAATAATGTAATTCCTTAGCCGAGTACTTAAGGTTATCATATCAACGAGTACTTAAGGTTATCGTAGAAGATAGAATTTCGTAATACTATGTAATGCTAGCAGAGATTTTGGAACAACCACTAGTTGCTTTTGCTATATAACCGTATTTCCTATTCGTTGTATTCAATGACATATAGTGATTCCTTAGCGGAGTACTTCACGTGACTTTAGCATGCATGCTATATGAATACATTCGTTGTATGGATGTAATCAATGCCATACAGCAATTTCTTAGCCAACACGTATTTAAGATTATCTCATAGGCAGTTGAAGATAGAATTTCATAACACTGCATAGTAATGATAGTAGTAGCACTAGTTGATTTAATACATCTGAAAAACTATTTCAGGATCATACCCAGTAGGATAGACTTTCATAATACTTTGTAATAATAACAGAGAATAGAGTATTCCATAATACAATGTAATATACGATGTAGTAGTATTCACTACTACATTGATTACATTCTTTGGATGCAAAGAATACATTCTTTGGATGCAATGAATGACATAAAGCGATTTCTTAGCCGAGTATTTAAGGTGTCTCTAGCATGCATGCTATATGGATATAGCAGGTATATATCCTATTCGTTGTATCGATGTAATCAGTGACATACTGTAATTCCTTAGCCAACGAGTACTTAAGGTTCTCATACCCAGTAGAAGATAGAATTTCGTAATACTATGTAATGCTAGCAGATAATTTGGAAATTCCACTAGTTGCTTTTGCTATATAACCGTATTTCCTATTCGTTGTATGGATGTAATCAATGCCATACAGCAATTTCTTAGCCAACACGTATTTAAGATTAAATCATAGGCAGTTGAAGATAGAATTTCATAACACTGCATAGTAATGATACTAGTAGCACTGGTTGATTTAATACATCTGAAAAACTATTTCAAGATCATACCCAGTAGGATAGACTTTCATAATACTTTGTAATAAGAACAGAGAATACAGTATTCCATAATACAATGTAATATATGATGTAGTAGTATTCACTACTACATTGATTATATTCTTTGGATGCAATTAATACATTCTTTGGATGCAATGAATGACATAAAGCGATTTCTTAGCCGAGTATTTAAGGTGTCTGTAGCATGCATGCTATACATGTAATATACATGCTATACATGTAATCATGTCTGTAGCATGCATGCTATATGTATATAGCAGGTATATATCCTATTCGTTGTATCGACGTAATCAGTGACATAATGTAATTCCTTAGCCAACGAGTACTTAAGGTTATCATACCCAGTAGAAGATAGAATTTCGTAATACTATGTAATGCTTGCAGAGAATTTAGAAATACCACTAGTTGCTTTTGCTATATAACCGTATTTCCTATTCGTTGTATGGATGTAATCACTGACATACAGTGATTTCTTAGCCGAGTACTTCACGTGACTTTAGCATGCATGCTATATGAATATATTCGTTGCATGGATGTAATCAATGCCATGAAGCAATTTCTTAGCCAACACGTATCATGTAATCAATGCCATGCAGCAATTTCTTAGCCAACACGTATTTATCTCATAGGCAGTAGTAGATAGAATTTCATAACACTGCATAGTAATGATAGTAGTAGCACTAGTTGATTTAATACATCTGAAAAACTATTTCAAGATCATACCCAGTAGGATAGACTTTCATAATACTTTGTAATAAGAACATAGAATAGAGTATTCCATAATACATTGTAATATACGATGTAGTGGTATTCACTACTACATTGATTACATTCTTTGGATGCAATGAATACATTCTTTGGATGCAATGAATGACATAAGGCGATTTCTTAGCTGAGTATTTAAGGTGTCTGTAGCATGCATGCTATCTGGATATAGCAGGTATATATCCTATTCGGTGTATCGATGTAATCAGTGACATAATGTACTTCCTTAGACAACGAGTACTTAAGGTTATCATACCCAATAGAAGTTAGAATTTCGTAATACTATGTAATGCTAGCAGAGAATTTGGAAATACCACTAGTTCCTTTTGCTATATAACCGTATTTCCTATTCGTTGTAATCAATGACATACAGTGATTTCTTAGCCGAGTACTTCCCGTGACTTTAGCATGCATGCTATATGAATATATTCGTTGCATGGATGTAATCAATGCCATGCAGCAATGTCTTAGCCAACACGTTTTTATCTCATAGGCAGTTGAAGATAGAATTTCGTAATACTATGTAATGCTAGCAGAGATTTTGGAACTACCACTAGTTGCTTTTGCTATATAACCGTATTTCCTATTCGTTGTAATCAATGACATATAGTGATTCCTTAGCCGAGTACTTCACGTGACTTTAGCATGCATGCTATATGAATATATTCGTTGCATGGATGTAATCGATGCCATGCAGCAATTTCTTAGCCAACACGTAATTAAGATTATCTCATAAGCAGTTGAAGATAGAATTTCATAACACTGCATAAGAACAATAGTCAATCTAGTAGTATAGGTAAAAGGTAAAGGTATCCCCTGTGCAAGCACCGAGTCATGTCTGATCCTTGGGGTGACGCCCTCTAGCGTTTTCATGGCAGACTCAATACGGGGTGGTTTGCCAGTGCCTTCCCCAGTCATGACCGTTTACCCCCCAGCAAGCTGGTTACTCATTTTAGCGACCTTGGAAGGATGGAAGGCTGAGTCAACCTTGAGCCGACTGCTGGGATTGAACTCCCAGCCTTATGGGCAAAGCTTTCAGACAGCTGCCTTTCCACTCTGCGCCACAAGAGGCTCAATCTAGTAGTACACTAGTAGCACTAGTTGATTTAGCATTAGTTGATTTAATTCAACCAATCTAGTAGTAGCATTAGTTGATTTAATACATCTGAAAAACTATTTCAAGATCATACTCAGTAGGATAGACTTTCATAATACTTTGTAATAAGAACAGAGAATAGAGTATTCCATAATACAATGTAATATACGATGTAGCAGTATTCACTACTACATTGATTACATTCTTTGGATGCAACGAATACATTCTTTGGATGCAATGAATGACATAAAGCGATTTCTTAGCCGAGTATTTAAGGTGTCTGTAGCATGCATGCTATACATGTAATATACATGCTATACATGTAATCATGTCTGTAGCATGCATGCTATATGGATATAGCAGGTATATATCCTATTCGTTGAATCGACGTAATCAGTGACATAATGTTACTCTATAGCCAACGAGTACTTAAGTTTATCATACCCAGTAGAAGATAGAATTTCATAATACTATGTAATGCTAGCAGAGAATTTGGAAATACCATTAGTTGCTTTTGCTATATAACCGTATTTCCTATTCGTTGTATGGATGTAATCAATGACAAACAGGGATTTCTTAGCCGAGTACTTCACGTGACTTTAGCATGCATGCTATATGAATATATTCGTTGCATGGATGTAATCAATGCCATGAAGCAATTTCTTAGCCAACACGTATCATGTAATCAATGCCATGCAGCAATTTCTTAGCCAACACGTATTTATCTCATAGGCAGTAGTAGATAGAATTTCATAACACTGCATAGTAATGATAGTAGTAGCACTAGTTGATTTAATACATCTGAAAAACTATTTCAAGATCATACCCAGTAGGATAGACTTTCATAATACTTTGTAATAAGAACATAGAATAGAGTATTCCATAATACATTGTAATATACGATGTAGTGGTATTCACTACTACATTGATTACATTCTTTGGATGCAATGAATACATTCTTTGGATGCAATGAATGACATAAGGCGATTTCTTAGCTGAGTATTTAAGGTGTCTGTAGCATGCATGCTATCTGGATATAGCAGGTATATATCCTATTCGGTGTATCGATGTAATCAGTGACATAATGTACTTCCTTAGACAACGAGTACTTAAGGTTATCATACCCAATAGAAGTTAGAATTTCGTAATACTATGTAATGCTAGCAGAGAATTTGGAAATACCACTAGTTCCTTTTGCTATATAACCGTATTTCCTATTCGTTGTAATCAATGACATACAGTGATTTCTTAGCCGAGTACTTCCCGTGACTTTAGCATGCATGCTATATGAATATATTCGTTGCATGGATGTAATCAATGCCATGCAGCAATGTCTTAGCCAACACGTTTTTATCTCATAGGCAGTTGAAGATAGAATTTCGTAATACTATGTAATGCTAGCAGAGATTTTGGAACTACCACTAGTTGCTTTTGCTATATAACCGTATTTCCTATTCGTTGTAATCAATGACATATAGTGATTCCTTAGCCGAGTACTTCACGTGACTTTAGCATGCATGCTATATGAATATATTCGTTGCATGGATGTAATCGATGCCATGCAGCAATTTCTTAGCCAACACGTAATTAAGATTATCTCATAAGCAGTTGAAGATAGAATTTCATAACACTGCATAAGAACAATAGTCAATCTAGTAGTATAGGTAAAAGGTAAAGGTATCCCCTGTGCAAGCACCGAGTCATGTCTGATCCTTGGGGTGACGCCCTCTAGCGTTTTCATGGCAGACTCAATACGGGGTGGTTTGCCAGTGCCTTCCCCAGTCATGACCGTTTACCCCCCAGCAAGCTGGTTACTCATTTTAGCGACCTTGGAAGGATGGAAGGCTGAGTCAACCTTGAGCCGACTGCTGGGATTGAACTCCCAGCCTTATGGGCAAAGCTTTCAGACAGCTGCCTTTCCACTCTGCGCCACAAGAGGCTCAATCTAGTAGTACACTAGTAGCACTAGTTGATTTAGCATTAGTTGATTTAATTCAACCAATCTAGTAGTAGCATTAGTTGATTTAATACATCTGAAAAACTATTTCAAGATCATACTCAGTAGGATAGACTTTCATAATACTTTGTAATAAGAACAGAGAATAGAGTATTCCATAATACAATGTAATATACGATGTAGCAGTATTCACTACTACATTGATTACATTCTTTGGATGCAACGAATACATTCTTTGGATGCAATGAATGACATAAAGCGATTTCTTAGCCGAGTATTTAAGGTGTCTGTAGCATGCATGCTATACATGTAATATACATGCTATACATGTAATCATGTCTGTAGCATGCATGCTATATGGATATAGCAGGTATATATCCTATTCGTTGAATCGACGTAATCAGTGACATAATGTTACTCTATAGCCAACGAGTACTTAAGTTTATCATACCCAGTAGAAGATAGAATTTCATAATACTATGTAATGCTAGCAGAGAATTTGGAAATACCATTAGTTGCTTTTGCTATATAACCGTATTTCCTATTCGTTGTATGGATGTAATCAATGACAAACAGGGATTTCTTAGCCGAGTACTTCACGTGACTTTAGCATGCATGCTATATGAATATATTCATTGCATGGATGTAATCAATGCCATGCAGCAATGTCTTAGCCAACACGTTTTTATCTCATAGGCAGTTGAAGATAGAATTTCGTAATACTATGTAATGCTAGCAGAGATTTTGAAACTACCACTAGTTGCTTTTGCTATATAACCGTATTTCCTATTCGTTGTATGGATGTAATCAATGACAAACAGGGATTTCTTAGCCGAGTACTTCACGTGACTTTAGCATGCATGCTATATGAATATATTGGTTGCATGGATATAATCAATGCCATGCAGCAATGTCTTAGCCAACACGTATTTATCTCATAGGTAGAAGAAGATAGAATTTCGTAATACTATGTAATGCTAGCAGAGATTTTGGAAATACTACTAGTTGCTTTTGCTATATAACCGTATTTCCTATTCGTTGTATGGATGTAATCAATGCCATACAGCAAATTCTTAGCCAACACGTATTTAAGATTATCTCTTAGGCAGTTGAAGATAGAATTTCATAACACTGCATAGTAATGATAGTAGTAGCACTAGTTGATTTAATACATCTGAAAAACTATTTCAAGATCATACCCAGTAGGATAGACTTTCATAATACTTTGTAATAATAACAGAGAATAGAGTATTCCGTAATACAATGTAATATACGATGTAGTAGTATTCACTACTACATTGATTACATTCTTTGGATGCAATGAATACATTCTTTGGATGCAATGAATGACATAAAGTGATTTCTTAGCCGAGTATTTAAGGGGTCTGTAGCATGCATCCTATACATGTAATATACATGCTATACATGTAATCATGTCTGTAGCATGCATATATATGCATGTATATCCTATTCGTTGTATCGATGTAATCAGTGACATAATGTAATTCCTTAGCCAACGAGTACTTAAGGTTATCATATCAATGAGTAAAGGTTATCATAGAAGATAGAATTTCGTAATACTATGTAATGCTAGCAGAGAATTTGGAAATACCACTAGTTGCTTTTGCTAGATAACCGTATTTCCTATTCGTCGTATGGATGTAATCAGACATACAGTGATTTCTTAGCCGAGTACTTCACGTGACTTTAGCATGCATGCTATATGAATATATTGGTTGCATGGATGTAATCAATGCCATGCAGCAATGTCTTAGCCAACACGTATTTATCTCATAGGCCGTAGAAGATAGAATTTCGTAATACTATGTAATGCTAGCAGAGATTTTGGAACTACCACTAGTTGCTTTTGCTATATAACCGTATTTCCTATTCGTTGTAATCAATGACATATAGTGATTCCTTAGCCGAGTACTTCACGTGACTTTAGCATGCATGCTATATGAATATATTCGTTGCATGGATGTAATCGATGCCATGCAGCAATTTCTTAGCCAACACGTAATTAAGATTATCTCATAAGCAGTTGAAGATAGAATTTCATAACACTGCATAAGAACAATAGTCAATCTAGTAGTATAGGTAAAAGGTAAAGGTATCCCCTGTGCAAGCACCGAGTCATGTCTGATCCTTGGGGTGACGCCCTCTAGCGTTTTCATGGCAGACTCAATACGGGGTGGTTTGCCAGTGCCTTCCCCAGTCATGACCGTTTACCCCCCAGCAAGCTGGTTACTCATTTTACCGACCTTGGAAGGATGGAAGGCTGAGTCAACCTTGAGCCGACTGCTGGGATTGAACTCCCAGCCTTATGGGCAAAGCTTTCAGACAGCTGCCTTTCCACTCTGCGCCACAAGAGGCTCAATCTAGTAGTACACTAGTAGCACTAGTTGATTTAGCATTAGTTGATTTAATTCAACCAATCTAGTAGTAGCATTAGTTGATTTAATACATCTGAAAAACTATTTCAAGATCATACTCAGTAGGATAGACTTTCATAATACTTTGTAATAAGAACAGAGAATAGAGTATTCCATAATACAATGTAATATACGATGTAGCAGTATTCACTACTACATTGATTACATTCTTTGAAGAAGAAGAAGAAGAAGAGTTGGTTCTTATATGCCGCTTTTCCCTACCCGAAGGAGGCTCAAAGCGGCTTACAGTCGCCTTCCCATTCCTCTCCCCACAACAGACACCCTGTGAGGTAGGTGAGGCTGAGAGAGCCCTGATATTACTGCTCGGTCAGAACAGTTTTATCAGTGCCATGGCGAGCCCAAGGTCACCCAGCTGGTTGCATGTGGGGGAGTGCAGAATCGAACCCGGCATGCCAGATTAGAAGTCCGCACTCCTAACCACTACACCAAACTGGCTTTGGATGCAACGAATACATTCTTTGGATGCAATGAATGACATAAAGCGATTTCTTAGCCGAGTATTTAAGGTGTCTGTAGCATGCATGCTATACATGTAATATACATGCTATACATGTAATCATGTCTGTAGCATGCATGCTATATGGATATAGCAGGTATATATCCTATTCGTTGAATCGACGTAATCAGTGACATAATGTTACTCTATAGCCAACGAGTACTTAAGTTTATCATACCCAGTAGAAGATAGAATTTCATAATACTATGTAATGCTAGCAGAGAATTTGGAAATACCATTAGTTGCTTTTGCTATATAACCGTATTTCCTATTCGTTGTATGGATGTAATCAATGACAAACAGGGATTTCTTAGCCGAGTACTTCACGTGACTTTAGCATGCATGCTATATGAATATATTGGTTGCATGGATATAATCAATGCCATGCAGCAATGTCTTAGCCAACACGTATTTATCTCATAGGTAGAAGAAGATAGAATTTCGTAATACTATGTAATACTAGCAGAGATTTTGGAAATACTACTAGTTGCTTTTGCTATATAACCGTATTTCCTATTCGTTGTATGGATGTAATTAATGCCATACAGCAAATTCTTAGCCAACACGTATTTAAGATTATCTCTTAGGCAGTTGAAGATAGAATTTCATAACACTGCATAGTAATGATAGTAGTAGCACTAGTTGATTTAATACATCTGAAAAACTATTTCAAGATCATACCCAGTAGGATAGACTTTCATAATACTTTGTAATAATAACAGAGAATAGAGTATTCCGTAATACAATGTAATATACGATGTAGTAGTATTCACTACTACATTGATTACATTCTTTGGATGCAATGAATACATTCTTTGGATGCAATGAATGACATAAAGTGATTTCTTAGCCGAGTATTTAAGGGGTCTGTAGCATGCATCCTATACATGTAATATACATGCTATACATGTAATCATGTCTGTAGCATGCATATATATGCATGTATATCCTATTCGTTGTATCGATGTAATCAGTGACATAATGTAATTCCTTAGCCAACGAGTACTTAAGGTTATCATATCAATGAGTAAAGGTTATCATAGAAGATAGAATTTCGTAATACTATGTAATGCTAGCAGAGAATTTGGAAATACCACTAGTTGCTTTTGCTAGATAACCGTATTTCCTATTCGTCGTATGGATGTAATCAGACATACAGTGATTTCTTAGCCGAGTACTTCACGTGACTTTAGCATGCATGCTATATGAATATATTGGTTGCATGGATGTAATCAATGCCATGCAGCAATGTCTTAGCCAACACGTATTTATCTCATAGGCCGTAGAAGATAGAATTTCGTAATACTATGTAATGCTAGCAGTGTTTTTTGAACTACCACTAGTTGCTTTTGCTATATAACCGTATTTTCTATTCGTTGTAATCAATGACATATAGTGATTCCTTAGCCGAGTACTTCACATGACTTTAGCATGCATGCTATATGAATATATTGGTTGCATGGATGTAATCAATGCTATACAGCAATTTCTTAGCCAACACGTATTTAAGATTATCTCACAGGCAGTTGAAGATAGAATTTCATAACACTGCATAGTAATTATAGTAGTAGCACTAATTGATTTAATACATCTGAAAAACTATTTCAAGATCATACACACTAGGATAGACTTTCATAATACTTTGTAATAATAGCAGAGAATAGAGTATTCCATAATACAATGTAATATACGATGTAATAGTATTCGTTACTACATTTATTACGTTCTTTGGATGCAATGAATACATTCTTTGGATGCAATGAATGACATAAAGCGATTTCTTAGCCGAGTATTTAAGGGGTCTGTAGCATGCATGCTATACATGTAATCATGTCTGTAGCATGCATGCTATATGGATATAGCAGGTATATATCCTATTTGTTGTATCGACGTAATCAGTGACATAATGTAATTCCTTAGCCAACGAGTACTTAAGGTTATCATACCCAGTAGAAGATAGAATTTTGTAATACTATGTAATACTAGCAGAGAATTTGGAAATACCACTTGTTCCTTTTGCTTTATAACCGTATTTCCTATTCGATGTAATCAATGACATACAGTGATTTCTTAGCCGACTACTTCACGTGACTTTTGCATGCATGCTATATGAATATATTGGTTGCATGGATGTAATCAATGCCATGCAGCAATGTCTTAGCCAACACGTATTTATCTCATAGGCAGTAGAAGGTAGAATTTCGTAATACTATGTAATGCTAGCAGAGATTTTGGAACTACCACTAGTTGCTTTTGCTATATAACCGTATTTCCTATTCATTGTAATCAATGACATATAGTGATTCCTTAGCCGAGTACTTCACGTGACTTTAGCATGCATGCTATATGAATACATTCGTTGTATGGATGTAATCAATGCCATACAGCAATTTCTTAGCCAACACGTATTTAAGATTATCTCATAGGCAGTTGAAGATAGAATTTCATAACACTGCATAGTAATGATAGTAGTAGCACTAGATTTAATACATCTGACAAACTATTTCAAGATCATACCCAGTAGGATAGACTTTCATAATACTTTGTAATAATAACAGAGAATAGAGTATTCCATAATACAATGTAATATACGATGTAGTAGTATTCAGTACTACATTGATTACATTCTTTGGATGCAATGAATGACATAAAGCGATTTCTTAGCCGAGTATTTAAGGTGTCTGTAGCATGCATGCTATATATGTAATATACAAGCTATACATGTAATCATGTCTGTAGCATGCATATATATGCATGTATATCCTATTCGTTGTATCGATGTAATCAGTGACATAATATAATTCCTTAGCCAACGAGTACTTAAGGTTATCATACCCAGTAGAAGATAGAATTTCGTAATACTATGTAATGCTAGCAGAGAATTTGGAACTACCACTAGTTGCTTTTGCTATATAACCGTATTTCCTATTCGTTGTATGGATGTAATCAATGACATACAGTGATTTCTTAGCCGAGTACTTCACGTGACTTTAGCATGCATGCTATATGAATATATTCGTTGCATGGATGTAATCAATGCCATGCAGCAATGTCTTAGCCAACACGTATTTATCTCATAGGCAGTAGAAGATAGAATTTCGTAATACTATGTAATGCTAGCAGAGATTTTGGAACTACCACTAGTTGCTTTTGCTATATAACCGTATTTCCTTTTCGTTGTAATCAATGACATATAGTGATTCCTTAGCCGAGTACTTCACGTGACTTTAGCATGCATGCTATATGAATACATTCGTTGTATGGATATAATCAATGCCATACAGCAATTTCTTAGCCAACACGTATTCAAGATTAAATCATAGGCAGTTGAAGATAGAATTGCATAACACTGCATAGTAATGATAGTAGTAGCACTAGTTGATTTAATACATCTGAAAAACTAGAGCCGCTGCCACCATAAACGCGCGGCGGCCATTGCGGAAGCGGAGGCCCCGCGAGGAGAAAGGACTCGCCGCGGCGTGCCGTTCCCAGGTAGGGGCCACTCCCCCTTCAAAAGGCACGCCGCTCACCTGAGGCGGAGGGGGCGGGGACGGGGCAGCGGCTGGCTTATAAGGCGCTAGCGGCCTGGCCAGGCACATTGCTGCCCGCTCCACGGCCACCCCTCTCTTCCTTTCCTGTCTTCTTCGCCTCGACCCCAACAGCGTTCGTTACCTGAGCAAGAGTTCTTCTTGACTCTCGGCTGCGCATTCACCGACGGGTATTTAAAAAAAAAGAGAGAGAGAGAGAGAGAGAGCCTAGGTTTCCCTTCGGGGTTCCAGTTCCGGGTGTTCATTGTTCCCATCGGGGCGGCAAGGCGTGATTCCTTCTACCCGGTTTCTCCCGGGTTTCGGCAGCATACGGCATGGCGCCAGCGGCTTCAAAAACCACTTCCAGGAGCACTAGCTCGCGAGCGCGCCCGCAGACCGCCCCTGCTTCCCCCTCCAGGGGAGCGGACGGCGGGACACGGGCAGCTCTTTGGCGCGGGGTGGGGTGGCGGGCCTTGGCCGGGGGGGAGCGCTCGGCTGCAAGCCGGGGGTCGCGTCGGTCCGGGACAAAATTCTTGCTCCGGAAGTGGACCCGACCCCAGAAGACTTCCCCGGGGACCTCTGGAATCTTGGCGTCGAGTAGTTCAGGACGGGCTATCGGCATCACTGGCGCCATCTACGCGCCGGTCCTACGCTGCGGCAATTTCGGGTTATCAGGCATGCTTACGGGATCAACTGGGAACCACGCCATTCCCGCCGTCCGAGGAGTCCATATTACGCTATTTGGCATATCTGCGGGACAATGGGCGTTCCGCCAGGACTCTGAATGTTCAATTGTCTGGTCTTGCATTCTTTTGCAGGTTGCAGGGATGGTGGGATCCCAGGTCATCCTTCGTGATCCGCAAAGCATTGGAGGGTTGGCGCAGAATAGCGCCAAGGGCCCAGGACGCTCGTCCGCCAATCACTGGGGCATTGTTGGAAAAATTGATTGCGCAATTGCACACAGAGTGTTTTTCGCCCTATGAAGCTTTACTTTTCCGCGCGGCATTCTTGGTTGCATATTTTGGGGCCTTCCGCATCAGCGAGGTGGCCGCGGCATCTCGCACGGGTGTTTCGAATAGTGCCATCGGCAGGGAAGACGTACAAATTAGGGATGGGCATCTGCATATCCGCTTGCGGCGGTCTAAGACGGACCAGCAGGGGGCAGGGGCTCTGGTTGTCCTTCCAGCGCGGGGGTGAGACCCCCTTTGCCCAGTAAAAGGGGTTTCGAAATTTTTGGCCTTACGCCCAAAGGTCCCTGGTATCCTATTCATGCATCGGGACGGCACGTCGCTATCGCGTTTTCAATTCTCGGCGGTCCTACATGCCTGCCTGAGGGGCTTGGGTATACCTACTGACGGGTTCAGCTCCCACTCCTTCCGGATCGGGGTGGCCAGCCAAGCCGCTCATGACGGCATGAGCACTGAGGGCATCAAAGCACTGGGGCGTTGGCGGTCATCCGCCTTCAAGACATATATTCGGCCTGACCTTTCACTACTTTAATACCGCTCACAGGTTCTGGCTTCAGGAGACGTCGAGCTTGGATCGTGGGCCACAGCATCGTTTACTGGGCCGGGGAGTACGCAAGACAGTCTGGATGGGGCGCCCATTTGGGCCTCGAACGGTCTTTTGACATTACATGGCACGGATCCCGCGGCATGCAGTGGCACGATCTTCTTCCGCTCATCCGACGGCTGCTGGGGGACTGCCCTCCCCCGGACGTGATCGTTATTCAGCTGGGGGAAAATGACTTACCTGCTATACCAGCGTTGGACCTGGCCGTTTCCATCATGAGGGACTTGCTTATCATCCAGCAACTCTGCCCCGGCACACTGGTGCGGTGGTGCGAGCTCCTGGTGCGGCGCTCATGGAAAGGGGCTCGGGACCCACGCAAGGTGGACATGGCACGGCGCAAGATTTGCCGCACTGTCAGGAGATCCTGCGAGACTCGGTGCTGCGCGGTCATACCGCACCCCGATATAATGTTTGGCTTGGCCCCCCTCTTTCGGCAGGATGGCGTACACCTCTCAGAGTGGGGTCAGGATCTTTGGCTAGCAGATCTTCGGGCAGCTTTGGAAGGGCTCATCTCGCCATGAGCGTTGGCGGGAGCGGGAGCCGTGGCACTAGCTCCCGCTCTGTGGCGGTTTGTTAAGGGGCGGATCCAGGGGGGGGCACAACCTGCGCCCGTGAGCCAGGGGGTGCCCACTTGCGGGAGCCTCCCCTAAGGAGGCGGCCGTGGCTGGCGGGCCGGCTTCACTAGAGGGGCCGGCCGCTTTCCATGGCAGGGCGGCTGCGGGCGGGCTCCAATGAGGTTGACGCCCGTGGGACCCGGCAAGTCTTGCCTTCCCAAGGGGGATAGAGGGCCTGATGAATACATTCTTTGGATGCAATGAATGACATAAAGCGATTTCTTAGCTGAGTATTTAAGGGTGTCTGTAGCATGCATGCTATATTCGTTGCATGATTACATCGATACAACGAATAGGATATATACCTGCTATATCCATATAGCATGCATTCTACAGACATGATTGCATGTATAGCTTGTATATTACATATATAGCATGCATGCTACAGACCCCTTAAATACTCGGCTAAGAAATCGCTTTATGTCATTCATTGCATCCAAAGAATGTATTCATTGCATCCAAAGAATGTAATCAATGTAGTAGTGAATACTACTACATCGTATATTACATTGTATTATGGAATACTCTATTCTCTGTCATTATTACAAAGTATTATGAAAGTCTATCCTACTGGATATGATCTTGAAATAGTTTTTCAGATGTATTAAATCAACTAGTGCTACTACTATCATTATTATGCAGTGTTATGAAATTCTATCTTCAACTGCCTATGAGATAATCTTAAATACGTGTTGGCTAAGAAATTGCTGTATGGCATTGATTACATCCATACAACGAATGTATTCATATAGCATGCATGCTAAAGTCACGTGAAGTACTCTGCTAAGGAATCACTATATGTCATTGATTACAACGAATAGGAAATACGGTTATATAGCAAAAGCAACTAGTGGTAGTTCCAAAATCTCTGCTAGCATTACATAGTATTACGAAATTCTATCTTCAACTGCCTATGAGATAAAAACGTGTTGGCTAAGACACTGCTGCATGGCATTGATTACATCCATGCAACGAATATATTCATATAGCATGCATGCTAAAGTCACGGGAAGTTCTCGGCTAAGAAATCACTGTATGTCATTGATTACATACATACAACGAATAGGAAATACGGTTATATAGCAAAAGCAACTAGTGGTATTTCTAAATTCTCTGCAAGCATTACATAGTATTACGAAATTCTATCTTCTACTGGGTATGATAACCTTAAGTACTCGTTGGCTAAGGAATTACATTATGTCACTGATTACATCGATACAACGAATAGGATATATACCTGCTATATCCATGCATGCTACAGACATGATTACATGTATAGCATGTATATTACATGTATAGCATGCATGCTACAGACACCTTAAATACTCGGCTAAGAAATCGCTTTATGTCATTCATTGCATCCAAAGAATGTATTCATTGAATCCAAAGAACGTAATCAATGTAGTAGTGAATACTATTACATCGTATATTACATTGTATTATGGAATACTCTGTTCTCTGTTATTATTACAAAGTATTATGAAAGTCTATCCTACTGGGTATGATCTTGAAATAGTTTTTCAGATGTATTAAATCAACTAGTGCTACTACTAGATTGGTTGAATTAAATCAACTAATGCTAAATCAACTAGTGCTACTAGTGCTATTACTAGATTGAGCCTCTTGTGGCGCAGAGTTGAAAGGCAGCTGTCTGAAAACTTTGCCCATAAGGCTGGGAGTTCAATCCCAGCAGCCGGCTCAAGGTTGACTCAGCCTTCAATCCTTCCAAGGTCGGTAAAATGAGTAACCATCTTGCTGGGGGGTAAACGGTCATGACTGGGGAAGGCACTGGCAAACCACCCCGTATTGAGTCTGCCATGAAAACGCTAGAGGGCGTCACCCCAAGGATCAGACATGACTCGGTGCTTGCACAGTGGATACCTTTACATTTTACCTTTACTACTAGATTGACTATTGTTCCTATGCAGTGTTATGATATTCTATCTTCAACTGCTTATGACATAATCTTAATTTCGTGTCGGCTAAGAAATTGCTGCATGGCATTGATTACATCCATACAACGAATGTATTCATATATCATGCAAGCTAAAGTCACGTGAAGTACTCGGCTAAGGAATCACTATATGTCATTGATCACAACGAATAGGAAATACGGTTATATAGCAAAAGCAATTAGTGGTAGTTCCAAAATCTCTGCTAGCATTACATAGTATTACGAAATTCTATCTTCAACTGCCTATGAGATAAAAACGTGTTGGCTAAGACATTGCTGCATGGCATTGATTACATCCATGCAACCAATATATTCATATAGCATGCATGCTAAAGTCACGTGAAGTACTCGGCTAAGAAATCACTGTATGTCATTGATTACATCCATACAACGAATAGGAAATACGGTTATATAGCAAAAGCAACTAGTGGTATTTCCAAATTCTCTGCTAGCATTACATAGTATTACGAAATTCTATCTTCTACTGGGTATGATAACCTTAAGTACTCGTTGGCTAAGGAATTACATTATGTCACTGATTACATCGATACAACGAATAGGATATATACCTGCTATATCCATATAACATGCATTCTACAGACATGATTACATGTATAGCATGTATATTACATGTATAGCATGCATGCTACAGACACCTTAAATACTCGGCTAAGAAATCGCTTTATGTCATTCATTGCATCCAAAGAATGTATTCATTGAATCCAAAGAACGTAATCAATGTAGTAGTGAATACTATTACATCGTATATTACATTGTATTATGGAATACTCTGTTCTCTGTTATTATTACAAAGTATTATGAAAGTCTATCCTACTGGGTATGATCTTGAAATAGTTTTTCAGGTGTATTAAATCAACTAGTGCTACTACTATCATTACTATGCAGTGTTATGAAATTCTATCTTCAACTGCCTATGAGATAATCTTAAATACGTGTTGGCTAAGAAATTGCTGTATGGCATTGATTACATCCATACAACGAATGTATTCATGTAGCATGCATGCTAAAGTCACGTGAAGTATTCGGCTAAGGAATCACTATATGTCAATGATTACAACGAATAGGAACGGTTATATAGCAAAAGCAAATAGTGGTATTTCCAAAATCTCTGCTAGCATTACATAGTATTACGAAATTCTATCTTCTATTGGGTATGATAACCTTAAGTACTCGTTGGCTAAGGAATTACATTATGTCATTGATTACAACGACTAGGAAATACGGTTATATAGCAAAAGCAACCAGTGGTAGTTCCAAAATATCTGAGAGCATTACATAGTATTACGAAATTCTATCTTCTACTGCCTATGAGATAAATACGTGTTGGCTAAGACATTGCTGCATGGCAATGATTACATCCATGCAACGAATATATTCATATAGCACGCATGCTAAAGTCACGTGAAGTACTCGGCTAGGAAATCACTGTATGTCATTGATTACATCCATACAACGAATAGGAAAAACAAAATAGCAGGAATTAGCAAAAGCAACTAGTGGTATTTCCAAATTCTCTGCTAGTATTACATAATATTACGAAATTCTATCTTCTACTGGGTATGATAACCTTAAGTACTCGTTGGCTAAGGAATTACATTATGTCACTTATTACATCGATACAACAAATAGGATATATACCTGCTATATCCATATAGCATGCATGCTACAGACATGATTACATGTATAGCATGTATATTACATGTATAGCATGCATGCTACAGACACCTTAAATACTCACCTAAAAATCGCCTTATGTCATTCATTGCATCCAAAGAATGTAATTAATGTAGTAGTGAATACTACTACATCGTATATTACATTGTATTATGGAATACTCTATTCTCTGTTATTATTACAAAGTATTATGAAAGTCTATCCTACTGGGTATGATCTTGAAATAGTTTTTCAGATGTATTAAATCAACTAGTGCTACTACTATCATTACTATACAGTGTTATGAGATTCTATCTTCAACTGCCTATGAGATAATCTTAAATACGTGTTGGCTAAGAAATTGCTGTATGGCATTGATTACATCCATACAACGAATGTATTCATATAGCATGCATGCTAAAGTCACGTGAAGTACTCGGCTAAGAAATCACTGTATGTCGTTGATTACATCCATACAATGAATAGGAAATACGGTTATATAGCAAAAGCAACTAGTGGTATTTCCAAATTCTCTGCTAGTATTACATAGTATTACGAAATTCTATCTTCTACTTGGTATGATAACCTTAAGTACTCGTTGGCTAAGGAATTACATTATGTCACTGATTACATTGATACAACGAATAGGATATATACCTGCTATATCCATATAGCATGCATGCTACAGACATGATTACATGTATAGCATGTATATTACATGTATAGCATGACACTACAGACACCTTAAATACTCGGCTAAGAAATCGCTTTATGTCATTCATTGCATCCAAAGAAGGTATTCATTGCATCCAAAGAACGTATTCAATGTAGTAGTGAATACTATTACATCGTATATTACATTGTATTATGGAATACTCTATTCTCTGTTATTATTACAAAGTATTATGAAAGTCTATCCTACTGGGTATGATCTTGAAATAGTTTTTCAGATGTATTAAATCAACTAGTGCTACTACTATCATTAGTATGCAGTGTTATGAAATTCTATCTTCAACTGCCTATGAGATAATCTTAAATACGTCTTTGCTAAGAAATTGCTGTATGGCATTGATTACATCCATACAACGAATGTATTCATATAGCATGCATGCTAAAGTCACGTGAAGTACAGGGCTAAGGAATCACTATATGTCATTGATTACAATGAATAGGAAATACGGTTATATAGCAAAAGCAACCAGTGGTAGTTCCAAAATCACTGCTAGCATTACATAGTATTACGAAATTCTATCTTCTTCTGCCTATGAGATAAATACGTGTTGGCTAAGACATTGCTGCATGGCATTGATTACATCCCTGCAACCAATATATTCATATAGCATGCATGCTAAAGTCGCGTGAAGTACTCGGCTAAGAAATCACTGTATGTCATTGATTACATCCATACAACGAATAGGAAATACGGTTATATAGCAAAAGCAACTAGTGGTATTTCCAAATTCTCTGCTAGCATTACATAGTATTACGAAATTCTATCTTCTACTGGGTATGAGAACCTTAAGTACTCGTTGGCTAAGGAATTACAGTATGTCACTGATTACATCGATACAACGAATAGGATATATGCCTGCTATATCCATATAGCATGCATGCTACGGACATGATTACATGTATAGCATTGTATATTACATGCATAGCATGCATGCTACAGACACCTGAAATACTCGGCTAAGAAATCGCTTTATGTCATTCATTGCATCCAAAGAATGTAATCAATGTAGTAGTGAATACTACTACATCGTATATTACATTGTATTATGGAATACTCTATTCTCTGTTCTTATTACAAAGTATTATGAAAGTCTATCCTACTGGGTATGATCTTGAAATAGTTTTTCAGATGTATTAAATCAACTAGTGCTACTACTATCATTACTATGCAGTGTTATGAAATTCTATCTTCAACTGCCTATGAGATAATCTTAAATACATGTTGGCTAAGAAATTGCTGTATGGCATTGATTACATCCATACAACGAATGTATTCATATAGCATGCATGCTAAAGTCACGTGAAGTACTCGGGTAAGGAATCACTATATGTCATTGATTACAACGAATAGGAAATACGGTTATATAGCAAAAGCAACTAGTGGTATTTCCAAATTCTCTGCTAGCATTACATAGTATTACGAAATTCTATCTTCTACTGGGTATGATAACCTTAAGTACTCGTTGGCTAAGGAATTACATTATGTCACTGATTACATCGATACAACGAATAGGATATATACCTGCTATATCCATATAGCATGCATGCTACAGACATGATTACATGTATAGCATGTGTATCACATGTATAGCTTGTGAGTAGTGAAAGGTCAGGCCGAATATATGTCTTGAAGGCGGATGACCGCCAACGCCCCAGTGCTTTGATGCCCTCAGTGCTCATGCCGTCATGAGCGGCTTGGCTGGCCGCCCCGATCCGGAAGGAGTGGGAGCTGAACCCGTCAGTAGGTATACCCAAGCCCCTCAGGCAGGCATGTAGAACCGCCGAGAATTGAAAACGCGATAGCGACGTGCCGTCCCTATGCATGAAGAGGATACCAGGGACCTTTGGGCGTAAGGCCAAAAATTTCGAAACCCCTTTTACTGGGCAAAGGGGGTCTCGCCCCCGCGCTGGAAGGACAACCAGAGCCCCTGCCCCCTGCTGGTCCGTCTTAGACCGCCGCAAGCGGATATGCAGATGCCCATCCCTAATTTGTACGTCTTCCCTGCCGATGGCACTATTCGAGACACCCGTGCGAGATGCCGCGGCCACCTCGCTGATGCGGAAGGCCCCAAAATATGCAACCAACAATGCCGCGCGGAAAAGTAAAGCTTCATAGGGGGAAAAACACTCTGTGTGCAATTGCGCAATCAATTTTTCCAACAATGCCCCAGTGATTGGCGGACGAGCGTCCTGGGCCCTTGGCGCTATTCTGCGCCAACCCTCCAATGCTTTGCGGATCACGAAGGATGACCTGGGATCCCACCATCCCTGCAACCTGCAAAAGAACGCAAAACCAGACAATTGAACATTCAGAGTCCTGGCGGAATGCCCATTGTCCCGCAGATATGCCAAATAGCGTAATATGGACTCCTCGGACGGCGGGAATGGCGTGGTTCCCAGTTGATCCCGTAAGCATGCCTGATAATCCGAAATTGCCGCAGCGTAGGACCGGCACGTAGATGGCGCCAGTGATGCCGATAGCCCGTCCTGAACTACTCGACGCCAAGATTCCAGAGGTCCCCGGGGAAGTCTTCTGGGGTCGGGTCCGCTTCCGGATCAAGGATTTTGAAGCGCTGCATGTGTAGTCGGGATAGAGCATCCGCTATATCGTTGTCCACCCCTGGAACATGCTTGGCGGAAAAAGAAATGTTAAACTTTAAGCAGGTCAACACTAGGCGGCGCACCAAACACATTACCCGCTCGGAGCGAGAAGACTGCCGATTGACAACCCTGACAACCGCCTGGTTATCACACCAAAAGGTAACCTATGGTTCTTGAACTCCTTGCTCCATATAACCACCGCGGCCAAAATTGGAAAGAGCTCAAGGAACGTAAGATCCCTAAGGAGGCCCCCTGGATACCCGTCGCCGAAACGCTTCATCATATCCCAATGCTGCTGGCTCTCCTCCTAGCATCCTCGCATCCAACACATTGGACAAATGCCCAGCCAAGTGCGGGGCCCTCTCGGGGAAAACTCACGTGACCAGCCGGAGGTATTCAGCGAATCCCCTTGTCCAGGCAAGCAAAGAACGTTCGCCGTCATATGCAACCGGCGCCTCGCGGGGGCCCTTCACGCTTGTACGTGCAGACCACTCAAGGGGCCTAATGAACTTAAATAAATCCACATAGCAGCCGCTTAATGCCTTACCCCTTAGCTTGGTAGATAAAAGGGTGCCAGGAGGAACATCACGATCCTTATACCCCAGTGGAGGGTCCTGCGCGCACCCCGAGCCCTGGATCTTGGCCCTGCCGGCCCGGGCCTCTTGGCAGCATTGCAACAGCCAAGATGGGAACCCCGGGACACATTCCCCCCACAGCCAGTACTCAGGATCCCAATGCCCAACCCCATCCTCCTCGTCGGTGGTGGAAGACTCACCGCCCATTTTTTCGGCTGGCTGCTCCTCGGCCCGGATTCCCCCCTCCTCTTCGGATAGCTGCTCGCCAGGGTCAGACTGTTGGGAGGGGCTGTCCACCGATGTAAGCTCCTCTGTGCGAAGAGAGGATGGACGGGGGGCCCGGGAGGTCCCCGCAGCGAGCGGGGGTGGGCAGCTCCGCCCCTTGGCTGTGGATGATCCTGACGCCTTCCCACGGCCCGACGATTGAGCAGCTGAGGGCCGAGCGGCCGGTGCCCTTGTGGCGGCCGGCCGGGGGGCTGAACGACCGGTTGCCCTGCCCCCACCAACCTCCGCGGACGAGCCCTGTAAAACCCCCACAGCCACTTGCCCTGCCAACCCCCCTGGGATCCCCCAGGAAGGAAATCCATAAGGAGAGAAAGGGGCCCATCCCCCCCCAAAAGACCAGGGGGCTCCTGGTGGGGCTGGCGGATTAGCGCCGTGAGTACCCCTGGACATGGCGGGTCCCCATGGCAGAGGACCCAAACCGAAAGCCGGCATGAGCCTTGAGGGCAGCCCGCGGACCCGCCTGCTGTTGCAGCGGAATGCGGACCTATTCCTGACCCCCCTACTGCGGGATCTTCCGGGCTAGATACCCTCACTATCCCCCGTTTTTTCACCGGGGAGGCCCCCGAGGGCAGTGGCCCGGGACCCCCAGGCACTGAGAGGGGAGCCTGGCCGGTGGAAAAAACTGAAGCCTCGTGGCCGCTCCCCTCGGAGAAGGAACTGCTGCATCCGGGTGAGGGGTCCCGCGGCGGAGCAGGTAAACGCGTGCGCCCACGGCGTACTGACAAATTCCCGCCCCCTGCTCCTCCTGCGGCTGTGGCTGAAAGAGCCGCGCGAGTCCCGGACCGACGTGACCCCCGGCTTGCAGCCGAGCGCTCCCCCCCGGCCAAGGCCCGCCACCCCACCCCGCGCCGAAGAGCTGCCCGTGTCCCGCTGTCCGCTCCCCTGGAGGGGGAAGCAGGGGCGGTCTGCGGGCGCGATCGCTAGCTAGTGCTCCTGGAAGTGGTTTTTGGAGCCGCTGGCGCCATGCCGTATGCTGCCGAAAACCGGGAGAAACCGGGTAGAAGGAATCACGCCTTGCCGCCCCGATGAGAACAATGAACATTCGGAACTGGAACCCCGAAGGGAAACCCCCCCCCGCTAGGCTCTCTCTCTCTCTCTCTCTCTCTCTCTTTTTTTTTAAATACCCGTCGGTGAATGCGCAGCCGAGAGTCGAGAAGAACTCTTGCTCAGGTAACGAACGCTGTTGGGGTCGAGGCGAAGAAGACAGGAAAGGAAGAGAGGGGTGGCCGTGTAGCGGGCAGCAATGTGCCTGGCCAGGCCGCTAGCGCCTTATAAGCCAGCCGCTGCCCCGTCCCCGCCCCCTCCGCCTCAGGTGAGCGGCGTGCCTCCTGAAGGGGGAGTGGCCCCTACCTGGGAACGGCACGCCGCGGCGAGTTCTTTGTCCTCGCGGGGCCTCCACTTCCGCAATGGCCGCCGCGCGTTTATGGCGGCAGCGGCTCCAGTTTTTCAGATGTATTAAATCAACTAGTGCATCCAAAGAATGTAATCAATGTAGTAGTGAATACTGCTACATCGTATATTACATTGTATTATGGAATACTCTATTCTCTGTTCTTATTACAAAGTATTATGAAAGTCTATCCTACTGAGTATGATCTTGAAATAGTTTTTCAGATGTATTAAATCAACTAGTGCTACTACTAGATTGGTTGAATTAAATCAACTAATGCTAAATCAACTAGTGCTACTAGTGCTACTACTAGATTGAGCCTCTTGTGGCGCAGAGTGGAAAGGCAGCTGTCTGAAAGCTTTGCCCATAACATTTCTTTTTCCGCCAAGCATGTTCCAGGGGTGGACAACGATATAGCGGATGCTCTATCCCGACTACACATGCAGCGCTTCAAAATCCTTGATCCGGAAGCGGACCCGACCCCAGAAGACTTCCCCGGGGACCTCTGGAATCTTGGCGTCGAGTAGTTCAGGACGGGCTATCGGCATCACTGGCGCCATCTACGTGCCGGTCCTACGCTGCGGCAATTTCGGATTATCAGGCATGCTTACGGGATCGGCCTGACCTTTCACTACTCACAAGCTATACATGTGATACACATGCTATACATGTAATCATGTCTGTAGCATGCATGCTATATGGATATAGCAGGTATATATCCTACTCGTTGTATCGATGTAATCAGTGACATAATGTAATTCCTTAGCCAACGAGTACTTAAGGTTATCATACCCAGTAGAAGATAGAATTTCGTAATACTATGTAATGCTAGCAGAGAATTTGGAAATACCACTAGTTGCTTTTGCTATATAACCGTATTTCCTATTCGTTGTAATCAATGACATATAGTGATTCCTTACCCGAGTACTTCACGTGACTTTAGCATGCATGCTATATGAATACATTCGTTGTATGGATGTAATCAATGCCATACAGCAATTTCTTAGCCAACACGTATTTAAGATTATCTCATAGGCAGTTGAAGATAGAATTTCATAACACTGCATAGTAATGATAGTAGTAGCACTAGTTGATTTAATACATCTGAAAAACTATTTCAAGATCATACCCAGTAGGATAGACTTTCATAATACTTTGTAATAAGAACTGAGAATAGAGTATTCCATAATACAATGTAATATACGATGTAGTAGTATTCACTACTACATTGATTATATTCTTTGGATGCAATGAATGACATAAAGCGATTTCTTAGCCGAGTATTTCAGGTGTCTGTAGCATGCATGCTATGCATGTAATATACAATGCTATACATGTAATCATGTCCGTAGCATGCATGCTATACGGATATAGCAGGCATATATCCTATTCGTTGTATCGATGTAATCAGTGACATACTGTAATTCCTTAGCCAACGAGTACTTAAGGTTCTCATACCCAGTAGAAGATAGAATTTCGTAATACTATGTAATGCTAGCAGAGAATTTGGAAATACCACTAGTTGCTTTTGCTATATAACCGTATTTCCTATTCGTTGTATGGATGTAATCAATGACATACAGTGATTTCTTAGCCGAGTACTTCACGCGACTTTAGCATGCATGCTATATGAATATATTGGTTGCAGGGATGTAATCAATGCCATGCAGCAATGTCTTAGCCAACACGTATTTATCTCATAGGCAGAAGAAGATAGAATTTCGTAATACTATGTAATGCTAGCAGTGATTTTGGAACTACCACTGGTTGCTTTTGCTATATAACCGTATTTCCTATTCATTGTAATCATTGACATATAGTGATTCCTTAGCCGTGTACTTCACGTGACTTTAGCATGCATGCTATATGAATACATTCGTTGTATGGATGTAATCAATGCCATACAGCAATTTCTTAGCAAAGACGTATTTAAGATTATCTCATAGGCAGTTGAAGATAGAATCTGATAACACTGCATAGTAATGATAGTAGTAGCACTAGTTGATTTAATACATCTGAAAAACTATTTCAAGATCATACCCAGTAGGATAGACTTTCATAATACTTTGTAATAATAACAGAGAATAGAGTATTCCATAATACAATGTAATATACGATGTAATAGTATTCACTACTACATTGAATACGTTCTTTGGATGCAATGAATACCTTCTTTGGATGCAATGAATGACATAAAGCGATTTCTTAGCCGAGTATTTAAGGTGTCTGTAGTGTCATGCTATACATGTAATATACATGCTATACATGTAATCATGTCTGTAGCATGCATGCTATATGGATATAGCAGGTATATATCCTATTCGTTGTATCAATGTAATCAGTGACATAATGTAATTCCTTAGCCAACGAGTACTTAAGGTTATCATACCAAGTAGAAGATAGAATTTCGTAATACTATGTAATACTAGCAGAGAATTTGGAAATACCACTAGTTGCTTTTGCTATATAACCGTATTTCCTATTCGTTGTATGGATGTAATCAACGACATACAGTGATTTCTTAGCCGAGTACTTCACGTGACTTTAGCATGCATGCTATATGAATACATTCGTTGTATGGATGTAATCAATGCCATACAGCAATTTCTTAGCCAACACGTATTTAAGATTATCTCATAGGCAGTTGAAGATAGAATCTCATAACACTGTATAGTAATGATAGTAGTAGCACTAGTTGATTTAATACATCTGAAAAACTATTTCAAGATCATACCCAGTAGGATAGACTTTCATAATACTTTGTAATAATAACAGAGAATAGAGTATTCCATAATACAATGTAATATACGATGTAGTAGTATTCACTACTACATTAATTACATTCTTTGGATGCAATGAATACATTCTTTGGATGCAATGAATGACATAAGGCGATTTTTAGGTGAGTATTTAAGGTGTCTGTAGCATGCATGCTATACATGTAATATACATGCTATACATGTAATCATGGCTGTAGCATGCATGCTATATGGATATAGCAGGTATATATCCTATTTGTTGTATCGATGTAATAAGTGACATAATGTAATTCCTTAGCCAACGAGTACTTAAGGTTATCATACCCAGTAGAAGATAGAATTTCGTAATATTATGTAATACTAGCAGAGAATTTGGAAATACCACTAGTTGCTTTTGCTAATTCCTGCTATTTTGTATTTCCTATTCGTTGTATGGATGTAATCAATGACATACAGTGATTTCTTAGCCGAGTACTTCACGTGACTTTAGCATGCGTGCTATATGAATATATTCGTTGCATGGATGTAATCATTGCCATGCAGCAATGTCTTAGCCAACACGTATTTATCTCATAGGCAGTAGAAGATAGAATTTCGTAATACTATGTAATGCTCTCAGATATTTTGGAACTACCACTGGTTGCTTTTGCTATATAACCGTATTTCCTAGTCGTTGTAATCAATGACATAATGTAATTCCTTAGCCAACGAGTACTTAAGGTTATCATACCCAATAGAAGATAGAATTTCGTAATACTATGTAATGCTAGCAGAGATTTTGGAAATACCACTATTTGCTTTTGCTATATAACCGTTCCTATTCGTTGTAATCATTGACATATAGTGATTCCTTAGCCGAATACTTCACGTGACTTTAGCATGCATGCTATATGAATACATTCGTTGTATGGATGTAATCAATGCCATACAGCAATTTCTTAGCCAACACGTATTTAAGATTATCTCATAGGCAGTTGAAGATAGAATTTCATAACACTGCATAGTAATGATAGTAGTAGCACTAGTTGATTTAATACACCTGAAAAACTATTTCAAGATCATACCCAGTAGGATAGATTTTCATAATACTTTGTAATAATAACAGAGAACAGAGTATTCCATAATACAATGTAATATACGATGTAATAGTATTCACTACTACATTGATTACGTTCTTTGGATTCAATGAATACATTCTTTGGATGCAATGAATGACATAAAGCGATTTCTTAGCCGAGTATTTAAGGTGTCTGTAGCATGCATGCTATACATGTAATATACATGCTATACATGTAATCATGTCTGTAGAATGCATGTTATATGGATATAGCAGGTATATATCCTATTCGTTGTATCGATGTAATCAGTGACATAATGTAATTCCTTAGCCAACGAGTACTTAAGGTTATCATACCCAGTAGAAGATAGAATTTCGTAATACTATGTAATGCTAGCAGAGAATTTGGAAATACCACTAGTTGCTTTTGCTATATAACCGTATTTCCTATTCGTTGTATGGATGTAATCAATGACATACAGTGATTTCTTAGCCGAGTACTTCACGTGACTTTAGCATGCATGCTATATGAATATATTGGTTGCATGGATATAATCAATGCCATGCAGCAATGTCTTAGCCAACACGTTTTTATCTCATAGGCAGTTGAAGATAGAATTTCGTAATACTATGTAATGCTAGCAGAGATTTTGGAACTACCACTAATTGCTTTTGCTATATAACCGTATTTCCTATTCGTTGTAATCAATGACATATAGTGATTCCTTACCCGAGTACTTCACGTGACTTTAGCATGCATGCTATATGAATACATTCGTTGTATGGATGTAATCAATGCCATACAGCAATTTCTTAGCCAACATGTATTTAAGATTATCTCATAGGCAGTTGAAGATAGAATTTCATAACACTGCATAGTAATGATAGTAGTAGCACTAGTTGATTTAATACATCTGAAAAACTATTTCAAGATCATACCCAGTAGGATAGACTTTCATAATACTTTGTAATAAGAACTGAGAATAGAGTATTCCATAATACAATGTAATATACGATGTAGTAGTATTCACTACTACATTGATTACATTCTTTGGATGCAATGAATACATTCTTTGGATGCAATGAATGACATAAAGCGATTTCTTAGCCGAGTATTTAAGGGGTCTGTAGCATGCATGCTATATATGTAATATACAAGCTATACATGCAATCATGTCTGTAGAATGCATGCTATATGGATATAGCAGGTATATATCCTATTCGTTGTATCGATGTAATCATGCAACGAATATAGCATGCATGCTACAGACCCCTTAAATACTCAGCTAAGAAATCGCTTTATGTCATTCATTGCATCCAAAGAATGTATTCATCAGGCCCTCTATCCCCCTTGGGAAGGCAAGACTTGCCGGGTCCCACGGGCGTCAACCTCATTGGAGCCCGCCCGCAGCCGCCCTGCCATGGAAAGCGGCCGGCCCCTCTAGTGAAGCCGGCCCGCCAGCCACGGCCGCCTCCTTAGGGGAGGCTCCCGCAAGTGGGCACCCCCTGGCTCACGGGTGCAGGTTGTGCCCCCCCTGGATCCGCCCCTTAACAAACCGCCACAGAGCGGGAGCTAGTGCCACGGCTCCCGCTCCCGCCAACGCTCATGGCGAGATGAGCCCTTCCAAAGCTGCCCGAAGATCTGCTAGCCAAAGATCCTGACCCCACTCTGAGAGGTGTACGCCATCCTGCCGAAAGAGGGGGGCCAAGCCAAACATTATATCGGGGTGCGGTATGACCGCGCAGCACCGAGTCTCGCAGGATCTCCTGACAGTGCAGCAAATCTTGCGCCGTGCCATGTCCACCTTGCGTGGGTCCCGAGCCCCTTTCCATGAGCGCCGCACCAGGAGCTCGCACCACCGCACCAGTGTGCCGGGGCAGAGTTGCTGGATGATAAGCAAGTCCCTCATGATGGAAACGGCCAGGTCCAACGCTGGTATAGCAGGTAAGTCATTTTCCCCCAGCTGAATAACGATCACGTCCGGGGGAGGGCAGTCCCCCAGCAGCCGTCGGATGAGCGGAAGAAGATCGTGCCACTGCATGCCGCGGGATCCGTGCCATGTAATGTCAAAAGACCGTTCGAGGCCCAAATGGGCGCCCCATCCAGACTGTCTTGCGTACTCCCCGGCCCAGTAAACGATGCTGTGGCCCACGATCCAAGCTCGACGTCTCCTGAAGCCAGAACCTGTGAGCGGTATTAAAGTAGTGAAAGGTCAGGCCGAATATATGTCTTGAAGGCGGATGACCGCCAACGCCCCAGTACTTTGATGCCCTCAGTGCTCATGCCGTCATGAGCGGCTTGGCTGGCCACCCCGATCCGGAAGGAGTGGGAGCTGAACCCGTCAGTAGGTATACCCAAGCCCCTCAGGCAGGCATGTAGGACCGCCGAGAATTGAAAACGCGATAGCGACGTGCCGTCCCGATGCATGAATAGGATACCAGGGACCTTTGGGCGTAAGGCCAAAAATTTCGAAACCCCTTTTACTGGGCAAAGGGGGTCTCACCCCCGCGCTGGAAGGACAACCAGAGCCCCTGCCCCCTGCTGGTCCGTCTTAGACCGCCGCAAGCGGATATGCAGATGCCCATCCCTAATTTGTACGTCTTCCCTGCCGATGGCACTATTCGAAACACCCGTGCGAGATGCCGCGGCCACCTCGCTGATGCGGAAGGCCCCAAAATATGCAACCAAGAATGCCGCGCGGAAAAGTAAAGCTTCATAGGGCGAAAAACACTCTGTGTGCAATTGCGCAATCAATTTTTCCAACAATGCCCCAGTGATTGGCGGACGAGCGTCCTGGGCCCTTGGCGCTATTCTGCGCCAACCCTCCAATGCTTTGCGGATCACGAAGGATGACCTGGGATCCCACCATCCCTGCAACCTGCAAAAGAACGCAAGACCAGACAATTGAACATTCAGAGTCCTGGCGGAACGCCCATTGTCCCGCAGATATGCCAAATAGCGTAATATGGACTCCTCGGACGGCGGGAATGGCGTGGTTCCCAGTTGATCCCGTAAGCATGCCTGATAACCCGAAATTGCCGCAGCGTAGGACCGGCGCGTAGATGGCGCCAGTGATGCCGATAGCCCGTCCTGAACTACTCGACGCCAAGATTCCAGAGGTCCCCGGGGAAGTCTTCTGGGGTCGGGTCCACTTCCGGAGCAAGAATTTTGAAGCGCTGCATGTGTAGTCGGGATAGAGCATCCGCTATATCGTTGTCCACCCCTGGAACATGCTTGGCGGAAAAAGAAATGTTAAACTTTAAGCAGGTCAACACTAGGCGGCGCACCAAAAACATTACCCGCTCGGAGCGAGAAGACTGCCGATTGACAACCCTGACAACCGCCTGGTTATCACACCAAAAGGTAACCTATGGTTCTTGAACTCCTTGCTCCATATAACCACCGCGGCCAAAATTGGAAAGAGCTCAAGGAACGTAAGATCCCGAAGGAGGCCCCCTGGATACCCGTCGCCGAAACGCTTCATCATATCCCAATGCTGCTGGCTCTCCTCCTAGCATCCTCGCATCCAACACATTGGACAAATGCCCAGCCAAGTGCGGGGCCCTCTCGGGGAAAACTGACGTGACCAGCCGGAGGTATTCAGCGAATCCCCTTGTCCAGGCAAGCAAAGAACGTTCGCCGTCATATGCAACCGGCGCCTCGCGGGGGCCCTTCACGCTTGTACGTGCAGACCACTCAAGGGGCCTAATGAACTTAAATAAATCCACATAGCAGCCGCTTAATGCCTTACCCCTTAGCTTGGTAGATAAAAGGGTGCCAGGAGGAACATCACGATCCTTATACCCCAGTGGAGGGTCCTGCGCGCACCCCGAGCCCTGGATCTTGGCCCTGCCGGCCCGGGCCTCTTGGCAGCATTGCAACAGCCAAGATGGGAACCCCGGGACACATTCCCCCCACAGCCAGTACTCAGGATCCCAATGCCCAACCCCATCCTCCTCGTCGGTGGTGGAAGACTCACCGCCCATTTTTTCGGCTGGCTGCTCCTCGGCCCGGATTCCCCCCTCCTCTTCGGATAGCTGCTCGCCAGGGTCAGACTGTTGGGAGGGGCTGTCCACCGATGTAAGCTCCTCTGTGCGAAGAGAGGATGGACGGGGGGCCCGGGAGGTCCCCGCAGCGAGCGGGGGTGGGCAGCTCCGCCCCTTGGCTGTGGATGATCCTGACGCCTTCCCACGGCCCGACGATTGAGCAGCTGAGGGCCGAGCGGCCGGTGCCCTTGTGGCGGCCGGCCGGGGGGCTGAACGACCGGTTGCCCTGCCCCCACCAACCTCCGCGGACGAGCCCTGTAAAACCCCCACAGCCACTTGCCCTGCCAACCCCCCTGGGATCCCCCAGGAAGGAAATCCATAAGGAGAGAAAGGGGCCCATCCCCCCCCAAAAGACCAGGGGGCTCCTGGTGGGGCTGGCGGATTAGCGCCGTGAGTACCCCTGGACATGGCGGGTCCCCATGGCAGAGGACCCAAACCGAAAGCCGGCATGAGCCTTGAGGGCAGCCCGCGGACCCGCCTGCTGTTGCAGCGGAATGCGGACCTATTCCTGACCCCCCTACTGCGGGATCTTCCGGGCTAGATACCCTCACTATCCCCCGTTTTTTCACCGGGGAGGCCCCCGAGGGCAGTGGCCCGGGACCCCCAGGCACTGAGAGGGGAGCCTGGCCGGTGGAAAAAACTGAAGCCTCGTGGCCGCTCCCCTCGGAGAAGGAACTGCTGCATCCGGGTGAGGGGTCCCGCGGCGGAGCAGGTAAACGCGTGCGCCCACGGCGTACTGACAAATTCCCGCCCCCTGCTCCTCCTGCGGCTGTGGCTGAAAGAGCCGCGCGAGTCCCGGACCGACGTGACCCCCGGCTTGCAGCCGAGCGCTCCCCCCCGGCCAAGGCCCGCCACCCCACCCCGCGCCGAAGAGCTGCCCGTGTCCCGCTGTCCGCTCCCCTGGAGGGGGAAGCAGGGGCGGTCTGCGGGCGCGATCGCTAGCTAGTGCTCCTGGAAGTGGTTTTTGGAGCCGCTGGCGCCATGCCGTATGCTGCCGAAAACCGGGAGAAACCGGGTAGAAGGAATCACGCCTTGCCGCCCCGATGAGAACAATGAACATTCGGAACTGGAACCCCGAAGGGAAACCCCCCCCCGCTAGGCTCTCTCTCTCTCTCTCTCTCTCTCTCTTTTTTTTTAAATACCCGTCGGTGAATGCGCAGCCGAGAGTCGAGAAGAACTCTTGCTCAGGTAACGAACGCTGTTGGGGTCGAGGCGAAGAAGACAGGAAAGGAAGAGAGGGGTGGCCGTGTAGCGGGCAGCAATGTGCCTGGCCAGGCCGCTAGCGCCTTATAAGCCAGCCGCTGCCCCGTCCCCGCCCCCTCCGCCTCAGGTGAGCGGCGTGCCTCCTGAAGGGGGAGTGGCCCCTACCTGGGAACGGCACGCCGCGGCGAGTTCTTTGTCCTCGCGGGGCCTCCACTTCCGCAATGGCCGCCGCGCGTTTATGGCGGCAGCGGCTCCAGTTTTTCAGATGTATTAAATCAACTAGTGCATCCAAAGAATGTAATCAATGTAGTAGTGAATACTGCTACATCGTATATTACATTGTATTATGGAATACTCTATTCTCTGTTCTTATTACAAAGTATTATGAAAGTCTATCCTACTGAGTATGATCTTGAAATAGTTTTTCAGATGTATTAAATCAACTAGTGCTACTACTAGATTGGTTGAATTAAATCAACTAATGCTAAATCAACTAGTGCTACTAGTGCTACTACTAGATTGAGCCTCTTGTGGCGCAGAGTGGAAAGGCAGCTGTCTGAAAGCTTTGCCCATAACATTTCTTTTTCCGCCAAGCATGTTCCAGGGGTGGACAACGATATAGCGGATGCTCTATCCCGACTACACATGCAGCGCTTCAAAATCCTTGATCCGGAAGCGGACCCGACCCCAGAAGACTTCCCCGGGGACCTCTGGAATCTTGGCGTCGAGTAGTTCAGGACGGGCTATCGGCATCACTGGCGCCATCTACGTGCCGGTCCTACGCTGCGGCAATTTCGGATTATCAGGCATGCTTACGGGATCGGCCTGACCTTTCACTACTCACAAGCTATACATGTGATACACATGCTATACATGTAATCATGTCTGTAGCATGCATGCTATATGGATATAGCAGGTATATATCCTACTCGTTGTATCGATGTAATCAGTGACATAATGTAATTCCTTAGCCAACGAGTACTTAAGGTTATCATACCCAGTAGAAGATAGAATTTCGTAATACTATGTAATGCTAGCAGAGAATTTGGAAATACCACTAGTTGCTTTTGCTATATAACCGTATTTCCTATTCGTTGTAATCAATGACATATAGTGATTCCTTACCCGAGTACTTCACGTGACTTTAGCATGCATGCTATATGAATACATTCGTTGTATGGATGTAATCAATGCCATACAGCAATTTCTTAGCCAACACGTATTTAAGATTATCTCATAGGCAGTTGAAGATAGAATTTCATAACACTGCATAGTAATGATAGTAGTAGCACTAGTTGATTTAATACATCTGAAAAACTATTTCAAGATCATACCCAGTAGGATAGACTTTCATAATACTTTGTAATAAGAACTGAGAATAGAGTATTCCATAATACAATGTAATATACGATGTAGTAGTATTCACTACTACATTGATTATATTCTTTGGATGCAATGAATGACATAAAGCGATTTCTTAGCCGAGTATTTCAGGTGTCTGTAGCATGCATGCTATGCATGTAATATACAATGCTATACATGTAATCATGTCCGTAGCATGCATGCTATATGGATATAGCAGGCATATATCCTATTCGTTGTATCGATGTAATCAGTGACATACTGTAATTCCTTAGCCAACGAGTACTTAAGGTTCTCATACCCAGTAGAAGATAGAATTTCGTAATACTATGTAATGCTAGCAGAGAATTTGGAAATACCACTAGTTGCTTTTGCTATATAACCGTATTTCCTATTCGTTGTATGGATGTAATCAATGACATACAGTGATTTCTTAGCCGAGTACTTCACGCGACTTTAGCATGCATGCTATATGAATATATTGGTTGCAGGGATGTAATCAATGCCATGCAGCAATGTCTTAGCCAACACGTATTTATCTCATAGGCAGAAGAAGATAGAATTTCGTAATACTATGTAATGCTAGCAGTGATTTTGGAACTACCACTGGTTGCTTTTGCTATATAACCGTATTTCCTATTCATTGTAATCATTGACATATAGTGATTCCTTAGCCGTGTACTTCACGTGACTTTAGCATGCATGCTATATGAATACATTCGTTGTATGGATGTAATCAATGCCATACAGCAATTTCTTAGCAAAGACGTATTTAAGATTATCTCATAGGCAGTTGAAGATAGAATCTGATAACACTGCATAGTAATGATAGTAGTAGCACTAGTTGATTTAATACATCTGAAAAACTATTTCAAGATCATACCCAGTAGGATAGACTTTCATAATACTTTGTAATAATAACAGAGAATAGAGTATTCCATAATACAATGTAATATACGATGTAATAGTATTCACTACTACATTGAATACGTTCTTTGGATGCAATGAATACCTTCTTTGGATGCAATGAATGACATAAAGCGATTTCTTAGCCGAGTATTTAAGGTGTCTGTAGTGTCATGCTATACATGTAATATACATGCTATACATGTAATCATGTCTGTAGCATGCATGCTATATGGATATAGCAGGTATATATCCTATTCGTTGTATCAATGTAATCAGTGACATAATGTAATTCCTTAGCCAACGAGTACTTAAGGTTATCATACCAAGTAGAAGATAGAATTTCGTAATACTATGTAATACTAGCAGAGAATTTGGAAATACCACTAGTTGCTTTTGCTATATAACCGTATTTCCTATTCGTTGTATGGATGTAATCAACGACATACAGTGATTTCTTAGCCGAGTACTTCACGTGACTTTAGCATGCATGCTATATGAATACATTCGTTGTATGGATGTAATCAATGCCATACAGCAATTTCTTAGCCAACACGTATTTAAGATTATCTCATAGGCAGTTGAAGATAGAATCTCATAACACTGTATAGTAATGATAGTAGTAGCACTAGTTGATTTAATACATCTGAAAAACTATTTCAAGATCATACCCAGTAGGATAGACTTTCATAATACTTTGTAATAATAACAGAGAATAGAGTATTCCATAATACAATGTAATATACGATGTAGTAGTATTCACTACTACATTAATTACATTCTTTGGATGCAATGAATACATTCTTTGGATGCAATGAATGACATAAGGCGATTTTTAGGTGAGTATTTAAGGTGTCTGTAGCATGCATGCTATACATGTAATATACATGCTATACATGTAATCATGGCTGTAGCATGCATGCTATATGGATATAGCAGGTATATATCCTATTTGTTGTATCGATGTAATAAGTGACATAATGTAATTCCTTAGCCAACGAGTACTTAAGGTTATCATACCCAGTAGAAGATAGAATTTCGTAATATTATGTAATACTAGCAGAGAATTTGGAAATACCACTAGTTGCTTTTGCTAATTCCTGCTATTTTGTATTTCCTATTCGTTGTATGGATGTAATCAATGACATACAGTGATTTCTTAGCCGAGTACTTCACGTGACTTTAGCATGCGTGCTATATGAATATATTCGTTGCATGGATGTAATCATTGCCATGCAGCAATGTCTTAGCCAACACGTATTTATCTCATAGGCAGTAGAAGATAGAATTTCGTAATACTATGTAATGCTCTCAGATATTTTGGAACTACCACTGGTTGCTTTTGCTATATAACCGTATTTCCTAGTCGTTGTAATCAATGACATAATGTAATTCCTTAGCCAACGAGTACTTAAGGTTATCATACCCAATAGAAGATAGAATTTCGTAATACTATGTAATGCTAGCAGAGATTTTGGAAATACCACTATTTGCTTTTGCTATATAACCGTTCCTATTCGTTGTAATCATTGACATATAGTGATTCCTTAGCCGAATACTTCACGTGACTTTAGCATGCATGCTATATGAATACATTCGTTGTATGGATGTAATCAATGCCATACAGCAATTTCTTAGCCAACACGTATTTAAGATTATCTCATAGGCAGTTGAAGATAGAATTTCATAACACTGCATAGTAATGATAGTAGTAGCACTAGTTGATTTAATACACCTGAAAAACTATTTCAAGATCATACCCAGTAGGATAGATTTTCATAATACTTTGTAATAATAACAGAGAACAGAGTATTCCATAATACAATGTAATATACGATGTAATAGTATTCACTACTACATTGATTACGTTCTTTGGATTCAATGAATACATTCTTTGGATGCAATGAATGACATAAAGCGATTTCTTAGCCGAGTATTTAAGGTGTCTGTAGCATGCATGCTATACATGTAATATACATGCTATACATGTAATCATGTCTGTAGAATGCATGTTATATGGATATAGCAGGTATATATCCTATTCGTTGTATCGATGTAATCAGTGACATAATGTAATTCCTTAGCCAACGAGTACTTAAGGTTATCATACCCAGTAGAAGATAGAATTTCGTAATACTATGTAATGCTAGCAGAGAATTTGGAAATACCACTAGTTGCTTTTGCTATATAACCGTATTTCCTATTCGTTGTATGGATGTAATCAATGACATACAGTGATTTCTTAGCCGAGTACTTCACGTGACTTTAGCATGCATGCTATATGAATATATTGGTTGCATGGATATAATCAATGCCATGCAGCAATGTCTTAGCCAACACGTTTTTATCTCATAGGCAGTTGAAGATAGAATTTCGTAATACTATGTAATGCTAGCAGAGATTTTGGAACTACCACTAATTGCTTTTGCTATATAACCGTATTTCCTATTCGTTGTAATCAATGACATATAGTGATTCCTTACCCGAGTACTTCACGTGACTTTAGCATGCATGCTATATGAATACATTCGTTGTATGGATGTAATCAATGCCATACAGCAATTTCTTAGCCAACATGTATTTAAGATTATCTCATAGGCAGTTGAAGATAGAATTTCATAACACTGCATAGTAATGATAGTAGTAGCACTAGTTGATTTAATACATCTGAAAAACTATTTCAAGATCATACCCAGTAGGATAGACTTTCATAATACTTTGTAATAAGAACTGAGAATAGAGTATTCCATAATACAATGTAATATACGATGTAGTAGTATTCACTACTACATTGATTACATTCTTTGGATGCAATGAATACATTCTTTGGATGCAATGAATGACATAAAGCGATTTCTTAGTCGAGTATTTAAGGGGTCTGTAGCATGCATGCTATATATGTAATATACAAGCTATACATGCAATCATGTCTGTAGAATGCATGCTATATGGATATAGCAGGTATATATCCTATTCGTTGTATCGATGTAATCATGCAACGAATATAGCATGCATGCTACAGACCCCTTAAATACTCAGCTAAGAAATCGCTTTATGTCATTCATTGCATCCAAAGAATGTATTCATCAGGCCCTCTATCCCCCTTGGGAAGGCAAGACTTGCCGGGTCCCACGGGCGTCAACCTCATTGGAGCCCGCCCGCAGCCGCCCTGCCATGGAAAGCGGCCGGCCCCTCTAGTGAAGCCGGCCCGCCAGCCACGGCCGCCTCCTTAGGGGAGGCTCCCGCAAGTGGGCACCCCCTGGCTCACGGGTGCAGGTTGTGCCCCCCCTGGATCCGCCCCTTAACAAACCGCCACAGAGCGGGAGCTAGTGCCACGGCTCCCGCTCCCGCCAACGCTCATGGCGAGATGAGCCCTTCCAAAGCTGCCCGAAGATCTGCTAGCCAAAGATCCTGACCCCACTCTGAGAGGTGTACGCCATCCTGCCGAAAGAGGGGGGCCAAGCCAAACATTATATCGGGGTGCGGTATGACCGCGCAGCACCGAGTCTCGCAGGATCTCCTGACAGTGCAGCAAATCTTGCGCCGTGCCATGTCCACCTTGCGTGGGTCCCGAGCCCCTTTCCATGAGCGCCGCACCAGGAGCTCGCACCACCGCACCAGTGTGCCGGGGCAGAGTTGCTGGATGATAAGCAAGTCCCTCATGATGGAAACGGCCAGGTCCAACGCTGGTATAGCAGGTAAGTCATTTTCCCCCAGCTGAATAACGATCACGTCCGGGGGAGGGCAGTCCCCCAGCAGCCGTCGGATGAGCGGAAGAAGATCGTGCCACTGCATGCCGCGGGATCCGTGCCATGTAATGTCAAAAGACCGTTCGAGGCCCAAATGGGCGCCCCATCCAGACTGTCTTGCGTACTCCCCGGCCCAGTAAACGATGCTGTGGCCCACGATCCAAGCTCGACGTCTCCTGAAGCCAGAACCTGTGAGCGGTATTAAAGTAGTGAAAGGTCAGGCCGAATATATGTCTTGAAGGCGGATGACCGCCAACGCCCCAGTGCTTTGATGCCCTCAGTGCTCATGCCGTCATGAGCGGCTTGGCTGGCCACCCCGATCCGGAAGGAGTGGGAGCTGAACCCGTCAGTAGGTATACCCAAGCCCCTCAGGCAGGCATGTAGGACCGCCGAGAATTGAAAACGCGATAGCGACGTGCCGTCCCGATGCATGAATAGGATACCAGGGACCTTTGGGCGTAAGGCCAAAAATTTCGAAACCCCTTTTACTGGGCAAAGGGGGTCTCACCCCCGCGCTGGAAGGACAACCAGAGCCCCTGCCCCCTGCTGGTCCGTCTTAGACCGCCGCAAGCGGATATGCAGATGCCCATCCCTAATTTGTACGTCTTCCCTGCCGATGGCACTATTCGAAACACCCGTGCGAGATGCCGCGGCCACCTCGCTGATGCGGAAGGCCCCAAAATATGCAACCAAGAATGCCGCGCGGAAAAGTAAAGCTTCATAGGGCGAAAAACACTCTGTGTGCAATTGCGCAATCAATTTTTCCAACAATGCCCCAGTGATTGGCGGACGAGCGTCCTGGGCCCTTGGCGCTATTCTGCGCCAACCCTCCAATGCTTTGCGGATCACGAAGGATGACCTGGGATCCCACCATCCCTGCAACCTGCAAAAGAACGCAAGACCAGACAATTGAACATTCAGAGTCCTGGCGGAACGCCCATTGTCCCGCAGATATGCCAAATAGCGTAATATGGACTCCTCGGACGGCGGGAATGGCGTGGTTCCCAGTTGATCCCGTAAGCATGCCTGATAACCCGAAATTGCCGCAGCGTAGGACCGGCGCGTAGATGGCGCCAGTGATGCCGATAGCCCGTCCTGAACTACTCGACGCCAAGATTCCAGAGGTCCCCGGGGAAGTCTTCTGGGGTCGGGTCCACTTCCGGAGCAAGAATTTTGAAGCGCTGCATGTGTAGTCGGGATAGAGCATCCGCTATATCGTTGTCCACCCCTGGAACATGCTTGGCGGAAAAAGAAATGTTAAACTTTAAGCAGGTCAACACTAGGCGGCGCACCAAAAACATTACCCGCTCGGAGCGAGAAGACTGCCGATTGACAACCCTGACAACCGCCTGGTTATCACACCAAAAGGTAACCTATGGTTCTTGAACTCCTTGCTCCATATAACCACCGCGGCCAAAATTGGAAAGAGCTCAAGGAACGTAAGATCCCGAAGGAGGCCCCCTGGATACCCGTCGCCGAAACGCTTCATCATATCCCAATGCTGCTGGCTCTCCTCCTAGCATCCTCGCATCCAACACATTGGACAAATGCCCAGCCAAGTGCGGGGCCCTCTCGGGGAAAACTGACGTGACCAGCCGGAGGTATTCAGCGAATCCCCTTGTCCAGGCAAGCAAAGAACGTTCGCCGTCATATGCAACCGGCGCCTCGCGGGGGCCCTTCACGCTTGTACGTGCAGACCACTCAAGGGGCCTAATGAACTTAAATAAATCCACATAGCAGCCGCTTAATGCCTTACCCCTTAGCTTGGTAGATAAATGGGTGCCAGGAGGAACATCACGATCCTTATACCCCAGTGGAGGGTCCTGCGCGCACCCCGAGCCCTGGATCTTGGCCCTGCCGGCCCGGGCCTCTTGGCGGCATTGCAACAGCCAAGATGGGAACCCCGGGACACATTCCCCCCATAGCCAGTACTCAGGATCCCAATGCCCAACCCCATCCTCCTCGTCGGTGGTGGAAGACTCACCGCCCATTTTTTCGGCTGGCTGCTCCTCGGCCCGGATTCCCCCCTCCTCTTCGGATAGCTGCTCGCCAGGGTCAGAGTGTTGGGAGGGGCTGTCCACCGATGTAAGCTCCTCTGTGCGAAGAGAGGATGGACGGGGGGCCCGGGAGGTCCCCGCAGCGAGCGGGGGTGGGCAGCTACGCCCCTTGGCTGCGGACGATCCTGACGCCTTCCCACGGCCCGACGATTGAGCAGCTGAGGGCCGAGCGGCCGGTGCCCTTGTGGCGGCCGGCCGGGGGGCTGAACGACCGGTTGCCCTGCCCCCACCAACCTCCGCGGACGAGCCCTGTAAAACCCCCCCAGCCACTTGCCCTGCCAACCCCCCTGGGATCCCCCAGGAAGGAAATCCATAAGGAGAGAAAGGGGCCCATCCCCCCCCAAAAGACCAGGGGGCTCCTGGTGGGGCTGGCGGATTAGCGCCGTGAGTACCCCTGGACATGGCGGGTCCCCATGGCAGAGGACCCAAACCGAAAGCCGGCATGAGCCTTGAGGGCAGCCCGCGGACCCGCCTGCTGTTGCAGCGGAATGCGGACCTATTCCTGACCCCCCTACTGCGGGATCTTCCGGGCTAGATACCCTCACTATCCCCCGTTTTTTCACCGGGGAGGCCCCCGAGGGCAGTGGCCCGGGACCCCCAGGCACTGAGAGGGGAGCCTGGCCGGTGGAAAAAACTGAAGCCTCGTGGCCGCTCCCCTCGGAGAAGGAACTGCTGCATCCGGGTGAGGGGTCCCGCGGCGGAGCAGGTAAACGCGTGCGCCCACGGCGTACTGACAAATTCCCGCCCCCTGCTCCTCCTGCGGCTGTGGCTGAAAGAGCCGCGCGAGTCCCGGACCGACGTGACCCCCGGCTTGCAGCCGAGCGCTCCCCCCCGGCCAAGGCCCGCCACCCCACCCCGCGCCGAAGAGCTGCCCGTGTCCCGCTGTCCGCTCCCCTGGAGGGGGAAGCAGGGGCGGTCTGCGGGCGCGCTCGCTAGCTAGTGCTCCTGGAAGTGGTTTTTGGAGCCGCTGGCACCATGCCGTATGCTGCCGAAAACCGGGAGAAACCGGGTAGAAGGAATCACGCCTTGCCGCCCCGATGAGAACAATGAACATTCGGAACTGGAACCCCGAAGGGAAACCCCCCCCCCCCGCTAGGCTCTCTCTCTCTCTCTCTCTCTTTTTTTTTAAATACCCGTCGGTGAATGCGCAGCCGAGAGTCGAGAAGAACTCTTGCTCAGGTAACGAACGCTGTTGGGGTCGAGGCGAAGAAGACAGGAAAGGAAGAGAGGGGTGGCCGTGGGCAGCAATGTGCCTGGCCAGGCCGCTAGCGCCTTATAAGCCAGCCGCTGCCCCGTCCCCGCCCCCTCCGCCTCAGGTGAGCGGCGTGCCTCCTGAAGGGGGAGTGGCCCCTACCTGGGAACGGCACGCCGCGGCGAGTTCTTTGTCCTCGCGGGGCCTCCACTTCCGCAATGGCCGCCGCGCGTTTATGGCGGCAGCGGCTCCAGTTTTTCAGATGTATTAAATCAACTAGTGCTACTACTATCATTACTATGCAGTGTTATGCAATTCTATCTTCAACTGCCTATGATTTAATCTTGAATACGTGTTGGCTAAGAAATTGCTGTATGGCATTGATTATATCCATACAACGAATGTATACATATAGCATGCATGCTAAAGTCACGTGAAGTACTCGGCTAAGGAATCACTATATGTCATTGATTACAACGAATAGGAAATACGGTTATATAGCAAAAGCAACTAGTGGTAGTTCCAAAATCTCTGCTAGCATTACATAGTATTACGAAATTCTATCTTCTACTGCCTATGAGATAAATACGTGTTGGCTAAGACATTGCTGCATGGCATTGATTACATCCATGCAACGAATATATTCATATAGCATGCATGCTAAAGTCACGTGAAGTACTCGGCTAAGAAATCACTGTATGTCATTGATTACATCCATACAACGAATAGGAAATACGGTTATATAGCAAAAGCAACTAGTGGTAGTTCAAAAATCTCTGCTAGCATTAAATAGTATCACGAAATTCTATCTTCTACTGGGTATGATAACCTTAAGTACTCTTTGGCTAAGGAATTACATTATGTCACTGATTACATCGATACAACGAATAGGATATACATACATATATATGCATGCTACAGACATGATTACATGTATAGCTTGTATATTACATATATAGCATGCATGCTACAGACCCCTTAAATACTCGGCTAAGAAATCGCTTTATGTCATTCATTGCATCCAAAGAATGTATTCATTGCATCCAAAGAACATAATAAATGTAGTAACGAATACTATTATATCGTATATTACATTGTATTATGGAATACTCTATTCTCTGCTATTATTACAAAGTATTATGAAAGTCTATCCTAGTGTGTATGATCTTGAAATAGTTTTTCAGATGTATTAAATCAACTAGTGCTACTACTATAATTACTATGCAGTGTTATGAAATTCTATCTTCAACTGCCTATGAGATAATCTTAAATACGTGTTGGCTAAGAAATTGCTGTATGGCATTGATTAAGTCCATGCAACCAATATATTCATATAGCATGCATGCTAAAGTCATGTGAAATACTCGGCTAAGGAATCACTATATGTCATTGATTACAACGAATAGAAAATACGGTTATATAGCAAAAGCAACTAGTGGTAGTTCCAAAAACTCTGCTAGCATTACATAGTATTACGAAATTCTATCTTCTACGGCCTATGAGATAAATACATGTTGGCTAAGACATTGCTGCATGGCATTGATTACATCCATGCAACCAATATATTCATATAGCATGCATGCTAAAGTCACGTGAAGTACTCGGCTAAGAAATCACTGTATGTCATTGATTACATCGAATAGGAAATACGGTTATCTAGCAAAAGCAACTAGTAGTATTTCCAAATTCTCTGCTAGCATTACATAGTATTACGAAATTCTATCTTCTATGATAACCTTTACTCGTTGATATGATAACCTTAAGAACTCGTTGGCTAAGGAATTACATTATGTCACTGATTACATCGATACAACGAATAGGATATACATGCATATATATGCATGCTACAGACATGATTACATGTATAGCATGTATATTACATGTATAGGATGCATGCTACAGACCCCTTAAATACTCGGCTAAGAAATCACTTTATGTCATTCATTGCATCCAAAGAATGTATTCATTGCATCCAAAGAATGTATTCATTGCATCCAAAGAATGTAATCAACGAATAGGAACGGTTATATAGCAAAAGCAACTAGTAGTATTTCCAAAATCTCTGCTAGCATTACATAGTATTACGAAATTCTATCTTCTATTGGGTATGATAACCTGAAGTACTCGTTGGCTAAGGAATTACATTATGTCATTGATTCCAATGAATAGGAAATACGGTTATATAGCAAAAGCAACTAGTGGTAGTTCCAAATTCTCTGCTAGTATTACATAGTATTACGAAATTCTATCTTCTACTGGGTATGAGAACCTTAAGTACTCGTTGGCTAAGGAATTACATTATGTCACTGATTACATCGATACAACGAATAGGATATATACCTGCTATATCCATATAGCATGCATGCTACAGACATGATTACATGTATAGCATGTATATTACATGTATAGCATGCATGCTACAGACACCTTACATACTCGGCTAAGAAATCGCTTTATGTCATTCATTGCATCCAAAGAATGTATTAATTGCATCCAAAGAATATAATCAATGTAGTAGTGAATACTACTATATCGTATATTACATTGTATTATGGAATACTCTATTCTCTGTTATTATTACAAAGTATTATGAAAGTCTATCCTACTGGGTATGATCTTGAAATAGTTTTTAAGATGTATTAAATCAACCAGTGCTACTAGTATCATTACTATGCAGTGATATGAAATTCTATCTTCAACTGCCTATTATTTAATCTTAAATACGTGTTGGCTAAGAAATTGCTGTATGGCATTGATTACATCCATACAACGAATAGGAAATACGGTTATATAGCAAAAGCAACTAGTGGTATTTCCAAATTCACTGCTAGCATTACATAGTATTATGAAATTCTATCTTCTACTGGGTATGAGAACCTTAAGTACTTGTTGGCTAAGGAATTACAGTATGTCACTGATTACATCGATAAAACGAATAGGATATATACCTGCTATATCCATATAGCATGCATGCTACAGACATGATTACATGTTTAGCATGTATATTACATGTATAGCATACATGCTACAGACAACTTAAATACTCGGCTAAGAAATGGCTTTATGTCATTCATTGCATCCAAAGAATGTATTCATTGCATCCAAAGAATGTAATCAATGTAGTAGTGAATTACATCCAAAGAATGTAATCAATATAGTAGTGAATACTACTACATCGTATATTACATTGTATTATGGAATACTCTATTCTCTGTTATTTTTACAAAGTATTATGAAAGTCTATCCTACTGGGTATGATCCTGAAATAGTTTTTCAGATGTATTAAATCTACTACTGCTACTACTATCATTACTATGCAGTTTTATGAAATTCTATCTTCAACTGCCTATGAGATAATCTTAAATATGTGTTGGCTAAGAAATTGCTGTATGGCATTGATTACATCCATACAACGAATGTATTCATATAGCATGCATGCTAAAGTCACGTGAAGTACTCTGCTGAGTAATCACTATATGTCATTGATTACAGTGAATAGGAAATACGGTTATATAGCAAAAGCAACTAGTGGTAGTTCCAAAATCTCTGCTAGCATTACATAGTATTACGAAATTCTATCTTCTACGATAACCTTAAGTACTCGTTGATATGATAACCTTAAGTACTCGTTGGCTAAGGAATTACATTATGTCACTGATTACATCGATACAACGAATAGGATATACATGCATATATATGCATGCTACAGACATGATTACGTGTATAGCATGTATATTACATGTATAGCATGCATGCTACAGACCCCTTAAATACTCGGCTAAGAAATCGCTTTATGTCATTCATTGCATACAAAGAATGTAATCAATGTAGTAGTGAATATTACTACATCGTATATTACATTGTATTATGGAATACTCTTCTCTGTTATTATTACAAAGTATTATGAAAGTCTATCCTACTGGGTATGATCTTGAAATAGTTATTCAGTTGTATTAAATCAACTAGTGCTACTACTATCATTACTATGCAGTGTTATGAGATTCTATCTTCAACTGCCTATGAGATAATCTTAAATACGTGTTGGCTAAGAAATTGCTGTATGGCATTGATTACATCCATACAACGAATGTATTCATATAGCATGCATGCTAAAGTCACGTGAAGTACTCGGCTAAGGAATCACTATATGTCATTGATTACAATGAATAGGAAATACGGTTATATAGCAAAAGCAACTAGTGGTAGTTCCAAAATCTCTGCTAGCATTACATAGTATTACGAAATTCTACCTTCTACTGCCTATGAGATAAATACGTGTTGGCTAAGACATTGCTGCATGGCATTGATTACATCCATGCAACCAATACATTCATATAGCATGCATGCAAAAGTCACGTGAAGTACTCGGCTAAGAAATCACTGTATGTCATTGATTACATCGAATAGGAAATACGGTTATATAGCAAAAGGAACAAGTGGTATTTCCAAATTCTCTGCTAGTATTACATAGTATTACAAAATTCTATCTTCTACTGGGTATGATAACCTTAAGTACTCGTTGGCTAAGGAATTACATTATGTCACTGATTACGTCGATACAACAAATAGGATATATACCTGCTATATCCATATAGCATGCATGCTACAGACATGATTACATGTATAGCATGCATGCTACAGACCCCTTAAATACTCGGCTAAGAAATCGCTTTATGTCATTCATTGCATCCAAAGAATGTATTCATTGCATCCAAAGAACGTAATAAATGTAGTAACGAATACTATTACATCGTATATTACATTGTATTATGGAATACTCTATTCTCTGCTATTATTACAAAGTATTATGAAAGTCTATCCTAGTGTGTATGATCTTGAAATAGTTTTTCAGATGTATTAAATCAATTAGTGCTACTACTATAATTACTATGCAGTGTTATGAAATTCTATCTTCAACTGCCTATGAGATAATCTTAAATACGTGTTGGCTAAGAAATTGCTGTATAGCATTGATTACATCCATGCAACCAATATATTCATATAGCATGCATGCTAAAGTCATGTGAAGTACTCGGCTAAGGAATCACTATATGTCATTGATTACAACGAATAGAAAATACGGTTATATAGCAAAAGCAACTAGTGGTAGTTCAAAAAACACTGCTAGCATTACATAGTATTACGAAATTCTATCTTCTACGGCCTATGAGATAAATACGTGTTGGCTAAGACATTGCTGCATGGCATTGATTACATCCATGCAACCAATATATTCATATAGCATGCATGCTAAAGTCACGTGAAGTACTCGGCTAAGAAATCACTGTATGTCTGATTACATCCATACGACGAATAGGAAATACGGTTATCTAGCAAAAGCAACTAGTGGTATTTCCAAATTCTCTGCTAGCATTACATAGTATTACGAAATTCTATCTTCTATGATAACCTTTACTCATTGATATGATAACCTTAAGTACTCGTTGGCTAAGGAATTACATTATGTCACTGATTACATCGATACAACGAATAGGATATACATGCATATATATGCATGCTACAGACATGATTACATGTATAGCATGTATATTACATGTATAGGATGCATGCTACAGACCCCTTAAATACTCGGCTAAGAAATCACTTTATGTCATTCATTGCATCCAAAGAATGTATTCATTGCATCCAAAGAATGTAATCAATGTAGTAGTGAATACTACTACATCGTATATTACATTGTATTACGGAATACTCTATTCTCTGTTATTATTACAAAGTATTATGAAAGTCTATCCTACTGGGTATGATCTTGAAATAGTTTTTCAGATGTATTAAATCAACTAGTGCTACTACTATCATTACTATGCAGTGTTATGAAATTCTATCTTCAACTGCCTAAGAGATAATCTTAAATACGTGTTGGCTAAGAATTTGCTGTATGGCATTGATTACATCCATACAACGAATAGGAAATACGGTTATATAGCAAAAGCAACTAGTAGTATTTCCAAAATCTCTGCTAGCATTACATAGTATTACGAAATTCTATCTTCTTCTACCTATGAGATAAATACGTGTTGGCTAAGACATTGCTGCATGGCATTGATTATATCCATGCAACCAATATATTCATATAGCATGCATGCTAAAGTCACGTGAAGTACTCGGCTAAGAAATCCCTGTTTGTCATTGATTACATCCATACAACGAATAGGAAATACGGTTATATAGCAAAAGCAACTAGTGGTAGTTCCAAAATCTCTGCTAGCATTACATAGTATTACGAAATTCTATCTTCAACTGCCTATGAGATAAAAACGTGTTGGCTAAGACATTGCTGCATGGCATTGATTACATCCATGCAATGAATGTATTCATATAGCATGCATGCTAAAGTCACGTGAAGTACTCGGCTAAGAAATCCCTGTTTGTCATTGATTACATCCATACAACGAATAGGAAATACGGTTATATAGCAAAAGCAACTAATGGTATTTCCAAATTCTCTGCTAGCATTACATAGTATTATGAAATTCTATCTTCTACTGGGTATGATAAACTTAAGTACTCGTTGGCTATAGAGTAACATTATGTCACTGATTACGTCGATTCAACGAATAGGATATATACCTGCTATATCCATATAGCATGCATGCTACAGACATGATTACATGTATAGCATGTATATTACATGTATAGCATGCATGCTACAGGGGGTCTGTATTCAACGAATAGGATATATACCTGCTATATCCATATAGCATGCATGCTACAGACATGATTACATGTATAGCATGTATATTACATGTATAGCATGCATGCTACAGACACCTTAAATACTCGGCTAAGAAATCGCTTTATGTCATTCATTGCATCCAAAGAATGTATTCGTTGCATCCAAAGAATGTAATCAATGTAGTAGTGAATACTGCTACATCGTATATTACATTGTATTATGGAATACTCTATTCTCTGTTCTTATTACAAAGTATTATGAAAGTCTATCCTACTGAGTATGATCTTGAAATAGTTTTTCAGATGTATTAAATCAACTAGTGCTACTACTAGATTGGTTGAATTAAATCAACTAATGCTAAATCAACTAGTGCTACTAGTGTACTACTAGATTGAGCCTCTTGTGGCGCAGAGTGGAAAGGCAGCTGTCTGAAAGCTTTGCCCATAAGGCTGGGAGTTCAATCCCAGCAGTCGGCTCAAGGTTGACTCAGCCTTCCATCCTTCCAAGGTCGCTAAAATGAGTAACCAGCTTGCTGGGGGGTAAACGGTCATGACTGGGGAAGGCACTGGCAAACCACCCCGTATTGAGTCTGCCATGAAAACGCTAGAGGGCGTCACCCCAAGGATCAGACATGACTCGGTGCTTGCACAGGGGATACCTTTACCTTTTACCTATACTACTAGATTGACTATTGTTCTTATGCAGTGTTATGAAATTCTATCTTCAACTGCTTATGAGATAATCTTAATTACGTGTTGGCTAAGAAATTGCTGCATGGCATCGATTACATCCATGCAACGAATATATTCATATAGCATGCATGCTAAAGTCACGTGAAGTACTCGGCTAAGGAATCACTATATGTCATTGATTACAACGAATAGGAAATACGGTTATATAGCAAAAGCAACTAGTGGTAGTTCCAAAATCTCTGCTAGCATTACATAGTATTACGAAATTCTATCTTCAACTGCCTATGAGATAAAAACGTGTTGGCTAAGACATTGCTGCATGGCATTGATTACATCCATGCAACGAATATATTCATATAGCATGCATGCTAAAGTCACGGGAAGTACTCGGCTAAGAAATCACTGTATGTCATTGATTACAACGAATAGGAAATACGGTTATATAGCAAAAGGAACTAGTGGTATTTCCAAATTCTCTGCTAGCATTACATAGTATTACGAAATTCTAACTTCTATTGGGTATGATAACCTTAAGTACTCGTTGTCTAAGGAAGTACATTATGTCACTGATTACATCGATACACCGAATAGGATATATACCTGCTATATCCAGATAGCATGCATGCTACAGACACCTTAAATACTCAGCTAAGAAATCGCCTTATGTCATTCATTGCATCCAAAGAATGTATTCATTGCATCCAAAGAATGTAATCAATGTAGTAGTGAATACCACTACATCGTATATTACAATGTATTATGGAATACTCTATTCTATGTTCTTATTACAAAGTATTATGAAAGTCTATCCTACTGGGTATGATCTTGAAATAGTTTTTCAGATGTATTAAATCAACTAGTGCTACTACTATCATTACTATGCAGTGTTATGAAATTCTATCTACTACTGCCTATGAGATAAATACGTGTTGGCTAAGAAATTGCTGCATGGCATTGATTACATGATACGTGTTGGCTAAGAAATTGCTGCATGGCATTGATTACATCCATGCAACGAATATATTCATATAGCATGCATGCTAAAGTCACGTGAAGTACTCGGCTAAGAAATCACTGTATGTCAGTGATTACATCCATACAACGAATAGGAAATACGGTTATATAGCAAAAGCAACTAGTGGTATTTCTAAATTCTCTGCAAGCATTACATAGTATTACGAAATTCTATCTTCTACTGGGTATGATAACCTTAAGTACTCGTTGGCTAAGGAATTACATTATGTCACTGATTACGTCGATACAACGAATAGGATATATACCTGCTATATACATATAGCATGCATGCTACAGACATGATTACATGTATAGCATGTATATTACATGTATAGCATGCATGCTACAGACACCTTAAATACTCGGCTAAGAAATCGCTTTATGTCATTCATTGCATCCAAAGAATGTATTAATTGCATCCAAAGAATATAATCAATGTAGTAGTGAATACTACTACATCGTATATTACATTGTATTATGGAATACTGTATTCTCTGTTCTTATTACAAAGTATTATGAAAGTCTATCCTACTGGGTATGATCTTGAAATAGTTTTTCAGATGTATTAAATCAACCAGTGCTACTAGTATCATTACTATGCAGTGTTATGAAATTCTATCTTCAACTGCCTATGATTTAATCTTAAATACGTGTTGGCTAAGAAATTGCTGTATGGCATTGATTACATCCATACAACGAATAGGAAATACGGTTATATAGCAAAAGCAACTAGTGGAATTTCCAAATTATCTGCTAGCATTACATAGTATTACGAAATTCTATCTTCTACTGGGTATGAGAACCTTAAGTACTCGTTGGCTAAGGAATTACAGTATGTCACTGATTACATCGATACAACGAATAGGATATATACCTGCTATATCCATATAGCATGCATGCTAGAGACACCTTAAATACTCGGCTAAGAAATCGCTTTATGTCATTCGGTTATATAGCAAAAGCAACTAGTGGTAGTTCCAAAATCTCTGCTAGCATTACATAGTATTACGAAATTCTATCTTCTACGATAACCTTAAGTACTCGTTGATATGATAACCTTAAGTACTCGGCTAAGGAATTACATTATTGCACTGATTAGTTTTTCAGATGTATTAAATCAACTAGTGCTACTACTAGATTGGTTGAATTAAATCAACTAATGCTAAATCAACTAGTGCTACTAGTGCTACTACTAGATTGAGCCTCTTGTGGCGCAGAGTGGAAAGGCAGCTGTCTGAAATAACAGAGAATAGAGTATTCCATAATACAATGTAATATACGATGTCATAGTATTCACTACTACATTAAATACGTTCTTTGGATGCAATGAATACATTCTTTGGATGCAATGAATGACATAAAACGATTTCTTAGCCGAGTATTTAAGGTGTCTGTAGCATGCATGCTATACATGTAATATGAATATATTCCCTAGGATGCTAGGAGGAGAGCCAGCAGCATTGGGATATGATGAAGCGTTTCGGCGACGGGTATCCAGCAACCCCGAGGCCAGATGGGATAGGCCGACCTTTGGGTCCGGGCATTTGGTCCTCGGCAGAAGTCAGCCGGTGGGGCGGAGGGGAATCGCCCTTCATACAGGAAAGACCTGACGGGTGTTTGCTGGGAATACAACCAGAATGGGTGCGAGAGGAAGAAATGTAAGTACTCGCATGCATGCGAGGGGTGTGGGGGTTCACATCCCAAGATAGAGTGTAGCAAGCGGCCCTTTCGGAGGGGCCGGCCCACTCCCAAAAAAGGGGGTGGGTCCGGCACCTCAGGAGGACTCGCGGGAGGCAGCGGGGAGGGGCAGGCTAATGCCTCCTAGCCCTGCTTTGTTGCACGTTAAGGCTCTATCTCCCATCAGGCTATCAACTCTTCTTCCTTTGCTTGCATCTTATCGGGATCAGGCCGCGGCCACTAACCTTAGGGAGGGATTCACTCATGGGTTCCGCATTCCATTCACGGGGGATCGGGTGGCCACGTCTTGCGCTAATTTAAAATCCGCTTGGCTAATGCCGGAGATCGTGGAGGCAAAGCTGCGAAAGGAGCTGGATGCGGGCAGGGTGGTGGGGCCGTATGCAGCCCCTCCCTTGGAGAATCTCCGGGTATCGCCTCCGGGGGTGGTGCCGAAGAGAACGCCAGGTGAGTTTCGCCTCATACACCACCTATCATACCCCAAAGGCTCATCGGTCAACGACTCCATCGATCCAGACCTCTGTACAGTCAAATATGCCTCTTTTGATCATGCGGTAGCCTTGGTAAGGGCTTGTGGTCCGCGGGCCCTCATGGCAAAATGTGACATCAGGTCAGCCTTCCGCCTCTTACCGGTGCACCCCGGGGATTTCTCATTGCTGGGTTTTAAATTTGGGGGCATGTGGTACGTGAACAGGTCCATGCCTATGGGCTGTGCCGTGGCATGTGCGGCCTTTGAGACATTCAGCTCCTTCGTCAAATGGGTCTTTAAAAGAGAGGGATGGGTCGCCATATATCAAGCACTATTTGGATTACTACCTCTTGGTCGGCTCAGCCAGGACGGGGGAGTGCGCCCAGCGCTTATTGGGATTTCAGGAGCTGGCTGATGAACTCGGCATACCGCTGGCTCAGGAGAAGACGGAAGGTCTAACGGAGGTGCTCACCTATCTTGGGATTACCATCGATTCCAGAGAAGGGTGCTCACAGCTGCCGGCGGACAAACTCGGGGCCCTGTCAGGTCAATTACGCGCACTCTTGGCCCGCAATAAGTGTACCCTACGGGAGATGCAGCAGCTTCTCGGCCACCTAAATTTTGCCTGCAAGGCTGTAAAACCTGGGAGAGCCTTTTGCAGGCGCCTGGCTCAGGCAACAGCCGGGATTCAAGCCCCCCAACATCACATTCGCCTCACAAAGCAGATAAAAGCCGACATGGCTATCTGGCTATCATTTTTGTCATCATTTAATGGTGTGGCGATCTGGCAGTCCCCGCTGCTCCTAGGTGATGATCTGCAGGTGCAATCTGATGCAGCTGGGAGTTTAGGTTTCGGCGTGTTTTTCAATAACAGATGGTGCGCTCATCCTTGGCCTGCCAGTTGGAAAACCGGGGGCCTCCTTAGGGATCTTACGTTCCGTGAGCTCTTTCCAATTTTGGCCGCGGTGTTTATATTGAGCAAGGAGTTCAAGAACCATAGGTTACCTTTTGGTGTGATAACCAGGCGGTTGTCAGGGTTGTCAATCGGCAGTCTTCTCGCTCCGAGCGGGTAATGCGTTTGGTGCGCCGCCTAGTGTTGACCTGCTTAGTTTAACATTTCTTTTTCCGCCAAGAATGTTCCAGGGGTGGACAACGATATAGTGGATATAGCGGATATAGCGGATGCTCTATCCCGACTACAAATGCAGCGCTTCAAATTGATTACATCCATGCAACGAATATATTCATATAGCATGCATGCTAAAGTCACGTGAAGTACTCGGCTAAGAAATCACTGTATGTCATTGATTACATCCATACAACGAATAGGAAACACAAAATAGCAGGAAATAGCAAAAGCAACTAGTGGTATTTCCAAATTCTCTGCTAGTATTATAGTATAGTGATTCCTTAGCAGAGTACTTCACGTGACTTTAGCATGCATGCTATATGAATACATTCGTTGTATGGATGTAATCAATGCCATACAGCAATTTCTTACCCAACACGTATTTAAGATTATCTCATAGGCAGTTGAAGATAGAATTTCATAACACTCCATAGTAATGATACTAGTAGCACTGGTTGATTTAATACATCTGAAAAACTATTTCAAGATCATACCCAGTAGGATAGACTTTCATAATACTTTGTAATAATAACAGAATAGAGTATTCCATAATACAATATATTATACGATGTAGTAGTATTCACTACTACGTTGATTACATTATTTGGATGCAATGAATATATTCTTTGGATGCAATGAATGACATAAGGCGATTTCTTAGCCGAGTATTTAAGGTGTCTGTAGCATGCATGCTATACATGTAATATACATGCTATACATGTAATCATGTCTGTAGCATGCATGCTATATGGATATAGCAGGTATATATCCTATTCGTTGTATCGATGTAATCAGTGACATAATGTAATTCCTTAGCCAACGAGTACTTAAGGTTATCATACCCAATAGAAGATAGAATTTCATAATACTATGTAATGCTAGCAGAGAATTTGGAACTACCACTAGTTGCTTTTGCTATATAACTTTGCTATATAAGGCAGTTGAAGATAGAATTTCATAACACTGCATAGTAATGATAGTAGTAGCACTAGTTGATTTAATACATCTGAAAAACTATTTCAAGATCATACCCAGTAGGATAGACTTTCATAATACTTTGTAATAAGAACAGAGAATAGAGTATTCCATAATACAATGTAATTTACGATGTAGTAGTATTCACTACTACATTGATTACATTCTTTGGATGCAATGAATGACATAAAGCGATTTCTTAGCCGAGTATTTAAGGGGTCTGTAGCATGCATGCTATACATGTAATATACATGCTATACATGTAATCATGTCTGTAGCATGCATATATATGCATGTATATCCTATTCGTTGTATCGATGTAATCAGTGACGTAATGTAATTCCTTAGCCAACGAGTACTTAAGGTTATCATATCAACGAGTACTTAAGGTTATCGTAGAAGATAGAATTTCGTAATACTATGTAATGCTAGCAGAGAATTTGGAAGTACCACTAGTTGCTTTTGCTATATAACCGTATTTCCTATTCATTGTATGGATGTAATCAATGACATTCAGTGATTTCTTAGCCGAGTAATTCACGTGACTTTAGCATGAATGCTATATGAATATATTGGTTGCATGGATGTAATCAATGCCATGCAGCAATGTCTTAGCCAACACGTATTTATCTCATAGGCAGTAGAAGATAGAATTTCGTAATACTATGTAATGCTAGCAGAGATGTTGGAACTACCACTAGTTGCTTTTGCTATATAACCGTATTTCCTATTCGTTGTAATCAATGACATATAGTGATTCCTTAGCAGAGTACTTCAACCTATCTAGTAGTAGCACTAGTTGATTTAATACATCTGAAAAACTATTTCAAGATCATACTCAGTAGGATAGACTTTCATAATACTTTGTAATAAGAACAGAGAATAGAGTATTCCATAATACAATGTAATATACGATGTAGCAGTATTCACTACTACATTGATTACATTCTTTGGATGCAACGAATACATTCTTTGGATGCAATGAATGACATAAAGCGATTTCTTAGCCGAGTATTTAAGGTGTCTGTAGCATGCATGCTATACATGTAATATACATGCTATACATGTAATCATGTCTGTAGCATGCATGCTATATGGATATAGCAGGTATATATCCTATTCGTTGAATCGACGTAATCAGTGACATAATGTTACTCTATAGCCAACGAGTACTTAAGTTTATCATACCCAGTAGAAGATAGAATTTCATAATACTATGTAATGCTAGCAGAGAATTTGGAAATACCACTAGTTGCTTTTGCTATATAACCGTATTTCCTATTCGTTGTATGGATGTAATCAATGACAAACAGGGATTTCTTAGCCGAGTACTTCACGTGACTTTAGCATGCATGCTATATGAATATATTGGTTGCATGGATATAATCAATGCCATGCAGCAATGTCTTAGCCAACACGTATTTATCTCATAGGTAGAAGAAGATAGAATTTCGTAATACTATGTAATGCTAGCAGAGATTTTGGAAATACCACTAGTTGCTTTTGCTATATAACCGTATTTCCTATTCGTTGTATGGATGTAATCAATGCCATACAGCAATTTCTTAGCCAACACGTATTTAAGATTATCTCTTAGGCAGTTGAAGATAGAATCTCATAACACTGCATAGTAATGATAGTAGTAGCACTAGTTGATTTAATACATCTGAAAAACTATTTCAAGATCATACCCAGTAGGATAGACTTTCATAATACTTTGTAATAATAACAGAGAATAGAGTATTCCGTAATACAATGTAATATACGATGTAGTAGTATTCACTACTACATTGATTACATTCTTTGGATGCAATGAATGACATAAAGTGATTTCTTAGCCGAGTATTTAAGGGGTCTGTAGCATGCATCCTATACATGTAATATACATGCTATACATGTAATCATGTCTGTAGCATGCATATATATGCATGTATATCCTATTCGTTGTATCGATGTAATCAGTGACATAATGTAATTCCTTAGCCAACGAGTACTTAAGGTTATCATACCCAGTAGAAGATAGAATTTCGTAATACTATGTAATGCTAGCAGAGAATTTGGAACTACCACTAGTTGCTTTTGCTATATAACCGTATTTCCTATTCGTTGTATGGATGTAATCAATGACATACAGTGATTTCTTAGCCGAGTACTTCACGTGACTTTAGCATGCATGCTATATGAATATATTCGTTGCATGGATGTAATCAATGCCATGCAGCAATGTCTTAGCCAACACGTATTTATCTCATAGGCAGTAGAAGATAGAATTTCGTAATACTATGTAGTGCTAGCAGAGATTTTGGAACTACCACTAGTTGCTTTTGCTATATAACCGTATTTCCTTTTCGTTGTAATCAATGACATATAGTGATTCCTTAGCCAAGTACTTCACGTGACTTTAGCATGCATGCTATATGAATACATTCGTTGTATGGATATAATCAATGCCATACAGCAATTTCTTAGCCAACACGTATTCAAGATTAAATCATAGGCAGTTGAAGATAGAATTGCATAACACTGCATAGTAATGATAGTAGTAGCACTAGTTGATTTAATACATCTGAGAAAACTAGAGCCGTTGCCGCCATAAACGCACGGCGGCCATTGCGGAAGCGGAGGCCCCGCGAGGACAAAGAACTCGCCGCGGCGTGCCGTTCCCAGGTAGGGGCCACTCCCCCTTCAAAAGGCACGCCGCTCACCTGAGGCGGAGGGGGCGGGGACGGGGCAGCGGCTGGCTTATAAGGCGCTAGCGGCCTGGCCAGGCACATTGCTGCCCGCTCCACGGCCACCCCTCTCTTCCTTTCCTCTCTTCTTCGCCTCGACCCCAACAGCGTTCGTTACCTGAGCAAGAGTTCTTCTTGACTCTCGGCTGCGCATTCACCGATGGGTATTTAAAAAAAAAAAGAGAGAGAGAGAGCCTAGCGGGGGGGGTTTCCCTTCGGGGTTCCAGTTCCGGGTGTTCATTGTTCTCATCAGGGCGGCAAGGCGTGATTCCTTCTACCCGGTTTCTCCCGGTTTTCGGCAGCATACGGCATGGCGCCAGCGGCTCCAAAAACCACTTCCAGGAGCACTAGCTCGTGAGCGCGCCCGCAGACCGCCCCTGCTTCCCCCTCCAGGGGAGCGGACGGTGGGACACGGGCAGCTCTTTGGCGCGGGGTGGGGTGGCGGGCCTTGGCCAGGGGGGAGCGCTCGGCTGCAAGCCGGGGGTCGCGTCGGTCCGGGACTTGCGCGGCTCTTTCAGCCACAGCCGCAGGAGGAGCAGGGGGCGGGAATTTGTCAGTACGCCGTGGGCACACGCGTTTACCTGCTCCGCCGCGGGACCCCTCACCCGGATGCAGCAGTTCCTTCTCCGAGGGGAGCGGCCACGAGGCTTCAGTTTTTTCCACCGGCCAGGCTTCCCTCTCAGTGCCTGGGGCTCCCGGGCCACTGCCCTCGGGGGCCTCCCCGGTGAAAAAACGGGGGATAGTGAGGGTATCTAGCCCGGAAGATCCCGCAGTAGGGGGGTCAGGAATAGGTCCGCATTCCGCTGCAACAGCAGGCGGGTCCGCCGGCTGCCCGCAAGGGCTCATGCCGGCTTTCGGTTGGGGTCCTCCGCCATGGGGACCCGCCATGTCCGGGGGTACTCACGGCGCTAATCCGCCAGCCCCACCAGGGCCCCCCTGGTGTTTCGGGGGGGATGGGCCCCTTTCTCTCCTTATGGATTTCCTTCCTGGGGGATCCCAGGGGGGTTGGCAGGGCAAGTGGCTGGGGGGGTTTTACAGGGCTCGTCCGCGGAGGTTGGTGGGGGCACGGCAACCGGTCATTCAGCCCCCCGGCCGGCCGCCACAAGGGCACCGGCCGCTCGGCCCTCAGCTGCTCAATCGTCGGGCCGTGGGAAGGCGTCAGGATCATCCGCAGCCAAGGGGCGGAGCCGCCCACCCCCGCTCGCTGCGGGGACCTCCATCCTCTCTTCGCACAGAGGAGCTTACATCGGTGGACAGCCCCTCCCAACAGTCTGACCCTGGCGAGCAGCTATCCGAAGAGGAGGGGGGAATCCGGGCCGAGGAGCAGCCAGCCGAAAAAATGGGCGGTGAGACTTCCACCTCCGACGAGGAGGATGGGGTTGGGCATTGGGATCCTGAGTACTGGCTGTGGGGGGAATGTGTCTCGGGGTTCCCATCTTGGCTGTTGCAATGCCGCCAAGAGGCCCGGGCGGGCATAAAGCAAAAGCAACTAGTGGTATTTCCAAATTCTCTGCTAGCATTACATAGTATTATGAAATTCTATCTTCTACTGGGTATTAGAACCTTAAGTACTCGTTGGCTAAGGAATTACATTACGTCACTGATTACATCGATACAACGAATAGGATATACATGCATATATATGCATGCTACAGACATGATTACATGTATAGCATGTATATTACATGTATAGCATGCATGCTACAGACACCTTAAATACTCGGCTAAGAAATCGCTTTATGTCATTCATTGCATCCAAAGAATGTAATCAATGTAGTAGTGAATACTACTACATCGTATATTACATGGTATTATGGAATACTCTATTCTCAGTTATTACTCTATGGAATACTCTGTTATTACTCTATGGAATACTATGGAATACTCTGTTATTACTCTATGGAATACTCTATTCTCTCAATTTTGAAGCGCTGCATTTGTAGTCGGGATAGAGCATCCGCTATATCGTTGTCCACCCCTGGAACATGCTTGGCGGAAAAAGAAATGTTAAACTTTAAGCAGGTCAACACTAGGCGGTGCACCAAACGCATTACCCGCTCGGAGCGAGAAGACTGCCGATTGACAACCCTGACAACCGCCTGGTTATCACACCAAAAGGTAACCTATGGTTCTTGAACTCCTTGCTCCATATAACCACCACGGCCAAAATTGGAAAGAGCTCAAGGAACGTAAGATCCCTAAGGAGGCCCCCGGTTTTCCAACTGGCAGGCCAAGGTTGAGCGCACCATCTGTTATTGAAAAACACGCCGAAACCTAAACTCCCATCCGCATCAGATTGCACCTGCAGATCATCACCTAGGAGCAGCGGGGACTGCCAGATCGCCACACCATTAAATGATGACAAAAATGATAGCCAGATAGCCATGTCGGCTTTTATCTGCTTTGTGAGGCGAATGTGATGTTGGGGGGCTTGAATCCCGGCCGTTGCCTGAGCCAGGCGCCTGCAAAAGGCTCTCCCAGGTTTTACAGCCTTGCAGGCAAAATTTAGGTGGCCGAGAAGCTGCTGCATCTCCCGTAGGGTACACTTATTGCGGGCCAAGAGTGCGCGTAATTGACCTGACAGGGCCCCGAGTTTGTCCGCCGGCAGCCGTGAGCACCCTTCTCTGGAATCAATGGTAATCCCAAGATAGGTGAGCACCTCCGTTGGACCTTCCGTCTTCTCCTGAGCCAGCGGTATGCCGAGTTCATCAGCCAGCTCCTGAAATCCCAATAAGCGCTGGGCGCACTCCCCCGTCCCGGCTGAGCCGACCAAGAGGTAGTCGTCCAAATAGTGCGTGATATATGGCGACCCATCCCTCTCTTTTAAAGACCCATTTGACGAAGGAGCTGAATGTCTCAAAGGCCGCACATGCCACGGCACAGCCCATAGGCATGGACCTGTCCACGTACCACATGCCCCCAAATTTAAAACCCAGCAATGAGAAATCCCCGGGGTGCACCGGTAGGAGGCGGAAGGCTGACCTGATGTCACATTTTGCCATGAGGGCCCGCGGACCACAAGCCCTTACCAAGGCTACCGCATGATCGAAAGAGGCATATTTGACTGTAAAGAGGGCTGGATCGATGGAGTCGTTGACCGATGAGCCTTTGGGGTATGATAGGTGGTGTATGAGGCGAAACTCACCTGGCGTTCTCTTCGGCACCACCCCCGGAGGCGATACCCGGAGATTCTCCAAGGGAGGGGCTGCATACGGCCCCACCACCCTGCCCGCATCCAGCTCCTTTCGCAGCTTTGCCTCCACGATCTCCGGCATTAGCCGAGCGGATTTTAAATTAGCGCAAGACGTGGCCACCTGATCCCCCGTGAATGGAATGCGGAACCCATGAGTGAATCCCTCCCTAAGGTTAGTGGCCGCGGCCTGATCCCGATAAGATGCAAGCAAAGGAAGAAGAGTTGATAGCCTGATGGGAGATGGAGCCTTAACGTGCAACCGAGCAGGGCTAGGAGGCATTAGCCTGCCCCTCCCCGCTGCCTCCCGCGAGTTCTCCTGAGGTGCCGGACCCACCCCTTTTTTTGGGAGTGGGCCGGCCCCTCCGAAAGGGCCGCTTGCTACACTCTATCTTGGGATGTGAACCCCCACACCCCTCGCATGCATGCGAGTACTTACATTTCTTCCTCTCGCACCCATTCTGGTTGTATTCCCAGCAAACGCCCGTCAGGTCTTTCCTGTATGAAGGGCGATTCCCCTCCGCCCCACCGGCTGACTTCTGCCGAGTACCAAATGCCCGGACCCAAAGGTCGGCCTATCCCATCTGGCCTCGGGGTTGCTGGATACCCGTCGCCGAAACGCTTCATCATATCCCAATGCTGCTGGCTCTCCTCCTAGCATCCTCGCATCCAACACATTCGACAAATGCCCAGCCAAGTGCGGGGCCCTCTCGGGGAAAACTGACGTGACCAGCCGGAGGTATCCAGCGAATCCCCTTGTCCAGGCAAGCAAAGAACGTTCGCCGTCATATGCAACCGGCGCCTCGTGGGGGCCCTTCACACTTGTACGTGCAGACCGCTCAAGGGGCCTAATGAACTTAAATAAATCCACATAGCAGCCGCTTAATGCCTCACCCCTTAGCTTGGTAGATAAATGGGTGCCAGGAGGAACATCACGATCCTTATACCCCAGTGGAGGGTCCTGCGTGCACCCCGAGCCCTGGATCTTGGCCCTTCCGGCCCGGGCCTCTTGGCGGCATTGTAACAGCCAAGATGGGACCCCCGGGACACATTCCCCCCGCAGCCAGTACTCAGGATCCCAATGCCCAACCCCATCCTCCTCGTCGGAGGTGGAAGACTCACCGCCCATTTTTTCGGCTGGCTGCTACTCGGCCCGGATTCCCCCCTCCTCTTCGGATAGCTGCTCGCCAGGGTCAGACTGTTGGGAGGGGCTGTTCACCGATGTAAGCTCCTCTGTGCGAAGAGATGATGGACGGGGGGCCCGGGAGGTCCACGCAGCGAGCGGGGGTGGGCGGCTCCGCCCCTTGGCTGCGGACGATCCTGACGCCTTCCCACGGCCCGACGATTGAGCAGCTGAGGGCCGAGCGGCCGGTGCCCTTGTGGTGCCGGTGCCCCCAGCCAACCCCCCTGGGATCCCCCAGGAAGGAAATCCATAAGGAGAGAAAGGGGCCCATCCCCCCCGAAACCCCAGGGGGCCCCTGGTGGGGCTGGCGGATAAGCGCCGTGAGTACCCCCGGGCATGGCGGGTCCCCATGGCGGAGGACCCCAACCGAAAGCCGGCATGAGCCCTTGCGGGCAGCCCACGGACCCGCCCGCTGTTGCAGCGGAATGTGGACCTATTCCTGACCCCCCTACTGCGGGATCTTCCGGGCTAGATACCCTCACTCTCCCCCGTTTTTTCACCGGGGAGGCCCCCGAGGGCAGTGGCCCGGGACCCCCAGGCACTGAGAGGGGAGCCTGGCCGTTGGAAAAAACTGAAGCCTCGTGGCCGCTCCCCTCGGAGAAGGAACTGCTGCATCCGTGCGAGGGGTCCCGCGGCGGAGCAGGTAAATGCGTGCGCAGGTAAACGCGTGCGCCCTCCTGCGGCTGTGGCTGAACGAGCCGCGCGAGTCCCGGACCGACGCGACCCCCGGCTTGCAGCCGAGCGCTCCCCCCCGGCCAAGGCCCGCCGCCCCGCCCCGCGCCGAAGAGCTGCCCATGTCCCGCCGGCCGCTCCCCCGGAGGGGGAAGCAGGGGCGGTCTGCGGGCACGCTCGCGAGCTAGTGCTCCTGGAAGTGGTATTTGGAGCCGCTGGCGCCATGCCGTATGCTGCCGAAAACCGGGAGAAGCCGGGTATAAGGAATGACGCCTTGCCGCCCCGATGAGAACAATGAACACCCGGAACTGGAACCCCGACGGGAAAACCCCCCCCGCTAGGCTCTCTCTCTCTCTCTCTCTTTTTTTCATACCCGTCGGTGAATGCGTAGCCGCGAGTCGAGAAGAACTCTTGCTCAGGTAACGAACGCCTTTGGGGTCGAGGTGAAGAAGAGAGGAAAGGAAGAGAGGGGTGGCCGTGGAGCGGGCAGCAATGTGCCTGGCCAGGCCGCTAGCACCTTATAAGCCAGACGCTGCCCCATCCCCGCCCCCTCCGCCTCAGGTGAGCGGCGTGCCTCCTGAAGGGGGAGTGGCCCCTACCTGGGAACGGCACGCCGCGGCGAGTTCTTTGTCCTCGCGGGGCCTCCGCTTCCGCAATGGGCGCCGCGCGTTTATGGCGGCAGCGGCTCTAGTTTTTCAGATGTATTAAATCAACTAGTGCTACTACTATCATTACTATGCAGTGTGATGCAATTCTATCTTCAACTGCCTATGATTTAATCTTAAATACGTGTTGGCTAAGAAATTGCTGTATGGCATTGATTACATCCATACAACAAATGTATTCATATAGCATGCATGCTAAAGTCACGTGAAGTACTCGGCTAAGGAATCACTATATGTCATTGATTACAACGAATAGGAAATACGGTTATATAGCAAAAGCAACTAGTGGTAGTTCCAAAATCTCTGCTAGCATTACATAGTATTACGAAATTCTATCTTCTACTGCCTATGAGATAAATACGTGTTGGCTAAGATATTGCTGCATGGCATTGATTACATCCATGCAACCAATATATTCATATAGCATGCATGCTAAAGTCACGTGAAGTACTCGGCTAAGAAATCACTGTATGTCATTGATTACATCCATACAACGAATAGGAAATACGGTTATATAGCAAAAACAACTAGTGGTAGTTCCAAATTCTCTGCTAGCATTACATAGTATTACGAAATTCTATCTTCTACTGGGTATGATTACCTTAAGTACTCGTTGGCTAAGGAATTACATTATGTCACTGATTACGTCGATACAACGAATAGGACATATACCTGCTATATCCATATAGCATGCATGCTACAGACATGATTACATGTATAGCATGTATATTACATGTATAGCATGCATGCTACAGACACCTTAAATACTCGGCTAAGAAATCGCTTTATGTCATTCATTGCATCCAAAGAATGTAATCAATGTAATAGTGAATACTACTACATCGTATATTACCTTGTATTATGGAATACTCTATTCTCTGTTCTTATTACAAAGTATTATGAAAGTCTAGCCTACTGGGTATGATCTTGAAATAGCTTTTCAGATGTATTAAATCAACTAGTGCTACTACTATCATTACTATGCAGTGTTATGAAATTCTATCTACTGCTGCCTATGAGATAAATACGTGTTGGCTAAGAAATTGCTGCATGGCATTGATTAAATCCATGCAACGAATATATTCATATAGCATGCAGGCTAAATTCACGTGAAGTACTCTGCTAAGGAATCACTATATGTCATTGATTACAACGAATAGGAAATACGGTTATATAGCAAAAGCAACTAGTGGTAGTTCCAAAATCTCTGCTAGCATTACATAGTATTACGAAATTCTATCTTCTACGATAACCTTAAGTACTCGTTGATATGATAACCTTAAGTACTCGTTGGCTAAGGAATTACATTATGTCACTGATTACATCGATACAACGAATAGGATATACATGCATATATATGCATGCTACAGACATAATTACATGTATAGCATGTATATTACATGTATAGCATGCATGCTACAGACCCCTTAAATACTCGGCTAAGAAATCGCTTTATGTCATTTATTACATCCAAAGAATGTAATCAATGTACTAGTGAATACTACTACATCATATATTACATTGTATTATGGAATACTCTATTCTCTGTTATTATTACAAAGTATTATGAAAGTCTGTCCTACTGGGTATGATCTTAAAACAGTTTTTCAGATGTATTAAATCAACTAGTGCTACAACTATCATTACTATGCAGTGTTATGAAATTCTATCTTCAACTGCCTTAAATACGTGTTCGCTAAGAAACTGCTGTACGGCATTGATTACATCCGTACAACGAATGTATTCATATAGCATGCATGCTAAAGTCACGTGAAGTACTCGGCTAAGGAATCACTATATGTCATTGATTACAATGAATAGGAAATACGGTTATATAGCAAAAGCAACTAGTGGTAGTTCCAAAATCTCTGCTAGCATTACATAGTATTACGAAATTCTATCTTCTATTGCCTATGAGATAAATACGTGTTGGCAAAGACATTGCTGCATGACATTGATTACATCCATGCAACCAATATATTCATATAGCATGCATGCTAAAGTCACGTGAAGTACTCGGCTAAGAAATCACTGTATGTCATTGATTACATCGAATAGGAAATACGGTTATATAGCAAAAGCAACTAGTGGTATTTCCAAATTCTCTGCTAGTATTACATAGTATTACGAAATTCTATCTTCTACTTGGTATGATAACCTATTACATCGTATATTACATTGTATTATGGAATACTCTATTCTCTGTTATTATTACAAAGTATTTTGAAAGTCTATTCTACTGGGTATGATCTTGAAATAGTTTTTCAGATGTATTAAATCAACTAGTGCTACTACTATCACTATCACTATTACTATGCAGTGTTATGAAATTCTATCTTCAATTGCCTATGAGATAATCTTAAATACGTGTTGACTAAGAAATTGCTGTATGGCATTGATTACATCCATACAACGAATGTATTCATATAGCATGCATGCTAAAGTCACATGAAGTATTCGGCTAAGAAATCACTGTATGTCATTGATTACATCCATACAACGAATAGGAAATACGGTTATATAGCAAAAGCAACTAGTGGTATTTCCAAATTCTCTGCTAGCATTACATAGTATTACGAAATTCTATCTTCTACTTGGTATGATAACCTATTACATCGTATATTACATTGTATTATGGAATACTCTATTCTCTGTTATTATTACAAAGTATTTTGAAAGTCTATCCTACTGGGTATGATCTTGAAATAGTTTTTCAGATGTATTAAATCAACTAGTGCTACTACTATCACTATCACTATTACTATGCAGTGTTATGAAATTCTATCTTCAATTGCCTATGAGATAATCTTAAATACGTGTTGGCTAAGAAATTGCTGTATGGCATTGATTACATCCATACAACGAATGTATTCATATAGCATGCATGCTAAAGTCACGTGAAGTATTCGGCTAAGAAATCACTGTATGTCATTGATTACATCCATACAACGAATAGGAAATACGGTTATATAGCAAAAGCAACTAGTGGTATTTCCAAATTCTCTGCTAGCATTACATAGTATTACGAAATTCTATCTTCTATTGGGTATACGAACCTTAAGTACTCCTTGGCTAAGGAATTACATTATGTCACTGATTACATCGATACAACTAATAGGATATATACCTGCTATATCCATATAGCATGCATGCTACAGACATGATTACATGTATAGCATGTATATTACATGTATAGTATGCATGTAACAGACACCTTAAATACTCGGCTAAGAAATCGCTTTATGTCATTCATTGCATCCAAAGAATGTATTCATTGCATCCAAAGAATGTAATCAATGTAGTAGTGAATACTACTACATCGTATATTACATTGTATTATGGAATACTCTATTCTCTGTTATTATTACAAAGTATTATGAAAGTCTATTCTACAGGGTATGATCTTGAAATAGTTTTTCAGATGTATTAAATCAACCAGTGCTACTAGTATCATTACTATGCAGTGTTATGAAATTCTATCTTCAACTGCCTATGATTTAATCTTAAATACGTGTTGGCTAAGAAATTGCTGTATGGCATTGATTACATCCATACAACGAATAGGAAATACGGTTATATAGCAAAAGCAGCTAGTGGTATTTCCAAATTCTCTGCTAGCATTACATAGTATTACGAAATTCTGTCTTCTACAGGGTATGAGAACCTTAAATACTTGTTGGCTAAGGAATTACAGTATGTCACTGATTACATTGATACAACGAATAGGATATATACCTGCTATATCCATATAGCATGCATGCTACAGACATGATTACATGTATAGCATGTATATTACATGCATAGCATGCATGCTACAGACACCTTAAATACTCGGCTAAGAAATCGCGTTATGTCATTCATTGCATCCAAACAATGTATTCATTGCATCCAAGGAATGTAATCAATGTAGTAGTGAATACTACTACATCGTATATTACATTGTATTATGGAATACTCTATTCTCTGTTATTATTACAAAGTATTATGAAAGTCTATCCTACTAGGTATGATCTTGAAATAGTTTTTCAGATGTATTAAATCAACCAGTGCTCCTAGTATCATTACTATGCAGTGTTATGAAATTCTATCTTCAACTGCCTATGACTTAATCTTAAGTGTTGGCTAAGAAATTGCTGTATGGCATTGATTACATCCATACAACCAATATATTCATATAGCATGCATGCTAAATTCACGTGAAGTACTCTGCTAAGGAATCACTATATGACATTCATTACAACGAATAGGAAATACGGTTATATAGCAAAAGCAACTAGTGGTAGTTCCAAAATCTCTTCTAGCATTACATAGTATTACGAGATTCTATCTTCTACTGCCTATGAGATAAATACGTGTTGGCTAAGAAATTGCTGTATGGCATTGATTACATCCATGCAACCAATATATTCATATATCATGCATGCTAAAGTCACGTGAAGTACTCGGCTAAGAAATCACTGTATGTCATTGATTACATCCATACAACGAATAGGAAATACGGTTATATAGCAAAAGCAACTAGTGGTATTTCCAAATTCTCTGCTAGCATTACATAGTATTACGAAATTCTATCTTCTACTTGGTATGATAACCTTAATTACTCGTTGGCTAAGGAATTACATTATGTCACTGATTACATTGATACAACGAATAGGATATATACCTGCTATATCCATATAGCATGCATGCTACAGACACCTTAAATACTCGGCTAAGAAATCGCTATAATTAATTGCATCCAAAGATTGTATTCATTGCATCCAAAGAGCGTAATCAATGTAGTAGTGAATACTATTACATCGTATATTACATTGTATTATGGAATACTCTATTCTCTGTTATTATTACAAAGTATTACGAAAGTCTATCCTACTGGGTATGATCTTGAAATAGTTTTTCACATGTATTTAGTGCTACTACTATCATTACTATGCAGTGTTATGAAATTCTATCTTCAACTGCCTATGAGATAATCTTAAATACGTGTTGGCTAAGAAATTGCTGTATGGCATTGATTACATCCATACAACGAATGTATTCATATAGCATGCATGCTAAAGTCACGTGAAGTACTCTGCTAAGGAATCACTATATGTCATTGATTACAACGAATAGGAAATACGGTTATATAGCAAAAGCAACTAGTGGTAGTTCCAACATCTCTGCTAGCATTACATAATATTATGAAATTCTATCTTCAACTGCCTATGAGATAATCTTAAATACGTGTTGGCTAAGACATTGCTGCATGGCATTGATTTCATCCATACAACCAATATATTCATATAGCATGCATGCTAAAATCACGTGAAGTACTCGGCTAAGAAATCACTGTATGTCATTGACTACATCCATACAACGAATAGGAAATAGGAAATCATATGCATAGGAAATCATATGCAGTTGAAGATAGAATTTCATAACACTGCATAGTAATGATAGTAGTAGCACTAGTTGATTTAATACATCTGAAAAACTATTTTAAGATCATACCCAGTAGGATAGACTTTCATAATTCTTTGTAATAAGAACAGAGAATAGAGTATTCCATAATACATTGTAATATACGATGTAGTAGTATTCACTACTACATTGATTACATTCTTTGGATGCAATGAATACATTCTTTGGATGCAATGAATGACATAAAGCGATTTCTTAGCCGAGTATTTAAGGTGTCTGTTACATGCATACTATACATGTAATATACATGCTATACATGTAATCATGTCTGTAGCATGCATGCTATATGGATATAGCAGGTATATATCCTATTAGTTGTATCGATGTAATCAGTGACATAATGTAATTCCTTAGCCAAGGAGTACTTAAGGTTATCATACCCAATAGAAGATAGAATTTCGTAATACTATGTAATGCTAGCAGAGAATTTCGAAATACCACTAGTTCCTTTTGCTATATAACCGTATTTCCTATTCGTTGTAATCAATGACATATAGTGATTCCTTAGCCGAGTACTTCACGTGACTTTAGCATGCATGCTATATGAATACATTCGTTGTATGGATGTAATCAATGCCATAGAGCAATTTCTTAGCCAACACGTGTTTAAGATTATCTCATAGGCAATTGAAGATAGAATTTCATAACACTGCATAGTAATAGTGATAGTGATAGTAGTAGCACTAGTTGATTTAATACATCTGAAAAACTATTTCAAGATCATACCCAGTAGGATAGACTTTCAAAATACTTTGTAATAGTAACAGAGAATAGAGTATTCCATAATACAATGTAATATACGATGTAATAGGTTATCATACCAAGTAGAAGATAGAATTTCGTAATACTATGTAATATTAGCAGAGAATTTGGAAATACCACTAGTTGCTTTTGCTATATAACCGTATTTCCTATTCGATGTAATCAATGACATACAGTGATTTCTTAGCCGAGTACTTCACGTGACTTTAGCATGCATGCTATATGAATATATTGGTTGCATGGATGTAATCAATGCCATGCAGCAATGTCTTTGCCAACACGTATTTATCTCATAGGCAGTAGAAGATAGAATTTCGTAATACTATGTAATGCTAGCAGAGATTTTGGAACTACCACTAGTTGCTTTTGCTATATAACCGTATTTCCTATTCATTGTAATCAATGACATATAGTGATTCCTTAGCCGAGGAATCAATGACATATAGTGATTCCTTGCTTTATGCCCGCCCGGGCCTCTTGGCGGCATTGCAACAGCCAAGATGGGAACCCCGGGACACATTCCCCCCACAGCCAGTACTCAGGATCCCAATGCCCAACCCCATCCTCCTCGTCGGTGGAAGACTCACCGCCCATTTTTTCGGCTGGCTGCTCCTCGGCCCGGATTCCCCCCTCCTCTTCGGATAGCTGCTCGCCAGGGTCAGACTGTTGGGAGGGGCTGTCCACCGATGTAAGCTCCTCTGTGCGAAGAGAGGATGGACGGGGGCCCGGGAGGTCCCCGCAGCGAGCGGGGGTGGGTGGCTCCGCCCCTTGGCTGCGGATGATCCTGACGCCTTCCCACGGCCCGACGATTGAGCAGCTGAGGGCCGAGCGGCCGGTGCCCTTGTGGCGGCCGGCCGGGGGGCTGAACGACCGGTTGCCCTGCCCCCACCAACCTCCGCGGACGAGCCCTGTAAAACCCCCCCAGCCACTTGCCCTGCCAACCCCCCTGGGATCCCCCAGGAAGGAAATCCATAAGGAGAGAAAGGGGCCCATCCCCCCCGAAACACCAGGGGGGCCCTGGTGGGGCTGGCGGATTAGTGCCGTGAGTACCCCCGGACATGGCGGGTCCCCATGGCGGAGGACCCCAACCGAAAGCCGGCATGAGCCCTTGCGGGCAGCCGGCGGACCCGCCTGCTGTTGCAGCGGAATGCGGACCTATTCCTGACCCCCCTACTGCGGGATCTTCCGGGCTAGATACCCTCACTATCCCCCGTTTTTTCACCGGGGAGGCCCCCGAGGGCAGTGGCCCGGGACCCCCAGGCACTGAGAGGGGAGCCTGGCCGGTGGAAAAAACTGAAGCCTCGTGGCCGCTCCCCTCGGAGAAGGAACTGCTGCATCCGGGTGAGGGGTCCCGCGGCGGAGCAGGTAAACGCGTGCGCCCACGGCGTACTGACAAATTCCCGCCCCCTGCTCCTCCTACGGCTGTGGCTGAAAGAGCCGCGCAAGTCCTGGACCGACGCGACCCCCGGCTTGCAGCCGAGCGCTCCCCCCTGGCCAAGGCCCGCCACCCCACCCCGCGCCAAAGAGCTGCCCGTGTCCCACCATCCGCTCCCCTGGAGGGGGAAGCAGGGGCGGTCTGCGGGCGCGCTCGCGAGCTAGTGCTCCTGGAAGTGGTTTTTGGAGCCGCTGGCGCCATGCCGTATGCTGCCGAAAACCGGGAGAAACCGGGTAGAAGGAATCACGCCTTGCCGCCCCGATGAGAACAATGAACACCCGGAACTGGAACCCCGAAGGGAAACCCCCCCCGCTAGGCTCTCTCTCTCTCTCTCTCTCTTTTTCATACCCGTCGGTGAATGCGTAGCCGCGAGTCGAGAAGAACTCTTGCTCAGGTAACGAACGCTGTTGGGGTCGAGGCGAAGAAGACAGGAAAGGAAGAGAGGGGTGGCCGTGGAGCGGGCAGCAATGTGCCTGGCCAGGCCGCTAGCGCCTTATAAGCCAGCCGCTGCCCCGTCCCCGCCCCCTCCGCCTCAGGTGAGCGGCGTGCCTTTTGAAGGGGGAGTGGCCCCTACCTGGGAACGGCACGCCGCGGCGAGTTCTTTGTCCTCGCGGGGCCTCCGCTTCCGCAATGGCCGCCGCGCGTTTATGGCGGCAACGGCTCTAGTTTTTCAGATGTATTAAATCAACTAGTGCTACTACTATCATTACTATGCAGTGTTATGCAATTCTATCTTCAACTGCCTATGATTTAATCTTGAATACGTGTTGGCTAAGAAATTGTTGTATGGCATTGATTATATCCATACAACGAATGTATTCATATAGCATGCATGCTAAAGTCACGTGAAGTACTCGGCTAAGGAATCACTATATGTCTGATTACATCCATACGACGAATAGGAAATACGGTTATCTAGCAAAAGCAACTAGTGGTATTTCCAAATTCTCTGCTAGCATTACATAGTATTACGAAATTCTATCTTCTATGATAACCTTTACTCGTTGATATGATAACCTTAAGTACTCGTTGGCTAAGGAATTACATTATGTCACTGATTACATAGATACAACGAATAGGATATACATGCATATATATGCATGCTACAGACATGATTACATGTATAGCATGTATATTACATGTATAGGATGCATGCTACAGACCCCTTAAATACTCGGCTAAGAAATCACTTTATGTCATTCATTGCATCCAAAGAATGTAATCAATGTAGTAGTGAATACTACTACATCGTATATTACATTGTATTACGGAATACTCTATTCTCTGTTATTATTACAAAGTATTATGAAAGTCTATCCTACTGGGTATGATCTTGAAATAGTTTTTCAGATGTATTAAATCAACTAGTGCTACTACTATCATTACTATGCAGTGTTATGAGATTCTATCTTCAACTGCCTAAGAGATAATCTTAAATACGTGTTGGCTAAGAAATTGCTGTATGGCATTGATTACATCCATACAACGAATAGGAAATACGGTTATATAGCAAAAGCAACTAGTGGTATTTCCAAAATCTCTGCTAGCATTACATAGTATTACGAAATTCTATCTTCTTCTACCTATGAGATAAATACGTGTTGGCTAAGACATTGCTGCATGGCATTGATTATATCCATGCAACCAATATATTCATATAGCATGCATGCTAAAGTCACGTGAAGTACTCGGCTAAGAAATCCCTGTTTGTCATTGATTACATCCATACAACGAATAGGAAATACGGTTATATAGCAAAAGCAACTAGTGGTATTTCCAAATTCTCTGCTAGCATTACATAGTATTATGAAATTCTATCTTCTACTGGGTATGATAAACTTAAGTACTCGTTGGCTATAGAGTAACATTATGTCACTGATTACATCGATTCAACGAATAGGATATATACCTGCTATATCCATATAGCATGCATGCTACAGACATGATTACATGTATAGCATGTATATTACATGTATAGCATGCATGCTACAGACACCTTAAATACTCGGCTAAGAAATCGCTTTATGTCATTCATTGCATCCAAAGAATGTATTCGTTGCATCCAAAGAATGTAATCAATGTAGTAGTGAATACTGCTACATCGTATATTACATTGTATTATGGAATACTCTATTCTCTGTTCTTATTACAAAGTATTATGAAAGTCTATCCTACTGAGTATGATCTTGAAATAGTTTTTCAGATGTATTAAATCAACTAGTGCTACTACTAGATTGGTTGAATTAAATCAACTAATGCTAAATCAACTAGTGCTACTAGTGCTACTACTAGATTGAGCCTCTTGTGGCGCAGAGTGGAAAGGCAGCTGTCTGAAAGCTTTGCCCATAACGCTGGGAGTTCAATCCCAGCAGCCGGCTCAAGGTTGACTCAGCTTTCCATCCTTCCAAGGTCGGTAAAATGAGTAACCAGCTTGCTGGGGGGTAAACGGTCATGACTGGGGAAGGCACTGGCAAACCACCCCGTATTGAGTCTGCCATGAAAACGCTAGAGGGCGTCACCCCAAGGATCAGACATGACTCGGTGCTTGCACAGGGGATACCTTTACCTTTTACCTATACTACTAGATTGACTATTGTTCTTATGCAGTGTTATGAAATTCTATCTTCAACTGCTTATGAGATAATCTTAATTACGTGTTGGCTAAGAAATTGCTGCATGGCATCGATTACATCCATGCAACGAATATATTCATATAGCATGCATGCTAAAGTCACGTGAAGTACTCGGCTAAGGAATCACTATATGTCATTGATTACAACGAATAGGAAATACGGTTATATAGCAAAAACAACTAGTGGTAGTTCCAAAATCTCTGCTAGCATTACATAGTATTACGAAATTCTATCTTCAACTGCCTATGAGATAAAAACGTGTTGGCTAAGACATTGCTGCATGGCATTGATTACATCCATGCAACGAATATATTCATATAGCATGCATGCTAAAGTCACTTGAAGTACTCGGCTAAGAAATCCCTGTCTGTCATTGATTACATCCATACAACGAATAGGAAATACGGTTATATAGCAAAAGCAACTAGTGGTATTTCCAAATTCTCTGCTAGCATTACATAGTATTATGAAATTCTATCTTCTACTGGGTATGATAAACGTAAGTACTCGTTGGCTATAGAGTAACATTATGTCACTGATTACGTCGATTCAACGAATAGGATATATACCTGCTATATCCATATAGCATGCATGCTACAGACATGATTACATGTATAGCATGTATATTACATGTATAGCATGCATGCTACAGACACCTTAAATACTCGGCTAAGAAATCGCTTTATGTCATTCATTGCATCCAAAGAATGTATTCGTTGCATCCAAAGAATGTAATCAATGTAGTAGTGAATACTGCTACATCGTATATTACATTGTATTATGGAATACTCTATTCTCTGTTCTTATTACAAAGTATTATGAAAGTCTATCCTACTGAGTATGATCTTGAAATAGTTTTTCAGATGTATTAAATCAACTAGTGCTACTACTAGATAGGTTGAATTAAATCAACTAATGCTAAATCAACTAGTGCTACTAGTGCTACTACTAGATTGAGCCTCTTGTGGCGCAGAGTGGAAAGGCAGCTGTCTGAAAGCTTTGCCCATAAGGCTGGGAGTTCAATCCCAGCAGCCAGCTCAAGGTTGACTCAGCCTTCCATCCTTCCAAGGTCGGTAAAATGAGTAACCAGCTTGCTGGGGGGTAAACGGTCATGACTGGGGAAGGCACTGGCAAACCACCCCGTATTGAGTCTGCCATGAAAACGCTAGAGGGCGTCACCCCAAGGATCAGACATGACTCGGTGCTTGCACAGGGGATACCTTTACCTTTTACCTATACTACTAGATTGACTATTGTTCTTATGCACTGTTATGAAATTCTATCTTCAACTGCTTATGAGATAATCCTAATTACGTGTTGGCTAAGAAATTGCTGCATGGCATCGATTACATCCATGCAACGAATATATTCATATAGCATGCATGCTAAAGTCACGTGAAGTACTCGGCTAAGGAATCACTATATGTCATTGATTACAACGAATAGGAAATACGGTTATATAGCAAAAGCAACTAGTGGTAGTTCCAAAATCTCTGCTAGCATTACATAGTATTACGAAATTCTATCTTCAACTGCCTATGAGATAAAAACGTGTTGGCTAAGACATTGCTGCATGGCATTGATTACATCCATGCAACGAATATATTCATATAGCATGCATGCTAAAGTCACGGGAAGTACTCGGCTAAGAAATCACTGTATGTCATTGATTACAACGAATAGGAAATACGGTTAGATAGCAAAAGGAACTAGTGGTATTTCCAAATTCTCTGCTAGCATTACATAGTATTACGAAATTCTATCTTCTACTGGGTATGATAGCCTTAAGTACTCGTTGGCTAAGGAATTACATTATGTCACTGATTACATCGATACACCGAATAGGATATATACCTGCTATATCCAGATAGCATGCATGCTACAGACACCTTAAATACTCAGCTAAGAAATCGCCTTATGTCATTCATTGCATCCAAAGAATGTATTCATTGCATCCAAAGAATGTAATCAATGTAGTAGTGAATACCACTACATCGTATATTACATTGTATTATGGAATCCTCTATTCTATGTTCTTATTACAAAGTATTATGAAAGTCTATCCTACTGGGTATGATCTTGAAATAGTTTTTCAGATGTATTAAATCAACTAGTGCTACTACTATCATTACTATGCAGTGTTATGAAATTCTATCTACTACTGCCTATGAGATAAATACGTGTTGGCTAAGAAATGGCTGCATGGCATTGATTACATGATACGTGTTGGCTAAGAAATTGCTGCATGGCATTGATTACATCCATGCAACGAATATATTCATATAGCATGCATGCTAAAGTCACGTGAAGTACTCGGCTAAGAAATCACTGTATGTCATTGATTACATCCATACAACGAATAGGAAATACGGTTATATAGCAAAAGCAACTAGTGGTATTTCCAAATTCTCTGCTAGCATTACATAGTATTATGAAATTCTATCTTCTACTGGGTATGATAACCTTAAGTACTCGTTGGCTAAGGAATTACTTTATGTCACTGATTACGTCGATACAACGAATAGGATATATACCTGCTATATCCATATAGCATGCATGCTACAGACATGATTATATGTATAGCATGTATATTACATGTATAGCATGCATGCTACAGACCCCTTAAATACTCGGCTAAGAAATCGCTTTATGTCATTCATTGCATCCAAAGAATGTATTCATTGCATCCAAAGAATGTAATCAATGTAGTAGTGAATACTACTACATCGTATATTACATTGTATTATGGAATACTCTATTCTCTGTTATTATTACATAGTATTATGAAAGTCTATCCTACTGGGTATGATCTTGAAATAGTTTTTCAGATGTATTAAATCAACCAGTGCTACTACTATTACTATGCAGTGTTATGAAATTCTATCTTCAACTGCCTATGATTTAATCTTAAATACGTGTTGGCTAAGAAATTGCTGTATGGCATTGATTACATCCATACAACGAATAGGAAATACGGTTATATAGCAAAAGCAACTAGTGGTATTTCCAAATTCTCTGCTAGCATTACATAGTATTACGAAATTCTATCTTCTACTGGGTATTAGAAACTTAAGTACTCGTTGGCTAAGGAATTACAGTATGTCACTAATTACATCGATACAACGAATAGGATATATACCTGCTATATCCATATAGCATGCATGCTACAGACATGATTACATGTATAGCATGTATATTACATGCATAGCATGCATGCTACAGACCCCTTACAGAAGGGGTCATTGATTACAATAATCTTAAATACGTGTTGGCTAAGAAATTGCTGTATGGCATTGATTACATCCATACAACGAATGTATTCATATAACATGCATGCTAAAGTCACGTGAAGTACTCGGCTAAGGAATCACTATATGTCATTGATTACAACGAATAGGAAATACGGTTATATAGCAAAAGGAACTAGTGGTATTTCCAAATTCTCTGCTAGCATTACATAGTATTACGAAATTCTATCTTCTATTGGGTATGATAACCTTAAGTACTCCTTGGCTAAGGAATTACATTATGTCACTGATTACATCGATACAACTAATAGGATATATACCTGCTATATCCATATAGCATGCATGCTACAGACATGATTACATGTATAGCATGTATATTACATGTATAGTATGCATGTAACAGACACCTTAAATACTCGGCTAAGAAATCGCTTTATGTCATTCATTGCATCCAAAGAATGTATTCATTGCATCCAAAGAATGTAATCAATGTAGTAGTGAATACTACTACATCGTATATTACAATGTATTATGGAATACTCTATTCTCTGTTCTTATTACAAAGAATTATGAAAGTCTATCCTACTGGGTATGATCTTAAAATAGTTTTTCAGATGTATTAAATCAACTAGTGCTACTACTATCATTACTATGCAGTGTTATGAAATTCTATCTTCAACTGCATATGATTTCCTATGCATATGATTTCCTATTTCCTATTCGTTGTATGGATGTAGTCAATGACATACAGTGATTTCTTAGCCGAGTACTTCACGTGATTTTAGCATGCATGCTATATGAATATATTTGTTGTATGGATGTAATCAATGCCATGCAGCAATGTCTTAGCCAACACGTATTTAAGATTATCTCATAGGCAGTTGAAGATAGAATTTCATAACACTGCATAGTAATGATAGTAGTAGCACTAGTTGATTTAATACATCTGAAAAACTATTTCAAGATCATACCCAGTAGGATAGACTTTCATAATACTTTGTAATAATAACAGAGAATAGATTATTCCATAATACAATGTAATATACGATGTAATAGTATTCACTACTACATTGATTAAAGAGCCTCTTGTGGCGCAGGGTGGTAAGGCAGCAGAAATGCTGTCTGAAACTGTCTGCCCATGAGGCTGGCGGTTCAATCCCAGCAGCCGGCTCAAGGTTGACTCAGCCTTCCATCCTTCCGAGGTCGGTAAAATGAGTACCCAGCTTGCTGCTGGGGGGTAAACGGTAATGACTGGGGAAGGCACTGGCAAACCACCCCGTATTGAGTCTGCCAAGAAAACGCTAGAGGGCGTCACCCCAAGGGTCAGGCATGACTCGGTGCTTGCACAGGGGATACCTTTACCTTTACCTTTACTACATTGATTACGCTCTTTGGATGCAATGAATACAATCTTTGGATGCAATTAATTATAGCGATTTCTTAGCAGAGTATTTAAGGTGTCTGTAGCATGCATATCAACGAGTAAAGGTTATCATAGAAGATAGAATTTCGTAATACTATGTAATGCTAGCAGAGAATTTGGAAATACCACTAGTTGCTTTTGCTATAAAACCGTATTTCCTATTCGTTGTATGGATGTAATCAATGACATACAGTGATTTCTTAGCCGAGTACTTCACGTGACTTTAGCATGCATGACATATGAATATATTGGTTGCATGGATGTAATCAATGCCATGAAGCAATGTCTTAGCCAACACGTATTTATCTCATAGGCAGTAGAAGATAGAATCTCGTAATACTATGTAATGCTAGAAGAGATTTTGGAACTACCACTAGTTGCTTTTGCTATATAACCGTATTTCCTATTCGTTGTAATGAATGTCATATAGTGATTCCTTAGCAGAGTACTTCTCGTGAATTTAGCATGCATGCTATATGAATATATTGGTTGTATGGATGTAATCAATGCCATACAGCAATTTCTTAGCCAACACGTATTTAAGATTAAATCATAGGCAGTTGAAGATAGAATTTCATAACACTGCATAGTAATGATAGTAGTAGCACTAGTTGATTTAATACATCTGAAAAACTATTTCAAGATCATACCCAGTAGGATAGACTTTCATAATACTTTGTAATAATAACAGAGAATAGAGTATTCCATAATACAATGTAATTTACGATGTATTAGTATTCACTACTACATTGATTACATTCTTTGGATGCAATGAATGACATAAAGCGATTTCTTAGCCGAGTAATTAAGGGGTCTGTAGCATGCATGCTATGCATGTAATATACATGCTATACATGTAATCATGTCTGTAGCATGCATGCTATATGGATATAGCAGGTATATATCCTATTCGTTGTATCGATGTAATTAGTGACATACTGTAATTCCTTAGCCAACGAGTACTTAAGTTTCTAATACCCAGTAGAAGATAGAATTTCGTAATACTATGTAATGCTAGCAGAGAATTTGGAAATACCACTAGTTGCTTTTGCTATATAACCGTATTTCCTATTCGTTGTATGGATGTAATCAATGCCATACAGCAATTTCTTAGCCAATACGTATTTAAGATTAAATCATAGGCAGTTGAAGATAGAATTTCATAACACTGCATAGTAATAGTAGTAGCACTGGTTGATTTAATACATCTGAAAAACTATTTCAAGATCATACCCAGTAGGATAGACTTTCATAATACTATGTAATAATAACAGAGAATAGAGTATTCCATAATACAATGTAATATACGATGTAGTAGTATTCACTACTACATTGATTACATTCTTTGGATGCAATGAATACATTCTTTGGATGCAATGAATGACATAAAGCGATTTCTTAGCCGAGTATTTAAGGGGTCTGTAGCATGCATGCTATACATGTAATATACATGCTATACATATAATCATGTCTGTAGCATGCATGCTATATGGATATAGCAGGTATATATCCTATTCGTTGTATCGACGTAATCAGTGACATAATGTAATTCCTTAGCCAACGAGTACTTAAGGTTATCATACCCAGTAGAAGATAGAATTTCATAATACTATGTAATGCTAGCAGAGAATTTGGAAATACCACTAGTTGCTTTTGCTATATAACCGTATTTCCTATTCGTTGTATGGATGTAATCAATGACATACAGTGATTTCTTAGCCGAGTACTTCACGTGACTTTAGCATGCATGCTATATGAATATATTCGTTGCATGGATGTAATCAATGCCATGCAGCAATTTCTTAGCCAACACGTATCATGTAATCAATGCCATGCAGCCATTTCTTAGCCAACACGTATTTATCTCATAGGCAGTAGTAGATAGAATTTCATAACACTGCATAGTAATGATAGTAGTAGCACTAGTTGATTTAATACATCTGAAAAACTATTTCAAGATCATACCCAGTAGGATAGACTTTCATAATACTTTGTAATAAGAACATAGAATAGAGGATTCCATAATACAATGTAATATACGATGTAGTGGTATTCACTACTACATTGATTACATTCTTTGGATGCAATGAATACATTCTTTGGATGCAATGAATGACATAAGGCGATTTCTTAGCTGAGTATTTAAGGTGTCTGTAGCATGCATGCTATCTGGATATAGCAGGTATATATCCTATTCGGTGTATCGATGTAATCAGTGACATAATGTAATTCCTTAGCCAACGAGTACTTAAGGCTATCATACCCAGTAGAAGATAGAATTTCGTAATACTATGTAATGCTAGCAGAGAATTTGGAAATACCACTAGTTCCTTTTGCTATCTAACCGTATTTCCTATTCGTTGTAATCAATGACATACAGTGATTTCTTAGCCGAGTACTTCCCGTGACTTTAGCATGCTACAGACCCCTTCTGTAGGGGGTAATTAGGATTATCTCATAAGCAGTTGAAGATAGAATTTCATAACAGTGCATAAGAACAATAGTCAATCTAGTAGTATAGGTAAAAGGTAAAGGTATCCCCTGTGCAAGCACCGAGTCATGTCTGATCCTTGGGGTGACGCCCTCTAGCGTTTTCATGGCAGACTCAATACGGGGTGGTTTGCCAGTGCCTTCCCCAGTCATGACCGTTTACCCCCCAGCAAGCTGGTTACTCATTTTACCGACCTTGGAAGGATGGAAGGCTGAGTCAACCTTGAGCTGGCTGCTGGGATTGAACTCCCAGCCTTATGGGCAAAGCTTTCAGACAGCTGCCTTTCCACTCTGCGCCACAAGAGGCTCAATCTAGTAGTAGCACTAGTAGCACTAGTTGATTTAGCATTAGTTGATTTAATTCAACCTATCTAGTAGTAGCACTAGTTGATTTAATACATCTGAAAAACTATTTCAAGATCATACTCAGTAGGATAGACTTTCATAATACTTTGTAATAAGAACAGAGAATAGAGTATTCCATAATACAATGTAATATACGATGTAGCGGTATTCACTACTACATTGATTACATTCTTTGGATGCAACGAATACATTCTTTGGATGCAATGAATGACATAAAGCGATTTCTTAGCCGAGTATTTAAGGTGTCTGTAGCATGCATGCTATACATGTAATATACATGCTATACATGTAATCATGTCTGTAGCATGCATGCTATATGGATATAGCAGGTATATATCCTATTCGTTGAATCGACGTAATCAGTGACATAATGTTACTCTATAGCCAACGAGTACTTACGTTTATCATACCCAGTAGAAGATAGAATTTCATAATACTATGTAATGCTAGCAGAGAATTTGGAAATACCACTAGTTGCTTTTGCTATATAACCGTATTTCCTATTCGTTGTATGGATGTAATCAATGACAGACAGGGATTTCTTAGCCGAGTACTTCAAGTGACTTTAGCATGCATGCTATATGAATATATTCGTTGCATGGATGTAATCAATGCCATGCAGCAATGTCTTAGCCAACACGTTTTTATCTCATAGGCAGTTGAAGATAGAATTTCGTAATACTATGTAATGCTAGCAGAGATTTTGGAACTACCACTAGTTGTTTTTGCTATATAACCGTATTTCCTATTCGTTGTAATCAATGACATATAGTGATTCCTTAGCCGAGTACTTCACGTGACTTTAGCATGCATGCTATATGAATATATTCGTTGCATGGATGTAATCGATGCCATGCAGCAATTTCTTAGCCAACACGTAATTAAGATTATCTCATAAGCAGTTGAAGATAGAATTTCATAACACTGCATAAGAACAATAGTCAATCTAGTAGTATAGGTAAAAGGTAAAGGTATCCCCTGTGCAAGCACCGAGTCATGTCTGATCCTTGGGGTGACGCCCTCTAGCGTTTTCATGGCAGACTCAATACGGGGTGGTTTGCCAGTGCCTTCCCCAGTCATGACCGTTTACCCCCAGCAAGCTGGTTACTCATTTTACCGACCTTGGAAGGATGGAAAGCTGAGTCAACCTTGAGCCGGCTGCTGGGATTGAACTCCCAGCGTTATGGGCAAAGCTTTCAGACAGCTGCCTTTCCACTCTGCGCCACAAGAGGCTCAATCTAGTAGTAGCACTAGTAGCACTAGTTGATTTAGCATTAGTTGATTTAATTCAACCAATCTAGTAGTAGCACTAGTTGATTTAATACATCTGAAAAACTATTTCAAGATCATACTCAGTAGGATAGACTTTCATAATACTTTGTAATAAGAACAGAGAATAGAGTATTCCATAATACAATGTAATATACGATGTAGCAGTATTCACTACTACATTGATTACATTCTTTGGATGCAACGAATACATTCTTTGGATGCAATGAATGACATAAAGCGATTTCTTAGCCGAGTATTTAAGGTGTCTGTAGCATGCATGCTATACATGTAATATACATGCTATACATGTAATCATGTCTGTAGCATGCATGCTATATGGATATAGCAGGTATATATCCTATTCGTTGAATCGATGTAATCAGTGACATAATGTTACTCTATAGCCAACGAGTACTTAAGTTTATCATACCCAGTAGAAGATAGAATTTCATAATACTATGTAATGCTAGCAGAGAATTTGGAAATACCACTAGTTGCTTTTGCTATATAACCGTATTTCCTATTCGTTGTATGGATGTAATCAATGACAAACAGGGATTTCTTAGCCGAGTACTTCACGTGACTTTAGCATGCATGCTATATGAATATATTGGTTGCATGGATATAATCAATGCCATGCAGCAATGTCTTAGCCAACACGTATTTATCTCATAGGTAGAAGAAGATAGAATTTCGTAATACTATGTAATGCTAGCAGAGATTTTGGAAATACCACTAGTTGCTTTTGCTATATAACCGTATTTCCTATTCGTTGTATGGATGTAATCAATGCCATACAGCAATTTCTTAGCCAATACGTATTTAAGATTATCTCTTAGGCAGTTGAAGATAGAATCTCATAACACTGCATAGTAATGATAGTAGTAGCACTAGTTGATTTAATACATCTGAAAAACTATTTCAAGATCATACCCAGTAGCATAGACTTTCATAATACTTTGTAATAATAACAGAGAATAGAGTATTCCGTAATACAATGTAATATACGATGTAGTAGTATTCACTACTACATTGATTACATTCTTTGGATGCAATGAATGACATAAAGTGATTTCTTAGCCGAGTATTTAAGGGGTCTGTAGCATGCATCCTATACATGTAATATACATGCTATACATGTAATCATGTCTGTAGCATGCATATATATGCATGTATATCCTATTCGTTGTATCTATGTAATCAGTGACATAATGTAATTCCTTAGCCAACGAGTACTTAAGGTTATCATATCAACGAGTAAAGGTTATCATAGAAGATAGAATTTCGTAATACTATGTAATGCTAGCAGAGAATTTGGAAATACCACTAGTTGCTTTTGCTAGATAACCGTATTTCCTATTCGTCGTATGGATGTAATCAGACATATAGTGATTCCTTAGCCGAGTACTTCACGTGACTTTAGCATGCATGCTATATGAATACATTCGTTGTATGGATATAATCAATGCCATACAACAATTTCTTAGCCAACACGTATTCAAGATTAAATCATAGGCAGTTGAAGATAGAATTGCATAACACTGCATAGTAATGATAGTAGTAGCACTAGTTGATTTAATACATCTGAAAAACTAGAGCCGTTGCCGCCATAAACGCGCGGCGGCCATTGCGGAAGCGGAGGCCCCGCGAGGACAAAGAACTCGCCGCGGCGTGCCGTTCCCAGGTAGGGGCCACTCCCCCTTCAAAAGGCACGCCGCTCACCTGAGGCGGAGGGGGCGGGGACGGGGCAGCGGCTGGCTTATAAGGCGCTAGCGGCCTGGCCAGGCACATTGCTGCCCGCTCCACGGCCACCCCTCTCTTCCTTTCCTGTCTTCTTCGCCTCGACCCCAACAGCGTTCGTTACCTGAGCAAGAGTTCTTCTCGACTCGCGGCTACGCATTCACCGACGGGTATGAAAAAAAGAGAGAGAGAGAGAGAGAGCCTAGCGGGGGGGGTTTCCCTTCGGGGTTCCAGTTCCGGGTGTTCATTGTTCTCATCGGGGCGGCAAGGCGTGATTCCTTCTACCCGGTTTCTCCCGGTTTTCGGCAGCATACGGCATGGCGCCAGCGGCTCCAAAAACCACTTCCAGGAGCACTAGCTCGCGAGCGCGCCCGCAGACCGCCCCTGCTTCCCCCTCCAGGGGAGCGGATGGTGGGACACGGGCAGCTCTTTGGCGCGGGGTGGGGTGGCGGGCCTTGGCCAGGGGGGAGCGCTCGGCTGCAAGCCGGGGGTCGCGTCGGTCCAGGACTTGCGCGGTTCTTTCAGCCACAGCCGTAGGAGGAGCAGGGGGCGGGAATTTGTCAGTACGCCGTGGGCGCACGCGTTTACCTGCTCCGCCGCGGGACCCCTCACCCGGATGCAGCAGTTCCTTCTCCGAGGGGAGCGGCCACGAGGCTTCAGTTTTTTCCACCGGCCAGGCTCCCCTCTCAGTGCCTGGGGGTCCCGGGCCACTGCCCTCGGGGGCCTCCCCGGTGAAAAAACGGGGGATAGTGAGGGTATCTAGCCCGGAAGATCCCGCAGTAGGGGGGTCAGGAATAGGTCCGCATTCCGCTGCAACAGCAGGCGGGTCCGCCGGCTGCCCGCAAGGGCTCATGCCGGCTTTCGGTTGGGGTCCTCCGCCATGGGGACCCGCCATGTCCGGGGGTACTCACGGCACTAATCCGCCAGCCCCACCAGGGCCCCCCTGGTGTTTCGGGGGGGATGGGCCCCTTTCTCTCCTTATGGATTTCCTTCCTGGGGGATCCCAGGGGGGTTGGCAGGGCAAGTGGCTGGGGGGGTTTTACAGGGCTCGTCCGCGGAGGTTGGTGGGGGCAGGGCAACCGGTCGTTCAGCCCCCCGGCCGGCCGCCACAAGGGCACCGGCCGCTCGGCCCTCAGCTGCTCAATCGTCGGGCCGTGGGAAGGCGTCAGGATCATCCGCAGCCAAGGGGCGGAGCCACCCACCCCCGCTCGCTGCGGGGACCTCCCGGGCCCCCCGTCCATCCTCTCTTCGCACAGAGGAGCTTACATCGGTGGACAGCCCCTCCCAACAGTCTGACCCTGGCGAGCAGCTATCCGAAGAGGAGGGGGGAATCCGGGCCGAGGAGCAGCCAGCCGAAAAAATGGGCGGTGAGTCTTCCACCGACGAGGAGGATGGGGTTGGGCATTGGGATCCTGAGTACTGGCTGTGGGGGGAATGTGTCCCGGGGTTCCCATCTTGGCTGTTGCAATGCCGCCAAGAGGCCCGGGCGGGCATAAAGCAAGGAATCACTATATGTCATTGATTCCTCGGCTAAGGAATCACTATATGTCATTGATTACAATGAATAGGAAATACGGTTATATAGCAAAAGCAACTAGTGGTAGTTCCAAAATCTCTGCTAGCATTACATAGTATTACGAAATTCTATCTTCTACTGCCTATGAGATAAATACGTGTTGGCAAAGACATTGCTGCATGGCATTGATTACATCCATGCAACCAATATATTCATATAGCATGCATGCTAAAGTCACGTGAAGTACTCGGCTAAGAAATCACTGTATGTCATTGATTACATCGAATAGGAAATACGGTTATATAGCAAAAGCAACTAGTGGTATTTCCAAATTCTCTGCTAATATTACATAGTATTACGAAATTCTATCTTCTACTTGGTATGATAACCTATTACATCGTATATTACATTGTATTATGGAATACTCTATTCTCTGTTACTATTACAAAGTATTTTGAAAGTCTATCCTACTGGGTATGATCTTGAAATAGTTTTTCAGATGTATTAAATCAACTAGTGCTACTACTATCACTATCACTATTACTATGCAGTGTTATGAAATTCTATCTTCAATTGCCTATGAGATAATCTTAAACACGTGTTGGCTAAGAAATTGCTCTATGGCATTGATTACATCCATACAACGAATGTATTCATATAGCATGCATGCTAAAGTCACGTGAAGTACTCGGCTAAGGAATCACTATATGTCATTGATTACAACGAATAGGAAATACGGTTATATAGCAAAAGGAACTAGTGGTATTTCCAAATTCTCTGCTAGCATTACATAGTATTACGAAATTCTATCTTCTATTGGGTATGATAACCTTAAGTACTCCTTGGCTAAGGAATTACATTATGTCACTGATTACATCGATACAACTAATAGGATATATACCTGCTATATCCATATAGCATGCATGCTACAGACATGATTACATGTATAGCATGTATATTACATGTATAGTATGCATGTAACAGACACCTTAAATACTCGGCTAAGAAATCGCTTTATGTCATTCATTGCATCCAAAGAATGTATTCATTGCATCCAAAGAATGTAATCAATGTAGTAGTGAATACTACTACATCGTATATTACAATGTATTATGGAATACTCTATTCTCTGTTCTTATTACAAAGAATTATGAAAGTCTATCCTACTGGGTATGATCTTAAAATAGTTTTTCAGATGTATTAAATCAACTAGTGCTACTACTATCATTACTATGCAGTGTTATGAAATTCTATCTTCAACTGCATATGATTTCCTATGCATATGATTTCCTATTTCCTATTCGTTGTATGGATGTAGTCAATGACATACAGTGATTTCTTAGCCGAGTACTTCACGTGATTTTAGCATGCATGCTATATGAATATATTGGTTGTATGGATGAAATCAATGCCATGCAGCAATGTCTTAGCCAACACGTATTTAAGATTATCTCATAGGCAGTTGAAGATAGAATTTCATAATACTATGTAATGCTAGCAGAGATGTTGGAACTACCACTAGTTGCTTTTGCTATATAACCGTATTTCCTATTCGTTGTAATCAATGACATATAGTGATTCCTTAGCAGAGTACTTCACGTGACTTTAGCATGCATGCTATATGAATACATTCGTTGTATGGATGTAATCAATGCCATACAGCAATTTCTTAGCCAACACGTATTTAAGATTATCTCATAGGCAGTTGAAGATAGAATTTCATAACACTGCATAGTAATGATAGTAGTAGCACTACATACATGTGAAAAACTATTTCAAGATCATACCCAGTAGGATAGACTTTCGTAATACTTTGTAATAATAACAGAGAATAGAGTATTCCATAATACAATGTAATATACGATGTAATAGTATTCACTACTACATTGATTACGCTCTTTGGATGCAATGAATACAATCTTTGGATGCAATTAATTATAGCGATTTCTTAGCCGAGTATTTAAGGTGTCTGTAGCATGCATGCTATATGGATATAGCAGGTATATATCCTATTCGTTGTATCAATGTAATCAGTGACATAATGTAATTCCTTAGCCAACGAGTAATTAAGGTTATCATACCAAGTAGAAGATAGAATTTCGTAATACTATGTAATGCTAGCAGAGAATTTGGAAATACCACTAGTTGCTTTTGCTATATAACCGTATTTCCTATTCGTTGTATGGATGTAATCAATGACATACAGTGATTTCTTAGCCGAGTACTTCACGTGACTTTAGCATGCATGATATATGAATATATTGGTTGCATGGATGTAATCAATGCCATACAGCAATTTCTTAGCCAACACGTATTTATCTCATAGGCAGTAGAAGATAGAATCTCGTAATACTATGTAATGCTAGAAGAGATTTTGGAACTACCACTAGTTGCTTTTGCTATATAACCGTATTTCCTATTCGTTGTAATGAATGTCATATAGTGATTCCTTAGCAGAGTACTTCACGTGAATTTAGCATGCATGCTATATGAATATATTGGTTGTATGGATGTAATCAATGCCATACAGCAATTTCTTAGCCAACACGTATTTAAGATTAAGTCATAGGCAGTTGAAGATAGAATTTCATAACACTGCATAGTAATGATACTAGGAGCACTGGTTGATTTAATACATCTGAAAAACTATTTCAAGATCATACCTAGTAGGATAGACTTTCATAATACTTTGTAATAATAACAGAGAATAGAGTATTCCATAATACAATGTAATATACGATGTAGTAGTATTCACTACTACATTGATTACATTCCTTGGATGCAATGAATACATTGTTTGGATGCAATGAATGACATAACGCGATTTCTTAGCCGAGTATTTAAGGTGTCTGTAGCATGCATGCTATGCATGTAATATACATGCTATACATGTAATCATGTCTGTAGCATGCATGCTATATGGATATAGCAGGTATATATCCTATTCGTTGTATCAATGTAATCAGTGACATACTGTAATTCCTTAGCCAACAAGTATTTAAGGTTCTCATACCCTGTAGAAGACAGAATTTCGTAATACTATGTAATGCTAGCAGAGAATTTGGAAATACCACTAGCTGCTTTTGCTATATAACCGTATTTCCTATTCGTTGTATGGATGTAATCAATGCCATACAGCAATTTCTTAGCCAACACGTATTTAAGATTAAATCATAGGCAGTTGAAGATAGAATTTCATAACACTGCATAGTAATGATACTAGTAGCACTGGTTGATTTAATACATCTGAAAAACTATTTCAAGATCATACCCTGTAGAATAGACTTTCATAATACTTTGTAATAATAACAGAGAATAGAGTATTCCATAATACAATGTAATATACGATGTAGTAGTATTCACTACTACATTGATTACATTCTTTGGATGCAATGAATACATTCTTTGGATGCAATGAATGACATAAAGCGATTTCTTAGCCGAGTATTTAAGGTGTCTGTTACATGCATACTATACATGTAATATACATGCTATACATGTAATCATGTCTGTAGCATGCATGCTATATGGATATAGCAGGTATATATCCTATTAGTTGTATCGATGTAATCAGTGACATAATGTAATTCCTTAGCCAAGGAGTACTTAAGGTTCTCATACCCAATAGAAGATAGAATTTCGTAATACTATGTAATGCTAGCAGAGAATTTGGAAATACCACTAGTTGCTTTTGCTATATAACCGTATTTCCTATTCGTTGTATGGATGTAATCAATGACATACAGTGATTTCTTAGCCGAATACTTCACGTGACTTTAGCATGCATGCTATATGAATACATTCGTTGTATGGATGTAATCAATGCCATACAGCAATTTCTTAGCCAACACGTATTTAAGATTATCTCATAGGCAATTGAAGATAGAATTTCATAACACTGCATAGTAATAGTGATAGTGATAGTAGTAGCACTAGTTGATTTAATACATCTGAAAAACTATTTCAAGATCATACCCAGTAGGATAGACTTTCAAAATACTTTGTAATAATAACAGAGAATACAGTATTCCATAATACAATGTAATATACGATGTAATAGGTTATCATACCAAGTAGAAGATAGAATTTCGTAATACTATGTAATGCTAGCAGAGAATTTGGAAATACCACTAGTTGCTTTTGCTATATAACCGTATTTCCTATTCGTTGTATGGATGTAATCAATGACATACAGTGATTTCTTAGCCGAATACTTCACGTGACTTTAGCATGCATGCTATATGAATATATTGGTTGCATGGATGTAATCAATGTCATGCAGCAATGTCTTTGCCAACACGTATTTATCTCATAGGCAATAGAAGATAGAATTTCGTAATACTATGTAATGCTAGCAGAGATTTTGGAACTACCACTAGTTGCTTTTGCTATATAACCGTATTTCCTATTCATTGTAATCAATGACATATAGTGATTCCTTAGCCGAGTACTTCACGTGACTTTAGCATGCATGCTATATGAATACATTCGTTGTACGGATGTAATCAATGCCGTACAGCAGTTTCTTAGCGAACACGTATTTAAGGCAGTTGAAGATAGAATTTCATAACACTGCATAGTAATGATAGTTGTAGCACTAGTTGATTTAATACATCTGAAAAACTGTTTTAAGATCATACCCAGTAGGACAGACTTTCATAATACTTTGTAATAATAACAGAGAATAGAGTATTCCATAATACAATGTAATATATGATGTAGTAGTATTCACTAGTACATTGATTACATTCTTTGGATGTAATAAATGACATAAAGCGATTTCTTAGCCGAGTATTTAAGGGGTCTGTAGCATGCATGCTATACATGTAATATACATGCTATACATGTAATTATGTCTGTAGCATGCATATATATGCATGTATATCCTATTCGTTGTATCGATGTAATCAGTGACATAATGTAATTCCTTAGCGAACGAGTACTTAAGGTTATCATATCAACGAGTACTTAAGGTTATCGTAGAAGATAGAATTTCGTAATACTATGTAATGCTAGCAGAGATTTTGGAACTACCACTAGTTGCTTTTGCTATATAACCGTATTTCCTATTCGTTGTAATCAATGACATATAGTGATTCCTTAGCAGAGTACTTCACGTGAATTTAGCCTGCATGCTATATGAATATATTCGTTGCATGGATGTAATCAATGCCATGCAGCAATTTCTTAGCCAACACGTATTTATCTCATAGGCAGCAGTAGATAGAATTTCATAACACTGCATAGTAATGATAGTAGTAGCACTAGTTGATTTAATACATCTGAAAAGCTATTTCAAGATCATACCCAGTAGGCTAGACTTTCATAATACTTTGTAATAAGAACAGAGAATAGAGTATTCCATAATACAAGGTAATATACGATGTAGTAGTATTCACTATTACATTGATTACATTCTTTGGATGCAATGAATGACATAAAGCGATTTCTTAGCCGAGTATTTAAGGTGTCTGTAGCATGCATGCTATACATGTAATATACATGCTATACATGTAATCATGTCTGTAGCATGCATGCTATATGGATATAGCAGGTATATGTCCTATTCGTTGTATCGACGTAATCAGTGACATAATGTAATTCCTTAGCCAACGAGTACTTAAGGTTATCATACCCAGTAGAAGATAGAATTTCGTAATACTATGTAATGCTAGCAGAGAATTTGGAACTACCACTAGTTGTTTTTGCTATATAACCGTATTTCCTATTCGTTGTATGGATGTAATCAATGACATACAGTGATTTCTTAGCCGAGTACTTCACGTGACTTTAGCATGCATGCTATATGAATATATTGGTTGCATGGATGTAATCAATGCCATGCAGCAATATCTTAGCCAACACGTATTTATCTCATAGGCAGTAGAAGATAGAATTTCGTAATACTATGTAATGCTAGCAGAGATTTTGGAACTACCACTAGTTGCTTTTGCTATATAACCGTATTTCCTATTCGTTGTAATCAATGACATATAGTGATTCCTTAGCCGAGTACTTCACGTGACTTTAGCATGCATGCTATATGAATACATTTGTTGTATGGATGTAATCAATGCCATACAGCAATTTCTTAGCCAACACGTATTTAAGATTAAATCATAGGCAGTTGAAGATAGAATTGCATCACACTGCATAGTAATGATAGTAGTAGCACTAGTTGATTTAATACATCTGAAAAACTAGAGCCGCTGCCGCCATAAACGCGCGGCGGCCATTGCGGAAGCGGAGGCCCCGCGAGGACAAAGAACTCGCCGCGGCGTGCCGTTCCCAGGTAGGGGCCACTCCCCCTTCAGGAGGCACGCCGCTCACCTGAGGCGGAGGGGGCGGGGATGGGGCAGCGTCTGGCTTATAAGGTGCTAGCGGCCTGGCCAGGCACATTGCTGCCCGCTCCACGGCCACCCCTCTCTTCCTTTCCTCTCTTCTTCACCTCGACCCCAAAGGCGTTCGTTACCTGAGCAAGAGTTCTTCTCGACTCGCGGCTACGCATTCACCGACGGGTATGAAAAAAAGAGAGAGAGAGAGAGAGAGCCTAGCGGGGGGGGGGGTTTCCCGTCGGGGTTCCAGTTCCGGGTGTTCATTGTTCTCATCGGGGCGGCAAGGCGTGATTCCTTATACCCGGCTTCTCCCGGTTTTCGGCAGCATACGGCATGGCGCCAGCGGCTCCAAATACCACTTCCAGGAGCACTAGCTCGCGAGCGTGCCCGCAGACCGCCCCTGCTTCCCCCTCCGGGGGAGCGGCCGGCGGGACATGGGCAGCTCTTCGGCGCGGGGCGGGGCGGCGGGCCTTGGCCGGGGGGGAGCGCTCGGCTGCAAGCCGGGGGTCGCGTCGGTCCGGGACTCGCGCGGCTCGTTCAGCCACAGCCGCAGGAGGGCGCACGCGTTTACCTGCGCACGCATTTACCTGCTCCGCCGCGGGACCCCTCGCACGGATGCAGCAGTTCCTTCTCCGAGGGGAGCGGCCACGAGGCTTCAGTTTTTTCCAACGGCCAGGCTCCCCTCTCAGTGCCTGGGGGTCCCGGGCCACTGCCCTCGGGGGCCTCCCCGGTGAAAAAACGGGGGAGAGTGAGGGTATCTAGCCCGGAAGATCCCGCAGTAGGGGGGTCAGGAATAGGTCCACATTCCGCTGCAACAGCGGGCGGGTCCGTGGGCTGCCCGCAAGGGCTCATGCCGGCTTTCGGTTGGGGTCCTCCGCCATGGGGACCCGCCATGCCCGGGGGTACTCACGGCGCTTATCCGCCAGCCCCACCAGGGGCCCCCTGGGGTTTCGGGGGGGATGGGCCCCTTTCTCTCCTTATGGATTTCCTTCCAGGGGGATCCCAGGGGTGTTGGCTGGGGGCACCGGCACCACAAGGGCACCGGCCGCTCGGCCCTCAGCTGCTCAATCGTCGGGCCGTGGGAAGGCGTCAGGATCGTCCGCAGCCAAGGGGCGGAGCCGCCCACCCCCGCTCGCTGCGTGGACCTCCCGGGCCCCCCGTCCATCATCTCTTCGCACAGAGGAGCTTACATCGGTGAACAGCCCCTCCCAACAGTCTGACCCTGGCGAGCAGCTATCCGAAGAGGAGGGGGGAATCCGGGCCGAGTAGCAGCCAGCCGAAAAAATGGGCGGTGAGTCTTCCACCTCCGACGAGGAGGATGGGGTTGGGCATTGGGATCCTGAGTACTGGCTGCGGGGGGAATGTGTCCCGGGGGTCCCATCTTGGCTGTTACAATGCCGCCAAGAGGCCCGGGCCGGCAGGGCCAAGATCCAGGGCTCGGGGTGCACGCAGGACCCTCCACTGGGGTATAAGGATCGTGATGTTCCTCCTGGCACCCATTTATCTACCAAGCTAAGGGGTGAGGCATTAAGCGGCTGCTATGTGGATTTATTTAAGTTCATTAGGCCCCTTGAGCGGTCTGCACGTACAAGTGTGAAGGGCCCCCACGAGGCGCCGGTTGCATATGACGGCGAACGTTCTTTGCTTGCCTGGACAAGGGGATTCGCTGGATACCTCCGGCTGGTCACGTCAGTTTTCCCCGAGAGGGCCCCGCACTTGGCTGGGCATTTGTCGAATGTGTTGGATGCGAGGATGCTAGGAGGAGAGCCAGCAGCATTGGGATATGATGAAGCGTTTCGGCGACGGGTATCCAGCAACCCCGAGGCCAGATGGGATAGGCCGACCTTTGGGTCCGGGCATTTGGTACTCGGCAGAAGTCAGCCGGTGGGGCGGAGGGGAATCGCCCTTCATACAGGAAAGACCTGACGGGCGTTTGCTGGGAATACAACCAGAATGGGTGCGAGAGGAAGAAATGTAAGTACTCGCATGCATGCGAGGGGTGTGGGGGTTCACATCCCAAGATAGAGTGTAGCAAGCGGCCCTTTCGGAGGGGCCGGCCCACTCCCAAAAAAAGGGGTGGGTCCGGCACCTCAGGAGAACTCGCGGGAGGCAGCGGGGAGGGGCAGGCTAATGCCTCCTAGCCCTGCTCGGTTGCACGTTAAGGCTCCATCTCCCATCAGGCTATCAACTCTTCTTCCTTTGCTTGCATCTTATCGGGATCAGGCCGCGGCCACTAACCTTAGGGAGGGATTCACTCATGGGTTCCGCATTCCATTCACGGGGGATCAGGTGGCCACGTCTTGCGCTAATTTAAAATCCGCTCGGCTAATGCCAGAGATCGTGGAGGCAAAGCTGCGAAAGGAGCTGGATGCGGGCAGGGTGGTGGGGCCGTATGCAGCCCCTCCCTTGGAGAATCTCCGGGTATCGCCTCCGGGGGTGGTGCCGAAGAGAACGCCAGGTGAGTTTCGCCTCATACACCACCTATCATACCCCAAAGGCTCATCGGTCAACGACTCCATCGATCCAGCCCTCTTTACAGTCAAATATGCCTCTTTCGATCATGCGGTAGCCTTGGTAAGGGCTTGTGGTCCGCGGGCCCTCATGGCAAAATGTGACATCAGGTCAGCCTTCCGCCTCCTACCGGTGCACCCCGGGGATTTCTCATTGCTGGGTTTTAAATTTGGGGGCATGTGGTACGTGGACAGGTCCATGCCTATGGGCTGTGCCGTGGCATGTGCGGCCTTTGAGACATTCAGCTCCTTCGTCAAATGGGTCTTTAAAAGAGAGGGATGGGTCGCCATATATCACGCACTATTTGGACGACTACCTCTTGGTCGGCTCAGCCGGGACGGGGGAGTGCGCCCAGCGCTTATTGGGATTTCAGGAGCTGGCTGATGAACTCGGCATACCGCTGGCTCAGGAGAAGACGGAAGGTCCAACGGAGGTGCTCACCTATCTTGGGATTACCATTGATTCCAGAGAAGGGTGCTCACGGCTGCCGGCGGACAAACTCGGGGCCCTGTCAGGTCAATTACGCGCACTCTTGGCCCGCAATAAGTGTACCCTACGGGAGATGCAGCAGCTTCTCGGCCACCTAAATTTTGCCTGCAAGGCTGTAAAACCTGGGAGAGCCTTTTGCAGGCGCCTGGCTCAGGCAACGGCCGGGATTCAAGCCCCCCAACATCACATTCGCCTCACAAAGCAGATAAAAGCCGACATGGCTATCTGGCTATCATTTTTGTCATCATTTAATGGTGTGGCGATCTGGCAGTCCCCGCTGCTCCTAGGTGATGATCTGCAGGTGCAATCTGATGCGGATGGGAGTTTAGGTTTCGGCGTGTTTTTCAATAACAGATGGTGCGCTCAACCTTGGCCTGCCAGTTGGAAAACCGGGGGCCTCCTTAGGGATCTTACGTTCCTTGAGCTCTTTCCAATTTTGGCCGTGGTGGTTATATGGAGCAAGGAGTTCAAGAACCATAGGTTACCTTTTGGTGTGATAACCAGGCGGTTGTCAGGGTTGTCAATCGGCAGTCTTCTCGCTCCGAGCGGGTAATGCGTTTGGTGCACCGCCTAGTGTTGACCTGCTTAAAGTTTAACATTTCTTTTTCCGCCAAGCATGTTCCAGGGGTGGACAACGATATAGCGGATGCTCTATCCCGACTACAAATGCAGCGCTTCAAAATTGAGAGAATAGAGTATTCCATAGAGTAATAACAGAGTATTCCATAGTATTCCATAGAGTAATAACAGAGTATTCCATAGAGTAATAACTGAGAATAGAGTATTCCATAATACCATGTAATATACGATGTAGTAGTATTCACTACTACATTGATTACATTCTTTGGATGCAATGAATGACATAAAGCGATTTCTTAGCCGAGTATTTAAGGTGTCTGTAGCATGCATGCTATACATGTAATATACATGCTATACATGTAATCATGTCTGTAGCATGCATATATATGCATGTATATCCTATTCGTTGTATCGATGTAATCAGTGACGTAATGTAATTCCTTAGCCAACGAGTACTTAAGGTTCTAATACCCAGTAGAAGATAGAATTTCATAATACTATGTAATGCTAGCAGAGAATTTGGAAATACCACTAGTTGCTTTTGCTTTATGCCCGCCCGGGCCTCTTGGCGGCATTGCAACAGCCAAGATGGGAACCCCGAGACACATTCCCCCCACAGCCAGTACTCAGGATCCCAATGCCCAACCCCATCCTCCTCGTCGGAGGTGGAAGTCTCACCGCCCATTTTTTCGGCTGGCTGCTCCTCGGCCCGGATTCCCCCCTCCTCTTCGGATAGCTGCTCGCCAGGGTCAGACTGTTGGGAGGGGCTGTCCACCGATGTAAGCTCCTCTGTGCGAAGAGAGGATGGAGGTCCCCGCAGCGAGCGGGGGTGGGCGGCTCCGCCCCTTGGCTGCGGATGATCCTGACGCCTTCCCACGGCCCGACGATTGAGCAGCTGAGGGCCGAGCGGCCGGTGCCCTTGTGGCGGCCGGCCGGGGGGCTGAATGACCGGTTGCCGTGCCCCCACCAACCTCCGCGGACGAGCCCTGTAAAACCCCCCCAGCCACTTGCCCTGCCAACCCCCCTGGGATCCCCCAGGAAGGAAATCCATAAGGAGAGAAAGGGGCCCATCCCCCCCGAAACACCAGGGGGGCCCTGGTGGGGCTGGCGGATTAGCGCCGTGAGTACCCCCGGACATGGCGGGTCCCCATGGCGGAGGACCCCAACCGAAAGCCGGCATGAGCCCTTGCGGGCAGCCGGCGGACCCGCCTGCTGTTGCAGCGGAATGCGGACCTATTCCTGACCCACCTACTGCGGGATCTTCCGGGCTAGATACCCTCACTATCCCCCGTTTTTTCACCGGGGAGGCCCCCGAGGGCAGTGGCCCGGGAGCCCCAGGCACTGAGAGGGAAGCCTGGCCGGTGGAAAAAACTGAAGCCTCGTGGCCGCTCCCCTCGGAGAAGGAACTGCTGCATCCGGGTGAGGGGTCCCGCGGCGGAGCAGGTAAACGCGTGCGCCCACGGCGTACTGACAAATTCCCGCCCCCTGCTCCTCCTGCGGCTGTGGCTGAAAGAGCCGCGCAAGTCCCGGACCGACGCGACCCCCGGCTTGCAGCCGAGCGCTCCCCCCTGGCCAAGGCCCGCCACCCCACCCCGCGCCAAAGAGCTGCCCGTGTCCCACCGTCCGCTCCCCTGGAGGGGGAAGCAGGGGCGGTCTGCGGGCGCGCTCGCGAGCTAGTGCTCCTGGAAGTGGTTTTTGGAGCCGCTGGCGCCATGCCGTATGCTGCCGAAAACCGGGAGAAACCGGGTAGAAGGAATCACGCCTTGCCGCCCTGATGAGAACAATGAACACCCGGAACTGGAACCCCGAAGGGAAACCCCCCCCGCTAGGCTCTCTCTCTCTCTTTTTTTTTTTAAATACCCATCGGTGAATGCGCAGCCGAGAGTCAAGAAGAACTCTTGCTCAGGTAACGAACGCTGTTGGGGTCGAGGCGAAGAAGAGAGGAAAGGAAGAGAGGGGTGGCCGTGGAGCGGGCAGCAATGTGCCTGGCCAGGCCGCTAGCGCCTTATAAGCCAGCCGCTGCCCCGTCCCCGCCCCCTCCGCCTCAGGTGAGCGGCGTGCCTTTTGAAGGGGGAGTGGCCCCTACCTGGGAACGGCACGCCGCGGCGAGTTCTTTGTCCTCGCGGGGCCTCCGCTTCCGCAATGGCCGCCGTGCGTTTATGGCGGCAACGGCTCTAGTTTTCTCAGATGTATTAAATCAACTAGTGCTACTACTATCATTACTATGCAGTGTTATGCAATTCTATCTTCAACTGCCTATGATTTAATCTTGAATACGTGTTGGCTAAGAAATTGCTGTATGGCATTGATTATATCCATACAACGAATGTATTCATATAGCATGCATGCTAAAGTCACGTGAAGTACTTGGCTAAGGAATCACTATATGTCATTGATTACAACGAAAAGGAAATACGGTTATATAGCAAAAGCAACTAGTGGTAGTTCCAAAATCTCTGCTAGCACTACATAGTATTACGAAATTCTATCTTCTACTGCCTATGAGATAAATACGTGTTGGCTAAGACATTGCTGCATGGCATTGATTACATCCATGCAACGAATATATTCATATAGCATGCATGCTAAAGTCACGTGAAGTACTCGGCTAAGAAATCACTGTATGTCATTGATTACATCCATACAACGAATAGGAAATACGGTTATATAGCAAAAGCAACTAGTGGTAGTTCCAAATTCTCTTCTAGCATTGCATAGTATTACGAAATTCTATCTTCTACTGGGTATGATAACCTTAAGTACTCGTTGGCTAAGGAATTACATTATGTCACTGATTACATCGATACAACGAATAGGATATACATGCATATATATGCATGCTACAGACATGATTACATGTATAGCATGTATATTACATGTATAGGATGCATGCTACAGACCCCTTAAATACTCGGCTAAGAAATCACTTTATGTCATTCATTGCATCCAAAGAATGTAATCAATGTAGTAGTGAATACTACTACATCGTATATTACATTGTATTACGGAATACTCTATTCTCTGTTATTATTACAAAGTATTATGAAAGTCTATCCTACTGGGTATGATCTTGAAATAGTTTTTCAGATGTATTAAATCAACTAGTGCTACTACTATCATTACTATGCAGTGTTATGAGATTCTATCTTCAACTGCCTAAGAGATAATCTTAAATACGTGTTGGCTAAGAAATTGCTGTATGGCATTGATTACATCCATACAACGAATAGGAAATACGGTTATATAGCAAAAGCAACTAGTGGTATTTCCAAAATCTCTGCTAGCATTACATAGTATTACGAAATTCTATCTTCTTCTACCTATGAGATAAATACGTGTTGGCTAAGACATTGCTGCATGGCATTGATTATATCCATGCAACCAATATATTCATATAGCATGCATGCTAAAGTCACGTGAAGTACTCGGCTAAGAAATCCCTGTTTGTCATTGATTACATCCATACAACGAATAGGAAATACGGTTATATAGCAAAAGCAACTAGTGGTATTTCCAAATTCTCTGCTAGCATTACATAGTATTATGAAATTCTATCTTCTACTGGGTATGATAAACTTAAGTACTCGTTGGCTATAGAGTAACATTATGTCACTGATTACGTCGATTCAACGAATAGGATATATACCTGCTATATCCATATAGCATGCATGCTACAGACATGATTACATGTATAGCATGTATATTACATGTATAGCATGCATGCTACAGACACCTTAAATACTCGGCTAAGAAATCGCTTTATGTCATTCATTGCATCCAAAGAATGTATTCGTTGCATCCAAAGAATGTAATCAATGTAGTAGTGAATACTGCTACATCGTATATTACATTGTATTATGGAATACTCTATTCTCTGTTCTTATTACAAAGTATTATGAAAGTCTATCCTACTGAGTATGATCTTGAAATAGTTTTTCAGATGTATTAAATCAACTAGTGCTACTACTAGATAGGTTGAAGTACTCTGCTAAGGAATCACTATATGTCATTGATTACAACGAATAGGAAATACGGTTATATAGCAAAAGCAACTAGTGGTAGTTCCAACATCTCTGCTAGCATTACATAGTATTACGAAATTCTATCTTCTACTGCCTATGATATAAATACGTGTTGGCTAAGACATTGCTGCATGGCATTGATTACATCCATGCAACCAATATATTCATATAGCATTCATGCTAAAGTCACGTGAATTACTCGGCTAAGAAATCACTGAATGTCATTGATTACATCCATACAATGAATAGGAAATACGGTTATATAGCAAAAGCAACTAGTGGTACTTCCAAATTCTCTGCTAGCATTACATAGTATTACGAAATTCTATCTTCTACGATAACCTTAAGTACTCGTTGATATGATAACCTTAAGTACTCGTTGGCTAAGGAATTACATTACGTCACTGATTACATCGATACAACGAATAGGATATACATGCATATATATGCATGCTACAGACATGATTACATGTATAGCATGTATATTACATGTATAGCATGCATGCTACAGACCCCTTAAATACTCGGCTAAGAAATCGCTTTATGTCATTCATTGCATCCAAAGAATGTAATCAATGTAGTAGTGAATACTACTACATCGTAAATTACATTGTATTATGGAATACTCTATTCTCTGTTATTATTACAAAGTATTATGAAAGTCTATCCTACTGGGTATGATCTTGAAATAGTTTTTCAGATGTATTAAATCAACTAGTGCTACTACTATCATTACTATGCAGTGTTATGAAATTCTATCTTCAACTGCCTTATATAGCAAAGTTATATAGCAAAAGCAACTAGTGGTAGTTCCAAATTCTCTGCTAGCATTACATAGTATTATGAAATTCTATCTTCTATTGGGTATGATAACCTTAAGTACTCGTTGGCTAAGGAATTACATTATGTCACTGATTACATCGATACAACGAATAGGATATATACCTGCTATATCCATATAGCATGCATGCTACAGACATGATTACATGTATAGCATGTATATTACATGTATAGCATGCATGCTACAGACACCTTAAATACTCGGCTAAGAAATCGCCTTATGTCATTCATTGCATCCAAAGAATATATTCATTGCATCCAAATAATGTAATCAACGTAGTAGTGAATACTACTACATCGTATAATATATTGTATTATGGAATACTCTATTCTGTTATTATTACAAAGTATTATGAAAGTCTATCCTACTGGGTATGATCTTGAAATAGTTTTTCAGATGTATTAAATCAACCAGTGCTACTAGTATCATTACTATGGAGTGTTATGAAATTCTATCTTCAACTGCCTATGAGATAATCTTAAATACGTGTTGGGTAAGAAATTGCTGTATGGCATTGATTACATCCATACAACGAATGTATTCATATAGCATGCATGCTAAAGTCACGTGAAGTACTCTGCTAAGGAATCACTATACTATAATACTAGCAGAGAATTTGGAAATACCACTAGTTGCTTTTGCTATTTCCTGCTATTTTGTGTTTCCTATTCGTTGTATGGATGTAATCAATGACATACAGTGATTTCTTAGCCGAGTACTTCACGTGACTTTAGCATGCATGCTATATGAATATATTCGTTGCATGGATGTAATCAATTTGAAGCGCTGCATTTGTAGTCGGGATAGAGCATCCGCTATATCCGCTATATCCACTATATCGTTGTCCACCCCTGGAACATTCTTGGCGGAAAAAGAAATGTTAAACTAAGCAGGTCAACACTAGGCGGCGCACCAAACGCATTACCCGCTCGGAGCGAGAAGACTGCCGATTGACAACCCTGACAACCGCCTGGTTATCACACCAAAAGGTAACCTATGGTTCTTGAACTCCTTGCTCCATATAAACACCGCGGCCAAAATTGGAAAGAGCTCACGGAACGTAAGATCCCTAAGGAGGCCCCCGGTTTTCCAACTGGCAGGCCAAGGATGAGCGCACCATCTGTTATTGAAAAACACGCCGAAACCTAAACTCCCAGCTGCATCAGATTGCACCTGCAGATCATCACCTAGGAGCAGCGGGGACTGCCAGATCGCCACACCATTAAATGATGACAAAAATGATAGCCAGATAGCCATGTCGGCTTTTATCTGCTTTGTGAGGCGAATGTGATGTTGGGGGGCTTGAATCCCGGCTGTTGCCTGAGCCAGGCGCCTGCAAAAGGCTCTCCCAGGTTTTACAGCCTTGCAGGCAAAATTTAGGTGGCCGAGAAGCTGCTGCATCTCCCGTAGGGTACACTTATTGCGGGCCAAGAGTGCGCGTAATTGACCTGACAGGGCCCCGAGTTTGTCCGCCGGCAGCTGTGAGCACCCTTCTCTGGAATCGATGGTAATCCCAAGATAGGTGAGCACCTCCGTTAGACCTTCCGTCTTCTCCTGAGCCAGCGGTATGCCGAGTTCATCAGCCAGCTCCTGAAATCCCAATAAGCGCTGGGCGCACTCCCCCGTCCTGGCTGAGCCGACCAAGAGGTAGTAATCCAAATAGTGCTTGATATATGGCGACCCATCCCTCTCTTTTAAAGACCCATTTGACGAAGGAGCTGAATGTCTCAAAGGCCGCACATGCCACGGCACAGCCCATAGGCATGGACCTGTCCACGTACCACATGCCCCCAAATTTAAAACCCAGCAATGAGAAATCCCCGGGGTGCACCGGTAAGAGGCGGAAGGCTGACCTGATGTCACATTTTGCCATGAGGGCCCGCGGACCACAAGCCCTTACCAAGGCTACCGCATGATCAAAAGAGGCATATTTGACTGTACAGAGGTCTGGATCGATGGAGTCGTTGACCGATGAGCCTTTGGGGTATGATAGGTGGTGTATGAGGCGAAACTCACCTGGCGTTCTCTTCGGCACCACCCCCGGAGGCGATACCCGGAGATTCTCCAAGGGAGGGGCTGCATACGGCCCCACCACCCTGCCCGCATCCAGCTCCTTTCGCAGCTTTGCCTCCACGATCTCCGGCATTAGCCAAGCGGATTTTAAATTAGCGCAAGACGTGGCCACCCGATCCCCCGTGAATGGAATGCGGAACCCATGAGTGAATCCCTCCCTAAGGTTAGTGGCCGCGGCCTGATCCCGATAAGATGCAAGCAAAGGAAGAAGAGTTGATAGCCTGATGGGAGATAGAGCCTTAACGTGCAACAAAGCAGGGCTAGGAGGCATTAGCCTGCCCCTCCCCGCTGCCTCCCGCGAGTCCTCCTGAGGTGCCGGACCCACCCCCTTTTTTGGGAGTGGGCCGGCCCCTCCGAAAGGGCCGCTTGCTACACTCTATCTTGGGATGTGAACCCCCACACCCCTCGCATGCATGCGAGTACTTACATTTCTTCCTCTCGCACCCATTCTGGTTGTATTCCCAGCAAACACCCGTCAGGTCTTTCCTGTATGAAGGGCGATTCCCCTCCGCCCCACCGGCTGACTTCTGCCGAGGACCAAATGCCCGGACCCAAAGGTCGGCCTATCCCATCTGGCCTCGGGGTTGCTGGATACCCGTCGCCGAAACGCTTCATCATATCCCAATGCTGCTGGCTCTCCTCCTAGCATCCTAGGGAATATATTCATATTACATGTATAGCATGCATGCTACAGACACCTTAAATACTCGGCTAAGAAATCGTTTTATGTCATTCATTGCATCCAAAGAATGTATTCATTGCATCCAAAGAACGTATTTAATGTAGTAGTGAATACTATGACATCGTATATTACATTGTATTATGGAATACTCTATTCTCTGTTATTTCAGACAGCTGCCTTTCCACTCTGCGCCACAAGAGGCTCAATCTAGTAGTAGCACTAGTAGCACTAGTTGATTTAGCATTAGTTGATTTAATTCAACCAATCTAGTAGTAGCACTAGTTGATTTAATACATCTGAAAAACTAATCAGTGCAATAATGTAATTCCTTAGCCGAGTACTTAAGGTTATCATATCAACGAGTACTTAAGGTTATCGTAGAAGATAGAATTTCGTAATACTATGTAATGCTAGCAGAGATTTTGGAACTACCACTAGTTGCTTTTGCTATATAACCGAATGACATAAAGCGATTTCTTAGCCGAGTATTTAAGGTGTCTCTAGCATGCATGCTATATGGATATAGCAGGTATATATCCTATTCGTTGTATCGATGTAATCAGTGACATACTGTAATTCCTTAGCCAACGAGTACTTAAGGTTCTCATACCCAGTAGAAGATAGAATTTCGTAATACTATGTAATGCTAGCAGATAATTTGGAAATTCCACTAGTTGCTTTTGCTATATAACCGTATTTCCTATTCGTTGTATGGATGTAATCAATGCCATACAGCAATTTCTTAGCCAACACGTATTTAAGATTAAATCATAGGCAGTTGAAGATAGAATTTCATAACACTGCATAGTAATGATACTAGTAGCACTGGTTGATTTAATACATCTGAAAAACTATTTCAAGATCATACCCAGTAGGATAGACTTTCATAATACTTTGTAATAAGAACAGAGAATACAGTATTCCATAATACAATGTAATATACGATGTAGTAGTATTCACTACTACATTGATTATATTCTTTGGATGCAATTAATACATTTTTTGGATGCAATGAATGACATAAAGCGATTTCTTAGCCGAGTATTTAAGGTGTCTGTAGCATGCATGCTATACATGTAATATACATGCTATACATGTAATCATGTCTGTAGCATGCATGCTATATGTATATAGCAGGTATATATCCTATTCGTTGTATCGACGTAATCAGTGACATAATGTAATTCCTTAGCCAACGAGTACTTAAGGTTATCATACCCAGTAGAAGATAGAATTTCGTAATACTATGTAATGCTTGCAGAGAATTTAGAAATACCACTAGTTGCTTTTGCTATATAACCGTATTTCCTATTCGTTGTATGGATGTAATCACTGACATACAGTGATTTCTTAGCCGAGTACTTCACGTGACTTTAGCATGCATGCTATATGAATATATTCGTTGCATGGATGTAATCAATGCCATGCAGCAATTTCTTAGCCAACACGTATCATGTAATCAATGCCATGCAGCAATTTCTTAGCCAACACGTATTTATCTCATAGGCAGTAGTAGATAGAATTTCATAACACTGCATAGTAATGATAGTAGTAGCACTAGTTGATTTAATACATCTGAAAAACTATTTCAAGATCATACCCAGTAGGATAGACTTTCATAATACTTTGTAATAAGAACATAGAATAGAGTATTCCATAATACATTGTAATATACGATGTAGTGGTATTCACTACTACATTGATTACATTCTTTGGATGCAATGAATACATTCTTTGGATGCAATGAATGACATAAGGCGATTTCTTAGCTGAGTATTTAAGGTGTCTGTAGCATGCATGCTATCTGGATATAGCAGGTATATATCCTATTCGGTGTATCGATGTAATCAGTGACATAATGTACTTCCTTAGACAACGAGTACTTAAGGTTATCATACCCAATAGAAGTTAGAATTTCGTAATACTATGTAATGCTAGCAGAGAATTTGGAAATACCACTAGTTCCTTTTGCTATATAACCGTATTTCCTATTCGTTGTAATCAATGACATACAGTGATTTCTTAGCCGAGTACTTCCCGTGACTTTAGCATGCATGCTATATGAATATATTCGTTGCATGGATGTAATCAATGCCATGCAGCAATGTCTTAGCCAACACGTTTTTATCTCATAGGCAGTTGAAGATAGAATTTCGTAATACTATGTAATGCTAGCAGAGATTTTGGAACTACCACTAGTTGCTTTTGCTATATAACCGTATTTCCTATTCGTTGTAATCAATGACATATAGTGATTCCTTAGCCGAGTACTTCACGTGACTTTAGCATGCATGCTATATGAATATATTCGTTGCATGGATGTAATCGATGCCATGCAGCAATTTCTTAGCCAACACGTAATTAAGATTATCTCATAAGCAGTTGAAGATAGAATTTCATAACACTGCATAAGAACAATAGTCAATCTAGTAGTATAGGTAAAAGGTAAAGGTATCCCCTGTGCAAGCACCGAGTCATGTCTGATCCTTGGGGTGACGCCCTCTAGCGTTTTCATGGCAGACTCAATACGGGGTGGTTTGCCAGTGCCTTCCCCAGTCATGACCGTTTACCCCCCAGCAAGCTGGTTACTCATTTTAGCGACCTTGGAAGGATGGAAGGCTGAGTCAACCTTGAGCCGACTGCTGGGATTGAACTCCCAGCCTTATGGGCAAAGCTTTCAGACAGCTGCCTTTCCACTCTGCGCCACAAGAGGCTCAATCTAGTAGTACACTAGTAGCACTAGTTGATTTAGCATTAGTTGATTTAATTCAACCAATCTAGTAGTAGCACTAGTTGATTTAATACATCTGAAAAACTATTTCAAGATCATACTCAGTAGGATAGACTTTCATAATACTTTGTAATAAGAACAGAGAATAGAGTATTCCATAATACAATGTAATATACGATGTAGCAGTATTCACTACTACATTGATTACATTCTTTGGATGCAACGAATACATTCTTTGGATGCAATGAATGACATAAAGCGATTTCTTAGCCGAGTATTTAAGGTGTCTGTAGCATGCATGCTATACATGTAATATACATGCTATACATGTAATCATGTCTGTAGCATGCATGCTATATGGATATAGCAGGTATATATCCTATTCGTTGAATACAGACCCCCTGTAGCATGCATGCTATACATGTAATATACATGCTATACATGTAATCATGTCTGTAGCATGCATGCTATATGGATATAGCAGGTATATATCCTATTCGTTGAATCGACGTAATCAGTGACATAATGTTACTCTATAGCCAACGAGTACTTAAGTTTATCATACCCAGTAGAAGATAGAATTTCATAATACTATGTAATGCTAGCAGAGAATTTGGAAATACCATTAGTTGCTTTTGCTATATAACCGTATTTCCTATTCGTTGTATGGATGTAATCAATGACAAACAGGGATTTCTTAGCCGAGTACTTCACGTGACTTTAGCATGCATGCTATATGAATACATTCATTGCATGGATGTAATCAATGCCATGCAGCAATGTCTTAGCCAACACGTTTTTATCTCATAGGCAGTTGAAGATAGAATTTCGTAATACTATGTAATGCTAGCAGAGATTTTGGAACTACCACTAGTTGCTTTTGCTATATAACCGTATTTCCTATTCGTTGTATGGATGTAATCAATGACAAACAGGGATTTCTTAGCCGAGTACTTCACGTGACTTTAGCATGCATGCTATATGAATACATTCATTGCATGGATGTAATCAATGCCATGCAGCAATGTCTTAGCCAACACGTATTTATCTCATAGGTAGAAGAAGATAGAATTTCGTAATACTATGTAATGCTAGCAGAGATTTTGGAAATACTACTAGTTGCTTTTGCTATATAACCGTATTTCCTATTCGTTGTATGGATGTAATCAATGCCATACAGCAAATTCTTAGCCAACACGTATTTAAGATTATCTCTTAGGCAGTTGAAGATAGAATTTCATAACACTGCATAGTAATGATAGTAGTAGCACTAGTTGATTTAATACATCTGAAAAACTATTTCAAGATCATACCCAGTAGGATAGACTTTCATAATACTTTGTAATAATAACAGAGAATAGAGTATTCCGTAATACAATGTAATATACGATGTAGTAGTATTCACTACTACATTGATTACATTCTTTGGATGCAATGAATACATTCTTTGGATGCAATGAATGACATAAAGTGATTTCTTAGCCGAGTATTTAAGGGGTCTGTAGCATGCATCCTATACATGTAATATACATGCTATACATGTAATCATGTCTGTAGCATGCATATATATGCATGTATATCCTATTCGTTGTATCGATGTAATCAGTGACATAATGTAATTCCTTAGCCAACGAGTACTTAAGGTTATCATATCAATGAGTAAAGGTTATCATAGAAGATAGAATTTCGTAATACTATGTAATGCTAGCAGAGAATTTGGAAATACCACTAGTTGCTTTTGCTAGATAACCGTATTTCCTATTCGTCGTATGGATGTAATCAGACATACAGTGATTTCTTAGCCGAGTACTTCACGTGACTTTAGCATGCATGCTATATGAATATATTGGTTGCATGGATGTAATCAATGCCATGCAGCAATGTCTTAGCCAACACGTATTTATCTCATAGGCCGTAGAAGATAGAATTTCGTAATACTATGTAATGCTAGCAGTGTTTTTTGAACTACCACTAGTTGCTTTTGCTATATAACCGTATTTTCTATTCGTTGTAATCAATGACATATAGTGATTCCTTAGCCGAGTACTTCACATGACTTTAGCATGCATGCTATATGAATATATTGGTTGCATGGATGTAATCAATGCTATACAGCAATTTCTTAGCCAACACGTATTTAAGATTATCTCATAGGCAGTTGAAGATAGAATTTCATAACACTGCATAGTAATTATAGTAGTAGCACTAATTGATTTAATACATCTGAAAAACTATTTCAAGATCATACACACTAGGATAGACTTTCATAATACTTTGTAATAATAGCAGAGAATAGAGTATTCCATAATACAATGTAATATACGATGTAATAGTATTCGTTACTACATTTATTACGTTCTTTGGATGCAATGAATACATTCTTTGGATGCAATGAATGACATAAAGCGATTTCTTAGCCGAGTATTTAAGGGGTCTGTAGCATGCATGCTATACATGTAATCATGTCTGTAGCATGCATGATATATGGATATAGCAGGTATATATCCTATTTGTTGTATCGACGTAATCAGTGACATAATGTAATTCCTTAGCCAACGAGTACTTAAGGTTATCATACCCAGTAGAAGATAGAATTTTGTAATACTATGTAATACTAGCAGAGAATTTGGAAATACCACTTGTTCCTTTTGCTATATAACCGTATTTCCTATTCGATGTAATCAATGACATACAGTGATTTCTTAGCCGAGTACTTCACGTGACTTTTGCATGCATGCTATATGAATGTATTGGTTGCATGGATGTAATCAATGCCATGCAGCAATGTCTTAGCCAACACGTATTTATCTCATAGGCAGTAGAAGGTAGAATTTCGTAATACTATGTAATGCTAGCAGAGATTTTGGAACTACCACTAGTTGCTTTTGCTATATAACCGTATTTCCTATTCATTGTAATCAATGACATATAGTGATTCCTTAGCCGAGTACTTCACGTGACTTTAGCATGCATGCTATATGAATACATTCGTTGTATGGATGTAATCAATGCCATACAGCAATTTCTTAGCCAACACGTATTTAAGATTATCTCATAGGCAGTTGAAGATAGAATCTCATAACACTGCATAGTAATGATAGTAGTAGCACTAGTTGATTTAATACAACTGAATAACTATTTCAAGATCATACCCAGTAGGATAGACTTTCATAATACTTTGTAATAATAACAGAGAAGAGTATTCCATAATACAATGTAATATACGATGTAGTAGTATTCACTACTACATTGATTACATTCTTTGTATGCAATGAATGACATAAAGCGATTTCTTAGCCGAGTATTTAAGGGGTCTGTAGCATGCATGCTATACATGTAATATACATGCTATACACGTAATCATGTCTGTAGCATGCATATATATGCATGTATATCCTATTCGTTGTATCGATGTAATCAGTGACATAATGTAATTCCTTAGCCAACGAGTACTTAAGGTTATCATATCAACGAGTACTTAAGGTTATCGTAGAAGATAGAATTTCGTAATACTATGTAATGCTAGCAGAGATTTTGGAACTACCACTAGTTGCTTTTGCTATATAACCGTATTTCCTATTCACTGTAATCAATGACATATAGTGATTCCTCAGCAGAGTACTTCACGTGACTTTAGCATGCATGCTATATGAATACATTCGTTGTATGGATGTAATCAATGCCATACAGCAATTTCTTAGCCAACACATATTTAAGATTATCTCATAGGCAGTTGAAGATAGAATTTCATAAAACTGCATAGTAATGATAGTAGTAGCAGTAGTAGATTTAATACATCTGAAAAACTATTTCAGGATCATACCCAGTAGGATAGACTTTCATAATACTTTGTAATAATAACAGAGAATAGAGTATTCCATAATACAATGTAATATACGATGTAGTAGTATTCACTACTATATTGATTACATTCTTTGGATGTAATTCACTACTACATTGATTACATTCTTTGGATGCAATGAATACATTCTTTGGATGCAATGAATGACATAAAGCCATTTCTTAGCCGAGTATTTAAGTTGTCTGTAGCATGCATGCTATACATGTAATATACATGCTAAACATGTAATCATGTCTGTAGCATGCATGCTATATGGATATAGCAGGTATATATCCTATTCGTTTTATCGATGTAATCAGTGACATACTGTAATTCCTTAGCCAACAAGTACTTAAGGTTCTCATACCCAGTAGAAGATAGAATTTCATAATACTATGTAATGCTAGCAGTGAATTTGGAAATACCACTAGTTGCTTTTGCTATATAACCGTATTTCCTATTCGTTGTATGGATGTAATCAATGCCATACAGCAATTTCTTAGCCAACACGTATTTAAGATTAAATAATAGGCAGTTGAAGATAGAATTTCATATCACTGCATAGTAATGATACTAGTAGCACTGGTTGATTTAATACATCTTAAAAACTATTTCAAGATCATACCCAGTAGGATAGACTTTCATAATACTTTGTAATAATAACAGAGAATAGAGTATTCCATAATACAATGTAATATACGATATAGTAGTATTCACTACTACATTGATTATATTCTTTGGATGCAATTAATACATTCTTTGGATGCAATGAATGACATAAAGCGATTTCTTAGCCGAGTATGTAAGGTGTCTGTAGCATGCATGCTATACATGTAATATACATGCTATACATGTAATCATGTCTGTAGCATGCATGCTATATGGATATAGCAGGTATATATCCTATTCGTTGTATCGATGTAATCAGTGACATAATGTAATTCCTTAGCCAACGAGTACTTAAGGTTCTCATACCCAGTAGAAGATAGAATTTCGTAATACTATGTAATACTAGCAGAGAATTTGGAACTACCACTAGTTGCTTTTGCTATATAACCGTATTTCCTATTCATTGGAATCAATGACATAATGTAATTCCTTAGCCAACGAGTACTTCAGGTTATCATACCCAATGGAAGATAGAATTTCGTAATACTATGTAATGCTAGCAGAGATTTTGGAAATACTACTAGTTGCTTTTGCTATATAACCGTTCCTATTCGTTGATTACATTCTTTGGATGCAATGAATACATTCTTTGGATGCAATGAATACATTCTTTGGATGCAATGAATGACATAAAGTGATTTCTTAGCCGAGTATTTAAGGGGTCTGTAGCATGCATCCTATACATGTAATATACATGCTATACATGTAATCATGTCTGTAGCATGCATATATATGCATGTATATCCTATTCGTTGTATCGATGTAATCAGTGACATAATGTAATTCCTTAGCCAACGAGTTCTTAAGGTTATCATATCAACGAGTAAAGGTTATCATAGAAGATAGAATTTCGTAATACTATGTAATGCTAGCAGAGAATTTGGAAATACTACTAGTTGCTTTTGCTAGATAACCGTATTTCCTATTCGATGTAATCAATGACATACAGTGATTTCTTAGCCGAGTACTTCACGTGACTTTAGCATGCATGCTATATGAATATATTGGTTGCATGGACGTAATCAATGCCATACAGCAATTTCTTAGCCAACACGTATTTAAGATTATCTCATAGGCAGTTGAAGATAGAATTTCATAACACTGCATAGTAATTATAGTAGTAGCACTAGTTGATTTAATACATCTGAAAAACTATTTCAAGATCATACACACTAGGATAGACTTTCATAATACTTTGTGATAATAGCAGAGAATAGAGTATTCCATAATACAATGTAATATACGATATAATAGTATTCGTTACTACATTTATTATGTTCTTTGGATGCAATGAATACATTCTTTGGATGCAATGAATGACATAAAGCGATTTCTTAGCCGAGTATTTAAGGGGTCTGTAGCATGCATGCTATATATGTAATATACAAGCTATACATGTAATCATGTCTGTAGCATGCATATATATGTATGTATATCCTATTCGTTGTATCGATGTAATCAGTGACATAATGTAATTCCTTAGCCAAAGAGTACTTAAGGTTATCATACCCAGTAGAAGATAGAATTTCGTAATACTATGTAATGCTAGCAGAGATTTTTGAACTACCACTAGTTGCTTTTGCTATATAACCGTATTTCCTATTCGTTGTATGGATGTAATCAATGACATACAGTGATTTCTTAGCCGAGTACTTCACGTGACTTTAGCATGCATGCTATATGAATATATTCGTTGCATGGATGTAATCAATGCCATGCAGCAATGTCTTAGCCAACACGTATTTATCTCATAGGCAGTAGAAGATAGAATTTCGTAATACTATGTAATGCTAGCAGAGATTTTGGAACTACCACTAGTTGCTTTTGCTATATAACCGTATTTCCTATTCGTTGTAATCAATGACATATAGTGATTCCTTAGCCGAGTACTTCACGTGACTTTAGCATGCATGCTATATGTATACATTCGTTGTATGGATATAATCAATGCCATACAGCAATTTCTTAGCCAACACGTATTCAAGATTAAATCATAGGCAGTTGAAGATAGAATTGCATAACACTGCATAGTAATGATAGTAGTAGCACTAGTTGATTTAATACATCTGAAAAACTGGAGCCGCTGCCGCCATAAACGCGCGGCGGCCATTGCGGAAGTGGAGGCCCCGCGAGGACAAAGAACTCGCCGCGGCGTGCCGTTCCCAGGTAGGGGCCACTCCCCCTTCAGGAGGCACGCCGCTCACCTGAGGCGGAGGGGGCGGGGACGGGGCAGCGGCTGGCTTATAAGGCGCTAGCGGCCTGGCCAGGCACATTGCTGCCCGCTACACGGCCACCCCTCTCTTCCTTTCCTGTCTTCTTCGCCTCGACCCCAACAGCGTTCGTTACCTGAGCAAGAGTTCTTCTCGACTCTCGGCTGCGCATTCACCGACGGGTATTTAAAAAAAAAGAGAGAGAGAGAGAGAGAGAGCCTAGCGGGGGGGGGGTTTCCCTTCGGGGTTCCAGTTCCGAATGTTCATTGTTCTCATCGGGGCGGCAAGGCGTGATTCCTTCTACCCGGTTTCTCCCGGTTTTCGGCAGCATACGGCATGGCGCCAGCGGCTCCAAAAACCACTTCCAGGAGCACTAGCTAGCGAGCGCGCCCGCAGACCGCCCCTGCTTCCCCCTCCAGGGGAGCGGACAGCGGGACACGGGCAGCTCTTCGGCGCGGGGTGGGGTGGCGGGCCTTGGCCGGGGGGGAGCGCTCGGCTGCAAGCCGGGGGTCACGTCGGTCCGGGACTCGCGCGGCTCTTTCAGCCACAGCCGCAGGAGGAGCAGGGGGCGGGAATTTGTCAGTACGCCGTGGGCGCACGCGTTTACCTGCTCCGCCGCGGGACCCCTCACCCGGATGCAGCAGTTCCTTCTCCGAGGGGAGCGGCCACGAGGCTTCAGTTTTTTCCACCGGCCAGGCTCCCCTCTCAGTGCCTGGGGGTCCCGGGCCACTGCCCTCGGGGGCCTCCCCGGTGAAAAAACGGGGGATAGTGAGGGTATCTAGCCCGGAAGATCCCGCAGTAGGGGGGTCAGGAATAGGTCCGCATTCCGCTGCAACAGCAGGCGGGTCCGCGGGCTGCCCTCAAGGCTCATGCCGGCTTTCGGTTTGGGTCCTCTGCCATGGGGACCCGCCATGTCCAGGGGTACTCACGGCGCTAATCCGCCAGCCCCACCAGGAGCCCCCTGGTCTTTTGGGGGGGGATGGGCCCCTTTCTCTCCTTATGGATTTCCTTCCTGGGGGATCCCAGGGGGGTTGGCAGGGCAAGTGGCTGGGGGGGTTTTACAGGGCTCGTCCGCGGAGGTTGGTGGGGGCAGGGCAACCGGTCGTTCAGCCCCCCGGCCGGCCGCCACAAGGGCACCGGCCGCTCGGCCCTCAGCTGCTCAATCGTCGGGCCGTGGGAAGGCGTCAGGATCGTCCGCAGCCAAGGGGCGTAGCTGCCCACCCCCGCTCGCTGCGGGGACCTCCCGGGCCCCCCGTCCATCCTCTCTTCGCACAGAGGAGCTTACATCGGTGGACAGCCCCTCCCAACAGTCTGACCCTGGCGAGCAGCTATCCGAAGAGGAGGGGGAAATCCGGGCCGAGGAGCAGCCAGCCGAAAAAATGGGCGGTGAGTCTTCCACCACCGACGAGGAGGATGGGGTTGGGCATTGGGATCCTGAGTACTGGCTGTGGGGGGAATGTGTCCCGGGGTTCCCATCTTGGCTGTTGCAATGCCGCCAAGAGGCCCGGGCCGGCAGGGCCAAGATCCAGGGCTCGGGGTGCGCGCAGGACCCTCCACTGGGGTATAAGGATCGTGATGTTCCTCCTGGCACCCATTTATCTACCAAGCTAAGGGGTAAGGCATTAAGCGGCTGCTATGTGGATTTATTTAAGTTCATTAGGCCCCTTGAGTGGTCTGCACGTACAAGCGTGAAGGGCCCCCGCGAGGCGCCGGTTGCATATGACGGCGAACGTTCTTTGCTTGCCTGGACAAGGGGATTCGCTGAATACCTCCGGCTGGTCACGTCAGTTTTCCCCGAGAGGGCCCCGCACTTGGCTGGGCATTTGTCCAATGTGTTGGATGCGAGGATGCTAGGAGGAGAGCCAGCAGCATTGGGATATGATGAAGCGTTTCGGCGACGGGTATCCAGGGGGCCTCCTTCGGGATCTTACGTTCCTTGAGCTCTTTCCAATTTTGGCCGCGGTGGTTATATGGAGCAAGGAGTTCAAGAACCATAGGTTACCTTTTGGTGTGATAACCAGGCGGTTGTCAGGGTTGTCAATCGGCAGTCTTCTCGCTCCGAGCGGGTAATGTGTTTGGTGCGCCGCCTAGTGTTGACCTGCTTAAAGTTTAACATTTCTTTTTCCGCCAAGCATGTTCCAGGGGTGGACAACGATATAGCGGATGCTCTATCCCGACTACACATGCAGCGCTTCAAAATTCTTGCTCCGGAAGTGGACCCGACCCCAGAAGACTTCCCCGGGGACCTCTGGAATCTTGGCGTCGAGTAGTTCAGGACGGGCTATCGGCATCACTGGCGCCATCTACGCGCCGGTCCTACGCTGCGGCAATTTCGGGTTATCAGGCATGCTTACGGGATCAACTGGGAACCACGCCATTCCCGCCGTCCGAGGAGTCCATATTACGCTATTTGGCATATCTGCGGGACAATGGGCGTTCCGCCAGGACTCTGAATGTTCAATTGTCTGGTCTTGCGTTCTTTTGCAGGTTGCAGGGATGGTGGGATCCCAGGTCATCCTTCGTGATCCGCAAAGCATTGGAGGGTTGGCGCAGAATAGCGCCAAGGGCCCAGGACGCTCGTCCGCCAATCACTGGGGCATTGTTGGAAAAATTGATTGCGCAATTGCACACAGAGTGTTTTTCGCCCTATGAAGCTTTACTTTTCCGCGCGGCATTCTTGGTTTTTTGGGGCCTTCCGCATCAGCGAGGTGGCCGCGGCATCTCGCACGGGTGTTTCGAATAGTGCCATCGGCAGGGAAGACGTACAAATTAGGGATGGGCATCTGCATATCCGCTTGCGGCGGTCTAAGACGGACCAGCAGGGGGCAGGGGCTCTGGTTGTCCTTCCAGCACGGGGGTGAGACCCCCTTTGCCCAGTAAAAGGGGTTTCGAAATTTTTGGCCTTACGCCCAAAGGTCCCTGGTATCCTATTCATGCATCGGGACGGCACGTCGCTATCGCGTTTTCAATTCTCGGCGGTCCTACATGCCTGCCTGAGGGGCTTGGGTATACCTACTGACGGGTTCAGCTCCCACTCCTTCCGGATCGGGGTGGCCAGCCAAGCCGCTCATGACGGCATGAGCACTGAGGGCATCAAAGCACTGGGGCGTTGGCGGTCATCCGCCTTCAAGACATATATTCGGCCTGACCTTTCACTACTTTAATACCGCTCACAGGTTCTGGCTTCAGGAGACGTCGAGCTTGGATCGTGGGCCACAGCATCGTTTACTGGGCCGGGGAGTACGCAAGACAGTCTGGATGGGGCGCCCATTTGGGCCTCGAACGGTCTTTTGACATTACATGGCACGGATCCCGCGGCATGCAGTGGCACGATCTTCTTCCGCTCATCCGACGGCTGCTGGGGGACTGCCCTCCCCCGGACGTGATCGTTATTCAGCTGGGGGAAAATGACTTACCTGCTATACCAGCGTTGGACCTGGCCGTTTCCATCATGAGGGACTTGCTTATCATCCAGCAACTCTGCCCCGGCACACTGGTGCGGTGGTGCGAGCTCCTGGTGCGGCGCTCATGGAAAGGGGCTCGGGACCCACGCAAGGTGGACATGGCACGGCGCAAGATTTGCCGCACTGTCAGGAGATCCTGCGAGACTCGGTGCTGCGCGGTCATACCGCACCCCGATATAATGTTTGGCTTGGCCCCCCTCTTTCGGCAGGATGGCGTACACCTCTCAGAGTGGGGTCAGGATCTTTGGCTAGCAGATCTTCGGGCAGCTTTGGAAGGGCTCATCTCGCCATGAGCGTTGGCGGGAGCGGGAGCCGTGGCACTAGCTCCCGCTCTGTGGCGGTTTGTTAAGGGGCGGATCCAGGGGGGGGCACAACCTGCGCCCGTGAGCCAGGGGGTGCCCACTTGCGGGAGCCTCCCCTAAGGAGGCGGCCGTGGCTGGCGGGCCGGCTTCACTAGAGGGGCCGGCCGCTTTCCATGGCAGGGCGGCTGCGGGCGGGCTCCAATGAGGTTGACGCCCGTGGGACCCGGCAAGTCTTGCCTTCCCAAGGGGGATAGAGGGCCTGATGAATACATTCTTTGGATGCAATGAATGACATAAAGCCATTTCTTAGCTGAGTATTTAAGGGGTCTGTAGCATGCATGCTATATTCGTTGCATGATTACATCGATACAACGAATAGGATATATACCTGCTATATCCATATAGCATGCATTCTACAGACATGATTGCATGTATAGCTTGTATATTACATATATAGCATGCATGCTACAGACCCCTTAAATACTCGGCTAAGAAATCGCTTTATGTCATTCATTGCATCCAAAGAATGTATTCATTGCATCCAAAGAATGTAATCAATGTAGTAGTGAATACTACTACATCGTATATTACATTGTATTATGGAATACTCTATTCTCAGTTCTTATTACAAAGTATTATGAAAGTCTATCCTACTGGGTATGATCTTGAAATAGTTTTTCAGATGTATTAAATCAACTAGTGCTACTACTATCATTACTATGCAGTGTTATGAAATTCTATCTTCAACTGCCTATGAGATAATCTTAAATACATGTTGGCTAAGAAATTGCTGTATGGCATTGATTACATCCATACAACGAATGTATTCATATAGCATGCATGCTAAAGTCACGTGAAGTACTCGGGTAAGGAATCACTATATGTCATTGATTACAACGAAAAGGAAATACGGTTATATAGCAAAAGCAATTAGTGGTAGTTCCAAAATCTCTGCTAGCATTACATAGTATTACGAAATTCTATCTTCAACTGCCTATGAGATAAAAACGTGTTGGCTAAGACATTGCTGCATGGCATTGATTACATCCATGCAACCAATATATTCATATAGCATGCATGCTAAAGTCACGTGAAGTACTCGGCTAAGAAATCACTGTATGTCATTGATTACATCCATACAACGAATAGGAAATACGGTTATATAGCAAAAGCAACTAGTGGTATTTCCAAATTCTCTGCTAGCATTACATAGTATTACAAAATTCTATCTTCTACTGGGTATGATAACCTTAAGTACTCGTTGGCTAAGGAATTACATTATGTCACTGATTACATCAATACAACGAATAGGATATATACCTGCTATATCCATATAACATGCATTCTACAGACATGATTACATGTATAGCATGTATATTACATGTATAGCATGCATGCTACAGACACCTTAAATACTCGGCTAAGAAATCGCTTTATGTCATTCATTGCATCCAAAGAATGTATTCATTGAATCCAAAGAACGTAATCAATGTAGTAGTGAATACTATTACATCGTATATTACATTGTATTATGGAATACTCTGTTCTCTGTTATTATTACAAAGTATTATGAAAGTCTATCCTACTGGGTATGATCTTGAAATAGTTTTTCAGGTGTATTAAATCAACTAGTGCTACTACTATCATTACTATGCAGTGTTATGAAATTCTATCTTCAACTGCCTATGAGATAATCTTAAATACGTGTTGGCTAAGAAATTGCTGTATGGCATTGATTACATCCATACAACGAATGTATTCATATAGCATGCATGCTAAAGTCACGTGAAGTATTCGGCTAAGGAATCACTATATGTCAATGATTACAACGAATAGGAACGGTTATATAGCAAAAGCAAATAGTGGTATTTCCAAAATCTCTGCTAGCATTACATAGTATTACGAAATTCTATCTTCTATTGGGTATGATAACCTTAAGTACTCGTTGGCTAAGGAATTACATTATGTCATTGATTACAACGACTAGGAAATACGGTTATATAGCAAAAGCAACCAGTGGTAGTTCCAAAATATCTGAGAGCATTACATAGTATTACGAAATTCTATCTTCTACTGCCTATGAGATAAATACGTGTTGGCTAAGACATTGCTGCATGGCAATGATTACATCCATGCAACGAATATATTCATATAGCACGCATGCTAAAGTCACGTGAAGTACTCGGCTAAGAAATCACTGTATGTCATTGATTACATCCATACAACGAATAGGAAATACAAAATAGCAGGAATTAGCAAAAGCAACTAGTGGTATTTCCAAATTCTCTGCTAGTATTACATAATATTACGAAATTCTATCTTCTACTGGGTATGATAACCTTAAGTACTCGTTGGCTAAGGAATTACATTATGTCACTTATTACATCGATACAACAAATAGGATATATACCTGCTATATCCATATAGCATGCATGCTACAGACATGATTACATGTATAGCATGTATATTACATGTATAGCATGCATGCTACAGACACCTTAAATACTCACCTAAAAATCGCCTTATGTCATTCATTGCATCCAAAGAATGTATTCATTGCATCCAAAGAATGTAATTAATGTAGTAGTGAATACTACTACATCGTATATTACATTGTATTATGGAATACTCTATTCTCTGTTATTATTACAAAGTATTATGAAAGTCTATCCTACTGGGTATGATCTTGAAATAGTTTTTCAGATGTATTAAATCAACTAGTGCTACTACTATCATTACTATACAGTGTTATGAGATTCTATCTTCAACTGCCTATGAGATAATCTTAAATACGTGTTGGCTAAGAAATTGCTGTATGGCATTGATTACATCCATACAACGAATGTATTCATATAGCATGCATGCTAAAGTCACGTGAAGTACTCGGCTAAGAAATCACTGTATGTCGTTGATTACATCCATACAACGAATAGGAAATACGGTTATATAGCAAAAGCAACTAGTGGTATTTCCAAATTCTCTGCTAGTATTACATAGTATTACGAAATTCTATCTTCTACTTGGTATGATAACCTTAAGTACTCGTTGGCTAAGGAATTACATTATGTCACTGATTACATTGATACAACGAATAGGATATATACCTGCTATATCCATATAGCATGCATGCTACAGACATGATTACATGTATAGCATGTATATTACATGTATAGCATGACACTACAGACACCTTAAATACTCGGCTAAGAAATCGCTTTATGTCATTCATTGCATCCAAAGAAGGTATTCATTGCATCCAAAGAACGTATTCAATGTAGTAGTGAATACTATTACATCGTATATTACATTGTATTATGGAATACTCTATTCTCTGTTATTATTACAAAGTATTATGAAAGTCTATCCTACTGGGTATGATCTTGAAATAGTTTTTCAGATGTATTAAATCAACTAGTGCTACTACTATCATTAGTATGCAGTGTTATGAAATTCTATCTTCAACTGCCTATGAGATAATCTTAAATACGTCTTTGCTAAGAAATTGCTGTATGGCATTGATTACATCCATACAACGAATGTATTCATATAGCATGCATGCTAAAGTCACGTGAAGTACACGGCTAAGGAATCACTATATGTCATTGATTACAATGAATAGGAAATACGGTTATATAGCAAAAGCAACCAGTGGTAGTTCCAAAATCACTGCTAGCATTACATAGTATTACGAAATTCTATCTTCTTCTGCCTATGAGATAAATACGTGTTGGCTAAGACATTGCTGCATGGCATTGATTACATCCCTGCAACCAATATATTCATATAGCATGCATGCTAAAGTCGCGTGAAGTACTCGGCTAAGAAATCACTGTATGTCATTGATTACATCCATACAACGAATAGGAAATACGGTTATATAGCAAAAGCAACTAGTGGTATTTCCAAATTCTCTGCTAGCATTACATAGTATTACGAAATTCTATCTTCTACTGGGTATGAGAACCTTAAGTACTCGTTGGCTAAGGAATTACAGTATGTCACTGATTACATCGATACAACGAATAGGATATATGCCTGCTATATCCATATAGCATGCATGCTACGGACATGATTACATGTATAGCATTGTATATTACATGCATAGCATGCATGCTACAGACACCTGAAATACTCGGCTAAGAAATCGCTTTATGTCATTCATTGCATCCAAAGAATGTAATCAATGTAGTAGTGAATACTACTACATCGTATATTACATTGTATTATGGAATACTCTATTCTCAGTTCTTATTACAAAGTATTATGAAAGTCTATCCTACTGGGTATGATCTTGAAATAGTTTTTCAGATGTATTAAATCAACTAGTGCTACTACTATCATTACTATGCAGTGTTATGAAATTCTATCTTCAACTGCCTATGAGATAATCTTAAATACATGTTGGCTAAGAAATTGCTGTATGGCATTGATTACATCCATACAACGAATGTATTCATATAGCATGCATGCTAAAGTCACGTGAAGTACTCGGGTAAGGAATCACTATATGTCATTGATTACAACGAATAGGAAATACGGTTATATAGCAAAAGCAACTAGTGTTATTTCCAAATTCTCTGCTAGCATTACATAGTATTACGAAATTCTATCTTCTACTGGGTATGATAACCTTAAGTACTCGTTGGCTAAGGAATTTCATTATGTCACTGATTACATCGATACAACGAATAGGATATATACCTGCTATATCCATATAGCATGCATGCTACAGACATGATTACATGTATAGCATGTGTATCACATGTATAGCTTGTGAGTAGTGAAAGGTCAGACCGAATATATGTCTTGAAGGCGGATGACCGCCAACGCCCCAGTGCTTTGATGCCCTCAGTGCTCATGCCGTCATGAGCGGCTTGGCTGGCCGCCCCGATCCGGAAGGAGTGGGAGCTGAACCCGTCAGTAGGTATACCCAAGCCCCTCAGGCAGGCATGTAGAACCGCCGAGAATTGAAAACGCGATAGCGACGTGCCGTCCCTATGCATGAAGAGGATACCAGGGACCTTTGGGCGTAAGGCCAAAAATTTCGAAACCCCTTTTACTGGGCAAAGGGGGTCTTGCCCCCGCGCTGGAAGGACAACCAGAGCCCCTGCCCCCTGCTGGTCCGTCTTAGACCGCCGCAAGCGGATATGCAGATGCCCATCCCTAATTTGTACGTCTTCCCTGCCGATGGCACTATTCGAGACACCCATGCGAGATGCCGCGGCCACCTCGCTGATGCGGAAGGCCCCAAAATATGCAACCAAGAATGCCGCGCGGAAAAGTAAAGCTTCATAGGGGGAAAAACACTCTGTGTGCAATTGCGCAATCAATTTTTCCAACAATGCCCCAGTGATTGGCGGACGAGCGTCCTGGGCCCTTGGCGCTATTCTGCGCCAACCCTCCAATGCTTTGCGGATCACGAAGGATGACCTGGGATCCCACCATCCCTGCAACCTGCAAAAGAACGCAAAACCAGACAATTGAACATTCAGAGTCCTGGCGGAACGCCCATTGTCCCGCAGATATGCCAAATAGCGTAATATGGACTCCTCGGACGGCGGGAATGGCGTGGTTCCCAGTTGATCCCGTAAGCATGCCTGATAATCCGAAATTGCCGCAGCGTAGGACCGGCACGTAGATGGCGCCAGTGATGCCGATAGCCCGTCCTGAACTACTCGACGCCAAGATTCCAGAGGTCCCCGGGGAAGTCTTCTGGGGTCGGGTCCGCTTCCGGATCAAGGATTTTGAAGCGCTGCATGTGTAGTCGGGATAGAGCATCCGCTATATCGTTGTCCACCCCTGGAACATGCTTGGCGGAAAAAGAAATGTTAAACTTTAAGCAGGTCAACACTAGGCGGCGCACCAAACACATTACCCGCTCGGAGCGAGAAGACTGCCGATTGACAACCCTGACAACCGCCTGGTTATCACACCAAAAGGTAACCTATGGTTCTTGAACTCCTTGCTCCATATAACCACCGCGGCCAAAATTGGAAAGAGCTCAAGGCCTCCTAAGATCCCTAAGGAGGCCCCCTGGATACCCGTCGCCGAAACGCTTCATCATATCCCAATGCTGCTGGCTCTCCTCCTAGCATCCTCGCATCCAACACATTGGACAAATGCCCAGCCAAGTGCGGGGCCCTCTCGGGGAAAACTGACGTGACCAGCCGGAGGTATTCAGCAAATCCCCTTGTCCAGGCAAGCAAAGAACGTTCGCCGTCATATGCAACTGGCGCCTCGCGGGGGCCCTTCACGCTTGTATGTGCAGACCGCTCAAGGGGCCTAATGAACTTAAATAAATCCACATAGCAGCCGCTTAATGCCTTACCCCTTAGCTTGGTAGATAAATGGGTGCCAGGAGGAACATCACGATCCTTATACCCCAGTGGAGGGTCCTGCGCGCACCCCGAGCCCTGGATCTTGGCCCTGCCCGCCCGGGCCTCTTGGCGGCATTGCAACAGCCAAGATGGGAACCCCGGGACACATTCCCCCCACAGCCAGTACTCAGGATCCCAATGCCCAACCCCATCCTCCTCGTCGGAGGTGGAAGACTCACCGCCCATTTTTTCGGCTGGCTGCTCCTCGGCCCGGATTCCCCCCTCCTCTTCGGATAGCTGCTCGCCAGGGTCAGACTGTTGGGAGGGGCTGTCCACCGATGTAAGCTCCTCTGTGCGAAGAGAGGATGGACGGGGGGCCCGGGAGGTCCCCGCAGCGAGCGGGGGTGGGCAGCTCCGCCCCTTGGCTGTGGATGATCCTGACGCCTTCCCACGGCCCGACGATTGAGCAGCTGAGGGCCGAGCGGCCGGTGCCCTTGTGGCGGCCGGCCGGGGGGCTGAACGACCGGTTGCCCTGCCCCCACCAACCTCCGCGGACGAGCCCTGTAAAACCCCCCCAGCCACTTGCCCTGCCAACCCCCCTGGGATCCCCCAGGAAGGAAATCCATAAGGAGAGAAAGGGGCCCATCCCCCCCCCCCGAAACACCAGGGGGCCCCTGGTGGGGCTGGCGGATTAGCGCCGTGAGTACCCATGGACATGGCGGGTCCCCATGGCGGAGGACCCCAACCGAAAGCCGGCATGAGCCCTTGCGGGCAGCCCGCGGACCCGCCTGCTGTTGCAGCGGAATGCGGACCTATTCCTGACCCCCCTACTGCGGGATCTTCCGGGCTAGATACCCTCACTATCCCCTGTTTTTTCACCGGGGAGGCCCCCGAGGGCAGTGGCCCGGGACCCCCAGGCACTGAGAGGGGAGCCTGGCCGGTGGAAAAAACTGAAGCCTCGTGGCCGCTCCCCTCGGAGAAGGAACTGCTGCATCCGGGTGAGGGGTCCCGCGGCGGAGCAGGTAAACGCGTGCGCCCACGGCGTACTGACAAATTCCCGCCCCCTGCTCCTCCTGCGGCTGTGGCTGAAAGAGCCGCGCAAGTCCCGGACCGACGCGACCCCCGGCTTGCAGCCGAGCGCTCCCCCCCGGCCAAGGCCCGCCACCCCACCCCGCGCCAAAGAGCTGCCCGTGTCCCGCCGTCCGCTCCCCTGGAGGGGGAAGCAGGGGCGGTCTGTGGGCGCGCTCGCGAGCTAGTGCTCCTGGAAGTGGTTTTTGAAGCCGCTGGCGCCATGCCGTATGCTGCCGAAAACCGGGAGAAACCGGGTAGAAGGAATCACGCCTTGCCGCCCCGATGGGAACAATGAACACCCGGAACTGGAACCCCGAAGGGAAACCTAGGCTCTCTCTCTCTCTCTCTCTCTTTTTTTTTAAATACCCGTCGGTGAATGCGCAGCCGAGAGTCAAGAAGAACTCTTGCTCAGGTAACGAACGCTGTTGGGGTCGAGGCGAAGAAGACAGGAAAGGAAGAGAGGGGTGGCCGTGGAGCGGGCAGCAATGTGCCTGGCCAGGCCGCTAGCGCCTTATAAGCCAGCCGCTGCCCCGTCCCCGCCCCCTCTGCCTCAGGTGAGCGGCGTGCCTTTTGAAGGGGGAGTGGCCCCTACCTGGGAACGGCATGCCGCGGCGAGTCCTTTCTCCTCGCGGGGCCTCCGCTTCCGCAATGGCCGCCGCGCGTTTATGGTGGCAGCGGCTCTAGTTTTTCAGATGTATTAAATCAACTAGTGCTACTACTATCATTACTATGCAGTGTTATGCAATTCTATCTTCAACTGCCTATGATTTAATCTTGAATACGTGTTGGCTAAGAAATTGCTGTATGGCATTGATTATATCCATACAACGAATGTATTCATATAGCATGCATGCTAAAGTCACGTGAAGTACTCGGCTAAGGAATCACTATATGTCATTGATTACAACGAAAAGGAAATACGGTTATATAGCAAAAGCAACTAGTGGTAGTTCCAAAATCTCTGCTAGCATTACATAGTATTACGAAATTCTATCTTCTACTGCCTATGAGATAAATACGTGTTGGCTAAGACATTGCTGCATGGCATTGATTACATCCATGCAACGAATATATTCATATAGCATGCATGCTAAAGTCACGTGAAGTACTCGGCTAAGAAATCACTGTATGTCATTGATTACATCCATACAACGAATAGGAAATACGGTTATATAGCAAAAGCAACTAGTGGTAGTTCCAAATTCTCTGCTAGCATTACATAGTATTACGAAATTCTATCTTCTACTGGGTATGATAACCTTAAGTACTCGTTGGCTAAGGAATTACATTATGTCACTGATTACATCGATACAACGAATAGGATATACATGCATATATATGCATGCTACAGACATGATTACATGTATAGCTTGTATATTACATATATAGCATGCATGCTACAGACCCCTTAAATACTCGGCTAAGAAATCGCTTTATGTCATTCATTGCATCCAAAGAATGTAATCAATGTAGTACTGAATACTACTACATCGTATATTACATTGTATTATGGAATACTCTATTCTCTGTTATTATTACAAAGTATTATGAAAGTCTATCCTACTGGGTATGATCTTGAAATAGTTTTTCAGATGTATTAAATCTAGTGCTACTACTATCATTACTATGCAGTGTTATGAAATTCTATCTTCAACTGCCTATGAGATAATCTTAAATACGTGTTGGCTAAGAAATTGCTGTATGGCATTGATTACATCCATACAACGAATGTATTCATATAGCATGCATGCTAAAGTCACGTGAAGTACTCGGCTAAGGAATCACTATATGTCATTGATTACAATGAATAGGAAATACGGTTATATAGCAAAAGCAACTAGTGGTAGTTCCAAAATCTCTGCTAGCATTACATAGTATTACGAAATTCTAACTACTACTGCCTATGAGATAAATACGTGTTGGCTAAGACATTGCTGCATGGCATTGATTACATCCATGCAACCAATATATTCATATAGCATGCATGCAAAAGTCACGTGAAGTACTCGGCTAAGAAATCACTGTATGTCATTGATTACATCGAATAGGAAATACGGTTATATAGCAAAAGGAACAAGTGGTATTTCCAAATTCTCTGCTAGTATTACATAGTATTACAAAATTCTATCTTCTACTGGGTATGATAACCTTAAGTACTCGTTGGCTAAGGAATTACATTATGTCACTGATTACGTCGATACAACAAATAGGATATATACCTGCTATATCCATATAGCATGCATGCTACAGACATGATTACATGTATAGCATGCATGCTACAGACCCCTTAAATACTCGGCTAAGAAATCGCTTTATGTCATTCATTGCATCCAAAGAATGTATTCATTGCATCCAAAGAACGTAATAAATGTAGTAACGAATACTATTACATCGTATATTACATTGTATTATGGAATACTCTATTCTCTGCTATTATTACAAAGTATTATGAAAGTCTATCCTAGTGTGTATGATCTTGAAATAGTTTTTCAGATGTATTAAATCAATTAGTGCTACTACTATAATTACTATGCAGTGTTATGAAATTCTATCTTCAACTGCCTATGAGATAATCTTAAATACGTGTTGGCTAAGAAATTGCTGTATAGCATTGATTACATCCATGCAACCAATATATTCATATAGCATGCATGCTAAAGTCATGTGAAGTACTCGGCTAAGGAATCACTATATGTCATTGATTACAACGAATAGAAAATACGGTTATATAGCAAAAGCAACTAGTGGTAGTTCAAAAAACACTGCTAGCATTACATAGTATTACGAAATTCTATCTTCTACGGCCTATGAGATAAATACGTGTTGGCTAAGACATTGCTGCATGGCATTGATTACATCCATGCAACCAATATATTCATATAGCATGCATGCTAAAGTCACGTGAAGTACTCGGCTAAGAAATCACTGTATGTCTGATTACATCCATACGACGAATAGGAAATACGGTTATCTAGCAAAAGCAACTAGTGGTATTTCCAAATTCTCTGCTAGCATTACATAGTATTACGAAATTCTATCTTCTATGATAACCTTTACTCATTGATATGATAACCTTAAGTACTCGTTGGCTAAGGAATTACATTATGTCACTGATTACATCGATACAACGAATAGGATATACATGCATATATATGCATGCTACAGACATGATTACATGTATAGCATGTATATTACATGTATAGGATGCATGCTACAGACCCCTTAAATACTCGGCTAAGAAATCACTTTATGTCATTCATTGCATCCAAAGAATGTATTCATTGCATCCAAAGAATGTAATCAATGTAGTAGTGAATACTACTACATCGTATATTACATTGTATTACGGAATACTCTATTCTCTGTTATTATTACAAAGTATTATGAAAGTCTATCCTACTGGGTATGATCTTGAAATAGTTTTTCAGATGTATTAAATCAACTAGTGCTACTACTATCATTACTATGCAGTGTTATGAAATTCTATCTTCAACTGCCTAAGAGATAATCTTAAATACGTGTTGGCTAAGAATTTGCTGTATGGCATTGATTACATCCATACAACGAATAGGAAATACGGTTATATAGCAAAAGCAACTAGTAGTATTTCCAAAATCTCTGCTAGCATTACATAGTATTACGAAATTCTATCTTCTTCTACCTATGAGATAAATACGTGTTGGCTAAGACATTGCTGCATGGCATTGATTATATCCATGCAACCAATATATTCATATAGCATGCATGCTAAAGTCACGTGAAGTACTCGGCTAAGAAATCCCTGTTTGTCATTGATTACATCCATACAACGAATAGGAAATACGGTTATATAGCAAAAGCAACTAGTGGTAGTTCCAAAATCTCTGCTAGCATTACATAGTATTACGAAATTCTATCTTCAACTGCCTATGAGATAAAAACGTGTTGGCTAAGACATTGCTGCATGGCATTGATTACATCCATGCAATGAATGTATTCATATAGCATGCATGCTAAAGTCACGTGAAGTACTCGGCTAAGAAATCCCTGTTTGTCATTGATTACATCCATACAACGAATAGGAAATACGGTTATATAGCAAAAGCAACTAATGGTATTTCCAAATTCTCTGCTAGCATTACATAGTATTATGAAATTCTATCTTCTACTGGGTATGATAAACTTAAGTACTCGTTGGCTATAGAGTAACATTATGTCACTGATTACGTCGATTCAACGAATAGGATATATACCTGCTATATCCATATAGCATGCATGCTACAGACATGATTACATGTATAGCATGTATATTACATGTATAGCATGCATGCTACAGACACCTTAAATACTCGGCTAAGAAATCGCTTTATGTCATTCATTGCATCCAAAGAATGTATTCGTTGCATCCAAAGAATGTAATCAATGTAGTAGTGAATACTGCTACATCGTATATTACATTGTATTATGGAATACTCTATTCTCTGTTCTTATTACAAAGTATTATGAAAGTCTATCCTACTGAGTATGATCTTGAAATAGTTTTTCAGATGTATTAAATCAACTAGTGCTACTACTAGATTGGTTGAATTAAATCAACTAATGCTAAATCAACTAGTGCTACTAGTGTACTACTAGATTGAGCCTCTTGTGGCGCAGAGTGGAAAGGCAGCTGTCTGAAAGCTTTGCCCATAAGGCTGGGAGTTCAATCCCAGCAGTCGGCTCAAGGTTGACTCAGCCTTCCATCCTTCCAAGGTCGCTAAAATGAGTAACCAGCTTGCTGGGGGGTAAACGGTCATGACTGGGGAAGGCACTGGCAAACCACCCCGTATTGAGTCTGCCATGAAAACGCTAGAGGGCGTCACCCCAAGGATCAGACATGACTCGGTGCTTGCACAGGGGATACCTTTACCTTTTACCTATACTACTAGATTGACTATTGTTCTTATGCAGTGTTATGAAATTCTATCTTCAACTGCTTATGAGATAATCTTAATTACGTGTTGGCTAAGAAATTGCTGCATGGCATCGATTACATCCATGCAACGAATATATTCATATAGCATGCATGCTAAAGTCACGTGAAGTACTCGGCTAAGGAATCACTATATGTCATTGATTACAACGAATAGGAAATACGGTTATATAGCAAAAGCAACTAGTGGTAGTTCCAAAATCTCTGCTAGCATTACATAGTATTACGAAATTCTATCTTCAACTGCCTATGAGATAAAAACGTGTTGGCTAAGACATTGCTGCATGGCATTGATTACATCCATGCAACGAATATATTCATATAGCATGCATGCTAAAGTCACGGGAAGTACTCGGCTAAGAAATCACTGTATGTCATTGATTACAACGAATAGGAAATACGGTTATATAGCAAAAGGAACTAGTGGTATTTCCAAATTCTCTGCTAGCATTACATAGTATTACGAAATTCTAACTTCTATTGGGTATGATAACCTTAAGTACTCGTTGTCTAAGGATGTACATTATGTCACTGATTACATCGATACACCGAATAGGATATATACCTGCTATATCCAGATAGCATGCATGCTACAGACACCTTAAATACTCAGCTAAGAAATCGCCTTATGTCATTCATTGCATCCAAAGAATGTATTCATTGCATCCAAAGAATGTAATCAATGTAGTAGTGAATACCACTACATCGTATATTACAATGTATTATGGAATACTCTATTCTATGTTCTTATTACAAAGTATTATGAAAGTCTATCCTACTGGGTATGATCTTGAAATAGTTTTTCAGATGTATTAAATCAACTAGTGCTACTACTATCATTACTATGCAGTGTTATGAAATTCTATCTACTACTGCCTATGAGATAAATACGTGTTGGCTAAGAAATTGCTGCATGGCATTGATTACATGATACGTGTTGGCTAAGAAATTGCTGCATGGCATTGATTACATCCATGCAACGAATATATTCATATAGCATGCATGCTAAAGTCACGTGAAGTACTCGGCTAAGAAATCACTGTATGTCAGTGATTACATCCATACAACGAATAGGAAATACGGTTATATAGCAAAAGCAACTAGTGGTATTTCTAAATTCTCTGCAAGCATTACATAGTATTACGAAATTCTATCTTCTACTGGGTATGATAACCTTAAGTACTCGTTGGCTAAGGAATTACATTATGTCACTGATTACGTCGATACAACGAATAGGATATATACCTGCTATATACATATAGCATGCATGCTACAGACATGATTACATGTATAGCATGTATATTACATGTATAGCATGCATGCTACAGACACCTTAAATACTCGGCTAAGAAATCGCTTTATGTCATTCATTGCATCCAAAGAATGTATTAATTGCATCCAAAGAATATAATCAATGTAGTAGTGAATACTACTACATCGTATATTACATTGTATTATGGAATACTGTATTCTCTGTTCTTATTACAAAGTATTATGAAAGTCTATCCTACTGGGTATGATCTTGAAATAGTTTTTCAGATGTATTAAATCAACCAGTGCTACTAGTATCATTACTATGCAGTGTTATGAAATTCTATCTTCAACTGCCTATGATTTAATCTTAAATACGTGTTGGCTAAGAAATTGCTGTATGGCATTGATTACATCCATACAACGAATAGGAAATACGGTTATATAGCAAAAGCAACTAGTGGAATTTCCAAATTATCTGCTAGCATTACATAGTATTACGAAATTCTATCTTCTACTGGGTATGAGAACCTTAAGTACTCGTTGGCTAAGGAATTACAGTATGTCACTGATTACATCGATACAACGAATAGGATATATACCTGCTATATCCATATAGCATGCATGCTAGAGACACCTTAAATACTCGGCTAAGAAATCGCTTTATGTCATTCGGTTATATAGCAAAAGCAACTAGTGGTAGTTCCAAAATCTCTGCTAGCATTACATAGTATTACGAAATTCTATCTTCTACGATAACCTTAAGTACTCGTTGATATGATAACCTTAAGTACTCGGCTAAGGAATTACATTATTGCACTGATTAGTTTTTCAGATGTATTAAATCAACTAGTGCTACTACTAGATTGGTTGAATTAAATCAACTAATGCTAAATCAACTAGTGCTACTAGTGCTACTACTAGATTGAGCCTCTTGTGGCGCAGAGTGGAAAGGCAGCTGTCTGAAATAACAGAGAATAGAGTATTCCATAATACAATGTAATATACGATGTCATAGTATTCACTACTACATTAAATACGTTCTTTGGATGCAATGAATACATTCTTTGGATGCAATGAATGACATAAAACGATTTCTTAGCCGAGTATTTAAGGTGTCTGTAGCATGCATGCTATACATGTAATATGAATATATTCCCTAGGATGCTAGGAGGAGAGCCAGCAGCATTGGGATATGATGAAGCGTTTCGGCGACGGGTATCCAGCAACCCCGAGGCCAGATGGGATAGGCCGACCTTTGGGTCCGGGCATTTGGTCCTCGGCAGAAGTCAGCCGGTGGGGCGGAGGGGAATCGCCCTTCATACAGGAAAGACCTGACGGGTGTTTGCTGGGAATACAACCAGAATGGGTGCGAGAGGAAGAAATGTAAGTACTCGCATGCATGCGAGGGGTGTGGGGGTTCACATCCCAAGATAGAGTGTAGCAAGCGGCCCTTTCGGAGGGGCCGGCCCACTCCCAAAAAAGGGGGTGGGTCCGGCACCTCAGGAGGACTCGCGGGAGGCAGCGGGGAGGGGCAGGCTAATGCCTCCTAGCCCTGCTTTGTTGCACGTTAAGGCTCTATCTCCCATCAGGCTATCAACTCTTCTTCCTTTGCTTGCATCTTATCGGGATCAGGCCGCGGCCACTAACCTTAGGGAGGGATTCACTCATGGGTTCCGCATTCCATTCACGGGGGATCGGGTGGCCACGTCTTGCGCTAATTTAAAATCCGCTTGGCTAATGCCGGAGATCGTGGAGGCAAAGCTGCGAAAGGAGCTGGATGCGGGCAGGGTGGTGGGGCCGTATGCAGCCCCTCCCTTGGAGAATCTCCGGGTATCGCCTCCGGGGGTGGTGCCGAAGAGAACGCCAGGTGAGTTTCGCCTCATACACCACCTATCATACCCCAAAGGCTCATCGGTCAACGACTCCATCGATCCAGCCCTCTGTACAGTCAAATATGCCTCTTTTGATCATGCGGTAGCCTTGGTAAGGGCTTGTGGTCCGCGGGCCCTCATGGCAAAATGTGACATCAGGTCAGCCTTCCGCCTCTTACCGGTGCACCCCGGGGATTTCTCATTGCTGGGTTTTAAATTTGGGGGCATGTGGTACGTGGACAGGTCCATGCCTATGGGCTGTGCCGTGGCATGTGCGGCCTTTGAGACATTCAGCTCCTTCGTCAAATGGGTCTTTAAAAGAGAGGGATGGGTCGCCATATATCAAGCACTATTTGGATTACTACCTCTTGGTCGGCTCAGCCAGGACGGGGGAGTGCGCCCAGCGCTTATTGGGATTTCAGGAGCTGGCTGATGAACTCGGCATACCGCTGGCTCAGGAGAAGACGGAAGGTCTAACGGAGGTGCTCACCTATCTTGGGATTACCATCGATTCCAGAGAAGGGTGCTCACAGCTGCCGGCGGACAAACTCGGGGCCCTGTCAGGTCAATTACGCGCACTCTTGGCCCGCAATAAGTGTACCCTACGGGAGATGCAGCAGCTTCTCGGCCACCTAAATTTTGCCTGCAAGGCTGTAAAACCTGGGAGAGCCTTTTGCAGGCGCCTGGCTCAGGCAACAGCCGGGATTCAAGCCCCCCAACATCACATTCGCCTCACAAAGCAGATAAAAGCCGACATGGCTATCTGGCTATCATTTTTGTCATCATTTAATGGTGTGGCGATCTGGCAGTCCCCGCTGCTCCTAGGTGATGATCTGCAGGTGCAATCCGATGCAGCTGGGAGTTTAGGTTTCGGCGTGTTTTTCAATAACAGATGGTGCGCTCATCCTTGGCCTGCCAGTTGGAAAACCGGGGGCCTCCTTAGGGATCTTACGTTCCGTGAGCTCTTTCCAATTTTGGCCGCGGTGTTTATATGGAGCAAGGAGTTCAAGAACCATAGGTTACCTTTTGGTGTGATAACCAGGCGGTTGTCAGGGTTGTCAATCGGCAGTCTTCTCGCTCCGAGCGGGTAATGCGTTTGGTGCGCCGCCTAGTGTTGACCTGCTTAGTTTAACATTTCTTTTTCCGCCAAGAATGTTCCAGGGGTGGACAACGATATAGTGGATATAGCGGATATAGCGGATGCTCTATCCCGACTACAAATGCAGCGCTTCAAATTCATTACATCCATGCAACGAATATATTCATATAGCATGCATGCTAAAGTCACGTGAAGTACTCGGCTAAGAAATCACTGTATGTCATTGATTACATCCATACAACGAATAGGAAACACAAAATAGCAGGAAATAGCAAAAGCAACTAGTGGTATTTCCAAATTCTCTGCTAGTATTATAGTATAGTGATTCCTTAGCAGAGTACTTCACGTGACTTTAGCATGCATGCTATATGAATACATTCGTTGTATGGATGTAATCAATGCCATACAGCAATTTCTTACCCAACACGTATTTAAGATTATCTCATAGGCAGTTGAAGATAGAATTTCATAACACTCCATAGTAATGATACTAGTAGCACTGGTTGATTTAATACATCTGAAAAACTATTTCAAGATCATACCCAGTAGGATAGACTTTCATAATACTTTGTAATAATAACAGAATAGAGTATTCCATAATACAATATATTATACGATGTAGTAGTATTCACTACTACGTTGATTACATTATTTGGATGCAATGAATATATTCTTTGGATGCAATGAATGACATAAGGCGATTTCTTAGCCGAGTATTTAAGGTGTCTGTAGCATGCATGCTATACATGTAATATACATGCTATACATGTAATCATGTCTGTAGCATGCATGCTATATGGATATAGCAGGTATATATCCTATTCGTTGTATCGATGTAATCAGTGACATAATGTAATTCCTTAGCCAACGAGTACTTAAGGTTATCATACCCAATAGAAGATAGAATTTCATAATACTATGTAATGCTAGCAGAGAATTTGGAACTACCACTAGTTGCTTTTGCTATATAACTTTGCTATATAAGGCAGTTGAAGATAGAATTTCATAACACTGCATAGTAATGATAGTAGTAGCACTAGTTGATTTAATACATCTGAAAAACTATTTCAAGATCATACCCAGTAGGATAGACTTTCATAATACTTTGTAATAATAACAGAGAATAGAGTATTCCATAATACAATGTAATTTACGATGTAGTAGTATTCACTACTACATTGATTACATTCTTTGGATGCAATGAATGACATAAAGCGATTTCTTAGCCGAGTATTTAAGGGGTCTGTAGCATGCATGCTATACATGTAATATACATGCTATACATATAATCATGTCTGTAGCATGCATATATATGCATGTATATCCTATTCGTTGTATCGATGTAATCAGTGACGTAATGTAATTCCTTAGCCAACGAGTACTTAAGGTTATCATATCAACGAGTACTTAAGGTTATCGTAGAAGATAGAATTTCGTAATACTATGTAATGCTAGCAGAGAATTTGGAAGTACCACTAGTTGCTTTTGCTATATAACCGTATTTCCTATTCATTGTATGGATGTAATCAATGACATTCAGTGATTTCTTAGCCGAGTAATTCACGTGACTTTAGCATGAATGCTATATGAATATATTGGTTGCATGGATGTAATCAATGCCATGCAGCAATGTCTTAGCCAACACGTATTTATCTCATAGGCAGTAGAAGATAGAATTTCGTAATACTATGTAATGCTAGCAGAGATGTTGGAACTACCACTAGTTGCTTTTGCTATATAACCGTATTTCCTATTTGTTGTAATCAATGACATATAGTGATTCCTTAGCAGAGTACTTCAACCTATCTAGTAGTAGCACTAGTTGATTTAATACATCTGAAAAACTATTTCAAGATCATACTCAGTAGGATAGACTTTCATAATACTTTGTAATCAGAACAGAGAATAGAGTATTCCATAATACAATGTAATATACGATGTAGCAGTATTCACTACTACATTGATTACATTCTTTGGATGCAACGAATACATTCTTTGGATGCAATGAATGACATAAAGCGATTTCTTAGCCGAGTATTTAAGGTGTCTGTAGCATGCATGCTATACATGTAATATACATGCTATACATGTAATCATGTCTGTAGCATGCATGCTATATGGATATAGCAGGTATATATCCTATTCGTTGAATCGACGTAATCAGTGACATAATGTTACTCTATAGCCAACGAGTACTTAAGTTTATCATACCCAGTAGAAGATAGAATTTCATAATACTATGTAATGCTAGCAGAGAATTTGGAAATACCACTAGTTGCTTTTGCTATATAACCGTATTTCCTATTCGTTGTATGGATGTAATCAATGACAAACAGGGATTTCTTAGCCGAGTACTTCACGTGACTTTAGCATGCATGCTATATGAATATATTGGTTGCATGGATATAATCAATGCCATGCAGCAATGTCTTAGCCAACACGTATTTATCTCATAGGTAGAAGAAGATAGAATTTCGTAATACTATGTAATGCTAGCAGAGATTTTGGAAATACCACTAGTTGCTTTTGCTATATAACCGTATTTCCTATTCGTTGTATGGATGTAATCAATGCCATACAGCAATTTCTTAGCCAACACGTATTTAAGATTATCTCTTAGGCAGTTGAAGATAGAATCTCATAACACTGCATAGTAATGATAGTAGTAGCACAAGTTGATTTAATACATCTGAAAAACTATTTCAAGATCATACCCAGTAGGATAGACTTTCATAATACTTTGTAATAATAACAGAGAATAGAGTATTCCGTAATACAATGTAATATACGATGTAGTAGTATTCACTACTACATTGATTACATTCTTTGGATGCAATGAATGACATAAAGTGATTTCTTAGCCGAGTATTTAAGGGGTCTGTAGCATGCATCCTATACATGTAATATACATGCTATACATGTAATCATGTCTGTAGCATGCATATATATGCATGTATATCCTATTCGTTGTATCGATGTAATCAGTGACATAATGTAATTCCTTAGCCAACGAGTACTTAAGGTTATCATACCCAGTAGAAGATAGAATTTCGTAATACTATGTAATGCTAGCAGAGAATTTGGAACTACCACTAGTTGCTTTTGCTATATAACCGTATTTCCTATTCGTTGTATGGATGTAATCAATGACATACAGTGATTTCTTAGCCGAGTACTTCACGTGACTTTAGCATGCATGCTATATGAATATATTCGTTGCATGGATGTAATCAATGCCATGCAGCAATGTCTTAGCCAACACGTATTTATCTCATAGGCAGTAGAAGATAGAATTTCGTAATACTATGTAGTGCTAGCAGAGATTTTGGAACTACCACTAGTTGCTTTTGCTATATAACCGTATTTCCTTTTCGTTGTAATCAATGACATATAGTGATTCCTTAGCCAAGTACTTCACGTGACTTTAGCATGCATGCTATATGAATACATTCGTTGTATGGATATAATCAATGCCATACAGCAATTTCTTAGCCAACACGTATTCAAGATTAAATCATAGGCAGTTGAAGATAGAATTGCATAACACTGCATAGTAATGATAGTAGTAGCACTAGTTAATTTAATACATCTGAAAAACTAGAGCCGTTGCCGCCATAAACGCACGGCGGCCATTGCGGAAGCGGAGGCCCCGCGAGGACAAAGAACTCGCCGCGGCGTGCCGTTCCCAGGTAGGGGCCACTCCCCCTTCAAAAGGCACGCCGCTCACCTGAGGCGGAGGGGGCGGGGACGGGGCAGCGGCTGGCTTATAAGGCGCTAGCGGCCTGGCCAGGCACATTGCTGCCCGCTCCACGGCCACCCCTCTCTTCCTTTCCTCTCTTCTTCGCCTCGACCCCAACAGCGTTCGTTACCTGAGCAAGAGTTCTTCTTGACTCTCGGCTGCGCATTCACCGATGGGTATTTAAAAAAAAAAAGAGAGAGAGAGAGCCTAGCGGGGGGGGTTTCCCTTCGGGGTTCCAGTTCCGGGTGTTCATTGTTCTCATCAGGGCGGCAAGGCGTGATTCCTTCTACCCGGTTTCTCCCGGTTTTCGGCAGCATACGGCATGGCGCCAGCGGCTCCAAAAACCACTTCCAGGAGCACTAGCTCGCGAGCGCGCCCGCAGACCGCCCCTGCTTCCCCCTCCAGGGGAGCGGACGGTGGGACACGGGCAGCTCTTTGGCGCGGGGTGGGGTGGCGGGCCTTGGCCAGGGGGGAGCGCTCGGCTGCAAGCCGGGGGTCGCGTCGGTCCGGGACTTGCGCGGCTCTTTCAGCCACAGCCGCAGGAGGAGCAGGGGGCGGGAATTTGTCAGTACGCCGTGGGCGCACGCGTTTACCTGCTCCGCCGCGGGACCCCTCACCCGGATGCAGCAGTTCCTTCTCCGAGGGGAGCGGCCACGAGGCTTCAGTTTTTTCCACCGGCCAGGCTTCCCTCTCAGTGCCTGGGGCTCCCGGGCCACTGCCCTCTGGGGCCTCCCCGGTGAAAAAACGGGGGATTGTGAGGGTATCTAGCCCGGATGATCCCGCAGTAGGGGGGTCAGGAATAGGTCCGCATTCCGCTGCAACAGCAGGCGGGTCCGCCGGCTGCCCGCAAGGGCTCATGCCGGCTTTCGGTTGGGGTCCTCCGCCATGGGGACCCGCCATGTCCGGGGGTACTCACGGCGCTAATCCGCCAGCCCCACCAGGGCCCCCCTGGTGTTTCGGGGGGGATGGGCCCCTTTCTCTCCTTATGGATTTCCTTCCTGGGGGATCCCAGGGGGGTTGGCAGGGCAAGTGGCTGGGGGGATTTTACAGGGCTCGTCCGCGGAGGTTGGTGGGGGCACGGCAACCGGTCATTCAGCCCCCCGGCCGGCCGCCACAAGGGCACCGGCCGCTCGGCTCTCAGCTGCTCAATCGTCGGGCCGTGGGAAGGCGTCAGGATCATCCGCAGCCAAGGGGCGGAGCCGCCCACCCCCGCTCGCTGCGGGGACCTCCCGGGCCCCCCATCCATCCTCTCTTCGCACAGAGGAGCTTACATCGGTGGACAGCCCCTCCCAACAGTCTGACCCTGGCGAGCAGCTATCCGAAGAGGAGGGGGGAATCCGGGCCGAGGAGCAGCCAGCCGAAAAAATGGGCGGTGAGACTTCCACCTCCGACGAGGAGGATGGGGTTGGGCATTGGGATCCTGAGTACTGGCTGTGGGGGGAATGTGTCTCGGGGTTCCCATCTTGGCTGTTGCAATGCCGCCAAGAGGCCCGGGCGGGCATAAAGCAAAAGCAACTAGTGGTATTTCCAAATTCTCTGCTAGCATTACATAGTATTATGAAATTCTATCTTCTACTGGGTATTAGAACCTTAAGTACTCGTTGGCTAAGGAATTACATTACGTCACTGATTACATCGATACAACGAATAGGATATACATGCATATATATGCATGCTACAGACATGATTACATGTATAGCATGTATATTACATGTATAGCATGCATGCTACAGACACCTTAAATACTCGGCTAAGAAATCGCTTTATGTCATTCATTGCATCCAAAGAATGTAATCAATGTAGTAGTGAATACTACTACATCGTATATTACATGGTATTATGGAATACTCTATTCTCAGTTATTACTCTATGGAATACTCTGTTATTACTCTATGGAATACTATGGAATACTCTGTTATTACTCTATGGAATACTCTATTCTCTCAATTTTGAAGCGCTGCATTTGTAGTCGGGATAGAGCATCCGCTATATCGTTGTCCACCCCTGGAACATGCTTGGCGGAAAAAGAAATGTTAAACTTTAAGCAGGTCAACACTAGGCGGTGCACCAAACGCATTACCCGCTCGGAGCGAGAAGACTGCCGATTGACAACCCTGACAACCGCCTGGTTATCACACCAAAAGGTAACCTATGGTTCTTGAACTCCTTGCTCCATATAACCACCACGGCCAAAATTGGAAAGAGCTCAAGGAACGTAAGATCCCTAAGGAGGCCCCCGGTTTTCCAACTGGCAGGCCAAGGTTGAGCGCACCATCTGTTATTGAAAAACACGCCGAAACCTAAACTCCCATCCGCATCAGATTGCACCTGCAGATCATCACCTAGGAGCAGCGGGGACTGCCAGATCGCCACACCATTAAATGATGACAAAAATGATAGCCAGATAGCCATGTCGGCTTTTATCTGCTTTGTGAGGCGAATGTGATGTTGGGGGGCTTGAATCCCGGCCGTTGCCTGAGCCAGGCGCCTGCAAAAGGCTCTCCCAGGTTTTACAGCCTTGCAGGCAAAATTTAGGTGGCCGAGAAGCTGCTGCATCTCCCGTAGGGTACACTTATTGCGGGCCAAGAGTGCGCGTAATTGACCTGACAGGGCCCCGAGTTTGTCCGCCGGCAGCCGTGAGCACCCTTCTCTGGAATCAATGGTAATCCCAAGATAGGTGAGCACCTCCGTTGGACCTTCCGTCTTCTCCTGAGCCAGCGGTATGCCGAGTTCATCAGCCAGCTCCTGAAATCCCAATAAGCGCTGGGCGCACTCCCCCGTCCCGGCTGAGCCGACCAAGAGGTAGTCGTCCAAATAGTGCGTGATATATGGCGACCCATCCCTCTCTTTTAAAGACCCATTTGACGAAGGAGCTGAATGTCTCAAAGGCCGCACATGCCACGGCACAGCCCATAGGCATGGACCTGTCCACGTACCACATGCCCCCAAATTTAAAACCCAGCAATGAGAAATCCCCGGGGTGCACCGGTAGGAGGCGGAAGGCTGACCTGATGTCACATTTTGCCATGAGGGCCCGCGGACCACAAGCCCTTACCAAGGCTACCGCATGATCGAAAGAGGCATATTTGACTGTAAAGAGGGCTGGATCGATGGAGTCGTTGACCGATGAGCCTTTGGGGTATGATAGGTGGTGTATGAGGCCAAACTCACCTGGCGTTCTCTTCGGCACCACCCCCGGAGGCGATACCCGGAGATTCTCCAAGGGAGGGGCTGCATACGGCCCCACCACCCTGCCCGCATCCAGCTCCTTTCGCAGCTTTGCCTCCACGATCTCCGGCATTAGCCGAGCGGATTTTAAATTAGCGCAAGACGTGGCCACCCGATCCCCCGTGAATGGAATGCGGAACCCATGAGTGAATCCCTCCCTAAGGTTAGTGGCCGCGGCCTGATCCCGATAAGATGCAAGCAAAGGAAGAAGAGTTGATAGCCTGATGGGAGATGGAGCCTTAACGTGCAACCGAGCAGGGCTAGGAGGCATTAGCCTGCCCCTCCCCGCTGCCTCCCGCGAGTTCTCCTGAGGTGCCGGACCCACCCCTTTTTTTGGGAGTGGGCCGGCCCCTCCGAAAGGGCCGCTTGCTACACTCTATCTTGGGATGTGAACCCCCACACCCCTCGCATGCATGCGAGTACTTACATTTCTTCCTCTCGCACCCATTCTGGTTGTATTCCCAGCAAACGCCCGTCAGGTCTTTCCTGTATGAAGGGCGATTCCCCTCCGCCCCACCGGCTGACTTCTGCCGAGTACCAAATGCCCGGACCCAAAGGTCGGCCTATCCCATCTGGCCTCGGGGTTGCTGGATACCCGTCGCCGAAACGCTTCATCATATCCCAATGCTGCTGGCTCTCCTCCTAGCATCCTCGCATCCAACACATTCGACAAATGCCCAGCCAAGTGCGGGGCCCTCTCGGGGAAAACTGACGTGACCAGCCGGAGGTATCCAGCGAATCCCCTTGTCCAGGCAAGCAAAGAACGTTCGCCGTCATATGCAACCGGCGCCTCGTGGGGGCCCTTCACACTTGTACGTGCAGACCGCTCAAGGGGCCTAATGAACTTAAATAAATCCACATAGCAGCCGCTTAATGCCTCACCCCTTAGCTTGGTAGATAAATGGGTGCCAGGAGGAACATCACGATCCTTATACCCCAGTGGAGGGTCCTGCGTGCACCCCGAGCCCTGGATCTTGGCCCTTCCGGCCCGGGCCTCTTGGCGGCATTGTAACAGCCAAGATGGGACCCCCGGGACACATTCCCCCCGCAGCCAGTACTCAGGATCCCAATGCCCAACCCCATCCTCCTCGTCGGAGGTGGAAGACTCACCGCCCATTTTTTCGGCTGGCTGCTACTCGGCCCGGATTCCCCCCTCCTCTTCGGATAGCTGCTCGCCAGGGTCAGACTGTTGGGAGGGGCTGTTCACCGATGTAAGCTCCTCTGTGCGAAGAGATGATGGACGGGGGGCCCGGGAGGTCCACGCAGCGAGCGGGGGTGGGCGGCTCCGCCCCTTGGCTGCGGACGATCCTGACGCCTTCCCACGGCCCGACGATTGAGCAGCTGAGGGCCGAGCGGCCGGTGCCCTTGTGGTGCCGGTGCCCCCAGCCAACCCCCCTGGGATCCCCCAGGAAGGAAATCCATAAGGAGAGAAAGGGGCCCATCCCCCCCGAAACCCCAGGGGGCCCCTGGTGGGGCTGGCGGATAAGCGCCGTGAGTACCCCCGGGCATGGCGGGTCCCCATGGCGGAGGACCCCAACCGAAAGCCGGCATGAGCCCTTGCGGGCAGCCCACGGACCCGCCCGCTGTTGCAGCGGAATGTGGACCTATTCCTGACCCCCCTACTGCGGGATCTTCCGGGCTAGATACCCTCACTCTCCCCCGTTTTTTCACCGGGGAGGCCCCCGAGGGCAGTGGCCCGGGACCCCCAGGCACTGAGAGGGGAGCCTGGCCGTTGGAAAAAACTGAAGCCTCGTGGCCGCTCCCCTCGGAGAAGGAACTGCTGCATCCGTGCGAGGGGTCCCGCGGCGGAGCAGGTAAATGCGTGCGCAGGTAAACGCGTGCGCCCTCCTGCGGCTGTGGCTGAACGAGCCGCGCGAGTCCCGGACCGACGCGACCCCCGGCTTGCAGCCGAGCGCTCCCCCCCGGCCAAGGCCCGCCGCCCCGCCCCGCGCCGAAGAGCTGCCCATGTCCCGCCGGCCGCTCCCCCGGAGGGGGAAGCAGGGGCGGTCTGCGGGCACGCTCGCGAGCTAGTGCTCCTGGAAGTGGTATTTGGAGCCGCTGGCGCCATGCCGTATGCTGCCGAAAACCGGGAGAAGCCGGGTATAAGGAATGACGCCTTGCCGCCCCGATGAGAACAATGAACACCCGGAACTGGAACCCCGACGGGAAAACCCCCCCCGCTAGGCTCTCTCTCTCTCTCTCTCTTTTTTTCATACCCGTCGGTGAATGCGTAGCCGCGAGTCGAGAAGAACTCTTGCTCAGGTAACGAACGCCTTTGGGGTCGAGGTGAAGAAGAGAGGAAAGGAAGAGAGGGGTGGCCGTGGAGCGGGCAGCAATGTGCCTGGCCAGGCCGCTAGCACCTTATAAGCCAGACGCTGCCCCATCCCCGCCCCCTCCGCCTCAGGTGAGCGGCGTGCCTCCTGAAGGGGGAGTGGCCCCTACCTGGGAACGGCACGCCGCGGCGAGTTCTTTGTCCTCGCGGGGCCTCCGCTTCCGCAATGGGCGCCGCGCGTTTATGGCGGCAGCGGCTCTAGTTTTTCAGATGTATTAAATCAACTAGTGCTACTACTATCATTACTATGCAGTGTGATGCAATTCTATCTTCAACTGCCTATGATTTAATCTTAAATACGTGTTGGCTAAGAAATTGCTGTATGGCATTGATTACATCCATACAACAAATGTATTCATATAGCATGCATGCTAAAGTCACGTGAAGTACTCGGCTAAGGAATCACTATATGTCATTGATTACAACGAATAGGAAATACGGTTATATAGCAAAAGCAACTAGTGGTAGTTCCAAAATCTCTGCTAGCATTACATAGTATTACGAAATTCTATCTTCTACTGCCTATGAGATAAATACGTGTTGGCTAAGATATTGCTGCATGGCATTGATTACATCCATGCAACCAATATATTCATATAGCATGCATGCTAAAGTCACGTGAAGTACTCGGCTAAGAAATCACTGTATGTCATTGATTACATCCATACAACGAATAGGAAATACGGTTATATAGCAAAAACAACTAGTGGTAGTTCCAAATTCTCTGCTAGCATTACATAGTATTACGAAATTCTATCTTCTACTGGGTATGATTACCTTAAGTACTCGTTGGCTAAGGAATTACATTATGTCACTGATTACGTCGATACAACGAATAGGACATATACCTGCTATATCCATATAGCATGCATGCTACAGACATGATTACATGTATAGCATGTATATTACATGTATAGCATGCATGCTACAGACACCTTAAATACTCGGCTAAGAAATCGCTTTATGTCATTCATTGCATCCAAAGAATGTAATCAATGTAATAGTGAATACTACTACATCGTATATTACCTTGTATTATGGAATACTCTATTCTCTGTTCTTATTACAAAGTATTATGAAAGTCTAGCCTACTGGGTATGATCTTGAAATAGCTTTTCAGATGTATTAAATCAACTAGTGCTACTACTATCATTACTATGCAGTGTTATGAAATTCTATCTACTGCTGCCTATGAGATAAATACGTGTTGGCTAAGAAATTGCTGCATGGCATTGATTAAATCCATGCAACGAATATATTCATATAGCATGCAGGCTAAATTCACGTGAAGTACTCTGCTAAGGAATCACTATATGTCATTGATTACAACGAATAGGAAATACGGTTATATAGCAAAAGCAACTAGTGGTAGTTCCAAAATCTCTGCTAGCATTACATAGTATTACGAAATTCTATCTTCTACGATAACCTTAAGTACTCGTTGATATGATAACCTTAAGTACTCGTTGGCTAAGGAATTACATTATGTCACTGATTACATCGATACAACGAATAGGATATACATGCATATATATGCATGCTACAGACATAATTACATGTATAGCATGTATATTACATGTATAGCATGCATGCTACAGACCCCTTAAATACTCGGCTAAGAAATCGCTTTATGTCATTTATTACATCCAAAGAATGTAATCAATGTACTAGTGAATACTACTACATCATATATTACATTGTATTATGGAATACTCTATTCTCTGTTATTATTACAAAGTATTATGAAAGTCTGTCCTACTGGGTATGATCTTAAAACAGTTTTTCAGATGTATTAAATCAACTAGTGCTACAACTATCATTACTATGCAGTGTTATGAAATTCTATCTTCAACTGCCTTAAATACGTGTTCGCTAAGAAACTGCTGTACGGCATTGATTACATCCGTACAACGAATGTATTCATATAGCATGCATGCTAAAGTCACGTGAAGTACTCGGCTAAGGAATCACTATATGTCATTGATTACAATGAATAGGAAATACGGTTATATAGCAAAAGCAACTAGTGGTAGTTCCAAAATCTCTGCTAGCATTACATAGTATTACGAAATTCTATCTTCTATTGCCTATGAGATAAATACGTGTTGGCAAAGACATTGCTGCATGACATTGATTACATCCATGCAACCAATATATTCATATAGCATGCATGCTAAAGTCACGTGAAGTACTCGGCTAAGAAATCACTGTATGTCATTGATTACATCGAATAGGAAATACGGTTATATAGCAAAAGCAACTAGTGGTATTTCCAAATTCTCTGCTAGTATTACATAGTATTACGAAATTCTATCTTCTACTTGGTATGATAACCTATTACATCGTATATTACATTGTATTATGGAATACTCTATTCTCTGTTATTATTACAAAGTATTTTGAAAGTCTATTCTACTGGGTATGATCTTGAAATAGTTTTTCAGATGTATTAAATCAACTAGTGCTACTACTATCACTATCACTATTACTATGCAGTGTTATGAAATTCTATCTTCAATTGCCTATGAGATAATCTTAAATACGTGTTGACTAAGAAATTGCTGTATGGCATTGATTACATCCATACAACGAATGTATTCATATAGCATGCATGCTAAAGTCACATGAAGTATTCGGCTAAGAAATCACTGTATGTCATTGATTACATCCATACAACGAATAGGAAATACGGTTATATAGCAAAAGCAACTAGTGGTATTTCCAAATTCTCTGCTAGCATTACATAGTATTACGAAATTCTATCTTCTACTTGGTATGATAACCTATTACATCGTATATTACATTGTATTATGGAATACTCTATTCTCTGTTATTATTACAAAGTATTTTGAAAGTCTATCCTACTGGGTATGATCTTGAAATAGTTTTTCAGATGTATTAAATCAACTAGTGCTACTACTATCACTATCACTATTACTATGCAGTGTTATGAAATTCTATCTTCAATTGCCTATGAGATAATCTTAAATACGTGTTGGCTAAGAAATTGCTGTATGGCATTGATTACATCCATACAACGAATGTATTCATATAGCATGCATGCTAAAGTCACGTGAAGTATTCGGCTAAGAAATCACTGTATGTCATTGATTACATCCATACAACGAATAGGAAATACGGTTATATAGCAAAAGCAACTAGTGGTATTTCCAAATTCTCTGCTAGCATTACATAGTATTACGAAATTCTATCTTCTATTGGGTATACGAACCTTAAGTACTCCTTGGCTAAGGAATTACATTATGTCACTGATTACATCGATACAACTAATAGGATATATACCTGCTATATCCATATAGCATGCATGCTACAGACATGATTACATGTATAGCATGTATATTACATGTATAGTATGCATGTAACAGACACCTTAAATACTCGGCTAAGAAATCGCTTTATGTCATTCATTGCATCCAAAGAATGTATTCATTGCATCCAAAGAATGTAATCAATGTAGTAGTGAATACTACTACATCGTATATTACATTGTATTATGGAATACTCTATTCTCTGTTATTATTACAAAGTATTATGAAAGTCTATTCTACAGGGTATGATCTTGAAATAGTTTTTCAGATGTATTAAATCAACCAGTGCTACTAGTATCATTACTATGCAGTGTTATGAAATTCTATCTTCAACTGCCTATGATTTAATCTTAAATACGTGTTGGCTAAGAAATTGCTGTATGGCATTGATTACATCCATACAACGAATAGGAAATACGGTTATATAGCAAAAGCAGCTAGTGGTATTTCCAAATTCTCTGCTAGCATTACATAGTATTACGAAATTCTGTCTTCTACAGGGTATGAGAACCTTAAATACTTGTTGGCTAAGGAATTACAGTATGTCACTGATTACATTGATACAACGAATAGGATATATACCTGCTATATCCATATAGCATGCATGCTACAGACATGATTACATGTATAGCATGTATATTACATGCATAGCATGCATGCTACAGACACCTTAAATACTCGGCTAAGAAATCGCGTTATGTCATTCATTGCATCCAAACAATGTATTCATTGCATCCAAGGAATGTAATCAATGTAGTAGTGAATACTACTACATCGTATATTACATTGTATTATGGAATACTCTATTCTCTGTTATTATTACAAAGTATTATGAAAGTCTATCCTACTAGGTATGATCTTGAAATAGTTTTTCAGATGTATTAAATCAACCAGTGCTCCTAGTATCATTACTATGCAGTGTTATGAAATTCTATCTTCAACTGCCTATGACTTAATCTTAAGTGTTGGCTAAGAAATTGCTGTATGGCATTGATTACATCCATACAACCAATATATTCATATAGCATGCATGCTAAATTCACGTGAAGTACTCTGCTAAGGAATCACTATATGACATTCATTACAACGAATAGGAAACACGGTTATATAGCAAAAGCAACTAGTGGTAGTTCCAAAATCTCTTCTAGCATTACATAGTATTACGAGATTCTATCTTCTACTGCCTATGAGATAAATACGTGTTGGCTAAGAAATTGCTGTATGGCATTGATTACATCCATGCAACCAATATATTCATATATCATGCATGCTAAAGTCACGTGAAGTACTCGGCTAAGAAATCACTGTATGTCATTGATTACATCCATACAACGAATAGGAAATACGGTTATATAGCAAAAGCAACTAGTGGTATTTCCAAATTCTCTGCTAGCATTACATAGTATTACGAAATTCTATCTTCTACTTGGTATGATAACCTTAATTACTCGTTGGCTAAGGAATTACATTATGTCACTGATTACATTGATACAACGAATAGGATATATACCTGCTATATCCATATAGCATGCATGCTACAGACACCTTAAATACTCGGCTAAGAAATCGCTATAATTAATTGCATCCAAAGATTGTATTCATTGCATCCAAAGAGCGTAATCAATGTAGTAGTGAATACTATTACATCGTATATTACATTGTATTATGGAATACTCTATTCTCTGTTATTATTACAAAGTATTACGAAAGTCTATCCTACTGGGTATGATCTTGAAATAGTTTTTCACATGTATTTAGTGCTACTACTATCATTACTATGCAGTGTTATGAAATTCTATCTTCAACTGCCTATGAGATAATCTTAAATACGTGTTGGCTAAGAAATTGCTGTATGGCATTGATTACATCCATACAACGAATGTATTCATATAGCATGCATGCTAAAGTCACGTGAAGTACTCTGCTAAGGAATCACTATATGTCATTGATTACAACGAATAGGAAATACGGTTATATAGCAAAAGCAACTAGTGGTAGTTCCAACATCTCTGCTAGCATTACATAATATTATGAAATTCTATCTTCAACTGCCTATGAGATAATCTTAAATACGTGTTGGCTAAGACATTGCTGCATGGCATTGATTTCATCCATACAACCAATATATTCATATAGCATGCATGCTAAAATCACGTGAAGTACTCGGCTAAGAAATCACTGTATGTCATTGACTACATCCATACAACGAATAGGAAATAGGAAATCATATGCATAGGAAATCATATGCAGTTGAAGATAGAATTTCATAACACTGCATAGTAATGATAGTAGTAGCACTAGTTGATTTAATACATCTGAAAAACTATTTTAAGATCATACCCAGTAGGATAGACTTTCATAATTCTTTGTAATAAGAACAGAGAATAGAGTATTCCATAATACATTGTAATATACGATGTAGTAGTATTCACTACTACATTGATTACATTCTTTGGATGCAATGAATACATTCTTTGGATGCAATGAATGACATAAAGCGATTTCTTAGCCGAGTATTTAAGGTTTCTGTTACATGCATACTATACATGTAATATACATGCTATACATGTAATCATGTCTGTAGCATGCATGCTATATGGATATAGCAGGTATATATCCTATTAGTTGTATCGATGTAATCAGTGACATAATGTAATTCCTTAGCCAAGGAGTACTTAAGGTTATCATACCCAATAGAAGATAGAATTTCGTAATACTATGTAATGCTAGCAGAGAATTTCGAAATACCACTAGTTCCTTTTGCTATATAACCGTATTTCCTATTCGTTGTAATCAATGACATATAGTGATTCCTTAGCCGAGTACTTCACGTGACTTTAGCATGCATGCTATATGAATACATTCGTTGTATGGATGTAATCAATGCCATAGAGCAATTTCTTAGCCAACACGTGTTTAAGATTATCTCATAGGCAATTGAAGATAGAATTTCATAACACTGCATAGTAATAGTGATAGTGATAGTAGTAGCACTAGTTGATTTAATACATCTGAAAAACTATTTCAAGATCATACCCAGTAGGATAGACTTTCAAAATACTTTGTAATAGTAACAGAGAATAGAGTATTCCATAATACAATGTAATATACGATGTAATAGGTTATCATACCAAGTAGAAGATAGAATTTCGTAATACTATGTAATATTAGCAGAGAATTTGGAAATACCACTAGTTGCTTTTGCTATATAACCGTATTTCCTATTCGATGTAATCAATGACATACAGTGATTTCTTAGCCGAGTACTTCACGTGACTTTAGCATGCATGCTATATGAATATATTGGTTGCATGGATGTAATCAATGCCATGCAGCAATGTCTTTGCCAACACGTATTTATCTCATAGGCAGTAGAAGATAGAATTTCGTAATACTATGTAATGCTAGCAGAGATTTTGGAACTACCACTAGTTGCTTTTGCTATATAACCGTATTTCCTATTCATTGTAATCAATGACATATAGTGATTCCTTAGCCGAGGAATCAATGACATATAGTGATTCCTTGCTTTATGCCCGCCCGGGCCTCTTGGCGGCATTGCAACAGCCAAGATGGGAACCCCGGGACACATTCCCCCCACAGCCAGTACTCAGGATCCCAATGCCCAACCCCATCCTCCTCGTCGGTGGAAGACTCACCGCCCATTTTTTCGGCTGGCTGCTCCTCGGCCCGGATTCCCCCCTCCTCTTCGGATAGCTGCTCGCCAGGGTCAGACTGTTGGGAGGGGCTGTCCACCGATGTAAGCTCCTCTGTGCGAAGAGAGGATGGACGGGGGCCCGGGAGGTCCCCGCAGCGAGCGGGGGTGGGTGGCTCCGCCCCTTGGCTGCGGATGATCCTGACGCCTTCCCACGGCCCGACGATTGAGCAGCTGAGGGCCGAGCGGCCGGTGCCCTTGTGGCGGCCGGCCGGGGGGCTGAACGACCGGTTGCCCTGCCCCCACCAACCTCCGCGGACGAGCCCTGTAAAACCCCCCCAGCCACTTGCCCTGCCAACCCCCCTGGGATCCCCCAGGAAGGAAATCCATAAGGAGAGAAAGGGGCCCATCCCCCCCGAAACACCAGGGGGGCCCTGGTGGGGCTGGCGGATTAGTGCCGTGAGTACCCCCGGACATGGCGGGTCCCCATGGCGGAGGACCCCAACCGAAAGCCGGCATGAGCCCTTGCGGGCAGCCGGCGGACCCGCCTGCTGTTGCAGCGGAATGCGGACCTATTCCTGACCCCCCTACTGCGGGATCTTCCGGGCTAGATACCCTCACTATCCCCCGTTTTTTCACCGGGGAGGCCCCCGAGGGCAGTGGCCCGGGACCCCCAGGCACTGAGAGGGGAGCCTGGCCGGTGGAAAAAACTGAAGCCTCGTGGCCGCTCCCCTCGGAGAAGGAACTGCTGCATCCGGGTGAGGGGTCCCGCGGCGGAGCAGGTAAACGCGTGCGCCCACGGCGTACTGACAAATTCCCGCCCCCTGCTCCTCCTACGGCTGTGGCTGAAAGAGCCGCGCAAGTCCTGGACCGACGCGACCCCCGGCTTGCAGCCGAGCGCTCCCCCCTGGCCAAGGCCCGCCACCCCACCCCGCGCCAAAGAGCTGCCCGTGTCCCACCATCCGCTCCCCTGGAGGGGGAAGCAGGGGCGGTCTGCGGGCGCGCTCGCGAGCTAGTGCTCCTGGAAGTGGTTTTTGGAGCCGCTGGCGCCATGCCGTATGCTGCCGAAAACCGGGAGAAACCGGGTAGAAGGAATCACGCCTTGCCGCCCCGATGAGAACAATGAACACCCGGAACTGGAACCCCGAAGGGAAACCCCCCCCGCTAGGCTCTCTCTCTCTCTCTCTCTCTCTCTTTTTCATACCCGTCGGTGAATGCGTAGCCGCGAGTCGAGAAGAACTCTTGCTCAGGTAACGAACGCTGTTGGGGTCGAGGCGAAGAAGACAGGAAAGGAAGAGAGGGGTGGCCGTGGAGCGGGCAGCAATGTGCCTGGCCAGGCCGCTAGCGCCTTATAAGCCAGCCGCTGCCCCGTCCCCGCCCCCTCCGCCTCAGGTGAGCGGCGTGCCTTTTGAAGGGGGAGTGGCCCCTACCTGGGAACGGCACGCCGCGGCGAGTTCTTTGTCCTCGCGGGGCCTCCGCTTCCGCAATGGCCGCCGCGCGTTTATGGCGGCAACGGCTCTAGTTTTTCAGATGTATTAAATCAACTAGTGCTACTACTATCATTACTATGCAGTGTTATGCAATTCTATCTTCAACTGCCTATGATTTAATCTTGAATACGTGTTGGCTAAGAAATTGTTGTATGGCATTGATTATATCCATACAACGAATGTATTCATATAGCATGCATGCTAAAGTCACGTGAAGTACTCGGCTAAGGAATCACTATATGTCTGATTACATCCATACGACGAATAGGAAATACGGTTATCTAGCAAAAGCAACTAGTGGTATTTCCAAATTCTCTGCTAGCATTACATAGTATTACGAAATTCTATCTTCTATGATAACCTTTACTCGTTGATATGATAACCTTAAGTACTCGTTGGCTAAGGAATTACATTATGTCACTGATTACATAGATACAACGAATAGGATATACATGCATATATATGCATGCTACAGACATGATTACATGTATAGCATGTATATTACATGTATAGGATGCATGCTACAGACCCCTTAAATACTCGGCTAAGAAATCACTTTATGTCATTCATTGCATCCAAAGAATGTAATCAATGTAGTAGTGAATACTACTACATCGTATATTACATTGTATTACGGAATACTCTATTCTCTGTTATTATTACAAAGTATTATGAAAGTCTATCCTACTGGGTATGATCTTGAAATAGTTTTTCAGATGTATTAAATCAACTAGTGCTACTACTATCATTACTATGCAGTGTTATGAGATTCTATCTTCAACTGCCTAAGAGATAATCTTAAATACGTGTTGGCTAAGAAATTGCTGTATGGCATTGATTACATCCATACAACGAATAGGAAATACGGTTATATAGCAAAAGCAACTAGTGGTATTTCCAAAATCTCTGCTAGCATTACATAGTATTACGAAATTCTATCTTCTTCTACCTATGAGATAAATACGTGTTGGCTAAGACATTGCTGCATGGCATTGATTATATCCATGCAACCAATATATTCATATAGCATGCATGCTAAAGTCACGTGAAGTACTCGGCTAAGAAATCCCTGTTTGTCATTGATTACATCCATACAACGAATAGGAAATACGGTTATATAGCAAAAGCAACTAGTGGTATTTCCAAATTCTCTGCTAGCATTACATAGTATTATGAAATTCTATCTTCTACTGGGTATGATAAACTTAAGTACTCGTTGGCTATAGAGTAACATTATGTCACTGATTACATCGATTCAACGAATAGGATATATACCTGCTATATCCATATAGCATGCATGCTACAGACATGATTACATGTATAGCATGTATATTACATGTATAGCATGCATGCTACAGACACCTTAAATACTCGGCTAAGAAATCGCTTTATGTCATTCATTGCATCCAAAGAATGTATTCGTTGCATCCAAAGAATGTAATCAATGTAGTAGTGAATACTGCTACATCGTATATTACATTGTATTATGGAATACTCTATTCTCTGTTCTTATTACAAAGTATTATGAAAGTCTATCCTACTGAGTATGATCTTGAAATAGTTTTTCAGATGTATTAAATCAACTAGTGCTACTACTAGATTGGTTGAATTAAATCAACTAATGCTAAATCAACTAGTGCTACTAGTGCTACTACTAGATTGAGCCTCTTGTGGCGCAGAGTGGAAAGGCAGCTGTCTGAAAGCTTTGCCCATAACGCTGGGAGTTCAATCCCAGCAGCCGGCTCAAGGTTGACTCAGCTTTCCATCCTTCCAAGGTCGGTAAAATGAGTAACCAGCTTGCTGGGGGGTAAACGGTCATGACTGGGGAAGGCACTGGCAAACCACCCCGTATTGAGTCTGCCATGAAAACGCTAGAGGGCGTCACCCCAAGGATCAGACATGACTCGGTGCTTGCACAGGGGATACCTTTACCTTTTACCTATACTACTAGATTGACTATTGTTCTTATGCAGTGTTATGAAATTCTATCTTCAACTGCTTATGAGATAATCTTAATTACGTGTTGGCTAAGAAATTGCTGCATGGCATCGATTACATCCATGCAACGAATATATTCATATAGCATGCATGCTAAAGTCACGTGAAGTACTCGGCTAAGGAATCACTATATGTCATTGATTACAACGAATAGGAAATACGGTTATATAGCAAAAACAACTAGTGGTAGTTCCAAAATCTCTGCTAGCATTACATAGTATTACGAAATTCTATCTTCAACTGCCTATGAGATAAAAACGTGTTGGCTAAGACATTGCTGCATGGCATTGATTACATCCATGCAACGAATATATTCATATAGCATGCATGCTAAAGTCACTTGAAGTACTCGGCTAAGAAATCCCTGTCTGTCATTGATTACATCCATACAACGAATAGGAAATACGGTTATATAGCAAAAGCAACTAGTGGTATTTCCAAATTCTCTGCTAGCATTACATAGTATTATGAAATTCTATCTTCTACTGGGTATGATAAACGTAAGTACTCGTTGGCTATAGAGTAACATTATGTCACTGATTACGTCGATTCAACGAATAGGATATATACCTGCTATATCCATATAGCATGCATGCTACAGACATGATTACATGTATAGCATGTATATTACATGTATAGCATGCATGCTACAGACACCTTAAATACTCGGCTAAGAAATCGCTTTATGTCATTCATTGCATCCAAAGAATGTATTCGTTGCATCCAAAGAATGTAATCAATGTAGTAGTGAATACTGCTACATCGTATATTACATTGTATTATGGAATACTCTATTCTCTGTTCTTATTACAAAGTATTATGAAAGTCTATCCTACTGAGTATGATCTTGAAATAGTTTTTCAGATGTATTAAATCAACTAGTGCTACTACTAGATAGGTTGAATTAAATCAACTAATGCTAAATCAACTAGTGCTACTAGTGCTACTACTAGATTGAGCCTCTTGTGGCGCAGAGTGGAAAGGCAGCTGTCTGAAAGCTTTGCCCATAAGGCTGGGAGTTCAATCCCAGCAGCCAGCTCAAGGTTGACTCAGCCTTCCATCCTTCCAAGGTCGGTAAAATGAGTAACCAGCTTGCTGGGGGGTAAACGGTCATGACTGGGGAAGGCACTGGCAAACCACCCCGTATTGAGTCTGCCATGAAAACGCTAGAGGGCGTCACCCCAAGGATCAGACATGACTCGGTGCTTGCACAGGGGATACCTTTACCTTTTACCTATACTACTAGATTGACTATTGTTCTTATGCACTGTTATGAAATTCTATCTTCAACTGCTTATGAGATAATCCTAATTACGTGTTGGCTAAGAAATTGCTGCATGGCATCGATTACATCCATGCAACGAATATATTCATATAGCATGCATGCTAAAGTCACGTGAAGTACTCGGCTAAGGAATCACTATATGTCATTGATTACAACGAATAGGAAATACGGTTATATAGCAAAAGCAACTAGTGGTAGTTCCAAAATCTCTGCTAGCATTACATAGTATTACGAAATTCTATCTTCAACTGCCTATGAGATAAAAACGTGTTGGCTAAGACATTGCTGCATGGCATTGATTACATCCATGCAACGAATATATTCATATAGCATGCATGCTAAAGTCACGGGAAGTACTCGGCTAAGAAATCACTGTATGTCATTGATTACAACGAATAGGAAATACGGTTAGATAGCAAAAGGAACTAGTGGTATTTCCAAATTCTCTGCTAGCATTACATAGTATTACGAAATTCTATCTTCTACTGGGTATGATAGCCTTAAGTACTCGTTGGCTAAGGAATTACATTATGTCACTGATTACATCGATACACCGAATAGGATATATACCTGCTATATCCAGATAGCATGCATGCTACAGACACCTTAAATACTCAGCTAAGAAATCGCCTTATGTCATTCATTGCATCCAAAGAATGTATTCATTGCATCCAAAGAATGTAATCAATGTAGTAGTGAATACCACTACATCGTATATTACATTGTATTATGGAATCCTCTATTCTATGTTCTTATTACAAAGTATTATGAAAGTCTATCCTACTGGGTATGATCTTGAAATAGTTTTTCAGATGTATTAAATCAACTAGTGCTACTACTATCATTACTATGCAGTGTTATGAAATTCTATCTACTACTGCCTATGAGATAAATACGTGTTGGCTAAGAAATGGCTGCATGGCATTGATTACATGATACGTGTTGGCTAAGAAATTGCTGCATGGCATTGATTACATCCATGCAACGAATATATTCATATAGCATGCATGCTAAAGTCACGTGAAGTACTCGGCTAAGAAATCACTGTATGTCATTGATTACATCCATACAACGAATAGGAAATACGGTTATATAGCAAAAGCAACTAGTGGTATTTCCAAATTCTCTGCTAGCATTACATAGTATTATGAAATTCTATCTTCTACTGGGTATGATAACCTTAAGTACTCGTTGGCTAAGGAATTACTTTATGTCACTGATTACGTCGATACAACGAATAGGATATATACCTGCTATATCCATATAGCATGCATGCTACAGACATGATTATATGTATAGCATGTATATTACATGTATAGCATGCATGCTACAGACCCCTTAAATACTCGGCTAAGAAATCGCTTTATGTCATTCATTGCATCCAAAGAATGTATTCATTGCATCCAAAGAATGTAATCAATGTAGTAGTGAATACTACTACATCGTATATTACATTGTATTATGGAATACTCTATTCTCTGTTATTATTACATAGTATTATGAAAGTCTATCCTACTGGGTATGATCTTGAAATAGTTTTTCAGATGTATTAAATCAACCAGTGCTACTACTATTACTATGCAGTGTTATGAAATTCTATCTTCAACTGCCTATGATTTAATCTTAAATACGTGTTGGCTAAGAAATTGCTGTATGGCATTGATTACATCCATACAACGAATAGGAAATACGGTTATATAGCAAAAGCAACTAGTGGTATTTCCAAATTCTCTGCTAGCATTACATAGTATTACGAAATTCTATCTTCTACTGGGTATTAGAAACTTAAGTACTCGTTGGCTAAGGAATTACAGTATGTCACTAATTACATCGATACAACGAATAGGATATATACCTGCTATATCCATATAGCATGCATGCTACAGACATGATTACATGTATAGCATGTATATTACATGCATAGCATGCATGCTACAGACCCCTTACAGAAGGGGTCATTGATTACAATAATCTTAAATACGTGTTGGCTAAGAAATTGCTGTATGGCATTGATTACATCCATACAACGAATGTATTCATATAACATGCATGCTAAAGTCACGTGAAGTACTCGGCTAAGGAATCACTATATGTCATTGATTACAACGAATAGGAAATACGGTTATATAGCAAAAGGAACTAGTGGTATTTCCAAATTCTCTGCTAGCATTACATAGTATTACGAAATTCTATCTTCTATTGGGTATGATAACCTTAAGTACTCCTTGGCTAAGGAATTACATTATGTCACTGATTACATCGATACAACTAATAGGATATATACCTGCTATATCCATATAGCATGCATGCTACAGACATGATTACATGTATAGCATGTATATTACATGTATAGTATGCATGTAACAGACACCTTAAATACTCGGCTAAGAAATCGCTTTATGTCATTCATTGCATCCAAAGAATGTATTCATTGCATCCAAAGAATGTAATCAATGTAGTAGTGAATACTACTACATCGTATATTACAATGTATTATGGAATACTCTATTCTCTGTTCTTATTACAAAGAATTATGAAAGTCTATCCTACTGGGTATGATCTTAAAATAGTTTTTCAGATGTATTAAATCAACTAGTGCTACTACTATCATTACTATGCAGTGTTATGAAATTCTATCTTCAACTGCATATGATTTCCTATGCATATGATTTCCTATTTCCTATTCGTTGTATGGATGTAGTCAATGACATACAGTGATTTCTTAGCCGAGTACTTCACGTGATTTTAGCATGCATGCTATATGAATATATTGGTTGTATGGATGAAATCAATGCCATGCAGCAATGTCTTAGCCAACACGTATTTAAGATTATCTCATAGGCAGTTGAAGATAGAATTTCATAATACTATGTAATGCTAGCAGAGATGTTGGAACTACCACTAGTTGCTTTTGCTATATAACCGTATTTCCTATTCGTTGTAATCAATGACATATAGTGATTCCTTAGCAGAGTACTTCACGTGACTTTAGCATGCATGCTATATGAATACATTCGTTGTATGGATGTAATCAATGCCATACAGCAATTTCTTAGCCAACACGTATTTAAGATTATCTCATAGGCAGTTGAAGATAGAATTTCATAACACTGCATAGTAATGATAGTAGTAGCACTAAATACATGTGAAAAACTATTTCAAGATCATACCCAGTAGGATAGACTTTCGTAATACTTTGTAATAATAACAGAGAATAGAGTATTCCATAATACAATGTAATATACGATGTAATAGTATTCACTACTACATTGATTACGCTCTTTGGATGCAATGAATACAATCTTTGGATGCAATTAATTATAGCGATTTCTTAGCCGAGTATTTAAGGTGTCTGTAGCATGCATGCTATATGGATATAGCAGGTATATATCCTATTCGTTGTATCAATGTAATCAGTGACATAATGTAATTCCTTAGCCAACGAGTAATTAAGGTTATCATACCAAGTAGAAGATAGAATTTCGTAATACTATGTAATGCTAGCAGAGAATTTGGAAATACCACTAGTTGCTTTTGCTATATAACCGTATTTCCTATTCGTTGTATGGATGTAATCAATGACATACAGTGATTTCTTAGCCGAGTACTTCACGTGACTTTAGCATGCATGATATATGAATATATTGGTTGCATGGATGTAATCAATGCCATACAGCAATTTCTTAGCCAACACGTATTTATCTCATAGGCAGTAGAAGATAGAATCTCGTAATACTATGTAATGCTAGAAGAGATTTTGGAACTACCACTAGTTGCTTTTGCTATATAACCGTATTTCCTATTCGTTGTAATGAATGTCATATAGTGATTCCTTAGCAGAGTACTTCACGTGAATTTAGCATGCATGCTATATGAATATATTGGTTGTATGGATGTAATCAATGCCATACAGCAATTTCTTAGCCAACACGTATTTAAGATTAAGTCATAGGCAGTTGAAGATAGAATTTCATAACACTGCATAGTAATGATACTAGGAGCACTGGTTGATTTAATACATCTGAAAAACTATTTCAAGATCATACCTAGTAGGATAGACTTTCATAATACTTTGTAATAATAACAGAGAATAGAGTATTCCATAATACAATGTAATATACGATGTAGTAGTATTCACTACTACATTGATTACATTCCTTGGATGCAATGAATACATTGTTTGGATGCAATGAATGACATAACGCGATTTCTTAGCCGAGTATTTAAGGTGTCTGTAGCATGCATGCTATGCATGTAATATACATGCTATACATGTAATCATGTCTGTAGCATGCATGCTATATGGATATAGCAGGTATATATCCTATTCGTTGTATCAATGTAATCAGTGACATACTGTAATTCCTTAGCCAACAAGTATTTAAGGTTCTCATACCCTGTAGAAGACAGAATTTCGTAATACTATGTAATGCTAGCAGAGAATTTGGAAATACCACTAGCTGCTTTTGCTATATAACCGTATTTCCTATTCGTTGTATGGATGTAATCAATGCCATACAGCAATTTCTTAGCCAACACGTATTTAAGATTAAATCATAGGCAGTTGAAGATAGAATTTCATAACACTGCATAGTAATGATACTAGTAGCACTGGTTGATTTAATACATCTGAAAAACTATTTCAAGATCATACCCTGTAGAATAGACTTTCATAATACTTTGTAATAATAACAGAGAATAGAGTATTCCATAATACAATGTAATATACGATGTAGTAGTATTCACTACTACATTGATTACATTCTTTGGATGCAATGAATACATTCTTTGGATGCAATGAATGACATAAAGCGATTTCTTAGCCGAGTATTTAAGGTGTCTGTTACATGCATACTATACATGTAATATACATGCTATACATGTAATCATGTCTGTAGCATGCATGCTATATGGATATAGCAGGTATATATCCTATTAGTTGTATCGATGTAATCAGTGACATAATGTAATTCCTTAGCCAAGGAGTACTTAAGGTTCTCATACCCAATAGAAGATAGAATTTCGTAATACTATGTAATGCTAGCAGAGAATTTGGAAATACCACTAGTTGCTTTTGCTATATAACCGTATTTCCTATTCGTTGTATGGATGTAATCAATGACATACAGTGATTTCTTAGCCGAATACTTCACGTGACTTTAGCATGCATGCTATATGAATACATTCGTTGTATGGATGTAATCAATGCCATACAGCAATTTCTTAGCCAACACGTATTTAAGATTATCTCATAGGCAATTGAAGATAGAATTTCATAACACTGCATAGTAATAGTGATAGTGATAGTAGTAGCACTAGTTGATTTAATACATCTGAAAAACTATTTCAAGATCATACCCAGTAGGATAGACTTTCAAAATACTTTGTAATAATAACAGAGAATAGAGTATTCCATAATACAATGTAATATACGATGTAATAGGTTATCATACCAAGTAGAAGATAGAATTTCGTAATACTATGTAATGCTAGCAGAGAATTTGGAAATACCACTAGTTGCTTTTGCTATATAACCGTATTTCCTATTCGTTGTATGGATGTAATCAATGACATACAGTGATTTCTTAGCCGAATACTTCACGTGACTTTAGCATGCATGCTATATGAATATATTGGTTGCATGGATGTAATCAATGTCATGCAGCAATGTCTTTGCCAACACGTATTTATCTCATAGGCAATAGAAGATAGAATTTCGTAATACTATGTAATGCTAGCAGAGATTTTGGAACTACCACTAGTTGCTTTTGCTATATAACCGTATTTCCTATTCATTGTAATCAATGACATATAGTGATTCCTTAGCCGAGTACTTCACGTGACTTTAGCATGCATGCTATATGAATACATTCGTTGTACGGATGTAATCAATGCCGTACAGCAGTTTCTTAGCGAACACGTATTTAAGGCAGTTGAAGATAGAATTTCATAACACTGCATAGTAATGATAGTTGTAGCACTAGTTGATTTAATACATCTGAAAAACTGTTTTAAGATCATACCCAGTAGGACAGACTTTCATAATACTTTGTAATAATAACAGAGAATAGAGTATTCCATAATACAATGTAATATATGATGTAGTAGTATTCACTAGTACATTGATTACATTCTTTGGATGTAATAAATGACATAAAGCGATTTCTTAGCCGAGTATTTAAGGGGTCTGTAGCATGCATGCTATACATGTAATATACATGCTATACATGTAATTATGTCTGTAGCATGCATATATATGCATGTATATCCTATTCGTTGTATCGATGTAATCAGTGACATAATGTAATTCCTTAGCGAACGAGTACTTAAGGTTATCATATCAACGAGTACTTAAGGTTATCGTAGAAGATAGAATTTCGTAATACTATGTAATGCTAGCAGAGATTTTGGAACTACCACTAGTTGCTTTTGCTATATAACCGTATTTCCTATTCGTTGTAATCAATGACATATAGTGATTCCTTAGCAGAGTACTTCACGTGAATTTAGCCTGCATGCTATATGAATATATTCGTTGCATGGATGTAATCAATGCCATGCAGCAATTTCTTAGCCAACACGTATTTATCTCATAGGCAGCAGTAGATAGAATTTCATAACACTGCATAGTAATGATAGTAGTAGCACTAGTTGATTTAATACATCTGAAAAGCTATTTCAAGATCATACCCAGTAGGCTAGACTTTCATAATACTTTGTAATAAGAACAGAGAATAGAGTATTCCATAATACAAGGTAATATACGATGTAGTAGTATTCACTATTACATTGATTACATTCTTTGGATGCAATGAATGACATAAAGCGATTTCTTAGCCGAGTATTTAAGGTGTCTGTAGCATGCATGCTATACATGTAATATACATGCTATACATGTAATCATGTCTGTAGCATGCATGCTATATGGATATAGCAGGTATATGTCCTATTCGTTGTATCGACGTAATCAGTGACATAATGTAATTCCTTAGCCAACGAGTACTTAAGGTTATCATACCCAGTAGAAGATAGAATTTCGTAATACTATGTAATGCTAGCAGAGAATTTGGAACTACCACTAGTTGTTTTTGCTATATAACCGTATTTCCTATTCGTTGTATGGATGTAATCAATGACATACAGTGATTTCTTAGCCGAGTACTTCACGTGACTTTAGCATGCATGCTATATGAATATATTGGTTGCATGGATGTAATCAATGCCATGCAGCAATATCTTAGCCAACACGTATTTATCTCATAGGCAGTAGAAGATAGAATTTCGTAATACTATGTAATGCTAGCAGAGATTTTGGAACTACCACTAGTTGCTTTTGCTATATAACCGTATTTCCTATTCGTTGTAATCAATGACATATAGTGATTCCTTAGCCGAGTACTTCACGTGACTTTAGCATGCATGCTATATGAATACATTTGTTGTATGGATGTAATCAATGCCATACAGCAATTTCTTAGCCAACACGTATTTAAGATTAAATCATAGGCAGTTGAAGATAGAATTGCATCACACTGCATAGTAATGATAGTAGTAGCACTAGTTGATTTAATACATCTGAAAAACTAGAGCCGCTGCCGCCATAAACGCGCGGCGGCCATTGCGGAAGCGGAGGCCCCGCGAGGACAAAGAACTCGCCGCGGCGTGCCGTTCCCAGGTAGGGGCCACTCCCCCTTCAGGAGGCACGCCGCTCACCTGAGGCGGAGGGGGCGGGGATGGGGCAGCGTCTGGCTTATAAGGTGCTAGCGGCCTGGCCAGGCACATTGCTGCCCGCTCCACGGCCACCCCTCTCTTCCTTTCCTCTCTTCTTCACCTCGACCCCAAAGGCGTTCGTTACCTGAGCAAGAGTTCTTCTCGACTCGCGGCTACGCATTCACCGACGGGTATGAAAAAAAGAGAGAGAGAGAGAGAGAGCCTAGCGGGGGGGGGGTTTCCCGTCGGGGTTCCAGTTCCGGGTGTTCATTGTTCTCATCGGGGCGGCAAGGCGTGATTCCTTATACCCGGCTTCTCCCGGTTTTCGGCAGCATACGGCATGGCGCCAGCGGCTCCAAATACCACTTCCAGGAGCACTAGCTCGCGAGCGTGCCCGCAGACCGCCCCTGCTTCCCCCTCCGGGGGAGCGGCCGGCGGGACATGGGCAGCTCTTCGGCGCGGGGCGGGGCGGCGGGCCTTGGCCGGGGGGGAGCGCTCCGCTGCAAGCCGGGGGTCGCGTCGGTCCGGGACTCGCGCGGCTCGTTCAGCCACAGCCGCAGGAGGGCGCACGCGTTTACCTGCGCACGCATTTACCTGCTCCGCCGCGGGACCCCTCGCACGGATGCAGCAGTTCCTTCTCCGAGGGGAGCGGCCACGAGGCTTCAGTTTTTTCCAACGGCCAGGCTCCCCTCTCAGTGCCTGGGGGTCCCGGGCCACTGCCCTCGGGGGCCTCCCCGGTGAAAAAACGGGGGAGAGTGAGGGTATCTAGCCCGGAAGATCCCGCAGTAGGGGGGTCAGGAATAGGTCCACATTCCGCTGCAACAGCGGGCGGGTCCGTGGGCTGCCCGCAAGGGCTCATGCCGGCTTTCGGTTGGGGTCCTCCGCCATGGGGACCCGCCATGCCCGGGGGTACTCACGGCGCTTATCCGCCAGCCCCACCAGGGGCCCCCTGGGGTTTCGGGGAGGATGGGCCCCTTTCTCTCCTTATGGATTTCCTTCCTGGGGGATCCCAGGGGTGTTGGCTGGGGGCACCGGCACCACAAGGGCACCGGCCGCTCGGCCCTCAGCTGCTCAATCGTCGGGCCGTGGGAAGGCGTCAGGATCGTCCGCAGCCAAGGGGCGGAGCCGCCCACCCCCGCTCGCTGCGTGGACCTCCCGGGCCCCCCGTCCATCATCTCTTCGCACAGAGGAGCTTACATCGGTGAACAGCCCCTCCCAACAGTCTGACCCTGGCGAGCAGCTATCCGAAGAGGAGGGGGGAATCCGGGCCGAGTAGCAGCCAGCCGAAAAAATGGGCGGTGAGTCTTCCACCTCCGACGAGGAGGATGGGGTTGGGCATTGGGATCCTGAGTACTGGCTGCGGGGGGAATGTGTCCCGGGGGTCCCATCTTGGCTGTTACAATGCCGCCAAGAGGCCCGGGCCGGCAGGGCCAAGATCCAGGGCTCGGGGTGCACGCAGGACCCTCCACTGGGGTATAAGGATCGTGATGTTCCTCCTGGCACCCATTTATCTACCAAGCTAAGGGGTGAGGCATTAAGCGGCTGCTATGTGGATTTATTTAAGTTCATTAGGCCCCTTGAGCGGTCTGCACGTACAAGTGTGAAGGGCCCCCACGAGGCGCCGGTTGCATATGACGGCGAACGTTCTTTGCTTGCCTGGACAAGGGGATTCGCTGGATACCTCCGGCTGGTCACGTCAGTTTTCCCCGAGAGGGCCCCGCACTTGGCTGGGCATTTGTCGAATGTGTTGGATGCGAGGATGCTAGGAGGAGAGCCAGCAGCATTGGGATATGATGAAGCGTTTCGGCGACGGGTATCCAGCAACCCCGAGGCCAGATGGGATAGGCCGACCTTTGGGTCCGGGCATTTGGTACTCGGCAGAAGTCAGCCGGTGGGGCGGAGGGGAATCGCCCTTCATACAGGAAAGACCTGACGGGCGTTTGCTGGGAATACAACCAGAATGGGTGCGAGAGGAAGAAATGTAAGTACTCGCATGCATGCGAGGGGTGTGGGGGTTCACATCCCAAGATAGAGTGTAGCAAGCGGCCCTTTCGGAGGGGCCGGCCCACTCCCAAAAAAAGGGGTGGGTCCGGCACCTCAGGAGAACTCGCGGGAGGCAGCGGGGAGGGGCAGGCTAATGCCTCCTAGCCCTGCTCGGTTGCACGTTAAGGCTCCATCTCCCATCAGGCTATCAACTCTTCTTCCTTTGCTTGCATCTTATCGGGATCAGGCCGCGGCCACTAACCTTAGGGAGGGATTCACTCATGGGTTCCGCATTCCATTCACGGGGGATCAGGTGGCCACGTCTTGCGCTAATTTAAAATCCGCTCGGCTAATGCCAGAGATCGTGGAGGCAAAGCTGCGAAAGGAGCTGGATGCGGGCAGGGTGGTGGGGCCGTATGCAGCCCCTCCCTTGGAGAATCTCCGGGTATCGCCTCCGGGGGTGGTGCCGAAGAGAACGCCAGGTGAGTTTCGCCTCATACACCACCTATCATACCCCAAAGGCTCATCGGTCAACGACTCCATCGATCCAGCCCTCTTTACAGTCAAATATGCCTCTTTCGATCATGCGGTAGCCTTGGTAAGGGCTTGTGGTCCGCGGGCCCTCATGGCAAAATGTGACATCAGGTCAGCCTTCCGCCTCCTACCGGTGCACCCCGGGGATTTCTCATTGCTGGGTTTTAAATTTGGGGGCATGTGGTACGTGGACAGGTCCATGCCTATGGGCTGTGCCGTGGCATGTGCGGCCTTTGAGACATTCAGCTCCTTCGTCAAATGGGTCTTTAAAAGAGAGGGATGGGTCGCCATATATCACGCACTATTTGGACGACTACCTCTTGGTCGGCTCAGCCGGGACGGGGGAGTGCGCCCAGCGCTTATTGGGATTTCAGGAGCTGGCTGATGAACTCGGCATACCGCTGGCTCAGGAGAAGACGGAAGGTCCAACGGAGGTGCTCACCTATCTTGGGATTACCATTGATTCCAGAGAAGGGTGCTCACGGCTGCCGGCGGACAAACTCGGGGCCCTGTCAGGTCAATTACGCGCACTCTTGGCCCGCAATAAGTGTACCCTACGGGAGATGCAGCAGCTTCTCGGCCACCTAAATTTTGCCTGCAAGGCTGTAAAACCTGGGAGAGCCTTTTGCAGGCGCCTGGCTCAGGCAACGGCCGGGATTCAAGCCCCCCAACATCACATTCGCCTCACAAAGCAGATAAAAGCCGACATGGCTATCTGGCTATCATTTTTGTCATCATTTAATGGTGTGGCGATCTGGCAGTCCCCGCTGCTCCTAGGTGATGATCTGCAGGTGCAATCTGATGCGGATGGGAGTTTAGGTTTCGGCGTGTTTTTCAATAACAGATGGTGCGCTCAACCTTGGCCTGCCAGTTGGAAAACCGGGGGCCTCCTTAGGGATCTTACGTTCCTTGAGCTCTTTCCAATTTTGGCCGTGGTGGTTATATGGAGCAAGGAGTTCAAGAACCATAGGTTACCTTTTGGTGTGATAACCAGGCGGTTGTCAGGGTTGTCAATCGGCAGTCTTCTCGCTCCGAGCGGGTAATGCGTTTGGTGCACCGCCTAGTGTTGACCTGCTTAAAGTTTAACATTTCTTTTTCCGCCAAGCATGTTCCAGGGGTGGACAACGATATAGCGGATGCTCTATCCCGACTACAAATGCAGCGCTTCAAAATTGAGAGAATAGAGTATTCCATAGAGTAATAACAGAGTATTCCATAGTATTCCATAGAGTAATAACAGAGTATTCCATAGAGTAATAACTGAGAATAGAGTATTCCATAATACCATGTAATATACGATGTAGTAGTATTCACTACTACATTGATTACATTCTTTGGATGCAATGAATGACATAAAGCGATTTCTTAGCCGAGTATTTAAGGTGTCTGTAGCATGCATGCTATACATGTAATATACATGCTATACATGTAATCATGTCTGTAGCATGCATATATATGCATGTATATCCTATTCGTTGTATCGATGTAATCAGTGACGTAATGTAATTCCTTAGCCAACGAGTACTTAAGGTTCTAATACCCAGTAGAAGATAGAATTTCATAATACTATGTAATGCTAGCAGAGAATTTGGAAATACCACTAGTTGCTTTTGCTTTATGCCCGCCCGGGCCTCTTGGCGGCATTGCAACAGCCAAGATGGGAACCCCGAGACACATTCCCCCCACAGCCAGTACTCAGGATCCCAATGCCCAACCCCATCCTCCTCGTCGGAGGTGGAAGTCTCACCGCCCATTTTTTCGGCTGGCTGCTCCTCGGCCCGGATTCCCCCCTCCTCTTCGGATAGCTGCTCGCCAGGGTCAGACTGTTGGGAGGGGCTGTCCACCGATGTAAGCTCCTCTGTGCGAAGAGAGGATGGAGGTCCCCGCAGCGAGCGGGGGTGGGCGGCTCCGCCCCTTGGCTGCGGATGATCCTGACGCCTTCCCACGGCCCGACGATTGAGCAGCTGAGGGCCGAGCGGCCGGTGCCCTTGTGGCGGCCGGCCGGGGGGCTGAATGACCGGTTGCCGTGCCCCCACCAACCTCCGCGGACGAGCCCTGTAAAACCCCCCCAGCCACTTGCCCTGCCAACCCCCCTGGGATCCCCCAGGAAGGAAATCCATAAGGAGAGAAAGGGGCCCATCCCCCCCGAAACACCAGGGGGGCCCTGGTGGGGCTGGCGGATTAGCGCCGTGAGTACCCCCGGACATGGCGGGTCCCCATGGCGGAGGACCCCAACCGAAAGCCGGCATGAGCCCTTGCGGGCAGCCGGCGGACCCGCCTGCTGTTGCAGCGGAATGCGGACCTATTCCTGACCCCCCTACTGCGGGATCTTCCGGGCTAGATACCCTCACTATCCCCCGTTTTTTCACCGGGGAGGCCCCCGAGGGCAGTGGCCCGGGAGCCCCAGGCACTGAGAGGGAAGCCTGGCCGGTGGAAAAAACTGAAGCCTCGTGGCCGCTCCCCTCGGAGAAGGAACTGCTGCATCCGGGTGAGGGGTCCCGCGGCGGAGCAGGTAAACGCGTGCGCCCACGGCGTACTGACAAATTCCCGCCCCCTGCTCCTCCTGCGGCTGTGGCTGAAAGAGCCGCGCAAGTCCCGGACCGACGCGACCCCCGGCTTGCAGCCGAGCGCTCCCCCCTGGCCAAGGCCCGCCACCCCACCCCGCGCCAAAGAGCTGCCCGTGTCCCACCGTCCGCTCCCCTGGAGGGGGAAGCAGGGGCGGTCTGCGGGCGCGCTCGCGAGCTAGTGCTCCTGGAAGTGGTTTTTGGAGCCGCTGGCGCCATGCCGTATGCTGCCGAAAACCGGGAGAAACCGGGTAGAAGGAATCACGCCTTGCCGCCCTGATGAGAACAATGAACACCCGGAACTGGAACCCCGAAGGGAAACCCCCCCCGCTAGGCTCTCTCTCTCTCTTTTTTTTTTTAAATACCCATCGGTGAATGCGCAGCCGAGAGTCAAGAAGAACTCTTGCTCAGGTAACGAACGCTGTTGGGGTCGAGGCGAAGAAGAGAGGAAAGGAAGAGAGGGGTGGCCGTGGAGCGGGCAGCAATGTGCCTGGCCAGGCCGCTAGCGCCTTATAAGCCAGCCGCTGCCCCGTCCCCGCCCCCTCCGCCTCAGGTGAGCGGCGTGCCTTTTGAAGGGGGAGTGGCCCCTACCTGGGAACGGCACGCCGCGGCGAGTTCTTTGTCCTCGCGGGGCCTCCGCTTCCGCAATGGCCGCCGTGCGTTTATGGCGGCAACGGCTCTAGTTTTCTCAGATGTATTAAATCAACTAGTGCTACTACTATCATTACTATGCAGTGTTATGCAATTCTATCTTCAACTGCCTATGATTTAATCTTGAATACGTGTTGGCTAAGAAATTGCTGTATGGCATTGATTATATCCATACAACGAATGTATTCATATAGCATGCATGCTAAAGTCACGTGAAGTACTTGGCTAAGGAATCACTATATGTCATTGATTACAACGAAAAGGAAATACGGTTATATAGCAAAAGCAACTAGTGGTAGTTCCAAAATCTCTGCTAGCACTACATAGTATTACGAAATTCTATCTTCTACTGCCTATGAGATAAATACGTGTTGGCTAAGACATTGCTGCATGGCATTGATTACATCCATGCAACGAATATATTCATATAGCATGCATGCTAAAGTCACGTGAAGTACTCGGCTAAGAAATCACTGTATGTCATTGATTACATCCATACAACGAATAGGAAATACGGTTATATAGCAAAAGCAACTAGTGGTAGTTCCAAATTCTCTTCTAGCATTGCATAGTATTACGAAATTCTATCTTCTACTGGGTATGATAACCTTAAGTACTCGTTGGCTAAGGAATTACATTATGTCACTGATTACATCGATACAACGAATAGGATATACATGCATATATATGCATGCTACAGACATGATTACATGTATAGCATGTATATTACATGTATAGGATGCATGCTACAGACCCCTTAAATACTCGGCTAAGAAATCACTTTATGTCATTCATTGCATCCAAAGAATGTAATCAATGTAGTAGTGAATACTACTACATCGTATATTACATTGTATTACGGAATACTCTATTCTCTGTTATTATTACAAAGTATTATGAAAGTCTATCCTACTGGGTATGATCTTGAAATAGTTTTTCAGATGTATTAAATCAACTAGTGCTACTACTATCATTACTATGCAGTGTTATGAGATTCTATCTTCAACTGCCTAAGAGATAATCTTAAATACGTGTTGGCTAAGAAATTGCTGTATGGCATTGATTACATCCATACAACGAATAGGAAATACGGTTATATAGCAAAAGCAACTAGTGGTATTTCCAAAATCTCTGCTAGCATTACATAGTATTACGAAATTCTATCTTCTTCTACCTATGAGATAAATACGTGTTGGCTAAGACATTGCTGCATGGCATTGATTATATCCATGCAACCAATATATTCATATAGCATGCATGCTAAAGTCACGTGAAGTACTCGGCTAAGAAATCCCTGTTTGTCATTGATTACATCCATACAACGAATAGGAAATACGGTTATATAGCAAAAGCAACTAGTGGTATTTCCAAATTCTCTGCTAGCATTACATAGTATTATGAAATTCTATCTTCTACTGGGTATGATAAACTTAAGTACTCGTTGGCTATAGAGTAACATTATGTCACTGATTACGTCGATTCAACGAATAGGATATATACCTGCTATATCCATATAGCATGCATGCTACAGACATGATTACATGTATAGCATGTATATTACATGTATAGCATGCATGCTACAGACACCTTAAATACTCGGCTAAGAAATCGCTTTATGTCATTCATTGCATCCAAAGAATGTATTCGTTGCATCCAAAGAATGTAATCAATGTAGTAGTGAATACTGCTACATCGTATATTACATTGTATTATGGAATACTCTATTCTCTGTTCTTATTACAAAGTATTATGAAAGTCTATCCTACTGAGTATGATCTTGAAATAGTTTTTCAGATGTATTAAATCAACTAGTGCTACTACTAGATAGGTTGAAGTACTCTGCTAAGGAATCACTATATGTCATTGATTACAACGAATAGGAAATACGGTTATATAGCAAAAGCAACTAGTGGTAGTTCCAACATCTCTGCTAGCATTACATAGTATTACGAAATTCTATCTTCTACTGCCTATGATATAAATACGTGTTGGCTAAGACATTGCTGCATGGCATTGATTACATCCATGCAACCAATATATTCATATAGCATTCATGCTAAAGTCACGTGAATTACTCGGCTAAGAAATCACTGAATGTCATTGATTACATCCATACAATGAATAGGAAATACGGTTATATAGCAAAAGCAACTAGTGGTACTTCCAAATTCTCTGCTAGCATTACATAGTATTACGAAATTCTATCTTCTACGATAACCTTAAGTACTCGTTGATATGATAACCTTAAGTACTCGTTGGCTAAGGAATTACATTACGTCACTGATTACATCGATACAACGAATAGGATATACATGCATATATATGCATGCTACAGACATGATTACATGTATAGCATGTATATTACATGTATAGCATGCATGCTACAGACCCCTTAAATACTCGGCTAAGAAATCGCTTTATGTCATTCATTGCATCCAAAGAATGTAATCAATGTAGTAGTGAATACTACTACATCGTAAATTACATTGTATTATGGAATACTCTATTCTCTGTTATTATTACAAAGTATTATGAAAGTCTATCCTACTGGGTATGATCTTGAAATAGTTTTTCAGATGTATTAAATCAACTAGTGCTACTACTATCATTACTATGCAGTGTTATGAAATTCTATCTTCAACTGCCTTATATAGCAAAGTTATATAGCAAAAGCAACTAGTGGTAGTTCCAAATTCTCTGCTAGCATTACATAGTATTATGAAATTCTATCTTCTATTGGGTATGATAACCTTAAGTACTCGTTGGCTAAGGAATTACATTATGTCACTGATTACATCGATACAACGAATAGGATATATACCTGCTATATCCATATAGCATGCATGCTACAGACATGATTACATGTATAGCATGTATATTACATGTATAGCATGCATGCTACAGACACCTTAAATACTCGGCTAAGAAATCGCCTTATGTCATTCATTGCATCCAAAGAATATATTCATTGCATCCAAATAATGTAATCAACGTAGTAGTGAATACTACTACATCGTATAATATATTGTATTATGGAATACTCTATTCTGTTATTATTACAAAGTATTATGAAAGTCTATCCTACTGGGTATGATCTTGAAATAGTTTTTCAGATGTATTAAATCAACCAGTGCTACTAGTATCATTACTATGGAGTGTTATGAAATTCTATCTTCAACTGCCTATGAGATAATCTTAAATACGTGTTGGGTAAGAAATTGCTGTATGGCATTGATTACATCCATACAACGAATGTATTCATATAGCATGCATGCTAAAGTCACGTGAAGTACTCTGCTAAGGAATCACTATACTATAATACTAGCAGAGAATTTGGAAATACCACTAGTTGCTTTTGCTATTTCCTGCTATTTTGTGTTTCCTATTCGTTGTATGGATGTAATCAATGACATACAGTGATTTCTTAGCCGAGTACTTCACGTGACTTTAGCATGCATGCTATATGAATATATTCGTTGCATGGATGTAATCAATTTGAAGCGCTGCATTTGTAGTCGGGATAGAGCATCCGCTATATCCGCTATATCCACTATATCGTTGTCCACCCCTGGAACATTCTTGGCGGAAAAAGAAATGTTAAACTAAGCAGGTCAACACTAGGCGGCGCACCAAACGCATTACCCGCTCGGAGCGAGAAGACTGCCGATTGACAACCCTGACAACCGCCTGGTTATCACACCAAAAGGTAACCTATGGTTCTTGAACTCCTTGCTCCATATAAACACCGCGGCCAAAATTGGAAAGAGCTCACGGAACGTAAGATCCCTAAGGAGGCCCCCGGTTTTCCAACTGGCAGGCCAAGGATGAGCGCACCATCTGTTATTGAAAAACACGCCGAAACCTAAACTCCCAGCTGCATCAGATTGCACCTGCAGATCATCACCTAGGAGCAGCGGGGACTGCCAGATCGCCACACCATTAAATGATGACAAAAATGATAGCCAGATAGCCATGTCGGCTTTTATCTGCTTTGTGAGGCGAATGTGATGTTGGGGGGCTTGAATCCCGGCTGTTGCCTGAGCCAGGCGCCTGCAAAAGGCTCTCCCAGGTTTTACAGCCTTGCAGGCAAAATTTAGGTGGCCGAGAAGCTGCTGCATCTCCCGTAGGGTACACTTATTGCGGGCCAAGAGTGCGCGTAATTGACCTGACAGGGCCCCGAGTTTGTCCGCCGGCAGCTGTGAGCACCCTTCTCTGGAATCGATGGTAATCCCAAGATAGGTGAGCACCTCCGTTAGACCTTCCGTCTTCTCCTGAGCCAGCGGTATGCCGAGTTCATCAGCCAGCTCCTGAAATCCCAATAAGCGCTGGGCGCACTCCCCCGTCCTGGCTGAGCCGACCAAGAGGTAGTAATCCAAATAGTGCTTGATATATGGCGACCCATCCCTCTCTTTTAAAGACCCATTTGACGAAGGAGCTGAATGTCTCAAAGGCCGCACATGCCACGGCACAGCCCATAGGCATGGACCTGTCCACGTACCACATGCCCCCAAATTTAAAACCCAGCAATGAGAAATCCCCGGGGTGCACCGGTAAGAGGCGGAAGGCTGACCTGATGTCACATTTTGCCATGAGGGCCCGCGGACCACAAGCCCTTACCAAGGCTACCGCATGATCAAAAGAGGCATATTTGACTGTACAGAGGTCTGGATCGATGGAGTCGTTGACCGATGAGCCTTTGGGGTATGATAGGTGGTGTATGAGGCGAAACTCACCTGGCGTTCTCTTCGGCACCACCCCCGGAGGCGATACCCGGAGATTCTCCAAGGGAGGGGCTGCATACGGCCCCACCACCCTGCCCGCATCCAGCTCCTTTCGCAGCTTTGCCTCCACGATCTCCGGCATTAGCCAAGCGGATTTTAAATTAGCGCAAGACGTGGCCACCCGATCCCCCGTGAATGGAATGCGGAACCCATGAGTGAATCCCTCCCTAAGGTTAGTGGCCGCGGCCTGATCCCGATAAGATGCAAGCAAAGGAAGAAGAGTTGATAGCCTGATGGGAGATAGAGCCTTAACGTGCAACAAAGCAGGGCTAGGAGGCATTAGCCTGCCCCTCCCCGCTGCCTCCCGCGAGTCCTCCTGAGGTGCCGGACCCACCCCCTTTTTTGGGAGTGGGCCGGCCCCTCCGAAAGGGCCGCTTGCTACACTCTATCTTGGGATGTGAACCCCCACACCCCTCGCATGCATGCGAGTACTTACATTTCTTCCTCTCGCACCCATTCTGGTTGTATTCCCAGCAAACACCCGTCAGGTCTTTCCTGTATGAAGGGCGATTCCCCTCCGCCCCACCGGCTGACTTCTGCCGAGGACCAAATGCCCGGACCCAAAGGTCGGCCTATCCCATCTGGCCTCGGGGTTGCTGGATACCCGTCGCCGAAACGCTTCATCATATCCCAATGCTGCTGGCTCTCCTCCTAGCATCCTAGGGAATATATTCATATTACATGTATAGCATGCATGCTACAGACACCTTAAATACTCGGCTAAGAAATCGTTTTATGTCATTCATTGCATCCAAAGAATGTATTCATTGCATCCAAAGAACGTATTTAATGTAGTAGTGAATACTATGACATCGTATATTACATTGTATTATGGAATACTCTATTCTCTGTTATTTCAGACAGCTGCCTTTCCACTCTGCGCCACAAGAGGCTCAATCTAGTAGTAGCACTAGTAGCACTAGTTGATTTAGCATTAGTTGATTTAATTCAACCAATCTAGTAGTAGCACTAGTTGATTTAATACATCTGAAAAACTAATCAGTGCAATAATGTAATTCCTTAGCCGAGTACTTAAGGTTATCATATCAACGAGTACTTAAGGTTATCGTAGAAGATAGAATTTCGTAATACTATGTAATGCTAGCAGAGATTTTGGAACTACCACTAGTTGCTTTTGCTATATAACCGAATGACATAAAGCGATTTCTTAGCCGAGTATTTAAGGTGTCTCTAGCATGCATGCTATATGGATATAGCAGGTATATATCCTATTCGTTGTATCGATGTAATCAGTGACATACTGTAATTCCTTAGCCAACGAGTACTTAAGGTTCTCATACCCAGTAGAAGATAGAATTTCGTAATACTATGTAATGCTAGCAGATAATTTGGAAATTCCACTAGTTGCTTTTGCTATATAACCGTATTTCCTATTCGTTGTATGGATGTAATCAATGCCATACAGCAATTTCTTAGCCAACACGTATTTAAGATTAAATCATAGGCAGTTGAAGATAGAATTTCATAACACTGCATAGTAATGATACTAGTAGCACTGGTTGATTTAATACATCTGAAAAACTATTTCAAGATCATACCCAGTAGGATAGACTTTCATAATACTTTGTAATAAGAACAGAGAATACAGTATTCCATAATACAATGTAATATACGATGTAGTAGTATTCACTACTACATTGATTATATTCTTTGGATGCAATTAATACATTTTTTGGATGCAATGAATGACATAAAGCGATTTCTTAGCCGAGTATTTAAGGTGTCTGTAGCATGCATGCTATACATGTAATATACATGCTATACATGTAATCATGTCTGTAGCATGCATGCTATATGTATATAGCAGGTATATATCCTATTCGTTGTATCGACGTAATCAGTGACATAATGTAATTCCTTAGCCAACGAGTACTTAAGGTTATCATACCCAGTAGAAGATAGAATTTCGTAATACTATGTAATGCTTGCAGAGAATTTAGAAATACCACTAGTTGCTTTTGCTATATAACCGTATTTCCTATTCGTTGTATGGATGTAATCACTGACATACAGTGATTTCTTAGCCGAGTACTTCACGTGACTTTAGCATGCATGCTATATGAATATATTCGTTGCATGGATGTAATCAATGCCATGCAGCAATTTCTTAGCCAACACGTATCATGTAATCAATGCCATGCAGCAATTTCTTAGCCAACACGTATTTATCTCATAGGCAGTAGTAGATAGAATTTCATAACACTGCATAGTAATGATAGTAGTAGCACTAGTTGATTTAATACATCTGAAAAACTATTTCAAGATCATACCCAGTAGGATAGACTTTCATAATACTTTGTAATAAGAACATAGAATAGAGTATTCCATAATACATTGTAATATACGATGTAGTGGTATTCACTACTACATTGATTACATTCTTTGGATGCAATGAATACATTCTTTGGATGCAATGAATGACATAAGGCGATTTCTTAGCTGAGTATTTAAGGTGTCTGTAGCATGCATGCTATCTGGATATAGCAGGTATATATCCTATTCGGTGTATCGATGTAATCAGTGACATAATGTACTTCCTTAGACAACGAGTACTTAAGGTTATCATACCCAATAGAAGTTAGAATTTCGTAATACTATGTAATGCTAGCAGAGAATTTGGAAATACCACTAGTTCCTTTTGCTATATAACCGTATTTCCTATTCGTTGTAATCAATGACATACAGTGATTTCTTAGCCGAGTACTTCCCGTGACTTTAGCATGCATGCTATATGAATATATTCGTTGCATGGATGTAATCAATGCCATGCAGCAATGTCTTAGCCAACACGTTTTTATCTCATAGGCAGTTGAAGATAGAATTTCGTAATACTATGTAATGCTAGCAGAGATTTTGGAACTACCACTAGTTGCTTTTGCTATATAACCGTATTTCCTATTCGTTGTAATCAATGACATATAGTGATTCCTTAGCCGAGTACTTCACGTGACTTTAGCATGCATGCTATATGAATATATTCGTTGCATGGATGTAATCGATGCCATGCAGCAATTTCTTAGCCAACACGTAATTAAGATTATCTCATAAGCAGTTGAAGATAGAATTTCATAACACTGCATAAGAACAATAGTCAATCTAGTAGTATAGGTAAAAGGTAAAGGTATCCCCTGTGCAAGCACCGAGTCATGTCTTATCCTTGGGGTGACGCCCTCTAGCGTTTTCATGGCAGACTCAATACGGGGTGGTTTGCCAGTGCCTTCCCCAGTCATGACCGTTTACCCCCCAGCAAGCTGGTTACTCATTTTAGCGACCTTGGAAGGATGGAAGGCTGAGTCAACCTTGAGCCGACTGCTGGGATTGAACTCCCAGCCTTATGGGCAAAGCTTTCAGACAGCTGCCTTTCCACTCTGCGCCACAAGAGGCTCAATCTAGTAGTACACTAGTAGCACTAGTTGATTTAGCATTAGTTGATTTAATTCAACCAATCTAGTAGTAGCACTAGTTGATTTAATACATCTGAAAAACTATTTCAAGATCATACTCAGTAGGATAGACTTTCATAATACTTTGTAATAAGAACAGAGAATAGAGTATTCCATAATACAATGTAATATACGATGTAGCAGTATTCACTACTACATTGATTACATTCTTTGGATGCAACGAATACATTCTTTGGATGCAATGAATGACATAAAGCGATTTCTTAGCCGAGTATTTAAGGTGTCTGTAGCATGCATGCTATACATGTAATATACATGCTATACATGTAATCATGTCTGTAGCATGCATGCTATATGGATATAGCAGGTATATATCCTATTCGTTGAATACAGACCCCCTGTAGCATGCATGCTATACATGTAATATACATGCTATACATGTAATCATGTCTGTAGCATGCATGCTATATGGATATAGCAGGTATATATCCTATTCGTTGAATCGACGTAATCAGTGACATAATGTTACTCTATAGCCAACGAGTACTTAAGTTTATCATACCCAGTAGAAGATAGAATTTCATAATACTATGTAATGCTAGCAGAGAATTTGGAAATACCATTAGTTGCTTTTGCTATATAACCGTATTTCCTATTCGTTGTATGGATGTAATCAATGACAAACAGGGATTTCTTAGCCGAGTACTTCACGTGACTTTAGCATGCATGCTATATGAATACATTCATTGCATGGATGTAATCAATGCCATGCAGCAATGTCTTAGCCAACACGTTTTTATCTCATAGGCAGTTGAAGATAGAATTTCGTAATACTATGTAATGCTAGCAGAGATTTTGGAACTACCACTAGTTGCTTTTGCTATATAACCGTATTTCCTATTCGTTGTATGGATGTAATCAATGACAAACAGGGATTTCTTAGCCGAGTACTTCACGTGACTTTAGCATGCATGCTATATGAATACATTCATTGCATGGATGTAATCAATGCCATGCAGCAATGTCTTAGCCAACACGTATTTATCTCATAGGTAGAAGAAGATAGAATTTCGTAATACTATGTAATGCTAGCAGAGATTTTGGAAATACTACTAGTTGCTTTTGCTATATAACCGTATTTCCTATTCGTTGTATGGATGTAATCAATGCCATACAGCAAATTCTTAGCCAACACGTATTTAAGATTATCTCTTAGGCAGTTGAAGATAGAATTTCATAACACTGCATAGTAATGATAGTAGTAGCACTAGTTGATTTAATACATCTGAAAAACTATTTCAAGATCATACCCAGTAGGATAGACTTTCATAATACTTTGTAATAATAACAGAGAATAGAGTATTCCGTAATACAATGTAATATACGATGTAGTAGTATTCACTACTACATTGATTACATTCTTTGGATGCAATGAATACATTCTTTGGATGCAATGAATGACATAAAGTGATTTCTTAGCCGAGTATTTAAGGGGTCTGTAGCATGCATCCTATACATGTAATATACATGCTATACATGTAATCATGTCTGTAGCATGCATATATATGCATGTATATCCTATTCGTTGTATCGATGTAATCAGTGACATAATGTAATTCCTTAGCCAACGAGTACTTAAGGTTATCATATCAATGAGTAAAGGTTATCATAGAAGATAGAATTTCGTAATACTATGTAATGCTAGCAGAGAATTTGGAAATACCACTAGTTGCTTTTGCTAGATAACCGTATTTCCTATTCGTCGTATGGATGTAATCAGACATACAGTGATTTCTTAGCCGAGTACTTCACGTGACTTTAGCATGCATGCTATATGAATATATTGGTTGCATGGATGTAATCAATGCCATGCAGCAATGTCTTAGCCAACACGTATTTATCTCATAGGCCGTAGAAGATAGAATTTCGTAATACTATGTAATGCTAGCAGTGTTTTTTGAACTACCACTAGTTGCTTTTGCTATATAACCGTATTTTCTATTCGTTGTAATCAATGACATATAGTGATTCCTTAGCCGAGTACTTCACATGACTTTAGCATGCATGCTATATGAATATATTGGTTGCATGGATGTAATCAATGCTATACAGCAATTTCTTAGCCAACACGTATTTAAGATTATCTCATAGGCAGTTGAAGATAGAATTTCATAACACTGCATAGTAATTATAGTAGTAGCACTAATTGATTTAATACATCTGAAAAACTATTTCAAGATCATACACACTAGGATAGACTTTCATAATACTTTGTAATAATAGCAGAGAATAGAGTATTCCATAATACAATGTAATATACGATGTAATAGTATTCGTTACTACATTTATTACGTTCTTTGGATGCAATGAATACATTCTTTGGATGCAATGAATGACATAAAGCGATTTCTTAGCCGAGTATTTAAGGGGTCTGTAGCATGCATGCTATACATGTAATCATGTCTGTAGCATGCATGCTATATGGATATAGCAGGTATATATCCTATTTGTTGTATCGACGTAATCAGTGACATAATGTAATTCCTTAGCCAAAGAGTACTTAAGGTTATCATACCCAGTAGAAGATAGAATTTTGTAATACTATGTAATACTAGCAGAGAATTTGGAAATACCACTTGTTCCTTTTGCTATATAACCGTATTTCCTATTCGATGTAATCAATGACATACAGTGATTTCTTAGCCGAGTACTTCACGTGACTTTTGCATGCATGCTATATGAATGTATTGGTTGCATGGATGTAATCAATGCCATGCAGCAATGTCTTAGCCAACACGTATTTATCTCATAGGCAGTAGAAGGTAGAATTTCGTAATACTATGTAATGCTAGCAGAGATTTTGGAACTACCACTAGTTGCTTTTGCTATATAACCGTATTTCCTATTCATTGTAATCAATGACATATAGTGATTCCTTAGCCGAGTACTTCACGTGACTTTAGCATGCATGCTATATGAATACATTCGTTGTATGGATGTAATCAATGCCATACAGCAATTTCTTAGCCAACACGTATTTAAGATTATCTCATAGGCAGTTGAAGATAGAATCTCATAACACTGCATAGTAATGATAGTAGTAGCACTAGTTGATTTAATACAACTGAATAACTATTTCAAGATCATACCCAGTAGGATAGACTTTCATAATACTTTGTAATAATAACAGAGAAGAGTATTCCATAATACAATGTAATATACGATGTAGTAGTATTCACTACTACATTGATTACATTCTTTGTATGCAATGAATGACATAAAGCGATTTCTTAGCCGAGTATTTAAGGGGTCTGTAGCATGCATGCTATACATGTAATATACATGCTATACACGTAATCATGTCTGTAGCATGCATATATATGCATGTATATCCTATTCGTTGTATCGATGTAATCAGTGACATAATGTAATTCCTTAGCCAACGAGTACTTAAGGTTATCATATCAACGAGTACTTAAGGTTATCGTAGAAGATAGAATTTCGTAATACTATGTAATGCTAGCAGAGATTTTGGAACTACCACTAGTTGCTTTTGCTATATAACCGTATTTCCTATTCACTGTAATCAATGACATATAGTGATTCCTCAGCAGAGTACTTCACGTGACTTTAGCATGCATGCTATATGAATACATTCGTTGTATGGATGTAATCAATGCCATACAGCAATTTCTTAGCCAACACATATTTAAGATTATCTCATAGGCAGTTGAAGATAGAATTTCATAAAACTGCATAGTAATGATAGTAGTAGCAGTAGTAGATTTAATACATCTGAAAAACTATTTCAGGATCATACCCAGTAGGATAGACTTTCATAATACTTTGTAATAATAACAGAGAATAGAGTATTCCATAATACAATGTAATATACGATGTAGTAGTATTCACTACTATATTGATTACATTCTTTGGATGTAATTCACTACTACATTGATTACATTCTTTGGATGCAATGAATACATTCTTTGGATGCAATGAATGACATAAAGCCATTTCTTAGCCGAGTATTTAAGTTGTCTGTAGCATGCATGCTATACATGTAATATACATGCTAAACATGTAATCATGTCTGTAGCATGCATGCTATATGGATATAGCAGGTATATATCCTATTCGTTTTATCGATGTAATCAGTGACATACTGTAATTCCTTAGCCAACAAGTACTTAAGGTTCTCATACCCAGTAGAAGATAGAATTTCATAATACTATGTAATGCTAGCAGTGAATTTGGAAATACCACTAGTTGCTTTTGCTATATAACCGTATTTCCTATTCGTTGTATGGATGTAATCAATGCCATACAGCAATTTCTTAGCCAACACGTATTTAAGATTAAATAATAGGCAGTTGAAGATAGAATTTCATATCACTGCATAGTAATGATACTAGTAGCACTGGTTGATTTAATACATCTTAAAAACTATTTCAAGATCATACCCAGTAGGATAGACTTTCATAATACTTTGTAATAATAACAGAGAATAGAGTATTCCATAATACAATGTAATATACGATATAGTAGTATTCACTACTACATTGATTATATTCTTTGGATGCAATTAATACATTCTTTGGATGCAATGAATGACATAAAGCGATTTCTTAGCCGAGTATGTAAGGTGTCTGTAGCATGCATGCTATACATGTAATATACATGCTATACATGTAATCATGTCTGTAGCATGCATGCTATATGGATATAGCAGGTATATATCCTATTCGTTGTATCGATGTAATCAGTGACATAATGTAATTCCTTAGCCAACCAGTACTTAAGGTTCTCATACCCAGTAGAAGATAGAATTTCGTAATACTATGTAATACTAGCAGAGAATTTGGAACTACCACTAGTTGCTTTTGCTATATAACCGTATTTCCTATTCATTGGAATCAATGACATAATGTAATTCCTTAGCCAACGAGTACTTCAGGTTATCATACCCAATGGAAGATAGAATTTCGTAATACTATGTAATGCTAGCAGAGATTTTGGAAATACTACTAGTTGCTTTTGCTATATAACCGTTCCTATTCGTTGATTACATTCTTTGGATGCAATGAATACATTCTTTGGATGCAATGAATACATTCTTTGGATGCAATGAATGACATAAAGTGATTTCTTAGCCGAGTATTTAAGGGGTCTGTAGCATGCATCCTATACATGTAATATACATGCTATACATGTAATCATGTCTGTAGCATGCATATATATGCATGTATATCCTATTCGTTGTATCGATGTAATCAGTGACATAATGTAATTCCTTAGCCAACGAGTTCTTAAGGTTATCATATCAACGAGTAAAGGTTATCATAGAAGATAGAATTTCGTAATACTATGTAATGCTAGCAGAGAATTTGGAAATACTACTAGTTGCTTTTGCTAGATAACCGTATTTCCTATTCGATGTAATCAATGACATACAGTGATTTCTTAGCCGAGTACTTCACGTGACTTTAGCATGCATGCTATATGAATATATTGGTTGCATGGACGTAATCAATGCCATACAGCAATTTCTTAGCCAACACGTATTTAAGATTATCTCATAGGCAGTTGAAGATAGAATTTCATAACACTGCATAGTAATTATAGTAGTAGCACTAGTTGATTTAATACATCTGAAAAACTATTTCAAGATCATACACACTAGGATAGACTTTCATAATACTTTGTAATAATAGCAGAGAATAGAGTATTCCATAATACAATGTAATATACGATATAATAGTATTCGTTACTACATTTATTATGTTCTTTGGATGCAATGAATACATTCTTTGGATGCAATGAATGACATAAAGCGATTTCTTAGCCGAGTATTTAAGGGGTCTGTAGCATGCATGCTATATATGTAATATACAAGCTATACATGTAATCATGTCTGTAGCATGCATATATATGTATGTATATCCTATTCGTTGTATCGATGTAATCAGTGACATAATGTAATTCCTTAGCCAAAGAGTACTTAAGGTTATCATACCCAGTAGAAGATAGAATTTCGTAATACTATGTAATGCTAGCAGAGATTTTTGAACTACCACTAGTTGCTTTTGCTATATAACCGTATTTCCTATTCGTTGTATGGATGTAATCAATGACATACAGTGATTTCTTAGCCGAGTACTTCACGTGACTTTAGCATGCATGCTATATGAATATATTCGTTGCATGGATGTAATCAATGCCATGCAGCAATGTCTTAGCCAACACGTATTTATCTCATAGGCAGTAGAAGATAGAATTTCGTAATACTATGTAATGCTAGCAGAGATTTTGGAACTACCACTAGTTGCTTTTGCTATGTAACCGTATTTCCTATTCGTTGTAATCAATGACATATAGTGATTCCTTAGCCGAGTACTTCACGTGACTTTAGCATGCATGCTATATGTATACATTCGTTGTATGGATATAATCAATGCCATACAGCAATTTCTTAGCCAACACGTATTCAAGATTAAATCATAGGCAGTTGAAGATAGAATTGCATAACACTGCATAGTAATGATAGTAGTAGCACTAGTTGATTTAATACATCTGAAAAACTGGAGCCGCTGCCGCCATAAACGCGCGGCGGCCATTGCGGAAGTGGAGGCCCCGCGAGGACAAAGAACTCGCCGCGGCGTGCCGTTCCCAGGTAGGGGCCACTCCCCCTTCAGGAGGCACGCCGCTCACCTGAGGCGGAGGGGGCGGGGACGGGGCAGCGGCTGGCTTATAAGGCGCTAGCGGCCTGGCCAGGCACATTGCTGCCCGCTACACGGCCACCCCTCTCTTCCTTTCCTGTCTTCTTCGCCTCGACCCCAACAGCGTTCGTTACCTGAGCAAGAGTTCTTCTCGACTCTCGGCTGCGCATTCACCGACGGGTATTTAAAAAAAAAGAGAGAGAGAGAGAGAGAGAGCCTAGCGGGGGGGGGGGGTTTCCCTTCGGGGTTCCAGTTCCGAATGTTCATTGTTCTCATCGGGGCGGCAAGGCGTGATTCCTTCTACCCGGTTTCTCCCGGTTTTCGGCAGCATACGGCATGGCGCCAGCGGCTCCAAAAACCACTTCCAGGAGCACTAGCTAGCGAGCGCGCCCGCAGACCGCCCCTGCTTCCCCCTCCAGGGGAGCGGACAGCGGGACACGGGCAGCTCTTCGGCGCGGGGTGGGGTGGCGGGCCTTGGCCGGGGGGGAGCGCTCGGCTGCAAGCCGGGGGTCACGTCGGTCCGGGACTCGCGCGGCTCTTTCAGCCACAGCCGCAGGAGGAGCAGGGGGCGGGAATTTGTCAGTACGCCGTGGGCGCACGCGTTTACCTGCTCCGCCGCGGGACCCCTCACCCGGATGCAGCAGTTCCTTCTCCGAGGGGAGCGGCCACGAGGCTTCAGTTTTTTCCACCGGCCAGGCTCCCCTCTCAGTGCCTGGGGGTCCCGGGCCACTGCCCTCGGGGGCCTCCCCGGTGAAAAAACGGGGGATAGTGAGGGTATCTAGCCCGGAAGATCCCGCAGTAGGGGGGTCAGGAATAGGTCCGCATTCCGCTGCAACAGCAGGCGGGTCCGCGGGCTGCCCTCAAGGCTCATGCCGGCTTTCGGTTTGGGTCCTCTGCCATGGGGACCCGCCATGTCCAGGGGTACTCACGGCGCTAATCCGCCAGCCCCACCAGGAGCCCCCTGGTCTTTTGGGGGGGGATGGGCCCCTTTCTCTCCTTATGGATTTCCTTCCTGGGGGATCCCAGGGGGGTTGGCAGGGCAAGTGGCTGGGGGGGTTTTACAGGGCTCGTCCGCGGAGGTTGGTGGGGGCAGGGCAACCGGTCGTTCAGCCCCCCGGCCGGCCGCCACAAGGGCACCGGCCGCTCGGCCCTCAGCTGCTCAATCGTCGGGCCGTGGGAAGGCGTCAGGATCGTCCGCAGCCAAGGGGCGTAGCTGCCCACCCCCGCTCGCTGCGGGGACCTCCCGGGCCCCCCGTCCATCCTCTCTTCGCACAGAGGAGCTTACATCGGTGGACAGCCCCTCCCAACAGTCTGACCCTGGCGAGCAGCTATCCGAAGAGGAGGGGGAAATCCGGGCCGAGGAGCAGCCAGCCGAAAAAATGGGCGGTGAGTCTTCCACCACCGACGAGGAGGATGGGGTTGGGCATTGGGATCCTGAGTACTGGCTGTGGGGGGAATGTGTCCCGGGGTTCCCATCTTGGCTGTTGCAATGCCGCCAAGAGGCCCGGGCCGGCAGGGCCAAGATCCAGGGCTCGGGGTGCGCGCAGGACCCTCCACTGGGGTATAAGGATCGTGATGTTCCTCCTGGCACCCATTTATCTACCAAGCTAAGGGGTAAGGCATTAAGCGGCTGCTATGTGGATTTATTTAAGTTCATTAGGCCCCTTGAGTGGTCTGCACGTACAAGCGTGAAGGGCCCCCGCGAGGCGCCGGTTGCATATGACGGCGAACGTTCTTTGCTTGCCTGGACAAGGGGATTCGCTGAATACCTCCGGCTGGTCACGTCAGTTTTCCCCGAGAGGGCCCCGCACTTGGCTGGGCATTTGTCCAATGTGTTGGATGCGAGGATGCTAGGAGGAGAGCCAGCAGCATTGGGATATGATGAAGCGTTTCGGCGACGGGTATCCAGGGGGCCTCCTTCGGGATCTTACGTTCCTTGAGCTCTTTCCAATTTTGGCCGCGGTGGTTATATGGAGCAAGGAGTTCAAGAACCATAGGTTACCTTTTGGTGTGATAACCAGGCGGTTGTCAGGGTTGTCAATCGGCAGTCTTCTCGCTCCGAGCGGGTAATGTGTTTGGTGCGCCGCCTAGTGTTGACCTGCTTAAAGTTTAACATTTCTTTTTCCGCCAAGCATGTTCCAGGGGTGGACAACGATATAGCGGATGCTCTATCCCGACTACACATGCAGCGCTTCAAAATTCTTGCTCCGGAAGTGGACCCGACCCCAGAAGACTTCCCCGGGGACCTCTGGAATCTTGGCGTCGAGTAGTTCAGGACGGGCTATCGGCATCACTGGCGCCATCTACGCGCCGGTCCTACGCTGCGGCAATTTCGGGTTATCAGGCATGCTTACGGGATCAACTGGGAACCACGCCATTCCCGCCGTCCGAGGAGTCCATATTACGCTATTTGGCATATCTGCGGGACAATGGGCGTTCCGCCAGGACTCTGAATGTTCAATTGTCTGGTCTTGCGTTCTTTTGCAGGTTGCAGGGATGGTGGGATCCCAGGTCATCCTTCATGATCCGCAAAGCATTGGAGGGTTGGCGCAGAATAGCGCCAAGGGCCCAGGACGCTCGTCCGCCAATCACTGGGGCATTGTTGGAAAAATTGATTGCGCAATTGCACACAGAGTGTTTTTCGCCCTATGAAGCTTTACTTTTCCGCGCGGCATTCTTGGTTTTTTGGGGCCTTCCGCATCAGCGAGGTGGCCGCGGCATCTCGCACGGGTGTTTCGAATAGTGCCATCGGCAGGGAAGACGTACAAATTAGGGATGGGCATCTGCATATCCGCTTGCGGCGGTCTAAGACGGACCAGCAGGGGGCAGGGGCTCTGGTTGTCCTTCCAGCACGGGGGTGAGACCCCCTTTGCCCAGTAAAAGGGGTTTCGAAATTTTTGGCCTTACGCCCAAAGGTCCCTGGTATCCTATTCATGCATCGGGACGGCACGTCGCTATCGCGTTTTCAATTCTCGGCGGTCCTACATGCCTGCCTGAGGGGCTTGGGTATACCTACTGACGGGTTCAGCTCCCACTCCTTCCGGATCGGGGTGGCCAGCCAAGCCGCTCATGACGGCATGAGCACTGAGGGCATCAAAGCACTGGGGCGTTGGCGGTCATCCGCCTTCAAGACATATATTCGGCCTGACCTTTCACTACTTTAATACCGCTCACAGGTTCTGGCTTCAGGAGACGTCGAGCTTGGATCGTGGGCCACAGCATCGTTTACTGGGCCGGGGAGTACGCAAGACAGTCTGGATGGGGCGCCCATTTGGGCCTCGAACGGTCTTTTGACATTACATGGCACGGATCCCGCGGCATGCAGTGGCACGATCTTCTTCCGCTCATCCGACGGCTGCTGGGGGACTGCCCTCCCCCGGACGTGATCGTTATTCAGCTGGGGGAAAATGACTTACCTGCTATACCAGCGTTGGACCTGGCCGTTTCCATCATGAGGGACTTGCTTATCATCCAGCAACTCTGCCCCGGCACACTGGTGCGGTGGTGCGAGCTCCTGGTGCGGCGCTCATGGAAAGGGGCTCGGGACCCACGCAAGGTGGACATGGCACGGCGCAAGATTTGCCGCACTGTCAGGAGATCCTGCGAGACTCGGTGCTGCGCGGTCATACCGCACCCCGATATAATGTTTGGCTTGGCCCCCCTCTTTCGGCAGGATGGCGTACACCTCTCAGAGTGGGGTCAGGATCTTTGGCTAGCAGATCTTCGGGCAGCTTTGGAAGGGCTCATCTCGCCATGAGCGTTGGCGGGAGCGGGAGCCGTGGCACTAGCTCCCGCTCTGTGGCGGTTTGTTAAGGGGCGGATCCAGGGGGGGGCACAACCTGCGCCCGTGAGCCAGGGGGTGCCCACTTGCGGGAGCCTCCCCTAAGGAGGCGGCCGTGGCTGGCGGGCCGGCTTCACTAGAGGGGCCGGCCGCTTTCCATGGCAGGGCGGCTGCGGGCGGGCTCCAATGAGGTTGACGCCCGTGGGACCCGGCAAGTCTTGCCTTCCCAAGGGGGATAGAGGGCCTGATGAATACATTCTTTGGATGCAATGAATGACATAAAGCCATTTCTTAGCTGAGTATTTAAGGGGTCTGTAGCATGCATGCTATATTCGTTGCATGATTACATCGATACAACGAATAGGATATATACCTGCTATATCCATATAGCATGCATTCTACAGACATGATTGCATGTATAGCTTGTATATTACATATATAGCATGCATGCTACAGACCCCTTAAATACTCGGCTAAGAAATCGCTTTATGTCATTCATTGCATCCAAAGAATGTATTCATTGCATCCAAAGAATGTAATCAATGTAGTAGTGAATACTACTACATCGTATATTACATTGTATTATGGAATACTCTATTCTCAGTTCTTATTACAAAGTATTATGAAAGTCTATCCTACTGGGTATGATCTTGAAATAGTTTTTCAGATGTATTAAATCAACTAGTGCTACTACTATCATTACTATGCAGTGTTATGAAATTCTATCTTCAACTGCCTATGAGATAATCTTAAATACATGTTGGCTAAGAAATTGCTGTATGGCATTGATTACATCCATACAACGAATGTATTCATATAGCATGCATGCTAAAGTCACGTGAAGTACTCGGGTAAGGAATCACTATATGTCATTGATTACAACGAAAAGGAAATACGGTTATATAGCAAAAGCAATTAGTGGTAGTTCCAAAATCTCTGCTAGCATTACATAGTATTACGAAATTCTATCTTCAACTGCCTATGAGATAAAAACGTGTTGGCTAAGACATTGCTGCATGGCATTGATTACATCCATGCAACCAATATATTCATATAGCATGCATGCTAAAGTCACGTGAAGTACTCGGCTAAGAAATCACTGTATGTCATTGATTACATCCATACAACGAATAGGAAATACGGTTATATAGCAAAAGCAACTAGTGGTATTTCCAAATTCTCTGCTAGCATTACATAGTATTACAAAATTCTATCTTCTACTGGGTATGATAACCTTAAGTACTCGTTGGCTAAGGAATTACATTATGTCACTGATTACATCAATACAACGAATAGGATATATACCTGCTATATCCATATAACATGCATTCTACAGACATGATTACATGTATAGCATGTATATTACATGTATAGCATGCATGCTACAGACACCTTAAATACTCGGCTAAGAAATCGCTTTATGTCATTCATTGCATCCAAAGAATGTATTCATTGAATCCAAAGAACGTAATCAATGTAGTAGTGAATACTATTACATCGTATATTACATTGTATTATGGAATACTCTGTTCTCTGTTATTATTACAAAGTATTATGAAAGTCTATCCTACTGGGTATGATCTTGAAATAGTTTTTCAGGTGTATTAAATCAACTAGTGCTACTACTATCATTACTATGCAGTGTTATGAAATTCTATCTTCAACTGCCTATGAGATAATCTTAAATACGTGTTGGCTAAGAAATTGCTGTATGGCATTGATTACATCCATACAACGAATGTATTCATATAGCATGCATGCTAAAGTCACGTGAAGTATTCGGCTAAGGAATCACTATATGTCAATGATTACAACGAATAGGAACGGTTATATAGCAAAAGCAAATAGTGGTATTTCCAAAATCTCTGCTAGCATTACATAGTATTACGAAATTCTATCTTCTATTGGGTATGATAACCTTAAGTACTCGTTGGCTAAGGAATTACATTATGTCATTGATTACAACGACTAGGAAATACGGTTATATAGCAAAAGCAACCAGTGGTAGTTCCAAAATATCTGAGAGCATTACATAGTATTACGAAATTCTATCTTCTACTGCCTATGAGATAAATACGTGTTGGCTAAGACATTGCTGCATGGCAATGATTACATCCATGCAACGAATATATTCATATAGCACGCATGCTAAAGTCACGTGAAGTACTCGGCTAAGAAATCACTGTATGTCATTGATTACATCCATACAACGAATAGGAAATACAAAATAGCAGGAATTAGCAAAAGCAACTAGTGGTATTTCCAAATTCTCTGCTAGTATTACATAATATTACGAAATTCTATCTTCTACTGGGTATGATAACCTTAAGTACTCGTTGGCTAAGGAATTACATTATGTCACTTATTACATCGATACAACAAATAGGATATATACCTGCTATATCCATATAGCATGCATGCTACAGACATGATTACATGTATAGCATGTATATTACATGTATAGCATGCATGCTACAGACACCTTAAATACTCACCTAAAAATCGCCTTATGTCATTCATTGCATCCAAAGAATGTATTCATTGCATCCAAAGAATGTAATTAATGTAGTAGTGAATACTACTACATCGTATATTACATTGTATTATGGAATACTCTATTCTCTGTTATTATTACAAAGTATTATGAAAGTCTATCCTACTGGGTATGATCTTGAAATAGTTTTTCAGATGTATTAAATCAACTAGTGCTACTACTATCATTACTATACAGTGTTATGAGATTCTATCTTCAACTGCCTATGAGATAATCTTAAATACGTGTTGGCTAAGAAATTGCTGTATGGCATTGATTACATCCATACAACGAATGTATTCATATAGCATGCATGCTAAAGTCACGTGAAGTACTCGGCTAAGAAATCACTGTATGTCGTTGATTACATCCATACAACGAATAGGAAATACGGTTATATAGCAAAAGCAACTAGTGGTATTTCCAAATTCTCTGCTAGTATTACATAGTATTACGAAATTCTATCTTCTACTTGGTATGATAACCTTAAGTACTCGTTGGCTAAGGAATTACATTATGTCACTGATTACATTGATACAACGAATAGGATATATACCTGCTATATCCATATAGCATGCATGCTACAGACATGATTACATGTATAGCATGTATATTACATGTATAGCATGACACTACAGACACCTTAAATACTCGGCTAAGAAATCGCTTTATGTCATTCATTGCATCCAAAGAAGGTATTCATTGCATCCAAAGAACGTATTCAATGTAGTAGTGAATACTATTACATCGTATATTACATTGTATTATGGAATACTCTATTCTCTGTTATTATTACAAAGTATTATGAAAGTCTATCCTACTGGGTATGATCTTGAAATAGTTTTTCAGATGTATTAAATCAACTAGTGCTACTACTATCATTAGTATGCAGTGTTATGAAATTCTATCTTCAACTGCCTATGAGATAATCTTAAATACGTCTTTGCTAAGAAATTGCTGTATGGCATTGATTACATCCATACAACGAATGTATTCATATAGCATGCATGCTAAAGTCACGTGAAGTACACGGCTAAGGAATCACTATATGTCATTGATTACAATGAATAGGAAATACGGTTATATAGCAAAAGCAACCAGTGGTAGTTCCAAAATCACTGCTAGCATTACATAGTAATGCCTTCAACTGCCTATTGATTACATCCATACAACGAATAGGAAATACGGTTATATAGCAAAAGCAACTAGTGGTATTTCCAAATTCTCTGCTAGCATTACATAGTATTACGAAATTCTATCTTCTACTGGGTATGAGAACCTTAAGTACTCGTTGGCTAAGGAATTACAGTATGTCACTGATTACATCGATACAACGAATAGGATATATGCCTGCTATATCCATATAGCATGCATGCTACGGACATGATTACATGTATAGCATTGTATATTACATGCATAGCATGCATGCTACAGACACCTGAAATACTCGGCTAAGAAATCGCTTTATGTCATTCATTGCATCCAAAGAATGTAATCAATGTAGTAGTGAATACTACTACATCGTATATTACATTGTATTATGGAATACATATAGCATGTGTATCACATGTATAGCTTGTGAGTAGTGAAAGGTCAGGCCGAATATATGTCTTGAAGGCGGATGACCGCCAACGCCCCAGTGCTTTGATGCCCTCAGTGCTCATGCCGTCATGAGCGGCTTGGCTGGCCGCCCCGATCCGGAAGGAGTGGGAGCTGAACCCGTCAGTAGGTATACCCAAGCCCCTCAGGCAGGCATGTAGAACCGCCGAGAATTGAAAACGCGATAGCGACGTGCCGTCCCTATGCATGAAGAGGATACCAGGGACCTTTGGGCGTAAGGCCAAAAATTTCGAAACCCCTTTTACTGGGCAAAGGGGGTCTTGCCCCCGCGCTGGAAGGACAACCAGAGCCCCTGCCCCCTGCTGGTCCGTCTTAGACCGCCGCAAGCGGATATGCAGATGCCCATCCCTAATTTGTACGTCTTCCCTGCCGATGGCACTATTCGAGACACCCATGCGAGATGCCGCGGCCACCTCGCTGATGCGGAAGGCCCCAAAATATGCAACCAAGAATGCCGCGCGGAAAAGTAAAGCTTCATAGGGGGAAAAACACTCTGTGTGCAATTGCGCAATCAATTTTTCCAACAATGCCCCAGTGATTGGCGGACGAGCGTCCTGGGCCCTTGGCGCTATTCTGCGCCAACCCTCCAATGCTTTGCGGATCACGAAGGATGACCTGGGATCCCACCATCCCTGCAACCTGCAAAAGAACGCAAAACCAGACAATTGAACATTCAGAGTCCTGGCGGAACGCCCATTGTCCCGCAGATATGCCAAATAGCGTAATATGGACTCCTCGGACGGCGGGAATGGCGTGGTTCCCAGTTGATCCCGTAAGCATGCCTGATAATCCGAAATTGCCGCAGCGTAGGACCGGCACGTAGATGGCGCCAGTGATGCCGATAGCCCGTCCTGAACTACTCGACGCCAAGATTCCAGAGGTCCCCGGGGAAGTCTTCTGGGGTCGGGTCCGCTTCCGGATCAAGGATTTTGAAGCGCTGCATGTGTAGTCGGGATAGAGCATCCGCTATATCGTTGTCCACCCCTGGAACATGCTTGGCGGAAAAAGAAATGTTAAACTTTAAGCAGGTCAACACTAGGCGGCGCACCAAACACATTACCCGCTCGGAGCGAGAAGACTGCCGATTGACAACCCTGACAACCGCCTGGTTATCACACCAAAAGGTAACCTATGGTTCTTGAACTCCTTGCTCCATATAACCACCGCGGCCAAAATTGGAAAGAGCTCAAGGAACGTAAGATCCCTAAGGAGGCCCCCTGGATACCCGTCGCCGAAACGCTTCATCATATCCCAATGCTGCTGGCTCTCCTCCTAGCATCCTCGCATCCAACACATTGGACAAATGCCCAGCCAAGTGCGGGGCCCTCTCGGGGAAAACTGACGTGACCAGCCGGAGGTATTCAGCAAATCCCCTTGTCCAGGCAAGCAAAGAACGTTCGCCGTCATATGCAACTGGCGCCTCGCGGGGGCCCTTCACGCTTGTATGTGCAGACCGCTCAAGGGGCCTAATGAACTTAAATAAATCCACATAGCAGCCGCTTAATGCCTTACCCCTTAGCTTGGTAGATAAATGGGTGCCAGGAGGAACATCACGATCCTTATACCCCAGTGGAGGGTCCTGCGCGCACCCCGAGCCCTGGATCTTGGCCCTGCCCGCCCGGGCCTCTTGGCGGCATTGCAACAGCCAAGATGGGAACCCCGGGACACATTCCCCCCACAGCCAGTACTCAGGATCCCAATGCCCAACCCCATCCTCCTCGTCAGAGGTGGAAGACTCACCGCCCATTTTTTCGGCTGGCTGCTCCTCGGCCCGGATTCCCCCCTCCTCTTCGGATAGCTGCTCGCCAGGGTCAGACTGTTGGGAGGGGCTGTCCACCGATGTAAGCTCCTCTGTGCGAAGAGAGGATGGACGGGGGGCCCGGGAGGTCCCCGCAGCGAGCGGGGGTGGGCAGCTCCGCCCCTTGGCTGTGGATGATCCTGACGCCTTCCCACGGCCCGACGATTGAGCAGCTGAGGGCCGAGCGGCCGGTGCCCTTGTGGCGGCCGGCCGGGGGGCTGAACGACCGGTTGCCCTGCCCCCACCAACCTCTGCGGACGAGCCCTGTAAAACCCCCCCAGCCACTTGCCCTGCCAACCCCCCTGGGATCCCCCAGGAAGGAAATCCATAAGGAGAGAAAGGGGCCCATCCCCCCCCCGAAACACCAGGGGGCCCCTGGTGGGGCTGGCGGATTAGCGCCGTGAGTACCCATGGACATGGCGGGTCCCCATGGCGGAGGACCCCAACCGAAAGCCGGCATGAGCCCTTGCGGGCAGCCCGCGGACCCGCCTGCTGTTGCAGCGGAATGCGGACCTATTCCTGACCCCCCTACTGCGGGATCTTCCGGGCTAGATACCCTCACTATCCCCTGTTTTTTCACCGGGGAGGCCCCCGAGGGCAGTGGCCCGGGACCCCCAGGCACTGAGAGGGGAGCCTGGCCGGTGGAAAAAACTGAAGCCTCGTGGCCGCTCCCCTCGGAGAAGGAACTGCTGCATCCGGGTGAGGGGTCCCGCGGCGGAGCAGGTAAACGCGTGCGCCCACGGCGTACTGACAAATTCCCGCCCCCTGCTCCTCCTGCGGCTGTGGCTGAAAGAGCCGCGCAAGTCCCGGACCGACGCGACCCCCGGCTTGCAGCCGAGCGCTCCCCCCCGGCCAAGGCCCGCCACCCCACCCCGCGCCAAAGAGCTGCCCGTGTCCCGCCGTCCGCTCCCCTGGAGGGGGAAGCAGGGGCGGTCTGTGGGCGCGCTCGCGAGCTAGTGCTCCTGGAAGTGGTTTTTGAAGCCGCTGGCGCCATGCCGTATGCTGCCGAAAACCGGGAGAAACCGGGTAGAAGGAATCACGCCTTGCCGCCCCGATGGGAACAATGAACACCCGGAACTGGAACCCCGAAGGGAAACCTAGGCTCTCTCTCTCTCTCTCTCTCTTTTTTTTTAAATACCCGTCGGTGAATGCGCAGCCGAGAGTCAAGAAGAACTCTTGCTCAGGTAACGAACGCTGTTGGGGTCGAGGCGAAGAAGACAGGAAAGGAAGAGAGGGGTGGCCGTGGAGCGGGCAGCAATGTGCCTGGCCAGGCCGCTAGCGCCTTATAAGCCAGCCGCTGCCCCGTCCCCGCCCCCTCCGCCTCAGGTGAGCGGCGTGCCTTTTGAAGGGGGAGTGGCCCCTACCTGGGAACGGCACGCCGCGGCGAGTCCTTTCTCCTCGCGGGGCCTCCGCTTCCGCAATGGCCGCCGCGCGTTTATGGTGGCAGCGGCTCTAGTTTTTCAGATGTATTAAATCAACTAGTGCTACTACTATCATTACTATGCAGTGTTATGCAATTCTATCTTCAACTGCCTATGATTTAATCTTGAATACGTGTTGGCTAAGAAATTGCTGTATGGCATTGATTATATCCATACAACGAATGTATTCATATAGCATGCATGCTAAAGTCACGTGAAGTACTCGGCTAAGGAATCACTATATGTCATTGATTACAACGAAAAGGAAATACGGTTATATAGCAAAAGCAACTAGTGGTAGTTCCAAAATCTCTGCTAGCATTACATAGTATTACGAAATTCTATCTTCTACTGCCTATGAGATAAATACGTGTTGGCTAAGACATTGCTGCATGGCATTGATTACATCCATGCAACGAATATATTCATATAGCATGCATGCTAAAGTCACGTGAAGTACTCGGCTAAGAAATCACTGTATGTCATTGATTACATCCATACAACGAATAGGAAATACGGTTATATAGCAAAAGCAACTAGTGGTAGTTCCAAATTCTCTGCTAGCATTACATAGTATTACGAAATTCTATCTTCTACTGGGTATGATAACCTTAAGTACTCGTTGGCTAAGGAATTACATTATGTCACTGATTACATCGATACAACGAATAGGATATACATGCATATATATGCATGCTACAGACATGATTACATGTATAGCTTGTATATTACATATATAGCATGCATGCTACAGACCCCTTAAATACTCGGCTAAGAAATCGCTTTATGTCATTCATTGCATCCAAAGAATGTAATCAATGTAGTTCTGAATACTACTACATCGTATATTACATTGTATTATGGAATACTCTATTCTCTGTTATTATTACAAAGTATTATGAAAGTCTATCCTACTGGGTATGATCTTGAAATAGTTTTTCAGATGTATTAAATCTAGTGCTACTACTATCATTACTATGCAGTGTTATGAAATTCTATCTTCAACTGCCTATGAGATAATCTTAAATACGTGTTGGCTAAGAAATTGCTGTATGGCATTGATTACATCCATACAACGAATGTATTCATATAGCATGCATGCTAAAGTCACGTGAAGTACTCGGCTAAGGAATCACTATATGTCATTGATTACAATGAATAGGAAATACGGTTATATAGCAAAAGCAACTAGTGGTAGTTCCAAAATCTCTGCTAACATTACATAGTATTACGAAATTCTACCTTCTACTGCCTATGAGATAAATACGTGTTGGCTAAGACATTGCTGCATGGCATTGATTACATCCATGCAACCAATATATTCATATAGCATGCATGCAAAAGTCACGTGAAGTACTCGGCTAAGAAATCACTGTATGTCATTGATTACATCGAATAGGAAATACGGTTATATAGCAAAAGGAACAAGTGGTATTTCCAAATTCTCTGCTAGTATTACATAGTATTACAAAATTCTATCTTCTACTGGGTATGATAACCTTAAGTACTCGTTGGCTAAGGAATTACATTATGTCACTGATTACGTCGATACAACAAATAGGATATATACCTGCTATATCCATATAGCATGCATGCTACAGACATGATTACATGTATAGCATGCATGCTACAGACCCCTTAAATACTCGGCTAAGAAATCGCTTTATGTCATTCATTGCATCCAAAGAATGTATTCATTGCCTCCAAAGAACGTAATAAATGTAGTAACGAATACTATTACATCGTATATTACATTGTATTATGGAATACTCTATTCTCTGCTATTATTACAAAGTATTATGAAAGTCTATCCTAGTGTGTATGATCTTGAAATAGTTTTTCAGATGTATTAAATCAATTAGTGCTACTACTATAATTACTATGCAGTGTTATGAAATTCTATCTTCAACTGCCTATGAGATAATCTTAAATACGTGTTGGCTAAGAAATTGCTGTATAGCATTGATTACATCCATGCAACCAATATATTCATATAGCATGCATGCTAAAGTCATGTGAAGTACTCGGCTAAGGAATCACTATATGTCATTGATTACAACGAATAGAAAATACGGTTATATAGCAAAAGCAACTAGTGGTAGTTCAAAAAACACTGCTAGCATTACATAGTATTACGAAATTCTATCTTCTACGGCCTATGAGATAAATACGTGTTGGCTAAGACATTGCTGCATGGCATTGATTACATCCATGCAACCAATATATTCATATAGCATGCATGCTAAAGTCGCGTGAAGTACTCGGCTAAGAAATCACTGTATGTCTGATTACATCCATACGACGAATAGGAAATACGGTTATCTAGCAAAAGCAACTAGTGGTATTTCCAAATTCTCTGCTAGCATTACATAGTATTACGAAATTCTATCTTCTATGATAACCTTTACTCATTGATATGATAACCTTAAGTACTCGTTGGCTAAGGAATTACATTATGTCACTGATTACATCGATACAACGAATAGGATATACATGCATATATATGCATGCTACAGACATGATTACATGTATAGCATGTATATTACATGTATAGGATGCATGCTACAGACCCCTTAAATACTCGGCTAAGAAATCACTTTATGTCATTCATTGCATCCAAAGAATGTATTCATTGCATCCAAAGAATGTAATCAATGTAGTAGTGAATACTACTACATCGTATATTACATTGTATTACGGAATACTCTATTCTCTGTTATTATTACAAAGTATTATGAAAGTCTATCCTACTGGGTATGATCTTGAAATAGTTTTTCAGATGTATTAAATCAACTAGTGCTACTACTATCATTACTATGCAGTGTTATGAAATTCTATCTTGAACTGCCTAAGAGATAATCTTAAATACGTGTTGGCTAAGAATTTGCTGTATGGCATTGATTACATCCATACAACGAATAGGAAATACGGTTATATAGCAAAAGCAACTAGTAGTATTTCCAAAATCTCTGCTAGCATTACATAGTATTACGAAATTCTATCTTCTTCTACCTATGAGATAAATACGTGTTGGCTAAGACATTGCTGCATGGCATTGATTATATCCATGCAACCAATATATTCATATAGCATGCATGCTAAAGTCACGTGAAGTACTCGGCTAAGAAATCCCTGTTTGTCATTGATTACATCCATACAACGAATAGGAAATACGGTTATATAGCAAAAGCAACTAGTGGTAGTTCCAAAATCTCTGCTAGCATTACATAGTATTACGAAATTCTATCTTCAACTGCCTATGAGATAAAAACGTGTTGGCTAAGACATTGCTGCATGGCATTGATTACATCCATGCAATGAATGTATTCATATAGCATGCATGCTAAAGTCACGTGAAGTACTCGGCTAAGAAATCCCTGTTTGTCATTGATTACATCCATACAACGAATAGGAAATACGGTTATATAGCAAAAGCAACTAATGGTATTTCCAAATTCTCTGCTAGCATTACATAGTATTATGAAATTCTATCTTCTACTGGGTATGATAAACTTAAGTACTCGTTGGCTATAGAGTAACATTATGTCACTGATTACGTCGATTCAACGAATAGGATATATACCTGCTATATCCATATAGCATGCATGCTACAGACATGATTACATGTATAGCATGTATATTACATGTATAGCATGCATGCTACAGACACCTTAAATACTCGGCTAAGAAATCGCTTTATGTCATTCATTGCATCCAAAGAATGTATTCGTTGCATCCAAAGAATGTAATCAATGTAGTAGTGAATACTGCTACATCGTATATTACATTGTATTATGGAATACTCTATTCTCTGTTCTTATTACAAAGTATTATGAAAGTCTATCCTACTGAGTATGATCTTGAAATAGTTTTTCAGATGTATTAAATCAACTAGTGCTACTACTAGATTGGTTGAATTAAATCAACTAATGCTAAATCAACTAGTGCTACTAGTGTACTACTAGATTGAGCCTCTTGTGGCGCAGAGTGGAAAGGCAGCTGTCTGAAAGCTTTGCCCATAAGGCTGGGAGTTCAATCCCAGCAGTCGGCTCAAGGTTGACTCAGCCTTCCATCCTTCCAAGGTCGCTAAAATGAGTAACCAGCTTGCTGGGGGGTAAACGGTCATGACTGGGGAAGGCACTGGCAAACCACCCCGTATTGAGTCTGCCATGAAAACGCTAGAGGGCGTCACCCCAAGGATCAGACATGACTCGGTGCTTGCACAGGGGATACCTTTACCTTTTACCTATACTACTAGATTGACTATTGTTCTTATGCAGTGTTATGAAATTCTATCTTCAACTGCTTATGAGATAATCTTAATTACGTGTTGGCTAAGAAATTGCTGCATGGCATCGATTACATCCATGCAACGAATATATTCATATAGCATGCATGCTAAAGTCACGTGAAGTACTCGGCTAAGGAATCACTATATGTCATTGATTACAACGAATAGGAAATACGGTTATATAGCAAAAGCAACTAGTGGTAGTTCCAAAATCTCTGCTAGCATTACATAGTATTACGAAATTCTATCTTCAACTGCCTATGAGATAAAAACGTGTTGGCTAAGACATTGCTGCATGGCATTGATTACATCCATGCAACGAATATATTCATATAGCATGCATGCTAAAGTCACGGGAAGTACTCGGCTAAGAAATCACTGTATGTCATTGATTACAACGAATAGGAAATACGGTTATATAGCAAAAGGAACTAGTGGTATTTCCAAATTCTCTGCTAGCATTACATAGTATTACGAAATTCTAACTTCTATTGGGTATGATAACCTTAAGTACTCGTTGTCTAAGGATGTACATTATGTCACTGATTACATCGATACACCGAATAGGATATATACCTGCTATATCCAGATAGCATGCATGCTACAGACACCTTAAATACTCAGCTAAGAAATCGCCTTATGTCATTCATTGCATCCAAAGAATGTATTCATTGCATCCAAAGAATGTAATCAATGTAGTAGTGAATACCACTACATCGTATATTACAATGTATTATGGAATACTCTATTCTATGTTCTTATTACAAAGTATTATGAAAGTCTATCCTACTGGGTATGATCTTGAAATAGTTTTTCAGATGTATTAAATCAACTAGTGCTACTACTATCATTACTATGCAGTGTTATGAAATTCTATCTACTACTGCCTATGAGATAAATACGTGTTGGCTAAGAAATTGCTGCATGGCATTGATTACATGATACGTGTTGGCTAAGAAATTGCTGCATGGCATTGATTACATCCATGCAACGAATATATTCATATAGCATGCATGCTAAAGTCACGTGAAGTACTCGGCTAAGAAATCACTGTATGTCAGTGATTACATCCATACAACGAATAGGAAATACGGTTATATAGCAAAAGCAACTAGTGGTATTTCTAAATTCTCTGCAAGCATTACATAGTATTACGAAATTCTATCTTCTACTGGGTATGATAACCTTAAGTACTCGTTGGCTAAGGAATTACATTATGTCACTGATTACGTCGATACAACGAATAGGATATATACCTGCTATATACATATAGCATGCATGCTACAGACATGATTACATGTATAGCATGTATATTACATGTATAGCATGCATGCTACAGACACCTTAAATACTCGGCTAAGAAATCGCTTTATGTCATTCATTGCATCCAAAGAATGTATTAATTGCATCCAAAGAATATAATCAATGTAGTAGTGAATACTACTACATCGTATATTACATTGTATTATGGAATACTGTATTCTCTGTTCTTATTACAAAGTATTATGAAAGTCTATCCTACTGGGTATGATCTTGAAATAGTTTTTCAGATGTATTAAATCAACCAGTGCTACTAGTATCATTACTATGCAGTGTTATGAAATTCTATCTTCAACTGCCTATGATTTAATCTTAAATACGTGTTGGCTAAGAAATTGCTGTATGGCATTGATTACATCCATACAACGAATAGGAAATACGGTTATATAGCAAAAGCAACTAGTGGAATTTCCAAATTATCTGCTAGCATTACATAGTATTACGAAATTCTATCTTCTACTGGGTATGAGAACCTTAAGTACTCGTTGGCTAAGGAATTACAGTATGTCACTGATTACATCGATACAACGAATAGGATATATACCTGCTATATCCATATAGCATGCATGCTAGAGACACCTTAAATACTCGGCTAAGAAATCGCTTTATGTCATTCGGTTATATAGCAAAAGCAACTAGTGGTAGTTCCAAAATCTCTGCTAGCATTACATAGTATTACGAAATTCTATCTTCTACGATAACCTTAAGTACTCGTTGATATGATAACCTTAAGTACTCGGCTAAGGAATTACATTATTGCACTGATTAGTTTTTCAGATGTATTAAATCAACTAGTGCTACTACTAGATTGGTTGAATTAAATCAACTAATGCTAAATCAACTAGTGCTACTAGTGCTACTACTAGATTGAGCCTCTTGTGGCGCAGAGTGGAAAGGCAGCTGTCTGAAATAACAGAGAATAGAGTATTCCATAATACAATGTAATATACGATGTCATAGTATTCACTACTACATTAAATACGTTCTTTGGATGCAATGAATACATTCTTTGGATGCAATGAATGACATAAAACGATTTCTTAGCCGAGTATTTAAGGTGTCTGTAGCATGCATGCTATACATGTAATATGAATATATTCCCTAGGATGCTAGGAGGAGAGCCAGCAGCATTGGGATATGATGAAGCGTTTCGGCGACGGGTATCCAGCAACCCCGAGGCCAGATGGGATAGGCCGACCTTTGGGTCCGGGCATTTGGTCCTCGGCAGAAGTCAGCCGGTGGGGCGGAGGGGAATCGCCCTTCATACAGGAAAGACCTGACGGGTGTTTGCTGGGAATACAACCAGAATGGGTGCGAGAGGAAGAAATGTAAGTACTCGCATGCATGCGAGGGGTGTGGGGGTTCACATCCCAAGATAGAGTGTAGCAAGCGGCCCTTTCGGAGGGGCCGGCCCACTCCCAAAAAAGGGGGTGGGTCCGGCACCTCAGGAGGACTCGCGGGAGGCAGCGGGGAGGGGCAGGCTAATGCCTCCTAGCCCTGCTTTGTTGCACGTTAAGGCTCTATCTCCCATCAGGCTATCAACTCTTCTTCCTTTGCTTGCATCTTATCGGGATCAGGCCGCGGCCACTAACCTTAGGGAGGGATTCACTCATGGGTTCCGCATTCCATTCACGGGGGATCGGGTGGCCACGTCTTGCGCTAATTTAAAATCCGCTTGGCTAATGCCGGAGATCGTGGAGGCAAAGCTGCGAAAGGAGCTGGATGCGGGCAGGGTGGTGGGGCCGTATGCAGCCCCTCCCTTGGAGAATCTCCGGGTATCGCCTCCGGGGGTGGTGCCGAAGAGAACGCCAGGTGAGTTTCGCCTCATACACCACCTATCATACCCCAAAGGCTCATCGGTCAACGACTCCATCGATCCAGCCCTCTGTACAGTCAAATATGCCTCTTTTGATCATGCGGTAGCCTTGGTAAGGGCTTGTGGTCCGCGGGCCCTCATGGCAAAATGTGACATCAGGTCAGCCTTCCGCCTCTTACCGGTGCACCCCGGGGATTTCTCATTGCTGGGTTTTAAATTTGGGGGCATGTGGTACGTGGACAGGTCCATGCCTATGGGCTGTGCCGTGGCATGTGCGGCCTTTGAGACATTCAGCTCCTTCGTCAAATGGGTCTTTAAAAGAGAGGGATGGGTCGCCATATATCAAGCACTATTTGGATTACTACCTCTTGGTCGGCTCAGCCAGGACGGGGGAGTGCGCCCAGCGCTTATTGGGATTTCAGGAGCTGGCTGATGAACTCGGCATACCGCTGGCTCAGGAGAAGACGGAAGGTCTAACGGAGGTGCTCACCTATCTTGGGATTACCATCGATTCCAGAGAAGGGTGCTCACAGCTGCCGGCGGACAAACTCGGGGCCCTGTCAGGTCAATTACGCGCACTCTTGGCCCGCAATAAGTGTACCCTACGGGAGATGCAGCAGCTTCTCGGCCACCTAAATTTTGCCTGCAAGGCTGTAAAACCTGGGAGAGCCTTTTGCAGGCGCCTGGCTCAGGCAACAGCCGGGATTCAAGCCCCCCAACATCACATTCGCCTCACAAAGCAGATAAAAGCCGACATGGCTATCTGGCTATCATTTTTGTCATCATTTAATGGTGTGGCGATCTGGCAGTCCCCGCTGCTCCTAGGTGATGATCTGCAGGTGCAATCCGATGCAGCTGGGAGTTTAGGTTTCGGCGTGTTTTTCAATAACAGATGGTGCGCTCATCCTTGGCCTGCCAGTTGGAAAACCGGGGGCCTCCTTAGGGATCTTACGTTCCGTGAGCTCTTTCCAATTTTGGCCGCGGTGTTTATATGGAGCAAGGAGTTCAAGAACCATAGGTTACCTTTTGGTGTGATAACCAGGCGGTTGTCAGGGTTGTCAATCGGCAGTCTTCTCGCTCCGAGCGGGTAATGCGTTTGGTGCGCCGCCTAGTGTTGACCTGCTTAGTTTAACATTTCTTTTTCCGCCAAGAATGTTCCAGGGGTGGACAACGATATAGTGGATATAGCGGATATAGCGGATGCTCTATCCCGACTACAAATGCAGCGCTTCAAATTGATTACATCCATGCAACGAATATATTCATATAGCATGCATGCTAAAGTCACGTGAAGTACTCGGCTAAGAAATCACTGTATGTCATTGATTACATCCATACAACGAATAGGAAACACAAAATAGCAGGAAATAGCAAAAGCAACTAGTGGTATTTCCAAATTCTCTGCTAGTATTATAGTATAGTGATTCCTTAGCAGAGTACTTCACGTGACTTTAGCATGCATGCTATATGAATACATTCGTTGTATGGATGTAATCAATGCCATACAGCAATTTCTTACCCAACACGTATTTAAGATTATCTCATAGGCAGTTGAAGATAGAATTTCATAACACTCCATAGTAATGATACTAGTAGCACTGGTTGATTTAATACATCTGAAAAACTATTTCAAGATCATACCCAGTAGGATAGACTTTCATAATACTTTGTAATAATAACAGAATAGAGTATTCCATAATACAATATATTATACGATGTAGTAGTATTCACTACTACGTTGATTACATTATTTGGATGCAATGAATATATTCTTTGGATGCAATGAATGACATAAGGCGATTTCTTAGCCGAGTATTTAAGGTGTCTGTAGCATGCATGCTATACATGTAATATACATGCTATACATGTAATCATGTCTGTAGCATGCATGCTATATGGATATAGCAGGTATATATCCTATTCGTTGTATCGATGTAATCAGTGACATAATGTAATTCCTTAGCCAACGAGTACTTAAGGTTATCATACCCAATAGAAGATAGAATTTCATAATACTATGTAATGCTAGCAGAGAATTTGGAACTACCACTAGTTGCTTTTGCTATATAACTTTGCTATATAAGGCAGTTGAAGATAGAATTTCATAACACTGCATAGTAATGATAGTAGTAGCACTAGTTGATTTAATACATCTGAAAAACTATTTCAAGATCATACCCAGTAGGATAGACTTTCATAATACTTTGTAATAATAACAGAGAATAGAGTATTCCATAATACAATGTAATTTACGATGTAGTAGTATTCACTACTACATTGATTACATTCTTTGGATGCAATGAATGACATAAAGCGATTTCTTAGCCGAGTATTTAAGGGGTCTGTAGCATGCATGCTATACATGTAATATACATGCTATACATATAATCATGTCTGTAGCATGCATATATATGCATGTATATCCTATTCGTTGTATCGATGTAATCAGTGACGTAATGTAATTCCTTAGCCAACGAGTACTTAAGGTTATCATATCAACGAGTACTTAAGGTTATCGTAGAAGATAGAATTTCGTAATACTATGTAATGCTAGCAGAGAATTTGGAAGTACCACTAGTTGCTTTTGCTATATAACCGTATTTCCTATTCATTGTATGGATGTAATCAATGACATTCAGTGATTTCTTAGCCGAGTAATTCACGTGACTTTAGCATGAATGCTATATGAATATATTGGTTGCATGGATGTAATCAATGCCATGCAGCAATGTCTTAGCCAACACGTATTTATCTCATAGGCAGTAGAAGATAGAATTTCGTAATACTATGTAATGCTAGCAGAGATGTTGGAACTACCACTAGTTGCTTTTGCTATATAACCGTATTTCCTATTTGTTGTAATCAATGACATATAGTGATTCCTTAGCAGAGTACTTCAACCTATCTAGTAGTAGCACTAGTTGATTTAATACATCTGAAAAACTATTTCAAGATCATACTCAGTAGGATAGACTTTCATAATACTTTGTAATCAGAACAGAGAATAGAGTATTCCATAATACAATGTAATATACGATGTAGCAGTATTCACTACTACATTGATTACATTCTTTGGATGCAACGAATACATTCTTTGGATGCAATGAATGACATAAAGCGATTTCTTAGCCGAGTATTTAAGGTGTCTGTAGCATGCATGCTATACATGTAATATACATGCTATACATGTAATCATGTCTGTAGCATGCATGCTATATGGATATAGCAGGTATATATCCTATTCGTTGAATCGACGTAATCAGTGACATAATGTTACTCTATAGCCAACGAGTACTTAAGTTTATCATACCCAGTAGAAGATAGAATTTCATAATACTATGTAATGCTAGCAGAGAATTTGGAAATACCACTAGTTGCTTTTGCTATATAACCGTATTTCCTATTCGTTGTATGGATGTAATCAATGACAAACAGGGATTTCTTAGCCGAGTACTTCACGTGACTTTAGCATGCATGCTATATGAATATATTGGTTGCATGGATATAATCAATGCCATGCAGCAATGTCTTAGCCAACACGTATTTATCTCATAGGTAGAAGAAGATAGAATTTCGTAATACTATGTAATGCTAGCAGAGATTTTGGAAATACCACTAGTTGCTTTTGCTATATAACCGTATTTCCTATTCGTTGTATGGATGTAATCAATGCCATACAGCAATTTCTTAGCCAACACGTATTTAAGATTATCTCTTAGGCAGTTGAAGATAGAATCTCATAACACTGCATAGTAATGATAGTAGTAGCACTAGTTGATTTAATACATCTGAAAAACTATTTCAAGATCATACCCAGTAGGATAGACTTTCATAATACTTTGTAATAATAACAGAGAATAGAGTATTCCGTAATACAATGTAATATACGATGTAGTAGTATTCACTACTACATTGATTACATTCTTTGGATGCAATGAATGACATAAAGTGATTTCTTAGCCGAGTATTTAAGGGGTCTGTAGCATGCATCCTATACATGTAATATACATGCTATACATGTAATCATGTCTGTAGCATGCATATATATGCATGTATATCCTATTCGTTGTATCGATGTAATCAGTGACATAATGTAATTCCTTAGCCAACGAGTACTTAAGGTTATCATACCCAGTAGAAGATAGAATTTCGTAATACTATGTAATGCTAGCAGAGAATTTGGAACTACCACTAGTTGCTTTTGCTATATAACCGTATTTCCTATTCGTTGTATGGATGTAATCAATGACATACAGTGATTTCTTAGCCGAGTACTTCACGTGACTTTAGCATGCATGCTATATGAATATATTCGTTGCATGGATGTAATCAATGCCATGCAGCAATGTCTTAGCCAACACGTATTTATCTCATAGGCAGTAGAAGATAGAATTTCGTAATACTATGTAGTGCTAGCAGAGATTTTGGAACTACCACTAGTTGCTTTTGCTATATAACCGTATTTCCTTTTCGTTGTAATCAATGACATATAGTGATTCCTTAGCCAAGTACTTCACGTGACTTTAGCATGCATGCTATATGAATACATTCGTTGTATGGATATAATCAATGCCATACAGCAATTTCTTAGCCAACACGTATTCAAGATTAAATCATAGGCAGTTGAAGATAGAATTGCATAACACTGCATAGTAATGATAGTAGTAGCACTAGTTAATTTAATACATCTGAAAAACTAGAGCCGTTGCCGCCATAAACGCACGGCGGCCATTGCGGAAGCGGAGGCCCCGCGAGGACAAAGAACTCGCCGCGGCGTGCCGTTCCCAGGTAGGGGCCACTCCCCCTTCAAAAGGCACGCCGCTCACCTGAGGCGGAGGGGGCGGGGACGGGGCAGCGGCTGGCTTATAAGGCGCTAGCGGCCTGGCCAGGCACATTGCTGCCCGCTCCACGGCCACCCCTCTCTTCCTTTCCTCTCTTCTTCGCCTCGACCCCAACAGCGTTCGTTACCTGAGCAAGAGTTCTTCTTGACTCTCGGCTGCGCATTCACCGATGGGTATTTAAAAAAAAAAAGAGAGAGAGAGAGCCTAGCGGGGGGGGTTTCCCTTCGGAGTTCCAGTTCCGGGTGTTCATTGTTCTCATCAGGGCGGCAAGGCGTGATTCCTTCTACCCGGTTTCTCCCGGTTTTCGGCAGCATACGGCATGGCGCCAGCGGCTCCAAAAACCACTTCCAGGAGCACTAGCTCGCGAGCGCGCCCGCAGACCGCCCCTGCTTCCCCCTCCAGGGGAGCGGACGGTGGGACACGGGCAGCTCTTTGGCGCGGGGTGGGGTGGCGGGCCTTGGCCAGGGGGGAGCGCTCGGCTGCAAGCCGGGGGTCGCGTCGGTCCGGGACTTGCGCGGCTCTTTCAGCCACAGCCGCAGGAGGAGCAGGGGGCGGGAATTTGTCAGTACGCCGTGGGCGCACGCGTTTACCTGCTCCGCCGCGGGACCCCTCACCCGGATGCAGCAGTTCCTTCTCCGAGGGGAGCGGCCACGAGGCTTCAGTTTTTTCCACCGGCCAGGCTTCCCTCTCAGTGCCTGGGGCTCCCGGGCCACTGCCCTCTGGGGCCTCCCCGGTGAAAAAACGGGGGATTGTGAGGGTATCTAGCCCGGATGATCCCGCAGTAGGGGGGTCAGGAATAGGTCCGCATTCCGCTGCAACAGCAGGCGGGTCCGCCGGCTGCCCGCAAGGGCTCATGCCGGCTTTCGGTTGGGGTCCTCCGCCATGGGGACCCGCCATGTCCGGGGGTACTCACGGCGCTAATCCGCCAGCCCCACCAGGGCCCCCCTGGTGTTTCGGGGGGGATGGGCCCCTTTCTCTCCTTATGGATTTCCTTCCTGGGGGATCCCAGGGGGGTTGGCAGGGCAAGAGGCTGGGGGGATTTTACAGGGCTCGTCCGCGGAGGTTGGTGGGGGCACGGCAACCGGTCATTCAGCCCCCCGGCCGGCCGCCACAAGGGCACCGGCCGCTCGGCCCTCAGCTGCTCAATCGTCGGGCCGTGGGAAGGCGTCAGGATCATCCGCAGCCAAGGGGCGGAGCCGCCCACCCCCGCTCGCTGCGGGGACCTCCCGGGCCCCCCATCCATCCTCTCTTCGCACAGAGGAGCTTACATCTGTGGACAGCCCCTCCCAACAGTCTGACCCTGGCGAGCAGCTATCCGAAGAGGAGGGGGGAATCCGGGCCGAGGAGCAGCCAGCCGAAAAAATGGGCGGTGAGACTTCCACCTCCGACGAGGAGGATGGGGTTGGGCATTGGGATCCTGAGTACTGGCTGTGGGGGGAATGTGTCTCGGGGTTCCCATCTTGGCTGTTGCAATGCCGCCAAGAGGCCCGGGCGGGCATAAAGCAAAAGCAACTAGTGGTATTTCCAAATTCTCTGCTAGCATTACATAGTATTATGAAATTCTATCTTCTACTGGGTATTAGAACCTTAAGTACTCGTTGGCTAAGGAATTACATTACGTCACTGATTACATCGATACAACGAATAGGATATACATGCATATATATGCATGCTACAGACATGATTACATGTATAGCATGTATATTACATGTATAGCATGCATGCTACAGACACCTTAAATACTCGGCTAAGAAATCGCTTTATGTCATTCATTGCATCCAAAGAATGTAATCAATGTAGTAGTGAATACTACTACATCGTATATTACATGGTATTATGGAATACTCTATTCTCAGTTATTACTCTATGGAATACTCTGTTATTACTCTATGGAATACTATGGAATACTCTGTTATTACTCTATGGAATACTCTATTCTCTCAATTTTGAAGCGCTGCATTTGTAGTCGGGATAGAGCATCCGCTATATCGTTGTCCACCCCTGGAACATGCTTGGCGGAAAAAGAAATGTTAAACTTTAAGCAGGTCAACACTAGGCGGTGCACCAAACGCATTACCCGCTCGGAGCGAGAAGACTGCCGATTGACAACCCTGACAACCGCCTGGTTATCACACCAAAAGGTAACCTATGGTTCTTGAACTCCTTGCTCCATATAACCACCACGGCCAAAATTGGAAAGAGCTCAAGGAACGTAAGATCCCTAAGGAGGCCCCCGGTTTTCCAACTGGCAGGCCAAGGTTGAGCGCACCATCTGTTATTGAAAAACACGCCGAAACCTAAACTCCCATCCGCATCAGATTGCACCTGCAGATCATCACCTAGGAGCAGCGGGGACTGCCAGATCGCCACACCATTAAATGATGACAAAAATGATAGCCAGATAGCCATGTCGGCTTTTATCTGCTTTGTGAGGCGAATGTGATGTTGGGGGGCTTGAATCCCGGCCGTTGCCTGAGCCAGGCGCCTGCAAAAGGCTCTCCCAGGTTTTACAGCCTTGCAGGCAAAATTTAGGTGGCCGAGAAGCTGCTGCATCTCCCGTAGGGTACACTTATTGCGGGCCAAGAGTGCGCGTAATTGACCTGACAGGGCCCCGAGTTTGTCCGCCGGCAGCCGTGAACACCCTTCTCTGGAATCAATGGTAATCCCAAGATAGGTGAGCACCTCCGTTGGACCTTCCGTCTTCTCCTGAGCCAGCGGTATGCCGAGTTCATCAGCCAGCTCCTGAAATCCCAATAAGCGCTGGGCGCACTCCCCCGTCCCGGCTGAGCCGACCAAGAGGTAGTCGTCCAAATAGTGCGTGATATATGGCGACCCATCCCTCTCTTTTAAAGACCCATTTGACGAAGGAGCTGAATGTCTCAAAGGCCGCACATGCCACGGCACAGCCCATAGGCATGGACCTGTCCACGTACCACATGCCCCCAAATTTAAAACCCAGCAATGAGAAATCCCCGGGGTGCACCGGTAGGAGGCGGAAGGCTGACCTGATGTCACATTTTGCCATGAGGGCCCGCGGACCACAAGCCCTTACCAAGGCTACCGCATGATCGAAAGAGGCATATTTGACTGTAAAGAGGGCTGGATCGATGGAGTCGTTGACCGATGAGCCTTTGGGGTATGATAGGTGGTGTATGAGGCGAAACTCACCTGGCGTTCTCTTCGGCACCACCCCCGGAGGCGATACCCGGAGATTCTCCAAGGGAGGGGCTGCATACGGCCCCACCACCCTGCCCGCATCCAGCTCCTTTCGCAGCTTTGCCTCCACGATCTCCGGCATTAGCCGAGCGGATTTTAAATTAGCGCAAGACGTGGCCACCTGATCCCCCGTGAATGGAATGCGGAACCCATGAGTGAATCCCTCCCTAAGGTTAGTGGCCGCGGCCTGATCCCGATAAGATGCAAGCAAAGGAAGAAGAGTTGATAGCCTGATGGGAGATGGAGCCTTAACGTGCAACCGAGCAGGGCTAGGAGGCATTAGCCTGCCCCTCCCCGCTGCCTCCCGCGAGTCCTCCTGAGGTGCCGGACCCACCCCTTTTTTTGGGAGTGGGCCGGCCCCTCCGAAAGGGCCGCTTGCTACACTCTATCTTGGGATGTGAACCCCCACACCCCTCGCATGCATGCGAGTACTTACATTTCTTCCTCTCGCACCCATTCTGGTTGTATTCCCAGCAAACGCCCGTCAGGTCTTTCCTGTATGAAGGGCGATTCCCCTCCGCCCCACCGGCTGACTTCTGCCGAGTACCAAATGCCCGGACCCAAAGGTCGGCCTATCCCATCTGGCCTCGGGGTTGCTGGATACCCGTCGCCGAAACGCTTCATCATATCCCAATGCTGCTGGCTCTCCTCCTAGCATCCTCGCATCCAACACATTCGACAAATGCCCAGCCAAGTGCGGGGCCCTCTCGGGGAAAACTGACGTGACCAGCCGGAGGTATCCAGCGAATCCCCTTGTCCAGGCAAGCAAAGAACGTTCGCCGTCATATGCAACCGGCGCCTCGTGGGGGCCCTTCACACTTGTACGTGCAGACCGCTCAAGGGGCCTAATGAACTTAAATAAATCCACATAGCAGCCGCTTAATGCCTCACCCCTTAGCTTGGTAGATAAATGGGTGCCAGGAGGAACATCACGATCCTTATACCCCAGTGGAGGGTCCTGCGTGCACCCCGAGCCCTGGATCTTGGCCCTTCCGGCCCGGGCCTCTTGGCGGCATTGTAACAGCCAAGATGGGACCCCCGGGACACATTCCCCCCGCAGCCAGTACTCAGGATCCCAATGCCCAACCCCATCCTCCTCGTCGGAGGTGGAAGACTCACCGCCCATTTTTTCGGCTGGCTGCTACTCGGCCCGGATTCCCCCCTCCTCTTCGGATAGCTGCTCGCCAGGGTCAGACTGTTGGGAGGGGCTGTTCACCGATGTAAGCTCCTCTGTGCGAAGAGATGATGGACGGGGGGCCCGGGAGGTCCACGCAGCGAGCGGGGGTGGGCGGCTCCGCCCCTTGGCTGCGGACGATCCTGACGCCTTCCCACGGCCCGACGATTGAGCAGCTGAGGGCCGAGCGGCCGGTGCCCTTGTGGTGCCGGTGCCCCCAGCCAACCCCCCTGGGATCCCCCAGGAAGGAAATCCATAAGGAGAGAAAGGGGCCCATCCCCCCCGAAACCCCAGGGGGCCCCTGGTGGGGCTGGCGGATAAGCGCCGTGAGTACCCCCGGGCATGGCGGGTCCCCATGGCGGAGGACCCCAACCGAAAGCCGGCATGAGCCCTTGCGGGCAGCCCACGGACCCGCCCGCTGTTGCAGCGGAATGTGGACCTATTCCTGACCCCCCTACTGCGGGATCTTCCGGGCTAGATACCCTCACTCTCCCCCGTTTTTTCACCGGGGAGGCCCCCGAGGGCAGTGGCCCGGGACCCCCAGGCACTGAGAGGGGAGCCTGGCCGTTGGAAAAAACTGAAGCCTCGTGGCCGCTCCCCTCGGAGAAGGAACTGCTGCATCCGTGCGAGGGGTCCCGCGGCGGAGCAGGTAAATGCGTGCGCAGGTAAACGCGTGCGCCCTCCTGCGGCTGTGGCTGAACGAGCCGCGCGAGTCCCGGACCGACGCGACCCCCGGCTTGCAGCCGAGCGCTCCCCCCCGGCCAAGGCCCGCCGCCCCGCCCCGCGCCGAAGAGCTGCCCATGTCCCGCCGGCCGCTCCCCCGGAGGGGGAAGCAGGGGCGGTCTGCGGGCACGCTCGCGAGCTAGTGCTCCTGGAAGTGGTATTTGGAGCCGCTGGCGCCATGCCGTATGCTGCCGAAAACCGGGAGAAGCCGGGTATAAGGAATGACGCCTTGCCGCCCCGATGAGAACAATGAACACCCGGAACTGGAACCCCGACGGGAAACCCCCCCCGCTAGGCTCTCTCTCTCTCTCTCTCTTTTTTTCATACCCGTCGGTGAATGCGTAGCCGCGAGTCGAGAAGAACTCTTGCTCAGGTAACGAACGCCTTTGGGGTCGAGGTGAAGAAGTGAGGAAAGGAAGAGAGGGGTGGCCGTGGAGCGGGCAGCAATGTGCCTGGCCAGGCCGCTAGCACCTTATAAGCCAGACGCTGCCCCATCCCCGCCCCCTCCGCCTCAGGTGAGCGGCGTGCCTCCTGAAGGGGGAGTGGCCCCTACCTGGGAACGGCACGCCGCGGCGAGTTCTTTGTCCTCGCGGGGCCTCCGCTTCCGCAATGGGCGCCGCGCGTTTATGGCGGCAGCGGCTCTAGTTTTTCAGATGTATTAAATCAACTAGTGCTACTACTATCATTACTATGCAGTGTGATGCAATTCTATCTTCAACTGCCTATGATTTAATCTTAAATACGTGTTGGCTAAGAAATTGCTGTATGGCATTGATTACATCCATACAACAAATGTATTCATATAGCATGCATGCTAAAGTCACGTGAAGTACTCGGCTAAGGAATCACTATATGTCATTGATTACAACGAATAGGAAATACGGTTATATAGCAAAAGCAACTAGTGGTAGTTCCAAAATCTCTGCTAGCATTACATAGTATTACGAAATTCTATCTTCTACTGCCTATGAGATAAATACGTGTTGGCTAAGATATTGCTGCATGGCATTGATTACATCCATGCAACCAATATATTCATATAGCATGCATGCTAAAGTCACGTGAAGTACTCGGCTAAGAAATCACTGTATGTCATTGATTACATCCATACAACGAATAGGAAATACGGTTATATAGCAAAAACAACTAGTATAGCATGTATATTACATGTATAGCATGCATGCTACAGACACCTTAAATACTCGGCTAAGAAATCGCTTTATGTCATTCATTGCATCCAAAGAATGTAATCAATGTAATAGTGAATACTACTACATCGTATATTACCTTGTATTATGGAATACTCTATTCTCTGTTCTTATTACAAAGTATTATGAAAGTCTAGCCTACTGGGTATGATCTTGAAATAGCTTTTCAGATGTATTAAATCAACTAGTGCTACTACTATCATTACTATGCAGTGTTATGAAATTCTATCTACTGCTGCCTATGAGATAAATACGTGTTGGCTAAGAAATTGCTGCATGGCATTGATTACATCCATGCAACGAATATATTCATATAGCATGCAGGCTAAATTCACGTGAAGTACTCTGCTAAGGAATCACTATATGTCATTGATTACAACGAATAGGAAATACGGTTATATAGCAAAAGCAACTAGTGGTAGTTCCAAAATCTCTGCTAGCATTACATAGTATTACGAAATTCTATCTTCTACGATAACCTTAAGTACTCGTTGATATGATAACCTTAAGTACTCGTTGGCTAAGGAATTACATTATGTCACTGATTACATCGATACAACGAATAGGATATACATGCATATATATGCATGCTACAGACATAATTACATGTATAGCATGTATATTACATGTATAGCATGCATGCTACAGACCCCTTAAATACTCGGCTAAGAAATCGCTTTATGTCATTTATTACATCCAAAGAATGTAATCAATGTACTAGTGAATACTAATACATCATATATTACATTGTATTATGGAATACTCTATTCTCTGTTATTATTACAAAGTATTATGAAAGTCTGTCCTACTGGGTATGATCTTAAAACAGTTTTTCAGATGTATTAAATCAACTAGTGCTACAACTATCATTACTATGCAGTGTTATGAAATTCTATCTTCAACTGCCTTAAATACGTGTTCGCTAAGAAACTGCTGTACGGCATTGATTACATCCGTACAACGAATGTATTCATATAGCATGCATGCTAAAGTCACGTGAAGTACTCGGCTAAGGAATCACTATATGTCATTGATTACAATGAATAGGAAATACGGTTATATAGCAAAAGCAACTAGTGGTAGTTCCAAAATCTCTGCTAGCATTACATAGTATTACGAAATTCTATCTTCTACTGCCTATGAGATAAATACGTGTTGGCAAAGACATTGCTGCATGACATTGATTACATCCATGCAACCAATATATTCATATAGCATGCATGCTAAAGTCACGTGAAGTACTCGGCTAAGAAATCACTGTATGTCATTGATTACATCGAATAGGAAATACGGTTATATAGCAAAAGCAACTAGTGGTATTTCCAAATTCTCTGCTAGTATTACATAGTATTACGAAATTCTATCTTCTACTTGGTATGATAACCTATTACATCGTATATTACATTGTATTATGGAATACTCTATTCTCTGTTATTATTACAAAGTATTTTGAAAGTCTATCCTACTGGGTATGATCTTGAAATAGTTTTTCAGATGTATTAAATCAACTAGTGCTACTACTATCACTATCACTATTACTATGCAGTGTTATGAAATTCTATCTTCAATTGCCTATGAGATAATCTTAAACACGTGTTGGCTAAGAAATTGCTCTATGGCATTGATTACATCCATACAACGAATGTATTCATATAGCATGCATGCTAAAGTCACGTGAAGTACTCGGCTAAGGAATCACTATATGTCATTGATTACAACGAATAGGAAATACGGTTATATAGCAAAAGGAACTAGTGGTATTTCCAAATTCTCTGCTAGCATTACATAGTATTACGAAATTCTATCTTCTATTGGGTATGATAACCTTAAGTACTCCTTGGCTAAGGAATTACATTATGTCACTGATTACATCGATACAACTAATAGGATATATACCTGCTATATCCATATAGCATGCATGCTACAGACATGATTACATGTATAGCATGTATATTACATGTATAGTATGCATGTAACAGACACCTTAAATACTCGGCTAAGAAATCGCTTTATGTCATTCATTGCATCCAAAGAATGTATTCATTGCATCCAAAGAATGTAATCAATGTAGTAGTGAATACTACTACATCGTATATTACAATGTATTATGGAATACTCTATTCTCTGTTCTTATTACAAAGAATTATGAAAGTCTATCCTACTGGGTATGATCTTAAAATAGTTTTTCAGATGTATTAAATCAACTAGTGCTACTACTATCATTACTATGCAGTGTTATGAAATTCTATCTTCAACTGCATATGATTTCCTATGCATATGATTTCCTATTTCCTATTCGTTGTATGGATGTAGTCAATGACATACAGTGATTTCTTAGCCGAGTACTTCACGTGATTTTAGCATGCATGCTATATGAATATATTGGTTGTATGGATGAAATCAATGCCATGCAGCAATGTCTTAGCCAACACGTATTTAAGATTATCTCATAGGCAGTTGAAGATAGAATTTCATAATATTATGTAATGCTAGCAGAGATGTTGGAACTACCACTAGTTGCTTTTGCTATATAACCGTATTTCCTATTCGTTGTAATCAATGACATATAGTGATTCCTTAGCAGAGTACTTCACGTGACTTTAGCATGCATGCTATATGAATACATTCGTTGTATGGATGTAATCAATGCCATACAGCAATTTCTTAGCCAACACGTACTTAAGATTATCTCATAGGCAGTTGAAGATAGAATTTCATAACACTGCATAGTAATGATAGTAGTAGCACTAAATACATGTGAAAAACTATTTCAAGATCATACCCAGTAGGATAGACTTTCGTAATACTTTGTAATAATAACAGAGAATAGAGTATTCCATAATACAATGTAATATACGATGTAATAGTATTCACTACTACATTGATTACGCTCTTTGGATGCAATGAATACAATCTTTGGATGCAATTAATTATAGCGATTTCTTAGCCGAGTATTTAAGGTGTCTCTAGCATGCATGCTATATGGATATAGCAGGTATATATCCTATTCGTTGTATCAATGTAATCAGTGACATAATGTAATTCCTTAGCCAACGAGTAATTAAGGTTATCATACCAAGTAGAAGATAGAATTTCGTAATACTATGTAATGCTAGCAGAGAATTTGGAAATACCACTAGTTGCTTTTGCTATATAACCGTATTTCCTATTCGTTGTATGGATGTAATCAATGACATACAGTGATTTCTTAGCCGAGTACTTCACGTGACTTTAGCATGCATGATATATGAATATATTGGTTGCATGGATGTAATCAATGCCATACAGCAATTTCTTAGCCAACACGTATTTATCTCATAGGCAGTAGAAGATAGAATCTCGTAATACTATGTAATGCTAGAAGAGATTTTGGAACTACCACTAGTTGCTTTTGCTATATAACCGTATTTCCTATTCGTTGTAATGAATGTCATATAGTGATTCCTTAGCAGAGTACTTCACGTGAATTTAGCATGCATGCTATATGAATATATTGGTTGTATGGATGTAATCAATGCCATACAGCAATTTCTTAGCCAACACGTATTTAAGATTAAGTCATAGGCAGTTGAAGATAGAATTTCATAACACTGCATAGTAATGATACTAGGAGCACTGGTTGATTTAATACATCTGAAAAACTATTTCAAGATCATACCTAGTAGGATAGACTTTCATAATACTTTGTAATAATAACAGAGAATAGAGTATTCCATAATACAATGTAATATACGATGTAGTAGTATTCACTACTACATTGATTACATTCCTTGGATGCAATGAATACATTGTTTGGATGCAATGAATGACATAACGCGATTTCTTAGCCGAGTATTTAAGGTGTCTGTAGCATGCATGCTATGCATGTAATATACATGCTATACATGTAATCATGTCTGTAGCATGCATGTTATATGGATATAGCAGGTATATATCCTATTCGTTGTATCAATGTAATCAGTGACATACTGTAATTCCTTAGCCAACAAGTATTTAAGGTTCTCATACCCTGTAGAAGACAGAATTTCGTAATACTATGTAATGCTAGCAGAGAATTTGGAAATACCACTAGCTGCTTTTGCTATATAACCGTATTTCCTATTCGTTGTATGGATGTAATCAATGCCATACAGCAATTTCTTAGCCAACACGTATTTAAGATTAAATCATAGGCAGTTGAAGATAGAATTTCATAACACTGCATAGTAATGATACTAGTAGCACTGGTTGATTTAATACATCTGAAAAACTATTTCAAGATCATACCCTGTAGAATAGACTTTCATAATACTTTGTAATAATAACAGAGAATAGAGTATTCCATAATACAATGTAATGTACGATGTAGTAGTATTCACTACTACATTGATTACATTCTTTGGATGCAATGAATACATTCTTTGGATGCAATGAATGACATAAAGCGATTTCTTAGCCGAGTATTTAAGGTGTCTGTTACATGCATACTATACATGTAATATACATGCTATACATGTAATCATGTCTGTAGCATGCATGCTATATGGATATAGCAGGTATATATCCTATTAGTTGTATCAATGTAATCAGTGACATAATGTAATTCCTTAGCCAAGGAGTACTTAAGGTTCTCATACCCAATAGAAGATAGAATTTCGTAATACTATGTAATGCTAGCAGAGAATTTGGAAATACCACTAGTTGCTTTTGCTATATAACCGTATTTCCTATTCGTTGTATGGATGTAATCAATGACATACAGTGATTTCTTAGCCGAATACTTCACGTGACTTTAGCATGCATGCTATATGAATACATTCGTTGTATGGATGTAATCAATGCCATACAGCAATTTCTTAGCCAACACGTATTTAAGATTATCTCATAGGCAATTGAAGATAGAATTTCATAACACTGCATAGTAATAGTGATAGTGATAGTAGTAGCACTAGTTGATTTAATACATCTGAAAAACTATTTCAAGATCATACCCAGTAGGATAGACTTTCAAAATACTTTGTAATAATAACAGAGAATAGAGTATTCCATAATACAATGTAATATACGATGTAATAGCAGAGAATTTGGAAGTACCACTAGTTGCTTTTGCTATATAACCGTATTTCCTATTCGATGTAATCAATGACATACAGTGATTTCTTAGCCGAGTACTTCACGTGACTTTAGCATGCATGCTATATGAATATATTGGTTGCATGGATGTAATCAATGCCATGCAGCAATGTCTTTGCCAACACGTATTTATCTCATAGGCAGTAGAAGATAGAATTTCGTAATACTATGTAATGCTAGCAGAGATTTTGGAACTACCACTAGTTGCTTTTGCTATATAACCGTATTTCCTATTCATTGTAATCAATGACATATAGTGATTCCTTAGCCGAGGAATCAATGACATATAGTGATTCCTTGCTTTATGCCCGCCCGGGCCTCTTGGCGGCATTGCAACAGCCAAGATGGGAACCCCGGGACACATTCCCCCCACAGCCAGTACTCAGGATCCCAATGCCCAACCCCATCCTCCTCGTCGGTGGAAGACTCACCGCCCATTTTTTCGGCTGGCTGCTCCTCGGCCCGGATTCCCCCCTCCTCTTCGGATAGCTGCTCGCCAGGGTCAGACTGTTGGGAGGGGCTGTCCACCGATGTAAGCTCCTCTGTGCGAAGAGAGAATGGACGGGGGGCCCGGGAGGTCCCCGCAGCGAGCGGGGGTGGGTGGCTCCGCCCCTTGGCTGCGGATGATCCTGACGCCTTCCCACGGCCCGACGATTGAGCAGCTGAGGGCCGAGCGGCCGGTGCCCTTGTGGCGGCCAGCCGGGGGGCTGAACGACCGGTTGCCCTGCCCCCACCAACCTCCGCGGACGAGCCCTGTAAAACCCCCCCAGCCACTTGCCCTGCCAACCCCCCTGGGATCCCCCAGGAAGGAAATCCATAAGGAGAGAAAGGGGCCCATCCCCCCCGAAACACCAGGGGGGCCCTGGTGGGGCTGGCGGATTAGTAACGTGAGTACCCCCGGACATGGCGGGTCCCCATGGCGGAGGACCCCAACCGAAAGCCGGCATGAGCCCTTGCGGGCAGCCGGCGGACCCGCCTGCTGTTGCAGCGGAATGCGGACCTATTCCTGACCCCCCTACTGCGGGATCTTCCGGGCTAGATACCCTCACTATCCCCCGTTTTTTCACCGGGGAGGCCCCCGAGGGCAGTGGCCCGGGACCCCCAGGCACTGAGAGGGGAGCCTGGCCGGTGGAAAAAACTGAAGCCTCGTGGCCGCTCCCCTCGGAGAAGGAACTGCTGCATCCGGGTGAGGGGTCCCGCGGCGGAGCAGGTAAACGCGTGCGCCCACGGCGTACAGACAAATTCCCGCCCCCTGCTCCTCCTACGGCTGTGGCTGAAAGAGCCGCGCAAGTCCTGGACCGACGCGACCCCCGGCTTGCAGCCGAGCGTTCCCCCCTGGCCAAGGCCCGCCACCCCACCCCGCGCCAAAGAGCTGCCCGTGTCCCACCGTCCGCTCCCCTGGAGGGGGAAGCAGGGGCGGTCTGCGGGCGCGCTCGCGAGCTAGTGCTCCTGGAAGTGGTTTTTGGAGCCGCTGGCGCCATGCCGTATGCTGCCGAAAACCGGGAGAAACCGGGTAGAAGGAATCACGCCTTGCCGCCCCGATGAGAACAATGAACACCCGGAACTGGAACCCAGAAGGGAAACCCCCCTCGCTAGGCTCTCTCTCTCTCTCTCTCTTTTTTTCATACCCGTCGGTGAATGCGTAGCCGCGAGTCGAGAAGAACTCTTGCTCAGGTAACGAACGCTGTTGGGGTCGAGGCGAAGAAGACAGGAAAGGAAGAGAGGGGTGGCCGTGGAGCGGGCAGCAATGTGCCTGGCCAGGCCGCTAGCGCCTTATAAGCCAGCCGCTGCCCCGTCCCCGCCCCCTCCGCCTCAGGTGAGCGGCGTGCCTTTTGAAGGGGGAGTGGCCCCTACCTGGGAACGGCACGCCGCGGCGAGTTCTTTGTCCTCGCGGGGCCTCCGCTTCCGCAATGGCCGCCGCGCGTTTATGGCGGCAACGGCTCTAGTTTTTCAGATGTATTAAATCAACTAGTGCTACTACTATCATTACTATGCAGTGTTATGCAATTCTATCTTCAACTGCCTATGATTTAATCTTGAATACGTGTTGGCTAAGAAATTGTTGTATGGCATTGATTATATCCATACAACGAATGTATTCATATAGCATGCATGCTAAAGTCACGTGAAGTACTCGGCTAAGGAATCACTATATGTCTGATTACATCCATACGACGAATAGGAAATACGGTTATCTAGCAAAAGCAACTAGTGGTATTTCCAAATTCTCTGCTAGCATTACATAGTATTACGAAATTCTATCTTCTATGATAACCTTTACTCGTTGATATGATAACCTTAAGTACTCGTTGGCTAAGGAATTACATTATGTCACTGATTACATCGATACAACGAATAGGATATACATGCATATATATGCATGCTACAGACATGATTACATGTATAGCATGTATATTACATGTATAGGATGCATGCTACAGACCCCTTAAATACTCGGCTAAGAAATCACTTTATGTCATTCATTGCATCCAAAGAATGTAATCAATGTAGTAGTGAATACTACTACATCGTATATTACATTGTATTACGGAATACTCTATTCTCTGTTATTATTACAAAGTATTATGAAAGTCTATCCTACTGGGTATGATCTTGAAATAGTTTTTCAGATGTATTAAATCAACTAGTGCTACTACTATCATTACTATGCAGTGTTATGAGATTCTATCTTCAACTGCCTAAGAGATAATCTTAAATACGTGTTGGCTAAGAAATTGCTGTATGGCATTGATTACATCCATACAACGAATAGGAAATACGGTTATATAGCAAAAGCAACTAGTGGTATTTCCAAAATCTCTGCTAGCATTACATAGTATTACGAAATTCTATCTTCTTCTACCTATGAGATAAATACGTGTTGGCTAAGACATTGCTGCATGGCATTCATTATATCCATGCAACCAATATATTCATATAGCATGCATGCTAAAGTCACGTGAAGTACTCGGCTAAGAAATCCCTGTTTGTCATTGATTACATCCATACAACGAATAGGAAATACGGTTATATAGCAAAAGCAACTAGTGGTATTTCCAAATTCTCTGCTAGCATTACATAGTATTATGAAATTCTATCTTCTACTGGGTATGATAAACTTAAGTACTCGTTGGCTATAGAGTAACATTATGTCACTGATTACGTCGATTCAACGAATAGGATATATACCTGCTATATCCATATAGCATGCATGCTACAGACATGATTACATGTATAGCATGTATATTACATGTATAGCATGCATGCTACAGACACCTTAAATACTCGGCTAAGAAATCGCTTTATGTCATTCATTGCATCCAAAGAATGTATTCGTTGCATCCAAAGAATGTAATCAATGTAGTAGTGAATACTGCTACATCGTATATTACATTGTATTATGGAATACTCTATTCTCTGTTCTTATTACAAAGTATTATGAAAGTCTATCCTACTGAGTATGATCTTGAAATAGTTTTTCAGATGTATTAAATCAACTAGTGCTACTACTAGATGGGTTGAATTAAATCAACTAATGCTAAATCAACTAGTGCTACTAGTGCTACTACTAGATTGAGCCTCTTGTGGCGCAGAGTGGAAAGGCAGCTGTCTGAAAGCTTTGCCCATAAGGCTGGGAGTTCAATCCCAGCAGCCGGCTCAAGGTTGACTCAGCTTTCCATCCTTCCAAGGTCGGTAAAATGAGTAACCAGCTTGCTGGGGGGTAAACGGTCATGACTGGGGAAGGCACTGGCAAACCACCCCGTATTGAGTCTGCCATGAAAACGCTAGAGGGCGTCACCCCAAGGATCAGACATGACTCGGTGCTTTTACAGGGGATACCTTTACCTTTTACCTATACTACTAGATTGACTATTGTTCTTATGCAGTGTTATGAAATTCTATCTTCAACTGCTTATGAGATAATCTTAATTACGTGTTGGCTAAGAAATTGCTGCATGGCATCGATTACATCCATGCAACGAATATATTCATATAGCATGCATGCTAAAGTCATGTGAAGTACTCGGCTAAGGAATCACTATATGTCATTGATTACAACGAATAGGAAATACGGTTATATAGCAAAAACAACTAGTGGTAGTTCCAAAATCTCTGCTAGCATTACATAGTATTACGAAATTCTATCTTCAACTGCCTATGAGATAAAAACGTGTTGGCTAAGACATTGCTGCATGGCATTGATTACATCCATGCAACGAATATATTCATATAGCATGCATGCTAAAGTCACTTGAAGTACTCGGCTAAGAAATCCCTGTCTGTCATTGATTACATCCATACAACGAATAGGAAATACGGTTATATAGCAAAAGCAACTAGTGGTATTTCCAAATTCTCTGCTAGCATTACATAGTATTATGAAATTCTATCTTCTACTGGGTATGATAAACTTAAGTACTCGTTGGCTATAGAGTAACATTATGTCACTGATTACGTCGATTCAACGAATAGGATATATACCTGCTATATCCATATAGCATGCATGCTACAGACATGATTACATGTATAGCATTTATATTACATGTATAGCATGCATGCTACAGACACCTTAAATACTCGGCTAAGAAATCGCTTTATGTCATTCATTGCATCCAAAGAATGTAATCAATGTAGTACTGAATACTACTACATCGTATATTACATTGTATTATGGAATACTCTATTCTCTGTTATTATTACAAAGTATTATGAAAGTCTATCCTACTGGGTATGATCTTGAAATAGTTTTTCAGATGTATTAAATCTAGTGCTACTACTATCATTACTATGCAGTGTTATGAAATTCTATCTTCAACTGCCTATGAGATAATCTTAAATACGTGTTGGCTAAGAAATTGCTGTATGGCATTGATTACATCCATACAACTTATGTATTCATATAGCATGCATGCTAAAGTCACGTGAAGTACTCGGCTAAGGAATCACTATATGTCATTGATTACAATGAATAGGAAATACGGTTATATAGCAAAAGCAACTAGTGGTAGTTCCAAAATCTCTGCTAGCATTACATAGTATTACAAAATTCTATCTTCTACTGGGTATGATAACCTTAAGTACTCGTTGGCTAAGGAATTACATTATGTCACTGATTACGTCGATACAACAAATAGGATATATACCTGCTATATCCATATAGCATGCATGCTACAGACATGATTACATGTATAGCATGCATGCTACAGACCCCTTAAATACTCGGCTAAGAAATCGCTTTATGTCATTCATTGCATCCAAAGAATGTATTCATTGCATCCAAAGAACGTAATAAATGTAGTAACGAATACTATTACATCGTATATTACATTGTATTATGGAATACTCTATTCTCTGCTATTATTACAAAGTATTATGAAAGTCTATCCTAGTGTGTATGATCTTGAAATAGTTTTTCAGATGTATTAAATCAATTAGTGCTACTACTATAATTACTATGCAGTGTTATGAAATTCTATCTTCAACTGCCTATGAGATAATCTTAAATACGTGTTGGCTAAGAAATTGTTGTATAGCATTGATTACATCCATGCAACCAATATATTCATATAGCATGCATGCTAAAGTCACGTGAAGTACTCGGCTAAGAAATCACTGTATGTCTGATTACATCCATACGACGAATAGGAAATACGGTTATCTATCAAAAGCAACTAGTAGTATTTCCAAATTCTCTGCTAGCATTACATAGTATTACGAAATTCTATCTTCTATGATAACCTTTACTCATTGATATGATAACCTTAAGTACTCGTTGGCTAAGGAATTACATTATGTCACTGATTACATCGATACAACGAATAGGATATACATGCATATATATGCATGCTACAGACATGATTACATGTATAGCATGTATATTACATGTATAGGATGCATGCTACAGACCCCTTAAATACTCGGCTAAGAAATCACTTTATGTCATTCATTGCATCCAAAGAATGTAATCAATGTAGTAGTGAATACTACTACATCGTATATTACATTGTATTACGGAATACTCTATTCTCTGTTATTATTACAAAGTATTATGAAAGTCTATCCTACTGGGTATGATCTTGAAATAGTTTTTCAGATGTATTAAATCAACTAGTGCTACTACTATCATTACTATGCAGTGTTATGAGATTCTATCTTCAACTGCCTAAGAGATAATCTTAAATACGTGTTGGCTAAGAAATTGCTGTATGGCATTGATTACATCCATACAACGAATAGGAAATACGGTTATATAGCAAAAGCAACTAGTGGTATTTCCAAAATCTCTGCTAGCATTACATAGTATTACGAAATTCTATCTTCTTCTACCTATGAGATAAATACGTGTTGGCTAAGACATTGCTGCATGGCATTGATTATATCCATGCAACCAATATATTAATATAGCATGCATGCTAAAGTCACGTGAAGTACTCGGCTAAGAAATCCCTGTTTGTCATTGATTACATCCATACAACGAATAGGAAATACGGTTATATAGCAAAAGCAACTAGTGGTATTTCCAAATTCTCTGCTAGCATTACATAGTATTATGAAATTCTATGTTCTACTGGGTATGATAAACTTAAGTACTCGTTGGCTATAGAGTAACATTATGTCAATGATTACGTCGATTCAACGAATAGGATATATACCTGCTATATCCATATAGCATGCATGCTACAGACATGATTACATGTATAGCATGTATATTACATGTATAGCATGCATGCTACAGACACCTTAAATACTCGGCTAAGAAATCGCTTTATGTCATTCATTGCATCCAAAGAATGTATTCGTTGCATCCAAAGAATGTAATCAATGTAGTAGTGAATACTGCTACATCGTATATTACATTGTATTATGGGATACTCTATTCTCTGTTCTTATTACAAAGTATTATGAAAGTCTATCCTACTGAGTATGATCTTGAAATAGTTTTTCAGATGTATTAAATCAACTATTGCTACTACTAGATTGGTTGAATTAAATCAACTAATGCTAAATCAACTAGTGCTACTAGTGCTACTACTAGATTGAGCCTCTTGTGGCGCAGAGTGGAAAGGCAGCTGTCTGAAAGCTTTGCCCATAAGGCTGGGAGTTCAATCCCAGCAGCCGGCTCAAGGTTGACTCAGCTTTCCATCCTTCCAAGGTCGGTAAATTGAGTAACCAGCTTGCTGGGGGGTAAACGGTCATGACTGGGGAAGGCACTGGCAAACCACCCCGTATTGAGTCTGCCATGAAAACGCTAGAGGGCGTCACCCCAAGGATCAGACATGACTCGGTGCTTGCACAGGGGATACCTTTACCTTTTACCTATACTACTAGATTGACTATTGTTCTTATGCAGTGTTATGAAATTCTATCTTCAACTGCTTATGAGATAATCTTAATTACGTGTTGGCTAAGAAATTGCTGCATGGCATCGATTACATCCATGCAACGAATATATTCATATAGCATGCATGCTAAAGTCATGTGAAGTACTCGGCTAAGGAATCACTATATGTCATTGATTACAACGAATAGGAAATACGGTTATATAGCAAAAGCAACTAGTGGTAGTTCCAAAATCTCTGCTAGCATTACATAGTATTACGAAATTCTATCTTCAACTGCCTATGAGATAAAAACGTGTTGGCTAAGACATTGCTGCATGGCATTGATTACATCCATGCAACGAATATATTCATATAGCATGCATGCTAAAGTCACTTGAAGTACTCGGCTAAGAAATCCCTGTCTGTCATTGATTACATCCATACAACGAATAGGAAATACGGTTATATAGCAAAAGCAACTAGTGGTATTTCCAAATTCTCTGCTAGCATTACATAGTATTATGAAATTCTATCTTCTACTGGGTATGATAAACTTAAGTACTCGTTGGCTATAGAGTAACATTATGTCACTGATTACGTCGATTCAACGAATAGGATATATACCTGCTATATCCATATAGCATGCATGCTACAGACATGATTACATGTATAGCATGTATATTACATGTATAGCATGCATGCTACAGACACCTTAAATACTCGGCTAAGAAATCGCTTTATGTCATTCATTGCATCCAAAGAATGTATTCGTTGCATCCAAAGAATGTAATCAATGTAGTAGTGAATACTGCTACATCGTATATTACATTGTATTATGGAATACTCTATTCTCTGTTCTTATTACAAAGTATTATGAAAGTCTATCCTACTGAGTATGATCTTGAAATAGTTTTTCAGATGTATTAAATCAACTAGTGCTACTACTAGATTGGTTGAATTAAATCAACTAATGCTAAATCAACTAGTGCTACTAGTGCTACTACTAGATTGAGCCTCTTGTGGCGCAGAGTGGAAAGGCAGCTGTCTGAAAGCTTTGCCCATAAGGCTGGGAGTTCAATCCCAGCAGCCGGCTCAAGGTTGACTCAGCCTTCCATCCTTCCAAGGTCGGTAAAATGAGTAACCAGCTTGCTGGGGGGTAAACGGTCATGACTGGGGAAGGCACTGGCAAACCACCCCGTATTGAGTCTGCCATGAAAACGCTAGAGGGCGTCACCCCAAGGATCAGACATGACTCGGTGCTTGCACAGGGGATACCTTTACCTTTTACCTATACTACTAGATTGACTATTGTTCTTATGCAGTGTTATGAAATTCTATCTTCAACTGCCTTAAATACGTGTTCGCTAAGAAACTGCTGTACGGCATTGATTACATCCGTACAACGAATGTATTCATATAGCATGCATGCTACAGACCCCTTAAATACTCGGCTAAGAAATCGCTTTATGTCATTCATTGCATCCAAAGAATGTATTCATTGCATCCAATGAATGTAATCAATGTATTAGTGAATACTACTACATCGTAAATTACATTGTATTATGGAATACTCTATTCTCTGTTATTATTACAAAGTATTATGAAAGTCTATCCTACTGGGTATGATCTTGAAATAGTTTTTCAGATGTATTAAATCAACTAGTGCTACTACTATCATTACTATGCAGTGTTATGAAATTCTATCTTCAACTGCCTATGATTTAATCTTAAATACGTGTTGGCTAAGAAATTGCTGTATGGCATTGATTACATCCATACAACGAATGTATTCATATAGCATGCATGCTAAAGTCACGTGAAGTACTCTGCTAAGGAATCACTATATGTCATTGATTACAACGAATAGGAAATACGGTTATATAGCAAAAGCAACTAGTGGTAGTTCCAACATCTCTGCTAGCATTACATAGTATTATGAAATTCTATCTTCTACTGCCTATGAGATAAATACGTGATGGCTAAGACATTGCTGCATGGCATTGAGTACATCCATGCAACCAATATATTCATATAGCATGCATGCTAAAGTCACGTGAAGTACTCGGCTAAGAAATCACTGTATGTCATTGATTACATCCATACAACGAATAGGAAATACGGTTATATAGCAAAAGCAACTAGTGGTATTTCCAAATTCTCTGCTAGCATTACATAGTATTACAAAATTCTATCTTCTACTGGGTATTAGAACCTTAAGTACTCGTTGGCTAAGGAATTACAGTATGTCACTGATTACATCGATACAACGAATAGGATATATACCTGCTATATCCATATACCATGCATGCTACAGACATGATTACATGTATAGCATGTATATTACATGTATAGCATGGATGCTACAGACACCTTAAATACTCGGCTAAGAAATCGCTTTATGTCATTCATTGCATCCAAAGAATGTAATCAATGTAGTAGTGAATACTACTACATCGTATATTACATGGTATTATGGAATACTCTATTCTCAGTTATTACTCTATGGAATACTCTGTTATTACTCTATGGAATACTATGGAATACTCTGTTATTACTCTATGGAATACTCTATTCTCTCAATTTTGAAGCGCTGCATTTGTAGTCGGGATAGAGCATCCGCTATATCGTTGTCCACCCCTGGAACATGCTTGGCGGAAAAAGAAATGTTAAACTTTAAGCAGGTCAACACTAGGCAGCGCACCAAACGCATTACCCGCTCGGAGCGAGAAGACTGCCGATTGACAACCCTGACAACCGCCTGGTTATCACACCAAAACGTAACCTATGGTTCTTGAACTCCTTGCTCCATATAACCACCACGGCCAAAATTGGAAAGAGCTCAAGGAACGTAAGATCCCTAAGGAGGCCCCCGGTTTTCCAACTGGCAGGCCAAGGTTGAGAGCACCATCTGTTATTGAAAAACACGCCGAAACCTAAACTCCCATCCGCATCAGATTGCACCTGCAGATCATCACCTAGGAGCAGCGGGGACTGCCAGATCGCCACACCATTAAATGATGACAAAAATGATAGCCACATAGCCATGTCGGCTTTTATCTGCTTTGTGAGGCGAATGTGATGTTGGGGGGCTTGAATCCCGGCCATTGCCTGAGCCAGGCGCCTGCAAAAGGCTCTCCCAGGTTTTACAGCCTTGCAGGCAAAATTTAGGTGGCCGAGAAGCTGCTGCATCTCCCGTAGGGTACACTTATTGCGGGCCAAGAGTGCGCGTAATTGACCTGACAGGGCCCCGAGTTTGTCCGCCGGCAGCCGTGAGCACCCTTCTCTGGAATCAATGGTAATCCCAAGATAGGTGAGCACCTCCGTTGGAACCTTCCGTCTTCTCCTGAGCCAGCGGTATGCCGAGTTCATCAGCCAGCTCCTGAAATCCCAATAAGCGCTGGGCGCACTCCCCCGTCCTGGCTGAGCCGACCAAGAGGTAGTAATCCAAATAGTGCTTGATATATGGCGACCCATCCCTCTCTTTTAAAGACCCATTTGACGAAGGAGCTGAATGTCTCAAAGGCCGCACATGCCACGGCACAGCCCATAGGCATGGACCTGTCCACGTACCACATGCCCCCAAATTTAAAACCCAGCAATGAGAAATCCCCGGGGTGCACCGGTAAGAGGCGGAAGGCTGACCTGATGTCACATTTTGCCATGAGGGCCCGCGGACCACAAGCCCTTACCAAGGCTACCGCATGATCGAAAGAGGCATATTTGACTGTACAGAGGGCTGGATCGATCCAACACATTCGACAAATGCCCAGCCAAGTGCGGGGCCCTCTCAGGGAAAACTGACGTGACCAGCCGGAGGTATCCAGCGAATCCCCTTGTCCAGGCAAGCAAAGAAAGTTCGCCGTCATATGCAACCGGCGCCTCGTGGGGGCCCTTCACACTTGTACGTGCAGACCGCTCAAGGGGCCTAATGAACTTAAATAAATCCACATAGCAGCCGCTTAATGCCTCACCCCTTAGCTTGGTAGATAAATGGGTGCCAGGAGGAACATCACGATCCTTATACCCCAGTGGAGGGTCCTGCGTGCACCCCGAGCCCTGGATCTTGGCCCTGCCGGCCCGGGAGTCTTAGCGGCATTGTAACAGCCAAGATGGGACCCCCGGGACACATTCCCCCCGCAGCCAGTACTCAGGATCCCAATGCCCAACCCCATCCTCCTCGTCGGAGGTGGAAGACTCACCGCCCATTTTTTCGGCTGGCTGCTACTCGGCCCGGATTCCCCCCTCCTCTTCGGATAGCTGCTCGCCAGGGTCAGACTGTTGGGAGGGGCTGTTCACCGATGTAAGCTCCTCTGTGCGAAGAGAGGATGGACGGGGGGCCCGGGAGGTCCCCGCAGCGAGCGGGGGTGGGCGGCTCCGCCCCTTGGCTGCGGACGATCCTGACGCCTTCCCACGGCCCGACGATTGAGCAGCTGAGTGCCGAGCGGCCGGTGCCCTTGTGGTGCCGGTGCCCCCAGCCGCTTGCCCTGCCAACCCCCCTGGGATCCCCCAGGAAGGAAATCCATAAGGAGAGAAAGGGGCCCATCCCCCCCCGAAACCCCAGGGGGCCCCTGGTGGGGCTGGCGGATAAGCGCCGTGAGTACCCCCGGGCATGGCGGGTCCCCATGGCGGAGGACCCCAACCGAAAGCCGGCATGAGCCCTTGCGGGCAGCCCACGGACCCGCCCGCTGTTGCAGCGGAATGTGGACCTATTCCTGACCCCCCTACTGCGGGATCTTCCGGGCTAGATACCCTCACTCTCCCCCGTTTTTTCACCGGGGAGGCCCCCGAGGGCAGTGGCCCGGGACCCCCAGGCACTGAGAGGGGAGCCTGGCCGTTGGAAAAAACTGAAGCCTCGTGGCCGCTCCCCTCGGAGAAGGAACTGCTGCATCCGTGCGAGGGGTCCCGCGGCGGAGCAGGTAAATGCGTGCGCAGGTAAACGCGTGCGCCCTCCTGCGGCTGTGGCTGAACGAGCCGCGCGAGTCCCGGACCGACGCGACCCCCGGCTTGCAGCCGAGCGCTCCCCCCCGGCCAAGGCCCGCCGCCCCGCCCCACGCCGAAGAGCTGCCCATGTCCCGCCGGCCGCTCCCCCGGAGGGGGAAGCAGGGGCGGTCTGCGGGCGCGCTCGCGAGCTAGTGCTCCTGGAAGTGGTATTTGGAGCCGCTGGCGCCATGCCGTATGCTGCCGAAAACCGGGAGAAGCCGGGTATAAGGAATCACGCCTTGCCGCCCCGATGAGAACAATGAACACCCGGAACTGGAACCCCGACGGGAAACCCCCCCCCCGCTAGGCTCTCTCTCTCTCTCTCTCTTTTTTTCATACCCGTCGGTGAATGCGTAGCTGCGAGTCGAGAAGAACACTTGCTCAGGTAACGAACGCCTTTGGGGTCGAGGTGAAGAAGAGAGGAAAGGAAGAGAGGGGTGGCCGTGGAGCGGGCAGCAATGTGCCTGGCCAGGCCGCTAGCACCTTATAAGCCAGACGCTGCCCCATCCCCGCCCCCTCCGCCTCAGGTGAGCGGCGTGCCTCCTGAAGGGGGAGTGGCCCCTACCTGGGAACGGCACGCCGCGGCCAGTTCTTTGTCCTCGCGGGGCCTCCGCTTCCGCAATGGCCGCCGCGCGTTTATGGCGGCAGCGGCTCTAGTTTTTCAGATGTATTAAATCAACTAGTGCTACTACTATCATTACTATGCAGTGTGATGCAATTCTATCTTCAACTGCCTATGATTTAATCTTAAATACGTGTTGGCTAAGAAATTGCTGTATGGCATTGATTACATCCATACAACAAATGTATTCATATAGCATGCATGCTAAAGTCACGTGAAGTACTCGGCTAAGGAATCACTATATGTCATTGATTACAACGAATAGGAAATACGGTTATATAGCAAAAGCAACTAGTGTTAGTTCCAAAATCTCTGCTAGCATTACATAGTATTACGAAATTCTATCTTCTACTGCCTATGAGATAAATACGTGTTGGCTAAGATATTGCTGCATGGCATTGATTACATCCATGCAACCAATATATTCATATAGCATGCATGCTAAAGTCACGTGAAGTACTCGGCTAAGAAATCACTGTATGTCATTGATTACATCCATACAACGAATAGGAAATACGGTTATATAGCAAAAACAATTAGTGGTAGTTCCAAATTCTCTGCTAGCATTACATAGTATTACGAAATTCTATCTTCTACTGGGTATGATAACCTTAAGTACTCGTTGGCTAAGGAATTACATTATGTCACTGATTACGTCGATACAACGAATAGGACATATACCTGCTATATCCATATAGCATGCATGCTACAGACATGATTACATGTATAGCATGTATATTACATGTATAGCATGCATGCTACAGACACCTTAAATACTCGGCTAAGAAATCGCTTTATGTCATTCATTGCATCCAAAGAATGTAATCAATGTAATAGTGAATACTACTACATCGTATATTACCTTGTATTATGGAATACTCTATTCTCTGTTCTTATTACAAAGTATTATGAAAGTCTAGCCTACTGGGTATGATCTTGAAATAGCTTTTCAGATGTATTAAATCAACTAGTGCTACTACTATCATTACTATGCAGTGTTATGAAATTCTATCTTCTACTGCCTATGAGATAAATACGTGTTGGCTAAGAAATTGCTGCATGGCATTGATTACATCCATGCAACGAATATATTCATATAGCATGCAGGCTAAATTCACGTGAAGTACTCTGCTAAGGAATCACTATATGTCATTGATTACAACGAATAGGAAATACGGTTATATAGCAAAAGCAACTAGTGGTAGTTCCAAAATCTCTGCTAGCATTACATAGTATTACGAAATTCTATCTTCTACGATAACCTTAAGTACTCGTTGATATGATAACTTTAAGTACTCGTTGGCTAAGGAATTACATTATGTCACTGATTACATCGATACAACGAATAGGATATACATGCATATATATGCATGCTACAGACATAATTACATGTATAGCATGTATATTACATGTATAGCATGCATGCTACAGACCCCTTAAATACTCGGCTAAGAAATCGCTTTATGTCATTTATTACATCCAAAGAATGTAATCAATGTACTAGTGAATACTACTACATCATTTATTACATTGTATTATGGAATACTCTATTCTCTGTTATTATTACAAAGTATTATGAAAGTCTGTCCTACTGGGTATGATCTTAAAACAGTTTTTCAGATGTATTAAATCAACTAGTGCTACAACTATCATTACTATGCAGTGTTATGAAATTCTATCTTCAACTGCCTTAAATACGTGTTCGCGAAGAAACTGCTGTACGGCATTGATTACATCCGTACAATGAATGTATTCATATAGCATGCATGCTAAAGTCACGTGAAGTACTCGGCTAAGGAATCACTATATGTCATTGATTACAATGAATAGGAAATACGGTTATATCGCAAAAGCAACTAGTGGTAGTTCCAAAATCTCTGCTAGCATTACATAGTATTACGAAATTCTATCTTCTACTGCCTATGAGATAAATACGTGTTGGCAAAGACATTGGTGCATGGCATTGATTACATCCATGCAACCAATATATTCATATAGCATGCATGCTAAAGTCACGTGAAGTACTCGGCTAAGGAATCACTATATGTCATTGATTACAACGAATAGGAAATACGGTTATATAGCAAAAGCAACTAGTGGTAGTTCCAAAATCTCTGCTAGCATTACATAGTATTACGAAATTCTATCTTCTACTGCCTATGAGAGAGATACGTGTTGGCTAAGATATTGCTGCATGGCATTGATTACATCCATGCAACCAATATATTCATATAGCATGCATGCTAAAGTCACGTGAAGTACTCGGCTAAGAAATCACTGTATGTCATTGATTACATCCATACAACGAATAGGAAATACGGTTATATAGCAAAAACAACTAGTGGTAGTTCCAAATTCTCTGCTAGCATTACATAGTATTACGAAATTCTATCTTCTACTGGGTATGATAACCTTACGTACTCGTTGGCTAAGGAATTACATTATGTCACTGATTACGTCGATACAACGAATAGGACATATACCTGCTATATCCATATAGCATGCATGCTACAGACATGATTACATGTATAGCATGTATATTACATGTATAGCATGCATGCTACAGACACCTTAAATACTCGGCTAAGAAATCGCTTTATGTCATTCATTGCATCCAAAGAATGTAATCAATGTAATAGTGAATACTACTACATCGTATATTACCTTGTATTATGGAATACTCTATTCTCTGTTCTTATTACAAAGTATTATGAAAGTCTAGCCTACTGGGTATGATCTTGAAATAGCTTTTCAGATGTATTAAATCAACTAGTGCTACTACTATCATTACTATGCAGTGTTATGAAATTCTATCTACTGCTGCCTATGAGATAAATACGTGTTGGCTAAGAAATTGCTGCATGGCATTGATTACATCCATGCAACGAATATATTCATATAGCATGCAGGCTAAATTCACGTGAAGTACTCTGCTAAGGAATCACTATATGTCATTGATTACAACGAATAGGAAATACGGTTATATAGCAAAAGCAACTAGTGGTAGTTCCAAAATCTCTGCTAGCATTACATAGTATTACGAAATTCTATCTTCTACGATAACCTTAAGTACTCGTTGATATGATAACCTTAAGTACTCGTTGGCTAAGGAATTACATTATGTCACTGATTACATCGATACAACGAATAGGATATACATGCATATATATGCATGCTACAGACATAATTACATGTATAGCATGTATATTACATGTATAGCATGCATGCTACAGACCCCTTAAATACTCGGCTAAGAAATCGCTTTATGTCATTTATTACATCCAAAGAATGTAATCAATGTACTAGTGAATACTACTACATCATTTATTACATTGTATTATGGAATACTCTATTCTCTGTTATTATTACAAAGTATTATGAAAGTCTGTCCTACTGGGTATGATCTTAAAAGAGTTTTTCAGATGTATTAAATCAACTAGTGCTACAACTATCATTACTATGCAGTGTTATGAAATTCTATCTTCAACTGCCTTAAATACGTGTTCGCGAAGAAACTGCTGTACGGCATTGATTACATCCGTACAATGAATGTATTCATATAGCATGCATGCTAAAGTCACGTGAAGTACTCGGCTAAGGAATCACTATATGTCATTGATTACAATGAATAGGAAATACGGTTATATAGCAAAAGCAACTAGTGGTAGTTCCAAAATCTCTGCTAGCATTACATAGTATTACGAAATTCTATCTTCTACTGCCTATGAGATAAATACGTGTTGGCAAAGACATTGCTGCATGGCATTGATTACATCCATGCAACCAATATATTCATATAGCATGCATGCTAAAGTCACGTGAAGTACTCGGCTAAGAAATCACTGTATGTCATTGATTACATCGAATAGGAAATACGGTTATATAGCAAAAGCAACTAGTGGTACTTCCAAATTCTCTGCTAGCATTAAATAGTATTACGAAATTCTATCTTCTACGATAACCTTAAGTACTCGTTGATATGATAACCTTAAGTACTCGTTGGCTAAGGAATTACATTACGTCACTGATTACATCGATACAACGAATAGGATATACATGCATATATATGCATGCTACAGACATGATTACATGTATAGCATGTATATTACATGTATAGCATGCATCCTACAGACCCCTTAAATACTCGGCTAAGAAATCGCTTTATGTCATTCATTGCATCCAAAGAATGTAATCAATGTAGTAGTGAATACTATTACATCGTAAATTACATTGTGTTATGGAATACTCTATTCTCTGTTATTATTACAAAGTATTATGAAAGTCTATCCTACTGGGTATGATCTTGAAATAGTTTTTCAGATGTATTAAATCAACTAGTGCTACTACTATCATTACTATGCAGTGTTATGAAATTCTATCTTCAACTGCCTATGAGATAATCTTAAATACGTGTTGGCTAAGAAATTGCTGTATGGCATTGATTACATCCATACAACGAATGTATTCATATAGCATGCATGCTAAAGTCACGTGAAGTACTCGGCTAAGGAATCACTATATGTCATTGATTACAACGAATAGGAAATACGGTTATATAGCAAAAGGAACTAGTGGTATTTCCAAATTCTCTGCTAGCATTACATAGTATTACGAAATTCTATCTTCTATTGGGTATGATAACCTTAAGTACTCCTTGGCTAAGGAATTACATTATGTCACTGATTACATCGATACAACTAATAGGATATATACCTGCTATATCCATATAGCATGCATGCTACAGACATGATTACATGTATAGCATGTATATTACATGTATAGTATGCATGTAACAGACACCTTAAATACTCGGCTAAGAAATCGCTTTATGTCATTCATTGCATCCAAAGAATGTATTCATTGCATCCAAAGAATGTAATCAATGTAGTAGTGAATACTACTACATCGTATATTACATTGTATTATGGAATACTGTATTCTCTGTTCTTATTACAAAGTATTATGAAAGTCTATCCTACTGGGTATGATCTTGAAATAGTTTTTCAGATGTATTAAATCAACAAGTGATACTACTATCATTACTATGCAGTGTTATGAAATTCTATCTTCTACTGCCTATGAGATAAATACGTGTTGGCTAAGACATTGCTGCATGGCATTGATTACATCCATGCAACGAATATATTCATATAGCATGCATGCTAAAGTCATGTGAAGTACTCGGCTAAGAAATCACTGTATGTCATTGATTACATCCATACAACGAATAGGAAATACGGTTATATAGCAAAAGCAACTAGTGGTATTTCCAAATTCTCTGCTAGCATTACATAGTATTACGAAATTCTATCTTCTACTGGGTATGAGAACCTTAAGTACTCATTGGCTAAGGAATTACATTATGTCACTGATTACATTGATACAACGAATAGGATATATATATCCATATAGCATGCATGCTACAGACATGATTACATGTATAGCATTGTATATTACATGTATAGCATGCATCCTACAGACCCCTTAAATACTCGGCTAAGAAATCGCTTTATGTCATTCATTGCATCCAAAGAACGTAATCAATGTAGTAGTGAATACTATTACATCGTATATTACATTGTATTATGGAATGCTCTATTCTGTGTTATTATTACAAAGTATTATGAAAGTCTATCCTACTGGGTATGATCTTGAAATAGTTTTTCAGATGTATTAAATCAACTAGTGCTACTACTAACATTACTATGCAGTGTTATGAAATTCTATCTTCAACTGCCTATGAGATAATCTTAAATACGTGTTGGGTAAGAAATTGCTGTATGGCATTGATTACATCCATACAACGAATGTATTCATATAGCATGCATGCTAAAGTCACGTGAAGTACTCTGCTAAGGAATCACTATACTATAATACTAGCAGAGAATTTGGAAATACCACTAGTTGCTTTTGCTATTTCCTGCTATTTTGTGTTTCCTATTCGTTGTATGGATGTAATCAATGACATACAGTGATTTCTTAGCCGAGTACTTCACGTGACTTTAGCATGCATGCTATATGAATATATTCGTTGCATGGATGTAATCAATTTGAAGCGCTGCATTTGTAGTCGGGATAGAGCATCCGCTATATCCGCTATATCCACTATATCGTTGTCCACCCCTGGAACATGCTTGGCGGAAAAAGAAATGTTAAACTAAGCAGGTCAACACTAGGCGGCGCACCAAACGCATTACCCGCTCGGAGCGAGAAGACTGCCGATTGACAACCCTGACAACCGCCTGGTTATCACACCAAAAGGTAACCTATGGTTCTTGAACTCCTTGCTCCATATAAACACCGCGGCCAAAATTGGAAAGAGCTCAAGGAACGTAAGATCCCTAAGGAGGCCCCCGGTTTTCCAACTGGCAGGCCAAGGATGAGCGCACCATCTGTTATTGAAAAACACGCCGAAACCTAAACTCCCAGCTGCATCAGATTGCACCTGCAGATCATCACCTAGGAGCAGCGGGGACTGCCAGATCGCCACACCATTAAATGATGACAAAAATGATAGCCAGATAGCCATGTCGGCTTTTATCTGCTTTGTGAGGCGAATGTGATGTTGGGGGGCTTGAATCCCGGCTGTTGCCTGAGCCAGGCGCCTGCAAAAGGCTCTCCCAGGTTTTACAGCCTTGCAGGCAAAATTTAGGTGGCCGAGAAGCTGCTGCATCTCCCGTAGGGTACACTTATTGCGGGCCAAGAGTGCGCGTAATTGACCTGACAGGGCCCCGAGTTTGTCCGCCGGCAGCTGTGAGCACCCTTCTCTGGAATCGATGGTAATCCCAAGATAGGTGAGCACCTCCGTTAGACCTTCCGTCTTCTCCTGAGCCAGCGGTATGCCGAGTTCATCAGCCAGCTCCTGAAATCCCAATAAGCGCTGGGCGCACTCCCCCGTCCTGGCTGAGCCGACCAAGAGGTAGTAATCCAAATAGTGCTTGATATATGGCGACCCATCCCTCTCTTTTAAAGACCCATTTGACGAAGGATCTGAATGTCTCAAAGGCCGCACATGCCACGGCACAGCCCATAGGCATGGACCTGTCCACGTACCACATGCCCCCAAATTTAAAACCCAGCAATGAGAAATCCCCGGGGTGCACCGGTAAGAGGCGGAAGGCTGACCTGATGTCACATTTTGCCATGAGGGCCCGCGGGGCTGGATCGATGGAGTCGTTGACCGATGAGCCTTTGGGGTATGATAGGTGGTGTATGAGGCGAAACTCACCTGGCGTTCTCTTCGGCACCACCCCTGGAGGCGATACCCGGAGATTCTCCAAGGGAGGGGCTGCATACGGCCCCACCACCCTGCCCGCATCCAGCTCCTTTCGCAGCTTTGCCTCCACGATCTCCGGCATTAGCCAAGCGGATTTTAAATTAGCGCAAGACGTGGCCACCCGATCCCCCGTGAATGGAATGCGGAACCCATGAGTGAATCCCTCCCTAAGGTTAGTGGCCGCGGCCTGATCCCGATAAGATGCAAGCAAAGGAAGAAGAGTTGATAGCCTGATGGGAGATAGAGCCTTAACGTGCAACAAAGCAGGGCTAGGAGGCATTAGCCTGCCCCTCCCCGCTGCCTCCCGCGAGTCCTCCTGAGGTGCCGGACCCACCCCCTTTTTTGGGAGTGGGCCGGCCCCTCCGAAAGGGCCGCTTGCTACACTCTATCTTGGGATGTGAACCCCCACACCCCTCGCATGCATGCGAGTACTTACATTTCTTCCTCTCGCACCCATTCTGGTTGTATTCCCAGCAAACACCCGTCAGGTCTTTCCTGTATGAAGGGCGATTCCCCTCCGCCCCACCGGCTGACTTCTGCCGAGGACCAAATGCCCGGACCCAAAGGTCGGCCTATCCCATCTGGCCTCGGGGTTGCTGGATACCCGTCGCCGAAACGCTTCATCATATCCCAATGCTGCTGGCTCTCCTCCTAGCATCCTAGGGAATATATTCATATTACATGTATAGCATGCATGCTACAGACACCTTAAATACTCGGCTAAGAAATCGTTTTATGTCATTCATTGCATCCAAAGAATGTATTCATTGCATCCAAAGAACGTATTTAATGTAGTAGTGAATACTATGACATCGTATATTACATTGTATTATGGAATACTCTATTCTCTGTTATTTCAGACAGCTGCCTTTCCACTCTGCGCCACAAGAGGCTCAATCTAGTAGTAGCACTAGTAGCACTAGTTGATTTAGCATTAGTTGATTTAATTCAACCAATCTAGTAGTAGCACTAGTTGATTTAATACATCTGAAAAACTATTTCAAGATCATACTCAGTAGGATAGACTTTCATAATACTTTGTAATAAGAACAGAGAATAGAGTATTCCATAATACAATGTAATATACGATGTAGCAGTATTCACTACTACATTGATTACATTCTTTGGATGCAACGAATACATTCTTTGGATGCAATGAATGACATAAAGCGATTTCTTAGCCGAGTATTTAAGGGGTCTGTAGCATGCATGCTATGCATGTAATATACATGCTATACATGTAATCATGTCTGTAGCATGCATGCTATATGGATATAGCAGGTATATATCCTATTCGTTGAATCGACGTAATCAGTGACATAATGTTACTCTATAGCCAACGAGTACTTAAGTTTATCATACCCAGTAGAAGATAGAATTTCATAATACTATGTAATGCTAGCAGAGAATTTGGAAATACCACTAGTTGCTTTTGCTATATAACCGTATTTCCTATTCGTTGTATGGATGTAATCAATGACAGACAGGGATTTCTTAGCCGAGTACTTCAAGTGACTTTAGCATGCATGCTATATGAATATATTCGTTGCATGGATGTAATCAATGCCATGCAGCAATGTCTTAGCCAACACGTTTTTATCTCATAGGCAGTTGAAGATAGAATTTCGTAATACTATGTAATGCTAGCAGAGATTTTGGAACTACCACTAGTTGCTTTTGCTATATAACCGTATTTCCTATTCGTTGTAATCAATGACATATAGTGATTCCTTAGCCGAGTACTTCACATGACTTTAGCATGCATGCTATATGAATATATTCGTTGCATGGATGTAATCGATGCCATGCAGCAATTTCTTAGCCAACACGTAATTAAGATTATCTCATAAGCAGTTGAAGATAGAATTTCATAACACTGCATAAGAACAATAGTCAATCTAGTAGTATAGGTAAAAGGTAAAGGTATCCCCTGTGCAAGCACCGAGTCATGTCTGATCCTTGGGGTGACGCCCTCTAGCGTTTTCATGGCAGACTCAATACGGGGTGGTTTGCCAGTGCCTTCCCCAGTCATGACCGTTTACCCCCCAGCAAGCTGGTTACTCAATTTACCGACCTTGGAAGGATGGAAAGCTGAGTCAACCTTGAGCCGGCTGCTGGGATTGAACTCCCAGCCTTATGGGCAAAGCTTTCAGACAGCTGCCTTTCCACTCTGCGCCACAAGAGGCTCAATCTAGTAGTAGCACTAGTAGCACTAGTTGATTTAGCATTAGTTGATTTAATTCAACCAATCTAGTAGTAGCAATAGTTGATTTAATACATCTGAAAAACTATTTCAAGATCATACTCAGTAGGATAGACTTTCATAATACTTTGTAATAAGAACAGAGAATAGAGTATCCCATAATACAATGTAATATACGATGTAGCAGTATTCACTACTACATTGATTACATTCTTTGGATGCAACGAATACATTCTTTGGATGCAATGAATGACATAAAGCGATTTCTTAGCCGAGTATTTAAGGTGTCTGTAGCATGCATGCTATACATGTAATATACATGCTATACATGTAATCATGTCTGTAGCATGCATGCTATATGGATATAGCAGGTATATATCCTATTCGTTGAATCGACGTAATCATTGACATAATGTTACTCTATAGCCAACGAGTACTTAAGTTTATCATACCCAGTAGAACATAGAATTTCATAACACTATGTAATGCTAGCAGAGAATTTGGAAATACCACTAGTTGCTTTTGCTATATAACCGTATTTCCTATTCGTTGTATGGATGTAATCAATGACAAACAGGGATTTCTTAGCCGAGTACTTCACGTGACTTTAGCATGCATGCTATATTAATATATTGGTTGCATGGATATAATCAATGCCATGCAGCAATGTCTTAGCCAACACGTATTTATCTCATAGGTAGAAGAAGATAGAATTTCGTAATACTATGTAATGCTAGCAGAGATTTTGGAAATACCACTAGTTGCTTTTGCTATATAACCGTATTTCCTATTCGTTGTATGGATGTAATCAATGCCATACAGCAATTTCTTAGCCAACACGTATTTAAGATTATCTCTTAGGCAGTTGAAGATAGAATCTCATAACACTGCATAGTAATGATAGTAGTAGCACTAGTTGATTTAATACATCTGAAAAACTATTTCAAGATCATACCCAGTAGGATAGACTTTCATAATACTTTGTAATAATAACAGAGAATAGAGTATTCCGTAATACAATGTAATATACGATGTAGTAGTATTCACTACTACATTGATTACATTCTTTGGATGCAATGAATGACATAAAGTGATTTCTTAGCCGAGTATTTAAGGGGTCTGTAGCATGCATCCTATACATGTAATATACATGCTATACATGTAATCATGTCTGTAGCATGCATATATATGCATGTATATCCTATTCGTTGTATCGATGTAATCAGTGACATAATGTAATTCCTTAGCCAACGAGTACTTAAGGTTATCATATCAATGAGTAAAGGTTATCATAGAAGATAGAATTTCGTAATACTATGTAATGCTAGCAGAGATTTTGGAAATACCACTAGTTGCTTTTGATAGATAACCGTATTTCCTATTCGTCGTATGGATGTAATCAGACATACAGTGATTTCTTAGCCGAGTACTTCACGTGACTTTAGCATGCATGCTATATGAATATATTGGTTGCATGGATGTAATCAATGCTATACAACAATTTCTTAGCCAACACGTATTTAAGATTATCTCATAGGCAGTTGAAGATAGAATTTCATAACACTGCATAGTAATTATAGTAGTAGCACTAATTGATTTAATACATCTGAAAAACTATTTCAAGATCATACACACTAGGATAGACTTTCATAATACTTTGTAATAATAGCAGAGAATAGAGTATTCCATAATACAATGTAATATACGATGTAATAGTATTCGTTACTACATTTATTACGTTCTTTGGATGCAATGAATACATTCTTTGGATGCAATGAATGACATAAAGCGATTTCTTAGCCGAGTATTTAAGGGGTCTGTAGCATGCATGCTATACATGTAATCATGTCTGTAGCATGCATGCTATATGGATATAGCAGGTATATATCCTATTTGTTGTATCGACGTAATCAGTGACATAATGTAATTCCTTAGCCAACGAGTACTTAAGGTTATCATACCCAGTAGAAGATAGAATTTTGTAATACTATGTAATGCTAGCAGAGATTTTGGAACTACCACTAGTTGCTTTTGCTATATAACCGTATTTCCTATTCATTGTAATCAATGACATATAGTGATTCCTTAGCCGAGTACTTCACGTGACTTTAGCATGCATGCTATATGAATACATAAGTTGTATGGATGTAATCAATGCCATACAGCAATTTCTTAGCCAACACGTATTTAAGATTATCTCATAGGCAGTTGAAGATAGAATTTCATAACACTGCATAGTAATGATAGTAGTAGCACTAGATTTAATACATCTGAAAAACTATTTCAAGATCATAACCAGTATGATAGACTTTCATAATACTTTGTAATAATAACAGAGAATAGAGTATTCCATAATACAATGTAATATACGATGTAGTAGTATTCAGTACTACATTGATTACATTCTTTGGATGCAATGAATGACATAAAGCGATTTCTTAGCCGAGTATTTAAGGGGTCTGTAGCATGCATGCTATGCATGTAATATACAAGCTATACATGTAATCATGTCTGTAGCATGCATATATATGCATGTATATCCTATTCGTTGTATCGATGTAATCAGTGACATAATGTAATTCCTTAGCCAACGAGTACTTAAGGTTATCATACCCAGTAGAAGATAGAATTTCGTAATACTATGTAATGCTAGCAGAGAATTTGGAACTACCACTAGTTGCTTTTGCTATATAACCGTATTTCCTATTCGTTGTATGGATGTAATCAATGACATACAGTGATTTCTTAGCCGAGTACTTCACGTGACTTTAGCATGCATGCTATATGAATATATTCGTTGCATGGATGTAATCAATGCCATGCAGCAATGTCTTAGCCAACACGTATTTATCTCATAGGCAGTAGAAGATAGAATTTCGTAATACTATGTAATGCTAGCAGAGATTTTGGAAGTACCACTAGTTGCTTTTGCTATATAACCGTATTTCCTTTTCGTTGTAATCAATGACATATAGTGATTCCTTAGCCGAGTACTTCACGTGACTTTAGCATGCATGCTATATGAATACATTCGTTGTATGGATATAATCAATGCCATACAGCAATTTCTTAGCCAACACGTATTCAAGATTAAATCATAGGCAGTTGAAGATAGAATTGCATAACACTGCATAGTAATGATAGTAGTAGCACTAGTTAATTTAATACATCTGAAAAACTAGAGCCGTTGCCGCCATAAACGCGCGGCGGCCATTGCGGAAGCGGAGGCCCCGCGAGGACAAAGAACTCGCCGCGGCGTGCCGTTCCCAGGTAGGGGCCACTCCCCCTTCAGGAGGCACGCCGCTCACCTGAGGCGGAGGGGGCGGGGACGGGGCAGCGGCTGGCTTATAAGGCGCTAGCGGCCTGGCCAGGCACATTGCTGCCCACTCCACGGCCACCCCTCTCTTCCTTTCCTGTCTTCTTCGCCTCGACCCCAACAGCGTTCGTTTCCTGAGCAAGAGTTCTTCTTGACTCTCGGCTGCGCATTCACCGACAGGTATTTAAAAAAAAAAAGAGAGAGAGAGAGCCTAGCGGGGGGGGGTTTCCCTTCGGGGTTCCAGTTCCGGGTGTTCATTGTTCTCATCGGGGCGGCAAGGCGTGATTCCTTCTACCCGGTTTCTCCCGGTTTTCGGCAGCATACGGCATGGCGCCAGCGGCTCCAAAAACCACTTCCAGGAGCACTAGCTCGGGAGCGCGCCCGCAGACCGCCCCTGCTTCCCCCTCCAGGGGAGCGGACGGTGGGACACGGGCAGCTCTTTGGCGCGGGGTGGGGTGGCGGGCCTTGGCCAAGGGGGAGCGCTCGGCTGCAAGCCGGGGGTCGCGTCGGTCCGGGACTTGCGCGGCTCTTTCAGCCACAGCCGCAGGAGGAGCAGGGGGTGGGAATTTGTCAGTACGCCGTGGGCGCACGGGTTTACCTGCTCCGCCGCGGGACCCCTCACCCGGATGCAGCAGTTCCTTCTCCGAGGGGAGCGGCCACGAGGCTTCAGTTTTTTCCACCGGCCAGGCTCCCCTCTCAGTGCCTGGGGGTCCCGGGCCACTGCCCTCGGGGGCCCCCCCGGTGAAAAAACGGGGGATAGTGAGGGTATCTAGCCCGGAAGATCCCGCAGTAGGGGGATCAGGAATAGGTCCGCATTCCGCTGCAACAGCAGGCGGGTCCGCCGGCTGCCCGCAAGGGCTCATGCCGGCTTTCGGTTGGGGTCCTCCGCCATGGGGACCCGCCATGTCCGGGGGTACTCACGGCGCTAATCCGCCAGCCCCACCAGGGCCCCCCTGGTGTTTCGGGGGGGGATGGGCCCCTTTCTCTCCTTATGGATTTCCTTCCTGGGGGATCCCAGTGGGGTTGGCAGGGCAAGTGGCTGGGGGGGTTTTACAGGGCTCGTCCGCGGAGGTTGGTGGGGGCAGGGCAACCGGTCGTTCAGCCCCCCGGCCGGCCGCCACAAGGGCACCGGCCTCTCGGCCCTCAGCTGCTCAATCGTCGGGCCGTGGGAAGGCGTCAGGATCATCCGCAGCCAAGGGGCGGAGCCGCCCACCCCCGCTCGCTGCGGGGACCTCCCGGGCCCCCCGTCCATCCTCTCTTCGCACAGAGGAGCTTACATCGGTGGACAGCCCCTCCCAACAGTCTGACCCTGGCGAGCAGCTATCCGAAGAGGAGGGGGGAATCCGGGCCGAGGAGTAGCCAGCCGAAAAAATGGGCGGTGAGTCTTCCACCTCCGACGAGGAGGATGGGGTTGGGCATTGGGATCCTGAGTACTGGCTGTGGGGGGAATGTGTCCCGGGGTTCCCATCATGGCTGTTGCAATGCCGCCAAGAGGCCCGGGCGGGCAGGGCCAAGATCCAGGGCTCGGGGTGCGCGCAGGACCCTCCACTGGGGTATAAGGATCGTGATGTTCCTCCTGGCACCCATTTATCTACCAAGCTAAGGGGTAAGGCATTAAGCGGCTGCTATGTGGATTTATTTAAGTTCATTAGGCCCCTTGAGTGGTCTGCACGTACAAGCGTGAAGGGCCCCCGCGAGGCGCCGGTTGCATATGACGGCGAACGTTCTTTGCTTGCCTGGACAAGCGGATTTGCTGAATACCTCCGGCTGGTCACGTCAGTTTTCCCCGAGAGGGCCCCGCACTTGGCTGGGCATTTGTCCAATGTGTTGGATGCGAGGATGCTAGGAGGAGAGCCAGCAGCATTGGGATATGATGAAGCGTTTCGGCGACGGGTATCCAGGGGGCCTCCTTAGGGATCTTACGTTCCTTGAGCTCTTTCCAATTTTGGCCGCGGTGGTTATATGGAGCAAGGAGTTCAAGAACCATAGGTTACCTTTTGGTGTGATAACCAGGCGGTTGTCAGGGTTGTCAATCGGCAGTCTTCTCGCTCCGAGCGGGTAATGTGTTTGGTGCGCCGCCTAGTGTTGACCTGCTTAAAGTTTAACATTTCTTTTTCCGCCAAGCATGTTCCAGGGGTGGACAACGATATAGCGGATGCTCTATCCCGACTACACATGCAGCGCTTCAAAATCCTTGATCCGGAAGCGGACCCGACCCCAGAAGACTTCCCCGGGGACCTCTGGAATCTTGGCGTCGAGTAGTTCAGGACGGGCTATCGGAATCACTGGCGCCATCTACGCGCCGGTCCTACGCTGCGGCAATTTCGGGTTATCAGGCATGCTTACGGGATCAACTGGGAACCACGCCATTCCCGCCGTCCGAGGAGTCCATATTACGCTATTTGGCATATCTGCGGGACAATGGGCGTTCCGCCAGGACTCTGAATGTTCAATTGTCTGGTCTTGCGTTCTTTTGCAGGTTGCAGGGATGGTGGGATCCCAGGTCATCCTTCGTGATCCGCAAAGCATTGGAGGGTTGGCGCAGAATAGAGCCAAGGGCCCAGGACGCTCGTCCGCCAATCACTGGGGCATTGTTGGAAAAATTGATTGCGCAATTGCACACAGAGTGTTTTTCCCCCTATGAAGCTTTACTTTTCCGCGCGGCATTCTTGGTTGCATATTTTGGGGCCTTCCGCATCAGCGAGGTGGCCGCGGCATCTCGCACGGGTGTCTCGAATAGTGCCATCGGCAGGGAAGACGTACAAATTAGGGATGGGCATCTGCATATCCGCTTGCGGCGGTCTAAGACGGACCAGCAGGGGGCAGGGGCTCTGGTTGTCCTTCCAGCGCGGGGGCGAGACCCCCTTTGCCCAGTAAAAGGGGTTTCGAAATTTTTGGCCTTACGCCCAAAGGTCCCTGGTATCCTCTTCATGCATAGGGACGGCACGTCGCTATCGCGATTTCAATTCTCGGCGGTCCTACATGCCTGCCTGAGGGGCTTGGGTATACCTACTGACGGGTTCAGCTCCCACTCCTTCCAGATCGGGGCGGCCAGCCAAGCCGCTCATGACGGCATGAGCACTGAGGGCATCAAAGCACTGGGGCGTTGGCGGTCATCCACCTTCAAGACATATATTCGGCCTGACCTTTCACTACTTTAATACCGCTCACAGGTTCTGGCTTCAGGAGACGTCGAGCTTGGATCGTGGGCCACAGCATCGTTTACTGGGCCGGGGAGTACGCAAGACAGTCTGGATGGGGCGCCCATTTGGGCCTCGAACGGTCTTTTGACATTACATGGCACGGATCCCGCGGCATGCGGTGGCACGATCTTCTTCCGCTCATCCGACGGCGGCTGGGGGACTGCCCTCCCCCGGACGTGATCGTTATTCAGCTGGGGGGAAATGACTTACCTGCTATACCGGCGTTGGACCTGGCCGTTTCCATCATGAGGGACTTGCTTATCATCCAGCAACTCTGCCCCGGGACACTGGTGCGGTGGTGCGAGCTCCTGGTGCGGCGCTCATGGAAAGGTGCTCGGGACCCAAGCAAGGTGGACATGGCACGGCGCAAGATTTGCCGCACTGTCAGGAGATCCTGCGAGACTCGGCGCTGCGCGGTCATACCGCACCCCGATATAATGTTTGGCTTGGCCCCCCTCTTTCGGCAGGATGGCGTACACCTCTCGGAGTGGGGTCAGGATCTTTGGCTAGCAGATCTTCGGGCAGCTTTGGAAGGGCTCATCTCGCCATGAGCGTTGGCGGGAGCGGGAGCCGTGGCACTAGCTCCCGCTCTGTGGCGGTTTGTTAAGGGGCGGATCCAGGGGGGGCACAACCTGCGCCCGTGAGCCAGGGAGTGCCCACTTGCGGGAGCCTCCCCTAAGGAGGCGGCCGTGGCTGGCGGGCCGGCTTCACTAGAGGGGCCGGCCGCTTTCCATGGCAGGGCGGCTGGGGGCGGGCTCCAATGAGGTTGACGCCCGTGGGACCCGGCAAGTCTTGCCTTCCCAAGGGGGATAGCGGGCCTGATGGTTAGGGGTCCGGCCGACAGGTCGGCCGGCCCCGGGGGCGGGCCCGCTGGAGATTACCTCCCCCTCTCTTCCAGGGGGCTGCATGATGGCAGCAGCGAAGAAGGGGAAGTCATGGATCCACCCCTCCAACTTAGGGTGTGCCCATGCTCAGGGGATGTCTTTGTTTGTATTTTAATATACTGTGACCCACTTTTGCCAAGAAACTCGTATGCGTGTTCATTTGGACTGCGGGTATGCCCGCCTGCCTCCGCAAGAGCCGCTGCCGCCATAAACGCGCGGCGGCCATTGCGGAAGCGGAGGCCCCGTGAGGACAAAGAACTCACCGTAGCGTGCCGTTCCCAGGTAGGGGCCACTCCCCTTTCAGGAGGCACGCCGCTCACCTGAGGCGGAGTGGGCAAGGACGGGGCAGCGGCTGGCTTATAAGGCGCTAGCGGCCTGGCCAGGCACATTGCTGCCCGCTCCACGGCCACCCCTCTCTTCCTTCCCTCCCACCCTATTTAGCGGTTCTGGGTCACTCTGCAGTATAACGAGCAGTTGGCGGTTTGTTAAGGGGCGGATCCAGGGGGGGCACAACCTGCGCCCGTGAGCCAGGGGGTGCCCACTTGCGGGAGCCTCCCCTAAGGAGGCGGCCGTGGCTGGCGGGCCCGCTTCACTAGAGGGGCCGGCCGCTTTCCATGGCAGGGCGGCTGGGGGCGGGCTCCAATGAGGTTGACGCCCGTGGGGCCCGGCCAGTCTTGCCTTCCCAAGGGGGATAGCGGGCCTGATGGTTAGGGGTCCGGCCGAAAGGTCGGCCAGCCCCGCGGGTGGGCCCGCTGGAGATTAACTCCCCCTCTCTTCCAGGGGGCTGCATGATGGCAGCAGCGAAGAAGGGGAGGTCATGGATCCACCCCTCCACCTTAGGGTGTGCCCACGCTCATGGGATGTTTTTGTTTGTATTTTAATAAACTGTGACCCACTTTTGCCAAGAAACTCGTATGCGTGTTCATTTGGACTGCGGGTATGCCCGCCTGCATCCGCAATTTCAAGATCATACCCAGTAGGATAGACTTTCATAATACTTTGTAATAATAACAGAGAATAGAGTATTCCATAATACAATGTAATATACGATGTAGTAGTATTAACTACTACATTGATTACATTCTTTGGATGCAATGAATACATTCATTGGATGCAATGAATGACATAAAGCGATTTCTTAGCCGAGTATTTAAGGTGTCTGTAGCATGCAAGCTATACATGTGATACACATGCTATACATGTAATCATGTCTGTAGCATGCATGCTATATGGATATAGCAGGTATATATCCTATTCGTTGTATCGATGTAATCAGTGACATAATGTAATTCCTTAGCCAACGAGTACTTAAGGTTATCATACCCAGTAGAAGATAGAATTTCGTAATACTATGTAATGCTAGCAGAGAATTTGGAAATACCACTAGTTGCTTTTGCTATATAACCGTATTTCCTATTCGTTGTAATCAATGACATATAGTGATTCCTTACCCGAGTACTTCACGTGACTTTAGCATGCATGCTATATGAATACATTCGTTGTATGGATGTAATCAATGCCATACAGCAATTTCTTAGCCAACATGTATTTAAGATTATCTCATAGGCAGTTGAAGGTAGAATTTCATAACACTGCATAGTAATGATAGTAGTAGCACTAGTTGATTTAATACATCTGAAAAACTATTTCAAGATCATACCCAGTAGGATAGACTTTCATAATACTTTGTAATAAGAACAGAGAATAGAGTATTCCATAATACAATGTAATATACGATGTAGTAGTATTAACTACTACATTGATTACATTCTTTGGATGCAATGAATACATTCTTTGGATGCAATGAATGACATAAAGCGATTTCTTAGCCGAGTATTTAAGGGGTCTGTAGCATGCATGCTATACATGTAATCATGTCTGTAGCATGCATGCTATATGGATATAGCAGGTATATATCCTATTCGTTGTATCGACGTAATCAGTGACATAATGTAATTCCTTAGCCAACGAGTACTTAAGGTTATCATACCCAGTAGAAGATAGAATTTTGTAATACTATGTAATGCTAGCAGAGATTTTGGAACTACCACTAGTTGCTTTTGCTATATAACCGTATTTCCTATTCATTGTAATCAATGACATATAGTGATTCCTTAGCCGAGTACTTCACGTGACTTTAGCATGCATGCTATATGAATACATAAGTTGTATGGATGTAATCAATGCCATACAGCAATTTCTTAGCCAACACGTATTTAAGATTATCTCATAGGCAGTTGAAGATAGAATTTCATAACACTGCATAGTAATGATAGTAGTAGCACTAGATTTAATACATCTGAAAAACTATTTCAAGATCATACCCAGTAGGATAGACTTTCATAATACTTTGTAATAATAACAGAGAATAGAGTATTCCATAATACAATGTAATATACGATGTAGTAGTATTCAGTACTACATTGATTACATTCTTTGGATGCAATGAATGACATAAAGCGATTTCTTAGCCGAGTATTTAAGGGGTCTGTAGCATGCATGCTATGCATGTAATATACAAGCTATACATGTAATCATGTCTGTAGCATGCATATATATGCATGTATATCCTATTCGTTGTATCGATGTAATCAGTGACATAATGTAATTCCTTAGCCAACGAGTACTTAAGGTTATCATACCCAGTAGAAGATAGAATTTCGTAATACTATGTAATGCTAGCAGAGAATTTGGAACTACCACTAGTTGCTTTTGCTATATAACCGTATTTCCTATTCGTTGTATGGATGTAATCAATGACATACAGTGATTTCTTAGCCGAGTACTTCACGTGACTTTAGCATGCATGCTATATGAATATATTTGTTGCATGGATGTAATCAATGCCATGCAGCAATGTCTTAGCCAACACGTATTTATCTCATAGGCAGTAGAAGATAGAATTTCGTAATACTATGTAATGCTAGCAGAGATTTTGGAAGTACCACTAGTTGCTTTTGCTATATAACCGTATTTCCTTTTCGTTGTAATCAATGACATATAGTGATTCCTTAGCCGAGTACTTCACGTGACTTTAGCATGCATGCTATATGAATACATTCGTTGTATGGATATAATCAATGCCATACAGCAATTTCTTAGCCAACACGTATTCAAGATTAAATCATAGGCAGTTGAAGATAGAATTGCATAACACTGCATAGTAATGATAGTAGTAGCACTAGTTAATTTAATACATCTGAAAAACTAGAGCCGTTGCCGCCATAAACGCGCGGCGGCCATTGCGGAAGCGGAGGCCCCGCGAGGACAAAGAACTCGCCGCGGCGTGCCGTTCCCAGGTAGGGGCCACTCCCCCTTCAAAAGGCACGCCGCTCACCTGAGGCGGAGGGGGCGGGGACGGGGCAGCGGCTGGCTTATAAGGCGCTAGCGGCCTGGCCAGGCACATTGCTGCCCACTCCACGGCAACCCCTCTCTTCCTTTCCTGTCTTCTTCGCCTCGACCCCAACAGCGTTCGTTTCCTGAGCAAGAGTTCTTCTTGACTCTCGGCTGCGCATTCACCGACAGGTATTTAAAAAAAAAAAGAGAGAGAGAGAGCCTAGCGGGGGGGGTTTCCCTTCGGGGTTCCAGTTCCGGGTGTTCATTGTTCTCATCGGGGCGGCAAGGCGTGATTCCTTCTACCCGGTTTCTCCCGGTTTTCGGCAGCATACGGCATGGCGCCAGCGGCTCCAAAAACCACTTCCAGGAGCACTAGCTCGGGAGCGCGCCCGCAGACCGCCCCTGCTTCCCCCTCCAGGGGAGCGGACGGTGGGACACGGGCAGCTCTTTGGCGCGGGGTGGGGTGGCGGGCCTTGGCCAAGGGGGAGCGCTCGGCTGCAAGCCGGGGGTCGCGTCGGTCCGGGACTTGCGCGGCTCTTTCAGCCACAGCCGCAGGAGGAGCAGGGGGTGGGAATTTGTCAGTACGCCGTGGGCGCACGGGTTTACCTGCTCCGCCGCGGGACCCCTCACCCGGATGCAGCAGTTCCTTCTCCGAGGGGAGCGGCCACGAGGCTTCAGTTTTTTCCACCGGCCAGGCTCCCCTCTCAGTGCCTGGGGGTCCCGGGCCACTGCCCTCGGGGGCCCCCCCGGTGAAAAAACGGGGGATAGTGAGGGTATCTAGCCCGGAAGATCCCGCAGTAGGGGGGTCAGGAATAGGTCCGCATTCCGCTGCAACAGCAGGCGGGTCCGCCGGCTGCCCGCAAGGGCTCATGCCGGCTTTCGGTTGGGGTCCTCCGCCATGGGGACCCGCCATGTCCGGGGGTACTCACGGCGCTAATCCGCCAGCCCCACCAGGGCCCCCCTGGTGTTTCGGGGGGGGATGGGCCCCTTTCTCTCCTTATGGATTTCCTTCCTGGGGGATCCCAGTGGGGTTGGCAGGGCAAGTGGCTGGGGGGGTTTTACAGGGCTCGTCCGCGGAGGTTGGTGGGGGCAGGGCAACCGGTCGTTCAGCCCCCCGGCCGGTGCTAAAGTCATGTGAAGTACTCGGCTAAGGAATCACTATATGTCATTGATTACAACGAATAGGAAATACGGTTATATAGCAAAAGCAACTAGTGGTAGTTCCAAAATCTCTGCTAGCATTACATAGTATTACGAAATTCTATCTTCAACTGCCTATGAGATAAAAACGTGTTGGCTAAGACATTGCTGCATGGCATTGATTACATCCATGCAACGAATATATTCATATAGCATGCATGCTAAAGTCACTTGAAGTACTCGGCTAAGAAATCCCTGTCTGTCATTGATTACATCCATACAACGAATAGGAAATACGGTTATATAGCAAAAGCAACTAGTGGTATTTCCAAATTCTCTGCTAGCATTACATAGTATTATGAAATTCTATCTTCTACTGGGTATGATAAACTTAAGTACTCGTTGGCTATAGAGTAACATTATGTCACTGATTACGTCGATTCAACGAATAGGATATATACCTGCTATATCCATATAGCATGCATGCTACAGACATGATTACATGTATAGCATGTATATTACATGTATAGCATGCATGCTACAGACACCTTAAATACTCGGCTAAGAAATCGCTTTATGTCATTCATTGCATCCAAAGAATGTATTCGTTGCATCCAAAGAATGTAATCAATGTAGTAGTGAATACTGCTACATCGTATATTACATTGTATTATGGAATACTCTATTCTCTGTTCTTATTACAAAGTATTATGAAAGTCTATCCTACTGAGTATGATCTTGAAATAGTTTTTCAGATGTATTAAATCAACTAGTGCTACTACTAGATTGGTTGAATTAAATCAACTAATGCTAAATCAACTAGTGCTACTAGTGCTACTACTAGATTGAGCCTCTTGTGGCGCAGAGTGGAAAGGCAGCTGTCTGAAAGCTTTGCCCATAAGGCTGGGAGTTCAATCCCAGCAGCCGGCTCAAGGTTGACTCAGCCTTCCATCCTTCCAAGGTCGGTAAAATGAGTAACCAGCTTGCTGGGGGGTAAACGGTCATGACTGGGGAAGGCACTGGCAAACCACCCCGTATTGAGTCTGCCATGAAAACGCTAGAGGGCGTCACCCCAAGGATCAGACATGACTCGGTGCTTGCACAGGGGATACCTTTACCTTTTACCTATACTACTAGATTGACTATTGTTCTTATGCAGTGTTATGAAATTCTATCTTCAACTGCTTATGAGATAATCCTAATTACGTGTTGGCTAAGAAATTGCTGCATGGCATCGATTACATCCATTCAACGAATATATTCATATAGCATGCATGCTAAAGTCACGTGAAGTACTAGGCTAAGGAATCACTATATGTCATTGATTACAATGAATAGGAAATACGGTTATATAGCAAAAGCAACTAGTGGTAGTTCCAAAATCTCTGCTAGCATTACATAGTATTACGAAATTCTATCTTCAACTGCCTATGAGATAAAAACGTGTTGGCTAAGACATTGCTGCATGGCATTGATTACATCCATGCAACGAATATATTCATATAGCATGCATGCTAAAGTCACGGGAAGTACTCGGCTAAGAAATCACTGTATGTCATTGATTACAACGAATAGGAAATACGGTTATATAGCAAAAGCAACTAGTGGTATTTCCAAATTCTCTGCTAGCATTACATAGTATTACGAAATTCTATCTTCTACTGGGTATGATAACCTTAAGTACTCGTTGGCTAAGGAATTACATTATGTCACTGATTACATCGATACACCTAATAGGATATATACCTGCTATATCCAGATAGCATGCATGCTACAGACACCTTAAATACTCAGCTAAGAAATCGCCTTATGTCATTCATTGCATCCAAAGAATGTATTCATTGCATCCAAAGAATGTAATCAATGTAGTAGTGAATACCACTACATCGTATATTACATTGTATTATGGAATCCTCTATTCTATGTTCTTATTACAAAGTATTATGAAAGTCTATCCTACTGGGTATGATCTTGAAATAGTTTTTCAGATGTATTAAATCAACTAGTGCTACTACTATCATTACTATGCAGTGTTATGAAATTCTATCTACTACTGCCTATGAGATAAATACGTGTTGGCTAAGAAATGGCTGCATGGCATTGATTACATGATACGTGTTGGCTAAGAAATTGCTGCATGGCATTGATTACATCCATGCAACGAATATATTCATATAGCATGCATGCTAAAGTCACGTGAAGTACTCGGGTAAGAAATCACTGTATGTCATTGATTACATCCATACAACGAATAGGAAATACGCTTATATAGCAAAAGCAACTAGTGGTATTTCCAAATTCTCTGCTAGCATTACATAGTATTATGAAATTCTATCTTCTACTGGGTATGATAACCTTAAGTACTCGTTGGCTAAGGAATTACATTATGTCACTGATTACGTCGATACAACGAATAGGATATATACCTGCTATATCCATATAGCATGCATGCTACAGACATGATTATATGTATAGCATGTATATTACATGTATAGCATGCATGCTACAGACCCCTTAAATACTCGGCTAAGAAATCGCTTTATGTCATTCATTGCATCCAAAGAATGTATTCATTGCATCCAAAGAATGTAATCAATGTAGTAGTGAATACTACTACATCGTATATTACATTGTATTATGGAATACTCTATTCTCTGTTATTATTACGTAGTATTATGAAAGTCTATCCTACTGGGTATGATCTTGAAATAGTTTTTCAGATGTATTAAATCAACCAGTGCTACTACTATTACTATGCAGTGTTATGAAATTCTATCTTCAACTGCCTATGATTTAATCTTAAATACGTGTTGGCTAAGAAATTGCTGTATGGCATTGATTACATCCATACAGCGAATAGGAAATACGGTTATATAGCAAAAGCAACTAGTGGTATTTCCAAATTCTCTGCTAGCATTACATAGTATTACGAAATTCTATCTTCTACTGGGTATTAGAACCTTAAGTACTCGTTGGCTAAGGAATTACAGTATGTCACTAATTACATCGATACAACGAATAGGATATATACCTGCTATATACATATAGCATGCATGCTACAGACATGATTACATGTATAGCATGTATATTACATGCATAGCATGCATGCTACAGACCCCTTAAATACTCGGCTAAGAAATCGCTTTATGTCATTCATTGCATCCAAAGAATGTATTCGTTGCATCCAAAGAATGTAATCAATGTAGTAGTGAATACTGCTACATCGTATATTACATTGTATTATGGAATACTCTATTCTCTGTTCTTATTACAAAGTATTATGAAAGTCTATCCTACTGAGTATGATCTTGAAATAGTTTTTCAGATGTATTAAATCAACTAGTGCTACTACTAGATTGGTTGAATTAAATCAACTAATGCTAAATCAACTAGTGCTACTAGTGCTACTACTAGATTGAGCCTCTTGTGGCGCAGAGTGGAAAGGCAGCTGTCTGAAATAACAGAGAATAGAGTATTCCATAATACAATGTAATATACGATGTCATAGTATTCACTACTACATTAAATACGTTCTTTGGATGCAATGAATACATTCTTTGGATGCAATGAATGACATAAAACGATTTCTTAGCCGAGTATTTAAGGTGTCTGTAGCATGCATGCTATACATGTAATATGAATATATTCCCTAGGATGCTAGGAGGAGAGCCAGCAGCATTGGGATATGATGAAGCGTTTCGGCGACGGGTATCCAGCAACCCCGAGGCCAGATGGGATAGGCCGACCTTTGGGTCCGGGCATTTGGTCCTCGGCAGAAGTCAGCCGGTGGGGCGGAGGGGAATCGCCCTTCATACAGGAAAGACCTGACGGGTGTTTGCTGGGAATACAACCAGAATGGGTGCGAGAGGAAGAAATGTAAGTACTCGCATGCATGCGAGGGGTGTGGGGGTTCACATCCCAAGATAGAGTGTAGCAAGCGGCCCTTTCGGAGGGGCCGGCCCACTCCCAAAAAAGGGGGTGGGTCCGGCACCTCAGGAGGACTCGCGGGAGGCAGCGGGGAGGGGCAGGCTAATGCCTCCTAGCCCTGCTTTGTTGCACGTTAAGGCTCTATCTCCCATCAGGCTATCAACTCTTCTTCCTTTGCTTGCATCTTATCGGGATCAGGCCGCGGCCACTAACCTTAGGGAGGGATTCACTCATGGGTTCCGCATTCCATTCACGGGGGATCGGGTGGCCACGTCTTGCGCTAATTTAAAATCCGCTTGGCTAATGCCGGAGATCGTGGAGGCAAAGCTGCGAAAGGAGCTGGATGCGGGCAGGGTGGTGGGGCCGTATGCAGCCCCTCCCTTGGAGAATCTCCGGGTATCGCCTCCAGGGGTGGTGCCGAAGAGAACGCCAGGTGAGTTTCGCCTCATACACCACCTATCATACCCCAAAGGCTCATCGGTCAACGACTCCATCGATCCAGCCCTCTGTACAGTCAAATATGCCTCTTTCGATCATGCGGTAGCCTTGGTAAGGGCTTGTGGTCCGCGGGCCCTCATGGCAAAATGTGACATCAGGTCAGCCTTCCGCCTCTTACCGGTGCACCCCGGGGATTTCTCATTGCTGGGTTTTAAATTTGGGGGCATGTGGTACATGGACAGGTCCATGCCTATGGGCTGTGCCGTGGCATGTGCGGCCTTTGAGACATTCAGCTCCTTCGTCAAATGGGTCTTTAAAAGAGAGGGATGGGTCGCCATATATCAAGCACTATTTGGATTACTACCTCTTGGTCGGCTCAGCCAGGACGGGGGAGTGCGCCCAGCGCTTATTGGGATTTCAGGAGCTGGCTGATGAACTCGGCATACCGCTGGCTCAGGAGAAGACGGAAGGTCTAACGGAGGTGCTCACCTATCTTGGGATTACCATCGATTCCAGAGAAGGGTGCTCACAGCTGCCGGCGGACAAACTCGGGGCCCTGTCAGGTCAATTACGCGCACTCTTGGCCCGCAATAAGTGTACCCTACGGGAGATGCAGCAGCTTCTCGGCCACCTAAATTTTGCCTGCAAGGCTGTAAAACCTGGGAGAGCCTTTTGCAGGCGCCTGGCTCAGGCAACAGCCGGGATTCAAGCCCCCCAACATCACATTCGCCTCACAAAGCAGATAAAAGCCGACATGGCTATCTGGCTATCATTTTTGTCATCATTTAATGGTGTGGCGATCTGGCAGTCCCCGCTGCTCCTAGGTGATGATCTGCAGGTGCAATCTGATGCAGCTGGGAGTTTAGGTTTCGGCGTGTTTTTCAATAACAGATGGTGCGCTCATCCTTGGCCTGCCAGTTGGAAAACCGGGGGCCTCCTTAGGGATCTTACGTTCCTTGAGCTCTTTCCAATTTTGGCCGCGGTGTTTATATGGAGCAAGGAGTTCAAGAACCATAGGTTACCTTTTGGTGTGATAACCAGGCGGTTGTCAGGGTTGTCAATCGGCAGTCTTCTCGCTCCGAGCGGGTAATGCGTTTGGTGCGCCGCCTAGTGTTGACCTGCTTAGTTTAACATTTCTTTTTCCGCCAAGCATGTTCCAGGGGTGGACAACGATATAGTGGATATAGCGGATATAGCGGATGCTCTATCCCGACTACAAATGCAGCGCTTCAAATTGATTACATCCATGCAACGAATATATTCATATAGCATGCATGCTAAAGTCACGTGAAATACTCGGCTAAGAAATCACTGTATGTCATTGATTACATCCATACAACGAATAGGAAACACAAAATAGCAGGAAATAGCAAAAGCAACTAGTGGTATTTCCAAATTCTCTGCTAGTATTATAGTATAGTGATTCCTTAGCAGAGTACTTCACGTGACTTTAGCATGCATGCTATATGAATACATTCGTTGTATGGATGTAATCAATGCCATACAGCAATTTCTTACCCAACACGTATTTAAGATTATCTCATAGGCAGTTGAAGATAGAATTTCATAACAGTGCATAGTAATGTTAGTAGTAGCACTAGTTGATTTAATACATCTGAAAAACTATTTCAAGATCATACCCAGTAGGATAGACTTTCATAATACTTTGTAATAATAACACAGAATAGAGCATTCCATAATACAATGTAATATACGATGTAATAGTATTCACTACTACATTGATTACGTTCTTTGGATGCAATGAATGACATAAAGCGATTTCTTAGCCGAGTATTTCAGGTGTCTGTAGCATGCATGCTATGCATGTAATATACAATGCTATACATGTAATCATGTCTGTAGCATGCATGCTATATGGATATAGCAGGTATATATCCTATTCGTTGTATCAATGTAATCAGTGACATAATGTAATTCCTTAGCCAATGAGTACTTAAGGTTCTCATACCCAGTAGAAGATAGAATTTCGTAATACTATGTAATGCTAGCAGAGAATTTGGAAATACCACTAGTTGCTTTTGCTATATAACCGTATTTCCTATTCGTTGTATGGATGTAATCAATGACATACAGTGATTTCTTAGCCGAGTACTTCACATGACTTTAGCATGCATGCTATATGAATATATTCGTTGCATGGATGTAATCAATGCCATGCAGCAATGTCTTAGCCAACACGTATTTATCTCATAGGCAGTAGAAGATAGAATTTCATAACACTGCATAGTAATGATAGTAGTATCACTTGTTGATTTAATACATCTGAAAAACTATTTCAAGATCATACCCAGTAGGATAGACTTTCATAATACTTTGTAATAAGAACAGAGAATACAGTATTCCATAATACAATGTAATATACGATGTAGTAGTATTCACTACTACATTGATTACATTCTTTGGATGCAATGAATACATTCTTTTGATGCAATGAATGACATAAAGCGATTTCTTAGCCGAGTATTTAAGGTGTCTGTTACATGCATACTATACATGTAATATACATGCTATACATGTAATCATGTCTGTAGCATGCATGCTATATGGATATAGCAGGTATATATCCTATTAGTTGTATCGATGTAATCAGTGACATAATGTAATTCCTTAGCCAAGGAGTACTTAAGGTTATCATACCCAATAGAAGATAGAATTTCGTAATACTATGTAATGCTAGCAGAGAATTTGGAAATACCACTAGTTCCTTTTGCTATATAACCGTATTTCCTATTCGTTGTAATCAATGACATATAGTGATTCCTTAGCCGAGTACTTCACGTGACTTTAGCATGCATGCTATATGAATACATTCGTTGTATGGATGTAATCAATGCCATACAGCAATTTCTTAGCCAACACGTATTTAAGATTATCTCATAGGCAGTTGAAGATAGAATTTCATAACACTGCATAGTAATGATAGTAGTAGCACTAGTTGATTTAATACATCTGAAAAACTATTTCAAGATCATACCCAGTAGGATAGACTTTCATAATACTTTGTAATAATAACAGAGAATAGAGTATTCCATAACACAATGTAATTTACGATGTAATAGTATTCACTACTACATTGATTACATTCTTTGGATGCAATGAATGACATAAAGCGATTTCTTAGCCGAGTATTTAAGGGGTCTGTAGGATGCATGCTATACATGTAATATACATGCTATACATGTAATCATGTCTGTAGCATGCATATATATGCATGTATATCCTATTCGTTGTATCGATGTAATCAGTGACGTAATGTAATTCCTTAGCCAACGAGTACTTAAGGTTATCATATCAACGAGTACTTAAGGTTATCGTAGAAGATAGAATTTCGTAATACTATTTAATGCTAGCAGAGAATTTGGAAGTACCACTAGTTGCTTTTGCTATATAACCGTATTTCCTATTCGATGTAATCAATGACATACAGTGATTTCTTAGCCGAGTACTTCACGTGACTTTAGCATGCATGCTATATGAATATATTGGTTGCATGGATGTAATCAATGCCATGCAGCAATGTCTTTGCCAACACGTATTTATCTCATAGGCAGTAGAAGATAGAATTTCGTAATACTATGTAATGCTAGCAGAGATTTTGGAACTACCACTAGTTGCTTTTGCTATATAACCGTATTTCCTATTCATTGTAATCAATGACATATAGTGATTCCTTAGCCGAGTACTTCACGTGACTTTAGCATGCATGCTATATGAATACATTCATTGTACGGATGTAATCAATGCCGTACAGCAGTTTCTTCGCGAACACGTATTTAAGGCAGTTGAAGATAGAATTTCATAACACTGCATAGTAATGATAGTTGTAGCACTAGTTGATTTAATACATCTGAAAAACTGTTTTAAGATCATACCCAGTAGGACAGACTTTCATAATACTTTGTAATAATAACAGAGAATAGAGTATTCCATAATACAATGTAATAAATGATGTAGTAGTATTCACTAGTACATTGATTACATTCTTTGGATGTAATAAATGACATAAAGCGATTTCTTAGCCGAGTATTTAAGGGGTCTGTAGCATGCATGCTATACATGTAATATACATGCTATACATGTAATTATGTCTGTAGCATGCATATATATGCATGTATATCCTATTCGTTGTATCGATGTAATCAGTGACATAATGTAATTCCTTAGCCAACGAGTACTTAAGGTTATCATATCAACGAGTACTTAAGGTTATCGTAGAAGATAGAATTTCGTAATACTATGTAATGCTAGCAGAGATTTTGGAACTACCACTAGTTGCTTTTGCTATATAACCGTATTTCCTATTCGTTGTAATCAATGACATATAGTGATTCCTTAGCAGAGTACTTCACGTGAATTTAGCCTGCATGCTATATGAATATATTCGTTGCATGGATGTAATCAATGCCATGCAGCAATTTCTTAGCCAACACGTATTTATCTCATAGGCAGCAGTAGATAGAATTTCATAACACTGCATAGTAATGATAGTAGTAGCACTAGTTGATTTAATACATCTGAAAAGCTATTTCAAGATCATACCCAGTAGGCTAGACTTTCATAATACTTTGTAATAAGAACACAGAATAGAGTATTCCATAATACAAGGTAATATACGATGTAGTAGTATTCACTATTACATTGATTACATTCTTTGGATGCAATGAATGACATAAAGCGATTTCTTAGCCGAGTATTTAAGGTGTCTGTAGCATGCATGCTATACATGTAATATACATGCTATACATGTAATCATGTCTGTAGCATGCATGCTATATGGATATAGCAGGTATATGTCCTATTCGTTGTATCGACGTAATCAGTGACATAATGTAATTCCTTAGCCAACGAGTACGTAAGGTTATCATACCCAGTAGAAGATAGAATTTCGTAATACTATGTAATGCTAGCAGAGAATTTGGAACTACCACTAGTTGTTTTTGCTATATAACCGTATTTCCTATTCATTGTATGGATGTAATCAATGACATACAGTGATTTCTTAGCGGAGTACTTCACGTGACTTTAGCATGCATGCTATATGAATATATTGGTTGCATGGATGTAATCAATGCCATGCAGCAATATCTTAGCCAACACGTATCTCTCTCATAGGCAGTAGAAGATAGAATTTCGTAATACTATGTAATGCTAGCAGAGATTTTGGAACTACCACTAGTTGCTTTTGCTATATAACCGTATTTCCTATTCGTTGTAATCAATGACATATAGTGATTCCTTAGCTGAGTACTTCACGTGACTTTAGCATGCATGCTATATGAATATATTGGTTGCATGGATGTAATCAATGCCATGCACCAATGTCTTTGCCAACACGTATTTATCTCATAGGCAGTAGAAGATAGAATTTCGTAATACTATGTAATGCTAGCAGAGATTTTGGAACTACCACTAGTTGCTTTTGCGATATAACCGTATTTCCTATTCATTGTAATCAATGACATATAGTGATTCCTTAGCCGAGTACTTCACGTGACTTTAGCATGCATGCTATATGAATACATTCATTGTACGGATGTAATCAATGCCGTACAGCAGTTTCTTCGCGAACACGTATTTAAGGCAGTTGAAGATAGAATTTCATAACACTGCATAGTAATGATAGTTGTAGCACTAGTTGATTTAATACATCTGAAAAACTGTTTTAAGATCATACCCAGTAGGACAGACTTTCATAATACTTTGTAATAATAACAGAGAATAGAGTATTCCATAATACAATGTAATAAATGATGTAGTAGTATTCACTAGTACATTGATTACATTCTTTGGATGTAATAAATGACATAAAGCGATTTCTTAGCCGAGTATTTAAGGGGTCTGTAGCATGCATGCTATACATGTAATATACATGCTATACATGTAATTATGTCTGTAGCATGCATATATATGCATGTATATCCTATTCGTTGTATCGATGTAATCAGTGACATAAAGTAATTCCTTAGCCAACGAGTACTTAAGGTTATCATATCAACGAGTACTTAAGGTTATCGTAGATGATAGAATTTCGTAATACTATGTAATGCTAGCAGAGATTTTGGAACTACCACTAGTTGCTTTTGCTATATAACCGTATTTCCTATTCGTTGTAATCAATGACATATAGTGATTCCTTAGCAGAGTACTTCACGTGAATTTAGCCTGCATGCTATATGAATATATTCGTTGCATGGATGTAATCAATGCCATGCAGCAATTTCTTAGCCAACACGTATTTATCTCATAGGCAGTAGAAGATAGAATTTCATAACACTGCATAGTAATGATAGTAGTAGCACTAGTTGATTTAATACATCTGAAAAGCTATTTCAAGATCATACCCAGTAGGCTAGACTTTCATAATACTTTGTAATAAGAACAGAGAATAGAGTATTCCATAATACAAGGTAATATACGATGTAGTAGTATTCACTATTACATTGATTACATTCTTTGGATGCAATGAATGACATAAAGCGATTTTTTAGCCGAGTATTTAAGGTGTCTGTAGCATGCATGCTATACATGTAATATACATGCTATACATGTAATCATGTCTGTAGCATGCATGCTATATGGATATAGCAGGTATATGTCCTATTCGTTGTATCGACGTAATCAGTGACATAATGTAATTCCTTAGCCAACGAGTACTTAAGGTTATCATACCCAGTAGAAGATAGAATTTCGTAATACTATGTAATGCTAGCAGAGAATTTGGAACTACCACTAGTTGTTTTTGCTATATAACCGTATTTCCTATTCGTTGTATGGATGTAATCAATGACATACAGTGATTTCTTAGCCGAGTACTTCACGTGACTTTAGCATGCATGCTATATGATTATATTGGTTGCATGGATGTAATCAATGCCATGCAGCAATATCTTAGCCAACACGTATTTATCTCATAGGCAGTAGAAGATAGAATTTCGTAATACTATGTAATGCTAGCAGAGATTTTGGAACTAACACTAGTTGCTTTTGCTATATAACCGTATTTCCTATTCGTTGTAATCAATGACATATAGTGATTCCTTAGCCGAGTACTTCACGTGACTTTAGCATGCATGCTATTTGAATACATTTGTTGTATGGATGTAATCAATGCCATACAGCAATTTCTTAGCCAACACGTATTTAAGATTAAATCATAGGCAGTTGAAGATAGAATTGCATCACACTGCATAGTAATGATAGTAGTAGCACTAGTTGATTTAATACATCTGAAAAACTAGAGCCGCTGCCGCCATAAACGCGCGGCGGCCATTGCGGAAGCGGAGGCCCCGCGAGGACAAAGAACTGGCCGCGGCGTGCCGTTCCCAGGTAGGGGCCACTCCCCCTTCAGGAGGCACGCCGCTCACCTGAGGCGGAGGGGGCGGGGATGGGGCAGCGTCTGGCTTATAAGGTGCTAGCGGCCTGGCCAGGCACATTGCTGCCCGCTCCACGGCCACCCCTCTCTTCCTTTCCTCTCTTCTTCACCTCGACCCCAAAGGCGTTCGTTACCTGAGCAAGTGTTCTTCTCGACTCGCAGCTACGCATTCACCGACGGGTATGAAAAAAAGAGAGAGAGAGAGAGAGAGCCTAGCGGGGGGGGGGTTTCCCGTCGGGGTTCCAGTTCCGGGTGTTCATTGTTCTCATCGGGGCGGCAAGGCGTGATTCCTTATACCCGGCTTCTCCCGGTTTTCGGCAGCATACGGCATGGCGCCAGCGGCTCCAAATACCACTTCCAGGAGCACTAGCTCGCGAGCGCGCCCGCAGACCGCCCCTGCTTCCCCCTCCGGGGGAGCGGCCGGCGGGACATGGGCAGCTCTTCGGCGTGGGGCGGGGCGGCGGGCCTTGGCCGGGGGGGAGCGCTCGGCTGCAAGCCGGGGGTCGCGTCGGTCCGGGACTCGCGCGGCTCGTTCAGCCACAGCCGCAGGAGGGCGCACGCGTTTACCTGCGCACGCATTTACGTGCTCCGCCGCGGGACCCCTCGCACGGATGCAGCAGTTCCTTCTCCGAGGGGAGCGGCCACGAGGCTTCAGTTTTTTCCAACGGCCAGGCTCCCCTCTCAGTGCCTGGGGGTCCCGGGCCACTGCCCTCGGGGGCCTCCCCGGTGAAAAAACGGGGGAGAGTGAGGGTATCTAGCCCGGAAGATCCCGCAGTAGGGGGGTCAGGAATAGGTCCACATTCCGCTGCAACAGCGGGCGGGTCCGTGGGCTGCCCGCAAGGGCTCATGCCGGCTTTCGGTTGGGGTCCTCCGCCATGGGGACCCGCCATGCCCGGGGGTACTCACGGCGCTTATCCGCCAGCCCCACCAGGGGCCCCCTGGGGTTTCGGGGGGGGATGGGCCCCTTTCTCTCCTTATGGATTTCCTTCCTGGGGGATCCCAGGGGGGTTGGCAGGGCAAGCGGCTGGGGGCACCGGCACCACAAGGGCACCGGCCGCTCGGCCCTCAGCTGCTCAATCGTCGGGCCGTGGGAAGGCGTCAGGATCGTCCGCAGCCAAGGGGCGGAGCCGCCCACCCCCGCTCGCTGCGGGGACCTCCCGGGCCCCCCGTCCATCCTCTCTTCGCACAGAGGAGCTTACATCGGTGAACAGCCCCTCCCAACAGTCTGACCCTGGCGAGCAGCTATCCGAAGAGGAGGGGGGAATCCGGGCCGAGTAGCAGCCAGCCGAAAAAATGGGCGGTGAGTCTTCCACCTCCGACGAGGAGGATGGGGTTGGGAATTGGGATCCTGAGTACTGGCTGCGGGGGGAATGTGTCCCGGGGGTCCCATCTTGGCTGTTACAATGCCGCTAAGAGGCCCGGGCCGGCAGGGCCAAGATCCAGGGCTCGGGGTGCACGCAGGACCCTCCACTGGGGTATAAGGATCGTGATGTTCCTCCTGGCACCCATTTATCTACCAAGCTAAGGGGTGAGGCATTAAGCGGCTGCTATGTGGATTTATTTAAGTTCATTAGGCCCCTTGAGCGGTCTGCACGTACAAGTGTGAAGGGCCCCCACGAGGCGCCGGTTGCATATGACGGCGAACTTTCTTTGCTTGCCTGGACAAGGGGATTCGCTGGATACCTCCGGCTGGTCACGTCAGTTTTCCCTGAGAGGGCCCCGCACTTGGCTGGGCATTTGTCGAATGTGTTGGATCGATCCAGCCTTCTGTACAGTCAAATATGCCTCTTTCGATCATGCGGTAGCCTTGGTAAGGGCTTGTGGTCCGCGGGCCCTCATGGCAAAATGTGACATCAGGTCAGCCTTCCGCCTCTTACCGGTGCACCCCGGGGATTTCTCATTGCTGGGTTTTAAATTTGGGGGCATGTGGTACGTGGACAGGTCCATGCCTATGGGCTGTGCCGTGGCATGTGCGGCCTTTGAGACATTCAGCTCCTTCGTCAAATGGGTCTTTAAAAGAGAGGGATGGATCGCCATATATCACGCACTATTTGGACGACTACCTCTTGGTCGGCTCAGCCGGGACGGGGGAGTGCGCCCAGCGCTTATTGGGATTTCAGGAGCTGGCTGATGAACTCGGCATACCGCTGGCTCAGGAGAAGACGGAAGGTTCCAACGGAGGTGCTCACCTATCTTGGGATTACCATTGATTCCAGAGAAGGGTGCTCACGGCTGCCGGCGGACAAACTCGGGGCCCTGTCAGGTCAATTACGCGCACTCTTGGCCCGCAATAAGTGTACCCTACGGGAGATGCAGCAGCTTCTCGGCCACCTAAATTTTGCCTGCAAGGCTGTAAAACCTGGGAGAGCCTTTTGCAGGCGCCTGGCTCAGGCAATGGCCGGGATTCAAGCCCCCCAACATCACATTCGCCTCACAAAGCAGATAAAAGCCGACATGGCTATGTGGCTATCATTTTTGTCATCATTTAATGGTGTGGCGATCTGGCAGTCCCCGCTGCTCCTAGGTGATGATCTGCAGGTGCAATCTGATGCGGATGGGAGTTTAGGTTTCGGCGTGTTTTTCAATAACAGATGGTGCTCTCAACCTTGGCCTGCCAGTTGGAAAACCGGGGGCCTCCTTAGGGATCTTACGTTCCTTGAGCTCTTTCCAATTTTGGCCGTGGTGGTTATATGGAGCAAGGAGTTCAAGAACCATAGGTTACCTTTTGGTGTGATAACCAGGCGGTTGTCAGGGTTGTCAATCGGCAGTCTTCTCGCTCCGAGCGGGTAATGCGTTTGGTGCGCTGCCTAGTGTTGACCTGCTTAAAGTTTAACATTTCTTTTTCCGCCAAGCATGTTCCAGGGGTGGACAACGATATAGCGGATGCTCTATCCCGACTACAAATGCAGCGCTTCAAAATTGAGAGAATAGAGTATTCCATAGAGTAATAACAGAGTATTCCATAGTATTCCATAGAGTAATAACAGAGTATTCCATAGAGTAATAACTGAGAATAGAGTATTCCATAATACCATGTAATATACGATGTAGTAGTATTCACTACTACATTGATTACATTCTTTGGATGCAATGAATGACATAAAGCGATTTCTTAGCCGAGTATTTAAGGTATCTGTAGCATCCATGCTATACATGTAATATACATGCTATACATGTAATCATGTCTGTAGCATGCATGGTATATGGATATAGCAGGTATATATCCTATTCGTTGTATCGATGTAATCAGTGACATACTGTAATTCCTTAGCCAACGAGTACTTAAGGTTCTAATACCCAGTAGAAGATAGAATTTTGTAATACTATGTAATGCTAGCAGAGAATTTGGAAATACCACTAGTTGCTTTTGCTATATAACCGTATTTCCTATTCGTTGTATGGATGTAATCAATGACATACAGTGATTTCTTAGCCGAGTACTTCACGTGACTTTAGCATGCATGCTATATGAATATATTGGTTGCATGGATGTACTCAATGCCATGCAGCAATGTCTTAGCCATCACGTATTTATCTCATAGGCAGTAGAAGATAGAATTTCATAATACTATGTAATGCTAGCAGAGATGTTGGAACTACCACTAGTTGCTTTTGCTATATAACCGTATTTCCTATTCGTTGTAATCAATGACATATAGTGATTCCTTAGCAGAGTACTTCACGTGACTTTAGCATGCATGCTATATGAATACATTCGTTGTATGGATGTAATCAATGCCATACAGCAATTTCTTAGCCAACACGTATTTAAGATTAAATCATAGGCAGTTGAAGATAGAATTTCATAACACTGCATAGTAATGATAGTAGTAGCACTAGTTGATTTAATACATCTGAAAAACTATTTCAAGATCATACCCAGTAGGATAGACTTTCATAATACTTTGTAATAATAACAGAGAATAGAGTATTCCATAATACAATGTAATTTACGATGTAGTAGTATTCACTAATACATTGATTACATTCATTGGATGCAATGAATACATTCTTTGGATGCAATGAATGACATAAAGCGATTTCTTAGCCGAGTATTTAAGGGGTCTGTAGCATGCATGCTATATGAATACATTCGTTGTACGGATGTAATCAATGCCGTACAGCAGTTTCTTAGCGAACACGTATTTAAGGCAGTTGAAGATAGAATTTCATAACACTGCATAGTAATGATAGTTGTAGCACTAGTTGATTTAATACATCTGAAAAACTGTTTTAAGATCATACCCAGTAGGACAGACTTTCATAATACTTTGTAATAATAACAGAGAATAGAGTATTCCATAATACAATGTAATATATGATGTAGTAGTATTCACTAGTACATTGATTACATTCTTTGGATGTAATAAATGACATAAAGCGATTTCTTAGCCGAGTATTTAAGGGGTCTGTAGCATGCTTGCTATACATGTAATATACATGCTATACATGTAATTATGTCTGTAGCATGCATATATATGCATGTATATCCTATTCGTTGTATCGATGTAATCAGTGACAACGATGTAGTAGTATTCACTACTATATTGATTACATTCTTTGGATGCAATGAATACATTCTTTGGATGCAATGAATGACATAAAGTGATTTCTTAGCCGAGTACTTCACGTGACTTTAGCATGCATGCTATATGAATACATTCGTTGTATGGATGTAATCAATGCCATGCAGCAATTTCTTAGCCAACACATATTTAAGATTATCTCATAGGCAGTTGAAGATAGAATTTCATGTAATTCATGTAATTACGATGTAATAGTATTCACTACTACATTGATTACGTTCTTTGGATGCAATGAATGACATAAAGAGATTACTTAGCCGAGTATTTAAGGGGTCTGTAGCATGCATGCTATATGGATATAGCAGGTATATATCCTATTCGTTGTATGGATGTAATCAGTGACATAATGAAATTCCTTAGCCAACGAGTACTTAAGGTTATCATACCAAGTAGAAGATAGAATTTCGTAATGCTATGTAATATTAGCAGAGAATTTGGAAATACCACTAGTTGCTTTTTCTATATAACCGTATTTCCTATTCGTTGTATGGATGTAATCAATGACATACAGTGATTTCTTAGCCGAGTTCTTCACGTGACTTTGGCATGCATGCTATATGAATATATTCGTTGCATGGATGTAATCAATGCCATGCAGCAATGTCTTAGCGAACACGTATTTATCTCATAGGCAGTAGAAGATAGAATTTCATAACACTGCATAGTAATGATAGTAGTAGCACTAGTTGATTTAATACATCTGAAAAACTATTTCAAGATCATATCCAGTAGGATAGACTTTCATAATACTTTGTAATAATGACAGAGAATAGAGTATTCCATAATACAATGTAATATACGATGTAGTAGTATTCACTACTACATTGATTACATTCTTTGGATGCAATGAATACATTCTTTGGATGCAATGAATGACATAAAGCGATTTCTTAGCAGAGTATTTAAGGTGTCTGTAGCATGCATGCTATACATGTAATATACATGCTATACATGTAATCATGTCTGTAGCATGCATGCTATATGGATATAGCAGGTATATATCCTATTCGTTGTATCAATGTAATCAGTGACATAATATAATTCCTTAGCCAACGAGTACTTAAGGTTATCATACCAAGTAGAAGATAGAATTTCGTAATACTATGTAATACTAGCAGAGAATTTGGAAATACCACTAGTTGCTTTTGCTATATAACCGTGTTTCCTATTCGTTGCATGGATGTAATCAATGAAATACAGTGATTTCTTAGCCGAGTACTTCACGTGACTTTAGCATGCATGCTATATGAATACATTCGTTGTATGGATGTAATCAAGGCCATACAGCCATTTCTTAGCCAACACGTATTTAAGATTATCTCATAGGCAGTTGAAGATAGAATCTCATAACACTGCATAGTAATGATAGTAGTAGCACTAGTTGATTTAATACAACTGAATAACTATTTCAAGATCATACCCAGTAGGATAGACTTTCATAATACTTTGTAATAATAACAGAGAAGAGTATTCCATAATACAATGTAATATACGATGTAGTAGTATTCACTACTACATTGATTACATTCTTTGTATGCAATGAATGACATAAAGCGATTTCTTAGCCGAGTATTTAAGGGGTCTGTAGCATGCATGCTATACATGTAATATACATGCTATACACGTAATCATGTCTGTAGCATGCATATATATGCATGTATATCCTATTCGTTGTATCGATGTAATCAGTGACATAATGTAATTCCTTAGCCAACGAGTACTTAAGGTTATCATATCAACGAGTACTTAAGGTTATCGTAGAAGATAGAATTTCGTAATACTATGTAATGCTAGCAGAGATTTTGGAACTACCACTAGTTGCTTTTGCTATATAACCGTATTTCCTATTCGCTGTAATCAATGACATATAGTGATTCCTCAGCAGAGTACTTCACGTGACTTTAGCATGCATGCTATATGAATACATTCGTTGTATGGATGTAATCAATGCCATACAGCAATTTCTTAGCCAACACATATTTAAGATTATCTCATAGGCAGTTGAAGATAGAATTTCATAAAACTGCATAGTAATGATAGTAGTAGCAGTAGTAGATTTAATACATCTGAAAAACTATTTCAGGATCATACCCAGTAGGATAGACTTTCATAATACTTTGTAATAATAACAGAGAATAGAGTATTCCATAATACAATGTAATATACGATGTAGTAGTATTCACTACTATATTGATTACATTCTTTGGATGTAATTCACTACTACATTGATTACATTCTTTGGATGCAATGAATACATTCTTTGGATGCAATGAATGACATAAAGCCATTTCTTAGCCGAGTATTTAAGTTGTCTGTAGCATGCATGCTATGCATGTAATCTATATGCTAAACATGTAATCATGTCTGTAGCATGCATGCTATATGGATATAGCAGGTATATATCCTATTCGTTTTATCGATGTAATCAGTGACATACTGTAATTCCTTAGCCAACAAGTACTTAAGGTTCTCATACCCAGTAGAAGATAGAATTTCATAATACTATGTAATGCTAGCAGTGAATTTGGAAATACCACTAGTTGCTTTTGCTTTATAACCGTATTTCCTATTCGTTGTATGGATGTAATCAATGCCATACAGCAATTTCTTAGCCAACACGTATTTAAGATTAAATCATAGGCAGTTGAAGATAGAATTTCATATCACTGCATAGTAATGATACTAGTAGCACTGGTTGATTTAATACATCTTAAAAACTATTTCAAGATCATACCCAGTAGGATAGACTTTCATAATACTTTGTAATAATAACAGAGAATAGAGTATTCCATAATACAATGTAATATACGATATAGTAGTATTCACTACTACATTGATTATATTCTTTGGATGCAATTAATACATTCTTTGGATGCAATGAATGACATAAAGCGATTTCTTAGCCGAGTATGTAAGGTGTCTGTAGCATGCATGCTATACATGTAATATACATGCTATACATGTAATCATGTCTGTAGCATGCATGCTATATGGATATAGCAGGTATATATCCTATTCGTTGTATCGATGTAATCAGTGACATAATGTAATTCCTTAGCCAACGAGTACTTAAGGTTCTCATACCCAGTAGAAGATAGAATTTCGTAATACTATGTAATACTAGCAGAGAATTTGGAACTACCACTAGTTGCTTTTGCTATATAACCGTATTTCCTATTCATTGGAATCAATGACATAATGTAATTCCTTAGCCAACGAGTACTTCAGGTTATCATACCCAATAGAAGATAGAATTTCGTAATACTATGTAATGCTAGCAGAGATTTTGGAAATACTACTAGTTGCTTTTGCTATATAACCGTTCCTATTCGTTGATTACATTCTTTGGATGCAATGAATACATTCTTTGGATGCAATGAATACATTCTTTGGATGCAATGAATGACATAAAGTGATTTCTTAGCCGAGTATTTAAGGGGTCTGTAGCATGCATCCTATACATGTAATATACATGCTATACATGTAATCATGTCTGTAGCATGCATATATATGCATGTATATCCTATTCGTTGTATCGATGTAATCAGTGACATAATGTAATTCCTTAGCCAACGAGTTCTTAAGGTTATCATATCAACGAGTAAAGGTTATCATAGAAGATAGAATTTCGTAATACTATGTAATGCTAGCAGAGAATTTGGAAATACTACTAGTTGCTTTTGCTAGATAACCGTATTTCCTATTCGATGTAATCAATGACATACAGTGATTTCTTAGCCGAGTACTTCACGTGACTTTAGCATGCATGCTATATGAATATATTGGTTGCATGGATGTAATCAATGCCATGCAGCAATGTCTTAGCCAACATGTATTTATCTCATAGGCCGTAGAAGATAGAATTTCGTAATACTATGTAATGCTAGCAGAGTTTTTGGAACTACCACTAGTTGCTTTTGCTATATAACCGTATTTTCTATTCGTTGTAATCAATGACATATAGTGATTCCTTAGCCGAGTATTTCACATGACTTTAGCATGCATGCTATATGAATATATTGGTTGCATGGACGTAATCAATGCCATACAGCAATTTCTTAGCCAACACGTATTTAAGATTATCTCATAGGCAGTTGAAGATAGAATTTCATAACACTGCATAGTAATTATAGTAGTAGCACTAGTTGATTTAATACATCTGAAAAACTATTTCAAGATCATACACACTAGGATAGACTTTCATAATACTTTGTAATAATAGCAGAGAATAGAGTATTCCATAATACAATGTAATATACGATATAATAGTATTCGTTACTACATTTATTATGTTCTTTGGATGCAATGAATACATTCTTTGGATGCAATGAATGACATAAAGCGATTTCTTAGCCGAGTATTTAAGGGGTCTGTAGCATGCATGCTATATATGTAATATACAAGCTATACATGTAATCATGTCTGTAGCATGCATATATATGTATGTATATCCTATTCGTTGTATCGATGTAATCAGTGACATAATGTAATTCCTTAGCCAAAGAGTACTTAAGGTTATCATACCCAGTAGAAGATAGAATTTCGTAATACTATGTAATGCTAGCAGAGATTTTTGAACTACCACTAGTTGCCTTTGCTATATAACCGTATTTCCTATTCGTTGTATGGATGTAATCAATGACATACAGTGATTTCTTAGCCGAGTACTTCACGTGACTTTAGCATGCATGCTATATGAATATATTCGTTGCATGGATGTAATCAATGCCATGCAGCAATGTCTTAGCCAACACGTATTTATCTCATAGGCAGTAGAAGATAGAATTTCGTAATACTATGTAATGCTAGCAGAGATTTTGGAACTACCACTAGTTGCTTTTGCTATATAACCGTATTTCCTATTCGTTGTAATCAATGACATATAGTGATTCCTTAGCCGAGTACTTCACGTGACTTTAGCATGCATGCTATATGAATACATTCGTTGTATGGATATAATCAATGCCATACAGCAATTTCTTAGCCAACACGTATTCAAGATTAAATCATAGGCAGTTGAAGATAGAATTGCATAACACTGCATAGTAATGATAGTAGTAGCACTAGTTGATTTAATACATCTGAAAAACTGGAGCCGCTGCCGCCATAAACGCGCGGCGGCCATTGCGGAAGTGGAGGCCCCGCGAGGACAAAGAACTCGCCGCGGCGTGCCGTTCCCAGGTAGGGGCCACTCCCCCTTCAGGAGGCACGCCGCTCACCTGAGGCGGAGGGGGCGGGGACGGGGCAGCGGCTGGCTTATAAGGCGCTAGCGGCCTGGCCAGGCACATTGCTGCCCGCTACACGGCCACCCCTCTCTTCCTTTCCTGTCTTCTTCGCCTCGACCCCAACAGCGTACGTTACCTGAGCAAGAGTTCTTCTCGACTCTCGGCTGCGCATTCACCGACGGGTATTTAAAAAAAAAGAGAGAGAGAGAGAGAGAGAGCCTAGCGGGGGGGGGGGTTCCCTTCGGGGTTCCAGTTCCGAATGTTCATTGTTCTCATCGGGGCGGCAAGGCGTGATTCCTTCTACCCGGTTTCTCCCGGTTTTCGGCAGCATACGGCATGGCGCCAGCGGCTCCAAAAACCACTTCCAGGAGCACTAGCTAGCGAGCGCGCCCGCAGACCGCCCCTGCTTCCCCCTCCAGGGGAGCGGACAGCGGGACACGGGCAGCTCTTCGGCGCGGGGTGGGGTGGCGGGCCTTGGCCGGGGGGGAGCGCTCGGCTGCAAGCCGGGGGTCACGTCGGTCCGGGACTCGCGCGGCTCTTTCAGCCACAGCCGCAGAAGGAGCAGGGGGCGGGAATTTGTCAGTACGCCGTGGGCGCATGCGTTTACCTGCTCCGCCGCGGGACCCCTCACCCGGATGCAGCAGTTCCTTCTCCGAGGGGAGCGGCCACGAGGCTTCAGTTTTTTACACCGGCCAGGCTCCCCTCTCAGTGCCTGGGGGTCCCGGGCCACTGCCCTCGGGGGCCTCCCCGGTGAAAAAACGGGGGATAGTGAGGGTATCTAGCCCGGAAGATCCCGCAGTAGGGGGGTCAGGAATAGGTCCGCATTCCGCTGCAACAGCAGGCGGGTCCGCGGGCTGCCCTCAAGGTTCATGCCGGTTTCGGTTTGGGTCCTCTGCCATGGGGACCCGCCATGTCCAGGGGTACTCACGGCGCTAATCCGCCAGCCCCACCAGGAGCCCCCTGGTCTTTTGGGGGGGGGATGGGCCCCTTTCTCTCTTTATGGATTTCCTTCCTGGGGGATCCCAGGGGGGTTGGCAGGGCAAGTGGCTGTGGGGGTTTTACAGGGCTCGTCCGCGGAGGTGGGTGGGGGCAGGGCAACCGGTCGTTCAGCCCCCCGGCCGGCCGCCACAAGTGCACCGGCCGCTCGGCCCTCAGCTGCTCAATCGTCGGGCCGTGGGAAGGCGTCAGGATCATCCACAGCCAAGGGGCGGAGCTGCCCACCCCCGCTCGCGGCGGGGACCTCCCGGGCCCCCCGTCCATCCTCTCTTCGCACAGAGGAGCTTACATCGGTGGACAGCCCCTCCCAACAGTCTGACCCTGGCGAGCAGCTATCCGAAGAGGAGGGGGGAATCCGGGCCGAGGAGCAGCCAGCCGAAAAAATGGGCGGTGAGTCTTCCACCACCGACGAGGAGGATGGGGTTGGGCATTGGGATCCTGAGTACTGGCTGTGGGGGGAATTTGTCCCGGGGTTCCCATCTTGGCTGTTGCAATGCCGCCAAGAGGCCCGGGCCGGCAGGGCCAAGATCCAGGGCTCGGGGTGCGCGCAGGACCCTCCACTGGGGTATAAGTATCGTGATGTTCCTCCTGGCACCCATTTATCTACCAAGCTAAGGGGTAAGGCATTAAGCGGCTGCTATGTGGATTTATTTAAGTTCATTAGGCCCCTTGAGTGGTCTGCACGTACAAGCGTGAAGGGCCCCCGCGATGCGCCGGTTGCATATGACGGCGAACATTCTTTGCTTGCCTGGACAAGGGGATTCGCTGAATACCTCCGGCTGGTCACGTGAGTTTTCCCCGAGAGGGCCCCGCACTTGGCTGGGCATTTGTCCAATGTGTTGGATGCGAGGATGCTAGGAGGAGAGCCAGCAGCATTGGGATATGATGAAGCGTTTCGGCGACGGGTATCCAGGGGGCCTCCTTAGGGATCTTACGTTCCTTGAGCTCTTTCCAATTTTGGCCGCGGTGGTTATATGGAGCAAGGAGTTCAAGAACCATAGGTTACCTTTTGGTGTGAAAACCAGGCGGTTGTCAGGGTTGTCAATCGGCAGTCTTCTCGCTCCGAGCGGGTAATGTGTTTGGTGCGCCGCCTAGTGTTGACCTGCTTAAAGTTTAACATTTCTTTTTCCGCCAAGCATGTTCCAGGGGTGGACAACGATATAGCGGATGCTCTATCCCGACTACACATGCAGCGCTTCAAAATCCTTGATCCGGAAGCGGACCCGACCCCAGAAGACTTCCCCGGGGACCTCTGGAATCTTGGCGTCGAGTAGTTCAGGACGGGCTATCGGCATCACTGGCGCCATCTACGTGCCGGTCCTACGCTGCGGCAATTTCGGATTATCAGGCATGCTTACGGGATCAACTGGGAACCACGCCATTCCCGCCGTCCGAGGAGTCCATATTACGCTATTTGGCATATCTGCGGGACAATGGGCGTTCCGCCAGGACTCTGAATGTTCAATTGTCTGGTTTTGCGTTCTTTTGCAGGTTGCAGGGATGGTGGGATCCCAGGTCATCCTTCGTGATCCGCAAAGCATTGGAGGGTTGGCGCAGAATAGCGCCAAGGGCCCAGGACGCTCGTCCGCCAATCACTGGGGCATTGTTGGAAAAATTGATTGCGCAATTGCACACAGAGTGTTTTTCCCCCTATGAAGCTTTACTTTTCCGCGCGGCATTCTTGGTTGCATATTTTGGGGCCTTCCGCATCAGCGAGGTGGCCGCGGCATCTCGCACGGGTGTCTCGAATAGTGCCATCGGCAGGGAAGACGTACAAATTAGGGATGGGCATCTGCATATCCGCTTGCGGCGGTCTAAGACGGACCAGCAGGGGGCAGGGGCTCTGGTTGTCCTTCCAGCGCGGGGGCGAGACCCCCTTTGCCCAGTAAAAGGGGTTTCGAAATTTTTGGCCTTACGCCCAAAGGTCCCTGGTATCCTCTTCATGCATAGGGACGGCACGTCGCTATCGCGTTTTCAATTCTCGGCGGTTCTACATGCCTGCCTGAGGGGCTTGGGTATACCTACTGACGGGTTCAGCTCCCACTCCTTCCGGATCGGGGCGGCCAGCCAAGCCGCTCATGACGGCATGAGCACTGAGGGCATCAAAGCACTGGGGCGTTGGCGGTCATCCGCCTTCAAGACATATATTCGGCCTGACCTTTCACTACTCACAAGCTATACATGTGATACACATGCTATACATGTAATCATGTCTGTAGCATGCATGCTATATGGATATAGCAGGTATATATCCTATTCGTTGTATCGATGTAATCAGTGACATAATGTAATTCCTTAGCCAACGAGTACTTAAGGTTATCATACCCAGTAGAAGATAGAATTTCGTAATACTATGTAATGCTAGCAGAGAATTTGGAAATACCACTAGTTGCTTTTGCTATATAACCGTATTTCCTATTCGTTGTAATCAATGACATATAGTGATTCCTTACCCGAGTACTTCACGTGACTTTAGCATGCATGCTATATGAATACATTCGTTGTATGGATGTAATCAATGCCATACAGCAATTTCTTAGCCAACATGTATTTAAGATTATCTCATAGGCAGTTGAAGATAGAATTTCATAACACTGCATAGTAATGATAGTAGTAGCACTAGTTGATTTAATACATCTGAAAAACTATTTCAAGATCATACCCAGTAGGATAGACTTTCATAATACTTTGTAATAAGAACAGAGAATAGAGTATTCCATAATACAATGTAATATACGATGTAGTAGTATTCACTACTACATTGATTACATTCTTTGGATGCAATGAATGACATAAAGCGATTTCTTAGCCGAGTATTTCAGGTGTCTGTAGCATGCATGCTATGCATGTAATATACAATGCTATACATGTAATCATGTCCGTAGCATGCATGCTATATGGATATAGCAGGCATATATCCTATTCGTTGTATCGATGTAATCAGTGACATACTGTAATTCCTTAGCCAACGAGTACTTAAGGTTCTCATACCCAGTAGAAGATAGAATTTCGTAATACTATGTAATGCTAGCAGAGAATTTGGAAATACCACTAGTTGCTTTTGCTATATAACCGTATTTCCTATTCGTTGTATGGATGTAATCAATGACATACAGTGATTTCTTAGCCGAGTACTTCACGCGACTTTAGCATGCATGCTATATGAATATATTGGTTGCAGGGATGTAATCAATGCCATGCAGCAATGTCTTAGCCAACACGTATTTATCTCATAGGCAGAAGAAGATAGAATTTCGTAATACTATGTAATGCTAGCAGTGATTTTGGAACTACCACTGGTTGCTTTTGCTATATAACCGTATTTCCTATTCATTGTAATCAATGACATATAGTGATTCCTTAGCCGTGTACTTCACGTGACTTTAGCATGCATGCTATATGAATACATTCGTTGTATGGATGTAATCAATGCCATACAGCAATTTCTTAGCAAAGACGTATTTAAGATTATCTCATAGGCAGTTGAAGATAGAATTTCATAACACTGCATACTAATGATAGTAGTAGCACTAGTTGATTTAATACATCTGAAAAACTATTTCAAGATCATACCCGGTAGGATAGACTTTCATAATACTTTGTAATAATAACAGAGAATAGAGTATTCCATAATACAATGTAATATACGATGTAATAGTATTCACTACTACATTGAATACGTTCTTTGGATGCAATGAATACCTTCTTTGGATGCAATGAATGACATAAAGCGATTTCTTAGCCGAGTATTTAAGGTGTCTGTAGTGTCATGCTATACATGTAATATACATGCTATACATGTAATCATGTCTGTAGCATGCATGCTATATGGATATAGCAGGTATATATCCTATTCGTTGTATCAATGTAATCAGTGACATAATGTAATTCCTTAGCCAACGAGTACTTAAGGTTATCATACCAAGTAGAAGATAGAATTTCGTAATACTATGTAACACTAGCAGAGAATTTGGAAATACCAGTAGTTGCTTTTGCTATATAACCGTATTTCCTATTCATTGTATGGATGTAATCAACGACATACAGTGATTTCTTAGCCGAGTACTTCACGTGACTTTAGCATGCATGCTATATGAATACATTCGTTGTATGGATGTAATCAATGCCATACAGCAATTTCTTAGCCAACACGTATTTAAGATTATCTCATAGGCAGTTGAAGATAGAATCTCATAACACTGTATAGTAATGATAGTAGTAGCACTAGTTGATTTAATACATCTGAAAAACTATTTCAAGATCATACCCAGTAGGATAGACTTTCATAATACTTTGTAATAATAACAGAGAATAGAGAATTCCATAATACAATGTAATATACGATGTAGTAGTATTCACTACTACATTAATTACATTCTTTGGATGCAATGAATACATTCTTTGGATGCAATGAATGACATAAGGTGATTTTTAGGTGAGTATTTAAGGTGTCTGTAGCATGCATGCTATACATGTAATATACATGCTATACATGTAATCATGTCTGTAGCATGCATGCTATATGGATATAGCAGGTATATATCCTATTTGTTGTATCGATGTAATGACATAATGTAATTCCTTAGCCAACGAGTACTTAAGGTTATCATACCCAGTAGAAGATAGAATTTCGTAATATTATGTAATACTAGCAGAGAATTTGGAAATACCACTAGTTGCTTTTGCTAATTCCTGCTATTTTGTTTTTCCTATTCGTTGTATGGATGTAATCAATGACATACAGTGATTTCTTAGCCGAGTACTTCACGTGACTTTAGCATGCGTGCTATATGAATATATTCGTTGCATGGATGTAATCATTGCCATGCAGCAATGTCTTAGCCAACACGTATTTATCTCATAGGCAGTAGAAGATAGAATTTCGTAATACTATGTAATGCTCTCAGATATTTTGGAACTACCACTGGTTGCTTTTGCTATATAACCGTATTTCCTAGTCGTTGTAATCAATGACATAATGTAATTCCTTAGCCAACGAGTACTTAAGGTTATCATACCCAATAGAAGATAGAATTTCGTAATACTATGTAATGCTAGCAGAGATTTTGGAAATACCACTATTTGCTTTTGCTATATAACCGTTCCTATTCGTTGTAATCATTGACATATAGTGATTCCTTAGCCGAATACTTCACGTGACTTTAGCATGCATGCTATATGAATACATTCGTTGTATGGATGTAATCAATGCCATACAGCAATTTCTTAGCCAACACGTATTTAAGATTATCTCATAGGCAGTTGAAGATAGAATTTCATAACACTGCATAGTAATGATAGTAGTAGCACTAGTTGATTTAATACACCTGAAAAACTATTTCAAGATCATACCCAGTAGGATAGACTTTCATAATACTTTGTAATAATAACAGAGAACAGAGTATTCCATAATACAATGTAATATACGATGTAATAGTATTCACTACTACATTGATTACGTTCTTTGGATTCAATGAATACATTCTTTGGATGCAATGAATGACATAAAGCGATTTCTTAGCCGAGTATTTAAGGTGTCTGTAGCATGCATGCTATACATGTAATATACATGCTATACATGTAATCATGTCTGTAGCATGCATGGATATAGCAGGTATATATCCTATTCGTTGTATCGATGTAATCAGTGACATAATGCAATTCCTTAGCCAACGAGTACTTAAGGTTATCATACCCAGTAGAAGATAGAATTTCGTAATACTATGTAATGCTTGCAGAGAATTTAGAAATACCACTAGTTGCTTTTGCTATATAACCGTATTTCCTATTCGTTGTATGTATGTAATCAATGACATACAGTGATTTCTTAGCCGAGAACTTCCCGTGACTTTAGCATGCATGCTATATGAATATATTCGTTGCATGGATGTAATCAATGCCATGCAGCAGTGTCTTAGCCAACACGTTTTTATCTCATAGGCAGTTGAAGATAGAATTTCGTAATACTATGTAATGCTAGCAGAGATTTTGGAACTACCACTAGTTGCTTTTGCTATATAACCGTATTTCCTATTCGTTGTAATCAATGACATATAGTGATTCCTTAGCAGAGTACTTCACGTGACTTTAGCATGCATGCTATATGAATACATTCGTTGTATGGATGTAATCAATGCCATACAGCAATTTCTTAGCAAAACACGTATTTAAGATTATCTCATAGGCAGTTGAAGATAGAATTTCATAACACTGCATAATAATGATAGTAGTAGCACTAGTTGATTTAATACATCTGAAAAACTATTTCAAGATCATATCCAGTAGGATAGACTTTCATAATACTTTGTAATAATGACAGAGAATAGAGTATTCCATAATACAATGTAATATACGATGTAGTAGTATTCACTACTACATTGATTACATTCTTTGGATGCAATGAATACATTCTTTGGATGCAATGAATGACATAAAGCGATTTCTTAGCCGAGTATTTAAGGGGTCTGTAGCATGCATGCTATATATGTAATATACAAGCTATACATGCAATCATGTCTGTAGAATGCATGCTATATGGATATAGCAGGTATATATCCTATTCGTTGTATCGATGTAATCATGCAACGAATATAGCATGCATGCTACAGACCCCTTAAATACTCAGCTAAGAAATCGCTTTATGTCATTCATTGCATCCAAAGAATGTATTCATCAGGCCCTCTATCCCCCTTGGGAAGGCAAGACTTGCCGGGTCCCACGGGCGTCAACCTCATTGGAGCCCGCCCGCAGCCGCCCTGCCATGGAAAGCGGCCGGCCCCTCTAGTGAAGCCGGCCCGCCAGCCACGGCCGCCTCCTTAGGGGAGGCTCCCGCAAGTGGGCACCCCCTGGCTCACGGGCGCAGGTTGTGCCCCCCCCTGGATCCGCCCCTTAACAAACCGCCACAGAGCGGGAGCTAGTGCCACGGCTCCCGCTCCCGCCAACGCTCATGGCGAGATGAGCCCTTCCAAAGCTGCCCGAAGATCTGCTAGCCAAAGATCCTGACCCCACTCTGAGAGGTGTACGCCATCCTGCCGAAAGAGGGGGGCCAAGCCAAACATTATATCGGGGTGCGGTATGACCGCGCAGCACCGAGTCTCGCAGGATCTCCTGACAGTGCGGCAAATCTTGCGCCGTGCCATGTCCACCTTGCGTGGGTCCCGAGCCCCTTTCCATGAGCGCCGCACCAGGAGCTCGCACCACCGCACCAGTGTGCCGGGGCAGAGTTGCTGGATGATAAGCAAGTCCCTCATGATGGAAACGGCCAGGTCCAACGCTGGTATAGCAGGTAAGTCATTTTCCCCCAGCTGAATAACGATCACGTCCGGGGGAGGGCAGTCCCCCAGCAGCCGTCGGATGAGCGGAAGAAGATCGTGCCACTGCATGCCGCGGGATCCGTGCCATGTAATGTCAAAAGACCGTTCGAGGCCCAAATGGGCGCCCCATCCAGACTGTCTTGCGTACTCCCCGGCCCAGTAAACGATGCTGTGGCCCACGATCCAAGCTCGACGTCTCCTGAAGCCAGAACCTGTGAGCGGTATTAAAGTAGTGAAAGGTCAGGCCGAATATATGTCTTGAAGGCGGATGACCGCCAACGCCCCAGTGCTTTGATGCCCTCAGTGCTCATGCCGTCATGAGCGGCTTGGCTGGCCTCCCCGATCCGGAAGGAGTGGGAGCTGAACCCGTCAGTAGGTATACCCAAGCCCCTCAGGCAGGCATGTAGGACCGCCGAGAATTGAAAACGCGATAGCGACGTGCCGTCCCGATGCATGAATAGGATACCAGGGACCTTTGGGCGTAAGGCCAAAAATTTCGAAACCCCTTTTACTGGGCAAAGGGGGTCTCACCCCCGCGCTGGAAGGACAACCAGAGCCCCTGCCCCCTGCTGGTCCGTCTTAGACCGCCGCAAGCGGATATGCAGATGCCCATCCCTAATTTGTACGTCTTCCCTGCCGATGGCACTATTCGAAACACCCGTGCGAGATGCCGCGGCCACCTCGCTGATGCGGAAGGCCCCAAAATATGCAACCAAGAATGCCGCGCGGAAAAGTAAAGCTTCATAGGGCGAAAAACACTCTGTGTGCAATTGCGCAATCAATTTTTCCAACAATGCCCCAGTGATTGGCGGACGAGCGTCCTGGGCCCTTGGCGCTATTCTGCGCCAACCCTCCAATGCTTTGCGGATCACGAAGGATGACCTGGGATCCCACCATCCCTGCAACCTGCAAAAGAACGCAAGACCAGACAATTGAACATTCAGAGTCCTGGCGGAACGCCCATTGTCCCGCAGATATGCCAAATAGCGTAATATGGACTCCTCGGACGGCGGGAATGGCGTGGTTCCCAGTTGATCCCGTAAGCATGCCTGATAACCCGAAATTGCCGCAGCGTAGGACCGGCGCGTAGATGGCGCCAGTGATGCCGATAGCCCGTCCTGAACTACTCGACGCCAAGATTCCAGAGGTCCCCGGGGAAGTCTTCTGGGGTCGGGTCCACTTCCGGAGCAAGAATTTTGTCCCGGACCGACGCGACCCCCGGCTTGCAGCCGAGCGCTCCCCCCCGGCCAAGGCCCGCCACCCCACCCCGCGCCAAACAGCTGCCCGTGTCCCGCCGTCCGCTCCCCTGGAGGGGGAAGCAGGGGCGGTCTGCGGGCGCGCTCGCGAGCTAGTGCTCCTGGAAGTGGTTTTTGAAGCCGCTGGCGCCATGCCGTATGCTGCCGAAACCCGGGAGAAACCGGGTAGAAGGAATCACGCCTTGCCGCCCCGATGGGAACAATGAACACCCGGAACTGGAACCCCGAAGGGAAACCTAGGCTCTCTCTCTCTCTCTCTCTCTCTTTTTTTTAAATACCCGTCGGTGAATGCGCAGCCGAGAGTCAAGAAGAACTCTTGCTCAGGTAACGAACGCTGTTGGGGTCGAGGCGAAGAAGACAGGAAAGGAAGAGAGGGGTGGCCGTGGAGCGGGCAGCAATGTGCCTGGCCAGGCCGCTAGCGCCTTATAAGCCAGCCGCTGCCCCGTCCCCGCCCCCTCCGCCTCAGGTGAGCGGCGTGCCTTTTGAAGGGGGAGTGGCCCCTACCTGGGAACGGCACGCCGCGGCGAGTCCTTTCTCCTCGCGGGGCCTCCGCTTCCGCAATGGCCGCCGCGCGTTTATGGTGGCAGCGGCTCTAGTTTTTCAGATGTATTAAATCAACTAGTGCTACTACTATCATTACTATGCAGTGTTATGCAATTCTATCTTCAACTGCCTATGATTTAATCTTGAATACGTGTTGGCTAAGAAATTGCTGTATGGCATTGATTATATCCATACAACGAATGTATTCATATAGCATGCATGCTAAAGTCACGTGAAGTACTCGGCTAAGGAATCACTATATGTCATTGATTACAACGAAAAGGAAATACGGTTATATAGCAAAAGCAACTAGTGGTAGTTCCAAAATCTCTGCTAGCATTACATAGTATTACGAAATTCTATCTTCTACTGCCTATGAGATAAATACGTGTTGGCTAAGACATTGCTGCATGGCATTGATTACATCCATGCAACGAATATATTCATATAGCATGCATGCTAAAGTCACGTGAAGTACTCGGCTAAGAAATCACTGTATGTCATTGATTACATCCATACAACGAATAGGAAATACGGTTATATAGCAAAAGCAACTAGTGGTAGTTCCAAATTCTCTGCTAGCATTACATAGTATTACGAAATTCTATCTTCTACTGGGTATGATAACCTTAAGTACTCGTTGGCTAAGGAATTACATTATGTCACTGATTACATCGATACAACGAATAGGATATACATGCATATATATGCATGCTACAGACATGATTACATGTATAGCTTGTATATTACATATATAGCATGCATGCTACAGACCCCTTAAATACTCGGCTAAGAAATCGCTTTATGTCATTCATTGCATCCAAAGAATGTAATCAATGTAGTACTGAATACTACTACATCGTATATTACATTGTATTATGGAATACTCTATTCTCTGTTATTATTACAAAGTATTATGAAAGTCTATCCTACTGGGTATGATCTTGAAATAGTTTTTCAGATGTATTAAATCTAGTGCTACTACTATCATTACTATGCAGTGTTATGAAATTCTATCTTCAACTGCCTATGAGATAATCTTAAATACGTGTTGGCTAAGAAATTGCTGTATGGCATTGATTACATCCATACAACGAATGTATTCATATAGCATGCATGCTAAAGTCACGTGAAGTACTCGGCTAAGGAATCACTATATGTCATTGATTACAATGAATAGGAAATACGGTTATATAGCAAAAGCAACTAGTGGTAGTTCCAAAATCTCTGCTAGCATTACATAGTATTACGAAATTCTACTTTCTACTGCCTATGAGATAAATACGTGTTGGCTAAGACATTGCTGCATGGCATTGATTACATCCATGCAACCAATATATTCATATAGCATGCATGCAAAAGTCACGTGAAGTACTCGGCTAAGAAATCACTGTATGTCATTGATTACATCGAATAGGAAATACGGTTATAAAGCAAAAGGAACAAGTGGTATTTCCAAATTCTCTGCTAGTATTACATAGTATTACAAAATTCTATCTTCTACTGGGTATGATAACCTTAAGTACTCGTTGGCTAAGGAATTACATTATGTCACTGATTACGTCGATACAACAAATAGGATATATACCTGCTATATCCATATAGCATGCATGCTACAGACATGATTACATGTATAGCATGCATGCTACAGACCCCTTAAATACTCGGCTAAGAAATCGCTTTATGTCATTCATTGCATCCAAAGAATGTATTCATTGCATCCAAAGAACGTAATAAATGTAGTAACGAATACTATTACATCGTATATTACATTGTATTATGGAATACTCTATTCTCTGCTATTATTACAAAGTATTATGAAAGTCTATCCTAGTGTGTATGATCTTGAAATAGTTTTTCAGATGTATTAAATCAATTAGTGCTACTACTATAATTACTATGCAGTGTTATGAAATTCTATCTTCAACTGCCTATGAGATAATCTTAAATACGTGTTGGCTAAGAAATTGCTGTATAGCATTGATTACATCCATGCAACCAATATATTCATATAGCATGCATGCTAAAGTCATGTGAAGTACTCGGCTAAGGAATCACTATATGTCATTGATTACAACGAATAGAAAATACGGTTATATAGCAAAAGCAACTAGTGGTAGTTCAAAAAACACTGCTAGCATTACATAGTATTACGAAATTCTATCTTCTACGGCCTATGAGATAAATACGTGTTGGCTAAGACATTGCTGCATGGCATTGATTACATCCATGCAACCAATATATTCATATAGCATGCATGCTAAAGTCACGTGAAGTACTCGGCTAAGAAATCACTGTATGTCTGATTACATCCATACGACGAATAGGAAATACGGTTATCTAGCAAAAGCAACTAGTGGTATTTCCAAATTCTCTGCTAGCATTACATAGTATTACGAAATTCTATCTTCTATGATAACCTTTACTCATTGATATGATAACCTTAAGTACTCGTTGGCTAAGGAATTACATTATGTCACTGATTACATCGATACAACGAATAGGATATCCATGCATATATATGCATGCTACAGACATGATTACATGTATAGCATGTATATTACATGTATAGGATGCATGCTACAGACCCCTTAAATACTCGGCTAAGAAATCACTTTATGTCATTCATTGCATCCAAAGAATGTATTCATTGCATCCAAAGAATGTAATCAATGTAGTAGTGAATACTACTACATCGTATATTACATTGTATTACGGAATACTCTATTCTCTGTTATTATTACAAAGTATTATGAAAGTCTATCCTACTGGGTATGATCTTGAAATAGTTTTTCAGATGTATTAAATCAACTAGTGCTACTACTATCATTACTATGCAGTGTTATGAAATTCTATCTTCAACTGCCTAAGAGATAATCTTAAATACGTGTTGGCTAAGAATTTGCTGTATGGCATTGATTACATCCATACAACGAATAGGAAATACGGTTATATAGCAAAAGCAACTAGTAGTATTTCCAAAATCTCTGCTAGCATTACATAGTATTACGAAATTCTATCTTCTTCTACCTATGAGATAAATACGTGTTGGCTAAGACATTGCTGCATGGCATTGATTATATCCATGCAACCAATATATTCATATAGCATGCATGCTAAAGTCACGTGAAGTACTCGGCTAAGAAATCCCTGTTTGTCATTGATTACATCCATACAACGAATAGGAAATACGGTTATATAGCAAAAGCAACTAGTGGTAGTTCCAAAATCTCTGCTAGCATTACATAGTATTACGAAATTCTATCTTCAACTGCCTATGAGATAAAAACGTGTTGGCTAAGACATTGCTGCATGGCATTGATTACATCCATGCAATGAATATATTCATATAGCATGCATGCTAAAGTCACGTGAAGTACTCGGCTAAGAAATCCCTGTTTGTCATTGATTACATCCATACAACGAATAGGAAATACGGTTATATAGCAAAAGCAACTAATGGTATTTCCAAATTCTCTGCTAGCATTACATAGTATTATGAAATTCTATCTTCTACTGGGTATGATAAACTTAAGTACTCGTTGGCTATAGAGTAACATTATGTCACTGATTACGTCGATTCAACGAATAGGATATATACCTGCTATATCCATATAGCATGCATGCTACAGACATGATTACATGTATAGCATGTATATTACATGTATAGCATGCATGCTACAGACATCTTAAATACTCGGCTAAGAAATCGCTTTATGTCATTCATTGCATCCAAAGAATGTATTCATTGCATCCAAAGAATGTAATCAATGTAGTAGTGAATACTACTACATCGTATATTACATTGTATTATGGAATACTCTATTCTCTGTTATTATTTCATAGTATTATGAAAGTCTATCCTACTGGGTATGATCTTGAAATAGTTTTTCAGATGTATTAAATCAACCAGTGCTACTACTATTACTATGCATTGTTATGAAATTCTATCTTCAACTGCCTATGATTTAATCTTAAATACGTGTTGGCTAAGAAATTGCTGTATGGCATTGATTACATCCATACAACGAATAGGAAATACGGTTATATAGCAAAAGCATCTAGTGGTATTTCCAAATTCTCTGCTAGCATTACATAGTATTACGAAATTCTATCTTCTACTGGGTATGAGAACCTTAAGTACTCGTTGGCTAAGGAATTACAGTATGTCAGTAATTACATCGATACAACGAATAGGATATATACCTGCTATATCCATATAGCATGCATGCTACAGACATGATTACATGTATAGCATGTATATTACATGCATAGCATGCATGCTACAGACACCTTAAATACTCGGCTAAGAAATCGCTTTATGTCATTCATTGCATCCAAAGAATGTATTCGTTGCATCCAAAGAATGTAATCAATGTAGTAGTGAATACTGCTACATCGTATATTACATTGTATTATGGAATACTCTATTCTCTGTTCTTATTACAAAGTATTATGAAAGTCTTTCCTACTGAGTATGATCTTGAAATAGTTTTTCAGATGTATTAAATCAACTAGTGCTACTACTAGATTGGTTGAATTAAATCAACTAATGCTAAATCAACTAGTGCTACTAGTGCTACTACTAGATTGAGCCTCTTGTGGCGCAGAGTGGAAAGGCAGCTGTCTGAAATAACAGAGAATAGAGTATTCCATAATACAATGTAATATACGATGTCATAGTATTCACTCCTACATTAAATACGTTCTTTGGATGCAATGAATACATTCTTTGGATGCAATGAATGACATAAAACGATTTCTTAGCCGAGTATTTAAGGTGTCTGTAGCATGCATGCTATACATGTAATATGAATATATTCCCTAGGATGCTAGGAGGAGAGCCAGCAGCATTGGGATATGATGAAGCGTTTCGGCGACGGGTATCCAGCAACCCCGAGGCCAGATGGGATAGGCCGACCTTTGGGTCCGGGCATTTGGTCCTCGGCAGAAGTCAGCCGGTGGGGCGGAGGGGAATCGCCCTTCATACAGGAAAGACCTGACGGGCGTTTGCTGGGAATACAACCAGAATGGGTGCGAGAGGAAGAAATGTAAGTACTCGCATGCATGCGAGGGGTGTGGGGGTTCACATCCCAAGATAGAGTGTAGCAAGCGGCCCTTTCGGAGGGGCCGGCCCACTCCCAAAAAAGGGGGTGGGTCCGGCACCTCAGGAGGACTCGCGGGAGGCAGCGGGGAGGGGCAGGCTAATGCCTCCTAGCCCTGCTCTGTTGCACGTTAAGGCTCTATCTCCCATCAGGCTATCAACTCTTCTTCCTTTGCTTGCATCTTATCGGGATCAGGCCGCGGCCACTAACCTTAGGGAGGGATTCACTCATGGGTTCCGCATTCCATGCAGTGTTATGAAATTCTATCTTCAACTGCCTATGAGATAATCTTAAATACGTGTTGGCTAAGACATTGCTGCATGGCATTGATTACATCCATACAACAAATATATTCATATAGCATGCATGCTAAAATCACGTGAAGTACTCGACTAAGAAAACACTGTATGTCATTGACTACATCCATACAACGAATAGGAAATAGGAAATCATATGCATAGGAAATCATATGCAGTTGAAGATAGAATTTCATAACACTGCATAGTAATGATAGTAGTAGCACTAGTTGATTTAATACATCTGAAAAACTATTTTAAGATCATACCCAGTAGGATAGACTTTCATAATTCTTTGTAATAAGAACAGAGAATAGAGTATTCCATAATACAATGTAATATACGATGTAGTAGTATTCACTACTACATTGATTACATTCTTTGGATGCAATGAATACATTCTTTGGATGCAATGAATGACATAAGGCGATTTCTTAGCTGAGTATTTAAGGTGTCTGTAGCATGCATGCTATACATGTAATATACATGCTATACATGTAATCATGTATAGCATGCATGCTACAGACACCTTAAATACTCTGCTAAGAAATCGCTTTATGTCATTCATTGCATCCAAAGAATGTATTCATTGCATCCAAAGAATGTAATCAATGTAGTAGTGAATACTACTACATCGTATATTACATTGTATTATGGAATACTCTATTCTCTGTTCTTATTACAAAGTATTATGAAAGTCTATCCTACTGGGTATGATCTTGAAATAGTTTTTCAGATGTATTAAATCAACTAGTGCTACTACTAGATTGGTTGAATTAAATCAACTAATGCTAAATCAACTAGTGCTACTAGTGCTACTACTAGATTGAGCCTCTTGTGGCACAGAGTGGAAAGGCAGCTGTCTGAAAGCTTTGCCCATAAGGCTGGGAGTTCAATCCCAGCAGCCGGCTCAAGGTTGACTCAGCCTTCCATCCTTCCAAGGTCGGTAAAATGAGTAAACAGCTTGCTGGGGGGTAAACGGTCATGACTGGGGAAGGCACTGGCAAACCACCCCGTATTGAGTCTGCCATGAAAACGCTAGAGGGCGTCACCCCAAGGACCAGACATGACTCGGTGCTTGCACAGGGGATACCTTTACCTTTTACCTTTACTACTAGATTGACTATTGTTCCTATGCAGTTATGAAATTCTATCTTCAACTGCTTATGAGATAATCTTAATTACGTGTTGGCTAAGAAATTGCTGCATGGCATCGATTACATCCATACAACGAATATATTCATATATCATGCATGCTAAAGTCACGTGAAGTACTCGGCTAAGGAATCACTATATGTCATTGATTACAACGAATAGGAAATACGGTTATATAGCAAAAGCAACTAGTGGTAGTTCCAAAATCTCTGCTAGCATTACATAGTATTACGAAATTCTATCTTCTTCTGCCTATGAGATAAATACGTGTTGGCTAAGAGATTACTGCATGGCATTGATTACATCCATGCAACCAAAATATTCAAATAGCATGCATGCTAAAGTCACGTGAAGTACTCGGCTAAGAAATCACTGTTTGTCATTGATTACATCCATACAACGAATAGGAAATACGGTTATATAGCAAAAGCAACTAATGGTATTTCTAAATTCTCTGCAAGCATTACATAGTATTACGAAATTCTATCTTCTACTGGTTATGATAACCTTAAGTACTCGTTGGCTAAGGAATTACATTATGTCACTGATTACAGACATGATTACATGTATAGCATGCATGCTACAGACCCCTTAAATACTCGGCTAAGAAATCGCTTTATGTCATTCATTGCATCCAAAGAATGTATTCATTGCATCCAAAGAATGTAATCAATGTAGTAGTGAATACTACTACATCGTATATTACATTGTATTATGGAATACTATATTCTCTGTTATTATTACAAAGTATTATGAAAGTCTATCCTTCTGGGTATGATCTTGAAATAGTTTTTCAGATGTATTAAATCAACTAGTGCTACTACTATCATTACTATGCAGTGTTATGAAATTCTATTTTCAACTGCCTATGAGATAAATACGTGTTGGCTAAGACATTGCTGCATGGCATTAATTATATCCATACAACAAATATATTCATATAGCATGCATGCTAAAATCACGTGAAGTACTCGGCTAAGAAATCACTGTATGTCATTGACTACATCCATACAACGAATAGGAAATAGGAAATCATATGCATAGGAAATCATATGCAGTTGAAGATAGAATTTCATAACACTGCATAGTAATGATAGTAGTAGCACTAGTTGATTTAATACATCTGAAAAACTATTTTAAGATCATACCCAGTAGGATAGACTTTCATAATTCTTTGTAATAAGAACAGAGAATAGAGTATTCCATAATACAATGTAATATACGATGTAGTAGTATTCACTACTACATTGATTACATTCTTTGGATGCAATGAATACATTCTTTGGATGCAATGAATGACATAAGGCGATTTCTTAGCTGAGTATTTAAGGTGTCTGTAGCATGCATGCTATACATGTAATATACATGCTATACATGTAATCATGTCTGTAGCATGCATGCTATATGGATATAGCAGGTATATATCCTATTCGTTGTATCGATGTAATCAGTGACATAATGTAATTCCTTAGCCAACGAGTACTTAAGGTTATCATACCCAGTAGAAGATAGAAGATAGAATTTCGTAATACTATGTAATACTAGCAGAGAATTTGGAAATACCACTTGTTGCTTTTGCTATATAACCGTATTTCCTATTCGTTGTATGGATGTAATCAATGACATATAGTGATTTTGGCTTCAGTGCGGCGCAGCCGATTAAAAAAAAAAACTTTTTTATTTTCCTTTATTGTTTTGTTCATTTTGATTCTTTGTTTGTTATTTTCATTTATTTTGAGGGTGGCAAGAGAAGCGGGGAGAACATGGCTGGGCGTCGCGCAGCGGTCCGGTCTGAACGGGCGCGGCCTGCGGGCCGTTGGGAGTCGGGCCGCTCGCCATCTAGCCGGCCACGGGGAAAACAGGGGGCGGCACAGGGAGCCCGGGCAAAAACAGCTGCCCGTGGGCGTTCTGTCCCCAGTCGGTTGCCGGAGTCCACACCGGTGGGACTTCGGGGAACGGAGGGCTTAGTAGAAGTGGGGCCTGGATCGTTGCCCTATGGCACTAGGGGTGCCTCCCGCAGGGCACAGGAGCGGTCTCGGGCCAATCCCCCATCGTTGCCGAGTACAGCGGCGGCAGGGGAGGTGGAGTCGACGGCCAGTGGGCCGATTGAGGCAGCAATGGGTGGAAACCAAACCTCTGGGCGAGCAGCCTCCTTATCCGGGGCAGGCCAGAGTGGCCAGGCCCAAGTTTTTTCTTTTCAACCGGACAGCATGGGTCAACCCGCCCCCTCAGCAGCGCCTCCTGGCGTGGGTTGGTGGCAAGGGTGGGAAAACTCAGCCCCTGTCCAGTGGTACCCTCCCACTGCCCAGGGCATGGTTCAGGTGGGCAGTGGCCAGTCTGGGTGGCCTATGGGGAGTCATACAACCTGGCCATATATGGGCATGCAAAATTCATGGCCCACTGTGGGGATGCAGTCAAATTGGCCTCAACTGTACCCACATGGGCACTTAGCAGGTCAGCGGCCTGGGAGTCCTGTGGTGCGCTTCCCGGCAGCCCCGAGTATGGGGGGGGGGGTTATGACTGCTGCCCCATTGGGGTTGGTAGGCAGCTGGCAGGAACCAGGGGAGCCTGTATTGGCTCGGCGGGACGCCAGGGTGGCTAGGCAGCAACACGTTCATGTTAATAGTCAACAATTAACTTTAAATGAACAGGCCGGTGTTGATGGCCGGGTGACTCCAGCCCCTATGGTGTTGTCTGTAACGGAGACATCAGGGACTGTAGCGGAAGAAAGGCAAGCTTTGCCAGCCGCTTCAGCTCCTGCTCCTGGAGCTTCAGCTCCTGGGCAAGCACCGTCCGTGACAGGAGACAGCGTCCTTGCTGAGTCAAAAGGCAGGAAGCGCAGAAGGCACGAGCATGGCAGGCGCTCCAGGGCAAGCTCTTCTAGTGAGTCCTCATCTTCTGAAGATGAGATGGTGGTGGGCCAAAAGGACGTTGCATATTGGCTCCAAGGGGCCATGGTTCCGGGCATCCCGGCATGGCTAGCAGGCTTTCGAGAAGCCACCAGAGTATACTATAAGGAGGGAGCAGGGATGGGAAAGCCAACTCAACCCCCAATTGGTTTCCCGGCGGGGGATGATCCACCTGGGACCCATCTATCCAGGAAGCAGCGCATGCGGGCCCTGTTAGGTTATTATGTTGATGTTTTTGAATTTGTGAGACCCGATGATGATGCCCCCAAAACTGGTATTAAGAAAAGGCGGCCTCGCAGGGATCGGGTAGCGGTTGAGAGAACCTTTACGAACTAGATCAGGGGGTATGGGGAATATATGTGCCTAGTAGCCGGGGCCTTCCCTGAACGGGGATGGCATTTGATACGGCACTTCAATAATGTCATGGAGGCCATGGTACTATCAGGAGATGCGGCTGCGGTAATGTATGACACAAAAGCCAGGGAAAAAGCGTCCAACAATGCGCAAGCTAGATGGGATTTAAGGGAAAGGGACTCTTGGATGGTAAAAGTGGGCCCCTATGTCCAGAGAAATGAGCCTGAGAGGCGCTGGTCAAGCGGCAAGAGGGAGGTGAAAGGCCTATGTTGGGATTTCCAAAAAGGGTCCTGCCAACGTCGCCGCTGTAGATTTGAACACAGCTGTGAAGCTTGTGGGGGAGGGCATGGAAAACACGACTGCAATCGTCAGGGTTCGAGTCGCTCCTTTCGATCCGGCCGATCCACCGCCAAGAAGGGGAGTGGATCGGCGAACTCAAGCGCAGCGGGGACCCAAAAAGCAGAATGAAGTCCCTTTGGAACTTACCACCTTGGCTATCTCCCCCGTTAAGTTTGCCGCCTTGTTGGCACTGTTAAAGGACTATCCAAATCGGGAGTCAGCTGAGTACCTGGCTTCTGGATTTGCGGTGGGTTTTCGCATTCCATACGAGGGAAAGCGGGAGGCTACTACTAGCCCAAATCTGAAGTCTGCTATGCAAATGCCTGAAGTGGTGGCAGACAAGATCCGGAAAGAGTGCCAGGCTGGCCGCATGGCCGGCCCATATCCCAAGCCACCCCTACCTAATTTGCGAGTGTCACCATTAGGGGTAGTCCCCAAGAAGGCCCCGGGACAATTTAGACTAATACACCATTTGTCCTATCCGAAAGGGACGTCAGTGAATGACGGGATTGCTCCTGAGCTCAGCTCGGTCACCTATGCATCCTTAGACCAGGCAATATCATTGGTCAAGGATTGCGGCCCTGGGGCGTTACTCGCCAAGTGCGATATTCAATCAGCCTTCAGACTGTTGCCGGTACATCCGGAGGATTTTTGTTTACTGGGGTGCAACTTTCGGAATTCTTGGTATGTGGACAAGGCCATGCCGATGGGGTGCTCCATCGCATGCTTTGCCTTTGAATCCTTCAGTACCTTTTTAGAATGGGTTATGAAGTACTGCTCTGGGAGCCCGCATATCACGCACTACTTAGATGACTTTTTGCTCATTGGCCCGGTGGGAACCTCTGCATGCCATGATAAGTTGTTAATGTTTCAAATGTTGGCCGAGGAATTGGGGGTGCCACTGGCAGCAGAGAAGACTGAAGGCCCGTCTTCCTGTTTGACCTATCTGGGTATTACGTTGGATTCGGTGGCTGGTTTATCCAAATTGCCAGAAGACAAGGTGTTGGCGCTGAGGGCTTTGCTAGGGCAGCTTTTGTCAAAGAGGAAGTGTACCTTAAAAGAAATGCAAAGTATTTTGGGACACTTAAACTTTGCCTGTAAGGCTGTTTCACCTGGCAGGGCATTCTGTGCACGCCTGGCCAGAGCTACAGCGGGCATCAAGGCGCCACACCATCATATACGTTTATCACGGTCACTGAAAGAAGATTTACGTGTGTGGTATGACTTCCTTGTTGTTGTTGTTATGTGCGAAGTCGTGTCCGACCCATCGCGACCCCATGGACAATGATCCTCCAGGCCTTCCTGTCCTCTACCATTCCCCGGAGTCCATTTAAGTTTGCACCTACTGCTTCAGTGACTCCATCCATCCACCTCATTCTCTGTCGTCCCCTTCTTCTTTTGCCCTCGATCTCTCCCAGCATTAGGCTCTTCTCCAGGGAGTCCTTCCTTCTCATGAGGTGGCCAAAATATTTGAGTTTCATCTTCAGGATCTGGCCTTCTAAAGAGCAGTCAGGGCTGATCTCCTCTAGGACTGACTGGTTTGTTCGCCTTGCAGTCCAAGGGACTCGCAAGAGTCTTCTCCAGCACCAGAGTTCAAAAGCCTCAATTCTTTGACGCTCGGCCTTCCTTATGGTCCAACTTTCGCAGCCATACATTGCAACTGGGAAGACCATAGCCTTGACTAAACGCACTTTTGTTGGCAGGGTGATGTCTCTGCTTTTTAGGATGCTGTCTAGATTTGCCATAGCTTTCCTCCCCAGGAGCAAGCGTCTTTTAATTTCTTTGCTGCAGTCCCCATCTGCAGTGATCTTGGAGCCCAGGAAAATAAAATCTGTCACTATCTCCATTTCTTCCCCTTCTATTTGCCAGGAATTGAGAGGGCCGGATGCCATGATCTTTGTTTTCTTGATGTTGAGTTTCAAGCCAACTTTGGCACTCTCCTCCTTCACCCGCATCAACAGGCTCTTTAGTTCCTCTTCACTTTCTGCCATTAGAGTGGTATCATCTGCATATCTGAGGTTGTTGATATTTCTCCCTGCAATCTTGATCCCAATTTGTGACTCCTCTAATCCCGCATTTCTCATGATGTGCTCTGCATACAAGTTAAATAGGCAAGGCGACAGTATACAGCCTTGCCGAACTCCTTTCTCAATTTTGAACCAGTCAGTGATTCCATGTTCAGTTCTCACTGTTGCTTCTTGACCTGCATATAAATTTCTCAAGAGACAATTAAGATGCTCTGGTATTCCCATCTCTTTAAGAACTTGCCACAATTTGTTGTGCTCCACACAATCAAAGGCTTTAGCATAGTCAATGAAGCAGAAGTAGACGTTCTTCTGGTACTCCCTAGCTTTCTCCATGATCCAGCGTATGTTGGCAATTTGATCTCTAGTTCCTCTGCCTCTTCGAAATCCTGCCTGTACTTCTGGAAGTTCTCGGTCCACATATTGCTGGATCCTAGCTTGTAGGATTTTGAGCATAACTTTGCTAGCATGAGAAATTAGTGCGATGGTGCGGTAGTTTGAACATTCTTTGGCATTGCCCTTCTTTGGGATTGGAATGTAAACTGACCTTTTCCAATCCTGTGGCCATTGTTGAGTTTTCCAAATTTGCTGGCATATTGAGTGTAGCACTTTTACTGCATCGTCCTTTAAGATTTTGAATAGTTCAACTGGAATGCTGTCACTACCACTAGCTTTATTGTTGCTCAGACTTCCTAAGGCCCATTTGACTTCACATTCCAGGATGTCTGGCTCCAGGTCAGTAACTACCCCATTGTGGTCATCAGGGATGTTAAGCTCGCTCTTGTATAGTTCTTCTGTATAATTTTGCCACCTTTGTTTGATCTCTTCTGCTTCTGTGAGGTCCCTACCATTTTGGTCCCTTATCATACCCATCTTTGCATGAAACGTTCTCTTCATATCTCCAATTTTCTTGAAAAGATCTCTGGTCCTCCCCATTCTATTGTTTTCTTCTATTTGTTTGCACTGTTCATTTAAGAAGGCATTCTTATCTCTTCTAGCTTTTCTCTGGAATTCTGCATTCAATTGGGTGTATCTTTCTCTTTCTCCCTTGCCTTTCACTTCCCTTCTCTCCTTAGCTATTTGTAAAGCTTCCTCAGACAGCCATTTTGATTTCTTGCATTTCTTTTTCTTTGGGATGGTTTTAGTTGCTACCTCTTGTACAATGTTGCGAACCTCCGTCCATAGTTCTTCAGGCACTCTGTCTATCAGATCTAATTCCTTAAATCTATTTGTCACCTCCACTGTGTATTCGTCAGGGATATGATTTAGTTCATACCTGAGTGGCCTAGTGCTTTTCCCTACTTTCTTCAATTTAAGCCTAAATTTTGCAACAAGAAGCTCATGATCTGAACCACAATCAGCTCCTGGTCTTGTTTTTATTGACTGGATAGAACTTTTCCATCTTTGGCTGCAGAGCACATAGTCAATCTGATTTCTGTGTTGACCGTCTGGTGATGTCCATGTGTAGAGTCGTCTCTTGGGTTGCTGGAAAAGAGTGTTTGCTATGACCATTGTATTCTCTTGACAAAATTCTACCAGCCTGTGCCCTGCTTCATTTTGTACTCCAAGGCCAAACTTGCCTGTTATCCCGGTTATCTTTTGGCTTCCTACTTTAGCATTCCAATCCCCCATGATGATAAGCACATCATTTTTGGGCGTTGCTTCTAGAAGGTGTTGTAGGGCTTCATAGAACTGATCAACTTCATCCTCTTCAGCAGCAGTGGTTGGGGCGTAGACCTGGATCACTGTGATGTTGAATGGTTTGCCTTGGATTCGAACTGAGATCATTCTGTCATTTTGGGGATTGTATCCCAAGACTGCTTTTCCTACTCTCTTATTGATTATGAATGCTACTCCATTTCTTCTGCGAGATTCTTGTCCACAGTAGTATACCTGATGGTCATCTGAATATGACTTCCTAGCAAGTTTCAATGGGGTATCTATCTGGCAGACGCCAGTCTCCCCGGAAACATCTTTTCAAGTGCATTCCGATGCATCGGGTAGTCTGGGGTTTGGAGTTTTCTTTTGTAACCGTTGGTTCGCCGAGAGGTGGCCACAGGAATGGTCGGGGTCCCCTATCCTTCGGGACCTTACCTTCTTGGAACTATTTCCAATTGTGGCGGCAGTTATCGTGTGGAAAGATTTATTTCAGGACAGTAAAGTTTTATTCTGGTGCGACAATCAAGCGGTTGTGCGCATTATAAATCGGCAATCGAGCAAATCCCCCCGGGTAATGGGTTTAGTGAGGATACTAGTCAGGGTTTGCTTGGGAGCAACATCTCCTTTGCGGCCCGTCATGTCCCGGGCGCCACTAATGAAATCGCTGACGCTCTGTCTCGGTTCCAGGAACAGAGGTTTCGCCAGTTGGCGCCAGAGGCGAACATGTGTCCAGACCGTTTCCCGGAGGAGTTGTGGAGGATTGGCCTGGAATGATCCTCGAGGCCGTGGAACATTCCCTCGCTCCGGCAACACTTATACAGCAGCAGTTCGGGGTTACATGGATTACATGGAGCAGGAAGAGGGCCTTAGGGCCTTACCTCCAACAGAGGATTTAGTGCTGCGCTACCTCGTCCATTTACGTTCCCGCAAAATGTCCCCGGGGTCCATGAACATCCAAGTGGTGGGGCTATCCTTTTTCTGCAAAACCAGGGGTTGGTGGGATCCCTCATCATCCTTTCTGATCCGGAAAGCCATCGCAGGATGGAAGAGGATCAGCCCAGCTACAGCTGACCCCAGGCGGCCTATTTCGTTAGACATTTTGAGGAACATGGTGATTCAATTGCCTGCTGTATGCTCCGACGGTTACGAAGTTGCCCTTTTTGCGGCAGCGTTTACTCTTGCCTTTTTTGGGGCCTTCCGGTGCTCAGAGCTTGTATCGGGGTCCCGTTCAGGCACGGGCGATCAAGCAGTTGCGAGGGGAGATGTGCAACTCACTGACGAAGAGCTGCACATCACTCTTCGCCGTTCAAAAACTGATCAGCTGGGTAGAGGATCCTATATAGTGTTAAGGAAGGATTGGGGTGACGCTCCCTGCCCGGTCACCATCGTGGGGGCCTTTTTAGCTGTGAGGCCAAAGATCGACGGCCCTTTGTTGATTCACGAAAATGGCACTTGCTTGTCAAGGTATCAGTTTGGGGCTGTTTTGAGGAGCACGCTCCACCAGCTGGGCCTTCCGTCAAAACAATTCGGCACCCACTCATTTCGAATTGGGGCGGCAACCGAAGCAGCTGCTTCTGGAGTGCCTCCGGATGAGCTCAGGGCAGTGGGCCGGTGGCGTTCAGTGGCATATAAGAAATATGTGCGTCCAGATTTGTTGCTGTAACGTTTTCTATAACGTATTCCATTTTGCAGGTTTGGTCCAGGTTACCCCAAAAGTGCTGGTTATCGGGCACAGTATCGTCCATTGGGCTGCGCGCTATGCAGTAAGATCCGGTTGGAACAATGACCTGGGCCTGGTTGGTCGTTATCGTATCTCCTGGGCGGGCCGCCGAGGCATGCGCTGGGCATCCCTGGAAAGGGATCTGGATTCGGCTATTCATCGCACCGGGGTTCCTGACATTGTGGTGGTACATCTTGGAGAGAACGACCTCACCAGTGTGACAGCAGTGGGTTTAGCTGATGCCATCAGACGTGACTTCAAGCAACTTGCTTGTCGTTTTCCTGGGCTTCGTATCTGGTGGTCCGCCTTGTTAGAGCGGCGTACTTGGAGGGGGGCCGTTTCCCCAAAAAAGGTTGACGTGGCCCGCAAAAAAGTCAACAAAATGGTGGCCAAGTTCCTTGTTACGGAAGGTGGTGTGTACATCACACACCCTGACATTTGTCATCGTTCATGGGCTCTATATAGAGCGGATGGAGTCCATCTCTCCGAATGGGGGATGGACTTCTGGTTGGATGATTTGAGGCACACTTTGTTGGGCTTTTCCGGTTTGTAAGAGCGTTGGCGGGAGCGCGGGGTTGGAGGAACCCATCCCCTTGCTCTGTGGCGGGTTTTGGGCATGGGGGAGGAACCATTGGCAAGCAAGCCCAGCCTGCGTGCTGGCATGCTTTTGTGGGGGACCTCCGTAAGAGGTTGTGGGTAAGCGGTGCCGAAAGGCCATCACTCATGGAGGATGAGCTCGGGCGGCAGATCCACATTTCCGGGTGGCCCGGAACCCGGCAGGGGTTCACGCCTCAACGGGTTCCCAAGAGGTGGTCACCTCCCCTTTTCATCCATCAGGGCATTGGGGGCACGGGGAGCCCAAGGGGGTGTTGAAGGGCCTCGTGCATACCTGATGACGTTGCGTGTGGCTGCCTTGTGGTCAGGGGACCACAAGAGGGCTGGTTCGATTCTCCCCCATGCTGGTCAACGCTCTATCGTTAATAAAAGTTGTGGCCTATTTAATGCCATTAAGTGTCTGTTGGTTCATTTGGCGAAAAGTATTCCCCTGCACGGCAAGGGCGAATGGGACTTACCCCAGGCGCGTTTGCCGCTGCGGGGAAGCCCTCGCCGAAGAAAGGCAGGGAAGGGGACTCACTATTAGGGTTAGGGTTAGGGTTAGGGTTAGGGTATTATGGAATACTCTATTCTCTGTTCTTATTACAAAGTATTATGAAAGTCTATCCTACTGAGTATGATCTTGAAATAGTTTTTCAGATGTATTAAATCAACTAGTGCTACTACTAGATTGGTTGAATTAAATCAACTAATGCTAAATCAACTAGTGCTACTAGTGCTACTTCTAGATTGAGCCTCTTGTGGCGCAGAGTGGAAAGGCAGCTGTCTGAAATAACAGAGAATAGAGTATTCCATAATACAATGTAATATACGATGTCATAGTATTCACTACTACATTAAATACGTTCTTTGGATGCAATGAATACATTCTTTGGATGCAATGAATGACATAAAACGATTTCTTAGCCGAGTATTTAAGGTGTCTGTAGCATGCATGCTATACATGTAATATGAATATATTCCCTAGGATGCTAGGAGGAGAGCCAGCAGCATTGGGATATGATGAAGCGTTTCGGCGACGGGTATCCAGCAACCCCGAGGCCAGATGGGATAGGCCGACCTTTGGGTCCGGGCATTTGGTCCTCGGCAGAAGTCAGCCGGTGGGGCGGAGGGGAATCGCCCTTCATACAGGAAAGACCTGACGGGCGTTTGCTGGGAATACAACCAGAATGGGTGCGAGAGGAAGAAATGTAAGTACTCGCATGCATGCGAGGGGTGTGGGGGTTCACATCCCAAGATAGAGTGTAGCAAGCGGCCCTTTCGGAGGGGCCGGCCCACTCCCAAAAAAGGGGGTGGGTCCGGCACCTCAGGAGGACTCGCGGGAGGCAGCGGGGAGGGGCAGGCTAATGCCTCCTAGCCCTGCTTTGTTGCACGTTAAGGCTCTATCTCCCATCAGGCTATCAACTCTTCTTCCTTTGCTTGCATCTTATCGGGATCAGGCCGCGGCCACTAACCTTAGGGAGGGATTCACTCATGGGTTCCGCATTCCATTCACGGGGGATCGGGTGGCCACGTCTTGCGCTAATTTAAAATCCGCTTGGCTAATGCCGGAGATCGTGGAGGCAAAGCTGCGAAAGGAGCTGGATGCGGGCAGGGTGGTGGGGCCGTATGCAGCCCCTCCCTTGGAGAATCTCCGGGTATCGCCTCCGGGGGTGGTGCTGAAGAGAACGCCAGGTGAGTTTCGCCTCATACACCACCTATCATACCCCAAAGGCTCATCGGTCAACGACTCCATCGATCCAGCCCTCTGTACAGTCAAATATGCCTCTTTCGATCATGCGGTAGCCTTGGTAAGGGCTTGTGGTCCGCGGGCCCTCATGGCAAAATGTGACATCAGGTCAGCCTTCCGCCTCTTACCGGTGCACCCCGGGGATTTCTCATTGCTGGGTTTTAAATTTTGGGGCATGTGGTACGTGGACAGGTCCATGCCTATGGGCTGTGCCGTGGCATGTGCGGCCTTTGAGACATTCAGCTCCTTCGTCAAATGGGTCTTTAAAAGAGAGGGATGGGTCGCCATATATCAAGCACTATTTGGATTACTACCTCTTGGTCAGCTCAGCCAGGACGGGGGAGTGCGCCCAGCGCTTATTGGGATTTCAGGAGCTGGCTGATGAACTCGGCATACCGCTGGCTCAGGAGAAGACGGAAGGTCTAACGGAGGTGCTCACCTATCTTGGGATTACCATCGATTCCAGAGAAGGGTGCTCACAGCTGCCGGCGGACAAACTCGGGGCCCTGTCAGGTCAATTACGCGCACTCTTGGCCCGCAATAAGTGTACCCTACGGGAGATGCAGCAGCTTCTCGGCCACCTAAATTTTGCCTGCAAGGCTGTAAAACCTGGGAGAGCCTTTTGCAGGCGCCTGGCTCAGGCAACGGCCGGGATTCAAGCCCCCCAACATAACATTCGCCTCACAAAGCAGATAAAAGCCGACATGGCTATCTGGCTATCATTTTTGTCATCATTTAATGGTGTGGCGATCTGGCAGTCCCCGCTGCTCCTAGGTGATGATCTGCAGGTGCAATCTGATGCAGCTGGGAGTTTAGGTTTCGGCGTGTCTTTCAATAACAGATGGTGCGCTCATCCTTGGCCTGCCAGTTGGAAAACCGGGGGCCTCCTTAGGGATCTTACGTTCCTTGAGCTCTTTCCAATTTTGGCCGCGGTGGTTATATGGAGCAAGGAGTTCAAGAACCATAGGTTACCTTTTGGTGTGATAACCAGGCGGTTGTCAGGGTTGTCAATCGGCAGTGTTCTCGCTCCGAGCGGGTAATGCGTTTGGTGCGCCGCCTACTGTTGACCTGCTTAGTTTAACATTTCTTTTTCCGCCAAGCATGTTCCAGGGGTGGACAACGATATAGTGGATATAGCGGATATAGCAGATGCTCTATCCCAACTACAAATGCAGCGCTTCAAATTGATTACATCCATGCAACGAATATATTCATATAGCATGCATGCTAAAGTCACGTGAAGTACTCGGCTAAGAAATCACTGTATGTCATTGATTACATCCATACAACGAATAGGAAACACAAAATAGCAGGAAATAGCAAAAGCAACTAGTGGTATTTCCAAATTCTCTGCTAGTATTATAGTATAGTGATTCCTTAGCAGAGTACTTCACGTGACTTTAGCATGCATGCTATATGAATACATTCGTTGTATGGATGTAATCAATGCCATACAGCAATTTCTTACCCAACACGTATTTAAGATTATCTCATAGGCAGTTGAAGATAGAATTTCATAACACTGCATAGTAATGTTAGTAGTAGCACTAGTTGATTTAATAACACAGAATAGAGCATTCCATAATACAATGTAATATACGATGTAATAGTATTCACTACTACATTGATTACGTTCTTTGGATGCAATGAATGACATAAAGCGATTTCTTAGCCGAGTATTTCAGGTGTCTGTAGCATGCATGCTATGCATGTAATATACAATGCTATACATGTAATCATGTCTGTAGCATGCATGCTATATGGATATAGCAGGTATATATCCTATTCGTTGTATCAATGTAATCAGTGACATAATGTAATTCCTTAGCCAATGAGTACTTAAGGTTCTCATACTCAGTAGAAGATAGAATTTCGTAATACTATGTAATGCTAGCAGAGAATTTGGAAATACCACTAGTTGCTTTTGCTATATAACCGTATTTCCTATTCGTTGTATGGATGTAATCAATGACATACAGTGATTTCTTAGCCGAGTACTTCACATGACTTTAGCATGCATGCTATATGAATATATTCGTTGCATGGATGTAATCAATGCCATGCAGCAATGTCTTAGCCAACACGTATTTATCTCATAGGCAGTAGAAGATAGAATTTCATAACACTGCATAGTAATGATAGTAGTATCACTAGTTGATTTAATACATCTGAAAAACTATTTCAAGATCATACCCAGTAGGATAGACTTTCATAATACTTTGTAATAAGAACAGAGAATACAGTATTCCATAATACAATGTAATATACGATGTAGTAGTATTCACTACTACATTGATTACATTCTTTGGATGCAATGAATACATTCTTTGGATGCAATGAATGACATAAAGCGATTTCTTAGCCGAGTATTTAAGGTGTCTGTTACATGCATACTATACATGTAATATACATGCTATACATGTAATCATGTCTGTAGCATGCATGCTATATGGATATAGCAGGTATATATCCTATTAGTTGTATCGATGTAATCAGTGACATAATGTAATTCCTTAGCCAAGGAGTACTTAAGGTTATCATACCCAATAGAAGATAGAATTTCGTAATACTATGTAATGCTAGCAGAGAATTTGGAAATACCACTAGTTCCTTTTGCTATATAACCGTATTTCCTATTCGTTGTAATCAATGACATATAGTGATTCCTTAGCCGAGTACTTCACGTGACTTTAGCATGCATGCTATATGAATACATTCGTTGTATGGATGTAATCAATGCCATACAGCAATTTCTTAGCCAACACGTATTTAAGATTATCTCATAGGCAGTTGAAGATAGAATTTCATAACACTGCATAGTAATGATAGTAGTAGCACTAGTTGATTTAATACATCTGAAAAACTATTTCAAGATCATACCCAGTAGGATAGACTTTCATAATACTTTGTAATAATAACAGAGAATAGAGTATTCCATAATACAATGTAATTTACGATGTAGTAGTATTCACTACTACATTGATTACATTCTTTGGATGCAATGAATGACATAAAGCGATTTCTTAGCCGAGTATTTAAGGGGTCTGTAGCATGCATGCTATACATGTAATATACATGCTATACATGTAATCATGTCTGTAGCATGCATATATATGCATGTATATCCTATTCGTTGTATCGATGTAATCAGTGACGTAATGTAATACCTTAGCCAACGAGTACTTAAGGTTATCATATCAACGAGTACTTAAGGTTATCGTAGAAGACAGAATTTCGTAATACTATTTAATGCTAGCAGAGAATTTGGAAGTACCACTAGTTGCTTTTGCTATATAACCGTATTTCCTATTCGTTGTATGGATGTAATCAATGACATACAGTGATTTCTTAGCCGAGTACTTCACGTGACTTTAGCATGAATGCTATATGAATATATTGGTTGCATGGATGTAATCAATGCCATGCAGCAATGTCTTAGCCAACACGTATTTATCTCATAGGCAGTAGAAGATAGAATTTCGTAATACTATGTAATGCTAGCAGAGATGTTGGAACTACCACTAGTTGCTTTTGCTATATAACCGTATTTCCTATTGGTTGTAATCAATGACATATAGTGATTCCTTAGCAGAGTACTTCACGTGACTTTAGCATGCATGCTATATGAATACTTTCGTTGTATGGATGTAATCAATGCCATACAGCAATTTCTTACCCAACACGTATTTAAGATTATCTCATAGGCAGTTGAAGATAGAATTTCATAACACTGCATAGTAATGTTAGTAGTAGCACTAGTTGATTTAATACATCTGAAAAAATATTTCAAGATCATACCCAGTAGGATAGACTTTCATAATACTTTGTAATAATAACACAGAATAGAGCATTCCATAATACAATGTAATATACGATGTAATAGTATTCACTACTACATTGATTACGTTCTTTGGATGCAATGAATGACATAAAGTGATTTCTTAGCCGAGTATTTCAGGTGTCTGTAGCATGCATGCTATGCATGTAATATACAATGCTATACATGTAAACATGTCTGTAGCATGCATGCTATATGGATATAGCAGGTATATATCCTATTCGTTGTATCAATGTAATCAGTGACATAATGTAATTCCTTAGCCAATGAGTACTTAAGGTTCTCATACCCAGTAGAAGATAAAATTTCGTAATACTATGTAATGCTAGCAGAGAATTTGGAAATACCACTAGTTTCTTTTGCTATATAACCGTATTTCCTATTCGTTGTATGGATGTAATCAATGACATACAGTGATTTCTTACCCGAGTACTTCACGTGACTTTAGCATGCATGATATATGAATATATTGGTTGCATGGATGTAATCAATGCCATGAAGCAATGTCTTAGCCAACACGTATTTATCTCATAGGCAGTAGAAGATAGAATCTCGTAATACTATGTAATGCTAGAAGAGATTTTGGAACTACCACTAGTTGCTTTTGCTATATAACCGTATTTCCTATTCGTTGTAATGAATGTCATATAGTGATTCCTTAGCAGAGTACTTCACGTGAATTTAGCATGCATGCTATATGAATATATTGGTTGTATGGATGTAATCAATGCCATACAGCAATTTCTTAGCCAACACGTATTTAAGATTAAATCATAGGCAGTTGAAGATAGAATTTCATAACACTGCATAGTAATGATAGTAGTAGCACTAGTTGATTTAATACATCTGAAAAACTATTTCAAGATCATACCCAGTAGGATAGACTTTCATAATACTTTGTAATAATAACAGAGAATAGAGTATTCCATAATACAATGTAATTTACGATGTAGTAGTATTCACTACTACATTGATTACATTCATTGGATGCAATGAATACATTCTTTGGATGCAATGAATGACATAAAGCGATTTCTTAGCCGAGTATTTAAGGGGTCTGTAGCATGCATGCTATACATGTAATATACATGCTATACATGTAATCATGTCTGTAGCATGCATATATATGCATGTATATCCTATTCGTTGTATCGATGTAATCAGTGACATAATGTAATTCCTTAGCCAACGAGTACTTAAGGTTATCATACCCAGTAGAAGATAGAATTTCGTAATACTATGTAATGCTAGCAGAGAATTTGGAAGTACCACTAGTTGCTTTTGCTATATAACCGTATTTCCTATTCGTTGTATGGATGTAATCAATGACATACAGTGATTTCTTAGCCGAGTACTTCACGTGACTTTAGCATGCATGCTATATGAATATATTGGTTGCATGGATGTAATCAATGCCATGCAGCAATGTCTTAGCCAACACGTATTTATCTCATAGGCAGTTGAAGATAGAATTTCATAACACTGCATAGTAATGTTAGTAGTAGCACTAGATTTAATACATCTGAAAAACTTTTTCAAGATCATACCCAGTAGGATAGACTTTCATAATACTTTGTAATAATAACAGAGAATAGAGTATTCCATAATACAATGTAATATACGATGTAATAGTATTCACTACTACATTGATTACGTTCTTTGGATGAAATGAATACATTCTTTGGATGCAATGAATGACAAAAAGCGATATCTTAGCCGAGTATTTAAGGTGTCTGTAGCATGCATGCTATACATGTAATATACATGCTATACATGTAATCATGTCTGTAGCATGCATGCTATATGGATATAGCAGGTATATATCCTATTCGTTGTATCGATGTAATCAGTGACATACTGTAATTCCTTAGCCAACGAGTACTTAAGGTTCTAATACCCAGTAGAAGATAGAATTTTGTAATATTATGTAATGCTAGCAGAGAATTTGGAAATACCACTAGTTGCTTTTGCTATATAACCGTATTTCCTATTCGTTGTATGGATGTAATCAATGACATACAGTGATTTCTTAGCCGAGTACTTCACGTGACTTTAGCATGAATGCTATATGAATATATTGGTTGCATGGATGTAATCAATGCCATGCAGCAATGTCTTAGCCAACACGTATTTATCTCATAGGCAGTTGAAGATAGAATTTCATAACACTGCATAGTAATGTTAGTAGTAGCACTAGATTTAATACATCTGAAAAACTTTTTCAAGATCATACCCAGTAGGATAGACTTTCATAATACTTTGTAATAATAACAGAGAATAGAGTATTCCATAATACAATGTAATATACGATGTAATAGTATTCACTACTACATTGTTTACGTTCTTTGGATGAAATGAATACATTCTTTGGATGCAATGAATGACAAAAAGCGATATCTTAGCCGAGTATTTAAGGTGTCTGTAGCATGCATGCTATACATGTAATATACATGCTATACATGTAATCATGTCTGTAGCATACATGCTATATGGATATAGCAGGTATATATCCTATTCGTTGTATCGATGTAATCAGTGACATACTGTAATTCCTTAGCCAACGAGTACTTAAGGTTCTAATACCCAGTAGAAGATAGAATTTTGTAATATTATGTAATGCTAGCAGAGAATTTGGAAATACCACTAGTTGCTTTTGCTATATAACCGTATTTCCTATTCGTTGTATGGATGTAATCAATGACATACAGTGATTTCTTAGCCGAGTACTTCACGTGACTTTAGCATGCATGCTATATGAATATATTCGTTGCATGGATGTAATCAATGCCATGCAGCAATGTCTTAGCCAACACGTATTTATCTCATAGGCAGTAGTAGATAGAATTTCATAACACTGCATAGTAATGATAGTAGTAGCACTAGTTGATTTAATACATCTGAAAAACTATTTCAAGATCATACCCAGTAGGATAGACTTTCATAATACTTTGTAATAAGAACATAGAATAGAGTATTCCATAATACAATGTAATATACGATGTAGTGGTATTCACTACTACATTGATTACATTCTTTGGATGCAATGAATACATTCTTTGGATGCAATGAATGACATAAGGCGATTTCTTAGCTGAGTATTTAAGGTGTCTGTAGCATGCATGCTATCTGGATATAGCAGGTATATATCCTATTCGGTGTATCGATGTAATCAGTGACATAATGTAATTCCTTAGCCAACGAGTACTTAAGGTTATCATACCCAGTAGAAGATAGAATTTCGTAATACTATGTAATGCTAAAAGAGAATTTGGAAATACCACTAGTTCCTTTTGCTATATAACCGTATTTCCTATTCGTTGTAATCAATGACATACAGTGATTTCTTAGCCGAGTACTTCCCGTGACTTTAGCATGCATGCTATATGAATATATTCGTTGCATGGATGTAATCAATGCCATACAGCAATGTCTTACCCAACACGTTTTTATCTCATAGGCAGTTGAAGATAGAATTTCGTAATACTATGTAATGCTAGCAGAGATGTTGGAACTACCACTAGTTGCTTTTGCTATATAACCGTATTTCCTATTGGTTGTAATCAATGACATATAGTGATTCCTTAGCAGAGTACTTCACGTGACTTTAGCATGCATGCTAATCAATGTAATCAATGCCATACAGCAATTTCTTAGCCAACACGTATTTAAGTTTAAATCATAGGCAGTTGAAGATAGAATTTCATAACACTCCATAGTAATGATACTAGTAGCACTGGTTGATTTAATACATCTGAAAAACTATTTCAAGATCATACCCAGTAGGATAGACTTTCATAATACTTTGTAATAATAACAGAATAGAGTATTCCATAATACAATATATTATACGATGTAGTAGTATTCACTACTACATTGATTACATTATTTGGATGCAATGAATATATTCTTTGGATGCAATGAATGACATAAGGCGATTTCTTAGCCGAGTATTTAAGGTGTCTGTAGCATGCATGCTATACATGTAATATACATGCTATACATGTAATCATGTCTGTAGCATGCATGCTATATGGATATAGCAGGTATATATCCTATTCGTTGTATCGATGTAATCAGTGACATAATGTAATTCCTTAGCCAACGAGTACTTAAGGTTATCATACCCAATAGAAGATAGAATTTCATAATACTATGTAATGCTAGCAGAGAATTTGGAACTACCACTAGTTGCTTTTGCTATATAACCGTATTTCCTATTCGTTGTATGGATGTAATCAATGACATACAGTGATTTCTTAGCCGAGTACTTCACGTGACTTTAGCATGCATGCTATATGAATATATTGGTTGCATGGATGTAATCAATGCCATGCAGCAATGTCTTAGCCATCACGTATTTATCTCATAGGCAGTAGAAGATAGAATTTCATAATACTATGTAATGCTAGCAGAGATGTTGGAACTACCACTAGTTGCTTTTGCTATATAACCGTATTTCCTATTCGTTGTAATCAATGACATATAGTGATTCCTTAGCAGAGTACTTCACGTGACTTTAGCATGCATGCTATATGAATACATTCGTTGTATGGATGTAATCAATGCCATACAGCAATTTCTTAGCCAACACGTATTTAAGATTATCTCATAGGCAGTTGAAGATAGAATTTCATAACACTGCATAATAATGATAGTAGTAGCACTAAATACATGTGAAAAACTATTTCAAGATCATACCCAGTAGGATAGACTTTCGTAATACTTTGTAATAATAACAGAGAATAGAGTATTCCATAATACAATGTAATATACGATGTAATAGTATTCACTACTACATTGATTACGCTCTTTGGAGGCAATGAATACATTCTTTGGATGCAATGAATTATAGCGATTTCTTAGCCGAGTATTTAAGGTGTCTGTAGCATGCATGCTATATGGATATAGCAGGTATATATCCTATTCGTTGTATCAATGTAATCAGTGACATAATGTAATTCCTTAGCCAACGTGTAATTAAGGTTATCATACCAAGTAGAAGATAGAATTTCGTAATACTATGTAATGCTAGCAGAGAATTTGGAAATACCACTAGTTGCTTTTGCTATATAACCGTATTTCCTATTCGTTGTATGGATGTAATCAATGACATACAGTCATTTCTTACCCGAGTACTTCACGTGACTTTAGCATGCATGCTATATGAATATATTGGTTGCATGGATGTAATCAATGCCATGCAGCAATGTCTTAGCCAACACGTATTTATCTCATAGGCAGTAGAAGATAGAATCTCCTAATACTATGTAATGCTAGAAGAGATTTTGGAACTACCACTAGTTGCTTTTGCTATATAACCGTATTTCCTATTCGTTGTAATGAATGTCATATAGTGATTCCTTAGCAGAGTACTTCACGTGAATTTAGCATGCATGCTATATGGATACATTGGTTGTATGGATGTAATCAATGCCATACAGCAATTTCTTAGCCAACACGTATTTAAGATTAAGTCATAGGCAGTTGAAGATAGAATTTCATAACACTGCATAGTAATGATACTAGGAGCACTGGTTGATTTAATACATCTGAAAAACTATTTCAAGATCATACCTAGTAGGATAGACTTTCATAATACTTTGTAATAATAACAGAGAATAGAGTATTCCATAATACAATGTAATATACGATGTAGTAGTATTCACTACTACATTGATTACATTCCTTGGATGCAATGAATACATTGTTTGGATGCAATGAATGACATAAAGCGATTTCTTAGCCGAGTATTTAAGGTGTCTGTAGCATGCATGCTATGCATGTAATATACATGCTATACATGTAATCATGTCTGTAGCATGCATGCTATATGGATATAGCAGGTATATATCCTATTCGTTGTATCAATGTAATCAGTGACATACTGTAATTCCTTAGCCAACAAGTATTTAAGGTTCTCATACCCTGTAGAAGACAGAATTTCGTAATACTATGTAATGCTAGCAGAGAATTTGGAAATACCACTAGCTGCTTTTGCTATATAACCGTATTTCCTATTCGTTGTAATCAATGACATATAGTGATTCCTTAGCCGAGTACTTCACGTGACTTTAGCATGCATGCTATATGAATACATTTGTTGTATGGATGTAATCAATGCCATACAGCAATTTCTTAGCCAACACGTATTTAAGATTAAATCATAGGCAGTTGAAGATAGAATTGCATCACACTGCATAGTAATGATAGTAGTAGCACTAGTTGATTTAATACATCTGAAAAACTAGAGCCGCTGCCGCCATAAACGCGCGGCGGCCATTGCGGAAGCGGAGGCCCCGCGAGGACAAAGAACTCGCCGCGGCGTGCCGTTCCCAGGTAGGGGCCACTCCCCCTTCAGGAGGCACGCCGCTCACCTGAGGCGGAGGGGGCGGGGATGGGGCAGCGTCTGGCTTATAAGGTGCTAGCGGCCTGGCCAGGCACATTGCTGCCCGCTCCACGGCCACCCCTCTCTTCCTTTCCTCTCTTCTTCACCTCGACCCCAAAGGCGTTCGTTACCTGAGCAAGAGTTCTTCTCGACTCGCGGCTACGCATTCACCGACGGGTATGAAAAAAAGAGAGAGAGAGAGAGAGAGCCTAGCGGGGGGGGGTTTCCCGTCGGGGTTCCAGTTCCGGGTGTTCATTGTTCTCATCGGGGCGGCAAGGCGTGATTCCTTATACCCGGCTTCTCCCGGTTTTCGGCAGCATACGGCATGGCGCCAGCGGCTCCAAATACCACTTCCAGGAGCACTAGCTCGCGAGCGCGCCCGCAGACCGCCCCTGCTTCCCCCTCCGGGGGAGCGGCCGGCGGGACATGGGCAGCTCTTCGGTGCGGTGCGGGGCGGCGGGCCTTGGCTGGGGGGGAGCGCTCGGCTGCAAGCCGGGGGTCGCGTCGGTCCGGGACTCGCGCGACTCGTTCAGCCACAGCCGCAGGAGGGCGCACGCGTTTACCTGCACACGCATTTACCTGCTCCGCCGCGGGACCCCTCGCACGGATGCAGCAGTTCCTTCTCCGAGGGGAGCGGCCACGAGGCTTCAGTTTTTTCCAACGGCCAGGCTCCCCTCTCAGTGCCTGGGGGTCCCGGGCCACTGCCCTCGGGGGCCTCCCCGGTGAAAAAACGGGGGAGAGTGAGGGTATCTAGCCCGGAAGATCCCGCAGTAGGGGGGTCAGGAATAGGTCCACATTCCGCTGCAACAGCGGGCAGGTCCGTGGGCTGCCCGCAAGGGCTCATGCCGGCTTTCGGTTGGGGTCCTCCGCCATGGGGACCCGCCATGACCGGGGGTACTCACGGCGCTTATCCGCCAGCCCCACCAGGGGCCCCCTTGGGGTTTCGGGGGGGATGGGCCCCTTTCTCTCCTTATGGATTTCCTTCCTGGGGGATCCCAGGGGGGTTGGCAGGGCAAGTGGCTGGGGGCACCGGCACCACAAGGGCACCGGCCGCTCGGCCCTCAGCTGCTCAATCGTCGGGCCGTGGGAAGGCGTCAGGATCGTCCGCAGCCAAGGGGCGAAGCCGCCCACCCCCGCTCGCTGCGGGGACCTCCCGGGCCCCCCGTCCATCATCTCTTCGCACAGAGGAGCTTACATCGGTGAACAGCCCCTCCCAACAGTCTGACCCTGGCGAGCAGCTATCCGAAGAGGAGGGGGGAATCCGGGCCGAGTAGCAGCCAGCCGAAAAAATGGGCGGTGAGTCTTCCACCTCTGACGAGGAGGATGGGGTTGGGCATTGGGATCCTGAGTACTGGCTGCGGGGGGAATGTGTCCCGGGGGTCCCATCTTGGCTGTTACAATGCCGCCAAGAGGCCCGGGCCGGCAGGGCCAAGATCCAGGGCTCGGGGTGCACGCAGGACCCTCCACTGGGGTATAAGGATCGTGATGTTCCTCCTGGCACCCATTTATCTACCAAGCTAAGGGGTGAGGCATTAAGCGGCTGCTATGTGGATTTATTTAAGTTCATTAGGCCCCTTGAGCGGTCTGCACGTACAAGTGTGAAGGGCCCCCACGAGGCGCCGGTTGCATATGACGGCGAACGTTCTTTGCTTGCCTGGACAAGGGGATTCGCTGGATACCTCCGGCTGGTCACGTCAGTTTTCCCCGAGAGGGCCCCGCACTTGGCTGGGCATTTGTCGAATGTGTTGGATGCGAGGATGCTAGGAGGAGAGCCAGCAGCATTGGGATATGATGAAGCGTTTCGGCGACGGGTATCCAGCAACCCCGAGGCCAGATGGGATAGGCCGACCTTTGGGTCCGGGCATTTGGTCCTCGGCAGAAGTCAGCCGGTGGGGCAGAGGGGAATCGCCCTTCATACAGGAAAGACCTGACGGGCGTTTGCTGGGAATACAACCAGAATGGGTGCGAGAGGAAGAAATGTAAGTACTCGCATGCATGCGAGGGGTGTGGGGGTTCACATCCCAAGATAGAGTGTAGCAAGCGGCCCTTTCGGAGGGGCCGGCCCACTCCCAAAAAAGGGGGTGGGTCCGGCACCTCAGGAGGACTCGCGGGAGGCAGCGGGGAGGGGCAGGCTAATGCCTCCTAGCCCTGCTCGGTTGCACGTTAAGGCTCCATCTCCCATCAGGCTATCAACTCTTCTTCCTTTGCTTGCATCTTATCGGGATCAGGCCGCGGCCACTAACCTTAGGGAGGGATTCACTCATGGGTTCCGCATTCCATTCACGGGGGATCGGGTGGCCACGTCTTGCGCTAATTTAAAATCCGCTCGGCTAATGCCGGAGATCGTGGAGGCAAAGCTGCGAAAGGAGCTGGATGCGGGCAGGGTGGTGGGGCCGTATGCAGCCCCTCCCTTGGAGAATCTCCGGGTATCGCCTCCGGGGGTGGTGCCGAAGAGAACGCCAGGTGAGTTTCGCCTCATACACCACCTATCATACCCCAAAGGCTCATCGGTCAACGACTCCATCGATCCAGCCCTCTGTACAGTCAAATATGCCTCTTTCGATCATGCGGTAGCCTTGGTAAGGGCTTGTGGTCCGCGGGCCCTCATGGCAAAATGTGACATCAGGTCAGCCTTCCGCCTCTTACCGGTGCACCCCGGGGATTTCTCATTGCTGGGTTTTAAATTTGGGGGCATGTGGTACGTGGACAGGTCCATGCCTATGGGCTGTGCCGTGGCATGTGCGGCCTTTGAGACATTCAGCTCCTTCGTCAAATGGGTCTTTAAAAGAGAGGGATGGGTCGCCATATATCACGCACTATTTGGACGATTACCTCTTGGTCGGCTCAGCCGGGACGGGGGAGTGCGCCCAGCGCTTATTGGGATTTCAGGAGCTGGCTGATGAACTCGGCATACCGCTGGCTCAGGAGAAGACGGAAGGTCCAACGGAGGTGCTCACCTATCTTGGGATTACCATTGATTCCAGAGAAGGGTGCTCACGGCTGCCGGCGGACAAACTCGGGGCCCTGTCAGGTCAATTACGCGCACTCTTGGCCCGCAATAAGTGTACCCTACGGGAGATGCAGCAGCTTCTCGGCCACCTAAATTTTGCCTGCAAGGCTGTAAAACCTGGGAGAGCCTTTTGCAGGCGCCTGGCTCAGGCAACGGCCGGGATTCAAGCCCCCCAACATCACATTCGCCTCACAAAGCAGATAAAAGCCGACATGGCTATCTGGCTATCATTTTTGTCATCATTTAATGGTGTGGCGATCTGGCAGTCCCCGCTGCTCCTAGGTGATGATCTGCAGGTGCAATCTGATGCGGATGGGAGTTTAGGTTTCGGCGTGTTTTTCAATAACAGATGGTGCGCTCAACCTTGGCCTGCCAGTTGGAAAACCGGGGGCCTCCTTAGGGATCTTACGTTCCTTGAGCTCTTTCCAATTTTGGCCGTGGTGGTTATATGGAGCAAGGAGTTCAAGAACCATAGGTTACCTTTTGGTGTGATAACCAGGCGGTTGTCAGGGTTGTCAATCGGCAGTCTTCTCGCTCCGAGCGGGTAATGCGTTTGGTGCACCGCCTAGTATTGACCTGCTTAAAGTTTAACATTTCTTTTTCCGCCAAGCATGTTCCAAGGGTGGACAACGATATAGCGGATGCTCTATCCCGACTACAAATGCAGCGCTTCAAAATTGAGAGAATAGAGTATTCCATAGAGTAATAACAGAGTATTCCATAGTATTCCATAGAGTAATAACAGAGTATTCCATAGAGTAATAACTGAGAATAGAGTATTCCATAATACCATGTAATATACGATGTAGTAGTATTCACTACTACATTGATTACATTCTTTGGATGCAATGAATGACATAAAGCGATTTCTTAGCCGAGTATTTAAGGTGTCTGTAGCATGCATGCTATACATGTAATATACATGCTATACATGTAATCATGTCTGTAGCATGCATATATATGCATGTATATCCTATTCGTTGTATCGATGTAATCAGTGACGTAATGTAATTCCTTAGCCAACGAGTACTTAAGGTTCTAATACCCAGTAGAAGATAGAATTTCGTAATACTATGTAATGCTAGCAGAGAATTTGGAAATACCACTAGTTGCTTTTGCTTTATGCCCGCCCGGACCTCTTGGCGGCATTGCAACAGCCAAGATGGGAACCCCGGGACACATTCCCCCCACAGCCAGTACTCAGGATCCCAATGCCCAACCCCATCCTCCTCGTCGGAGGTGGAAGTCTCACCGCCCATTTTTTCGGCTGGCTGCTCCTCGGCCCAGATTCCCCCTCCTCTTCGGATAGCTGCTCGCCAGGGTCAGACTGTTGGGAGGGGCTGTCCACCGATGTAAGCTCCTCTGTGCGAAGAGAGGATGGACGGGGGGCCGTACATGCATATATATGCATGCTACAGACATGATTACATGTATAGCATGTATATTACATGTATAGGATGCATGCTACAGACCCCTTAAATACTCGGCTAAGAAATCACTTTATGTCATTCATTGCATCCAAAGAATGTAATCAATGTAGTAGTGAATACTACTACATCGTATATTACATTGTATTACGGAATACTCTATTCTCTGTTATTATTACAAAGTATTATGAAAGTCTATCCTACTGGGTATGATCTTGAAATAGTTTTTCAGATGTATTAAATCAACTAGTGCTACTACTATCATTACTATGCAGTGTTATGAGATTCTATCTTCAACTGCCTAAGAGATAATCTTAAATACGTGTTGGCTAAGAAATTGCTGTATGGCATTGATTACATCCATACAACGAATAGGAAATACGGTTATATAGCAAAAGCAACTAGTGGTATTTCCAAAATCTCTGCTAGCATTACATAGTATTACGAAATTCTATCTTCTTCTACCTATGAGATAAATATGTGTTGGCTAAGACATTGCTGCATGGCATTGATTATATCCATGCAACCAATATATTCATATAGCATGCATGCTAAAGTCACGTGAAGTACTCGGCTAAGAAATCCCTGTTTGTCATTGATTACATCCATACAACGAATAGGAAATACGGTTATATAGCAAAAGCAACTAGTGGTATTTCCAAATTCTCTGCTAGCATTACATAGTATTATGAAATTCTATCTTCTACTGGTTATGATAAACTTAAGTACTCGTTGGCTATAGAGTAACATTATGTCACTGATTACGTCGATTCAACGAATAGGATATATACCTGCTATATCCATATAGCATGCATGCTACAGACATGATTACATGTATAGCATGTATATTACATGTATAGCATGCATGCTACAGACACCTTAAATACTCGGCTAAGAAATCGCTTTATGTCATTCATTGCATCCAAAGAATGTATTCGTTGCATCCAAAGAATGTAATCAATGTAGTAGTGAATACTGCTACATCGTATATTACATTGTATTATGGAATACTCTATTCTCTGTTCTTATTACAAAGTATTATGATAGTCTATCCTACTGAGTATGATCTTGAAATAGTTTTTCAGATGTATTAAATCAACTAGTGCTACTACTAGATTGGTTGAATTAAATCAACTAATGCTAAATCAACTAGTGCTACTAGTGCTACTACTAGATTGAGCCTCTTGTGGCGCAGAGTGGAAAGGCAGCTGTCTGAAAGCTTTGCCCATAAGGCTGGGAGTTCAATCCCAGCAGCCGGCTCAAGGTTGACTCAGCTTTCCATCCTTCCAAGGTCGGTAAAATGAGTAACCAGCTTGCTGGGGGGGTAAACGACCATGACTGGGGAAGGCACTGGCAAACCACCCCGTATTGAGTCTGCCATGAAAACGCTAGAGGGCGTCACCCCAAGGATCAGACATGACTCGGTGCTTGCACAGGGGATACCTTTACCTTTTACCTATACTACTAGATTGACTATTGTTCTTATGCAGTGTTATGAAATTCTATCTTCAACTGCTTATGAGATAATCTTAATTACGTGTTGGCTAAGAAATTGCTGCATGGCATCGATTACATCCATGCAACGAATATATTCATATAGCATGCATGCTAAAGTCATGTGAAGTACTCGGCTAAGGAATCACTATATGTCATTGATTACAACGAATAGGAAATACGGTTATATAGCAAAAGCAACTAGTGGTAGTTCCAAAATCTCTGCTAGCATTACATAGTATTACGAAATTCTATCTTCTATTGAGTATGATAACCTTAAGTACTCCTTGGCTAAGGAATTACATTATGTCACTGATTACGTCGATTCAACGAATAGGATATATACCTGCTATATCCATATAGCATGCATGCTACAGACATGATTACATGTATAGCATGTATATTACATGTATAGCATGCATGCTACAGACACCTTAAACACTCGGCTAAGAAATCGCTTTATGTCATTCATTGCATCCAAAGAATATATTCGTTGCATCCAAAGAATGTAATCAATGTAGTAGTGAATACTGCTACATCGTATATTACATTGTATTATGGAATACTCTATTCTCTGTTCTTATTACAAAGTATTATGAAAGTCTATCCTACTGAGTATGATCTTGAAATAGTTTTTCAGATGTATTAAATCAACTAGTGCTACTACTAGATAGGTTGAAGTACTCTGCTAAGGAATCACTATATGTCATTGATTACAACAAATAGGAAATACGGTTATATAGCAAAAGCAACTAGTGGTAGTTCCAACATCTCTGCTAGCATTACATAGTATTACGAAATTCTATCTTCTACTGCCTATGAGATAAATACGTGTTGGCTAAGACATTGCTGCATGGCATTGATTACATCCATGCAACCAATATATTCATATAGCATTCATGCTAAAGTCACGTGAAGTACTCGGCTAAGAAATCACTGTATGTCATTGATTACATCCATACAATGAATAGGAAATACGGTTATATAGCAAAAGCAACTAGTGGTACTTCCAAATTCTCTGCTAGCATTACATAGTATTACGAAATTCTATCTTCTACGATAACCTTAAGTACTCGTTGATATGATAACCTTAAGTACTCGTTGGCTAAGGAATTACATTACGTCACTGATTACATCGATACAACGAATAGGATATACATGCATATATATGCATGCTACAGACATGATTACATGTATAGCATGTATATTACATGTATAGCATGCATGCTACAGACCCCTTAAATACTCGCCTAAGAAATCGCTTTATGTCATTCATTGCATCCAAAGAATGTAATCAATGTAGTAGTGAATACTACTACATCGTAAATTACATTGTATTATGGAATACTCTATTCTCTGTTATTATTACAAAGTATTATGAAAGTCTATCCTACTGGGTATGATCTTGAAATAGTTTTTCAGATGTATTAAATCAACTAGTGCTACTACTATCATTACTATGCAGTGTTATGAAATTCTATCTTCAACTGCCTATGAGATAATCTTAAATACGTGTTGGCTAAGAAATTGCTGTATGGCATTGATTACATCCATACAACGAATGTATTCATATAGCATGCATGCTAAAGTCACGTGAAGTACTCGGCTAAGGAATCACTATATGTCATTGATTACAACGAATAGGAAATACGGTTATATAGCAAAAGGAACTAGTGGTATTTCCAAATTCTCTGCTAGCATTACATAGTATTACGAAATTCTATCTTCTATTGGGTATGATAACCTTAAGTACTCCTTGGCTAAGGAATTACATTATGTCACTGATTACATCGATACAACTAATAGGATATATACCTGCTATATCCATATAGCATGCATGCTACAGACATGATTACATGTATAGCATGTATATTACATGTATAGTATGCATGTAACAGACACCTTAAATACTCGGCTAAGAAATCGCTTTATGTCATTCATTGCATCCAAAGAATGTATTCATTGCATCCAAAGAATGTAATCAATGTAGTAGTGAATACTACTACATCGTATATTACAATGTATTATGGAATACTCTATTCTCTGTTCTTATTACAAAGAATTATGAAAGTCTATCCTACTGGGTATGATCTTAAAATAGTTTTTCAGATGTATTAAATCAACTAGTGCTACTACTATCATTACTATGCAGTGTTATGAAATTCTATCTTCAACTGCATATGATTTCCTATGCATATGATTTCCTATTTCCTATTCGTTGTATGGATGTAGTCAATGACATACAGTGATTTCTTAGCCGAGTACTTCACGTGATTTTAGCATGCATGCTATATGAATATATTTGTTGTATGGATGTAATCAATGCCATGCAGCAATGTCTTAGCCAACACGTATTTAAGATTATCTCATAGGCAGTTGAAGATAGAATTTCATAACACTGCATAGTAATGATAGTAGTAGCACTAGTTGATTTAATACATCTGAAAAACTATTTCAAGATCATACCCAGTAGGATAGACTTTCATAATACTTTGTAATAATAACAGAGAATAGATTATTCCATAATACAATGTAATATACGATGTAATAGTATTCACTACTACATTGATTAAAGAGCCTCTTGTGGCGCAGGGTGGTAAGGCAGCAGAAATGCTGTCTGAAACTGTCTGCCCATGAGGCTGGCGGTTCAATCCCAGCAGCCGGCTCAAGGTTGACTCAGCCTTCCATCCTTCCGAGGTCGGTAAAATGAGTACCCAGCTTGCTGCTGGGGGGTAAACGGTAATGACTGGGGAAGGCACTGGCAAACCACCCCGTATTGAGTCTGCCAAGAAAACGCTAGAGGGCGTCACCCCAAGGGTCAGGCATGACTCGGTGCTTGCACAGGGGATACCTTTACCTTTACCTTTACTACATTGATTACGCTCTTTGGATGCAATGAATACATTCTTTGGATGCAATTAATTATAGCGATTTCTTAGCCGAGTATTTAAGGTGTCTGTAGCATGCATGCTATATGGATATAGCAGGTATATATCCTATTCATTGTATCAATGTAATCAGTGACATAATGTAATTCCTTAGCCAACGAGTAATTAAGGTTATCATACCAAGTAGAAGATAGAATTTCGTAATACTATGTAATGCTAGCAGAGAATTTGGAAATACCACTAGTTGCTTTTGCTATATAACTGTATTTCCTATTCGTTGTATGGATGTAATCAATGACATAACGTGATTTCTTACCCGAGTACTTCACGTGACTTTAGCATGCATGATATATGAATATATTGGTTGCATGGATGTAATCAATGCCATGAAGCAATGTCTTAGCCAACACGTATTTATCTCATAGGCAGTAGAAGATAGAATCTCGTAATACTATGTAATGCTAGAAGAGATTTTGGAACTACCACTAGTTGCTTTTGCTATATAACCGTATTTCCTATTCGTTGTAATGAATGTCATATAGTGATTCCTTAGCAGAGTACTTCACGTGAATTTAGCATGCATGCTATATGAATATATTGGTTGTATGGATGTAATCAATGCCATACAGCAATTTCTTAGCCAACACGTATTTAAGATTAAATCATAGGCAGTTGAAGATAGAATTTCATAACACTGCATAGTAATGATTGTAGTAGCACTAGTTGATTTAATACATCTGAAAAACTATTTCAAGATCATACCCAGTAGGATAGACTTTCATAATACTTTGTAATAATAACAGAGAATAGAGTATTCCATAATACAATGTAATTTACGATGTAGTAGTATTCACTACTACATTGATTACATTCATTGGATGCAATGAATACATTCTTTGGATGCAATGAATGACATAAAGCGATTTCTTAGCCGAGTATTTAAGGGGTCTGTAGCATGCATGCTATACATGTAATATACATGCTATACATGTAATCATGTCTTTAGCATGCATATATATGCATGTATATCCTATTCGTTGTATCGATGTAATCAGTGACATAATGTAATTCCTTAGCCAACGAGTACTTAACGTTATCATATCAACGAGTACTTAAGGTTATCGTAGAAGATAGAATTTCGTAATACTATGTAATGCTAGCAGAGAATTTGGAAGTACCACTAGTTGCTTTTGCTATATAACCGTATTTCCTATTCGATGTAATCAATGACATACAGTGATTTCTTAGCCGAGTACTTCACGTGACTTTAGCATGAATGCTATATGAATATATTGGTTGCATGGATGTAATCAATGCCATGCAGCAATGTCTTAGCCAACACGTATTTATCTCATAGGCAGTTGAAGATAGAATTTCATAACACTGCATAGTAATGTTAGTTGTAGCACTAGTTGATTTAATACATCTGAAAAACTGTTTTAAGATCATACCCAGTAGGACAGACTTTCATAATACTTTGTAATAATAACAGAGAATAGAGTATTCCATAATACAATGTAATAAATGATGTAGTAGTATTCACTAGTACATTGATTACATTCTTTGGATGTAATAAATGACATAAAGCGATTTCTTAGCCGAGTATTTAAGGGGTCTGTAGCATGCATGCTGTACATGTAATATACATGCTATACATGTAATTATGTCTGTAGCATGCATATATATGCATGTATATCCTATTCGTTGTATCGATGTAATCAGTGACATAATGTAATTCCTTAGCCAACGAGTACTTAAGGTTATCATATCAACGAGTACTTAAGGTTATCGTAGAAGATAGAATTTCGTAATACTATGTAATGCTAGCAGAGATTTTGGAACTACCACTAGTTGCTTTTGCTATATAACCGTATTTCCTATTCGTTGTAATCAATGACATATAGTGATTCCTTAGCAGAGTACTTCACGTGAATTTAGCCTGCATGCTATATATATAATCTTAAATACATGTTGGCTAAGAAATTGCTGTATGGCATTGATTACATCCATACAACGAATGTATTCATATAGCATGCATGCTAAAGTCACGTGAAGTACTCGGGTAAGGAATCACTATATGTCATTGATTACAACGAATAGGAAATACGGTTATATAGCAAAAGCAACTAGTGGTATTTCCAAATTCTCTGCTAGCATTACATAGTATTACGAAATTCTATCTTCTACTGGGTATGATAACCTTAAGTACTCGTTGGCTAAGGAATTACATTATGTCACTGATTACATCGATACAACGAATAGGATATATACCTGCTATATCCATATAGCATGCATGCTACAGACATGATTACATGTATAGCATGTGTATCACATGTATAGCTTGCATGCTACAGACACCTTAAATACTCGGCTAAGAAATCGCTTTATGTCATTCATTGCATCCAAAGAATGTATTCATTGCATCCAAAGAATGTAATCAATGTAGTAGTTAATACTACTACATCGTATATTACATTGTATTATGGAATACTCTATTCTCTGTTCTTATTACAAAGTATTATGAAAGTCTATCCTACTGGGTATGATCTTGAAATAGTTTTTCAGATGTATTAAATCAACTAGTGCTACTACTATCATTACTATGCAGTGTTATGAAATTCTATCTTCAACTGCCTATGAGATAATCTTAAATACATGTTGGCTAAGAAATTGCTGTATGGCATTGATTACATCCATACAACGAATGTATTCATATAGCATGCATGCTAAAGTCACGTGAAGTACTCGGGTAAGGAATCACTATATGTCATTGATTACAACGAATAGGAAATACGGTTATATAGCAAAAGCAACTAGTGGTATTTCCAAATTCTCTGCTAGCATTACATAGTATTACGAAATTCTATCTTCTACTGGGTATGATAACCTTAAGTACTCGTTGGCTAAGGAATTACATTATGTCACTGATTACATCGATACAACGAATAGGATATATACCTGCTATATCCATATAGCATGCATGCTACAGACATGATTACATGTATAGCATGTGTATCACATGTATAGCTTGCATGCTACAGACACCTTAAATACTCGGCTAAGAAATCGCTTTATGTCATTCATTGCATCCAAAGAATGTATTCATTGCATCCAAAGAATGTAATCAATGTAGTAGTTAATACTACTACATCGTATATTACATTGTATTATGGAATACTCTATTCTCTGTTCTTATTACAAAGTATTATGAAAGTCTATCCTACTGGGTATGATCTTGAAATTGCGGAGGCAGGCGGGCATACCCGCAGTCCAAATGAACACGCATACGAGTTTCTTGGCAAAAGTGGGTCACAGTTTATTAAAATACAAACAAAAACATTCCCTGAGCGTGGGCACACCCTAAGGTGGAGGGGTGGATCCATGACCTCCCCTTCTTCGCTGCTGCCATCATGCAGCCCCCTGGAAGAGAGGGGGAGTTAATCTCCAGCGGGCCCGCCCACGGGGCTGGCCGACCTTTCGGCCGGACCCCTAACCATCAGGCCCGCTATCCCCCTTGGGAAGGCAAGACTGGCCGGGCCCCACGGGCGTCAACCTCATTGGAGCCCGCCCCCAGCCGCCCTGCCATGGAAAGCGGCCGGCCCCTCTAGTGAAGCCGGCCCGCCAGCCACGGCCGCCTCCTTAGGGGAGGCTCCCGCAAGTGGGCACCCCCTGGCTCACGGGCGCAGGTTGTGCCCCCCCTGGATCCGCCCCTTAACAAACCGCCAACTGCTCGTTATACTGCAGAGTGACCCAGAACCGCTAAATAGGGTGGGAGGGAAGGAAGAGAGGGGTGGCCGTGGAGCGGGCAGCAATGTGCCTGGCCAGGCCGCTAGCGCCTTATAAGCCAGCCGCTGCCCCGTCCTTGCCCACTCCGCCTCAGGTGAGCGGCGTGCCTCCTGAAAGGGGAGTGCCCCTACCTGGGAACGGCACGCTACGGTGAGTTCTTTGTCCTCACGGGGCCTCCGCTTCCGCAATGGCCGCCGCGCGTTTATGGCGGCAGCGGCTCTTGCGGAGGCAGGCGGGCATACCCGCAGTCCAAATGAACACGCATACGAGTTTCTTGGCAAAAGTGGGTCACAGTATATTAAAATACAAACAAAGACATCCCCTGAGCATGGGCACACCCTAAGGTGGAGGGGTGGATCCATGACCTCCCCTTCTTCGCTGCTGCCATCATGCAGCCCCCTGGAAGAGAGGGGGAGGTAATCTCCAGCGGGCCCGCCCCCGGGGCCGGCCGACCTGTCGGCCGGACCCCTAACCATCAGGCCCGCTATCCCCCTTGGGAAGGCAAGACTTGCCGGGTCCCACGGGCGTCAACCTCATTGGAGCCCGCCCCCAGCCGCCCTGCCATGGAAAGCGGCCGGCCCCTCTAGTGAAGCCGGCCCGCCAGCCACGGCCGCCTCCTTAGGGGAGGCTCCCGCAAGTGGGCACTCCCTGGCTCACGGGCACAGGTTGTGCCCCCCCCTGGATCCGCCCCTTAACAAACCGCCACAGAGCGGGAGCTAGTGCCACGGCTCCCGCTCCCGCCAACGCTCATGGCGAGATGAGCCCTTCCAAAGCTGCCCGAAGATCTGCTAGCCAAAGATCCTGACCCCACTCCGAGAGGTGTACGCCATCCTGCCGAAAGAGGGGGGCCAAGCCAAACATTATATCGGGGTGCGGTATGACCGAGCAGCGCCGAGTCTCGCAGGATCTCCTGACAGTGCGGCAAATCTTGCGCCGTGCCATGTCCACCTTGCTTGGGTCCCGAGCACCTTTCCATGAGCGCCGCACCAGGAGCTCGCACCACCGCACCAGTGTCCCGGGGCAGAGTTGCTGGATGATAAGCAAGTCCCTCATGATGGAAACGGCCAGGTCCAACGCCGGTATAGCAGGTAAGTCATTTCCCCCCAGCTGAATAACGATCACGTCCGGGGGAGGGCAGTCCCCCAGCCGCCGTCGGATGAGCGGAAGAAGATCGTGCCACCGCATGCCGCGGGATCCGTGCCATGTAATGTCAAAAGACCGTTCGAGGCCCAAATGGGCGCCCCATCCAGACTGTCTTGCGTACTCCCCGGCCCAGTAAACGATGCTGTGGCCCACGATCCAAGCTCGACGTCTCCTGAATCCAGAACCTGTGAGCGGTATTAAAGTAGTGAAAGGTCAGGCCGAATATATGTCTTGAAGGCGGATGACCGCCAACGCCCCAGTGCTTTGATGCCCTCAGTGCTCATGCCGTCATGAGCGGCTTGGCTGGCCGCCCCGATCCGGAAGGAGTGGGAGCTGAACCCGTCAGTAGGTATACCCAAGCCCCTCAGGCAGGCATGTAGGACCGCCGAGAATTGAAATCGCGATAGCGACGTGCCGTCCCTATGCATGAAGAGGATACCAGGGACCTTTGGGCGTAAGGCCAAAAATTTCGAAACCCCTTTTACTGGGCAAAGGGGGTCTCGCCCCCGCGCTGGAAGGACAACCAGAGCCCCTGCCCCCTGCTGGTCCGTCTTAGACCGCCGCAAGCGGATATGCAGATGCCCATCCCTAATTTGTACGTCTTCCCTGCCGATGGCACTATTCGAGACACCCGTGCGAGATGCCGCGGCCACCTCGCTGATGCGGAAGGCCCCAAAATATGCAACCAAGAATGCCGCGCGGAAAAGTAAAGCTTCATAGGGGGAAAAACACTCTGTGTGCAATTGCGCAATCAATTTTTCCAACAATGCCCCAGTGATTGGCGGACGAGCGTCCTGGGCCCTTGGCGCTATTCTGCGCCAACCCTCCAATGCTTTGCGGATCACGAAGGATGACCTGGGATCCCACCATCCCTGCAACCTGCAAAAGAACGCAAGACCAGACAATTGAACATTCAGAGTCCTGGCAGAACGCCCATTGTCCCGCAGATATGCCAAATAGCGTAATATGGACTCCTCGGACGGCGGGAATGGCGTGGTTCCCAGTTGATCCCGTAAGCATGCCTGATAACCCGAAATTGCCGCAGCGTAGGACCGGCGCGTAGATGGCGCCAGTGATGCCGATAGCCCGTCCTGAACTACTCGACGCCAAGATTCCAGAGGTCCCCGGGGAAGTCTTCTGGGGTCGGGTCCGCTTCCGGATCAAGGATTTTGAAGCGCTGCATGTGTAGTCGGGATAGAGCATCCGCTATATCGTTGTCCACCCCTGGAACATGCTTGGCGGAAAAAGAAATGTTAAACTTTAAGCAGGTCAACACTAGGCGGCGCACCAAACACATTACCCGCTCGGAGCGAGAAGACTGCCGATTGACAACCCTGACAACCGCCTGGTTATCACACCAAAAGGTAACCTATGGTTCTTGAACTCCTTGCTCCATATAACCACCGCGGCCAAAATTGGAAAGAGCTCAAGGAACGTAAGATCCCTAAGGAGGCCCCCTGGATACCCGTCGCCGAAACGCTTCATCATATCCCAATGCTGCTGGCTCTCCTCCTAGCATCCTCGCATCCAACACATTGGACAAATGCCCAGCCAAGTGCGGGGCCCTCTCGGGGAAAACTGACGTGACCAGCCGGAGGTATTCAGCAAATCCGCTTGTCCAGGCAAGCAAAGAACGTTCGCCGTCATATGCAACCGGCGCCTCGCGGGGGCCCTTCACGCTTGTACGTGCAGACCGCTCAAGGGGCCTAATGAACTTACATAAATCCACATAGCAGCCGCTTAATGCCTTACCCCTTAGCTTGGTAGATAAATGGGTGCCAGGAGGAACATCACGATCCTTATACCCCAGTGGAGGGTCCTGCGCGCACCCCGAGCCCTGGATCTTGGCCCTGCCCGCCCGGGCCTCTTGGCGGCATTGCAACAGCCAAGATGGGAACCCCGGGACACATTCCCCCCACAGCCAGTACTCAGGATCCCAATGCCCAACCCCATCCTCCTCGTCGGAGGTGGAAGACTCACCGCCCATTTTTTCGGCTGGCTGCTCCTCGGCCTGGATTCCCCCCTCCTCTTCGGATAGCTGCTCGCCAGGGTCAGACTGTTGGGAGGGGCTGTCCACCGATGTAAGCTCCTCTGTGCGAAGAGAGGATGGACGGGGGGCCCGGGAGGTCCCCGCAGCGAGCGGGGGTGGGCAGCTCCGCCCCTTGGCTGCGGATGATCCTGACGCCTTCCCACGGCCCGACGATTGAGCAGCTGAGGGCCGAGCGACCGGTGCCCTTGTGGCGGCCGGCCGGGGGGCTGAACGACCGGTTGCCCTGCCCCCACCAAGCTCCGCGGACGAGCCCTGTAAAACCCCCCCAGCCACTTGCCCTGCCAACCCCCCTGGGATCCCCCAGGAAGGAAATCCATAAGGAGAGAAAGGGGCCCATCCCCCCCGAAACACCAGGGGGGCCCTGGTGGGGCTGGCGGATTAGCGCCGTGAGTACCCCCGGACATGGCGGGTCCCCATGGCGGAGGACCCCAACCGAAAGCCGGCATGAGCCCTTGCGGGCAGCCGGCGGACCCGCCTGCTGTTGCAGCGGAATGCGGACCTATTCCTGACCCCCCTACTGCGGGATCTTCCGGGCTAGATACCCTCACTATCCCCCGTTTTTTCACCGGGGAGGCCCCCGAGGGCAGTGGCCCGGGACCCCCAGGCACTGAGAGGGGAGCCTGGCCGGTGGAAAAAACTGAAGCCTCGTGGCCGCTCCCCTCGGAGAAGGAACTGCTGCATCCGGGTGAGGGGTCCCGTGGCGGAGCAGGTAAACCCGTGCGCCCACGGCGTACTGACAAATTCCCGCCCCCTGCTCCTCCTGCGGCTGTGGCTGAAAGAGCCGCGCAAGTCCCGGACCGACGCGACCCCCGGCTTGCAGCCGAGCGCTCCCCCCTGGCCAAGGCCCGCCACCCCACCCCGCGCCGAAGAGCTGCCCGTGTCCCGCCGTCCGCTCCCCTGGAGGGGGAAGCAGGGGCGGTCTGCGGGCGCGCTCGCGAGCTAGTGCTCCTGGAAGTGGTTTTTGGAGCCGCTGGCGCCATGCCGTATGCTGCCGAAAACCGGGAGAAACCGGGTAGAAGGAATCACGCCTTGCCGCCCCGATGAGAACAATGAACACCCGGAACTGGAACCCCGAAGGGAAACCCCCCCCGCTAGGCTCTCTCTCTCTCCCTCTCTCTTTTTTTTTAAATACCCGTCGGTGAATGCGCAGCCGAGAGTCAAGAAGAACTCTTGCTCAGGTAACGAACGCTGTTGGGGTCGAGGCGAAGAAGACAGGAAAGGAAGAGAGGGGTGGCCGTGGAGCGGGCAGCAATGTGCCTGGCCAGGCCGCTAGCGCCTTATAAGCCAGCCGCTGCCCCGTCCCCGACCCTTCCCCTCAGGTGAGCGGCGTGCCTTTTGAAGGGGGAGTGGCCCCTACCTGGGAACGGCACGCCGCGGCGAGTTCTTTGTTCTCGCGGGGCCTCCGCTTCCGCAATGGCCGCCACGCGTTTATGGCGGCAACGGCTCTAGTTTTTCAGATGTATTAAATTAACTAGTGCTACTACTATCATTACTATGCAGTGTTATGCAATTCTATCTTCAACTGCCTATGATTTAATCTTGAATACGTGTTGGCTAAGAAATTGCTGTATGGCATTGATTATATCCATACAACGAATGTATTCATATAGCATGCATGCTAAAGTCACGTGAAGTACTCGGCTAAGGAATCACTATATGTCATTGATTACAACGAAAAGGAAATACGGTTATATAGCAAAAGCAACTAGTGGTAGTTCCAAAATCTCTGCTAGCATTACATAGTATTACAAAATTCTTCTACTGGGTATGATAACCTTAAGTACTCGTTGGCTAAGGAATTACATTATGTCACTGATTACATCGATACAACGAATAGGATATACATGCATATATATGCATGCTACAGACATGATTACATGTATAGCTTGTATATTACATGCATAGCATGCATGCTACAGACCCCTTAAATACTCGGCTAAGAAATCGCTTTATGTCATTCATTGCATCCAAAGAATGTAATCAATGTAGTACCGAATACTACTACATCGTATATTACATTGTATTATGGAATACTCTATTCTCTGTTATTATTACGAAGTATTATGAAAGTCTATCCTACTGGGTATGATCTTGAAATAGTTTTTCAGATGTATTAAATCAACTAGTGCTACTACTATAATTACTATGCAGTGTTATGAAATTCTATCTTCAAATGCCTATGATTTAATCTTGAATACGTGTTGGCTAAGAAATTGCTGTATGGCATTGATTATATCCATACAACGAATGTATTCATATAGCATGCATGCTAAAGTCACGTGAAGTACTCGGCTAAGGAATCACTATATGTCATTGATTACAACGAAAAGGAAATACGGTTATATAGCAAAAGCAACTAGTGGTAGTTCCAAAATCTCTGCTAGCATTACATAGTATTACAAAATTCTTCTACTGGGTATGATAACCTTAAGTACTCATTGGCTAAGGAATTACATTATGTCACTGATTACATCGATACAACGAATAGGATATACATGCATATATATGCATGCTACAGACATGATTACATGTATAGCTTGTATATTACATGCATAGCATGCATGCTACAGACCCCTTAAATACTCGGCTAAGAAATCGCTTTATGTCATTCATTGCATCCAAAGAATGTAATCAATGTAGTACCGAATACTACTACATCGTATATTACATTGTATTATGGAATACTCTATTCTCTGTTATTATTACAAAGTATTATGAAAGTCTATCCTACTGGGTATGATCTTGAAATAGTTTTTCAGATGTATTAAATCAACTAGTGCTACTACTATAATTACTATGCAGTGTTATGAAATTCTATCTTCAAATGCCTATGATTTAATCTTGAATACGTGTTGGCTAAGAAATTGCTGTATGGCATTGATTATATCCATACAACGAATGTATTCATATAGCATGCATGCTAAAGTCACGTGAAGTACTCGGCTAAGGAATCACTATATGTCATTGATTACAACGAAAAGGAAATACGGTTATATAGCAAAAGCAACTAGTGGTAGTTCCAAAATCTCTGCTAGCATTACATAGTATTACAAAATTCTTCTACTGGGTATGATAACCTTAAGTACTCATTGGCTAAGGAATTACATTATGTCACTGATTACATCGATACAACGAATAGGATATACATGCATATATATGCATGCTACAGACATGATTACATGTATAGCTTGTATATTACATGCATAGCATGCATGCTACAGACCCCTTAAATACTCGGCTAAGAAATCGCTTTATGTCATTCATTGCATCCAAAGAATGTAATCAATGTAGTACCGAATACTACTACATCGTATATTACATTGTATTATGGAATACTCTATTCTCTGTTATTATTACAAAGTATTATGAAAGTCTATCCTACTGGGTATGATCTTGAAATAGTTTTTCAGACGTATTAAATCTAGTGCTACTACTATCATTACTATGCAGTGTTATGAAATTCTATCTTCAAATGCCTATGATTTAATCTTGAATACGTGTTGGCTAAGAAATTGCTGTATGGCATTGATTATATCCATACAACGAATGTATTCATATAGCATGCATGCTAAAGTCACGTGAAGTACTCGGCTAAGGAATCACTATATGTCATTGATTACAACGAAAAGGAAATACGGTTATATAGCAAAAGCAACTAGTGGTAGTTCCAAAATCTCTGCTAGCATTACATAGTATTACAAAATTCTTCTACTGGGTATGATAACCTTAAGTACTCGTTGGCTAAGGAATTACATTATGTCACTGATTACATCGATACAACGAATAGGATATACATGCATATATATGCATGCTACAGACATGATTACATGTATAGCATGTATATTACATGTATAGGATGCATGCTACAGACCCCTTAAATACTCGGCTAAGAAATCACTTTATGTCATTCATTGCATCCAAAGAATGTAATCAATGTAGTAGTGAATACTACTACATCGTATATTACATTGTATTACGGAATACTCTATTCTCTGTTATTATTACAAAGTATTATGAAAGTCTATCCTACTGGGTATGATCTTGAAATAGTTTTTCAGAGGTATTAAATCAACTAGTGCTACTACTATCATTACTATGCAGTGTTATGAGATTCTATCTTCAACTGCCTAAGAGATAATCTTAAATACGTGTTGGCTAAGAAATTGCTGTATGGCATTGATTACATCCATACAACGAATAGGAAATACGGTTATATAGCAAAAGCAACTAGTGGTATTTCCAAAATCTCTGCTAGCATTACATAGTATTACGAAATTCTATCTTCATCTACCTATGAGATAAATACGTGTTGGCTAAGACATTGCTGCATGGCATTGATTATATCCATGCAACCAATATATTCATATAGCATGCATGCTAAAGTCACGTGAAGTACTCGGCTAAGAAATCCCTGTTTGTCATTGATTACATCCATACAACGAATAGGAAATACGGTTATATAGCAAAAGCAACTAGTGGTATTTCCAAATTCTCTGCTAGCATTACATAGTATTATGAAATTCTATCTTCTACTGGGTATGATAAACTTAAGTACTCGTTGGCTATAGAGTAACATTATGTCACTGATTACGTCGATTCAACGAATAGGATATATACCTGCTATATCCATATAGCATGCATGCTACAGACATGATTACATGTATAGCATGTATATTACATGTATAGCATGCATGCTACAGACACCTTAAATACTCGGCTAAGAAATCGCTTTATGTCATTCATTGCATCCAAAGAATGTATTCGTTGCATCCAAAGAATGTAATCAATGTAGTAGTGAATACTGCTACATCGTATATTACATTGTATTATGGAATACTCTATTCTCTGTTCTTATTACAAAGTATTATGAAAGTCTATCCTACTGAGTATGATCTTGAAATAGTTTTTCAGATGTATTAAATCAACTAGTGCTATCCTAGATTGGTTGAATTAAATCAACTAATGCTAAATCAACTAGTGCTACTAGTGCTACTACTAGATTGAGCCTCTTGTAGCGCAGAGTGGAAAGGCAGCTGTCTGAAAGCTTTGCCCATAAGGCTGGGAGTTCAATCCCAGCAGCCGGCTCAAGGTTGACTCAGCCTTCCATCCTTCCAAGGTCGGTAAAATGAGTAACCAGCTTGCTGGGGGGTAAACGGTCATGACTGGGGAAGGCACTGGCAAACCACCCCGTATTGAGTCTGCCATGAAAACGCTAGAGGGCGTCACCCCAAGGATCAGACATGACTCGGTGCTTGCACAGGGGATACCTTTACCTTTTACCTATACTACTAGATTGACTATTGTTCTTATGCAGTGTTATGAAATTCTATCTTCAACTGCTTATGAGATAATCTTAATTACGTGTTGGCTAAGAAATTGCTGCATGGCATCGATTACATCCATGCAACGAATATATTCATATAGCATGCATGCTAAAGTCACGTGAAGTACTCGGCTAAGGAATCACTATATGTCATTGATTACAACGAATAGGAAATACGGTTATATAGCAAAAGCAACTAGTGGTAGTTCCAAAATCTCTGCTAGCATTACATAGTATTACGAAATTCTATCTTCAACTGCCTATGAGATAAAAACGTGTTGGCTAAGACATTGCTGCATGGCATTGATTATATCCATGCAACGAATATATTCATATAGCATGCATGCTAAAGTCACGGGAAGTACTCGGCTAAGAAATCACTGTATGTCATTGATTACAACGAATAGGAAATACGATTATATCGCAATAGGAACTAGTGGTATTTCCAAATTCTCTGCTAGCATTACATAGTATTACGAAATTCTATCTTCTACTGGGTATGATAACCTTAAGTACTCGTTGGCTAAGGAATTACATTATGTCACTGATTACATCGATACACCGAATAGGATATATACCTGCTATATCCAGATAGCATGCATGCTACAGACACCTTAAATACTCAGCTAAGAAATCGCCTTATGTCATTCATTGCATCCAAAGAATGTATTCATTGCATCCAAAGAATGTAATCAATGTAGTAGTGAATACCACTACATCGTATATTACATTGTATTATGGAATCCTCTATTCTATGTTCTTATTACAAAGTATTATGAAAGTCTATCCTACTGGGTATGATCTTGAAATAGTTTTTCAGATGTATTAAATCAACTAGTGCTACTACTATCATTACTATGCAGTGTTATGAAATTCTATCTACTACTGCCTATGAGATAAATACGTGTTGGCTAAGAAATTGCTGCATGGCATTGATTACATGATACGTGTTGGCTAAGAAATTGCTGCATGGCATTGATTACATCCATGCAACGAATATATTCATATAGCATGCATGCTAAAGTCACGTGAAGTACTCGGCTAAGAAATCACTGTATGTCATTGATTACATCCATACAACGAATAGGAAATACGGTTATATAGCAAAAGCAACTAGTGGTATTTCCAAATTCTCTGCTAGCATTACATAGTATTATGAAATTCTATCTTCTACTGGGTATGATAACCTTAAGTACTCGTTGGCTAAGGAATTACATTATGTCACTGATTACGTCGATACAACGAATAGGATATATACCTGCTATATCCATATAGCATGCATGCTACAGACATGATTATATGTATAGCATGTATATTACATGTATAGCATGCATGCTACAGACCCCTTAAATACTCGGCTAAGAAATCGCTTTATGTCATTCATTGCATCCAAAGAATGTATTCATTGCATCCAAAGAATGTAATCAATGTAGTAGTGAATACTACTACATCGTATATTACATTGTATTATGGAATACTCTATTCTCTGTTATTATTACATAGTATTATGAAAGTCTATCCTACTGGGTATGATCTTGAAATAGTTTTTCAGATGTATTAAATCAACCAGTGCTACTACTATTACTATGCAGTGTTATGAAATTCTATCTTCAACTGCCTATGACTTAATCTTAAATACGTGTTGGCTAAGAAATTGCTGTATGGCATTGATTACATCCATACAACGAATAGGAAATACGGTTATATAGCACAAGCAACTAGTGGTATTTCCAAATTCTCTGCTAGCATTACATAGTATTACGAAATTCTATCTTCTACTGGGTATTAGAACCTTAAGTACTCGTTGGCTAAGGAATTACAGTATGTCACTAATTACATCGAAAGAACGAATAGGATATATACCTGCTATATCCATATAGCATGCATGCTACAGACATGATTACATATATAGCATGTATATTACATGTATAGCATGCATGCTACAGACACCTTAAATACTCGGCTAAGAAATCGCTTTATGTCATTCATTGCATCCAAAGAATGTATTCGTTGCATCCAAAGAATGTAATCAATGTAGTAGTGAATACTGCTACATCGTATATTACATTGTATTATGGAATACTCTATTCTCTGTTCTTATTACAAAGTATTATGAAAGTCTATCCTACTGAGTATGATCTTGAAATAGTTTTTCAGATGTATTAAATCAACTAGTGCTACTACTAGATTGGTTGAATTAAATCAACTAATGCTAAATCAACTAGTGCTACTAGTGCTACTACTAGATTGAGCCTCTTGTGGCGCAGAGTGGAAAGGCAGCTGTCTGAAATAACAGAGAATAGAGTATTCCATAATACAATGTAATATACGATGTCATAGTATTCACTACTACATTAAATACGTTCTTTGGATGCAATGAATACATTCTTTGGATGCAATGAATGACATAAAACGATTTCTTAGCCGAGTATTTAAGGTGTCTGTAGCATGCATGCTATACATGTAATATGAATATATTCCCTAGGATGCTAGGAGGAGAGCCAGCAGCATTGGGATATGATGAAGCGTTTCGGCGACGGGTATCCAGCAACCCCGAGGCCAGATGGGATAGGCCGACCTTTGGGTCCGGGCATTTGGTCCTCGGCAGAAGTCAGCCGGTGGGGCGGAGGGGAATCGCCCTTCATACAGGAAAGACCTGACGGGCGTTTGCTGGGAATACAACCAGAATGGGTGCGAGAGGAAGAAATATAAGTACTCGCATGTATGCGAGGGGTGTGGGGGTTCACATCCCAAGATAGAGTGTAGCAAGCGGCCCTTTCGGAGGGGCCGGCCCACTCCCAAAAAAGGGGGTGGGTCCGGCACCTCAGGAGGACTCGCGGGAGGCAGCGGGGAGGGGCAGGCTAATGCCTCCTAGCCCTGCTTTGTTGCACGTTAAGGCTCTATCTCCCATCAGGCTATCAACTCTTCTTCCTTTGCTTGCATCTTATCGGGATCAGGCCGCGGCCACTAACCTTAGGGAGGGATTCACTCATGGGTTCCGCATTCCATTCACGGGGGATCGGGTGGCCACGTCTTGCGCTAATTTAAAATCCGCTTGGCTAATGCCGGAGATCGTGGAGGCAAAGCTGCGAAAGGAGCTGGATGCGGGCAGGGTGGTGGGGCCGTATGCAGCCCCTCCCTTGGAGAATCTCCGGGTATCGCCTCCGGGGCTGGTGCCGAAGAGAACGCCAGGTGAGTTTCGCCTCATACACCACCTATCATACCCCAAAGGCTCATCGGTCAACGACTCCATCGATCCAGCCCTCTGTACAGTCAAATATGCCTCTTTCGATCATGCGGTAGCCTTGGTAAGGGCTTGTGGTCCGCGGGCCCTCATGGCAAAATGTGACATCAGGTCAGCCTTCCGCCTCTTACCGGTGCACCCCGGGGATTTCTCATTGCTGGGGTTTAAATTTGGGGGCATGTGGTACGTGGACAGGTCCATGCCTATGGGCTGTGCCGTGGCATGTGCGGCCTTTGAGACATTCAGCTCCTTCGTCAAATGGGTCTTTAAAAGAGAGGGATGGGTCGCCATATATCACGCACTATTTGGACGACTACCTCTTGGTCGGCTCAGCCGGGACGGGGGAGTGCGCCCAGCGCTTATTGGGATTTCAGGAGCTGGCTGATGAACTCGGCATACCGCTGGCTCAGGAGAAGACGGAAGGTCTAACGGAGGTGCTCACCTATCTTGGGATTACCATCGATTCCAGAGAAGGGTGCTCACAGCTGCCGGCGGACAAACTCGGGGCCCTTTCAGGTCAATTACGCGCACTCTTGGCCCGCAATAAGTGTACCCTACGGGAGATGCAGCAGCTTCTCGGCCACCTAAATTTTGCCTGCAAGGCTGAAAAACCTGGGAGAGCCTTTTGCAGGCGCCTGGCTCAGGCAACGGCCGGGATTCAAGCCCCCCAACATCACATTCGCCTCACAAAGCAGATAAAAGCCGACATGGCTATCTGGCTATCATTTTTGTCATCATTTAATGGTGTGGCGATCTGGCAGTCCCCGCTGCTCCTAGGTGATGATCTGCAGGTGCAATCTGATGCAGCTGGGAGTTTAGGTTTCGGCGTGTTTTTCAATAACAGATGGTGCGCTCATCCTTGGCCTGCCAGTTGGAAAACCGGGGGCCTCCTTAGGGATCTTACGTTCCTTGAGCTCTTTCCAATTTTGGCCGCGGTGGTTATATGGAGCAAGGAGTTCAAGAACCATAGGTTACCTGCAGAAGGCGGAGCCATGGCACTTGGATAGCTCGAATACTTCGAGCTCCTGTTCCACTGAGGGTCAATCGCTGCTGTGATTGACAGAATAGGGTTTTGGGTACGATAACCCACCCTTAAATCTTCTCAGGAATTCCTTGTGAATCTCTGGGGCCTCTCTGTTCCGCAGGGAAATTAATCTCCCACTGGAACGTAAGCTCAGTGTGCACAGGGTCCAGCAAGCGCCGTCCGCCATCTTAAAATCTTTTTTCCTTTTCTTCCTTTTTCAACTCTGCAATCTACAAAGCTTATTTTAATCTACAAAGCTAATTGGATACCTCCCAGCAAGACCTTCGACTCACCACAACTCCGGAGTGAAAACATCTGGCAGACATCAGATCGAGCCTGCAAACAGTGAGTGGGGTTTCCCTCGGCACCTTCTTCCCTGGAATGAACTCTCGGCGTGGAGAGTTGCTCTCGCTAATCCAAACAAGCCAGACTGACAGGACTGTTTGATAATACTGAGGGGGTGAAGCTGCCAGATACTGAGTCATTAATCAACGCAGAGATGCAAGTGCTTTTCCGCTTCTCCGTCTTTACTTTTCCCCCGTTTCTGGCTCTGCTTGATGCCACCTCATTTTGAGGCAGGCTAATTTTCTTTTCCAACCAGAAGAAGGACTTAAATCAACTCAAACTAATATCTGTTCTATTATATCTGTTTTTTTGTCTTCGAAGATAAGAGAGATTAGAGCCGTGGAATCTCGCGAGAACTAAGCCTTAGAGACATTCCTTTAATTAAAAACAGACTGTTGCTTTCGTTAGGACTCTGTAGGACCTCTACTGGCTATTTGCAAAATTGCAAATATTAAGTCTAACAAAATTCCAAACCTGGAACATGTTTTCGTTTAAAAAATTTGCATATCTTCTAGACAAACAAACACAAGACTTGAAAGAATCTCTAAATGGTTCACTTAAAAATATGCTCATGGAGTTTAAAGGCATTAAGGAAGAAGTCTCTAACAGGAATGATGAACCAATAGTAGTGGCTGATGATAGCTCTAAACAAGATGGAAAATTACCAGCAGAAGAGGAATCTGAAATTATGGAGATAGAAAAGGGGATGTCAGAGTCTTGCAGCTCAGATAAGGACACCCTGCCTGAGAAGATATACAGCCACTCCAAAGCAACAATACTCAAGAAAGACATATGGATCTGCGGTGAAAGCAATCGATTGAAAGGAGCATCATGGAAAAACATCTGTACTGATATTGGAGTCCAGGAGGTACAACTGCCTCAAGATTTATCGATGCATACTCCGAGGGAAAGACTACAACTATACTTTCCCAGCCAAAGACCAATAGGACAGAACATCAGTCAACGGGAGTCACAAGACGTAATAAGCCTCGAAATGAGACCTCCCTAAGAAGCTTGGGGAATGGAAATACAACACAGTGGTCGAAATTCCTTTCCTCCTTTACCTCCTTTATGTAGCCATATAGGCAATATAACTAGTTAAGAAGTTAATCTGGGGTCTAAGATCTTTTAAGTAAGCTGAATTTGTATTATTAAACCTAATTTCGCAGCGGCTACCAGCCCAAAATCAAAGCATAACTAAAAGGAGACACCTAATGGAATGGGCTTACATTATAGTGTGGGGTTTTAGATTTCCTATGATACCTGAATTTGAATTATCTAGCATATCTATGTAGTGACTTTCAGTCTAAATTTAAAGCATAACTAAAAGAAGGTTTCTAGCTGAGGAGGTGTATATATAACTAACGAAAAATCTCTTCTATTAATTAATGAAGACTCCATTTTATTATTTCTGGTATCAACAATGTATACTTATATATATTTGTTTCCCTTCTTTCCGTACAACTAAGTATTTTTTTTTTCTCTTTTTTCCCTTTTCTAGTGAAAATGTGGAGGGCTCTAGGACTATGTTAAGTATAAACTGTTTATGATTGTTAAAACTATCAGAAACTAAATGATGGTAACAAAGTAGACTTCTCTTTTTATAAAAAGTCTATAAGCTTTGGGTAAGAGTTCATAATATTGTAGCCAGTCTATAATCTTAAATGGAGAGAAGAGGGTTTGTAAGTTTGAAACAGGGAACCAAAATGTTTTTCCACAGCGCTTCCTAACCCACATACAGAGCTTCTTCTACTATGCGACGACGGCAACAAAACTAGAATTGGCCAAGAAATGGAAAACGTAAGAACTACCCTCGACAGAAGACTGGGTGAATAAACTAGCTGATCTTACCAAGATAGCCAAACTGAAACTAAGAGGCCTTTCAAGAATAATAGGGCCCTTACCTGAACTATTTACAAAAGGGATTAAAAATGGGGAACCAAGTGTATCAAATGAAGAGTATAGCTCTCCTTTTCTGTATTAACAATGTAGATTGCATGTATCTCACTGTTTTCAACTCTGGAAAATAAAATAAAAACTTTCTATAAAAAAAAAAAAAAAGAACCATAGGTTACCTTTTGGTGTGATAACCAGGCGGTTGTCAGGGTTGTCAATCGGCAGTCTTCTCGCTCCGAGCGGGTAATGCGTTTGGTGCGCCGCCTAGTGTTGACCTGCTTAGTTTAACATTTCTTTTTCCGCCAAGCATGTTCCAGGGGTGGACAACGATATAGTGGATATAGCGGATATAGCGGATGCTCTATCCCGACTACAAATGCAGCGCTTCAAATTGATTACATCCATGCAACAAATATATTCATATAGCATGCATGCTAAAGTCACGTGAAGTACTCGGCTAAGAAATCACAGTATGTCATTGATTACATCCATACAACGAATAGGAAACACAAAATAGCAGGAAATAGCAAAAGCAACTAGTGGTATTTCCAAATTCTCTGCTAGTATTATAGTATAGTGATTCCTTAGCAGAGTACTTCACGTGACTTTAGCATGCATGCTATATGAATACATTCGTTGTATGGATGTAATCAATGCCATACAGCAATTTCTTACCCAACACGTATTTAAGATTATCTCATAGGCAGTTGAAGATAGAATTTCATAACACTGCATAGTAATGTTAGTAGTAGCACTAGTTGATTTAATACATCTGAAAAACTATTTCAAGATCATACCCAGTAGGATAGACTTTCATAATACTTTGTAATAATAACACAGAATAGAGCATTCCATAATACAATGTAATATACGATGTAATAGTATTCACTACTACATTGATTACGTTCTTTGGATGGAATGAATGACATAAAGCGATTTCTTAGCCGAGTATTTCAGGTGTCTGTAGCATGCATGCTATGCATGTAATATATAATGCTATACATGTAATCATGTCTGTAGCATGCATGCTATATGGATATAGCAGGTATATATCCTATTCGTTGTATCAATGTAATCAGTGACATAATGTAATTCCTTAGCCAATGAGTACTTAAGGTTCTCATACTCAGTAGAAGATAGAATTTCGTAATACTATGTAATGCTAGCAGAGAATTTGGAAATACCACTAGTTGCTTTTGCTATATAACCGTATTTCCTATTCGTTGTATGGATGTAATCAATGACATACAGTGATTTCTTAGCCGAGTACTTCACATGACTTTAGCATGCATGCTATATGAATATATTCGTTGCATGGATGTAATCAATGCCATGCAGCAATGTCTTAGCCAACATGTATTTATCTCATAGGCAGTAGAAGATAGAATTTCATAACACTGCATAGTAATGATAGTAGTATCACTAGTTGATTTAATACATCTGAAAAACTATTTCAAGATCATACCCAGTAGGATAGACTTTCATAATACTTTGTAATAAGAACAGAGAATACAGTATTCCATAATACAATGTAATATACGATGTAGTAGTATTCACTACTACATTGATTACATTCTTTGGATGCAATGAATACATTCTTTGGATGCAATGAATGACATAAAGCGATTTCTTAGCCGAGTATTTAAGGTGTCTGTTACATGCATACTATACATGTAATATACATGCTATACATGTAATCATGTCTGTAGCATGCATGCTATATGGATATAGCAGGTATATATCCTATTAGTTGTATCGATGTAATCAGTGACATAATGTAATTCCTTAGCCAAGGAGTACTTAAGGTTATCATAACCAATAGAAGATAGAATTTCGTAATACTATGTAATGCTAGCAGAGAATTTGGAAATACCACTAGTTCCTTTTGCTATATAACCGTATTTCCTATTCGTTGTAATCAATGACATATAGTGATTCCTTAGCCGAGTACTTCACGTGACTTTAGCATGCATGCTATATGAATACATTCGTATTCACTACTACATTGATTACATTCTTTGGATGCAATGAATGACATAAAGCGATTTCTTAGCCGAGTATTTAAGGGGTCTGTAGCATGCATGCTATACATGTAATATACATGCTATACATGTAATCATGTCTGTAGCATGCATATATATGCATGTATATCCTATTCGTTGTATCGATGTAATCAGTGACGTAATGTAATTCCTTAGCCAACGAGTACTTAAGGTTATCATATCAACGAGTACTTAAGGTTATCGTAGAAGATAGAATTTCGTAATACTATTTAATGCTAGCAGAGAATTTGGAAGTACCACTAGTTGCTTTTGCTATATAACCGTATTTCCTATTCGTTGTATGGATGTAATCAATGACATACAGTGATTTCTTAGCCGAGTACTTCACGTGACTTTAGCATGAATGCTATATGAATATATTGGTTGGATGGATGTAATCAATGCCATGCAGCAATGTCTTAGCCAACACGTATTTATCTCATAGGCAGTAGAAGATAGAATTTCGTAATACTATGTAATGCTAGCAGAGATGTTGGAACTACCACTAGTTGCTTTTGCTATATAACCGTATTTCCTATTCGTTGTAATCAATGACATATAGTGATCCCTTAGCAGAGTACTTCACGTGACTTTAGCATGCATGCTATATGAATACATTCGTTGTATGGATGTAATCAATGCCATACAGCAATTTCTTACCCAACACGTATTTAAGATTATCTCATAGGCAGTTGAAGATAGAATTTCATAACACTGCATAGTAATGTTAGTAGTAGCACTAGTTGATTTAATACATCTGAAAAACTATTTCAAGATCATACCCAGTAGGATAGACTTTCATAATACTTTGTAATAATAACACAGAATAGAGCATTCCATAATACAATGTAATATACGATGTAATAGTATTCACTACTACATTGATTACGTTCTTTGGATGCAATGAATGACATAAAGCGATTTCTTAGCCGAGTATTTCAGGTGTCTGTAGCATGCATGCTATGCATGTAATATACAATGCTATACATGTAATCATGTCTGTAGCATGCATGCTATATGGATATAGCAGGTATATATCCTATTCGTTGTATCAATGTAATCAGTGACATAATGTAATTCCTTAGCCAATGAGTACTTAAGGTTCTCATACCCAGTAGAAGATAGAATTTCGTAATACTATGTAATGCTAGCAGAGAATTTGGAAATACCACTAGTTGCTTTTGCTATATTTCCTATTCGTTGTATGGATGTAATCAATGACATACAGTGATTTCTTACCCGAGTACTTCACGTGACTTTAGCATGCATGATATATGAATATATTGGTTGCATGGATGTAATCAATGCCATGAAGCAATGTCTTAGCCAACACGTATTTATCTCATAGGCAGTAGAAGATAGAATCTCGTAATACTATGTAATGCTAGAAGAGATTTTGGAACTACCACTAGTTGCTTTTGCTATATAACCGTATTTCCTATTCGTTGTAATGAATGTCATATAGTGATTCCTTAGCAGAGTACTTCACGTGAATTTAGCATGCATGCTATATGAATATATTGGTTGTATGGATGTAATCAATGCCATACAGCAATTTCTTAGCCAACACGTATTTAAGATTAAATCATAGGCAGTTGAAGATAGAATTTCATAACACTGCATAGTAATGTTAGTAGTAGCACTAGTTGATTTAATACATCTGAAAAACTATTTCAAGATCATACCCAGTAGGATAGACTTTCATAATACTTTGTAATAATAACAGAGAATAGAGTATTCCATAATACAATGTAATTTACGATGTAGTAGTATTCACTACTACATTGATTACATTCATTGGATGCAATGAATACATTCTTTGGATGCAATGAATGACATAAAGCGATTTCTTAGCCGAGTATTTAAGGGGTCTGTAGCATGCATGCTATACATGTAATATACATGCTATACATGTAATCATGTCTGTAGCATGCATATATATGCATGTATATCCTATTCGTTGTATCGATGTAATCAGTGACATAATGTAATTCCTTAGCCAACAAGTACTTAACGTTATCATATCAAGGAGTACTTAAGGTTATCGTAGAAGATAGAATTTCGTAATACTATGTAATGCTAGCAGAGAATTTGGAAGTACCACTAGTTGCTTTTGCTATATAACCGTATTTCCTATTCGTTGTATGGATGTAATCAATGACATACAGTGATTTCTTAGCCGAGTACTTCACGTAACTTTAGCATGAATGCTATATGAATATATTGGTTGCATGGATGTAATCAATGCCATGCAGCAATGTCTTAGCCAACATGTATTTATCTCATAGGCAGTTGAAGATAGAATTTCATAACACTGCATAGTAATGTTAGTAGTAGCACTAGATTTAACACATCTGAAAAACTATTTCAAGATCATACCCAGTAGGATAGACTTTCATAATACTTTGTAATAATAACAGAGAATAGAGTATTCCATAATACAATGTAATATACGATGTAATAGTATTCACTACTACATTGATTACGTTCTTTGGATGCAATGAATGACAAAAAGCGATATCTTAGCCGAGTATTTAAGGTGTCTGTAGCATGCATGCTATACATGTAATATACATGCTATACATGTAATCATGTCTGTAGCATGCATGCTATATGGATATAGCAGGTATATATCCTATTCGTTGTATGGATGTAATCAATGACATACAGTGATTTCTTACCCGAGTACTTCACGTGACTTTAGCATGCATGCTATATGAATATATTGGTTGCATGGATGTAATCAATGCCATGCAGCAATGTCTTAGCCAACACGTATTTATCTCATAGGCAGTAGAAGATAGAATCTCCTAATACTATGTAATGCTAGAAGAGATTTTGGAACTACCACTAGTTGCTTTTGCTATATAACCGTATTTCCTATTCGTTGTAATGAATGTCATATAGTGATTCCTTAGCAGAGTACTTCACGTGAATTTAGCATGCATGCTATATGAATATATTGGTTGTATGGATGTAATCAATGCCATACAGCAATTTCTTAGCCAACACGTATTTAAGATTAAGTCATAGGCAGTTGAAGATAGAATTTCATAACACTGCATAGTAATGATACTAGGAGCACTGGTTGATTTAATACATCTGAAAAACTATTTCAAGATCATACCCTGTAGGATAGACTTTCATAATACTTTGTAATAATAACAGAGAATAGAGTAGCCAACGAGTACTTAAGGTTCTCATACCCAATAGAAGATAGAATTTCGTAATACTATGTAATGCTAGCAGAGAATTTGGAAATACCACTAGTTGCTTTTGCTATATAACCGTATTTCCTATTCGTTGTATGGATGTAATCAATGACATACAGTGATTTCTTACTTCACGTGACTTTAGCATGCATGCTATATGAATACATTCGTTCTATGGATGTAATCAATGCCATACAGCAATTTCTTACCCAACACGTATTTAAGATTATCTCATAGGCAATTGAAGATAGAATTTCATAACACTGCATAGTAATAGTGATAGTGATAGTAGTAGCACTAGTTGATTTAATACATCTGAAAAACTATTTCAAGATCATACCCAGTAGGATAGACTTTCAAAATACTTTGTAATAATAACAGAGAATAGAGTATTCCATAATACAATGTAATATACGATGTAATAGGTTATCAAGATCATACCCTGTAGGATAGACTTTCATAATACTTTGTAATAATAACAGAGAATAGAGTAGCCAACGAGTACTTAAGGTTCTCATACCCAATAGAAGATAGAATTTCGTAATACTATGTAATACTAGCAGAGAATTTGGAAATACCACTAGTTGCTTTTGCTATATAACCGTATTTCCTATTCGATGTAATCAATGACATACAGTGATTTCTTAGCCGAGTACTTCACGTGACTTTAGCATGCATGCTATATGAATATATTGGTTGCATGGATGTAATCAATGTCATGCAGCAATGTCTTTGCCAACACGTATTTATCTCATAGGCAGTAGAAGATAGAATTTCGTAATACTATGTAATGCTAGCAGAGATTTTGGAACTACCACTAGTTGCTTTTGCTATATAACCGTATTTCCTATTCATTGTAATCAATGACATATAGTGATTCCTTAGCCGCGTACTTCACGTGACTTTAGCATGCATGCTATATGAATACATTCGTTGTACGGATGTAATCAATGCCGTACAGCAGTTTCTTAGCGAACACGTATTTAAGGCAGTTGAAGATAGAATTTCATAACACTGCATAGTAATGATAGTTGTAGCACTAGTTGATTTAATACATCTGAAAAACTGTTTTAAGATCATACCCAGTAGGACAGACTTTCATAATACTTTGTAATAATAACAGAGAATAGAGTATTCCATAATACAATGTAATATATGATGTAGTAGTATTCACTAGTACATTGATTACATTCTTTGGATGTAATAAATGACATAAAGCGATTTCTTAGCCGAGTATTTAAGGGGTCTGTAGCATGCATGCTATACATGTAATATACATGCTATACATGTAATTATGTCTGTAGCATGCATATATATGCATGTATATCCTATTCGTTGTATCGATGTAATCAGTGACATAATGTAATTCCTTAGCCAACGAGTACTTAAGGTTATCATATCAACGAGTACTTAAGGTTATCGTAGAAGATAGAATTTCGTAATACTATGTAATGCTAGCAGAGATTTTGGAACTACCACTAGTTGCTTTTGCTATATAACCGTATTTCCTATTCGTTGTAATCAATGACATATAGTGATTCCTTAGCAGAGTACTTCACGTGAATTTAGCCTGCATGCTATATGAATATATTCGTTGCATGGATGTAATCAATGCCATGCAGCAATTTCTTAGCCAACACGTATTTATCTCATAGGCAGCAGTAGATAGAATTTCATAACACTGCATAGTAATGATAGTAGTAGCACTAGTTGATTTAATACATCTGAAAAGCTATTTCAAGATCATACCCAGTAGGATAGACTTTCATAATACTTTGTAATAAGAACAGAGAATCGAGTATTCCATAATACAAGGTAATATACGATGTAGTAGTATTCACTATTACATTGATTACATTCTTTGGATGCAATGAATGACATAAAGCGATTTCTTAGCCGAGTATTTAAGGCGTCTGTAGCATGCATGCTATACATGTAATATACATGCTATACATGTAATCATGTCTGTAGCATGCATGCTATATGGATATAGCAGGTATATGTCCTATTCGTTGTATCGACGTAATCAGTGACATAATGTAATTCCTTTGCCAACGAGTACTTAAGGTTATCATACCCAGTAGAAGATAGAATTTCGTAATACTATGTAATGCTAGCAGAGAATTTGGAACTACCACTAGTTGTTTTTGCTATATAACTGTATTTCCTATTCGTTGTATGGATGTAATCAATGACATACAGTGATTTCTTAGCCGAGTACTTCACGTGACTTTAGCATGCATGCTATATGAATATATTGGTTGCATGGATGTAATCAATGCCATGCAGCAATATCTTAGCCAACACGTATTTATCTCATAGGCAGTAGAAGATAGAATTTCGTAATACTATGTAATGCTAGCAGAGTTTTTGGAACTACCACTAGTTGCTTTTGCTATATAACCGTATTTCCTATTCGTTGTAATCAATGACATATAGTGATTCCTTAGCCGAGTACTTCACGTGACTTTAGCATGCATGCTATATGAATACATTTGTTGTATGGATGTAATCAATGCCATACAGCAATTTCTTAGCCAACACGTATTTAAGATTAAATCATAGGCAGTTGAAGATAGAATTGCATCACACTGCATAGTAATGATAGTAGTAGCACTAGTTGATTTAATACATCTGAAAAACTAGAGCCGCTGCCGCCATAAACGCGCGGCGGCCATTGCGGAAGCGGAGGCCCCGCGAGGACAACTCCCCCTTCAGGAGGCACGCCGCTCACCTGAGGCGGAGGGGGCGGGGATGGGGCAGCGTCTGCCTTACAAGGTGCTAGCGGCCTGGCCAGGCACATTGCTGCCCGCTCCACGGCCACCCCTCTCTTCCTTTCCTCTCTTCTTCACCTCGACCCCAAAGGCGTTCGTTACCTGAGCAAGAGTTCTTCTCGACTCGCGGCTACGCATTCACCGACGGGTATGAAAAAAAGAGAGAGAGAGACAGAGAGCCTAGCGGGGGGGGGGGTTTCCCGTCGGGGTTCCAGTTCCGGGTGTTCATTGTTCTCATCGGGGCGGCAAGGCGTGATTCCTTATACCCGGCTTCTCCCGGTATTCGGCAGCATACGGCATGGCGCCAGCGGCTCCAAATACCACTTCCAGGAGCACTAGCTCGCGAGCGCACCCGCAGACCGCCCCTGCTTCCCCCTCCGGGGGAGCGGCCGGCGGGACATGGGCAGCTCTTCGGCGCGGGGCGGGGCGGCGGGCCTTGGCCGGGGGGGAGCGCTCGGCTGCAAGCCGGGGGTCGCGTCGGTCCGGGACTCGCGCGGCTCGTTCAGCCACAGCCGCAGGAGGGCGCACGCGTTTACCTGCACACGCATTTACCTGCTCCGCCGCGGGACCCCTCGCACGGATGCAGCAGTTCCTTCTCCAAGCGGAGCGGCCACGAGGCTTCAGTTTTTTCCAACGGCCAGGCTCCCCTCTCAGTGCCTGGGGGTCCCGGGCCACTGCCCTCGGGGGCCTCCCCGGTGAAAAAACGGGGGAGAGTGAGGGTATCTAGCCCGGAAGATCCCGCAGTAGGGGGGTCAGGAATAGGTCCACATTCCGCTGCAACAGCGGGCGGGTCCGTGGGCTGCCCGCAAGGGCTCATGCCGGCTTTCGGTTGGGGTACTGGCCGCCCGCTGTCGCCATGGGGACCCGCCATGCCCGGGGGTACTCACGGCGCTTATCCGCCAGCCCCACCAGGGGCCCCCTGGGGTTTCAGGGGGGATGGGCCCCTTTCTCTCCTTATGGATTTCCTTCCTGGGGGATCCCAGGGGGGTTGGCAGGGCAAGCGGCTGGGGGCACCGGCACCACAAGGGCACCGGCCGCTCGGCCCTCAGCTGCTCAATCGTCGGGCCGTGGGAAGGCGTCAGGATCGTCCGCAGCCAAGGGGCGGAGCCGCCCACCCCCGCTCGCTGCGGGGACCTCCCGGGCCCCCCGTCCATCATCTCTTCGCACAGAGGAGCTTACATCGGTGAACAGCCCCTCCCAACAGTCTGACCCTGGCGAGCAGCTATCCGAAGAGGAGGGGGGAATCCGGGCCGAGTAGCAGCCAGCCGAAAAAATGGGCGGTGAGTCTTCCACCTCCGACGAGGAGGATGGGGTTGGGCATTGGGATCCTGAGTACTGGCTGCGGGGGGAATGTGTCCCGGGGGTCCCATCTTGGCTGTTACAATGCTGCCAAGAGGCCCGGGCCGGCAGGGCCAAGATCCAGGGCTCGGGGTGCACGCAGGACCCTCCACTGGGGAATAAGGATCGTGATGTTCCTCCTGGCACCCATTTATCTACCAAGCTAAGGGGTGAGGCATTAAGCGGCTGCTATGTGGATTTATTTAAGTTCATTAGGCCCCTTGAGCGGTCTGCACGTACAAGTGTGAAGGGCCCCCACGAGGCGCCGGTTGCATATGACGGCGAACGTTCTTTGCTTGCCTGGACAAGGGGATTCGCTGGATACCTCCGGCTGGTCACGTCAGTTTTCCCCGAGAGGGCCCCGCACTTGGCTGGGCATTTGTCGAATGTGTTGGATGCGAGGATGCTAGGAGGAGAGCCAGCAGCATTGGGATATGATGAAGCGTTTCGGCGACGGGTATCCAGCAACCCCGAGGCCAGATGGGATAGGCCGACCTTTGGGTCCGGGCATTTGGTCCTCGGCAGAAGTCAGCCGGTGGGGCGGAGGGGAATCGCCCTTCATACAGGAAAGACCTGACGGGCGTTTGCTGGGAATACAACCAGAATGGGTGCGAGAGGAAGAAATGTAAGTACTCGCATGCATGCGAGGGGTGTGGGGGTTCACATCCCAAGATAGAGTGTAGCAAGCGGCCCTTTCGGAGGGGCCGGCCCACTCCCAAAAAAGGGGGTGGGTCCGGCACCTCAGGAGGACTCGCGGGAGGCAGCGGGGAGGGGCAGGCTAATGCCTCCTAGCCCTGCTCGGTTGCACGTTAAGGCTCCATCTCCCATCAGGCTATCAACTCTTCTTCCTTTGCTTGCATCTTATCGGGATCAGGCCGCGGCCACTAACCTTAGGGAGGGATTCACTCATGGGTTCCGCATTCCATTCACGGGGGATCGGGTGGCCACGTCTTGCGCTAATTTAAAATCCGCTCGGTTAATGCCGGAGATCGTGGAGGCAAAGCTGCGAAAGGAGCTGGATGCGGGCAGGGTGGTGGGGCCGTATGCAGCCCCTCCCTTGGAGAATCTCCGGGTATCGCCTCCGGGGGTGGTGCCGAAGAGAACGCCAGGTGAGTTTCGCCTCATACACCACCTATCATACCCCAAAGGCTCATCGATCAACGACTCCATCGATCCAGCCCTCTGTACAGTCAAATATGCCTCTTTCGATCATGCGGTAGCCTTGGTAAGGGCTTGTGGTCCGCGGGCCCTCATGGCAAAATGTGACATCAGGTCAGCCTTCCGCCTCTTACCGGTGCACCCCGGGGATTTCTCATTGCTGGGTTTTAAATTTGGGGGCATGTGGTACGTGGACAGGTCCATGCCTATGGGCTGTGCCGTGGCATGTGCGGCCTTTGAGACATTCAGCTCCTTCGTCAAATGGGTCTTTAAAAGAGAGGGATGGGTCGCCATATATCACGCACTATTTGGACGACTACCTCTTGGTCGGCTCAGCCGGGACGGGGGAGTGCGCCCAGCGCTTATTGGGATTTCAGGAGCTGGCTGATGAACTCGGCATACCGCTGGCTCAGGAGAAGACGGAAGGTCCAACGGAGGTGCTCACCTATCTTGGGATTACCATCGATTCCAGAGAAGGGTGCTCACGGCTGCCGGCGGACAAACTCGGGGCCCTGTCAGGTCAATTACGCGCACTCTTGGCCCGCAATAAGTGTACCCTACGGGAGATGCAGCAGCTACTCGGCCACCTAAATTTTGCCTGCAAGGCTGTAAAACCTGGGAGAGCCTTTTGCAGGCGCCTGGCTCAGGCAACGGCCGGGATTCAAGCCCCCCAACATCACATTCGCCTCACAAAGCAGATAAAAGCCGACATGGCTATCTGGCTATCATTTTTGTCATCATTTAATGGTGTGGCGATCTGGCAGTCCCCGCTGCTCCTAGGTGATGATCTGCAGGTGCAATCTGATGCGGATGGGAGTTTAGGTTTCGGCGTGTTTTTCAATAACAGATGGTGCGCTCAACCTTGGCCTGCCAGTTGGAAAACCGGGGGCCTCCTTAGGGATCTTACGTTCCTTGAGCTCTTTCCAATTTTGGCCGCGGTGGTTATATGGAGCAAGGAGTTCAAGAACCATAGGTTACCTTTTGGTGTGATAACCAGGCGGTTGTCAGGGTTGTCAATCGGCAGTCTTCTCGCTCCGAGCGGGTAATGCGTTTGGTGCGCCGCCTAGTGTTGACCTGCTTAAAGTTTAACATTTCTTTTTCCGCCAAGCATGTTCCAGGGGTGGACAACGATATAGCGGATGCTCTATCCCGACTACAAATGCAGCGCTTCAAAATTGAGAGAATAGAGTATTCCATAGAGTAATAACAGAGTATTCCATAGTATTCCATAGAGTAATAACAGAGTATTCCATAGAGTAATAACTGAGAATAGAGTATTCCATAATACCATATAATATACGATGTAGTAGTATTCACTACTACATTGATTACATTCTTTGGATGCAATGAATGACATAAAGCGATTTCTTAGCCGAGTATTTAAGGTGTCTGTAGCATGCATGCTATACATGTAATATACATGCTATACATGTAATCATGTCTGTAGCATGCAAATATATGCATGTATATCCTATTCGTTGTATCGATGTAATCAGTGACGTAATGTAATTCCTTAGCCAACGAGTACTTAAGGTTCTAATACCCAGTAGAAGATAGAATTTCGTAATACTATGTAATGCTAGCAGAGAATTTGGAAATACCACTAGTTGCTTTTGCTTTATGCCCGCCCGGGCCTCTTGGCGGCATTGCAACAGCCAAGATGGGAACCCCGGGACACATTCCCCCCACAGCCAGTACTCAGGATCCCAATGCCCAACCCCATCCTCCTCGTCGGAGGTGGAAGTCTCACCGCCCATTTTTTCGGCTGGCTGCTCCTCGGCCCGGATTCCCCCCTCCTCTTCGGATAGCTGCTCGCCAGGGTCAGACTGTTGGGAGGGGCTGTCCACCGATGTAAGCTCCTCTGTGCGAAGAGAGGATGGATGGGGGGCCCGGGAGTTCCCCGCAGCGAGCGGGGGTGGGCGGCTCCGCCCCTTGGCTGCGGATGATCCTGACGCCTTCCCACGACCCGACGATTGAGCAGCTGAGGGCCGAGCGGCCGGTGCCCTTGTGGCGGCCGGCCGGGGGGCTGAACGACCGGTTGCCCTGCCCCCACCAACCTCCGCGGACGAGCCCTGTAAAACCCCCCCAGCCACTTGCCCTGCCAACCCCCCTGGGATCCCCCAGGAAGGAAATCCATAAGGAGAGAAAGGGGCCCATCCCCCCCAAAACACCAGGGGGGCCCTGGTGGTGCTGGCGGATTAGCGCCGTGAGTACCCCCGGACATGGCGGGTCCCCATGGCGGAGGACCCCAACCGAAAGCCGGCATGAGCCCTTGCGGGCAGCCGGCGGACCCGCCTGCTGTTGCAGCGGAATGCGGACCTATTCCTGACCCCCCTACTGCGGGATCTTCCGGGCTAGATACCCTCACTATCCCCCGTTTTTTCACCGGGGAGGCCCCCGAGGGCAGTGGCCCGGGAGCCCCAGGCACTGAGAGGGGAGCCTGGCCGGTGGAAAAAACTGAAGCCTCGTGGCCGCTCCCCTCGGAGAAGGAACTGCTGCATCCGGGTGAGGGGTCCCGCGGCGGAGCAGGTAAACGCATGCGCCCACGGCGTACTGACAAATTCCCGCCCCCTGCTCCTCCTGCGGCTGTGGCTGAAAGAGCCGCGCAAGTCCCGGACCGACGAGACCCCCGGCTTGCAGCCGAGCGCTCCCCCCTGGCCAAGGCCCGCCACCCCACCCCGCGCCAAAGAGCTGCCCGTGTCCCACCGTCCGCTCCCCTGGAGGGGGAAGCAGGGGCGGTCTGCGGGCGCGCTCGCGAGCTAGTGCTCCTGGAAGTGGTTTTTGGAGCCGCTGGCGCCATGCCGTATGCTGCCGAAAACCAGGAGAAACCGGGTAGAAGGAATCACGCCTTGCCGCCCCGATGAGAACAATGAACACCCGGAACTGGAACCCCGAAGGGAAACCCCCCCCGCTAGGCTCTCTCTCTCTCTTTTTTTTTTTAAATACCTGTCGGTGAATGCGCAGCCGAGAGTCAAGAAGAACTCTTGCTCAGGTAACGAACGCTGTTGGGGTCGAGGCGAAGAAGACAGGAAAGGAAGAGAGGGGTGGCCGTGGAGCGGGCAGCAATGTGCCTGGCCAGGCCGCTAGCGCCTTATAAGCCAGCCGCTGCCCCGTCCCCGCCCCCTCCGCCTCAGGTGAGCGGCGTGCCTTTTGAAGGGGGAGTGGCCCCTACCTGGGAACGGCACGCCGCGGCGAGTTCTTTGTCCTCGCGGGGCCTCCTCCGCAATGGCCGCCGCGCGTTTATGGCGGCAACGGCTCTAGTTTTTCAGATGTATTAAATCAACTAGTGCTACTACTATCATTACTATGCAGTGTTATGCAATTCTATCTTCAACTGCCTATGATTTAATCTTGAATACGTGTTGGCTAAGAAATTGCTGTATGGCATTGATTATATCCATACAACGAATGTATTCATATAGCATGCATGCTAAAGTCACGTGAAGTACTCGGCTAAGGAATTATATGTCATTGATTACAACGAAAAGGAAATACGGTTATATAGCAAAAGCAACTAGTGGTAGTTCCAAAATCTCTGCTAGCATTACATAGTATTACGAAATTCTATCTTCTACTGCCTATGAGATAAATACGTGTTGGCTAAGACATTGCTGCATGGCATTGATTACATCCATGCAACGAATATATTCATATAGCATGCATGCTAAAGTCACGTGAAGTACTCGGCTAAGAAATCACTGTATGTCATTGATTACATCCATACAACGAATAGGAAATACGGTTATATAGCAAAAGCAACTAGTGGTAGTTCCAAATTCTCTGCTAGCATTACATAGTATTACGAAATTCTATCTTCTACTGGGTATGATAACCTTAAGTACTCGTTGGCTAAGGAATTACATTATGTCACTGATTACATCGATACAACGAATAGGATATACATGCATATATATGCATGCTACAGACATGATTACATGTATAGCTTGTATATTACATGCATAGCATGCATGCTACAGACCCCTTAAATACTCGGCGAAGAAATCGCTTTATGTCATTCATTGCATCCAAAGAATGTAATCAATGTAGTACTGAATACTACTACGTATATTACATTGTATTATGGAATACTCTATTCTCTGTTATTATTACAAAGTATTATGAAAGTCTATCCTACTGGGTATGATCTTGAAATAGTTTTTCAGATGTATTAAATCTAGTGCTACTACTATCATTACTATGCAGTGTTATGAAATTCTATCTTCAACTGCCTATGAGATAATCTTAAATACGTGTTGGCTAAGAAATTGCTGTATGGCATTGATTACATCCATTCATATAGCATGCATGCTAAAGTCACGTGAAGTACTCGGCTAAGGAATCACTATATGTCATTGATTACAATGAATAGGAAATACGGTTATATAGCAAAAGGAACTAGTGGTAGTTCCAAAATCTCTGCTAGCATTACATAGTATTACGAAATTCTACCTTCTACTGCCTATGAGATAAATATGTGTTGGCTAAGACATTGCTGCATGGCATTGATTACATACATGCAACCAATATATTCATATAGCATGCATGCAAAAGTCACGTGAAGTACTCGGCTAAGAAATCACTGTATGTCATTGATTACATCGAATAGGAAATACGGTTATAAAGCAAAAGCAACAAGTGGTATTTCCAAATTCTCTGCTAGTATTACATAGTATTACAAAATTCTATCTTCTACTGGGTATGGTACTCGTTGGCTAAGGAATTACATTATGTCACTGATTACGTCGATACAACAAATAGGATATATACCTGCTATATCCATATAGCATGCATGCTACAGACATGATTACATGTATAGCATGCATGCTACAGACCCCTTAAATACTCGGCTAAGAAATCGCTTTATGTCATTCATTGCATCCAAAGAATGTATTCATTGCATCCAAAGAACGTTATAAATGTAGTAACGAATACTATTACATCGTATATTACATTGTATTATGGAATACTCTATTCTCTGCTATTATTACAAAGTATTATGAAAGTCTATCCTAGTGTGTATGATCTTGAAATAGTTTTTCAGATGTATTAAATCAATTAGTGCTACTACTATAATTACTATGCAGTGTTATGAAATTCTATCTTCAACTGCCTATGAGATAATCTTAAATACGTGTTGGCTAAGAAATTGTTGTATAGCATTGATTACATCCATGCAACCAATATATTCATATAGCATGCATGCTAAAGTCATGTGCTCGGCTAAGGAATCACTATATGTCATTGATTACAACGAATAGAAAATACGGTTATATAGCAAAAGCAACTAGTGGTAGTTCCAAAAACTCTGCTAGCATTACATAGTATTACGAAATTCTATCTTCTACGGGCTATGAGATAAATACGTGTTGGCTAAGACATTGCTGCATGGCATTGATTACATCCATGCAACCAATATATTCATATAGCATGCATGCTAAAGTCACGTGAAGTACTCGGCTAAGAAATCACTGTATGTCTGATTACATCCATACGACGAATAGGAAATACGGTTATCTAGCAAAAGCAACTAGTGGTATTTCCAAATTCTCTGCTAGCATTACATAGTATTACGAAATTCTATCTTCTATGATAACCTTTACTCGTTGATATGATAACCTTAAGTACTCGTTGGCTAAGGAATTACATTATGTCACTGATTACATCGATACAACGAATAGGATATACATGCATATATATGCATGCTACAGACATGATTACATGTATAGCATGTATATTACATGTATAGCATGCATGCTACAGACCCCTTAAATACTCGGCTAAGAAATCACTTTATGTCATTCATTGCATCCAAAGAATGTAATCAATGTAGTAGTGAATACTACTACATCGTATATTACATTGTATTACGGAATACTCTATTCTCTGTTATTATTACAAAGTATTATGAAAGTCTATCCTACTGGGTATGATCTGGGAGTTTAGGTTTCGGCGTGTTTTTCAATAACAGATGGTGCGCTCATCCTTGGCCTGCCAGTTGGAAAACCGGGGGCCTCCTTAGGGATCTTACGTTCCTTGAGCTCTTTCCAATTTTGGCCGCGGTGGTTATATGGAGCAAGGAGTTCAAGAACCATAGGTTACCTTTTGGTGTGATAACCAGGCGGTTGTCAGGGTTGTCAATCGGCAGTCTTCTCGCTCCGAGCGGGTAATGCGTTTGGTGCGCCGCCTAGTGTTGACCTGCTTAGTTTAACATTTCTTTTTCCGCCAAGCATGTTCCAGGGGTGGACAACGATATAGTGGATATAGCGGATATAGCGGATGCTCTATCCCGACTACAAATGCAGCGCTTCAAATTGATTACATCCATGCGAATATATTCATATAGCATGCATGCTAAAGTCACGTGAAGTACTCGGCTAAGAAATCACTGTATGTCATTGATTACATCCATACAACGAATAGGAAAGACAAAATAGCAGGAAATAGCAAAAGCAACTAGTGGTATTTCCAAATTCTCTGCTAGTATTATAGTATAGTGATTCCTTAGCAGAGTACTTCACGTGACTTTAGCATGCATGCTATATGAATACATTCGTTGTATGGATGTAATCAATGCCATACAGCAATTTCTTACCCAACACGTATTTAAGATTATCTCATACGCAGTTGAAGATAGAATTTCATAACACTGCATAGTAATGTTAGTAGAAGCACTAGTTGATTTAATACATCTGAAAAACTATTTCAAGATCATACCCAGTAGGATAGACTTTCATAATACTTTGTAATAATAACACAGAATAGAGCATTCCATAATACAATGTAATATACGATGTAATAGTATTCACTACTACATTGATTACGTTCTCTGGATGCAATGAATGACATAAAGCGATTTCTTAGCCGAGTATTTCAGGTGTCTGTAGCATGCATGCTATGCATGTAATATACAATGCTATACATGTAATCATGTCTGTAGCATGCATGCTATATGGATATAGCAGGTATATATCCTATTCGTAATATCAATGTAATCAGTGACATAATGTAATTCCTTAGCCAATGAGTACTTAAGGTTCTCATACCCAGTAGAACATAGAATTTCGTAATACTATGTAATGCTATCAGAGAATTTGGAAATACCACTAGTTGCTTTTGCTATATAACCGTATTTCCTATTCGTTGTATGGATGTAATCAATGACATACAGTGATTTCTTAGCCGAGTACTTCACATGACTTTAGCATGCATGCTATATGAATATATTCGTTGCATGGATGTAATCAATGCCATGCAGCAATGTCTTAGCCAACACGTATTTATCTCATAGGCAGTAGAAGATAGAATTTCATAACACTGCATAGTAATGATAGTAGTATCACTAGTTGATTTAATACATCTGAAAAACTATTTCAAGATCATACCCAGTAGGATAGACTTTCATAATTCTTTGTAATAAGAACAGAGAATAGAGTATTCCATAATACATTGTAATATACGATGTAGTAGTTTTCACTACTACATTGATTACATTCTTTGGATGCAATGAATACATTCTTTGGATGCAATGAATGACATAAAGCGATTTCTTAGCCGAGTATTTAAGGTGTCTGTTACATGCATACTATACATGTAATATACATGCTATACATGTAATCATGTCTGTAGCATGCATGCTATATGGATATAGCAGGTATATATCCTATTAGTTGTATCGATGTAATCAGTGACATAATGTAATTCCTTAGCCAAGGAGTACTTAAGGTTATCATACCCAATAGAAGATAGAATTTCGTAATACTATGTAATGCTAGCAGAGAATTTGGAAATACCACTAGTTCCTTTTGCTATATAACCGTATTTCCTATTCGTTGTAATCAATGACATATAGTGATTCCTTAGCCGAGTACTTCACATGACTTTAGCATGCATGCTATATGAATACATTCCTTGTATGGATGTAATCAATGCCATACAGCAATTTCTTAGCCAACACGTATTTAAGATTATCTCATAGGCAGTTGAAGATAGAATTTCATAACACTGCATAGTAATGATAGTAGTAGCACTAGTTGATTTAATACATCTGAAAAACTATTTCAAGATCATACCCAGTAGGATAGACTTTCATAATACTTTGTAATAATAACAGAGAATAGAGTATTCCATAATACAATGTAATTTACGATGTAGTAGTATTCACTACTACACTACTACTATTCACTACTACATTGATTACATTCTTTGGATGCAATGAATGACATAAAGCGATTTCTTAGCCGAGTATTTAAGGGGTCTGTAGTATGCATGCTATACATGTAATATACATGCTATACATGTAATCATGTCTGTAGCATGCATATATATACATGTATATCCTATTCGTTGTATCGATGTAATCAGTGACGTAATGTAATTCCTTAGCCAACGAGTACTTAAGGTTATCGTAGAAGATAGAATTTCGTAATACTATGTAATGCTAGCAGAGAATTTGGAAGTACCACTAGTTGCTTTTGCTATATAACCGTATTTCCTATTCATTGTATGGATGTAATCAATGACATACAGTGATTTCTTAGCCGAGTACTTCACGTGACTTTAGCATGAATGCTATATGAATATATTGGTTGCATGGATGTAATCAATGCCATGCAGCAATGTCTTAGCCAACACGTATTTATCTCATAGGCAGGAGAAGATAGAATTTCGTAATACTATGTAATGCTAGCAGAGATGTTGGAACTACCACTAGTTGCTTTTGCTATATAACCGTATTTCCTATTCGTTGTAATCAATGACATATAGTGATTCCTTAGCAGAGTACTTCACGTGACTTTAGTATGCATGCTATATGAATACTATGTAATACTAGAAGAGATTTTGGAACTACCACTAGTTGCTTTTGCTATATAACCGTATTTCCTATTCGTTGTAATGAATGTCATATAATGATTCCTTAGCAGAGTACTTCACGTGAATTTAGCATGCATGCTATATGAATATATTGGTTGTATGGATGTAATCAATGCCATACAGCAATTTCTTAGCCAACACGTATTTAAGATTAAATCATAGGCAGTTGAATTTCATAACACTGCATAGTAATGATAGTAGTAGCACTAGTTGATTTAATACATCTGAAAAACTATTTCAAGATCATACCCAGTAGGATAGACTTTCATAATACTTTGTAATAATAACAGAGAATAGAGTATTCCATAATACAATGTAATTTACGATGTAGTAGTATTCACTACTACATTGATTACATTCATTGGATGCAATTAATACATTCTTTGGATGCAATGAATGACATAAAGCGATTTCTTAGCCGAGTATTTAAGTGGTCTGTAGCATGCATGCTATACATGTAATATACATGCTATACATGTAATCATGTCTGTAGCATGCATATATATGCATGTATATCCTATTCGTTGTATCGATGTAATCAGTGACATAATGTAATTCCTTAGCCAACGAGTACTTAACGTTATCATATCAACGAGTACTTAAGGTTATCGTAGAAGATAGAATTTCGTAATACTATGTAATGCTAGCAGAGAATTTGGAAGTACCACTAGTTGCTTTTGCTATATAACCGTATTTCCTATTCGTTGTATGGATGTAATCAATGACATACAGTGATTTCTTAGCCGAGTACTTCACGTGACTTTAGCATGAATGCTATATGAATATATTGGTTGCATGGATGTAATCAATGCCATGCAGCAATGTCTTAGCCAACACGTATTTATCTCATAGGCAGTTGAAGATAGAATTTCATAACACTGCATAGTAATGATACTCGTAGCACTGGTTGATTTAATACATCTGAAAAACTATTTCAAGATCATACCCAGTAGGATAGACTTTCATAATACTTTGTAATAATAACAGAATAGAGTATTCCATAATACAATATATTATACGATGTATTAGTATTCACTACTACATTGATTGCATTATTTGGATGCAATGAATATATTCTTTGGATGCAATGAATGACATAAGGCGATTTCTTAGCCGAGTATTTAAGGTGTCTGTAGCATGCATGCTATACATGTAATATACATGCTATACATGTAATCATGTCTGTAGCATGCATGCTATATGGATATAGCAGGTATATATCCTATTCGTTGTATCGATGTAATCAGTGACATAATGTAATTCCTTAGCCAACGAGTACTTAAGGTTATCATACCCAATAGAAGATAGAATTTCATAATACTATGTAATGCTAGCAGAGAATTTGGAAATACCACTAGTTGCTTTTGCTATATAACCGTATTTCCTATTCGTTGTATGGATGTAATCAATGACATACAGTGATTTCTTAGCCGAGTACTTCACGTGACTTTAGCATGCATGCTATATGAATATATTGGTTGCATGAATGTACTCAATGCCATGCAGCAATGTCTTAGCCATCACGTATTTATCTCATAGGCAGTAGAAGATAGAATTTCATAATACGATGTAATGCTAGCAGAGATGTTGGAACTACCACCAGTTGCTTTTGCTATATAACCGTATTTCCTATTCGTTGTAATCAATGACATATAGTGATTCCTTAGCAGAGTACTTCACGTGACTTTAGCATGCATGCTATATGAATACATTAGTTGAATGGATGTAATCAATGCCATACAGCAATTTCTTAGCCAACACGTATTTAAGATTATCTCATAGGCAGTTGAAGATAGAATTTCATAACACTGCATAGTAATGATAGTAGTAGCACTAAATACATGTGAAAAACTATTTCAAGATCATACCCAGTAGGATAGACTTTCGTAATACTTTGTAATAATAACAGAGAATAGAGTATTCCATAATACAATGTAATATACGATGTAATAGTATTCACTACTACATTGATTACGCTCTTTGGAGGCAATGAATACATTCTTTGGATGCAATGAATTATAGCGATTTCTTAGCCGAGTATTTAAGGTGTCTGTAGCATGCATACTATATGGATATAGCAGGTATATATCCTATTCGTTGTATCAATGTAATCAGTGCCATAATGTAATTCCTTAGCCAACGTGTAATTAAGGTTATCATACCAAGTAGAAGATAGAATTTCGTAATACTATGTAATGCTAGCAGAGAATTTGGAAATACCACTAGTTGCTTTTGCTATATAACCGTATTTCCTATTCGTTGTATGGATGTAATCAATGACATACAGTGATTTCTTACCCGAGTACTTCACGTGACTTTAGCATGCATGCTATATGAATATATTGGTTGCATGGATGTAATCAATGCCATGGAGCAATGTCTTAGCCAACACGTATTTATCTCATAGGCAGTAGAAGATAGAATCTCCTAATACTATGTAATGCTAGAAGAGATTTTGGAACTACCACTAGTTGCTTTTGCTATATAACCGTATTTCCTATTCGTTGTAATGAATGTCATATAGTGATTCCTTAGCAGAGTACTTCACGTGAATTTAGCATGCATGCTATATGAATATATTGTTTGTATGGATGTAATCAATGCCATACAGCAATTTCTTAGCCAACACGTATTTAAGATTATCTCATAGGCAGTTGAAGATAGAATTTCATAACACTGCATAGTAATGATACTAGGAGCACTGGTTGATTTAATACATCTGAAAAACTATTTCAAGATCATACCTAGTAGTATAGACTCATAATACTTTGTAATAATAACAGAGAATAGAGTATTCCATAATACAATGTAATATACGATGTAGTAGTATTCACTACTACATTGATTACATTCCTTGGATGCAATGAATACATTGTTTGGATGCAATGAATGACATAAAGCGATTTCTTAGCCGAGTATTTAAGGTGTCTGTAGCATGCATGCTATGCATGTAATATACATGCTATACATGTAATCATGTCTGTAGCATGCATGCTATATGGATATAGCAGGTATATATCCTATTCATTGTATCAATGTAATCAGTGACATACTGTAATTCCTTAGCCAACAAGTATTTAAGGTTCTCATAACCTGTAGAAGACAGAATTTCGTAATACTATGTAATGCTAGCAGAGAATTTGGAAATACCACTAGTTGCTTTTGTTATATAACCGTATTTCCTATTCGTTGTATGGATGTAATCAATGACATACAGTGATTTCTTAGCCGAATACTTCACGTGACTTTAGCATGCATGCTATATGAATACATTCGTTGTATGGATGTAATCAATGCCATACAGCAATTTCTTAGCCAACACGTATTTAAGATTATCTCATAGGCAATTGAAGATAGAATTTCATAACACTGCATAGTAATAGTGATAGTGATAGTAGTAGCACTAGTTGATTTAATACATCTGAAAAACTATTTCAAGATCATACCCAGTAGGATAGACTTTCAAAATACTTTGTAATAATAACAGAGAATAGAGTATTCCATAATACAATGTAATATACGATGTAATAGGTTATCATACCAAGTAGAAGATAGAATTTCGTAATACTATGTAATACTAGCAGAGAATTTGGAAATACCACTAGTTGCTTTTGCTATATAACCGTATTTCCTATTCGATGTAATCAATGACATACAGTGATTTCTTAGCCGAGTACTTCACGTGACTTTAGCATGCATGCTATATGAATGTATTGGTTGCATGGATGTAATCAATGCCATGCAGCAATGTCTTTGACAACACGTATTTATCTCATAGGCAGTAGAAGATAGAATTTCGTAATACTATGTAATGCTAGCAGAGATTTTGGAACTACCACTAGTTGCTTTTGCTATATAACCGTATTTCCTATTCATTGTAATCAATGACATATAGTGATTCCTTAGCCGAGTACTTCACGTGACTTTAGCATGCATGCTATATGAATACATTCGTTGTACGGATGTAATCAATCCCGTACAGCAGTTTCTTAGCGAACACGTATTTAAGGCAGTTGAAGATAGAATTTCATAACACTGCATAGTAATGATAGTTGTAGCACTAGTTGATTTAATACATCTGAAAAACTGTTTTAAGGTAGGACAGACTTTCATAATACTTTGTAATAATAACAGAGAATAGAGTATTCCATAATACAATGTAATATATGATGTAGTAGTATTCACTAGTACATTGATTAAATTCTTTGGATGTAATAAATGACATAAAGCGATTTCTTAGCCGAGTATTTAAGGGGTCTGTAGCATGCATGCTATACATGTAATATACATGCTATACATGTAATTATGTCTGTAGCATGCATATATATGCATGTATATCCTATTCGTTGTATCGATGTAATCAGTGACATAATGTAGTTCCTTAGCCAACGAGTACTTAAGGTTATCATATCAACGAGTACTTAAGGTTATCGTAGAAGATAGAATTTCGTAATACTATGTAATGCTAGCAGAGATTTTGGAACTGCCACTAGTTGCTTTTGCTATATAACCGTATTTCCTATTTGTTGTATGGATGTAATCAATGACATACAGTGATTTCTTAGCCGAATACTTCACGTGACTTTAGCATGCATGCTATATGAATACATTCGTTGTATGGATGTAATCAATGCCATACAGCAATTTCTTAGCCAACACGTATTTAAGATTATCTCATAGGCAATTGAAGATAGAATTTCATAACACTGCATAGTAATAGTGATAGTGATAGTAGTAGCACTAGTTGATTTAATACATCTGAAAAACTATTTCAAGATCATACCCAGTAGGATAGACTTTCATAATACTTTGTAATAAGAAGAGAGAATAGAGTATTCCATAATACAAGGTAATATACGATGTAGTAGTATTCACTATTACATTGATTACATTCTTTGGATGCAATGAATGACATAAAGCGATTTCTTAGCCGAGTATTTAAGGTGTCTGTAGCATGCATGCTATGCATGTAATATACAATGCTATACATGTAATCATGTCTGTAGCATGCATGCTATATGGATATAGCAGGTATATATCCTATTCGTTGTATCAATGTAATCAGTGACATAATGTAATTCCTTAGCCAATTAGTACTTAAGGTTCTCATACCCAGTAGAAGATAGAATTTCGTAATACTATGTAATACTAGCAGAGATTTTGGAACTACCACTAGTTGCTTTTGCTATATAACCGTATTTCCTATTCATTGTAATCAATGACATATAGTGATTCCTTAGCCGAGTACTTCACGTGACTTTAGCATGCATGCTATATGAATACATTCGTTGTACGGATGTAATCAATCCCGTACAGCAGTTTCTTAGCGAACACGTATTTAAGGCAGTTGAAGATAGAATTTCATAACACTGCATAGTAATGATAGTTGTAGCACTAGTTGATTTAATACATCTGAAAAACTGTTTTAAGGTCATACCCAGTAGGACAGACTTTCATAATACTTTGTAATAATAACAGAGAATAGAGTATTCCATAATACAATGTAATATATGATGTAGTAGTATTCACTAGTACATTGATTACATTCTTTGGATGTAATAAATGACATAAAGCGATTTCTTAGCCGAGTATTTAAGTGGTCTGTAGCATGCATGCTATACATGTAATATACATGCTATACATGTAATTATGTCTGTAGCATGCATATATATGCATGTATATCCTATTCGTTGTATCGATGTAATCAGTGACATAATGTAATTCCTTAGCCAACGAGTACTTAAGGTTATCATATCAACGAGTACTTAAGGTTATCGTAGAAGATAGAATTTCGTAATACTATGTAATGCTAGCAGAGATTTTGGAACTACCACTAGTTGCTTTTGCTATATAACCGTATTTCCTATTCGTTGTATGGATGTAATCAATGACATACAGTGATTTCTTAGCCGAGTACTTCACGTGACTATAGCATGCATGCTATATGAATATATTGGTTGCATGGATGTAATCAATGCCATGCAGCAATATCTTAGCCAACACGTATTTATCTCATAGGCAGTAGAAGATAGAATTTCGTAATACTATGTAATGCTAGCAGAGATTTTGGAACTACCACTAGTTGCTTTTGCTATATAACCGTATTTCCTATTCGTTGTATGGATGTAATCAATGACATATAGTGATTCCTTAGCAGAGTACTTCACGTGAATTTAGCCTGCATGCTATATGAATATATTCGTTGCATGGATGTAATCAATGCCATGCAGCAATTTCTTAGCCAACACGTATTTATCTCATAGGCAGCAGTAGATAGAATTTCATAACACTGCATAGTAATGATAGTAGTAGCACTAGTTGATTTAATACATCTGAAAAGCTATTTCAAGATCATACCCAGTAGGCTAGACTTTCATAATACTTTGTAATAAGAAGAGAGAATAGAGTATTCCATAATACAAGGTAATATACGATGTAGTAGTATTCACTATTACATTGATTACATTCTTTGGATGCAATGAATGACATAAAGCGATTTCTTAGCCGAGTATTTAAGGTGTCTGTAGCATGCATGCTATGCATGTAATATACAATGCTATACATGTAATCATGTCTGTAGCATGCATGCTATATGGATATAGCAGGTATATATCCTATTCGTTGTATCAATGTAATCAGTGACATAATGTAATTCAGCCAATGAGTACTTAAGGTTCTCATACCCAGTAGAAGATAGAATTTCGTAATACTATGTAATGCTAGCAGAGAATTTGGAAATACCACTAGTTGCTTTTGCTATATAACCCTATTTCCTATTCGTTGTATGGATGTAATCAATGACATACAGTGATTTCTTAGCCGAGTACTTCACATGACTTTAGCATGCATGCTATATGAATATATTCGTTGCATGGATGTAATCAATGCCATGCAGCAATGTCTTAGCCAACACGTATTTATCTCATAGGCAGTAGAAGATAGAATTTCATAACACTGCATAGTAATGATAGTAGTATCCTAGTTGATTTAATACATATGAAAAACTATTTCAAGATCATACCCAGTAGGATAGACTTTCATAATACTGTAATAAGAACAGAGAATACAGTATTCCATAATACAATGTAATATACGATGTAGTAGTATTCACTACTACATTGATTACATTCTTTGGATGCAATGAATACATGGTTTGGATGCAATGAATGACATAAAGCGATTTCTTAGCCGAGTATTTAAGGTGTCTTTTACATGCATACTATACATGTAATATACATGCTATACATGTAATCATGTCTGTAGCATGCATGCTATATGGATATAGCAGGTATATATCCTATTAGTTGTATCGATGTAATCAGTGACATAATGTAATTCCTTAGCCAAGGAGTACTTAAGGTTATCATACCCAATAGAAGATAGAATTTCGTAATACTATGTAATGCTAGCAGAGAATTTGGAAATACCACTAGTTCCTTTTGCTATATAACCGTATTTCCTATTCGTTGTAATCAATGACATATAGTGATTCCTTAGCCGAGTACTTCACGTGACTTTAGCATGCATGCTATATGAATACATTCGTTGTATGGATGTAATCAATGCCATACAGCAATTTCTTAGCCAACACGTATTTAAGATTATCTCATAGGCAGTTGAAGATAGAATTTCATAACACTGCATAGTAATGATAGTAGTAGCACTAGTTGATTTAATACATCTGAAAAACTATTTCAAGATCATACCCAGTAGGATAGACTTTCATAATACTTTGTAATAATAACAGAGAATAGAGTATTCCATAATACAATGTAATTTACGATGTAGTAGTATTCACTACTACATTGATTACATTCTTTGGATGCAATGAATGACATAAAGCGATTTCTTAGCCGAGTATTTAAGGGGTCTGTAGCATGCATGCTATACATGTAATATACATGCTATACATGTAATCATGTCTGTAGCATGCATGCTATATGGATATAGCAGGTATATATCCTATTCGTTGTATCAATGTAATCAGTGACATAATGTAATTCCTTAGCCAACGAGTACTTAAGGTTATCATACCCAGTAGAAGATAGAATTTCGTAATACTATGTAATGCTAGCAGAGAATTTGGAAGTACCACTAGTTGCTTTTGCTATATAACCGTATTTCCTATTCATTGTATGGATGTAATCAATGACATACAGTGATTTCTTAGCCGAGTACTTCACGTGACTTTAGCATGAATGCTATATGAATATATTGGTTGCATGGATGTAATCAATGCCATGCAACAATGTCTTAGCCAACACATATTTATCTCATAGGCAGTAGAAGATAGAATTTCGTAATACTATGTAATGCTAGCAGAGATGTTGGAACTACCACTATTTGCTTTTGCTATATAACCGTATTTCCTATTCGTTGTAATCAATGACATATAGTGATTCCTTAGCAGAGTACTTCACGTGACTTTAGTATGCATGCTATATGAATACATTCGTTGTATGGATGTAATCAATGCCATACAGCAATTTCTTACCCAACACGTATTTAAGATTATCTCATAGGCAGTTGAAGATAGAATTTCATAACACTGCATAGTAATGTTAGTAGTAGCACTAGTTGATTTAATACATCTGAAAAACTATTTCAAGATCATACCCAGTAGGATAGACTTTCATAATACTTTGTAATAATAACAGAATAGAGTATTCCATAATACAATATATTATACGATGTAGTAGTATTCACTACTACATTGATTACATTATTTGGATGCAATGAATATATTCTTTGGATGCAATGAATGACATAAGGCGATTTCTTAGCCGAGTATTTAAGGTGTCTGTAGCATGCATGCTATACATGTAATATACATGCTATACATGTAATCATGTCTGTAGCATGCATGCTATATGGATATAGCAGGTATATATCCTATTCGTTGTATCGATGTAATCAGTGACATACGTTCTTTGGATGAAATGAATACATTCTTTGCATGCAATGAATGACAAAAAGCGATATCTTAGCCGAGTATTTAAGGTGTCTGTAGCATGCATGCTATACATGTAATATACATGCTATACATGTAATCATGTCTGTAGCATGCAATGTCTTAGCCAACACGTATTTATCTCATAGGCAGTAGAAGATAGAATCTCGTAATACTATGTAATGCTAGAAGAGATTTTGGAACTACCACTAGTTGCTTTTGCTATATAACCATATTTCCTATTCGTTGTAATGAATGTCATATAGTGATTCCTTAGCAGAGTACTTCACGTGAATTTAGCATGCATGCTATATGAATATATTGGTTGTATGGATGTAATCAATGCCATACAGCAATTTCTTAGCCAACACGTATTTAAGATTAAATCATAGGCAGTTGAAGATAGAATTTCATAACACTGCATAGTAATGTTAGTAGTAGCACTAGATTTAATACATCTGAAAAACTATTTCAAGATCATACCCAGTAGGATAGACTTTCATAATACTTTGTAATAATAACAGAGAATAGAGTATTCCATAATACAATGTAATATACGATGTAATAGTATTCACTACTACATTGATTACGTTCTTTGGATGAAATGAATACATTCTTTGGATGCAATGAATGACAAAAAGCGATATCTTAGCCGAGTATTTAAGGTGTCTGTAGCATGCATGCTATACATTTAATATACATGCTATACATGTAATCATGTCTGTAGCATGCATGCTATATGGATATAGCAGGTATATATCCTATTCGTTGTATCGATTTAATCAGTGACATACTGTAATTCCTTAGCCAACGAGTACTTAAGGTTCTAATACCCAGTAGAAGATAGAATTTTGTAATACTATGTAATGCTTGCAGAGAATTTGGAAATACCACTAGTTGCTTTCGCTATATAACCATGTTTCCTATTCGTTGCATGGATGTAATCAATGCCATACAGCAATTTCTTAGCCAACACGTATTTAAGTTTAAATCATAGGCAGTTGAAGATAGAATTTCATAACACTCCATAGTAATGATACTAGTAGCACTGGTTGATTTAATACATCTGAAAAACTATTTCAAGATCATACCCAGTAGGATAGACTTTCATAATACTTTGTAATAATAACAGAATAGAGTATTCCATAATACAATATATTATACGATGTAGTAGTATTCACTACTACATTGATTACATTATTTGGATGCAATGAATATATTCTTTGGATGCAATGAATGACATAAGGCGATTTCTTAGCCGAGTATTTAAGGTGTCTGTAGCATGCATGCTATACATGTAATATACATGCTATACATGTAATCATGTCTGTAGCATGCATGCTATATGGATATAGCAGGTATATATCCTATTCGTTGTATCAATGTAATCAGTGACATAATGTAATTCCTTAGCCAATTAGTACTTAAGGTTCTCATACCCAGTAGAAGATAGAATTTCGTAATACTATGTAATACTAGCAGAGATTTTGGAACTACCACTAGTTGCTTTTGCTATATAACCGTATTTCCTATTCATTGTAATCAATGACATATAGTGATTCCTTAGCCGAGTACTTCACGTGACTTTAGCATGCATGCTATATGAATACATTCGTTGTACGGATGTAATCAATCCCGTACAGCAGTTTCTTAGCGAACACGTATTTAAGGCAGTTGAAGATAGAATTTCATAACACTGCATAGTAATGATAGTTGTAGCACTAGTTGATTTAATACATCTGAAAAACTGTTTTAAGGTCATACCCAGTAGGACAGACTTTCATAATACTTTGTAATAATAACAGAGAATAGAGTATTCCATAATACAATGTAATATATGATGTAGTAGTATTCACTAGTACATTGATTACATTCTTTGGATGTAATAAATGACATAAAGCGATTTCTTAGCCGAGTATTTAAGTGGTCTGTAGCATGCATGCTATACATGTAATATACATGCTATACATGTAATTATGTCTGTAGCATGCATATATATGCATGTATATCCTATTCGTTGTATCGATGTAATCAGTGACATAATGTAATTCCTTAGCCAACGAGTACTTAAGGTTATCATATCAACGAGTACTTAAGGTTATCGTAGAAGATAGAATTTCGTAATACTATGTAATGCTAGCAGAGATTTTGGAACTACCACTAGTTGCTTTTGCTATATAACCGTATTTCCTATTCGTTGTATGGATGTAATCAATGACATACAGTGATTTCTTAGCCGAGTACTTCACGTGACTATAGCATGCATGCTATATGAATATATTGGTTGCATGGATGTAATCAATGCCATGCAGCAATATCTTAGCCAACACGTATTTATCTCATAGGCAGTAGAAGATAGAATTTCGTAATACTATGTAATGCTAGCAGAGATTTTGGAACTACCACTAGTTGCTTTTGCTATATAACCGTATTTCCTATTCGTTGTATGGATGTAATCAATGACATATAGTGATTCCTTAGCAGAGTACTTCACGTGAATTTAGCCTGCATGCTATATGAATATATTCGTTGCATGGATGTAATCAATGCCATGCAGCAATTTCTTAGCCAACACGTATTTATCTCATAGGCAGCAGTAGATAGAATTTCATAACACTGCATAGTAATGATAGTAGTAGCACTAGTTGATTTAATACATCTGAAAAGCTATTTCAAGATCATACCCAGTAGGCTAGACTTTCATAATACTTTGTAATAAGAAGAGAGAATAGAGTATTCCATAATACAAGGTAATATACGATGTAGTAGTATTCACTATTACATTGATTACATTCTTTGGATGCAATGAATGACATAAAGCGATTTCTTAGCCGAGTATTTAAGGTGTCTGTAGCATGCATGCTATGCATGTAATATACAATGCTATACATGTAATCATGTCTGTAGCATGCATGCTATATGGATATAGCAGGTATATATCCTATTCGTTGTATCAATGTAATCAGTGACATAATGTAATTCAGCCAATGAGTACTTAAGGTTCTCATACCCAGTAGAAGATAGAATTTCGTAATACTATGTAATGCTAGCAGAGAATTTGGAAATACCACTAGTTGCTTTTGCTATATAACCCTATTTCCTATTCGTTGTATGGATGTAATCAATGACATACAGTGATTTCTTAGCCGAGTACTTCACATGACTTTAGCATGCATGCTATATGAATATATTCGTTGCATGGATGTAATCAATGCCATGCAGCAATGTCTTAGCCAACACGTATTTATCTCATAGGCAGTAGAAGATAGAATTTCATAACACTGCATAGTAATGATAGTAGTATCACTAGTTGATTTAATACATATGAAAAACTATTTCAAGATCATACCCAGTAGGATAGACTTTCATAATACTGTAATAAGAACAGAGAATACAGTATTCCATAATACAATGTAATATACGATGTAGTAGTATTCACTACTACATTGATTACATTCTTTGGATGCAATGAATACATGGTTTGGATGCAATGAATGACATAAAGCGATTTCTTAGCCGAGTATTTAAGGTGTCTTTTACATGCATACTATACATGTAATATACATGCTATACATGTAATCATGTCTGTAGCATGCATGCTATATGGATATAGCAGGTATATATCCTATTAGTTGTATCGATGTAATCAGTGACATAATGTAATTCCTTAGCCAAGGAGTACTTAAGGTTATCATACCCAATAGAAGATAGAATTTCGTAATACTATGTAATGCTAGCAGAGAATTTGGAAATACCACTAGTTCCTTTTGCTATATAACCGTATTTCCTATTCGTTGTAATCAATGACATATAGTGATTCCTTAGCCGAGTACTTCACGTGACTTTAGCATGCATGCTATATGAATACATTCGTTGTATGGATGTAATCAATGCCATACAGCAATTTCTTAGCCAACACGTATTTAAGATTATCTCATAGGCAGTTGAAGATAGAATTTCATAACACTGCATAGTAATGATAGTAGTAGCACTAGTTGATTTAATACATCTGAAAAACTATTTCAAGATCATACCCAGTAGGATAGACTTTCATAATACTTTGTAATAATAACAGAGAATAGAGTATTCCATAATACAATGTAATTTACGATGTAGTAGTATTCACTACTACATTGATTACATTCTTTGGATGCAATGAATGACATAAAGCGATTTCTTAGCCGAGTATTTAAGGGGTCTGTAGCATGCATGCTATACATGTAATATACATGCTATACATGTAATCATGTCTGTAGCATGCATGCTATATGGATATAGCAGGTATATATCCTATTCGTTGTATCAATGTAATCAGTGACATAATGTAATTCCTTAGCCAACGAGTACTTAAGGTTATCATACCCAGTAGAAGATAGAATTTCGTAATACTATGTAATGCTAGCAGAGAATTTGGAAGTACCACTAGTTGCTTTTGCTATATAACCGTATTTCCTATTCATTGTATGGATGTAATCAATGACATACAGTGATTTCTTAGCCGAGTACTTCACGTGACTTTAGCATGAATGCTATATGAATATATTGGTTGCATGGATGTAATCAATGCCATGCAACAATGTCTTAGCCAACACGTATTTATCTCATAGGCAGTAGAAGATAGAATTTCGTAATACTATGTAATGCTAGCAGAGATGTTGGAACTACCACTATTTGCTTTTGCTATATAACCGTATTTCCTATTCGTTGTAATCAATGACATATAGTGATTCCTTAGCAGAGTACTTCACGTGACTTTAGTATGCATGCTATATGAATACATTCGTTGTATGGATGTAATCAATGCCATACAGCAATTTCTTACCCAACACGTATTTAAGATTATCTCATAGGCAGTTGAAGATAGAATTTCATAACACTGCATAGTAATGTTAGTAGTAGCACTAGTTGATTTAATACATCTGAAAAACTATTTCAAGATCATACCCAGTAGGATAGACTTTCATAATACTTTGTAATAATAACAGAATAGAGTATTCCATAATACAATATATTATACGATGTAGTAGTATTCACTACTACATTGATTACATTATTTGGATGCAATGAATATATTCTTTGGATGCAATGAATGACATAAGGCGATTTCTTAGCCGAGTATTTAAGGTGTCTGTAGCATGCATGCTATACATGTAATATACATGCTATACATGTAATCATGTCTGTAGCATGCATGCTATATGGATATAGCAGGTATATATCCTATTCGTTGTATCGATGTAATCAGTGACATACGTTCTTTGGATGAAATGAATACATTCTTTGGATGCAATGAATGACAAAAAGCGATATCTTAGCCGAGTATTTAAGGTGTCTGTAGCATGCATGCTATACATGTAATATACATGCTATACATGTAATCATGTCTGTAGCATGCAATGTCTTAGCCAACACGTATTTATCTCATAGGCAGTAGAAGATAGAATCTCGTAATACTATGTAATGCTAGAAGAGATTTTGGAACTACCACTAGTTGCTTTTGCTATATAACCATATTTCCTATTCGTTGTAATGAATGTCATATAGTGATTCCTTAGCAGAGTACTTCACGTGAATTTAGCATGCATGCTATATGAATATATTGGTTGTATGGATGTAATCAATGCCATACAGCAATTTCTTAGCCAACACGTATTTAAGATTAAATCATAGGCAGTTGAAGATAGAATTTCATAACACTGCATAGTAATGTTAGTAGTAGCACTAGATTTAATACATCTGAAAAACTATTTCAAGATCATACCCAGTAGGATAGACTTTCATAATACTTTGTAATAATAACAGAGAATAGAGTATTCCATAATACAATGTAATATACGATGTAATAGTATTCACTACTACATTGATTACGTTCTTTGGATGAAATGAATACATTCTTTGGATGCAATGAATGACAAAAAGCGATATCTTAGCCGAGTATTTAAGGTGTCTGTAGCATGCATGCTATACATTTAATATACATGCTATACATGTAATCATGTCTGTAGCATGCATGCTATATGGATATAGCAGGTATATATCCTATTCGTTGTATCGATTTAATCAGTGACATACTGTAATTCCTTAGCCAACGAGTACTTAAGGTTCTAATACCCAGTAGAAGATAGAATTTTGTAATACTATGTAATGCTTGCAGAGAATTTGGAAATACCACTAGTTGCTTTCGCTATATAACCATGTTTCCTATTCGTTGCATGGATGTAATCAATGCCATACAGCAATTTCTTAGCCAACACGTATTTAAGTTTAAATCATAGGCAGTTGAAGATAGAATTTCATAACACTCCATAGTAATGATACTAGTAGCACTGGTTGATTTAATACATCTGAAAAACTATTTCAAGATCATACCCAGTAGGATAGACTTTCATAATACTTTGTAATAATAACAGAATAGAGTATTCCATAATACAATATATTATACGATGTAGTAGTATTCACTACTACATTGATTACATTATTTGGATGCAATGAATATATTCTTTGGATGCAATGAATGACATAAGGCGATTTCTTAGCCGAGTATTTAAGGTGTCTGTAGCATGCATGCTATACATGTAATATACATGCTATACATGTAATCATGTCTGTAGCATGCATGCTATATGGATATAGCAGGTATATATCCTATTCGTTGTATCGATGTAATCAGTGGCATACTGTAATTCCTTAGCCAACGAGTACTTAAGGTTCTAATACCCAGTAGAAGATAGAATTTTGTAATACTATGTAATGCTAGCAGAGAATTTGGAAATACCACTAGTTGCTTTCGCTATATAACCGTGTTTCCTATTCGTTGCATGGATGTAATCAATGCCATACAGCAATTTCTTAGCCAACACGTATTTAAGTTTAAATCATAGGCAGTTGAAGATAGAATTTCATAACACTCCATAGTAATGATACTAGTAGCACTGGTTGATTTAATACATCTGAAAAAGTATTTCAAGATCATACCCAAGAGGATAGACTTTCATAATACTTTGTAATAATAACAGAGAATAGAGTAGCCAACGAGTACTTAAGGTTCTCATACCCAATAGAAGATAGAATTTCGTAATACTATGTAATGCTAGCAGAGAATTTGGAAATACCACTAGTTGCTTTTGCTATATAACCGTATTTCCTATTCGTTGTATGGATGTAATCAATGACATACAGTGATTTCTTAGCCGAATACTTCACGTGACTTTAGCATGCATGCTATATGAATACATTCGTTGTATGGATGTAATCAATGCCATACAGCAATTTCTTAGCCAACACGTATTTAAGATTATCTCATAGGCAATTGAAGATAGAATTTCATAACACTGCATAGTAATAGTGATAGTGATAGTAGTAGCACTAGTTGATTTAATACATCTGAAAAACTATTTCAAGATCATACCCAGTAGGATAGACTTTCAAAATACTTTGTAATAATAACAGAGAATAGAGTATTCCATAATACAATGTAATATACGATGTAATAGGTTATCAAGATCATACCCTGTAGGATAGACTTTCATAATACTTTGTAATAATAACAGAGAATAGATTATTCCATAATACAATGTAATATACGATGTAATAGTATTCACTACTACATTGATTAAAGAGCCTCTTGTGGCGCAGGGTGGTAAGGCAGCAGAAATGCTGTCTGAAACTGTCTGCCCATGAGGCTGGCGGTTCAATCCCAGCAGCCGGCTCAAGGTTGACTCAGCCTTCCATCATTCCGAGGTCGGTAAAATGAGCTTGCTGCTGGGGGGTAAACGGTAATGACTGGGGAAGGCACTGGCAAACCACCCCGTATTGAGTCTGCCAAGAAAACGCTAGAGGGCGTCACCCCAAGGGTCAGGCATGACTCGGTGCTTGCACAGGGGATACCTTTACCTTTACTACATTGATTACGCTCTTTGGATGCAATGAATACATTCTTTGGATGCAATTAATTATAGCGATTTCTTAGCCGAGTATTTAAGGTGTCTGTAGCATGCATGCTATATGGATATAGCAGGTATATATCCTATTCGTTGTATCAATGTAATCAGTGACATAATGTAATTCCTTAGCCAACGAGTAATTAAGGTTATCATACCAAGTAGAAGATAGAATTTCGTAATACTATGTAATGCTAGCAGAGAATTTGGAAATACCACTAGTTGCTTTTGCTATATAACCGTATTTCCTATTCGTTGTATGGATGTAATCAATGACATACAGTGATTTCTTACCCGAGTACTTCACGTGACTTTAGCATGCATGATATATGAATATATTGGTTGCATGGATGTAATCAATGCCATGAAGCAATGTCTTAGCCAACACGTATTTATCTCATAGGCAGTAGAAGATAGAATCTCGTAATACTATGTAATGCTAGAAGAGATTTTGGAACTACCACTAGTTGCTTTTGCTATATAACCATATTTCCTATTCGTTGTAATGAATGTCATATAGTGATTCCTTAGCAGAGTACTTCACGTGAATTTAGCATGCATGCTATATGAATATATTGGTTGTATGGATGTAATCAATGCCATACAGCAATTTCTTAGCCAACACGTATTTAAGATTAAATCATAGGCAGTTGAAGATAGAATTTCATAACACTGCATAGTAATGTTAGTAGTAGCACTAGATTTAATACATCTGAAAAACTATTTCAAGATCATACCCAGTAGGATAGACTTTCATAATACTTTGTAATAATAACAGAGAATTGAGTATTCCATAATACAATGTAATATACGATGTAATAGTATTCACTACTACATTGATTACGTTCTTTGGATGAAATGAATACATTCTTTGGATGCAATGAATGACAAAAAGCGATATCTTAGCCGAGTATTTAAGGTGTCTGTAGCATGCATGCTATACATGTAATATACATGCTATACATGTAATCATGTCTGTAGCATGCATGCTATATGGATATAGCAGGTATATATCCTATTCGTTGTATCGATGTAATCAGTGACATACTGTAATTCCTTAGCCAACGAGTACTTAAGGTTCTAATACCCAGTAGAAGATAGAATTTTGTAATACTATGTAATGCTAGCAGAGAATTTGGAAATACCACTAGTTGCTTTCGCTATATAACCGTGTTTCCTATTCGTTGCATGGATGTAATCAATGCCATACAGCAATTTCTTAGCCAACACGTATTTAAGTTTAAATCATAGGCAGTTGAAGATAGAATTTCATAACACTCCATAGTAATGATACTAGTAGCACTGGTTGATTTAATACATCTGAAAAACTATTTCAAGATCATACCCAGTAGGATAGACTTTCATAATACTTTGTAATAATAACAGAATAGAGTATTCCATAATACAATATATTATACGATGTAGTAGTATTCACTACTACATTGATTACATTATTTGGATGCAATGAATATATTCTTTGGATGCAATGAATGACATAAGGCGATTTCTTAGCCGAGTATTTAAGGTGTCTGTAGCATGCATGCTATACATGTAATATACATGCTATACATGTAATCATGTCTGTAGCATGCATGCTATATGGATATAGCAGGTATATATCCTATTCGTTGTATCGATGTAATCAGTGACATAATGTAATTCCTTAGCCAACGAGTACTTAAGGTTATCATACCCAATAGAAGATAGAATTTCATCATACTATGTAATGCTAGCAGAGAATTTGGAAATACCACTAGTTGCTTTTGCTATATAACCGTATTTCCTATTCGTTGTATGGATGTAATCAATGACATACAGTGATTTCTTAGCCGAGTACTTCACGTGACTTTAGCATGCATGCTATATGAATATATTGGTTGCATGGATGTACTCAATGCCATGCAGCAATGTCTTAGCCATCACGTATTTATCTCATAGGCAGTAGAAGATAGAATTTCATAATACTATGTAATGCTAGCAGAGATGTTGGAACTACCACCAGTTGCTTTTGCTATATAACCGTATTTCCTATTCGTTGTAATCAATGACATATAGTGATTCCTTAGCAGAGTACTTCACGTGACTTTAGCATGCATGCTATATGAATACATTAGTTGAATGGATGTAATCAATGCCATACAGCAATTTCTTAGCCAACACGTATTTAAGATTATCTCATAGGCAGTTGAAGATAGAATTTCATAACACTGCATAGTAATGATAGTAGTAGCACTAAATACATGTGAAAAACTATTTCAAGATCATACCCAGTAGGATAGACTTTCGTAATACTTTGTAATAATAACAGAGAATAGAGTATTCCATAATACAATGTAATATACGATGTAATAGTATTCACTACTACATTGATTACGCTCTTTGGAGGCAATGAATACATTCTTTGGATGCAATGAATTATAGCGATTTCTTAGCCGAGTATATAAGGTGTCTGTAGCATGCATGCTATATGGATATAGCAGGTATATATCCTATTCGTTGTATCAATGTAATCAGTGACAATGTAATTCCTTAGCCAACGTGTAATTAAGGTTATCATACCAAGTAGAAGATAGAATTTCGTAATACTATGTAATGCTAGCAGAGAATTTGGAAATACCACTAGTTGCTTTTGCTATATAACCGTATTTCCTATTCGTTGTATGGATGTAATCAATGACATACAGTGATTTCTTACCCGAGTACTTCACGTGACTTTAGCATGCATGCTATATGAATATATTGGTTGCATGGATGTAATCAATGCCATGGAGCAATGTCTTAGCCAACACGTATTTATCTCATAGGCAGTAGAAGATAGAATCTCCTAATACTATGTAATGCTAGAAGAGATTTTGGAACTTCCACTAGTTGCTTTTGCTATATAACCGTATTTCCTATTCGTTGTAATGAATGTCATATAGTGATTCCTTAGCAGAGCACGTGAATTTAGCATGTATGCTATATGAATATATTGGTTGTATGGATGTAATCAATGCCATACAGCAATTTCTTAGCCAACACGTATTTAAGATTAAGTCATAGGCAGTTGAAGATAGAATTTCATAACACTGCATAGTAATGATACTAGGAGCACTGGTTGATTTAATACATCTGAAAAACTATTTCAAGATCATACCTAGTAGGATAGACTTTCATAATACTTTGTAATAATAACAGAGAATATAGTATTCCATAATACAATGTAATATACGATGTAGTAGTATTCACTACTACATTGATTACATTCCTTGGATGCAATGAATACATTGTTTGGATGCAATGAATGACATAAAGCGATTTCTTAGCCGAGTATTTAAGGTGTCTGTAGCATGCATGCTATGCATGTAATATACATGCTATACATGTAATCATGTCTGTAGCATGCATGCTATATGGATATAGCAGGTATATATCCTATTCGTTGTATCAATGTAATCAGTGACATACTGTAATTCCTTAGCCAACAAGTATTTAAGGTTCTCATACCCTGTAGAAGACAGAATTTCGTAATACTATGTAATGCTAGCAGAGAATTTGGAAATACCACTAGCTGCTTTTGCTATATAACCGTATTTCCTATTCGTTGTATGGATGTAATCAATGCCATACAGCAATTTCTTAGCCAACACGTATTTAAGATTAAATCATAGGCAGTTGAAGATAGAATTTCATAACACTGCATAGTAATGATACTAGTAGCACTGGTTGATTTAATACATCTGAAAAAGTATTTCAAGATCATACCCAGTAGGATAGACTTTCATAATACTTTGTAATAATAACAGAGAATAGAGTAGCCAACGAGTACTTAAGGTTCTCATACCCAATAGAAGATAGAATTTCGCAATACTATGTAATGCTAGCAGAGAATTTGGAAATACCACTAGTTGCTTTTGCTATATAACCGTATTTCCTATTCGTTGTATGGATGTAATCAATGACATACAGTGATTTCTTAGCCGAATACTTCACGTGACTTTAGCATGCATGCTATATGAATACATTCGTTGTATGGATGTAATCAATGCCATACAGCAATTTCTTAGCCAACACGTATTTAAGATTATCTCATAGGCAATTGAAGATAGAATTTCATAACACTGCATAGTAATAGTGATAGTGATAGTAGTAGCACTAGTTGATTTAATACATCTGAAAAACTATTTCAAGATCATACCCAGTAGGATAGACTTTCAAAATACTTTGTAATAATAACAGAGAATAGAGTATTCCATAATACAATGTAATATACGATGTAATAGGTTATCATACCAAGTAGAATATAGAATTTAGTAATACTATGTAATGCTAGCAGAGATTTTGGAACTACCACTAGTTGCTTTTGCTATATAACCGTATTTCCTATTCATTGTAATCAATGACATATAGTGATTCCTTAGCCGAGTACTTCACGTGACTTTAGCATGCATGCTATATGAATACATTCGTTGTACGGATGTAATCAATGCCGTACAGCAGTTTCTTAGCGAACACGTATTTAAGGCAGTTGAAGATAGAATCATAACACTGCATAGTAATGATAGTTGTAGCACTAGTTGATTTAATACATCTGAAAAACTGTTTTAAGATTTTAAAATCCAGTAGGACAGACTTTCATAATACTTTGTAATAATAACAGAGAATAGAGTATTCCATAATACAATGTAATATATGATGTAGTAGTATTCACTAGTACATTGATTACATTCTTGGGATGTAATAAATGACATAAAGCGATTTCTTAGCCGAGTATTTAAGGGGTCTGTAGCATGCATGCTATACATGTAATATACATGCTATACATGTAATTATGTCTGTAGCATGCATATATATCCATGTATATCCTATTCGTTGTATCGATGTAATCAGTGACATAATGTAATTCCTTAGCCAACGAGTACTTAAGGTTATCATATCAACGAGTACTTAAGGTTATCGTAGAAGATAGAATTTCGTAATACTATGTAATGCTAACAGAGAGTTTGGAACTACCACTAGTTGCTTTTGCTATATAACCGTATTTCCTATTCGTTGTATGGATGTAATCAATGACATATAGTGATTCCTTAGCAGAGTACTTCACGTGAATTTAGCCTGCATGCTATATGAATATATTCGTTGCATGGATGTAATCAATGCCATGCAGCAATTTCTTAGCCAACACGCATTTATCTCATAGGCAGCAGTAGATAGAATTTCATAACACTGCATAGTAATGATAGTAGTAGCACTAGTTGATTTAATACATCTGAAAAGCTATTTCAAGATCATACCCAGTAGGCTAGACTTTCATAATACTTTGTAATAAGAACAGAGAATAGAGTATTCCATAATACAAGGTAATATACGATGTAGTAGTATTCACTATTACATTGATTACATTCTTTGGATGCAATGAATGACATAAAGCGATTTCTTAGCCGAGTATTTAAGGTGTCTGTAGCATGCATGCTATACATGTAATATACATGCTATACATGTAATCATGTCTGTAGCATGCATGCTATATGGATATAGCAGGTATATGTCCTATTCGTTGTATCGACGTAATCAGTGACATAATGTAATTCCTTAGCCAACGAGTACTTAAGGTTATCATACCCAGTAGAAGATAGAATTTCGTAATACTATGTAATGCTAGCAGAGAATTTGGAACTACCACTAGTTGTTTTTGCTATATAACCGTATTTCCTATTCGTTGTATGGATGTAATCAATGACATACAGTGATTTCTTAGCCGAGTACTTCACGTGACTTTAGCATGCATGCTATATGAATATATTGGTTGCATGGATGTAATCAATGCCATGCAGCAATATCTTAGCCAACACGTATTTATCTCATAGGCAGTAGAAGATAGAATTTCGTAATACTATATAATGCTAGCAGAGATTTTGGAACTACCACTAGTTGCTTTTGCTATATAACCGTATTTTCTATTCGTTGTAATCAATGACATATAGTGATTCCTTAGCAGAGTACTTCACGTGACTTTAGCATGCATGCTATATGAATACATTCGTTGTATGGATGTAATCAATGCCATACAGCAATTTCTTAGCCAACACGTATTTAAGATTATCTCATAGGCAGTTGAAGATAGAATTTCATAACACTGCATAATAATGATAGTAGTAGCACTAGTTGATTTAATACATCTGAAAAACTATTTCAAGATCATACCCAGTAGGATAGACTTTCATAATACTTTGTAATAATAACAGAGAATAGAGTATTCCATAATACAAGGTAATTTACGATGTAGTAGTATTCACTACTACATTGATTACATTCATTGGATGCAATGAATACATTCTTTGGATGCAATGAATGACATAAAGCGATTTCTTAGCCGAGTATTTAAGGGGTCTGTAGCATGCATGCTATACATGTAATATACATGCTATACATGTAATCATGTCTGTAGCATGCATATATATGCATGTATATCCTATTCGTTGTATCGATGTAATCAGTGACATAATGTAATTCCTTAGCCAACGAGTACTTAACGTTATCATATCAACGAGTACTTAAGGTTATCGTAGAAGATAGAATTTCGTAATACTATGTAATGCTAGCAGAGAATTTGGAAGTACCACTAGTTGCTTTTGCTATATAACCGTATTTCCTATTCGTTGTATGGATGTAATCAATGACATACAGTGATTTCTTAGCCGAGTACTTCACGTGACTTTAGCATGAATGCTATATGAATATATTGGTTGCATGGATGTAATCAATGCCATGCAGCAATGTCTTAGCCAACACGTATTTATCTCATAGGCAGTTGAAGATAGAATTTCATAACACTGCATAGTAATGTTAGTAGTAGCACTAGATTTAATACATCTGAAAAACTATTTCAAGATCATACCCAGTAGGATAGACTTTCATAATACTTTGTAATAATAACAGAGAATAGAGTATTCCATAATACAATGTAATATACGATGTAATAGTATTCACTACTACATTGATTACGTTCTTTGGATGAAATGAATACATTCTTTGGATGCAATGAATGACAAAAAGCGATATCTTAGCCGAGTATTTAAGGTGTCTGTAGCATGCATGCTATACATGTAATATACATGCAATACATGTAATCATGTCTGTAGCATGCATGCTATATGGATATAGCAGGTATATATCCTATTCGTTGTATCGATGTAATCAGTGACATACTGTAATTCCTTAGCCAACGAGTACTTAAGGTTCTAATACCCAGTAGAAGATAGAATTTTGTAATACTATATAATGCTAGCAGAGAATTTGGAAATACCACTAGTTGCTTTTGCTATATAACCGTATTTCCTATTCGTTGTATGGATGTAATGAATGCCATACAGCAATTTCTTAGCCGAGTACTTCACGTGACTATAGCATGCATGCTATATGAATATATTGGTTGCATGGATGTAATCAATGCCATGCAGCAATATCTTAGCCAACACGTATTTATCTCATAGGCAGTAGAAGATAGAATTTCGTAATACTATGTAATGCTAGCAGAGATTTTGGAACTACCACTAGTTGCTTTTGCTATATAACCGTATTTCCTATTCGTTGTATGGATGTAATCAATGCCATACAGCAATTTCTTAGCCAACACGTATTTAAGATTAAATCATAGGCAGTTGAAGATAGAATTTCATAACACTGCATAGTAATGATACTAGTAGCACTGGTTGATTTAATACATCTGAAAAAGTATTTCAAGATCATACCCAGTAGGATAGACTTTCATAATACTTTGTAATAATAACAGAGAATAGAGTAGCCAACGAGTACTTAAGGTTCTCATACCCAATAGAAGATAGAATTTCGCAATACTATGTAATGCTAGCAGAGAATTTGGAAATACCACTAGTTGCTTTTGCTATATAACCGTATTTCCTATTCGTTGTATGGATGTAATCAATGACATACAGTGATTTCTTAGCCGAATACTTCACGTGACTTTAGCATGCATGCTATATGAATACATTCGTTGTATGGATGTAATCAATGCCATACAGCAATTTCTTAGCCAACACGTATTTAAGATTATCTCATAGGCAATTGAAGATAGAATTTCATAACACTACATAGTAATAGTGATAGTGATAGTAGTAGCACTAGTTGATTTAATACATCTGAAAAACTATTTCAAGATCATACCCAGTAGGATAGACTTTCAAAATACTTTGTAATAATAACAGAGAATAGAGTATTCCATAATACAATGTAATATACGATGTAATAGGTTATCATACCAAGTAGAAGATAGAATTTCGTAATACTATGTAATACTAGCAGAGAATTTGGAAATACCACTAGTTGCTTTTGCTATATAACCGTATTTCCTATTCGATGTAATCAATGACATACAGTGATTTCTTAGCTGAGTACTTCACGTGACTTTAGCATGCATGCTATATGAATATATTGGTTGCATGGATGTAATCAATGCCATGCAGCAATGTCTTTGACAACACGTATTTATCTCATAGGCAGTAGAATATAGAATTTCGTAATACTATGTAATGCTAGCAGAGATTTTGGAACTACCACTAGTTGCTTTTGCTATATAACCGTATTTCCTATTCATTGTAATCAATGACATATAGTGATTCCTTAGCCGAGTACTTCACGTGACTTTAGCATGCATGCTATATGAATACATTCGTTGTACGGATGTAATCAATGCCGTACAGCAGTTTCTTAGCGAACACGTATTTAAGGCAGTTGAAGATAGAATTTCATAACACTGCATAGTAATGATAGTTGTAGCACTAGTTGATTTAATACATCTGAAAAACTGTTTTAAGATCATACCCAGTAGGACAGACTTTCATAATACTTTGTAATAATAACAGAGAATAGAGTATTCCATAATACAATGTAATATATGATGTAGTAGTATTCACTAGTACATTGATTACATTCTTGGGATGTAATAAATGACATAAAGCGATTTCTTAGCCGAGTATTTAAGGGGTCTGTAGCATGCATGCTATACATGTAATATACATGCTATACATGTAATTATGTCTGTAGCATGCATATATATCCATGTATATCCTATTCGTTGTATCGATGTAATCAGTGACATAATGTAATTCCTTAGCCAACGAGTACTTAAGGTTATCATATCAACGAGTACTTAAGGTTATCGTAGAAGATAGAATTTCGTAATACTATGTAATGCTAACAGAGAGTTTGGAACTACCACTAGTTTCTTTTGCTATATAACCGTATTTCCTATTCGTTGTATGGATGTAATCAATGACATACAGAGATTTCTTAGCCGAGTACTTCACGTGACTATAGCATGCATGCTATATGAATATATTGGTTGCATGGATGTAATCAATGCCATGCAGCAATATCTTAGCCAACACGTATTTATCTCATAGGCAGTAGATTATAGAATTTCGTAATACTATGTAATGCTAGCAGAGATTTTGGAACTACCACTAGTTGCTTTTGCTATATAACCGTATTTCCTATTCGTTGTATGGATGTAATCAATGACATATAGTGATTCCTTAGCAGAGTACTTCACGTGAATTTAGCCTGCATGCTATATGAATATATTCGTTGCATGGATGTAATCAATGCCATGCAGCAATTTCTTAGCCAACACGCATTTATCTCATAGGCAGCAGTAGATAGAATTTCATAACACTGCATAGTAATGATAGTAGTAGCACTAGTTGATTTAATACATCTGAAAAGCTATTTCAAGATCATACCCAGTAGGCTAGACTTTCATAATACTTTGTAATAAGAACAGAGAATAGAGTATTCCATAATACAAGGTAATATACGATGTAGTAGTATTCACTATTACATTGATTACATTCTTTGGATGCAATGAATGACATAAAGCGATTTCTTAGCCGAGTATTTAAGGTGTCTGTAGCATGCATGCTATACATGTAATATACATGCTATACATGTAATCATGTCTGTAGCATGCATGCTATATGGATATAGCAGGTATATGTCCTATTCGTTGTATCGACGTAATCAGTGACATAATGTAATTCCTTAGCCAACGAGTACTTAAGGTTATCATACCCAGTAGAAGATAGAATTTCGTAATACTATGTAATGCTAGCAGAGAATTTGGAACTACCACTAGTTGTTTTTGCTATATAACCGTATTTCCTATTCGTTGTATGGATGTAATCAATTACATACAGTGATTTCTTAGCCGAGTACTTCACGTGACTTTAGCATGCATGCTATATGAATATATTGGTTGCATGGATGTAATCAATGCCATGCAGCAATATCTTAGCCAACACGTATTTATCTCATAGGCAGTAGAAGATAGAATTTCGTAATACTATGTAATGCTAGCAGAGATTTTGGAACTACCACTAGTTGCTTTTGCTATATAACCGTATTTTCTATTCGTTGTAATCAATGACATATAGTGATTCCTTAGCAGAGTACTTCACGTGACTTTAGCATGCATGCTATATGAATACATTCGTTGTATGGATGTAATCAATGCCATACAGCAATTTCTTAGCCAACACGTATTTAAGATTATCTCATAGGCAGTTGAAGATAGAATTTCATAACACTGCATAATAATGATAGTAGTAGCACTAGTTGATTTAATACATCTGAAAAACTATTTCAAGATCATACCCAGTAGGATAGACTTTCATAATACTTTGTAATAATAACAGAGAATAGAGTATTCCATAATACAAGGTAATTTACGATGTAGTAGTATTCACTACTACATTGATTACATTCATTGGATGCAATGAATACATTCTTTGGATGCAATGAATGACATAAAGCGATTTCTTAGCCGAGTATTTAAGGGGTCTGTAGCATGCATGCTATACATGTAATATACATGCTATACATGTAATCATGTCTGTAGCATGCATATATATGCATGTATATCCTATTCGTTGTATCGATGTAATCAGTGACATAATGTAATTCCTTAGCCAACGAGTACTTAACGTTATCATATCAACGAGTACTTAAGGTTATCGTAGAAGATAGAATTTCGTAATACTATGTAATGCTAGCAGAGAATTTGGAAGTACCACTAGTTGCTTTTGCTATATAACCGTATTTCCTATTCGTTGTATGGATGTAATCAATGACATACAGTGATTTCTTAGCCGAGTACTTCACGTGACTTTAGCATGAATGCTATATGAATATATTGGTTGCATGGATGTAATCAATGCCATGCAGCAATGTCTTAGCCAACACGTATTTATCTCATAGGCAGTTGAAGATAGAATTTCATAACACTGCATAGTAATGTTAGTAGTAGCACTAGATTTAATACATCTGAAAAACTATTTCAAGATCATACCCAGTAGGATAGACTTTCATAATACTTTGTAATAATAACAGAGAATAGAGTATTCCATAATACAATGTAATATACGATGTAATAGGTTATCATACCGAGTAGAAGATAGAATTTCGTAATACTATGTAATACTAGCAGAGAATTTGGAAATACCACTAGTTGCTTTTGCTATATAACCGTATTTCCTATTCGATGTAATCAATGACATACAGTGATTTCTTAGCCGAGTACTTCACGTGACTTTAGCATGCATGCTATATGAATATATTGGTTGCATGGATGTAATCAATGCCATGCAGCAATGTCTTTGCCAACACGTATTTATCTCATAGGCAGTAGAAGATAGAATTTCGTAATACTATGTAATGCTAGCAGAGATTTTGGAACTACCACTAGTTGCTTTTGCTATATAACCGTATTTCCTATTCATTGTAATCAATGACATATAGTGATTCCTTAGCCGAGTACTTCACGTGACTTTAGCATGCATGCTATATGAATACATTCGTTGTACGGATGTAATCAATGCCGTACAGCAGTTTCTTAGCGAACACGTATTTAAGGCAGTTGAAGATAGAATTTCATAACACTGCATAGTAATGATAGTTGTAGCACTAGTTGATTTAATACATCTGAAAAACTATTTTAAGATCATACCCAGTAGGACAGACTTTCATAATACTTTGTAATAATAACAGAGAATAGAGTATTCCATAATACAATGTAATATATGATGTAGTAGTATTCACTAGTACATTGATTACATTCTTTGGATGTAATAAATGACATAAAGCGATTTCTTAGCCGAGTATTTAAGGGGTCTGTAGCATGCATGCTATACATGTAATATACATGCTATACATGTAATTATGTCTGTAGCAGGCATATATATATGCATGTATATCCTATTCGTTGTATCGATGTAATCAGTGACATAATGTAATTCCTTAGCCAACGAGTACTTAAGGTTATCATATCAACGAGTACTTAAGTTTATCGTAGAAGATAGAATTTCGTAATACTATGTAATGCTAGCAGAGATTTTGGAACTACCACTAGTTGCTTTTGCTATATAACCGTATTTCCTATTCGTTGTAATCAATGACATATAGTGATTCCTTAGCAGAGTACTTCACGTGAATTTAGCCTGCATGCTATATGAAAATATTCGTTGCATGGATGTAATCAATGCCATGCAGCAATTTCTTAGCCAACATGTATTTATCTCTTAGGCAGCAGTAGATAGAATTTCATAACACTGCATAGTAATGATAGTAGTAGCACTAGTTGATTTAATACATCTGAAAAGCTATTTCAAGATCATACCCAGTAGGCTAGACTTTCATAATACTTTGTAATAAGAACAGAGAATAGAGTATTCCATAATACAAGGTAATATACGATGTAGTAGTATTCACTATTACATTGATTACATTCTTTGGATGCAATGAATGACATAAAGCGATTTCTTAGCCGAGTATTTAAGGTGTCTGTAGCATGCATGCTATACATGTAATATACATGCTATACATGTAATCATGTCTGTAGCATGCATGCTATATGGATATAGCAGGTATATGTCCTATTCGTTGTATCGACGTAATCAGTGACATAATGTAATTCCTTAGCCAACGAGTACTTAAGGTTATCATACCCAGTAGAAGATAGAATTTCGTAATACTATGTAATGCTAGCAGAGAATTTGGAACTACCACTAGTTGTTTTTGCTATATAACCGTATTTCCTATTCGTTGTATGGATGTAATCAATGACATACAGTGATTTCTTAGCCGAGTACTTCACGTGACTTTAGCATGCATGCTATATGAATATATTGGTTGCATGGATGTAATCAATGCCATGCAGCAATATCTTAGCCAACACGTATTTATCTCATAGGCAGTAGAAGATAGAATTTCGTAATACTATGTAATGCTAGCAGAGATTTTGGAACTACCACTAGTTGCTTTTGCTATATAACCGTATTTCCTATTCGTTGTAATCAATGACATATAGTGATTCCTTAGCCGAGTACTTCACGTGACTTTAGCATGCATGCTATATGAATACATTTGTTGTATGGATGTAATCAATGCCATACAGCAATTTCTTAGCCAACACGTATTTAAGATTAAATCATAGGCAGTTGAAGATAGAATTGCATCACACTGCATAGTAATGATAGTAGTAGCACTAGTTGATTTAATACATCTGAAAAACTAGAGCCGCTGCCGCCATAAACGCGCGGCGGCCATTGCGGAAGCGGAGGCCCCGCGAGGACAAAGAACTCGCCGCGGCGTGCCGTTCCCAGGTGGGGCCACTCCCCCTTCAGGAGGCACGCCGCTCACCTGAGGCGGAGGGGGCGGGGATGGGGCAGCGTCTGGCTCATAAGGTGCTAGCGGCCTGGCCAGGCACATTGCTGCCCGCTCCACGGCCACCCCTCTCTTCCTTTCCTCTGTTCTTCACCTCGACCCCAAAGGCGTTCGTTACCTGAGCAAGAGTTCTTCTCGACTCGCGGCTACGCATTCACCGACGGGTATGAAAAAAAGAGAGAGAGAGAGAGAGAGCCTAGCGGGGGGGGGTTTCCCGTCGGGGTTCCAGTTCCGGGTGTTCATTGTTCTCATCGGGGCGGCAAGGCGTGATTCCTTATACCCGGCTTCTCCCGGTTTTCGGCAGCATACGGCATGGCGCCAGCCGCTCCAAATACCACTTCCAGGAGCACTAGCTCGCGAGCGCGCCCGCAGACCGCCCCTGCTTCCCCCTCCGGGGGAGCGGCCGGCGGGACATGGGCAGCTCTTCGGCGCGGGGCGGGGCGGCGGGCCTTGGCCGGGGGGGGAGCGCTCGGCTGCAAGCCGGGGGTCGCGTCGGTCCGGGACTCGCGCGGCTCGTTCAGCCACAGCCGCAGGAGGGCGCACGCGTTTACCTGCGCACGCATTTACCTGCTCCGCCGCGGGACCCCTCGCACGGATGCAGTAGTTCCTTCTCCGAGGGGAGCGGCCACGAGGCTTCAGTTTTTTCCAACGGCCAGGCTCCCCTCTCAGTGCCTGGGGGTCCCGGGCCACTGCCCTCGGGGGCCTCCCCGGTGAAAAAACGGGGGAGAGTGAGGGTATCTAGCCCGGAAGATCCTGCAGTAGGGGGGTCAGGAATAGGTCCACATTCCGCTGCAACAGCGGGCGGGTCCGTGGGCTGCCCGCAAGGGCTCATGCCGGCTTTCGGTTGGGGTCCTCCGCTATGGGGACCCGCCATGCCCGGGGGTACTCACGGCGCTTATCCGCCAGCCCCACCAGGGGCCCCCTGGGGTTTCGGGGGGGGATGGGCCCCTTTCTCTCCTTATGGATTTCCTTCCTGGGGGATCCCAGGGGGGTTGGCAGGGCAAGCGGCTGGGGGCACCGGCACCACAAGGGCACCGGCCGCTCGGCCCTCAGCTGCTCAATCGTCGGGCCGTGGGAAGGCGTCAGGATCGTCCGCAGCCAAGGGGCGGAGCCGCCCACCCCCTCTCGCTGCGGGGACCTCCCGGCCCCCCCGTCCATCCTCTCTTCGCACAGAGGAGCTTACATCGGTGAACAGCCCCTCCCAACAGTCTGACCCTGGCGAGCAGCTATCCGAAGAGGAGGGGGGAATCCGGGCCGAGTAGCAGCCAGCCGAAAAAATGGGCGGTGAGTCTTCCACCTCCGACGAGGAGGATGGGGTTGGGCATTGGGATCCTGAGTACTGGCTGCGGGGGGAATGTGTCCCGGGGGTCCCATCTTGGCTGTTACAATGCCGCCAAGAGGCCCGGGCCGGCAGGGCCAAGATCCAGGGCTCGGGGTGCACGCAGGACCCTCCACTGGGGTATAAGGATCGTGATGTTCCTCCTGGCACCCATTTATCTACCAAGCTAAGGGGTGAGGCATTAAGCGGCTGCTATGTGGATTTATTTAAGTTCATTAGGCCCCTTGAGCGGTCTGCACGTACAAGTGTGAAGGGCCCCCACGAGGCGCCGGTTGCATATGACGGCGAACGTTCTTTGCTTGCCTGGACAAGGGGATTCGCTGGATACCTCCGGCTGGTCACGTCAGTTTTCCCCGAGAGGGCCCCGCACTTGGCTGGGCATTTGTCGAATGTGTTGGATGCGAGGATGCTAGGAGGAGAGCCAGCAGCATTGGGATATGATGAAGCGTTTCGGCGACGGGTATCCAGCAACCCCGAGGCCAGATGGGATAGGCCGACCTTTGGGTCCGGGCATTTGGTCCTCGGCAGAAGTCAGCCGGTGGGGCGGAGGGGAATCGCCCTTCATACAGGAAAGACCTGACGGGCGTTTGCTGGGAATACAACCAGAATGGGTGCGAGAGGAAGAAATGTAAGTACTCGCATGCATGCGAGGGGTGTGGGGGTTCACATCCCAAGATAGAGTGTAGCAAGCGGCTATTTCGGAGGGGCCGGCCCACTCCCAAAAAAGGGGGTGGGTCCGGCACCTCAGGAGGACTCGCGGGAGGCAGCGGGGAGGGGCAGGCTAATGCCTCCTAGCCCTGCTCGGTTGCACGTTAAGGCTCCATCTCCCATCAGGCTATCAACTCTTCTTCCTTTGCTTGCATCTTATCGGGATCAGGCCGCGGCCACTAACCTTAGGGAGGGATTCACTCATGGGTTCCGCATTCCATTCACGGGGGATCGGGTGGCCACGTCTTGCGCTAATTTAAAATCCGCTCGGCTAATGCCGGAGATCGTGGAGGCAAAGCTGCGAAAGGAGCTGGATGCGGGCAGGGTGGTGGGGCCGTATGCAGCCCCTCCCTTGGAGAATCTCCGGGTATCGCCTCCGGGGGTGGTGCCGAAGAGAACGCCAGGTGAGTTTCGCCTCATACACCACCTATCATACCCCAAAGGCTCATCGGTCAACGACTCCATCGATCCAGCCCTCTGTACAGTCAAATATGCCTCTTTCGATCATGCGGTAGCCTTGGTAAGGGCTTGTGGTCCGCGGGCCCTCATGGCAAAATGTGACATCAGGTCAGCCTTCCGCCTCTTACCGGTGCACCCCGGGGATTTCTCATTGCTGGGTTTTAAATTTGGGGGCATGTGGTACGTGGACAGGTCCATGCCTATGGGCTGTGCCGTGGCATGTGCGGCCTTTGAGACATTCAGCTCCTTCGTCAAATGGGTCTTTAAAAGAGAGGGATGGGTCGCCATATATCACGCACTATTTGGACGACTACCTCTTGGTCGGCTCAGCCGGGACGGGGGAGTGCGCCCAGCGCTTATTGGGATTTCAGGAGCTGGCTGATGAACTCGGCATACCGCTGGCTCAGGAGAAGACGGAAGGTCCAACGGAGGTGCTCACCTATCTTGGGATTACCATTGATTCCAGAGAAGGGTGCTCACGGCTGCCGGCGGACAAACTCGGGGCCCTTTCAGGTCAATTACGCGCACCCTTGGCCCGCAATAAGTGTACCCTACGGGAGATGCAGCAGCTTCTCGGCCACCTAAATTTTGCCTGCAAGGCTGTAAAACCTGGGAGAGCCTTTTGCAGGCGCCTGGCTCAGGCAACGGCCGGGATTCAAGCCCCCCAACATCACATTCGCCTCACAAAGCAGATAAAAGCCGACATGGCTATCTGGCTATCATTTTTGTCATCATTTAATGGTGTGGCGATCTGGCAGTCCCCGCTGCTCCTAGGTGATGATCTGCAGGTGCAATCTGATGCGGATGGGAGTTTAGGTTTCGGCGTGTTTTTCAATAACAGATGGTGCGCTCAACCTTGGCCTGCCAGTTGGAAAACCGGGGGCCTCCTTAGGGATCTTACGTTCCTTGAGCTCTTTCCAATTTTGGCCGTGGTGGTTATATGGAGCAAGGAGTTCAAGAACCATAGGTTACCTTTTGGTGTGATAACCAGGCGGTTGTCAGGGTTGTCAATCGGCAGTCTTCTCGCTCCGAGCGGGTAATGCGTTTGGTGCGCCGCCTAGTGTTGACCTGCTTAAAGTTTAACATTTCTTTTTCCGCCAAGCATGTTCCAGGGGTGGACAACGATATAGCGGATGCTCTATCCCGACTACAAATGCAGCGCTTCAAAATTGAGAGAATAGAGTATTCCATAGAGTAATAACAGAGTATTCCATAGTATTCCATAGAGTAATAACAGAGTATTCCATAGAGTAATAACTGAGAATAGAGTATTCCATAATACCATGTAATATACGATGTAGTAGTATTCACTACTACATTGATTACATTCTTTGGATGCAATGAATGACATAAAGCGATTTCTTAGCCGAGTATTTAAGGTGTCTGTAGCATGCATGCTATACATGTAATATACATGCTATACATGTAATCATGTCTGTAGCATGCATGCTATATGGATATAGCAGGTATGTATCCTATTCGTTGTATCGATGTAATCAGTGACATACTGTAATTCCTTAGCCAACGAGTACTTAAGGTTCTCATACCCAGTAGAAGATAGAATTTCGTAATACTATGTAATGCTAGCAGAGAATTTGGAAATACCACTAGTTGCTTTTGCTATATAACCGTATTTCCTATTCGGTGTATGGATGTAATCAATGACATACAGTGATTTCTTAGCCGAGTACTTCACGTGACTTTGGCATGCATGCTATATGAATATATTGGTTGCATGGATGTAATCAATTCCATGCAGCAATGTCTTAGCCAAAACGTATTTATCTCATAGGCAGTAGAAGATAGAATTTCATAACACTGCATAGTAATGATAGTAGTAGCACTAGTTGATTTAATACATCTGAAAAACTATTTCAAGATCATACCCAGTAGGATAGACTTTCATAATACTTTGTAATAATGACAGAGAATAGAGTATTCCATAATACAATGTAATATACCATGTAATAGTATTCACTACTACATTGATTACGTTCTTTGGTTGAAATGAATACATTCTTTGGATGCAATGAATGACAAAAAGCGATATCTTAGCCGAGTATTTAAGGTGTCTGTAGCATGCATGCTATACATGTAATATACATGCTATACATGTAATCATGTCTGTAGCATGCATGCTATATGGATATAGCAGGTATATATCCTGTTCGTTGTATCGATGTAATCAGTGACATACTGTAATTCCTTAGCCAACGAGTACTTAAGGTTCTAATACCCAGTAGAAGATAGAATTTTGTAATACTATGTAATGCTAGCAGAGAATTTGGAAATACCACTATTTGCTTTCGCTATATAACCGTGTTTCCTATTCGTTGCATGGATGTAATCAATCACATACAGTGATTTCTTAGCCGAGTACTTCACGTGAATGAGCCTCTTGTGGCGCAGAGTGGTAAAGCAGCGATATGCTGTCTGAATCTGTCTGCCCATGAGGTTGGGAGTTCAATCCCAGCAGCCGGCTCAAGGTTGACTCAGCCTTCCATCCTTCCGAGGTCGGTAAAATGAGTACCCAGCTTGCTGGGGGTAAACGGTGATGACTGGGGAAGGCACTGGCAAACCACCCCGTATTGAGTCTGCCAAGAAAACGCTAGAGGGCGTCACCCCAAGGGTCAGACATGATTCGGTGCTTGCACAGGGGATACCTTTACCTTTACCTTACTTCACGTGACTTTAGCATGCATGCTATATGAATACATTCGTTGTATGGATGTAATCAATGCCATACAGCAATTTCTTAGCCAACACGTATTTAAGATTATCTCATAGGCAGTTGAAGATAGAATCTCATAACAATGCATAGTAATGATAGTAGTAGCACTAGTTGATTTAATACATCTGAAAAACTAGAGCCGCTGCCGCCATAAATGCGCGGCGGCCATTGCGGAAGCGGAGGCCCCGCGAGGACAAAGAACTTGCCGCGGCGTGCCGTTCCCAGGTAGGGGCCACTCCCCCTTCAGGAGGCACGCCGCTCACCTGAGTCGTAGGGGGCGGGGACGGGGCAGCGGCTGGCTTATAAGGCGCTAGCGGCCTGGCCAGGCACATTGCTGCCCGCTCCATGGCCACCCCTCTCTTCCTTTCCTGTCTTCTTCGCCTCGACCCCAACAGCGTTCGTTACCTGAGCAAGAGTTCTTCTCGACTCTCGGCTGCGCATTCACCGACAGGTATTTAAAAAAAGAGAGAGAGAGAGAGAGAGAGAGAGCCTAGCGGGGGGGGGGGGTTTCCCTTCGGGGTTCCAGTTCCGGGTGTTCATTGTTCTCATCGGGGCGGCAAGGTGTGATTCCTTCTACCCGGCTTCTCCCGGTTTTCGGCAGCATACGGCATGGTGCCAGCGGCTCCAAAAACCACTTCCAGGAGCATTAGCTCGCGAGTGCGCCCGCAGACCGCCCCTGCTTCTTCCTCCGGGGGAGCGGCCAGCGGGACACGGGCAGCTCTTCGGCGCGGGGCGGGGCGGCGGGCCTTGTCCGGGGGGGAGCGCTCGGCTGCAAGCTGGGGGTCGCGTCGGTCCGGGACTCGCGCGGCTCTTTCAGCCACAGCCGCAGGAGGGGCAGGGGGCGGGAATTTGTCAGTACGCCTTGGGCGCACGCGTTTACCTGCTCCGCCGCGGGACCCCTCACCCGGATGCAGCAGTTCCTTCTCCGAGGGGAGTGGCCACGAGTCTTCATTTTTTTCCACTAGCCAGGCTCCCCTCTCAGTGCCTGGGGGTCCCAGGCCACTGCCCTCGGGGGCCTCCCCGGTGAAAAAACTGGGGAGAGTGAGGGTATCTAGCCTGGAATATCCCGCAGTAGGGGGGTCAGGAATAGGTCCGCATTCCGCTGCAACAGCAGGCGGGTCCGCGGGCTGCCCGCAAGGGCTCATGCCGGCTTTCGGTTGGGGTCCTCCGCCATGGGGACCCGCCATGTCTGGGGGTACTCACGGCGCTAATCCGCCAGCCCCACCAGGGGCCCCCTGGTGTTTCGGGGGGGGGGATGGGCCCCTTTCTCTCCTTATGGATTTCCTTCCTGGGGGATCCCAGGGGGGTTGGCAGGGCAAGCGGCTGGGGGGTTTTACAGGGCTCGTCCGCGGAGGTTGGTTGGGGCAGGGCAACCGGTCGTTCAGCCCCTTGGCCGGCCGCCACAAGGGCACCGGCCGCTCGGCCATCAGCTGCTCAATCGTCGGGACGTGGGAAGGCGTCAGGATCGTCCGCAGCCAAGGGGCGGAGCTGCCAACCTCCGCTCGCTGCGGGGACCTCCCGGGCCCCCCGTGCATCCTCTCTTCGCACAGAGGAGCTTACATCGGTGGACAGCTCCTACCAACAGTCTGACCCTGGCGAGCAGCTATCCGAAGAGGAGGGGGGAATCCGGGCCGAGGAGCAGCCAGCCGAAAAAATGGGCGGTGAGTCTTCCACCTCCGACGAGGAGGATGGGGTTGGGCATTGGGATCCTGAGTACTGGCTGCGGGGGGAATGTGTCCCGGGGGTCCCATCTTGGCTGTTGCAATGCCGCCAAGAGGCCCGGGCCAGCAGGGCCAAGATCCAGGGCTCGGGGTGCGCGTAGGACCCTCCACTGGGGTATAAGGATCGTGATGTTCCTCCTGGCACCCATTTATCTACCAAGCTAAGGGGTAAGGCATTAAGCGGCTGCTATGTGGATTTATTTAAGTTCATTAGGCCCCTTGAGCGGTCTGCACGTACAAGCGTGAAGGGCCCCCGCGAGGCGCAGGTTGCATATGACGGCGAACGTTCTTTGCTTGCCTGGACAAGGGGATTTGCTGAATACCTCCGGCTGGTCACGTCAGTTTTCCCCGAGAGGGCCCCGCACTTGGCTGGGCATTTATCCAATGTGTTGGATGCGAGGATGCTAGGAGGAGAGCCAGCAGCATTGGGATATGATGAAGCGTTTCATCGACGGGTATCCAGGGGGCCTCCTTAGGGATCTTACGTTCCTTGAGCTCTTTCCAATTTTGGCCGCGGTGGTTATATGGAGCAAGGAGTTCAAGAACCATAGGTTACATTTTGGTGTGGTAACCAGGCGGTTGTCAGGGTTGTCAATCGGCAGTCTTCTCGCTCCGAGCGGGTAATGCGTTTGGTGCGCCGCCTAGTGTTGACCTGCTTAAAGTTTAACATTTCTTTTTCCGCCAAGCATGTTCCAGGGGTGGACAACGATATAGCGGATGCTCTATCCCGACTACAAATGCAGCGCTTCAAAATTCTTGCTCCGGAAGCGGACCCGACCCCAGAAGACTTCCCCGGGGACCTCTGGAATCTTGGCGTCGAATAGTTCAGGACGGGCTACGGGCATCACTGGCGCCATCTACGCGCCGGTCCTACGCTGCGGCAATTTCGGGTTATCAGGCATGCTTACGGGATCAACTGGGAACCACGCCATTCCCGCCGTCCGAGGAGTCCATATTACGCTATTTGGCATATCTGCGGGACAACGGGCGTTCCGCCAGGACTCTGAATGTTCAATTGTCTGGTCTTGCGTTCTTTTGCAGGTTGCACGGATGGTGGGATTCCAGGTCATCCTTCGTGATCTGCAAAGCATTGGAGGGTTGGCGCAGAATAGCGCCAAGGGCCCAGGACGCTCGTCCGCCAATCACTGGGGCATTGTTGGAAAAATTGATTGCGCAATTGCACACAGAGTGTTTTTCCCCCTATGAAGCTTTACTTTTCTGCGCGGCATTCTTGGTTGCATATTTTGGGGCCTTCCACGTCAGCGAGGTGGCCGCGGCATCTCGCACGGGTGTCTCGAATAGTGCCATCGGCAGGGAAGACGTACAAATTAGGGATGGGCATCTGCATATCCGCTTGCGGCGGTCTAAGACGGACCAGCAGGGGGCAGGGGCTCTGGTTGTCCTTCCAGCGCGGGGGCGAGACCCCCTTTGCCCAGTAAAAGGGGTTTCGAAATTTTTGGCCTTACGCCCAAAGGTCCCTGGTATCCTCTTCATGCATAGGGACGGCACGTCGCTGTCGCGTTTTCAATTCTCGGCGGTCCTACATGCCTGCCTGAGGGGCTTGGGTATACCTACTGACGGGTTCAGCTCCCACTCCTTCCGGATCGGGGCGGCCAGCCAAGCCGCTCATGACGGCATGAGCACTGAGGGCATTAAAGCACTGGGGCGTTGGCGGTCATCCGCCTTCAAGACATATATTCGGCCTGACCTTTCACTACTTTAATACCGCTCACATGTTCTGGCTTCAGGAGACGTCGAGCTTGGATCGTGGGCCATAGCATCGTTTACTGGGCCGGGGAGTACGCAAGACAGTCTGGATGGGGCGCCCATTTGGGCCTCGAACGGTCTTTTGACATTACATGGTACGGATCCCGCGGCATGCGGTGGCACGATCTTCTTCCGCTCATCCGACGGCTGCTGGGGGACTGCCCTCCCCCGGACGTGATCGTTATTCAGCTGGGGGCAAATGACTTACCTGCTATACCGGCGTTGGACCTGGCCGTTTCCATCATGAGGGACTTGCTTATCATCCAGCAACTCTGCCCCGGGACACTGGTGCGGTGGTGCGAGCTCCTGGTGCGGCGCTCATGGAAAGGGGCTCGGGACCCACGCAAGGTGGACATGGCACGGCGCAAGATTTGCCGCACTGTCAGGAGATCCTGCGAGACTCGGCGCTGCGCGGTCATACCGCACCCCGATATAATGTTTGGCTTGGCCCCCCTCTTTCGGCAGGATGGCGTACACCTCTCGGAGTGGGGTCAGGATCTTTGACTAGCAGATCTTCGGGCAGCTTTGGAAGGGCTCATCTCGCCATGAGCGTTGGCGGGAGCGAGAGCCGTGGCACTAGCTCCCGCTCTGTGGCGGTTTGTTAAGGGGCGGATCCAGGGGGGGCAAAACCTGCGCCCGTGAGCCAGGGGGTGCCCACTTGCGGGAGCCTCCCCTAAGGAGGGGGCCGTGGCTGGCGAGCCGGCTTCACTAGAGGGGCCGGCCGCTTTCCATGGCAGGGCGGCTGGGGGCGGGCTCCAATGAGGTTGACGCCCGTGGGGCCCGGCCAGTCTTGCCTTCCCAAGGGGGATAGAGGTCCTGATGGTTAGAGGTCCGGCCGACAGGTCGGCCGGCCCCGGGGGCGGGCCCGCTGGAGATTACCTCCCCCTCTCTTCCAGGGGGCTGCATGATGGCAGCAGCGAAGAAGGGGAGGTCATGGATCCACCCCTCCACCTTAGGGTGTGCCCACGCTCAGGGGATGTTTTTGTTTGTATTTTAATATACTGTGACCCACTTTTGCCAAGAAACTCGTATGCGTGTTCATTTGGACTGCGGGTATGCCCGCCTGCCTCCGCAAGAGCCGCTGCCGCCATAAATGCGCGGCGGCCATTGCGGAAGCGGAGACCCCGTGAGGACAAAGAACTCGCCGCAGCGTGCCGTTCCGAGGTAGGGGCCACTCCCCTTTCAGGAGGCACGCCGCTCACCTGAGGCGGAGTGGGCAAGGACGGGGCAGCGGCTGGCTTATAAGGCGCTAGCGGCCTGGCTGGGCACATTGCTGCCCGCTCCACGGCCACCCCTCTCTTCCTTCCCTCCCAGCCTATTTAGCGGTTCTTGGTCACTCTGCAGTATAACGAGCAGTTGGCGGTTTGTTAAGGGGTGGATCCAGGGGGGGCACAACCTGCGCCCGTGAGCCAGGGGGTGCCCACTTGCGGAAGCCTCCCCTAAGGAGGCGGCCGTGGCTGGCGGGCCGGCTTCACTAGAGGGGCCGGCCGCTTTCCATGGCAGGGCGGCTGGGGGCGGGCCCCAATGAGGATGACGCCCGTGGGGCCTGGCCAGTCTTGCCTTCCCAAGGGGGATAGCGGGCCTGATGGTTAGGGGTCCGGCCGAAAGGTCGGCCGGCCCCGCGGGCGGGCCCGCAGGAGATTAACTCCCCCTCTCTTCCAGGGGGCTGCATGATGGCAGCAGCGAAGAAGGGGAGGTCATGGATCCACCCCTCCACCTTAGGGTGTGCCCACGCTCAGGGGATGTTTTTGTTTGTATTTTAATAAACTGTGACCCACTTTTGCCAAGAAACTCGTATGCGTGTTCATTTGGACTGCGGGTATGCCCGCCTGCCTCCGCAATTTCAAGATCATACCCAGTAGGATAGACTTTCATAATACTTTGTAATAATAACAGAGAATAGAGTATTCCATAATACAATGTAATATACGATGTAGTAGTATTAACTACTACATTGATTACATTCTTTGGATGCAATGAATACATTCTTTGGATGCAATGAATGACATAAAGCGATTTCTTAGCCGAGTATTTCAGGTGTCTGTAGCATGCATGCTATGCATGTAATATACAATGCTATACATGTAATCATGTCTGTAGCATGCATGCTATATGGATATAGCAGGTATATATCCTATTCGTTGTATCGATGTAATCAGTGACATACTGTAATTCCTTAGCCAACGAGTAATTAAGGTTCTCATACCCAGTAGAAGATAGAATTTCGTAATACTATGTAATGCTAGCAGAGAATTTGGAAATACCACTTGTTGCTTTTGCTATATAACCGTATTTCCTATTCGTTGTATGGATATAATCAATGACATACAGTGATTTCTTAGCCGAGTACTTCACGTGACTTTAGCATGCATGCTATATGAATACATTCGTTGTATGGATGTAATCAATGCCATACTGCACTTTATTAGCCAACACGTATTTAAGGTTATCTCATAGGCAGTTGAAGATAGAATTTCATAACACTGCATACTAATGATAGTAGTAGCACTAGTTGATTTAATACATCTGAAAAACTATTTCAAGATCATACCCAGTAGGATAGACTTTCATAATACTTTGTAATAATAACAGAGAATAGAGTATTCCATAATACAATGTAATATACGATGTAGTAGTATTAACTACTACATTGATTACATTCTTTGGATGCAATGAATACATTCTTTGGATGCAATGAATGACATAAAGCGATTTCTTAGCCGAGTATTTCAGGTGTCTGTAGCATGCATGCTATGCATGTAATATACAATGCTATACATGTAATCATGTCTGTAGCATGCATGCTATATGGATATAGCAGGTATATATCCTATTCGTTGTATCGATGTAATCAGTGACATACTGTAATTCCTTAGCCAACAAGTAATTAAGGTTCTCATACCCAGTAGAAGATAGAATTTCGTAATACTATGTAATGCTAGCAGAGAATTTGGAAATACCACTAGTTGCTTTTGCTATATAACCGTATTTCCTATTCGTTGTATGGATGTAATCAATGACATACAGTGATTTCTTAGCCGAGTACTTCACGTGACTTTAGCATGCATGCTATATGAATACATTCGTTGTATGGATGTAATCAATGCCATACAGCAATTTCTTAGCCAACACGTATTTAAGGTTATCTCATAGGCAGTTGAAGATAGAATTTCATAACACTGCATAGTAATGATAGTAGTAGCACTAGTTGATTTAATACATCTGAAAAACTATTTCAAGATCATACCCAGTAGGATAGACTTTCATAATACTTTGTAATAATAACAGAGAATAGAGTATTCCATAATACAATGTAAAATACGTTGTAGTAGTATTCACTACTATATTGATTACATTCTTTGGATGCAATGAATACATTCTTTGGATGCAATGAATGACATAAAGCGATTTCTTAGCCGAGTATTTAAGGTGTCTGTAGCATGCATGATATGCATGTAATATACATGCTATACATGTAATCATGTCTGTAGCATGCATGCTATATGGATATAGCAGGTATATATCCTATTCGTTGTATCGATGCAATCAGTGACATAATGTAATTCCTTAGCCAACGAGTACTTAAGTTTATCATACCCAGTAGAAGATAGAATTTCGTAATACTATGTAATACTGACTGTACAGAGGGCTGGATCGATGGAGTCGTTGACCGATGAGCCTTTGGGGTATGATAGGTGGTGTATGAGGCGAAACTCACCTGGCGTTCTCTTCGGCACCACCCCCGGAGGCGATACCCGGAGATTCTCCAAGGGAGGGGCTGCATACGGCCCCACCACCCTGCCCGCATCCAGCTCCTTATGTCATTCATTGCATCCAAAGAATGTATTCATTGCATCCAAAGAATGTAATCAATGTAGTAGTGAATACTACTACATCGTATATTACATTGTATTATTATGGAATACTCTATTCTCTGTTCTTATTACAAAGTATTATGAAAGTCTATCCTACTGGGTATGATCTTGAAATAGTTTTTCAGATGTATTAAATCAACTAGTGCTACTACTATCATTACTATGCAGTGTTATGAAATTCTATCTACTACTGCCTATGAGATAAATACGTGTTGGCTAAGAAATTGCTGCATGGCATTGATTACATCCATGCAACGAATATATTCATATAGCATGCATGCTAAAGTCACGTGAAGTACTCGGCTAAGAAATCACTGTATGTCATTGATTACATCCATACAACGAATAGGAAATACGGTTATATAGCTAAAGCAACTAGTGGTATTTCCAAATTCTCTGCTAGCATTACATAGTATTACGAAATTCTATCTTCTACTGGGTATGAGAACCTTAAGTACTCGTTGGCTAAGGAATTACATTATGTCACTGATTACATCGATACAACGAATAGGATATATACCTGCTATATCCATTTGCCGTGCAGGGGAATACTTTTCGCCAAATGAACCAACAGACACTTAATGGCATTAAATAGGCCACAACTTTTATTAACAATAGAGTGTTGACCAGCATGGGGGAGAATCGAACCAGCCCTCTTGTGGTCCCCTGACCACAAGGCAGCCACACGCAACGTCATCAGGTATGCACGAGGCCCTTCAACACCCCCTTGGGCTCCTCGTGCCCCCAATGCCCTGATGGATGAAAAGGGGAGGTGACCACCTCTTGGGAACCTGTTGAGGCGTGAACCCCTGCCGGGTTCCGGGCCACCCGGAAATGCGGATCTGCCGCCCGAGCTCATCCTCCATGAGTGATGGCCTTTCGGCACTGCTTACCCACAACCTCTTACGGAGGTCCCCCACAAAAGCATGCCACCACGCAGGCTGGGCTTGCTTGCCAATGGTTCCTCCCCCATGCCCAAAACCCGCCAGTTGTGACAAAGGATGTTAGCAATATAACAAACATAACATGAGCATACAGTAACATATAAATTCTTAACATTTTTTATTCATCTTAAATTCCAACAAAGTTGGCACATGTAATTAGAATAATCCACTGTAAATAGGGAGGGAGGGTGGGCAACCTCGTCGGCAGAGAAGCGGGAAAGAGGCAGAAGCCTCCCCGACGCTTCCCTATAAGGCGCGGGCAAAGGAGGCTGCGAAGAGCCGACCTGGCCCCCTCCTTCCCCAGCCGTCCTCTTGCCGCGCTCCCGGTCGCCGCCCCAGGGATCGCTGGGACGTGTAGTCCCCTTCCCTGCCTTTCTTCGGCGAGGGCTTCCCCGCAGCGGCAAACGCGCCTGGGATAAGTCCCATTCACCCTTGCCGTGCAGGGGAATACTTTTCGCCAAATGAACCAACAGACACTTAATGGCATTAAATAGGCCACAACTTTTATTAACGATAGAGCATTGACCAGCATGGGGGAGAATCGAACCAGCCCTCTTGTGGTCCCCTGACCACAAGGCAGCCACACGCAACGTCATCAGGTATGCACGAGGCCCTTCAACACCCCCTTGGGCTCCTCGTGCCCCCAATGCCCTGATGGATGAAAAGGGGAGGTGACCACCTCTTGGGAACCCGTTGAGGCGTGAACCCCTGCCGGGTTCCGGGCCACCCGGAAATGCGGATCTGCCGCCCGAGCTCATCCTCCATGAGTGATGGCCTTTCGGCACCGCTTACCCACAACCTCTTACGGAGGTCCCTCACAAAAGCATGCCAGCACGCAGGCTGGGCTTGCTTGACAATGGTTCCTCCCCCATGCCCAAAACCCGCCACAGAGCAAGGGGATGGGTTCCTCCAACCCCGCGCTCCCGCCAACGCTCTTACAAACCGGAAAAGCCCAACAAAGTGTGCCTCAAATCATCCAACCAGAAGTCCATCCCCCATTTGGAGAGATGGACTCCATCCGCTCTATATAGGGCCCATGAACGATGACAAATGTCAGGGTGTGTGATGAACACACCACCTTCCGTAACAAGGAACTTGGCCACCATTTTGTTGACTTTTTTGCGGGCCACGTCAACCTTTTTTGGGGAAACGGCCCCCTCCAAGTACGCCGCTCTAACAAGGCGGACCTCCAGATACGAAGCCCAGGAAAACGACAAGCAAGTTGCTTGAAGTCACGTCTGATGGCATCAGCTAAACCCACTGCTGTCACACTGGTGAGGTCGTTCTCTCCAAGATGTACCACCACAATGTCAGGAACCCCGGTGCGATGAATAGCCGAATCCAGATCCCTTTCCAGGGATGCCCAGCGCATGCCTCGGCGGCCCGCCCAGGAGATACGATAACGACCAACCAGGCCCAGGTCATTGTTCCAACCGGATCTTACTGCATAGCGCGCAGCCCAATGGACGATACTGTGCCCGATAACCAGCACTTTCGGGGTAACCTGGACCAAACCTGCAACATGGAATACGGTATAGAAAACGTTACAGCAACAAATCTGGACGCACATATTTCTTATATGCCACTGAACGCCACCGGCCCACTGCCCTGAGCTCATCCGGAGGCACTCCAGAAGCAGCTGCTTCGGTTGCCGCCCCAATTCGAAATGAGTGGGTGCCGAATTGTTTTGACGGAAGGCCCAGCTGGTGGAGCGTGCTCCTCAAAACAGCCCCAAACTGATACCTTGACAAGCAAGTGCCATTTTCGTGAATCAGCAAAGGGCCGTCGATCTTTGGCCTCACAGCTAAAAAGGCCCCCACGATGGTGACCGGGCAGGGAGCATCACCCCAATCCTTCCTTAACACTATATAGGATCCTCTACCCAGCTGATCAGTTTTTGAACGGCGAAGAGTGATGTGCAGCTCTTCGTCAGTGAGTTGCACATCTCCCCTCGCAACTGTTGATCGCCTGTGCCTGAACGGGACCCCGATACAAGCTCTGAGCACCGGAAGGCCCCAAAAAAGGCAAGAGTAAACGCTGCCGCAAAAAGGGCAACTTCGTAACCGTCGGAGCATACAGCAGGCAATTGAATCACCATGTTCCTCAAAATGTCTAACGAAATAGGCCGCCTGGGGTCAGTTGTAGCTGGGCTGATCCTCTTCCATCCTGCGATGGCTTTCCGGATCAGAAAGGATGATGAGGGATCCCACCAACCCCTGGTTTTGCAGAAAAAGGATAGCCCCGCCACTTGGATGTTCATGGACCCCGGGGACATTTTGCGGGAACTTAAATGGACGAGGTAGCGCAGCACTAAATCCTCTGTTGGAGGTAAGGCCCTAAGGCCCTCTTCCTGCTCCATGTAATCCATGTAACCCCGAACTGCTGCTGTATAAGCCCAACGTGTTGCCGGAGCGAGGGAATGTTCCACGGCCTCGAGGATCATTCCAGGCCAATCCTCCACAACTCCTCCGGGAAACGGTCTGGACACATGTTCGCCTCTGGCGCCAACTGGCGAAACCTCTGTTCCTGGAACCGAGACAGAGCGTCAGCGATTTCATTAGTGGCGCCCGGGACATGACGGGCCGCAAAGGAGATGTTGGTCCCCAAGCAAATCCTGACTAGTATCCTCACTAAACCCATTACCCGGGGGGATTTGCTCGATTGCCGATTTATAATGCGCACAACCGCTTGATTGTCGCACCAGAATAAAACTTTGCTGTCCTGAAATAAATCTTTCCACACGATAACTGCCGCCACAATTGGAAATAGTTCCAAGAAGGTAAGGTCCCGAAGGATAGGGGACCCCGACCATTCCTGTGGCCACCTCTCAGCGAACCAACGGTTACAAAAGAAAACTCCAAACCCCAGACTACCCGATGCATCGGAATGCACTTGAAAAGATGTTTCCGGGGAGACTGGCGTCTGCCAGATAGATACCCCATTGAAACTTGCTAGGAAGTCATGCCACACACGTAAATCTTCTTTCAGTGACCGTGATAAACGTATATGATGGTGTGGCGCCTTGATGCCCGCAGTAGCTCTGGCCAGGCGTGCACAGAATGCCCTGCCAGGTGAAACAGCCTTACAGGCAAAGTTTAAGTGTCCCAAAATACTTTGCATTTCTTTTAAGGTACACTTCCTCTTTGACAAAAGCTGCCCTAGCAAAGCCCTCAGCGCCAACACCTTGTCTTCTGGCAATTTGGATAAACCAGCCACCGAATCCAACGTAATACCCAGATAGGTCAAACAGGAAGACGGGCCTTCAGTCTTCTCTGCTGCCAGTGGCACCCCAAATTCCTCGGCCAACATTTGAAACATTAACAACTTATCATGGCATGCAGAGGTTCCCGCCGGGCCAATGAGCAAAAAGTCATCTAAGTAGTGCGTGATATGCGGGCTCCCAGAGCAGTACTTCATAACCCATTCTAAAAAGGTACTGAAGGATTCAAAGGCAAAGCATGCGATGGAGCACCCCATCGGCATGGCCTTGTCCACATACCAAGAATTCTGAAAGTTGCACCCCAGTAAACAAAAATCCTCCGGATGTACCGGCAACAGTCTGAAGGCTGATTGAATATCGCACTTGGCGAGTAACGCCCCAGGGCCGCAATCCTTGACCAATGATATTGCCTGGTCTAAGGATGCATAGGTGACCGAGCTGAGCTCAGGAGCAATCCCGTCATTCACTGACGTCCCTTTCGGATAGGACAAATGGTGTATTAGTCTAAATTGTCCCGGGGCCTTCTTGGGGACTACCCCTAATGGTGACACTCGCAAATTAGGTAGGGGTGGCTTGGGATATGGGCCAGCCATGCGGCCAGCCTGGCACTCTTTCCGGATCTTGTCTGCCACCACTTCAGGCATTTGCATAGCAGACTTCAGATTTGGGCTAGTAGTAGCCTCCCGCTTTCCCTCGTATGGAATGCGAAAACCCACCGCAAATCCAGAAGCCAGGTACTCAGCTGACTCCCGATTTGGATAGTCCTTTAACAGTGCCAACAAGGCGGCAAACTTAACGGGGGAGATAGCCAAGGTGATAAGTTCCAAAGGGACTTCATTCTGCTTTTTGGGTCCCCGCTGCGCTTGAGTTCGCCGATCCACTCCCCTTCTTGGCGGTGGATCGGCCGGATCGAAAAGGGCGACTCGAACCCTGACGATTGCAGTCGTGTTTTCCATGCCCTCCCCCACAAGCTTCACAGCTGTGTTCAAATCTACAGCGGCGACGTTGGCAGGACCCTTTTTGGAAATCCCAACATAGGCCTTTCACCTCCCTCTTGCCGCTTGACCAGCGCCTCTCAGGCTCATTTCTCTGGACATAGGGGCCCACTTTTACCATCCAAGAGTCCCTTTCCCTTAAATCCCATCTAGCTTGCGCATTGTTGGACGCTTTTTCCCTGGCTTTTGTGTCATACATTACCGCAGCCGCATCTCCTGATAGTACCATGGCCTCCATGACATTATTGAAGTGCCGTATCAAATGCCATCCCCGTTCAGGGAAGGCCCCGGCTACTAGGCACATATATTCCCCATACCCCCTGATCCAGTTCGTAAAGGTTCTCTCAACCGCTACCCGATCCCTGCGAGGCCGCCTTTTCTTAATACCAGTTTTGGGGGCATCATCATCGGGTCTCACAAATTCAAAAACATCAACATAATAACCTAACAGGGCCCGCATGCGCTGCTTCCTGGATAGATGGGTCCCAGGTGGATCATCCCCCGCCGGGAAACCAATTGGGGGTTGAGTTGGCTTTCCCATCCCTGCTCCCTCCTTATAGTATACTCTGGTGGCTTCTCGAAAGCCTGCTAGCCATGCCGGGATGCCCGGAACCATGGCCCCTGGGAGCCAATATGCAACGTCCTTTTGGCCCACCACCATCTCATCTTCAGAAGATGAGGACTCACTAGAAGAGCTTGCCCCGGAGCGCCTGCCATGCTCGTGCCTTCTGCGCTTCCTGCCTTTTGACTCAGCAAGGACGCTGTCTCCTGTCACGGACGGTGCTTGCCCAGGAGCTGAAGCTCCAGGAGCAGGAGCTGAAGCGGCTGGCAAAGCTTGCCTTTCTTCCGCTACAGTCCCTGATGTCTCCGTTACAGACAACACCATAGGGGCTGGAGTCACCCGGCCATCAACACCGGCCTGTTCATTTAAAGTTAATTGTTGACTATTAACATGAACGTGTTGCTGCCTAGCCACCCTGGCGTCCCGCCGAGCCAATACAGGCTCCCCTGGTTCCTGCCAGCTGCCTACCCACCCCAATGGGGCAGCAGTCATAACCCCCCCCCGTACTCGGGGCTGCCGGGAAGCGCACCACAGGACTCCCAGGCCGCTGACCTGCTAAGTGCCCATGTGGGTACAGTTGAGGCCAATTTGACTGCATCCCCACAGTGGGCCATGAATTTTGCATGCCCATATATGGCCAGGTTGTATGACTCCCCATAGGCCACCCAGACTGGCCACTGCCCACCTGAACCATGCCCTGGGCAGTGGGAGGGTACCACTGGACAGGGGCTGAGTTTTCCCACCCTTGCCACCAACCCACGCCAGGAGGCGCTGCTGAGGGGGCGGGTTGACCCATGCTGTCCGGTTGAAAAGAAAAAACTTGGGCCTGGCCACTCTGGCCTGCCCCTGATAAGGAGGCTGCTCCCCCAGAGGTTTGGTTTCCACCCATTGCGGCCTCAATCGGCCCACTGGCCGTCGACTCCACCTCCCCTGCCACCGCTGTACTTGGCAACGATGGGGGATTGGCCCAAGACCGCTCCTGTGCCCTGCGGGAGGCATCCCTAGTGCCATAGGGCAACGATCCAGGCCCCACTTCTACTAAGCCCTCCGTTCCCCGAAGTCCCACCAGTGTGGACTCCGGCAACCGACTGGGGACAGAACGCCCACGGGCAGCTGTTTTTGCCCAGGCTCCCTGTGCCGCCCCCTGTTTTCCCCGTGGCCGGCTAGATGGCGAGCGGCCCGACTCCCAACGGCCCGCAGGCCGCGCCCGTTCAGACCGGGCCGCTGCACGACGCCCAGCCATGTTCTCCCCGCTTCTCTTGCCACCCTCAAAATAAATGAAAATAACAAACAAACAATCAAAATGAACAAAACAATAAAGGAAAATAAAAAAGGTTTTGTTTTTTTTTTAATCGGCTGCGCCGCACTGAAGCCAAAAGGCTTTTCGCTTTAAAATTGACGCTGAGTCGCACAGAGAGCTCCTCCTCCCAACTCTTTCCCTCAGTGTTCCCAAGCTAGGCCGAGACTGGAGCTCCTGTCAGCAGCTCCAACCTCGTCAGCAGAGAAGCGGGAAAGAGGCAGAAGCCTCCCTGACGCTTCCCTATAAGGCGCGGGCAAAGGAGGCTGGGAAGAGCCGACCTGGCCCCCTCCTTCCCCAGCCGTCCTCTTGCCGCGCTCCCGGTCGCCGCCCCAGGGATCGCTGGGACGTGTAGTCCCCTTCCCTGGCTTTCTTCGGCGAGGGCTTCCCCACAGCGGCAAACGCGCCTGGGGTAAGTCCCATTTGCCCATAGCATGCATGCTACAGACATGATTACATGTATAGCATGTATATTACATGTATAGCATGCATGCTACAGACACCTTAAATACTCTGCTAAGAAATCGCTTTATGTCATTCATTGCATCCAAAGAATGTATTCATTGCATCCAAAGAATGTAATCAATGTAGTAGTGAATACTACTACATCGTATATTACATTGTATTATGGAATACTCTATTCTCTGTTCTTATTACAAAGTATTATGAAAGTCTATCCTACTGGGTATGATCTTGAAATAGTTTTTCAGATGTATTAAATCAACTAGTGCTACTACTAGATTGGTTGAATTAAATCAACTAATGCTAAATCAACTAGTGCTACTAGTGCTACTACTAGATTGAGCCTCTTGTGGCACAGAGTGGAAAGGCAGCTGTCTGAAAGCTTTGCCCATAAGGCTGGGAGTTCAATCCCAGCAGCCGGCTCAAGGTTGACTCAGCCTTCCATCCTTCCAAGGTCGGTAAAATGAGTAAACAGCTTGCTGGGGGGTAAACGGTCATGACTGGGGAAGGCACTGGCAAACCACCCCGTATTGAGTCTGCCATGAAAACGCTAGAGGGCGTCACCCCAAGGACCAGACATGACTCGGTGCTTGCACAGGGGATACCTTTACCTTTTACCTTTACTACTAGATTGACTATTGTTCCTATGCAGTTATGAAATTCTATCTTCAACTGCTTATGAGATAATCTTAATTACGTGTTGGCTAAGAAATTGCTGCATGGCATCGATTACATCCATACAACGAATATATTCATATATCATGCATGCTAAAGTCACGTGAAGTACTCGGCTAAGGAATCACTATATGTCATTGATTACAACGAATAGGAAATACGGTTATATAGCAAAAGCAACTAGTGGTAGTTCCAAAATCTCTGCTAGCATTACATAGTATTACGAAATTCTATCTTCTTCTGCCTATGAGATAAATACGTGTTGGCTAAGAGATTACTGCATGGCATTGATTACATCCATGCAACCAAAATATTCAAATAGCATGCATGCTAAAGTCACGTGAAGTACTCGGCTAAGAAATCACTGTTTGTCATTGATTACATCCATACAACGAATAGGAAATACGGTTATATAGCAAAAGCAACTAATGGTATTTCTAAATTCTCTGCAAGCATTACATAGTATTACGAAATTCTATCTTCTACTGGTTATGATAACCTTAAGTACTCGTTGGCTAAGGAATTACATTATGTCACTGATTACAGACATGATTACATGTATAGCATGCATGCTACAGACCCCTTAAATACTCGGCTAAGAAATCGCTTTATGTCATTCATTGCATCCAAAGAATGTATTCATTGCATCCAAAGAATGTAATCAATGTAGTAGTGAATACTACTACATCGTATATTACATTGTATTATGGAATACTATATTCTCTGTTATTATTACAAAGTATTATGAAAGTCTATCCTTCTGGGTATGATCTTGAAATAGTTTTTCAGATGTATTAAATCAACTAGTGCTACTACTATCATTACTATGCAGTGTTATGAAATTCTATTTTCAACTGCCTATGAGATAAATACGTGTTGGCTAAGACATTGCTGCATGGCATTAATTATATCCATACAACAAATATATTCATATAGCATGCATGCTAAAATCACGTGAAGTACTCGGCTAAGAAATCACTGTATGTCATTGACTACATCCATACAACGAATAGGAAATAGGAAATCATATGCATAGGAAATCATATGCAGTTGAAGATAGAATTTCATAACACTGCATAGTAATGATAGTAGTAGCACTAGTTGATTTAATACATCTGAAAAACTATTTTAAGATCATACCCAGTAGGATAGACTTTCATAATACTTTGTAATAAGAACAGAGAATAGAGTATTCCATAATACAATGTAATATACGATGTAGTAGTAATCACTACTACATTGATTACATTCTTTGGATGCAATGAATACATTCTTTGGATGCAATGAATGACATAAGGCGATTTCTTAGCTGAGTATTTAAGGTGTCTGTAGCATGCATGCTATACATGTAATATACATGCTATACATGTAATCATGTCTGTAGCATGCATGCTATATGGATATAGCAGGTATATATCCTATTCGTTGTATCGATGTAATCAGTGACATAATGTAATTCCTTAGCCAACGAGTACTTAAGGTTATCATACCCAGTAGAAGATAGAAGATAGAATTTCGTAATTCTATGTAATACTAGCAGAGAATTTGGAAATACCACTTGTTGCTTTTGCTATATAACCGTATTTCCTATTCGTTGTATGGATGTAATCAATGACATATAGTGATTTTGGCTTCAGTGCGGCGCAGCCGATTAAAAAAAAAAACTTTTTTATTTTCCTTTATTGTTTTGTTCATTTTGATTCTTTGTTTGTTATTTTCATTTATTTTGAGGGTGGCAAGAGAAGCGGGGAGAACATGGCTGGGCGTCGCGCAGTGGCCCGGTCTGAACGGGCGCGGCCTGCGGGCCGTTGGGAGTCGGGCCGCTCGCCATCTAGCCGGCCACGGGGAAAACAGGGGGCGGCACAGGGAGCCCGGGCAAAAACAGCTGCCCGTGGGCGTTCTGTCCCCAGTCGGTTGCCGGAGTCCACACCGGTGGGACTTCGGGGAACGGAGGGCTTAGTAGAAGTGGGGCCTGGATCGTTGCCCTATGGCACTAGGGGTGCCTCCCGCAGGGCACAGGAGCGGTCTCGGGCCAATCCCCCATCGTTGCCGAGTACAGCGGCGGCAGGGGAGGTGGAGTCGACGGCCAGTGGGCCGATTGAGGCCGCAATGGGTGGAAACCAAACCTCTGGGGGAGCAGCCTCCTTATCAGGGGCAGGCCAGAGTGGCCAGGCCCAAGTTTTTTCTTTTCAACCAGACAGCATGGGTCAACCCGCCCCCTCAGCAGCGCCTCCTGGCGTGGGTTGGAGGCAAGGGTGGGAAAACTCAGCCCCTGTCCAGTGGTACCCTCCCACTGCCCAGGGCATGGTTCAGGTGGGCAGTGGCCAGTCTGGGTGGCCTATGGGGAGTCATACAACCTGGCCATATATGGGCATGCAAAATTCATGGCCCACTGTGGGGATGCAGTCAAATTGGCCTCAACTGTACCCACATGGGCACTTAGCAGGTCAGCGGCCTGGGAGTCCTGTGGTGCGCTTCCCGGCAGCCCCGAGTATGGCGGGGGGTTATGACTGCTGCCCCATTGGGGTTGGTAGGCAGCTGGCAGGAACCAGGGAGCCTGTATTGGCTCGGCGGGACGCCAGGGTGGCTAGGCAGCAACACGTTCATGTTAATAGTCAACAATTAACTTTAAATGAACATGCCGGTGTTGATGGCCGGGTGACTCCAGCCCCTATGGTGTTGTCTGTAACGGAGACATCAGGGACTGTAGCGGAAGAAAGGCAAGCTTTGCCAGCCGCTTCAGCTCCTGCTCCTGGAGCTTCAGCTCCTGGGCAAGCACCGTCCGTGACAGGAGACAGCGTCCTTGCTGAGTCAAAAGGCAGGAAGCGCAGAAGGCACGAGCATGGCAGGCGCTCCGGGGCAAGCTCTTCTAGTGAGCCCTCATCTTCTGAAGATGAGATAGTGGTGGGCCAAAAGGACGTTGCATATTGGCTCCAAGGGGCCATGGTTCCGGGCATCCCGGCATGGCTAGCAGGCTTTCGAGAAGCCACCAGAGTATACTATAAGGAGGGAGCAGGGATGGGAAAGCCAACTCAACCCCCAATTGGTTTCCCGGCGGGGGATGATCCACCTGGGACCCATCTATCCAGGAAGCAGCGCATGCGGGCCCTGTTAGGTTATTATGTTGATGTTTTTGAATTTGTGAGACCCGATGATGATGCCCCCAAAACTGGTATTAAGAAAAGGCGGCCTCGCAGGGATCGGGTAGCGGTTGAGAGAACCTTTACGAACTAGATCAGGGGGTATGGGGAATATATGTGCCTAGTAGCCGGGGCCTTCCCTGAACGGGGATGGCATTTGATACGGCACTTCAATAATGTCATGGAGGCCATGGTACTATCAGGAGATGCGGCTGCGGTAATGTATGACACAAAAGCCAGGGAAAAAGCGTCCAACAATGCGCAAGCTAGATGGGATTTAAGGGAAAGGGACTCTTGGATGGTAAAAGTGGGCCCCTATGTCCAGAGAAATGAGCCTGAGAGGCGCTGGTCAAGCGGCAAGAGGGAGGTGAAAGGCCTATGTTGGGATTTCCAAAAAGGGTCCTGCCAACGTCGCCGCTGTAGATTTGAACACAGCTGTGAAGCTTGTGGGGGAGGGCATGGAAAACACGACTGCAATCGTCAGGGTTCGAGTCGCCCCTTTCGATCCGGCCGATCCACCGCCAAGAAGGGGAGTGGATCGGCGAACTCAAGCGCAGCGGGGACCCAAAAAGCAGAATGAAGTCCCTTTGGAACTTACCACCTTGGCTATCTCCCCCGTTAAGTTTGCCGCCTTGTTGGCACTGTTAAAGGACTATCCAAATCGGGAGTCAGCTGAGTACCTGGCTTCTGGATTTGCGGTGGGTTTTCGCATTCCATACGAGGGAAAGCGGGAGGCTACTACTAGCCCAAATCTGAAGTCTGCTATGCAAATGCCTGAAGTGGTGGCAGACAAGATCCGGAAAGAGTGCCAGGCTGGCCGCATGGCCGGCCCATATCCCAAGCCACCCCTACCTAATTTGCGAGTGTCACCATTAGGGGTAGTCCCCAAGAAGGCCCCGGGACAATTTAGACTAATACACCATTTGTCCTATCCGAAAGGGACGTCAGTGAATGACGGGATTGCTCCTGAGCTCAGCTCGGTCACCTATGCATCCTTAGACCAGGCAATATCATTGGTCAAGGATTGCGGCCCTGGGGCGTTACTCGCCAAGTGCGATATTCAATCAGCCTTCAGACTGTTGCCGGTACATCCGGAGGATTTTTGTTTACTGGGGTGCAACTTTCGGAATTCTTGGTATGTGGACAAGGCCATGCCGATGGGGTGCTCCATCGCATGCTTTGCCTTTGAATCCTTCAGTACCTTTTTAGAATGGGTTATGAAGTACTGCTCTGGGAGCCCGCATATCACGCACTACTTAGATGACTTTTTGCTCATTGGCCCGGTGGGAACCTCTGCATGCCATGATAAGTTGTTAATGTTTCAAATGTTGGCCGAGGAATTGGGGGTGCCACTGGCAGCAGAGAAGACTGAAGGCCCGTCTTCCTGTTTGACCTATCTGGGTATTACGTTGGATTCGGTGGCTGGTTTATCCAAATTGCCAGAAGACAAGGTGTTGGCGCTGAGGGCTTTGCTAGGGCAGCTTTTGTCAAAGAGGAAGTGTACCTTAAAAGAAATGCAAAGTATTTTGGGACACTTAAACTTTGCCTGTAAGGCTGTTTCACCTGGCAGGGCATTCTGTGCACGCCTGGCCAGAGCTACAGCGGGCATCAAGGCGCCACACCATCATATACGTTTATCACGGTCACTGAAAGAAGATTTACGTGTGTGGTATGACTTCCTTGTTGTTGTTGTTATGTGCGAAGTCGTGTCCGACCCATCGCGACCCCATGGACAATGATCCTCCAGGCCTTCCTGTCCTCTACCATTCCCCGGAGTCCATTTAAGTTTGCACCTACTGCTTCAGTGACTCCATCCATCCACCTCATTCTCTGTCGTCCCCTTCTTCTTTTGCCCTCGATCTCTCCCAGCATTAGGCTCTTCTCCAGGGAGTCCTTCCTTCTCATGAGGTGGCCAAAATATTTGAGTTTCATCTTCAGGATCTGGCCTTCTAAAGAGCAGTCAGGGCTGATCTCCTCTAGGACTGACTGGTTTGTTCGCCTTGCAGTCCAAGGGACTCGCAAGAGTCTTCTCCAGCACCAGAGTTCAAAAGCCTCAATTCTTTGACGCTCGGCCTTCCTTATGGTCCAACTTTCGCAGCCATACATTGCAACTGGGAAGACCATAGCCTTGACTAAACGCACTTTTGTTGGCAGGGTGATGTCTCTGCTTTTTAGGATGCTGTCTAGATTTGCCATAGCTTTCCTCCCCAGGAGCAAGCGTCTTTTAATTTCTTTGCTGCAGTCCCCATCTGCAGTGATCTTGGAGCCCAGGAAAATAAAATCTGTCACTATCTCCATTTCTTCCCCTTCTATTTGCCAGGAATTGAGAGGGCCGGATGCCATGATCTTTGTTTTCTTGATGTTGAGTTTCAAGCCAACTTTGGCACTCTCCTCCTTCACCCGCATCAACAGGCTCTTTAGTTCCTCTTCACTTTCTGCCATTAGAGTGGTATCATCTGCATATCTGAGGTTGTTGATATTTCTCCCTGCAATCTTGATCCCAATTTGTGACTCCTCTAATCCCGCATTTCTCATGATGTGCTCTGCATACAAGTTAAATAGGCAAGGCGACAGTATACAGCCTTGCCGAACTCCTTTCTCAATTTTGAACCAGTCAGTGATTCCATGTTCAGTTCTCACTGTTGCTTCTTGACCTGCATATAAATTTCTCAAGAGACAATTAAGATGCTCTGGTATTCCCATCTCTTTAAGAACTTGCCACAATTTGTTGTGCTCCACACAATCAAAGGCTTTAGCATAGTCAATGAAGCAGAAGTAGACGTTCTTCTGGTACTCCCTAGCTTTCTCCATGATCCAGCGTATGTTGGCAATTTGATCTCTAGTTCCTCTGCCTCTTCGAAATCCTGCCTGTACTTCTGGAAGTTCTCGGTCCACATATTGCTGGATCCTAGCTTGTAGGATTTTGAGCATAACTTTGCTAGCATGAGAAATTAGTGCGATGGTGCGGTAGTTTGAACATTCTTTGGCATTGCCCTTCTTTGGGATTGGAATGTAAACTGACCTTTTCCAATCCTGTGGCCATTGTTGAGTTTTCCAAATTTGCTGGCATATTGAGTGTAGCACTTTTACTGCATCGTCCTTTAAGATTTTGAATAGTTCAACTGGAATGCTGTCACTACCACTAGCTTTATTGTTGCTCAGACTTCCTAAGGCCCATTTGACTTCACATTCCAGGATGTCTGGCTCCAGGTCAGTAACTACCCCATTGTGGTCATCAGGGATGTTAAGCTCGCTCTTGTATAGTTCTTCTGTATAATTTTGCCACCTTTGTTTGATCTCTTCTGCTTCTGTGAGGTCCCTACCATTTTGGTCCCTTATCATACCCATCTTTGCATGAAACGTTCTCTTCATATCTCCAATTTTCTTGAAAAGATCTCTGGTCCTCCCCATTCTATTGTTTTCTTCTATTTGTTTGCACTGTTCATTTAAGAAGGCATTCTTATCTCTTCTAGCTTTTCTCTGGAATTCTGCATTCAATTGGGTGTATCTTTCTCTTTCTCCCTTGCCTTTCACTTCCCTTCTCTCCTTAGCTATTTGTAAAGCTTCCTCAGACAGCCATTTTGATTTCTTGCATTTCTTTTTCTTTGGGATGGTTTTAGTTGCTACCTCTTGTACAATGTTGCGAACCTCCGTCCATAGTTCTTCAGGCACTCTGTCTATCAGATCTAATTCCTTAAATCTATTTGTCACCTCCACTGTGTATTCGTCAGGGATATGATTTAGTTCATACCTGAGTGGCCTAGTGCTTTTCCCTACTTTCTTCAATTTAAGCCTAAATTTTGCAACAAGAAGCTCATGATCTGAACCACAATCAGCTCCTGGTCTTGTTTTTATTGACTGGATAGAACTTTTCCATCTTTGGCTGCAGAGCACATAGTCAATCTGATTTCTGTGTTGACCGTCTGGTGATGTCCATGTGTAGAGTCGTCTCTTGGGTTGCTGGAAAAGAGTGTTTGCTATGACCATTGTATTCTCTTGACAAAATTCTACCAGCCTGTGCCCTGCTTCATTTTGTACTCCAAGGCCAAACTTGCCTGTTATCCCGGTTATCTTTTGGCTTCCTACTTTAGCATTCCAATCCCCCATGATGATAAGCACATCATTTTTGGGCGTTGCTTCTAGAAGGTGTTGTAGGGCTTCATAGAACTGATCAACTTCATCCTCTTCAGCAGCAGTGGTTGGGGCGTAGACCTGGATCACTGTGATGTTGAATGGTTTGCCTTGGATTCGAACTGAGATCATTCTGTCATTTTGGGGATTGTATCCCAAGACTGCTTTTCCTACTCTCTTATTGATTATGAATGCTACTCCATTTCTTCTGCGAGATTCTTGTCCACAGTAGTATACCTGATGGTCATCTGAATATGACTTCCTAGCAAGTTTCAATGGGGTATCTATCTGGCAGACGCCAGTCTCCCCGGAAACATCTTTTCAAGTGCATTCCGATGCATCGGGTAGTCTGGGGTTTGGAGTTTTCTTTTGTAACCGTTGGTTCGCCGAGAGGTGGCCACAGGAATGGTCGGGGTCCCCTATCCTTCGGGACCTTACCTTCTTGGAACTATTTCCAATTGTGGCGGCAGTTATCGTGTGGAAAGATTTATTTCAGGACAGTAAAGTTTTATTCTGGTGCGACAATCAAGCGGTTGTGCGCATTATAAATCGGCAATCGAGCAAATCCCCCCGGGTAATGGGTTTAGTGAGGATACTAGTCAGGGTTTGCTTGGGAGCAACATCTCCTTTGCGGCCCGTCATGTCCCGGGCGCCACTAATGAAATCGCTGACGCTCTGTCTCGGTTCCAGGAACAGAGGTTTCGCCAGTTGGCGCCAGAGGCGAACATGTGTCCAGACCGTTTCCCGGAGGAGTTGTGGAGGATTGGCCTGGAATGATCCTCGAGGCCGTGGAACATTCCCTCGCTCCGGCAACACTTATACAGCAGCAGTTCGGGGTTACATGGATTACATCTTCAACTGCATATGATTTCCTATGCATATGAGGATTTAGTACTGCGCTACCTCGTCCATTTACGTTCCCGCAAAATGTCCCCGGGGTCCATGAACATCCAAGTGGCGGGGCTATCCTTTTTCTGCAAAACCAGGGGTTGGTGGGATCCCTCATCATCCTTTCTGATCCGGAAAGCCATCGCAGGATGGAAGAGGATCAGCCCAGCTACAGCTGACCCCAGGCGGCCTATTTCGTTAGACATTTTGAGGAACATGGTGATTCAATTGCCTGCTGTATGCTCCGACGGTTACGAAGTTGCCCTTTTTGCGGCAGCGTTTACTCTTGCCTTTTTTGGGGCCTTCCGGTGCTCAGAGCTTGTATCGGGGTCCCGTTCAGGCACGGGCGATCAAGCAGTTGCGAGGGGAGATGTGCAACTCACTGACGAAGAGCTGCACATCACTCTTCGCCGTTCAAAAACTGATCAGCTGGGTAGAGGATCCTATATAGTGTTAAGGAAGGATTGGGGTGACGCTCCCTGCCCGGTCACCATCGTGGGGGCCTTTTTAGCTGTGAGGCCAAAGATCGACGGCCCTTTGTTGATTCACGAAAATGGCACTTGCTTGTCAAGGTATCAGTTTGGGGCTGTTTTGAGGAGCACGCTCCACCAGCTGGGCCTTCCGTCAAAACAATTCGGCACCCACTCATTTCGAATTGGGGCGGCAACCGAAGCAGCTGCTTCTGGAGTGCCTCCGGATGAGCTCAGGGCAGTGGGCCGGTGGCGTTCAGTGGTATATAAGAAATATGTGCGTCCAGAATTGTTGCTGTAACGTTTTCTATAACGTATTCCATTTTGCAGGTTTGGTCCAGGTTACCCCGAAAGTGCTGGTTATCGGGCACAGTATCGTCCATTGGGCTGCGCGCTATGCAGTAAGATCCGGTTGGAACAATGACCTGGGCCTGGTTGGTCGTTATCGTATCTCCTGGGCGGGCCGCCGAGGCATGCGCTGGGCATCCCTGGAAAGGGATCTGGATTCGGCTATTCATCACACCGGGGTTCCTGACATTGTGGTGGTACATCTTGGAGAGAACGACCTCACCAGTGTGACAGCAGTGGGTTTAGCTGATGCCATCAGACGTGACTTCAAGCAACTTGCTTGTCGTTTTCCTGGGCTTCGTATCTGGTGGTCCGCCTTGTTAGAGCGGCGTACTTGGAGGGGGGCCGTTTCCCCAAAAAAGGTTGACGTGGCCCGCAAAAAAGTCAACAAAATGGTGGCCAAGTTCCTTGTTACGGAAGGTGGTGTGTACATCACACACCCTGACATTTGTCATCGTTCATGGGCTCTATATAGAGCGGATGGAGTCCATCTCTCCAAATGGGGGATGGACTTCTGGTTGGATGATTTGAGGCACACTTTGTTGGGCTTTTCCGGTTTGTAAGAGCGTTGGCGGGAGCGCGGGGTTGGAGGAACCCATCCCCTTGCTCTGTGGCGGGTTTTGGGCATGGGGGAGGAACCATTGGCAAGCAAGCCCAGCCTGCGTGCTGGCATGCTTTTGTGGGGGACCTCCGTAAGAGGTTGTGGGTAAGCGGTGCCGAAAGGCCATCACTCATGGAGGATGAGCTCGGGCGGCAGATCCACATTTCCGGGTGGCCCGGAACCCGGCAGGGGTTCACGCCTCAACGGGTTCCCAAGAGGTGGTCACCTCCCCTTTTCATCCATCAGGGCATTGGGGGCACGGGGAGCCCAAGGGGGTGTTGAAGGGCCTCGTGCATACCTGATGACGTTGCGTGTGGCTGCCTTGTGGTCAGGGGACCACAAGAGGGCTGGTTCGATTCTCCCCCATGCTGGTCAACGCTCTATCGTTAATAAAAGTTGTGGCCTATTTAATGCCATTAAGTGTCTGTTGGTTCATTTGGCGAAAAGTATTCCCCTGCACGGCAAATGGATATAGCAGGTATATATCCTATTCGTTGTATCGATGTAATCAGTGACATACTGTAATTCCTTAGCCAACGAGTACTTAAGGTTCTCATACCCAGTAGAAGATAGAATTTCGTAATACTATGTAATGCTAGCAGAGAATTTGGAAATACCACTTGTTGCTTTAGCTATATAACCGTATTTCCTATTCGTTGTATGGATGTAATCAATGACATACAGTGATTTCTTAGCCGAGTACTTCACGTGACTTTAGCATGCATGCTATATGAATATATTCGTTGCATGGATGTAATCAATGCCATGCAGCAATTTCTTAGCCAACACGTATTTAAGATTATCTCATAGGCAGTAGTAGATAGAATTTCATAACACTGCATAGTAATGATAGTAGTAGCACTAGTTGATTTAATACATCTGAAAAACTATTTCAAGATCATACCCAGTAGGATAGACTTTCATAATACTTTGTAATAATAACAGAGAATAGAGTATTCCATAATACAATGTAATATACGATGTAGTAGTATTCACTACTACATTGATTACATTCTTTGGATGCAATGAATACATTCTTTGGATGCAATGAATGACATAAGGCGATTTTTAGGTGAGTATTTAAGGTGTCTGTAGCATGCATGCTATACATGTAATATACATGCTATACATGTAATCATGTCTGTAGCATGCATGCTATATGGATATAGCAGGTATATATCCTATTCGTTGTATCGATGTAATCAGTGACATACTGTAATTCCTTAGCCAACGAGTACTTAAGGTTCTCATACCCAGTAGAAGATAGAATTTCGTAATACTATGTAATGCTAGCAGAGAATTTGGAAATACCACTTGTTGCTTTAGCTATATAACCGTATTTCCTATTCGTTGTATGGATGTAATCAATGACATACAGTGATTTCTTAGCCGAGTACTTCACGTGACTTTAGCATGCATGCTATATGAATATATTCGTTGCATGGATGTAATCAATGCCATGCAGCAATTTCTTAGCCAACACGTATTTAAGATTATCTCATAGGCAGTAGTAGATAGAATTTCATAACACTGCATAGTAATGATAGTAGTAGCACTAGTTGATTTAATACATCTGAAAAACTATTTCAAGATCATACCCAGTAGGATAGACTTTCATAATACTTTGTAATAATAACAGAGAATAGAGTATTCCATAATACAATGTAATATACGATGTAGTAGTATTCACTACTACATTGATTACATTCTTTGGATGCAATGAATACATTCTTTGGATGCAATGAATGACATAAGGCGATTTTTAGGTGAGTATTTAAGGTGTCTGTAGCATGCATGCTATACATGTAATATACATGCTATACATGTAATCATGTCTGTAGCATGCATGCTATATGGATATAGCAGGTATATATCCTATTCGTTGTATCGATGTAATCAGTGACATACTGTAATTCCTTAGCCAACGAGTACTTAAGGTTCTCATACCCAGTAGAAGATAGAATTTCGTAATACTATGTAATGCTAGCAGAGAATTTGGAAATACCACTTGTTGCTTTAGCTATATAACCGTATTTCCTATTCGTTGTATGGATGTAATCAATGACATACAGTGATTTCTTAGCCGAGTACTTCACGTGACTTTAGCATGCATGCTATATGAATATATTCGTTGCATGGATGTAATCAATGCCATGCAGCAATTTCTTAGCCAACACGTATTTAAGATTATCTCATAGGCAGTAGTAGATAGAATTTCATAACACTGCATAGTAATGATAGTAGTAGCACTAGTTGATTTAATACATCTGAAAAACTATTTCAAGATCATACCCAGTAGGATAGACTTTCATAATACTTTGTAATAATAACAGAGAATAGAGTATTCCATAATACAATGTAATATACGATGTAGTAGTATTCACTACTACATTGATTACATTCTTTGGATGCAATGAATACATTCTTTGGATGCAATGAATGACATAAGGCCATTTTTAGGTGAGTATTTAAGGTGTCTGTAGCATGCATGCTATACATGTAATATACATGCTATACATGTAATCATGTCTGTAGCATGCATGCTATATGGATATAGCAGGTATATATCCTATTTGTTGTATCGATGTAATAAGTGACATAATGTAATTCCTTAGCCAACGAGTACTTAAGGTTATCATACCCAGTAGAAGATAGAATTTCGTAATATTATGTAATACTAGCAGAGAATTTGGAAATACCACTAGTTGCTTTTGCTATTTCCTGCTATTTTGTATTTCCTATTCGTTGCATGGATGTAATCAATGCCATGCAGCAATGTCTTAGCCAACACGTATTTATCTCATAGGCAGTAGAAGATAGAATTTCGTAATACTATGTAATGCTCTCAGATATTTTGGAACTACCACTGGTTGCTTTTGCTATATAACCGTATTTCCTAGTCGTTGTAATCAATGACATAATGTAATTCCTTAGCCAACGAGTACTTAAGGTTATCATACCCAATAGAAGATAGAATTTCGTAATACTATGTAATGCTAGCAGAGATTTTGGAAATACCACTATTTGCTTTTGCTATATAACTGTTCCTATTCGTTGTAATCATTGACATATAGTGATTCCTTAGCCGAGTACTTCACGTGACTTTAGCATGCATGCTATATGAATACATTCGTTGTATGGATGTAATCAATGCCATACAGCAATTTCTTAACCAACACGTATTTAAGATTATCTCATAGGCAGTTGAAGATAGAATTTCATAACACTGCATAGTAATGATAGTAGTAGCACTAGTTGATTTAATACACCTGAAAAACTATTTCAAGATCATACCCAGTAGGATAGACTTTCATAATACTTTGTAATAATAACAAAGAATAGAGTATTCCATAATACAATGTAATATACGATGTAGTAGTATTCACTACTACATTGATTACATTCTTTGGATGCAATGAATACATTCTTTGGATGCAATGAATGACATAAAGCGATTTCTTAGCCGAGTATTTAAGGTGTCTGTAGCATGCATGATATGCATGTAATATACATGCTATACATGTAATCATGTCTGTAGCATGCATGCTATATGGATATAGCAGGTATATATCCTATTCGTTGTATCAATGCAATCAGTGACATAATGTAATTCCCTAGCCAACGAGTACTTAAGGTTATCATACCCAGTAGAAGATAGAATTTCGTAATACTATGTAATACTGACTGTACAGAGGGCTGGATCGATGGAGTCGTTGACCGATGAGCCTTTGGGGTATGATAGGTGGTGTATGAGGCGAAACTCACCTGGCGTTCTCTTCGGCACCACCCCCGGAGGCGATACCCGGAGATTCTCCAAGGGAGGGGCTGCATACGGCCCCACCACCCTGCCCGCATCCAGCTCCTTATGTCATTCATTGCATCCAAAGAATGTATTCATTGCATCCAATGAATGTAATCAATGTAGTAGTGAATACTACTACATCGTATATTACATTGTATTGTTATGGAATACTCTATTCTCTGTTCTTATTACAAAGTATTATGAAAGTCTATCCTACTGGGTATGATCTTGAAATAGTTTTTCAGATGTATTAAATCAACTAGTGCTACTACTTTCATTAATATGCAGTGTTATGAAATTCTATCTTCAACTGCCTATGAGATAATCTTAAATACGTGTTGGCTAAGAAATTGCTGTATGGCATTGATTACATCCATACAACGAATAGGAAATACGGTTAAATAGCAAAAGCAGCTAGTGGTATTTCCAAATTCTCTGCTAGCATTACATAGTATTACGAAATTCTGTCTTCTACAGGGTATGAGAACCTTAAGTACTTGTTGGCTAAGGAATTACAGTATGTCACTGATTACATTGATACAACGAATAGGATATATACCTGCTATATCCATATAGCATGCATGCTACAGACATGATTACATGTATAGCATGTATATTACATGCATAGCATGCATGCTACAGACACCTTAAATACTCGGCTAAGAAATCGCTTTATGTCATTCATTGCATCCAAAGAATGTATTCATTGCATCCAAGGAATGTAATCAATGTAGTAGTGAATACTACTACATCGTATATTACATTTTATTATGGAATACTCTATTCTCTGTTATTATTACAAAGTATTATGAAAGTCTATCCTACTGGGTATGATCTTGAAATAGTTTTTCAGATGTATTAAATCAATCAGTGCTACTAGTATCATTACTATGCAGTGTTATGAAATTCTATCTTCAACTGCCTATGATTTAATCTTAAATACGTGTTGGCTAAGGAATTGCTGTATGGCATTGATTACTTTCATACAACGAATAGGCAATACGGTTATATAGCAAAAGCAACTAGTGGTAGTTCCAAAATCTCTGCTAGCATTACATAGTATTACGAAATTCTATCTTCAACTTCCTATGAGATAAAAACGTGTTGGCTAAGACATTGCTGCATGGCATTGATTACATCCATGCAACCAATATATTCATATAGCATGCATGCTAAAGTCACGTGAAGTACTCGGCTAAGAAATCACTGTATGTCATTGATTACATCCATACAACGAATAGGAAATACGGTTATATAGCAAAAGCAACTAGGGGTATTTCCAAATTCTCTGCTAGCATTACATAGTATTACGAAATTCTATCTTCTACTGGGTATGATAACCTTAAGTACTCGTTGGCTAAGGAATTACATCATGTCACTGATTACATCGATACAACGAATAGGATATATACCTGCTATATCCATATAGCATGCATTCTACAGACATGATTACATGTATAGCATGTATATTACATGTATAGCATGCATGCTACAGACACCTTAAATACTCGGCTAAGAAATCGCTTTATGTCATTCATTGCATCCAAAGAATGTATTCATTGAATCCAAAGAACGTAATCAATGTAGTAGTGAATACTATTACATCGTATATTACATTGTATTATGGAATACTCTGTTCTCTGTTATTATTACAAAGTATTATGAAAGTCTATCCTACTGGGTATGATCTTGAAATAGTTTTTCAGGTGTATTAAATCAACTAGTGCTACTACTATCATTACTATGCAGTGTTATGAAATTCTATCTTCAACTGCCTATGAGATAATCTTAAATACGTGTTGGCTAAGAAATTGCTGTATGGCATTGATTACATCCATACAACGAATGTATTCATATAGCATGCATGCTAAAGTCACGTGAAGTACTCGGCTAAGGAATCACTATATGTCAATGATTACAACGAATAGGAACAGTTATATAGCAAAAGCAAATAGTGGTATTTCCAAAATCTCTGCTAGCATTACATAGTATTACGAAATTCTATCTTCTATTGGGTATGATAACCTTAAGTACTCGTTGGCTAAGGAATTACATTATGTCATTGATTACAACGACTAGGAAATACGGTTATATAGCAAAAGCAACCAGTGGTAGTTCCAAAATATCTGAGAGCATTACATAGTATTACGAAATTCTATCTTCTACTGCCTATGAGATAAATACGTGTTGGCTAAGACATTGCTGCATGGCATTGATTACATCCATGCAACGAATAGGAAATACAAAATAGCAGGAAATAGCAAAAGCAACTAGTGGTATTTCCAAATTCTCTGCTAGTATTACATAATATTACGAAATTCTATCTTCTACTGGGTATGATAACCTTAAGTACTCGTTGGCTAAGGAATTACATTATGTCACTTATTACATCGATACAACAAATAGGATATATACCTGCTATATCCATATAGCATGCATGCTACAGACATGATTACATGTATAGCATGTATATTACATGTATAGCATGCATGCTACAGACACCTTAAATACTCACCTAAAAATCGCCTTATGTCATTCATTGCATCCAAAGAATGTATTCATTGCATCCAAAGAATGTAATCAATGTAGTAGTGAATACTACTACATCGTATATTACATTGTATTATGGAATACTCTATTCTCTGTTATTATTACAAAGTATTATGAAAGTCTATCCTACTGGGTATGATCTTGAAATAGTTTTTCAGATGTATTAAATCAACTAGTGCTACTACTATCATTACTATACAGTGTTATGAGATTCTATCTTCAACTGCCTATGAGATAATCTTAAATACGTGTTGGCTAAGAAATTGCTGTATGGCATTGATTACATCCATACAACGAATGTATTCATATAGCATGCATGCTAAAGTCACGTGAAGTACTCGGCTAAGGATATGTCATTGATTACAACGAAAATACGGTTATATAGCAAAAGCAACTAGTGGTATTTCCAAATTCTCTGCTAGCATTACATAGTATTACGAAATTCTATCTTCTACTGTGTATGTTAACCTTAAGTACTCGTTGGCTAAGGAATTACAGTATGTCACTTATTACATCGATACAACGAATAGGATATATACCTGCTATATCCATATAGCATGCATTCTACAGACATGATTACATGTATAGCATGTATATTACATGTATAGCATGCATGCTACAGACCCCTTAAATACTCGGCTAAGAAATCGCTTTATGTCATTCATTGCATCCAAAGAATGTATTCATTGCATCGAAAGAATGTAATCAATGTAGTAGTTAATACTACTACATCGTATATTACATTGTATTATGGAATACTCTATTCTCTGTTCTTATTACAAAGTATTATGAAAGTCTAAGAAATTGCTGTATGGCATTGATTACATCCATACAACGAATGTATTCATATAGCATGCATGCTAAAGTCACGTGAAGTACTCGGCTAAGAAATCACTGTATGTCATTGATTACATCCATACAACGAATAGGAAATACGGTTATATAGCAAAAGCAACTAGTGGTATTTCCAAATTCTCTGCTAGTATTACATAGTATTACGAAATTCTATCTTGTACTTGGTATGATAACCTTAAGTACTCGTTGGCTAAGGAATTGCTGTATGGCATTGATTACATCCATACAACGAATGTATTCATATAGCATGCGTGCTAAAGTCACGTGAAGTACTCGGGTAAGGAATCACCATATGTCATTGATTACAACGAATAGGAAATACGGATATATAGCAAAAGCAACATAGTATTACGAAATTACATAGTATTACGAAATTCTATCTTCTACTGCCTATGAGATAAATACGTGTTGGCTAAGACATTGCTGCATGGCATTGATTACATCCATGCAACGTATAGGAAATACAAAATAGCAGGAAATAGCAAAAGCAACTAGTGGTATTCCCAAATTCTCTGCTAGTATTACATAATATTACGAAATCCTATCTTCTACTGGGTATGATAACCTTAAGTACTCGTTGGCTAAGGAATTACATTATGTCACTTATTACATCGATACAACAAATAGGATATATACCTGCTATATCCATATAGCATGCATGCTACAGACATGATTACATGTATAGCATGTATATTACATGTATAGAATGCATGCTACAGACACCTTAAATACTCACCTAAAAATCGCCTTATGTCATTCATTGCATCCAAAGAATGTATTCATTGCATCCAAAGAATGTAATCAATGTAGTAGTGAATACTACTACATCGTATATTACATTGTATTATGGAATACTCTATTCTCTGTTATTATTACAAAGTATTATGAAAGTCTATCCTACTGGGTATGATCTTGAAATAGTTTTTCAGATGTATTAAATCAACTAGTGCTACTACTATCATTACTATACAGTGTTATGAGATTCTATCTTCAACTGCCTATGAGATAATCTTAAATACGTGTTGGCTAAGAAATTGCTGTATGGCATTGATTACATCCATACAACGAATGTATTCATATAGCATGCATGCTAAAGTCACGTGAAGTACTCGGGTAAGGAATCACTATATGTCATTGATTACAACGAATAGGAAATACGGTTATATAGCAAAAGCAACTAGTGGTATTTCCAAATTCTCTGCTAGCATTACATAGTATTATGAAATTCTATCTTCTACTGGGTATGATAACCTTAAGTACTCGTTGGCTAAGGAATTACATTATGTCACTGATTACATCGATACAACGAATAGGATATATACCTGCTATATCCATATAGCATGCATGCTACAGACATGATTACATGTATAGCATGTGTATCACATGTATAGCTTGCATGCTACAGACACCTTAAATACTCGGCTAAGAAATCGCTTTATGTCATTCATTGCATCCAAAGAATGTATTCATTGCATCCAAAGAATGTAATCAATGTAGTAGTTAATACTACTACATCGTATATTACATTGTATTATGGAATACTCTATTCTCTGTTATTATTACAAAGTATTATGAAAGTCTATCCTACTGGGTATGATCTTGAAATTGTGGAGGCAGGCGGGCATACCCGCAGTCCAAATGAACACGCATACGAGTTTCTTGGCAAAAGTGGGTCACAGTTTATTAAAATACAAACAAAAACATCCCCTGAGCGTGGGCACACCCTAAGGTGGAGGGGTGGATCCATGACCTCCCCTTCTTCGCTGCTGCCATCATGCAGCCCCCTGGAAGAGAGGGGGAGGTAATCTCCAGCGGTCCCGCCCGCGGGCCTAGCCGACCTTTCGGCCGGACCCCTAACCATCAGGCCCGCTATCCCCCTTGGGAAGGCAAGACTGGCCGGGCCCCATGGGCGTCAACCTCATTGGAGCCCGCCCCCAGCCGCCCTGCCATGGAAAGCGGCCGGCCCCTCTAGTGAAGCCGGCCTGGCAGCCACGGCCGCCTCCTTAGGGGAGGCTCCCGCAAGTGGGCACCCCCTGGCTCACGGGCGCAGGTTGTGCCCCCCCTGGATCCGCCCCTTAACAAACCGCCAACTGCTCGTTATACTGCAGAGTGACCCAGAACCGCTAAATAGGGTGGGAGGGAAGGAAGAGAGGGGTGGCCGTGGAGCGGGCAGCAATGTGCCTGGCCAGGCCGCTAGCGCCTTATAAGCCAGCCGCTGCCCCATCCTTGCCCACTCCACCTCAGGTGAGCGGCGTGCCTCCTGAAAGGGGAGTGGCCCCTACCTGGGAACGGCACGCTACGGTGAGTTCTTTGTCCTCACGGGGCCTCCGCTTCCGCAATGGCCGCCGCGCGTTTATGACGGCAGCGGCTCTTGCGGAGGCAGGCGGGCATACCCGCAGTCCAAATGAACACGCATACGAGTTTCTTGGCAAAAGTGGGTCACAGTATATTAAAATACAAACAAAGCCATCCCCTGAGCGTGGGCACACCCTAAGGTGGAGGGGTGGATCCATGACCTCCCCTTCTTCGCTGCTGCCATCATGCAGCCCCCTGGAAGAGAGGGGGAGGTAATCTCCAGTGGGCCCGCCCCCGGGGCCGGCCGACCTGTCGGCCGGACCCCTAACCATCAGGCCCGCTATCCCCCTTGGGAAGGCAAGACTTGCCGGGTCCCACGGGCGTCAACCTCATTGGAGCCCGCCCCCAGCCGCCCTGCCATGGAAAGCGGCCGGCCCCTCTAGTGAAGCCGGCCTGGCAGCCACGGCCGCCTCCTTAGGGGAGGCTCCCGCAAGTGGGCACCCCCTGGCTCACGGGCGCAGGTTGTGCCCCCCCTGGATCCGCCCCTTAACAAACCGCCACAGAGCGGGAGCTAGTGCCACGGCTCCCGCTCCCGCCAACGCTCATGGCGAGATGAGCCCTTCCAAAGCTGCCCGAAGATCTGCTAGCCAAAGATCCTGACCCCACTCCGAGAGGTGTACGCCATCCTGCCGAAAGAGGGGGGCCAAGCCAAACATTATATCGGGGTGCGGTATGACCGCGCAGCGCCGAGTCTCGCAGGATCTCCTGACTGTGCAGCAAATCTTGCGCCGTGCCATGTCCACCTTGCTTGGGTCCCGAGCCCCTTTCCATGAGCGCCGAACCAGGAGCTCGCACCACCGCACCAGTGTCCCGGGGCAGAGTTGCTGGATGATAAGCAAGTCCCTCATGATGGAAACGGCCAGGTCCAACGCCGGTATAGCAGGTAAGTCATTTCCCCCCAGCTGAATAACGATCACGTCCGGGGGAGGGCAGTCCCCCAGCCGCCGTCGGATGAGCGGAAGAAGATCGTGCCACCGCATGCCGCGGGATCCGTGCCATGTAATATCAAAAGACCGTTCGAGGCCCAAATGGGCGACCCATCCAGACTGTCTTGCGTACTCCCCGGCCCAGTAAACGATCCTGTGGCCCACGATCCAAGCTCGACGTCTCCTGAAGCCAGAACCTGTGAGCGGTATTAAAGTAGTGAAAGGTCAGGCCGAATATATGTCTTGAAGGCGGATGACCGCCAACGCCCCAGTGCTTTGATACCCTCAGTGCTCATGCCGTCATGAGCTGCTTGGCTGGCCGCCCCGATCCGGAAGGAATGGGAGCTGAACCCGTCAGTAGGTATACCCAAGCCCCTCAGGCAGGCATGTAGGACCGCCGAGAATTGAAAACGCGATAGCGACGTGCCGTCCCTATGCATGAAGAGGATACCAGGGACCTTTGGGCGTAAGGCCAAAAATTTCGAAACCCCTTTTACTGGGCAAAGGGGGTCTCGCCCCCGCGCTGGAAGGACAACCAGAGCCCCTGCCCCCTGCTGGTCCGTCTTAGACCGCCGCAAGCGGATATGCAGATGCCCATCCCTAATTTGTACGTCTTCCCTGCCGATGGCACTATTCGAGACACCCGTGCGAGATGCCGCGGCCACCTCGCTGATGCGGAAGGCCCCAAAATATGCAACCAAGAATGCCGCGCGGAAAAGTAAAGCTTCATAGGGGGAAAAACACTCTGTGTGCAATTGCGCAATCAATTTTTCCAACAATGCCCCAGTGATTGGCGGACGAGCGTCCTGGGCCCTTGGCGCTATTCTGCGCCAACCCTCCAATGCTTTGCGGATCACGAAGGATGACCTGGGATCCCACCATCCCTGCAACCTGCAAAAGGACGCAAGACCAGACAATTGAACATTCAGAGTCCTGGCGGAACGCCCATTGTCCCGCAGATATGCCAAATAGCGTAATATGGACTCCTCGGACGGCGGGAATGGCGTGGTTCCCAGTTGATCCCGTAAGCATGCCTGATAACCTGAAATTGCCGCAGCGTAGGACCGGCGCGTAGATGGCGCCAGTGATGCTGATAGCCCGTCCTGAACTACTCGACGCCAAGATTCCAGAGGTCCCCGGGGAAGTCTTCTGGGGTCGGGTCCGCTTCCGGATCAAGGATTTTGAAGCGCTGCATGTGTAGTCGGGATAGAGCATCCGCTATATCGTTGTCCACCCCTGGAACATGCTTGGCGGAAAAAGAAATGTTAAACTTTAAGCAGGTCAACACTAGGCGGCGCACCAAACACTTTACCCGCTCGGAGCGAGAAGACTGCCGATTGACAACCCTGACAACCGCCTGGTTACCAAAAGGTAACCTATGGTTCTTGAACTCCTTGCTCCATATAACCACCGCGGCCAAAATTGGAAAGAGCTCAAGGAACGTAAGATCCCTAAGGAGGCCCCCTGGATACCTGTCGCCGAAACGCTTCATCATATCCCAATGCTGCTGGCTCTCCTCCTAGCATCCTCGCATCCAACACATTGGACAAATGCCCAGCCAAGTGCGGGGCCCTCTCGGGGAAAACTGACGTGACCAGCCGGAGGTATTCAGCAAATCCCCTTGTCCAGGCAAGCAAAGAACATTCGCCGTCATATGCAACCGGCGCCTCGCGGGGGCCCTTCACGCTTGTACGTGCAGACCGCTCAAGGGGCCTAATGAACTTAAATAAATCCACATAGCAGCCGCTTAATGCCTTACCCCTTAGCTTGGTAGATAAATGGGTGCCAGGAGGAACATCACGATCCTTATACCCCAGTGGAGGGTCCTGCGCGCACCCCGAGCCCTGGATCTTGGCCCTGCCCGCCCGGGCCTCTTGGCGGCATTGCAACAGCCAAGATGGGAACCCCGGGACACATTCCCCCCACAGCCAGTACTCAGGATCCCAATGCCCAACCCCATCCTCCTCGTCGGAGGTGGAAGACTCACCGCCCATTTTTTCGGCTGGCTGCTCCTCGGCCCGGATTCCCCCCTCCTCTTCGGATAGCTGCTCGCCAGGGTCAGACTGTTGGGAGGGGCTGTCCACCGATGTAAGCTCCTCTGTGCGAAGAGAGGATGGACGGGGGGCCCGGGAGGTCCCCGCAGCGAGCGGGGGTGGGCAGCTCCGCCCCTTGGCTGCGGATGATCCTGACGCCTTCCCACGGCCCGACGATTGAGCAGCTGAGGGCCGAGCGGCCGGTGCCCTTGTGGCGGCCGGCCGGGGGGCTGAACGACCGGTTGCCCTGCCCCCACCAAGCTCCGCGGACGAGCCCTGTAAAACCCCCCCAGCCACTTGCCCTGCCAACCCCCCTGGGATCCCCCAGGAAGGAAATCCATAAGGAGAGAAAGGGGCCCATCCCGCCCCGAAACACCAGGGGGCCCCTGGTGGGGCTGGCGGATTAGCGCCGTGAGTACCCCCGGACATGGCGGGTCCCCATGGCGGAGGACCCCAACCGAAAGCCGGCATGAGCCCTTGCGGGCAGCCCGCGGACCCGCCTGCTGTTGCAGCGGAATGCGGACCTATTCCTGACCCCCCTACTGCGGGATCTTCCGGGCTAGATACCCTCACTATCCCCCGTTTTTTCACCGGGGAGGCCCCCGAGGGCAGTGGCCCGGGACTCCCAGGCACTGAGAGGGGAGCCTGGCCGGTGGAAAAAACTGAAGCCTCGTGGCCGCTCCCCTCGGAGAAGGAACTGCTGCATCCGGGTGAAGGGTCCTGCGGCGGAGCAGGTAAACGCGTGCGCCCACGGCGTACTGACAAATTCCCGCCCCCTGCTCCTCCTGCGGCTGTGGCTGAAAGAGCCGCGTAAGTCCCGGACCGACACGACCCCCGGCTTGCAGCTGCGCGCTCCCCCCCAGCCAAGGCCCGCCACCCCACCCCGCGCCAAAGAGCTGCCCGTGTCCCGCCGTCCGCTCCCCTGGAGGGGGAAGCAGGGGCGGTCTGCGGGCGCGCTCGCGAGCTAGTGCTCCTGGAAGTGGTTTTTGGAGCCGCTGGCGCCATGCCGTATGCTGCCGAAAACCGGGAGAAACCGGGTAGAAGGAATCACGCCTTGCCGCCCCGATGAGAACAATGAACACCCGGAACTGGAACCCCGAAGGGAAACCCCCCCCGCTAGGCTCTCTCTCTCTCTCTCTCTTTTTTTTTTTAAATACCCGTCGGTGAATGCGCAGCCGAGAGTCAAGAAGAACTCTTGCTCAGGTAACGAACGCTGTTGGGGTCGAGGCGAAGAAGACAGGAAAGGAAGAGAGGGGTGGCCGTGGAGCGGGCAGCAATGTGCCTGGCCAGGCCGCTAGCGCCTTATAAGCCAGCCACTGCCCCGTCCCCGCCCCCTCCGCCTCAGGTGAGCGGCGTGCCTTTTGAAGGGGGAGTGGCCCCTACCTGGGAACGGCACGCCGCGGCGAGTTCTTTGTCCTCGCGGGGCCTCCGCTTCCGCAATGGCCGCCGCGCGTTTATGGCGGCAGCGGCTCTAGTTTTTCAGATGTATTAAATCAACTAGTGCTACTACTATCATTACTATGCAGTGTTATGAAATTCTATCTTCAACTGCCTATGAGATAATCTTAAATACGTGTTGGCTAAGAAATTGCTGTATGGCATTGATTACATCCATACAACGAATGTATTCATATAGCATGCATGCTAAAGTCACGTGAAGTACTCGGCTAAGGAATCACTGTATGTCATTGATTACATCCATACAACGAAAAGGAAATACGGTTATATAGCAAAAGCAACTAGTGGTAGTTCCAAAATCTCTGCTAGCATTACATAGTATTACGAAATTCTATCTTCTACTGCCTATGAGATAAATACGTGTTGGCTAAGACATTGCTGCATGGCATTGATTACATCCATGCAACGAATATATTCATATAGCATGCATGCTAAAGTCACGTGAAGTACTCGGCTAAGAAATCACTGTATGTCATTGATTACATCCATACAACGAATAGGAAATACGGTTATATAGCAAAAGCAACTAGTGGTAGTTCCAAATTCTCTGCTAGCATTACATAGTATTACGAAATTCTATCTTCTACTGGGTATGATAACCTTAAGTACTCGTTGGCTAAGGAATTACATTATGTCACTGATTACATCGATACAACGAATAGGATATACATGCATATATATGCATGCTACAGACATGATTACATGTATAGCTTGTATATTACATGCATAGCATGCATGCTACAGAACCCTTAAATACTCGGCTAAGAAATCGCTTTATGTCATTCATTGCATCCAAAGAATGTAATCAATGTAGTACTGAATACTACTACATCGTATATTACATTGTATTATGGAATACTCTATTCTCTGTTATTATTACAAAGTATTATGAAAGTCTATCCTACTGGGTATGATCTTGAAATAGTTTTTCAGATGTATTAAATCTAGTGCTACTACTATCATTACTATGCAGTGTTATGAAATTCTATCTTCAACTGCCTATTAGATAATCTTAAATACGTGTTGGCTAAGAAATTGCTGTATGACATTGATTACATCCATACAACGAATGTATTCATATAGCATGCATGCTAAAGTCACGTGAAGTACTCGGCTAAGGAATCACTATATGTCATTGATTACAATGAATAGGAAATACGGTTATATAGCAAAAGCAACTAGTGGTAGTTCCAAAATCTCTGCTAGCATTACATAGTATTACGAAATTCTACCTTCTACTGCCTATGAGATAAATACGTGTTGGCTAAGACATTGCTGCATGGCATTGATTACATCCATGCAACCAATATATTCATATAGCATGCATGCAAAAGTCACGTGAAGTACTCGGCTAAGAAATCACTGTATGTCATTGATTACATCGAATAGGAAATACGGTTATAAAGCAAAAGCAACAAGTGGTATTTCCAAATTCTCTGCTAGTATTACATAGTATTACAAAATTCTATTTTCTACTGGGTATGATAACCTTAAGTACTCGTTGGCTAAGGAATTACATTATGTCACTGATTACGTCGATACAACAAATAGGATATATACCTGCTATATCCATATAGCATGCATGCTACAGACATGATTACATGTATAGCATGCATGCTACAGACCCCTTAAATACTCGGCTAAGAAATCGCTTTATGTCATTCATTGCATCCAAAGAATTTATTCATTGCATCCAAAGAACGTAATAAATGTAGTAACGAATACTATTACATCGTATATTACATTGTATTATGGAATACTCTATTCTCTGCTATTATTACAAAGTATTATGAAAGTCTATCCTAGTGTGTATGATCTTGAAATAGTTTTTCAGATGTATTAAATCAATTAGTGCTACTACTATAATTACTATGCAGTGTTATGAAATTCTATCTTCAACTGCCTATGAGATAATCTTAAATACGTGTTGGCTAAGAAATTGCTGTATAGCATTGATTACATCCATGCAACCAATATATTCATATAGCATGCATGCTAAAGTCATGTGAAGTACTCGGCTAAGGAATCACTATATGTCATTGATTACAACGAATAGAAAATACGGTTATATAGCAAAAGCAACTAGTGGTAGTTCCAAAAACTCTGCTAGCATTACATAGTATTACGAAATTCTATCTTCTACGGCCTATGAGATAAATACGTGTTGGCTAAGACATTGCTGCATGGCATTGATTACATCCATGCAACCAATATATTCATATAGCATGCATGCTAAAGTCACGTGAAGTACTCGGCTAAGAAATCACTGCATGTCTGATTACATCCATACGACGAATAGGAAATACGGTTATCTAGCAAAAGTAACTAGTGGTATTTCCAAATTCTCTGCTAGCATTACATAGTATTACGAAATTCTATCTTCTATGATAACCTTTACTCGTTGATATGATAACCTTAAGTACTCGTTGGCTAAGGAATTACATTATGTCACTGATTACATCGATACAACGAATAGGATATACATGCATATATATGCATGCTACAGACATGATTACATGTATAGCATGTATATTACAGGTATAGGATGCATGCTACAGACCCCTTAAATACTCGGCTAAGAAATCACTTTATTTCATTCATTGCATCCAAAGAATGTAATCAATGTAGTAGTGAATACTACTACATCGTATATTACATTGTATTACGGAATACTCTATTCTCTGTTATTATTACAAAGTATTATGAAAGTCTATCCTACTGGGTATGATCTTGAAATAGTTTTTCAGATGTATTAAATCAACTAGTGCTACTACTATCATTACTATGATTATTATGAGATTCTATCTTCAACTGCCTAAGAGATAATCTTAAATACGTGTTGGCTAAGAAATTGCTGTATGGCATTGATTACATCCATACAACGAATAGGAAATACGGTTATATAGCAAAAGCAACTAGTGGTATTTCCAAAATCTCTGCTAGCATTACATAGTATTACGAAATTCTGTCTTCTTCTACCTATGAGATAAATACGTGTTGGCTAAGACATTGCTGCATGGCATTGATTATATCCATGCAACCAATATATTCATATAGCATGCATGCTAAAGTCACGTGAAGTACTCGGCTAAGAAATCCCTGTTTGTCATTGATTACATCCATACAACGAATAGGAAATACGGTTATATAGCAAAAGCAACTAGTGGTATTTCCAAATTCTCTGCTAGCATTACATAGTATTATGAAATTCTATCTTCTACTGGGTATGAGAACCTTAAGTACTCGTTGGCTAAGGAATTACAGTATGTCACTGATTACATCGATACAACGAATAGGATATATACCTGCTATATCCATATAGCATGCATGCTACAGACATGATTACATGTATAGCATGTATATTACATGTATAGCATGCATGCTACAGACACCTTAAATACTCGGCTAAGAAATCGCTTTATGTCATTCATTGCATCCAAAGAATGTATTCGTTGCATCCAAAGAATGTAATCAATGTAGTAGTGAATACTGCTACATCGTATATTACATTGTATTATGGAATACTCTATTCTCTGTTATTATTACAAAGTATTATGAAAGTCTATCCTACTGGGTATGATCTTGAAATAGTTTTTCAGATGTATTAAATCTAGTGCTACTACTATCATTACTATGCAGTGTTATGAAATTCTATCTTCAACTGCCTATGAGATAATCTTAAATACGTGTTGGCTAAGAAATTGCTGTATGGCATTGATTACATCCATACAACGAATGTATTCATATAGCATGCATGCTAAAGTCACGTGAAGTACTCGGCTAAGGAATCACTATATGTTATTGATTACAACGAATAGGAAATACGGTTATATAGCAAAAGCAACTAGTGGTAGTTCCAAAATCTCTGCTAGCATTACATAGTATTACGAAATTCTACCTTCTACTGCCTATGAGATAAATACGTGTTGGCTAAGACATTGCTGCATGGCATTGATTACATCCATGCAACCAATATATTCATATAGCATGCATGCAAAAGTCACGTGAAGTACTCGGCTAAGAAATCACTGTATGTCATTGATTACAACGAATAGGAAATACGGTTATATAGCAAAAGGAACTAGTGGTATTTCCAAATTCTCTGCTAGCATTACATAGTATTACGAAATTCTATCTTCTACTGGGTATGATAACCTTTACTCGTTGGCTAAGGAATTACATTATGTCACTGATTACATCGATACACCGAATAGGATATATACCTGCTATATCCAGATAGCATGCATGCTACAGACACCTTAAATAGCTAAGAAATCGCCTTATGTCATTCATTGCATCCAAAGAATGTATTCATTGCATCCAAAGAATGTAATCAATGTAGTAGTGAATACCACTACATCGTATATTACATTGTATTATGGAATACTCTATTCTATGTTCTTATTACAAAGTATTATGAAAGTCTATCCTACTCGGTATGATCTTGAAATAGTTTTTCAGATGTATTAAATCAACTAGTGCTACTACTATCATTACTATGCAGTGTTATGAAATTCTATCTACTACTGCCTATGAGATAAATACGTGTTGGCTAAGAAATTGCTGCATGGCATTGATTACATGATACGTGTTGGCTAAGAAATTGCTGCATGGCATTGATTACATCCATGCAATGAATATATTCATATAGCATGCATGCTAAAGTCACGTGAAGTACTCGGCTAAGAAATCACTGTATGTCATTGATTACATCCATACAACGAATAGGAAATACGGTTATATAGCAAAAGCAACTAGTGGTATTTCCAAATTCTCTGCTAGCATTACATAGTATTATGAAATTCTATCTTCTACTGGGTATGATAACCTTAAGTACTCGTTGGCTAAGGAATTACATTATGTCACTGATTACGTCGATACAACGAATAGGATATATACCTGCTATATCCATATAGCATGCATGCTACAGACATGATTACATGTATAGCATGTATATTACATGTATAGCATGCATGCTACAGACCCCTTAAATACTCGGCTAAGAAATCGCTTTATGTCATTCATTGCATCCAAAGAATGTATTCGTTGCATCCAAAGAATGTAATCAATGTAGTAGTGAATACTACTACATCGTATATTACATTGTATTATGGAATACTGTATTCTCTGTTATTATTACATAGTATTATGAAAGTCTATCCTACTGGGTATGATCTTGAAATAGTTTTTCAGATGTATTAAATCAACCAGTGCTACTACTAGATTGGTTGAATTAAATCAACTAATGCTAAATCAACTAGTGCTACTAGTGCTACTACTAGATTGAGCCTCTTGTGGCGCAAAGTGGAAAGGCAGCTGTCTGAAAGCTTTGCCCATAAGGCTGGGAGTTCAATCCCAGCAGCCGGCTCAAGGTTGACTCAGCCTTCCATCCTTCCAAGGTCGGTAAAATGAGTAACCAGCTTGCTGGGGGGTAAACGGTCATGACTGGGGAAGGCACTGGCAAACCACCCCGTATTGAGTCTGCCATGAAAACGCTAGAGGGCGTCACCCCAAGGATCAGACATGACTCGGTGCTTGCACAGGGGATACCTTTACCTTTTACCTATACTACTAGATTGACTATTGTTCTTATGCAGTGTTATGAAATTCTATCTTCAACTGCTTATGAGATAATCTTAATTACGTGTTGGCTAAGAAATTGCTGCATGGCATCGATTACATCCAAGCAACGAATATATTCATATAGCATGCATGCTAAAGTCACGTGAAGTACTCGGCTAAGGAATCACTATATGTCATTGATTACAACGAATAGGAAATACGGTTATATAGCAAAAGCAACTAGTGGTAGTTCCAAAATCTCTGCTAGCATTACATAGTATTACGAAATTCTATCTTCAACTGCCTATGAGATAAAAACGTGTTGGCTAAGACATTGCTGCATGGCATTGATTACATCCATGCAACGAATATATTCATATAGCATGCATGCTAAAGTCACGGGAAGTACTCGGCTAAGAAATCACTGTATGTCATTGATTACAACGAATAGGAAATACGGTTATATAGCAAAAGGAACTAGTGGTATTTCCAAATTCTCTGCTAGCATTACATAGTATTACGAAATTCTATCTTCTACTGGGTATGATAACCTTAAGTACTCGTTGGCTAAGGAATTACATTATGTCACTGATTACATCGATACACCGAATAGGATATATACCTGCTATATCCAGATAGCATGCATGCTACAGACACCTTAAATAGCTAAGAAATCGCCTTATGTCATTCGTTGCATCCAAAGAATGTATTCATTGCATCCAAAGAATGTAATCAATGTAGTAGTGAATACCACTACATCGTATATTACATTGTATTATGGAATACTCTATTCTATGTTCTTATTACAAAGTATTATGAAAGTCTATCCTACTCGGTATGATCTTGAAATAGTTTTTCAGATGTATTAAATCAACTAGTGCTACTACTATCATTACTATGCAGTGTTATGAAATTCTATCTACTACTGCCTATGAGATAAATACGTGTTGGCTAAGAAATTGCTGCATGGCATTGATTACATGATACGTGTTGGCTAAGAAATTGCTGCATGGCATTGATTACATCCATGCAGGTAGTGGCCCCTACCTGGGAACGGCACGCCGTGGCGAGTTCTTTGTCCTCGCGGGGCCTCCGCTTCCGCAATGGCCGCCGCGCGTTTATGGCGGCAGCGGCTCTAGTTTTTCAGATGTATTAAATCAACTAGTGATACTACTATCATTACTATGCAGTGTTATGAAATTCTATCTTCAACTGCCTATGAGATAATCTTAAATACGTGTTGGCTAAGAAATTGCTGTATGGCATTGATTACATCCATACAACGAATGTATTCATATAGCATGCATGCTAAAGTCACGTGAAGTACTCGGCTAAGGAATCACTATATGTCATTGATTACAACGAAAAGGAAATACGGTTATATAGCAAAAGCAACTAGTGGTAGTTCCAAAATCTCTGCTAGCATTACATAGTATTACGAAATTCTATCTTCTACTGCCTATGAGATAAATACGAATCACTGTATGTCATTGATTACATCCATACAACGAATAGGAAATACGGTTATATAGCAAAAGCAACTAGTGGTATTTCCAAATTCTCTGCTAGCATTACATAGTATTATGAAATTCTATCTTCTACTGGGTATGATAACTTTAAGTACTCGTTGGCTAAGGAATTACATTATGTCACTGATTACGTCGATACAACGAATAGGATATATACCTGCTATATCCATATAGCATGCATGCTACAGACATGATTACATGTATAGCATGTATATTACATGTATAGCATGCATGCTACAGACCCCTTAAATACTCGGCTAAGAAATCGCTTTATGTCATTCATTGCATCCAAAGAATGTATTCATTGCATCCAAAGAATGTAATCAATGTAGTAGTGAATACTACTACATCGTATATTACATTGTATTATGGAATACTCTATTCTCTGTTATTATTACATAGTATTATGAAAGTCTATCCTACTGGGTATGATCTTGAAATAGTTTTTCAGATGTATTAAATCAACCAGTGCTACTACTATTACTATGCAGTGTTATGAAATTCTATCTTCAACTGCCTATGATTTAATCTTAAATACGTGTTGGCTAAGAAATTGCTGTATGGCATTGATTACATCCATACAACGAATAGGAAATACGGTTATATAGCAAAAGCAGCTAGTGGTATTTCCAAATTCTCTGCTAGCATTACATAGTATTACGAAATTCTATCTTCTACTGGGTATTAGAACCCTAAGTACTCGTTGGCTAAGGAATTACAGTATGTCACTAATTACATCGATACAACGAATAGGATATATACCTGCTATATCCATATAGCATGCATGCTACAGACATGATTACATGTATAGCATGTATATTACATGCATAGCATGCATGCTACAGACACCTTAAATACTCGGCTAAGAAATCGCTTTATGTCATTCATTGCATCCAAAGAATGTATTCGTTGCATCCAAAGAATGTAATCAATGTAGTAGTGAATACTGCTACATCGTATATTACATTGTATTATGGAATACTCTATTCTCTGTTCTTATTACAAAGTATTATGAAAGTCTATCCTACTGAGTATGATCTTGAAATAGTTTTTCAGATGTATTAAATCAACTAGTGCTACTACTAGATTGGTTGAATTAAATCAACTAATGCTAAATCAACTAGTGCTACTAGTGCTACTACTAGATTGAGCCTCTTGTGGCGCAGAGTGGAAAGGCAGCTGTCTGAAATAACAGAGAATAGAGTATTCCATAATACAATGTAATATACGATGTCATAGTATTCACTACTACATTAAATACGTTCTTTGGTTGCAACGAATACATTCTTTGGATGCAATGAATGACATAAAACGATTTCTTAGCCGAGTATTTAAGGTGTCTGTAGCATGCATGCTATACATGTAATATGAATATATTCCCTAGGATGCTACGAGGAGAGCCAGCAGCATTGGGATATGATGAAGCGTTTCGGCGACGGGTATCCAGCAACCCCGAGGCCAGATGGGATAGGCCGACCTTTGGGTCCGGGCATTTGGTCCTCGGCAGAAGTCAGCCGGTGGGGCGGAGGGGAATCGCCCTTCATACAGGAAAGACCTGACGGGCGTTTGCTGGGAATACAACCAGAATGGGTGCGAGAGGAAGAAATGTAAGTACTCGCATGCATGCGAGGGGTGTGGGGGTTCACATCCCAAGATAGAGTGTAGCAAGCGGCCCTTTCGGAGGGGCCGGCCCACTCCCAAAAAAGGGGGTGGGTCCGGCACCTCAGGAGGACTCGCGGGAGGCAGCGGGGAGGGGCAGGCTAATGCCTCCTAGCCCTGCTCTGTTGCACGTTAAGGCTCTATCTCCCATCAGGCTATCAACTCTTCTTCCTTTGCTTGCATCTTATCGGGATCAGGCCGCGGCCACTAACCTTAGGGAGGGATTCACTCATGGGTTCCGCATTCCATTCACGGGGGATCGGGTGGCCACGTCTTGCGCTAATTTAAAATCCGCTTGGCTAATGCCGGAGATCGTGGAGGTAAAGCTGCGAAAGGAGCTGGATGCGGGCAGGGTGGTGGGGCCGTATGCAGCCCCTCCCTTGGAGAATCTCCGGGTATCGCCTCCGGGGGTGGTGCCGAAGAGAACGCCAGGTGAGTTTCGCCTCATACACCACCTATCATACCCCAAAGGCTCATCGGTCAACGACTCCATCGATCCAGCCCTCTGTACAGTCAAATATGCCTCTTTCGATCATGCGGTAGCCTTGGTAAGGGCTTGTGGTCCGCGGGCCCTCATGGCAAAATGTGACATCAGGTCAGCCTTCCGCCTCTTACCGGTGCACCCCGGGGATTTCTCATTGCTGGGTTTTAAATTTGGGGGCATGTGGTACGTGGACAGGTCCATGCCTATGGGCTGTGCCGTGGCATGTGCGGCCTTTGAGACATTCAGCTCCTTCGTCAAATGGGTCTTTAAAAGAGAGGGATGGGTCGCCATATATCAAGCACTTTTTGGATGACTACCTCTTGGTCGGCTCAGCCAGGACGGGGGAGTGCGCCCAGCGCTTATTGGGATTTCAGGAGCTGGCTGATGAACTCGGCATACCGCTGGTTCAGGAGAAGACGGAAGGTCTAACGGAGGTGCTCACCTATCTTGGGATTACCATCGATTCCAGAGAAGGGTGCTCACAGCTGCCGGCGGACAAACTCATAACACTTTAAACTAATAATAGAGAATTTTGAAATAGCACTAGTAGCTTTTGCTATTTGACCATAATAGTTAAATAAGTCAGTTGCATTGGTGAAGTCCTAAGAAACTATGTCGTCTTATAATAGGGCTCCTACTGGTTTTAAGAAGCAATACCAAGAGACTCCATCTGCAGCATAGGATAAACTTGCGGGATGTTCTCTGCTGTATGAAGCCATCAGAAGTAGTAAAGGCAAAATGAGTTGTTCTCGTGTAAATCTTGTTTACATGTCTGTACACCACCGTGGTTTACAAGAAAGGGTGTCTTTATCATGCATGCTATGTGAATCTACAGGCCAGGTCCTGTTCGTGCGTAACGCTTAGCAGGTATATTTCCTATTCGCTGTATAGATGTAATCAACAACATAAAGTAATTTCTTAGCCAACAAGTATTTACGGTTATCTCATAGGCAGTCGAAGATAGAATTTCATAACACTAAGCAACGCTTAGCGTTTATATTTCCTATTCGTTGTATGGATGAAATCAGAGACATAAAGTAATTCACCCAACGAGTATTTAAGATTATCATAGTAGAAGATAGAATTTCATAATACTATTTAATAATAATAGAGATTATGGAAACAGCACTACTTGCTTTCGCTATATAACCGTAATCGTTAAATATGTTACGTTCCTTGATGAAGGGAAAAGAAACATGCATGCTATGTATCAGGTATATATGCCATTAGTTTTTATGGATGTAATCATGACATCAGGTAAATTCTTAGCGTAGTATTTAAAGTGTCTTTCATTCATGCTACATAGCATATATCCCATTCGTTGTATGGATGTAATCAATCATAAATTAATTTATTAGCCAACCAGTATTTTAGGTTATATGAGGCAGTAGATGATAGAATTTCAAAACACTTTAAACTAATAATAGAGAATTTTGAAATAGCACTAGTAGCTTTTGCTATTTGACCATAATAGTTAAATAAGTCAGTTGCATTGGTGAAGTCCTAAGAAACTATGTCGTAATATAATAGGGCTCCTACTGGTTTTAAGAAGCAATACCAAGAGACTCCATCTGCAGCATAGTATAAACTTGCGGGATGTTCTCTGCTGTATGAAGACATCAGAAGTAGTAAAGGCAAAATAAGTCGTTCTCGTGTAAATCTTGTTTACATGTCTGTACACTACCGTGGTTTACAAGAAAGGGTGTCTTTATCATGCATGCTATGTGAATCTGCAGGCCAGGTCCTGTTCGTGCGTAACGCTTAGCAGGTATATATTTCATTCGTTGTATGGATGTAATCAATCATAAATTAATTTATTAGCCAACCAGTATTTTAGGTTATAAGAGGCAGTAGAAGATAGAATTTCATAACACGGGACTTGAAGTCCCAGGCAGCCTCATCATGGTGAGGGCTTCCCCGTGGCGGCAAATGCGCCCGGGCTAAGTCCCGATCGCCCTTGCCTTGCAGGTGAATACCTGTCGCCATAAAGACACCCAGCAACTGTTGGCGTTTAAATAGGCCACAACTTTATTATAACACATAACCAAGCGTTGGAGGGCATGGGGTGAAGGAACCAGCCGTCTCATGGCCCACCGGCCACAAGGAAGCCAAGCATTACTCCAACAGGCATGCCCGGGGGCCCTCCGGCATCCTGCCGGGCTCCACGACCCCCAAATAGCCTGATGGGTGTCCAGGGAGGTGACCCCCATTTTGAGAACTCGTTGAGGCGTGAACCTCTGCCGAGTTCCCTAGTCACCCGGAAATGCGGGTTTTGCCGGCAAGGCTCCTCCTCCATGACGGATGGCCGCCCGGCACCACGTACACACAGCCTCTTATGGAGGCCCCCTTTCTATAGCAGGCCCGCACGCAGGCTGGGTCTGATCCCATATGGTTCCTCCCCCATGGCCAAATTCCGCCACAGAGCGGGGAATGGGAGCCCCATACCCCAGCTCCCGCCAACGGTTCCACCAGCTGTAGCCTCAAACAACGCATAACGCAAATCATGTAACCAGCACTCTATCCCACATTCTGACAGATGGACTCCATGTGCTCTGTATAGAGCCCAAAAACTTTGGCAGATATCAGGGTGCGGAATATAACGCCCGCCCGCCTTTTTTAACCACTTTGCAATTGCTTTATTAATTTTCTTGCGTGAAATGTCAACTTTCTTGGGGGAAACTGCCCCTCTCCAATTCCGATGCACGATAAGTGCCGACCACCATATTCTGTTGCCTGGAAATCCTGATGTAATCCTCTCAAGGTCCAACTTCATGGACTCTGCCAAACCGAGTGCCTTCATGCTGGTGATGTCATTTTCTCCCAGTTGAATGACTAAAATATCCGGCACACCAGTTCGCCTCACAGCTGTGGTTAGATCATCTAGCAGCGAAGCCCAACGCATACCACGCCGACCAGCCCAGGCCATTCGGTAGTGATCTTCCAGACCCAAGTTGCTGGTCCATCCGGACCGTAAAGAATAGCGGGCCGCCCAGTGGACAATACTGTGCCCGATGACCAGTACTTTTGGCACTTCCGAGCATCGATCTGCAATTGAATGGCACATGAGATGGTTATAACACCAAGCCCGGGCGGACATAGTGCTTGAAAGCAGAGGAACACCACCTCCCCACTGCCTTGATGTCATCTGAAGGCATCCCAGAATTCGCTGCTTCCGTGGCTGCCCCAGTACGGAAGGAGTGAGTCCCAAATTGCTCAGCTGGTAAGCCCGAGCTTCTCAATGCACGCTTCAAAACTGAACCAAATTGGTACCGGGACAGACACGTTCCGTTCAAATGTATCAGCAATGGACCAGATATGTCTGGCCGAACCTCCAGAAAGGCTCTCGTAGCTCGGACAGGGCAAGGACCGCCCAGTGGGGCAGCACGTAAAAACACAAGCGAACCTCGGCCCAATTGGTCTGTCTTCGATCGGCGAAGGAGTATGTGCAGACCCTCTTCCGATACCTGCACAGCCTCCTTTGCCAATGCCCTGTCCCCCGCACTTGAACGGGTTTCAGCCAACAATTCCCCACATCGGAAAGCCCCAAAAAAGGCAAGCGTAAAAGCCGCCCCAAATAAAATTGCTTCGTAACAACTAGAGCATACAGTGGGCAGCTGTTGCAATAGGCCTTGAAGTATTGCCAGAGAAATCGGCCGCCTTGCATCCACTACAGCCGGACTAAGCCTCCTCCAACCCACTATGGCCTTACGGACTAGAAATGATGAAGTTGGGTCCGCATTCCCAATTGCTTTACACAAAAAAGATAAGCCTGCCATGTGGATTCCCATTGTCCGAGGTGATAACCCCTGCGATCGTAGCTGCATAAGATATCTTAAAACAGACTCCTCAGTCTTAAAACAGACTCCTCAGTCCTCAGTCAGACACCTCAGTCTTAAAACAGACTCCTCAGCCAAGCACTTAAGCCCCACACTCTCCCGATGAAGTCAGCATAACCCCGAATAGCGCCTGAATAAGACCGACGAGTTGCCGGGGCCAATGAATTGTTCACAGCCTCTATGATGTGTCCAAGCCAAGCGTCCACAATTCCTCCGGGAACCGGTCTGTAAACTGGCGCGCTGCCGGTGCCAACTGACGAAATCTCTGCTCCTGAAAGCGAGACAGAGCGTCCGCAATATCATTAGAGGCGCCTGGCACATGTCTAGCCCAAAACGTAATGTTGGCCCTCACCAACCTGCGCACTAAGCGCATTACCCTTAAGGACTTGCTGGACTGGCTGTTAATGATGCGCACTACAGCTTGGTTGTCGCACCAAAACAATACCCTGCTATTGAGGAACAATTCTTGCCATATCTCCACCGCTACCACTACTGGAAAAAGCTCCAGAAAAGTGAGATCCCTAAGGATCCCAGACACCGCCCACGAATGTGGCCATTTTTCAGCGCACCATCTGTTTTGGTAAAATACCCCAAAACCCAGGCTGCCTGAAGCATCCGAATGAACCTGAAGGGATGATTCTGGGGACAGTGGCGTCTGCCACATAGCCACCCCGTTGAATCCCTCAATGAACTCCCTCCACACTTGAAGGTCCTCTTTCAAAGATTTTGACAATCTAATGTGATGGTGTGGTGAGGTCACCCCCGCAGTTGCCCTTGCTAACCTTGCACAAAAGGCACGCCCTGGTGAAACTGCTTTGCAGGCAAAATTTAAGTGTCCCAGGAGACTCTGCATCTCCCTCAGTGTACATTTTCGTTTTGCCAACAAGCCCTCCAACCGGTTCCCTAATGTTAGGACCTTATCTTCAGGTAACCTTGATAAGCCCAACTCAGAATCTAACAATATGCCTAAGTAGCTCAACCTGGTCAAAGGACCTTCGGTTTTTTCCGCCGCTAGCGGAACCCCAACTTCCTCCGCTAAGGACTGGAAAACCGCTAGTTTGTCTGCGCAGGTCGACGAACCAGCTGGGCCAATAAACAAAAAATCATCCAGGGAGTGCGTGATATGCGGACTCCCCGCTCTGGTTTTGGCCTCCCATTCCAAAAAGGTACTGAAGGACTCAAAAGCAAAACAGGAAATGGAACACCCCATAGGCATAGCCTTGTCCACATACCAGTGATCCTGGAAATGACAGCCCAATAAACAAAAATCTTCCGGATGCATAGGCAACAGCCGAAAGGCTGATTGCACATCACATTTTGCCATCAAAGCACCCGGGCCACAGTCCCGTACCAAAGCTATCGCATGGTCTAAGGATGCATATTTAACCAAGCAAAGCTCCGGAGCAATCCCGTCATTCACAGACGATCCCTTTGGGTAGGACAGATGATGAATGAGTCTATACTGTCCTGGTGCTTTTTTAGGCACTACACCCAATGGAGAAACTCTAAGGTTCTGAAGGGGAGGACGACAGTAAGGGCCAGCCATCCGACACGCTAAACATTCCTTTCTTATCTTTTCGGCCACTACGTCAGGCATTTGTAGTGCCGATTTTATGTTTGGGCTAGTCGTAGCCTGCCTCTGCCCTTCATACGGTATGCGGAAACCCACCAAAAATCCGGCAGCCAGATAATCAGCGGCCTCCCTTTTTGGATAAGTCCGTAACAACGCCAACAACGATGACACTATTACCGGGGACGTTGCTAGGGTGGTGAGCTCCACCGGGACCTCATTCAGTCTTTTGACTTCCGATTGTTCCTGAATTCGACGACCCACTCCTCTTTTTTGCGGTGGGCTGGCTAGATCGAAAGGGCCGGTTCGAACCGAGCCGACCACAATCCAACCTAGAATGACTACCCCCACACCCCTCACAGCTGTGCTCAAAGCGGCACCGATGCCGTTGACACGTTCCCTTGTTGTAGTCCCAACACAATCCCCTGCTTTCCCGCCTGCTGCCAGACCCTCGTCTCTCATATTCAGTTCTCTGAACATAGGGGCCCACTTTGACCATCCAAGAGTCATGCTCTTTTAAGTCCCATCTGGCCTGGCCATTGTTGGAAGCCTTCTCCCTAGCTTTTTTATCATATGCAATTGCTGCGGTGTCCCCCGATAACACTTTTGCCTCCATCACGTTGGTAAAGTGCCTGATCAAGTGCCACCGCCGTTCCGGAAATGCACCTGCCACCAAAAACATATATTCCCCAAAACCTCTGATCCAGTTGGTGAAATTCCGCTCCACCATGTTGTGGCTTTTTCGTACCCTCCCCCTCTGAGGAGTATGAACTGGCTGGCTCCCCAGCCCTGAGCTTGACTGTAAATCAGCCCCCACAGCAGCATGCGGAGCAGGCCCGCCATGCGCTTGAGTCACAGCGCGACCAGGCCCCCGAGCTCCGCGGCCCTGCCCCACTCGCTGGGTTGAATCAGCCGTTCGCCAAGGTCCCGATGCCCTACGGGCCCAGCAGCCCCACCCCGGGCCGCAGCGCATCTCTGCGGGGCCATCCTCTGCCCGTGTTCCCTGCTGTGGCAAAAGGGGGGGAAATTTTTTTTTTTAAGCCGATCCTATCCTATGCTGCAGATGGAGTCTCTTGGTATTGTTTCTTAAAACCAGTAGGAGCCCTATTATAAGACGACATAGTTTCTTAGGACTTCACCAATGCAACTGACTTATTTAACTATTATGGTCAAATAGCAAAAGCTACTAGTGCTATTTCAAAATTCTCTATTATTAGTTTAAAGTGTTATGAAATTCTACCATCTACTGCCTCATATAACCTAAAATACTGGTTGGCTAATAAATTAATTTATGATTGATTACATCCATACAACGAATGGGATATATACCTGCTATGTAGCATGAATGAAAGACACCTTAAATACTTCGCTAAGAATTTACCTGATCTCATGATTACATCCATAAAAACTAATGGCATATATACCTGATACATAGCATGCATGTTTCTTTTCCCTTCATCAAGGAACGTCCCATATTTATTACGGTTATATAGCGAAAGCAAGTAGTGCTGTTTCCATAATCTCTATTATTACATAGTATTATGAAATTCTATCTTCTACTATGATAACCTTAAATACTCGTTGGCTGAATTACTTTATGTCTCTGATTTCATCCATACAACGAATAGGAAATATAACCCCTAAGCATTGCTTAGTGTTTTGAAATTCTATCTTCTACTGCCTATAACCGTAAATACTTGTTGGCTAAGAAATTACTTTATGTCGTTGATTACATCCATACAGCAAATAGGAAATATACCTGCTAAGCGTTACGCACTAGAACAGGACCTGGCCTGCAGATTCACATAGCATGCATGATAAAGACACCCTTTCTTGTAAACCACGGTGGTGTACAGACATGTAAACAAGATTTACACGAGAACAACTCATTTTGCCTTTACTACTTCTGATGGCTTCATACAGCAGAGAACATCCCGCAAGTTTATCCTATGCTGCAGATGGAGTCTCTTGGTATTGCTTCTTAAAACCAGTAGGAGCCCTATTATATTACGAGATAGTTTCTTAGGACTTCAACAATGTAACTGACTTATTTAACTATTATGGTCAAATAGCAAAAGCTACTAGTGCTATTTCAAAAATCTCTATTATTTGTTTGTTATGAAATTCTATCATCTACTGCCTCATATAACCTAAAATACTGGTTGGCTAATAAATTAATTTATGATTGATTACATCCATACAACGAATGGGATATATACCTGCAATGTAGCATGAATGAAAGACACCTTAAATACTTCGCTAAGAATTTACCTGATGTCATGATTACATCCATACAACTAATGGCATATATACCTGATATAGAGCACGCATGTTTCTTTTCCCTTCATCAAGGAACGTCCCATATTTATTACGGTTATATAGCGAAAGCAAGTAGTGCTGTTTCCATAATCTCTATTATTATTACATAGTATTATGAAATTCTATCTTCTACTATGATAACCTTGAGGGACTTGGGAATGTTGGGAATGTTCAGCTTGGAGAAAAGGAGGTTGAGAGGGGACATGATAGCTCTCTTTAAGTATTTGAAAGGTTGTCACTTGGAGGAGGGCAGGATGCTGTTTCTGTTGGCTGCAGAGGAGAGGACACGCAGTAATGGGTTTAAACTTCTTTTCCCTTCATCAAGGAACGTCACATATTGAACAATTACGGTTATATAGCGAAAGCAAGTAGTGCTGTTTCCATAATCTCTATTATTATTACATAGTATTATGAAATTCTATCTTCTACTATGATAACCTTAAATACTCGTTGGCTGAATTACTTTATGTCTCTGATTTCATCCATACAACAAATAGGAAATATAACCGCTAAGCGTTGCTTAGTATTATGAAATTCTATCTTCTACTGCCTATGAGATAACCGTAAATACTTGTTGGCTAAGAAATTACTTATGTCGTTGATTACATCCATACAGCGAATAGGAAATATACCTGCTAAGCGTTACGCACGAACAGGACCTGGCCTGCAGATTCACATAGCATGCATGATAAAGACACCCTTTTTTGTAAACCACGAATGTTCCATGATCCTGTGGGGGCTCTGTTGCCGGGGAAGACCTGGGAGGGAGGGAGTTCAGGCCTCTCCTCCCAGGCTCCTCAGCGTTGCCCATTTAGGGAGAGGGAAAAGAGGCGCGAGTCTCTTTCCCTCTTCCCTGCCGCCGAGGTTGGAGCTGCCGTGAGAGAGCTCTGCCTCGGCTTCAGGAGCTGCCTAGGGCTTTTTTGGTTTAAAAAAAAAAAAAGCGGCGGTTTTCCTCCCGATCGCGGAGGTGATGCCCGAGTGATCGGCTTCAAAAAAAAAATTTCCCCCCCTTTTGCCACAGCAGGGAAGACGGGCAGAGGATGGCCCCGCGGAGATGCGCTGCGGCCCGGGGTGGGGCTGCTGGGCCCGTAGGGCATCGGGAACTTGGCGAACGTCTGATTCAACCCAGCTCAGGGGCCTGGTCGCGCTGTGACAATACCCCCCTCTGGCAGAGCCACATCAGGCACAGTGGCAGGGGTGGATGGCACCCCCTGCATCTGTGGGCTCTGGGCAGGCAATTTTAGCTGGGCTGGCACCTGGTAGGGAGATTCTGAGCAGGGTGGCCAGCCCAAGTGGAGGATGGGGTCCAGGCTGGGGGGCACCCCCAACTTCATACTGGCCTCTTGGGGGAGATCTTGATTCTTGGGAAGGGGGGAGCGGTCAGGCGTTTTGGCCCCACTCTGGCCAACTTCATGGTCAGCAAATGGTTTGGCCTTTAAGGGGGCAGTTCTCTGGCCAGCAGGGGGCATGGCGCCAAGTGGGACTGCCCATTGGTCCGCAGGTGGCAGGGCCCCAATCCGGGCAACATATCACCTGGGCCTCTAATGGGGCACAGGCCTCCTGGGCATATGCAAGAGCTGGGGCTGGGGAGAGTTCAGTTCCTCCTCAGCAAGGCTACATGCAAACTCCGGGTGGGCACCTCAGCTTGGCAGCTGGTACTAGAAGTGCTGGGGTTATGCCAGATGGCACTGGTCATCTGCCAGCCTCTTCTACAGTTTCTAGCAATGGGGAAAGGGGGGCCTCATTACAGGCAGAGTCATCAGAAATGGGGCCGACCTTTAGTGGGGCTGAAAACTCAGGGATGCCGCCTGGCCAGGCAGCAGGTTTTAGCCGGGCATCTTTGGGGCAGCCGGGTTTAATTCTTGATATGGCTCAGGGGAACTCGGGGCAGCCTGGCCTTAGCTGCGCCGAAGGGCATCCGCCAATGGCACAGCTTGATTTAACACCAGCAGTGATTGAGGTCCCGGCAGCACAACCTGGTGCGGCTGCTGCTGTTGGATCCATTCCTTTGGCTCAAGGCGAGCTGGTCACCCCTGCAGATAAGGGTAAGAAGCGCCGGAAGCACAGTCGGAGCAAGCGCTCCCAGGCACGACATTCGGACAGCTCTGGCAGTGAGTCCTCTACATCTGAGGATGACACTGTGATGGCGAGTCAGGGGGATGTAGCGTATTGGTTAAAGGGGGCCTTGGTCCCAGGCCTTCCCTCGTGGCTGGCTTGATACAGGGAGGCAACAAGGTTGTATTACAGTGAGGGTTTGGGGGCGGGAAAACCTACTCAGCCTCCAATGGGTTTCCTAGCAGGGGATGACCCTCCTGGTATCCATGAGACAGAGGTCAAAGGCTTTGACTGGATATTATGTGGATGTCTTTGATTTTGTACGCCCTGAGGATGAAGCCCCCAAGACGGGCTCCAAGAAGGGGAGGGTACGAAAAAGCCACAACATGGTGGAGCGGAATTTCACCAACTGGATCAGAGGTTTTGGGGAATATATGTTTTTGGTGGCAGGTGCATTTCCGGAACGGCGGTGGCACTTGATCAGGCACTTTACCAACGTGATGGAGGCAAAAGTGTTATCGGGGGACACCGCAGCAATTTATCGGGGGACACCGTAGAGGGGCAGTTTCCCCCAAGAAAGTTGACATTTCACCCAAGAAAATTAATAAAGCAATTGCAAAGTGGTTAAAAAAGGAGGGCGGGCGTTATATTCCGCACCCTGATATCTGCCAAAGTTTTTGGGCTCTATACAGAACAGATGGAGTCCATCTGTCAGAATGTGGGATAGAGTGCTGGTTACATGATTTGCGTTATGTGTTGTCTGAGGCTACAGCTGGTGGAACCGTTGGGGGGAGCTAGGGTATGGAGCTCCCATTCCCCGCTCTGTGGCGGAATTTGGCCATGGGGGAGGAACCATATGGGATCAGACCCAGCCTGCGTGCGGGCCTGCTATAGAAAGGGGGCCTCCATAAGAGGCTGTGTGTACGTGGTGCCGGGCGGCCATCCGTCATGGAGGAGGAGCCTTGCCGGCAAAACCCGCATTTCCGGGTGACTAGGGAACTCGGCAGAGGTTCACGCCTCAACGAGTTCTCAAAATGGGGGTCACCTCCCTGGACACCCATCAGGCTATTTGGGGGTCGTGGAGCCCGGCAGGATGCCGGAGGGCCCCCGGGCATGCCTGTTGGAGTAATGCTTGGCTTCCTTGTGGCCGGTGGGCCATGAGACGGCTGGTTCCTTCACCCCATGCTCTCCAACGCTTGGTTATGTGTTATAATAAAGCTGTGGCCTATTTAAACGCCAACAGTTGTCTGGGTGTCTTTATGGCGACAGGTATTCACCTGCAAGGCAAGGGCGATCGGGACTTAGCCCGGGCGCATTTGCCGCAACGGGGAAGCCCTCGCCATGATGAGGCTGCCTGGGACTTCAAGTCCCGTGTTATGAAATTCTATCTTCTACTTCCTCTTATAACCTAAAATACTGGTTGGCTAATAAATTAATTTATGATTGATTACATCCATACAACGAATGGAATATATACCTGCTATGTAGCATGAATGAAAGACACCTTAAATACTTCGCTAAGAATTTACCTGATGTCATGATTACATCCATACAACTAATGGCATATATACCTGATATATAGCACGCATGTTTCTTTTCCCTTCATCAAGGAACGTCCCATATTTAACAATTACGGTTATATAGCGAAAGCAAGTAGTGCTATTTCCATAATCTCTATTATTATTACATAGTATTATGAAATTCTATCTTCTACTATGATAACCTTAAATACTCGTTGGCTGAATTACTTTATGTCTCTGATTTCATCCATACAACGAATAGGAAATATAACCGCTAAGCGTTGCTTACTGTTATGAAATTCTACTGCCTATGAGATAACCGTGAATACTTGTTGGCTAAGAAATTACTTTATGTCGTTGATTACATCCATATAGCGAATAGGAAATATACCTGCTAAGCGTTACGCACGAACAGGACCTGGCCTGCAGATTCACATAGCATGCATGATAAAGACAGCCTTTCGTGTAAACCACGGTGGTGTACAGACATGTAAACAAGATTTACACGAGAAAGACTCATTTTGCCTTTACTACTACTGATGGCTTCATACAGTTAGCACAGAACGTCTGGCAAGTTTATCCTATGCTGCAGATGGAGTCTCTTGGTATCGCTTCTTAAAACCAGTAGGAGCCCTATTATATTACGAGATAGTTTCTTAGGACTTCAACAATGTAACTGACTTATTTAACTATTATGGTCAAATAGCAAAAGCTACTAGTGCTATTTCAAATTTCTCTATTATTAGTTTAAAGTTTTATGAAATTCTATCATCTACTGCCTCATACAACCTAAAATACTGGTTGGCTAATAAATTAATTTATTATTGATTACATCCATACAACGAATGGGATATATACCTGCTATGTAGCATGAATGAAAGACACATTAAATACTTCGCGAAGAATTTACCTGATGTCATGATTACATCCATACAACTAATGGCATATATACCTGATATATAGCACGCATGTTTCTTTTCCCTTCATCAAGGAACGTCCCATAATTAACAATTACGGTTATATAGCGAAAGCAAGTAGTGCTATTTCCATAATCTCTATTATTATTACATAGTATATGAAATTCTATCTTCTACTATGATAGCCTTAAATACTCATTGGCTGAATTAATTTATGTCTCTGATTTCATCCATACAACGAATACGAAATATAACCGCTAAGCGTTGCTTAGTGTTGTGAAATTCTATCTTCTACTGCCTATGAGATAACCGTGAATACTTGTTGGCTAAGAAATTACTTTATGTTGTTGATTACATCCATACAGCGAATAGGAAATATACCTGCTAAGCGTTACGCACGAACAGGACCTGGCCTGCAGATTCACATAGCATGCATGATAAAGACACCCTTTCGTGTAAACCACGAAAGTCCCATGATCCTGTGGGGGCTCTGTTGCCGGGGAAGACCTGGGAGGGAGGGAGTTCAGGCCTCTCCTCCCAGGCTCCTCAGCGTTGCCCATTTAGGGAGAGGGAAAAGAGGCGCGAGTCTCTTTCCCTCTTCCCTGCCGCCGAGGTTGGAGCTGCCGTGAGGGAGCTCTGCCTCGGCTTCCGGAGCTGCCTAGGGCTTTTTTGGTTTTAAAAAAAAAAGCGGCGGTTTTCCTCCCGATCGAGGAGGTGATGCCCGAGTGATCGGCTTCAAACCCCCCCCCTTTTGCCACAGCAGGGAAGATGGGCAGAGGATGGCCCTGCGGAGATGCGCTGCGGCCCGGGGTGGGGCTGCTGGGCCCGTAGGGCATCGGGACCTTGGCGAACGGCTGATTCAACCCAGCAAGTGGGGCAGGGCCGCGGAGCTCAGGGGCCTGGTCGCGCTGTGACTCAAGCGCATGGCGGGCCTGCTCCGCGCGCTGCTGTGGGGGCTGATTTACAGTCAAGCTCAGGGCTGGGGAGCCAGCCAGTTCAGACTCCTTATGGGACAAGGGGTGCTAGGAGACGGGAGCGTGAGAGGCTGCAGGCTGCAGCAATTAGCTCCCCTCCTATGGGGTCTGTTATGGAGGGCAGTGGTCAGCAGAGGGCTGCTAGCCCGGCCAGTGTGGGGATTGGGCAATAGGGGAGAGTAACACCACAATACCCCCCTCTGGCAGAGCCACATCAAGCACAGGGGCAGGGGTGGATGGCACCCCCTGCATCTGTGGGCTCTGGGCAGGCAATTTTAGCTGGGCTGGCACCTGGTAGGGAGATTCTGAGCAGGGTGGCCAGCCCAAGTGGAGGATGGGGTCCAGGCTGGGGGGCACCCCCAACTTCATACTGGCCTCTTGGGGGAGATCTTGATTCTTGGGAAGGGGGGAGCGGTCAGGCGTTTTGGCCCCACTCTGGCCAACTTCATGGTCAGCAAATGGTTTGGCCTTTAAGGGGGCAGTTCTCTGGTCAGCAGGGGGCATGGCGCCAAGTGGGACTGCCCATTGGTCTGCAGGTGGCAGGGCCCCAATCCGGGCAACATGTCACCTGGGCCTCTAAAGGGGGCACAGGCCTCCTGGGCATATGCAAGAGCTGGGGCTGGAGAGAGTTCAGTTCCTCTTCAGCAAGGCTACATGCAAACTCCGGGTGGGCACCTCAGCTTGGCAGCTGGTACTAGAAGTGCTGGGGTTATGCCAGATGGCACTGGTCATCTACCAGCCTCTTCTACAGTTTCTAGCAATGGGGAAAGGGGGGCCTCATTACAGGCAGAGTCATCAGAAATGGGGCCGACCTTTAGTGGGGCTGAAAACTCAGGGATGCCGCCTGGCCAGGCAGCAGGTTTTAGCCGGGCATCTTTGGGGCAGCCGGGTTTAATTCTTGATATGGCTCAGGGGAACTCGGGGCAGCCTGGCCTTAGCCGCGCCGAAGGGCATCCGCCAATGGCACAGCTTGATTTAACACCAGCAGTGATTGAGGTCCCGGCAGCACAACCTGGTCCGGCTGCTGCTGTTGGATCCATTCCTTTGGCTCAAGGCGAGCTGGTCACCCCTGCAGATAAGGGTAAGAAGCGCCGGAAGCACAGTCGGAGCAAGCGCTCCCAGGCACGACATTCGGACAGCTCTGGCAGTGAGTCCTCTACATCTGAGGATGACACTGTGATGGCGAGTCAGGGGGATGTAGCGTATTGGTTAAAGGGGGCCTTGGTCCCAGGCCTTCCCTCGTGGCTGGCTTGATACAGGGAGGCAACAAGGTTGTATTACAGTGAGGGTTTGGGGGCGGGAAAAACTACTCAGCCTCCAGCGGGTTTCCTAGCAGGGGATGACCCTCCTGGTATCCACGAGACAGAGTTCAAAGGCTTTGACTGGATATTATGTGGATGTCTTTGATTTTGTACGCCCTGAGGATGAAGCCCCCAAGACGGGCTCCAAGAGGGGGAGGGTACGAAAAAGCCACAACATGGTGGAGCGGAATTTCACCAACTGGATCAGAGGTTTTGGGGAATATATGTTTTTGGTGGCAGGTGCATTTCCGGAACGGCGGTGGCACTTGATCAGGCACTTTACCAACGTGATGGAGGCAAGTGTTATCGGGGGACACCGCAGCAATTGCATATGATAAAAAAGCTAGGGAGAAGGCTTCCAACAATGGCCAGGCCAGATGGGACTTAAAAGAGCATGACTCTTGGATGGTCAAAGTGGGCCCCTATGTTCAGAGAACTGAATATGAGAGACGAGGGTCTGGCAGCAGGCGGGAAAGCAGGGGATTGTGTTGGGACTACAACAAGGGAACGTGTCAACGGCATCGGTGCCGCTTTGAGCACAGCTGTGAGGGGTGTGGGGGTAGTCATTCTAGGTTGGATTGTGGTCGGCTCGGTTCGAACCGGCCCTTTCGATCTAGCCAGCCCACCGCAAAAAAGAGGAGTGGGTCGTCGAATTCAGGAACAATCGGAAGTCAAAAGACTGAATGAGGTCCCGGTGGAGCTCACCACCCTAGCAACGTCCCCGGTAATAGTGTCATCGTTGTTGGCGTTGTTACGGACTTATCCAAAAAGGGAGGCCGCTGATTATCTGGCTGCCGGATTTTTGGTGGGTTTCCGCATACCGTATGAAGGGCAGAGGCAGGCTACGACTAGCCCAAACATAAAATCGGCACTACAAATGCCTGACGTAGTGGCCGAAAAGATAAGAAAGGAATGTTTAGCGTGTCGGATGGCTGGCCCTTACTGTCGTCCTCCCCTTCAGAACCTTAGAGTTTCTCCATTGGGTGTAGTGCCTAAAAAAGCACCAGGACAGTATAGACTCATTCATCATCTGTCCTACCCAAAGGGATCGTCTGTGAATGACGGGATTGCTCCGGAGCTTTGCTTGGTTAAATATGCATCCTTAGACCATGCGATAGCTTTGGTACGGGACTGTGGCCCGGGTGCTTTGATGGCAAAATGTGATGTGCAATCAGCCTTTCGGCTGTTGCCTATGCATCCGGAAGATTTTTGTTTATTGGGCTGTCATTTCCAGGATCACTGGTATGTGGACAAGGCTATGCCTATGGGGTGTTCCATTTCCTGTTTTGCTTTTGAGTCCTTCAGTACCTTTTTGGAATGGGAGGCCAAAACCAGAGCGGGGAGTCCGCATATCACGCACTCCCTGGATGATTTTTTGTTTATTGGCCCAGCTGGTTCGTCGACCTGCGCAGACAAACTAGCGGTTTTCCAGTCCTTAGCGGAGGAAGTTGGGGTTCCGCTAGCGGCGGAAAAAACCGAAGGTCCTTTGACCAGGTTGAGCTACTTAGGCATATTGTTAGATTCTGAGTTGGGCTTATCAAGGTTACCTGAAGATAAGGTCCTAACATTAGGGAACCGGTTGGAGGGCTTGTTGGCAAAACGAAAATGTACACTGAGGGAGATGCAGAGTCTCCTGGGACACTTAAATTTTGCCTGCAAAGCAGTTTCACCAGGGCGTGCCTTTTGTGCAAGGTTAGCAAGGGCAACTGCGGGGGTGACCTCACCACACCATCACATTAGATTGTCAAAATCTTTGAAAGAGGACCTTCAAGTGTGGAGGGAGTTCATTGAGGGATTCAACGGGGTGGCTATGTGGCAGACGCCACTGTCCCCAGAATCATCCCTTCAGGTTCATTCGGATGCTTCAGGCAGCCTGGGTTTTGGGGTATTTTACCAAAACAGATGGTGCGCTGAAAAATGGCCACATTCGTGGGCGGTGTCTGGGATCCTTAGGGATCTCACTTTTCTGGAGCTTTTTCCAGTAGTGGTAGCGGTGGAGATATGGCAAGAATTGTTCCTCAATAGCAGGGTATTGTTTTGGTGCGACAACCAAGCTGTAGTGCGCATCATTAACAGCCAGTCCAGCAAGTCCTTAAGGGTAATGCGCTTAGTGCGCAGGTTGGTGAGGGCCAACATTACGTTTTGGGCTAGACATGTGCCAGGCGCCTCTAATGATATTGCGGACGCTCTGTCTCGCTTTCAGGAGCAGAGATTTCGTCAGTTGGCACCGGCAGCGCGCCAGTTTACAGACCGGTTCCCGGAGGAATTGTGGACGCTTGGCTTGGACACATCATAGAGGCTGTGAACAATTCATTGGCCCCGGCAACTCGTCGGTCTTATTCAGCCGCTATTCGGGGTTATGCTGACTTCATCGGGAGAGTGTGGGGCTTAAGTGCTTGGCTGAGGAGTCTGTTTTAAGACTGAGGTGTCTGACTGAGGACTGAGGAGTCTGTTTTAAGACTGAGGAGTCTGTTTTAAGATATCTTATGCAGCTACGATCGCAGGGGTTATCACCTCGGACAATGGGAATCCACATGGCAGGCTTATCTTTTTTGTGTAAAGCAATTGGGAATGCGGACCCAACTTCATCATTTCTAGTCCGTAAGGCCATAGTGGGTTGGAGGAGGCTTAGTCCGGCTGTAGTGGATGCAAGGCGGCCGATTTCTCTGGCAATACTTCAAGGCCTATTGCAACAGCTGCCCACTGTATGCTCTAGTTGTTACGAAGCAATTTTATTTGGGGCGGCTTTTACGCTTGCCTTTTTTGGGGCTTTCCGATGTGGGGAATTGTTGGCTGAAACCCGTTCAAGTCCGGGGGACAGGGCATTGGCAAAGGAGGCTGTGCAGGTATCGGAAGAGGGTCTGCACATACTCCTTCGCCGATCGAAGACAGACCAATTGGGCCGAGGTTCGCTTGTGTTTTTACGTGCTGCCCCACTGGGGGGTCCTTGCCCGGTCCGAGCTACGAGAGCCTTTCTGGAGGTTCGGCCAGACATATCTGGTCCATTGCTGATACATTTGAACGGAACGTGTCTGTCCCGGTACCAATTTGGTTCAGTTTTGAAGCGTGCATTGAGAAGCTCGGGCTTACCAGCTGAGCAATTTGGGACTCACTCCTTCCGTATTGGGGCAGCCACGGAAGCAGCGAATTCTGGGATGCATTCAGATGACATCAAAGCAGTGGGGAGGTGGCGTTCCTCTGCTTTCAAGCACTACGTCCGCCCGGGCGTGGTGTTATAACCATCTCATGTGCCATTCAATTGCAGATCGATGATCGGAAGTGCCAAAAGTACTGGTCATCGGGCACAGTATTGTCCCGGGCATGCCTGTTGGAGTAATGCTTGGCTTCCTTGTGGCCGGTGGGCCATGAGACGGCTGGTTCCTTCACCCCATGCTCTCCAACGCTTGGTTATGTGTTATAATAAAGCTGTGGCCTATTTAAACGCCAACAGTTGTATGGGTGTCTTTATGGCGACAGGTATTCACCGGCAAGGCAAGGGCGATCGGGACTTACCCCGGGCGCATTTGCCGCCACGGGGAAGCCCTTGCCATGATGAGGCTGCCTGGGACTTCAAGTCCCGTGTTATGAAATTCTATCTTCTACTGCCTCTTATAACTTAAAATACTGGTTGGCTAATAAATTAATTTATGATTGATTACATCCATACAACGAATGGAATATATACCTGCTATGTAGCATGAATGAAAGACACCTTAAATACTTCGCTAAGAATTTACCTGATGTCATGTTTACATCCATACAACTAATGACATATATACCTGATATATAGCAAGCATGTTTCTTTTCCCTTCATCAAGGAACGTCCCATATTTAACAATTACGGTTATATGGCGAAAGCAAGTAGTGCTATTTCCATAATCTCTATTATTATTACATAGTACTATCTTCTACTATGATAACCTTAAATACTCGTTGGCTGAATTACTTTATGTCTCTGATTTCATCCATACAACGAATAGGAAATATAACCCCTAAGCATTGCTTAGTGTTTTGAAATTCTATCTTCTACTGCCTATGAGATAACCGTAAATACTTGTTGGCTAAGAAATTACTTTATGTCGTTGATTACATCCATACAGCGAATAGGAAATATACCTGCTAAGCGTTACGCACTAGAACAGGACCTGGCCTGCAGATTCACATAGCATGCATGATAAAGACACCCTTTCGTGTAAACCACGGTGGTGTACAGACATGTTAACAAGATTTACACGAGAACGACTCATTTTGCCTTTACTACTACTGATGGCTTCATACAGTTAGCAGAGAACATCCGGCAAATTTATCCTATGCTGCAGATGGAGTCTCTTGGTATTGCTTCTTAAAACCAGTAGGAGCCCTATTATAAGACGACATAGTTTCTTGGACTTCACCAATGCAACTGACTTATTTAATTATTATGGTCAAATAGCAAAAGCTACTAGTGCTATTTCAAAATTCTCTATTATTAGTTTAAAGTGTTATGATATTCTATCATCCCCTGCCTCATATAACCTAAAATACTTGTTGGCTAATAAATTAATTTATGATTGATTACATCCATACAACGAATGGGATATATACCTGCTATGTAGCATGAATGAAAGACACCTTAAATACTTCGCTAAGAATTTACCTGATGTCATGATTACATCCATAATAACTAATGGCATATATACCTGATACATAGCATGCATGTTTCTTTTCCCTTCATCAAGGAACGTCCCATATTTATTACGGTTATATAGCGAAAGCAAGTAGTGCTGTTTCCATAATCTCTATTATTATTACATAGTATTATGAAATTCTATCTTCTACTATGATAACCTTAAATACTCGTTGGCTGAATTACTTTATGTCTCTGATTTCATCCATACAACGAATAGGAAATATAACCGCTAAGCGTTGCTTAGTGTTATGAAATTCTATCTTCTACTGCCTATGAGATAACCGTAAATACTTGTTGGCTAAGAAATTACTTTATGTTGTTGATTACATCCATACAGCGAATAGGAAATATACCTGCTAAGCGTTACGCACGAACAGGACCTGGCCTGCAGATTCACATAGCATGCATGATAAATACACCCTTTCTTGTAAACCACGGTGGTGTACAGACATGTAAACATGATTTACACGAGAACGACTCATTTTGCCTTTACTACTTCTGATGGCTTCATACAGCAGAGAACATCCCGCAAGTTTATCCTATGCTGCAGATGGACTCTCTTGGTATTGCTTCTTAAAACCAGTAGGAGCCCTATTATATTACGAGATAGTTTCTTAGGACTTCACCAATGCAACTGACTTATTTAACTATTATGGTCAAATAGCAAAAGCTACTAGTGCTATTTCAAAATTCTCTATTATTAGTTTAAAGTGTTATGAAATTCTATCATCCCCTGCCTCATATAACCTAAAATACTTGTTGGCTAATAAATTAATTTATGATTGATTACATCCATACAACGAATGGGATATATACCTGCTATGTAGCATGAATGAAAGACACCTTAAATACTTCGCTAAGAATTTACCTGATGTCATGATTACATCCATAAAAACTAATGGCATATATACCTGATACATAGCATGCATGTTTCTTTTCCCTTCATCAAGGAACGTCCCATATTTATTACGGTTATATAGAGAAAGTGCTGTTTCCATAATCTCTATTATTATTACATAGTATTATGAAATTCTATCTTCTACTATGATAACCTAAAATATTCGTTGGCTGAATTACTTTATGTCTCTGATTTCATCCATACAACGAATAGGAAATATAACCCCTAAGCATTGCTTAGTGTTTTGAAATTCTATCTTCTACTGCCTATGAGATAACCGTAAATACTTGTTGGCTAAGAAATTACTTTATGTCGTTGATTACATCCATACAGGGAATAGGAAATATACCTGCTAAGCGTTACGCACTAGAACAGGACCTGGCCTGCAGATTCACATAGCATGCATGAAAAAGACACCCTTTCGTGTAAACCACGGTGGTGTACAGACATGTAAACAAGATTTACACGAGAACGACTCATTTTGCCTTTACTACTACTGATGGCTTCATACAGTTAGCAGAGAACATCTGGCAAATTTATCCTATGCTGCAGATGGAGTCTCTTGGTATTGCTTCTTAAAACCAGTAGGAGCCCTATTATATTACGAGATAGTTTCTTAGGACTTCACCAATGCAACTGACTTATTTAACTATTATGGTCAAATAGCAAAAGCTACTAGTGCTATTTCAAAATTCTCTATTATTAGTTTAAAGTGTTATGAAATTCTATAATCTACTGCCTCATATAACCTAAAATACTGGCTGTCTAATAAATTAATTTGTGATTGATTACATCCATACAACGAATGGGATATATACCTGCTATGTAGCATGAATGAAAGACACCTTAAATACTTCGCTAAGAATTTACCTGATGTCATGATTACATCCATAATAACTAATGGCATATATACCTGATACATAGCATGCATGTTTCTTTTCCCTTCATCAAGGAACGTCCCATATTTATTACGGTTATATAGCGAAAGCAAGTAGTGCTGTTTCCATAATCTCTATTATTATTACATAGTATTATGAAATTCTATCTTCTACTATGATAACCTTAAATACTCGTTGGCTGAATTACTTTATGTCTCTGATTTCATCCATACAACGAATAGGAAATATAACCGCTAAGCGTTGCTTAGTGTTATGAAATTCTATCTTCTACTGCCTATGAGATAACCGTAAATACTTGTTGGCTAAGAAATTACTTTATGTTGTTGATTACATCCATACAGCGAATAGGAAATATACCTGCTAAGCGTTACGCACGAACAGGACCTGGCCTGCAGATTCACATAGCATGCATGATAAAGACACCCTTTCTTGTAAACCACGGTGGTGTACAGACATGTAAACATGATTTACACGAGAACGACTCATTTTGCCTTTACTACTTCTGATGGCTTCATACAGCAGAGAACATCCCGCAAGTTTATCCTATGCTGCAGATGGAGTCTCTTGGTATTGCTTCTTAAAACCAGTAGGAGCCCTATTATATTACGAGATAGTTTCTTAGGACTTCACCAATGCAACTGACTTATTTAACTATTATGGTCAAATAGCAAAAGCTACTAGTGCTATTTCAAAATTCTCTATTATTAGTTTAAAGTGTTATGAAATTCTATAATCTACTGCCTCATATAACCTAAAATACTGGCTGGCTAATAAATTAATTTGTGATTGATTACATCCATACAACGAATGGGATATATACCTGCTATGTAGCATGAATGAAAGACACCTTAAATACTTCGCTAAGAATTTACCTGATGTCATGATTACATCCATAATAACTAATGGCATATATACCTGATACATAGCATGCATGTTTCTTTTCCCTTCATCAAGGAACGTCCCATATTTATTACGGTTATATAGCGAAAGCAAGTAGTGCTGTTTCCATAATCTCTATTATTATTACATAGTATTATGAAATTCTATCTTCTACTATGATAACCTTAAATACTCGTTGGCTGAATTACTTTATGTCTCTGATTTCATCCATACAACGAATAGGAAATATAACCGCTAAGCGTTGCTTAGTGTTATGAAATTCTATCTTCTACTGCCTATGAGATAACCGTAAATACTTGTTGGCTAAGAAATTACTTTATGTTGTTGATTACATCCATACAGCGAATAGGAAATATACCTGCTAAGCGTTACGCACGAACAGGACCTGGCCTGCAGATTCACATAGCATGCATGATAAATACACCCTTTCTTGTAAACCACGGTGGTGTACAGACATGTAAACATGATTTACACGAGAACGACTCATTTTGCCTTTACTACTTCTGATGGCTTCATACAGCAGAGAACATCCCGCAAGTTTATCCTATGCTGCAGATGGAGTCTCTTGGTATTGCTTCTTAAAACCAGTAGGAGCCCTATTATATTACGAGATAGTTTCTTAGGACTTCACCAATGCAACTGACTTATTTAACTATTATGGTCAAATAGCAAAAGCTACTAGTGCTATTTCAAAATTCTCTATTATTAGTTTAAAGTGTTATGAAATTCTATCATCCCCTGCCTCATATAACCTAAAATACTTGTTGGCTAATAAATTAATTTATGATTGATTACATTCATACAACGAATGGGATATATACCTGCTATGTAGCATGAATGAAAGACACCTTAAATACTTCGCTAAGAATTTACCTGATGTCATGATTACATCCATAAAAACTAATGGCATATATACCTGATACATAGCATGCATGTTTCTTTTCCCTTCATCAAGGAACGTCCCATATTTATTACGGTTATATAGAGAAAGTGCTGTTTCCATAATCTCTATTATTATTACATAGTATTATGAAATTCTATCTTCTACTATGATAACCTAAAATATTCGTTGGCTGAATTACTTTATGTCTCTGATTTCATCCATACAACGAATAGGAAATATAACCCCTAAGCATTGCTTAGTGTTTTGAAATTCTATCTTCTACTGCCTATGAGATAACCGTAAATACTTGTTGGCTAAGAAATTACTTTATGTCGTTGATTACATCCATACAGGGAATAGGAAATATACCTGCTAAGCGTTACGCACTAGAACAGGACCTGGCCTGCAGATTCACATAGCATGCATGAAAAAGACACCCTTTCGTGTAAACCACGGTGGTGTACAGACATGTAAACAAGATTTACACGAGAACGACTCATTTTGCCTTTACTACTACTGATGGCTTCATACAGTTAGCAGAGAACATCCGGCAAATTTATCCTATGCTGCAGATGGAGTCTCTTGGTATTGCTTCTTAAAACCAGTAGGAGCCCTATTATATTACGAGATAGTTTCTTAGGACTTCACCAATGCAACTGACTTATTTAACTATTATGGTCAAATAGCAAAAGCTACTAGTGCTATTTCAAAATTCTCTATTATTAGTTTAAAGTGTTATGAAATTCTATAATCTACTGCCTCATATAACCTAAAATACTGGCTGGCTAATAAATTAATTTGTGATTGATTACATCCATACAACGAATGGGATATATACCTGCTATGTAGCATGAATGAAAGACAGCTTAAATACTTCGCTAAGAATTTACCTGATGTCATAATTACATCCATAAAAACTAATGGCATATATACCTGATACATAGCATGCATGTTTCTTTTCCCTGCATCAAGGAACGTCCCATATTTATTACGGTTATACAGAGAAAGCAAGTAGTGCTGTTTCCATAATCTCTATTATTATTACATAGTATTATGAAATTCTATCTTCTACTATGATAACCTAAAATACTCGTTGGCTGAATTACTTTATGTCTCTGATTTCATCCATACAACGAATAGGAAATATAACCCCTAAGCATTGCTTAGTGTTTTGAAATTCTATCTTCTACTGCCTATGAGATAACCGTAAATACTTGTTGGCTAAAAAATTACTTTATGTCGTTGATTACATCCATACAGCGAATAGGAAATATACCTGCTAAGCGTTACGCACTAGAACAGGACCTGGCCTGCAGATTCACATAGCATGCATGATAAAGACACCCTTTCGTGTAAACCACGGTGGTGTACAGAAATGTAAACAAGATTTACACGAGAACGACTCATTTTGCCTTTACTACTACTGATGGCTTCATACAGCAGAGAACATCCCGCAAGTTTATCCTATGCTGCAGATGGAGTCTCTTGGTATTGCTTCTTAAAACCAGTAGGAGCCCTATTATAAGACGACATAGTTTCTTGGACTTCACCAATGCAACTGACTTATTTAATTATTATGGTCAAATAGCAAAAGCTACTAGTGCTATTTCAAAATTCTCTATTATTAGTTTAAAGTGTTATGAAATTCTATCATCCCCTGCCTCATATAACCTAAAATACTTGTTGGCTAATAAATTAATTTATGATTGATTACATCCATACAACGAATGGGATATATACCTGCTATGTAGCATGAATGAAAGACACCTTAAATACTTCGCTAAGAATTTAACTGATGTCATGATTACATCCATAAAAACTAATGGCATATATACCTGATACATAGCATGCATGTTTCTTTTCCCTTCATCAAGGAACGTCCCATATTTATTACGGTTATATAGCGAAAGCAAGTAGTGCTGTTTCCATAATCTCTATTATTATTACATAGTATTATGAAATTCTATCTTCTACTATGATAACCTTAAATACTCGTTGGCTGAATTACTTTATGTCTCTGATTTCATCCATACAACGAATAGGAAATATAACCGCTAAGCGTTGCTTAGTGTTATGAAATTCTATCTTCTACTGCCTATGAGATAACCGTAAATACTTGTTGGCTAAGAAATTACTTTATGTTGTTGATTACATCCATACAGCGAATAGGAAATATACCTGCTAAGCGTTACGCACGAACAGGACCTGGCCTGCAGATTCACATAGCATGCATGATAAAGACACCCTTTCTTGTAAACCACGGTGGTGTACAGACATGTAAACATGATTTACACGAGAACGACTCATTTTGCCTTTACTACTTCTGATGGCTTCATACAGCAGAGAACATCCCGCAAGTTTATCCTATGCTGCAGATGGAGTCTCTTGGTATTGTTTCTTAAAACCAGTAGGAGCCCTATTATATTACGAGATAGTTTCTTAGGACTTCACCAATGCAACTGACTTATTTAACTATTATGGTCAAATAGCAAAAGCTACTAGTGGTATTTCAAAATTCTCTATTATTAATTTAAAGTGTTATGAAATTCTATCATCCCCTGCCTCATATAACCTAAAATACTTGTTGGCTAATAAATTAATTTATGATTGATTACATCCATACAACGAATGGGATATATACCTGCTATGTAGCATGAATGAAAGAGACATAAAGTAATTCAGCCAACGAGTATTTAAGGTTATAATAGTAGAAGATAGAATTTCATAATACTATGTAATAATAATAGAGATTATGGAAACAGCACTACTTGATTTCGCTATATAACCGTAATAAATATGGGACGTTCCTTGATGAAGGGAAGAGAAACATGCGTGCTATGTATCAGGTATATTTAGCAGGTATATTTCCTATTCGCTGTATGGATTTAATCAACCACATACAGTAATTTCTTAGCCAACAAGTATTTACGGTTATCTCATAGGCAGTAGAAGATAGAATTTCAAAACACTAAGCAACACTTAACATCCGATTCGTTGTATGGATGAAATCAGAGACATAAAGTAATTCAGCCAACGAGTATTTAAGGTTATCATAGTAGAAGATAGAATTTCATAATACTATGTAATAATAATAGAGATTATGGAAAGTAATTTCTTAGCCAACAAGTATTTACGGTTATCTCATAGGTAGTAGAAGATAGAATTTCAAAACACTAAGCAACGCTTAGGGGTTATATTTCCTATTCGTTGTATGGATGAAATCAGAGACATAAAGTAATTCAGCCAACGAGTATTTTAGGTTATCATAGTTGAAGATAGAATTTCATAATACTATGTAATAATAATAGAGATTATGGAAACAGCACTACTTGCTTTCGCTATATAACCGTAATAAATATGGGACGTTCCTTGATGAAGGGAAAAGAAACATGCGTGCTATATATCAGGTATATATGCCATTTAGTTGTATGGATGTAATCATGACATCAGGTAAATTCTTAGCGAAGTATTTAATGCCATCAGTAGTAGTAAAGGCAAAATGAGTCGTTCTCGTGTAAATCTTGTTTACATGTCTGTACACCACCGTGGTTTACAAGAAAGGGTGTCTTTATCATGGATGCTATGTGAATCTGCAGGCCAGGTCCTGTTCGTTCGTAACGCTTAGTAGGTATATTTCCTATTCGCTGTATGGATGTAATCAACAACATAAAGTAATTTCTTAGCCAACAAGTATTTACGGTTATCTCATAGGCAGTAGAAGATAGAATTTCATAACACTAAGCAACGCTTAGCGGTTATATTTCCTATTCGTTGTATCGATGAAATCAGAGACATAAAGTAATTTAGCCAACGAGTATTTAAGGTTATCATAGTAGAAGATAGAATTTCATAATACTATGTAATAATAATAGAGATTATGGAAACAGCACTACTTGCTTTCGCTATATAACCGTAATAAATATGGGACGTTCCTTGATGAAGGGAAAAGAAACATGCATGCTACGTATCAGGTATATATGACATTAGTTTTTATGGATGTAATCATGACATCAGTTAAATTCTTAGCGAAGTATTTAAGGTGTCTTTCATTCATGCTACATAGCAGGTATATATCCCATTCGTTGTATGGATGTAATCAATCATAAATTAATTTATTAGCCAACCAGTATTTTAGGTTATATGAGGCAGTAGATGATAGAATTTCATAACACTTTAAACTAATAATAGAGAATTTTGAAATAGCACTAGTAGCTTTTGCTATTTGACCATAGTTAAATGAGTCAGTTGCATTGGTGAAGTCCTAAGCAACTTTGTCGTCTTATAATAGGGCTCCTACTGGTTTTATGCTATGTGAATCTGCAGGCCAGGTCCTGTTCGTGCGTAACGCTTAGTAGGTATATTTTCTTTTCGCTGTATGGATGTAATCAACAACACAAAGTAATTTCTTAGCCAACAAGTATTTACGGTTATCTCATAGGCAGTAGAAGATAGAATTTCATAACACTAAGCAACGCTTAGCGGTTATATTTCCTATTCGTTGTATGGATGAAATCAGAGACATAAAGTAATTCAGCCAACGAGTATTTAAGGTTATCATAGTAGAAGATAGAATTTCATAATACTATGTAATAATAATAGAGATTATCGAAACAGCACTACTTGCTTTCGCTATATAACGTTCCTTGATGGGACGTTCCTTGATGAAGGGAAAAGAAACATGCATGCTATGTATCAGGTATATATGCCATTAGTTTTTATGGATGTAATCATGACATCAGGTAAATTCTTAGCGAAGTATTAAAGGTGTCTTTCATTCATGCTACATAGCAGGTATATATCCCATTCGTTGTATGGATGTAATCAATCATAAATTAATTTATTAGCCAACCAGTATTTTAGGTTATATGAGGCAGTAGGTGATAGAATTTCATAACACTTTAAACTAATAATAGAGAATTTTGAAATAGCACTAGTAGCTTTTGCTATTTGACAATAATAGTTAAATGTCAGTTGCATTGGTGAAGTCCTAAGCAACTTTGTCGTCTTATAATAGGGCTCCTACTGGTTTTAAGAAGCAATACCAAGAGACTCCATCTGCAGCATAGGATAAACTTGCGGGATGTTCTCTGCTGTATGAAGCCATCAGAAGTAGTAAAGGCAAAATGAGTCGTTCTCGTTTAAATCTTGTTTACATGTCTGTACACCACCGTGGTTTACCAGAAAGGGTGTCTTTATCATGCATGCTATGTGAATCTGCAGGCCAGGTCCTGTCCGTGCGTAACCCTTAGCAGGTATATTTCCTATTCGCTGTATGGATGTAATCAACAACATAAAGTAATTTCTTAGCCAACAAGTATTTACGGTTATCTCATAGGCAGTAGAAGATAGAATTTCATAACACTAAGCAACGCTTAGCGGTTATATTTCCTATTCGTTGTATGGATGAAATCAGAGACATAAAGTAATTCAGCCAACGAGTATTTAAGGTTATCATAGTAGAAGATAGAATTTCATAATACTATGTAATAATAATAGAGATTATGGAAACAGCACTACTTGCTTTCGCTATATAACCGTAATAAATATGGGACGTTCCTTGATGAAGGGAAAAGAAACATGCATGCTACGTATCAGGTATATATGACATTAGTTTTTATGGATGTAATCATGACATCAGTTAAATTCTTAGCGAAGTATTTAAGGTGTCTTTCATTCATGCTACATAGCAGGTATATATCCCATTCGTTGTATGGATGTAATCAATCATAAATTAATTTATTAGCCAACCAGTATTTTAGGTTATATGAGGCAGTAGATGATAGAATTTCATAACACTTTAAACTAATAATAGAGAATTTTGAAATAGCACTAGTAGCTTTTGCTATTTGACCATAGTTAAATGAGTCAGTTGCATTGGTGAAGTCCTAAGCAACTTTGTCGTCTTATAATAGGGCTCCTACTGGTTTTAAGAAGCAATACCAAGAGAGTCCATCTGTAGCATAGGATAAACTTGCGGGATGTTCTCTGCTGTATGAAGCCATCAGAAGTAGTAAAGGCAAAATGAGTCGTTCTCGTGTAAATCTTGTTTACATGTCTGTACACAACCGTGGTTTACAAGAAATGGTGTCTTTATCATGCATGCTATGTGAATCCGCAGGCCAGGTCCTGTTCGTGCGTAACGCTTAGCAGGTATATTTCCTATTCGCTGTATGGATGTAATCAACAACATAAAGTAATTTCTTAGCCAACAAATATTCACGGTTATCTCATAGGCAGTAGAAGATAGAATTTCACAACACTAAGCAACGCTTAGCGGTTATATTTCGTATTCGTTGTATGGATGAAATCAGAGACATAAAGTAATTCAGCCAACGAGTATTTAAGGTTATCATAGTAGAAGATAGAATTTCATAATACTATGTAATAATAATAGAGATTATGGAAACAGCACTACTTGCTTTCGCTATATAACCGTAATAAATATGGGACGTTCCTTGATGAAGGGAAAAGAAACATGCATGCTACGTATCAGGTATATATGACATTAGTTTTTATGGATGTAATCATGACATCAGTTAAATTCTTAGCGAAGTATTTAAGGTGTCTTTCATTCATGCTACATAGCAGGTATATATCCCATTCGTTGTATGGATGTAATCAATCATAAATTAATTTATTAGCCAACCAGTATTTTAGGTTATATGAGGCAGTAGATGATAGAATTTCATAACACTTTAAACTAATAATAGAGAATTTTGAAATAGCACTAGTAGCTTTTGCTATTTGACCATAGTTAAATGAGTCAGTTGCATTGGTGAAGTCCTAAGCAACTTTGTCGTCTTATAATAGGGCTCCTACTGGTTTTATGCTATGTGAATCTGCAGGCCAGGTCCTGTTCGTGCGTAACGCTTAGTAGGTATATTTTCTTTTCGCTGTATGGATGTAATCAACAACACAAAGTAATTTCTTAGCCAACAAGTATTTACGGTTATCTCATAGGCAGTAGAAGATAGAATTTCATAACACTAAGCAACGCTTAGCGGTTATATTTCCTATTCGTTGTATGGATGAAATCAGAGACATAAAGTAATTCAGCCAACGAGTATTTAAGGTTATCATAGTAGAAGATAGAATTTCATAATACTATGTAATAATAATAGAGATTATCGAAACAGCACTACTTGCTTTCGCTATATAACGTTCCTTGATGGGACGTTCCTTGATGAAGGGAAAAGAAACATGCATGCTATGTATCAGGTATATATGCCATTAGTTTTTATGGATGTAATCATGACATCAGGTAAATTCTTAGCGAAGTATTAAAGGTGTCTTTCATTCATGCTACATAGCAGGTATATATCCCATTCGTTGTATGGATGTAATCAATCATAAATTAATTTATTAGCCAACCAGTATTTTAGGTTATATGAGGCAGTAGGTGATAGAATTTCATAACACTTTAAACTAATAATAGAGAATTTTGAAATAGCACTAGTAGCTTTTGCTATTTGACAATAATAGTTAAATGTCAGTTGCATTGGTGAAGTCCTAAGCAACTTTGTCGTCTTATAATAGGGCTCCTACTGGTTTTAAGAAGCAATACCAAGAGACTCCATCTGCAGCATAGGATAAACTTGCGGGATGTTCTCTGCTGTATGAAGCCATCAGAAGTAGTAAAGGCAAAATGAGTCGTTCTCGTGTAAATCTTGTTTACATGTCTGTACACCACCGTGGTTTACCAGAAAGGGTGTCTTTATCATGCATGCTATGTGAATCTGCAGGCCAGGTCCTGTCCGTGCGTAACCCTTAGCAGGTATATTTCCTATTCGCTGTATGGATGTAATCAACAACATAAAGTAATTTCTTAGCCAACAAGTATTTACGGTTATCTCATAGGCAGTAGAAGATAGAATTTCATAACACTAAGCAACGCTTAGCGGTTATATTTCCTATTCGTTGTATGGATGAAATCAGAGACATAAAGTAATTCAGCCAACGAGTATTTAAGGTTATCATAGTAGAAGATAGAATTTCATAATACTATGTAATAATAATAGAGATTATGGAAACAGCACTACTTGCTTTCGCTATATAACCGTAATAAATATGGGACGTTCCTTGATGAAGGGAAAAGAAACATGCATGCTACGTATCAGGTATATATGACATTAGTTTTTATGGATGTAATCATGACATCAGTTAAATTCTTAGCGAAGTATTTAAGGTGTCTTTCATTCATGCTACATAGCAGGTATATATCCCATTCGTTGTATGGATGTAATCAATCATAAATTAATTTATTAGCCAACCAGTATTTTAGGTTATATGAGGCAGTAGATGATAGAATTTCATAACACTTTAAACTAATAATAGAGAATTTTGAAATAGCACTAGTAGCTTTTGCTATTTGACCATAGTTAAATGAGTCAGTTGCATTGGTGAAGTCCTAAGCAACTTTGTCGTCTTATAATAGGGCTCCTACTGGTTTTAAGAAGCAATACCAAGAGAGTCCATCTGTAGCATAGGATAAACTTGCGGGATGTTCTCTGCTGTATGAAGCCATCAGAAGTAGTAAAGGCAAAATGAGTCGTTGTCGGGGACCCGCTTGCTAACTGAAAAAACAGGGTGCCCCTTTGAAGAAAACGTCACGCCAGGCCTGGTGAACGATACAACAGGAACAAGCTTTATTTCAGCAACGTGGAGTCCGCTGGTATGGAGTAAGAGCTTCCACCGAACTCCAGGTGGAAGCTCCCTTTTATACAAAACCCACCTCCTTAGGCTGTATTGCCCCACCCAGTACTTGCGGAGGGAACATGCTGATACAATCATGACTCATGCACATATGCGAGGTTTTCCGGGGTTCCTGATGGCCCATTTTCCTGGAACAAAGGGCCATCTCCGGGCCCTTGTCAAAAGGTGGAGGGGGACATTGAGGTTCTTTAGCGGCCATTGCCACCTCAACGATCGGGTGGGGCGCCCAGCTGCCGGCTTGCCTATGATCACCATGCCCTACCTCCGTGATCGCGGGCGCCTCTGATGGCGGGGTTCGGTCCGGTTCCCAAGCCACCAAGGACCGAACCACGACATTCTGCCCCCCCAAAGGTCCATTCTCCAACCCCCCGGGACGGCCCGGATACCGCTTGTGGAAACGTTCAGTGAGTCGGGGCGCAAGGACGTCCGCTGCCCAGACCCATTCCCGGTCCCCCAAAGCGAAGTCCTTCCATTCCACGAGGTACTGCAACTTCCCCCTGTGGAGTCTAGAGTCCAGGATATCCGCCACCTCGTGGTGCTCCCCCCCCGGCAGGACCTCGGGCGCTGGCGGGGAAAACACGGGGTGCCAAACGTCAGCGTCCGGAGTTTTTTTTAGAAGGCTCACGTGAAAGACGGGATGGATGTGCCGGAGGTTCTTGGGGAGCTTGAGCTTGACCGAAACTTCGTTGATCGGGGCCAAGACCTCGAAAGGCCCCAAAAACCGAGGGCCTAGCTTCTTGCTGGGCAAATTCAACCGTAGGTTCCGGGTGGAAAGGTAAACTCGATCCCCCGGTCGGATCTCCTCAGCTGGTCGTCTCTTCCGGTCGGCGTCCTCTTTCTGCGCTGCCTTGACTTTGTGGAGCTGCTCCTGCAGCGACTTCCAGCAGCTCCCGGCACGCTTCCCCCACTCGCGAAGGTCGGCCGATTCCCGGGCGGGGACCTCTCCAAGCTCCGGGAAGTGTCTCAGGTCTGTCCCGTAGACGACGGCAAAAGGCGACATCTCCGTGCTGCTGTGGTCTGCGTTGTTGTACGCGAACTCGGCCAGGGGGAGCAGGGGCACCCAGGTGTCTTGATGATAGGAACCGAAACACCGCAAGTACTGCTCCAGTACTTGATTAACCCGCTCGGTCTGCCCGTCCGTCTGGGGGTGGTAAGCGGAGCTCAGCCCTTGCTCGATGTCTAACAGGCGCAGGAAAGCTTGCCAAAACCGGGACACGAATTGTGAGCCCCGATCGGAAATCACCTTGTCCGGCAGCCCGTGCAGTCGGAACACGTGATCCAGGAACATCCGAGCCAACTGTGAAGCACTGGGGACACTGGCGCAAGGAATGAAATGGGCCTGTTTGGAAAATAGATCTACCACCACCCAGATCACCGTTTTCCCCTTGCTGGGAGGCAAGTCTGTTATAAAGTCCATGGAGATCACTGACCACGGCCGGGTCGGGACCTCGAGCGGGTGCAGCAGACCTTTCGGCTTGCCAACCCCCGGCTTGCAGGTCAGGCAGACAGGACAACCACTGACGTAAGCTTTTGTGTCCCGCCGCAGACTGGGCCACCAAAACCGCCGCCGGGCCAACTTCCAGGATTTTACGAAACCGAAGTGCCCGGCGGTCTTAGCATCGTGGCAGAGGCTGAGGGCTTCCCGTCGTAGCCCTTCCGGGACGTAGACAGCCTCCCCCCTCCGCCAGAGACCGGAGTCCAAAATCAAAGAGTCCCGGAGCTCAGCCAGCTCCTCGTCTGTCCCGTAGGCTGCCACTAGGCGGTCTCGGAGCGGGGCGGTCGCCGGGTCGGGCTCCCATTCCTCCCTGGCCCGACGCCTAGTGACGACCCCCCGTCCCAGCTGCTCCTCACCAAACACGGACCTGGTGCAGGGAGCGTACCCCTCCCCATAATGCGGCAGACGGGAGAGGGCGTCCGCGAGGAAATTCTCTTTGCCGGGGATGTGACCAAGCTTGAAATTGTACCGCGAAAAGAACTCCGCCCACCTCATCTGCTTGGCGTTCAGGGATCGCGGTTGCCGGAGCGCCTCCAGATTCTTGTGATCTGTCCAGACCTCGAACGGCTCCTCTGTTTCCTCCAGCCAATGCCGCCATTCGGTGAGGGCGAACTTAATCGCAAACGCCTCCTTCTCCCAGGTAGACCAGTTCCGCTCCGTTTCGGCGAATTTTCGTGAGAGGTAGGCTGCCGGCCTCAGCTGTCCCGCCTTGTCTCGCTGCAGGAGAACCGCCCCGGCTGCTGCGTCGCTGGCGTCGACTTGTACCACCATCGGCTGGGTTGGGTCGACGTGCAGTAGCGTGGGCTCAGACGCGAAAGCTTGCTTGAGGGCCAGGAACGCTGCCTCCGATTTCTCATTCCAGCCGAGCGCTGCGCTGGGCCGCGTGGCGCGAGGACCTCTCCCCTTGGTACCTAGCAAGTCCGTGAGGGGAGCCACTACGGAGGAGTATCTGGGGATGAAGCCTCTAAAAAAGTTAGCAAACCCCAGGAAGCTTTGTAGCTGTTTCCGGGTGCGGGGCCTTTCCCAGGACAGCACCGCCTGCACCTTCTCGGGGTCCATAGCTATGCCCTGGGCTGAGATGCGGTAGCCCAAATAGTCCAGGGAGGGACGGTGGAATTCGCACTTAGCCAGCTTCACGTATAGGTGGTTTGCCAGCAGGCGCTTTAACACCTCCCTCACCAGGGTCACGTGCTCTTGGGGATCTTGGCTGTAGATCAGGACGTCATCCAAATAAACAACCACCCCCTGAAACAGAAGGTCCTGCAACACCTCATTTATTAGACTCATGAAAACCCCAGGTGCCCCGCTTAAACCGAACGGCATCACTTTAAATTCGAATTGTCCCAATTGACAGTTAAACGCTGTTTTCCACTCATCCCCCTCCCGGATGCGTACCCGGTAGTACGCCTCCCTTAGGTCCAGCTTAGTGAACAGAGTCCCTTTGCCCAGCCGGGCCAGCAAATCCGGGATCAGCGGGAGGGGGTAAGCGTTCCCCGCTGCGATGGCGTTGAGGCCCCGGTAGTCCTGGCACAGCCGTCGGGACCCATCCTTTTTCCGGACGAACAAGACTGGAGCTCCCATGGGACTGGAAGCGGGCCGGATGAAACCTCGGGCCAGATTTTTACCCAAAAACTCCCGGAGGTCCTTGAGCTCACCCTCACTCATCTTGTAGATGCGCCCTTTGGGTAGTACCGCCCCCTCTGGGATGTTGATAGCGCAGTCCGTGCGGCGGTGTGGGGGTAGCTCGTCCGCTTCCCGCTCGCTGAAAACGGCTGCGAGGTCTCGGTACTCTGGCGGGACCTCGGGCTCTGGTATCTCCTGCTGCGCCGCCGCCGCTCCCCTGGGACGCGCCGCCGTCCTCTTGTGGCTGGAATTCTCGTGGGGGACCCGATGCCGTGCACCCACCGTCAAGTCGAACTTCAGGGTCCCCGCCCGCCAGTCCACCACGGGGTTGTGTTCCTTCAGCCAATCCAGGCCCAACACCGCCCGATATCCCGCTACGGGGACCTGGATCAGCCACCGCAGCTCTTGGTGGTCCCCTATGTGGATGGCGATAGGACCCACCTCCTCCCCGAAAGGTCCCCCCTGAATCGGGCTGCCGTCCATCTGGACGAAAACCAGGGGAACCTTCCGAATGCGCTTCGGTAGCCCCAAAGCCCGGGCTATCTGGGGGTGGACCATGCTGTGGTCGCATCCCGAGTCCAAAAGAGCCTCCCCCACCCAACTTAGTCCGTTCTCCGGGTTCCGGAGCTCTAAAATTACCACGTTCGGAGGTCGCGCCTCATGCTGTAGGGGTTTTCCCTCGCACCGCGGGACCTGCTGCCCGGCGCCGTCTACAGCAGGTCCTGGCCGTTTCCCGTCGCCTGGGCGCTTCCCGGTTCGTTGCGGAGGTCCTCCGCCCGGCGTGCCTGCTGGGGGTGTGTCGCACCTCCCCCCTGGGAGAGCCCGCGGTCCTCCCCCCCTTGCCGTTGGCACGCTGCTGCGAAATGTCCTGACCCCCCGCATTTCAGGCACAGACCTTCCCGGCGTCTCCTTTCCCGCTCGGGGTTCGGGGGTCGTTTGGGGCGAGAGTTGTCGGGGCCCGGTCTCGGCGCCTCGGCTGACCCGCCTTTGGCCTCCCGGGGGGGTGCGGCGGCCCAACCCAGGCTGGCTTCCAGCTTGGCGACCACAAAACACCACCCCTCCAGTGTAGACAGATCTTCTTCCGTCCCCTTGATCACGGCCCATTCCCTGAGCTTCGGGTTAAGGCCCTCCCGGAAGTACTCGATTTGGGTCTCCTCGTTCCAGGAGAACACCTTGCCTGCTTCCCTCCGGAAAATGTCTATATAGTCCATAACCCCCCTAGTACCCTGTCGAAGTCCCTTGATCCGACTCTTTGCCTTGTCCTCAGCCTGGGGGTCCTGGAATCGTCGGCGGAGCGCGACCACGAAGTCCTGCAGGTCCCGAGTTGCCGGGTCGCCGCGCTCGGCCAACCCTAGGTACCACTGACCCGCCTTGCCCTGGAGACACGAGGCCACCCCCCAGACCAAGTCCTCGGAGTCCTCATACCGGTCTCCATACCTCCGGGCATGCGTCAGCGCGTGGAGGAGGAACTGCGGGAGGTCGTCCGGCGTCCCGTCGAAGCGCGCCTTAAGCTCTGGGGGGGAACGTTTTGGAGAGTAGTCCGACCCCCTCCGGATCCGGGATTCTCGGCGTCCGCCGTCTCGTCCTGCTCCGCTCCACCGGCTACCAACTTGCCCAACGACGCCGTGCCGCTCCCTGCCTTGCACGTCGCTCCTGCGTTGGTCCGGCTCTCGCCGCCCCGTCGGCTCACCCGCTCCCCCGAGATCCTCTGCTGTCTCGCCTCTCCGCTGGCCGTCTCGCCTACTCGGGACTGAAAACTGCTCCGGGTCGGGGTCCGGGGCCCGCTCACCAGTGCCGGGCTCGTCCTCGTCGCTGGAGACGTCCTCACTCGACGCGATCCCCTCCGCCGTTGTATTACCAGTCCCTCCGGGCCCGGCCCGAGCTTGCTCACGGGCTTCAGCTGCCTGCAAGCGCCTGGCCAAGTCTGCCATGGCCCGCCGCAGGTCCTCTAGGGATTCCTCAGGTCCTACCGGGCGAAGCGCCTGCCTCAGCTGGGTGTCCCAGGTTGGGGCCAACCCCCCAGACCTCGGCGCGCTCCCCGCCGTGCTTGGGAACCCCATGGCCCGGCGCCTTCCCTTGGCCGCCGCTGCCGAGGGTCTCGGGGTCCCGGACAGCTGCTCCTGGCCCCCCGATTTTCGGAGGAAATCTCCCGGGGACATTAAACTCATGTTCCCGGGGTTCGTGGGGGTCGAGACCGCCCCGTTGCTTGAAAACGCCATCTCTGGATCCGTCCCGATAAGCGCTCGGATGCGATGCCGACCCTGGAGTTCGGTGGGAAGCTCTTACGATGTCGGGGACCCGCTTGCTAACTGAAAAAACAGGGTGCCCCTTTGAAGAAAACGTCACGCCAGGCCTGGTGAACGATACAACAGGAACAAGCTTTATTTCAGCAACGTGGAGTCCGCTGGTATGGAGTAAGAGCTTCCACCGAACTCCAGGTGGAAGCTCCCTTTTATACAAAACCCACCTCCTTAGGCTGTATTGCCCCACCCAGTACTTGCGGAGGGAACATGCTGATACAATCATGACTCATGCACATATGCGAGGTTTTCCGGGGTTCCTGATGGCCCATTTTCCTGGAACAAAGGGCCATCTCCGGGCCCTTGTCAAAAGGTGGAGGGGGACATTGAGGTTCTTTAGCGGCCATTGCCACCTCAACGATCGGGTGGGGCGCCCAGCTGCCGGCTTGCCTATGATCACCATGCCCTACCTCCGTGATCGCGGGCGCCTCTGATGGCGGGGTTCGGTCCGGTTCCCAAGCCACCAAGGACCGAACCACGACAGTCGTTCTCGTGTAAATCTTGTTTACATGTCTGTACACAACCGTGGTTTACAAGAAATGGTGTCTTTATCATGCATGCTATGTGAATCCGCAGGCCAGGTCCTGTTCGTGCGTAACGCTTAGCAGGTATATTTCCTATTCGCTGTATGGATGTAATCAACAACATAAAGTAATTTCTTAGCCAACAAATATTCACGGTTATCTCATAGGCAGTAGAAGATAGAATTTCACAACACTAAGCAACGCTTAGCGGTTATATTTCGTATTCGTTGTATGGATGAAATCAGAGACGTAAAGTAATTCAGCCAACGAGTATTTAAGGTTATCATAGTAGAAGATAGAATTTCATAATACTATGTAATAATAATAGAGATTATGGAAACAGCACTACTTGCTTTCGCTATATAACAGTAATAAATATGGGACGTTCCTTGATGAAGGGAAAAGAAACATGCATGCTATGTATCAGGTATATATGCCATTAGTTTTTATGGATGTAATCATGACATCAGGTAAATTCTTAGCGAAGTATTTAAGCTGTCTTTCATTCATGCTACATAGCAGGTATATATTCCATTCGTTGTATGGATGTAATCAATCATAAATTAATTTATTAGCCAACCAGTATTTTAGGTTATATGAGGCAGTAGATGATAGAATTTCATAACACTTTAAACTAATAATAGAGAATTTTGAAATAGCACTAGTAGCTTTTGCTATTTGACCATAGTTAAATGAGTCAGTTGCATTGGTGAAGTCCTAAGCAACTTTGTCGTCATATAATAGGGCTCCTACTGGTTTTAAGAAGCAATACCAAGAGAGTCCATCTGCAGCATAGGATAAACTTGCGGGATGTTCTCTGCTGTATGAAGCCATCAGAAGTAGTAAAGGCAAAATGAGTCGTTCTCGTGTAAATCTTGTTTACATGTCTGTACACAACCGTGGTTTACAAGAAAGGGTGTCTTTATCATGCATGCTATGTGAATCTGCAGGCCAGGTCCTGTTCGTGCGTAACGCTTAGCAGGTATATTTCCTATTCGCTGTATGGATGTAATCAACAACATAAAGTAATTTCTTAGCCAACAAATATTCACGGTTATCTCATAGGCAGTAGAAGATAGAATTTCACAACACTAAGCAACGCTTAGCGGTTATATTTCGTATTCGTTGTATGGATGAAATCAGAGACATAAAGTAATTCAGCCAACGAGTATTTAAGGTTATCATAGTAGAAGATAGAATTTCATAATACTATGTAATAATAATAGAGATTATGGAAACAGCACTACTTGCTTTCGCTATATAACCGTAATAAATATGGGACGTTCCTTGATGAAGGGATAAGAAACATGCATGCTATGTATCAGGTATATATGCCATTAGTTTTTATGGATGTAATCATGACATCAGGTAAATTCTTAGCGAAGTATTTAAGCTGTCTTTCATTCATGCTACATAGCAGGTATATATTCCATTCGTTGTATGGATGTAATCAATCACATATTAATTTATTAGCCAACCAGTATTTTAGGTTATATGAGGCAGTAGATGATAGAATTTCATAACACTTTAAACTAATAATAGAGAATTTTGAAATAGCACTAGTAGCTTTTGCTATTTGACCATAATAGTTAAATAAGTCAGTTGCATTGGTGAAGTCCTAAGAAACTATGTCGTCTTATAATAGGGCTCCTACTGGTTTTAAGAAGCAATACCAAGAGACTCCCTCTGCAGCATAGGATAAACTTGCGGGATGTTCTCTGCTGTATGAAGCCATCAGTAGTAGTAAAGGCAAAATGAGTCGTTCTCGTGTAAATCTTGTTTACATGTCTGTACACCACCGTGGTTTACACGAAAGGGTGTCTTTATCATGCATGCTATGTGAATCTGCAGGCCAGGTCCTGTTCTAGTGCGTAACGCTTAGCAGGTATATTTCCTATTCGCTATATGGATGTAATCAATGACATAAAGTAATTTCTTAGCCAACAAGTATTTACGGTTATCTCATAGGTAGTAGAAGATAGAATTTCAAAACACTAAGCAACGCTTAGGGGTTATATTTCCTATTCGTTGTATGGATGAAATCAGAGACATAAAGTAATTCAGCCAACGAGTATTTTAGGTTATCATAGTAGAAGATAGAATTTCATAATACTATGTAATAATAATAGAGATTATGGAAACAGCACTACTTGCTTTCGCTATATAACCGTAATAAATATGGGACGTTCCTTGATGAAGGGAAAAGAAACATGCGTGCTATATATCAGGTATATATGCCATTTAGTTGTATGGATGTAATCATGACATCAGGTAAATTCTTAGCGAAGTATTTAATGTGTCTTTCATTCATGCCACATAGTAGGTATATATCCCATTCGTTGTATGGATGTAATCAATCACAAATTAATTTATTAGCCAACCAGTATTTTAGGTTATATGAGGCAGTAGATGATAGAATTTCATAACTCTTTAAACTAATAATAGAGAATTTTGAAATAGCACTAGTAGCTTTTGCTATTTGACCATAATAGTTAAATAAGTCAGTTGCATTGGTGAAGTCCTAAGAAACTATGTCGTCTTATAATAGGGCTCCTACTGGTTTTAAGAAGCAATACCAAGAGAGTCCATCTGCAGCATAGGATAAACTTGCGGGATGTTCTCTGCTGTATGAAGCCATCAGAAGTAGTAAAGGCAAAATGAGTCGTTCTCGTGTAAATCTTGTTTACATGTCTGTACACAACCGTGGTTTACAAGAAAGGGTGTCTTTATCATGCATGCTATGTGAATCTGCAGGCCAGGTCCTGTTCGTGCGTAACGCTTAGCAGGTATATTTCCTATTCGCTGTATGGATGTAATCAACAACATAAAGTAATTTCTTAGCCAACAAATATTCACGGTTATCTCATAGGCAGTAGAAGATAGAATTTCACAACACTAAGCAACGCTTAGCGGTTATATTTCGTATTCGTTGTATGGATGAAATCAGAGACATAAAGTAATTCAGCCAACGAGTATTTAAGGTTATCATAGTAGAAGATAGAATTTCATAATACTATGTAATAATAATAGAGATTATGGAAACAGCACTACTTGCTTTCGCTATATAACCGTAATAAATATGGGACGTTCCTTCATGAAGGGAAAAGAAACATGCATGCTATGTATCAGGTATATATGCCATTAGTTTTTATGGATGTAATCATGACATCAGGTAAATTCTTAGCGAAGTATTTAAGCTGTCTTTCATTCATGCTACATAGCAGGTATATATTCCATTCGTTGTATGGATGTAATCAATCACATATTAATTTATTAGCCAACCAGTATTTTAGGTTATATGAGGCAGCAGATGATAGAATTTCATAACACTTTAAACTAATAATAGAGAATTTTGAAATAGCACTAGTAGCTTTTGCTATTTGACCATAATAGTTAAATAAGTCAGTTGCATTGGTGAAGTCCTAAGAAACTATGTCGTCTTATAATAGGGCTCCTACTGGTTTTAAGAAGCAATACCAAGAGACTCCATCTGCAGCATAGGATAAACTTGCGGGATGTTCTCTGCTGTATGAAGCCATCAGTAGTAGTAAAGGCAAAATGAGTCGTTCTCGTGTAAATCTTGTTTACATGTCTGTACACCACCGTGGTTTACACGAAAGGGTGTCTTTATCATGCATGCTATGTGAATCTGCAGGCCAGGTCCTGTTCTAGTGCGTAACGCTTAGCAGGTATATTTCCTATTCGCTATATGGATGTAATCAATGACATAAAGTAATTTCTTAGCCAACAAGTATTTACGGTTATCTCATAGGTAGTAGAAGATAGAATTTCAAAACACTAAGCAATGCTTAGGGGTTATATTTCCTATTCGTTGTATGGATGAAATCAGAGACATAAAGTAATTCAGCCAACGAGTATTTTAGGTTATCATAGTAGAAGATAGAATTTCATAATACTATGTAATAATAATAGAGATTATGGAAACAGCACTACTTGCTTTCGCTATATAACCGTAATAAATATGGGACGTTCCTTGATGAAGGGAAAAGAAACATGCGTGCTATATATCAGGTATATATGCCATTAGTTGTATGGATGTAATCATGACATCAGGTAAATTCTTAGCGAAGTATTTAATGTGTCTTTCATTCATGCTACATAGTAGGTATATATCCCATTCGTTGTATGGATGTAATCAATCACAAATTAATTTATTAGCCAACCAGTATTTTAGGTTATATGAGGCAGTAGATGATAGAATTTCATAACTCTTTAAACTAATAATAGAGAATTTTGAAATAGCACTAGTAGCTTTTGCTATTTGACCATAATAGTTAAATAAGTCAGTTGCATTGGTGAAGTCCTAAGAAACTATGTCGTCTTATAATAGGGCTCCTACTGGTTTTAAGAAGCAATACCAAGAGACTCCATCTGCAGCATAGGATAAACTTGCGGGATGTTCTCTGCTGTATGAAGCCATCAGAAGTAGTAAAGGCAAAATGAGTCGTTCTCGTGTAAATCTTGTTTACATGTCTGTACACCACCGTGGTTTACAAGAAAGGGTGTCTTTATCATGAATGCTATGTGAATCTGCAGGCCAGGTCCTGTTCGTTCGTAACGCTTAGCAGGTATATTTCCTATTCGCTGTATGGATGTAATCAACAACATAAAGTAATTTCTTAGCCAACAAGTATTTACGGTTATCTCATAGGCAGTAGAAGATAGAATTTCATAACACTAAGCAACGCTTAGCGGTTATATTTCCTATGCGTTGTATGGATGAAATCAGAGACATAAAGTAATTCAGCCAACGAGTATTTAAGGTTATCATAGTAGAACATAGAATTTCATAATACTATGAAATAATAATAGAGATTATGGAAACAGCACTACTTGCTTTCGCTATATAACCGTAATAAATATGGGACGTTCCTTGATGAAGGGAAAAGAAACATGCGTGCTATATATCAGGTATATATGCCATTAGTTGTATGGATGTAATCATGACATCAGGTAAATTCTTAGCGAAGTATTTAATGTGTCTTTCATTCATGCTACATAGCAGGTATGTATCCCATTCGTTGTATGGATGTAGTCAATCATAAATTAATTTATTAGCCAACCAGTATTTTAGGTTATATGAGGCAGTAGATGATAGAATTTCATAACACTTTAAACTAATAATAGAGAATTTTGAAATAGCACTAGTAGCTTTTGCTATTTGACCATAATAGTTAAATGTCAGTTGCATTGGTGAAGTCCTAAGTAACTTTGTCGTCTTATAATAGGGCTCCTACTGGTTTTAAGAAGCAATACCAAGAGACTCCATCTGCAGCATAGGATAAACTTGCGGGATGTTCTCTGCTGTATGAAGCCATCAGAAGTAGTAAAGGTAAAATGAGTCGTTCTCGTGTAAATCTTGTTTACATGTCTGTACACCACCGTGGTTTACAAGAAAGGGTGTCTTTATCATGCATGCTATGTGAATCTGCAGGCCACGTCCTGTTCGTGCGTAACGCTTAGCAGGTATATTTCCTATTCGCTGTATGGATGTAATCAACAACATAAAGTAATTTCTTAGCCAACAAGTATTTACGGTTATCTCATAGGCAGTAGAAGATAGAATTTCATAACACTAAGCAACGCTTAGCGGTTATATTTCCTATTCGTTGTATGGATGAAATCAGAGACATAAAGTAATTCAGCCAACGAGTATTTAAGGTTATCATAGTAGAAGATAGAATTTCATAATACTATGTAATAATAATAGAGATTATGGAAACAGCACTACTTGCTTTCGCTATATAACCGTAATATTATATTATATAACCTTTATTGGCATAACAATAAGAGTCAAGTACAAAGGTCGTTTAAAAGCAGGCCTTGCCGTGTTATTTAAACCTTATTACTCTATTGTTTTTCTTGACGCTTTGCCTCCTTGTGTTCAGGTACACTCTGTCCATATTTTTGGAACCCTTTATATTATAATCAATGTTTATTTTCCATCCACTGTTGATAAGAGCCCTTTGCTTACCTGGGACAAGCTTTCTGAATTGGTACTGTACTTAGAAAAGAAATATCCTCTGGGTTATTTCATTATTTTGGGAGATTTTAATTCCCGGATTGGTCCTAACAACTCTATTATTCGTACACAAATGGGCTATACTAATGATGCTAACATTCCCATTGTTCTTTCTATGGAGCGACACTCCAAGGATACCATCATTAACAAAGCTGGCCTTAATTTAATAGAATTTTGCATTATGCATAATATAGTACTGTTAAATGGACTTTCCTCTTTTGCTTTTGCCAATGAATTCACTTTTGTTTCCGCTCGGGGCTGTAGTGTAATCGATTATTGCATGTGTTCACCTGCAGTATTAGCCAATGTTAAGTCCTTTGGCATTGGCACACGAACAGAAAGTGACCACCTTCCACTAGAATTGGTATTATATCATCAAGAAGGTCACCTTGCCAGTGGTCTCCGCTGAATTGACCAGGACTCTGGGATTATATTAAAAAGGATTAGATGGTCCCGCCAAATTGAGGAGAATCTTCTTCTGGCTCTAGATACAGAACCTTTTTCAAGACTCAGAACAAAGCTGGCTAATGCACACTCATATGAGGAGGCCATCTTGGTGTACACACAGTTGATTGATTTGTTTGGCCCCTTGGCTAAGCCTGTTTCCTCCTCCTGTTCTAGACCTTCATCTTGGTTTGACCCAGATTGTCATAAGGAGAAGAAAAGATTAAGGTCTCTTTTTAGAGAATCCCGCATCTCTAATGACCCAGACCTGTTGAAAAATTATTTTGCACAGAAAAAGTCTTTTCAAGTTATTACTGAGACCAAAAAAAAGGCATTTTTTGAAAATAAATGGGAACACCTGTTACTAGCCCTAAAATCTAACAACTCCAAAACTTTTTGGAATTTGATTGCTGGTCGGTATGGCTCTAAGTCTGATTGTCCTTCTTCTAATATCTCACCCCAAATCTGGACTGACCATTATTGTGCTATCTTTAATGTTCCATCCACAGCCCTAACTAAGAACTCAGATACAGTACCATCTAGTATCCCCAACTGGCCTCCGGTGAGTTCCAATGAAATCTTGGAGTTAATTGATGAATTAAAAGTACGTAAATCCCCTGGACCAGATGGCCTTCCTGCTGAGATCCTGAAAAATTTCTCTTCCTGGTGGTCCCTCCCCCTTGCCAACCTGTTTACTCTTATAGATCACTTTGGAATAATTCCAGATTCATGGCTCAATTCAATCATCATCCCAATTTTTAAAAAAGGTAATCCAAGCCTTCCTGAAAATTTTCGCCCAATTAGTTTACTTTCTATAGTGGGCAAACTTTATGCAAAACACCTCGAACGGCAGCTTAGTACATGGATGCATTCTTCGGGAATTATTGGCCCAGAACAAATTGGCTTTTCCAAGGGAAAATCCACTTTAGATCATTGTTTGCTTTTAGCTTCTTAAGCCACAAAATACATGAGTCTCGGAACAAAAAAACTATTCGTTGCATTCATGGATCTGAAAAATGCCTTTGACTCAGTCCCAAGGGAGGCCCTTTGGGAAAAACTGAAGCATCTTAATATTGACCCACGCTTACTGTTTCTACTCAGGAAACTCCATACTGGCACTGCATGTCAAGTTAAATATTCTGCTCAGGGCCACTTAACTGCCAAAGTGCCTATTACGAAAGGAGTGAAACAAGGCTGTGTTCTTGCCCCACATCTTTTTAATTTGTATTTGTCTGACTTGGTCCAGAATTTTGATCAGATCAATGGGCACCCTCCAAAGGCTGGCTCCCGTGCAATACCCCTGTTATTATATGCAGATGACACAGCCATCCTTTCATACTCAAGAGTTGGTCTTTTTATAACCGTAATAAATATGGGACGTTCCTTGATGAAGGGAAAAGAAACATGCATGCTATGTATCAGGTATATATGACATTAGTTTTTATGGATGTAATCATGACATCAGTTAAATTCTTAGCGAAGTATTTAAGGTGTCTTTCATTCATGCTACATAGCAGGTATATATCCCATTCGTTGTATGGATGTAATCAATCATAAATTAATTTATTAGCCAACCAGTATTTTAGGTTATATGAGGCAGTAGATGATAGAATTTCATAACACTTTAAACTAATAATAGAGAATTTTGAAATAGCACTAGTAGCTTTTGCTATTTGACCATAATAGTTAAATAAGTCAGTTACATTGTTGACGTCCTAAGAAACTATGTCGTAATATAATAGGGCTCCTACTGGTTTTAAGAAGCAATACCAAGAGACTCCATCTGCAGCATAGGATAAACTTGCGGGATGTTCTCTGCTGTATGAAGCCATCAGAAGTAGTAAAGGCAAAATGAGTCGTTCTCGTGTAAATCTTGTTTACATGTCTGTACACCACCATGGTTTACAAGAAAGGGTGTCTTTATCATGCATGCTATGTGAATCTGCAGGCCAGGTCCTGTTCTAGTGCGTAACGCTTAGCAGGTATATTTCCTATTCGCTGTATGGATGTAATCAACGACATAAAGTAATTTCTTAGCCAACAAGTATTCACGGTTATCTCATAGGCAGTAGTATTTCATAACACTAAGCAACGCTTAGCGGTTATATTTCCTATTCGTTGTATGGATGAAATCAGAGACATAAAGTAATTCAGCCAACGAGTATTTAAGGTTATCATAGTAGAAGATAGAATTTCATAATACTATGTAATAATAATAGAGATTATGGAAATAGCACTACTTGCTTTCGCTATATAACCGTAATTGTTATATATGGGACGTTCCTTGATGAAGGGAAAAGAAACATGCGTGCTATATATCAGGTATATATGCCATTAGTTGTATGGATGTAATCATGACATCAGGTAAATTCTTAGCGAAGTATTTAAGGTGTCTTTCATTCATGCTACATAGCAGGTATATATTCCATTCGTTGTATGGATGTAATCAATCATAAATTAATTTATTAGCCAACCAGTATTTTAGGTTATAAGAGGCAGTAGAAGATAGAATTTCATAACACGGGACTTGAAGTCCCAGGCAGCCTCGTCATGGCGAGGGCTTCCCCGTGGCGGCAAATGCGCCCGGGGCAAGTCCCGATCGTCCTTGCCTTGCAGGTGAATACCTGTCGCCATAAAGACACCCAGACAACTGTTGGCGTTTAAATAGGCCACAACTTTATTATAACACATAACCAAGCGTTGGAGAGCATGGGGTGAAGGAACCAGCCGTCTCATGGCCCACCGGCCACAAGGAAGCCAAGCATTACTCCAACAGGCATGCCCGGGGGCCCTCCGGCATCCTGCCGGGCTCCACAACCCCCAAATAGCCTGATGGGTGTCCAGGGAGGTGACCCCCATTTTGAGAACTCGTTGAGGCGTGAACCTCTGCCGAGTTCCCTAGTCACCCGGAAATGCGGGTTTTGCCGGCAAGGCTCCTCCTCCATGACGGATGGCCGCCCGGCACCACGTACACACAGCCTCTTATGGAGGCCCCCTTTCTATACGCAGGCTGGGTCTGATCCCATATGGTTCCTCCCCCATGGCCAAATTCCGCCACAGAGCGGGGAATGGGAGCCCCATACCCCAGCTCCCGCCAACGGTTCCACCAGCTGTAGCCTCAAACAACGCATAACGCAAATCATGTAACCAGCAGTCTATCCCACATTCTGACAGATGGACTCCATCTGCTCTGTATAGAGCCCAAAAACTTTGGCAGATATCAGGGTGCGGAATATAACGCCCGCCCGCCTTTTTTAACCACTTTGCAATTGCTTTATTAATTTTCTTGCGTGAAATGTCAACTTTCTTGGGGGAAACTGCCCCTCTCCAATTCCGATGCACGAGAAGTGCCGACCACCATATTCTGATGCCTGGAAATCCTGATGTAATCCTCTCAAGGTCCAACTTCATGGACTCTGCCAAACCGAGTGCCTTCATGCTGGTGATGTCATTTTCTCCCAGTTGAATGACCAAAATATCCGACACACCGGTTCGCCTCACCGCTGTGGTTAGATCATCTAGCAGCGAAGCCCAACGCATACCACGCCGACCAGCCCAGGCCATTCGGTAGTGATCTTCCAGACCCAAGTTGCTGGTCCATCCGGACCGTAAAGAATAGCGGGCCGCCCAGTGGACAATACTGTGCCCGATGACCAGTACTTTTGGCACTTCCGAGCATCGATCTGCAATTGAATGGCACATGAGATGGTTATAACACCAAGCCCGGGCGGACATAGTGCTTGAAAGCAGAGGAACGCCACCTCCCCACTGCCTTGATGTCATCTGAATGCATCCCAGAATTCGCTGCTTCCGTGGCTGCCCCAATACGGAAGGAGTGAGTCCCAAATTGCTCAGCTGGTAAGCCCGAGCTTCTCAATGCACGCTTCAAAACTGAACCAAATTGGTACCGGGACAGACACGTTCCGTTCAAATGTATCAGCAATGGACCAGATATGTCTGGCCGAACCTCCAGAAAGGCTCTCGTAGCTCGGACCGGGCAAGGACCCCCCAGTGGGGCAGCACGTAAAAACACAAGCGAACCTCGGCCCAATTGGTCTGTCTTCGATCGGCGAAGGAGTATGTGCAGACCCTCTTCCGATACCTGCACAGCCTCCTTTGCCAATGCCCTGTCCCCCGGACTTGAACGGGTTTCAGCCAACAATTCCCCACATCGGAAAGCCCCAAAAAAGGCAAGCGTAAAAGCCGCCCCAAATAAAATTGCTTCGTAACAACTAGAGCATACAGTGGGCAGCTGTTGCAATAGGCCTTGAAGTATTGCCAGAGAAATCGGCCGCCTTGCATCCACTACAGCCGGACTAAGCCTCCTCCAACCCACTATGGCCTTACGGACTAGAAATGATGAAGTTGGGTCCGCATTCCCAATTGCTTTACACAAAAAAGATAAGCCTGCCATGTGGATTCCCATTGTCCGAGGTGATAACCCCTGCGATCGTAGCTGCATAAGATATCTTAAAACAGACTCCTCAGTCTTAAAACAGACTCCTCAGTCCTCAGTCAGACACCTCAGTCTTAAAACAGACTCCTCAGCCAAGCACTTAAGCCCCACACTCTCCCGATGAAGTCAGCATAACCCCGAATAGCGGCTGAATAAGACCGACGAGTTGCCGGGGCCAATGAATTGTTCACAGCCTCTATGATGTGTCCAAGCCAAGCGTCCACAATTCCTCCGGGAACCGGTCTGTAAACTGGCGCGCTGCCGGTGCCAACTGACGAAATCTCTGCTCCTGAAAGCGAGACAGAGCGTCCGCAATATCATTAGAGGCGCCTGGCACATGTCTAGCCCAAAACGTAATGTTGGCCCTCACCAACCTGCGCACTAAGCGCATTACCCTTAAGGACTTGCTGGACTGGCTGTTAATGATGCGCACTACAGCTTGGTTGTCGCACCAAAACAATACCCTGCTATTGAGGAACAATTCTTGCCATATCTCCACCGCTACCACTACTGGAAAAAGCTCCAGAAAAGTGAGATCCCTAAGGATCCCAGACACCGCCCACGAATGTGGCCATTTTTCAGCGCACCATCTGTTTTGGTAAAATACCCCAAAACCCAGGCTGCCTGAAGCATCCGAATGAACCTGAAGGGATGATTCTGGGGACAGTGGCGTCTGCCACATAGCCACCCCGTTGAATCCCTCAATGAACTCCCTCCACACTTGAAGGTCCTCTTTCAAAGATTTTGACAATCTAATGTGATGGTGTGGTGAGGTCACCCCCGCAGTTGCCCTTGCTAACCTTGCACAAAAGGCACGCCCTGGTGAAACTGCTTTGCAGGCAAAATTTAAGTGTCCCAGGAGACTCTGCATCTCCCTCAGTGTACATTTTCGTTTTGCCAACAAGCCCTCCAACCGGTTCCCTAATGTTAGGACCTTATCTTCAGGTAACCTTGATAAGCCCAACTCAGAATCTAACAATATGCCTAAGTAGCTCAACCTGGTCAAAGGACCTTCGGTTTTTTCCGCCGCTAGCGGAACCCCAACTTCCTCCGCTAAGGACTGGAAAACCGCTAGTTTGTCTGCGCAGGTCGACGAACCAGCTGGGCCAATAAACAAAAAATCATCCAGGGAGTGCGTGATATGCGGACTCCCCGCTCTGGTTTTGGCCTCCCATTCCAAAAAGGTACTGAAGGACTCAAAAGCAAAACAGGAAATGGAACACCCCATAGGCATAGCCTTGTCCACATACCAGTGATCCTGGAAATGACAGCCCAATAAACAAAAATCTTCCGGATGCATAGGCAACAGCCGAAAGGCTGATTGCACATCACATTTTGCCATCAAAGCACCCGGGCCACAGTCCCGTACCAAAGCTATCGCATGGTCTAAGGATGCATATTTAACCAAGCAAAGCTCCGGAGCAATCCCGTCATTCACAGACGATCCCTTTGGGTAGGACAGATGATGAATGAGTCTATACTGTCCTGGTGCTTTTTTAGGCACTACACCCAATGGAGAAACTCTAAGGTTCTGAAGGGGAGGACGACAGTAAGGGCCAGCCATCCGACACGCTAAACATTCCTTTCTTATCTTTTCGGCCACTACGTCAGGCATTTGTAGTGCCGATTTTATGTTTGGGCTAGTCGTAGCCTGCCTCTGCCCTTCATACGGTATGCGGAAACCCACCAAAAATCCGGCAGCCAGATAATCAGCGGCCTCCCTTTTTGGATAAGTCCGTAACAACGCCAACAACGATGACACTATTACCGGGGACGTTGCTAGGGTGGTGAGCTCCACCGGGACCTCATTCAGTCTTTTGACTTCCGATTGTTCCTGAATTCGACGACCCACTCCTCTTTTTTGCGGTGGGCTGGCTAGATCGAAAGGGCCGGTTCGAACCGAGCCGACCACAATCCAACCTAGAATGACTACCCCCACACCCCTCACAGCTGTGCTCAAAGCGGCACCGATGCCGTTGACACGTTCCCTTGTTGTAGTCCCAACACAATCCCCTGCTTTCCCGCCTGCTGCCAGACCCTCGTCTCTCATATTCAGTTCTCTGAACATAGGGGCCCACTTTGACCATCCAAGAGTCATGCTCTTTTAAGTCCCATCTGGCCTGGCCATTGTTGGAAGCCTTCTCCCTAGCTTTTTTATCATATGCAATTGCTGCGGTGTCCCCCGATAACACTTTTGCCTCCATCACGTTGGTAAAGTGCCTGATCAAGTGCCACCGCCGTTCCGGAAATGCACCTGCCACCAAAAACATATATTCCCCAAAACCTCTGATCCAGTTGGTGAAATTCCGCTCCACCATGTTGTGGCTTTTTCGTACCCTCCCCCTCTTGGAGCCCGTCTTGGGGGCTTCATCCTCAGGGCGTACAAAATCAAAGACATCCACATAATATCCAGTCAAAGCCTTTGAACTCTGTCTCGTGGATACCAGGAGGGTCATCCCCTGCTAGGAAACCCGTTGGAGGCTGAGTAGGTTTTCCCGCCCCCAAACCCTCACTGTAATACAACCTTGTTGCCTCCCTGTATCAAGCCAGCCACGAGGGAAGGCCTGGGACCAAGGCCCCCTTTAACCAATACGCTACATCCCCCTGACTCGCCATCACAGTGTCATCCTCAGATGTAGAGGACTCACTGCCAGAGCTGTCCGAATGTCGTGCCTGGGAGCGCTTGCTCCGACTGTGCTTCCGGCGCTTCTTACCCTTATCTGCAGGGGTGACCAGCTCGCCTTGAGCCAAAGGAATGGATCCAACAGCAGCAGCCGGACCAGGTTGTGCTGCCGGGACCTCAATCACTGCTGGTGTTAAATCAAGCTGTGCCATTGGCGGATGCCCTTCGGCGCGGCTAAGGCCAGGCTGCCCCGAGTTCCCCTGAGCCATATCAAGAATTAAACCCGGCTGCCCCAAAGATGCCCGGCTAAAACCTGCTGCCTGGCCAGGCGGCATCCCTGAGTTTTCAGCCCCACTAAAGGTCGGCCCCATTTCTGATGATTCTGCCTGTAATGAGGCCCCCCTTTCCCCATTGCTAGAAACTGTAGAAGAGGCTGGCAGATGACCAGTGCCATCTGGCATAACCCCAGCACTTCTAGTACCAGCTGCCAAGCTGAGGTGCCCACCCGGAGTTTGCATGTAGCCTTGCTGAGGAGGAACTGAACTCTCCCCAGCCCCAGCTCTTGCATATGCCCAGGAGGCCTGTGCCCCATTAGAGGCCCAGGTGACATGTTGCCCGGATTGGGGCCCTGCCACCTGCGGACGAATGGGCAGTCCCACTTGGTGCCATGCCCCCTGCTGGCCAGAGAACTGCCCCCTTAAAGGCCAAACCATTTGCTGACCATGAAGTTGGCCAGAGTGGGGCCAAATCGCCTGACCGCTCTCCCCTTCCCAAGAATCAAGATCTCCCCCAAGAGGCCAGTATGAAGTTGGGGGTGCCCCCCAGCCTGGACCCCATCCTCCACTTGGGCTGGCCACCCTGCTCAGAATCTCCCTACCAGGTGCCAGCCCAGCTAAAATTGCCTGCCCAGAGCCCACAGATGCAGGGGGTGCCATCCACCCCTGCCCCTGTGCCTGATGTGGCTCTGCCAGAGGGGGGTATTGTGGTGTTACTCTCCCCTATTGCCCAATCCCCACACTGGCCGGGCTAGCAGCCCTCTGCTGACCACTGCCCTCCATAACAGACCCCATAGGAGGGGAGCTAATTGCCGCAGCCTGCAGCCTCTCACGCTCCCATCTCCTAGCACCCCTTGTCCCATAAGGAGTCTGAACTGGCTGGCTCCCCAGCCCTGAGCTTGACTGTAAATCAGCCCCCACAGCAGCACGCGGAGCAGGCCCGCCATGCGCTTGAGTCACAGCGCGACCAGGCCCCTGAGCTCCGCGGCCCTGCCCCACTCGCTGGGTTGAATCAGCCGTTCGCCAAGGTCCCGATGCCCTACGGGCCCAGCAGCCCCACCCCGGGCCACAGCGCATCTCCGCGGGGCCATCCTCTGCCCGTCTTCCCTGCTGTGGCAAAAGGGGGGAAAATTTTTTCTTTGAAGCCGATCACTCGGGCATCACCTCCGCCATCGGGAGGAAAACTGCCGCTTTTATTTTTTTAAACCAAAAAAGCCTTAGGCAGCTCCTGAAGCCGAGGCAGAGCTCCCTCACGGCAGCTCCAACCTCGGCGGCAGGGAAGAGGGAAAGAGACTCGCGCCTCTTTTCCCTCTCCCTAAATGGGCAACGCTGAGGAGCCTGGGAGGAGAGGCCTGAACTCCCTCCCTCCCAGGTCTTCCCCGGCAACAGAGCCCCCACAGGATCATGGGACTTTCGTGGTTTACACGAAAGGGTGTCTTTATCATGCATGCTATGTGAATCTGCAGGCCAGGTCCTGTTCGTGCGTAACGCTTAGCAGGTATATTTCCTATTCGCTGTATGGATGTAATCAACGACATAAGTAATTTCTTAGCCAACAAGTATTTACGGTTATCTCATAGGCAGTAGAAGATAGAATTTCATAACACTAAGCAACGCTTAGCGGTTATATTTCCTATTTGTTGTATGGATGAAATCAGAGACATAAAGTAATTGAGCCAACGAGTATTTAAGGTTATCATAGTAGAAGATAGAATTTCATAATACTATGTAATAATAATAGAGATTATGGAAATAGGACTACTTGCTTTCGCTATATAACCGTAATTGTTGAATATGGGACGTTCCTTGATGAAGGGAAAAGAAACATGCATGCTATATATCAGGTATATATGCCATTAGTTGTATGGATGTAATCATGACATCAGGTAAATTCTTAGCGTAGTATTTAAGGTGTCTTTCATTCATGCTACATAGCAGGTATATATTCTATTCGTTGTATGGATGTAATCAATCATAAATTAATTTATTAGCCAACCAGTATTTTAAGTTATAAGAGGCAGTAGAAGATAGAATTTCATAACACTTTAAACTAATAATAGAGAATTTTGAAATAGGTTATATTTCCTATTCGTTGTATGGATGAAATCAGTGACAAAGTAATTCGTTAGCTATGGATTACTTAAGGTTAGTAAAAGCAAAAAGAGTCGTTCTCATGTAAACCTATATTACATTTCTGTACACCACCGTGGTTTACACAAAAGGGTGTCTTTATCATGCATGCTAAGTGAATCTGCAGGCCAGGTCCTGTTCAAGTGGGTAACGCTTAGCAGGTATATTTCTTATTCGTTGTATGGATGAAATCAGTGACATAAAGTAATTCGTTAGCTATCCATTACTTAAGGTTATCAGAGTAGAAGATAGAATTTCATAATACTATGTAATAATAATAGAGATTATGGAAATAGCACTACTTTCTTTCGCTATATAACCGTAATTGTTCAATATGTGACGTTCCTTGATGAAGGGAAAAGAAACTTCCATGCTATATATCAGGTATATATCTCATTAGTTGTATGGATGTAATCATGACATCAGGTAAATTCTTATCATAGAATCATAGAATCATAGAATCATAGAGTTGGAAGGGGCCATACAGGCCATCTAGTCCAACCCCCTGCTCAACGCAGGATTAGCCCTAAGCATCCTAAAGCATCCAAGAAAAGTGTGTATCCAACCTTTGCTTGAAGACTGCCAGTGAGGGGGAGCTCACCACCTCCTAAGGCAGCCTATTCCACTGCTGAACTACTCTGACTGAAAATCTTTTTCCTGATATCTAGCCTATATCGTTGTACTTGAAGTTTAAACCCATTACTGCGTGTCCTCTCCTCTGCAGCCAACAGAAACAGCATCCTGCCCTCTTCCAAGTGAAAACCTTTCAAATACTTAAAGAGAGCTATCATGTCCCCTCTCAACCTCCTTTTCTCCAAGCTGAACATTCCCAAGTCCCTCAACCTATTTTCATAGGGCTTGGTCCCTTGGCCCCAGATCATCTTCGTCGCTCTCCTCTGTACCCTTTCAATTTTATCTACGTCCTTCTTGAAGTGAGGCCTCCAGAACTGCACACAGTACTCCAAGTGTGGTCTGACCAGTGCTGTATACAATGGGACTATGACATCTTGTGATTTTGATGTGATACCTCTGTTGATACAGCCCAAAATGGCATTTGCCTTTTTTACCGCTGCATCACACTGCCTGCTCATGTTTAGTTTACAATCCACAAGGACCCCAAGGTCTCGTTCACACAGTGTTACCTAGAAGCGTATCCCCCATCCAGTAGGCATACTTTTCATTTTTCTGACCCAGATGCAGAACTTTACACTTATCTTTATTAAATTGCATCTTGTTCTCATTTGCCCATTTTTCCATTGTGTTCAGATCTCGTTGAACTCTGTCTCTATCTTCCGGAGTATTTGGCAGTCCTCCCAATTTGGTGTCATCTGCAAACTTGATGAGTAGTCCCTCCACCCCCTCATCTAGATCATTAATAAATATGTTAAAAAGTACCGGGCCAAGCACCGAGCCCTGAGGTACCCCGCTAATCACCTCTCTCCAGTCTGATGAAACACCATTGACAACAACTCTTTGAGTGCGGTTCTCTAACCAATTCCCTATCCACCTGACTATCTGAAAATCCAGATTGCAGTCCTTCAATTTATCCATCAGAACATCATGGGGAACCTTGTCAAAAGCTTTACTAAAATCCAAGTAAATTACATCAACCGAATTTCCCCGATCCAGCAAACCTGTTACTTGGTCAAAAAAGGAAACCAGGTTGGTCTGGCAGGACCTGTTGAAGACAAATCCATGCTGACTTCCTTGGATCACCAAATTGTCCTCCAGATGTTTGCAGATCGCTCCCTTTAATATCTGCTCCATTATCTTCCCCACAACAGAGGTCAGACTCACTGGTCTGTAGTTTCCCGGGTCATCCTTCCTCCCTTTTTTGAAGATCGGAATAACATTTGCTCTCTTCCAGTCCTCCGGGACATCTCCAGTCCTTAAAGAGGTTCCGAAGATGATGGACAAGGGCTGTGCAAGTTCTCTGGAAAGTTCTTTGAGTACTCTCGGGTGCATTTCATCCGGACCAGGGGATTTGAACTCATCCAGTGCAGCTAAATGCCTCTCGACAACCTCTCTATCCATGTTAACCTGCCACCCAGACACTGTCCTTTGGCTATGGCCATCTCTAGATGTGCCTAAACACTTTGACCTGTGGGAAAAAACAGATGTAAAATAGGCACTAAGCCTTTCTGCTTTCTCTGCATCTTCCGTTAGAGTTTGTCCAACCGCACCCAACAGTGGGCCTATTGCTTCCTTTACTTTATGTTTGCTCCTCACATAACTGAAAAATCTTTTCTTGTTACAATGGGCTTCCCTGGCCAATCTTAGCTCACTCTCAGCTTTGGCCTTTCTGATGATTGATCTACAGTGCCTAGTAACCTGTAGGTACTCTTCTTTAGAGCTCTGTCCTTCCCTCCATTTCCTGAACATTTTCCTTTTCTTTCTTAGTTCCTCTTGAAGTTCTCTGTTCATCCAAATAGGCTTCTTAGAGCTCCTGCAGTGTTTTCGTCTTTCTGGGATAGTCATTGATTGAGCATGCAATAGCTCCTGTTTGAGTAGCGCCCACCCTTCACATGCTCTCTTCCCTTCCAGCATTCTCATCCATGGTATGACACTCATCATGTCTCTGAGTTTATTAAAGTTTGCCCTACGAAAGTCCAACATCCGCGTCTGGCTACAAGCTTCCTTGGCTCCCCATCTCAAAAGGAATTCTATGAGGACATGGTCACTTCCCCCTAGGGTCCCCACCTCCTTCACCTCATCCACCAACTCTTGCCTGTTGGTCAGTATTAAGTCCAGTATGGATGAACCTCTTGTGGGTTCATCTACCATTTGATAAATGAAATTGTCAGCCAGGCAGGTCAGAAAGTTGCATGACTGAGGACGCTTCGCAGAGTTTGTTTCCCAGCACACATCTGGGAAATTGAAGTCACCCATGATGACAAGGTCCTGCCGCTTGGATATTTTCTCAAGCTGCTCACAAAGTGATCCACATCCTCTCGTTGGTCAGGCGGTCGGTAGCAGACACCAACCACCACACTGTTTGTTTTCCCCTTGCTTATTTTCACCCAGATGCTTTCCACTGTAGATATGCTCTCCTCCACTAGAATTTCCTGACAGGTAAGCCCTTTCCTCACATACAGTGCCACTCCTCCACCTCTTCGATCTATTCTGTTTTTTCTGAACAGTTCATATCCATCCACCATTACATTCCAGTCATGAGAATCATTCCACCAAGTTTCTGTGATGCCTACTAGATCATACCTTTCCATCAGCATGAGAAGTTCCAGCTCTTCCTTTTTATTGCCCATGCTTCGGGCGTTAGTATAAAGACATCTGAATCCTTTTACTTTTGGTTCCCTATGAGCAGGCCTTGCCGGTTGGGCTGCCTCCGATCGTTTTCCTTCCATACACTCCCTATGTTGATCGTTTCCTTCCCCTAGTGGCTTTAGTTTAAAGCTCTCCTGATGAATCTCCCCAGGTTCCTGCCAAACACATTCTTCCCCAGTTTCGATCAGTCCAACAGGTGCTAGTAGGCCTTCCTCAAGAAAGCCTATCCCATGGTCCCAGAAACCAAATCTCTCCTGCCGGCACCAACTACGCAGCCAGTGATTCACCTCCATTATCTTCCTCTCCCGACGCATTCCTCTTCCCTTGACAGGCAAGATTGAAGAGAATACCACTTGTGCCCCCATTTGCTTGAGCTTCCTCCCCAGATCTTGATAGTCTTTTTTAATAGGAGCGATGGTATTCAGGGACATGTCATTCGTTCCCACATGGACCATCACAAATAGGTAGCGATCCATAGATTTGAGGAGTTTGGGCAGCCGTTCTGAAACATCTTTAATTTTTGCCCCTGGCAAGCAACACACCTCTCGGGTTTGGGGGTCGGGCCCAGCCACATGGCGATCCATTCCTCTTAGCAGGGAGTCTCCAATTACCAGTACTCTCCTTTTTTTTTTCTTCTCAACTCCATTTCCTTCTGTCCCCGTGGCCTCTTCCCTTTGTCTTAGAGTTTGTTTTGGGACCTCTTCCCTTATTGACCCTTGCACCTCCTCTGCAAGGGCCTGAAATCTATTCTGGAGCTCCAAAGGCCCTGAGAACTGTCTCGCTCTTCGCTGTTGAGTCTTTTTCCGAACTGTCTGCAGAGGCTCCCTATTGTGGTCAATCTCCTTATCCTCTTCAGGACTAGTTGTATTGTCTTTATTCCGAGTTGCAGGGCTCTGGTCTATGAACTCCTCCCCTTCCTTACTTTGGGTCAGAGTAATAATTTTGTTTTCTAATCCCCTAATCTTTTCCTCCAAAAGTCTTACCAGTTTACACTTGGGGCAGATGTAGTCCATCTTGTCTTCTGGGAGGAAGGCAATCATGTCACACTCATTGCAGATGATGGGATGAGTGTCCTGGAGTTCCATTGTAATGTCTAGGCAGTGCAAGTACTGGTCAGCAGAAACTCTCCCCAGTAGCTCCCTCCACGTGCTCTCAGTTGTCTGAGCTCTGCCTCTGGCGAGGAGCAGCCCTTTTTAAGCCTCCCAACAATTACCCAGCAATCACCTCGCCCAGGCAGCACTATAGCCTCACCTGGTCAGCAGCAACTCTCCCCAGTAGCTCTCTCCACGTGCTCTCAGTTGTCTTAGCCAAGTATTTAAGGTGTCTTTATCATTCATGCTACATAGCAGGTATATAAACCATTAGTTGTATGGATGTAATCAATCATAAATTAATTTATTAGCCTACCAATATTTTAGGTTATGATAGGCAGTAGAAGGGGAAGGCACTTGGGGAAGGCACTGGCAAACCACCCGGTATTGAGTCTGCCATGAAAACGCTAGAGGGCATCACCCCAAGGGTCAGACATGACTCGGTGCTTGCACAGGGGATACCTTTACCTTTACCTTAGGCAGTAGAATATAGAATTTCATAACACTTTAAACTAGTAATAGAGAATTTTGAAATACTAGTAGCTTTTGCTATCTGACCATAATAGTTACATCAGTTACATTGTTGAAGTCCTAAGAAACTATCTCGTAATATAATAGGGCTCCTGCTGGTTTTAAGAAGTAATACCGAGAGACTCCATCTGCAGCATAGGATAAACTTGCGGCATGTTCTCTGCTAACTGTATGAAGCCATCAGAAGTAGTAAAGGCAAAATGAGTCGTTCTCGTGAAAATCTTGTTTAAATGTCTGTACACCACTGTGGTTTACACAAAAGGGTGTCTTTATCATGCATGCTATGTGAATCTGCAGGCCAGGTCCTGTTCAAGTGCGTAACGGTTAGCAAGTATATTTCCTATTCGCTGTATGGATGTAATCAACGACATAAAGTAATTTCTTTGGCAACAAGTATTTATGGTTATCTAATAGGCAGTAGAAGATAGAATTTCATAACACTAAGCAACGCTTAGCAGGTATTTCTCCTATTCGTTGTATGGATGAAATCAGTGATATAAAGTAATTCGCTAACCAACGAGTATTTAAAGTTATCATAGTAGATGATAGAATTTCATAATACAATGTAATAATAATACAGGATATGGAAATAGCACTACATGTTTTCGCTATATAACCATAATTGTTAAATATGTGACATTCCTTGATGAAGGGAAAAGAAACATGCATGCTATATATCATGTATATATGCCATTAGATGTATGAAATCAGGTAAATTCTTAGCCAAGTATTTAAGGTGTCTTTATCATTCATGCTACATAGCAGGTACATGTCCTATTCGTTGTACGGATGTAATCTCGTTGTACGGATGTAATCTCGTAATATAATAGGGTTCCTACTGGTTTTAAGAAGCAATACAAAGAGACTCCATCTGCAGCAAAGGATAAACTTGCGGGATGTTCTCTGCTAACTGTATGAAGCCATCAGAAGTAGTAAGGGCAAAATGAGTCGTTCTCGTGTAAATCTTGTTTACATGTCTGTACACCACCGTGGTTTACAAGAAAGGGTGTCTTTATCATACATGCTATGCAGGCCAGGTCCTGTTCGTGCATAACGCTTAGCAGGTATATTTCCTATTCGCTGTATGGATGTAATCAACGACATAAAGTAATTTCTTAGCCAACAAGTATTTACGGTTATCTCATAGGCAATAGAAGATAGAATTTCATAACACTAAGCAACGCTTAGCGGTTATATTTCCTATTCGTTGTATGGATGAAATCAGAGACATAAAGTAATTCAGCCAACGAGTATTTAAGGTTATCACAGTAGAAGATAGAATTTCATAATACTATGTAATAATAATAGAGATTATGTAAATAGCACTACTTGCTTTCGCTATATAACCGTAATTGTTAAATATGGGATGTTCCTTGATTAAGGGAAAAGAAACATGCATGCTATATATCAGGTATATATGCCATTAGTTGTATGGATGTAATCATGACATCAGGTAAATTCTTAGCGAAGTATTTAAGGTGTCTTTCATTCATGCTACATAGCAGGTATATATCCCATTCATTGTATGGATGTAATCAATCATAAATTAATTTATTAGCCAACCAGTATTTTAGGTTATATGAGGCAGTAGATGATAGAATTTCATAACAAACTAATAATAGAGTTTTTTGAAATAGCACTAGTAGCTTTTGCTATTTGACCATAATAGTTAAATAAGTCAGTTACATTGTTGAAGTCCTAAGAAACTATCTCGTAATATAATAGGGCTCCTACTGGTTTTAAGAAGCAATACCAAGAGACTCCATCTGCAGCATAGGATAAACTTGCGGGATGTTCTCTGATAAGTGTATGAAGCCATCAGAAGTAGTAAAGCCAAAATGAGTCGTTCTTGTATAAATATTGTTTACATGTCTGTACACCACCGTGGTTTATAAGAAAGGGTGTCTTTATCATGCATGCTATGCAGGCCAGGTCCTGTTCGTGCGTAACGCTTAGCAGGTATATTTCCTATTCGCTGTATGGATGTAATCAACGACATAAGTAATTTCTTAGCCAACACGTCTTTACGGTTATCTCATAGGCAGTAGAAGATAGAATTTCATAGCACTAAGCAACGCTTTGTGGTTATATTTCCTATTAGTTGTATGGATGATATCAGTGACATAAAGTGATTCGTTAGCTATCGATTACTTAAGGTTATCATAGTAGAATTTAGAATTTCATAATACTATGTAATAATAATAGAGATTATGGAAACAGCACTACTTGCTTTCGCTATATAACCGTAATAGTTAAATATGGGACGTTCCTTGATGAAGGGAAAAGAAACATGCATGCTATGTATCAGGTATATATGCCATTAGTTTTTATGGATGTAATCATGACATCAGGTAAATTCTTAGTGAAGTATTTAATGTGTCTCATTCATGCTACATAGCAGTTATATATCCCATTCGTTGTATGGATTTAATCAATCATAAATTAATTTATTAGCCAACCAGTATTTTAGGTTATATGAGGCAGTAGATGATAGAATTTCATAACACTTTAAACTAATAATAGAGAATTTTGAAATAGCACTAGTAGCTTTTGCTATTTGACCATAATTGTTAAATAAGTCAGTTACATTGTTGAAGTCCTAAGGAACTATCTTGTAATATAATAGGGCTCCTACTGGTTTTAAGAAGCAATACCAAGAGACTCCATCTGCAGCATAGGATAAACTTGCGGGATGTTCTCTGCTAACTGTATGAAGCCATCAGAAGTTGTTGTTATGTGCGAAGTCGTGTCCGACCCATCGCGACCCCATGGACAATGATCCTCCAGGCCTTCCTGTCCTCTACCATTCCCCGGAGTCCATTTAAGTTTGCCCCGACTGCTTCAGTGACTCCATCCATCCACCTCATTCTCTGTCGTCCCCTTCTTCTTTTGCCCTCGATCTCTCCCAGCATTAGGCTCTTCTCCAGGGAGTCCTTCCTTCTCATGAGGTGGCCAAAATATTTGAGTTTCATCTTCAGGATCTGGCCTTCTAAAGAGCAGTCAGGGCTGATCTCCTCTAGGACTGACTGGTTTGTTCACCTTGCAGTCCAAGGGACTCGCAAGAGTCTTCTCCAGCACCAGAGTTCAAAAGCCTCAATTCTTTGACGCTCGGCCTTCCTTATGGTCCAACTTTCGCAGCCATACATTGCAACTGGGAAGACCATAGCCTTGACTAAACGCACTTTTGTTGGCAGGGTGATGTCTCTGCTTTTTAGGATGCTGTCTAGATTTGCCATAGCTTTCCTCCCCAGGAGCAAGCGTCTTTTAATTTCTTTGCTGCAGTCCCCATCTGCAGTGATCTTGGAGTCCAGGAAAATAAAATCTGTCACTATCTCCATTTCTTCCCCTTCTATTTGCCAGGAATTGAGAGGGCCGAATGCCATGATCTTTGTTTTCTTGATGTTGAGTTTCAAGCCAACTTTGGCACTCTCCTCCTTCACCCGCATCAACAGGCTCTTTAGTTCCTCTTCACTTTCTGCCATTAGAGTGGTATCATCTGCATATCTGAGGTTGTTGATATTTCTCCCTGCAGTCTTGATCCCAATTTGTGACTCCTCTAATCCCGCATTTCTCATGATGTGCTCTGCATACAAGTTAAATAGGCAAGGCGACAGTATACAGCCTTGCCGAACTCCTTTCTCAATTTTGAACCAGTCAGTGATTCCATGTTCAGTTCTCACTGTTGCTTATTGACCTGCATATAAATTTCTCAAGAGACAAATAAGATGCTCTGGTATTCCCATCTCTTTAAGAACTTGCCACAATTTGTTGTGCTCCACACAATCAAAGGCTTTAGCATAGTCAATGAAGCAGAAGTAGACGTTCTTCTGGTACTCCCTAGCTTTCTCCATGATCCAGCGTATGTTGGCAATTTGATCTCTAGTTCCTCTGCCTCTTCGAAATCCTGCCTGTACTTCTGGAAGTTCTCGGTCCACATATTGCTGGAGCCTAGCTTGTAGGATTTTGAGCATAACTTTGCTAGCATGAGAAATTAGTGCGATGGTGCGGTAGTTTGAACATTCTTTGGCATTGCCCTTCTTTGGGATTGGAATGTAAACTGACCTTTTCCAATCCTGTGGCCATTGTTGAGTTTTCCAAATTTGCTGACATATTGAGTGTAGCACTTTTACTGCATCGTCCTTTAAGATTTTGAATAGTTCAACTGGAATGCTATCACTACCACTAGCTTTATTGTTGCTCAGACTTCCTAAGGCCCATTTGACTTCACATTCCAGGATGTCTGGCTCCAGGTCAGTAACTACCCCATTGTGGTCATCAGGGATGTTAAGCTCGCTCTTGTATAGTTCTTCTGTATAATTTTGACACCTTTGTTTGATCTCTTCTGCTTCTGTGAGGTCCCTACCATTTTGGTCCCTTATCATACCCATCTTTGCATGAAACGTTCTCTTCATATCTCCAATTTTCTTGAAAAGATCTCTGGTCCTCCCCATTCTATTGTTTTCTTCTATTTGTTTGCACTGTTCATTTAAGAAGGCATTCTTATCTCTTCTAGCTTTTCTCTGGAATTCTGCATTCAATTGGGTGTATCTTTCTCTTTCTCCCTTGCCTTTCACTTCCCTTCTCTCCTTAGCTATTTGTAAAGCTTCCTCAGACAGCCATTTTGATTTCTTGCATTTCTTTTTCTTTGGGATGGTTTTAGTTGCTACCTCTTGTACAATGTTGCGAACCTCCGTCCATAGTTCTTCAGGCACTCTGTCTATCAGATCTAATTCCTTAAATCTATTTGTCATCTCCACTGTGTATTCGTCAGGGATATGATTTAGTTCATACCTGAGTGGCCTAGTGCTTTTCCCTACTTTCTTCAATTTAAGCCTAAATTTTGCAACAAGAAGCTCATGATCTGAACCACAATCAGCTCCTGGTCTTGTTTTTATTGACTGGATAGAACTTTTCCATCTTTGGCTGCAGAGCACATAGTCAATCTGATTTCTGTGTTGACCGTCTGGTGATGTCCATGTGTAGAGTCGTATCTTGGGTTGCTGGAAAAGAGTGTTTGCTATGACCATTGTATTCTCTTGACAAAATTCTACCAGCCTGTGCCCTGCTTCATTTTGTACTCCAAGGCCAAACTTGCCTGTTATCCCGGTTATCTTTTGGCTTCCTACTTTAGCATTCCAATCCCCCATGATGATAAGCACATCATTTTTGGGCGTTGCTTCTAGAAGGTGTTGTAGGGCTTCATAGAACTGATCAACTTCATCCTCTTCAGCAGCAGTGGTTGGGGCGTAGACCTGGATCACTGTGATGTTGAATGGTTTGCCTTGGATTCGAACTGAGATCATTCTGTCATTTTGGGGATTGTATCCCAAGACTGCTTTTCCTACTCTCTTATTGATTATGAATGCTACTCCATTTCTTCTGCGAGATTCTTGTCCACAGTAGTATACCTGATGGTCATCTGAATTAAATTCACCCATTCCTGTCCATTTTAGTTCACTGATTCCTAAAATGTCGATGTTCAGTCTTCTCATTTCTTGTTTAACCACGTCCAGCTTGCCTTGATTCATGGATCTGACGTTCCAGGTTCCTATGGAATAAAAATCTTTACAGCATCGGACTGTCTTTTCGCCACCAGTTACTTCCACAACTGAGCGTCCTTTCGGCTTTGGCCCAGCCGCTTCATTCATTCTGGCGCTACTCGTACTAGCCGTCTGCTCATTCCCAGTAGCATATTGGACACCTTCCGACCTGAGGGGCTCATCTTCCAGCGTCATATCGTTATACCTATTGGAACTGTCCATAGAGTTTTCATGGCAAAGATACTGGAGTGGTTTGCCATTGCCTTCTCCAGTGGATCACCTTTTGTCAGAGCTCTCAGCTATGACCTGTCCATCTTGGGTGGCCCTGCACGGCATAGCTCATAGCTTCACTGAACTACGCAAGCCCCCTTGCCACAACAAGGCAGCGAACCTTGAAGGGGGCCATCAGAAGTAGTAAAGGCAAAATGAGTAGTTCTCCTGTAAATCTTGTTTACATGTCCGTACACCACCGTGCTTTACAAGAAAGGGTGTCTTTATCATGCATGCTATGTGAATCTGCAGGCCAGGTCCTGTTCGTGCGTAACGCTTAGCAGGTATATTTCCTATTCGCTGTATGGATGTAATCAACGACATAAAGTAATTTCTTAGCCAACAAGTATTTACGGTTATCTCATAGGCAGTAGAAGATAGAATTTCATAACACGAAGCAACGCTTAGCGGTTATATTTCCTATTCGTTGTATGGATGAAATCAGAGACATAAAGTAATTCAGCCAACGAGTGTTTAAGGTTATCATAGTAGAAGATAGAATTTCATAATACTATGTAATAATAATAGAGATTATGGAAATAGCACTACTTGCTTTCGCTATATAACCGTAATTGTTAAATATGGGACGTTCCTTGATGAAGGGAAAAGAAACATGCATGCTATGTATCAGGTATATATGCCATTAGTTGTATGGATGTAATCATGACATCAGGTAAATTCTTAGCGAAGTATTTAAGGTGTCTTTCATTCATGCTACATAGCAGGTATATATCCCATTCGTTGTATGGATGTAATCAATCATAAATTGATTTATTAGCCAACCAGTATTTTAGGTTATATGAGGCAGTAGATGATAGAATTTCATATCACTTTAAACTAATAATAGAGAATTTTGAAATAGCACTAGTAGCTTTTGCTATTTGACCATAATAGTTAAATAGTTACATTGTTACATTGTTGAAGTCCTAAGAAACTATCTCGTAATATAATAGGGTTCCTACTGGTTTTAAGAAGCAATACCAAGAGACTCCATCTGCAGCAAAGGATAAACTTGTGGGATGTTCTCTGCTAACTGTATGAAGCCATCAGAAGTAGTAAAGGCAAAATGAGTCGTTCTCGTGTAAATCTTGTTTACATGTCTGTACACCACCGTGGTTTACAAGAAAGGGTGTCTTTATCATGCATGTTATGCAGGCCAGGTCCTGTTCGTGCGTAACGCTTAGCAGGTATATTTCCTATTCGCTGTATGGATGTAATCAACGACATAAGTAATTTCTTAGCCAACAAGACTTTACGGTTATCTCATAGGCAGTAGAAGATAGTATTTCATAACACTAAGCAACGCTTAGGGGTTATATTTCTTATTAGTTGTATGGATGATATCAGTGACATAAAGTGATTCGTTAGCTATCGATTACTTAAGGTTATCATAGTAGAATTTAGAATTTCATAATACTATGTAATAATAATATGAGCCTCTTGTGGCGCAGTGGTAAGGCAGCCGTCTGAAAACTTTGCCCATGAGGCTGGGAGTTCAATCCCAGCAGCCGGCTCAAGGTTGACTCAGCCTTCCATCCTTCCAAGGTCGGTAAAATGAGTACCCAGCTTGCTGGGGGTAAACGGTAATGACTGGGGAAGGCACTGGCAAACCACCCCGTATTGAGTCTGCCAAGAAAACGCTGCAGGGCGTCACCCCAAGGGTTAGACATGACTCGGTGCTTGCACAGGGGATACCTTTACCTTTAACTTAATGTAGTAATAATAGAGATTATGGAAACAGCACTACTTGCTTTCGCTATATAACCGTAATAAATATGGGACGTTCCTTGATGAAGGGAAAAGAAACATGCATGCTATGTATCAGGTATATATGCCATTAGTTTTTATGGATGTAATCATGACATCAGGTAAATTCTTAGCGAAGTATTTAATGCCATCAGTAGTAGTAAAGGCAAAATGAGTCGTTCTCGTGTAAATCTTGTTTACATGTCTGTACACCACCGTGGTTTACAAGAAAGGGTGTCTTTATCATGCATGCTATGTGAATCTGCAGGCCAGGTCCTGTTCTAGTGCGTAACGCTTAGCAAGTATATTTCCTATTCGTTGTATGGATGATATCAGTGACATAAAGTAATTCGTTAGCTATCAATTAAGGTTATCATAGTAGAATTTAGAATTTCATAATACTATGTAATAATAATAGAGAATATGGAAATAGCACTACTTGATTTCTCTATATAACCGTAATTGTTAAATATGGGACCTTTCTTGATGAAGGGAAAAGAAACATGCATGCTATATATCAGGTATATATGCCATTAGTTGTATGGATGTAATCATTATGTCAGGTAAATTCTTAGCCAAGTATTTAAGGTGTCTTTATCATTCATGCTACATAGCAGGTACATATCCCATTCGTTGTATGGATGGAATCACTCATTAATTTATTAGCCAACCAGTATTTTAGGTTATAAGAGGCAGTAGAAGACAGAATTTCATAACACTTTAAACTAATAATAGAGAATTTTGAAATAGCACTAATGGCTTTTGCTATTTTACCATAATAGTTAAATAAGTCAGTTACATTGTTGAACTCCTAAGAAACTATCTCGTAATACAATAGGGCTCCTACTGGTTTTAAGAAGCAATACCAAGAGACTCCATCTGCAGCATAGGATAAACTTGCGGGATGTTCTCTGCTAACTGTATGAAGCCATCAGAAGTAGTAAAGGCAAAATGTATTTGAAAGGTTGTCACTTGGAGGAGGGCAGGATGCTGTTTTTGTTGGCTGCAGAGGAGTGGACACGCAGTAATGGGTTTAAACTTGAAGTACAACGATACAAGCTAGATATCAGGAAAAAATTTTTCACAGTCAGAGTAGTTCAGCAGTGGAATAGGCTGCCTAAGGAGGTGGTGAGCTCCCCCTCACTGGCAGTCTTCAAGCAGAGGTTGGATACACGCTTTTCTTGGATGCTTTAGGATGCTTAGGGCTAATCCTGCGTTGAGCAGGGGGTTGGACTAGATGGCCTGTATGGCCCCTTCCAACTCTATGATTCTATGATTCTATGATTCTATATATCCCATTTGTTGTATGGATGTAATCAATCATAAATTAATTTATTAGGTTATAAGAGGCAGTAGAAGATAGAATTTCATGACACGTTAAACTAATAATAGAGAATTTTGAAATAGCACTAGTGCCTTTTGCTATTTGACCATAATAGTTAAATAAGTCAGTTACATTGTTGAAGTCCTAAGAAACTATCTTGTAATATAATAGGGCTCCTACTGGTTTTAAGAAGCAATACCAAGAGACTCCATCTGCAACATAGGATAAACGGTTCAAGTGGGTAAAGCTTAGCAGGTATATTTCCTATTCGCGGTATGGATGTAATCAACAACATAAAGTAATTTCTTAGCCAACAAGTATTTACGGTTATCTCATAGGCAGTAGAAGATAGAATTTCATAACACTAAGCAACACTTAGCGGTTATATTTCCTATTTGTTGTATGGATGATATCAGTGACATAAAATAATTCATTAGCTATCTATTACTTAAGGTTATCATAGTAGATGATAGAATTTCATTATACTATGTAACAATAATAGAGATTATGGAAATGGCACTACTTGCTTTCGCTATATAACCGTAATTGTTAAATATGTGACGTTCCTTGATGAAGGGAAAACAAACATGCATGCTATATATCAGGTATATATGCCATTAGTTGTATGGATGTAATGACATCAGGTAAATTATTAGCGAAGTATTTAAGGTGTCTTTCAATCTTTCTACATTCTTTCATTCATGCTACATAGCAGCTCTAAGAAGCCTATTTGGATGAACAGAGAACTTCAAGAGGAACTAAGAAAGAAAAGGAAAATGTTCAGGAAATGGAGGGAAAGACAGACCTCTAAAGAAGAGTACCTACTGGTTACTAGGTACTGTATATCAATCATCAGAAAGGCCAAAGCTGAGAGTGAGCTAAGATTGGCCAGGGAAGCCCATTGTAACAAGAAAAGATTTTTCAGTTATGTGAGGAGGAAACGTAAAGTAAAGGAGGCAATAGGCCCACTTTTGGGTGCGGATGGACAAACTCTAACGAAAGATGCAGAGAAAGCAGAAAGGCTTAGTGCCTATTTTACATCTGTTTTTTCCCACAGGTCAAAGTGTTTAGGCACATCTAGAGATGGCCGTAGCCAAAGGATAGTGTCTGGGTGGCAGGTTAACATGGATAGAGAGGTTGTCGAGAGGCATTTAGCTGCACTGGATGAGTTCAAATCCCCTGGTCCGGATGAAATGCACCCGAGAGTACTCAAAGAACTTTCCAGAGAACTTGCACAGCCCTTGTCCATCATCTTCGGAAACTCTTTAAGGACTGGAGATGTCCCGGAGGACTGGAAAAGAGCAAACGTTATTCCGATCTTCAAAAAAGGGAGGAAGGATGACCCAGGAAACTACAGACCAGTGAGTCTGACCGCTGTTGTGGGGAAGATAATGGAGCAGATATTAAAGGGAGCGATCTGCAAACATCTGGAGGACAATTTGGTGATCCAAGGAAGTCAGCATGGATTTGTCTCCAACAGGTCCTGCCAGACCAACCTAGTTTCCTTTTTTGACCAAGTAACAGGCTTGCTGGATCGGGGAAATTCGGTTGATGTCATTTACTTGGATTTTAGTAAAGCTTTTGACAAGGTTCCCCATGATGTTCTGATGGATAAGTTGAAGGACTGCAATCTGGATCTTCAGATAGTTAAGTGGATAGGGAATTGGTTAGAGAACCGCACTCAAAGAGTTGTTGTCAATGGTGTTTCATCAGACTGGAGAGAGGTGAGTAGCGGGGTACCTCAGGGCTCGGTGCTCGGCCCGGTACTTTTTAACATATTTATTAATGATCTAGATGAGGGGGTGGAGGGACTACTCATCAAGTTTGCAGATGACACCAAACTGGGAGGACTGGCAAATACTCCGGAAGATAGAGACAGAGTTCAACGAGATCTGAACACAATGGAAAAATGGGCAAATGAGAACAAGATGCAATTTAATAAAGATAAGTGTAAAGTTCTGCATCTGGGTCAGAAAAATGAAAAGCATGCCTACTGGATGGGGGATACGCTTCTAGGTAGCACTGTGTGTGAACGAGACTTTGGGGTACTTGTGGATTGTAAACTAAACATGAGCAGGCAGTGTGATGCAGCGATAAAAAAGGCAAATGCCATTTTGGGCTGTATCAACAGAGGCATCACATCAAAATCACAAGATGTCATAGTCCCATTGTATACGGCACTGGTCAGACCACACCTGGAGTACTGTGTGCAGTTCTGGAGGCCTCACTTCAAGAAGGACGTCGATAAAATTGAAAGGGTACAGAGGAGAGCGACGAAGATGATTTGGGGCCAAGGGACCAAGCCCTATGCAGATAGGTTGAGGGACTTGGGAATGTTCAGCCCGGAGAAAAGGAGGTTGAGAGGGGACATGATAGCCCTCTTTAAGTATTTGAAAGGTTGTCACTTGGAGGAGGGCAGGATGCTGTTTCTGCTGGCTGCAGAGGAGAGGACACGCAGTAAGGGGTTTAAACTTCAAGTACAACGATATAGGCTAGATATCAGGAAAAAGTTTTTCACAGTCAGAGTAGTTCAGCAGTGGAATAGGCTGCCTAAGGAGGTGGTGAGCTCCCCCTCACTGGCAGTCTTCAAGCAAAGGTTGGATACACACTTTTCTTGGATGCTTTAGGATGCTTAGGGCTAATCCTGCGTTGAGCAGGGGGTTGGACTAGATGGCCTGTATGGCCCCTTCCAACTCTATGATTCTATGATTCTATGATTCTATATATCCCATTTGTTGTATGGATGTAATCAATCATAAATTAATTTATTAGGTTATAAGAGGCAGTAGAAGATAGAATTTCATAACACTTTAAACTAATAATAGAGAATTTTGAAATAGCACTAGTGGATTTTCCTATTTGTCCATAATAGTTAAATAAGTCATAGAATCATAGAATCATAGAATTTACGGTTATCTAATAGGCAGAAGAAGATAGAATTTCATAACACTAAGAATTTCATAACGCTAAGCAACGCTTAGCAGGTATATTTTCTAGTAGTTGTATGGATGAAATCAGTGATATAAAGTAATTCGTTAGCCGACGAGTATTTAAGGTTATCATAGTAGAAGATAGAATTTCATAATACTATGTAATAATAATAGAGAATATGGAAATAGCACTACTTGGTTTCGCCATATAACCGTAATTGTTACATATGTGACATTCCTTGATGAAGGCAAAAGAAACATGCATGCTATATATCAGGTATATATGCCATATATGCCAAACCCCAGGGGTCATCTGGAGGTCCCCCAACAGGACCAAAAGTTCAGAAGACCTCCCATTGTTGCCCCCCAATCACCAAGGATACAAAGCATCACTACCTCAGACTTAAGAATGTAAGAAAACATGTTGGATCAGGCAAGTGGCCCATCCAGGCCAATACTCTGTCACACAATGACCAAAACTCAAGAGCCATCAGGAGGTCCACCAAAGGGGAGGTCCACCAATCTCTAGAGCTTCACTGCTTTACTCCTAACCACTACACAAAACTGGAGAGCCAGTGAGGACTTCTAATCTGGCATGCCGGGTTCGATTCTGCACACCCCCACATACAGCCAGCTGGGTGACCTTGGGCTTGCCACGGCACTGATAAAACTGTTATGACCGAGCAGTGATATCAGGGCTCTCTCAGCCTCACCCACCTCACAGGGTGTCTGTTGTGGGGAGAGGAAAGGTAAGGTATGAGCCTCCTTCGGGTAGAGAAAAGTGGCATATAAGAATCAACTCTTCTCCTTCTCCTTCTCCTTCTCCTTCTCCTTCTCCTTCTTCTCTCTCTGAAGTAGAAAGTGCTCAGATGGTTACCTGCTTGGGAACCTACAAAAAAAAAAAAAAAGGAAGAGGGAAGAATAACTAAGTTCCTAGGACAGCAATGGGATAAAAGACAGGAAAGGAAATAAATACCAAATATTGTCAGAACAAGTTTCTTTCTTTGTTCTTTCTTCTCTTTCGGAGGGGCAGAAGAACATGTAAACTGAGAGCTTCATCCTTTGAAGAAGACATATGCATGGGAGACATACATTTAAAAAAAATTGGTATTATTTAATATCAAAATCTCTGACTGCAAGGCTTTCAGGGACACAAAAGCAAGTGCTCAGGGAGACTGTGCAAGGCCCAAAGGGATAGAAAACATTAACTCACAAGGGTTTAGTCTGCATGGGGCTTTATACCCACTTCCATATCGAATAATTCCCTGCAGTCTACATTGAATATGATTTCCATTTTAATTTTGGGCACTCTGCAACATGCATGATTGATTCAGGATGACTCTACCTATCCTCCGCGATGGCTCGGGTGACAGCCCTCATCCACCTCATCTGTGCTACTTTAGCCAGAATGAGGGAGGAAAGTGAGCATCTAATAGGGAGGTTGAGGCTTCGAGGATGCCAGGGTACCCTGCGCCATCTTCCCTTCAACTGTAACCAGCAAGGCAACTACCTGAGAATATTGCTCAGGTCTAGGAGGTGCAGGTGGTTTGCCTTAACGGAGGTGCGGTTTCCCAGACAGGTGTGGGTTGAAAGGAGAACCACCGACTGGTGGGAGAACTTTGTTCTGTCAACCTGGAGTACTGATAAGTGGACAAGTCAACTTCAGGATGAGCAGAGCAACGTTTACCGAGCTGGTGTTCGCGCTCAGAGGGAGGCTGCAGCACCAGGCAACCCTGATGCGCCTTCCCATACCTGAGGAGAAGAGGGTGGCTGTAGTGATTTGGTACTTAGCCAACACCTCCTGCTATAGACTGGTCTGTTTGGGCTGGGAATGTCAACTGCTGGAGAAATAGTGCTTGAGGTGTGCTTCGCAATGGAAGCGGAGCTTTACTCCAAAGTCGTTTGTCTAGGTGAGGATATTGGCAAGGTAAGTAGACTGTGGTCTTGAAGTGCTAGGTAATCATATTTTAACTAATAAAGCCTCGCAGCAATGCAGAATGGTTGCAATGACCCCACAGGCATCTTCAGGGAAGACCACTGGAAATCATTGTGATGCTTTTTGTTTTTTTTTGTTTCCTCTATAGAATCATAGAATCATAGAGTTGTGACCTCATGGGTCATCCAACCCCCTGCACTATGCAGGACACTCACAGAATCACACAGAATCACACAGAATCATAGAGTTGGAAGGGGCCATACAGGCCATCTAGTCCAACCCCCTGCTCAATGCAGGATCAGCCCAATGCATCCTAAAGCATCCAAGAAAAGTGTGTATCCAACCTTTGCTTGAAGACTGCCAGTGAGGGGGAGCTCACCACCTCCTTAGGCAGCCTATTCCGCTGCTGAACTACTCTGACTGTGAAAATTGTTTTCCTGATAACTAGCCTATATCGTTGTACTTGTAGTTTAAACCCATTACTGCGTGTCCTTTCCTCTGCAGCCAACGGAAACAGCATCCTGCCCTCCTCCAAGTGACAACCTTTCAAATACTATCATGTCCCCTCTCAACCTCCTTTTCTCCAGGCTGAACATTCCCAAGTCCCTCAACCTATCTTCATAGGGTTTGGTCCCTTGGCCCCAGATCATCCTCATCACTCTCCTCTGTACCCTTTCAATTTCATCTACGCCCTTCTTGAAGTGAGGCCTCCAGAACAGTACACAGTACTCCAGGTGCGGTCTGACCAGTGCCGTATACAATGGGACTATGACATCTTGTGATTTTGATGCGATGCCCCTGTTGATACAGCCGAAAATGGCATTCGCCTTTTTTACTGCTGCATCACACTGCCTGCTCATGTTTAGCTTACAATCCACAAATACCTCAAGGACCCGTTCACACACAGTATTACCTAGAAGCATATCCCCCATCCAGTAGGCATGCTTTTCATTTTTCTGACCCAGATGCAGAACTTTACACTTATCTTTATGAAATTGCATTTTGTTTTCATTTGCCCATTTTTCCATTGTGTTCTGATCTCGTTGAACTCTGTTTCTATCTTCTAGAGTATTTGCCAGTCCTCCCAATTTGGTGTCATCTACAAACTTGAGGAGTAGTCCCTCAACCCCCTCACCTAAATCATTAATAAATATGTAAAAATATGTAAAAAGTACCGGACAGAGCACCGAGCCCTGGGGTACCCCGCTACTCACCTCCCTCCAGTGTGATGAAATGCCATTGACAACAACTCTTTGAGTGAGGTTCTCTAACCAATTCCCTATCCACCTAACTATCTGAAAATCCAGATTGCAGTCCTTAAATTTATCCATCAGGACATCATGGGGAACCTTATCAAAAGCTTTACTAAAATCCAAGTAAACGACATCAACCGAATTTCCACGATCCAGCAAACCTGTCACTTGTTCAAAAAATTGAACCCTTTAATATCTGCTCCATTATCTTCCTCACAACAGAGGTCAGACTCACTGGTTTGTAGTTTCCTGGGTCATCCCTTCCTCTCTTTTTTGAAGATCGGAATAACATTTGCTCTCTTCCAGTCCTCCAGGACATCTATCACTTGGATTCTCATTTGGCAAGGAGGGCCTTCCTTCTTGCCAGAGTCAACTCCTCTCACTCAAGCATGTCCTGGGGAAGATTCAACCAGACTCCCACCTTGAAAAGACTCTGTCTACATGGTTGTAAAGTCCCAGACACTCTCCAACAAGCTTTAATACAGTCATATTTTAGGGATTTAAATTCCAAATTCTAAATCCCTCATCATCAAATTAATACTTTCAGAAAAGGATCCCATTAGACTTGCCAGGGTAGCCGATGCCCTTGGAAGCATGTTCCAAATAAATAATTTATGTTTTATAGTGTGGGAATGTAGTATTGTCTAATCCATTCTGTTTCCTTGGATTGTGTTTGTGTATGCCAATAAAGGTTTTCTGAGTCCAGGGTCATCTAGTCCGACCCCTTGCAGAATGCAAGAAGTCACAATTACCTGCCCACACACTGTGGCCCCAATTTCATACCCAAGTGATTCCCGCCCCCCACCAAAAATCCCCAGAATCCAGACTGGCCGGGAGACAATTCACCTACCATCCCACAGTGGCAATTAGCAGTTCCCTGGGTATGCAAGGAAGGACCACAAGAGACAAACACTGGCTCATCCCTTCCTACCCACCCACTCACAATTTGCTCAAGTTCATAAAATCAGCATTTCTGTCAGATGACAGAAAGCTTCCAAAGATGGAAAACTCATCACCTTCCAAGAAAGCCTGTTCCACTAAGGAACCGCTCTGTTAGGAACTTCTTCCGGATATTTAGCCAAAAATTCTTTTGAATTAATTTCAACCCATTGGTTCTGGTCTGACCTTCTGGGGCAACAGAAAACAACTCTGTTCCATCTTCTCTATGACAGCTCTTCAAATATTTGGTTATATTACCTCTTAGTCGTCTTCTCTGCAGCCTAAACACACCAAGCTCCCCCAACCTCTCCTCATACGACTTCATCTTCAAACCCCTCATCATCTTCCTAGCTCTCCTCTGGACATGCTCCAGTTTCTCTACACCTTTCTTCAGTTGTGGTGCCCAGTTGTGGAGAGCCAGTTTGGTGTAGTGGTTAGGAGTGCGGACTTCTAATCTGGCATGCCAGGTTCGATTCTGCGCTCCCCCACATGCATCCAGCTGGGTGACCTTGGGCTCGCCACGGCGCTGATAAAACTGTTCTGACCGAGCAGTGATATCAGGGCTCTCTCAGCCTCACCCACCCCACAGGGAGTCTGTTGTGGGGAGAGGAATGGGAAGGCGACTGTAAGCCGCTTTGAGCCTCCTTCGGGTAGGGAAAAGCGGCATATAAGAACCAACTCTTCTTCTTCTTCACAACTGAACACAGTATTCCAAGTGAGGTCTAACCAGAGCAGAGTAAAGTGGTAACATCACCTCATGTGATCAGGAAACTATACTTCTTTTAATACAGCCCAAAATATCATTTGACTTATTTCCTTTTTTAGCTACCAAGTAACACTGCTGTGACTCCCTCCCTCTTGCTGCCAGACTTCCTTAGCTACCTCCGGGGGCTGCACAAGCAGCCTATCATTTCAGCTAACTCAGGGAGGGGCCCAGATCTTACTTGCCCTGGCCCCACCCAAAGACCTGTTGGAAGAGCTCCATTTTACAGGCTCTGTGGTACTGGAAAAGCTCCGTCAGTGCCCTCAGCTCTCCCAGGAACTCATTCCACCTGGTTTGGGCCAGTACTAAAAAGGCCCTGGCATGGGTTGAGGCCTGGCATACCTCCCTTGAGCTAGGGACCTCCAACAGATTCGCACCCACCGAGCTAAGAGCCCAGCAAGGGGCATAATTAGGTAGTCCCGTAGGTATATGTAGAAGAAGAAGAAGAAGAAGAGTTGGTGGTAAGTGAAAGCAGCTGATCGCATTAGATGGTTGATAGTTGTGCAATGAGCCGAAGTAGTAACATACATTGTCTGTGGCATGTTTGTGTTCTTACATCAGGGTAACTGCAATTCCACTTGCAAATGTATCTCACCAAACAGAGGAGAACCCAACACAGGACAACACATGGAAGAAAGTTACAAATAGGTGTCTAAAAATAAGGAGATGCTCTGTCCCTTTGAATCTCAGAAATCATTTCTAGGATCTGCCTGTAGATATTGATAAAGGAGCAAGGACTATTCCCCCAGCCCCCCAAAGCTCAAAAGATTTTTCATGGGCCCCTGCGAATGAGAGGACTAGCTCTTCTGCTCCCCAAGAGGCAGGTGCTGGAAACTGGGGACTCCCTTTTGAGAGGGATGGCGAGCCAAAACTATGTTGATCAGACTTATTTTGAGAGGTGTGCTGTCTACCTGGTGCATGCATCAAGCCTGGAAAGGCTCGTATACAGCCCACAGATCATTACCCCTTCCTCTTCGTTCATGTGGAAACAAATGGTAGTGCCCAGTGCAGCATAAAGGTAAAGGTAAAGGTATCCCCTGTGCAAGCACCAGGTCATGTCTGACCCTTGGGGTGATGCCTAGCGTTTTCATGGCAGACTCAATACGGGGTGGTTTGCCAGTGCCTTCCCCAGTCATTACCGTTTACCCCCCAGCAAGCTGGGTACTCATTTTACCGACCTCGGAAGGATGGAAGGCTGAGTCAACCTTGAGCCAGCTGCTGGGATTGAACTCCCAACCTCATGGGAAGACAGCTTCAGACAGCATGTTGCTGCCTTACCACTCTCCGCCACAAGAGACTCAGTGCAGCATGGAGAAAGTTTTAAAAGAAACTTTGTGGCTCTGAGAAAAAAGGTGAAGGACCTGGGAGCGCAGATTGTGGCTTCATCAGTTCTCCCTGTTAATGGCCATGGCTTGGGAAGGGAGAGGAAAATAATACAAATACATGACTGGCTACGTTACTAGCGTCATCGCGAAAAGTTTGGATTTTTGGACCATGGTGCTATCATGAGGAGGCTCTTCTCTTGGGTAATGGTTTACACCTCACAAGGGTTGGAAAATGTCTTGTGAACCTGGTGAGGAGGGCTTTAAATTAAGTCCAATGAGGGAGTGAGACACTGATTCAAAACTTGGCTTGATGGGGGTGTGGCCAAGATGTCGTCCTGAGAGGATTGCTCTGCAATCACTGAAGCCTGACAGGGGCCAACTGTGGAAGCAATTGGCAGAAAAGAGGAGGGGTACACAAACCCAACCTCACCTTTCTACCCAGGAACTCCTAGGGAACTCTTGGGGCCGTTTCCAATCCTTTTGGGAGTTTATCTCCCCGGATTACAGGCTGTCAGCGTTTCGGGTCAAGAGGATGACCACCATATTTTATCTTGGACTAATTTTCTAAGCTTGGAACAACCAGCTAATAAAAGCCTGCATTTTTCCTAGAGCATCTTTTTTTTCCCCTCCAGCTTGAAGAGAGCAGAAGTCGGAGGAACGCAAAAAATGTGAGTGTTGTGCTTGGTCTCCGCTTCTTCAAAGATAGGCATTCCAATTTCACTCCCCCCCCCCCCCGCTTTTCGTCTAAACTAATTTACAAGAGAATTCTTTCTTCGGCCGGGAGACAAGCCAGCTAAATACGCTTGCTAAAACGGACAATGAAAGACCTTGAGAATTTGTTAATGAGAGCTCAGGGGAAGTTTCTGAAAGAACACGGAGATTCTGGAAATTGATAACATTTAAGCATCCGAACTCTTGCGAGACGAGATTTTATTACATATTGCGTACAGAAATGGAAAATCTAACGCACAGATGTTTTATTTGTTAAACAAAAGCAACCTAGAGATACTGAAAGCAGTTTAAAAGATTGAAAATGAAATTCAACATACCAGGAAAGAGCTCTCAGATAGAATCGACGGTTTGAAGAAAACAGCTGATGAAAACACAAATCAGCTCGCAACATACCAAAATCTAGATGCCAGACAACAGAAGGGGGAGACAACATTGGAAGCAGAACAAGCTAGGAGCACTAAAATTAAAGACATCCCAGAAGAACTTGGGAAAACAGATCTAAGGAAAGAAATTATAAAAAGCCTGGAACATTACATACAGGAAGAAGAGATCCGGATTGATAAAGTATACAGAGCCTATTCAAAGGCGACTGCAAGCAAGAATCAAGCAAAAGACTTTTTTGGCCCTGATAGAAAGGTGACCAGAAATACTCTATACAGGAACCATCAGGTGACACTGCTGAGTGGGGTGGATCAAGAAACACAAATACTTCGAGACCCGCAAGCAGATATGGAAAAGAACACAATTTCATTTTTTGTGACCACCTGAAGAATGTGTTGAACAGTGGAGCATCCACCTGGTTTCCTGTGGGGAAGACAGCAGCAGTAACTCGTAGGTCAGGGCCAATATATGAAGGGAACTGACTTTATACTACCTAAGACAATAATAGAATATATTCTTATAACAGATTATACTCTCATATGTATCAACAATTATTTTGTTAAGAAAGATGGTAATAACTTCTAGATCAGGATTGATATGTGATGGGAACTGAATATGTATGTTAAAAGAGGATGGCAAACTATACTTTCATATGTATCAATTACAAAAAAAACTTGGCTTGATGACAAGAACTGTAGATGGGAACCCTGAAGATTTACAAGGAATGGCACATATGCAGGGAACCATTAACTTACATGTAAATTCAAAAAACTAAAACCCTGGGACACACAAATGAAAGATTACAATGGTTCTACATGTGCACAGAGTATGGGGAACAAGCAGGAAGAACTAGAATGACCTAATAGGCATTACAGGAACCTGGTGGGATAACACTCAGAATTGGAATATTAGGATTGAGGGGAACAACTTATTTAAAAGGGACAGAAAAATAAAGAAGGGGGGAGGAATAGCAGTATATGTTAAGGATGTGTACACTTGTGAGGAGGTGTATCTGAGGATGAAAGTTTAGTTCAGAGCCTTTGGGTAAAAATTAAAGGAGTAGAAAATAATAGTGGTAATATGGTGGAAGTCTGCTGTAGACCCCAGGCCAGGCAGAAGACTTGGATGAGATGCTCCTAGACCAGATTACAAAGTTCTCAGAGAGACCTAGTGGTCATGGGAGATTTCAGTTATCCAGACATCTGTTGGAAGACCAATTCTGCTAAAAATTAAAAAGTCCAATATATTTTTGACTTGTCTTGCTGACAACTTCATTTCCGAGAAAGTGGAGTGGGCAACTAGGGGGTCTGCAATTTTAGACTTGATTTTCACAAATAGGGAAGAACTGATTGATGAAGTGAAAGTATTCATCATACTTGATAGAAGTGACCATATGATTTTGGAATTTGCAATTCTGGGGAACAGAAACGGTACAATGTCAGACATATAGGCTGGGCTTCAGGAAAGCAAATTTTAACAAACTTAAAGTTATGCTTGTTAGGATCCAGTGGTCATAACCAAGGATGAATATAAACAAATAACCAATGCTTGCAGGGAGAGTGTTGGTAAAGCTAAAGCTCAGCATGAGTTTAAGCTAGCAAGAAATGCTAAAAATAACAACAAAAAAAGGTTCTTTAGTTATGTTCAAAGTAAGAAAAAGAATAGGGACATAGTAAGACCATTGCAGGGACCAGAAAGGGTCATTGTAACCGATTAAGTAGACAAGGCTGAACTGCTCAATTTCTATTTCTCTTCAGTCTTGTGAGGGGAATCGTGCTCAACGTGACAAAACTACAAGTACAACGGTATAGGCTAGATATCAGGAAAAACATTTTCGCAGTCAGAGTAGTTCAGCAGTGGAATAGGCTGCCTTAGGAGGTGGTGAGCTCCCCCTCACTGGCAGTCTTCAAGCAAAGGTTGGATACACACTTTTCTTGGATGCTTTAGGATGCTTTGGGCTGATCCTGCGTTGAGCAGGGGGTTGGACTAGATGGCCTGTATGACCCTTTCCAACTCTATGATTCTGTGATTCTGTGATTCTATGAATTCAAAAGAATTTATGGCTAAACATCCCGAAGAAGTTCCTGACAGAACAGTTCCTCAGTGCAACAGGCTTCCTTGGGAGGTGGTCGGTTCTCCTTCTTTGGAAGTACTTAAGCAGAGGCTAGATATCTGACAGAAATGCTGATTTTATGAACTTTGGCAGATTGTGTGTGTGTGGACATTAGTGATTATGCAGGTGCTTAGCTCTTGTGGCCCTTCTGGAATTCTTCAAGAGGTTGGGCTAGATTACCCTCCCTATTCTATTATTCTATTATATAATATACATATGTTTCTATTTTTCAGTCCTAGCCCCAACCTTATGGAATGAGCTCCCTGAAGAGCTGCAGGCCATGCTGAAGCTCTCTGAGTTCTGCAGGGCCTGCAAGATGGACCTCCTCCACCAGCCATTTGGTTGAGGCTGGGTGGTAATTCCCGGGGTATGAGATCAGGTCCCCCCCCACTTCTGGCTCCTGGGCTCAATGGTAGACTGAGCCTGGAGTTGGATGATCTACCCCCTGATCTTCTTCTATTTGTATGATATAATCCATAACGGCTATGATGGCCCTGTTGTTAGGGGATCATAGAATCATAGAGTAAGAGTTAGAAGGGACTTCATGGGTCATCTAGTCCAACCCCATAAACTATGCAGGACACTCACAACCCTATCACCTATCCACTGTAACCTGCCACCTCCTTGAATCCTCACAGAATAAGATTTCTGCCAGATGGCTATCCAGCCTCTGTTTAAAAATCTCCAAAGATGGAGAACCCACCACCTCCAGAGGAAGCCTGTTCCACTGAGAAATGGCTCTGTATGGAACTTCTTCCAGGTGTTTAGACACAATTTCTTTTGCATTAATTTCATCCCATTGGTTCTGGTCCATCCCTCCGGGGCAAAAGAGAACAACTCTGCTCCATCCTCTATATGGCACCCTTTTAAATACTTGAAGATGGTGATCAGATCCCCTCTCAGTCGTCTCCTTTCTAGGCTAAACAGACCAAGCTCCTGCAACCTTTCCTCATATGTCTTGGGCTCCAAACCCCTCACCATTTTTGTTGTACTCCTCTGAACACGTTCCAGTTTGTCTTCAACTAGGGTGCCCAAAACTGAACACAGCACTCCAAGTGAGGCCGAACCAGAGCAGAGTAAAGCGGTACCATCACCTCCCGTGATCTGGACATGAAGCTCTGTTTGATATAACCCAAAATCCTATTTGCCTTTTTTTAAAAAATAATTTTATTATTTGTTATTATATAAAGCATTTACAAAAAGGTAAAAGAAAAAAAAGGGCCCGGTTGATAAGTAATTATTTCATTGTCTATACATCGTCTATACAAGTATACCATACTTATTTGCCTTTTTAACCATCAAGTCAACTCCAGGAGGAGTTCTTGTTTTTATAGCCATGTACATGGCTATACAAGAGCCTCTTGTTGCGCAGAGTGGTAAGGCAGCAGAAATGTTGTCTGAAAGCTCTGCCCATGAGGCTCGGAGCTTAATCCCAGCAGCTGGCTCAAGGTTGACTCAGCCTTCCATCCTTACGAGGTCGGTAAAATGAGTACCCAGATTGCTGGGGGGTAAATGGTAATCATCAGAAAGGCCAAAGCTGAGAGTGAGCTAAGATTGGCCAGGGAAGCCCATTGTAACAAGAAAAGATTTTTCAGTTATGTGAGGAGCAAACGTAAAGTAAAGGAGGCAATAGGCCCACTGTTGGGTGCGGATGGACAAACTCTAACGGAAGATGCAGAGAAAGCAGAAAGTCTTAGTGCCTATTTTACATCTGTTTTTTCTCACAGGTCAAAGTGTTTAGGCACATCTAGAGACGGCCGTAGCCAAAGGATAGTGTCTGGGTGGCAGGTTAACATGGATAGAGAGGTTGTCGAGAGGCATTTAGCTGCACTGGATGAGTTCAAATCCCCTGGGCCGGATTAAATGCACCCGAGAGTGCTCAAAGAACTTTCCAGACAACTTGCACAGCCCTTGTCCATCATCTTCGGGACCTCTTTAAGGACTGGAGATGTCCCGGAGGACTGGAAGAGAGCAAACGTTATTCCGATCTTCAAAAAAGGGAGGAAGGATGACCCGGGAAACTACAGACCAGTGAGTCTGACCTCTGTTGTGGGGAAGATAATGGAGCAGATATTAAAGGGAGCAATCTGCAAACATCTGGAGGACAATTTGGTGATCCAAGGAAGTCAGCATGGATTTGTCTCCAACAGGTCCTGCCAGACCAACCTAGTTTCCTTTTTTGACCAAGTAACAGGTTTGCTGGGTCGGGGAAATTCGGTTGATGTCATTTACTTGGATTTTAGTAAAGCTTTTGACAAGGTTCCCCATGATGTTCTGATGGATAAGTTGAAGGACTGCAATCTGGATTTTCAGATAGTTAAGTGGATAGGGAATTGGTTAGAGAACCGCACTCAAAGAGTTGTTGTCAATGGTGTTTCATCGGACTGGAGAGAGGTGAGTAGCAGGGTACCTCAGGGCTCGGTGCTCGGCCCGGTATTTTTTAACATATTTATTAATGATCTAGATGAGGGGGTGGAGGGACTACTCATCAAGTTTGCAGATGACACCAAATTGGGAGGACTGGCAAATACTCCGGAAGATAGAGACAGAGTTCAATGAGATCTGAACACAATGGAAAAATGGGCAAATGAGAACAAGATGCAATTTAATAAAGATAAGTGTAAAGTTCTGCATCTGGGTCAGAAAAATGAAAAGCATGCCTACTGGATGGGGGATACGCTTCTAGGTAGCACTGTGTGTGAACGAGACCTTGGTGTACTTGTGGATTGTAAACTAAACATGAGCAGGCAGTGTGATGCAGCGGTAAAAAAGGCAAATGCCATTTTGGGCTGTATCAACAGGGGCATCACATCAAAATCACAAGATGTCATAGTCCCATTGTATACGGCATTGGTCAGACCACACCTGGAGTACTGTATGCAGTTCTGGAGGCCTCACTTCAAGAAGGACGTAGATAAAATTGAAAGGGTACAGAGGAGAGCGACAAAGATGATCTGGGGCCAAGGGACCAAGCCCTATGAAGATAGGTTGAGGGACTTGGGAATGTTCAGCCTGTAGAAAAGGAGTTTGAGAGGGGACATGATAGCCCTCTTTAAGTATTTGAAAGGTTGTCACTTGGAGGAGGGCAGGATGCTGTCTCTGTTGGCTGCAGAGGAGAGGACACGCAGTAATGGGTTTAAACTTCAAGTACAACAATATAGGCTAGATATCAGGAAAAAATTTTCACAGTCAGAGTAGCTCAGCAGTGGAATAGGCTGCCTAAGCAGGTGGTGAGCACCCCCTCACTGCCAGTCTTCAAGCAAAGGTTGGATACACACTTTTCTTGGATGTTTTAGGATGCTTAGGGCTAATCCTGTGTTGAGCAGGGGGTTGGACTAGATGGCCTGTATGGCCCCTTCCACCTCTATGATTCTATGATTCTAAGACTGGGGAAGGCACTGGCAAACCACCCCGTATTGAGTCTGCCATGAAAACGCTAGAGGGCGTCACCCCAAGGGTGACTCGGTGCTTGCACAGGGGATACCTTTACCTTTACCTTTACATTGCTATACATTGTATACTGGAGTTTTATTGTATGGGGTTTTTATAATTGGAATTGTGTTGTTTTATCTGTTATTGTGAACCACCCAGAGCCAGCTTGCTGGGAACAGCGGTATATAATAAACAAACAAACAAATAAATAAGTTTGCTTTTCCCTTCTCTCTACCACAGGATGGCGCCTGGACCTCAGTTTGCTAACCTCACATTCCTGCAACTGGAGAGGGGGGGGGGGACATGTCTTCTCTTGTGCGCCTCTGTGTTTGTGTTACTTGTTCTCAAATTTTTGGCCACCCCCAGCTCCCCCTCCTTTCCTGGATGTTTTAGGCTAACACTTTCTGCTCTCTGCCTCTGGGTGGCCACCCGGCTTGACAGCAGTGCTGCTTCCAAACAGGAATCCTTCTCAGATGCTCCTTGGCACCTCAGAAAGAAAGGAAAACATCAGCACTTCCAAAAAAAGAGGGAGCGGGATTTTCCGTCTGAAACGAAGAGAGTGCTGTCCCCTGCCCCACCCTTGGCCACTCCCGCTGGGTAGGCGTATGGCCTCTTCACACAGCACTCTGGAGAAGAAAGTGACTCCCCCTAGCCCAGCGATTCGATTCATGCAGAGGATTTTCTTTTCTTTTTGACTGAAAGCCAGAGGCAAAGGGAATCCTATGCTCTTGCACCTAGACCTTAAGGACTCCCTTCGAAGAGCCGTTGACTTCTGTGGAAGAGACTCCTTCTCTCCAAACTTCTCCACTAAGTTCTTGATGTCCTTCAAGACCTGCTGACCCACCTGAGTCACCTTGAACTGGAAGATCAGCAGACACCACCGAGAAGGTCTGTCAATTGCACGGAAGGGCTAGAGCTTCATCAAGCTCCTTAGTGATCCTTTGGTGCCACGTTTTAGGAGCTCTTCAATCGGATTTGTGGGCCTTGCCTGGTTCTTTTAAACCAGGCCCACTTTCTCTAAAAAAGCCAGTTGGCGCTCCAATAGGACTCTAGATCCCCCACTGAGGTTTCGTGGCCTTTTCCACCTCAGAGTTCTTGATTTGGACTTCCAGAAGTCTCAGGCATTGAGCCGTGCATCCCGGGCTACCAAAATGTTCAGTTGGATGAAGAAGCATGAAAAGAAGAACCCGGAGGTGATCCACACTGTAACTGAGGGCCTGAAGGACCTCTACAAGAAGAAGCTTCTCCCGGTGGAGGAGTTTTACCGCTTCCACGATTTTCACTCCCCAGCCCTGGAAGATGCCGACTTTGACAACAAGCCCATGGTACTGGTGGTCGGGCAGTACTCCACGGGCAAGACCACATTCATCAAATACCTGCTGGAGCAGGACATCCCAGGGAGCCGCATTGGCCCTGAACCCACTACCGACTCATTCATCGCTGTCATGCACGGGGAGACAGAAGGGATCATCCCAGGCAATGCTCTCATTGTGGACCCCAAAAAGCCCTTCCGAAAGCTCAACCCCTTTGGGAACACTTTCCTCAACCGGTGAGTGCCCAGGGTCAGGGTCCTTTCCTTTCTTCTGGCCTGTGAGCGTGCCTGCTGGTGCATGCCTTTGGTGAGCCTCAGGGTGGAGGGGAGGGAGCTGGGGATAAAGCTAAGCTGTGGAGCTTAGCTTTATCCCCAGTGCACAGCATGGGATCGAGTGCACCTTGTGGGCACCTGTCTCTGGCCTGGTATACAGAGAGGGTGGCCAGGCTCCCCTAGCCACTGGTGGGAGATTAGGGGTGGTGGTGGCCAGATCCAGGTTGGGAAATTCCTGGAGATTTGGGAATGGAGCCTGGAGAGGGCAGGAACCTCAGTGGGGCACAGGAAAAGTAGAGGAAGGTGCTTGAAAGTCGCTTTGACACCTTTGGACAGTGAAAAATGGGGTATAAAAACCGGCTCTTCTTCTTTTCCAAGACCATGCAATCTGCTCTTTTAAAAATTATTTTTATTTCAAAAAGAAAAAGAGCTAGAATCAGAGAACCATGAAGGCACCTCCAGGGCCATCTAGTCCAACCCCCTGCACAATGCAAGGAACTCACAATTACCTGCCCACCCTGTTTACCCCAGTTCCATGCTCATAAGATGCCCCCCCCAGAATCCCTAGCCATTCTGGCATGGAAGAAGTTTGACTACAGACCATAAAGGAGCAATCAGCATTTCCCTTTGCATGCAAGAAAGGGCCACAACACAATCCCGCCTGCCCAGCCCCTTAGAATCCGCTTCCTCATCTAAATCATTCCTTAATTCACCCCACCACATCCCCATTTAAATCTTAACAATAATTAGTATTTAACAAAATGGCTTGTACTATATTTACCATTACTACTTCTTGAATCTAATTCTGTTGTACATCATGTTGCCTCTACATACTCTGCAGTGTCAATTTTGTCAGGAGGAAATGATTTCTGTAATCTGGAGATGAGCTGTCATTCCACGGGATCCCTAGGTCTTAACTGGAGGCTGCATACACACCTCTAGGAGGTGAAATGTTGCTGAAAATTTTAGGTGCCAAATTTTGGTCTGTGCAGTTCATATGCCATTACCGTTTGATGCCATTCCTAAAACTCAAGGGGTTCCAAGTTTAGAAACCACAATCCTAAAACCAGGGCCCATTCTGCACACATAGGATAATGCACTTTCAATGTGCTTTCGAAGCTGGATTTTCCTGTGCGGAACTTCTAAAGTGCGTTGAAAGTGCATTATCTATTGTGTGCAGAATAGGCCCTAGTCTGGAGATATAGATTCAGATAGATGGCAATGTTGGCCGAAAGCGATAGAACAAGGTCAGAGTCCAGGGGCACCTTTCAGACCAATAAAGTTTAGTCTTAGTCACAGAGTAATAGGGTTGTAAGCATCAGTGAGCATGCACATTTCTTCAGATTCTTTTTCAGTGTTCCTTCAAATGAAAGGTGCCACCAATCGTTTGTGGAATACTCTAGGCCGGGCATTCCCAGGGCATGATTAAGGCCAACAGGTGCCCTCAAAGGAGCTCAAGCTGGCCCTTCCATGGTTTAATTGACAAGACCTGAAATCTACTGGAGGTGACATGAAAGATTAAAATTCCGTTGTCTTCCAGACTACCCCCCTGGCCAGACCCCACAATTATATTAAATAGAAACATTAAAAATGTTTATTGATTAGACAGTAAGCAGTACAAGCTTACACCCCTCTGTTTTGACCCTACATGAGAACCAGACTTCTTCAGACAACAACATAGAGATCCACCAGACTGCATATTTGGAGTGTAGCAAATAGCATCATGAAAATATCTAACAAATATGCAGTATAATGAAGATGTTTAGCAGATTCAAGAGTCTTGCTATAATTACAAGCTGAGTTTACAAGGCTTTCAGGTTATCAGTCCTTTGGATTCACCTCCAGTTCAAAGAACATAATAGAGAGAATTAAAAAGTCAAGATTAGTGATTAATGGCAGATGCATTTCCAGTTGTAGAGCAGAGTAATTAAAAGAGGTCTGTTATGGGGAGAGGAAGGGAAAAGTTTTGTAAGATGCTTTGGGATTCCATTGGTTAGTGAAAAGCAGGGTTTTAAAAAATAGGTTTTCCTCCTCCTCCTCCTCCTCCTCCCCTTAGTGCCCTAAGCATGAGTTTCATGGTTAATCCAGGGCTGGGCACTCCATGGAAAAGAGGTCAGCAGTCTTCCCCAAAATCCTGTAGCAATATTGTTGGCTGCAGATCACCAATTAGCATTAGGAGCTCGACTTGAGAAAGAAAGGGCCATCTGTGGGAACTGAGTTGAAATGGTTTCTTTCCCCCTCGACACAGTTTTTCTTCACACAACAATATTGTGGGTCTGGAAAGAAATGCTGCTCTGAATTCTTTTGCAGCTGCTAACAATCCTGGGCTGGGTTCTTTGGATGTTTGCCAACAGACCAGGAAAAAAACCCCTCCCATCCTGCCCCTGCGCCTTTAACAGCAGCTCCATGCTCCCTAATGAGCAACTGAACTTTTGGCGTAGTATAGAAGATATGAAAATTGTCTCTGCTGATGTCTATAGGGGAGCTGGCATGGACAGTTTAGCCCGATCTTCTCAGATCTCGGAAGCTAAGCAGGGGCAGCCCTTGGAAGAGAGACCCCCATGGAAGATTCTACAGTGTGACCAGATTGTCCCAGTTTTGGAGGCAAATTGTACTTACGTTGAAATTAAAAAATATTACAATACTATTTTTGCGTTCTATGAAACGTTTTGTTGCTCCATATAGACCAAATTTGTAATCAAGAACCCCCCCTGGTCAATGGTGTCCCGCTTTACCAATGTTAAAATCTGGTCACCTTATATCTACAGAAGAAGGCAAGGGCAATCCACCTCTGCTTCTCACTGGTCTGGAAAGCCCCTGGCTTGGGTAGTCATAAGCTGCTTGCACCTTGATGGGGAAGGGTGTTGCCAGATCCACTATGGGAAGCACAAGGAGATGTGGGTAGACTCTGGGGAGGATGGGGACCTCAGTGGGGTACAATGTTACAGAGTCTTCCCTCCAAAACATCCATTTCCTCCAAGGGAGCTTATCTCTAGAGTCCTGAGAAGAGCTGTAATTCCAGGGGATCCCCAGGTCCCACTGGAGACTGGCATCTGTACTCACTACTGCTTTCCAGCCGTGTTGCCAATTTTTTAAACAGATCCTGCTCCTGTGACTTCAACAACTTGAGGCGTGGACGTTAAACATCCATTGGGAGCATTTTTCCGGTACCTCTATGTAGACTTATCAGCCATGAGGAGTTTTGCCTCCTGCTTTATCTGTATTTAGCTGCTCTTTAAAAGCACTGGAGCAGGCTGGGCCCCTGTCCCCAAGTCATTTGGCAACCATAGATGCCGACAAGTCGGAATCATCAACCCCAGTGAAGAATGAGGAGAAAGAAAAGGCTTCGAGGCAATCAAATACAGCCCCTGTGTTTCTGGATTCAGCTCTATTCTTAGAAATCAGATTTAAAAAAATTTCTATGCCCCCATTCTTATCAGGGACTCTTGAGATCGCTCTCCTAAAAACATTGTCTTAAGCTCTGTAGATTTCCTGTCCCCTCCTTGTTTGCTGTCTGGTTGCCCCCAGGAGAAAGAGTCAAGTGGGTGGCCATATTGGTGTTGGGGAAGACTCAGAGATTGTTAAGAAGTTCTGGGGGAGGGGGGGAATGGCTGTTTGTATCACAGAGAGATGCCGAGAGCTGATCTGGAATGTCGTGGGGGGAGGGGGGGAGCCCGCAGCATGGCTGGTGGCTTCCCAGAAATACAGAAAGAGAATCTTAAAATCAATGCCCCTAGGATGGATACTAGCGCAGGTTGGTCACCTGAGGAAGCATGCGTGCCCATGAAAATTTCTATAGTGAATAGAACTTTGTTGGTCTTAAAGGTGCCACCAGACTCTGACTTTATCCTGGAGATTTAGTGACGGACAGGGACCTTTAGCAGGGTACCGGGCCATAGAAAAGTGTGCATACATGGAAACACTTCTATCTTGAATAGAACTTTGTTGGTCTTAAATCTCCCCCTGGACTCGAACATTGTTCTCCTTGGAAAAAGGGTTCCAGAAGGGCCAGGAGAAAGGAGTGGTTGTGGAATGCAGAGAGCAGCCTGGCTTCCCAGGGGGAGAGAGAGAGGCAGAGAAAGATTCCAGAGCTTTTCGGGAGGTGTGTGTCACTCAAAGACTGACTCCCTGGAACGCAGCTGGGCGCTCCATGCCAATGTGTCCTGGAAACACCCCATCCTTACCCTGCCTGGAAACAGGACAGCTCTCCGGATGTGCTGAGTTCAAGGAGGGGACTATTCCCACAAGATGGATGCCAGGAAGAAACACTGCCAAGGGCCTCACAAAGACCCATTATGCACGGGGGGAATAATGCACATTCGGGGTGGAATGGCGGCGACTAAAATAACCGATAACGCACGGTGCCGGCTGCAACCGGCCGCAGCTTCGGTGCATGCTGCCGAAAAAGCCGTGTTCGCGAAACGCGGAAGAAAGTGCAGCTTCCGAGTGACCGGGGCGCAACCAGAAGTGGCGCCGGGATCGCCGCATGCATAATCGGTTACTCTGGGTTTTGCCGCCGTCATGCCCCGCCCCGTGCATAACCGGTGTGCATAGCGTCTTCCCCCTCCACGTTTTGCATGTGACCTGAAATCGCCGTTTCGGCGGCCGTGCATAATGGGCCTAGGGGAAGCCTAGTGGAAAGGGCTTATTTTGAGCCTCCCAACCCTGTAGAGTCCATCAATTTTTCTCACACTTATTTGTTGTTGTCTTTGGGGAAATACAAGGGTAACAACTGGGGCCATTCCGCACCGGGATCCATGTTGCAAATTGGTTGCGGAACGAAAAATCGCTATTGGCTGCTTTGGGGGTTGGGCTTCACTTGCCAAAACCCACCCTCCCCCAGCTCCACCCCCCTCAATTGCCTGGCCCTTCCCATCCTGCAGGGTGTGGAAAGCAGCATTGAGGTTGAGAAGCCAGTGAATTGGGCTAGAGGTACAGTTGCCAATTCCAGGTTGGGAACAGCCTGGAGATGCTGTGGGTGGAGCCTCAGGAGAGCAGGATTTGGGGACACAGAGGCCAAAAAAAACAGAATCCCTAGCCAGTCTAGCCTGGAAGAAATAAACCCCCAACCCCAAAGTGGTAGTTGGCATTTTGAATTCCCGGCCCTAGGGAAGCACGCCTGGCCCTAGGGAAGCACGCCTGGCCTCGACCAGGGCCAGGGCCTTTTCGGTCCTGGCCCCGACCTGGTGGAATGAGCTCCCAGGAGAGCTGCGGGCCCTGCGGGATCTTTCAACGTTCCGCAGGGCCTGCAAGACGGAGCTCTTCCGCCAGGTTTATGGTTGAGGCCTGGGCTGATAATAGATCTATGCCTCCCCCGGGGACTCGGGTTCTGGACCCGAAGCAAAACATCATCAGGACCTCCTCTCCACCCGCTAGTAGTGGGAGGGAGGGGGAGGAAGTTGAGCTGCCGTTCTTGCCATGCCGGCAATATTGGCAATGTTATTATTGTTTTATGGGGTTTTAATGGGGATTTGCAATATTGTTACCCGCCACAAGCCGCAAGGGAGTGGCGGGCTATATATCTAATAATAATAATAATAATAATAATAATAATAATAATAATAATAATAATAATAATAATAATAATTTCATCCCATTGGTTCTGTTCTGACCCTCTGGACATCTTTAATAGCCAGTCTTCTACCGCAGGTATTCTGTTGTTGTTGTTAGTTGCAAAGTTGTGTCTGACCCATCGCAACCCCATCCTCCAGGCCTTCCTGTCCTCTACCATTCCCCGGAGTCCATTTAAGTTTGCACCAACTGCTTCAGTGACTCCATCCAGCCACCACATTCTCTGTCGTCCCCTTCTTCTTTTGCCCTCAATCACTCCCAGCATTAGGCTCTTCTCCAAGGAGTCCTTCCTTCTCATGAGGTGGCCAAAGTGTTTGAGTTTCATTTTCAGGATCTGGCCTTCTAAAGAGCAGTCAGGGCTGATCTCCTCTAGGACTGACTGGTTTGTTCACCTTGCAGTCTAAGACTCGCAAGAGTCTTCTCCAGCACCAGAGTTCAAAAGCCTCAATTCTTCGACGCCCGGCCTTCCTTATGGTCCAATTTTCACAGCCATACATTGCAACTGGGAAGACCATAGACTTGACTAGACACACTTTTGTTGGCAGGGTAATGTCTCTGCTTTTTAGGATGCTATCTAGATTTGCCATAGCTTTCCTTCCCAGGAACAAGCTTTTTAAATTTCTTTGCTGCAGTCTCCATCTGCAGTGATCTTGGAGCCCAGGAAAATAAAATCTGTCACTACCTCCATTTCTTCCCCATCTATTTGCCAGGAATTGAGAGGGCCAGATGCCATGATCTTAGTTTTCTTGATGTTGAGTTTCAAGCCAGCTTTTGCTCCTTCACCCTACTCTTTAGTTCCTCTTCGCTTTCTGCCATTAGTGTGGTATCATCTGCATATCTGAGGTTGTTGATATTTCTCCCTGCAATCTTGATCCCAATTTGTGACTCATCTAACCCCGCCTTTCTCATGATGTGCTCCGCATACAAGTTAAATAGGGAAGGCGACAGTATATAGTCTTGCCAAACTCCTTTCTCAATTTTGAACCAATCAGTGATTCCATGCCCGGTTCTCACTGTTGCTTCTTGACCTGCATATAGGTTTCTCAAGAGACAGATAAGATGCTCTGGTATTCCCATCTCTTTAAGGACTTTAAGCCACAATTTGTTGTGCTTCACACAATCAAAGGCTTTAGCAGGTATTCTAGCTGGTTCCAGTTGTGAGCATGGAACAAACTTACAGCAAAGCAGTCATTTTCTCCAGGCTATTTGAACTCTGCTGCCTGAAGATCAGTTGTAATGCCAAGTTAATGGAGGAGAGGTCATCTATTGGCCATGGTGTCTAAAGGGAACCTCCACATTCTGTAGCAGAAAAGCTTGAATACCCAAGCTAGGACACAACATTAGAAGGAGGCCTCTATGCTTTGGTGTTTGCCCTCCAGACTTGTTGGCCGCTGTGTGAGATAGGATGCTGGACCAAATGGACCACTGGCTTGATCCAGCAGGGCTCTTATTATATTCTTACTAGAAAATAAGCCCCCTCTTGTCTGAATACAGCGGGCCCTAGGAGTTAATTCCCCCCCCCCCGTGGAGCAGCCTACCGAAAGCGTAGGAGGGAGGAAGAGCGGAGAGCCATTCGGAGGCATTCTCCCTCCCTCTCTGAGTCCCGTCCTTGCGGCCGCCCTGGCCGCTCATCGAGGGCTCCTCAGGCTCTTCTCCCTGCCCCGCGGAGTTGGCGCACAGGCCGCGCGGCAGGCCCTGCAGCCTTGTTAAGCGAGGCGAGCTTGGCTGGCTGGCTGACGGGCGGGAGAAGGAGGCTTCGGCCCAGCGGCAGCAGCAGAGGTCCGCGCAGCAGCAAGAGGCGGCGGAGGCATAGCCGCTGGGTGCGGGGACGTCACGGGCGGCGCGGACGTCTCCGGCGGTGGCGCTGATGGGGCCGCGAACTTTGCTCCCGCCGCCGGCGCAGCAGAAGCCTGTGGATTGTTGGGCTGACGGCCCCACCGGCTTCTGGGCGGTCAGCGACTCGGCGGCGGGCTGCAGGGCTCCGTGGAGGCGGCGGCGGGAGGCAAGTGCAGCCAGCGGCTCAGCGGTGGGCTGCGGGGCTCCATGTTGTTGTTGGAGGCTGACGCGTCGGGAGGCGCAAAGTGCTGCGCGCGGCTCGCAGTTGCTCGGGGCTGGGAATCGGAGGGACCAATCGGCAGGCGCCTGCCGATTGGTCCCTCCGATTGTCTGTCCAGAGGAAGGGTCCAATTCGGACCCTTCCTCATCACGGACACATCCCGCCCCAGAACCCCTTACCCTTTTATATAGTCCGTGGCGCCGGCGGTGTCAAGATGAAGGCCTTGGCCTCTATGTCCTGTTGTTGGCCATCCGGAGGAACTGTTTGGCCCCTGTGTGAGAGGAGGCTGGACTGGATGGACCACTGGCCTGATCCAGCATGGCTCTTCCTATGGTTCATATGTGGGAGAGCACAACTGACTGGCTGAATTGCACAATGTTGAGAACTCCAAAATGAATGAATAAGAAGAACAAGGGATGCTAAGGGGCTTTCCGCACTCCTCCAAAATTGCACAATGGTTACTAATTGAAAACGCTACAGTTTTGCCGTTATGCACGTCGTTGACAATCTGCAACACTCCTGAAACCGATCTGCAAAAAGCGCTTCGTTGTAGCGCTTTCAGGGAAATCCCAAAAAGTGTATTCACCCTCCGGAAAGCGCTACACTCCTGCAACCAGTCTGCAACACTAGCGGGAAAGTTCTGTGCATTACCATTGTTGTGGTTTCTACAAAGTCCCTCCCCCTGGCTCTCTCCTCTGAGCTTCCGGCGAAGCGATCGCCATTTTTTTTTCTCCGAGCGAGCGGAGATCAACGCACCGGCGAGCCTCCGTTTAGCCAGTGAGGCTTCCCCGTCTGCAGTCCCGTTTGCTGATTTATTTTCCCTTTATTTTTCACACTGTTTTCAGCCGAAAATCGCCGAAAATTGCACCCGTGAGGGGGGGGGGGATTTTTTTTTTCACTCAGGGGGAGCGTGGCAACAATGAAACGGCAGCTCAAATACCACCTGCTAGCCAGATGGGCCTCTCCGTTGCAACGAATCAACGCTTAACGTGTTTTGTTTTGTTTTTAAACCTTTCTTAAAGGGAAAGGGGCTGTTTGGGAGCATGCTAACGGCCGCCCATTGGCTGCTTGACGGCCAGGGGCAGGACAAGCTTGGCAATAGCGCTTCCTGGCTAGCGATTTTTGCCGAGACCGGAAGCCTGTGGGAAATGATAGAAATGCAACTGGATTCCACTACAAAAGCAGGTATGCATAACGACGAATTCCACTATTTTAAATGGCGATTTTTCGTTCAGCAAACAATTTGCCACATGGATCCCAGTGCGGAAAGCCCCTAAGAGTTAGTTGACCCAATTTGCCTCTTATTTCAGACACCCACAGTTCAGTGTCTTTTTGCAGCTGTAAGAACTGGCAAGAACTACCCAGTTTTCCTGCTTCATCCCTCTCACCCAAGAAGAGCTTCACCTGTGGATTTCTACCTGCTAGGGAGCTGTTGAATCACCTAGTTCTTTTGCCTATTTTTAAAAGACCTGGCTGCCGGCCTCCAGACTAGTGTGGATTCTTTCCAAGTTACTGCAGGCAGCTGCCCCAGGAGAGTGAGTAAATGGCAGAGCTGGATGTCTCTTAGCCTTTTCCGGAAGGCTCTACTTTTAGCATCCTTGTTTATACTTCCTGGCTCTGCTTCTTCCTCCATCAAGGAGTCGGTAAACGGGGACTCCTCCCCAGCCCAGTTGTGTCCAAGTTTTTGGCACTCACTGACTCCTGCTAGAGGGTTTAGGTCTTTAAAAGCAGAGCCAAATGTGGATTTAATGCAGAACTTCAGTGCTACTCTTTAAGCACAGAGCCTGGAGCCAAAGGTGGATTTCATTCAGTATGTTAGTTGTACTTCTCGTTAGGGTCCACATTTGTTGATTCTGATTGTCAAGTGAGCATGTTTATTCTACAGTTATTCGCTTTTCATGGAACTTCATTTCTGCACAATGGATTATTGTGGAGTTGGTGTTTTGAATAATATATTGTACCTTTGATTACCATAATTCTGTTTTTAGGGTGCTGTTTTGGGGTGCTGTTCTGGGGTGCCGTACTGTTTTTGGGGTGCTCTTAGCCCCAGGTGGAATGCAAAATTACACAAAATTATGCAAAAGGTGTAGAATTACACCTTTTTGTAGTCCAGAAGCCACTCTGGACTGCAGGGAGGGCCGCAATCCAGAAGGGCTACCTAGGAATAAGAAGCTGGGACTTTTCGGCCTAGGCTGCAGTGGTTCTCAACCTTTTGGGGTATGGGGTAGGGTTGCCAGCTCTGGACAGTGAAATTCCTACCCATTTCAGGGGTGGAGCCTTTGAGGGTGAGATTTGGGGAGGAGAGAGACCACCTTCCCAAGTACCATTTTCTCCAGGGGAACCGATCCCTTTAACCTGGAGACTAGTCGTCATTCCAGGAGATTTCCAGCTTCCACCTCAAGGTTAAGAGCAGAACTGAGAGAATTGTGATAATCGAAGGCGCAATATTTTATTCAAAACACAAACTCCACAACAATCCATTGTGCAGAAATGAAGTTCCATGAGAAGTGAAGAATAGTGGAGCACACAGAATACACTCTCTTGACAGCCAGTGATAGTCCCATGTTAGGAAAAAACACATGTAGACAAGCAGCAATCTGAAGTCTGCATTCAATCCACGATTGGCTCTGTGACTCTGTGATCAGGTCAGTGGTCCATCCAGTTCAGCATCCTATTGAAGTCCCCCTCCCCAAACCTCTCCCTCCTCAAGCTGCATCCTCCCCAAACCTCCAGGTATCTCCCTGCCCAGAGCTGAAAAAAGACCTTATGAACAGGTCTTCAGCCCAGAATAATTAGCACACTATGATATGGTGGGGTGACATGAAATATTCTTTGTAGAGGGTAGCTATTTTTTGGTGTCTCTACTCTTTTGGGCACTTTTTAAAAACACAAAGAAAATGTCCTCTTTTGGGGAATGAAAGAAGAAGAAGAGTTGGTTCTTATATGCCGCTTTTCTCTACTCGAAGGAGGCTCAAAGCGGCTTATAGTTGCCTTCGGCATTCCTCTCCCCACAACAGACACCCTGTGAGGTGGGTGAGGCTGAGAGAGCCCTGATATCACTGCTTGGTCAGAACAGCTGGCTACATGTGGGAGAGTGCAGAATCGAACCCGGCATGCCAGATTAGAAGTCCGCACTCCTAACCACTGCACCAAACTGGCATTTCCTAATTAGCAGCAATTATCACAGTTTAAATAGCAGGGATATTGAAAATGAGATTTCTCATAGGATCACTTGTTTGAAGTAGTTAGTCAGGAAATATGTCCCCCAGGCTATAGTGGTTAGACTCCTGAACTAGGATTCATGTAGTTTGAGTTCAAATCATGTTGCTTCCTAGATGACCTTGGATTGATCCCAGTTGAACCTGCTTCACAGGGTTGTGGTGACAAGAAAATGGAAGTGAGGCTGACCCCAGATGAACTTGAAAGGGGGGCAGATTTTTTTTTAAAGTAATCAACCAATTGAACTGATATTTTCAAAATAGCCGTGTCTTTTTATGCCCACAAACAGTTGGGATATGCAAAATCTGTAGCATGCCTGATTCAACAACATATGAAGAATATCCTGCAGGAGGCATTGGGGAAAATATGTAATCAACATATTGAAATTGAGGGACTACTCATCAAGTTTGCAGATGACCCCAAATTGGGAGGACTGGCAAATACTCCGGAAGATAGAGACAGAGTTCAACGAGATCTGAACACAATGGAAAAATGGGCAAATGAGAACAAGATGCATTTTAATAAAGATAAGTGTAAAGTTCTGCATCTGGGTCAGAAAAATGAAAAGCATGCCTACTGGATGGGGGATACGCTTCTAGGTAATACTGTGTGTGAACGAGACCTTGGGGTACTTGTGGATTGTAAACTAAACATGAGCAGGCAGTGTGATGCAGCGGTAAAAAAGGCAAATGCCATTTTGGGCTGTATCAACAGAGGCATCACATCAAAATCACAAGATGTCATAGTCCCATTGTATACGGCACTGGTCAGACCACACTTGGAGTACTGTGTGCAGTTCTGGAGGCCTCACTTCAAGAAGGACGTAGATAAAATTGAAAGGGTACAGAGGAGAGTGACGAAGATGATCTGGGGCCAAGGGACCAAGCCAATTGGGTACAACGATACAGGCTAGATATCAGGAAAAAGTTTTTCACAGAGTAGTTCAGCAGTAGAATAGGCTGCCTAAGGAGGTGGTGAGCTCCCCCTCACTGGCAGTCTTCAAGCAAAGGTTGGATACACACTTTTCTTGGATGCTTTAGGATGCTTAGGGCTGATCCTGCGTTGAGCAGGGAGTTGGACTAGATGGCCTGTATGGCCCCTTCCAACTCTATGATTCTATGATTCTATAAATTAGGAAGTTCCTGGTGTTTTTCAAATAATCTCTTTCTGGTTGGCTCAATTGGATACTTCCTGTTCCTTTTGAGCACATTTCCTCCCTGATTGCCTCCACTACAGTTGGTCAGTTAGACAATTAGGAGTCTCTCTCTCTCTCTCTTACAAGATTGTTTCTCTTCTCAATAAAACTATTTTATTCTTTTACTAGACGGTGCTAAGCTCCTTTACATATTTAAACTCTACCAATAGAAACAAGTTTGGTTGCCAATTGTGGCACTGCAGATACTACCCTTGGCTTCATCTGAATGGGCAAGGGCTCATTGGCATCACTGATACCAGGGCCAACCCAATTACATATGCCAGGGGTTGCTAAATTGTGGGAATTGTAATCTGTGGACACCTGGAGAGCCACAGTTTGGCCACCCCTGGCATATGCAAAAAGGAATGAACTGGGGTGCCACCCTTCCACGGAACGTCTTGGAGATGAGGCGGCTGGCTGGCACTTGTAGGGGAGGTACAGGGAGACAGCTCAGCTGTTCAGCAGCCAGAGTCTTATGACCTCTGGGTCATTGTAAAGGAGCAGGGTTAAAGGAGGAGGCCCTGAATATGAGAAAATACTCTACCAGTCACCTCTAGACCAGGGGCTGTGCTACGGTGAGGATAAGACAGAGGAGCCTGCAGAATTGTACTTCACCTAGGGTCGCAAAATAACCTTGAGGAAGAGCTGGCCATTAGAGGCACAGTCATTAACTTTCTGAATCTGAGACAAATGCATCTGAGGAATTATCAGACAAAGAAGTTGGTTTTTATATTCTGCTTTTCTGTGGTCACTTCGGCAGAACATATACTGAATATTACCCTGCTTTTCAGTGCCCAAGGAGTCCCAAAGCAGCTTTCAAACACCATTCCCTTCCTCTCCCCATAACAGACAATCTGTGAGGTAGGTGAGGCTGAGAGCGCTCTGAGAGAACAGTTCCTGGTCCAAATTCACCCAGCTGGCTGCATGTGGAAGAAGAGTGGGGAAATGAAACCCCCTCTTATCTACTATACCCAGCCAGCCGTGAAATTGCTTGTTGCCCTTAAAAGCTGGTACCGCAATTACTCTTAGTGTCCCAAGAGATCTTTTAAAATCTTGGATGGCTGAAAAGCCTTACTACAAATCTCTGCCCTGTCAACTGAAGTGATTCGGGTTTCCAGCTCTGGGTGAAGAAATTCCTTGAGATTGGGGGGGGGGGGAAGGGGGGACGGCATAAAGCTCACCCTGCAAAGCAGCCAATTTCACCGGGGAACTAATCTTGGTCATCTAGAAATCAGTTGTAATTCTGAGAGAATTCTAGGTAGGTATGTCAGCCTCCAGGTGCAGCCTGGGGAATCCCCTGGACTTCCAGCTCATCTCCAGACTGCAGAGATCAATTCACCTGGAGAGAATGCCTGCTTTGGATCCCATCCCCCTTCTACTTATATCTCATGGTTAAGGATGCCTTGTTTCACTGTATCTGAAGAAATGTGCATGCACACAAGAGCTTATATCTTTTGTTGGTCTTAAAGGTGCTATTGGACTCAAACTTTGTTCAAGAAATGTAGTATATTTTACTCTGCCAGCAATTTTTATTTTACCAAGGGTTTAATTGATTGGATTCCTCATTTAACAAACTGTTTATAATAAAAGATATTCAGTATTAAAGATACTGGAGGGTGGACTTTGGGCCTTGTACCCCGCTAAGGTCCTTGACCTCCTTAAGCTCCATCCTCAAATCTTCAGGAATTCCCCAACCTGGAGCTGGCAACCTACCCTACATCCTCAGTGAAACAGGCTTCCTCAGGAGATTGTGGGTTCTCCATCTTTGGAAGTTTTTAAGCAGAGGATGGATAGACATCTGACGGAGAGGCTGATTCTGTAAAGATTCAAGGGGGTGGCAGGTTACAGTGGATGAGCGATAGGGTTGTGAGTGTCCTGCAAAGTGCTGGGGGTTGGACTAGATGACCCATGAGGTCCCTTCCAACTCTGATTCTATAATTCTCTGATCCCCTTTCTCCAGGCCCCACTTGGAGGGTGCCAACTGTACGTCATTGAAGCAGAACTGTGTGAGTTGTCCCCCAGTAAATAATGTACTGTATGAATGCATGGGGCTGATAATCAAGGATGGCGGCTGCAGGGCAGCCCCGATTATGCACCTTGCTGCTGCCATCCCAGCCCTGGCCCAGTGCAGCACAGTGCCCCAAAAGACCTGTGTTCCCTGGATACTGTGGGTGCTAGGCAGGGGCGGGCCAGTCCCATGCATAAATGGAAGAGCCGGGCCTTTCAGCCCGGCCCTTCCCTCAACCTACGGCATCCCTGGAGGGACACCACATGCCCCTGCGGAGCCGCGGAGCCAACCATCCCTGGAGGGACACTGCACGCCCCTGCGGAGGCGCGAAGCCTTTGTGGGAGAGCGGTATGCCGCTCCCCACCATAGTGCGGTGGGGGCCCCATTCCCTCCACTTCCCCCACTTACCTCCTCGCTGTTGCCGCCTCCAGGCAGTGTGTCGGGCTTTGCAGTCCCGGCTTTTTGTGGGCTGCCCGCAAATTCCGGGGGATTCTGGAGTACACGGGAAGTGACGGGGCATTCTGCCCAAACGCAGTGCCTGGCAGTAGCCCGGCGTAGCTGCTGCCGTGCATAAAGGGTCATTGTGATGTAAGCACATATCCACTATGGCAAACTAGATCTTTCATTTCCTTTGATACAGACCTCAGCAATGTCCACTCAACAGCTCAATGTCTTTTAACTGTTGTTTCCTTCTAAATTATGTATTGGTGCCTGCACTCAACCATGCGTTCATTCACTTTCCCCTCATTCCCAAACCTTTGGGGGAGCTTACAGAAATGAAGACCCACCAAGGGCAAGAGAGAGTGGTGCTGAGAACATGAAACCTGCCCTATAGGAAAGTAAAAACTGACAAGAGGGTTTGAAAGTAACTCGGATCCGTGGTGAATGAGGCAGAGTTCTCCACAGCAGGGGTAGTCAACCTGTGGTCCTCCAGATGTCCGTGGACTACAATTCCCATGAGCCCCTGCCAGCAAATACTGACCCTGCCAGCAAGGCTCATGGGAATTGTAGTCCATGGACATCTGGAGGACCACAGGTTGACTATCCCTGCTCCACAGGATTGTCTCTTAATTCAGAACCCTAATCCAGGTGCATTTTAAATAGACTTTTGTTTTGCAAGAGAGCCAGTAGTATTTAAAGCGGCGGCTTCTAATCTGGTAAGCCGGGTTTGATTCCCTGTTCCCCTGCACACAGCCAGCTGGGGGGAGGGATGGGGCGGCAGAAGAGCCTGATCCAGATAGGGAACCTCCTGGAAATTTGGGGACAGAGTCTGAGGAGGACAGGGACCTCAGTGGTCCTAATGCCATAGAATGCCCCCCTCTGTGCTTCAATTCCAGGTCTACACTTGGAAGCTGGCATCTCTATGTTGGAAAAGCCCATCCAGGGTTCTTATCTGTCTGGCAAGTAACTGGTCACTCTGTCCGCATAGACCGGCCTTTCTAAACTTTTTGACAAATTCCTGAAACATGTTTCAGGCTGTGTGAAATACCAGAAGTAGAACAATCATGCAGAATATGGTTGGGAAGGATAGCTGTGGATATGTCCTCCCAGGGTCTCTCCCCTCCCCACCCCTCCAGGCCCATCAGTGGCCATTTTGAGAGAGGGATAGGTCAATATGACCATATATGGTCCTAGCACCCAATGAATGTTGAACAAATTTCTAAAATATAGAAGAAAATAAATTAACTTCCACCCATTCAGGTTGGCTGAGGACTTGGGTGGGAGACCAGTAAGGAAGTCCAGGGTGTGTAACGTGCAGAGGCAGACAATGGAAAAACCCTTCTATCTATCTCTGCCCTAATCTGTCAGAATCCCCCTGGTTCTTCTGCCAGGATTGATTGTTACCCCTGGATTAATGCTTGCCTCGTGACGCTTCCCAGCTGCCTGCTTCTGGCAATTGGAGGGCCCTCCTGATTAGGCAGTCCAGTGGCAAGGGACCAATTCGGGAGGGCCCTCCAATTGTCAGTCCGGAGGAAGGGGCCTACGGGCACCCTTCCTCATCACGGACAGGTCCCACCCTCGGGGCCCTTACCGAATTATTTAATCCGCTCCGCTAGGAGGGTTAAAGAAGAAACGATGGAGGAACATGTGACTCTGGTTCGTGATGTGTTAAGGAGGCTAGAAGAAAATCATTTGCATGTCAAATTATCCAAGTGTGAATTTCATAAGGAGAGTCTAGACTTTTTGGGGTATCAAAAATCACTGCAGGGGTTAAGTATAGATCCCCAAAAAGTGAAGGGATTGCTGAGTTGGGAGACACCCCGCACCTGAAAGCAGCAGCAAAGTTTTGGGGATTCACCAACTTCACACCAAACTTTGCCAGAGTTGCACTTCTCCTCACGGACATGTTAAAGACAAAGGGTGGGCGGCTGCTAAGGATTAAAAAATGGGCACCCTTTTACAATGGACAGGAGAATGCCAGGATGCTTTTACGGAACTCAAGAGACTGTTTACCTCCGAATCCATATCACAACATGTAGACCCTTCCAAACCTTTCACCTTGCAAGTAAAGAATCATAGAATCATAGAGTTGGAATCACTCCTGGGTCATCTAGTCCAATCAAAGAGTTGGAATTCCTCCTGAGTCATCTAGTCCAACCCCCTGCACTATGCAGGACAGGCACAACCCTATTGCTCATCCACTGTAACGTGCCACTCCCTTGAACCTTCACAGAATAAGCTTCTCCTTTAGATGGCTATCCAGCCTCTGCTTAAAAACTTCCAAAGATGGAGAAACCACCACCTCCTGAGGAAGCCTGTTCCACTCAGAAACTGCTCCAACTGTCAGGAACTTCTTCCGGATGTTTAGATGGAATTCCTTTTGAATTAATTTCATCCCATTGGTTTTGGTCTGTCCCTCTAGGGCAAGAGAGAACAACTCTGCTCCATATGGCAGCCTTTTAAATACTTAAAGATGGCTATCAGATCCCCTCTAAGTAATCTCCTCTCCAGGCTAAACAAACCAAGCTCCCCCAACCTTTCCTCATACGTCTTGGTCTCCAAACCCCTCACCATCTTTGTTGCCCTCCTCTGGACATGTTCCAGTTTGTCTACATCCCTCTTCAACTGTGGTGCTCAAAACTGAACACCGTACTCCAAGTGAGGCCAAACCAGAGCAGAGTAAAGCTCTAGCAATTAAAACTCTAGTAGATTCTAGCAATGAGGCAATGGGGGCCGTGATTCTCCAGAAAGGGGAAGGAGGGCACCAGCCTATATTTCCAAAAAGTTTAATGAGACAGAAAGGCTATTTGGAAAAAGGAGGCAGCGGCCATAAAACTAGCTTTATCTACCTGGCAGCACTGGCTAGAAGGGTCCCCACTCCCCAACTCCTTTTGACGTATGGTTTGACCATAAGAACCTTCAGGCCCTTCGTCAGCTGTACAAACTAACTGCTAAGCAAATTCGGTGGGCAGAGTTCTTCTCTCGCTTTTCATTTACTTTGAAACACTTACTGGGTAAATTTAACTTTTTGGCCAATGCCCTTTCATGCCTTCTGCACCATGAAAGTGAGGCGGAACCTGTGGTAGAATCGGTGTTTTGTCCTTCCCATTTGGGGCTAGCCACTGTGATGTGGAGCAAGGCATCACAGTGAGATTCCACCCCATGAGGTTGGCCCCAGAAGGACCAGGGAGGAGACAGTGAATTCCAACATCTCAGCTTTAGTTTACAAGAGAAGGAGGGGATATTTTGCAAAGTGGGAAGGCTTTATGTTCCAGCCAAAGCATGAGAATAAGTGCTCAAGTTATGTCATGATTCCAAGCCTACAGGGCATTTTGTATTTTTAGTCCAGAGATATTACTGATGGCCTTCATTGCACTCAAATGTGGAGGCTTATGTCAAAAGGTGCGCTATCTGCATAACCGCCAAAACTCCGGGGGGGGGGGAAACCAAAGGGTTTGTTGCAGCCGTTAGGAACTCCCGTGTGTCCGTGGAGGGAGATTACCATGGACTTTATTACCGACCTTCCCCCCACCCATGGGAAAATGGTGATTTGTGTGGTGGTGAATGCCTTTTCCAAGCAAGCACACTTCATCCCTTGTGCCATGGCACCCACCACTCCGAAGTTGGATTCCCTGTTCATGCAACACATGTTCAAACTCCACTGTGTGTCCACACGTTGTTTGTTCAACTGAGGGGCTCAATTAGTTGCCAAATTCTGGAGGGAGCTCCTCAAACTATTGGTGGTAGAACAACCCTGAATCCAATGGGCAAACTGAATGGGTCAACCAGGTGCTGGAGCAGTACCTCCAATGCTTTATTAACTACCAACTAACTGATTGGTTTTCCCTGCTCCCTTTGGCTGAGTTTGCTTACAATAATGGGGCTCACTCCACTATGATGGTCTCCCTATTTAACGTTGTCTACAAGACCAACTTGCTGGCAGCCCCCACCTGGACCCGAACTCCGGAAAGCCCCCTGGACTTGAAAGTGTGGGCTGCCCAAATTCGTGATGCTTGGGCACACATTGTTCAGGTGCTGGCCAAGATGGATTATAAACATCATGCTGAAAAACACCACAGCCCCACCCCCTGCATGAAAGTAGGGGATGAAGCCTACCTTTCCACCAAGCATCTACGCTGTCAGCAGCCTTCTTGGAAACTGAGCTTGTATTTTGTGGGTCCTTTTTAAGTGGTTAAGGTGATTAACAATGTGACTGTAGAACTTGGTCTTCCAAAGACTTACAAAAGTGTTCACCCTGTGTTTCATTCCAGCCTTCTGCGGAGAGTGCCCGCCCCGGATAAATGGCACCCGGCTTCCACTGTCCTTGTGGATAAACACACTCACTATGAAGTCCACCAAATCTTGGAGGGGGTGGTGGCTGACCATGTTCACGCATCCAAAGTAGTGCAGGCCTTCCATGATGCTTTCCAATGTAACCCTGGCCCCTTCAACATGGCTGTGGGTGGCTGAGAAGGGAGAGGGGCCTTCTTTGAGGGGTAGAATGTCAGAATCCCCCTGGTTCTTCTGCCATGATTGATTGTTGCCCCAGGATTGATGCTTGCCTTGTGATGCTTCTCATCTGCCCACTTCTGGCACCTCAAGGTTATTTCCCGTTGTTTGGTTTACAACTGCTAGTTTCCCACTGCAGTTCCTCACCTCCTTCTCCCTCCCATGTAACTTCTTTCTCCCACCTAACATGTTGGTTTCCCCATTTGTAGTTAGGTTATCTGCTGTGTTTCGTCTTTCTTTGAAATGCATTTTATTACATTCCCAAGGGGAAGGGAAGATGTGTTTCTCTGTTTAATATACCTGGCTCAAGCCTAAGAGTGTTAGTTCTGACTATGTATTTGTACTGGATGTCTTCATCCCTGATTAAAGAAACTTGCAAATACAGAAGTTTAGCTTATTGGGAATTTGAGCATTCTGACAGTACCTAGCTGGCCCAGGTTAGCTTGACCTTCTCAGGTCTTGGAAGCTCAGCAGGGTTGTCCCTCATTAGCACTTGGGTGGGATACCACCAAGGAAGTCCAGGGTCGCTCTGCAGAGGCAGGCAGTGGCAAACCATGTCTGTTCACCTTGACTACAAGTCACCTGTGACTTGACTGCTCTGGTATATGAAAAAAAAAGCTCAGTTATCCTGGCTTGCCCCACACTGTGTGCGGGCTCCTCAGAGTTACCATTACCTCTCTTCCCCCTGACCAGCTGCCTCTCTTTTCTGTAGGTTTATGTGCGCCCACTTGCCCAACCAAGTGCTGGAGAGCATCAGCCTTATCGACACCCCAGGGATCCTGTCAGGTGCCAAACAGCGCGTGAGTCGAGGTAAGGTGGGGTATTTGGGTAGGGGGGGGGAGGCAGTTGATGGGGTCTACTGGCTCAGAAGAACTTAAAAGAAGCCATGCTGGATCAGGCCCATGGCCCATCCAAGCCAACATTCCAAGTCACACAGTGGCCAAAAAACTCAGGGGCCATCAGGAGGTCCAGCAGCAGGTCCAGAACTCCAGAAGCCCCCCCCCCCCCAGTGTTTTTCCCCAGGCAACAAGAATACAGAGCATCCCTGCCCCAAACCGTGTGCTCCATCCATATTTCACATCTAAGAGCCACTGATGGACCCCTGCTCCAGATATTCTTCCAACGGACTGGAATAGGGTAGAAATTGTATCCAGAAACTCCAGGTTGTATCTGTAGACTTATTTGACCTTGATGACTTTGGCTATCCCTGCATGATTGGTGCCCCTTTCAGACAACATCCAGCAAGCAGCGAACAGGTGGAGGAGGAGGACAATTGCCCCCACTTGCCCCCCACCCCGGCATCTATGCATTCAGCTGCAAAGCCTCCATGTGTACAACTCTGCATGATCATGAGGGCCCCCCCCCCAAAAAAAGCTGAGTTTTGCCTTATGTAGTTATAGCTCTAAAAGCACTGTTGGCACAGGTGAAATATGCCAGAGAGATAGCATGCATGATTCGACAGCATATGAAGAACCTACAGGGCACAGCAGAAGAGATATGTAGCTGGCTTATTTAGATTAGAGATTTCCTGATATTTTTCAAATGATTGGAGACTTCCTGTTCCTTTGAGCACTCTTCCTCTCTGATGGCCCCAAGAAGAGCAATAGTCAGTCAGACTGTTAGAACCATCTCTCTCCTCTCTTTCTCAACAAAGTTATTTCCCTTCTAAATAAAGCTATTGAAGCTAAAGAAGAGAAACAAGTTAGTAGACTGGACTCTCTCTCTCTCTCTCTCCTTTCTTTTTTCCAAAGTTATTTCTCTTCACAATAAAGCTCTTTCTTCTTCAAACAACAAAGGAAAAAAGAATCTGTCTGGCTTAATCAAAATGTAAGAGTCTCTGTTATCTTTTTATTATTATAACTAGCAGCAAAGCCCATTTGTAAAATGGACTTTGAAAGGGGAGAAGGGCCAAGGAGAAGGGATGGGGGAAGGGCCCCCTACCGCAGCGCACCTTGTAATCGTTGTTTACTTCGAGCAATCTGGCGCGGCGGAGAAGGGTGCCTGGGCGAGAGAGGCAAGCGCTGGTGCGGGAAGGTCTGCAGTCAGGGGTGCAGGGTACGGCGGTAGACAGCATCCCCTTGGCCTGGGAAGGGCAGTTGGCGCGGGGGCTGCCAAGAGCCCCCCCCCCCGCAGCAGGGCGCCGTGGCAGAGACTGTCCCCCTTGCTTGGAAGTGCCCTAGGAGTAAGCCCCATGGAAGAGATTGGAGTCGACTGCAGACATTGGGTTAGGTATTCTCAAGGCAATGTAGCAGCTGAGGACCCTGCACTGCACCACAAGACGCAGCTGCAGAAGCACACTGGAAAGTGCATGATCCAATGGCTGATGGCGCAAGAATGTGACCCGGCAGAAAGGTGGTGCAAGCAGCTCGCCCCACCCAGAGAAAACAAACAAAGAGTTGCTGGCTCGGAGATCCACGGAGGAACTCTGAGGGCCATTCCGCACCGGGATCCATGTAGCAAATTGTTTGCGGAACGAAAATCGCCATTTTAAATACTGGAATTCGTCGTTATGCATACCTACCTTTGTAGTGGAATCCAGTTGTGTTTCTATCGTTTCCCACAGTGTTCCGGTCTCGGCAAAAATTTCTAGAAAGGAAGCGCTATTGCTGAGCTGTGTCCCGCCCCTGGCCGTCAAGCAGCCAATGGGCGGCCGTTATCATGCTCCCAAACAGCCCCTTTCGCTTTAAGGAAGGTTTAAAAAAAAACACACACAAACATTGCAACAAATATGCGTTGATTCGTTGCAGCGGAGAGACCCATCCAGCTAGCAGGTGGTGTTTGAGCTGCCGTTTCATCGTTGCCACGCTCCTCCCCGAGTGGAAAAAAAAATTCCCCACCCCCTCACGGGTGAGATTTTCGGCCGAAAATAGTGTGAAAAATAAAGTGAAAATAAACCAGCAAACAGGCCTCTGAGATGCTTGTGCTTGGTGACTTTAAACAGAGGGACTGCAGCCGGGGAAGCCTCACTGGGTAAACGAAGGCTTGCCAGTGCGTTGATCTCCGCTCGCTCGGAGAAAAAAAAATGGCGATCGCTTCGCTGGAAGATCAGAGGAGAGAGCCAGGGGGAGGGACTTTGCAGAAACCGCAACAATGGTAACGCACAGAACTTTCCCGCTAGTGTTGCAGATTGGTTGCAGGAGTGTAGCGCTTTCCGGAGGGTGAATCCACTTTTTGGGATTTCCCTGAAAGCGCTACAACAAAGCGCTTTTTGCGGATAGGCTTCAGTAGTGTTGCAGGTTGTCAACGACGTTGTGCATAACGGCAAAACTGTAGCGATTTCAATTAGTAACCATTGTGCTATTTTGGACGAATTCGGAACGGCCATGAAGCCAGCCGTGCTCCCCTGACTGTCTGGTGCAACAGAAACCGAGGAGAAAAGAAGGAGGCCACTTTAAGAAGTCTGTGGATATTGGCGTCATGGGCATAGTCGTGGCGAGACCATAGAATCATAGAATCATAGAGTTGGAAGGGGCCATACAGGCCATTTAGTCCAACCCCCTGCTCAACGCAGGATTAGCTCTAGCATCCTAAAGAAAAGTGTGTATCCAACCTTTGCTTGAAGACTGCCAGTGAGGGGGAGCTCACCACCTCCTTAGGCAGCCTATTCCACTGCTGAACTACTCTGACTGTGAAATTTTTCCCCCTGATATCTAGCCTATATCGTTGTACTACCCATTACTGCGTGTCCTCTCCTCTGCAGCCAACAGAAACAGCATCCTGCCCTCCTCCACGTGACAACCTTTCAAATACTTAAAGAGGGCTATCATGTCCCCTCTCAACTTCCTTTTCTCCAGGCTGAACATTCCCAAGTCCCTCAACCTATCTTCATAGGGCTTGGTCCCTTGGCCCCAGATCATCTTCGTCACTCTCCTCTGTACCCTTTCAATTTTATCTACGTCCTTCTTGAAGTGAGGCCTCCAGAACTGCACACAGTACTCAAGATGTGGTCTGACCAGTGCCGTATACAATGGGACTATGACATCTTGTGATTTTGATGTGATGCCTCTGTTGATACAGCCCAAAATGGCACAATCCACAAGTACCCCAAGGTCTTGTTCACACACAGTGTTACCTAGAAGCGTATCCCCCATCCAGTAGGCATGCTTTTCATTTTTCTGACCCAGATGCAGAACTTTGTTGTTGTTGTTATGTGCGAAGTCGTATCCGACCCATCGCGACCCCATGGACAATGATCCTCCAGGCCTTCCTGTCCTCTACCATTCCCCATAGTCCATTTAAGTTTGCACCTACAGCTTCAGTGACTCCATCCAGCCACCTCATTCTCTGTCCTCCCCTTCTTCTTTTGCCCTCGATCGCTCCCAGCATTAGGCTCTTCTCCAGGGAGTCCTTCCTTCTCATGAGGTAGCCATAGTATTTGAGTTTCATCTTCAGGATCTGGCCTTCTAAAGAGCAGTCTGGGTTGATCTCCTCTAGGACTGACCGGTTTGTTCACCTTGCAGCCCAAGGGACTCGCAAGAGTCTTCTCCAGCACCAGAGTTCAAAAGCCTCAATTCTTTGACGCTCGGCCTTCCTTATGGTCCAACTTTCGCAGCCATACATTGCAACTGGGAAGACCATAGCCTTGACTAAACGCACTTTTGTTGGCAGGGTGATGTCTCTGCTTTTTAGGATGCTGTCTAGATTTGCCATAGCTTTCCTCCCCAGGAGCAAGCGTCTTTTAATTTCTTTGCTGCAGTCCCCATCTACAGTGATCTTGGAGCCTAGGAAAATAAAATCTGTCACTATCTCCATTTCTTCCCCATCTATTTGCCAGGAATTGAGAGGGCCGGATGCCATGATCTTTGTTTTCTTGATGTTGAGTTTCAAGCCAACTTTTGCACTCTCCTCCTTCACCCGCATCAACAGGCTCTTTAGTTCCTCTTCACTTTCTGCCATTAGAGTGGTATCATCTGCATATCTGAGGTTGTTGATATTTCTCCCTGCAATCTTGATCCCAATTTGTGACTCCTCTAATCCTGCATTTCTCATGATGTGCTCTGCATACAAGTTAAATAGGCAAGGCGACAGTATACAGCCTTGCCGAACTCCTTTCTCAATTTTGAACCAGTCAGTGATTCCATGTTCAGTTCTCACTGTTGCTTCTTGACCTGCATATAAATTTCTCAAGAGACAAATAAGATGCTCTGGTATTCCCATCTCTTTAAGAACTTGCCACAATTTGTTGTGTTCCACACAATCAAAGGCTTTAGCATAGTCAATGAAGCAGAAGTAGACGTTCTTCTGATACTCCCTAGCTTTCTCCATGATCCAGCGTATGTTGGCAATTTGATCTCTAGTTCCTCTGCCTCTTCGAAATCCTGCCTGTACTTCTGGAAGTTCTCGGTCCACATATTGCTGGAGCCTAGCTTGTAGGATTTTGAGCGTAACTTTGCTAGCATGAGAAATGAGTGCAATGGTGCGGTAGTTTGAACATTCTTTGGCATTGCCCTTCTTTGGGATTGGAATGTAAACTGACCTTTTCCAATCCTGTGGCCATTGTTGAGTTTTCCAAATTTGCTGGCATATTGAGTGTAGCACTTTTACTGCATCGTCCTTTAAGATTTTGAATAGTTCAACTGGAATGCTGTCACCACCACTAGCTTTATTGTTGCTCAGACTTCCTAAGGCCCATTTGACTTCACATTCCAGGATGTCTGGCTCCAGGTCAGTAACTACCCCACTGTGGTTATCAGGGATGTTAAGCTCGCTCTTGTATAGTTGTTCTGTATAATTTTGCCACCTTTGTTTAATCTCTTCTGCTTCTGTGAGGTCCCTACCATTTTGGTCCCTTATCATACCCAACTTTGCATGAAACGTTCTCTTCATATTTCCAATTTTCTTGAAAAGATCTCTGGTCCTCCCCATTCTATTGTTTTCTTCTATTTGTTTGCACTGTTCATTTAAGAAAGCATTCTTATCTCTTCAAGCTTTTCTCTGGAATTCTGCATTCAATTGGGTGTATCTTTCTCTTTCTCCCTTGCCTTTCACTTCCCTTCTCTCCTTAGCTATTTGTAAAGCTTCCTCAGACAGCCATTTTGATTTCTTGCATTTCTTTTTCTTTGGGATGGTTTTAGTTGCTACCTCTTGTACAATGTTGCGAACCTCCATCCATAGTTCTTCAGGCACTGTCTATCAGATGTAATTCCTTAAATCTATTTGTCACCTCTACTGTGTATTCGTCGGGGATATGATTTAGTTCATACCTGAGTGGCCTAGTGCTTTTCCCTACTTTCTTCAATTTAAGCCTAAATTTTGCAACAAGAAGCTGATGATCTGAACCACAATCAGCTCCTGGTCTTGTTTTTATTGACTGGATAGAACTTTTCCATCTTTGGCTGCAGAGCACATAGTCAATCTGATTTCTGTGTTGACCGTCTGGTGATGTCCATGTGTAGAGTCGTCTCTTGGGTTGTTGGAAAAGAGTGTTTGCTATGACCATTGTATTCTCTTGACAAAATTCTACCAGCCTGTGGTCTGCTTCATTTTGTACTCCAAGGCCAAACTTGCCTGTTATCCCGGTTATCTTTTGGCTTCCTACTTTAGCATTCCAATCCCCCATGATGATAAGCACATCATTTTTTGGCGTTGCTTCTAGAAGGTGTTGTAGGGCTTCATAGAACTGATCAACTCCATCCTCTTCAGCAGCAGTGGTTGGGGCATAGACCTGGATCACTGTGATGTTGACTGGTTTGCCTTGGATTCGAACTGAGATCATTCTGTCATTTTGGGGATTGTATACCAAGACTGCTTTTCCTACTCTCTTATTGATTATGAAAGCTACTCCATTTCTTCTGCGAGATTCTTGTCCACAGTAGTATACCTGATGGTCATCTGAATTAAATTCACCCATTCCTGTCCATTTTAGTTCACCGATTCCTAAAATGTCGTTGTTCAGTCTTGTCATTTCTTGTTTGGCCACGTCCAGCTTGCCTTGATTCATGGATCTGACGTTCCAGGTTCCTATGGAATAAAAATATTTACAGCATCGGACTGTCTTTTCGCCACCAGTTACTTCCACAACTGAGCGTCCTTTCGGCTTTGGCCCAGTCGCTTCATTCATTCTGGCGCTACTCGTACTAGCCGTCTGCTCATCCCCAGTAGCATATTGGACACCTTCCGACCTGAGGGGCTCATCTTCCGGCGTCATATCGTTATGCCTATTGGAACTGTCCATAGAGTTTTCATGGCAAAGATACTGGAGTGGTTTGCCATTTCCTTCTCCAGTGGATCACCTTTTGTCAGAGCTCTCAGCTATGACCTGTCCATCTTGGGTGGCCTTGCACGGTATAGCTCATAGCTTCACTGAACTACGCAAGCCCCCTTGCCACAACAAGGCAGCGATCCTTGAAGGGGGTGCAGAACTTTACACTTATCTTTATTAAACTGCATGTTGTTCTCATTTGCCCATTTTTCCATTGTGTTCAGATCTCGTTGAACTCTGTCTCTATCTTCCGGAGTATTTGCCAGTCCTCCCAATTTGGTGTCATCTGCAAACTTGATGAGTAGTCCCTCCACCCCCTCATCTAGATCATTAATAAATATGTTAAAAAGTACCGGGCCGAGCACCAAGCCCTGAGGTACCCGGCTACTCACCTCTCTCCAGTCTGATGAAACACCATTGACAACAACTCTTTGAGTGCGGTTCTCTAACCAATTCCCTATCCACCTAACTATCTGAAAATCCAGATTGCAGTCCTTCAACTTATCCATCAGAACATCATGGGGAACTTCGTCAAAAGCTTTACTAAAATCCAAGTAAAATCCAAGATGAGGGGGTGGAGGGACTACTCATCAAGTTTGCAGATGACACCAAATTGGGAGGACTGGCAAATACTCCGGAAGATAGAGACAGAGTTCAACGAGATCTGAACACAATGGAAAAATGGGCAAATGAGAACAAGATGCAATTTAATAAAGATAAGTGTAAAGTTCTGCATCTGGGTCAGAAAAATGAAAAGCATGCCTACTGCATGGGGGATACGCTTCTAGGTAGCACTGTGTGTGAACGAGACCTTGGGGTACTTGTGGATTGTAAACTAAACATGAGCAGGCAGTGTGATGCAGCGGTAAAAAAGGCAAATGCCATTTTGGGCTGTATCAACAGAGGCATCACATCAAAATCACAAGATGTCATAGTCCCATTGTATACGGCACTGGTCAGACCACACCTGGAGTACTGTGTGCAGTTCTGGAGGCCTCACTTCAAGAAGGACATCGATAAAATTGAAAGGGTACAGAGGAGAGCGACGAAGATGATCTGGGGCCATGGGACCAAGCCCTATGAAGATAGGTTGAGGGACTTGGGAATGTTCAGCCTGGAGAAAAGGAGGTTGAGAGGGGACATGATAGCCCTCTTTAAGTATTTGAAAGGTTGTCACTTGGAGGAGGGCAGGATGCTGTTTCTGCTGGCTGCAGAGGAAAGGACACGCAGTAATGGGTTTAAACTTCAAGTACAACGATATAGGCTAGATATCAGGAAAAAGTTTTTCACAGTCAGTGTAGTTCAGCAGTGGAATAGGCTGTCTAAGGAGGTGGTGAGCTCCCCCTCACTGGAAATCTTCAAGCAAAGGTTGGATACACACTTTTCTTGGATGCTTTAGGATGCTTAGGGCTAATCCTGCGTTGAGCAGGGGGTTGGACTAGATGGCCTGTATGGCCCCTTCCAACTCTATGATTCTATGATTCTATAAATTATAATAACAGATAACAGAGACTCTTACATTTTGATTAAGCCATTGGACAGATTCTTTTTTCCTTTGTTGTGTTTTTGGGATCATCCACTTTCTTCTCACAGCACCTTTCTTCTTCAAGCAGCTGGTTTTGTACCCCTTCTTTGCATATTTAAACGCAGCCAGTGGGCATTGCCCCAGCCTTCTCATGGAAGCTGAGCCCGCAGGTCTTGCCAGCTTTTTTTGGCATCCGCATCTGCCCACTCAGCACTGAGCAGACTCTGGTCCCTTCCCCTCCTCCCTCCCATGGACTGTGGCACCTCCTCTGGGGTTTCCTGGCCTATCACCAGGCAGGAGTCCTCTCAAGCAGCTCCTGCTATTGTGTCCCTGTCTGCAAGGCCGGGTGGGTAAACATTGACTCAGTCTCCTGGCTTTGAGGAAAACTCTAGTGCTATCCATGTCAAAACAAAGGAAGCAGCTGGAGGGGGAGGACGTGAAGCCGGAGGGGCGTGGGTCACCTTGGGGGGGGGGGGGGGAAATTGGGCCAGGCGTACAGGAACCTGTGGTTGGATTCAGGCTGCCAACTTTCTCCCCAGCCTCTGCTCCTGTGCTTTTGGTGGTAAACTTTCTGTCACTCAAAGACGCAGGCACAGAAGCAGAAAAGAGCAGCCCCCCAACATGTCTACAAGGGAGCAGCCCCCCAACATGTCTACAAGGGAACTTATCTACAAGGTAAACAAGGTAAACAAGGTGTCTACAAGGTAAACTTTCTGTCACTCAAAGACGCAGGCACAGAAGCAGAAAAGAGCAGCCCCCCAACATGTCTACAAGGGAACTTATCTCTGTAGTTGGGAGACGAGATGTAATTCCTGGGGGGATTCCCAGGTCCCTCCTGGAGGCTGGAATCTCTATCCTGGAGATTTGAGGGTGGAGCCTAGGGAGGGGCCTCCATGGTGTAGGATGCCCTAGAGTCCATCCATTTTCTCCAGGGGAGCTGATCTCTGTTGTTGGGAGACGAGCTGTAATTTGAGGGATCCCCAGGTCCTGCCTGGAGGTTGACATCTCTATGACCATCCCACTGGTTCCAAGCAGGCTAGGAGTGTAAGGGATTTATGGCACTCCTGTTTGACCCTGAGTTAGGCTGATCGGCTGTTTCCAGCTCATTCAATCAAAAGCAGTGCTTCAGGAGTGTGTGTGTGTGTGTGTGTGTGTGTGTGTGTGTGTGCGTGTGCTGTAGATCCCCAACTTGGAAAGTTTAGTTTTCCAGGCCAGCCCAAGACATCCACTGCTTACAAACAGCAAGGAAACATTTAGCAAGGGCAGGAAGGAATTGGCTACAAAGGAGGCTATTGAGAGGGAACAGAATGTGCCATAGAGGGAGGGAGGGAGGGAGGGAGGGTCCACTGATAAAACAGCTCCAAGATGCACACGGCATTCCAGGGTGAGTCAGAGGGTGCTCTCAAGTCTAGAATTGGGCGTGTGCGTTGACATAAGATTGAAAAGGAGACAGGCTTGAAAGTCTTTGAAGGGATAAAGAGCTTGAGAGGGACCAAGGGCTAACTGGTTATAGAGTTGCCAACTCCAGGCTGGGAAACTCCTGGATATTTTGGAAGGGAGCCTGGGGAGGTCAGGGAATGCAGTGAGGTAGGACACCATAGAGCCCCCCCTCCAAAGCATCTATTTTCTCCAGGGGAACTGATATCTGCAGCCTGTAATTCTGGGAGATCTCAAGGTCCCTTGCTGAGAGCCAGCGTGGTGAGTGGTTAAAAGCGGCAGCCTCTAATCTGGAGAACCAGGGCAGAGTCTGCACTTACTTTGTTTATTCCATTGTCAATCCTGTTGAATTCAGATCGCTTTGAACTCGGATCTTCCTCTTCCTCCCCCCTCCCCATTGAACCAGGAAAGTCTTCTGCACCTGGTTAGAGTAGTTCAGAAAGGGGGGGGGGGAAGCCTCTTTCCTTCTTTTCTTCAAGGGGGGGGGGAGAAGCCAAGCAGGGAGCCTCTTTCTTTTCTTGGAGGGGGGTGGGTGGGAGATGATCGAAAAAGGCAGAGAAGGGAGAAAAAATCCAGGACCGACAGAAGTTGAGAGAAATTAGGGGCTTCTCCTTTAAGGCAAGTTTGTCACATGACCACCTGTGGCCAATCACGGGTCCTCTACCACGGGGGAGAGCCCAGATTCAAAACAGCCTTTAAATATTGAGGCTTAAAAGCACTCTAAGATATCGCACAATAAAGGTAGGGTCACTCCGGATCAATCCTTCTTGCTGCAGAAGAAAAATTTAAATTGCCCCAAATCCAAATGGAAATCACATTCTGTGTAGAGGGCAGGGACTGAATCGATCTGGGGTTGGAATAAAAGCTCCATGCAGTTTACACCCAGGTTTGATTCCTGACTTCTCCGCATGGAGCCTCCTGGGTGACCTTGGATAAGTCTTAGTTCTTTCAGAACTCTCCCAGCCCCAGTTGCCTCACTGTTGTGGGGAGAGGAAGGGAAGGCAATTGGAAGCTGCTTGGTGACTCCTTCAGGTAGTAAAAAGCAGGGTACAAAAAACAGCTCTCCTTGTTTTCCCTGGAATCATAGAGTTGGAAGGGGTCATACAGCCCATCTAGTCCAGCCCCCTGCTCAATAATCCCCCCCCCCTAAAAACATAGTAAAAACAACTCACAGCAGTAAAATGTGTCACATTTCCATGGGTGAGACTGTGGAACTGTATATCCCAACCCTACAAAGCGGGTCAGACAGAGAGGTAGGGCCTAGGATCACCCAGTAAACTTTACTGATAATGAATTCCGACCCAAACCAGTCCCTGTACTTCTCTGGACTGTTCATTTTATTAGGACCAGCTGCTGTGCAAATTTTCAAGTGACACAAAACAATTCCTGCACACGAGTATTCCAGGGAAATATATGTCTGAAATGGGGGTGGGCTGTGAGCATCAAAAGATCAAAGGGTCAAAGGTTATCCTTATGTGCAAACATTTTTTCAGGGTTGAATTTGGAGAAGCATGCATGCGGGGGAAGGTCACATAGGGCCCTCTATGGCAAGGCCAAAAGGAACATAGGGGGCAGCTTTTGCCTTGGAAAGGGCCATGGAGGGAGAAATGGGGGGAAGTGGGGCCAGGGGATGGTTTGGAGCAGTTCATGTTCTCTTGCTTCCCAAGGTCCACACACTCTTGATCTTCCCCCATCCCATTGGGTTAAACCACTTTTCCAGGCCAAACGTTCATGCCAGAAACATGCTGCTTTTGCACACATCAGATAATGCGCTTCCCGTGCCCCTCGGCCACCACTGGCGAGTAGGGTTTTTCTGCATCTCACCGGCAAACCCAGTGAAAAATAGTGGCTAACATGCACATAAAGTGCAGTATCCAATATGCATGGAAGCCATGGCCTGTGGCAGAGAGAGAGAGAGAGAGAGAGAGAGAGAGAGAGAGAGAGAGAGAGAGAGAATTTTGCCTTTGGAGAAGGGAGAGCCCTGAACCAGGTGGCTTCGATAGGGACAGGCTTTGCCCAAAGTACAGTTTTTAACCCTTTGTTGGTTCTACAGAAGGAAACTCCATTCCTTTCCGGAGCTGACATGTTGACAATGGGGTGGGGTTAGGGGAACTCTCTTGCGCTTTCCTGCTGACCCATGTGAACACTCCTGCGTTCCCCCATCCCCCATGGCAGCTTTCTGCAGCTGATGGGTTAAGGGGGTGGCTTGGCATTCCTGTAGTGGGTGGGGGGGGATCTCCCTCTCACCCCCTCCCCCTCTTTCTTCCTTCCTCCCCTCTTGGCTAATATTTCTCAGTTGCTGGGCATCCTCAACTAATCATGCAGGGAAATATGCATTCCTCACAGTGTCTTTACATTTCACCCTATACTATGCTGAGAATCCAGGCAAACCCCACCACTGGGAACAGAGCTAAGTGGAAATGTGGAAAAGCCATACACTGACCGTGCACAGCAGTCTTGCAGTCACAACTTTTCCTAACCTTACCCTAGTTAGAGCCTAGTACAGCAAGATTTCCATGATAAGAGCTTTAGAGATTCAAGGCACACTTTGTCAGGCAAAAAGAGGGCCAAACTCTATGGCAGAATTTCATTCAGAATTTCCTTCAACCCATGGTTTTGCCCAAAACCCAGTGTCACACACCCCTGATGACCTGGGGTTCCATCACTTCTGGGTGACATCACCATGGTGTGTTAAAAAGCAATGTTCTTCTAGGTTGGGAAGAGTTCAGGGGGGAGGAGTTGGGGGGTAAGGTGCATCCAGAAAGTAAGGGACCCCCACCTAGGCCAGTAGACCTTCCAACCCTAGGAAGTTTCCAGGACAGAGAACTAGGCACAAATACACCAGCCAGAGAGCCACGGAACTCATTGCCACAATAGTGGTGTGTCAACCTGCAATTTAGGCCTGCAGAATTAAAACTGCTCTCCAGGCAACTGCTCTCCAGATTGATTACCACTAGGAAAATAGCTGCTTTGGAGGGTGGATTCTATTGCATTATACGTAGGGTTGGAAGGTCTACTGGCATACAGAGTACCTTCTCCTCAGCCTTCACATCAGAAACTAGGGTTTTTATGGGGATTTTATTGTGTTTTAACTATTTATGTTGTAAACCGCCCTGAGACCTATTGGGAGAAGGGCGGTCTAAAAATTAAATAATAATAATAATAATAATAATAATAATAATAATAATAATAATAATAATAATAATAATAATAATAATAATAATAATAATAATAATAATAATAATAATAATAATAATAATAATTTCTCATGCTAGCAAAGTTATGCTCCAAATCCTACAAGCTAGGTTCCAGCAATATGTGGACCGAGAACTTCCTGAAGTACAGGCAGGATTTCGAAGAGTTCCAGAAGAACATCTGCTTCATTGACTATGCTAAAGCCTTTGATTGTGTGGAGCACAACAAACTGTGGCAAGTTCTTAAAGAGATGGGAATACCAGAGCATCTTATTTGTCTCTTGAGAAACCTATATGCAGGTCAAGAAGCAACAGTGAAATCACTGATTGGTTCAAAATTGAGAAAGGAGTTCAGCAAGGCTGTATACTGTCTCCTTGCCTATTTAACTTGTATGCGGTGAGAAAGGCAGGGTTAGAGGAGTCAGAAATTGGGATCAAGATTGCAGGGAAAAATATCAACAACCTCAGATATGCAGATGATACCATTCTAATGGCAGAAAGTGAAGAGCCTGTTGGTGCGGGTGAAGGAGGAGAGTGCAAAAATTGGCTTGAAACCCAACATAAAGAAAACGAAGATCATGGCATCCGGCCCTCTCAATTCCTGGCAAATAGATGGGGAAGAAATGGAGGTAGTGACAGATTTTATTTTCTGGGCTCCAAGATCACTGCAGATGGGGACTGCAGCAAAGAAATTAAAAGACATCACCCTGCCAACAAAAGTGCGTCTAGTCAAGGCTGTGGTCTTCCCAGTTGCAATGTATGGCTGTGAAAGTTGGACCATAAGGAAGGCCGAGCGTCAAAGAATTGAGGCTTTTGAACTCTGGTGCTGGAGAAGACTCTTGCGAGACCCAGAAATTGCAGCTGGGGAAAATTCAGCAGCCAGGGTCCTCACTGGAACACCTTGGAGAGCCCATTTCTAGCAAGTGCTGAGGCAGCTGCACTGGTTGCCAGTTGCAGTCCACATCCAAGTTCAATGTTTTGGTTTTGACCTTCAATGCCCTTCACGGTCTGGGCCCCATATATCTGAGGGCCTTGTGTTCTGCAGGTACTGTTGGTGATTCCTGGTCCACAAGAGGTTCTCCTGGCTTTGACTAGTGCCATGGCCTCTTTGGTCCAGGCCCCAACCAGGTGGAATGAGCTCCTGAAAGAGCTGAGGGCCCTGCATGAGCTTTCACAGTTCTGCAGAGCCTGTAAAATGTAGTTCTTCTGCTAGGTTGAGGCCAGAGCGTGGGAGACCGCAGGGCCCTTCCACAAACACAACCAAGAACTATTGTCACCCCTGGAGAACGGTATCCTGAGGCGCTGATGGAGGAGGGGGGGAACATTTTAAGAAGAGGAGGTTTTAAAAGTTTTTCTCATTGCCAGAGTGGATTGGCATTTGGTTTTATGGTTTTTACTAGTAATCAAGCCCGCTGCAGGGGAATGCAGCGGGCTCTAGGTCCTGACCTGCGGCGGCGGGCTGGTCGGCGGCGGGCTGGTCGGCGGCGGCGAGCTTGTTTCGTTGGCGGTGGGCTGACGCGGCGAGAGGCGCTTTGCGCCTCTCGCCGCGTCAGCCCGCCAGGCAGGGAACCCCCGGCAGCTGCGCTTCGCGCGACTGCCGAGGGCTCCCTGGGTCGGCGGCCTGACGCAGCGAGAGGCGCTTTGCGACTCTCGCCGCGTCAGGCCGGGAGGAACTGCGGCAGCAGTGGGTGGAGGCGACGACGGGAGGATGCCTCGCTGACAGGAGATACGCAGACCCGTGGCCTCACATCCCGTCCGCCCCTCAGCTGGGGGGCTGCTCCGCCGCCACTTCCCCCCACCCCCACCCACCCAACGCGGTCTTCCACCTCCCCAAGCCACTGCGCCCCGCGACCCCCCCGCTCCGCTGCCACTTGCAGCCACACGGGCATGCACAAACAGAGCAGTCTTCCCCCCCACATCGCACCCGCGATCCCCCCGCGCTCCACCACCACTTGCACCCACACGGGCACACAAACACACACACACACAGCGCTCTTCCCCCCCCACCTCGCACCTGCGATCCCGTGTAAAGCATGCCTACTGGATGGGGGACACGCTTCTAGGTAACACTGTGTGTGAACGAGACCTTGGGGTACTTGTGGATTGTAAGCTAAATATGAGCAGGCAGTGTGATGCAGCAGTAAAAAAGGCAAATGCCATTTTGGGCTGTATCAACAGGGGCATCACATCAAAATCACAAGATATCATAGTCCCATTGTTTACAGCACTGGTCAGACCAAACCTGGAGTACTGTGTGCAGTTCTGGAGGCCTCACTTCAAGAAGGACGTAGATAAAGTTCAGCCTAGAGAAAAGGAGGTTGAGAAGGGACATGATAGCCCTCTAAGTATTTGAAAGGTTGTCACTTGGATGAGGGCAGGATGCTGTTTCTGTTGGCTGCAGAGGAGAGGGCACGCAGTAATGGGTTTAAACTTCAAGTACAATGATATATAGCCTCTTGTGGCGCAGAGTGGTAAGGCAGCAATATGCTGTCTGAAGCTGTCTGCCCATAAGGTTGGGAGTTCAATCCCAGCAGCCGGCTCAAGGTTGACTCAGCCTTCCATCCTTCCGAGGTCGGTAAAATGAGTACCCAGCTTGCTGGCGGTTAAACGGTAATGACTGGGGAAGGCACTGGCAAACCACCCTGTATTGAGTCTGCCATGAAAACGCTAGAGGGCGTCACCCCAAGGGTCAGACATGACTCGGTGCTTGCACAGGGGATACCTTTACCTTTACCTTTACAATTATATAGGCTAGATATCAGGAAAAAACTTTTCAGTCAGAGTAGTTCAGCAGTGGAATAGGCTGCCTAAGGAGGTGGTGAGCTCCCCCTCACTGGCAGTCTTCAAGCAAAGGTTGGATACACACTTTTCTTGGATGCTTTAGGATGCTTTGGGCTGATCCTGTGTTGAGCAGGGGGTTGGGCTAGATGGCCTGTATGGCCCCTTCCAACTTTATGATTCTATGATCCTTGGTTATAATGCCTTCCTTCCATTTCCTAAATGAATCTTTTTTATTATTCAATTTTTTTGAAACTGTTTATGGAGTTACACTGGTTTCTTTAGGTTCCTCCCAGTTTTCAAGGAAATTGTCTGCAATTGCACCTTCAGTATTTCACTTTTGAGAAACTCCCGACCTTCTTGGACTTCCATCTCTGACCAAGATAAAGTTATCTTTGTTAAAATTTGATCTTCTGAAGTCCAGCCTGTATGTGTGACTATGTACAGCTTTTCTCTTCCCCAAGATCATAAAGTCAAAAATCACATGGTCTCTATTATAAAGTGCAACCACAACTTTTACTCCATCAACCAGTTCTTCCCCATTGGTGAGAATCAAGTCTAAAATAGCAGATCCCCCTGGTTGTCCCTTCCACTTTCTGGGAAATGAAGTTGTCAGCAAGCCAAGTCAAGAATTTAGTGGACTGTTCATTTTTAGCAGAGCTGGTCTTCCAACAGATGTCTGGGTAACGGAATTCTCCCATGACCACTAGGTCTCATGTCTTTGAGAACTTTGTAATCTGGTCTAGGAACATCTCATCCAAGTCCTCTGCCTGACCTGGCGGTCTATAGCAGGCACCCACCATAATACCCCATATTATTTCCTACTCCTTTTATTTTTAGCCCAAGTCTCAGCTTAACTCTCATGCTCAGACACATGTATTTCCTCACGTATATATGTTCTTAACATATAGTGCTACTCCTCCCCCCTTCTTTATTTAGCTGTCCCTTTTAAATAATTTGTACCCCTCAATCCTATTATTTCAGTTGTGAGCGTTATCCCTCCAGGTTTCTGTAATGCCCATAAGATCATAGTCCCCTTCCTTTATTAGGACTTCTAGTTCTTCCTGCTTGTTTCCCATACTCTGTGCATTAGCCCTAAGAGAACTTGTGACTGGCCCAAGGTCACCCGTCCAGCAGCTGCAGAGGAGTGGGAATCGAATGTGGTCCTCTGCATGAGAGGCTGTTGTTTTTGAAACCACAGCCTTACGCTGCCTATCAGGGGTGCCTGTGGGATGGATGGAGAAGCTCTAGCTTGTTGGGCTCCCTGAAGGGAAAACCTTGCTCTTACACCATGGCAACCGATAGCAAAACACTGAGGAATGCCGCCTGCATGCCAGAGACAGAGGAGGGAGAGCACATTTCCCGGGTAAGCCAGTGCAAGCATGTTCCTTGGAGGGTAGCAACAAGGAAACCACATCGAATCACTGGAATTAGCCTGTTTACAGCCGCAAGGGCTTGGGTTTTTACTCCCCAAAATGCATAGGGGGGCCTTTGTTGAAGTGGGCTCAGCCCTCCCTTTTCCTGCTGGCCCCATTTCCTTCTGCTTTCCTCATTTGAAGAAGGGGGGGGTGATGAGTTGGAAGAATGCACTGGACCTGGGAAGAGCGACTTTCCGTTAACATTGGCCATATTCAGATCTCCCCACCAACAAAGAACAGAAGCAGTGGGAAAGAGCAAGGTCCATTCCACACAGTGCTAATGTTGCCGAAGTGTTACCATTGTGTAATGCTATATATTTTTCATTATTCACGACATCGTGCACAATTGCAACACTCCTGAAAAAATCGCTTAGTTGTAGCGATTTTCGGGGAATCCACAAAAATGTCAGGCAGTGTCAAACACAAAAGTGGATTTCCCCTAAAAAAAACGCTGGACTCTTGAGAACAACCTGCAACACATCTGAAAAAGACATGTGCGTTCTCAATACAGCGGTAGCAAGCATGTCCCTCCCTAATCTCTCGCACCCGAGCTTCTGGCATTGCAATCACATTTTGTTTCTCCTTAAACTAGCCAAAGCAACGAATAAGCGATGCTTCTTTGGATGAAATCCCTCCACAAGCAATTGTACGTAAAGTTTCCGAGCACAATACTGTGCTGTTCGACACTGCCCTAATTTTGGCCAGAAATAGCACTGGGGGGGGTTACTTTCAGAGCGTGTAAACGAGTAAGCGCCAGCTCCTAAGCCAGTGAAAAAGGTCTTTCGAATGAACGAATATGCGTTGCTACTGGTGTTTTCGTGTTTTTTAAAAACAGTTTTTTAAGGGAAACACGAACACAACAGTAAATTGGCTACTGTCTTTGATTGATGGCCAGGGGCGGGAGGAAGCGTGGAAAAATATCACCTCCTTTGTTGCGATTTCGGCGAGACCACAAACTTGTGCGTTACGAGAGCAGCACTAGTGGGAGAGCCTTTTTCCCGATTGAACCAGCTGTGTGCGTTACCGAGACCTGCTGCTTTTTCTTCCAGCGCTTTTCAATGGTGCTCAGCGAAATTGCCCGTTGTGCGGAATTGCCCCAAGAGTTCATGAGCATCTTGGCCATTTCTTCTGGGAGAAACGGATTTTAATAGTTTGGGGATCTGCTGCTATTCCAGAGGATCCCCCAGGTCACAACTGGAAGGTGGCAAGTCTCAGGATGCCAGCCCCTAGATGGGACATGGGGACCCCCTGCTCCCTGCCCAAATCCCACCCACTTTAAGCACCCCCCCCCCAACGTTTCCAGGTGTTTTCCAACCCAGAGCTCACAGTCCTACCACCAGCACAGTAATTTTCAGCTTTTATAAAAGATTCCAAGAACGATCCAGTCATCAATCTTACCCACCATATCATGGGGAGACCAGTAGCAGGGTACCTCAGGGCTCGGTGCTTGGTTCAGTACTTTTAAAAATATTTATTAATGATCTAGATGAGGGGGTGGAGGGACTACTCATCAAGTTTGCAGATGACACCAAATTGGGAGGACTGCCAAATACTCCCAGAAGATAGAGACAGAGTTCAACGAGATCTGAACACAATGGAAAAATGGGCAAATGAGAACATAATGCAATTTAATAAAGATAAGTGTAAAGTTCTGTATCTGGGTCAGAAAAATGAAAAGCATGCCTACTGGATGGGGGATACGGTTCTAGGTAACACTGTGTGTGAACAAGACCTTGGAGTATTTGTGGATTGTAAACTAAACATGAGCAGGCAGTGGGATGCAGCGGTAAAAAAGGCGAATGCCATTTTGGGCTGTATCAACAAGGGCATCACATCAAAATCACAAGATGTCATAGTCCCATTGTATACGGCACTGGTCAGACCACACCTAGGCAGAGTCTGCACTTACTTTGTTTATTCCATTGTCAATCCTGTTGAATTCAGATCGCTTTGAACTCGGATCTTCCTCTCCCCCCCCCCCATTGAAACAGGAAAGTATTCTGCACGTGGTTAGGGTAGTTCAGAAGGGGAGGGGGGAGCCAAGCCTCTTTCTTTCTTTTCTTGAAGGGGGGGGGGGAGAAGATTAAAAAAGGCAGAGAAGGGAGAAAAAATCCAGGACCGACAGAAGTTGAGAGAAATTAGGGGCTTCTCTTTAAGGCAAGTCTGTCACATGACCAACTGTGGCCAATCACGGGTCCTCTACCACGGAGGAGAGCCCAGATTCAAAGCCTGCTTTCTCTAATCCGAATCTTGAAATATTGAGCGTTAAAAGCACTCCAAGATATCGCACAATAAAGGTAGGGCCACTCTGGATCAATCCTTCTTGCTGCAGAAGAAAATTTTAAATTGCCCCAAATCCAAATGGAAATCGCATTCTGTGTAGAGGGCAGGGACTGAATCGATCTGGGGTTGGAATAAAAGCTCCGTGCAGTTTACACCCAGGTTTGATTCCTGACTTCTTGTTATGCAACCTTTTACCTAAAATGGAATATAGAGAAGATGGTTTATACTGTGCTTTTCAGACAGACTAAGTAATTACATTAGGTCTAAAATTAAGGGTCCCTAACTTTTATTTCTAATAGCACTGGAGGTAGAGGGTTGTTTAGGAATATGTTCTGTTTTTATAAGCTTGAGGGATAGATCCTGCCCTGATCATCTTGCCACATCAGAAGTATGAGATCAGGCCTCTGAGCCAACCCTATCAAGAAGATGTATAAAATTCTGACTAATTCTTTGTTCTTTGCACAAGTGTACCTGAGTCCCTTGTGGCTGTTCTCTTTTTGCTGCAGCTAAAATTAAAAACATAAATAGGGTTTTCCAGTCTGGCATGTCTTTAAGTATTTGAAAGGTTGTCATTTGGAGGAGGGCAGGATGCTGTTCCCATTGGCTGCAGAGGAAAGGAAAGCAGTAATGGGTTTAAATTACAAGTACAAAGATATAGGCTAGATATCAGGAAAACAATTTTCACAGTCAGAGTAGTTCAGCAGTGGAAGAGGCTGCCTAAGGAGGTGGTGAGCTCCCCCTCACTGGCAGTCTTCAGGCAAAGGTTGGATACACACTTTTCTTGGATGCTTTAGGATGCTTTGGGCTGAGCAGGGGGTTGGACTAGATGGCCTTTATGGCCCCTTCCAACTCTATGATTCTGTCATTTTGTGATTCTGATTCTGTGGGGATGGAGAAAACCTCCACCTCCTAATTTTTGTATGCTTGTACACCAGGATTAAGAGCCTCTTGTGGCGCAGAGTGATAAGGCAGCAGAAATGCTGTCTGAAGCTGTCTACCCATGAGGCTGGGAGTTCGATCCCAGCAGCCAGCTCAAGGTTGACTCAGCCTTCCATCCTTCTGAGGTCGGTAAAATGAGTACCCAGCTTGCTGGGGAGTAAACGGTAATGATTGGGGAAGGCACACACACCCCGTATTGAGTCTGCCATGAAAACGCTGGAGGGCATCACCCCAAGGGTCAGACATGACCTGGTGCTTGCACAGGGGATACCTTTACCTTTACCTTTACACCAGGATACCAATTGTTCTCACATGGGAGCCCTTAAATCCTGTATGCTGACCAGAATTCTTCTATGTCTCCAGAGGTTGCATAGACACCTCTGGTCTCATTCTAAAGGAACACTTGTGCACTTTTTGACACTGAGAGTGATTAAAATGTCAAACATGAAGCCAGGTGAAATAGACAGCTCTGGTCTGATTCAGGAGGAATTTTCTTAGTTTTTTATAAAGACCTTGGCCTCTCTGCCCTGTTATTGGCCCTTCAGAGGAACTGACTGTCCACAGTGTGAGACAGGAAGCTGCACTAGATGGACCCTCTCACTAGTCTGATCCTGCAGCACTCTTTGTAAGTTCTTGTGTTCTCCCAATCCAGTGAGAGCTCCTGTTACAGTGTGCAGGAAAGAGCTTCTTGAGAACATTCATTTCACACCTCCTCTTCCTTTCCGTTCTTAAATAAACAGAGGAACAGTGGAATATCCTTCCAGGGTTAGCGCAAAGGAACTTCTGTTCTTGGGAGCCAGGGCTTCCTCTCTACTTGGCATGCAACTGGAGCCCCCCAGAGCCCAACTTTGGCTGCCAGCCACCCAAAAGACCAGCAGGGGCTGGTTGCCTGGAAGCTTAGCCCCCTTATGATTGGCGGGATTCTGCTGACTAATAAGAAACCCAAAGGCAACAAGGGAGAAGAGAATGTCAAACGTGTTCTTTCAAAGTTCCCACCCTTTGAGGGCAATCTTGAGATCTGGAAGCACCCAAACTTTTTAAAGGAGGATTTCTGTACTCTGAAAAGTTCACGGGCAATGTGCCGCAAAGAAGAATGGGAGAAGCACTCAGTCCTCACGAGTGGCGAAAAAAAGCCAAATTGTTAGCTCAAGGTGTCATTTTTAAAAATTAAGACCAAAAGGTATTCCTTTTGGGTCATCAGTGTGACTTGTTTTCTCACCTGTGCTATCACCTGTGCTATCGCACTGCAGGAGGTGAAAACAAAAAAGTCAGGAGCACCTTCAAGACTCATACAATTTGGGGCAGGGGAAGAGATTTGGAAGTTACTGCTCACTTCTCCAAAACACACCTATTCTCCGTAGTTTTTGTCCCCTAAAAGGCAAGTACTGGTGTTTAGCCCTGCTGGAAAGCCAGCTGTTCTGACCTCAAAACATTGCTGCCCCACTAACACCACTCATGCATGTGGCCTATGGGTTGCCAACCCCCTCCATTTGTCAGTCTGCACAAACTTAAGAGTATTCTTGTGTACACTACAGGTCTGAACCCTAACATACAAAAAGGGCTGTGGGGTCAATCAGGACTAGAGTGGCCAGTTCCAGGCTCGGAAATTCCTGGAGATGTGGAGGGAAGGGTGAAGCCTGAAGAGGGACCTCTGCAGACTGTAATGCCATACAGTCACCCTTCCAAAGCAGATGCAGAGATCAGTTTGGTTGTGTATGCAGACCGGCTGAGGACCAAAGCTTGAGGTCCAAGACAGGATCATAATCCTGTTACCGTAATCGGACAACGCTCAGCTGGATCCTGACAGCCGGATCCCATTCCTTTGAGCTGAAGCTGACCAATAGCATGCACTGGCAGGAGTCTGCTATTGTTCTATGTTGGCATTTTCGGAGGGGGGGGTTCTCCAGTTTTGGTTCTCTGCACCTTAGAGTTGGGGCCATTAAAGAGCTGAAATGAACTCCCAGTCTCTGAACCCACAGATTTAACCAGCTCCCCTGGAAGAAAGTGATGCTTTGGAGGGGGGTCTCTGTGGCATTGTACCCCACTGAGGTCCCTGTCCTCCCCAGGCTCTATCCCCAACTCTCCAGAGGAGTTTCCCATCTTGGATCTGGCGATTCTAGCCTCCCATTGCCTGACATGGGCAAGCCCTCTCAAGAGCAGAGAGCAGCTTCTTTGTCCTTCCCAAGCATCTCTGTCTCTTAACTCCCCACCCCTTCCCCCACTCCAGAGGTGAACATTACAAAGCCAAGCAAGCACCCCCCCCCCACTCCCACTCCTCCGTTCCTGCAACCTTTGGCAAGCACCCTTTCCCTTCTGCATGAGCCAGTGAGATAAAGCGTGTAGGGCCACTCCCGTCTCTGTTATTTAGATTCTCCCCCCCCCCCACACACATATTATTTTTCTTTGGCCTGTCAGAACAATGAGGCCCAGTGGCTCAGACTTTCCTATGGAGCGGCTGGGTTTCCTTTTTTGGTGCTGCTGTGGAACAGGCCCTTGTGAACTTGGCCTGCCAAGAGGTGGGAGAGTCTGCGCTGGTGGCCAGCGTCCAACTGCTAAGAAAGAGAATTGTTGCGATTCTGGAGGGGAGGCACGGCAGAGAAAAATCTTTCTCAGGCACCAAAGGAGATAGGCTGGGGTTGGGTGGGGAATCAGACCAAAACACTCCTTGCAAAGGGTGCATTTAGATTTTTTGTTCCTTGGCTCACTCCATATTGAGCTAGCCAGATTTTGGAAGTGGCAGATGTGGGAGAATCCTCCCCCCAAAAAAACTGTTTTGCTATATTTCTGTGAAATGGGCATGCCTGTGAAACAAACTGACTTGTGGGGAAAGTAAGCTGCAGGGCAGTTCTTTTAGAGGTTGTCAAAAGTCCAGCTGAAATGTCATTCTTGACTTCATCACTGTTGTGGGTACATTTGATTTTTATGGTTTCTGTACAGCAAATTCCCCATTGAATACAGTTGCCAACCTCCAGGAGTGGCTTGGAGTTCTCTAGCTCATGGGAATTGTAGTCCATGGACATCTGGAGAGCCACAGTTTGACCAACCCTGCTCTAGGGCCTTATTCCTGATGAGGTCCCTCCCCTTCCCATACCCCGCCTTCCCTGGGTTCTGCCCACAAAATGTCCAGGAATTTCCAAAGTCAGAGCTGGCTGTCCTAAGCAGAGGACTTTTCGTTTTCTGGAGTTTAGTGACAGACACACCTTGTTCTCAGCAACAATCTGTCTTCATTTGATCCATTCCTGGCACAGAGGGCAAGCATCTTCCTTGCACGTGCAAGGCAGCCTAGTTAGCTCTTCCCTCTCCCCTTTGCCTAGTTGGACAGATTTCAAGGACAGGACTGTGCTTTCATCCATGCTGACATTTCATTTCTTGTGCAAGTATGTCTTGGGGAGGATATACAAGCAGGTATATACTGCTGAAGGACCAGGGCTCAGTAGTAGAGCCTTTGCTTGGTCCCTGGTTCAACCCCTGGTATCTGCAGTTTAAAAACGGCCAGGCAGTAGGTAAGTGATGGGAAAGACCTCCGCCTGAGACCCTGGAAAGCCATGAAGTGGGGCTGTGGCTCAGTGGCAGAGCCTCTGCTTGGCATGCAGAAGGTCCCCCGTTCGATCCCCAACATTTCCAGTTAAAAGGGCCAGGCAGGAGGGGATGGGAAAGACCTCTGCCTAAGAACTGGGCTGATTCTTCACTTAATTTGTTTATTCCATTGTGGATCCCGGGGGAGGGGGGGGGAAGAGGATTGGATACAGCAGAGGAGGGGGAATAAATCCAAGAAGCAAATCTTTGCCAAGAGAAGGTAGGGCTTCTGGAGCCTCTGCTGAGAGAAGTTAGGTTGGTTCTTATATGCCGCTTTTCTCTACCCGAAGGAGGCTCAAAGCGGCTTACAGTTGCCTTCCCTTTCCTCTCCCCACAACAGACACCCTATGAGGCTGAGAGAGCCCTGATATTCCTGCTTGGTCAGAACAGCTTTATCAGTGCTGTGGCAAGCCTTGCAACCTGGGAATAAGGAAGCCTTTGAACTGATGCCCTGGTCAATCAGGGCTTTTCTGAAGAGTTGGAGGCTCGAGGCAGAAAGTTAGTTTGGGAAAAGCAGAGAGCTGCAACTTTACTCATACCGATTTTTCAAATATCGAGGGTTATATCCATTCCCGGGCTGAATCTGCATGGAGCTTTTATTCCAGTCCCAGGTCAGTTCAGTCCCTGCCGTCTCCACTGAATGCAATTTCCATTTTTATTTTGTCCGATTTAAATTTTCCCTCTGCAACAGGAGTGACCCTACCTTTTCCCTGCAATATCCTAGAGTCGACATAACCCTCAATATTTGAAAAATTGGCATAAGAAACCATGCAGTACTCTGCTGGTTCTGAACTTGCTGCTGAGCCTCGTGGCTGAGAAGCCCTGATTGGCCAAGGCTTCAGTTCCTCGTTCCCAGGCTGCAAGCTTGCCTTAAAGGGGAAGCCCTAACTTCTCTTGGCAGGTTCAGAAGCCTGAACTCTTGGTAGAGATTTGCCTCTTGTTTTTTTTCTCCCTCCTCTGCTGTCTCAAATCCTCTTTTCTCCTCCTCCCCCCTTCAAAAAAAGAAAGAAAGAGGTTCTGCTGTGCATGGCTCCCCCCCCCCCCTTCTCAGCTTCTCTAACCATGTGCAGAACACTTTTCTGTTTCAATGGGGGGGGGGAGATAGAGGAAGACCTGAGTTAAAATCATCTGGATTCCGCAGGATCCACAATGGAGCCCAGGATATCATGGGAGAAAGGTAGGGTCACTCTGGATCAATTATGCATAAAATTTAAATCAAAATGGAAATCGCATTCAGTGTAGACGGCAGTGTAGACGGCAAGGAATAAAAGCCCCATGCAGATTCAGCCATGAAGTAGGCTGGAGCTCAGTGGCAGAGCCTCGGCATTCAGAAGGTCCCTGGTTCAATCCTGGCATCTCCAGTTAAAAGGACCAGGGATGAGTAGATGGGAAAGACCTCTACCTGAGACCCTGGAAAGCCATGATGTGGAGCTGAAGCTCAGTGGCAGAGCCCCTGCTTGGCATTCAGAAGGTCCTTGGTTCAATCCCTGCTTCTCCAGGTAAAAGGACCAGGCAGGAGGTGATGCATGAGCCCCTGCCCGTCTGGGTAGACAAGATTGTCCTTCATGGATTGATAATCTAATTCAGTTGGACTTGCTGGGGGAAGGCAATGGGACATTTTTGAGTGCCTCAAACTTGGTCTAATAGAATAAAATCAGAGTCCAGTAGCACCTTTAAGAACAACAAAGATTTATTCAGGGTGTGAGCTTTCGAGTGCAAGCACTCTTCGTCAGACACGGCTACCCATTTGAATCTATCGTTGGTGTAGTAGTTAAAGAGTCGCAGACTTTAATCTGGAGAACCAGGTTTGATTCGGGTTTGGGTAACCTTGGGCCAGTTCCAGGTCTTAACCACCACACCAGATCCCAGGTTCAGTCCCCAGCATCTCTGGTTAGAAAGCACCAGGCAGGAGGGGATGGGAAAGACCTCCAATTGAAATCCTGGAGAGCAGCTGCTAGTCTGAGTAGACAATACTGACTTTGATGGACCAAATTTGACTGTATAAAGCCTGGGGAGTACAGGAACCTCAGCGGGTGCAATGACCTGGGCTCCACCCTCCAACACCTTCATTTTCTTCAGGGGAACTGATCTCTGAAGTTTTTAGCCATCATGAATCCCTAGTTTGAATTGGGATACGAATCACAAAATGTCAATCGAATTGGCTTTTTAGTCCAAGAATTAGCTGATCCCTGGAGAGAAACCTTTATAATTTTTTGGTGACTCTGAGGCACCTAAAGAGACCTAGGCTGATTCTGTGCGTATTTTGTTTATTCCGTTGTGGATCCTGCTGAATTCAGATCTATTTGAAATCGGGTCTTCCTCTATCCCCTCCTCTCCCCATTGAAACAGAAAGTGTTCTGCACTCAATTGTGGAAGCTCAGACGGGGAGAGCCAAGTGCAGCAGAAGTCTCTTTCTTTTCTTGAGTGGGGGGGGGGGATAGGAAACAGCAGAGGAGGGGGGGAAATCAAGAGGCAAATCTCTGCTAAGAGATGTTAGGGCTTCTGGAATGCAATCACTTTAAGGGAAGACTTGCAACGGGGAAGACTTTGAATTGATGCCCTGGCCAATCAGGGAAGACTTCCTTGCTGCAACATTCGAGGCTCAAGGCATGAGGCAGAGTTATTTTGTAAAGAGCAGAGATCTGCACATTTACTCATGGCGGTTTTTGACATATTGAGGCTTATATCCACTCCAGGATATTGCAAAGGAAAGGTAGAATACCACAAATATACTTGCATATAAGCCGACTCGTATATAAGCCGAGGCACCTAATTTCACCACAAAATGCTGGAAAACCTTATTGACTCGCATATAAGCCGAGGCTGATGTTTGGATAGTGGCTCCCCCCCCCTTCCCTTTTAGGCAGGCTCTTTTTCCCCCCTTTTCTTCCCATCCTCCTCCTCGCTCTTTACCTCTGACCCCTCTTGACTTTTTATATCCAATCCTTCTTATCCAGTTCCCTTCTTCTTAGCCGGGTGTTCTTCTAGGGGCGTTTCCTCCTTCTGCTCTCTACTCTCCCTCTGAGACAGAGGCTTCAGAGCTTCCTGCAGCAGCAGCACGTGCTAGCCTCATGCTAACCTCGTTAAGGCAGTGAGGTAGGGAGGCGGAGACTGCTGTTCCCTCCCCTCCCACTGTCTCTCCTGGGCTTGCTGTGTCTCTGCTTCTTCCTGCATCTGTTTCTTCAGTTAAGTATAGTCTCCCACCCCTGCCCTCCTTTCTTGTCTGGCAGCTTTTTTAAAATACCCACATATAAGTCAAGGGGGACTTTTCAGCTTTAAAAAAGGGTTGAAAACTTGGCTTATATGTGAGTATATACGGTAATCATGTTTGTTGCCCAAAATCAAAATGCAAATCGAATTCAGACTGGGTAAAAAGCCTTGTGCAGACTACATCCTAGTTTCCTTTAAATGTTAGAGCCAAAAAATTTGGCTTAGTATGAATCATGCTGAACCCAAATCTCAGTACTGAAACAGGGATATGGGGGATTGGGGAATTAACAAATCAACAAGTTGGATTTTTTGTTTGTTTTTTTGCACATCCCTAGTTTGAACTTGAAAAGATCACTGTTATATTGCATTACTAAGCTCTATATTTTTGTTAAATAATAGGATGCTAAGAAAAAAATTAAATGTTTTATTCTCTTTGAATTATTGCAAGATTCATTCTGAGTTCTGCCCCTCAGAGCTCACAAATGTGTCCATGAAAAAAAGAACCCCTTTCTTGAGAAGTCTCTCCTTTCTCGTGCAGGCTATGACTTCCCAGCGGTCCTGCAGTGGTTTGCTGAACGCGTGGATCGCATCATTCTCCTCTTTGACGCCCACAAGCTGGAGATCTCCGATGAGTTCTCGGAGGCCATCCGGGCCCTCAAGGGCAACGAGGACAAGATCCGGGTGGTCCTGAACAAGGCCGACATGGTGGAGACGCAGCAGCTGATGCGGGTCTACGGCGCACTCATGTGGTCGCTCGGCAAAGTGTTCAATACCCCTGAGGTGCTGCGTGTCTACATCGGGTCCTTCTGGTCGGAACCTCTGCTCATATCCGACAACCGACGGCTCTTTGAGCTTGAGGAGCAGGACTTGTTCACGGACATCCAGAACCTGCCCCGGAATTCTGCCCTGAGGAAGCTCAATGATCTTGTCAAGAGAGCCCGTCTGGTCAGGGTGAGTATGAGGAGACAGATGAATAGAAGGGTTGGGGAGTTAAAAAGAGAGGAGCAGGAGACTATGGCAGTGGTTCAAGGAGGGATAGTGGGTTTAAGTCATTCTGTAGATTGGGGCCCCCAACCTTTGTGAGGCTGCGGGCACCTTTTTTGATTCTGACACAAAAATGGCCACCACAAAATGGCTACTGCAAGGGGTGGAGCCAGTCACAAAATGGCTGCTGCATGGGGGGGAGCCGGCTACAAAATGGCTGCCACAGCTTACCAGCAGCCACACAGAGAATCCTCTAGTGCAGTGGTCTCCAACCTTTCTGAGGCTGGGGACCGGCAGGGCATCGGGCCACGGCCATGCATCGGGCCACGCCCGCACATCAGGCCGCGCCCGCGCATAGGGCCGCACCCGCGCATAGGGCCGCGCCCGCGCATAGGGCCATGCCCGCGCATCTGGCTGCGCCCGTGGGCCGTGCCCGCATGGGCCACGCATGCGCGGTGCGCGGCCCTGATTCCCTCTCCCCGCTTTCCCGCAGTAAGAAGCTTCCCGGGCCGCAAGCTTGCGGCCTGGGAAGTTTTTTACTGCGGGGGGGGGGCGGGAAGAGGGAGCCGCGGCCCGGCGCCATGGGGACCACTGCCCTAGTGTTCTGGTGGTAGAGAGGGAGCCGCGGCCCGCAGGTTGGGGACCACTGCCCTAGTGTTCTGGTGGTAGCTTTGACCAAACAATGTTTTTAAAATATCTGCCCAGCCCATTGCATCTCCATAGGCCTATTAGAGGTCTTGCTGGGCAAAAGCTCCTTTGGCCTCACCCATCAGGAAAGGTGTTGGTAGGTGACTTAGTTCCTGGAGGGCACCATGTTGGGGACCCTTGCAACAGGGCAGGACCATCATGGTGGAATACAAGAGGAGGGGGCATTGGAGTAGATACTCCAATGCCATGAAAAAGGCAGAGAAACAGACCAATAGATGGTATTGTCATAAAAGAACATGGTAGTCTTGCATAAAAGTTCCACTACAAGCAAAACATTCCTGGCTACTGTCAGAGGATCGTTAGAGAAAGCAGGTATTATGGAAACTATTGCAGTGTGAAGGGCACCGGGCCGCGGCCCGCAGGTTGGGGACCACTGGAGTAAAGGACTTCTTTTCCTGTGTTCTCTATCCCGTGCATAATTTGAAAAAATACATATCCTAACTATACATACATACATATATACATACATACATACATACATACATACATACATACATACATACATACATACATACATACATACATACATACTTTTGCCTCCCTTGCTGGTTTTCTTCTACTGGGGATGTGCTGGGGATAGACAGGATAGAAGGATAGAAGGGAAAGGATAGACAGCAGCCATGTCGTTCAAGAAAAGAAGAATTTGCCTATGTAGGAAATACCGCTTAAGAAGCACCACAATATGGAAGACAGAAATCTGTATATCAGAGGTGGCCAAACTGTGGCTAGCCCCTACCAGCACATTAGTTTTGGATCAAACAAAAGGAACCAGTAAGATGTAGTTTTGCAGGATGAGAGGTTTGATTTGGCCCCCTTTGCCAGCCTAATGGGTAAGATTGGGTGAGATCCCTCTTTTTCAGCAGTGCTCCAAACAGTGGCAAGCACTGGCAGGGGCTCATGGTAATTGTAGTCCATGGACCTCTGGAGAGACACTGTATGCCCACCCCTTGTGCTTAAATGGCTCACTGTCTTCCCTGCTTTACTTTTCAGAAGATTTTATTATTAATAATAATATATTAATTAGATTTATTGGCCTCTTCAGCCCAGCAACAGGCTCAGAGCAGCCAACATCAATAAAAATATATACCGAGTAAATATTTACAAACAGCATTTACAAATAGCTATTTAAAATTTAAAACTAAATACCCTATTTGGGTGCTCCAGCTTTGCCCACATGGGTCAGAATAATTTTGGTATTGATTTTCTATCCATATTTCAGATGGGTGGGTTAGAGAGTCAATGGGTAAAATCATAGACTCAATCAATAAAATCATAAATGTTGCCCAAATGACCCTTTTCCCTTTTCTTTATGAGAATAAATGAATGTTTGTTCTTATGTTTGTTTTAAAGAACAAGATCATATCTTTTCCCTCTTAATAAAACAGTAAGAGGTGTTGGGGTGGCCTCAGTCCGTGATGAGGAAGGGCAACAATTGGTCCCATGGCCCTGGAATGACAAGCGGAGGGGCCAATCGGAAGGCGCGAAGCCCCTCACCAGGACAGACCAAAATTCCATCCAGCCAGGGGCAATCTGGAAAAATGGCTGCCAGTCTGCTCCTGACCACCAAAGGGAGAGGAGGTCAGTAGGGCTGCCAAGGGCTGCCAAGGGGGGTGAGAACAGAGGCTTGGACAGGCTGTGCCAGCCCTTTTCGCCCCAAGGCTGTCCTAACTGTCATGTCCAACTGTAAATTGCCTCAGAACCCTGACAGAGATGGCAGGAGGCTGCACAGTGTGCTCCCTCCCCTCCCTCCCTTCAGGCCTGCTGCGAAGGAACCTCTGACAGCCCCTGACTGAGGGGAGGGAGGCCTTTCCAAGAGCAACGCAGGGGAGCCTGAGGGCCTTCCTTTTGAGGGGGGGGGGACTTTCCCCTTCTGCCAAACAGTTGGCTGATAGGGAGGCCATAGAAAAGCCCCTTCTCACTTAAAATACTACTCTGGCCACGGGTTAGACACAACCAAGCCATGTGTCTTTCTTCTTTGCAACTCTCTGCAGGTTTGAGGCCACTGCACAGCGTTATTCTGCAGATGAAACTGTTTTTTTTTTTTTGTCTCCTGTTTCATCTGCACAACAACCCTGTGCAGTAGGCCTCAAGTCTTTCAATTCAACAACAACAACCTGTGTGGGAGGCCTTAAATGTTTCTTCTCTACCACAACCCTCTCCAAAGTATCCCTTTCTGCCTGGGGAGCTGATCTTTATACTCTGCAGGTAAGCTCTCCAGGCTCCACCTGGAGGTTAGCTACCCCTGGGTTGGAAATATTCCTGGAAGTTTGGAGGTGGGACTTCAAAATCGTACAATGCCTCAGAGTCCAGCCTTCAAAGGAGCCATTTTTGCCTGCAGTTGGTAGGGGGTGGTGCAGGAGTGTCCCTCCTGGCCTATGGGTTATGGCCAGCCCTTACCAGCAACTGTTTGTATTCTGGGGCACAGACAGGCAGACCAGCATCAGTTCTGTGAGTCTGGAAAGCGCAGGAAGATCTAAATAAATATTTACAGCCTGAAACTGTAAATAGGGAGGGGAAGGGAAGACGCTTGGAAAATGCTTTGAGACACCTTAGGCCTGTTGGATGCGGCCCATTCCCAGTTCTCAGACCTCTCACAACCCCATATACATCACAGGTTGACTATTGTGGAGAGACGAATGGAAAAGGTGTTTGTGAAACGCTTTGAGACTCCTTTGGGTACAAAAATCCATTCTTCTAAGGAGCAACCATGAAAGAAGCATGTCGGGGCATAACATTTTATCAACAGTGAAAAAATGGAAAAGAAGGAACAGGGTGGACACCTGTGTACTGTCACTACCCCATGTGTATTAGGGCAGAGGGGCATTTCGGTGTCTGTGTCCTAATTCACACAAGAAGGGAAATGATGCAGAACTGTGGGGAATTGGTTGCCATGTAATCTTCCCCTAAGAAGAGTCTCCAGTCTGATTTTCCCTTCACATATCTGAAGACATGGCTCTGAAAAGCTCATCTGTAACCACTATGCCATAATTCCCAAAGGTCAGTCTTCTCCCACACTCAACGAACATTCCAAACCGCAGGTTCTTGACACCCATCTCTTCACACACATGCCCTCATTTGCCACCACAACCTCCCACACAAACAAATACATTCAACCCGATGCCCTTACAGACTGGACAACTCCTCCCCTTCCTCTTCCCACTGCCAAGCTCTAGTGCCCGTTGTATTCTTGGATACAACGGGCTTTGCCCCTAGTCTTTAACCGCTCCGGTGGAGCGGAATAAATAAAAGAGTAAGGGCCCTGAGGGCGGGCCCTGTCCGGGATGAGGAAGGGTGCCGATTGGCCCCTTCCCCTGGACTGACAAGTGGAGGGCCCAATCGAGAGGCCTCCAGATTGGGCCTGCCACTTGTCAATCCAGCCCCAAACTCCCAATGAGCAGCTGATTGGCTGTTTGCCCCGGCTACAACCAATTGGGAGGTGCTTTGGGATTTACTGTTTTTTCAGTGTTTCTTATTTTATCTCAGGGGCAGCATTGTTTGCCTTTTCTTCTTGGGGTGGTGTTTCTTTTAAAAGTTGATTTGTACCGTTCTTTCTTTCAGTGTTTTGTTCTGGGGGGCACTGTAGCCCCCAGTTTGGTAGCTGTTGTACTTGTTATAGTAGGTTGCCAACTTTAAGTGCTATTATTCTGCTCTGGTTTGCTGGCCTGGGGGGGCAGTATTTGGTTCTTCTGTCAGAGCTGTTCTCCCAGAGCAGTTCTGTCAGTGCTCTCTCAGGGTGTCTGGCATCAAGAGAGGAAGGGAAGACAATTGTAAGCCGTTTTGAGACTCCTTTAGTTAGTGAAAAGTGGAGTACAAACCCAGCAGCTATTCATCTTCTTGACTTTTCTGTATTTGTTGGGAGGGAGGCCGGATGGGTAAGCCTGTGATGATTGAACATGGATTAAGCACTTAGGTCACCCTGTAAATTTACCAGTAGCCTTCTGCATTTCCCACCCTTGGCTTATATGCGAGTCAATAAGTTTGCCAAGATTTTGTGGTAAAATTAAGCGCCTCGGCTTATATGCGGGTCAGCTTATATGCGGTATATAGGAGATGCGTAAAGGTAAAGGTATCCCCTGTGCAAGCACCGAGTCATGTCTGACCCTTGGGATGACACCTTCTAGCGTTTTCTTGGGGTGGTTTGGCAGTGCCTTCCCCAGTCATTACCATTTACCCCCCAGCAAGCTGGGTCCTCATTTTACCGACCTTGGAAGGATGGAAGGCTGAGTCAACCTTGAGCCGGCTGCTGGGATTGAACTCCCAGCCTCATGTATGTATGTATATATGTATGCATGTATTAATTGGGTTCATAGGACAGAAAATATTTATCCCCAACTTCACCTTATTATAACTTGTAGTCCAAGGGTGGCTAAACTGTGGCTCTCCAGATGTCCATGGACTACAATTACCTTGAGTCACTGCCAGTACTGGTTTCATTGCTGCCATGGGCTGATGGTAACTGTACTCCATGGACATCTGGAGAGCTACCATTTGGCCATCCCTGCTGTAGCCCTTACTTTAAACATTTTAAATTAAAATTTGTATAACTGATGTATTTTACAACTATATTATTAATTTCATCATTACTAAATATTCTGTTTTACATAATTCCTCATTTCTACATCCTAACTATAGCTTTCAAAAAGTTTACAATATGAAACACAATGAAAAGGAAAAGATATTTTGTTCAAAATACATTTCCCTGTACTAAAAACAGTTTGATTCTGCATTCTAATACTTTTATATGTATTTATTAAATACATGTACAGTTTTATAGAGCCTCTTGTGGCGCAGAGTGGTAAGGCAGCCGTCTGAAAGCTTTGCCCATGAGGCTGGGAGTTCAATCCCAGCAGCCGGCTCAAGGTTAACTCAGCCTTCCATCCTTCCGAGGTCGGTAAAATGAGTACCCAGCTTGCTGGGGGGTAAATGGTAATGACTGGGGAAGGCACTGGCAAACCACCCCGTATTGAGTCTGCCATGAAAACGCTGGAGAGCGTCACCCCAAGGGTCAGACATGACTCGGTGCTTGCACAGGGGATACCTTTACCTTTACCTTACAGTTTTATAATAATAACTTTAATTAGCAGGTTTGAGACTGTTCCTTATTCAAAGTTTGTCTCCTGCTTGGACAAAGAACCCCTCCATCTCTTCTGAAATTTCAAAATTGATCTCTTTCTCAAATAGGTTGCTCATTTTGCCGTGACTGTGTGGTCTGACGCACAGGCACAGTTTTTAATTGCCGCTTTTCCTGTTCTCCTGGGCCATAAGGAAGGGACCGCAACCCTCTGACTTGAACAATGGTCATGTTCCCACAAAGGAAGTCTGTAATTGTGCTTCATGGTACAGTGTATTTATGGGCCCCGCTGCCCCTTTCCCAATTTCTGTCTCGACATCCTACTCTGTTTTTCTCATTAAGTGTTTCCTATGAGGTGGTACATTCTGTCCTCTCAACATCACCGGTTTGCTTCTCTTGTCGTGTCTCTTTTGGGAGGTGGGAGGAAAGAGGGGCAATGAGAGGAGCACCAAGACATTCCCCCAAATCGGGTGCAAAATCAGTGCCAGACTAGGTAGGCCACTGGTCTGATCCAACAGGGCTCTTACTTTACAGGGCTTTGGCCTCACTGCTCTGTTGTTGGTCCTCCAGAGCGGGGATTCCCAACCAGTGGTCCATGGACCCCGGAGGGTCCATGGGAGCTCCAGTTGCAAATCCCCATTTGCAACTATTCCCCTCTTTCCTTAATGGACTCAGCCACGTTAGGGGACTCACCACGAGTGAGTTCTGTTGTGGTTTCTGCAACAGGGAGGGACAAGGCCTGCATACCTACTCCCACCTTAAACTACGTTCTGTCTTCCCCCTCCCCAGTCTTCCTTGAGCCTGCCTTTTAATGTGGGTGGTGAAGACACTTCTAGTGATATGTCATTTCCAGGAGGCATGGCAGGGCGTGGCCAGCTGACACCACTTCCAAGGCTCCTCAAAACCTGAACAATAATTTCAGGGGCTCCATCATGGTCATAAGGTTGAAAAAGACTGCTCCAGAGGAATTGATTGGATCTCTCTCAGAATGACAACTGATCTCTAGTCGACAGGGACCAGTTCTCCTGGAAAAAAACAGCTGCTTTGAAGGCTCAACTCTATTGTGTTACCAGTCTTTGCTGCCACTTCCTTCCCCAAATCCCGCCCTACTCCAGGGCTCTGCCTCCAAATCCCCAAGGACTTCTCAATCTAGAGATGATAACTCTCACTCAAGGTCCTTCCCAGGTGCATAGGAAGCCGCTGTCTAGATTTCTGCAAACACCTCACAGAGAAGACAAAGACATTATTGCCATTCTGTCCAAAACAGGAAGAAAGCCCCACTCTACTTGTAGGGTCCTTGTTCTCTCCTCCCTCCATTAAAAACTTTATATACAAGTTTCTTTGATTGCCCAGCAGAGAGGCTAGCTATCCCTCGAAAGTTTAGGACATATCTGTTCCTCCCCCCCCTCCCCCAACATCTCTCCCTCTTCTTGGGCTTATCTTTTCCTGTCACCTGTACCAGGCTGGCTCTGTGTTACTAGTGGTGTCCAGTGGCAATTTCCTCCCAGCTTAAAAAAACACACGCAGAGACGGTGTCCATGAATGAGGAAGGACATCAAGGCATCAGAAGTGGGCTTTTCCTCAATGGACAATGACCCAACCTCAGTCTGATGTACTGGAAAACGGACTGCACTGCACAGGAGGGGATGTTGAGGACCCGGGGGGGGGGGGAGAAGAAGAAGAGTTGGTTTTTATACCCCATTTTCACAGCCGAAAGGAATTTCCAAGCAGTTTACAATTGCCTTCCCTTTCCTCTCTCCACGGCAGGCATCCTGTGAGGTAAGTGGGCTGAGGAAACCCTGAGGTTACTGCTCTGTGCAAACAGCACTATCAGTTCTGTGACAAGCTCAAGGTCACCCAGCTGGCTGCATGTGGAGGAACAGGGAATTAAACTGGGCTGCTCTTTACCACCACACCATGCTGGTTCTCAGAAGGGAGATGCATATGTGCATATTGTTGGAAATCAAGCATTGGAAAGCAAAGGAAGCTGAGATTTTCCCTAATTCAAGATAGATTCAGATGGCAAACCGTGTTGAAGCAGCAGAACAAAGTTTGAGTCCAATGGCACCTTTAAGACCCCAAATATTTTATTCTGGGTGTAAGCTTTTATGTTGCACTAGACTCAAACTCTCTTTCCCAGATTCCACCCAGACGGGGCAATTGATAGGTCATGGATCACTGTGAGTAGCTGTTCCAGGGCCAAGTAGGATGCTAGTAGTTTGGCTTGGTGAAGGTGGTAGAAGGCCAGCCGTGCTACTCTTGTGACCTGGGCCTCCATGGAAAGGGAAGCATCCAGGATCACGCCCAGGTTCTTGGTGGAGTGAGCCACAGATAGCTGCACTCTGTCCAGGTTGGGCAGACATGCTTCCTCACTTGGAGCCTTCCTGCCCAGCCATAGGACCCCCATCTTTGAAGGATTGAGTTTCAGACGACACAGCCACCTCGTCACTGCTTCCAGGCAGATGGCTAAGAGGTTTGGGGAGAATCAGGGCGGCTGTCCAGGAGGAAGAGCTGTGTGTCATCTACATATTGGTGACAACCCAGCCTGAACTTCTGTACCAGTTGGGTAAGAGGGCATGAAGATATTAAATAGGATCGGAGAGAGAACCGCTCCTTGCGGGACTCCGCATGTAAGTTGGTGGCGACTTGAAGATCTCTCTCCTAGTGCTACCCTCTGTCTGCGACCCTGGAGAAAGGAGATTAGCTATTGAAGGGATGTCCTCCGAATTCCAGCATCGGAGAGGTGAAGAGCTAGAAGCTCATGGTCAATTGTGTTGAATGCTGCTGAAAAGTAATAATACAAGCAGCGGTGACCCACCTTGGTCCAACAGGCACGTGGCTTGGCTTACTTGCCAACAGCCCACCCGTCACTTAGCCATTCAAGAGAGTCCCTTGGCTGGACTCTTCACAGAGTATTCCAAAAATCTTAAACCTGACTATGCACCAGTAGCAGACTCAAGAGGTAAGATGTTATAGGAGGGATCCCGAGCCCAACCCTGTACCTCTTCCCCTCTTTGTGGTCAGATGCCCAGAGAACTTACAGCCTGGCTGCTTTCCAAGGGCTCTTGCATCCCCTATGCAAAGCTCCCCAAGCATCCTGCCTTTGCCAGGCTTGGACACATCTCTCACGCTCCAAGTGTCCACAGACCCAGCTCCAACATCACCCTAGAAGGAGCTGAGCTGCCTTGACTTCACAGAGATTTCCTATGCGCCTTACAATGGGCCCAGCAGGAAGTCCTGGGTTATAAATTCAGTCAGAGGGTAGGAAAGTGTCCCCAGAGGAGGCAAGCAGTCAGGAGTCTCATGACTCAGACCTGTCTGCCGGCTAGAGGAGGCTGATCTGTGAAGCAGCAGCCATAGTCCTTCTTTGGGGAGGAGGGCTGCCAGCTCTGGGTTGATTCCTGGAAATGTGGAGGTGTGTAGCCCAGGGACCTCAACAGTTGTGGGGGGTGGCCGAATGGTGGCTCTTCAGATGTCCATGGACTACAATTCCCAGGACTCGCTGCCAGTACGTCCTGGGAATTGTAGTCCATGGACATCTGTTTGGCCACCCCTAGACACATTGGTTTCAGGTCATTTTTCTTCCCTGCTCTTAGGGTTTGTCAAAAAGCCTAAGCTACACAAACCCAGAAACATCTCCTAATAGCCAGAGTGATATAGCAGCTAAGACTGCTAGCCTCTAATCTGGCGAGCTGCATTCAGTTCCATACTTCTCTTCCACATGCAGCCAGCTGTCTGAACTTGGGATAGTCACAGTTCTCTTAGGGCTGTTTTTTCAGAGCTCTCTCACCCCACCTAATCATAGAATCATAGAATCATAGAGTTGGAAGGGGCCATACAGGCCATCTAGCCCAACCCCCTGCTCAACGCAGGATCAGCCCAAAGCATCCTAAAGCATCCAAGAAAAGTGTGTATCCAACCTTTGCTTGAAGACTGCCAGTGAGGGGGAGCTCACCACCTCCTTAGTCAGCCTATTCCACTGCTGAACTACTCTGACTGTGAAATATTTTCCCTGATATCTAGCCTATATCGTTGTACTTGTAGTTTAAACCCATTACTGCATGTCCTCTCCTCTGCAGCCAACGGGAACAGCATCCTGCCCTCCTCCAAGTGACAACCTTTCAAATACTTAAAGAGGGCTGTCATGTCCCCTCTCAACCTCCTTTTCTCCAGGCTGAACATTCCCAAGTCCCTCAACCTATCTTCATAGGGCTTGGTCCCTTGGCCCCAGATCATCCTCGTCACTCTCCTCTATACCCTTTCAATTTTATCTACGTCCTTCTTGAAGTGAGGCCTCCAGAACTGCACACAGTACTCCAAGTGTGGTCTGACAAGTGCCGTATACAATGGGACTATGACATCTTGTGATTTTGATGCGATGCCCCTGTTGATAAAGCCCAAAATGGCATTCGCCCTTCTTACCGCTGCATCACACTGCCTGCTCATGTTTAGTTTACAATCCACAAGTACCCCAAGGTCTTGTTCACACACAGTGTTGCCTAGAAGCGTATCCCCCATCCAGTAGGCATGCTTTTGATTTTTCTGACCCAGATGCAGAACTTTACACTTATCTTTATTAAATTGCATCTTGTCCTCATTTGCCCATTTTTCCATTGTGTTCAGATCTTGTTGAACTCTGTCTCTATCTTCCGGAGTATTTGCCAGTCCTCCCAATTTGATGTCATCTACAAACATCTATGTAAACGTTCTAAAATGTTTTATGTAAACCGCCTAGAGCCGTAGGGAAGGGCGGTATAAAAATCTAAATAAATAAATAAATAAATATACTTGATGAGTAGTCCCTCCACCCCCTCATCTAGATCATTAATAAATATGTTAAAAAGTACCAGGCCAAGCACCGAGCCCTGAGGTACCCTGCTACTCACCTCTCTCCAGTCTGATGAAACACCGTTAACAACAACTCTTTGAGTGCGGTTCTCTAACCAATTCCCTATCCACCTAACTATCTGAAAATCCAGATTGCAGTCCTTCAATTTATCCATCAGAGCATCATGGGGAACCTTGTCAAAAGCTTTACTAAAATACAAGTAAACGACATCAACCGAATTTCCCCGATCCAGCAAACCTGTTACTTGGTCAAAAAAGGAAACCAGGTTGGTCTGACAGGACCTGTTGGAGACACATCCATGCTGACTTCCTTGGATCACCAAATTGTCCTCCAGATGTTTGCAGATCGCTCCCTTTAATATCTGCTCCATTATCTTCCCCACAACAGAGGTCAGACTCACTGGTCTGTAGTTTCCTGGGTCATCCTTCCTCCCTTTTTTGAAGATCGGAATAACGTTTGCTCTTTTCCAGTCCTCCGGGACATCTCCAGTCCTTAAAGAGGTTCTGAAGATGATGGACAAGGGCTGTGCAAGTTCTCTGGAAAGTTCTTTGAGTACTCTCGGGTGCATTTCATCTGGACCAGGGGATTTGAACTCATCCAGTGCAGCTAAATGCCTCTCGACAACCTCTCTATCCATGTTAACCTGCCACCCAGACACTGTCCTTTGGCTACAGCCATCTCTAGACGTGCCTAAACATTGGCTGTCAGTTGCAGCCTGGATCCGGTTCAAGGCTTTGGTTTTGACCCTTAAGGCCCTTCATGGTCTGGGACCCACGTATCTGAGGGACCGTTTGTTGCCCTATGCTCCCTGCAGGGCTTTGCGCTCTGCGGGTACCAACTTGTTGGCCATTCACAGCCCCAGGAAAGTACGCTTGGCTTCGACCAGGGCCAGGGCCTTTTTGGTCCGGGCTCCTACCTGTCAAACGTACAGGAAACTCACAACAAACTTCTTAATAATAAAGAGTTTTATTGATTAGTACTATACGCAAGAGACTGAGAAGTCAAATCTGACCAGAGGCCAGATTTGCCCCAGCTTATCAATACATTTCTCCCGCCCAAAACTTGACAGTTCCCAAGGGAGGGGGCAGAAGAGAAAAGACATATGTGTAACATAAACAGGATTTCGTTCACACAACCTTGAGGAGGTGACAACAACCCCGTGAGCCCACAACAAGATAAGGTTAACATAACATCACTATTCATTTTTATAGCTAGGAAAACTACAAGGCCTGGGGCAAGCAGGCGCCAGGTCCAATAAAGCAATATAACTGACATGGAGGAACTCAGGCTAATTTATGACAGAGATTCTACAATCCTGACATCCCTCCGCATTAAAACAAACTTCCCTTCCCCCCTATCCTGCATCGACGGGACGAGGACAGTCGGGGAAAGCTCGATGAAAAGCCCGGAGAAGGCGGGGCGCCTTTATGTTCCCCGCTTCCACCCACTCATTGTCTCCTGAGGGGAAATCCTTCCAATCAACCAAGTATTGGAGACGGCCCTTGTGCACACGAGAGTCCAGGATCTGGTTGACCTCATAGTGGGTGTCTTTATCGATGTAAATTGGCACCGGTGTAGCTGGAGGGGGGTGCCACCCATCCGGGGTAGGGGCTTTCCGCAGCAGGCTGGAATGAAAAACCGGATGCACATTCCTGTAAGTTTTTGGCAAAGCTAGTTCTACAGTTACAGCATTAATCAGTTTTACAACCTTGAAGGGCCCCACATATTTAGGACCGAGTTTCTTTGACTTTTGTTGGCAGCGCAAGTTCTTGGTGGACAAATAGGCCAAGTCACCCACTTTCCATACGGGCGCAGGTGCCCGTTTTTTGTCTGCCTGGGTTTTATAAGCCTGTTTCGCATCTTCGAGGCTTGTGACTATGGCTGGCCACCCTGCACTAATAGTCTCTGCCCACTTATTGACTTCAGGAGCTTCGGAGGAATTCAGCTCCCAGGTGGGAGCAGCCACCAAGTCAGTACCATACACAACTTTAAAGGGGGACACACCCGTGGAGGCATGGGCCCCATTATTGTAGGCAAACTCAGCCAGGGGCAACAGGGCAACCCAGTCATCTTGCTGGTGGTTGATAAAACAGCGCAAGTATTGTTCAAGGATTTGATTCACCCTTTCAGTCTGGCCATTCGACTCCGGGTGATAGCCCGAAGTGAGGGCTTGCTCCACCCCCAACAGTCTCAAGAGCTCCCGCCAGAACTTGGCAACGAACTGGGGGCCCCGATCCGTCAGCAGACGTCCCGGGATCCCGTGTAGACGTAGTATGTGGGTCACGAACAATGAGGCCAATTTGGCTGCTGAGGGCAAGCCTGCACAAGGGATGAAATGGGCTTGCTTGGAAAAAGCGTCCACTACCACCCAAATGACGGTTTTCCCCTGGCTGGGAGGCAGGTCCGTGATAAAGTCCATTGTGACATCAGTCCACGGACGGGAGGGGGTGGGCTGGGGTTGCAACAATCCCTTTTTCTTCCCACCAGCTGGTTTAGAGACGATGCAAGTGGGGCACCCCTGCACGTATTTCTCCACGTCCTTACGCAGAGTTGGCCACCAGTAATGTCTCCTGATCAGGTGCAGAGTTTTCACAAACCCAAAATGTCCAGCGGTTTTCGCATCGTGGCAGAGTTTCAAAACGTCCCCGCGCGCCGCTGCTGGGACGAAAAGCCGCTCGCCTTTGAAAAACAACCCCCCTTTCTCAGTTAGGTCTGGGCGAAGGGAGTGGAATTCAGAGTCCTGCGATACCTCCTTCTGAACCCAGCCCCCCGGGATGGACGCTCCAGGCTTTGTTTGGCTGCGCGTCACCGCGGCCATCCCCAGCTGGGCGGGGGTAAAAACTGTATCCACCAATGGGTCGCGCTTGCTGTTGTACTGGGGCAAGCGCGACAGGGCGTCTGCCAAAAAGTTCATTTTGCCCGGCAGATGCTTGAGAGAGAAGTTGAACCGAGCGAAAAACTCCACCCACCTCATCTGCTTCGCTGAGAGCGAGCGGGGCTGCTTGAGAGCCTGGAGGTTCTTATGGTCCGTCCATACTACAAAGGGGACTGCGGACCCTTCCAACCAATGCCTCCAGGTGGATAAAGCTAATTTTACTGCCGCCGCCTCTTTTTCCCAAATCGCCCAGTTTCTTTCAGCCCCGGAGAATTTCTTTGACAAATAGGCTAGCGGGTGCAACCTCCCATCCCCCCCCTCTTGCAGGATCACGGCCCCCATTGCCACATCCGAAGAATCTACTTGCACTGTGAATTGCTTAGTGGGGTCGGCATGGGCCAGCACCGGTTCAGAGGTAAACAACAGTTTCAGCTTCTCAAAAGCGTCCTGACATTGGGAGGTCCACTGGAGCGGCGCACCAGGGCGGCTTGCCGCCTTTCCCCCCTGTTTTGTCTTTAACAAGTCAGTGAGAGGTAACGCCACCTTGGCGAAACGGGATGAACGTTCTGTAAAAGTTTGCAAATCCTAAGAAACTTTGCAATTGTCTCCTGGTGCGAGGAGGTTCCCAAGCCAATAAATCCCGCACTTTGCCTGGGTCCATCTCAATCCCAGCTTGGGAAACCCTGAAGCCCAGAAACTCCACCGCATCTCGGTGGAATTCACACTTTGAAAGTTTGGCAAACAATTGGTGCTTCCGCAGACGGCGGAGCACTTAGCGGACCAAATCTGCATGACTCTCAACATTTTCAGAATACACCAAAATATCATCAATGTACACCAACACCCCCTGATACAATAAATCGTGCATAATTTCATTGATCATATTCATGAACACGCCCGGAGCGCCGGCGAGGCCAAACGGCATTACAGTGTATTCAAATTGCCCCAGGTGGTGTTAAAAGCAGTCAAATATTCATGTCCTTTTTTTATCCGGACCCGGTAATAGGCCTCCCTCAAGTCAAGTTTCGTGAAAATCCGCGCCCTCCCCAAGTGACCAAGCAAGTCCTTTATCAAAGGCAGCGGGTAGGCATTACACGTAGAAACAGCATTCAGACCCCGGTAGTCCGTGCAGAGGCGCAACGACCCGTCTTTCTTTTTCACGAAAAGAACCGGGGCCGCCAGGGATGAGGTAGCGGGTCTGATGAAACCCCTGGCCAGATTTTTATCCAAGAACTCCCTGAGTTCAGCCATCTCCCTCGGGCTCATTGAATAGAGTTTGGCTTTTGGGAGAGACTCCCCTTTCTTTAATTCGATGGCACAGTCAGTCTTTCGGTGAGGGGGAAGCTGGTTGCACTCAGATTCCGCAAACACGTCTGCAAAGTCTCGGTACTCCGGAGGGAGAGTCCCATCCCCCACGGATCCCAACGCTGCCACTACCCCCTTGCCCAGGGGGAGCTGAGGCCGAGCGTGTTGCTTGCAACCAGGGGAGGTGAATTCCACGGTCCCCTCTTTCCACTTTACCGTGGGATCATGCTCCCTCAACCAATCTAGCCCCAACACACATGGGAATGCAGAGTGGGGTGCTACCAGGGGTTGGATCTGCTCCCAATGTTTCTTAACGTCCAAGTCCATAGGGCGCGTCTTCACTGTGGCTTCCCCCCCGGGAGCGCACTTCCCATCTAGTTGGGTGATCGGCAGGGGCTCCCCCAAAGGCACCTTGCCCACCCCCAGAGTCTCGGCCAGTGCTGGGCTTACTAAAGATTGGGTGCACCCTGAGTCCACAATGCACCGGACCCCCACCGTCTTCCCGGATTTGGGATTGGAGAGAGTGGCAGGCAGTAGTATCAAGGGGGAATCACTCACCACGCGTTTGCCCCTGTTGGCGGCCTGCTGGCGGGGCGCCTTTACAGCAGACCGTCTTCGTTTCCCGACTGCTCCTCTGCTTGATCCTCGCCATCCTGACCACTGCCCTCCTCCGAGTCTTCCACGGCCGTCGCTGCGCCCACCGGCACCAGCAGAGACTTGGCACTTTTCTTCGGGACGGTTTTCTTTGCGGGTTGGGCTTTCACCGGGGGGCTGCCAGTAGCTTTCGCCCCGGTCACCGTCTTTGAGGGGCATTGCGCGAGGAAGTGACCAGCTTGTCCACATCCCAAGCACAGCCCCTTCTCCATGCGCCGAGTGCATTCAGTCGGCTCCAACTTTGCTTTCGGCTTGACTTTCGCGGGGGTAGAGGTTTTCGCACCAGCCTTCCCTGCAAGACCCTGGAACACTGCGGCCCTCTCCAGACGATTCTCCATCTCTCCGGCCAGCTGGATCCATCCGTCGACCGTGAGAGGGTCGTCTAAAAGGAGGCATTTGCTGGACAAGTCCGGCGAGAGACCCCCCACGAACGCGAGCACGCGTTGGGGCTCGGTCCAGTCCGGCACCGAGGAGGAAAGCTCTTTGAATTCTCTGGCGTACTCGACCACCGACAATTTTCCTTGCCTCAGAGCTTTGAGCTTTTTCTCCGCTGTCTCCCTCTCAAACGGTTCCACGTACATCTGGCGCATGGAACGCAGAAAATGGTTATAATTGCGGATGGCTCGTGGGTTGTAACGGTACAAGTCCAGGAACCACTTTGCTGCCTTGCCCTCCAGGGCTTCCCCCACAAACCTCACGCGCTCGGCGGCGTCATGAAAAGTGAACCCCATGTCCATCATGTAGGCCTGGAGATGCACCAGAAACGTGGGAAAGGCTGCGGGGTCCCCCGAAAACTTAGCCTTGAATTTGTAGGTGTTCCGCATTTCCACTCCCCGGAGGTGAGGAGGCAGACGTCCCTGGCCCCAATCCGCCGGGGCCGGGATTCTCGCTCCACGGCCGATGCCTCGCCCCAATCCTGCCGCCGCTCTCGCCTCCGCTGCAGCCCTTGCTGCTTCCGCAGCTCGCGCGGCCGCCAACGCCGCCTCTCGTGCCGCCGCCGCCGCTGCTTCGGCCCCCGCAACGTCCGCTGCCGCCGCCGCTGCTCCGTCCGCTGCTCCCGCGCCGTCCGCCGCTCTGGCTCCTTCCGCCGCCCCCAGCGCCTTCGCGATCCTCGCCTTCGCCCTCTCTCTGCGCCCTTGCCAGGGCCGCCACCTCGGCCTCCGCAGCCGCTTGCATCGCTGCTGCCTCGCGTTCCCGCAGGGTGAGCAGACCTCCCGATCTCCGTCCACTGGGTTCGCGTGCAACTCCGCCGTGCACCTCTCGCAGCAGGCGTTGTGTTCGGCGTTGCTCCTCCGGGTCCAACCGACCCGAGAGGTCCTGCAGCCAGTTGGTCACTCTGTCCAGCTTGTACTGCAGGTCCTGCGTCTCACCGGCGGGCTCCAGCCCATAGCTAGGCATTCCAAGATGATCCGGCCACTGCTCGTCCCCAGTTGGTCGGTCATACTTCGATAAACGCCTGCGTTCGGTGACGTGCCTTTCCAAAAAGTCCTCAGGCCCAGGAGTTGCTCCCTCCACGGCCCTGAGCATGCCCGAGCTGTACGGCCCCACACCGGCACCGTCGCCCTGGGAGAGGTCCCAATCCAGGCCCTCTCCTTGTTCTGTGAAAGTATTTCCTTCGCCCTGCATGTTGGCAGGTGAAAGGAGTTGTGAGATTTGACTTAATGTCAAACGTACAGGAAACTCACAACAAACTTCTTAATAATAAAGAGTTTTATTGATTAGTACTATACGCAAGAGACTGAGAAGTCAAATCTGACCAGAGGCCAGATTTGCCCCAGCTTATCAATACATTTCTCCCGCCCAAAACTTGACAGTTCCCAAGGGAGGGGGCAGAAGAGAAAAGACATATGTGTAACATAAACAGGATTTCGTTCACACAACCTTGAGGAGGTGACAACAACCCCGTGAGCCCACAACAAGATAAGGTTAACATAACATCACTATTCATTTTTATAGCTAGGAAAACTACAAGGCCTGGGGCAAGCAGGCGCCAGGTCCAATAAAGCAATATAACTGACATGGAGGAACTCAGGCTAATTTATGACAGAGATTCTACAATCCTGACACTACCTGGTGGAATGAGCTCCCAGGTGGGCTGGGGGCCCTGTGGGAGCTGACAGATTTCCGCAGGGTCTGCAAGATGGAGCTCTTCTGCCAGGTCTATGGTTGAGGCCAGTGCTGTAGGAAGATCTGATTTGCCCCCCTCCGTGAAGCACATCATCCTTAGATCATTTTGAAAATGTTGTTGACATAGCCCTCTGCCACCTGGTGGCAGGTGTTCTGTTATGGGATAGTTTTTCAGCAATGTTGGGATTTTTTCCATTGGTTCTTGCTTTAATGGGGTTTTATTGGGTTTTATTGTTCTGGGTTTTCTTTATCTTGTGACCCACCACAAGCCGGCTTGCTGAGAGTGGCGGGTAATAAATGTAAATAATAATAATAATAGTGTGTGTAGATCCAGCATGGTGTAGCTGTTAAGAGAGGCGGATTCTAATCTGGTGAGCCATGTTTGATTCCCTGCTCCTCTACATGCAGCCAGCAGGGTGACCTTGGGTTTGTCACAGGACTGATAGTGCTGCTCTCCCAGAGCAGTCCTGTCAGAACTCTCTCAACCCACCCTACCTCACATGGTGTCTGTGGTAGGAAGTGGAAGGGAAGGTGATTGTAAACTGCCTTGGGTAGTGACAAGTGGGGCATAAAAATCAAGTCTTCTTTTGCTGGGTCAGAAATGGGGAAAATCTAGTGGGGGGACCGGTATATAATTCCCCTTCCCCCCTCCCTCTGTCCCTCAAGGTTCACGCTCACATCATCAGCCACCTGAAGAAGGATATGCCCTCTGTCTTCGGCAAGGAAAATAAGAAGAAGCAGCTCATCCACAAATTGCCAGTCATCTTTGCTCAGATCCAGCTCGAACATCATATCTCGCCTGGCGATTTCCCTGATTGCCAAAAAATGCAGGTGAGAGCAGCTTCTTCTCTTGGTCCTTTTCAAAGAAGCTCCCTGGTCCAAGAGTGACTGAGCTAATTTCACATGCATTGGATAATGTACTTTCTATGCACATTAGTATGCAGATATTCCTGTTTGGCAAGGAAATCCAGCTGCAAAGGATTGCTAAAACACATTGAAACTGTGTTATTAAACACTCTGTGTCACACACTAGCCACAACTCATGTGCCAACAGGAGGTCCACCAGCAGAGCAAGAATTCCAGAAGCCCCCAAGCCCCAATATCACTGCCCCAGACATAACAATATAAGAGAAGCCATGTTGAACCAGGCCAATGGCCCACCCAGTCCAGAACTCTGTGTTCCACCCAGAGGCCAAAACCCAGGGTCCATCAGAAGGTCCATTAGCAGGGCCAGAACTCCAGAAGCCCACTGTGGTCCCCCAAGCACAGAGCATCCAAGAGTTCTAGCTTGACTTTGTGGCTAATATCTACTCAGGGACCACTGCTTCAGATATTTCTCAAATCCCCCCTGAAAGCTGTTTATGCATGTAGCCACCACCAGTTCTCGCAGCAGTGAATTCACTTGATTAATTACCCCTTGGGTGAAGAAAGGCTATCATGTAGGAAGACAACAAGTGAAACAGTCTCACTCCCTACCTTCCTCCCTGGTGTCTCTTCAGGAGCTGCTGATGGTGCATGACTTCACCAAGTTCCATGGACTGAAGCCACGCATGATGGACACATTGGACGAGATGCTGACTTCGGACATCGCCAAGCTGATGCCCCTCCTTCGCCAGGAAGAGCTCGAAGTCCCTGAGCCCATCGTCCAGGGCGGGGCATTTGATGGCACCCGCAATGGCCCCTTTGTGGAAGGGGCGTCAGAGGGCGCCTACGAGGGCATGGATGATGAAGAGTGGGTGGTGACCAAGGACAAGCCCAAGTATGACGAGATCTTCTACAACCTCTCCCCGATGGACGGCAAGCTGAGTGGCACCAAAGCCAAGAGCTGGATGGTCACCACCAAACTGCCGAACTCTGTGCTGGGCAAGATCTGGAAGCTGAGTGACGTGGACCGTGACGGCATGCTGGATGATGAGGAGTTTGCTCTTGCCAGCCACCTCATTGAGGTCAAGCTGGAGGGCCACGGTCTGCCCGCTGACCTGCCCCGCCACCTCGTGCCACCCTCCAAACGCCGACAGAAGGGGTCAGCTGAATAAGTCCTCACCCCCACCCGTATACTGGACTTGAACTGCTCCAGTAGGTTCTGGTTCTGCTTCAACTGTCCACCTTCAGTCCATATCTTGCTTAAGGCATCCTTTTCCCAGACTTGGAACTCTTTATGAAAACCCCATTACCCCTAGAAAGAACATCAGGAGGTCTTGATCCACACTGAAATGAAACTTCGGTTGGCATTTTTGCTTCTTTCTGTATCCCTGCTGGGTGCAAAAAATTCTTGCTTTTTTCTTCTCGTAGGCCTTGCTCCTCTGGGCCTCATTTGAACAATTTTGGTTGGCTTTCTAAGGAATGCTTTCCATGTTGACCTCTGAGAACTGCTCGAGACACGGCAGCAAGGACATCAGCATGAGACTTCCCCAGCCATCTGCTTATCCAGTGAGAACCGGACTCAAAGCCCAATGGCTTGCCATCACTTCTATTTTCATATCACACTGGCACAAGGCAAGCTTCACACTGACAGCCTGACCAGTTTAAGACTTATGAAAGAACAAGTCTCCAAACTGAATTGATTGTGACTGTCTTTATTAGGTCCTGGAACCTTCCACTGGCTGAGACCAGATGACGGTGGGCTGCGTGGTTGTTCTACTAGAACAGCATCCTTTCAATGTTATGAGCTTTGTCCCCACTTGGCACCCCTAAGGTCTTGGTTCAGGATTCATTGCTCATTTCCACTCGACATTGTAACCTCACAAGACAACTTGGTGGACCACAGGAGTTTTGGACCAAATGAAAGAGACCAGCAAGTTGCAGTTTCGCAGGAGGAGTTTGTACTGTTTCCCTTCACCATTCTTATGAGTAAGTGGGCAAGATCCCACCTTTTCAGCAGTGTTCCTTACATAAGGGTCCTGGCCATAACTGGCTGTGTTTATAGGCATGAGGATAACAGGAAAATTAGTAACCAGCTTGAGCAGAAAGGGATGTTTGTGGCTCTCCATGGACTACAATTCCCATAGCTCCTAGTTCATATATCTCTGGAGAGCCACAGTTTGGCCACACCTGATCTAGAGGCTTGGGCATAATCTCATCTTCACCACCTCTGAAGAGCTGCCCTTCACAGTGAGGTAGAACTCATTAACTAGAGAGGGAATACATCATCCCCACCTCTTTCTCTTTCTTTCTGGAAGGGACCAGTTCTTGAGCAAACAAAGTTAAAACCACCTATGCAGAAAATAGTGAAGACTAAACAGTAGTCATTAGTCAACTTTCAGCATGCAGATGGAGGGGGGGGCTATTAGAGGGTCAATTATTTCATTTTCTGTTGGAGAGGGGGAAATCTATTCAGATTTTCTCCCAAATATCTCATGTGCTCTGCCAGTCCCCCCACTCTGGCTTAGGAGGCAGAACTTCCTTCCCCAACCCTACACTCAGCTGATGACCCCACCACTGGGAGGTCCTGGATCCAGCCAGAACAGGACACACTGCTCTTTCTCCTGGTCAGGGTCTAAGGAGCGTCTGTTCCTCTGGAAGTAGGATTCATCCAGCAGCAAAGGTGATACAATTGTGGGGATTGAGCAAGTGACTGGAGTTTTGGTGTCTGATAAAAATAATCTGTGGTGTGAACCAAGACAGCAGGCACGGGACAAGGAGAGCTGAATGGAAGGGGAATTGGGGTTAATTCCAGGAAGAAGCCTGAAGTTGCAGGTCACCACCAGAATTTCCAGGGAAGATATGAGTTTCACTAAAATGGAAAACATCTATTGGGATTCCTAGCTAATTGGGCAGCCAGGCAGGAAGCCAATTAGGGAACATATATAAGGAGTCCTAGCCAATAGGATGACCAGCAGAAAGTCAATTGGGCCTGAAGGGTTCCGTTTCCAAGAACTGACAGCTGAACAAATGTCTCTGGCCAAGTAAACCAGAGAGAGGATTTATGCGGGGGGGGGGGGGGGGGATACGTGTGGTTCTTCAGAAGCTATATGCAGGTTTCCCACTGCAATTTGTCAGCGACGGTGCAGAAGTTCTCCTGACAAGAAATGATCACCGCCAATCTAAAAGGTGGGGCCACAGGGGAAGATTTCTGTAGACAAATTCTCAGTTGAAGCTGAGCAACGTGGAAGCCCTTCAGACAAACGGCCTTTCCCAGGTGTCACCTTTTGAACAAATTGTCCGAGACGGCCCTTCCTCTGAAGCTGTGATGCCCCCAAATTCCCTTGCCATTCAAAAGTTTGGCCTTTTTTGCAGATCACCCCCCATTTTAGCAGCCTTTCTACCAAAGCCCTGGCCTGGATCCATTCTGTAGCTGGCAGAACTGCCACTCTTTGGTGCAATTCCCAAGCCAAGAGTCAGCTGGGGAGAAGTAATATTTTCCATCCCCAACATTTTCCATCCCAAGCCTATCTTTTCCCCAATCGGGATGACCAGTGTGTTGCCCTCTTGTGGCACTCCTGATTATCCAGGAGTTTAGAAAGGACAGTCTAAAGGGGCATCTACGACCAGAATGCTGTAAAAAAATACTGGGAGATCTCATTGGACCAGGGGATTAAGAATCCTATGTTGAGAGATTTGCATCTTCCCTCACAGCACTACAGTGCCGTGGGAAGGAGAAATAACCATTCTCTCGTTGAATTCTGTGGGATCATGCCGCTCCATGCCTCTATAGTGGAAAACAGGAGAGCTCAACCATAGAGACAATATTCTCCATCCCTTCTTAGGTTCTGCATAGCAGCTCGGCAGTTATGTCTCTATGGTTTTTTGGAGGACTGTGTCTGTCCCACACTGAAAAAGATCAGGAAGCCCAGCTTCCGTGATCGGAATATATCATGCAACTCATACAACAGCCTAAACTTTGAACATTCATCCTTTTGCTATTAGAGTCTCTGTGTTTTAATTGCTGCATAAATGCAATGCGGGAATGTTGAGAGCTGCCGTATTATCCATCAAGCATTAGTGCGTAACTAGTGGAGCTGTCACAAATTCCATTTTCTGATTTACAGTTATTAGTTCAAGAGCCCTAATACTGGAAGTCTGGCCATCTGAGGCCTGTATATTAGTTTGTGAGAAAACCTGGACTCAGTGGCTGAACTGCTGTGATGTCACAACATACATAAGCATTTTAGAGATAGGCTGAGGACCTGCTTACCAAGCCTAGGGACTGTAATTCCAGCTTTTGGCTTTTGGCTGGTCGTCTCTCGTTAAATGCCATTTGTTTGCTTCGACTTGCATAATTCCACTTCTGCTGCTGAAATTTTTCAAAAGTCTTTTTTTAAATGAAGGAGATAAAGGGGAAGGGGAAGTACAAGGAATGTTGCCAGCCATTCCTCCAAAATCAGGAGGTCTAGAAAACTGTTGTTAAAAAATTAAACCAAATGCAGAGGTTCTCAGGATTTATTGAATTTCTTGTTAGGCCTCAGATGCTATGCTGGCAGGGCAGGCTTATGGTTATGGGATACCCAGAGCATTGCTTTGATAGCAAATCTCTTTTAGTAGCTGCCCTGATTAGCTGTCTAGCATCTCAAGAAGCAAAGCAATCAGGTTCATGCGGTCTCTGCAGCCTATCCAGGTTAAGGAACTCCTCATGTAAATGCTCAGCATGGATCATATGGGGAAGACTAACATTTTTATTCTGCCCTCCTTGCTTCATGCATATCCATTTAATTTGTTCACCATGCTTCACTTCTGCTCACCGTATTATTCTTTGTGTTATAAAACTCACAAGCCTGTGAAGGTCACAACATACCTCACCTACCTTGCCTGTGAATTTGTTGTAGAGGATAAGCTGACGCTGTAGAAGAGAGACTTTGTGAAAGATCTGGGACTGCTTAAGTCCAAGGAGCAGGTCAAACAAATCTGAGTGTGTGAAATTAGTCTATTCTTATCAGAAGGCACCCTGGGAAAGTTGCAAGATTGATGTATCCTTACTTATTCTTAAGGCATCATTTTTTCTATGAACATCCATAGCCCAAGACGCAGAGGTGAGTCCTATCCTGTACTCAGAGTCAGCACCTATTATCAGCACCTCAAGCTGCAATTCACACATTCTACACCTGAGTTTCGCAGCCAGATTGCAAATTACAAAGTATGAATATTCTTGCTTGTGTATACTCCATTTTTGCCAGGTTTTTTCAGCCTCAAACATGCATGCACAACATGCTTGCGTCTCCAAGGACACCCGCAAGCTTGGAATGCTGGTCTGCACAGTCGTCCTTTTCATCCATTACAGTGACAGGGCTCAGGGTTGAATCTCCAGCAAAGCTCTGAAATGGGGGCAAGGAAACTTTTGTTCCTGTTGAGGGACTCTTGTGAGCCTTCCTAACCAACAGAGGTGAGTGAGATCTGGCTGCTGTAGCCTTTGGCAGACCCTCTGGGTTCCAAGGGTACCCTCTCCATGCTGGAAGGCATTGCCACTTCTCTGATGTGCCTTGGGGACTATAACAACATGGCTACTGCAATAAAACACGTATTTACCAGCCTGACCATCTCTGTTCCTATGCTTGGGTGTTTGCCTGGTTTGTGTGTATGGGGGAAGATGATTTAACGGGGAGCACAACAAAGCCCAAACAGTAGAGACACTAGCCTCCAGGTGGGACCTGAGGATCCCCCCTCTTTGGAATTACAGCTCATCTCCAGAGTACAGAGACTAACTCCCCTGGATAAAATGGATGCTTTGGAAGAAGGACTCTATGACATTGTTTCCCACTGATGTCCCTGTCCTGCGCAGGCTCCACCCCCAAATATCTTAAATTTTTAAATTAATAATTCAATGCAACTAACAAAGGCAGAAATAGAAAGAACATTGTGATAGAAAAAATAAAGGAATAAAAGTAGAAAGAAAACACATATCTAATTCATTACAACTGATTTTGATTCCAGTCTTCCATATCTAAGACATCCCTTATTAATTCAAATTTATCTTTTACATCTCATGGTGTTCTTTCTGTCCTTACTTTTGCTAAGGAAATGCCATAGAAGATACTTCAGTGTGATGTGATCCAAGCTGGCAAAAATTTCCTTGAGAAATGGGAAAGCAGAGGTTCCCCACTTGGCTTCTTTAAGAATCATAGGGGTAAACTGCACGGAGCTTTTATTCCAACCCCAGATCGATTCAGTCCCTGCCCTTTACACAGAATGCGATTTCAGTTTGGATTTGGGGTGATTTAAAATTTCCTTCTGCAGCAAGAAGGATTGATTTGGAGTGACCCTACCTTTAATGTGCGATATCTCAGACTGCTTTTAATCCTCAATATCCATTTTGGAAAGGAAGCTCCGTGGTAGAGAACCTCTGATAGACTACTCCTGGTCATGTGACATGCTTGCCTTAAAGGAGAAGCCCCTAATTTCTCTCAACTTCTGTCGGTCCTGGATTTTTCCTCCCTCCTCAGCCTTTTTCGATCCTCTCCCCCACCCCTCCAAGAAAAGAAAGAGGCTTCCTGCCTGGCTCCTCTCCCCCCCCTTCAAGAAAAGAAAGAAAGAGGCCTCCCCCCCCCTTCTGAGCCTCCCTAACCATGTGCAGAAGACTTTCCTGTTTCAATGGGGGGGGGGAGAAGAAGACCCGAGTTCAAAGCGATCTGAACAGGATTGACAATGGAATAAACAAAGTAAGTGCAGACTCTGCCATAGAGTCAGAAGAGACCTCCTGGGTCATTGAGTCCAACCCCACACACAGTGCAGGACACTCACAACCCTTTTGCTCATCCACTGTAACCTGACATCCCTTGAACCTTCACAGAATCAGATTCTCCATCAGATGGCTATCCAGCTTCTGTTTAGAAATTTTCAAAAATGGAGAATCCACCACCTCCCGAGGTGTTCCACTGAGAAACCGCTCTAACTGTCAGGAACTTCTTCCAGATGTTTAGATGGAATTTCTTTTGAATTAATTTCATCCCATTGGTTTTGGTCCGTCCCTTCAGAGCAAGAGAGAACAACTCTGCTCCATCCTCTACATGGCAGCCTTTTAAATACTTGAAGATGGTTATCACATCCCCTCTCAGTCATCTCCTCTCCAGGGTAAACAGACCAAACTCCCCCAACCTTTCTTCATACGTGATATGAACATATTTCGCTGTCAGATATAAAGGTGATAAGAACATATTTCACTGCCAGAGGACAGAGATTTATGTAGAAAACTCTACCCCCAAATCCCCAGGCCAATCTATCCTGTAGTCAGCAGTCCTTAATCTTTTTACAGTTGAGGACCGCCTCCGGGTGTGGGGAAGAGCCGGTGGCCCGGGCACCGCGCATGGGCGTTTTCGCCACCAGGGGCGCTAACGCGCATGCGCAGTATTGCTACAAATGCGCATGTGTGGTTGTACTTGTGGTTTAAACTCAATACTGCGCATCCTTTCCTCTGCAGCCATTGGGAACAGCATCCTGCCCTCCTCCAAATGACAACCTTTCAAATACTTAAAGACATGCCAGAGTGGAAAACCCCATTTATGTTTTTAATTTTAGCTGCAGCAAAAAGAGAACAGCCACAAGGGACTCAGGTACACTTGTGCAAAGAACAAAGAATTAGTCAGAATTTTATACATCTTCTTGATAGGGTTGGCTCAGAGGCCTGGACCAGTTATTAATGCCACTCCTCCACAGTCACCCGCAGGACCGCCCCTCATAGTCTTCACCATCCACTTCTGATGTGGCAGGATGATCAGGGCAGGATCTATCCCTCAAGCTTATAAAAACAGAACATATTCCTAAACAACCCTCAACCTCCAGTGCTATTAGAAATAAAAGTTAGGGACCCTTAATTTTAGACCTAATGTAATTACTTAGCCTGTCTGAAAAGCACACTATAAACCATCTTCTCTATATTCCATTTTAGGTAAAAGGTTGCATAACAAGCAACTTTTCTCTGTACAGTGAATAGAATCATAGAATCATAGAGTTGGAAGGGGCCATACAGGCCATCTAGTCCAACCCCCTGCTCAACGCAGGATCAGCCCAAATCGTCCTTAAAGCATCCAAGAAAAGTGTGTATCCAACCTTTGCTTGAAAACTGCCAGTGAGGGGGAGCTCACCACCTCCTTAGGTGAATCTAATTTTTATTAAGATCTAATTGAGGGCTCTAATAAAGAACAAAAGCCAATTTCCAATAATGGTATAATCCATAAGAAGGCTATAATCATTCTCTTTATCACCAGACTATCAAAGTGTTTCCCCAATCTGAATCTGGCAGCCCCCCCGTGATCAGGGCAACCTGAAAACTGAGCTAAGTATTGAACTGTGAAATACTCAACTGTCTGTATTTTCCAAACCCCCTCAAATGCAGGATGTTACTTGTAGCAAAATGTGGCATGTTCCATTTGCTAATCCCAGAGAGCTCTTCGACTAGCGGAACTATCTTCCGGGGGCTGGAGGGGAGTTCTGCCAAGGCAGTATGCCTTGTGGACTGGGAAAGGCACCTCTGCTGGGGGGAAATATCTGTAGAACTGCTATTGAAATACTTCTGTGATACAAAGAGTCACTACCACTATCACTAAATATAATAAATCTAAAGTTGACAACTCACTCCCTATCTGATTGGCCCACCAGGGGGGTGCCGCCATTAGAGTCAGAGCACTCTACCAATGAATGCCAATCAGTTCATAGAATCATAGAATCATAGAGTTGGAAGGGGCCATACAGGCCATCTAGTTCAACCCCCTGCTCAACGCAAGGTCAGCCCAAAGCATTCTAAAGCATCCAAGAAAAGTGTGTATCCAGCCTTTGCTTGAAGACTGCCAGTGAGGGGGAGCTCACCACCTCCTTAGGCAGCCTATTCCACTGCTGAACTACTCTGACTGTGAAAAAAATTTCCGGATATCTAGCCTATATCACTGTACTTGTAGTTTAAACCCATTACTACGTGTCCTTTCCACTGCAGTCAACGGAAACTGCATCCTGCCCTCCTCCAAGTGACAACCTTTCAAATACTTAAAGAGGGCTATCATGTCCCCTCTCAACCTCCTTTTCTCCAGGCTGAACATTCCCAAGTCTCTCAACCTATCTTCATAGGGCTTGATCCCTTGGCCCTAGATCATCTTTGTCGCTCTCCTCTGTACCCTTTCAATTTTATCTACATCCTTCTTGAAGTGAGGCCTCCAGACCTGCACACAGTATTCCAGGTGTGGTCTGACCAGTGCCGTATACAATGGGACTATGACATTGTGTGATTTTGATGTGATGCCCCTGTTGATACAGTCCAAATTGGCATTTGCCTTTTTTACCACTGCATCACACTGATTGCTCATGTTTAGTTTACAATCCACAAGTACCCCAAGGTCTTGTTCACACACAGTGTTACTAGAAGCGTATCCCCCATCCAGTAGGCATGCTTTTCATTTTTCTGACCCAGATGTAGAACTTTACACTTATCTTTATGAAATTGCATCTTGTTCTCATTTGCCCATTTTTCCATTGTGTTCAGATCTAGTTGAACTCTGTCTCTATCTTCTGGAGTATTTGGCAGTCCTCCCAATTTGGTGTCATCTGCAAACTTGATGAGTAGTCCCTCATCTAGATCTAGACCAAGCACCGAGCCCTAAGGTACCCCACTACTCACCTCCCTCCAGTTTGATGAAATACCATTGACAACAACTCTTTGAGTGTGGTTCTCTAACCAATTCCCTATCCACCTCACTATGTGAAAATCCAGATTGCAGTCCTTCAATTTATCCATCAGAGCATCATGGGGAACCTTATCAAAAGTTTTACTAAAATCCAAGTAAACGACAACAACCAAATTTCCATAATCCAACAAACCTGTTACTTGGCCAAAAAAGGAAACCAGGTTGGTCTGACAGGACCTGTTGGAGACAAATCCATGCTGACTTCCTTGGAGCACCAGAGGTCAGAATCACTGGTCTGTAGTTTCCCGGGTCATCCTTCCTCCCTTTTTTGAAGATCGGAATAATGTTTGCTCTCTTCCAGTCCTCTTCTTTAGAGCTCTGTCCTTCCCTCCATTTCCTGAACATTTTCCTTTTCTTTCTTAGTTCCTCTTGAAGTTCTCTGTTCATCCAAATAGGCTTCTTAGAGCTCCTGCAGTGTTTTCGTCTTTCTGGGATAGTCATTGATTGAGCATGCAATAGCTCCTGTTTGAGTAGCGCCCACCCTTCACATGCTCCCTTCCCTTCCAGCATTCTCGTCCATGGTATGACACTCATCATGTCTCTGAGTTTATTAAAGTTTGCCCTACGAAAATCCAACATCCGCATCTGGCTACAAGCTTCCTTGGCTCCCCATCTCAAAAGGAATTCTATGAGGACATGGTCACTTCCCCCTAGGGTCCCCACCTCCTTCACCTCATCCACCAACTCTTGCCTGTTGGTCAGTATTAAGTCCAGTATGGCTGAACCTCTTGTGGGTTCATCTACCATTTGATAAATGAAATTGTCAGCCAGGCAGATCAGAAAGTTACATGACTGAGGACGCTTTGCAGAGTTTGTTTCCCAGCACACATCTGGGAAATTGAAGTCACCCATGATGACAAGGTCCTGCCGCTTGGATATTGTCTCAAGCTGCTCACAAAGTGCAGCATCCACATCCTCTTGTTGGTCAGGCGGTCGGTAGCAGACACCAACCACCACACTGTTTGTTTTCCCCTCGCTTATTTTCACCCAGACGCTTTCCACTGTAGATATGCTCTCCTTCACTAGAATTTCCTGACAGGTAAGCCCTTTCCTCACATACAGTGCCACTCCTCCACCTCTTCGATCTATTCTGTTTTTTCTGAACAGTTCATATCCATCTACCATTGGCTCCCCCCCAACGGTCTCCTGGCATCTGTGCGGGCCTCGGAGCAGGGCCGCCAAATCGGGGATGCAGGGGGCCCTGGCCTGAGGTGCGCACAGAAGCCTCTCCCGGGCGGCACCCTCATCTGCGATTCTGCGGCTTCCGTGCTGGCCTCGGAGCTCCAAGGCCTGTACGGAAGCCTCCCCCACCAGTCGCTTTCCCCCACGATCTCCCAGCTTCCGTGCCTCCCCCAGCTGGCCCCCTACCTGGTGTGTCCTGAGGTGTGTGGGCTGGGCGGGTGGCGCTGCATGCCTCCTAACTGGGCCGAATGGCACTGGGGCCAAGGGATCAATCGTTGTCCCCTGTTTCCTATCCTGGACTGAGCCCACTCCCCTTAGCCTTAGTCTTTTATTTATACTGCGGAGCGGTATACAGATATTGTTGATACTGATACTGTTCCATGTAAATGTTCCAAAATGTTTTCTGTAAACTGCCCAAAGCTGTAGGGAAGGGCGGAATAAAAATCTAAATAAACAAACAAACAAATAAATAACAAGCAGAACACCCCAGGTTAATCCAGGGTGGCATAAGTCCTGAGCACCCCATCCTGGTTGAGTGCAGGAACCTCCTAGTATGTAACAGAATGGTGAGGCATGTGGCCTCTAACTCGTTATGATGAGAAACCTCAATGCTGGGCACCTGTGGGAATGAGAGAGTATCTAGACGTGCAGATGGTGGTCGCCCGAGACATGGCAGCAATGCAGGAGAAGTTAATCATGGCAACTGACCTACTCGCAGTAATGGTGACAAGCATGGGAAAGAAAGTCCAAGCCACTGGGATGTGTTGGGGAAGAAAAAAAAAAGTTGGGGAAGAAAGTCCCAGATGGTTGGGGTGGTGGCAGCTGGGACTGGGTCAGATCTGGACCTGTCCGATAACGAGCTGGAGACCCAAGGAACAAGTATGGAATCGCATGCCACAGGGGAAGGTGATGTAGCGACACAGGCGGGAGCCCAGGGATTGGGCCCTAGCGCTGGTGGCTCAAGAAGGACGTAGATAAAATTGAAAGGGTACAGAGGAGAGCGACGAAGATGATCTGGGGCCAAGGGACCAAGCCCTATGAAGATAGGTTGAGGGACTTGGGAATGTTCAGCCTGGAGAAAAGGAGGTTGAGAGGGGACATGATAGCCCTCTTTAAGTATTTGAAAGGTTGTCACTTGGAGGAGGGCAGGATGCTGTTTCTGCTGGCTGCAGAGGCGAGGACACGCAGTAATGGGTTTAAACTTCAAGTACAACGATATAGGCTAGATATCAGGAAAAAGTTTTTCACAGTCAGAGTAGTTCAGCAGTAGAATAGGCTGCCTAAGGAGGTGGTGAGCTCCCCCTCACTGGCAGTCTTCAAGCAAAGGTTGGATACACACTTTTCTTGGATGCTTTAGGATGCTTTGGGCTGATCCTGCATTGAGCAGGGGGTTGGACTAGATGGCCTGTATGGCCCCTTCCAACTCTATGATTCTATGATTCTAAGCTGAAAAGGCACCTATGATACCCCAGCCACTGCTATAGGATCTGCATCAGGGATTCCAGAAGCTGCTGGATGGTTCATCGGACAAGCTGGCATACTACCTGGTCCAAGTGCATGGCTTTATGCTGGATTGTTTTCACCTGTTTGCAGACGGAGCTGAGAAGGTGCACTATGTCGGGAATTTTGTCAAAAAAGAGGCAGTGGAATAGTACGTGGAGATGTTTGAGGGGGGACCCCCTGAGCTCCTAGATTATGCAGACCCTACGTAGTCATTTTGAGGACCTGCTCCAGGAAGATGTGGCCCTGGAACAACTTTGGAATCTGTACCAGGGGACTGGGAAAGTTGTGCAGTACACAAGCGAGTTTCCCTGGCTGGCAGCCAAGGTCCACGTGTGGAACGAGGCAACCAAGGTGCAAGCTTTCACTGATGGCCTGGGGAGAGACATTCTGCAACAATGCTTAGGACAGGCCCACCCCACAACCTTATTGGGTTGGATTCAGCTGGCAGGAGAAGTAGAGGGTCACCTACACATCCTGGAAATGGTAGATGCCTAGGACGCCAGTAAGAGAGCAGGCAAGTGACCAAGTCTCCCTTGGAAGAGTAGCACCCCAAAGGCTCCTGCATTCGAAACCACAGAGAGAGCATGCTGTTGAAAGGGTTATAATACAAGAGAAAAAATCTATCCCAAACCTATCCCACCCCAAATAAAAGGTTCTTCGTTCTTGTTTATTCTTGTATAGAATCCAACCAGAACGGTATCTAGATATGTCCCGTTTTCAAATAATAATCTTCCTCAATGGTTGTCCTCACTTTTGAATGTGAATGTTATAAATGTCCAAATTGTGAAATTCAACCTCTATAGGCTTTTGGCTCTATCCAATAAGTCAAGTAAAAAATGTGTAGGTGGGGTGTGAATTGAGCGGAAAGGATTATGCCTGGGCTGCGGAGTCTCTGGGAACTTCCTAGCTGAGTGCTCCTCTCGTTAGGAAAAGAGACCAAGCCCTTTCAAAGGCACCAAAGACGGTGGCCCCCACCCCAGCGGGGAAAGTGATGAAGAAGTGCAGACATTGCTGACCCCTCCAGTTGATCCCCTGGCCCGACCATCATCTGGGGAGTCCGAGGAGGTTCCTTGCAAGCCAGTGTGAAATGAGACTGCCCTGCTGTGAGGCAGCCCCACCAGCAGGTCCTTGGTTGGGGTGGACCATCAGTCCCGTCCACCCCTCTTGGTCCCAGGGACTCTCAGACCAAAAGACTGGAGTGGGGATGAGGATCCAAGGACTGTGGGGGTACACATGCCCATATTCTATCTGGGATCCCCCTATATCCATCGTGTTCTTGCACTGATTTATTTCCCACTCTCATCATTAAGACAGCAAGGATTTGGCCCGGCTAGCTGAGGTGGTAGTAGTTAGTGGTTTTTTCACCTCTTGTTTACTGTTAATAATGTAACCAGGGTTGATTATGGGGTTTTACTTTTTATTATGTGAACCGCCATGAGCCCAATTGGGATCAGCGGGATATAAATTCAATAAATAAATAAATAAATAATTGTTATTAGCAATAACTGCAAACAGCAATTATCTTTGTTTCCCACCTGTAGCCTGGCATCCCTGCACTTCTATGGGATCCAAAGCCAGGGCTTTTCTCCAGGGGAACTGATCTCTGTTGCCTGAAATGATGTACAATTCCAGCAAATTCCAGCTGAGCCAGTTAGGACATTGGAGGAGATAATTTGAAAAACATCAGGAAGTCCCTATCCCATCTATGCTTAAACGTAAATCTCCTTCAAGGCCCCCTGCAGGACACCCTTTATATTCCACTCAGTTATGTACAATGCAGAACTTACATCGCCCTACATTTAAAACCATATTGAAACTCTTCCCACACCTAAATGCTGTTATGATTTTATGATGGTTTTATTGAATGACAAGGATGTTCCTTATTGGTTTTGTGTTATATACTGCCTTGAACCTGTTCAGAGGGAGGGCCGGTATACAAACTGTAAAAATGAACAAATAAATCCCAAATGGTGCATCGTTTCAATTCTGGCAGAAGGCAGCGATTACACAGATCGCTGTGTAGGGTTGCCAACTCCAGGTTGGGAAATACCTGAAGATTCTGGAGGTGAAGTCAGAGGAGGGCAGGATTTAGGAGTGGAAGGGGCTTCCATTGAGCAAAATTCCATAGAGCTCCCACTTTCCAGAGTGGCCACTTTCTCTAAGATCTCTTTTGGCTGGGTGTCAGTTACAATCCCAGGCGATCTCCAGCTGCCACCTGGAGGTTGATAACTCCTACCCTTCCCTCCTTAAGGACGATATGAGGTTCTCAAAAGGCCTTGGATAGGCACACAGGCAGAACACTGAGTGTGAAGGCTTTGCCAGCCCTGGGCTGGGAAAAAACCTGGAGACTTTGGGGTTGGAGCCTGGAGAGGGTGGAGCTTAGGGAGGAGAGGGACTTCAATGGAATATAATGCCATACAGTCCAAGCGGCCATTTTCTTCCAGGGAACTGATCACTGCTGCCAGTGTGGCATAGTGGGTAAGAGCAGTGGCTTCTAACATGGCAAGCTAGGTTTGAATCCCTGCTCCTCCACATGCAGCCAGCTGGGAGACCTGCAGGATATAAAAACCAACTCTTCTTTTTCTTCTGGAGATGAGCTGTGATCCTTGGGGGTCACCAGGTCCCACCTGGTGGCTGGCATTCCTATGTGCTGGGGCCATCTTGTTAAGAAGGGTCTTCTTTTGGTGGGGCTGCCCCTGCTGCCCTTCACAGCAGGGGAAGGTCAGTGGGTTCACGGCAATCCCTCCATAAGATGGATTTCCCTGTCCTGAGCAGCCTGGTACTGCCTGTTCTCTTTGGCAAGAGGAAAGGAATGCAAAGTTTCCTTTGACTTGGCTGGGTGTGCTCCTGGCATCGGCCCAGCATGTGACTCAGAGCAGAGAGGTTTGCTGGGGCCTTGCCAGAGAGAACAACAGCAAGGGATGCCAGAACTGCTTCTCCGGGGCGATATTCCCTCCCAGCTCCCTCTGTATGGCTTCTGCCTCTGTATGGAGAATGGGTCACTAGGAAAGGGGTGATGCTGTTGCAAAACATGTGCTGGTCCCTCCAGTTGGCTGGGACTGGTAGCTGTTCTCAGAGGCTTTAAGCAGAAACCTTTCCCCAGCTCTGTTGAGAACTTGTTCTAGCTAGGGCAGGGGTGGCCAAACTGTGGCTCTCCAGATGTCCATGGACTACAATGGCCATGAGCCTCAGCCATCTGGAGAGCCACAGATTGGCCACCCCTGCCCTAGAACTTTAAATGCCGCAATAGAAGAAGAAGAAGAAGAAGAAGAAGAAGAAGAAGAAGAAGAAGAAGAAGAAGAAGAAGAGGAGGAGGAGGAGGAGGAGGAGGAGGAGTTGGTTCTTATATACTGCTTTTCTGTACCAGAATGAGTCTCAAAGCGGCTTGCAGTTGCCTTCCCTCTCCTCTCCCCACAAGAGAGGTGTGGGGAGGTGGGGCTGAGACAGCCATAACAGAACTGCTCAGTGGGAACAGCTTTATCAGTGCTGTGGCAAGCCCAAGGTCACCCGGCAGGCTGCATGTGGAGGAAGAGCAGGGAATCAAACCCGCCTTGTCAGATTAAAAGTCCATGCTCCTAACCACTACATCAAGCTGAGGGCTGCATTGACTTTGTAGGGCATAAACACACACAGTTTATGGGTGATTCTTCATGGTGGCAAAGCCAGGGAAACAATGGGAGCTAGGATGCATACCTGCACAATAGCCTTCCTGGGGGCTGGCTACATAGCAAAATCTCCTGCCCACCTCTGGACCGTTGAGCCCCCCCTCCAAACCTCAAAGAACATTCCTGATCCAAAGGTCACCAACCTCCTGGAATTGGAGGTCATCTGCAGGCTAAAGAGATCAGCCCCCAGGGAAACATGGCTATTTTGGAGGAGGGACTGTTCAATGGCAACTCCTCTCCAGGCTTCTAGAAATGAAAGGGCTTTCTTGGGGGGAGGGACTCTGACACTGTGTCCCAGAGAGTTTGCAGGATACCAATCTCCAATTGGGACTTGGGGATTTGCTTGAATTGCAGGTCATTTCCAGGCAACAGCGATCAGTCCCTTTGTTTTAAAACTTTTGTTTTAAGTGTACCACTTCAGGCAAGCATCCTGTGTAATCAATTTCCTCCTCCCCCTCCCCGTATAAAGCGTGTTTTTTAAAGTCATTACATTAGGTCACTCTGCTGGCTGCAGAGGAGAGGACACGCAGTAATGGGTTTAAACTTCAAGTACAACGATATAGGCTAGATATCAGGAAAAAGTTTTTCACAGTCAGAGTAGTTCAGCAGTGGAATAGGCTGCCTAAGGAGGTGGTGAGCTCCCCCTCACTGGAAGTCTTCATGCAAAGGTTGGTTACACACTTTTCTTGGATGCTTTAGGATTCTTAGGGCTAATCCTGCGTTGAGCAGGGGGTTGGACTAGATGGCCTGTATGGCCCCTTCCAGCTCTATGATTCTATGATTCTATGATTCTATGATTCTATGATTCTATGATTCTATGATTCTATGGTATAAAACAAAGAGTTTTGTTTTTTTCCTTTGTGAGGCTGCTGGATGAAAATTAACAGCATTTGTAGCCTCCCTGCCTGAAACTGACCACAGATGGATTTCTCTTCCTGAAATTGACAAAGAACATTCAATATGGCTGGAGGGTGAGATGGGGAGGCAATGTGTAGGTTCTCCATCTTTGGAAATCTTTAAACAGAGGCTGGATAGCCATCTGATGGAGAGACTGATTCTGTGAATATTCAAGGGGGTGGCAGGTGACAGTGGATGAGCGAGAGGGTTGTGAGTGTCCTGCATGGTGCAGGGGGTTGGGTTAGATGACCCAGGAAGTCCCTTCCAACTCTATTATTCTATGATTCTATTTGTGTGGTGCTTGCACTACTTTGGACCTATGTTGTAATGGAATCCTGCTCATATTTTTTAAAAAAGAAACACAGTGGGGAGTTGAGGAGGGCAGGCAGAAACACAGCATTGGTCAGATCTCAGACATAATCATTTTGAGGTGGGAAACAGCACAAGAAGCCAATTTGACTTTTAAGGTTACTTCACCTTCCAAGGGAAGGAGGGAAACTCATGGGGCTTTTCGCACGCCTTCAAAATCGCACAATGGTTGCCAATTGAAAACGCTACTGATTTGCCGTTATGCACAACGTCGCTGACAATCTGCCACACACCTGAAAACGATCTGCAAAAAGCGCTTCCTTGTAGCGCTTTCAGGGAAATCCCCAAAAGTGGATTCACCCTCCGGAAAGCGATACACTCCTGCAACCAATCTGCAACACTAGCGAAAAAGACCTGTGCGTTAACATTGTTGTGGTTTCTACAAAGTCCTTCCCCCTGGTTCTCTCCTCTGATCTTCCGGCGAAGCGATCGCCATTTTTTTTTCTCCGAGCGAGCGGGGATAAACGCACCAGCGAGCCTCTTTCTGTTTAGAGGCTTCCCCGGCTTCAGTCCCTCCCCTTCAGTCACTAAGCACAAACAAGAGAAGCCCGTTTGCTGATGTATTTTCCCTTTATTTTTTACACATTAATTCAGCCGAAAATCGGGCCCGTGAGGGGGGGGGGATTTTTTTTTTTCACTCGGAGGGAGCGTGGCAACAAATAAATGACAGCTCAAACACACCAGGCAGCTGGATGGGTCTCTCCGTTGCAACGAATCAACACAGATTCGTTGCGATGGGTCTGTTTTTTTTAAAAAAAAACTTTCTTAAAGGGAAAGGGGCTGTTTGGGAGCATGCTAACGGCTGCCCATTGGATTTTCAGCCGAAAATCGGGCCCGTGAGAGGGGGGGGGGATTTTTTTTTTTTCACTCGGAGGGAGCGTGGCAACAAATAAATGACAGCTCAAACACACCAGGCAGCTGGATGGGTCTCTCCATTGCAACGAATCAACACAGATTCGTTGCAATGGGTCTGGTTTTTTTAAAAAAAACTTTCTTAAAGGGAAAGGGGCTGTTTGGGAGCATGCTAACGGCTGCCCATTGGCTGCTTGACGGCCAGGGGCGGGACGAGCTTGGCAATAGCGCTTCCTTTCTAGCGATTTTTGCCGAGACCGGAAGCGTGTGGGAAACGCTACAAAACGCAACTGGATTCCACTACAAAGGCAGGTATGCATAACGACGAATTCCACTATTTTAAATGGCGATTTTTCATTCAGCAACCAATTTCCTACAAAGATCCCGGTGCGGAAAGCCCCCATGTTTTCTCTGGATTCAAAAAACACGCAGTAAACAAGAAGCGTAATGAGGGCTGTGCCTGACTCAGGAGATTTTAATGTGAAAGTGAGGAAATTCCATGGAGCTTTATGTATGCTGCTGTGAAATTTTTAATCACTGCAGAAACGGCCCCAGAGATTGCCTGCCTCTTTGCCACTCTGTCCTCCTCTATCCCCCTCTCTGCTCCCCCAAACACGGAAGTGAAGCAGGCAGGAGACGTTAATCCTGCTGTCTTTCCATGTGCTCCAAAACAAAACCACAGACTTGGAAACTGTGAACTGATTGACCGGGGAGAATTAAAAACATATGCCTGCAGAGAGAGAAGGGAAATCCTGTTTGAAGGTGGATGGAGTGAGAATCATAGAATCATAGAGTTGGAAGGGGCCATACAGGCCATCTAGTCCAACCCCCTGCTCAACGCAGGATTAGCCCTAAGCATCTAAAGCAGTGGTCCCCAACCTTTCTGAGGCTGGGGATCGGCAGGGCATCGGACCGCGCACACGCGGAACACGCCAGCACAGCGGGCCGCGCTAGCAGGCTGCGCCTGCGCGGACCACGCCCATGTATCGGGCCGTGCCCGCGTGGACCACGCCCACGCATCGGGCCGTGCCCTCAGACCACACCCACGCATCGGGTCGCGCCCTCGGACCACGCCCACGCATCGGGCCGCGCCGGCGCTGACCACGCCCACGCATCGGGCCGTGCCCGCGTGGACCACGCCCACGCATCGGGCCGTGCCCTCAGACCACACCCACGCATCGGGTCGCGCCCTCGGACCACGCCCACGCATCGGGTCGCGCCCTCGGACCACGCCCACGCATCAGGCCGCGCCCGTGCGAATGCACGGCCCGGCCCTGATTCCCTCTCCCCGCCCTCCCGCAGTAAGAAGCGTCCCGGGCTGCAAGCTTGCGGCCTGGGAAGTTTTTTACTGCGGGGGGACAGGGAGAGGGAGCCGCGGCCCGGCGCCATGGCCTTCACGGCCCGGCACCGGGCTGCAGCCCGCAGGTTGGGGACCACTGTCCTAAAGCATCCACGAAAAGTGTGTATCCAACCTTTGCCAGTGAGGGGGAGCTCACCACCTCCTTAGGCAGCCTATTCCACTGCTGAACTACTCTGACTGTGAAAAATTTTTCCCTGATATCGTTGTACTTGAAGTTTAAACCCATTACTGCGTGTCATCTCCTCTGCAGCCAACAGAAACAGCATCCTGCCCTCCTCCAAGTGACAACCTTTCAAATACTTAAAGAGGGCTATCATGTCCCCTCTCAACCTCCTTTTCTCCAGGCTGAACATTCCGAAGTCCCTCAACCTATCTTCATAGGGCTTGGTCCCTTGGCCCCAGATCATCTTCGTCGCTCTCCTCTGTACCCTTTCAATTTTATCTACGTCCTTCTTGGGACTGGAAGGGACTGGAAGTGAGGCCTCCAGAACTGCACACAGTACTCCAAGTGTGGTCTGACCAGTGCCGTATACAATGGGACTATGACATCTTGTGATTTTGATGTGATGCCTCTGTTGATACAGCCCAAAATGGCATTTGCCTTTTTTACCACTGCATCACACTGCCTGCTCATGTTTAGTTTACAATCCACAAGTACCCCAAGGTCTCGTTCACACACAGTGTTACCTAGAAGCGTATCCCCCATCCAGTAGGCATGCTTTTCATTTTTCTGACCCAGATGCAGAACTTTACACTTATCTTTATTAAATTGCATCATGTTCTCATTTGCCCATTTTTCCGCTGTGTTCAGATCTCGTTGAATTCTGTCTCTATCTTCTGGAGTATTTGCCAGTCCTCCCAGTTTGGTGTCATCTGCAAACTTGATGAGTAGTCCCTCCACCCCCTCATCTAGATCATTAATAAATATGTTAAAAAGTACCGGACCGAGCACCGAGCCCTGAGGTACCCCGCTACTCACCTCTCTCCAGTCTGATGAAACACCATTGACAACTACTCTTTGAGTGTGGTTCTCTAATCAATTCCCTATCCACCTGACTATCTGAAAATCCAGATTGCAGTCCTTCAATTTATCCATCAGAACATCATGGGGAACCTTGTCAAAAGCTTTACTAAAATCCAAGTAAATGACATCAACCGAATTTCCCTGATCCAGCATACCTGTTACTTTGTCAAAAAAGGAAACCAGGTTGGTCTGGCAGGACCTGTTGGAGACAAATCCATGCTGACTTCCTTGGATCACCAAATTGTCCTCCAGATGTTTGCAGATCGCTCCCTTTAATATCTGCTCCATTATCTTCCTCACAACAGAGGTCAGACTCACTGGTCTGTAGTTTCCCGGGTCATCCTTCCTCCCTTTTTTGAAGATCGGAGTAACGTTTGCTCTCTTCTAGTCCTCCTGGACATCTCCAGTCCTTAAAGAGGTTCCAAAGATGATGGACAAGGGCTGTGCAAGTTCTCTGGAAAGTTCTTTGAGTAGTCTCAAAGAAGACACTCACTGTATTATTACACACACTTGATCTTAGCCAAAAGGCCAAGAAGCAATGTATTATTATTCCATAGTGCAGTGCCAGCCTGGATTCTAACTTTCCTTCATATCTTTCATTGCAAGGGGTCCCCAAAATGGTGCCAATGGCCACCACAATGCCCGCCAACACCTTTCCTGGTGCTCTGCCTAGTGTCTTTAGAAATTGGGCAGGGCTAAAGCTGGCTTTTGCCCAGGAAGACTTCTGATTGGGTGTTGGAGACTTGATTGGCTATGCACCTTTAAAAAGTGTCACTCTGGCACCTGCTGCTCCCACAGCGCAAGACAAGGGTATTCACTATGTGACTGAAGGCAAGCTATGGCGACCACCTTGCACCTGGCTTCAGTTGCAGTCATGCAACTTTCTGACCTGCCTGGCTGACAATTTCATTTATCAAATGGTAGATGAACCCACAAGAGGTTCAGCCATACTGGACTTAATACTGACCAAGGGCCATTTCGCACGGCAAAGTCGCACGGCAAAGTAGCAGAATGGTTGCTATTTGGAAACGCTACTAATTTGCCATAACCCACGACGTCGTAGACAATCTGCAACAATCCTGAAACCAATCAGCAAAAAGCGCTTCGTTGTGGCGCTTTCAGGGGAATCCAGAAAAGTGGATTCACCCTCCGGATAGCGATACACTCCTGCAACCAATCTGCAACAGTAGCGCTAAAGACCTGTGCGTTACCATTGTTGCTGGTTCTTCAAAGTCCCTCCCCCTGGCTCTCTCCTCCAAACTTCCGGCGAAGCGATCGCCATTTTTTTTTCTCCGAGCGAGCGGGGATAAACGCACCGGCGAGCCTCTTTCTGTTTAGAGGCTTCCCTGGCTTCAGTCCTTCACCTTTAGTCACTAAGCACAAACCACTGAAAAGCCCGTTTGCTGAAATAAAGTCCCTTTATTTTTTACAAATAAATTCAGCCGAAAATCGGGCCCGTGAGAGGGGGGGGGGGGATATTTTTTTTTATCACTCGAGGCAGCGTGCAAACGATCATACAATCAAACGACAGCTCACATTAGGCAGCTGGATGGGTCTCTCCGTAGCAACGAATGTACCTAGATTCGTTGCTATGGGTCGTTTTTTTTTTTTTTAAACCTTTCTTAAAGGGAAAGGGGCTGTTTGGGAGCATGCTAACGGCTGCCCATTGGCTGCTTGACGGCCAGGGGTGGGACGAGCTTGGCAATAGCGCTTCCTTTCTAGCGATTTCTGCCGAGACCGGAAGCCTGTGGGAAACGCTAAAAAACGCAACTGATTCCACTACAAAGGCAGGTATGCATAACGACGAATTCCACTATTTTAAATGGCGATTTTTCATTCCGCAAACAATTTGCAACAAAGATCCCTGTGCGAAAAGGCCCCAACAGTTGGTAGATGAGGTGAAGGAGGTGGGGACACTAGGGGGAAGTGACCATGTCCTCATAGAATTCCTTTTGAGATGGGGAGCCAAGGAAGCTTGTATCGAGACGCGGATGTTGGATTTTCGTAGGGCAAACTTTAATAAACTCAGAGACATGATGAATGTCATACCATGGACGAGAATGCTGGAAGGGAAGAGAGCATGTGAATGGTGGGCGCTACTCAAACAAGAGCTATTGCATGCTCAATCAATGATTATCCCAGAAAGACGAAAACACTGCAGGAGCTCTAAGAAGCCTATTTGGATGAAAAGAGAACTTCAAGAGGAACTAAGAAAGAAAAGGAAAATGTTAAGTAAATGGAGGGAAGGACAGAGCTCTAAAGAAAAGTACCTACAGGTTCCTAGGCACTGTAGATCAATCATCAGAAAGGCCAAAGCTGAGAGTGAGCTAAGATTGACCAGGGAAGCCCATTGTAACAAGAAAAGATTTTTCAGTTATGTGAGGAGGAAACGTAAAGTAAAGGAGGCAATAGGCCCACTTTTGGGTGCGGATGGACAAACTCTAACGAAAGATGCAGAGAAAGCAGAAAGGCTTAGTGCCTATTTTTCATGTTTTTTCCCACATGTCAAAGGGTTTAGACACATCTAGAGATGGCAGTAGCCAAAGGATAGTGTCTGGGTGGCAGGTTAACATGGATAGAGAGGTTGTCGAGAGGCATTTAGCTGCACTGGATGAGTTCAAATCCCCTGGGCCGGATGAAATGCACCCGAGAGTGCTCAAAGAACTTTCCGGAGAACGTGCAGAACCCTTGTCCATCATCTTCAGGACCTCTTTAAGGACTGGAGATGTCCCGGAGGACTGGAAGAGAGCAAATGTTATTCCGATCTTCAAAAAAGGGAGGAAGGATAACCCGGGAAACTACAGACCAGTGAGTTTAACCTCTGTTGTGGAGAAGATAATGGAGCAGATATTAAAGGGAGCGATCTGCAAACATCTGGAGCAGTGGTCCCCAACCTTTATTAGGCTGGGGACCGGCAGGGCATTGGGCCGCGCCCGCAGGGACCGCGCGGGCCACGCCCACGAGCCGCGCCCGGCCGCGCCCGCGGGCCGCGCCCGCGAATCGAGCCGCGCCCGCGAGCCGCGCCCGGCCGCGCCCACGAATCGGGCCGCACCCGCGAGCCGCGCCCGGCCGCGCCCGGCCGCGCCCGCGGGCCGCACCCGTGGATCGGGCCGCACCCGCGGGCCGCGCGGGCGCGGCCCGGCCCTGATTCCCTCTCCCCGCCCTCCCCGCAGTAAGAAGCTTCCCGGGCCGCAAGCTTGCGGCCTGGGAAGTTTTTTACTGCGGGGGGGGGGCGGGGAGAGGGAGCCGCGGCCCGGCGCCATGGCCTTTGCGGCCCGGCGCCGGGCCGCAGCCCGCAGATTGGGGACCACTGATCTGGAGGACAATTTGGTGATCCAAGGAAGTCAGCATGGATTTGTCTCCAACAGGTCCTGCCAGACCAACCTGGTTTCCTTTTCTGACCAAGTAACAGGTTTGCTGGATTGTGGAAATTCAGTTGATGTCATTTACTTGGATTTTAGTAAAGCTTTTGACAAGGTTCCCCATGATGTTCTGATGGATAAGTTGAAGGACTGCAATCTCGATTTTCAGATAGTTAAGTGGATAGGGAATTGGTTAGAGAACCGCACTCAAAGACTTGTTGTCAATGCTGTTTCATCAGACTGGAGAGAGGTGAGTAGCGGGGTACCTCAGGGCTCGGTGCTCGGCCTGGTACTTTTTAACATATTTATTAATGATCTAGATGAGGGGGTGGAGGGACTACTCATCAAGTTTGCAGATGACACCAAATTGGGAGGACTGGCAAATACTCAGGAAGATAGAGACAGAGTTCAACGAGATCTGAACACAATGGGGAAATGGGCAAATGAGAACAAGATGCAATTTAATAAATATAAGTGTAAAGTTCTACATCTGGGTCAGAAAAATAAAAAAGCATGCCTACTGGATGGGGGATACGCTTCTAGGTAACACTGTGTGTGAACGAGACCTTGGGGTACTTGTGGATTGTAAACTAAACATGAGCAGGCAGTGTGATGCAGCGGTAAAAAAGGCGAATGCCATTTTGGGCTGTATCAACAGGGGCATCACATCAAAATCACAAGATGTCATAGTCCCATTGTATACGGCACTGGTCAGACCACACCTGGAGTACTGTGTGCAGTTCTGGAGGCCTCACTTCAAGAAGGATGTAGATAAAATTGAAAGGGTACAGAGGAGAGTGACGAAGATGATCTGGGGCCAATGGACGAAGCCCTATGAAGATAGGTTGAGGGACTTGGGAATGTTCAGCCTGGAGAAAAGGAGGTTGAGAGGGGACATGATAGCCCTCTTTAAGTATTTGAAAGGTTGTCACTTGGAGGAGGGCAGGATGCTGTTTCTGTTGGTTGCAGAGGAGAGGACACGCAGTAATGGGTTTAAACTACAAATACAACGATATAGCCTAGATATCAGGAAGAAAATGTTCACAGTCAGAGTAGTTCAGCAGTGGAATAGGCTGCCTAAGGAGGTGGTGAGCTCTCCCTCACTGGCAGTCTTCAAGCAAAGGTTGGATACACACTTTTCTTGGATGCTTAAGGATGCTTAGGGCTGATCCTGCGTAGAGCAGGGGGTTGGACTAAATGGCCTGTATGGCCCCTTCCAACTCTATGATTCTATGACCTCCTGAAGTTCAGCATCTTCTTGGAGAAGAGTGACAAGTGGAATTCCCCAGGTATCTGTCCTGGCGCCTGTGTTGTTCAACATATATTTATAAATAATTTGGATGAGGGTTTATACTTATTAAATTTGCAGATGATACTAAACTGGGAAGGGTAGCAAACACAACAGAAGAGAGAATCAGAATACAGGATAGGCTTCATCCGCTCGAGAAGTGGGCTAAACTGAATAAAATGAAGTTCAATAGGGACAAATGTAAAGTTCTGCATTTAGGTAGGAAAAACCATTGACCCCAATATAGGATGGGGGAGACTTGTCTTGGCATGTGCGAAAAGGATCTGGGAGTGCACACATTGAACATGAGTCAACAGTGTGACTCGGTGGCTGAAAACGCAAATGGGATTTTGGGCTGTATCAAACGGAGTATCATGTCCAGATCACGGGAGGTGATGGTACCGTTTTACTCTGCTCTGGTTCAGCCTCACTTGAAGTACTGTGTTCAGTTTTGGGCACCACAGTTGAAGAGGGTTGTTGACAAACTGGAACGTGTCCACAGGAGGGCAACAAAGATGGTGAGGGGTTTGGAGACCAAGACATATGAAGAAAGGTTGGGGGAGCTTTGTCTGTTTAGCCTGGAGAGGAGACGATTGAGAGGGGATTTGATAACCGTCTTCAAGTATTTAAAAGGGTGCCATATTGAGGATAGATCAGAATTGTTCTCTCTTGCCCTGGACAGACAGACCGGAACCAATGGGATGAAATTAATTCAAAAGAAATTCCGCCTCAACATCCGGAAGAAGTTCTTGAGAGTTCAAGCGGTTTCTCAGTGGTACAAGCTTCCTCGGGAGGTGGTAGGTTCTCCATCTTTGGAAATTTTTAAACAGAGCCTGGATAGCCATCTGACAGAAAGGCTGATTCTGTGAAGGTTCAACGGGGTGGCAGGTTACAGTGGATGAATGCATAGTTCAGGGGGTTGGACTAGATGACCCATGAGGTCCCTTGCAACTCTATTATTCTATGATTCTAAGTGGCCATTTTGGCAGTCATTTTGCAGCTGCGTCCACCCTGCTGTGCCAGAATTCCAAAGGTGTCTACAGGCTCAAAAAGATTGGGGAGCATGGCCTTATTGCCCATTAACTGTCATATGCTGTCATTCCCAATTTATCAAATGAGTTGTTAAAGACTAGTGTACCCAATGCACATAGACACTATTTCAATACATGTTTTATGGACTGGTGTTAGGCTTGCAAATAGGTATGTACCAGGTTGCACAGGGTAAGAATATGCTCCAGGCTTTGCAAGAGTCAGAGTATAGGGTGAAGGGTCATCATTATTGACTCACAGAAGTCTGTGTGAACTGGTGTGGGCTATTTTGCTTTGCAAACGTATAGCTTGGTAAACAAATGCTTTGAGAAGTCAAAAATTGTGGTTTTTGGAAAGCCTTGGAAGCCTCTTAAATGGAATGTAAGAGGTAACAACATTGAACAAGTTAAAAGCTTCAAATACTTGGGAATATTTTTTCACCATAATGCAAATTGGGCTACACAGAAGAAATATGCAATCACATCTGCAAAAACTAGTGCCCTGGCAATTACACGTTTCTTCTACACCAGTGGTAACCAGTACGTGCCAGCAGCCCTCAAAGTATTCAGTGGGAAACTAAGTGCCCAACTGCTTTATGGCATCCCTATTTGGATCAATGATTTTAACCAAGCAGTTGAAAGTCTCCAATCTGTCTTCCTTCATAAAATCCTTGGGACCCCGAACTGTGTCTCTTACGCAGTCCTATGTCTAGAAACCAGCCAAAGACATGGTTGTTAACAATCAAGTTCTGGCTTCGCATTCATCTTAGATCTGACCCCAATAGTCTAATTTCCCTTATGCTATCTGAACACGAGTCATCTACTTGGTTAAGACACATTGAGGGGAAAATTAAATCTATAGGAATCTCTTTAGGCTCCTTGTATCTGATATCTGAAAAGACTGCATTTAATTCAATTAAACGCAGACTTTTAGACATAGAACTGCAGGAACTTAGCAGTAAAGCTAGAAACGTTTGCTCGCCATTGAGCTTGGGGATCTCACCAAGCTCTCAGCCCCTAGCTGCGTACTTCTACCATCTAATCATCCCACAACAGCGTAGAGCATTCATGTTAGCTAGAACTAATGCTCTACCTTCTACTGTTCTATATGGGAGATTTCAACAGATCCCGCAGTCAGCTTGGTTGTGCCCCTGTGGACAATGCTGTATAGAATCAATTACACATGTTTTCTTCCACTGTCCATTTTATTCCTCGATCCGAGCTAAATTTCTTAACTGACTGCTGTGTAAAAGAGAATTGCATTCGGATGAACGTAAGAGTCAGTTTCTTTTGACATCCCAGAACCCTGATATAATTGAACCAGTTGCAAAGTTTTTATATCTTACCATGAGAAATCGTGAATGTATTATGTCTTACCCTTTGCCTTTGTTTTCACTAGCAGTGGATCCTTTTGCATTTTCTCTTTTTATATTGTACTTTTATATGCTATTAAAGGCTTGTTGTTGTTGTTGCTTTGTTTGATGGTGGAAATCTAGAGTTTTGTTGGCAGAGTTTCAGTATGCAGAGAGAGGGGACCGCTGGGCTGCTTAATTAGTTTTTATTTATGAAGAGAAACAAATTTGTATAGAGACACTGACCTTTAACACATGGGAGACATTGCACTACGCTGCTGCCCAGTTTTTGGCTCAGGGCAGGCTGGCCCACCTTTTTTTGCTCCCACATGGATGAACAATTGGCCTACTGCACCCCATCTGCCCCAGACCTGTGGACCCACCCAAGGCAGCTGGGGGGGTGAGTTTTCACTGCATTGTGGGGCAGCGTGGACCTTAAAAAAAAACTGTACAAACATGTAATTGTCAGTCAGTCAGTAACCTTTCATTGGCATAAAACAAGTGTAAAACATATAGAAATAGGACTTAAAAATGCAACAAGATAATAAAATAGGCCATGAGGTTACACAACCAAACAGATCTTAAAATTATAAAATGAGCTATAACATGTGATTGTATTGTTATGCAATCACACTTTCTTACAACTTTTTAAAAAAGGCCCAGGCATCTATACCATGCTGTGCAGTGTGGCAAAGCCACCTGGGACATTAAAAAAAAAATCACAAGACATGGTATTTGGGTGAGAGTGGAGAGAAACTGGGCCAGGATGGCCCGATTTTTCCTCTTCCAGACAGGCCAAGTACAATGGGTCCCACGACAAAAAAAGGAACGCAGGGCAAACGAGGGGCTAAGTTGGGCCAGGCCTGGGATGAACCCCAGACTGGCGCCATCATCTGGAATTGGGAATTAGCCCCATGACCAGACAAGATGTGTCAAGCCAAATTCTGAGTGCGGAAACAATCACAGAGACTTAACTAAGGGCCATTCCGCACAAGGACCAATGTTGCCATGTGTTTTCAGAATGCAGAAACGCTATATTAAATAGTGGAATTTCGTCATTCCGCATACCTTTATTTTTAGTGGAATATAGAAGTCCCAGTAGCATTGTATTCATTCCCCACGTTTCCGGTCTCACTGGAATCGCAACAAAGGAAATGATATTTTTCTGTGCTTCTTCCCGCCCCTGGCCGTCAATCAAACGGAACAGCCAATGGACTGTTGTATTCATGCTCCCGAAAAGCCCCGTTCCCTTTAAGAACTGTTATTTTAAAAACGCAAACACACCTGTTGCAACAAATCTGTGTTCAATCATTGCTTCGGAAAGACCTTTTTTGCTGCCATAGGGGCTGGCAATTAATCGTTTACATGCTCCTCAAGTAAAAAAAAAGAATCCCCCCCCCATGGGCGCAATTTGTGGCCGAAATTACAGGCAGTGCCGAACAGGGGGCTGTGTTGTGCTTGGGAACTTCAAAACACTTACAGCAGGGAGCTTTGTTTAACTTTTAATCACTTCTGTGGGGGGACTTTAGCCGGAGAAGCCTTGCTCGTTGGTTGCTTTCGCCGGTCTAAGGAAAAAAAATGGCGATCGCTTCTCCGGAAGTTCGAAGGCAAGAGCGGGGGAGGGACATTCTTTCTACCGCTACATTGAGAACGCACATGTCTTTCGCTGATGTGTTGCAGCTTGTGCTCAGAAGTGTAGCAATTTTTTCAGGGGGAATCCACTTTTCCTGATTTCCCGAAAAGCGCTACAACGAAGCGATTTTTGTGGGAGTTGCAGGACTGTTGCAGATTGTGTGCGACGTCATGCAGAACATTGAATTAGTAGCATTTACCAAAGGTAAGACTTCTGCTACATTTAAGTCATGCAGAATGACCCTAACTCTTCTCTGCAGCCATTCGGGGAGCCTTCGGGGAGGGCGGTATATAAATCTAAATCTAAATAAATAAATTCTTCTGCTCGCACAGACCTGGAGAGCCCAGGCATGTCTGATCCAATCAGATCTCAGAAACGAAGCTAGTAATTGGATGGGAGGCCTCCAAGGATTTGGGCAGTATTTCCTCCAATGAACACTACAGGAAATTGCAGAAGGGCCTCCAAACATAGCTTGCCGAGCTGCCAGACAACCCTCGAATCTCCTGCCTTTACTACACATGCCACTGGAAGGTTGGTAACCCTAACTAGAGTTCCCTCCTAATCAAGTCTACTCAGATGTCATCACCAGAGTTTGCTTCCAGTTGCCAATCTCCAGACAGGGCCTGGAGATCTCCTGCTCTGACAGCCACTCTCCAGACAACAGAGATCGGCTCCCCTGGAGGAAACAGCTGCTCTGGAGGGGTAGGCTCTGGGGTAGTTTCCTCTGCTGAGGTCCCCCCCTTTCCCAAGCTTTCCTCCCTAGGCTCCTCCCCCAAAATCTCTAGGTATTTCCCCATAGGCATGGTGCCTGGAAAGTGTCTTTAGGACTGAGCATAGATGAGCTTGTACATAGCTGTCCATTTGTTTGCCAGAGACCCAGAGATATGTCAAAAATAAAACACTTTTCTGATTTTTCCTTTGGAGTTTATTACTCCCCAGTCCTGCACAGATAGAATCAAGTGGGTCACTGTCTTAGTCAGAAGCAGGCCTGTAGCCAGTAATTATTTATCTGCAGGACAAATAAGTACAGTGGTGGTCAGCCTTTCCTCATGTATGCATGCCTGTATATGTTATATTCACCAGTTAGCTATTTGAAACTCAAAATGCATGACACAGCAAAATCAAATGTGATGGCATGATGGACCTAATAAGCAATGCAATAGGACCAGGATTACAAAAAAATGAGGAAAGTGCCCCCCAAAGTATCAGACCAGCCTGGAGAAGCAGAACAACACTTGAGCCCAGTGACACCTTTAAGGCCAAGGAAGTTTTTTCTGGGTATAAGATCTGAAGAAGCTATCTGAAGAAGTATTCATGTGCATGAAATTTTATCCCCAGAATTATTGTTGGTCTTAAAGATGCCGCTGGACTTAGACCGTGTTCCAGTTCTAAGCAGTAATGCTGCGATATCTCTAGAGGAATAGCCATGATACCTGCAGCAGCAAAAATAAGCAAATCTTGTGGTGCCTTGAAGAAAATTCTGTTCCATTCTAGTCCATTCAAATGGACTAAAGCCCATTTTTCCTTCAGATGCAATTGGCAGACTTGCCCCTGGAAGCTTTACGTTTCTATGGAATTTTTAAAATCTTTGCAAGACTTTTGAGATGTCTCTCATTTTCTGCAGAAGAACTGATCTCCATAGTTATAGTTATAATGCCCAGTGATCTCCAGGTGCCACCTGAAAGTTGGTAACCTAAGTATCATCCATGGCAAAAATATTGTTATAGTTAACAGTCCTACAGAAGGAGATCAGATGAGCCCTGCTGGATCAGACCAGGGGTCCCTCTAGTCCAGCATCTGATCTCAACAAAGGGGTCTAGGGGCCAAAGGCTTCCCCTGATGTTGCCTCCTAGCAATAGTATTCAGAGGTTGACTACATCTGAGTGTGGAGGTTCCCTTCAGCCACCATGGCTTGTAGCCATTGACAGAGCACTTATCCCCTTTTCAAACTGTTTATTCCTGGGGCCATCAGGACATCCTCTGGCAGCAAATTCTACTTTTGAATTGTTCTCTGTGTGAAATTCTATTTCTTTTTGTTCTCCCTGAACCTACTGCCCAGCAGCTTCAGTAGATGCCCTCGAGTTGTAGCTTTTTGGAAGAGGGAGACAAATTTCCCTTTGTCAACTCTTTCCACCTCAGGCATAATTTTATAAACTTCTACCATGCCCCCCCACCTCTTTTCTAACATAAAAAGGTCTGGCGATGAATGTTCATTGATGCATGAAGTAAAGAATCAATGGAAGCCAAACGGACTCACAGCAGCGGGTCTGTACAAATGCTACCGCTTGAACCCCGAAGCAAAACAATCCAGACAGGGGCTAAATCCCTAGACTGGAAAAACACAGTCATATTTCCAACCCCACCCAGCACTCCCCCTCCCCCCACAGAAGGTCTGGACTGGTGTTAGCCTGCCCTCTGGAGGCTCTGTGCAGAACTAGCAGAGGGCGGGATAGAGCTGTTTCGAGGGTGGGCACAGGGGAACCAAAAGAAATAAACAATTTTAAAACTCAGGCCTTGGTGGGATCATGGCTCAGTGGCAGAGTATCTACTGGGCCGTGCAAAAGATCCCAGGTTCTAAGTCCTGTTAAACGCCCTTTCAGCTGCGCGGAAATTTTCTGTCTCCGCATAAAAATCGGGCTCCTAAGGCGCAGATCCGACGAAAATGCCGCCACCGAGGGCCATCATGCCGTTTTTTGCAGCGGGAGGCAATTCGTGGCAATCCAATGTGTTTGGTCTGCATTCGAATTTGCTTTCCCCTTCTCTCCCTACCCATGCCTTTGAAGCCCGAGTCCATCCACCTCCTCCAGCTTTATGCCATTTTAAATTTTTTCCCCTCGTTTTGCGCGAGGACAAACGATTGCAAAGTTTTAAAATAGATTTCCTTCCCCTTTCGCTTCCCTGTGATGGGGTTGAGTTTTTAAACAAAACTCACAACAAAACAAAAGGTCTTCCCTTCCTGATTTCTGAGCTTGAAACAAAGGATCGTTCCTGTGTTGTATTGTGAAAATCCTTTTAATTGTGTAATTAGCGGGTGAGGGGGGACACCACTCTGACCAATCACATTAAACTTTTCACCTCTGAGATAGATCGATCAATCTCATGGCAATATTTTATTCATCTCAGAACCCTGTTTTTAAAAAACAAGCCCTGACTTGTTCTCAACAGATGCATGCTTCGAATGACAAGATTTCCCATTAGAAACAATGGGAGACGCTGGAAGACCCATTGGAAATAATGGGAGGCAGTAATGCTAATTGACTTGCATGGGTTCCATTGAAATACATTACTGTAGGAAAAGAGTTGCAAAGAAAACATGGAATGGATTTTCCACTACAATAAGACACACTACTCAGGGCTTGGAATAACCAGTCCCACAGTGGAATGATAACCCCTGGGAGTACCACTCTGGGGCCTGTCATTCCATTCCTAGATCCCCCATGGTACTTCCAGGGGCTGCCATTCCACTCTGGGACCTGTAATTCCAGGCCCTGAATAGTCTGTCTTATTGTAATGGAAAATCCATTCCATGTTTTCTCTGCAACCCTTTTCCTACTGTAATGTATTTCAATGGAGCCCATGCAAATCAATTGGCATTCCTGCCTCCCATTATTTGTGATAAACATCGATAAACATTGATCAATCGTTGGGCATGCCCTGAGAAAAAAAGGTGCGGGGATGGCGTTCCCACAGTTCCAGGAAGACTGTCGATCTGAGGTTAATTCAAAGGGCAGGAACCATCAGCAGAATTTGCCCTTGGATGGCAAGGTTCAAAACTGAATTGCCTCCCTAGAGACCAATGCAAGGCAGCTCCAGAGAATAGAGACAACTGCGGAATCGGCCCCAGTAAAACCAGAGAATCTGACCTTCCAGTATGGGGGTAATAACTTTCTCCGCTCACCCACGTTCTTGACAGCTGTTCAGTCTGTCACGTTCCTTTTTGCTGCTGCAACAGTCTGTACTTCATTAGTTTATGAAACAGGAAAGCAGTGATGCCAGCCTCCATGTGGGACCTGGAGATCTCCTGGGATGACCGCTCATATCTCGACTATGAGAGCCAGTTTAGTGTAGTGGTTAGGAGTGTGGACTTCTAATCTGGCATGCTGGGTTCGATTCTGCGCTCCCCCCACATACAACCAGTTGGGTGAGCTTGGGCTCGCCACGGCACTGATAAAACTGTTCTGACCGAGCAGTGATATCAGCGCTCTCTCAGCCTCACCCACCCCACAGGATGTCTGTTGTGGGGAGAGGAATGGGAAGGTGACTGTAAGCCGCTTTGAGCCTCCTTCGGGTAGGGAAAAGCGGCATATAAGAACCAACTCTTCTTCTTCTTCTTCTTCTTCTGTGGCATTGCCTCTGTGGCATTGCACCCAACTGAGGTCTCTGTCCTCCACAGACCCCCCCCCCCATTTCCAAAATTGGAAGGCCAGTCTCCAGGTGGGACTTGGGCAGCTTCTCAAATTCCAGCTCATCTCCAGAATGCAGAGATCAGTTCCCCTGGAGAAAAAAGGATGCTCTTTCTACTCCACTGGGGTCCCTGTCCTCCCCAGGCTCCATCCCCAAATCTCCAGGAGTTTCCCAACCTAGATCTGGCAGCTGGATGTCAGGGATTGTTCGAACCACTAGAATCAGCAACCCTAATCGGAAGCATAGGCTTTGCAGACCAGAGGAGGAGGAGCAGAGTTTTGGCAGTGATCTTGAGGGGTGCCAATTCCAACCTGGAAGTTGGGGGGATGCCTATTGAGGGGGGTCTTTGCAGAGGGGCACCACCCCACCACCTTTGGCCTGTCACAGAGACTGCCCTATGAAGGTGCTGTTTTCCTCCAATGGAATTGATCTGTCATCTGAAGATCAGTTGGAATTCAGATCACCAAGCCTCACCTGGAGGTTAGGAAGCAAATTGTGGCCACACGGTGAGACAGTTACATGCCCACGCAAGGCAAAATTGGAAACAATAAATTTTTATCACTTCTGTTTAAACACATAATATATTATTGTTAGGGAAGGAATCCTCCTGTGGAACTGACTTTAATTCTTGTTTAGTTTAGCACTTGAATGTCCTTAGACAGCACTTGTGCTTCTGCCTTTTTGTAGCTTGATGGACACAGAAAGATCATTTTCAAACATTTCTTTTGTAATTTAGGATGCTTATACAGCTCTTTATGCTTTGTTATAAGTATAAAAAAACTTCTCCCAATGAAGCTCAGCAAAAAGCACCTCTATTTACCAGGAATTTGTGTTGAAAACTGAGGAGTCATTCCCTAACAATAATATATTTTGTTCATATTCAAACAGAAGGTATATAATTTGTTTACACTCTGCTTCACCTGGAGTCATTGCTGTTTAACCCACAGTGATGGGAGCGCTAACCAGCATGCATGCTGCTAAAGAAAAACACAGATAGCAGAAGGATTCTGGTGAGCATTGGGATCCCCCCCCATAAAAGCAGGCTCAATATCTACTCAAAGGAAAGGAGGAGCAGCTTCAATTCCAAGTAAAGTTAATCATGATAAATTAAAACCTTATTGGCTTTAAAGGTGCCTTTGTGCCACTTCAGACCAACATGGCCACCCAACTGAATCTACAATTATCCATCATTGAGACTATAATCATCACCATTCATTAGGACTCTTGCTCTTTTCTACGGCTATAGACAGACTATGACGGCTATGCATCTTGAAGAAGTGAGCAGTAACTCTTTCAGATTGACTCTTGCTCTTTTCTCCTGCTGCAGACAAACTGACACAGTTACCTATCTTGAAAAAGCTCATACCCTGCCACACATTTTGTTAGTCTTGCAGGTGCTCCTGGACTCTGGGTCTTCTCTTGCTAAAGGCATACTGACACAGCTACCCATCTTGATTAGGTTTATCAGCTTCTAATCTGGTGAGCCGGGTTTGATTCCCTGCTCCTCTACATGAAGCCAGTTGGGTGAACTTGGGCCAGTCATAGTCCTGATAGGACTGTTCTAACACAACAAATTCTAGCAGAACAAGTTATGGCAAGTTCTTAAAGAGATGGGAATACCATCTTATTTGTCTCTTGAGAAACCTATATGCAGGTCAAGGAGCAACAGTGAGAACCAAGCATGGAATCACTGATTGGTTCAAAATTGAGAAAGGAGTTCGGCAATGCTGTATACTGTCACCTTGCCTATTTAACTTGTATGCGGAGCACATCATGAGAAAGGTGGGGGTAGAGGAGTCACAAATTGGGATCAAGATTGCAGGGAGAAATATCAACAACCTCAGATATGTAGATGATACCACTCTAATGGCAGAAAGTGAAGAGGGACTAAAGAGCCTGTTGATGCGGGTGAAGGAGGAGAGTGCAAAAGTTGGCTTGAAACTCAACATCAAGAAAATGAAGATCATGGCATCCAGCCCTCTCAATTCCTGGCAAATAGATGGGGAGAAAATGGAAATAGTGACAGATTTTATTTCCTGGGCTCCAAGATCACTGCAGATGGGGACTGTAGCAAAGAAATTAAAAGACGCTTGCTGCTGGGGAGGAAAGCTATGGCAAATCTAGACAGCATCCTAAAAAGCAGAGACATCACCCTGCCAACAAAAGTGCATTTAGTCAAGGCTATGGTATTCCCAGTTGCAATGTATGGCTGTGAAAGTTGGACCATAAGGAAGGCCGAGCATCAAAGAATTGAGGCTTTTGAACTCTGGTGCTGGAGAAGACTCTTGCGAGTCCCTTGGACTGCAAGGCGAACAAACCGGTCAATCCGAGAGGAGATCAGCCCTGACTGCTCCTTAGAAGGCCAGATCCTGAAGATGAAACTCAAATACTTTAGCCACCTCCTGAGAAGGAAGGACTCCTTGGAGAAGGACCTAATGCTGGGAGCGATTGAGGGCAAAAGAAGGGGAAGACAGAGAATGAGGTGGCTGGATGGGATCACTGAAGCAGTAGATGCAAACTTAAATGGACTCTGGGGAATGGTAGAGGACAGGAAGGCCTGGAGAATCATTGTCCATGGGGTCACGATGGGTCGTGAGGCTTTCTCAGCCTCACGTACTTCAGAAGTTGCCTTTTGTGGGGAAAGGAAGATGATTGTAAGCCTCGTTGGTAGAGAAAAGCAAGGTATAAAAACCAACTCATCTTCAAGCTCCTTTTGCCCCCAAAATTGCAGACAAGCAACCGAATCCTATCCCGCATTTGAGAGAAAGTCCCCATTGTATTTAATGGGACTGCTTTCCAAGTCCACACATTCATAGGATCAGACTATAAAGCCATTGCATGCTTTGGATTCGATCCACAGCAACTGTCTCATCTTCTCACATGGCCTGGCTTATTTTTGTAGCATCGGAATAAGACAGCTGTCAGTCTCAAAGTATTTAACCTGGAAGGGCATCCAAAATAGGGTCAAGTCTGGAGGGACATATTTTTATTTTTCACCTCCGCAATTTTGAGTGCTGTTATGTTAACCTCCTCTGTCAAAGCCTCCCTCCCCTGTTCAGAAATTCCAGGTTGTACCAAGGTGTGCTAAATATACAAGACCAGAGAGCGTGTGACCCAGGACATCTTAACACTTAAGGCCTCATTCAACTGTGCTAAGCAATCTAATGGCTTAAGGAAATAACAAGGGTTTGATTGGATCACAGCAAAGGCCTGCCAGAAATGACGAGGCCAACAAGCAAGAGAAACAGTCTATCTCGTCCTGTGTCCTATCATACACACTGGCCTTCATAATACCCCAAGAGCCCTGCTGGGTCTGACCAGTGAGGGGCCATCTAGTGCAGCGTCCCGTCTCACACAAGGCCAACCAAGTCCTCCAGAGGACCAACGGCAGGACAGAGGCCAAGGCCTTCCCCTGACATTGCCTCCTGGCTCTGAGATTCATAGGATTAATGCCTCTGGAGGTTCCCCACAACCACCATGGCTAGTAGTTGTTGACAGACTTCTCCATCTCTCACATCCCCTTTTTGAGCTGTTTATTCCTGTGGCCATTGCAACGTCCTCTGCCATGAAGCTTGCATGCAGGTGACCTCAGGCAAGTCCCTTCCTTTCAGGGTAGCCTACTCTGCAAGGTGTAATCCAGCCTGTGCAACTCTGAGCCCCTTCTTGAGAAGGAAATGCACAGTAGTGTCAGTAGATAAAGCTAAACGCCCACTAGGGATAAAAAAGGGGTCAAATCGCCCAGCCGCTTTAACTGTCATGAATGAACTCCAAACGCTCTTTCATTCTGGACCAAGAACTTGAGTTGCCAGCCTCCAGGTGGGCCCTGGGAATCCCCAAGAATTATAGTTCATCTCCAGTTTACAGAGACCAGCTTCCCTGGAGGAAATCCAAGTGGGTTGCCGTGATGGTCTGAAGTTGCACAACAAAATTTGAGTCCAATGGCACCTTTAAGACCAACAAAGATTTACTCATATTTTCTTGTGAGAAAATGGCTGCTTTACAGTGAGCTCCAGAGCATTATGTTCCACTGAGGTCTGTCCTCGCCCCAAATCCCACCCCAAAGTCTCCAGGTACTTCCCCACCCAGAGTTGGCAACCCTAAAAGCACAGGACAGCTCTGCCATAGAGATGGCGACGGCTCCACGGGGGATTCGCATTCCGTGCCGCCCTAGTCTACGCCCTCTATACTCCCTGAGACCACGAGTCTAGTGCCCCCCCCCCGTAAAAAGCATCAGTGCCCTACCGGAAGCGCACTCCTTATGACGCTCTAGCCCGCCTCTTTATGCCCACCACGCCCCACTTGCCCCTCCCCGTCTTCCGGTTCGAGGCGCATGGAGGAGGCGGTGCTTCTTTTCTGCCGCCCGCGTGTTGGAAGATGGCGGCGGCGGCTGAAGAAGCGACTTCGGGCTTCCTGGGCTTCGGGCCCGACTCCCGCGATCCGGCCCGGCCCACCTCTCGGCGGGCGGGCGGGAAGGGCGCCCGGAACCGCAAGAAGGGCTGGAAGCGCTGGCGGGGCCCGGAGGCCAAGCTGGGCCGGGAGCTCGGGGAATGGCTGGACGAGAAGGCGGCCGAGATGCGCCAGTTGGGGTCAGTGGTAGGGGCGGGCGGGAAGCTGAGACCCCTCTGGCTGCAAATAGGCTGCAGGAGGCGTGGCTCAGTGGCAGAGCGGCTGCTTAGCAGGCAGAAGGTCCCCGGTTCCGAGGGCCAGGTAGAAGGTGATAGGGAAATCTGAAATTCTGGAGACCAGCTGCCAGTTTGAGTAGGCCATGCCTGGGACCCTGGACACCTGCTGCCAGTCTGAGTAGATAATATTTGAGACCTTGGAGAGCAGCTGACAGTCTGAGTAGGCCAATGCCTGAGACACTAGAGAGCTGCTGCCAGTCCTTGAGTTGACAGTATTGCCCTAGATGGACCAAGGGTCCAATTCAGGAGAAGGTAGTTTAATGGGGGTTGGGGACTGTGGCTCAGTGATAGAGCATCTGCTCAATTCCCAGCATCCCCAGTTAAAAGAATCGGGCAGGGGTGATGGCAAAGACTGCCTGAGATCCTGGAGAGTGGCTGCCAGTTTGAACAGACAAGACTGATCTTGAGGTCATGCAGCTTCATGGCTGAACTTTTGCCTAGGATTTGAAAGGTATAGGATCAAATCACCCTGCCTTAAGGCACGTTGGGTGACTCCCTCAGCCTATATTAACCTGTCAGGTGTGTTATTATGAGAAGAAAACAGGGAAGGAAGATCTGAGTCTTGGAGGAAGGGAAAGATAAACATATTATTTTTTCAATTTATATCCAACCACTCCTGGCAAACTGTCTCGCGGCGGGTTACAGATAAACCCCCAGATAAAACCCCCACATGCTTTGGGCTGATCCTGCGTTGAGCAGGGGGTTGGACTAGATGGCCTGTACGGCCCCTTCCAGCTCTATGATTCTATGATAAAAACTCCCCCTTAAAATACCCCCGGCAGCAACAGTCTCAAATCCCCACAGCCACTGAGGCTGCCTTCTCGTGTCCAGAGGGGTCCCCAGGTGCTGGTTACGCACCAACAGTGATTGATGGTTTGGTGGAGATCTCTTTGGGAGGGGGGAGGATTTGATATTTAGTAGAAGGTTTGGGGATTCAGTCCCTGGTATGCCCATTTTATGCTTTTGGATAGCAAGTCAGCCTCCTCTTGAGAACCATTGCTGGGCTTGGTAACACGGACTGAAATGTGTAAGCGCTTACGGTGTAAGGTGGCTTGTCATAGGGAGAGAGAGAAGTTTTCTTGCTTGCAGCATATAAATGTCTCAGATTCTATTTACAGTGCATTCAACATACAAATTAAAAACAGAGACATGGAATTCAGCCAGTCTAGATAGAAATCATCAGACTAAACAGACCTCAGTGTATATTAATCAATACATATTGATATCTGCAGGTTGATGGCATATAAATCCAACCACAAACTCAACAAACAGGACTTGACACGTTTCAGCCTAATGGGCCTTCCTTAGTGGTCAGTAGGGCATTGCTATGGAGCACCAAGAACAATTGTTGGTTTAGAAAGCTAAAGTGTGTGTTGAATGATTCTTCTAATTGTTTTTCTTCTTTGCAGTGGCCCAGTGTCTGAGAAGCCTGATGAAAGTTTGTTCTTTGTAGATACTGGTAATGAAGAGAAAGGTGAGGACTTACTGTAAAACCATGTGCACATGGGTCACCATGGGTAAGAGAGGAGGGTCAAAGAGAAGGGAGGTTGAATCTAAAGGAGGTGGACCAGTTGATGGTGGCAGTGGATGACCCAGGCTCTGCATGTGTCAGGTGCCTGTGTGCTCTGTTCTGGTACTGGAAAGCATCATAAGGGGGGAACTGGGGCTCAGTGTCAGAGCCTCTGCATGGCATGCCAAAAGCCCCTGGCATCTCCAATGAAAAGGACCAGGCAAGAGGGGATGGGAAAGATCTGAGCCTGAGACACTGGAGAACCACAACGTGGGGCTGGAGCTCAGTGGTAGAACCTCTGCTTAGCCAGCAGAAGGTCCCAGTTTCAATCCAGTTAAGAGGATTCTTTATTTATTAATTACATGTTTATACCGCTCTTGTAAATGATATGAAAGACCTCTGGAGAGCTGCTATCAGTCTGAGGGGACAATCTTGATCTTGATGAACCAAGGGTCTGAATCAGTTTAATGCAGTTTTACATGTGTTCATGTTTGGAGAGGAGTAGTTCTTAGCAGGAGAGCCTCTGCGTAGCACACAGAAGGTCCCAGATTCAATCCTGGGCATCTCCAGTTTAAAAACATCAGTTAGCAGGTGATGGGAGACATACCTGACTGTGACCCTGGAGAGCCATTACCCAACTGAGAGAATTGTGGCGCTGAGAGACCAGTGGTGTGGTGCAGAGTAAGGCACCACTGATGTGTCCCTTGAGGATCTTTCTGGTCATACAAAGGTGCCATTTGAAGGCTGAAGGGGAACACGCAGACATTGGTCATAATTATGACATTGGTCATAATTTCACAACAGTCCTGTTTGGGACTTTGTTGTTCTTCTGTCATGGGGCTAGTTGCTGCCTAGCAATTTAGGGGAGAGGGCAGGTGCTGAAATTTCTGATTCCTGTGGCAAAGGACCTAGGGTTAGATTGCAGCACCTGGGAGTTGGGTCAAGGGCTAATTTCCGTTGTCTGTCCTACATTTCTCCCAGACTGCAAACGGAACCAGGCCAAAGAGAAGCCTTTGAAGGTTGACTTGATCCTTCAGATCGATTCCAAGGTGCCTGCCCCCAAAGAGTGAGTGGCTCCATCCTCTTCCAGGGTTCCCCATTGCTTGCTCCAAACTGTGCAAGGGGGGGCAATAATTTTTATCCTACACAGTAGCGCTACCATGCTTTTCTCCAGTTGTTGGTTTGCTAATAGTCAGTGAATCATTTCTCTTCTGTTCACATAATTGTTTGAGAGCAAGTTTCTTCAGTCCCCCTGCACATGAAACCTGCTTTCTAGGTCCTTTGGTGGCCAAACTGTGGCTCTCCAGTTGTCCATGGAGTACAATTACCATGGGCCCCTGCTAGTATTATTCATTATGTTTTCAGGGGCTCATGGGAATTGTAGTCCATGGACTTCTGAAGAACCAGTTTGGACACCTCTGCTTTAGAAGTACTTCATAGAGCTCTGTGAAATCTTCCTTGAAGTACGAAGGTGTTCGGCATGCAGCCTTCCTTCCCCGAGGCTTCTTTCTTCCAGAAATCACCTATTGATTATAAGATCCCTTTGTTATTAAAGAGTAGCAGACACTAATCTGTTGTTAAAGAGTAGCAGACACTAATCTGGAGAACAGGGCTCTCTCAGCCTCACCTCCCTTGCAGGGTGTGTGTTGTGGGAAGAGGAAGGCAAGGCAATCGTAAGCTGCTTTGAGACTCCTTCGGGTAGAGAAAAGCAGCATATAAGAAACAACTTCTTAATTATCAGGGCTCTCTCAGCCTCACCTCCCTTGTGGGATGTCTGTTGTGGGAAGGTGATCGTAAGTTGCTTTGAGACTTTTGGGTAGTGAAGAGTGGAGCATAAAAAACAACTTCTGCTCTGAAAGGAAGAGGTTGAGAGGGACGATGGATTCCTTGGGTCTCTGTCACCCTGCACTTTCCTTTCTCCTCAGCATCCTCGCCCACCAAGTCCCCAATGCCAAGAAGCTGAAACGGAAACAGCGCCTGTGGGAGAAACTGGCTGAGAAGGGGGTGCTGCCTCGGAAAGAGCGGCTCCTCCAGGGAAGATTGCGAAAGGCGGGAGTGGAAAAAGCTACTTCTGTGGAAGCCAGCAGCACCACTGGTCCCTCCAGGGCATTCTACGATATGTGGTCAGACTCAAGTAAGAGAAAGGGTTTGGTGTTACAGTTCTTTACTGTGTAAAGGAAACCCATCTGGAAGATTTAGATGGGTATCTGGGGCCTTGGGCACTAAGGAGATATTCCTTTACACACAGAGTCATGACAGTGTGCAGTTTGCTGTCACTGTATGTTGTGGTGGCCACAGGAATAGACAACTTTACAAGGAGGCTAGATAAATTCACAAAGAAGACCTATTACAAAGAGTGGATCTTCAGGAAGAGATTATCTGCTTCTACAAGTACATGTCTCTCTGATCCAAAGAAGAAAGGATGCAGATGGAGGTGGTTAACAAGATAGAAAACATTATAAAGGAACTCTTGACCCAATGCAGCAGTGCAGATATTTGGAAGTTTTAAGACTGGTTTATATTGACCGTCTAGTGATATTGATGTGTTTGGAAAATGGGAGAATTTGCTTCTCTGGAACCTGGAAGAGGTTCTCTGAAAGCACAGTATAGCTGATGGAAAGGCACGAGAGAGTCAGATACCTTTAGTGGCATTAAAAATAAGAGATTCAAATGGGTAGCTGTGTTGGTCTGAAGTAGCACAATAAAATCAGAGTCCAGTAGCACCTTTAAGACCAACAAAGATTTATTCAGGGCGTGAGCTTTCGAGTGCAAGCACTGTCATGTAAGAAGATCATAGTCTGACAAAGAGTGCTTGCACTCGCATTCTGAATAAATCTTTGTTGGTCTTAAAGGTGCTACTGGACTCTTTATTAAAAAGGAGGTCAGTAAAGGTTTTAGACAAAGCAACTGTCCCTATTACTAAACTAACTGAATCCTTTACCAGAATAAAAATCAACATTCGCTTTATCATAAGGAATGGGGGGAAAGCTCATCTCATCACAGATTTTTATCCTCTATTGCCATATTTAGTTTTAGTTTTGAAACAGTTTTTGCTGCAGAGGGACCTCAAGTATTCAAAGGTGGAATCTGTTCTCATAGCCTTTTTTGAATGGCTGTCAGGTTCCTTCAGCTACATCCCAGGAAAGATGCCTGCATATCCAGTGCCAACTATGATGTCCTTTTAATGATTGTAGATAGATAACTTCGTGGGGGATAAATCTTATCAGTGGCTGCTAGCCATGGTGACTATGGGGAATCAAATGCTACAACAACAGTATGGGAGACACTGTGGAAAATTACCAACACAATAAAGAAGAACTGTGTCTAAAACTGGACAGTTTTAAGATGCAATGAACAAGCTTACTTGCTGTCTTTTTTCTTAATTTTACAAAAATGATCATTTCTGCTGAACAGCTTTCTTCAGTTGTAGTCTGAGCAAAAAAAGAATTGCAATATTTTTAGTAACAAAAGGCTTATAAGTAACAATTTTACAAAAATGTATTCATAGTATAATCTTATCTTATACAATATATAAAGCGCTCACCACAACAAAGATGATGAAGATGTTATCCGTTCAGTCGTGTCTGACCCTTGGGTATTCTATAGGAAACCCCCTGTCTCTGACTATTTCTTTTAGCCTTGGGTATTTGGATTTTTCCTGCTGCTTTACACTTTTCCTAGCGTTATTGTCTTTCCCAGTGACTCTTCTTGTAATATCATTAAAGTACAATAGCCTCAATTTAACGAATTTTGAGTCCAGGGGTTCCTTTAAGACCAACAGAGTTGTATTAAAGATTAAAACCAGAGTGCATGCACACTTCTTCAAAAGGTGCCATCGGACTCACACTTTGTCCTGCTGCTTCAGACCAATAAACCTACCCACCTGAATCCATCTAGCCTCACTTGAGGCATTTTAGTTTCTAGGGAGAATTGAGGTTTGATTCGATCTCTTATGTATATTTTTGGTGGTCCGCAGGATCTGTGAAACATTCCTCCAACACCATATTTCAAAGACATCAACTTTCTTCCTTTCTGCTTTCTTCATTGCATTCACACATACTAATGGGGAAGACCGTAGTACGAGTTATGTTGGCCAACAGCAGCACATCCTCACACTTAAATATTGTGATGAAGCACTGTTAAGTAACCGTGTGAATGGGCCGATCTGGAGCAATCTGTAGAAGGCTGTTCTTTGCGGAAGCCTTTAGATCTCTTGTAGCTCCACTGGCCCCTCTGCACCCCCCCCCAAAAAAAACACAGACAATGTGGCACATTAAAGTGCCATCCTTTTTCACCTCTCCCCTTTACTGTGAAAAAAAAAACCTGCTGGCAGAACTTTTTCAGGTACCATAACAGCTTTTGGCCAGATGAGGGCAGCACTAGATCCAATCACAGTCTCCTGGGAGATGCTTATGAACAGGGAAAGGCATAAACCAGAGCATGACCTCAAATTTGCCGTGGATGTAGCAAGTCCCACCCCCCCACCCCCGAACTCAGGTTCAGAGTAGCCCCCCCTCCAAAAAAAAAAATTCCCAGACCTTTTATCTGGTTGAGTTCAGAGTTTGGGCCATTTAAACCTAGCAGTTAAGCAGGGCAGTGCGTTTCACTGGCAGGGGAGCAAAACAGGCTGCTAAAAAGGCCTAAATGTTGGCTGCCAGAGATGGCCCCACAGCTCCCCACAATCCTGAGGCAGCTGGAAAGAGAAACTAGGACACAGCTCCATGCAAACATGCGCAGTCTTCCAGTGGCAGCAGGAAGGGATACCTGAGAGCGGCTGTGTCCTAGCTTCTCTTTCCAACTGCCTCAGGATTGTGGGGAGCTGTGGGGCCATCTCTGGCATTCCATAAGGGACTGAAGTCTCTCTTGGGATGTTGGAACAGCTCCCTCACTAAGGTCCTCTTACCCAGTGGTCCGCAACCTTTTTCAGGCTGCAGACCGGCGGCGGTGGGGGCGATCGCCCGGCCACGCATATGCGCATGTGCGGCTGGGTCGCACATGCATGTTTGTGGCATGCGCGTTTGCAGCTGCGCATGGCACAAACGCGCATGCACGCCATGGCCCTGCGGAGGCAGGGAGCCGTGGCCCAGTGCCAGGGCCATATCGGCCCAGTGGTTGTGGACCACCGCTCTTACCCACAGTGGGCTTGTTGGTTTTGTGCCTCCAGATGAATCCCTCCCAGATCTGCCCCATTATCCATGCCTGCCTGCAGAGCTTGCCAGACACTTCCGAAAACGGAGAGGGATGGGTAATGTTTGCATCAAGGTCAGATCAGACGATGCTGATTTGGCGTGTATCCTAGAAGAAAAGAGGAAGCCCTTTGAAGCTTCCTGTTCACTCCCCGCCTGCTTTCTTTTCCCTTTCCACTCACAATTGCTCTGGCCTTCCCGGATGCCTCTGACTCTCAGCTACAGTTCAGAGTGACCTCCCTTGAGGCCGTTGTTTGGTTCCTGTGGATGGGAGGGACATCACCACTTGCCCACGCACTCCATTCCCCTGCAGGAACTGCAGCCACATGAACTAAAGGTGCCTCTGCCAGTCAGGGCTTCTGGCAGGGATGCTGCAGCCCTGGAAAGTGAGCCAAATCTTGCCCGTTCTCTCTGCAGTTTCCTCTCACTACCAAAATATCTTGGTAATCCCAAAATTTAGACTGGGTCCCATGGGCTCTCCATAGTTGCTTAAGAAGGATTAACTGTACTCTCAGTCAAAGTAGGCATGAGGTGAGTTCTCTCCACCTCTTACCTTTCCAGGACATGCTTCTGGGTCAGTTGAGGATTCTAATCCTAGGCCAATGTGTTGGGGAGAGGTGGAAGAGGAAACAGTGCTTCCAGATTAACACCCAGGGTGTGATGGGATGATCTTGTATGCAGATACTCAGTCCTCTTTCTAATTGGCAGTCTGTTCCCTTCCACCAGCCCCCCCTTCTCTCCCCAAGTACTCAGGCAGGAAATGCTGCTTTTCACAAGGAGTGGCTAAAATGTGGAATTTGCTGACAGAGGATGTAGCGATGGCTACAGGCATTGGCAGCTTTAAATGAGTACGAAACAAATTCATGGAAGAGAGGTCTGTCAGTTTCCACTAGCCAGGGTGGGAGCCTCTACATTTGGAGGCAGCCAATTTGAATTCTGGAGCCAGGAGGCAACATCCAGGGGAACTGTTTGGCTGTTGTGTGAGACAGGATGCTGAACTAGATGAGTCATTGGTATGATCCAGCAGGATCCTTCTTAGGTTCGTATGAAGGCCTCTGCTTCCCCGCCCTGTTGCTGGCCTGCCAGGGGAACTGGTTGGCCATTGTGAGACAGGAGGCTGGATGAGATGGACCACTGATCTGATCAGCAGGACTCTTTTGATACTCATAAGCAGTGGTTCGTTTTCTGTCTTGTCGTGCAGTCCCACATTGGGACTGCGCACGTGCAGGCCTGTCGCTTGGAACTTCCCTAGCTAAAAGTCTCCAAAGAGGGCGCTCCGCACCGCTACCACGCATGCACCGGGTTTCCTGCGCACCGATCACGAGGACACGGGGCGGAGCACCCACCCTCCTCAGTTCTCTTTTCGCCGCCGCGATTAGTGGACGTCCTTTGCTAGTCTCCTCATTTTTTCTTACTGCGTCAGTCGATTTTCTTCAGAATGGCTTCTAAGGTTATTTTTAAGAAATGCAGCCAGTGTGCTGTGAAGATGCTGGTGACGGACGAGCATGACCGCTGCCTTATTTGCCTGGGTGAGGGCCACTCCGTACCTTCGTGTGCAATTTGTAAAAAGTTTACACCAAAGGCCCGCTCTGACAGAGCCGCGAGGCTTAAGGCGGCGCTTTGGGAGAAGGCCCTTTCGGTAGCCCCTCCTGTACGAACCCAGTCTGAGCCGACTCCATCCAGGGCACTATCGAAGGCCCCATCCGTTCTTGGATCAAGGCCCTCGTCCGTCCGTTCTGCCAGGGAACCATCAAGAGGCTCCCCAAAACCTCCTAAGAGACCCCCAGTGGCGTCTGAGGTTCCTAACGTAGCTTCGGCACCGGTTTTACCGTCGTTGGAATGGGGCGCTTCGGCCGACCCCCCTGTCAAGAAGGTGAAAAGGTCCAAGCATAAGGACAAGCCTTCGGTTCCGAAGCACGGATCCATGGGTTCCAATCGTCGATCCTCCACACCTCCATTGCGAGAGCCATTAACGCAGTCCTATTCCTTGGATGTGCAGGACGATGGATCCTCGGTAGCATTGCCTCGATCAGTTTCTGCTCCCCCGGCACAGTGGAGACCGTTGACCCAGGTCCCTGTGGAGCATTCGCCAGTATATATCGGCCAATGGGACTGGCCTATCGCCCATGAGGAAGATCCTTCTTTGGATTTCCCTGATAGTGCTTTGGCCATGATTTCGGCTGTTCTGTCGGGCTCACTTGGGCTCCAGTCCATTCCGATTCCCACCAGCCCAGAATCCGTGTCAGATCCATCCCCCGATGAGGCCTTGGCAGACCCTACCTCAGCTTTGCCTACTGAGGACTACAGAATATATGGAGAGCAGCTCCTAAGAATGGCTAAGGCCCTTGAACTGGACGTTTCGACGTCGGATGCAAGGCCCAAGGACAAGATCCTGAGCAGACTCTATTCCAACATCCCGTCGAACATTGCCCTTCCCATTATCCAGGGCTTCGAGGATCTGGCAGTGAACAGAGAAAAGTCTCGCCTTCTTCCGTCGCAGGAGGTAGAGTTCATAGGAGCATTTCTAGATTCGACTACTGCTACCGCCTCCTTGCCAGTCCATAGAATATGGCCCTTGTCTTCGGTTCTAGGTTCCTTGAGACGGAACCGATGGCAGCCTGCATACAGATTTCAACAGGCTCTCGGCCTTATGGCCTCAGTGACAGCTGTGGTCCCCTATGCCAGATGGCACATGAGGGGTCTTCAATCCTGGTTTGTTAGACCTTTTAACCCATTAAGACACTCACAGTTCCAACATTTTTTGGTGCCAAGGTCAGTTGTCCGATCCCTTCACTGGTGGTCTTCGGAGAATAACCTATTGAAGGGTGTACCCTTTGGCCCATGGACGCATGATTTAGTTCTTACTACTGATGCGTCTTTAGAGGGTTGGGGGGCATACTGTGGCGAGCTGTCAACGCAGGGTCGTTGGTCCCCTTGGGAATGTACGTTACACATTAACTTACTGGAAATTCGAGCTGTGGTTTTGGCCTTGACTGCTTTTTCAGATTTATGCCGGAGCAAGCGGGTTCTTCTTTGAACGGACAATACTGCGACCCTATTCTACATCAACAAACAAGGGGGCACCGGGTCTTTAGCTCTATGTGCCGAGGCTCTGAGAGTGTGGCAGATTCTTTTCAAGATTCAGGCAGACATGAGGGCTATACACATAGCGGGCTTCATGAATACCAGGGCAGACAAATTGAGCAGGGTGTTTTCTCAGGAATACAACTAGGCACTAGATGACCTGATCCTGAGACGTTTATTTTCCCTATGGGGAACCCCCCCAAATCGACCTCTTTGCCAGGGCACATTCTGTGAAGGCCCACGAGTTTTGCTCGCCAGGGGGGATAGACCCGCAGTCTCTGGGGGATGCGTTCCAGATCACATGGACAGGGGTTCTTCATTACGCGTTTCCCCCGTTGCCTCTTATCCCGAGGGTGTTGGCGAAAATGTTGGCGGACAATACGGATGCGATATTGATTGCCCCTTTTTGGCCCTGTCAGCCATGGTTTACCAGGCTGAATTTCATGGCCAACGGCATTTGGATCCGACTCCCGTCGGACCCTGCCCTCCTGACTTCCGGTTCCCAGCCATGCCCAGATTTATCCAGACTTCACCTCACCGCATGGAGGATTACACCATTAACGAACCCCTCCCGGCTAGCGTGAAGGAGGTGTTGTTGCAGCCCCAGAAAAGCTCTTCTAGGCGTAGTTATAGGAATAAGTGGGCTAGGTTTGAACGTTGGTGTTTGTCACGACATCTTTACCCATTTACTTGTCCCTTGCCACAGGTCCTGTTGTACTTATGGGAATTAGCAAACTCTGGTCTGGCAGTTACTTCTGTCAAGACTCACTTGGCGGCGTTGGCTTCTTGCCACGCCGAGGTGCAAGGCACTTCATTATTTGCCTACAAATTATCTAAACGTTTCCTCCGGGGTCTTACTAATTTGTTTCCTCCCCGTCAACCACCAATCCCGCAATGGTCTTTGGAGGTGGTCCTGCAGGCCTTAATGAGTCCTTCCTTTGAACCCATGGGTTCCATTTCATTGGCTTTGCTATCCATGAAGGTAGCTTTTTTAATCGGGGTTACCTCTGCGAGAAGAGTCAGTGAACTAGCCTCGCTTAGGATAGATTCCCCCTTCCTGAAGGTTTTCCCCTCCAGGGTTGTCCTCCATCCAGATTGGCAGTTTCTACCCAAGGTAGTCTCGCAGTTTCATCTTTCACAAGAGGTTTCCCTTCCAGTCTTCTGCTGCATTCCTCAGGCAGGTTCCTCTTTGTGACATCTGCAGGGCAGCGACGTGGTCTTATGAAAGCACTTTCATCAAGCACCATGCGATCGATCTGTCGGTAAGATCAGAGGCTCGGTTTGGAACTTCGGTCTTGCATTCACTTTTTTCTTGAAGGACTCACCCATCTCCACAGGTATTTAGCTCGTGAAAATCCCAATGTGGGACTGCACGACAAGACGGAAAATGAAAACAGAGTTGCTTACCGGTTCCGGTAACTGTTGTTCATTGACGTCTTGTATGCAGGCACACATTCCCTCCCGCCTGTCCCGCTGAGTCTTAGAGTTTATCGGATTCGTTCCGAGGAGCGGCGGCAGAGAACTGAGGAGGGTGGGCGCTCCGCCCCGTGTCCTCGTGATCGGTACGTGGGAAACCCGGCGCATGCGTGGTAGCGGTGCGGAGCGCCCTCTTTGGAGACTTTTAGCTAGGGAAGTTCCGAGCGGCAGGCCTGCGCGTGCGCAGTCCCAATGTGTGCCTGCACACAAGACGTCAATGAACAACAGTTACCGGAAACGGTAAGCAACTCTGTTTTCAGTGTGTATCTCATCTGACTGGAGCTAGGTAAGAGTTTGCACTCCCCTAGCACTGACTGTGGTGGGTTCTATTTTTCTTGTTTGTCTAGATCCACTGGATCAAGTCCTGGCTGGAAAGGACACGTGGTTCTTGGAGCACACCAAAAAGCAGCCAGTGAAGGTAAATGAGGGGAGATCAGTATTCAGGTAGCATCAATTAAAGGCTGGACTAGGGGAGGACAGACTGGGGGCTGTGAAGTCTACTCAACCTTCCTTGTTCCATCCTACAGCGCCCAGGTAGGCTGTTGAAGGCTCCATTGCAGCTGCCGGCTGTGGAGATCATCGCTCCTGGAGGGTCCTACAATCCCAGCTTTCCAGCCCACCAGGTATTTTGGAGGAGAGATGGCTTGGCTGCAAGAGGTTCCAGGTTTCCAGGGGAAGGGCAGCTGTACTTCATTCCTGGGGGGGGGGGGGACCACATACTTGGCAGGGAGCAGTGAAAGGCCTTCCATTTTGTCTGTGGGTCTATTTGTGTGGGTTTGAAGCTGTGGAGAGGATGTATAGATGGAATATTCTGTCTTGGGCAGTGATACCCTGTCTTCTTGGTGCTTTGGTGCCCACAGACTTCTAGAGTTCTAGTTCCACTGGTGAATCTCTTGACGGCCTGTGGGATTTGGCCACTGTGTGACACAGAGTGGAGGGGCCATTGAGCTGATTCAGCATGACTTACATTCTTATGACTCTTACATCTAGTCTATCAGGGAAACAAGCATGGGTAAAAATGGGATCACAGGCCCCTACCCAAGACTCTGCTTCCTTATGCTGTTTTGTCCTCCTCCTCCATTGCAGGCTTTGCTCCTCCAGGCTCATGAAGTAGAGCTGAAGAGACAGAAGGCTGAAGAGAAACTGGCCAGCCAGCTCCGCTTCCCCACAGCAGATGAGGCCCCCACACAGGTGAGTGCTTTCCTCAAGGGAGAGGGACATGCAGCATTTGCAAGCAGGAAGGGAAGGATGGCGGCTGAAAGGCATTTGCGGGAGTAGAGGCGATTTGTGATGTCTTCTTTTGTTGGGGGAACTGTGGCTTAGTGGAGGAGCATCTGCCTTGGTGTAGAGAGCCAGCTTGGTGTAGTGATTAGGAGTGTGGACTTCTAATCTGGCGTGCTGGGTTTGATTCTGCACTCCCCCACATGCAGCCAGCTGGGTGACCTTGGGCTTGCCACGGCACTGATAAAACTGTTCTGACCGAGCAGTAATATCTAGGTTCTCTCACAGTGTCTGTTGTAGGGAGAGGAAAGTAAAGGCGAATGTAAGCCACTTTGAGACTCCTTCAAGTAGAGAAAAGCAGCATATAAGAACCAACTCTTCTTCTTGGTGGTCCCCAGCTCAGTCCCAGCATTGCCAGTTTAAAAAGGCCAGGCAGGAGATGATGGGAAAGACCTCTGCCTGAGACCCTGGGGGTCATGAAGATGGGCTAGGGGCTCAGTGAAAGAGATTCTGCTTGACGTGCAGAAGGTCCCTGGTTCAATCCCCAGCATCTCCAGGTTTTTATCAGGCAAGAGGTGATGTGAAAGAGAACCTGGAGATCTACTGCTAGTCTGAGCAGACAATATTGACCCAAAGGTCTCATTCAATATCAGGCAACTTCATATATACATATAGTAAAGTGATTCAGTTTAGCTGCTTGCGTCGACACCCCTCTTTTCGGTGGTTAGTCTGACAGAGGGTATATTTAGCCTCCTAATAGGCCTGAGTGGCTCAGCGCTGTATCAGTTTAAAGGGATGTGCCAATCCATGTGAAGCTGTCAATAATCCTGCCCAGAGATGCCAAGACCCAAGAGCCACCTTCCGTGTGCAGGGGGAGCCCCTCATCCTGCGGAGGGAAGGAGATGACAACCAGTTCTGGAAGGAGGAGCTTGAAAGAGTCTTATGATGGTTGCTTTGTGCACCAATGCTTTCCCCCCCCCCATTCCCCCAGTGGTCCATTTGGTGCTGCGGGCAGGGTGTGGAGCAGCGCCAGCTGGCCAAAGTAGGCTAGTTGCAAGAAGCCCCACCTCAACTGTACACACATTCTGAGGCATTCCATCCCACTGTGGACCAGGTGAATTAATGCTGACTCACAGACAGCATTCAAAATTTCACAGGTTGAGTAATGTCAGGAAAATTGCCTTTTGTGTCTGCTGAAGAATAAGAGCTGGTTTTTGTACCCTGTTGTTTAGTACCCTAATGCAGTGGTCCCCAACCCCCAGTCCAGAGACCAGTACCGGTCTGTGGATCAGTCAGTACTGGTCCGCGGCTCCTCCTCATCCTCCTCCCCGGCGGCTGTGTCAGGGGCTGCCCTGCCACTCTGCCACTGGCTCACCTTTGGTACTCTCTGGCGGCCGGCATGGCTGGGGCTCCCCCTTGGCGTGGCACTGTGCAGCTGCTGCTGGCAGCGCCCCCCAGCGAGCGGCGGGAAGTCAGGGGAACTGGCGGGAAAGCAAGTGGAGCAGGGGCTCAGGCAGCAGTGATGTCTCACACTTCAGGGGTTTCGCAACAGTAAAAAGGTTGAGAAATGCTGCCATATATGGTCATATCACCCCAAAAATGCATTTAAAATATGCATTTAAAAATAATTAACATTCAGGAAACCCTTCCAGGGCTGCCAAGAAACCCCAGAGTTTCACAAAACCAGGTTGAGAAAGCCTGGCTTAATGCATCATGTCAGTACTTCGTTCTAGTCAGTTCTGCAACCCCTAACACCAAGTCAGCATGGTGTCATGGTTAAGAGCAGCACATGAATTGGGAGAATTGGGTTTGACTCCCCACTCCTCCACATACAGCCAGCTGGGTGACCCAGTACCAGTTGTCTGGGAGCACTCTCAGCCCCACCTGCCTCACAGGGTGTCAGTTAGGGTTCGGTGCTTCGGTGTCCAAGGCAGCTGGTCCCGCACGAAGCAACCAGTGGTGCAAGGAGGGAGGGGAGGCGTGGGTGCTGGCGCGGCAGCCAGCACACAACCTCTGCATGTACGCTGATTGGTGTGCCAGTGCCTCCCCCCCCCCCCCCGTGCTGCGGCACTGGCTGCTTTGGGCAGGAATGGCTGCTTCAGACGCTGAAGCGCCCAACTCTAGTGTCAGTTGTGGGGAGAGGAAGGGAAGGCGATTCCCCACTTTGAGGCTCCTTTGGGTAGTATAAAGCGGGGTACAAAAAAGCCAGTTCTTCTGTTGTGCTGTTCATTGACTGTCCTGTCTGGTTGCTTGTCTTGACTTGCTTTGAATACAAGTGACAAAGATGGACAATACATAGTGTGAAAGAAATCAAAACAAAAAATGTGCCCATGGGGTTTCCTGGGAACGTGCAGGCATGTGTGCACGAGAGCCTGCTTTTTTCCCACTCCCATCCTTTGCTCCTTTGTGTGTTTCCAGGAGACAATCTTCCAGGAACAGTGTGAGGGGCTTCTGGAGGAAGACAACTCCGGTGACGAGGAAGAGCCCAGGGGGACATTGAAGCCAGAGGAGGCTGAGCTGATGGCAGTCCCCAGTCTGGCTCCCCCTTTGCCCCTTACGGCCCCGGGAGAGAAGAAGACGGAGAGGCAACGGAAGAAGGAGAAGGAGGCCAAGCGCCAGGTGAGTTCGCCCTGCACTCTCAAAGGAGAGATTTGCTGGCAGGTTCCGCACCTCTTTACTATAACAATGTAGGAGACATGGTGGGAAATGGCCAGCACAGTAGAGAAAACCTGCATCTGAAACAGGACAACTTTAGATACCATCAACAAACTTTTTAGTCTGTTCATCCCAGGGCAGACTCACTGGAGAAAAACAAAGCTCCCCAAATCAGTTGTCTCAGAAGCATTTACTATTGCAAGAGGTTTTTCCTGAAACAGTCTCCCAGTGGGCTTCCAGAACATTCCATCTGCCCCTGGTTGCTATTTCCAGGGTTGTCAGCTGATACAAACCCACTAAAAATGCAGTGTCAGGAGCATTTGACTGATCCCACAGATCACCAAGAGATAAATTGATGTGTTTCAGATGAAATGAAGTCTGAGGTCTTCCTAGAAGTTAAAATGGCTAAATGGGAGCTATCGTGCTTCGATCCGATTATTAGAAAACAAAGAGTCACTGGGGCATACAGAAAAATGTTTTAGTCCAGTGGCATCTTTACAACAAAAATCATTTCTGTGTATAAGTTTTCATGTCCATACACACTTATTCAGTTACTACATATACATGAAAGCGTAGACCAGCCTTTCACAAGTTTTTTACCACTGAGAAGACCCTGAAACATTCTTCAGGCTTCAAGAAACCGCAGAAGTGGCACGATCTTCCAGAATATGGTTGGGAAGCAGAGTTGCACCCCCCCCCCCCGGTCCCTCCCTGCCCACCATTGGCCATTTCAGGAGGTGGGGAAATGGATCAACAAGACCATATATGATTATATCACCTGATAAATGTTTAACAAATTTTAAAAATATAGAAAAAATTAACTCCCAGCCATTCAGGAAGCCTATCTAGGGCCATCAACGAACACCAGGGTTTCACGAAATTCTGGTTAAGAAAGTCTGGCTTAGACCTTGAATAAAACTGTCGGTATTAAAGGTGTTGTTGGACTCAAATGTCGATATGATATGATAACATTTATTGTATGTAGCCAAAGGCTTTTACAAAACACAATTAAAACAATATGGCACAAATATATAAATAAATAAAACAATATTTCTCCAAATGTCATTCTGTTGCTTCAGACCAACACAGTCATGTTAGGAAAAGGGGAAGGCAGCAGGATAAGAGGGCCCGAACGTGAGATAAATGGGCTCCATCAAGGAAGCAACAAGGGCCTTCTTTTTGCAAGACCTCATTAAGGCTGTTAACATTCAGACATTTTAAAGACTATTCAGTTGTATGGCTTGGAGCATGTGCTGAGCACAAAATTGAACTGCTTGGGGTTTCTCTTTTGAAATAAGAGCTGGTTTCTAGGCTTCACACAAACCTGCTGTTGGTTCAGCAAAACCATGTGTTGTTCCATGTATTGTTTATAAGTTTAATGTAAACCGCCCTGAGCCTCCGGGGAGGGCGGTACAGAAATATAATAAATAAAATAAATAAACAAACAAATAAATAAATAAAAAGAGAGAGACTCCACTTTACAGGGAGATCCGAGTTTCAATCTCTGGTATCTCCAATTTAAAAGGACCAGGCAGCAAGTGACTTGAAAAGCCTTTGCCAGAGAGTCTGCAGGGCTTTCGCCCATCTGAGCAGGTGATACAGTCCTTGGTGGATGGAGGATCTGATTTGTTGTAATGCAGCTACATGTGTTTTCACACTGGTGATTCCTGTTAAAATCTCAGCAGTCAGAGTGTCAGTTCAGTAAGATTTCCAGTGATCAGCTGATGGTGGAGTTTTCAGTGCTCTGCACAGCTCCTATCATGACCAGGATTAATTACGCAAAGCAGGAGAGCATACAGATTTGCCAAACTAGCATAATTTCTACAATGGAATGTTGTTTGGGGTTCCCTCTTTGTAGTGCATTTTTAATTCCATTGTACAAGCATTGCAGGGGAAGATGAAATCGACCTTGTAAAGGGATGTACACACTCCCCTGGCAAGTGCATCGGCCTGCCTTTTGCAAATTCGTGCCCATGAACCCATGGCTCACACTCACTTTGCGTAGGCGCCTCTGCCCTGGCACTGCTCTCTGAGCTGCCCTTGAGAAGGAGGCGCAGCCTCCTGGGCCGCCAGCCAAAGCAAGCCCAATGATTCCCCCCCACACTGATGCAGCTCGTGAACATGCAGCCATCTGGCCACAGCTGAGTACCGGCCATCTGCTCCCTGCCTGAGCCATGCAGAGGCAGGGGGAGGCCGACTCCTAGGCCACCTCACTGAGGACAGAGCCAGCCGGCTCCTGGTGGGAGAAGGGAAGGGGCTTGCCCAGACCGGCAAAGGGCACCAGGGAGGGGAAGAACTGTGAGTTGGGAGATGGAAAGAAGCCATACTCTGTCAGGCTGCAGTCTCACTTTACCTCTCCTCTAGAAAGCCCGGGAGCTGAAGGAGAAGGCAGAACGGCTCCGGCGCCAGGAGGTCTTCCGTCTGCACTCAATCCGGCTGCAAGTGAAGCGCTGGGAGGCAGAGCTGCTGCGGCGAAAGCGAGCACGGGAGGCCCAGCGGAAGGCTGAAGCCAACAAGCCCAGACGGTTGGGCAGGTTCAAGTAAGAGCCTGGGGGGATGGGGGATGGGGCAGGTCCTGGGGGTGGAGGTGGAACCTAGCTAGGGTATACCTGGGGGTTATGTGGGGAAAGCAGGAGGAAATCAGGTATGCACACACTGTATTCCTGAGCATGCCTTTCCCTGCCTCTGCTTCACTGTAGGTACGAAGACCCAGATTTGGATTTGCAGCTGAGCACTGAACTGGCAGAGTCTTTGAGGACGCTGAAGGTGAGACGTGCCCTCCACCAGAATTTGGGCTAGCATTATCCATGAGCTGGCTGCACTGCGTCCTTACCCCGGCTTACCTCTGGCCTCTAGTCCCCTTTCTGAAAGGCTGTTGCCCATCTTCCCTGGGGAGAACCACAAGGCTCAGACCTCAGGCCACTTTGAAAGGCTGCAAAGGGTTCTCTCTTTTTATTTTATTTTTATTTTTGCATTTATATACCACTTTCCCGAAGGCTCAGGGCGGTTTACATGGAACGTGGGAGAAGAGGAGCAGTGGTGTCTTGGAGGAGAGGCCTCTGTGTGGGTGCACCAGCCGGAGAAGAAGAGTCCAGTGAGCAAAGGATGCCCCGAGGCACTGGTAGCTCTCAAACCCTCTGTGGTGGCCCATGATGAGACCCATCCTTGCGCTCAGAGTATTTCCAGCCATTTAGACCGGAAATGTGGAGGTCACCCAGGGACTCCCTGGGCCCGCTGAGCAGGCAAGGCCTGGGGAGCTGAGGCACCTGGCCAGGACCCCCCTCCCCCCCCGCCAGTCTAATAGGTCCCTCCTCCTTCTGTCGAAGGACTCTAGGAATTTCTGGGGGAACATTAGGGCAGATAGGAAAATAGAAGTCCTCAGCATTGCATCTTCACTGGTTTTTGTCACAAACTTCTTACAGTCCCACGAATTCCTTCTGCCTTGCGTGTCTGTGGGGAACCTCCACATTCAGAGGTAGTCAACCTCTAAAACCCAGAGGCAGGAAGAAACATGAGGGGAAGGCTTTGGCCTCTCTGCCCTGCTGTTGGCAGTCCAGAGGAACTAGTTGGCCATGGTGTGAGATGGAATGTTTGACTACATGGTCTGACCCAGCAGGGCTGTTCTCGCATTCATATTGTTATCATGTTGGTGCTGACCAATGTCAAGTTCTCTCTTCCTGTAGCTGCAGGGATGGAAGGGCATGGGGGTGGAGGAACACGAATCCACCTCCCCCCCCCCTCCCCAGAAGCTGGTTGGGACCAGAACTATCTTTGGTGCCTGAAGGTCGCTTGACAACAAATCCCGCAGAGCCTCCAAAGCTGCTGCGTTGGCCTAAGGGTCAGAGGCTGCCTGCGGGCTTCGTGGCTAAGCAAGCTCCAAAGCTGGGCCTTCCCAGCTGCTTCTCCCTCCTCTCCCCCTCCCCGGCCCCCGGCAGGTGCCTAATGAGTGTACGGAGCTGATGTTGTGTGAGTTGTGCTGTCAGCACCTGTCACCTCTGCGAGTGCTAACCAGGCGGGAGGATGAGATGGGTGCTCTCATCTCCCCCTCCCCCCCTGGTTGTCTGCTAGGACATTGTAGAGAATTAAAAAATGTGATGAAATGTAAAAACAAAAGCTGCCTCTTATCTGTACAAACTAGCTAAACTAACACACCATGGTGGGCTAACTTTTGAGCTCTCCAGCTCTGGTTGTATTTGATTTGGGAGGGGGTGTTTTAAGGCCTGGTAGACCATTTTCCCTCTCCCCACTCCCTTTTTAATTAACCTTCAGAGTTCTGGAGGACTTGAAAGCTCATCCACTGTGGTGTTGTCAGGGTTTGGTTGGTGTTTGTTAAAAGTATTGCAGTCCTTTTGAACATTTGCTACAATTAAAGTATCTATGTGTAGGGTTTTTTCGGGGGGGGGGGGCGTAATTATAGCAGCCAGCATGGTGTAGTACAGGGGTAGTCAAACTGCGGCCCTCCAGATGTCCATGGACTACAATTCCCATGAACCCCTGCCAACAAATTGTAGTCCATGGATATCTGGAGGGCCGCAGTTTGACTATCCCTGCTGTAGTAGTTAGAATGGCAGTTTCTAAACTGACAATCTGGGTTTGATTTCCCGCTCCTCCTCCACATGCAGTCAGTTAGGCGACCTTGGGTTCGCCACAGCACTGATAAAGCTGTTCTGAGTAGTTCTGTCAGAGCTCTTAGCCTCACCGACCTCAGGGGGTCTCCCGTGGGGAGAAGAAGGGAAAGTGATTGTATGCCCCTTTGAGACACCTTTGAACTGTGAAGTGGGTCATAAAAACCATCTCTTCTAAAAGTGGATTTGGGCATACTTATTTTATTTTTACTTCCCTCTTCTTCCCAGTGGGGTCTCTTAAGTGGCTTGCTTGTTTTCCTCTCCTCCATTGTAATCCTAATAATAACAACCCTGTGAGGCGGAGTGTGCTTGACTGGTCCAAGGTTGCAGCACACTGGCTGTTGTCAGTGTCTCCTTCACCTGCTTTTCTGTAACTCCTGCAGAGGTATTCCAGGGCATGACTGAATCCACGACTCCAAACTCAGCTGAGCTCTCGTGTCTGTCATGCTCCTTGTATAATTAATTTTCTCTTTCCTTCCCAGCCTGAGGGAAGTATCCTGAAAGATCGTTTCAAGAGTCTACAGAAACGCAATCTCATAGAACCCAGGGAGCGTGCAAAGTAAGTGAAGTGGGTCCCCCAAATGCCCAAAGGCAGCTGTAAGAATCCTCCCACACAATCTCAGTTGAAACCGGGAGTCATGTGCTGCAGCATGGTGCAAGGAGTCTGCCTGCTGTGTGTGTCACCCATCAAGCCCAGAGCTTTGTCAATGGATATCAATGCACAATGGACAGCCCACGTGAGGGCAGGTAGTTTTTGCTGCACCTCTGTAGCGGAAGGCGCAATCGGTACAGATGCGAAACCCAGCAAAATTGCCTACCTTTCTGCAGAGGCTGGTGAGGGGTGGGGGAGACACAGGACTGGCCTGGTGATTTACTGAGAAGCAGCAGGCAGCCTCCTTGAGTAAGAAATGTAGGATTGCGGGAGACCCTTTAATGATTTTCTAACAACACATAGTCTAGTACATCTCTGAAGTCTGTGTTTCTCGAGGGGAAGAAAAATCAGTGCAAATGATGGCATGTTCATTTGCTGGCCTCTTGAGAATCAGGGCAGCAAAAAAAAAACACCTGCAAATGCTCCATTTATCTGGCCTTGGTCCTAATTCACACACATGTGCTCTTCCTTCGTGACCTGCACACATGAATGAGACGAGCACATCATGGAGAACGTGCAAAATAATCCCACCGCTCCAAACATGCCGATGCCTTTGGTCTAAAACGGGGTCTTTCACCTGCCAGACCCTTTAAGATGCAATGCTGCGTGTAGAGAGAGACCCTTGCCATCTCCACCACGGAGACTGTGTGTGGGCCTGGGAGTGGGGAGGAGTCTTGCCAAATGCTAGCCATGCCCAGTTGCAGGTGGCATTTTTGAGGTCATTCTCTCGGGGAGGGGGATATGCATCCACCAGCTGAGCTCCTCAAGCTGTCTCTTCTTGACCAGGTTCAAGAGGAAATATCGGGTGAAATATGTCGAGAAACGGGCTTTCCGGGCAATCACGTAAGTAGGGGCTCTTGGTTCACCCTGGCTTGACAAAACAAGTGGGAGGATCCTGGAGCTATCTGTCATCACTTCCCCTACCCCTGGATAAAGGGCTTCTCTTGACATTGTTGGCCCCAGTGCTAAGGACTAGGCATAAAACATACAGCTAGAAGGGTATCTCCAGGGGTCATCTACTCCAGCCCCCCTTCCCCCACATGATACAGGAAATTGCAGCTCACTTTTCCCATCGTGCTCTGAAACATACACTCAAGTCTGGTCTCTGAAATGCGTATGCAGACAGATGGTGTCAGAAGCCTAGATTCACGCTGGGGCAAAGGCAGCTGCCTTTGAACAGCAGGTGGTAGTTGGGTGGGGGTCTACTTGTTAACACTCCCCAGGTTGTTTTAGAAAATGGATCCTTGTCTGTAGAAGAAACTAGCACAGCAGGAGCAGATTGTAGCCTAGCCCCTGCAGGGGAGTAGAATTTCTAATACAGAAAACATTTAGAAGTGGTATTTCCCCTCCTCTTAAGTAGCACCATCATTTTACAACAGGGGTCCCAGGCACCTTGGAATTCTAACTCGGCGTGATGACCATAGCTACAAGATGGCTGCTACAGAATGGTTGCTGCAGCTTCCCATCAGGTCACACAGTGAAGATCCGCATGCTGTGGTGGCAGTGACTGCCAAAGTGATAGTTTTAACTGGTCTGCAGAGGCCCCGAGGGCAAAAGCCCCGCTCCCCCTGCCTTTTACAACCAGTGCCTAATCTACCTGATGTTTGGGTCAGGATCCTCCTGAGATCAGACGCACCAGTCCCCCTCTGCGCCTGCCTCCAGCATGGTGGAACAACTGCTCGCAAGGAGGGGCAATCAGGTCGTTTGGGGGATCCCTCAGTAATGCAGCGGAGCCAGTCCAATAAAACCCGAGTAGGGTGAAGAGAAGGAAAACCACTTCCTGCTTTTAATTTTTAGGGCAACTAACCACTGCCCTGGAACTTCCTTGAGAAGTAAATTAGAAATCAGGCTCCTGGCAGCTGCTGGCCTTCCAGCCTGGCCTAGCCGACTCTCTCTTGCTGGCCCAACTGGGCAGCTTCCACTCCCCCCCCCCAAAGGAGTGGTGTCCAGCTGTGACCCAGATGGCCTCCCTGTGGCCATTCGAGTCCTGTTGGATCTAGATTTGCTCACTCACATTGACCAGTGTTTTCTCTTGCTCTCTTACCTCTCCCCCTCCCCCCATCTTGCAGGTTATAGAGCATGGATTGTGCCACAACATCCCAAGAACACCTCTAGACCTTTTCTGTTTCATTAAAAAACAAAACAAACCTATAAGTCTGAGACAGTCTTGACTTTTTTCTTCCCATCCCTACAGTCCTGTCTGTAGCATAACCCCTCCTGCCCCCATTCATGGGCAGAAAGGATCATTGTGCTATTCTGCGTTCTTCATTCACATGGGAAAAACCATTTACACCAATATAGGATGGGGGAGACTTCTCTTGGCAGTAGTATGGGTGAAAAGGATCTAGGAGTCTTAGTAGACCACACGTTGAACATGAGTCACCAGTGTGACTCGGTGGCTAAAAAGGCAAATGGGATTCTGGGATTCTGTATCAAATGGAGTATCATGTCCAGATCACAGGAGGTGATGGTACCGCTTTACTCTGCTCCGGTTCAGCCTCATTTGGAATACTATGTTCCGTTTCGGTAACTCCAGTTGAAGAGGGATGTAGACAAATTGGAGTGTGTCCAGAGGAGGACAGCAAAGATGGTGAGGGGTTTGGAGACCAAGATGTAGGAGGAAAGGTTGGGGGAGCTTGGTCTGTTTGGAGAGGAGAGGGGATCTGATAACCATCTTCAAGTATTTTAAAGTCTGCCAGATAGAGGATGGGGCAGAATTGTTCTCTCTTGCCCCGGAGCAACGGACCAGAACCAATGGGATGAAATTAATTCAAAAGGAATTCCATCTAAACCTCTGGAAGATGTTCCTGACAGAGCGGTTTCTCAGTTGAACAGGCTTCCTCGGGAGGTGGTGGGTTCTCCATCTTTGGACATTTTTAAACAGAGGCTGGATAGCCATCTGATGGAGAGGGTGATTCTGTGAAGATCCCAGAGGGTGGCAGGTTACAGTGGATGAGCAATAGGGTTTTGAGTGTCCTGACAGTATCTTACTAGATGACCCAGGAGTCTCTTTCCACTCTTATTGTTCTATGATTCTATGTTCTGCTAATTCAAGTTTGCACACATATGTTTGTTGCTCAGCAAACAGCTTAGCGTACGCCTGCTTGGCATAGCTAGTTTTCCTTCCAGATTCAGGAAGATTGGCATGTTGTTCTGAAGCAGCAGAACAAATTTGATGTCTGGGGGCACTTTTAAGGCCAAACGAGTTTTATTCCGGGTATAAGCTTTGGTGTGCATGCCTTCATAGAATCCCTCTCCTCCCCCGCTCACCACTTTGGCTTCTGAGACTTCGCAATATGCTGCAGGAAACTTTGGCTTTCCTCAGAGAAGTACGTCTCCCCATGCACACACACCCTGCTTGCATTTGTATTACACCTTTCTCTGAGTATGGTGCTTGCACTGGCTTTTCCATGTGTATTCCACTGTGCTCCGAGCACCTAGCAAAATTGAAATGCCTTGCAGGAAACCTGCAACATTTTAACAAAGAGTGTTTGGACTGCCTCCAAAATCAAGAGTAGTGTGGCTGGCCTTCTACCATCTACAACCAAGCCAACCTACTAGCGCCCTACTTGGCAGCAGAACACCTAGCCACAGTGATCCATGTGACGGTCACCTCTAGACTGGACTTCTGCAACTCGCTCTATGCAGGCCTACTCTTATCCTTGACCCGGAAACTGCAATTGGTGCAGAACGCAGCGGCCAGGATTCTCACCAACATACCATGGAAATCTCATATCTGGCCTATACTTCAGCAACTCAATTGGCTCCCAATTGAATTCCGGATCAGGCTTAAGGTTTTGGTTCTTACCTTCAAGGCCATATGCGGTCTGGGCCCAGTGGACCTGAGAGACCTTCTCTCCGCCTATACCCCCAAAAGAGCATTATGCTCCGCCACTGCCAACTGGCTGGTGATCCCTGGCCCCAAACAAGCGCATCGGTCCTCAACGAGGACCAGAGCTTTTCCCATCCTGGCCGCCACCTGGTGGAATGAGCTCCCTGAAGAGATCAGGGCCCTGCCTGAACTCCCAGCTCTGCAAAAGGGAGCTCCACCAGGCATTTGCCTGAGACCAACCACAGGTCCCCCCCACCTCTGACATCCCCTCCATGGCCTGAAGTAGCCTGACCTCTCTAGGGAGTTTAGCTTGTTATGTTGTTATTATTGGGATCACTGAAGTTGTTGTTTAGAACCTCTGTTGGGTAGTTATTGTATATTGACTATGTTGTATGTTGACTCGTTCCATGTATCCCCTATGATGTTATATGTAAACCGCCCTGAGCCACATGGAAGGGCAGTTTTCCCATGACTCGGCGGGAGGTCAGTAATAAAGTCCATTGTAATCTCTTTCCATGGAGACACGGGAGTGGGCAAAGGCTGCAGCAGCCCCTTCTGCTTGCCCCCCATAGGTTTAGCCGAGAAGCATACGGGGCACCCCTGTACGTAAAGCTCCACATCCCTCCTCAAGGAGGGCCACAAATAGTGCCTGTGAACCAGGTGCAAAGTTTTTACAAAGCCAAAGTGCCCCGCAGGCTTAGAATCGTGGCACAGTTTCAAAATGTCTTTTCGTGCCGCCAAAGGGACAAACAGCCGATCCTCCTTAAAAAACAAACCCTCCTTCTCAAGGAGAGATGGGCGGAGGCTGGCAAACTCAGAATCCAGCCACACATCCTTCTGAACCCAGCCCCCAGGAAAGGGTCCTCCCCCCTTCGTCTTGTTGCGTGTCATCACCGTCAGGCCCAGTTGGGAGGGGGTAAACACCGTGTCTACCAATCGATCACGTTTACAGTCATACAGCGTGTTGGCCAAAATTTTTTACCAGGTAGATGCTTTAGGGCGAAGTTGAGGGGCTCCCCCGGCTTCCGTTCAATGGCACAGTCTGTTTTACGGTGGGGGGGGGGGGGGGCAACTGATCACATTCCTTTTCTGCAAACACATCCTGCAAGTCCCAATACTCTTTGGGCAATCCCTCGGGACCTGTCCTTGCAAGGGCAGCTGTTTCAGCGCCGGGCCGTTTCGGGGAAACCTTGGCAGCTGGGTGGCGGTGCGTCTCACACCCCGGTTCTAGGAATTGTACAGTTCCCTTGCTCCACACTGGGGTCGTGCTTCCGCAACCAGTCCAGCCCCAGGACACATGAAAAAGCTGAACTGGGCGCCACCACTGGCTGGATCTTTTCCCAATGCTTGGCCACATCCATTTCCAGCGAGAGCGTCTTGCTCACCGCTTCTCTCCCCCCCCCCCACTTCACATCCATCTGGGTGTAACGGGTTTTGCCAGAGCCACCTGTCCCACCCCCAACGTTTTTGCCAGCGGGCGATTAATCAGAGTCTTTGTGCACCCAGAATCCACGATACTCTGGACCCCCACCTTCTTCCCTGTTTTTGGCACAGTCAAAGTCACTGGGAGGGGGAGCACTCACCGAACGTTGGCCACTGCCCGGGACCTGCTGGCAGGGCCTCTTCACAGCAGGTCGTCCTCGTTTCCCAATGGCTCACCCGAAGCGACCTCCGCCCCGCTGTCAGAGGTGTCGTCGAATGGCAATGGCTCGCCCAGGGAGGTGAGCAGGGAGCAGACCATTTTCTTGGTGGGGGCTTTCCGCTTGGACGCTCCTGCGGCTGGTTTGGCGGCCACGGCTGTGGTCTTGCCAGACAGCTTGTCTCCATAGGAGGGCGGCTGCTGCTTGGAGGGGCACTGGGCAAGAAAATGACCTTGTCCGCTACATCCCAGACAGAGGCCTTTCTCCCAACGCCGGTTGGGTTCGGCGGCATCCACCCTGGGGGCTTTCAGGGCTGTCACTTTCTTTGGGGTGGACGTCTTGGGCGGAATCTTGAATTTTTCACCTCCCAGCTCGGCCGCCACACGCAGACGCCTCTCCACTTCCCCGGCAAGGCGTGCCCAGCTCATCACCGTCTCGGGGTCGTCCAGGTGTAGATATTTTTGCGCTAGATCCTTGCGCAACCCCTCTTGATAGGCGTGTACGCACTGAACCTCTCCCCAGTGTGGGACCGTCATGGCCAGTTTACGGAACTCCCTGGTGTACTGGCTCACCGACCAGGCGCCCTGCTTGATCGATTTCAGGCCAGCCTCTGCTGTTTCCACTTCAAACCGCGCTGGCATGCAGCGCATCATAATTGCGCACCTCTTGGGTGAACCACTTGGCGGCCTCCCTGTCCATGCAATCGCCGACGAAGCGAATGCGCTCGGTGTTGTCCTGGAAGGTGAACCCCACCTCCATCATGTAGGCTTGGAGGTGGACCAAAAACCTGGGGAACGCATTGGGTTCCCCAGCGAAACGGGTTTTGAATTGGTACAGGCGGCAGATCTCTGCCCCTCTGAGCTGCGGTGGCAGCTGGGGTCTGGCGACAGGATTGGCCCTCGGTTCTCTGGGTCCATCTCCGTCTCCCTGGGGCGGTGGCTGCCGCGGTTCCCTGGGCCTGGCTCCCTTTCCCTGGGGTAGGGGTTGGCAGGGCTCCTGCGGCTCGATTTCTTCTCCCCGAGGTGGCGGCAGACGCGGCTCGTAGAGGCCCGCTCCTGCTCCCAGCGACGGCTGACCCCGAGGCAGGCGATTCTTGGGACGCGGGGCACCCCTCACTCCTTTGTCTTCCCCGGTGGCCAGCCGGGAGAGCGATCACTGCCCCTTCTTCGGGAATTGGCGCCGGCCGGCACATTTCAGCCAGGAAAATGTGGCCACTTGTTGCGATTCTTGTCCCAGCTCGCCCGTCACCATCGTGAGCCGGTCTCCCATCCGGCCCACACGATCGCGAAGATCCAACACCTCCATCATGGTAGCGGCTTCTCGGTCGGGCACCCCTCTCCGGAAAGTGGGTCCCCACTCAATTTGCACCGTGGGGTTGTCGTACCGGGACGCCCGGCGCTGGTCTGTGATGTGCCGCTCCAGGAAGAATTGTGGTGTGGGGCTGACGTCTTTGAGCGCCCGCGCCATTCCGGACCAAAACAGCACCTGGGTGGTTGTCCGGGCTCGCGCCCCAAGAGGCGTGAACAACATGCCTCCCCGGCCTGTAGAATCTACCGGGTCGATAGGCTCGACTGGCTCGGTATCCCCCTCTGGGGCGCCGGTTGCTTCGGCCTCCTCTTCCAGGAGGCCGGCAAGGAAGATGCCCCCTCCAAACACGGCCATCGGTGTGGAGGAAGGGCGTTGTGAGTCTTGACTTACTGTCCAGGGCAGACAAAACTCACAAGCAGGCTTCTATAGAAAGAAAGCTTTTATTGGAAGTAGAACACTTTAACATCTGAAGTCAAGAATGTTTGATATCGGGGATGCAAGCAGTTATCAATACAATTCTCCCGCCAAAACCAGACCCGTTCCCAAGGGAAGGGGGTCACTCCTCACCCAGGTTGTCATCCCAGGCTTCCTGCCAAGATGGCAGAGTTAGCACGGCCTTTGTCAGGCCGGCGCCTCAGACTACAGATAACATGTTTACAGGGACACTGGCAACAATGTATCACAGCAGGGAGAGTGTGCAGTGGGAAAGCGGAGGGATCAAAGGAGGGGGGGGATCAAAGAGATACGTACACATGGGTTTTGACCATAGTTGAAAATGGCTATAAGTTAGAGTTTTCTTCTGTTCTTCCTACAGTTATAGGGTTTAAAGCACCTGTTAATTCCTTTCTGGAATTGGATGTTCAAGTGGAAGAGTTGTTGGCCAAAGGGACAGTTGTAGAGGTCCCAGTTGGCCTTTTGAATTGTGGGCTCTATTCCCACTTGTTTCTAGTTAATAAGAAGGATGGCAGATCCTGTCCAATCCTGGACTTGAGGGGTTTGATGGTTTTACGTTTCTGTATGGTGTCCCTGCCTTCTGTCATGGAATTCCTTCCCCTCAGGGATTAATTTGTAGTCCTTGGTCTGAAGGAAATTTATTTCCACATCTCTGTGAAGCAAACAGATGTTTCCTACAGATCCCATACCATACACAGTTTTACCATTTAGTTTGGCCACTGCACCATGAGTGTTTACAAAATGCATGGCAGTGGTAGTGTCACACCTACGTACTCAAGGTATCATGATATATCTGTATTTGGATGACTGGCTCCTAATTGCCCCTTCTCCGGGCCAATTAGAGTTGCGTGACCCTGGACCTCTGCCTACGGCTAGATTTTCAGGTGAGTTTTCAGAATTCCTTAACTCCATTCAGAGTTGCTAACTTCATTGGTGCATCTTTGGATTCTTACCAAGCCCATGCCTTTTTGCCCTGTGACTGTATGAGGTCTATCTGTCCTATGATTTATGCCCTTTCTAGGAATTACCGGAGGCATGCCAAATTTGTCCAAAGCCTTTTGGGCCTTCTGGCGTCTACCACATCGGTTGTTCCCCATGCTTGTCGTCACATGAAGGAACTTCAACACTGTTTTTTGAGCAATTTTACTCCCATGTCTCTTTAAAGGTCTCTCTATTCCCTTTGGTATTATTAGATCTCTCCTTTGGTGAACAAAGGAAGATGCTGTCTTAAAGGGAGCCCTGACCTGACCCTAACCACTGATGGGTCTTTGGAGGGCTGGGGGCTCATTGTCTGAATAGATCCATCCAGGGTCTTGTCAGGGATCAGGCAAAGTCCAGTTAGTCTGTGATAAAAGACATCCAGGATTTCAGGGCAAGTGAAAATCCAAAGAAGAGCTTTATTGAACAGACAATACAAAATACTGATGCGTGCCAAGACCCATTGAGCAAAGGTCTTGGCAGAGACAAAGGCACAATAGACATTAGGCGTATGCTATAGGGATGACTCAATAGGTAAGGGGGGCTAAGTTCTCTGGTGGGAGAGATACAGAGAGGTGCAAAGTTTCCCAGCCAAGCCAGATGGCTCCACTTTGATTTGAACTGTTACATTTCTGTTTCTCTATGCGAACCTGGCAAGGTCATTGGAATTAGATAGATAATGGGGCCTTGCTGAGATCCTCAGTGGAATGCAGAGGAGGCAAGGAACTAGGAAAGGATTTATAGTTTTATGACACCTGACCCAGAGGGCACCCGGGACTACATATCAAAAGAGGAGGCATGAATTGGGGTTCATGACAGGTCTTTAGTCTGCTGCTGAACAACAATTCCATATTTCTTGGAGTTGCATGCTGTGCATTTAGCCTTGATTCATTTTGCAGCTATTTTACAGGGCAAGAAGGTGTTGATCCAAACACACAATACCTCCTGTATGTTCTACCTAAACAAGCAGGGAGGAGTGTCATCTTAACACTTCTGTCACGAGGCCATGAGAATTTAGGAGTCAACCATAAGGCTGGACATAGATTTCAGGGTCATTAATATAGCAGGAGTATACAACTGGTCCCTGAACTCAGACAACTGAGCACGTGGAGAAAGCTGCTGGGGAGTGCTGCTGCTGCTGCTGCTGACTAGGTGAGGCTATTGTGATGCTGAGTGAGGTGATTACTGGGTGATTGCCGGGAGGATTAAAAAGGGCTGCTCCTCGCCAGAGGTAGAGCTCTGACAACTGAGAGCACGTGGAGAAAGCTGCTGGGGAGAGTTGCTGCTGACCAGGTTGAGGCTATTGTGGTGCTGAGTGAGGTGATTACTGGGTGATTGCTGGGAGGATTAAAAAGGGCTGCTCCACGCCAGAGGCAGAGCTCAGACAACTGATAGCATGTGGAGAAAGCTGCTGGGGAGTGCTGCTGCTGCTGCTGCTGCTACTGCTGCTGCTGACCAGGTGAGGCTATTGTGCTGAGTGAGGTGATTACTGGGTGATTGCTGGAGGATTAAAAAGGGCTGCTCCTTGCCAGAGGCGCGAGCTGAAGGGCGAGAGACAAAGGGCTCTTGGCCTGCGGCTCTTGGCCTAGCTATTAGAATCAGTAGTAGATTATATTTCCCTAGTAGTTGCACTGCCTACAAGTTACAATGGACCTCCAGGACACTCATCCCATCATCTGCAGTAAGTGTGACATGATTGCCTTCCTCCCAGAAGACAAGATGGACTACATCTGCCCCAAGTGTAAGCTGGTAAGACTTTTGGAGGAAAGAATTAGGGCCTTAGAAGAGAGGATTATTACTCTGACCCAAATTAAGAAAAGGGAGGAGTTCATTGACTAGAGCTGTGCAACTCGGAATAAAGAGGATATAACCAGTCTAGAAGAGGATAAGGTGACTGACCTCATTACGGAACCTCTGCAGACAGTTAGGAAAAAGACTCAACGGTGTAGAGCGAGACGGTTCTCGGGACCTTTGGAGGTCCAAAATAGATTTCAGGCCCTTGCCGAGGAGGTGCATGTGTCAACGAGGGAAGAGGTCCCAAAACAAAGTCTAAAACAAAATGAAGAGGCCGTGGGGATAGAAGGAAATGGTGTTGAGAAGAAAAAAAAAAGGAGAGTACTGGTAATTGGAGACTCCCTGCTAAGAGGAATGGATCGCCATGTGGCTGGGCCCGACCCCCTAACCTGACAGGTGTGTTGCTTGCCAGGGGCGAAAATTAAAGACGTTTCAGAACGGCTGCCCAAACTCCTCAAATCTATGGATCGCTATCCATTTGTCCATGTGGGTACGAATGACATGTCTGTGAATACCATCGCTCCTATTAAAACAGACTATCAAGTTCTAGGGAGGAAGCTCAAGCAAATGGGGGCACAAGTGGTATTCTCTTCAATCTTGCCTGTCAAGGGAAGAGGAATGCGTCAGGAGAGGAAGATAATGGAGGTGAATCAGTGGCTGGGTAGTTAGTGCCGGCAGGAGAGATTTGGTTTCTGGGACCATGGGATAGGCTTTCTTGAGGAAGGCCTACTAGCACCTGATGGACTGCACTTATCGAAGCTGGGGAAGAATGTGTTTGGCAGGAACCTGGGGATATTCATCAGGAAGCCACAAGGGGAAGGAGACATTCAGCATAGGGAGTGTTAGGAAGAAGACCAATCGGGGGCAGCCCAAAAGGGAAGGCCAGCTCATAAGGAACCAAAAGTAAAAGGATTCAGATGCCTTTATACTAACGCCCGAAGCATGGGCAATAAGAAGGAAGAGCTGGAACTTCTCATGCTGATGGAAAGGTATGATCTAGTAGGCATCACAGAAACTTGGTGGAATGATTCTCATGACTGGAATGTAATTTTATTTTATTTATCATACTTATATACCGCCCTCCCCGGAGGCTCAGGTCCCGAGAACCGTCTCGCTCTACACCGTTGAGTCTTTTTCCTAACTGTCTGCAGAGGTTCCGTAATGAGGTCAGTCACCTTATCCTCTTCTAGACTGGTTATATCCTCTTTATTCCGAGTTGCACAGCTCTAGTCAATGAACTCCTCCCTTTTCTTAATTTGGGTCAGAGTAATAATCCTCTCTTCTAAGGCCCTAATTCTTTCCTCCAAAAGTCTTACCAGCTTACACTTGGGGCAGATGTAGTCCATCTTGTCTTCTGGGAGGAAGGCAATCATGTCACACTTACTGCAGATGATAGTGGATGGATATGAACTGTTCAGAAAAAACAGAATAAATCAAAGAGGTGGAGGAGTGGCACTGTATGTGAGGAAAGGGCTTACCTGTCAGGAAATTCTAGTGAAGGAGAAAGCAGTGGAAAGCATCTGGGTGAAAATAAGCGAGGGGAAAACAAACAGTGTGGTGGTTGGTGTCTGCTACCGACTGCCTGACCAACAAGAGGATGTGGATGCTGCACTTTGTGAGCAGGTTGAGAAAATACCCAAGCGTCAGGACCTTGTCATCATGGGTGACTTCAATTTCCCAGATGTGTGCTGGGAAACAAACTCTGCAAAGCGTCCTCAGTCATGCAACTTTCTTACCTGCCTGGATGACAATTTCGTTTATCAAATGGTAGATGAACCCACAAGAGGTTCAGCCATACTGGACTTAATACTGACCAACAGGCAAGAGTTGGTGGATGAGGTGAAGGAGGTGGGGACCCTAGGGGGAAGTGACCATGTCCTCATAGAATTCCTTTTGAGATGGGAAGGCAAGGAAGCTTGTAGCCAGACGTGGATGTTGGATTTTTGTAGGGCAAACTTTAATAAACTCAGAGACATGGGTGTCATACCATGGACAAGAATGCTGGAAGGGAAGGGAGCATGTGAAGGGTGGGCGCTACTCAAACAAGAGCTATTGCATGCTCAATCAATGACTATCCCAGAAAGACGAAAACACTGGAGGAGCTCTAAGAAGCCTATTTGGATAAACAGAGAACTTCAAGAGGAACTAAGAAAGAAAAGGGAGATGTTCAGGAAATGGAGGGAAGGACAGAGCTCTAAAGAAGAGTACCTACAGGTTACTAGGCACTGTAGATCAATCATCAGAAAGGACAAAGCTGAGAGTGAGCTAAGATTGGCCAGGGAAGCCCACTGTAACAAGAAAAGATTTTTCAGCTATGTGAGGAGCAAACGTAAAGGAGGCAATAGGCCCACTGTTGGGTGCGGATGGACAAACCCTAACGGAGGATGCAGAGAAAGCAGAAAGGCTTAGTGCCTATTTTACATCTGTTTTTTCCCACAGGTCAAAGGGTTTAGGCACATCTAGAGATGGCAGTAGCCAAGAGATATTGTTAAGGAGTTAAGGAATTCTGGGCTGTAGCAACAGGGGCATCACATCAAAATCACAATATGTCATAGTCCCATTGTATATGGCACTGGTCAGACCACACCTGGAGTACTGTGTGCAGTTCTGGAGGCCTCGCTTCAAGAAGGACGTAGATAAAATTGAAAGGGTTAAGAGGAGAGTGACGAGGATGATCTGGGGCCAAGGGAACAAGCCCTATGAAGATAGGTTGAGGGACTTGGGAATGTTCAGCCTGGAGAAAAGGAGGTTGAGAGGGGACATGATAGCCCTCTTTAAGTATTTGAAAGGTTGTCACTTGGAGGAGGGCAGGATGTTGTTCCCATTGGCTGCAGAGGAAAGGACACGAAGTATTGGGTTTAAATTACAAGTACAACGATATAGGCTAGATATCAGGAAAAAAAAATTCACAGTCAGAGTAGTTCAGCAGTGGAATAGGCTGCCTAAGGAGGTGGTGAGCTCCCCCTCACTGGCAGTCTTCAAGCAAAGGCTGGATACACACTTTTCTTGGATGCTTTAGGATGCTTTCGGCTGATCCTGCGTTGAGCAGGGAGTTGGACTAGATGGCCTGTATGGCTCCTTACAACTCTATGATTCTATGAACTACAACTTCCTATTACCAGTTCTGGAACAGTGGGGCTTCCCAACAGTGGACCTGTTGTCAACCGAATGCCTTCGGTTTTGTTCCATGGCAGGGATAGGTTTCAATTCAATGGGGGATGTGTTCCAATTTCAATGGAATTGAACCCTCTTTTATGCCTCTCCCCCCACTCCTTCCCAGGTTCTACACAAGGTGCAAAAAGATCAAACCTCAATTATCCTAATTGCGCCAGATTGGCCATGCCAATGCTAGTATCCGGCTCCTTGCAGCATGTCAGAAGATTCCCTTCCCAAACAGGCCAGACTTCCTGTCCTTTCTCTCCCTGGTGTTTGACCTGAAGAACCTGCATCTCAGTTTGGAGGCTCCACTGAGCGTAGGTTCCTTCGCCCAAGAGGTTGAGGACATACTTCTACATTCTAAACACACATCCACTAGATATTCTTACAACCTTAAATGGTCACAGTTTGAGTGCTGATGTGCAGACGGGTTTGTGCCCATATTCCTGCCCTCTACCGCAGGTTTTGGGGTATTTACTACGTTTGACTAAAGGGGGCTTGGCAGTGTCTTCCATCCGCACACATCTGGCGGATGTGTTTCATCCTTCTATGAGGCAGTCCAAGGCAGTTCACTGTTTGCCCATAAGCTCTCCCTGTGCTTTCTTGTTTAACCAATTTTTTCCTCCCTACACCTAGAGTGAACCCTCAGTGGTCCTTATCGCTGGTTCTGGCCGCTCTCATGCAACCTCCTTTAGAACCACTGGGGACAATTATGTTCGTGCTGCTCTCTATGAAGACAGCCTTTCTAGTTGCTATCACTTCAACCAGGCGAGTGAGTAAAATAAGTGCACTGAGAGATGATCCTCCTTTTCTACAGGTTTTCCCATCTAAGATTACCCTATGTCCTGACCCACAATTTCTCCTGAAGTTAAGTTTTCACTTGGCCCAGGCCAAGTTTCTTTCCCAACCCAACCTCCAATTCTGAGAAGTCCCACCATTCATTGGATCTTAGATGGGCCTTGCTATATTATTTGAATAGGACAAAGGAATTTAGAAAGTCAAATTCTTTTTTAGTATGTTATTGGGGTCCCAATAAAGCTAACAAGGCCTCTCCTAACATGGTGGCTAGGTGGGTGGTTTAGGCCATCAGGCCTGCCTATCTGGCTGCAAAGTTTCCTTGCCCCTTTGGTGTGTGAGCTCACTCCCTCCAGGCCATGGGGCCATTGGCTGTGTTCCACAGGAAGTTTCCAGTGGTAGACATCTGCCGTGCAGCTACCTGGGCAAGAGAAGAGACATTTGCAAAGTATTATGCCATCGACCTCCAAGACAGGAGGGATTCAGAATTTGGCAGAACCATGTTATTGTCCTTGTTCTCCTAAGGGCTCATCCTGCCATCCTCAGATAATAGCTCGTGAAGGTCCCAATGTGGGGCTGCACAACAAGACAATGAAAACGGGGTTTCACTTATCTGTTGTTCATTGAGGTCTTGTGTGCAGACACACGTTCCCTCCCTCCATCCCTGCTCTGAGCCTTTGTCTTGGGGTCTTGGCTGTGAAGTTCCAGCCTAGGCTTGAGGTGATGGTTAGGAACTGAGGAAAGGGGGCACTCTGTCCAGGTTACGGCAGGAAACCGCATGCATGCATACTGTGACGGAATGGTAGTGCCCCACGTAGGGCTAAAGCCAGAAAAGACTTCTGCAGCCAGCCTGCCCTTGCGCAGTCCCAATGTCTGTGTGCGCATAAGGCCTCAATGAACAAAAGTTAAAGGTAAGTGAAACCCCGTTATTCCTACTGTAGCTAGCAGCCATTGCTAGACCACTCCTCCATGAATCTAATCCTCTTTTATAGCCATCTATGCCTGTGGCCTTCCCTGTATCTTTTGGCAGTGAATCCGACATTCTCATTATTAAGTAGAATTTCTTTTTATTTATCATGAATCTACTCCATCAGCTACATTGGACACCTTCAAGTTCTCTTGCCTGTAAATGTTGACACACCGGTTTTTGTACCCACGCATTGCCCAAAGGACTAGAAACCTGTGGTTTCCTTTTGAGAAGGGACTCAAAAGCTTATTTGCTGGGTGCCCTGTTTCTATGCCCCAGGCCGCAGTTCTAGGCAGAAGGGTCAGAAAGGTTTATCCTGATGCTAAGCCTCAATCTTCCCTGCTGCCACTGGGTCTTGTCTCTTCCTGTGAGATCCTTCCGAATATTAAAACAGCCTGGCCTGGAGGAAAGAAGATTAAAACACCCCCACTTCCCCCGAAGATTTGCCCTTTGGGACCCTTGCGCGTCTTTGCGGCACCAGCTGCCCGATCCTTCTCAGTCATGGAGCACCGGTCCTCCATGAAGTGCTTGAATCACAAGCTTCCTGGCTGGCTGGAAAAGGGCACCAGTTGCAGTGCGGGAGTCCAAATTTTCCCTTGACTCAGGCTCCTTCGTGAAGCTCCCACCAATCCTATCAACCCATCTGCCATCCATGTTTCAAGAACAGTGGGTCGCCTGTGGGGCAGGCAGAAGGCGAGGAGTTTGTCCAGCTTGTGGCCAACTTGGTCCAAGATGGCTATTGGGTACATTTTGGAGGCATCTGTCGGCTGCCACCTTTGCAGCGCCTCATTTATTATTCTGGTGTGCAAGGAAAGGCTGCTGAGATTTCATCCGCATGGCTGATCAACATCTGGCTTCCATCTCCAGAGGCCTCGCTTGCCCCTGCCGTCTCTTCCAGATGTTGCCACACACCATTAACTGGGGGGGGATGCAAAGAGCCCGGTGCCAGCCTGTCTCCCACCTGTGGCTTGATGATGATGATGTTATCTGTTCAGTCGTGTCAGACCCTCGGCAATTCTATAGGAAAGTTTTCGCCATAAGTTTCTGTCAATGACCGCTTCTTTTAGTTGGTTCATGGTCATCCTTGTATCGGCATTGATCGTGTCGAGCCAGCAGGTTCTTTGGCGATCACATTTCCTTTAGTTGCTGACCATGCCAAGCAATAATGATTTTTCTAATGAGTTTGATCTCATGATGTGTCCAAAGTTAGTGAGCCATAATATCTTGCCTTCTAATGACGTAGTTGGTTTGCTCCTCTCTAAAACTATTTTGCTGGTAACTTTGGCTGTCCATGGTATTTGCAGGATTTGTCTCCAACATCATAATTCGAAAGCATCTGTTTTCCTCCTGTCTTCCTTCTTCATGGTCCAGCTTTCACATCCATAGCTTGTTATGGGGAAGACAATGGCGTTGACTAGCCGGCACTTTGTATTAAGGCTAGAATCTCTATTTTTCCATATTTGGTTCATGCTTAACATTGCGTTCTGGCCCAGTGTTATTCGCCATTTGATTTCACAGCTGCATCCACCACTTTGAGTGATCATAGAACCAAGAAAGATGAAATTATCAGTACATTCAATGTTCTCATTATCAATCGTGACTTTGGTGCTACTGCCAAGTAGTTGTCATTATCTTGGTCTTTTTGATATTTAGGTGTAGTCCCATCTTTTCACTTTCTTCTTTTAGTCTCTTTATGTGGCTCAATTCAAAACCAGGCTGCATCACACCGCCTGTTCGCTCCTGCCCTAGAGTGATTGCTGCCCCTCTAATGTTCTCGGTAGCCCAAGTGTACCATGGTTCTCTGGCTTGCATACTGAATAATCCAATAAAGGGCTTTGCTGTTTTCCAGGCTTTTGCTCCCTAATAAAAGAATTCACCCATCCTCAGTGGGACTCTCCTCAGTGGGACTCTACAGACTCCCTAGTCTGTAGTTTCCCGGGTCATCCTTCCTCCCTTTTTTGAAGATCGGAATAACGTTTGCTCTCTTCCAGTCCTCCTGGACATCTCCAGTCCTTAAAGAGGTTCCGAAGATGATGGACAAGGGCTGTGCAAGTTCTCTGGAAAGTTCTTTGAGTACTCTCGGGTGCATTTCCTCCGGACCAGGGGATTTGAACTCATCCAGTGCAGTTTAATGCCTCTCGACAACCTCTCTATCCATGTTAACCTGCCACCCAGACACTATCCTTTGGCTACGGCCATCTCTAGATGTGCCTAAACACTTTGACCTGTGGGAAAAAACAGATGTAAAATAGGCACTAAGCTTTTCTGCTTTCTCTGCATCTTCCGTTAGAGTTTGTCCATCCGCACCCAACAGTGGGCCAATTGCCTCCTTTACTTTACATTTGCTCCTCACATAACTGAAAAATCTTTTCTTGTTATAATGGGCTTCCCTGGCCAATCTTAGCTCACTCTCAGCTTTGGCCTTTCTGATGATTGATCTACAGTGCCTAGTAACCTGTAGGTACTCTTCTTTAGAGCTCTGTCCTTCCCTCCATTTCCTGAACATTTTCCTTTTCTTTCTTAGTTCCTCTTGAAGTTTTCTGTTCATCCAAATAGGCTTCTTAGAGCTCCTGCAGTGTTTTCGTCTTTCTGGGATAGTCATTGATTGAGCATGCAATAGCTCTTGTTTGACTATCGCCCACCCTTCACATGCTCCCTTCCCTTCCAGCATTCTCGTCCATGGTATGATACTCATCATGTCTCTGAGTTTATTAAAGTTTGCCCTACGAAAATCCAACATCCGCGTCTGGCTACAAGCTTCCTTGGCTCCCCATCTCAAAAGGAATTCTATGAGGACATGGTCACTTCCCCCTAGGGTCCCCACCCCCTTCACCTCATCCACCAACTCTTGCCTATTGGTCAGTATTAAGTCCAGTATGGCTGAACCTCTTGTGGGTTCATCTACCATTTGATAAATGAAATTGTCAGCCAGGCAGGTCAGAAACTTGCATTACTTGTTGTTGACAAGTTAGTTGACAAGTTAGTATAATGCAGTATAGATCTTAATTCTGTCAGTTGGAGCTATAACTGGTTGACAAGTCATACCCAAAGAGTACTTGTTAATGGTTCAACATCCTCTTGGAGAAGAGTGACAAGTTGAGTGCCCCAGGGATCTGTCCTGGGGCCTGTGTTGTTCAACATATTTATAAATGATTGGGGTCAGGGATTAGTGGGGGTACTTATTAAATTTGCAGATGATACCAAACTGGCAGGGGTAGCAAACAACAAGACTGAATCAGAATACAGGATGATCTTGATAGGCTCGAGAAGTGGGCTTAGGTACTCTAAGATGGCGGCCAAGACAGTCGCATAGGCAGGCTTCTCCCACAAAACACCAGGCCGCCAAAGAACAACCTGCCCAAACCAACCAAATTGGACAAAATTCGAAGGAATGAAACAAAAAGAAAGAAAGAAAAATGTTCAACTGCAAATGGACCCAGAAAAAAAAACCCGCAACTATAAACAAACGAATTCGGCTCACACGCAAAGAGCAGGAAGCCGCAAAAAGAGCACAGAGCCACACCGACAAGCAACACAAAGCCTTGCCGCCACATTGAGGGACGATGCCATCAGGCCTCTGCTGCCGCCGCCACACCAAAAGCTGCCACACAAGACCGTGCCGGGCCACCACGTACAGCACGTTGCGCCATCGACAGCTGCGCTGCAAAGACGCGCTTCTGGATTGCCCGGCCCGCCCTGCGCTCCCAGCTTCCTGGTCCCACCTTCAGCCCACCCGCTACCCAACCCATCTGGCTCTGCGAAGATGCGTTTTTGGCTTGCCTGGCCCGCTTGGTGCTTCCAGCTTCCCGGCCCCACCTTCGGCCTGCCTGTCACCCAGCCTGTCCGGTACTCCCACGTCTCCGGCCCCACCTTCAGCCTGCCTGCTGCGTGGCCCGTCCGGCACCCCCAGTTCTACCCACAGCTGGGCTGGCGTCCCTGGCACCACCTCTGGCTCAGCGTCCTGCCCGCCCGCCTGCCCGGCGCTCTCAGCTCCCTGGCTCCACCTCAGCCCGACGGGCTCTCTGGCACCCCACCTGCCATGACCATTGACCTGCAGGGATTGTTGGACCTAGCCAACCGAGGACTTGCCTGCTCGCCCAGAGCTCCTGCACCACACGAATCAAACCAAACTAAGAAATGACAATGGACTGATCAAAATTGATTGCGGGGGGGGGGGGGGGAACTGATTTGCCAATTAGGGAAAGGGAACGGATTGGAGGAAATTAATTGGGGGAAGAAAAGATTAAGCTAACTTATAAAACCTGAAAACGGTTAAAAATATGATTCTATGATTCTATCTTGATCTGATTCCTAATTAACTCAAATACCCATCTTGATCTAATTTTTTCTTGGATGCTTTAGGATGCTCTTGGCTGATCCTGCATTGAGCAGGGGGTTGGACTAGATGGCCTGTATGGCCCCTTCCAACTCTATGATTCTATGATTCTATGATTCTATGAATTAACTTGAATTTCTACCCAATAGTATCCCCAATTAATTAAGCTACCTACTCAACCAACTGACTCTTTCCCTATCCAACCTGTCCTAAACCTAATCAATCAACCCACCCACCCAACCAATTCCAACTTTGATTATTTCCTTATCCAACCTGCTCTCTCCCCACTAATTTCCCCTACCTAACCAATCTCAACTCCCACTCCCCCACTCAACAGAATTGATCATTCCTATCCCAAGCCTACTCTCAATTTCCCCTCATGTATACCCAAATAAGTTCCCCCTCCCAATACACAACATGACCTAACTCCCACACGTCACACACCACACGCCTGGACTGGTGAACTCCGAGATACCACAACTGGTGATCAGAGCACCCCACTAGGACCAAGCCCCCCCCCACAACAAACCACACCCACACACAACAGGAATGGGAAGCCCTGAGAAGCCTTAAGCGATCAGTACTATCCCTCCAAAGACACACACCCTCACCTAACAGAACAGATACCACCCCTAAGAACCAGGGTCCGAGGAAACCCTCAAAAACAAAACCACCAAACAAACCAGGCACCTACTGAGACCCACGTGAATCTACAGACTAACTAAACAAAATATATATAGACTCATCTCAACCACAACACACACCAACTAAATCAGAGGGAGCGATAAAAACAAGGGGGCCAATGGTATCAGGTATCCCGATACTGAGGAGAAGAGGTGGAGACACCCTCGGGTTGCCTCCTGCCTCCACCCCATCCCTTGGGTCACTAGGGTGGAGGCAAATGTGAACAACTCACCTCCGACACTGATGTTGTGCAACGCCAGGTTGATCAACAATAAGACCCACACTCTGCAAGATTTCATTGCAGCTAACAACGTGGACCTGGCATGCATGATGGAGTCCTGGGTAAGGGGGGGGGGGAAACTGTTGCCCTCAAGGAACTAACCCCTGCCGGGTTCTCTGTCCATTAGTCATGGACTGCGGGGCGGGGAGGAGGGGTGGCTATCCTAATCCGAGAGAACTTTTCCTTCAGGGCTCTCCCTGCACCGTCAATTCCAGCAATTTAATGTGTTGGCCTCAGGTGGGACTCAACCGAAAGCGTGGCCATCTGGCTGGTGTATCGCACGCCCAATGCACCTCCAGATGCCCTGCCAGCCCTACTAGAGGAGGTAGCGGCCTGGATGCTATAGTTCCCCAGACTCCTAATTCTGGGTGACTTTAACATCCATGCTGAGCTGCCACCCTCTAGGAATGGGCTGGATCTAGTGTCAGCCATGGCAACACTAGGGCTCTCGCAGTTTGTTGTTGGCCCCACCCATCAAGCAGGCCATACCCTGGATCTCATTTTTGGTGCAGGGTTGACTGTGGATTTGATTGCATCCATGGCCATGCCATGGTCAGACCACTATGCCCAGAAGGCCTGGGTAAGGCTGCCACCCCCTCCTCAGTTGGGCGCCAAGCAGATTTCAGCTCGCCCACGGAGACTTATGGATCCAATAGGTTTCCTGACTGCTCTGCGGGACCCAATGTCTCCCGGCACTTCTCTAGATGGCCTGGTCAGCGACTGGCACAACAGAATGCTGGCAGCCATCGATGAGATAGCTCCCAGACGTCCTCTCTGCCCCTGTCACAAGCGGGCCCCTGGGTACACCGAGGAACTCTGCGAGAAAAAACGGGAGCTGAGACTGCTAGAGCGAGCCTGGAGGATGACTCATGACGAAGTGGCGAGAACATCCTATACAATGCAGTTAAGAGCCTATGAGATAGCTGTGAAGTCGGTAAAATGCAAATTCTACTTGACTGAAATTGCATTTGCTAACTCATGCCCAGCGCAATTATTTATGACTAGATTTTAAGCCCATTTTAGCTATGCATAAAATGGGCGCTAGGCCCCCCGTTGGCCAGGGAAGCCTTCCCAGAGTGAAGGCTTCCCAGGGGCTGGGGCGGCGTAGCAAGGCACGGGGAACCAGGGGCGTTTTCTTGGCAGCGGGAACAGGCCAGGTATGCCACAGAGGCGGCCAGGCTGTCCCCGGGGCCGGGAGAAGAGGAGGGAGCACGCATGGAGCGAGGAAGGAGTTGACGGCGCACCTACCGGGCAGGAGGTCCGGGCGTTGGCAGCAACGGGCGATTGGCAGGCAGCAGCATGGAAGGGCATCAGCGCTGGTGGAGGCGCATGCGGGAGCGGCAAGGAGCGCCTAATGGTGGCAGGCGCGCCAGGCGAGCTCCGGGAGGCAGTGGCGATGTGCGGGGAAGGGCGGTCCCGCTGGAGGAGGAGCGGTCGGCAGCGGCAACGGGCGGTAAGTGGCGGCAGTGACGGGAAGCTCTGGCCGGCAGCGGCAAGGGTCGGCGGCGAAGGGCGTTTGTGGGAGCGTAGTTAGGGGTGGGCAGAAAGGAACAGGGACGGTGCGGTGTCCCAAGTCCTTTACCGCAGAGCAGTTTACAGATAGTTAGATCTCTTACCGCCCTAGAACAGGGACACCAAAATAACACCCAATTGGACATCAGCTGTGAGGCCTTTTCGAGTCACTTTGCAGATAAAATCTCATCACTCCGCCATGACCTCCCTCCTCCTTTAGATACAGAAAGTGAACTAGAGGCCCCTCGGCCATCTTTGGAGAGTTCACTGAGTAACTTCAGATGACTCATGCTGACCAAAGTGGACAAGTTACTAAAGACAGCGAAGCCAACCACTTGTCCCCTAGATCCATGTCCATCATGGCTGCTAAAAACAACCGACACAAGATTAGTAGCCCCCCCCTCCGGGAGATAATCAGCCTCTCCCTTTCAACAGGAGAATTCTCGGAGGGTCTAAAAGAGACAGTGGTTTGCCCATTACTCAAAAAATCTTCTCTGGATCCACGACTGCCATCCAACTATCGCCCCGTCTCGCACTTAGCGTTTCTGGGGAAAATGCTTGAAAAAGCGGTCTTGGACCAACTGTCTGCATACTTGGAAGAAGATTCGGTCCTAGACCCATCCCAGTCTGGTTTCTGGCCTAGCCATGGGGTAGAGACAGTGCTAGTTGTCCTGATGGACGACCTCCATCGCCAGCTGGACTGAGGCAGGTCAGCTCTGCTTATATTATTAGATCTCTCAGCAGTGTTTGACACAGTAGATCATGAGCTTTTAGCTCACCGCCTTGCTGATGCCGGGATCAGAGGGACTGCCCTTCAATGGCTGATCTCCTTTCTCCAGAATCGCGGACAGAGGGTAGCATTAGGAGAGAGCTCATCAAGCCGCCACCAACTGGCTTGCGGAGTCCCTCAAGGAGCAATCCTGTCTCCAACCCTATTTAACATCTTTATGTCCCACCTCTTGCCCAGCTGGTGCAGATGTTTGGGCTGGGTTGTCACCAATATGCCTATGACACCCAGCTCTTCCTCCTGTTGGATGGCCGCCCTGACTCTCCTTGAGAAGCATTAGCCAGCTGCCTGGAAGCGGTGACGGGGTGGCTCAAGCATAGTTGTCTGAAGCTCAAACCTTCAAAGACGGAGGTCCTGTGGCTGGGCAGGAAAGGTCCAAGTGAGGAAGCGCGCCTACCCAATCTGGATGGAGTACAGCTAAAAGTGGCCCACTCTGCCAGGAACCTGGGAATGATACTTGTTGCCTCCCTCTCAATGGAGGCTCAGAAACACGACGGTAGCACTGCTGGCATTTTACCACCTTCGCCAAACCAAAACTACTAGTGCCCTAATTGGCCTGGAACATCTTGCCGCAGTGATCCACGCGACGGTCACCTCTAGGCTGGACTTCTGTAATTCGCTCTATGCTGGCCTGCCCTTATCCTTGATCTGGAAACTGCAACTGGTCCAGAACGCAGCTGCCAGGGTCCTCACAGCAACACCTCGGAGGTCCCACATCCGGCCTATCCTCCAGCAGCTGTGCTGGCTCCCCATTGAATTCCGGATCAGGCTTAAGGTGTTGGTTACCACCTTTAAGGCCATACGTGGTCTGGGCTCAGTGTACCTGAGGGACCACCTCTCCACCTACACTCCTCATAGAGCCTTGCACTCTACTACATCCAACCTCCTGGTGGTCCCTGGCCCCAAGAAAGCCCGCTTGACCTCAACCAGGGCCAGACCCTTCTCCATTCTGGCTCCCACCTGGTGGAACAAGCTCCCAGAGGAGATCAGGGCCTTGACAGAACCTAAACAGTTCCACAGGGCCTGCAAAAGGGAACTCCTCTGCCAGGCATTTGGTGAGGTCAACCCAAACCACCGCTTCCAGTTCGCCCCCAAGCTCCCCCTCTATGACCAACACTAATCGGTTTAACCCACTGGGTCTCAGTAAGTTCTGCATTTAGGGAGGAAAAACCATCTCACCAATATAGGATGGGGAAGACTTGTCTTGGCATTAGTATGTGTGAAAAGGAGAATCATAGAGTTGGAAGGGATCTCCTGGGTCATCTAGTCCAACCCATGCAGGGCACTCACAACCCTATTGCTCATAACCTGCCACCCCTCTGAGCCTACACAGAATCAGCCTCTCAGATGGCTATCTAGCCTCTGTTTAAAAATGCCCAAAGATGGAGAACCCACCACCTCCTGAGAAAGCCTGTTCCACTGAGAAGCCGCTCTGTCAGGAACTTCTTCCGGATGTTTAGATGGAATTTCTTTTGAATTAGGAGTCTAGGACTTAGGAGTCTTAGTAGACCACACAATAAACATGAGTCAACAGTGTGACTCGGTGGCTAAAAAGGCAAATGGGATTTGGGGCTATATCAAACGGGAGGTGATGGTACCACTTTACTGTGCTCTGGTTAAGCCTCACTTGTGTTCAGTTTTGGTCACCACAGTTGAAGAGGGATGTAGACAAACTGGAGCGTATCCAGAAAAGGGCAACAAAGATGGTGAGGGGTTTGGAGGCCAAGACATATGAAGAAGGGTTGGGGGAGCTTGGTCTGTGTAGCCTGGAAGGGAGACGACTGAGAGGGGATCTGATAACCATCTTCAAGTATTTAAAAAGGCTGCCATGTAAAACAAGGAGCAGAGTTGTAGTCTCTTGACCTGGAGGGATGGAATCAGTGGGAAGAAATTAACGCAAAATAAATTCCGGCTAAACATCCGGAAGAAGTTCCTGACAGAGCGGTTTCTCAGTGGAACAAGATTCTTCGGGAGGGGGTGGGTTCTCCACCTTTGGAGATTTTTAAACAGAGGTTGGATAGACATCTGACAGAGAGGCTGATTCTATGAAGGTTCAAGGGGGTGGAGGATTTCAGTGGATGAGTGATAGGGTTGTGAGTGTCCTGCATAGTGCAGGGGTTGGAATAGATGACCCAAGAGGTCCCTTCCCACTCTGTGATTCTATGAGAAGTTGGCATTGGATAGCATCTCCTGTCCCTCCCCCCCATCGGAGGATGCAGCTTTGGGCTGAATTCTCAGCAGAAACCAAGCGCTGAAAGGAAGGGGGGTGGCAGCTGAGGACAAGATGAACCTTGTATTCCCCATCTGCTAATGATCCTGTGAGATGTCTGGTGTGAAGACAAAGGGAGAGGATGAGGCAGGTGTTTGGGGAGGGAGGGGTTGGAGTGAGATGCTTGGATGCTGCTGGATCATCCCCCCCCCCCTGCAATTTCTGGTAGCTAGGCTGCGTTTTCTCAGCTCTTGCTTTTCTCTGCTGTCTGGGGAGCTGGGGCTGCTAATTCCTGCCTGGGTCGCACGTTCCAGCTGCCATGCATAATTCACACCAGAGGATGTGGCCTGTGCCTGAGAGCTCCCCCCCTGTGAAACACCACCACCCCTGTTGTAAAAATAGCAGCAAGGCCTAAGAATGGCACCGAGTCAGTTCCCCTGCCTCAGGATTGTGTCTTTGACCGGGGGCCACTACTGCCTTGAACTCTCTAATCCCTATTTCTGTAAGAGGCTGGGGGAGGTACAGCATGAATGACTCAGGAATGGAGCAGGGCCACTTCATGCTGTTGGTTTGGCCTATGAGCTCCACACTGAGCTGATCCCTGCTTTGGGGCAAATTAGCATCTTAGGGAGAAACTGGGCAAGGTTCACCTTGCTCCTTGGTGAACTAGCTTTCTGCATGTGGGGTACAGGTAGAGATTGGTTGATTTCCCCATGTAAGGCACCCCTGCCCCTTTGTGCTGTGACCATGGGATGATCCAGACCAACCCCTGGGAGAGAGCTCTGCCTATACCCAGGTGATTTTAACAGGGACAGGACCCCTAGTGGGATCATTTCCCCCCACTACTTGGCAGGTCTCGTCCTGATCAGTCCTGCAACTGCTCCCCCCCCCCTTTGGAAAGGAGTGTACATTAACTGGCCGGCCAAACTTAGCCCCGAGAAATGCTGTAACTTGGCAGCTGGTATTGAATTACATTGAACAAGCATATGAGCCTGAATGTGCTTTTTGTGCAAAATTTGTTCTTCTAGTCAGAAGAGCAAGGATGCCTCTGAATTAGTCCCGCCCCCCTGAACTGAGGGACAGCCAGCCTCCAGGTGGGCCTGGGGATCCCCCGTAATTACAGCTCACCTTCCAATGACACAGATCAGTTCTGCTGGAGGAAATGGGAACTTTGCAGAGTGGACTCTGAGGTGTTGTACCCCACTGAGGTCCCTGTCCTCCCCAGGTTCTACCCCAAATCTTGGCAACCCTAACTCCCCACCTGGCAACCCTCCAAAAAGATTTTGGAAACCTGACTTTACTCACCTCAGCTGGGGCTGGGGAGGCTTAGGGAGGGTTTGATTCCCCGCTCCTCCAGGTTAAGATCCTCAGTCTGGACCTGCTCAGAGGTACTCTCCATTTGGGGCTGAATACTGGCATTAGGAATACTTTAAGGTAGCGGTCCCCAACCTTTCTCTGGTCAGGGACTGCCTCCGGGGTGAGGTGAGAGCCAACGGCCCAGGTGCTGCGAAAATGTGCACGTGCACGTTTTCACCACCAGGGGGCGCTAACACGCATGCGCAGCAACTGCACACATGCGCGTTTGCGTCACCAGCGTGCCGGCGGCTGCACCTGCCTCTTCCCTTCCTTCTCGCTGCGGGTGGGGGGAGGCAGGCACTGCTGCCAGCGGCCCGATACCATGGCCTTTGTGGCCTGGCACTGGGCCGCGGACTGGGGGTTGATGACCCCTGCTTTAAGGGGCACAAACTCTGGCCCCAAAGGCCTCATTTTCCTGCCTCTGTGCTCATGGCCTCCCGGAGGCCTGTAGTGAACCATGAAAGCCGCCTCAAAATCTTTCCAACTCAAGGCTCTGTATTACGGCAGCATTTCTGTGAGGAAGCGTCTCAAGCCACAGGGCTGGAGGGGTGAGAAGATCCCAAAGGGGACCCCCTTCTCTGTAGAACAGCCTTTCTCAACTTTTTTTCCATTGAGAAACCCCTGAAACATTCTTCAGGGTTCGAGAAACCCCAGAAGTGGCACGTTAATGCAGAATAGGGTTGGGAAGCCGAGCTGTGGACACACCCACTCAGGGCCCCTCCCCCTTCCACCCCCCTTCAGGCTCCATTGGCCTTTTTGGGGATGGGGCAGGTCAACATATATATATAGTCAGATCACCTGATAAACGTTTAACAGGTTTTTAAAAAATGTATTGAAAATTGCTTCCAAGGCTGTCAAGAAATCCCAGGGTTTGACAGAACCCTGGCTGAGAAAATTTGCTGTAGAACGAAGTTTGACTTCAGAAGCACCTTAGATCCAGGGGGCCAGAATATCCTCAGTCGTTACATGGAGGTGGTGGTGGGGTTTCACTTGCCTGGAACTGTCATATACTTATTTACTGCCGTTCACAGATCTTGATAACTGCCTTAATCCAATCTCGGCTATTATAGCCCAGTTTTTTATATAATAAGCATTTTATTATTCTCTGCTGACTAATAAGGGCCTTCCTTTTTACCTTTCGCCCATCCTAGACTGATAGCAAGTAGACGTACTTGGCAGCTACAGTCAGCGGATTAATTTTTTATGGATTCAAACATTTAAAACCTTTAAATTGTTTTTTTTTACTGTTTTATCAAACTGAATTGTTATATTGAATTTGTTGCAAACTGCCCCAAGGCAGCTATGCTGAGATGAGTGGTCATAGAAATTGATCTATAACTAACTAAAATGCAAATTTATAGCCCACCCAGGGCTCCAGGTGGCTAAGGACGGGTAACCAGAGGTAAGGTAAAGGTATCCCCTGTGCAAGCACCGGATCATGTCTGACCCTTGGGGTGACGCCCTCTAGCGTTTTCATGGCAGACTCAATATGGGGTGGTTTGCAGTGCCTTCCCCAGTCATTACCAATTACCCCTCAGCAAGCTGGGTCCTCATTTTACCGACCTCGGAAGGATGGAAGGCTGAGTCAACCTTGAGCTGGCTGCTGGGATTGAACTCCCAGCCTCATGGGCAGAGCGTCAGACTGCATGTCTGCTGCCTTACCACTCTGCGCCACAAGAGGCTCAATAACCACAGGTATGTTCATGTAATAAACTAGCCATTCATAACAAACATTTCAAATTATTATTTAAATTATATTGATGAAATTAATTGAAAAGAAATTCCGTCTAAACATCAGGAAGAAGTTCCTGACAGAGCGGTTTTTAGCCACCGAGTCACACTGTTGACTCATGTTTATTGTGTGGTCTACTAAGACTTCTAGATCCTAGACTACTAATTCAAAAGAAATTCCATCTAAACATCCGGAAGAAGTTCCTGACAGTTAGAGCGGCTTCTCAGTGGAACAGGCTTCCTCGGGAGGTGGTGGGTTCTCCATCTTTGAAGTTTTTAAACAGAGGCTGGAGAGCCATGTGACAGAGAGGCTGATTCTGTGAAGGCAAAGGGGGGTGGCAGGTGACAGTGGAGGAGCGATAGTGTTGTGCATAGTACAGGGGGTTGGACTAGATGACCCAAGAGGTGCTTTCCAACTCTATGATTCTATGATTTATATTACTTATTAAGCCACCTCTATTAGGGTAAAGGGTGAACTTCATTTCTGCTGGACGATTGGTTTAAGGACGGTGCATTCTTGTTTTTTGGGGGAGAGAGGCCAGTGTTGTCTCTGTGTTAATGACCTGATTTCCTCCATAGGCCTGGCGGAAAGGCTGTCTTGCAGGCCCTGCGGAACTGTGCTAGTTCCAGTAGGGCCCAGAGGTTATTAAAAACATACAATTTAGAATTCTATGATTAAGTTGTGTCTGTGTGTGTGAAAGCTGCCTCTTGACATGTCCCCAGAGGTGATTAGGCTATGACAGCAAATCAGTATTTTATAAATGGAGGGGGAGGTCTGCATTCCTCAGTGTGAATTTCCTCATCTCAACCCTAGTGGGACAGCTCTGACTTGCAGACCCTCCAGAAATGTTGAAGGTATCTTGACTCTACACAGCCCTTCCTGGCAATTGAACAACCCCCCCCCCCAATCTATATGTAAGGGTTGAGGATCTTCTGTTCCACTGTATATGACAAAGTTTGTGTGCCCACAAAAGCTTACCCCTTGAATAAACTATGTTGGCTCTTCAGGACGCCCACAGACTCGAACTCTCTTTTGTTGCTTCAGACCTCCATGGCCCCACCACTTGAAACTCTGCCCCCAAAGCTTCCCCCCAATTGGTTTAAACATTGGCACCTTGTCCCAGTGGGCTGGTGCCATACCCCACCTGTGGTCCATGAGGAATGGGCACAAATTCTGCCCTGCCTGTTTGGAGACATGATGAAAACACATAATCCTACACTGCCCCTTATGGGTGAAGGAGAATGGAATGGTTGGCCCCCCTCCACTGGCTGGCTGATAGAAGCAAAGAGCTCAGCAGAAGAGCTGGACAGCCAGATCTGGGCCTCTGTGTTGCTAGGTCATGGGCTGCAGAAGCAGTGCCTGCTCACGATGTCCTGGGTGCGTGTGGAAGGGGCTGGTCACTGAGCATGGATGCCTGACTCATATGGGTACACCTGGCCTGGTGCAGCCATTGGCTCAGGAACTTTCCTGGTGGAGGGGGGCACTAAGTGCTGGCCCACATAGGAGTGGGGAGGCCCTGATTGGCCCAAAATAGCAAGAGTTAGGGTTGCATCTAAGGATGCCAGCCTCCAGGTTGGCCCTGGAAATCCCCCAAAATTGCAACTCATCTCGAGGACAGAGATCAGTTTTTCTGGAGTAAATGGGAGCGTTGGGGGGGGGGGCAGTCTCTAGCTTTGCCACTAGGGATGCCAGCCTCCAGGTGGGTCCTGGGGATCCCCCAGAATTACAGCCCGTCTCCAGATGATAGAGGACAGCTCCCCTGGAGAGACTGGGAGCTTTGAATGATGGATGTCTATGACATTGGGCCCTACTGAAGTCCCTGTCCTCCTCTAGGCTCCTACCCCAATCTCCAGGACTTTATTTACATTTATTTGACTTATAGCCCGCTACTCTCAGTCAAGCCAGTCCATGGTGAGTAACAGTAAAACCCCCCCAAAAAACCTTCACAGTAAAATCTCCCCATAAGATAAAAGTTATCCCTCTTAGCAGCAAACAAGAGAGACAGGGTCACAGAGCTGCTCTCAGAGGGATGGATTGGTCCTTCTTGGGTGCAGGGAGCCCCAGTCTGCTCATCTGCCATGACCCTCCTCTTGTGGCCCGGGTACTCACTGGCCGCATCTGTCTTTTGGGGTCTGGGCCCTTTGTTCATTTGTTTGGGATGTCAAAGCGGCTTACGGGGCATCGCAGGAGGTTGGGGGGGGGCATGTGGAAAAGCAGTGTACCAGAACAGCTTAGGGGATAGGGGTGGATTAGCGCACGGAAAAGAGGAGGAAGCAGCTGGGGGGGGGGAGAAGCTGCCATGAATTGGCCAAGCTCTGGGAGGGGGTCATTTTACAGGGACAAGTAAGTTTGGAGGTGGGAAGAACTGCTGCTCCAGCATGCCAGGTTCCTCCTTAGCCTGTGGCACCCAAAGATCTTGGGCCTGTGCCTTCCCTGGCAGGGCGAGCCAGATGGTGCCCGGCTAACCCCCTTCTCCGCTTTAGACCTATTAGAGAACAGATTAAGGGATGAGAGGCTTCCACAACTGAAGGGGGGCGAGGGAGACTAGGAGTATGCTGGGGGGGCAGTGGAAAGCAGGCTTGGAGAGGCTTTGCTTTCGGACAGCTTTGGGGTCTACACAGTTGGGAATTCATAAGGGCAGCATTGGGGAATCTCCTAAACGAAGCCGTCTCCCACCTTGCAGAGGTGCTAGATTTCTTGTCAGACCTGAATCTCAGGTTGCCAACTCAGGATTGGGAAATCAGTGGTGTTCAAGGAGAGGAGACCCTCAGCAGGTTGTAGAGGCCACCATCCAAAGCAGCCATCTTTCTGCAGACTCTGTGGTTTGGAGGTCAGTGCAATTCTGGGAAATCTCCAGACCCTACATGGAAGGCTGGCAACTCTCCAAGCCTTCTGGCAAGCAGAAATGGAGAAGTTGGACTCCACTTCTCTCCCTGACCCTTCATTTCTGAGTAAGAATTTGCTGGAATAATGAAGAAAACATTCCTTTTTTTTATTATTGCATATCTTACCCTTTTTTGTTGCTGTTTTTCCTTGTTTTGTATTTTGTAAAAACCACGTTTTTTCTGTGAAATATTTACATTGCAGCAGAGAGCCGGCCATGCAGGAGCAGGCACAGTAATGCCCCCCCTCTCCCTTTTCCTTAAAGCAAGCCCCACCCCCATTCTTTCTAAAAAGCCACCCCACCCTACACATGTACCGATTCATGCATCTTCTCTACCCAGTTCATAGAAAGGAAGGCGGCTTAGGCACAAGTTACCGTGAATCCCACTGTTCCCACTTGCACCATAGAGTGTTGAGAAGAGTTAAAGGATTGGGGCCAAATGAAGGGATGGAAGGGAGGGCCTTCTGCCCCTCCTCCTGCCACCTGGCTCCCAAGGGGCTGAATTTCCCCAGCCAGCCCTTAAAGTGAATGTGACCCCCCCTTCCTCTTACAAAGAGAGGAAGGGTTTGGGAAAGCACCCGCCAAATATTGCATCATGAACCTGGGAGGTATTGTGGTCAGTTCAGTTCAGTTCAATCTTTTTTTTTCTTTTTTGCGTTGGCGACTTCTGATCAGCTGAGTGCACTTTCTCTCCCCCCCACCCCCTATGACTGTGGGATCGGAACCGGGCTCAGACGTAGGCAGACTCGCTCGACTGTGTCCGTCCGAGTGTAGGCACTTGGGCCAGGGAAGAAATGTCCTTCTTGCGCACTTCGCAGATGGATTTCCGCCTGGCCTGCACGCCCCGGATGGCTGTCTTGATCTTGCGCCAGCCCAGGTGGTTCAGTTCGGCCAGGTTAAGGAGGACGCAGATGCCGCTGACAGCAAACATAAAGACCAAGAAGACTGTCTTCTCAGTGGGGCGGGAGACGTAGCACTCCACCTCCTTGACACATGGGTAACGGTCGCATTCGAAGATGGCAGGTACGTTGAAGCCGTAGAGGAAGTACTGGCCCGCAAGGAATCCAATCTCCAAGGCATTGCGGAAAACCACCTAGGGGAGGAAAACAGTTTTTCAGTTGACAGAATTTGCATCCCACCTTTCTGGTGGCGAACCACTTAAAACTTACATGATAGAATAATGTCTTTAAAACCATTAAAATCACTCCCCCATACACATCATTAAAACAATGGGGAAAAGAGTTAAAATAAAATACAAAAGACATCAAAACAGATCAAAATGGGTTGCCCTGTTAGTCTGTCTGCTCCAGCTGAACAGGGCAAGAGTACCGTAACAATAAACAAAATATTGTGGCACTGAGTCACTGCTCACTTCTTTAGACAGCTGGTAGAAAATAGCCAGTGTCCAGGAGCACTTTCAAGACCAACGAATGTTTGGCAGGGGAGAAGGTTCTGTGAGTGACTGCTCACGTTTTCAAGATTGGCAGCCATCTGTGGCAGGAAAAAAGCCAGAATCCAGGAGCACGTGGAGGACTAACCAAATTTGTGCCAGGGCATAAGCTTCTTCATTTCTTCAAGATGGAGAAGATGTTTCTTCAAGATGTTTGTCTGCCTGTAGCAGGAGAAAAGAGCCAGAGTCCAGGAGCACCTGAGAAATACAGTCTGAAGAAGTGAGCAGCAACTCCCAGAAGCTCCTCCCGGGCCACCAATTCTGCTAGTCTTGACACTGGCTCTTTTCTCTTGCTTCAGACAGACCATCATAATGAAGCAAGCCAGGACTCCCAAAAGGCTCACACCCTGCCAAACTTTTGTGAAACTAGGCTCTCGCTATTTTCTATGACACAAGATGTCATAGTCCCTTTGTATACGGCACTGGTCAGACCACACCTGGAGTACTGTGTGCAGTTCTGGAGGCCTCACTTCAAGAAGGATGTAGATAAAATTGAAAGGGTACAGAGGAGAGCGCCGAAGATGATCTGGGGCCAAGGGACCAAGCCCTATGAAGATAGGTTGAGGGACTTGGGAATGTTCAGCCTGGAGAAAAGGAGGTTGAGAGGGGACATGATAGCCCTCTTTAAGTATTTGAAAGGTTGTCATTTGGAGGGCAAGATGCCTTTCCCGTTGGCTGCAGAGGAAAGGGCACGCAGTAATGGGTTTAAACTTCAAGTACAATGATATAGGCTAGATATCAGGAAAAAAAATTTCACAGTCAGAGTAGTTCAGCAGTGGAATAGGCTGCCTAAGGAGGTGGTGAGCTCCCCCTCACTGGCAGACTTCAAGCAAAGGTTGGATACACACTTTTCTTGGATGCTTTAGGATGCTTAGGGCTAATCCTGCGTTGAGCAGGGGGTTGGACTAGATGGCCTTCCAACTATGATTCTATGATTCTACTGATAAAAACATCCTCCTTTCCTAACCAAAGGAGGGCGCGGAGAGAATACCAAACAAAACCGAAGAGTCTTAAGGCCACTCCCAGGTTCCAGCCTTCTCAATCTCAGTAGGGCCTCCAAAGACTACCTTTATTAAGTCTGTGGGTTCAGTAGATACAGACATGGCTCTTTGAAAACAATCAGCTCTTTGTTAACTCCAAACTCCAACCAGAAACACCGAACATTGAATATAGAAACAGCACAAACTTATATACAGTCAAGCCAGCCCACCGTAAGCCAGCCCTGATTGGTCCTTAACAGACAATTCCATTGTTCCACAACCTTACACCAAGGCAGTCCCTGATAGGGTAATTTACAATCCTTTATTTGCATGAGTCCCAGTAGCACCACATTGAGCTGCATAACAACCCCTCGTGGCTAGGCAGGTTCACAAGGGTTTAGACTAGGATCCCTCACCTTTTGGAGGCTGTGGGCATGTTTGGGTGGGGGGGGGGTAAGAAACAAACCTTCAAAATGTCCGCCAAAGCACAATGATAATGGTGAATGTGTATTCATGTAGTTGCAAACTAGATCAGTGATGAAATTTGAAATTTAAAATGTGGAATATGAAAGTATCCCAACAGAAATAATGACTGTTGTATTGTATAGTATATAATTGTATATAATTCTTTAGAATTATAATACTTTAGAATTATAATGATGAAGGGGATGCTAAGGAGAAATATTTTCTGTTTTTAAAGTCTGTAATATATACTTATCCTTGATATGTACATTTGCAATTAGGTTATAGAATCCTTCTTTTCCTTTTAGTATCCCTTCTATACTATTACTTCTATGACATAGCAATCAAGATTGATCTCAACCAGGGGTGGCCAAACTGCGGCTCTCCAGAGGTCAATGAACAACTATTCCCATGAGCCCCTGCTGATGGGGCTCATGGGAATTGTAGTCCCTGGGTCCCTGGAGAGCCACAGTTTGGCTATCCCTGATCTATATTATTGCATTGTTTCTAAAATTTAAAGATATGCAGAATGTCTGCCACGGGAGGCAGAGCTGAGTGGAATACCTCACACCTCCTGGAAAGGTGGAAGCCCAACAGGGAAATGGAACTATGGACTGACTAAGGAAAGCCCCAATCCTTATCCATTCTCTTCATCTGCCAATGGAAACTCCTTGAATTTGAAGGAGGGCAGCCAATAACAAGCCCTGCCTTGTAATAGCCCCACCAATATTCTGAAAAAAATAGTGAGTCCCAGGGGAAGTCCTGGTAGGTGTCTTGTGGAACTCACAAGCACTGCACTGGGTAACCATGGATTAGACAGCCCTTTGTGTAGTTTGGTCCCAAACCATAAGCCGAGGTGGCCATAGTTTGCCTCTCCAGATGTCTATGAGCCCCTCCTTGCAGTGTGCTGGCAAGGGCTTTTGGCAATTGTAGCCCATGGACATCTAAAGATACACAGTTTGGGTTTAGTTGATGGTGACAGATTATTTATAGGGTTGTGGTAGAAGCCTGGAAGCTCAGCGAAATGAGGGTCTCCCCCTCCTCCCATGAACAGGCTCTGGCTTTTTGTTTGATGTACACATTATCGGAGGGAGGGGGACTCCCCACAAGGCTAATCTACTTGGCATGCAGAAAGTCCCTGGTTCAATCCCCAGCATCTCCAGTTAAAAGGACCAGGCAGGAGGGGATGGGAAAGACCTCCTCCTGAGACTACCCATTTGTGATGGTCCATGTGGGACATGTCCCTAAATACCATCGCTCCTATTAAAAAAATCTATCAAGATCTGGGGAGGAAGCTCAAGCAAATGGGGGCACAAGTGGTATTCTCTTCAATCTTGCCTGTCAAGGGAAGAGGAATGCGTTGGGAGAGGAAGATAATGGAGGTGAATCACTGGCTGCGTAGTTGATGCCGGCAAGAAGAGTACCTACAGGTTACTAGGCACTGTAGATCAGTCATCAGAAAGGCCAAAGCTGAGAGTGAGCTAAGATTGGCCAGGGAAGCCCATTGTAACAAGAAAAGATTTTTCAGTTATGTGAGGAGCAAACGTAAAGTAAAGGAGGTGTGGATGGACAAACTCTAACGGAGGATGCAGAAAAAGCAGAAAGGCTTAGTGCCTATTTTACATCTGTTTTTTCCCACAGAAAGTGTTTAGGCACATCTAGAGATGGCCGTAGCCAAAGGATAGTGTCTGAGTGGCAGGTTAACATGGACAGAGAGGTTGTCGAGAGGCATTTAGCTGCACTGGATGAGTTCAAATCCCCTGGTCCGGATGAAATGCACCCGAGAGTGCTCAAAGAACTTTCCAGAGAACTTGCACAGCCCTTGTCCATCATCTTCGGGACCTCTTTAAGGACTGGAGATGTCCCGGAGGACTGGAAGAGAGCAAACGTTATTCCGATCTTCAAAAAAGGGAGGAAGGATGACCCGGGAAACTACAGACCAGTGAGTCTGACCTCTGTTGTGGGGAAGATAATGGAGCAGATATTAAAGGGAGCAATCTGCAAACATCTGGAGGACAAATTGGTGATCCAAGGAAGTCAGCATGGATTTGTCTCCAACAGGTCCTGCCAGACCAACCTGGTTTCCTTTTTTGACCAAGTAACAGGTTTGCTGGATCGGGGAAATTCGGTTGATGTCATTTACTTGGATTTTGACAAGCTTTTTGTAAAGCTTTTTGACAAGATTTTGTAAAGCTTTTGACAAGGTTCCCCATAATGTTGTGATGGATAAGTTGAAGGACTGCAATCGGGATTTTCAGATAGTTAAGTGGATAGGGAATTGGTTAGAGAACCACACTCAAAGAGTTGTTGTCAATGGTGTTTCATCAGACTGGAGAGAGGTGAGTAGCGGGGTACCTCAGGGCTCGCTGCTCGGCCCGGTACTTTTTAACATATTTATTAATGATCTAGATGAGGGGGTGGAGGGACTACTCATCAAGTTTGCAGATGACACCAAATTGGGAGGACTGGCAAATACTCCGGAAGATAGAGACAGAGTTCAACGAGATCTGAACACAATGGAAAAATGGGCAAATGAGAACAAGATGCAATTTAATAAAGATAAATGTAAAGTTCTGCATCTGCGTCAGAAAAATGAAAAGCATACCTACTGGATGGGGGATACGCTTCTAGGTAACACTATGTGTGAACGAGACCTTGGGGTACTTGTGGATTGTAAACTAAACATGAGCAGGCAGTGTGATGCAGCGGTAAAAAAGGCAAATGCCATTTTGGGCTGTATCAACAGGGGCATCACATCAAAATCACAAGATGTCATAGTGTCATTGTATATGGCACTGGTCAGACCACACCTGGAGTACTGTGTGCAGTTCTGGAGGCCTCACTTCAAGAAGGACGTAGATAAAATTGAAAGGGTACAGAGGAGAGCGACAAAGATGATCTGGGGCCAAGGGACCAAGCCCTATGAAGATAGGTTGAGGGACTTGGGAATGTTCAGCCTGGAGAAAAGGAGGTTGAGAGGGGACATGATAGCCCTCTTTAAGTATTTGAAAGGTTGTCACTTGGAGGAGGGCAGGATGCTGTTTCTGTTGGCTGCAGAGGAGAGGACACGCAGTAATGGGTTTAAACTTCAAGTACAACGATATAGGCTAGATATCAGGAAAAAGTTTTTCACAGTCAGAGTAGTTCAGCAGTGGAATAGGCTGCCTAAGGAGGTGCCTCACTGGCAGTCTTCAAGCAAAGGTTGGATACACACTTTTCTTGGATGCTTTAGGATGCTTAGGGCTGATCCTGCGTTGAGCAGGGGGTTGGACTAGATGGCCTGTATGGCCCCTTCCAACTCTATGATTCTATGATTCTAGACCCTGGAGAGCCATGAAGTGGGGCTGGAGCTCAGTGGAAGAATTTCTGAATGCAGAAGGTACCTCATTCAATCCCCAACATCTGCAGTTAAAGGACCAGACTGGTGGGGGGTGGGGGAGAACTTCGCCTGAGAAGCTTGGCATACAGAAGGTCCCTCATTCAGTTCTCAGCATATCCAGTTAAGAGGACCAGGCAGGGAAAGGCCTCTGCCTGAGACCCTGGAGAGCCATTAAATGGGGCTGGAGCTCAGTGGCAGAGCCTCTGCTTGGCATGCAGAAGGTCCCCAGTTCAATCCCCAGCATCTCCAGTTAAAAGGACCAGGCAGGAGGGGATGGGAAAGGCTTCCACCTAAGACCCTGGATAGCCACTGCTGGCGTCAGTAAGCAATGCTGATTTTGATGGACCAGGGTCTGGTCCAAAACATGGCAGCTTCATGTGTTCATCTGCTGCAGCGCTGCCATTCATTCATGCCTGATCAGCCCATAAACAGAAAGGACTTATTGGCATTCCTCCAGTTTGTTTAATTCATAGTTTATCCCTTTTTCACTAGTTCAGGCAGCGGTCCCGTACCGGTCTGTAGATCAGTCGGTACCAGGCCACGGCTCCTCCTCGTCCTCCTCCCCGGCTGCTGCCTCGGAGGCTGCCCTGCCACTCTGCCGCTGGCTCACCTTTGGTGCTCTCCGGCAGCCGCCATGGCTGGGGCTCCCCCTTGGCCTGGCACTGCGCAGCTGCTGCTGGCAGCGCCCCCCAGTGGGCGGTGGGAAGTCAGGAGCGCCAGCGGGAAAGCAAGCAGAGCAGGGGCTCAGGTGGTGGCGGCGGCGACATCCCTTGTCAAAAGGCAAAAAGTGCGCTTCAATCCAGCTGTAGAAATAGTGAGGCACACTGAACCCACAAGCAAGCAAAATGACTAAGAAACAGATGTCTTTGCAACAGAATGCGTTAGGGCAGTGGTCGAGGGGAGAGGAGTAGTCTACCCCCTGGTTGACCGGTCCCCAGTGATAAAAAGTTTGGGGACCAGTGAGTTCAGGTGCTTCTGCCAGTCTGGAGAATCCCGGTTGCCACCAACAGAAGATTGTTAACCCGATGCACACCATGCATCTCCCAAATCTATCTTTACAGTCCTAAGGTCTGTTTTACCCAGAAAACACAAGCTGAATTCTAAAACAGATTCCCTGCTTATGTCACTGCAGACAGCCAAGACTCCTCTGTCTGGTCTCCTCTTCCCTCCCCACAGGGAACAGTCTTCTTATAACATACGTACGGGGGAGTCCAATTTTGCTCAGGTGTAGAGCTATTAGTATGTCAGGGCTGTCAGAGAAATTGCAGTGGAATTTTTTGCTGAGTAAGAAGAAGTAGAAGAAGAAGAGCTGTTTTTCATACCCTGCTTTACACTACCCGAAGGAGCCTGAAAGTGGCTTATGAACACCTTTCCTTTCCTCACAACAGACACCCTGTGAGGCATGTTGAATTGAGAGAGCTCTGAGTTAGATGGCCCAAGGTCACCCAGTTTGGCTGCAGGTGGAGGAAGACTCAGGAATTGAACCCAGCCCCCCAGATTACAGGCCACCACTTTTAACCACCACATCAGACAGGACGGCAAGTACAAGGAATCCCATTTCAGAGAGTAGCCATATTGTTCTGCAGAAGACACAGGTTCAAATCCAGGTCCACCTCAGAGACTGACATGGATTTTCAAGAAAGAGCTTTTGAGTCAGGGTACCTTTTGTCAGAGGGTGAAAGCTTATTCCTGAAAAATCTTGTTGGGTGTCTAAGGGGCTACCAGACTCAAAAGCAGGAATCCAGAGGATGGGTCGAAAGTACCCACATTGAGGGATTTTGGCAACTCTAGACTTGGCTGAGGCCAAATGGGAATTGTCTCATGTCAGGTTGGCCACAGATGGATGGCCTGGCCAGATGCGGCTTGCAAAATTATTCTGTTTGTCATAGATGGTTCTAGGAATGCATACCCTAAATCAGAATACTGGTCCAACAATGTCAATATTATCCACTCACTACAGGCAGCAGCTCTCCAGGATCTCAGGCAAGGTCTTTCCCATCTTTTCCTGCCTGGTCCTTTTAATGGAGATGCTGGGGATTGAACTTGGGACCTTCTGCATGCCAAGCAGAGGCTCTGCCACTGAGCTCACATCCCATTTAATGGCTCTCCAGGGTCTCAGGTGGAGGTCTTTCCCACCCCCTTCTGCTTGGTCCTTTTAATTGGAGATGCTGCGGACTGAACCGGGGACCTTCTGTGTGCCAAGGAGAGAATCTCCTGCTGAGCCATGGCCCCTCCCCTAACAGACTGATCAAGGAACAGGGAATGTTTCCTCAAAGAAGGAAGGTGGCTAATAAATGCTTTAAATAAATACATAATAATTAACAGGCCTCATTTCCACAGGACTGTGTCAGCAGGGGCAGTCTTTCCAAGTGGCATATGGGTGTGTGTGCGTGTGTGAAGACTCTCTGTGGCTGTTGATAAGGTTGCGGGTATGGGCAAAGGACAGATTATTTGGTTCACAGAGCACAACAGAGATTTAGGGGTCTTAGAGGATGGGAAATATGACACAAGCCAACTGTGGAATGCTGCAGCATTGCCATTGCTATTCCAGATATGTGAGATTCCAGCCGGAACTGCAGAGACTTGCAGGAGAGTACCTCTCTGGTGGAAAGTAACTTGTTCAAGGGGTCTTTCGTTCGGTAGATTCTTCTTTTTATGGTCACTGCCACTTTCATCTGTCCCTCTCCCTCCCCAAATCCTGACAATTTCATTTCCAACATCTGTGAGAACTAATAGTCTGCTGCTGGTTGAGGGTTGGTTTACCCAGGTGTAATACTACAAAACCTGACAACTGGAAGGCTGGATCTCCACAGCTGGACTGGGGCCTCCCCCCTGTCTGGGGCCTCATGCTGGCTCCCTTCTATGCTCCCATTGCAAAGCATTAGACCTGACTATCAAGCTACACTTTGCTCAATCACGCAGGGTAAGCCTACTACCTTGGATGCAGCCCAGGATCACATTGGCCTGACGTGCTGCAGCATTGCATAGTTGGCTTTTGTCCTGTTTCTCATCCTCTAAGATCCCTATGAGGGGGTATAATAAGAGGGCAGATTGTCCAGGCATACTGTGGGGCTTCTCCCCTCCCATAACTGCTGAAGACTGACCTGGATGATATAGAAGCGGGAGATACCTTCTTGGCGCTTGACCTTAGAGCTCTTCGGGGGCCGCATGGGGGTGCTGGGGATCTCCTTAACTTCCAGGCAGTCAGGCTCCTCCTTGGATGAGCCATCTGGGTTCTGGACCAGGATGCCGTTGACATTCTTTACCTTTCTGCCATCACGGGCACAGTCCTTCTCCAGCAGTGGGTAGAGGAAGGAGTACCGCCGGTCGCGCTGCTTGGCCGACTGGTGCACAGAGTAGGTGATGAAGCAGAGGCTGGGGGTGCAGACCAGGATGATCTGGAAGACCCAGTAGCGGATGTGGGAGATGGGGAAGGCCTTGTCATAGCAGGCCTGGTTGCAGCCCGGCTGCAGGGTGTTGCACATGAACATCGTCTGCTCATCCTCGTAGACTGTCTCCCCCACAATGGCCACAATTAGGATGCGGAAGATCACCACCACCGTCAGCAAGATCCTGGAGGGGAGGGGGAGGATAGCAAGAGACTAGGGATAGGTGAGACAGTGAGGCAACAACCCCTGGAGGGGACCTCTCTGGACTGAGCTTGAGAACCTGAAAAAGCCCTGCTGGATCAGACCAGGGGTCCATCCAGTCCAGCCTCCTGCCACACACATTGGCCAACCAGTTCCTCTGGAGAGACAACCACAGAGCACAGAGGCTGAGGCCTTCATAAGAACCTAAGAACAGCCCTGCTGGGTCAGACTAGTGGTCCATCTAGTCTAGCATCCTTTCTCCCACAAGGGCCAACCCATTCCTCTGAAGGACCAACTATAAGGCAGAGCTCTGCTGGGTCAGATCAGGGAGAGGGTCCAGCCAGTCCAGCCTCCCATCTCACACAGGGGCCAGCCAGTTCCCCTGGAGGGCCAGCCACAGGGCAGAGAGGCCGAGGCCTTCCCATGATAAACCTATAAGAACAGCCCTGCTGGTAAGACGAGGGAGGGTCCATCTCATCCACCTCCTGTCTCACACAGGGACCAGCCAGTGCCTCTGTAGGGCCAACCACAAGGCCAAGGCTTTCCCTGATAAGAATATAAGAAGATCCCTCTGGGTCAGACCAGGACCAGTTCCCCTGGAGGTCCAGCCACAGGGCAGAGAGGCTTAAGCTTTCCCCTGATAATATAAGAAAAGGCCAGCTGGGTCAGACCAGGGAGAGTCCATCTAGTCCAGCCTCCCATCTCACACAGTGGCCAACCACAAAAGAAGAGTTGGTTCTTATATGCCGCTTTTCCCTAACCGAAGGAGGCTCAAAGCGGCTTACAGTCGCCTTCCCATTCCTCTATGCCCTATTCCACAGGGCATAAGAACCTAAGAACAGCCCTCCTGGGTCAGAATATTGGTCCATCTAGTTCAGGATCCTGTCTCACACAGTGGACAGCCTGTTCCTCTGAAGGGCCAACTATAGGGCAGAGAGGCAGAATCCGACATGTATTTCTGCTATGATTCAGTAGTATGTAGTCCTGTTCATATTTATTACCTTGCCATGCCTAGGCTTAGCTAACACCCAAAGTTTTCCAAGCATACCAGATGCCATAACATTCCTCACCTCCCCCCTCCCTCCCAGGTCTGTTTGAGCTCTTTCCCATCTTTTTTCACCCATAGTTGTTATCAAGATGTTGTGATTTCCTTGCCAGGGTATGTGTTTTATGTTTCCAGAAAGGGAAGAACCACCCCCGAACCCTATATGTGTCTGCTGGTATTCTGTATGGTAGTTCTAAGTATGCCTTACGTGTAGCAGCTTGCTTTGCTCTAAAAACGAAACCTATCTAGAAAGATTTGCTTTTCTTGGAGTGAATGATGAGTCTCTCAGTTAGCTAGAACGGTGACAGAATTATTGGCCACTTTCTGCTTGGGGAAGCAAGTAGTGGAGGAGGTTGGACATCAGTTAGACATCAGTTCCTGAGAGGCCTAAGCTGCACGAACCTGAGCCATCCATCTCAGAAGGAGCCTGGAGCATTCCTAGGACCTCGACTGCTGGAGCCAGTGAGGGAATGTCAAGAACCTTGACTGTGGGATTGGGCACAACATCACTGAGAACCACTTTATCTGGGGTGGGACAAATGGCACCCAGAGCTGGGGGGGGGGGTTGGAGCCTGTGAATGGAACCGTGCAGGGGGAGCTGCATATCAACCCCCCCAGCACTAAACCCAGAGATACTCCAGGAACCAAGGAAGCTTCGAGCCCTGTTAGATAGAATCATAGAATCATAGAGTTGGAAGGGGCCATACAGGCCATCTAGTCCAACCCCCTGCTCAACGCAGGATCAGCCCTAAGCATCCTAAAGCATCCAAGAAAAGTGTGTATCCAGCCTTTGCTTGAAGACTGCCAGTGAGGGGGAGCTTACCACCTCCTTAGGCAGCCTATTCCACTGCTGAACTACTCTGACTGTGAATTTCCCCCTCCTGATATCTAGCCTATATTGTTGTAGTTTAAACCCATTACTGCGTGTCCTTTCCTCTGCAGCCAATGGAAACAGCATCCTGCCCTCCTCCAACCTTTCAAATACTTAAAGAGGGCTATCATGTCCCCTCTCAACTTCCTTTTCTCCAGGCTGAACATTCCCAAGTCCCTCAACCTATCTTCATAGGGCTTGGTCCCTTGGCCCTAGATCCCTTGGTCCCAGAAAAATGGCTCACCTGACAAGTTGTTATTTTTCCTGGTCTAGGTGCATGGAAGATTGTGGCCATCTGTTTGCAGATGGGGTGGCAAATGTCCTACATGTGGCCGCTTTCCTCAAGAAGGCAGCGGCTGATTGGTACGAGGGTCTATTCAACATTGAGGCACCCAAACTGATGGACTATGATCTGTTCCTGCAAGCGCTCTGTGCCAGTTTTGAGGACCTGTTGCAAGCAGATGTGTCTCAAGAGCAGTTAAGGAGCCTACGGCAAGGGACATAGACTCTGTCCCAGTACTCAAGTGAGTTCAGGCACCTAGCCGTGAAAGTCTATGAATAGAATGAGGTGACCAAGGTCCAATTTTTTGGGGAAGGGCTCTGTAAGGATCTACTGTGACGGTGCCTGGGGCAAGCCAACCCTACTACCCTTCTGGGACGTGATCGACTTGTGGGAGAAGTCGAGTCCCATCTCCAAATACTAAAGGTGGTTGAAGCAAGAGAGGCCAGCAAGAGAGCCATGAAGCACATGGGATCCCCACGAAAGAGCGAAGCCTGGAAAAACCAGATGGTAGATGGAATCGAGCAAACCCGGTGCTGCGAGAAAGGCCTGTGTTCGGATTTTGGAGGAATGGGCCATTTCCTAGCCGAGTGCCCCTCCAAGAAAGACAAGGAAATGATTATCCTGAAATCACCTTCCCCTGCAGCCAGTGCCCCAAACACAGTGACTAGCAACCAAGGTGGCAAAGCAACGAGAAAGATCATGCATGCTTTGCTAGCCCCATTGTGTCAGAACCCCAAGGTTTCTGCCATGAATTAGTACTGCGTGATGAACCTATGTGTAACCATTTTGAATGCTGTCTCTTCTTGTAACACTTGTAGATTTAGACTCTGTGCTCCAAGGTCATCCTTACTATGTTATCTCAATACTGGCTGGTTTTCTGGCCTTGCACCTGCACTAAGTGATATTGTGTCTATGGGGGATGCAAGTCCTGGGGCCTGGGAAAGGCAGGAAGAGTGGGTTAAAAACTGGTGTTTGACTTGTATTTCTCAGATTCGGCTTTGTAACTCCTGGGAGAACTGCTTCGAATAAACTTTCAGCTTTTCAAGAAGTGAAGTTTTTATTTCAAGTCTGTCATCCCGACAGTAAGCCAACTCTTTTTATTTCCGGTCTTGATAAATAACTGGAATGGCTGATGAGGGCAATGTCCCTGACACAGATGGAGGGGCCAAGGAAGGCGCTGGTGATGGAGCAGGCGGCACGGAGACTCCGGCCCAGCCTGATCCTGTTACTCCTACATCATCAGATGTGCGGCCCCAAGTCTCCTTCGAAGATCACAGATCGGGTGTGGCCCGTGTGCTAGGATCCCCATCGTGGATCAATATTTCGACAACCAGATACGTGACAGAGTATAAGGGAAGGAATGTCCCTACTCGTCACAATGAAGTGGAACCCTCTGGGTGGCTGTATAACCCGACCGTGCCATCCCGGATGTGGAGACGGCCGCTGCCTTGGAAGTCCTGGAGCTTCGAGATTGAATGGCCAGGATGGGAGAATGGATGGCCATGCTGGCGGGATCACAGGATGCTGAGATCCAATGCACCACCCATTATTTCCTGAATGAAATTCGCCGGCTCATGCTTCGCCTGGAGGGAGAAGTTGCCCAGCCGACCGGGAAACCCCCCCTTGGAGGAGCGCTGCTACGGCTGGTGCCGCCGGCCTCACAAGAGCCACCAATGCAACCACAGCAGCGTTTGCAGGCAGGGGCTCATGGGAATTGTAGTCCATGAACATCTGGAGGACCACAGGTTGACTACCCCTGGGCTAGAGGGTTCCCCAGTCCCTTTTGAGGTCTGGACCGATCATAAAAATTTGCAAGCACTGTAATAAAGCACATTAACAGCGAAGCAAATGCGATGGGCCAAGTTCTTTTCCCGGTTCACCTTCATGCTCCGCCATCTGCTGGGGAAACAACTTCCTGGCTGATGCCTTGTCCCACCTCCCACAGTACGAAAGCAAAAGGGAGCCATTGGTGGATACAATGTTTAGTCCTTCCCAACTGGGACTGGCGGCAGTGACGCGTAGCCAGGTGTCAGTTGGGGGGGCATCTCCCGGTTGGATCCAGAAGGATTTGGCTAGTGACCCTGAATTTCCCTGCCTCCGAGAATCTCTGCAGGAGAAGGAGGGGTTGTTTTGCCAGGGAGAAAAACTTTACGTCCCAGCCGCAGCTCGCAGGGAGGTTTTGAAATCATGTCATGATTCTAGACCTGTAGGACATTTCGGTTTTGTGAAAACCTTACACCTGGTTAGACGTCACTATTGGTGGCTGACTCTTCAGGGGGATGTGGAAACATATTTGAAAGGATGCCCCATCTGCATTACATCAAAAAATCCAGGGGGCAAACCCAAAGGCTTGTTCCAGCCGCTCCCTACTCCTGATTCCTCCTGGAGGGAGATCTCCATGGACTTTATTACTGATCTGCCTTCCAGTCATGGGAAAACAGTGGTTTGGGTAGTGGTGGATGTTTTTTCCAAGCAAGCCCATTTCATTCCATGTGCCACTAAATTAGCAACCTTGTTCATTGAAGATGTGGACAAATTGCATGGGTTGCCAGTCAGATGCTTATCAGACTGTAGACCACAGTTTGTTGCCAAGTTCTGGCGGGAGTTACTCAAACTTTTGAGAATAGAGCAAGCATTCACTTTGGGGTATCATCCTGAGTCCAATGGCCAAACTGAGAGAGAAAATACTGTGAGCAGTATTTGAGGTGTTTTATGTATTACCAGCAGTCATAATGGGTATCCCTCCTCCCCGTGGCAGAATTTGCTTACAACAATGGGGTGCATTCATCTACGGGGCTGACCCCATTCAAGGTGGTGTATGGCACGGACTTATTGGTGGTGCCAACATGGACTCCCTCACCAGAATACACCCCCGATCTGAAAGCATGGGCTAGTCAGTTTGCAGTTGCTTGGCCGAATATTGTGAAAGCCCTGGATGCCACTAAAGAAATGTACAAGTCCCAAGCTGATAAGAAATGCAGCCCTGCCCCTCAGTGGAAAGTGGGGGACTTAGCATATCTGTCTACAAAAAACTTGACATGACAACAAACCTCACGGAAGTTGGGTCCCAAATATGTGGGCCCGTTCAAAGTGATAAAAATCATAAATTAAGTAACTGTTGAACTGTTTTGCCTAAGACTTACAAAAATGTGCATCCTGTGTTGCTGAAGAAAGCCCCTCCTCCAGATGATTGGCATCCTGCACCTGCTGCTCCTATCCCTGTTTTTGTCAACAAACAAACTCATTATGAGGTTCAACAAATTCTAGACTCCAGATTGTACCATGGAAAACTTCAATACTTGGTGGACTGAAAGGAGTTCCCCATGGGGGACAAGGAGTGGGTGGATGCTGGGAGAACTGCTTCAAATAAACTTTCAGCTTTTCAAGAAGTGAAGTTTTTATTTCAAGTATCTCACCCTGACACATTGGTTGAGCCATGGTACCTGCCTCTTCGGCGGAATCCAAGGAAGACAAGATGATGCTCAGTAAGCCAGCAGGAAACAGGGCTGACCTTCTGTGAGAGAGCCCCTCCAGCAGGTCCATTCAAGGGGTGGTCATTAGGAAATCCCCTACTGTTGGTTATAGTGACTCTATCAGATCCAAAGATTGGCATGGGGGTGCAAGTCCAAGGAATCTTAGACTGTGGGTGCACAGACTCTCATTAATCCTGAGATGGTACAGGCACTTGGGGTGGGTTTAGAGTTCTTACAAGATCTGATTCAATTTCCTCAGATGGATGGGGGTTTCTCTAAAGGTGGGGTGGCTACCCATTGCACAGCACCCCTTAACTTAGACACTGAGGAACACTGGGAAAGGCTTCCCCCGTGGCTACCAGTGTTAGCCCCGGGGGCAGCCTTCCCTTTAATACTGGGGCTGGATTGGCTCTGGAAACATAATCCCAATGTGCGTTGGAGAGCACAAGTCCTAATATTCAATGATCCAGGCTGCCGGCACCACTGTTGAGCCACAGCCCCACCTTGTGAGTCGGGGGAGTCAGACAAGATTGTACCCACAGGGGTAGCCAGGAAGAATGGGTAAATCTCCCCACTGATTTGGGATTTACGCAATGTGTTCAAGGAATGGGAGTGCGACAAACTGATTGTGCAGTTGAATTAAAACCTGGAAAGCCCCTACCAAAAGCCAAGATTTATTCCATGAGTCTACAAAAAATGGTTGAGCTTCAGAGTTTTCTATACAAAAACTTGCCAGGGGTTTCACTCGCCCGGCTACCTCCCACATGGCCACCCCGTGTTCTTTGTAAAGAAGGACAGATTGCTGCATGTCTGCACCTTTTATCAGGGGTTGAATGTGGTGTCAACATCCAATGTTTACCCCCTACTCTTAATAAAGTATGCTTTGGGACAATTGGAGAAAGGAAAGATTTTTACCAAATTTGACTTAGAGTAATAGAGTTGGAAGGGGCCATACCGGCCATCTAGTCCAACCCCCTGCTCAACGCAGGATTAGCCCTAAGCATCCTAAAGCATCCAAGAAAAGTGTGTATCCAACCTTTGCTTGAAGACTGCCAGTGAGGGGGAGCTCACCACCTCCTTAGGCAGCCTATTCCACTGCTGAACTACTCTGACTGTGAACATTTTTTCACAGGGAGGCTAATTTTAAATATTTTTTCACAGGGAGATTTGAGGGAGGCTTATTACCAGGTAAAGATTTAAAAGGGACATGAACACCTAACTCCTTTTAATATCAGGTTAGGCAATTTGAATATTTAGTGATGCCATTTGGGGTATCCAACATGCCTGGTGTGTTCATGAATGTTATTAATGAAGTATCTTGATGGCATTTTATTGTATTCAGCAACAATGGAAGAACACATTGGTACGAGAGGTTCTGAAATGGTTGCAGGCAAACCAGTTCTTTGCCAAACTCAGCAATTGCAGAGTTTTTTAGGCTCTGCTAATTTTTACAGAATGTTTATTCCCAATTATGCGCAAGCAGTCCTGCCGCTCACCAATGTCGAAAATGAAAGGGGAGGGAGTAGGAAGTAAGCGGCTGGGCGCTCTACCCAAATAGCCAGCAGAGTGTCAGGAGCTGTTCAAAGAGCTAAAAAGACTATTTACCACAGAACCAAGAGAAATTGGGCCATTTGGGAGAAGAAAGCTGCCATCATCAAACTGGTGCTACTTGGAGGGCTACCCAACTATCTACTTGGAGGGCTACCCAACCAGTGATGGCCTTTGAGGTATGGACCGACTATAAGAATCTGCAGGCCCTCAGGCAGCCCTGAAAACTAACTGCCAAACAAATCCGATGGGCGGAATTTTTGTCACAGTTCTCTTTCACACTGAAACATCTCCCTAGGAAATGGAATTTCCTCACCTCCTGCAACACAAGAGGAAGGTGGACATGGTAGTGGATTCGGTATTTCAGCCACCACACCTCGGACTCGCATCAGTGATGTGAAGCCAGGAATCACAGCTGCAGGCCACGCCTGGGGGCTGGTTACAAAGAGACTTAGGAGGGGATGCGGAGTTTACTACCCTCTGCTCTCCGCTGGAGGAGGGATTCTGTAAGGGGGACCATCTCTATGTTCATGCCAGTGCAAGCTTCAAGTCCTAAAACTGTGCCATGATTCTAAAGTGGTAGGGCATTCTGGCTTCATAAAAACATTACATCTGACTTATAGGCACTATAATCTGACCCTATGAAAGGATGTAGAAACATGTATAGGGTGCTCCATCTGCTTTACTGCTAAAAAATCGGGGGGGGGGGGGCTGTGAGGGCTTCTCCAGTTGCTGGGGATTCCTTCTGCACTCTGGACGGAAATAACAATGGACTTCATTACAGATCTCCCCCACCACCACCCACCCAAGGCAAAATGGTAGTGTGGGTGGCATCCAACACTGAAAAGTGATTTTAAAAGGAACCAACAATGCACCAGGGACAACAAACTTGGTCTTTATAAAAGTTAAAAGGCTGCTGGATAAAGGGGGTTTGCCAACCCTTGCAAGACCAAAAGCAGAAATCAAACACACTGACTGAAGGAGCTTCTTTGCGGCATTGAGGCTCCGTTGCCATTGGAGATAGGATGCTGGAAAGGTTGGCTGACCCAAGCTGGCTGCTTGTAAGCATGGAAGGCTTCCTTCCACCTAGCCCCTCTCCATCCATCCCAAAGTCAGCCCATCCACCTTATCCTCCTAATTTGTTTTGGTTTTGCAGCGCCCCCCCTCGCCCCCATGAAGATATCTGGTCCCAGTGTGCTTCCCCCCCTCCTGCCCCTCCAGTAGCTCCCCAACCCTCCCTTCTGTTCATGAAGGGGGAGAGGGGAATAGGGGGTGGACACAGGGGGGTGGGAAAGACAAAAGAGAGCCGCCGCAGAGTCTTTAAGCCCCACCCACACCCCAAATACAAAAGCTGAAGGGGGGGGGGGAGAAGAGATGGCTCTCAAGTCCCAGAATTCAGCTTTCCTCAGGTTTCCCTTCCTTTGGTCCTTCCTCCCACCCTCTCCGTTTCTGTGCCTTTCCAGCTTTTGGGGGACTTTACAAGCCCTCAGTTGTGCCCGGGGAATGGGAGAGGCGCTCTCGGCCTGCGGGGGAAGCCCTCTAAAGGCACTCTAGGTTTGGGGCCGCCGCGCCCGCCTGTCTCTGGCTCCTCCACGAATTCTGGCGGGTCATCCCTTCCTAGTCGTTCTCCCTCCTCTGCCGTCTCGCCGGGTGCTGGAAAGTCCCCAGGGGACTTTGGGGCAGGGGCCTTTTTGGAAACTTCTCCTATAACCTCTCAGCAGGCACGGATAGCTCTGCTATCTCCTTAACCCTCTCGACCAGTGGAGTCTTTCAGGCCGTTTCTTAAGGGGATGACCTCCCGTCTTGTCCCCCCCCGTCCCCACTGGTCATCCCACCGCTGCGGGAGGGGGGCGATCTCTCTCTCTCCCTGCCCCACACAAAGCAACTGCAGAAGCAGAAGGTTTCTCGGCCAGGACGGGCTGGGAAAGGAAGCAGGAAGACGGCCTCCCGGCACGCTCTGCGGCTCCGACCACTAGGTCCCACTGCCTGCCTCCTGGACGAGCGCTTGCGGCCGGGGCGGCGAGGGAGGCGGCCGGATCTTGGCAAGGGCCTCCCGAGGAGGCCAGCTTCTCCGCGGCCTGGTGCCTGCCCAGCGGCAGCTGCCAACAGGCCGGAGGCGAGTGTCCCCCTCTCCTCCCCGCGCCCAGCCCGCGGCGGAACTTTTGGCTCCCCGGACGGGACGGGGCCCCGCGCGGCCTCTACCCACCTCCCGATCATGGTGGAATGCTGCTGCACCGCAGCCTCCAGCAGCCGTTCCAAAATGGTCCACTCGCCCATCGCTCCGGGCTGGACGGGTCTCCCCGCATCCGAGTGCTCCGAGACGGGACGGGACGCTGGCCGGCGCCCTCCTGCGCGCCCCCCGGCGCCCGCGGCCGCCCCAACGCCGCTCACCGCTGTCCCTGGCGCCCCATCAGCTCCGGCGGGAACAAGCAGAAGCGGCGGCGGCGGCGGCGCCCGGGCGGCGGGCATCAGGAGAGCCCCCCGGCTTCATGCTGGCAAGCGGCGCCTCCGGGCCGCGCGGGGGGGAGGGAGGGAGGGAGGGCCCGGGTCCCTGGCAGGCTGTTCGGCTCTGCACCTGGGCGCCTCTCAAGGACGCCCAGCCGCCGGGATTAAGCGCAAGACGCGCCGCCGCCGAGCGCCCTCTCGCCGGCGCCGTGCGCGCTGCCTGTGTGCCTCCGGCCACCCGCCCTCCCGCGCCTCGCCTCGCCTCGCCTCGCCTCGTCCCGCTGCCTCTAATCGCCAGCGCCTGGCTCGGGCATTGTAAGCGGGCCGCCGCAGGAAGCCTCGCCTCGCGTGCCCTCCGCCGCCGCCGCCGCCTCCTCCTCCTCTACGCGTGGCACGGCTGCCCAGGAACGCCGGGCACGGGGAAGGCGCCGCCGCCGGCTGGCCTGGCGCGCGCTCGACCGGTGGGCTTTGCACGATAGCGCCGCCCGCCTGCTCCCGCCCGTGGAGGGGGCGCGACTGGCGCGGCGCGGAGCGGCGCGGGGGGGGGGAATAGGGGAAGCAGGCCGTGCGCCCCGGCGGGGCTCCTCCGCGGCCCCGTGGCCCAGCCAGCGAGGCGCCAACCCGCGCGGGGGACTGGGAGGCTGGGGAGCCCTGCGCCCTGAGAACACGCACGTGTCTCCGGAGGCGTCGGGTAGCCGCCAGGCGGGTTGCACGCGGGCCTGTTGGGACACAGGCGGAGGGTGATTTTGCGCGCATCCTGAAGGCCCGGCGGTAATTGGCCGTGTGCACCCCCCGTGATCGTGATTAGCAATAGTGACCCCCCATCCCGTCGATATTCTTTCCCGATATCACTCCCCGGTCCTTTACGCGTCGCTCCCTGGACGCCTCTTTTCGCAGGATCGGCCGCCGCATTTGTTGCTGCAGTCTCTTCACGCGGCGCCGACCTGGGCTGCAGACCGCCGTCTGTCTTGTAGCGGTATCCCCCCCCCCCCCCAGCTGTGCATTGCGGGCTTTCTCTGCGCGCGAGCATTCGCTACTCCTGCGCTGACAGGCGAAACTGGCCAGTTCTCCGCCGCAACCCCCCCCCCCCCCGCCCCTCTGCTGGACGGCCGGGGGATGGGGCTCTTATTCCCCCATCCTCCAAAGACTAATGCCAGGACTTTTATGCCACTTTGACCAACCAGGCCCAGTTCCTATCATATCCAAAGAGAGAGATGCAGGAAGGAGTGGGGCCCATACAGCCAGTTTCTCTCCCTTGCAGAAGAAGCCCTGGTTGGCTTGCTTTGACTTTTGATTCAGTTCCCACGTCATTGTGCAAGGCAGTGGCCCAACCCAGACCCTAGAGAGGAAGGAGACAGCCTCAGACTAGCTGTGAGGTGTAAACTCACTGTATGGCCTCATCCAGTCAAGCTCTTCTGGCCCCGCCCTACGGTGTTGTTGTGCAGATAGAATGGAGGGGGTGGTGGAGGACATCAGTCACCCTGGGGAAACAGTTAGAGAGGGAATAGATGAAAGGCCTGGCTGTTGTTGAGCATGACTTTACTAATCAGATCTGTCCTTGGTTTGCAGTGGGGGGGGGCGGTTTAGATCTCCCCCCCATCCAGGAGTGGCCCCCAAAGTATTCATTTGCCTTATAAGGAAACTCTTGGGTGGCCAGCTCAGACAGGGTCCTTTGAGGAGAGTGGGTGCACCTTTTACGGACAGCTTGGAGGGTGTGTGTGTGGCACAGAGACTTCAGCAGACCTTTCCGTTTTGAGAGCCAGCTCATGTTGTGATTCAGAGCAGTGGCCTTTCATCTGGAGAACCGGGTTCAATTCCCCACTTCTCTGCCACATGCAGCCAGCTGAATGGCTTTGGGCTAGTCATGGTTCTCTCAGAGCTCTCTCATCCCCCACCTACCTTGCAAGGTGCCTATTGTGGGGAGAGGATGGGAAAAGTATTTGTCAGCCACTTTGGGACTCCTGCCCCACTGAGCCCAGTCAAATAGAGGCAGGAGACAGAGGGAAGGGCTGGTTCTCAGTGGCTCCCATTTGTTGGGCAAAGGAAGTAACATTCCATGACTTGGTTGGGGAGGGAGGGGCTTAAAGCGGATGCTCTTCTAACTGGCGGTCCCCCTATCTTGATATTTTGCAGGGCCTGAACTACAGCTGTCCTGGGTTTAGCTGTTCATGGAGTAATTGTTTTTTAGAATGGAGAGTTGTTCTCCACCATTAGAGTCCAGCAGCAGCTTGTAAAGGGCAATAGAGCATCCAGGGTCTAAGTGCCCTGGCTGGATCAATCCATCTAGTCTCTCACGCAGGGGCCAGCCAGTTCCTCTGGAGGGCCAACGACAGGGCAGAGAGGCTGAGGCCTTCTTAAGGACATCAGAAGAGCCCTGCTGGATCAGACCAGCAATCCATCTAGTCTAACATCCCATCTCCCACAGGGGCCAGCCAGTTCCCCTGAAGGGCCAACAACAGGGGAGAGATGCTGAAGCCTTCCCCTGATGTTGCTTCCTAGCTCTGGAATACAGCCTCTGATTGTGAAGGTTCCTCTCATCCACCATCCACCATGAATCTATCTCATCCCCTTTTCAAGCTGTTTACCCCCACAAGCATCTCTGCATCCTCTGACAGCAAATTCCAGATTTGAATCCCTTTCTGTGTCAAGTAGTATTTCCAATAAAGGTATCTGAATCTAGTATTTCCTTTTGTTCACCCCAAAATCTACTGCTCATCAGCCTCATTGGATGCCCTCAAGTTTTAGTCTTTTGAGAGAGAGAAAAAAATTTCTCTTTGTTGACTCTGTCCGCCCCAGCCATAATTCAGTCTCATGCCCCCCTTTAAATCATCCCTTTTCCCAGCTGAAAAGTCTAGGACTCTTCATCCTAGTGAAGGGGCACTCCAACCCCCTCAACATCCTGGCCGCCCTCCTCTGGACTTTTTCCAGCTCTACCATGCCCTTTCCGAGATTTCTAGGGTATAACCTTCCGAAAGCCAAAGGACTTTCCATTGGTTACCAGCTTTGACTCTCCTTATCCTGGGAAATCTTGTTGGGTTGAAGGTGCTGCTGGACTGGGCTCTTTCTCTTCTCCTGCAACCCAATATGGCTCCCCATCTGAAATGAGAGTTTCCCCAACCGGTGTTCTCCTTTCTCTACCCATTGCTCACTGTGGTGGCTGTGTCCATGACCATTCAGTGCTGTCAAGTCTCGTCCGCCTTACACCGACCCTAGGAAGGAAGGACCCATGGCTTCTTTGATGGAGTCCTCCCAACTCTGGTTGGCACTTCCTCTTTTCCTGCTGCCTTCTGGTTCTCCTAGCAGGACTGACTTTTCTGCTGACACGTCTTCTCTGAAGGTGACCAAAGGACAAGAGCCTCCACTTGGTCCTTTGAGTCCCCAGGAAGAGGTCAGGCTTGAACGGATCAAGAAGCCATTGATTTATCTTTTGGGCGGTCCACGGCATCCATAAAACGCTCCTCCAACACCCTGTTTCAAAGGGATCCACTTATTTCCTGCCAGCTTTTGATGTTGTCCAACTTCCGCACCCGCACATGGTCCCAGGAAACGCCACAGCATGAATTGATTACATATTGGTTGCCAGAGACACAATTTTCCATTAAATAATTTTTTTCCAGATCCTCGATGGCTGCCCTTCTCATTGGATTGCGGATCGTTGCGTTTTGTTATTGACTTCATGTCCCAGTTTTTTGGAGAGAGATTATAGATCTTAAAGAACAAAATATGTTCTTGGAGATGTGGAGCCTCAGCGGTGTATCAGAGCCAATGCAGTGTAAGAACCTAAGAGAAGAGGCTGAAGCGTCGGAGACTTTTAGGTTCAGGAAAATGAAGAATAAGAGGGGACATGATTGAGGTAGGTAATATTATGCTTGAGTTGGCAAAGAGCCTGCAGGGTGTTATGGTTAAGACCTAAAACAGTTCTGCAGGGCCTGCAAAAGGGAGCTCTGCCAGCAGGCATTTGGTTGAGACCAGGTAACCAGCAACATCTACATGGCTCCTGCTCCCTTCCTCCCAGAAATTCACCCATGCATTCTGCTTTGGACCTGTTTGCATTTTATACTCTGTTATAGTTTAATGTTATTGTTATTGTTAAAAGCTGAGTTCCATGTACTGTTTTCTGTGTTTTATGTAAACTGCCCTGAGCCTCTGGAGGGCATATAAATTAAATAAATAAATAAATAAATAAATAAGTGGTTGCCTGTAATCTGGAAATCTGGATTTCATTCGCCACTCCTCTACACGCAGCCCTCTTGGTGACCTGGGGCCAGTCACAGTTCTCTCAGAGCTCTTTGAGCTGTTGAAGAGCTCTCCTGGAGCTCTCTTGGCTTTACCTACTTAACTGGGCGTCTGTTGTGGGGAGAGGAAAGGGAGGCGATTGCAAGCCGCTTTGCAACTCCTTCATTTAGTGGAGTATAAAAGCTAGTTCTATCTAAGGTAAAGGTAAAGGTAAAGGTATCCCCTGTGCAAGCACCGAGTCATGTCTGACCCTTGGGGTGACGCCCTCTAGCGTTTTCATGGCAGACTCAATACGGGGTGGTTTGCCAGTGCCTTCCCCAGTCATGACCGTTTACCCCCCAGGAAGCTGGGTACTCATTTTACCGACCTCGGAAGGATGGAAGGCTGAGTCAACCTTGATCCGGCTGCTGGGATTGAACTCCCAGCCTTATGGGCAAAGCTTTCAGACGGCTGCCTTACCACTCTGCGCCACAAGAGGCTCTTAGTTCTATCTAAACACACCCTTTAATTTCTTCCATCTAAACCAGGGGTAGTCAACCTGTGGTCCTCCAGATGTCCATGGACTACAATTCCCATGACCCCCTGCCAGCAAACGCTGGCAGAGGCTCATGGGAATTGAAGTCCATGGATATCTGGAGGACTACAGGTTGACTACCCCTGATCTAAACAAAGGGTCACCATCTGTTGCCATGGGAATAATTAAAGAACTGAATTCACTGAGGTCATTGTGAGGGTTTACCAGCCACATCAGACATCAGAGAGCCCTCAGACCTCAGAGAGCCCTCAGCTGCCAGAGAGACCGCTCTTTCTCTTGCTCCAGGTTTTTATTCTGCCTGGCTGCCTGCATTTCTGTACCCTCTTTCTTTGTGTTTCAAGGTGGTTTAGGAGAAGGTCCTTGCAATGTACAATCCCTGCTGCTCCATCAGTGCATCTGAACATGCACAGAGTGCATTTTTGCTCATTTCTGCTCAGTGACCAGAAATTTTGCTCATTTCTATTCAGTGACTGGGCAATGGACCACAATCCATTAGGATTTTGAAAGCGGCCTCCAGGACAGAAAGGATTACTTCCTAGCCAAGGCAGGGTGACCAAACTGTAGCTCTCCAGATGTACATGGACTACGATCCTCATGAGCCCCTGCCAGCTGGTCTTGTAACACTCACTGGGCAGCGTTATTAACCGACCCGGAAAGAAGCAAACTAGGTGGAGTGAAGCTGATCTGTGACTCTGAAGGAGTTGGGGTCTCTCCCCGCCCTGCCATGTTTTGGATATTCCCTGAGTGCCCCCACAGTCCCCAATTTTGGGGCTTTCTTTCGCAGTCTGGCCCAAATTCCCAAATTCAGACTGCAGCAATGCTCAGCTGTGCAAGACGCGTGGCTGCAGCAACCCTCAGTGGCCGCCTTCGCAAATTGCACCCACGCACTGCCGACTGCTGGATGTTTGGCTGTTTGCTCCCACTGCCATCTGGAGATTTGCTCAGACTCACAGTTCTTAGCATGTGCCTTTTCAGACAATTCTGCATTAAACTGCCTCGACCAGGCCTGGATAGAACCGACATTAATCCTCTGCACTGGGGAAAGCAGTTTTGGCTTCCATTCTGGTGGCTCACAAATTTCTGTAGGCTACAAGCAGGTGAGGCATTGAATGCCCTAATGCAGGTGCAGAGTGCATTTCTCTTTGCCCTGAGTGTCGTCCTGTGGTGGTAATAGAATCATAGAATCATAGAGTTGGAAGGGGCCATACAGGCCATCTAGTCCAACCCCCTGCTCAACGCAGGATTAGCCCTAAGCACCCTAAAGCATCCAAGAAAAGTGTGTATCCAACCTTTGCTTGAAGACTGTCAGTGAGGGGGAGCTCACCACCTCCTTAGGCAGCCTATTCCACTGCTGAACTACTCTGACTGTGAAATTTTTTTTCCTGATATCTAGCCTATATCGTTGTACTTGAAGTTTAAACCCATTACTGCGTGTCCTCTCCTCTGCAGCCAACAGAAACAGCATCCTGCCCTCCTCCAAGTGACAACCTTTCAAATACTTAAAGAGGGCTATCATGTCCCCTCTCAACCTCCTTTTCTCCAGGCTGAACATTCCCAAGTCCCTCAACCTATCTTCATAGGGCTTGGTCCCTTGGCCCCAGATCATCCTCGTCGCTCTCCTCTGTACCCTTTCAATTTTATCTACGTCCTTCTTGAAGTGAGGCCTCCAGAACTGCACACAGTACTCCAAGTGTGGTCTGACCAGTGCCGTATACAATGGGACTATGACATCTTGTGATTTTGATGTGATGCCTCTGTTGATACAGCCCAAAATCGCATTTGCCTTTTTTACCGCTGCATCACACTTCCTGCTCATGTTTAGTTTACAATCCACAAGTACCCCAAGGCCTCGTTCACACACAGTGTTACCTAGAAGCGTATCCCCCATCCAGTAGGCATGCTTTTCATTTTTCTGACCCAGATGCAGAACTTTACACTTATCTTTATTAAATTGCATCTTGTTCTCATTTGCCCATTTTTCCATTGTGTTCAGAACTCGTTGAACTCTGTCTCTATCTTCCGGAGTATTTGCCAGTCCTCCCAATTTGGTGTCATCTGCCAACTTGATGAGTAGTCCCTCCACCCCCTCATCTAGGTTGCTTTTTATTTATTTAGAAGGTTATTTATTTAGAAGGTTGGTTACACCCCACTATTTACTCCCCAAAGCAGCTTACATTCGCCTTCCCTTTCCTTCAGAAAAAATAGATCGAAGAGGTGGAGGAGTGGCACTGTATGTGAGGAAAGGGCTTACCTGTCAGGAAATTCTAGTGAAGGAGAGCATATCTACAGTGGAAAGCATCTGGGTGAAAATAAGAGAAGGGAAAACAAACAGTGTGGTGGTTGGTGTCTGCTACCGACCGCCTGACCAACGAGAGGCTGTGCATGCTGCACTTTGTGAGCAGCTTGAGAAAATATCCAAGCGGCAGGATGTTGTCATCATGGGTGACTTCAGTTTCCCAGATGTGTGCTGGGAAACAAACTCTGTGAAGCGTCCTCAGTCATGCAACTTTCTGACCTGCCTGGCTGACAATTTCATTTATCAAATGGTAGATGAACCCACAAGAGGTTCAGCCATACTGGACTTAATACTGACCAACACGCAAGAGTTGGTGGATGAGGTGAAGGAGGTGGGGACCGTAGGGGGAAGTGACCATATCCTCATAGAATTCCTTTTGAGATGGGAAGGCAAGGAAGCTTGTAGCCAGACTCGGATGTTGGATTTTTGTAGGGCAAACTTTAATAAACTCAGAGACATGGGTGTCATACCATGGACGAGAATGCCGGAAGGGAAGGGAGCATGTGAAGGGTGGGCACTACTCAAACAAGCGCTATTGCATGCTCAATCAATGACTATCCCAGAAAGAAGAAAAAACTGCAGGAGCTCTAAGAAGCCTATGTAGATTAACAGAGAACTTCAAGAGGAACTAAGAATGAAAAGGGAAGGACAGAGTTCTAAAGAAGAGTACCTACAGGTTACTAGGCACTGTAGATCAATCACCAGAAAGGCCAAAGCTGAAAGTGAGCTAAGATTGGCCAGGGAAGTCCATTGTAACAAGAAAGGTTTTTTCAGTTATGTGAGGAGCAAACGTAAAGTAAAGGAGGCAATAGGCCCACTGTTGGGTGCAGATGGACAAACTCTAATGGAAGATGCAGAGAAAGTAGAAAGGCTTAGCGCCTATTTTACATCGGTTTTTCCCATAGGTCAAAGTGTTTAGGCACATCTAGAGATAGCAGTAGCCAAAGGATAGTGTCTGAGTGGCAGGTTGACATGGATAGAGATTTTGTCGAGAGGCATTTAGCTGCACTGGATGAGTTCAAATCCCCTGGGCCGGATGAAATGCACCCGAGAGTGCTCAAAGAACTTTCCGGAGAACTTGCAGAACCCTTGTCCATCATCTTTGGGACCTCTTTAAGGACTGGAGATGTCCTGGAGGACTGGAAGAGAGCAAATGTTATTTCGATCTTCAAAAAAGGGAGGAAGGAAGACCCGGGAAACTACAGACCAGTGAGTCTGACCTCTGTTGTGGGGAAGATAATGGAGCAAATATTAAAGGGAGCGATCTGCAAACATCTGGAGGCCAATTTGGTGATCCAAGGAAGTCAGCATGGATTTGTCTCTAACAGGTCCTGCCAGACCAACCTGGTTTCCTTTTTTGACCAAGTAACAGGTTTGCTGGATCGGGGAAATTCAGTTGATGTCATTTACTTGGATTTTAGTAAAGCTTTTGATAAGTTTCCCCATGATGTCCTGATGGATAAATTGAAGGACTGCAATCTGGATTTTCAGATAGTTAGGTGGATAGGGAATTGGTTAGAGAACCGCACTCAAAGAGTTGTTGTCAATGGTATTTCATCAGACTGGAGGAAGGTGAGTAGCGGGGTACCTCAGGGCTCGGTGCTCAGCCCGGTAATTTTTAACATATTTATTAATGATCTAGATGAGGAGATGGAGGGACTACTCATCAGGTTTGCCGATGACACCAAATTGGGAGGACTGGCAAATACTTCGTAAGATAGAGACAGAGTTCAACGAGATCTGAACACAATGGAAAAATGGGCAAATGAGAACAAGATGCAATTTAATAAAGATAAGTGTAAAGTTCTGCATCTGGGTCGGAAAAATGAAAAGCATGCCTACTGGATGGGGGAATCGCTTCTAGGTAACACTGTGTGTGAACGAGACCTGGGAGTACTTGTGGATTGTAAACTAAACATGAGCAGGCAGTTTGATGCAGCGGTAAAAAAGGCGAATGCCATTTTGGGCTGTATCAACAGGGGCATCACATCAAAATCACAAGATGTTATATTCCCATTGTATACGGCACTGGTCAGACCACACTTGGAGTACTGTGTGCAGTTCTGGAGGCCTCACTTCAAGAAGGGCGTTGATAAAATTGAAAGGGTACAGAGGAGAGCGACGAAGATGATCTGGGGCCAAAGGAACAAGCCCTATGAAGATAGGTTGAGGCACTTGGGAATATTCAGCGTGGAGAAAAGGAGATTGAAAGGGGACATGATAGCCCTCTTTAAGTATTTGAAAGGTTGTCACTTGGAGGAGGGCAGGATTATTATTATTATTATTATTTAATTTTTAGACCACCCTTCTCCCAATAGGTCTCAGGGCGGTTTACAACATAAATAGTTAAAATCCCCATAAAAACCCCAATTAAAAGTTACATATAACATATAACATATAGCGGCGGTGGTCACAATTCTGTTCTTAGTTCAGCCTGGTGGTGAGAATAATGTTCAGAAGAGGGTGGCACCAATACAATACATCTAACCATGATCTCGGTGTTAGAGATCTCAATATTGGAGGGGATCCTGTGATGGATTAGTGGGAGAGCTGCCCTGGCCTCAACCATATGCCTGGTGGAAGAGCTCCGTCTTACAGGCCCTGCGGAAAGCTGGTAGATCCTGCAGGGCCCTTATCTCTTCTGGGAGCTCGTTCCACCAGGTAGGGGCCAGGACTGAAAAGGCCCTGGCCCGGGTCGAGGCCAGGCGAACATCCCGTGGGCCCGGGACAACCAGTAAATTCATACCCGCAGAGCGGAGTGCCCTGCGGGGGGCATAAGCAACCAAGCGGTCCCGCAGGTAGACGGGACCCAGGCCGCGTATAACATTAAAGGTCAATACCAATACCTTGAATCTGATTCGGAAACAGACTGGTAACCAGTGCAGATGACGAAGCACCGGCTGAATGTGGGCCCTCAAAGGTGTTCTAGTGAGGACCCTGGCAGCTGCATTTTGGACCAGCTGTAACTTCCGAGTCAAAGACAAGGGAAGGCCTGCGTAGAGCGAGTTACAGAAGTCTAATCTGGAAGTGACCGTTGCATGGATCACTGTGGCCAGGTGTTCCGAGGACAGGTAGGGCGCTAGTAGCCGGGCTTGGCGAAGATGGAAAAATGCCGTCCGAGCTACATTGGTGACCTGAGCCTCCATAGAGAAGGAGGCATCAAATGTCACTCCCAAATTCCTGGCAACTGGTGTAGGTGTTAATTGCACCCCGTTCAGGCATGGGAGGCGTGCTTCCTGGTCCTGCCCTCTTCTGCTCAGCCACAGGACCTCCGTCTTGGAGGGGTTGAGTTTCAGGCGACTCTGCCTGAGCCATCCAGCTACTGCTTCCAAACAGCTGGCAAATGTATCCGGGGTGGAGTCCGGCCGGCCGTCCATTAGGAAGTAGAGCTGGGTGTCATCCGCATATTGGTGGCAACCCAGCCCATAGCCCCGGACCAGCTGGGCTAGAGGGCGCATATAGATGTTAAAAAGTGTGGGAGAGAGTATCGCCCCCTGCGGAACCCCACAAGGGAGCTCACAAGGGCTCAACATACTCTCCCCCATTGCAACCCTCTGCGTCCGGTTCTGGAGGAAGGAGACCAGCCATTGAAGCGCAGTCCCCCTTATTCCAGCTCCGGCGAGGCGGTGTACCAATAACTCGTGGTCGACCACATCAAATGCGGCCGACAAGTCTAGAAGCACGAGAATGGCGGAGCCGCCCCGATCCAGCTGGCACCGGATATCATCCATGAGGGCAACCAGCACGGTCTCCACCCCGTGGCCAGGGCGGAAGCCAGACTGGTATGGGTCGAGGGCCGAAGTTTCATCCAAGAAACCTAGGAGTTGGTCCGCTGCGGCCCGCTCTATCACCTTACCCAGAAACGCCAAATGCGAAACTGGGCGGTAACTGGCGGGATTCCGCGGGTCCAATGATGGCTTTTTCAGTAAGGGGCGTACCACTGCTTCCTTGAGCCCCTTGGGAAACTCTCCAGATGTTAAGGAGAGGTTGACAATCTCCCTCAAGGGGCCTCCTATCTGCTGGTCGCCCGATTTGAGCAACCAGGACGGACAGGGATCCAAGGGGCAAGTGGTCGTCCTCACTGAACCCAGTAACTTGTCCACTTTGGTTACAGAGAGCCGCCTGAAGCCATCAAACACTAACCCCCTTGACGGCCACAGAGCTTCCAGTTCACTAACTGTATCAATCGTGGCAGGTAGGTCACGGCGGAGCGACAGGACTTTGTCCGCAAAATAGCTCGATAATGCCACACAGCTCAATTCCAATTCCCTTATCGTTTGTCGCCCTTCTTCCAGGGCAGTAAGTGATCTAATTACCTTAAATAATTGTGCTGGGCGAGAGTTTGCGGACGCGATTTCTGCGGCGTAGAAGTCTCGTTTTGCCGCTTTCACCGCATTCTCATACGCCTTCATAAGCGTGCGATGAGATGTCCTTGTAGCTTCATCACGAGTCTTCCTCCACACTCGCTCAAGCCGTCTCACTTCCTTCTTCCTCTCCCGAAGCTCCTGGGAATACCATGGAGCTTGTTTGAGGCGAAGGCGGAGAGGGCGCCTAGGAGCAATCTTGTCAATGGCGGCCGTAAGCGGGACTGCCAGTCCTCCACCAAGGCCATCAACGAGGTGCCGGAGGGCATCGGGTCCCGCAGGGCATTCAGGAATCTCTCAGATTCCATGAGTCTCCGTGGGCGGACTAGAATACGTTCGTCACCCAAACGGAGAGGGGGTGGTATCCTCAGTCGAGCCTTCAGGGCATGGTGGTCTGACCATGGAACGATGTTATTCGCCACCAGATCTACCACTACACCTGCACCAAAGATCAAATCAAGGGTGTGACCAGCCTGATGGGTGGGACCAGCAACAATCTGCGAGAACCCTAGTGTCTCCATGGCTGACACTAGATCCAGGCCAAGTCCTGAAGACGGCGCATCCGCATGAACGTTGCAACGTCCAGGCAGCCACCGCCTCCAGCAGGCCTGGCAGGGAATCGGGCGGGGCAGTGGGTGATCGATACACCAACCAGATCGCCAAGTTCTCGACCGATTCCCACCCAAGACCGACAAACTCAATTCCCGGAATCATTGGCGCAGGGAGAGCCCTGAAGGAGAAGGTGTCTCTGACCAGAATTGCCACCCCCCCTCCCATGGAGCCGGGGTTGATGCAGGACAGAAAACCCAGGCGGTGCCAGATCTTTCAAGGCGACGGTCTCGCCTTCGCGCACCCAGATTTCCGTCACGCAAGCCAGGTCAGCCTCATGCCTTACGAAGTAATCCCGCAGGGTTGAGGACTTGTTGTTTATTGACCTGGCATTGCATAGGATCAACACCGGTTCCACCCTAGCCCTCTCCCCCATGAACCTGGGGATGGGACGAAGATTTGAAGGGCAACGTCCATATCGACCAGGCCACCGTCCGTGGAAATTCCACGGTCGGGGCCTTCTTGGACCTACGTACGTCATTGCCCCCCTATTATTGAATCTCCTCCCACCGCTATGTTTGCCTTGGCCCAGAAGAACTGGAATTATAGCCCCGGGCCGGATCCCCATCTCAATGGCCACACTCTCTGCCCTAGGCCACCATGTAGGGCAGTCCTTCATCTAATAGCTGTCTAAAAACCTCCCATCCCAATCCCTCCCGTCCCAATCCCCCCTCAAAAACCCTCCCTCAAAACCCACCCTCGACTAACTACAGCCATACTGGTCCCACCCACTAGCTATCCAGGGTGTTATACCGAGGATCCAGCTGAGTACCCAGCTGCTCTCCTCTGGCCGTCCACCCCTACCTAACACTCTGGAAAAATAAAATCCTGTCCCCCAACTGAATAGAACTTAGTCAGAGCAGTTCTGTCAACATCCAGGAGGTGGCGAAGGGGGGTAGCTTGAGACAGTCTCCTTCTTCTCCCCTTCTTCGGATGTTGCCGTTGCACTTTGTAGCAGCAGGGGCTCTGATCTTGATTGCTCCAGCATGGAATGCGTGGAATGCAGGGGTCCGTTCTGCTCTCAACAGCTCTGCCACAGCTGAGTGAGACAGACAAGGTCCCACACTGCAACCAACCTTCCACGTTCTGCAATCAACCTTCCAGAAACAGGATGCTGTTTCTGTTGGCTGCAGAGGAGAGGACACGCAGTAATGGGTTTAAACTTCAAGTACAACGATATAGGCTAGATATCAGGAAAACAATTTTCACCGTCAGAGTAGTTCAGCAGTGGAATAGGCTGCCTAAGGAGGTGGTGAGCTCACCCTCACTGGCAGTCTTCAATCAAAGGTTGGATACACACTTTTCTTGGATGCTTTAGGATGCTTAGGGCTGATCCTGCGTAGAGCAGGGGGATGGACTAGATGTCCTGAATGGCCCCTTCCAACTCTATGATTCTATGATTAACAGACACCCTGTGAGGTGGGTGAGGCTGACAGAGCCCTGATATCACTGCTCGGTCAGAACAACGTGGCTAGCTCAAGGTCACCCAGCTGGCTGCATGTGGGGGAGCACAGATTCAAACCCGGCTCGCAAGATTAGAAGTCCACACTCCTAACCACTACAAAATAACTTAAAGATATGGCCAAAGCCATGTGTTCCATGTCTGTGTGCAGGCAAGAAAACCATACAATAGTTTCTGAGGATATTTTTCAATCTAATTTAACTATTATAGGAAATTTAATTTAGGATAGCAGAGACATCCAGGTCTTGTGAGAGATCCAAGCCTTCTGTTCCTGAGCCCCCACAAAGGCCAGAAAACAATCCACAGGCCCCCTCAGGTGAGAGTTCTAGGTCTTCTCCCGAGCACCAACAAGGGCCAGAAAACAATCCACAGGCCCCCTAAGATGAGAGTTCTAGGTTTTCTGCTCCTGAGCCCCCACGAAATCCAAATAACAATCCACAGGCCCCCTCAGGTGAGAGTTCCAAGTCTTCTGCTCCCAAGCCCCCACGAAAGCCAGAAAGCAATCCACAGGCCCCCTCAGGCGAGAGTTCTAGGTCTTCTGCTCCCGAGCCCCCACGAAATCCAGATAGAGGCCTAAGTGTGTAGACCAGACTTGTTGTCTCAAGAGGTCTGCTGCCTAACTGGTGCACACATCAAGGATGTAACAGAACGGCTGGACAGGCTCATCAAGCCCACAGATCTTTACCCTTTCTCATCCATGTAGGAACAAATGATACTGCCCAGAACAACATAGAATGTATTAAGAAAGACTTTATGGATATGGGGGGAAAGGTAAAATACCTCAGAGCACAGGATGTGTTTATCAATCCTTCCTGTGATTGGCCATGACTTAGGAAAGTAGAGAAAAATAATGCAATAAATGACTGGCTATGTCACTGGTGTCACAGAATCATAGAGTTGGAAGGGGCCACACAGGCCATCTAGTCCAATCCCCTGCTCAACGCAGGATCAGCCCTAAGTATCCTAAAGCATCCAAGAAAGAGAAAGTACCAAAGGTGGGTGCAGGGCAGCCCCCAAGGCAGCAGCTGAGGAGGAGGACAAGGAAGAGCCGTGGCCCGGTACCAACTGATCCACGGACCGGTCCCGGTCCCCGGAACTGGGGTTGGGGACCACTGCTCTAACCAATTCCCTATCCAGCTTTCTGAAAATCCAGACTGCAGTCCTTCAATTTATCCATTAGAACATCATGGGGAACCAAGTAAACAACATCAACCGAATGTCCATGATCCAGCAAACCTGTTACTTTGTCAGAAAAGGAAACCAGGTTGGTCTGACATGACCTGTTGGAGACAAATCCATGCTGACTTCCTTGGATCACCAAATTGTCCTCCAGATGTTTGGAGATTGCTCCCTTTAATATCTGCTCCATTATCTTCCCCACAACAGAGGTCAGACTCACTGGTCTGTAGTTTCCCGGGTCATCCTTCCTCCCTTTTTTGAAGATCGGAATAACGTTTGCTCTCTTCCAGTCCTCCGGGACATCTCCAGTCCTTAAAGAGGTCCCAAAGATGATGGACAAGGGCTGTGCAAGTTCTCTGTAAAGTTCTTTGAGCACTCTCGGGTGCATTTCATCTGGCACAGGGGATTTGAACTCATCCAGTGCAGCTAAATGCCTCTCGACAACCTCTCTGTCCATGAATGCCTCTCAACAACCTCTCTCTGTCTGTCCATGAATGCCTCTCGACAACCTCTCTGTCCATGACAACCTCTGTGTCCATGTCGAGAAAGGTTTGTATTTCTGGATCATGGTCTACCATGTTGATATGAGGGGCTACTATCAGGAGATGGTTTGCACCTCACAAGGGAAGGAAAAAGGATTTGCATACCTGGTGAAGAGGTCTTTAAACTAAATCCGAAGGGGGAGCGAGATGTGAATTCAAAAACTGGTGTCATGGCAAGAACTCAAGATGAGAAGATTGCAAATTTACAGGGAACAGCACATAAGCAGGGAACTACTGACTCACAAGGAAGTAGAAATACCAAAACCATAGGACACATGAAGGATGGATTATGATGACTCTAAACTAATGCGCAGATTATGGGAAACAAGTAGAAGGAACTAGCAGTCCTAATAGAGGAAGGAGACTGTGACCTAATAGGAATCAGAGAAACTTGTTGGCATAATACTCACAACTGGAATACTAGAATTGAGGGGTACAATCTATTCAAACAGGACAGATAAGTAAATAAGGGGGGAGGGATAGAACTATATGTTAAGAAAATATACTTGTGAAGAGATACAAGTACCTGATCATTAAAGTTCAGTTGGTGTATTTAGGTAAACACAGTGGTCGTGGGTGACATCAATTACCCAGATATCTGTTGGAAGGCCAACTCTGCTAAAAATGCAAATGCCAATAAATTCTTGACTTGTCTTACTAACAGCTTTGTTTCTTAGAACGTAAAGAGGGCAAACAGGGGGTCTGCTATTTTAGACTTGATTCTAATCAATAGGGAATAACTGGTAGATGAGGTGGAAGTAGTGGGCACACTTGGTAGTAATGACCATGTGATTTTGGATTTACAATTGTGGGAAAGAGAAAAACTTTACATATTCGAACATATGACTGGACTTCAGGAAAACAAATTTAACAGACTTAAAGGTATGTTGGGTAGAGTCCCATGGTCAGAAAGACATAAGGAGATGGGAGTCCAAGAGGGCTGGGCATTTCTTAAAAGTGAAATACTGAAGGTTCAATCACAAACAATTCCCTTGAGAAGGAAAGATGGAAGGAGTCTAAGGAAGCCAAGGTGGCTTCATAAGCAGCTGTCAAATGATTTGAGGAATTAAAAAAACAGTCATTTAGGAAATGGAAGGAAGGCTTATAAATAACTAACCAATGATTGTAGGGAGAGTGTTAGAAAAGCTAATGAGCTTAGGCTAGCAAGAAATGTTAAACATAGCAAAAAAACTTTGTTAGTTATATTTCCAGCAAAAAAAAGTAGGGATTCTGTTGGACCACTGTGAGGACAAAGTGAAATTATAACAGATGATGAAGAGAGGACTGAACTGGTCAACTATTTCTCTTCAGTCATCTTTTGTGAGGGAAATAGTGATCAATGTGGCAAAAACATAACACATCAGGGGGGAAGGAAATGGTGGCTAGGATCACTGTCAGTGCAGTCCATAAACACCTCATTTCTTTAAATGAAACAAAGTCTTCTGGGCCAGATGAATTGCATCCAAGGGTATTAAAGGAACTTGCAGATGTCATCTTTGAATCTCTGTCCATTATTTTTGACACTTCTTGGAGAAAAGTTGAGTGCCAGATGATTGGAGGTGGGCGAATGTTGTCCCCAACTTCAAGAAAGGGAAAAAGGAGGATCCAGGTAACTACCGATCCGGCAGCTTGACATCTGTAGCTGGCAAAATTTTGGAACAAATCATCAAACAGTCAATCCTTGAGCAGCTGGAACAGAGAGCTGTGATTTCTAAGACTTAGCACGGATTTTGCAAGAACAAGTCATGTCAAACGAACCTTATCTTTTTTCAAGAAAGTGGCTACTTTGCTGGATCGGAGGAATGCTATGGATATAGTTTATCTGGATTTCAGTAAAACTTTTGATAAGGTTCCACATAATATTCTTGCTGACAAGTTGGTAAAATGCAGCATGGCTCCTAATTATGCCAAGTGGATCAATAACTGATTGACAAATCATACCGAATGGGTACTTGTTAATGGTTCAGCATCCCTTAGAGAAGAGTGACAAGTGAAGTACCCCAGGGATCTGTCGTGGAGCCCATGTTGTTCAACATATTTATCAGTGATTGGGATGAGGGATTAGAGGGGATATTTATTAAATCTGCAGAGAATATTAAACTGGAAGGGGTAGCAAACACAACAGAAGACAGAAGATACAGGATGTTCATCATTGGCTCAAGAAGTGGGCTAAACTGAATAAAGTGATATTCAATGGGGACAAATGTAAAGTTCTCCATTTTGGTAGGAAAAACCATATATACCAATGGGGGAGACTTGTATTGGTAGTAGCATGTGCAAAAAGGATCTAGAGTTTTAGTAGACCATACACTGAACATGAGTCAGCAGTGTGACTCAGTGGCTAAAAAGGCAAATGGGATTCTGGGATTCTGTATCAAACGGAGTATCATGTCCAGATCATGGGAGGTGATGGTACCTCTTTGCTCTGCTTCGGCCTCACTTGAAGTACTATGTTCCAAAATAAAACAGTAAGAGGTAGGTGGGAAGAGAAAGGGGCGTGGTGAGTCCGTGATAAAAACTCAGTCACTCCGGGGTCACCTGGCCAATAGGGAGCCGAGCACAGCACGGATCCCCATTGGCCACTTGGCCCGTCCTCGACTGCCTGGTGAGTTGGCTGGGGGAAGAGGCTTTGCCGCCGGGAAAGGAGCAGGGCCGCCATGTCGAAGACGCAGCTGGCCTGTTCCTTTCCTGCCAGTGAGGCCGGGACCTTGGGCGGGGAGGGGGATGGCGGGAAGACTTCGACGCACCCTGAAGAGCAGGCCCACTGCGTCAGAGACTCTTCTTCTGGGCACGCCCACGCCGGGACCCCACGCCGGGAGGGGGGAGGGGGGAAACCCAAGGCTGCAGCAAGAACAGCAGGCCTGATATGTTGCAGACGCGTTGGCCCTGCTCCTTTCACTGCACCCGAGGGGGAGGGGGGCAGGGAAGGCTTCACCGTGCTACGAAGAGCAGGCCCGTCGCATCGGTGACACTTTGGGCCTGCTCCTGTAGCCATGCCAAAGCAGGCAGATCAGGGGGGGGAGGGAGGGGCCAGCTGGGATGCCACTGCGGGGGGGGCCTGCAAGCAGCCCTGTGAGTCCCCCCACCCCACAGGCACCCATGTTAGCGCCCATTATATTTTAAAATACAATGGGCTTTGCCCCTAGTTAAAAATAAAAAAGCTGGTTACAGCATGTGAATAATAACATCCAATAGAGGGAGTGGCAACAGGGAGCCATAACCCGACATCAATAGATGACCCTGGTGTACTGTTGCATTAGCACCAAGGAGGGGGAGCAATCAGATCTTCCTCTCAGACCACCACCTCAACCATAAACCTGATGGGAGATCTCCGTCTTGCAGGCCATGCAGAATGTAGAATGCTCCCATAGGACCCGCAGCTCTTTCAGGAACTCATTCTACCTATTGGGGGCCTATTGGGTTGAGGCCAAGTGAGATTCTATAGGGCCAGGAACAACCACCAAGTTAGTACCCACAGAGCGCAAGGCCCTGCAGGGCTACTGATGGTCCCTCAGATATGAGGGTCCCAGACTGCAAAGGGTCTTAAATGTCAAAACCAAAACCTTGAACTGAATCTGGGCTGCAACCGGCAACGAAGAAGAAGAAGAAGAAGAAGAAGAAGAAGAAATTCTTTTCTCTACCAGAAGGAGGCTCAAAGAGGCTTACAGTCGCCTTCCCTTTCCTCTCCCTACAACAGACACCCTGTGAGGTGGGTGAGGCTGAGAGAGCCCTGATATCACTGCTCGGTCAGAACAGTTTTATCAGTGCCGTGGCAAGCTCAAGGTCACCCAGCTGGCTGCATATGGGGGAGTGTAGAATCGAACCTGGCATGCCAAATTAGAAGCCCGCACTCCTAACCACTGCACCAAACTGGCTCTCAATGCTGCTGCCTCAGCACAGGCTGGATGTGGGCCCTCCAAGGTGTTCTTTTCAGGACCTTAGCAGCTGCATTTTGCACCAGCTACAATATCTGGGTCAAGAACAAGGGCAGGCCCGTGTAGAGTGAGTTTCAGAAATCTGTTCTCAAGGTGCATGTACTGTTCAGAGGACAGGTAGGGCTCTAGTAGCTGAGCCTGGTGATGATGGAAAACCACCTGTCAAGCTACCCTCTTGACCTGTGCCTCCAAAATTAATCAGGCATCCAGGGTCATTCCCAGATTCCTGGCCTGCAGCGCGGTCATAAGTTGCGTCCTGAACAGAACAGGTAAGCATACTTTCTGTCCTGCCTTACTTCTTCCCAGCCACAGGACCTCTGCATCACACTGCCTGCTCATATTTAGCTTAGAGTCCACAAGTACCCCAAGATCTTATTTGCGTACACTGCTACTCAGCAGTGTACCTTCCATCCAGCAGGCCTGCTACTAATTTTTGTGACCCAGATGTGGAGCTCTGTAGTTCTTCTTACTGAATTGCTTCTTGGTCTCATTTGCCCACTTTTCCAGCATGTTCTGATCTTGTTGAACTCTATATCTTCTGTGGTGTTCGCTTCTCCTCACAGTCTGGTGTCATTGGCAAATTTAAGGAGCCTTCCATCTCCTTGTCCAGATCATTGATAACTGATGAAAAGTGGACCCAATACCGAGCCCTATGGCATGCCACTGCTGACCTCCCTCCAGTCCAATGAAACACCTTTAACAATGACTCTGGGTTTGCTTCTCTAACTTGCCTATTCATGTATTATCCAAAAATTTAGTCTTCATTCCTCCAGTGTACCCATCAGGGCATCATGGGGAACCTTGTCTAAAGCATCTGGTAGACCAGAGTTCGAATCCTGAGTAGCCTTGGGCTGGTAATACTGCCTCAGCCTAACTTGCCTCACAGGATTTGTTCTGAGGATAAGACAGAAGGGAGGAGGAGAAGGAGGAGGATGCAGGCCACCCTGGTCCCTCCCTGGAGGAGAACGGCAGGACTGAAATGAGATAAATAAATAATTGTGGTATATTCAGGACCACGGACAGCTCTGGCATAAGGATAAACTTCCTTCAAGGACTGGGGTAACGGGCTGGTCCTCGCAGAGAGTGTCCCTGTGTCCTCTGCTGGTAAGAGAGGCTACAGACAGGAGGCTCTTGCCCTTTCCCAGAATCCCTCTGGTCTTGGAATCAGATGATATCAGACAGGCAATCTGGGACCTCCGCCTAGCCTCCCCCATCTGGGCCATTTGTGGGCAGGGAACTTAGTAGCAGCTTGTGGTGTATCCTGCCCCCATTTGTCCTTCAAGCCCTTGCAGGTCTGGTGGTGGAGAGGTAAAGAGATCCCAGCCAGTCCCTTCTGCACTGTCCCAAGACTCCATTTTGTTTCTTAGGCATGCTGGTGTGTGATGCCAGACCCAAAAACCTGTTTTTTCATATACCAATGTTTTGTAAAACCTGGGGTTTTTGATGGCCCTGGAAGGGTTTTCTGAAGGGGTGGGAGTTAATTAATTTTTAATATCTTTTTGAAATTTGCTAAACATTTATCAGGTGATAATACCATATAAGGCCAATGATGGGCCTGGAGGGGGCCCGGGTGGGCATGTCCACAGTTATTCTTCCCAACCATATTCTGCCTAATCACACCACTTCTGGGGTTTCTTGAAGCCTGAAGAACATTTCAGGGGTTTCTCAATGGTAAAGTTGAGAAAGCCTGATGTAAGAGACTAGGGCTGCCAGGTTGGGGGGGGGGTGTCGGAAGGGAAGTTACTGGGAGCAGGGAGGAAAGAGGTCACCCAGACGTGCTGTCACAGGGTGACACTCTAGTTTTAGGATAAAACTCTATGGTAGAATGATCTTCTTACCATAGAGTTTTACCCAAAAATAAGTGTCAGCCCCAACATCAACATCCATACATCATTTCCAGGCAACTTAGAAACATCACAATTTTTTTCAACCTTTCTGCTTGTTTTGAGGATGGGATTTCCATGGTTTCTTAAGCCCTTGAAGTGTGTGTGTGTGTGTGGGGGGGAGAGACCAAAATGGGGACCTCCTGGCTTCACTGTTCCTCCCAATGTCAATCCTTGTTGTTGTTAGGTGCAAAGTCATGTCCAACCCATCGCGACCCCATGGACAATGATCCTCCAGGCCTTCCTGTCTTCTACCATTCCCCGGAGTCCATTTAAGTTTGCACCGACTGCTTCAGTGACTCCATCCAGCCACCTCATTCTCTGTCGTCCCCTTCTTCTTTTCCCCTCAATCACTCCCAGCATTAGGCGGTCAAAGTATTTGAGTTTCATCTTCAGGATCTGGCCTTCTAAGGATCAGTCAGGGCTGATCTCCTCTAGGACTGACCGGTTTGTTCGCCTTGCAGTCCAAGGGACTCGCAAGAGTCTTCTCCAGCACCAGAGTTCAAAAGCCTCAATTCTTTGACGCTCGGCCTTCCTTATGGTCCAACTTTCACAGCCATACATTGTAACTGGGAATACCATAGCCTTGACTAAATGCACTTTTGTTGGCAGGGTGATGTCTCTGATTTTTAGGATACTGTCTAGGATTTGCAATAACTTTCCTCCCCAGGAGCAAGCGTCTTTTAATTTCTTTGCTGCAGTCCCTATCTGCAGTGATCTTGGAGCCCAGGAAAATAAAATCTGTCACTATCTCCATTTCTTCCCCATCTATTTGCCAGGAATTGAGAGGGCCGGATGCCATGATCTTTGTTTTCTTGATGTTGAGTTTCAAGCCAACTTTTGCACTCTCCTTCTTCACCCACATCAACAGGCTCTTTAGTTTCTCTTCACTTTCTGCCATTAGAGTGGTATCATCTGCATATCTGAGGTTGTTGATATTTCTCCCTGCAATCTTGATCCCAATTTGTGACCCCGCCTTTCTCATGATGTGCTCCACATACAAGTTAAATAGGCAAGGCGACAGTATACGGCCTTGCTGAACTCCTTTCTCAATTTTGAACCAATCAGTGATTCCATGCCCGGTTCTCACTGTTGCTTCTTGACTTGCAGATAGGTTTCTCAAGAGATAAATAAGATGCTCTGGTATTCCCAGAACTTGCCACAATTTGTTGTGCTCCACACAATCAAAGGCTTTAGCATAGTCAATGAAGCAGAAGTAGATGTTCTTCTGGAACTACCTAACTTTCTCCATTATCCAGCATACATTGGCAATGTGATCTCTAGTTCCTCTGCCTCTTCGAAATCCTGCCTGTACTTCTGGAAGTTCTCGGTCCACATATTGCTGGAGCCTAGCTTGTAGGATTTTGAGCATAACGTTGCTAGCATGATAAATGAGTGCAATGGTGCGGTAGTTTGAACATTCTTTGGCATTGTCCTTCTTTGGGATTGGAATGTAAACTGACCTTTTCCAATCCTGTGGCCATTGTTGAGTTTTCCAAATTTGCTGGCATCTTGAGTGTAGCACTGGGGAAGGAAATGGCAAACCAGTATCTTTGCCATGAAAACTCCATGGACAGTTCCAAAAAATGGCAATCCTAGAGGAGACCAAATAATGGGTTCAATTTCAATTCTCATGTGCCACATGTCTTCACGAATTCCCACAGGACATCTTGATCATATGGCCTTACAATGCTTTCCTTTGTTCATTGTCCGGCAGCCACTCCCTAGAGCCCAAACCTCCCATACCCACATATCTGTCCAGGGGATGCCCTGCCAAATCAGATTAAAGGCAAGTGGCCCTGATGGAGCAATGCAAGTCAGTTCTTGGCACATTTTCTGATTCCCCCTTCCAGGGAAAGGGTGCCACCTGTGCCACTAAGCTGTGCCACTGTCCTTTTTGTGTAGTGTCTGGAATGATGCCCTACTCACTGTTGTTGCTGGTTTGACTCCAGCATGTGGGTCGGATCATGCACACTGGCTGGCTCGGAGCCTATCACTTTCCCCTTGGAGGTAAGCCTTGGGTTTGCCACTTGTCCCTGCAAGATAGGACAAGGGCCTCCTTAACTTCCACAGTATCACCCTTTGAACATGAGCAGCCTAGGCTGTTTCCCCAGGTTATGGACAGAACCACTTGCAAACTGTGTTTTATGAGAGCTATTATGGACTGTTGAGGGCAGCATGGACATTTGGCAAAGTTAGGCAGTCGGCCAGGGCTCCAGATTTCAAAGGGCCCCCAAAAGATGCCGCCTCTGTGGGCTCAAAGGGATTCTCAGCCTCAATGGGCCTCAAAAATCTCTGGTCTTCTGTAACTCTGGTCTTCCATTAGAGGGCTATCCAGCCTCTGTTTAAAAATCTCCAAATATGGAGAACCTACCACCTCCCGAGGAAGCCTGTTCCACTGAGAACAACTCTGCTCCATCCTCTATCTGGCAGCCTTTTAAATACTTGAAGATCATTATCAGATCCCCTCTCAGTCATCTCCTTTCCAGGCTAAGCAGACCAAGCTCCCCCAACCTTTCCTCATACGTCTTGGTCTCTAAACCCCTAACCAACTTTGTTGCCCTCCTTTGGACATGCTCTGGTCTGTCTATATTCTTCTTCAACTGTAGTGCCCAAAACTGTACACAGTACTCCAAAAGAGGCAGAACCATAGCAGAGTAAAGTGGTACTGTCACCTCCCGTGATCTGGACATGATACTCCATTTGATACAGAATCCCAGAATCCCATTTGCCTTTTTAGCCACTGAGTCACACTACTGACTCATGTTCAATGTATGGTCTACTAAAACTCTAGATCCCTTTTGCACATGCTACTACCAATACAAGTCTCCCCCATTGGTATATATGGTTTTTCCTACCAAAATGGAGAACTTTACATTTGTCCCCATTGAATATCACTTTATTCAGTTTAGCCCACTTCTTGAGCCAATGATGAACATCCTGTATCTTCTGTCTTCTGTTGTGTTTGCCACCCCTCCCAGTTTAATATTCTCTGCAAATATAATAAATATCCCCTCTAATCCCTAAACTTCTAAATATGTTGAACAACATGGGCTCCACGACAGATCCCTGGGGTACTCCACTTGTCACTCTTCTCCAAGGGATGCTGAACCATTAACAAGTACCCATTCGGTATGATTTGTCAATCAGTTATTGATCCACTTGGCAGAATTAGGATCCATGCTGCATTTTACCAACTTGTCGGCAAGAATATTATGTGGAACCTTATCAAAAGCTTTACTGAAATCCAGATAAACGATGTCCATGTCAGGTTGTTAGAATCCCTGCCATAAATTAGCCTGAGTTCTTCCATGACAGTTATATTGCTTGGCGCCTGGTTGCTCTAGGTCCTGTAATCATGCTAGCAGTAGAAAGTGAAATATATGTTGTTGTAACTCTTATCACTTGTTGAGGCCTCTCGGCTGGGCCTGCTTTCGCTATCAATCGTGCAGAACAGTCAAGGCCATGAGAATGTATCACTGTTTTTAATTGATTGTGTCTCTCTTCTCCTTCTCCCCTCCCTTGGGAACTTTCAAGTTTTGGGCGGGAGAATCGTATTGATAAGTGGAAGCAAATCTGTACGCAAGTCAGATTTGACTTCGCCAGTCTTGATGTTTGTAGTACTTCTCAATAAAGCTTTCTTATTATAAAGAAGCTAGTTGTGAGTTCTTTCAACGCTTTCCCCCGATCCAGCAAAGTAGCCACTTCCTTGAAAAAGAGGTAATGGCTTGTTCTTGCAAAATCCATGCTGAGACTTAGAAATCTCTGCTCTCAGTTCCAACTGCTCAAGGACTGACAGTTTGATGATTTGTTCCAAAGTTGTAGGGATGAAAGGACACACACGACACAGGTATCTGGAGAAAAGGGAATCTTCTGCCTGTCTCTCTCCTGGGGCTTCTCCGGACCCCAGGCTTCAGTACATTTTGCTTACGCACTAGCCTTCATTCCACACTCTTGTCACAGCCAGACTCTCACCTCTGTGTTTGCCCGGAAAAGTATACACTGACCAGAGCTATCGCCATATCTTAATCCCTACAGATTCCAGGGTTTCGCTCACATATGAAAGGCTAGCAGACAGTATCGAGGTGCGCTCTGTTAATCCATTCAACTCCCATCAAAAATTTTGCCAGCTACAGATGTCAAGCTGCCGGGTCGGTAGTCACCCGGATCCTCCTTTTTCCCTTTCTTGAAGTTGGGGACAACATTCGCCCACCTCCAGTCATCTGGCACTCAGCTTTTCTCCAAAAAGTGTCAAAAATAATGGACAGAGGTTCAGAGATGACACCTGCAAGTTCTTTTATTACCCTTGGATACTATTTATCTGGCCCAGAAGAATTTGTTTCATTTAAAGAAACTAGGTGTTTGTGGACTGTTCCAACAGTGATCCTAGGCCACCATTCCCACGTTTTTGCCACATTGAGCACTATTTCCCTTACAAGGGAAAACTAAGGAAAAATAGGAGTTAAGCAGTTCAGTCCTCTATTCATCATCTGTTATAATTCACTTTCTTGTCCTCACAGTGGTCCTACAGAGTCCCTATTCTTTTTCTTACTTGAATATAACTAAAGAAGCCTTTTTTGCTATGTTTAGCACTTCTTGCTATCCTAAGGTCATTTTGAGCTTTAGCTTTTCTAACACTCTCCCTACAGTTATTGGTTATTTCTTTATACTCATCCTTGGTAATAAGGCCTTCCTTCCATTTCCTAAATAACTCTTTTTTTTTATTTCTCAAATCATTTGACAGCTGCTTATGGAGCCACCTGGGCTTCCTTAGTCTCCTTCCATCTTTTCTTCTCAAGGCAATTGTTTTTGATTGAGCCTTCAGTATTTCACTTTTAAGAAACTTAATTGTTAATTCCAAAATCACATGGTTGCTACTACCAAGTTTGACCACTACTTCCAACTCATTTACCAGTTCTTCCCTATTGATTTGAATCAAGTCTAAAATAGCAGACCCCTTTTTGCCCTCTCTACTTTCTGGGAAATGAAGCTGTTAGCAAGACAAACTAAAAAATTAATGGAATTTGTATTTTTAGCAGAGTTGGCTTTCCAACACATATCTGGGTAATTAAAGTCACCCATGAACACTGTTTCCCCTCTCTTTGAGAATTGTGTAATTTGGTCTAGGAGTATCTCATCCAAGTCCTCTGACTGCCTTAGTGGTCTATAGCAGACCCCCCCCCCCCCACAATAATACCATTCTCATTTCCTAATCCTTTTATATTTACCCAAATACACCCAACTGAAATTTCATGCTCAGGCACCTGTATTTCTTCACAAGTATTCAGATTCTTAACATATATTGCTACTCCTCCTCCCTTCTTTACTTGTCTGTCCCTTTTGAATAGATTGTACTCCTCAATTCTAGTATTCCATTTGTGAGTATTATCCCATCAAGTTTCTTTGATTCCTATTAGATCATAGTCCCCTCTATTAGGGCTACTGGTTCCTTCTATTTGTTTCCCATACTTAGTGCATTAATGTAGAGACATCGCAATCCATCCTTTGTGTGCCCCAGAGTTTTGGCTTTTGAACTTCCTTGTAAGTTAGTATTTCCCTGTTTATGTGCTGTTCCCTGAAGTCTGAGTAGACAATAGCAGAGACTTTGGAGAGCTGCAGCAAATTCCACCTATTCTTCATTGTTTGTAAAGAAGCATCTTGTCTGTTCTACTGCCCATCAGTTTCACTGGATGCCCTCATGTTCTACTGTTTTGTGAGAGGGAGAAAAGGTTGCCTTTGCCAGTTCTTCCCACTCCAGGCATCACTTTATAAACCTCTTTTGTGTGTGCCCCCCCCCAAGCATCTCCAAACTGAAATGTCCCAGATTTTTCAACCTTTCTGACTAGGGAAGGTGTTGACCCTCCCCCCCAACCTCTTGGTTGCACTCCATTGAACTTTTCCTGGCTCTGCCATATTATTTTTGAGATGCAGTGACCAGAACTGAACACACTATTCCAAATGGGGCCACACCATAGATCCATACAGGGGCATTGCGATATCGGCCATTTTATTCTCAGTCCCTTTTGTAATAACCCTTAATGCAGAGTTTACACTGGCTTGACCCTTTCATTCAGCTGTCCACAACAACCCCAAGATCCTCCCCCCCCTCCCAGGCTCAGCAAGCTCAGATTCCCCAGTAGCCTAGACTTGAAGTTGGAATATTTTGTCCCTGCATACATCATGCACCGAAAACCAGCCAAACCCGGGCCCCCTCCAGACTCTGCCCCATCCCTTGCGACACTAGGGTGGAGGCAAAGGTAAACAACCCACCTCTGACACTGGTGCTGTGCAACGCCAGGTCAATAAACAACAAAACCTCTACCCTGCAAAACTACTTTGGAGAACAAAGAGCGAACCTGGTGTGCATGACAGAAACCTGGACCAGGGAGGGCGAAACAGTTGCCCTCAAAGACCTAACCCCTGCCGGGTTCTCTGTCCTCCACCAGTCTCGGACAGTGGGGCGGGGAGGAGGGGTGGCAATCTTGACCTGAGAGGCTTTCTCCTTCAGGGCCCTTCCTGCGCCGTCAATACCAGGCATTGAATGTGTTGGCCTCAGATGGGGATCAACCGAGAGTGTGGCCATCTGGCTAGTGTACTGCGCGCCCAATGCACCGCCAGATGCCCTGCCTACCCTGCTAGAGGCAGTGGCAGCCTGGACGCTACAGTTCTCCAGTCTATTAGTCCTGGGGGACTTTAACGTCCATGCTGAGCTACCGTCCTCTAGAATCGGACAGGACCTGGTGTCAACCATGGCAACACTAGGGCTCTTGCAGTTTGTCGTTGGCCCCACAAATCAAGCAGGTCACACCCTGGATCTCATTTTCAGCATAGGTCAGGATGTGGGTCTGGTCATGGCAACTGCCATGCCATGGTCAGACCACTATGCCCTAAAGGCTTGGCTAAGGCTACCACCACCTCCTCAGTTGGGCACCGAGCAAATTTTAGCTCGCCCGCGGAGACTTATGAATCCGATTGGATTCCTGAACGCTCTGCGGGAACCAATGCCTCCCGGCACTTCTCTCAATGGCCTGGTCAGCGATTGGAATAATAGACTGCTGACTGCCATTGATGAGATAGCTCCCCGATGCCCTCTCCGGCCCCGACTCAAGCGAGCCCCCTGGTACACCGAGGAGCTCTGTAACAAGATGTGGGAACTGAGACGGCTAGAGCGAGTTTGGAGGAAGCCTCATGACGAAGCCTCGAGAACATCTTATAGAATGCAGATGAAGGCCTATGTGTGAAGTCAGTAAAACACAACTTTTACTCGGCTAGCATCGCATCTGCAGACTCACGCCCGGCTCAATTGTTTAAGGTAGTTTGATCCCTCACCACCCTGGTTGAAAGGCAACAAAACAGTAGCCAATTGGACATCACCTGTGAGGCATTTACGAGTCATTTTGCAGATAAAATCTCGACACTCCACCACGACCTCCCACCAACCTTAGATACAAAAAGTGAACTAGAGGCCCCTTGGCTGTCTTTAGAGAAAACTACAAGTAACTTCAGGATACTAGCAACAGCAAGGCCAACCACATGCCCAATATACCCTTGCCCATACTGGCTCTTAAAAACAGTTGGCATAAGCATAAAGGTCCCCCCGGGAGATAATCAACCTATCTCTCACAATGGGAGAATTCCCGGAGGGATTGAAAGAGGCTGTGGTACACCCACTGCTGAAAAAAACATCTCGAGATCCGCGAGAGCCTAACAACTACAGACCTGTCTTGCATTTAGCATTTCTGGGGAAGATGATAGAAAGGGCAGTCGCAAACCAATTGACAGAATACCTGGAAGAAGCTTCGGTCCTAGACCCATCCCAGTCAAGTTTCCAGCCTGGCCATGGGGTAGAGACAGCACTAGTCGCCCTGACGGATGACCTCCATCACCAGTTGGACTGAGGCTGGTCGGCACTGCTGATATTACTAGACCTCTCAGCAGCGTTCGACACAGTCAGTCATGAGCTTCTAGCTCGCCACCTCATCGATGCCGGAATACAAGGGACAGCCCTTCCATGGCTGATCTCCTTCCTCCAGGATCGTGGACAGAAAGTTGCAATAGGAGAGAAAACATCAGACCGCTGGCAACTTACTTGTGGAGTCCCACAAGAAGCTGTCCTCTCTCCTATCCTATTCAACATCTTCATGTGCCCTCTTGCACAACTGGTACGGAATTTTGGGCTGGGTTGCCATCAATATGCAGATGACACCCAACTCTTCCTCCCTGACTCTCCCCCAGAAGCATTAGCCAGCTGCCTGGAAGCAGTGATGAGATGGCTCAAGCAGAGTCGTCTGAAGCTCAATCCTTCAAAGACAGAGGTCCTGTGGCTCGGTAGGAAGGGCCCATGCGAGGAAGCGCATCTGCCTGCCCTGGATGGTGTGCAGCTCTCTACGGCTTGGTCCGCCAGGAATCTAGGCATGAGTCTGGACGCTTCCCTCACGATGGAAGCCCAGATCACAAAGGTAGCACGGCTGGCATTCTGCCATCTCCGCCAAGCCAAACTACTAGCGCCCTTACCTGGCCCCGGAACACCTAGCCACAGTGATCCATGCGATGGTCACCTCTAGACTGGACTTTTGTAACTCGCTCTATGCAGGCCTGCCCTTAGCTTTGACCCGGAAACTACAGCTGGTTCAAAATGCAGTGGCCAGGATCCTCACAGCAACACCGTGGAGGTCTCACATTCGGCCTATTCTCCACCAGCTGCATTGGCTGCCAGTTGAATTCCGGATCAGACTAAAGGTTCTGGTAATTACCTTCAAGGCCATAGTGTACCTCAGGGCCCAGTGTACCTGAGGGATTGCCTCCCTCCCTATGCCCCCCAAAGAGCTCTGCGCTCCACTGCCACCAACCAGCTAAGGATCCCTGGCCCAAAGAAGTCCGCCTGGTGTCAACCAGGGCTAGAGCATTCTCTGTTCTGGCCCCCACCTGGTGGAACGAGCTCCCGGAGGAGATCAGGGCCCTGACGGAGCTTAAACAGTTCTGCCAGGCCTGCAAAAAGGAGCTCTTCCGCCAGGCATTTGGTTAAGACCAGACGCAATCAACAATGACTGAAAGGCCCCTGCTACCCCTCGTCCCCCCCCCTCAGAATGCTCTGGACCTGTTTGTATTGTTGCGTTGTTGCATTGTCTTTATTATTTATACTGTTACATTGTTATACGGTTACAACCATTAGTTATTATTGTAAAGTTATTCACATGTTTATAGATTGTTTTATGTATTGTTGTTTGTTCTTATGTAAACCGCCCTGAGCCCCCGGGGAGGGCGGTATATAAATAAATAAATAAATAAATAAATAAATAAATAAATAAATAAATAAATAAATAAATAAATAAATGTTAGGTTTACCAACACTGTACTTCATTCACCATTGTATCTGAACACTTAAAACCCCAGTCTTATTAGAATGCCTGATCTTTTTGAAGGAGCTAATGGGGACTGAACCCGGGAACTTCTGTATGCCAAGCAGACTCTGCCACTGAACCATAGCCTCATTGGCCATTATCCAAATTGGTCTACCCAGTAAATATTTGGCCAGCTTCTATGCTGAGATGCAGCATTCTCTTGCTGGCTTCTAGAACATTTTTGGCACAAAGGTGGCTCTGCACAAATACCTGTTCTGAAGTTCAGTGCCATTGTTTACCTTTGTTCTAAGCCATTGGGCAAATATGTCCTCAAGCAGCCCTATGGTCCCATTGCTGCGCATGACAACCTGATGGTTAAAACAAAGGGTTTTGTACCTTAGAGGCACATGGTCTATTGTGAGCCCATTCCGCCATTCATATAACCCTGATGTGCAGAACTGGGGAGGACAGAGATCCAGATCTCCCTGCCCTCTTCCTCATCCTGTGCATGGAAACATGGAGACGTGCACCTTTATTGTCCTGGGCTAACCCCAAGAAACCTCTGCCCTCCTCAAGAATGTAGTGAGCTCATTGCACTTAGATCTTCAAGAACCTCAGTCAATATTGACCATCGTCCTCTGCACCCCCCCCCCATCCCTTCTCATTCACTTGCTTCTTAGAAAGCCCTTGGAAGAAGCTCGTTACGTGGATGGCACCAGCACAGGGGAAGGGACCATTATTGACTTTTTCCTCTCAGGTTGAGATTAAGAGGGCTATGTTCTTTGAAATGTGGACAGGAAACAAGGCACTGAGAGCATAAGCCAGAGACCTGTGCATACAAAAAAGGCAGGTTTCCTTCTTTCAACTCCACCTTAGTCTTCAATGTGGAGAGTGAATTGGACTTGGACCTATGTTCAAATCCTGGCCAGGACACTCCATGTAACCTGGCTTAAGTTCTTTCAGTGAGTGTTGCAGCTGAATAAGGGAGGGGAGTGTTAAAAATTCGAATTCAGATTGGTGACTAGTTTTGAATCCCTTTGCTGATGAGAGGTCATGGCTCAATGGCAGAGCATCTGCTCAATATGCAGAAGGTTCCTGGTTCAATCCCAGGCATTTCCAGTTAGAAGGACCAGGCAGGAGGAGATGGGAAAGACCTCACCTGAGACCCTGGAGAGTTGCAGCCAGTCTGACTAGACAATATTGACCTTGTTGGTTGGGCAGAGGCCATCATTCAGTGGCAGAGCCTCTCAGCATACAAAAGGTCCAGGGTTTAACCCCCGGCATCTCCAAGTTATAGATGTGAAAAACTTCAATGTGACAACTTGGAGAACCACTACCGATCTGAGTAGACAAACCTTGATGATTGGGGAGAGGCTCAGTGGCAGAACCTCTGCTTGGTATTCAGAAGGTCCCAGGTACAATCCCCGGCATCTCCACTTAAAAGGACCAGGCAGGAGGGGATGGGAAAGACCTCCGCCTGAGACCCTGGGGAGCCAGGAAGTTGGGCTGTGGCTCAGTTTAAGAGCCTCTGCTTGGCAAGCAGATGGTCCCTGGTTCAATTCCTGGCATCTCCAGTTAAAAAGACCAAGCAGAAGGGGATGGGAGCCATGAGGTGGGGGGATGGGAAAGACCTCGCCTGAGACCCTGGAGAGCTGTGAAGTGGGGCTGGAGCTCAGTGGCAGAACCCCTGCTTGGCATGCAGAAGGTTCTGGTTGAATCCCCGGGATCTCCAGTTAAAAGGACCAGGCAGGAGGGGATGGGAAAGACCTCCGCCTGAGACCCTGGAGGAGCCCCTGCCAGTCTGAGTAGACTGACCTTGATGGATTGAGGGCCTGATTGTCAGGAACCTGGGTGTAAACTTCACGGAGCTTTTATTCCAACTCCAGATTGATTCAGTCCCTGCCCTCTACACAGAATGTGATTTCCGTTTGGATTTGGGGCGATTTAAAATTTCCTTCTGCAGCAAGAAGGATTGATCCGGAGTGGAAAGAAAGAAAGAGGCTTGGCTCCCCCCCCCCTTCTGAACTACCCTAACCATGTGCAGAAGACTTTCCTGTTTCAATGGGGAGGGGGAGGAAGAAGAAGAAGATCCGAGTTCAAAGCGATCTGAATTCAACAGGATTGACAATGGAATAAACAAATTAAGTGCAGACTCTGCCCAGGACTCTAGTTCAGGGGAAGTCCTCTTGTAGAGTGAAAAGGCATTCAGTATTTATTTAAAAGGACAGCCATGTATTTCAGAATTCACAGGTACAGGAACAGACGTGTTGATAGAGACAAAGAGCTTAAATAGGGGCAGAGATTCAGGCAGGAAAACTGGTTCATACCAAGAGGCCTTTGATCCAGCAAGCATGAACCTAGTCTCTGCTCCCAGGCCTTAGATTGCACACAGCTGGCTTTAGTCAGCTCTCCTTACAAACCGAGGACACTACAAGAAAATGGAGGCCCCAGTGGGGGGTGGGAGAGAATGGAGATACAGACTAACCAGCTATAAACAGCAGGATGAGAGAGAAACAAAGAATCCAGGGGAGGGGGGAAATGGGCTAAGCGCTGGACCAAAGGATTTATGCCCTGAAGCCACCTTTCCAGAGCAGACCGGGAGATGGGATATGACATCCTGCCACCCCAAAGACCTGACCCACCCCCTTTTTCCTCACTCTGTACAAGGCTTGTCTGGTTAGAGAGAGTGAAACTTCGCTACTAATCTGGGGGCTTCCGTGTAGTTTGCAGAGTCTGAGAAGCCTTTCTAAGCCAGCAGATATTGCAGACGTTTTTTTCTTGAATTCTGGATGAACACATCCAACAGTTTGTAGTGTGTGTCTCCATGATTGGGGAGGGGGCACTGAGAGGTGCCACTTATTGGGAGGAGGTGCTGGCTTTAGGAGGATTATGTGGAAAATGGGGTGCTTTCTGAACGAGGAGGGTAAATCCACATGCACCACCACCTCATTCACCACCTCTGTCACCCAGAACAGCCCCACAAAACAGTAATTTCGTTTCTTACTGTGATGTCGATTTTTCAAATGCACGGTGGAAAAGATCACCATGTCTCCCATGTTATATGAAGGGCCCGGGGCTTGCTCATTTCTTTTAGTCAGCCTTGGCATTCTTGAGGGCCTCCGAAACCTCCCCCCAAGTCTCTTATACACTGGTTGGGGATCTAGCAGGCACGAACCTAGTCTCTGCTCCCAGGCCTTAGATTGCACACAGCTGGCTCCAGTCAGCTCTCCTTACAAACCAAGGACACTTAAAGATAAGATGGAGCTCCCAGTGGGGGGGGGGGGATGGAGCCAGCTATGGAATGGAGCCAGACAGGAATAGAGCCAGACTAGCCAGCTATAAACAGAAGGATGAGAGAGAAACCATAAACCAGGGAGCATAGCTGTGGACAACCTCGAATGGAGACAGGCCAGTTCTTAGGTGGGGGGTATTATTATAGGAATATTCAGCCAAGGACAAAGCCAATAACAACACCCAGTCATCTTGGTAGTAGTTTATAAAGCTCCTGAGGTACTGTTCTAGCACTTGATTTATCATTTCTGTCTGCCCATTAATGGCTGGGTGGTAGGCAGTGCTCAGAGCTTGGGTGATCCCCACCAGCTGGAGCAAGGCTCCCCCAAATTTTGTAATGAACTGGCTCCTACGATCACTCACTATCTTAACAGGAAACACAAAAAGATGCACAAAGAGCTTGGCCAACTCCTGGGCATTGGAGTGGCCATGGGAGCTGGGCAGATTAGCCTTGGGCCAGGTTTTTGTCCACAAAGTCTCTGAGCTCACTCATTTCAGCAGGGCTCATATTATATAGTTTGGCTTTGGGAAGGGTTGCCTCCGGGATTAGTTCTATAGCGCAGTCCATTGCATTATGGGGTGAGAGGTGGCTGAACTCTTCCTTGGAGAATGCTTGAGCCAGATATCGATAGCAAGCATGGATCCCCCCTTCTGTCAGCCCTGCAATGTGGAGTCCTAGGGCTCATAGCCAGATGTTGAGTTGATGTGGGTGGCTGTCCTCCCTCATGGCCACCCTGGCCACACTGGCTTGCATGACCTCTCCTTGGTTGCTGAGCCAAAAGTGGGGGAGGCAATCTTTGTTTTCTTTTCCCAATCTATAGGGGATTTATGGGGGTCTAGCCAGTCTCTCAAAAAGGATAGAGAAACCAGAGATTGGGGCCACTGTCATGAAGATCCTTTCACAGTGGGGATCAATGATAATAACTAGGGAGGTTGTTGCCCAAGACATTGCTTTTCCTCCACTGGGACCCCTAGACACCCTCACCAGCTCTGGCTTGATGGAAGTGGTGGAGCAATCTGTCCACAAACACTTGTACATCCAATTGTGAGCCATTATTTTCTTCTGTATATATATATATATATATATATATATATTCAAACTTCTGATGAAAACTGAACTACTTCTCAGAGTGGACAGATTTGGCTGGACCACTACAAAATACGAACAAACTTGGAAGCAGAACTTGAGCCTAAGAAATGGGTTTCCAGCCTCCAGATATGGCCTGGAGAACTCCTACATTTACAGCTATCTCCATATAACAGAGATCAGTTCTCAGGGATAAAAATGACTGCTTTGTAGGGGGTCATATATGTTGTTCCTTGCTGAGGTCCCTTCCCCCCCCCCAAACACCACCATCACAATATTCCACCCCCCCCACAAATCTCCAAGTAATTCCCAGTCCAGAGATGGCTCTCCTAAATTGTTAATTGTTTCTTAGTGATTGATGCCAGACTGGTTTTTGTCAAGGGATGCCAGCCTCCAGACATGACCTGGGGATCCCTTGGAATTACAACTCATCTCCAGACTACAGAGATCAGTTTCCTTGGAGAAAATGGTTGCTTTGGAGGATGGGCTTCATAACATTAAATTCAACTGAGCATTAGACTCCACCTGCCCCAAATCTCATCCACCCTCATCTCTACCCACAAAGTCTCCAGATATTTCTCAACCCAGAACTGTCAATCCTATTTTGATCCCTTGTCCCTATCTCTGTTCCTTTGGCGCTGTCCTTTCTCTGGCCTACCAAGGCTTGCCAAACACCAGGCCGCTTTTAGAGGATTTTACACTAGGCTGTGAGTCAGCGCTGGGGCTCAGAGACAAACTCTGGCTGATGAGGCTGCTCTGCATGAGTTCCGGCAGGTGGTAGAGAACTCCTGACAAGGCCTCATCCCCCATCTGAAAGCCAGCAAAGCTGTAGGCCTCTTGCGGAACAGACACGCTGCTGTCACATGGCTGGGGAGTGTCCTGGTCTGGGCTGGCCTTGTTGTCCTGCTTGGCTTGCTTCTTCATCTTGTAGCGATGGTTCTGGAACCAAATCTTCACCTGGTTACAGGTGAGATGGGCGATACTGGCCAGGTGTTCACGCTCTAGGACTGTCAGGTATTTTTGCAGCTCGAACCGCTTTTCCAGCTCCTGCACCTGTGCCCGGGAAAACAGGACCCGTCGCTTCTGCTTGGAGGGGTTTACTGCCAGGAATGGAAAGGATGTCACCATGTTGCCAAGGAAGCCCAGGCAGTCAGCTCCAGGCATGCCAAACCCCAGCGGTCCCACATACCTGGAGACTGGGAGAGGGGCAAGAAGGAAGAGGGATGGAGTCAGATGGAGGGCAGTGTGGTACCTTTGCCCTTGAATGCCAGAGGCAGTATGGTGGAGGGGTTAGTGTCAAACTAGGCTCTGGGCTCGAAGGAAAAGGAAAAATAAACGTATTGTAAAAACGTTTGAATCAAGGACCAAAAAGATGAAAAATACAAATATATAGCAACACATAGAAAGTTAAAAATGCACAAATACCAGCCAATACAAGAGTAAAAATTTATCTAATAAGGTCAAGGTCATAGATTATTTAATAACTAGGTTCAAAGCCCGTTCCTAAGAACGGACCTTGAAAGGGTCCCCTCCCCTGGCCAGGCAACTTAAGGTGGCTTTGGGCCGCAGCTCACAGGCGCAGGCCTGGGACAGAGCTCCTTAGCAGGCAGTCAGCAGGCTGGGAAGCCCTCATTAGCAGGCCCAGCCTAGCAGGCCAAGAGGCCCACGTTAGCAGGCCTAGCCTAGCAGGCTGGGAGGCCGTCATTAGCAGGCCCTGCTTAGCAGGCCCAGAGGCCTTTGTTAACAGACCAAGCCTAGCAGGCCAAGAGGCCCTGCTTAGAAGGCCCTCCACGCCATGACCCTTTGCCCAGGGCCCTCTCTCCTTACCTGCTGCTGGCTCCAGGCACTGAGGCGCATCTGAGAGCAAAGAGGCTAGAGTCCAGGGATGGAGGGTGGGAGCTTCAGGGGCAGGGCCAATCAGGACCAATGATTGGCTATAGTGACCCGGCTTCCCAACTCTTGTGGGACAACCTCGCCTTTTTCTGGAAAGTCCCGCTGGACTCTCCAGAAGTCCCGCTGTCCCTAAAGTGGGGGAGTGGCAGGGCTCCATGCCAGTCAAATCATGGCCGGCCGGGCGAAGATGAACGATCCGGAGTAGCACAGCTGGCTGAGAGGAGGCAGGAAGGAGGGAGGCCAGCCATGACGTTGCCGCCTTCATCCCTCCTTCCCATGGCCTCCCCGAGGCTGGCCCAGAAGCGCCTGCTGCAGAGGCACTGCCCAAGACCTCGCTGTCACTCAAGCGGGCAGGAGGGGTCTCTGCAGTGCAGCTGCACATTGCAAAGCATGTGGACCCGCCGCTGCTCTCCCTGGAAGAAGCCCAGAGCGGGGAGGGGAGGAGGGGGCGGCGAGAGGACAGCCAGGAGGAGGAGGAGGTGGGAGGTGGCCGTCTCGTTGGAGCATTGCCTGTTGTCCCTTCCCTTTCCTTCATTGTGCTGGGATGCTGGCCTCCCCCTCGCAGTTGTGCACTCCCCAGTCAACCCGCCCAGGGTTTGTTCATGTTTCCTGGTGAGTCACCCAGAGCGTCTCGAAGTTGGTGACCCTGGAGGGGATGACTCAATCCCCAGGGCAGACATTCTGGAGGCTGGGATCATGCCTGATCCTCCCCCGTCCATCCCCCTTGGCAGAGCAATTAGCACATGCCGGGCAGGGTGCCCCATTTACACGCCCATGGAAGGTTAAATATTATCCAGGGTGGTTCTGCAGCAGCCTCTTGCTTTGGGTAAAGATAAGGTTGCTGGGGAAGGAAGCCAAATTGGGAGCAGGAGGTGTGCTGGGAGGCGGGATTAACTACCTTCTCTGGGCGCTCCTCCTCCCAGGAACACATCCTAGGCTGGAAAAGCTCCATTGATAGCGACCAATTTCTGGGAAGGATGACATGTTGATGTTGCTCCAGGCTATAGGTGCTGATAAGCATTTAAAACAGATTTAAATGTTTAATTTCTTTGTTTACTACTTGAATTGCTTTGTTATTTGTATGCTGCAGACCCTTCCCCATCGAAGGCTGTTCCCTGGCTGCCCAGAGGAAGTGGGCCCAGGCTGGTCCCCCCTTGACTGGCAAGACTTCTGATGTTCTTAGGGGGAACCTCCATGTTCAAAGGCAGTCAACCGTTGAGTCCCAGTGCCAGGTGGCAACATCTCTGCTTCGGTACCCTGCTGTTGGCCCTCCAAAGGAACAGGGGCTGGAGATGCCTGTGAGTATCATGCAGGGGGTTGGACTAGATGACCCAGGAGGTCCCTTCCAACTTTATGATTCTAAATTCCATCTAAACATCCGGAAGAAGTTCCTGACAGTTAGAACAGTTTCTCAGTGGAACAGGCTTCCTCAGGAGGTGGTGGGTTCTCTATCTCTGGAGGTTTCTAAACAGAGGCCACATAGCTATCTGACGGAGCGGCTGATTCTGTGAAGGTTCAAGGGGGTGTCAGGTGACAATGGATCAGCGATAGGGTTGTGAGTGTCCTGCATAGTGCAGGGGGTTGGACTAGATGACCCAGGAGGTCTCTTCCAACTCTATGATTCTATGATTCTATGAGATGCCCCTAATCTCCTAAGGATTCATAATGTTTAACAGAGCACCGGTTTCAATCCTGTCCTCTGAGTTTTTCTCATTTCAGTACCCTCTTCCAACCAGGCCAAGGGGCCTTGCTTGTCAAGGGGGGGGGGGGGAGATTATCCTGCGATTCCTGAAGCCCTCTTCCCTGCATGTGCTCAGATGGGAGATGAAACTTTTCACACAAGCCTAAGAACCTCAGAAGGGCCCTGCTGGGTCGGTCCAGGGAGGGTCCATTGTGTTCTGTAACCCAACTCACATAGAGACCAACCAGTTCCTCTGAGGGCCAGCAACAGGGCTCAGAACCTGAGAACTTCCCCAGATGTTGCCTCCTGGCTCTGGGACTACCCTTTAAGAACATCAGAAATCCAGCAATAGGGCAAAGAAGCTAAGGCCTTCATAAGAACCTCAGAAGAGCCCACGTGGATCAGGCCAGTGAGAGTCCATCCAGTCCAGCCTCCCGTCTCACACAGGGCCAGCCACAAGGCAGAGAGGCCAAGGCCTTCCCCTGATAAGGACCTCAGAAGAGCCCTGTTAGGTCATACCAGGGAGGGTTCCTCCAGTTCCGCTCCAGGGACTGCAATAGACCAAATTTTTAATAAAGAACCCCCCCCCCCCCCGATCTCCAAGCTGTGCAGGCTTGAGTGGTGATTCCAGAAGTCCAGGCTGTTCCTGGAGGTTGGCAACCCTCCCAGTCAATGGTGTCCCTCTTTACCAATCTTAAAATCTGGTCACCTTATAATTGGCCCTATTCCAGTTTGGACAGCTGAACACATTCCATCCCCCAGGCTGTTTCACAAATATATATAGGAACCATGGATAAGGATAATGTGGGATAGAGGAGGAGGAAGAGCTGGTTTTTATGTCTCGCTTTTCATTGGCCAAAGGAGTCTCAAAGTGGATTACAATTGACTTCCCTTCCTCTCCCCACAACAGTTACCCTGTGAGGTAGGTGGGGTTGTGAGAGCCCTGATGTTACTGCTCTGTGAGAACAGCGCTATCAGGACTGTAACTGGCCAAGGCCACCCAGCTGGCTGCATGTGGAGCAGGGAATCAAACCCGGCTTATCAGAGCAAAAGCTGCCACTCTTAACCACTAGACTACGCTGGCTGTCAGTTCAGCCTGAAATTGTTTTTAATTGTCATAAATTAATGTATTTCCATATAGTTGAGCATTTTTCATTTTCTACATTACTGTGCCATTAGGCCATAGATTTGTATTTTTTTAAAACCCTGTTTGGTTCTTGACTCAGCTCTCTGCTCTGCCACGGAAGCTTGCTTGGTGACTGCAGGCCAGTCACAAATAAATAAATAAATAGTAAGCCACTTTGTTTCCCTGAGTAAGGCAGCATATAAATAAATAAAGGCAATACAATAAGTAAGTATAAAGAAAATAGAACACAACTGGCTGCTGTACTTGGGGGGCAAATGATGCTGGACATTTATTTATTTATTTATTTATTTATTTATTTATTTATTTATTTATTTATTTATTTATTTATTTATTTATTTATTTATTTATTTATTTATTTATTTATTTATTTATTTATGGAGCTTGTATAGTGCCGCTCTCAAAGAGACTCACAGTGGTTCACAGTAAAACAATAAAAACAATATGACCCCTAAAATATATATACAACCCATAGCACATTAAAAGATGGCAATACTGTACAGTTCTAACTTCCCACCCCCTGTACAGCTTGCAGTCAAAGAGCTCTTTCATTAGGAGTGAGGATCCTGATCTCACAACTCTAGAGGATCCCCTGATACTAACTCCGGGACCTCATCCTGGCCTCAACCATATACCTGGTGGAAGAGGAAAGCCCTGCAGAAAGCTGACAACTCCAACAAGGCCCTCATGTCTTCCAGGAGCTCATTCTACCAGGTTGGGGCCAGGACCAAAAAGGCCCTGGCCCTAGTCAAGACCAGGCAAATGTCTCGGGGGACCGGGAAAACCAGCAGATTCGGACCCGCAGAGTAAAGTGCCCTGCGAGGGGCATAGATACATAAGTGGTCCCGCAGATAAGTAATCAACCACATCAAACGTAGCTGACAGATCTAAAAGTAAGAGTATGGTCGACCCGCCCCGATCCAGTATTTTGAAAGCTAGTGATCAAGAGGAATCCCCCTAGGACAGGACAGGGTATCATCGGAATTGTAGTCCATGGACATCTGGAGATTGTCAAGAATTACTGAAATGAGGATGATTACGGTTACCAGGAGGGCTTGTGCATTGCCAGGAGGTTTTGCAGGAAAGCAGCAAACCTCACAACAAAGAAACTTATTTCGATGCCAGTGCCGGATCCTCGCCCACAGTTTTAGAGCTGGATTTTGCCCCACCATACTAATATTTATTTGTTCACTTCATTTATACCCATCATTTCTCCCCAATGGGCACCCAATTCAGTTTACAACAGTCTCCAGTTTAGTCTCATAACCCTGCGAGGTAGTAGAGGGCAAGGGGATGCAACCGGCCCAAGTCACCTTCCACGGCAGAGTGCGGGTTTAGATCTTGGTCTTCCAGATCTTTCATCTGGCACTCAAACAATACTACTCTCAAGTTCAACAGTATTTTCTCCATACAAATGCCTGGTATTTATCTCTGTGGGGGAAACTGGGATGCTTAGACTCTTAATTGGGTCAGGGCAAAACCTAAGCAATATTCAATTCAATGCATCTGAAGGAGTGTGCATGCACACAAAAGCATCCCTGGAATCACACTCTGTTGGTCTTAAAGGTGCCCCTGAACTCTGTTCTGCTGTTTTAGGATAGCCTTTCTCAACTTTTTTTACCACTGAGAACCCCCTGAAACATTCTTCAGTCTTTGAGAGACCCCAGAAGAGGAGTGATGGTAAAGAATGTGGTTGGGAAGTAGAGCTGTGGAAATGCCCCCCCCAGCCCCCTCCTACAGGCCCACCACTGGCCGTTTGGGGACAGGGCTGGGGCAACATGACTATTGTGCCTGTAGTTCCTCCAAGGACCAAGCTGGAGGTCCCAGGCTAGATCCTGAGCCTGCAGTGTAATTGACCAATGCTCCACTGGATCCAGTCAGTTTAAAGTGAGACTGACCAATAGTGCACACTGGTGGAGAAATCTGTCATGTGGGTTTTAAATATAAGCTGGGGTTGGTTGTGAGTTTCTTGGTTCAGTTCTGCTTCTGCCTGTGCCAGAACGCAAATCCCTTCCAGTGTCCACTTCTAAACCGATGGATTTAACAATGGCCATATATGGTCTTATCACTTGATAAATGTTTGACAAATTTAAAAAATACATATATATAAATTGATTAACTCCCATCCCTTGAGGAAAACCTTCCAGGGCCGCCAAGAAGCCCAAGGGCAACTGTCCCTAACCCCCAGTCCGGGGACCAGTACTGGTCCGTGGATCAGTCAGTACCGGGCCGCAGTTCCTCCTCGTCCTCCTCCCCGGCTGCTGCCTGGGGGGCCGCCCTGCCACTCTGCCGCCAGCTCACCTTTGGTGCTCTCCCGCGGCCGCCATGACTGGGGCTCCCCCTCGGCATGCCAATGCGCAGCTCCTGCTGGCAGCGCCCCCCAGTGGGCGGCAGGAAGTCAGGGGCACCGGCAGGAAAGCAAGTGGAGCAGGGGCTCAGGCGGCAGCACCTGGTTTGCGCTGTGGGAAGAAATTGATCTCTTTAGACATTTTAGGAGCTGCTGGGCTGAGGATGTGGTCTGAGGATGTGGCTGAGATTTTGTTCCTCTGCCCTGTGTGGTGAGACATTTAAGGGAAAGGAAGGGGCAGACTGTTTAAATGGAAAATAAAGACATGTTATTGGAATGGTCTGTTGTTTTGGCATCTGGTAGCCAGGCAGGAAGAAGAGCTGATTGTTCATACTCTGCTTTTCACTACCTGAAGGAATCCTGACGTGGCTGACAAACACCATTCCCTTCTTCACCCCACGTTAGACACCCTGTGGGTAAAGTGGGGCTGAGAGAGCTCTGAGAGAACTGCTCTGTGAGATTGGCTCTGAGAGAACTGTAACTGGTCCAAAGTCACCAGCTGGCTGCATGTGGAGGAGTGGGGAATCAAACCTGGCTCCCCTGATTAGAATCTGCTGCTCTTAATCAGGACACTAGGAAGGATTTTCACTTGCTCAGGACATTACCAGCCTGGATGGTCCAGGCAAGACTGAACATGTCAGCCCTCGGCCCTGGTTAGTGCTTGGATGGGAGACCGCTAAGGAAGATGCAGGTTGTGAGGAGGAAGCAGGCAGCAGGAAACCACCTCTGGACATCTCTTGCCTGGAAAACCTTGCAGGTTGCTGTGAGTCAGATGTGACTTCACAACACTTGACACTCAGGGTTGCGCTCTCCGGTACAGTTCAGCCACTTCAGCGATCACCACCGCCCGAGGCAGCCAGCGCTGCACAGTGCCTCGGGCATTAGTGATCACCGAAGCGGCTGAACAGCACCGGAACACACAACCCCATGGCGGAGGCCGAACTCTGGGATGCGCCTGGTGGCCTGAGAGCACAGCCCCTTCCCTGAAGACCTGCTGCTTCCCCAAAGGGTTTTCTGGCAGGCCAAAAATAGTATCAGCCAGAAGGAATCATGATCCCTTTTGTCAGGCTAAAACAGGTATGCACTTTGACTGCGGTGAATTTACTCTTATGGCATTCAAATTCAAGTTTTTATTCAAGGCCGTTGGCCAATAGAGATAAAAGTTAAAAGAACAGAGACAAGAGCGTCCAAATCAGGTCCATCCACCACGTTAAAATCCAAGTTTAAAATTTCAAGGACTGTCAAAGACAGTCTCCCAAATTTTAAAAACACTAAAATTTTAAAACGATAAAAACAAGAGCCAGCATGATGTAATGGTTAAGAACAGCAGTTTCTAATCTGGCTGGGTTCAATTCCCTGCTCCTCCACCTGCAGCCAGCTGTGTGACCTTGGGCTCATCACAGCCCTGATCCTGCTGTTCTGACCCAGCTGTCCTCTGCTGAGCTCTCTCAGCCCCACCTGCCTCACAGGGAGTCTGTTGTGAGGAGAAGAGGGGAAGGCGAGGGGAAGGCTTTGAGACTCCTTCAGGTAGAGAAAAGTAGGGTATAAAAACAGCAGAATGGCAGCAGGGGTTTACTCCCCTTCTGGAGCAGGAGTAAAGGTGGATTTCATGCTTACTGATTTGGTGGGTCGCCCTGTTGGTCTGAAGTGGCAGAACAAAGTTTGAGTCCAGGGGCACCTTCAAGATCAACAAGGCTGAATTCAAGGTGTGAGCTTCGGTGTGCATGGGCACTTTGTGAAACAGAAAGCTTATACCTTCATGAAAACTTCATTGGTCTAAAAGGTGCCACAGGACTCAAGCTTCATTCTCACTCATCGTTTAAAAAACCCACCAACTGTTAGACTGTGAACCATTAAGGAGTGCCCATGCTTGGAAAAGCCTTACTACCACCTTGTGTTTTTACACAAACCACTGATCTTGGAGTTTCTTCCTGATGGGAAGGAAACAAGCCCAAAGCAGTAATTTGTGCAGAGATGCAACAGGCAGCATTCCTTGGAGCGCTAACACTTGAGTCCAGAGTGCTTCCTCTGGATGTAAAGCCATCCAGAGAGTTAACCTCCCCACCCTCCTCGAGGACACTGACTGGACTGGACCAAGATGGGTCTCGAACAGTACCACACACAGGGGCTTCCCTGGAGCCTGGGGAATGCCTTCATGCCTTCTGCTTCCCATAGCATGCCCAGTGAAGAAACAGAATGCAGAACGGAGCAGCTAACACCCCGAGTTATGAGGGTCAGCAGAAACTTCAGACCCGGTTTTAATGCTGACCCCTGAGTGCACTCCTAAAATTCCATGCGTGTGTCTGTTAGGGGGGATTCCTGCATTTGAGGATAGAAACAGAGAACTTCAAGAGGAACTAAGAAAGAAAAGGGAGATGTTCAGGAAATGGAGGGAAGGACAGAGCTCTAAAGAAGAGTACGTACAGGTTACTATGCACTGTAGATCAATCATCAGAAAGGCCAAAGCTGAGAGTGAGCTAAGATTGGCCAGGGAAGCCCATTGTAACAAGAAAAGATTTTTCAGTTATGTGAGGAGCAAACATAAAGTAAAGGAGGCAATAGGCCCACTGTTGGGTGCGGATGGACAAACCCTAACAGAAGATGCAGAGAAAGCAGAAAGGCTTAGTGCCTATTTTTCATCTGTTTTTTCCCACAGGTCAAAGGGTTTAGGTACATCTAGAGATGGCAGTAGCCAAAGGATAGTGTCTGGGTGGCAGGTTAACATGGATAGAGAGGTTGTCGAGAGGCATTTAGCTGCACTGGATGAGTTCAAATCCCCTGGGCCGGATGAAATGCACCTGAGAGTGCTCAAAGAACTTTCCAGAGAACTTGCACAGCCCTTGTCCATCATCTTCGGGACCTCTTTAAGGACTGGAGATGTCCCGGAGGACTGGAAGAGAGCAAATGTTATTCCGATCTTCAAAAAAGGGAGGAAGGATGACCCGGGAAACTACAGACCAGTGAGTCTGACCTCTGTTGTGGGGAAGATAATGGAGCAGATATTAAAGGGAGCAATCTGCAAACATCTGGAGGACAATTTGGTGATCCAAGGAAGTCAGCATGGATTTGTCTCCAACAGGTCCTGCCAGACCAACCTGGTTTCCTTTTTTGACCAAGTAACAGGTTTGCTGGATCGGGGAAATTCGGTTGATGTCATTTACTTGGATTTTGACAAGCTTTTTGTAAAGCTTTTTGACAAGATTTTGTAAAGCTTTTGACAAGGTTCCCCATAATGTTGTGATGGATAAGTTGAAGGACTGCAATCGGGATTTTCAGATAGTTAAGTGGATAGGGAATTGGTTAGAGAACCACACTCAAAGAGTTGTTGTCAATGGTGTTTCATCAGACTGGAGAGAGGTGAGTAGCGGGGTACCTCAGGGCTCACTGCTCGGCCCGGTACTTTTTAACATATTTATTAATGATCTAGATGAGGGGGTGGAGGGACTACTCATCAAGTTTGCAGATGACACCAAATTGGGAGGACTGGCAAATACTCCGGAAGATAGAGACAGAGTTCAACGAGATCTGAACACAATGGAAAAATGGGCAAATGAGAACAAGATGCAATTTAATAAAGATAAATGTAAAGTTCTGCATCTGCGTCAGAAAAATGAAAAGCATACCTACTGGATGGGGGATACGCTTCTAGGTAACACTATGTGTGAACGAGACCTTGGGGTACTTGTGGATTGTAAACTAAACATGAGCAGGCAGTGTGATGCAGCGGTAAAAAAGGCAAATGCCATTTTGGGCTGTATCAACAGGGGCATCACATCAAAATCACAAGATGTCATAGTGTCATTGTATATGGCACTGGTCAGACCACACCTGGAGTACTGTGTGCAGTTCTGGAGGCCTCACTTCAAGAAGGACGTAGATAAAATTGAAAGGGTACAGAGGAGAGTGACGAAGATGATCTGGGGCCAAGGGACCAAGCCCTATGAAGATAGGTTGAGGGACTTGGGAATGTTCAGCCTGGAGAAAAGGAGGTTGAGAGGGGACATGATAGCCCTCTTTAAGTATTTGAAAGGTTGTCACTTGGAGGAGGGCAGGATGCTGTTTCTGTTGGCTGCAGAGGAGAGGACACGCAGTAATGGGTTTAAACTTCAAGTACAACGATATAGGCTAGATATCAGGAAAACAGTTTTCACAGTCAGAGTAGTTCAGCAGTGGAATAGGCTGCCTAAGGAGGTGGTGAACTCCCCCTCACTGGCAGTCTTCAAGCAAAGTTTGGATACACACTTTTCTTGGATGCTTTAGGATGCTTAGAGCTGATCCTGCGTTGAGCAGGGGGTTGGACTAGATGGCCTGTATGGCCCCTTCCAACTCTATGATTCTATGATTCTATGAATCTTTGCATTATAAAAGCTTATTCAGAACTCCAATGACAGACATTCCCCTAGCGATAATAACAAAAGATCAGGCCAGCAGGCCTCGCTCACTTGTTTGGTAGGGTCCTTCCGATGTCCCGGTGTACCACTCACTGTGGGTCACCCCATTGCTGAAGTTCTCCAGTGGGTAGGTGGGGAGGTCCCCAGGGCTGGGGAACATTCCCGGGTAGCACTCCAGCGTGGAATTCTGTGGTAGACAATGGGTTAGGGAGAATCGGGGGGTCCCCACTCCAGGCTGGTGTGTTCTAGGCACGAACTGGGCTGCCTCTTCCAACGTCTCTATAGCAAACCCCCTGAGGTTCTCCATGGGGAAGGAGAGGCACTGAGGTTAGCCCTGATGTTTCCCCCCTCTTCTGTCTCAGCACAGTACAGACAAGGAGGGGGAAAACCTCTGGCCCTTCTCTTCCTTTTTTATCTGGAGAGGTGTATACCTTATCAGGAATTAAGTGCTCAACCTCCCACAGTGGGGAAGGAGCCACCCTCTCCCCTTGAAGAGGCTAACCAAACAGCAGGAGTGGGGAGGGAAGAAAACTCAGCCAACCCTAAGTTAAGGGAAGCCTGCAGCAGAAACTGAGATGCCCAGGTAGAATCTGATGTGGGAATAAGCCTCAAATCTATGGGAGAGTTTAGGGCTTGGACAACTCGGTATCATTCTAGACAAAGGGCAGGGAAACAAAGGCACCTAGGCAGGAAATCGGCCTTTGGTATCCTGAAAATCTGGTTTCAGAGGGCAGCTGTCTGCAGAAGATCAGCTACATTCAAATCCAGTAGGATCTTAGGGACCGATGAGATGAAAAACTTGTTGGCCTCTAGGGTGCTATTAGGGACTGGGGATCCTATGGAATTATGGCTCATTTCCAAACTACAGAGATCAATTCCCCTGGAGAAAATGGTTGCTTGGGAGGGTGAAATCCCTGATGAGGTCCCTCCCCTCCCCAAATCCCATTCCAGGCTCACCACCAAAATCTCCAGGTAATTCCCAATCCTAAATTGGTCAAGTTGCTACTGGACTTGAATCCAGCTCTTCCAACCCTCCCCCCTTCTACATCCACTGGCTTCTACATCCACTACCTTACCTACCATCAACCAATCTATATAATACATTTCCATGCCACCTGGGTTCCTTGGAGAGATGTGGCCACAAGTTGCCAAACACAAAACTTTGGAGTCTGCGACTGTTATTTGTTAAGTTGCAGATTTAAAAGTTCACTGAAGAACTGTACACCCTCGCAAGAATTTATCCCCGCAATTAAGCATCATTGGTCTTAAAAGTGCCAGCTGACTAAAAATTTGTTCCACTAGCTCAGCTGAGAGAGTCGCTCATCCTTTGTGTGTCCATACCTGCTCTGCTGATCCTATCCAAAGGCCTGGACCAACTGCAAAGAAATGTTCTTGCCGTGTAGTGAGCACAGGGATGTAGGTTGTTGGAGGAGCATACCTGGCACACAGGAATATATAATGATATGCATTTTGAGGGCCTCGGTCTGTGAAGCCTCTGCTGAGGATGGCACTGTACGTTATCTGCTGACTGCATTAGGTGGGAAGAAGTTGGGCGGGGCCATGTGGCTCAGTGGTAGACCCTCTGCTTGGCATGCAGAAGGTCTCTGGTTCAATCCTTGGTGTCTCCAGTTGAAAGGACCAGGCAGAAGGGGATAGGAAAGACCTCTGCGTGAGACCCAGGAGAGCCAGGAAGTCGGGCTGGAGCTCAGTTGTAGAGCCTCCACTTGGCATGAAGAAGGTCCCTGGTTAAATCCCCAGCATCTTCAGTTAAAAGGACGAAGCAGAAGGTGGTGGGAAAGACCTCCACCCGAGACCCTGGAGAGCCACAAAATGGGGCTGGAGCTCAGTGGCAGAGCCTCTGCTTGGCATGCAGAAGGTCCCTGATTCAATCTCTGGCATCCCCAATAGAAAGGACCGGGCAGCAGGGGATGAGAAAGACCTCTGCCTGAGACCCTGGAGTCCCTTGAAGTGGGGAGCTCAGTGGAAGAGGCACTGCTTGTGAGACGGAAAGTCCCATTCAATTCTCAGCATCTCCAGTGACTTCGTTTGGTATCCATGCAATAGTCACTTCCAGACTACACTACTGTAACTTGCTCTACACAGTCCTACCCTTGTCTTTGATTCGGAAATTACAGCTGGTTCTAAATGTGGCTGCCAGTTTCCTCACTAGAACACCTCTGAGGGCCCACATTCAGCCGGTGCTTCGACACCTGCACTGGTTACCAGTCTGTTTCTGAGGCAGATTCAAGGTTTTGGTATTTGGTACCTTTAAGGCTATACGCGGCCTGGGTCCCACTTACCTGCGGGACCTCTTGGTTGCTTATGCTCTCCTTCACTCTGCAGGTATGAATTTACTGGTTGTCCCGGGCCAACAGGACATTCGCCTGACCTCAACCCAGGCTAGGGCCTTTCCGGTCCTGGCCCCAACCTAGTGGAATGAGCTCCCGGAAGCGCTAAGGGCCCTGTTGGAGTTACCAGCTTTCCACAGGGCCTGCAAGACGGAGCTCTTCTGTCAGGCATATGGCTGAGGCCAGGGCAGTCTCCCGATAGTTCAATCAAGGATCCCCTCCAATATTGAGACCTGCAATGTTGAGTTTGTCAATTTAGACTTATTGGATTGGCTCCCACTCTCATTAAATGTCTTCTTCTCACCATGCCAAAGGCCAAAGCTGAGAGTGAGCTAAGATTGGCCAGGGAAGCCCATTGTAACAAGAAAAGATTTTTCAGTTATGTGAGGAGCAAACGTAAAGTAAAGGAGGCAATAGGCCCACTGTTGGGTGCGGATGGACACACTCTAACGGAAGATGCAGAGAAAGCAGAAAGGCTTAGTGCCTATTTTTCATCTGTTTTTTCCCACAGGTCAAAGGGTTTAGGCACATCTAGAGATGGCAGTAGCCAAAGGATAGTGTCTGGGTGGCAGGTTAACATGGATAGAGATGTTGTCGAGAGGCATTTAGCTGCACTGGATGAGTTCAAATCCCCTGGTCCGGATGAAATGCACCCGAGAGTACTCAAAGAACTTTCCAGAGAACTTGCACAGCCCTTGTCCATCATCTTTGGAACCTCTTTAAGGACTGGAGATGTCCTGGAGGACTGGAAGAGAGCAAACGTTATTCTGATCTTCAAAAAAGGGAGGAAGGATGACCCGGGAAACTACAGACCAGTGAGTCTGACCTCTGTTGTGGGGAAGATAATGGAGCAGATATTAAAGGGAGCGATCTGCAAACATCTGGAGGACAATTTGGTGGTCCAAGGAAGTCAGCATGGATTTGTCTCCAACAGGTCCTGCCAGACCAACCTAGTTTCCTTTTTTGACCAAGTAACAGGTTTGCTGGTTCGGGGAAATTTGGTTGATGTCATTTACTTGGATTTTAGTAAAGCTTTTGACAAGGTTCCCCATGATGTTCTGATGGATAAGTTGAAGGACTGCAATCTGGATTTTCAGATAGTTAGGTGGATAGGGAATTGGTTAGAGAACCGCACTCAAAGAGTTGTTGTCAATGGTGTTTCATCAGACTGGAGGTGAGTAGCGGGGTACCTCAGGGCTCGCTGCTCGGCCCGGTAATAAAGATAAGTGAAAAGTTCTGCATCTGGGTCAGAAAAATGAAAAGCATGCCTACTGGATGGGGGATACGCTTCTAGGTAACACTGTGTGTGAACGAGACCTTGGGGTACTTGTGGATTGTAAACTAAACATGAGCAGGCAGTGTGATGCAGCGGTAAAAAAGGCAAATGCCATTTTGGGCTGTATCAACAGAAGCATCACATCAAAATCACAAGATGTCATAGTCCCCTTGTATACGGCACTGGTAGTAGCGCGGCTCACATGGCGTGCTGCTCGTGGCGGCGTGGGCCGGTGGGCGAAGTCTTGTCGGCACTGGGGCGGCTGGCGGGGCCGGCTGCTCCTTGCAGCGGGGGAAGGTGGGTGACCGGTGCTCGTTGGGGGTGGCGCCGCCTCAGCCACAGGTGCGTGTGGCCGCGGTGGGTGCGGGCGGCAGGCCCTCAGTTGTGTGCGGGCCGGCTGCAAGGGGTGGTTGTTGAGGCGACGGCAGCTGGTGGATGAGAAGGCGGATTGGGCCCCAACTCACTGGGGGCGATGGCTGTGGCTTCTCCCGGACGCTGAAGCGGCCTCGCCCCGTCTATGATGCGGCGAAGCCGCTCCAGCGGCCGGGAGAAGCAGGAGGAGGAGCAGGCCAGCTGGAGGACTGCGGGCGCGGTCTGGCAGACTGCACCGAATCCCGTCCGGGCGAAGCAGCTAATGGGGAGGCGCACTTTGCGCACCTCCCCATTGGCTGCTGGCCCTGGATGGACACTCGAAAGGGCCAGTCAGGAGCCGCTTTGCTGCTCCTGATTGGCCCCTCCGAGTTTTTATCCCGGACAGGGCCCGCCCTAACTCCTCCCCAACAGCCCTTACTCTTTTATTTAGTTTAAGGATGGAGCCCACGGTTTAAGGATGGAGCCCACGGCGCCACAGGCGGTTTAAAGATTGTTATGTGATGTAAAGCGCCATGAGCCCAAATTGGTGAACGGCGGCCTATAAAATTAAAATTAAAATTAAAATTAAAATTAAAATAAAATAAAATAAAATAAAATAAAATAAAATAAAAATAAAAATAAAAATAAAAATAAAAATAAAAATAAAAATAAAAATAAAATAAAATAAAATAAAATAAAATAAAATAAAATAAAAAATAAAATAAAAATAAAAATAAAAATAAAAATAAAAATAAAAATAAAAATAAAAATAAAAATAAAAATAAAAATAAAAATAAAAATAAAAATAAAAATAAAAATAAAAATAAAAATAAAAATAAAAATAAAAATAAAAATAAAAATAAAAAATAAAAAATAAAAAATAAAAAATAAAAATAAAAATAAAAATAAAAATAAAAATAAAAATAAAAATAAAAATAAATCAGAGCCGACCCTCCTTAGTTTCCAAGCTCTGGTGAGATCGGGCTAGCCTGGGCCATTCAGGGCAGGGCAGAGATGAACAGAGGTTTCTCAGCCCCAGAAGCAACTTCCTCCCTTGTGTCAAACAACTGGGGAATGAGGGTTTAGGAGTCCAGCATTTGCTTGGCATGTAAAAGGTCTCAGGTGTCAGGGTAAAACAGCATGCCCGGATGTTGGAAGGTACTACATCACTCTAAGTCTGTATAAGGGTTATCTCCTTGGATGGGATGCTTTTTTTTTGTCTTCACCTGGGAGCTGCCTTCTGGCCCCTTCTCTCTGTCACTTTGTCTTCTCCTTCACTTCACATGGCCTTCCATGGAGACACAAGTCTCTGCAGGTCTCTTCTGTAAATACAGTACCATCAGACTGCCGCACACATGATGTTGGACAAGCTAGCTGCTTGTGATGGGGAAAGTTGTTGTTATTATTAGTGTATAATTACTGTTTTGTATAAGTACACTGTAGATTTGGCTTCTCTTGCTTCTTTTGATTGCAACCTGAGTGTGAACTGGATTATTTGAATAAATGTTACGTTTTTCTTTTTAATTTTTTTGCAATGAGTGTCTTGTGAGATGTTGCACTCAGTATCAGACTTCTGTGAGTGGGCAAAAATTAACAAAATATCCTGAAACCAGGCACAATCCCTGGCATTTGCAAGATCGGACACTCTTGTGTGAGGATAGACTGTACTAAGTCTGGGGGTGGCCAAACTGTGGTTCTCCAGATGTCCATGGACTACAACCCCCATGAGCCCCTGCCAGATGAATATGGACTACAGCTCCCATGAGCCCCTGCCAGATGTCCACAGACTACAACTCCCATGAGCCGCCTTCAGCACATGCTAGAAGGGGCTCATGGGAACTGTAGTCCATGGACATCTGGAGAGCCACAGTTTGGCTACTCCTGGAGTTGACAATACTGACCTTGACAGACCAGGGGTCTGATTCAGTATAAGGCAGCTTCATGCACGTTCAATCTGTGCCGGCATCTGCAAAAGTTTAGGAAGCCATACTGGAACCCACTGAAGTTGCTGTGAGTTGGGAAAGGGCTCCTTCGGGAGCAGCCTGTTTCCCAAACGCCTGCCCCAAGATAAAAAGTGAACAGAGAGTAAAACAGGTCTGGGAACACTGTTGTTCTTTGTAGGTCCATTGGGAGGGGTCACAAACTAGTCTTCATCATTTTGCTTTTCATCTGCAATGGCCCCAGGACAAGTTTGCTGGCTTTCTCTTAGTTTTCAAAGGGTGTACGTAGTTTTTAATCAGTAGGCCAAAGACAGGTCTTGAACCAACTGTCCATCCCCTGTGCTTCAGGGCTACATTTCAATCTCATGATGTTGCCTCTGACATGCAAGATGACGCAGCTCTCCATCTCGTCTTGAATTGTGGGTCTGTCATATAATACAGGCATGCCTTGTCTCCAAACAGCCACATTCTCCATGTCTTGATTTTTATGTTCCATAATAATCAGGCATTCTTAAGCGCAACCAATCAAATGATGTCCGTGTAGCTTTTGGTATATTATGTCAAGACTAGTAATCATAGAATCATAGAATCATAGAATCATAGAGTTGGAAGGGGCCATACAGGCCATCTAGTCCAACCCCCTGCTCAACGCAGGATTAGCCCTAAGCATCCTAAAGCATCCAAGAAAAGTGTGTATCCAACCTTTGCTTGAAGACTGCCAGTGAGGGGGAGCTCACCACCTCCTTAGGCAGCCTATTCCACTGCTGAACTACTCTGACTGAGAAAAACTTTTTCCTGATATCTAGCCTATATCGTTGTACTTGAAGTTTAAACCCATTACTGCGTGTCCTTTCCTCTGCAGCCAGCAGAAACAGCATCCTGCCCTCCTCCAAGTGACAACCTTTCAAATACTTAAAGAGGGCTATCATGTCCCCTCTCAACCTCCTTTTCTCCAGGCTGAACATTCCCAAGTCCCTCAACCTATCTTCATAGGGCTTGGTCCCTTGGCCCCAGATCATCTTCGTCGCTCTCCTCTGTACCCTTTCAATTTTATCGATGTCCTTCTTGAAGTGAGGCCTCCAGAACTGCACACAGTACTCTAGGTGTGGTCTGACCAGTGCCGTATACAATGGGACTATGACATCTTGTGATTTTGATGTGATGGCTCTGTTGATACAGCCCAAAATGGCATTTGCCTTTTTTACCGCTGCATCACACTGCCTGCTCATGTTTAGGTTACAATCCACAAGTACCCCAAGGTCTCGTTCACACACGTATCCCCCATCCAGTAGGATGCGTATCCCCCATCCAGTAGGAAGCGTATCCCCCATCCAGTAGGCATGCTTTTCATTTTTCTGACCCAGATGCAGAACTTTACACTTATCTTTATTAAATTGCATCTTGTTCTCATTTGCCCATTTTTCCATTGTGTTCAAATCTCGTTGAACTCTGTCTCTATCTTCCGGAGTATTTGCCAGTCCTCCCAATTTGGTGTCATCTGCAAACTTGATGAGTAGTCCCTCCACCCCCTCATCTAGATCATTAATAAATATGTTAAAAAGTACCGGGCCGAGCACCGAACCCTGAGGTTACTCACCTCTCTCCAGTCTGATGAAACACCATTGACAACAACTCTTTGAGTGCGGTTCTCTAACCAATTCCCTATCCACCTAACGATCTGAAAATCCAGATTGCAGTCCTTCAACTTATCCATCAGAACATCATGGGGAACCTTGTCAAAAGCTTTACTACAATCCAAGTAAATGACATCAACTAAATTTCCCCGATCCAGCAAACCTCTTACTTGGTCAAAAAAGGAAACTAGGTTGGTCTGGCAGGACCTGTTGGAGACAAATCCATGCTGACTTCCTTGGATCACCAAATTGTCCTCCAGATGTTTGCAGATCACTCCCTTTAATATCTGCTCCATTATCTTCCCCACAACAGAGGTCAGACTCACTGGTCTGTAGTTTCCCGGGTCATCCTTCCTCCCTTTTTTGAAGATCGGAATAACGTTTGCTCTTTTCCAGTCCTCCGGGACATCTCCAGTCCTTAAAGAGGTTCCGAAGATGATGGACAAGGGCTGTGCAAGTTCTCTGGAAAGTTCTTTGAGTACTCTCGGGTGCATTTCATCTGGACCAGGGGATTTGAACTCATCCAGTGCAGCTAAATGCCTCTCGACCACCTCTCTATCCATGTTAACCTGCCACCCAGACACTATCCTTTGGCTACAGCCATCTCTAGATGTGCCTAAACACTTTGACCTGTGGGAAAAAACAGATGTAAAATAGGCACTAAGCCTTTCTGCTTTCTCTGCATCTTTCGTTAGAGTTTGTCCATCCGCACCCAACAGCGGGCCTATTGCCTCCTTTACTTTACGTTTGCTCCTCACGTAACTGAAAAATCTTTTCTTGTTACAATGGGCTTCCCTGGCCAATCTTAGCTCACTCTCAGCTTTGGCCTTTCTGATGATTGATCTACAGTGCCTAGTAACCTGTAGGTACTCTTCTTTAGAGCTCTGTCCTTCCCTCCATTTCCTGAACATTTTCCTTTTCTTTCTTAGTTCCTCTTGAAGTTCTCTGTTCATCCACTCTCTTGAAGTTCTCTGTTCATCCAAATAGGCTTCTTAGAGCTCCTGCAGTGTTTTCGTATTTCTGGAATAGTCATTGATTGAGCATGCAATAGCTCTTGTTTGAGTAGCGCCCACCCTTCACATGCTCCCTTCCCTTCCAGCATTCTCGTCCATGGTATGACACTCATCATGTCTCTGAGTTTATTAAAGTTTGCCCTACGAAAATCCAACATCCGCGTCTGGCTACAAGCTTCCTTGGCTCCCAATCTCAAAATCAGGCCCGCTGCAGGGTCCTGACCTCAGGCGGCGGCGGCGGCGGTGGGCTGGTCGGCGGCGGCGGTGGGCTGGTCGGCGGCGGGCTGGTCGGCGGCGGCGAGCTTGTTTTGTTGGCGGCGGGCTGAGGCGGCGAGAGGCGCTGCGCGCCTCTCGCCGCGTCAGCCCGCCAGGCAGGGAACCCCCGGCAGCCGCGCTTCCCTGGGTCAGGCCGGGAGGAACTGCGAGCCACGCTGCGCGCGGCTCGCAGTTCCTGGCGCTGGGAATCGGGGGCTCCCTGGGTCGGCGGCCTGACGCGGCGAGAGGCGCGAAGCGCCTCTCGCCGCGTCAGGCCGGGAGAGAACTGCGAGCCGCGCTGTGCGCGGCTCACAGTTCCTGGAGCTGGGAATCGGAGGGACCAATCAGCAGGCGCTTTGCGCCTGCCGATTGGTCCCTCCGATTGTCTGTCGTGAGGAAGGGTCCAATCCGGACCCTTCCTCATCACGGACTAATCCCACCTCTACCCCCCTTACCGAATTATATAGTCCGTGGCGCCCGTGGCGCCACGGGCGGTTTAAAGATGATTTGTGTCAATCTACTCCTTGTTTTTGTGTCAGAGCCTCTCCATTTCGCAAAACGGCAGGATATCAGCTGTGCCCCTACCCAGGAAGAATGCCAAATTCATTTTTGTACACTCAGAGCCCTGGATCGATCATTTGTCTGCCTAGAATAGGCTTTCTCAGTCAGGAGTTTGTGACGGCCCTGGAAGGGGTTAATATATAGTTACATCGTTTTGCAAATTATGCAAACCTGAAATACTCCAAAGGCTTTCCTGTGCAGGTCAGAGTGTTGAACTGCACAAAATGATTTTACAAACTGTCTCGGATAAATGATTATCCGATAAATGATTAGCCTGTGGTCTACAGTGCTGTGTTGAATTTATGAGAGGTAGAATCCCATTCATATAATTTCTGTACTGCTTAATGTGTTGTGTGAATACTTACACCATGCTTTGGTGCATTCCGGTAGTTCCAGACTTCTAAAATCCTAATCTGCTGGTTATTATTGACCTTCTGAGGAAGTGTGCATACACATGAGAGCTCACACCTAGAATACTTTGTTGTTCTTAAAGGTGCTGCCGGACTCAAACTATGTTCTGTCCTCTTTTTAGCGGCTGGACAAGCTATGTGCAGTCTGCCGTGAGCGGAGTAAAGACCTCTATATCTTCTCTACGGGTGAGAGGGAGATGCTCCAGTGACTGGAAGCAACGACAGGTGCATCAAAGACAACATGTCGAGCTGGCAGCGTGCCCTGAGCGATGAGACAGGGGCTTTGATTGTATGTGTGTTGTGTGTTGTCACTAACGCTGGGCTAAAGAAGGAAATGGCTGGCTCCCCACCAAAGGCTCAAGTTGGGTGTCACAAAATGGCATTTAAAATTAGCCACTACTCAGTGCTCTGCTGCTTGTGGACAGATACATGTGAACATGCCTTAGTCTGCATCTGACCCTCTGTCCATCAAAGTCAGTAATGTCCACTCAGACCAGCAGCCGCTCTCCAGAATCTCAGACAGAGGTCTTTCCCATAACCTGCTGCCTAGACTTTTTAACAGGAGATGCTGGGGATTGAATCTAGGACCTTCTGCAAGCCAAGCAGAGGCTCTGCCACTGAGCCACAGCCCCTCCCATTGAGATACTGTGCTACTGGGTTTCCAGAAGTCCTGTACCCCCGGCATTACCACTGGTTCTTGCTGTCTGACCCTTGCCTGCAAACTCCATGTTAAATCCATTGGTTTGAAGGAAGCCAGACACACTGGGAGTTCAATCAGCTCTTTATTGCTATCTCAGCATGGTGGTACAAGAGACAAAACTGAACTGAGAAATCCCTGAAGAGCCCCCCCCCCCCCAACACACACGAACAATGGATATAATGGCACCCTGCTTTGGCATGCCTTTCCATCAGGCACTGTGGGCCCCCCATAGATTCAGGAAAAGGCATTATGTTCTGCGTTTCAATACCCACAACCTCCAGATGCGGCAATCCAACAAACCAACCAACCCGCCTCAATGGTTCTTGCAGAGTCAGCTTGGGAAAGTGAAATGAGCTGAAGCAAATACACTGAAGATTCGCGGCTTTATATGGGCCTATCTTCCGGGGACTTTGCAAGGTGACGGTGCTACTGACTCGACGGCTGCCGAGCAGCTCCAGCCGGGCTCCCCGCAGGTTCCTTGTTCGAGGATGTCCTTTTATTCCAAAGGCACTCTCCGCTGCAACGGCCTTCCGGGCCATTCCCTGTTTCCTCTCGCTAAGGACTAAATCCCTCACTTAAAATTATTATTGTTTTTAAGAAATCGACCATGACTCTCTCAATTGCTCCGCGCCTTTGTTTATCCCAGGGGCGGGGGAGAACGCGGGTCGTGCCCTCCGTCGTGTGATTCTTTGCGGCAAGAGGCGATACCATATCAGAAAAGAGGGGTGTGTGTGTCATGTTTCTACTGAACGGTCCGTTTTGCGCGGTCCGTCTTTCCCATTAACGGGATGCTGTGGCGCTGAAGGTTTGGACTTTGGGGAAAGTTGAAAAGCGTGGTGAAAGCACCAGCGAGAGGAAAGGAGAGGGAAGAGCGCGGTTTTCTTTCTCCCCCCTTCTTCCCAGAGCATGGCCTAGGCCGAGCGTCGGCTTAAAAGCATCTCGTTGCGACGTTCCGAAGCAGAACGTTGGAGGCTCCAGTGTTCCGTCTGGGTGGCGAAACGCTCGGTTGCTGGCAGAGGGGCGAGCAGCGCAGTCGGCGCCATGCCGCTCAAAGTCACGGTGGTTTATTGGTAAGAGGACGCTGCGGGCACACCGTTGCGCTTCTTCTCGCTGTTCCTCAGTCCGCTTTTTAAAGGAGCACGTCTGGAGGAGGGCCAGTCGCGTGTCGTTTGCCCCCCCCTTGCCCCCCGAGTCATTCGTGTGGGTTTTGATGGCTTATTGGAGGAATGGCCACTTTACTCCTGGTTATAGTGTGGAAATTTCACAGCGCTCCTCTTTTTATACGGCTTGATCGGGAAACCAGCGGGGTGTATAGGTAGAGTTCACAAAAACTGTGTTGCTGCCGAGTGAGGAAGTTGCCCGAACTGGAGCTCAACCGGGTCTTCTCCATTGGATCTCTCTCAGGCATCCTGCTTATCTCAGTTTCTGGGGGTATGGGTGCCCGGATAAAGCGTCCCCCTTCAGACATATGGGCAGGGGGACTGGTTGGGGCAAGCCTGTGGAAAGCTGTAAAGCAGGGCTGGCCAGGTTGTGGCTCTCCAGATGTCCATGAAGTACAATTACCATGAGGCCAGAATGCTGGTGGCAGGGGTTCATGGGAATTGTACTCCATGGACATCTGGAGACCTACAATCTGGCCACCCCTGCTGTAGAGGCTGAGGCACAAGCAAAAACTATGTATGTGTATGGGGGGGGGGGGGTTGATTCCACTATCTAGAACAGTGGTTCTCAATCTGGGGGTTGGGACCCCTTTGGAGATCATGGCAGGGCAAGCAGCTTGGCCGGGGGGGGGGGGGGGGGAGCCATCCACACAACAGCCTTGCAGGATAGATCAAGATACAGCGTTCTTCTGGAGCAGCTGAAAAGAGTGAGATCGGCATAGTGGGACAAGAGGCAGAACTTAACTGAGAAACCCCCGGAAAAAAAATTATATACAATTATTATGAACAATGGATCTTCACACCATTGTTCAGTTTTGGTTTAATTTCTGTGAAAGAACACTTGTGCAATGTTATGGTTGGGGGTCACCACAACATGATGAACTGTATTAAAGGGTCACGGAATTAGGAAGGTTGAGAACCACTGGTTTAGTCTATTTAGAGGAGGGGATCTTCAAAAGAAATTTCATCTAGGATCATAAAATAATAGAGTTGGAAGGTACCTCATCTAGTCCAGTGGTCCCCAACCTTTTTATTACTGGGGACCAGTCAATGCTTGACAATTTTACTGAGGCCCGGGGGGGGGTAGTCTTTTGCTGAGGGACATCGCCGCCGCCGCCCGAGCCCCTGCTCCGCTTGCTTTCCCGCTGGCACCACTGACTTCCTGCCACCCACTGAGGGCGCTGCCAGCAGCAGCTGCGCAGTGCCATGCCAAAGGGGAGCCCCAGCCATGGCAGCCGACGGAGAGCACCAAAGGTGAGCTGGCGGCAGAGTGGCAGGGCAGCCCCCCGAGGCAGTAGCCAGGGAGGAGGAGTCACGGCCCGGTACCAACTGATCCACGGACCGGTCCCAGTCTCTGGACCGGGGGTTTGGGGACAGCAGATCTAGTCCAACCCCCTGCACTATGCAGGACACTCACAACCCCATCACTCATCCACTGTAACCTGCCCCCCCATTGAACCTTCACACAGAATCATCCTCTCTTTCAGATGGCTATCTGGATGTCTAAACATCCAGAAGAAGTTACTGACAGCAGTTTCTCAGTGGAACAGGCTTGGGAGGTGGTGGGTTCTCCATCTTTGGAAACTTTCTGACAGAGAGGCTGCTTCTGTGAAGGTTCAAGGAGGTGCCAGGTTACAGTGGATGAGTGATGGGGCTGAGAATGTCCTGTATAGCAGTGGTCCCCAACCTTTTTATCACCGGGGACCACTCAACGCTGGGGACCACTCACCGGGGACCACTCAACGCCTTTTACTGAGGCCCGATGGGAGGGTAGTTTACTCCTCTACTCTCAACCACTGCCCTAGCGCTCTCTGATCGCTATGGTAATGTTTAAACATCCTTTCAAAATAAGATACCGACACGCCACAACAATGAAGTGTGTTGTAAAGGGCCGGGGGGGGGGGGGAGAAGGCGTCCTTCGGGGCCCACCTCCAATTAGTCGAAGGACCACATGTTATCCGCGGACCACAGGTTGGGGATCGCTACTGTATAGTGCAGGGAGTTGGACTAGATGACCCAGGAGGTCCCTATTACTAGTACTCAAAGAACTTTCCAGAGAACTTGCACAGCCCTTGTCCATCATCTTCGGAACCTCTTTAAGGACTGGAGATGTCCCGGAGGACTGGAAAAGAGCAAACGTTATTCCGATCTTCAAAAAAGGGAGGAAGGATGACCCGGGAAACTACAGACCAGTGAGTCTGACCTCTGTTGTGGGGAAGATAATGGAGCAGATATTAAAGGGAGCGATCTGCAAACATCTGGAGGACAATTTGGTGATCCAAGGAAGTCAGCATGGATTTGTCTCCAACAGGTCCTGCCAGACCAACCTAGTTTCCTTTTTTGACCAAGTAACAGGTTTGCTGGATCGGGGAAATTTGGTTGATGTCATTTACTTGGATTTTAGTAAAGCTTTTGACAAGGTTCCCCATGATGTTCTGATGGATAAGTTGAAGGACTGCAATCTGGATTTTCAGATCGTTAGGTGGATAGGGAATTGGTTAGAGAACCGCACTCAAAGAGTTGTTGTCAATGGTGTTTCATCAGACTGGAGAGAGGTGAGTAGCGGGGTACCTCAGGGTTCGGTGCTCGGCCCGGTACTTTTTAACATATTTATTAATGATCTAGATGAGGGGGTGGAGGGACTACTCATCAAGTTTGCAGATGACACCAAATTGGGAGGACTGGCAAATACTCCGGAAGATAGAGACAGAGTTCAACGAGATCTGAACACAATGGAAAAATGGGCAAATGAGAACAAGATGCAATTTAATAAAGATAAGTGTAAAGTTCTGCATCTGGGTCAGAAAAATGAAAAGCATGCCTACTGGATGGGGGATACGCTTCTAGGTAGCACTGTGTGTGAACGAGACCTTGGGGTACTTGTGGATTGTAAACTAAACATGAGCAGGCAGTGTGATGCAGCGGTAAAAAAGGCAAATGCCATTTTGGGCTGTATCAACAGAGGCATCACATCAAAATCACAAGATGTCATAGTCCCATTGTATACGGCACTGGTCAGACCACACCTGGAGTACTGTGTGCAGTTCTGGAGGCCTCACTTCAAGAAGGACATCGATAAAATTGAAAGGGTACAGAGGAGAGCGACGAAGATGATCTGGGGCCAAGGGACCAAGCCCTATGAAGATAGGTTGAGGGACTTGGGAATGTTCAGCCTGGAGAAAAGGAGGTTGAGAGGGGACATGATAGCCCTCTTTAAGTATTTGAAAGGTTGTCACTTGGAGGAGGGCAGGATGCTGTTTCTGCTGGCTGCAGAGGAAAGGACACGCAGTAATGGGTTTAAACTTCAAGTACAACGATATAGGCTAGATATCAGGAAAAAGTTTTTCTCAGTCAGAGTCGTTCAGCAGTGGAATAGCCTGCCTAAGGAGGTGGTGAGTGCCCCCTCACTGGAAGTCTTCAAGCAAAGGTTGGATACACACTTTTCTTGGATGCTTTAGGATGCTTAGGGCTAATCCTGCGTTGAGCAGGGGGTTGGACTAGATGGCCTGTATGGCCCCTTCCAACTCTATGATTCTATGATTCTATGATTATTCTGTGATTCCCACTGGTGCTAGGGAAGCAAGTCTTCTTGGGACTGCCAAAGACATTCTATTTATTGTTGGTTCTTTCTACAGAACCATGGGGGATCCAACTCAGTGAATCCTTGCATCTCTACAAACAGTGATAATTTGTAGACAGGCAGGTTTCTATTATTTCATCACCACGTGGAAGAGATGGAATTCTTGAATTATTTCAGAAGGTATTGACTGGTGACAAAAAAATGAGTATCTTTGGGCCTTGATCTGACCCACTTAAACATTGCCTGTGGCATTCGATAGGAACAAATTCATTAGCTTGTAGAATCCCTCTTTAGACCAGCTCTGGTGTTTTTGCTTGCAGACAAAGCATTTAGGGAGTTTGCCAGTCTGTGTGCATCAGTCATTTGGTTTTGCAGTGGTGCATCCAAAACTACAAAGTGTGCTACTGAAACCTTTGCACACCCCAAAAGGCCACAGTTCTTGCCGTTCCCAAATAGGCTGTGATCTTGAGTGCCCTGCTCCATGCTGTTGCACAGGTAGTTGTTCTCAATCTAGAAGATCTGATGAGGTCTGTGACTCCCATAAATAGTCTGTTTCAGTAATGTTTGTTCTATTTTTCTTTTTTTTTAGTGGGGCCTGAGGATACAGCCCCAAGGTAAGTTGATTGTTCTACGTGGTACTTCACTTGAGCCATCTTGGTCAATTGCAGCTTAGCATTGTTGCCTGTGGCAGAAAACTGATGAAGTGGTTGGCCTGGAGCCTGGCTGATACAAGCTGCCGCATTGAGGCATGCCCTTAGCAACTGCTGTCTCGTAACTTAGGTCTGCCAGAGGCGGAGGAACTTGGGAAATCTTATGATGTTGGAGATGGGCCTGGGTGCACGTTCCTCTGGCTTTTGTCTCTTGCCCAGCTGCTGTCAGACAGATACCCATTTCTCTGCATCTTATTCATGACTGGGAGTGAGTAGAGTCCTTGCAGAATATCAGCACCCTTCTCATTGTTCTACTTCAGTTACCTAGATGTTCGACCAGAGAACCAAACCTATCTGGGCAGTAAGAGGGCAGCATTCATCTTTGGGGACTTCTGGTGATTCTTAGCAACCATGGCTGCAGGAATAAAAACTTCTCTTGCTGGGGTCCTATGTAATTCCTTTTGGCTGTGACCAGGGTTCTAGAAAATACAGATTGGGATTGGGGTGGAAGGAGCAGTAGAGGAGGTCCTCTGTAACATCAACAGCAGTTCCTAGGGTGGGACTGTTCCCCCTGCATCCCTGACATGGGGCTAGTTGGAATGGCTGAGGATGGTGTTAAGATCTTATCCATTGCTTTGTATTTAAAGGATGTTGTGATGGTATCTCTAAATTGTGAACTGGTAGAGCTTAAAGAATGTTGAAGAGCATAATTTATTTATTTTGGTGTTGGATTACTCTGTGGAACAGTGATGGGAGGACTTGCTAATGTGGGCGATGCTCATGGCAATACTAGAGGTTTTATGTAACTTTCAGCATTGTTCTTTAACTGCTGTAAGAACCTGTGAACTCTGCTGGAAATTCAATGACTTGTGGCATCTTCATTCTAGCCCACTTCTTACAGTGTGGGTTTGAGCCTCCTATTCAGCTAAAAGCCACAACTTGTACCATGAGTTTATGGCACCCATTGGTCATAGATCAAAATAAACTCCTTCCTCATTGCGGTATACTTGATCCTTGAGATGCCAGTGACAGAACATGTGTATCAGATCTCCTCATAGCCCCCTTTCAGAATCTGTGTTCCCAATACAGATCTTAGAAGTCCTTCATTTCTTTGGAAGTTACCCGTTTTTATGGATCTTGAACTTAACTTCTCTGTCCATCTCTTCCATGTAGTATCAGCAGCTTAAGAAGGAACTCGAGAAAGAGTTTCCGGGCAAGCTGGATATAGTGAGTATATCCCAAAGCTTTTGGCTCAAGCCTGCATGTGTTTGTATGGTCATGTGATCTATTAACTGAAGTAGAATTCTAAAATTGCCCTTTCAGGGAAAGAATTTGATATGCGTGCAGGCTGTTTCTTAATGTAAAATGAAAGACGTGCTTTGTGCTCCAGCCTCAGACTTAGTCCCATGCAGAAATGCCTTAAGCTGATAAATGTCTGATCTACTTGGCAGAAATTGCAAAACAGCAGCTTTCTTCTGGGAAATCTTGGAAAAGTTCTTTGGTTAACAGCACTGCTGTGTCCCCTACAACAGTGGTCCCCAACCTTTTTATCACTGGGGACCGATCAACGCTTGACAGTTTTACTGAGGCCCAGGGGGGTAGTCTTTTGCTGAGGGACATTGCTGCCGCCACCTGAGCTCCTGCTCCACTTGCTTTCCCACTGGTGCCCCTGACTTCCCGCTGCCCTCTGGGGGGCGCTGCTAGCAGCAGCTGCGCAGTGCCACGCCGAGGGAGAGCCCCAGCCATGGCGACTGCCGGAGAGCACCAAAGGTGAGCCAGCGGGAGAGTGGCAGGGCAGCCCCCCAGGCAGCAGCCGGAGAGGAGGATGAGAAGCCGTGGCCCGGTACTGACTGATCGACGGACCGGTACCAGTCCGTGAACCGGAGGTTGGGGACCACTGCTCTACAATGTAAAGCTCCAGGCTTACTTAGCAAGTGTGTTCTAAAGCAGCTTCTTGCTTTGTGCAGGGTGATAGTGGCTACTCTGTGAACTGGCCATGCCCTCAAATCCTGTAGCACAGGGGTCCCCAACTTGGTGCTCATGGGTACCATAGCACCCACCAGCATCTTTACTGGCATAAGCCAAATGTTTTCAGAAAGTGGGCAGAGATAGGTGGGGCTGTTGCCTAGCAAGGCTTTCTATTGACTATTGGCGATTTTTCATTGGCTGTGCGAAAGATTTGGAGAAACCAGAGTGCATTTAAAAAAAATATGTTGCTCTGGCAGCATCTGCCAGCTCAGCACAAGGATCTCCACTATGAGACTGAAAGTAAGTTATGATAGCCATTGTATGGTTGGCTCCATCCCCTTGTGTAGCCATTTTATCACTATGGCTAACATACTGTCTCAGAATTCCATTGTGCCCACAGGCTCAGAAAAGTTGGGAATTGCTGCTCTAGCATCCGTTGTCTTACAGGTCGAGTTGAGCTTAGAGATGACGGTGAACTGTAGAAGTAAAAGCTGCAGATGTGCTTGAGGGAGTGCAGTAATCCTCTTAAATACGGCTCCATATTTTGGAATTCAGAAACCCTGAAGTTCTGAAAGCTTGTCGCAAGTGAGAATACTAGCACGCAATCGGTTGTCTTTCCCCCTTTTTTGACCTAGAGTGGTGAAGGAACTCCCAAGGTCACAGGATGGTTTGAAGTGACAGTCGCAGGGAAGCTGGTGCATTCCAAGAAGGTAAGCAGCTCCATAGCATGAAGGCCAAAGAGTTCTGTGAGCATAGATATGGGGGCTGTGAAATGTCTGTGGAAGAACACAAAGTTGGCAGCCCTGTGTACTGTCTTTTTTTTCTGGACTCTGCGAAGTTATGTGTGTGGATGCCCCCTTGCAAAGATACCTTCTCCCTGCTCCAACAAATTCGGAGTAGTTTAGGGAATTATCTGTCTCCCAAGAATTCTGGTTCATATGTACAGAGTCATGGAGAGGATGCGGACTGAGAGCATAAACTGGTACAGGTGGCAAAAGGTGCTCCAGGAATTCCGTCTCCTTATTACAATAAGGCAACTTTCCCTTGGGCTCTGAACAAGACTAGCACTGAGCAGATACAGGAAGGCTCAAAAGAAGGAAAAAATCCTGCTTTCAAAACTGGATTCGGTAATTGTCCCTTTTGTACAGTAGTTGAGAGGTAATGTATCCATGATCCACTGTTCCAGGAATACTGTTGGTTTCATCCCTTCCTGGGCAAACCAGGATGGACACCAGGATAATTTTTCCCTTTAAAGTATTAAAACTAGAAAAGGTGGTGGTGGGGGATAGGCTCTTGTTTTTAATCTTGCCTTCTTTCTGGTAGAATGGAGATGGCTTTGTGGACAGCACTGACAAGTTACACAAGATAATCACAGCTATAAAGGCAGCCTTGGCGTAAAGTGCACTGGAAGAATGCATCACTAGATAGCAAAGGTAAAAGCCAGCGATGACTGTCCTCATTCTAAGATATCTATTGCAGGGTCTTGGAATCAAATAGTTTCTTCTGCCCCAAAGCCTTTGAGTTAGGCTTTCTCGAAAGGATTGGGTCCATAGATCCTCCAGTGCTCTTTAGATCTGGCTAGTGATTGATCTGTTTAATATAATGTTTGGCCTTGGTTTGGGATGTCTAATCAATGTGACCCCTAAAGGGTCTAGAAAGAGATCTGCCTTAAACATGTTTCTGTCCCACTCTGCACAGTATGCGAGATTCAGAGGTATTTCAGTGTGATATAAGAAATGGCTGCAAGAGCTGGCAATAACTCCATACTCCAAGGAAGACTGCACCTATTTTATATAAAAGAGGCTCAGGATCCTGATTCCACAATAAGTGTAATGATTCTAAGCATGGGCTCAGTAGTTAGTCTGCATGTGTAGATGGGACACTTGTTCTTCATGCTGCAATCCTGGGACACTTCTGATAAAGTATGCATATGATAGGGCTGTAAAGATTTTGTTCATAAAAGCACCCTGTTAAGTTTCAGTTCTTCCAAAGGTGAGGCCAATGAATCACCAAAGTATTGTTTTTCTGTTATACAGAGCGATATATCTAGCAAAGCAGTTACTTCTTGTCTGTGGATCTTGTGATGATGCATATGCGTTCTTTTCCTTTTATGTTTCCAAATAGTTCAAAGAAGAATCTGCTTAGTTCTTTCTAGCTGAACGCTTAATGATGGGTACTGCTGAAATGTCATCCGACGCGTGGCTGTTCCCTGAAAAATCTTGCGTGAAATGCTGGCTTGATCAGAGTCAGATGGGCAATTGAACTCTGAATATGATGTGTTTTGACAACTTTGTGCTTTGCAATGAACCTGCATCTCTGGGGTTGTATGTTCTTTGCATGCATGTAATGTTTGCTTTCTATATAGTTGGGTTAACATTTAACAATTGAAAGTACTTGCCATCAGAGTGGAGGGGAAAGTTTTCAAAGCTGTGAAAAAACAATGAACATCTTTAACTTTGTGTGTTTAAAAATAAATGTATAAATTTATAAATGTGTTGGAGCCAGATTCCATTCACCTTCCTGAAACAGCCATCAAAATCCCTCATTAAATTCCAAGTTATAGCATCATCTTGTCACTCTCTGCTTCAGTTTCTGGTTCCTCTAAGATTGTTTGGGGCCTTAGCTAAATGCAGTCTTCCAAAAGATTGCAGCTTGTGTGAAACACTAAAATCCTTTGCCTTTTCGCAGATTACATTCAAAGATGGCTCTATATAACCCATGTTTTCATATCTTTTTGTGGGCAGGGTTTCTTGGTTCCTTTACTCAGCTTAGAGCAGTTATCTTGTATCCTATGCTAGATCTCTGTTTTGTGTTTGAGAGTGTGCTTTCCGATTAAGTTCACATAGGGTAACCTAGAAATAAATCTCTATAAGCATAACCTCCTTCAAAGAACTGCTAGGGTAAAAGTTCAGTTATTGCAAAACTGATATAACACTTTCACCTTTCTCTTTCCAATGAATTTTTATAGGTGGAGATTGTAAACTTCGAAGCAGAGTTCATGTAGGCATTCTACATGGTGTGGGAGGGACAAAAGAAGGAACAGCTGAGGACCTTTGTACCCAGTGTCTTTTAAGTATGTAAAAAGCTTGAGTCATTATCTAGTGTAGAAACAGATGGAATAATCTAAGCTGCAAACCTTATCTGAATCCTTCATAGAATTGCAAAGTGGCTCACCTTTTCCTGCTATATATTTGTCTAACATAGCTGCATTTTAAAAGAAAATTAATCTTGATAGAACTTTTGGCACATAATTCATACCTATTAAAGAATGCCTAAGGAATAAATAAAGGACACAGATCTCTCATAAACTACCTAAACCCATATAACTACTTTGCATCTGCAGGACCTCCAGGTGTGCTCTTTGACTTCATGTTTAAATCAGACCTGACTGCAAGGATGTAAATTGTTGCTATTTCCAGCAAACACAGTGGAGAAACTAATGAAAAGCATTTGCAATATATTTAAATAAGGATTAGTGTATGTTGCATAAAGCCTTGTCTGGAAAATGGGGGGGGGGAGCAACTTTACATAGAATTAATGAGTGTGGGAAAGGGTTTGTGGGGAAGATGTTGTCTAGATAAGTTAAGTGTTCCAGGGTGACAGGGTCCTAGGGTATCTAAAGTGATACAAGGTTAACTTTTATAGGAAAAGAATGGAATGTGTGAATTCTCTGCATACATTTGTATCAAAATATTTTTTAGGTTTCAATTACATATAAAATTAAGTAGTGACGATTGGGTTACTGTGCTTTTGGGAGTGACCAAAGACATTTTAGCATTCTCTTCCCCAAAAACACTTTTCAATGCACTGCAAGAGACCAGAATGGTTATGACTACACACAAGTGCCCTCTAGTGCCAGTAGGGATATATTCTTGTTTGTTCTATCTTGAATGAATCTTTTGCAGAACAATAAAAAATATGGCTATACCTCCTAAAATGATTTTGAATTTGTGTCCTCTGTTAAATACCAAGAAGTTTATAGCAGCAGCTGTTATTTTTATAGGCTTTTTTCTTATTTGGAAAATCTACATGTTGCCTTCCTGGGTGCCTACTTTATATAGTTCATAAAATAAATCTAATAAAATCATTAAAACAATTGCCATAAATTATCATTAGTGTTTATAAAGGCTATAAAGGCAACTTCAAGCAGCCTAAAATTATATCCACAGGCTAGAGCATAAAAAGCAGTTTAAAAAGATGGAATGCTTCAGCTAATTTTTTTGTCTCTGTGCTTAAAGAGCAGTTAAGTAGATACATGTAGAAATTCAAAAGGGAAAGTATTCCAAAAGAGCAATGCTACTACTGAAAAACCCTGTCTCTGGTTGACATATGCTTTACCTTTGTGGGTAGGGGCACATAAAAGTAGGAAATTTGAACTGGCTTGACAGCCAGTACAGAACAACATAATTACAATAATAAACTATAATAAATAAATAATAGTTCAGATTTTCTCACCATAGGTTGCTGACTCTTACAGAAACTCTTACATATAGGCCTCAATAATAGCCTGGTTACCACATTTTGAAGTTCATCCATAGTTTTCAGTAGCAACCCTAAGTAAAGCATATTGCACTAACCAAACCCAAATGACCAGGAACGTCCATAGCTTGTCTACTAGATGAAGGTAAAAAAAGAAAAAGGGAGAATGTGCCACACAAGACATCTGAGACTCCAACTGTAGACCAGGATCCAGTAGCTATGTGCTTCTTTGGGGGGGGGTGCAACTCCTTTAAGACATGCTGACTCCTCAACTTTCATTCATTTTGTTGGCATGCAGCATCCCAAACTTGTGTGGATTGCACTTCGGTTTATTGGTCCTCATCCAACCCGTTACTTTCTCCAGGCACTTGTACACTATTCCACTTCTCAAAAGTACATCTTATGGCCTTCATAGTGACACATTGACCGTTTATGCACTGGAGGTTTCATGCCGTGCTGTAGGCTGGAGTTTTAGTACTGGCAGGTTGCCCTACCTCTTCCTGCACCCACACGGGGGAGCATTTGGCTTAGTGCACCTCATCCGCCCCTGATTTGTGCTCCTGCGCAGGAGCTGGGGCAGTGAAGTTCCCAGTGCATAAACGGTCATTGAGATGCCAGCCACATCTTATATAAGTTTATGCTATGCAGTACTTTCCTAAACATGACAACTTAAAATTAACAGCTGCAGAATTTGGTGTGACTTAATTCTCTAATAATTGTTTAGAATTACAGCCACGCAGCATGATACTGTTGATTTTTTTTCAGAATCAAATCTGCTTGTTATATTCACAAAAGCTGAATAGCCTGCGATGATAAAATTCACTAGATAGAACATAAAGTCTTTTTCCATAGTCATCACCAGTTTCCCACCACTGACACAGAATGGCTGAAAAATCAGCCTGTGGCTTGGGATCCAGCTTTAAAAATATTTTGCTTTTCAATAATGTTTTAGAAGCTGTGTAGCTAAAAGTAAAACAAAGCATTGTAAACAAGAGAGAGAACTGGCTCCAGATACTGCTTTGTCCATCTAAGGTAAATGTAAAGGTATCCCCTGTGCAAGCACCATGTCTGATCCTTGGGGTGACGCCCTCTAGCGTTTTCATGGCAGACTCAATACGGGGTGGTTTGCCAGTGCCTTCCGCAGTCATTACCGTTTACCCCCCAGCAAGCTGGGTACTCATTTTACCGACCTCAGAAGGATGGAAGGCTGAGTCAACCTTGAGCCGGCAGCTGGGATTGAACTCCCAGCCTCATGGGCAAAGCTTTCAGACAGCTGCCTTACCACTCTGTGCCACAAGAGGCTCTTGTCCATCTAGTGGACTTAAAAACTGCTTGGAATCTAAGAGAAGGCTCTTAGTTGGACTGCAGTTGGCATTTAGAACTTTGTCACTGGCAACTTAAACTATGTTTTAAATATTGAATTGTCAGATCTTTTAAAATTTTTATAATACTATTACTGTTTTTTCTTGTTTTAAATTGTCTTAGTTTTTAATTGCTTGTATTTTAATTTTGGTCTGAATGACCGTAAATAAATATTAATTTTTGTTCCAATTCTTGTTCATCTGACATGATCCACTTAGTATTTCTTTACCACATAAGGCTTTTTTGCCACATAAGGCTTTTGTGAATGTCTTGTATGAATTTAGCATGACTTAGGTTCTGGTAGGACACAAGCTGAAAAGATTGCAAGCCAGCAGTATCGGTTAAGCATATTGTCTAGCATTTTAAATGCTATGGCTTATTCTGTGCTATTTTTGATATAATCAAAAGACATTGGGCACCCAAGGTGATGTCTTAGGTGTTCAAATGCCTTCAGTACCAGTCTTATTTGGAAAGCTGTGGTCAGCTGTCCTGCGGCAAAGTGAACAATGGAAAGGGGACATGGCATAAGGCCAAGAAAGCATCAGAAATTGAACACCAGTGACAGCTTGGTATGATGTGAGATGATCGCTTTCAACACCACAGGCAAACGATTTTTCCTTTTTTCAACACCAGAATTGTCACAATTGGAAGGCTGATGTGACTGATATGTGCTGAAAGAAAAAGAGATTCCAATAGCACCCTTAAGACCAATAAAGCGTGAGCTTTTGACTGCATGCACTCAGACTAAAATGTGCACTCAAAAGCTCCCACCTTGAATAAATCTTTGTTGGTCTTAAATGTGCTATTGGACTCTATTTTTGTTGTGCCTTTTCACTTTAATCTGGCGAGCCACTGTAGTGATCCATGAGGGAAACATGCTCCTGCCTTCCCCTGTAGAACTGCCTTCGGGGGTTTTTCTGCTGGGGGGGTGTCATCTTCTGGGGCCAGCCCGGCAGGGAGGTGGTGGGACACAAGATGGCTACTGCGGAAGCTGGGTTCACCTCAGTTGACCTGCCGCTTTCCCACCCACCCGCCTCCCTTCTCCTCCTCCCTTCAGCCCCGTTGCATGATGGTTAAATAGCCTGGCCTTGGAACCCGCCATTTTCTGTTGGGGCTGGCGGGAAACGCGGGAAGGGAGCGCAAGAGCAGCGCAAGCGCCGCCGCGGGACAACCAACGGCTACTGACGCGCGCGAGGCGAAAACTCAGGTAACGGGACGTCGCGAGGCACCGTCGTCCTCCCGCGCCTCTTTCCCGCCCTCTCTTTTCGGTCGGCAAAAAAAGGGGTGATTAGAAACTGAGGTCGTCTGAGGAGATGTATCCCCCCCCCTCCGCAGATACACCACGTCCCGCCTTCCGTCTGTATCCCGCCGCCTATTGGCTGAGGGTCGGAGGATTATGCTGATAGGTTGGACAGTCGCTGAGGTAACTCGGGTACTGATTGGTTAGGAATCGTTGGTAATAACCGGTGGCAAACGTCTATTTAAAAAAAAAAAGGAAGCCATTCTGTAGTTTAATTCCCCCTGCCTCCCCCTTCTTATTTTTTAGGATCTCGCGGGTTATTGATCAATTGGCCGGTCGTATGCTGGCCAGTCGGGAGGAAAGGCGTCGCGGCCTACGGTGCGTTTTGTGTCACCTGGTCCCCGCCAGCCAATCGGGTGCTGTGGGCTCCGCAAAGGCTCTTGGGAGCTGTAGTCTTTCAAAGTAAACGGGACGTGGTCTTGGTACCACCGAAGGAAAGGTTGGGGATCGTTGAAGAGGCCTGGACACGGCTAATGTGCTTAGAGCTTGGGGTGGCCAAATTCCATTTGTACACGCCCTCTTTAGTCTATTGGCTGCTGTTGATAGGGCCAGAGGTTTTGGATCTCCTGTTGCCATGGTAACTGCTTCCTCTTCTGCTTCCTGCCATGATTTGGAGAGTCTGATGTAGCTAGCCTCACCCAATCATCAATCTGGACCAAAATTCACACCCTCTAAATCAGATTTTTAAAAGTTTGGATGTATCAACTATCTTTGCACCTGAAAAAAGAAATCCCATAAATAATTACAATTTATTCTTACGTCTATTCCTGGTGCACTTGTATTTTTGTTTCATTTCTTCCTCCTCAACCAGAAAGTGAAATTTTATTATCTTGTACTATTTTTTTTCTTTCCTCTCCCACCCTCGCAAAACTTTTAGAAGCCATTAAACTTTTAACGAATCTGTGTTTTCAAGTGCTCAAAATGTTTGTGGGTTTGGGGGCAGTGTAATTATATTCTCATAACTGGGGGATAAAATGTCAGTTTTCATTTTGGTCTTAGTGGTTGTTACATTTTTATCATTTTGACTGATTTAAGCTGCCACAAGACTTTTTAAGAAAGGGGAAGCCTATAGGACGAATAACAGTAGTGATAATAATAATAGTAGTAGTAACTGTAGAACCATGGAGTTGGAATGGGCCAGACAGGCCATCCTGTCCAACTCCCTGCTCAATGCAGGATCAGCCTAAACTAAAGCATCCAGGATAAGTATCCGTCCAGCTGCTGCTTGAGGACTGTCAGTGAACTCACTTCCTCTTTAGGCACTCTGAATTATTTATTTATTTATATCATTTTAGTCCACCTTTGTCACCTGGACTCAAGGTGGAGGACCCAGATGGAGCAGATTCAGTTGACTGAATTTGGGCTGATGAACCAACCACAAGTCTTAAAAACTGAACTTGAAGCAAAGCAGAAGTATTAATGTGATTCATTAAATTATGCAAAAATTGGAATTTTCCTGAGCCTTCGGGGAGGCCGGTATATAAATATAATAAATAAATAAATAAATAAATAAATAAATAATATTATGTTAATATTTCTGCTCCTAGTTTCAGCAAACTATAAACAGTAGTAGAAACCCCGGTGCCTAATAATTTATCCAAGTTACTTTGTGAATCATTTAGTACAGGGCTGCTCCGTTGCCTGTGCAGAAGAGCCCTGAATATACAGGCAGTTGTTCATATTTCCCAATTATATGTTGACATCTGCAAAAGAATCTTCTCCAATGAGCAAAACTGGTATGGGGGAGGGAGCACACACACAAAAATTAATCATGTTTTTGTTTTGTAATGTTGGAGTCTGGAACTTACCCTGTTTTGCAAAACTCTGAATGGAGTGGGCAAATTGAGTGCTGTTACTCATTTTGTTGTTGTGGGTAGGTCTCGGGACCCTTAAGAGAATCCAGAGCAGAGGTTATATTAAGAATCAAATTATGAATGGGGACGTGTGATTTACGTACCAGGCACACAAGATGGCATCCTTATTTTCTGCCATTACTCAGTCCAGAATAACACTGGTAGAATGTTCATCTGCACTCATTAATGCTGGCCAGAATAAGTATATGTGAATGACTGGGCTCAAATTTTGTTCTGCTGCTTCAGACTAACACGTCTTCCTTCCAGAATCTAGGCTCATTTTTAAATGTTCTTGATCTCTGAGACCCTAGAGCTGTGTCAGCATTTCCATCCTTAGGAAATGTGACCTTGGTTGTCTTTACCTATCTCCCAGAACTGGACAAAGTTAAAGACCTGGGTTACTATTCTGGAATGGGAAATTCTTGGAGATTTGGTGGGGGGAACCCAGGGAAGGTGGGCTTTGGGAAGGGGAGATACTTCAGCAGGCATTTTCTCCAGGGGAACAGATCTCTGTAGTCTGGGGGCCAGTTGTCATTTCACCTGGAGATTGACAATCCCATTAAAGACCTAGAAGCCTTGTCTTCCCCTTGATAGAAGTCAGTTTTCTCACAGAGTAAGCCACTGCGCCCTGGGTTAGATGACAAAAAGGGAGGTTAATCTTGAACAACCTGTAAAACATTTTGAAATTAAAAGGCTGGTTGTATAAGGGAATCTGTGGCCAGAGGAGATCAGCCTGCCTAGCAGAGTTTTCAAGTAACTGCCCTGCTGCTGCCAGTTTTGCAGCCAGTTGGCAGGGTGCAGGGTTGTCATGAGCGCTAAGACCCTGCAGTTGAGTGCCTTTGGAGGCACTTTGATGTGCTGGTAAAAGAACTGCAGCCGACGAAGAAGGTACATCAAGCATCAGACTGAAGTTTTATTTAGAACACCAACTTTTCCTTTGCCATGTGATGCTATGTCAATAAAGGGTCTTTATTCCTTTTATATGTGTGTTTCTCTGGAAGATGTTTTCAGCTAGTTAGCTGCTTTCCATGGAATTAAATAACTGTGAGAAAGCAGTTAGGAAGGCTCTTAGCTCTAAAATCACAGAACAAAATGTCACACAGAAACATGAGATGGTGATATTTGTTTTTAAATCCATGTCATCCTTTCCCCCTTCCTTTCCATAGCAGATTTCCTGTGTTCTAAGGATCATCCAGGATGGCTCGTACTAAGCAAACTGCCCGTAAATCCACTGGTGGGAAAGCGCCCCGGAAACAGCTGGCCACTAAAGCTGCTCGGAAAAGCGCACCCTCCACTGGTGGAGTGAAAAAGCCTCACCGCTACAGGTAACTGGGATATGTGCATTTTTTTTTCTGGATCAGTACCAGAATTTGTTGAGGCTGAAAGCATTGAGAACAGCTGGCCAATCAGGCCAGGCCCTGCATTGGGAGGAAGCGCACGAAAATTATCTGCACACTATGCAAAAGGCATTGAGAATAAAATCCTAGTTTGCACACACTTTTGAAACTAGGCATACCTGCCCTGCCCTGATGTCCAAGACTAGCTTGATTTCGGAAGCTAAGCAGAGTCAACCCAGGCTAGTATTTGGATGGGAGACCCCCAAGGAACACTAGCGGTCATGATGCAGAGGCAGGCAGTAGCAAACAACTCCCAAATGCCTCTTGGCTGGCTGATAGACAGTCCTAGGATCTGGCTACACAACACTTTGCCATATGATAAATAAATAAATCCCTGGACAGTACTTGGATGGAAGACCACCAAGGAAGTTGAGAGCTGCTATGCAGAAGCAGGCAATGGCAAGCCACATCTGAACATCTCTTGCCTTGGAAACCTCATACAGGGTTGCTGTGAGTCATATGTGACTTGATGGCAAAAAAAATAAAACTAATCCATATTTGCTGACTGCTAGCCCAAAATACTTGTTTTTCCCCCCAAGGTCCCTTTTGGATGAGATCCATGATACATTTGTGTATCTTGTTCCAGGCCTGGCACTGTGGCACTACGAGAGATCCGGAGGTACCAGAAATCCACAGAATTGCTGATCCGCAAGCTGCCCTTCCAGCGCCTGGTCCGCGAAATCGCTCAGGACTTCAAGACGGACCTTCGGTTCCAGAGTGCTGCTATCGGAGCTCTCCAGGTTTGTGTTTTTTCCCTCTGAAGAGCCCTTGATGTAGTGAACATCCCCCTTACCCCTCATTCATAAAAATAGAGTTTCCATAGGAGTCACAGGCAATCTTTTCTCTAGACAAATTATGAGCCTAGAATCCTGAGCAGCATCCAGCATGGTGTCATGGTTATGAGTAGTGGACTCTAATCTGGAGAACCGTGTTTGATTCCCCATTCCTCCTTCACATGCAATCACATGCCTGCTGGGTGCCCTTGGGCCAGTCCCAGTTCTCTCAGAGCTCTCTCAGCCCCATCTGCCTCACAGGATGTCTGTTGTGGGGGAGAGGAATGGAAGGCGATTGCAAGCTGCTTTGAGACTTCTTAGGGTAGAAAAAACGGGTAGGGTAGAGAAAAACAACTCTAATACACCCAGGCTGTCAGCTTACTAGAACTTTGAAGATACAGAACATTCCTTCCCCTGACTCTCAAAACTCCCTCTTGTGGTGGCCTAGCAATGGACGTGAGAGAGCGTGTGTGTGTGTGTTTCCTTTACCATATCGGTGCCTTGCAAAACATATTTATTATCAATATATATTTTTGTATTTTGTATGTTTTAATTATGATGTTCACAGCTCTGTGTACAAATCTAAATAATAATAATAATTTTTAAAAGGTTCTCTCTCTTTCCCTGTCCCCTTTCTGACTCTGCATTCTTGCGTTTTCCTTTCCTTTGTAGGAAGCCAGCGAGGCATACCTCGTGGGCCTGTTTGAAGACACCAACCTGTGTGCCATCCACGCCAAGCGGGTCACCATCATGCCAAAAGACATACAGCTGGCCCGCCGCATCCGTGGCGAGCGAGCTTAAATCCTGCTCTTCCCTTCCCCCCTCGTCTCAGCAGCCCCCCCTCACTTGTGCAGTGTACTAGAATACACTCCAGGTTGTTTTTTTGTTTTCTGTTTTTTTGTTTCATTTTTCTCTCCTCCTGTTTGTAGTGGCTAGGACACGTGAGGAAAATGTTAGGTTATCTATCGTAGTACCTCTCCAAGATCGTGAGACTCGATTCCTAATTCATCATGTACAAAAGAAAAAAAAAAGAAACCCTTTGAAAACCCGCAAGACTTCTGGATGTTGTTTTTGTAAGTTTTTTTTTTCAGAATTGCAAAAAAAAAAAAAAAAAAAGGAAAAATAAACCACACCCAGCAGGGGACATTTTTGAAATATCCGGTTTTGTACACACAACTTTAAGTAGATAATAAGCATTTAAATGCAAAATGGCTTCTTTTCCAGTCTTCAGGTTGTAAAATATCTGCAAAGAACACTACATGGCTTTTTCTTTTGTTAGCTGAGCCTTTTCTTTGTACTTAGGAGTGTTTTCCGAGACCTTTCCCCCCCTATTTTTCCATTAGTCTTGTGTCTGTGACCTTTGTAACAATAGGGACTCACCTTGAGGCAGTAAGAAAAAAACCAATAAATGTTGAACGACAACCTTGCTTTCTTAGTTTTTGCTGAATGGTGCCTCTGGGTAAACATCAGAAGGGTGCCTTTTGCAGAAAGCCAGACTCTGCTCCTTGTGGTTGCAAAGAGACTGTCCATTGTATTTTCAGAGGGTAGCTGTGTTAATCTGCAATAGCAGAGGCAAATTCGAATCCAGGACCATCTTAGAGACCAACAAGAGTTTCGGGGTATATGAGCGTTTGAGAGTCAAAGCTCCCTTGGTCAGATACCAGTGCATCTGGAGGTGCAGATAGTGATTATTGATAATATTTTGCATTTATATAGGACTTCTAGAATTACAGTGTGCTGCTTCATCTGTCTTTGCCTTGACAGCCTTTGCAACAGTCTTGTAAGGCAGGTCCAGTGACATGATGCCCATGTTGGAACAGAGAGAGTTGGGGCTTGCCTAGTATATTTACTGAAGATGCAAGGTTTGAACTCTTAGTTCAGTCTCCTTTACACTAGCCTTGCTCTCTGTAATACAGTGGTGGTAGAAAGTGCTGTCAAGATGTACCCAACTGATAGTGACCCTGCCGGGTTTTCAAGGCAAGAGATGTTCAGAAGTGGTTTTGTTATTGCCTGACTGCCTAGGACTCCCTCGGTGGTCTCCCATTCAAGCACAAACCAGACCTGACCTTCTTAGCTTCTGATATCTGACAAGAATGGGCTATCCTGTGCCATCGGTCAGGGCCTGTTTAACATGGTATTTGCTTTTCTCCTGCCTTGCTTTCTTACCTGCCATGCACCAGTGAATCTGAGCTTGGTGAACTGAGAACAGGGCGAGAAAGTTTAGTTGGATCAATAGTTGCCAAGAAAAATATTTTGCTCTGTGATCAGAGTAAATTATTTTTAAGGTAAATATTTCAAAGTCAGTGGATTGCAGGCCCTTCCTCTGAAGCAGGGGTAGTCAAACTGCAGCCCTCCAGATGTCCATGGACTACAATTCCCATGAGCCCCTGCCAGTGAGCACTGGCAGAGGGTCATGGGAATTGTAGTCCATGGACATCTGGAGGGCCGCAGTTTGACTACCCCTGCTCTGAAGAGTCATGTCTCCTCCTGTCTCACCCACGAGGGAGCATCTCTTCTGATGGGGTCCTTGCAGTGATACTGGAGAATGGCAACTACATTTTAAGAGAAGGCGTTAGAACTATGCTATGATTTCCTGCAGCCAGGATGTCAGAAGGAGACCAAGAATGGGAAAGGGCAGCCATGAAGGAGGAAAGCTCTTTATAAATGTAAGGATGTGTTCCTGGCAGCCAACCAAGATTGTGCTATGGTATTCTCCATTGCCATGCACATGTGTGGAAGCTGGGACAATGAAGAAAGGGGACAGAAGAAGGTTGATTAATTTTGAATTGTGGTAGAAGAGATCAAAAGACAAATGAGTGGGTTGTAGATTTTGCCTGATCACTCTCTAAAAGCTAAAATGATTAAAATGAGACTACTGTGCTTTGAGATGACAAGAATCCTAGGAAAAGCAAGAGGCAGCAGGGAAAGCGAAAGACCCAACAGGAGATTATTTATTATTATTTATTTATTGGACTTGTGTACCGCCGCTCCCAGCAAGCTGGCTCACAGCGGTTCACAAAGAAAGAAACAATGTACAACAAATCACATCTAAAATATAACCTAAAACATTCTCCAGTAGTCTTAAAAACATCCTCAACATCATAAAAAGGCAGTATACTCTATATACTAATAAAACCTATGCTCATATATTGGACTACTGGGCCGGTGCTAATGGTAGTATTGACTGGCAATACACAAATAGATGACATAGGGTCCCTTGTTCCCCCTGATACTGCGCTCAGGGACTGAGAGAAAAGTGGGGGAGAGGGAGGACCAGATTGTACACCCTGGTCAGCTCCAAGGCAGTGGCAGAGGAGGCCAGTGCCATGCTGCTGCCACTCTGTAACCCCTACAGCGGGAGCAACGGTGGCATGAGCGCATGCATGAGCACACGCCACCACTGCCACTTCCCCTTCTGTAGGGGTCGCAGAGCGGCAGTGGTTGAGAACCGCTGGCGTAAAGCCTTAAAGGTCAAAACCAATACCATGAATCTGATCCGGTAACAAACTGGCAGCCAATGAAGATGTCTCAATAAAGGCTGAATGTGGGCCCCCCAGGGTGACCTGGTCATGACCCGAGCAGCCGCATTCTACACTAGGAGTAATTTCCATGTCAGAGACAAGGGTAGAGCGAGTTACAGAAGTCTAATCTGGAAGTGACCGTTGCATGGATCACAGTGGCCAAGTGTTCTGGGGACAGGTAGGGTGCTAGTAGCCAAGCCTGGCGTAGATGAAAAAATGCTGTCCAAGCTATCTTTGTGACCTGAGCCTCCATAGAAAGGGAGGCATCAAAAGTCACTCCCAAATTCCTGGCTTGTGGTACAGACGTCAATTGCAACCCATCCAGTTAGGGAAGATGTGCTTCCTGCTCCTATCGCCTTTGATCCAGCGACAGGACCTCCATTTTGGAGGGGTTGAGTCCACAGGCAACTCTTCCTGATCCAAACAGCTGGCAAATGTCTCAGGGGGACATCAGGAGATAGAGCTGGGTGTCATCTGCATATTGATGACATCCCAGCTCATAACTCCGGACCAACTGGGCTAGAAGGCGCGTATAGATGTTAAGGTGAGGGAAGTACCAGACCTTGTGGCACCTCACATGGGAGTGCAAAGGGATCGGACAACTCACCACCCACCACAACCCTCTGGGACCTGTTCTTAAGAAAGGAGGCCAGCCACCTAAGGGCTGTTCCCCCTATCCATGTGTCAACGATGCAATGGACCAAAAGCTTGTGGTTGACCACATCGAATGCATCGGAAAGATCTAAAAGCACAAGAGTGGCCAATCCACCTCAATCCAGTTGGCGCTGGAAAGCATCCATTAGGACGACCAGCATGGTTTCCACCTGATGGCCAGGACAGAAGCCAAACTGGTATGGGTCTAGGGCCAAAGTTTCTTCCAAAAATGCCAGGAGCTGGTCTGCTTTCAACTCTCTTACCCAGGAACGCAAGATGAGATACTGGGCGGTAGCTGGCAGGGTCCAGCAAGTCCAGAGATGGTTTCTTCAGAAGAGGACGAATCACCGCCACCCTGAACCGCTGAGGGAACTCTCCCAACGAGAGGGAGAAGGTCACAATTTCAAGGGATCTCCTATCCGCCAGTCACTCGATTTGAGCAGCCATGACAGACTTGGCCTGGGAACAAGTGGTCGCCCTCTCTGACCTTAGCAAATTGTCTACTTTGGAATTAGAGAGCCGCCTCAGGCCATCAAACCTAATCCCCCACATTGGCCACGGAGCTTCCAGTTAAAGTTCTGTATCAATCGTGGCAGTAAGATCACAACAGAGTGACAAGACCTTATCTGCAAAATAGCTCACTAAAGCCTCACAGCGCGCTTACCCACCTTGGCAGGAATACAACTGGTCATCGCGTCCCAAGCCAGGAATTTGGGAGTGACCTTTGATTTTTCCCTAACTTTGGAGGCTCAGGTTAAGAAAGTAGCCAGCCAGGCATTTTTCCATCTTCATCAAGCTCAGCTACTAGTGCCCTGAACATTTGGCCACAGTGATCCATGTGACGGTTACCTCCAGAATAGATTTCTGTAACTTGCTCTACGCGGGCCTACCCTTGGGCTTGATCTGGAAGTTGCAGCTAGTGCAGAATGCGGCTGCTAGGGTCTTCACAGGGACATCTTGGAGGGCCCGCATCCAGCCTGTGCTAAGGCATTGGCTACCGGTAGCATTGGCTACCGGTTACTGCCCAGATCCGGTTCAATTTTTGGTGTTAACCTTTAAGGCCCTGAGCGGTCTGGGACCCACATACTTGAGGGACTGCCTGACGCCCTATGCTCCCTGCAGGGCCTTGCGCTCTACGGGTTCAAATTTATTGGTCATACCCGGCCACCAGGAAGTGCGTCTGGCCTCAACTGGGCCAGGGCTTTTTCAGTCCTGGCCCCTACCTGGTGGAATGAGTTCCCGGAAGACCTATGGGCCCTGTGGGAGCTTTCAGCATTCCACAGGGCCTGTAAGACGGAGCTCTTCCACCAGGTTTATGATTGAGCTGAACTCCCCCTGGGTCAATCTGTGGCGGGTTGTTGGTTACCATCCCTACCCTTCCCCATGTCAGAGAGTGGGTGAATTGGTATTTTAGTCCGCCATCAGATCGGACTAAACTTACATATAGATATGTTCTAATTACATATTGTTTTATCGGGGTTTTTATTGGGGATTTTATTGTTGTAACCTGCCACGAGCGGGTTATAGGGAGTGGTGAGCTAAAAGTCTAAATAATAATAAAAAATAATAAATCCAATTCACTACTATTTTGATGCCCTCCCTTGAGGGTGGTCAGTGTCTGAACTACCTTAAATAATTGGGCTGGACGAGAACTAGCAGACGCGATTTCTGCCGCGAAGTAATCACACTTTGCAGCTTTCACTGCCATCTTGTATGCCTTAATAAGTGTGCAATGAGTCTTTTGCCACCATTGCTCTAGCGTCTAACTTCCCTCTTCCTTTCCCTAAGCTCTGAGGAAATCCGAGGAGCCTGTTTGAGGCCAGGGTGAAGAGGGCACTCAGGAGCAATCTCGTCAATAGCGGCCAACAGACGGGACAGCCAGTCTTGCAAGGCCTCTGAGTTACCAGAGGGCATCAGGTCCCGCAGAGCATTCAGGAATCTCTGGGATTCCACAAGTCTCTGTGGGTGGACTAAAATAAGTCCGTCGCCCAAACAGGAAGGGGGTGGAATCCTCAGCTGAACCTTCAGGGTATGGTGGTCTGACCATAGAACAGCGTTGTTAGCCACCAGATCCACCTCGATCTCAGCACCAGAGATCAAATCCAGGATATGGCCAGCCTGATGAGTAGGTCTGGCAACAAATTGGAGGAACCCCAGTGTTGCCATGCCCAACACTAGGTCCAGGCCAAGTCCTGGAGCCAACGAGTCCACATGGACATTGAAGTCCCCCAGAACTAGTAACCTGGAGAACTGCAATGTCCAGGCAGCCACCGCCTTTTTGGCAGGGCAGAGCATCAAGTGGAGCAGTGGGTGAACAGTACACCATCCAGATGGCCATGTTCTCAACCAATTCCCACGTCCTGTTGACACATTCCATCCCTGCGATTGATGGGGCTGGGAGAGCCCTGAAGGGGAAGATGTCCCACATTAGGATCGCTGCCACCCCCACCATGGAGCCGGGGTTGATGAATGACCGAGAACCCAAGTGGCACCAGATCTTTCAAGGTGTCAGTTTCGCCCTCCTGCACCCGGCTCTCGGTAATTCACACCAGGTCTACTTCATGCCCTGTGAAATAGTCTTGCAGGGTTGAGGACTTCTTCTTGATCAACCTGGTATTGCAGAGCATCAGCACTGGTTCCACCCTAGCTCTCTTCCCTACAGACCTAGAGATGGGACAGAGGTTTGATTCTGTAAAAGAAGCTATGGCCTTTGCTTTGTAGGACTTGAGTGAGACTGTTCAAGATAGGACATTTTCAAGGAGATTAATTCACCAATTCAGGTGAGTGCCTGTGTTGCTCTGAAGCAGCAGAATCAACCAAGTGAAGCAGCAGAATCAACCAGTGGCAATCTTAAGACGAACACAGTTTTATTCTGGGTATAAGCTTTCATGTGTATGTGCACCTCTTCAGGTACATTGAAACAAAGTCACCAACCATTACATATAGGCTTTCTCAACCAGGGTTTCTTCCAGGTGTATATTAATTAATAATGATTTTTTAAATTTGTTAAACATTTATCAGGTGATATGACCATATACCCCAAAATGGCCAATGATGGGCCTGGAGGGGGAGGGGCCGCAGGAGGGCGTGTCCACAGCTATGCTTTCCAACCGTATTTTGCAGGATCCTACCATTCCTGGGGTTTCTTGAAGCCTGAAGAATGTTTCAGGGGTTTCTCAATGGTAAAAAAGTTGAGAAAGGTAGGGAAGGAGTTGCCAGGAAGTGCTAATTAGAATCCAGTTGTATAAATGACTGAGCAATCAATTCAGCTAAAATGGAATGAAGGTATTGGGTAAGACTTATGAATATCAGAATCAGTTGGAAGTGACTTCACAACACTTAACACACCATTCCTATGTGTAAAGATCTCTTTGAGTGACAATCGTAGTGGTCAGTTGCCCTGGAGCTAACAGATTCTTGACTTCCCTATTCTCTGGTATCACACTTAAGTAGTGTGGGGCATGTGAATGGTCCAATGTGTTTGTTCATTTTTAGAGCCCTTCAACACCCTTGTCCTCAGCTGCAAAAAGAAACTATAGTTATCAAAATGCCTGTAGTTTCCTGAAGGAGGAAAGTCATGCTTAGTGGTTTAGTATTTGGGTGCCATCAGTTGGTTGTTTTCTATAGTACAGGTCTCATTGAAATACAAATCAAGATGGTTAGTCTGTATCAGGAGAAAAGAGCAAAAGTCCAGTAGCATCTTAAAGACTAACAAAATTTGTGGCGGGGTGTGAGCTTCCAGGAGCCACTCACTTCTTCAAGATCGGTATCAGGATCAGGAGATGATTTCTGTTTGACCTTGAATCAATGTGTGTTATTGTAAGAGTCTCTGTAAAACCCTGAAGTGTCTGTTCGGTGCTGTGTTTTAGGTTTGCTAATATTTTCACGCCCAGGTTTCTGGTGGAGTGGGCACTTCCTCATTTGGTCCCTTCTTACCCAGCCACAGGACCTCTGTCTTTGAAGTGTTGAGCTTCAGACGACTCTGCTTGAGCCATTTCGTCACTTCTTCCAGGCATCTGGCTAAGGTTTCTTGGGGGGGGGGGAATTGGGGCGGCCATCCATCAGGAGGAAGAGCTGGGTGTCATCTGCATATTGGTGGAAACCCAGCCCAAACCTCCCTACCAGCTGAGCAAGAGGGCGCATGAAGATGTTAAATAAAATAGGAGAGAGGACTGCTCCCTGTGGGACTCTACATGTGAGCTGATGACGGTTGGATACTCTCTCCTATTTCAACCCTCTGTCCACAACCCCAGAGGAAGGAGATCAGACATTTGAGAGCTGTCCCCCATATCCCAGCATCGGGAAGGTGGTGAGCTAGGAGCTCATGATCTACAGCAGGGGTTCTCAAACTATGGCCCATGGGCCATATACGGCCCGCTGAGGACGTTTATCTGGCCCGCCGGGTGTTTTTTCCTGCAGATGCCTGTCGCTTAGCAGCCAACTCCCTGCAGTGTGCAAGTGTGGAATTTGAGCTGCACTCTCTGACTTCCCACCTTCTCTCCGTCTCTTGATTCTTCCTCTCAGTCTCCGGCGTGATTGGGAGAATAACGAGTTTGCCTGTGCAAATCCAGCGGCTGCTTGATCGAAGTTAAAAACAAGTTAGGATTTGTTTTTACATTAGGAGAGAACTCTTTTTTTAAGTTGGTTTGTTGGCTTGAGCTTAGAGTGGCAAGGAGAATATGAGGTTTGCAAGGCAGCGCCAGGTCTGCAGCGCATAGCGGCTGCCCTAGAAAAACCCTGCTCTTGCAAGGATTTTAATCTTTACCCCCCCCCCCCCGCCTTCCCTTTGGATCTTTCTTGGCAAGTTCTTCATTTGCCAAGCCTGACTCTGAAGGTCCCCCCCCCTGCGCATCACGTTAAAAACAAGTTAGGATTTTTTTAATGTTAGGAGAGCCTTTTTTTGAAGTTGGTTAGTTGGTTAGTTAGCTGGAAGTGATTTCTAGGTGAGTTGCATCGCAATGATAATGCAAATTGTCAGTGCCCTGAGGAAATTTCTTCAAGAAGGACGTTGATAAAATTGAAAGGGTACAGAGGAGAGCGACGAAGATGATCTGGGGCCAAGGGACCCACCCCTATGAAGATAGGTTGAGGGACTTGGGAATGTTCAGCCTGGAGAAAAGGAGGTTGAGAGGGGACATGATAGCCCTCTTTAAGTATTTGAAAGGTTGTCATTTGGAGGAGGGCAAGATGCCTTTCCCGTTGGCTGCAGAGGAAAGGGCACGCAGTAATGGGTTTAAACTACAAGTACAACGATACAGGCTAGATATCAGGGGGAAAAATTTCACAGTCAGAGTAGTTCAGCAGTGGAATAGGCTGCTTAAGGAGGTGGTGAGCTCCCCCTCACTGGCAGTCTTCAAGCAAAGGTTGGATACACACTTTTCTTAGATGCTTTAGGATGCTTTGGGCTGATCCTGCGTTGAGCAGGGGGTTGGATTAGATGGCCTGTATGGCCCCTTCCAACTCTATGTTTCTATGATTCTATGAAATTACCAAATGGAACTGGCTGAACTGCAGAACTGTGACTCTCTGAAAGATGCATTCAAGTCAAGCAGCCTTCTTAATTTCTATGCATCTCTCCCCTCTGAGTCATATCTCAGGAACCATGCGGTCAAAATGGGAACACTTATGTCTATGAACAGACTTTTTCCAGAATAAAACATCTGAAATCTCCAACCAGATCTAGACTAACGGATGTACATTTGCATCACTTGTTACGACTAGCAGTGACAAATATGGAACCAGACATTGACCATCTCATTAGCCAAAAGCAGGCCCTTAGTTCCCATTGAAATACTGGCAAGTTTGTTGATTTAACTTTACTTGTTCTTCATTTTAAATATTGTATTTGTTCCCATTTTGCTTTTCTTTACTTCAAAATTGTGGAGTCCCACAAGGAGCAGTGCTCTCTCCTATCCTATTTAATATCTTCATGCGCCCTCTTGCTCAGCTGGTGCGGAGGTTTGGGCTGGGTTGCCACCAATATCCAGATGACACCCAGCTCTTCCTCCTGATGGATGACTGCCCTGACTCCCCCCCAGAATCTTTAGCCAAATGCCTGGAAGCAGTGACAAAATGGATCAAGCAGAGTCGTCTGAAGCTCAATCCTGCAAAGACGGAGGTCCTGTGTTTGGGTAGGAAGGGACCATGGGAGGAAGCGCGCCTGCCCATCCTGGATGGTGTGCAGCTCCTAGCGACTCACTCCGCCAGGAACCTGGGCATGATCCTGGATGCTTCCCTTACAATGGAAGCCCAGGTCACGAAGGTAGCATGGCTGGCATTTTACCACCTCCGCCAAGCCAAACTACTAGCGCCCTACCTGGAACCAGAGCACCTAGCCACAGTGATCCATGCGATGGTCACCTCCAGACTGGACTTCTGCAACTCGCTTTATGCAGGCCTACCCTTATCCTTGATTCGGAAACTACAACTGGTGCAGAATGCCGTGGCCAGGATTCTCACTAAGACATCATGGAGATCACATATCCGGCCGGTACTTCAAGAACTTGGTTGGCTCCCAGTTGAATTCTGGATTAAGCTTAAGGTTTTGGTAATCACCTTTAAGGCCATACGTGGTCTGGGCCCAGTGTATCTGAGAGACCGCCTCCCTGCCTATACCCCCAGAAGAGCTCTACGCTCCGTCACCTCCAACTGGCTACGGATCCCTGGCCCTAAAGAGGCACGTCAGGCCTCAACAAGGGCCAGGGCCTTTTCAGTCCTGGCCCCCACCTGGTGGAATGAGCTCCCCGAAGAGATCAGGGCCCTGCTGGAACTTCCACAATTCCGCAGGGCCTGCAAAAAGGAGCTCTTCCACCAGGTATTTGGTGGGGCTGACTGAGCAATAACACCTACAGGTGCCCGCCAGACTGAGGGAACGAACTGACTGAGGGATTGTCAAGTTATTGTTGAAGTGCCGTTCTAATTGTTCCAGTTGATATTTTGTTGTTACTGTTATATTGTTATATTGATTTTTGATATTGATTTTGATAGTGTTCTATGTGAATGTTCAAAAATGTTTTATGTAAACCGCCCAAAGCCATAGGGAAGGGCGGTATAAAAATATAAATATAAATAAATAAATAAATAAATAAAATAAGGTATGTGCAGTGTGCATAGGAATGCGTTCATAGTTTTTTAAAAAAAACTATAGTCCGGCTCTCCAACGGTTTGAGGGACAGTGAACTGGCCCCCTGTTTTAGAAGTGTGAGGACCCCTGATCTATAGTATCAAACGCTGCTGAAAGATCTAATAATATAAGCAACGCTGACCTGCCTCAGTCTAGCTGGCGACGGAGGTCGTCCATCAGGGCAACTAGCGCCGTTTCCACCCCATGGCCAGAAAACCCGACTGCAATGGGTCAAGGGCTGAAGTTTCCTCCAGGATTGCTGATATTTGGTCCTCTGCAGCCTTTTCAACTAACTTCCCCAGGAACGCTAAGTGTGAGACAGGGCGGTAGTTGTCAGGCTTCTGTGGGTCAAGGGGTGGTTTTTTGAGCAACAGGCATACTACTGCTTCTTTTAGTCCTTCTGGGAATTCTCCCAGTGTAAGAGAGAGGTTGATTATTTCCCAGAGGGGGGCCCCAATTCTTATGTCAGTTGTTTTTAGGAGCCACAATGAGCATGGGTCTAATGAGCAAGTGGTTGGCCTCGTCGCTGTTAGCATCCTGTCCCCTTCATTTTTTGAGAGTCATCTGAAGTAACTCAGTGTTCTCTCCAAAGATGGCCAAGGGGCCTCTAGGTCACTTTCTGTATGCATGGTTGGAAGAAGGTCATGGCGGAGAGTTGAGATTTTGTCTGTGAAGCGACTCGCAAATGCCTCACAGCTAATATCCAATTGGTTATTATTTTTATGCCCTTCGTCAAGGGTAGTGAGGGATCAAACTACCCTGAATAGTTGTGCTGGGCGTGATGCGCAGACATGATGCATGTCGAGTAAAAGTTGCATTTCACTGACTTCGCCGCCATCTCATAGGCTTTCATCTGCATTCTATAAGATGCTCTCAATTCTTCGTCGTGAGTCTTCCTCCAAACTCACTCTAATTGTCTCAGTTCCCGTTTCTTCCAGTGTAGCTCCCCAGTATACCAGGGGGCCCACTTGAGACGGGGGTGGAGAGGAAGCCTGGGAGCTATCTCATTGATGGTGGCCTGCATCCTGTCATGCCAGACGCTGACCAGTCCATCTAGAGCAGTGGTCCCCAACCTTTTTATCACCAGGGATCACTCAACACCGGGGACCACTCACCAGGGACCACTCAACGCCTTTTACTGAGGCCCGGTGGGGGGGGTAGTTTACTCCTCTATTCTCAACCACTGCCCTAACGCTCTCTGATCGCTATGGTAATGTTTAAACATCCCTTCAAAATAAGATACAGACACGCCACAACAATGAAGTGTGTGGTAAAGGGCTGGGGGGGATGAAGTAAAGGGCCGGGGGGGGGGAGAAGGCATCCTTCGAGGCCCACCTCCAATTAGTCGAAGGACCATATGTGTTCCGCGGCCCACAGGTTGTGGATCGCTAATCTAGAGAACTGCCAGGAGGCATTGGGTCCCACAGAGCATTCAAGAATCCAATTGGATCCATAAGTCTCTGCGGGCGAGCTGAAATGTGCTCAGCGCCCAACCGAGGGGGAGGTGGCAACCTAAGCCAGGTCTTCAGGGTATAGTGGTCCGACCATGGCACGGCAGTAGTCGTGACCAGATCCACGCTCAACCCCGCACTGAAAATGAGGTCCAGGGTGTGTCCTGCCTGGTGGGTAGGGCCAACAACAAACTGCGAGAGCCCTAGTGTCGCCATGGCTGACACTAGATCCAGCCCATTGCCTGAGGATGGGTTCCGCATGGATGTTAAAGTCCCCCAGAATTAGTAGTCTATGGAACTGTAACGTCCAGGAGGCTGCTGCCTCCAGCAGGGCTGTCAGGGCATCGAGGGTGCATTGGGCGCGTGATACACCAGCCAGATGGCCATGCTCTCGGTTGTGCCCCACCCGAGGACAACACATTCAATTCCTGGGATTTTCAGTGCAGGGAGATCCGTCAAGGGGATTTTATCACGGATTAGGATTGCCACTTCTCCTCCCCGCCCCACAGTCCATGACTGATGGTGGACGGAAAACCCGGCAGGGGCCAGTTCTTTGAGGGCGACTGTTTCGCCATCCCTGGTCCAGGTTTCCGTCAGGCACGTCAGGTCTGCCCCCTGCTCTACAAAATAGGCTTGCAGAGTGGAGGCTTTGTTGTTGATCGACCTGGCATTGCACAGCATCAGTGTCAGAGGTGTGTTATTCACCTTTGCCTCCACCCTAGTGGCCCGAGAGATGGGGCAGAGGTTAGAAGGGGCCTGAGTTTGATTGTATCTCAAGCCCCTTCTTCTTCCCACTGCTGTCTCTGCCTCTTCCCCTTATTATTGGAATCCCTGACCCCCTTGGGTCCCCTGTAGTTGTTGTGACTATGATTATGCTCGATGTTTGTGGGCCATCCATGTCTGAAGTTTTGCTGGCTCTTCTTGAGTAGCTAATGGTTGGGTAGCTAATGGTTTAATTTATAGGGAGCCTTAATCCTTGGCTTTCTTGCTTAGTTTCTTGAAATTTGGATTAACTGGGGGTTTGTGTGGTTGATCTTTTTCCAGGGGGGTGGCCCCGATCGTCTTCTTTGATCTCTCAGGGCTGCCCAGCCTGGTGTTCTTTTCTTTGGGAGGGAGGAATGTATTTTTGTGTGCAAAGTCATATCCAGGGAGGGGTGGGGAGGGAGGGATAGAGGGTGATGGTGTTTAATTTAGATTAGTTTTCATTCCAAGGTTGAGTAAACTAATTTAGAAGTTTGGGCTATTTTTAATTTGATTAGGGATTATTAATTTAGTTAGTTGATTAAAGGGTTAATAGTCTCTTGGGGTTTGATTGATCAATTCAGTTGTGGGTAGTTATTTGATTTGGGGGTGGTTGATTGGACATGGTGTTTTCCTTCTCTTTCCTCCCGTCTTCTCCTTGTTAGACAGACTTTTCCTTCCCTTCCTCTTTCTCTCCACTCTTTTTCATTATTTAACAGGCTCACTTTTGATTTTCCAGTTCCTCCTTTCCTTCCCTTCTTTCTCTTCTCGGTATCGGGCAGGTTCTTTTTCTCACTAAGATTTTCTCCCCCCCCCCCCCGCCCTTTTCCTTTTAGGTCTCCTCCCTCCCCTTCCCCCCTTTTTACCCACATTTTTGTTGCAGTGATTTCTCTCCCTCCCTCCTTCCCTGCTTGTTATATTGCCGCTCAGATTTTACCATTAGAAGTTCACGCCTAATTTTTTCGTTTGGAGTGTGTCCATTCTCCACTGTTGGGTTGATTTTGTTTAATGAATTCCCCCTGTCCACCCCCATCCCCCCAATGGATCGATTCCGGCCAGTTTCCTCACCCCCAGTAACCAATTTCTGCTAGTCTCCCTTCCTCCTTCCATTCGATCTAATCTGTTTGCTTCCCCTCCAATCAATTTCTATCAATTCAATTCCCTCCCTCCAATCAATTTCAGACAGTCCAGATGCTCCCCAATAAATTTTGATCAGTCCTGTTTCTCTCCTCCTGGTCAACTTCATTCAATGTTTTTTCTTGCGGTGGTGGTGGGGCTGGGCATAGCAGGGCCGGTTGTGCTGGGTGGAGAGCGTGCGACGGCGGCAGCAATGAGGTGTGAATGTCAGGCTTGGATCCTGTGGGTGCAGGGGAGGGTGTGCGATGGTGTTGCAGGGTTGATGAGCTGCAGGGTCCCAAGCAGGGCGCGGTGGAAAGTGCGCGGTGGCGGCAGAGATGGGGCGCAGATCCCAGGCCCGTATCTTATGGGCGCACGATGGTGGCGGCAATGGGTTTGCAGGGTCCTGGGCCGGATCCTGTGGGGCATGATGGAGGGTGCGCGGTGGCAATAGATTGTAGGGTCCCAGGCCAGATCTTAAGAACGCAGCAGAGAGTGCTGCTTTTGGCCTTCTGGGTGCAAGGTCCCCCAGCTGCCTAGGCATGAAGGAGGCAGTGGCTGAGCGCGGATCCTGACCATCCCGGTGATTTGATGCAGTTCCCAGTGGTTTGGGGTGAGGTTTTCCTGTTTTCTCTCTGTCTTTCTTAATACTTTCCTTATATTTTCTTCCGTATGATCTTGTTGGTTGGTTTGTAATTGCCGTTGTCTGTTACTTTCCGAGTCTGTTTATGATTTTTGCTTTTTGTTTTGTTCTTGGGTTGTCTAATTGTTGTTTTAATTTCTTTTTTAAATTCTTTGTCAGATTTGGGTGGTTTATTTATGGCGGCCTAGATGTTTTGTGGGAGCAGTCAGATTATGCTCTTTTGCTCTCTGGGAAAATGTACAGCTTTGGGTGGGAAAGAGAACCAGTAAAAGTGCTTGCTGTATGTGTATTGATCAGATTTGACTATGATCATTGAGGTGCCTTGATCTGCTAGCAATAAAGCTTTCTATTAATCCAGAAGTATTGTTGTTAGTCTGTCAGCCCTTGACAGTTAGTTGAATCTCACAACCGTCCTCCTTGTACCAAGATGTCGGATCAAGAGGGGGGTCCCAAACCAGATCCTCAGCCGAAGGATGTGCTGGCTGGGACCCAGCCAGGTGCGTGGACAAGAACAATGGCCAACGGTGGCACAGCCTTGACCCGGCCGGACTCAGCTACTCCCTAGGGGACCCATCCTCAGTCTTCCTTCCCAGCAAGCATCAGGTCAGGGATGGCTAGGGCCTTGGACATTCCAGGAGTAGATTTCTACTTGGAGAAACACGTCACCAACCGCCAGAGTTGTTCCAAGTACGATGATCTGGTGGATCCTGACTGAAGCCAGGAGTTGCGCAGAGGGGTCCCAGATCAAGAAATTGCGATTCTCCTGGAGAACCTCAAGCTCCGTGATCAGATGGATCGGATGTGGGACTGGCTGGCCACCATGGCCGATGATCCTGATTAGGACATCCAGAGATGTGCCCTCTTCTTCCTGGCAGAGTTGGGGCGGCCTGTTCTGCATCCTGAAGGGGCAGCAGGACCCGCGGTGGGCACCTAAGCCGTAGCATGGGACCTTGTGGCACCGGCCGGTAAAGTGGCGGCACCTCTCGCCCCCGTGCAGCCGGTCCCGAATCAGCTGCTGCCTGATCAGCCTGCCCCCAACCAGCCACAGCTGTGTAATGAACCGGCGGCGCCAGCCGCACCAGGGGCTGCTCCGGTGGGCGAAGGACAGCGCCATCAATGCTTCCGGATTCCTTTCGCTAGAGACCCAGAGGAGTTCCATGGTTTCCTGATCCAGCTCCAGGGCTACATGGTGGAGCATGGCCATACTTTCTGGGATGACACAGAGCGAGTGCACTTCGCTGGAGATTGCATGGATGGTGAGGCGGCCAATTGGTTCATCAGCCTCTATAAATATGCACCTACCGAGGTGAGGAATTACGACCGTTTCGTGTGGTGCACGAGAGAGCAGTTTGAGGACCTCTTCAAGGCAGAGACGGCTGCAAAGAATTTGCAGAATCTGAAGCAAGTGTTGATGTCAGTGGCCCAGTACACCCGAGAATTCAAGAAGCTTGTGGCATCGATTCCTAACTGGGTGGAGGCGCAGAGAGTCCAGGCATTCTGGAAAGGCCTGCATAGGGATCTTGCCAAGAAGTGTCTGAATTTGGATGACCCAGAGAAGGTGATGGGATGGGTCCGTTTGGCAGGCGAAGTGGAAAAACGAATGTGCCTGGCCGCCCAACTGGAAGGAGAGAAACCAAAAAGCGGGAAGAAGCTGGTCAATCCAAAGAAACCTCCCCCAACCAAGTCTTCTACTCTTGATGCGGTGGAGCGAGCCAGATGCCGGGAGAAGGGGCTCTGCCTGGAGTGAGGTGGCCAGGGTCACTTGCTGGATAATTGTCCGTCCAAGAAGGCCAAGACCCCAGGATCAGGCCAGGAGAACCCCCCCAGGAAGACAGCAATGGGAAAAGTCACCCCAGGATCCGCCAAGGTGCTTACTTCTGGAAAGAAAACAATGAAGGCACTCCTGACCCCTCTGCTGGGACCCCCGATTTACACCTCCTCCTCCTCCTCCAGTGGGAGTAGTACTGATGATGGAAGCGGATCTTCGGAGCCATTGGGAAACAAGGAAGACCTGCCGTGAGACAGCATCATCAGCAGGTCAGAGACAGGGGCAAGCATTCGGTAAGTCCCATTCCCCTACTGCTCCTCCCAGTGACTTTGACTGTACCCGGGACAGGGAGGAGAGTGGGGGTTAAGGGCATTCTAGACTGTGGGTGCACCTGGACTATTATAAATCCATCATTGGTCCAAGCCCTGGGGGTTGGGGAAGAGCCTCTCCGGAAGCCGCTCCACTTTGCCCAGATGGATGGGAAATGCGTGAAAGGGGGGGAGGTGGTGTCCTGCACGCTCCCACTAGACTAGAAGAATTCTGAATACTGGGAGCGGATCCAGCCGGTGGTGGCTCCTAGTGCAGCATTCCCATTTGTTCTTGGACTGGACTGGTTGAATAGGCATGACCCCAGCATATGCTGGAGGTCCCGAGTCCTCCGCTTTGATGACCCCAGGTGATGACCACTGGTGATGACCACTGCCGGCATACCACCCCAAACTGCTCCATGGAAGGGCGGTGTGAACATGCTGCTCTGTGCCGCTCAGAGGTGATGGGGTTACCCAGGGAATATTGGGACTTGAAGGATGTGTTTGAAGAAAAAGAATGTGACTAGTTTGGCCCCCCATTGAAAGACAGACTGTGTCATCAAATTGAAGCCTGGAGAGCCACTCCCTAAAGCGAAGTTATATTCTATGAGTCCCAGGGAAATGGCTGAATTGCGCGCCTTAGACAAAAATCTGGCGCGGGATTTTATCCACCCCACCACATCCCCTATGGCTGCGCCGGTGCTGTTTGTAAAGAAAAAGGATGGCACCTTGTCCAGATCTGAATGCAGTGTCCACTTCCAACGCCTACCCCCTCCCCTTTATCAAGGTTTTGTTGGGCTATCTGGGGAAAGGAAAAGTGTTTACTAAATTGGATTTAAGGGAAGCGTATTATAGGGTGAGAATCAAGAAAGGGCATGAGTATTTTACGGCGTTTAACACCCCCTGGGTCAATTTGAGTACGCTGTTATGCCATTCATATTGGCCTGCGCGCCCGGCGTGTTCATGAACATGATAAATGAAGTCATGCATGATTTATTGTATAAAGGAGCCCTTGTTTAATTGAATGATATCTTGCTGTATTCAGAAAATCTGTCAGAACACATGGAATTGGTGAGTGAAGTTTTATGGTGCCTACGGGCGGACCAACTGTATGTAAAACTGTCGAAATGTGAGTTCCGCAAAAGCTGTGTGGATTTCTAGGGTTACCCTGTGTCGCCAGAGGGCATAAAAATAGACCCTGGCAAGGTGAAAGACTTATTGACATGGGAACCCCCCAAGACGCGTAGGAGCTGCAAAGTTTTTTGAGGCTCACTAACTTCTATAGAATATACATTCCTAACTTTACTAAGGTGGCACTGCCATTCACAGACTTGCTGAAAATAAAAGGGGGGGGAAGGCGTCTAGGCCAAATGCTCCTCTGCAGTGGATGGAGGCTTGCCAAGTGGCGTTTGAGGCGCTTAAAGCTCTATTTACAACCAAACCAATTTTGGCTCATGTAGACCTGAAGAAAATATTTATGGTGCAAGTCGATTCTTCTGATGTGGCAATGGGGGCTGTGATTTTGCAAACGGGGAGTGATGGCCGCCTGCACCTACTAGCTTAAATTTCAAAAAAATTTCAGTTCCGGAAAGGAACTGAGCGATTTGGGAGAAGGAGGTGGTAGCCGTGAAACTTGCCTTAGCAACATGGTGGCATTAGTTGGAGGGGTCTGCAATTCCGTTTGAAGTATGGATTGATCATAAGAACTTGCAAGCGGCGAAAGCAGCTTTCTGCTAAACAATGCGTTGGTCTGAGTTTTTCTCTCGCTTCAACTTCACCCAAAAGCACTTTTCAGGTCAGGCAAAATGAATTTTTTGGCTGATGCTCTGTCACGCCTCCCCCAATACAAGTACAAGAAGGAGTCATTGGTGGATACGGTGTTCAGCCCCTCCCAATTATATTAGTTAGATGACCTTGGGGAGTACACTTAACTCTAATAGCTGTGTTTTTGTATAAGGTTTTAATTAAGAAAAGTAGACGTCTGTCAATGGATGTCCTTTCTAATTTCTAGAATTTCTAGCAAATTTCTAGAAATAGAATCAAATGCAGATTTAAAATCAATGAAGGCAATATAAAGGGAGGACACTGTTTTAGATGAATATTTAGCTATCAGGTGGTAAACTATTTCTATGCAGTATCCCAGTGTTGACCTTCCTTTTCTAAAGCCTCCTTGGTCCTCTATGAGCAGGTTTTCTTCCTCTAGCCAGTCTTGGAATTTCCAACTTAAATGCCTTGCATATAATTTGCTTACAGTACTCAATAAACGTATAGGCCTATAGATACAAAGCCTTTATTGGCATAAAGAACAATACAGGTAAGGAGATACAAAATGGTACAATTATAAGAATCAGACAGAGTTACTCAATTTTGTTAAAAACAAGGAGTTAATACTAAAAACCTTTGCTGAAAATTTTGCAATGCGGGCGATCCGCTCGGGATCCTTACTATCAAGTAGTTTATTGATCGCTGCCGTTTCGTTGCTATGGAATTGAAGGGAAGATAGAATATCGGATATCCCCTGGCGGTATAAGGAAAACTTAGGGCAAAACATAATAATATGCGGAAGGAGATCAGGGACCGTACAGCCGTGAAAACATAGTCTCTCCGCTAAAGGAATGCGGTTAAACCTTCCTAAAAGAACATTGGAGGGGAAAGAGTTCAGCCGAGCAAATAAGAGTGCTTTCCTGTCAGATAAAGCTTCAATACTAGTCAGGTAGGGGGAGATAACTTTATATAGCAGGACAATATTCCATACACGGGGAGAGCAAGATGGAGATGTAAATGCCAGTAAGGATTGATGTTCAATGTCTTCTAGTCTCCTTACTATACACTTATATATGCCTTTCTCCTCGAGATCCATCAAAGAATGTATGTCTAAGCCCAATGAGAGGAGTTTGTTAGAGAGTCTATGAGACCAATTGGAGTTATGGGGATCGTTTAGCAGGGCAGCTAAAAGGTTATTTGAATGGACCCTAAAATGAAGACTGATCCAGAACCTAAAGGTAAGAGACCAGGCTCTGGTTTCAAGTCTCTGTTGGCCCAGTTCAGCAATTAAGATGTCATTAGCCACATTTCTAGGGACTTGGAATAATGACCTGAGGAAGGAAGCATGGAGTGTTTCTAGATCGTGATTAAATGCTTCGATCCAGATTGGTATCCCATAAAGCAGCTGTGGAACCATTTTGGCCTTATATATTTTCAGCGCTGCATAGAGGTCGTGATTGCCCTTTTGAGAGTAAAATTTTGTTAATAAAGCCAACGAGCCTTTCATGGAACTCCTAACTTTCTTCTTGTGCATGAGCCATTTGTTATTGAAATTTAAAGTGATTCCAAGGTATTTAAAATGATAAACCTGTTCGATGTTATTTCCGCCAATTATCCATGAATATTTATAGTGCCTTTTTGAAAAAACCATTATTTTGGTCTTTTCAAAGTTAATTTTTAAATTGTTTTCCTGACAGTACTCAGTAAATGTATTAAGATAACGCTTAAGACCAATTCTTGTTCTGGATAATAACACTGTGTCGTCAGCATACAATAGTAGGGGGGTAGGTCTTGACCCTAACATAGGCGGATGACCATTCACCTCCTCCAGATACACAGGGAGGTCATGTAGGAATAGGTTAAATAACTGAGGTGCCAAAATACAGCCCTGCTTAACACCCATCCTTACAGGTATTTTGTTTGTTAGATTAACCTGCTGGGAAAATTTTATTTGACAAAAGTTATTGGAGTGCAAACTTTTTAGCAAGGATAAGAGGCGAAGGTCAATATTTGGACTGGCAAGTTTGCTCCACAGAGACGATCTAAGGATAGAGTCAAAAGCCATCTTCAAATCTATGAATGCTACAAATAGTTTGCCTTTTGGAGGCTTTATATACTTGTCACATAGGAAGGATAGAACAGCGCAATGGTCTAATGTTGAACAGCCTTTTTTAAAGCCAATTTGCTCGAACCCTATAATGTTCTTGCTGACTACCCAGTTAGATAGTTTCAAGGACAGGTGCTTACTGTAGAGTTTACCGATTATTGAGAGTAAGCTTCTGGGGCGGTAATTCATAGGCCGGGTAACTTCTCCTTTTTTGTAAAACGGCAAAATGATGGAGTTTAACCATGCTTCGGGAATTTGACCAGTAGAGTCAGTTACAGAAAATACCTTTGCCAGGATAGGGGCCCACCAGTGGGCATTATCAGTGATGAGCTCTGGCGGGATGCCATCAGGCCCGGGCGATTTATGGGGCTTTAGAGATCTTATCAACTCATAGGTCTCTTCCACTTCAACCGGTGCCTAGTGAGGTAGAGAAGAAAAATCAATAGAGGACGACTGGGTATCGAGCTGGAGGGGAGGAGAAAATACATTTAGAAAATTCTCTTCCCAGATATGGGGTGGAATCGGTGGGCCTGTGGGGGGTTTGTTGCCCAAAAACTTGGCTATCGTTTTCCAAAACAGTCGACTATTGGGAGAGTTCAGTGCGTTATGAAGTGTTGTCCAACGTTTTTGAAAGAAAGATTCTTTTTTTGCTTTAAGTAAAGTTTGGAACGTAATTTTGTTAGCGGAGAACTGAGCAAAGTCTTTCTTTAGCCCTGAGTTGACCGCTACTTTGAAAAGAGCCCTTAATTCTCTTCTTTTCAATAGACATTCTTTGTCAAACCATGAGGATGGATAGTTTGAAGGCTTAGTAGATACTTTCCCAAATTGGGCCAGTGAATCTATTATATCATCATAGAAATGAATAGAGAAGTCGGGGGCGTTTGTTTTACATATCTGATCCCTTATTGAACTAATAGATGGATTCGTTAAGAAGGATTTGATCTGTAAGGCAACCTTTGGGGACCAGGAAATTTTTTTCAGCCGACTGTAGTCTTTGGCAGTGGATGGTATAGCGATTTGTGGTACTAGGGAAAGCTTAGCCCGGAAAGATAACAACAAGGGCATGTGATCACTTTCTGTCCTATAACCGACTTCTGAGAGACAAGGGCTTACAGGCTATGCGTGTCTTCTTTAGGGAGGGTTATTAGAAATAAACAAGTTACAAAAGAACATTTTCAGCAAAATCAGAAGATACATTTCCACACCTGTTTGTGGTAAGTGTTTTAGGTTCCTCTGCAGTCTGTTCTTAGATCTAAACTATTTCAGAGAAATGATTGGGTTGAACGATTAACCTATCTCCTGAAAATGAACTTCTGATTTTAAGAAACATCTCTGTGTTGCAGTTTTTGAGTTATTTAACTTATTGTATTTAATAGTCATTAAACTGTGTCACATGACCATCCCATCTTATGGTCTGGTTCCCAAGCAAGCAAGCAATCAAGCTTCCTTAATTACAGGTGTACCAGATCTCACCCTCGCAGAGTAGAATGTGACCAGACTCTATGGGTGCTGCAAAAGGCTTTTCATTCTCTACTTGTAAAAAGAGACCCTGAGAATTCACCTCCTTATTACCACAAGCAAAGTGAATGTTTATAATTTTTTATTCTCATCGTCCACAGAGGCATAGTCTTAAGTCAGGCGGGACAGGAACAAAACGGCCCTGCAACGCAGCTTTCCTCATGGGCTGAAAACAAAGAGCTGTAGAAGCAGTTCATGTTGTTTAGGTATTATGTTCATACATGATATTTTTTAATCTTTCCAAACCATGGTGAAAATTGGCTGTAAGGAAGACCCCAAAAAGTCCTAGAACAAAGTTTTGAGTAGAGAATCTGGACGAAAATCATCCTGCAGTTGTGGGAGGAGAGACCCTCCATGTCCTCAGGGACGCCTCGGCCTGCCTTTCCCATGGTAAAACAAACCACCCTTGAAACCTTGGCCTTCTAATCCTTATTAAGGTAGCTAAAAGAAGCCAGGGCCTGGTGGGCAGCCTAACTAAATTTAATACAAATCTGTCAGAAGCAATTAAATCAGGGTAATCTGCCATCTTCAACACACATATGATAGAGATCCACAGAAACGGACATGGCATAACAGTGGTTCCTCCTAAGGCCGGCAGCTCAATGTGGATGAAATTTTCTTTAAAACTAGGTAAAGTACTTTTGAGGGAAAACAAAGCGTCCTGAAGAGACACATAGGAGGCAGATTCCAAATCAACAGACAGTTATAAAGCCTCTAAAGGGGGAGAGAGAAAGTCCATGAGTTTAAAATCTTTTTTGTCTTAATTGACATTTTTAAAGGCTCTTAAAATCCACTTTTATCTTTTACTTGGGCCAGCTGAAGGGATGTGTTGTTGTTGTTGTTAGGTGCGAAGTCATGTCCGACCCATCGCGACCCCATGGACAATGATCCTCTAGGCCTTCGTTACCATTCCTTGGAGTCCATTTAAGTTTTCACCTACTGCTTTAGTGACTCCATCCAGCCACCTCATTCTCTGTTGTCCCCTTCTTCTTTTGCCCTCAATCGCTCCCAGTCCTTCCTTTCATGAGGTAGCCAAAGTATTTGAGTTTCATCTTCAGGATCTGGCCTTCTAAGGCGCAGTCCGGGCTGATCTCCTCTAGGACTGACCGGTTTGTTCACCTTGCAGTCCAAGGGACTCGCAAGAGTCTTCTCCAGCACCAGAGTTCAAAAGCCTCTATTCTTTGACGCTTGGCCTTCCTTATGGTCCAACTTTCACAGCCATACATTGCAAATGAGAATACCATAGCCTTGACTAAACGCACTTTTGTTGGCAGGGTGATGTCTCTGCTTCTTAGGATGCTGTCTAGATTTGACATACCTTTCCTCCCCAGGAGCAAGCGTCTTTTAATTTCTTTGCTGCAGTCCCCATTTGCAGTGATCTTGGAGCCCAGGAAAATAAAATCTGTCACTACCTCCATTTCTTCCCCATCTATTTGCCAGGAATTGAGAGGGCCGGATGCCATGATCTTTGTTTTCTTGATGTTGAGTTTCAAGCCAACTTTTGCACTCTCCTCCTTCACCCGCATCAACAGGCTCTTTAGTTCCTCTTCACTTTCTGCCATTAGAGTGGTATCATTTGCATATCTGAGGTTGTTGATATTTCTCCCTGCAATCTTGATCCCAATTTCTGACTCATCTAATCCGGCCTTTCTCATGATGTGCTCCGCATACAAGTTAAATAGGCAAGGTGACAGTGTACAGCCTTGCCGAACTCCTTTCTCAATTTTGAACCAATCAGTGATTCCATGCTTGGTTCTCACTGTTGCTTCTTGACCTGCATATAGGTTTCTCAAGAGAGAAATAAGATGCTCTGGTATTCCCATCTCTTTAAGAACTTGCCACAATTTGTTGTGCTCCACACAATAAAAGGCTTTAACATAGTCAATGAAGCAGAAGTAGATGTTCTTCTGGAACTCCCTAGCTTTCTCCATGATCCAGGGTATGTTGGCAATTTGATCTCTAGTTTCTCTGCCTCTTTGAAATCCTGCCTGTACTTCTGGAAGGTCTCGGTCCACATATTGCTGGAGCCTAGCTTATAGAATTTTGAGCATAACTTTGTTAGCATGAGAAATGAGTGCAATGGTGCGGTAGTTTGAACATTCTTTGGCATTGCCCTTCTTTGGGATTGGAATGTAAACTGACCTTTTCCAATCCAGTGGCCATTGTTGAGTTTTCCAAATTTGCTGGCATATTGAGTGTAGCACTTTTACTACATCGTCTTCTAAGATTTTGAATAGTTCAACTGGAATGCTGTCACCACCACTAGCTTTATTGTTGCTCAGACTTCCTAAGGCCCATTTGACTTCACCTTCTAAGATGTCTGGCTCCAGGTCAGTAACTACCCCATCGTGGTTATCAGGTATGTTAAGCTCGCTCTTGTATAGTTCCTCTGTAAAATGGCTCCCAATCAACAGAGGGCAGCAGTGCCTCAGTTAAAAATCCAACAGCAGGATTCTAATGCCAGGTTTGTGTTGACTAAAAACTTAAGTCAGAGAGTTTTTGCAGGGAAACAGCTTTAAGAAGCCTTAGGGATGCTTTGCTGTGGGACCAAGAGACATTCATTTTTCTTTCCTGTGGCGTGTCTTGTACATTATTTGTGTGTGGCTAGCAGTTAGGGTTGCCAGTCTCCAGGAAGAAGCTGGAGATCTCCCGGCATAACAACTGTTCTGCAGACTTCAGAAATCAATTGCCCGGGTGAGGGGGGGCTGGATGATTGCTTTGGAAGGTGGCCTCAAAACTCCACTGGGGTTTCTCCTCTCCCCCAAAATCTCCAGGAATTTCATTACCCAGAGTTGGCAACCTTGTGTTTATTGAAACTTCTTGTTCGGTAGAGATCAAAGGTTCTCAACCGCTTGCTTGTGGCGAGCCCGGTGGTGGCAGCGGCGCCTGGGGAAGCCCCTTCCCCCACCCAGAGAAGACCAGAGCAGGCCCAGCCTGTGCCTTCAGGGGAAGGTGACAGCGGGCTGCAGTGGCAGCAGGCAGCAGGCAGCAGGCAGCGGTGGCGACAGCTAGCGGAGGAGCCATGGCAATGGCCACCTTCATGCTGGCCTGTCTGTTGTGCGCCTGCACACGTGGAGCATACAGGCACACAACAGTCGGGGCAGCGTGGAGGCGGCCATTGCCATGGTTCCTCCGATGCTGGCCCCTTGCCGCTGCTGCTTGTCGCCTGCCACCTGGTACTGTGTTTCCTGCTGCCGCTTCTTCCCGTCGTCACCACTAGCCATCTACCTATGTTAACTGAATTCCAGGGGACTGCTTTACTGTTTTGGCAAAGAATTATCACTGGCTGTATTTGGTTGTGTGACACAGTCTACTAATGTAACAGAATTGATTTTTGCTATATATTCCCTGTCATGTAAAGCAGTGGTCCACAACCCCCAGTCTGGGGACTGGTACCGGTCCGTGGATCAGTCAGTACCGGGCCACAGCTCCTTATCCTCCTACCAGCCACTGCCTCAGGGGCTGCCCTGCCACTCTGCCACTGGCTCACCTTTGGTGCTCTCCGGCAGCTGCCGTGGCTGGGGCTCCCCCTCGGTGTGGCACTGCGCAGCTGCTGCTGGCTGCGTCCCTCATTGGGCGGCGGGAAGTCAGGGGCGCTGGTGGGAAAGCGAGTGGAGAAGGAGTTCAGGCAACATCCCTCGGCAAAAGACTACCCCCTCCGCCTGGCCTCAGTAAAATTGTAAAGCGTTTACTGGTCCCTGGTGACAAAAAGGTTGTGGACCACTTGTGTAAGGAGTTCATAGTCTGAGGAAGAGTGTTTGCACTCGAAAGCTCACGTCCTGAATAAATCTTTGTTGGTCTTAAAGGTGCTACTGGATTCTGAGTTTATTATGTTTACCGGGTTATTCCTTTATAAAAGTACTCGCTTCAAACCCACTTCTGATGCACTTTTTTGGATCCTAAAGGTGCCACTGGACATGAACTTGTATCTGCCTGTGTGTCAATCAGCGTACTAAAGGCACCATTAGTGCCCAGTTCAACAGCGAACAACCTTATTTGTCACTCTCCTGCAAAGGAGTATGGCAGAGAGAATCCTCTTTGATCTATATTTGATTACTTTTGAGGGGCAGGTCTTTGGTACTGGGGTTGCTAGTGCTGAGTTGGGAAAGAAGATTTTGGGGATGGAGCCTGAGGAGTTTGTGGCAAAAAAGTATCTCAGCAGGACACAAGGCCCTAGACTAGAGTCCACCCCCCCCCCGAAGCAGCCATCTTCTCCAGTTTGGTGTCATGATTAATAGCAGCAGTCTATTAATTATCTGGAGAGCTGGGTTTGGTTTCCTGCTCATCCTCCACACTCAGTCAGCTGGGTTCTCTCAGAGCTTTCTCAGCCTCAGCTACCTCACAGGGTGCCTGTTGTGGGGAAAGAAAGGGAAGGCGGGAGAAGATTTCAAAATGAATTGGAGTTTGATACATAGCACTGAAGCCTTCTTGATGCGCCATTTTCCCAGTCTATTTTCGTTCACCTAATGGAGTTCAAAAAAGTCCTGCCAGATTTTTTGCTAGAAACACAACCAACAGCTGGGGGGGGGGGGGGGGCGGCGGAAATGGGTGAATAATACACTTCAGGTTGCTATCTTCCCTTCTCACTTTTTACTGCCAATTCCAGTTTGGAAAATTCCTGAGGATGGGGGGGGGGGGTAGAACCTGGGGGGACAGAGACCTCTGTGGGGTACAATGCCCTAGAGCCCACCCTCCAAAGCATCCCTTTTTCTCCAGCTGATCGCTGTAATCTGGAGATGAGCTGGAACTTGGGGGGGGGGGGAGGTTCTTCAGGTCCCACTTGGAAGCTGGCATACTTAACCTGGAGATTTGGAGAAGGAGCCTGAGGAGGACAGGGACCCTCAGTGGGGTACCATGCCATACATATGTTTTCTCCAAGGGAGCTGACCTCCATTGTGTGGCAATGAGGTGTAATTTCAGGGAGGTGCCTAGGCTCCATAGTGGAACTATTCTAAAAATAGGATTTGATTAGAAATATTAGAAGGTAAGATGGCAATTTGTTGTACAATGTATTCTTGCTATTTAGTTTTTTGTACACCATTTGGTGACATAATTATACACAGGAATACCATTGAAAAAGGAGGTTCTCTGAAAACATGAACCTAGGTACCTATTTTGGCTATCAACCTTAAACACTGATTTGAAGACACTTAGTCCATTTACGCACTGGAGATTTCATGCCAGGCTGCAGGCTGGAGTTTTAATCATGTCAGGTTGCCCCACCTCTTCCTGCACCCACACGGGGAAGCATTTGGCCTGGTGCACCTCATCTGCCCCCAATTTGTGCTCCTGCATGGGAGATGGGGCAGTAAAGTTCCCAGTGCGTAAACTGTCTTAAAGTATAATAAACAGATTTTATTGAACGGCCTTTGTTGGTTCTTCTTTCGCCCAGCTGGAAGTTGCCAACCATAGTATGTTTACAACAAATGGAACAGAAACTGATTAGGTGATACTGTTTTTCTTGGCACAGGGCTAGGAAACAGAGCATCTATAGAGCCTAGGGTTACCAGATGGCCAAGTTTAGCCCCCCTGGAGAAAATGGCTGCTTTGGAGGGTGGACCCTTTTGGCAGGGGTGCCAAAGGGTGGCTCTCCAGAAGTCCATGGACTACAATTGGCAGGGGCTCGTGGACATCTTGAGAACCACAGTGTGGCCACCCCTGCTCTGGTGTATTCTAGCCTGCTTAGGCTCCTCCCCAAACCTTTCCCTCCCCAGGCTCCATCCCCCCAAATCTCCAGGTATTTCCCAACCCACAGCTGGTAGCCTTTATAACACCAGCATGATATTAGACTATGTTAGGTTAGAGTGTGAGACTAAAATCTGAGACCTGGATTCGAATTCCCACTCTGCCATGGAAGCCTCAGGCCAGTCACACACTTTCCGCCTCAGCTACCTCACAGGGTGGTTGTGTGCGTGAAATGGAGGAGACCAATGGAAGCTCCTTTGGGGAGAAAGATGGAGCATAAATAAAATAAATAATAAAACAGAAATTTATGTGTTTAGATTATTTTTCTGTATGTCATAGAATCAGTGTTGGAAGGAACCTCCAGGGTCATGTAGTCCAACCCCCTGCAGAATGCAGGTACTCGCAACTACCTGCCCACCCACAGTGACCCCAATTTCATGCCCAAATGATCCCCTCACCAAAAATCTCCAGAATTCATTCTGGCCTGGAGGAAATTCACCTACCCATAGCATCAATTAGCAGTTTTCAGGGTATGCAAGGAAGGACCACAAGAGACAAACCCTTCCTGCCAACTCACTCACTATCTGCCTAAATTTATAAAATCAGCATTTCTCTCAGATGACTACCTAGCCTCTGCTTAAATATTCCAAAGAAGGAGAACCCACCACCTCCCAATGAAGCCCGTTCCACTGAGGAGCCACTCTAATTGTCAGGAAATTCTTCCGGATGTTTAGCCGAAAATGCTTTTGAATTAATTTCAACCCACTGGTTCTGGTCAGTCACTCTGGGGCAAGAGAAAACAACTCTGCTCCATCTTCTCTATGACAGCCCCTCAAATATTTGAAGATGGTTATCACCTCTTAGTTGCCTTCACTCCAGGCTAAACAGACCAAACTACCTCAACCTTTTCTCATACAACGTGGTCTCCAAACCTCTCATCATCTTCATAGCCCTCCTTTGGACACACTCCAGTTTCTCTACATGTTTCTTCAGTTGTGGTGACCAAAACTGAACACAGTACTCTAAGTGAGGTGTTCCCAGAGTAAAGCACTAACATTACCTCACGTAATCTGGATACTAAATTTCATTTAAAGGTAAAGGTAAAGGTATCCCCTGTGCAAGCACCGAGTCATGTCTGACCCTTGGGGTGACGCCCTCTAGCGTTTTCATGGCAGACTCAATACGGGATGGTTTGCCAGTGCCTTCCCCAGTCATTACCGTTTACCCCGCAACAAGCTGGGTACTCATTTTACCGACCTCGGAAGGATGGAAGGCTGAGTCACCCTTGCGCCGGCTGCTGGGATTGAACTCCTAGCCTCATGGGCAGAGCTTTCAGGCTGCATGTCTGCTGCCTTACCACTCAGCGCCACAAGAGGCTCTTTCATTACATTTCATTTAATACAGCCCAAAATCCCATCTGTCTTTTTAGTCACACTGCTGACTCATGTTCAGTGTCTAGTCTGCTAAGATCCCCATGTCCTTTTCACACATGCTACTGCCATGACAAGACTCACCCATCCTATAGTGATGCATATAATTTTTCCTACCTAAATGAAAAACTTTACATTTATCACTTTTAAAATTCATTTTAGCCTAGTTTTCTAGCCTGTCAAGATCATCTTGTATTCTGACTCTGTCTTCCAGTGTGTTTGCTACCCCTCTCAGTTTAGTGTCATCTGCAAATTTAACAAGTGCCCTGTCTATTCCATTCAAATCATTTATAAATATGTTGAACAACACAGGGCTCAGGACAGATATCTGAGGCACTCCACTCATCTCTCCTCTCCTTACAAGCACCCTTCGGGTGAGATCCATCAACGAGTTATCGATGCACCTAGCAGCAACAGGATCCATACTGCATTTTACCAACTTGTCAATAAGAATATAATGTGGAACCTTATTAAAAGCTTTACTGAAATACAGATAAACTGTCCACAACATTCCCCTGATCTAGCAAGGTAGTCACTTTCTCAAAAAAAGAGATAAGATTAGTCCGATGACTTGGTCTTGAGAAAACCATGCTGACTCTTAGTAATTACAGCCATCTACTCTAGCTGCTCAAAGACCAACTGTCTGATGATTTGTTCTAAATATTGTCAGCTATGGAAGCTGATGGGTCAGTAGTTACCTGGAGCCTCCTTTTCCACTTTCTTGAAGATGGGGACAACATTTGCTCACCTCCAATATTCTGGCATGTCACCTGTTCTCTAAGAGTTTTCAAAAATAATGGACAAATGCTCATAAATTACATCTACAAGTTCTTTTAGTACCCTTGGATGCAATTCATCTGTCCCAGAGGATATGGTTTTGTTTAAAGAAACTAGGTGTTTATGATCCTGAGGCACAACTCCCCTCCCTTACCATGTGAAAAGATTTTGCCATGTTGAGCATAATTCCCCTCAGCAGGAATTGAGCAGTTCAGCCCTCCCGATACAGCCCGGTCTGGGGGCTTAGAAAATAAATAATCTCCAAAAAATGGTAACAATTAATTAGGCATTTAATACCCCACTGAGAGCATTAGAAATTGCTTGGAACTTGAAATTGCTCAATCATCAGAAAGGCCAAATCTGAGAGTGAGCTAAGATTGGCCAGGGAAGCCCATTGTAACAAGGAAAGATTTTTCAGTTATGTGAGGAGCAAACGTAAAGTAAAGGAGGCAATAGGCCCACTGTTGGGTGCGGATGGACAAACTCTAACGAAAGATGCAGAGAAAGCAGAAAGACTTAGTGCCTATTTTAAATCTGTTTTTTCCCACAGGTCAAAGTGTTTAGGCACATCTAGAGATGGCCGTAGCCAAAGGATAGTGTCTGAGTGGCAGGTTAACATGGATAGAGAGGTGGTCGAGAGGCATTTAGCTGCACTGGATGAGTTCAAATCCCCTGGTCCGGATGAAATGCACCCGAGAGTACTCAAAGAACTTTCCAGAGAACTTGCACAGCCCTTGTCCATCATCTTCGGGACCTCTTTAAGGACTGGAGATGTCCCGGAGGACTGGAAGAGAGCAAACGTTATTCCGATCTTCAAAAAAGGGAGGAAGGATGACCCGGAAAACTACAGACCAGTGAGTCTGACCTCTGTTGTGGGGAAGATAATGGAGCAGATATTAAAGGGAGCGATCTGCAAACATCTGAAGGACAATTTGGTGATCCAAGGAAGTCAGCATGGATTTGTCTCCAACAGGTCCTGCCAGACCAACCTAGTTTCCTTTTTTGACCAAGTAACAGGTTTGCTGGATCGGGGAAATTCGGTTGATGTCATTTACTTGGATTTTAGTAAAGCTTTTGACAAGTTTCCCCATGATGTTCTGATGGATAGGTTGAAGGACTGCAATCTGGATTTTCAGATACTTAGGTAGATAGGGAATTGGTTAGAGAACCGCACTCAAAGAGTTGTTGTCAATGGTGTTTCATCAGACTGGAGAGAGGTGAGTAGCGGGGTACCTCAGGGCTCGGTGCTCGGCCCGGTACTTTTTAACATATTTATTAATGATCTAGATGAGGGGGTGGAGGGACTATTCATCAAGTTTGCAGATGACACCAAATTGGGAGGACTGGCAAATACTCCGGAAGATAGAGACAGAGTTCAACGAGATCTGAACACAATGGAAAAATGGGCAAATGAGAACAAGATGCAATTTAATAAAGATAAATGTAAAGTTCTGCATCTGGGTCAGAAAAATGAAAAGCATGCCTACTGGATGGGGGATACGCTTCTAGGTAGCACTGTGTGTGAACGAGACCTTGGGGTACTTGTGGATTGTAAACTAAACATGAGCAGGCAGTGTGATGCAGCAGTAAAAAAGGCAAATGACATTTTGGGCTGTATCAACAGGGGCATCACATCAAAATCACAAGATGTCATAGTCCCATTGTATACAGCACTGGTCAGACCACACCTGGAGTACTGTGTGCAGTTCTGGAGGCCTCACTTCAAGAAGGACGTCGATAAAATTGAAAGGGTACAGAGGAGAGCGACAAAGATGATCTGGGGCCAAGGGACCAAGCCCTATGAAGATAGGTTGAGGGACTTGGGAATGTTCAGCCTGGAGAAAAGGAGGTTGAGAGGGGACATGATAGCCCTCTTTAAGTATTTGAAAGGTTGTCACTTGGAGGAGGGCAGGATGCTGTTTCTGCTGGCTGCAGAGGAGAGGACATGCAGTAATGGGTTTAAACTACAAGTACAACGATATAGGCTAGATATCAGGAAAAAGTTTTTCACAGAGTAGTTCAGCAGTGGAATAGGCTGCCTAAGGAGGTGGTGAGCCTCACTGGAAGTCTTCAAGCAAAGGTTGGATACGCACTTTTCTTGGATGCTTTAGGATGCTTAGGGCTAATCCTGCGTTGAGCAGGGGGTTGGACTAGATGGCCTGTATGGCCCCTTCCAACTCTATGAGGCTGTGATTCTATGATTCTATGAAACGTATAGAACCTTAATACGGCAAGCCTCCTGAACATTGTCAAGTGCTAGAAGCGGACCATAAAATAATGAGCTAAAAGATCATCCCCTTTAATTATAAAGCTGGGTAGAAAGAAATATTTTTCACCTGACACCTGAAAGGCACCAAGATGTTCCACATGGCCAAGGGCCATCAGGGAGAAGGCCCTGCTTCTGTTGACTACCTGCCTCCCATCTGTAGGTGGGAGCACAGAAAACGGCTTGTAAGGATTTTGACTGTGGGACCAATCAGCAGAGGAAGAGAAAACCCTTCAAGTCTCCTGGCCCCAAGTCATTTAGTGCCTTAAGAGAAGGGTCCAGGACTTAGAATTGTGTCTGGACACAGCAGATATTAAAGGGAGCGATCTGTAAACATCTGGAGGACAATTTGGTGATCCAAGGAAGTCAGCATGGATTTGTCTCCAACAGGTCTTGACAGACCAACCGGGTTTCCTTTTTTGACCAAGTAAAAGGCTTGCTGGATCGTGGAAATTCGGTTGATGTCATTTACTTGGATTTTAGTAAAGCTTTTGACAAGGTTCCCCATGATGTTCTGATGGATAAGTTGAAGGACTGCAATCTGGATTTTCAGGGAGTCAGGTGGATAGGGCATTAGAGAACAGCACTCAAAGAGTTGTTATCAATGGTGTTTCATCAGACTGGAGAGAGGTGAGTAGCGGGGTACCTCAGGGTTCGGTGCTCGGCCCGGTACTTCTTAACATATTTATTAATGATCTAGATGAGGGGGTGGAGGGACTACTCATCAAGTTTGCAGATGACACCAAATTGGGAGGACTGGCAAATACTCCGGAAGATAGAGACAGAGTTCAACGTGATCTGAACACAATGGAAAAATGGGCAAATGAGAAAAAGATGCAATTTAATAAAGATAAGTGTAAAGTTCTGCATCTGGATCAGAAAAATGAAAAGCATGCCTACTGGATGGGGGATACGCTTCTAGGTAACACGGTGGGGCTTTTCGCACGCCTTCAAAATCGCACAATGGTTGCCAATTGAAAATGCTACTGATTTGCCATTATGCACAACGTCGTTGACAATCTGCCACACACCTGAAACCAATCCGCAAAAAGCGCTTCCTTGTAGCGCTTTCAGGGAAATCCCCAAAAGTGGATTCACCCTCCGGAAAGCGCTACACTCCTGCAACCAATCTGCAACACTAGCGGGAAAGTTCTGTGCGTTACCATTGTTGTGGTTTCTACAAAGTCCCTCCGCCTGGCTCTCTCCTCTGATCTTCCGGCAAAGCGATAGCCATTTTTTTTTTCTCCGAGCGAGCGGGGCTCAACCCACCAGCGAGCCTCTGTTTAGAGGCTTCCCCGGCTTCAGTCCCTCCCCAGAGCTGTTTAGTCACTAAGCACAGAGAAGCCCGTTTGCTGATGTATTTTCCCTTTATTTTTTACACTGTTTTCGGCCGAAAATCGGGCCCGTGAGGGGGGGGGATTTTTTTATTTACTCGGGAGGAGCGTGGCAACGATGAAACGACAGCTCAAACACACCTGCCAGCTGGATGGGTCTCTCCGTTGCAACGAATCAACACAGATTCGTTGCAATGGGTGTGTTTAAAAAAAAAAACCTTTCTTAAAGGTAAAGGGGCTGTTTGGGAGCATGCTAACGGCTGCCCATTGGCTGCTTGACGGCCAGGGGCGGGACGAGCTTGGCAATAGCGCTTATTTTCTAGCGATTTTTGCTGAGACCGGAAGCCTTTGGGAAACGATCGAAACGCAACTGGATTCCACTACAAAGTCAGGTATGCATAATGACGAATTCCACTATTTTAAATGGCGATTTTTCGTTCAGCAAACAATTTGCTATAAGGATCCTGGTGCGGAAAGCCCCTGTGTGTGAACGAGACCTTGGAGTACTTGTGGATTGTAAACTAAACATGAGCAGGCAGTGTGATGCAGCGGTAAAAAAGGCGAATGCCATTTTGGGCTGTATCAACAGGGGCATCACATCAAAATCACAAGATGTCATAGTCCCATTGTATACGGCACTGACTCAGACCACACCTGGAGTACCGTGTGCAGTTCTGGAGGCCTCACTTCAAGAAGGATGTAGTTAAAATTGAAAGGGTACAGAGGAGAGCGACGAGGATGGTCTGGGGCCAAGGGACCAAGCCCTATGAAGATAGGTTGAGGGACTTGGGAATGTTCAGCCTGGAGAAAAGCAGGTTGAGAGGGGACATGATAGCCCTCTAAGTATTTGAAAGGTTGTCACTTGGAGGAGGGCAGAATGCTGTTTCTGTTGGCTGCAGAGGAGAGGACACGCAGTAATGAGTTTAAACTTCAAGTACAACTATATAGGCTAGATATCAGGAAAAAAATTCATTTTCAGAGTAGTTCAGCAGTGGAATAGGCTGCCTAAGGAGGTGGTGAACTCCCCCTCACTGGCAGTCTTCAAGCAAAGGATACACACTTTTCTTGGATGCTTTAGGATGCTTAGGGCTGATTCTGCGTTGAGCAGGGGGTTGGACTAGATGGTCTGTATGGCCCCTTCCAACTCTTCCTGTATAGTCCCTTCCATATTCTATGATATGAGCAGCCAGGGAAAATTCTTCAGTACAAAGGGTGACAGGATCTTGTTGTTGTCAAGGGCAGGGCTGATAACAAAAACAGTGACCTGTGAAAATTGGCTGCCCAGCAATAAAATAATTGGAGGAGTGGGAGAAAGGTAGCTGCTGAAGGAGACACTGACTTTTCAGTGGCGGCTCCTCCCCTAGGGTTGCCAACCTCCAGATTGAGCCTGGGGATCTCCCAGAATTACAACCAATCCACAGTCTACAGTTCCCCTGGGGAAAATGGTTGCTTTTGAGTGTATCCGTGGCTCTCTTCCCTCCTTAAGCTCCTTCCATAAATCTCCAGGAATTCCCCACCCTCGAGTTGGCACCGGCCTTACATTATTCACTTTACACCCTGTCATGACAGCAGGAAGCTCACTGTGGCCAAGAGACTCAAACTCAGTGGCCATATCAGGCGCTCTTTCCTCAAGTCTGGGCTGTGTGCAAACATCCTCCCGAATTCTCTTTTGATTTGTGTCCTTGTCTAAGCTTTCTCCCCCCACCCACCCAAGCCGAGCCGAGCCGCATATGGGGTTCCATCACACTGAAAGGATTAAGGTTAATCAGCCCCAAATCCCTGCGTCTAAAAAACAAACTAATCATCCAGATTTCCACACTCTCCACCCCAGCTGCTCCCAGGGAGACAGGCCGCCAAGACCTTTGGGACCAGGGCTGTGGGCCCTTTGGGGAAAGCAGACATCTCTGGGTTCAACACAATCCTCACCCTCCTACATCCGTGCACAATGGAGGAGACTGAATTTTTAACCACCGTTTTTGTCCCACTTCCCGGGACCCTTTTCTTTCCTTTTATTGCTGTCATGTCACCGCCAATTTACGATGATCCTGTTGCAGTTGGATTTTCCAGGCAAGAGGTGTTCAGAGGCGATCAGCTGTTGTCTGGCTGTGTTGCGACCTCGAACTTCCTCGGTGGTCTCCCATCCAAGTGCTAGCCAGGGCCAAGATCTGATGAGCTCAGGCTAGACTTTAATATGTAATTCATAAAATATTGCAACAATGTGTTTTTAAAATGCCGTGCACCGCCTTGAGACCTTTGGGAGAGAGGCCATCTAGAAATCTCGGCAGAGAGCACATGGGGGAGACAGGATGCTGGACTAGATGGATCACTGGCCTGATCCGGCAGGGCTCTTCTGATATTCTTGCATGGGGGTGGGGGGTAGGTGAAGTATATTGCTCCCTCCCCCTTCCCCAGACCTTCCTTGGCTGCTTTCTGTCAAAGTCACCCTCCTGGGATGGTGGTGATTGGGGGTTGCTGCCACCACTCTCAGCACATTTCCAAAGGCATTAAGGAGAGCTTGGCATTCCAGGGTGGATTTATGCACAAGGTCCCTTTTGTTCTCTTTGGACAGCTCAGAGAACTGCTGCCCCTGGCCTCATGCTTCCACTCCTCAGCCCTGTGGTGCTGGTCGTCATGACCAATGAGGGGGATACAGGTGGGAGCTCCTGAAGCGGGCTTCCTCAGACAACAGATGCATGTGTACATATATTTTTATGCATCCTGCTTCTCTCACCTCATTGGGATTCAAAGGGACTTTTTAGAGTCCCATTGTTCTCCCCCTCCTCAGTTTACTCACAACAGCCCCGTGAAGTAGGCCAGAATGAGAGTTTGTGATGGGCCCGAGTTCACCTGGCAAGCTTTCCATGGTAGAATGGGGATTTGTACCTGAGTCACCCAGAGTCATAGTCTGCCACTCTAACCACAACACCTCATTGGCACTCGTGGGGGAATCATGAGAGGGTGACCAGTTATAGTTTGTCATAAGGAAACATTTCTTGACACAGAGAAAGAGTAGAATTTAGAATTCTCTGCCAGAGGACACAGTGATGGCCACTGGCATAGATGCTTTAAAGGGAATTGGATAGAGTCTTGGAGGAGAGGTCTGTCAGAGGTCAGCCATGGGGACTAAGGGGAACCACATTCAGAGGAAGTCAGCCTCTGAATACCACTGCGAGGAGGCAACAGCAGAGGAAGGACTTGGCCCCTCTGCCCTTTTGCTGGCTGTCCAGAGGAATTGGTTTGCCATTGTGTAAGACGTGATGCTGGACTAGATGGACTGTTTGTCTGATCTAGCAGGGTTCCTCTCATGTTCATATGAAGGTCTCAGCCCAGCTGCCTTGTAGCTGACCATCCAGAGGAACTGGTGGGCTACTGGGTAAGATGTGATCCTGGACTAGATGGACTATTCATGTGATCCAGTAGGGCTCTTCTTGTGTTCCTATGAAGGCCTTGGCATCTCTCTGCCCTTTTGTTGTCCCTCCAGAGGAAATGATTGGCCCCTGTGTGAGATGGGATACCAGACCATATGGACCACTGGTCTGATTCAGCAGGGCTCTTGTTACATTCTTATGAATGCCTTGGCCTCTCTGTCCTATTACTGGCTCTCCAGAGGAACTGGTTGGCCATTGTGTGAGATGGGATGCCGGACTATATAGACGACTGGTCTGATCCAGCAGGGCTCTTGTTACATTCATATGAATGCCTTGGCCTCTCTGCCCTATTATTGGCCCTCCAGAGGAACTTGTTGGCCATTGTGTGAGACAGGAGGCTGGACTGGATGGACCACTGGTCTGATCCAGCAGGGGTCTTCTTAGATTCTTTACAAGCCTTTACAAGCCTTCAGCCTGAATTCCCTCTTGCTAGACCTCTGGAGGATCTGATTGGTCACTGTGTGAGATGGGAAGCTGGACTAGAGGGACCCATGGTCTGATCCAGCAAGGCTCTTCTTATGTTCTTGGCTTCTCTGGTCAGCAATGGTATATGGGAAAAAACCCTTGTATCTGAAGCTTTTGATTAGTAATTTGGTGGTTCAGAGTAGGAACAGGATGTGATTGATGGGCTGTGGCTGGCAGAGCTGGGTTAGCAAATATCAGTCCACTAAGGTGTCCTTGGCCTTTCTCTTAAATGAACAAATACTTGCCACCCACAGTAACTTAAAGGTACATTAAATTGACACCTCCAACAATTAAGCCTATTGGTAATCTACCTGTTCAGTTTTAAACTGCCAAATAAAAGTTACCAAGATAGAATGGCTTAGAACCGTAAAATGAAGCACTTTATTGCTTTTTATTTCTTTTAAAGAGCAGTTGGAACAGCAGACCTTTTACAGAGTGGACGGTGGAGAAAATTCAGCTGTTTAAGACCTGAGATGAGCCTACCAAATGATCCCTTCTGTCCAATTCCTCTAAAATGGTAATCATTGCTTGCTTGCTTTTCTTTTAATTTGAATACCTGGATTCAGAGATTAATTTATCAAACAGCCACAGGACTTCATCTCTCATCACTTCTGTTGGTTCCAGTTCTAGATATCCTTCAGCTCAAAATGACAGCTACAACGGAGTCCACAGGATGGTGCCGATGGGTGCCACAGGATCCACCAATACTTCTGTGTGTTTTTAGGAAGTGGGTGAAGCTCTTACTGACCATGCTGAGTACAATAACATTTTGCAGTTGCCACTACGGTGTTTGTTTTATTTTCTCTTGCTCCTCTTTCTACTGTATTTCTAAAATTACCTCTCTTCTCCCCCTCCCTGCACTTATGCTGCCTCTTCATTTGTGGCTCTGTCTCCTGCAGCAGCCATTTTGTCCCTGGCTCTAGCTTCTGTGACAAGCATTTTGGAGCTGTATCCACTACTGTCTATCAGAATTCCAAAGGGCCCCCACAGCTTAAAAAGGCTAGGGACCCCTGAGCTACAACACGGTAAAGGTAAAGGTATCCCCTGTGCAAGCACCAAGTCATGTCTGACCCTTGGGGTCTAGCGTTTTCATGGCAGACTCAATACGGGGTGGTTTGCCAGTGCCTTCCCCAGTCATTACCGTTTACCCCCCAGCAAGCTGGGTACTCATTTTACCGACCTCGGAAGGATGGAAGGCTGAGTCAACCTTGAGCCGGCTGCTGGGATAGAACTCCCAGCCTCATGGGCATAGTTTTCAGACGGCTGCCTTACCACTCTGCGCCACAAGAGGCTCACAACACGGTAACTGGAACCCAAATCTCCCACAATGAAGAGAGGTGCAAATGAAGCAATAGCATTTTGCCAAACTTCTTTTATCAATCCATTTTCTGTCCAGACACCTTCTTAGCGGGTTTTCTGCTGCAGGTGCATTAAAAGGAATAAATTACCATTTGTCTTCATGTTATTAGCAAAGTGCTGCTCAAATACTAATTCCACACGCCTTGGTACTACCAGAGCTTCTTTTTCTCTGGTGTAAGGCAAAGAAAGCCACCTTTTCCTTTTATGACTTCCTCACTCTTGCTGGTTAACCATTGTGGTTTTGAGGGTATCTTTCCTAATCTGTGGTCTGTATTGCCATCAGAACTTCAGTTGCTATGTATGTCAGTAACTTCCGAGCATCCAGAGGAGATTTAACATTTCCTCCCTCCTCTAAAACTTTTCTTTTTTGTACTCCTACCCAGACCGGCCCAACCCCCTCACCGCCATGTTGCCAGGAGTTCCACGTCCTCCTGAAGATTCAGAATTAGAATCAGAGCACAGTTACTATACTTTATTTATTTATTGTATTTATATACCACCCTCCCCAAAGGCTCAGGATGGTTAACATTAGACAGGAACAGTACAAATAATACAATAATAACAATAACAAAATAAGAATAGAATGTTCCTCTCTTCAACAGGTAACAGCTTTCACAGCTTCATCTGAGCCTGCTCATAAGAGAAGCCATGTTGAGTCAGGAAAATGGCCCATCTGGTCCACGACTCTGGGAAACACAGTGGCCAAACCCCAGGGGCCATCAAGAGGTCCAAAATCAAGTTGAGAACTCCAGAAACTCTCCACTGTTGCCTGTCAAGCACCAAGAAGACAGAGGGCCTTTCCACACAAAGGAAATTTAGTGAAATCCTAACCTTTCGCCAACGCCGTATTTTTGGTGCTTTGCACGACATCATCCTCATCCAGCGAACCGGCAGCTACATTCTCCATTTTCAAAGCACTAGTGGGGGAATCACATAAAATGGATTTCCCCAACTATTTAGCATGAGCGGGAGGAGAGCAACCAGTAAGACACATGCCAAGGACATGCGAGGAGCTGAAGTAACACTAGATCTGGCTCCAGAGCCCACCCCATCCCCACCTCGCCCTCCCCAGGGACTTCTTTTTTCTTTTCTTTTTTTGATTAAAAATGCCTGGAGCAACAAATAGGTGTATAATCGCCCAGGCAGAGCAAAAAAAAAAAAAAACCTTTTCCTCACTGGCAGTCTTCAAGCAAAGGTTGGATACACACTTTTCTTGGATGCTTTAGGATGCTTTGGGCTGATCCTGCGTTGAGCAGGGGGTTGGACTAGATGGCTTGTATGGCCCCTTCCAACTCTATGATTCTGTGATTCTGTGATATTTGCACACAAAGCATGCCTCTTCCCTACGAAAAAAGTGGGAAACAGATCATTTTTTAAAAGCTTCAAGGCCTGTGATTCCCAGAGGGGTGGCCGTAAAAACAGCCCTATGTGTCTATGAATAGGCCCATATGTGTTTAGCCAGAGAACTTCTATTTTTAAAAATTGGCTCGCATCACGGCCCCTTTAAAAGATTGAGAAAGGTGATTGGCTGCCTGTATTGATTGACAGGTGGAAGAGAGGAGCACGGATAGTACATTCCCCTCTTCCTCCATTTCAAGCAGGTGTGCAGAGTGGAAAGATGTGTGAGATGGCAGCAGAGGAACCAGGAGGTGAGGAATTCCCGGAGGCGTTATTTTTTTTTTGCGCTATGCCATTGCGCTGTCGTAGCGCTATTTTTTTTAATGTGCAGAATTGCCCAGAGAATATCTGTCCCAGACATAAGAACGAAAGGTAAGCTATCTAGGCCAACACTCCGTCGCACAGCGGCCAAACCCCAGGGGCCAACAAGAGGTCCACTAACAAGGCCAGAACTCCAGGTGTTCTCCCACTGTTGTCCTCTCCAAGCACCAAAAAGATAGAGCATCACTGCCCCAGATATAAGAACATAAGAGAAGCCATGTTGGATCAGGCCAATGGCTCATCCTGTCCACCACTACATCACACAGTGGCCCTAACCCAGAGGCCATCAGGAGGTCCACCAGCAGGACCAGAACTTCAAAAGCCCTCCCACTCTTGCTCTTCAAGCATCAAGAAGATAGAGCAATAACGTTCCCTACTCTGTGGCTAATAGCCACTGATGCACCTCTGCTCCATATGTTTCTCCAATCCCCTCTTGAAGCTGTGTGTACTTGCAGCTGCCACCACCACTTTCTGCAGCAGTGAGTTTCATGAGTTAATGGCTTTTGGATTGAAAGTTAAAGGCTTTTGGCCTTTGATCTGTTCTAAGCCTCCTGCTCCTTAATTTCATGGAGTGCCCACCAGTTCTTGTACTGCGAGAAAAGGAGAAAGGGACTTCTTTCTCTGCCTTCTCTACCCCATGCATAATTCTGTAAACTTCTATCATGCCACCCCTCAGTCATTGTTTTGTCAAACTAAAGAGCCTGAACTTTCTCCATAGGGAAGGTGTTCCGTCTCCTTAATCATTTTAGTTGCTCTTTTCTGCACCTTTTCCAAAGCTACAATATGTTTTTGAGATGCATTGACCACAACTTCTCCCTGGTCATCACTGGGGGCCATTCTGCACCAGGATCTATGTTGCAAATTGGTTGCGGAACGAAAAAATGCCATTTTAAATAGTGGAATTCATCGTTATGCATACCTGCCTTTGTAGTGGAATCCAGTTGCGTTTCTATTGTTTCCCACAGGTTTCCGGTCTCGGCAAAAATCGCTAGCCAGGAAGCGATAAAGCCGAGCTTTGTCCCGCCCCTGGCCGTCAATCAAACTAGCAGCCAATGGGCGGCCGTTATCATGCTCCTGAAAAGCCCCTTTCCCTTTAAGGCAGGTTAAAAAAACACACACACACACACACGTTGCAACGAATCTGCGTTGATTCGTTGCAACGGAGTGACCAATCTATCTAGCAGGAGAGACCAATCTAGCTAGCAGGTGGTGTTTGAGCTGCCATTTCATCGTTGCCACACTCCCCCCAAGTGAAAAAAAAATACCGCCGCCCCGCACGGGCACGATTTTCGGCCAAAAATAAAGGGAAAAATAAAGGGAAAATAAACCAGCAAACGGGGCTGTGTGGTGCTTGGTGCTTGGTGACTTAAAACAGCTCTGGGGAGGGACTGCAGCCGGGGAAGCCTTGCTGGGTAAACGAAGGCTCGCCGGTGCATTGATCTCCGCTCGCTCCAAGAAAAAAAAATGGCGATTGCTTCGCCGGAAGATCAGAGGAGAGAGCCAGGGGGAGGGACTTTGCAGAAACCGCAACAATGGTAACGCACAGAACTTTTCCGCTAGTGTTGCAGATTGGTTGCAAGAGTGTAGCACTTTCCAGAGGGTGAATCCACTTTTTGAGATTTCCCTGAAAGCGCTACAACGAAGCGCTTTTTGCGGATTGGTTTCAGGAGTGTGGCAGATTAGTAGCAATTTCAATTTGCCACACTCCTGCTACAAAGAATCAGTGCGGAATGGCCCTGGGTGTCTCCCTTTTAACCTCAGCTGTCCCCACCCCTCCTCTGCAGGAACCCAGTCCTGGTGTGGATCCCTCCATCCATCCCTCTTCCCCTTGCCTACACCTGTCCTTTCTACTGGGTCTCTGGGCAACAGTTGCCAATTTCCAGGTGATTGTTGGAGATCTCGCACAATTGCAGCTAATCTCCCAACTGTGAGAACCAACTTTTCCATGCTGTATTGTGGGCATGGTTCTGAGTAGATAAAACCTCACTCCTTTCTGAGCACCCCATCTTTGCCAGTTATCTAGTGCTGTGTGTTCCTGCTGTTGATGCTTGCTCCTGTGCAGTGCTTTCAATAAAGACTTACTCTTGTTCTGGTCATCCTGCCTTGGACTCTGCTATGTTGATTCTGAGGTTCCGCAGCTGAACTGCATTCTGTGGGTCCTTCTGCTCTACAGGTGACAGATCAGTTCCCCTGGGAGGAACTGGCTGTTTTGGAGGTCGGACTCCATAGCATTATACTCCACTGAGGTCCCTCCCTGCCCCAAATCCCACCCATTCCTGGCTCCACCCCCAAAGTACACAGGCATTTCCCAACCCAGAGCTAGCAAGTCCACATTTGGAGTCCCTTGAAGTTGAAGTTCCTTCCCAAACTCCTTCCTCCTCAGGGCCATCCCCCAAATTTTCAAATACTCCCCAACCCATATTCGGCCACCTTACCTTGGCTCATTACTACCTTGCAGCAAGCCCTCTCTTCCATTGTTTCCCACAAGCTCGGCCTTCCAACTGGACTGTCTCCTGCTGGAAACTGCCCTACCAGTTTTGCTCCTGATCTTGTTGGGCAAAGCTGCTCTTGTCTGCTTACACCTCTGTCCCCCTCAGACTCTGGGAAGGACACACCCAGGTAACGTTTTGTCATTTTGAGAGCAGAAGGCAGCTTGCAAGTTTTCAGGTGGTGGTTGGAGATTTCCCAGATCAGTTCACCTGGAGAAAATAGCCCCTTTGGAAAGAGGGCTCTGTGGCATTATTACACACGATGGAAGTCCTTCCTGTCCCCAAACCCAACCTACCTCAAGCTCCACCCTCAAAAACTCCAGACATTTTCTAACCTGGAGCTATTTCTGGACACACTTCTCTTGTTTTTTTTAAGTTTGCTCTTCTGAAATCAAACATGTCTGAACTTTTGGGGAAATTTCCTATTTACATGTATGTTGAAGCAAACCGGGTCTGGATCACGGTTCCCAACTGGTTTGACAATGTCTCTAATTGGTTCTAATTGTCCAGTTTACAGTAGCTAGAAATTTCATCTCTTTGTCAAGTATTTACATACAAGTTAAGTTGTTCAACATTACAACTATCTTTGCTTTGGTTCTGCATTCCTTCTTCCTCTCAAGACTGAGAGGTGAGTCCACTGTTTATTTGGAAAAGAATTCATCCTCAGAAAACTGGTGTGCAGGCTGAAATTGCTAAAGTGTGTCAGCAGCTCCTGCCCTCCAGTTCCAGAGCCTCTGTCTCTCATTCCTGCTCATCTTCCCCAGAGTGTAGCGCTTCCAGAAGAAGTTATTCATGCAGGATATCTCCCCTGGCTTCAGGCTCTAGGTCTCACTGGCCCACCAAGGCTGCTCAAAAAGAGACCACACTGTCCACAAGAAAGACCTCACTCTTCAGAGGAGGAGATTGATGTCAGAGAGCAAGAGGAAGGCGAATTGGAATTTATTACAGATGAGGAGGACTGATGCAACTGATACAAGTTCCCCAGCAAACTGAGAGATTTTTCAATGCTGAAGATTTTCAGTTTTTGCTCAATAAATCCATTTCTATTCTGGATTTGAAGCAATCTGGCTCTGAGGAAACTCCATGCAAACAGGCCAGGAAGTTTTATGGCCCCAAGGATAGTGGAGAGTTTTTTCCTAAGCCTGAAACCAATTTAAACATTTTTCCTATGCCAGAGTCCTTTGAGAGGAAAATACGAGCTGAATGGGAGAAACTTGGTGACAAAGCAATTCCCTTTTTTCATTCGCAAAATGTATGCCTTACCAGAGTATGCCGAGTCTTTCTTACAGGTGCCAGTCATCGAAGGTCCAGTAGCAGCGCTCCAGATGTCAGGAGTGGTGTCTGAGGACGGCGAGGGCTATCTGAAAGATGTAATGGACAGAAAGACAGAGTCTGCGTTACGTAAGGCACACGAGGCCATGGCAATGTCTATCAGGGCAGCCACTACAGCTTCGGTGGTGGCCAGAGCATCCATGGTGTGGTGCAAGAAGTTGCTTACCCTTATCCCTGATACTGAGGGAAGGCTTCAAGAAGGGACCAATAGAATTTTGAAGGCTTCTGCATATAATGCAGATGCCTCTCTAGATATTGTGGTGTTCGCAGCACGTGCAATGGCCTCTGCTTCTGTGGCCAGGAGGCTACTGGAAGGCTTGGCAGGCTGACCCGCACTCAAAGACCACCATGATGGCTTATCCCTTCCAGGGGGACAAACTCACTGGGGATTCGTTGGATGGAATTCTCATTGAAACTAGGGACAAGAAGAAGGCTTTTCTGCAATGCATTCACAGAGATGGCAAACCCTTTCCCTCAGCCTTCCAGAATCAGGGATCAGGCCCCAGATATCGGCCGGCAGAAGAAGTTTCTGGGGTCAGTCCAGACAATCCTCCCGTAAGGGTGGGATTTAATGCTAGATTCAACCGTTTCAGAAATAGATCTGACAGCTCAGACAATAAGGCCTCTCAGGTGTGACTCACCGTCCCTTCCAGTGGAGGGAGGTTGCTAGCTTTCCACGATCAATGGTTGGATCCACAGATAGACTCCTAGGCTCAGGAGCTGGTCTGTCGGGGTTACAGAATAGAGTTGGGTCAATGCCCACCAGGTTGTTTCTTCCCCTCTCCGGTGTCTCACAACCCAGAAAAGAGTGCTCGAATGTAGGCCATAGAGCATCTCTTAAACATAAGGGCAATAGAACCGGTTCCAGAACTGGAATGGGGCCAGGGAGTTTACTCTCTCCTGTTTACGGTTCCAAAGAAAAATGGAGACTGGAGGGCCATTCTAAATCTCATAGAATAGAATCATAGAATCATAGAGTTGGAAGGGGCCATACAGTGCCATCTAGTCCAACCCCCTGCTCAACGCAGGATCAGCCCTAACCATCCTGAAGCATCCAAGAAAAGTGTGTATCCAACCTTTGCTTGAAGACTGCCAGTGAGGGGGAGCTCACCACCTCCTTAGGCAGCCTATTCCACTGCTGAACTACTCTGACTGTGAAAATTTTTTTCCTGATATCTAGCCTGTATCGTTGTACTTCAAGTTTAAACCCATTACTGCGTGTCCACTCCTCTGCAGCCAACAAAAACTGCATCCTGCCCTCCTCCAAGTGACACCCTTTCAAATACTTAAAGAGAGCTATCATGTCCCCTCTCAACCTCCTTTTCTCCAGGCTGAACATTCCCAAGTCCCTCAACCTATCTTCATAGGGTTTGGTCCCTTGGCCCCAGATCATCTTCGTCGCTCTCCTCTGTACCCTTTCAATTTTATCTACGTCTTTCTTGAAGTGAGGCCTCCAGAACTGCTCTTGTTTAGCTTACAATCCACAAGTACCCCAAGGTCTTGTTCACACACAGTGTTACCTAGAAGTGTATCCCCCATCCAGTAGGCATGCTTTTCATTTTTCTGACCCAGATGCAGAACTTTACACTTATCTTTATTAAATTGCATCTTGTTCTCATTTGCCCATTTTTCCATTGTGTTCAGATCTTGTTGAACTCTTTCTCTATCTTCCGGAGTATTTGCCAGTCCTCCCAATTTGGTGTCATCTGCATCCTTTTTATTGCCCAGGCTTTGGGCGTTAGTATAAAGACATCTGAATCCTTTTACTTTTGGTTCCCTATGAGCTGGCCTTGCCGGTTGGGCTGCCCCCGATCGTTTTCCTTCCATACACTCCCTATGATCTTCCCCTTGTGGCTTTATTTTAAAGCTCTCCTGATGAATCTCCCCAGGTTCCTGCCAAACACATTCTTCCCCAGTTTCGATAAGTGCAGTCCATCAGGTGCTAGTAGGCCTTCCTCAAGAAAGCCTATCCCATGGTCCCAGAAACCAAATCTCTCCTGCCGGCACCAACTACGCAGCCAGTGATTCACCTCCATTATCTTCTTCTCCCGATGCATTTCTCTTCCCTTGACAGGCAAGATTGTCATTCATTCCCACATGGACCACCACAAATGGGTAGTGATCCGTAGATTTGAGGAGTTTGGGCAGCTGTTCTGAAACATCTTTAATTTTCGCCCCTGGCAAGCAGCACACCTCTCGGGTTAGGGGGTCGGGCCCAGCCACATGGCAATCCATTCCTCTTAGCAGGGAGTCTCCAATTACCAGTACTCTCCTTTTTTTTTTCTTCTCAACTCCATTTCCTTCTGTCCCCGTAGCCTCTTCCCTTTGTCTTAGACTTTGTTTTGGGACCTCTTCCCTTGTTGACCCTTGCACCTCCTCTGCAAGGGCCTGAAATCTATTCTGGAGCTCCAAAGGCCCCGAGAACTGTCTCACCCTTCGCCGTTCAGTCTTTTTCCGAACAGCCTGCAGAGGCTGCCTATTGTGGTCAATCTCCTTATCCTCTTCAGGACTGGCTGTATTCTCTTTATTCCGAGTTGCAGGGCTCTGGTCTATGAATTCCTCCCCTTCCTTACTTTGGGTCAGAGTAATAATTCTGTTTTCTAATCTCCTAATCCTTTCCTCCAAAAATCTTACCAGCTTACACTTGGGGCAACTGTAGTCCATCTTGTCTTCTGGGAGGAAGGCAATCATGACACACTCACTGCAGATGATGGGATGAGTGTCTTGGAGGTCCATTGTAATTTCTAGGCAGTGTAAGTACTAGGGAAATATAATCTACTGATTCTAATTGATCGGCCAAGAACCTCAGGCCACAGGTTCTCAGCCACAGGCCGTCCCTTTGTCTCTCGCCCTTCGGCTCGCGCCTCTGGCGAGGAGCAGCCCTTTTTAATCCTCCCAACAATTACCCAGCAATCACCTCACCCAGTCAGCACAATAGCCTCACCTGGTCAGCAGCAATTCTCCCCAGTAGCTCTCTCCACGTGCTCTCAGTTGTCTGAGCTCTGCCTCTGGCAAGGAGCAGCCCTTTTTAATCCTCCCAACAATTACCCAGCAATCACCTCACCCAGTCAGCACAATAGCCTCACCTGGTCAGCAGCAACTCTCCCCAGTAGCTCTCTCCACGTGCTCTCAGTTGTCTGAGCTCTGCCTCTGGCGAGGAGCAGCCCTCACTTTCCTAAATACCTTTATCCCTCTCCGAAAATTCAGGATGGAGACACTAACGTCCATAATGGAGGCCCTTCAACAAGGGGAGCTTCTCACATCCCTAGATCTACAGGAGGCCTATCTGCATGTGCCCATAGCTGTAGAGCACAGATGCTATCTGCGTTTCTGCGCAGATCGGCGGCACTATTAATACCGGGCTCTTCCCTTTGGCCTGTCCTCAGCTCCACAAGTTTTCACCAAACTAGTGGTAAACCTGGTGGCCATCTTGAGACAGGAGAGCATCCATATTCATCCCTATGTAGACGACCTCCAGATCTGCACCCCCCACCCTCAGGTTGGCAAAGAAATTCACACAAAGTTCCATAGAGGTACTGGAATGGTTTGGGTTCCTAGTAAACCGGGAGAAGAGTTCCTTGATTCCAAGGCAGCGTTTAGAGCACTTGGGTGGTGATAGACACGGTGTAGTGTGCCCTGTTCCTTCCCCAGGCCAAAGTCCTAAAAACAATTTATCTGGTCTCCCAGAATATCAAGACGAAGCGTTCTTTGCTGCTCCAGTTAGTCAGTGTCCTGGGGAGATTAGTGGCCAATGTGGAAGCAGTGCAGTGGGGATGTGCAAGGGCCAGACCCCTACAGAGAGCACTACGTCCGTTTCAGCACATCATCTCAAAGAAGAGAGACATCTCAGTTTTGTTGGATCTACGCACCAAGTCTTGTCTAGTATGGTGGACAGTGAAATCGAATCTGGTCAAGGGGAAATTGGTCCTCTTCAATCAGATTCAGCAGGTGTACCCAGATGCAAGTCTCTCCAGATGGGGAGCAACTCTGAACGATGTTCCCACTCAGGGACTTTGGTCACCTTTGGAGAGAAAGCAGCAGATCAATCTGTTGGAGTTAAAGGTGATATTTCTAATCCTACAGTTATACAGGTGGGAACTCAAGGGGAAGCATGTGTTGGTCAGAATGGACAATGTGACCGTCAAGGCTTATGTGAAACACCAAGGCGGGTCCAGATCCGGAAAGCTGCAAAAGAAGGCCGAAAGACTGATGTCATGGGCGGAACAGCATGTGGCGTCACTTCGAGCAGAGCATAAACATGCAAGCAGACTGGCTCAGCCGGCAGCGAGTGGTAGAAGCAGAATGGTCTCTGAGCAGGGAAGCGTTCCATCTCATCACAGTCCACTTTGGTCATCCAATAATGGATTTGTTTGCGTCCAGCCAGAACCACCAGGTGGATCAGTTCTGCAGTCGGTTTTACCATCTGAGGGCGGAGATGACGGACGCATCGACGGCAACATGGCTGGAAGGACTCCTGTACGCCTTCCCGCCCGTTCCAGTGTTGCCAAAGCTTCTCAGATGAATCCGGTTCCTAGGGGCTGAGGTCATCCTCGTGGCTTCGTGGTGGCCCAGGCAGTGGCGGTTCTCAGCGATAGTGCTTTAGGATGCTTAGGGCTAATCCTGCGTTGAGCAGGGGGTTGGACTAGATGGCCTGTATGGCCCCTTCCAACTCTATGATTCTATGATTCTATGATTCTATGATTCTATGATTCTACAAATGTCGGTGGGACCACGCCTAACACTTCCAATGATGGAGGACCTATTGTCCCAGGGTCCTCTTCTACACCCATGTCCAGGCTTGTGGAATTTGACCGTCTGGCTAGTGAAAGGACAGCCCTGAGGCGAAAGGGGTACAGCACAGCTGTGACAGACACTTTTTTGGCTTCCAGGTGTTTTTCAACGGTTAGAATATATAACTATTCCTGGAAGGCCTTTGTGCAGTAGTGCCGGAGGAAGGCTGTATCCTCTCCTAAAGTTAGCAGTATCCTGGAATTTTTGCAGGATGGGCTTAAGTCAGGTTTACGTTCTGGGACACTGCGCGGGCAGGTAGCTGCACTGTCCATGGTGTTAGGCCTACAAGGGGAGCTTCCATTCTCCAGACATCCGCACATCATTAGGTTTTTGAAAGGGGCTGCCAGTTTGGAGCCCCCACCTAAACATCTTTTTCCCACATGGAACTTGAGGTTGGTTCTCACGGCCTAAACTCAGGAGCTGTTCGAGCCACTTAGATCGGTTCCCCTTTCCCAGGCTTAGCATGAAGACTGTTTTACTGTTGACTATTACTTCCACCAGGAGGGTTTCCGAATTAGGGTTGTTATCCATAGACAAAAATGTATTAAGTTTTTGTGAGTCCAGGATGGTACTTCGAGTGAACCCCTTGTTCAGACCCAAGATAGATTCCAGGTTTCATCTTTCGCGGGAGATCAGTCTGCCCTCGTTTTTTCCTCACCCTAGTTCGGATCAGAAATGGGTTTGGCATAAGTTAGATGTCAGGCGAGCCCTCAACGTGAACGTCGCTAGGACAAGGGACTTCAGACAGGCAGAGGCCTTGTTTGTCTTTGTTTCAGGTGCCAAGATGGGGCAGCCCTTGTCTAAGTCTGCCATCAGTAAGACAGTATGGGCATGTATAGTAGAGGCCTACAGCGTACAGAGGTGCTGGAAGGCATCACCACTCATTCCCTGCAAAGTGCGGCAGCCTCAGCAGCCTTTGCCAAGCAGGCTTCAGTGGAGGAGGTTTGCAGAGTCGCTACCTGGGCACGCCCTCCACATTTGTCAGGCACTATAAAATTCAGCAGGTGGAGATAGAACAGGCTGCCTTTGGGCATAGAATTCTGTCTCACGTGATGGACCTGGCTTAGTTGACCTTCCCTGGGGTTTGGGACTGCTCTTTAAGATCCCATCAAGCTGTCCTCCTGACCCAGAGGGAGCACGACCACTGGTTACTCACCGAGAGGGGTTCTTCTCCTTGGGGGTCAGGAGGACAGCTTGTCCCACCCAGAGGTGCGGTCCATTTCACCCTTCTATTTTTTAGGCTGATGTAACTGAGTTCAGTAAGCTTACTGGAGGGTTGTTGGTTTGTTAAAAAAAAAAAAACGCCTAGAATTAAGATGGGTTGTATGAGTTCTCTGTGTCTGGTATTCCTTGCTCCTCCTCCCTTCATTGTCTTTTCTGTTGGTGGTGTTAACACGGTTGCATTATAGAAGTGATTGGACATGACATGAAGGACTCTCCGGAGATACCAACTGGCTAAGAGGGGCGTTTCCTACAGGAAGATGGAATATTTAAACTACCTGTCTCCCTCAAAGAGAGTTGGGAAACACCCATCAAGCTGTCCTCCTGACCCCCGAGGGGAAGGACCCCTTTCGGTGAGTAACTAGTGGTCGTTCTTATATGTCTCCTTTCTCTACTTGAAGGTCTCAAAGTGGTTTACAATCACCTTCCCTTTCCTCTTCCCACTACAGACACCCTGTGAGGGAGGGGAGTCTGAGAAAGCTCTGAGGGAGATGCTCGGTGAGAACAGCACCATCAGGACTGTGATGAGCCCAAGTTCACCCTGCTGGCTTCATGTGGACGAGGAGCAGGGAATCAAACTTGGCTTGCCAGATTAGAAGTCTGAGGTCCTAAACACTACACCAAGGAGTTGACATGTCAAAACATCATAAGGATATGCCTCTGGCAGAATACTTTATCTGCAGGACTCTTTGCTCTGTGGGTATGAATCATAGGGGCTTTACGCACCGGGATCTTTGTTGCAAATTGGTCACTGAATGAAAAATCGCCATTTAAAATAGTGGAATTCGTCGTTATGCATACCTGCCTTTGTAGTGGTATCCAGTTGCGTTTTGTAGCGTTTCCCACAGGCTTCCGGTCTCGGCAGAAATCGCTAGAAAGGAAGCGCTATTGCCGAGCTCATCCCGCCCCTGGCCGTCAAGCAGCCAATGGGCAGTCGTTAGCATGCTCCCAAACAGCCCCTTTCCCTTTAAGAAAGGTTTTTTTAAAAAAAACACACCCATTGTAACGAATCTGTGTAGATTCGTTGCAACGGAGAGACCCATCCAGCTGCCTGGGGTGTTTGAGCTGTCGTTTGATCGTGGCCACGCTGCCTCCGAGTGGAAAAAAAAAATCCCCCCTCCCCCCCCTCTCACGGGCCCGATTTTCGGCTGAATGACTGTGTAAAAAATAAAGTGACTGCTTAGTAGTGTGCTTAGTGACTGAAGGGGAGGGACTGAAGCCGGGGAAGCCTCTGTTTGAGCTGTCATTTGATCGTGGTCACGCTGCCTCCGAGTGAAAAAAAAAAAACCCTCCCCCCCTCTCACGGGCCCGATTTTCGGCTGAATGACTGTGTAAAAAATAAAGTGACTGCTTAGTAGTGTGCTTAGTGACTGAAGTGTCCTTAGTGACTGAAGGGGAGGGACTGAAGCTGGGGAAGCCTCTGTTTGAGCTGTCATTTGATCGTGGCCACGCTGCCTCCGAGTGAAAAAAAAAAATCCCCCCTTCTCACGGGCCCGATTTTCGGCTGAATGACTGTGTAAAAAATAAAGTGACTGCTTAGTAGTGTGCTTAGTGACTAAAGGTGAAGGACTGAAGCCAGGGAAGCCTCTAAACAGAAAGAGGCTCGCTGGTGCGTTTATCCCCGCTCGCTCAGAGAAAAAAAAATGGCGATCGCTTCGCCGGAAGTTTGGAGGACAGGCTCAGGAGGAGGGACTTTGAAGAAACCGCAACAATGTTAACGCACAGGTCTTTTTCGCTAGTGTTGCAGATTGGTTGCAAGAGTGTAGCGCTTTCCGGAGGGTGAATCCACTTTTTGGGATTCCCCTGAAAGCGCTACAAGGAAGCGCTTTTTGTAGATTGGTTTCAGGTGTGTGGCAGATTGTCTACGACGTCGTATTCGCCGTTTTACCGCTGCATCACACTGCCTGCTCATGTTTAGTTTACAATCCACAAGTACCCCAAGGTCTCGTTCACACACAGTGTTACCTAGAAGTAGGCATCCAGTAGGCATGCTTTTCATTCTTCTGACCCAGATGCAGAACTTTACACTTATCTTTATTAAATTGCATCTTGTTCTCATTTGCCCATTTTTCCATTGTGTTCAGATCGTGTTGAATTCTGTCTCTATCTTCCGGAGTATTTGCCAGTCCTCCCAATTTGGTGTCATCTGCAAACTTGATGAGTAGTCCCTCCACCCCCTCATCTAGATCATTAATAAATATGTTAAGAAGTACCGGGCCGAGCACCGAGCCCTGAGGTACCCCGCTACTCACCTCCCTCCAGTCTGATGAAACACCATTGATAACAACTCTTTGAGTGCGGTTCTCTAACCAATTCCCTATCCACTTAACTATCTGAAAATACAGATTGCAGTCCTTCAACTTATCCATCAGAACATCATGGGGAACCTTGTCAAAAGCTTTACTAAAATCCAAGTAAATGACATCAACCGAATTTCCCCGATCCAGCAAACCTGTTACTTGGTCAAAAAAGGAAACCAGGTTGGTCTAGCAGGACCTGTTGGAGACAAATACATGCTGACTTCCTTGGATCACCAAATTGTCCTCCAGATGTTTGCAGATCGCTCCCTTTAATATCTGCTCCATTATCTTCCCCACAACAGAGGTCAGACTCACTGGTCTGTAGTTTCCCAGGTCATCCTTCCTCCCTTTTTTGAAGATTGGAATAACGTTTGTTCTCTTCCAGTCCTCCGGGACATCTCCAGTCCTTAAAGAGGTCCCGAAGATGATGGACAAGGGCTGTGCAAGTTCTCTGGAAAGTTCTTTGAGCACTCTCGGGTGCATTTCATCTGGCCCAGGGGATTTGAACTCATCCAGTGCAGCTAAATGCCTCTCGACAACCTCTCTATCCATGTTAACCTGCCCCTCAGACACTATCCTTTGGCTACTGTCATCTCTAGATGTGCCTAAACCCTTTGACCTGTGGGAAAAAAACAGATGTAAAATAGGCACTGAGCCTTTCTGCTTTCTCTGCATCTTCCGTTAGAGTTTGTCCATCTGCACCCAACAGTGGGCCTATTGCCTCCTTTACTTTACGTTTGCTCCTCACATAACTGAAAATCTTTTTCTTGTTACAATGGGCTTCCCTGGCCAGTCTTAGCTCACTCTCAGCTTTGGCCTTTCTGATGATTGATCTACAGTGCCTAGTAACCTGTAGGTACTCTTCTTTAGAGCTCTGTCCTTCCCTCCATTTCCTGAACATTTTCCTTTTCTTTCTTAGTTCCTCTTGAAGTTCTCTGTTCATCCAAATAGGCTTCTTAGAGCTCCTGCAGTGTTTTCGTCTTTCTGGGATAGTCATTGATTGAGCATGCAATAGCTCTTGTTTGAGTAGTGCCCACCCTTAGAATCATAGAATCATAGAATTATAGAGTTGGAAGGGGCCATACAGGCCATCTAGTCCAACCCCCTGCTCAACGCAGGATTAGCCCTTCACATGCTCCCTTCCCTTCCAGCATTCTCGTCCATGGTATGACACTCATCATGTCTCTGAGTTTATTAAAGTTTGCCCTACGAAAATCCAACATCCGTGTCTGGCTACAAGCATCCTTGGCTCCCCATCTCAAAAGGAATTCTATGAGGACATGGTCACTTCCCCCTAGGGTCCCCACCTCCTTCACCTCATCCACCAACTCTTGCCTGTTGGTCAGTATTAAGTCCAGTATGGCTGAACCTCTTGTGGGTTCATCTACCATTTGATAAATGAAATTGTCAGCCAGGCAGGTCAGAAAGTTGCATGACTGAGGATGCTTCGCAGAGTTTGTTTCCCAGCACACATCTGGGAAATTTAAGTCACCCATGATGACAAGGTACTGCTGCTTGGATATTTTCTCAAGCTGCTCACAAAGTGCAGCATCCACATCCTCTCGTTGGTCAGGCGGTCGGTAGCGGACACCAACCAACACACTGTTTGCTTTCCCCTTGCTTATTTTCACCCAGATGCTTTCCACTGTAGATATGCTCTCCTCCACTAGAATTTCCTGACAGGTAAGCCCTTTCCTCACATACAGTGCCACTCCTCCACCTCTTCGATCTATTCTGTTTTTTCTGAACAGTTCATATCCATCCACCATGACATTCCAGTCATGAGAATCATTCCACCAAGTTTCTGTGATGCCTACTAGATCATACCTTTCCATCAGCATGAGAAGTTCCAGCTCTTTCTTCGGGCGTTAGTATAAAGACATCAGAATCCTTTTGCTTTTGGTTCCCTATCAGCTGGCCTTGTCGGTTGGGCTGCCCCCGATCGTTCTCCTTCCTTACACTCTCTGGCCTTGACGTACAACCTGGTGTAACGAGCTCCCAGAAGAGCTACGAGCCCTGCAGGATTTGTCAGCTTTCTGCACGGCCTGCAAGATGGAACTCTTCTGCCAGGCATATGGTTGAGGCCAGGGTGGCTCTTCGTGCTGTCAGCTGTGGGTCTCTAGCTGAAATCAACTAAGTCCCTTGCTCCCAGATAGAGAGTAATAGAACTTTGCTGTACGGGGGGAGGGGAGTGGGTTATGTATTTATTATCCGCCATTGTGATAATGTGTTTTAATTAGGTTTTAATGGGGTTTATGGGATTTTATTGTTTTTATGAATTCAGTAAACTGCCGCGAAACATTTGAGAGTGGCGATATATAAACAAACACACACACACAAAATGTTCACCTGGGACTCAATGCTGCATCTTCCTGTCTGGTTTAAGTACAGGACTTAGAAATTAAATGCTCACAGGTTACCTGGAATTCTTTAAGCATCATAATTGTTGCTGATAGGTGGGAAAATGGCCTGACTTTCAGGACAGTGGTAGAGAGAATTAGGAGAGAACCAGAAGTGACCCTGGAGACCCGTGAAGTGGAGCTGTACCTGGATGGTAGAACCTCTGCTGGGCATGCGAAGGTCCCAGGTTTCATTCGCGGCATCACCAGTTAAAAGGATAGAGTAAGAGTTGATGTGAAAGACCACTGCCCAAGACCCTGAAAAACCACTACGAGTCTGAGTAGACAATGCTACTGTTGATGGGAAAAGTGACTGATTCTGTATGACCATTTATGCACTGGAGGTTTCATGCCAAATTGCAGGCTGGAGTTTTAGTCGTGGCAGGTTGCCCCACCTCTTCCTGTATCCACATGGTGGAGCATTTGGCCTGGTGCACCTCATCCACCCCTGATTTGTGCTCCTGCATGTGAGTTGGGGCAGTGAAGTTCCCAGTGCATAAATGGTCTAGAACAGCGGTCTCCAACTTCTCTGAGGTCAGGGACCACCTCTGGGGGTGAGGGGAGAGCTGATAGCCCTGGTGCTCCGCATAAGCGCGGCAGCTGCGTGCAAACGTTCACGAGCAGTTGCCGCACATGCACGTTTTTGCCACCAGGGGCGTTAATACGCATGCGTGCAGTTGCCACGCATGCGAGTTTCGCCACCAGGGGGTGTAAAAGCATGCACGGCAACTGCGCACATTCGTGTTTGTGTCGCTGGTGTGCCGGCGGCCGCGCCTACCTCTTCCCTTCCTTCTCGCTGTGGGGGGGGGGCAGGTGCGGCTGCCGCCGGCCCGGTACCATGGCCTTCAAGGCCCGGTACCAGGCCGTGGACCGGGGTTAATGACCCCCGGTCTAGAAGACAACTTCATAAGGATCTGCCTCTGGCAGAATACTTTAGCAGGCGAACAAATACAATCCTATGCAGAGTGAATCCAGCCTGAGCCCTTTGGTTTCACTGGATTGTGACTGGAGCAACTCTGCCTAGAATCAATCATAAAATTGTAGAATAATAGAGTTGGATCTCCTGGGTCATCTAGTCCAACCCCCTACACTATGCAGGACACTCACAACCCTATCACTCATCCTCTGAAACCTGCCACCTGTTATGTCTGTGGGCATTTGGCCTCTGATGCAAATGAGGGCTTCTGCCAGCCAAGGAACTAACCAGTCAAAGGAAGCTGTTAAGGTCCAATCGGATTGCTCTGCTTAGAGCCAATTGGATTCCTTTGCTTAGGGCCAATTAGAGGAAGCAGTGGGCTGCCTGAAAGGTATAAATATGCATTTGTTTGCCTGTTTTTCTCTGTTCAGTATTTGGAGTTTGTTACCCAAGTTGCCAAATAAAAAGAGCTGTTGTGAAGAACTGGAGTCTGTGTTCACTGAACTTAATACTAGTGATGAAGGCGGGATTGTTGTCCTAGGCAGCCTGCCCTGGGTAGTGACGGTCTAGTAGAAGCCACTGGTGGACCTATCCCAGCTTCACCTGGTGCCCACTGACAAGGGACCAGCTGGTTGAGCGCAGTTCGAACTCTTGCCTCTCGACAAGGGAGACCCTTGTGCCAGGACTGCTAGAGCAACTCTGCTGAGTGCCGCCCAGAGAGATTGGGCTCAGATCGCTGGATCACTTGGCTTGGATGCCGCCCCAGTGAGACCAGGTCCAGCCACTTCAGTGCTTTCCGCAGCACCTTAAGCCACAAAGGCCACTGATTGGTCATGGCATTGGCACCAACTGCCAGCCAATCACAAGCACACCATGGCCACCATGCAAAAATTCAAACCCTTCTCAGGGGATGATGCTGAGGACTGGGAGTCCTAGGTTGCCAGATTAGAGTGCTTCTTCGAATCTAATGACACCATCGATCATGCAAAGAAGTGCATCACGCTCCTCAGCATATGTGGAAAGGCAACGTTTGCCCTCGCTCTGGACCTGCTTGCTCCGGTCAAACCCAGAGAGGCCACGGATGAGACAACAGTCAAGAAGCTCCAATACCATTTTGACCCTCAGCTGGCAGAGATCGCCCATAGTGACGCCTTCTACCGCCTGAACCAACTCGAGGAAGAATCTGCCACCGAGTTTGTGGCAGCACTGCGACTGGCCGTTCGCCACTGTGCATTTGGGAACATCGAATGGATGCTGAGAGATCATCTAGTGTGTGGCCTGCGAGATGAGCAAACTCAAAGGTGCCTGTTCTCACAGTGGTACCTGACATTCCAGAAAGCCCTCGATGAGGCACTCACAGCTGAGACGGCCGCAGCCAGCACCAAGGCTATTTGCTAGGCTTGCACATCTGCCGGACTCTGCCTGAGAACAGCCCCAGTCCATGCCACCAATGCCAACAGTGAGGCCAGCACATCCAAAAAGGAGATTGAAGAGGTTCAAACCTCGTTCGAGAGACGGGACCAGAAACAACAGGCAACTGCCTGCGCAAGCTGTGGTGGCACACACCCGACGAAAACGTGCCATTTCCTAGAGGTACAGTGCAAGCTCTGTGGCAAACGTGGACACATCTCCATGGCCTACCGGTCCAACCCAGCGGTTATGGAACACTCAAGAGATGAACAGTTCCAGGGCCGCCAAGGAGAAGCACCAAAACAACAAAATAAAACATCTAACCGCATCACATTCCAGTGCTATGACTGGCTCCTTGCTATTCACCAAGAATTGCGACCCATCACAATCCAATTAACTGACAGTACGCAATGGAAGATCCGTGTGACAGTCAACATAAAACTATAGTATGGAACTGGACTGGGTCTTCCTTCTCCATCATTTCAAAAGAGACCCTCAATAAGCTTCATCTCCAGCGAGTTCCATGCATGCAGCCCCTCGGACTGTGATTGACTGACTTCCAGGGGGCACTTTCCGGGTACAACCTAAGTCCATCACCAAGGCCGTAAAGGGTGGTCATCGTCAAGGGCCGCCGCACCAGCCTGCTGGGTCTTGAGTGGTTAACCATGCTTGGCATCATTATCTCTGGCATCCATTGCCTACAGCCCTCACCACTTGAGGCTGCCTGCGCCAAGTTCGGGGCCACATGTGATGGCACACTTGGCTGCTACACGGGCCCGCTGATCTCCTTTGATCTCGACCGAGCAGTCAAGTCGATTTGTCTGAGGACACACTAAGTGCCCTTCCCTCTCAAGCCACGCATAGACGAGGAGATGGACCACCTGATTAACCCATGTTGCATGCCAAATGGGAAACCCCTATCGTGACGCAGTTGAAGGCTGATGGGAGCATTACAAATGCACCATCAACAAAACCCTGCAACAACATGTGTACTCGGTTCCTGTGGTCAGCCACCTGCTGGCATCATTTGCAGACCTTGCCCTGGACACATCAAAGTGCATTCTGGGTCAAGTGGTTACAGTTCGGGGTCTGCACAGCCCCCGGCATTTTCCAAAACTTAATGGAGGACCTCCTGTGAGGGCTGCCTGGGTTGGGTCCATATTTTAATGATGTGCTGATCTGCAGATCATCGGAAGAAGAGCTAGCTTCCCAGCTCCAGTCCCTCCTGACCAAGTTCCATGGTTCAGCTCTCCGAGTCAAGAAGGAAAAATGTCAACTGGGTGTTCCTGCAGTCGAATTACTGGGGTTCCTCATGGACACATCAGGTATCCACCCCACACCGTCCAAGGTCCAGGCAATTAAAAAAGATTATCAAGATCTGGAGAGGAAGCTCAAGCAAATGGGGGCACAAGTGGTATTCTCTTCAATCTTGCCTGTCAAGGGAAGAGGAATGCGTCGGGAGAGGAAGATAATGGAGGTGAATCAGTGGCTGCGTAGTTGGTGCCGGCAGGAGAGATTTGGTTTCTGGGACCATGGGATAGGCTTTCTTGAGGAAGGCCTACTAGCACCTGATGGACTGCACTTATCGAAGCTGGGGAAGAATGGGGAGTGTAAGGAAGGAGAATGATCGGGGGCAGCCCAACCGGCAAGGCCAGCTGATAGGGAACCAAAAGTAAAAGGATTCAGATGTCTTTATACTAATGCCTGAAGCATGGGCAATAAGAAGGAAGAGCTGGAACTTCTCATGCTGATGGAAAGGTATGATCTAGTAGGCATCACAGAAACTTGGTGGAATGACTGGAATGTAATGGTGGATGAACTGTTCAGAAAAAACAGAATAGATCGAAGAGGTGGAGGAGTGGCACTGTATGTGAGGAAAGGGCTTACCTGTCAGGAAATTCTAGTGAAGGAGAGCATATCTACCGTGGAAAGCATCTGGGTGAAAATAAGCGAGGGGAAAACAAACAGTGTGGTGGTTGGTGTCTGCTGCCGACCGCCTGACCAACGAGAGGATGTGGATGCTGCACTTTGTGAGCAGCTTGAGAAAATATCCAAGCAGCAGGACCTTGTCATCATGGGTGACTTCAATTTCCCAGATGTGTGCTGGGAAACAAACTCTGCGAAACGTCCTCAGTCAGGCAACTTTCTGACCTGCCTCGCTGACAATTTCATTTATCAAATGGTAGATGAACCCACAAGAGTCTCAGCCATACTGGACTTAATACTGACCAACAGTTGGTGGATGAGGTGAAGGAGGTGGGGACCCTAGGGGGAAGTGACCATGTCCTCATAGAATTCCTTTTGAGATGAGGAGCCAAGGAAGCTTGTAGCCAGACGCGGATGTTGGATTTTTGTAGGGCAAACTTTAATAAACTCAGAGACATAATGAGTGTCATACCATGGACGAGAATGCTGGAAGGGAAGGGAGCATGTGAAGGGTGGGTGCTACTCAAACAAGAGCTATTGCATGCTCAATCCATGACTATCCCAGAAAGATGAAAACACTGAAGGAGCTCTAAGAAGCCTATTTGGATGAACAGAGAGCTTCAAGAGGAACTAAGAAAGAAAAGGAAAATGTTCAGGAAATGGAGGGAAGGACAGAGCTCTAAAGAAGAGTACCTACAGGTTACTAGGCACTGTAGATCAATCATCAGAAAGGCCAAAGCTAAGAGTGAGCTAAGATTGGCCATGGAAGCCCATTGTAACAAGAAAAGATTTTTCAGTTATATGAGGAGCAAACGTAAAGTAAAGGAGGCAATAGGCCCACTATTGGGTGCGGATTGGCAAACTCTAACGGAAGATGCAGAGAAAACAGAAAGGCTTAGTGTCTATTTTACATCTGTTTTTTCCCACAGGTCAAAGGGTTTAGGCACATCTAGAGATGACAGTAGCCAAAGGATAGTGTCTGGGTGGCAGGTTAACATGGATAGAGAGGTTGTCGGCATTTAGCTGCACTGGATGAGTTCAAATCCCCTGGGCCAGATGAAATGCACCCGAGAGTGCTCAAAGAACTTTCCAGAGAACTTGCACAGCCCTTGTCCATCATCTTCGGGACCTCTTTAAGGACTGGAGATGTCCCGGAGGACTGGAAGAGAGCAAACGTTATTCCGATCTTCAAAAAAGGGAGGAAGGATGACATGGGAAACTACAGACCAGTGAGTCTGACCTCTGTTGTGGGGAAGATAATGGAGCAGATATTAAAGGGAGCGATCTGTAAACATCTGGAGGACAATTTGGTGATCCAAGGAAGTCAGCATGGATTTGTCTCCAACAGGTCCTGCCAGACCAACCTGGTTTCCTTTTCTGACCAAGTAACAGGTTTGCTGGATCGTGGAAATTCAGTTGATGTCATTTACTTGGATTTTAGTAAAGCTTTTGACAAGGTTCCCCATGATGTTCTGATGGATAAGTTGAAGGACTGCAATCTGGATTTTCAGATAGTTAAGTGGATAGGGAATTGGTTAGAGAACCGCACTCAAAGAGTTGTTGTCAATGGTGTTTCATCAGACTGGAGGGAGGTGAGTAGCAGGGTACCTCAGGGCTCGGTGCTCGGCCCGGTACTTCTTAACATATTTAATAATGATCTAGATGAGGGGGTGGAGGGACTACTCATCAAGTTTGCAGATGACATCAAATATGGAGGACTGGCAAATACTCCGGAAGATAGAGACAGAGTTCAACGCGATCTGAACACAATGGAAAAATGGGCAAATGAGAACAAGATGCAATTTAATAAAGATAAGTGTAAAGTTCTGCATCTGGGTCAGAAAAATGAAAAGAATGCCTACTGGATGGGGGATACACTTCTAGGTAACACTGTGTGTGAACGAGACCTTGGGGTATTTGTGGATTGTAAACTAAACATGAGCAGGCAGTGTGATGCAGTGGTAAAAAAGGCGAATGCCATTTTGGGCTGTATCAACAGGGGCATCACATCAAAATCACAAGATGTCATAGTCCCATTGTATACGGCACTGGTCAGACCACACCTGGAGTACTGTGTACAGTTCTGGAGGCCTCACTTCAAGAAGGACATCGATAAAATTGAAAGGGTACAGAGGAGAGCGACGAAGATGATCTGGAGCCAAGGGACCAAGCCCTATGAAGATAGGTTGAGGGACTTGGGAATGTTCAGCCTGGAGAAAAGGAGTTTGAGAGGGGACATGATAGCCCTCTTTAAGTATTTGAAAGGTTGTCACTTGGAGGAGGGCAGGATGCTGTTTCTGTTGGCTGCAGGGGAGAGGACACGCAGTAATGGGTTTACACTTCAAGTTCAATGATATAGTCTAGATATCAGGAAAAAAATTTTCACAGTCAGAGTAGATCAGCAGTGGAATAGGTTGCCTAAGGAGATGGTGAGCTCCCCCTCCCTGGCAGTCTTCAAGCAAAGGTTGGATACACACTTTTCTTGGATGCTTTAGGATGCTTTGGGCTGATCCTGCATTGAGCAGGGGGTTGGACTAGATGGCCTGCATGGCCCCTTCCAACTCTATGATACTATGATTCTATGATTCTAATTAAGCAAGCTCCCGTGCCTCATTCACGAACTGAGCTACAGGCTTTCCTCAGCTTCCTGAACTTTTATCATGCGTTCCTGCCAAACCAGGCATCTGTGGCAGAACCACTGCACTGTTTGCTAGTCAAAATCAATGTGGTCCTGGACCAGGCAGCACCAAGCTGTGTTCAAGGCCATCAAATGCCTGCTACCATCAGACAGCATTTTGGCTCGCTACTCAGAGGCCCTGCCGCTGACCTTGGCATGTGATGCCTCACCCTATAGCATCGGGGCCGTTCTGAGTCATCAGTACCCTGATGGCAGGGGTGCACCCATCACATTCTATTCCCATTCTATTCCCACACATTATTAGCTCCTCAGCACAACTATGCACAGATCGACAAGGAATCATAGAATCATAGAATCATAGAATCATAGAGTTGGAAGGGAGGCCCTGGCCATCGTGGCTGGGTGAAAAAATTCCATGATTTTTTGTTTGGCAGGCCATTCCTTGTCTTTACAGACCATAAGCCGCTACTAGGGCTCTTGACTCTAGACAAGCAAATGCCACAAATCCTGTAGCCTAGGATGCTGAGGTGGTCTATCTTCTTAAACGGATACCAGTTCACGCTGCAGCACCATCCGGGCAAGACCATGTCTGTAATTGGTGAATGCCTATCTTGGCGGGGGGCGGGGTGTTATGTCTGTGGAAATTTGGCCACTGATGAAAATGAGGGCTTTGGCCAGCCAAGGAACTAACCAATAAAAGGAACCTGATCACTCTGCTTAGGGCCAATTGGATTGCTCCGCTAGGACCAATCGGATTGCTCTGCTTAGAGCCAGTCAGAGGCAGCAGCTGGCTGCCTGAAAGGTATAAAAATGCATGAGTTTGCCTGTTTTTCTCTGTTCAGTAGTTATAGTCTGTTGCTGGAGTTGCTAAATAAAAAGAACTGTTCTGAAGATTTGAAGTCTGTGATCAATGAACCCCGCAGACTTAATAGGCATGATGGAACAAGAGACAGAACTGAGAAACCCGGAAAATAACCAATTTATATACAATCATGAACAATGGATCTTCACATCACTAATCAGTTTCATTTTGATTTCTGTGAAAAAATATTTGCATATTTTATGGTTGGGGGTCACCACAACGTGAGGTAATGTATTAAAGGGTCACGGCATTAGGAAGGTTGAGAACCTTCATAGCATCATATAATCATAGAATTGGGTCATCTAGTCCAACCCCCAGCTCACAACCCTATCATCCACTGCCCTAGAGGAATTGGCTGTCCCCTGTGTGAGATGGGAGCCTGGACTAGATGGACTCTCCGTGGCCTGACCCAGCAGGACTCTTCTTATATTCTTATCAGGGGAAGGCAGCCTCTCTGCCCTGTGGCAGCCCCTCCAGGGGAACTGGCTGGCCCCTGGGTGAGACAGGAGGCTGTACTGGATGGGCCCTTCCTGGTTTGACCCAGCAGGGCCCTCCTGATGTCCTTATGAAGGCCTCGGCCTCTCTGCCCTGTGGTTGGACCTCCAAAGGAACTGGCTGGCCCCTGTGTGAGACGGGAGGCTGGACTAGATGGACCTTCCCTAGTCTGATCCAGCAGGGCTCCACTTTGTACTTACGGTATGAAAGTTTAGGCTAGAATAAAAACCATGTAGGATTTGTTTTACATGTCGCAGGTCTCCTATTCATTTCTGCCAAAGCAGATGGACTGGGCTTCTCCTTGAGAATTATTATTCCAGTATTTTTAAGTGAGTGAGCGAGTGAAAGAGAGAAAGAAAGAGAGAAAGAGGGATACAGAGATGCAGGGGTATCCTGTCATGGGCCCCAGTCCAAAATAGCACCTCCCCTTTTCCTGGTCTGTAGTGGTTTAAGCCTCTTTTGGCGCTGAGTGGTAAGGCAGCAGACATGCAGTCTGAAGCTCTGCCCATGAGGCTGGGCAATCTCAGCAGCCGGCTCAAGGTTCACTCATCCTCCCATCCTCCCGAGGTCGGTAAAATGAGTACCCAGCTTGCTGGGGGGTAAAATGGTAATGACTGTGGAAGGGAATGACAAACCACCCTTTATTGAGTCTGCCAAGAAAATGCTAGCGGGTCAGCCATGACTCATAGAATCATAGAATCACAGGGGCTTTTTGCACGCCTTCAAAATAGCACAATGGTTGCCAATTGAAAACGCTACTGATTTGCTGTTTTGCACAACGTCGTCGACAATCTGCCACACACCTGAAACCAGTCTGCAAAAAGCGCTTCCTTGTAGCGCTTTCAGGGAAATCCCCAAAAGTGGATTCACCCTCCGGAAAGCGATACACTCCTGCAACCAATCTGCAACACTAGCGAAAAAGACCTGTGCGTTAACATTGTTGCGGTTTCTACAAAGTCCATCCCCCTGGCTCTCTTCTCTGATCTTCCGGCGAAGCGATCGCCATTTTTTTTTCTCCGAGCGAGCGGGGATAAACGCACCAGCGAGCCTCTTTCTGTTTAGAGGCTTCCCTGGCTTCAGTCCCTCCCCTTTAGTCACTAAGCACAAACCACAGAAAAGCCCGTTTGCTGATGTATTTTCCCTTTAATTTTTACACATTCATTCAGCCAAAAATCGGGCCCGTGAGAGGGGGGGGGATTTTTTTTTTCACTTGGAGGAAGCGTGGCAACGATCAAACGATCAAACGACAGCTCAAACACATTAGGCAGCTGGATGGGTCTCTCCGTTGCAACGAATCTACACAGATTCGTTGCAATGGGTCTGTTTTTTTTTTTTAAAAAACCTTTCTTAATGGGAAAGGGGCTGTTTGGGAGCATGCTAACGGCTGCCCATTGGCTGCTTGACGGCCAGGGGCAGGACGAGCTTGGCAATAGCGCTTCCTTTCTAGCGATTTGTGCTGAGACCGGAAGCCTGTGGGAAACGCTACAAAACGCAACTGGATTCCACTACAAAGGCAGGTATGCATAACGACGAATTCCACTATTTTAAATGGCGATTTTTCATTCAGTGACCAATTTGCTACAAAGATCCCGGTGCGTAAAGCCCCATAGAGTTGGAAGGGGCCATACAGGCCATCTAGTCCCCTGCTCAATGCAGGATCAGCCCAAAGCATCCTAAAGCACTCGGTGCTTGCACAGGGGATACCTTTAGTGGTTTGAGAAGATCAATGCAGAGGCTTTTGTAGTTTTCGGCCTAGGAAATTCTTGGAGATTTGGGGATGGGGCCAGGGCAGGGCAGGGGCTTCAGTGGGGTACAATGCCATGGAGTCCACCCTCCAAAGCATCCCTTTTCTCTGGGGAATTTATTAATTATTTATTTATGATTATATTGATATCTGCATTCAGGAGATCCCAGGCCCTGTCTGCAGATTCCCCAAGAGAAAATGGCCACCTTGGAAGGTGGGCTCTTTGGCATTATACCCCAGTGAAGTCCCTCCCCTCCCTAACCCCCCCCCCCGCTCCCCACTCCACCCCTGAAACTGGCAACCTCAGAATATCCATTAAAATCCCTTTTATGAGACTGGTGCGCTGAACTGGCTGCCCTGGTAACTTCTGCAATGTTCCTGAGCTGTTTAACTGACTACCACAAAAGTCATTTATCAGCCTTTTAAGCAGTCTTCCTTTTCATGTTGCAGTGGCACACAGTGGCAGGAGATCTGTCTATCACCTATCTATTCAGGCCCTGTACTTTACATAAAGCAATACAAGTTAAAAGTATAAAATTCTAAAACAGCATGCATATCCACACAGGCTTTTCCCACATTGCCCTCCGTAATGGAAGCCAGAATCTGGTGATTACGTCTGGGAAAAAAAGCCTATTGTGGAAGGTGGACTCTGTGGCATTAAACATCATGGAAGTCCTGCCCCTGCCCAAACCTTGCCCTCCTTCAGCTCCACCCCCAAAATCAAGTTTTTCCCACACTAAAGCTGGCAACCCTCCGAGGGACCCAAAAGTCCAGAAGATTTAGCCAAGTTCTCTTTCCCTTTTCAAAATTTCATGATTCAAGTCCACTTTTGAGATCAGCAATATTTTTTTGCTGGGGGTACATACTTTCTAACCTGAAAATTGTCTTGGTTTCTAAAGTAAAGTGACCAGATTGTGAGGGAGCTAAAGCGGGACACCGGGGGTGGGGGGCGGAGGGCGGGGGTGGGGGCGGCGGCAGCGGCGGCTCCTGCTCTGTGGTGGCGGCTCCTGCTTGGCCCGGGGGCGGTGGGGGCAGCGGCAGGGCCTATCTCTGAGGACGAGGGCTTGTCCAGGGTCCGTCACGGGCCTTACCTGGGGCGCTATTGTTGTTGCTCCACGGTGGCCATCCTGCTCAGCCGCCCGCTGTCCAGCCTGCCCGGTGGGGAAAGCACCCGCGGGTCCTGCTTGCCACCACCCAAAGCCAGGCTGGTTTGAGCGGCTTGTGAGGCTGTCCGCAGCCAGGCAGGACTTTTTTTTTAAGCCCCGGGACGCGGGACATTTCTCCAGAAAATGTGATTGTTTTGCACGATGTGGGCACCTTATTCTAAAGTGCTGTTGGACCAACACAGCTGCCCTCTAAAACCAACTTCGAAGGATCACAAGACAACAGCTGGTTTGCTCAAAACATTCCAGATATCCTCCCAGATGCAAGGTACAAAGCCACATAACATCATGTATCAAAACAGGAAATCTCATAGAATCACAGAATCATAGAATTGGAAGGGGCCATACAGGCCATCTAGTCCAACCCCCTGCTTAACGCAGGATCAGCCCTAAGCATCCTAAGCATCCTAAGCATCTCATAGATGTGCTTGTAATTCAACATAGAAAACAGCTCCCCATAGGTGTGGCCTGCTGCTTCGTCCAGAGATGGGGTTGGGGGAATCTCCCCCATTTGCGAACGCAGACCGGATCATTTGTCTCCATTTGTCCCCTCCTGCTTTCCCAAGAAGTGTTCTGCCCGTGTCGCCTCAGTACACTTGTGGGGAGCCAGTGTGGAGGGCAACGGGGTTACTTGCACTCTCTTGCAGAGAAGCGAAAGGGGAGGGTCATGTCGTGTTTGGGTCATGTTGTAGCTCGAATATTCAGGAGTGGGACATTGCTAGCATTTTATGCAGAGCATAGCATTTGGAGGCTTCTCACTTTCCGACTTTTAACACTTGGGCATGCACCAAGTCCAATGTTCTCTGAATTGCAGGCCTGCAGCCAAAGATTTTGACCAAAGCAAAAGTGATCATCTCAAGTGTGCAGAAAGGAGAGGTTTGCTGAAGGACATTCAACATGCTGTTGGCTGACACAGGAAATGGTACCTGGATTTTAGCCCTATATTGGACTGGGTGGGTCATTGGCTTGATCCAACATGGCATCCCTTATGTTCTTATGATTTCATCTACCGAACAGGATTTCCCTTCTACAAAACCTCCCTATTTTGCAGAAGGGAAATCTGAGGCAGGCCACAGAGTAGGAGTTTGTCCAAAACAAAACAGCCACCTTTGGCATCCATATTCTGACATCACCCCAAACACATAATATGGTCGAGAACAGTGAAGGGAGGTGAGGCGGGCATGCTGGAACAAAACAAACTCGGGAGACAGAAGAAGGAAATTATCCATTCTATCAAATGACACTAATCCAGAGGGAGACAGCTGGCCACGTCTGACATCCCGGACGGGGTGTGTGGCAAAGCTGACGACCCGGCTCCCTGGCGGTTTGGCTTGTGGGATCACGGCACCCCACTGGGGGGTGTTGGGGGACTGGTAATTTAAAGGTCACTTCCAGTTGGATAGCGGAGGCTTCAAGGACAAGATGGGTGGAAAGATAAAGGGGCACAAGCTGTTTGCTAAAGATTTCTTTAAAGACTTTGCACACACTTGGCTTATTATGGGCTGACTTTGTAGTTGATTCCCAAGAATTAGCTCCTGCATGGTCCTTCCATATGTATGCCCTTTCTCTACCTCATTTCAGTTGTGGGGTTAGTTGTTTTTTTTCCAGGTGTACCAAAACAATACAGAATGAGGGAGCCAGTGTCATTGGTGGTGTCATGGTGACAATGCCCTCCTAAGATTTTTTTTGTTTGCTTTGTAGCGCTCCAAGGTCTCAAGGTGGGGGGGGGGGGGGGAGAAAACAGGTTCTGACTGTGGCTTCCAGCCCAATCGCTCTTCCACCAAGTTCAGTACCCTGCGAGGCTGGCATCTATAGATTAGTTCAAAGGAGGAATACCTGTGGAGGCTTGTGGCATGACCTTCAACACAAACAAGAGGGGGTCTATGTATTAGTCCCAATTCCTGGGCTTTCTGTAGGCCAACTGGCGTAACATCCTTTTTATGGTCCAATTCAGTCTTTCTGCTAACTCATCCATTTGGGGATGATACACTTTTGTGAACAAATGTTGAATTCCCAATGCTGGGCATATGCACTTGACACATGCACTTGGATATAAACAGTGACCCATCAGTAATTCCTTGGGAAGGCCCACCTGTGAGAACAACTGCATCAGGGACCAGGCTATCCCGTCACTCTTCCTGGATCTTAGCGGCATCGCTTCTGGGCACCAGGTGATATACTCGACAATGACCAATAGATATCTACCCCGCCCGGGAGTCCTGGGAAAAGGTCCCATGAAGTCCATAGCAATGCATTCAAAGGGGGTTTCAATTCTGGGTAGGGGGGGCATATCCTAAAATTGGAATTGGGTAGGGGGGCTAGGGGGGCTCAGGGCAGCACACATATCAATGTCCATTGGCATACCTCTCATGATTGGCAGTGGGTTTGGACCTCCCGGGAGGCATTGGGCCAGAAGAACTCCTGTAGCACCTAATACAAGGCGGCCTTGTCTCCTTGATGTCCGGTCCACCAATGCTCATTGGTTGTTTCCAACACATCCTGCCGATAAGATTTGGGTACCAATAGTTGTTTCACCACCATCCCTTTGTCTTTCTGGACTCAAAACCACAGCTCCCCTTCCCAAATTACCTGTGACCAGCGCTGGCTACATTGTACATCCTCCACCACCCCGTCTCGGATCGTAACCCATCTGCATAGGTCTTTGAGGGAGAAATCTTCACTCTGGAGCATCTGGAGCTCAGGACCTGTTTGTAGGTTGTAGGATATTGTTGGGACCGGCTTCATCCACCTCCTCCTCGGTGCGAGTTCCCTCTTCCGAGCAAGACACCTCTGGCATTGACAGGGTTACCTGGTGTAGAAGCTCCGGGGGACATCATGACATAACAGGATTGTGTAAGGCAGGTCATCTAATATAGCTGCCTCCATTCTCCACAGTTGTAAGTTGGTAACCTATCCGGGCTCACATAAAAGCTTACACCTTGAGGGTTTACACCTTTGTTGGTCTTAAAGGTGCCATCAGCCTTTCTTCATATGTCTTGGTCTCCAAACCCCTCACCATCTGGACACGTTCTCCGGACACGTTCCAATTTGTCAAGATCCCTCTTCAATTGGGGTGCCCAAAACTGTACTCCAAGTGAGGCTAAACCAGAGCAGAGTAAACCAGATACCATCACCTCCCATGATCTGGACACGATACTCCGTTTGCTACAGCCCAAAATCCCATTCGCCTTTTTTAGCCACTGAGTCACACTGCTGGGTGCGTGTGGAGGAGCGGGGAATCAAATCTGGTTCTCCAGATTAGAGACTGCCGCTCTTTAACTGTGACACTATGCTAAACTGAAGAGGCTGCAGTACGCTCACTCCCATCCTGATTATCTTTCAGTAGCTGTTCTCTTTTTACACCAAGGGAATAGTCCCTTCTTTCTTCAAGAAGCATCCAGCAGTTGCCGTTGCTTCCATTTCCTGGTTGAGAGGAAGGATTTGGACCTGCCGAGGTAGGTCCACCATGTTGTTTCTCCTTTGCCTTGAACAAAAATGCTGGGCTGAGGTTTCTCAGGGAAAGCCCCCCAACTCCCACCCCCACACACCAGAGGCCAACCTTTGAGGGCAACGTGCTTCCCCAGTAATCCGTGCAAAGCTCGAGCTTCCCACGGGACATGTGACCCGTCATGAGGGAACCAGCGGGTCAGACAGAGAACAAAAGAAAGGATTTAAGTCTCAGAATCCCTGCCTTACGTCAAAAGGGGGAGGAGGGGCCCTTGCACCAAAAGAAATCTAGGGTTTTACAGCACTGCGATCTGCCAGCCAGGCTGCCAAGGGTCTCTTGTTTCTTGGTCATGGCCTTTGAGAGGCTGTTTCAGTTGACTCAGCCTCAGTTGGGAGGCACTGTACGAAATGACTCCCAACCTTGCTAGGATAAATTATTAGGGACTGTGGTCCATCCTGCTGTGCATTGGTCGCTGTAAAGAGGATCAAGCTGTGTCATTCGGCATCACTGAATTGGTCATGTTGGTGCCTAGGCCAGGGGTGGCCAAACTGCAGCCTTCCAGATGTCCATGGACTACAATTACCATGAGCCTTTGCCATGGTAACTGTAGAGGAAACACTGGCGTTAAACCATGGAGCCCTGGGTTCAAATGGTCATCCAACTAAAAAACCCGCTGTGTGATCTTACGTCCAACCACTTGTCTCTCAGAGTTTTTTCTGGAAAGTGTAGGAATAACTGAGGGATTTAAAAAAACCCCAAAAACCTCCACCATTTTTGGCTCCTACAAACTTTCTCCTAGCCAAATCTGCCTCACGGGGGAATTGTAAAGATGAAGAACAGTCATCCTTGCTAGTGTTCCATCAGGCAAGACTTTTCAAAAGAACATGGGCCATTTAAAGATGCAGAAATGATTTTTGTATGTTACGTGCTACATTATGGCTGTTTCTGGAGCTGATGCAGTAAACAGGTGGCAGAGAGTAATTTCTCTGGCTATGATATGAATACCTGAAGTTCCCACACCCCTGATTTCATCCAGCTGGTGGAATGCAGTGGTTACGTAGCATCAAACTGGAACCGGAGAACCGTGTATTTGACCATTTCTACATGAGGAAACTGCCCCTAGACAGCCTCTGGTTGCTGGCAGGTTTTAGAGCCCCTTCCACATGATGTCGCCTGCATCCCAAGGCTGTCCAGGGGCTGGCTTGAGTTTTACCCAGATTTGCCATGGGATGAGGGAAATCGCAAAAAGTGGATTTGCCACTTTTTATCTCACATTCCACTGGTGAGCAACCAGGGGCAAGCCCATATGGGGGGGGGGAAGGTGTGATAGTCTCTGCAGCATGGTCCCGCCCTTGCACCCACCCTCCCCTCTCCATTTCCTGCTTTGAGGTTGTTGGGGTTTTTTTTAATGGCGTGGTCCAGTGCAACCGCAAAGTGTCCATGGTCTTTTTGGAATCAGGCAGGCAAAACACAGACCCATTTTTGTTTTTGGAGCTGGGGAATGAAAGGGGAAAGGAGGGGCGGGTGATCGAGTAGCCTTCTCCCATAGGTTCAACGAATCACAGAGTTGGAAGGGACCTTCTGAGTCATCTTGTCTAACCCCCCACACAATGCAGGTCACTCACAACGCTATTGCACATACACTGTAACCTGCCACCCCCTTGAACTTTCACAGAATCAGCCTCTCCGTCAGAAGGCTATCCAGACTCTGCTTAAAAATGTCCAAAGATGGAGAACCCACCACCTCCCGAGGAAGCCTCTTCCACTGATAAACTGCTCTGACTGTCCGGAACTTCTTCCGGATGTTTAGACGGAATTTCTGTTGAATTAAATTCATCCCATTGGTTCAGGTCCATCCCTCTGGGGCAAGAGAGAACAACTCTGCTCCCGATCATTCAACCACGTGTGCACTTTGGGCTCCATTTATCATGTTCAGCATCTAAAAAATCCACCCAGTAAAGGTATCCCCTGTGCAAGCACCGAGTCATGTCTGACCCTTGGGGTGACGCCCTCCAGCGTTTTCATGGCAGACTCAATACGGGGTGGTTTGCCAGTGCCTTCCCCAGTCATGACCGTTTACCCCCCAGCAAGCTGGGTACTCATTTTACCGACCTCGGAAGGATGGAAGGCTGAGTCAACCTTGAGCCGGCTGCTGGGATCGAACTCCCAACCTCATGAGCAAAGCTTTCAGGCGGCTGCCTTACCACTCTGCGCCACAAGAGGCTCTTAATCCACCCAGACATAAATAAAATCCCAAAGAACAAGAATCATCAAAAGGTGGGGGGAATGCTGTATTGTTCTGGCATTTCTCCATAGCAACGCAGAACGCTTGATTTTTATTAAAAATGTATCTGTGTTTTGGCATGACCGCATAGCAAAGCGGTAGTGCTTTTTTAAAAAAACAATAATTTTGGGTCTCAAGGGGGAAGAAAGTTTCAGACGACAAGAGAACTGCTCTGTTGTTGTGATTGGTGGCTTGCTGAGATTGACAAGGAGCAGGGGGGAGGAGTTCATTTTGTTTTCCTTTGCAGCCCCTTCCAGGAGACAAAAGCCACGACAGGCGAGAAGGAAAATGTGGGAGGGATCTCCCATGAGGAGGGCTGCAAGTGCGAGTTTTGCCATCTCATGTTTGCAAGCAGGAAGCCACTCACGTTTTACCCCTCCATGCGGAAACAATCTTTAAATTTCCACTCCCTGGGTGATCCCTCTTTGTCTGCCTCATAGGGCTGTTGTGTAGAACAAAGCAATCGTGTACGGTGCTCTGAGTTTCTGGAGGTGAGGAGATACGACACAACCATGAGAAGCAGATGACCTTTATGTATACAATGCCCTGGAAGACAAAGGTCAATTTCATTTGCACAGTGTCAAATAAGTCCTTGTAACAAGGGCATGTATGTGCGTCTGTGTATCCCCACCCCCAAACAGTCCCAAGATGTTTTTCCCACCCCAGGAAAACTCCAGAAATAGGTCTGGTATACAGCTAAGGCTGGTAAATTCCTGGAGATATTTTTTGGGGGGGAGAGGGTGGAGCCTGGGGAGGACAGGGACCTTAGCAGGTCTTAATGCCATAGAGCTGGGGTCCCCAACCTGGTGCCCTTGAGCACTACGAGGACTACAGACATTCCAGGGCTTGCCTAGTGTTTTTTAAAAGTGGGTCTGATCAAGCTTCCAGTTGGCTCCTAGAGATCTGTCAGGCACCGCCAGGTGAGAGTTCCGTAGCTAGCTCAATACGTATTCTTGTGCCTATGCACCAAAACATTTTCAATGCCTTTCTTCTGTCAAGCAGAGCTTCTGTTTGGAAGTCTGCAGAGCTACTGTGTTGAATTTCCAAAGGGTTTGCTGGCTCAGAAAGGCTGGGAATCACTGGCAGGGAGTCTCAACTCTGAAAAAGCCATTTTCAGCAGGGGAATGGACCACTGTAGTTGGGAGATCAGTTATAGAATAATAGAATCATAGAGTTGGAAGAGGCCATACAGGCCATCTAGTCCAACCCCCTGCTCAACGCAGGATCAGCCCAAAGCATCTTAAAGCATCCAAGAAAAGTATGTATCAAGCCTGCCAGTGAGGGGGAGCTCACCACCTCCATAGGCAACCTATTCCACTGCTGAACTACTCTGACTGTGAAAATTTTTTCCTGATATCTAGCCTATATCGTTGCACTTGTAATTTCAAGCCATTACTGCGCATCCTCTCCTCTGCAACCAATGGGAACAGCTTCCTGCACTCCTCCAAGTGACAACCTTTCAAATACTTAAAGAGGGCTATCATGTCCCCTCTCAACCTCCTTTTCTCCAGGCTGAACATTCCCAAGTCCCTCAACCTATCTTCATAGGGCTTGGTCCCTTGGCCCCAGATCATCCTCGTCGCTCTCCTGTGTACCCTTTCAATTTTAACTATGTCCTTCTTGAAGTGAGGCCTCCAGAACTGCACACAGTCCTCCAGGTGCGGTCTGACCAATGCCGTATACAATGAGACTATGACATCTTGTGATTTTGATGTGATGCCCCTGTTGATACAGCCCAAAATGGCATTTATACCCAAAATTATACATGTCATGGGACTCATACGTTCTTTCTTTTTTTCCTGTTTCCTGTATCATTCCGGTGTCTGGTGAGCACGGCACATCTGCAGGGTGCACAGACTTCTTGCACAAGCAAATGGGCAAGACAGGGGTTGTCAAACTGCGCCCCCCCAGATGTCCATGGACTACAATTCCCATGAGTCCCTGACAGCCTTCGCCTGCAGGTGCTCATGGGAATTGTAGTCCATTTACATCTGGATGGCCGCAGTTTGACTACCCCTGGGCAAGAGGTTCTATCTATGAGCCGCCTTTCCTTTCTTCACCAGATCAAACAGGCCGACTGGGGTTTCCTTGCAAACGACCAAAGCACCACTTAAAACAATAACCTGTTTTACGACATGTCCCCCTTGTTTCTGTCTAGTTATTTTAGGGGGGGGGAGGTGTTATTTGGACCCCTATTGTCAGGGAAGTTCGAAAGGACAGTCCTGTTTGCCTATAGAATTACCCCCCCATCAACTCCCCACTGCTTGTGTTGACTTTAATTAATGATCAAGGAGGATAAAGGTGGCAAGATAAAGGCAGCGACTTTTGTCAAGTGGGTTGCAGTTTTTAAAACCCCCAAAATTTGCCTTCCTAGCCAGTTGCAGAAGACATGGCTGACATGAGCCTATCCAGACTAAAGTCCCAACATCCAGCAATGATATTTCCAAATCCTGCAATTGCAGAATTTTTATCTATCCATCCATCCACCCATCGCTTCATTTTGCAGTAATGAGACATGGCCATGAAAACAGGGCAGGCTGTACTAAAAGTGAAAAATTCTTTTCCTTATTCAATCTAAAAGTAAATCTTTTAGAATGTAAGAATGAGGTATTCCTGCAATTTTACCTAGTACGAAAGCAAGTACTTTTGCCATTACTAATCAGGTTTGGCAGGTTTTTATACTTGGTGTGATCCAGCACATCCATTCTGGAAAAGGTGGGACTTCCTCACAACATAAGGGATACTCTCTTGGTATAGGACTTCTGTTTCTTGTGGAAGTGGAAAAGCAGTTCCATTTACCAAACCAACATGTAAGATCTGAGCCCCCCCCCCTTCTCCCCACAAAAACCTGCCAAACCTATTTGGCTGGGGTTGAAGAAATACATTATTGACTGCATAGCCAGCTTGGTATAGTGGTTAGGAGTGCAGACTTCTAATGTGGCAAGCCAGGTTTGATTCTGCACTTCCTCCACATGCAGCCAGCTGGGTGACCTTGGGTTTGCCAGGGTGCTGATAAAGCTGTTCTGACCAAGCAGTAATATCTGGGCTCTCTCAACCTCACCCACCTCTTTTGTGGGTAGAGGAAAGGGAAGGCGAATGTGAGCCGCTTTGAGCCTCCTTCGGGTAGAGAAAAGCAGCATATAAGAACCAACTCTTCTTCTTCTTCTTCTTCTTCTTCTTCTTCTTCTTCTTCTTCTTCTTCTTTTCTTCTTCTTCTTCTTCTTCTTCCAACCGATATCAACTCTTTTCCAAACCATCGCTGAGCCTCGATGATGTCTATGGAAGAGTTTTAGAGAAATCTTTGGAGAAATCTCTAAGGTTATGTGATTTCACTCTGCATCTCTAAAGGTGGCAGACATCCTCTCCCACAACCTCTCCATCAACATGTGTGAATTCACAACCTTATCCCTCCCAGAAAAAAAAACCTCTGGATGATGCAAGGCTATGAGGGGGGGACGGGACTATCCAAGATCCCATTCTGACATTCTTGAAAACAAAGGTTTTCTTTCTCCCTCCACCTCTCTATCCAAACAACATACTAAACATTTGGCAAATCATTTTCTAATATTTATTTTGCCCACCACCCTAACACTACCCCCTTTCCACCTCCCCCCCTTTCCCACTAAGCCCGTCGGACAAATTAAATTGTAAGTGCATAATTGTGGGCAACCTAGCCGCATGTCGTGGCAAGTCGGATTAAAGCGTTCTGGAAATCCATTTTCATCTCAGTTTTTTAATACCTTTGGACCCGTTGGCTTAGAATCCAAGTCTGGCTGCCAGTTCCCCACAGCCGGCTGCAGCTTTCTGTGGTAATTGAAATGTGTGTTGGGATAATAGATACTGTAATTCTGGGATTATTCCCTCCCCCCCCCCCCCCCAGCTCATTCTGTGTTTGCATGTATGTGTAAAACCAAAAAGTACCACAAGCTTTCTTGGGATCTGAACCCAGAATACCAAATGGTATCCGTGGATCTAAAGCATTTAGTGCCTATTGACTGTAGAGTAGGGTGGAATTTTTAGCCCCATATTCCATGGTTCATCCAAGTCCATCCAGTAGGAATGTCGGTACCCAAATGGGCCCTGGGGACCCCCCGAAATTACAATAATCTCTAGACTAAAGAGATCAGTTCCTCTGGAGAAAATGGCTGCTTTGGAGGGTGGGCTCCACAGCGTTAAAGCCCGAGGTGGCTTCAGTGATCGCCAAAGCGGCCCAAGCTTGCAAGCCTACTCCCAACTCCACCCCCAAAGTCTCCAGGCATTTCTCAGAGCTGGGAGCCTAGTTAGTGTATGGCCAATTCTTCTCTGCTCACCCCCATGGTGACATTATATTGATGTCCGTCTAGAAGCTGGGAGACCCCAGGTTCAATTCCCCATTCTGCTACGGGCAAGTTCAGCCCACTTGTGCACTCTCCACCAGACCTACTTTACACGGTTGTTGTGAGAGTAAAATATAGGCAAAGAGAACGAAGATACCTGCTCTGGGCCTCCTTTGAGGAGAAAGTCAGGACAGGAATAAACTCCCTAAATAAATAAACTGGTTGGTTAAAGAATGAATCCTGTGTTGGAGACAAGTCATTTTTCCTTGTGGGGTTGAAGACAGTTCAAAGGAGAAGGGCCCCCTATCTGATGTGCACATTTCCCCCCTAGAAAACTGGCCTGACAAACCTTGAGACCCAGCTGGGTGGCATGGTTCAGAGCAGCAGCCTCTAATCTGAAGAACCGAATCAGATTGCCCGCTGGGTGACCTTTGGCTAGTCCCAGTTGATTTAGAGCTGTTCTCATAGAGCAGTTCTCTCAAGAGCTCTCTCAGCCCTACCTACTTCACAGAATGTCAGTTGTGGGGAGAGGAAGGGAAAGGTGTTTGCAAGCCACTTGGGGACTCTCTTGGGTTGTGAAAAGCGGGATATAGCCCCCCTCCCCAGCTCTTCCTTTCTTCTGGCTTGCGGTGCTTTTTTAGGAGAATCATGCCGTTCTATGTCTGTTGAAATCAGTAGACTTCAAAGGGCTCTACTGTGTCTAGTAGAGCCCTTTGTGATTCAGTGTTTATTTCTATGCTATGTATAAGAGTCTCCACTTATTATTAGCTCGTCACAGTATTTTTCCCTTTTGGGGATTGTATATTCGTGTTATTGTGTGTCCTATTTATTTGTTCTAAACTCCTAGATAGGGCCTGGAGCCTGCCCAAGATTACCAAAGCTCTTCTGATAATAAAAAATCATTTCCCCTGCAGAAAATGGCAGCTTTGGAAGGCGGAGACTGCGGCACCCTGTCATAGAATCATATCATAGAATCATAGAGTTGGAAGGGACCTCATGGGTCATCTAGTCCAACCCCCCGTACTATGCAGGACACTCACATCCCAATCGCTCATCCACTGTCACCTGCCACCCCTTTGCCTTCACAGAATCAGCCTCTCCGTCAGATGGCTATCTAGCCTCTGTTTAAAAATTTCCAAAGATGGAGAACCTGCCACCTCTCGAGGAAGCCTGTTCCACCAAGAAACCGCTCTCACTGTCAGGAACTTCTTCCGGATGTTTACATGGAATTTCTGTTGAATTAATTTCATCCCATTCATTCTGGTCTTTCCCTCTGGGGCAAGAGAGAACAATTCTGCTCCATCCTCTATATCAGTGGTCCCCAACCTTTTTATCACCAGGGGCCGGTAAACGCTTGACAATTTTACTGAGGCCCGGGGGGGGGGGGTAGTCTTTTGCTGAGGGATGTCGCCACTGCTGCCTGAGCCCCTGCTCCGCTTGCTTTCCTACCAGCGCCCCTGACTTCCCACCACCCGCTGGGGGCTGCTGCCCCTGAGGCAGCAGCTGTGGAGGAGGACGAGGACGAGCTGCAGCCAGGTACCAACTGATCCACGGACCAGTTGGACTGGGGGTTGGGGACCGCTGCTCTATATGGCACCCTTTTAAATACTTGAAGATGGTTATCAGATCCCCTCTCAGTCATCTCCTCTCTAGGCTAAACAGACCAAGCTCCCCCAACCTTTCTTCATACGTCTTGGTCTCCAAACCCCTCACCATCTTTGTTGCCCTCCTCTGGACACATTCCAGTTTGTCAACATCCCTCTTCAACTAGGGTGCCCAAAACTGAACACAGCACTCCAAGTGAGGCCGAACCAGAGCAGAGTAAAGCGGTACCATCACCTCCTGTGATCTGGACACGATACTCCGTTTGATACAGCCCAAAATCCCAATTGCCTTTTTAGCCACTGAGTCACACTGCTGACTCATGTTCAATGTATGGCCTACTAAGACTCCCAGATCCTTTTTGCACATGCTACTGCCAAGACAAGTCTCCCCCAACTTATCTTTAACTGCTCCTATTAAATAAAAGGGTAAGGCCACCTGGGGAGGAGTTAGGGCGGGCCCTATCCAGGATAAAAACTCAGAGGGCCCAATCAGGAGCCGCCAAGCAGCCAATGGGGAGGCGCGCAAAGTGCCTTCCTATTGGCCCCTCACCAGGACAGAACAAAATTTCATTCACCCAGCCCAATCTGGCTGCAGTCTACTCCTGACCACCACAGGGAGAGGAGGTCAGCAGGGCTGCCATGGGGGATGAGAACAGAGGCTTGGACAGGCTGCGCCAGCCCTTTTCGCCCCAAGGCTGTCCTAACTATCATGTCCAACTGTACATTGCCTCAGAACGCAGATAGAGCTGGCAGGGGGCTGCAGAGTGCTCCCCCTCCCCCCCTTCAGGCCTGCTGCGAAGGAACCTCTGACCCAAACTGAGGGGAGGGAGGCCTTTCCAACAGCAACGCAGGGGAGTCTGAGGGCATTCCTTTTGAGGGGACAGGACTTTCCCCTTCTGCCAAACAGTTGGCTGACAGGGAGGCCACAGAAAAGCCCCTTCTCACTTAAAATACTGCTCTGCCCGGAGGTTAGACACAGCCAAGACATGTGTCTTTCTTCTTTGCAACTCTCTGCAGATTTGAGGCCACTGCACAGCGTTATTCTGCAGAGGAAACTGGCTCTTTTGTCTCCTGTTTCATCTGCACAACAACCCTGTGTAGTAGGCCTCAAGTCTTTCAATTCAACAACAACAACCTGTGTGGGAGGCCTTAAATGTTTCTTCTCTACCACAACCCTGTCCAAAGTAGCCCTTTCTGCCTAGGTAGCTGATCTTTATACTCTGCAGGTGAGCTGTAATTCCAGGAGCTCTCCAGGCCACACATGTAGGTTGGGTACCCCTGGGTTGGAAATATTCCTGGAGGTTTGGAGGTGGGAATTCAAAATCATACAATGCCTCAGAGTCCAGCCTTCAAATGAGCCATTTTTGCCTGCAGTTGGTAGGGGGTGGTGCAGGAGTGTCCCTCCTGGCCTATGGGTTATGGCCAGCCCTTACCAGCAACTGTTTGTATTCTGGGGCACAGACAGGCAGACCAGCATCAGTCCTATGCGTCTGGAAAGTGCAGGAAGATCTAAATAAATATTTACAGCCTGAAACTGTAAATAGAGAACAAGTAAATGTCTGGAGACACATAGTAACTGAAATAACTGGCAAATAACCTTGGCCTGGCAAATTAAAAAAAAAAACAGTATAGAAAACCTTACTAAGGTCAAGACTGCTGTGCACAGAGAGTCTTAGAATCATAGAATCATAGAGGTGGAAGGGGCCATACAGGCCATCTAGTCCAACCCCCTGCTCAATGCAGGATTAGCCCTAAGCATCCTAAAGCATCCAAGAAAAGTGTGTATCCAACCTTTGCTTGAAGACTGCCAGTGAGGGGGAGCTCACCACCTCCTTAGGCAGCCTATTCCACTGCTGAACTGCTCTGACTGTGAAAAAGTTTTTCCTGATATCTAGCCTATATCGTTGTACTTGAAGTTTAAACACATTACTGCGTGTCCTCTCCTCTGCAGCCAACAGAAATAGCATCCTGCCCTCCTCCAAGTGACAACCTTTCAAATACTTAAAGAGGGCTATCATGTCCCCTCTCAACCTCCTTTTCTCCAGGCTGAACATTCCCAAGTCCCTCAACCTCTCTTCAGAGGGCTTGGTCCCTTGGCCCCAGATCATAGAATCATAGAATCATAGAGTTGGAAGGGGCCATACAGGCCATCTAGTCCAACCCCCTGCTCAACACAGGATCAGCTCAAAGCATCCTAAAGCATCCAGTGTATCCAACCTTTGCTTGAAGACTGCCAGTGAGGGGGAGCTCACCACCTCCTTAGGCAGCCTATTCCACTGCTGAACTGCTCTGACTGTGAAAAAGTTTTTCCTGATATCTAGCCTATATCGTTATACTTGAAGTTTAAACCCATTACTGCGTGTCCTCTCCTCTGCAGCCAACAGAAACAGCATCCTGCCCTCCTCCAAGTGACAACCTTTCAAATACTTAAAGAGGGCTATCATGTCCCCTCTCAACCTTCTTTTCTCCAGGCTGAACATTCCCAAGTCCCTCAACCTATCTTCATAGGGCTTGGTCCCTTGGTCCCAGATCATCTTCGTCGCTCTCCTCTGTACCCTTTCAATTTTATCTACGTCCTTCTTGAAGTGAGGCCTCCAGAACTGCACACAGTACTCCAGGTGTGGTCTGATCACTGCCGTATACAAGGGGACTATGACATCTTGTGATTTTAATCTGATGCCCCTGTTGATACAGCCCAAAATGGCATTCGCCTTTTGTACCGCTGCATCACACTGCCTGCTCATGTTTAGTTTACAATCCACAAGTACCCCAAGGTCTTGTTCACACACAGTGTTACCTAGAAGCATATCCCCCATCCAGTAGGCATGATTTTCATTTTTCTTACCCAGATGCAGAACTTTACATTTATCTTTATTAAATTGCATCTTGTTCTCATTTGCCCATTTTTCCATTGTGTTCAGATCTCGTTGAACTCTGTCTCTATCTTCCAGAGTATTTGCCAGTCCTCCCAATTTGGTGTCATCTGCAAACTTGATGAGTAGTCCCTCCACCCCCTCATCTAGATCATTAATAAATACGTTAAAAAGTACCGGGCCGAGCAGCGAGCCCTGAGGTACCCCGCTACTCACCTCTCTCCATTCTGATGAAACACCATTGACAACAACTCTTTGAGTGCGGTTCTCTAACCAATTCCCTATCCACTTAACTATCTGAAAATCCAGATTGCAGTCCTTCAACCTATCCATCAGAATATCATGAGGAACCTTGTCAAAAGCTTTACTAAAATCCAAGTAAACGACATCAACCGAATTTCCCCGATCCAGCAAACCTGTTACTTGGTCAAAAAAGGAAACCAGGTTGGTCTGGCAGGACCTGTTGGAAACAAATCCATGCTGACTTCCTTGGATCACCAAATTGTCCTCCAGATGTTTGCAGATTGCTCCCTTTAATATCTGCTCCATTATCTTCCCCACAACAGAGGTCAGACTCACTGGTCTGTAGTTTCCCGGGTCATCCTTACTCCCTTTTTTGAAGATCGGAATAACGTTTGCTCTCTTCCAGTCCTCCGGGACATCTCCAGTCCTTAAAGAGGTCCCGAAGATGATGGACAAGGGCTGTGCAAGTTCTCTGGAAAGTTCTTTGAGTACTCTCGGGTGCATTTCATCCAGCCCAGGGGATTTGAACTCATCCAGTGCAGCTAAATGCCTCTCGACAACCTCTCTATCCATGTTAACCTGCCACTCAGACACTATCCTTTGGCTACTGTCATCTCTAGATGTGCCTAAACCCTTTGACCTGTGGGAAAAAACAGATGTAAAATAGGCACTGAGCCTTTCTGCTTTCTCTGCATCTTCCGTTAGAGTTTGTCCATCTGCACCCAACAGTGGGCCTATTGCCTCCTTTACTTTACGTTTGCTCCTCACATAACTGAAAAATCTTTTCTTGTTACAATGGGCTTCCCTGGCCAGTCTTAGCTCACTCTCAGCTTTGGCCTTTCTGATGATTGATCTACAGTGCCTAGTAACCTGTAGGTACTCTTCTTTAGAGCTCTGTCCTTCCCTCCATTTCCTGAACATTTTCCTTTTCTTTCTTAGTTCCTCTTGAAGTTCTCTGTTCATCCAAATAGGCTTCTTAGAGCTCCTGCAGTGTTTTCGTCTTTCTGGGATAGTCATTGATTGAGCATGCAATAGCTCTTGTTTGAGTAGTGTCCACCCTTAGAATCATAGAATCATAGAATTATAGAGTTGGAAGGGGCCATACAGGCCATCTAGTCCAACCCCCTGCTCAACGCAGGATTAGCCCTTCACATGCTCCCTTCCCTTCCAGCATTCTTGTCCATGGTATGACACTCATCATGTCTCTGAGTTTATTAAAGTTTGCCCTACGAAAATCGAACATCCATGTCTGGCTACAAGCATCCTTGGCTCCCCATCTCAAAAGGAATTCTATGAGGACATGGTCACTTCCCCCTAGGGTCCCCACCTCATCCACCAACTCTTGCCTGTTGGTCAGTATTAAGTCCAGTATGGCTGAACCTCTTGTGGGTTCATCTACCATTTGATAAATGAAATTGTCAGCCAGGCAGGTCAGAAAGTTGCATGACTGAGGATGCTTCGCAGAGTTTGTTTCCCAGCACACATCTGGGAAATTTAAGTCACCCATGATGACAAGGTACTGCTGCTTGGATATTTTCTCAAGCTGCTCACAAAGTGCAGCATCCACATCCTCTCGTTGGTCAGGCGGTCGGTAGCAGACACCAACCAACACACTGTTTGTTTTCCCCTCGCTTATTTTCACCCAGATGCTTTCCACTGTAGATATGCTCTCCTTCACTAGAATTTCCTGACAGGTAAGCCCTTTCCTCACATACAGTGCCACTCCTCCACCTGAAATGATGCAGAACTGGGAGGAATTGGTTGCCATGTAATCTTCCCCTAAGAAGAGTCCCCAGTCTGATTTTCCCTTCACGTATCTGAGGACATGGCTCTGGAAAGCTGTAACCACTATGCCAAAATTCCCAAAGGTCAGTCCTCTCCCACACTCAACAAACATTCCACACCACAGGTTCTTGACACCCATAGCTCCACACCCATGCCCTCATTTGCCACCATGCCACCACAACCTCCCAGACAACACACACATTCAACCCCATGCCCTTACAGACTGGACAACTCCTCCCCTTCCTCTTCCCACTGCCAAGCTCTAGCACTCGTTGTATTCTTGGATACAACGGGCTTTGCCCCTAGTATTGGTATAATTGGTTTTTCCTACCTAAATGCAGAACTTTACATTTGTCCCTATTGAACTTCATTTTATTCAGTTTAGCCCACTTCTCGAGCCTATCAAGATCATCCTGTATTCTGTTGCTGTCTTCAGTTGTGTTTGCTACCCCTCCCAGTTTAGTATCATCTGCAAATTTAATAAGTATCCCCTCTAATCCCCTATCCAAATCATTTATAAAGTAGAATTAAAGCCCATTTTATGGTGGGATAAAATGGGCACTAGGCGAGTGTGGCTGGAGAAGCCTTCGCAGAGCCGTGGGGGAGGTGGGGCATTTGGGGGGAGGACAGGCCCCCCCACCCCGCAGCGTCCCGGGGGATTCTCGTGGCCGCAGAAGCCGGAGAGGTGAAACCCCCACCCTCGAGCATGTTCGCGGCTTCTCCCGGCCGCAGGATCAGCCGTGCCGCGAGAAGCCGGAGAGCCCCCCACCCCACCCCGGAGCATGGCTGGGGCTTCTCCCGGCCGCAGGAGTGGCCGGGAGAAGCAGGAGGAGGAGCACACCGGTCAGAGGACTCACCGCATTGGCTGCCATTGGCTGGGCGAAGCAGCTTTGCGCGGCTCCCCATTGGCTGCTTTGCCCTGGTTGGACACTCGGAGGGCCCAATCAGGAGCCAGACAGGGCCCACCCTAACTCCTCTCAGACAGCCCTTACCCTTTTATTTAATCCGCTCCCCAGGAACGGTTTAAAGATATGTTGAACAACACAGGCCCCAGGACAGATCCTTGGGGTACTCCAGTTGTCACTCTGTCCTGCTGAGGTCCCTCACCAAAGCCTCCCTTCCCAGGCTCCACCCCCCAAATGTCCAGGTATTAAATTATTATTCTTTACATATCTGTTATTATTAGCCCTGAGCCTCCGAGGAAGGACAGGTTATAAATTACTATTGTTGTTTTCCAACCCTGTACAGGCAGACCCACGGCGGAAAGCATAGCAAGACTCTGGAGGTTCAAAAGAGCATCTGGCTCTTTTGAACCTCCAGGGTTGCTCTGCCAGGTTTTTTAGTTTATACATATCAAGTTCATGCTCTGGGATAACTTTGACCTTTGTGATGCATGATCCCAAGTAAGCATATTTAGAATCATAGAACTATAGAGTGGGAAGGGGCCATCTAGTCCCGGCCATATAGTCCCACCCTCTGCTCAATGCAGGATCAGCCTCAAGCATCTCGAATAAGTATCTGTCCAGCTGCTGCTTGAAGACCACCAGTCAGGGGAAGCTCATCACCACCTTAGGCAGCCCATCCCACTGCTGAGTAACTCTGCCTGTGAACCCCCCCCCCCCCGATATCTAGCTGGTACCATTCTACACAGAGTTTAAAGTCTTTATTGCGGGTCCTCTCCTTGGCTGCCAATAGAAATAGTTCCCTACCCTACCCTCGGTGCTCGGCCTGGTACTTTTTAACGTATTTATTAATGATCTAGATGAGGGGGTGGAGGGACTACTCATCAAGTTTGCAGATGACACCAAATTGGGAGGACTGGCAAATACTCCGGAATATAGAGACTGAGTTCAACGAGATCTGAACACAATTAAAAAATGGGCAAATGAGAACAAGATGCAATGTAAAAAAGATAAGTGTAAAGTTCTGCATCTGGGTCAGAAAAATGAAAAGCATGCCTACTGGATGGGGGATATGCTTCTAGGTAGCACTGTGTGTGAACGAGACCTTGTGGTACTTGTGGATTGTAAACTAAACATGAGCAGGCAGTGTGATGCAGCGGTAAAAAAGGCGAATGCCATTTTGGGCTGTATCAACAGGGGCATCACATCAAAATCACAAGATGTCATAGTCCCATTGTATACGGCACTGGTCAGACCACACTTGGAGTACTGTGTGCAGTTCTGGAGGCCTCACTTCAAGAAGGACGTAGATAAAATTGAAAGGGTACAGAGGAGAGCAACCAAGATGATCTGGGACCAAGGGACCAAGCCCTATGAAGATAGGTTGAGGGACTTGGGAATGTTCAGCCTGGAGAAAAGGAGGTTGAGAAGGGACATGATAGCCCTCTTTAAGTATTTGAAAGGTTGTCACTTGGAGGAGGGCAGGATGCTGTTTCCTTTGGCTGCAGAGGAGAGGACACGCAATAATGGGTTTAAACTTCAAGTACAACGATATAGGCTAGATATTAGGGAAAAGTGTTCACAGTCAGAGTAGTTCAGCAGTGGAATAGGCTGCCTAAGGAGGTGGTGAGCTCCCCCTCACTGGCAGTCTTCAAGCAAAGGCTGGATACACACTTTTCTTGGATGCTTTAGGATGGTTAGGGCTGATACTGCGTTGAGCAGGGAGTTGGACTAGATGGCCTGTATGGCCCCTTCCAACTCTATGATTCTATGATTCTATGATTCTATGATTCTTCAACAGAGCCATCCTGTCCCCCCTCCCCCTCCTCTTCTCTAGGCTGAACACTCCCAAGATCCTCAGGCTTTCCTCATAGGGCTTGGCCCCCAGGATTTGGACCATCTTCATCACTCTCCTCTGCAGCCTCTCCATGTTTTTCACGTCCTTTTCATTTAAGAATATTTGTGTCTCTCCCACTTGGTCTTTCCAAGACCTGTTAGCAACTAGCAGGCTTAGGGTGGCCAACTCCTAGTTGGGAAATTCCTGGAGATTTTCCCCTCCAACTGCTGTGTTCTCCAGGGCAGTGGTCCCCAACCTGCGGTCCGCGGCCTGGTGCCGGGCCGCGAAGGCCATGGCGCTGGGCCGCGGCTCCCTCTCCCCGCCCCCCCCCCCCCGCAGTAAAAAACTTCCCAGGCTGCAAGCTTGCGGCCCGGGAAGCTTCTTACTGCGGGAGGGCGGGGAGAGGGAATCGGGGCTGGGCCGCGCCCGTGTGGGCGCGGCTCGCGGGCGCGGCCCGATGCGTGGGCGTGGCCCGATGCGCGGGCGCGGCCCGCAGGCGCGGCCCGATGCGTGGGCGTGGCCCGCGCGGCCCACGGGCCGCTCCCCAATGCCCTGCCGGTCCCCAACCTCAGAAAGGTTGGGGACCACTGCTCCAGGGGACCTGATCTCAGTTCCCTGGAGATCAACGGTGATAGCAGAAGATTGGCAAACCTGCCTAAGATCTTGGAGAGCACCTGCCAGTCTGAGTAGACAATACTGACCCTGACTGAGATGTGGTATCCCTTTAGTGTCACGCAGCTTCCTGCCCCCATCTGCCTAATTCCCCCTTGTCCACCACTGCTGGTGATGAAGAAACCCCTTAGGGCACACTTGGGGATTGCGTCGTCAGGAAAAGCCTGACCCCCACCCCCGCTGTCGCTGATCCCCCTCCCCAAACCTCTTTCCCACAGCTATGGCCTGTCCCTCCAGTGCCTGTTTTCCCTCCGCCATACGGTCCCCCTCCTTAATCCAGTCTCTGTTCTATTCCAGGGCAGGGATTTTCAATTAAGGATACTTACCGCATCCCCCTTGAACCAAACCCCCTCCTCTCCCAGCCATTTCTCTAATGAGAGGTGGCTGGTGGCAAATTAATTGTCCTGACAGTGTGACCCTAATCCGTCCATGTATTATAATTATAAGGCTGTGTATGTGTGTGTGTGTGCATGTGGCCCAGGGAAAGACCTTGGTTATTTCTGGCCTGCTGCATCGTAATTAACTAGCACGTGGCACCATCAGGCATAGGATTACAAGAGCCTTTTATTTATTTCCTTTTGATTCATACATTCCCCCCCCCCCCGCACTGGCCCCGGGGTAATTAAATCACTTCCTGCCTGCCATGTTCACTCCCTTAGCAAATCGCTCCCCCTTTCCAACCATGGATCTTGGCCACTTTGTTTGGCCCTGATGGCGGGGAATTAATGTTAATTAAAAGTGCATTGTTTTCAATGCTCACCGGATTACCATCCATAGAATATTCCTTTCCCCTGGCCTCATTTTAAGTGTATTAGCTTAAAGGGGAGCAACAAGCATCCCCTCACAAAACAGACTGCCTGGATGCAGCAATAGACATGCTTGGGTGTTCACCCATGCAGATTCACCCAACTGTATGTGTGAATAGGTTTCCCAGAATTACAGAATCATAGAGTTGGAAGGGGCCATACAGGCCATCTAGTCGAACCCCCTACTCAACACAGGATCAGCCCAAAGCATCCTAAAGCATCACTTCTTGTAGACGTCTGGCTAAAGATTCTGGGGGTAAATCAGGGAGAATCCAACAGGACGAAGAGCTGGGTGTCATCTGCATATTGATGACATCCCAGCTCAAACTGCCAGTGAGGGGGAGCTGAGCACCGAGCCCTGAGGTACCCCACTACTCTCCTCCCTCCAGATTGATGAAACACCATTGACAACAACTCTTTGAGTGCGGTTCTCTAACCAATTCCCTAGCCACCTATCTGAAAATCCAGATTGCACTCCTTCAATTTATCCATCAGAACATCATGGGGAACCTTATCAAAAGCTTTACTAAAATCCAAGTAAACGACATCAACCGAATTTCCACAATCCAGTAAACCTGTCACTTGGTCAAAAAAGGAAACCAGGTTGGTCTGACAGGACCTGTTGGAGACACATCCATGCTGACTTCCTTGGACCACCAAATTGTCCTCCAGATGTTTGCAGATCGCTCCCTTTAATATCTGCTCCATTATCTTCCCCACAATAGAGGTCAGACTCACTGGTCTGTAGTTTCCCGGGTCATCCTTCCTCCCTTTTTTGAAGATCGGAATAACGTTTGCTCTCTTCCAGTCCTCCGGGACATCTCCAGTCCTTAAAGAGGTCCCGAAGATGATGGACAAGGGCTGTGCAAGTTCTCCGGAAAGTTCTTTGAGCACCCCCCCCTCCTCAGAATCAAAAGATCCACACATTCAGCAGCTCTTTGTCAGGGGCACAGTCGAGGGTAGAGAAACGCAAGTGGAGTAATGCCCCATGTGCGAGACACACTCTGATTTTTAAGGAAGGATGTCTAGGTTCGAGCAAGATTCAAGAGTCATAGCCTCTAAACTGGAAACTCAAATCAGTGGGGGCTGGACATGGCTGTTTAGCAACAAAAGGGGGCACTTAGTACATGCTCAGAGGTACATCAGTATTATCTTAGCCTCCGTATTTGGGAAAGTATAGGGGCAAACCTTAGCTGCAACCCTAATCTATACTAGATACCTTCAACCCTCCAGTTTTGGGACTTCTAAGACTACCAGGTGGGGTTCAGGGTTCTCACTGAATTACAACTGATCTCCCAACTGCAGAGGTCAGTTCCAGGGAGGAAATGGAAGTTTCAGAGGGTGGACTCTATTGTATACTATAGAATCTAGGAAAAGCCTCTTCCCCCGGGCATAAGGTTATCAGTCACCAGGTGCAGGTTCGCAATCTTCTGCTATTACAACTAATCTGTAAAGGAAAGGACTCAGTTTACCTGGAGAAAATGGCTACTTTGGAAGGTGGGCACGATGGAATTATGTACCATTTAAGTCCCTCCCCTACCTAAATCTTCTCCTCCTCAATCTCCACCCCCGAAAACAAATTTCCAGCTATTTCCTCACCCAGAGCTGACGATTCTACCCAGGGACCACCCCCAAACCTACAAGAATTCCCAAAGCCAGAATTGGCAAAAAGGTGAGTCCCAGTAACACATCTAAAACTAACCAAAAAATTCTAGGGCAGGCTTTCTCAACCAGGGTTTCATGAATTCCTGGGGTTTCTTGACGGCCCTGGAAGGATTTCCCAAGTGGGTGGGAGTCAATTAATTTTGTATATATTTTAAAAATTCATTGAACATTTATCAGATTGATATGACCATATATAGTCATGTTGACCCACCCCCGCCCCCCAAAATGGCCCATGATGGTCCTGGAGGGGGTGGGGAGGGTTCAGGGTAGGTGTGTCCACAGCTCTGCTTCCCAACCATATTCTGCACATCACTCCATTTCTGGGGTTTCTTGAAGCCCGAAGAACGTTTCAGGGGGGTTTCAATTGTAAAAAAGCTAAGAAAAGCTGTTTTAGAATATAAGATTTTGTGAATCAAAGCTCACTTGATTCCAAAGTTTTGACTCACTAAATTATACATTCTGAAAAAAATTGTCGGACTATTATAATTCTGTTCTAGTGCTACAAAATGTGCTCCTACAGAGCATCCCTGAATGAGGATGCTATTAGAATGCCATTCCAGTCATGTGTACATCACCAGGACACTGAAATTCAGGGACATTCCGCACGATTTTAATGTAGCAGAAGGCTTGGAAATTGCAAACGCTACTAATTTGCAGTTCCGCAAGACATCGCACACAATCTGCCACACTCCTGAAACAGTCCCACAAAAAGCAATTCATTGTAGCGCTTAAAGGGAAATCGGGAAAAGTGGATTCACCCTCCGAAAAGCGCTACACTCTTGCAAACAATCTGCAACACTAGCGAAAAAGACCTGTGCGTTCCCATTGTTGCGGTTCCAGCAAAGTCCCTCCCCCTGGCTCTCTCCTCCGAACTTCCGGCAAAGCGATCGCCATTTTTTTTTCTCGGAGCAAGCAGAAAGCAATGAACCAGCGAGCCTTCATTCATCCAGTGAGGCTTCTCTGGCTACAGTCCCTCCACAGAAGTGCTTTAATGCTCCCCTAAGTCCCCAAGCACAACACAGCCCCGTTTGCAAGTTCCCTTTATTTTCGTCTGAAAATCGCGCCCATTCGGGGGGGAGGATTTTTCTTTTCACTCGGGGGAGCAGGGTAATGATGACTCACCAGCTCACACGCCAGCTAGATGGGTCTCTACGTTAGGAGGAATCAAGGCATATTCGTTGCAACGTGTGTATAGGCCAATTTTCTTTATTCCAGTAATAATTTCGTAATCTGCTTTGAGTCTTCAACAGAATGGTGGGCTGTAAGGGAACTAAATCAGTATGAATAGTTCAGGACAGGGGTGGCCAAACTGTGGCTCTCCAGGTGTCCATGGACCAGAATTACCATGAGCCCCTGCCAGCACATGCCACAGGTTGACCAGCCACGGTTTAGGAAGAATAGGCACTAAGGTGTCCAGCTCCAGGTTTGGGGGATGGAGCCTGAGGGAGGGAAGGGACTTCAGTGGGGTGTAATTTCTGCTTTCTGCTCTCCATGGCTTTTTGGGGGAGGGGCAGAAAGCAGGGGTTTTCAAACAGTTGAGCAGCAGGGACCACCACTCAGCTTTTTGGTTTATTTGGATGATAGGAGCAGGGGAAATTCTGTTTTAACTGCAGCTATCAAATTGTGTATTCATCTTCTCTGATTTCTGATATAGTGATTTGTCTGAGATGTAAGGAAACTTTGGCAGTGAACCTGGAACAGGTCTCTTCCTTTTCTGCTTGCTAGAAGCCAGCAGCAAGCATGGATAGATGGATGGATGGAAGGAAGGAAGGAAGGAAGGAAGGAAGGAAGGAAGGAAGGAAGGAAGGAAGGAAGGAAGGAAGAAAGAAGGAAGGAAGGAAGGAGGAAGGAAGGAAGAAGGAAGGAAGGAAGGAAGGAAGGAAGGAAGGTAGGAGGGAGGAAGGAAGGAAGGAAGGAAGGAAGGAAGGAGGGAGGGAGGGAGGGAGGGAGGGAGGGAGGAAGGAAGGAAGGAGGAAGGAAGGAAGGAAGGAAGGAAGGAAGGAAGGAAGGAAGGAAGGAAGGAAGATCTCTAGGGGAGTGCATACCGGTTTGTGGGAAGGATGAAGAGTTGAAAAAGGAGGATTGCCCTATCCCACTTGGTCACCAGTGATGGGTAGGATCACCAGATCCAGGATGGGAAATCCCTGGAGTTCTGGAGATTGAGGCTGATTTGGGGAGAATTGGAGATTGAGCTTCAGCAGGAGACAGTTTACCCTCCAAAGTGTTCCTTTTCTCTGTTGAGATGAGCTGTAATTCTGGGGGATCCCCAGGTCTTCTTAATCTAAAATCTAATTATTTTTGCCAGTTGCAAATTATAATTCTGGGTTTACTGCCATTGGTTTTGCTTTTATTGAGCTGGATCCTGCTCGCTTCCTGGCAGGAAAGCTTTTCAGAATTACATTACAAGATCAATCTGATTTTCTTTCATCTTCTCAGCCTTTTGGGGTGGTTGGTTTTCTGGAGAGCTAGTTTGGTGTAGTGGTTAGGAGTGTGGACTTCTAATCTGGCATGCCAGGTTTGATTCTGCGCTCTCCCATATGCAGCCAGCTGGGTGACCTTGGGCTCATCACGGCACTGATAAAACTGTTCTGACCAAGCAGTGATATCAGGGCTCTCTCAGCCTCACCCACCTCACAGGGTGTCTGTTGTGGGGAGAGGAATGGGAAGGCGACTGGAAGCCACTGTGAGCCTTTTTCGGGTAGAGAAAAGCGGCATATAAGAACCAACTCTTCTTCTTCTTTATTCATGCCCTTGCATTTGCTCAAGGGTGTGAATTTCGATTTCCTTGTTTGCACTCTTCTAAATGTCACAATAGCAATTGATGATGAAGAGATCAAATGTGCTCAAGAATTCATTTTTCTTGGCTCACAAATGGATCAGAGTGGTGGTTGCATCATGGAAATAAAACGTCGAATTGTTCTGTGTCGTTCAGCAATGATAAGCTTTCAAATTCAGATTCAGAGTACCTTTATTGGCATAAAATTGCCAATAAAATGATAGGCTTGAACTGAGCATGGACTTAGGCCTGATCACTAAATGTAGATTAGTTCGGTCATATTTCCAAGAGCCACTTATGGCTGTGAAAGCTGGATGATGAAGAAATCGGACAAGAGGAGAGTTGATTTGTTTGAACTGGTGCTGGAGAAGGCTTCTGCAGCAAAAATCACAAATAAGGAGATACTGCAGTGCATAAGCTATCACTGGAAGGCAAAATCACAAACTCCAGCTTACTTCTTTTGACCATATCATGCCATCCAACTCAATGGAGAGAGCAATTATGCTTGGACTGATCAGGACACCAGGCTGACAACGAACACAGTGGGTAGAGACAATCAAAATGGACACTGGCCAGAACATTATACAACTAAACAAAGCGGTGCAAGATTGGAAGACGTGAAGACAGCTGAGCCCCAGGATCACATGACTGAATGGCAAACATCATCAAACTTCTGGAGAAATGTCTGCAGATCCTGCCTTGGCATATCTGTTTTTGGACACTTAGAAATTAGGCTTCCCATCCACCAGCTGGCAGCTGGAGGTCTCTTGGGGGTGGGGTGGGGCTAGGGCTGCCTACTTCTAGGTACAATTTATCTCCAGGGGACAGAGATCAATTCACTTGAAGAAATTGGCCACTTTGGAAGGTCGGCTCTAGGGCATTCTACCACATGGTAGTCCTTTCCCGCCCCCAAACTCCCCCCTTCTTAGGCTTCACCCCCAAAATCTCTAGGTATTTTCCAACCTGGAGCTGGCAACCGTGTGATGGGCCCAGATGGCTATGGGGGAATCAAGAGGCATTGCCAGTGTGGCTCTCATGGAGCAAAGCACATCAATTAAAAATGGATTCTCACATCTGGCTTGGGAAAAACCTGGAGACTTCAGGGGTGGAGCCTGAGGAGAGCAGATTTGGGGGAGGGGAGAGACTTCAATGGGCCATAATGCCACAGGGTCCACCCTCCAAAGCAACCATTTTCTCCAAAGGAACTGATCTCTGTTACCTGGAGATTCGCTGGAATTCCAGGGGATCCCTCAGCCCCACCTGGAGGCTGGCACCCCTAATGAAAAAACAGGAGAACCCACCACCCCCATCCCTGAAGATAGCTATTCTGTGGCAACTAATCTCAGGCTGAGGCTGCCACCAAGGCTGGGGATATCCTGGAAGCACAACATGCCTCCAGTCCCCAGAGATCAATTCTCCTGGAGGAAACAGCTGCTTTGGAAGGTGGTCCCGAGGGCATTGCAGCCCACTCTCTCCCCTCCCGTCCTCACGCTTCACACTCCAGATCCCCAGAAATTTCCCAACCCAGGTCTAGGCTAGGCTGTCAAATCCAGACGGGGAAACTCCGAGGGACATCTGAGTTTGTGGAGGGCAGGATGGGAGCTCAGAGTCTACCTTCTGAATAGATTTGCCAGTCTCCAAGTGGGGCCTGGAGATCTTCCAGAATTATATCTGATCCCCAAATCAGTTCCTCTTGTGAAAATTGCTGCTTCCGAGTGTGAAATGGTTGGCATTTACTCTCCACTGAGATCCCTCCCTCCCTCCCTCCGCCCTGATTCCAAACCTTCCGGCATTTGTCAACCTGGAGTTGGCAACCCAGGGCTCTGAAGCTGCCAGCTCCTCCAAAGGACTTGCTTTCCAGGCCTCCAAGCTCAGTTCCAGGACCCTCCCTGGAAGATGGCAGCCTGAGGTCCCTGACTATGTCTCCCCTCTCCCTCGAAGGCCATCAGAATTAATTGAGGGAGACGTTGGGAGCAGTGGATTACTGGCAACCGGCTGCTAGTGGGGTGGGCAGCATTGCCCAAAGTCACCTCGATCCGGGTGTCCCCTCCCTTTCCCTTCCCCCCTCCCCAGCCGTGCTCCTGGATTAGTCCCTGAAGTATAGGCACTGACAGCTGACATCATAGCCTTCCACGCTTAAATCTTCCCCATTTCGTTGGCACTCACCTCTCCTTCTTTGTCTTCTTCCCCTTCTCTGTGCCCTCAGCCGCTGCACTTTCCCTGGACCCAGGCTCTACAATCTACGCTGCGCGGCGTCCAGGTGAGTTGCTCAGGTCTGCGGGCCAGCTTTTCCGACTTTCTTTTTTTTCCTTCCCCCCTTCCCGGGAGATATATGATTATTTGCAACTGATCCAGCTTTAGAGGGGTTTAGCTCCCTTGATAAAATTATATCTAATGATTTAAAGTTCTTACGTGTGTAATACAGCTTTGGGGCGGCTTTGTTGTGCTTAATTAAAAGTCCGGCCAGAGCTTTGGGAGTGCCACTTTTTTCAGCGTTTTCTGACCAATATCTTTCTTTCGGAGGACATGTTTGCTAGTTTCTTTAGGCCTCTCAAGAGAACAAGGAGAAATAGAATGGGGTCAGACATTCTCGGGTAATGCGAGGTGGTACGAAATGGCTGTGGAACTAAAGGCTTTCTTCAGAGTCCTGATAATAAAAGGGACTGGAGGGGGGATTAATTAGGGTCACAATTTCAAAGAAAAGAAATTGTATATTTTAGTAAACCAAACATATTTCTCTCTGGCTGTTAGAAAAGGAATGGGACAACTTAGAATTAAAAGCCTGTTGCCAAATGTTATTTTCTTTTATATTTGTACTCTGGAATTAGGGATGCCAACCTCCAGACACAACTTGGGAATCCCCTCGAATTACCGTTCATCTCCAGACTGCAGAGATCGCTTCCCCTGGGGAAAATGGATGCTTTGGAGGGGGGACTCTATGGCATTGTACCCCACTGAAATCCCCATCCTCCCCAGGCAACATCCCCAAATCTCCAGGAGTTTCCCAACGTGGATCTGGGCACCCTAACCCTCATCTCCCACTGCTGGCCAAGGGGAAACTTGTCAACCCTACCCTAGAAAAGTTCTGAAGAGTTTTCTATTGGTATGAGAATTTGGTCTGCTTAATGGGCTGGTCACCTGTCAATTCTGGCACTGAGGAATATGGATGGCCCTGCCTCATATCTAGATGGCTCTTCTTAACTACCTTTGGGTGTCTTAGATATATCGTCTAGCTGGAGCTATCTAACAAGTGATGCTGGAAATGAGATGTTTGGGGGTGGTCTGAAGCTCTGACAAGCACCCTGTGAGAGAGCGGGTTTCCCGTTCTTTTGAAGCAGCAAACCCCAGGTGCGTATCATGAGCCACAACACTGTCTCCATTTCCAAAATGGTCACTGTCCAAGAAACCTAACTCTCTGTTGCCTACTACTAATGAATCTTTGGCTTACATCACTTGCTTTCTTTTGTATGCGATGACAGTGACAGAAAGGTGATTCTGTCACTAGAGAAATGTTTAGAGGCGTTATCAGAACTTCTGCTCACATCAGAATACTTATTTTCCTCTCTTCCTTCTCACCAACATAAGGTGCCAACATAGAATGACCAAGGTAGTTTAAATTTCTTAGGCCGTAATTGTGGATTATGTTAGAGGCACCACATGGAAGTAATTTTGGGTATTTCAGTGAATATTTTTCCTCTCAGGTCTGATATTTTGGTTCTGGAGGGGAATTTTGAGTCTAGTTGGATTCCCCCACAATGTGACTTGGCTTTCTTATCTGAGTCCCCTAGATCCTTTTCTTTTTTTTGTTTTTATTTTGATGTTTTTATAGTCCCCCTTTCTCATGGGGACTCAAGACAGATTACCCCTAGAGAGTCCGTACGATCAATAAAATGAGACATCCAATAACCAGTGAGTTATACTAAAAGATCCACAAAGGTGCATAAATCACTAGTGGCTGAGGGCTATACTCCTGGATATAGCTTGTAAACAGGTTTCTGTTATGTGATTTTGCATCATCTCATATGTCATATGGTTTGGCTCTGTTTTTAGATTGCCAGTTGGTTCTATACCCCTAATCCTACTCACCGCCCATTAAATGTCCCCTCTCATCAATCGTCTTCACTCGTTCTGTGTCAACTCCCTTGAGTCCAAGCAAAGTTGGATGGAGAGAAACAGCTGCTTTGGAAGGTGGACTCTGTGATGGTGTACTTTGCTGAGATCCCTCTCCACCCCAAATGCCAAAATCTCCAGCTTTTCCCAACCTGGAATTGGCCCTCATGTGTGAAACAGTTTGTAAGTCTGTGGTGGAGGCAGGCTCCCCCAGTTGTGAACAAAAGCCTCTTGAATACTCAAAAATGACTAATATTCTAATCTTATACTGACAGGCTAGTAGCTCCCCAAATTACTGTCCTGTCCATTCATCCCACATATTGTAGTCTTCTGGCCTTGCTTGTAGTCTTTCTGGAGGCACTTAGCCAGGTTGGGCGAGAACCGATGGCACAGTCGTTCAGTCTGATGTGACGGGCCTGTCTCATTCTCGTGGTCACAGTGGCAAAAGGTTGCACTGCCACCGGTGATGACAAAGAAAGCAACCTGTCAGAGATACAGGAGAGGAGGGAAAGGCGGTTGTCAGCCGTTTTGAGACTCCTTCAGGTGGTGAAAAGTGGGGTATAAAAACAAACTTCCTTCATATTTGTATTTGCATGCCACATTATGCAGCAAAGAAATTTTATAAATTGGATCAATAAATTAAATTCAGCAGTATGGACTAGAGTCTTCAACTGTTTATCAAAGCAAGTTTGTGAACCCTTTTGTACAAGGCAACCCTGTTACCCTCTTGACTAATTCAGCATCATGCAGCTTGCAGAGGTCCAGGCAAAGAGGAGCTTTACTGACCTTCTTGGACAGGCTGTTCCATGAGGTCAGGGCCACGCTGTTTCTTTTCCCTAAAGAGAGAACCCAATCCTTACTTTCCTCCACCTTTTGGGATCTGGGGTTTTTCAGAAGAACCCCTGGTGGCACTGTCTTGAGTCTGGAGGGGTCTCTTGACAATTGGTGATAGCCCCAGCAATCCATAGCAAGTATTTTATGGGAAACCATGCTCCCCATTCTTGAAATTGCAAGAGCGACCAAGAGGCTTGACAGCAAGACCAGAGACTCATAAGAACACAGGAGAGCCCTGCTGGGTCAGACCAGGGAGAGGGCCCATCTAGCCCAGCCTCACGTCTCACACAGGGGCCAGCCAGTTCCTCAAGAGCATCAGTTTTCAAACGCCCTAATGCCGTGACCCTTACAGCAGGGTCGGTGGTGGCACGTGTGCACATGTGTGTGTGTGCATGCATGCATGTGCCACTGGTGCTTCTGCTTAGCGTGACATTCGCCGTGGCACTGGCCTCCTCTGTGCAGCTTCAGTGATCTCCACAGCTTCCATGAGCTCCAAGGCAGTGCAGAAGAGGCCAGTGCCATGCTGCCACCTCCGAGCTGTCTTGGCAACCCCCAGGAAAAGGCCGATTGAGAACCACTGCTTTAGAGGGCCAGTCATAGAATATAAGTTGATACCCAGAGTATGGATTTTATGTTGGATCAGCTGGTATCATTTAGAAACAAAGGGATTACTTAGCAGATCATACAGGAGACTGTTAGGTGGAAATGCAGTTTTATCCAGAATTTGATGGTTGATAACCATGCTATAACCATGCTATAAAGGCAAACGGTATCCCCTGTGCATCCCCTGTCATGTCTGAACCTTGGGGTGACGCCCTTTAGCGTTTTCATGGCAGACTCAATACGGGGTGATTTGCCAGTGCCTTCCCCAGTCATTACCGTTTACCCCCCAGCAAGCTGGGTACTCATTTTACCGACCTCAGGAGGATGGAAGGCTGAGTCGACCTTGAGCCGGCTGCTGGGATCGAACTCACAGCCTCATGGACAGAGCTTTCAGACTGCATGTCTGCTGCCTTACCACCCTGCGCCACAAGAGGCTCGTTACAAAGGGTAGAGAGACTGATCATGTTTGGAAGACCCAAAATGCAACGGAACAAAACTGCAGCTACACAATCAACTTCAGAACTAGTTGCCAAATTCTTGGCTGCAGTGATACGAAAGGATAATCAGCTAAGCAAGAAATAACTCTAATCCATGGGCATTTATAGTTGGTGTGAATTACTGATTACTGAGCATTCGATGGAGGAATGTGTAATTGGTTATCATTTTATCTTAAAGCTATGTAATCATTATGTATTATTAATGAACGGCTACTTACTTTCATATAGATGTTTTTATATGCCATTAAAGGGTTTTTTTTAATTTGAATTTGAAAAGATTATAAAAAGAGCCCTGCTGGGTCAGACCAGGGAGGGTCTATCCAGTCCACCCTCCCATCTCCACAGGGGCCAGCCAGGTCCTCTGCAGGGCCAGCCACAGGGCAGGGAGGCCTCCCCTTGAAGAATATAAGAAGAGCTCTGCTGGGTCAGACCAGGGAGAGGGTCCATCTAGTCCAGCCTCCCGTCTCACACAGGGGCCAGCCAGTCCCTCTGGAGGGCCAGCCACAGGGCAGGGAGGCCAAGGCCTTCATAAGGACATCAGAGGAGCCCTGCTGGGTCAGACTAGGGAGGGTCCATCCAGTCCAGCCTCCCGTCTCCCACAGGGGCCAGCCAGCTCCTCTGGAGGGCCAGCCAAAGGCCAGAGACGTCTTCCATGGTAAGAATATAACAAGAGCCCTGCTGGGCCAGGCCAGGGAGGGCCCATCTAGTCCAGCCTCCCATCTCACACAGGGGCCAGTCAGTTCCCCTGGAGATCCAGCCACAGGGCAGAGAGGCTGAGGCCTTCCCCTGGTAAGAATATAAGAAGAGCCCTGATGGGTCAAACCAAGAAGAGGGTCCCTCTAGTCTAAGGTGACCAGATATTCAAACTGTTAAAGCGGGACATGGGAGGGGAGGCAGGGGGGGGGCGAGAGCTGCAGGCGGGTGTGCTTTGCTGGGGGGGGGGGGTCTCTGCCGCCTTTCCCTGCTGCCTTACCTGCATGCCAGCAGGAACATGGGGAGGTGGAGAGCGTGCAGCCATCCCTGGCACATCGGCTCGAGAAAAATACAGGTGCCCGGGCTGGTGCAAAGGAATGCTGGGCATGCGTGGCAGCCTAGAGACCGGAAAGCCTGAGTGCCCGTAAGAGCGTGCGGGGACTCCTTGTGCAAACCACCCCCTCCCCCCGCCTCTCCCCCTCTCCACGCATGAGCGCGCCCGGCCAAAGACAAGCACCCAGGTGTTGTGTGGGCATGCACGCGAAAAACGACACGCTTCTTCCCCTCTTCCCCCCTCTTCCTCTTCCTCCGCCTGGACTCCGGTACTTGACTCCAGTGGCCACTGCTCCACGCCCCCATTCCCTTGCAGGGGGGGAAGGACAAATTTGTGCATGGCCACCCCCACTCCTGGCCGCTGCAGCCACCGTCGCCGCCGCCACTGCTCCGGAAGCGGAAGCATACAGAGGTTGCTACTGTGCCTGTGCTGGGGGAAATCCTTGAAGTTCTCGCAGCCACCATCATGGAAGAGGGCAAAAAAGGCGATGTTGCCAACACAGGATTTTTGGAGGATGCCCCGGAATACGTAGATATGGGTGGAGCCAGGAGAGGGATAAAAGGAAGGGGGGAAAGACGCTGGGGGTCGGGTGATTGGAGAACTCACTGTATGCTGTGGTGAACAGAATAAACCTCCAGCAGGCGGGTACGCATGCACGTGTCAGGGGGCGGGGGAGAGGCCAGGGCAGACGGGACATTTAAAAAATGCCGTCGGATGTGGTAAAAATCCTTTAAAGTCAGGACAGTCCTACCAAAGGCTGGTCACATTACTCTAATCCAGCCTCTCCTCTCACACAGGGGTCAGCCAGTTTCCCTGGATGACCAGCCACAGGGCAGAGAGGCCGAGGCCTTCAGACCATCTACTCCAGCATACCATCTCACATAGTGGCCAACCAGTTCTTCTGGACAGCCAACAATAGGGCACAGACCGACAAAAGGGCCAAGACCTTCTGAGATTCCTGGCATAAGCTAGCAGACTAACCCCATCCTGTTTTCATGGACCATTCCTCTGTCTGCAAAGCCTCACCAAACTGCATGCCTTTTTCAAGCCAATAAAGAATTATTCAAATTGGTAGTCTTGCAAGAATGCAGGGGAAACAAACCCATGGGCAGCTGGTGTTCTGTGCCCGCTCCTGTTAATGCTGCAATCACTGAATCGGTGGGCACTCTGCCCCCCCGCCATCTGTTAGTGCTGTGCTTATCTTGTGATTGGAAGTTCCTTGGGAGCAGAAATTGTCTTCTGCTTAAGCCATTTGGTCCCCAGTTCTATGCAAAGCTGCCCTATACTGAATCAGGACATCAAGATTAGACTTGTCTACATCAACTGGTAGCGACTCTCCAGGGTCTCTCCTGCCTGGTGGATAACTGGGGATAACAGGGATTGAACCAGGGACCTTCTGCATGCCAAGCAGGGGCTCTGCCACTGAGCTACAGACCCTCTTCATGGCTCTCCAGGGTGTCTTTCCCATCCCCTCCTGCTTGGGGATTGAACCTAGTTTCCAGTGCAACATAGATACAGATCTAGGACCTTCTACATGCCAAGCAGGGGCTCTGCCACTGAGCAACAAACCCTCTTCATGGGTCTCCAGGTTCTCAGGTGGAGATCTTTCCCATCCCCTCCTGCCTGGTCCTTTTAACTGGAGATGCTGGGGATTGAACTGGGGACCTTCTGCATGCTAAGCAGTGACTGTATCCCTGAACTACAGCCCCACTTTGTGGTCCTTTTAATTGGAGTTCCCGGAATTTCTTCATTGATTTATTTATAATTTAATTTCTACCCCGCCTCTCCTGACAAAGTCGACTCGAGGTGGCTTACAACAAGATAAAACAGAATAAACAATAATAATACAATTCCAGTAAAATCCCCTCAGTTAAAACCCCAATAGTCACAACAATATTAGCAATCCCACAGATGGCAGAATAAAACATCCTTCCCCATTCCAATAAAGTATTTCACATTTCCAACTGCATCCACCCACCAATGAACCAGGGACCTTTTGCTTACCAAGCAGAAGCTGTATCTCTGAACTACAGCCCACTTTGTGGCTCTCCACATCATCCACTGCCTGGTCCTTTTGACTGGAGATGCCAGGGATCAAACCTGGGACCTTCTGTATGCCAGCATGGGTTCTTCCAACTGAGCCACAGCCCCTTCCAACAGGCTTCTAGGAAAAACCCACAAAAGCTCGGCTAGGCTGGAGGGATGAAACATAGAACACAGGAATCCTGACTAAATAGTTCTAGTAGATAGAGCTGCCAGCTCTGGGTTTGGGAATTGCTAGAGATTTGAGGGTGAAGTATCAGAGAATAGGGATAATTCATTCATTCTTCATTCATTCACTCACTCACTCACTCACTCACTCACTCACTCACTCACTCACTCATTCATTTATTAATTCATTAATTCATTAATTCATTCTATTTATAAACCACTCCCCCAATAGGCCAGCTCAGGGAAGTGTACAACATCAATAAATAATATACACTGTAGAAATGTGGATGGAGAAACTCGCTGAATTGGCAAAAATGGCCAAATTAACAACCTTAATAAACTTCCAAGAAGAAAAGAAATTTACAGAACAATGGAAATGGTTTCTAAATTATCAATCTAAATAGATAAGAAATATGTAAAATAAACATGATCACGAGAACAGCTACATGCAGGTATTGATAATGTAAATACAGTATTATCAGATATTAATATCAACATCTGAGGCAGCCCATCTAGGAAGACTAAAGTGTTAGAATATTATAAGTATATATCCGGGCAGGAAAGTAACACCATGGAACAAAGAGTAAGAGTTTAAGAAGTTATATAACAGGTTAATGTATCGACATAAGTTAATAGAACTGTCGTCATACTGGGGAAAAGGTGGGGATATATTTAAGTAAAAGCGTCTTTGAATATGTTATAATAAATAAGTTATATGATTACAGTAATCTGAATTATGAAATGTTATTATATGTATATATATATATATGTATTAATCAATTAAAAAATTAAAAAAATATATAAAATATTACATGTTAAAACCATTTAAAACTATAACTACAGCAACACTGATTACAGCTAGCATTTCATAGAATCATAGAATCATAGAATTATAGAGTTGGAAGGGGCCATACAGGCCATCTAGTCCAACCCCCTGCTCAACGCAGGATCAGCCCTAAGCATCCTAAAGCATCCAAGAAAAGTGTGTATCCAACCTTTGCTTGAAGACTGCCAGTGAGGGGGAGCTCACCAACTCCTTAGGCAGCCTATTCCACTGCTGAACTACTCTGACTGTGAAAAACTTTTTCCTGATATCTAGCCTATATCGTTGTACTTGAAGTTTAAACCCATTACTGCGTGTCCTCTCCTCTGCAGCCAGCAGAAACAGCATCCTGCCCTCCTCCAAGTGACAACCTTTCAAATACTTAAAGAGGGCTATCATGTCCCCTCTCAACCTCCTTTTCTCCAGGCTGAACATTCCCAAGTCCCTCAACCTATCTTCATAGGGCTTGGTCCCTTGGCCCCAGATCATCTTCGTCGCTCTCCTCTGTACCCTTTCAATTTTATCTACGTCCTTCTTGAAGTGAGGCCTCCAGAACTGCACACAGTACTCCAGGTGTGGTCTGACCAGTGCCGTCTACAATGGGACTATGACATCTTGTGATTTTGATGTGATGCCCCTGTTGATACAGCCCAAAATGGCATTTGCCTTTTTTACCGCTGCATCACACTGCCTGCTCATGTTTAGTTTACAGTCCACAAGTACCCCAAGGTCTCGTTCACACACAGTGCTACCTAGAAGCGTATCCCCCATCCAGTAGGCATGCTTTTCATTTTTCTGACCCAGATGCAGAACTTTACACTTATCTTTATTAAATTGCATCTTGTTCTCATTTGCCCATTTTTCCATTGTGTTCAGATCTCGTTGAACTCTGTCTCTATCTTCCGGAGTATTTGCCAGTCCTCCCAATTTGGTGTCATCTGCAAACTTGATGAGTAGTCCCTCCACCCCCTCATCTAGATCATTAATAAATATGTTAAAAAGTACCGGGCCGAGCACCGAACCCTGAGGTACCCCGCTACTCACCTCTCTCCAGTCTGATGAAACACCATTGACAACAACTCTTTGAGTGCGGTTCTCTAACCAATTCCCTATCCACCTAACTATCTGAAAATCCAGATTGCAGTCCTTCAACTTATCCATCAGAACATCATGGGGAACCTTGTCAAAAGCTTTACTAAAATCCAAGTAAATGACATCAACCGAATTTCCCCGATCCAGCAAAACCTGTTACTTGGTCAAAAAAGGAAACCAGGTTGGTCTGGCAGGACCTGTTGGAGACAAATCCATGCTGACTTCCTTGGATCACCAAATTGTCCTCCTGATGTTTGCAGATCGCTCCCTTTAATATCTTCCCCACAACAGAGGTCAGACTCACTGGTCTGTAGTTTCCCGGGTCATCCTTCCTCCCTTTTTTGAAGATCGGAATAACATTTGCTCTCTTCCAGTCCTCTGGGACATCTCCAGTCCTTAAAGAGGTTCCAAAGATGATGGACAAGGGCTGTGCAAGTTCTCTGGAAAGTTCTTTGAGTACTCTCGGGTGCATTTCATCTGGCCCAGGGGATTTGAACTCATCCAGTGCAGCTAAATGCCTCTCGACAACCTCTCTATCCATGTTAACCTGCCACCCAGACACTGTCCTTTGGCTATGGCCATCTCTAGATGTGCCTAAACACTTTGACCTGTGGGAAAAAACAGATGTAAAATAGGCACTAAGCCTTTCTGCTTTCTCTGCATCTTCCGTTAGAGTTTGTCCATCCGCACCCAACAGTGGGCCTATTGCCTCCTTCACTTTACGTTTGCTCCTCACATAGCTGAAAAATCTTTTCTTGTTACAATGGGCTTCTCTGGCCAATCTTAGCTCACCTTCAGCTTTGGCCTTTCTTATGATTGATCTACAGTGCCTAGTAACCTGTAGGTACTCTTCTTTAGAGCTCTGTCCTTCCCTCCATTTCCTGAACATTTTCCTTTTCGTTCTTAGTTCCTCTTGAAGTTCTCTGTTCATCCAAATAGGCTTCTTAGAGCTCCTGCAGTGTTTTCGTCTTTCTGGGATAGTCATTGATTGAGCATGCAATAGCTCCTGTTTGAGTAGCGATTTCTAGAACCATCCCTTCAAATAGGTTGATATCAAGTTGATATGTAGGCACAACAGTATTTTTTAAAAGGGGGTCCTTTATATCTTATGGAGGGCAAAGACCCAGCTAGGGAATAATGCCATGCATAACTCCCCAGATAAACAAGTGATTTATGTAGTCTGGAAATTGGCTGTAATGCCAGGAGACTTCCACCTAGAGTTTGGAACTCTGCTAGTTAGGTTTGAGTGGGATCTACAGAAAGTGGCATTTACTTTCAATGCTTACAATCCTGCACTTTATTATTATTATCATTATTATTATTACTATTATGGTCACAGTCAGATATTTGACTGGTGGATGGTGTCCTGCAATTCGAGATCTAGCCATGTTCTTGGGGATTGCAGTTGCATCTTCACAAGCTGTTGGCTGTTTCAAGCAGCACTCTCTTCTGAAGCTGAGCTGGTGTTATTTGCTCAGTGCCCAGAATGTCAGCTGTTTCTCGAGACTTCTAGGCATTGCTTCAAGGGCACTGATGACATGATGGTAGTGTTCTTCTCCCAGAGGCAGTCTAAGTCTTCTTATCAGTCTTGGCATTTGGTAGTCTTCTCCTGTTCTTTCTTTTCTATTCTGCTGTCTTGCGATTGCAGTGTCAACAAGCCAAACTCTCTTGTTCTACAATTGTGATATCAGGGGTATCATGTTCCAGGTGTTTATCTCTTTGCAATTTAAAGTCCCAAAGAATCATGAACTTTTGTGGTTTGTGCTCCCATGAATGTCTGGCTGATGGAAAGTTGGAAAGTTGGCTTCTTGGAAAGTTGCCAGTGCAACATAAATGCAGATCTTTCAAAATGTTCTTTATAGTCAGTTTGAGCAGCTTTACTGTGGGCACTGACCATGTGGCTGACCGTTTCATCCTTTGTCAACGTTTGCTTTCATCTCTGATCTTCTGAATCTTCATCTTGCTACTATTCGTTTCAACTGCCTGCTCTTGTGTGGCCAGAATTAATCCTTTTGTTTCTTTCCAAATGGGCCCATTTTGGAACTACTTCCAGGTGTTTCCATTATCAGCTTTGTTCTCTTTGTTGGGTTGCCAGCTCCAGGTTAGGGAAGGAGACTTTGGGAGTGGAGCCTGCATAGGGTGGGGTTTGGAGGAAAGGAGAGACTTCAGTGGGGCATGATGCCATACAATCCATCTTCTAAGCTCCCACTTTCTCCAGGGGAACTGATCTCTGTTGGCAGGAGATGAGCTGTAATTCCAGGGGATCCCCAGGGCTCACCTGGAGGCTGGCATCCCTATCTCAGTATCTTTCAAATATTGCCCATGTAAGTGCATTTCCTTCCAGTTGTCAAAGCAAGTTTTCGTTTGTTTGTTGGTTGGTTTAATTGATTTCTTTGACCAGCATTGCTGGCTCAGGGCAGTTTACAGCATTTAAAATCATACGAATTCAGAATATACATAATAACAACAGTGAGCTAATAAAATCATCAATCAATATAAAATCACAAAACCGATCAGCCAGTTAATGTCTGTTGCTTCCAGCCTCCTTCTCACTTCTCACCTTCAGTGGGGTGCATTTATACAGAGGGATGCCTGGCAGATTGCAGACTTTGGGTCACCTTCCTGAAGTTTCTGAAACCTTAAATAAGTCTGCCTTGTCTATTTCAACGAGAAGCTTCCCTTTGCTTTTCTGAATGCAGCCCTTCAGTATTAGAAGCAATATGCAGAAGAAGAATGGTCATCAATCAGATATTTGATTGGTAGATAAGCTAAGGCAATGGTCAAGAGAGGGACATCCAGAATGAAATCCAACTTGTTCTTTGCCTGGTAAATTATTAGTAGTCATCGAGTCTAGTAGGTGTTTTGAATATAGTTTTCCCAGGACAAAATCTTATTAATCCACTCAACTCTCAGGCCTTTATGATCAAAAGATTAAACATCTTCCCTTCAGTGGTACACTCAGATATAATCTACCAAAGCTGTTGGAGAATAGGTTGTGCAAATTTTGCCAGTTGGAGCCTGACTCAGTATCACAGGTTTTACTCCACTGTCAAATTGTATGCTCAGACACCAATTTATCTAACCTATGATTGTCAATTTCCTTGGCCCTTTGGATAGCATTACTCAACATTTTTGGCTACTGTGATACAAAAGAGAAACTGGATGTGCAAGACATAATTTATTGTTGATGTAAGCAATTACTTATTGAGCATTTTATGGAGGAATGTATTTATTTATCTTTTACCTATTATCTGTTTTGTTCTCAGTTTCTGTGATTATTATTACTCATTTATGTGCAGATGTTACCTTTTATATGCCATTAAAGGTTTTGGATTTGAATTTGATGGGTAGATTCCGTTCCGCAGTTCAAGATCTGGCCAGATTCTTGGGAATTGCAGAGGTATCTTCATTGGATTCTGACGGTCTCAGGCAAAACTGTCTCAGGGAACCTGAGCTGGTGTTAGTTGCTTAGTGCTCAGAATGTCCAGGTGTTTCTTGAGTTCTTACGCTTTCCATTTTTCCTCCCATTAGAGGCTGCATGGAGCTGTATTCCAAACCCATGCTGATTATCAGTTTGCCCAGATTCCAGCGCTAGGGCTCCTTTGAGGCTTGTCCTTGCGTAGCTGCAGCTAATCTTGCCTGTGAAAATTGCAATGCTAAAATAAAATCTGGCTGCTGGTGAATTGGGACGGGGAGAGTAGAGTTTGCCAAAGGATTCAAAATGCTCCTTTCTGCTTCTTCCTGCTCTTAAGCTTCTTAAGTCAGCAGTTTCAAGAGATCTGTCCAAGAGTTCCCTTGGTGAAATTTTGGAATCCTTTTGCATACTCTTTAATGGCATGTTGAAGAAATATCCTTAATCTCCAATTGTTTTGCTTTTGCAGATGCTCCTAAGTTTTTTTCAAAGAGCAGAGGGCAATGTTTGTGTGCAAGATAAAAATATTGGAGCATAAGTCTCGTTTTCAGACTGCATTTGCTTTTTGTACAGGGTGGGAGGGATGGAGACGTGGGACTGCTGTAAAACACACTGGGTTCTTAGAAGTAAGATTACTGGTTTGTTGGGGAATAAGATCATATATTAAGTGAGCTCTTGTTTTTAAAATTTCCTTTAAACCACAAAATAAAAGATGCCACTGGGACTTGAATTTTAAGGAGGAAAATTAATGCTTGCTTTTTCGTTGTTTTATATTTTATACATTTATATCCTTGCAAATAACACAGATGTTTTTTTTTAATGAAGGAACACATCTGCGAATTTTATTTCAATTGTTAGGGTCAATAAGGCTTTTGTAATCCTTATTTTTGCAAATGGGACAGTTTGGTCTCTTTGAATATTTTGTTTTCTGTTCGAATTTGCTTGGCAGAAAGGATACCAAGCATGGAAGGAAAACTGTCTGTTAATTTTTGGTTACCTTTTCTTCTCCCCATTTTGGCTCAGGCTCACACTTAGAAAGCCCAATCCAACTAAAGTTAAGGACATTTAAATATTTCTGTGGGGAGGTTGAAGCACCAGCTCTGTTCCTTTCACATTCTTAATTTTGGCTAAATTGTGCCTATGCCTTTATGGTACGTTTTTTATTCTAGCAAGCACTAGAAATAATTTCCCTGATATTATTTAGAGATACTCTGGATTAGCAAATAATTCTTTTGGCCAAAATCTGTTGGATGTTCCCATGAGACCTGGAATCATTTGAGCTCCTAAACAGCCTCCATAAATATGCTCAGTCCTCCATGCTAGGTATTTCATGTCCCTGAGTCTAACAGAAGAACAACTGTCTAGTGAACTTGCTGTTCTTTTCTTCTCTTTTTTAAACTTACAAATTTTGGGGGAGGAGGGAGAAGGACTACTGGTATCATTTTGGTCTACCATACACCCTGAACTTTTAAAACCAACATAAACCCACATACCTCCTTTGTTGCAGAGGGAGAAAGGAAGCCAAGATGCTGACTTCTTGAGGGCACTGTCTGTCCTGCTTCATGTCTCTAGGGAAAGACGGATGAAAACTAGTTTATGTTCAAGGCTAGGGTTCACGCACCTGAGTGAACCTGCGCAAATTAGTCAGCCGTGTCAGCACATCTGCTGAACAAGTCAGCTCATCTGCACCAGGAAAGTGAAATTAAGCCCATTCACTCTCTCAGGCTAACCACTATTAAAAACAGCACTTTCTTTGCCATATGCATTTATGAGTTTGTTCCATCCCACAGCACTGTGGGGTGCAGATGACATCTTCCATAGAGGGAACCCAGTTTGGATACTGGAGTATCACAGAAAACCAGTTCTGCCCTTCCAAGATCAAGGTGATTGATGTCCTGCGCTGCTGCAGAACTCCCAAAAGAAAGAATGAGATCATTGGAGGTCAAAGTTCAGAAGTGCCTAAGATCCTTTGTGGTGGAAAGGCAGACTAAAACATCCTAAGTAAAAATAAATGAAATAATGTGCCCTAAGGACCAATGCGCAACTTGCACAGAACTTGGTTTTCCTGGGGAAGTTGGCAAAAGCAAAGAAGCAAGAGGGGACATGCCATTTGGGGAGCTGGCGTTCCCCTGCCGCCGCCATAGCTGGAGGAACCATCAACAGCTGCCGTCTTTCGAGCCCTAGATAGTGAAAGAGTGGCATTCTGTGGGATTAGTCTCTTAATTGCAGGAGCCTCTGTTTTGCTTTCACATCTGATCCCTTCCACAGAATGCAAGATTGTGGACTTGAGCATCTTGATTCATGGGACGGAGGAGCCCTCCTCAAAGTATTGGGCAGCATTAAAAGCTAGCACTCTGCCTGGGGAAACAGACAACATCAACCATTTCTATCCCTATCCGCTGCCACCACGGCACCAAAGCCAAAGGCTCCCCAACTAATCTATCTCTCCACTATTTATTAATCTATAAGAGCATTGCTGTAATACCAATCATGTGAGAACCTCAGAGGAGAGCTAAGAATGGACCTTGTACACAGTGCACCAAAGTGTGGTGTGGGTTTTGTTTTTTTTAGGAAACCCTCCCCCTAGCACCACCGCTGCCACCGCCATGCCCCCCCCCCCAGGGCTTAAGAGGAGAAAATCCCAAACCTTCGGATCTAAATGCCCAGAGAAGTCCTGGGCTGTAGAATCTCTTACCCTAGCTCTAAATCTCTTTTCAATTCAGGTTAAGCTTCTCTTTTTATTGCAGATTATAGGGATCTCCCACTGTATCACTTTGGGGTTATCCTTTCAACACATTTTGCTCTTTCTAGCCGGGGTTATTTTTTGTGGTTTCGTGGGGTTGGGAAGAAGCTGCCCTGGGCTTTTCTCCTTGATCTGTTCCCCTAGACTAAATTTCTGTTATGCTTCCTTGCAGAGGGATTCGACGGCTCTCCGGGCAGTCACCTTGGATCTGGAAGAGATCTAGGGAGAAGGTAAGGAAGCCTTTCTTTTTTTTTTTAACAAAAATTTGTCCCTGGGATGGATGTGTTTGCAATTTGACAAATGGTAGAATGTCATGATATTTCTATTGCAAATCATTCAGTGGTCGTTGCCCATGTAGATTTTCAATCTTTAGAAATATTAAATGGATAAAATTATATTTATTTTACGGAATGGGCTTGGAGTTGCTATTAGAGAATGGGCAAGTATTTCATTAATTACATGTGACATTTTATAACTTTTCTGTTCCGATGAATTTCCATAAAATCTCAATCCACTTTTGACCCTATGAGAGAATCGTTTTGCTACCTTGGAATTTCCTTGAAAAGAAGCAGCCAAAATTTTGCTTTCCCCAATGGATGGCATCCTTCCTACTAGCCATACAAAATTCAGAAAATTGCCATACACAGCCAAATCTTGCATTTAAATGTTCAGTGAAGGAAAATTGGGGAAAATAGACCAAGGTTTGCAATATGATTAACTTGTCTTGGAGAGAAAATTTGGGTCCATTTTGACATAAATGAATATAATTGCCATTTATTTTCTACAATAGCTAGCTCATAAAGAACTTTCCTTTGTAAAATATCTGAAACAAAATTATTTTTTAAAACAGAAATCTTCCATCTCCTCTAGGAGTCCGTTATGAGAATCTCGGTTCTTTGAGGGGTGAAGTCCTCTCCTAGCCTAGAGACGGCTAAGTGTAGACAGTTTATCTTCTTGGAAACCAACATTTTGTCTCATTGAGGAGAAAATGACATTTTTAACAAAGAGCAGCTAAAGTTTGAGTAAGAAAGAGATAGTTGACTCTTTTAAAGTCCAATCATATGGATGGTGATGTTTATCTTACACAAATAGGATGTGAGCTCTGCTATATCAAATATGTCTTTTGATCAATGAAAAAGGATTGGATTCTGTTGGAAACTTCTTTTTAAAGGCATAGATTGGTAAAAAAAAACAAATTCATTAGATGATTAGGAGCAGTCAGTGTTTTCAGAATTTAAATGATTTTATTTTAATATTAAAAAGGAAAACGGGCAGGATCAATTGTGTCTTTGCATTTGGTGGACTTTTTGCCTTTTCCAGCAAACTCTTTTTTCATTTAAAATAGTTGAATCTCCAGCATATGTATTTGCTTATAAATGAGAATTTTTTAAAGATGCACCTTTTCTTTTTGCTTTTTGAATCTAGCATTGGCTAGTAGTTTGTTTTTTAATTTAACCTCTGAGAGTGGCTTATAGTATTAGAATAAAATATATATTATTACTTAATATTAATACAACCAAACTTCAAAGCTCCTCCAGATTAACACAAAGGTTAATGTTGTTTGTATATATGTGTGTGTTTAACTTGTTATTTCAAAGCATTGTCTTGATCTGACTGATATAAAAAGAATCAACCAACCAACAAATGGTGACCACCCAGCCAACCCCAAAGCTTTTTGTTTGTGCTTTGAAGGATTCTCCGTGCCTTCTTCCTGGATGGCGTATAAACCTATAATCCCTGACACTGAGAAGAGATGGCGTTGTTTTAAATGGGAAAAATATCTAGAGCAGTCTACCATCTGCCGCTCTGTGCCCGTCTGCCCACACATTTTGTTAAGGCCAAAAGAGAGTGGTCAGTTTCCTGACCTTAAGCAGTTCGTCTATCCCAAGGTCTAAGATGTCAATCACTCCTATGCTGATATTGTATATTTTTCTAGAGAGCGTTTGCAATTATTCTGTCAATACAAATAAAAATAGGTTTAAAATCTCCACTTTGGGAAAAGAGAACCAGATTTTCAACAGCAACAAAAATGCCTGTCCCATTTGAAGCCATTCGATTAGCAAATAAAAGTTTTGTTTTGTTTTAAAGTAAAGATAATAGAAAAAGATGAAAATTCAATTGATCTGTATTCATCAAACTCCTACTTAATATTTTGACTTTGTAATACCCTTCAAAAATGGTGTGGTTTGTGAGAGCTTTGACTTCAAAAAACATTGGTGGTATTCCCATAAAAATTAAGATTTTATAACTAGAGGTAAAGTGCTGAGTATATCAGGATCATATATATGGTCATGGGAAGTGCTGAAATTGTCTCTGATTTAAGGCAACTCTATAGGGTTTACAAATGAGCCTCTTGTGGCGCAGAGTGGTAAGGCAGCTGTCTGAAAGCTTTGCCTATGAGGCTGGGAGTTCAATCCCAGCAGCCGGCTCAAGGTTGACTCAGCCTTCCATCCTTCCGAGGTCGGTAAAATGAGTACCCAGCTTGCTGGGAGGTAAACGGTAATGACTGGGGAAGGCACTGGCAAACCACCCCATATTGAGTCTGCCATGAAAACGCTAGAGGGCGTCACCCCAAGGGTCAGACATGACCCGGTGCTTGCACAGGGGATACCTTTACCTTTACCTTTATAGGGTTTACAAGGCAAGAGCCATTCAGAGGTGATGAGCCATTACCTGCCTCTGCCTAGCGACCCAGAACTTCTTTGGTGGTCTCCCATCCACTAAGACCCAGCGTGGTGTCATGATTAAGAGCTGCAAACTCAATTTAAAGAACCAGGTTTGATTCCCCACTTCTCCTTCACATGAGTGACATTGGGCTAGTCACAGTCCTGTTAGAGGTGCTCTCACAGAGCAGTTCTCTCAGAGCTCACTCACCCCAATGACCTCACAGGGTGTTTGTTTTGGGGAAAGGTGTTTGTAAGCCACTTTGGGCCTCCTTCAGGTAGTGAATTGAGTGGCATAAAAAACCAGCTCTTCTTCTTGTAACCATGGCTAACCCTGATTAGATTCTGAGAACAGATAAGATCAAGCTAGCCTGAGACAAACAGAGGTGGTTTGCCATGACCTAATTCTACATTGCAACCCTGGACTTCCTTGTTGGTCCCCCTTTCAAGGACTAACCAGGACCATCTTCTTAGCTTCCAAGATCTAACAAGATCAGGCTAGTTTGAGCCATCCAGGTGAGGGCAAGAGACAATAAGAAGTGCTTTTCCATTGCCTTCCTCAACGTAATAACCCTCGACTTCCTCCGTGGTTTCTCATCCAAGTACTAACTGGGGTCAGACCTGCTTAGGTTCAAAAATCTGGTGAGATCCAGCTAGCCTGAGCCATCTGGGTCAGTGGTATATATTGAAGCAACACCAACAAAAGGACAATTTAGAATAATGGGTAGCATGCCCAGTAGTGGATCCCACCTGCCACCGTCCACCGTGTACCCCCCTCCCCAGAAACTCAAGCAGGGGTGGCCAAACAGTGGCTCTCCAGATCCTGGCAGGGGTTTATGGTCATTGCATTCCATGGGCATCTGGAGAGCCACCATCTGGGCACCCTTGAACAAGAGCAATGTTCTTTTCCTTCTCATTTCCCCAGGCACCTGTATGCCAGCCCACACCCGTCCAGCTCTTGCATCTTATGAGAGTTCAGGAACCCTGACTGCGCAGGCACACTTCATACCAGGGGGGTGAGGAACTTGGTTTTCAGAGCTAGTTCTGTCAACTAGCATTCAGCGTTCCTGGGAATTGGCTACCTGTTTTTTTTTTGGGGGGGGTTCTGGGGGGGTCCACATTCTAGTAAAAAGATTCGAAATTTTAAAAGTAAGATATAACTTTAAAAAATGTTCCATTGGCCTATACCATCCTCACCCATGCATGCTTGCTTAGAAGCCACCTCCATTGTCATTGTTTTCTCCTGAATAAGGATCACAACATTCCATGTTTATTATCTATTTATCTATTTATCTATTTATCTATTTATCTATTTATCTATTTATCTATTTATCTATTTATCTATTTATCTATTTATCTATATACTGCCCTCCTTGGAGGCTGAGGGCGGTTTACATACAACGTATAAACAATACATGAAACAATCCATAACATATAAATACCATAACAATAATATGGTATTAGGTAACAATAATATAACAAATAACTGAATTGTAACAGTGCAAACGATGCAACAGATCCAGAGCCCTCTGGTGGAGTTCTGGGAGGGAGGGACCAGGGGCCCTTCAGACATTGTTGGTTATGCCTGGTCTCAACCAAATGCCTGGCGGAAGAGCTCCCTTTGCAGGCCCTGAGGAAGTTTTAGTTCTGTCAGGGCCCTGATCTCCTCCAGGAGCTCTTCCACCGGGGGGGGGGGGGGGCAGGACAGAGAAGGCATCTTTAGGGCCAGGGGCCATTAGCCAATTGGTGGTGGTGGAGTGCAGAGCTCTTTTGGGGGCATAGGCAGGGAGGTGGTCCCTCAGGTACACTGGGCCCTGACCGTGTATGGCCTTGAAGGTAATTACCAGAACCTTTAGCCTGATCTGGAATTCAACTGGCAACCACTGCAGTTGATGGAGAATGGGCCAGATGTGGGACCTCCACGGTGTTGCTGTGAGGACCCTGGCCACTGCGTTTTGGACCAGCTGTAATTTCTGGGTCAAGGCTAAGGGTAGGCCTGTGTAGAGTGAGTTACAGAAGTCCAGTCTAGAAGTGACCGTCACATGGATCACTGTGTTCCGGGGCCAGGTAGGGCACTAGTAGTTTGGCTTGGCGGAGATGGTAAAATGCCAGCCGCGCTACCTTTGTGACCTGGGCTTCCATTGTGAGGGAAGCGTCCAGAATCACGCCCAAGTTCCAGGTGGAGTGGGCTGAAGAGAGCTGCACACCGTCCAGGGTTTGTGGGTATCTTTTCAGTATTCTCAAAGGGAAAGAGGAATGCTTGCAGAAATGATGGATCACCTCTCTTTCTTTCTCAAAACACCAGAGAAATTGTTCTTTGGCAAATTTAATGCATTTCTCCAAGCAATGCTAAATACACCTTAATGCTAAATAGCCTTAATCTGGCAAATTGACCCTTATCTGACACTAAGGTGCCTTATGAGTCAGCCTTTTGCTCAATCTCCCAATGTCAGTATTGTCTACTCCTGCAGCAGCCCACTGATTGATCTTTCAAGGTTAGTATTGTCTACTCTGGCAGCCGCATAAGAACTGGAACCTTCTTTATGCAAAGCTCTACTGATCAGCCATGGCCTCTCCCCATGGCTAAGGCCACAAAAACTAAATCTGTTCCTCTTTGAGGCTATGTTCTAGCCTAACACTATTGACTGACACTGTTACTCTCCTGGAGTCTACAAAGCATTGTAAACAACCAATTTGAAATCTAGGTTCCCATCTACCTAAGGTGTCAGGCACAGGAAATGGAGAAGGATTTGACAGACTTCTGACAGCTCCCAAGGGAGCTGTCATTTATGGAAGGAGCTGTGGTCCTATGGTAGAACATCTGCTTAGGGATGTCAGAATTCTCGGGTTCAATCCCCAGGATCTGTTAGAAAGACCAGACAGGAGGGGATGGGAAAGATCTCTGCTTGAGACCCTGGAGAGCCAGGAAGTAGAAGAGCCTCTGCTTGGCATGCAGAAGGTCCCAGGTTCAATCCCTGGCATCTCCAGTTAAAGGACCAGGCAGGAACGGATGGGAATGCCTGAGACCCTGGAGAACTAGGAAGTGGAAGAGCCTCTGCTTGGCATGCAGAAGGTCCCAGATTCAATCCCCGGCATCTCTAGTTAAAGGACCAGGCAGGAACAGATGGGAAAGACCTCCACCTGAGATGTTGGAGAGCCAGGAAGTGGGGCTGTAACTCAGTGATGAGCAGCTGCCAGTCTGAGTTGACAATACTGACCTTGACGGACTGAGGCTCTGGTACTGTATGAGGCAGCTTTCATTCTATGTGCACAGAATCTTGTCCTTGACCCAACATAATCTTGTGTTTTCCCAGTCCGGGCTGACTAGGAGTTTTGCAGTTCACCATTGTTGGTGGAATGTGTCATCAAATCACAATTTATGGCCATCCTGCAGGGTTTTCAAGGCAAGAGACGTTCAGATGTGGTTTGCCATTGCCTGCCTTTGCATAGTGACCCCGGACTTCTTCAGTGGTCTCCCATCCAAGCACTAATCACAGCCAACCCTGCTTAGCATCCAAGAGCTAATGAGATCAGGCTAGCCTGTGCCATTCATGGCAGGGGTTTGCGATTGTCTGGCTCTGTGTCGCCACCCTGGACTTCCTCAGAGGTCCCCCATCCAAGCACTAACCAGGGCTGACCCTGCTTAGCTTCCAAAAGCTAATAGGCCCAGCTAGCCAAGGCCATCTAAGAATAATTTTTAAAATGTGTTCTCAGCACAAAAAGAGCAACAATAAATGCTGGAACAGTTTGCTGGAGCAGCTGACAAACTATTCTCTTCAGTGCATCCTGACAGGTCTCTTCTGCCACCATAATTTTTGAAACTTTTTTTAAAGAAAGGAGCAAAACTTTAAAACGCTGTGTTGCTGCTGTTGGTTTGTCTTAAAGAGAGGTTCGAAATAGAGAAGTGTTACCCAACAGCAATCCCCCCCCCATCTAAAGTGTTAAAAAGCAGCAAAAGAGCAGTCTATCAAACTGGGGTTGTTCTTCCCCTTTCTTTGTTTGAGAAGAGCCAGGAAATCTTTCAAATTGGAGGGGAAGCCCCTTTGAAGTTGGGGGAGGGGGGGAATGTGCACAGCCAAAATGCCCAGCAGCCTCTTCATCACCTATTTTGGAGTGGGGAAGTGTTATCTGGGCAGTCCCCTCACCTATCCACCCTGTTGTTTGTCCTTCCCCTGAACAGATACTGGTTTCTAGGTTGTCTCTTAATCTTGCAAGTTGAATACCAAAATCACATCAGCCTTGCAGAGACAAAAGAAGTGGGGGAAAGGAAATCAACACCCCCTCCCCCCAGGAGACTCAAGGACACTGGCCTGGGGCAAGAATTGGGGTTAGCAAGTAGGTGGGGGCAGGTGAAAGAAATGTCGAAGAAACCGGATCAATAAGGAGGGAACAGGGACTATACTTTTACATTGATATGAGGGGTAGATATCTATGTTGTGTTAGATTGTTTTTATATTAGATATTTAAAGCAGAGCCAGTATAGTGCAGCGGTTAGTAGTGTCAGACTAGGATCCGAGACCTGAGTTCAAATCCCCTCTTGGGTTGTCAGGTCTCCTCCCCTGCCCTGGCCATCGGCAGCAGATGGGGGGTTAGGGCTGTCCAATGTAAATTGAGAAACTCCTGGAGATTTGGGGATAGAGCCTAGAAATGAGTGGGGTGCAATACAATAGAGCATTGGCTTTCTCCAGAGGGACTGGTCTCTTCTGTCTGGAGATGAGCGGTCATTCCAGGGAATCCCTGGACCCCAGAATTCTTCCTTCATGTTCTCAGGAAAATGTTGGCTCTTTTGCAAGACAGAAGACTGCAAGTTGTTGTAGAAACATTCCAAAGTACCAGTTTTACAAAAGGGAAGAGCTCCAGCTGAAATTCTGACAACATGAAGGAAGAATTTTGAGAAACTTTGCTGAGAAACTTTGAGAAACTTTGCTTTTGTCCTTTGCTAAGGACAAAACAAGGAGCTGAAATCCAGACACTCGTTTTTTCAGAGCTTTTTACTACTTCTTCACGTCCACCAATTTATATGGTTAACAGCCCCCAATCTCAACAATTTACAACATAAGAAATGAATCCCAAGAAAGCACAGCAAAAATTGGAACTTACAATTATTTCATTGTCTATTGATATATGAGATATGGAAACATGTTTTTGTAGTACAATATTACTGATGTTAAACAAGAAATTGGTTAAACAAGAAATGACAAGACTGAACATCGACATTTTAGGAATCAGTGAACTAAAATGGACAGGAATGGGTGAATTTAATTCAGATGACCATCAGGTATACTATTGTGGACAAGAATCTCGCAGAAGAAATGGAGTAGCCTTCATAATCAATAAGAGAGTAGGAAAAGCAGTCTTGGGATACAATCCCCAAAATGACAGAATGATCTCAATTCGAATCCAAGGCAAACCATTCAACATCAGAGTAATCCAGGTCTATGCCCCAACCACTGCTGCTGAAGAGGATGAAGTTGATCAGTTCTATGAAGCCCTACAACACCTTCTAGAAGCAATGCCAAAAATGATGTGCTTATCATCATGGGGGATTGGAATGCTAAAGCAGGAAGCCAAAAGATAACTGGGATAACAGGCAAGTTTGGCCTTGGAGTACAAAATGAAGCAGGGCACAGGCTGGTAGAATTTTGTCAAGAGAATACAATGGTCATAGCAAACACTCTTTTCCAACAACCCAAGAGACAACTCTACACATGGACATTACCAGATGGTCAACACAGAAATCAGATTGACTATGTGCTCTGCAGCCAAAGATGGAAAAGTTCTATACAGTCAATAAAAACAAGACCAGGAGCTGATTGTGGTTCAGATCATCAGCTTCTTGTTGCAAAATTTAGGCTTAAATTGAAGAAAGTAGGGAAAAGCACTAGGCCACTTAGGTATGAACTAAATCATATCCCCGACGAATATACAGTAGAGGTGACAAATAGATTTAAGGAATTAGATCTGATAGACAGAGTGCCTGAAGAACTATGGACGGAGGTTCGCGACATTGTACAAGAGGTAGCAACTAAAACCATCCCAAAGAAAAAGAAATGCAAGAAATCAAAATGGCTGTCTGAGGAAGCTTTACAAATAGCTAAGGAGAGAAGGGAAGTGAAAGGCAAGGAAGAAAGAGAAAGATACACCCAATTGAATGCAGAATTCCAGAGAAAAGCTAGAAGAGATAAGAATGCCTTCTTAAATGAACAGTGCAAACAAATAGAAGAAAACAATAGAATGGGGAGGACCAGAGATCTTTTCAAGAAAATTGGAGATATGAAGAGAACGTTTCACGCAAAGATGGGTATGATAAGGGACCAAAATGGTAGGGACCTCACAGAAGCAGAAGAGATTAAACAAAGGTGGCAAAATTATACAGAAGAACTATACAAGAGCGAGCTTAACATCCCTGATGACTACAATGGGGCAGTTACTGACCTGGAGCCAGACATCCTGGAATGTGAAGTCAAATGGGCCTTAGGAAGTCTGAGCAACAATAAAGCTAGTGGTGGTGACAGCATTCCAGTTGAACTATTCAAAATCTTAAAGGACGATGCAGTAAAAGTGCTACACTCAATATGCCAGCAAATTTGGAAAACTCAACAATGGCCACAGGATTGGAAAAGGTCAGTTTACATTCCAATCCCAAAGAAGGGCAATGCCAAAGAATGTTCAAACTACCGCACCATTGCACTCATTTCTCATGCTAGCAAAGTTATGCTCAAAATCCTACAAGCTAGGCTCCAGCAATATGTGGACCGAGAACTTCCACAAGTACAAGCAGGATTTCGAAGAGGCAGAGGAACTAGAGATCAAATTGCCAACATACGCTGGATCATGGAGAAAGCTAGGGAGTTCCAGAAGAACATCTACTTCTGCTTCATTGACTATGCTAAAGCGTTGTGTGGAGCACAACAAATTGTGGCAAGTTCTTAAAGAGATGGGAATACCAGAGCATCTTATTTGTCTCTTGAGAAATTTATATGCAGGTCAAGAAGCAACAGTGAGAACTGAACATGGAATCACTGATTGGTTCAAAATTGAGAAAGGAGTTCGGCAAGGCTGTATACTGTCGCCTTGCCTATTTAACTTGTATGCGGAGCACATCATGAGAAAGGCGGGATTAGAGGAGTCACAAATTGGGATCAAGATTGCAGGGAGAAATATCAACAACCTCAGATATGCAGATGATACCACTCTAATGGCAGAAAGTGAAGAGGAACTAAAGAGCCTGTTGATGCGGGTGAAGGAGGAGAGTGCAAAAGTTGGCTTGAAACTCAACATCAAGAAAACAAAGATCATGGCATCTGGTCCTCTCAATTCCTGGCAAATAGATGGGGAAGAAATGGAGATAGTGACAGATTTTATTTTCCTGGGCTCCAAGATCACTGCAGATGGGAACTGCAGCAAAGAAATTAAAAGACACTTGCTCCTGGGGAGGAAAGCTATGGCAAATCTAGACAGCATCCTAAAAAGCAGAGACATCACCCTGCCAACAAAAGTGCGTTTAGTCAAGGCTATGGTATTCCCAGTTGCAATGTATGGCTGCGAAAGTTGGACCATAAGGAAGGCCGAGCGTCAAAGAATTGAGGCTTTTGAACTCTGGTGCTGGAGAAGACTCTTGCGAGTCCCTTGGACTGCAAGGCGAACAAACCGGTCAGTCCTAGAGGAGATCAGCCCTGACTGCTCTTTAGAAGGCCAGATCCTGAAGATGAAACTCAAATACTTTGGCCACCTCATGAGAAGGAAGGACTCCCTGGAGAAGAGCCTAATGCTGGGAGCGATTGAGGGCAAAAGAAGAAGGGGACGACAGAGAATGAGGTGGATGGATGGAGTCACTGAAGCAGTCAGTGCAAACTTAAATGGACTCTGGGGAATGGTAGAGGACAGGAAGGCCTGGAGGATCATTGTCCATGGGGTCGCGATGGGTCGGACACGACTTCGCACATAACAACAACAACAATTACTGATGTGCTATAGTGTGGAATACAGGACACCTTTTAGCATGTTCTATAAAATCAGAAGAAGAAGAGCTGGTTTTTACACCCTGCTCTTCACTGGCCAAAGGAGTCTCAAAGCAGCTTCCATTCACCTTCCTTTTCCTTTCCCCACAACAGATACCCTGTGACGGAGGTGAGGCTGAGAGAGCCCTGAGATTACTGCTCAGTCAGAATGGCACTGTCAGGACTGTGGCGAACCTAAGGTTATCCAGCTGGCTGCATGTGGAGGAATGGGGAATCAAATCTGGCTCACCAAATTAGAAGCTGCCACTCTTCAGCTCTGTTTCCAGCCTCTATACCCACAACTCAGAACACAAGAACTTAGTTATTTTAGTGCCTTGTTTTACCCTCACCTTCGGACATACATTGCTGTCCCTCCCTCTTTTTTATCCTTACAACGGCCTTGTGATGTAGGTTACCTAGTAATTTCCACAGCCAGTTATTTGAAGTTAGGTATCCCTGGTCCCATCACTCTCACCATGACCCCACATTGTCTGTCCAAAAAATAATAATAAAAAGTGTGTGAGCAAAGTGTCTCTGCTCATGCATAGAGTGCATTGGCTCTTAGCAACCACAGCTGCCTCTCCTTCTTTCCTTGCCTCTTTCAAGAGAGGAACAAAGTGTTATCCTCTCCTGGGAATTCCAGGTGGAAAGGAAAACAAAAAACCTAACAAATTACTAGGACTTGAAAGCTTGGGTGTCTGTGCAAATTGGACAACAGGTTACAAAAATATATAAACATTTATTGTGTACAGATTTTAAAAATTCTTTAAGGTTAAAAAAATGCACATGTTAAAAACATAAACATAATGGTCCATAGGCCATTATTGAAAAATTATCATATGCCCTGTGTAATCTCAAGACCAGATTTAAATATACATAATGGTTCATGACTATAATAAGAAAAAACCAAAGACTCCTCCTGACCTCCCTCCAAGCCACTAGCCTCTAACCATCTATGAGGGGAGACACAGGGATGAAGAATCAACAGTTTACACTTTGTGCTGTGGTTCTGCAGAGATGCTATAGATTGGGGGGGGGGGTTACCTCACTGAGTCCTAATTCCTCATGAAGCTGTGGCTAGAGCAGAAAATACATGTGCAAGATGCAGCCCAGAGTAAGCTAAGGCTAGGGGAAACCGAGAAGACTCAGGCTTGAATCATTTAGAGACCTTCTTTTTTGCATAGAAGTCTCCTTTATATTGTCCATAGCCCACCTTCTCCATAGCACAAGCTCTCCTCTGTTATGCACATAATATTCTCTTTGTTGTTTCCTTCACACACACACAGCAGGACATGGCAGGGAATCAAGTCGGTCCTTCCTTCCTTCCTTCCTCCTTCCTTCCTTCCTTCCTTCCTCTTTCTTTACCCCTTTTCCTTCCTTCCTTCCTTCCTTCCTTCCTTCCTTCCTTCCTTCCTTCCTTCCTTCCTTCCTTCCTTCCTTCCTTCCTTCCTTCCTCTTTCTTTACCCCTTTTCCTTCCTTCCTTCCTTCCTTCCTTCCTTCCTTCCTTCCTTCCTTCCTTCCTTCCTTCCTTCCTTCCTTCATGCATTCAGCTCAGCTCAGCAACCTTTACTGGCATAATAAACCACAATCCCGGGAAAACAAATATCAAGGATGCATCATACAAAGCGACACTTCCCCATTACCAAACAGTGACTATTTACTTGCAGCACATTGCCAAGACCGTTGGTGACCCTAGCAAACTCAGTGGGATCCTTTATTATAGCATTGATTTTATCATGAGGGGCTTAGAGCTGCATTTATTTTATTTATTTTGATTTTTATACTGCCCTTCCATACGGCTTTGGGCGGTTTACATAAACCGTCATAGGGTAATTACGTAGAACATTATAACAAATATAATAATCACAACGTAACATATCAACTAGAACAATATTTCAGCAAGAGCAGTAACTTTCACAGAACCCTTAGGTAGGTCAGATTCAGTCATGGAAGGGGGGGGGGGGACGGACCACAGATGTTATTGTGTCGGTCAGCCTCAAACAAATGTCTGGTGGAGGAACTCCCTTTTGCAGGCCCTGTGGAATTGCTCTATATCTGTTTGGGCCCTGATCTCTTCAGGGAGCTCGTTCCATCAGGTGGGGGCCAGGACAGAGAAGGCTCTGGCCCTGGTTGAAGTCCAATGTGCCTCTTTGGGTTGCCAGGCTCCCTCAGGCCACCAGCAGGAGTTGGGGAGGCCCAGTTGTCAGATCTAGGTTGTGGAACTCCTGGAGATTTTGGGATGGAGCTGGGGGAGGACAGGGACCCCAGTGCAGGGGCATAAACAAGATTTCTGGGGAATCTTGGGAAGCCAGCTGCTTACTCTTAAACTGTGCAGTCTTAAACTGTGCAGAGTCAGCTTGGTGTAGTGGTTAAGAGCAGTAGTTTCTAATCTGGTGAGTCGGGTTTGATTCCCCGCTCCTCCTCCATAGGCAGCCAGCTGGGTGACCTTGAGCTAGTCACAGCCCTAATAGGGCTGTTCTCACAGAGTAGTCCTGTCAGAGTTATCAGCCCCACCCGCCTCACAGGGTGTCACAGTCAGAGTAGTTCAGCAGTGGAATAGGCTGCCTAAGGAGGTGGTGAGCTCCCCCTCACTGGAAGTCTTCAAGCAAAGGTTGGATACACACTTTTCTTGGATGCTTTAGGATGCTTTGGGCTGATCCTGCGTTGAGCAGGGGGTTGGACTAGATGGCCTGTATGGCCCCTTCCAACTCTATGATTCTGTGATTCTATGAGAGGAAGGGAAGGAAATTGGAAGCCACTGTGAGACTCCTTCAGACAGTGAGAAACAGGGTATAAAAACCAACTCCTCTTCTTCTGCTCTCTGTCAATACCAAGGCTACCAGCTCCACTTGCTTTCTCTGGAATTTTATGCTTGCTGCACCAGAGCACACCCCCCCCCCCCCACACACACACACACTGATTCACCTCACTTTTGCCTTGGAATCTTTAGCAGTTCGGCTTAAAGCTCCAACTTTCAGCTTGTGAGTAACTGAAGCACACAGTATACTTGGAAGATATTGTGATTTTAGTATCCTGGAACATAGCAGCATTAGAGAGGAAGAACTAGGAACATTTCTTAGTTATATGGGTATCTTTAGATTTGCAGCTTTGGAGAAAAAGAAGGGGACGAAACCCATGGGGGGTTTTTGTCTTTGTACATGGTGGGGTGGTGGTGGAGGATAAATATAGAAAGTTCTGTGGACTCTACTCAAACCAAGAAAGGCTTCTGTAATTTCAGGTCAGAATATCTGAGAAGCCATGGTTTAATTCTGAGATACATTTGGAAATTCATATTAAGTATCCAGTATGTGAGTGATGCAGTTGTGACAGTGTTGGTGTAAGACTGGGGAGACCCGAGTTCGAATCCCCCATTTAGCCACAAAGCACAGTATATGACCTACAGCCAGTCATCCACTCAACCAAAGTTGTGAGGAAAAGAGAGGGGAGAGGAAGCATTTCCTTTTAGGTATGAATGGAATATTCACTCAAATTACCTCAGTGAAGAAATTCACAGTATCTGAATCTCAGTCAAATTGCAAGTTAAAGAGAAAGAAAATTAAGCCAAATGATTAATTGTTGACAGCATATTTGTGTGTTTTTTTAAATAGAATATAGAACAAAGTTGGTGTCCACTGGCACTTTTAAAGACCAACAAAGTTTAATTTGCAGATATACAAAAGCTTGCTCGCAAAACCTTATCCCCAGAATTAAATCTTGTTGGCCTTACAATTGACTCTGAGGTCAAACTTTCCTTCAGACCGACACAGCTGCCCACCAAAATAATTTAATATAATCTAAATGTCTGCCTGGACCAGCTTTAAATCTGTGCCTCCCTACCCCCCAGAAATTGAGAAGTCTATCCCCTTGCCACAGAGTCCATCCTAAAGTGTCCACTTTATGCAGGGGAGCCAATCTCTGTCATCTGGAGATGAGCTGTAATTCCGGGGGAATCCCCAGGTCCCCCCTGGAAGCCGGCATCCCTAACCCACAACTGCATTTGAGAAGAGAAAAATGTAAGAAATGAGGCTGCTAAAACCTCAAGGGCAGGAAATGCTTTAACAGTGGATCTAATCCTTTGAGGCCATAGGGCTGTCCTCTCTCTTTCCCAGAACCACTGTAATCCATCCACCAGAAATAATATCTTGCGTGGAGGGGGAGATATTTTGAAAAGCTGTGGGCTCTACTGAGCTCATAACCTGTAGATGTAGAGACCTCCCCGGCGGGGTGTGTATGTGTGCTCTCTGCATCCATCAGAAGGCAGAGAATATTAAGCCAAGCATGCCATCTCTCTCTTCCATAGACCTGTTTATTATTATGAGGTTTTTTGGCTTTTTGGGACGCATCCAGGCATGGCCAAACAGCCATCCTGTGAAGAACATCCCATCTGTTAGCAGTTTGTGAGCAGTTTGTAAGCTTGCGGTTCTCATAAAATGTCAGCTGTTTAAAACAAAAAAAGGCATGATTCTCAAGCACAGTTAATGTTGAGAGGAATCTTCTACCCCGCCTCACAGAGAAAGGTGGAGATTAATCCAACCCCCACCTCATTTTCTGATTCTGCAAAAATTCTAAAAAGGAGCCTCCAAAAGGATTTTTCTAAAGCAGTATGTCCCAACCTAGAGGTGGCAACCATACTTTTGTGCCTGGAAGCTGACTGAGTGACCTTGGACCAGCCATACACTTTCTGTATAACCTACCTCACAGGGTTGTTGTGGGGGTAAAATACAGAGGAGAAGAGAATGATGTAAGGTGCTTTAGGGGGGAACTGCAGAGTATAAATTAAGTAAATGAATAAAAATTTATTAATAAACCACATTCCCCAGATTCTGGCCTTCTTGGGCAATTTTTTAAAAACATCAGAAACAAGCCTACGTTACAGTAATGCTTAGAGTACGTGCGCAGGCAGATAGACCACTCCCATTGTCCTTACAATTCACTTCCAATGTCCTTGTAATCCCTGCAATGCACAGGCAAGGTAGATCCCCTTAATCCCCCTCTGTCAGATGAGGGTGGCCACAGTCATGGTGAGTGGGACTCACTCTGGAGCTGAGCCCATGAATGAAATGGGACTTTCTTGATCAGGATAGATTCAGGTTGGCAGCTATGTTGGTCTGAAGCAATAGAACAAAACTGGAGCCCAAGGGCATCTCAAAAACCAACCACATTTAATTCTGGGTATGAGCTTTTATATGCAGGTACGAAATGTCCTTACACCCAGAATGAAACTTTGCTGGCCTTCAAGTTGTCCCTGAACTCAAACTCTGTTCTGCTGTTTAGGATTACTTCTCCATGCCATGGCATTCCAAAACAGTCCATATGTGTTACATCCAATTTCTGCCTCCCCAGTTCAGGCTTTCTTTACTCCCAAAAAGGGGGGGTGTCTTCTCCAAGGGGCAAGCAACAGAACCAGGAATTTTTTATAAGGCATCCAATTTGCTGTTTCAATGAAGTCCCTGTTTAGCCACAAAGCTCCCCACCTCCCAGACCAAGAGGGACACCTCTTGCTCCAACAAAAGAAAAATGTCCCCCAAAGGGCCCTCCAGAGTTTTTAAAATGTGTTTGACTTAACTAGCTCGTTTAGGTAATAATAGGCCCCCAAGTGTGGAACTGATAGCCTAATGGCACCCCTTTGGAGCTGCCTTTTGAGTTGCTAAAACCTTCACCCCCTTCGGCCCTCCTCCCTTGTGTCCAGACAGAAGGGGACCTGGGGGGTGGGGGCTGCTGTGCCATTTTTGACTATCAATGAAGTGGCAGGCCCCCAAGCCGTTCTTGCAAATTACTGGGCTGGGTTTAGCAGCAGAAGGGGCTTCAAGGGTCCTGATTGGATTAGAACAGAGAATACTCCAGCCACCTGAATGGATCCATTTCGGCTCCATCCCATCTCAAAAGGTGTAAAGCCCCTTTGGGATCCTGGACTCCTGTTGGCCGCTCTCCCCTCTTCTCCACCCCCTCCTCCGCTTGGGCTGCCAATATCTGTGTTAACTTTTTCTTCTGCCTCTGCAGTTCCCGCCACCCTTGGGCACTGAGTGGAACCGGAGAATCACCTAGGGGTCCTGCACTTGTAGACCTCCAGAAGAATCCCAAAGGAAGCATCTCCCTCCTAACTAGGGGAAAGTCAAGCAAATTCGTTGGGATTGCCCTTCGTTCCTGAGCATGATGTCCTATATCAAGCAACCCCATTATGCTGTCAATGGGTTAACCTTGGCTGGGCCAGGCATGGATCTGCTCCATTCCGCGGTCGGATACCCCAGTAAGTAGATTTCCAACTTTTATGCCTGGTGTGGGCACTTCTTCAGATAGGCAGGCATGCACATGGAAGCTGAGGCTCAGAATTAAATTAAAGGTGCCACAAATACAAAGCAAAAAACTTACAGAGCAACCCACATTAATGTATTTCTGAGAAAGAGAGAAGATGTCTAGCACCTCTGTTAATGATTCTGGGGAAAGGAACCGACCCTAAAATCCATGGGATTTAACCATTTGCGGTGGGAGAGATGGGACACTGGATTCAGTTCAGTTACATTTAATTATGGGATTGTTTGTGTTGGTTGAAATTAATTATCAGATGGGGGATGGAGGACTAGCCAGTCATCCCAAAATGAAGAAGGTGATATCTATCCCTGACCAAAATAGTGGGTATTTGCTTTAAGATCAAAACCAAACATATATTTACTGGTTGTACATTGAATATCCATATTCCTGTTAATAATAATAGAAAAAAAGTTTAAGACCAACTATGTTTTATTTGAGGTATACTCTTTCATGTGCATGCACACTTTTTCAGATACATGAAAACTTATACCTTGAATAAAACTTTGCTGGTCTTAAAGGTGCCACTGGGCTTATAGTTTGTTCTGCAGCTTCAGTCTAACACAGCAACCCACCTGAATCTGTTAACAAGCTTAGTTTCCCGCTGACCCTGCAATTTTATGTTTGTCTAAATAATATGTATATAGCTTCCTAGTGAGGGTGGAACCTTAAGTCAGAATAAAGAAATCTTTGGCACTATACCTTGCAATGCTTGCCTTCTCCAATTCCTACCTTTCCAACTTCCATCCCCAGATCTCCAGGAATTTTCCAGCCAGGAATAGCCAACCCTTTAAAAGGGATGGGCCACACCTGGAAGTTTTGAGGGTGGGATTTGGGGAAGGGAGGAACTCCAAGTTTCTACAGGGGAACTGTTCTCTGTTGCCTGGAGATGAATTGTAATCCTAGGAGATCTCCAGCTACTGTCTGGAGGCTGGCAACAGTACCAACAAATTAATGAAAATTTCCTCCATGTTGCTTCTGTTGTTTCCATCCGTCCCCCTGAAAAACAAGACAATTTAATTTGGTGAGAAAATTTGCCTGATGCTGTTTCATATCCAGTGAGCAAAACCAAATGGGTTTTACTGATTATGTATAAGAAAGGGTTCTCGGTCCCGACTGGGAACTGGCTGGAGATGAGGGGGTCATAGAGTTGTCAGATCTAGGTCAGGAAGCTCCTGAAGTACCACCACGGGTCCCCACTTCCCGACAGATGGCCAATACATGCCTAGAGAAACATCTCTTCCCTTGTACTTTGTGAGTTTATACTGTCCTACAGTAGGGTTGCCAGATCCAGGTTGGGGAATTCCTGGAGATTTCAGGATGACCCAGACCCCAGTGGGGTCCAGTACCACAGAGTCTCCCCCCCCCTTCAAAGTTTCCATTTTCTCCAGAGGAACTGATCTCTGTTGTCTGGAGATGAGCTGTCATTCCAGGGGATCTCCAGGTCTCATCTGGAGGTTGGCACTCCTACTAAGAATAGATTGGTGCCCAGAAGGACCTTAGAGACGGGATCTGAGCTTTTGAGCCAATGCTCAAAGTTTTGACTCCGGTAAGGAGAAAACCAGAAAATCCTGATTGGTGTCTTGGGTGCTGCGGGACTCGAACCCAGTTCTTCCACTACAAACCTGCGCGGCTGCCCTCTGAAAACGATAACAAAGCATTAAACATGCTTCTTGGAAGTCCTGCAGCTATTGAGTGACCGCCATCAATGCTTACCCAAGTTTGAGACCAACAAAATTTTATTCAAGGTATATGATTCTGTGGGCAAGCACACTTCTTCAGGTGCAATGGAATGGAAGTTACCAGTTCATATTCATAGATAAAAGTGTGAGCAATAAATTAACCTACAGCAAAATATAAATGTTCAATAGATTCCAGAAATAAACAGGAATAACAAACTTAGTTTATAAAGTCACCATATGTTTTAAATAGTTTCAATAGTTTTAATTTACTGCTCACACTTTACCTGTATGTGGAACTGGGGAGGGGGGAGGTGTGTGTGTGTGTGGGGGGGCCTCGTATCCGGAAATGTAATAGGTACGTGTGATGATGAGGGAAAGTATTTAGCTTCCAGATGCTGCTTTCCTTCCAACAAGAATTGAGATTTGTGTGCTGGTTAAAGCAGCCAGAAAATGTAAGGACATAGGAGAGGCATCACCATGGAAATGAAATTTAGAGAAGAACAATTGGGGGTGGGTGGGAAGAGGTCTTGGAAATATGCTTTCTAAGCATGAGAGCCAAGATGGTTTATTTATTTATTTATGCACATTTATATGACTCCCTCCTCGAAGGCTCAGAGAGGTTTACATATAACCGAAAACTATACAGGAAACATTACATATAACTAACTATAACATAATGAATAATAATGAATAATAATTAATATTATTAACTGATAATAACAGAGTAACCGTATAACATTAAACAAGAATAATATAACAGGTCCAGGAGTCATGGTGGATTTCTGGGGGGAGGGGAGAGCATCCAGGATCACGCTCAGGTTCCTATCGGAGTGGGCTGTAGAGAGCAGTTGTTTAGTAGTTAAGAGCAGTTGTCTCATATCTGGAGACCCAGGCTTGATTCCTCACTACTATTACTTCATATGCAGCCAGCTGCATGATTTTGGGCCACAGTTCTCTCAGAGCTCTCTCAGCCCCACCTATGTCATGGGTTGTTTGTTTTGGGACCGAAAGGGAAGGTGATTCTAAACTGCTCTGTTCTCCTTAGTCTTCTCTTGTGAGGGAAATAGTGATCAATGTAGCAAAAACGTAGCACAACATGGGGGATGTGAATGGTGGCCTAGGATCACTGTTGGTAAAAGGTCAAGGTCAAGGTATCCCCTGTGGAAGCACCGAGTCATGTCTGACCCTTGAGGTGACGCCCTCTAGCGTTTTCATGGCAGACTCAATACGGGGTGGTTTGCCAGTGCCTTCCCCAGTCATGACCGTTTACCCCCCAGCAGCAAGCTGGGTACTCATTTTACCGACCTCGGAAGGATGGAAGGCTGAGTCAACCTTGAGCCGGCTGCTGGGATTGAACTCCCAGCCTCATGGGCAGAGCTTTCAGACTGCATGTCTGGTGCCTTACAAACACCTAGTTTCTTTAAAGGAAACAAAGTCTTCTGGGCCAGATGAACTGCATCCAAGGGTATTAAAAGAACTTGCAGATGTCATCTCTGAACCCCTGTCCATTATTTTTGATACTTCTTGGAGAACAGGTGAGTGCCAGACGATTGGAGGCACAAATGTTATCTCTATCTTCAAGATAGGGAAAAAGAAGGAGATTGACATCTGTAGCTGGCGAAATTTTGGAACAAATAATCAAACACTCAGTACTTCAGCAGCTGGAACAGAGAGCTGTGATTTCGAAGACTCAGCATGGGTTTCGCAAGAATAAGTTATATCAGACCAACCTTATCTCTTTTTTCGAGAAAGTGACTACCTTGCTGGATCAGGAAAATGCCATGGACATAGTTTATCTGGATTTCAGTAAAGCTTTTGATAAGCTTCCACATGATATTCTTGTTGACAAGTTGGTAAAATGCAATGTTGTTTTTAGGTTCGAAGTTGTGTCTGACCCATCGCGACCCCATAGACAATGATCCTCCAGGCTTTCCTGTGCTCTACCATTCCCCAGAGTCCATTTAAATTTGCACCGACTGCTTCAGGGACTCCATCCAGCCACCTCATTCTCTGTCGTCCCCTTCTTCTTTTGCCTCAATCACTCAAAGCATTAGGCTCTTCTCCAGGGAGTCCTTCCTTCTCATGAAGTGGAAAAGGAGTATTTAAGTTTAATCTTCAGGAGCTGGCCTTCTAAGGAGCAGTCAGGGATGATCTCCTCTAGGACTGACTGGTTTGTTCGCCTTGCAATCCAAGGGACTTGCAAAAATGCGGTATGGATCCTAATTCTGTCAGGTGGATCAATAACTGGTTGACAAATTGAACCCAGAGGGAACTTGTTAATGGTTCAGCTTCTTCTTGGAAAAGAGTGACAAGTGGAGTACCCCACGGATCTGTCCTGGGGCCTGTGTTGTTCAACATATTTATAAATGATTTGGATGAGGGATTAGTGGGGATACTTATTAAATTTGCAGATGATACTAAACTGGGAGGGGTAGCAAACACAACTGAAGACAGCAACACAATACAGGATGATCTTGATAGGATCGAGAAGTGGGCTAACCTGAATAAAATGGAGTTCAATAGGGACAAATGTAAAGTTCTGCATTTAGGCAGGAAAAACCAAATACACCAATATAGGATGGGGGAGACTTGTCTTGGCAGTAGAGACTTGTCTTGGCATCTAAACATCCGGAAGAAGTTCCTGACAGTGAGAGCGGTTTCTCAGCGGAACAGGCTTCCTCGGGATGTGGTGGGTTCTCCATCTTTGGAAATTTTTAAACAGAGGCTAGATAACCATCTGACAGAGAGCCTGAATCTGTGAAGGCAAAGGGATGGCAGGTTACAGTGGATGAGCGATTGGGATGTGAGTGTCCAGCATAGTGCAGGGGGTTGAACTAGATGACCCAGGCGGTCCCTTCCAACTCTATTATTCTATGATTCTATGTTTTGAGGCTCCTTCAGGTAGTAAAAGGGCAGTGAACAAAAACCCCAGCTCTTCTTGCAACAGAATTAGGAGAAGAGCAGTGGACTAGATCTAGAAATTATACCCAAAGGTCATCTAGTCCAGCCCCCGACACAATGCAGGAAATTTACACCTCTCCCCTCCCCAGTTCCCCAGTGACCTGACTCTGTGCCCAGAGGAAGGCACCACCCCTCCCCCAGGATACCTGGGCCAATCTGGGCCAGAGGAAAATTTCTTCCTGACCCCAAACTGGTGATTGGAATAAGGAAACCGGATTGTCCCACTGTTCCATTGAGTGGCCACTCACGCACACAGCTGAGCACTGGGCCCTCCCTTCCCACCCCCGCACTCACAATCGGCTTGCCCCTCTTCACACCAGCCCTCTGGGGTAGGCTGCTACTAATTTCTGTCAGCTTTTAAAAGGATACCCCCCCCCCCTTTCTGTGGTCCCGTGACAGTTAATGGATACCTCTGGGTTCTGAGCATGGGGGCATAAAAAAGGGCTTTCTGTGGCAATAACACCAGAGCAGTAGGCACACTGGTGGTAGCAAAAACACATTTATTCACCAAAATTTTAAGTGGCATTCTCTAAAGAGGAGGAAGAAAAAAAAGTCTTTGGGGAACTTCAGGGCCAGCCTTTCTCAGCTTTTTAATGTTGAGAACCCCCTGAAACATTCTTCCGGTTTTGAGAAATCCCAGAAGTGGTGCAGAATACAATTGGGAAGCAGAACTGTGGAAATGCCCACTTAGGGCCCCCCCCTTCCCAGCGACCCAGGCCAATTGGTCATTGTGGGGGGGAGGGTTCAACATGACCATATATGATCAAATCATCCAACAAATGTTTAACAAATTAAAAAAAACAGAATTAATTAACTCCCACCCATTCAGGGCCATCAAGAAACCCCAGAATTTCACAAAACTCTGTTCAGAAAACATTTTTGGGGCTGATAGTTTCCGGTGGGTAGCTGTGTTGGCCTGCAGGGAAAGATGAAGAGAAGAGCTGGGTTCTTTCTTTCTTTCTTTCTTTCTTTCTTTCTTTCTTTCTTTCTTTCTTTCTTTCTTTCTTTCTTTCTTTCTTTCTTTCTTTCTTTCTTTCTTTCTTTCTCATGCCGCCACCTGTATCACGCCATTAACAGCATATGATAGAAGAACAGGCAATCAGATGTCATAGGGCAGGACCCACAGATCGATCAATCAGCCCTGGGATCCCCCCGCCCCAGCCTCAACATTATTAATTCATTAATTTCCTGCCACTCCCCCAAGGCTCATGGCAGGTTACAAATGTCATATAAAATCTAAAAAATCCCATTAAAATCCCTGACATAAAAACCACAAAGTATAACAATATCAAACAGTATAGAATCAAGATATGGCAGAACCCCATCCCTCATCCCCAGCAATACCTCTGGGGGGGGGGGGGAGAAGGGTGAGCAAGGGACAGATTTTAACATTGGTAAAGCGGGACACCATTGACTGGGAGGGGGGGTTCTTGATTAAAAATTTGGTCTATATGGAGCAACAAAAAGTTTCATAGAATGCATAGAATGCAAAAATAGTATTGTAATATATATTTTTAAATTTCAACATAAGTACATTTTGCCAGGTGCCCCCAGATGTCCCTCCAAAAGTGGGACAATCTGGTCACCTTACTATAGGGGGGCCATGACCATCCTTGCCGCCCAGCCTCAACCATAAACCTGGCGGAAGGGCTCCATTTTGCAGGCCTTGCGGAACGCTTAACACTACCGCAGGGCCTGCAGCTCCTTGCAATCACCTTCCCTTCCTCTCCCCACAATGGATACCCTGTTAGGTAAGTGAGGCTGAGAGAACTCTGAGGCCCATTCCGCACAGGTTTATTGTAGCAGGAGTGTGGCAAATTGTAATCGCTACTAAAATGCAGTTATGCACAACGTCATACACAATCTGCCACACTCCTGAAACCGATCAGCAAAAAGCGCTTTGTTGTAGTGCTTCCAGGGAAATCTCAAAAATTTTCACTCTCTGGAAAGCGCTACACTCTTGCAACCAATCTGCAACACTAGCGAAAAAGTTCTGTGCGTTACCATTGTTGCGGTTTCAGCAAAGTCCCTCCCCCTGGCTCTCTCCTCTGATCTTCCAGCGAAGCGATCGCCATTTTTTTTTCTCAGAGCAAGCGGAGAGCAACGAACCGGCGAGCCTTAATTCACCCAGCAAGGCTTCTCTGGCTGCAGTCCCTTCACAGAGCTGCTTTAAGTCACCAAGTACAACACAGCCCCGTTCCGGAACTGCTTACTGTAAACAATTGGCCACATTGATTCTTGTGCGGAATGGGCCTGAGAGTACTCCATAATTCAAGTTGCATCTCATGAAGGGAGTTCTGACTCTCAAAAGCTCATACCTCAAAAACGTCTTGGTTTTTAAAGCGCTACCGGACGCTAAGCTGCGCGGTATAGTGGTTAAGAGGAGTGACTTTCATTTGGAAAATTGATTCCTTACTCCTCCTCCACATGCAGCCAGCTGGGTAACCTCAGGCCAGTCACAGTTCTCAGAGTTGTCACAGAGCAGATCTCTCATAGCCCAGGTAGCTGACCAATAGCAGAGGATCATAGAATCATAGAGTTGGGACCTTCAGGATCATCTAGTCCAACCCCCTGCACAATACAGGATCTCACAACTACTTGCCCACCTACAGTGACCACCAAAAATCCCCAGAATCCATCCTGGCCTGGAGGAAATTCACCTACCATCCTAAAGCAGCAATTAGCAATTCCCTGGGAATGCAAGGAAGGGCCACAAGAGACAAACCCTTCCTGCCCGCCCACCCACAATCTGCCTAAGTTCATAGAATCAGCCTCTCCACCAGATGGCTATCTACCCTCGGCTTAAAAACTTGCAAAGAAGGAGAACCCACCACCTCCCAAGGAAGCCTGTTTCACTGAGAAACCGCCCTCCCTGTCAGGAACTTCTTCCGGATATTTAGCTGAAAATTCTTTTGAATGAATTGCAACCCATTGGTTCTGGTCTGACCCTCCTGGGAACCAGAAAACAACTCTGTTCCATCTTCTCTATGACAGCCCCTCAAGTATTTGAAGATGGTTATAATATCACGTCTTAGTCGCCTTCTCTCCTCATATGACTCCGTCACCATCTTTGCAGCCCTCCTCTGGACATGCTGAGGGAGTGGTAAAGTTGCCAGATCCAGGTTGGGAAACTCCTGGAGATTTGGGGGAGGAAGTCAGTGAAGTCCACTACATAGAGTCCACCCTCCAAAGCATCTGTTTTTCTTCTATTTTCTGGAGTTGAGCTGTCATGCCAGAAGATCCCCAGGTCTCACCTGGAAACTGGCATCTCAAGCGGGAGAGCTGTTAAAGAGAAAGCAGTCAGGATGCAGTCAGGATGCAGAGGTACCATGCACAATACAATTTGCATTTTCCCTCTGCTCTAACAGAAAAAGAAGAGGTGGTTTTTATGGCCCACTTTTCACTCCCCAAAGGAGTCTCTAAATGGCTTCCCTTTGTCTCTCCACAACAGACACCCTGTGAGGGAGGTGGGGGTGGAGAGAGCTCTGAGAGAACTCTATCAGGACTATGATGAGTCCAGGGTCACCCAATTCGCTGCATGTGGAGGAGCAGGGAATCAAACCTGGCTCACCCAATTAGAAGCTGCCGCTCTTAACCATGACACCACGCAGCCCCCCTCCTTCCTCCAGAACCGGACCCAGAGGGTTGCAGTGGGGGATGAGCTCTCGCGCCCTTATGGACTCCCTTGTGGGTTCCCACAGGGCGCGGTTCTCTCCCCTACACTATTTAACATTCTTTAACATCTTCATGCGCCCTCTGGCCCAGCTGGTATGGAGTTTTGGGTTGGGCTGTCATCAGTACGCTGACGACACCCAGCTCTACCTCCTCATGGACGGCCACCCAGACTCTCCCCTGGAACCATTCACCAGATGTTTGGAAGCGGTGACAGAATGGTTTGAGCAGAGTCGCCTGAAACTCAACCCCTCCAAGACGGAGGTCCTGTGGCTTGGAAGTAGGGGGCGGGAACAGGAAGCGCATTTACCCACCCTGGCAGGGGCGCATCTTACCATCGCGTCCCAGGCCAGAAACTTGGGTGTGACCATTGATGCCTCCCTGACTATGGAGGCGCAGGTCAGGAAAGTAGCTGGCCAGACATTTTTCCATCTTCTCCAAGCTCGGCTATTAACGCCCTATCTGTCCCCCGAACACCTGGCCACTGTGATCCATGCAACGGTCACCTCCAGATTAGATTTCTGTAACTCGCTCTACGCGGGCCTACCCCTGTCTCTGATCCGGAAACTCAAGCTAGTACAAAATGCAACTGCTAGGGTCCTCACCGGCACACCTTGGAGGGCCCACATCCAGCCTGTGCTGAGGCAGCTGCACTGGTTACCAATTGCTGTCCGGATCTGGTTCAAGGTTCTGGTTCTAACCTTTAAGGCTTTACGCGGGCTGGGACCCACATACCTGAGGGACCGCCTAGTGCTCTGCGAGTGAGAATCTTCTGGTCGTTCCCAGCCCTAGGGAAGCACGCCTAGCCTCGACCAGGGCCAGGGCCTTTTCGGTCCTGGCCCCCACCTGGTGGAATGAGCTCCCGGGAGAGCTGCGGGCCCTGCGGGACCTTTCAACGTTCCGCAGGGCCTGCAAGACGGAGCTCTTCTGCCAGGTCTATGGTTGAGGCTGGGGCTGCTGGGGTACATCGACTGCTCTCCCCCGGGCTTCTACTTGAACATCGTTGACCTCCTTCTCCTCCACCCCCCCTTTTTTAGGAAGGGGGGTAGGAAGGGGATCTTATTATTGTGCCGCCATGTTGTGACATTTTAAAGTCTTTTAATGGGAATTTAAATGGGGTTTTTAAGACACTGTAACCCACCACGAGCCATTTGGGAGTGGCGGGAAATAAATCGAAATAATAATAATTATCCAATGTCCCTCTGCATCCTGACTTCTTTATTGGCCACACCTTCTATAAAGGATCTCCATTCCTACTTGGATCTGATGAAGGAAGCATCAATACTCTGAAGCTCACCCCCTCCCCAAATCCTGTTGAGACGTCCCAAAGAAGAAGCAGCAGCAGAAGAAGAAGAGTTGATTCTTATATGCTGCTTTTCTTTACCCAAAGGAGGCTCAAAGCGGCTGATATTCGCCATCCCTTTCCTCTTCCCACAACAGACACCCTGTGAGGTGAGGCTGAGAGAGCCCTGATATTACTGAAGAAGAAGAGTTGGCACCTTGAATAAATCTTTGTTGGTCTTATAGGTGCTACAGGACTCTGATTTAGTTGGCACATATGCTGCTTTTCTCTACCTGAAGGAGTCTCCAAGTGGCTTCTGACCGCCTTCCCTTTCCTCTCCCCACAACAGACACCCTGTAAGGGAGGTGGGGCTGAGATAGCCCTGATATCACTGTTCGGTCAGAACAGTTTTATCAGTGCCGTGGCAAGCCCAAGGTCACCCAGCTGGCTGCATGCGGAGAAGGGGTGGAGAATCAAACCCGGCTAGCCAGATTAGAAGTCTGTGCTCCTAACCACTACACCAAGCTAGCTCTAAGATGTTATTGAAATCAAATCTTGCTCTTTCGGTGCCTCAAGGAACATCCCTCTTTATTGTAACACTAGGGGCAGAGCCCGTTGTCTCCAAGAATACAACAGGCGCTAGAGCTTGGCAGTGGGAAGAGGAAGGGGAGGAGTTGTCCAGTCTGTAAGGGCATGGGGTTGAATGTGTGTGTTGTGTGGGAGGTTGTGGTGGCATGGTGGCAAATGAGGGCATGGGTGTGGAGATATGGGTGTCAAGAACCTGTGGTGTGGAATGTTTGTTGAGTGTGGGAGAGGACTGACCATTGGGAATTTTGGCATAGTGGTTACAGATGAGCTTTCCAGAGCCATGTCCTCAGATATGTGAAGGGAAAATCAGACTGGAGACTCTTCTTAGGGAAAGATTACATGGCAACCAATTCCTCCCAGTTCTGCGTCATTTCCCTTCTTGTGTGAATTAGGCCACATTCACCGAAATGCCCCTCTGCCCTAATACACATGGGGTAGTGACATTACACAGGTGTCCACCCTGTTCCTTCTGTCTCCCATGTTTTCACTGTTGGTAAAATGTTATGTGCCCACATGCTTCTTTCATGGTTGCTCCTTAGAAGAATACAAACAGTTGCTGGTAAGGGCTGGCCATAACCCATAGGCCAGGAGGGACACTCCTGCACCACTCCCTACCAACTGCAGGCAAAAATGGCTCATTTGAAGGCTGGACTCTGAGGCATTGTATGATTTTGAAATCCCACCTCCAAACCTTCCAACCCAGGGGTAACCAACCTACAGACTCCAGGCCTACTTGAAGTTAAGATTGAATCCTCTGTTTCACATCTGAGTTTTTGAACCCACATTTCATCCAGTCAGAGGTCTGGAAATGTGGCTGGGGTGGCACAATGGACCATGTGCTTTCTTGCTGCCTTCTTGACAAACACCTCCCCCTTTTGATGCAGCCACCCCCCGGAAACAAAGGCGCGAACGCACAACCTTTACCCGGGCCCAGCTAGACATCTTGGAGGCACTCTTCGCCAAGACCCGCTACCCCGACATCTTCATGCGCGAAGAGGTGGCGCTGAAAATCAACCTGCCGGAATCCAGAGTGCAGGTACATGCACGGGGAATGGAAGGGGACTGCATGGTGGCACACCACTGGGCGATGGGTGTGTTGACAGAGTGTGTCAACAGAGGTGTGTCTTGGGTGTGTCGACAGAGGCAGAATGTCTGAATTGCAAGGTTTCATAATATGGAGTATCATGTCCAGATCACGGGAGGTGACAGTACCGCTTTACTCTGCTCTGGTTCAGCCTCACTTGGAGTTCAGTTTTGGACACCACAGTTGAGGAGGGATGTAGACAAACTGGAGCGTGTCCAGAGGAGGGCAACAAAGATGGTGAGGGGTTTGGAGATCAAGACGTACAAGGAAAGGTTGGGGGAGCTTGGTCTGTTTAGCCTGGAGAAGAGACGACTGAGAGGGGATATGATAGCCATCTTCAAGTATTTAAAAGGCTGCCATATGGAGGATGGAGCAGAGTTGTTCTCTCTAGCCCTGGAGAGATGGACCAGAACCAATAGGATGAAATTAATGCAAAATAAATTCCGTCTAAACACCCAGAAGAAGTTCCTGATAGTTAGAACAGTTTCTCAATGGAACAGGCTTCCTCAGGAGGTGGTGGGTTCTCCATCTTTGGAAAATTTTAGAATTATTATTAGTATTAGTATTAGTAGTATTGTTGTTGTTGTTATTATTAGATTTATTTCCCGCCTCTCCCTATAGGCTCGAGGCGGGTCACAGTAGTCTCAATCCCCTTAAAAACCCCATTAAAATACAATGAAAAATACCAACATGACAGCAAAAAGGAAAGAAATCCCATTCCTTTTCCTCCCCCACTAGCAATACGAAGAAGATGGAGGGGAGCGATGTAAACTTCCAACTCCTGGGGGGGGGGTGATGTCCCTGATTCGCTGACCCCAGCTTCATTTTACAGGCCCTGCAGAAAGCTGACAAATCCCACAAGGTCCACAGCTCACCCGTGAGCTCATTTCACTAGGTAGGGGCCAGGACTGAAAAGGCCCTGGCCCTGGGCGAGGCTAGGCGCGCTTCCTTGGGGCCGGGAATCATAGAATCATAGAATAATGGAGTTGGAAGGGACCTCCTGGGTCATCTAGTCCAACCCCCTGCACTACGCAGCACACTCACAATCCTATCGCTCATCCACTGTAACCTGCCACCCCTTAATCCTTCACAGAATCAGCCTCTCCATCAGATGGCTATCCAGCCTCTGTTTAAAAATCTCCAAAGGTAGAGAACCCACCACCTCCCAGGGAAGCCACTGGGAGTCATCTGTAACTGTCAGTGGTTTTACTAATATATAGACTTGGGGGTTGAGAACCCTCTGGGGGGTTGAACGACCCTTTCACAAGGACGCATTAGGGTGAGCTGCTTAGCTGGGGGGAGGGGGGCGTTGCCACTATTGCCGCTCCTCCTGCAGGCACCTGTGCTCAGCTGCCAGCTGCTCCAGCAGTGCTTCCAGTGCAGCACAGTCTCCCGCCAGGCGCTCAGGTGGCAGCGCAGCTCGGTGGGTCAAGAAGCAGAACTGAACTGAGAAACCCTGGGGGGAAAAAAACAATTTTTATACAATCATGAGTAATGGATCTTCACGCCATTAGTCAGTTTCGGTTTAATTTCTGAGAAAGAACACTTGCATAATTTTATGGTTTGGGGTCACCACAACAGGAGGAACTGTATTAAAGGGTTGCGGCATCAGGAAGGTTGAGAACCACTGCTGTAGAGGTACCATGGATAAGGATAAATAAATAAAAAGTTTTATGTTTGTATTTTCTTATTGAAGCAATTTCGCTGTACTCAGTTCCTGACAGAATTATTCAAGCATGTGTCTTTTAAAAATACAGAAATAGCAGGAAAAGTTTAGTCCCTCTTTTATATTTAAGGAGACACATCTCATTCTGCACCAAGCAGCCTGTCACTTTGGCTGGAACAAATGCATTTCATACTGAAGAATCCTTTCCAGAGAATAAAAAATTATTTTCTGGTACCTGGAATTGCCTGGCAAAAGGGGTGTTGCCTCTGCCCCCACCCCCCAGGCCACCAACAGGAGGGGGGAGGGTTCCCGTTGTCTCCAAGGGATCTACCGAAGTCTGGAGAGGAACTTTAATTCCAGGGGCTCCCCAGGCCCCACCTGGAGGCTGGCATCCCTACTGCTTGAACCAGGAATTCTTGCTTGGGGAACAGAACTAAGAAAAGAGAAGGGGGGCATTTCTCCGATTCTTCTTTGCCCAAAGTTTATTCACTTATTTAAAAACATTTTTAAATGAGTTAAATGGATTATAATGGTGAGAATAACTGGTTTTTCTCCTCCTGTTCAGTTAAATAAATGTATCCATGTGCTTTGTTAAAAATAACTCCCCCCCCCCCATTGGTCTTTTCAAGGCCGTTTCAAGGCTGAGTTCCATTGCTGGGGCGTCACATGGAAAGATCTCAGGATACCCACTGCTCATGATTTTGTGCTTTCCACAGGGTGCCAGCCTCCCGACAGGGCCAAAAGGTCTCCTGAAATTAAAACTGATTCCCCAGACTTGAGAGATCAATTTCCTGGGAAAAATGGCTGCCTGTGTGTAGGGAGTTGATGGCATTACACCCCACTGAGGTCCCTCCCTTCCCTACAACACCCCCAAAATATCCAGGGGCATTTCTGCACGTCGGTAAAAATAGCTTTACGGCAGCTGAATGGCGTAGCACTAAATATTATTGCACCTCCTGACCACTCCTCACCTTTTTGCTGTCTCATTCTTGTCTGCCACCTTTTCACGCTTCTCACCCTCCACAAGTGCTGCTGGAAATGGCGGAAGAGAGCAACGTGCTTTACACGCAACTCTCTTCCACCTGTCAATAAATCCAGACAGCCAATCCCCTTTCTTCGTGTTTTAAAGGTCCCGCGATACTTGCTAATTTTTTTAAGCCATAGTTTTCCGTTTCAATGCCTATGCAGCTAATCATAGATGCATAGTACTTTTGAACACCACCCCTTATGCAATCACGAATCTTTAGATTATGTAAAACATTCTAAATATTAAACATTCCTGATTGGGGGGGGGGGACTTTAGAATGCCATGCTTTGTGTCACAATTTCAGAAAAAATAATTTTATTCGTGGTGCCTGCACACTTGTGCGCCTATTCATTGCTCCAGACTGTTTTTAAAAGCATTTCCCGTCCACCATAAGAAAGGAGAGGGAGGCAGGTGCGAGGGCGGGACATTGGAGGCGGGGTCGTGCTTCTTCACCTGCATACATGTTTTGGGCTGGTGGCCTGCTGGTTGTCTTCTGGGGGATAGCGCTTTTTAGGTTGGTGAATCCACTTTTTGGGATTTACCAACTTGCGCTTTAAAATGGCGGATATAGCAAACAGTTTGTTGGTACGGTTGGGCGCTTTGGCAAGTATTTTCCCACCCCAGAAATGGTAACCCTAAGTATCATAAAATCGGAGTCCATTATCACTGTTAAGACCAACAAAGATTTATTCAAGGCGTGAGCTTTCGAGTGCAAGCACTCTTCGTCAGACTATGAATTGACCATCATAACAGTAGGAATATATAAGCAAAAGTTAATCCTGTTATATTAGTAAACTGTGTCACAGCATCTACACACAGTGGCTGCTCTGAACCTCTTGGCTGTTCCAGTTATACCCACCCCCACAGTTTGTGACTCTTCTTAAATAATATTTTTTGTTTACAAAGAGAAATAGTCCAACCCAAGAAAGAAAAAGATAAAAGATAATTATACATAATGTTTTAAAAACTGTTATACATTATGCACCGTACACTATTGTAATGTTCTAAAAAGATAAATTGATAAACATCTAAGAATCCCCTTTGTCTTCCTAGAATGATAGAATCTTAGAGTTGGAAAGGACCTCATAGGTCATCTAGTCCAACCCCCTGCACTATGCAGGACACTCACATCCCTATCGCTCATCCACTGTAACCTGCCACCCCCTTGAGCCTTCACAGAATCAGCCTCTCCGTCAGATGGCTATCCAGCCTCTGTTTAAAAATTTCCAAAGATGGAGAACCCACCACCTCCCGAGGAAGCCTGTTCCACTGAGAAACTGTTCTGTCGGGAACTTCTTCCAGATGTTCAGACGGAATCTCTTTTGAATTAATTTCATCCCATTTGTTCTGGTCTGTCCCTTCGGGGCAAGAGAGCTCTGCTTCATCCTCTATATGGCACCCTTTTAAATACTTGAAGATGATTATCAAATCCCCTTTCAGTTGTCTCCTCTCCAGGCTAAGCAGACCAAACTCCCCCCAACCTTTCTTCATACGTCTTGGTCTCCAAACCCCTCACCATGACCTCCAGTTTGATGCAGCCCCAAATCCCATTTGCCTTTCTAGCCACTGAGTCACACTGTTGACTCATATTCAATGTATGGTCTACTAAGACTACTAAGACTCCTAGATCCTTTTCGCACACGCTACGGCCAAGACAAGTCTCCCCCATCCTATATTGGTGTATTTGTTTTTTCCTACCTAAATGCACAACTTTACATTTGTCCCTATTCAACTTCATTTTATTCAGTTTAGCCCACTTCTCGAGCCTATCAAGATCATCCTGTATTCTGATTCTGTCTTTGGTTGTGTTTGCTACCCCTCCCAGTTTAGTATCATCTGCAAATTTAATAAGTATCCCCTCTAAACCCTCATCTAAATCATTTATAAATATGTTGAACAACACAGGCCCCAGGACAGATCCCTGGGGAACTCCACTTGTCACTCTTCTCCAAAAGGATGCTAAACCATTAACAAGTACCTTCTGGGTTCGATTTGTCAACCAGTTATTGATCCACCTAACAGAATCAGAATCCATACTGCATTTTCCCAACTTGTCAGCAAGAATATCATGTGGAACCTTATCAAAAGCTTTACTGAAATCCAGATAAACTATGTCCACAGCATTCCCCTGATCCAGCAAGGTAGTCACTTTCTCGAAAAAGAGATAAGGTTGGTCTGACATGATTTGTTCTTGCAAAACCCTTGCTGAGAAATCACAGCTCTCTGTTTCAGCTGCTCAAGGACTGTTTGATGATTTGTTCCAAAATTTTGCCAGCTATAGATGTCAAGAAGGTCAATAATTATCCAGATCCTCTTTTTTCCCTTTCTTGGAGATGGGGACAACATTTGCCCGCTTCCAATCATCTGGCACCTCACCTGTTCTCCAAGAAGTGTCAAAATAATGGACAGTTTCAGAAATTACATCTGCAAGTTCTTTTATTTTTATTTTTATTTTATTTTTATTTATCATACTTCTATACCGCCCTCCCCGGAGGCTCAGGGCAGTTTACATTATAACAGAGAACCATACATAAAACAGTCTGTAGAACATGTACATCGATAACCAACAATGGCAACCAAACACAACACAGTATAACAGTAAACAATCGTAATACAAACAGGTCCAGGGCTTGTTGATGGGATTCTGAGGGGGGTGGCTTATTGACTGAATTCTGAGGGGGGTGGGGAGGGAGCAGGGGCCCTTGGTCGCTGTAGATTATGTCTGGTCTCGGCCAAATGCCTGGTGGAGGAGCTCCTTTTTGCAGGCCCTGCGGAACTGTTTAAGCTCCGTCAGGGCCCTGATCTCCTCTGGGAGCTTGTTCCACCAGGTAGGGGCCAGAACAGAGAAGGCTCTGGCCCTGGTCGAGACCAGACCGACTTCTTTAGGGCCAGGGATCCTTAGCTGATTGGAGGCAGTAGAGCATAGAGCTCTTTTGGGGGCATAGGTGGGGAGGTGGTCCCTCAGGTACACTGGGCCCTGACCGCGTATGGCCTTGAAGGTAATTACCAGAACCTTTAGTCTGATCCAGAATTCAACTGGTAACCATTGCAGCTGATGGAGAATAGGCCGGATATGGGACCTCCACGGTGTTGCCGTGAGGATCCTGGCTGCTGCATTTTGAACTAGTTGTAGTTTCCGGGTCAGGGCTAAGGGCAGGCCTGCGTAGAGCGAGTTACAAAAGTCCAGTCTAGAGGTGACCGTCGCATGGATCACTGTGGCTAGGTGTTCCGGGGCCAGGTAGGGTGCTAGTAGTTTGGCTTGGCGGAGATGGTAGAATGCCAGCCGCGCTACCTTTGTGATCTGGGCCTCCATTGTGAGGGAGGCGTCCAGAATCATGCCTAGGTTCCTGGCGGAGTGAGCCGTAGAGAGCTGCACGCCATCCAAGGTATGCAGGCACGCTTCCTCGCATGGGCCCTTCCTACCTAGCCTTCCTACCTAGTCTTTGAAGGATTGAGCTTCAGACGACTCTGCTTGAGCCATCTGCATATTGATGGCAACCCAGACCAAACTTCCGTGCCAACTGTGCGAGAGGGCACATGAAGATGTTGAATAGGATAGGAGAGAGGACCGCTCCTTGTGGGACTCCACAAGTAAGTTGCCGGCGGCCTGATGTTTTCTCTCCTATTGCAACCCTCTGTCCATGATCCTGGAGGAAGGAGATCAGCCATTGAAGGGCTGTCCCTTGTATTCCAGCATCGATGAGGCGGCCAGCTAGAAGCTCGTGATCGACTGTGTCGAACGCTGCTGAGAGGTCTAATAATATCAGCAGTGCCGACCCGCCTCGATCCAACTGGTGACGGAGGTCGTCCGTCAGGGCGACTAGCGCTGTCTCTACCCCATGGCCAGGCCGGAAGCCTGACTGGGATGGGTCTAGGACCGAAGCTTCTTCCAGGTATTCTGTCAGTTGGTTTGCGACTGCCCTTTCTATCATCTTGCCCAGAAACGCTAAGTGCGAGACGGGCCTGTAGTTGTTAGGCTCTTGTGGGTTTAGAGATATTTTTTTCAACAGTGGATGTACCACAGCCTCTTTCAAACCCTCCGGGAATTCTCCTGTTGTTAGAGATAGGTTGATTATCTCCTGGAGGGGGCCCATTATCTTTATGCCAGCTGTTTTCAAGAGCCAGGATGGGCAAGAATCTAGTGGGCATGTAGTTGGTCTTGTTGTCGCTAGAATCCTGTCCACTTCGGTCAGCGTGAGTCGTCTGAAGTTACTCATAGCCAAGGGGCCTCTAGTTCACTTTTTGTATCTAAGGTTGGAGGGAGGTCGTGGCGGAGTGTCAAGATTTTGTCCGCAAAATGACTCTGATGTCCAGTTGGCTACTGTTTTGTTGCCCTTTAATCAGGGCAGTGAGGGATCGAACTACCTTAAACAATTGAGCTGGGCGTGAGTCTGCAGATGCGATGGTAGCTGAGTAAAAATTGTGTTTTACTGACTTCACCGCCATCTCATAGACTTTCATCTGCATTCTATAAGATGTTCTCGAGGCTTCGTCACGAGTCTTCCTCCAAACTCGCTCTAGCCATCTCAGTTCCCGTTTCTTGTCGCCAAGCTCCTCGGTGTACCAGGGAGCTCGCTTGAGACGGGGCTGGAGAGGGCATCGGGGAGCTATCTCATCAATGGCAGTCAGCAGTCTGTTATGCCAGTCACGACCAGGCCATTGAAAGAAGTGCCAGGAGGCATTGGTTCAAGCAGAGCATTCCGGAATCCTATTGGATCCATAAGTCTCCATGGGCGAGCTAAAATTTGCTCGGCGCCCAACTGAGGAGGTGGTGGGAGCCTTAGCCGAGCCTTTAGAGCATAGTGGTCTGACCATGGCATGGCTGTTGTTGTGACCAGATCCACATCCAAACCTGCGCCGAAAATAAGATCCAGGGTGTGACCTGCTTGATGGGTAGGCCAACAACAAATTGCGAGAGCCCTAGTGTTGCCATGGATGACACTAGGTCCTGTCCAGTTCTAGAGGACAGTAGCTCAGCATGGACGTTAAAGTCCCCCAGGACTAGTAGACTGGAGAACTGTAGTGTCCAGGCCGCCACTGCCTCTAGCAGGGCAGGCAGGGCATCTGGCGGTACATTGGGCGTGCGGTACACCAGCCAGATGGCCACGCTCTCGGTTGATCCCCATCCGAGGCCAAGACACTCAGTGCCTGGTATTGATGGCGCAGGAAGGGTTCTAAAGGAGAAAGCCTCTCGGGTTAGGATTGCCACCCCTCCTCCCCGCCCCGCTGTCCGGGACTGGTGGAGTACAGAAAACCCAGCAGGGGCTAGATCTTTGAGGGCAACCGTTTCCCCCTCCCTGGTCCAGGTTTCTGTCACGCATGCTAGGTCCGCTCTTTGCTCTACAAAGTGGTTTTGCAGCTTAGAGGTTTTGTTGTTTATTGACCTGGCGTTGCACAGCACCAGTGTCAGAGGCGGGTTGTTTACCTTTGCCTCCACCCTAGTGTCACGAGGGATGGGGCGGAGTCTGGAGGGGGCTCGAGTATGGTTGGTTTTCGGCCCCCTCGGTTTGATGTATCTCCGCCATCCGCTGTCCCTGCCTTTGCCCCTTATTATTGGGATCCCTGACCCTATCAAGGCCCCTGCTTTTTCTCCTTCCTCAGTTTTGCTAGGCATTATGAGCTCTATGGACACTGTTGGTTCAATTCCTAGTTCTATGGTTTGGCTGGCGTTGATTGTTGAACCCCGGTTCTGTCTTTGTGTGTGTGAGTTATGTATCTGTGGGAGGTTTACAGCCTCTCAGGGCTTTCCGGTTCCACTTGTGTGTAGTTATGTGCTGGGTGTAGGGTGTATGTCGTTGTGGGTGCCTGGATGGGTGGTCCTGATCGCCTGTTGTGGCACCTCAGGGTTGCCCAGTCCAGGGGTGTGTGATATATGAGTGGCCTGAGTGTTATTTCATGTTGGATTGTGGTTGGAAGTTGTGGATTGGGTGGTGGCTAGTTGGCAGTTAGGGTTGTTTGGTGAGTGGAGGGTAGTTGATAGGTTGGTTGGATTAATTGCTTCGGCTGGGTTCAAGTAACTTGATTTTTTGGAATTTAATTGTTTTGGGTAGGTTGGGGTAGAGTTTAGATTGTTGGGGTGGGGGTTGGTTTTTTGGGGGGGTTTGGTATTGGGTTAGAATAGATTAATTGATAGTAGTTGAGTGTATATGGTGGGTGGGTGGGCAGGTGTTAATTTAGTGTGAAATCAATCAGGATTAGTTGATGGTTTGGGTAGATCTGTTGGTGGCAATTTGTTGTTTTGGCTGGGTGGGGGTGTTGGTTAATTTGGTTTGGTTGGGTGGGTGGGAGGAGAAGTTAATTTAATTTGGAGTCTGTTCAGTGTGGGTTGGTAGTTGGTGAAGGGAACTCTTCTTATTTCTCTCCTGTCTCTCTCTTCCCTCTTTTTCCTTTTTTCCCTTCCCCCTTGTTTTTCTTTTCTTTCTCCCCCTCTCTCCTCATTTTCTCCTTCTTTCCCCCCTCCTCTCTTTTTTGGTCCTTCTTTCCCCTCTTCCCTTCCTTTTTCCTTCTTCCCCTCCCCTCTCCCCCCCTTTTTTTTCCTTTCTCCCTCCCCCTCTTTCCTGTGCATAACACAAGACTTTGTTGGACTGCCCCAACAGCGATCCAAGGGCAGAGTCTGCACTTACTTTGTTTATTCCATTGTCAATCCTGTGGAATTCAGATCGCTTTGAACTCGGGTCTTCCTCTCCCCCCTCTTCCCCATTGAAACAGGAAAGTCTTCCGCACATGGTTAGGGAGGCTCAGAAGGTGGGGGGGCTCTTTCTTTCTCTTCTTGAAGCCTCTTTCTTTCTTTTCTTGAAGGGGGGGGAGAGAGGAGCCAAGCAGGGAGCCTCTTTCTTTTCTTGGAGGGGAGGGGGAGAAGATCGAAAAAGGCAGAGGAGGGAGGAAAAATCCAGGACCGACAGAAGTTGAGAGAAATTAGGGGATTCTCCTTTAAGGCAAGCGTGTCACATGACCAGGTGTAGCCTATCAGAGGTTCTCTACCACGGAGCTTTCTTTATTCAGGATTTTCAGCACTCCAAGATATCGCACAATAAAGGTAGGGTCACTCCGGATCAATCCTTCTTGCTGCAGAAGGAAAATTAAAATTGCCCAAAATCCAAATGGAAATTGCATTCTGTGTAGAGGGCAGGGACTGAATCGATCTGGGGTTGGAATAAAAGCTCCGTGCAGTTTACACCTAGGTCACCATTCCCATCTCCCCTGTTGTGTTACATTTAAGTCTCATTTCCTACTCCTTTTATATTTACCCAAATACACTCAACTGAACTTTCATGCTCAGGTACCTGTATTTCACAAGTATAAAGATTTTTAACATATATTGCTACACCTCCTCCCTTCTTTTCTTGTCTGTCCCTTTTGAATAGATTGAACCCCTCGATTCTAGTATTCCAATTGTTAGTACTATCCCACCATGTTTCTGTGATTCCTATTAGGTCAATAGCCCCCTTCATCTATGAGGGCTATTAGTTCCTCCTGCTTGTTTCCCATCCTCTGTGCATTAGTGTAGAAATATCGTAATCCATTCCTTGTGTGCCCCATGGCTTTAGTTTTTTAACTTCCTTGCAAGTTAGTAGTTCCCTGCTTAAGTGCCATTCCCTGTAGATTTGCAATCTTCTCATCTTGAGTTCTTGCCATCACACCGTTCTAAATTTACATCTCGCTCCCCCTTTGGATCTGGTTTAAAACCTCTTCATCAGGTTCTCCCAAAAATACTTTTTCCATCCCTTGTGAGGTGCACAGCATCTCCTGATAGTAGCCCTTCATATTTGCATTGTAGACCATGTTCCAGAAATCCAAATCTTTCCCAACAACTCCAGTGACGTAGCCAGTCATTTACTTGCATGTTTTTTCTCTCCCTTCCTAATCCACGGCCACTTACAGGAATGACTGATGAAAACACAACCTGCGCTCCCAGGTCCTTTGCCTTTTCCCCCAGATTCACAAAGTCTTTCTTAATATGTTCCATACTCTGCTGGGCAGTATTGTTTGTTCCTACATGGATGATCCTCATCAGATTCTGAACATAATTCTCCTCCTCTCCTTCTCTCCAACTCTTAACAACATTTAATGTTTTACAAAGATTTGCTGCTAAGTTACTGCTGTAGTAGTACTTTCATTATTACGGCAAAATCCATTATATGTCATATTATCTTCACATTAGAAGTAGAACAAAAAGATTATTGCACCATTCAGGACAATAATTCAGCACGTGTCAGTGACTGTTTTGATCGCAGTGGCTTCATTATTTTTTTATTTTTTTATTTATTAGATTTCTTACCCACCACACCCATACGGCTCGTGGCGGGTTACAAAAGTATGTTTAAACCCCCAATAAAATACCCGTTAAAATCACAGACAGCAATACAACAGTAAAAGCACAAGATGCAGCAGACAATAAATTCTCAAAACTTTTCCAAGAGATGCCAGGATCATTAAATTCCCAGTTTAAGTTTATTTATCCCCTAGAGGGGGAAAGGAAGGGTCGATGACTCCCAGTCCACTGTACGCTGATAGTTTTATCCCCCTGGATAAAACGCGTATTAAAATACGTCCCTGCAGAAACCCAGCCTTCCTTTTTGGTTTTGCCTCTGGGATGTTTTTCACCTACTGTTATTTGCTCTACCCTGCTTGCAGGTCTGGTTCAAGAACCGTCGGGCCAAGTGCCGCCAGCAACAGCAGCAAAGCTCAGGCCAGGCCAAAGCACGCCCGGCAAAGAAGAAGACATCTCCTGCCCGGGAGACGAGCTCAGAGACCAGCACCAACGGGCAGTATAGTCCCCCACCGACGGGCCCATCTGTGACACCCAGCTCAAGTGCCAGTGCTACTGTCTCCATCTGGAGCCCCGCCTCCATCTCCCCAATCCCAGACCCTCTGTCTGCCTCCACAACCCCCTGCATGCAAAGATCCACCGCCTACCCCATGACCTACACCCAGGCCCCCGGTTACACCCAGACCTATGCCGGATCCACGTCCTACTTCAGCGGCCTCGACTGCAGCTCCTACCTGTCTCCCATGCACCCCCAGCTATCTGCTCCTGGAGCAGCTTTGAGCCCCATTGCTACACCAACCATGGGTAGCCATCTGAGCCAGTCACCAGCTTCCCTGTCCAGCCAGGGCTACAGCACAGCTGGGTTGGGCTTTGGCTCTGTGGATTGCCTAGACTACAAGGACCAAGCTGCTTCATGGAAGCTCAACTTCAATGCCACCGACTGCTTGGATTACAAAGACCAGAGCTCATGGAAATTCCAGGTCTTGTGAAGGGCGTTCGGCTCTACCCACATCCCTTCGAAGAAGCTCCTCCTCCCGTGGCGTAGCATCTCGAGACAGCTTCCTCCTCTTACCCCTCGGACAAGACCCACCCAGCTTACTTCTCCTCTCCAATTTCCAGACTCTTCCGTAGGAGCACAAGGGTTTCAGACTTGGGCATCATACAAATTTGGGCCCTGGCTTGCTCCCTCACTGCTGGTTTCAGAAACCCTCCTCTAACAGGCAGGAAACAGTGGATTTGTGCAGACGTTAGGAACTCATGGACAGCCTTGGGCTTCAGATGCCGGGACACACAACTATTCCAGGTATTTGGCTTGGACTTGGTGACCGAGAGCTGATCACCCCTTTCCACCAGCTGGGCGGAAGTTCAAACTTGTGGTCCTGGGGAGATCTCAGTGTCACTGTGCTCTTCCAAAGCCTGCCCAGTGAAAGGATCAGATTTTCGCTCTGCCAGAAAGACTCTGAAGTTACCTCCTGTTCCCTCTTACGAGCCATTTAGACAAGCTGTTTTCTCACCGACATTCTTTCCAGATGTTGTCTGATCAAGAAGCAGTGCAAAGGAGTGAATTTGCAAGGGTTGCCAGCTGCAAGTTGTGAAATGCCTGGAGATTTTGGAAGTGGAGCCTGAGGAGGGCAATGTTTGGGGAGAGGATAGGACTTCAGTGGGGCACAAGGCCATAGAATCCACTTTCCAAAGTGGCCATTTTCACTAAGCTAGCTGATCTCTGTCACCTGGAAATCAGTTGTAATCCTAGGTCTCCAGCTACTTCCTGGAGGTTGACAACCTTAGAACTAGCAGGAAGAAGAGGGCCAGCTTCAGTTTTCTGCTTCAGGCCCTTCAGTATCTCGTTCGTACCTAGAGTGCATTCGTTTCTAACTCTACATGGGGTCTCTGTGTTCTAGATGCTTCTCATTCAGAAGGTCTTTTTTAAAAGAACAGCTGTGGGCAGAGTGGGAGGGTGACACAACTGTTTTGGGTAACAGTTTGTACTAGTGGGGAAAAATTAGAGTGTAACATCCGTCATTCCAGAAAGCAGGTGACACATACACTCATTTAACAGTGTGAAATAAGCAGACAGTAATCTTTTTGCTCTGTGGTGTGAGAAAGCTTCACCTCTGAGGTGTAAGATTCAAGTCCAGCAGCACCTTAAAAGACCAACACAAGTTCCAGGGTATTTGCTTTCAGGGTAGCCCAGTCTTGTCAAATCTCAGACACTAAGCAGGTGGCCCTGGTCAGCCCTTGGATGGGAGACCACCGAGGAAGCCCAGGGTTGCTCTGCAGAGGCAGGTAATGACAAACCAACAATCTAGATGACCCAGGCTAGCCTGATCTCATCAGACCTCGGAAACTAAGCAGGATCGGCCCTGGTTAGCCCTTGAATGGGAGACTACCGCGAAAGTTCAGGGTTGCTTATGCAGAGGCAGGCAACACCAAATCATCTCTGAACATCTCTTGTCTTAGAAATCCTTATAGCAGCCTTTTTCAACCTTTTGACCATGGAGGAACCCCTGAAATATTTTTCAAGCTTCAAGAACCCCAGAAGTGGTGACATGCCCCTTGAGAGGAGAGGGTGCAGAAGTAAGGTGTGGGAGCCAGCTAATTATCGATGGATTGTTTACTGTTTCCACTGGAGAGAAAGAGACTAGGCCTGTAGAGCGGTGGTCCCCAACCACTGGGCTTCGGCCCGGTGCCGGGCTGGAAGACCCTGGCACTGGGCCGCGGCTCCCTCTCCCCGCCATTCCCTGTAGATTCTCCTTTAAGGCAAGTGTGCGGCCCAGCAAGCTTCTTACTGTGGGAGGGGGGGAGAGGGAAGCAGGGCTGCGCACGCGCATCACACATGCACAGCTGCGCATGCGTCCCATGCGCAGCCAGGCAATCGCCCTCCATTCTGACACCGGTCCCCAGCCTGAAAAAGGTTGGGGACCACTACTGTAGAGCTACAGGGGAAGTGGGTTCCAGTGATGTCAGGGGCCACCTGAACTTCTGGGAAAGGCCACAGAACCCCGGGGTGCTCTTGTGGAACCCCAAGTTCCCTGGGACCCTGGTTGGGAATCCCTGCCCTACAGGTTCACCATAACTCAGCTGTAACTTAATGGCAAGAACCAAACGAGTCAGAGCAGCCTTTGTCAGGTCCAGAGTTGCGCGCAGACCAAGTTCTTTCAGATTACATCCAGACTTCTGTTCTCCTAACACACTGGGTATTGAATGTTCCATTTTGTAGATTGCTCTGGTTCTCTCCATGTTATCCGCTTCAGGTCCCTGGAACAAAGGCAGTCTATAAATTACTTAAAATATAAGTTATTGTTTAAAGACATAGGAACAGAGCAGGCTGAGAATTTCCCTCCAGTCAGTTGGCAACTGTATTGGAATCAGCCAATGCACAAATTGCTTATGCATGTTAAAAGATCCCCGTGGTTGAGAATTTGTTATCTTGCATGGATTCATGCCGAAATGGAATCTCACTTTGTTTTGTTTGTTTGTGTTGCTGGTATATCCATATAAATTTTATTTGGGGGAAATGGAAAGGTTGACAGATCCCTTCTGGCAACAGGTGAGGGATGGGGGGGGGGGGCTTACCAGGAGAACGAGGAAGGCCCAGGCCAAACTGCCCTGAGTGATCAGGATGATCCGGGGCCTGGGGACCAAGCCCTGTGAGGAAAGGCTGAGGAACTTGGGAAGGTTCAGCCTGGAGAAGAGGAGGTGGAGAGGGGACAGGATCTGAAAGGTTGAAGGATCTGAAAGGCTGACACTTGGAGGAGGGCAGGTAATGGTTCCTGTTGACAGTATGGGAGAGGACCCCAAGTCAGGATGTAAAAACGGTACCAGCTAGATATCAGGGAAAACATTTCGCAGTCCAAGTAGTTCAGCAGTGGAATCGACTCCCTAAGAAGGAGGGGAGATCCCCCTCACCACTGGTCTTTAAGCAGTGGCTAGACAGATACTTATCCTGGATGCTATAGGCTGATGCTGCATTTAATAGGGGGTTGGACTAGATGGCCCATATGGCCCCTTTGATATCTATGATTCTGTGATAAAATTGTGGGTGTCACACAAGAAGTGAAGTCATCACACAGCAATGGTCTGGTATATATGCAAAACATCTATGGTAAAAATGGTTCCTACCATAGAGTTTTTGCCCAAATATCACAATGGGACCCAGACAGCTCTACTGTGATGTCACTTCCTGTGTATCACTGACAGTGTGCCCTGGGCTTTCCTTTTTCTCTAGGTAAGCCCCCCATCAGCCAACTGGGGGCGTGATGCCAGGTTGCAGGGGATCCCCAACTCTACCGTTGGGTGTGGCAACCCTAGGAAATGGGGAGGGAGGGTGAGATCTAACTTTTTCTAGTTAAAGTTTACTTTGAAATCAGGATTTTATCAGAACAGAAGGTAAATATTTGTAAAGAATATGATTAATTTTTCCCTTTGATGCATTACAGAACTCAGATTTAAATTTTAAAAATACAGATTCTCTTTGTAAACACTTTTAGAAATTTCTTAGGCCTAGGTTTGCTAGTTGTTTAAAAAACTGAAATGAGAAGGAAAATATTTCCTTTGCCGTAGATGAGAAACGTATCCATGCGAGTTACTTTTTTTTTTGGGGGGGGGACTCTAAATATTTATTATTGTCTTAGTTTGTGACAAAATTTCTTGTACAGTTCAAAAAATTGTTGGTGGTTTAAAAAAAAGAGGAAAATATTAAAATATAAAAAAATAATGAAAATAGATGAAAAGAGACCATGCCTCAGTGTCTTTTTAAAAAAATTTTAACTACTAATTAAAATGATTGAATTTGCTAAAATGGAAGTAACGGGTAATAGATTTGCTCCCTGGAAAAGGACAGGAAAAGTAGAAGGCAGTAGGAAAAGAGGAAGTCCCAACACAAGATGGATGGACTCCCAACAAGTAAGCACCAGGACATTTTGGAGGACGTGCAATCAGAGGCTCGCCATACATCAAAAGTGATGTGACAGCAGTTAACATGCGGAATGCGACTTGCAAGAGAACACTTTAGCTTCCTGTCTGCAATGGAAAGCAATGAATATACATGAACAGAGATGAGGAATGTTTTCTCAGGTATATGAACATACACGACTAGGGTTGTGTGCTGGGCCGTCCAAATCGGCCGCTCTGGGCTGCCGCAGCCACACCTCACTGCGGGGGGGGGGGAGGGTGCACAGCCGCGGTGAGGCGCTGGCTGCGGCGGCACGGAGCAGCCGATTCAGACGGCCCGGCACACAACCCCAGTCTTCTTTATCCTGAATCAGACGTTTTGATCCATCAAGTATTGCCTACCAGCACCAGCTTGCCAGGTTGTCAGGTTGAGGTTTCTGGGTGAGAGCCAGTGTGGTGTTGGCCTCTAATCCGAAGAACCGGGTTTGATTCCTCGCTCCTCCACATGTAGTGACTTCGGGTCAGTCCCAGTTTTCTCAAGGTTCTTTCAGCCCCACCTGCCTCACAGGGCATCTCTTGTGGGAGAGGAAGGGAAAAGTGTTTGTGGGACCCTTTGGGGAAGTAAAAAACTGGTTACAAAAAAACCCACCGCTCTTCTTTTTTCACATCCCCTCCCACCTGGCCATTTATTTCAACTGGAGATACTGGGGATCAAACCAGGGACTTCCTGTGTGTCAAGCACATGTTCCACAATGAACCATATCCCGTACAATTTCTTGGGAGTCTGGCAGGATCTGGAATCAGAAATACCCATGTGGGTTTTGTTGGTGGGAAACAGTTGTCAACTGATCAAAAAGAAACTATGGTCCATTCATGTGATTTTGATAGATTGAAACTTTTCCTGACACAGGGTCTGGCCTCATCACCTGCTTACATCTATACAGCATGACGCTGTTCAGGGAACAGGAACAGGGGCTGGCTTGTCAGTTATCAGTTGGCCACCCTGGGCTGAGTGAAGGCAAGCCCTGGACCTGAAGGGCCACGCTGAACATTAAGAATTCTGGGGTAGAATTCTTCAAACTGTTACCAACTTGTAAGTGGCTCAATTTTAACCAGCTGGCCATCTAGCATTTCTGCCCTTGTAATGTTTGGACAACAGTGTTGGCAACTCTGCGTTGGGTATCAGGTAAACATGTGCACAGGGGAAGATGAGGCATGGGCTCATAGAAAGCAGTCAAATGGAAATGAAAAGAACTTTCTCTTTTCCTTGGGTCCCATTATTGTAGCTTGCCAATAGAACATGTCATCTCCAACTGGCCCCGCGGAACACTGGAGGAATACATGCCCGATCATTCAATAAGGCGTGGAGGGGCAGCCCCCCTTCTTCTCCTCTGGCGGCCTGAGCAGGAGGGCCAGGCGGCCACCTGCCTGCCTCAACTCTAGGTTGGGAAATTCCTGGCAATTTGGGGTTAGGGCCTGGGGGGGGCAGGTTTTGGGGAAGGGGGGAGTCTCAGCAGGTTCCCCCCTCCAAAGCACCCATTCACTCCAGGAGTCTCTGGAGTCTGGAGATGAGCTGTAATTCTGGGAGATTGCCAAACCCCACCTGGAGGACGCCAAATATCATTTTGCTGTACCTCTCCCAGATTTCTCTCTGCTTTTTTCCTTCCTCCTGCTTTCTAGCTTCTCTGCTTCTCTTCTGCTTTCTATCGAGACAGAGTTCCTGCCTCAACCACCATGCATGCACCATTTTTTTAAACTCATCTAATTTAGCAAATGCCCCAATCCTCTTAAGATGGCAAACCCTCCCACTCACCCACCCCTGGCCTGGCGCAGATTGGTAAATGAATTAGAGGGAATTAGGGAGCCCGCAAAGAAGACAAATTGGTTCTCCAATACCCAGTGACAGCTGCCATTGTGGGGCTGACAGCCGAGTCGTCCCCCCCCCACACCTCCTTTTAATTAAAGAGAACAGGATCCATGTGCAGAGGGGAGGTGGCACGTGGAGATTAAAGGCCCGGGGAATGGCAGGACAACTTGGAAACTCTTTGGCCTAAATATTCTTGGTGCATCCTGGGGTTGAAAGAGAGCAGCATCTCAGGGGGGGAGGGGTCATGCTCCTGGGAACAAGTTGAACCAGAAATAGGCAACAGTGCACATGTGAGGCGAATGCCATTTTGGGCTGTATCAACAGGGGCATCACATCAAAATCACAAGATGTCATAGTCCCATTGTATACGGCACTGGTCAGACCACACCTGGAGTACTGTGTGCAGTTCTGGAGGCCTCCCTTCAAGAAGGACGTGGATAAAATTGAAAGGGTACAGAGGAGAGCGACAAGGATGATCTGGGGCCCTATGAAGATAGGTTGAGGGACTTGGGAATGTTCAGCCTGGAGAAAAGGAGGTTGAGAGGGGACATGATAGCCCTATTTAAGTATTTGAAAGGTTGTCACTTGGAGAAGGGCAGGATGCTGTTTCCGTTGGCTGCAGAGGAGAGGACGCGCAGTAATGGGTTTAAATTACAAGTACAACGATATAGGCTAGATATCAGGGGGGGAAAATTCAGTCAGAGTGGTTCAGCAGTGGAATAGGCTGCCTAAGGAGGTAGTGAGCTCCCCCTCACTGGCAGTCTTCAAGCAAAGGTTGGATACACACTTTTCTTGGATGCTTTAGGATGCTTAGGGCTGATCCTGCGTACAGCAGGGGGTTGGACTAGATGGCCTGTATGGCCCCATTCTGTTTCTCTTGAGACAGAGAGAGCCTCCCACTGAGGTTGCCAAATCTGGGTTGGGAAATTCCTGAGGATTTGGGGGTGGAGAGCGGGGTGGAGTTCACACCAGGGAGGGTTCTTAGCCTGGGGGGGGGGGTTATGGCACAGAGCAGGCATCCCCAAGCTTTTTGAAGTTGCAGTCACCTTTGGAATCTGAAAAGCATGCAGTGCACACTGACTTAGTGCCCACAATGGCCACCCCGGGTGGTGGAGCTGAACAAAAGACTCCCCCTCCCCTCCCCCCCCCCCGACCTCCCAGTTCTCATCCTTCAGTAGAAAACTGAAGGGGACAGAGAGAAACCAGTAACAAGCCTGTGGTTATAATCACTCCACCCTCCTCCTGAAAAGCTTAAAAGTCTCCAAGGGAAGTACCGGTAGGCTCCGTGTTGGGGAACCCTGCCACAGAACTCCACCCCCTGAAGTTGCTATTTTTCTCCACAGAAATTTAGCCCAGCGTACTAGAAATTTTGGGAGAACCTCTCTCCCCTGGCCACCATGTGCTTACTGTGTAGATCTGTGATTTGTGTGGGGCTCTTCCTGTTTTGGGGGAGGGGGACATGCTAGAAAGACAAGAGCCAACATCCAACTTGGAACCCACAATAAATGTAACAGAATGTCTGCCTGTCCTCTAACTAGAGCGGGTCCCCCTCATCTGCTGACATTGCTCACTGTGCACCGTCTGCTGTTCGCTTAGCTGTGTCTAGCAGAACCATGTAGGGCTGCCAACCTCCAACTGATCTCCAGGCCACAGAGAGGAGTTTCCCCGAAGGAAATGGCTGCTCTTCCCTGGATAAACCAGACTAGCCCAATTTTTGTCAAGTCTCAGAAGCAAAACGGAGTCATCCTTGGTTAGTATGTGGATGAGCAATCCCTGAGGAAGTCTCTATGAAGAGGCAGGCCATGGCAAACCACCCCTGATAGTCCCTTGGCTTGAAAACCACATAAATTGGCTTACCACCACCAGAGGAAATGGCTGCTGGGGGGGAAGAAGCCCTTTATTCTGCAGGTCTCTTCAAGTAGGAGTGCTCTTAATAGGATTAGCAGGTCCCCTCTATCCACTAGCAGAAGATGGGGGGCTTGGGATGCCAGACCCAGGCTGGAAAACTCCTGGAGATTTGGGGGGTGAAGCCTGGGAAGGACAGAGACCTATGTAGGCTACAATGCTTACCCTCCAAGGCATTGTCAACCCTCCAAGGCATCAGTTTTCTCCAGGAAAATTGATCTCTGTAGTCTGGAGATGAGCTGTAGGAATATAAGAGAAGCCATGTTGGTTCTCTCCAGTGGTGCAACACTGTTTGTGGCCCAAACTGAGGGGTCTTCAGGAGGTCTACCAGCAGGGCTAGAACTTTAGAAGCCCTCTGCTAGCACCAAGACGGAGCATCCCTGCCCCAGACATAAGAACATAAGAAAAGCCATGTTGAATCAGGGCACTGGCCCATCCAGTCCAGCACATTGTGTCACGCAGTGGCCACAACCCAGGGGCCATCAGGAGATCCACCAGCAGGGCCTCAACTCCAGGTGCCCTCCCACTGTTGCCTCTCAAGCACCAAGAATAGAGAGTATGCCTGTCCCAGACATCAGGGAAGCCAATGGCCCACCCAGTCCAACACTCTGGGAAGTCACAATTCTAATAACAGAAGAACATTGCCAAATAGTTGTGCTCCTAACAAATGCTTCATTGGACTGCCCAGAGAGGCAGGCCTTTGTTCCCTTCAAAGCCTTCCCCTAGGAACACAGTCACTGTTCGTGTGATTCCTTTTGTCTTTATCTAGAAAAGAGGCTCAGCGTCCCTGCTGCTTCTGTAGCTAGGGTTGCTAACTCCTGGAAATACCTGGAGATTTGGGGGAGTAAGTTTGGGAGCATGGGGTTAAATACGGCCTGGGGAGGGATCTCTACAGGGTATAACGGCATAGAGTCCACCTTCCAACATAGCCCACTCCATTTTCTCTAGGGGGAGAAACCTTCATTCTATGGAGACAGTTGCCAACCTCCAGCTGGGCAAGAAGCAAAGAAATTGACCAGCATGTCTAGTGCAAATCTTGTATCTTGACTTCTGAGTATACACCTCACAATCCAAACAATGATTGTAAATATCAAATGGCTTGTTTTCCCACTCAGAGGTCCACAGCCATGCTGTGCCTTGGCCAGGGTCCTACAGAGAATTATTGCACCAATCAAAATTCTCTCTTCTACCCTCCAAGGAAAAAGATCACCGGGGTTCTGCCTTCTCCCTTGTCTACTCAAGGACTCTTCTGCTGAATTTTGTTGCCTTTGTTTGGCTTTCTCCAGGTCATCAGTGGCACCTGCAAGTGGGCAGCAGAGACCCAGCCTGTTGTCCAGGCTGGACTACTGCAATCCTGTCTATGTGGGGTGTCCTTGAAGACAACCCAGAAGCTAAGTGCAAAATGCTGCTGCTGGATTAATGACAGCATAAAGTGGGCATGTTTATATATTACCTATTTTCAGAAGTCTCCTGATCCATTTGCAGATTCAAATCAAGGCAGTAGAAGAGTGTCCCTATTTCTGCCAGGACAAACGTAGGCAATATTTCATGCCCGTAATATAACTTTCGATTGACAGCATTGATTTGGCCCTAGGCCTTCTCCTCCTGACACTTTCTGGCTGCAGGCCTAGCGCTAATTCCTTCTGAAAACAGTCCACCTTCTCTGCCTCATGTTTCCAAGAAGAGCTGCCAGTCAGTCATGTGGTGACTTACATCACAGTGGGGATTACGGTACTAATGGATTTGAAATGTTGTTCCAGGACAGATTTAATAGTTAAAGGAAATGGATTTCCCCCCTCCCCACTGACCCATAAAGTAGCTGAAATAAAAGTGCATTAGAGGAGGGGAGAAACAAAGTGTGTATGATCCCAAACAACAAAAGGGCTATGTTTCCCCAAACAATAGGGATGCCAGCTTCCAGGTGGGCCCTGGGGATCCCCTGGCATTATAGCTCATCTGCATACTAAAGAGATCAGTTCCCCTGGGGAAAATGGATGCTTTGGAGAGACATTATACTTCACTGAGGTCTCTCCCCAATCCAAATCCCACCCACTCCTGGATCTACCCCCAAAGACTTCAGGTATTTCCAACTCTGAGCTGGCAACCCTAACAAACTGGCCTGTATGCCCCACTCCAGTCTGTGAATAGGAATAGGCTGCCTAAGGAGGTGGTGAACTCCCCCTCACTGGCAGTCTTCAAGCAAAGGTTGGATACACACTTTTCTTGGATGCTTTAGGATGCTTTGGGCTGATCCTGCATTGAGCAGGGGGTTGGACTAGATGGCCTGTATGGCCCCTTCCAACTCCATGATTCTATGATTCTCTAATCCCACTCTCTAATTTCCAATTTGTGCAATAATTCCTGATTGGAGACCAGATAATGCATGCAAATGATTGTTATTTGAATAAACTGTCCCGAGATATAAAATTATGGCTGCTCTTGGAACCAATTCTATGTGCGTGTCCCCAGAACTCCTTCCCTGACACAACAAATCCCTGAACACTTTTAGTTCCCATTGGGCGTAGGACTCTAATGAAGGTTGGAAAACTGGTTTTTACTGGTGCCCTTTAATACAGAGATGGACAAATGCTGGATACTAGGGCTTGGAAAGCCAGTGTGGTACAATGGTTAAATAGCGGCAGCCTCTAATCTGGACAATCGGGTTTGATTCCCCACTCCTCCACAGGCAGCCAGCTGGGTGACCTTGGCCCAGTCACAATCCTGATAGAGCTGTTCTGACTGAGCAGTCCTGTCAGGGCTCTCTCAGCCTCACCTCCCTCACAGGGTGTCTGTTCTGGGGAGAAGAAAGGGAAGGCAAATGTAAGCCGCTTTGAGACTCCTTCAGCTCATCTTCTTGTCATCTGGACCTCAGGATGTATCACTGCGTACTGGACTGCTGGACTCCAGCAATGGTTTCTTCATCAGAGGGTGAAACACTGCCTCCTTCAACACCTCTGGGAACTCTTCCATAGCCAGGGAAAGGCTGACAATTGTGTCCACTGTTCGCTCATCTTGAGCAGCCAAGACAGGGGTCAAGGGAGCAAGTGGTCACCCCAGAAACTTGTCCACTTTGGTCTCTGAGAACTGCCTGAAGCCATCAAATGTATCCCACCCACCCACCCACCTCCCGATGGCCAAGGGGCCTGTAGTTCCCTTTCTGTATTAAGGATGGCAGGAAGGTCCTGAAGGAGTGAACAGACTTTGTCCGTGAAAAAACTCGTTAATGCCTCACAGCCCAATTCCAATTGATTAACGTTTGGGCACCCTTCCTTGGGTGTGGTAAGAGACTCAACTACCCTAAATAATTGCACCAGTCAAGACTTTGTGGACGCGATAGAGGCGGCATAAAACTCCCATCTTGCTACCATCACAACCATCTCATCCGCCTTCATAAGAGGGCCATAAGATGTTGTTGCCTCATCAGGAGTCTTCCTCCACAGTCGCTCTAGCCGTCGCACTGCCCTCTTCCTCTCCCACACCTCCACATTATACTACAGAGCTGGTTTGAGGTGAGGTTGGAGAGGATGTTGGGGGCAATCTTGTCAATGCCGGTCACCAGGCAGGACTGCCAGTTCTCCACCAGCACTGCCAATGAGTTGCCTCCTGAGGCAGCCCCTTCCACTGCTGAACGAGACTCACAGAATCCTAGAGTGGGAAGGGGCCATGCAGGCCACCTAGTCCCACCCCCTGCTCAGTGCAGGATCAGCCTCAAGCTTCCAGGAGAAGGATCTGTACATCTGGTGCTTGAAGACGGCCAGTGAAAGGGAGCTCCCCACCTCCTGAAGCAACCCATTCCACTGCTGAACTACTTGGACTGTGAAATACTTTGTCCCAATATCTAGCCAGTACTGTTCTACGTGTAGTTTAAACCAATTACTGTAGGTCCTATCCTCTGCTGCCAACAGGAACCACTCCCTGCCCTCCTCCAAGTGACCACCTTTCAGATCCTTCAAGACAGCCATCATGTCCCTTCTCTACCTCCAGGCTGAATATTCCCAAGTCCCACAGCTTTTTCTCACAGGGCTTGGTCCCCAGGCCCCACATCATCCTTGTCACTCTCCTTTGCACCCTCTCCATTTTGTACACCTCCTTTTTGAAGTGAGACATCCAGAACTGCACACAGGACTCCATAGGAGAATAGTACAGTTGGAAGGGACCTCCAGAGTCATCTAGTCCATGCCCATGCACAATGTGGGAACTCACTACAGGTCACCAATGTGGCATACAGCAGGACTAGAACCTCTTGCAATTTCAATGCAATTCCTCTATTGATAAAGCCCAAGACTCCATTTGCCTTCTTTACAGCCACATCACCCTATTTGCTCACATTTTGCTCATAGTTCGCCAGTACCCCAAGATCTCGTTCACACCCACTGCTGCCCAGACCTGAATGTCCCACCCAGTAGGCATGTTTCTCATTTCTGCAACCCAGATCTCGGAAGCTATGCAGGGTCAGCCCTGGCTAGAATTGGGAAGGAAGGCCACCAAGAGAACTCAGGGGTGCTCCTCAGAGACAGGCAATGATGGCCAACCATCTCTGAACGTCTGTTGCCTCCAAACCCCTAAAGGGGCACCATAAATTGACTGCTGTTTGATGTGGTCATCCTCAGAAACACTTGGCCTCTGTGCAGCAACCCTGAACTCCCTTGGCGGTCTCTCATCCCTAACTAGGGCCGGCCCTGCTGAGTTCCCTTCCAGGGCAGGGCAAGAGGCAGCCAAGCGAGCCGGCGGTTCTTCTTCACAATTGCCAATGCTAGATTGCCTGGCGATCCAGGTCTCACCCAGAGGTTGGCAACCCAAGGGGGAAGACACGATCAGTCCCAGGAAGACGGAACTGGCAGATGGGAAGGAAGACGGACATGGTGGTTGGGGAGGGGTGGGAGTCGAGTCAGGAAATTTAATCCGTAAACCTGTCAGCAGGTTTTAAGCACCAAAGGAGACGGGCAGATTGGGCTCTGTTAATCTGCTCTGATCCTCCAGAGACAGATGGGCGGAGGAGATGCCCACAGTGGAGACCTTGGGAAGGTGAACCTCTGAGCCCAGCCTCTGTCCCTCTTGGCCACCCGCCTAGGAGGAGGACTGAAGGAGAAAGAGGGCAGGGGGGGGGGGAGCAGCCAGGCAGCCGGGAACTGTGATGGGGAAACAAGGTTAAGCTTGGTTTAAATTCCCTAATGAAGGAGATGACCAAGCTGAAGACTTTGGACAGACCTAGCAACAGGAGAGGCAACCTGCCCTACTCCCCCCCTCCCGGCTCCCCCAGTGGTGGAGAGAAGGGCAGTGTCACCGAACAAAGCATTGTGGAGCTCTGAGATGATGTTGGTGTCTGTGTGCAGGCACAAATAGCAGAGGCCTGGCTTGGATGCTCCATGCTAGTCACATCTGGGAAGCTAAGCAGGGTCAGCCATGGTTAGGACTTGAGTGGGAGACCATCAAGGGAGTCCAGGGTTGCTTTGCAGTGGTGAAATACCTCTGAATGTATCTTGCCTTGGAAACCTGGCCGCGACTTGGCTGAAAAATCTTAAATCAGATGTAGAACCGTGGATTCCTCAATGTGAACTCAGAAGAAAAAAGGAAATCACGAGGCACATAGTAGTCTTCTCTATGTTTATAGATGAAAAAGTTATGATATAAAGTCTAAATGGTCAAACATATGATGAAACATAAAGAGTCAACCAAAACGGGATCCTCGGTTAAGTGACCCGCTTTCTGTTCTCTCTTCGTCAGTGGTTGCTCTTCCAATATACTGTCACAGTAGTAGTCGTATGAAATCCCCAGACGATTATGAGCATTTTGCCAATGTGATACTACTGAAAAATCTTAAACACAGACAGTGGCTGCTCGGAATAGGAACCTCCTGAAGTTTCCAAATAATTTCCTCTTGTGTCCTGAGTGGCTCAATTGGAGACTTCCTGCTCCTCTGAATGCACTGCCTCTCTGCTGGCCTCCACAGCAGAAGGAACAAAACAACCCAGTTAGGGTGACTCTTCTCTCTTTCTGTGTAAAGTTTATTCCTCTTCTTAATAAAACTATTTTATTATTTAAAGCTGCATGGTGCTTTGCCCCTCTTTGCCTATTTAAGCCCCACCAACAAGGAATTGTGGCCATGATTCATAGGTAGGCCCTGGTAGCGCGGCAGAACTCTGGGGATCATTGCCCACTTAGAAAGGTATATTCTTCCGAAGATCTCCGTAGTGAAAATTTCCTCCATCTCACCAATGGCAAGCCAAAAACCCCATTGAGAGGGTGGTCCACCCTTGCATCTTTGCACCCTCCTCTTGGGCCTGTCATGGCCACTGTACATGCAGAACAAAAACAATCCCTCCTGTATTTCACCTCTTGCCAGAAAGACTTCACCGGAACAATTTCTGCCTGCTAGGCTGCTATAGAACAGGGGTAGTCAACCTGTGGTCCTCCAGATGTTCATGGACTACGATTCCCATGAGCCCCTGCCAGAGTGGCAGGGGCTCATGGGAATTGTAGTCCATGAACATCTGGAGGACCACAGGTTGACTACCCCTGCTATAGAAAACTGAACTGTTAAAAAAAATCCATATCTATAAGGGTCCTGTAACCTTCTCCCCATCATCACCTCTGCTTTTAACAGCAGTGTGATGGGCAAGAAGTTAACAGGTGCAGTTTAACCAGCAGTGTGACAGGCAGAAATCCAACAGGTACCACTTTAGCCATGTGTGGGGATTGTGCCTGATCAGATGTGCCACATGCAACAGGGTGGGATGGTGAAGTGGGGAGTCAGTGTCTTCCCCATGCCAGAATCACTCATTTTGCTTCCATGTGAGGTTGACCTAATTTATGCATTGCAAGCTGGCTGTCTCAGACTAGCCCAACCTCTTGGCCAGCCCCTGTTATGGGCCCGACAGAGGACACAAATGCTCCTGGCCCACCTCCAAATGTTGTTGCAACAGTTCCGGAAAAGGTGAATGCTCTGCTGAGTCAAAAAACTTTGTTGTGAATTTTTAGAAGGAGCATTGAGTGTGTGCCAGGAGTGTGTGATTTTTAAGTTCCTGAGGTAGGGGGTTGGACTGGGTGAGTTTCACTGGTCTCTTCAGCTCTGTGTGATTCTCTTTTTAAATGCAGTTATTTTCACAGCCTCCCTCCCTTCCTCCCACAAGATCCACCACAGATCTAAGAGGCCACACTCTACACAGAAAAGTAGTTCAGACTTTACCACCCGGAAAAACCATGGCCAGCTCAGAATGCCATGCTGTTCACAGAAACACCAAACACCCAGCAAAATCAGGTGTTCTCTGTACAGTTAAGAAGGCAGGCTGGGAATATAATTTATTATTAATTTAATTAACATAATTTAATTTAGATGTTCAGAAAACCTGTATGTAAATTAAATATACACATCCTGTTGTTACCCATCCTGAGCCAAACGGGAAGGGCAGGCTATAAAAATAAAGTTGTTCTTGTTCTTGCGGTCTTGTACACCTTTAAAGCATTTAAACCCTTTCCTCCTCATTTACAGGGCCTGGAGAGCAACTGTATTAGCAGTTATCCAGCCCCCACCAGGAGGTTGGTATCCCTGTGCCCGCTGAGGGTTCTGGGCGGGGCTACCAGAGCCATAAATACCCCCCCCCCTTGTGATTGCCCAGACATACATTACAATCGGGATTTCCCAGGCGGGAGAAGCCAGCGGGAGAGTTTGAAGGTCCTTTGGCGCCACCAGCTGATCAAAACCCCTAAAAGCGACTCCTCGCAAATATTGCGTGTTCCGAATCAAAATCGCTCCTATCGCTTTGCAAAACGCAAGAAATCGGAGTGCTGGATCTCAGCCAGAGCCGTGCAGTCCAGCAGCCTGTTTCCAACGACACCCCAACCAGAATCTTGCCAGAAGATGCTTTAGGATGCTTAGGGCTGATCCTGCGTTGAGCAGGGGGTTGGACTAGATGGCCTGCATGGCCCCTTCCAACTCTTTGTTGGTCTGTAAGGGGCCACTGGATTCTATGATTCTGCGAAGATTCCAAGCTGACGCCGCTTCCCCTGCCGCTCCTGCAGAACTAACTGTTGAGTCCCGGGGCGCTTTTAGCACCAGCAAAGTTTAATTCTGGGGAGAAGCTTTCGTGCGCACGCGCACTTCCTCAGATATCATTCTTCTGGCCCTGCGGGGAGTCGAAGAAAGATCTGAAGAGGTGTGCACGTACAAGGAAGTTCATACCCTGAATTAAACTTTGTTGGCCTTAAAGGTGCCCCGGGACTCAAACTCTGTTTCAGTCCAACACGGCGATTCACCTGAATGTCGCTTATGTAGATAGCTATGTTGGTCTATTGAGGGGAGGGGAGGGAAGGGGAGGGGGGGAGAGAAACCGCATCTCAGGATCCCAGGCATACAGCCCCCCCTTCCGCCGCTAGATATCACACCGGGGATCGAACCTGGGATTTCCGCTTATGCCCGGTTTCCTCCTCCTCACAGGCCACGTTTGAAGCCCAATGAACCCTTTCTGGGAAACCCTGATAGGTGTGGGCATGCGGCTGGTCCCCCCCCCCCCCCTCCCCTCCCCTCCCCTCCCCTCCCCCACCTCCCCGGGGTGGTTTAGGGCGAGAGTCTAAGCAGAGACGGGCAGGTTCGGGGGAGGCTTGACCCGCTACTTTTCTGCCTGTGGGGCGCGAGAACCCCGCCTTGGGGCGCTTTGCTTTCTTTTGGGGCTGAGCCAGCGCGCACCGAAACAGCAGAAGGGGCGCAGAAAGCGCAGGCGGCCACTCGAACCCTGGGCCAAGCTCCTCCTCGGAGGGTCGGGGCTGGGAGGGACAGCGGGTCATGTGAGAGAGGAGCCCTTCGCTTTAAACTCCCAGCCCGGCAGCCCGGAGTGAAAGTGACCAGAAGCTTTGGCCAATTTCTTCCTGTTGGTCCTGCGCGGAGGCGGGGCAGCGAGATGGGCGCCTTGAAACTCTCCTCGGCCACCTGCCTGCTGTTCCTCCTGCTGTTGGGGACCCAGGCGGGTAAGTCTCGAAAGCGCCCCTTCGGCCAAGTCGGGGAGGTTTTTTTAGCACCGGAGCCTGTGTTTCTTTAGTGGTTTACCCTTGGGGCATCATGAAATAGCCTCTTTCCCACAGACTGAATCTTGTCCCGGTGATTCCCTTGATGTGAAGCCAGTATGGATAGGAACTCAGAGCCAGTTCTCAAAATCTGGTCGGAGTTCCTGATTACATCAAATACTGATACAGAAATGTAAGGAGCTCTTAGTCTGACGAAGAGTGCTTGCACTCGAAAGCTCACGCCCTGAATAAATCTTTGTTGGTCTTAAAGGTGCTACTGGACTCTGATTCTATTGTGCTACTTCAGACCAACACGGCTACTTATTTGAATCTATTGATACAGAAATGTGTGTGCCTTTCTTTCCCCACCAAAACTCCAAAACACTTTTTCAGTGAAGCTAATCTTTGGGTCTTCTGCAGTTTGTTTGTTTGTTTTATTTCTATACTGTCCTCCCCGAAGGCTCAGGGCGGTTTACAGGAAACAACAAAATAGTACAGTTAATTTCTTCTTGATGCCATTTGTAACCCTTTACACTACTGATGACCAGTGTGTTGGGTAGAGCACTAGCTATGGTTGCCAACCTTCAGGTAAGACCTGGAGTTCTCTAGGAATGACAACTAAATCTCCAGAGGAAAGAGATCCATCCACCTTAAAGAGAAATGGCAACTTCTGTGGATTTCCCTTCTGAAACTCTGTTTCTAACTCTCCACCAGGAGTTGGCAAGCCTAGCTGCTGGCTTTTAAGAGACCTGAGTTCAAGTCCTGACTCTGCTCTGAAGCTGGGTGACTTCAAGACAGTTGCTCTCTTTCTCACTGCCCTGCAGAGTTGTTCTGTGGATAGAAAAGGGCTTGCCCATGAATTAAAAGCAGGATTTTTAAAAATACTGAAATATAGATTGGAGGGCATGGCCATTAGATTAGAAGTACAAATTCTGATGCGGGGAACATGTAAAACCAGAAAAGAGTATTGCAGAATTATAAGCCCCATTGGTTTTTTATAGCAGCAGATGGGGTGCAGACTCTGGCTTGGGAAATACAAAGCAGAATCTTCACTCAGATTGGAAGGCTGATTCACAGGCATAGCACCATGTATTCAGACAGTTTGTCAAAGCACTTGGATCCTTAGAACATATTTGGCTGGTGTGCAAAATCCAGTCAGGTTTGAGCGAAAAGCACTTGCCCTCCCTTTTAGCGGGTTAATTCACCCTTCCAAAAGCCTCCAATCTGCCCTTGTCAATGATTGGAAAGCTACCTTAGCAGTTGCTAAGGATTTGGCTACAGTGGTTGCCTGTTAGAAGGGGCAGAACTTGATCCCTTTGAGACCTTTGAGTCAAAAGAAGAGTACGATAACAAGAAGGGAGAGGCCAGGGAGGATCAGTTTGGGGCGCTAGAGGGACCTCCATTTGGGTACAATGCCTTTGAGTCCACCCTCCACGTCATTCAGTTGTCATTCCATGAGATGTTCAGGCCCCACTAGTAGGTTAGCAACTCTAGGCTTTAGGGCAGCCCCACTGTGATTAATCTGTTAGTCCATCATCTTCGGGACCTCTTTAAGGACTGGAGATGTCCCGGAGGATTGGAAGAGAGCAAACGTTATTCAGATCTTCAAAAAAGGGAGGAAGGATGACCCGGGAAACTACAGACCAGTGAGTCTGACCTCTGTTGTGGGTAAGATAATGGAGCAGATATTAAAGGGAGCGATCTGCAAACATCTGGAGGATAATTTGGTGATCCAAGGAAGTCAGCATGGATTTGTCTCCAACAAGTCCTGCCAGACCAACCTGGTTTCCTTTTTTGGATTTTAGTAAAGCTTTTGACAAGGTTCCCCATGATGTTCTGATAAGTTGAAGTACTGCAATCTGGATTTTCAGATAGTTAAGTGGATAGGGAATTGGTTAGAGAACGGCACTCAAAGAGTTGTTGTCAACGGTGTTTCATCAGACTGGAGAGAGGTGAGTAGCGGGGAACCTCAGGGCTTGGTGCTCGGCCCGATACTTTTTAACATATTTATCAATGATCTAGATGAGGGGGTGGAGGAACTACTCATCAAGTTTGCAGATGACACCAAATTGGGAGGACTGGCAAATACTCCGGAAGATAGAGTTCAACGAGATCTGAATATAATGGAAAAATGGGCAAATGAGATGCAATTTAATAAAGATAAGTGTAAAGTTCTGCATCTGAGTCAGAAAAATGAAAAAACATGCCTACTGGATGGGGGATACGCTTCTAGGTAACACTGTGTGTGAACGAGACCTTGGGGTACTTGTGGATTGTAAACTAAACATGAGCAGGCAGTGTGATGCAGCGGTAAAAACGGCGAATGCCATTTTGGGCTGTATCAACAGGGGCATCACATCAAAATCACAAGATGTCATAGTCCCATTGTATACGGCACTGGTCAGACCATACCAGGAGTACTGTGTGCAGTTCTGGAGGCCTCACTTCAAGAAGGACGTAGATAAAATTGAAAGGGTGCAGAGGAGAGTGACGAAGATGATCTGGGGCCAAGGGACCAAGCCCTATGAAGATAGGTTGAGGGACTTGGGAATGTTCAGATAGGTTGAGGGACTTGGGAATGTTCAGCCTGGAGAAAAGGACGTTGAGAGGGGACATTAGCCCTCTTTAAGTATTTGAAAGGTTGTCACTTGAAGGAGGGCAGGATGCTGTTTCTGCTGGCTGCAGAGGAGAGGACACGCAGTAATGGGTTTAAACTTCAAGTACAATGATATAGGCTAGATATCAGGAAAAAAAATTTCACAGAGTAGTTCAGCAGTGGAATAGGCTGCCTAAGGAGGTGGTGAATTCCCCCTCACTGGCAGTCTTCAAGCAAAGGTTGGATGCACAATTTTCTTGGATGCTTTAGGATGCTTTGGGCTGATCCTGCGTTGAGCAGGGGGTTGGACTAGATGGCCTGTATGGCCCCTTCCAACTCTATGATTCTAGTCTTTCAGATGCCACAAGATTTTTTGTGGACTTGTAAGCAAGATGGGAATTAAGGCAAGGGAGAGATTAGGTGCTTCCCACAATGGGGTCTAGCCAGTATACTTTGGTCAGCAGTTAGGCCTGCCTTTGTAGATTTCCTGATAAGTGTGAATAAAAGACTCTGGGCTGCGAGTCATGTGAATGTGTCGCAATGGAGGAAATGAGTTGGAGGCAAGTCAGCAATTCTGACACCTCCTGTGCTGCTGACCGGAGCTTCTCAGAGTTCAGACGCCAAGCTGTGCTGCTTGGCAGAGAGCAGGCGAAGCGTGGATAAATTCACCTTGTTTGGAACCAGCAATTGTTTTGGAGACATGGTTCTCATCCAACTACCTTAAGGAAGGGCCAAAACCTCAGACGGAGGCCTGATTCCCTGATGGGACATCTGCGTGCCTACCCATGGCCCAGGGGTTTCCCCCCAGCATCTCTCGTGATTTGGGGTCCAGTGGCCCCTTATAGACCAACAAAGTTTTATTTTAGGCATGAGCTTCCATGTGCGTCGTTGCCTGTACACGAAAGCTCACACCTAGAATAAAACTCTGTTGGTGTTAAAGGTGCTGTTGGACCCAAATATTGTTCTGCTACTTCAGGCCAACATGGCGAACCACCTTAATTCATCAACAAATGCAAGTCATCTCCCATGAAAAATCTAATTGCTGTCAAGAAGCCAGGTGAACTGGCTACCTTCAGCAGCTCTTCCCTGTCTCTCTCCAGGCCTAAGTCCTTGATGGCAAGGTATATGCTTCCATACTCATGTATTTGCATCTGAAGAAGCTGAGAGTGACCTAAGATTGGCCAGGGAAGCCCACTATAACAAGAAAAGATTTTTCAGTTATGTGAGGAGCAAACGTAAAGTAAAGGAGGCAATAGGCCCACTGTTGGGTGCGGATGGACAAACTCTAACGAAAGACACAGAGAAAGCAGAAAGGCTCAGCGCCTATTTTTCATCTGTTTTTTCCCACAGGTCAAAGGGTTTCGGTACACCTATCCACTTAACTATCTGAAAATCCAGATTGCAGTCCTTCAACTTATCCATCAGAACATCATGGGGAACCTTGTCAAAAACTTTACTAAAATCCAAGTAAATGACATCAACCGAATTTCCCCGATCCAGCAAACCTGTTACTTGGTCAAAAAAGGAAACCAGGTTGGTCTGGCAGGACCTGTTGGAGACAAATCCATGCTGACTTCCTTGGATCACCAAATTGTCCTCCAGATGTTTTCAGATCGCTCTATTTAATATCTGCTCCATTATCTTCCCCACAACAGAGGTCAGACTCACTGGTCTGTAGTTTCCCGGGTCATCCTTCCTCCCTTTTTTGAAGATCGGAATAACGTTTGCTCTTTTCCAGTCCTCCGGGACATCTCCAGTCCTTAAAGAGGTCCCGAAGATGATGGACAAGGGCTGTGCAAGTTCTCTGGAGAGTTCTTTGAGCACTCTCGGGTGCATTTTATCCGGCCCAGGGGATTTGAACTCATCCAGTGCAGCTAAATGCCTCTCGACAACCTCTCTATCCATGTTAACCTGCCACCCAGACACTATCCTTTGGCTACTGTGAAAAAAAATTTCACAGTCAGAGTAGTTCAGCAGTGGAATAGGCTGCCTAAGGAGGTGGTGAACTCCCCCTCACTGGCAGTCTTCAAGCAAAGTTTGGATACACACTTTTCTTGGATGCTTTAGGATGCTTAGAGCTGATCCTGCGTTGAGCAGGGGGTTGGACTAGATGGCCTGTATGGCCCCTTCCAACTCTATGATTCTATGATTCTATGAATCTTTGCATTATAAAAGCTTATTCAGAACTCCAATGACAGATATTCCCCTAGCGATAATAACAAAAGATCAGGCCAGCAGGCCTCGCTCACTTGTTTGGTAGGGTCCTTCCGATGTCCCGGTGTACCACTCACTGTGGGTCACCCCATTGCTGAAGTTCTCCAGTGGGTAGGTGGGGAGGTCCCCAGGGCTGGGGAACATTCCCGGGTAGCACTCCAGCGTGGAATTCTGTGGTAGACAATGGGTTAGGGAGAATCGGGGGGTCCCCACTCCAGGCTGGTGTGTTCTAGGCACGAACTGGGCTGCCTCTTCCAACGTCTCTATAGCAAACCCCCTGAGGTTCTCCATGGGGAAGGAGAGGCACTGAGGTTAGCCCTGATGTTTATACCTTATCAGGAATTAAGTGCTCAACCTCCCACAGTGGGGAAGGAGCCACCCTCTCCCCTTGAAGAGGCTAACCAAACAGCAGGAGTGGGGAGGGAAGAAAACTCAGCCAACCCTAAGTTAAGGGAAGCCTACAGCAGAAACTGAGATGCCCAGGTAGAATCTGATGTGGGAATAAGCCTCAAATCTATGGGAGAGTTTAGGGCTTGGACAACTCGGTATCATTCTAGACAAAGGGCAGGGAAACAAAGGCACCTAGGCAGGAAATCGGCCTTTGGTATCCTGAAAATCTGGTTTCAGAGGGCAGCTGTCTGCAGAAGATCAGCTACATTCAAATCCAGTAGGATCTTAGGGACCGATGAGATGAAAAACTTGTTGGCCTCTAGGGTGCTATTAGGGACTGGGGATCCCATGGAATTATGGCTCATTTCCAAACTACAGAGATCAATTCCCCTGGAGAAAATGGTTGCTTGGGAGGGTGAAATCCCTGATGAGGTCCCTCCCCTCCCCAAATCCCATTCCAGGCTCACCACCAAAATCTCCAGGTAATTCCCAATCCTAAATTGGTCAAGTTGCTACTGGACTTGAATCCGGCTCTTCCAACCCTCCCCCCTTCTACATCCACTGGCTTCTACATCCACTACCTTACCTACCATCAACCAATCTATATAATACATTTCCATGCCACCTGGGTTCCTTGGAGAGATGTGGCCACAAGTTGCCAAACACAAAACTTTGGAGTCTGCGACTGTTATTTGTTAAGTTGCAGATTTAAAAGTTCACTGAAGAACTGTACACCCTCGCAAGAATTTATCCCCGCAATTAAACATCATTGGTCTTAAAAATGCCAGCTGACTAAAAATTTGTTCCACTAGCTCAGCTGAGAGAGTCGCTCATCCTTTGTGTGTCCATACCTGCTCTGCTGATCCTATCCAAAGGCCTGGACCAACTGCAAAGAAAGTGTGTGACTTTGTTCTTGCCGTGTAGTGAGCACAGGGATGTAGGTTGTTGGAGGAGCATACCTGGCACACAGGAATATACAATGATATGCATTTTGAGGGCCTCGGTCTGTGAAGCCTCTGCTGAGGATGGCACTGTACGTTATCTGCTGACTGCATTAGGTGGGAAGAAGTTGGGCGGGGCCATGTGGCTCAGTGGTAGAGCCTCTGCTTGGCATGCAGAAGGTCTCTGGTTCAATCCTTGGTGTCTCCAGTTGAAAGGACCAGGCAGAAGGGGATGGGAAAGACCTCTGCGTGAGACCCAGGAGAGCCAGGAAGTCGGGCTGGAGCTCAGTTGTAGAGCCTTCACTTGGCATGAAGAAGGTCCCTGGTTAAATCCCCAGCATCTTCAGTTAAAAGGACGAAGCAGAAGGGGGTGGGAAAGACCTCCACCCGAGACCCTGGAGAGCCACAAAATGGGGCTGGAGCTCAGTGGCAGAGCCTCTGCTTGGCATGCAGAAGGTCCCTGATTCAATCTCTGGCATCCCCAATAGAAAGGACCAGGCAGCAGGGGATGAGAAAGACCTCTGCCTGAGGCCCTGGAGTCCCTTGAAGTGGGGAGCTCAGTGGAAGAGGCACTGCTTGTGAGACGGAAAGTCCCATGTTCAATTCTCAGCATCTCCAGTGACTTCGTTTGGTATCCATGCAATAGTCACTTCCAGACTACACTACTGTAACTTGCTCTACACAGTCCTACCCTTGTCTTTGATTCGGAAATTACAGCTGGTTCTAAATGTGGCTGCCAGTTTCCTCACTAGAACACCTCTGAGGGCCCACATTCAGCCGGTGCTTCGACACCTGCACTGGTTACCAGTCTGTTTCTGAGGCAGGTTCAAGGTTTTGGTATTTGGTACCTTTAAGGCTATACGCGGCCTGGGTCCCACTTACCTGCGGGACCTCTTGGTTGCTTATGCTCTCCTTCACTCTGCAGGTATGAATTTACTGGTTGTCCCGGGCCAACAGGACATTCGCCTGACCTCAACCCAGGCTAGGGCCTTTCCGGTCCTGGCCCCAACCTAGTGGAATGAGCTCCCGGAAGCGCTAAGGGCCCTGTTGGAGTTACCAGCTTTCTACAGGGCCTGCAAGACAGAGCTCTTCTGTCAGGCATATGGTTGAGGCCAGGGCAGTCTCCCGATAGTTCAATCAAGGATCCCCTCCAATATTGAGACCTGCAATGTTGAGTTTGTCAATTTAGACCTATTGGATTGGCTCCCACTCTCATTAAATGTCTTCTTCTCACCATGCCAAAGGCCAAAGCTGAGAGTGAGCTAAGATTGGCCAGGGAAGCCCATTGTAACAAGAAAAGATTTTTCAGTTATGTGAGGAGCAAACGTAAAGTAAAGGAGGCAATAGGCCCACTGTTGGGTGCGGATGAACACACTCTAACGGAAGATGCAGAGAAAGCAGAAAGGCTTAGTGCCTATTTTTCATCTGTTTTTTCCCACAGGTCAAAGGGTTTAGGCACATCTAGAGATGGCAGTAGCCAAAGGATAGTGTCTGGGTGGCAGGTTAACATGGATAGAGATTGATGTTGGTTGATGTCATTTACTTGGATTTTAGTAAAGCTTTTGATAAGGTTCCCCATGATGTTCTGATGGATAAGTTGAAGGACTGCAATCTGTATTTTCAGATAGTTAAGTGGATAGGGAATTGGTTAGAGAACCGCACTCAAAGAGTTGTTGTCAATGGTGTTTCATCAGACTGGAGAGAGGAAGGGACCATACAGGCCATCTAGTCCAACCCCCTGCTATGCGTAAATAATCCTAAAGCATCCAAGAAAAGTGAGTATCCAACCTTTGCTTGAAGACTGCCAGTGAAGGGGTCTCTTTAGGCAGCCTATTCCAATGCTGAACTACTCTGACTGTGAAATTTTTTTCCTGATATCTAGCCTATATATCAGGCGGCTTCAGGAGTGACGGAAACAGCCATATTCTGTGCGTCTGTCCAGCCGGTTCATCCAATACTGCTGTCTTTAGCCATGGCTATTTGGGGGAAGGGAGCAGGGCCTGTGGGTGATTTTGGCATCCTCATCCTTGCAGCTTCAGAGAAAAAGAAATGGAAAGGGCAGGAACAGCCTTTTGGTTTTTGTATGTAAAGGGGGAGGAGCTGCTTCCTGAAATATTGAAAACTAGAAGATAAGCCTGTTGTAGGTGAAATACAGCAGGCGCTAGCAGCCTGTGTCCCCACCCCCCAGGGGACCGTGTTCCTTGCCTCACCTGTTGGACGGCAGGAGAAAGAGAAGGAGGCCTGCAGGGAGGATGAGGAGGCGCGCAAGGTCCTGCGCGGACGAACGATGGCCGAAGTGCCCACCCCTAGCTCTACATAATGTGTAGGATAATGCAACACTGCAGCAAGAGTGATTAATAAAAACAAATAATTTGGTCAAGAGTTCAGTAGGTGAGCTCCAAGTGGCACCCAAAGGAGGGTCTAGGAGGCCCCCGAATGAGCCTAACAGAAATAATATTGACAAATTCCTCAAGAGAATAACAAATTAACTTAGAAGGGTTCTCCAAAATGTGAACTTATTCTATAATGAAAATAATGAAAAGAAACTTGATTAGAATGATATATTCCTCATGGGCATTGTGTAAAACAAAAAAACCCTTGCTCCTTACTCTGACGTCAGTGGTGCTTTTTCCTATAGATTACACAGCTCTGTTTTTCCTGGCATGAAACCAGGCAGTTGGCAGCCCTATAGTGTTGCAGTGACTACTGCCTTTTCCAACTCTGCATTCATCCCTCCTCAGGCAAACATTTCTGGCTCTTTCGACAATACGTCCTGCAGCAGCAGGAAGAACGGGCCATGAAAGAGGCCCCTCTGCGCTTGGGCCAGCTGCCTCAGAGACCGGCACCGAGTTCATCGCACACGCTCATCGGCAGCACAATCCTCCAGCCTCTGGATCACTTCAACCGGCAGGACCAGCGCACCTTCCATCAGGTAAACGGCAGCTGCAGAGAGGCCCAAGGATGTGTTCCGGTCTTCTTGAGAGCTTGCAAAGCATGGTTGCCAACTCTGGATTTGTGTGTCCCAGCATGCATTTCTTCCCTGTCTCTTTGCCACCCCACAGCGTTTCTGGATCAATGAGCAATATTGGCGACGTCCCAGTGGGCCCATCTTTCTCTACATCGGGGGAGAATCTTCTCTTTCCATGTATTCCGTCCTGTCAGGTAGGGGAGATCTTGGGCTGCTTGAATGTTTGGGTGTTGGAGACAGAAGAACATGGTCCCTCTGTTAGGGGGCTGTTCCAGCCAGGACCTACAAAGGCTACCTGTTCAAACACCTTTACAATGCAATTTCAGTCGCATGACCTGCACTGTGTTGGCCTTGTTTCACTTAGGTTTGTTCTCCACCTTGAATCTGAACAAGAAACATGGATTATAAATAACCTAAATCAGGGAGCCAGCATGGTGTCATGGTTAAGAGTGGCAGCTTCTAATCTGGCGAGCCGGGTTTGATTCCCCACTCTTCCACATGCAGCCAGCTGGGTGGCCTTGGCCTAGTCACAGTTCTGTTAAGACCTATTCTCAGAGAGCAGTCCTGCCAGAGCTCTCTCAGTTTCACCTACCTCACATGGTGCCTCTTGTGGGGAGAGGAATGGAAGGTGATTGTAAGCCACTTTGAGACTCCTTCGGGCAGTGAAAAGCATGGTATAAAAACACAGCTCTTCTTCCCCCCTAGTTACAAGTCCCCAACCTGGTGCCCTTGGCTACCGCCAGGCCCACCAACCGCTTTCCTGGTGCCTGCCAAGCATTTTTAGAAAGTAGGGAGGGCCAGGTGGGACTTTTGCTCAATAACACTCCTGACTGGTTGTGCAAAAAACCCAACTCTGTCAGCAGCTGCAGCCATGGCACAAGGATCTTTACTGGGTGACTGAAAGTAATCTGAGGCAGCCATTTTGTGGCTGACTCTACCTTCTGTTGCAGCCATTTTGTAGCAGCCATTTTGCCTCAGAATTCCAAAGATGTCTATAGGCTCCAAAAGTTTGGGGACCCATGGTGAAATGAATAGATAATGAGTTGGAAATGACTTGAAGTTGCTTAGAAGATGGGTTTCTGGTGGCAATGGCTCACCCCGTTATTTGTGTTTAGGGCTGCCATGTATGTCAGCGCTGCCAGAGGAGGATGGGAGGGAATTTTCGGGATCAGAGAGGAACAATGCGACATCCTGATGTCACCCAGAAATGATGTTGGTATGTTGGGGGACATAGCTCTGGCTTTGGGGCAGAGCTAATGGTAGAATTAGCTTCTAGTTTTGCCCCAAAGCCAGAGCATCATGATTGCAATTTCACATCTGGGTGATGTCAGTGTGTCACGTTAATTTGTGCTGTTCTGGCTTGAGGGGAGTAGGGCGGGGTCATAGAATTATAGAATCATAGAGTTGGAAGGGGCCATACAGGCTATCTAGTCTAACCCCCTGCTCAACGCAGGATCAGCCCTAACAATCCTGAAGCATCCAAGAAAAATGTGTATCCAACCTTTGCTTGAAGACTGCCAGTGAGGGGGAGCTCACCACCTCCTTAGGCAGCCTATTCCACTGCTGAACTACTCTGACTGTGAAAGGTTTTTTCCTGATATCTAGCCTATATCATAGAACTTGTAGTTTAAACCCATTACTGCGTGTCCTTTCCTCTGCAGCCAATGGGAACAGCATCCTGCCCTCCTCCAAGTGACAACCTTTCAAATACTTAAAGAGGGCTATCATGTCCCCTCTCAACGTCCTTTTCTCCAGGCTGAACATTCCCAAGTCCCTCAACCTATCTTCATAGGGCTTGGTCCCTTGGCCCGAGATCATCTTCGTCGCTCTCCTCTGTACCCTTTTAATTTTATCGACGTCCTTCTTGAAGTGAGGCCTCCAGAACTGCACACAGTACTCCAGGTGTGGTCTGACCAGTGCCGTATACAATGGGACTATGATATCTTGTGATTTTGATGTGATGCCCCTGTTGATATGGCCCAAAATGGCATTCGCCTTTTTTACCGCTGCATCACACTGCCTGCTCATGTTTAGTTTACAATCCACAAGTACCCCAAGGTCTCGTTCACACACAGTGCTACCTAGAAGCGTATCCCCCATCCAGTAGGCGTGCTTTTCATTTTTCTGACCCAGATGCAGAACTTTACACTTATCTTTATTAAATTGCATCTTGTTCTCGTTTGCCCATTTTTCCATTGGGTTCAGATCTCGTTGAACTCTGTCTCTATCTTCTGGAGTATTTGCCAGTCCTCCCAATTTGGTGTCATCTGCAAACTTGATGAGTAGTCTCTCCACCCCCTCATCTAAATCATTAATAAATATGTTAAAAAGTACCAGACCGAGCACCGAGCCCTGATGTACTCCGCTACTCACCTCCCTCCAGTCTGATGAAACACCGTTGACAACAACTCTTTGAGTGCGGTTCTCTAACCCAGTGGTCCCCAACCTGCGGGCCGCGGCCCGGTGTCGGGCCGCAAAGGCCATGGCACCGGGCCGCGGCTCCCTCTCCCCGCCCCGCCCCCGCAGTAAAAAACTTCCCAGGCCGCAAGCTTGCGGCCCGGGAAGCTTCTTACTGCGGGAGGCGGGGAGAGGGAATCAGGGCCGGGCCGCGCCTGTGCGGGCCACGCCCGCTCGGCCCGATCCGCGGGCGCGGCCCGTGGGCGCGGCCCGACCCGTGGGCGCGGCCCGGGCGCGGCTCGCGGGCGCGGCTCGGGTGCGGCCCGATCCGCGGGTGCGGCGTGGGCCGGTCCCCAGCCTCGGAAAGGTTGGGGACCACTGCTCTAACCAATTCCCTATCCACCTAACTATCTGAAAATCCAGATTGCAGTCCTTCAACTTATCCATCAGAACATCATGGGAAACCTTATCAAAAGCTTTACTAAAATCCAAGTAAACGACATCAACCAAATTTCCACGATCCAGCAAACCTGTCACTTAGTCACAAAAGGAAACCAGGTTGGTCTGGCAGGACCTGTTGGAGACAAATCCATGCTGACTTCTTTGGATCACCAAATTGTCCTCCAGATGTTTGCAGATCGTTCCCTTTAATATCTGCTCCATTATCTTCCCCACAACAGAGGTCAGACTCACTGGTCTGTAGTTTCCTGGGTCATCCTTCCTCCCTTTTTTGAAGATCGGAATAACGTTTGCTCTCTTCCAGTCCTCCGGGACATCTCCAGTCCTTAAAGAGGTTCCGAAGATGATGGACAAGGGTTGTGCAAGTTCTCTGGAAAGTTCTTTGAGCACTCTCGGGTGAATTTCATCTGGCCCAGGAGATTTGAATTCATCCAGTGCAGCTAAATGCCTCTCGACAACCTCTCTGTCCATGTCAACCTGCCACCCAGACACTATCTCTTGGCTACTGCCACCTCTAGATGTGCTTAAACCCTTTGACCTGTGGGAAAAAACAGATGTAAAATAGGCGCTGAGCCTTTCTGCCTTCTCTGCATCCTCTGTTAGAGTTTGTCCATCTGCACCCAACAGTGGGCCTATTGCCTCCTTGACTTTATGTTTGCTCCTCACATAACTGAAAAATCTTTTCTTGTTACAGTGGGCTTCCCTGGCCAATCTTAGCTCACTCTCAGCTTTGGACTTTCTGATGATTGATTTACAGTGCCTAGTAACTTGTAGGTACTTTTCTTTAGAGCTCTGTCCTTCCCTCCATTTCCTGAACATTTCCCTTTTCTTTCTTAGTTCCTCTTGAAGTTCTCTGTTCATCCAAATAGGCTCCTGCAGTGTTTTCGTCTTTCTGGGATAGTTATTGATCGAGCATGCAATAGCTCTTGTTTGAGTAGCGCCCACCCTTCACATGCTCCCTTCCCTTCCAGCATTCTCGTCCATGGTATGACACTCATCATGTCTCTGAGTTTATTAAAGTTTGCCCTATGAAAATCCAACATCCGCGTCTGGCTACAAGCTTCCTTGCCTCTCCATCTCAAAAGGAATTCTATGAGGACATGGTCACTTCCCCCTAGGGTCCCCACCTCCTTCACCTCATCCACCAACTCTTTTGTTGGTCAGTATTAAGTCCAGTATGGCTGAACCTCTTGTGGGTTCATCTACCATTTGATAAATGAAACTGTCAGCCAGGCAGGTCAGAAAGTTGCATGACTGAGGTCAAGTGCATCTGGAAAGTGGTGTACCCTCACCAGAAACCAGGAGGTCTGGCAGCTGGCTACCCTACTTGTGAAGCTTTGCTTCTGCTCTGCTGTGAAATTTCTTTTTCCTTGTGCCTTGAGTGATCTCTCGGCCTGATTTCAGGACACCATGTGGAGCTGGCCCATAAGTATGGGGCTCTGCTTGTGGCGTTGGAGCATCGCTTCTATGGAGCCAGCCTCAATTCCGACGGGCTACAAGACCAAAATCTCTTGTTCCTCTCCAGCCAGCAAGCGTAAGTTGACTCCTGGGGCTAAAACCATTGAGGTATGTGTGTGTGTGAGTTGGGCTGGAGTTTAGGGTTGTCAGCCTCCAGATAAGACCTGGAGATCTCCTGGAATGATAAATGACTTGTGTCTCTCTCTGCCTGTGGAGATCTAGAACACAGATTCCTGTGGCACCTTAAGGCCAGCACTTTTATTTCTGAGTCTTAAAGGTGCTCCTGGATCTGAGCTTTTTTCTGTCGCTTCAGACCGACATGGCGACCTGCCTAAATCTGTGGAGACAGGATGATCAGTTCCCCTGGAGGAACCACTGCTTTGGAGGGTGGAACTCCATGTTCACTGGCTTCCATTGCCTGGGGATCAATTGTAATAGTGGGAACCTATAGCCACCTGGAAATAGGCAACCATATAAACCAGGCAAACAAAACACATTTGCAAAATTGGGCTTTTCTTTCCTGTCCTAACATGTGGGCAACACACACGCATAAACGCACACACACTGGAAATCTTATTCTCCTGCTCCTTCTGGCTTCTGCTGTTTCCTCAGGCATTGCCTATAATATTTTAAAAGCTTAAGGAATAGCAACATGATTTCTCTTTCTTAAAAAAAACAAGGCAGAGATTCTTGGGGAAAGCTGAACTCTGCACTGGAATGCAAGGATGTTCTTTGGACACTCTTAACTGAGTTCTCTGGGACGATCTAAGCGTGTTAAGGATAAATAAAGGTAGAATCCAAGGGTTCTGGCTTGAAATCCCCAATTGGGTCACAGGGCCAGTCACACCCTTTCAGCACAGCCACCCTCACGGGTTGAGGTGGTGAGGAAAAAATGGAGCCAAGAACAAGTTAAGCCACATTGGGTACCCCGTGGTGTGGGTGTGGGGTGTGTGTTATCATATGGCAGAGATGGAAGCATATTAGGAATATAACATACTAGCAGTAGAGCCCGCTGTCAAAAAAATACAGTGGGCCCTAGGGGAGGGTTTGCTTCCCCTCCCCCCCATGTAGCAAAACGCTCCCCAGGCCCCAGGGCGGCGTGGAGGTTTTAAAACGCTCCCCAAGCCCTGGGGAAGGCGATCCACGGCTCCGGGAGCCGTGGATCGCCTTCCCCGGGGCTTGGGGAGCGTTTTTAGGCGGCGTGGAGCTTTGGAAACACTTACCAAGCCCCGGGGAAGGTGATCTGCGGCTCCGGGAGCCACTGTTCGCCTTCCCCGGGGCTTGGGGAACATTTTAAGGCAGCATGGAGGTTTGAAAATGCCCCCCAAGCCTCGGGGAAGGTGATCCGCGGCTCCGGGAGCCGCAGATCACCTTCCCCGGGGCTTGGGGAGCGTTTTAAGGTAGCGTGCGAGGTCAGGAAACACTCCCCAGGCCCTGGGGAGGGTGCTGGGCGGCTCAGCGAGCCGGCCAGTGGGCTCCCCGGGATCTGGGGAGCCGTTGTTGGGGTGGGGCCAGGGAACCTACCTTCGCTCCCGGCGGTCAGCAAAGTAATGGCCGCCGTGGAGCGAAGGAAAGCTCTGGTGGGGGGTGGGGCGGGTTGCTGGCCAGGCAAGCAGCCAATCAGCAGCTGCCCGATTGGGCCCTCCGCTTGTCAGTCCAGGGGAGGGCGCCTATCGGCACCCTTCCTCATCCCGGACAGGGCCAGTCTTCGGTACCCTTACTCTTTTATTTAGTCTGTGGCGCCAGCACCGCAGGGCGGTTTAAAGATGGGAATATATAATATGGGGGAAGCATGATTGATAAATGAAAGAAACCCTTTGGGTTTTTACACTTTGGCTCTGTGTCCCTTGCAGCTTATCTGACTTGGTTGCCTTCCACTGGTTTGTCACCCAGAAGTACAACCTTACACCAAACAACACCTGGATTTGTTTCGGCGGCTCTTATCCTGGCTCACTCGCAGCCTGGTTCAGACTCAAGGTGCGTCTCTTAGGTGGGCTGTGAAGGGTGAAAATAGGGAAGGCCTTGTAATTGCATCTCCAGGGACTACAGAGCGCATCGATTATTCCAGCCTCCAGTGTATCCTCTAGAGAAGACTGATAAATCAGAATGCTTAGCGTTTTTACTGTGCTTTCCAAATGTCCGAGGTACTTGACATACCATATCTTATGACCCTTACACCCCTGTAAGGTAGACCAGTACAATGATTTCCATATTACAGAGATTTGAACTGGGAACTTTCTGATTCATACCTGGATCTCCTGACCATTTGGAAGGAGCAGTGTACTCTTAACAGCTCTGTTAGGAAATTCCTGTGGATTTGGAGGGGTGAAACCTCGGGAGAGGGATGAGAGGGGACTCAGCAGAGTACCATGCCACAGAGTCCACCCTCCAAAGCTGTCAGTTTTCTCCGGGAAACTGATCTCTATAGTCTGGAGTTCAGCTGTAGTCCTGGGAGAACTCCAGCCTGGAGGACTTGAATATCTGCAGGACTTGAATATCTGCAGGTCTTTAGCTACCGTTGCCCTGAAATCTTACACAGAAGCTCATCGGAAGGGAGGCCATAGTTTAAACAGCTGCACATGACCATTGCAAGGGCATGTAATGCTGGTTCTGCCCATCGAGTCCACAGAAGCCAAAGGGTAGACCAGAAGCTCTTTGCCCTGCCCCTTTCTCTACCATGACCGTTAATGCACTGGAGATTTCATGCCAGGCTGCAGGCTGGAGTTTTAGTTGTGGCAGGTTGCCCCACCTCTTCCTGCACCCACATGGGGAAGCATTTGGCCCAGTGTGCCTCATCCACCCCCGATTCGTGCTGCTGCACGAGAGCTGGGGCAGGGAAGTTCTCAGCGCATGAACAGTCCATGAGTGACAATTGAAGGTTTGAGGAAGACCTCCCTTTGTGTGCCTTGGCTGCTTGTTTCCATTTTGATACTAAGGAACATGAGGGCTATTAAGAGCAGCAGTGGAAATAGAGCTGCATCAGGCTCTGGGCCTGCCTCAAAGGGTTCCAAGTTAGATGACAATTTTTCCTGATTTTTGTCATTGCTGGTGCTGGAAAGAGGAAAAACCACCTTGGACCCCCCACACCCCCAGTAGGCTGAGACCTTGATGAGAACCCCCCACTGCAAAATCTGCTTATCCCTGCTTATCCACCTTAGTTTCTTTCTCTTCCCCCATCCCCAGTTTCCTCATCTGGTGTTCGCTGCTGTTGCCTCTTCTGCCCCTGTCAGAGCCGAGGTGGATTTCAAGGGCTACAACCAGGTGAGGTCCAGCTGGGAACTTGAGTGGCCTGTGCAGTGGAGCTTCCTGAGCTACTTAATTCTAATAATTAAATGTCTAGACTGCTCAAGTTCAGAACAGGGGAGGTTGATCAATTGCCCAAATACCTAAGTGGAAAAAAAATTGGGGGCGGGGGAGGGGCAGTGTCAGAAGTAATAAGAGATGCCCAGTTTTCATGCCCTTTCTTTGGGGTGGGGAATGTCTTGAGCATGACCTTTGGGCTTAATGAAGAAGAAGAGCTGTTTTGTTTTATTTTGTTTTTAATACCCCTGCTTTTCATCATCTGAAGGAGTCCCGAAGCACCTGAAAAATACCTTTCCCTTCCTCTCCCCCACAACAGACACCCTGGGAGGTAGGCGGGGCTGAGAGAGCTCTAAGAGAATAGTTCTGTGAAAATAGCTTTTAAAAAAATTGTGTCTGGCCCAAGGTCCCCCAGCTGGCTGCATGTAGAGGAGGAGCAGGCAGTAAAACCCAGTTCTCCAGATCACAGAATCATAGAATCTGTCCCTCTTAATAAAACAGTAAGGGGGGTTGGGTTGGGCTGAGTCCATGATCAAAACTCCCGGATTGGCCCCTTGGCCCCGGACTGACAAGCGGAGGGGCCATTTGGAAGGTGCAAAGCGCCTTCTGATTGGGCCCTCACGAGGACAGACCAGAGTTCCAGGGCAATCAGGAGACATCACTGCCAGTCTGCTCCTGACCACCGCAGGGAGAGGCGGTCAGTTGGGCTGCCAAGGGGGGGTGAGAACAGAGGCTGCGCCAGCCCTTTTCACCCCAAGGCTGTCCTAACTCTCATGTCCAACTGCAAATTGCCTCAGAACCCTGACAGAGATGGCAGGAGGCTGCACAGTGTGCTCCCTCCCCTCCCTCCCTTCAGGCCTGCTGCGAAGGAGCCTCTCACAGGCCCTGACTGAGGGGAGGGAGGCCTTTCCAAGAGCAACGCAGGGGAGCCTGAGGGCCTTCCTTTTGAGGGGGGGGGACTTTCCCCTTCTGCCAAACAGTTGCCTGACAGGGAGGCCACAGAAAAGCCCCTTCTCACTTAAAATACTGCTCTGCCCAGAGGTTAGACACAGCCAAGCCATGTGTCTTTCTTCTTTGCAACTCTCTGCAGATTTGAGGCCTACTGTACAGCGTTATTCTGCAGAGGAAGCTGGTTCATTTGTCTCCTGTTTCATCTGCACAACGACCCTGTGCAGTAGGCCCCAAGTCTTTCAATTCAACAACAACCTGTGTGGGAGTCCTTAAATGTTTCTTCTCTACCATAACTCTGTCCAAAGTAGCCCTTTCTGCCTGGGGAGCTGATCTTTATGCTCTGCAGATGAGCTGTAATTCCAGGAGCTCTACAAGCCCCACCTGGAGGTTGCCTATCCCTGGGTTGGAAATATTCCTGGAGGTTTGGAGGTGGGACTTCAAAATCGTACAAGGCCTCAGAGTCCAGCCTTCAAAGGAGCTATTTTTGCCTGCAGTTGGGAGGGAGTGGTGCAGGGGTGTCCCTCCTGGCCTATGGGTTATGGCCAGCCCTTACCAGCAACTGTTTGTATTCTAGGCCACAGACACGCAGACCAGCATCAGTCCTGTGTCTGGAAAGTGCAGGAAGATCTAAATAAATATTTAAAGACTTTGGGTAGTAAACAACAGGGTACAAAAATCTGTTCTTCTAAGGAGCAACCATGAAAGAAGCATGTGGGCACATAACATTTTATCAACAGTGAAAAAATTGAGAAGGAACAGGGTGAACACCTGTGTACTGTGATTACCCCATGTGTATTAGGGCAGAGGGGCATTTCGGTGTCTGTGGCCTAATTCACACAAGAAGGGAAATGACGCAGAACTGGGAGGAATTGGTTGCTACATAACCTTCCCCTAAGAAGAGTCTCCAGTCTGATTTTCCCTTCACATATCTGAAAACATGGCTCTGGAAAGCTCATCTGTAACCAATATGCCACAATTCCCAAAGGTCCGTCCTCTCCCACACTCAACTAACATTCCAAACCGCAGGTTCTTGACACCCATCTCTCCACAGCCATACCCTCATTGGCCACCACACCACCACAACCCCCCACACAACACACACATTCAACCCCATGCCCTTACAAACTGGACAACTCCTCCCCTTCCTCTTCCAACTGACAAGCTCTAGTGCCTGTTGTATTCTTGGATATAACGGGCTTTGCCCCTAGTCATAGAATAATAGATAGGGATCTCATAGGTCATCTAGTCCAAACTCCTGCACTATGCAGGACACTGACATTCCAGTTGCTTCACAGAATCAGCCTCTCCGTCAGATGGCTATCCAGCCTCTGTTTAAAAATTTCCAAAGATGGAGAACCGCTCTGTCAGAAACTTCTTCCGGATGTTTAGATAGCATTTCTTTTGAATTAATTTGATCCCATTCATTCTGGTCTGTCCCTCTGGGGCATGAGAGAACAATTCTGCTCCATACTCTATATCAGTGGTCCACAACCCCTAGGCCGCGGCCCGACGCACGGCATTCCCCTGATCCAGCAAGGTAGTCACTTTCTTGAAAAAAGATATAAGGTTGGTCTGACATTACTTGTTCTTGCGAAAACCCCGCTGAGTCTTAGAAATCACAGAAATCAAGCTGATGGGTCAATAATTACCTGGATCCTCCTTTTTCCCTTTCTTGAAGATGGGGACAACATTTGCCCACCTCCAATCATCTGGCACCTCACCTGTTCTCCAAGAAGTGTCAAAAATAATGGACAGAGGTTCAGAGATGACATCTGCAAGTTCTTTTAGTACCCTTGGATGCAGTTCATCTGGCCCAGAAGACTTTGTTTCATTTAAATAAAATACCTGTTTGTGGACTGTTCCGACAGTGATCCTAGGCCACCATTCCCGTCCCCCGTGTTGTGTTACGTTTTTGCCACATTGATCACTATTTTCCTCACAATAGGAGTTAAGCAGTTCAGCCCTCTCTTCATCATCTGTTATAATTTCACTTTCTTGTCCTCACAGTGGTCCTATGATATCCCTATTATTTTTCTTGCTTGAAATATAACTAAAGAAGCCTTTTTATGTTTTTTGTTATGTTTGAATTGTTTGTGATTGAGCCTTCAGTATTTCACTTTTAAGGGACTCCCAGCCCTCTTGGACTCCCATCTCTCTAAGTCTTTCTGACCACGGGACTCTACACAACATACCTTTAAGTCTGTGAAAATCAGCCTTCCTGAAGTCCAGTCTATACGTACGTATAGGTTTTCTCTTTCCCACGATTGAAAATTCCAAAAGCACATGGTCACTGCTACCAAGTATGCCCACTACTTTCACCTCATCTACCAGTTCTTCCCTATTGATGAGAATCAAGTCTAAAATAGGTTCCCCTCTATGTTCTGGGAAATGAAGCGGTTGGCAAGACAAATTAAGAATTTAGCAGAGTTTGCATTTTTAGCAGATATCTGGGTAATTGAAGTCACCCATGACCACAGTTTCCCCCTTTTTTGAAAATTGTGTAATTTGGTCTAGCAGTATCTCATTCAAGTCCTCTGACTGGCTTGGGGGTCTATAGCAGACCCCCACAATAATACCACTCTCATTTCCTACTCGTTTTATATTTACCCCAATACACTCAACTGAATTTTCATGTTCAGGTACCTGTATTTCTTTACAAGAATAAAGATTCCTACCATATATTGCTACACCCCCCCCCCCACTTCTTTTCTTGTCTGTCATCACACCAAGTTCTGAATTTACGTCTCGCTCCCCCTTTGTGTCTAGTTTAAAGCCCTCTTCACCAGGTGTGCAAGGGTTCTCCCAAAAATACTTTTTCCATCCCTTGTGAAGTGCACACCATCTCCTGATAATAGCCCCTCATATTGACAGCATTGACCATGATCCAGAACTCCACATTTTCCCCGTTGACACCATTGACGTAGCCAGTCATTTACTTGCATAATTTTTCTCTCTCTTCCTATGCCTCGGCCACTTACAGGAAGGACTGATGAAAACACAGCCTGTGCTCCCAGGTCCTTTACCTTTTCCCCCAGATCCACAAAGTCTTCTTTAATATTTTTCATGTTCTGCTGGGCAGCATTGTTTGTTCCTACATGGATAAGAAGGAAGGGGTAATGATCTGTAGGCTTGATGAGCCTGTCCAGCCGTTCTGTCACATCCTTGATGCATGCACCAGGAAGGCAGCAGACTTCTCGAGACAACAAGTCTGGTCTACACACTTCGGCCTCTACACCTCATAGCAAAGAATCCCCAATTACCAATACCCGTTTTTTCGTACCCTTGGGAGCAGAACTAAAACTCTTTCTTGTGGAGGACTGTGAAGTGTTTCCTGAGCTTTGTGGGGTCGGCGGGGGAGAAGACCTAGGGCCATTCTGCACCAGGATCTATGTAGCAAATTGGTTGCGGAAGGAAAAACACCATTTTAAATAGTGGAATTCGTCATTATGCATACCTGCCTTTGTAGTGGAATCCAGTTGCGTTTCTATCGTTTCCCACAGGTTTCCGGTCTCAGCAAAAATCGCTAGCCAGGAAGCGATATTGCCGAGTTTTGTCCCGCCCCTGGCTGTCAAGCAGCCAATGGACGGCCGTTATCATGCTCCTGAAAAGCCCCTTTCCCTTTAAGGAAGGTTTAAAAAAAAAACACACACACACACGTTGCAACGAATCTGCGTTGATTCGTTGCAATGGAGAGACCCATCTAACTAGCAGGTGGTGTTTGAGCTGCCATTTCATCGTTGCCACGCTCCCCCGAGTGAAAAAAAAATACCCCCCCCACACACACGGGCGCAATTTTTGGCCCGAAAATAGAGTGAAAAATAAAGGGAAAATAAACCAGCAAACGGGGCTGTGTGTTGCTTGGTGCTTGATGACTTAAAACAGCTCTGGGGAGGGACTGCAGCCAGGGAAGCCTCGCTGGGTAAATGAAGGCTCGCCGGTGCATTGATCTCAGCTCGCTCCGAGAAAAAAAAAATGGTGATCGCTTCACCGGAAGATCAGAGGAGAGAGCCAGGGGGAGGGACTTTGCAGAAACCGCAACAATGGTAACGCACAGAACTTTTCCGCTAGTGTTGCAGATTGGTTGCAAGAGTGTAGCGCTTTCTGGAGGGTGAATCCACTTTTTGGGATTTCCCTGAAAGCGCTACAATGAAGCGCTTTTTGCGGATCGGTTTCAGGAGTGTTGCAGATTGTCAACGACGTTGTGCATAACAGCAAATCAGTAGCGATTTCAATTTGCAACCATTGTGCAATTTTGAACGAGTGTGGAATGGCCCCTAGAATTCTCACCTGTGGGTGACTGTGAATTTTTTCCTGGTCTACCTTGGGGCTTTTTCTTCATGGGGGATTGCACTTCAGGCAGATCTTGGAACCGATTGCTGAGCATCACTGGGTCAGACCTTCTCCTTATTCTTCTACTTCTATGTGTAACATTCTTCCAATTATTACCCTCCTGCATTAGGTGCTCTTAATTTTGTTTTGAAAGATTTCCCTCCTCTTGCAGTATAATCCGTTTCTCTAATCCCCGGACCTTCTCCTCCAGCAGAGCCACTAATTTGCACTTGCTGCATTTGTAAAAATTGTCCCCCTGAGGTAAAAAGACAAACATTCCACAGACGGTACATGTCATTCCGCAACCTTCTTCATTCTTCATGCTACTTTGATCCATCTCAACAGTCCTACACTTCACTGAAACCATCAGCTTGATCCTAAGGTGAAAAGCCAACAGCCAACAGTCCTTTAGCTCTTGCTCTTGGCTCCTTACAGAGTATTATGGTTTAATTCAAACCCCATGAGTCTTTTTTGTTTTGTTTGTCTGGCAAACAAGAGCCTTTTATAGCACAAAGGCCTACTCAGCAGAGGGCGGAGCTAGCAGTCAGTTCCTGAGTCAGCTCCTGAAAAAATGTTCTCCTCCCAGCTCCTCCAGAGATTAGAATCTTCCACTGTTAGCTCTGACACTATGCTGGGTCACCTAAATCAGTGGTCCCCAACCTTTTTATCACCGGGGATCAGTCAACGCTTGACAATTCTACTGAGGCCTGGGGGGGGCACTGCCAAGGAGTGGGAGGAGAGGGTGACCCGGGGGCACCGCGCATGCATGGCAGCCCCGCGCAAATGTGCATGCACAGCAGTTTCATGCATGCGTGGCAGAGGGAGCTGCGGCCTGCTGCCAAGGCTCTCACGGCCCGACACCAGGCTGCAGACCGGGGGTTGATGATCCCCGTACTAGAGGACCTGTCCTTGGATGGCGCCGGAGTGGTGGGCTCAGCTGGCGGCCGCTATAGCTCCTCTGATTGGGCAAATGGATGAGAAGGACAGGGGAGCAAGCTGGCCTCTGATCTTTTCACCGTGGTCGCTGAAGGCAGCGGGCAAGAACCTCGTTGCCTCGGAGTTGTGCGGGCTGCCCTGGAAATAAGGCGCTCCTGGAGGTGAGATGAGGGAGTCCTAGTCAGAAGAGGAATGGAGAAGATGAGCTTTGTGATCTGGACTTCTGCAAAGTTGGGTTGACTTTGGTGGGCTGAAGCACCTAACTTCTTAGACAGAGCCGCAGCCCGGTACCAACTGATCAACGGACCAGGGGTTGGGGATCACTATCCTAGATGTCTATAGCATGATGTAGACAAGTAATTCTCTTGGTGCCTGCATAGATTTTTTTTTTGTTCAGGTGGATGGATTGCTGTCGCCTGGAGATCAGGCATAATAATGAGAGCTCTCCTGGAGGATGGCAACCCTCCCTGAGGCTCTTTTGCACGCATTCATTTCAAATATTTCTATCTTGCCTCGATTTGTGATACTGTAAAAGTCGTAGAAACAGCTCTTCAGCCTCTGTTATCTCAAAGACCAAACGCAGAATCTGACCCAATTGCTGCAAATCAGCCACATTTAAAACCTTGAAATGGGAGCCAATGGCTGGATTCAATGCAAGCATTCTGGCACCTTCCTTACCCCCTTTTCCTTCCATTCCCGATTCTCTAGGTTGTTGCTGAGAGCTTGTCGAATCCAGTGGTTGGTGGTTCCAAAGAGGTCTGTGTGTTACTCGCAAACCGTGGTGGGTTTGGGCTGTTTGCCTGGGTGGAGGTCAGATGTAATTCTGGGAGATCTTAAACTCCTGGACTGTCAGGTTCCCACTGGCCACTGTTGGGGAATGGGGGAGGTTGCCTGATCCAGGTTGCACCTTGCTTAATAAGGTGAGGCTTGTAAGGGTCTATATAAGTCTTGCTATTCTAAACCCAATGGGCCAGTTACCTCCTAAAAGCCCTGGTCCCCCCCCCCGACATACACACACACACACACACACACACACACACACACACACACACAGTGATCTCTAAATCTTTATTTCTAGGAATGATCAAGTTGCCAACTCTGGGTTGGAAAGTATCCCAAGATTGGGGGGTGGAATTCCAGAATGTTATTATTGTTGTTGTTTGTCAGGGTCCGGGGTTTCTTGTTCCTTCTCCGCCACGATGTCGGGAGCTGAAGACCAGGCCAGGAAAGATAGTTCTCAGGATAGGCAGCGTCTCAGAACGGAGTCCTGTTGAATGACTTGCATTCACGACTCCTGGGTTCAGAATAGTTTCCTCACTATGCTGAACCCCGCCTCCTCACAGACGCCGACTGCCCCATTTAAATATCCTTCCTCTCCTCGTCCCCACCTCCCGAGCCCTCAATAACCTCCCACCAGTTCTTCCGGGTACACCTGTTCTGCATTATCTGTTCTGCCCTCACTTTGAGCCGGGCGCGACCAGTCTGTCGGCGTTCTTCGTTTCCTTTCTGTTCACTTTCCTCCTTCGTCTCTCCCGCGTATGGGTCTGTGGCTGCTGCCCCCTGTTCCCGAGAGACTGCTACTCTGCCTGTGGGGAGAGGATCTTTGGCTGCAAGTCGGGCCATTCCCGACATTGTTATTATTTCAAATTTTACATGTATAGCTCGCCTTTCCCCTAAGACTCAGGATGGCTTGCAAAGTGTAAGCTCCCTGCCCAACCTGGAGATATGTTCCTTGTGTTGGCAGAGTTTAAATCTGCAAAAGGTGCAGAGCACCAAGAATAGCATCATTCTATTTATGAAGAAAGAGAAAAACTTGATAAGTAGGATTATCTGTTCTTGGTCATCTGAAGCAAGCAGGGAGGAAGTGCACTCTGAGGAGCAGGAAGTCTCAAACTGAGCCACTCAGGACTCAGGAGGAGATTATGTGAAAAAAGATACCAGTTAGGGTTGCCCAGTCTTCTGGCAGACAAGCAGCGAGAGATTGAGGGGGGGCACTCATGGGGGGGCAGGAAGGAGGCTCGGCTGATGTGCTGCGCCGTGCCTCTATCACTCAGCCCATGTGACTCAGAAGTGATGTCATCCTGCCAGGGACATCGAGGCGACGCAAATCTGGCTTTGACCATGCCCAAACGCCAGAGTGTAACCCCGATAGCATTTCCGGGTTGTGTGAGCAGTGACATCAGCATGTTGCCACACCTTTGCAGAGGCTCCCTCTTTTTAGGGGTAAGTTTCCACCTTTGGCCAGCCAGTTGGTGGCTGGGCAGTGGGGTGCCCTCACCTCCCCCAGGGCATCCAGCTATACTCTTCCCAGCCAGCAGACTCTACAACTGTGATGCTTGAGAGGACCCTAGCCAGTTTCTATGCAATCCCTTTACAAGGAGTGGTTCAATTCCTTCGTAAACAGCATTAGATGTCTCAGATGCTCTCCCTCCAAGTTCTTGCATGTACCCCTATACCGCCTCCCCCAGAAGTGACTCTTTTGCTCTCCCTGTGCAGTGCCGTAATGCGGTGGCTGAGGCTTTTTCCACGGTGGACAGCCTGATCCACACTGGGCAGCTGGAGAAGCTAGTGAAGGACTTCTGCTCATGTGGGTTTTTGAATGGGACAGCTGACCTCGTCGACCTGGTCAGCAGCCTGGCTGACATCTTTATGGGTGCCGTTCAGTACAATGATGAGGGCATCTCGTGGGGCAATGTGGCCAGTCTGTGTCACATCATGACCAACCGGACCTGCGATCCCTACCAGAGGCTGATGTTTGTCAACAAAGTAAGTTAATGTGGTTCCCTGGGCTCTGGCTGTTTAGGTTAGCTTCTGCCTGGAATGTCAAGGAGGTACTGTTCGAGCTATACATGACCTCACTCCCTGACATTTTGCAGCTGGCTCCGCCTCCTGAGGCAGCCATTTTGTGGTTGCTCCCAACACTTTTTGTTAGGATTTCAAAGGGGCCTGCTGCCTCAAAAAGGTTGGGAAACCTGGTCTAGGTCTTCAAAAGATCACAAAAACCAAAGGGGAGGGAATCCAAAATTATGGAGGGGCTGTGGCTGAGTGGTAGAGCCTTTGCTTGGCACATGGAAGGCCCCAGGTTCAATCCCTGGCATCTCCAGTTAAAAAGGACCAGGCAGGAGTTGATGGGAAAGACTTCTGCCTGAGACCCCAAGGCGTTCCTATCAGACTGAGTAGACAGTATTGACTTGGATGGACCAAGGGTCTGATCTGATGGACCAAGGGTGGCAATCCTTGCCTGGAAAGCTTTCTCCTACAGGGCTTTCCTGGCACCAATGACTGTGTGGACTGTGTCAGCATCAGCTGGGGTTCAGTGAAGAGCTTTGCCATCTGGCTTGTATACCGTCCACCCAATATTCCACCAGCTGCCCTGTCAAGCCTGCTGGAGGTGGTGGTGGCCTTAGTGTTGCAGCTCCTCAGGGTTATAGTCCTGGGGGACTTCAGTGTCCATGCTGATTTGCCATCCTCCAGTTCAGGTTTGGACCGGGTGTCAGCCATGGCGACACTGAGGCTCTCCCAATTCATTACCAGCCCCACCCTCGACTTTGGTGCTGGGGCAGAGGTGGCGACCAATGTCATCCCATGGTCAGACCTCCATGCCCAGAAGGCCTGGCTTTGGATACCACCTGATTGGGCAGTGGCCACATTTTAGCCAGCCTGTGGAGACTTATAGATCTGACTGGATTCCTGAATGTTTTGTGGGACCCAATGCCTCCTGATGTTTTGTTGGTGGCCTTGGTTGAGGACTGGCTGTCTTGCCTGTTGGCCACCATTGACATGTTTACTCCCCAGCGCCCTCTCTGCTCTTGCCTCAAACCAACTCCATGGTATTCAGTGGAGCTAATGGAGAGGAAGAGGGCAGTGAGATGGCTAGAGCGAGTGTAGGGAAAGATTTGTGATGAGAAGACAAGAAGATTTTATTGCCCGCTTACAAAGGCGGTTGAGACGGTGGCTAAGGTGGCTAAGTGGGAGTTTTATGCCGCCTCTATCGTGTCTGTGAGCTCTCACCCAGCCGAGTTGTTTAGGGTAGTTCAGTCTCTTACCACCCTTGATAGATGGCATCAAATTTCTAGTCAATTGGAATTGGGCTGTGAGACATTAGCAAGCTTCTTCGCGGATAAAATTTGGTCGCTCCTCCGGGACCTTCCTGCTACCCTTAATACAAAAAGGGAACTACAGGCCCCTTGGCCATCTTGGGGAGGGGGAGAATACATTTGATGGCTTCAGGCAGTTCTCAGAGACAAGTTGATGGGGTTGGTGAGGGCGACCATTTGCCCCCTTGACCCCTGTCCATCTTGGTTGCTCAAAATGAGGGACGAGCGGATAGGAGGACCCCTGGGAGATATTGTCAACCTCTCCCTGTTCTCAGAGGTGCTGAAGGAGCCAGTGATTCATCCCTTACTGAATAAACCATTGCTGGACCTGTGGAACCAAGCCAGCTCCTGCCCAGTCTTGCATCTAGTGTTTCTAGGTAAGGTGGTTGAAAGGGTAAGGTGGTTGAAACCACAGAGCAGTTCCTGGCATTCTTGGAGGAAACATCAGCACTCGACCCATACCAGTCAGGCTTCCGTCCTGGCCATGGGGTGGAGATGGTGCCAGTCACCTTGACAGATGATCTCCGGCACCAGCTGGATAGGGGCGGTTTGGCTCTCCTCATGATGTTAGACCTGTCTACTGTGAGTTGCTAGCCCATCACCTTGCCAGGACCAGGATATAGGGGCCAGCCCTACGGTGGCTGTGCTCCTTTCTACGGAACCAAACACAGAGGATGGCGGTGGGGTATGTGATGTCATGCTCTTTCCATCTCCCATGAGGGGTTCCACAGGGGGCAGTCCTCTCCCCCACTTTGTTTAACCTCTACATGTACACAGCTGGTCCGGAGTTATGGGCTGGGTTGTTACCAACTCCCCCTCACCCCAGATACTTTCGGGAGATGTTTGGAGGCAGTGGCTGGATGGCTGGAGCAGAGCTGCCTGAAGCTCAACCCCTCTAAGACAGAAGTCCTGTGGCTGGATGGAAGGGAGATAGATCAGGCAGCATGCCTTACCCACCTTAGCTGGGTACAACTTAACTTTGTGTAGATGGCAAGGAATCTGGAGGTGATTCTGGATTCCTCCTTGTCTATGGAAGCCCAGGTCACAGGAGTAGCCTGCTTGGCATTCTATCGTCTTGGTCAGGTGCAGCTACTAGCGCCCTACTTGTCTTCAGACCACTTGGCTACAGTCATCCAAATGGTCACCTCCAGATTGGACTTCTGTAACTCGCTCTATGCAGGCCTATCCCTGTCCTTGACTTGGAGGTTGAGCTGGTGCAAAATGTAGCTGCGATGGTCCTCACTGAAACACCTTGGAGGGCTGATACCCAGCCTGTGCTGGGGCAGCTGCATTGGTTGCCAGCTGTGGCCTAGATCAAATTCAAGATTTTGGTTTTAACCTTTAATGCCATCTGCGGTCAGGATTCAACCTGCCTGCCTCCTTATTACCTCCACAAAGCACTCCATTCTGCAGGTGTGAATTTGCTAGAGATCCCTGGCCTTGACTCGGCGGTGGCCTTTTCAGTTCTGGCCCCAACCTGGTGGAATGATGGAGCTGTCATAGTTCTGCAGGGCCTGCAAGATGGAGCTCTTCTGCCAGGTCCTAGGTTGAGGCTAATGGAAGTTAAGATCTGGGTGTATGAGTTCAATGAGAGGATGTGGTCAACACATTAATAGGGAGCCTGACCTCCCTCACGTTAATAAGGAGCCTGTTATAAGGAGAGGAAAGGAAGGCAGTTTTAAACTGCTTAGAGACACCTGAGGTCTGCTGGGTGACTGCGGACAACTTCCAGTTCTCTCAGAGCTCTCTCTACCCCATCTCCCTCATGGGGAGTCTTCTATGGGGACAGGAAGGGAAGGCGATTTTAAACTACTTAGAAACACTTGAGGCCTGTGGATGACTGTGGGCCATTCCCAGGTCTCTCAGAGCTCTCAGCCTGACCTCCCTCACAGGGTGTTTGAAGAAAGGCGATTTTAAACTGCTTAGTGACACCTGAGGCCTGCTGGATGACTGTGGGCCATTCCCAGGGCCTTTCCGCACAAGGACCAATGTTGCCAATTACTCCCACAAAGCGGAAATGCTATTTTTAAAAGTGCAATCTTGGCGTTACGCATACCAGCTTTTTTAGTGGAATTCAGTAGCGTTTCATTCGTTTCCCACAGATTTCTGGTCTCGCAAAAATCACTAGACAGGAAGCAATTTTGTCTGTGCTTTGTCACGCCCCTGACCGTCAATCAAACATACAGCCAATGGGCCATTGTTATCATGCCCCGGGAAAGCCCCTTTCCCTTTAAGAACAGGTTTAAAAAAAACACACACACATTGCAACGAATATCTAGCTGGCAGCAGGCGTGTGAGCTGGCGATTCATCGTTACCGCGCTCCCCCGAGTGAAAAGAAAAATCCCCCCCCTGAACGGGCGCGATTTTTGGCTGAAAATAAAGGGAACTTGCAAATGGGCCTGTGTTGTGCTTGGGGACTTAGGGGAGCTTTCATAGAATCACAGAATCATAGAATCATAGAGGTGGAAGGGGCCATACAGGCCATCTAGTCCAACCCCCTGCTCAACGCAGGATCAGCCCTAAGCATCCTAAAGCATCCAAGAAAAGTGTGTATCCAACCTTTGCTTGAAGACTTCCAGTGAGGGGGAGCTCACCACCTCCTTAGGCAGCCTATTCCACTGCTGAACTACTCTGACTGTGAAAAACTTTTTCCTGATATCTAGCCTATATCGTTGTACTTGAAGTTTAAACCCCTTACTGCGTGTCCTCTCCTCTGCAGCCAGCAGAAACAGCATCCTGCCCTCCTCCAAGTGACAACCTTTCAAATACTTAAAGAGGGCTATCATGTCCCCTCTCAACCTGCTTTTCTCCAGGCTGAACATTCCCAAGTCCTTCAACCTATCTTCATAGGGCTTGGTCCCTTGGCCCCAGATCATCTTCGTCGCTCTCCTCTGTACCCTTTCAATTTTATCGTCGTCCTTCTTGAAGTGAGGCCTCCAGAATTGCACACAGTACTCCAGATGTGGTCTGACCAGTGCCGTATACAATGGGACTATGACATCTTGTGATTTTGATGTGATGCCCCTGTTGATACAGCCCAAAATGGCATTTGCCTTTTTTACCGCTGCATCACACTGCCTGCTCATGTTTAGTTTACAATCCACAAGTACCCCAAGGTCACGTTCACACACAGTGCTACCTAGAAGCGTATCCCCATCCAGTCGGCATGCTTTTCATTTTTCTGACCCAGATGCAGAACTTTACACATCTTTATTAAATTGCATCTTGTTCTCATCTGCCCATTTTTCCATTGTGTTCAGATCTCGTTGAACTCTGTCTCTATCTTCCGGAGTATTTGCCAGTCCTCCCAATTTGGTGTCATCTGCAAACTTGATGAGTAGTCCCTCCACCCCCTCATCTAGATCATTAATAAATATGTTAAAAAGTACCAGGCCGAGCACCGAGCTCTGAGGTACCCCGCTACTCACCTCTCGCCAGTCTGATGAAACACCATTGACAAGAATTCTTTGAGTGCAGTTTTCTAACCAATTCCCTATCCACCTAACTATCTGAAAATTCCAGATTGCAGTCCTTCAACTTATCCATCAGAACATCATGGGGAACCTTGTCAAAAGCTTTACTAAAATCCAAGTAAATGACATCAACCGAATTTCCCCGATCCAGCAAACCTGTTACTTGGTCAAAAAAGGAAACTAGGTTGGTCTGGCAGGACCTGTTGGAGACAAATCCATGCTGACTTCCTTGGATCACCAAATTGTCCTCCAGATGTTTGCAGATCGCTCCCTTTAATATCTGCTCCATTATCTTCCCCACAACAGAGGTCAGACTCACTGGTCTTTAAAGCACTTCTGTGGAGGGACTGTAGCCGGAGAAGCCTCGCTGGGTGAATGAAGGTTCACTGGTTCGTTGCTTTCTGCTCACTCCGAGAAAAAAAATGCCGATCGTTTCACCTGAAGTTCGGAGGAGAGAGCCGTGGGAGGTCTTTTTCGCTAGTGTTGAAGATTGTTTGCAAGAGTGTAACGCTTTTCGGAGGGTGAATCCACTTTTCCCGATTTCCCTTTAAGCGCTACAACGAATCGCTTTTTGCGGGACTGTTTCAGGAGTGAACTGCAAATTAGTAGTGTTTACAATTTGCAAGCCTTCTGCTACATTAAAGGCGTGCGGAATGGTCCCCAGTTCTTACAGAGTTCTCTCAGCTCCACCTTACTCACAGGGAGTCTGTTAAGGAGAGAAAAAGGGAAGGCAATTGGAAACTGCTTTGAGACACCTGAGGTCTGCTGGGTCACTGCGGCCCACTCCCAGTTCTCTCAGAGCACTCACAGACTCACATCATTTACAGGTTGTCTATTTTGTGGAGATGAAGGGGAAAGGTGTTTGTAAACTGCTTTGAGACTCCTTTTGGTAGTAAACAGCAGGGTACAAAAATCCAGCTCTTCTTCTTCTAAGGGGCAATAGTGAAAGAAACATGGGGGCACATAACATTATATCAGCAGTACAAAAAATGGAGACAGAAGGACCAGGGTGGACACCTGTGTACTGTGACTACCCCATGTGGATTAGGGCAGGGGGACATTTCAGTGTCTGTAGTCTATTTCACACAAGAAGGGAAATGACACCGAACTGGGAAGAATTGGCTGCCATGTAATCTTCCCCTAAGAATAGTCTCCAGTCTGATTTTCTCTTCACATATCTGAAAACATGGCTCTGGAAAGCTCATCTGTAACCACAATTCCCAAAAGTCAGTCCTCTCTCACATTCAATGAACATTCCAAACCACAGGTTCTTGACACCCATCTTTCCATACCCATGTCCTCAATTGTCACCTCACCACCACAACCCCTCCACGCAAAACACATTCGACCCCATGCCCTTACAGACTAGACAACCCCTCCCCATACTCTTCCCAATGCCAAGCTCTCTCTATCTTAATCACTTTCTTCCCTTCTACCTCCCTCTTTCTTTGCTATTTCTCCCCTCCCCCCCTTGCTAGCGCCCGTTGTATCAGCTACAACGTGCTTTAATTCTAGTAAATCAAATAATAAATAAATATTTGCATGCAAGGCACGTTCATTTTTCACTATAGGGTGAATTGAATTCTTTCATTATGGGGTACACTTTTGTACTTTCCCCAGGGGAATGTACAGAATCCTCAGCTCGCTGAGCATCCATGTGGCTGAAAGCAAATCCACTTCCACTGTCCCCTTGTGCTTCCTTTTTGAGATTCAAGATAGAGGAATCTTCCCTGGTAGCTTCCTGCCACCGGCAGGAGTTCGCTTCCCACGTCCCCTCATAAACTCTTTGGGCTCCCCTTCTCACATTTTTCAGTCTGTGGCCCCTTCCAACATACCATGGCCCCGGAGAGCTATATGGCCTCCACTGAGCATGGCTAGTGAATTGGATAGAGGGAGTGGCCTTATGGCCCTAGGAGTCCTGGCTTTGAATGCACACTAACATGGAAGCCCCTTGAACCCCTCAAAACTCTCAGCCTGCCAGACCTTGTGGGTGAAAAGACCAACCTGAGATCTCCAAAGCTTGGGAATGTTTTTCATAGGTGGTGAAAGGACTTGGTTTCCCCCCCTTGGCCACAGGTAAACAGCTTTAAAGGGGGTTTAGATCCTCCAAGAATCTGCCAATGGATACTAGCCATGGTAATTGAGGGGAACCTTAACATTCAAAGGCACTAATCCTCTGAATCACAGAGCCAGGAGGTAACCCCAGTGAAAGACCTCAGACTATGCCCTGTGGCTTGCCCTCCAGGGGAACCGGCTGGCCTCTGTCTGCGATAGCAAGCTGGACTGGATGGGCCCTCCCTAATCTGACCCAGCAGGGTTCCCCTGATGTCCTTATGAAGGCCTCAGCCTCTCTGCCCTGTGGCTAGCCTTCCAGAGAAACTGGCTGGCCATTGTGGGAGACAGGAGGCTGGACTAAATGGACCCTTCCTGGTCTGACCCAGCAGGGCTCTACTTATATTATCAGGGGAAGGCCTCAGCTTCACTGCCCTGTGGCTGGCCCTCTGGGGGAACTGGCTGGCCCCTGTGGGAGATGGGAGGCTGGACTGAATGGACTTCTCTTGTTTCAACAGATGTTCCTAAGAGGCATGATGATGGACTGCTTAAACAATAATCACCAGGACTCCTTGGAGGAGCTGCGCAATACGACCGTCTTTGTGTGGGGTGTCGGTATGAGGCAGTGGTTCTTCCAGACGTGTACCGAGTTTGGATATTGTGAGTGAGGAGGACCTCTATGCCCCTTTCACTGACAGCCAGTGTGGTATAATGCAGCCATTCTCAACAGGCTGCGGCCCATTTAGGAACTCCTCTTAGATTCTAGTAACAACACACACCCCTCGGTAGTAGGCTGGCCGCTTGGGCAATGAGCTAGGCTAAGAAAGGCCTAAGCTAAGAGTGAAATGGCTGTACTTGACGTACCCTGTCTTGTCTACACGTGAGGCAGATTTCTAGAGCACTCAACCTAGAGGAGCAGATGCATTCATTCTAGGGTTGTGCGATTCGGCCGCCGAAGCAGCTTGCGGTGCTGACTGCTACGGGTGGGAATGGCCATTTTGGCGGCCGAATCACACAACCTTAGATTCATTCAAGTACACACAAAGGAACGGATCACATTATTTCTTTTCCTTGACAAAGGTTGAACTTTCTAGCAATTGATGATAAAAGGGTATTTTGTCCATCTTTACACCGCCCGTGGCGCCACGGGCGCCACGGACTAAATAAAGCCGTAAGGGCTGTGTAGGAGGAGTTAGGGCGGGCTCGGTCCGGGATGAGGAAGGGTGCCAATTGGCCCCTTCCTCTTGACGGACCATCGGCCGAGCCAATCGGCAGGCGCAAAGCGCCTGCCGATTGGCTCGGTCGATTCCCACCCCACTCACAAGGAGGGAGCCCCCGGCAAAGTCGATTCCCACCCCACTCACAAGGAGGGAGCCCCCGGCAATCGCGCAGAGCGCGGCTTCCGGGGGTTCCCTGCCCGGCGGCCTGCTGACCAACCCAGCTGACCTGTGGCCACCGGAAGCAGCGGCAACGCCATCGACGCCGCAGCCGTGATTGGGGGCACCGGAAGAGCCTCCATTACTCGAGGAGGAGGCGCTGCGATCGCCGGCGCCACCCGCCCAGCAAACGGCCGTGCCTGCCCTGCGATCATCGGAGGGACCTTTGCCGCGACGCCAAGGCCTCGCTCTGCTGCGGCAGCAACTCGCCTGCCAGCGCCACGCCCCGCCGAGAAGGAGCTATGATGACCAGCAGCCTTCAAGAACCGAGCCGCCGCAGCCCAGCGTGCCGAGGAGCCCAACCCGCTGAGGAGCCGCCGCCCGCCTCCTCTTTAAGGTCGCCTTCCATCCCTCGCTCTGGCCACTGGCTCCTAGCGCCCATTGTATCCTTTGTACAATGGGCTTTTTTTACTAGTTAATTAATAAAAAGAGCATTTTGTTAGTTCGCTTCCCACGTCCCCCCATAAACTCTTTGGGCTCCCCTTCTCACATTTTTCAGTCTGTGGCCCCTTCCAACATACCATGGCCCCGGAGAGCTATATGGCCTCCACTGAGCATGGCTAGTGAATTGGATAGAGGGAGTGGCCTTATGGCCCTAGGAGTCCTGGCTTTGAATGCACACTAACATGTGCCCCCTTGAGCCCCTCAAAACTCTCAGCCTGCCGTACCTCACAGGATTTTTCTGAGAAAGCAGAAGGAAAGAAGGTGACCCTGGGCCTATGGCAGAATGAGTGGGCTACCTCACAGGTCGTTGTTGTGAGGGAATGCAGGAGGGGAGAAAGATGTTCCAAAAGCCGCTTTGAGTCTCAAGTGTGGAGGAAAGTGGGATGGAACTAAATCAAAGCAAAATTACTGCCTGCAGCATCAGTCTCCATTAAGTACCAGCCAACGGGGGATGGCAGGGGACTTACCAGGGGGAAGAACCAGAAAGTAAGCATGGTGCTCCTGCGTCACTTGGAAATGACATAGAGAAGAGAGGATTGGGTTTCCATCTCCTGCTTTGTAGTACCTGAAGGAGTCTGAAAGTGGCTTACAATCACCTCTCCTTCCGCTCCCCACAACAGTGAGGGAGGTGGGGCTGAGAGACCTCTGAGACAACTGTGACTGGCCCAAGGTCACCCAGGTGGCTGCAGGGAGAGAAGGAGAAGTGGGGAATCCAATCTGGTTCTTCAGATTAGGGGCAACTAGTCTTAACCACTACACCAAGCAGGGCAGCACGCTGGATTGTGGGTTTGTTATGTGCTGCCTTGCTGTCAGTACAGGGATAGACATTCTGGTTTGGGGGCAAAACTCTATGGTTAGGAGCAAACTCTACTGCAGAGTTTTGCCCAAAAGCCAGAGCATCATCCCTAAAAGCCAGAGCGACATCCCCAACATCTCTAACAGACCAATGTCACTTACGGATGATGCCAGTATGTTGCAAAGCTCCTGGAAAACTCCCCCTCCATCCTCCACCGACAACCCTAGTTGTCCTCATTGAACTTTTGAGTCTGGTACCTATCCCAGGAAGCACAGAGGGTCTTAACTGCTGCATCTTCCTCCTCCTCCAGACCAGACCAGTGAAGATTCCACCTGCCTATTCTCCCGCCTCATGAGTCTCTTGCCTCAGGTAGACACCTGCATGGAGATCTTCAACATCTCCCAAGACTCTATCCAGAAGGCAGTGGCTTTCACCAATGAATACTACGGAGCCGACCACCCTAAAGCCAGCCGTGTCCTTTTCGTTAATGGTACGGAGAGCGGGGTGGGTCAGGAGGGCTTCAGCCTTGGCATGTTTGGTGCATTGTCGAATGAGACCCGGAGAGACAGAAGGGAAAGCATCATTGCCTAGGATTTATTCTCTGTCTTGAAAACCCTCCTCTCTTTTGTCATCTTTTGAAATATTTGATATTTAGCCAAGGTGGGTGGGAATACTTTATATATGCTCAGACTTTTCAGAAGCTGTTCCCACACATACCTGCCCAGCTGCCTCTATGGTTTCTATTTAGGGTGGAGAGAACAGATAAAACTCAGACAGAGTTCTAGAATGTAAAGCGAGGGAGGGGTATTTAAATGCCATTTAGGAGTGCGATTTCAATGCTATTAATGCAATGCCATTTAAAAATGCCATTTTCATAGAATCATAGAGTTGGAAGGGACCTCCAGGGCAGTTGCTCCAGGGAAACAGGACATTAGGGCTGACTTCAGAGAAACAGCTATGGAGGAAAGGGAATAGTCTTGTTGTGTTGAAGGCACCTTCCAGGGGAGGGGGAGAAGCTTCAATTTTGAGCTGACAGTGCATCTTTTGTTCTACAGCTAGGAAACCTGAATACGGTGACCTCTTTATCAGTTGTGCAAATTAAGTGTTCTGTGTCTTATCTGCTTGTTTTGCATGACTTTATCTTCTATGGGAGACAGATCAAGACAGGTAGTCCTGTTTGTCTATCTGTAGCAAGAGAAAAGAGCAAGAGATGAGGAGCAACTGAAAGGCTAACCAATTTCACGGCACAACAGGAGCTTTGGTGAGTTGCTGCTCACTTCTTCAGAGTTCAGAAGAAGTAATGAGCAGTAATTCCCAAGAGCTCAGTCTTTAAGGCAGGGTTTCCTGACAGCCCTTGTAAGGGCTGAAAGGGTTGGAGTTAATTAATTTTTAAATATTTTTTCAATTTGTTAAACGTTTATCAGGTGATATGAGCATATATGGCCATGTCAACCCACCCACCCCTCCCCAAATGGCCAGTGATGGGCCTGGGGTGGGCCTGCCCATAGCTGTGCTTCCCAGCCATATTCTTCATGATATCACCACTTCTGGGGTTTCTCAAAGCCTGAAAAATGTCTTAGGGGTTTCTCAATGGTTGAAAAGATTGCAAAAGGCTGTTTTAAGCAGCTGATGGATTCTTGCTCTTTTCTATTACCTCCTTCTGCCATTCTCCAAGTAGGGCAAAGAGCTGTCCTGAGTAGGGTTGGGCCTACTTTGGCCGCTGATGCAGCCGTTCCAGCCCGAAGCACTGGGCTGGAAGCACCCAACCTTTAGGCTTTCCTCCCATTGCCCACTCACTTTCAGCCCTCCACTGTGACTGCAAGAGTGAGAAACTTTTAAAAGTCATTGTCCAGTCCTTACCTGCTACTCAACATGTGGGAAAGAATAAGGTGCACTCAGCCCTGCAACCCATTAACTACAATTGGAGACCTGCAAGAATGGTGGGATGGCGGGGACCTGCAAGAATGGTGGGATGGCTATGGTTTGATTCAGCATTGCCACATATGGCAATTCTTTTATACCTGATTTAAGGTTTTTCCGCAAATTTGGAGCCCCAAGTTTGCAAAACTCTTTTCTGTCACTGTAGTCCTGATTCCTAGATTAAAGTATCCACAGATGGACCGCAATTTACTTTTAGAATATAAGGAATTAAGTTCCAGTTGTGAATCACTGATTTTTCTGGGGCTGAGTTGTGTGTTCTGATTGCTGATATTAAAGACAGAAAACAGGGGTTCCCACCGACAGAACAGAGTGAAAGCAATATTTTGACCTATCCCAAGGCAAGAGGTGTGTGTTCCCTTCAAAGTTGAAGACTGACTTCAGATGCAGTAGGAAGTAGGGTTGTGCAGGCTGATCCTGATTCAGACCAATTTGGCTTCGTCGCCAATAAAAGTCAATGGCGCCATTGACTTTCATTGGAATCCCTGCTTCCCCGCCTGTCCCGGGGGCTGGGGGGAGGGGTGTAAGTTAAACCCCTCAAATTTCTAGGGTAGCTCGGGGAGGGTCTTCCCTCCCTCCAATTTTCAAGAAGATTGGACCTAGGGGCTTCCAAAGAGGGTGCCCCATCTGCCCCATTATATCCTATGGGACTTAATCTCTAGTCTGATGTTGGTTCCCATCATAGGATATAATAGGGCGGATGGGGGTACCCTCTTTGGAAGCCCCTAGGATTGAACCCCCAGGTCCAATCTTCTTGAAACCTGGAGGTTGGGGGTCAGGGAAGACCCTCCCTGAGCTACCCGGAAGGGTTGAAGGCTGTAACTTACACCCACTCCCCCTAGCCCCTGGAAAAGGCAGGGAAGCAGGGACGGACACTCTCTCCCAAGTCTGGCATGCAGATACCACCCTCCAGGCAGGAGATGATGGGAATAGACAGGAATTGCTGCTTATCTTCACTCAGAGAGCAGTTCCCCCTTTCTCATCACCGCCCCTGGGGTAAAAGGGACACTGCTTACCAGAGCTGCAGGGGACAGCTGGGACTGGCTGCCCAGGCAATGCTTGGGTGTCACCTTCCAGGTGAGAACTGGAGACCCACTGAGGTCCACTCAGAGCTGACCTGGGTTCCCCTGGAGAGAAGAGAGGGGCCCTGCAAAGGTGAGGGGAATCTCCCTGCACCACTAGTACAGAGCTCTGAAGGAACTGCTTTGGGAGAACAGCTCTGGCAGAATTCAGACAAATCCCCCCAGATGTCCACACGCATTAAACACTGGTGGAGAATCAAACAACCTGGTTTTCACAGGCCACCACCTTCAACCACAACTTCAAGTGCTCTCCTCAGGTCACATCCTGAGAGAGCCCTTACAGAGCTGCTCTGGGAGAACAGCTCTGGCAGCAATCAGACAAATCACTGCATGTTTGAAACTCCTGGGCACCCCCCGGGAACTGATGGGTCGCTTCTTGGGTTTAACATGAGCTCTAAGGCTCACTTGGGAGAAGTTTTCCAAATGGGTGGCTTCTTGACTGAGGGGCCAAGATTTGATCTCTGGCCCTCTGCTATTTTGTCTGCTCTGAGACATTCTGCGCTTTGATTTTTTATGGGGGGGGGGTGGGAATTGAGATTGGGCACTGGGCCTGGCACTAACTGTTTTTTGTTTTTTTTTAATTTTCACGTTGACTTTATTGGTTAGAATGCAGATGGTGTCACTGGTTTTGGTTACACGCTGAGATCGTTTTTCTGGACTGTATGGGATTTTGCCGGCGATGGGTCAGAACGGGAGGGGGAGGTTCATGACCTCTGTGGTCCACCACTGGCTGGGGAGGACAACACATGATCATGGCAGGCCTCAGCCAGACCGCCGATGAGGTTCAAGAATTCAGTGAAGTCCAACTGGCCATCACAGTTCATGTCGAGCTTTTTCATCATGCGGTCCAGGACGCCTGGGTCCTTCTGGTTCTTTGAGAAAGATGCCAGCTCTGTGTTCATAAACGTAAGGAACTCCTTTTTGGAGAGGGACCGAGCGTTTCCATCACGGCCAGCGTAGCGCTGGAAGACAGCCAGCAGTGACTTGATGCAGCGTTCCGTTTCCGTGGGACCACCGGCATACTTAGATGACATGTCTGCAGAATGGAGGGCGAGGTTGACCACAGTTGTGAGCTGGCTGGCTGGCTCAGCCTGGCACTAACTGTTAACCTTGGGCGAGCGTTTTTCAACCCCGCCACCCAGAACAGACTCAGAGGGGATTTTCAGTCAGAGTAGTTCAGCAGTGGAATAGGCTGCCTTAGGAGGTGGTGAGCTCCCCCTCACTGGCAGTCTTCAAGCAAAGGTTGGATACACACTTTTCTTGGATGCTTTAGGATGCTTAGGGCTAATCCTGCGTTGAGCAGGCGGTTGGACTAGATGGCCTGTATGGCCCTTTCCAACTCTATGATTCTATGATTCTATTCTATACAGGTTACTAGACACTGTAGATCAATCATCAGAGGATGCAGAGAAAGCAGAAAGGCTCAGAGCCTATTTTACATCTCTTTTTTCCCACAGGTCAAAGGGTTTAGGCACATCTAGGGATGGCAATAGCCAAGAGATAGTGTCTGGGTGGCAGGTTGACATGGACAGAGAGGTTGTCGAGAGGCATTTAGCTGCACTGGATGAGTTCAAATCCCCTGGGCCGGATGAAATGCACCCGAGAGTACTCAAAGAACTTTCCAGAGAACTTGCACAGCCCTTGTCCATCATCTTCAAGACCTCTTTAAGGACTGGAGATGTCCCGGAGGACTGGAAGAGAGCAAACGTTAATCCAATCTTCAAAAAAGGGAGGAAGGATGGCCTGGGAAACTACAGACCAGTGAGTCTGACCTCCGTTGTGGGGAAGATAATGGAGCTCCCCCTCACTTGGCAGTCTTCAAGCAAAGGTTGGATACACACTTTTCTTGGATGCTTTAGGATGCTTAGGGCTGATCCTGCGTTGATTAGGGGGTTGGACTAGATGGCCTGTATGGCCCCTTCCAACTCTATGATTCTATGATTCTATAAGTATGCTTACAGGAAGTTCTGACCATGGCATTCCTGGCAATTCCTGGAAGTGAAACTTCACTTGGAGTTGAAAATTGCAGCTCTAGGGATTACTAAAAACTCTTACCATTTAGTTTCTGGTGATTCAAAAAGTTATGCTTTTCATCGTTGTTCAAGGGTACCTTACTTCCAGTGAGTACTATAGGCCTTATTTCTCTTTTTAATATTTCTCCCAGGGTGATTGTTTCCCCCTTTGCCTCCCTTCCCATCCACCAAACAGTGAGCATCGGTGGGTAAGAACCACAATTACCTAGAGGTTATCTAACAGTTAACTGTGTCCCATCTGTGGATACAAATCTATAAATCAGGGCTATGATAGAAAAGAGGTCTGCAAACTTGGTGGGGAGACACTCCAGGGTGTGGATCCTGGTATTATTTCAACCCACTCTCATTTAAATCTCTCTGCCCGTCTAGGTGACATCGACCCTTGGCACACACTGAGTGTCCTCAAGAACCAGTCCCACTCTGAACTGGCCCTGTTGATCAATGGCACGGCTCATTGTGCCAACATGATGTCTTCTTTGCCAACGGATCCGTTGCCCCTTGTCCTAGGCAAAAAGGTGAGGACGACCACAAAACCTTGCATGGAAACCTTGGCAGGGAATCTTTTCCAGAAAAGATCTGGAATCTTTTCTGGGAAAGGTTCCACTTCCTCCTGGTAATATCACGTATTCTTCTCGAACCTTGTCTTTCCATACCAGGAGGGAGTCCTCTGAATATCAGAACCAGGAAGCAGCATCAGGGGAAGGCCTTGGCTTTATTTGCTTATGTTTATTCAGTCAATTAACCCAAGGCCTTTGCCTCTATGCCTTGTTGTTTAGCCCTCCAGAGGAACTGGTTGGTCTGTGTGTGTTATAGCAGCGGTCCCCAACCTTTTTGCGGTTGAGAACCACCTCCGGGGGTGGGGGAGAGCCGGCGGCCCAGTTGCCACACATGCGCATTTTCGCCAGCAGGGGGTGCAAACGCACATGCGTGGCAGCTCCATGCATGCGCATTTGCATCACCGGCATGCCAGCGGCTGCGTCTACCTCTTCCCCCCTCCTCTCGCAGCAAGAAGCTAACCGTGCCGCGAGCAAAATGGCCGCTTTGGCGGCTGCTTCGCTTGCAGCCTGGCGAGCTTCTTGCTGCATGGGGGGGAGGCAGCCGCAGCCGCCAGCGACCCGTTACCGTGGCCTTCGCTGCCCGGTACTGGGCCGCGGACCGGGGGTTGACGACCCCTGTGTTACAGGATGCTGGACTGGATGGATCCCGGGTCTCACCCAGCAGGCTTTTCTTAGGTTCTAATGAGGGCCTCAGCCTCTCTGCTGTGTTGTTGGCCCTCCAGAGGAACCCTGGCCTGATGTAATAGGGCTTTACTTATATTCTTATCAGGGGAAGGCCTCGAACTCTCTGCCCTGTGGTTGGACCTCCAGGGGAACTGGCTGGCCCTTGTGTGAGATGGGAGGCTGTACAGGATGGACCCTCACTAGTCTGACCCAGCAGGGCTCTTCTTATATTCTTATCAGACTCTCTGCCCTGTGGCGGGCCTCTGTGTGAGATGGGAGGCTGGATTAGATGGATCCTCTCCCTGGTGTCACCCAGCAGGGCTCTTCTGATATCTTAATCAAGCCCTCAGCCTCTTTGCTCTGTGGCTGGCCCTCCAGGGAAACTGGCTGGCCCCTGTGAGAAATGAGATCCTGGACTGGATGGACCCTGGCTTGATCCGGCAGGACTCTTCTGATGTTCCTGTCTATGCTTCTGCTAACAGCAGTTAAAGCCAGAAAGCTAGGATGGGGTCATTCAAATCTGGTTAGAACCTCACTGGGTGAATTTGGGCCACAGATTCCTAGCCTAGTTCACCTCTCATGATTCGGGGCGGGGGGGGGGGGTGGTGGTTAGAGCCCCGGGTTTAAATCCCCACTGTGCTGTGGGTGACCTTGAGCCAGCCATGTTTTCTCTCTACCTCACAGGGTTGTTGTGAGGATAAGAGAGGCGAGAACACTGAAAGCCACTTCTGGTCCCTATTGCGGAAAAAAGGCAGGCTAGAAATTGTATTTATTTATTTACTAGTAAAAAAGCCCATTGTATTCCAAATACAATGGGCCCTAGCAGGGGGGGGGGAGAGCGAGGGACTGGCGAGGGCAGGGTGAGGAAAGGTAGCTTACCGGTGAGAGGGCTGTAGCGACGTCGGGCAGCTCCTTCGCGGCGGGCAGCTCCTTGGGTGGCTCCTTCTCGGCGGGCAGCTCCTTTGCAGTGGGCAGGTCCTTCGGCGGGCGGCTCCCTGGCGCGGTCTTCTTGCCGGCGGCCATCTTCTTGTGCAGGCGATGCGTTTTTAGAGGCCGGGGGCTCCCTGGGCGGCGGCTTGAATCGGCGAGAAGCCGCGCGGCCCGATCCGCGGGCGCGGCACGCGGGCGCGGCCCGACCCGCGGGCGCGGCCCGATCCGCGGGCGCGGCCCGACCCGCGGGCGCGGCCCGATCCGCGGGCGCGGCTCGCGGCCGCGGCTTGCGGGCGCGGCCCGATCCGCGGGCGTGGCCCCCGCGGGGGTGGCCCCCACGGGCGCGGCCCGATGCCCTGCCGGTCCCCAGCCTAATAAAGGTTGGGGACCACTGGCTTAGAGGTTCTTAGAGGCCGGCTGGCTTGGAGCAACTGCGAGCTGCGCTACGCGCGGCTCGCAGTTGCTCCGGCAAGGAATCGGAGGGACCAGACAACTGAGAGTACGTGGAGAGAGCTACTGGGGAGAGTTGCTGCTGACCAGGTGAGGCTATTGTTCTGCCTGGGCGAGGTGATTGCTGGGTAATTGTTGGGAGGATTAAAAAGGGCTACTCCTCACCAGAGGCAGAGCTCAGACAACTGAGAGCACGTGGAGAGAGCTACTGGGGAGAGTTGCTGCTGACCAGGTGAGGCTATTGTTCTGCCTGGGTGAGGTGATTGCTGGGTAATTGTTGGGAGGATTAAAAAGGGCTGCTCCTCACCAGAGGCAGAGCTCAGACAACTGAGAGCACGTGGAGAGAGCTACTGGGGAGAGTTGCTGCTGACCAGGTGAGGCTATTGTTCTGCCTGGGTGAGGTGATTGCTGGGTAATTGTTGGGAGGATTAAAAAGGGCTGCTCCTCACCAGAGGCGTGAGCCTTTGGCGCGAGACAAAGGGCTCTTGGCCGAGCAATTAGAATCAGTAGATTATATCAGTAGATTATATTTCCCTAGTACTTCCACTGCCTAGACATTACAATGGACCTCCAGGACATCCCATCATCTGCAGTGAGTGTGACATGATTGCCTTCCTCCCAGAAGACAAGATGGACTACAGCTGCCCCAAGTGTAAGCTGGTAAGACTTTTGGAGGAAAAGATTAGGGCACTAGAAAACAGAATTATTACTCTGACCCAAAGTAAAAAAGGGGAGGAGTTCGTAGTCCAGAGCTCTGCAACATGGAATAAAGAGAATACAACCAGTCCTGAAGAGGACAAGGAGATTGACCACAATAGGGAGCCTCTGCAGGCAGTTCGGAAAAAGACTGAACGACGAAGGGCGAGACAGTTCTCGGGGCCTTTGGAGCTCCAGAATAGATTTCAGGCCCTTGCAGAGGAGGTGCAAGGGTCAACAAGGGAAGAGGTCCCAAAACAAACTCTAAGACAAAGGGAAGAGGCCACGGGGACAGAAGGAAATGGAGTTGAGAAGAAAAAAAAAAGGAGAGTACTGGTAATTGGAGACTCCCTGCTAAGAGGAATGGATCGCCATGTGGCTGGGCCCGACCCCCTAACCCGAGAGGTGTGTTGCTTGCCAGGGGCGAAAATTAAAGATGTTTCAGAAAGGCTGCCCAAACTCCTCAAATCTACGGATCGCTACCCATTTGTGATGGTCCATGTGGGAACGAATGACATGTCCCTGAATACCATCGCTCCTATTAAAAAAGACTATCAAGATCTGGGGAGGAAGCTCAAGCAAATGGGGGCACAAGTGGTATTCTCTTCAATCTTGCCTGTCAAGGGAAGAGGAATGCGTCGGGAGAGGAAGATAATGGAGGTGAATCACTGGCTGCGTAGTTGGTGCCGGCAGGAGAGATTTGGTTTCTGGGACCATGGGATAGGCTTTCTTGAGGAAGGCCTACTAGCACCTGATGGACTGCACTTATCGAAACTGGGGAAGAATGTGTTTGGCAGGAACCTGGGGAGATTCATCAGGAGAGCTTTAAACTAAAGCCACTAGGGGAAGGAGACGATCAACATAGGGAGTGTATGGAAGGAAAACTATCGGAGGCAGCCCAACCGGCAAGGCCAGCTCATAGGGAACAAAAAGTAAAAGGATTCAGATGTCTTTATACTAACGCCCGAAGCATGGGCAATAAAAAGGAAGAGCTGGAACTTCTCATGCTGATGGAAAGGTATGATCTAGTAGGCATCACAGAAACTTGGTGGAATGATTCTCATGACTGGAATGTAATGGTGGATGGATATGAACTGTTCAGAAAAAACAGAATAGATCGAAGAGGTGGAGGAGTGGCACTGTATGTGAAGAAAGGGCTTACCTGTCAGGAAATTCTAGTTAAGGAGAGCATATCTACAGTGGAAAGCATCTGGGTGAAAATAAGCGAGGGGAAAACAAACAGTGTGGTGGTTGGTGTCTGCTACCGACCGCCTGACCAACGAGAGGATGTGGATGCTGCACTTTGTGAGCAGCTTGAGAAAATATCCAAACGGCAGGACCTTGTCATCATGGGTGACTTCAATTTCCCAGATGTGTGCTGGGAAACAAACTCTGCGAAGCGTCCTCAGTCATGCAAGTTTCTGACCTGCCTTGCTGACAATTTCATTTATCAAATGGTAGATGAACCCACAAGAGGTTCAGCCATACTGGACTTAATACTGACCAACAGGCAAGAGTTGGTGGATGAGGTGAAGGAGGTGGGGACCCTAGGGGGAAGTGACCATGTCCTCATAGAATTCCTTTTGAGATGGGGAGCCAAGGAAGCTTGTAGCCAGACGCGGATGTTGGATTTTCGTAGGGCAAACTTTAATAAACTCAGAGACATGATGAGTGTCATACCATGGACGAGAATGCTGGAAGGGAAGGGAGCATGTGAAGGGTGGGCGCTACTCAAACAAGAGCTATTGCATGCTCAATCAATGACTATTCCAGAAATACGAAAACACTGCAGGAGCTCTAAGAAGCCTATTTGGATGAACAGAGAACTTCAAGAAGAACTAAGAAAGAAAAGGAAAATGTTCAGGAAATGGAGGGAAGGACAGAGCTCTAAAGAAGAGTACCTACAGGTTACTAGGCACTGTAGATCAATCATCAGAAAGGCCAAAGCTGAGAGTGAGCTAAGATTGGCCAGGGAAGCCCACTGTAATAAGAAAAGATTTTTCAGTTACGTGAGGAGCAAACGTAAAGTAAAGGAGGCAATAGGCCCGCTGTTGGGTGCGGATGGACAAACTCTAACGAAAGATGCAGAGAAAGCAGAAAGGCTTAGTGCCTATTTTACATCTGTTTTTTCCCACAGGTCAAAGTGTTTAGGCACGTCTAGAGATGGCTGTAGCCAAAGGACAGTGTCTGGGTGGCAGGTTAACATGGATAGAGAGGTTGTCGAGAGGCATTTAGCTGCACTGGATGAGTTCAAATCCCCTGGTCCAGATGAAATGCACCCGAGAGTACTCAAAGAACTTTCCAGAGAACTTGCACAGCCCTTGTCCATCATCTTCGGAACCTCTTTAAGGACTGGAGATGTCCCGGAGGACTGGAAAAGAGCAAACGTTATTCCGATCTTCAAAAAAGGGAGGAAGGATGACCCGGGAAACTACAGACCAGTGAGTCTGACCTCTGTTGTGGGGAAGATAATGGAGCAGATATTAAAGGGAGCGATCTACAAACATCTGGAGGACAATTTGGTGATCCAAGGAAGTCAGCATGGATTTGTCTCCAACAGGTCCTGCCAGACCAACCTAGTTTCCTTTTTTGACCAAGTAACAGGTTTGCTGGATCGGGGAAATTTGGTTGATGTCATTTACTTGGATTTTAGTAAAGCTTTTGACAAGGTTCCCCATGATGTTCTGATGGATAAGTTGAAGGACTGCAATCTGGATTTTCAGATCGTTAGGTGGATAGGGAATTGGTTAGAGAACCGCACTCAAAGAGTTGTTGTCAATGGTGTTTCATCAGACTGGAGAGAGGTGAGTAGCGGGGTACCTCAGGGTTCGGTGCTCGGCCCGGTACTTTTTAACATATTTATTAATGATCTAGATGAGGGGGTGGAGGGACTACTCATCAAGTTTGCAGATGACACCAAATTGGGAGGACTGGCAAATACTCCGGAAGATAGAGACAGAGTTCAACGAGATCTGAACACAATGGAAAAATGGGCAAATGAGAACAAGATGCAATTTAATAAAGATAAGTGTAAAGTTCTGCATCTGGGTCAGAAAAATGAAAAGCATGCCTACTGGATGGGGGATACGCTTCTAGGTAGCACTGTGTGTGAATGAGACCTTGGGGTACTTGTGGATTGTAAACTAAACATGAGCAGGCAGTGTGATGCAGCGGTAAAAAAGGCAAATGCCATTTTGGGCTGTATCAACAGAGGCATCACATCAAAATCACAAGATGTCATAGTCCCATTGTATACGGCACTGGTCAGACCACACCTGGAGTACTGTGTGCAGTTCTGGAGGCCTCACTTCAAGAAGGACATCGATAAAATTGAAAGGGTACAGAGGAGAGCGACGAAGATGATCTGGGGCCAAGGGACCAAGCCCTATGAAGATAGGTTGAGGGACTTGGGAATGTTCAGCCTGGAGAAAAGGAGGTTGAGAGGGGACATGATAGCCCTCTTTAAGTATTTGAAAGGTTGTCACTTGGAGGAGGGCAGGATGCTGTTTCTGCTGGCTGCAGAGGAAAGGACACGCAGTAATGGGTTTAAACTTCAAGTACAACGATATAGGCTAGATATCAGGAAAAAGTTTTTCACAGTCAGAGTAGTTCAGCAGTGGAATAGGCTGCCTAAGGAGGTGGTGAGCTCCCCCTCACTGGCAGTCTTCAAGCAAAGGTTGGATACACACTTTTCTTGGATGCTTTAGGATGCTTAGGGCTAATCCTGCGTTGAGCAGGGGGTTGGACTAGATGGCCTGTATGGCCCCTTCCAACTCTATGATTCTATGATTCTATGATTTTCTATGACCAATCGGCAGGCGCTTCGCGCCTGCCGATTGGTCCCTCCGATAGTCTGTCATGAGGAAGGGGCCAATCGGCACCCTTCCTCATCCCGGACACAGCCCGCCTTCCAAGGGCTTACTGTTTTATTTAGTCCGTGGCGCCCGCGGCGCCACGGGCGGTGTAAAGATATTGGGACTTGTATGCTGCTCCTCTCTAGAGGTCTCTGGAGTAAAGTATTTTTTTTTAATAACATGTATTGTGTTTTGGGTTGTTAACTAAAGGTCGGGAAGTTCCTGGAGGTTTGGGGATTGGTCCTGGAGAGGGACATCCTTTTCTCCTAGGCTTTATGGTATATCACAGAGTGGCCTTTTTCAACTTTTTGGCAATGGAGGAGCCCCTAAAGTATCCTGGCCAGTATCCAGGCCAGTTTTTGAGGCAGGAGAAGGCATCCAGGTGCCCCCCCTCACCCTTTCCTCAGGTCAATGGAAGCAGCCCAGTTCCCTGCCCTCACGGCAATGCTGGGAAGAGCTTGGGGCTGAGTCCTTTGAGGCAGGATAGAGGGGGAAGGGAGAACCCTGGGATTCTAAGGAATCCCAGCCAGAGAACATGCCCTCCAAAATGGCCATTATCTCCTGGGGAGGTAATACCTGCAATCTGAAGGTCATTTTTAAGTCTGGAAGAACTCCAGATTTCCCCTGGAGCTGCCTGGGGGAAAGGACATACAGAAGCATAGAATTATAGAATCATAGAATAATAGAGTTGGAAGGGACCTCATGGGTCATCTAGTCCAACCCGCTGCACTAAGCAGGACACTCACATCCCAATCGCTCATCTACTGTAACCTGCCACCCCTTTGTGCCTTCACAGAATCAGCCTCTCCATCAGATGGTTATCTATCCTCTGTTTAAAAATTTCCAAAGAAGGAGAACCCACCACCTCCCGAGGAAGCCTGTTCCACTGAGGAACCACTCAAACTGTCAGGAACTTCCTCCAGACGTTTAGATGGAATTTCTTTTGAATTAATTTCATCCCATTCATTCTGGTCTGTCCATCTGGGGCAAGAGAGGCTTGGAGATCTCCCAGATTTGCCGCTGGTCTCCAGATGACAGCAATCTGTTCCCCTGGAGGAAACGTTGGCTTCTACATTATTATACCTTGCCCTGCCCAGGTTCCACCCTAAGTTTCCAGAGATTTTCCATCTGACCTCTTAATAAGGGTTGAGGTAGGAGTTTTGCCATGTAGAAGGGTGGCTTTCCAGATGTCCATGTACTACAATTCCCATGAGTCCCTACCTGGCTGGAGCTCATGGGAATTGTAAACCATGGACATCTGGAGAGTCACTGTTTGGCCACCCTTGCCCTGTAGCATCCAGGGGTGCATTTGGCATCAACCGGGGTACTGTAAAAGAAGAAGAAGAAGAGTTGGTTCTTATATGCCGCTTTTCTCTAACCGAAGGAGGCTCAAAGCAGCTTGCCTTCCCATTCCTCTCCCTCTGGGAGGTGGGTGAGGCTGAGAGAGCCTTGATATCACTGCTCGGTCAGAACAGTTTTATCAGTGCCGTGGCGAGCCCAAGATCATCCAACTGGTTGCATGTGGGGGAGCACAGAATTGAACCCAGCTCGCCAGATTAGAAGTCCATACTCCGAACCACTACACCAAACTGGCTCTTTCTGTATAGCTAACCTGGCTTTTCTCACCCCTGCCCTTCTTCCTGCAGTGGATCAGCGGCCAGGTTGGCGAATGGCTGGAATTAGCGCAAAAGATGACTGGAGACCGCTGAGCAGCCAAGTGGGAAAAGAAACTGGGCCCATCCGCCCCTGGAGGGATTCTGCTTGGATGGCCCCTACCCAAGTGAGCATCTGTATATCTTCTCGCTCCTCAGCTCTGGAGACTTTTTATTTTATTATATTTTTTAAAGCACACTTTCAAAATATAGATTTTTTAACGTTTCCTTTTGTCTTGCTGAAGTTCTGTTAATGAAGTCAAATCTGCTGGTGAGGAGCAGAAATAGGGTCTCTCTCCCTCTCCCCTTAACCTTCACTGAAGTCTAGAAATCAGAAAGAGGAAGCGTTCCCACAGCTTCAGTTCAGCAAGAAGTAAAAAAGAACAACCTTGACACCTTTGTGTCCTGTAGGGCATTGGAGCTGGCTAGCAAGAAATCTGGCAAACCAAGGTGGGGAAAGCCTTCCGAGCACCCCTCTCTGGACCGCTGGTTGTGGAAGTGTCTTGCTAGAGTCAGTCCTGTCCCCCGTGTTTTGCTACATTTTTGCCACATTGATCACTATTTCCCTCACAAGAGAAGACTGAGGAGAAATAGGAGTTAAGCAGTTCAGCCCTCTCTTCATCATCTGTTATAATTTCACTTTCTTGTCCTCACAGTGGTCCTATGGTGTCCCTATTATTTTTCTTGCTTGAAATATAACTCAATAACTTTTTTGTTATGTTTAGCATTTCTTGCTAGCCTAAGCTCATATTGAGCTTTAACTTTTCTAACACCCCCCCCTACAATTATTGGTTATTTGTTTATGCTCATCCTTGGTAATAAGACCTTCCTTCCATTTCCTAAATGACTCTTTTTTATTCCTCAAATCTTTTGACAACTGCTTATGGAGCCAAGTTGGCTTCCTTAGGCTCCTTCCATCTTTTCTTCTCAAGGGAATTGTTTGTGATTGAGCCTTCAGTATTTCACTTTTAAGGGACTCCCAGCCCTCTTGGACTCCCATCTCTCTCTTTCTGACCACGGGACTCTACACAACATACCTTTAAGTCTGTGAAAATCAGCCTTCCTGAAGTCCAGTCTATACGTACGTATAGGTTTTCTCTATGTAAAGTTTTCTCTTTCCCATGATTGAAAATTCCAAAAGCACATGGTCACTGCTTCCAAGTATGCGACAAGTTAAGAATTTAGCAGAGTTTGCATTTTTAGCAGATACCTGGGTAATTGAAGTCACCCATGACCGCAGTTTCCCCCTTTTTTGAAAATTGTGTAATTTGGTTTAGCAGTATCTCATTCAAGTCCTCTGACTGGCTTGGTGGTCTATAGCAGACCCCCACAATAATACCACTCTCCTTTTCCCAATACATTCAACTGAACTTTCATGTTCAGGTACCTGTATTTCTTCACAAGTATAAAGATTCCTAACATATATTGCTATACCTCCCCCCTTCTTATCTTGTCTGTCCCTTCTGAATAGATTGTACCCCTCAATTTTAGTATTCCAATTGGGGGGCTGAAGCTTTCCGAGTCATAACATCTCCAGATGAAAGTTCCCCAGGAGAAAACAGAGGTTGCCAACTCCAGGCTGGCAAATTCCTGTGGATTTGGAGGTGGTACCTGTGAAGGGGAAAATTTGAGTTCACCCAGAATCTATGGTGTACTTCAGAGTAGGGGTAGAAGAAGAAGAAGAGTTGGTTCTTATATGCCGCTTTTCCCTACGTGAAGGAGGCTCAAAGCGGCTTACAGTCGCCTTCCCATTCATCTCCTTAATTGTGGCTCTCCAGATGCCCATGGACTACATGTGCCGACAGGGGCTCATGGAAATTGTAGTCCATGGACATCTGGAGAGCTACCGTTTGGCCTCCCCTGCTACAGGGTTTGCCCTGTGAAGCTGCCGTTTTCTCCAGGGCAGCCATCTCTGCAGTCTACAGGTCAGGAGTAACTGCAGGTGGGAAGCAAACAAAGACTCTGAAACCTTGATGCAAGTGATTTGGTATTCAAGAAATGCCATTGATCAGCCTTTGTGTTTCATTCTTCAATCTCCCGGGGCCGACTGGTCTTTGTTGGCTTCATTCTGAACTTGACCTCATGGCAGCGTGGCACCAAGGTTTGACCTTCAATTTGGAAGATAGAGACAGAATAATACAGGAGCCCCCACCTTTTGATTTGGGCAACAAAACCATTGAATACTGTTCATATTGTGAGGTTTAAAAGCACATTACTTATTAGAGGACCAAGCTACAGATGAACGGTGTATGCATTGAAAAGGGGAGGTAAATCTGAACCCCATTTTGGTTTGACACTTTAAAACATTGATACAAGTGATTTGGTATTAAAGAAACTTTATTGATCAGCCTCCATGGCAGTCCTTTCTTCCAACTCCAGGTAGGGCTAGATCTCTTGGAATGACCACTGATCTCCAGCCTACGGAGATCAGCTTCCCTGGAGGAACTGGTTGCTTTGGAAGGTGGCCTCTGTGGCATTACACTCCACTAAGGTCCCTGAAGTCTCTGCCTTCCTCAAATCCTGCTTTCACCCCCAAATCTGCAGGCATTTCTCAACCTGGAGTTGGCAACCATAGCCAATCAAGTTACGGCATATATACATGAGTTTTTCCAGACCCTGAATTCCAGGTTTTGTTTTTTGAAGTGACAGGCCAGTTCATACGCACATGGGCGGCCACAAGCAGATCAAACCCAGAAGAGGTCCCCCCATTTTTAGATGGTGAGTTCAAAAGCTGCCATGGCCCCTGTGGATAGGATGTGTGCTGGTGGGCCAGAGCCTCCTCTGACTCACCCTTGTTCTTCCACAAGCAGTGGCTCCTTTGAGCAGCTTTCTATGTCTTCCTGCAGCTCCCTCAGGCCCTGGTTCTGCAAGGCAAGGGTATGTTTCATGGGGCACACAAAGCCCATGGTGGGTTAGGAGAGGCCCAAAGGAGGAAAAGGAGGGGAGCTTGTGGCAGGGAGTTCCAGAGGAGGGGGATAAGCTGGGTTTTAGAGAGCAGATTCATAGCCATGGAGCTATCTTTGAAAAAGCAACTAGAGTCTTATATTCAAAGCTGGTAGCACCAGAGGCCAACAAGATTGGGGGGGAGGGGTTTACCAGTTTGGCCCACAACCAGGCTATTTTGTCACATAGGTTGGAACATCTCCTTTTGGTTTCCTTGGTCACATCCTGCTCTGTCTCGGGCAGAGGAAAAGTAGATGAGCCAGGCTCCCTGAAATGTTTGGGCAAGGGAAGTTCAAATCCCCTGGGCCGGATGAAATGCACCCAAGAGTGCTCAAAGAACTTTCCAGAGAACTTGCACAGCCCTTGTCCATCATCTTCGGGACCTCTTCAAGGACTGGAGATGTCCTGGAGGACTGGAAGAGAGCAAATGTTATTCTGATCTTCAAAAAACAGAGGAAAGATAACCCAGGAAACTACAGATCAGTGAGTCTGACCTCTGTTGTGGGGAAGATAATGGAGCAGATATTAAAGGGAGCGATCTGCAAACATCTGGAGGACAATTTGGTGATCCAAGGAAGTCAGCATGGATGTGTCTCCAACAGGTCCTGTCAGACCAACCTGGTTTCCTCTTTTGACCAAGTGACAGGTTTGCTGGATCGTGGAAATTCGGTTGATGTCAGATTTTAGTAAAGCTTTTGATAAGGTTCCCCATGATGTTCTGATGGATAAATTGAAGGACTGCAATCTGGATTTTCAGATAGTTAGGTGGATAGGGAATAGGATAGAGAACCGCACTCAAAGAGTTGTTGTCAATGGTGTTTCATCAGACTGGAGGGGGAGGCAAGTAGCGGGGTACCTCAGGGCTCGGTGCTCGGTCTGGTACTTTTTAACATATTTATTACTGATCTAGATGAGGGGGTGGAGGGACTACTCATCAAGTTTGCAGATGACCCCAAATTGGGAGGACTGGCAAATACTCCAGAAGATAGAGACAGAGTTCAATGAGATCTGCGCAAAATGGAAAAATGGTCAAATGAGAACAAGATGCAATTTATTAAAGATAAGTGTAAAGTTCTACATCTGGGTCAGAAAAATGAAAAGCATGCCTACTGGATGAGGGATATTCTTCTAGGTAACACTGTGTATGAACGAGATCTTGGGGTACTTGTGGATTGTAAACTAAACATGAGCAGGCAGTGTGTGTCGTGGTTCGATCCTTGGTGGCTTGGGAACCAGACCGAACCCCGCCATCAGAGGCGCCCGCGATCACGGAGGTAGGGCATGGTGATCACAGGCAAGCCGGCAGCTGGGCGCCCCACCCGATCGTTGAGGTGGCAATGGCCGCTAAAGAACCTCAATATCCCCCTCCACCTTTTGACAAGGACCCGGAGATGGCCCTTTGTTCCAGGAAAATGGGCCATCGGGAACCCCGGAAAACCTCGCATATGTGCATGAGTCATGATTGTATCAGCATGTTCCCTCCGGAAGTACTGGGTGGGGCAATACAGCCAAAGGAGGTGGGTTTTGTATAAAAGAGAGCTTCCACCTGGAGTTCGGTGGAAGCTCTTACTCCATACCAGCGGACTCCACGTTGCTGAAATAAAGCTTGTTCCTGTTGTATCGTCCACCCGGCCTGGCGTGACGTTTCTTCAAGGGGCACCCTGTTTTTTCAGTTAGCAAGCGGGTTCCCGACATCGTAAGAGCTTCCCCCCGAACTCCAGGGTCGGCATCGCATCCGAGCGCTTATCGGGACGGATCCAGAGATGGTGTTTTCAAGCAACGAGGCGGTCTCGACCCCCACGAACCCCGGGAACATGGGTTTAATGTCCCCGGGAGATTTCCTCCGAAAATCGGGGGGCCAGGAGCAGCTGTCCGGGACCCCGAGACCCTCGGCAGCGGCGGCCAAGGGAAGGCGCCGGGCCATGGGGTTCCCAAGCACGGCGGGGAGCGCGCCGAGGTCTGGGGGGTTGGCCCCAACCTGGGACACCCAGCTGAGGCAGGCGCTTCGCCCGGTAAGACCTGAGGAATCCCTAGAGGACCTGCGGCGGGCCATGGCGGACTTGGCCAGGCGCTTGCAGGCAGCTGAAGCCCGTGAGCAAGCTCGGGCCGGGCCCGGAGGGACTGGTAATACAACGGCGGAGGGGATCGCGTCGAGTGAGGACGCCTCCAGCGACGAGGACGAGCCCGGCACTGGTGAGCGGGCCCCGGACCCCGACCCGGAGCAGTTTTCAGTCCCGAGTAGGCGAGACGGCCAGCGGAGAGGCGAGACAGCAGAGGATCTCGGGGGAGCAGGTGAGCCGACGGGGCGGCGAGAGCCGGACCAACGCAGGAGCGACGTGCAAGGCAGGGAGCGGCACGGCGTCGTTGGGCAAGTTGGTAGCCGGTGGAGCGGAGCAGGACGAGACGGCGGACGCCGAGAATCCCGGATCCGGAGGGGGTCGGACTACTCTCCAAAACGTTCCCCCCCAGAGCTTAAGGCGCGTTTCGACGGGACGCCGGACGACCTCCCGCAGTTCCTCCTCCACGCGCTGACGCATGCCCGGAGATATGGAGACCGGTATGAGGACTCCGAGGACTTGGTCTGGGGGGTGGCCTCGTGTCTCCAGGGCAAGGCGGGTCAGTGGTACCTGGGGTTGGCCGAGCGCGGCGACCCGGCAACTCAGGACCTGCAGGACTTCGTGGTCGCGCTCCGCCGACGATTCCAGGACCCCCAGGCTGAGGACAAGGCAAAGAGTCGGATCAAGGGACTTCGACAGGGTACTAGGGGGGTTATGGACTATATAGACATTTTCCGGAGGGAAGCAGGCAAGGTGTTCTCCTGGAACGAGGAGACCCAAATCGAGTACTTCCGGGAGGGCCTTAACCCGAAGCTCAGGGAATGGGCCGTGATCAAGGGGACGGAAGAAGATCTGTCTACACTGGAGGGGTGGTGTTTCGTGGTCGCCAAGCTGGAAGCCAGCCTGGGTTGGGCCGCCGCACCCCCCCGGGAGGCCAAAGGCGGGTCAGCCGAGGCGCCAAGACCGGGCCCCGACAACTCTCGCCCCAAACGACCCCCGAACCCCGAGCGGGAAAGGAGACGCCGGGAAGGACTGTGCCTGAAATGCGGGGGGTCAGGACATTTCGCAGCAGCGTGCCAACGGCAAGGGGGGGAGGACCGCGGGCTCTCCCAGGGGGGAGGTGCGACACGCCCCCAGCAGGCACGCCGGGCGGAGGACCTCCGCAACGAACCGGGAAGCGTCCAGGCGACGGGAAACGGCCAGGACCTGCTGTAGACGGCGCCGGGCAGCAGGTCCCGCGGTGCGAGGGAAAACCCCTACAGCATGAGGCGCGACCTCCGAACGTGGTAATTTTAGAGCTCCGGAACCCGGAGAACGGACTAAGTTGGGTGGGGGAGGCTCTTTTGGACTCTGGATGCGACCACAGCATGGTCCACCCCCAGATAGCCCGGGCTTTGGGGCTACCGAAGCGCATTCGGAAGGTTCCCCTGGTTTTCGTCCAGATGGACGGCAGCCCGATTCAGGGGGGACCTTTCGGGGAGGAGGTGGGTCCTATCGCCATCCACATAGGGGACCACCAAGAGCTGCGGTGGCTGATCCAGGTCCCCGTAGCGGGATATCGGGCGGTGTTGGGCCTGGATTGGCTGAAGGAACACAACCCCGTGGTGGACTGGCGGGCGGGGACCCTGAAGTTCGACTTGACGGTGGGTGCATGGCATCGGGTCCCCCGCGAGAATTCCAGCCACAAGAGGACGGCGGCGCGTCCCAGGGGAGCGGCGGCGGCGCAGCAGGAGAAACCAGAGCCCGAGGTCCCGCCAGAGTACCGAGACCTCGCAGCCGTTTTCAGCGAGCGGGAAGCGGACGAGCTACCCCCACACCGCCGCACGGACTGCGCTATCAACATCCCAGAGGGGGCGGTACTGCCCAAAGGGCGCATCTACAAAATGAGTGAGGGTGAGCTCAAGGACCTCCGGGAGTTTTTGAAAAAAAATCTGGCCCGAGGTTTCATCCGGCCCGCTTCCAGTCCCATGGGAGCTCCAGTCTTGTTCGTCCGGAAAAAGGATGGGTCCCGACGGCTGTGCCAGGACTACCGGGGCCTCAACGCCATCGCAGCGGGGAACGCTTACCCCCTCCCGCTGATCCCGGATTTGCTGGCCCGGCTGGGCAAAGGGACTCTGTTCACTAAGCTGGACCTAAGGGAGGCGTACTACCGGGTACGCATCCGGGAGGGGGATGAGTGGAAAACGGCGTTTAACTGTCAATTGGGACAATTCGAATTTAAAGTGATGCCGTTCGGTTTAAGCGGGGCACCTGGGGTTTTCATGAGTCTAATTAATGAGGTGTTGCAGGACCTTCTGTTTCAGGGGGTGGTTGTTTATTTGGATGACGTCCTGATCTACAGCCAAGATCCCCAAGAGCACGTGACCCTGGTGAGGGAGGTGTTAAAGCGCCTGCTGGCAAACCACCTATACGTGAAGCTGGCTAAGTGCGAATTCCACCGTCCCTCCCTGGACTATTTGGGCTACCGCATCTCAGCCCAGGGCATAGCTATGGACCCCGAGAAGGTGCAGGCGGTGCTGGACTGGGAAAGGCCCCGCACCCGGAAACAGCTACAAAGCTTCCTGGGGTTTGCTAATTTTTTTAGAGGCTTCATCCCCAGATACTCCTCCGTAGTGGCTCCCCTCACGGACTTGCTAGGTACCAAGGGGAGAGGTCCTCGCGCCACGCGGCCCAGCGCAGCGCTCGGCTGGAATGAGAAATCGGAGGCAGCGTTCCTGGCCCTCAAGCAAGCTTTCGCGTCTGAGCCCACGCTACTGCACGTCGACCCAACCCAGCCGATGGTGGTACAAGTCGACGCCAGCGACGCAGCAGCCGGGGCGGTTCTCCTGCAGCGAGACCAGGCGGGACAGCTGAGGCCGGCGGCCTACCTCTCACGAAAATTCGCCGAAACGGAGCGGAACTGGTCTACCTGGGAGAAGGAGGCGTTTGCGATTAAGTTCGCCCTCACCGAATGGCGGCATTGGCTGGAGGAAACAGAGGAGCCGTTCGAGGTCTGGACAGATCACAAGAATCTGGAGGCGCTCCGGCAAACCGCGATCCCTGAACGCCAAGCAGATGAGGTGGGCGGAGTTCTTTTCGCGGTACAATTTCAAGCTGGGTCACATCCCCGGCAAAGAGAATTTCCTCGCGGACGCCCTCTCCCGGCTGCCGCATCATGGGGAGGGGTACGCTCCCTGCACCAGGTCTGTGTTCGGTGAGGAGCAGCTGGGACGGGGGGTCGTCACTAGGCGTCGGGCCCGGGGGGAATGGGAGCCCGACCCGGCGACCGCCCCGCTCCGAGACCGCCTAGTGGCAGCCTACGGGACAGACGAGGAGCTGGCTGAGCTCCGGGACTCTTTGATTTTGGACTCCGGTCTCTGGCGGAGGGGGGAGGCTGTCTACGTCCCGGAAGGGCTACGACGGGAAGCCCTCAGCCTCTGCCACGATGCTAAGACCGCCGGGCACTTCGGTTTCGTAAAATCCTGGAAGTTGGCCCGGCGGCGGTTTTGGTGGCCCAGTCTGCGGCGGGACACAAAAGCTTACGTCAGTGGTTGTCCTGTCTGCCTGACCTGCAAGCCGGGGGTTGGCAAGCCGAAAGGGCTGCTGCACCCGCTCGAGGTCCCGACCCGGCCGTGGTCAGTGATCTCCATGGACTTTATAACAGACTTGCCTCCCAGCAAGGGGAAAACGGTGATCTGGGTGGTGGTAGATCTATTTTCCAAACAGGCCCACTTCATTCCTTGCGCCAGTGTCCCCAGTGCTTCACAGTTGGCTCGGATGTTCCTGGATCACGTGTTCCGACTGCACGGGCTGCCGGACAAGGTGATTTCCGATCGGGGCTCACAATTCGTGTCCCGGTTTTGGCAAGCTTTCCTGCGCCTGTTAGACATCGAGCAAGGGCTGAGCTCCGCTTACCACCCCCAGACGGACGGGCAGACCGAGCGGGTTAATCAAGTACTGGAGCAGTACTTGCGGTGTTTCGGTTCCTATCATCAAGACACCTGGGTGCCCCTGCTCCCCCTGGCCGAGTTCGCGTACAACAACGCAGACCACAGCAGCACGGAGATGTCGCCTTTTGCCGTCGTCTACGGGACAGACCTGAGACACTTCCCGGAGCTTGGAGAGGTCCCCGCCCGGGAATCGGCCGACCTTCGCGAGTGGGGGAAGCGTGCCGGGAGCTGCTGGAAGTCGCTGCAGGAGCAGCTCCACAAAGTCAAGGCAGCGCAGAAAGAGGACGCCGACCGGAAGAGACGACCAGCTGAGGAGATCCGACCGGGGGATCGAGTTTACCTTTCCACCCGGAACCTCCGGTTGAATTTGCCCAGCAAGAAGCTAGGCCCTCGGTTTTTGGGGCCTTTCGAGGTCTTGGCCCCGATCAACGAAGTTTCGGTCAAGCTCAAGCTCCCCAAGAACCTCCGGCACATCCATCCCGTTTTTCACGTGAGCCTTCTAAAAAAAACTCCGGACGGTGACGTTTGGCACCCCGTGTTTTCCCCGCCAGCGCCCGAGGTCCTGCCGGGGGGGGAGCACCACGAGGTGGCGGATATCCTGGACTCTAGACTCCACAGGGGGAAGTTGCAGTACCTCGTGGAATGGAAGGACTTCGCTTTGGGGGACCGGGAATGGGTCTGGGCAGCGGACGTCCTTGCGCCCCGACTCACTGAACGTTTCCACAAGCGGTATCCTGGCCGTCCCGGGGGGTTGGAGAATGGACCTTTGGGGGGGCAGAATGTCGTGGTTCGATCCTTGGTGGCTTGGGAACCAGACCGAACCCCGCCATCAGAGGCGCCCGCGATCACGGAGGTAGGGCATGGTGATCACAGGCAAGCCGGCAGCTGGGCGCCCCACCCGATCGTTGAGGTGGCAATGGCCGCTAAAGAACCTCAATATCCCCCTCCACCTTTTGACAAGGACCCGGAGATGGCCCTTTGTTCCAGGAAAATGGGCCATCGGGAACCCCGGAAAACCTCGCATATGTGCATGAGTCATGATTGTATCAGCATGTTCCCTCCGGAAGTACTGGGTGGGGCAATACAGCCAAAGGAGGTGGGTTTTGTATAAAAGAGAGCTTCCACCTGGAGTTCGGTGGAAGCTCTTACTCCATACCAGCGGACTCCACGTTGCTGAAATAAAGCTTGTTCCTGTTGTATCGTCCACCCGGCCTGGCGTGACGTTTCTTCAAGGGGCACCCTGTTTTTTCAGTTAGCAAGCGGGTTCCCGACAGTGTGATGCAGCGGTAAAAAAAGGCAAATGCCATTTTGGGCTGTATCAACAGGGGCATCACATCAAAATCACAAGATGTCATAATCCCATTGTATACAGCACTGGTCAGACCACACCTGGAGTACTGTGTGCAGTTCTGGAGGCCTCACTTCAAGAAGGACGTAGATAAAATTGAAAGGGTACAGAGGAGAGCGACGAAGATGATCTGGGGCCAAGGGACCAAGCCCTATGAAGATAGGTTGAGGGACTTGGGAATGTTCAGCCTGGAGAAAAGGAGGTTGAGAGGGGACATGATAGCCCTCTTTAAGTATTTGAAAGGTTGTCACTTGGAGGAGGGCAGAAAGCTGTTCCTGTTGGCTGCAGAGAAAAGGACGCGCAGTAATGGGTTTAAACTACAAATACAACGATATAGGCTAGATATCAGGAAAAAGTTTTTTCACAGAGTAGTTCAGCAGTGGAATAGGCTGCCTAAGGAGGTGGTGAGCTCCCCCTCACTGGCAGTCTTCAAGCAAAGGTTGGATACACACTTATCTTGGGTGCTTTGGGCTGATCCTACGTTGAGCAGGGGGTTGGACTAGATGGCCTGTATGGCCCCTTCCAACTCTATGATTCTAGGGAAGGAACCCCTTGAAGGGAATCACCTTTTCTAAGTCCTGTGTAAGATTCTCTGTTGCTTGTTCGGGGCCTGGAAGTATACGAAGAAGTGATTTGTTAGCCCCCCCTCCCCCCTTTACAAGATCTTTTCCTAAAGCAGGAAACTTGAGTACCAAAACATGGGAATTATAGTACCATGAGCCGCGGTGACCAAATGGTGGCTTTCCCGATGTTTGTGTGCTGGCAGGGGCTCATGGGAATTGTAGTCCATGTGCATCTGGAGAGCCATAGTTTGGTCACCCCTGCATGAGGCAGATCTCAATTCTGCCTTCTCCGACTTCTCGTCAATCAAGGTCTGCATCTTATGATGTTAAATAATTATTATCTGAAATTGCACATTTTCTTATTTACTTTTTTATTACTGATTTGAAATGTTTTAAATCCTTTTATATTTTCCTTTTGTATTGTAATGGCTTATGGCTATATGCAATAAAATCTGACTTGACTTGAAGGTCTGCATTGTCTACTCAATTGCCTGTTACCTGTTCCTTTTAACTGGGGATGCTGAGGATCAAAACACGGAGTTTGTGCATGCCAAACAGATTTTTTAACCCCAGAGCTTGGACTCTCCCGTGAACACATAAAGCTCCCTTGTCCTGAATCTCTAAAGGTCAGTATTGTTGGACTAAACAAGATGTGCAGTGTGCATGATTCAAGAGACTATGGAGAATATCCTTCAGGGAACATCAGAGGAAAGCTGTAGTTAGCATGCTTAGATTAGGAACTTCCTGGTATTTCTCCTCCTGTGCCCTGATTAGCTCTGTTGGAAACTTCTTGCTCATTCAGCACACTTCTTCTCTGCATGCCTCCAGAAGAACAATAATTAGTTAGACTAATTAGTTAGTCTATGTCTCTCCTCTCTAGAAAGCTCTTTCTCGTCGCAATAAAGCTATTCTTTAAGCAGCTGGTGCTTCACTATCATCATCATCATCATTTGGATGTTATATACCTTTGCATATTTAAACTCTGTCAACAAGTACTGCCTACTCAGACTATCAGTGGCTCTTCAGGATCTAAGGCGGAGGTCTTTCCCATTGAACCGGGGACCTTTTGCGTGCCAAACAGAGGCTCTGACACTGAGGCACTTTTTGTAGAATATTCTGAGCTGCCTGTTGCATAAATGTTGTCCACTGGTTCTTGGGCATAGCTTTTCCTTTGGGGGTTTATTTAAGACACCTTGGGTAACAGTGTGGCTTTAGGTGCAGAGTGCCTTTTAATAGGCAGCAGAGGTTTTTAAAAAGCAAGGGAGAATTGCTTTAGAGACCGTGCAAAAAGTAACAGAAGTCTGCTGTTACTTGAATAAAAACTTTTAAGGTGCCACGAGACTCCCAATTAACTTTCCCACACACACTGACATGGCTGCTTCTCTGGAATCTGAACATGTGCAGTGAAGCTTTGAAAACAAAACCCCATAGACTGTTGCTTTACAAGCCTCATACAGGCAATTGCCAAAAGAAAGTGACTCAGGTCAAGGCATGAAACGGATGCAGTTTGCATCTGGATAGGGGGAGACAATAAAGCTATCTTGCCCTTGGGTTGCCAGATCCTGGTTAGGAAATTCCTGGGGATTAGGGGGTACAGTACAGTTGCCACCCTCCTGGTTGTGGCTTGAGACCTCCTGTTCTTATTACTGATTTCCAGGTGACAGAGATCAGTTCAACTGGAGACAATGGCAGCCGTGGAACTTGAATTTAATTGAATTACACCACAAACCCCCCAGATAAGATTTTTTAAAAGTAAAATTCTAGTTTAGTTTATAGAATAGGAAACATAGGAAGTTATATTTTAAGATATACTAAATATATCTCACTTCAACAAATATTGGTCTTAAGGCTTGTTACAAATATATCTAATGTTTAAAAACATCTATCTTATACTACAAGAGTTCAATCCCAGCAGCCGGCTCAAGGTTGACTCAGCCTTCCATCCTTCCGAGGTCGGTAAAATGAGTACACAGCTTGCTGGGGGTAAACGGTAATGACTGGGGAAGGCACTGGCAAACCACCCCGTATTGAGTGGGCCATGAAAACGCTAGAGGGCGTCACCCCAAGGGTCAGACATGACCTGGTGCTTGCACAGGGGATACCTTTACCTTATACCACAAACATAAAATATTTGCTTCTTATTTCAAAATTCTAAAAAAACAATTCAAGTGATTGTAAAATTCTTCCAAAGGTCTTCTGTTTAACAAGTTTGTCAGTTTTGGCATTACAGCACAAAGAGTTGGGTTTTATACCCTGCTTTTTACTACCCAAAGAAGTCTCAAAGTGGCATACAATTATGTTCCTTTCCTTTTCCCACAACAGACATCCTGTGAGGTAGGTAGGTGAGGCTGAGAGTGACCTGCTATGTGAGAACTATCAGAACTCTGACTAGCCCACTGTTGTGTATGTGGATCTGCCAAGGGCCGAAGCTGAGGTCCGAGGCAGGATCCAAACAGATACAGAAGCAGCCAGTGCACTGCGAGGCTTCCTGCTGCGGGACCCAATCCATTCAAATCAATCAAGTGCAACTGAGCCAGTCAGGCTAAGCTGTGGGAGATTCTTTTATGTAGTGGTTTGGTGTAGTGGTCTGGAGTGCACTCCCCCACATGCAGCCAGCTGGGTGACCTTAGGCTCCCCATGGCACTGATAAAACTGTTCTGACCGAGCAGTGATATCAGGGCTCTCTCAGCCTTACCCACCCCACAGGGTGTCTGTTGTGGGGAGAGGAAGGGAAGGCGACTGTAAGCCGCTTTGAGCCTCCTTCGGGTAGGGAAAAGCAGCATATAAGAACCAACTTTTCTTCCTCTTCTATAAATTGTATATAAGTTGGGGTTCTCTTGGGGGCTTCCCGTCTTGTTGTTGGTTTCCTCAACATACACTCACCATTAAAGATCAGTTTGTTTGCCCACATATTTTACACCAAAGTCATCCATCTGCATGTAGAGCAGAGAACAAGATCTGGCTCGCCAGATTAGAAGCTGCCACACTTAACCACGACACCACACTGGCTCTCAGTTAAAAGGTAAAGGTACCCCCTGTGCAAGCGTCATGTCTGACCCTTGAGGTGATGCCCTCTAGCGTTTTTTTGGCAGACTCAATACGGGGTGGTTTGCCAGTGCCTTCCCCAGTCATTACCGTGGCTCTCAGTTACCACCCCACAAAATCTCCCAACCTGGAGCAGGCAAATCTAGGATAATCTTGAGAAGGTGGGGGTTTGGGCAGTGGAGAAACCTCAGCGGAGTCCAATGTCATACTGTCTCCCCTCCAAAGCAGCCACTTCCTCCAGGGGAACGGATCTCTGTCACCTGGAGATTAGTTGTAATTCTGGGAAGTCTCCAGGGTTTACCTGGAGGTTGGCAACCCAGGGCCTTGATCTGCAACTCTTAATGGAGTTCCCATAATCCCCTTCTCTAACTGCTTCGGCCTCCTCTGTCGTTTTGCACGTCATCCATCTCTATTTCAATCCCCGCCGCTTAAACGATTTTCTGGCAGGCATTTCTGAACTCCGGCTTCCAAGTAAGGGCAGGAAAAATATCGCGGGTTCCATCTGTTGCAACTGAGCATGCCCACGAGAACAGCCGCATGCGCAGTAATATTGAGCGAGGAAAGTTGAAACGCCGGCCTATTTCCTTTCGCGCTTGTCGGGATGATCACGTGACTCGTCCAAGATGGCTGCGCCCAGAGCTGTAAGTTACCCGCTTCGTTTTTCTTGACAAGAGGGTGTTGAAGGCTTGAGCTTGCTCGGTCTGGTGGCACTTAAAACTTCTGTATTGCTCTCTGGCATTCTTACCTTTCTTATAGAGGCTCCATTGAAGGGCTGTCAGTTCCAGGGCGGCTGCTTATGTACCATTTTTTAAAAAATGTATGTTATCTGGCTTTCTCGCTGAGGCTCGAGGCGAATTGCACAATGCAACTCAGTACAGTTAATAGGACGCCGGGGGCCCATTTATATCATATAGCTCACTAAGGCTGCAGAAATCTTAAATAAGGCATAGATAGCATACATGAGATGTTAATGCAAAAAAATTGGTATAAATAGAAATAAAATACAGTGAGAGCAAGCCAAAAGCATTCAGCAACTGATAATATGGATTAATAATGTACTCCAGAGTCTTGTTCTCTGTGTTGCATTTAAGTTTTATTTATTTTATTACATTTTTATACTGTCCTCCTTTGTGGCTCAGGGCAGTTTACAACATAAATTCATTGTTCACAATTCACATTGAATATTGCTAGAGCATGAAGAAGTCATTATACCCCTGTTTATTAAGAATAGGGTAGCCAGGAGTTGGGAGGGATTTGGGGCAGGGAGTGTAATGCTATACAGTCCACCCTCCAAAGCATTCTTTTTTCTCCAGGGGAACTGATCTCCTTAGTCTGGAGATGATCTGTAATCCCAAGGGATCCCCACATCCCACCTGGAAACTGGCATCCGTAATTAAGAATAGCCTGGCATTCAGAAATCAAGAACATTCGTTCATTCATTTGATTTTTAGCATGCCCCTTTTGCAGTAAAATCTTACTTAAACACAAGCCAACAAATTACCCTCTGTGGAGTTAACTAAATTGAGAGAATCTTAAGGGTGGGGGAGCCATATTAAGAAGGGAGACGTGTGGTTCCCATGAACCATGGCCTCAGCCTGGCAGAAGAGAGCTATTTTGCAGGCTCCGGTTTAGCAGGCAGCTTATTCCACCAGGATCGAGTCAGGACAGAAAAGGCCCTGGCTCTGGTCAAGTTCAGGCAAACACCTTTGGGGCCAGGTCATATGCCCAATGACCAAAAGAACATCTCCATGATGTTCTGATGGATAAGTTGAAGGACTGCAATCTGTATTTTCAGATAGATAGGTGGATAGGGAATTGGTTAGAGAACCCCACTCAAAGAGTTGTTGTCAATGGTGTTTAATTAGACTGGAGAGAGGTGAGTAGCGGGGTACCTCAGGGCTCGGTGCTCGGCTTGGTACTTTTTAACATATTTATTAATGATCTTGATGAGGGAGTGGAGGGACTACTCATCAAATTTGCAGATGACACCAAATTGGGAGGACTGGCAAATACTCCAGAAGATAGAGACAGTTCAATGAGATCTGAACACAATGGAAAAATGAGCAAATGAGAACAAGATGCAATTTAATAAAGATAAGTGTAAAGTTCTACATCTGGGTCAGAAAAATGAAAAGCATGCCTACTGAATGAGGGATATTCTTCTAGGTAACACTGTGTATGAACAAGACCTTGGGGTACTTGTGGATTGTAAACTAAACATGAGCAGGCAGTGTGATGCAGCAGTAAAAAAGGCAAATGCCATTTTGGGCTGCCTAAGGATGTGGTGAACTCCCCCTCACTGGCAGTCTTCAAGCAAAGGTTGGATACACACTTTTCTTGGATGCTTTAGGATGCTTAGGGCTGATCCTGTGTTGAGCAGGGGGTTGGACTAGATGGCCTGTATGGCCCCTTCCAACTCTATGATTCTATGATTCTAACTGTATCCATTTTGGTCTATAAGGTCTTCATGAAGTGTTCATCAATATATACTATTTTGAAAAAAACACATTTATGTTAGTATATAAATCCAAACCAGGATTTGCTTGTATAGTTGCTGTAAGTTTATACATTTTTGCATATTTTCTTGCAAGTTTGGACATTTTACAGCAGATTGTGGTAGCAGTGAAGATTTAGTGTTGTGGGTGTGTAGCTGCCATGAAATTGGGTCACCATGGGTGGGCAAGTAGTTGTGAGTTGGAAGTCCCTTCCAGTTCTATGATTCTGTGGTTCATGGCCTGCTTTATAAACCTCCAACCAAAATGCAACCAGTTCCTCTGGAAAGCCAACAGCAGGGCACAGAGGCTGAGTCAGGCAAAGGACCAATTGCCCCCTCTGAACCTCTCTGGCCTTTAAAAGTCTGGTGGTGGCGGTGGTGGGTCTCTATAAGTCAACTGCCACTTGACTGCACTCTCCACCACCAAATATACATTGTCTCTAGGTGGTAGGGTACAAGGGCATCACTCTCAGTTCCATTTTCCTTAAGGTCTCAGCACACAGACAGTGTTTCAGGAAGCTATTTCCATGGAACATCTGGCCAGCTGGTGGCGCTGTAAGCGGGCAGAAGAAAGATCTGGTTTCTCTGCAGTTGCCATCAACTGATTATGCAAGACTTCTCATTTGTAAAGTTGCCACTTTCTGGCTGTGTTTCTGTGTCCTTGACAAGGGTGTGTGTGACAAAAAAGAAATGCAGCACATGGTGTTTCCTCCCTCTTCTTGTCAGGAGCTCTTTACCTGTCAAGCTTCTGGTTTTACTGTTCTCTGGTTAATCCACTCAGTCAGCTAAGAAGTTCTTATTCATCTCTGCCTGTGAGCGATATGGGTGGAGATGTGAGCGGCCAACAGCGTATGTTATTCTGGCTGGTATTAACAACCCTACGTTGTTAACAAACTTGGTATCCTGATCTGACAGATGATTTCATGAGGGGCCTGCTTAATCATGTTGTCCTTTAGGGCAGTGGTCCCCAACCTTTTTATCACCGGGGACCACTCAATGCTTGACAATTTTACTGAGGCCCGGCGGGGGGGGGGGTAGTTTACTCCTCTACTCTCAACCACTGCCCTAATGCTCTCTGATCGCTATGGTAATGTTTAAACATCCCTTCAAAATAAGATACAGACACGCCACAACAATGAACAGAAGGAACATTTTATTTTCATGGAAATTTTAACTCATGACAATGACAAATCAATGGGAACCCTGAGCTTGTTTCTCTGCAGCGAGATAGTCCCATCTGGGAGTGATGGGAGACAATGACACCTGAAGTAGAATCATAGAATCATAGAATCATAGAGTTGGAAGGGGCCATACAGGCCATCTAGTCCAACCCCCTGCTCAACGCAGGATTAGCCCTAAGCATCCTAAAGCATCCAAGAAAAGTGTGTATCCAACCTTTGCTTGAAGACTTCCAGTGAGGGGGCACTCACCACCTCCTTAGGCAGCCTATTCCACTGCTGAACGACTCTGACTGAGAAAAACTTTTTCCTGATATCTAGCCTATATCGTTGTACTTGAAGTTTAAACCCATTACTGCGTGTCCTTTCCTCTGCAGCCAGCAGAAACAGCATCCTGCCCTCCTCCAAGTGACAACCTTTCAAATACTTAAAGAGGGCTATCATGTCCCCTCTCAACCTCCTTTTCTCCAGGCTGAACATTCCCAAGTCCCTCAACCTATCTTCATAGGGCTTGGTCCCTTGGCCCCAGATCATCTTCGTCGCTCTCCTCTGTACCCTTTCAATTTTATCGATGTCCTTCTTGAAGTGAGGCCTCCAGAACTGCACACAGTACTCCAGGTGTGGTCTGACCAGTGCCGTATACAATGGGACTATGACATCTTGTGATTTTGATGTGATGCCTCTGTTGATACAGCCCAAAATGGCATTTGCCTTTTTTACCGCTGCATCACACTGCCTGCTCATGTTTAGTTTACAATCCACAAGTACCCCAAGGTCTCGTTCACACACAGTGCTACCTAGAAGCGTATCCCCCATCCAGTAGGCATGCTTTTCATTTTTCTGACCCAGATGCAGAACTTTACACTTATCTTTATTAAATTGCATCTTGTTCTCATTTGCCCATTTTTCCATTGTGTTCAGATCTCGTTGAACTCTGTCTCTATCTTCCGGAGTATTTGCCAGTCCTCCCAATTTGGTGTCATCTGCAAACTTGATGAGTAGTCCCTCCACCCCCTCATCTAGATCATTAATAAATATGTTAAAAAGTACCGGGCCGAGCACCGAACCCTGAGGTACCCCGCTACTCACCTCTCTCCAGTCTGATGAAACACCATTGACAACAACTCTTTGAGTGCGGTTCTCTAACCAATTCCCTATCCACCTAACGATCTGAAAATCCAGATTGCAGTCCTTCAACTTATCCATCAGAACATCATGGGGAACCTTGTCAAAAGCTTTACTAAAATCCAAGTAAATGACATCAACCGAATTTCCCCGATCCAGCAAACCTGTTACTTGGTCAAAAAAGGAAACTAGGTTGGTCTGGCAGGACCTGTTGGAGACAAATCCATGCTGACTTCCTTGGATCACCAAATTGTCCTCCAGATGTTTGCAGATCGCTCCCTTTAATATCTGCTCCATTATCTTCCCCACAACAGAGGTCAGACTCCCTGGTCTGTAGTTTCCCGGGTCATCCTTCCTCCCTTTTTTGAAGATCGGAATAACGTTTGCTCTTTTCCAGTCCTCCGGGACATCTCCAGTCCTTAAAGAGGTTCCGAAGATGATGGACAAGGGCTGTGCAAGTTCTCTGGAAAGTTCTTTGAGTACTCTCGGGTGCATTTCATCTGGACCAGGGGATTTGAACTCATCCAGTGCAGCTAAATGCCTCTCGACCACCTCTCTATCCATGTTAACCTGCCACCCAGACACTATCCTTTGGCTACAGCCATCTCTAGATGTGCCTAAACACTTAGACCTGTGGGAAAAAACAGATGTAAAATAGGCACTAAGCCTTTCTGCTTTCTCTGCATCTTTCGTTAGAGTTTGTCCATCCGCACCCAACAGCGGGCCTATTGCCTCCTTTACTTTACGTTTGCTCCTCACGTAACTGAAAAATCTTTTCTTGTTACAATGGGCTTCCCTGGCCAATCTTAGCTCACTCTCAGCTTTGGCCTTTCTGATCTACAGTGCCTAGTAACCTGTAGGTACTCTGTGTGTTGTAAAGGGCCGGGGGGGGGGTGTGAAGTAAAGGGCCGGGGGGGGGGGAGAAGGCGTCCTTCGGGGCCCACTTCCAATTAGTCGACAGACCACATGTGGTCCGCCGCCCACAGGTTGGGGATCGCTACTTTAGGGCAGAATTTCTCAACTTTTTTGGCAGTCAGATAGCACCCCCAACTACTACTGATATGTCGTCAATTATTTGGTTGATTAAATATTTGAATATTTAACTGTTATGTTATCTAAGTGTTATCTGTTTTTACTTACTGTTGTGAACTACTCCGAGACAGCAGGGCTGATAGGGGCAGGTGATAAATTTGATAAATAAATAACAAAATTAAAAGTATATAAAATTAATTCACTCCCACCCATTCAGGAAACCCTTCTAGGGTCATCAAGAAACCCCCAGGGTTTCACAACACTCTGGTTGAGAAAGCCTGGCCAATCTTTCTTAACATTTTTACCCTGAAATAATCTTCAGGCTTCAAGAAACCCCAGAAGTGGTGTGACCCTGAATAATATGGTTGGAAAGCATAGCTGTGGACATGCCCACACAGGGCCCCTTCCCTTCCTCCAGGCCCATCATTGGACATTTTTGGGGGGCGGGAGGCACATGACCATTTATGTTCATATCATCTAGTAAATGTTTAACATATTTAAAAAATATATTGAAAATTAATTCCTATCCATTCAGGAAATCCTTCCAGGGCCGTCAAGAACTCCAGGGTTTCATGAAACCCTGGTTGAGAAAGTCTGATTTAGACCAATAGTATATTTGTGAACAAGAGTTTTAATTAATGTCACATGGAAAAAACTCCAACCTGTCAAAATTGAGCTTTTTCCTATAGAAAGGGCCATTTTCCCTGCTTAATTCTGAAAACCTGGATCATGTTCTCTACACTCATTAGTGATGTGTTTCAGCAGCAGAAGGGGTCTTTTTTGACTCAGATTTACACAGCACTGAGCTATCCCTTGAAGAACCCTGATGTGGGGTGAAAGGTTCATTGAGTGTGAAGTATCCTTGAATCCTGCCCTTAAGAGAAGATAAGAAAGACATTCACCTACTTGTATAATGCTGCCAAGATTTTGTTGCTGTTAACATCTTGTGATCCCCCCCCCCCCGCACTTGACTGTTTGTTAGCATTATCTGTTTAGAGCATTTTTTGGCTTAAGTGAGCTATGCTGACAGTTCATAACTATTTGTGTATGTAGCAGTCACTTTGTGACTTTAATTATAATTCTTGGTTGCAAATACACTGTCTAAATAATTTAGTTAGGTAGCCATGTTTAAAAATTTCCATAGATGGAGAACCCACCACCTCCTGAGGAAGCCTGTTATACTGAGAAACCGTGCTAACTGTCAGGAACTTCTTCCGGATGTTTAGACGGAATTTCTTTTGCATTAATTTCATCCCATTGGTTCTGGTCCATCCCTCCGGGGCAAGAGAGAACAACTCTGCTCCATCCTCTATATGGCAACCTTTTAAATACTTGTGAGAACTTCAATTTTTAAATGTAACGTCATAGAATGAAAGTTTCTTTATTTAAAGAAAATGAAAGCATCTACAAGGAAGGAATAATCAGGACTCAAGCATCAAGCACACAACAGACAATATAGAGGTTGTCTCCCCTTCCATGGGAATACAAATGAAGCACTGTTCAAAGAAGTCAAAACAGAGATAAACCATTTGGCTGTTATAACTAGGGGATTGGGAACTAGGGGGTACTAACCAAAGGGAGGGGAAGGAATGTGTGGGGAGGATAGGGAGTTGTAAAACTTAGCGGCAGGAAACAACCTTGGGGTGTCAAACCAAAGCATCTGTGTTCCATCAGGGCAAGACAGGTCAAGCAAGCAACAGAATCAATTCATTGAAACAGAATTAAAATCATGGCACAAAACCTGGGGATTCTGAAGATGGTTATCAGATCCCCTCTCATTCGCCTCCTCTCCAGGCCAAACAGACCAAGCTACGCCAACCTTTCCTCCAAACCCCTCACCATCTTTGATCCCCTCACCATCTTGGTCTCTAAACCCCTTACCATTTTTGTTGCCCTCCTCTGGACACACTCCAGTTTGTCTACATCCCACTTCAATTGTGATGCCCAAAACTGAACACAGGTACTCCAAGTGAGGTCGAACCAGAGGCAGAACAAAGTCATCTCCCATGATCTGGTCATGATACTCCGTTTGATACAGCCATTAAAAGTACCCTCTGGTTACAATCTGTCAACCAGTTATCGATCCATACCGCATTTTACCAACTTGTCAACAAGAATGTCATGTGGAACCTTATCAAATGCTTTACTGAAATCCAGATAAACTATGTCCATAGTATTCCCCTGATCCAGCAAGGTAGTCACTTTCCCCCCAAAAAAGAGATAAGGTTGTTCTGACATGACTTGTTCTTGCGAAACCCATGCTGAGTCTTAGAAATCACAGTTCTCTGTTTCAGCTGCTCAAGGACCGACTGTTTGATGATTTGTTCCAAAATTTTACCAGCTACAGATGTCAAGCTGACGGGTCGGTAGTTTCCCAAATCCTCCTTTTTTCTTTTCTTGAAGATGGGGACAACATTTGCCCGCCTCCAATCATCTGGCACCTCACTTGTTCTCCAAGAAGTGTCAACAAGAATGGACAGAGGTTCTGAGATGACATCTGCAAGTTCTTTTAGTACCCTTGGATGCAATTAATCTGGCCCAAAAGACTTTGTTTCATTTAAAGAAACTAGGTGTTTATAGACTGCCCCCACAGTGATCCTAGGCCACCATTCCCGTCCCCCCTGTTGTGATACGTTTTTGCCAAATTGAGCACTATTTCCCTCACTAAGGAAGACTGAGGCAAAATAGGAAGAAGTTCAGCCTTCTCTTCATCATCTGTTCCACTTAATATTTCTGGTAAGGCCTTGGAAGGAGGAGTATGTCTCATGGCTTAAGTGCCACTCAGCGCTTAACACCCACTCAGGGTGGCTGTGCCTCCTCCTCCAGTCCACTTGACTGTTTGTCCAGCAGCCAGCCAAACACTTTCCATCCCCCACCCCTGACCACTCCCTCCTCCTTCCACTCCCCTCAGAGGCTGCAGATCCCTGCTGCATGAGAGTTGCCCCTGCCAGTGAGTTCCCTAACAGCTGCCTGCAGTCTTACCAGATCCTAGGGGGAGGGAGAGGCTGGCCACAGAATTTTCCACCACCCCCCTAATCTAGCGCCTGTTGTATTCCTGAATGCAACGGGCTTGGCCCCTAGTTTGTTATAATTTCACTTTCAGGTGGTGGCTGAAGATCTCCCGGAATTACAGAGATCAATTCACCTGGAGAAAACAGGCCCTTTGGTAGGTGGACTCTGTGGAATTGAAGCCCCTCTGCTCCCCAAACCCTGCCTTCTTCAAGCTCCACCTCCAAATCTCCAGGTGTCTTCCAACCTGGAGCTGGCTACTTAGGTGTCTTCGAATAATCCTATATGTGGGATTAAGACAGGGGGACAAGCTTCCGGCAGCGTGAAGATTCAATCAGGCCGTTCTCTATTTCCCCCAAATAAAAAGCACAAAGGGTAATTGTTCCACCTGCAAGCATTCCCCAACCCACTCCTGTGACACAGGTGGTAAATATCCTACAGGCAGGGTTTGTTTGTCTTTCAAGAGGACATCATGAAGGTATTTTCATATGAAGAGGGGAGATAACTTTGGAACAGGCCTTTCTTTTCCTTGGACTGCAATTGTGAGAACGTGCCAATTGGAGAGAGATACGGAAATGAGCTTTGCATGCAGAAGAAAGCTGGCTTTCGACAGGGGCATGGCACTTGTGATCACATAGCAAACCTGTTCTGGATTTTGGAAAAGTCATGGGAATATCAGAATGATGTCTACATCCACTTTATTGACTGCAAGAAAGCTTTTGATTGTGTGGATCAGAACAAATTGTGGGAAGCCCTGCAAAATTTGGGGGTGCCAGTGCATTTGATCAGACTGATGCAATCACTCTGTGAAAACCAAGAAACTGTTGTGGGTACACCATTTGGTGATGCTTACTGGTTCAAGACAGAGAAAGGAATCTGCTGAGATCATTATGGGAAGGATTGAACTCAAAGCATCAAATGCTGCAATTAAGACTGGTAAAAGGAACATAAATAATCTCTGGTATGCTGATGACACAACCCTCCTGCCAGAAACTAAGGAAGGCCTAGAACAGCTGAGTACCAAGGTCAAGGAAGTAAGGAAGAAATCTAAGTAAGAAAGTAAGGAAGAAACACTAAAACGACAAAAATCATGATCACTGCACAAAACAGACATGTCATAGTAACAATTGATGAAGAGATCAAATGCACTCAAGAATTCATTTTTCTTGGATCACAAATTGATGTGAGTGGTGACTGCAGTATGGAAATAAAACGTCAAATTACTCTGGGTTGCTCAGCAATGACAAGCCTGAACCAAACATGGAACAGCAAGGACATGAGCCGGACTGCCACATGTAGATTAGTTAGATCCATTGTATTTCCAATACCCACTTATGGCTGTGAAACTTGGACAATGAAAAAATCGGCATTCCCCAGCCAAAAGGATCAGAAAGTACATGTGCATCTGCTTTATCCTGAAACAGGCCCTTGGTCTATCAAGGGTAGCATGGTCTACTCAGATTGGCAGCTACTCTCCAAGGTCTCAGGCAAAGGTCTTTCTCATCATCTCCTGCCTGCTCTTTTCAACTAAAGATGCTGGGGATTGAACGGGGGACCTTCTGTATGCCAAGCAGAGGCTCAGTCACTGAGCTCCAGCCCCACTTCATGGTTCTCCATGATTTCCTGCGGAGGTCTTTTTTGTGTATTCTACAAGGGTCAGACATGACTCGGTGCTTGCACAGGGGATACCTTTACCTTACTTACTAGAATAATGACAAATTTTACATGCAACCTTGATGCTGATTTTCAAGACGGCTCACACAATAAATCTTAAATAAAGAAGAGTATAAAGCCAGATTAAGTGAAAGGAACAAATATAAAGGTGACTGCATAATGTTATGAACCATATTTATATATCTTACTTGTAATCTACCAGAATAATAAATGTATGCAGAAAATTACTTGCAAAAAGTGAATCTTCTTATATGGGGAACCGAGTACTGGTGGCATAGCCTACATAGCTGTGACTCCTCCACCTAATGCAAATTCCACCAGAATTTGCCAAATCACTCTTAAAGAGAAAGTTATAGGAAACAAGATAAATCCAAAGAAGAATTGAGTCCTTCAGGATAACCTATGAATGTAGAATGCTTCTCTCTGAAGTAAAACCTTAGCAATGTTAATTTGCAGGTTTATGTGATACAATCTCCAATTAAAAAAAACATAACTCAGTGGGATCATGCTATTAAAATTATCTACCATTGGGGCTTCTTTGACCATGTTGCAGATTCAAGATTGATGTTCCATTACTCTTAAACGATGAGTGCAAATACCAATATGCAACATCTGACATTTGCACATTATTCAGGGACTTTAATGGGACATAATGCCATTGAGAGCCTCTTGTGGCGCAGAGTGGTAAGGCAGCTGTCTGAAAGCTTTGCCCATGAGGCTGGGAGTTCAGTCCCAGCAGCCGGCTCAAGGTTGACTCAGCCTTCCATCCTTCCGAGGTCGGTAAAATGAGTACCCAGCTTGCTGGGGGGTAAACGGTAATGACTGGGGAAGGCACTGGCAAACCACCCCGTATTGAGTCTGCCATGAAAACGCTAGAGGGCGTCACCCCAAGGGTCAGACATGACTTGGTGCTTGCACAGGGGATACCTTTACCTTTAACGCCATTGAGTCCATCTCCAAAGTAGCCATTGTTTCCCAGCCAGGAACTGATCTCTGTTACCTTCAAGTTGGTTGAAATCTCAGGAGATCTCCAGCCATCACCTGGAGGTTGGCAGCTTTAAACTTGGGTTAAAAGCAGCCCTCAGGTCCACATTGATTAGAGACCACCAGCCTAAATGTTTGATTTGCTGATTAGGGAAAGAGGGACAATATATAAAATGGGGAGCCAGTATTGACTGCCCCCCCCCACCAAACAGCTGTGAGACAAGGAACGTTCCAAAGGTTTACCTCTTCTGCCCAAGCCATCCTTATTCATGGTTCCTCTGTATATTTGTGAAACAGCCTGGAAGGTGGAATGTGTCCGGCTGTCCAAGTTGGAATTGGGCCAATCAGGGTACAGCCAACACCCTGATGTGTTCTGCCCCTACAGCTCCTGCCCTCCCTCCCTGGACGCTAGCCACATTCCCCTCAGCCATGCCAGAGACAGAGAGAGACACATAGAGCCCTACCAGACCGAACATGAGCCCTCATTCCCTCCTATTCCTCCTGCTGTGAGGGAGGCAGAGAGAGACACAGAGAGCTGCCCCAAGCTGCTGACCAGCACTGCTTCCCTCCTAAGAAGGGGCCCTAATTACCTGCCATGGCGCCTGCTGCCACAGAGAGAAAAATACAGAGAGAGCTGCCCCAAACGGAAGGAGAGACAGAGATAGAGAGACAGCTTCCCCAAACTGCACACCAGCCCTGCTTCCCTCCTACAAACTAGCCCTGATTACCTGCTATGCCTCCTGCTGTGAGGTGCACCGAGAGACATGCAGCAAGAGGGAGAGAAAGGGAAAGATGTCATAGTCCCATTGTATACGGCAATGGTCAGATCACACCTGGAGTACTGTGTGCAGTTCTGGAGGCCTCACTTCAAGAAGGACGTAGATAAAATTGAAAGGGTACAGAGGAGAGCGACAAGGATAATCTGGGGCCAAGGGACCAAGCACTCTGAAGATAGGTGGAGGGACCTGGGAATGTTCAGCATGGATAAAAGGAGGTTGAGAGGGGACAGGATAGCCCTCTTTAAGTATTTGAAAGGTTGTCATTTGGAGGAGGGCAGGATGCTGTTTCTATTGGCTGCAGAGGAAAAGACATGCAGTAATAGGTTTAAAGTACAAGTATAGGCTATATATCAGAAAAAAAAATTCACAGTCAAAGGTAGTTCAGCAGTAGAATAGGCTGCCTAAGGAGGTGGTGAGCTCCCCCCTTACTGGCAGTCTTCAAGCAAAGGTTGGATACACACTTTTCTTGGATGCTTTAGGATGCTTTGGGCTGATCCTGCGTTGAGCAGGGGGTTGGACTAGATGGCCTGTATGGCCCCTTCTAACTCTATGATTCTATACAGAGAGAGATCTGCAACTCCCAGTGTCTTCTGGGTCCTAGCACCTATTACATTCCTGGTTGCAATGGGCTTTCTTGCTAGCATCTCAGTAAAACGACACTCCCAACTCCCCCCCCCTTTTTTTTTTCTTTCTCCAGCTCCAGCGTGGCAGAACTCTCCTTGCATTGCAGAACACTGGCCCCCGGCATAGCAGCCATTCAGCCAGCCCTGGCCTTCCGAAAGGATGGATCCTGCAATTTTTGTACAACCGCTTTTACAACATGGAAACCTTCATTGGGTTTGGCACGAAGCAGACCAGATGGAATTTGGATAGTCAAAAAAGGTACATGTGGCCCCTTTGGGGTTTTCTGACAAGTTTCTAGTTCCTGTGGAGGTGTCAAGCGCTGACAAAACTCACAACAAAACATCTATAGAAAGAAAGCTTTAATGGAAGTTAGATCAAGATGGCTGGTTTCTAGACATAGGACTGCGTAAGAGACACAGTTTGGGGTCCCAAGGATTTTACGAAGGAAAACAGATTGGAGACTTTCAACTGGTTGGTTAAAAGCATTGACCCAAATAGGGATGCCATAGAGCAGTTGGGCACTTAGTTTCCCATTGAATACTTTGAGGGCTGCTGGCACGTACTGGTTACCACTGGTGTAGAAGAAACGTGTAATTGCCAGGGCACTAGTTTTTGCAGATGTGATTGCATATTTCTTCTGTGTAGCCCAATTTGCATTATGGTGAAAAAATATTCCCAAGTATTTGAAGCTTTTAACTTGTTCAATGTTGTTACCTCTTACATTCCATTAAGGAGGCTTCCATGGCTTTCCAAAAACCACAGTTTTTGACTTCTCAGAGTTCAGAGCAAGTTTGTTTACTTCACAGAAGTCCAGGAATTGAACCAGTAAGAGTTTTAAGCCAATTTGTGAATGGGACAGCACTACCGCATCATCTGCGTATAAAAGCAGTGGGATGTGAAGAGAACTAATTTTGGGGCTATGGCCAGCATTGGGGGATAGGGACAGAGCAAGGTCATTCATAAAAAGGTTAAATAGGAGGGGAGCCAAAATGCACCCTTGTTTTACCCCTTTGTTGATTGGTATTGTAGGAGTAAGACTCCCAAGGGGGGTGAGTTTGACTTAGCAACAGAATAATAGAGTTTCCTTATAAGATATAGGAGCCTTTTATCTATCTCCATCTTTAACAGCTTATCCCAGAGAAGATCTCTAGGGATAGAATCAAAGGCCCCCTTAAGGTCCAGAAAAGCTGCAAAGAGCTTTGGACCCTCTTTCTCACTATGTTTGTTGACAAGGTGGGCAAGGATGGTGCAATGATCAAGGGAGGATTTCTCTTGACAGAATCCAACCTGCTCAGGGCCTAAAATCTTTTCCTTAGTCAATCACAAGGTAAGTTTATTTGATAGGAGTCTGGCCTATAGCTTCCTAACAATAGAGAGAAGGCTGGTGGGTCTATAATTGGTTGGGAGCGAGCGGTCACCCTTTTTAAATACTGGAACAAGGATTGCATTTGTCCATGAGTCAGGCATTAAGCCGGTTTTGTTAATTACAGTAAAGAGAGCAGCCAAAAGAGAAGCCCACCAGTCTGGGAAGGTTTTAAGCAGCTCAGGAGGGATCACATCAGGTCCTGGTGCTTTTCTAAGCTTTAGTCACGCTCTGACTTCATCAGGCATCACTAGGGCCCAGTCTGCGATGTCTGACAGGTTGATCTTGGAGAGTTTACAGGAGCTTACTCTGTCCTCACGGAATAGGTTTAAGAAATATTCATACCAAGTAACGGAGGGGATGAAGTTTGTTAAAGAAGATTTCTCATGAAAAGCTCCTGAAACTAGGACCCAGAATTGGCTTGTCTTGTTGGTAATTGTAGCCTGCACAAGTTGTTCCCATTGTTTTTAAAAATAATCACTTTGCTTTTTCTTTGTTAGTTGGTATAATTGATTTTTCAAATGGAAATATTCTGCAGGCATAAGCTTAGCACTGGATTCCCTATAACCACGATAAATGGCGCGGATTTGAGAGTTTAATTTACAGCATTCATCATCAAATCAGAAATAATGTCCATAAAAAATAAAATAATTATTTCTACTAGAGTCACCCCTTTGTTTAAACTTTGCTGTTTGCTGCTCCAAAGAGCAACAGCAGAGCAAACAGGTTTAAGGGGCAGGAGACCATGTTGTACCCGGAGAAACTTTGGACTGGTTGGAAGCAGTTCAGTAAGGGAGCCAGTGACTGAGGAGGCAGCTCTTCCTTCCCTTGCCAGGGAAGACTCCCCAGAGAGGCAGGGGAAGCCATTTATGGTTCTTTGTAACTCTCTGGTGTACGATGCACGTGAGGCCCTAGTTTCAAGGCAGCTAATGGGCGGGAAAAGGTCCCCGACCACAACCTCATCAGAGAGATGCTGTTGGGTTTCCAACAGGCCCAATGCTGGATTCCCAAAGAAGCAGCTTCATGACTTTTGGATGTTTCTCCTCCGAGTAGCACCTGACTTTGTTTTTCATCCACAGGAGCTATCTCCAAATCCAGAAAAGGTATGGGGATGATCTAGCAGCCGCAGCCTTTGCCCTGATGCTCAAAGGAGGCGTTAGGTACGTGGGAGCAGATCTGGTTGCAGTGTTCCTTGGCAGCGGGTTGAAAGGGGCAACAGGTTAACTCCTGGACGTTTCTGTCATGCTCTTTCTTGCAAAACTCTTGTCGCCAAGCCACAAAGCTTGCAAAGGGCTTCTGTCATTGGTGGTTCATCACATCCACAATTCTGTTCTCAATTTTGGCTTACAGGATGGGGCCTGCAGAACTGGGAAAACCCTCATGAGATAAGGAGAGACCTGCTGGATCTAACTGGTGGTCTGTCTAGTTCAGCATCTTTGTCTCACCCAGGGGCCAGCCAGTTCCTCTGGAAAGCCAACAACAGGGCAGAGAGGTTGAGGCCTTCCTCTGATGTTGCCTCCTGACATTGGGATTCTTAGGTTAACTACCTCTGAAAGTGGAGGTTCCAAGCTTGGTTAAGAACAGTGGCTTCTAATCTGGCTAGTCACAGTCCTGTTAGAAGCTGTTCTCTCTCAGAGCTCAGTCACAGAGTAGAGGAATGGAAGGTGATCATAAGCCACTTTGGGACTCCTACAGGAAAAGCAGAGTATAAAACCCAACTCTTCCTCTTCTTCTACCTACATCCCAGTGTGTCTATTGTGGGGAGAGGAAGAGAAGGCAAGGCAATTGTAAGCTGCTTTGAGACTCCTTTGGGTAGTAAAAAGCAGGGGACAACCCCCCCCCCCCCCCACACACACACACACAGCTTTTCTTCTTCTCTTCTGTTTGCCTCTGTCCTGACCAGAATGGCCCCGGTTCACCTGCTCTCATCAGATCTTGGAAGCTAAGCAGGTTTGGCCTTGGTTAGTATTTCGATGAGAGACTACAAGGAAGTCCAGGGTCTCTATGCAGAGGCATTCAATGACAAACCACCTCTGCTTGTTTCCTGCCTTGACCTGGATGGCCCAGGCTGCCTTAATCTCATCAGAGCTCAGAAGCTAAGCAGGGTCATTTGGATGGGAGACCACCAAGGAAGTTCAGGGTTCTATGCAGAGGCAGGCAATGAGAGACCATCCCTGTTTTTCTCTCCTTGAAAACCCCACAGGGTCTCCATAAACCAGCTGTGGTTTGACAGCGCTTTCTGCCACTACATGCTTTTGGGGGCAAATTCCTCAATAGAGTTTTCCTTCCCCTTCCACACAGGAGCCTCTTGCGGGTTCCTGAAAACTTGCTCCAGGGGGCATGGGAGAGGATGTGATGCAACATAGGTGGGCAATAGGGGAGAACAGGTGGAAATTATTGTGACCCTCGCCTTTGAGCTGCCTTCCCTTTTCCAGTTTGGTCTGCTTTGTTTTCGAGCAAAGCCTTGTTAATTCTTTGGAAAGAGGGCAGTAAAAATAAATCCATCTTTTGAAATCTTATGTATCAGGAAAACTGTACATTGCAAATGTGGGTAAATTCTGCTTATGATTCTGAGTTTCATGTTTATCTTCTCCATGGCCTTTTGCTTGAGGTGCCCAGTAAAGTGCTTTCAATCATAGAATCATAGAATCATAGAGTTGGAAGGGGCCATACAGGCCATCTAGTCCAACCCCCTGCTCAACGCAGGATCAGCCCAAAGCATCCTAAAGCATCCAAGAAAAGTGTGTATCCAACCTTTGCTTGAAGACTGCCAGTGAGGGGGAGCTCACCACCTCCTTAGGCAGCCTATTTCACTGCTGAACTACTCTGACTGTGAAAATTTTTTCCTGATATCTAGCCTATATCGTTGTACTTGTACCTTTAATATCTGCTCCATTATCTTCCCCACAACAGAGGTCAGACTCACTGGTCTGTAGTTTCCCGGGTCATCCTTCCTCCCTTTTTTGAAGATCGGAATAACGTTTGCTCTTTTCCAGTCCTCCGGGACATCTCCAGTCCTTAAAGAGGTTCCGAAGATGATGGACAAGGGCTGTGCAAGTTCTCCGGAAAGTTCTTTGAGTACTCTCGGGTGCATTTCATCTGGACCAGGGGATTTGAACTCATCCAGTGCAGCTAAATGCCTCTCGACAACCTCTCTATTCATGTTAACCTGCCACCCAGACACTATCCTTTGGCTACAGCCATCTCTAGATGTGCCTAAACACTTTGACCTGCGGGAAAAAACTGATGTAAAATAGGCACTAAGCCTTTCTGCTTTCTCTGCATCTTTCGTTAGAGTTTGTCCATCTGCACCCAACAGTGGGCCTATTGCCTCCTTGACTTTACTTTTGCTCCTCACATAACTGAAAAATCTTTTCTTGTTACAATGGGCTTCCCTGGCCAATCTTAGCTCCCTCTCAGCTTTGGCCTTTCTGATGATTGATTTACAGTGCCTAGTAACCTGTAGGTACTCTTCTTTAGAGCTCTGTCCTTCCCTCCATTTCCTGAACATTTTCCTTTTCTTTCTTAGTTCCTCTTGAAGTTCTCTGTTCATCCAAATAGGCTTCTTAGAGCTCCTGCAGTGTTTTCGTATTTCTGGAATAATGATGATGGGGTTTGATCAAAATGCTTACTTTCCTCCCTGCAGGTTCCGGGGGCAAACGGAATGGTACCGAGAGCACAACCAAAGGCAATACAGCGTGAATCTGGGCAATTACCGAAGAGTCCCCTTGGAAGGGATTGACTTCAGTGGATCGGTCATCAGCTACGACGGGCTGAGCTGCCTGGGTGAGAATTCAGCCTCAAACCAGGGCTGGCATAGATTATTCTTGGAATGCACATTGCACTTTTTGAACATTTGTGTGTTTTTGTGTGTTTTTCTACCCCATGCTTCTCTGGATTCAAAACAGGCACCACGCTGGTGTCCCACTTGGCCTCCCGATTTTTTCCCCCCTGTGGACTTTGGCCATTTTTTCCCCCTACGTGAGCCTAGAAAATTTGTGAGCCTAGATTTTTAAAAATGTATTTATTTTTACTGTCCTTTTCCCAAAGATCCCGTCAGTAGAGTATTCGGATCTGAGATTTTTCAGAAATCCCTAATTTGTTCGGGGAGGGGGAGGAGGGGTTCTATATACTCGAAACCAAAAACACCAGGGGGGGGGAAGCTGAGGGGCAGTTCAGCTGGGGCTCTTTGGGATGGTCGCTTTAACCTGGGTGCACGGAGCGTTTATTCCCATCCCAGGTCGATTTAGTCCCTGCCGCCTACACAGAATGCGATTTCTGTTTTGATTTTGGGCGATTTAAATTTTCCTTCTGCAGCATGAAGGATTGATCCAGCGTCACGCTGCCTTTATTGTGTGATATCTTAGAGTGCTTTTAATGCTCAATATTTCAAGGATTGAGAAAGCAGGCTGTTTTGAACCTCCGTCATAGAGATGCCCTGATTGGCCAAAGGTGGCCATGTGACAAGCTTGCCTTAAAGGAGAAGCCCCTAATTTCTCTCAACTTCTGTCAGTTTTGGATTTTTTCTCCCTTCTCTGCCTTCTTCGATCCTCTCTCTCCCCTCCCCCTCCAAGATAAGAAAGAGGCTCCCTGCTTGGCTCCTCCCCCCCCCTTCAAGAAAAGAAAGAAGGAGGCTTGGCTCCCCTCCTCCTTCTGAACTACCCTAACCACGTGCAGAACACTTTCCTGTTTCAATCAGGGGGGGGGGGAGAGGAAGACCCGAGTTCAAATCGATCTGAATTCAACAGAATTGACAATGGAATAAACAAAGTAAGTGCAGACTCTGCCCTGGACTGCCAAGAGAACTGGCCAAGCAGATGATCCTGCCGGGAGAGTTATCACAGGCTCAGCTGGAGTTCTGCACTGCAGGAGAAGCTGGCCACAGAATCTGCTGTGCTGCTGGTAGCAGATTGTTCCCTGGGGCACAGGAATTTCTGGGGCTGGCTTCTCCTGCAACCCAGTTTAAACAAGAAGTCAACTCCAAGCCAAGCCAGTCTGCTCCCCCCGACAGCTGATCTTGGGTTGTCTTCTGCAGTCCCCTGAAACTTTAAAGGAAACAATCTGCTCCTCCCAGTACAGCTGATCCTCAGGCTGTCTTCTGCAGTCCCATTAAACTTTAAGCAATCTCCTCCTGCTTCTCTGCTGTTTTCAGAACTACTGGTGATTCCTAATTATATCCAGGATTTTCTTGGAATCCTGCCCCCCCCCCCCAGTTTTCCCGAGAAAACCCAGATACATATACCAGAGACAAAATACACCAGAAAAATACCGATGAGCCACTTCCAAAAGTATTTCAGATGTATTTTTGGCTTGGGTAGACCTGAATGTACACCCATCCAGGTTATTGCCATGCACTTGTGAACAAGGTGCAGCTGTTGTTGAAACCTCCCCCCCCCCTCTTGTGCTCCCTGCAGTTAAACTGAAATCCCTGAAACATCTGGATCTCAGCCAATGCCCCAGCGTGGATGACTGGAGCCTTAGTCTGCTGCATGTCTTTAGGGACACGCTGGAAGAGCTGTCCCTTGCAGGCTGCCCCCGGGTCACTGAGAGGGGACTCGGCTGCCTTCACCATCTGGAGTAAGTGCCTGCCTCTGGCGCTTTTGGATTTTACACATTTGCACTTTGCGCTTCATTTCAATGGGATTTTGCTTCACCCAAACAATGGCTGATTTTCAGCCTTGTACTCCTTTTTAAACAGATGCTGGTGCTTGAACCGAGGACCTTACACATGCCAAGCAGAGGCTCTACCACTGAGCTACAACCCAACTTCATGGCTTTTCAGGGTCTCAGGCAGAAGTCTTTCCCATTTCCTCCTGCCTGGCCATTTTTGAACAGGAAATGTCGTGGATTGAACCTGGGACTTTCTGCATGCCAAGCAGAGGCTATTCCACTGAGCCACGGTCCCTCAGAGGACCGCTGTTGCTTCTATCAGTGTCTTTCTAAAATCAGGCTTCCATCCTTTGTCCAGGGAGTGGCGAAAGAGAAGGGCAAATTTCCTAAGGACTGCAAAATCCCTGCAGTGGGCACAGGTTTCATACACCAGGTGGCCTCTTCTGTCAGGCCCAAAGCCTGGAATTGTTTCTGAAGCTGGAAGGAGAGAGAGGCTGGCCAGGTGTTAGGTGGAGCCAGAGGGAAAACTAGATGAGCCAGAGTGAGCTTGGGCCATTTGGAGGCATGAGTCATGGTTTTGATACAGGCGAGGCATCCACAGGATTCCTTTGTAGACTTGCCTTGTTGAGATAGTGAAAAGAATTTTGGCAGGGTGACTTACTCCTTCCCAGTGTTTGTATGACCCCCTTCAAAAAGAAAAACCTGCCCCCTTTCAAACTGGGAGATAGAAGAGGTCCTAATAGGGTTTTTAACTGTGTGGTTGATGAGAGGAGCTATTAAGGGAAAGGGGCGTTCCTTCCTCTTTCGTGACCTTAGAATTCTGGGTCATCCAGTGAAACTCGACAGCAAGATGTTTCAGGCCCGAGGAAATCTTGATTCACACTGCATCTAATTAGCTTGTGGAATTCCCTGCCACATGATGCAGTGACAAACATTATCCTTGAAAAGCAGGTTAATTCCCAGAATGATTGTGCCCATTGAAGCATATTAACTGTAACAGCTGAATGGAGGCTCCTGCTTTAGGAGCAGCATACCTAGAATCATAGAATCATAGAGTTGGAAGGGGCCATACAGGCCATCTAGTCCAACCCCCTGCTCAACGCAGGATCAGCCCTAAGCATCCTAAAGCATCCAAGAGAAGTGTGTATCCAACCTTTGCTTGAATACTGCCAGTGAGGGGGAGCTCACCACCTCCTTAGGCAGCCTATTCCACTGCTGAACTACTCTGACTTTTTTCCTGAATTTTTCCTGATATCTAGCCTATATCGTTGTACTTGAAGTTTAAACCCATTACTGCGTGTCCTCCCCTCTGCAGCCAACAGAAACAGCATCCTGCCCTCCTCCAAGTGACAACCTTTCAAATACTTAAAGAGGGCTATCGTGTCCCCTCTCAACCTCCTTTTCTCCAGGCTGAACATTCCCAAGTCCTTCAACCTATCTTCATAGGGCATGGTCCCTTGGCCCCAGATCATCTTCGTCGCTCTCCTCTGTACCCTTTCAATTTTATCTACGTCCTTCTTGAAGTGAGGCCTCCAGAACTGCACACAGTACTCCAGGTGTGGTCTGACCAGTGACGTACACAATGGGACTATGACATCTTGTGATTTTGATGTGATGCCCCTGTTGATACAGCCCAAAATGGCATTTGCCTTTTTTACCGCTGCATCACACTGCCTGCTCATGTTTAGTTTACAATCCACAAGTACCCCAAGGTCTCGTTCACACACAGTGTTACCTAGAAGCGTATCCCCCATCCAGTAGGCATGCTTTTCATTTTTCTGACCCAGATGCAGAACTTTACACTTATCTTTATTAAATTGCATCTTGTTCTCATTTGCCCATTTTTCCATTGTGTTCAGATCTCGTTGAACTCTGTCTCTATCTTCCGGAGTATTTGCCAGTCCTCCCAATTTGGTGTCATCTGCAAACTTGATGAGTAGTCCCTCCACCCCCTTATCTAGATCATTAATAAAAATGTTAAGAAGTACCGGGCCGAGCACCGAGCCCTGAGGTACCCTGCTACTCACCTCTCTGCAGTCTGATGAAACACCATTGACAACAACTCTTTGAGTGCGGTTCTCTAACCAATTCCCTATCCACCTAACTATCTGTAAATCCAGATTGCAGTCCTTCAACTTATCCATCAGAACATCATGGGGAACCTTGTCAAAAGCTTTACTAAAATCCAAGTAAACGACATCAACCGAATTTCCCCGATCCAGCAAACCTGTTACTTGGTCAAAAAAGGAAACCAGGTTGGTCTGGCAGGACCTGTTGGAGACAAATCCATGCTGACTTCCTTGGATCACCAAATTGTCCTCCAGATGTTTGCAGATTGCTCCCTTTAATATCTGCTCCATTATCTTCCCCACAACAGAGGTCAGACTCACTGGTCTGTAGTTTCCCGGGTCATCCTTCCTCCCTTTTTTGAAGATCGGAATAACGTTTGCTCTCTTCCAGTCCTCCGGGACATCTCCAGTCCTTAAAGAGGTTCCAAAGATGATGGACAAGGGTTATGCAAGTTCTCCGGAAAGTTCTTTGAGCACTCTCGGGTGCATTTCATCTGGACCAGGGGATTTGAACTCATCCAGTGCAGCTAAATGCCTCTCGACAACCTCTCTATCCATGTCAACCTGCCACTCAGACACTATCCTTTGGCTACGGCCATCTCTAGATGTGCCTAAACACTTTGACCTGTGGGAAAAAACAGATGTAAAATAGGCACTAAGCCTTTCTGCTTTTTCTGCATCCTCCGTTAGAGTTTACCTCAGAGTTCCGTCAGAGTTTACCTCAGAGTTCATGTCTCATTTCCTGTTCCAGTTAACTCCCTAGGACCAAAAATAAATTCTGAAACAATAAGTAAGGATGTGTTTACCTTCCAGGGCCTGATTAATTAAGGACATGCTGGATCAGACCAGGAGTCCATCTAGTGAGCCAGTTTGGTGCAGTGGTTAGGAGTGCGGACTTCTAATCTGGCATGCCGGGTTCGATTCTGCACTCCCCCACATCCAGCCAGCTGGGTGACCTTGGGCTCACCACGGCACTGATAAAGCTGTTCTTACCAAGCAGTAATATCAGGGCTTACTCAGCCTCACCCACCTCACAGGGTGGGAAGCCGCTTTGAGTCTCCTTCGGGTAGATAAAAGCAGCATATAAGAGCCAACTCTTTTTCTTCTAGTCCAGCATCCTGTCCAGCATCCTGTCTCATACAGAGGACGTTCCTCTTGAGGGCCAACCACAGGGCTTTTCGCCAAAGCCTTCCCCTGATGTTGCCTCCTGGCTCTGGGGTTCAAAAGTTTAGTGCCTCTGAATGTGGATGTTCTCCTAAATCACGATTCTGTCTAATCCTCTTTGGCCATCACTACATCCTCTGGCAGCAAATTCCACATTTTAATCCCTCTCTGTGTCAAGTAGTATTTCCTTTTCTTCATCCTGACCCTACTGCCTATTGGCTTCATTGGATGCCCTGGAGTTCTAGTATTTGGGTTAGGGAGAGAATTATTTTCCTTTGTCAGTTCCCTCCATCCTCTGCACAAGTTTATCAGGCTCTCTCATCTCCCCCCCCCCCGCCTTTGTCATCTGTTTTCTAAACTGCAAAGTCCCAGACTTTTCAGACTTTCCACCTAGGGGAGATGTTCCAACACTCTCACCATCATGGTAGGTCTCCCCAGCCCTGCAACGCCCTTTTAGTTAAAGGTCTCAACTTGAAGGTTGCAGCCCTCTACTGGGCTTTGTTTCAGGATTACATGAGCAGGAAGTCCGGAAAAGTGCTTGTATTAACCCCTTCTTCCTCCCTAACAGAAGCCTCCGACGCCTAGATGTCTCCGACCTCCCCTCTGTTCGCAACAAAAGTTTGGTTCAAATCTTGCTAGAAGAGATGTTGCCCCAGTGTGAAGTTGTTGGGACCTGCTACGACAACGAACTCTCTCTGTCCACCGAACCCAACGCTCTCCAGGGTCCAGTTCAGGAGCCGCGGGGAGCAGCCTGCATTCAGAAAACCAGCGAGGTCCCTGCATGAGAGCTACAGGAGAAGGGTTTGGAGAGGTTTCTTCTCTCCCCAGATCTCTCTTTGCATTCGTAGGAGGAAAGCAAAACAACAAATAAAACCAAATGAGTAGGTATAAACTCCACATGGACTTCAGCAAGTTAATATTTCCAGCAGTCACCCTTATAATAAATAGAGCCTCCATGTTCAGAGGCAGTATGCCTCTGGGTTCTTTGATTGTGGGCATTAATTTTAATAAAATTAAATGAAGTTTCGAAGTAGCCAAAAATAAACCAGCAGGCCATGCCCTGAACTTGCAGGCTTGCTTGCAAATTAGCTCCTCCTTTGACTGGTCTGCTGATTGTCATGCACCCTTAGTTGTGTTTAACTTCCTGGAAAGTTTCATTGTTTTACTTTAAACTGGGGGGGGAGGGTGCCTTGTCTTTATCTGATTCCAGCCAAACCGCTGTCCCAGTCCACCTGAGCGAAAATTTAATCTAAGCCAGCGTTAAGTTACAGCAAAGTATAACCCTGCACACACCATAAAACTTGCCATAAAGTCAGCAAACCTCTTGGGTTGCCTTGGCAGTATACAAGAGTTAAAGTAGACTGTTTCTGAACATGGAAGCTCTGTCACGGTTTAACTTTCCCCTGAGGAGGGCCTACACTGTTTATCATAAGCCAACATGGTTGGGCGGCCTCTCAGGTTGCCTTAGCAGTATCCAGGAGTTAAGGCAGACTGCTTCTGTACATTTCAGTGTGGGTTCGTGTTCTTCTGAGCAGCTCTGCTTATCGATTGATGCCGTTCCGATGTTTACACACTGTGGCCCCCAAAATAAGGGTCTTGCCGAATGCAGAGCAGAAATTTGAGTGAGGACAGGCAGATGCTTTGGTACCTGGTATGACAAATGGGTGGGGAGGAAAAGGTTAAAAAGCAAATTCCACTTACCCCTTTATGCCAAGTAAAAACAGCCCCCTTCATCTGGCTGGCCTGCTGCAGAGGTTCTTGCTCTATCTGCCAATCTGTTGTAGGGTTGGGAGCTTTGGCGGCCAAAGTGGCCATTCCAGCCTGAAGCAGCCAGCAGCTTGACAAACGTGTCCAGAGCACAGCAACAAAGATGGTGACTGGCTTGGAGACCAAGACATATGAAGAAAGGTTGGGGAAGCTTGGTCTGTTTAGCCTGGAGAGGAGATGACTGAGAAGGGATCTGATAACCATCTTCAAGTATTTAAAAGGCTGCCATATGGAGGATGGAGCAGAATTGTTCTCTCTTGCCATGGAGGGACAAGCCAGAACGAATGGGATGAAATTAATTCAAAAGAAATTCCATCTAAATATCTGGAAGAAGTTCCTGATGGTTAGAGTGGTTTCTCAGTGGGCTTCCTCGCGAGGTGGTGGGTTCTCCATCTTTGGAAATTTTTAAACAGAGGCTGGATAGCCATCTGATGGAGAGGCTGATTCTGTGAAGGCAAAGGGGTAGCAGGTGACAGTAGATGAGTGATTGGGATGTGAGTGTCCTGCATAGTGCACGGGGTTGGACTAGATGACTCATGAGATCCCTTCCAACTCTATGATTCTATGAATTGGAATACTAGAATTGAGGGGATCAGTCTATTCAGAAGGGACAAACTCTATGATTGTATGGAACGGCTGCTTCGGCTGCTGAAGCGCCAACCCTATGTCAAGCATTGCAAGAACTCACAACAAGGTTCTTTAATAAAGAAAGCGTTTATTGAGAAGTTGCTTCATACACCTAAGCTAAAAAAGTCAAATCTGCCTGAGACCACATTTGCCTCCCCTTTTCAATAGTGTTCTCCTGCCCAAAACTTGAAAGTTCCCAGGGAAGGGGGAGAGGGGGCACCAGGTGCCATAAACCATAGTGTTACTTCTCGCACGTCCTTGGTCGTCTCCGGACAAGATAAGAGGTTATGGTTACAAAAGGCAGACCCAGCCGGCAGGTTCAAAAGACAAATAATTCACAGCTTCCTGAGATAGCAGGATGCAACAAACAGTTTCGATTTCAGGCATGCAAGCATAATATATGGGCCCTGGGTTACAAAGCGGCCCCAGGAAAGGAAAGGCAAAAGGCAAAGCAAACAAACATGGAGAAACCCATGTCAACTTATGGCAGGAACAGGCACTGATCCTGACACCCTAATTGTGCTGCCTCAGGACCAGCAGGCACTGCCAAGCTCAGCAGGATGTGGGCCTGTCAGCCACTTCGTCCCCTTGTTGACAGTTTTGGAAGCCCCAGGTGTGGCACAGGTGAGACCAGCCTGCTGGGAGCTCTGCAGTCACATTTGCTGATGAAAACAAAGCCAGCCGCCCTGCAAGTCCAGACTGGTCATGAGATGCCCCAAATCCCCCCAGGATCCGCCCGCGCACTGCGGCTGCAAAAAAGAACTTGAAACTTTAAACACAATTTTTTCACATGTAACTAAACAACTTCTTTCTCTCCTTTGGCACAGAAATGAATCTGAATAAAAGCAGAATTGCAAGGTGCTAATTCCGGCACCGGTACTCGAGAAGAAAAACGGTTTTCCCATTGAAATGTTTAGCAGTGCATTCTGGATTGTTCTGCTGTAGTAAAAACACTTCTTAACCCCTCCCCCTCTACTCCACCCATCTTGAGCAGTGGATAGGCTGTTGGATGTTGAGGACGGAGATCCAGTTTTAAATTCCCCCTCAGCCTGATTTACCTGTCAAAGTGTTTGCAAGGATAACTTACCAAACAAGGGGCTACATATGCTGCTCCTGGACAGGAGGGGGGGGGGAATGTAAGGTATGCATCTCCCTTCATATCCTCAGGATCTGGGATGGGGAGCTAGAAATGGCTGCTTTTCATTTACAGGTGTGATAAGCCATTCTATTTCCACCTAATTATGTAGAAAGGGAAAGTCTGATCTAGCGAAATCTCTTGTTCCTGGGCAGGGGTCCCCAACACGGTGCCCCAGCAGGCACTGATGCCTTTTCTGGTGCTGGTCAAACATTGTTAGGAATTGGGTGGCATCAAGTCAAGCTTTTACCCAGCGAAGTATCTGATTGGCCGTTAGAGATTTGATTGGCCATGAGGTTTTTTTTCAAAATGCTGATTGGAATTAAAGCTGCAGCTCACTCTGCCTCTTGCTGCCGCCATTCTGCAGCTGTCATTTTGTGGCAGGGCCACCACACTGCATCAGGATCTCAAAGGTGCCCCCAAATTCTGGAAGCTTTGGATCCCATGTTCTCGGCTAAATTAAGAAAAGGATATTGTTTGGCAGACAGGGTGGCTGTTGTGGGGAGAGGAAAGGGAAGGTGATGGTAGAGAAAAGCAGCATATGAGAACCAACTCTCCTCCTCCTCCTCTTGACTGAGCAGTAATATCAGGGCTCTCAGCCTCACCTACCTCACAGGGTTGTGGGGAGAGGAAAGGGAAGGCGACTGTAAGCCGCTTTGAGACGCCTTCTGGTAGAGAAAGGTGGCCTATAAGAGCCAACTCTAGGATTGTGCGTTCAGCTTGGTTCAGCCACCTCAGCAATCACTGAAACTCGAAGCAGCACAGAGGAGGCCACTGGTGCAGAGAGGAGGGGCGGTGGCAGTGTGCCAGCTGGCAGCCACCGCTGCTTCTCCTCTTCATGCTGCAGTGCTGGCTGCCTCTGCCTGCAGTGATCACTGAGGAGACTGAACTGAGCCGAAGTGCACACCCCTAAACTCTTCTTCTTCTCCTCCTCCTCCCCCTCCCACCCTGGTGACTCCACAGGCCGGCCATGCATGGTTTTTCTCTGTCATGCCGCCAAATCCCCCAGCTTCACAAATGGGCAAGGCAACCAACCTCCAAGTGGTGCCTGGAGTTCTCCTGGAATCGCCACTTCTCTCTAGACCCCAGAGCTTAGTTCCGTTGGAGTAATTGGCAGGTCTAGAGGGGTGGACTCTGGACACTCCTCCCCCAAATCTTAAGAAATTTCCCAAGCCCAGGTTGGCGGCCCAAAAAAGCCATTGGCTTTGAGGTGGATTTCCTGCCCTGGATGGGGATTTTGTAATCCCACGAACCGCAGAAACCGTCTTCGGTGCTGACTGTAAAGATCAAACCGTAGCTCAGCTCTGGGGTGTGCATTCTGTAGAACAAGCCCTAATGGCCTCTCCCTCCGTGCAGAGCCATTAGAGTGCTTAGCATTTCAGCCTCTCCCCCCCCCCCCCCTCCATTCCAGCCTTTGACTGCATTTCCTGCTCTCTGGGGCCCACTGGTTTCTTGAGCGGAGCCATAAAGGGACTGTATGCCTCCACAATTTCAGGATGGTAAGGGATTGAGGGAGGCAACAACCGAAGGAGAGGAAAGAGCGTATATGTATTCTTATTTGTTTCCTAACGTGTCCCTGGCTCGCCCTCCTCTGCCTGCCCTGGAACTTTATTTATATACCGCCCTGAACGTAAAAAGCTCTGCATACAGAGGCAGTCTACTGGTGAGCAATGGACCAAACATCTGGGGAAATAGCTGCTCCAGCACCCTTCCTTGTCAAGTGTGTTGACAACTAGCTGGGAGCTGTCAGTTTTTGAGAACCAGCAAGATGGGCTTTGTATTCCAGGGCTAATGTTAAAGTGCAAAGTTAGGGTGACTGTTTTGGCCCCTTGGGCAGTGAATGGCTTGGACCCTGGGGAGAGCTCACAGCTCAGTGATACACAGAGTGTTCACATTGTGTGCTGAAGGCTGTGGGTCCCAGGAGAGAAGTGGGAAGAGAAAGGTCCTTTGCAGCTGGGGATCCTGGAGAACTGCCACCAGTGGCTTAGGTGGACCAATGCTTTGACTTGGTATAAGGCAGTTTAATTGTTCCGTGCTGATTGCCCACCAGGAAAGCTCAATAGTAACCTCCATGTCTAGGGGAAGGCTCCCTCTAAGTACAAATATGATGCGGGAAAGATGCCTCATTCGTAGGTTACGTGGATCTTCCCAGACACTGGGCATTTCTGGAATGACATCAAGAGGAATGGGCCTTGGTCTGATCCAGCAGGAATTTAAGACAGTACTTCTGGTTCCTTTGGGGCATTTGCTGACTGAGCCCAATGTCATGCTCTCAGCCTCAGGGTAGAGAGGCCGAGGCCTTCCCTGCTGGGTCAGGTCAGGGAGAGGGCCCATCTAGTCCAGCCGACCCCCTCCCAGTTCCCCTGGAGGTCCAGCCACAGGGCAGAGAGACCGAGGACTTCCCCAGATGTTACCAGCTGATTCTTGGATTCAGACATTCCCCTCAGGCCCCATGTCTGGTAACTGTTGACCTCCATGAATCCACCTAACCCCCTTTTTGAGCTCTTTATCCCAGTGGCCATCACAACATCCTCTGGCAGCAAATTCTGCCTTTAACTCACTTTGGGCAAGAGTCCAGGTCCCATGGATCAGGACCCCATCTTTCCTTGCTTTTCCTGCTTCTTCTCTCCACCCAGGGCTGCGGCAGCCCACTATAGCACGTGCCAGGCACCGAGGATGTTCTCGCACCGTTTTATTTTTAACGGCTAATTTCCCCCCAGTCGAGACTCCCTTTTATCGCTTCGCAGTGATTCTCATAATAGATGTGACTCAGGCATGGAACACAACACATTCTTCCCTCCCTCCCACATACAAATACACACACACACACACTCACAACACACGCACGCTGCCTTTGCCCTGCCCTGTTATTTCTCTCTCTGCTGGCAGTGTTGGCAAGTCTGGAGTTGTTCGGTTTGACTGGGCTCCAGGTTGGCGTGGCTTCCCAGTCCAGCCCAAGAGAGCTTTTGCAGAAGGTAGGTTTTGGGGTGTGTTCACTGGGAGAGGTGAGGCAAGGAAATTGTGTCAGATGGGGAGGTGTGCTGGGGGGAGCACATCACTAAAAATGGGAGCTCTCTGCACTGGCCTTCAGGCCATGCCTGGGGCTGTGAAAAGTGCCATCAAGCCATAGCCAACTGACAGCAGTCTGGGAACAGTTTTTAAGGCTGGAGGCAAATAAGAATTGCAGAGTTGAGAAGGGCCATCAAGGCTGTCTGGTCTAGCCCCCTGCTTAATGTAGGATTGACCTCAAGCATCCCTGGCACATGTCTGTCCAGCTGCTGCTTGAAGACTGCTGGTGGGGGGGGGGCTCCACCTCCTTAGGCAGCCCATTCCACTGCTGAACGATTCGGACTGTGATGGATTTTCCCCCTAACCTCTAGCTGGTCCTCTCCCCTGTTGCCGCCTCTGAGCAACAGCTTTTCAAATACTTCAAGAGAACAATCCTGACCCTCTCCACCAAACCCCCCTTCTCTGGCTTGGACGTTCCTAAGCAGGGGCGTAAACTTTGGTGGGCTAAGCGCTCAACCCCTCCCCTGGACTACCAGTCCCAACTCATATTGACAGACAGGGGCTGCCCTGCTGCTGTATCAACAGGCAAAAGCAGCAAAAAACCCCACTCTGCAGGAAATACAACCCTCCATGTTTGCCAGAGGAAGCCAGGAGAAGGCATCTGTTTTGGGATGGTTGGTTTGACTGTGGAGAGAGAAGAAACTTCCCCCCATCTAGAAGGAGCACATCAGCAGTGGCTGTGACAAAATGTGCATACTGCAATTTACAATATGTGTGTCCTTGTTCAAGTCTCGTGGATCTCAGACCTCTGCCGTTCAGTCTTTGTGGCTGGCTCTATGCAGCGGAATGGTCTCCGCGCTGTCACATGAACTCCGCTCCTCAAAGACAGAGGTCCTTGGGATAGGCGGGAAAGGGTCAGGCCGGGAAGAGCACCTCCCAAACCTGAACAGTGTGCAACTTAAAACTGCACAGTTGGCCAGGAACTTAGGCATGATCTGTGATGCTTCCTTAACCGTTGAAGCATCCTTACTGGAGGGAGTGGGAAGGAGGGGCCCTGCCTATTTAAACCTTTGCCACCCTCACTGCCAGGGTGCATGGTAGGGAAGCATGGCCAGCTGACAGCACTTCCTGGTACCTCGAAGCCTGAAAAAATATTTTAGCATTACCCCCACGGACCAAAGGGTAAAAAAGATGACCAAAACAAAATCTCCCTGCAGATAGAAAACTAGCAATAGGTTGGGCTCAGTCCTTTCTCCTTGTGGGGCTAGATGCTTTATTTTGCAAGGAGGCTGTTTTTAAAAAACAAACCAACAAAAAGTTCAGGGATCAAAGGTGACTCTTCTGGACCCTTGCAAGTAGTCCTGTGAATCATCTCTCAGCTTGCTCCCTGCCTAGACGAGGGCTGGTTCTGCATTTAGTTTGTTTTTTCTGTTGTCAATCCTGCTGAATTCAGATTGATTTAAACCCGGGTCTTCCTTCTTCCTATCCCCCCCCCAAATCGAAACAAAGTGTTCTGCACTTGATTGGGGAAGCTGGGAGGGGGGGGAGAGTGGTGGTCGTGAAGGTGCTTGTTTTTTTTTTTTCCTGAATGAGTGGGGGGGAGGGTCAGGTGAAGTCCGGCTATTAAGGAATGTTTATTAGCCAGAGCAAGCTCGGGGAGGAGCCAAGTGCTACTTGTTTCTTTTCATAAAACGGCAGGAGGTGGGGGGAGCCAATAGCAGCCTCACGAGGCAAATCTCTGCTGAGAGATGTGGGCTTCTGGAGTGCAGTCGCTTTAAAACAGGGCAAAAATAAGTCTTTGGCGGGAAGTCTTTGAACTGATGCCCAGCCAATCAGGGACAGACTGCTTCTCAATGTCATTGTTGCAGGAAGTTGATCCAGCAAAACACTGAACATCTACATGATAATGGGGGCTTTTAAAGGTGGTTTTTCAAATATATCGACTTATATCCAGTCCTGGATATTGTGGGGATCAATCATGGATGTTGCAGAGGGAAATGTTAAAGTGCCCCAAATCAAAATGAAAATTGAATACAGTGCAGAGGGAAGGGGTTATTCGGGCTGGGAGAGGATAAAAATCAAAGCGCAGACTCAAACCAGATCTTTCTTAGAGGGTTTCCTGAAGGGAAACGGTCCCTTTGGGAAGGATTGGGAGCATCATGCATGGGTCACACCCACCATTGCACAAGCATTCAGAGAATTAGTTCCCACATTATCCTCTTACATCATGGGTGTAGTAATTACTAATAAGGCTTCCCAAATTGCCACACATCTGAGCATGAAGTGTCACCTGTTCAGTTCCCTCAGAAACTGCCTGAGGCTCCGGTAGACAAAACTTCCTTCGCCCAGATTCTTTTCACTGAAATCTTTGACCTGGTTTACACACTTTCTCCTCGACTTCATCTTTTCTATTTTCCCACCTCTCACCCAGTTTGTCCCATGTGTCATTTGCAAACAGTTTAATAAAATATTTCCTGCTGGATTACCTGGCTGGGATGGGTGAAAGATGAATCCTCTTTTCAGCCTAGGGCTGAGAACGTTCCCCAAAATTCAGCACACCAAGGAAGTGCTACCAACTCATTTTGACACCAGCTGGAAACTGAAAAACCCAACTTAAAAATAAAACAGCCTGTGTCTTTGAGCAAACAGGAAACAAAACTCCCTAAAAATACAAGTGTTGCTTTTTTGGGGATTGTTTTTTTTAAAGGCACAGGAGAATTTTGTTCTTGTTTTCTTAAGACCTGAGTCAGGACAATAAACATTTGGTCTTAACCTAACTCTGAAGATCAGAGTCCAGTAGCACCTTCAAGACCAACAAAGATTTATTCAGGGCATGAAGAGTGTTTGCACTCGAAAGCTCACGCCCTGAATAAATCTTTGTTGGTCTTAAAGGTGCTACTGGACTCTGATTTTATTGTGCTACTTCAGACCAACACGGCTACCCACTTGAATCTAACTCTGAAGATGCTAGGGTGTTACTGAGCTCAGCTAACTGGGGATCCTGGTTATCTTTCCTTCGAATAATGCAGTATTTCCCAACTTTTTTACCATTGAGAAACTCGAACAACATTCTTCTGGTTTTGAGAAACCCTAGAAGTGGTGCGATCCTGCAGAATATGGTTGGGAGAAGCAGAATTGAGTACATGCCCACCTGGGGCCCCTCCTCTTCCCAACCCCTCCAGGCCTATCATTGGCCACTTTGGGGGGGGGGGCAGGTCAACATGACCATATATGGTCATATCACCCAATTAATGTTTTTAAAATATATTTTAAAATGTATTTTAAAATGAATTAACTGCCACCCATTTGGGAAACCCTTTCAGGGCCATCAAGAAACCCTGGGATTTAATGGCTGAGAAAGCCTGACATAATGCAATCCACCTCTCCCCGCCACCCAGGAGTTACTTATGACAGATCCCCATGAATGGCCCAAAGCAGTCTTTGAACTCTTGCAAGATGCATGCCCCCTGACAAGTTAAACTGATTTGCCCTGGTGGTTCTGACTTTGTGGTGTTCTTACTTCACCCTCCAGTGGTAACTATTAAGACATATTTTCCCTCTCTCTGGCAACTCGCACAGAACAGGACAATAGGAGAATGACCATGCCAAAAACACAAGCTGGTTTCTCAGGAAAAAAAGTTCTCCCCTTGAGGGTCTGAACTACATGGGCACTTGGGCTGATCCAGCTGTATTGTTTTAAACAAACTTTGCCTTTGATCAGCACATGCTTACAAATAGTTACTCAACTAGTCACCTTTGGAAATTTGCACTGTAATCCAGGCGACCAGTTCTACAAATGTCAGGTCCATTCCGCACAACTTTAATGTAGCTTGCAAATTGTAAACGCTACTAATTTGCAGTTCCGCAAGATGTCGGACACAATCTGCAACACTCCTGAAACAGTCCCGCGAAAAGAGATTCGGTGTAGCACTTAAAGGGAAATCGGGAAAAGTGGATTCACCCTCCGAAAAGCGCTACACTCTTGAAAACAATCTGCAACACTAGCGAAAAAGATCTTTGTGTTCCCATTGTTGCGGTTCCAACCAAGTCCCTCCCCCTGGCTCTCTCCTCCGAACTTCTGGCCATTTTTTTTTTTCTCAGAGCAAGCAGAAAGCAATGAACCAGCGAGGCTTCATTCACCCAGCGAGGCTTCTCCGGCTACAGTCCCTCCACAGAAGTGCTTTAAAGCTCCCCTAAGTTCCCAAGCACAACACAGCCCCGTTTGCTTTATTTTCCCTTTATTTTCGGCAGAAAATCGCTCCCATGCAGGGGGGGGATTTTTTTTTCACTCGGGGGAGCGTCGTAACGATGACTTACTAGCTCACACGCCAGCTAGATGGGTTTCTACATGAGGAGGAATCAAGGCATATTAGTTGCAACATGTTTTTCTTTTTTTAAAAAAAACCCTGTTCTTAAAGGGAAAGGGGCTTTTCGGGAGCATGATAACAACCACCCATTGGCTGTTCGTTTGATTGACGGCCAGGGGCGGGATCAAGCACAGAAAAAATCGCTTCCTTTCTAGCGATTTTTGCGAGACCGGAAACCTGTGGGGAACAAATGAAACGCTACTGGATTCCACTACAAAGGCAGGTATGCATAACGCCGAGATTGCACTTTTAAAAATAGCGTTTCCGCTTTGTGGAACCAATTGGCAACATTGGTCCTTGTACAGAAGCACCCTCAGTTTACGACCAGTTTAAAGCTTCTAAGGCAGGCTTTTTCAACCAGGGTTACATGAAACCCTGAAGTTAATTCATTTTTTATTGATTTTTAAAATTAGTTAAACATTTCTTCGGTAATATGATCACATAGAAGAAGGCTTCTGTGGGTTCCAGGTTCCAGGGACAACAAAAGTAATGAACAAGGACCTACCACATCTGTCACTAGAAGGCAAAATCACAAAACTTATTTTGGCCATATCATGTGATCCAGCTCAATGGAGAAAGCAATTATGCTCGGATTAGTCAGTGGAAAAAGGAAACCAGGCCAACAAAAAACACAGTGGCTAGAGATGATCAAAATGGACACTGGCCAGAGCATTTTAGAACTAAAAGAAGCGGTGCAAGATCAAAAATCATGGTGACAGTTGAGCCATAGGATCTCCAAGAGCCAGGGGATTTCCGCACCCATTAAAAATAGTGAAATGCTTGCCTTTTGTTGTCATTATTTTGGCCCCTCCATATAATGCTGCCAACATGCAGCGTCTGGGCAGTAAACAGTTGGCTACATCTTCCATTTTAAAGCACTAGTTGGTGAATCACCAAAAGTGGATTCCCCAACCTATGTAGTGCTATCTAATAGAGAGCAACCAGCAGCCAACCAGCCAAAGAAAGGTATAGAGGCAAAGGCTATCTCCACCTGTAATGTTCTGCCCTCACACCTGCCTCCCTCTCCCTTATCCCGAAGATATTTTTTTTTAAGCAAACTGCCTGGAGCAACAAATAGGCATACAAGTATGCAAGCAAAGCCAAAAATGATTTTCCCCTAAAGTTGTAACACAAAGCATGCCTCTCTGAAGTCCCCCCCCCACACACAAATCAGGAACATTTTCTGTTTAATCTTAAGTTTCAAGACTTGTGATTCCATAATGAGTGGCATTAAAAAAGCACTATGCATCTGTTATTAGATGCATAGGCATTTATATGGAGAAGAATTGAATTTTTAAAAAATTAGCAGGCATTGCAGGCCCTTTAAAACATTGAGAAAGGGGACTGGTTGCCTGGCTTGATTGAGAGTTGCGTGTAAAGTACGTTGCTCTCTTCCTCCATTTCAAGCAGTGCTTGTGGAGGGTGAGAAGCACAGAAAGTCGGCAGGAGGGGCCAGGAGGCGCAATTATATTTAGCATTACGCCATTTGGCTGGTGTAACACTATTTATACAGTTGTGCAAAAATGCCCTCAGACCAACTGAATGGCTGACATCATCATGACTATATATGGTCATGTAGATCCACTCCTTCCTCTCAAAATGGCCAATGATGGGCCTGGAGGGGGTGGGGTGGGGAGGGGCCCCAGGTGGGCGTGTCCACAGCTATGCTTCCCAACCTCATCCTGCACAATTGTGCTGCTTCTGGGTTTTTTCGAAGCCTGACGAATGTTTCAGGGGTTTCCTACCAGTAAAAATGTTGAGAAAGGTTGTTCTAAGGCTATACCATACCAAAATGATTAATTTCTGTGCGAGAATCACAAGAAGTTGATTGGCTATAGCTCCTGCCGGAAATGTGGGTAAAGGGCGGATCAAACATGCTTGGCCTGGTTTCAAAGCAGAGGTTGGGGTCACCTCTAGCTGTTCTGTCATGAGGCCCTCAATCCTAACCAGTTTGGTGTAGTGGTTAGGAGTGCGGACTTCTAATCTGGCATGCCAGGTTCGATTCTGCGCTTCCCCACATGCAACCAGCTGGGTGACCTTGGGCTCGCCAGGGCACTGATAAAACTGTTCTGACTGGGCAGTATCAGCGCTCTCTCAGCCTCACCCACCCCACAGGGTGTCTGTTGTGGGGAGAGGAATGGGAAGGAGACTGTAAGCTGCTTTGAGCCTCCTTTGGGTAGGGAAAATCGGCATATAAGAACCAACTCTTCTTCTTCTTCTAACCTGGGTATAGTCTGCATGGGGCTTTTTACCCACTCCCAGTTTGAATAAATCCCTCCCGTCTACACTGAATTCAATTTCCATTTTGATTTTGGGTGCTTTAAATATTCCCTCTGCAACATGCATGATTGATCTAGAGTGACCCTGTGTTTCCCCCGCGATATCCAGAAGTGGATATAACCCTTGATATTTGAAAAAATCATCATTGGTAAGTGTGCAGATTTCTGCTTTTTGCCTGAGCTTTTTGTGAATTAGTTTCCTTTTGCGAATTAGTTTCCTTGCGAATTAGTTTCCTTTCCTGTACCTCATAGCAAAGTAGTCTTCCCTGATTTGCTAGGGCGTCAGTTCAAAGACTTCCTGGTTCCCAACTGCCCAGAGCTGTAGGGAAGGGTGGTATAAAAAGCTAAATAAATAAATAAAGCTTGTCTTAATGTGACTGCACTCCAGAAGCCCTAACTTCTCTCAGCAGAGATATATCTCTTGGATATATTAGCCCTCCTCAGCTGTCTCCAGTCCTCTCCCCCATGTTCAAGAAAAGAAAGAGACTCCTGCTGTGCTTGGCTCCCTCCCCCCCCCCCCCCCAGTTCTGAGCTTCCCCAATCGAGTGCAAAACACTTTCTGTTTCAATGGGGGGGGGGTAATAGAGGATCACCCAAATTCAAATTAGGGTTGGGCGCTTCGGCGCCCAAAGCGGCCTGTCTCTTCCGGCGCAGTGAGCGCTGTTCCGCGGGGGGGGGGTACGGGCGTGAGCCGAAGCACCCAACCCTAATTCAAATTGATCTGAATTCTGCAGGTTATACAATGGAAAAAACAAAGTAAGTGCAAAATCAGCCCTGGTGATAGTTCAGCCTCTTTTTTAACTGCTTGGCAAGCTTTGCTCCCCCCCCCCTCCCCATGGACTATTGTTAGGAAGTGTTTGCTTTTCTGGCGCACTGATCCATCCCTGCCAGGCAGAAGACAAACCTGCTCTCTCCCCAACTCTGATACAGGTTTAGGGGGCACTGGGAATGCAGGGTTGCCAGATCCATGTGGGAAAAGTCCTGGAGATTTGGGGATGGATTCTGGGGAAGCTGGGGGAGTCACTCAGTGGAATACCATGCCAAAGAGCCCACCTGTCAATGCAGCCATTGTTTTAGGAATGCCAACTTCCAGGTGGGACCTGGGGATCCCCTGGCATTGTAGCTCATCTCCAGGTGACAAAGATCAGTTCCCCTGAAGACAAGGGCTGCCTTGAAAGGTGTATAATTGCCTTCTACTCCACTGAGGTTCTGCCCCACCCCAAATCCTGCCCACCCCTGCCTCTACCCCTGAAGTCCCCAGGTATTTCCCAACCCAGAACTGGCCATCCTAGAATTGAGCTCTGTCATCTGGAGATGAACTGTAATTCCAGGGGATCCCTACTGGGAATGAAATAGTTGTCTCTGAGGCTAGAAAGAATGACATGTTTTTGAGCATGTGCAGAATGCTTTTTTAAAAATTGGGGTGTGATCATTCCATGAAGGCTTTCGCTGGAGCCATGGAGTTTCCTGATGAGCTTGGAGAAATGCTTGCTAGCAGTCTAGGCTGGCACAACCTATCAGGGGCATGCTGCAGCCTGACAGGTTTAGCAAGGCCACTGTTTTTGCAGTTGCAAGGGGCAAAAAAGGTCCAGGCTTGGCTAACCCCTGGGAGGTGGTTAAACATTGGTTTGGCAAGCCTCAGGCCATGTAAGCCATCCTGGTGATGCAGTCTCCTGGTGACCAGCAGGAAGGGGAAAGGGCAGGAACAGGTCTGTCAGGTTTTCCGTCAAAGGAAGAGGTGCAGAGACCAGTGGGGAGACGTGGCAACACAAGGAAAACTCAACTCTGCCATGCCAGGTGATTGACTGCAAACTCTCCACATTGCCTACCTCACAGGGTAGTTGTTGGGAGGATAAAATGGCAGGGGAATGGGGAGAAAAGTAAGTAAATAATAACCCAGAAAATTACTGTTATTGCCTCTTATGATGTAGAGGTGGCCGAACTTTGGCTCTCCAGAGGTCCATGGACTATAATTCCCATGATCCTGGGATCCAGTTTGGCCAGCCTAGGGTTTCCAACCTCCAAATGGTGGCTGGTGATCTTCCAAGATGACAATTGATCTGTAGGAGGCAGAGATCACCACCCTGCGAGAAAATGGCTACTGTGGAAGGTGATATTATACCCCACTGAAGTCCTGCCCTCCTAAGGCTCTCCAGATCTGCAGGAACTTCCCAAACTAGAGTTGGCAACCCTGTACGTCAGTGAGAAATTTGGTTGGTGGGGGCAGCGGTGATCCTAGCCTGTCAGTTTTTACTCTGGACTTGCTTTGCAAAATACTCTGGGAGGGCCTTGTGGTTCCCTCTCTTCCCTTTTATTCCCTCAACAACAACCTTGTGAGGCAGGCGAGGCCTCCCAGCGAGCTTCATGGGAGAGCTGGGATTTGAATCTGGCTCTTCCAGATCCTACCCCAATGCTTTAAACACTGCACACCAGGGGTATTTTTCAAACCTCGTGTTTTTCTCCTGTCCCCAGCACTTACATCTTTAGTTGGTGCATGAGCTGCACATTCTAAAATTCATGCCAGGCAGCATTATACACAGCCCATCCACTGTGCCAGGAGAAAGAATGGGTGCCGATGCCTCCCTCAGCAGGGCATGGGTAAGGGCAAGGTGGTATGGATCTTGAAGAGAGGAAGCCCGTTTATTTATACCCCGCTTTTCACTACCTGAAGAAGTCCCAAAGTGGTCGACAATCGTCTTTCCCTTCCTCTCACCACAACAGACACCCTGTGAGGTAGGTGGGGCTGAGAGAACTCTGGGGGAACTGCTCTGTAAGAATAGTTCTAAGAGAACTGTGACTGGCCCACGCTCACCCAGCCAGCTGCATCTGGAGGAGGATGGGGAATCAACCCAGTTCTCCAGAGTACAGTCTGCCACTCTAACCACCATACCATGCTGGTTGTCTTGGAGCGGCCAGCTCCAGGTTAGGAAATTCCTGGCAATATGGAGACAGAGCCTGGGGAGGACAGGGGCCTCACCCCCCCCCCCCCCGCCAAAGAAGCCATCCTCCCCAGGGGAACCAATCTCTGTCTCTGTTCCCTTTCACAGCAGGAAGGTCTCACGGCCACATTGTGCAAAGCAATCAGTGGGAACTTGGGCAGAAGAAGAGGAGCTGTGATTCCAGGAGATCCTCAGGTCCCCCCCCCCCCCGGAGGTTGGCATCTTTACCGGATCCTCCGGCCCCCGTGGACTTTGGCCTTGCCCGCTTGAGAGTGTCCATTTGTCAGGCGGAGACCCACCGAGGCGCTCCCCGAGGCACAGGCTTTTCCCAGCCGCCAGGGCAGGCCTCTGGGAGGCGGCTGCAGACAGCCCTTCACCCGCCGCCCTGGCCGCATGCAGATTTGACAGGAGATGGAATAGGAAGACGCTTTGAAGACAGGCCACTCCCTTGGCCAAGCGCCTCTCCTGCTGCCCGTCTGCTTTCTCCCTTCCTCGCTAAAGGGGAGAAGGTGTGTGTGGGGGGGGGGGGGTGGATCCAAGTTTAATTTTAGGCCCTGCCAGAAGCGGTGGGCGGCTTTCGTCACTCATTTTGGGGTGGCGGGATGGGTGTCTCTGGAGTGCGTTCACAGTAAGACACCCACACCGCCTGGAGCCACAGGAGGGAGAGAGCGGGGAACTGAGGGAAGCGGAGGAAAGGGAGGCAGGGAAGAGACATCCTCCGAGGAAGGTAAGACCGGGACTGCTGTGCATGTTTCCCACAGGGATGAGCCCCCATTATAAAAGTTAAAATGTGCCGGACGAGTCAAGGGCGCATGGTGGTTGGATTATTTGACAGACCTGACTGGAAGGTGCGGCTGTTGCTGAGACGGCATTTGGCTTCAAAGAAGCGGAAGAAAAAGAACGGAGCAGGGAAGGTCCGGCCGCCCGTTCCTTGAATGGCTGTGGCTTGTGAATAAGGAACGGAAGGAGCGCGTGAAAAGCCCGTCCTTGCTCTGGGGCAAGTGGGCTCCTTTGTCAGTGGGACGCATGGAGTCCGTCGGCAGCCAGGAAAGCCCGGGCCGGGCGCAATGACTTTGGAGTGGGTCTCAGCAATTCTTCTGCCTCTCCCATAGCATGACGGTTGAAGTGCTTCATGGCCGGGGGCAGTGGAGAAGTTCCCACAGGTTGTTTTGTGCTGTGGGCATGGGGGGAGGGCGTGCTGAGGGAACCCCCCAAAAGTTGTGAAATCTCTTCCTGTTGTGAAAGGGGTCTGGACCCACACGGTTCAGGTTCAGAAGCGGCTGGCATGCGGGCTGGAACTCAGGACCTTTCATTTCATCCTCCACACACATGGAAGAGAGTTCCACTTATTATTACATTTATTTATTTATTTATACTTTTCTTTTGCGTTTTTTCTGCAGACTCTGTGTAACGCTGTGAGGGGTCAGCTGGTGCTACGAATACCTGGGTGTCTCCCTGTCCTGAAAGCTAAGGGCTGCCTCCAGGTCTCCATTTGCCTTGTAGGTGTGCAGATTCCTTGTTGTCTTCCTGCCATGATTAGTGGCTGGGGGCTGATGCTTTTCAGTGTGCCCCCATGGCCTGCAGGCCAGGTTCGGAGGTGTGGAATTCCCGCAGGGCCTCCGCACAGGTCCTATCACACCCCATGTTGGGTGGCCAGCTTCGGAGCCAGGAAGAATTTTATAAATTTTATGAATCCGGGTTGCATTCTTCCTGGCTCCAAGACTGGCCCACCCAACGTGGGGCATGATAGGACCTGTGCCAAGGCCCCTCCTATTTTGAACCCCTCCTGGAAGGAACGGTCAGCGATGGATGTTCAGGGCGAAGAAAATAATCTTGGCAGCTCTTGGGAAATGGTGGCACCTTGGGGAGGGGCTGGCTGTGGCTTTGCCGAAGAGCAGCTGCTTTGCTCCCAGGAGGTTCCAGGTTCAATCACCAGCTTCTCTGGTGAAAGGTTTCTCTCTGAGACAGAGGAGAGGAGACCAGGCTGGATAGTTCAGTGGGCCCATGCACTGTCTGGGAGCTTCTTATGGAGGAATGAGACTGTGGCTTCTGGTCTAGGAAGGGTGTAGTCTGCACCGCACCCCGTCAAACAGATGGCTGACAGGCACTTCCAGGCAAAGATGGTGAGACTGTCCTCGAAAGACCACTTTTGTGTGCTGCTGTTGTCATATTTTATTATTTATATCCTATTTTTCACCCCAGTGGTTCACCCTTTTGTCTGTTTTACCCTCACAACAGCCCTGCCAGGTAGGCCCAGACGGTGTGACTAGCCCAGGGTCACCCAGCAAATGTCTGTGGCATGAGTCCCAGCACTCCCAAAACAGCACTTGTAATCACTCCACTGACGGGGGGGGGGGGGGATCTCCATTTGAATTCTCGCCAGCTAAGTGTCACAGACTTGGCTCCTTCACTCAGTTGTTTGATTTATGCCCCTCTTTCTTCCCAGTGGGAATCCAAAGCGGCTTAATGCCATTCTCCTTTCCTCCATTTTTATCCTCACCACAACCCTGAAATCTAGGCTGGGTTGAGCTTGTGCAACTTCAACAGCAGACTGGGCATTCAAACCTGGGTCCCCCAGAGGCTTGTCTGACCCTGCAGCCCCAGGGCTGACCTTACTATTCCAACGAGGCAGAGAACGGAGCTTGTTACATGTCCCTTTTATCAACTCAATGCGGGAATGTTCTTATTGGTTTCTAGGGGCCAGCTGTCATTTGAATTCCAGATCCCCATTGAAGACATCTGCTATGAAGACAGTGGAGTTGAGGATGAGCCGCTAGAACATCCCCCCCACCCCCCGCTGCTTCCACCTCTTCTTTGTATGCTCCATGGTGTTGAAGGTACAATAGAGTGGCTTTATTGTGGTGTGAACTAATGCTGCCAACCTCCAGGTGGTGGCTGGAGAGCTCCTGGTGACAAAGATCAATTCCCCATGAATAAGATAGATGCTTTGGAGGGTGGACTCCAGGGCCCTGTACCCCACTGAGGTCCCTGTCCTCCCCAGGCTCCACCCCCACATCCCCCGGAATTTCCAACCTGGATCTGGCAACCCTAATGTGAGCACTTAGAGCAATGTGCATGTCTTAACTGACAGAGCGAGAGGTGGGGATTGCCCTGTGGAATTCCACTTCCTGTTGATTTGCTTGTTGATGGATTCTCTGCCAGCCGTGCCAGGAAAAGAAACCAAATGCTAGTTTGGTGTGGCACAGAACAGATCTTTCATTGGGCACTGAGGCGTTTTGCGCATGCTCGATTTGGTTGTTTGGACCTCTGGGAGGGCGGATTCCCCCCCCACACACACACACACACAGGATTATAATGGGAAGTACTTGTCATCGTTTGCAGGCTAAAAGGGTCTCCTTCCAGAGATTACAAGTAGGGATGAAAGCTTCGGTGCGGTTTGGCCACCTCAGGGATCACGGAAGCCCCTGCCCTCTGCTCCTTGGCACTCGCCACCTCGGGTTTCGGTGATTGCCGAGGCAGTCAAACCATGCCGAAGGGATTCTTTCTGCAGCTGCCATTGTTTTGTGGGTGGAAGGTGTGGAACTCACTGCTGAACTCACTACTTTGTATTTCCATACCTGTATTATTCTTTATGCCAATAAAGGCTTTTTGTATCTGTCTATCACTGCTGCAGGGAGTGGCGGTGGCTACAAACCTAGAGAGCTTCAAGAGGGAAACATCTGGAGCAGAGGGCCCTCAGACGTTGAGAGGGAACCCTCTCTCTGGGTTAGGGATGCTCTGACTTCTTGTTGCTTGGGGGGGGGGTGACTGTGGGAGGGTTTCTGGAGTTCTGGCTCCACTGATAGACCTCTTGATGCCCCTTGAATTTTGGACTGGAAAGGCCATTGTGGTTAAGTTGGCTTCTATTCTGGTGAGCAGGATTTGATTCCCTGCTCCTCCACAAGCAGCCAGCTGGGTGACCTTGGGCTAGTCACAGTCCTGTTAGAGTTGTTCTCACAGAAGGGTTTTTCTCAGAGCTCTCTCTGTAGTGGGGAGAGGAAGGGAAGGCGATTGTCAGCTGCTTTGAGACTCCTTCAGGCAGTGAATAGCGGGGTATAAAAACCAGCTCTCCTTCTTCTTACTAGGGGCCAAGCCCATTGCATTCAAGAATACAACAGGTGCTAGATTAGGGGGTGGGCTGGAAGATCTCTGTTGGTGGCCTCCCCCCTTCCCCCAGGACCTGGAAAGGGAACTCATCAGCAGGGGCAGCTCTCAAGAGGCAGGGATCTTTAGCCTCTAAACCTCAGAGGGAAGGGGAAGGAGGAGGGAGTGATCAGGGGTGGGAGATGGAAGGCAATTTGCTGACCACTGGACAGACAGGCAAACCGGTTGAAGGAGGAGGCACTCAGGGGCAGGAAATCTGCTCTGAGTAGGTGTTAAGTGCTGAGTGGCACTTAAGCCATGAGACACGCTCCTCCTCCAAGGCCTTGCCAGAAATATTAAGTGGAACAGTGGCTCTTAGCTCCAAGGCCTAGCTGGAGCACTCTCTCAGGGGACAGTGATGCTCTGTCGTCTTAGTGCTTGGGGGGCACTGCCAGGTAGTTGTCAGCCCAGGGCTGGCAGCCCTTGTCCTATCTGACCCGGATGGACTTGGCTGCCCTAATCTCCTCAGATCTTGAGAGGCTGAACAGAGAACTTGGATGTGAGGCCGACATGGAAGTAAAAGGCAAGCCACCTCTGATTCTGTTTTGTTTGAAGCCTTAGGGCAGGGGTCCCTTTGGAATTCTGACCCAGCATGGGTCAGAAAATGGCGGCAGAAGGAGGTGGGGCCAGCCACAAAATGCTCACCACCTTCAGCCACACAACCTCGCGGTTGCCAAAGCAACACTTTAAAAAAATCTACGCAGTCAATACAATCGCCAGTAGCCAGTCAGAAACTACTTTCTAGAAACTTTGGGTGGGCTTTGGGAGCCATGTTGGGGGACTCCTGCCTTAGGAAATTGACTAAAGTGGCTGTGATTTGATGGCATTTTCCACAACCACAGAGGTGTGGGTATCTCCTTTCCCCCATTTTAGATCTGGGCACAGGAGAGACAGTGCAGCTCTTTCCCAGCATTATTAGATGGACAAGAAAGAGCAGACAGGCCCTCACTCCAACATCAGCTCCAGGTTGGGCTGTGGAGGGCATGTTTCTGGGAAAGGCCTCAGCAGGGTACAATGCCATAGAATTACAATACAATATACAGAATACAATGCCCTCTGAAGCAGCCACCCCCCCCCCCCACTAGGGAAACTGATCTCTCTTTGGGAGATCTCCAACGCCGTCCAAAGACTAGCAGCCTCCCCTGGGACGAAGGCACAGCTGTAGGACTCTTTCCCATATGCCAAATAATGCACTTTTGCAGTCTCTTGCACATCTGTGCAGAGGGAGGCTGAAGCAAAACCCTCCACTTGTTTTATCCTCCTGCTACTGGGAGCGCTGCTGCTGCCGCCCTGGCAGAATTCCAGTGCTCTCCTCTCTGCCAGTCATCAAAGATCTGCAAGCCAGAAGCTCCCCCCCACACACACACACATGCCACCTGATCAGGACATGTGGTGGGTGCTCTTCTATCCCTCACCCAAGTCCTATGTTGCCTTGCCAAGGGAGTAGTGACTTTTGTTCTGCAGAAAAAGCTGGAATCTGACAAACAAAACCCTTCCTGAGTAGTGACCGGAGAGGATCCAGTAGATGAATAGGGGGTGACCATACTGCAGTTAAACGATGGCCAGCCAGAATGCTGCATAGAAAGTCACTTGCGGGACCGTTGGGGTCCCAAATTCAAACCAAGAGCATGCGCTTCATTTCCTTGGATGCTGAGAAAGCAGGCCATCCTGCAGGAGCTGGGAAAGCGTGCGGAGGTGTGTCATGGAATACATACAGGGAATTTTTCCCTCTCCAGGGATGAGAGTTCCCTCGCCATCAGAGCAGAGATCCCCAAACCTTTAAAGCCAGTGGGCACCTTTGAAATGCTGGCACAGGGCGGCAGCTGCAGCCACAGCGTGGCTACTGTGGAAAATGCAGCCTAATGCAATGGATTTGGGAGCAAGAGAAGAAAGCTGCGAGTTTCCTGCATAGTGCAGGGAGTTGGACTAGATAGCCCTGGAGATCGCTTCCAACTCTATGACTCTGAGGGTTGGAGTCCAGTGGCACCTTTAAGGCCAACCAAGTTTAATTGGACACGCAGTAATGGGTTTAAACTACAAGTACAACGATATAGGCTAGATATCAGGGGAAAAAATTTCACAGTCAGAGTAGTTCAGCAGTGGAATAGGCTGCCTAAGGAGGTGGTAAGCTCCCCCTCACTGGCAGTCTTCAAGCAAAGGTTGGATACACACTTTTCTTGGATGCTTTAGGATGCTTTGGGCTGATCCTGCGTTGAGCAGGGGGTTGGACTAGATGGCCTGTGTGGCCCCTTCCAAATCTATGATTCTAATATTCTAATTCTGGGGATAAGCTTTTGATTGCACAGCCACTTCTTCAGAGTAAGGCCACGCACAACTCCAGAAGTAACTCTCCAGCATTTCCAGCAGAAATTTTTTAAGAACCGTGCCAAGGTTAGGGTTTCAGGTTCCCTGCCCCAGCCATGAGTGGTGGGGATAGAGTTCCCAGATCCAGGTCAGGAAACTCCAGAAGGTTTGGGGATGGGGAGGACAGGAACCTCAGGAGGCTACAGTGACCCAGAGTCTCACCTCCAAAGCAGCCATTTCCTCCAGGGAAACTGATCTCTGTGCCCTGGAGATAAACAGTAATTCCAGGGGATCCCCTAGGGATGTGCGCTTTGGCTCGGTTCGGCTGCCTTGGCAATCACCAAAGTCCGAGGTGGCTCTGGCCTCCTAAGCACTGCCTTGGGCTTCGGTGATTGCCAAGGTGGCTGAACCGAGCCGAAGTGCACATCACTAGCTGGTGTCCCTAGCTGTGGTGTCAGCTACTGCTGAAGCAGCTGTTTAAAAAAAAGATCTGTACAGCCAATCAAAAGCCCTGTTTGTGGCATGATGTCTGCCAGGAAAGTGGGGGGGGGGTGCGTCTGCCACTAGATGGGCAAGGGTGAAAATAAAAGGGGTCCAAGCTGATATGGAATATAGGTAATGAAATCACCCTGTGCGGTGACCGTCTGCTAATGCCTGCTGCCATGAGAAAGGAAAAGCTGTTAGGAGCGAGTCAGAAGAGGTTGTACAGGTCTGGAAATGAAAGGAGGTGTCTAAGCAGGATGTGCGAGTTCAAGCCTTCAAGCCTTTAAAGCTGCTTTCTCCCTGCCACATTTTCTCAGTGGGGAGCTGAGCAGGTCTGCAGCCTCCCGTCCAGGTCTGGGACCACCTTAGAGGGATAAGCCGGTGAGAATCAAAGCTCCTTGTAGCTGATGGAGCATTTTTGACTCTTGAACGTGTGTCTCCCCAAAATCTTGTCGGTCTTTAAGGTGCTACTGGATTTGAATCTAGCTGTCATAAACGATTTTGTCCAGTATTCAAGTGTGCAAATAAAATGCTAAATGTCTTCAGAAGGAATGGAGAGGAAATAGGTGGGAACAAGTTATTTTATATCAGAAAAGCCCGAAGTGGGCTTTGCATTACAATATGAGCTTTGAACCTAATAAGAACATCAGAGAAGCCATGTTGGCTCAGGCCAGTAGCCCATCTGGTTTCACACAGTGGTCAAAACTCAAGGTCATCAGGAGGTCCACCAGAAGCCCTCTCACTGTGGCCCTACCACAGCACCAAAAAGACCAAGCATCACTCCACAAATGGACTGCTATCACTAATTATTTATGACAACTTTAAATCTAGTTGGCAGCAACTTCCAGAAAATAAAATTATGAGCTTGGTTTTTCTATCCAATCTGTACTTGAGCTGGGCAAAGATCAAGCAAGGCAAATCGTTAAACAAAGGTTTAATGACCTAGATTGCCAGTTAGATCTGTCTAGGTCTCTGCAGTTTATGGCAGCCCAAATAGTATTCAAAAGCCAGCAACATATCTGTCCTTTATGGAAATTAACAGTCATAGGAGAGCATTTACCCTCGTGAGGTGCCCTGTCCTACCATCTGCAATGTTAGAGGGGCAATACAAAATGATTCCAAAGGCTGGGGGAATAGGTGCATGTGTGTCGAGGGCGCATTAGAGACCCTTGGACATGCTTTCATGTGGTACGCTGCAATAAGATCATTGCTCCCCTTTTGCTTCGGTCTCCTGGAGCGTCAGAGGTTGCAAGTTACGTCAAAAATATGTTAGCACTGGAAACTCATCATACATTTTGATAATTTAATTTTCTTTTTAAATTATTCCTATTTAATATTATTTTAAATTCCCCATTTCAATGACTACTTACTGGTTTACAATATTTTGTATTTTTACAGTGTTGTTCAGGGTTTTAGAGTGTTTTTGTACCTGGCTTGGAGGCATATATTAATACATCTGAAAATCTGAATCAGAGCACCTCTGCCCAGGACATAAGAGCATAAGAGAAGCCATGTTGGATCAGGCCAGTGACTTATCCAATCTAGCACTCAGTGTCACACAATGCCCAAATCCCACAATGCCCATCAGGAGGTCCACCAATGGGGTCAGAACTCCAGAAGCCCTTCCACTTTTGCCCCCTCCCCACAAGCACCAAGAAGACAGAGTATCACTGCCCCAGAGTCTCCCATTTATATCTTGTGGCTAATAGGCACTGATGGACCTCTTTCCCCATATGTTTATTTAACCCCTCTTTTAATTATATAGGCTTTTAGCCTCCACCACTTCCTGCGGCAGTAAATTAGTGTGCTGTTTGTGGATCTGGAGGCCTCACTTCAAAAAGAACGTAGTCAAAATGGAGAGGGTGCAGAGGAGGGTTCAGAGTACTGTGTGTAGTTCTGGAGGCCTCACTTCAAGGTTTTGACAAGGTTCCCCATAATGTTCTGATGGATAAGTGGAAGGACTGCAATCTGGATTTTCAGATAGTTAAGTGGATAGGGAATTGGTTAGAGAACCGCACTCAAAGAGTTGTTGTCAATGGTGTTTCATCAGACTGGAGAGAGGTGTGTAGCGGGGTACCTGAGGGCTCGGTGCTTGGCCCGGTACTTTTTAACATATTTATTAATGATCTAGATGAGGGGGTGGAGGGACTACTCATCAAGTTTGCAGATGACACCAAATTGGGAGGACTGGCAAATACTCCGGAAGATAGAGACAGAGTTCAACACAATGGAAAAATGGGCAAATGAGAACAAGATGCAATTTAATAAAGATAAGTGTAAAGTTCTGCATCTGGGTCAGAAAAATGAAAAGCATGCCTACTGGATGGGGGATACGCTTCTAGGTAACACTGTGTGTGAACGAGACCTTGGGGTACTTGTGGATTGTAAACTAAACATGAGCAGGCAGTGTGATGCAGCGGTAAAAAAGGCAAATGCCATTTTGGGCTGTATCAACAGGGGCATCACATCAAAATCACAAGATGTCATAGTCCCATTGTATACGGCACTGGTCAGACTACACCTGGAGTACTGTGTGCAGTTCTGGAGGCCTCACTTCAAGAAGGACGTAGATAAAATTGAAAGGGTACAGAGGAGTGCGACGAAGATGATCTGGGGCCAAGGGACCAAGCCCTATGAAGATAGGTTGAGGGACTTGGGAATGTTCAGCCTGGAGAAAAGGAGGTTGAGAGGGGACATGATAGCCCTCTTTAAGTATTTGAAAGGTTGTCACTTGGAGGAGGGCAGGATGCTGTTTCTGCTGGCTGCAGAGGAGAGGACACGCAGTAATGGGTTTAAACTTCAAGTGCAATGATATAGACTAGATATCAAGAAAAAGTTTTTCACAGTCAGAGTAGTTCAGCAGTGGAATAGGCTGCCTAAGGAGGTGGTGAGCTCCCCCTCACTGGCAGTCTTCAAGCAAAAGTTGGATACACACTTTTCTTGGATGCTTTAGGATGCTTAGGGCTGATCCTGCGTTGAGCAGGGGGTTGGACTAGATGGCCTGTATGGCCCCTTCCAACTCTATGATTCTATGAGAAAGATGATCTGGGCTAAACCAAATAAGGAACTAAACCCAACCTTAACAGGTAGGAACTCAAAAGTTGAGCTGAACAATAAAAATAATGTAAAACTTGTTAATTATTTATTATAGTGCACAATTAAAAACAGAATAAAAACTTCTTAAAAACTATACCAAACTAACAGCACATAGAACCAAGGACCAAACGCGTTTCGACCCTTCCGGGTCTTCCTCAGTGGTCAAGATTATAATAATACACTCTATATATACCTATACAGAACTCTCTATAATGTGTAGCTGAATGGTTGAGTGGGATCCTGAAAGATAAATAAATGTTGGAAAATATCAGAGTGAGCATAATTAAAAGAAGTGTCTAATATGTAAATCATTCAAAAATAAGTGGTGACTTACTGAATCAGAATCAGAATACCTTTATTGGCATAAAATTGCGAAGACTTACTGTAATATTTAAATTTTATCCTTTTTGGAGACCAATTCCTTAAGTCACCACTCTGTAAAAATAAGAGACTTCTTTTGAAAAAAAAATTTTTCAAAGGTGAAATTGCCCATATTGCCAACAGGGTATCCCCATACATACCTTCGCTATCATTAAGTTCAGTACTCAGAGTGTAATCTCACGTGCGTCAGAAAAAGCTATATCATTGTATTAGGAAGGAAACTATTTATGCCCATCTGTAAGGCTGATGCAATCTTGCTATTGTTGCATCAGCGTCCGTGGACTGGCCTTGAAGTCCAGCAAAAAAATGTGTGTGTGTAGGGGAGGGAAAGGGGGTGGAGGGCACCATATCCAGTCTCCCAGCTGCAAACTAAAGTACATTAATACAACATTGATACATATTAAAATGCCGACATCCAGTCCATCTCTTCATTAAGGCCATGTGTAAAAGAGTTCAGCTTGTATATCCAAAACAGTTCTTTTTTCCTCAAAAGTTTGGATGATATATCTGCCGTGGCAGACACCTGTTCAATGGCCCAGAACCGCAGCTCTGTGTCCAGCTTCCACAAAGTGCTTTTCCAAGGGAGCTGTTAACTTCTTGTTAGTTTCTTGCATTTCATGTTGCTTCTGTGCTCACAAATTCGTGTTCTTAGGGTCCTAGATGTACACCCCACATATTGTTTTCTACAGAGACATTCAATCACATATATGACAATGGCTTGAACAATTTATAAATTGTCTTATGTGGTATGTTCTATCACCAGCCTGATTCTGGAATGTGCTTCTCTTGCATGCCAAAGCACATACCGAACAGTGACCGCAGGGGGAAAAAACCTTGAGGAATATAACGAGAGAGTCCCTTCTGATACCTAAAATAAGAAATCAAGATGCAGATAGGATGGTTGCTGTCTTTACATACAACAGATCTTATAATTTTGTCACAGCCACTATCCAGAAACATTGGCATCTTTTATCAACCATCCCTAGATGCAGAGCTCCACCTCTATTCTCTTACAGGAGATCAAAAAACATTAGGGACATGTTAGTTAAAAGTAGAATTAACAATAACAAAAAAGTAACTACAATAGATGGAAAGGGTATTCCTAAAGAGGATCTGGGGGCAGAGGACCAAGCCCTAGTAGGAAAGGCTGAGGGGCTTGGGAATGTTCAGCCTGGAAAAGCAGGTATATGGTTAGTCTCTTGAAGTATCTGAAAGGTTGTCACTTGGAGGAGGGCAGGAAGCAGTTTCTGTTGGAAGCTGAGGAGAGGACCTGCAGTAATGGCTTTAAACTATGAGTAGAACAGTATTGGGTAGATATGGGGGGGAGGGATAATTCAGTCAGAGTAGTTCAGCAGTGGAATATGGTACCTAAGGAGCTTCCCCTCACTGGCAGTCTTTAAACAGCAGCTGGACAGATCCTTCTCCGTGGTGCTTTAGGCTGATTCTACATTGACTAGATGGCCTGTATGGCCCCTTCCAACTTTATGATTCCTTGTATTACTTATTCTTAATAGATTCAATTAATAGTTTGAAATAATGGCAATATTTATCCTCTTCTAGACGCCCAGAGAACTTAATCCTAGTCAGGATTAAAATGGCTGCCATTTCTCAATAAAGTGGCCGTGTATATTTATACCTTCCTGGATATTGCTGGTGTTTTTCCTAAGGCTACATCAGCCCAGATTCTTCGACTTGCTTTGGAACTGATGTGAAAATCTTCCACTGCATTGGACTCTGTTCAGAGCTGCCAAATGGGATTTCAGCATTCTTTTGAACGTTCAGAAAGGATCGTCTGAGATTTGTCTGGCATTTGGGAGTGGTTAACTACTTTTAGGTGTTGGATAACTCTGCTCTTAAGTCTCTGGACCTTGGGATGGGAGCACCAAATGTGGAAAGGATGGTTTCTACAGCCATTTCTTTAGGATAGACAGTTGTAGATAAATGCTGCTTGGATGTCCCTGGTGGTACATGCTATCTGAAAGAGCATGCTTCGTTTAAGGTTAAGGCATTTTGCATTTAGAACATCTAATTGACGTCTTCCCAGCATTCTCTTCTAATGGTTCTCCCAAGTCTTGTTTTCAAGGTTTCCTGTATCTCATGCTGTTATTCCAGTGGTACAATCCCATTCAATAAAGGAAATGGATCCTTTTAAAGACACTCTCTTTGGTATTAATTGTCAAATTCGGCCAGCCATTTCTGTCAACTCCTGTAGTTCTTTTTAGTATTTCTGCTTTGGATAATTCCCCCCCTCCCCTTTTGTGTGGAGTAAAATCCATCCAAGTTGTAACACTGCTGGGTTTGGGCTCCAACCTCAAAATCAGGGTGATTTTATAAAGTGGGGAATCAACGACGGCTGTATTGTCTGGTCTAAAGGCTAATGAATGATGTAGACTTTCTTCAATAAATGAATGAATGAAGAGGGGAATTAGTCAGAATTCAGAGACCAAGACAAGGCTGGTTGGTGTGAACAATGCCATCAAGTCATAGCTACCTTATGGGGACTCTATGGGGCACGGGTGGCCAAACTGTGTCCACGGACTACGTCCCAGCCAGGGCTCATTGTAATTGTAGTCCACGGGCATCTGGAGTGCCACAGTTTGGCCACCCCTGCTGTAGGATTTTCAAGACAAGTGATGTTCAGATGTGGTCTGTTCTTGCCTTGCTGGACTCCTTTCCGAGTGATAACCAGGGCTGACACTATGTAGGTTTTGAGACTGGAAAAGATCCTCCTAGCCTAGGTTATCCATCCATGTCCGGGCAGAGACAAACAGAGATGGATTGTTATTGCCTGCCTCTATGTAGCAATCTAGGACTTTCTAGGACTATGTAGCAATTCCAAGGACTTTTCTGAGATCAGATGAGATTGGGCTATCTAGGTCGGATTTAGTTCAATTCCCCAGGAAAGGGATGCCCAGTTCCTCCTCCTGTGTCAAGGAAATACTTTTCAGATCTTTTGTGTGTATGTGTGTGTTTGAGCTAAACACCTGTCTCTGCTTTTCTATTTGAGTTTGGTCCCTGGAGAGATTGCTGCAGGAGGAGCAACAAACTTTGTGGAGATCTCGATGTTGTTATTCCCAAAACATCAGGGTTATTTCTAACTCCTTTGGTGAACGACTCCAGCGATAAGGCCGGGAAATGGGTGTCACCTTGTCGTTTTCCCCACTCAACCGGAAAGTCAAGATCTATAGCCGCTGACCTTGACTTTACTTTTTAATGAGGATATTGTGTACCGATAGCTTGGAGGCACCATAAGTTGATGCCCCGTAATAGTTCTGCTTGCAAAGGTTCCTCTGGGAGGTTAAGCAAACACCTTCTCTTCATCCAAAGAACAGATGGAGAAAGGTGTAAATTTTGATTTGCAGAATAGCTAATATTTAACATTTATTGTCCTGGGAAATATTGGTCATGGGGCTGTTTTGTGCAAGGAGGGTATGAAGTTGGTGAGACGAAAGTGTGATTCAGTATAACAGGGTCAGAGTCCAGGTTCTGGGTCAAGCACAAAGTCAGGGATAAGTGCAAGCTCTGGATGGATTCAGAAGACTAATTCCAAATATGGTCCAAGGAGTCACAGAAGGCAGGCAGGATCCGTGGTGGTGAGGTCAGAAGTGATTCAATGCATTGTTCTGCAACTCATTTCCCCCTTTTCCAGTCATTTACAGTAGAGGCATTTGTCCTGCAACTGAGACACATCACCTGGGTGTGCACACTTTCATCCTTGCTGTCTCAACATCTCTGGGCCACTAACTGGACACTCCACCTTCTGTCCCGCATTTATTTATTATGTTTTGATACCCCCATCTCTTGCGGCTCAGGGCAGATCACAGCGAAGATCAATGTTCATGCTCCGGTATAAGATAAGATACAATACACTCCAATAAATTGAACTCGGTAAATTGTATCAGCATTATTGAAAATTTAAATCATTACCTGTTTAACCATTTAATGTAAAACCATGACTTAGTAGATTGGTTGGACTTGAGATTGCTTTGTGATGCATCCAGTGGGTATCTCTGATGGGAAGGGGTTCTGGAGAGCCCAGTAGATCAGGGGTAGTCAACCTGTGGTCCTCCAGATGTTCATGGACTACAATTCCCATGAGCCCCTGCCAGTGTTTGATGGCAGAGACTCATGGGAATTGTAGTCCATGAACATCTGGAGGACCACAGGTTGACTACCCCTGCAGTAGATGTTATCAGTTCACTGGCCCCAAAAGCTTGATGGAAGAGCTCCATTTTCCAGGCCCTGCAAATCTGTGTTAGCTCTGGCATATTGGGCCCTCTTCTGCCTCCAAAGACTCTGGAGACAAGGGAGGTGGTGGTCGAGACACTGTGTGGTTCTGAGCCCTGGGCCTGAACAAGTGGGGAGGGCAACTGAAGGCTCCGTTGAACTACTAGCTGAGCCACTGCAAGGCCTATTCTATACAAATCCTGCACTCGATCCTTGTTTGGTTACTGACAGCAAATTCCACAGAAATACGTCTGTGTCCTAAACTGATGGTCGATTAGTTCATTCCTCGAGTAATTTCATTTGGAGATCCCAACGGCAGAAGAAAAAGAATTTCCCCTTCTTCACACTATCCCAAACTTAGCAATAGTCATGTCCTTTAATCATATTTGCCATTCATCCAGTCAAGATCTATCTAAACTGACCTTGCCTTCTTGATCATTTTATTTTTAAAATTTTCTCATATTTATAAACCACCATTCCTGGCCAGCCATCTTGTGCCGCTTAACAAGATTAAAACATAACAGTCTAAAACAATTAAAAACCCAACCCCCCACTGCAAGCCTCTCCCCCCCCCCCCCAAGGTTTCTTGGGGTTGGTGTCAGAAGTTGACACTTAGCGGAGGAATCCAAGATCTTCCCTTGCCCTGCCTTCAACCAAACCCCTGGCGGAAGAGCTCTGTCTTACAAGTCCTGTGGAACTGTGGAAGTTCCGTCAGGGCCCTTATCTCTTCTGGGAGCTCATTCCACCAGGGAGGTGGTCGAGGCCAGGCGCACTGCTCATGGACCAGGGACCACCAGCTTTTTAGAACTCGCAGAATGCAAGGCTCTGTGAGGGGCATAAGGAGTTATGCAGTCCCTCAGATACACTGGTCCCAGACTACAAATGGTCTTAAAGGTCAAAACTAAAACCTTAAACCAGATCCAGAATTCAAATGACAGCCAGCACAGGTTTGATATGGGCCCTCCAAGGAGTTCTAGTGAGAACCATAGCAGCCAGAGGAGCACACCTTTGGCAGGTTAACATGGGTAGAGAGGGTGTCGAGAGGCATTTAGCTGCACTGGATGAGTTCAAATCCCCTGGTCCGGATGAAACGCACCCGAGAGTGCTCAAAGAACTTTCCAGAGAACTTGCACAGCCTTTGTCCATCATCTTCGGAACCTCTTTAAGGACTGGAGATGTCCTGGAGGACTGGAAGAGAGCAAACGTTATTCCGATCTTCAAAAAAGGGAGGAAGGATGACCCGGGAAACTACAGACCAGTGAGTCTGACCTCTGTTGTGGGGAAGATAATGGAGCAGATATTAAAGGGAGCGATCTGCAAACATCTGGAGGACAATTTGGTGATCCAAGGAAGTCAGCATGGATTTGTCTCCAACAGGTCCTGCCAGACCAACCTAGTTTCCTTTTTTGACCAAGTAACAGGTTTGCTGGATGGGGAAATTCTGACGATGTCATTTACTTGGATTTTAGTAAAGCTTTTGAAAAGGTTCCTCATGATGTTCTGATGGATAAGTTGAAGGACTGCAATCTGGATTTTCAGATAGTTAGGTGGATAGGGAATTGGTTAGAGAACCACACTCAGAGTTGTTGTCAACGGTGTTTCATCAGACTGGAGAGAGGTGAGTAGCGGGGTACCTCAGGGCTCGGCCCGGTACTTTTTAACATATTTATTAATGATCTAGATGAGGGGGTGGAGGGACTACTCATCAAGTTTGCAGATGACACCAAATTGGGAGGACTGGCAAATACTCCAGAAGATAGAGACAGAGTTCAACGAGATCTGAACACAATGGAAAAATGGGCAAATGAGAACAAGATGCAATTTAATAAAGATAAGTGTAAAGTTCTGCATCTGGGTCAGAAAAATGAAAAGCATGCCTACTGGATGGGGGATACGCTTCTAGGTAACACTGTGTGTGAATGAGACCTTGGGGTACTTGTGGATTGTAAACTAAACATGAGCAGGCAGTGTGATGCAGCAGTAAAAAAGGCAAATGCCATTTTGGGCTGTATCAACAGAGGCATCACATCAAAATCAGAAGATGTCATAGTCCCATTGTATACGGCACTGGTCAGACCACACCTGGAGTACTGTGTGCAGTTCTGGAGGCCTCACTTCAAGAAGGACGTAGATAAAATTGAAAGGGTACAGAGGAGAGCGACGAAGATGATCTGGGGCCAAGGGACCAAGCCCTATGAAGATAGGTTGAGGGACTTGGGAATGTTCAGGAGGAGGGCAGGATGCTATTTCCATTGGCTGCCGAGGAGGGGACACGCAGTAATGGGTTTAAACTTCAAGTACGACGATATAGGCTAGATTAGCGGTCCCCAACCTTTCTCAGCTCAGGGACCGCCTCCGGAGTGAGGGAAGAGCCGCCGGCCCGGGGGCTGCGAAAACGCACACTCGCAATTGCCGCACATGTGTGTTTTCGCCACCAGGTGGCACTAACGCACATGCGCTGCAACTGTGTGCGCGCGTTTTCGCCACTAGGGGGCGCTAACATGCATGCGTGGAAACAGCGCGTATGCGTGTTTGTGTCACCGCCATGCCGGCGGCTGCGCCTGCCTCTTCCCTTCCTTCTTGCTGCCAGTGGGGAAGGCAGGCGGGGCTGGCGGCGGCCCGGTACCGCGGCCTTTGCGGCCCGCCACCGGGCTGCGAACCGGGGGTTGATGACCCCTGGGCTAGATATCAGGAAAAAAATTTTCACAGTCAGAGTAGTTCAGCAGTGGAATAGGCTGCCTAAGGAGGTGGTGAGCTCCCCCTCACTGGAAGTCTTCAAGCAAAGGTTAGATGCACACTTTTCTTGGATGCTTTAGGATGCTTAGGGCTGATCCTGTGTTGAGCAGAGGGTTGGACTAGATGGCCTGTATGGCCCCTTCCAACTCTATGATTTTATGATTCCATGATTCTAAGCAAAACTACAAAAACCAAAGGACTATTGGATTCTGGATCAAGCCAGAAGTCTCTATAAGGAGCCAAAGGGCAAGAACTGAAGGGCTGTTGGCTGTTGGCTCTTTGCCAGAGGATCAAGCCGAAGGATTCAGTGAAATGCAGGACTGTTTGAGAAGCATTTGGAATGGATCAAAGTGGCATGACATCTGAAAAAGCTGAGGAAGTGACATGTTCCATCTGCGGCATGTTTGTCTTCTTACCTCAGCTTTTACACATGCAGCAAGTATAAATTAGTGGCTCTGCTGGAGGAGGAAGTACAGGGTTTAGAGGAACGCTTGAATACACTGCAATAGATTAAGGAGGCTGAAGAGTTCTTGGACAGAAATCATGAAGTACTCTAGAGAGAGCAAGTGCAGGGGGAGGGAAAGCTATCAAAACAAACACAGGAGCACCGAACACTGGAGGGTAACAAATGGAAGGCTATTACACATAGGAGAAGAATAAGGTGAAGGTCTGCCCCATTGATGCTCAATAATCAGTTCCAGGATCTGCCTGAAGACATCGATTCAGGGACACAGGAGCTTGAGTCCCCAAGCCCCCACGAAGACCAGGAAATGAGTCACAGGCCCCTCACAGGTGAAAGTTCTAGGTCTTCTCTCCTGGAGCTCCCACGAAGCCCTGAAAAGTTTACAGGGCCCCACAGGTGAGAGTTCTAGGTCTGCTCCCAAAGAAACGGGTACTGGTGACTGGGGAATCCCTGCTGAGATGCGTAGAGGCCGAAGTGTGTAGACCAGACTTGTTGTCTTGAGACGTCTGCTGCCTACCTGGTGCACGTATCAGGAATGTCACAGAAAGGCTGGACAGGTTCGTCAAGCCCACAGATCATGACCCCTTCCTTCTCATCTATGTAGGAACAAATGATACTGCCCAGCACAGCATGGAACATATTAAGAAAGACTTCATGGATCTGGGGGGAAAGGCAAAGGGCCTGGCAGCACAAGTTGTGTTTTCATCAGTCCTTCCTGGAAGTGGCCGTGGCCTAGGAAGGGAGAGAAAAATCACGCAAGTAAAGGACTGGCCACGTCACTGGAGTCGTCGGGAAAGGTCTGGATTTCAGGATCATGGTCTATGGCAGCGGTCCTCAACCCCCGGTCCGGGAACCAGGACCGGTCTGGGGATCAGTCGGTACCGGGCCACAGCTCCTCCTCGTCCTCCTTCCTGGCTGCTGCCTCGGGGGGCTGCCCTGGCACTCTGCCGCCGGCTCACCTTTGGCATGGCACTGCGCAGCTGCTGCTGGCAGTGTCTCTCAGCGGGCGGCAGGAAGTCAGGGGTGCCAGCGGGAAAGCAAATGGAGCAGGGGCTCAGATGGTAGTGACGTCCCACGGCAAAAAACTACACCCCCCCCCCGGGCCTCAGTAAAATTGTCAAACGTTGACCTGTCCCCGGTGATAAAAGGTTTGGAGACCACTGCTCTACGGTGTCAATATGAGGGGCTACTATCAGGCATTGGTTTGCATCTCACAAGGGAATGAAAAAGTATTTTGGGGAGAACCTTTGCACACCTGGCAAAGAGGTATTTAAACTAAATCCAAAGGGGGAGTGAGATGTAAATTCAGAACTTGGTGTGATGGCAAGATCTGAAGATGAGAAGATCGTAAATCTATGGGGAATGTTACATAAGCAGGGAACTACTAACTTGCAAGGAAGTTCAAAAACTAAAACCATGGGGCACACAAAGGATGGATTGCGATGTCTCTATACTAATGCACAGAGTATGGAAAACAAGCAGGAGGAACTAGTTGTCCTAACAGAGAAGGGGACTATGATCTGTTAGGAATCACAGAAACTTTGTGAGATAATACAATTGGAATACTAGATTCGAGGCTCAATCACAAACAATTCAAACATAACAAAAAACATTAAAAGGCTTCTTTAGTTATATTTCAAGTAAGAAAAAGAGTAGGGACTCTGTAGGACCACTGCGAGGACAAGAAAGTGAAATTATAACAGATGATGAAGAGAGGGCTGAACTCCTTAACTCCTATTTCTCCTAAGTCTTCCTTTGTGAGGGAAACAGTGCTCAATGTGGAAAAAACGTAACACAACAAGAGAGATGGGAATGGTGGTCTAGGATCACTGTTGGAGCAGTCCACAAACACCTAGTTTCTTTAAATGAAACAAAGTCTTCTGAGCCAGATGAACTGCATCCAAGGGTACTAAAAGAACTTCCAGATGTCATCTCTGAAGCTCTGTCCATTATTTTTGACACTTCTTGGAGAAAAGGTGAGATGCCAGATAATTAGAGGCAGGCAAATGTTGTCCCCATCTTCAAGAAAGGGAAAAAGGAGGATCCAGGTACCTACCAATCCATCAGCTTGACATTTGTAGGTTGCAAAATTTTGGAACATATCATCAAACAGTTGGTCCTTGAGCAGCTGGAACAGTCTAAGACTAAGCATGGATTTTGCAAGAACAAATCATGTCAGACCAACCTTATCTCTTTTTTCGAGAAAGTTACTACCTTGCTGGATCAGGGGAATGCAGTGGACATAGTTTATCTGGATTTAGTAAAGTGTTTGATTCCACGTGATAATCTTGTTGATAAGTTGGGAAAATATGGTATGGATCCTAATTCTGTCAGGTGGATCAATAACTGGTTGACAGATCGTGCCCAAAGGGTACTTGTTAATGGTTCAGCATCCTCTTGGAGAAGAGTAACAAGTGGAATTCCTCAGGGACCTGTCCTGGGGCCTGTGTTGTTCAAAATATTTATAAATGACTAGAAATTAAGCCCACTGTATCCGAAATACAGCGGGCGCTAGTGGGCAGTGGGTGGGTGTGGGAGGGCCCCCTACAAACGGCGGCCCCCCTCCCGGACCCCCACTCTCTCCCCCAATTCATTCCCCCCCACCCCCTGCTGGCTTCAGCGCGGGGTTCCCACCCCCTTCCAGCCTCAGCATGGGGCTCAGAGCCCCGCACTGAATGCTGTTCCCCCACCACACCCAGTCCCAGCTTCAGCGCAGGGCTCAGAGCCCTGCACTGAAGGCTGCTCCATCCCCCCACCCCCTCCCAGCTTCAGCACGGGGCTCCCACCCCTTCTCAGATTTGAATGAGGGACTAGAGGAGGAACTTATTAATTTTGCAGACCATACTAAACTGAGAGGGGTAGCAAACACAACCGAAGTCAGCAACAGAATACAGGATTATCCTGATAGGCTCGAGAAGTGGGCTAAAATCAACAAAATAAAATTCAATAGGGACAAGTGTAAAGTTCTGCATTTAGGTAGGAAAACCCAGATAGACCTATATAGGATGGGGGAGACTTGTCTTGGCAGTTTAGTATCTTCTGCAAATTTAATAAGTAATCCAAATCTAATCCAAATCTTGGCAGTAGCATGTGCGAAAAGGATCTGGGAGTCATAGTAGACCATACATTGAACATGAGTCAACGGTGTGACTCGGCTGAAAAGGCAAATGGCATTTTGGGCTGTATCAAATGGAGTATCATGTCCAGATCACGGGAGGTGATGGTACCGCTTTACTCTGCTCTGGTTCGGCCTCACTTGGCGTGCTGTGCTCAGTTTTGGGCACCACAGTTGAAGAGGGATGTAGATAAACTGGAGCATGTCCAGAAGAGGGCAACAAAGATGGTGAGGGTTTTTGGAGACCAAGACATATGAAGAAAGGTTGGGGGAGCTTGGTCTGTTTAGCCTGGAGAGGAGACGACTGAGAGTGGATCTGATAATCATAAAGTATTTAAAAGGATGCCATATAGAGGATGGATCAGAATTGTTCTCTGTTGCCCTGGAGGGACCGACCAGAATGAATGGGATGAAATTAATGCAAAAGAAAGTCCATCTAAGCATCCGGAAGAAGTTCCTGACAGTTAGAGTGGTTTCTCAATGGAACAGACTTTTTCGGGAGGTGGTGGGTTCTCCATCTTTGGACATTTTTAAGCAGAGTCTGGATAGCCATCTGACAGAGAGGCTGCTTCTGTGAAAGTTCAAGGGGGTGGCAGGTTACAGTGGATGAGTGATAGGGTTGTGAGTGACCTGCATGTTCAGGGGATTGGACTAGATGACCCAGGAGGCCCTTTCTCACCCTATGTTTCTATGACTCTAGCCGCATTCTGCACTAGTTGCAATTTCTGGGTCAGGGACAAGGACTGGACTGTGTGGATCAACATGTGGTGTACTGATTTCTTGGAGGAACCATGATCATAGAATCATTGAATCATAGAGTTGGAAGGGGCCATACAGGCGATCTAGTCCAACCCCCTGCTCAACGCAGGATCAGCCCTAAGCATCCTAAAGCATCCAAGAAAAGTATGTATCCAAACTTTGCTTGAAGACTGCCAGTGAGGGGGAGCTCACCACCTCCATAGGCAGCCTATTCCACTGCTGAACTACTCTGACTGTGAAATTTTTTTTCCTGATATCTAGCCTATACCGTTGTACTTGAAGTTTAAACCCATTACTGCGTGTCCTCTCCTCTGCAGCTAACAGAAAGAGCATCCTGCCCTCCTCCAAGTGACAAACTTTCAAATACTTAAAGAGGGCTATCATGTCCCCTCTCAAACTCCTTTTCTCCAGGCTGAACATACCCAAGTCCCTCGACCTATCTTCATAGGGCTTGGTCCCTTGGCCCCAGAGCATCTTCGTCGCTCTCCTCTGTACCCTTTTGTCGTGGTTCGGTCCTTGGTGGCTGGGGAACCGGACCGAACCCCGCCATCAGAGGCGCCCGCGATCACGGAGGTAGGGCATGGTGATCATAGGCAAGCCGGCAGCTGGGCGCCCCACCCGATCGTTGAGGTGGCAATGGCCGCTAAAGAACCTCAATGTCCCCCTCCACCTTTTGACAAGGGCCCGGAGATGGCCCTTTGTTCCAGGAAAATGGGCCATCAGGAACCCCGGAAAACCTCGCATATGTGCATGAGTCATGATTGTATCAGCATGTTCCCTCCGCAAGTACTGGGTGGGGCAATACAGCCTAAGGAGGTGGGTTTTGTATAAAAGGGAGCTTCCACCTGGAGTTCGGTGGAAGCTCTTACTCCATACCAGCGGACTCCACGTTGCTGAAATAAAGCTTGTTCCTGTTGTATCGTTCACCAGGCCTGGCGTGACGTTTTCTTCAAAGGGGCACCCTGGTTTTTCAGTTAGCAAGCGGGTCCCCGACATCGTAAGAGCTTCCCACCGAACTCCAGGGTCGGCATCGCATCCGAGCGCTTATCGGGACGGATCCAGAGATGGCGTTTTCAAGCAACGGGGCGGTCTCGACCCCCACGAACCCCGGGAACATGAGTTTAATGTCCCCGGGAGATTTCCTCCGAAAATCGGGGGGCCAGGAGCAGCTGTCCGGGACCCCGAGACCCTCGGCAGTGGCGGCCAAGGGAAGGCGCCGGGCCATGGGGTTCCCAAGCACGGCGGGGAGCGCGCCGAGGTCTGGGGGGTTGGCCCCAACCTGGGACACCCAGCTGAGGCAGGCGCTTCGCCCGGTAGGACCTGAGGAATCCCTAGAGGACCTGCGGCGGGCCATGGCGGACTTGGCCAGGCGCTTGCAGGCAGCTGAAGCCCGTGAGCAAGCTCGGGCCGGGCCCGGAGGGACTGGTAATACAACGGCGGAGGGGATCGCGTCGAGTGAGGACGTCTCCAGCGACGAGGACGAGCCCGGCACTGGTGAGCGGGCCCCGGACCCCGACCCGGAGCAGTTTTCAGTCCCGAGTAGGCGAGACGGCCAGCGGAGAGGCGAGACAGCAGAGGATCTCGGGGGAGCGGGTGAGCCGACGGGGCGGCGAGAGCCGGACCAACGCAGGAGCGACGTGCAAGGCAGGGAGCGGCACGGCGTCGTTGGGCAAGTTGGTAGCCGGTGGAGCGGAGCAGGACGAGACGGCGGACGCCGAGAATCCCGGATCCGGAGGGGGTCGGACTACTCTCCAAAACGTTCCCCCCCAGAGCTTAAGGCGCGTTTCGACGGGACGCCGGACGACCTCCCGCAGTTCCTCCTCCACGCGCTGACGCATGCCCGGAGGTATGGAGACCGGTATGAGGACTCCGAGGACTTGGTCTGGGGGGTGGCCTCGTGTCTCCAGGGCAAGGCGGGTCAGTGGTACCTAGGGTTGGCCGAGCGCGGCGACCCGGCAACTCGGGACCTGCAGGACTTCGTGGTCGCGCTCCGCCGACGATTCCAGGACCCCCAGGCTGAGGACAAGGCAAAGAGTCGGATCAAGGGACTTCGACAGGGTACTAGGGGGGTTATGGACTATATAGACATTTTCCGGAGGGAAGCAGGCAAGGTGTTCTCCTGGAACGAGGAGACCCAAATCGAGTACTTCCGGGAGGGCCTTAACCCGAAGCTTAGGGAATGGGCCGTGATCAAGGGGACGGAAGAAGATCTGTCTACACTGGAGGGGTGGTGTTTTGTGGTCGCCAAGCTGGAAGCCAGCCTGGGTTGGGCCGCCGCACCCCCCCGGGAGGCCAAAGGCGGGTCAGCCGAGGCGCCGAGACCGGGCCCCGACAACTCTCGCCCCAAACGACCCCCGAACCCCGAGCGGGAAAGGAGACGCCGGGAAGGTCTGTGCCTGAAATGCGGGGGGTCAGGACATTTCGCAGCAGCGTGCCAACGGCAAGGGGGGGAGGACCGCGGGCTCTCCCAGGGGGGAGGTGCGACACGCCCCCAGCAGGCACGCCGGGCGGAGGACCTCCGCAACGAACCGGGAAGCGCCCAGGCGACGGGAAACGGCCAGGACCTGCTGTAGACGGCGCCGGGCAGCAGGTCCCGCGGTGCGAGGGAAAACCCCTACAGCATGAGGCGCGACCTCCGAACGTGGTAATTTTAGAGCTCCGGAACCCGGAGAACGGACTAAGTTGGGTGGGGGAGGCTCTTTTGGACTCTGGATGCGACCACAGCATGGTCCACCCCCAGATAGCCCGGGCTTTGGGGCTACCGAAGCGCATTCGGAAGGTTCCCCTGGTTTTCGTCCAGATGGACGGCAGCCCGATTCAGGGGGGACCTTTCGGGGAGGAGGTGGGTCCTATCGCCATCCACATAGGGGACCACCAAGAGCTGCGGTGGCTGATCCAGGTCCCCGTAGCGGGATATCGGGCGGTGTTGGGCCTGGATTGGCTGAAGGAACACAACCCCGTGGTGGACTGGCGGGCGGGGACCCTGAAGTTCGACTTGACGGTGGGTGCACGGCATCGGGTCCCCCACGAGAATTCCAGCCACAAGAGGACGGCGGCGCGTCCCAGGGGAGAGGCGGCGGCGCAGCAGGAGATACCAGAGCCCGAGGTCCCGCCAGAGTACCGAGACCTCGCAGCCGTTTTCAGCGAGCGGGAAGCGGACGAGCTACCCCCACACCGCCGCACGGACTGCGCTATCAACATCCCAGAGGGGGCGGTACTACCCAAAGGGCGCATCTACAAGATGAGTGAGGGTGAGCTCAAGGACCTCCGGGAGTTTTTGGGTAAAAATCTGGCCCGAGGTTTCATCCGGCCCGCTTCCAGTCCCATGGGAGCTCCAGTCTTGTTCGTCCGGAAAAAGGATGGGTCCCGACGGCTGTGCCAGGACTACCGGGGCCTCAACGCCATCGCAGCGGGGAACGCTTACCCCCTCCCGCTGATCCCGGATTTGCTGGCCCGGCTGGGCAAAGGGACTCTGTTCACTAAGCTGGACCTAAGGGAGGCGTACTACCGGGTACGCATCCGGGAGGGGGATGAGTGGAAAACAGCGTTTAACTGTCAATTGGGACAATTCGAATTTAAAGTGATGCCGTTCGGTTTAAGCGGGGCACCTGGGGTTTTCATGAGTCTAATTAATGAGGTGTTGCAGGACCTTCTGTTTCAGGGGGTGGTTGTTTATTTGGATGACGTCCTGATCTACAGCCAAGATCCCCAAGAGCACGTGACCCTGGTGAGGGAGGTGTTAAAGCGCCTGCTGGCAAACCACCTATACGTGAAGCTGGCTAAGTGCGAATTCCACCGTCCCTCCCTGGACTATTTGGGCTACCGCATCTCAGCCCAGGGCATAGCTATGGACCCCGAGAAGGTGCAGGCGGTGCTGGCCTGGGAAAGGCCCCGCACCCGGAAACAGCTACAAAGCTTCCTGGGGTTTGCTAACTTTTTTAGAGGCTTCATCCCCAGATACTCCTCCGTAGTGGCTCCCCTCACGGACTTGCTAGGTACCAAGGGGAGAGGTCCTCGCGCCACGCGGCCCAGCGCAGCGCTCGGCTGGAATGAGAAATCGGAGGCAGCGTTCCTGGCCCTCAAGCAAGCTTTCGCGTCTGAGCCCACGCTACTGCACGTCGACCCAACCCAGCCGATGGTGGTACAAGTCGACGCCAGCGACGCAGCAGCCGGGGCGGTTCTCCTGCAGCGAGACAAGGCGGGACAGCTGAGGCCGGCGGCCTACCTCTCACGAAAATTCGCCGAAACGGAGCGGAACTGGTCTACCTGGGAGAAGGAGGCGTTTGCGATTAAGTTCGCCCTCACCGAATGGCGGCATTGGCTGGAGGAAACAGAGGAGCCGTTCGAGGTCTGGACAGATCACAAGAATCTGGAGGCGCTCCGGCAACCGCGATCCCTGAACGCCAAACAGATGAGGTGGGCGGAGTTCTTTTCGCGGTACAATTTCAAGCTTGGTCACATCCCCGGCAAAGAGAATTTCCTCGCGGACGCCCTCTCCCGTCTGCCGCATTATGGGGAGGGGTACGCTCCCTGCACCAGGTCCGTGTTTGGTGAGGAGCAGCTGGGACGGGGGGTCGTCACTAGGCGTCGGGCCAGGGAGGAATGGGAGCCCGACCCGGCGACCGCCCCGCTCCGAGACCGCCTAGTGGCAGCCTACGGGACAGACGAGGAGCTGGCTGAGCTCCGGGACTCTTTGATTTTGGACTCCGGTCTCTGGCGGAGGGGGGAGGCTGTCTACGTCCCGGAAGGGCTACGACGGGAAGCCCTCAGCCTCTGCCACGATGCTAAGACCGCCGGGCACTTCGGTTTCGTAAAATCCTGGAAGTTGGCCCGGCGGCGGTTTTGGTGGCCCAGTCTGCGGCGGGACACAAAAGCTTACGTCAGTGGTTGTCCTGTCTGCCTGACCTGCAAGCCGGGGGTTGGCAAGCCGAAAGGTCTGCTGCACCCGCTCGAGGTCCCGACCCGGCCGTGGTCAGTGATCTCCATGGACTTTATAACAGACTTGCCTCCCAGCAAGGGGAAAACGGTGATCTGGGTGGTGGTAGATCTATTTTCCAAACAGGCCCATTTCATTCCTTGCGCCAGTGTCCCCAGTGCCTCACAGTTGGCTCGGATGTTCCTGGATCACGTGTTCCGACTGCACGGGCTGCCGGACAAGGTGATTTCCGATCGGGGCTCACAATTCGTGTCCCGGTTTTGGCAAGCTTTCCTGCGCCTGTTAGACATCGAGCAAGGGCTGAGCTCCGCTTACCACCCCCAGACGGACGGGCAGACCGAGCGGGTTAATCAAGTACTGGAGCAGTACTTGCGGTGTTTCGGTTCCTATCATCAAGACACCTGGGTGCCCCTGCTCCCCCTGGCCGAGTTCGCGTACAACAACGCAGACCACAGCAGCACGGAGATGTCGCCTTTTGCCGTCGTCTACGGGACAGACCTGAGACACTTCCCGGAGCTTGGAGAGGTCCCCGCCCGGGAATCGGCCGACCTTCGCGAGTGGGGGAAGCGTGCCGGGAGCTGCTGGAAGTCGCTGCAGGAGCAGCTCCACAAAGTCAAGGCAGCGCAGAAAGAGGACGCCGACCGGAAGAGACGACCAGCTGAAGAGATCCGACCGGGGGATCGAGTTTACCTTTCCACCCGGAACCTACGGTTGAATTTGCCCAGCAAGAAGCTAGGCCCTCGGTTTTTGGGGCCTTTCGAGGTCTTGGCCCCGATCAACGAAGTTTCGGTCAAGCTCAAGCTCCCCAAGAACCTCCGGCACATCCATCCCGTCTTTCACGTGAGCCTTCTAAAAAAAACTCCGGACGGTGACGTTTGGCACCCCGTGTTTTCCCCGCCAGCGCCCGAGGTCCTGCCGGGGGGGGAGCACCACGAGGTGGCGGATATCCTGGACTCTAGACTCCACAGGGGGAAGTTGCAGTACCTCGTGGAATGGAAGGACTTCGCTTTGGGGGACCGGGAATGGGTCTGGGCAGCGGACGTCCTTGCGCCCCGACTCACTGAACGTTTCCACAAGCGGTATCCTGGCCGTCCCGGGGGGTTGGAGAATGGACCTTTGGGGGGGCAGAATGTCGTGGTTCGGTCCTTGGTGGCTGGGGAACCGGACCGAACCCCGCCATCAGAGGCGCCCGCGATCACGGAGGTAGGGCATGGTGATCATAGGCAAGCCGGCAGCTGGGCGCCCCACCCGATCGTTGAGGTGGCAATGGCCGCTAAAGAACCTCAATGTCCCCCTCCACCTTTTGACAAGGGCCCGGAGATGGCCCTTTGTTCCAGGAAAATGGGCCATCAGGAACCCCGGAAAACCTCGCATATGTGCATGAGTCATGATTGTATCAGCATGTTCCCTCCGCAAGTACTGGGTGGGGCAATACAGCCTAAGGAGGTGGGTTTTGTATAAAAGGGAGCTTCCACCTGGAGTTCGGTGGAAGCTCTTACTCCATACCAGCGGACTCCACGTTGCTGAAATAAAGCTTGTTCCTGTTGTATCGTTCACCAGGCCTGGCGTGACGTTTTCTTCAAAGGGGCACCCTGGTTTTTCAGTTAGCAAGCGGGTCCCCGACACCTTTCAATTTTATCTATGTCCTTCTTGAAGTGAGGCCTCCAGAGCTGCACACAGTACTCCAGGTGTGGTCTGACCAGTGCCGTATACAATGGGACTATGACATCTTGTGATTTTGATGTGATGCCCCTGTTGATACAGCCCAAAATGGCATTTGCCTTTTTTACCGCTGCATCACACTGCCTGCTCATGTTTAGTTTACAATCCACAAGTACCCCAAGGTCTCGTTCACACACAGTGTTACCTAGAAGCGTATCCCCAATCCAGTAGGCATGCTTTTCATTCTTCTGACCCAGATGCAGAACTTTACACTTATCTTTATTAAATTGCATCTTGTTCTCATTTGCCCAGAGCCTCTTGTGGCGCAGAGTGGTAAGGCAGCTGTCTGAAAGCTTTGCCCATGAGGCTGGGAGTTCAATCCCAGCAGCCGGCTCAAGGTTGACTCAGCCTTCCATCCTTCCGAGGTCGGTAAAATGAGTACCCAGCTTGCTGCTGGGGGGTAAACGGTCATGACTGGGGAAGGCACTGACAAACCACCCCGTATTGAGTCTGCCATGAAAACGCTAGAGGTCGTCACCCCAAGGGTCAGACATGACTCGGTGCTTGCACAGGGGATACCTTTACCTACCTTTACCTCATTTGCCCATTTTTCCATTGTGTTCAGAACTCATTGAACTCTGTCTCTATCTTCTGGAGTATTTGCCAGTCCTCCCAATTTGGTGTCATCTGCAAACTTGATGAGTAGTCCCTCCACCCCCTCATCTAGATCATTAATAAATATGTTAAAAAGTACCGGGCCGAGCCCCGAGCCCTGAAGTACCCCGCTACTCACCTCTCTCCAGTCTGATGAAACACCATTGACAACAACTCTTTGAGTGCGGTTCTCTAACCAATTACCTATCCACTTAACTATCTGAAGATCCAGATTGCAGTCCTTCAACTTATCCATCAGAACATCATGGGGAACCTTGTCAAAAGCTTTACTAAAATCCAAGTAAATGACATCAACCGAATTTCCCCGATCCAGCAAACCTGTTACTTGGTCAAAAAAGTAAATGTTCTGCTTTGAAAGGTTGCTGTCTTTAAAAAGAAAAACAAAAACATACAACTCTCCAGTCATAATGGAAAATTCTCCAACCCTGTGATTACTTTACCATCTGTTTCTGCCCCTTATTAACTTCCACCGGGAAAAGATTTAACCAGAACGGCACGTTGCGCACATAAGACCCAGCTCTGGGCTCAGAAAGTCCCTGGTTTGAATCTCATCTGTCACTAAATCCCTAGTTGCCACAGGCAGACTATTAAGCTTCAGCTCACATGATATATGTTTCAGTGTTGTAATATGCAAAGTCAGACCCTTGGTTCATCCAATCGGGGTCATCTCCTTGGACTAGCAACCCATTTTCAGGGTCTTGTGTCACATCATTTCACATCACCTGTTACCTGGTGCTTTGTACTGGAGGTAACGGGGGCATGAACCTTCCAAGGCCAATCTTGGCCCCCTCCTCTGATATTCTCCAATGTCAAACTATTTAATTATGTAATGTCTACCTGGGGATGGCAGCCAAGGGGGAATTGAATGGGGGTGGATTTTTTTTGTTGATGTTTCTAGAAATGTTGTAGTTGCACTTTGTTGGAAATTGTGTTTAAACTGTTGTTAGCCACCGTGAGCCAGCCAGCTCAAGAGTGGTGGCATACAATTACAATACATAAATAATAATCTGCAATCAAAGGAAATGTTCTCTCCTTGAGCTACAGGTTATCCCCTAAATATTTATTTATTTTTCAGATTTTTATGCCACCACTCCCCCAAGGGTGTTGAAATGTTGTTATCTGTAGGGGGAAGGTATTCTATGGGCTGCAACCACAGGCCTGGGGATTGTGAGCAGATTTGGGGTGCTCAAATTAAGATTTCTCCGGGGGGCATAAGGGAAAAGCCAGTCACACAGGTATAAAGGTCCCAGAACATTTAAGGCCTTGAAGGTGAATACCATCACCTTGAACCCTGAAACTGATTCGATCTTCCATATGGATCTAGGGCAGTTGGGCACTCACTGGTCAAATGTGACCTCTTCACTTGGTTCCTGTAAGGAGCCAGGCAGCTGCATTCTGGACCAGTTGAAGTGTCCGGATCAGATACAAGGGGAGCCCCATGTAGAGCAAGTTGCAGTAGTCTAATCTGGGGGGGGGGGTGACCATTGCATGGATCACAGTGGCCAGGTCAGGCACTGACAAGTAAGGCGCTAATGAAGGTGGTAAAAGGCCTGGCAGGCAGCATTTGTGATCTGGGCCTCCACTGAGTGAGGAGTCCAAGATCACTGCCAGGCTCCTGATAGTGACTGAAGTTGTTAGCTGGATCCTGTCAAGTGCCACAAGTTGTAGTGCCTCATCTGGGGGATGCTAGCCTAGCCAGAAGACCTCCATCTTAGCTGAATGCAACTTCAGATGACCCAGTTTGAACCAATCTGCTATTCCAACTCAAGGCAACTGGTCAGTACATTCAGGGTTGTAGGGATGGCCACTCCACAAATGTCTGTCATATACTCATAGAATCCTAGAGTGGGAAGGGGCCATACAGTCCAATTTGTCTAACCAGTGCAGGATCAGCCTCAAGCATCCAGGAGAAGGATCTGTCCAGCCTCTGCTTGAAGATGGCCAGGGAGGGGGAGATCACCACCTCCTTAAGCAGCCCATTCCACTGCTGAACTAAACTCCCAGAATCCTAGAGTGGGAAGGGGCCATGCAGGCCATCTAGTCCCACCCCCTGCTTCCTGCAGGATCTGCCTCAAGCATCCAAGATATGTATCTGTCCAGACGCTGCTTGAAGACTGCCAGTGTAGGGGAGCTCACCACTTCCTCCACTGTTGAACAACTCTGTGAAATTTTTTCGCCTGATATGTAGCCAGTATTATTCTCCACACAGTTTATTCTCCATTACAGAGGGTTCTATGCTCTGCTGCCAACAGAACCTTTCCCTGCCCTCCTCTTTCAAATACTTAAAGACAGCCATCTTTCAACCTTTCAAATACTTAAAGACAGCCATCATATCCCCTCTACTCCAGGCTGACCATTCCCAAGTCCTCAGCATTTCCTCACAGGGCTTGGTCTCCTGGATCATTCTCGTCACTCTCCTCCGCACCCTCTCCATTTTGTCCACGTCCTTTTAGGAATGAGGCCTCTGGAACTGTGTGCAGGACTCCAGGTGGGGTCTGACCAATGTGGTATACAGCAGGATTAGGACAACTGTCTTATCCCACCCAGAGGGGCTTATATCACTGTCTCCCAGTTTGGCATCCTAATGAGGTAAGTTAGGCTGGGAGAGAACAATTAGCCCAAAGTCATCTGTTGAGCTTCAGGACAAAATGGGGATTGGAAGCCCAGTCTCCCTCGTTCAGTTCTTCGGTCATAGTCGCTTGCTGGGTGACTTGGGCTCTCTCAGCCTAGACTACCTCACTGGGTTGCTGTGGGGATTTAAATCAAAGGAGGAAAGTATGATGCTCTAAGATGCTTTAAATCCCTAATTGATGGGCATCTTAGTAGTTAGTATTTAGTGTTGGCTTTTACTGTTGGGATTTGGGGGTCCGTTTTTGAGGTAGCTGGCGGTCACATCTATCCCCCATTAATAAATTAAAAAACATGGATGAGAATGCTGGAAGGGAAGGGAGCATGTGAAGGGTGGGCGCTACTCAAACAAGAGCTATTGCATGCTCAATCAATGACTATCGCAGAAACATGAAAACACTGCAGGAGATCTAAGAAGCCTATTTGGATGAACAGAGAACTTCAAGAGGAACTAAGAAAGAAAAGGGAAATGTTCAGGAAATGGAGGGAAGAACAGAGCTCTAAAGAAGAGTACCTACGGGTTACTAGGCACTGTAGATCAGAAAGGCCAAAAGAAAGGCCAAAGCTGAGAGTGAGCTAAGATTGGTCAGGGAAGCCCACTGTAACAAGAAAAGATTTTTCAGTTATGTGAGGAGCAAACGTAAAGTAAAGGAGGCAATAGGCCCACTGTTGGGTGCGGATGGACAAACTCTAACGAAGGATGCAGAGAAAGCAGAAAGACTCAGCGCCTATTTTACATCTGTTTTTTCCCACAGGTCAAAGGGTTTAGGCACATCTAAAGATGGCAGTAGCCAAGAGATAGTGTCTGGGTGGCAGGTTGACATGGACAGAGAGGTTGTTGAGAGGCATTTAGCTGCACTGGATGAGTTCAAATCCCCTGGGCTGGATGAAATGCACCCGAGAGTGCTCAATGAACTTTCCGGAGAACTTGCACAACCCTTGTCCATCATCTTCGGGACCTCTTTAAGGACTGGAGATGCCCCGGAGGACTGGAAGAGAGCAAACGTTATTCTGATCTTCAAAAAAGGGAGGAAGGATGACCCGGGAAACTACAGACCAGTGAGTCTGACCTCTGTTGTGGGGAAGATAATGGAGCAGATATTAAATCTGGAGGACAATTTGGTGATCCAAGGAAGTCAGCATGGATTTGTCTCCAACAGGTCCTGCCAGACCAACCTGGTTTCCTTTTGTGACTAAGTGACTGGTTTGCTGGATTGTGGAAATTCGGTTGATGTCGTTTACTTGGATTTTAGTAAAGCTTTTGACAAGGTTCCCCATGATGTTCTGATGGATAAGTTGAAGGACTGCAATCTGGATTTTCAGATAGTTAGGTGGATAGGGAATTGGTTAGAGAACCGCACTCAAAGAGTTGTTGTCAATGGTGTTTCATCAGACTGGAGGGAGGTGAGTAGTGGGGTACCTCAGGGCTCGGTCCAGTACTTTTTAACATATTTATTAATGATCTAGATGAGGGGGTGGAGGGACTACTTATCAAGTTTGCAAATGACACCAAATTGGGAGGACTGGCAAATACTCCGGAAGATAGAGACAGAGTTCAACACAATGGAAAAATGGGCAAATGAGAACAAGATGCAATTTAATAAAGATAAGTGTAAAGTTCTGCATCTGGGTCAGAAAAATGAAAAGCATGCCTACTGGATGGGGGATACGCTTCTAGGTAACACTGTGTGTGAACGAGACCTTGGGGTACTTGTAGATTGTAAACTAAACATGAGCAGGCAGTGTGATGCCTATGGATTATGGCCAGCCCTTACCAGCAACTGTTTGTATTCTGGGGCTCAGACAGGCAGACCAGCATCAGTCCTGTGAGTCAGGAAAGTGCAGGAAGATCTAAATAAATACAGCCTGAAACTGTAAATAGTGAGAGGGAGAGGGAGAGGAAGGGAAGATGATTGGAAAATGCTTTGAGTCACCTTAGGCCTACTGGGTCACTGCGGCCCATTCCCAGTTCTCTCAGACCTCTCACATACAGACCTCCACATACCTTACAGGTTGACTATTGTGGAGAGACGAACGGAAAAGGTGTTTGTTAACTGTTTTGAGACTCCTTTGGGTAGTAAACAGCAGGGTACAAAAATCCATTCTTCTAAGGAGCAACCATGAAAGAAGCATGTGGGCACATAACATTTTACCAACAGTGAAAACATGGGAAACAGAAGGAACAGGGTGGACACCTGTGTTCTGTGACTACCCCATATGTATTAGGGCAGAGGGGCATTTCGGTGAATGTAGCCTAATTCACACAAGAAGGGAAATGACGCAGAACTGGGAGGAATTGGTTGCCATGTAATCGTCCCCTAAGAAGAGTCTTCAGTCTGATTTTCCCTTCACATATCTGAGGACATGGCTCTGGAAAGCTCATCTGTAACCACTATGCCAACATTCCCAAAGGTCAGTCCTCTCCCACACTCAACAAACATTCCACACCACAGGTTCTTGACACCCATATCTCCACACCCATGCCCTCATTTGCCACCACGCCACCACAGCCTCCCACACAACACACACATTCAACCCCATGCCCTTACAGACTGGACAACTCCTCCCCTTCCTCTTCCCACTGCCAAGCTCTAGCGCCCGTTGTATTCTTGGATACAACGAGCTTTGCCCCTAATAGGATTTATATTTTATACTTTTGTTGGGTATAAGCTTATGAGTGCTTTTGTCCATATGCATGTGGGAGACAAGATGGCGGCGGCGAGGTTCTGACGCTGAGAGCTGGGAGTCTTAAACCTCCTCTTTTAATCTCTCAACAGATAATTAAGTTGTTTTAAGTTGTTTTAAGTTCTTTTATTTATTAATAACAACTGGAATTCCTTCTCACATGTCCTTGGAACGGTTATCTCTGCTGATTAAGGAGGATTTTTAAAGCGGACTGTCTACAACTGAATTCTCTTATCTGCTAAATGTGCAACTCGGGTAAGCACACTGAGAAGGATTACTGGTACTAATTTCTGATCTTTTAAAATTTATTGGAAAAGACTGAAAGTTTATCCTGGTCTTGTGGATTGTTTACTGTATACCGCTGAGTCGTGTTAATTACCTGATTAATTAATAAGCCTGCAAGAGATGGGGCAAAAAAGGAGGACCCAGGATTTAGAGGGTACAGAAGGAATGGAAGATTTGACTACTCCTGCTTGCAAGCAAAAAAAGATAGAAGATTACTTTGCTCCAGATAATATACTAAAATACAACATTCCCACCTCCAATCAGTTTACCCCCCTGGCTTCATTGGGCTGCACTCCTCTAGAGGAGGATGTTTTAAAGAACCCCTGTGAGGAACCAGTATCTCTAACACTTGAGGAGAAAGAAATGGAGAAGATTAGAGGCATCGAGGGACCTGAAGAGACCAAAAGTGATATCAAAGAGTTATGTCAGCTGACAGCCAGAACTGTACAATCTATTTACAACAGCTTGAAGTTAATAACAAATAAGCTCGATCATCTCATACAGGAAGTAACTATACCTTTAACTAGAAACGTAGCCAAAAAGGACAAGGAGGAGCTATATGGACATAAACAAATCTTTACATCAAACCAAGAATCAGGACAATTCTATCGTTTAGTACTCCAGCCTCATACAGTTGGCCTGACTATAGGTCGGTATAATGGACATCTACCTTTCTGGGGAACTAAAAACTTGGTTAAATGGCATCTTAAAGCCCTTTTTGGAAACCAAATTGGATTTATCGACCTGAATTCTATAGAACTACTCAATCAGCCCAATCAAACACACAGAGTTCTACTCTCGTTTGCTAGTTCTAAAATTCCATCATTACTCCTAAGGCAGAAGCCCTTCCTTAATTCTAGAGGAATTTTTCCTGTACGTGCCTTTACAAATATGATACAAACTTCTTTGGTCTCAACATTCCAACAATCAAAAGCTCTGCCAGATGATAACTCCACAGACAAGAATACTTTCATTAATACCTCTCATCCTGATTTGATAGAGCTGTGTGAATCCCCAGTAAACACTCACATTTCCAAGTGTCCTACTCTTGCAAACTCAGTTGAAAAAGACTTGTTAACCTCTTTCTCAGCTTTACCACTCCAGAATCAAAAGAACATTACGGACAGGCTGGGTCTGTTAAGATGCAGACTATTGGGATCCACAAAAGCATCAGCAACACAGAGTCATATTCAAACTCCATCCCTATTTGACAACTCCACGTTTGTTTCTATCCAAGACCTTGAGCCCACCTTCTCTTCTTCAGACAGCATCAAAACTCAAGAGTTAGGAAGAACAGCTGATCAGCAAGAGTCTGACAAACAGGTAGTATGACAACAGCAACAAAGGACAGTTCAGTAGGGAAAAGCCTTATAGTAAAAGTACAAAACCATGAATCCTCAAACTCAACTAAAAATGGCTGTATTTATATGGACTATGAGGGCTCCTTGGAAAAGATTGAAAAAACAGATTGACAATTAAATGTCTTATCTTGGAATTTAGGTGGGTGGTGTAACAAACTTCATGACTCAGAATTTCTATTATTTCTGGGTAAATTTGAGATTCTATGTTTACAGGAGACTTGGGTGCAAGAGTCTGGTCTCAGTAACCTTCAAGGTTTTCGATTATACACAGTCCCAGCTATCAAAGTAAATTCCAAAGGTCGTGGACGTGGTGGCTTGGCGATTTGTATTAATGTTGACTTGCAAATCAATATCCAAGTTTTAGACACTAAATCCTCTCATTATTTCCAGGCCTTACTTTTGCAGGGGAGGAAAATAAGACCCATCCTACTTTTTAACATCTATATTCCACCTAAATTACCGGCGTCCCTAAATGGTGAAAACGGTTGGAATCTATTAATAGACACCTTGGAACGTTTAACATCTCAGTTTTCCAATGCCAATTTAGTACTTTGTGGAGATTTTAATGCCAGAATTGGCCCTGACCTATCTAACTCCTTGTTAAGGCATAAAAACCAGATTGCAACTGCTGCTTGTATCTTAGACCGAGCTTCAAAGGACTTAGTTATTAATAGACCAGGGTTAAAACTGCTTGAATTGACTTCTGATTTTAACTTATGTATTCTACATGGAACAAAATATGATGTGTCAGGTGGTTCTTTTACGTTTTTATCTTCTCGTGGCGCTAGTACTATAGACTATATAGCTGTCCCCCCCCTCACTCTTGAGTCATGTTGGGATTTGATATTATCAATAGAGTTGAAAGTGACCACTGCCCATTGAGACTTCTTTTAAATTTCCAGCCCGGCATTTATTTGAATTCTACCTCTAATATAGCAGAAGGCTGTTTCCCTGGACCTAGAAGAATCAAATGGTCAGAACAGCTTCACGCAACATTATCTCATGCTCTGATTGAGGGGGATATATGGGCGAGGCGTTGTGCTTTAATTCAATCGGATAGCGACTCTTTTAAGTACTTCATGAACATAGTTTATTTTCTTAAGCCTTTTTTTTCCAATGACAAACCTTTAAATAACTTAACATATCTTAATAAAGGTTGGTTTGATGCTGAATGTAAGATGGCCAGGAAGGAACTTGTATCCTACACCAGAAAGTTTCGCCACTCAAATACTAATATCTCAGTTTCTGCTCTTAATTCACTCAGAAGTAAATACAAAAATCTTCTTAAGCAGAACGACTGAAGATGGTGCCATAACAGCTGGGCTTCTGTCCAGCTCTTAAGCCATGCTGAGGGTCAGGAGCAACTGCACCTGGCAGACCTGAGCAGATACGCAAATCTGCTCGCCGGTCGCCCCAGGAACCGGGAACGGCATCCTGAGGGTCCTACAGATCCGTGGAGAGGGAGGGAGACGAAGCTCTCCGGATCAACCGCGGCATGTGCTTAAGGTCATGATGGCGCCCTTGTCGTAAATAACTTTCTAAGCCTGAAACGACCAGCTGAGTCTACATTCTTCCCAGATCATCTTTTACTAGACTGACAGGAGCTGAAGTCTACAACAGTAAGGATTGAAAGCTTTCTGGCTTTTCCTTTTCTTTCCCCACAAGCTCTTCCCCCCCCTCCTCAACCAATTTACAAGTGAATTCCTTCTTTCGTCGAGTGAGAGGCTCCCAGCTAATTATACCTACTAACCAAACAAAGAGAGAGCTTAAGAAAAGAGGGACTTTAAAGTTTTGCTGGAGAGAGTTCAGTGGGGGAAGCTGACTTGATACGGAGATCGACAAACTGATAATTTGGGATCGCTCGTGCTCCCGCGAGACCTCACGAGACTTTCTGTTTATAGTTTGTGACTGCCTAGAACTATGGAAAAATTAACTAAGGCACAGCTTTTCCATTTGTTATGCGAAGGGAACTCAAAGATACTGAAAGCAGTCAATAAGGTGGAAAAGGAAATCCGAGGGACTAAGGGGGAGCTTTTGGATGGAGCTGACGGTCTGGAGAGAGCAGCTGATGAGGACACAGCTCAGTCAACAATACAAACGAGAATTCAATGTCTGGAAGTTAATCAACAGAAGGGGAAGAGAGCTAGGGACGTAAAAATCCAAAGCACCTTGGAAGAACTTGGGAAAACAGATTTAAGGAAGGAAAGCACCGAAAACCTGGAAGTCTATTTAGAGCAGGAAGTGATTTGGATCAGCAAAATAAAAAGAGTCTATTCAAAGGCGACAGCACGCAAAAAGCTATCAGGAGATATCTCTGTGCGACCAGAGGAAGAGATCCAGATTGATAAAGTATACAGAGCCTACTTAAAGGCGACTGTAAGCAAGAATCAAGCAAGAGACTTCTTTGGCCCTGACAGAAGGACAATCAGAAATACTCTACTATGGAAAAAAACACAATTTCATTTTCTGCGACCACCTGAAAGATGTGTTGAACAGTGGAGCATTCTCCTGGTTTCCTGTGGGGAAGACAGCGGCAGTAACTCTTAGGACAGGACCAATATATGAAGAGAACTGACTTTATATCATCTAAGACAATAATAGAATATATTCTTATAATAGATTATACTCTTATATGTATCAACAATTACTCTGCTAAGAAAGATGGTAATAACTTCTAGATCAGGATCAATATGTGATGGGAACTGAATATGTATGCCAATATGTATGCTAAAAGAAGATGACAAACTATACTTCATATGTATTAACAAGACAGCAGCAGTAACTCTTAGGTCAGGGCCAATTTATGAAGGGACTGACTGTATATCACTTAAGATAATAATAGAATATATTCTTATAATAGATCATACTCTCATATGTATTAACAATCATTTTGCTAAGAAAAATGGTAAAAACTTCTAGATTAGGATTAATATGTGATGGGAACTGAATATGTATGTTAAAAGAGGATGGCAAACCATATCAGCTGGTCGCTTTTTTCTCTTTACTTTTCTGTAAATGCTTCATATAATAAATAAATAATAAAATTATTTTAAAAAATCTTCTTAAACAAAAGAAACTGGATCATTCAAAACAATTATGGCAAGAATTAAGTAAGACTGTTACAGAGAAGAATGAGACACGCTTTTGGCAACTCATTTCTTCTGGTTTTGGTAGGCCTCATTTACAATTAGATGCCCAAATTTCTGGTAAGGATTGGTATGTATATTTTAGAAACATCTTTAGTAATTCTCATTCCAATTCCTTGAATGATGGCCCTCAAGCACAAATCCCCCAAATTTTACCAGCTTGCCCCCAAGTAACTGAATCGGAAATCAAAAAACTTATTCTATCATTAAGAGGAGGAAAATCTCCAGGGGAGGACATGATTCCCCCAGACTTGTATAAATCCTTTCCGGACTGGTGGGCTCCAGTATTAGCCAAGATATTCACTCAAATAAATGATTCAGGCATTGTCCCACCCGATTGGAAAATGAGCATTGTGGTTCCTATTCACAAGACGGGGGACAAAACAGACCCAAAGAACTATCGCCCTATAAGCTTGCTGAATATAACTGCTAAACTCTATAGATATAAATTAGAAGATTGGGAATCATCTAACTGTGTTATTCACCCCAATCAGGCAGGGTTTAGAAAAGGACAAAGCACTATTGAACACTGTCAGAGTCTTTTTCAACTTGCCACTTTAAGCATTAATGGCCCCACCAAAGTCCTTTTTGTAGCTTTTGTGGACTTGGCCACAGCATTTGACACAATCAATAGAGCCCGCCTTTGGGAAAAGCTAGCCAAAACAAACATTGATAAACGCTTGTTATTCCTCCTACAAGCACTACACACGGACATACATGCAAAAGTCAGAGTTGGTATTTCTGGCTCAGTGACTGACCCAATTCCAATTCAGAGAGGAGTTAAACAGGGTTGTGTCCTGGCCCCCATGCTGTTTAATCTTTATTTGAATGATATTGTTTTGAGGTTAACTGGACCAGAGTTTACTCCTCCCTCCTTTGGGCAGCAAAAAGTATCAATCTTATTATATGCGGATGATATGGTTTTAATTTCACGCACCTGCATTGGATTAAAGAGGTTGTTGGTCAAACTAGGAGATTACTGTAATGAGGAGGCTCTTAATATAAATTACAACAAGACCAAAGTCATGGTCTTTAGGAGAAGGCCAAAGAGATTTAAATGGAACATCCATAATATTCCCATTGAACAAAGTAGCTCATTCAAATACCTGGGAGTGACCTTCACTGAGACACTGAGTTGGAACAACCATTTAGCCTTGATTAAGGCCTCCACTCTTAAAATAATTGGGGCCATACTAAGATTCTATGCATCTAAGGGAGGATTTCTTATTGATCCAGCAATAAAACTATTTGTAGCCAAGGCCTTACCCCATCTCCTTTATGGTATCGAAGTCTGGGGTTGGAGGGATCATCTGATTTCTAGTTTGGAAGTGATTCAGAATCACTTCCTTAGACATATCTTGGCCTTACCTAAAGGAACTCCTGCCGCACATATGCGTGTAGAGTTAGGGCTTCCATCGATCAGGGCTCGAGTCCACTTAGCTTTGTTAAAATTTTGGGCAAAACATAGGAAAAACACTACCAATTCAATATTCAAGCAATGTTTTGAACTAACCTTGAATACTGAACCTTTCCGACTTGCCAGTTATGATAAAATACAATAACGGTATTCCATCCCAGATGATTTATTAAGAGCACAAGTTGATGGGTCTAATCTGAGAGACTGGATCTTTAATACTGATGCCATACTGGATAGACAAACAATAATAAAATCTAACTTTTCTCCTTTGTTTAAACTATTCAAAACAGTCCATCTCAGATCAGACTATTTAGTAACCATCTCTGTACAAAAACTTCGAATGGCGTTTGCTCATTTATGCTTTCAAGTTATGCCATCAGCCCTACTCTCAGGCCGTTTTTCTGGTGTACCTTTTGCCCTTCGCCTATGTATTTGTGGAGAACCTGCTGTTGAAGACCTTTATCATTATGTTTTGGATTGCCCACTATACTTGGAGCCAAGAACCAAATATATTGAGAGATGTTTGAGTGGCCAGAACTTCCCTATGAATTTGGACAAAATAGTCTTTTTATTATCAGATACCAACCCCCTAATTAGTTATGTTTCCCTATTTGCATTAGCCGCAAGGAAAATTCGAGCCAAACTTATGCCACCAGAGAGCTAGAAACCTGAATTCTTATTGTCTTTTATTATCTATGGACTACCGCATGTATTGTTCTAATTCTTTTACTGTTTTTATATCAACTGATATATTGATTGCATTGCATTGTAATGGCCTATGGCTGGAAACAATAAAGTCTTATGATGATGATATGCATGTCATGTTTATCTTTATAGAATTTATAAAAAGCAAGAGGCTTGTATTATTTATAAGAGGTATAGGCAGTTGATTTAAACCCACATACTGTTTTATTTATACATTTATAATTTATTATTTTTAATAATAATAATGTGCACTAATATTTATTAGAGGAAAATTTGCATTATATGACTGGATTTTGATTTATCCATTTAAAATTTTAGCCACCAATGAAGGACGTTTCCTCGAAAATGAGTTTTGCATACCAGATCTTGGTTTGGCATTGTAATTTTGGTTTAATAAAGAAGATTTGTGGTTTTGACCATCAAAAAGCTTTGACCCCCTACTGTACAGAGGACAAGACTTGCCATTTTACTTTCAGGCCCTTTCAGGTACTTATTCTTTTACCTCTGCTGTCTTCCAGGAAGAAGATGAAAGGGTCGCGGTTCCTCACGGTGGCTACTGCTTTGCTGACGCTGGTGGCCCTCAAGGCCTATATTGAGTGGTCTGCTGAACCACACAAGCGATTCCCGACTCCTCACGAGATGAACTGGCAAACCAGCGCTTTCACACCTGCACAGACCACAGCTGAAGATGCCCTGGTGGTTGCCCCACTCCGCTTCAATGCCTCCCTGCAGCAGCTGCGCCAGAATATCCCGAATTCCAAGGCCTATTGGAACAGAAAGCAGCACCAGATCTTCCATGCACTAGACGCTGGGTGGAGTAACGCCTCCGCACATGCATGTGAAAGGTCCAGAGACACAGAAAGATTGAGCAATATCAAAGACTTTGGGACATATTCAGAGCTTTACAGGAACTTTATCCTGTCTGACGAATGCCGGAACTTTCCATTGTTGATCAACCAGCCAGGCAAGTGTGCCCATGGCAAGAACCATACTTTTCTGCTTCTGGCCATCAAATCTCTGCCAGGGAATTTCGCTGCCCGCCAGGCTGTACGGGACTCCTGGGGACATGAAGGTGAGCATGGTGGGCTATCTGTGCGCACCGTTTTCTTGTTGGGAACAGCTGGGGGCCAGCACGGACCCAACCTGCAAAGCATGGTGGCATACGAGGGGCAGACTTTTGGGGATATCTTGATGTGGGACTTTGAAGACACCTTTTTCAACCTGACACTGAAGGACTTCCTCTTTCTCAACTGGACACTGGAGCACTGCCATGATGTTCGCTTTATTCTCAAGGGGGATGACGACGTTTTCATCAACACGCCCAAGGTTGTGGCCTACCTGAGCTCTTTAGATGACCGTAAGGCAATCTACATGGGCCAAGTGATGGCCAATGCCTCACCGTTTCGGGTCCGTAAGAGCAAGTACTATGTTCCTGAGTCATATTACATAGGGCCATACCCAGCTTATGCAGGCGGTGGAGGCTACATCTTCTCAGGTGTGCTGACCCAGTGGCTCTATGTCATTTCTCAATACATACCCTTCTACCCAATAGATGATGTTTACACAGGGCTGTGTTTCCAAGCCCTGGGCATCCATCCTGAAGCACACCCTGGCTTCCAGACATTTGACATTGCGGAGAAGGACCGCGAGAACCCCTGTGTACATAGAGAATTACTCTTGGTCCACCAGCGAACCCCACACCAGACTCTCCATCTCTGGAAACAAATTCAGGACCCCTACCTTATATGTTAAGAAACTCAGAAACAATCCAGTTTCCTTCTCCGCTGAGGTTCCAGGTCCTTATTAAAAGTAGGATGAGGAGAACCTGTAGATGTGGGAGCAGAATATCCTTTGTGGTTGGATGCAGGTTCTTCCTGCAAAGTGGAGCACGGCCTCCTTGCCAATTCCAGGTTTAGAGACAGGGTCCATCGGAATCCCAACTCCTGGGGATAGGCAAGGCAGGGGCCGTTAACTCACTCGCTTCTGGATTCACCTGCATTGGTAACAGACCCTTGGAGCAGATGGACCGGGGTCTGCCTCTTTTATGTTCAGACTGCCACCAGGCTGTTGAGCAGTAGAGGGAGGGGTCCAGGAAAGACCCCACGGTGGGCGAGTGATGGGTGACTCTCCAGAATGCCAGGTACAAGAGAAGGGAAATATATGTTGTCCATCAGGGGGTGTGGAAAGGGGCCCATTTCTCATTAACACAGCCAGTTATGAAGACCATGGTCCGGTCCCTGACAACTCCAAGTTAAAGTTGTTCTCGGGTTGCAAGAAAGCTGCCCTGCCTGAGACCTCAAAGGGATGCTGCCATTGAGAGTCAATGGGGAATGACTTAGTCTAAGACGGTTCCTCCTCTATCCTTCACCTATGTTGCTTAATTTATTACAAGGGGATAAAATAAATTGGCCTTCAATTTAAGAAAAACTCTTAAATGCACACATGGGTATGATAGTGTTAGTTGGGAATACAGTCACTCTCCGTCACCTCAAAAATCAAAGGATGGTTCTTTTCCAGATCATGTTACTTGTTCGGATTGCCCAGTCTAGAGAGAAGGGTCAGCTGCGTTGACTCGTAAAGAAATTCTAACTCCTACTTTACCCTCACTTTCAATCATGTCACATACATTTCAGGTGCCTCAAATGTGTTTTCTGTGAAAATCATGGATTCAGAAGGAAGAGTGGGCCTCATCTAGTCAATCAGGGATGTTTTTAAAAATCCAGAACATTGGGATGTGTGGAACTTTATGCCTCCCTCACAAGGATAGGGGTCATAGCCTCTGTCCGTCACCCAGTGGATGACCACTAATTTCTGACCTTTATTCAGAATCAATACAGGTACGCACCAGGTAGTACTCTCTTTTCGTTTGATGAAACGTAACCTGGAGGTACACAGGGAGAGCATCTCCTATTTAATTTCTAGTTTCCTGCCTTGAAACGCAGACACCGGGCAGGAAAAAAAAATCAGATCCACCCCCTTATTCTTCATCTAGTGAATAGCTTTCTTCCTGATTAAGAGATGTTACTTGAAGAGATGTTACTTGTGTCTTTCTGGCATGCCCACTCGATAAACAGAACGTTTTTGAACCAATTTAACAGCCTTGTTTTCTCTATAAATAAGCCTTCAGAAAAAATTGTGAAAATAATTCCTGCTCATCTTGTGGCTGTTAACTCATTCCCCAGCACTAAAACTTGAAGAACGTTCTTGTTTTCATGTGGCCCATTTGCCCACCATAATCATGAAGTGATGTACATAATAAATAATGTCTTAGGTGCTGTCCCAACAAATTTGTGATTGTACTTATTAGTTATCTTGGGGTGGTCATAGAATCATAAGAGTTGGAAGGGGCCATAAAGGCCATCTAGTCCAACCCCCTGCTCAATGCAGGACCAGCCCTAAGCATCCTAAAGCATCCAAGAAAAGTGTGCATCCAACCTTTGCTTGAAGACTGCCAGTGAGGGGGAGCTCACCACCTCCTTAGGCAGCCTATTCCACTGCTGAACTACTCTGTGAAAATTTTTTCCCTGATATCTAGCCTATATCGTTGTACTTGAAGTTTAAACCCATTACTGCGTGTCCTCTCCTCTGCAGCCAGCAGAAACAGCATCCTGCCCTCCTCCTAGTGAAACCTCCTCCAAGTAGTCTTTGAAATAGCTCGGAGTTGCTATATGGATATCAAGCTCTGCTTTGTGTTACAGCAGCTGGTGTTTCTGAATGCTGGTCCCAGCACACCTGAGTCCTTTGGGCAAAACTCAGGTCAAAAAATTAAAGAAAATGCTGATGCACCACAGGCTATTGTAGTGTTTCTGGCACATGCAAAAGAGCCAGTTTTCAGTGTCAGGCGTAAAGGGGAAAGGAGCTTGCCTCTGTGGCAATGCAAACTGCTGGGGGGAAAAGTGAAGGGTATTTATTTATCATAAGGCACGTCTGTAATATAGCCAGATGTTATGATTGTAGGAGTGTCTGGGAACCAGGCAAGAGATGTTGGGAGGTACTTTGCCATTGCCTGCCTCCTAGTTCTCCTTGGAGGTCTCCAATCCAAATACCAGCCAAGCTTAGCTCCTGAGATCTGACAAGGGCAGCCTTGCCTGGACTATCTGGGCGGAAGGAAGGAACAGTGATGAACGAGCTCAAGTGCACAGATTTCAGACAGGAATCGAAAAGGGTCTTTCAGGGGCTGGAAGACAGGGTGCTGCTACAGGAAAAGTGGAATACCAGCCCTCATTTAAAAAACAAAACAAAAAAATAACATTCTTCACTATTTCAACCCAACCTTTGCGGCATGAAGGACTATAAAAATGCTTAACACCAAACTGAGACCCTGCACAAGGAGTGTGGATTCTACCCCAAGTGGTGCTGTGTTTGCACAGAACAACTGTGGTATGTTTTAAACAAAAGCTGGCAGGGCCAAGTTTCAGGATTTGTTTCTAAGCCGGGGCTCAAACCCCGAATCATGCAAAGTGACTAGAGTTTTGAGTCTCTTTTCCCTTACAATCTCTCCCGTTTGGGGAAACAGACATTCCTTTTGCTTTAGAAATTAACTAGTGACCTCAAGGCAGACGATTCAAAGGAAGGTTTTATTCATTTCACAACCCACCTTGCTGAGACATCCGTGTTTGCCCTAGACTACCTGTGTTCACCCGTGATTCCCCACAGCCCAGAATTTAACTATCATATTCAGCAGCAACACCTCCCAGTTGAGCTGTAACAGACCTACAGAACTCTGCCACAAACACTGCCATCCCCATCGCTCAAAAAGAGATGCTGAAATGTCCATGGTTCGGGTTTCTAACGAGTCCATAAAAGGGCTTGCCTCCACTTGCTTTGGGCTTTGTCCTAATTCATCACCAAAGCCAACCCAACATCTAAAAGCTCCCCAATCTTACGGAAAATACTTTTAAAAACTTGTCCTCTTTCAGATTGTTGACCAACTGGCCAGGTTAAATTTTGGAGTGATACCGCTTTGCCAAATGAGATCACAGTCACTGATGACACCATCAACGCAGGTGTATGGGGTTCTTCTCCTGGCAGTACTTGCTTCCAGAGGCCCCGAAGATGAAGTGGTAGATCTTCCTAGCAGATCTGGTTCCTTTTCAGACATGATCTCATCCACTTAGTGCCTTTCAGAACAACAGCTTGGTGCAAGGCAGCCGGGTTGTGCAAGGCAGCCAGAGGGAGCCCTTCAGAAAACCAGCCGGGATAAGGCACCGTGGTTCTACCCTTGTGCTTTATGCCCCTTGTGTGCTATCATGGCCATCTTGATGATGAGGTGTGGAAAGGTGGATTTTTTGGATGGGGTTTGCAGCCTCTGCCCTCTGACCTACCCCCTAGAGTTGGGCATGCTCAATGGGTCTTCTCAAATTCTCACACAGTATCAAGAGTTTGGGAATTCCCATTGAGCATGCATGGCTCGCCATGCCATTTAGCCACCACCAAGAAAATGAGAAGAGTGTTCAGTGGTCCAAATCAGGGTGTGTGTGTGTATGTATGGGACCACGAGGTGATGGTGATAGTGGCTTTGTGGTACCTCTTAGTGAGCTACCACTGTTAGCAGCTGAGGCTGATAATAAGAGAAGAGAGGTACTGCTAGCAGAGACTGGCTTGGAGCCCAGAGAGTGGCTCCCAATTCCAAGTCTGCTACCCCCACAGAGATCCCAGGCACCAGCGTTCTCCCCACAACCAGGGGAAAGGTTGCTGAGGTGTGATGAGGGCTCCATCTTTGACCTAGACTCCTTTTCCAGGCCCCTGTTGCTGGTGAGTGCAAGTAGGGGGGGATGAGGGGGGGTTTCACTTTTCAAACTGTCCCAAGGGATAGTGTTCCCCATACTGCTTGAGGTGTCGCTCCAGGGATTCCTGCTGCTTCTGGATGTGCCAGGGTATCTCGCAGTAAACGTCTGAGAAGAGAAGCTGAGGCTTGGGCTTCAGTTTCCGCTCGGCCTCCTCAAAGGCCTCCATGACCTGGGAAAAAAGGGGAAGAATGTCAACGAAAGCTGGAGTGGAATTCCCACTCACCTGGACAGAGGGTCCAGCCTGACGATGCTGCAATGAACCTTAAAAAGAGGATTATCAAAGTGTGTGAAGGACAACAGAGTATGAGCCCCATCTCGCCTGTGAAGCTTGTCCCCCTTCATAGAACGGAGGTGGGCAAATTGTGATGTGTCCTACCTAGTCTCAGGGCATCTGACCTTAAAGCTGCTTCATCATTTGTTGAAACACCAACATGTCAGACAGTAGTGGGCAGGCACTTGAAAGAAAATTAATAATGGTTCTGAGGACAGTGAGATTCCAACGTTGCCCTCCAGCTGACAAATTAGCACTTCCTTGACAAAAGGCATGACTTTGCCATCTGAAAAGAAAGTGGAGGGAGAACTCTAGGGGCCATTCCGCACAAGGGCACAATCATCACCTGATGCTGATGCTTTAAATTCAGCCTCCTGCTCCCTCCCAGCGCTGATGTCGTTACATCTGCCGATTTGAAGCGATAGCAGTGTAATCGGGAAAAGTGCATTCGGCTGCACAAATCCCATCAGATGCCACAAGTACCCACCAAGTTAAAATGAGGAGGCTACAGCAGTATTCATAATGCTAGGGAGTTGTCCCTCCCCTCCTCCATTGTTTCCGGGGGTGGGACTGTTTTTTTTAAAAATGGGGAATGCCTTGTAGCGATGAATACTCGTTAGTCTCACCACAATCCAGCCCTTTGCTGTGAAAAGATTATTTTCAGCATGTGCACAAAGTGTACTATTGATCCCAATTTACAATGTTTTGTTTGTAAATGGCTGGAAAGAACGTTTGGTCAAAACGCTCTGACACATGAGCAACACATGTGTCCCCCCTCTGTTTTCCTTTTAGAGTTGACAAGTCTCCTCTGGCCCTGGCAGGGGATGGGGGCTGGGGTTGACAGATCCAGGCTAGGTAACTGCCAGGGGAGGGTAGAATGTCACTAAATCAGCTCCCCAAGGCATAAATTTTTCCTAGGGGAAACAATCCCTCTGCAAATGAGCTGCAATTCCAGGGCATGAGGGAGACGATTCCTTCATGCCCTGGAGGCTGCCATCCCTGTTTCCTTCACATTGTGTGGATATGAGGGAGGAAAAGTAGATTTTTTAAAGATTGCCTGTGCAACTGTAAATGAATGAATATTCATTGCAACAATTAATTCTGGTTTAAAAAAAAGGGGGGGGGTTCCCGCTGGGCTCTGTGCACATGAACAATGCTGACAACAATGCTGATTGGTTGTCAGAAGTGATTGGCATGCTCAAGCTGGGGGCGGTACTGCATGTTTGTAGCATACTCCTTGCTCCTCGGCCGTAAACCGGAAGCAGGTGAGGAACGTTGGAAAATGAACGATAACACTACGAAAACGGAGATAAACGTCATGTCTGAAATGACACAAGACGCTCCAAAGAATAGCGCTGGACCAAACAGCGCTGATCATGGTTTTCTCCCAGCTGTGCGGAATGGCCTCTGAACATCCTGGCAGGAAAATCACACCTCATAATCCTCTGGGTGAGGAAGAGGGTGGGGGAATGAACGGTTGCTCGTAAAACACGCATGTACAGAACAGGCGCACCTTCCTGTGTCCTTAAGAGAGCTGAACAGCATTTATGGCCTTTTATCGGATCAGATTCTTAAGCCTGAAAGATGTGAGTTCAGTAGCACCTTGTCCCTGACAAAGGGAGCTTTGACTCTTGAATGCTGATGCTCTGGAAATCTTCTCGGTCTCTTAAGGGAGGGATTCCCAACCAGGGGTTTGTGGAACTCGAGGGGTCCGTGGCCTTTTCCCTCCTTAATGGACTTGGCCACCAGCCAGGGAACCGGCTGCCTCTACCCAGAGGGCTTGGTAGTTAGGCCATGGGTGTAAAAAGCAAAGGGGAGGAGTCAGTATGGGGCGGGGGGGTCTGGATTGTCTTCTCAGCTCTTGCCAATCTTTCAAGTCCACGTGAGGCAGAGCTGCTGTAGTAGTAGTAAAGGTGGGGAGAGGGAGAAAAAGGAGAGCAAAGGGGGCAGGTAGTGATGCTATTTCTGGGGACATGTCACTTCTGGTGTGTGTGGCAAGGAGGCGTGGCCAGCTGATGTGACTTCTGGGGGTCCTCAAAGCCTGAAAATTTATTTCACTGTCTCTTCAACAGTCAAAAGGTTGGAAAAGGCTGCTCTAAGGCATTTCTGGACCTGTTCTTCTTCTTCAAGCCAACACAGCTACCTACCTGAATCTGTCCTGCAGTGCTTGAGCATTTCTTATCAAAAGGTCCCTAGCAAGCCTTCGCACAAATGTATCTGAGCAAAGGGGAATTGCTCAACCCTTGACTCTTGTAGAGCCCATCTTAGGAGTCAGAATGGCCAGAGTCCTTCATTAAACTGAAACGAGACGTGGTTCCCACAAGCTGCAAAGTGTAGAGATCGATTGGACTGTCCTGTTTCAGACTGAAGATGTGGGATTCCAGTCTTGCTCCTCCAAGTTTCAAAGCAACAACAACGAGAGGTTTATCCTATCACTTGAAGGCAGGAAAGCCCTCCAAAATGCAATTCCCCGTGATCCTATTGTCACTGCAGTGCACCTTATTCTGTCACCTCACATTCCAGCCTGTGCAAAGCAGAGTTCTCCCTGGACCAGAAAACCACTGGGGCTCGTCTCCTGAAACTAAGCCAACCAAGCTTGGATCAATTCTGTGAGAATCCAGATCTCTTTCTCCTGACATGTCTAGGTGGTGCCTAGTAAATCTGGAAGGAAGGACCGGTGCCCCCCCCCCCCGAGCCACTCACCCTCTTGCGGGATTTCTTGCGCCAGCTTTTCTCCTGATCCTCGTCCCACCAGCCTTGGTTCACCATGTAGTGACGGAGCCGAGAGATGGGGTGGTCCTGCTTGTCCCAATAGTTGACCTCGTCCACCGAACGGTAGGCGGAGCTGTCATCACTTGTACTGTGGTGTCCAATCCTGAGATGAGCAGCCAATCCAATCAGGCAAACTCCCTAGCTCTGCCCTCACTCTAGGTTGTTGCCTAAATTCCTTAACCCTGCCCTCACTCCAGGCCACTTTCTACCGGAACTCAATACCTTGAGGCACGTGCCTCTAAACCTACCTGTACGTCATGGCCTCAATGAGAAATGGCTGGTTCTCGGCAACGGCACGACGCCGGGCCTCCTTGGTGGCATTGTACACCGCAAAGACGTCGTTGCCGTCCACCCGGATTGAGTGGATACCGTAACCCGGACCCCGAGCAGCTGGGGAGGGAGAGTTGGCCAAGCTTGCGATTTGTATACAGCATTTCCTGCTCTAACTTGAATCCCATGCCCTTCTGCCCCTGTTGCTTTCCTAGCTGGCAGGGTGAAAGATTCCTAGGCTGAAATGTTGGTCTGCATTAGAACAACTAGATTCGAATCCAGAGCACCTTAAGATTCATGAGTGAGGAAGTCAAGTGGTGGGCATGGATTCCAAACCTTGGCAGGGCACAGGGCCTGAACCAATGGGCCTGAATGACAGGGGATGTGCCAGAGAGCAGCCAAGGAGCTGGTGGCCAAAGGGAGACTTGAAGAGGGGATCTTCCAGCCCTTATCATCTAGGTGCGTATCCTATTCAGCTCTTGCATTTGTTCCAAGTATCCACTGGCAAGGGGTAGATTGGATGAATGCCCTCCTCTGGAGAGTGCAGGATCTGTGCTTTGGGACTAGGAGCCACGACCCTCCGGTTCTCTCCCCCTCTCCTTGTTTCATGATGCTCGGCAAATGACTGGATCAGACTCTTCTGGATCAAAACGAGTGTCTGCTTAAATTAGAGTCTAGTATTGAAAGAGGTCTGCCATAAACATCAGGGAAACCAACAGTCCCAGCAACAGATATGCTGAGATATACTGCCTTTGGATGTAGAAGCTCCACCTAGCTATCAGACCCAGACAAATGCCGGGCCTCCAATTATATAATATCTTAAAAAAAACTAAGGGTGGGCACAAACCGGTTCACGAACCAAAGTTTGGCAAGAATTCAGCCAAGATTGCAGCCTCCAGTTTAGTTATTTGGGCAATTTAAACCTAACAGCTAAGTCTGGCAGGTCCGCCCATCCGTTGAGCTTAAACGTGTCCATTTCACTCCCCCTGGCCATGGGAAAGCGGGAGCCAAACCCGCTGCGTTGGGTGAATTCCAGTTTGGTTTGGGACTGCCCCGAACCCTTGACCAAACTGCAATGTTTAGGTTTCTGCCTAATCCCTACTTGAAACCATCTCAGACAACAGATGAACACAAATCTGACAAAAGTTTTGTCTCTTGAACATTTATGCGCTGGAGTCAAATCCGACTTTCCCTCGACTGATGCATCACCCCAGTTCACTCGGTCAAAGGCTGAGAAATGCCTCCAGGCCCGTCCAGGTGAGTGCAGTGCTTTCCCCTGGCTGTTCAACCCTCTCAGGGTCCTGCCCTTTCCCACCTCTTGCCCAACCAGTGAAGCGGCTGAGGAGTCCAGCGGGGCACTCCTCTCACTTCCCAGCCGACAGAGCGCCTTAGAACCATCAACCCTCCTTTGCTTCAGTCATGTGCCCCTCCTTTCTCAGGGCTCCCCTTCTCACCAATACCGTCACCCCGGTACTGCTCATACGTCGGGGTGGAGATGGCGTAGCCATTGTTGCGGCAGAAGAAGATGATGGGGCACTCGAGGGTGGCAGCAAAGTTGAAGCCGGCATGGGCGTCTCCCTCGCTGGCTGCGCCTTCCCCGAAGTAGCAGATCACGATCCGGTCGGTGTTCTCCCTCTTGAGGGCGTAGGCGGAGCCAACGGCTATTGAGGCAGAGGGAATGAAAGAGGGGAGGGGGAGGGGGTGGCAGCAATTGGGCCACAAATCACTGGGGCTCTGTTCACACAAACACCGATGCTGTTTTTAGCAAATCTTCTCTCGGTAAAAGGTTGGCCAAAGGGGACTGGAGGATCAGATAGGTTGAGAATGGCGGCCAAATCATCCTGCCCAAAGGTTCCCTCTGGGGATCCATGGCAGAATCCGACAGGTGTGGTCTGTGGCTGTCCTGCTACTGTGTGGACACAGGAATATATGCTAAAATGCTGCCCCTTTAAATTCTGTTGCTTTCCTTGTGGGGTTTCAGCAGGTAGTCCTGCAGTCAAACAGCTTGGGGCTCAGGCCAAGGGCTTACCTAAAAGTTGTTTGTGTGAACGTAGCTCAGGATAGGGAGGGATCGGTACCACAGCCCTCCTAGGAGCCTGAGAGACAGAGGATGGAGGGCTCTTCTACCCAGCTGGACCAGGAGGGATGCGGGTGCCTAGATTAGGGACTGTGGACAGAGGTGGGTACAGTTGTCCTTAAAACAAGAAGGCTAATAGGGGGAGGAACAATGTGGGGGGGGGAGGGAATAAAGGGCTTGGGGCTGAGGCCAAGGGCTTACCTAAAAGTTGCATTTCCATCTGTGGGTGGACAACTTAATTTGAGCTATGAGTCTAGAGACATTACTGTTCTCATCAACAGATGAGACTTCGTTTTACATACACAGCCCTAGAACAATCTTTGCACACACACAAAAAAGAGTGCAGTACCACTTTAAGCATTAACTAGCATATGTGTTAGTTTTTTAAGACCTCACAGGATGCTTCTTTTGAAAAAGTTATCATTTGAATTCTAGAAAAGATACTGCCCAGGCCGGCCTCCTGCTGTGATCTGTTGTAGGATATTAGGAATCGTAAAGGCCAGGGGGCCCCAATAGGGTTGCTGGACACCTTGGGCTCCAGTGATGGCCGAAGCAGCCGAACTGCACCGGAGTGCCCAAGCCTAGTCCCCAACCCAGGGTGAGTCAAAATGCGGCCCTCCAGATGTCCATAGACTACAATTTCCATGAGCCCCTGCCAGCATGTGCTGGCAGGGGCTCATGAGAATTGTAGCCCATGGACATAGAATCATAGCATCATAGCATCATAGAATCACCGAGTTGGAAGGGGCCACACAGGACATCTAGTCCAACCCCCTGCTCAACGCAGGATTAGCCCAAAGCATCCTAAAGCATCCAAGAAAAGTGTGTATCCAACCTTTGCTTGAAGACTGCCAGTGAGGGGGAGCTCACCACCTCCTTAGGCAGCCTATTCCACTGCTGAACTACTCTGACTGTGAAAACCTTTTCCTGATATCTAGAATCACAGAATCATAGAGTTGGAAGGGGCCATACAGGTCATCTAGCCCAACCCCCTGCTCAATGCAGGATCAGCCATAAGCATCCTAAAGCATCCAAGAAAAGTGTATCCTACCTTTGCTTGAAGACTTCCAGTGAGGGGGAGCTCACCACCTCCTTAGGCAGCCTATTCCACTGCTGAACTACTCTGACTGTGAAAATTTTTTTCCTGATATCTAGCCTATATCATTGTACTTGTAGTTTAAAACCATTACTGCGTGTCCTCTCCTCTGCAGCCAATGGGAATAGCATCCTGCCCTCTTCCAAGTGACAACCTTTCAAATACTTAAAGAGGGCTATCATGTCCCCTCTCAACCTCCTTTTCTCCAGGCTGAACATTCCCAAGTCCCTCAACCTATCTTCATAGGGCTTGGTCCCTTGGCCCCAGATCATCCTCGTCGCTCTCCTCTGTACCCTTTCAATTTTATCTACGTCCTTCTTGAAGTGAGGCCTCCAGAACTGCACACAGTACTCCAGGTGTGGTCTGAGCAGTGCCGTATACAATGGGACTATGACCTCTTGTGATTTTGATGTGATGCCTCTGTTGATACAGCCCAAAATGGCATTTGCCTTTTTTACTGCTGCATCACACTGCCTGCTCATGTTTAGTTTACAGTCCACAAGTACCCCAAGGTCTCGTTCACACACAGTGTTACATCTGGAGGGCTGCAGTTTGACTACCCTTGCCCCAACCTTTCTGAGCCTGCAGGCACCTTTGGAATTCTAGTACAGGGTGGTGGGTGAAACCGCAAAATGGCTGCCACAAAAGGCAGAGCCAAAAAAATGGCTGCCAGAAGAGGTCAAGAGAGCAAGGCAATGTATAACTTTTATAGTAACTCGTTGACATTTCAGGCTGGAGCTCCGTTTAAAAGAATGCCTTTAAAATTTGGCCAGCAAAAGTCCAACCTGGCCCGTCATTGCGGGCATATAGACTGTGGTGGCTCCCAAAGAACAGACTCTCATGAAAGCATCCCAATCGCTTATCTCCTGTCACCTGCCACCCCCTTAAGCCTTCACAGAATCAGCCTCTCCAGTCACTGCTTGAAAATGTTCAAAGATGGAGAACCCACCACCTCCTGAGGAAGCCTGTTCCACTGAGAATCAGCTCTAACTGTCAGGAACTTCTTTTGGATGTTTAGATGGAATTTCTTTTCAATTAATTTCATCCCATTCGTTCTGGTCTGTCCTTCTGGGGCAAGAGAGAACTCTGCTCCATCCTCAACATGGCAGCCTTTTAAATACTTGAAGATGGTTATCAGATCCCCTCTCAGTCGTCTCCACTCTAGGCTAGGATTGTGGCACAAAAGGATTGCATTGGTGCATGACCAGCTGATTAACTAAAAACGTTTAGTAACATCTGGTAGACCGACGCATCCAGCTATCTCTTTATCAAAGGAGAGCCATAAGACGTGGACAAGCACGTAAGAAGAGATGTGCGCTTGTGCTCGGTTCAGCCGCCTTGGCGATCACCAAAGCTCGAGGCAGCACATAGAAGAAAGGGAGCTTTGGTGATTGCCGAGGCGGCTGAACCGAGCCGAAGCACACATCCCTACACGGAACAGCTCCCTGTGAGGCGACAGCTCTGCAGTCGACCTCTCTGCTCCGAGACCCAAGTGGGCCTCAGACATCCCCGCCCCCAAACGGTACCTGATTTGCAAGCTGGGGTTGGCCACCCCTTGCCCGGAAGGAGACATCTGAGCTCACCTTGAGGGATCTGTGTGGCCAGAGGGGACGAGATTGTGACGAAGTGCAAGTCTTTGCAACCATAATGCACCGGCATCTGACGGCCCTTCCCAGGATCGCTGGCATTTCCATAGCACTGTGCCATGAACAGGTCCAGGGGGTACCCTCTGTGCATCAGGACACCTGGAGAGGAGGGAAAGGAGATATGGGATTTGCTAGGAGAGAGCCATGACTCATTTCACACTGAGAATGTTCTCAAATTTGGCATTCGCAGAGAATGTTTGTGAATTTCTGAAAGTGGTTCTTGAGTAGTCAAGCCAGGAGTAAGAGAGGGAATTTATGTCTCTGGCATGCCCCCTAGCTCATTTCCAAGGCATGCTCTGTAGCAAATCATTTTGGGGGTGCAGAGCTACTGACTGGCCAGAGATGCTTCTGGAAAAATGAAGAGAGGCCACAGAACTAGATAGAACTCGGATGCTGGAGAATGGTTATCCTGCGCTGCCCTCTAGTGGCAGAAAGGTTTGCAGTGAAACAGCAAGGCCTAGGAAAATGACAATTTTCGAATGTAAGGTCTCAACCTGACAAGTCAGTGGAGATAAACGTAATTTTTAACTTACTTAATAACATAAAAAGCTGCAGGAGCTTCAAGCAGATTCCAACTTCCAGTGGCCCCCCCTGAATCGGTGGCCTTCCAAACATCCTGTTGGTCATACATCCAGCTGTCCATCACCAGTGAGGCCTTCCTCTTTACCTGCTGCCTTCCCTAGCATGTTTGTCTTTTCAAGAGACATCTTGCAGCGTAACCATACAACTATTTTACACTAGTGTAATGGACACAAGTCTGACAATCAAAAATCACAGGACTGAGAAGCCTGTAGGGCAGGGGTAGTCAAACTGCGGCCCTCCAGATGTCCATGGACTGCAAACGCTGGCAGGGGCTCATGGGAACTGTAGTCCATGGACATCTGGAGGGCTGCAGTTTGACTACCCCTGCTGTAGAGGAACACTTCAGCCTTCCAGGATATTCAATAAGGGGTCTCAAAGTACCTGTTTTATTGCAAAGGAACTTCAAGAACAGAGTGGAAAAGGAGATTGCAAAAATGCAAGTTATTACAACACTCAAAACAATGGAATATCCTTAACAAGGACACTGATTTCTTATCTCACTACATATGCTAACCTCATTCAACTCTTATATCTATACTAGATTCCAAGCCCACCCGTAAGGGCAGGCTTTGAAGGGGCCCCAACCCCCCGGGGGCTGGTGCAGTGGACCCCCCGCCCACCCGCCAAGTCCCCGGCTTCCCTGTGGGCCTCGGAGCAGGCCCTACATGATGCGACACGGTGGGCCTGCTCAGAGGCCTGCAGGGAAGCCTCCGCTGGCCAGGCCGCTCCCTGCCGAACTCCAGCCAGTCAGGCTGGAATTCTTGCCAGTCTGGGTGAGGGGCTAATCGGAAGGCACGTTGGACTGGGTCCGCCCCTTTCTCCGCCCACTTAGGGCTTAGTCAATTATGAATACCGCTGCTCCCAGCGGTTACAGATTCCTTACAATCCCCTCTTCGTTTCATTTGGGACAGTGGGACTATGATGTATGTAATATAATTTAGACTCTCACTCTCTGGGCTTTGGGCAGAAGAACAAACATAGCATGACCTGTCACTTGTGGAGATGCTTCCATGCTTGGTGGAGATGGATGGGACTAGCAACAAGCCTCTTTTAATTACTTCTTTCCACGACTGGGAAAGCGTCTGCCATTAACAACCAACATTTTTATGTCCCCTATGTTTTTATGAACAACGACTGAACCCTAAGGGCTGATTTTGTTATTCTAGCAAGGAACTATCCAGTCTTCATTAGCATGCTGCATATTTGTTGTGATACTGTTTACTAATTTACTACGAATTTACTCTCTCCTTATATCTGTACTCTTACGATTTGTTCCATGGTCTGATGACGTCTGCAGGCACATGAAAGGTCACGCCTTGAATAAAACTTTGTTGGTCTTAAAGGTGCCTTTGGACTCACATTTTGTTCTACTATTTTACCCCACAAGGAAAAACATACAGATACTGTTGTTCTCTCCCCAATGACCATGAGCTCTAGCCAGCTATAGTCCATGGACATCTGGAGAGCCACAGACTGGCCACCCCTGCTATAGGGTTTTCCAGGCAAGAGTCAGTCCAAGGCGGCTTGTACAGCAACCCTGGGATTCCTTCCGTGACGATCTCCCATGCAAATACTAATCAGAACCAACCCAGATTAGCTTCCAAGAATGGGCAAGATCAGGCTTTCATTGGCCATGCAGGCCAAGAGAAGGTGCAGGAACTGAAATAAAAGGAAATGATTCAGAAAGCAGGGAAGGGTTTACCTGCTTCTCGATACTGTCCAAACACCAGGTCAGTGTCATTGAGGGCAGCTGCACTGCCAATGTGCGTGCCTTCCTCTCCGTAGTTGGTCATGTAGAAGGATATCCGGCCCTACGGACAGAAGGGGGAATCTGTTGTCACAGTTGGAGGAAGGCTCCCACCCTGCATGAGACTGACTCTAAACCCCAACACGTGTGTCCGTGATACCCGCCGACCCATTTCCTTGTCCCTGCCAAATGCTTTTTGGCAAGTGGGCAGGGCCAGGTGGGGGCTTTTGCTCAGCAAGGCTCCAGATTGGCCACTGGAGATTTGACTGGCAGGAAGCATTGCTGTGGCAACAGTAACAGCAGCAGCACAAGAATCTTCACTGTGTACCTGAAGGCCAGCTGTGGGAGCCATTCTTTGGTTGGCTCTGCCTCCTGCAGCCAGCAGCCATTCTGCGGCTGTGCTCACTACATTGTTCCACCAAAGTACAATGCAGACTCAAGAAGGTCAGGGACCTTTAAACCATCCAGATCAATCACTCTTTCTCAAACTAAGATAATAACCCTCAATGACTTTCCCAGTTGGGGATGCATCTGTCCATTCATCTCTAATCCTGCGGGCCCTGCAGGATTTACCAGCTTTCCGCAGGGCCTGCTCTTCCGCCAGGTTTTTTGGTTGAAGCCGGGGTCAGCGAATGAGTGCCAACATTCCCCCCCCCACCCCGGACCTAGTAAGTTAGATCTCCTCCCCACCCTCACTGCCGCTCTGATAGCAGGGGTGGGAATAATAAGAACTTCCGCCATGTTGGGATTGTTTTAAAGTCTTTTAATGGGTATTTTAATGGGGATAGGACTGTTGTGACCCACCACGAGCCTACGGGGAGTGGTGGGAAATAAATCTAATTATTATTAATAATAATAATAATTATTATTATTAATTAGATTTATTTCCCACCTTCCGGCTAAGATGTCGTCCTGGTAGGGTGGCAGGGCATCTGCTCTGCTATCTCTGAAGCCTGACAGGGGTCAATCACGCAAGCAACTGGCAGAAAAGAGGAGGGGTACGCAAACCCCACCTCACCTTTCTACCCAGGAAGTTCTTGGGGCTTTCTCCAATCCTTTAGGGAGTATATCTCCCTGGATTATAGGCTGTCAGCGTTCCAGGTCCAGAGGACGACTGCCATATTCTATCTCGGACTTTCTTTTCTCTCTTTAATCTTAAAGCATCTGCTTCAACCCTACACGACGATTTACTGCAAATGAACGTTGTGAACTGAGGGGAGGATATCGGCTGAGTTCCAAAACATTATTTACTGCAAGTATCTCTCGTTTTTCTTTTCTCCATCTCTCTTCCTGCATCAAAGCCCTTTGTTTCCCCCCTCCTTTTACTCTGCTCTGCCCGAAGCCACCTCGTTATGAGGCAGGCTAATTCTCCTAACTAAGCAGAAGAAGGACTCAAATCAACTCAAATTAATTGGCGAAAGCTCTTACTGCAATTGTTTTGGTTTTCGGAGATAAGAGATAAGAGCTGTGAATGGGAAGATCTCACGAGAACTCTGTTCCAGCACGAGAATATCTGCCTTACTGACTTCATTACGTCACATGCCTGTGCCAGAACGTTAGAGGATAAAACAGAGGACCTCTACTGGCCACTTGTAAAATTGTTTGAGGCTGCTGTTGTCTTTTAAGTCAAAAACATGTCTATGTTAAAAAGATTGGCTCATCTAATAGAGAAACAAACCCAAGATTTCAAAGCATTTACAAGGCCTTTGAATCTGTTATGCTATGTACTAATTTACGGCTCATTCTCTGTTATGCTATGTACTAATTTACAGCTCATTCCCATTCCATTGTGTCTAAGGAAGCGTGTTGTGCACACGAAAGCTTACATTTTGATTTTAAAGGTGTTGACAGACTCCAACTTTGCTCTGCTTCTCCAACTCTGTTACGCATTTAAAAGGCAATTTAAAGAGCACTTTAAAGGGCCAAATAACATGCTTTCAATGCAACTGGATTGGACTGACAAAATCCAAATGGGTGTGGAAGTGGACGGGAACAGCAATGCTCTCACATCTGTCCAAACTGGAGGAGACAAACCTCGCCAGCTTGTCCTAAGGTGCACCTGACATTTTTAAGTGTGGTAGAAGAGGCCTGCTCCAACCACGGGGTCGCTTGGCAGCCTTACCTGCCTCTGGGATTCATACAGGATCCGGTCCATCGTATTGAGCAGTGTCATGCTCTGGTAGAACTTCAGGACTTGGTCTTTCGGAAGCTGCAACAAGGGATGGGGTGGAGCAGAATGGAAAAGAGAGTCACGTGTGAACTACTCCAACAGGGCTGGAAATAATGCCTGCCATTTCCCAGGCTTCAGATCCCTCCAGGCCCCAATGGGCTCACCTGGGGATCTTCGCTGGGGTTGACGATCTGCCCCTGTCGGTCGATGACCCGGTAGATGGGGATCCCCGAGATGACATTGGGTTGGATGAACTCAAGGCGGTCGACAAACTCAGCTGAAGCCCCCGGAAACTGCGGCTTCTCTTCCAGTGAGGTAAACTCTTCCTGCCGAAGGGATCCCTGGCATGTGTGAGGGGAAAGAAAGAAGCCATGAATGGTGCACCCCACACCTGGCACAAGGGACCACCCCACCCCCTGTGGGTTTCCCAGATGTGAGATTCCCATGCAACAGATGCCTCACCTCCCTCACTGGGTGCCTTTCATGGGGATAGGAAAGGGATGCCAGGTGCCGCCCTTTCCTCTCCCCATGACAGACACCCAGTGAGGGAGGTGAGGCTGAGAGAGCACTGAGAGGACCACTCTGTGAGTAGAGCACTATCAGGGCTGTGATGAGCCCAAGGTCACCCAGCTGGCTGCAGGTGGAAGAGCAGAGAAAGTACAACCTCACTCCCTGAGACCCCATAGCTGGCACCACCTCCTGCGGCAGCCATTCTGTGATTGTGACTAACACCCTGTGCCAGAAATCCCAAATTGCCCACAGGTGGAGAAAGTTGGGGACCTTTATTTGCTGCGATCATAGATCATCCGGGACTGACTGACTGACTGACAGACTGTTTGGCCACAGTGATCCATGCAATCTATGCCGGCCTGCCCTTGTCATTGACCCAGAAACTCCACCTGGTGCAGAATGCAGCTGCCAGGGTCTTCACTGGTTCGTCTTGGAGGACTCATATCCAGCCAGTGCTGAGGCTGGTTACCAGTTGTGGCCCAGATAAAGTTCTTGGTTCTGACCTGCAGCTTGGGCCCAGCCTGGGGTCCACTTCTCTGCTTATGCCCCCCACAGGGCCCTTTGTTCTGTGGGTACTAATTTGTTAGTGATCCCTGGCCCCAAGGAGGTACACCTGGCCTTGACCCGGGCCAGGGTCTTCTTGGTCCTGGCCCCAGCCTGGTGGAACGAGCTCCCGGCAGCGTTGAGGGCTGGGGTGTGTGGTTTTTTTTCCTGGTTAGGTTTTAATTGTATTTTTTTGCTCAAAGCTGCCCCAGCTGGAAGGGGCAGTAGAGAAGCGCAAAAATAAATAAATATTAAGGGTTATCAGTAGTATGGAGAAGCAATGAGATGTGTCATAGAGATTATGTAGCTGTCGTGATTATTATTATTATTTATTAGATTTATTTACCTCCCTCCCAAATTTGGTTCACAGTGGTGTACATCGAGTATAGAAATACATAGACATTCAAGGTCAAACTTTATCAATAAACAAATTACTAAAATGGTTTCAACTAGGGAGGTGCACGTAGGCGCAGCTGCCTCACCGATCACCGAAGCCCGAGACGGTGCGTAGGAGGCCAGGAGGCCAGAGCTGCAGCCCCACCAAAGTGTGCATCCCTGGTTGAAACTGTGTCTAACAGCAGCTGTCCAACTGTAAATCAGCTACCTCTCTCCAGAGATTTTCCTTTGGGCATTTCTGATAGGGGCCCAATGCTTAACAAGGTATTAGTAAGATAGACGAGTTATAATGTTTAGAAGCTGAGATGTCTGAAGTAAGGACGACTGGAACGATTATGATGTGGAGGATTTGGGGGAGAAATATGCATATATCTTTTTTGTTGTTTGCTTTATGTATAATAATTTTGCAATGTATAATAATTTTGAAGGAATATGATTTGTTATACAACCCCTTTGCTCTTTTTGTATCCCTTTTGTGTCTGTCTGTTTTCTTAAAAGAAAAATGTATTTTAAAAAGAAAATACCTCTGCAGTGCCCAAGCGCTTGGCTAGATCTCAAATTCCAGAACACCATCAACTTGTCACAATTCGTAACAACCAGCTATTCCTGGTCTCAACTGCTATTTATTTACTTCATTTATAATTTCTTAGGAATATGATATGTTATATGACAGCTTTTCTCTTCTCGTATTCCTTTTGGATTTGTCATATGCCGTTCTGGATTTCCTTCAGAAAGAAAGATGGGGTGGGGTTTTTTAAGTACAGAGAAAATTTAACCAAGTGGAATTCCGGGCACAAGCTTTCTGAAGAAGTATGCAGAATTAAACCATGTTTGTCTTCTCTCTTTTTTAACCCCCCCCCCCCATTCCATTGCCCGCTGGAAACCTCCTTTGACAGCTTTTCTTTTAATTCTGGGGAAAGCACTTCTCCCTCTGAAGATGTAATGTAATTTTGACTTTAACTCTCTGGTCTCAGAACAAGATTCTTGCCAGCACATCTTGTCACTTGCAGGGATGTTTCCACGCTTGGGTGGGGATGGACGGGGCCAGCAACAACTGGGAACGTGTCTGCCATTAATTACTAACCGGGACAGTTTTATTTCTCCCATGTTTTTGTGAACTACAACTACAAAAGTCAGTCAAACTTTATTACAGTCGTTCAGACCAAGTTATATGAAGTTAATACATAAAAGACCAAACTAATATGGTCATTTGATATAATGCAGTTTAAAACAGATAATAAAATAGAACTTAAAACTACGCTACTTTAGAGATCAGATTTTTATGGTGGCGACACAAAACTTAGCCAGCTGAGTTGTCACCTGGGGGGACTCATCACTTAGCAGCCTCTTTGCTTGATCTACATCAGGATGTTCTGGCAACTTTTTTAGGAATGGTTCAATCAAGTTGCTACGAATGTCTACATAAGCAAGGCAGTGGAACAATATATGCTCTCTTGTATCAATTTCGCCACTCCCAAAAGAATATTGTCTCAGTGTAAAGGGAATGTTATTATGATAGTTTACTAATTTGCCACAATTTGTTTCTGGTTTAATCTCCACAGTTATGGTTGTTCACTTAGTCTGAGGAAGAGTGCATGAACTCATGCCTTGAGTTGAAGAGTGCAAGGCTCTCTTGAAGAGTGCAAGGCTCATGCCTTGAATAAATCTTGGTTGGTCTTAAAGGTGCTACAGGACTCCATTTTTGTTCTGAAGAGGTTGTCCTGGAGGAGCCGTTCCAAAGAAAATCAGATTTCACATTGGATCGAGGAGGGAAAGTTTTAATGAACCGGCTGAATGCCCTTCTGGATGTCTTTCCACGAAGCAAAACAGTCTCTGTTTGTCTTTGGTCAACTAACCAGCCCCAAGGCAGGATGAACACTAGAAGAAATGCACAGGCACACACCTCCTGGAATGAGCCAATCAGATTGCAGAAAACCACACAGGGAAGTAGATTCCCACATCCCTCCTAGAGTTTCTGTACAGAAACAAATTGGCCAGGTGGTGGCCCTCCTAAACACATAAACAAACCTTCTGCATTGAAGCAGCTCACTGCCTTCCTCTTTAAAATAGATTTCAGCATCAGGGGAAGTGCAGGCATAAGCCACATATTTACACGGGATTAGCTCCACTGGACTCCTACAGGGCTTATGCCAAAGCAGGAACAGGTTCCTGGTACAGAAATGGGACAAACGGATGCCAGTCTCCAAACTGACTATTCAGAGATATTGAACAGTTCTGGATTCAAATGCTGCAACCAAGCCAGAGTCCAGGGGAGAAGGGGGGGCGCCTAGGGCCTATCCTGGTTGGAAGCACTAACCCTTGACCACTGCTGCCCTTCCCAAAAGAGAGGCGCCCATGCCTGGCTCCTTGGACCTTCCCTATCCGATCTCCCGGCACCTGCCAGATGTGGGGAGGCCGGTGCAGAGGAGTTGGGGGCGGGGAGAGACCAGGTTATCCAGTGGTTGGGGGGGCCGGTCCTCCTCTCCCAGCCTACCTTACAGAGCGGCAAGGGGGAGGGGGGGCAGGCCAGGAAGATCGAGATGCCACCTCTGGGTTGGGACATACCTGGAGACTTTGGGGGTGGGGCTGGGAGTGGGCGGGACGGATAATGTGAGGGCATCCCCCTCCCAGGCAGCCTGGTCCCCCCTGCTGTTTGGCTTCCCGGCCGGAGACCCCTGTGCGGCGCCCATCTACGGCCCCAGGAAGGCCGAGCGCGTCCGCCCCACCCTCCTTCCCGGCCCGGGGCGCGGGGGGCTCACCCTCGTGTGCAGCGGGCGGGGGGCGGGGGGCGGCCCAGGCGGCGGCGGCGGGGGGCGGCCCAGGCGCAGCAAACGCAGCAGCCCGGCGCGCGTCGCCATCTTTGAGGGCTGCCCAGGCAGGCTCCCTCAGCCCCCCCCCCCGGCCTTTCCCCGCCCAGTCTGCCGACGCCCCCCCCCTGCCCAGGCCGGCCTCAGGGGGAGGCAGCGAGGCCTCCTCGCGACCCCCGGGAGGGGCAGGCGGGCCTCGGAGGGCTTCGCAGGGCAAGCGCGTCGGCCGGCCAACCGGGCCGAAGGGAGCGAAGCGGGCGCGGTGGAGGCGGCCACGGAGACACTGGGCGGCCCCGGCAGCCCCCGCCTGGCCGCTCCACACGGCTCGTGGCGACTGTAGTCCAGGGACACCTTATTAATTGATTGATTGGTCGATTAATTAATTATAACGCCAAAGGTCTCCTGGAGGTTTACAGCATAACAAAATACAGACAGTGAAGCGGATGGCGAAGTCTAATCCCCCAACCCCCCCCCCCCGGTCTTCAGCCGAGGCACCAGACCTCTCCCGCTGGGAGCCAGAGACCAGATCTACTCAAGCATTGGAAGGATCCTCTGATGGCAACACCAAAACTCGGCCCTGTCCTCGGCCATAGGCCTGGCGGAAGAGCTCGGGCATGCAGGCCCTGCGGAAAGCTTACAACTCCGGCAGGGCCCTCAGCTATGTTGGGAGCTCATTCCACCAGGAAAAAAGGCCTTGGTCAAGGCCAGACGGGACAACCAGGGCCCTACAAGGTGCATAAGCAACTAAGCCAGTGTTTCTCAAACTTCCTAATGATGCAACCCTTTAATACAGTTCCTCATGTTTTGGTGACCCCCACTCATAAAATTATGCAAGTGTTCTTTCACAGAAATTAAACCAAAACTGACCAATGGCATGAAAATCCATTGTTTGAGATAAATTGGTTTCCCCCCCGGATTTCCCAGTTTAGCTCTGCCTCTTGTCCCACTATGCCGATCTCACTCTTTTCCGCTGTTCCAGACAGATGAATGTTCTATCTCAATCTACCCCACAAGGCTATTGTGTGGATGGCGCCCCCCCAGCCCCCCAGCCAAGCTGCTTGCCCTGTTGCAACCCCTATAAAAGGACCCCCAGGTTGAGATCCACTGAACTAAGCAGTCCTACAGATAAGTAGGATCCAGCCCACACATAGCCTTAAAGGTCAGTACCAATACCTTGAACTTGACCCAGAAGCAGACTGGTAACAAATGCAGATGATGAAGCACCAGCTGAGTATGAGTTCTCCATGGTGTTCTAGTGAGGACCCTAGCAGCTGCATTTTGTACCAGCTGCAGTTTCCAGGTCAAAGACAAGGGAAGGTAGAGCAAGTTACAGAAGTCTAATCTGGAAGTGACCATTGCATGGATCAGTGTGGCCAAGCGGTCAGAGGACAGGCTAGTAGCCACGCTTGGCGAAGATGGAAAAATGCCATTTGGGCTACTTTCGTGAACTGAGCCTCCATAAAAATTCATGGCAATCAGTGCAGGTGTTAATTGCACACTGTCCAGGCATGGGGGGTATACTTCCTGGTCTTGCCCTTTTCTGCCTAGCCACAGGACCTCCATCTTGGAGGGGTTGAGTTTCAGACAACTCTGCCTAAACCATTCAGCCACTGCTTCCAAACAACTGGCAAATGTATGGGAGGGGGGGGGAGTCCAGCCGGCTGTCCATTAAGAGATAGAACTGAGTGTCATCCATGTATTGGTGACAACCCAGCCCATAGCCCTGGACCAGCTGGGCTAGAGGATGCACGTAGATGTTGAGAGAAAGCCACCATTTGGCCAGGGGTCATGGTGACTGTAGTCCAGGGACAGATAGAGAGCCACCATTTGGCCCACATAATATTTGGTTGGAGCTCTTTAAGATTAGGAATCATTAGAATACCTGGAGCATTGCCTTCTGTGATAAATTATACTTGAGTGCAGTAATTGGGACTTCTTTTTGGACCAAGATCTCCATACCATTTTGAGCTATTGGCCAAATGATATTATTGTTTTTATTCAAGTAAAGTATAAATTAACTGCATATAAGATGAGATATGCTGAATGTTTATATTACAACCTTTTTGATTGCTGGTATTTGTGTTTATAGTTGTGAAACAAACATACAGAGATTAATTATAGTTAAAAGAAGAAAGGTATGGTATGAGTATGGATGGATTATTTTACTTGTAACAGTTTGGTGTAATTGTTAGGAGTGCAGACTTCTAATCTGGTGAGCTGGGTTCAATTCTGCGCTCCCCCACATGCAGCCAGCTGGGTGACCTTGGGCTCACCACGGCACTGATAAAACTGTTCTGACCAAGCAGTGATATCAGGGCTCTCTCAGCCTCACCCACCTCACAGGGTGGTTGTGGGGAGAGGAAAGGGAAGGTGACTGTAAGGGAAGGTGACTTTGAACCTCCTTCAGGTAGAGTAAAGTGCCCCCCAGACTGAGGGAACGAACCGACTGAGGGATTGTCAAGTTATTGTTGAAGTGCCATTCTAATTGTTCCAGTTGATATTTTGTTGTTATTGTTATATTGTTATATTGATTTTTTATATTGATTTTGATAGTGTTCTACGTGAATGTTCAAAAATGTTTTATGTAAACCGCCCAGAGCCGTAGGGAAGGGCGGTATAAAAATATAAATATAAATAAATAAATAAATAAAATATAAGAACCAACTCTTCTTCTTCTAAAATGATTTATTAATTGTGACTGTTTACAATGTAGGACTTGCCACTGAGGAAAAGACAGTAGGAAACAGTTTATCTGGAAAATCATTCTGGCTCATGTCCTTGGAATGAAATAAACTAAAAGTAAACTCAAGAAAGGACATTGTTTGAAAACATTCTTTATTCTTTAATGCCATAAGAATAGTTCTTTTTGTTGTTGTTCTATCTTAAACAACATGGCACAGCTTGAGTAGATGGAATCTACTGGATCAACCTACAGGATCAACCTTCTGGATAAACCTACAGGCAGTTGCTGGAGATCTCCTGGGATTCCAATTTATCTCCAGGTTACAGAGATCTGTTTCTCTGGAGAGAAAGGCTGCTTTGGAAGTGGACTCTTTGCCAAGGTCCCTCCCTTCCATGCACCTCTCCCACCCGATTACATCTCCAAAATCCCCAGGAATTTCCTAGCCTGGAGCTGGCACCCATGGGGGCTACGAACCTACTCCTGCCCTGCTAATGTTATCTTAATTAGGTTTTCTTGCATGATCTTTGTTTGATTCTGGGATTTTTTATTGCTTGATTCTGGGTTTTATTGCAAGATCACTGCGTGATTCTGGGGTGTGTGTGTGTGTTTTTTTTTTTTACATTTGTTTCTGGGTTTTATTGCATGGCCATTCTGATTCTAGTCCCGCCTGAAGGAAAGCCGGACCCACCACAACAAAGCGGCTCATCTCATTTAAATACGCTTTCAGATCACCCTGCCCTTTGTTGCTTTAAGGTGAGGCGGGGCTTAGCGGCCTGTTGAGCCTCGGCATGGCAGGACCCGGATGCGGAAGCGTCCAGAGGCGCCACGTGGGTGGGAAGAGGATGGAGCGGGAGCAGAAGCGTTTCGATTCGGGCGAGCTCCCGGCGCTGCGCCGGATCGTGTGCGAGCAAGGGCTGCTGTCCCGCCCCGACGGCTCAGCCTCCTGGATGCAGGGTCAGCTCCTTCCCCCCTCCCCAATTTTAGCAGGCCCGGGAGAACGAGATGCATGGCTGGTTAAGGCGGGTGGCCCTATCGGTTTGAAGCAGCAGATGAAAATTTTTGCGTTTTTATATATGCGAAATGCTCAGCCCCGATCCGTTTCCGTGACTGTTTGCAAGTAGATTTTTTGCCATTTCACATCGCAAAGTCCAGCTGTAAAGTGGGTTGAGTGCTTTCTTTAATGTGTGTGAAAACACCCGTTGAGTCCAGTGGCACCTTTTAAGTCTAACCCAGTTTTATTCTGGGTATAAGCTTTCTTGCACGTGTACACTTTTTCAGAAGAGTGCATACACAAGAAAGCTTTTAAGACCATGAAAGGTGCCACTGGACTCAAACTTTATGGCAGCATGAATTTTTTTTAAGGTGCTACTTTAAGTTGCCAGCTCTGGGTTGGGAAATACCTAGATGGGGTGAAGCCTACGGGAGGGGGGAGGGGGGCCAGAGACCCCAACAGCTACAATGTCAAAGAGTCTACTTGCCAAAGAAGCTGTTTCATCCTTAAAAAGTGATCTCTGTCACTTGGAAATCAGTTGAAATCCCAGGAGCTCTCTGGCCACCACCCGCAGGTTGCCACTGGACTGATGGTCTGTTTTATGGAGTGGGCTAGCATGCCCCATCCCAGCTCCCAAATACTAGTCCTCTGTTGCCGACTTAACGGTGTTCAGGGTTCAGGAGGGCCTTAGGGTTGCTAATCTCCAGGTGGGGCTCTGAGATCTAGAATTTCAGCTGATCTCTAGGTGACAGACATCAGCAGGAAATGGCTGCTTTGGAAGGGGGTCTCTGTGGCACTGCACACTGCAGAGATCTCACCCCTATTCCATTCCTGCCTTTACCTGGGTTCCACCCTCAGATTTCCCAACCACTTTCCAAATTAACTGGTAGCCCTTAAAAAGGGTTTGAGACGGTGGATAGTTTTCCTTCCTGGTTTGAAGAATGCATTGGTACTCCCTTCTCCTGCAGTCTTGGCTGTATCCAGTTGTTTTGGTGGATCCCTGAGTTTCACTTTCCCTTTACATCTCCAAAATTTGACTTAATCTTGGCTTCTTAATCTTGGCTCTATGATCACTCAAAGTAGTGGATGCAGCAGTGAAATCAAACGGCAAATAACACTGGGCCGGAACGCATAGGTTAAGCACGAACCAAATATGGAAAGATGATATCAGCCTTAATACAAAGTGCCGGCTAGTCAACGCCATTGTCTTCCCCATAACAAGCTATGGATGCGAAACCTGAAGAAGGAAGACAGGAAGAGATTAGATGCCTTCGAATTATGGTGTTGGAGACGAATGCTGCGAATACCACGGACAGCCAAAGTTACCAACAAGACAATTTAAGAGAGGAGCAAACCAACTATGTCATTAGAAGGCAAGATATTACGGCTAAAGCTCACTTACTTTGGACACATCATGTGATGAAACTCGTTGGAGAAATCATTAATGCTCGGCATGGTCAGCGGCAAAAGGAAACGTGGTCGCCAAAGGATCTGCTGGCTCGACACAATCAAAGCTGATACAGGGATGACCATGAAGCAACTGAAAGAGGTGGCCGTTAACAGAGACATGTGGTGAAGACTTTCCTATAGAATCACCGAGGGTTGGACACGACTGAACGGATGACCTCATCACAGGTTCTGTGATCTACACATGCTGCTTGGGAAAGGGGAGCTCCTAGGGCTCCAGTGCAATCTCAGTTGGAACTGAATTGCTGTTGTTGTTGTTGTTAACATCTGATGCAAATGTTCTTATTTAAGACGAAAACCCAGTCGGCATACAGAAGATGTTAGAAGAAGAGCTGAGCTGTTTTTTTGTACCCTTCTTTTTGAAGGATACTAAATATTGGTAAAGGTAAAGCACCAAGTCACCAAGTCATAGACTCGTGGTAAAGTCCTAATATCATGAAAGTTAGTAGAGTGCTTGGTATGGCTCGTAAGCACAGCGGGCTGCGCTGATTCCATCAGAAAGCAACAAAGAAAGAAAAACACCTTTACCAAGGTGGTACATAACTAATGTAGTAACTATTTATTAGAGAACTTAATTTTATATTCTTAGAGGTAAAGAAAAGGTTCCTATTCTAATCTAAAAAGCTGGGTGGAGAGAGATGCTGGAGGCAACTCTGCTCCATGATGTTGCTGGGTAGGAAAGATGCATGGAACAGGAAATTACCCTCTGAGTTCACAAAGTGGGAGACGAGTCTGTCTCACTAACCACCCTGAACAGAGTCTGAAGTCAGGAGAATTCGCACAGAGCGGTTTCCAAGCTTTTTACTGCTTCCAATCGCCTTCCCTTTCTCTCCCCACAACAGACACCCTGTGAGGTAAGTGGGGCTGGAAGAGCTCTGAGAGAACTGGGACTGGCCTAGGGACACCCACCTGGCTGCATGCAGAGGAGGAGTGGAGAATTGAACCCAGTGCTCCGGATTAGAAGCTGCTGCTCTTAACCACGGCCGCAAGCTGATTCGCCAAGCTGAATCTGCTTGCTTCTTGTGGGGCCACTTCCCCCCACGCCCACGTTTTTTCTCCCTACAAAGTCCACTGCTGACAGGGGAGTTGCCATTCTTAGAGTAATGACAGGGGGGTGAGCAGAGATTTTCATGGCCTCCTCTGGGAGTTGTGAGCAGCTTACCCCAAAGACATATATCTGACTAGCTTGTGAGAGGGTGGGTGTCCTGCACCTCCTCAGAGGCTCACTTTTAAGAGTGTCCTACATTCTGCGGTTGAGGGGGAAAGACTGTATAAATGTCAGAGGCCCCTTGAGCTGAGCCACAGAAATGGTTACATTTAACCCAGGTTAAAAAAAATAGAAAAGGGCCAAGTGTCCCTTAAAAATTGTGGCAACAAAAATTTTGGCAGGTCTTGAGCTTCTGTGAATCACTATTCACTTTTTCAGATACAGCTAGAATGTGGGTTTCATCTGTCCTTATATCTTGGAGAGATTGTTCACTCTCTGAAATCACTCCACTCTCCGAAATATAAGGAAGGATGGATGTAATGTCTCTGCTGGCCCAAGAACCAACGTCCAGATTGTCTTGTTGAACACAGGTACGTTTATTTGCACGACGATTAAAAGTAAGCTGGAGCAGCAACAAAAAGGTGATAGCAAAAGGAGAACCACCCACCAGAAAAACAAGGTTGCTTAAATGCATCACAGGTGTGCTAAGAGATGAACCTCTTAAAGAAACATGCATCACAATGGACTCACATTCTGGTTGTATCTGCAGAAGTGAGCAGTGACTACCAAAAGCTCCTCCTTTGCCCCAAGTTTTGTTAGTTTTTAAGATGCTCCTGGACTCTGGCTCTTTTCCATGCTCCAGACTAACAGGTACCCGTTGTGATCTCTCTCCAGGTTAAAAATGAAGTGTGAGAGCCAGTTTGGTGTAGTGGTTAGGAGTGCAGACTTCTAATTTGGCGAGCCGTGTTTGATTCCGCACTCCCCCACATGCAACCAGCTGGAGGAACTTTGGCTCACCACGGCACTAATGAGGGCTCTCTCAGCCTCACCCACCGCACAGGGCATTTGTTGTGGGGAGAGGAAAGGGAAGGCTAATGTAAGATGCTTTGAGACTCCTTCGGGTAGAGAAAAGCGGCATATAAGAACCAAGTCTTCTTCTTCAGTAATCTCAGGGCTCTCTCAGCCTCACCTACTCCACAGGGTATCTGGTGGGGAGAGGAAAGGGAAGCCGCTTTGAGACTCCGGGTAGAGAAAAGCGGCATATAAGAACCAGCTGTTCTTCTTCTGAGTCCAGAGGCACCTTTAAGGCTAAGAAAGTTTTATTCAGGGTATGAGCTTTCCTGTGAACGCACACTTGATCTGACGAAGAGTGCATGGACATCAAAGCTTATACTTTGAATATTCTTCATGGGTCTTAAAGGTGCCACTGGACTTATACTTTGTTCTGCTACTTCGGACTAGGGCTGTGCGCACCGGCATGTTTCGGCCACTTCAACGATCACTGAAGCCCAAAGCGGCCAGCTCTGGGGAGGGGAGAGGTGCCAGCTGATGTGCCGTTGCCACCCTTCCCCTCCACCACACTGCGGCCCTGGCTGCTTCAGGCTTCAATGATCGCTGAAGCGGCCAAAGCGCGCAGGAGCACACAAGCCTACCAGACCAACACAGCTACGCACCTGAATCAAGTTAGAAATATTATGGATGTGCTCCTGCTACCCTTTTCCCTGGCTGTGTGATCAGTTTCCGCAGCCTCTCTGCTTTCTTGGTGGCACAGGCCCAGAGAGTGTTTGGGAATGGCTATGCCACATAATTTCTCCTCAAAATAGAAATTCAGTGTTCTTGCGTGTTCCTGTCTGCATCGCCTGTCGGCTAGGAATATAGTCCAGGTATGTTGGGATGCAGGCAAGCTTTTACACCCTTCTGCTTGCTTCCAGGGGACACCTCTGTGTTAGTGGGGGTCTATGGACCTACGGAAGTCAAAGTCAGCAAGGAGATCTATGACAAAGCTACCTTGGAAGTGCTGCTGAAGCCCAAGATAGGGCTACCAGGTAACAAATCTTGAGTTTAATGGTAAAAACAAAAACAAGTTGCATTGGAAACTCAGAAGCTTCACGATCCTCCACATTTCCTGGTTAAGGGGCAAACACTGTTTGAACAGTTTACAGTCCAACTCCAAGGGTACCAAGAGAAATACATTTTACTTACAGAATTAGAAATGGATCTTAGCAACGTATTCAGGTAGGGACACTTAGCTTACTGTGAACAGATTAACTTCAGAAAGCTTAATTTGCTGCAGCTCCAAGCCCAGGTAAGAGAGAAGAAGAGACAGCCAGCATAGTATACTGGTTCAAGACTGGTGGCCTTTAATCTGGAGTACTGGGTTTGAATCCCCACTCCTCCTCCACATGTAGCCAGCTGGGTGACCTTGGCCCTGTTACAATTCTTTTAGGGCTGTTCTTTCAGAGCAGTTCTCGCACCTACCTCGCAGAGTGTCTGTTGTGGGGAGAGGAAAGGAAAGCCACTCTGGGACTACTTTGGATGGTAAAAAGCGGGCTACAAGAACCCAGCTCTTCCTCTTCTACATAAAATGAAACGGGTCAGGGGCCAATTGTCAATCGTACCCCAGTGAGAGAATTCTTTTAACCCTTTCCCTCTCAGAATCATCTTGCATGCAGAACTGCAATATCCAACAGCAATTTCCAGTGTCGTAAAAGCACCTGGCTATCCTTTTAAAGCTGTTAGGAAAAAGAAGCAATACTCCACTAGGCTTGTCTCACACAGTGGCTGACCAGTTCGTCTGGAGGTCCAACCACAGCAGAGGGGCAGAGAGGCTGAGGCCTTCATGAAAACCAAAGAAGAGTCTGCAGGGCAAGCAGACCAGTGATCCATCTAGTCCAGCCTCCCATCTAACTCAGCCAGCCAGTTCCTCTGGAAGGTCAACAACAGGGCAGAGAGGCCAAGGCCTTCCTCAGAAACTCAGAAGAGCCCTGCTTAATTTAATTAAGTGGTCCATCTTGTCTGTCCTGCCTCACAGAGTGGCCAGGCAGTTCCTCTGGAGGGCCAGCAACAGGGCAGAGGCTGAGGCCTTCCTCTGGTGTTGCTTCCTGGCCCTGGGATTCAGAGGTGTAGTGACTCCCACATGCCCATCCATCACCCACCTGGATGAGTTGTTATTATTATTATTAGATTTGTTCTCCCTTTCAGCATGTTAATGCTGTTCATGCAATACTGTCTTTCAAGTTGAGACGCTAGCAGCTAGGCACTGGTGTGTCCCTGCCGTTGTCTAATTTAGATTTCCAGTCTGCCTGCCCACCGAGAAGGCGCCTGATCAAAGGGTGGTAGGAGCAGCTATCTCCACCACCTTGCAGGCCATCTGGAATCCCGCAGCTCTGCCATCTGGAACTCTTGTTCGTTCCACAGGGGGCTTGTGAAAGAAAGAAATTATTATCCGCTCCTTCTCTTTTCCTCCTGCTGAGATTTTTCTTCCCTCTGCTGTCGTGAAATCTCTGGGGAGCCTGGCTTTTCTGTGAATAATTAAATTAAGAATCAGAATCATCTTCATAGCAACAAAAGAGGGCTTTTTAAAAAGTTGCAGATGCCGATCTCTCCAGGAGTGCGAGGTCCTCACTGGAAGATGAAGGAGGACTCACGTACTGCCTGTCCTCAAGCAGCTGCAGGGGCTCCCCGCTGCATTCCAGATCCGCTTTAAGGTATTGGTGTTAACTTTGAAGGCCATACGTGGTCTGGAGCCCAGCATATCTGAAGAATCACTTCGCTAACTGTACCTTTCAAAGGACATTGCGATCATCCAGTTCCAACAAACTGGTGATCCCTGGCCCTAAAGAAGTACATCTGGCCTCGGCCAGGGCCTTTTCAGTCTTGTCCCCAACCTGGTGAAATAAGCTCCCGGAAGAGCTGCGGGCTGTCCACGAGCTGGCTCAGTTTTGAAGGGCCTGTAAGATGAAGCTCTTCCACCAGAAGAGTTGGTTTTTATACCCTGCTTCTCACTGCCCGAAGGAATCTCAACGTGGCTTACAATTGCCTTCCCTCTCCTTTCCCCACAACAGACACCCTGAGAGGTAGGTGAGGTTAAGAGAGCTCTGACAGGATTGCTTGGTTAGAACAGCACGATCAGGGCTATGACTAGTCCAACCAGGGAATCAAACCCAGCTCACCAGAGTAGAAGCCTCTGCTGTTCACAACACCACACTAGCCAGGCATTGGTTGGGGTCAGTGAACAGCATGACGACTTGAACTAGAACCTCAACTAGCTGTCCCCCTGTCGTCGCCCCCCCCCCTCCCAGGAACTGAAGGCAGTAATATCTGATGGCAAATCAGCTGGTACATTGGATGTTAAAAGTTTCCATGTTGTTTGAATGCTGTTTATGGATGAATTGTCCACAAGGTTACGGGTGTGATTTTTACATGGTGGAAGCCACCCTGAGCCAGCTTGCTGAGTGGGGTGGGGTATAAATCTCAGTGTCCAAATCTAAATAATGAGGCCAACATGCGAATGCTTCAAGGCCTTGAACTTTCCAGCACCCCTGGTTTTAGGGTGGGGCATGAGCTTTGCAGTTTCACACCTGGTTCGTCTCCTTTGCCAGGGGTCTATGAGAGGAGCCGGGAGCAGATGATTAAGAAGACATGCGAGGCAGCTGTCCTGGGGGCCCTCCATCCCCGTTCCTCCATCACTGTCGTGATTCAGGTAGTTACCGATGCTGGCTGTGTATCCTTTTCCCTGTCCTCGGTGGAAGAAGGCAGAGTCCCAGAGTGTATGATTGTCAGGAGGCAGCCTAAAGGACTTTTGTGTAAAAAAATGCAACAGAAAATACTTTAAAATAGGCCGTCATGCTGGTTTGTTATAAGCAGGAGAAAAGGAGAAGAGTCCAGGAATGCCTTATAGCAGGGGTAGTCAACAGATGGTCCTCCAGATATCCATGGTCTACAATTCTACATGGACTACATTTTCTGGCAGGGGCTCATGGGAATTGTAGTCCACGAACATCTGGAGGGCCACAGGTTGACTACGCCTGCTTTAGCGACCAACATAATTGGTGGCAGGGGAGGAGTTTTGAGGAGTCGCAGCTCACTTCGTCAAGATGGGCAGCTGTGTTAGCTTGCCTTCAGTAGCAGCAAAGAACGAGAATTCAGGAGTACTTTCAAGAGTAACCAGATTCCTGGCAGGGTTTGAGCTTTTGTGGGTACACATTTTACTGGGATGTTGTAGGGGGTATCCCAGAATTCCTTGCACTATTATGGCAGTGCTAGATTTGAGATCAGCAAAATACTTGACAGCACCAAAGCTGTAGCTTGGGAATGACGGCCACAGTCGTAATTGTCTTAGAATTGCTTCCCTATTAGTCTTTCTCTCCCCCCACCTGAAGTGGCTTAAGCACCTAGTAAGAGCTCAGCTGGGTCAGACCAACATCCTGTCTCACAGAGTGGCCACCCAGTTCCTCTAGAGCAGTGGTCCCCAACCCCCTGTCTGCGGCCACGGCTCCCTCTCCCCGCCCACCCCCCAGTGAGAAGCTCGCCAGGCCACGAGCAAATCGGCCGCCCAGCAAGCTTCTGGTTTTCTGGTTGCGGACCGCTGCCAAGGGGTGGGGGGAGAGGGTGACCCGGGGCCCGCGCAAACGTGCATGTGCAAAACTGCCATGCGTGCATGTTTGCGGCCCCGCCAGGCGCAAACGCACATGCCCGGCAGGTCCACACATGCACGTTTGTGCGGGTCCCGGGTCACCCTCTCCCCCCACCCCTTGGCAGCGATCCGCAACCAGAAAAAGGTTGCGGACCGCTGCTCTAGAGGGCCAGCAACAGGCAGAGAGGTTGAGGCCTTCATAAGAACATCAGGAGAGCCCTGCTGGATCAAACCAGAGGTCCATCTAGTCCAGCCTCTCATCTCAATCAGTGGCCAGCCAGTTCCTCTGGAGGGCCAACAACAGGGAATATAGGCTAAGGCCTTCATAAGGACACCGGAAGAGCCCTGCTGGGTCAGACCACTGAATGTCCATCTACACGAGCATCCTGTCTCACGCTATGGCCACCCAGTTCCTCTGGAAGGCCAGCAATAGGGCAGAGGCCAAGGCCTTTCCCATATGTTGCTTTCTGGCTTCAGGATTCAGAACTCATGTCTGAATTTGGAGATTCCCCTCAGCCTCCTTGATTAGTAGTTGTTGACATCATCCACTTGAATCACATTCAAGGGCAGCCCTATGTCATGTGTATTGCAGTAGTCAGTCCCTGAGGTTAGAAAAGCAAGGTCTCACACTGGCGCTGTGGCTTGCCTGAGTCATAAACAGCTGTAGTGCTTTGCTCCTTGTTGCTTCTGCTCTTGGCTGGTGTGTCCTTGTTCTTTCCTCATCCCTCTCTGAGAAACAGATGTCCCCCTGAATTCTCTTTGGGGTCCAGCAGATGGCAGCAGTGTTGCACCAGCAACGCAGCTCTGGTAGGAAGCTGTCTTTCCTGCAGTACGACGGAAGCATATGAACAATCGTTGGAGGGCTTGATCCGGAGTTTGGTAGGGGGCTGCCTTTCACCTCAGAAATAGTTTTGTGCACAGTGACGTTGATCAGCAGATGGCCACTGCACCTGGAGAGGATGGGAGGGTAAATAGATCTAGGCCTGTCCTTCTCCCTTCTTGGTCCTTCTCTCTTCTTGGTGAATCTCAGGGAGAAGGGAAGTGGGTGTCCACAGGGGGGAAAGGAACAGAGCCATTACTATGTACTGGCAAGATGGGCTGCCGAGTTAGTCTGTCTGTAGCAGCAGAAAAAAACAAGAGTCCCAGAACACCTGAAAGGCTAACACAATTCATTGTGATACACACAGGGATAGGAAGCATGGAGAACTTGGCATTGGTGATGAGATGGGAAACCTGTGTCTTGATTCAGCCCAGGAGGAAGTGTGGTTTTGAGCTTTGTTATCTGTGGCAGTTCAGCTGTCTATTTCTAATCTCACTCAAAATTCCTTTGTAAGAGAGCCGTTCATGTGTGTGTGTGTGTGTGTTAATCTCTTATTTTTCATCAGCCCATTTCCAGACACATGTATAGCATGGTGGAATAATGGGGGAACAACCATCTTGGTGATCATATGCGTCTACAGCAATGGTTCTCAACCTTGGGGTCCTGACCCCAAATGGGGTTGCCTGGCCCCTTCCGCGAGGTCGCAAGGACAGGTTGCCACCGTGGTGGCCAGCAGTGGCCAGTGGTGGTGGAGCCATGGCATTGGCCACTTCCACACCAGATCGTTGAGCACCATTGCACCTGTGCGCATGAACGCGCCGCCACAGTTAGGGTCATGGTGTTACGGTGGTTGAGAACCGCTGGCTTACAGGGAGGTACGGCATATAAATATTTGGCTGATGGGCTGGCCTCTGCTAAGCCCCATCATTGACACCAATTGCCATCAAATCATAGCTGTCTTAGGGTAGCCCCATGGTATTTGCAGAGGCAAGAAACGCTTGGAGACGGTTGGCCATTGCTTGCCTCTGCACAGCAACCCCGGACTTCCTTGGCGGTCTCCAATCCAAGGGCTGACCCTGCTTAGCTTCCAAGATCTGACGAGAGTGACTCACCCTGGAGCATCCAGGTCAGGCAAGAGACCAAGCGGAAGTGTTTTGCCATTTTGCATGCCTCTGCCCAGCGACCCTGTGTGGTCAACCGTCCAGGTACTATCCAGGGCCAACCCTGCTGAGCTTTTGAGAGCTCACCAGAATGTGCTAGCCTGGGCAAGTCCAGGTCAGGACATTGTCCTTATCACAAATACAGTCAAGATTTCTCTTTGTCCTAAACCAGCACAATTTGTATGTGTATGTGGGGGTGGGGCATTGCAGGCTGTGTTGAAACTTCCTTGGACCCACCAGGGCGTTTAGAGGACGCGACTGAATGTATCCAAATGCATCCAGCACAGTGAGTCGACCAGTCAGGAGTGGATGAATGTGCCTGTCGAGAGAAGCTGTTCTGTATTAACCTGCAGCAGGTTAAATTGCACTGCCCATCTTGGGCATGCTACCCAAGAGGCCTTCTGGCCATGGCCAATCTTTAGCCTAATAAAACTGAAGGGGGAGGGAATGCCTTAAATTAGCGATCCCCAACCTGTGGGCCCCAGGCCACATGTGGTCCTTCTACTAATTGGAGGTGGGCCCCGGAGGACACCTTCTCCCCCCCCCCGGCCCTTTACTTCATCCCCCCCAGCCCTTTACAACACACTTCATTGTTGTGGCGTGTCTATATCTTATTTTGAAAGGATGTTTAAACATTACCATAGCGATCAGAGAGCGCTAGGGCAGTGGTTGAGAGTAGAGGAGTAAACTACCCCCCCCCACCAGGCCTCAGTAAAAGGCGTTGAGTGGTCCCCGGTGATAAAAAGGTTGGGGACCACTCACCAGGAGAAGGTGGAAACGCTAGCTAAAGTTTGGTGCCTTGGGGAGAGAAGAAAGGAGATTGTTTTCTGTCTGGAACCTGGTGGGAACAGACTCTACTTGGGGAAGATCTCTCTCCCTTCCCCTCTAGTGGACTAGCTGGTCCTCTTTCTAAAATGGGGAGCGGGTTCCAGCAGCCCTGGTGAGCAGTGCCAGAGAGGAGCCTGGATGAGGTTGGTCTGTCCCAGAGAATAAATGCTCTCTGGGCGCCTGTCCCTGCCCTACAGCCGTGGGAGAGCATCCCAGCACTCTCCAGGCTCCCGTCTGGACACAGCCTGTCTTTACAATCTGGCTGGCTCTACTCTCCCAAATCACCCGCTCAGCCTCCGATGTGTCGTCTCCGCAGGTTCCCTGTGTCTGTTAGTTGGCTGCAGATAATGAGTGCCTCCAGTTGGTGTGCCCCATCCGCTGGGCGTCCTGCTGCGGCTTCTTGATTAACTGGAAATGCGGAGGAGTGAAAGAAAAGGCTTGCTGTTTTGAAGCCCCCCCCCCCCAATCTTTCAGGTCTCTCTGCTCCCACTGCAAATCCAAGGGGCTTCTGCCTCTAGCTTTGAAGTGTCAGGGAGCTCACAGAATTATCTCGGGCAGCAGAGCAGCTACCTGCTCCAGAGGTGAAGCTGATCAAAGTGGTTGTGCTAGATCAGATCTCAGACTCCTTCGTTGTGTTTATTGGGTTCGTGAGTATTTGCTGTTCTCCTCTTGGATTCAAAGGGGCTTCTAGAATGACAGTCTCTTCCCCTCCATCTTCCCACAAGAACCCTGGAAGGGAGGCCAGGCTCAGAGTTTGTGACGGATCCACAGGCACACAGTGAGTTTCCATGGTGGAGGCATGGATTCGAACCTGGACCATCCAGGGTCTTAGTCTATCACTGTGTCTGCCACGCTGCTCTGACTCTCTGGACATCGATATGCCACAAGGGCACAGCATCCAAATTGCTTATTGCCTCTAAAAAGGGAGCTTCCATTGAATCGTCCTGGTTAATTACTCCTGACGGGCCTATCCTTCATGGATTTGCCTAATCCCTTTTCAAAGCTGGCTCAACTAACAGTCCTTGCCATCTTCCACCACGGTTAGGACCACAAATTAACTCCTCCAGGCGTGACAAAGTGATTTGGGTATTCTGGATGCAATTGTTCATCTGTCAGGCCCCCAGAAACCCCTCGTGCCCCCCCCCCAGCTTCCCCTGCCCTGCTTTCTTAGCTTGCCGGGTCACTGAGATGCCTTCCTAAGGGGGGTGGGGCGTGGTGGTGGCACTGGAGTTGTAAGCAGTTTGCATCTCCCAAAGGGCAGCCAGGTTCATAATACTGAGCTTTTGTTATTTATTTCTAAGGTTGTGTTCTGCACTTCTCTGACGGATCAGGGTAGATCACATCAGTTTAAAAATATATAGATGTTAAATATACAATGAATGAAGCATATACAAATAAATTAAGGTTTAAAAATAAAGGATTTAAGATTTAAAATTGCATAAAAGCTAGAGAACAGAGTGGGGGTACAATAAATCCTTGGTGAGTTAGTTGGGTAGATTTTAGGTAGGGAGGCCAGCATCTCCTTGGTGTTATTTCCAGGCCTGGTGGAACAGCTCAGTCTTGCAGGCCCTGCAGAACTGGCTGAGGTCCTACAGGGCACTGAGTTCAGGCAGAATATCCCACCAGGCTGGCCCTGGTCAAGGCTATTCTTACCCCTTTGGTTAGCTGCCTGACTTGGAGGTGCTTAGCTCCCCGGTGGTATTTAATTTCTTATTAAAGTGACCTTGGAAATGGTATTGCACTTGGTAATGTTTGTTTCTGGTATGTATTTTTGTTCAGTTTTCTTTTTTAAATGTGTGCATGATCGCTTGGAGACAACTGTGTATAGGGTCCCCAGTTCAGTCCCCAACATCTCTGGTTTAAAAAGGACCAGGCAGGAAAGACCCCCGAGACCCTGGAGAGCCATTAGATGGGGCTGGAGCTCAGAGCCAGAGCCTCTGCTTGGCGTGCAGAAAGTCCCCAGTTCAATCCCAGGATCTCCAGTTAAAAGGACCAGGCAGGAGGGGATGGAAAAGACTTCTGTCTGAGACCCTGGAGAGCCATGAGGTGGGGCTGGAGCTCAGTGGCAGAGCCTCTGCTTGGCAGGCAGAAGGTCCCAGGTTCAATCCCCAGCATCTCCAGTTAAAAGGACCAGGCAGGAGGGGATGGGAAAGACTTCTACCTGAGACCCTGGGGGGCCAGGAAGAGGGGCTGGAGCTCAGTGGTTGAGTCCGGTTCAATTCCCAGCATCTGCAGTGATCGACTAGGGGGTCTCTGTCTCCTTCTGCACTATGGGATGGAGGTGGCAGAACGTCCTTTGTACAACATGGGGGATCACTGTGGCTTTTCTAGATGAAGAAGTCATATTTTATAAGATTGATATGTTGTCTCTCCACACACATACTTTTGTAGCCAAATGCAGCATTTTGAGTGCCCTCGCTAACCACCTGCTCCTCTAGCAGCTGAGAACAGGCCGTCTAGTGTTGTCATCCCCCACAGATGCTGTTTTTGCCTTAACCCCATCCCTCAGCTGCTATCAAGCGCCTTGAATGCAGCTTGCGTGGGCCTAATGGATGCGGGGCTTCCCCTGAATTTCTTGTTCTGTGGTGTGACATGTGCTTTGGACTCAGAAGGCGTAATCACCCTGGACCCCCTGGCGAAGCAAGAGAAGGTGGGTGTCTTCATTGACTTGAGGAAGGGAGTTGGTAGCAGTGTCTGGTATCGGAGAGTTCCACAGGTTAGCAGTGTGGTATGTCCAGGTGGGGAGGAGATTTAAATTTGAAACAGAACATTCAGGGTAACTAGGCACTGCTTTGGGGTCTGGTTGTGAGTGAGACCAATAGTTCTGTCTAGCAAAAGCCTTTTTGAGCCTATGGGTGCCTTTGGAATTTGGACATGAGATGGTTGGCCCAGTCACAAAATGACTAACTTAGGACAAAATGTGTGAGGTTCTAGAAGAGCTGTGTTTTTTTATACCCCGATTTTCGCTCCCTTAAGGAGTCCCAAAGTGGCTTACAAACGCCTTTCCCTTCCTCTACCCACAACAGGCACTCTGCAAGGTAGGTAACTCTATGCAATTCTAATACAGGGGTAGCCAAACTGGCTCTAGATGTACATGAGAGCTCAGATAACTGAGAGCACGTGGAGAGAGCTACTGGGGAGAGTTGCAGCTGACCAGGTGAGGCTATTGTGCTGACTGGGTAAGGTGATTGCTGGGTAATTGTTGGGAGGATTAAAAAGGGCTGCTCCTCGCCAGAGGCGCGAGAGACCAAGGGCTCTTGGCCTTCGGCTCTTAGCCTGGGGATCTTGGCCGAGCAATTAGAATCAATAGATTATATTTCCCTAGTACTTGCACTGCCTAGAAATTACACTGGACCTCCAGGACACTCATCCCATCATCTGCAGTGAGTGTGACATGATTGCCTTCCTCCCAGAAGACAAGATGGACTACAGCTGCCCCAAGTGTAAGCTGGTAAGACTTTTGAAGGAAAGGATTAGGGGATTAGAAAACAGCATAGAAGACTCTGACCGAAAGTAAGAAAGGGAAGGAGTTCATAGACCAGAGCCATGCAACTTGGAATAAAGAGGATACAACCAGTCCTGAAGAGGATAAGGAGATTGACCTCACTATGGAGCCTCTGCAGACAGTTCGAAAAAGGACAACGGCGAAGAGCGAGACAGTTCTCAGGGCCTTTGGAGCTCCAGAATAGATTTCAGGCCCTTGCAGAGGAGGTGCAAGGGTCAACGAGGGAACAGGTCCCAAAACAAAGTCTAAGACAAAGGGAAGAGGCCACGGGGACAGAAGGAAATGGAGTTGAGAAGAAAAAATAAAGGAGAGTACTGGTAATTGGAGACTCCCTGCTAAGAGGAATGGATCGCCATGTGGCTTGGCCCGACCTCCTAACCCGAGAGGTGTGTTGCTTGCCAGGGGCGAAAATTAAAGACGTTTCAGAACGGCTGCCCAAACTCCTCAAATCAAAGTGGTATTCTCTTCAATCTTGCCGGTCAAGGGAAGAGGAATGCGTCGGGAGAGGAAGATAATGGAGGTGAATCACTGGCTGCGTAGTTGGTGCCGGCAGGAGAGATGTGGTTTCTGGGACCATGGGATAGGCTTTCTTGAGGAAGGCCTACTAGCACCTGATGGACTGCACTTATCGAAACTGGGGAAGAATGTGTTTGGCAGGAACCTGGGGAGATTCATCAGGAGAGCTTTAAACTAAAGCCACTAGGGGAAGGAGACGATCAACATAGGGAGTGTATGGAAGGAAAACTATCGGAGGCAGCCCAACCGGCAAGGCCAGCTCATAGGGAACCAAAAGTAAAAGGATTCAGATGTCTTTATACTAATGCCCGAAGCATGGGCAATAAAAAGGAAGAGCTGGAACTTCTCATGCTGATGGAAAGGTATGATCTAGTAGGCATCACAGAAACTTGGTGGAATGATTCTCATGACTGGAATGTAATGGTGGATGGATATGAACTGTTCAGAAAAAACAGAATAGATCGAAGAGGTGGAGGAGTGGCACTGTATGTGAGGAAAGGGCTTACCTGTCAGGAAATTCTAGTGAAGGAGAGCATATCTCCAGTGGAAAGCATCTGGGTGAAAATAAGCGAGGGGAAAACAAACAGTGTGGTGGTTGGTGTCTGCTACCGACCGTCTGACCAATGAGAAGGTGTGGATGCTACACTTTGTGAGCAGCTTGAGAAAATATCCAAGCGGCAGGACCTTGTCATCATGGGTGACTTCAATTTCCCAGATGTGTGCTGGGAAACAAACTCTGCAAAGCGTCCTCAGTCATGCAAGTTTCTGACCTGACTGGCTGACAATTTCTTTTATCAAATGGTAGATGAACCCACAAGAGGTTCAGCCATACTGGACTTAATACTGACCAACAGGCAAGAGTTGGTGGATGAGGTGAAGGGGGTGGGGACCCTAGGGGGAAGTGACCATGTCCTCATAGAATTCCTTTTGAGGCAGGACCCAGGCCATGTATAGCCTTACAGTTTAAAACCAGTACCTTAAACATGACCTGGCAGCAGACTGGTAACCAATGCAAATGATGCAGCACTGGCTGAATATGGGCCCTCCAAGATGTCCCAGTGAGGACCCGTGCAGCCACATTTTGTACCAGCTGCAATTTCCAGATAAAAGCCAAGGGTAGGCCCATGTAGAGCGAGTTACAGAAGTCTAATCTGGAAGTGACCGTTGCATGGATCACTGTAGCCAAGTGTTCTGAGGGAAGGTAGGGCGCTAGTAGCCACGCTTGGCGAAGATGAAAAAACATTCGTGACCTGAGCCTCCATAGAAAGGTGTCAAAGGTCACACCCAAATTCCTGGCAACAGTTGCAGGTGTTAATTGCACCTCATCCAGGCATGGATTTCCTAATCCTGCCCTCTTCTGCCCAGCCACAGGACCTCTGTCTTGGAGGGGTTGAGTTTCAGGCGACTCTGCCTGAGCCATCCAGCCACTGCTTCCAAACAGCTGGCAAATGTATGCGGGGTGGAGTCCGGCCGGCTGTCCATTAGGAGGTAGAGCTGGGTGTCATCTGCAGATTGGTGCCATCCCAGCCCATAGCCCCGAACCAGCTGGGCTAGAGGGTGCATGTAGATGTTGAAAAGTGTGGGGGAAAGTATCACCCCCTGTCGCATTCCACATGGGAGCCCGGGGGGGGGGAGGTGACAACTCAACTCCCACAGCAACCCTCTGTGTCCGGTTCTGGAGAAAGGAGACCAGCCATTGCAGCAGAGTCCCCCTAATCCTGGTGAGGCAGTGGGCCAATAGCTTATAGTTGACAAGATCAAACACGGCTGACAGATCTAAAAGGTTGAGAATGGCTGGCCTGCCTCAGTCCAGCTGGCGCGAGATATCATCTGTCAAGGTGACCAGCACAGTCTCCACCCCATGGCCAGGATGGAAGCCAGACGGGTATCAATCAAGGGCCCAAGTTTCCTCCAAGAATGCTAGGAGCTGGTCCTCTGCAGCCCGCTCCACCACCTTACCCAGAAACGCAAGATGCAAGATCGGGCAGTAGCTGGTGGGGTCCTGTGGGTACAGCAATGGTTTTTTCCATAGAGGGCATACCATAGGTTCCTTAAGCCCCTCGGGGAATTCTCCCTCAAGGGACTTCCTATCCGCTGGTCACCCGATTTGAGCAACCAAGACAGACAGGACTTTAAGGGACATGTGGTTGCCCTCACTGACTCCAGCAACTTGTCCAGTTAACTAGAGCCATCTGAAGCCATCAGACACTAACCCCCACAACGTCCACAGAGCTTTGAGAAACCCCAGAAGTCGCACAATGATGCAGAAGAAGGCTGGGAAGCATAGCAATGTACTAGGGTTGTGCGCTCGGCAGCTGAAGCACTGTGGCCGCTGAAACACACAACCCAACTCGTCCACCTGGGGCCCCTCCCCTTCCCAACCCATCACAGGCCAGTGGGTGGTGGGGGCAGGTTGACATGATCATATATGGTCATAGCACCCGAAAACGTTTAACAAGTTTTTAAAAAATTCATTAGGTCTGACTCATTTAGGAAACCCTTCCAGGGTCATCAAGAAACCCTGACTGAGAAGGCCTGGACTACGATGTCAAGAGACAGGTTTTGCTTGCTGCGAGGCTGGCCATGACTGGTCTGGTGGGGACTGATAGGGAGGTCGGGGGTGGGGTTTCAGTGGACTTAGGCTGAAATCATAGAAGTGTCCAGTGGATGGGTCAGTAGGACAGCTGCATCTGGCAAGGGGGTCTTATTGCTCACCACCCCTTGTAACTTACTCAAAAACAGCTTCTCTAGGAAAATTTGTTGCAGATGTGAGACAAAATTACCCTGAGAAAGTTACAGGAATGAAGGCTTGCTGTGCAAGCTAGCGTAGCATCATGGTTAAGAACGGTGGCCTCTGATCTGGAGACCTGGGTTGGATTCCCCACCCCTCCTCCCCATGCAGCCAGCTGGGTGACCTTGGACCACTTCCAGTTCTCCTGGAGCTTTCTGAGCCCCACCTCCCTCGCAGGTGGCAGAGGAAGGGCCAGCGATCACCAGCTGCTTTGACACATAGCAAAAAGTAGGGTTCAGAAAGCCAGCTTTACTTGCCCTTAATTCCTGTATGGCAAGTAGGAAAGAGCATCTCAGTCTTTGCCTCTAGGAGGGTCTGCTGGGATGGGAGAGCCGCTTTGGCCTTTGCAGGGGTCTGTTTGCCCTTTCCACCATGGAGTGAAGTCTTCCACCCCCCCACCCCCCTTCGTAAGTCTAATAATTGCAAGGGTTCTTCTGTGCTGAGCGCAGTGAAAGAATTGTGGATGCCTCGTGATTCCTTTATCGGCTCTGGCGAGTAATTGCTTCCCGTGGCCCTGGCAGGTCAATACCTCTCTGTCTCCTGGCTGCTGCAACCTCCCTGCCCTTGTAATGGCTCTGTTCGTTTATCGGTTGCCAGAACCAATTTATCGCAAACAGTCTTCTCTGCCCAGAACAGTTTGGTGCCACGCCTCCCTCCCTCCCTCCCTCCCTGTTTACAGTCTTTTAGCTGACAAACAACCCCACTCTCTCTCATTGCAAGCTTTCCCCAGAAAGAAAGGGGGACCCTAATTCTTCAGAGGCTTGCTAGGCCAGGGGGTCCCCAATATGACATGGACACCTTTTCTGTACCTGCCGAGTGTTTTGGGGAAATGCTTGGCTGTTGGAGATTTGGTTGGCTGTGTGGATTGCCCTGGCAGCAGCCGCTGCTCTACCCAAGGACTGAAGCTGAGCCATGGCAGGCATTTTGTAGATGGCCCTGCCTTTTGTGGCGGTCATTTAGTGGTAGCCATTTTGTCACTGCACCCTCCATGCTGTGGCAGATTTCCCAGTGCGCCTTTTGGAAGGTGGGAGATCCCTGCACTTCTGCAGAGAAAACCTTACTTGTGTTGGCCAGCTGTGGACATTTTCTTTCTAGGTTAAAAACTCCAAAGAGGATTGCCTTGTCCCAGTCAGAGTCAGCACATGCACTCCAAAAACTCTTTAGAAGAAGCAGAAGTGTTGGTTTTTATACCCTGCTTTTCTCTACTCTTACAATTGCCTTCCCTTCCTCTCCCCACAACAGAGACCCTGTGAGCTAGAAGGGGCTGAGAGAGCTCTGGCAGGACTGCTCAGTCAGAACAGCACTATTAGGACTGTGACTGGCCCAAGGTCACCCAGCTGGCTGCATATGGAGGAGTTGGGAATTAAACCCAGCTCACCAGATTAGAAGCCGCTGGTCTTAACCACAACATGACGCTGGCTAAAATTCTAAGCTGGGAGGAAATGTCTGCAGCTGGTCTTGTCCAGGCACCAACTCAATGTGTGTCTGCATAGAAGATGTCATTGAACAACAGTTACTGGCAAGTACAGCTCTGTTAACAGGATGAAAGAACTGCAAGGTTATATCCATGGGTGAAAGGTGCGACTAGGAGATTGACCACAATAGGGAGCCTCTGCAGGCAGTTCGGAAAAAGACTGAACGGCGAAGGGCGAGACAGTTCTCGGGGCCTTTGGAGCTCCAGAATAGATTTCAGGCCCTTGCAGAGGAGGTGCAAGGGTCAACAAGGGAAGAGGTCCCAAAACAAAGTCTAAGACAAAGGGAAGAGGCCACGGGGACAGAAGGAAATGGAGTTGAGAAGAAAAAAAAAAGGAGAGTACTGGTCATTGGAGACTCCCTGCTAAGAGGAATGGATCGCCATGTGGCTGGGCCCGACCCCCTAACCCGAGAGGTGTGTTGCTTGCCAGGGGCGAAAATTAAAGATGTTTCAGAAAGGCTGCCCAAACTCCTCAAATCTACGGATCACTACCCATTTGTGATGGTCCATGTGGGAACGAATGACATGTCCCTGAATACCATCGCTCCTATTAAAACAGACTATCAAGATCTGGGGAGGAAGCTCAAGCAAATGGGGGCACAAGTGGTATTCTCTTCAATCTTGCCTGTCAAGGGAAGAGGAATGCGTCGGGAGAGGAAGATAATGGAGGTGAATCACTGGCTGCGTAGTTGGTGCCAGCAGGAGAGATTTGGTTTCTGGGACCATGGGATAGGCTTTCTTGAGGAAGGCCTACTAGCACCTGATGGACTGCACTTATCGAAACTGGGGAAGAATGTGTTTGGCAGGAACCTGGGGAGATTCATCAGGAGAGCTTTAAACTAAAGCCACTAGGGGAAGGAGACGATCAACATAGGGAGTGTATGGAAGGAAAACTATCGGAGGCAGCCCAACCGGCAAGGCCAGCTCATAGGGAACCAAAAGTAAAAGGATTCAGATGTCTTTATACTAACGCCCGAAGCATGGGCAATAAAAAGGAAGAGCTGGAACTTCTCATGCTGATGGAAAGGTATGATCTAGTAGGCATCACAGAAACTTGGTGGAATGATTCTCATGACTGGAATGTCATGGTGGATGGATATGAACTGTTCAGAAAAAACAGAATAGATCGAAGAGGTGGAGGAGTGGCACTGTATGTGAGGAAAGGGCTTACCTGTCAGGAAATTCTAGTGAAGGAGAGCATATCTACAGTGGAAAGCATCTGGGTGAAAATAAACGAGGGGAAAACAAACAGTGTGGTGGTTGGTGTCTGCTACCGACCGCCTGATCAACGAGAGGATGTGGATGCTGCACTTTGTGAGCAGCTTGAGACAATATCCAAGCGGCAGGACCTTTTCATCATGGGTGACTTCAATTTCCCAGATGTGTGCTGGGAAACAAACTCTGCAAAGCGTCCTCAGTCATGTAACTTTCTGACCTGCCTGGCTGACAATTTCATTTATCAAATGGTAGATGAACCCACAAGAGGTTCAGCCATACTGGACTTAATACTGACCAACAGGCAAGAGTTGGTGGATGAGGTGAAGGAGGTGGAGACATGATGAGTGTCATACCATGGACGACAATGCTGGAAGGGAAGGGAGCATGTGAAGGGTGGGCGCTACTCAAACAGGAGCTATTGCATGCTCAATCAATGACTATCCCAGAAAGACGAAAACACTGCAGGAGCTCTAAGAAGCCTATTTGGATGAACAGAGAACTTCAAGAGGAACTAAGAAAGAAAAGGAAAATGTTCAGGAAATGGAGGGAAGGACAGAGCTCTAAAGAAGAGTACCTACAGGTTACTAGGCACTGTAGATCAATCATAAGAAAGGCCAAAGCTGAAGGTGAGCTAAGATTGGCCAGGGACGCCCATTGTAACAAGAAAAGATTTTTCAGCTATGTGAGGAGCAAACGTAAAGTGAAGGAGGCAATAGGCCCACTGTTGGGTACGGATGGACAAACTCTAATGGAAGATGCAGAGAAAGCAGAAAGGCTTAGTGCCTCTTTTACATCTGTTTTTTTCCCACAGGTCAAAGTGTTTAGGCACATCTAGAGATGGCCATAGCCAAAGGACAGTGTCTGGGTGGCAGGTTAACATGGATAGAGAGGTTGTCGAGAGGCATTTAGCTGCACTGGATGAGTTCAAATCCCCTGGTCCAGATGAAATGCACCCGAGAGTACTCAAAGAACTTTCCAGAGAACTTGCACAGCCCTTGTCCATCATCTTCGGAACCTCTTTAAGGACTGGAGATGTCCCGGAGGACTGGAAGAGAGCAAATGTTATTCCAATCTTCAAAAAAGGGAGGAAGGATGACCCGGGAAACTACAGACCAGTGAGTCTGACCTCTGTTGTGGGGAAGATAATGGAGCAGATATTAAAGACAGCGATCTGCAAACATCTGGAGGACAATTTGGTGATCCAAGGAAGTCAGCATGGATTTGTCTCCAACAGGTCCTGCCAGACCAACCTGGTTTCCTTTTTTGACCAAGTAACAGGTTTGCTGGATCGGGGAAATTCGGTTGATGTCATTTACTTGGATTTTAGTAAAGCTTTTGACAAGGTTCCCCATGATGTTCTGATGGATAAGTTGAAGGACTGCAATCTGGATTTTCAGATAGTTAGGTGGATAGGGAATTGGTTAGAGAACCGCACTCAAAGAGTTGTTGTCAATGGTGTTTCATCAGACTGGAGAGAGGTGAGTAGCGGGGTACCTCAGGGCTCGGTGCTCGGCCCGGTACTTTTTAACATATTTATTAATGATCTAGATGAGGGGGTGGAAGGACTACTCATCAAGTTTGCAGATGACACCAAATTGGGAGGACTGGCAAATACTCCGGAAGATAGAGACAGTTCAACGAGATCTGAACACAATGGAAAAATGGGCAAATGAGAACAAGATGCAATTTAATAAAGATAAGTGTAAAGTTCTGCATCTGGGTCAGAAAAATGAAAAGCATGCCTACTGGATGGGGGATACGCTTCTAGATAGCACTGTGTGTGAATGAGACCTTGGGGTACTTGTGGACTGTAAACTAAACATGAGCAGGCAGTGTGATTGCAGCGGTAAAAAAGGCAAATGCCATTTTGGGCTGTATCAACAGGGGCATCACATCAAAATCACAAGATGTCATAGTCCCATTGTATACGGCACTGGTCAGACCACACCTGGAGTACTGTGTGCAGTTCTGGAGGCCTCACTTCAAGAAGGACGTCGATAAAATTGAAAGGGTACAGAGGAATGCGACGAAGATGATCTGGGGACAAGGGACCAAGCCCTATGAAGATAGGTTGAGGGACTTGGGAATGTTCAGCCTGGAGAAAAGGAGGTTGAGAGGGGACATGATAGCCCTCTTTAAGTATTTGAAAGGTTGTCACTTGGAGGAGGGCAGGATGCTGTTTCTGCTGGCTGCAGAGGAGAGGACACGCAGTAATGGGCTTAAACTTCCAAGTACAACGATATAGGCTAGATATCAGGAAAAAGTTTTTCACAGTCAGAGTAGTTCAGCAGTGGATTAGGCTGCCTAAGGAGGTGGTGAGCGCCCCCTCACTGGAAGTCTTCAAGCAAAGGTTGGATACACACTTTTCTTGGATGCTTTAGGATGCTTAGGGCTAGTCCTGCGTTGAGCAGGGGGTTGGACTAGATGGTCTGTATGGCCCCTTCCCATCTATGATTCTATGATTCTATGATTCTCTTCTCTCCTGTTGATCCTCAAAACGTTCCGTGCAGTGATTCATAAAAGTCCTCACTTTGGGAATAACATGCCTTTTAAAACAAAATCAGAGTCCAGTGGCACCTTTAAGAACAACAAAGATTTATTCAAGACGTGAGCTTTCGAGTGCATGCACTCTTCCTCATACTATAGAATGCTTGCACTCGAAAGTTCACGCCCTGAATAAATCTTTGTTGGTCTTAAAGGTGCCACAGGACTCTGATTTTGTTGTGCTGCTTCAGACCAACACAGCTGCCCGCGTGAGTCTATGCTTTTTAAAAGTCATCCTTTTTTCTGAAACACGCCAGACCGTCTTCCACGCCTGTGGATCCTGAGCTTGCGCTGATCGCTTTAACAAATTAAGGACACAAGTAGGGTTTTCTCTGCATAGTTGGTCATATGTGTATTTTTAAATTTAATTTAGCAGCCATCTGCCTGTCGCTTAACTAAAGGGTAGCTTCATGGCGGCCAAGCGAATGGATGCTATCTCAGCATAACAAATAGCTCCTCTTGCATTCCAGATCTCTTGTTGTTGTTAGGTGCAAAGTCGTGTCTGACCCATCGCAACCTCATGGACAATGATCCTCCAGGCCAGATCTCTACACCAGGGCAATAACATTGCCTGCAAAAGACTAATAAAAATAAAACTCTCTTCATTCCCCATTTGCAAAGTGCCTGTTTTTCTCCAAGCATAACTGCGGGGGGAATCACTTTAGCGTTGCTTGGGAACCCTGGCCTCTTTCACGATCTCACCAGCTGTCCTTGCACGATCCTGCTTTAATATTCTGCGTTGATTCAGACTGAGACCCTGAATCCGTATTCTGCTCCCAATAAAGAATGGAGTGCTCCCCAGTTCACCCAGAAGCTGACTTTGACAGATCAGTGTTTGGGTTGCCCTTGTGAGCAACAAGATGATCTTAATTGTGTACGTCCTGCGTAGCTTCTAGATAGGTGTTAAATGCTGTCAAGTCGCATTTGAGTTATTTATTTATTAATTTAGCTGGCCAGGCATTTTGCCGCCTGCGTCAGGCCCAGCTACTAGCGCCCTACCTGTCCCCCAAACACTTGGCCACAGTGATCCATGCAACAGTTACCTCCAGAATAGATTTCTGTAACTTGCTCTACGTGGGCCTGCTCTTGTCCTTGATCCAGAGACTTCAGCTGGTGCAAAATGCAGCTGCTAGGGTCCTCACTGGGACACCTTGGAGGGCCCATATCCAGCCTGTGCTGAGGCAGCTGCATTGGTTGCCAAGTGCTGTCCAGATACGGTTCAAGGTTTTGGCTCTGACCTTTAAGGCCTTACACTGGTTTGGACCCACATGCCTGCGGGACCACCTGACGCCCTATGTCCCCCGCAGGGCTTTACGCTCTGCAATTGAAAATTTATTGATCATTCCCAGCCCTAGGGAAGCATGCCGAGCCTCAACCAGGGCCAGAGCCTTTTTGGCCCTGCCCCAACCTGGTGGAATGAGCTTCCGGGTGAGCTGCGGGCCCTGCGGGAGCTTATGGTGTTCCGCAGGGCCTGTAAAACGGAGCTCTTCTGCCAGGTTCATGGTTGAGGCTGGGGTCGCTGAGGTAGATCCATGCACCCCCCTCCAGGTATGAGTATCCAGGTATGAATATCCATCTTACCTCCTTCCCCTCCCTCTAATAGTGGGGGTGGGGTGAGGAGGGGTTTTCCGCCATGTTGGTAATTATGTTTTAATTGGGGATTTAATGGGGATTTTATGACATGTAACCTGCCACGAGCCAATTTGGGAGTGGTGGGAAATAAATCTAAAACAACAACAACAATAATAATAAACCACCCCTATCAAGCTGGTTGTCTCAAGGGCCCATTATGCACGGCCGCCGAAACGGCGATTTCGGGTCACATGGAAAACGCGGAGGGGGAAGACGCGACGCATACCGGTTATACACGGGGCGGGGCGCGACGGCGACAAAACCCAGAGTAACCGATTATGCATGCGCCGATCCGGGCGCCGCTTCTGGTTGCGCCCCGCTCACCCGGAAGCTGCGCTTTCTTCCGCGTTTCACTGACGCGGCTTTTTCGGCGGCATGCACCGAAGCTGCAGCCGGTTGCGGCCGGCTCCGTGCGTTATCCGTGATTTTAGTCGCCGCCATTCCACCCCGAATGTGCGCTAAAACCCCCGTGCATAATGGGTCAAGGTGTTTCACATCCATTAGTATAAAATACAATTAAAATCATTTCGTTATTAATGTTAATTATTAATACAATAATCCTGTAAGTCAGAACAAATTGGCTAGATAGACCAGTCGAAAGACGTGGGATTGGATATACATTTGTTGTCCTTCTGGTTTGAAGAAAAAGCGAGCAGGAAGAAAGAGCAGGGGTGGCCCATCGCCATTCAGTTTATGTGGCTGTCCAACCTGGCCTCGGCTGTAAGCTTGGCGGAAGAGCTCTGTCTTGCAGGCCCTACGGAACTGGGCCGCTTTCTTCAGGGCCCTGATGTCCTTTGGGAGCTCCTTCCACCATGCAGGAGGCAAGTCAGAGAAGGCCCTGGCCCTGGCCCTCGTCAAGGGCAACTGGACTTCTTTGGGTGACTCTTTGAATTAATGTTCTCAAGTCTTCTCAGGGCCACAGCTTCTTTTATTCAGCTGATCTATCTCCTGCTTGACCTTTTCTTTTCCTGCAGCCTTCCACTCTTCCTAGCAGAATTGCGTTTTTCAGTGACTCAGGGACAGGGACCCTTTGTTGGCCTGAGGATCTAGCACACTTTTCCTGGTGGAAGCCAAGCATCTTTAGAAAATGGGCTGGGCCAGGATGGGCTTCTGATTGGCTATTTGTTGTTGTTAGGTGCGAAGTCATGTCCGACCCATCGCAACCCCATGGACAATGATCCTCCAGGCCTTCCTGCCCTCTACCATTCCCTGGAGTCCATTTAAGCTCGCACCGACTGCTTCAGTGACTTCATCCAGCCACCTCATTCTCTGTCGTCCCCTTCTTCTTTTGCCCTCAATCGCTCCCAGCATTAGGCTCTTCTCCAAGGAGTCCTTCCTTCTCCTGAGGTGGCCAAAGTATTTGAGTTTCATCTTCAGGATCTTCAGGCCTTCTAAGGGGCAGTCAGGGCTGATCTCCTCTAGGACTGACCGGTTTGTTCGCCTTGCAGTCCAAGGGACTCGCAAGAGTCTTCTCCAGCACCAGAGTTCAAAAGCCTCAATTCTTTGACGCTCGGCCTTCCTTATGGTCCAACTTTCGCAGCCATACATTGCAACTGGGAAGACCATAGCCTTGACTAAACGCACTTTTGTTGGCAGGGTGATGTCTCTGCTTTTTAGGATGCTGTCTAGATTTGCCATAGTTTTCCTTTTAATTTCTTTGCTGCAGTCCCCATCTGCAGTGATCTTGGAGCCCAGGAAAATAAAATCTGTCACTATCTCCATTTCTTCCCCATCTATTTGCCAGGAATTGAGAGGGCCAGATGCCATGATCTTCATTTTCTTGATGTTGAGTTTCAAGCCAACTTTTGCACTCTCCTCGTTCACCCGCATCAACAGGCTCTTTAGTACCTCTTCACTTTCTGCCATTAGATTGGTATCATCTGCATATCTGAGGTTGTTGATATTTCTCCCTGCAATCTTGATCCTAATTTGTGACTCCTCTAACCCCACCTTTCTCATGATGTGCTCCGCATACAAGTTAAATAGGCAAGGCGACATTATACAGCCTTGCCGAACTCCTTTCTCAATTTTGAACCAATCAGTGATTCCATGCTCGGTTCTCACTGTTGCTTCTTGACCTCCATATAGGTTTCTCAAGAGACAAATAAGATGCTCTGGTATTCCCATCTCTTTAAGAACTTGCCACAATTTGTTGTGCTCCACACAATCAAAGGCTTTAGCATAGTCAATGAAGCAGAAGTAGATGTTCCTCTGGAACTCCCTAGCTTTCTCCATGATCCAGCGTATGTTGGCAATTTGATCTCTAGTTCCTCTGCCTCTTCAAAATCCTGCCTGTTCTTCTGGAAGTTCTCGGTCCACATATTGCTGGAGCCTAGCTTGTAGGATTTTGAGCATAACTTTGCTAGCATGAGAAATGAGTGCAATGGTGCGGTAGTTTGAACATTCTTTGGCATTGCCCTTCTTTGGGATTGGAATGTAAACTGACCTTTTCCAATCCTGTGGCCATTGTTGAGTTTTCCAAATTTGCTGGCATACTGAGTGTAGCACTTTTACTGCATCGTCCTTTAAGATTTTGAATAGTTCTTCTGGAATGCTGTCACCACCACTAGCTTTATTGTTGTTCAGACTTCCTAGGGCCCATTTGACTTCACCTTCTAGGATGTCTGGCTCCAGGTTAGTAACTACCCCATCGTGGTTATCAGGGATTGCTCTTGTATAATTCCTCTGTATAATTTTGCCACCTTTTTAAAATCTCTTCTGCTTCTGTGAGGTCCCTACCATTTTGGTCCCTTATCATAACCATCTTTGCATGAAACGTTCTCTTCAGATCTCCAATTTTCTTGAAAAGATCTCTGGTCCTCCCCATTCTATTGTTTTCTTCAATTTGTTTGCACTGTTCATTTAAGAAGGCTCTTAAATTAACATATGCTCTAAGTATTGGGTGTATCTTTCTCTTTCTCCCTTGCCTTTCACTTCCCTTCTCTCCTTAGCTATTTGTAAAGCTTCCTCAGACAGCCATTTTGATTTCTTGCATTTCTTTTTCTTTGGGATGGTTTTAGTTGCTACCTCTTGTACAATGTTGCGAACCTCCGTCCATAGTTCTTCAGGCACTCTGTCTATCTGATCTAATTCCTTAAATCTATTTGTCACCTCTACTGTATATTCGTCGGGGATATGATTTAGTTCATACCTGAGTGGCCTTGAGCTTTTCCCTACTTTCTTCAATTTAAGCCTAAATTTTGCAACAAGAAGCTGATGATCTGAACCACAATCAGCTCCTGGTCTTGTTTTAACAGACTGTATAGAACTTCTCCATCTTTGGCTGCAGAGCACATAGTCAATCTGATTTCTGTGTTGACTGTCTGGTGATGTCCATGTGTAGAGTCGTCTCTTGGGTTGTTGTAAAAGAGTGTTTGCTATGACCATTGTATTCTCTTGACAAAATTCTACCAGCCTATGCCCTGCTTCATTGGCTATCCGAGGTCCAATTGGCTGTGCAGGTTTTTTCAAAAATTGCTTTGACAGCAGTTGCCCCCACAGCACAACAATCTTCAATGTGTGGCTGAACATATGCTCTAAGTATTTGTAAGGAATGCATTCATTTTAAAGGGTGCCTTGCTAAAAACAGTTTCAGCCTCAACTGTTGAATTACTATTTAAGATATGCATAACCTCACTCTGGGGTTATTTGTGGTTGCAGCAGCCATTTTGTCAGAATTCCAAAGGGGACTGCCGACTCACAAAAGGTGGGGGTCCATGCCTTAGCATAATCCGTTTTGCTGCCCTCTGAAGCTGATTGGCTCATGTTGCAGAAGGTGTCAGTAGAGGAAAGGAGCCCTATGGATATGGTTTGTTCTTGTAGGAAGCCCGAGCAGTTCTGACGTTTGCGATCGACAGCACTGAGAAGAAGGTGTTGATGTCTAACATGAAGGGGACATGTTCTGTGGAAGAGGTGAGTCCATAGGTGAATCCAAAACCTGTTGTTCTATGCACCTGCCCCGCCGTTTCTAAATGTCAAAGTCTGCTTTAGATATATTTGCACTATAATCGACCTGCGATTACCACAACATGCAATAGGGGAAAATAGCATTGTTGTTTTTCAGATTTAATTTAATTTATTATTTATTTATTATATTTATATACCACCCTCCCCTGAGGCTCAGGGCAGTTTACATGAAACTGGAGACAAAACAGTACAAATAACATGATAATTTGAACAATAGCAAAATAGTCATAACAGAAGAACAATAAAATAATCGAACAAACATGGTGAGAACATCCATTTAACTGTAACATACTGAAGACCCTTTGGGATGGACATATCCGTGGTAGTTTTCATGGCAGGGGGCTCAGGGACCAGTGGGAGGTGATTGAATTCAGGTCAACTCCAACCAAATGCCTGGCAGAAGAGCTCCCTCTTGCAGGCCCTGCGGAACTGTTGAAGTTTACTTCATTCTGCAGAGCACTCTCCTCCGCCCTGGACTCAAGGCAGATTACACACTGACAAACGCTTGACAGAGGGGAAAAATAAGACAGAAGCCAGTCCAGGAAAATAGTGGACCTAAACACTGTCGCTTCACAATTGGTGATGGTTCCATTTAAGGAATAAATGTAGCCACATACAGTGAAGCACTTTGAAAATACAATGTGGTTTAAATATAAATCCACATTTGGCTCTGGGTTTAAAGTGTGGCACAGAAGTGCTGCAACAAATCCACATTTCACTGTCTGGCTTGGCTAGAATGCCAGGTAAAAATTCTGTCTGTTCCAAATCTCTTCTTCAAGTCTCGACTGGTGAGGATGCTATAATATTACTCTTGTGCAAGGCACAAGTCCCTGAGGATCAGCTCGATGTCTGTTTGGCTGGGACTGATTGAAAAAGAGATTTGAAACAGATTGAATCCCCAGGTGGAGCATGGGTATCTCCTGGAATTACAACAGTTTAACATGCTGGTTTTTGTGTAATTCTGTGGAATTTGGCAACAGAAACTGGAGTCCAGCTGTTACCGTCATGCAGAAATTTTCAGGAATACATGGAGCCATTGTTTGGAAGGTGGTGGATCTTAATTGCCAGCATTTTGCTTTGGTTTTGCGCCTCAGAGAGGTCAATTGGTTTGGTATTTGTCTTCACAAGTGTGTACCTGAAAGCCTCAAGGCCAAGAAACCAGGGAGGCGGGAAGGGAGTTTCCTCCCTGCGCACCTGCTTTGGACTTTTAAATAAGCAACAGCTGTCGTGGCAGTGGTGGTGTGGGGGAAATCAGCAGGGAAATTTGGAATCCTTCTGCCAGTGTTTGTTTCCCACAAGGCTTGTGCCTCTGAGACTTGCCAACATCTGGACCTGGATTTTTGTCTACCAGAAAGACATATGAGCGTCCGTCCCCCCACTCAGGAGTACCATTTCCCCCTTTTTTTCTAAAGTGGAGTGTAGGTAATGGCTGCGCCAGGCTTCACCTGATGGTTGGGTGCACGGAGGGCCAAGGCGCATGGTTGCCATGGTAACCGAGGCCTGGATGAAATATCACCGCTAAGCACTGTCACATCGGGAGCCCAGGGCCCAGCATCCCTCGCACCAGCTGTTGCGTGCTTTCAGAGTTCCTCATGGGTGGGAGTTTTCTGTATTGTTTACCCCCACAATGGGGAATGGCAGCTGCGTTATTAAAAATAAGGAAACCTCCCCTCTCGAGGTTGCCACCAGCGGTGGAAAGGACGGAGGGTGAGGGAGATGGGAGAGAGTCCACATTGAGGCCATTTTATTGTTGTGAAATCTGCTTTAGGGTTCTGTGACACTGTTGCTCGTCAGTGCCGGTTGAGACAGGCTGTAGGGCAGCTATGTTTGCAGTCCCCACCTCCTGCCCGCTTCTAACCACTCTTGAGAAGCCCACCAGTGTGGCAGGCTCAGTCCCCAGCTCGCATTTCTTGATGACACCTGTACCCTTCATCCAGAGCATCCATCACGCCCCATCCGTCATCTCTCTTTTGCTTTGGGGGGGGGGGGGCATGATGGAGGGCCTGTGGAGCGCTGCAGGTCCTGAAGACGAGGGCTGAGTAGGCCGAATGAGTCTTCCTTGCTCCCATCCCGTTCCCCCATATCCATTGAGGGACCTCTTAGTATTCTGGAGGAGAGATGCAGAGTCGTTTCTCATTACCGCCGCCGTCACGGTTGCTGCTAAATGGCTTGGAACGCTGAGCCCATCCGGCTCTCACGGAACAATTATGAACACTAATGTGCTGTTGATCGGAGGGGGCTGCCATTGGCCGTTAATTAGACAAGTGTTTCTCTCAGGCGAAAGGAGGGGCGTGTGGAAATGGCTTTTGTTTTGGGGTGAATTCTAATGAGTTTTAGCATGTGTCTGGGGTTTTGCGGGGGGGGGGGACAATGACGACAGAGGGAGGGATTTAAAAAAACAGTTGTTTTCCTTTTCTGGGGTCTATCTGATGTCCCTTCCCAGCAGATTCCTTTCAAGGAATTACAAGGGAATTGAGAGTCACCGTAGCAGATTCCTCCCCCCTCCCCCCTGAGCAGTTTGTTTCATACGTCAGGCCTTGAACCAAATACTATTCCACATAAGCTAGCAGAGCCAAGTGAAAGGAGCAGGGACTGAGGAGGTAAGGATATTCACCAAGGCACTGGATTCAGCTATCTCTGGCAAGTGAGTCAAGTGGCATGTGTATAGACAGAAGTTTAAAAATGCATCTTTCAGAGTCACTGGGAAGGGGGTTGAAAGAGGGTTGTGCGCTTTGGCGTCAGAAGCGGCCGTTCCAGCCCGAAGTGGTGCTGGCTGGAATGGCCGCTTCGGCAGCCGAAGCACACAACCCTATTTCTAGCAGGTGGTGCTTTTAGGAAGACTCACTTAAATGTTCCAACTTTAGATGGGTTCCAATCCTGCACTCACCTATGTTGGAGATCGGAATACAGTCCCCAGGGCAGGAGAAGGAGTTCCCTCAAGGTGCTCTGGGCTCCTTGCGTTGAGATCAAGGTACAAGAAGAAAAGAAAACTGGTATTACGCCCCGAGCTATATCGGTAGCTGTTGAAAGATTCAAGTGGGTCGCCGTCTTGGTCTGAAGCAGCAGAACAAATTTGGAGTCCTGTCAGTCACCTTTAAGATCAACAAATTTTTATTCAAGGTATGAGCTTTCGTGTGCTCATAGCCAGGATCTAGGATTCCAGTGGATTGTAGAAGAACCCCTGTGCTAAGATGCTGATCTTTTAGGTGGAGGAGGTTTCAGAGCCTACTTGAACACACAAAGCAGCCTTATAAGCCTGCTGATTGATCAAAGTCAGGCCAGCAATGGCTCTCTGGCATCTCAGGCAGAATACTTCTCCATAATGATTTTATCCTTTCTAGAGATGCCAGGGATCAAACCTGGCACCTTCCGTGTACCAAGCAGATACTCTGCCACTGAGCCATGGTCCTTCCCCAATCCCATGTTGAATAGAGAAGGTTTCTAGTCCACACTGGAGTGATTCAAACCCTTCCAAGGCTGGCTTGGTGGTGGAGCAGCTGTTTAGCCTGCAGAAGGTCTCCGGTTCAATCCCCAGCATCTCCAGTTAAAAGGACCAGGCAGGAAGGGATGGGAAAGAACTCCGCCTGAGACCCTGGAGAGCCATGAAGTGGGGCTGGAGCTCAGGGGCAGAGCCTCTGATTGGCATGCAGAAGGTCCCAGGTTCAATCCCAGGAGTTGATGAAAAAGTCCTCCACCTGAGATGCTGGAGACCTGCGTCCAGTCAAGCATCTGGGCTCAGGATATTCATGTGATTTTAAGAAATGTCAGCTCTGCTAACAGCTGAGAATCCTGGGTGGGGGGAAGTCTGTATCTGTCTCTAAATGATGCACTGTCCCTCTATGCTCTGGGGTGGAAAAGGGCATAGGGATCTCTTTTTACCTGGCGATACCAGGTGCCTAAGTTTTGGGCACCCCAGTTGAAGAGGGTTGTTGACAAACTGGAACATGTCCAGAGGAGGGCAACAAAGATGGTGAGGGGTTTGGAGACCAAGACACATGAAGAAAGGTTGGGGGAGCTTGCTCTGTATAGCCTGGAGAGAAGATGACCGTGAGGGGATCTGATAACCATCTTCAAGTATTTAAAAGGCTGCCATATGGAGGATGGAGCAGAGTTGTTCTCTCTTGCCCCAGACGGATGGACAAATGGGATGAAATTAATTCAAAAGAAATTCCATCTAAACATCCGGAAGAAGTTCCTGACAGTTAGAGTAGTTTCCTCGGGAGGTGATGGGTTCTCTCCACCTTTGGAAATTTTTAAACAGAGGCTAGATAGCCATCTGACGGAGGGGCTGATTCTGTGAAGTCTCAAGGGGGAGGCAGGTTACAGTAGATGAGCGATAGGATTGTGAGTGTGCTGCATAGTGCAGGGGGTTGGACTAGATGACCCATGAGGTCCCTTCCAACTCTGTTATTCTATTATTCTATCTATGAATCTAAGCCCAAGGTGAGGCTGTCATTCTTCTGCTTCTCTGGAAGCTGGCCACTCCAGGACCACAGGAATGTGATCCTTGGGAAGGACGTGTCTTGTCTGCTCCTCCAACAGAAACTTATATTGGAAAGCAACAGGCCATCGCAGAGCCCGCAATAAATAAGGATGATTTACCGCCTTTTCCCCGCGAATGCTCAGAGCCTAGTGCTGCATGCTAATGCTGGCTGACTTGGTCACAGCTCTGCAGGCTTGGCAAAAGTGTGTGCGTGCAGGGTTGGGGGGGAGGCGTTCAATTTCCTGGCATTTTTTGTAGCCGAGACCTGCCATGTTCCCCCTCGAGTCAGGTGGCTTTCACCTGATCGGCTTCTGCAGCGGAGTCTTAAATCTATTTTGCGAGCAGCTGTCTGGAAAAATAGGTCCCCTGATCTACAGGTGAGGGGAGGAAGAGCAAGGCAAGCCAGCTAGTTCTGGCAATAGAAGGCAAGTTGAGCAGAGCCAACGCTCCCTGTCGGGTACTTGTGGTCAGAAACCATCTGCCGTGCCCCTAGTTTTGTCCCATGCTAAGTAGATCAATGGTTTCTCCATTTATTAACAAGGGACCACTGTAGAAGAAGAAAAAGAGATGGCTTTTGTACATCCTGCTTTTCACCATCTGAAGGAATCCCAAAGCGGCTTATGAGCACCTTTCCCTTCCTCTCCCCCCAACAGAAGCCCTGTGATGTAGTTAAGGCTGAGAGAGCTCTGGAGAACTGCTCTGCAAGAACTGTGACTGGCTCAAGGTCAGCCAGCTGGCTGTATTTGGAGGAGGACTCAAACCCATGTGGAGGAAGACTCAAAGTTCTCCACATTACAAGTCTGCTGGTCTTGGCCATCACTGAACAAACGTTCCCTCAATTTTCCCTGGGTTGGAGAACGTTGGCTTCTGATATAAGTTCAGGACCCATTTTCCCAGCACAGTAGATATTGGAACCGAAAGTGCTGAATCAGGCTTGTGGATCTGCCCAAATTGAGGTTGTAATTAAGCAGGGCGTGCGTCAGACTGCAGTAGATGTTTGGCACCCCCCCCCGCCCGGCTGCAGTCTCCAGGCAGAGCGCATTGGCCAGTGGAGCCTACAGGTCCGAAGCACCCCCTCCCCTTTACATTCATAGGATTTGCTTCTCAGAAAGGAATGGGAACGGACCTCTCTAAAAAGGAATGACCTCCCCTCAGAAAGACCTGCACACACCTTCTGGAATGTTCAGAGTTCCTTTTGCCTGTGCCTATGAGGATTGAGTCTGAACATCTTAATTGGCAGCCAGTCTGCATTTTAAGTGATCTTCCAGACCTCCGGACCCTCTGGTGAGCTGATGGCTAGCACCCAGCTGAGCGATGTTTGTGGAGGAAATTGAACTCTCCTGCCAACAGCTGTTGAGTGGGGTGTTGGCAGGGCTCCATCCCAGTTGCCTGGCGTTTTAAATGGCCGGTGAGTGAGACGAAAAACTGGGATGCTCATAAGGCAGGAGAGCTGACGGGTTCCTCTTCCGGTCTCCTGCTGCCAAGATTGACGATTCCTCACCTTCAGTCTGTTTCAGGCTTCTGGCCCCAGAGACCTCCAACCTTTTTGACCTCCTTTGAAATTCGGGCACTGCCTGACAGGCTGTGCCACCTGGCCTCCCCACTTACTACAAATGCACCAAGAAAAGTGTTGGTGGATGCGTGGTGCCCACAGGCGCTGTGCCTTTTTGAGTTAGGGAAAGTGGAAACATGGCTGCCATCACACATAAATAAAATGGCTGCCATCACACATTGAAAATTCTTATGGTGCAGTGGCAGCTGGTGCTGAGCTGACACTTTAAAAAAAATGGGCCAAAGCCCCACTTGGCCATCCCACTTACTAAAAATGCTTGGTTGGTGCATGGTGCCCATATTGGGGACCCCCATTCTGTGTCTTAAAAGGGCTCTGCTGCTCATAAATCCTTGCTCTCATCTTTCCCCATCACCTTTCTGTGAACTGCAGGTCTTATTTGGTATTTCCATCCTTTACTTGCACCTGTCCCACCTGGAACCTGCTTTAAAAAAAAAACATCATCCTAACCTGCACTGTGTCTTATTCTGCACTGTAATCTGTGTTGAACATGCGAGAGAGAGGTTCTGGGACTGTTTGGTGAGTGGTGAAAGGATTAAGTGGAGAACTGAGAGAACAAGCAGTGGAATTCTCCTCCATTTTTGTGAAGTTGTTGTTGTTGTTATTATTATTATTTATTATTAGATTTATTACCCACCACTCCCCGTAGGCTCGTGGCAGGTTACAGTAGTCTTGTCCCCATTAAAATACCCATTAAAAGACTTTAAAAACAATCCCAACATGGCGGAAGCTCTCATTATTCCCACCCTTGCTATCAGAGCGGCAGGGAGGGTGGGGAGGAGATCTAACCTACTAGGTCAGGGGGGGGGGGAATGCTGACTCTCATTTGCTGGTCCCAGCCTCAACCAAAAACCTGGCGAAAGAGCTCCGTCTTGCAGGCCCTGCAGAAAGCTGGTAAATCCCACAGGGCCCACAGCTCACCCAGGAGCTCATTCCACCAGGTAGGGGCCAGGCCCGAAAAGGCCCTGGCCCTGGTCGAGGACAGGTGCACTTCTCTAGGGCCAGGAACGACCAGGAGATTCTCCCCCGCCGAGTGTAGAGCCCTGCAGGGGGCATAGGGCGACAGGCAGTCCCTCAGATATGTGGGTCCCAACCCGCGTTTGGCCTTAAAGGTCAAAACCAAAACCTTGAACCTGATCCGGGCAGCAATTGGCAACCAGTGCAGCTGCCTCCGCACAGGCTGGATATGGGCCCTCCAAGGTGTGCCAGTGAGGACCCTAGCAGCTGCCTTTTGCCCTAGCTGGAGTTTCTGGATCAGGGACAAGGGTAGGCCGGCGTAGAGCGAGTTACATAAATCTATTCTGGAGGTGACTGTCGCATGGATCACTGTAGCCAAGTGGTCAGGGGACAGGTATGGCGCTAATAGTCGGGCCTGGCAAAGATAGAAAAACGCCTGGCCCGCTACTCTCTTGAGCCCAGAAATGCTGTCTGAAGCTATCTGTCCAAGAGGCTGGGAGTTCGATCCTAGCAGCCGTCTCAAGGTTGACTCAGCCTTCCATCCTTGCGAGGTCAGTAAAATGAGCACCCAGCTTGCTGCTGGGGGGATGAACTGCGGAAGGCACTGGCAAACCACCCCATATCGAGTCTGCCATGAAAACGCTAGAGGGCGTCACCCCAAGGGTCAGACATGACCCGGTGCTTGCACAGGGGATACCTTTACCTTTATTCTTCCCTTGATTCTGGCTCAGCCCCTGCTACCTGAAGACTGATGGGAAAGAAAAACACCCTGTCCTTAAAGGGTCCCTGTTCCTTCAGCTGTTTAGCCAGTCTTGCAGGACTAGGAGGGAAAGTGAACAAACTAGGCTACTGATTGCCAAGATATGTTGGCCTTGGGGGGCAGGGGAGCTGCTGAATCAGACTGCCACTGACTGGACAGTTGTGTGGAACAGGGAGAGCTCCAGTGTCCCACAGTGAGCAGAAGCAGAATAAATTATGCAAAACAGAAACAACAACTGCTGCCCAAATTATTATGAAAAATAAAGCTGTTTCATGCAAATATCCCTAATCTGCATATTTCCTTTCAGACAGGCTGTTTGAATCAGGCTTACCTTGGCACAGAATTGTGAGAAGCAGTATGGTATGGCCACAGCAGAGTGTTGGGCTTAGGGCATGGAGTCCTGGGTTCGAATCCCTCGTGAGCCCCGCTAAGTCACTGTTGATGACTGGCAAGCTAGTGCCGTCTCTCGATCTTGCCTGTCTCACAGGGTGGGAGCAGGGTGGAAAGCACTGTCAAGGCGCGGCCATTTTCCAGTGATCTTGTAAGGTTTCACAAGCAAGATATGGACGGAGGTGCTTTGCCACTGTGTAGCAACCCTGCTATTTCTCAGCAACCTCTTATCCAAATGCTAAGTGAGGTTGACATTGCTTAGCTTCTGAAAGTTGATAAGATCAGGCTAGCCTGGCCAATCCAGATCAAGGCAAGAGACAAGCAGAGGTGGTTTGCTGTGGCCTGCCTCTGTGTAGTGGCCCCAGGTTTCCTTGGTGGTCCAAACCAGGGCTGGTCCTGCTCAGCTTCTGGGATCTGACAATAGTGGGGTGTCCTGCTGGGTCATCCAGGTCAAGGCAAGAAACCAAAGAGAGGTGGTCTGTCATTGCCTGCCTCTGCATAGTGACTTTGCCAGTGGCCTCCCATCCAACCCTGCTTACCTCCTGAGATCTGACCAGATTGGGCTGTTCATCCATGACAGGGTGATAGTGAGGATAGAAGGGAAGAAGATCTGGGTATGCAGCCTGAAGCTCCTGGGGGTGGAGGGAGGAGAGGATTTTTTAAAACGAAATAATTTTCCTCCTTGACTCAGAGCAGGCTTGGTTTTGCTGAATGGTTTTGCATTTCACAGAATCATAGAGTTGGAAGGGACCTCCTGGGTCATCTAGTCCAACCCCCTGCACTATGCAGGACACTCACATCCCAATCGCTCATCTACTGTAACCTGCCAGCCCTTTGCCTTCGCAGAATCAGCCTCTCCATCAGATGGCTATCTAGCCTCTGTTTAAAAATTTCCAGGGTTTTTTTGCCCACATCCTTCTTTGGAGAGGTGAATGCATCTCTCTCTCTCTCTCTCTCTCTCTCTCTCTCTCTCTCTCATTTAGGGGGCCAACTTAGAGAGACACATTCATATCTCGAGAGAGGGATGTGGGCAGGCGAACTTGAAATTTCTGTTGGGAATGGCTTGTCTCTCTCTTCTGGTATGGCTGGCCGTGTTCTTTGCTGCCGCCCGTGGCATACTGTGCCACATTTTAGGGCAGTGGAGCTCAAGGCCATGGCGAGGGCTGCTAGGAAGACAGATGAGATCTTATATTGAGCAGAAGGCCGAGCTGGCACCTTATTTGTAGCAACAAAAAAAAACTTTAATGGCATATAAAACATCATGAAAACAAGAGTAATTCATAATTATAATTAATTGATAAAAATTACATAGTCTAGATAAAACAAGTAAAAGAAAAGAAAATAAGCAGTAACCAACAGTAGATTCCTCCAGAAGGCCCAGCAATCAGTAATTTCCACCAGTTGTAGGTGACCCTGGTCTAGACCTGATTCTTGCCTAGCCAACTGTCCCTTTGTATCACAGTAGCCAAGAATTCGGCCACCAGTTCCGTTATTTCTGGGGACCTATCAGCTAATAAAATGAGCCTCTTGTGGCGCAGAGTGGTAAGGCAGCAGAAATGCTATCTGAAGCTGTCTGCCCATGAGGCTGGGAGTTCAATCCCAGCAGTCGGCTCAAGGTTGACTCAGCCTTCCATCCTTCTGAGGTCGGTAAAATGAGTACCCAGCTTGCTGGGGGATGAACGGTCATGACTGGGGAAGGCACTGGCAAATCACCCCGTATTGAGTCTGCCATGAAAACGCTGGAGGGCGTCACCCCAAGGGTCAGACATGACCCAGTGCTTGCACAGGGAATACCTTTACCTTTATCAGCTAATAAATGCCTGGTTATTCTGTCCATGGGGCCAGAAAGGTCCATCGTGATAGGGACAAGTCGTTGTCTAAGCATAGAATGTGATGGGCAATAGAGTAGAATATGTGGCACTGAGTCAGGCTCTAATTGGCAAAATTTACAAAGTCTGTTCCCAATTGGTACATTGCTGTATCTGCCTGTTGTAGCTGTTTGTGTATATCCTCCTGCGCGCTCTCTGGCTGTGGCAAGGAAACCGTTTGTCAATCGACTGCCAGACGCAGCATGTGGCATCCTCGCTGACGGAGGGGGGAAGAGGAGGCGGGACGTGAGGCGGTGTGCCGCATGCCAAGACTGCCCTGGCTCCATGGCAGCCACACGCTGGTTGTCTTTGAGTTGAAAAGGGCTAAGTGAGCCTGACGGTTTGTGACCTTCTCACAAGAATGGGGCTGTGGGGTTGGGGTGCTCACCCTCTGTGTTGCACCTGCTTGGGTTTGGTAACCTCTCTGGCATATAAATCAACTAATTAAGACACAAGGAAGAAAAGAGCACCCAACCCTTCCACAGAGGTTGTGGATAATCTAGCTTTGGGGTTTCATTGACCTGAGGGGGCCAGGATATGGTAAATTGGGGACTGCTGAGATGCTCTCTTTGCATCTGCTTCCTAAGGAAAAGCCTCTTTACTGCTTAACCTTTTTCATAGTTCCCGCTTTCTCGCCCACCCCCACTTGGGAGACCTTTCTCTGTTCTCCCTTTCCCAGTGCCCCCCCCCCTTGTTATCATTGGTTTCCTTTAATCTGCTGAAGCTGAGCTGCAGGGAACAGACTGGAACGTGTGGGTCCCTGTGAGCTGTGCTAGTCTGTCTGTAGCGGTAGAAAAAGAAAGACAAACAAAATTGGTGGCAGGGGAGGAGCTATTGGGAGTTGCTGTAGTAGAAAACAGCAAAAGTTCAGGAGCATCTGAAAGACTAACGAAATTAGTGACTCTTGTGTCACATCTTCTGAAGAAGTAAGCAGTGACTCCCGAAAGTTAGACTCCCTTTGTTAGAACAAAGTTTGAGTCCAGTGGCACCCTTCAAGACCCACAACATTTTCTTCAAGGTATAAGCTGTTGTGTGCATGCTGCTGCTTGTTGTCACCCATTCAGTCGTGTCCGACTCTTGGCGATCCCATGACACAGCTGTTGCCACAGTCCCCGATCCTGCACTGCCCCCCTCGGCCATTCAGTGTTTTGTGTATAACCACCATGTTTTTTGTTGGCCTGACCAATCCTAGCATAATTGCTCTCTTCATTGAGTTGGATTGCAGCCTACCAGTGATATATTAGCATGTGCAAATTCTTCAAGTACACAGAACATTACACCTTGAATAAAACTATGTGCATCTTAAAGGTGCTGCTGGACTCAAGCTTTGGTCTCTTGCTTCAGACCAACACGGCAACCCACTGGAATCAGAGTTTCTTGCTCCTTAAGGGTGCCCCTGGACTCTTACTCTTTTCTGCTGATGGCTTCGGAGAGACCTTTGTGCTGTCCCCAGAACTCCATGCGATCCTTTCTCTTCTGGCATAACAAACTGTCTTCTCTCCATCCCTCCAGCTCCAGCAGTGCATTGCAGCCTCACAGCGAGCTGCAGACCCCATCTTCCAGTTTTACCAGAATTCTGCTCAGAGGAAGTACTCCAAGTGGTGACTCTCCCCACAAGAGGACTGGAACGCAGTCGGGCTGACAAGGGGCACTGGTGGGATTGGCTTGCTTTTCTGGCTCTTCAGTCCACACGGCAAGGGCGGTGCAATGGGATTGTGTAACAGACTACAGGTTGGGACCGCAAGATGGAGAAAATTCGTGGCTGGACCTTCCTTACAACTCTGCCATCTCCCCCTCAGGGCTACAGCAGCCACCCCTCAAGAGTACAGAGATGTTTATCTCTATTGTGTTTTGATATGCACGTATGTTGGTCTTCAACCAGAGATTCAGTTGCAGCAAGTCTGTGTAGGAGAACTCAACCCTGGCCTAATCCTGGATTTGGATTCCTTTCTGATTCCCTCTTCCCTTCTCTCTCTTTTTGCCTAAAATAGTACTTTTGTGGTCATTAAAGCACACTGTATTTTCCCCCCTGTCATCTTTGCTAGAAGCTGCTCTTTTAGCCTCTCTAACAAAGGGTGGTGTTTGAGGGAGGTGGGGCTTTTTAGCTTGAAAGTAATTAGCATCAGTGCTGCCCATGAACTAGAATTTCCCCACAAACCTCCAGAATTCTGTGTGTGTGTGTGTGTGTGTGTGTGTCTAGAACAAGCAAGCTCGCCTAGCTGTTTAGAAAGCACATCAGCAGGACTTGCCATCTTGAATGGAGAGGCCGGTGACCGGAACCCTCCCCCTTCACTCAAAAATGGGGGTCCCCAATCTCTTTGAGCCTTTGGGCGTCTTTGGAATTGTGACACAGTAGAAAATGGCGGCCTCAGCTCACCTTCAGCTGCACAGTGAAGATCCTGATGCTGCAGAGGTACAGCCAATCAACTTTCCAGTCACTTGGCAGGAGCCAGAAAAAGTCGTAAAAGGCGCCCATGGGCACCACGTTGGGGGCCCCTGCCCAAGACCAATGCTTCTCTGGTTTGGGCTTTGAGTTTTCTTGTGGATTTGATGCACCGTTTGCAACAGTGGCCTATTTTTATCCTAGAATTGCTCAGAGCCAGCTTGTTGTGGCTAAGAGCAGTGACTTCTAATCTGGAGATCTGGGTTCAATTCCCCACTCCTCCTCCTGGGTGACATTGGGTGAATCACAGAGCTATCCTCCTCATTCAGTTGTCTCAGAACTCTTTCAGCCCCACCTCCCTCCCAGGGTTTCTGTTGCAGGGAGAGGAAGGGAAGGGGATTGTCAGTTGCTTTGGATATCAGGAGGGAGTTTTTCGCAGTCGGAGTGGTTCGGAAGTGGAGTGGGCTGCCTGGGGAGGTGGTGAACTCCCCCTCACTGGCAGTCTTCAGGCGGGGGTTGGATGCACACTTTTCTTGGGTGCTTTAGGATGCTTTGGGCTGATCCTGCGTTGAGCAGGGGGTTGGACTGTATGGCCCCTTCCAACTCTATGATTCTGTGACTTTGAGCAGTGAAAAGTGGGGTATAAAAACCAAATCCTCTTCTTCTTGCGGTCTCCGGGTAATACATCAGAAGACCATGTTCTCTTTCGGCCCTCCAGCTTCTTGCCTTTTGCTGTGGGATTCATCCGCAGCATGCTAGGCAGCATCACTGCGGTCTCAGGGGGCAAGCTATGTGCAGAAACTCCCTCCCTCTAGCAGGAAGGTCTTTTGTATCCAGCAGTCTGTGGGATATGAGGAAGATTCAGGGACTCTGCACCAAAGTCTGTCCCCCCCTCCCCCTGTCGTTAGTGTTCTGCATTACTTTCTTTCTTCTCCCTTCATTTTTGGCAGCCAGGCAGGCTGAGTGTGCAGCACTTGCCAGAACTAGGAACCTGCTCCAAGCTTGGCCGCTATTTCTTCATTACGTGTTCCCTGCCTCGGAATGCGGAGGCGAGTTAGCCGAGGCCTGATTTCCCAGAGGAGCCTGGTCTCCAGAGGCCACTCCTGGCCGGCTCATTCAGTACTTCCCCTGAAGCTTCAGAGGGGACTGCAGCTTAGCATTGTGGAATCGAGGGGTTCACGCCTACCCCTGGGCCAAGAAATACCTGCCAAGAAGACAGAGATGTTCCTAATACCTGTTCTACACAGAACATTCTGCTCCATTTTTTCGCTTTGAAGAACAATGCAAGGCATAAATCGTTTTATTTTATTCATTCATTCATTGATTCATTCAATCATTCATTCTTAGATTTGTATGCAGCCGCTCTCAGTTGTTTTGTGGCGGTTCACAATAAGCAAAACACAATAAAACCCCTAAAATACCCCTTAAAACATTCATAGAATCATAGAGTTGGAAGGGGCCATACAGGCCATCTAGTCCAACCCCCTGCTCAACGCAAGATCAGCCCAAAGCATCCTAAAGCATCCAAGAAAAGTGTGTATCCAACCTTTGCTTGAAGACTGCCAGTGAGGGGAGCTCACCACCACCTTAGGCAGCCTATTCCACTGCTGAACTACTCTGTGAAAAATATTTTCCTGATATCAAGCCTATATTGTTGCACTTCTAGTTTAAACCAGTGGTCCCCAACCTTTCTGAGGCTGGGGACCGGCAGGGCATCGGGCTGTGCCCGCGGGCTGCACCCGTGTGGGCCATGCCCACGCATCGGGCCATGCCCGCGGGCCGCGCCCGAATGATTTTGGCTGTGCATGGCGCATTCGTGCATGCGCGGCCCGGCCCTGATTCCCTCTCCCCGCCCTCCCACAGTAAGAAGCTTCCCGGGCCGCAAGCTTGCGGCCTGGAAAGTTTTTTACTGCGGGGGGGGGGGGGCGGGGAGAGGGAGCCACGTCGCGGCGCCATGGCCTTCGCGGCCCGGTACCGGGCCACGGCCCGCAGGTTGGGGACCACTGGTTTAAACCCATTACTGCGTGTCCTCTCCTCTACAGCCAACAGAAACAGCATCCTGCCCTCCTCCAAGTGACAACCTTTCAAATACTTAAAGAGGGCTATCATGTCCCCTCTCAACCTCCTTTTCTCCAGGCTGAACATTCCCAAGTCCCTCAACCTATCTTCATAGGGCTTGGTCCCTTGGCCCCAGATCATCCTCGTCGCTCTCCTCTGTACCCTTTCAATTTTATCTACGTCCTTATTGAAGTGAGGCCTCCAGAAATGCACACAGTACTCCAGGTGTGGTCTGAGCAGTGCTGTATACAATGGGACTATGATATCTTGTGATTTTGATGTGCCCCTGTTGATACAGCCCAAAATGGCATTTGCCTTTTTTACCGCTGCATCACACTGCCTGCTCATGTTTAGTTTACAGTCCACAAGTACCCCAAGGTCTCATTCACACACAGTGCTACCTAGAAGCGTATCCCCCATCCAGTAGGCATGCTTTTCATTTTTCTGACCGAGATGCAGAACTTTACACTTATCTTTATTAAATTGCATCTTGTTCTCATTTGCCCATTTTTCCATTGTGTTCAGATCTCGTTGAACTCTGTCTCTATCTTCTGGAGTATTTGCCAGTCCTCCCAATTTGGTGTCGTCTGCAAACTTGATGAGTAGTCCCTCCACCCCCTCATCTAGATCATTAATAAATATGTTAAAAAGTACCGGACTGACCACCGAGCCCTGAGGTACCCCAGATCATCCTCGTCGCTCTCCTCTGTACCCTTTCAGTTTTAATTATGTCCTTCTTGAAGTGAGGCCTCCAGAACTGCACACAGGACTCCAGGTGTGGTCTGACCAGTGCCCTATACCAGTGGTCCCCAACCTTTTTATCACCGGGGACCACTCAATGCCGGGGCAGGGCAGGGACAGGCGCCCAGAGAGCATTTATTCTCTGGGACAGACCAACCTCATCCAGGCTCCTCTCTGGCACTGCTCACCAGGGCTGCTGGAACCCGCTCCCCATTTTAGAAAGAGGACCAGCTAGTCCACTAGAGGGGAAGGGAGAGAGATCTTCCCCAAGCAGAGTCTGTTCCCACCAGGTTCCAGACAGAAAACAATCTCCTTTCTTCTCTCCCCAAGGCACCAAACTTTAGCTAGCGTTTCCACCTTCTCCTGGTGAGTGGTCCCCAACCTTTTTATCACCGGGGACCACTCAACGCCTTTTACTGAGGCCTGGTGGGGGGGGGGTAGTTTACTCCTCTACTCTCAACCACTGCCCTACTGCTCTCTGATCGCTATGGTAATGTTTAAACATCCCTTCAAAATAAGATATAGACACGCCACAACAATGAAGTGTGTTGTAAAGGGCTGGGGGGGGGGGATGAAGTAAAGGGCCGGGGTGGGGGAGAAGGCATCCTTCAGGGCCCACCTCCAATTAGTAGAAGGACCACATGTGGTCCACGGCCCACAGGTTGGGGATCGCTACCCTATACAATGGAACTATGACATCTTGTGATTTTGATGTGATGCCCTTGTTGATACAGCCCAAAATGCTCAAAAAAGGAAACCAGGTTGGTCTGACAGGACCTGTTGGGGACAAATCCATGCTGACTTCCTTGGATCACCAAATTGTCCTCCAGATGTTTACAGATCGCTCCCTTTAATATCTGCTCCATTACCTTCCCCACAACAGAGGTCAGACTCACTGGTCTGTAGTTTCCTGTGTCATCCTTCCTCCCTTTTTTGAAATCGGAATAATGTTTGCTCTCTTCCAGTCCTCCGGGACATCTCCAGTCCTTAAAGAGGTCCCAAAGATGATGGACAAGGGTTGTGCAAGTTCTCTGGAAAGTTCTTTGAGCACTCGGGTGCATTTCATCCTAACACAACCTAAGCAATAGTTGCCTAAACTAACCCCCTACCCATTTCCCACCCAACCCAAGCCCACCTCTTTAGGAGAACCAACACGCTCAAGCCTATCGCCCATGGCTACCTGATTGAGGTCATTGGTTAACTGAGATTTGCACTTTGGCCTCCAGCTTGACCGAAAGGGTTGGTGGTTTTGCGACCCTGTGGTGCAGTTCCAAACTCCCTTAAGACAACCACGCAGGAGTCCCAGACCTCGGGGAAACAGAAGGCAGTATTTATAGGCAGCAACTACAGGTAATGTGGCAAGTTATGCCCTTTGAACTGGCACCCCCTTAACCCAAATTCAGGCAGGAAGTCTGCTTTCCCGCAGTAGTAACCACATTTGATCTAACAGAATGCTGAAACATCTATCTCACACCCAGGTGCAAGAGCCAAAGCAGGATTGTTATGCATTCTGAAGGGGAACTGCGACCAGAGTCGAAGCAGTCTCTCCAAAGGGCACAACAAAGAGAAAGGGCTGCTTTGAGAGGACTCGGAAGGGCCCACATCCAGTGCATTGGTTACCGGTTGTGTTCCAGATCAAGTTTAAGGTTTGGGTTCTGACCTTTAAGGCCACTCGCTGTCTGGGTCCAGCAGATCTGAGGGACTGTCAGTCTCCCTAGCAGAGCCTTGCGCTCTGTGAATTCAAACAGGGTGGTGGTCCCTGGCCCACAAGAAGTCCACCTCACTTTGATCACAGCCAGGGCCTTTTCAGTCCTGGCCCCGACTTTGTGGAATGAGCTCCTGGGGGAGGGAAGAGCCCTGTCGAACCTCAGCAGGTACTGTAAAACAGCTCTTTTTCAAGGAGTCTCTAACTTTACCTGCATGCTTTTCTATCATCTTTCATGTGTTTTTTTAAGGGGAGGAAGAATTATGAAAAGCTCCACAGTTACTGACCAACAGGCAAGAGTTGATGGATGAGGTGAAGGAGGTGGGGACCCTAGGGGGAAGTGACCATGTCCTCATAGAATTCCTTTTGAGATGGGGAGCCAAGGAAGCTTGTAGCCAGATGCGGATGTTGGATTTTCGTAGGGCAAACTTTAATAAACTCACAGACATGATGAGTGTCATACCATGGATGACAATGCTGGAAGGGAAGGGAGCATGTGAAGGGTGTGCGCTACTCAAACAGGAGCTATTGCATGCTCAATCAATGACTGTTCCAGAAAGATGAAAACACTGCAGGAGCTCTAAGAAGCCTATTTGGATGAACAGAGAACTTCAAGAGGAACTAAGAGAGAAAAGGAAAATGTTCAGGAAATGGAGGGAAGGACAGTGTTTCATCAGACTGGAGGGAGGTGAGTAGCGGGGTACCTCAGGGCTCGGTGCTCGGCCCGGTACTTTTTAACATATTTATTAATGATCTAGATAAGGGGGTGGACTACTCATCAGGTTTGCAGATGACACCAAATTAGGAGGACTGGCAAATACTCCAGAAGATAGAGACAGAGTTCAACGAGATCTGAACACAATGGAAAAATGGACAAATCAGAACAAGATGCAATTTAATAAAGATAAGTGTAAAGTTCTGCATCTCGGTCAGAAAAATGAAAAGCATGCCTACTGGATGGGGGATACGCTTCTAGGTAACACTGTGTGTGAACGAGACCTTGGGGTACTTGTGGATTGTAAACTAAACATGAGCAGGCAGTGTGATGCAGCAGTAAAAAAGGCAAATGCCATTTTGGGCTGTATCAACAGGGGCATCACATCAAAATCACAAGATGTCATAGTCCCATTGTATACGGCACTGGTCAGACCACACCTGGAGTACTGTGTGCAGTTAATCATAGAATCACAGAATCATAGAGTTGGAAGGGGCCATACAGGCCATCTAGTCCAACCCCCTGCTCAATGCAGGATCAGCCCTACGCAACCCCCTGCTCAACGCAGGATCAGTTCTGGAGGCCTCACTTCAAGAAGGACATGGATAAAATTGAAAGGGTACAAATTGAGAGCGACGAAGATTATCTGGGGCCAAGGGACCAAGCCTCATGAAGATAGGTTGAGGGACATGGGAATGTTCAGCCTGGAGAAAAGGAGGTTGAGAGTGGACATGATAACCCTCTTTAAGTATTTGAAAGGTTGTCACTTGGAGGAGGGCAGGATGCTGTTTCCGTTGGCTGCAGAGGAAAGGACACGCAGTAATGGGTTTAAACTACAAGTACAATGATATAGGCTACATATCAGGAAAAAAAAATTAACAGTCAGCAGTGGAATAGGCTTCCTAAGGTGGTGGTGAGCTCCCCCTCACTGGCAGTCTTCAAGCAAAGGTTGGATACACACTTTTCTTGGATGCTTTAGGATGCTTTGGGCTAATCCTGCGTTGAGCAGGGGGTTGGACTAGATGGCCTGTATGGCCCCTTCCAACTCTATGATTCTTTGATTCTATGATTCTAGTTCAGTCAGACCCCCGATTTGTAATTCTGTGGCATCAGAGTCACACCGCAGGCACTAGCACCCATTTACCGTCGTGCTTTTGGGTGCTGTTTGGGGGTGTTAAATGTCGGAATAGGACAAGGGGGGTCCTGGATTCAGATCCCCACTCAGCCATCAGACTCACTGGGTGATTTGGGCTGGATTTTCTCAGCCTAACCTAAGGGTGATGTGCATTGGGGGGGGGGGGAACATCCGAACTTCAATTCTAGGGCCTTGCAATGCTGATCTGTGCATTTCTAACCTCAGGGACTGGCTACTGTAATGCATGCAACATAGGGATGCCCTTGACGATCACTCAAAAGCCCTAGTCATGCCCCCAGAACCTGGCAACAATTCCATGAACCGCAGCTCTCTGGGGGTGCCACAGAACCAATGCAGGACAGCCACTTCGTTTAGCCAGAACTTCTGTTGTCCCTGCTACTGGTTGTGGTCCCCTAATTTGAGAATTAAAATCTCCAGTTCAAATCTGAATTTGTTGAGGCTGAGAGGGAAAAAGATTTTGGGTGTCACAGCAGAGGGCTCTGTGGAAGGGTCCCCTGGGGGTGAAAAAGGCAAGCTCTGCGAGTCGGGGAGTCTTAGGAAAGGGACTGAGAATAAAACAGCCGCTGTTATAATGCCCCGTGTGGATCTGTGGTGCGGCCCCATTTGGAATACTGCGTCCAGTCCTGGTCACCACGTCAGAAAAGGACTCAGCAGAGTTGGGAGAAGGACAGAGGAGGGGGTTGGAGCATCTTCCCCTGGGAGGAAAGGCTGAAGAGTCCGGGGCTTCTCCATTGAGAAAAGGGACGGTTTAGGGGGGGACGTGATTGTGGCCGGGGTGGAGAGACTCTCTCAATGGGCTAGAACTCCAGGGCATCCCAGGAAGCCCATGGGCAGTAGGGTGAGGAGGGACAAAAGGAAACACTACTTGACACACAGAGGGATTCAGGTGCGGTATTTGCTGCCAGAGGATGTGGTGATGGCCACAGGAGCAAACAGCTTTAACAGAGGAGCTACATCCATGGATGGTGTCTGTCGATGGCTGCTAAGTCATGGTGACTGAGGGGAACCTCCACATTCAGAGGCACTAATCCTTTGAAACCCAGAGGCAGAAGGCAACCTCGGGAGGGTCACAGCCCTGTGGCTGGCCCTGCAGAGGACCTGGCTGGCCCCTGTGTGAGACGGGAGGCTGGACTAGGTGGCCCCTCTCCCTGGTCTGACCCAGCAGGGCTCATGTTCTGGGTGGTTGTGCAAATGAGATGCCGGGAGGAACAGATGTTGCTCTAAGCTCTTTGAAGGAGGTGTGATAACAAGCCAGGTGTTTTATTATTATTTTCCTCTCACTTTTAAGCTGTGCCATCTGTCTCCGTCCTCACCCGTTGTGCCCTGCGTGGCTACCCACGTAGTTCGCCCCCCTTCCCCCCCATTCCAGCAGTTCTCTCGGGTCTGCCGCCTCCCGGGGCGTTTTTGCCACCCTTTTAACCTTTGCCAGCCGCCTGGGTAGAAGCACCGAAGCTGCTTTGATTAATGAGCTTAATTGTGTTGATGAAGCGAAGGTGTTTTTCTTTTTTAATAATCCCACGCTGTCGGTGCTTCTAGAGGTCTTTGTCGCTTTCCTCATTTAAACCGGCCGTCCCACCCACTGGGAGAGGGGGAGGCGCTGCCCACGCGCCGCTTCCTCTCCCCCCCTCCCCTCCCCTCCCCTCCCCTCCCCCTGAACGTCCTTCTCCTCTCCTCTCCTCTCCCAAAAGGACGGGGCGGCCTGTCTCTCCTCTCGCTCTCCCCCTGCTTCCCCACCGGCTCTCTGCCTCCCATCTCTCGCAATGAATCTTCAATCTGGCGTTCAGTCTTGCAGACCTCTTCCCTGTTTCTTCTCTAAGTCCCTAATTAGGAGTATGGGGGGAGGGGAGGTACTGAAGGGGCACCAGGTTGGAGACATCGAGCAGAAACTCTTGTTGCTCCAGTTTCTTCTGCCTGATCCAACATGGCTTCTCTTTCGCTCTTACAGCTGCTGGCAATGACCACCAGTTGTGATAACCCTTGTGGGACGGGATGCTTTGAGAAATTTACAAAGAATAAGTTTAGCAGCAGTTAAATGCCATGGTGGTTGAGTGGAACTTCCATATACAGAGGGAGTATATCCTTGAATATTAAGTGCAGGGTATTAAAGAAATACTTGTGGGAACAGCAGTTTGGAGCCAGCTGTGTTCTTACACTGGGTAGGGCAGAAGTTAGGGGGAGAGAGATTTCCACTGTTTGGGGGAACCCTTTAGGGCTCTCACTGGAATGGGAAGAAGAGAGATTTGGAGGCAGCTTCTCTAGATCTTTCTCTGTCTAGACCAGTGTTTCTTGACCTTCCTAATGCCACGACACTTTAATACAGTTCCTCATGTTGTGGTGACCCCCAACCATAAAATAATGCCAGTGTTCATTCACAGAAATTAAACCAAAACTGACCAGGGGCGGGAAGATCCATTGTTCATGATGGTATATAAATTGTTTCCCCCCCCCCCAGGGTTTCTCAGTTCAGTTCTGCCTCTTGACCCACAGAGCTGCGCCACCACCTGAGCACCTGGCGGGAGACTGTGCTGCACTGGAAGCACTGCTGGAGCAGCTGGCAGCTGAGCACAGGTGCCTGCAGGAGGAGCAGCAATAGTGGCATCGCCCCCCCCAGCCAAGCTGCTCGCCCTGCCATGACCCCTGTGAAAGGGCCCCAACCCCCAAGTTGAGAACCACTGTTCTAGACACTGGAACAGTCTACCATGAGGTTCTAGATTCTTCCTGGGAAGCTTTTAGGGATCAATTAGATACCTACTTGGGGATATTATGGTTGCAATTCCTGTATTGGCAGTGGGTTGGCCTGGATGACCCTTCCAGCTCTGAGATTAAATAAATAACTGTAACTAATGATCTAGACCACTAGGGGTGGCCAACCGGTGGCTCTCCAGACATCAATGGACTACAATTCACAAGAACCCACTGAGAAACCCTGCCCTTAAACCCAGTCCACGTGTGTTGCCTCTTTCTCTCCACTCTCCCAAGGGCCTTGCTCCTGAAACCAGGCTGCTCTGCGTCCGCCCGCAAAACATCAGTGCTTTTCCCTGGCCAAAAAAGCCTCCTTCAAAGGCTTTCTGAATCCCTTTCATCGGAGAAAAGTGCGTCTGTTCCCAAAGCAGATCTGCAGGAGTCCAGGCCACTCTCTGGGAAAAGGAGCTCCAAGTAATCTTCAGCACGAAGCCCTTTCCGGATGAACTGAGGCCATGATGACGGTTAATGGTTTAGAAGGAGGCAGAGTAGACTGCAGACTGGGCATAAATATATGATAACACTCAGAGCACTCAATAATTCATGGCTCTTTGGTGGGGAGGGGGGAGAGCGGGAAGGTGTGTAATGGCTTGAGGGGGTTTGGGAACAAGCGAGGAGAGGGGAGGCACTGATCCAACAGCATAGAACACAAAAGACTGGCCCCAATCCTTCAGAGGTAAGAGGAAGGGGTTGCAACTTCAAATTAGGATTTTTTTAAAAGTTTGGAGCATGGGGAAAATAGGTTTGGCAGAGAGAATCGTTCCACAAAGGCTTCTCCGGGATTTCACAGAATCACAGAATCATAGAGTTGGAAGGGGCCATACAGGCCATCTAGTCCAACCCCCTGCTCAAAGCAAGATCAACCCAAAGCATCCTAAAGCATCCAAGAAAAATGTGTATCCAACCTTTGCTTGAAGACTGCCAGTGAGGGGGAGCTCACCACCTCCTTAGGCAGCCTATTCCACTGCTGAACTACTCTGTGAAATTTTTTCCCATGATATCTAGCCTATATTGTTGTAAACTTGTAGTTTAAATACATTATAGAATCATAGAATCATAGAATCAAAGAGTTGGAAGGGGCCATACAGGCCATCTAGTCCAACACCCTGCTCAACACAGGATCAGCCCTAAGTATCCTAAAGCATCCAAGAAAAGTGTGCATCCAACCTTTGCTTGAAGACTGCCAGTGCGGGGGAGCTCACCACCTCCTTAGGCAGCCTATTCCACTGCTGAACTACTCTGACTGTGAAAATTTTTTCCCTGATATCTAGCCTATATCGTTGTACTTGAAGTTTAAACCCATTACTGCGTGTCCTCTCCTCTGCAGCCAGCAGAAACAGCATCCTGCCCTCCTCCAAGTGACAACCTTTCAAATACTTAAAGAGGACTATCATGTACCCTCTCAACCTCCTTTTCTCCAGGCTGAACATTCCCAAGTCCCTCAACCTATCTTCATAGGGGTGGGTCCCTTGGCCCCAGATCATCCTCGTCGCTCTCCTCTGTACCCTTTCAATTTTATCTACATCCTTATTGAAGTGAGGCCTCCAGAAATGCACACAGTACTCCAGGTGTGGTCTGACCAGTGCTGTAAACAATGGGACTATGATATCTTGTGATTTTGATGTGATGCCCCTGTTGATACAGCCCAAAATGGCATTCGCCTTTTTTACTGCTGCATCACACTGCCTGCTCATATTTAGCTTACAATCCACAAGTACCCCAAGGTCTCGTTCACACACAGTGTTACCTAGAAGCATATCCCCCATCCAGTAGGCATGCTTTTCATTTTTCTGACCCAGATGCAGAACTTTACACTTATCTTTATTAAATTGCATCTTGTTCTGATTTGCCCATTTTTCCATTGTGTTCAGATCTCGTTGAACTCTGGCTCTATCTACTTGAGCAGTAGTCCCCAACCTTTTTATCACCAGGGACCACTCAACGGCTTTTACTGAGGCCCGGTGGGGGGGGGGGTAGTTTACTCCACTACTCTCAACCACTGCCCTAACGCTCTCTGATCGCTATGGTAATGTTTAAACATCCTTTCAAAATAGGATACAGACACGCCACAACAATGAACATAAGGAAAAATTTATTTTCATGGAAATTTTAACTCATGACAATGACAAATCAATGGGAACCCTGAGCTTGTTTCTCTGCAACGAGATAGTCCCATCTGGGAGTGATGGGAGACAATGACACCCAAAGTGTGTTGTAAAGGGCCGGGGGGCGGGCGGGGAGAAGGCATCCTTCGGGGCCCACCTTCAATTAGTCGACGGACCACATGTGGTCCGCAGCCCACAGGTTGGGGATCACTATACTGGAGTATTTGCCAGTCCTCCCAATTTGGTGTCATCTGCAAACATGATGAGTAGTCCCTCCACCCACTCATCTAGATCATTAATAAATATGTTAAAAAGTACCGGACCAACCACCAAGCCCTGAGGTACCCCGCTACTCACCTGCCCCCAGTCTGATTAAACACCATTGACAACAACTCTTTGAGTGCGGTTCTCTAACCAATTCCCTATCCACCTAACTATCTGAAAATCCAGATTGCAGTCCTTCAACTTATCCATCAGAACATCATGAGGAACCTTATCAAAAGCTTTACTAAAATCCAAGTAAACGACATCAACCGAATTTCCATGATCCAGCAAACCTGTTACTTGGTCAAAAAAGGAAACCAGATTGGTCTGACAGGACCTGTTGGAGACAAATCCATGCTGACTTCCTTGGATCACCAAATTGTCCTCCAGATGTTTGCAGATTGCTCCCTTTAATATCTGCTCCATTATCTTCCCCACAACACAGGTCAGACTCACTTGTCTGTAGTTTCCCAGGTCATCCTTCCTCCCTTTTTTGAAGATCGGAGTAACGTTTGCTCTCTTCTAGTCCTCCTGGACATCGCCAGTCCTTAAAGAGGTCCCGAAGATGATGGACAAGGGCTGTGCAAGTTCTCTGGAAAGTTCTTTGAGCACTCTCGGGTGCATTTCATCCGGACCAGGGGATTTGAACTCATCCAGTGCAGCTAAATGCTTCTCAACAACCTCTCTGTCCATGTCAACCTGCCACACAGACACTGTCCTTTGGCTACTGCCATCTCTAGATGTGCCTAAACACTTTGACCTGTGGGAAAAAACAGATGTAAAATAGGCACTAAGCCTTTCTGCTTTCTCTGCATCCTCCGTTAGAGTTTGTCCATCCGCACCCAACAGTGGGCCTATTGCCTCCTTTACTTTATGTTTGCTCCTCACATAACTGAAAAATCTTTTCTTGTTACCCTGGCCAATCTTAGCTCACTCTCAGCTTTGGCCTTTCTGATGATTGATCTACAGTGCCTAGTAACCTGTAGGTACTCTTCTTTAGAGCTCTGTCCTTCCCTCCATTTCCTGAACATTTCCCTTTTCTTTCTTAGTTCCTCTTGAAGTTCTCTGTTCACGAAATAGGCTTCTTAGAGCTCCTGCAGTGTTTTCGTCTTTCTGGGATGGTCATGGATTGAGCATGCAATTGTTTGAGTGGTGCTACTTAAACTCTTGTTTGAGTAGCACCCACCCTTCACATGCTCCCTTCCCTTCCAGCATTCTCTTCCATGGTATGACACTCATCATGTCTCTGAGTTTATTAAAGTTTGCCCTACGAAAATCCAACACCCGCGTCTGGCTACAAGTTTCCTTGATCCCCCATCTGGCTACAAGCTTCCTTAACCCCCCCATTTATACTGACCAACAGGCAAGAGTTGGTGGATGAGGTGAAGGAGGTGGGGACCCTAGGGGGAATTGACCATGTCCTCATAGAATTCATTTTGAGATGGGGAGGCAAGGAAGCTTGGAGGACAATTTGTTGATCCACAGAAGTCAGCATGGATTTGTTAGTTAGAGAACCGCACTCAAAGAGTTGTTGTCAATGGTGTTTCGTCAGACTGGAGGGAGGTGAGTAGCGGGGTACCTCAGGGCTCGGTGGTCGGTCCGGTACTTTTTAACATATTTATTAATGATCTAGATGAGGAAGTGGGAGGACTGGCAAATACTCCAGTAGATATAGCCAGAGTTCAATGAGATCTGAACACAATGGAAATATTGGATATTTAATAAAGGTAAGTGTAAAGTTCTGCATCTCGGTCAGAAAAATGAAAAGCATGCCTACTGGATGGGGGATACACTTCTAGGTAACACTGTTTGTGAACGAGACCTTGGGGTACTTGTGGATTGTAAACTAAACATGAGCAGGCAGTGTGATGCAGCGGTAAAAAAGGATGATCTGGGGCCAAGGGACCAAGCCCTATGCAGAAACTTGGGAATGTTCAGCCTGGAGAAAAGGAGGTTGAGAGGGGACATGATAGCCCTCTTTAAGTATTTTAAAGGTTGTCATTTGGAGGAGGGCAGGATGCTGTTCCCATTGGCTGCAGAGGAAAGGACACGCAGTAATGGGTTTAAACTACAAGTACAACGATATAGGCTACATATCAGGAAAAAATTTTCACAGTCAGCAGTGGAATAGGCTGCCTAAGGTGGTGGTGAGCTCCCCCTCACTGGCAGTCTTCAAGCAAAGGGTTGGATACACACTTTTCTTGGATGCTTTAGGATGCTTTGGGCTGATCCTGCGTTGATTAGGGGGTTGGACTAGATGGCCTGTATGGTCCCTTCCAACTCTATGATTCTATGATTCTATGATTCTATCTCAAAAGGAATTCTATGAGGACATGGTCACTTCCCCCTAGGGTCCCCATCCACCAACTCTTGCCTGTTGGTCAGTAATTAAGTCTAGTATGGCTGAACCTCTTGTGGGTTCATCTTCCATTTGATAAATGAAATTATCAGCCAGGCAGGTCAGAAAGTTGCATGACTGAGGACGCTTCGCAGAGTTTGTTTCCCAGCACACATCTGGGAAATTGAAATCACCCATGATGACAAGGTCCTGCTGCTTGGATATTTTCCCAAGCTGCTCACAAAGTGCAGCATCCACATCTTCTCGTTGGTCAGGCGGTCGGTAGCAGACACCAACCACCACACTGTTTGTTTTCCCCTCGCTTATTTTCACCCAGATGCTTTCCACTGCAGATATGCTCTCCTTCACTAGCATTGGTAGATTGGTAGATGAACCCACAAGAGGTTCAGCCATACTGGACTTAATACTGACCAACAGGCAAGAGTTGGTGGATGAGGTGAAGGAGGTGGGGACCCTAGGGGGAAGTGACCATGTCCTCATAGAATTCCTTTTGAGATGGGTAGCCAAGGAAGCTTGTAGCCAGACGCGGATGTTGGATTTTCGTAGGGCAAACTTTAATAAACTCAGAGACATGATGAGTGTCATACCATGGACGAGAATGCTGGAAGGGAAGGGAGCATGTGAAGGGTGGGCGCTACTCAAACAAGAGCTATTGCATGCTCAATCAATGACTATTCCAGAAATACGAAAACACTGCAGGAGCTCTAAGAAGCCTATTTGGATGAACAGAGAACTTCAAGAAGAACTAAGAAAGAAAAGGAAAATGTTCAGGAAATGGAGGGAAGGACAGAGCTCTAAAGAAGAGTACCTACAGGTTACTAGGCACTGTAGATCAATCATCAGAAAGGCCAAAGCTGAGAGTGAGCTAAGATTGGCCAGGGAAGCCCACTGTAATAAGAAAAGATTTTTCAGTTACGTGAGGAGCAAACGTAAAGTAAAGGAGGCAATAGGCCCGCTGTTGGGTGCGGATGGACAAACTCTAACGAAAGATGCAGAGAAAGCAGAAAGGCTTAGTGCCTATTTTACATCTGTTTTTTCCCACAGGTCAAAGTGTTTAGGCACGTCTAGAGATGGCTGTAGCCAAAGGACAGTGTCTGGGTGGCAGGTTAACATGGATAGAGAGGTTGTCGAGAGGCATTTAGCTGCACTGGATGAGTTCAAATCCCCTGGTCCAGATGAAATGCACCCGAGAGTACTCAAAGAACTTTCCAGAGAACTTGCACAGCCCTTGTCCATCATCTTCGGAACCTCTTTAAGGACTGGAGATGTCCCGGAGGACTGGAAAAGAGCAAACGTTATTCCGATCTTCAAAAAAGGGAGGAAGGATGACCCGGGAAACTACAGACCAGTGAGTCTGACCTCTGTTGTGGGGAAGATAATGGAGCAGATATTAAAGGGAGCGATCTGTAAACATCTGGAGGACAATTTGGTGATCCAAGGAAGTCAGCATGGATTTGTCTCCAACAGGTCCTGCCAGACCAACCTAGTTTCCTTTTTTGACCAAGTAGCAGGTTTGCTGGATCGGGGAAATTTGGTTGATGTCATTTACTTGGATTTTAGTAAAGCTTTTGACAAGGTTCCCCATGATGTTCTGATGGATAAATTGAAGGACTGCAATCTGGATTTTCAGATCGTTAGGTGGATAGGGAATTGGTTAGAGAACCGCACTCAAAGAGTTGTCGTCAATGGTGTTTCATCAGACTGGAGAGAGGTGAGTAGCGGGGTACCTCAGGGTTCGGTGCTCGGCCCAGTACTTTTTAACATATTTATTAATGATCTAGATGAGGGGGTGGAGGGACTACTCATCAAGTTTGCAGATGACACCAAATTGGGAGGACTGGCAAATACTCCGGAAGATAGAGACAGAGTTCAACGAGATCTGAACACAATGGAAAAATGGGCAAATGAGAACAAGATGCAATTTAATAAAGGTAAGTGTAAAGTTCTGCATCTGGGTCAGAAAAATGAAAAGCATGCCTACTGGATGGGGGATACGCTTCTAGGTAGCACTGTGTGTGAACGAGACCTTGGGGTACTTGTGGATTGTAAACTAAACATGAGCAGGCAGTGTGATGCAGCGGTAAAAAAGGCAAATGCCATTTTGGGCTGTATCAACAGAGGCATCACATCAAAATCACAAGATGTCATAGTCCCATTGTATACGGCACTGGTCAGACCACACCTGGAGTACTGTGTGCAGTTCTGGAGGCCTCACTTCAAGAAGGACATCGATAAAATTGAAAGGGTACAGAGGAGAGCGACGAAGGTGATCTGGGGCCAAGGGACCAAGCCCTATGAAGATAGGTTGAGGGACTTGGGAATGTTCAGCCTGGAGAAAAGGAGGTTGAGAGGGGACATGATAGCCCTCTTTAAGTATTTGAAAGGTTCTCACTTGGAGGAGGGCAGGATGCTGTTTCTGCTGGCTGCAGAGGAAAGGACACGCAGTAATGGGTTTAAACTTCAAGTACAACGATATAGGCTAGATATCAGGAAAAAGTTTTTCACAGTCAGAGTAGTTCAGCAGTGGAATAGGCTGCCTAAGGAGGTGGTGAGCTCCCCCTCACTGGCAGTCTTCAAGCAAAGGTTGGATACACACTTTTCTTGGATGCTTTAGGATGCTTAGGGCTAATCCTGCGTTGAGCAGGGGGTTGGACTAGATGGCCTGTATGGCCCCTTCCAACTCTATGATTCTATGATTCTATGATTCTATGATTTCCTGACAGGTAAGCCCTTTCCTCACATACAGTGCCACTCCTCCACCTCTTTGATCTATTCTGTTTTTTCTGAACAGTTCATATCCATCCACCATTACATTCCAGTCATGAGAATCATTCCACCAAGTTTCTGTGATGCCTACTAGATCATACCTTTCCATCAGCATGAGAAGTTCCAGCTCTTCCTTTTTATTGCCCATGCTTCGGGCATTAGTATAAAGACATCTGAATCCTTTTACTTTTGGTTCCCTATGAGCTGGCCTTACCAGTTGGGCTGCCCCCGATCGGTCTCCTTCCTTACACTCCCCATGTTGATTGTCTCCTTCCCCTTGTGGCTTCAGTTTAAACTGAACCGCCTCCCCGCCTATGCCCCCAAAAGAGCTCTACGCTCTAATGCCTCCAATCAGCTAAGGATCCCTGGCCCTAAAGAAGTCCGTCTGGTCTCGACCAGGGCCAGAGCATTCTCTGTTCTGGCCCCTACCTGGTGGAACGAGCTCCCAGAGGAGATCAGGGCCCTGACGGAGCTTAAACAGTTCCGCAGGGCCTGCAAAAAGGAGCTCCTCCACCAGGCATTTGGCCAAGACCAGACGTAATCTACAGCGACCAAGGGCCCCTGCTCCCCCCCCTCAGAATTCAATCAATAAGCCACCCACCTCAGAATCCCATCAACAAGCCCTGGACCTGTTTGTATTACGATTGTTTACTGTTATACTGTGTTGTGTTGGTTGCCATTGTTGGTTATCGATGTACATGTTCTACAGACTGTTTTATGTATGGTTCTCTGTTATAATGTAAACTGCCCTGAACCTCCGGGGAGGGCGGTATAGAAGTATGATAGAATAAATAAATAAATAAAGCTCTCCTGATGAATCTCCCCAGATTCCTGCCAAACACATTCTTCCCCAGCTTCGACAAGTGCAGTCCATCAGGTGCTAGTAGGCCTTCCTCAAGAAAGCCTATCCCATGGTCCCAGAAACCACATCTCTCCTGCCGGCACCAACTACGCAGCCACTGATTCACCTCCATTATCTTCCTCTCCCGACGCATTCCTCTTCCCTTGACAGGCAAGATTGAAGAGAATACCACTTGTGCCCCCATTTGCTTGAGCTTCCTCCCCAGATCTTGATAGTCTGTTTTAATAGGAGCGATGGTATTCAGGGACATGTCATTCATTCCCACGTGTCATTCGTTTCCTAGCCACAACGTGTGTTTCCCTCCAACCATCTGAGCAGAATGAGAAAGTATTCAGTGGCCCTGGAGCCTCAGCATGATATCAGCCTTAATAGAAAGATGATATCAGCCTTAATACAAAGTGCCGGCTAGTCAACACCGTTATCTTCCCCATAACCACCTATGGATGCGAAAGATGGACCCTGAAGAAGGAAAACAGTAGGAGAATAGATGCCTTCGAATTATGGTGTTGGAGACGAATGCTGCGAATACCACGGATAGCCAAAGGTACCAACAAGACAGTTTTAGAGAGGAGCAAACCAACTATGTCATTAGAAGGGAAGATATTACAGCTAAAGCTCCCTTACGTTGGACACATCATGCGATCAAACTTGTTAGAATAATCATTAATGCTCGGCATGGTCAGTGGCAAAAGGAAACGTGGTCGCCAAAGGATCTGCGGGCTCAACACAATCAAAGCTGACACAGGGATGACCATGAAAGAAGCGGTCATTGACAGAGATGCGTGGCAGAAACTTTCCTATAGAATCGCAGAGGGTCTGACACGACTGAACGGATGACATCATCATCATCCAGTTGTTGGCATCATGCGGTGTGCATTTCAGAGGACCCAGGCATACTTTCCCTTCTATGTTCTTTATTCTCTCTGTCCAGGCTTCAGAGATAGACTGCCTCTAGACATGGAGGTTTAGTCCAGTTGTCCTAGCTAACAGAGCAGGGATTTTACTGCATTTATAACTTGGACCAGCCTAAGTCACTGTAATTCCTGGTGCTGAAATTTCCTTTCAGGAGCTGTGCAAGAGCTTGTAGAATCATAAAATCATAGAATTGGAAGGTACCTCCAGGGTCATAGAATAATAGAATAATGGAGTGGGAAGGTATCTCCAGGGTAATCTAGTCCAACCCCCTGCACTATGCAGGACACTCACAACCCTATTGCTCATCCACTGTAATCTGCCACTCCCTTGAACCTTCACAGAATCAGCCTCTCTGTCAGATGGCTATCCAGCCTCTGCTTAAAGATTTCCAAAGATGGAGAACCCACTGCCTCCCAAGGAATCCTGTTCCACTGAGACACTGCTCTGTCAGGAACCTCTGGGGCACGAGAGAATAACTCTCCTCCATCCTCTATATAGCAGCCTTTTAAATACTTGAAGATGGTTATCATCCAGTCCAACTTCCTGCAGAATGCAGGACATTCACAACTACCTGCCCACCCACAATGACCCCAATTCCATGCCCAGATGATGCCCCCCCCTCAAAGAAAACCAGAATCCCCGACTAGTCTGGCCTCAAGGAAATTCACCTCCCAAAGTAGCGGTCAGCCTTTCCCTGGCCATGCAGAAAGGGACCACAAGAGCCAAGCTCAGACACAGTCCCTTCTGCCCACCCACCTCCACCTGCCTAAGTTCATGGAATGTGTGGTCTACCAAGTGAGTGTGAACCCACAAATGTGCCAGGTATGATGTGGTTTAGGGTGTCATACAAACCCCAAAGGAAATGTTTCAAGGGTTGTGAACGGTTGAGAAAGATCCACGCTCCAATTGCACAGCGTGGGCAAAGAGAAGATGCTCAGAGGTTTCAGGGATTTTCCTGACCCGTCGCCCCATGGTACCCTTCACAAACATCTCCCTTTTATTGAGAGTGGAGAGTTGACAGTACAAGGCAAGAGAGACCGAGGATGCATTGGTGTTTTATTGAGCATGACCTTTGCATCTTAAACCAAGGTATGGGGCTTGAACGAGACGTATTTCTGTATAAAAGGGATGGTGCTAGAAAGAAACAGCAAGTGGGGTTTAAAGGGGGAGCTGGCGGGGGGGCTGAGAGTTCCAAGCCCCAAAGGTCCTGGTTCTGTTCTGTGCCTGGCTTGGTTGTCACTCCCATCTCTCTCCAGGGTGGGGAGAGGAGGAGCAGCATCTCCCCAAACTGGAAGGCCCTGAAAGCAAGGCTGCCTGGGCCCACCCTGGGGCTGGAGGGAGGCAGTGCAGAGCCAGATTGGGTCCCTTTCCACCTCCACCATACCCAATGCTTAGCCAGGGACCAACCCCAAGTTCTAGTCCTGCCTTTCACAACCGAATCCGCAGCCGTTTTCCCCTTCAAAGCCAGACAAGCTTTAGGAAGCCTCTGACTTCTCCATCTTGTCTTCACGGTCTCCCCCTCCGCTCCGGCCACCGGAAGGGAGCAGGGTGCGCTTCTCTGTCCCATGGGGCTGGAGGGCCCCCTATGTCGGCGCTTTGTTGGAGAGGTAGGCGATGAGGGCGACCACGGCCCCAACGTAAGTACAGATGCCGAGGATGATGGACAGGACGGCCAAGGCGAAGGTCCGGCGGGAGGCCGTCCACGCTTGGGGGTAGTCTCCTTTTGCCGATGCCTTGTTGGTCTGTAAGAAGGAAGCCAATCAGTGTTGGGAGTGGGAAGAGGTTTGGGGGCTGAGGGCTGCCTGAAAAGCATGCAAGCTGGCCCCCAAAAGCCCCTAGCTTCAATTCTAACAAAGCCGGTAAGTGGTGGTGATGTGGTAAAAGCCCTCTACACGCACTCTGGGTTTCTCTTTTGTATCATTTCATACACGGAGGTTGTATCCTGGCTGAAGTGTCTGGGACTTTTCAGTTCAGAAAAGAGACAATTGGGGGGAAGGGGGGCATACATTCATAAAATCATGCCCGGGGTGGAGAGAGTCAACTAAGAGAACTTTTTCTTTCCTCAAAGGCTAGAACTGGAGTGCATCCAATGAAACCGATAGGCAGCAGGTTCAGGAGGGGCAAAAGGGAAACACTGTTTTACATAGGGAGTAATTAAAATGTGGAATTTGCTTCCAGAGGATGTAGTGATGCTTACAACTTTAGAAGGGTATTGGATAGATTCATGGTCTATCAGTGGCTACTGGCTGTGGTGACTGAGGGGAACCTCCATATTCGGAGGAAATCAACCTCTGAATTCCAGAACCAGGAGGCAATATAAGGGAAGGCCTCAGCCTCTCTTCCCCTGTTGTTGGCCCTCCAGAGGAACTGGTTGGCCCCTGTGGGAGATGGGAGGCTGGACTAGATAGACCCTTTCCCTGGTCTGACGGAACAGGGCTTTCCTTGTGTTCTTACGAAGGCCTTGGCCTCTCTGCCCTGTTGCTGGCCCTCAAGAGGAGCTGGCTGACCCCTATGTGAGACAGGAGGCTAGACTGGATGGACCCCTGGTCTGACCCAGCAGGGCTCTCCTGATGTCCTTAGGAAGGCCTCGGCCTCTCTGCCCTGTGGCTGGCCCTCCAGAGGAACTGGCTGGCCCCTGTGTGAGGCAGGAGGCTGGACTGGATGGACCCCTGGTCTGACCCAGCAGGGCTCTCCTGATGTCCTTAGGAAGGCCTCGGCCTCTCTGCCCTGTTGCTGGCCCTCCAGAGGAACTGGCTGGCCCCTGTGTGAGACAGGAGGCTGGACTAGATGGACCTTCACTGGTCTGACCCAGCAGGGCTCCTCTGATGTCCATATGAAGGCCTTGGCCTCCCTGCCCTGTGGCTGGCCCTCCAGGGAACTGGCTAGCCCCTGGGTGAGATGGGAGGCTGGACTGGATGGACCCTCCCTGGTCTGATCCAGCAGGGCTCTTCTTATATTCATATCAGGGAAGGCCTCGGCCTCTATCTCCTGTTCTGGGCCATCCAGAAGAACTGGTTGGCCACTGGGGACTAGACTGGGTGCACCACAGGATGAGCCCTGGTTTTTGTAATCAACTCTGGAGAAAGAGCAGGGCTTCTTAACAACTGCATACACACATACATCCACACAGTAGTGGGTTCAGAAAACTGATTTATGTGGCAAGTGGTGAACTTCAAGTGGTGAACTTGGATTCAAATCTTTTCTTGGAAATAGGGCTCACTAGGGAAGGGGTGGGTGAAGAAATAACTCCATCCTGGGCTGAATCTGCACAGAGCTTTTATTGCAATCCCAGATTGATTCAATCCCTGCCATCTACACTGAATGCGATTTCCATATTGATTTTGGGCAATTTAAATTTTCCCTCTGCAACAAGCATGATTGATCCAGAGTGACCCTACCTTTCCCCCATGTTATCTTGGATTACCCTTGATATTTGAAAAATCAGCATTAGTAATCGTGCAGCTGTCTGCTTTCCCTAAAATAACTTTCTGTCTTCAGCCTCCTGTAGAAAAGTCCTGATTGGCCAGGGTATCAGTTCAAAGGCTTCCTCATTCCAGGTTGCAAGGCTTCCCTTAAAGGGGAAGCCCTAACTTCTCTAGGCAGAAGCTCCAGAAGCCCTAAGTTCTCTCAGCAGAGATTTGCCTCTTGGATTTATTCCCCCCCTCTGCTGTCTCCAATCCCCCCCCCCATTCAAGAAAAGAAAGAGACTCTTGCTGTGCTTGGCTCCCCCCCCCCCTTCTGAGCTTCCCTAATCACCTGCGTGGGGTAGAGGAAGACCAAAATTCAAATCAATCTGAATTCAGTAGGATCCCAACGGAATAAACAAAGTAAGTGCAGAATCAGCCCTGGTCTCCTTGGTCTCTTGAGGCTCAGCAAATATGCCAATACCAGTCTGAGCTTTTGGAGAGAACGGGAAGGTTAAAAAGGACAATGCAATGGATGCCCACTTGAACTAAACCAGGCATCCCCAAACCTCTTGAGCTTGTAGGGGCGCACCTTTCAAATTCTGCCTCAGCAGGCAAAACCGGCCACAAAATGTCAGAAGCAAGGTTATATATGATCTGTCTGGAGCAGTAGAAAACAGCAAGTCCCTTAGCACTTTAAAGACTAGTAGGAGAGTTGGTTTTTATACCCTGATTTTCACTGCCCAAAGGAGTCTCATAGTGGCTTCCAATCACCTTCCCTTCCCCTATGAGGCAGGTGGGCTGAGAACTCTGACAGGACTACTCTGTGAGAACAACAACGAACAGGACTGTGACTAGCCCAAGGGCACCCAGCTGGCTGCATAGGGAGGAATCAAACCCGGTTTGCCAAATCACAAGCCACTGCTCTTAACCACCATGGTTTGCCAAAATTTGTGGCAGGGGATGAGCTTTTGTGAGCCACTGTTCAGCTTTTCAGACACTGGACCCTCGATCCTTTCTAATAGCAACGATCCAACGTGTTGGGCAGAAGGACCGTTCAACAGAGGCTGTGTTGGACAAAACCGCTGCCTCACTCTGGGTGTCAGGAAAGGGGCGGCGCATTAGAGACCTCCAGGCTGAACTAATTAAATGCTGAGATATATGATATTCTTCGAGACTGACCCAGTGCATTTCAGTGCAGTGTCTGCGGGATCCAGTTCCGCCAGTTTGCTTCTCTATTGTCATCCCATCCAACACAAGGTCTTGACTGCTGTGTTCCCTTTCCCATCTTCTGGCTTCATCACACACCCACCTTGGCCGGACCCCAAAGCCCCCCCCCCCATTTCCTGTTCTCTTTGGGCAGTGCTTACCTTTTGGGACAGGTAGAAAGCAGCAATGCCCAGTGGCCAGAAGCAGCACAGCATGGAGAAGACAGCCAGGCCCAAGTAGTCCTGGGGCAGCAGTGGGGAGAAGCTGCTCTCACTCTCAGTGTCACTGTCGCTCGAGGAGTCATTCTAGGGTCAGAAGCAAAGAGCGAGGAGTTAATTTTGGGGCTCCTGCCACATCCAGGGTTGAAATCTCTCACCTCCATCCCAGATTCATCTCTCCCACTTTGGACCTCTGCCCAGACTGGCACTCAGGACTGTGTGATCACACTGGGCCGATGATAGATATTGCACGGAGAAAAGTATTCCTGGTGTTCCAGGCTTGACAGGTTTCTAGTCCTCATTGATGTACAAGAGGGGAAAAATAAACATCAGAAGGCTCTGTCAGAATGCACAGGATCTGTAGTGTGCATGATTTAACTACATATGGTAAGGTGACCAGATATTAAAATCATTAAAGCGAGACAAAGGCCCGCACCCCCCCCCTCACTCACCTGTTGCTTTCCTCCAGCTCTGCCGCTGCAGATTAAGGTGGAATGGGCGGGTGGGGTAAGGAGAGGTGGGGCGGGCTGTCCCTGTGGCTGTCCTTCTCCTTCTCCTCCGCCTCAGCCTCTCTCCCCACATGCACACCAGTCTGCGGCGGCCTCTTTTTAAACTTTAAAAACTTTAAACTTTAAAAAGAGGCCAGCGCAGACCCCTCCTCCCCCCTGCCGGCGGAGCTGCTTCCCCTCGGCCCGGCCCGGCCAGTGCACCCGTCGCATCTGAGACACGGTGAGCACGCTGGCTGGGCCGAAGGAAAGATTGGGCAGGCAGGAGAACAGCTTCTTGCTGGCTGGGTTAGCAGGGAGCAAATGGTGTCCACTCTCCCCAATTTGTGTGAATTCTTCGCCTCCACAGGCGTTTGGGGGCCGTTTGGGGGCCCTCCTCTTGGTTAGGTCCAGAGCCTGACTTCCGCGGCGGAGAGCAATTGTCCTGTGTGCCGGTGATGGGGATCCCATGTGTCTGCCATCCCTCCCTAACCAAGCAGTGTGGAGAGGCACAAAGTGGCCCTTAGACACAAGGCTTATCTATAAGCTCCCTGAGCGTCAGGGGAGGGTGGTATATAAATACAGTAAACAAATTAAGTATTAAAAATGGGTAACTGGCTAATAATAACAAAGGTGATAAATGAAATGTTCAAGAGCTAAGAAGGGAAACCTCTTTGTTAAAGAGGAAGCTACATTTTTGCCCCCTTCTCTCTCTTCCTTTCTCTCAGAACAATATGGGAGTCGTGGCATTTAGAGGGTTGGATCCCATGGCATTTTCCTCGGCTCAGGAACCGTCCACTCTGATGCAAGAAACTCTTTGAAACTACACCAGGGGGAAACGCCTTGCGGAAAGGGGTGCATGGAAGGCATCCCTGAAAGTCTAGCCTCAGGGTCCCCAACCTTTGTGAGCTTGTGAGCACCCTGGGGGCTTCTGACATGGCATGGTGGGCTCGGCAACAACATGGCTGCCGCAGGAGGTAAAGCCAGCCACAGACGATTGCGGCAACTTTGACTACAGGCCCACGACATGTCGATTTTTGTGGTGCCCTGGCAACGGCTTCTCAAGCAACATTTTAGAAATGTCTGGGCAGCATATCAGCTCTCTAGTGGCCAATCAGAATCCTTGTAGGCAAAAAGGCATGTTTCCTAAAACACTTAGCCGGCCCTGAAGAAAGCACCTCTGGCCACCACATTGCAGACTTCGTTATGACAGAGGTTGGTGCCCCTCGTGACCTTCCTCGTCCATCTCTTGCTGTGAGGTCCCACCGCTTGAAGCCACCCAGAATCATTGAATTTTCCTCCCTGGGGGTGGGGTATGATTTAATGGGAGTGGGGGAGTGATGTTGGATCTTTCCCAGCTCATGTTTGTTTGTTTGTTTGCTTGCTTGTTTATATCCCGCTTTGCTTTTCGCTCTGATGGGACTGAACGTGGCTTACTTGATTCTCCACGCCACGTTTTCCTCACAGAAACCCTGAGAAGTAGGACAGTCCGGGAGCGTGTGACTGTCCCCAGGACTCCAGAGAGCTTCCAGGGTACAAGCTGGGATTCGAACCAGGAACTCCCAAATCCTAGTCCAACACTTTAACCACTACAGTGCTGGCTATGCCATCTGAGTCCACTGGGGACTATTTTGACCCATTCTGATTGCCTGAGCTAGCTGGATCTTCTCAGATCTCAGAAGCTAAGCAGGAGTCAACCCTTGCAAATATTTGAAAGGAAAAACCAGGGGAAGGACATGGGGGCAGGCAACAGCAAACCAACTCTGGCTGTCTCGTGGCTTGAAAACCTCATTATGGAGACACCCCAAGTCATAGAATTATGGAGTTGGAAGGCACCTCCAGGGTCATCTAGTCCAACCGTCTGAAGAATGCAGGAAATTCACAACTATCTGCCCACCCACAGGGACCCCAATTCCATGCCCAGATGATGCCCCCACCAAAAAAGAGAGAGAGAGAGTCCTTCGCCAGTCTGGCCTAGAGGAAATTTGCCTCCCAATCTCAAGGTGGCAACTGGCCAAGCACCGACACAGTCCCTTCTGCCCACCCACTCATAATCTGTGACTTGTCAGCAAAAAAAAAATTAAAATCAGTCAGCTGTGACTTGCCGGCAAAAAGTTTATTTTTTAAGGAGGAGATGTATATTCCCCCTCCCCAGCATAAGCAGAAAGCAGTTGGGGGTGGCGTTTTTCAGCAGAAAACTGGCATATGGAAATAGGCCCCCTTTGTATCCCTCCATTAAAAAAAAGTCAGTGTGGAACATAAGGTAGTTCTGTCCTTGGGCCTTCACCACAGACCTTCATGAGGCCAGAATAGCTCTTGTTACTGGAACACATACGGAAGTTTAGCAGAAACTGTTTTCCACCCCAACATTCAGGTCTAGATGATGGGAAGATGTACTCTCCGTTCAAAGGCAGCCCGTCTTTTCCTTATAGGCTGCTCTTGGGGATCTTTGAAAATAGCCTGTCTTATTGGCCGAATTTTGGAGCTTTAGGACGTTATTAATGTCCAGGATATCAGAGACGTCATTTTTAATTCACAAATGAATTATTCGCATACACCCTCTAAGTTGCCAGTAATTAAGGGCCTTCTTAAATAACATTAATTTCACTGAAAAATGATGTTGTTGGTCACTCAAATTTAAAAAGGTCTTGACTGCTGTGTTCCCTTTCCCATCTTCTGGGAAAAAACACCTGCAGAGAGCGAGGCCAGCCTCGGTTGTTAGTCATGAGGGTTCGATAGAACCTCCATGTTCGGAAGCATTCTACCTTTCCAAGCACCATGCAGTCACAGCTGACTTCTGGCTACATCTCTTGGGGTTTTCAAGCCAAGAGACAAACAAAGATGGCTTGCCATGGCCTGGATCTGCAGAACAACCGAAGAATGGGTGGGCTCCCTTCCAAATGCCAACCAGGGCTGATCCTGCTTAGCTTTCCAAATCTGATGAGGTAGGGCATGTCTTTGCCATTGCTTGCCTCTGCATACCAATCCTGGACTGATCACACATTTTAATAGAAGAGAAAATAACAGGGACATTCCAACCTCCCTTTCCCATACTGGAGTTGTTCTTGCAATCCTGTCGATCCAAGAGGAATCACAGTTTCTAGCTGGATCAATATGACCATTGTGAAGATTATTCAACATAAGATCTCATCTGTATGGATGGATGTCTGAGCTGGATTGCAGATCTTCCTATTTACCTGCAGCTTTCTTCATTCAAAATATTAAACCGTTGCATGAAACTGAACACTCATCAGGAAATAAATTTGGTGAAACCCAAAGCCCCGTGGGCAGCCTTGAGCCAGCTTGGTGTAGCGGTTAGGAGTGCGGACTTCTAATCTGGCGAGCCGGGTTCCATTCTGCATTCCCCCACATGCATCCAGCTGGGTGACCTTGGGCTCTCCACGGCACTGATAAAACTGTTCTGACCGAGCAGTGATATCAGGGCTCTCTCAGCCTTACCCACCCCACAGGGTGTCTGTTGTGGGGAGAGGAAAAGGAAGGCGACTGTAAGCCGCTTTGAGACTCCTTCGGGTAGAGAAAAGCAGCATATAAGTGCCAACACTTCTTCTTCTAACCTCACAGGGGTGTTGTGGGGGAAGGAGAATCCTGTATGCTGCCTTGAGCTCTCTGAAGAAAGTCCAATCTTGATCTTGGAAAAGGCGTCCTGAACCTCTTCCTTGTAGGACGGCGTTCCTCTACTTTGGGGTCACCCCTGAGACGGCCGTGTCTTGCATGGCTGTCTTGTGTGGGGCATACAGTGCATGGTATTAAAAGTAGTATATATGCTACACTGTAGAGACAGATCAAGATGGGTAGCCCTGTAGCCGTGGAAAAGAGCAAGAGTCCAGGAGTGCCTTAAAGAACAACATAATTTGTGGCAGGGGAGGCACTTTTGGGAGTCCCTGCTCACTTCCTCAAGATGGGCAACCGTGTCAGTCTGTCCATAGCAAGATAAAAGAGCAAGAGTCCAGGAGCACCTGAAAGACCAACCAAATTTGGGACAGTGCAGGTCGCTGCTCACTTCTTCAGATACTGCTAGAATGCAAGTCCATCTGTCCTTATATCTTGGAGGGCGGAACGATTTCAGAGGGCAAATAATATTTCTCCAAGGCTCTCCAGATGGATTCCCATGCTAGCAGTATCTGCAGAAGTGAGCTGTGACTCACAAAACCTCCTCCCTCCAGCTGCTTACTCTTGCTACAGGCAAACGAACAGTTAACCTTCTTGAAGAAGTGAGTAGAGACTCCCGAAAACTCCAATCCTGCCACAGATTTAAGATGCTCCTGGACTCTTTCTCTTTTTTTTTCCTGCTATGGACACAACTTTCCTTCTTGAATTGCAGTAACTCCTGAGAGCACCTCCGCTGTCGTGACTTTGGTTAGTCCTGAAGGTGCCCCTGAATGCTGGCTCTTGTCCAACCCTCCACGGGGTCTCTGTGCTCCCCCCCCCCCCCATCACATTGATGAGTTCCAAGTTTGTTGTCGAGTGAATCTTTCCCTGCCTCCACTGGGGCCCATCTTACCTCGAGCTCCAGCCCCTCCATGTCGCCCACTTCGTAGCTTATCATGTGAATGTCTCTATCGAGGGCCACCTTTCGGGGCAGTTCCCCAGCCTCCTTGTTGTCCCCAAAGGCCGTTTCAATGTAGTCTTTCTTCTTCCAGTCCTGAGGAGGGTTCGTCTTCCACCGCTCAGGGTACAGCACCGGCTTGCATGGACGTAACGGTTCCACCGTCCTTTGCAGGCTGCCGGGATCTAAGGGCTGGTTGGTGAGGGCCGATCCGGGCGGATGGAGCCAAGGGAAGTCGGGCCACGCCTGGCAGGAAAACAACCCACCATGTTCCTGGGGACCAGCTTGGCTGAGCATCTCGCTCTGGAGTGTCACCTTCCCAGGACTGTTAGCAAGGAGCGGGTGGTGTAGTTCGTGGGTGTTCTCCATTATGCCCCCAGAAGGAAGGTGCTTTCGAATCAATCTTGCTAGTCTTTTCACCACAGTTGCCCTGGGGAAGAATTCAAAGAGTACTAAGTGCTTTCAGGCTTCCTGCAGGCTTCCCAATCTGGCTCCTGGGAGCACCACAGCACCCAATGGCATCTTTCCTGACACCCACAAGTATTTTTAGATAGTATGCAAGGATGGGCGGAGCTTTTGGGAAGAAAGGTTTTGTTGTCAGCCCGGGAGATTGGATTGGTTGTGTAGATTTTTTAAAACATCACTTTGGCAGTAGCTGCCACCACAGCACAAGGTGAGCTATTTTGGGAGGGTCCTGCCTTTTTTGGCAGCCATTTTGGGGCTACGCCCTCCACCTAGAATCATAGACTCATAGAGTTGGAAAGGGCTTCCTGGGTCATCTAGTCCAACCCCCTGCACTATGCAGGACACTCACAACCCTCTCGCTCATCCACTGTCACCTGCCACTCCTTTGAACCTTCACAGAATCAGCCTCTCCGTCAGATGGCTATCCAGCCTCTGTTTAAAAATCTCCAAAGATGGAGAACCCACCACCTCCTGAGGAAGCCCGTGCCACTGAGGAACCATTCTGTCAGGAACTTCTTCCGGATGTTTAGACGGAATTTCTTTTGCATCAATTTCATCCCATTGGTCCTGGTCTGTCCCTTCGGGGCAAGAGAGAACTCTGCTCCATCCTCAATATGGCAGCCTTTTAAATACTTGAAGATGGTTATCAGATCCCCTCTCAGTCGTCTCCTCTCCAGGCTAAACTGCAGACCAAGCTCCCCCAACTTTTCCTCATACGTCTCCAAACCCCTCACCATCTTTCTTGCTCTCCTCTGGACACCTCATATCAGAACGTTGAAGGTACTCACACATTCAAAAAGATCGGGGACCTCGGCCTATGGCTTGTCTCTCAGATGGATCCCCCCTTCTCACAGATCATCCCAGGACTGGGAGCAAATTCACCGCGGGGGCGGAAAGAGGCACCCATTTGAATCTTCACCTTTTCAAAGAAACTCGGCAAGTGTATGTAGACAACCCACCCTTTCAGCTTCTTACTGGAATGGCAATCCTGGCCTGCCTAAACTGGGCTGCTGGCGTAAACATGGCAAGAAGGCAATCTATAGAAAGCATTTTGAAAATGATGCTCAGCCGAATAGGGACCGTCTAGGGATGCCAACCTCCAGGTGGGCCCTGGGAATCTCCTGGAGTTACAGCTCTCCTCCACACTAAAGTGATCCGTTCCCCGGAGGAAATGTCCACCAGGGCATTATCTCCCACTGAGGTCCCCCCCCTGCCCCAAATCCCACCTACTCCCAGCTCCACCCCCAAAGTCTCCAGGTATTTCCCAACCCAGAGCTGGCAACTGTAGGGTACTGCAAAACAAAAAAGGTAAACTTAAACTGGTTAGGAGCTTGAAGCATCTTTCCTGGGAGGAAGCGCTAAAGCATCTGGATATGGCAGCTGACTTCGGTTTGGGAAACTCCTGGTCATTTGTGGGTGGGGGGTGGGGAGGACTGGGGGCACAATAAAGCACTGAAACTAACCGTAATGCTGAAGGGCATTTCACATGCAGTGCGTTTTCTGTGGGAGCTGAGAGTTCAGCGATCAGGACCCTTGGAGTTCATTCCAATGCTTTGTTGTGCCCCCAGCCTGATGGTACAAAGAGGCAAAAACTGAACCGAAGAAACAGATGGTGAGTGGGTGGGCAGAAGGGATTGTATTGGCACTTGGTCCTTGTGCCTATTTCTTGCATGTTGATCGCCACTTTGGCGTCAGAAGGTGAATTTCCTCCAGGCCAAACTGGCCAAGGATTCGGGGGAGGATTGGGGGGGCATCCTCCGGGCATGGGGTTGGGTCACTGAGGGCAGGCAGATAGTTGTGAATTTCCTGCATTTTGCAGGGGGTTGGACTAGATAACCCTGGAGTTGCCTTCAAATGCCCCGATTCTATGAAACCCAAAATCAACCCTAACTTGTATACAAAACCGCCACAATAGATCTTCCCACCAGTGTGCACTATTGGTCAGTTTCACTTTAAAGTGACTGTATCTGGCCGATGAGATCTGGCCATGCATTGGCCAGTTACCGTGTGGGTTTACATTCCTGCTTCGGACCTTGAGCCTGGACCTTGGCAGGCTGTGCCTGATGGCAGGATCCACTTGCAGACTGACGGAGAGGCTGATTCTGTGAAGCTTCAAGGGGGTGGCAGGTGACAGTGGATGAGTGATGGGGGTGAGAGTGTCCTGCATGGTGCAGAGGGTTGGACTAGATCAGTGGTCCCCAACCTTTTTATCACCAGGGACCGGTCAACGCTTGACAATTATACTGAGGCCTGGGGGGGGGGGGGTAGTCTTTTGCCGAGGGACGTCGGCGCCACCACCTGAGCCCCTGCTCCACTTGCTTATCCCGCCAGCGCCCCATCTTCCCACCACCCACTGGGGGGCTCTGCCAGCAGCAGCTGCACAGTGCCATGCTGAGGGGGAGCCCCAGCCATGATGGGCACGGGAGAGCACCAAAGGTGAGCTGGCGGCAGAGTGGCAGGGCAGCCCCCAAGGCAGCAGCCAGGGAGGAGGACGAGGAGGAGCTACAGCCCGGTACCGACTGATCCACGGACTGGTACCGGTCCCCGGACCGGGGGTTGGGGACCACTGGACTAGATGACCCAGGAGGTCCCTTCCAACTCTATGATTTTATTATTCTATAAACAATATTTCTAAAACTCAGTGGACAACACCATCCTTTACCCCAATAATGTTTTGACAGGACAAGGGGACTGTAAAGTCCTTTCTTCAATCAACTTCTGGTGTGTGTGTTAAAGTGCTGTCTTGTTTCTTCTGCCTTTAGGCAACCCTCTGAAATAATGACCCCTTCTAACTCTATGATTTATGATTCTAATGGCAATCTCCTAGGATTACAACTGATCCCAGGTGACAGATGTCAATTCACCTGGAGAAAATGGCTGCTCTGGAAGATGGACTCTAGGGCATTAAACCCCACTGAAGTCCCTCCCCAAACCCGACCCTCCACAGACCCCCCCCACTCCGAATGTCCAGGAATTTCTAAACTTGGAGCTGGCAACCCTAGCATAATGTCATGAAGTCTACCCTCCAAAGCAGCCATTTTCTCCATTGTTTGGAGATTAGTTGTAATCCTGGGCCAATCTCCAGGCTCTACCTGGGGGTTGGCTGCCCTAGAGATTGCACAGCTGAAGTAGAGAGTTCCGATCATCGCCAAACCCTTTGTAGGAAGCTGCGGCAGTCCAGAAATTGCCACCACGTCCGGTTCTGTTCCCCCTAAAGGCGCCTGCAATTCTACCAAGTGCCCTGCAAGAGGGGAAGCGCTCCTCCTCCTGTCTCCTCCCCCACGACATGCCCCCCTGCCCAAAGAAATCTCATTAGGGAGTTGGCCACTCTCCTCTCCTGACCGATGAGCCATCTTCCCAAAGGCAAAGCCATGGGAGGCCGAGGACCCTTGTGGAGGCAGGTCGGGCAAGTGCGTCACTGCCTGGCCTGGGCAAGCAATCGTCTTTCCCGATGCAAAACCTTCTCCACTTTTAGCTTTAGGATCTTCCGTCTCTGCCTTTGCACTGCTTTTGACCCCCATGTATTAAGGTTGCCGACTCTGAGACAGGGTGAAATTCTTGGAGATTCGGGGCTGGGTCTTGGGGAGGGAAGGGGTGTGAAGAAAGGGGGCCTCATCAGGGCATAAGGCTACCCCGAAAGGCTAAGCCATGGCAGATTTAGGAAAAGAACCAGAGTTAGGACTTTAGTTGGGTTCCTAACTAGAATGGAAAGATGGATTCAAACCCAGGAGCCCCTTCGAGACCAACAAAAGTTGGAAGATAGTATATTTGCATCCTTGGATCCTTTTCAAGCAACCAGCAGAGGCCGTTCAACCATGCAAAGCAAGACGGGGTGGTGCATTTGGAGGGCCCGCGGAGGCTGGGCAAAAACGGGAGACTGAGATGGCGCTCCCTCATGGTGCAATCTCCTGCACCAGTGCTCATTGGAACATGAGCATCTGCTTAAATCCCTGCAGAGTCTAAGCAAGGGGATTTGGATGCTGCCCTTTTTGGGCCTCTCTTGTCCCGCTTTCTCCAAGGCCTTTATTATCCGAGTGGAGTTTTGGAGGTGGCAAGGAAAAAAGAGCTCAACGTCAAGAAGGCAAAAGTCATGACTCCTTATGGTGAACAATGGAGAAATCAGAATAGGTCAGGGTTTCCTGTTCCTCAGCGCCAGCATTAACCAAATGGGGGATGGCAGCAGAGAAATCGGAAGCCGATTGAGTGAAGGAGCTAGTGATGGTCCATGTGGGAACGAATGACATGTCCCTGAATACCATCGCTCCTATTAAAACAGACTATCAAGATCTGGGGAGGAAGCTCAAGCAAATGGGGGCACAAGTGGTATTCTCTTCAATCTTGCCTGTCAAGGGAAGAGGAATGCGTCGGGAGAGGAAGATAATGGAGGTGAATCACTGGCTGCGTAGTTGGTGCCAGCAGGAGAGATTTGGTTTCTGGGACCATGGGATAGGCTTTCTTGAGGAAGTGCTAACCTGATGGACTGCACTTGTCGAAGTTGGGGAAGAATGTGTTTGGCAGGAACCTGGGAAGATTCATCAGGAGAGCTTTAAACTGAAGCAACAAGGGGAAGAAGATGATCAACATAGGGAGTGAAAGGAAGGAGGCAGCCCAACCGGCAAGGCCAGATCATAGGGAACCAAAAGTAAAAGGATTCAAATGCCTTTGACGTCCGAAGCATGGGCAATAAGAAGGAAGAGCTGGAACTTCTCATGCTGATGGAAAGGTATGATCTAGTAGGCATCACAGAAACTTGGTGGAATGATTCTCATGACTGGAATGTAATAGTGGATGGATGCGAATTGTTCAGAAAAAACAGAATAGATCGAAGAGGTGGAAGAGTGGCACTGTATGTGAGAAAAGGGCTTACCTGTCAGGAAATTCTAGTGAAGGAGAGCATATCTACAGTGAAAAGCATCTGGGTGAAAATAAGCGAGGGGAAAACAAACAGTGTGGTGGTTGGTGTCTGCTACCGACCACCTGACCAACGAGAGGATGTGGATGCTGCACTTTGTGAGCAGCTTGAGAAAATATCCAAGCAGCAGGACCTTGTCATCATGGGTGACTTCAATTTCCCAGATGTGTGCTGGGAAACAAACTCTGCGAAGCGTCCTCAGTCATGCAACTTTCTGACCTGCCTGGCTGACAATTTCATTTATCAAATGGTAGAGGAACCCACAAGAGGTTCAGCCATACTGGACTTAATACTGACCAACAGGCAAGAGTTGGTGGATGAGGTGAAGGAGGTGGTAACCCTAGAGCAGGGGTCGTCAACCCCCGGTCCGCAGCGAGAGGGGGGGAAGAGGCAGGCACGGCCGCTGGCACGCCAGCGACGCAAACGCGCACGCGCGGAGCTGCCACGCATGCGTGTTTGCGCCCCCTGCTGGCGAAAACGAGCATGCGCAGCAGCTCCACACGTGCGTGTTAGCGCCACCTAGTGGCGAAAACGCACATTCGTAGCAACTGCGCGTGCACGTTTACATGCAGCTGCGGCGGCCAGGCCGCCGGCTCTCTCCCACCCTCGGAGGCGGTCCCCGACTACAAGAAGGTTGGGGACCGCTGCCCTAGTGGGAAGTGACCATGTCCTCATAGAATTCCTTTTGAGATGGGGAGCCAAGGAAGCTTGTAGCCAGACGCGGATGTTGGATTTTCGTAGGGCAAACTTTAATAAACTCAGAGACATGATGAGTGTCATACCATGGACGAGAATGCTGGAAGGGAAGGGAGCATGTGAAGGGTGGGCGCTACTCAAACAAGAGCTATTGCATGCTCAATCAATGACTATCCCAGAAAGACGAAAACACTGCAGGAGCTCTAAGAAGCCTATTTGGATGAACAGAGAACTTCAAAAGGAACTAAGAAAGAAAAGGGAAATGGAGGGAAGGACAGAGCTCAAAAGAAGAGTACCTACAGATGCTCAAAGAACTTTCCGGAGAAATTGCAGAACCCTTGTCCATCATCTTCGGGACCTCTTTAAGGACTGGAGATGTCCCGGAGGACTGGAAGAGAGCAAATGTTATTCCGATCTTCAAAAAAGGGAGGAAGGAAGATCCGGGAAACTACAGAGCAGTGAGTCTGACCTCTGTTGTGGGGAAGATAATGGAGCAGATATTAAAGGGAGCGATCTGCAAACATCTGGAGGACAATATGGTGATCCAAGGAAGTCAGCATGGATTTGTCTCCAACAGGTCCTGTCAGACCAACCTGGTTTCCTTTTTTGACCAAGTAACAGGTTTGCTGGGTTGTGGAAATTCGGTTGATGTCGTTTACTTAGATTTTAGTAAAGCTTTTGACAAGGTTCCCCATGATGTTCTGATGGACAAATTGAAGGACTGCAATCTGGATGTTCAGATAGTTAGGTGGATAGGGAATTGGTTAGAGAACCGCACAAAGAGTTGTTGTCAATGGTGTTTCATCAGACTAGAGAGAGGTGAGTAGCGGGGTACCTCAGGGCTCGGTGCTCAGCCCAGTACTTTCTAACATATTTATTAATGATCTAGATGAGGGGGTGGAGGGACTACTCATCAAGTTTGCAGATGACACCTAATTGGGAGGACTGGCAAATACTTCGGAAGATAGAGACAGAGTTCAACGAGATCTGAACACAATGGAAAAATGGGCAAATGAGAACAAGATGCAATTTAATAAAGGTAAGTGTAAAGTTCTGCATCTGGGTCAGAAAAATGAAAAGCATGCCTACTGGATGGGGGATACACTTCTAGGTAGCACTGTGTGTGAACGAGACCTTGGGGTACTTGTGGACTGTAAACTAAATATGAGCAGGCAGTGTGAAAAAAAGGCAAATGCCATTTTGGGCTGTATCAGCAGGGGCATCACATCAAAATCACAAGATGTCATAGTCCCATTGTATACGGCACTGGTCAGACCACACCTGGAGTACTGTGTGCAGTTCTGGAGGCCTCACTTCAAGAAGGACGTAGATAAAATTGAAAGGGTACAGAGGAGAGCGACGAAGATGATCTGGGGCCAAGGGACCAAGCCCTATGAAGATAGGTTGAGGGACTTGGGAATGTTCAGCCTGGAGAAAAGGAGGTTGAGAGGGGACATGATAGCCCTCTTTAAGTATTTGAAAGGTTGTCACTTGGAGGAGGGCAGGATGCTGTTCCCATTGGCTGCAGAGGAAAGGACACGCAGTAATGGGTTTAAACTACAAGTACAATGATATAGGCTAGTTATCAAGAAAAATATTTTCACAGTCAGAGTAGTTCAGCAGTGGAATAGGCTGCCTAAGGAGGTGGTGAGCTCCCCCTCACTGGCAGTCTTCAAGCAAAGGTTGGATACTCACATTTCTTGGATGCTTTAGGATGCTTTGGGCTAATCCTGTGTAGAGCAGGGGGTTGAACTAGATGGCCTATATGGCCCCTTCCAACTTTATTATTCTCTGATTCTCTGATTCTAGAAAAGGTCCTTGAAAGGTAAAGACCAAGATAAATTCATCCTGTAGCATTCCCCATTTCTGTGTGTTGGTGTGAAAATTAGACAATGAAGAAAGCAGACAGGAAGAAGGGTCACTCTGTCTGTCTGTAGCACTTGAAAAGTCCTGTGCTTTTCACACATGTTAAATAAGGCTGGTTCAGTCCATTTGCACGAGGATTTTGCTGATTTGCACAGTGAAATCCACATCCCCAGAAGCATGCACTTTCAAGGCATATTAGAAGCAGATGTAGAAGCAAGAAGGGCCAGAGTTAAAAGCACACTGAAAGTGCATTATCCAGAGTGCATGGAACGAGCCCTTGTTGCCAAGTGCCTTGAAGGCGGATTGACAGTGTGCTGTTTAGTGCACATGGGAGTGCACATGGGAGACAAAATGTTGGCAGGGTGTGTGACACTCCCTTCAAAAGGAAGCTGATCCCTTTGAAATAGGATGTTGGTGGGAGAGTTTTTCAGAGACTGTGGAGCCCACCCAAAAGACAAAGCAGATCAAGCCTGGACTCTTCCTAAAAACTAAACTGACTGAACTGACACTAGGCCTGTATGAGAAGAAAATGGAAATGGCAGTAATGCGAGGAAAAACGGAAGGCAGCAGGAAACGGGGAAGGCCTGTTGGGTCTGCAGATCCACCAAGGACTGAACTTGAGGTCCAAGGCAGGATCAAAAGCCTGCACTGTAAATGCTGGATGCGCGGCTAGGTCCCGGGGGCTGAATCTGGTCAGTTTAAAGTGAAACTGACCAATAGCACACACTGGCAGGAAGATCTTTTGTGAGGGCTGGGTATAGGAGTTGGGGTTGGGTTGTGAGGTTGCCTGGTTCAGTATTTCTCGTACCATGCTGGAGTCGTAATCAAGAGGTCAAATTCACTGCTGAATTTGAAGTGAGATGGAGACTTTGTCTTGGCACTGATGTGCATGTGTTTTGTGCCTGGAGGGGCATCTATGCTTGCACGCCTAAATGCTGCCCTTCTGGCAGTCTTATACACGAGATATTCTAACCCTTATTTGGATAGGCTTCACCAAAGTGCTTGGAAAAAGGCTGATTCCCCATATCAAACTATTTTGGAGTACCCTCAATATAAATCTTATTGTGATTTATGGATTGCCCCTATTTTAACTAAATTTCCAGACAACATAATTGTCAGAAAACCCAAGTTTACCCTCCCTCCGCACTCTTTCTTTCTTCCCCTACCCATATTGCTCAGACTTTCCTGTTCCTTGATGGCCAAACAGTTATCTCTATATTTTGACTCCTTCAAACTGTGCCTGGTTCAAGATCCCAAGGGAGGTGGGAAAGCCCCCTATATTGTTCACCCTATGCTTTGTGAATCAGTCCTGACTGCCTTCAAAGTGGATGCTTGCATTTTCTTATAAAGAAAATTTAATTCCATGAGTCCACTTATTTAGAAATTGAAGTCTCTCACAATAGTCTCCTATTTCTTGGTGGCTAGAAATCCAAGGATTACGTTGACACTGACCAAGTATCTCTCCTCCCCCACAGAAATAAAGGTTCCTTAAAGGTAAAGGTAAAGGTATCCCCTGGGCAAGGACCAAGTCATGTCTGACCCTTGGGGTGATGCCCTCCAGCGTTTTCATGGCAGACTCAATACGGGGTGGTTTGCCAGTGCCTTCCCCAGTCATTACCGTTTACCCCCCAGCAGCAAGCTGGGTACTCATTTTACCGACCTCGCAAGGATGGAAGGCTGAGTCAACCATGAGCCGGCTGCTAGGATCGAACTCCCAGCCTCTTGGACAGAGCTTTCAGACTGCATGTCTGCTGCCTTACCACTCTGCACCACAAGAGGCTCATAAAGGTTCCTTATTTGCTGCTTAATATCATTAGAGCAAAGGAGTTTGAAGGAATGCAAGTAAGGAAAACGATTACGTTTGAGTCCTGTGGCACCTTTAAGACCAACAAAGGTTAGGGATAACACCAAAGGTAGAAAAATTGAAACAATTTATTATTAGAGCTCAAAAATGTTTTAAACCATTTTTGAGCTCTAATGAAACATCTCGGTGTGCATCCCACACCTTACAGGCCTAATGCATTTCAGTCATCAGAAGTCAGTCTGTAGATACACACAGTTGTACATAACCATTTCTTTCCATTTACAATGGGACCCTTTCGCAGAGAAGCCCACAGCAGGGTTTCCCAGTCCCCATTTGCTGGCTGAGGAATCTGCCCATACGGATACTGTGCAGGGCCAGACCCTGCCCTATCGGATTAAAGAATTCCCCCTGTGGTTCTTCTCACCAATTTTCCAGGCTGGGTTTTTTGTTTTGTTTTTTAATCTCACTTGAGATTATACCGTGTTTTCCCGAAAATAAGATACTGTCTTATATTTAATTTTCCTCAAGAAGACACACTGGTTTATTTTCAGGGGGTGTCTTATTGCTACTTAGAAAAGTCGGTGCCATCAACAAAGGTGTTTGTGGGGGGTGGGAGAGGCTGTGGCGGCCAGCGCTGCGGAGGAGAGGGGTGCTGATGTGGCCGGCGCACCAGCCGGTACCCGCATGCAGGTGCAGAGTTCTGCACCCGCGTGCAGGTGCTGGCTGGCGCGTTGGTGCCCACACCTCCCCTCCCCTCCCCTCCGTTGGTCACAATCCTACCAACAGACTGTTGCTGGTTGGTGCTGGGGGAGAGAGACCCACAGTGCTGAGCAAAACGGCAGCCACAGCTTCACTTCTATGATTGTGCAAACATTTAGAAATCCTGGTACGGCTTATTTTATGGGTATGTCTTACTGTCACCTTTAAGACCAACAAAGCTTTATTTGTGGTATAAGCATCCGAGGAAGCATGCCTGCACACAAACGCTTGTATCTTAAATGAAACTTTGTGGGTCTTAAAGGTGCCTTTGGTCTAAGAGAGTGTTCTGCTGCTTCAGATTAACATGACGACACCCCCCCCCCTTGAGTAAATGACTAAGTAATTTCCCACTAGCATCCTGAAGCGGTACAGGTCAGGTTTCCATTCTGCGTTTCCCATCCCTATGCCAGTGAAGCATTTTTGCAGAAGTCCCTGAAGGTCGAGGGGTGAGAAATAATTTACAAGAAAACTTGATGACTTTTATTATTTGCTGGAGTCACAATTTTTTTAAATTTCTTAACCACATCATCCGCGCTTTGTCTTTGACAGCATTAGGCATGAAATCCTGGTCGCTTTAGTTATTTAACCGTGTCAAGAGCCTCCTGGATTTAAACGGAGCCTCGAGAGCCGAGAGATGGCAGCGGAAGAATCTGAACAAGAAGGGCATTCAAAAGGAGCTGGGGGGGGGAGGGAAACAGGGATAGGGCAGCAATAATGGGGGGATGGGAAGTTGTAGATTCAACTTGGGGGTGTTGGACTAGTGAAAGGTGTCATTCTCGGGGGGGGGGGGATCCACTCAAAGCTTGTTTCTTGCTCCTCAACCATCATGCAAATAAAATTCTATCATAATTGTTACAGTTATTGTGCAATTTGGCCACTGAAGCAGGAGTTCCCGCCCATAGCAGCCAGCACTGCACCACAGTGCTGGCTGCTACAGGCGTGAACAGCCGCTTTGGCGGCCAAATCACATTGCCGGTCACCAGACGAGAGAGATCAGTTCCCCTGGAGAGCATGGGAGCTTTGGAGGGGGGAGTCTCTAGCACTGCCACTAGGGATGCCAGCCTCCAGGTGGGCCCTGGAGAAACCCTGGAGTTCCAGCTCATCTCCAGACGAGAGAGATCAGTTCCCCTGGAGAAAGTGGGAGCCTTGGAGGGGGGAGTCTCTAGCACTGCCACTAGGGATGCCAGCCTCCAGGTGGGCCCTGGAGAAACCCTGGAGTTCCAGCTCATCTCTAGACGAGAGAGATCAGTTCCCCTGGAGAAAGTGGGAGCCTTGGAGGGGGAAGTCTCTAGCATTGCCACTAGGGATGCCAGCCTCCAGGTGGGCCCTGGAGAAACCCTGGAGTTCCAGCTCCTCTCCAGACGAGAGAGATCAGTTCCCCTGGAGAGAACGGGAGCCTTGGAGGGGGGAGTCTCTAGCATTGCCACCAGGGATGCCAGCCTCCTGGTGGGCCCTGGGGATCCCTGGAGTTCCAGCTCCTCTCCAGACGAGAGAGATCAGTTCCCCTGGAGAGAACGGGAGCCTTGGAGGGGGGAGTCTCTAGCATTGCCACCAGGGATGCCAGCCTCCAGGTGGGCCCTGGAGAAACCCTGGAGTTCCAGCTCCTCTCCAGACGAGAGAGATCAGTTCCCCTGGAGAGAACGGGAGCCTTGGAGGGGGGAGTCTCTAGCATTGCCACCAGGGATGCCAGCCTCCAGGTGGGCCCTGGAGAAACCCTGGAGTTCCAGCTCCTCTCCAGACGAGAGAGATCAGTTCCCCTGGAGAGAACGGGAGCCTTGGAGGGGGGAGTCTCTAGCATTGCCACCAGGGATGCCAGCCTCCAGGAGGGCCCTGGAGAAACCCTGGAGTTCCAGCTCATCTCCAGACGAGAGAGATCAGTTCCCCTGGAGAGAACGGGAGCCTTGGAGGGGGGAGTCTCTAGCATTGCCACCAGGGATGCCAGCCTCCAGGTGGGCCCTGGGGATCCCTGGAGTTCCAGCTCCTCTCCAGACGAGAGAGATCAGTTCCCCTGGAGAGAACGGGAGCCTTGGAGGGGGGAGTCTCTAGCATTGCCACCAGGGATGCCTGCCTCCAGGTGGGCCCTGGGGATCCCCCAGAATTCCAGCTCCTCTCCAGATGAGAGAGATCAGTTCCCCTGGAGAGAACGGGAGCCTTGGAGGGGGGAGTCTCTAGCATTGCCACCAGGGATGCCAGCCTCCAGGTGGGCCCTGGGGATCCCTGGAGTTCGAGCTCCTCTCCAGATGAGAGAGATCAGTTCCCCTGGAGAGAACGGGAGCCTTGGAGAGGGGAGTTTCTAGCATTGCCACAAGGGATGCCAGCCTCCAAGGGGGCCCTGGGGATCCCTGGAGTTCCAGCTCATCTCCAGACGAGAGAGATCAGTTCCCCTAGAGAAAGTGGGAGCTCGGGAGGGAGGAGTCTCTAGCATTGCCACCAGGGATGCCAGCCTCCAGGTGGGCCCTGGGGATCCCCCGGAATTCCAGCTCCTCTCCAGACGAGAGAGATCAGTTCCCCTGGAGAATGTGGGAGCCTTGGAGGGGGAAGTCTCTAGCATTGCCACTAGGGATGCCAGCCTCCAGGTGGGCCCTGGAGAAACCCTGGAGTTCCAGCTCATCTCCAGATGAGGGAGATCAGTTCCCCTGGAGAAAGTGGGAGCCTTGGAGGGGGGAGTCTCTAGCATTGCCACCAGGGATGCCAGCCTCCAGGTGGGCCCTGGGGATCCCCCGGAATTCCAGCTCCTCTGCAGACGAGAGAGACCAGTTCCCCTGGAGAATGTGGGAGCCTTGGAGGGGGGAGTCTCTAGCATTTCCACTAGGGATGCCAGCCTCCAGGTGGGCCCTGGAGAAACCCTGGAGTTCCAGCTCATCTCCAGACGAGGGAGATCAGTTCCCCTGGAGAAAGTGGGAGCCTTGGAGGGGGGAATCTCTAGCATTGCCACCAGTGATGCCAGCCTCCAGGTGGGCCCTGGAGAAACCCTGGAGTTCCAGCTCATCTCCAGATGAGAGAGATCAGTTCCCCTGGAGAGAACGGGAGCCTTGGAGGGGGGAGTCTCTAGCATTGCCACCAGGGATGCCAGCCTCCAGGTGGGCCCTGTGGATCCCCCAGAATTCCAGCTCCTCTCCAGACGAGAGAGATCAGTTCCCCTGGAGAAAGTGGGAGCCTAGGAGGGGGGAGTCTCTAGCATTGCCACCAGGGATGCCAGCCTCCAGGTGGGCCCTGTGGATCCCCCAGAATTCCAGCTCCTCTCCAGACGAGAGAGATCAGTTCCCCTGGAGAAAGTGGGAGCCTAGGAGGGGGGAGTCTCTAGCATTGCCACCAGGGATGCCAGCCTCCAGGTGGGCCCTGTGGATCCCCCAGAATTCCAGCTCCTCTCCAGACGAGAGAGATCAGTTCCCCTGGAGAAAGTGGGAGCCTAGGAGGGGGGAGTCTCTAGCATTGCCACCAGGGATGCCAGCCTCCAGGTGGGCCCTGGGGATCCCTGGAGTTCCAGCTCCTCTCCAGACGAGAGAGATCAGTTCCCCTGGAGAGAACGGGAGGCTTGGAGGGGGGAGTCTCTAGCATTGCCACCAGGGATGCCAGCCTCCAGGTGGGCCCTGGAGAAACCCTGGAGTTCCAGCTCCTCTCCAGACGAGAGAGATCAGTTCCCCTGGAGAAAGTGGGAGCCTTGGAGGGGGGAGTCTCTAGCATTGCCACCAAGGATGCCAGCCTCCAGGTGGGCCCTGGAGAAACCCTGGAGTTCCAGCTCATCTCCAGACAAGAGAGATCAGTTCCCCTGGAGAGAACGGGAGCCTTGGAGGGGGGGAGTCTCTAGCATTGCCACCAGGGATGCCAGCCTCCAGGTGGGCCCTGGGGATCCCCCAGAATTCCAGCTCCTCTCCAGACGAGAGAGATCAGTTCCCCTGGAGAAAGTGGAAGCTTTGGAGGGGGGAGTCTCTAGCATTGCCACCAGGGATGCCAGCCTCCAGGTGGGCCCTGGAGAAACCCCGGAGTTCCAGCTCATCTCCAGACTAGAGAGATCAGTTCCCCTGGAGAAGGTGGGATCTTTGGAGGGGGGCGTCTCTAGCCTTGCCACCAGGGATGCCAGCCTCCAGGTGCGCCCTGGGGATCCCCCAGCATTCCAGCTCCTCTCCAGATGAGAGAGATTAGTTCCCCTGGAGAAAGTGGGAGCCTTGGAGGGGGGAGTCTCTAGCATTGCCACCAGGGATGCCAGCCTCCAGGTAGGCCCTGGGGACCCCCCAGAATTCCAGCTCCTCTCCAGATGAGAGAGATCAGTTCCCCTGGAGACAGTGGGAGCCTTGGAGGGAGGAGTCTCTAGCATTGCCACCAGGGATGCCAGCCTCCAGATGGGCCCTAGAGAAACCCTGGAGTTACAGCTCATCTCCAGACGAGAGAGATCAGTTCCCCTGGAGAAAGTGGGAGCCTTGGAGGGGGGAGTCTCTAGCATTGCCACCAGGGATGCCAGCCTCCAGGTGGGCCCTGGAGAAACCCTGGAGTTCCAGCTCATCTCCAGACAAGAGAGATCAGTTCCCCTGGAGAGAACGGGAGCCTTGGAGGGGGGGAGTCTCTAGCATTGCCACCAGGGATGCCAGCCTCCAGGTGGGCCCTGGAGAAACTCTGGAGTTCCAGCTCCTCTCCAGACGAGAGAGATCAGTTCCCCTGGAGAAAGTGGGAGCCTTGGAGGGGGGGAGTCTCTAGCATTGCCACCAAGGATGCCAGCCTCCAGGTGGGCCTTGGGGATCCCCCAGAATTCCAGCTCCTCTCCAGACGAGAGAGATCAGTTCCCCTGGAGAAAGTGGAAGCTTTGGAGGGGGGAGTCTCTAGCATTGCCACCAGGGATGCCAGCCTCCAGGTGGGCCCTGGAGAAACCCCGGAGTTCCAGCTCATCTCCAGACTAGAGAGATCAGTTCCCCTGGAGAAGGTGGGATCTTTGGAGGGGGGAGTCTCTAGCATTGCCACCAGGGATGCCAGCCTCCAGGTGCGCCCTGGGGATCCCCCAGCATTCCAGCTCCTCTCCAGATGAGAGAGATTAGTTCCCCTGGAGAAAGTGGGAGCCTTGGAGGGGGGAGTCTCTAGCATTGCCACCAGGGATGCCAGCCTCCAGGTAGGCCCTGGGGACCCCCCAGAATTCCAGCTCCTCTCCAGATGAGAGAGATCAGTTCCCCTGGAGACAGTGGGAGCCTTGGAGGGAGGAGTCTCTAGCATTGCCACCAGGGATGCCAGCCTCCAGATGGGCCCTAGAGAAACCCTGGAGTTACAGCTCATCTCCAGACGAGAGAGATCAGTTCCCCTGGAGAAAGTGGGAGCCTTGGAGGGGGGAGTCTCTAGCATTGCCACCAGGGATGCCAGCCTCCAGGTGGGCCCTGGGGATCCCTGGAATTCCAGCTCCTCTCCAGACGAGAGAGATCAGTTCCCCTTGAGGAAGTAGATGCTTTGGATGAGGGAAGGACTCTAAAGCATTAGACCCATTGAGGTTCCTCCTTGCCCCGAATCCCCACCACTCCTGGCTCCACCCCCAAAGTCTCCAGGTGTTTCCCAACCCAGACCTGGCAACCCTAGTCTTTTGGTAATTTGCGAATTTTAATATGTGAGGACTGGAACACAGTCCTGTCCTCTTCAGGCTAGTCAAATCCCCCCTCCATGACCTGAAGCAGCCTGGTCCCTTTGGATGGGTGTCTAAGTTGTCTATGTTGTTGTTGTTATTGTTATATGATCGCTGACCAAAGCCCCAGGAGTTCTGTTGATTTAGATCCACTATTGGAGTGTTGATGATATGTTATTTTGTGATTGTGTTACATGTTTAGACTGTTGCATGTATCACCCCTGCAAAGTTGTATGTGAACCGCCTTGAGCCGTATGGGAAGGCGGTAGAGAAATCAAACAAACAGACAAAGAAATAAATATGTTTAGCTTTTTTCTTTGCTTTTTTTTGCAATGGGTTTCTTGGGAGATCGATTTAACTCTCCAAATCATGTGTCTACGACCAGGCAAAACTGCAGTTTTCCCCAAATACACTCAATACTTTTGCCCATGTGCAGCTATGGATAAGATTGGGAGACTGACTCAAAGCCTGGGTCACTGGGGTGGCTGTGGAAGTTGTGGAGGCATATTAGGGACCTGGAGAAAAAATGCTACATCCATTTTGGTCTCTCAGTGAATTAAAGTAAGAATTGTATGGTGCCAGCTCTGGGTTGTAAAGGAGGTGGTGGTTTGGGGGGAGGATCCTGGAGAGGGTGGGGTTTGCTGAGGGACCCCAAGCCAGGCAAAAGGCCACTGAATCCACCCCCAGAACAGCCATTTCCTCCAGGGGAAAGTGATCTCTATTGTATGGCGATCCGTTGTCATTTTCGACAATCGCCAGACCCCATCTGATGGTTGGCAACCCAAGGAATTGGGCAATAGTATTGCACATTTGAAGGAATGCATTTCTGAAACATATTGAGAGAGAACCGAAACCAATCCTCCTGGAATCAGAATGAGATGGGTTTTTTGCTCAAAATCTGGAAGCTGTGTTGCTAAATGAATCAGGTTGGCTCGCCAACAGCATTCAGATTAGACCTTTTCCTGAGACCCAGGCTTCACCCGAGGCTCCAAAAAGATCTATTTTCAGCGCTTGCTGCCAAACTGACCCTTCTCATCTAGGATTAGCAGGAAGAATTTCTATCTTGGCTGCAGAAGACTTTCAGGAACCCTTAAAGCTCTTTGCGTCCAGTAACAGTTTCCAGATCCTCTCGCAGCAAACAATGGAGCAAAGCAACCATGCCGAACCAAACATGGATTTGGTTGGGCACTGTTTGGTCATATCCTGCCCACTCTGACACCCTTGCCGACAAAGAAGACCTGCCTACAAAATGCATAGCAGAAGATGAAAAAAACGAATGTTAATGTTAAAGGCAGTAGAAGTTACTATTCTTTAGTTTGAAAATGTATGAGCCAGAGCCAGAACGAGTTCTGGATTTTCACCCTAAAAATGAGTGAAAATCCAGACCTTGTTCTCACTCTGACACCCTGTCTGTGTTTTATCTTCGTCTCAACCCCCCCCCCCCAAAAAAAAATGTCCTCCTTTTCTATTCTGCCATATGTTTCCTGCCTTCTCAGGCCTTTGTGTTTTCAAAAGCAAGTCCCTCTCTTTTCTTCAAATATTTAAAGACTGAGTGAACATTTGGAGCAGCCTTGGAGCAGCAGACCCTGCAGGGAAATAGGGGGTGGGGAGTTGTGCTTTAAAAAAAAAGAAGAAAGAAATGCCTTTGTCTCTCCAAAGGGCAATGCAAAGGACAGATGTTGCAAAGTCCTTTTTGTGCCAAGTAGGAAATCCTGCTGGGATAATGTGAGACGTTGTGTGGGTTTGCCTGCACCTGGAGCATTTGCATTGGCATCCAAACTTCACAGCCCTGCATCAGCAGCATTGATTTTGACGTGTCTAGCCTGCACTGTGCCTGCACAATGCATAGCACTGGTTTCTTTCCAACACAGAAGGTAGATGTGGAATTAAGGGCAGAGGGGTCTGTATCGTGTCGCATGATGGAGTCCTGTGTTAGGCCTCCCAAACATCTGGGTTCAATTCTCCACTCCCCCCCCCCCCCCCCATGCAGCCAGCTGAGTGACCTTGGGTCATTACCAGTTCTCTCAGAGCCCTCTCAACCCCACCAACCTCATCAGGTGTCCGTTGTGGGGAGAGGAAGGGAAGGGATCTTGAGACTCCTTTTCGTAGTGAAAAGCCAGCTGTTCTTCTTCATCATCAACAAGTGGGGGTTTGATCTTGGGTCTCTCAAATCCTGGGCTGCCTGCTCTCTTTACCCTCCAGCACAATCACCAAACCTGTTCAGGTGAGCGGCTAGGATCACAGATTCACAGAGGCCTCTTTGCAGACTGCCTTTGACGGGGAGAAGCCAGGCCAGCCCAACCTTCTCAGCACTCACTCCAGCAGGGCTGACCCTGCCCAGTCTTGGGAGGGGAGACTGACTAGGAAGTCCAGGGTTGTGACAAAGAGGCAGACAATGGCAAACAAGCTCACCTCTTGCCTTGACAACTGCTTGAGGGTCCGCCACGAGTCAACTGCCAGGGGGCGGCAAAAGAAGACAAGTGGGAGGTGTGTGCTTCGGCACTGCTGCTTCGGCCACTGAAGCTCACAACCGCAGGAGCTCAATTCCCAGGTGTGGGTGTACTAACCCCGGCGCACCTTTCGAACCCTGCTCCCTCCCTTCTGAATGCGGTGTTGCAAAATTAAATCTGTGCCTCTCAGCCCTCAGGCTGTCTCCGGAGTCCTAGAACAACTGGAATTATTTTGGGGGGAAGAGTGGGGAAGCAGTCAACATGACTCTTGGGATTTTTTTCCATCGTCCGCCCCAGCCTGTGATTCACTGCTGATTTTCCAGAACGTGGGCGGTTCAGTGCAAACGGTACTAGCTGTCTTTTCTTTTACATTTCTTTTGTTTTACTTTTCCTTCGTTCTCAGCTCACGTTGATGGCGGCAGGAGAGGGAATCGAGAGAATACTTCCCCCTTACACCCAAACTCCAAATGATGGCATTTTTAAAACACAGATTGCCTGAGTCACGCCCATGGACAGCACTGAAGAAGCCCAGCCAATGGTCTGCCCAGTCCCGGATCCCCAACATGGTGCCCAGGAGCACTACACTAACCACCAATCCCTTTCCAGGTGCCCACCAAGAGTTTATGTAGTGGGCCGGGCCAGGTGGGGATTGTGCCCAGCAGGACTTCTGACTGGTTGTGCTGCCTGGTCTGTTGAAGAGTTAGAGTTGTGTATAAATCCACTACCTCACATTTTGTGTCTGGCTCTGCCTTCTGTGAAAGCCATTTTGTGGTTGCGTGCCTGTCTCCCTGTGTCAGGATCCAAAAAGTACCCGGTCTAGTCTAGTTGTCTGTTTCCAAAAGGGGGATCAGCGAGCATAGCTCACAAAAAATAATATAAGAAGCCCTTTCCCTCAGGACATGGAGAAAGAGACCTGCCTTGCAGGGTCGCAATAAAGAATCAGATGATTGGAGGCGGGTGAATGTTGTCACCATCTTGAAGAAAGGGGAAAAGGTGGATCTGGGTAACTACTGACCCGTCAGCCTGACATCTGTAACTGGCAAATTTTGGAACAAATCATCAAACAGTCGGTCCTTAAGCAGCTGGAACAGAGAGATGTGATTTCTAAAACTCAGCATGGGTTTTGCAAGAACAAGTCATGTCAGACCAACCTTATCTCTTTTTTTCAAGAAAATGACTACCTTGCTGGGTCAGGGGAATGCAGTGGACATAGTTTATCTGGATTTCAATAAAGCTTTTGATAGTTACAAATGATATTCTTGTTGGTAAGTTAGTATAATGTGGTATGGATCCTAATTCTGTCCGGTGGATCGATAACTGGTTGACTGATCATGCCCAGAGGGTACTTGTTAATGGTTCAGCATCCTCTTGGAGAAGAGTGACAAGTGGAGTACCCCAGGGATCTGTCCTGGGGCCTGTGTTGTTCACCATATCTATACACCGCTCCACGGGAGCGGTATAAATAAAAGGCTAAGTTCAGTTAGTTTTATTACGGTCATAGACCAGCATAAGATGATACAGAAACATCCATTAAAACCAGGAATTAAAACATCTTAAAAGATAACAATAGAAAATAGAAAAGGTAGATAACCACAGCTGTCCAGATTCATTTAAAACAGACCATTCTATTTCGAATTTTGATCGCTGCTGCGCAAAACTTGGCAACTCTATAAGTTGTGTTATTTTCTATATCTGCAAGCAGCAGAGAAATGTAAAATTCTCCTGGGCGCCCTGGGATTTGCCTAGCAATGGAAGAATTAGACTAGTTCGAATCTCATTATAGAATCGACATTGAAAGAGAACAAGGTCTGTGTGGGAGGGCTTGGTCCGGGATGGGGGGGCAATGATTGGCCCCTCCCCCCGAACTGACAAGCGGAGGGCCCAATCGACTGGCGTGAACCCCACCCCCCAACCTGGTTCACCTTGTCAGCCCATCCCCCAACCTGGCCCGTCTTCGGCTGCCAGCCGCAATTTTGCGCCTGGCTGCCGACAAGGATGGTAGACAGCCGCCCATCCTACCCCGCCATGCGGCCCTTGGAGGAGGGGGGCCCGTCCTGCCCACCGAACCCTTCACCTTCCCCCCAACCTCCTTACCCCCATGGCCCACTCCTCCCCGCCACACTCTGCCGCCGCCGCCGCCCTGCCTGTTCCCACGCATGATCTTCCCAGCCGCAACCCCATCCCCGCTCACATACGCCACTGCTTCAGCCCCCCTTCTCCCCCCGCGGGCTCTTCCCAGCCGCCCCACCCATCCCCGCTCACCTCCGCCGCCGCTTCCCAACCCCCACACACCCTCACATCCTTCCTTCCTTTTTTCCTTCCTCAATTTCTCTCTCTCTCCTATCTGCCTTTTTCTCTCTCCCTCTTCCTCTCCCTCTTCCTTGCTATTTTTCTGTCTCCCTCCCTTCTGCCCATTCATCCACCCACCCTGCTAGCACCCACTGTATTTTGGGTAAGTAAAGGTAAAGGTATCCCCTGTGCAAGCACTGGGTCATGTCTGACCCTTGGGGTGACCCCCTCTAGGGTTTTCATGGCAGACTCAATACGGGGTGGTTTGCCAGTGCCTTCCCCAGTCATTACCGTTTACCCCGCAGCAAGCTGGGTCCTCATTTTACCGACCTCGGAAGGATGGAAGGCTGAGTCAACCTTGAGCCGGCTGCTGGGATTGAACTCCCAGCCTCATGGGCAAAGCTTTCAGACAGCTGCCTGCGCCACAAGAGGCTCTTATGTATTTTGGGTACAGCGGGCTTAATATCTAGTCTTTAAACAGCCCCATGGCGTGGAGCGCCACTGACTGAATAAAGCAGTAAGGGCACTGTGGGAGGAGTTAGGGCGGGCCCTGTCCGGGATAAAAACTCTTTGCGGCTTCTGTCCGGGAAAAAAAGCTTTGCGGCTCCTGATTGGCCCCTCCGAGTGTCCATCCCGCCCCAAGCAGGCAATGGGGAGCCGGCTCCCCATTGCCTGCTTCACCCGCACAGACAGCCACGAGTGAGCGGTGGGCCACGCCGCCTTCTCCCGGCTGGCGGAGCGGCCTTGCCGCTTCATAGACGCGGCGAGGCCGCTCCGCCGGCCGGGAGAAGGCTCAAGAGAGCCTCGGGGGGCGGGTGGGCCTGGCCGCCTTCTCCTGTCTGCTCCGCCGGCCGGGAGAAGGCTCGAGAGAGCCTCGGGTGGGGGGTGGCCCCGCTCCCACGCAATCTAGCGCCCATTTCATTCCTGAGTGAAATGGGCTTTAGATCTAGTTTATAAATAATTTGGATGAGGGATTAGAGGGGATACTTATTAAATTTGCAGACGATATTAAACTGGGAGGGGTAGCAAACACAACATAAGACAGAATCAGAATACAGGATGATCTTAATAGGCTTGAGAAGTGGGTTAAACTGAATAAAATGAAGTTCAACAGGGACAAATGTAAAGTTGTGCATTTAGGTAGGAAAAACCATAAACATCAATATTGGATGAGGGAGACTTGCCTTGGCAGTAGTATGTGCTAAAAGAATCTAGGAGTCTTAGTAGACCACACATTGAACATGAGTCAACAGTGTGACTCGGTGGCTAAGAAGGCAAATGAGATGTGGGGCTCTATCAAGCAAAGTATCGTGTCCAGATCACTGGAGGTGATGGTACCGCTTTACTCTGCTCTGGTTCGGCCTCACTTGGCGTGCTGTGCTCAGTTTTGGGCACCCCAGTTGAAGAGGGATATAGACAAACTGGAACGTGTCCAGAGGAGGGCAACAAAGAGGGGTTTGGAGACCAAGACGGATGAAGAAAGTTTGGGGGAGCTTGGTCTGTTTAGCCTGGAGAGGAGACGACTGAGAGGGGATCTGATAACCATCTTAAGGTATTTAAAAGGCTGCCATATTGAGCAGTAGTTCTCAACCTTGGGGTCGTGACCACATTTGGGGTCGCTTCGCCCCTTCCCCCCTAGAGATGCCAGGTTGCCCGCCGTGGCGGTGGCAGGCGGTGGCAGAGGTGATGGTGGCAATGGCTGCCACCACGCCGCCTTGATTGTTGTGAGCCTGCATGCGCACACCACCCGCGAGTGCGCGCTGTGTGAGCACACAGACACTGACGCCGATGCACTAGCCTCTGTCAAAGTTGGGGTCGGAGGGATGGACCAGAACGAATGGGATGAAATTAATTCAAAGGAAATTCCATCTAAACATCAAGAAGAACTTCCTGTCAGAGCGATTTCTCAGTGACACAGGCTTCCTCGGGAGGTGGTAGGTTCTCCATCTTTGGAAGTTTTTAAACAGAGGCTGGAGAGCCATGTGACAGAGAGGCTGATTCTGTGAAGGTTCAAGGGGGTGGCAGGTGACAGTGGATGAGCGATAGGATTGTGAGTGTCCTGCCTAGTGCAGGGGGTTGGACTAGATGAACCAGGAGGCCCCCTCCAACTGTATGATTGTATTATTTGGCATGGCTTATGACTCACTGCTTTGCCAAAGGCTGCTTTCTCAGCCATGCTAGGGGTTAGGGGGAGTGAATTGGGGATTTTTTAAAAATTTATTTTACACCTGGATCGAGATTTGGAAAACGTGTTTGCATGGAGGGGGAGAAGTACTGAAGGCCACGATCCGTGGTTATAGTCATCTGTATGGGTGGCTTGCATCTCGCGTAGGCTGGCAACAGAATGAAGTTTAACCTCTCTCGGTGGAATCAGTGCAGGGCATTGGTGAATCATAACCGAATTCTCCACCCCCACCCCAAGAGAAAAGCTTCCATTTCCTGATTCTCTCTGCTGGATGGATGGAGCGTCCTTCTACTTGCTGCCCACTCACTGGCGCTCTGCATTGCTCGCCAAGCCCTTGAATTTCCCTGGATCCCCCCCACCCCCGCCTGTTGCTGGAGAGAGCAGAAACAACTAACCACCCTAGAATGCACTGCAAGCACCCGCTTGTCCCTCTGTTGTTAGCTCAGGCTGATTTGATGTCTTCAAAATAATAAGAATAAGAAGAATAATTCCACACCCCTTCCCAATGAGCTCTGTCTTCACCTGGATTTGCGGCATAGCAGGTTCAGACAGTGGGCTGCAGCCAATCCCATCTCTGATGAGAAATCGGGATAGTGTTCCTGACACCCATTGGTCACGTTCACACAATACGGAAAGGAAAAGAGAAGTTTCTAAAACGCGGCCAGTTAGAGATTGCGACCAATGGCTGTGGAAGGGTCCAGCTGGCACCTCCTGCAGAACCGCAGCGGGGAACGCTGGGCCCAATTCACCACACAAATCAGTCTGAGACCGCTGAGCTGTTTGCACGTGGGAATACCGAAGGCAGATGGGCCGCAAGCACATGCCACTAAGGTGGAGGAACTATCATACATCGGTTCAAGCCAACGCAGTCCGGTTCAATATTTCTCCAGTTCCCCTGGAGAAGGTGGGAGCCTGGGGGGGGGGGGGGGAGTCTCCAGCAGTGCCATTAGGGATGCCAGCCTCCAGGTGGGCCCTGGGGATCCCCCAGAATTCCAGCTAATCTCCAGACGAGAGAGATCAGTTCCCCTGGAGAAAGTGGGAGCCTTGGAGGGGGGAGTCTCTAGCATTGCCACCAGGGATACCAGCCTCCAGGTGGGCCCTGGAGAAACCCTGGAGTTCCAGCTCCTCTCCAGACGAGAGAGATCAGTTCCCCTGGAGAAAGTGGGAGCCTTGGAGGGGGGAGTCTCTAGCATTGCCACCAAGGATGCCAGCCTCCAGGTGGGCCCTGGAGAAACCCTGGAGTTCCAGCTCATCTCCAGAGGAGAGAGATCAGTTCCCCTGGAGAGAATGGGAGCTTTAGAGGGGGGAGTCTGTAGCATTGCCACTAGGGATGCCAGCCTCCAGGTGGGCCCTGGAGAAACCCCGGAGTTCCAGCTCATCTCCAGACTAGAGAGATCAGTTCCCCTGGAGAAGGTGGGATCTTTGGAGGGGGGAGTCTCTAGCATTGCCACCAGGGATGCCAGCCTCCAGGTGCGCCCTGGGGATCCCCCAGCATTCCACCTCCTCTCCAGATGAGAGAGATCAGTTCCCCTGGAGAAAGTGGGAGCCTTGGAGGGGGGAGTCTCTAGCATTACCACCAGGGATGCCAGCCTCCAGGTGGGCCCTGGAGAAACCCCGGAGTTCCAGCTCCTCTCCAGACGAGATCAGTTCCCCTGGAGAAAGTGGGAGCCTTGGAGGGGGGAGTCTCTAGCATTACCACCAGGGATGCCAGCCTCCAGGTGGGCCCTGGGGATCCCCCGGAATTCCGGCTCATCTCCAGATGAGAGAGATCAGTTCCCCTGGAGAAAGTGGGAGCCTTGGAGGCAGAGATCAGTTCCCCTGGAGAAAATATATGTCTTGGAGGGGGGCACTCTCTGGCCCTGTTCTCCTCAGGCTCTACCACCAAATTGCTGGGAGTTTCCCAGCTTGGATCTGACAACTCTACCCCCTCCACCATGCCCCACAAGTAGACAGAGAAGACCCAGGAACTGTAATGTAAATGCCCTCAAGTTGCAGCTGATTTATGGCCTTCACAGCCAAGGAGAAGCAGAGGCAGAAGTCTCTCTTGGTGGTCTCCCTTCCAAGTACTCACCCAGCTTAGTTTCCGAGGTCTTGCTATACTGTGCTGCCTTCCCTATACTGTGCTGCCTTCCCTCGTGCAACCAGATGCCGCAGCAAGGGGAAGAAGCAGAGGTGGTGGGCCCTTGCCAACTTCTGTGGAGCCTCCCTCGGCCGTCTCTCTTCCCAGTATGCCTGCTGCTTAGCTTTTGAGATCCGATGCAATCAGGCAACGACAGGCCGCCTTCCCTCTCTTTACTTTCTTGGGCACCTTTAAAAGGGGAGAGCAGACTTATTGATGGAGCAGGTTGTCTAACAGGGGCCAGGGCTAATAATACATTAGTCCTGTGGTGGCCAAACTGTGGCTCTCCAGATGCCCATAAACTACAATTCCCATGAGCCCCAGCTGGCAGGGTCTCATGGGAATTGTATTCCATGGGCATCTGGAGAGCCACAGTTTGGCCACTCCTGCATTAGTGTTTACGATGTTGTGGGACATTTGTGAATGCTCAAGGCAACCTCCTTTTGCTAAGTGTAATCCTGAATTCCATATGCTGTCTATCAGGGCAGGGCTCGGGCTCTTCTCCCTGGCTTATGGGGTGGCTGGCTTTTGGAACAGAAGTCTTCCTTCGGTGGCCCTCGGATCCCTTCCATTGGGGCTGCTTGTAGCCTTACGGAAACGCTAGCTGCTCTCCGACACACCTAAGGTGTCAAAGGGCAGTTTCTCCCAATTGTTGGCAACCCCCCCCCCCCCATTATGTAGCAGCCTTAATACTCCCAGGTGAGCCTGGTTTTGTCGGATCTTGGAAGCTAAGCAGGGTTATCCTCAGTGTCAAAACCATTTTTTGCTTTTGCCATGTAGCTTGATTCCTGTTGTTAGTTAACCTGTGTCAATGGCCTTTTAGGCATCTCGTTGAGATCCTCACAGCCCTCTGGCCTTTAGCCCTCACCACAGTTTGGATCTCTTGTTCTCGTCCAGGGCAAGTGTGAATGTAGCTAGCCTGGGGCCTCATATTTCCAGGCCCCCACGGTGCTATGCCTGGGAACTGCTCTCTAGTTCCTCTGCCTCTTCGAAATCCTGCCTGTACTTCTGGAAATTCATGGTCCACATATTGCTGGAGCCTAGCTTGTAGGATTTTGAGAATAACTTTACTAGCATGAGAAATGAGTGCAATAGTGCGGTAGTTTGAACATTCTTTGGCATTGCCATTCTTTGGGATTGGAATGTAAACTGACCTTTTCCAATCCTGTGGCCATTGTTGAGTTTTCCAAATCTGCTGGCATATTTTTACTGCACTTTTACTGCATCGTCTTTTAAGATTTTGAATAGTTCAACTGGAATGCTGTCACCACCACTAGCTTTATTGTTGCTCAGACTTCCTAAGGCCCATTTGACTTCACATTCCAGGATGTCTGGCTCCAGGTCAGTAACTACCCCATCGTGGTTATCAGGGATGTTAAGCTCACTCTTGTATAGTTCCTCCATATAATTTTGCCACCTTTTTAAAATCTCTTCTGCTTCTGTGATTTTGGTCCTTTATCATACCTATCTTTGCATGAACGTGGGGGGTAGGTAACGGATAGTTCCACTAGGATTTTCAGTCTTGGCAAAGGCCTCATGATGCTCAGTTCACTAACTTTTTAACAAAGAGATTTTGCACAGTCTGCTTATTGGGAGGAATCAACAGAACTTCACAGTCAGTGTTTGGATGGGAGACGACCAAGGAAGGCTCTGCTGAGGAAGGCAACGGCCAGCCACCTGTTCTCTCCTATTGCCTTCCAAAGGAAAAGAGGGGGAATGCCACGGGGTCACCGTGGGTCAGCTGTGACTCAACAGCACCCTGTGTCTTTTGCCCTTCTGTGTCTTGTTGTGATTAAGAGCAATGGCCTCTAATCTGGAGAACCGGGTTCGATTCCCTGCTCTTCCTCCACCTGCAGTCAGCTGGGGGACTTTGGGCCTGTCCCCGGTCTCTTAGAGCTGTTCTCACAGAGCAGTTCTCTTAGAGCTCTCTCAGCTCCACTTACCCCACAGGGCGTCTGTTGAGAGAAAGGGAAAGGGGTTTGTAAGCTGCTTTGGGACTCCTTGGAGAAGTGAGAAGTGGGGTATAAAAGCTAGCTATTCTTTGTCATGGTCTTTAGCTATTGGTTCTTGTTTGGGCACCTCTCCCCCCAGAAAAATCAAGGCAGGGAAAGAGACACACGCACCCCTCCAAAACCCACATACAGTCCCTTATTCCAAAGAGCTGTAGGACTGGTTTTTTCCCATCTAAGTTGTTAATTCCCAGCAGACTCTGGGGGCACATTGATTTTTTCTTTCCCTCTTGCTTGTTGTTTCCTACCCTGCTGTGGCTCCTGCTGCCTCCCCCCACCCCCGCTGTGAAAGAAAGCAAACAGAGTAAAACAGCGGGCGTTTGATGCCCACCATTTCTGCCCACACACCTGCTGGAGAAAATTGGGGCCCCACCCACTGCATCCCTGGGTGGGTGTGGGGTCGCTATTTGGAGGCTGTGGGGGTGGAAGAGAGCACAGTGCAGACGAGGGAGCTTCAGAAAGGGGCACCCCATTACCAAGTGGAGTTGGGCACCCTGAAACATGCACCCCTGGCTGCCTCCTGCCCCCCCCCCACAGCCACAATGGACTGACCCTTTATATCCTTCCTCTCCAGACCTGCCTCTAGATTTTGCACACACACACACACACACACACACACACAAACACACCGACTGTGTTGCTGCCCCACCTTCCTTCCCTCCCAGAGATATATGGGGCAGGTTAGGGACACTGCTGTCCTCTCCCCGGTTCAAACCGGGCATCCCAGAGTGGTCCCAAGAGCCTCCCATCGGTGCCAAGCTGTGGCAGTACAGGGTAGAAATGGTCTCGCTGCCACCCCTGAGGTCTCTGGCATCCCCAAACCTAACCGGGACCCTCTGCGGGCTCCCTTGGCTGAGCCCTATGGCCAGGTGGGAGGAAATCCGCCGCCTTCTCAGCCGCAGCCCCCAGCTCCGACGGCCGCCCCAAATAAAACTTTGTTCTGGCCGATCAGGACTGGAGGCTGGGGGTCGGGCAGAGCCCAAATGCGGGGGGAAATGTGGGGCACAGCGGGGGTGGGGGTGGGAGGGGGCCATGCGGGACCAGGGAAGTCGGGGCGAGTCCGCTTACCGCTCACAGCCGGCGTCCCCTTGGCGGGCACCTGTTCGCCGCCCTCCGGACCGCCCCGGGCCGCATCTTCGGGGAGAGCTCGGCCGGCGCTGTCCTGCCGGAGCCTCTTCCTCGTGGCGGGCACGACGCCGCCCACCGGGGGGACGAGCGCGGGAGTCACGATTCCGGCTGCGCTCGGCCGGCGGACCGCCGCGACTCCGGGCTCCTGGGCGCTGGCAGCCGCTGCCCGCCTGAGCGCAGCCCCCGCCGGAGGCAGGCAGGAGGCAGGAGGCAGGAGGCAGGAGGCAGGAGGCGGCCTCTGCGGTGTGCTCGGGGAGGGGGTGGCCAAAGGGGCCCGAAAGGCCACCCGAAGCAGCGTCCCCCGAACAGAGGGCGGCGGGAATCCCGGGCGGCTGCTGCTGCTGCTGCTGCTGCCTGCGACGTCTGGCGGCATTTTGACACCGAAAGGCTGCAGGGTTGCCAACCTCCAGGCGTGGGCGTGGGGCTGGAGGGGCCGCCCAGTAACGAAGCGGCAGAAAAGCCCGGAGAGGCGTTCCAGCGGCGCGCCTCGTGTGGATTCCCGCCCGAGAGTCTTGACAGAGATCCTCCGCGGGGGGGGGGGGGGGTCAGGGCGAGCGGATCCTTCCCCGGGAGCCTGGCATCCCTGCCCACTGCAGCTGTTTGCCTCAGAGCCGAGACAGGGCTGCTCTTCCCGCGAGGCGGGGCCGCCACGTCCCCTGGCCTGGCTCCTGATCGCCAGACCGCCGAGATCGCATTCCCCGGGGGGGGGGACGGACAGGGGGGTCGCTCCTGGCCCCCGGCTGCGCCCCAGGCTCCCGGGGGGAGGGGGAGGGGGAGGGGGAGGGGGAGGGGTCGTGGCCCGCAGAGCTCCCTGCATCCCCCCCCCCGACCCAGCCTCCTCAGCAAGGCCTCTTCTCAGCATCCGCGCAAGGGGTGGGAGGAACATGGACCCTGCCGGGGATTCAGGCTCTTGATTAGGGCCCCAGCGGAGTGCCAGGACAGAGCAGCTAGAAACCCCCCATCCTCCCCCCACTTCTATGCATAGCAACACAATGGATCCTCCCTCCAGGGCGGGCTAAGGGTCAGTTTCACCTCAAACTGACTGGATCCAGCAGTCGGGATCCAGCGTGCACTGGCTGATTGCCGACGGGGTTAGGATCCTGCCTTGGGCCTAGAGCTCAGTCCTCAGCAGGGGTACAGACCCCTCCCTACCCTGCACCAATTTCGGTTACCACAAACATCCACAATGACTGAGGAATGAAAACAACCACTTGGGACTGCCCTTTGGAAGTTCTTTGAAATGGGAGTTGCCTTCTGAACAATCCTTCGAGGTAGGCCAGTCTGGTTTTCTCTAGAGGGCTGAAGGGGGGAATCACCTGATGGGCATGTGGCAATTCAATTGAAAACAGAGATTTCACCAGTCATGAGTGTGATGCTGGAAACGGGCCTGGAGTGTTCCCTGTCAAGGATCCTCATGTTATTGTCACTTCTAGACCTGCCAGCTCCAGTTTGGGAAATACCTAGGATTTTAGGGGTGGAGCCTAAGGAGGGCAGAATTTGGAGGGGGGAGGAACTTCAGCAGAATATAATCATTGGAGTTTGCTGTTGTGCATATGCGGAGAATCCTGCAGAGGAGATGCACGATTACCATATTTATATCAGGAAGCTCCTGGTATTTTTCAAATACTCCCCTTCTAATCCCGATTGGCTCATTTGGAGACCTCCTGCTCCCTTGAACACACTTCCTCCCTCCTTGCCTCCAGAACAACAGAACAGTTTGAAGAGGAAGAAGAGTTGGTTTTTATACCCTACTTTTCACTGCCTGAAGAACTCTCAAAGTGGCTTACAATCGTCTCCCCTTCCACTCCCCACAACAGACACCCTGGGAGGAAGGTGGGGCTGAGAGAGCTTCTGACAGGACTGCTTGGTGAGAGCAGCACTATCAGGACTGTGACTAGCCCAAGATCACCCAGCTGGTTTCCTGTGGAGGAGCAGAGCAGAGAATCAAACCCAGCTCTCCAGATTAGAAGCTGCCACTCTTAACCACTACACCAAGCTGGCTAATTAGTTAGTTAGACTTAGGACTCTCTTTCTGCTCTCTTCTTATACGAAGTTATTTATCTTTAAACCACTCCTATGGAGCGGTATAAATAAAGCCGTAAGGCCTAAAGGGGAGGAGAAAGGGGCGGGCCAAGTCCGTGATAAAAACTCAGAGGGGGCAATCAGGAGCCCCCTCCGAGTCACTCCAGGCCCAAGTGGCTAATGGGGAGCCATGCACAGCGCAACTCCCCATTGGCTACTTGGCCCGTCCTCGGCTGTGCCGTCTGGGGATTTGCCAGAGGAAGACCCTTCGCCGCCGGTGAGTCACCCGGGGGAACACGCTTCGCCGGCAGGAAAGAAGCATGGATGACACGTCTTCGACACGGAGGCCCTGCTCCTTTCCCGCCGGCCAGCTAACCGCTTGTGGCGGGGGGGGGCGCGGGAAAGGAGCAGGGACGACACAGGGGCCCTGCTCCTTTCCCGCTCCCCAGGCAGGGGCCATGGGCGGGAAGGCCGGGGGCGCGAGGGAACGGTAGGCCTGCGAAGGCTTCGCCAGGGGAGGGGCCCTAGCACCCATTTTATTTATATCTAGTCTTCATAATAAAACAATTGTATTCTCTTAAGCAGCTTGGTGCATTATCCCTCTTTGCAGATTTGAACCCTACCCACAACCGTGCCAAAGTCTCCCCTGCAAAGCAGCCATTTTCTCCAGGGGATGGACCTTGGCTGCCTGGAGGGATTGATAAAGTGAGAGTTTCAGGGTGGAGCTTCTGAGTTCCCCCTTCCAAAGCCCCTTCTCTTCCATCTTCTTTCTTTTGTTTTTCTTTCTTTTCTCTAGGCTGGACTTCCTAATCCTCTGTCTTGACCTACTTTCCCCCACTGCAATTCAGATTTCTCCTGCTGTCTGTGCCACACAGGTCACTTCAGCCCATTTTATTTATTATGTAAGCTGTCGCTGCAGTTATGACTAATGTTTTGGACCCTATCAATTTGGATGGAGACGTGAATTCCTTGTGTTCCACCTCTGCCACCACCTGCAAGAGAGGGAGAGGGAGAAAACCGGGCTTTTAAGGTTCTGTCGTGTCATGGAATGTCTACCAACACTGCAACTGATGGGAATAAAAGTCAGCTTAAATTGGCAAAAAAACAAGAATCTGGGCAACAGGAAAAATTGGATTTTTTAAAATTGGAAATGTTGATTAACTGTCATGCTTCCTTTCAGGGGTTGAGGCATCTTGCAATATAAATGATACATAAAACAGTGTATTAACATGCATAAAGGTAACAAAAAAGGTTGAGATTTCCTCAAAAACTGGAATTAAAATACAGCTATGCACGTAGTGTTAATGTACAAAATATCATATTTAATTAGAAGAAGAGTTGGTTTTTAGATCACACTTTTCACTGCCCAAAGTGGCTTACAATAATCTTCCCTCCCTCTCCCCACAACAGGCATCCTGTGAAGTAGGTGAGGCTTAGAGAGCTCTGACAGGACTGCTCTGTAAGAACAGCACTATCAGGACTGTGATGAGCTCAGGGTCACTCAGCTGGCTGAATGTGAAGGAGCAGGGAATAGAACTTGGCTCACCAGATTAGAAGTTGGAGCTCTTGACCTCAACACCACATTGGCATTCAAAAGGGCTAAAATGTCATCTAATATCCTATAGTTGTTCACATAAGTTCCTATTCCTAATATATAGAGACTAGAAATTAAGCCCACTGTGGTTTGAATACAGCGGGCGCTAGCTGCGGGTGCGTGTGGTGCCGTGCTCTTAGAGCTGTTCTCACAGAGCTCTTTCAGCCCCACCTGCCTCCAGGGCGTCTGTTGTGAGGAGAGGAAGGGAAAGGGGTTTATCAGCTGCTTTGGAGCTCCTTCAGGGTAGCAAAAAGCAGGGTATTAAGATCCCGCTCCTCCTCTTCTTCCCCTCCTGTATTGAGAACCAGTGTGGTGTAGCGGTTAAGACTGGTATCCTCTAATGGGTTTGAATCCCCACTCCTCCTCCACATGCAGACAGCTAGGTGACCTTGGGCCAAGTACAGGTCACACACACCCTGCCCTGGTCTGCAGCATAACCACCAAACTACCTCACAGGACTGTTGTGAGGATTACAGTGGTGATCTTTATGAAGCACTTGGAATGGAGAGCGTCATGGGAAAGTCTTCTTAGTCCCTTTGTGCTGTTAGCATTTCCCTTGAGGGAGGTGTAAAGGGCTGTCAGGTCAAAACTGAGTTTATGGCTACCCCAGCAGGGGACTTTCCAGGCGAGGGAGAAGCAGAGGTGGTTGGCCGTCACCTTCTTCTATGGAGTCTTCTCCAAATGACCACCTTGCTTTCAAGGCCTCCAAAAAGCAAAACAACAACCCTAGATGAGAAACTGGGTCATCCCAGCTCCAGAGAAAGCGGAGCTGCCTGGACTCACTGGAAATCTTCAAGCAAAGGTTGGATACACACTTTTCTTGGATGCTTTTTTTTTTTTTTGGGGGGGGGGGGACGCCCTGTCCCCCTCTCTTCTTGTCATCTTGTAGAATTCTAAAGGCAATTCTTGGCCTCTTGTAGTTCCAAATGAACTTATTTATTTCAGACTGCCATTTATTTACCACAGAGTCATTAATATCTATTGGCAGAGTTTGAAAGAGGAAGTTAAATTTTGGTAATATTGACATTTTTACTGTGGCCATTCTTGCTGACCACGAAAGTCAGCATGGATTTGTCTCCAACAGGTCCTGCCAGACCAACCTGGTTTCCTTTTTTGACCAAGTAACAGGTTTGCTGGATCGGGGAAATTCAGTTGATGTCATTTACTTGGATTTTAGTAAAGCTTTTGACAAGGTTCCCCATGATGTTCTGATGGATAAATTGAAGGACTGCAATCTGAATTTTCAGATAGTCAGGTGGATAGGGAATTGGTTAGAGAACCGCACTCAAAGAGTTGTTGTCAATGGTGTATCATCAGACTGGAGAGAGGTGAGTAGCGGGGTACCTCAGGGCTCGGTGCTTGGCCCGGTACTTTTTAACATATTTATTAATGATCTAGATGAGGGGGTGGAGGGACTACTCATCAAGTTTGCAGATGACACCAAATTGGGAGGACTGGCAAATACTCCGGAAGATAGAGACAGATTTCAACGAGATCTGAACACAATGGAAAAATGGGCAAATGAGAACAAGATGCAATTTAATAAAGATAAGTGTAAAGTTCTGCATCTGGGTCAGAAAAATGAAAAGCATGCCTACTGGATGGGGGATACGCTTCTAGGTAACACTGTGTGTGAACGAGACCTTGGGGTACTTGTGGATTGTAAACTAAACATGAGCAGGCAGTGTGATGCAGCGGTAAAAAAGGCAAATGCCATTTTGGGCTGTATCAACAGGGGCATCACATCAAAATCACAAGATGTCATAGTCCCATTGTATACGGCACTGGTCAGACCACACCTGGAGTACTGTGTGCAGTTCTGGAGGCCTCACTTCACGAAGGACGTAGATAAAATTGAAAGGGTACAGAGGAGAGCGACGAAGATAATCTGGGGCCAAGGGACCAAGCCCTATGAAGATAGGTTGAGGGACTTGGGAATGTTCAGCCTGGAGAAAAGGAGGTTGAAAGGGGACATGATAGCCCTCTTTAAGTATTTGAAAGGTTGTCACTTGGAGGAGGGCAGGATGCTGTTTCTGTTGGCTGCAGAGGAGAGGACATGCAGTAATGGGTTTAAACTTCAAGTACAACGATACAGGCTAGATATCAGGAAAAAAATTTTCACACTCAGAGTAGTTCAGCAGTGGAAGAGGCTGCCTAAGGAGGTGGTGAGCTCCCCCTCACAAGCAAAGGTTGGATACACACTTTTCTTGGATGCTTTAGGATGCTTAGGGCTGATCCTGCGTTGAGCAGGGGGTTGGACTAGATGGCCTTTATGGCCCCTTCCAACTCTATGATTCTATGATTCCATGATTCTAAGCCCAGGGCCCAGATTTCTTCCAAAAATGCCAGGAGTATTTTTGACCAGGTTTTTTAAAAGGCCCAAATGACCACAGGGGTGTATGGGGGGGGGGGTGTGCCATATCGTTCTAGTGGAAATGCGTTGGGGTGTAAGCAGCCTTTTTTTTTAAAGAGCACGAAAGGTGGCAAGGGCTGCAGAAGTGATGATCTATGGGCGGGGTTGGGTGGGACTGGGCACGGCACAGATTTCCAGCTCCCTGATAACCCAGCCCCAACATATGCGTCAAAGAATCCTGCACCAAAAAGGGAATGCTGACTTTTCTGCATTCCCTTATTGTGGGACAGCCAGATTTGCGACAGCCCTGGGACATACCAGGTAACGTCTGGAAGTGGGAACCAGCTGTGTGGCCAGACAAGCTCTGAGACAGGGACTCGTGCGGGCAGTGAAGGTCCCAGAGGGGGCCACCCTAATCCAGAAGAGCTGGGACAGCGGGGGGGGGGGGGATGAAACAAACACAATTTAAGATTTTTGTTTTGCGAGTTCAGACGGGAAACACAAACTGAGTGGTCTCAGAAACGTGGGCTGCTTTTGGCTAGTTGTGTCTCTTTTTTCAATTTTGGCTTATGACCAGCAACTGGGGGGCTTCAGTGGGCCAGATTTGGCTGCTGGGATCCCAGCCAGAGAATCTCTGCTAGGGAATCATAGAATCATAGAATCATAGAGTTGGAAGGGGCCATACAGGCCATCTAGTCCAACCCCCTGCTCAACGCAGGATTAGCCCTAAGCATCCTAAAGCATCCAAGAAAAGTGTGTATCCAACCTTTGCTTGAAGACTGCCAGTGAGGGGGAGCTCACCACCTCCTTAGGCAGCATATTCCACTGCTGAACTACTCTGACTGTGAAATTTTTTTCCCCTGATATCTAGCCTATATCGTTGTACTTGAAGTTTAAACCCATTACTGCGTATCCTCTCCTCTGCAGCCAACAGAAACAGCATCCTGCCCTCCTCCAAGTGACAACCTTTCAAATACTTAAAGAGGGCTCAAATACTTAAAGAGTCCCTCTACCCCCTCATCTAGATCATTAATAAATATGTTAAAAAGTACCGGGAGTAGTACGGTAGGGGTACACTTCCTCATCAACTTGACAGGTCCGGAAATGCCTGTGCAGCTGCATGTGTAGATAAGAATAGCCTGGGCTAAAAATATATATATAGGAATTTCTGACTGCCCCTCTTAAAACTGATCAAATAAAAAACATACAAACAAAGCCGTGGAGGGATTCTCGCCTGGGAATCACTTAGTTCAACAGAATGTCCATGGTTGGCACTTAAGCAGTGTTTTTTTTAATATACTTGTTAATTTCAAAAGTACCAGCCCCTATGCTCTTGATACAGAGATCCTGTGTATACAGCCAGCACTGAGAGCCTCTGATCAGGAAATCCTTGTGGTCAGCTTCCAGCCCTGGCTCCCCCCCGACCAACCTCTCCTCGACTAAACATATTAAAGGATGTGGAGAGACCTAATGGTGTGTGGCTGAATTTGGGCTGCCCCTCTCTTCCCCCCCTGAAAGGCCTGGGTAGATAACATTGCTTTGCTGCAGCCTTCTTTATCGTCCTGCAAGCGTGCTTTGATGTAATGAGCAACGTTTTTTTTCTATTGTTGGGGAATATCTGCTGGGTTCATCACTTAGGTCAACAGAATGTCCAGGGTGGATGCTTAAGCAATGGCTGTATTTTCTACCCTTGTTAATTTCAAAGTATCATAGCCTGATTAAAATAAACATATTATTTTTGGATCTTTGGTGCTAAAAAAACAGCCCTGTGCTCCTGATACACAGATGCCTGATTTATTTTCTCTCCTTCAAACACACGGTTTGCAATGGAATCCTTTGCATATCTCTCAACCTTGCCCCTCAGTTAACCCCCCCCCCCTCCCAACACATATTAAACGATGTGCAGAGACCGCGCAGGGTCTGACTGGATTTTTAAATGGTAGATCCAGGATATTTCAAATCGTTTTTTTAAATTATCCAACCCACTTTGAATGTATCTCTCCATGCACTAGATTTGTGTCAATTAAAGGCAATATCATTATTACCAGCATGTAAAACAAAAAAAGCACCTACTCTACACTCAGTATCCAACTACGACTTGATTAAAATAACAAAACGAATTAATTTTGGATCTTTGATGCTAAAAAAGCATACCTGCAGAGCTGGCTGCTGTACAGATTTACACATAGGGAGTGCTCTGGGACTCCGAGGAGTTCTCTGTGTCGCTGGAAGAAGTCTCAGAGTGTGGAAGGGATGGTAGGGGTTTTTTTTGTGGGGGGGGAGTCAGGTGAGTGTATGTAAAAAAGCACCTCTGCATTTCTTCCCTATACACTCAGTATCCAACTGTGGCCTGATTAAAATAACAACATGTATTAATTTTGGATCTTTGATGCTAAAAGCCAGTCCTGCAGAGCGGGCTGTTGTACAGATTTACACATAGGGAGTGCTCTGGGGCTCCAAAGGGTTCTCTGTGTGGCTGGAAGAAATCTCAGAGAGTGTGCCAGGGGTGTTAGGAGAGTTTTTTTGGAACTCCAGGAGTGCGCATGCTACCAACATTTAAACGTGCCAATGAGTGTGGGGGGCTCTGGCTGGGAACTGCCTTTCAAAAAGGGAGAAAGGGGGGAGGCATCCTGCTGCTGGACCCTCTGCCCCATGGAAACCACACCGGCATATCTACTGTAGAGTCTGGATGAATATATATTTCAATTCAAACACATAGCTCTCAGCCTGTATGATCTGGCTTTCTAAGGAATTGCTCAGCCAGTTTGCCTACTGAATAGCTCACATATGTCAGAAAGGAAAAGACTGGTTAGGCTCCCCCCCCCCCCCCCCGAAACGGCAGGGAGTGTGATTGTGGTTTGCTGTAGCTTGGCTGTCCAGGGAGTGTGTTTTGGGGTGGTTAGTAGAAGGGTGGGTACGAGTAATGGCTTTTTCTTCTGTTGTGGACTCTTAAAACTGATCAACATGAAGTTTTTATTCTTGTTAATTTCAAAGTAGCAGGCCTCCCCCCCCCCCTCCATACACAGAGCCTGAAAGCAGCTAGCTGTATACAGTCAATGATGTGAGAGTATCCGAGTTGACTGATTTATTTTTGGAGAGTGGGTGCCCAAGAAGATTCACAATATAAAGAAAATACATAAAATATATCATATAAAATACATACAGAAGCAAATTTTAAAACCACAATGTAGGACTACTTTAATCCGTTGCAATCCTAAATAAAGCTGACAGCTGCTTAGTAAGGACCGAAAGCGCGAGGTTCAGGTGTACAACCCAGAGGAGATTGTTCCACAAGTATGGGGCTGCTGCTGAAAAGGCCCTTTTTTCATGCAACCACCAAATAATCTTCTTTGGTTACTGGGATAGCCAGGCAGGCCTCTCCCAGTGATCTTAATTCCAGGGCTGAGATTTTCTACGCAGTGGTATTTTTGTGTACAAGGAAGCCTTAGGTTGTCAGGGCTCTCACTCGCAATCTGCCATGGTAAGCCGCATGGAGGATCACCATCTCACTGAGAATTAGATCTACATTCTAGGGAAGATCTTGTGATTGGAACACCAACTCAATAATTTGGGTCTTAAAAGCAGCTAAAGGAGATCTGATGTGGACTGGAGCCGTGGAAATGGAGAAAGGGGGAGCGTTTAACTTTTGTCTCAAAGTCGTTTCACCAAGCAAAAAATGGCCCTCCCCAAGCCTGCGTAGGGGGAAAAGATGGGCATAATACAAAGGCCTGACTTTTTTCTATACCAGGACTTAACGGACCTAGGGAAGGGAGGAAAAATTTCCAATGGGGTAAATAACAGATGGAGAAAGTTCCTCATTACCACAACATCAATCTAGTCACACACATACACACACACCCAACTTCTATCTAGGACCAAATTACATGCTCAGTTTTCTGCTCCGTGTCTTTTTTCCTAGATGCTATTCCTGGGACATCTCTTGCTACCCTACAAAAGCAGGCTCCCCCCTCCTCTCCCATACTTTTGTTTTATAGTCTTGTGTTAATGCCACAACTCGTACTGCTGAAAACTCACAAAATAATAAATACCACAACATAGACAGAGTGTAAAAGAGCACAGACCCCTCCACCTCCCCCCAAAATATTCTCAACACGGAGTGTTTAATCAAGAATTGTATTTATTTGGATTTTTATACAATGTTTAAACAAAGTTATACCCGATAACAGCAATATTCCTACACGTTCTGAAAACCTGCTGCCAGCAATCTGAACAACAGTTTGTACAGATAGAGACAACTTAGTCAGTCAGCTTGGTATAGAGGTCAGAGTGCTAGACACTGATCTTGGAAACACCGCTCTGAATGCAGGTTGTGGAGAAAAAATTAAAAGCAAAATGCTTGCTTATCAATTGCACTTAGGGTTTCTTTAGAACAAAGCAGGGGGTTAAGGGGAACATAGTGCTAATCCTCTAAAATGAAATGAATGAGTCTTAAAGCGCAGACTTTAAGATTCCGTTATTCTTGAAGATGTATAAGGGGGTAGGCTGGGGTGGGACTAGGCTGAGGTCCCTGTATCTGTTTTAGTATTGATAAGAGATCCCTCCAAAAAAAAACAAAAAACAAAAACAGGACGTGTGTCTTAACGATTTCTGTACTGTGTCCGGTCCTCTGAAAAAAACAGGCATTTCCCCCTTGCAACTATACCACATGTCTAAAAGCAGTTTGTGGATCTGAAGGAGTAACAGATTAAAGATAAACTGTCACAGATGAACATTTTCCTGCCTGTCCTTTCCTTTCTTAGCATTTGGGGTGGGGGGGGGGGCCGGGGAGGGTCTAACATTATCAGCTTGCTTGTCTCTAATCAGGACTTCTGTGAAGACACTGCCTGTGAAGGCAGAGGTTTTTTTCCACCAGCGCTATGTCTTCAAACTGCATAGGAACTGCAAGGAAGTGTGGTGTTTATGCTTGGGGAGATAATGGAAAGCAAGACAATCAGAGTACATTCCAAGATTTTGACAAACAGTTGCCTGATTGCAAATAAATTTTATTTAGCTGCTACCTAAATCATGAAGAACGTATATGCTTCAGGTTCCTTTTAGCAAACACCAAAATAGCCCAGGCATCTGAACCTGCTCATATTTATAAAATAAGAAAGTGATGTTTTCAAAGTACAGGATGCTTGTACAAACAGAAATATTATTTACATCGATCTTGTTAATTGTTAAATCTTGGCAATGTTATAAGCTCGAAGAAAACTTTAGGGGTCCAACAGAAATGCGCTCCCCCTTTTCCTCCAAAACAACTTTACCAAAGCAATGTGCCTTTTTACATACCATCACCGTAGTTGTATCGTTAAAAAGTTTTGATTAAAAAAAAACAAAACCACATGCTGCAAATTATGAACCTGTGTAGGCATGGTACCTTGGTAGAACTAAACAAACAAACAAACAAACAAACAAAGGTCTTGCATAACAACAGAGGTGCTGCAAGGTTACAACAAGATTAAACTAAATCTCCAAAGAGATTCCCCCACAGCCTAAAGAATAAAATATCCTGAAAAAATAAGCATATACGCTATATAAGACTTGTTTTGGTAGCTTAAGAGGCCAAACCGGTAAGAAATATTGCACTACGTGTCTGCACTTTCCTTAGAGTGTTGTACTCTAAATAACTGAATATAAAATAAGACAATATTTAAAATCTTAATTAGGACCGCCAATAAATAAAACTAAATTACACAGATGTCATACTAAATACGACGGATTTTCTCGTCCTTCCATTTTCTCGCATCAACCCCTGCGAGGTAGTTTAGGCCGAGTGATTGCCCAGGGTTGCACAGTAGCCGTTACAGTTGAATGGGGATTTGAACTCAAACCTCTCCAGTACTAGTTCAGCACTGCTCGCTACACCATACTACTTCTCTGATTATTATTCAACTTTCCAACCAAAATACTGGCTTCCAAAGTACCCGCTTTACCAAAAGACTATATGGATGGCATGTAAAATTCCATCAACATATGTATAGCAACGATACAGCACAAACGATACAGCACAAAAGAAATGTGCATCATAAAGTATTATTTCATTAGTTTGGGATAATTAGCATTTACCACAACCCTATCGCTCATCCACTGTCACCTGCCACCCCTTTGCCTTCACAGAATCAGCCTCTCCGTCAGATGGCTATCCAGCCTCTGATTAAAAATCTCCAAACATGGAGAACCCACCACCAGTTGAGGAAGCTTGTTCCACAGAAAAACCCTCTCTAACTGTCAGGAATCCCTCAGCAGTGGGGTAGAAATAAAAAACAGGATTGTGTTTGTTTTTTTTGTTGCAGCTCTCTGATGAAACAGTGGATTGGCAGCTGTTTGTGCAGATAGTCGAGGCGGCACATTGCCCTGTGAAGCGCGACTGCTGTGACTATTGTAACCAGATATCATACCATCAAAAGTACAGCTTCTTGAGGGGTGCCGGATCTGTCAATTATGATAAACACTCTGGAAAGGATGACACCGCTCCCAGAGAGTAAAAGAATCTCCAAATTTAAAATTTAAGGTTACAAATTTAAAATTTAATAATAAAACTTCTCTAAATCAGCACTGATCGCTTCAGTTGTCTTCCCTTAAGCTATATATGTGTGCACAATATTTGTCTACCTGCTTGAGTGTGGGGGCCTTCCCACTCTATAGTGAGAATCAGACTTTTCCTCTGCCTGTGTTCTCAGGGGCATCTATGAGTAGAGGGAGAATAAAACATGGTTGTAAAAAGAAAGGCGCTCAAGAAGTACAAGTTCAATGCACCCTACCCCTCCACTTGGATGTGAAACTGTTTCATAGGATTGAGGGTAGTAGCTCAGCAGATGCCCAATTGGGCTTTAATCAGAGCATGGTGCATCCAAAAGCAATTTTGGATTTAAATTTTGGGAGATCTGTAGCTATATCTATGATTAGAGACACCGTTGGAACCTGTAATGCAGCTCTGAGGAACTGAAGAAATATGGAAATGATGGCAGACTGGGATTACTCTGTAAAAAATCTATAGATTACAAAAAGATGTGAATCTTTACAATTTGTCTGGACAACTAAGTGGACATGAGTTCCAAATAACAAGAAAGAGATACTAAGGCATCTGCATAGGTAATTTTTCCCATGTGTTCGGATTGTTCTTTCTATAAAGATAACATTCTAAAGTAAATCAGTTTGATTTATATTGTAATTAGATGTGTAACAAATTGTACAGCAGTAAAGGGGCTACATTTTTAATAAGTAGTACATACACTGTTTTGTTTTGAGCCAAATTTGAAGCTTTTCACTTTTTGAGAGGAGAGGAAAGTCACCTACATAGATCGCCCTGTAAGAACTAGTGGGTTTGAATCTGGCTATCGTACGGTTCATAGAAAGAAAATTGTATTCTTATTTTAGTATTTTATTTTGTTAAAATATTAATATCCAGCTTGCTGATTCAGTGGAGAATTATGGTTATTTGAACAGTTACATTTATTTAGTCATTGTCTAGGCCAACTTTCCCATTATTAAAACCAGAGCCATTAAAGCAGTATGAACATTAAAAACTCTAGGTAAAACAAAATCAGATGTTTGCAATAAATGCGTTATGAACTGTAAACATATTGGTTGTGGAAGGTCTAAACCATGTTGTAGAATCCAGCACTGGGGAAAGCCCCGAGTAAGTACAAAAGATTAGATTTCCCCCACATATTGAAGGGCATGACACGAAACAAGTGTGCTGTTAGAATTAGGTAAAGGGGAATTGTTCTCCCTCATAGGATACATTTTCTGGCCACAACCTGGTAAATTTGGTTCTTAACACCTAGTACAATTTAGATGGAGATTAAATGAAATATTAGGTGGTGATGATTAGGTCTATGATTAGGTGGTTGGCAAGTTAATAAATAAATAAGTAATATTGTTTGAGAACTGTTAGAGCATGGGCACATAAGAGCCTCATGTTGTCTCACTAATGCGCACTCGAGATCAAACAGCCATGCTATCGGCCTATTCTTACATCAGTCCCTATGCATTTTAGCCGGGCATTTCTTAGGGTTTATATAAAATGTTGCCTGAAGATTTAATTATCCAACTGTAAATTATTACTCCTGTGTTTAGAAAGCATTAAAATCGGGGTGGCTGAATAATAATAAAAGGTTGGCTTTCTCCAATGTATTAGTAAATGTTAATTATCCCAAACTAATGAAATAACAATTTATTATGCATAATTTTATTATGCAATATCAATGCTATACATATATGGTAAAAGAGTCTAATTTGCATTAGAAGAATTTACTTGAGTCCCTTATTGTAAGCTATCACAAAAAACAGCTAATTAGATAAAATAATCCAGAATACAAAAGTGAGGAGCAAAAGATTCGATTTGTCTCACATATTGAAGTCTGCAGAATTATAAAGTATTTTAAATAATGGAATTTGAGAATGGTTTTGGATGCATGTGAACTGTTTATACAACGTAATGCTGAACCCGAGAAAAAGAGACAAAAAAGAAATTCGAAAAGAGGATGACTTAAGAAATTTACCAGGAATTTCTCTCATAAAATAAAATATCTTACAACACTTTCCGTGATAACGCTAAAACAAATGGAAGTAAAACAAAAAGCTTGCTATAAATTCTAATCTCTATAAAGGCCATGATGTATTATTGACAAAAATAGAAAAATAGGAAGCAAAATTTGGCTAAAAATTACAGAAGAACAAAGATGGATTGTGTTGGTCCTATAACAATAACGGTGGTTATGGAAGCTATAAAAATTAAATCGGAAAAAGTGCCTGGATCAGATGGCTTACCAGATATTTATTAGAGGAATGCTAGATGAAGATTTGGTAAATGCTAATTATCCCAAACTAATGAAATAATACTTTATGATGCACATTTCTTTTGTGCTGTATCGTTGCTATACATATAGAAGAGTTTAGTTGTACCCCTTATTGTAAACTATCACAAATGGCCGCTAATTAGATAAAATAAATCCAGAATACAAACATGGAAGAAGAATTACAAATTTTCTCAACACCAGAAAACCTGGCCTATCAAAAATTATAATTGTTACATAAAAGCACTTTTACATAATCTGACTTTTCAGTATCTGCCATCAAATAATATGTTCACATAATGTAACACCGGAAGCTCTGCGGAGAATGCCTCTTTCTGATGTCTAACTATAATCATTAGGATCGGGGGGGGGGGGGGTGTGCGCTGCAGTAAGGGGATCCCTAACCCTGGAGTCAATGTTGATGGAATTTTACATGCCATCCATATAGTCTTTTGGTAAAGCGGGTACTTTGGAAGCCAGTATTTTGGTTGGAAAGTTGAATAATAATCAGAGAAGTAGTATGGTGTAGCGAGCAGTGCTGAACTAGTACTGGAGAGGTTTGAGTTCAAATCCCCATTCAACTGTAACGGCTACTGTGCAACCCTGGGCAATCACTCGGCCTAAACTACCTCGCAGGGGTTGATGCGAGAAAATGGAAGGACGAGAAAATCCGTCGTATTTAGTATGACATCTGTGTAATTTAGTTTTATTTATTGGCGGTCCTAATTAAGATTTTAAATATTGTCTTATTTTATATTCAGTTATTTAGAGTACAACACTCTAAGGAAAGTGCAGACACGTAGTGCAATATTTCTTACCGGTTTGGCCTCTTAAGCTACCAAAACAAGTCTTATATAGCGTATATGCTTATTTTTTCAGGATATTTTATTCTTTAGGCTGTGGGGGAATCTCTTTGGAGATTTAGTTTAATCTTGTTGTAACCTTGCAGCACCTCTGTTGTTATGCAAGACCTTTGTTTGTTTGTTTGTTTGTTTGTTTAGTTCTACCAAGGTACCATGCCTACACAGGTTCATAATTTGCAGCATGTGGTTTTGTTTTTTTTTAATCAAAACTTTTTAACGATACAACTACGGTGATGGTATGTAAAAAGGCACATTGCTTTGGTAAAGTTGTTTTGGAGGAAAAGGGGGAGCGCATTTCTGTTGGACCCCTAAAGTTTTCTTCGAGCTTATAACATTGCCAAGATTTAACAATTAACAAGATCGATGTAAATAATATTTCTGTTTGTACAAGCATCCTGTACTTTGAAAACATCACTTTCTTATTTTATAAATATGAGCAGGTTCAGATGCCTGGGCTATTTTGGTGTTTGCTAAAAGGAACCTGAAGCATATACGTTCTTCATGATTTAGGTAGCAGCTAAATAAAATTTATTTGCAATCAGGCAACTGTTTGTCAAAATCTTGGAATGTACTCTGATTGTCTTGCTTTCCATTATCTCCCCAAGCATAAACACCACACTTCCTTGCAGTTCCTATGCAGTTTGAAGACATAGCGCTGGTGGAAAAAAACCTCTGCCTTCACAGGCAGTGTCTTCACAGAAGTCCTGATTAGAGACAAGCAAGCTGATAATGTTAGACCCTCCCCGGCCCCCCCCCCACCCCAAATGCTAAGAAAGGAAAGGACAGGCAGGAAAATGTTCATCTGTGACAGTTTATCTTTAATCTGTTACTCCTTCAGATCCACAAACTGCTTTTAGACATGTGGTATAGTTGCAAGGGGGAAATGCCTGTTTTTTTCAGAGGACCGGACACAGTACAGAAATCGTTAAGACACACGTCCTGTTTTTGTTTTTTGTTTTTTTTTGGAGGGATCTCTTATCAATACTAAAACAGATACAGGGACCTCAGCCTAGTCCCACCCCAGCCTACCCCCTTATACATCTTCAAGAATAACGGAATCTTAAAGTCTGCGCTTTAAGACTCATTCATTTCATTTTAGAGGATTAGCACTATGTTCCCCTTAACCCCCTGCTTTGTTCTAAAGAAACCCTAAGTGCAATTGATAAGCAAGCATTTTGCTTTTAATTTTTTCTCCACAACTGCATTCAGAGCGGTGTTTCCAAGATCAGTGTCTAGCACTCTGACCTCTATACCAAGCTGACTGACTAAGTTGTCTCTATCTGTACAAACTGTTGTTCAGATTGCTGGCAGCAGGTTTTCAGAACGTGTAGGAATATTGCTGTTATCGGGTATAACTTTGTTTAAACATTGTATAAAAATCCAAATAAATACAATTCTTGATTAAACACTCCGTGTTGAGAATATTTTGGGGGGAGGTGGAGGGGTCTGTGCTCTTTTACACTCTGTCTATGTTGTGGTATTTATTATTTTGTGAGTTTTCAGCAGTACGAGTTGTGGCATTAACACAAGACTATAAAACAAAAGTATGGGAGAGGAGGGGGGAGCCTGCTTTTGTAGGGTAGCAAGAGATGTCCCAGGAATAGCATCTAGGAAAAAAGACACGGAGCAGAAAACTGAGCATGTAATTTGGTCCTAGATAGAAGTTGGGTGTGTGTGTATGTGTGTGACTAGATTGATGTTGTGGTAATGAGGAACTTTCTCCATCTGTTATTTACCCCATTGGAAATTTTTCCTCCCTTCCCTAGGTCCGTTAAGTCCTGGTATAGAAAAAAGTCAGGCCTTTGTATTATGCCCATCTTTTCCCCCTACGCAGGCTTGGGGAGGGCCATTTTTTGCTTGGTGAAACGACTTTGAGACAAAAGTTAAACGCTCCCCCTTTCTCCATTTCCACGGCTCCAGTCCACATCAGATCTCCTTTAGCTGCTTTTAAGACCCAAATTATTGAGTTGGTGTTCCAATCACAAGATCTTCCCTAGAATGTAGATCTAATTCTCAGTGAGATGGTGATCCTCCATGCGGCTTACCATGGCAGATTGCGAGTGAGAGCCCTGACAACCTAAGGCTTCCTTGTACACAAAAATACCACTGCGTAGAAAATCTCAGCCCTGGAATTAAGATCACTGGGAGAGGCCTGCCTGGCTATCCCAGTAACCAAAGAAGATTATTTGGTGGTTGCATGAAAAAAGGGCCTTTTCAGCAGCAGCCCCATACTTGTGGAACAATCTCCTCTGGGTTGTACACCTGAACCTCGCGCTTTCGGTCCTTACTAAGCAGCTGTCAGCTTTATTTAGGATTGCAACGGATTAAAGTAGTCCTACATTGTGGTTTTAAAATTTGCTTCTGTATGTATTTTATATGATATATTTTATGTATTTTCTTTATATTGTGAATCTTCTTGGGCACCCACTCTCCAAAAATAAATCAGTCAACTCGGATACTCTCACATCATTGACTGTATACAGCTAGCTGCTTTCAGGCTCTGTGTATGGAGGGGGGGGGGAGGCCTGCTACTTTGAAATTAACAAGAATAAAAACTTCATGTTGATCAGTTTTAAGAGTCCACAACAGAAGAAAAAGCCATTACTCGTACCCACCCTTCTACTAACCACCCCAAAACACACTCCCTGGACAGCCAAGCTACAGCAAACCACAATCACACTCCCTGCCGTTTCGGGGGGGGGGGGAGCCTAACCAGTCTTTTCCTTTCTGACATATGTGAGCTATTCAGTAGGCAAACTGGCTGAGCAATTCCTTAGAAAGCCAGATCATACAGGCTGAGAGCTATGTGTTTGAATTGAAATATATATTCATCCAGACTCTACAGTAGATATGCCGGTGTGGTTTCCATGGGGCAGAGGGTCCAGCAGCAGGATGCCTCCCCCCTTTCTCCCTTTTTGAAAGGCAGTTCCCAGCCAGAGCCCCCCACACTCATTGGCACGTTTAAATGTTGGTAGCATGCGCACTCCTGGAGTTCCAAAAAAACTCTCCTAACACCCCTGGCACACTCTCTGAGATTTCTTCCAGCCACACAGAGAACCCTTTGGAGCCCCAGAGCACTCCCTATGTGTAAATCTGTACAACAGCCCGCTCTGCAGGACTGGCTTTTAGCATCAAAGATCCAAAATTAATACATGTTGTTATTTTAATCAGGCCACAGTTGGATACTGAGTGTATAGGGAAGAAATGCAGAGGTGCTTTTTTACATACACTCACCTGACTCCCCCCCCACAAAAAAAACCCCTACCATCCCTTCCACACTCTGAGACTTCTTCCAGCGACACAGAGAACTCCTCGGAGTCCCAGAGCACTCCCTATGTGTAAATCTGTACAGCAGCCAGCTCTGCAGGTATGCTTTTTTAGCATCAAAGATCCAAAATTAATTCGTTTTGTTATTTTAATCAAGTCGTAGTTGGATACTGAGTGTAGAGTAGGTGCTTTTTTTGTTTTACATGCTGGTAATAATGATATTGCCTTTAATTGACACAAATCTAGTGCATGGAGAGATACATTCAAAGTGGGTTGGATAATTTAAAAAAACGATTTGAAATATCCTGGATCTACCATTTAAAAATCCAGTCAGACCCTGCGCGGTCTCTGCACATCGTTTAATATGTGTTGGGAGGGGGGGGGTTAACTGAGGGGCAAGGTTGAGAGATATGCAAAGGATTCCATTGCAAACCGTGTGTTTGAAGGAGAGAAAATAAATCAGGCATCTGTGTATCAGGAGCACAGGGCTGTTTTTTTAGCACCAAAGATCCAAAAATAATATGTTTATTTTAATCAGGCTATGATACTTTGAAATTAACAAGGGTAGAAAATACAGCCATTGCTTAAGCATCCACCCTGGACATTCTGTTGACCTAAGTGATGAACCCAGCAGATATTCCCCAACAATAGAAAAAAAACGTTGCTCATTACATCAAAGCACGCTTGCAGGACGATAAAGAAGGCTGCAGCAAAGCAATGTTATCTACCCAGGCCTTTCAGGGGGGGAAGAGAGGGGCAGCCCAAATTCAGCCACACACCATTAGGTCTCTCCACATCCTTTAATATGTTTAGTCGAGGAGAGGTTGGTCGGGGGGGAGCCAGGGCTGGAAGCTGACCACAAGGATTTCCTGATCAGAGGCTCTCAGTGCTGGCTGTATACACAGGATCTCTGTATCAAGAGCATAGGGGCTGGTACTTTTGAAATTAACAAGTATATTAAAAAAACACTGCTTAAGTGCCAACCATGGACATTCTGTTGAACTAAGTGATTCCCAGGCGAGAATCCCTCCACGGCTTTGTTTGTATGTTTTTTATTTGATCAGTTTTAAGAGGGGCAGTCAGAAATTCCTATATATATTTTTAGCCAGGCTGTTCTTATCTACACATGCAGCTGCACAGGCATTTCCGGACCTGTCAAGTTGATGAGGAAGTGTACCCCTACCGTACTACTCCGGGCCAAGCACCGAGCCCTGAGGTACCCCGCTACTCACCTCTCTCCAGTCTGATGAAACACCATTGACAACAACTCTTTGAGTGTGGTTCTCGAACCAATTCCCTAAATGCCTCTCGACAACCTCTCTATCCATGTTAACCTGCCACCCAGACACTATCCTTTGGCTACGGCCATCTCTAGATGTGCTTAAACACTTTGACCTGTGGGAAAAAACAGATGTAAAATAGGCACTGAGCCTTTCTGCTTTCTCTGCATCTTCCGTTAGAGTTTGTCCATCCGCACCCAACAGTGGGCCTATTGCCTCCTTTACTTTACGTTTGCTCCTCACATAACTGAAAAATCTTTTCTTGTTACTTCCAGAATAGACTTCTGTAACTCGTTCTATGCATTCCTATCCTTGTCCCTGACTAAGAAACTGCAACTGGTATAGAATGCAGCTGCCCAGGTCCTTACCAGGTCAACCCGGAGGGTCCATGTTAAGCTCCTGCTGAAACAACTTCATTTGCTTCCGGATCAGGTTCAAGGTATTGGTTTTGACCGTTAAGGCTTTACGTGGCTTGGGCCCTACCTACAGGACCGCCCACTTCCTTATGCCCCCTGCAGGGCACTCCGCTCTGCAGGTATGAATCTGCTGAGGGTCCCAGAGCCTGGCCTCAAACAAGGCCAGGGCAAGGGCCAGGGTCTTTTCAGTCCTGGCCCCTACCGGGTGAAACGAACTCCCGGATGAGCTATGGGCCCTGACAGGGCTCTCTGAGTGCCGCAGGGCCTGTAAAAGGGGGCTCTTCTGCCAGGTAAGAGTTCTAGGAATTCTCCCCCACAGACCCCAAAAAGCCCAGGAAACATTTCACAGGTGAGAGTTCTAGGTCTGCTCCCAAGAATAGAAAGTAACGGGTACTGGTGACTGGGGAATCCCTGCTGAGATGCGTAGAGGCCGAAGTGTGTAGACCAGACTTGTTGTCTTGAGACGTCTGCTGCCTACCTGGTGCACATATCAGGAATGTCACAGAAAGGCTGGACAGGTTCATCAAGCCCACAGATCATGACCCCTTCCTTCTCATCTATGTAGGAACAAATGATACTGCCCAGCACAGCATGGAACATATTAAGAAAGACTTCATGGATCTTGGGGGAAAGGCAAAGGGCCTGGCAGCACAAGTCGTGTTTTCATCAGTCCTTCCTGGAAGTGGCCGTGGCCTAGGAAGGGAGAGAAAAATCACGCAAGTAAAGGACTGGCCACGTCACTGGAGTCGTCGGGAAAGGTCTGGATTTCAGGATCATGGTCTACGATGTCAATATGAGGGGCTACTATCAGGAGACGGTGTGCACCTCACAAGGGATGGGAAGAGTATTTTTGGGAGAACCCTTGCACACCTGGTGAGGAGGGCTTTAAACTAAATCTAAAGGGGGTTCGAGACATACATTCAGAACCAAGGTGATGGCAAGAACTGAAGATGGGAAGATCGCAAATCTACAGAGAACAGCAGATAAGCAGGGAACTAGTAACTTACAAGGAAGTTCAAAAACCAAAACCATGAGGCACACAAAGGGTGGATTGCAATGTCTCTACACTAATGCACAGAGTATTCAAAACAAGCAGGTGAAACTAGTAGTCCTAATAGAGGAAGGGGGCTATGGCCTAATAGGAATCACAGAAACGTGGTGGGATAATACAATTGGAATACTAGAATTGAGGGGTACAATCTATTCAAAAGGGATAGACAAGTAAAGAAGGGGGGAGGTGTAACAATATATGTTAGGAATCTGTATACTTGTGAAGAAATACAGGTGCCTGAGCATGAAAGTTCAATTGAGTGTATTGGGGTAAATATAAAAGGAGTAGGAAATGAGAGTGGTATTATTGTGGGGGCCTGCTATAGACCACCAAGCCAGTCAGAGGACTTGGATGAGATACTCCTAGACCAAATTACATAATTCTCAAAGAGGGGGAAAACAGAGGTCATGGGTGACGTTAATTACCCGGATATGTGTTGGAAAACCCACTCTACTAAAAATACAAACTCCATTAATTTCTGAACTTGTCTTGCTGACAGCTTCATTTCCCAGAAGGTAGAGAGGGCAAAAGGGGCTCTACTATTTTAGACTTGATTGACATCAGTAGGGAAGAACTGGTAGATGAGGTGGAAGTAGTGGGCACACTTGGTAGTAGAGACCATGTGATTCTGGAATTTTCAATCATGGGAAAGAGAAAACCTTTATGTAGTTGGACGTATACATTGGACTTTAAAGGTATGTTGGGTAGAGTCCTGTGGTCAGAAAGACTTAAAGAGATGAGAGTCCAAAAAGGCTGGGAGTTTCTTAAAAGTGAAATACTGAAGGCTCAATCACAAACCATTCGCTTGGGAAGAAAAGATGGAAGGAGCCGAAGGAAGCCAACTTGGCTCCGTAAGCAGTTATCAAAAGATTTGAGGAATAAAAAAGCGTCATTTAGGAAATGGAAGAAAGGCCTTATTACCAAGGATGAGTATAAACAAATAACCAATAACTGTAGGGAGAGTGTTAGAAAAGCTAAAGCTCAGTATGAACTTAGACTAGCAAGAAGTGCTAAACATAACAAAAAAGTTCTTGAGTTATATTTCAAGTAAGAAAAAAAGTAGAAACACTGTAGGACCACTGCGAGGACAAGAAAGTGAAATTATAACAGAATGATGATGATGAAGAGAGGGCTGAACTGCTTAACTCCTATTTCTCCTCAGTCTTCTCTTGTGAGGGAAATAGCGCTCAATTAGGCAAAAACGTAACACAACACGGGGGACGGGAATGGTGGCCTAGGATCACTGTTGGAGCAGTCCACAAACACCTAGGGCCTTTCCACACAAGGACCAATGTTGCCAATTGGTCCCGCAAAGTGGAAACGCTATTTTTAAAAGTGCAATCTTGGCGTTACGCATACCTGCTTTTTTAGTGGAATTCAGTAGCGTTTCATTTGTTTCCCACAGGTTTCCGGTCTCGCAAAAATCACTAGACAGGAAGCGATTTTTTCTGTGCTTGGTCCCGCCCCTGGCCGTCAATCAAACGTACAGCCAATGGGCGGTTGTTATCATGCCCCGAGAAAGCCCCTTTCCCTCTAAGAACTTTTTAAAAACACACACACACAAACGTTGCAACGAATATGCCTTGATTCTTCCTAATGTAGAGACCCATCTAGCTAGCAGCTGGCATGTGAGCTGATGATTCATCATTACCACGCTCCCCCCGAGTGAAAAGAAAAATCCCACCCCCCGCACGGGCGCGATTTTCGGCTGAAAATAAAGGGAACTTGCAAACGGGGCTGTGTTGTGCTTGGGGACTTAGGGGAGCTTTAAAGCACTTCTGTGGAGGGACTGTAGCTGGAGAAGCCTCGCTGAGTGAATGAAGGCTCGCTGGTTCGTTGCTTTCTGCTCGCTCCAAGCAAAAAAAATGGCGATCGCTTCGCCGGAAGTTCAGAGGAGAGAGCCAGGGGGAGGGACTTTGTTGGAACCGCAACAATGGGAACGCACAGGTCTTTTTCACTACTGTTGCAGATTGTTTGCAAGAGTGTAGCACTTTTCAGAGGGTGAATCCACTTTTCCCGATTTAGCTTTAAGCGCTACAACGAATCGCTTTTTGCAGGACTGTTTCAGGAGTGTGGCAGATTGTGTGCGACGTTTTGCAGAACTGCAAATGAGTAGCGTTTACAATTTGCAAGCCTTCTGCTACTTTGAAGTCGTGCGGAATGGCCCCTAGTTTCTTTAAATGAAACAAAGCCAGATGAATTCCATCCAAAGGTACTAAAATAACTTGCAGATGTCATCTTTGAACCTCTGTCCATTATTTTTGGCACTACTTGGAGAACAGGTGAGGTGCCAGATGATTGGAGGCGGGCAAATGTTGTTCCCATCTTCAAGAAAGTTCCGGGTAACTACCAACCCGTCAGCTGGCAAAACTTTGTAACATATCATCAAATATTTGGGCCTTGAGCAGGTGTCAATAGGGACAAATGTAAAGTTCTGCATTTAGGTAGGAAAAACATATCTACACCAATATAGGATGGGGGAGACTTGTTTTGACAGTATGTGCAAAAAGGATCTAGGAGTCTTAGTAGACCATACAATTAACATGAGCAGTGTGACTCGGTGGCTAAAAAGGCAAATGGTATTTTGAGCTGCATCAAACTGGAGGTTTACTGTGCTCTGGTTCGGCCTCACTTGGAGTACTGTGTTCAGTTTTGGGCACCACAATTTAAGAGGGATGTAGACAAACTGGAGCGTGTCCAGAGGAGGGCAACAAAGATGGTGAGGGGTTTGGAGACCAAGATGTATAAGGAAAGGTTGGGGGAGCTTGGTCTGTTTAGCCTAGAAAGGAGACGACTGAGAGGAGATCTGATAACCATCTTCAAGTATTTAAAGGCTGCCATATAGAGGATGTAAAGAAAAAAAATCAAGGTCAGTGGCACCCTCCAATCAGCAGTCAGAACCCGAATCTGTGTGGGTGGGGTAAGACAATACCTGAAGCTGAAAACATGCTGGGCTGGTGTCTTGGCCATTCTGTGGTCTGAGTACCAGGTGGTCAGTTCACCAGGAAACAACCATGATGGCTTCTGTTGGATATGCGAGGTAGCAGAGGGCTGAGCTTGGGGTCTGGAGCAGGATCCAAACAGCCCCGAAGGACAGCCAATGAACTGCCAGGTTCCCAACTGCGGGTCCAACCGCGGAGTCCAATCAGCCTTCGCTAATCCATTCAAGGCTCAGCCAAGGGTGTGTCCACCTCTGCCCATGTGTCTATATTGGGGGCTTGTCCAGGCAAACCCCCAGTCAGTATCGTTACTTCCAACCTGGAATCACTATAAGAAAAAAAGAGCTGTAATGTACGACTGCACCTCGCTTATTCCCTATCGAACCCGCTATACAATACTGGCAACGAGGATGGGATACTAAGGGAAGCGAAGCTGTTCCTGCACGCATCTGGACAGAGCCCTGCCATCCAAGGGGGGTCCTCTGCCAGCTAAAAGCATGAATCCAGCAGCACCCGACCTGTGTTGTGGCCACTGGAGCGAAGCCCAGACGCCTGAAGGGGGGACCCTCCGCCAGCTGGAATGGCTCGAGCCGGGCCGGCAAGCAGAGAGGACGCACGCCGCAGCATGGCTACCTTAGGGCAGATTGAGCCATTCAGCTCCAGCCGCCCCAACCGATGGCGAAGCGATGAAAAGCGCTTCTGCAACTTCCTCACGGCCAACGGCATCACCGATGCAGCAAGGAGACGGGCAGTGTTCCTGAGCACGTGCGGGGCCGCCACGTTTGACTTAGCACAGGACTAAGATCCTCCGCCATCCCCAAGAGCACTACAACCCACAGCCAGGGGAGATCGCATGGCGGCATATCTTCTACCAGCGAGGACAGCGGAAGGAGAGTCCATTGCTGAATTCACCGCCATACTCCGCAACCTTGCCCGAGACTGCCAGTTCTCCAATCTCTAGGAGGCGCTCCAGGATCATTTTGTGTGCGGCCTCCGGGACGAGGCCACCCAGTGTCAGTTGTTTGGAAAGAAGGGGCTGACCTTCAAAGACGCGATGGAAGACGTCTCCGATGCTGAGGCCGCTAACCGTAGCGCCAGGGCCATCCGAGGCCACGAGGCGCCACCAGTTGCACAGCTTACAACCGCCGTCCATCATGAGGACCTGAGTGAGGACGATGGGGACAAGGAGACCCAGGGGGACCACAATGAGGTTCGCCCTGAAGTCCCACATCGGTGCAGAGCTGGACAAGCTCCTGGCACAAGGCGTGCTGGAGCTCGTGCCAAATGCATGCTGGGAAACCCCAATCGTGACCCCCATCAAGCCGAATGGGGACATCCGCATCTGTGTGGGCTACAAATGTATGCTGAACAAGGCACTACAGCAACACGCATACCCAGTGCCGGTAATCGGCCATCTCCTGGCATCGCTGGCAGGGGGCAAGGTATTTGCCAGATTCAGCTTGGCTCAAGCCTATCAACAAATGCCCGTCAACAGGGCAGTAGCAGAGGCTCAGACAATCGTTACCCACCGATGGGCGTTTAGAGTCAAACGCTTACAGTTCGGGGTCAGCATCGCCCCCAGAATCTTCCAGAACCTCATGGAAGATCTCCTCAAGGGAATTCTGGGGGTGATTCCGTATTTTGATGACGTCCTCCTGGCGGGGAGCACAGTCCTGGAACTCACCAGCCGGTTCAGGGAGGTCCTGTGCCATTTCGCTGCGGCTGGGTTGAAGGTGAGGTGAGAGAAATGCCGCCTGGGCGTCCCCGAGGTGGAGTTCCTCATGTTCTTCATCGATGCAGCAGGAGTCCACCCGACTGGGGACAAGGTGAAGGCCATCCAGAACGCGCCACCATCGAAAACGAAACATGACCTCCAAGCCTTCCTGGGCCTCCTGAACTTTTACCACTCATTCCTGCCCTACAAGGCCACCGTTGCAAAGCCTCTGCACAGTGTTCTCGACAAGAAGACCCCTGGGTCTGGGGTCCCAAACAGAAGGCCACTTTCGACTCAGTCAAGCGTCTTCTCATGTCCGACAGTGTACTGGCACACTTCAACGAGACACAGACAGTCGTTTTGTCCTGTGACGCCTCACAACACAGGATCGGTGCCGTCCTAAGCCACTGCCTGCCCGATGTCTCCGGTGTCCTTCTATTCATGGACATTGTCCCCAAGCTGAGCGAAACTACGCACAAATCTACAAAGAGGCGCTCGCTACCGTCGCAGGAATAAAGGAAACAGTTCAGTGACCTGAGCTTGGTGAACAAAGACAAGGTATGCCAGCCTTTACTGAATGACTACAACCCTGGAATGGCTACTGCTGTTGCAAAAGTTCTGGTGAAAGCTGGGTCAGTTATAGCTAATTTTATCATTACATCATGTTAATTCTCCTATTTTGAGTTTGGTTTTATTTGACATTTATATGGAAACCTTTGTTGGGTTGCCAAGATCTTATGGCTTGTACTTTTTTGAATGCCAATAAAGGTGACAATGACAGTGGCTGCTTCCACACTCTTCTTGACCAGGACTGGGGCATCCACGTTAGTGGTCTGCCTCTCCAGCCTCCCTCGAAGCACGGAAACCAGCTCCTCCTGGAACGTGCTGCCTGTCATCAGAAAGTTCAAGAGCCACTGGTCATCGCTCCAAACCGAGATGACTAAGGGCCATTTCGCACAGAGCTCAAAGTGGCTATTTGGTTGCTGTTTGCGAAATCGCTACTTTAACTAGCGAAATGTAACTAGCTGTGCCCGTAACGCACAGCTGCAGTTTTTGCGGAATTTAGCACTTTCACTTCTCGTCACTTTCGTAACCCACAGGCTTCCGGTCTCCGTCTTATCGCTACAAAGGAGGTCCCTTTTTAGCGCTTCTGGCCTCCCGTGCCCGTCAATCAAACTGCAGGCACACCTTTGACCTCGACCCTAAAGCCGGACTTGTCGGGGTTCCCTTTAAAAAAAACAAAAAACCAGGAAACCCCGTAGCAACGCGTCATCGTCAAATCATTGGTGCTGTTGGAACGTGTTTTCTATTGTTTTCTATGAACCAGAGGTTGATGCATTGATATGTTTGATAGGTTAATGCCCACCCACAGTACACGCCCACAGGTTACCTGCTTATATGCACCTAGGCAGACACGTGGTCGGCCTCACTCTTTGTTTGCGTAGCCTACTGCCCGCAGCACAGGTTAACGTTGCAATGGAGAGGATTATTTTTCAATTGTTGGCTCAGATGCTTGCGGTAGTCCAGCGAATCCATACCACCGTGCGGCATAGGAGGGCTGCTATCGAGGACTACCGAGAACGTATTGCCGGAACGATGACCACCAGTAGAAGACGTTCTCTACGGGCAACCATGGCGGCAAAGAAGCACTGGCAAGCTCTGGCAGAGGTCCGGTTCCCCAGACAGTTCTGGGTGGACGAAAGATCCTCTGACTGGTGGGAAAATTTTGTGTGGTCTCGCTGGGATGATGACCACTGGATTGCCAACTTTAGAATGTCTAGGGGAACATTTTTTGAACTCGTGGAGGCTCTACGTGGCCGCATGGAAAGGCAAGTCACTGGCATGCGGCGCCCCGTTCCAGTGGAAAAAAGGGTGGCAGCCGCATTGTGGTACTTGGCCACCCCTCAGTACTTCCGGACAGTAGCCTAGCAATTCGGACTCGGAGTCACAACGGTTGGCGATATCCTTAAGGAGTTCTGCCTCGCCATGGAGGCGGAATTGTTCAGCAAAGTGGTGTGCCTCGGAGACCACCTTGGAGTGGTGAGTGTCATTCTATGCCCTTTTCCCTTTAAATTTTTTTTTCTTGTTTGACAGGTGAGCAACGAATACGCGATGCACCCCATGCTAACATGCCATGGTTTTTTCCCTTATTCCAGAGTATGGACGGGTTTGCCAGGCTTGGATTCCCGCATTGTTTTGCGGCCGTCGATGGAAGCCACATCCCTATCCGTGCACCCGGGGGGAGCATAAAGGAGTACGGGAACAGGAAGGACTTTTGTTCTGTTCTCCTGCAAGGAACTGTGGACTTCTCCGGACGGTTTATAGATGCCGAGGTGGGGTGGAGTGGCAGGAGGCATGATGCCCTTGTTTTCAGGGAATCTAACCTCAGGAAAGCCATGGACGAAGGGGTCTTTGTTCCAGGAAACCCCACCGCCACCATTGAGGGTGTGCGTGTGCCGGCGTTGGTGCTCGGGGACGGAGCCTACCCATTACGCCGCTGGCTCATGACTCCCTATAAGCGGCCAAGGACAGACGTGCAGAGCCACTACAACCTCAGTCACTCCCGGGCAAGGAATGTAGTGGAGCGTGCCTTTGGACGTTTGAAGTCACGGTTCCGTTGCTTGATGTCACGACTCCATGTGCATATAGACAATGTGACTCCGCTGATCATCGCATGTGTCATTTTGCACAACATCTGCGAGGACAAGGGACATAACATCCCCTTCCCTGTGGATGAACCTGATCCTGTAGTCCTTGAGGACACACAAGACATCCCTGAAGCAAGGAAAAAAAGGATCTATGCGGAGGGGTGCAAGGTTCGGGACGCTATAGCCACCCACATCTACAGAAACAGGAGGCATGTTTGATTGTTTTTTCTACTCTGGTGTTAAATAAAGTTTTATGTTCTTTGTTTAACCTTGTCTTGTGCGGTTTGTCTACTTAGCCAGCAAAAAAACGGGGATTCTCTGGTCCAAAAGCACTTTGACAGCCCTAAATGCTAACTCCCCGCTGAAATTGACAAACACAATACGGAAGCGCAGAACAGGGAAAGTTTGGGGAGGCGGGTAGCCAGGAAGTATTGGCGACCCCTGTCAAACTGGAGGATCAATCCACTTATGTTCCAAGGAATAATTTCATTGGTGGGCAGCTTTGATACATTTAAAATAGGGGTGGTCGATCGGAGCAACGCATGTTCGTTCCCTAACGGTCATTCCGAAGATGCCGAAGCCACGGAAGGGCTCCTTCTGGCAGCGCGCCGAGGCTGAGGCACTTCTGGAGCTTGTTCTCCATTCAAAAAGTGTTGGCCGCCTTATGGCCAGCACCCACTGCCACACCAAGGGTGCTTACCTGGTGTTGGCATCCAAGCTGAGGGAGAGGGGCTACGTCCGGACCTGGGAGCAGGTCCGGACGAAATTTAAGAGGGTGAAGCTGGACTTCCTAAACAGTCTAGAACAGTGGGGGGGGGGGGGGTCCCGCAGCCAAGTGGGAGAACGGTCTTCCACGACCTGATGATCAAGATATGGGAGAAGGCTGGGAAGCCCCCCCTGGAGATGAGGAGGCATATGGGTGAGTGCTGCCCTCGTTGTGTTTTACCCTTAAGCATGCATGGAATGTCTAGATGCCTCTTTCCCCTACTGTCCCCAATGAAATTCGAGAAAGTATTAAGATGCTGTCAACCCCCTCTGACTTAGCCCGCCAGTACTGTAGAACCACTTTGGTAATGCGATTTGGCTCTGATTGTGGTGTGGCCATCAGCTGTGTTTCATCTTTGGTTTGTGTGCTTTTACTTATGATTTCTCTTTTTCTTCGCCCAGCCACACAATCACCATCCAAACTTGCAAAATTACCTGAGCGTGAGGAAGGGGAGGAAGAGGGACCTTCCACCTCAGGACAGGCTGCAGGTGAGAGTTTTATTTCTTTGAGGGAGAGCCATGTGTGTGTACCCCCATGGAGCCATAAGGGAGCCTGCTGTGATGCTTCCATTTGAAGTGTGATTGAATTCTTTATTTGATTTCTATAGCAGAAACTATGGAGGCAAGGATGCGTGCCATGGAGGCCAGGGTGACATCCTTAGAGGCAGAAGTGGCTGACCTAAAAGGGGAGATGGAGAGGCAGAGGCAGCAGAGGGAGGCGGAATAACGTAGGTTATGTTCCCCACTGCCCAACTCTTCTCACACTGTGGCTAAGGCCAATAAAAAGTGTATCCATGTAAACTCAAAAATTGGAAAATATGTGTGGCACTAATGTGTACTTTTTCTCCCTCCCCACACAGTTAAGAAGAAGGAGGACGAAGACCTGTTCCGCCGCAAAGTCAGGGGAACAATGGGACGGTTGTGCAGAAGAGTGAGGGAGATGGAAGGGGCTGGTGAGGGGAGCGGTGGGACCTGAGTGTTGTTTTCTGTTTGTGTTTTGGGGTAGGGGTTGGGGGGGGGGCTCCAAGTTTCATTCCCTAATTTTTTATCCCTGTTAAATTTATAAATTTGTTTTAAAAAAGTTGGCTTTCCTGGAGGGTGGTGGTGGTGGGGGGGGGGGGGGGTCCAAGTTACATTCCCTAATTTTTTTCCCCTGTTGAACTGTTTTTGAAAATAAAATGTTGTTGCAAATTTTCTGGAAAAGACTCCAGTGTGACTCCTTACACTCGCACACCTTTCACCCCACACTCCTAAAACACCTTTAACTGACACCCCTCCAACCTCCAACCCACACAACAGTACCAGAATAGACACAATCACTAGAGAGGGTACACAGAGACAGAGTCAAAAATATAAACTTTATTTAACAAACAAACAACAGCAAACACAGATAAAGTTAAATAGACAAACTAGGAGGGGGAGAACTTGTCCGCGGGTTTTATTATTCTCTTCCCGAGAACAGTCCTCCTTCTAGTTTGGGTCGAGGCATTCTGAGACGGGGTCGGTGGGGTGGGTGCTGGAGGTGGTGGTGTAGGTGTGGGTGGGGGGGGGACGTGTACGGTAATCTGAGGAGGGTTGGCCGTCTCCATTACCACGACCGCCCTCTCCATCAGTCTCCTTATCAGTCTCACCTCCTCCACGCTTTCGCGTAGGGATTGGTTTGACTCCCTAAGGATTGCCCGCAATTTTTTCCCCTCCTGGGCCACGAGGGAGAGCATTGCTTGGTCTGCGGCCGCGGCACGCCTTGACTCCTCCTGGCAGTGCTCAAGGATCCTTTCTCCAACGCTTGTTAAGATGGAGACGCGCCTCAGCCTGCCGCGTTCCCTCGCAAGCCTCTCCTCTGCTTGGAGAGCACCTCTAGGTGGTGAGCCGGCTGGACCCAGGGCTGGCTCATCATCATCGGAAAGGACCTCTGTTGGCAAAAAATGAGAAACAGAACTGTTAGTACCATCGAGACAGTCAAAACCCACCCTGGTGCACATGGTGGCCTTTTTTGGTTACATATTGTTAAACCAAGACTCTAAACAATGCCCGGGGAGCATATGGTTAGTGTTTGTTTGCCCATGGTGGGCTTTTTCCTTTGCCTACTTTCACAGCAAGACTCACAACAATGAAAAGGGAGCACACGGTTAGTGGCTTGCGACATTGTCCTGCAGCCATGGCTCGAAAGGAACAGTTCATGCACGCTCACCATCTTGGATCTGTATCCGCCTGCGCTGGGCAGGAGGTCCAGCCACCCCACGCTCCTCCTCCTCCTGCGTCCCGGGTATGAAATCTGCGAAGAAGAAAAAAAAAAGATCTAGGACCAAAGTGTGGCAAAGCAAGCTTCAAACCCTAAAGCAGCAACGTAGAGGGACTCTCTTCTGTCTCTTAGCAGTGCTGCTGCCCTGCACAAACAGAAAAGCACAAAGCAGTTAAACCCCCCCCCCCTTATTGCAACTGATACTTACCAACGTTTGTTGATGCCCCAGGATCACTGTCCTCGTCCACCGCTGCTGGAGACTCGAGGGGCCCCGTCCCTGGCATCTGTGTCTCTGTGGACAAGAGCAGAAAATAGTGAAAAAGGAGCAAGCATACAACCTGAACCACACAGCATGCTCCCAAAGTAGTGGCTACAGTACTGCAGAAGGCCTATGGCTGAGGCATGCTGCAAAACTTTTTGGGTTGTTGGTTAAACATAACCGTTTTAAAAAGCCACCATAGCAAGCAGTCCACAAACAGGCTAGCATATTATGCATTGCAACGAACACACGGCATACAATAGTGAAAAAGGAGCAAGCATACAACCTGAACCACACAGCATGCTCCCAAAGTAGTGGCTACAGTACTGCAGAAGGCCTATGGCTGAGGCATGCTGCAAAACTTTTTGGGTTGTGGGTTAAACATAACCGTTTTAAAAAGCCACCATAGCAAGCAATCCACAAACATCCTAGCATATTATGCGTTGCAACGAACACACGAGAAAACGATTCCCAAACGTCAGAACACACATTTGCTCGAAATTAAATATAAAATTAAAATAAAAGTGCTTACCGGAGGCAAGGGGCGTCTGCTGAGGAATCTCTTCTGGCTCCCCAGGAGCGATGGCGAGTAGGTCCAGCGTCACCATGTCCGCGCCTCATTGCTGGACCGGGGGTGGAGGCCGGACGGTGGACGAGGTGCCCTCACCGGGATCCTCCTCAGCGGGTGGTTCCTCCACCGGGGCAGCCGGCTTACGAACCACCTTCAGGCTCCTCCCGACACGCTTCGGCCTGCCGGCTCCGTCCCCGTCGCCGTACAGTGGGCGCTGCTCCTCGAAGTACGGGCAGGTTACTTTAGCGTTGCCGGAACCCTTATTGTGGTTCACGGCCCGCATGTACTCCGCCCGCATGGTCTTTGTTTTTGACCGGCATTCAAGGCCGGTCCTGTTGTGGCCCAGGGCACGCATCTTAATGGCCACTTGCTCAAACACCTCCCGATTCCTGTGTGAGGACTGGAAGGCGTCCTGGATTTTCTCTTCCGAGAAAATCGCGATCAGGTCCCTGATCTCCGCGTCCCTCCATGTTGGCCCCCTGCCGGTTGCCTGGACGGACGACGCTTGTGAAGAAGATTCCATGCTGCCTTCGCGAGTAGCTGAGCAAAATGGAGGTGCGAGGTGCAGGGTGCAACGGATCATATACCTTCCCGCACACAAAGACAAAGGGACTAGCCGGCTCCTGATTGGTGGAGGGCAGTAGGGGACACGCACATTGGCCACATGAGGTCACATGTCACGTTCAAAACTCCTCGCGCGGGAACAGGATCTGCCCCTAATGGCCAGATTAGCGCCCTTGTTGTTTGACTTCTCGCATGCGCTGATTCGTCTACACGCGAGAAGAGCAGTTTGTACATGCAGCGGGAGCCATTTTACTGAAATGTCCGCCATTACAAAAACGCATGCCGGTGTTCAACCGAGAGCAAGTGCAGCGGTACGCGACAGTTCCCCAATAATATTCACCAGCCAAAGCATAAATCAATGACATGTTACTGGCGAACGTTCGTTGGCACGCTCAGAGGAAAGTTTTTTAAAATGAACGGTGGACGGCGACTCCGCTTGCCGGAGGTCTAGCCGCCGATGGAAGGGGTTGTCCGCACCCAAGCACAACCACGTACACGGAACCACACAAAGACCCACTACACATAAACTGCCCCTCATGGTATCACCTCGAATCATATCTATTGAACCCCACTAATCTAAACAGGAGACTGCGAGCGGCGAACGTTCGTTGGCACACTCAGAGGAAAGTTTTTTAAAATGCTCCCTGTACGTTGACTCCGCTAGTACTGGCCGAAGGTAGACGGGGTTTTAAGCTTTGGGCCAATGTTGGGAACGTGACGGTGTGTGCTACTGTGCTTTTGAAATACTATTGTGGTGTCCGGGCAGAATTTCCGAAAGTGATCGTGCTAGAAAGCCAGTCGCTGTCTCGTTGCCTCGTTGATCTGTGCTCGGTCCGAGAAAAAAAAAATGGCGAACAGTTCGCCGGAAGTTTGGAGGAGAGGCTCGAGAGGAGGGACTTTGAAGAACCCGCAACAATGGTAACGCACAAGTCTTTAGCGCTATTGTCGCAGATTGGTTGCAGGAGTGTATCGCTATCCGGAGGGTGAATCCACTTTTCTGGATTCCCCTAGAAGCGCTACAACGAAGCGCTTTTTGCGGGTCGGTTTCAGGACTGTTGCAGATTGTCTACGATGTCGTGGGTTATGGCAAATTAGTAGCGTTTCCAATTAGCAACCATTGTGCTATTTTGAAGCCGTGCGAAATGGCCCAAAGTTTTCCCACCAGTTTGTGCTGCTTTTTTCGGTCCGCAGCCTCTTTGGGAAATGTACTGCAGGAAGCCCAAACCATCACCTGCTCGCAGTGCACCTCCTCCCCAGATGGGCCATCAACCACAGGCATGGCCCAGAAGAACACAGCGGATGTAAAAGGTACAATCATCCCTGGGGGTCCCAGCCATCAGGTTGACGATTTGCTCAACGGCACCAGAACGTCAATCAGCCTTTGATCTACCATTGGGTTCAGTCATTGCTATCCTCTCCTCTCACCCCAAGGCCGATACTGACAAGGTGTGGCGGGGGCGGGACTGGTGGGGACGATGGTGGTCGTGGTCATTAGGCAGGGTTCTGTTCAGCCAGTCAGCAAATGTTGCCAGGCAGAAGATGATGGTGATGATGATTTAAATTTATTACTCGCCTCCCCTCAAAGGCTCGAGGCAAGTTACAGCATTGTAGACTGGGGCAAGGGTGGAGCTGATCTTCGATGGAGAGAATCACAATGGGGGGCGGGGGCCAAAATGCCCCAGCCTTTCTAACACTGAATTTTTGTTATGGATTTGCATCACAACACAATTGTGACAATTTAAAAAAGAGACTTTCATATTTGGAGCAGGGATCCTGGGATACGAAAAGATGGCACTGGCAAATGATCGGTTGTCGACACCACTGACTTTGACAAGCCAAGCTGAGCAACAAGGGGGAAGACCCGACTTCCGGTCCACGTGCTGGCTCCTGGTTCTTCCTACCCAGAGGAGCCTCAACGGGGCTGCAATCCCTATCCTTCCCCTCTCCCCACAGACACCCCTGTGAGGCAGATGGGGCTGAGAGCTCTGAGAGAACAGGGATGGGCCCAAGGTCACCCAGCTGGCTGCATGTGCGGGAGGAGTGGAGAATCAAAGCCAGTTCTCCAGATTAGAGGCCACCACTCTTAACCATGACAAACTTGAGGGGGGGGGGGTGGCTTGAACCCCTCAGTCCCCCCAAAAAAGTTTATGTCCATGCCCAGGGGCATTTCTGTCCGGCAAAACTAGAGGAAAAGATTCATCTGCAAAGGAATTAAAAGGTGGTGTGCGTCGACCATGTGGGCACAGAGACTGACTTTACTAGCTGTATGGTCAAGAACAGGATTATTTCCCACGCTCAAGTAGGTATGCCTTCATCAGGCTGCCAGCTTTGGTTAGAAGGACCTGGAGATTTGCGGGTGTAGCCTGGAGGGGGGAGCGTTTGGGGTGGAGAGTGACCGCAGTGAGGTCCAGTGTCCTAGAGTTCACCCCAAAGCAGCCATTTTACAGGGCAAGGGATCTCTGTCACATGGAGATCAGTAGTCATCCAGGAGATCTGCAGACACTACCTGGAGGTTGGCCAGCCTAGCTCAGAGACTGGCTTTTCTACTTCTGCAGTCAAGAACATGTCCCCGTCCCCCCCTCCTACAAGCACATACACATAGGGTTGTCAACTGTGGTTGGGAATTTCCTGGTGATCTAGGGTGGAACCTGAGGAAGGGGAGAGTTTGAGGAAGGGAAGGTCACAAAAAACACCCAATTCCCTCCAGCCGAACTGATCTTTGTTGTCTGGAGAGCAGCATTCCTTCTGCAATATCTCCAGGCCCTCCATGGAGGTTGGCAGGCCTACCTAGAGAATGATAAATTGATTGTTTACGGCCTGCTGGATTCTCTCACAGGATTTAACTGAGTCTTCAAAGATGGGGTGGGGGTAAGGAAAGGTCCCCAGTCAGATCCCACAGCTGCGAAGGGAAATTGGATTCTCTGATCTTCCCATCTTCCTAATCTTCTGTCTTCCGATGAAATGTTATTTCCCCTGTGCATCCTTCCCTGATAAACACCTCCTTGAAGTCCTTGAAGATGCCTGAAAGGGAAGGAGAGCATCTCAAAGGCTTGATCTGTCCTTGAAGTCATCCCCCCTTTCCTAAATGCCCAGTAATATTTGAGACATGCCAACATGCTGCCCCCTCGTGGCATCCAAGAGCTATCACAGGTCGTTCCTACAGGCAGTTCAGAAAAGGGAACAGGAAAGTGTATGACTTTGACTAATGTTTTTTTTTTAATTTTTTTACAGAGCTGGTCTAAATCTGCTGATCTAGCTGTCTGCATTCCATGTTGGAGCTGGCTGGACCGGAGGAGGCCGCATTTGGGGAGTTTGTCATCCAGGAAAGTGTGGATTCATCAAAACTCTCTGGTTTTTAGGAACTGTAAAGAGACCTGTGGCACCTCTTGTTAGAGCCTCTTGTGGCGCAGAGTGGTAAGGCAGCAGACATGCAGTCTGAAAGCTTTGCCCATGAGGCTGGGAGTTTGATCCCAGCAGCCGGCTCAAGGTTGACTCAGCCTTCCATCCTTCCGAGGTCGGTCAAATGAGTACCCAGCTTGCTGGGGGGTAAACGGTAATGACTGGGGAAGGCATTGGCAAACCATCCCGTATTGAGTCTGCCATGGAAACGCTGGAGGGCGTCACCCCAAGGGTCAGACATGACCTGGTGCTTGCACAGGGGATACCTTTACCTTTTAAAAGAGACCTGGGGGGTTGTGGTGGTGTTATTAGCCCCAAAGAATTAAGACGCAAAAAGAGCAAGTTCGGGACCTCCTTGGCTGTTCCAAGATGCTCCAAGAAAGTGTGTTGGTCGCACAGGACTTGGGGGTCCCAGCGCTGGGTGGGGAATTCTGCAGCGTGGGCAGGGACCTCTGTGGGGTACAATGCCGTAGTCGTCCCTCCAAAGCACCCATTGGCAGCCAATGTGAGGATTCAAAGAGGGTTCCTCGGCACCTGTACAAAACCAGCCCGGGATGAGTTCCTGCAGTCCCTGAGCTGGATCCACTTGGGCTTTCTGTTCTTCTGAAAGGGGAAGCCACAGTTTCTCCTCCTCGTTCCAGGGGGGGAGGTGGGGGGGGAAGCTGGCCCAGCCATCACATCCGGCCCAAGAAAGAGATTAGGGGCCAGAAGGGGGGTAGGCAGAATAGAAGGGGGGCAAGTTTGGCCCCCTGAATCTTCAGTGCAAAGGTGCCAGGGAGTTTGGGAAACTCCTGGAGATTTAGGGGATGGAGCCTGGGGAGGCCAGAAAGCTGAGAGGGACACAATGCCCCAAAGTCCACCTTCTAAAGCACCCACTTTCTCCAGGGGAACTGTTCTCCGCAGCCTGGACATGAGCTGTAACGCCAGCCACTAATGGGGGGGGGGGGAGTCAGGGAGACGGATTCCAGTGGGGAAACTCCTGGAAGGACAAGGGCCTCAGTGGGGCACAGTGCCGTAGAGACTAGCCTCCAAAGTAGCCATTTTCTCCAGGGGAACTGATCTCTATAGTCCAGGCTTTCTTAACCAGAGTTTTGTGAACCCCTGGGGTTTTTTGAATGGGTAGGAATGAATTACCTTACACACACACACACACACACACACACACACATATATATATATATAAATTTGTTAAAACATTTATCAGGTGATATGACCATATATGGTCCTCTCCCAAAATGGCCAATGATGGGCCTGGAGGGGGTGGGAAGGGGAGGGGCATAGGTGGGCGTGTCCACAGCGCTGCTTCCAAACCATATTCTGCACAATCACTCCCCTTCTGGGGTTTCTCGAAGCCTGAAGGATGTTTCATGGGGTTCTCAACCATCAAAAAGTTAAGAAAGGCTGTTGTAGTCTGTGGTGATTTTGGGCATGTTCCAGGTCCCACCTGAAGGCTGGCTTCCCTGCTAGTAGGGAAGGCTTTTCTCCCCGAGTCCCTGGATGGAGGCAGGCTTCAGGTGGAAAGTGATTTGTTGCAGAAAGCATATCTCCAAACTGGATTGCTTCAGGGAAGGTGGGGCTTGCCTTTGGTAAGAAATTGTAGCACTATCTTCTTAAGAACCAGCTGGCCACATTTGGCTCTCCAGGCACCAGAGATGTGCTCCAGACCAAAAGCAATTCCTGACCATCAGGATGGCAAAGTTTCATGTCCAACTTTGCAAAGATGGTGAAAGGGGTCCAGGAAGGAACTCCCAAGACTCCCAAGAATTTGGCACACCATGTCTGGCCACATGAGCCACCTGGAGAGACACTTATAGGCTGTGACCACAAACCATAAACACAACCTGATGCCTTTGGGTAAAAGAGAAGCATTTCTTTCCCCTTAGAATCTTTAAAGCTGCTAAATTCCCGAAATAACCTTGCTGGGAAGGGACGTACCCAGCCACCCAACGCAGATGGAGCGCAAGCTGTTTGACGCATTGAAAGGAAGGTTTAAAAGGGGGGCTTGATAACAGCTTGGGTGAACCTTCATGGGAAGAAGGGAGCTAGTGCAAGACACATTAATAGAACCAAGCGAGGCGAGGGGGGGCACATCCTCCTCGGATTTCTCAGAGGGGTTCAGCCAAGGGAGTCAGGAGAGCCCCGCACAGTCATCTTTGGGGCTTTACCTCCCGAGGATGGGGTCGGGGCTTTCAGTGTTATGGGCACAGCGCTGTTGGTGCAGTGCTTAGGAGAGCCAGCTGGGAGCAGTGGTTAGGAGTGCAGACTTCTAATCTGGCGAGCCAGGTTTGATTCCCCACTTCTCCTCCACATGCAGCCAGCTGGGTGACCTTTGGCTCGCCACAGCTGTTCTCACCAAGCAGTAATATCAGGGCTCTCTCAGCCTCACCCACCTCACAGGGTGTCTTTTGTGGGGAGAGGAAAGGGAAGGTGACTGTAAGCCTCTCTGAGAATCTCTGAGAATCCTACGGATAGAGAAAAACAGCATATAGAATCATAAATCATAGAGTTGGAAGGGGCCATACAGGCCATCTAGTCCAACCCCCTGCTCAATGCAGGATCAGCCCAAAGCATCCTAAAGCATCCTAAGAACCAACTCTTCTTCTTTTGGGATGGGCACTCAGCTAGAAACGGCCAGCACCTCCGCATCCAAGGCACGAATGTTTCTCACGGTGGCAGGTTCTCTCAGCAGCGTTGTAAACTGGAGGGTTCTGGGGGTGCTCTTCCACAGGTTCCTCCACCCTTTATACGATGCGCAGATGAGCCTCGACTTCCCCAGCTAGACAGACCCAGCCCAACAGGGTCGCTGGTTTCACCTGGCCCAGAAACTGTCACAGCAATTCCTCGTGCAGACCCTCTCGGAAGAATTGCACTTTAGTCGGCTCATTCCATTTCTAGATTCTTGCCGAGAGGTGATGGAATCCACTGGCATACTGGGAGACTGTTTTAGTGCCCTAGCGCAGACTCCGAAGTTGCTCCTGAGCCACATCTGCCTGCAGTGGGTCTTCAAAGTGGGAATGCAAGGCTCGCATAAACAGCTCATAATCCAGCAGTTCAGGGGCTCCTAGGCTGAGCAGCCCTACATACCATTTGGCTGCCTCCTTTTCCAGAAAAGTCCCAATAGGGTGCACCCTCTCCGCCTTATAGGCAAGGAGGTATCTACAGTCGACTATGTATGCATGTACTTATACCAGGAAATAAGCCAGCTTGTCAGCCCATCCATCAAAAACAACACGGATCCCCTTGGTCTCCCTCCACGGGTCCGGTGGTTGGGACGAGGCGGGGGGGGGGTTCTGGGGCACCCCCATCCCATCTTGATCCTTACAGCGAGGCCTGCCTCAGCCACTGCTCTTGTTCCTTGGCCTGATCCTGGCATGTCTGCTGATGGTGTGGACGGGCCCCCTCCTGCGGCTGATTTCCCAGTGCCCTTTCCCATGATCTCCGTGTCAGAGTTTGAAAATTCCAATTCTGAGTCCGACGAGGACTCCTTTCCCATTCCTCAGGGAGCCATTTGGCTCCTCTTATTTCCTTGTCTTTTTGTGAACATATTGAAGCAAGTAGGTCTGTGCTTCTCTTGCAGGATGTGCACGTCACAACCAAGCATTGTCTCCACCTCTGTGCAGCCCCTCACTCCCATGGATGACCAGTGATTGGGATCCTTGTCATACCGGATCAGTAACCGGGTTTCTCGGTGCTCTGGCACATACTGGGATGTCCTAGAGCCACACCAGGATGGTGTGCCCATTACCTTTGCTGTCTCTGACAACCGTGGCACAGCGTGTTTCTTTCTTCTCTTCTTACCTTTCTCGGGTTCCTTTGGTGGAGGCTGCTGCCTCACACTTCATAGTGGACTCGGAAATTTGGGTTTTTGAGGTCTTTTCCTCCATCTGCATGTTGAGTACAGGAGTAGCACTCCAAGTAAGTTCTGATTAAATGTGAGAGCCTTAGATTCTAAATAAGTAAACTCTTTGAATTAAAGTTTTTTTTATTAGAAATGAAAGCATCTGCTTTACAGCATAGTGAGAACTGGCTCACAAAGTATATGGTAGGAGATATAGGGTCTCTCACTCCCCTGGGAACTTGAACCAGGCACAGTTCAAAAGAAGTCATAATATAGAGATAACAGTACAAGCATCAAGGGACGAGAAGACGTGGGACCTAAGGTTACTGAACGGGAAGGGAAATAGAGGACAATAAGGAGGGGGAAGTAAGGAATCTTTGTGGAGGTTGTTATGCATAAAATACAACAGCAGGAAACTGTTAAAGTGTCAAATGAAAGCATCTGGGTTACATCAGGGCATAAATCAGGTTAGATGGACACACTAAATCACAGCAGAAATATAATAATGGCAGAAATACATAGGGGTTTCTGACAGTTATCACTTGAATATATGTTGGTGTTTTCAGGAGGGTTTATTCAGTTCAGTTTTGGTTCTCTGTTCCTTAGACCTGGGGCCAAGAAAGAGCTGAAATGGACTCGCCGTGTCCATGCCTCCTTAACCTGCAGATTTAACACTCTCCTTCCTACCAGATGTTTTCACATGGAGGGAAGAAAAGTCCTTCCAAAACCCAGCTGCCTCTGTTTCTCCCTCCCTTCCCCCTGTTTCTTACGTGATCTCTGCATGCCAGCATGCTGGGTACCATTTTAGCACGACAATCTCAAAAGCCCATTTATGAAAGCACCCAGCGGGGCCGACGGAGGCCAGACAGGTAGGAAGAGCTGGAAATCAACAGCAGGAGGGAAAGTTTAATCAGCACCAGGATTCTTTTAATGCAGATGCCAAGGAGGCCTGTTGCCTTTCTGCTTCTCCATGATTATTAAACATCGAAGTCGATGGTTTTCTCCAGACAGTATAGAACCGGAGCCAAAAAAACAGCCTCCAGGTAAGTTTGGTCGACACCTTCTGCAATGGGCATTAGAGAAATCAAACTGCAGCCATGATGATTCTCCTCCAAATTTAATTTTGGACTGTATCTACTTATTTGTTCATTGGTACGTTTGCTCATTTAATTTAATTTCACTTGTATACCGCCTTCCCCTAAGGCTCAGGGCGGTTCACATCTGTAAACCGCTCCACGGCAGCGGTAGTAATAAAGCGATAAGGGCAATGTGGGAGGAGAAACGGGCGGGGCGAGTTCAGGATAAAAACTTGAAGGGGCCAATCAGGAGCCGTGAAGCGTCTCCAGATTGGCCCCTCCGAGTGTCAGTCCGAGAGGTGAGGTGGCCAGGGCAAGATCCTTCGCCGCAGGGAAGGAGCAGGGACGCTGCACTGAAGCCAGGACATCGGGGGGGAGGGGGGGGAGGCTTTGCCGTGGCTACGTCCTTCTTGAAGTGAAGCCTCCAGAACTGCACACAGTACTCCAGGTGTGGTCTGACCAGTGCTGTATGCAATGGGACTATGACATCTTGTGATTTTAATGTGATATCCTCTCAGTCATCTCCTCTCCAGACCTCTGTGCAAGCTGCGACAGGTCACATCTCCAAAAATGTTGCTGCTTCCAATAAGCCCAATGTTGAGCTTGTGGAAAGTCTAGCCACATTGCTTGGGCCTGCTGCCCCAAGTCACAGCCCCACAACAGCACCACTGATATGACCGGAGTGAAGCCTTCGCCATCAATTCATCCTAGATTTCCATTACCAGCACTACCCGTCAACACAATTCAGTAAGAGTCCAGGACCATTCACATTCAGTCTATGCAGTCGACACAAAAGAAGATCAACGTCACCATCCAAATCAAAGCGGTTCCTTGTGTCATGGAGGTAGACTCTGAGTCTGCTTTCTCAAATATTTCCAGAGAGACTCTGTCCAAACTTGAACACAAGAAAATACCATGCCTGAAGCCGCTCGGCATCGTTGACTGATTTTCAGGGAAACTGGGGGAGTTTCCATACAAGGACCAATGTTGCTAATTGGTCCCACAAAGCGGAAATGCTATTTTTAAAAGTGCAATCTCGGCGTTACGCATACCTGCTTTTTTAGTGGAATCCAGTAGCGTTTCATTCGTTTCCCACAGGTTTCCGGTCTCGCAAAAATCGCTAGACAGGAAGTGATTTTTTCTGTGCTTTGTCCCGCCCCTGGCCATTAATCAAATGGAACAGCCAATGGGCGGTTGTTATCACGCTCCGAGAAAGCCCCTTTCCCCTTTAAGCACAGTTTAAAAAAAACACACACACCTTGCAACAAATCTGCATTAATTCGTTGCAACGGAGAGACCCATCTAGCTGGCAGCTGGCGTGTGAGCTGGCGATTCATTGTTGCCATGCTCCCCAGAGTGAAAAGAAAAATCCTCCCCCGAACGGGCACGATTTTCGGCCGAAAATAAAGCAAACGGGGCTGTGTTGTGCTTGGGGACTTAGGGTAGCTTTAAAGAACTTCTGTGGAGGGACTGTAGCCGAAGAAGACTCGCTGGGTGAATGAAGGCTCGTTGGTTCGTTGCCTTCTGCTCGCTCTGAGAAAAAAAATGGCGATCGCTTTGCCGGGAGTTCGGAGGAGAGAGCCAGGGGGAGGGACTTTGTTGGAACTGCAACAATGGGAACGCACAGGTCTTTTTCGCTAGTGTTGCAGATTGTTTGCAAGAGTGTAGTGCTTTTTGGAGGGTGAATCCACTTTTTCCGATTTCCATTTAAGCCCTACAATGAAGCGCTTTTCACGGAACTGTTTCAGGAGTGTGGCAGATTGTGTGCGACGTCTTGCGGAACTGCAAATTAGTAGCATTTACAATTTGCAAGCCTTCTGCCACATTAAAGTCGTGCGGAACGGCCCTGGGTCTTTGTCTTTGTTGTCAGAATCAGCACTTTCAACATTCAACACAAGTCGTTTAGCACAAGTTACTGCTTGTCATAGTAGAAGGTTGTTGCATCAGCCTGCTTGACCAAGAGTCATTTGCAACCCTGGGTATCGGCATCTCAGGGGTCAATAAGCTGCAAACCTCACCTCTCGAGTCTGGGTGCAAAGAATGTGTTCGATGGCACCTGTCAAACGTACAGGAAACTCACAACAAACTTATTAATAAAGAGTTTTATTGGATAGTACTATACGCAAGAGACTGAAAAGTCAAATCTGACCAGAGGCCAGATTTGCCCCAGCTTATCAATACATTTCTCCCGCCCAAAACTTGACAGTTCCCAGGGGAGGGGGGCAGGAGAGAGAAGGAGAGAAAAGACATATGTGTAACATAAACAGGATTTTACTCTCACAACCTTGAGAAGGTGACAACAATCCCGTGAGCCCACAACAAGATAAGGTTAACATAACATCACTACTCACTTTTATGGCTAAGAAAACTACAAGGCCTGGAGCAAGCAGGCGCCAGGTCCAATTAAGTAATATAACTGACATGGAGGAACTCAGGCTAATTTATGACAGAGATTCTACAATCCTGACATCCCTCCACACTAAAATTAACTTCCCCCCCATCTAGCCGGCATCTACAGGACGGGGGCAGTCCGGGAAAGCACGATGGAAAGCCCGGAGAAGGCGGGGTGCCTTCATGTTTACAGCCTCAACCCACTCTTTGTCTCCTAAAGGAAAATCCTTCCAGTCAACCAAATATTGGAGACGACCCTTGTGCACACGAGAGTCCAGAATCTGGTTGACCTCATAGTGGGTGTCTTTATCGATGTAAATCGGCACTGGTGTAGCTGGAGGGGGGTGCCACTCGTCCGGGGCAGGGGCTCTCCGCAGCAGGCTGGAATGAAAAACCGGATGCACATTCCTGTAAGTTTTTGGCAAAGCAAGTTCCACAGTTACAGCATTAATCAGTTTCACAACCTTGAAGGGCCCCACATATTTGGGACCAAGTTTCTTTGATTTTTGTTGACAACGTAAGTTCTTGGTGGACAAATAGGCCAAGTCTCCCACTTTCCATACGGGCGCAGGTGCCCTTTTTTTGTCTGCCTGGGATTTATAAGCTTGTTTAGCGTCTTCGAGGCAAGCAACTATCGTTGGCCACCCTGCATTAATTGTCTCGGCCCATTTATTGACATCAGGAGCTTCGGGGGAATTCAGCTCCCAGGTGGGAGCAGCCACTAAATCAGTCCCGTACACCACCTTAAAGGGGGACACCCCCGTGGAAGAATGGGCCCCATTATTGTAGGCAAACTCGGCTAGAGGCAACAGGGCAACCCAGTCATCCTGCTGGTGGTTGATAAAACAGCGCAAGTATTGTTCAAGGATTTGATTCACCCTTTCAGTCTGGCCATTAGACTCCGGGTGATAGCCCGATGTGAGGGCTTGCTCCACCCCCAACAGTCTCAAGAGCTCCCGCCAGAACTTGGCAACGAACTGGGGGCCCCGATCCGTCAGCAGGCGCCCCGGGATCCCGTGCAGCCGTAGTATGTGGGTCACGAATAATGAAGCCAATTTGGCAGCAGAAGGCAAGCCAGCACAAGGGATGAAATGGGCTTGTTTGGAAAAAGCGTCCACCACCACCCAAATGACAGTTTTCCCCTGGCTGGGAGGCAGGTCCGTGATAAAGTCCATTGTGACATCAGTCCACGGACGGGATGGGGTGGGCTGGGGCTGCAACAATCCCTTTTTCTTTCCACCAGCTGGTTTTGAAATGATGCAAGTGGGGCACCCTTGCACATATTTTTCCACATCCTTGCGCAGAGTTGGCCACCAGTAATGTCTCCGGATCAGGTGCAGGGTTTTCACAAACCCAAAATGTCCAGCGGTTTTTGCATCGTGACAAAGTTTTAAAACGTCCCCGCGCGCCGCTGCGGGGACAAAAAGCCGCTCGCCTTTAAAAAACAACCCCCCTTTCTCAGCCAGGTTTGGGCGGAGGGAGTGGAATTCAGAGTCCTGTAACACCTCCTTTTGGACCCAGCCCCCCGGGATGGACGTCCCAGGTTTTGCTTGGCTGCGCGTCACCGCGGCCATCCCCAGTTGGGCGGGGGTAAAAACTGTATCCACCAATGGGTCACGTTTGCTGTTGTACTGGGGCAGGCGCGACAAGGCGTCCGCCAAAAAGTTCATTTTGCCTGGCAGATGCTTGAGGGAGAAGTTGAACCGAGAGAAAAACTCCGCCCACCGCATCTGTTTCGCTGAGAGCGAGCGGGGCTGCTTGAGCGCCTGGAGGTTTTTGTGGTCCGTCCATACGACAAAGGGAACTGCGGACCCTTCCAACCAATGCCTCCAGGTGGATAAGGCCAATTTCACTGCAGCTGCCTCTTTCTCCCAAATCGCCCAGTTTCTTTCAGCCCCGGAGAACTTTTTTGACAAATAGGCCAGTGGGTGCAACCTCCCATCTTCCCCCTCCTGTAGGATTACGGCCCCCATTGCCACATCCGAAGAATCTACTTGCACGGTGAATTGCTTGGTGGGGTCGGCATGGGCCAGCACCGGCTCAGAGGTAAACAGTAGTTTCAACCTCTCAAAAGCGTCCTGACACTGGGGGGTCCACTGGAGCGGCGCGCTAGGGCGACACGCTGCCTTCCCCCCCTGTTTCGTCTTTAACAAGTCAGTAAGAGGCAATGCCACCTTGGCGAAATTGGGAATGAACGTTCTATAAAAATTTGCAAATCCTAAGAAACTTTGCAACTGCCTCCTTGTGCGAGGGGGTTCCCAAGCCAACAAATCGCGCACTTTGCCCGGATCCATTTCAACCCCTGCTTGGGACACCCGGAAGCCCAAGAATTCCACCGCATCTCGGTGGAACTCACATTTTGAAAGTTTGGCAAACAATTGGTGCTTCCGCAGACGGCGGAGCACTTCACGGACCAAATTTGCATGACTCTCAACATTTTCAGAATACACCAAAATATCGTCAATGTACACCAACACCCCCCGATACAATAAATCATGCATAATTTCATTGATCATATTCATGAACACGCCCGGAGCGCCGGCGAGGCCGAACGGCATTACAGTGTACTCAAATTGCCCCAGGGGGGTGTTAAAAGCAGTCAAATATTCGTGACCCTTTTTTATCCGGACCCGGTAGTAAGCCTCCCTCAAGTCCAATTTCGTGAAAACCCGTGCCCTCCCCAAGTGGCCAAGCAAGTCTTTTATCAGAGGCAGCGGGTAGGCATTACAAGTAGAGACAGCATTCAGACCCCGGTAGTCCGTGCAAAGGCGCAAGGACCCGTCTTTCTTTTTCACGAAAAGAACCGGGGCCGCCAGGGGTGACGTAGCAGGTCTGATGAATCCCCGGGCAAGATTTTTGTCCAAGAACTCCCTGAGTTCAGCCATCTCCCTCGGGCTCATTGAATAGAGTTTGGCTTTCGGGAGCGACTCTCCCTTTTTTAGTTCAATGGCACAATCAGTCTTTCGGTGGGGGGGAAGTTGGTTGCACTCAGATTCCGCGAACACATCAGCAAAGTCCCGGTACTCCGGAGGGAGAGTCCCTTCCCCCACGGATCCCAACACGGCCACTACCCCTTTGTCAAGTGGGGATCGAGGCCGCGCGTGCTGTTTGCAACCCGGGGATGTGAACTCCACGGTCCCTTTCTTCCACTTCACCGTGGGGTCATGTTCCCTCAACCAATCTAGTCCCAACACACATGGGAATGCAGAGTGGGGCGCTACCAGGGGTTAAATCCGCTCCCAGTGTTTTTTAACGTCCAAGTCCATGGGAAGCGTCTTCACCGTAGCTTCCCCCCCGGGAGCGCACTTCCCGTCTAGTTGGGTGATTGGCAGGGGTTCCCCCAAAGGTACCTTGCCCACCCCCAGAGTCTCGGCCAGTGCTGGGCTTACTAAGGATTGGGTGCACCCTGAGTCCACAATGCACCGGACTCCCACCTTCTTCCCGGATTTGGGGTTGGAGAGAGTGGCAGGTAGCAGTATCAAGGGGGAATCACTCACCACGCGTTTGCCCCTATTGGCGGCCTGCTGGCGGGGCGCCTTTACAGCAGACCGTCTTCGTTTCCCGACTGCTCCTCAGCTTGATCCTCGCCATCCGGACCGCTGCCCTCCTCTGAGTCTTCCACTGTTGATGCTGCGACCACCGGCACCAGTAGGGACTTGGCACTTTTCTTCGGGGCCGTTTTCTTGGCGGGTTGGGCTTTCGCCGGGGAGCTGCCAGTAGATTTTGCTCCGGTCGCCGTCTTTGAGGGGCATTGAGCAAGGAAGTGGCCGGCTTGGCCACATCCCAGGCACAGCCCTTTCTCCATGCGCCGAGTGCGTTCAGTCGGCTCCAACTTTGCTTTCGGCTTGACTTTCGCGGGGGTAGAGGTCTTTGCTCCGGCCTTCCCTGCCATTCCCTGGAACACTGCCGCCCTCTCCAGACGATTCTCCATCTCCCCGGCCAGGTGGATCCATCCGTCAACCGTGAGCGGGTCGTCTAACAGCAGGCATTTGCTGGACAAGTCGGGCGAGAGACCCCCCACGAACGCCAGCACGCGTTGGGGCTCGGTCCAGTCCGGCACCGAGGAGGCAAGCTCTTTGAATTCTCTGGCGTACTCAACCACCGACAATTTCCCTTGCTTCAGGGCTTTGAGCTTTTTCTCCGCGGTCTCCCTCTCAAATGGCTCCACATACATCTGGCGCATGGAACGCAGGAAATGGTTATAATTGCGGATGGCTCGTGGGTTGTAACGGTACAAGTCCAGGAACCACTTTGCTGCCTTGCCCTCCAGGGCTTCCCCCACAAACCGGACGCGCTCGGCGTCGTCGTTAAAAGTGAACCCCATGTCCATCATGTAGGCTTGGAGATGCACCAGGAACGTTGGAAAGGATGTGGGGTCCCCCAAAAACTTAGCCTTGAACTTGTAGGTGTTCCGCATTTCCACTCCCCAGAGGTGAGGAGGTAGGCGTCCCGGACCCCAACCCGCCTGGGCCGGGAGCCTCCCTCCACGACCGATGCCTCGTCCTACTCCTGCCGCCGCTCTCGCCTCCGCTGCCTCCGCCGCTCTCGCCTTGCTGCCTCCGCCGCTCGCACGGCCGCCGCCGCCGCCTCTCGTGCCGACGCCGCTGCCGCCGCTTCGGCTCCCGCAACGTTCGCTGCCGCCGCCGCCGCTCCATCCGCTGCCCCTGCACCGTCCGCCGCTCCGGCGCCTTCTGCCGATCCGCCGCCCCCAGCGTCTTCGCGCTCCTCGTCTTCGTCTTCCCTCTGCGCTCTGGCCAGGGCCGCCGCCTCGGCCTCCGCAGCTGCTTGCATCGCGGCCGTCTCGCGTTCCCGCAGGGTGAGCAGACTTCCCGATCTCCGACCACCGGGTTCGCGGGCACCTCCGCTGTGCACCTCTCGCAGCAGGCGTTGCGTGCGGCGTTGCTCCTCCGGATCCAGCCGACCCGAGAGGTCCTGCAGCCAGTTGGTCACCCTGTCCAGCTTGCACTGCAGGTCCTGTGTCTCACCGGCGGGCTCCAGCCCGTAGCTAGGCATTCCAAGATTATCCGGCCACTGCTCGTCCCCAGTTGGTCGGTCATACTTCGATAAACGCCTGCGTTCGGTGACGTGCCTTTCCAAAAAATCCTCGGGCCCAGGAGTTGCTCCTGTCATGGCCCTGAGCATGCCCGAGCTGTACGGTCCTACCCCGGCACCGTCGCCCTGGGAGAGGTCCCAATCCAGGCCTTCTCCTTGCTCAGTGAAAGTATTTCCTTCGCCCTGCATGATGGCAGGTGAAAGGAGTTGTGAGATTTGACTTAATGTCAAACGTACAGGAAACTCACAACAAACTTCTTAATAAAGAGTTTTATTGGATAGTACTATACGCAAGAGACTGAAAAGTCAAATCTGACCAGAGGCCAGATTTGCCCCAGCTTATCAATACATTTCTCCCGCCCAAAACTTGACAGTTCCCAGGGGAGGGGGGCAGGAGAGAGAAGGAGAGAAAAGACATATGTGTAACATAAACAGGATTTTACTCTCACAACCTTGAGAAGGTGACAACAATCCCGTGAGCCCACAACAAGATAAGGTTAACATAACATCACTACTCACTTTTATGGCTAAGAAAACTACAAGGCCTGGAGCAAGCAGGCGCCAGGTCCAATTAAGTAATATAACTGACATGGAGGAACTCAGGCTAATTTATGACAGAGATTCTACAATCCTGACAGCACCCTGAGCCACCACTATCTTTCAACCTAGACGCAGCTGTGGCACCCGTTCATCTCAAGGGACGCCAAGTGCTGTTTGCACTTGAGCACCATATAGATGAGGAGCACAACCATCTCATTAGCTAAGGTCTCCTGGAGCCAGTCTCCAACACAAAATGGGGAATGCTCATTGTCACGCACTGAAGGCCAATGGCTGTATACAACTCTGCGCTGAATACAAATGCACAATAACGAATAACAGAGTTGGAAGGGACCTCCTGGGCAATCAAGTCCACCACCACCCTGCACAATGCAGGACACTCATCCACTCTAACCTTCACAGAATCAGCCTCTTAAAAATATCCAAAGGTGGAGAACCCACCACCTCCCAAGGAAGCCTGCTCCACTGAGAAACTGCTCTAACTGTCAGTAACTTCTTCTGGAAGATGGAATATTTTTTAAATTAATCTCATTCCCTCTGGGGCAAGAGAGAACAACTCTGCTCCATCCTACAAGGCAGCCTTTTAAATACTTGAAGATGGTTATCAGATTCCCTCTCAGTCCTCCAGGCTAAACAGACCAAGCTGCCCCAACGTTTTCTTGGCCTCCAAACTATACACCATCTTTGTTGCCCTCCTCAGGACTCACTCCAGTTTGTTTACATCCCTCTTCATCTGTGGTGCCTGAAACTGAACACAGTACTCCAAGTGAGACCGAACCAGAGCAAAGTGGTACCATCATCTCCTGTGATCTGGACATGTTACTCTGTTTGATAAAGCCCAAAATCCCATTTGACTTTTTAGCCACTGAGTTCTTGGTCCGACTGTTTGATTATTTGTTCTAAAATTTTGTCAGCTACGGATGTCAAGCTGGCAAATTGGCAGTTACCTGGATCATAGAATCATAGAATCATAGAGTTGGAAGGGGCCATACAGGCCATCTAGTCCAACCCCCTGCTCAACGCAGGATCAGCCCTAAGCATTCTAAAGCATCCAAGAAAAGTGTGTATCCAACCTTTGCTTGAAGACTGCCAGTGAAGGGGAGCTCACCACCTCCTTAGGCAGCCTATTCCACTACTGAACTACTCTCCCTGTGAAAAACCTTTTCCTGATACTTAGCCTATATCGTTGTACTTGAAGTTTAAACCCATTACTGCGTGTCCTCTCCTCTGCAGCCAGCAGAAACAGCATCCTGCCCTCCTCCAAGTGACAACCTTTCAAATACTTAAAGAGGACTATCATGTCCCCTCTCAACCTCCTTTTCTCCAGGCTGAATATTCCCAAGTCCCTCAATCTATCTTCATACGGCTTGGTCCCTTGGCCCCATATCATCTTCGTTGCTCTCCTCTGTACCCTTTCAATTTTATCGACGTCCTTCTTGAAGTGAGGCCTCCAGAACTGCACACAGTACTCCAGGTGTGGTCTGACCAGTGCCGTATACGATGGGACTATGACATCTTGTGATTTTGATGTGATGCCCCTGTTGATACAGCCCAAAATGGCATTTGCCTTTTTTACCGCTGCATCACACTGCCTGCTCATGTTTAGTTTACAATCCACAAGTACCCCAAGGTCTCGTTCACACACAGTGCTACCTAGACGTGTATCCCCCATCCAGTAGGCATGCTTTTCATTTTTCTGACCCAGATGCAGAACTTTACACTTATCTTTATTAAATTGCATCTTGTTCTCATTTGCCCATTTTTCCATTGTGTTCAGATCTCGTTGAACTCTGTCTCTATCTTCCTGAGTATTTGCCAGTCCTCCCAATTTGGTGTCATCTGCAAACTTGATGAGTAGTCCCTCCACCCCCTCATCTAGATCATTAATAAATATGTTAAAAAGTACCGGGCCGAGCACCGAGCCCTGAGGTACCCCGCTACTCACCTCTCTCCAGTCTTATGAAACACCATTGACAACAACTCTTTGAGTGCAGTTCTCTAACCAATTCCCTGGGGCTTTCCGCACCGGGATCCTTGTAGCAAATTGTTTGCTGAACGAAAAATCGCCATTTAAAATAGTGTAATTCGTCGTTATGCATACCTGCCTTTGTAGTGGAATCCAGTTGCGTTTCTATCATTTCCCACAGGCTTCCGGTCTCGGCAAAAATCGATAGCCAGGAATCGCTATTGCCAAGCTTGTCCTGCCCCTGGCCGTCAAGCAGCCAATGGGCGGCCGTTAGCATGCTCCCAAACAGCCCCTTTCCCTTTAAGAAAGGTTTTTTTTTTAAACACACCCGTTGTAACGAATATGCGTTGCTTCGTTGCAACAGAGAGACCCATCCAGCTGGCAGGTGTGTTTGAGCTGCCGTTTCATCGTTGCCACACTCCCCCCGAGTGAAAAAAATCCCCCCCCCCTCACAGGCGCGATTTTCGGCCGAAAACAGTGTGAAAAATAAAGGGAAAATACATCAGCAAACGGGCTTCTCTGTTGTTTGTGCTTAGTGACTAAACAGCTCTGGGGAGGGACTGAAGCTGGGGAAGCCTCTAAAAGGAGGCTCGCTGGTCCATTGATCTCTGCTCGCTCGGAGAAAAAAAAATGGCAATCGCTTCGCCAGAAGATCAGAGGAGAGAGCCAGGGGAAGGGACTTTGTAGAAACCACAACAATGGTAACGCACAGAACTTTCCCGCTAGTGTTGCAGATTGGTTGCAGGAATGTAGCGCTTTCCGGAGGGTGAATCCACTTTTGGGGATTTCCCTGAAAGCGCTACAAGGAAGCGCTTTTTGCGGATCGGTTTCAGGTGTGTGGCAGATTGCCAATGACGTTGTGCATAATGACAAAACTGTAGCGTTTTCAATTGGCCTCCATTGTGCGATTTTGAAGGAGTGCGGAAAGCCCCCCGATCCACCTAACTATCTGAAAATCCAGATTGCAGTCCTTCAACTTATCCATCAGAATATCATGGGGAACGTTGTCAAAAGCTTTACTAAAATCCAAGTAAATGACATCAACCGAATTTCCCCGATCCAGCAAACCTGTTACTTGGTCAAAAAAGGAAACTCGTTTGGTCTGGCAGGACCAAATCCATGCTGACTTCCTTGGATCACCAAATTGTCCTCCAGATGTTTGCAGATCGCTCCCTTTAATATCTGCTCCATTATCTTCCCCACAACAGAGGTCAGACTCACTGGTCTGTAGTTTCCTGGGTCATCCTTCCTCCCTTTTTTGAAGATCGGAATAACGTTTGCTCTTTTCCAGTCCTCCGGGACATCTCCAGTCCTTAAAGAGGTTCCGAAGATGATGGACAAGGGCTGTGCAAGTTCTCTGGAAAGTTCTTTGAGTACTCTCGGGTGCATTTCATCTGGACCAGGGGATTTGAACTCATCCAGTGCAGCTAAATGCCTCTCGACAACCTCTCTATCCATGTTAACCTGCCACCCAGACACTATCCTTTGGCTACGGCCATCTCTAGATGTGCCTAAACACTTTGACCTGTGGGAAAAAACAGATGTAAAACAGGCACTAAGCCTTTCTGCTTTCTCTGCATCTTTCGTTAGAGTTTGTCCATCTGCACCCAACAGTGGGCCTATTGCCTCCTTTACTTTACGTTTGCTCCTCACATAACTGAAAAATCTTTTCTTGTTACAATGGGCTTCCCTGGCCAATCTTAGCTCACTCTCAGCTTTGGCCTTTCTGATGATTGATCTACAGTGCCTAGTAACCTGTAGGTACTCTTCTTTAGAGCTCTGTCCTTCCCTCCATTTCCTGAACATTTTCCTTTTCTTTCTTAGTTCCTCTTGAAGTTCTCTGTTCATCCAAATAGGCTTCTTAGAGCTCCTGCAGTGTTTTCGTCTTTCTGGGATAGTCATTGATTGAGCATGCAATAGCTCTTGTTTGAGTAAATCCCACCCTTCACATGCTCCCTTCCCTTCCAGCATTCTCGTCCATGGTATGACACTCATCATGTCTCTGAGTTTATTAAAGTTTGCCCTACAAAAATCCAACATCCGCGTCTGGCTACAAGCTTCCTTGGCTCCCCATCTCAAAAGGAATTCTATGAGGACATGGTCACTTCTCCCTAGGGTCCCCACCTCCTTCACCTCATCCACCAACTCTTGCCTGTTGGTCAGTATATTTTTTCTCTTTCTTGAAGATGGGGACAACATTTGCCCATCTCTAATCATCTGGCACCTCACCGGTTCTCTTTTGTTGTTGTTCTTAGGTGCGAAGTTGTGTCCAACCCATCGCGACCCCATGGACAATTATCCTCCAGGCTTTCCTGTCCTCTACCATTACCCGGAGTCCATTTAAGTTTGCACCTACTGCTTCAGTTACTCCATCCAGCCACCTCATTCTCTGTCCTCCCCTTCTTCTTTTGCCCTGAATCGCTCCCAGCATTAGGCTCTTCTCCAGGGAGTCCTTCCTTCTCATGAGGTGGCCAAAGTATTTGCATTTCATCTTCAGTATTTGCATTTCATCTTTAGGATCTGGCCTTCTAAGGGGCAGTCAGGGCTGATCTCCTCTAGGACTGACCGGTTTGTTCGCCTTGCAGTCCAAGGGACTCGCAAGAGTCTTCTCCAGCACCAGAGTTCAAAAGCCTCAATTCTTTGATGCTCAGCCTTCCTTATGGTCCAACTTTCGCAGCCATACATTGCAACTGGGAATACCATAGCCTTGACTAAACGCACTTTTGTTGGCAGGGTGATGTCTCTGCTTTTTAGGATGCTGTATAGATTTGCCATAGCTTTCCTCCCCAGGAGCAAGCGTCTTTTAATTTCTTTGCTGCAGTCCCCATCTGCAGTGATCTTGGAGCCCAGGAAAATAAAATCTGTCACTATCTCCATTTCTTCCCCATCTATTTGCCAGGAATTGAGAGGGCTGGATGCCATGATCTTTGTTTTCTTGATCTTGAGTTTCAAGCAAACTTTTGCACTCTCCTCCTTCACCCGCTTCAACAGGCTCTTTAGTTCCTCTTCACTTTCTGCCATTAGAGTGGTATCATCTGCATATCTGAGGTTGTTGATATTTCTCCCTGCAATCTTGATCCCAATTTGTGACTCCTCTAATCCCACCTTTCTCGTGATGTGCTCCACATACAAGTTAAATAGGCAAGGCGACAGTATACAGCCTTGCCGAACTCCTTTCTCAATTGTGAACCAATCAGTGATTCCATGTTCAGTTCTCACAGTTGCTTCTTGACCTGCATATAGGTTTCTCAAGAGACAAATAAGATGCTCTGGTATTCCCATCTCTTTAAGAACTTACCACAATCAAAGGCTTTAGCATAGTCAATGAAGCAGAAGTAGATGTTCTTCTGATACTCCCTAGCTTTCTCCATGATCCAGCGTATGTTGGCAATTTGATCTCTAGTTCCTCTGCCTCTTCAAAATCCTGCCTGTACTTCTGGAAGTTCTCGGTCCACATATTGCTGGAGCCTCGCTTGTAAAATTGTAAAATTTTGAGCATAACTTTGCTAGCATGAGAAATGAGTGCAATGGTGCGGTAGTTTGAACATTCTTTGGCATTGCCCTTCTTTGGAATTGGAATGTAAACTGACCTTTTCCAATCCTGTGGCCATTGTTGAGTTTTCCAAATTTGCTGGCATATTGAGTGTAGTACTTTTACTGCATCGTCTTTAAAGATTTTGAATAGTTCAACTGGAATGCTGTCACTACCATTAGCTTTATTGTTGCTCAGACTTTCTAAGGCCCATTTGACTTCACATTTCAGGATGTCTGGCTCCAGGTCAGTAACTACCCTTTTGTGGTTATCTGGGATGTTAAGCTCGCTCTTGTATAGTTCTTCTGTATAATTTTGCCACCTTTTTTAAATCTGCTTCCGTGAGGTCCCTACCATTTTGGTCCCTTATCATACCCATCTTTGCATGAAACGTTCTCTTCATATCTCCAATTTTCTTGAAAAGATCTCTGGTCCTCCCCATTCTATTGTTTTCTTCAATTTGTTTGCACTGTTCATTTAAGAAGGCATTCTTATCTCTTCTAGCTTTTCTCTGGAATTCTGCATTCAATTGGGTGTATCTTTCTCTTTCTCCCTTGCCTTTCACTTCCCTTCTCTCCTTAGCTATTTGTAAAGCTTCCTCAGACAGCCATTTTGATTTCTTGCATTTCTTTTTCTTTGGGATGGTTTTAGTTGCTACCTCTTGTACAATGTTGCGAACCTCCGTCCATAGTTCTTCAGGCACTCTGTCTATCAGATCTAATTCCTTAAATCCCATATATATAAACCTTATTGGCATAACAATGAGGCAAGTACAGCCAAGCAGGGTAAAATTATAATAGAGTAAAATAAGCTAATATTATAGACTAAAATACAATAAAATCAGCTGATGAAAACATCTTAATTCTAGCTCGATAAACAGCCATTAAAAATTCAGCTACACACAATGTGGTCTCTGCAGAAAGATCATTAAGCAGAAACTGGAGTGTAGCTTCATCATTTACTAGACCTCTGGGACAAAGTAGAGGATCCAGAAGTTTTCTGCGAAGACTCACATGAAGTTCACAATCTAAAATGTGAGGTTGAATCGGGACAGTTCGCAGAACACGGACACATTCTTTCCCTCCTTGGGACATGCTGGTATCTTCCTGCAAGGACGCTTGAGGGAAGACAACTCATTCTTGCCAGCATGAAAACTCTACGAAGGGCTGGACTAGTAAGATTATAAAAATAATTAACAATTTCCCCTCAATTTAATCGAATCCCCAGAGCAGCAGGAGAACATACACAGGGTTGTGCTGGAAACATTTTAGACTGTTCGGCCACCACTAATCTTTGTTTCAAAATTTTTTAAATTTCAGACTTATTAAACATAAGGGGGAAAAATTCCTTAAATCTATTTGTCACCTCTACTGTATATTCATCGGGAATATGATTTAGTTCATACCTGAGTGGCCTTATGCTTTTTCCTAGTTTCTTCAATTTGCCTAAATTTTGCAACAGGAAGCTGATGATCTGAACCACAATCAGCTCCTGGTCTTGTTTTTACTGACTGTATAGAACTTCTCCATCTTTGGCTGCAGAGCACATAGTCAATCTGATTTCTGTGTTGACCATCTGGTGATGTCCATGTGTAGAGTCGTCTCTTGGGTTGTTGGAAAAGAGTGTTTGCTATGACCATTGTATTCTCTTGACAAAATTCTACCAGCCTGTGGCCTGCTTCATTTTGTACTCCAAGGCCAAACTTGCACATCATTTTTGGCGTTGCTTCTAGAAGGTGTTGTAGGGCTTCACAGAACTGGTCAACCTCATCCTCTTCAGCAGCAGTGGTTGGGGCATAGACCTGGATTACTGTGATGTTGAATGGTTTGCCTTGGATTCGAACTGAGATCATTCTGTCATTTTGGGGATTGTATCCCAAGACTGCTTTTCCTACTCTCTTGTTGATTATGAAGGCTACTCCATTTCTTCTGCGAGATTCTTGTCCACAGTAGTATACCTGATGGTCATCCAAATGAAATTCACCCATTCCTGTCCATTTTAGTTCACCGATTCCTAAAATGTCGATGTTCAGTCTTGTCATTTCTTGTTTGACCACATCCAGCTTGCCTTGATTCATGGATCTGACATTCCAGGTTCCTATGGAATAAACATCTTTACAGCATCGGACTGTCTTTTCGCCACCAGTCACTTCCACAAAGCCTTTCGGCTTTGGCCCAGTCTCTTCATTCAATCTGGCGCTACTCGTACTAGCCGTCTGCTCATCCCCAGTAGCATATTGGACACCTTCCGACCTGAGGGGCTCATCTTCCAGCGTCATATCGTTCTGCCTTTTGAACTCATCCATTGTATTTTCATGGCAAAGATACTGGAGTGATTTGCCATTTCCTTCTCCAATGGATCACCTTTTGTCAGAGCTCTCTGCTATGACCTGTCCGTCTTGGGTGGCCCTGCACGGCATAGGTCATAGCTTCACTCAGCTACGCAAGCCCCCTTGCCACGACAAGGCAGCGCCCCCACCATCCCCGCTCACCTCCGATGCCCCGAACAAGCCTCCTCCCCTTCATGATCTTCCCACCCGCACCCACCATGGTGTTTCATCAGACTGGAGAGAGGTGAGTAGCGGGGTACCTCAGGGCTCGGGGCTCGGCCTGGTACTTTTTAACATATTTATTAATGATCTAGATGAGGGGGTGGAGGGACTACTCATCAAGTTTGCAGATGACACCAAATTGGGAGGACTGGCAAATACTCTGGAAGATAGAGACAGAGTTCAACGAGATCTGAACACAATGAAAAAATGGGCAAATGAGAACAAGATAAGAGTAAAGTTCTGCATCTGGGTGAGAAAAATGAAAACCATGCCTACTAGATGGGGGATACGCTTCTAGGTAACACTGTGTGTGAACGAGACCTTGGGGTACTTGTGGATTGTAACCTAAACATGAGCAGGCAGTGTGATGCAGCGGTAAAAAAGGCAAATGCCATTTTGGGCTATATCAACAGGGGCATCACATCAAAATCACAAGATGTCATAGTCCCATTGTATACGGCACTGGTCAGACCACACCTGGAGTACTGTGTGCAGTTCTGGAGGCCTCACTTCAAGAAGGACGTAGATAAAATTGAAAGGGTACAGAGGAGAGCAACGAAGATGATCTGGGGCCAAGGGACCAAGCCCTATGAAGACAGGTTGCGGGACTTGGGAATGTTCAGCCTGGAGAAAAGGAGGTTGAGAGGGGACATGATAGCCCTCTTTAAGTATTTGAAAGGTTGTCACTTGGAGGAGGGCAGGATGCTGTTTCTGTTGGCTGCAGAGGAGAGGACACGCAGTAATGGGTTTAAACTTCCAAGTACAACGATATAGGCTAGATATCAGGAAATATTTTTTCACAGTCAGAGTAGTTCAGCAGTGGAATAGGCTGCCTAAGGAGGTGGTGAGCTCCCCCTCACTGGCAGTCTTCAAGCAACGGTTGGATACACACTTTTCTTGGATGTTTAGGATGCTTAGGGCTGATCCTGCGTTGAGCAGGGGGTTGGACTAGATGGCCTGTATGGCCCCTTCCAACTCTATGATTCTCTCCCCGCTCACCTCCTCTGCCCCAAACAAGCCCTCCCTCCTCCCCCCGTGCAATCTTCCCACCCACTCCCAACATCCCCGCTCACCTCCGCTGCCCTGAACAAGCCCTCCCTCCTCCCCTGCATGATCTTCCCACCCGCCCCCACCATTCCCGCTCACTTCTGCTGCCCCGAACATGCCCTCCGTCCTTCCCCGCGCGATCTTCCCACCCACCCCCAATGTCCCCACTCACCTCCACTGTGGCTTACCAGCCCCCACCCATGCACCCTCCCCCACCTTCCCCACCCATCACTACTGTCCACTCCCCCCATGGCATCTCACCCCTGCCCCGTCCTCTTTCATGCCACCTCTCTTCCTGCCTACCTCCCAGCATTCCCTTTGTCCTTCCTTCCTTCCTTCCTTCCTTCCTTCCTTCCTTCCTTCCTTCCTTCCTTCCTTCCTTCCTTCCTTCCTTCCTTCCTTCCTTCCTCTCTCCTATCTGCCTCTTTCTCGCTCCATTTCTCTCCCTCTTCTTTTGTCTCTTTCTGTCTTCCTCCCTTTCTTTCTGTCTTTCTCTCTGTCTCTCTTTCTCCCTTTCTTCCTGCCTTCTGCCCATCCATCCACCCACCCTGCTAGCACCCACTGTATTTTGGGTTCAGCGGGCTTAATATCTAGTCACATCTTTAACCGCTCCTGCAGAGCGGAATAAATAAAAGAGTAAGCCCTAAAGGGGAGGAGCCGCAAAGCGGATTGGGCCCTCTGAGTGTCACTCCAGGGCCAAGCTGCTTGGCTGCTCGCCTTGCTCGGCCGGGGACTCACCGCACACAAGGAGAAGCAGCCTTCCCTGACGGTGAGTCCTCCTGCTGGCTTCCCCTCGCCCTTGCGAAAGGTGCGGCTTCCCCGCGCCTAGACACATACACACACACAACATACACACACACACACAACCCATCGCGCCGCCACCGCTTCCCCGTGCCCACAGACACACACACACACAGCCTCGGCAGCCAAACCCCCTGGCCGTCCCCCCGCACAATCACCCTGCCGACGCTTCCCCATGCCCAGAGACACACACACACACAGAGCCACCCACCCCTTCCCCCACCCCACACACCCACGCACACATTCCTCTCTACCCCCTCTTCCCTCGCCACCTCCCCCTCCCGATTTGCCCCCCGTCGCGATTCCCCCCCACCCTTCACACACACCCTGTCCCCTCCCCTTTTCACCTACATCTCTGCCTGACTTCCTTTCTTTCTTCTTACTTCCTGACTTCCTCTATTTCTCCATCTCCTTCCTGTCTCTCTGTCTCTCCCTCTCACTTGCTTCCTGTCTCTCTCCTTTACTTCCTTTCTTTCTCCTTTCTACCCATCCCTTCAACCACACCTTGCCTTTTTTTCTCCCTCCCATACCTCCTTTCCTCTTCTTCCTTCCTTTCCTACAGTCTGCCTCCCCATCCACTAGTGCCTGCTGTATTTCTTCTACAGCGGGCTTAATTTCTAGTTTTTAACCGTTCCTGCGGTTAAATAAAAGGGTAAGGCCACCTGGGGAGGAGTTAGGGCGGGCCCTGTCCAGCATAAAAACGGCTCCTGATTGGGCCCTCCGAGTGTCCATCCAGGGCCAAGCAGCCAATGGGGAGGCGCGCGAAGCGCCTTCCTATTGGCCCCTCACCAGGACAAACCAAAATTCCATTCACCCAGCCCAGTCTGGCTGCCAGTCTGCTCCTGACCACCGCAGGGAGAGGAGGTCAGTAGGGCTGCCAAGGGGGATGAGAACAGAGGCTGCACCAGCCCTTTTCGTCCAAGGCTGTCCTGACTGTCATGTCCAACTGCAAAATTCCTCAGAACCCAGACAGAACTGGCAGGAGGCTGGAGAGTGCTCCCCCTCCCCTACCTCCTCCCTTCAGGCCTGCTGCGAAGGAGCCTCTGACAGGCCCTGACTGAGGGGAGGGAGGCCTTTCCAAGAGCAACGCAGGGGAGGGCCTTCCTTTTGAGGGGGGGACTTTCCCTTTCTGCCAAACAGTTGCCTGACAGGGAGGCCACAGAAAAGCCCCTTCTCACTTAAAATACTGCTCTGCCCAGAGGTTAGACACAGCCAAGCCATGTGTCTTTCTTCTTTGCAACTCTCTGCAGATTTGAGGCCACTGCACAATGTTATTCTGCAGAGGAAACTGGTTCTTTTGTCTCCTGTTTCATCTGCACAACAACCCTGTGCAGTAGGCCTCCAGTTTTTCAATTCAACAACAACCTGTGTGGGAAGTATTTCTTCTCTAGCATAACCCTGTCCAAAGTAGCCCTTTCTGCCTGGGGAGCTGATCTTTATACTCTGCAGGTGAGCTGTAATTCCAGGAGCTCTCCAGGCCACACCTGTAGGTTGGCTACCCCTGGGTTGGAAATATTCCTGGAGGTTTGGAGGTGGGACTTCAAAATCATACAATGCCTCAGAGTCCAGCCTTCAAATCAGCCATTTTTGCCTGCAGTTGGTAGGGAGTGGTGCAGGGGTGTCCCTTCTGGCCTATGGGTTATGGCCAGCCCTTACCAGCAACTGTTTGTATTCTTCTAAGGAGCAACCATGAAAGAACCATGTGGGCACATAACATTTTACCAACAGTGAAAACATAGGAGACAGAAGGAACAGGGTCGACACCTGTGTACTATGACTACCCAATGTGTATTAGGGCAGAGGGGCATTTCAGTGAATGTGGCCTAATTCACACAAGAAGGGAAATGACGCAGAACTGGGAGGAATTGGTTGCCGTGTAATCTTCCCTTAAGAAGAGTCTCCAGTCTGATTTTCCCTTCACATGTCTGAGGACATGGCTCTGGAAAACTCATCTGTAACCACTATGCCAAAATTCCCAAAGGTCAGTCCTCTGCCACACTCAACGAACATTCCACACCACAGGCTCTTGACACCCATCTCTCCACACCCATACCCTCATTTGCCACCATGCCACCGCAACCTCCCACACAACACACACATTCAACCCCATGCCCTTACAGACTGGACAACTCCTCCCCTTCCTCTTCCCACTGCCAAGCTCTAGCGCCCGTTGTATTCTTGGATACAACGGGCTCTGCCCCTAGTATATAATAAAACAGTAAAACCACAATTCATAAAAACATCAAACCCAATAAAACATCCAAATATTACAAAAATTTACAATATGGCGGCTAACCAGTTTAATTGTCCTAGACCTCTAATGCTGTTTATCAGAAAATCAGAACAGCTGAGGATGGAAAACAGTTTGGGGTAGTTCCTGCCGGTCTAGCACTTAAGCATGGCAACAGGTAGGGTGCTAGTAGCTGTGAAAAACCATCATCTGGGCTACCTTCGTAATCTCAGCCTCCATAGATAATGAGGAAAAAGATCACACCCAAATTCCTGGCCAAGGGTGCAGATGTCAGTTGCCCTCTTCTTCCCAGCCACAGGACCTCCGTTGTGGAGGGGTTGAGTTTAGTGATGATAATTGTATTATTGTTATTTTGGTTCTCGTTCCATCGTGCACAATAAAGAGCTGAAGGGAGCTCCTCGTGTCCCGGTCTCTGCACATATGGACCTCCAACAGCAACTGTGCTGGTTTGCAATGCAACCCTAGTCCAAATTCCATTGGCCTCTCAGGTGCTCCTGGACTCCTGCTACGAACAGACCATATAAATAGATTTAGTAAAATTGTTTTATAAGATTTAATATGAGGAAGCTTGAATACAATTTCATAGAGGCCCCTGAAGATGTCACAGTTGCCTGAAATCCATGTGTGTGATAGTGAACCTTCTATACCCTTCAAGTAGAAACGTTGCAGGTTAGGAATGTGCACATGTATGCAAGAGCACTCTGTGAAGAGGCTGTTCTCAGGAGACTGTTTCAACAGCAAACTTTACAATACCATCTTGTGAAAGAAGTAACTCTCCCTAGGAGGCCGAGTTACTACAATTGCCCTGAGAATTTAGCCAGTGCAGAGGTGGTGAAGTTACTTGATGGACCAATGGGAATGTGTAAACTGCAATGTAACAAGAAAGGAGTATTATGTGGTATGTCAGCTTTGCTGAAGATCTGTGTTTTCAGTTTCCTATATTTCAGGAGTGGCAAAACTGTAGCTCTTCACATGTACCCCAAGGATCCGTCCTGGGGCCTGTGTTGTTCAACATATTTATAATTTTGGATTAGGGATTAGAGGGGATACTTATTAAATTTGCAGATGATACTGGGAGGGATAGCAAACACAACTGAAGACAGTAACAGAATACAGGATGATCTTGATAGGCTCGAGAAGTGGGCTAAACTGAATAAAATGAAGTTCAATAGGGACAAATGTAAAGTTCTGCATTTAGGTAGGAAAAACCAAATACACCAATATAAGATGGGGGGAGACTTGTCTTGGCAGTAGCATGTGCGAAAAGGATCTAGGAGTCTTAGTAGACCATGCATTGAACATGAGTCAGCAGTGTGACTCAGTGGCTAAACAGGCAAATGGGATTTTGGGCTGTATCAAATGGAGTATTGTGTCCAAATCACAGGAGGTGATGGTACCGCTTTACTCTGCTCTGGTTCAGCCTCACTTGGAGTACTGTGTTCGGTTTTGGGCACCCTAGTTGAAGAGGGATGTAGACAAACTGGAGCATGTCCAGAGGAGGGCAACAAAGATGGTGAGGGGTTTGGAGACCAAGACATATGAAGAAAGGTTGGGGGAGCTTGGTCTGTTTAGCCTGGAGAGGAGATGACCGAGAGGGGATCTGATAACCATCTTCAAGTATTTAAAAGGGTGCCATATAGAGGATGGAGCAGAATTGTTCTCTCTTGCCCCAGAGGGACAGACCAGAACTAATAGGATGAAATTAATTCAAAAGAAATTCCATCTAAACATCAGGAAGAAGTTCCTGACAGTTAGAGCAGTTTCTCAGTGGGCTTCCTCGGGATGTGGTGGGTTCTCCATCTTTGGAAATTTTTAAACAGAGGCTGGAGAGCCATCTGACTGAGAGGCTGATTCTTTGAAGGCAAAGGGGTCGCAGGTTACAGTGGATGAGCGACGGGGATGTGAGTGTCCTGCATAGAGCAGGACTCATGAGGTCCTTTCCAACTCCATTATTCTATGATTCTATGTCCATGGACTACAATTCCCATGAGCCCTGCCTGCATGGGCTCAAGGGAAATGTATTCCATAGACAGCCAGAGATCCACCATTGGGCCACCCCAGCTATATTTGCAAATATATATTTTACTTTTGTTTCTTCCTGGATTATTGTCTAATGCTTTGGATTTTTCATTTAAATTGCTTCTGCTGAACCAGGCTTATTACTAAAAGGGTGATCCATCTCGAGCCAGTTTGGCGTAGTGGTTAGGAGTGCGGACTTCTAATCTGGCATGTCAGGTTCGATTCTGCGCTCCCCCACATGCAGCCAGCTGGGTGACCTTGGGCTCGCCACGGCACTGAGAAAACTGCTCTGACCGAGCCGTGATATCAGGGCTCTCTCAGCCTCACCCACCTCACAGGGTGTCTGTTGTGTGGAGAGGAATGGGAAGGCGACTGTAAGCCGCTTTGAGACTCCTTCGGGTAGAGAAAAGCGGCATATAAGAACCAACTCTTCTTCTTCTTCAGTAATCTCAGGGCTCTCTCAGCCTCACCCACCTCACAGGGTGTCTCTTGTGGGGAGAGGAAAGGGAAGGCGAATGTAAGCCGCTTTGAGCCTCCTTCGGGTAGGGAAAAGCGGCATATAAGAACCAGCTCTTCTTCTTCTACTCTTCTTCTTTCTCTCTGGAGAAGTTGTAATTCCACAACTCTTGCCTCACCAACTGTACAAGATATGGGGGGAATGCCCATTTGGGAGCACAGAGGAGGGCAGTGGGTGGATTTACTCCACTGATGACCCACCTTTCACCCAAACCTGGACCCAAAGCAGCTGCCATTGTTTGCCTCTCCTCCCTTTCAACCTCACAACAATCCTGCGAGGTAGGCTAGGCAGAGAGGGTGGGTGTTTCAAGGTCGTCCAGCAGAGTGGAGATTCAAACCTGGGTCTAACACTGGCTGGAACGGCGTTCAGGCCTCGAATTTGGAGTTGCGAAAGCAACGCCATGCCCCAGCTCCAGGCCTCCGTTCTGCAAAAGGCCGGGCTTCGCATTTGAGCCCAGGGCCTGGTTGCCCTGGCAACAGAGGTGCCCTTATCAAGATGGCGGAGAAGCTCGGCCGAATTGGGTTTTTCCCGTTGCCACACTCGACATGGCCACTTCCTAGCGCCTAAATGTCCGGCTTAATCGGAAGACCGCCACTGCTGATGGATCCTAAATGGTGCGCCGCTCTAGGTGATGATTTTTGCACCGGAACCTCTTTTTCCTCACTCGGTATGGCCGCTCCAGCCTCTGCCTCTTTCCCAGACTCCTTTTCGTGAGCGGAGGCCTTCCAATCAGATTCTCGCGCTGGGCGCGGCTTTCCGGTTACCGCGGCAACAGGGCCTCGGAAGCGCGCGCGGACCGCGAAGATTCCAAGCTGGGAGTGTGCGGCGGCGCGTGCGCAGGAGCAGGGTCCCTTGCACGTGTGAACGTGTTACTTTCGCCTCCTCCCCTAAATCCGTGTTAAGGGAAACGTGGGAAGGCTGAGGACGTATGGCGTGAGTGTGCAGCAAGGGTGAGTTCGCCAAGGGCGTTGCATTCCCAGGCCAGTGGAGTGGAACTTCCATGTCCAGTGGCAATCTTCCTCTGGAAGTGAAAGGGGGATTTCCCTGCCCAACTTCTGCTGGAAACAGAATGCTGGGTGCTCCTCGCCTCCAACAAACTGCCGAGCCAGGAACCTGCAAACCAGGACTGTCAAATTTTATTTATTTATTTTTAGCCCACTCTTCCTTGCAGGCTCAAGGTGAGTTACAACAGATCAAAAAAAAAATACAAATCATGTGTTTCCCCCTTCCTGCTCTTGCACAGATGTGAGGGTAGGATTGCAGAGCTCTCATGGCCCTCACAGTCAGAAACCAAAGGAAGGCCTTTGGCAATTAAGAGAGATCTTCTGCACTCTGGTGGGTGGGGCCCTTTGGCTAGTTTCAGTCTGTGCATCCTCTCCTGCTACCTACAGACCCAGCTCTGGAATTTGGGCAGCAAATACAGCTTCTCAAGCCCTTCTGGAATCTCTTCTGCCACACCCTCACAAAATAGACAAGGAACCCTGCCTGCTGTTGCATGTGGACACCTGAGGCCACCTTGTATTGAACCAGCTCCATCAAGTTCAGTATTGCCTACTCGGACTGGCAGCCGCTCTCCAGGGTCTCAGGTATTACCAGCTCCGACTGGCAGTGGCTCTCCCAGAGTCTCAGGTATTGCTGATCTCGACTGGCAGCTTTCTAGGCTCCATTCATCTCGAGGTGTGGGAATTGAACCTGTGGCCTTCTGTATGCTGAGCAGGTGCCCTGCCACTAAATCACCACCCTTGCCACCTTTTTTGCATGTTCCTCTCCTTCCTTCCTAGCCTGCCCTTCTCAGACAGATGGCAAAATATCAAATCCAATTGTAAGATATTTTCAAAATCCACCCAGTACAAGGCAGCATCTTTTAGATCAACAGAGTTTAATTCTGGGGATAAAGTTTTGTGTGTATGTACAGTTCGTCAGTATCTGAAGAAGTGTGCATGCACATGAAAGCTTATCCCCAGAATTAAACTTTTGTTGGTCTCAAAGATGCCCCGGGACTCCCAATGTTGTTCTGCTACTTCAGACCAACACAGTCACCCACCTCTGTATAGATACAAGAAAAACGTTGTGAAACCATTGTGGCAATCTGCTTGGGATTGAGGTGATGTGACCAGCTTCTGAGAGTGCATATGTTAGTCATCGTCCCCCTTTGTCACTAGGATTCAAGGCGGGTGATGCAGTCTATACAATCAGCAGGCTGGGGCATTCAGTGAACACTGAAATAGGATTAGGGTTGTAGAACCAACCTGAAATCTAAGAACAGAGCTGAACTAAAGCACAGGTTTTAACACAATGCATTAGAATTCAGGGGTGGCCAAACTGCGGCTCTCCAGATAGATGTCCATGGACTCATGGGAATTGTAGTTCTTCATGACCCACCAGAATCAGTTTGCAGAAAGCTGGGGAGCTATTCCATAAGATGGGGCCCCAGTGGAAAAGGTGTATGCTCAAGCAGTTGAAGGTTCTGACTCCTCTGGTCACCCAGTACTGAAGCATTGGCACGTGTGTGAGAGAGGAACTCGCAGGGGTGTGCACAGAGAGCGCTGCAGCATGCACACCCAGCCTCTGACAGAGCACATCATCCCGAATATGTAGCAGGCCTCCTTGCTCCTTTCTCTTGAATATTCACATGGAGCCACCTGGACAGATTGTCATGCTTCATGCACCGCTGGGTGGAGGGGACCCAACTTGTCACCAAGAGCAAAGCATGCCTCGTGTTCCTGCTCCGCCGGTGACACAGTGTTTTATATTTTGTTTTTTGTTTGCATGCCAGGCCCTGCTTTTTTATACTGAAGGCCTGGAGTTTTTTGTTTTTTTGGGGGGGAGGGGAGGGGGGAACAGACCAAAAGCAGAATAAGAGTTAAATGTGACATGAAGGGGTGGGGCAGATCTGATTACTTCCCCGAGAGGGAGCATTGAGAACTCCCCAAAACCTGTTAACATGGGTGCACAATTGATAATGATAGTCTTCCCCCCCTAATTTTTCCTAATGGGCTCAGAACACCAGTTGCCCGCTTATACTTGGGACGAATGGGGCTTCCCCCATTCATGGCACTCATAAAAAGAGTTGGAAGGGATCTCCTGCGTCATTTAGTCCAACCCCACACACAATACAGGACACTCACAACCCTATTGCTCATCCACTGTAACCTGCCACCCCCTTGATCCTTCACAGAATCAGCCTCTCCATCAGGTGGCTATCCAGCTTCTGTTTAAAAATTTCCAAAAATGGAGAACCCATCACCTCCTGAGGAAGCCTGTTCCACTGAGGAACCACTCTAACTATCACAAACTACTTCCGGATGCTTCTCCTCTACATGTAGCCACCTGGGTGACCATGGGCTAGTCACAGCCCTGATAGAAGCTGTTCTCACAGCAGTTCTCTCAGAGCTCCCTCAGCCTTACCTACTCCCTAGGGTGTCTGTTGTAGGGAGAGAAAAGGAAAGGTGATGGTCGCCACTTTGAGACTCCTTCTGGCAGAGAAAAACGGCATATGAGAACCAACTCTTCTTCTTGGTTGTTGGTGGGGAAGATCAGTTTACAGGAAGCATTGCACACCAAGGTCTTGGGTGGAAGGCAGTTAGCAGAGAGAGGATGTTAAATAATGGAGGGGACAGAACACCTTCCCTTTGGAGGAAGAGTGCAGAGGTTCAGGCGCTTTAGCTTGGGGAAATGACATCTGAGGGGTGGCTTTATGGTGGTTTACAAAATTATGTATGGGATAGAGAAGGCAGGGAAAGAAATCCATTTCTTCCTTTCTCACAGTTATAGGAACTGGTGGAAACTCAATGGAATTAATAAGCAGCAGGCTTAAAACTGATCGAAGGGAGTCCTCCTTCACCCAAAGTGTCACGAACATGTGGAATTCCCTGTCACAGGAAGCTACAAACATCGAAAGCTTGCTAAGTCTCAAAAACTGTGAATGGATTCCAAGTTGGCGCTTCACGCTGGGCTTTTTCTTTGAAGCTCTTTGGCTCAATTACAGCAGCCTTTGTGATCAGATCCCACCCCCCACCCCCACCCCCAGTAGTTCTCGAGCATTTTAAGAATGACTGCTTTGTATCTTCTTATCCTCTTGTGGAGGATCCCATTAAGACATGTTCAGAGGAATGATCTCTGGGTGGTTAGGGGGAGGCATTGCTGGGGGGTTGCCGAGGGGCTGAATTTCACTCAAATATAAGTTTGCATACCATGCAGTAACAAAAGTGGAAGCCATCTTGAGTGATTTGCGGTGTGGCAGCCAGGATCTTCCTTCGTCATAAAACCAAAATTCTTCTACCACAGGGCCATGGCAGAAGTGCATGTGATTGGTCAGATCGTGGGAGCCAGCGGATTCCCCAGCAGCAGCCTCTTTTGCAAATGGGGCATCCACACAGGTGGGTGGAGCCTCATACTTTGGGAATCAAGGGGCGGAAAGGGTCTTGAGCCAGCAGATGTTGACACCCTAGCCCTGGGAGGCGGAGTCGGATCTCCCGGGCTCAGTTGGGAAGGACAGTTGCTCAGATAGCACAAGATCCCAGAGTAAGACCCTAGTCATCTCCCGCATGCTCATGGAATAAATTTTTGCCTTGGGCAACAGCTTCCCCGGCTTCAGCTCAATGCCACAGTCCGTTTTTCGGTGTGTGCGGGGGGAAAATTTGTCACATTCACACTCCTCGAATATATCCCGCAGGTCCCAATATGCTTTGGGCAGGACAGCCCATTCCTCCTGACCCACCCCTGCATGTTCATCATGTCCCTGAGTCTCATAGTGGGGGCAAGCTGCCCTGCAATGATTTCGACAACCCAGATCATAAAATGTTAGTACCCATGCTCTCCGTCCGACACTGGGATCATGTTTCCAGAGCCAGCCCAGCACGAAAGGGAAAGCCACCCCTTTCTCATGACGACGGGTTCTCTCAGCAGCATCGTAGGCTGGCAGTTTCTCGTCTGTGGGAAGCCAGGTCGCTTGCCACCTTCTCACTGGCATCCCAGGCCTCCACCATTTCTAGGATGCGCAGACTCCCCCCACCAGGTGGACCCAGCCCAACAGGGTCCTAGGCTGACTCTGGAAACATTCGCCTGACCCAAGCACTGTGACAGTCACCTTGTTCCATTTGTAGACTTTTGCCGAGAGGCGACAAAACTCAATGAGATACTGGGAGACGGTCTTAATTCCCTGGCATAGCCTCTGGAATTGCTCTTGAGCCACATCCGCATGCCGCGCGTCTTCAGAGTGGGTGCGCAAAGTTGCATGAACAACTCATAGTCCAGCATGTCCAGGGCCTCCATATTGAACAGCCCCACGTACCATTCGGCTGCCTCAACATGGTGTACTGTCTCTGCCCCGTCAGCGAAGAGGTGCACAGAGTCAGTCATGTACGCATGTACCTGCAGCAGGAAATAAGCTGCAATAAGCAGGAAATAGGGGTTCTGGGGCCCTTTATTAGAAATGCAAGGTCCAGTCTCGACCCTAACAATGCGTACCTGCCCCATCCGCCACTCCTGTTCCGTCAGTGGTGCAGATGGGGCTATGGTTGACATCCCAGCGCCCTTCCCTAGGGTCGAAGTTCCAGGGTCGGAAGACTCCGATTCTGAACTTGACCTGGACTCCTCGTCCCACTCCTCGTGGAGTTCTTTTCCCAATTCGGTCATGAAACGCCAACAGGCCCCTCTCACCTTCTTGCCTTTTCCCAAACATATTGCAGCAAGTAGGTCCGTGGCAGTGTCCAGCTCTGTTATAGCATGAGCATGTCGCAGCCAACCACCGTCTACATATCCAGGTGACTCCTCGCTCCCATGGGCAACCAGAGAATGGGGCCCTTTTCATACCAGGTCAGGGTCCAGGTTCCTCGATGCTTTGTCACATTTTGGGATGTCCTAGGTGGTGTACCCATTACCTTCACTGTCTCTGACAACCATGGCACAGTGCATTTCTCCTTTTCTTTTTCTTATCCTTCTTGGTTGCCTGAGTGGAGGCAGCCGCCTCACACTCCGTTGCGGCCTCAGCCGATTGGGTTTCTAGAGCCTTTTCCTCTGTCTGCATGATGAGCATGGGGGAAATGCTCCAAATGGAGTTCTGACTAACTGTGAGAGACTTCAAATTCTAAATCAGCAGACTCTTTGAATGAAATTTCTTTATTAGAAATGCAAGCATCTACGTTGAAGGCAGAGTCAGAACTGACTCACAAAGTATAGGGTAGGAGATATAGGGGCTCAAGGGGACTCCACCTCCCCTGGGAACTTGAACCAGACACAGTTCAAACGAAGTCATAATATGGAGATAACAGTCCATTTATCAAGGGACAGGAAGATGTGGGAACCAAACAGAGGGCAATAAGGGAGAGGGAAATAAGGGAAATAGAGGGCAATAATGGAGGGGATGTGAGGAATGTTTGTGGAGGTTGTTACGCATAAAATACCACAGCAGGAAATCAACCTTGAAGTGTCAAACGAAAACAATTAGGTTACATCAGGGCATAAAGGTCAGGTTAGATGGACACTAAATCACAGCAGAGATATAATCATGGCAGAAATACATGGGGATTTCTGACGGAAACTCTTCACCTGGACAGAAACTCCTTGCCTGCTGTTGCGGATTGCAGCAAGGCAGTGTGGTGTTGTGGCTAAGAGCAGTGGCAATCCAGGTTTGATTCCCACTCCCCCACAGGTAGCCAGCTGAATGACCTCTCAGAGCTCTCTCAGCCTCACCTACCTCACAGGGTGTCTGTTGTGGGGAGAGGAAAGGGAAGGTAGAATCATAGAATCATAGAGTTGGAAGGGGCCACACAGGCCATCCAGGCCATCTAGCTCAACGCAGGATCAGCCCTAAGCATCCTAAAGCATCCAAGAAAAGTGTGTATCCAACCTTTGCTTGAAGACTGCCAGTGAGGGGGAGCTCACCACCTCCTTAGGCAGCCTATTCCACTGCTGAACTACTCCGACTGTGAAAATTTTTTCCTGATATCTAGCCTATATCGTTGAACTTGTAGTTTAAACCCATTACTGCGTGTCCTCTCCTCTGCAGCCAACGGAAACAACATCCTGCCCTCCTCCAAGTGACAACCTTTCAGATACTTAAAGAGGGCTATCATGTCCCCTCTCAACCTCCTTTTCTCCAGGCTGAACATTCCCAAGTCCCTCAACCTATCTTCATAGGGCTTGGTCCCTTGGTCCCAGATCATCCTCATCGCTCTCCTCTGTACCCTTTCAATTTTATTGACGTCCTTCTTGAAGTGAGGCCTCCAGAACTGCACACAGTACTCCAGGTGTGGTCTGAGCTGTGCCGTATACCAGTGGTCCCCAACCTGCGGGCTGCGAAGGCCATGGCGCCGGGACGCAGCTCCCTCTCCCCGCCCCCCCCCCGCAGTAAAAAACTTCCCAGGCCGCAAGCTTGCGGCCCGGGAAGCTACTTACTGCGGGAGGGCGGGGAGAAGGAATCGGGGCCGGGCTGTGCCCGTGCAGGCCGCGCCCGCGCGGCCCGATCCGCAGGCGCGGCCCGATCCGCAGGCGCGGCCCGATCCGCAGGCGCGGCCCGACCTGCGGGCGTGGCTCGCGGGCGCGGCCCGATCTGCGGGCGTGGCTTCCGGGCGTGGGCCGATCCGTGGGCGCGGCTCGCGGGCGCGGACGGGCGCGGCTCGATGCGCGGGCACGGCCCGCGGGCGCAGCCAGAAGCGTGGGCCTGCCCTGCCGGTCCCCAGCCTAATAAAGGTTGGGGACCACTGCCGTATACAATGGGACTATGACATCTTGTGATTTTGATGTGATGCCCCTGTTGATACAATTCCCAGGTATTTGAACCTACTGACTTCTTCAGTTTTATAGTCGTCTAGTTTCCAAATTTTTGGTTTTGTTCTCTTGCTGAAAACCATGACCTTTGTCTTTTGGTAGTTTGGTGAGAGCCAGTTTGGTATAGTGGTTAGCAGTGCAGACTTCTAATCGGCCGAGCCGGGTTTGATTCTGTGCTCCCCCACATGCAGCCAGCTGGGTGACCTTGGGCTCGCCACGGCACTGATAAAACTGTTCTGACTGGGCAGTATCAGCGCTCTCTCAGCCTCACCCACCCCACAGGGTGTCTGTTGTGGGGAGAGGAAGGGAAGGCAACTATAAGCCGCTTTGAGCCTCCTTCGGGTAGGGAAAAGCGGTATATAAGAACCTACTCTTCTTCTTCTTCTTCTTCTTCTTCTTCTTCTTCTTCTTCTTCTTCTTCTTCTTCTTCTTCTTCTTCTTCTTCTTCTTCTTCTTCTTCTGTTGGAGTTGTTCTTCTTTACCGTAACTGCTAAGCCTCAGCATTCTTTTGACTCCTTCTTTGTTCTTTCCTCCTTCCAACTCCCTCGCCCCACGCTGCTGTCCCTCTCCAGGTGGCGCATGGAAGCTGCTCTCCGGGCTTCGGGAAGGGCAGACCCAAGTCGACCACCCCCAGCTGGATGATGTGGCCTACTGGTCCCACCCCATCGATGTCCACTTTGCCACCAAAGGTTTGCAAGGTTAGAACTTGTCCCCCCCCCCCCAATCCACCCAACTGGCCTACCTCCATCTCCTCCAGACTTCTTGCTTCTTATCCTCTGGCGGCTCTTTTAGGGGACAGCGTTGCAATCTGGAGAGAAGTTTCCATGCCTCCGTGCTTCCCTGAGACTCCGGGGAGGGCGGCATAGAAATATAATAAATATATAAATATATAAATATATAAATAAATAAATGGCCCGCTTTCCCAGCATTCACCTTAAAAACATTTTTTAAAGAAATCAGAGCAAGTTTGGTGTTGGGGATAGGTGTGGCGGCCTCTGATCTGGAGAACCAGGTTTGATTCCTCACCACCTCCATATGGCTAGGTGCTTTGGGCTAGTCACAGTAGTCTCACTCAGCCTCAACTCCCTCACAGGGTGCCTGTTGTGGGGAGAGGAAGAAGAGTTGGTCCTTGTACCCCACTTTTCACTTTCCCGAAGGAGTCTCAAAGCGGCTTACAGTCGCCCTCCCTTCCTCTCCCCACAGTAGACACCCTGTGAGGGAGGTGGGATTGAGGAAGTGAGAGCAGATCTATCAAGACTGTGACTGGCCCATGTTCACCCAGCTGCTTGCATGTGGAGGAATGAGGAATCCAACGTGGCTCTCCAGATTAGAAGCTGGTTCTCGTAACCACGACACAACCTTTGGGAAGGAAAGGGAAAGGCAGTTTTAAGCTTTTTGGGGGCTCCTTCAGGTAGCAAAAACCAGCTCTTCTTGTGACGGGATCTGGACTCCTGGTCTCGGCAATGCAATGCCTTTGGGTTGTGTTTCCCCATTTCCCCCTGCCCCGTGTGATTGGCAGTCTCAGGGGAAATGAATCCGTGTATGTTGAGCCCTACTGGCAGACAAAAGGGCATTGCCCAGGGGATTAATCGGCAGACCTTTTGTGCCCAGCTTAGCACCCGCTTCTTTTCAAGCGTGGCAGAGCTCGGCTGTGGGCATCAAGGGAGGTGGGGGCAGGCCAATCCGGGGGGGGGGGAGCTACCGTAAGTCTCCTGCTGCCTCTTTCTTTCTTTCTTCCTTCCCGGCTGACAATGCTCAACAATAATTAATAAATTTTGCCTTTACAGCCGGAATGAGGGCGTTCAAGCGAGCAGAGAAAAACGAGAGCCATCTTAACCTTTGCCAAAGATGAAGCAGTGGCTGCTGAATCAGAGGGGGGATGTCAGGTGCAGGCTCAGGCTGGGAGGGTGAGACCTCAGAGGGAGGAAGATGGGAAAAGACTCGCAGAAAAGGGTGGGTCCCAGCGCTGATAATCATTTTGCATGTTTGGAGTCTGTCAAGCACCACACGTGCCTTCTTGTTCCGTTAGTGTTCACAACAGCCCTGCGGGGTGAGCCACTGTCGCTCCCCCCAGATCAATGAGTCTGGGAGTGGCAGGCCCTGAGACTCATCTAGCTGTCGTTGGAACGGCCCGCCTTGCAGGGCTCATATAAGGCCAGACGTGGGCCACATACTTTGAGAGGCCCGCAAATCGCTGTGTGTTGATTTCTCGTCCCCCCATGACAGGCTGGCCCAAACTGCATGTCCAGGTGTGGCACCAAGATTCCTTTGGGCGCTGCGAGCTCTACGGCTATGGCTTCTGCCACGTGCCCTCCAGCCCTGGCTTCCACCACATGGACTGCGTGACCTGGCGTCCCCTGGGCTCCTGGCAGGAGCAGATCTCCCAGCGATTCGTGGGGGGCGGCCCCCAGTTGCTGAACAGCGACCTGATCTACACGGGGGGCGACCGCTACCGCTTGCAGACCTCTGCCATGGGCACCGTCCACCTGCAGCTGGCCGTCCTCCTGCGGAACTTTGACCGCTATGGCGTGGAGGCCTGAACTTGGTCAGGATGGAACTCCAGCTCTTCTCTTCTGCAACACTCTTTGGTTGCCTTTGGGCGGGGGGGGGGGGGGGAAGTACTTCTGCTGGGAGGGAGCCTGCTCGCGGATGGCTCAGTTGGCAGGCGCATGGGATGGGGGGGCCACATATGGCTCCTGCCCCACTCCATCGGCCCCCACTCTCCTTCCGTCGGCTGTCAAGAGGCAGACATTGGGCCCCCTGCTCTTGACCAAGGCAGTCTGATGTGGCTCTCTGTTGGCACGGCCAGGTTCTCTTAACAGCGCGAGCCACAAGACTGGCTTCCACAGGTTCCCTCCATGTGCCTTTTGCGGCCTAAAAGAGTTCATGCTGGTGGGCTTCCCGTTTCACAGAATGCCGTTTGCCTGGGTGTTTGTCCCCAAGAAACAGAAAGCAACATTTGTCATCTTTTTGCTGCCCTCCATGACCCCTGTCCTCTGCCCGGCAACATTGCCTTGAAATAATTGTTCTGTATGTGCATTAAATGTGTTTTTCCCTCCCAAGGACTTCTGTGTGATGCTTGTGAAGGAGAGAATCCTGTGGGAGGCTCTGTCTGACTTCCGAATCAAACCCAGGAAGCGGTTGCAGGTCATTGGGTTAATCCAGACCACTGCCGTGGTTGACAACAGTGAGAGAGGATCGCCGTCTGGTGACTCGGCAGAGAAGCTGGGGAGGGGGGGAGCACAAAGGATTTAAATCAGGCAGGGCGGATGTGTGGTCAAGTTCTGTGGCCTAGGAATTCTTGCGGAACTTGAGGGGGGTAAACTCCACGTAAAACTGCCCGCCTGCTGTGGGACAGGACCTGTTCCCCCTCCCCCTTTAGTTCCGGGCCTCCGCTGGATACCTGGCCGAGAGCCTCCCAAAAGCTCAGCCAGAAAGGAAGGATTAAACCCACCCACACGTAGGAGGTTGGGCGGTTTCAAAGCTTTTGCCCACTGCCGGGCCGTGACCTCCGGTCATTTCCTGGCTTACCTACAACTTGGCCTGTTCCGCCTTGTCTGACTGCGGCTCGTGAGCCTCTCTCTTCTGCGGGGTCTGCTCCAGGTCTGTTGCCTCAGGGGATCCTAAACTCTTACACTGGGGAGGGGGAAGGATGTCCGGTCTCTCTACAAGAGAGCCCATTACCAGATCCAGGTTGGGAAACGTCCGGAGATCTGGGCAAATGGGACTTGGGGAGGGGAGGGACCTCAGTGGGGTCTAGTGCTGTAGAGCCCCCCTTCCAAAGCAGCCATTTTCTGCAGGGGAACTGATCTCGGTTGTCTGGAGATCAGCTGTAATTCTGGGGGATCCCCAGGGCCCACCTGGAGGCTAAATGTCAGAAATGAACGGGTAGACAATACTAACAAGAAAAAGAAGAAAGCTCTGTGAAAGATACAGTAATGCAGTGGCAGTTACCTAAATATGGGTTTGAAAATACAGTTATCGAAACATTTTTGTCTGCTACATTTCTAACAGGACACCATTTGGAAGATAATTGAAAAAGGCAGGCCCGAAAATGCGAATTACCATCTTATCTAGCGACTGAGCCACTTCCTTAACACTTTGTCTTTAACACTTTTTAAGAAATAAACATATTTTGTTTATTTGTTGTCATTTTAAAACAAAATCAGAGTCCGGTGGCACCTTTAAGACCAACAAAGATTTATTCAAGGCGTGAGCTTTCCAGTGCAAGCCCTCTTCCTTGTCATTTTGTTATGTATAATGTGTCGGCTATTTTGACACTTGGTAAGTATATTCAGATTGGATATGCTTGTGCAGCATGTATCCGTTTGCAGAGCAGACATGGTTGCTGATAATGACATTGCATTAAAGATATGGTTATATTTAAACCGCTGCTGCGGAGCGGTCTAAATAAAATGCTAAGGGCTAAAGGGGAGGACAAAGGGGCAGGCTCTGTCCAGGATAAAAACTTGGGGGGGCCAAGCGGCTCCTGATTGGCCGCTCCGAATGTCACTCCAGGGCCAAGAGGGCAATACGCGTGGCTCCCCATTGCCTAGTTGGCCCGTCCTCGGATCGGCCGCCCGGGGAGTAGCCGTGGGAAGAAGAGCAGCAGCGTCGGGTGGGGGGGGGGGGCACCAAAAAACCTTCATTCCAGGGAAAGGAGCAGGTCCGCCACGTCGGAACGAAGCTGCGGCCTCGGGTGGTGGTGGGGGGAGGCTGCGTCCCTGCTGCGTCACTGATGCGCCGTACCTGCTCCTTTCCCCAGGACGAAGCTAGTGCTCGCTGTACTGGGCCTACAGCGGGCCTTAAATCTAGTTTTGTTATATTTGGTGGTTTTGCATTAAGTAACGTTAACTCAATCCTTTCATGGATTTTTGTGAATTTACTTTTTGTATTTAGGGCACTACCACTGCATTACTGTATCTTTCACAGAGTTTCCTTCTTGCCACCTGGAGACTGGTAACCCTACTTTCTAGGGATCCTAACTTTACCAACATCTGCTTCCTTCATTTATAGTCCTCCTTTTCCACCAAGATGCCAGGCAGGTCGTGGCATTAGCTAACGGCACAATAAAGGAAGGAGAGATTTGTACCCTGAGCAAAATGGGCCACAAATGGGGACACGTGGATGAGAAAAAGCAGTCGGAATAAGAATATGGTGAAGAAAGCCATTGCAGATACCCCCTTTCCTCTTTGCACTGAGACTGGGAGGGCCCAGCGTAGCCGGATTGCTGTGGGATCTTCTCAGAAGCTAAGCAGGGTCAGCCCTGGTGAGCTTTTGGATGGGAGACCACTAAGAAAGGCAAGGGCAAACCACCTCTGACCATGTGGGCTGCAACTTGACAGAGCCCCCTGCTGCCATTCTCTTTATCAAAATGTCCTTCCCGCATGTGTGTCCCCAACCCAACCACGGATCCCTCAGAGCCTCTCGCAGTCAAGTTGCTGCAGATGCTCTCCCTTTCCAGCTCAGAGGTCTCCCTCGGCCTGGAGGTCTGTTGCCTCAAGGCTTTTTCTGGTCCGCTGCCTTCCCTTCCCCAAAGTGGCCAGGCCTCCCGAGGTGCTGCTGAGCCTAATCAAGGGTGAAAACACAGGAAAGGCAGCTACGCCTGGATGAGCCAGCGTGCCCAGGAGATTTCCCAGAGATCTAATCCTGGCAGATGGCCAAGGAGAGAGCGGGCCTAGCGTTACCCACCGCCTCCACATCTCGGAAACCAGCACGTGGCCTGGCACGAGCCTGCTGCCAATAAGCTGGTATCACTGTGCCATCTCTAATTCCAACAGGGGTAGTCAAACTGCGGCCCTCCAGATGTCCATGGACTACAATTTCCATGAGACCCTGCCAGCATTCACTGGCAGGGTCTCATGGGAATTGTAGAAAAAGAAGAGTTGATTCTTATATGCCGCTTTTCCCTACCCGAAGGAGTCTCAAAGCGGCTTACAGTTGCTTTCCCTTTCCTCTCCCCACAACAGACCCCCTGTGGGGTGGGTGAGGCTGAGAGAGCCTTGATATCACTGCTCGGTCAGAACAGTTTTATCAGTGCTGTGGCGAGCCCAAGGTCACCCAGCTGGCTGCATGTGGGGGAGCGCAGAATCGAATCCGGCTAGCCAGATTAGACGTCCGCACTCCTAACCACTACACTTCATTTATCAAATGGTAGATGAACCCACAAGAGGTTCAGCCATACTGGACTTAATACTGACCAACAGGCAAGAGTTGGTGGATGAGGTGAAGGAGGTGGGGACCCTAGGGGGAAGTGACCATGTCCTCATAGAATTCCTTTTGAGATGGGGAGCCAAGGAAGCTTGTAGCGGATGTTGGATTTTCGTAGGGCAACCTTTAATAAACTCAGAGACATGATGAGTGTCATACCATGGACAAGAATGCTGGAAGGGAAGGGAGCATGTGAAGGGTGGGCGCTACTCAAACAAGAGCTATTGCATGCTCAATCCATGACTATCCCAGAAAGACGAAAACACTGCAGGAGCTCTAAGAAGCCTATTCGGATGAACAGAGAACTTCAAGAGGAACTAAGAAAGAAAAGGAAAATGTTCAGGAAATGGAGGGAAGGACAGAGCTCTAAAGGAGAGTACCTACAGGTTACTAGGCACTGTAGATCAATCATCAGAAAGGCCAAAGCTGAGAGTGAGCTAAGATTGGCCAGGGAAGCCCATTGTAACAAGAAAAGATGTTTCAGTTATGTGAGGAGCAAACGTAAAGTAAAGAAGGCAATAGGCCCACTGTTGGGTGCGGATGGACAAACTCTAACGGAGGATGCAGAGAAAGCAGAAAGGCTTAGTGCCTATTTTACATCTGTTTTTTCCCACAGGTCAAAGTGTTTAGGCACATCTAGAGATGGCCGTAGCCAAAGGATAGTGTCTGGGTGGCAGGTTAACATGGATAGAGAGGTTGTCGAGAGGCATTTAGCTGCACTGGATGAGTTCAAATCCCCTGGTCCGGATGAAATGCACCCGAGAGTACTCAAAGAACTTTCCAGATAACTTGCACAGCCCTTGTCCATCATCTTCGGGACCTCTTTAAGGACTGGAGATGTCCCAGAGGACTGAAAGAGAGCAAACGTTATTCCGATCTTCAAAAAAGGGAGGAAGGATGACCCGGGAAACTACAGACCAGTGAGTCTGACCTCTGTTGTGGGGAAGATAATGGAGAAGATATTAAAGAAGAAGAAGAAGAAGAAGAAGAGTTGGTTCTTATATGCCGCTTTTCCCTACCCGAAGGAGGCTCAAAGCGGCTTACAGTCACCTTCCCATTCCTCTCCCCACAACAGGCACCCTGTGAGGTGGGTGAGGCTGAGAGAGCCCTGATATCACTGCCCGGTTAGAACAGTTTTATCAGTGCTGTGGCGAGCCCAAGGTCACCCAGCTGGTTGCATGTGGGGGAGCGCAGAATCGAACCTGGCATGCCAGATTAGAAGTCCGCGCTCCTAACCACTACACCAAACTGGGAGCGATCTGCAAACATCTGGAGGACAATTTGGTGATCCAAGGAAGTCAGCATGGATTTGTCTCCAACAGGTCCTGCCAGACCAACCTGGTTTCCTTTTTTGACCAAGTAACAGGTTTGATGGATCGGGGAAATTTGGTTGATGTCATTTACTTGGATTTTAGTAAAGCTTTTGACAAGGTTACCCATGATGTTCTGATGGATAAGTTGAAGGACTGCAATCTGGATTTTCAGGTAGTTAGGTGGATAGGGAATTGGTTGGAGAACCGCACTTGTTGTCAATGGTGTTTCATCAGACTGGAGAGAGGTGAGTAGCAGGGTACCTCAGGGCTCGGTGCTCGGTCCGGTACTTTTTAACATATTTATTAATGATTTAGATGAGGGGGTGGAGAGACTACTCATCAAGTTTGCAGATGACACCAAATTGGGAGGACTGGCAAATACTCCGGAAGATAGAGACAGAGTTCAACGAGATCTGAACACAATGGAAAAATGGGCAAATGAGAACAAGATGCAATTTAATAAAGATAAGTGTAAAGTTCTGCATCTGGGTCAGAAAAATGAAAAGCATGCCTACTGGATGGGGGATACGCTTCTAGGTAACACTGTGTGTGAACGAGACCTTGGGGTACTTGTGGATTGTAAACTAAACATGAGCAGGCAGCGTGATGCAGCGGTAAAAAAGGCAAATGCCATTTTGGGCTGTATCAACAGAGGCATCACATCAAAATCACAAGATGTCATAGTCCCATTGTATACGGCACTGGTCAGACCACGCTTGGAGTACTGTGTGCAGTTCTGGAGGCCTCACTTCAAGAAGGATGTAGATAAAATTGAAAGGGTACAGAGGAGAGCGACGAAGATGATCTGGGGCATTGGGAATGTTCAGCCTTGAGAAAACTAGGTTGAGAGGGGACATGATAGACCTCTTTAAGTATTTGAAAGGTTGTCACTTGGAGGAGGGCAGGATGCTGTTTCTGTTGGCTGCAGAGGAGAGGACACGCAGTAATGGGTTTAAACTTCAAGTACAACGATATAGGCTAGATATCAGGAAAAAGTTTTTCTCAGTCAGATTAGTTCAGCAGTGGAATAGGCTGCCTAAGGAGGTGGTGAGCTCCCCGTCAGTCTTCAAGCAAAGGTTGGATGCACACTTTTCTTGGATGCTTTAGGATGCTTAGGGCTGATCCTGCGTTGAGCAGGGTGTTGGACTAGATGGCCTGTATGGCCCCTTCCAACTCTATGATTCTATGATTCTACACCAAACTGTAGTCCATGGACATCTGGAGGGCCGCAGTTTGATTAGACCATAACTGACCCTTTCTGTCATGTCAACAGACCTTCCTTGGTTTCTTCCCATGCCCTTTCTGGGCAGCTGTTGAGGGACATTTTTATAACATAGCATCTTTTTTTTGTAGGACTAGTAAAGCCTGTTGCGTGCTCATGGTTTAGTGTGGGTTTCATGCCTCACTTGGGATTTGGCAGACTGTGCACTCTCTGTGCACAGCAGTCCTGACCCTAGTCAGGTTTATGCACACCTAGGAAGTGTGGATTACCTCCTTTCTGCAATGTTTTCTTGGCCTGAAATAGGCCAGGGGGTGCTATGTGGCTGGTTGGGTGGCTACGGAGGCATTATATACTTTTGAGGCCCTACTTCTAAACCTCAAGGAATATTTCCAACCCGGAGATAGCCAACCTTCAGGTGGGACCTGGCGATCTCCTGGAATTACTGCTGATCTGCAGACAATAAAGATCAGGTCTCCAGGCAGAAAGGACTGCTCTGGAGGGTGGACTCTGAGGCATTGTACTCTTCTGAAGCCCCACTTCCAAACCTCACTTTCACTGGGCTCAGCTAGCACCGTCTGTTGCTTGGCTGATGATGTCTGCCCTTCTGAAGCCTGAGGCAGTTCCTGTTGTCAGCAAAGCCATTAATAATAATGATAACGATCATAGAATCATAGAATTTTTTTCCTGATATCTAGCCTATATCGTTGAACTTATAGTTTAAACTCATCATTACTGCGTGTCCTCTCCTCTGCAGCCAACAGAAACAGCATCCTGCCCTCCAGGCTGAACATTCCCAAGTCCCTCAACCTATCTTCATAGGGCTTGGTCCCTTGGCCCCAGATCATAGAATCATAGAGTTGGAAGGGGCCATACAGGCCATCTAGTCCAACTCCCTGCTCAACACAGGATCAGCCCTAAGCATCCTAAAGCACCAGTCCTCCCAATTTGGTGTCATCTGCAAACTTGATGAGTAGTCTGTCCACCCCCTCATCTAGATCATTAATAAATATGTTAAAAAGTACCGGACTGAGCACCGAGCCCTGATGTACTCCGCTACTCACCTCCCTCCAGTCTGATGAAACACCAATGACAACAACTCTTTGAGTGCGGTTCTCTAACTAATTCTCTATCATAGAATCATAGAGTTGGAAGGGGCCATACAGGCCATCTAGTCCAACCCCCTGCTCAACGCAGGATTAGCCCTAAGCATCCTAAGCATCCTAAAGCATCCTATCCACCTATCTGAAAATGCAGATTGCAGTCCTTCAACTTATCCATCAGAACATCATGGGGAACCTTGTCATAAGCTTTACTAAAATCCAAGTAAATGACATCAACCGAATTTCTGCGATCCAGCAAACCTGTTACTTGGTCAAAAAAGGAAACCAGGTTGGTCTGACAGGACCTGTTGGAGACAAATCCATGCTGACTTCCTTGGATCACCAAATTGTCCTCCAGATGTTTGCAGATTAATATCAGCTCCATTATCTTCCCCACAACAGAGGTCAGACTCACTGGTCTGTAGTTTCCCAGGTCATCCTTCCTCCCTTTTTTGAAGATCGGAATAACATTTGCTCTCTTCCAGTCCTCCGGGACATCTCCAGTCCTTAAAGAGGTTCCGAAGATGATGGACAAGGGCTGTGCAAGTTCTCTGGAAAGTTCTTCGAGTACTCTCGGGTGCATTTCATCCGGCCCAGGGGATTTGAACTCATCCAGTGCAGCTAAATGCCTCTAGACAACCTCTCTGTCCATGTCAACCTGCCACCCAGACACTATCTCTTGGCTACTGCCATCTCTAGATGTCCCTAAACCCTTTGACCTTTGATAATGATAATGATCCTTTATCCATTGTTGTTCCTCTATATATTTCTGAAACAGCCTAGGGGTTGGGACGTGTCCGGCTGTCCAAGTTGGAATAGGGCCAATCAGAGTGCAGCCAGCTTTGCCCTGATTGGCACTGTCCCTGCAGTTCCCGCCCTCCGTCCCTGGACTCTAGCCTCTTTGCTTTCAGACGGCTCTGTGCCTGGAGACAGCAGCAGGTAAGGGGAGAGGTCCTGGGCAATGGGTAGAGGGCTTGCTAACAAGGGCCTCTTGGTCTTCTAGGCTGGGCCTGCTGATGAGGGCCTCCTGGCCTGCTGACTGCCTGCTAAGGCCCTGCTGACGAGCTGCCCAGCCCCCACCCGCCCCACTTGATCGAGCTACGAGATGCCGCCCAAAGCCACCTTAAGCTGCCTGGCTAGGGGCCAGGGGAGGGGGCCCTTTCAAGGCCCATTCTTAGGAAAGAGCTTTGAAGCTAGTAATAATAATAAAACAGAACATAAAATATTGTGAAATTGTGAAATTCTGCTAAACGTCAATTGTTTGGTCCAAATGCTGCAGTTCCGGGAATGCCCAGCTGGGGGTGCCAGAACGGCAGGTTTGGAAGCAGGTGAAGAATGGGAGCTGCTCATTCTCGCCCACTCACACTAACCACTAGCCTCCCCCGCCCCCTCGTGAACGTGGGTGCAAGCCCCTGTTGCTCCCCCTCCACCTGGTCTAGACAGCACTCTTCTGCTCCGCCCCAAGAATTCCTGGCTGCCAGCTCCCTTCTGCCGGGAATAGAACCCAGGGCTCCTGGCATATCACCCTCATTATGACTGCCTCTTAAATAAGGTTTGAAACATTCTATTTTTTAACCAGCCTCGCTTCTGCACCTATAACAGCTGACCTGCAGTAAATATACATTCGGTGTCTGGTTTCTTCTACCCACATGCCTGGAAAACAACTTCACCATCTATATCTGCGCACGGCAGGCCGAGGATGCTGTTGTACAGTGTACGAGCTAAGGGACAGAAACACACAAACAACCCCTTCCCAATCCAAGGGTGAATGGGCCATAAGGTGATAATGCCGTAAGGCAATGGAGTCTCTGAACAGTCTCTGGCAGGGGCTCATCGGAATTGTAGTCCATGGACATCTGGAGGGCTGCAGTTTGACTGCCCCTTAGCCACTGAGCCAAATATCCCTGCCAGAACTTGGGTTCTGAATCCCCTTAAGACCAACCTTCCAGATTCTTCTTTGATCTGTTTTCCTGGAACTTCCCACCCTGCAGCCTGGATGTGTCTTCTTGGGGTCTGTGAGTTCATGTTCGCCTTTTCGGGGTCTGTGTAGAAACCGGGGGGGGGGGGAGGTGCTTCAGCTTGGGAGAGCAGCCCAGCTGGCTTTTCCTCAGCCTGCAGAACCCTGATGTAAAACAAAAGAAGGAAAGTGATGACACTACTACAAACATAGTGAAATGTGCGGTTCTCAGGCAGATCCTCCCTGTGTCCCAGTTTAAGGGAGGAAAGTCAAGCAGGAGTCACAAAGGGAGGAACGAGTGAGCAGTAAAATCTCACCAGTTTCTTAGGCCATGAGAAGAAAAGGAACCTGAGGCAAAGGAAGCCAGGCTGAAAACAGGATCTAGGTCAAGTAAAAGATGAGGCAGGAAGAGCTATCCTTTGATAGCTGGATGCCCTGCTGAAAGGGCCATGACTCCGTGACTCCAGATCGACTCTTGCCGCATATAACGGGACCAGCTTCGTTTTGGGTGTAACACAATGCCCGACTGCTTTAGCCCGAGGCAGCAGCACCAAAATAGCTTAGACGCTGCCCCGGCTGGACCTGCCTGTTTTCTTGGCATGTGGTGGGGAGCCTTGCGGGCCGGGCGTGTCGGGCCTTGGGCTTCCACACCCCAGGAGGACTTGGCCGAGGAGCCAACCTCCTGGGATCTGGTTTCGTGGGGGCTGCCGGCAAAAATGAGGAAGGAGTCACAGCTCTGGTAGAGGGAAGCAGGGCTTGAAACACTTCCCGCCCCTCTGCCTACATCCCTCAAAGAGTTCTGCGCTTCACCACTACCAACTGACCAGTGACCCCTGGCCCCAAGGAAGCTCGCTTGACCTCAACCAGGGCCAGAGCCTTTTCTGTCCTGGCCCCCACCTGGTGGAACGAGCTCCCAGATGCGACCAGGGCCCTAACGGGCCAGAACAATTCTGCAGGACCTGAAGAAGGGAGCTCCTCGGCCAGGCATTTGGTTGAGGTTGTCCAAAGCCAAACAACATCGACTGGGTCCCTGAACCTCACTCCCTTGAACCCTTACACTGACCAATCATGGGTATGCTAGATTGTTACTGTTATTGTTAGGTTATTTCTCTGTTTATTGCTATTATTATTACTGTTACCTTTATCTGATATAGTCGCAGAATTCGCTGCATTGTTCCTTGTTTTTCATTCCATGTGAACCGCTCTAAGCTATAGGGGAGGGCGATATACAACTGTAATAAATAAATAAACTGTAATAAACAAACAAACAAAAACTTATTGAGTGCTGGTGGTGTGCATCTGGGAAGATGCTGATGCACACTTCACTCTGGCCACAAAGTCACTGTCCTCTGCTTCAGGTTCCCCCCCTCCCCAATATAGGGCCCAGTTCTCACGGCCTACCATGCAGGGCTACCGTGAGACAACATCTATGAGGTACTTGGAATACCGAAGAGTGCAACTGCTGAGGAGTGCATTCCATCCATTTTACGTCCTTTCTGCACGGTGGGTAACTCTTCGTTCTACTCGGGGGCTGTGGCAATGGAGCCTGATGGGTTGTCACCTCTAGGAGACCCGAAGGGGGCTCCTTGGCCATCTCCCTACCAGCCCACAGCCAGCCCAGGGGTGGCCTCAGATGGTATGCCCTGCCCAGCCTCCAAGTCCTTGCATACCGTGGAACAGAACTTGAACTCCTGCCAACTGACAAATGAGGGCTCGCTGAGTGAAGAGTTCCTCTGAGCACATGTAAAAGTGCTTTCTGCCTGGAGCAGGGAGGGAGACATGACCCAAGTTGGATGGTTCGGATCCCAGAAGACTTTGTGGCCTGCAACTTAGAAATGGCCCAGAATGGGAAAGAAGAACTGGGTTTTATACCCCATTTTTTTACCATCCAGAGGAGTCTCAAAATATTTGTTTATTTATTAGTTGGACTTATTGCCCACCACTCCCGGTGAACTGCCTCGTGGCGGGTTACAAATAGGTTCCAATACAACCCCCCCCCAATAAAACCACATTAAAAACTGGATTAAAACACAGTAATACAATAATACAATAATTAGCAACATGGCGGTAAAAACATCCTAAACAGTGCACCCCCTAGGGGGGATGGTAGTACAGTGATTGGTCACCATGAGACATGTCAAGAAATTGGAGGGGGGGCATCAGAAAGAGACCAGCCTCATCTGTAAACATGGCAGAAGAACTCCATCCTGCAGGCCCTGCGGAATGCCGGAAGCTCCCGCAGCGCCCTTAGCTCTTCTAGGAGCTTGTTCCACCAGGCGGGGGCCAGGACCAGAAAGGCCCTGCCCTGATCGAGGCCAGACAGGCTTCTCTGGGACTGGGAATGACCAACAGATTGGTGTCCACAGAGTGCAAAGCCCTGTGGGGGGCATAGAGGGACAAGTGGTCCCGCAAATACGTGGGTCACAGACCGCAAAGGGTCTTAAAGGTCAAAACCAAAACCTTGAACCGGATCCAGGCCTCAGCACCAGCGGGATATGGGCCCTCCAAGATGTACCTGCAAGGACCCTCACAGCCAAATTTTGCACCAGCTGTAATTTCCGAGTCAGGGACAAGGGCAGGCCCATGTAGAGCGTGTTACGGAAGTCAATCCTGGGGTGACCGTCACATGGATCAGATAGGGCACTAGTAGCCTCACCTGGTGTAGATGGAAAAATGCCTGTTGGGCATTCTTGACCCATGTCTCCATGGTTCGTGAGGCATCCAAGGTCACCCCCAGATTCCTGACTTGGGATGTGGTGGTCAGTTGTGCTACAGCCAAGGTAGGTAGACGCGCTTCCTAATCTGCCCTCTTCTTTCCCAGCCACAGGACCTCCGTCTTGGAGGGGTTGAGTTTGCTCAAGACATCCAGCCACGTCTTCCAAACATCTGGAAAATGATTCCGGGTGGGAGTCTAGATGGCGGTTCATGAGGAGACAGATGACAGCCCAGGCCAAAACTCCAGACCAGCTGTGCCAGAGGGCTCAAAAAGTGTGGGGGAGAGCACAGCCCCTGAGGTTCTCCACAAGGGAGTCAACAGGGGGCAACAGCTCAGTCCCCACCGTGGCCCTCTGGGTCCGGTTCTGGAGAAAGAAGCTTAAAGCCGTACCCCGTATCCCCCTCCCGGCAGGGCGGTGAGCCAATAAGTCATGGTCGACCACATCAATGGCAGCCGACAGATCTAACATTACGAGAATGTCTGACCCGCCCTGATCCATCAGGGCTACCAGGACGGAGGCCAGACTGATTTGGATCGAGGGCCGAAGTCTCATCTCAGAAGGCCAGGAGCTGGACCGCCGCAGCCCTTTCAACTCACAATCGCCTTCCATTCCTCTACCTGCAGCCTGTGAGGTAGGTGGGGCTAAGAGAGCTCTGAGAGAACTGCTGTCAGAACAACTGTAAGAGAACTGTAACTAACCCAAGATCACCCAGCTGACTGTGTGTGGTGTGAGGAATCAAACCTAGTTCTCCAGATTAGAGTTCACCCCTCTTAACCATGACACCACATTGGCTCTAATAGGTCAACAAAATGCATCTGTTAAATAAAAAATAATGGGGAGGATGAGATAATCTGTAATTCTGGGAGATCTCCTGGTCCCACCTGGAGGATAATCAAACAACAAACAAAACACTAATTTGAATCTCCCAAAGAAGCGGTGCTAGATGGAGGAGGGCAGCCCTTCAAGTCTGGGGGTTGAAGTGGGTTAGTCCTTGCAGGGGCATCAAGGCCTGTGTTTGAACACGTTCAGGCCTGGGAAGCGGTTCAGCAATCAGAGGAGGAAGGAAAGATGGACGGAGGGGATGAATTGAGAAGAGAGTGGAAGAGGAGGAAAAGAAAAGACAACAGGAAGAGGAGAGAGAGAGAGAGAGAGAGAGAGAGAGAGAGGACACGATAGCAAGAAACGGAGGAAAAGCGAAAAAGGCTGGCTGGTTTTGGCCAAAGAGCTGTCCAGCGGCCTGGCCTGGCCCGTCAGCCGGCAAAGAAGTTATATAGAGCAGCCCTCTCCTTTCCCCCTCCTTCACTTCCTGGGTGGAGCTGGCACTGAGGAGAGACACTGAGGGAGAAAAACCCCCACCACCACTGCTTTAAAAACCTCACAGCCTGCAGTCAGCAAGTCCTGACAGGAGTGGTGAAATTACAACCTTCCTTCGCTGAGGAAGAACGCGAGCTGGGCCAGCTGGCTCCGGGAGGGGAGACGCAGCCGTCCAAGCGTGCTGGCAAGGCTCGGCCCTGAGGCCAAACCTGGTCCCAGCCTCTTCTCCGTGCCACGCTCCCGAGAGGACTGGGTGCTCGCTGGCCTTGGCAGCTTTCCCGTGCCCCTCCTGCCCTGCCAAGAAGGGATCTGCTGAAGCCAGACGGGGACGGTGTGCCGGCATCACCAAGAGATGGCCGTTAGGGCTGCCGGGGCATGGCGCCAAGGCTAAAGCCGGCACTTTGAAACCTTGGGCTCCGTGGACACAGGCTGAGACTCGATGCCTGAGGTGAGTCTGGGTCGCCTCCAGAGCCCGTTCCGACAGCGTGGGCCAGGAAAGTAGCTCTGTAAAATGTTTCTGGACTCAGTAGGAAGCAGCTATGGGATTTCTGTAGGACTTCTGTGAGAGGCCAACTTTTGCCAAATGCAGGAGGCTGCTTGAGCGAGAACTGAAAAAGAGCCTTGAGAAATTGTGTTCTTTTTTTTCCTCTTTTTTTTGCCAGCGTGTTTTGGAGCAGGGAGCTGGAAGCCCGGAGGCGGGTGGTGGACACGATGCTGCCAGTTTTGGAAAGCGGTAGCAGGCGGGGCAGGGGCAGCTGTAGCCTTGGCAAGCAGCAGGCCATGGGCTGGCTCTTCCTCCTCCTCCTGGCCCTTGAGTGCCTGTGCTCGGCCTTCGCCCTCTCCACTTGCAAGACGGTGGACATGGAGCTGATGAAGCGCAAGCGGATTGAGGCCATCCGGGGCCAGATCCTCAGTAAATTGAAACTCTCTAGCCCGCCTGAGGTAGAGGAAGGGGAGGGGCCTGTTCCAGAGGAGGTTTTGACCCTTTACAACATCACCGCGGACCTGATCAAGGAGAAGGTGACGGAAGAGCCCCGGGAGACCCCCCAGGAAGAGTATTACGCCAAGGAGGTCCACATGTTCAAGATGCTCCCGTCCAGTCATGGTGAGAGAGCTCTCTGGGGACGGGAGGGGTTTCGGAGGGGTCAGCAACAGGAGCTTCTAGTTGGGTCTGAGTTCACTCTGTTTGGAGGGGGTTTTTGGTTGTGCCGTGGTTGTCTTGGGGCAGTGGTTGAGAGCAGCTAGGAGGCAGCTGGGTATCATGGTTAAGAGGGGGCAGACTCTAATCTGGAGAACCATGTCGGATTCCCTGCTCCTCCTCCACAGGCAGCCAGCTGGGTGACCCTGGGCCAATCCCAGTTCTCTCAGGCCTCCCCTCCCTCACAGGGCATCTGTTGTGGGGACAGGAAGAAAAGGCGATTGTCAGCCACTTAGAGACACCTTTGGGTAGTCAAAAGAAGGGGACCATAAACCAGCTCTTCTTCTTTTCTTTAAAACCTGCTGGGCCTACTGAAGCAGAGAGGGTCAACCCCCCCCCCACACACACACACTTTATCCTCATGTTTCTGCAACCCAAATAAACAAGTATAGGAGCGGGACCCGTTAAAAAGTTGGTAACCTCTTCCCAGCACGTTGGGACAAAAACATTCCAACTTCTAGTCTAGGCGTACGGAAAGCTGAGAGGGAAAAAGATTTCGGGTGTCGCAGCAGGGGGCTCTGTGGAAGGGTCACCTGGGGGTGAAAAAGGCAAGCTCTGCGCGTCGGGGAGTCTTAGGAAAGGGACTGAGAATAAAACAGCCGCTGTTATAATGCCCCGTGTGGATCTGTGGTGCGGCCCCATTTGGAATACTGCGTCCAGTCCTGGTCACCGCGTCAGAAAAGGACTCAGCAGAGTTGGGAGAAGGACAGAGGAGGGGGTTGGAGCATCTTCCCCTGGGAGGAAAGGCTGAAGAGTCCGGGGCTTCTCCATTGAGAAAAGGGACGGTTTAGGGGGGGACGTGATTGTGGCCGGGGTGGAGAGACTCTCTCAATGGGCTAGAACTCCAGGGCATCCCAGGAAGCCGATGGGCAGTAGGGTGAGGAGGGACAAAAGGAAACACTACTTGACACACAGAGGGATTCAGGTGCGGTATTTGCTGCCATACGAGCAAACAGCTTTAACAGAGGACATCATCCATGGATGATGTCTGTCGATGGCTGCTAAGTCATGGTGACTGAATCCCAGAGCCAGGAGGCAATATCAGGGACTCAGCCTCTGCCCTATCGTTGACCCTTCAGAGGAACTGGTTAGCCATGGTGAGGCAGGATGCTGGACCCCTGGCCTGATCCAGCAGGGCTCTTCTTATGTTCTCAGTGTCTAAGCAGGACCTTGTGAATGGTGGTCTACAGGAAGGCCTGGAGCACCCCATTTTTCAGTGGGGGTGGGATTTAAGCACGTGGCTGGGAAGATGCCAGTGCGCCCTTCAGACTCAGCCTTACCATCTGCAAAATGGGAATAATATTCAACCATCTCCCAGAGGACGGGGGGAAGAGTCAAAATGATGGGACAAGATGGGATGGGCATCAGTTCCTTATCATCGATTTGTTTTTGAACTTTCGATGGGGAGAGCAATAAATTCAGCCAGGTCAGGAAGGAGATGCAGACGGGAAATTAGAACGGCAAACACTGCTTAGGCCTCTGCGGGATTACTCCTGCCAAGAAATTGGGACGTTTCCTTCATGCTAATTCTGAACTAATACTGGACTTTGCACTTGTAGTTTTTAGCAAGAGGGCTACCCCATTTTTTGTACCCTCCCTGCTCCTGTGTCTTGTCTGGTTCTTTCACATTTACTTATTTTCTGTGTGTGGGGATGCTGTGAAAGGCATCCCTATCACCAAGTCAGACAGCTGCATCGAACTGACAGGCTGCACCGCAAAGTTCTCCTGCGAAATGCAATGAGTGGAAAGCGCAGAGTAGTTGTGCCTGAAGCCGTCTTGCTGCAGCTTGGCTTCCCTTGCCAAAAGAGCACATGGATCAAACTAGTCACAGTGTCTGGCGTGCACTGAGGCACCTTTGAGAAAATGGCCTTCACCAGTTTGGTGAAGAGGGGCAGCCACTAATCTGGAGAACCAGGTTGGACTTCCCCGCTCTGGCTCCATTGAGAGCCAGCTGGGGGACCATGAGCCTGTCACAGTTCTGTCTGAGCCCTCTCAGCCTCCCCTCCCGCACAGGGTGTCTGTTGTGGGGAGAGGAAAGGGAGGCGATTGTAAGCCGCTTTGAGGCCCCTTTGGGTAGTGAAAAGCAGAGTATTAAAAAGCTCTTCTTCTGGGATCTGAAATGGGGGGGGCAGGTAGAACTGGGGGAGGCAGGCTTCTGTGGGTCAGTCGCCAGGCCTGCCAAAACTAAAGCCCTCTGCCCTGCCCTTCACTGTCCTTGCCTGACCAGTTAGAGCAGTGAGATACCGACTTTAAAACTACAGAGATTCCAGGGAGGGAATGGGCATTCAAAAAATGAGAGCCAGCATGGCATAGTATAGGGGTGGCCAAACAGTGGCTTTCCAGAGGTCCATGGACTGGCAGGGGCTCATGGGAATTGTAGTCCATGGACCTCTGGAGAGCCACCGATCAGCCACCCCTGGCATAGTGGTTCAGGGTGTTAGACCCTTGCTCATGCCACAGAAGATGTGCTGGGCAACCATGGGCTGCTCACACGCTCTCCACCTGACCTCCCTCAAAGGGCTGTTGTGAAGATAAGATGCAAGTGAGGACGTTAGCCGCTTTGGGCCTCCACTGGGGAGAAGCGAAGTCACTAAGCAAATGCGTCCAAAGGGTGCTTGACACTTGCTCAGAGGGCTCCTGTTTAATTTCAGCATTGAGATTTAAAAATTAAAAAATAACACCGTTCTTAACTCCTGTACCACGCTGGCTTTCAAAGGACTTGTGAGATCCGTGCAGCCTCTGCTGAGAGAAACAGAAAGCCCTTCCAATTCGCCCCCCCCCCGCCCGCCCCCTGCCAAGTTCCACTTCCTTCCTGCACAGGCCAGGCTGCAGTAGTTTTGGTTGTGCACCGGGTCTGCCCATCAAGCCGGTTCCCAGGCCAAGGCCCCATCTTCTGGTGGTGCTTCTCTGGTTCTGCACATTCAGCTCCATGCCGCCAACTAGCACTGCCACGCAGGAAGCTGAGCAGAGAGAGAGGAGGTTGTGGGGTCTGGTTGGAGAGCTCCCCTTGCTGGGGAAATCCTTGGCCTCCCCGGGCCCCAGTTTGCGGGTAGGATTCTCCGTGCAGGGGGGGGGAGGGGCTTGCCAAACTGCCGTGGGCCTGATTCCTTCAGACAGGGCAGGCCGAACGTGGGGCCTTCAGGGCGTTTGTCCTTCGCTCCTGTGAGGCAGCCAACCTCATTTTGTTTTTTCACGGGCCTGGCTTCTGGACTTGGAGCCCATGGAAACCGACACAGGCACATTTCCCAGGGGAAAGCCCCCCCCTCCCCCGCCGCCTCTCTGTGCCACAGAAAGCAACCCTGAACATCGAAGCTGTTGCTAAAAAGCGCAAGAGCAGGGCCGAAGGAAAAAGCCCACACAACCACCCCATGGCAACCTGGGCCCAACCATCCCCCTCCCCCAGGCTGAAATATTAGCATGCTACTTCGCTCTCTGAAGGGCGGGAGACGTATGGCTGGCTTTGGCCCCCTCCGGAGGCAGGCTGGCTGGCACTCCCCCAAAACAGGGGCACCCCCCCCCTCCAGGCAAAGATGCCAGTTGCCAACTTAAAAGCGGGTGGCCTGCATTGCGGAAGGGGACATGAAACGAATCTTGCTACCTGGATCCGGTGATCCCCTCCCCCCCAACCAGAACTCTTCCTGAGCTGATTTGGGCCGTAATTATCGGCTGGGTGGGGCCCCACTGGCACCCAAACCCAATGGAACTGAGGCCCGCAGGCTGGGGTGAGGGTTTGTACTGTCCGTGTAGTCTCTCCGAAATAAGATGGCATCCTGCCAGCACCTGCCGATCAGGGCGGCTCATTCTCTGTGTCTCAGATCTTTTCTGCATTCCCAAACTGCCTACAACAGCTCTACTCTCCTCTTTACCCCCCCCCCCCCGCCTGCCTTGAGGAGAACAAGTGTTGGACTATGCCTGAAGAGATCCCAGTTCAAAGCTCAGCTTAACTGGGTGACCTTGGGCCAGTCACTCTTTCTCTCTGCCTAACCCACCTCACAAGGTTGTTGTGAAGTTAAGCTGGGAGAACGTCATGTGTCCTGGAGAAAGGGCAGGGTATGTTTTAATGGGCATGTTTTAAAAGTTCTGGAGCAGAGAGAAGAGCTGTTTTTTATACCCCACTTTATACTACCCAAAGGTGACTCAAAGCGGCTGACAATCACCTACCCTTCCTCTCCCCACAACAGACACCCTGTGACTCTCTAGATGTCCATGCACTACAATTCTCATGAGCCCCTGCCAGCAACAGGGGCATGTGGGAATTGTAGTGCATGGAAATCTGGAGAGCTACAGTTTGGCTACTCCTGCAAGAGACAAATGGCACCAATTGTGGCTTTTCTCATGGCAGGCATGCCCTCTGTACAGCTGCCACCTCCAGGCTGGGAAATTCCTGGAGATTCAGGGAGGAATCTGGGGAGCGCAGGATTTAGTGGGCATTTCCACACTTCAGTAAAAATAGCATTACGCCAGCTGAATGGTCCAGCACTAAACATTATTGTGCCTCCAAGCCCCTCCTCACCTTTTTTGCCGTCTTGTTCTCGTCTGCCACCTTTTCACGCTTCCCACCCTCCACAAGCGCTGCTGGAAATGGCGGAAGAGAGCAACGTGCTTTACACGCAACTCCCTTCCACCAGACAGCCCTCTCTCCATGTTTTAAGGGTCCTGCAATGCTCGCTAATTTTTCTTTAAACCATAGTTTTCCGTTTAAATGCCTATGCATCTAATCATAGATGCATAGTAGTTTTTAACACCACCCCTTATGGAATCACAAGTCTTGATACTTTTAAAAATTAATCTTGTTCCTGATTCTGTTTTTTTTTTGGGGGGGGACTTTAGAGAGAGGAATGCTTTGTATTACAAATTTGGGAAAAAAATATTTCTGGCATTGCCTGCACGGTTGTCTGCCTATTCATTGCTCCAGGAAGTCAGCCATTTTTACAAGGACATTCCCATCCTTGGGAACAAGGGAGAGGGAGGCGGGTGCGAGGGCAGGACGAGGCAGGCAACTTTAGGACTTTTGAGCCTCCATACTTTCCCTCTGCTGGTGGCTCTCCCTTAGCTAAGCACTAAATAGACTGGGGAATCCACTTTATGCAATTTCCCAACTAGCGCTTTAAAATGGAGGAGGTAGCAAGCAGTTTGCTGCCCGGATGCTGCATGTTGGTGACGTCATACGGAGGGGCCAGAATATAACAACTACGTAAGGTAAGTGGAGTCTTAAAAAGAGCCTCTTGTGGCGCAGAGCGGTAAGGCAGCCGTCTGAAAGCTTTGCCCATGAGGCTGGGAGTTCGATCCCAGCAGCCGGCTCAAGGTTGACTCAGCCTTCCATCCTTCCGAGGTTGGTAAAATGAGTACCCAGCTTGCTGAGGGGTAAACGGTCATGACTGGGGAAGGCACTGGCAAACCACCCCATATTGAGTCTGCCATGAAAACGCTGGAGGGCGTCACCCCAAGGGTCAGACATGACCTGGTGCTTGCACAGGGGATACCTTTACCTTTACCTTTAAGGTAAGTGGAAATCCCCAGTGGAGCAACAGACCTCCGTGAGGCATTATGCTTTAGAGTCCACTCTTGCAAGCAGCAATATTTCTTTTGCAGAATTGATCTCTATCCTCCGGAGATCTCCAGGTCCCACCTGGGGGTTGGTAACCCTAATCCTCTGCTGCGCCACCTTCACAGAGCCAAGATATGGAGTGACCTTATTTTGGTTCAGTTGCTTGGCCTTTTCTTTTAGAAGCCATGACTACACTATCAAGCAACAGGACTTGGGCATTTTTAAGTCCTGTTCAAGTATTCTCCTGAGCCAGCCCATTGACCCTGGAACCTGTTTCCACCCAGAAGTGGTCGGGGAAAGGCCCACCACAAAGCAGAAAGCAGCTCTTCCCCAAACACCAAAAAGCAGCATCAGCAGCCATTTAGCATGGAGGGCAAACACAGTCTCCGCCCCCCCCCCAAGGCCCTGTTAGCCAGATGGCACCCTTCCGTGCCCTCCTTGTGGACACAGGGCCAGGCTGCTTCCCCTTCATACCTTGTACGTCGCTCCACGCGCTTCCATGACTGCTGACCCCTAACCCAGGACTTGCCTGCTGTTCTTCCAGGGCAGTCCCTACATATGCAACAGGCTTGCCTTTTGGCATGCACGAAGCACCTTCCCCTTTCCAACGAGTCGTTTTGGCCATCCATAGCGTGAAACTGGTTAGTGACGGAAGGGACGGTGTGTATGGCTCGGAGGGAGTGTGTGGGGACATGCTGTGACACCAGAATGCTGAGATGTACCCTTTGCTGCTCAGGCACTTCCTTTTTTTTCAGTGGCTATGACCGCAGGAATTCTGTCACGTTGGTCCAGCATAAAGACTCTAGTTTCAGGCCTGAGTGGAGTAGAAGAGCACACCAATGCCTCTGCGGCCGTGCGCCTCTGGTCCCTTGGCAGTGCTCAGCTCCTTCCCCCCAACTTCCACAAAGGTTGGATTGCTCTGGTTTTATTGCTGGCCTGGGCTTGTGTGCCTCCGACTTGCGGAGGGATGTCACAAGGGAAACTTTTCCCCAGCAAAGGGTCAGAAAAGCTGAAGAATGTGGTTGAGCCGGGCTAAAGTTCAAGGCCTCTGATGTAAGCCGGTAGGCCAAGGCAGAGGAAAACCTACCGGAAGAAGATAGGGATGGTGTGTGTGTGTGTGGGGGGGGGGGGGGGCTGTGGGTTTGGAAGCTTACAGTCTCCTGCTCCCCCTCCTATTGCCTGCGTAACAGTGGATACTAAAAGCTGATTCTTGAGCATCCCAAACTTCTTGAGTGAGGTTCAGTGACACCCTCCAAAGCATCCATTTTCTCTGGGAGAGCTGATCTCTGCAGATGGCCTGAAATTCCAGGGGATCCCCAGGTCCCACCTGGAGGCTGGCATCCCTGCCCTTCCAGGAGAGTTATGAGGCTTGTTGGCTGTTACCAGAGCCTCCCCTCCTCCAGACTAGAAATGACCCCAGAGCCCAGGGGATATGAGGTAACTGGTCCACCTCTCTGTTCATCTCCATTTTACAGCTGAAGGAACCGGAGGCTGATACAACAGATATCATGATGCGTGATATCTGCGGCCGTGCGCCTCTGGTCCCTTGGCTGTGCTCAGCTCCTTCCCCCCCACTCAAAGACAACCTTATCCTCTTATCTTAAGGGATGTAGAAACCTCAAAATAGATTGGGAATTTCCTGGGGCTGGGGGGTGGGGGAATAGTAGAATCTGTTTCAGGGAGACATGGTTATCTCCCTCTCTGCAGCTGTAAAACCCAACGCCTCCGTTCTGAAGCTATCGCAGTGCTCCCCACCCCCAAACGGTTGGCCACGCAGAGCCCCAAATATGGAACTGGGGAGATGGGTGGGTGGGGAGAATTGGGAGCCGGAGTTCCTCAGTTCTTTTCTTAGCCCTGATAGGGAAGCAGCGCCAAACTGGGTGCACATGAGTCGGCTGCAGGCCAGGCCTTTGAAAACCGTTCCCCCAAAAGCTTTCAAAACCTGGCCGTTTCTGCTCATCATATGTTCCTCCCCTTCCTTCGGCTCTCTGTCTGAACACCACATGCGTCTAAAAATGGCTCCCCCCCCCCGCCCCCAACCAGGGCTTCCTGAGTTCAGCATGATAGCAAGAAAAACAAAATCTGAGACCAATCCTTGAATGTTGCAGGGAAGAACTCGCAGGGGTGTCGAATGGAGGCAAGCTAGGATGAGAAAAACCAGTCCCCCGCCCCGCTCCACAGAACCCCTTTGATCAACAAGGAAGAGAAGCTTAAAAATAAACTCTTCCTGTAGTATAAATAGATGCCGGAACTGCATCATAGCGGGTACCAGGAAAAGGTTGTTGGTTGGGCTTTCATGCTTGTGTCGTGCAACTCTTGGAGACCCGGGCTGATTCTGCACTTACTTTTTTTTCCTGCTGTCGATTTTGCTAAATTCAGGTCAATTTTAACCCAGATCCTTCTCCTTCCTCCCCTCCCCCCCAAAGAAACAGAAAGCCTTCTGAGCTCCCCCTCACTGGCAGTCTTCAAGCAAAGGTTGGATACACACTTTTCTTGGATGCTTTAGGATGCTTAGGGCTGATCCTGCGTTTAGCCGGGGGTTGGACTAGATGGCCTGTATGGCCCCTTCCAACTCTATGATTCTATGATTCTCTCCAGGCTAAACAGACCAAGCTCCCTCATCCTTTAATGATATGTCATGGTCTCCAAACTGCTCACCAGCTTCATAGACCTCCTCTGGACTCACTACAGTTTGTTTACACACTTCTTCGATTGTGGTGCCCAAAACTGAACACAGTACTTACTAGAGTAAAGAGGTACCATCACCCAATGTGATCTCAATACTATACTCCTTTTGATACAGCCCAAAATCTCATTTGCCTTTTTAGCCATTTAGTCATAGTGCTATCACATGTTCAACTAAGACCCCTAGATCTTTTTTGCGCATACTACTGCCAAGGCATTACTCCCGCATCCTATAATTATGCATTTGATTTTCCTACCTAAATGCAGAACTTTACACTTATCTTGAAATTCATTTTAGCCCAGTTTTCCAGCCTGTCAAGATCATCCTGTATCCTGATCCTGTCTTCTGGTGTGTTTGCTACCCCTCCCAGTTTAGTATAATCTACAAATGAAATAAGCACCCCCTCTATTCCATCATCCAAATCATTTATAAATATGTTGAATAATTCAGGCCCAAGATAGAATCCTGAGGCACTCCACTCGTCACTCCAAGAAGATGACGAACCATTTACAAGCACCCTTTGGGTACAATGGGTCAACCAGTTCTCGATTCACCTGACAGAATTACAATCCATACCATATTTTACCAACTTGTCAACAAGAATATCATGTGGAAGCTGATCAAAAGCTTTACTGAGAATGTCCAAACCACCCTGGCTTCAGGTGACCAGCGTGGTCTCCACCTCATGGCCAGTACAAAAGCCAGACTGTTATGGCTCTAGGGCTGAATTTCCCTCCAAAAATGCTAGGAGTTGGTCTGCTGTGGCCCTCTCAACTACCTTTCCCAGGAATGCAAGATGCTTTGCAGGTCCAGTGATGGTTTTTTCAGAAGAGGGCATACCACTGCCACCTTAAGCCCTTCAGAGAACTCCCCCAAAGTTAGGGAGAGGTTCACAATCTTCCCCAAAGGGCCTCCTATCCATTGGTCTCCCAATTTGAGCAATGAAGGCAGGCAGGGATCTAAGAGGCAAGTGGTCACTCACACTGACCCTAGCAGTTAGTCCGCTTCGGCTAATGAGAGCCTTCTGAAGCCGTCAAACATTATCCTCCGTGACAACCACGGTGCTTTCAGTACACATTCCATATCAATTGTGGCAGGTAGATCCTGGTGGAGCGACAAGACTTTGTCTGCAAAAAACCTTGCTAATGCCTCACATTGTATCCAATGCGCTAGAATTTCGGCACTCTTCCTCAAGGGCAGTAAGAGATCTAACTATCCTAAATAATTGTGCCGTGCGAGAGCTCGCAGATGATTTCCATGGTGAAGAAGTCATGCTCTGCCACTTACACCGCCATCTCATACACCTTCATAAGCATGCAATAAGATGTCCTTGCTGCCTCGTGAGTTTTCCTCCACACCTGCTCTAGCCGTCTCACTTCCTTCTTCCTCTCCTGAAGCTTCTGGGAGTACCAAGGGGCCTGTTTGAGATGAGGGTGGAGAGGGCGCCAAGGAGCAATCTTGTCAATAGCAGCCGTCAGGTGGGACTGCCAGTCCTCCACCAAGGCTGTCAATGAAATGCCAGAGGGCATTGGGTCTCGCAGAGCATTCAGGAATCTCTCGAATTCCATAAGCCTCCACGGGCGGCATAAAATATGTCTGTCACCCAAACAGGGAGGGGGTGGTGTCCGTAGTCAAGCCTTCACGGTGTAGTGGTCTTACCATGGGATGATTTTATTTGCCACCAGATCCATCTCTACTCCTGCACCAAAGATTAAATTGAGGGTATGGCCAGCCTGATAGAATCATAGAATCATAGAGTTGGAAGGGGCCATACAGGCCATCTAGTCCAACCCCCTGCTCAACGCAGGACCAGCCCAAAGCATCCTAAAGGAGTGGTCCCCAACCTATTTATCACCGGGGACCACTCAACGCCGGGGACCACTCACCAGGGACCACTTAACGCCTTTTACTGAGGCCCGGTGGGGGGGGGGTAGTTTACTCCTCTACTCTCAACCACTGCCCTACCGCTCTCTGATCGCTATGGTAATGTTTAAACATCCCTTCAAAATAAGATACAGACACGTCACAACAATGTACATAAGGAACATTTTATTTTCATGGAAATTTTAACTCATGACAAAGACAAATCAATGGGAACCCTGAGCTTGTTTCTCTGCAACGAGATAGTCCCATCTGGGAGTGATGGGAGACAATGACACCCGAAGTGTATTGTAAAGGGCCGGGGGGGATGAAGTAAAGGGCCGGGGGGGGGGAGAAGGCATCCTTCGGGGCCCACCTTCAATTAGTCGACGGACCACATGTGGTCCGCAGCCCACAGGTTGGGGATTGCTATCCTAAAGCATCCAAGAAAAGTGTGTATCCAACCTTTGCTTGAAGACTGCCAGTGAGGGGGAGCTCACCATCTCCTTAGGCAGCCTATTCCACTGCTGAACTACTCTGACTGTGAAAATTTTTTCCTGATATCTAGCCTATATCGTTGAACTTGTAGTTTAAACCCATTACTGCGTGTCCTCTCCTCTGCAGCCAACGGAAACAACATCCTGCCCTCCTCCAAGTGACAACCTTTCAGATACTTAAAGAGGGCTATCATGTCCCCTCTCAACCTCCTTTTCTCCAGGCTGAACATTCCCAAGTCCCTCAACCTATCTTCATAGGACTTGGTCCCTTGGCCCCAGATCATCCTCATCGCTCTCCTCTGTACCCTTTCAATTTTATCTACGTCCTTCTTGAAGTGAGGCCTCCAGAACTGCACACAGTACTCCAGGTGTGGTCTGAGCTGTGCCGTATACAATGGGACTATGACATCCCTTGGCCCCAGATCATGATGGGTGGGACCAGTAACAAATTGCGAGAACCCCAGTGTTGCCATGGCTGACACCAGGTCCCGGCCAAGTCCTGGGGATCGCGTGTCTGTGTGGACAGTGAAGTCCCCCAAAATTAAACGTTTGGGGTACTGCAACATCCAAGTGATCGCCGCCTCCAGCCGGCCTGGTAGGGAATCCAGGGGTACAGTGGGTACATCACCCAGATAGCCACATTCTCAACTGACTCCCACCCTACACTGATGCATTCAATCCCTAGAATCAGTGGCACAGTTCTTCCATGAGCTTATTCCACCGGGTTAGGGCCAGGCCTGCTGGATCTTTTGGGCCAGGGATCACCAGTTGGTTCAGGTTTGATGCATGTGAAAGCACATACACTGCAGAGAAGGTCTTTCAAAGTCTGCAAAACTAAAGAGCTGTTTTTTTAATACCACGCTTTCTACCACCCAAAGGAGTTCCCAAGCAGCTTAAAAACATCTTTCCCTTCCTCTTCCCACAACAGACACTCTGTGAGTCATTTGGGGCTGAGAGAGGTCCGAGAGAACTGAGACCAACCCAAGGTCACCCAATTGGCTGCAGGTAGAAAAAGAACGGAGGATCAAGCCCAGTTCTACACACTTATGGCAGCCACAATCGACCATCCCACCCCACCAGCCCTTCCTTGTCAAGAGGAAAGAAATCCCTCAGCTAACAAAATCACGTCTCTCCTCCTCTCTTCCCACAGCCAGCTATGATACTCAGTACAAGAGGAACAGCCACAGCATCTACTTTGGCTTTGATCTAAAGGAGATCCGGAGAACCCTCCAGAGTCCAACCTTGCTGTACAGTGCCGAGCTGAGGATGCTGCGTGCTTCAGGAACGTGGACACAGCAGCGGGTGGAGATTTACCAGGTAAGCCGGAGGGCAGGGCAGGGCCAACAAGGATTGGAGCCCTGGGAAAGGGGAAAAGGGGTGCTCAGTTCCTAAGCGGAGTATTACTGATCTGAAAACACTGAAATGTAATCCTGGCTGAGACAGACCTGGGCTGATTCTACACTTACTTTGTTTTTTTCCGTTGTGGATCCTGCTGAATTCAGATTTATTTGAACTCTGGTCTTCCTCTACCCCCCACCCCATTGAAATACAAAAGTTAGGGAAGCTCAGAAGAAGGGGAGCCAAGCGCAGCAGGAGCCTCTTTCTTTTCTTGAACCGGGGGTGGGGGGGATGGGGATGATTGGAGACAGCAGAGGAGGGGGAGTAAACCCAAGAGGCAAATCTCTGCTGAGAGAAGTTAGGGCTTCTGGAGTGCAATCACTTTAAGACCAGCTTTGCAACTGGGAACTAGGAAGTCTTTGAACTGAAACCCTGGCCAATCAGGGAAGACTGCTTTGCTACGAGGCACAGAGAAGGAAGTTAATTCGCAAAAAGCAGAAATCTGCAAACTTACTGATGGCGATTTTTCAAATAGCGAGGGTTATATCCACTTCTGGCTTTTGCGGGGAAAAGGTAGGTCACTCCAGACCAATCGTGCATGTTACAAAGGGAAAATTTAAAGTCCAAAATCAAAGTGGAAATCGAATTTAGTGTAGAAGGCAGGGATTTATTTGAGCTCGGGCAAAAAGCCCTGTGCAGACTACACCCTGGTGATGATGCCATTGAGTTGCATACGAACTCCATACGATTTCCAAGGTGAGCAGAGGTGATTGGCCATTGCCTGACTCTGCATGGTGACCGTGGACTTCCATGAACAAACCAGAGCTGATGCTATTTAACTTCCAAGAACCAATGAGATTGGGCTAGCCTGGCCAACAAACAGAAATGCTTTGCTGCTGCCTTTCTCTGTGTAGCAACCCTGGACTTCTTTGGTGGTCTCCCATCCAAGGACTAACCAGGGCTGACCTGATATCTGACGAGGACAGAGATTTTTTTTTAATCCCAATTTTTGCTTGGTCAGCCCTGGTCTCCAGAGAATGGCACATCTGGTGAAGGACAGTTCTTTCCAAGAACGCTCTCTTACCTTCTCGGCTGGGCTCTTGGGCAGACAAACGGTCAACATGCTGTGAGGAACAGGGGCTTAGAGAGACAATGTTGTGGTTAAAAGCAGGGCCCTCTAATCTGGAGAGCTGGGTTTGATTCCCCCGTCCTCCTCCACACGCACCCACCTTGGGGAATTTGGGGCAGTCTCAGTTCTCTCAGAGCTGTTCTCACAGAGCAGCTACCTTTGGGCTCTCTCACCTACCTCACAAGGAGTCAATTGTGGGGAGAGGAAAGGGAAGGTGTTTGTAAGCCTCTTTGAGACTCCTTTGGGGAGTGGAAAGCGGGGGACAAAAAAAAACAGTTGTTCTTTTATAGCAGGGGTAGCCGGACAGTGGCTCTCTCGATGTCATGGGGATCCGCTGTAGAGCCACAGTCTGGCCACCCTTGTTTTAGAGAGAGAAAGATGGTATCACAGTGAAAGAACTGAAGTTCTGTTTCTGTCTCCCCTTTCTGGGGTATGGGGGCATTTTGCCTATGCGTTTCATTTAAAACATTCTTCTGCCGTTTTCCTACCTAATCAGGGTGCCCAAGGCAGTGCACATAAACCATTTAAATATACATTTGGGAACAAAATGCAAAGTCCTGGAAACATAATGCAGAGTTAAGCCATTTGGGAACAAAATATAGAGTTTAGTCATTGGGGGACAAAATGCAGAGTTGCCTTTGGGGGACCATATAATATATTATATCTGGAATCACAACAGAGGAACAGTTCCAGGCATATAGGATGGGTTGGAAACAGGAGCTGTCTCTTTCACTGACTGTCATCCCACCCCACCCTTCCCTTGTCTTTTCAGCAACAGCTCCAGTTTAACAACATCTCTGCCTGGGAATACCTGGATGGGCGCTTGGTCAGTGTGACAGCTGAGAAAGAGTGGCTGACATTTGATGTCACCCTTGTCCTCCGGTTGTGGCTTGCAAATACTGATCGTGAGTTTAAGAGGCATGGTTGCTGCAGGAGATCCCCCCCAATAAAAACCCCCCGCGGGATAGGACTGCTAGGAAGAGAGATTATGGTACACCTGATGACTGAATACTTGCTTCAAAATATTCATAAGAATTAGGAAGGAGAGCCCATGCTGGTATGGTGGTTTAAGTGTCAGGACTAGGAAGTGGGAGTCCCAGGTTCGAGTCCCCACTTTACCATGGGAACTTGCTGGGTGACTGTGCGCCAGTCACACACACTCAGAGTTGTTGTGAGGATAAAATAAAGACTAGAATCCCATTGAGGAGAAAGACGGGATAAAAACAAAGTTTTAAATAGTTAATTCTCCAAACAGAATGAGCTACGCAAAGCAATTCCAGAGCACTGCATAGACCAGTTAAAAAGCGAACACACCAATGCCAGAAAGAGCTTTCATTAGTCCCAGCCTGGGAGATCTGAGTTCAAGCCCCTACCCTGCTGTGAAGTTCATGGGAGACTGCCATTCTCTCTCTCTCTCTCTCTCTCTCTCTCTCTCTCTCTCTCTTAGCTGGACCTACTTCGCAGGGTAGCTGAAGGGGCAATACTGGCAGGAGAAGAACCACAGGTGACACTGGGCTTCTCAGAGGGAAGGCAGGGTTTAAAAATGGATAGATAGGTGCTCTGCTTCATCAGTGGGCCATGAGTACAAGCAAAAGATTGAGGGGGGTAAGATTCTTACAAAGGGACTGTCCTGGAACAGAGATCAATTTTGGCCAGCAGTGCAGGAAGGGTTCCACCCCCCTGGCAAAGCATCTACTCAGCACGCATCTCCAGTTAAAAGGATCCGGTGGTAGGCAATGTGAAAGACCTTTAACTGAGACCCGAGAAAGCTGCTGCCAGTCAGAGCACAGAATACTGACCTTGGTAGACCAAGGGCCATTCCGCACCGGGATCCATGTAGCAAATTGTTTGCTGAACGAAAAATCGCCATTTTAAATAGTGGAATTCGGCGTAACGCATACCTGCCTTTGTAGTGGAATCCAGTTGCGTTTCTATCGTTTCCCACAGGCTTCCGGTCTCTGCAAAAATCGCTAGCCAGGAAGCGCTATTGCTAAGCTGTGTCCCGCCCCTGGCCGTCAAGCAGCCAATGGGCGGCCGTTATCATGCTCCCAAACAGCCCCTTTCCCTTTAAGGAAGGTTTTTTTAAAAAAAAAACACACACGTTGCAACGAATATGCATTGATTCGTTGCAATGGAGAGACCCATCCAGCTAGCAGGTGGTGTTTGAGCTGCCGTTTCATTGTTGCCACGCTCCCCCCGAGTGAAAAAAAAATCCCCCCCCCCACACGGGCGCAATTTTCGGCTGAAAACAGTGTGAAAAATAAAGTGAAAATAAACCAGCAAACGGGCCTCTGCGATGCTTGTGCTTGGTAACTTTAAACAGAGGGGCTGCAGCCAGGGAAGCCTCGCTGGGTAAACGAAGTCTGGTCCGTTGATCTCCGCTCGCTCGGAGAAAAAAAAATGGCGATCGCTTCGCCGGAAGATCAGAGGAGAGAGCCAGGGGGAGGGACTTTGCAGAAACCGCAACAATGGTAACGCACAGAACTTTCCCGCTAGTGTTGCAGATTGGTTGCAGGAGTGTAGCGCTTTCCGGAGGGTGAATCCACTTTTTGGGATTTTCCTGAAAGCGCTACAACGAAGCGCTTTTTGCAGATCGGTTTCAGGAGTGTTGCAGATTGTCAACGACGTTGTGCATAATGGCAAAACTGTAGCGATTTCAATTAGTAACCATTGTGCTATTTTGGACGAATGCGGAACGGCCCCAAGAAATTGATTCAGTATTCGTGTGTCCAGATGCATTTGTGTGTCCAGATTAATGTTTTAGAGCAAGCAAGACTGACCTCCTAGACCAAGAGTCTGACTCTGGATAAAGCCACTTCATGATTAATCTTAGGGCTGAGTTAAGTTAGCTGCAGAGCTAGCTTTCTACTTGCAGGGAAGCTTTTTGTGATTCGGTGGGATGGGGAGAATGGCATGTTCTCTGTCTGCTGATGGAATTGAACACATTCCATTTTGACACCTCATTCAGTCATAGGAGGCACTTTCGCCAGCGCATGATAGCACCACGTGTGGCAGATATCTTCCGAAGAAGCGCCACAAAGCTTATTGCTTCGGGACTCAGAAATGTAGGGCAGCCTCTCCCAGGTTGGGCTTGTGCCTGAGGTGGGAGATAAAGGCGGAAAACACAACCACTGCAATCTGCTGAGTCGGCAGACCGCGCCCTGGGCCCGCTGCCACTCGGTGTTTTGGAAGAGGTGACTCAAACGGAGCACCGTTCTGATGCGTCAGGCATGTGGCACGCCTCTGTCGGCCACTTTTCTTCTGAGGTGACTGGAGTTGGAGGCAGAAAGGAAAGGAAAGGAAAAAGGCATGAACCAAGTAGTGAGCCTGTAATTTCCAAAGCACAAGGTATTGGATCTGGCGAGCAAGTGGCATTTGCACCACCTTAATGCCAAAGGGTAGCACAAGAACCAGCAGGGAAGGAAAAAGCTGGGAATCTGGAGCTTTGGAGCAAAGGAAAATTTTCATATTAAGAGAATTTGCACCCGCATCCTTCACCACTTGGTTGAGTCTGGCTTCCACCCTCCTTTGCAGCAGAAACAACTGACCTGCTTTGGCTCGCCTCTTTCCTCCTTTTTTCTTGCTGCCTTGGCCACCCTTTCTGTCATTTCCAAGCATATTGCTCCAAGGTTTAAACACCTTTATTCTGTACATGCAAATTTGTTCCTGAGGCTCAGGAGGTGGGAGGCCTTCTGGAGTTGACAGGCACACTGGGCATTTATAAGCCATTTCTGCATAGATAGGCAAAACGCGAGTGGCTTCCTTCTGGCAAAGGTGGATGGTAAATCTCGTGTTTGCAGCCCTCCTCACAGGGAGACCCCTCCTGTGTTTTTCCTCTGCCCTGTGGAGACCTTTTGCCTCCTGATGAGGCTGCAAGGGAAAACAAGCTGAACTTCTCCCTCCACTCCTTGCCTTGTCAATCACAGCAAGCCACCAATCACAACACAGCAGTTCTCTCATGGGCTGAAACCTCCCTCCCCCAGCTGCGAAATTAAATTAAAAAGAAAAATGGACACTTCCACGTTGATATGCAGTAATGCCATAACACAGATGCATCTTTAACAAAATCAACACTGCCCCATTGCTATGGAGAAATGCCAGAACAATACAGCATCCCCCACCCCCTTTTGGGGGGGATTTGTAGTTTTTTGCCTTTTATTTCTGTCTGGGTGGATTTCTGAAATGCTGCATATTGTTCTTGAAGCCCAAGAAGACATTTGTGCTAATGGTTGACTTTAAAACAAGCTGCTTAGCACCCTGTATGATCAACAGATGGCAGCCAATTCACTCCCCCCCCCCCCCGTTTCCCAGCTCATTGTCCACCTCCAGGAGACGCAAACAGGACTGTTTTTGCCTGCCTCAGTTGTGAGAAGGCTGGACAGGTAGCTGAAGCCCAAAAAGACATTTTACGCTAATGGTAGGCTTAAAAACAAAGCACACACATGGCTGAATAATCTGGAGAAAGCTTCTTGATCACCCCCCACCCCCCACCCCGCCCTTCCCAGCTCATTTCCCACCTCCAGAAAGCAAAAACGGGGCTGTGTTTTGCCTGCCTGATCCCAAGAAGACCGTGAACACTTTAAAGAAGATTTTATTTCACCTTGGATAGTTTAGGATTGCGGTCGCACTGCAACACGGACTGTGCCATTTAAAAGAAAAATTACTCAAAGCAGGAAATGTAGAGGGGAGGGCAGGACAAAGCTGCTGAGACTATGGCGCGTTTCCCCCTCCATACAGTCTTTTCCCTGGTGGCTCATGGGTGGTTCGTAAGATTAAGGGTGGTAAATCCACTTTCCTGGATTTACCACATATTGCAATTTAAAAATGGCCAAATCGTGACCCAGCAACTGGTTGGCAACATCATATGGAGGGGGCTGAATATGCTGCCAACATGCCAAGGCTGACCAGGAACATTATGCACATGTGAAAATAGCCTCACACCTGCTAAATAATGCCATTCCATAGAATCATAGAATCATAGAGTTGGAAGGGGCCACACAGGGCATCTAGCACAACCCCCTGCTCAACGCAGGATCAGCCCAAAGCATCCTAAAGCATCCAAGAAAAGTGTGTATCCAACCTTTGCTTGAAGACTGCCAGTGAGGGGGTGATTCCCACTAGGCTCACCACCTCCTTAGGCAGCCTATTCCACTGCTGAACTACTCTGACTGTGAAAAACTTTTTCCTGATATCTAGCCTACATCGTTGTACTTGAAGTTTAAACCCATTACTGCGTGTCCTCTCCTCTGCAGCCAAAGGAAACAGCATCCTGCCCTCCTCCAAGTGACAAATACTTTCAAATACTTAAAGAGGGCTATCATGTCCCCTCTCAACCTCCTTTTCTCCAGGCTGAACATTCCCAAGTCCTTCAACCTATCTTCATAGGGCTTGGTCCCTTGGCCCCAGATCATCCTCGTCGCTCTCCTCTGTACCCTTTCAATTTTATCTAGGTCCTTCTTGATGTGAGGCCTCCAGAACTGCACACAGTACTCCAGGTGTGGTCTGACCAGTGGTCTGACCAATGGGACTATGACATCTTGTGATTTTGATGTGATGCCCCTGTTGATACAGTCCAAAATGGCATTTGCCTTTTTTACCGCTGCATCACACTGCCTGCTCATGTTTAGCTTACTATCCACCCCAATTTCAATCCACTTAAGCTACAGTTTGTAAGTGGATTTTGCCATTTTGCACTGTAAACTCCAGTTGCAAAATGCATTGGAAGCAGATTGGAAGTGCATTGTCCTATTCCACACCTGCACTTTCAATACAGTTTAAAAGTAGACTTTTCTGTTTCACACAGGAAAATCCAACTGCAAAAGCACACTGAAAGTGCATTATCCAACATGTGCGGAATAGGACCAAGTGTGAAAGGAGACATTGTGTGCAACTGTCCGGTTTTAAATTTGTAGAACTGTTTGCCCCCCACCCCACCCCCCAGAGTTATCACGCTTCTCTTAAAACATCCCATTCTCTCTTAGCAGGGTGATTCCCACTAGGCTAGTTTGGTGTAGTGGTTAAGAGTGGCAGCCTTTAATCTGGAGAGCCGGGTTTGATTCCCTGCTCCTCCTCCATATGCAGCCAGCTGGGTGACCTTGGGCTTGTCACAGCCCTGATAGTGCAGTTCTCACCAAGCAGTCCTGTCAGGGCTCTCTCATACCACTCTCACAGGGTGCCTGTTATGGGGAGAGGGAAGGGAAGGCGATTGTCAGCTGCTTTGAGACTCCTTCGGGTAGTGAAAACCGGGGTATAAAAACCTACTTCCTTTCCTTATAAGTGTGTGGCTGGGGCTGACTCCCCTGCTCACCACTGCCCAGTGCTCTTGTAATATAAGTGTTTGTGTTGTAGAAACTGTCGGCAGATTCCGCCTGAGCTTGCAGTGTCCCTGTGGAGAAACTCCTGAAGAACTGAAAGTGGACATAGAAGGTAAAAACTTGAGAAGGGTTGGAGTGGGACAGGAAACCCTTAATTACCTTTTGCCTATCAGAGAGACAAGCTATTCTCCTGATTTCTTTTAAACAGGAGCATGGTTGTTAAGAGCAGTGGCCTGTAACCTGGAGAATCGGCTTTGATTCCCTCCTTCTCAACATGCTGCCAGCTGGGTGACCTTGGGCCAGTCACAGTCCTCAGAGCTGTTCTCACAGAGCAGTTCCCTCAGAGCTTTCTCACCCCCACTGGCCTCACAGGGTGTCTGGTGTGGGGAGAGGAAGGGGGCTGGGCTAGATGACCCTGGCTGTCCTTTCCAACTCCATGATTCTATGGTTCTACAATCCCTTTTTCCCCATGCCAGGACTGTGCTGAGCTCACTTTGTTTCTGGGGATTGGCAGCTGGGAAGGAGGAGTGCCATGACCAAGGCTGAACCACTGCATCTGTGGCAGAGGCTAGGATTTGAATGGAAAGAGACCTTGAGAACTGAAGAAATCTCATCTGAGGCTATGGTTAGGTTGTAGCCCAGAGGTCCCTGTCCTTTTTGAGGCAGTGGGTTATATTTGGAATTCTGACACATTATGGTGGGCACAGCCACAAAATGGCTGCCACAGGAGGCAGAGCCAACCACAAAATGGCTACAGCTGCTCACCTTGAGTGACACAGAGAAGATCCCTATGCTGTGCTGGCAGCCTCTGTCAAAGCAATGTTTTGTTTTCATCCGTGCAGCCAAAGAATCTCCAGTGGCCAGTCAGAAGCCTTGCTGGGGAAAAGGAGCCCTACCTGACCCTGTCCAGTTTCTAATGACAGCAGGAAAGAGGTGGGCGGGTGCCATGTCGCCCACAGAACCCTGTTCTGGCCTAGATAATTTGTTGGATCTGTAGGTATTCGAACACCGGAGAGAAACCTGTGTCCAGTTCCTGTGTTGGAAAAGACACCTTCTGGTCCCAGAGTCAGGATGACCTCTGTGAAGCCTGGCTCAGCCTGCATACTTCTCCTTCGTTACCTGCGAAAGCCAGGTGTCAACAGCTGGCAAGTGGTGTCTCAGCAGCTCCTGCCATCAGGACAGGACTTGCCTGAGAATGAAGACGTGGGAACTTCTTCCGCCACGCACGTCTATTGTATGGGGAGGCGAGGGGAGGAGAACGGTGCCTATTCCAGTAACCCTCTATTAGGGCACCCCATGTGACCCACACTGTGGGAAAATCAGTGGTGGGGCAACACATCTTTCCCTACATCTGCACGCTCCCGGAGGTCCGTCAGATAAAAATAGGTTGGGGAGAGAGAAAGAGAGAGAGAGAGAGCGCGAGTCTTGCTAACCGTGCTGCGCTCATACCAATTCCAGGGAGCTTGCTGGCCGGCACTCCCCTCTTAGGACTCCAGACGCTTCACTTCAAAACATATTTCAGGCTTTCAGGAGCGGAAACATGTTTGCTCCTGCCCCAAGTAGTGTTCTCTTGGAGGTTGATACTTGGCCAGACGAAAGGTGGGATTGAGATAATCTGACCTTCTTTTGAAACATGAGGCGGGGGGGGGGGGGATGAATTTCCCTCAACCTGAACCCCGACCAGTCTACACAATATTTTGCAGCACAAAATAACCGTAGTGTGAGTGTTCCCTTGAAGAATTCTCACTTCTGCACTAAACGACAACTATCAGGAGGGGAGAAGTGATCCTCAAAGTTCGTTCCTGGCTGCCCTGTGAAAATGCAGTGGCCCCACGCATTTCATTTCACTAAAGTTATCTTCATGGCACAGCAAACTGCATCTCAATTGAGAGCCAGCTTGGTGCAGTGGGTAAGAGCAGTGGCCTCTAAACTGGAGAACTGGTTGTGAATCCCCACTCCACCTCCTGAAGCCAGCTGGATGTGACCTTGGGCTAGTCACAGCTCTCCGAGCTCTCTCAGCCCCACTCCCTCACAAGGTGACTGTTGTGGGGAGAGGAAGGGTAGGCAGTTGTAAGCCCCTTGGAGACACATGAGGCCTACTGGATGACCACGGGCCAGTCACAGTTCTCAGAGCTCTCTCAGCCCTACCTACCTTGCAGAGTGTCTGTTGTGGGGAGAGGAAGGGAAAGGTGTTTGTAAGCCGCTTTGAGACTCCTTCGGGTAGTAAAAATCAGGGTACAAAAATCAGGGTACTTCATTGCTCAAGTTGGGAGACCAACAGCTCTTCTTCTTCTAAATCTGTGCCACAGTATTCAAGAGGGAAGAAGGACACTTTTTCAGTTTCCATTGACCACTGATGGAGTGGGAGTTTCGTGAGCTAATTCCGCACCCTCATGCTTGTTGCTTTCCAGGCACCAGATCCAAGCGGGGGGACCAGGAGAGCCTGACCCATACGCAGAAGGTGCCCTACCTGCTGGCAATGGCGATGCCCCCTGACCGGGCCGACCAGATCCAAAGTCGCCGGCGTAAACGAGCTGCCCCCGGCATCCAGTACTGCAGTGAGTAAGTATCAAGGCAGGAGAGAGCCAAGAGGGGGCCCATGTCACCTGGGCAATCCAGCTGTCGACTCCAGGAGAAGCCACTTTGGTCAGTTCAGCTCAGAGTTGCCCACTCTGACCAGCAGTTTCTCAGGCAAAAGTCTTCCAGCCTCCTATTCTCCTTGTGTCTGCAAAGCATGTACTTTACCACTGCACCATAAGCTCCAGCCCTCACTGCATTACTAAAACATATAAAGCTTCTAGAGTCACAGTATTGATATTGCCTGCTCTGACCAGCAGCAGCTCTTGAGGATGTCAAGCAGAGAAAGGTCTCTTCCAGCCTCTGCCAGTTGAGATTGTTTACCTGGAGATGCTCTTGATTGAATCTGGGACCAAAGCATGCATTCTGCTACACTACAAGGGACCCCCCCTCCCCAAACTACCCACCTGCCTTCCCCTGTTCTGTTGACTCCCCATGAAGAAGGAAGCACATACAGAACGGGAGCCTCTTTGAGAGCTGAGACAAGCTTTGCTGGGGGTCAGAAACTGGGAACCCCTAGATCAGGGGTAGCCAAACTCAATTGACCATGTTGGCAGGGGCTCATGGGATTTGTAGTCCATGGAAATCTGGAAACCCACACTTTGGCCACCCTTGCCCTAAATTCTGTCCCCACATGAGCAGGAGATTGAGACGTGGGTCTAGCGAGTTATGAGTGCAGGGAGGTTACCCCCTCCATACTCCAGGGCTTCTCTGCCAGGCTGTAAGAAAAAAGAATTAGGGAATGGTGGATAACAGGGGAAAGGAAGGGGCTCTCCAACACCTTTGGGTTCTTCTTTTCCAGTTTGGCTGAGAAGAACTGCTGCGTGCAGCCCCTCTACATCGACTTCCGCAAGGACCTGAACTGGAAATGGATCCACAAACCCAGCGGCTACTATGCTAACTTCTGCATGGGGCCCTGCCCCTACCTCTGGAGTTCAGACACTCAGTACAGCAAGGTAGGGAGCAAAATACCCTTCTCGCATCTTGATGACCCGCCTGCCCCGCAGTCCCTTTTCTACCCTTTTGCTAGCCACTAGAAACATGATAGACTCAAGAGGCCCCCCCTGCACTGTTTGCCTCAAACCCATCCTGCGGTCTGTTGACGCCAAGCCTTGCATCAATTTTGGCCGGTCTGCACATTGAAGGATCCTGCCTGAACCATTTGGTTATCTTGGAGGCTCTGTTTCAGGCCAGTCCACTGGGGTGGCAGTATAGAAATCAAATTAATATTAATAATAACAACAGCTTGGGAAAGGGCCTCCTAGGTTTTGGCCCCCAAACTCTGGCTCTTCCTCTCCAAAGATCCATCTGTCCCATTCTGTTGACGTCTCCCACTGGCGTTCTGTCTGGCACTCCCCAGGGATCCCTCCTTCGCGACCAATGTTTTAATTGTTGCCTTTTATGCCTTTGTAGGTCTGTCAGCTCTCTTTTTCATTGCTTTAACAATGCATGTATTTTTTAAAAAATAACTTTTGTTAATAGAACATATTAAAGAGGAAAAAAGCAGAGAAAGAAAAGATACATAAAGGAGAAGAAAATGCTTCCAATTTTATCTAAGATAAGATAAACATAAATCAAACTAGTTATCCCTTATGCCAGTCTTTCTCAGTCAGAGTTTCATGAAAACCTGGGGCCATTCCGCACTCGTTCAAAATTGCACAATGGCTGCAAATTGAAATCGCTACTAATTTGCTGTTATGCACAACATTGTTGACAATCTGCAACACTCCTGAAACCGATCCGCAAAAAGCGCTTCGTTGTAGCGCTTTCAGGGAAATCCCAAAAAGTGGATTCACCCTCCGGAAAGCGCTACACTCTTGCAACCAATCTGCAACACTAGCGGGAAAGTTCTGTGCGTTACCATTGTTGCGGTTTCTGCAAAGTCCCTCCCCCTGGCTCTCTCCTCTGAGCTTCCGGCGAAGCGATCGCCATTTTTTTTTCTCGGAGCGAGCGGAGATCAACGCACCGGGGAGCCTTCGTTTACCCAGCGAGGCTTCCCTGGCTGCTGTCCCTCCCCTGAGCTGTTTTAAGTCACCAAGCTCCACACAGCCCCGTTTGCTGGTTTATTTTCCCTTTATTTTTCACTCTATTTTCGGCCAAAAATCGTGCGGGGGGGGTATTTTTTTTTCACTCAGGGGGAGCGTGGCAACAATGAAACGGCAGCTCAAACACCACCTGCTAGCTAGATGGGTCTCTCCGTTGCAACGAATCAACGCAGATTCGTTGCAAAGTGTGTGTGTGTTTTTTTAAAAAACCTTCCTTAAAGGGAAAGGGGCTTTTCGGGAGCATGATAACAGCCGCCCATTGGCTGCTCATTTGATTGACGGCCAGGGGCAGGACAAAGCTCGGCAATATCACTTCCTGGCTAGCGATTTTTGCCGAGACCGGAAACCTGTGGGAAACGATAGAAACGCAGCTGGATTCCACTATAAAGGCAGGTATGCATAACGACGAATTCCACTATTTAAAATGGTGTTTTTTCGTTCTGCAACCAATTTGCTACATAGATCCTGGTGCAGAATGACCCCTGGAGTTTCTTGATGGCCCTGGAAGGATTTCCCAAATGGGTGGGACTTAATTATTTTTTCTATATTTTTTAAAAAATTTGTTAAACATTTATCAGGTGATATGACCATAAACTACCATGTTGATCTGCCCCTCAACCCCCAAAATGGTCAATGATGGGCCTGAAGGGGGTGGGAAGGGGAGGGCCCCCAGGTTGGCATATCCACAGCTCTGCTTTCCAACCATGTCCTGCATGATCTGGGGACCTCTGGGGTTTCTCAAAACCTGAAGAATGTTCCAGGAATTTCTCAATGGTCAAAAAGTTGATTATATAAAAGGAATAAAACTTCTCTTTTTTCTATAAGCTCATATTTCCCCCATCCTCAAAACCATACACCTTTATTTGTTTGTTTGTATGTTTGTTTATGTTTATATTTATAGGACGCCCCATTGCACTTGGTATCTCAGGGCGGCTTACAGTGATATAAATACGATAAAGCCATTACATACATTTTAAAAAAATAATAGAAGCATTGTATTGCAGTGTAGGGGTGCCCAATCCAGGTGCCCAATCCTTATGATATTTTGGTTCCTCTGGGCAGACCTGCCTCAACCCTATGCCTGGTGGAAGAGCTCCGTCTTGCGTTTTTGTTCATATCATGCAAAATATCTACGAGAGGTTTCCAGTTAGCAACAAATACAGATGAATTAACAAACTAAGTTTGGTACACAACAATGTCTGTATTTTTGTGAGAGAAAAATCGGTTTGTAAACCATTTGTAAAAAGCATTCGCTGGCAGATGCTCATGGGAATTGTGCTCTTCTGGAGGGCTGCAGTTTGACTACCCCTGCTACATCTTGTAAACAACCTCATCAGCTGCTAGAAAGCCCTCCACTTGGAGAGATCGTTCCAGAATCAATCGCTTCTCAGTAGACTGTTCTTTACTCTCCTCCTCTGTAGGTTCTCTCTCTCTATACCCAGCATAACCCATCGGCCTCTGCCTCACCTTGCTGCGTTCCAGATCAACTCGAGCCGTTAGGGATCATGTATTACGTCGGCCGTGGCGCCAAGGTGGAGCAGCTCTCAAACATGGTCGTCAAATCCTGCCGGTGCAGCTGAGGGCAAGGATTTGAATCATGGACCCAGCAAATCCCCTCTGGGCAGGTTGGAATCTTTTCAAAATCTTGGCAGAGAAGGAGCCCAGGACTGAAGGACATTCAGGAAACCCATCTTCAAATCCTGATGTTTTTTTTTAAACCCAAACCTCATGCCTTAAAAAAGATTTTTAAAGGGGAAAAACCCTTCCGTGAATTTTATTATTGATTTTCTATTGTTATTATTGTTGTTTTCATTTTTAAAAATATTTTGGGGGAATATTCATTGCACATATTGAGTCCTTTTTTAATTATTTTGCTTCAGATTTTGAAAGTTATTTAAAGAGTTTATCTTCCTTCCCCCGTGAGAAAAGTTATTTTCCAATTTTACCCAAAAAGGGAAAGGGAACTCGCAGCCCCCTGTCCCCAACTCTTCTGTCACAAATCAAAAGGATAGTCTGGCACTTGAAATTTTAACATGGCCCCTGGCTGGGCACGTGCATCGGTGGAATACCAAAATCCCCTTTCGCAAAATTGCAAAAGTCTGATTTGTTTTAAGGCCAAAGAACCTCAAAAGACTGGAGGATTGAGTGGGTGTCAAGGTATCAGAACAGCGAGGTTAACATTTTCAGTGGGTCAAATTGCCACCACTTAGAGGGTACGAAACTGTTCAAGCCTCTGGCCGACGTCAAAGCAGCACCAAGGATATTACCCCCAAAGAACACCATGGATGGGGAGGTTCCCTGCCTGCGCACGAGTGAGACTTGGGACTCGGCCCAGCTTGATTAACTCTGCCTCCTCAGTGACTGCCTGCACCACATGGGAGCACAGCTGCAGCCTCTGGCGACACATGCACCGAGCATGTGAAAGAGGTGAGCTCATACGAGGCAGAAGATTAATCCCGGGAATGACTCTGTTTTCTGGCCACTAAATCCCGCCTCCTTGATCAGAGACTCCGCCTACTTGCTAGCCTTCTAGGAAAGTCTGGGGGGAAGGAAGTAATGGGAGGTAATACAAGATGATTGTGGGGCAGGCTTGCATTCATTCAGTGCTGGGTCAACAGAAGGATAAGAGGAATAAATTAATAAATAAATGTCAAGGCTGCGTCAGGGGGATATGAAATCTTTGTCATTTTGGTGTGTAATATTAAAGATCTTTTCTTTGTGTGCTGCCCCCAACTGCAAAAAACCTGTAAGAACGTTGTTTCTTCTCAGAATGAGGGCAAGGGGTATGCTTCCCGCTGATAATTTGGAGTTATGAACAGGGCGGGACCAAGGGAGGGAGCTGGAGTCCTGGGACTCGGATGAGGAGTCACTCAATAAATTGGAGTCACTCAATTGTCCATAAGCCAAGGAAACATCGTCTTGAAACCACACGGCATTTAAACTAGGGAATGCGGTACCCCGAGATTACAATATGGCTGCCAGCTGAATGGCTCTTGCCAAATGGAACCCCCATGTCCAGAGTCAGTGTAACCCCCGGACCAGACCTCTAAGACAAATAACATGGAGGAGAGCTTTGGCCGTTCTTCCGTGCTTGTGGGTTTCATGAAGGCCTCCAGGTGGCTGCTTTGGGAAGCAAGTAGGAGATAACTCCTACCAAGCATATGGAGTCCAGCTGCTTCATGAGCTTCATGGTATCCCAGTCAACAATGGCAGAGTAAATGTCTCCGACTCTCACGTTCTTGCTGAGGGGTGGGATTGGAGCTATTTGATGGAGGCTGTGAGGGAACTGGCCCCCTTTCATTCTGGAAGCCCTGTTCCACTTTGCCCACCCCCTTTTCTGGCTGGTTGCCACCTCCTAGAGGCTGGCCAAAGTCTCTTTTTCTCTGGCCAATGCACTACCACCACATGGTTGTAATATGGGGCCGCCAGTTGAACGACCAGGACTTCTAGCTGCCCCTTTCATGCCTGAGGCCCCACCTCTGTGTCTCCCACAGCCCCAGCATGTGAGCACCAGGGGGACCATTTGCTGCAAGGGTGCACCCTCTGCTTGCCAAGCCCCCTCCCCCAACCACCGGACTAGCGTTTCCAAGACAGGGGCAGCTCGATGTGATAAGAGAACCACGGCCAGCTTCAAATTTATAAAGGATTTATTTCAAAAAATATGGTTCATAAGCATATCTTTAGCACAACAAAGAATTAGACAAAAGAATCAAATGAAATTGGATGAAATACAATCCCTCTGCTAAAACATACCCTATCTGATGTTAAATGCCATCTTTTTACTGTTGAGAAACTTCTGAAACATGCTACTGGCCTTGAGAAACCCCAGAAGTGCACAATATGATTGGGAAGCATAGCTGGGTATATGTCCACCTGGGTCCCTCCCACCCTCTCCTGGCCCATCAACGGGCCATTTTGGGAGGGGAGCGGGTCGACATGACTATAAAGTCATAGGTAAAAAGGTAAAGGTATCCCCTGTGCAATCACTGGGTCATGTCTGACCCTTGGGGTGACGCCCTCTAGCGTTTTCATGGCAGACTCGATATGGGGTGGTTGGCCAGTGCCTTCCCCAGTCATTACCGTTTACCCCCCAGCAAGCTGGGTACTCATTTTACTGACCTCAGGAGGATGGAAGGCTGAGTCAACCTTGAGCCAGCTGCTGGGATCGAACTCCCAGCCTCATGGGCAGAGCTTCAGACTGCATGTCTGCTGCATTACCACTCTGCGCCACAAGAGGCTCTTATAAAGTCTTATCACTTGCTAAAACTTTAACAAATTTTAAAAATATATACAAAACTAATTAACTCCAACCGATTTGGGAAACCCTTTCAGGGTTGTAAAAAACAAACAAACCAGGGTTTCCAGAGTTCCCCAGTTTTCATGGAGTTCCCCAGTTCCCATGGTGTGGTCATTTATCCAGTAGCCACATGGTCCAAGATGGCCGCTTACCTCTTCCCCTAAAAGCAAACTCCTGCTTTGATGGCCAGCAAGTGAAAGAGAGACCATCCCTTCTTGTAGTCAACAACAGTTCTATCACCCTGTCCCCTCCCACAGGAAGCGCCTTTGTCTAGACAATTTTGGGATGAAGAAGCCTCTCTTCTCTACCCGCCCCTTCCTTCTCTCCACAGCACAGAGGAAAAACCAGTCTCTGTTTGAAATAGTGGGGGGGGAGGGGGCATTTTGCTGCAGCAAGGACCTAGTAAGAAACTTTCTATTTGTTACCATGACAACACAAGTGAGACCTCTGGACAGGCCTGGCCTGGCCTGGCCTGGCCCAGAATGCAGCTGGTAGAGGTGGGATAATGGTTTGTAATGGCGTGCCTCATCCACGGTTTGACTGGGGTCCTGAGAACAGTCGCCACAGGGACAGGAAGGTTGATATTGAAGTTTTACGCAGAGTTAGGGCAAGACAGCCTGGGTTTTACCATAGACTTTCCATAGAGCACTCAAACAGTATGATGTCACTTCCAAGTTTGGCCCGGAAATTGCATCATGCCGTCAATGCAATAGCATTTTTTTTATTCTGCCCTTCCTGACCTACCAACTGGTTGCTGACAGGAGGCCTCCCACTATAGACCTGTCAACCTTATGCAAGATCCTGGCAGGAGCCCCTCAAGAAGACCTGTAGGAAACGGTGGCCGAGAATCTGCTCAACGTCCTTGTTGGACTGGTGATGCTTTAGAAGAGGGGTCCCCAGCGTGGTGCCCATAAGTGCCAGGGTCTGCAGACACCTTTCCAGCTGTCCACCAAAATTTCAAGAAGTGGGAGGACTTGCCCAGCACGGCTTCAAAGTGGAGATATGGCCTTTGCTGATTAGGCTTCCTCAGGAGTAGTGGGTTCTCCACCTTTGGAGATTTTTAAGCAGAGTCTGGATAGCCATCTGACAGAGAGGCTGATTCTGGGAAGGTTCAAGGGGGCGGCAGGTTACAGTGGATGAGCGATAGGGTTAGAATCAAAAAATCATAGAGTTGGAAGGGACCTCCTCGGACATCTAGTCCAAACCCCTGCACTGTGCAGGACACTCACAACCCTTCCAACTCTATGATTAAATTGACATGGTTCAGAGGCAGCTCTCACCACAAGTGCTGATTGTATTTTCTCTCGCACCTCTTAAAATGGCCCCTCTTCATCCCTTTCAGGCCCTTAGGCTTTCTCTGTGTCTCCCCATGGCAGTCACCTTGTGATTATACCCATCACTCTAGGTCAGAATTCCACAGAAGCCCCTGGGCTCAAAACTGCTTTAGAAGCAGGGTGGAGACTAGCCCGTTCGCACATGCAAGCACCTCCATGGGGTTATCACTTACAGATGCTTGTGGCCTGAGCATGTGTGCTGTGTGCGCCATCTGACGAGAAATGGCCTGTTTGTACACACAGCTCTGAGCTTCAGTCCACGAGGGCCGGGTGGGTGTTACCGAGGGGGGATCTGAAAGAGGATCACATTCCTGAACAGAGCGAGCTGCTGTTTGGAAATGGGCTGCAATGCTCGAGACAGATTTCTACTGGATTTCATCCATGCTTTTCAAAATGCTTACTTGGAGAGATTCCTTTTTCCCTGCAGGGCTTCTCTGCAGTCCAAAAACCACTGGGAGGACATGCCCAGCTGCAGAGGCACATGGGACAACGAGTGAGACTGGCCAGTTAGGGAAAATAAAAAATGCGCAGACCAGTGAAACGAAGACCAGTGCTCCATCAGCAACTGACGGTTTGGGTAGGTGCTCAGCAGCAGCCTCTGGATCTCTTCTCCTCAGCCCCTAAAGTTTCGACCGCAGGGGCCGTTTGCTTGTGGAGAGGCAACTTCCAAGCCCCCGCACAGGATACGCTGCAGACAGAGCGAAAAAGAGTTCATTGTCTTCGGGCTGCTGCCAAAACGCCTGGCTCCAAGAGCCGAGATTGTCCTCATCCTGGTTTCTCTGGACAGCCTGGCTGTGGGATGGACCCGTCTGGAACCAAGCTGGGCAGTGTGGTGTGGGAGTTACAGACCAGGCAAAGAAGGAGCAAGGAGTTCAAATCCTCATGAAGATTTCTGAGTGACTTTAAGATTGTCAGACCAAAATTCGAATCCAGTGGCACCTGAATTTAGCGTTGTCCGTCAATCTGCGCCTCTCTGTCTCCCCCAGCCTACCTCGCAAGGTTGTTATGAGGCTAAAGTAAAGGAAGTGTATGCTGTGTTGAACTAAATACATAAGAAAGGCAGAACAGGGAAGGTAGGGAAGCAGTGGGATATTCAACCCACCAGTCCCCTATTCTGAGATTAAGAAAAGAAACTTTCTGAAGACTTGAAGGAAGTGGGGGGGGGTGCACTCTGAACCTGCTCAGAGACAATCTCCTTTCTGTTATGATTTCATTGGAGTCTTGACTCTGATCTTAAGAGGGGAAGCAGAAACAGAAGTCCTGAAGGGGTCCCTTCCTTTCCCAAGGGGAGGGAGCTGTTTACATCCCTCCATGTTCACAGAGGCCTGCTGGAAAGATCCTGCCAATGCGCCTGGCTTGTAAACACACGCGGGGAGTTTCCTTCCGTTGCCAGGGCTGGATTTTGGCTGTAAACAGAAGCTTGGCTGCAAAGGCCCAGTGAATTCAAAAAAGTGTGTGTGTGTTTGGTGGGGAGCTTTGTGGTAGCAGCATAGTCAGGCAATGAGACCAACACTACAGTGTAGCTCAGGATCACCTGCTACTCTGACCCACAGTTGTATGTTGGCCGGCTCTGGGTTGGGAAATACTTGGGCAGCTTTGGGGGTGGAGCCAGGAGTTGGCAGGATTTAGGGCGGGGAGGATAATGCTAAGGAGTATAAGGCTAACCCTCAAAACAGTCATTTTCTCCAGGGGAACTGATCTCTGTCACCCGGAGCTGTAAAACCAGGGGATCCCCAGACCCCACCAGATTTCCTGGTAAATGAAAATGATCTCTAGGCAACAAAGATCAGTCCCCCTGGAGAAAAACGGCACTTTGGGGGGGGGGGGAGACTCTGTGGCATTATGCCCAGCAGAGCTCCTCCCCAACCCCTTTTCTGGCCAGAGTCTACCTCCAAAATCTTCCAAGTCTCCCCCAACCCAGAGACAGTCACCCTATCCATCACTGAGGTCGCTCGCTCACAGGCTGCCCTACCTCGCAGAGTTGTTGTGAGAACAAAAGCAGGAGAACTGGAACATGCAGAGAGTTCCTGGAGGGCAGGGGAGGAATAACAATCACAAAGCATCACTCCCCGTTTCTTCTACGGAGGCCTCTGCCAGGCAGGAAGCCCCGGGGAGATGTCCTCCCTTGTTCATCAGGAAGCAACATCTATATTTCCGCTTGCAGACCCAGGCCGCATGCAGTAAGAAGCTATCTCTGCACCAGAATGTGACTTAAGCATGGGGGGGGGGGGAATGAAGAGAGTCTACAGTTGCCAACTTCCAGGCAAGGCCTGGAGACCTCCCAGGATTCCAATTGCTCTCCAGTTGTCAGAGATCCTTTCCCCTGGAGAAAAATGGCTCCTTGGGGGGGGGGGGTGCCTCTAGGGCATTGCATCCTGCTGAGTTCCTTCCCCAGATTCACCCCCAAAATCTCCAGGGATTTCCCAACCCAGAGCTGGTGACACTAACAGCTACATCCTAGCCTGCTGGAGTCTCCCTGCCTGGCTTGACTTGGTGCAACCACAGCTTGCTACAGGGCAGAACAGCGCCGCAGGCTGGGAAAGCACCAGTTTTGCAGGCTGCGGAGGAGGTAGGCCTTGGAATAAACCAATTTCCTGTTTTCTCGCCACCTGCTCCAACAGGCCTCAGGTCCCATGGGGGATCTGCATGGCTACAGCCTACGTCTGTAGAGGATGCCCTTCACCCCCCATGGAGGCAGGCTGTAGCCATGCAGATGCCCCACTAAAAATACCAGAAGCCACCAAGGAAGAGGCTTCTTGAAAATGAGCCAAATACCAGATGCCATTTTAGCTTTTATGCTTTAAAATAAAGATTCTTTGTTTGCATATAGCCATTTTATCTGCTTGTCTGTGATTTTCATTTTTTCCAAGGGTGGCCTGGCAAGCAACAAGCTGAGGGGTGGGAAAGATGCTGAAATATGACTGCCAAAAATGAGGGCAGCAGCTAGGGATGCCAGCCTCCAGATGGGACCTGGAGATCTCCTGAAATTACAGCTCATCTGCAGACTACAGAGATCAGTTTCTCTGGGTAAAAGGGCTGCTTTGGAGGGTGGCCTCACAAAGAGCCCTGTCCTCCCCAGATTTCCAGGAGTTTCCCAGCCTGGAGCTGGTAACCGCAGCACCAACTGTCTCCCAAAGCTCGCCTACGGTGAAAAGCAGGGGGGGGGGAGGCCTGCTGCTTCTCTGTCTTCCTCCAGAGCCAAGACACACACCCTGACCTGGCGGCCGGGAGTGGGAGGAGAGAATTCGTACCCAGGACACATGAATCACGCCACTCTGTTTGCATTCCAATCTACATGCGGGGAACATTTTCCCTCTGAAACAGATCTGCAGGGGTCAGAATAACTGGCAGCCGCAATGTGAACCTGCACTGCTGCGATGCTGCCCTTGACAGTGTTTTCACGCCGCCCCGGCAGGCTGTACGGGTAATAAAAATACCGTCTGCTGTTGCAAGAGAGGATCCTTGAAGTGGGGAGAGTACGGCAAGCTAGATTAGTTTAAGAAGCAGAGAGGTCTCAGATTGGTGTAGAATGATTGACAGCTTAAAAAAAAAAGATTAACCAGGGTTCCCCAACATGGCGCCCACGGGCACCATGGCGCTCACGAGTTCTTCCCTCAGCACTCACCAAGCTTTTCAGCCAGGGCTTATTATTGGCTGCCTTCATTCAAATGAAGAGGTTTTCTACTGGAGGATCAGGACATCTCAGACAGGTAAGAGCCAAGGCTTATATATATATATATAAAGAGGGCTATCATATATATAAATGAATTAGATCCCACATATTCAGGAAACCCTCCAGGGCTGTCAAGAAACCCCACGGTTTCATAAAACCCTGCTTGAGAAAACCTGGCTTAAAGGCTTAGTGAGGGCAGCAGCCTAGACAGAGAGTGACACAGTGAGAAAGGAGAAAACTCAGAGCCAAGAGATGGTTGAATTCTGGCAGTGAGGATTCCTGGCCTTTCATGCTTAACTAGTATGCATTCCAGAGGTGAGGCAAGGAGGGAAGCGATATAAAATTGAAGGTAGAATTAGCTATAACCCCATTCTGCCCCCACAATTGTCTAGGGATGCCAGCCTCCAAGTGGGGCTAGGAGGCTCCCCCCAACCCCGGAATTCCAGCTCCTCTCCAGACTACAGAGATCAGTTCCCCTGGAGAAAAGGGCTGCTTTAGTGGATGCACTCTGCAACATTATGCCCCATTGAAGCCCCTTGCTTCCCCAGAAGCCCCCCCCCCCCCCAGCCTCCCAATTTTCCTGTGATAACTCATGGTAGAGCTGGCAGCCTCAAGGGACTGCCTGTTGCGCCCCTTTCAATGGTCTTTCCCTGTCACCTCTTGGGGGTCACAAATGGGAATACCGGGAACTCTTGCCTCCTGTCAGAGGAGTCCCTCCCTGTCCCCAAGATGCTTCCAATTCAAAGTTGGCAAAGTTAGTGAGGAGAAAGCCCAAGGCTGGGCCGGCAGGTTTCCTGTGTTAGGCCTGTGTTGTGACTAACACACTAAAGGGGCCTGTTGGAAATGGAGTGCGCATATGCGCTCCTGCACATGTGGGGGGGGAGAAGGAGAGAAAGGCCCCCAGGTGGCTGATAAATATATATTTCCTGGAAGAAGAGTAAGGGGGAGCCAGGAGGGGAGGGGAGGAAATGACACGGCCTCGTATCCCGCCGTGCACCCTGCCGTCCCGGGGTAGGAAGTGACACTGGTGACAAACGGATTGTGTGCACAGCACAGAAAAATGGGAAGTTCCTGTCGGGGGGGGGGGTTCACAGGCCCCAAACAGCTGCAAGCAGGCCCCTGGCTGTGTAGTAACACAAAGCACACACAAAACACACACACACACAACTGCCCCCTCCTGGCCTGAGGCGCCATTTCTTCGTTTTTGGAATTTGGGGATGGAAGGGAGTGCTTTTTGAGCATGTGCAACGAAGGACTCCCCCCTCCCCTCACATAAGCCGCAGGGTTCAGTCTGTGGGTTCAGAGCGGGACGTTGATACTGGAAGCCATCTGGGCTCTTCATCAGGACCCCAGCAGGGTACAATGAAGAACTGAAGCCGACCCCCACCACCACCCCTGCTGGGAAATCCCAACTTATGTCCACAAGCCATCCATGGGCCTTTGGTCAGTTTCAGTTTAAGCAGGCTGGATCCAGCTGGCAGGATCTAGCTGACCGCAAGCTTGGTCTTCCGCAGGTCTACAGACACCACAGGCAGCATCTTTCTAACAGGTTCTGGGCCTCTTCGTTGTAGCGCTTTCAGGGAAATCCCAAAAAGTGGATTCACCCTCCGGAAAGCGCTACACTCCTGCAACCAATCTGCAACACTAGCAGGAAAGTTCTGTGTGTTACCATTGTTGTGGTTTCTGCAAAGTCCCTCCCCCTGGCTCTCTCCTCTGATCTTCCGGCGAAGCGATCGCCATTTTTTTTTCTCCGAGCGAGCGGAGATCTACGCACCGGCGAGCCTTCGTTTAGCCAGCGAGGCTTCACCGGCTGCAGTCTCTCTGTTTAAAGTCACTAAGCACAAGCAACACAGAAGCCCGTTTGCTGGTTTATTTTCCCTGTTTTCGGCCGAAAATCACGCCCGTGAGGGGGGGGATTTTTTTTTTTCACTTGGGGGGAGCGTGGCAACGATGAAACGGCAGCTCAAACACCACCTGTTAGCTGGATGGGTCTCTCCATAGCAACGAATCAACACAGATTCATTGCAACGTGTGTGTGTGTGTGTGTGTGTGTGTGTGTGTGTGTGTGTGTGTGTGTGTTTTAAACTTCCTTAAAGGGAAAGGGGCTGTTTTGGAGCATGCTAACGGCCGCCCATTGGCTGCTTGACGACCAGGGGCAGGATGAGCTAAGCAATAGCGCTTCCTGGCTAGCGATTTTTGCCGAGACCGGAAGCCTGTGGGAAACGACAGAAACGCAACTGGATTCCACTACAAAGGCAGGTGTGCATAATGACGAATTCCACTATTTTAAATGGTGATTTTTCGTTCTGCAAACAATTTGCAACATGGATCCCGGTGCGGAATGGCCCAGAGTAACAGCGGGATATCTCCAGCTTCCACCTGGAGGCTGGCAACCGTTGAGAATTCTGAATCATAGAATCATAGAATCATAGAAACATAGAATTGGAAGGGGCCATCTAGTCCAACCCCCCCCCCTCAACGCAGGATTAGCCCTAAGCATCATAAAGCATTCAAGAAAAGTGTGTATCCAACCTTTGCTTGAAGACTGCCAGTGAGGGGGAGCTCACCACCTCCTTAGGCAGCCTATTCCACTGCTGAACTACTCTGACTGTGAAAAATTTTTTCCTGATATCTAGCCTATATCGTTGTACTTGTAGTTTAAACCCATTACTGCATGTCCTCTCCTCTGCAGCCAGCAGAAACAGCATCCTGCCCTCCTCCAAGTGACAACCTTTCAAATACTTAAAGAGGGCTATCATGTCCCCTCTCAACCTCCTTTTCTCCAGGCTGAACATTCCCAAGTCCCTCAACCTATCTTCATAGGGCTTGGTCCCTTGGCCCCAGATCATCTTCGTCGCTCTCCTCTGTACCCTTTCAATTTTATCGACGTCCTTCTTGAAGTGAGGCCTCCAGAACTGCACACAGTCCTCCAGCTCCCCCGCATTATCCTTGCTTGACTCCCCTGTGGCCCTGCCCTCCCCTCCCCACTTTGGCCAAAAGGACCTTCTGTCATCATAGTCTCCACTCACACGCCAGTTCCCCTTCCACCACGCCAGCCACATGGCCATAAACCCTTTCCCCCAGCCCATTGAGCAGAGCGGACATCCCTGGGTGGCCGCCAAAAGCCATTTTCAAAAATCGCTGCAGGCTGTTTGCTGCGTGAACTGTGTATTTATGCTCTCACGTCCCGTCAGCAGAGTAGCGGAAGGCCCATCAACCATTCCAAGAAAGGAGGCAGGGGCCCGCACCGCAGGAACATAGGAATGAGTGCCATGTGGAGGGAGGGCTCCAGCAACCTGGAGGAGGAAGGGGTTATTCTGTGGGTCGATCCAGCGTGTTTGAAAAAAAATCTCTCCCTTCCTCCGAGAAGCTCAGTGGTCAAAGGTTTTCCCTTCCCCCATTGTATCCTCCGAGCGACCCTGTGAGGGGGTCAGGCTGACTGATCCCAGGCCACCTTGCAGGCTCCCGGGGCAGCGTGAGGTCTTCTAGCAGCCCAATGGTTTCAGTACCGCCCTCCCTGCCCCTGTGCCACCTGGGCAAGGAGACCCAGCCCCCTTCCCCACTGTGTGGAGAGGCCAGCTGCAGCACCCGCAGCAGAATTACAACATCTTGTGGTTGCATTTTCTCCTCTAGTGGCTCCGGCCTCTGCAGTAGATCCTGCCTGAAGCCCAGAGTAAATATTGCATTAAAACGCGCACACACACACACACACACAGTGATGTAATTCTCCCAGGGCCAGGCGGGAAAAGCTCTGGGAATTACTCACCCCAAAGGCAGAATTCCGTCCCTCCCTCTTGCACACACGACCCAGAAGCTCCAAAGACATGTTTGGGGAGGAACGAGACCTAGTGGCAAAAGCCAAGTAGGCAGGCAAGACCCAGGTTGTATCAACACAGACATCCCATCCTAGTCCTGTCAGACCCCCACCTGGAGTCCTGTATGCAGTTCTGGAGGCCTCACTTCAAAAAGAACGTGGACAAAATGGAGAAGATGCAGACGAGGGTTCAGAGGAAGATGATTCAGGGTCTGGGGACTAAGCCCTATGAGGAAAGGGTCTTGGGGGTGTTCATCCTGGAGATCAGGAGGCTGAGAGGGGACAGGATGGCTCTCTTGAAGTACTGGAATGGAGGAGGGCAGGGAGCAGTTCCTGTTGGCAGCAGAGGAGAGGACAGTAATGGGGACAGATCCTTCTCCTGGATGCTTTAGGCTGATCCTGCACTGAGCAGGAGGTGGGACTAGATGGCCTTCATGGCCCCTTCCCACTCCAGGATTCTATGAGTCTAGTTCAGCAGGGGAATGGGCTGCCTCAGGAGGTGGATAGCTCCCTCTCACTGGCCAACTTCAAGCAGGGGCTGGACAGATCCTTATCCTGGATACTTTAGGCCAGTGGTCCACAACCTTTTTCAGGCTGCGGACCGGCGACGGCAGGGAGGGCGATCGCCCAGCCGCGCATGCGCGGCACTCCCGTGCATGCACATTTGCGCCATGTGCAGCCGGTGCAGCCTTGCGGAGGCAGGGAGCTGCAGCCCAGTGCCAGGGCCTTTGCAGCCCGGCACCGGGCCACGGCCTGGCGGTTGGGGACCACCGCTTTAAGCCAATGGTTCTCAAGATGGGGGTTGTGACCCCTTGAGGGGTTGTTCAGCCCTTTCCCGGGCGTTGCTGCGGCATGGCACTGGCTGCCTCAGGGCTTACCGAAGCTGCACAGAGGCCACTGCCACGGCAACCAGGAGTGGCGGTGGCACGGGCGCATGTGCACCAGGGGCCCCCGGGGGGGAACGGGTCCACAGTTCTGCTTCCCAACCACGATTTTGCCACTTCTGCAGATTCTCGAAGCCTGGGGAATGTTTCAGGGGCTTCTCAATGGTAAAAAAGTTAAGAAAGGCTGTCATAGTCCAACACTCAGAGACGACAGCCTCTGGAATCAGGGTGTTTGCTGCAGGGCACCTGGAACCCCACTGAGGGAAGGCCAGCAAGGGAGAACACATGCATTGAATAATAAGATTACCTCACAGCCCAGTGAGAAGGAGATTTGGTGGCACCAATCCCCTGAGGCACATGAGACAGAGGGGGTAGTGTGATGTGGGAAACTACCTCATGAAATCTCCAACAGTTCTCATGAGCCCAAAGTCACCACAGAATCTGTTTGCTGCCTCTCTGCATGAGTTACAACAATCTACTTCCTTGGCAGGCTCTTCATCCAACAAAATCTCCACTTCAAGGGAGACTGGATCACTTTTCAGTGCCATGAGGGAAAGAGAATCACAGAATCTCTTAGAATCATAGAATCATAGAGTTGGAAGGGGCCTCCTGGGTCATCTAGTCCAACCCCCTGCACTAGGCAGGACACTCACATCCCAATCGCTCATCCACTGTCACCTCCACCCCCCTTGAGTCTTCACAGAATCAGCCTCTCCATCAGATGGCTACCCAGCCTTTGCTTAAACATTTCCAAAGAGGGAGAACCCAGCCCCTCCCTCTTCCGCAGAGGCGGCTGTGGATTCTCTGCACAAACCTCTGCCCTCCCTGCACATCCCTCCTCCAAAGGAGGCGGGCACACTCAGCGGAGAGGCTGGCCCAGAAGTGCCAGGGGCAGGCAGAAGCGTCTGATCAGAACCACTTGCAAGGCATCTGGGAAGAGAGGAGAAGGAGGCTTGAAAAGAGGATGTGTGGATTCCAGATGGTTCACATTGCAAATGAAGACCTGCTGGGTTCCGGAGCTGAATCTGTGGAAATGGGAGGGGAAGGAGCACTCAGTGGTTACAGCAAGAGAGAAAGCCGTGAACCCTGAGCCCCAGGACTGCGCCCCTGACAAACTGCCCTTGGCACCAGAGCTCACAAGAACAGGAAGGAAAAGAGTTGGTTTTTATACCCTGGTTTTCATTGCCAGAAGGAGTCTCAAAAGGCTTACAGTCACCTTCCCTTCCTCTCTCCACAACAGACATCCTGTAAGGCAGGTGGAGCTGAGAGAGACTTCTCTGTGAGAACAGCACTATCAGTGCTGTGATGAGCCTAAGGTTCACCCAGCTGGCTGCATGTGGAGAAGCCAGGAATCCAACCCCGCACGCCAGATTAGAATCCACTGCTCTTAACCACAACAGCAATCTGGCTCTATAGGGAACCATATTTGAGAGAAGTTCTTCTGTTCGTTTACAGAGTGCTTCTTGCTTGTCCAGAGATCTGAGATTACAAGACGGACTTTCCAACTCAGAGGGCTGAATCCACATTGACCTCCTGAGTCTCTTGTCTGAGAAATTAACAACTGGGTAGTTGTGAGCAATGGTTAGATAAGAAAGGAGACAGGCCTACCCAAAGCTATGAATGAAGACTCTCTGCCTCCTTCAGACTAGGGATGCCAGTCTCCAGGGAGGACCTGGTGTTCCCCTGGAGAAAAGGGACGCTTTGGAGGGTGGGCTCTGGGGCACTGGACCACCCTGTCCTCCCCAGACTCCAGGAGTTTCCCAATCTGGATCCGACAACTGTGCCCCCCTCCCTCCCCTGCTGGGGGCCAGGGAAGCTCCCCTTGGAGTGCCTCCCTCCTATCCCCTTTTCGTAGCTTCTCCCTTCCCCCTCGGGGCAGTGGAATAGATGGAGTTAAAGTGGTGTGGCTGTCCACATGTCTGCGCAAGGAAGCACACCGCTACACTGCAGTCGGGCAACCACTGACACACATTTTCCAAAGGCACTGCCATGGCAAGGTTGCTGGCAGTCTCCCCGCCAGAGGCTGCGAACAAAAGCCCTTGTGTATGCCTGGGTGGCTTGCCTCCAGCCTGGGCACACAAGGGAGCGGGCAGGTGGATTTCCACGCCAGCGGGCACGGGAACACGGCTGCAAGCAGCAACTCAGTTTGGTGTAGTGGTGTACAGCCAGATTGGTGTAGTGGTTCGGAGTGCAGACTTCTGATCTGGCATTCTGGGTTTGATTCTGCACTCCCCCACATGCAGGCAGCTGGGTGACCTTGGGCTCGCCATGGCACTGAGAAAGCTGTTCTGACCGAGCAGTGATATCAGGGCTCTCTCAGCCTCACCCACCTCACAGGGCATCTGTCGTGGGGAGAGGGAAGGGAAGACGAATGTAAGCTGCTTTGAGACTCCTTCGGGTAGAGAAAAGTGGCATATAAGAACCAACTCTTCTTCTTCTTCTTCATGGGCCAGGCACAAGGTTTCTCCACATCACCTTTTAGTCTCAAGGAGAGGACCTACCTGAGCTGCTCAACTCCAGAGAGTCTCGGTTTTCTGTTAGCCCTAAAGAAGTCAAGATTCTAGTCCTCAATGTTCAGACTCCCCAATCAGACCTACTGGGCAACCATTTGCAAAAGAACACACAAGAACAAGCCAAGAACATTTATAATCTCCCGCTGTCTTTGTGCATTACACACTTGGTCCAACGAAAGAAGGAAGGAACAATAATCCATCCCTTGTAAAAGTTTCTTCTTCAGGTTGTTGGGAACTCTTGCTGCACAAGCCTACCTGGCCCTTGCCACCTTCTAAAAGCACCTGGTGAGTGTCCATGAGAATCATGTTGGAGACCCCCCTAAAATTTAATTTGGCCATGCTGCTTTGACCACCAGATGGCCCAACCTCTCAGCGTGGGGACGGCGTCTGAGTCTCCTGTCATCCACCCCCCCAACCATAGTTGTGGCCAACATCATGAGTGGATCTGGGGGCTCCCTTTGATGCACATGAAAGACAGAGTGTGAGTCACTCCCTCCAGCAAACTAATTTGAGATGATCCTTCTTCTCCGGATTAGGGCCAAGAAATAAGATCTCCAGTCCCTGGCTTGAGCCGTCCAGTATAGGGTCACCGTCTGAGGTGACTCCCGGCCCCCTCAACCGCCAAAGCCTCTGCAGGATTGGATCCAGATGTGGAGCAGACACGGGGGAGAAGGCTGAGTTTCCATTTCACTCGGCGTAGAGAGGAAAAAACGAAAACCCCAGTGTGCCGAATTAGAAGCGGCAGTGGCTGGGGACGTACACCTCTTAGAAACATATTCCCGCCGGACCAGGATTCTGACTCAGGGCAGAAGATTAAAATTATATCTCCCCCCCTACACACACAAAACTGCTTGGGTGGCGTGGGTGTGCTCTAGACATCCCCAATTGCTTGGCACAAGTGCGAATTCCTCATCTGGAGGAACCTCCACTTTCTTTTTTAAAGCAAGTTTCTAGTTCTCTTTGTTTCAAAGAAAAGGAGGCATGGCAGGGGGGGGGGGCGAGAGCTCAGACCAGAGAGTAGGGTTGCCAACTCAAGGCTGGAAAATCCCTGGAGATTGGGGGGAGACCTGGCAAAGGGAGGGGAGGAAACAGATGTCTGCAGCATGGACAGCAGCTGCCATCTCTTGTGTAGCTAAAACAGAGGGAAAGAGAAAGAGGAGAACCCCTTTGGGCCCTTGATGCAGGGACAAGTAGTTTATCATTAAAGAAAAATAAATTCTGGGAGATCTCCTGGCTTTACCTGCACTGTCTTTAGAAATTGTCACTGCAATTAAACTATGATGAAATAGATTAGGACTAGGAGAAAAGCCCATTGTATCAAGAACTTCAACAGGCGCTGGAGCATGGGGGTGGGAAGAGGAAAGGGAAGGGCTGTGCAGTCTGGCAGGGCACACTCATGGTCACAGGTGAGCTTTCCAGAGCCAGGTCTTCAGATATGGGAAGGGAAAATCAGACGGGAGACTCTTCTTAGGGGGAGATTACATGGCAACCAATTCCCCCCAGTTCTGTATTCAATGCCATTTCCCTTCTTGGGTAAATTAGGCCACAGGCACCAAAATGTCCCCCTGCCCGAATCCACATGGTTTTTAATGGGGTTTTAATTTTGGACGAATTTGAAACCCACCACGAGCCAAAAATGAGAGTGGCAGGCAATGTCCAACAACAACAACAACAACAATAATAATGATAATAATAATGATAATCTTTAACAGCTCCTTGGAGTGGAATAAATAAAAGAGTAAGCCCTAAGGGGGAGGAGAAAGGGCGGGCCCTATCCAGGATAAAAACTCGGAGGGCCCAATCAGGAGCCGCTTTCCGGCTCCTGATTGGGCCCTCCGAGTGTCACTCCAGGGCCAAGCAGCCAATAGGGAGCCGCACAAATCATGGCTCCCCATTGGCTGCTTGGCCCAGCTTCGCCTCACCCACACGGGGACTCACCACACACAAGGAGAAGCAGCCTTCCCCGGCAGTGAGTCCTCCCACCAGCTTCCCCTCGCCCCCGCGAAAGGCGTAGAGGCGCCGCATCCCTGCTCCTTTCCCGCCCAGGGTCCCTTCCCGATGCCCACCGCGCTGCCGCCACCTTCCCGCACCCAGGCACACACACACACACACACACACACACACCCTCCACAGCCAATGCCCCTGCCCCCCCACGCAATCGCACCGCTGCAACTCCCCCACACCCAGGCACACACACACACACACCCATCCTCCACAGCCAACCCCACTGGCCCCCCACGCGATCGCACCGCTGGAACTCCCCCACACCCAGGCACACACACACAACCATCCTCCACAGCCAACCCCCCTGGCCCCCCACGCGATCGTGCCGCCGCCCCTTCCCCGCACTTAGGCACACCACACACACACACACACACATCCAACACAGTCAACCCCCCCTGCCCCCCACGCGATCGTGCCGCCACTCTTTCCCCGCACCCAGGCACACACACACACACACACTCTGCCACCCACCCACCGCACTCTCCCACCGCTTCCCCCATCCCAAACACCCACGAACACACTCCTCTCTACCCCACGTTCTTCCCCCGCCACCTCACGCTCCCTATTCGCCCCCCCCCTCGCGACTCCCCCCACCCTAAACCCTGTCCCTTCCCATTCCACCTACCTCACTGCCTGCCTTCCTTTCTTCCTTCTGACCTCCTGACTTCCTCTGTTTCTCCATCTCCTTTCTGTCTCTCTGTCTGTCCCTCTCACTTGCTTCCTGTCTCTCTTCTTTACTTCCTCCCTGCCTTCCTTGCTTTCTCCCTTCTATCACCCCTTGCCCTCTTTTCTCCCTCCCATACCTCCTTTCCTCTTCTTCCTTCCTTTCCTACAGTCTGCCTCCCCATCCACTAGCGCCCACTATATTTCTTCTACAGCGGGCTTAATTTCTAAATAATAATAATAATAGGGTAGTCACAGTACACAGGTGTCCATCCTACTTCATTTTTTTTACTGTTGATAAAATGTTATGGCCCACATGCTTCTTTCATGGTTGCTCCTTAGAAGAAAAGCTGGGTTTTTGTACCTTGTTGTTTACTACCCAAAGGAGTCAAAAAGTGGTTTACAAACACCTTTTCCCTTCCTCTCCCCAAAATAGACACCCTGTGATGGATGTGGGGCTGAGAGAGCTCTGAAAGAACTGGGATTGGCCCACAGTCACCCAGCAGGCCTCTGTTGTCTCAAAGCAATTTACAATTGCCTTCCCTTCTGCTCCCCATAACAGACACCCTATGGGGGGAGGCGTGGCTGAGAGAGCTCTGAGAGAACTGGGACTGTCCCAAGGTCACCCAGCTGGCTGCTTGTGTGGAATCAAACCCAGCTCTCCAAGTTAGAGGCCTCTGTTCTTTAACTGTGACCCCACAATGGCTCTCAGAGATCAACGCTAGAGTTGCTCTTCTCCCTCCCCCAGCCGTTTCGTCCTGCCAAAATAGGCCCAACCTTAAAATCTTTGGCAAGGAATCTTCCAATCACCCCCAACCGAGGGGGGGGGCGAGGATTTCTCCTCAGAATTCCCACAGCACATGGAGGCAGGCTGGGCCTTAGAGGGCTCTTGCTCCAATTGGCTGACTCTCCTTTCCCCATATTCTCATTGCCTCTGGTCGCCGTCTGTTGCAGGGAGCCTCACTGAGACCAGGGCTGAATCTGCACTTACTGTGTTTATTCTGTTGTGGATCCTGCTGAATCCAGATCGATTTGAACTCGGGTCTTCCTCTTCCCCCCAACCCCATTGAAACAGAAAAGTGTTCTGCACATGATTATGGAAGCTCAGAAGGGGGGGGGGGAGCCAAGCGCAGCAGGGCCTGTTTCTTTTCTTGAACGGGGGGAGGATTGGAGACAGCAATGGAGGGAGAAAAAAACCAAGAGGCAAATATCTACCGAGAGAAATTAAAGCTTCTGGAGCTTCTGCCGAAAGAAGTTAGGGCTTCCCCGTTAAGGCAGGCTTGCAGCCTGGGAATGAGGAAGCCTTTGAACTGAAGCCTTGACCAATCATGGCTTTTTTTACAATGACAGCTTGGTACCAGCAGAGAGCGGCACACTTTCTCATGCCGATTTTTCAAATATTGAGGACTATATCCACTCTAGGATATTGTGGGGTAAAGGTAGGGTCACTCCGGATCAATCATGCTTGTTGCAGAGGGAAAATTTAAACTGGCCAAAATCAAAATGGAAATCGCATTCTATGTAGACGGCAGGGACTGAATCAAGCTGGGATCAGAATAAAAGCTCCATGCAGATTCAGCCCAGCTTCCAGGGTTTTAAAGGCCCCTTCACACTGAGGATGAACCATTTTTATTCTTCAAAGCCCACTTCTTTGGGCGGCTCCTTGCTTGGCAGACCTTCTGTGTAGGAGACATGAATAAATTAGACCCCAGCATGTTCAAGGGGGCATGAAAGATCAGAAGTACAGAAAAGTCCTTATTTTATCAGGAAAAGTACAGGGAATATTTGTTAGCTTTGGATCCCTAATGGCCCCTCAGACCTGGTTTGTGCTTGCAGAACTGAGGCAGGAGAGCCCTGGCAGTGGAGAATAGGTTAGACCAGGCCAACCTGAAGGTCCCCCATGCAACCCTGGCAGCTCACTCCCCAGGAACCCGCCAGCTCAGCAGTCTGAGGCAAAGGGAGTGGAGTTGTTGGACGTGACGGTTAGGGGTGGGAGACGCAGCATGATTGGACGGACGGACGGCCACTCAGGCAGCAGGACAAAACAGGCAGGAGCATTAATTGGCCCTTAAATTGTGAGGCCAAAAACGTCATTAGGCCTTTCATTATTGGTACAGACTAGGAGTAAAGCCCATTGTATCCAGGATTACAATGGGTGCTAGAACTTGGCGGTGGGAAGAGGAAGGGGAGGAGTTGTCCAGTCTGTAAGGGCATGGGGTTGAATGTGTGTGTTGTGTGGGAGGCTGTGGTAGATGGTGACGAGGGCATGGGTGTGGAGAGATGGGTGTCAAGAACCTGTGGTTTGTAATGTGCGTTGAGTGTGGGAGAGGACTGACCTTTGGGAATTGTGGCATAGTGGTAACAGATGAGCTTTCCAGAGCCATGTCCTCAGATATGTGAAGGGAAAATCAGACTGGAGACTCTTCTTAGGGGGAGATTACATGGCAACCAATTCCCCCCAGTTCTGCGTCATTTCCCTTCTTGTGTGAATTAGGCCACAGACACCGAAATGTCCCCCTGCCTTAATCCACATGGGGCACAGTATACAGGTGTCCGCCCTAATCCTTCTGTCTTCATTTTTTCACTGTTGATAAAATATTATGTGCCCACATGCTTCTTTCATGGTTGCTCCTTAGAAGAAGAATGGATTTTTGTTTACTACCCAAAGGAGTCTCAAAGCGGTTTACAAACACCTTTTCCATTCGTCTCCCCACAATAGTCAACCTGTGAGGTATGTGGGGCTGTGAGGGGTCTGAGAGAACTGGGAATGGGCCGCAGTCACCCAGCAGGCTTCAGGTGTCTCAAAGCAGTTTCTAATTGTCTTCCCTTCCTCTCCCCATAGCAGACTCCTCATGAGAGAGGGGAGGTAAAGAGCCTCACATGGAAGCTGGCAACTCTAACAGGAGGTCTCTCTGTGCACAGCAGTCTTGACCTTAGTCAGGTTTTTTATACTGATTTTTTATTTACCAGGCCAAGCTTGAAAAAGTCACTGCAGTTCCCATGTCTTTCCAGCCATTTACTTGTTCACTATTTACAGTTTCAGGCTGTAAATGTTCCTTATTTAGATCTTCTTGCACTTCCCAGACTCACAGGACTGATGCTGGTCTGTCTATTTGTCTGTGCCCCAGAATACAAACAGTTGCTTTTAAGGGCTGGCCATAGCCCATGGCCCAGGAGGGACACACCTGCAGCACTCCCTCCCAACTGCAGTCTGCAAGCCTCTACCTTCCTCTCTAGATCACTGCTCCTCTCTAGATTATAATGCAGGCAAAAATGGATTCTTTGGAAGCCGGACTCTGAGACATTGTATGATTTTGAATCCCCACCTCCAAACCTCCAGGAATATTTCCAGCCCAGGGGTAGCCAACCTACAGGTGTGGCCTGGAGAGCTCCTGGAATTACAGCTCATTTGCCGAGTATAAAGATCAGCTCCCCAGGCAGAAAGGACTGCTTTGGACAGGATTTTTGTGGAGAAGAAACATTTAAGGCCTCCCACACAGGTTGTTGTTGAGTTGAAAGACTTGAGGCCTACTGACCAGGGTTGTTGTGCAGATGAATCAGGAGAAAAAAGAACCTCCGCAACAGCATCCAGTTTCGTCTGCAGAATAATGCTGTGCAGTAGACTTCAAATCTGCAGAGCCAACTGTTTGACAGAAGGGGAAAGCTTCCCTCCCCCCACCTCAAAGGAAAGCACATCCATGTTCACAGACTCCTCCTGTAGCTCTTGGAAATGCCTCCCTCCCCTTAGTCAGGGGCTGTCAGAGGCTCCTTCACAGCAGGTGTGAAGGGAGGGGGAGAGGGAGGGGGCACTCAACAGCCTCCTGCCAGCTCTGTCAGTGGTCTGAGGCAAAGTGAGGGAAGTTGGTGGATGTGACAGTTAGGACAGTCCTGGGGCGAAAAGGGCTGGCGCGACCTGTCCAAGCCTCCGTTCTCTCTCCCTGCAGTGGTCAGGGGCAGACTGGCATTGATGTCATCAGGTTGCCCCGGGCCGTGCTGGGGGGGGCAGGCTGTGTTACCTCCCTATTTGTCCCAAGTCTGGGGGGAGCAGGGCCAGTCCGATCTTTGAACCCCACCCACTCTCGCCCACCTAGGCCTTAGCTTTTTATTATACAGTGATGATGATGAAGCTGTTCCAAATATGACTGTTGTCTAGAGGCCTCCAGGCACTTGTGCCGCAAAGTTCTTATTGGGGTCCACTGAGAAAGCATTCCTGAGCGAAATTCAGGATTCACCAGTTCCTCGTTTGCATTTAGCATTTCCAGTGGCCTTCCTACTGCTTCTTAATATTTGTGCAGTATTTCTATGAATTGTTTGTGATTTCAAAGCACCGGATAAAGCTTTTCTTCCTATTGTATCAATTCTTATTGGGTTGTCTTTGCACAGGGGAGTTTGTTCTTTTGTGTAACTGTTATACATTGTGTATCCCATTTTGTATTTTTGGCTTTCATCTGGAGGCTGGCAACCCCAGGAGGGGGCTAGACAGGGCTGCCAGTAGTCAGAGTTGTCCTAAATTCACCTGGCAGGGTAGGGATGCCAGCCTCCAGATTGGACCTGGAGGTCCCCTGAAATGACATCTCCAGATTACAGAGATCAGTCCTCCTGAAGAAATTGGATGGGCAGCGGGGGGGGGGGGGGGGCTCTGTGGCATTATAACCTGGTGAGGCTCCAGCCCCAAATCTCCAGGAGTTTCCTAACCTGGAGCTGGCAACCCTACCCCCTTCCAACTGGTGGCTAAGGAAGGCCTGGCTACCCTGGGCCTGCCTATTGAATTCAAAGACTCACAGATGCTGGAGTCGGTGAAGCTCTTTATTGGTGCCAAAACCTGAGACAAGTTTTACTAATACCGCACTGGATCCCCCCCACGAAAACCCCAGCTATGTACACATAGGAGACAAAAGGGATCCCTCATGGCTATGCACCATTGGCTAGATCCCACTAATTGGTTCAAATTGATTGGATCCTGGAGAAGGGATTCTTGGAGAGCAATGGCTAGAACCCCTTGGTCCTACCTCAGACCATGTGCTTGGTCCTCTGTAGGATCACCAACCAGGCCACATGCACAACACCCCTCCCCCCTCACTCAGGAGGTAGTGCACAAAGTCCCAGCAGTATCGGGGTGCTGTGCAGGTCCTAGTGGACCGATGGAGCTCAGGAGCTGAAGTCGGGGCAGGCAAGGGCTGGTGCAGCTGGCGAAGAAGATGTTGCTGTGCAGGGGGCTGCTGGCACTGGCTGTGCCGCTGTAGGGTCATGCCTCAACCAGCACGCTTGAGCCAGGCCTGCGGTCTCGGGGTGGCTCATCCACGTTGACAGGTCTGGTGTTGCGGCGACGCACCTGATCCACATGTCTGCGCAGGATGCACCTGTCTGGCATCTCGACTTGGTAGGAGATGGGCCCCATCGCTTGGGAGACGGTTGCAGGGACCCAAGCGGGGCCAACCCTGTAGTTCTGAACGTAGACGGGGTCATCTGGAACAAACAAATAGGGTGCTGCAACAGTCTCGGGCTGGCTGATTGGTTTGAACAGATTCGATCCCGAGAGAGATCCTTGAGGGAGCGAAATGTGATCAGAAGCTTGGGTTTTGATTTCCTGAAGCAAAGGGCCAGGAGTGGATCTATCTTTTGGTGATTATGTTTTATTTGTTTGTTTGTTTGTTTGTTTATTTATTTAGATTTTTATACCACCCTTCCCTACGGCTCTGGGCGGTTTACATAAAACATTTTGGAACATTTACATAGAACACTATCAAAATCAATATAACAGTATAATAATAACAACAACACAACAACTAGAACAACTAGAACAGCACTTCAAAAGTAACTTTGACACTCCCTCAGCTGGTTTGATCTCTCAGTCTGGGGGGGAGGGACCTGTAGGCGTTATAGGTCAGTCGGCCCCACCAAATGCTTGATGGAAGAGCTCCTTTTTGCAGGCCCTGCAGGATTGTGGAAGTTCCGGCAGGGCTCTGATCTCCTCAGGGAGCTCGTTCCACCAGGTAGGGGCCAGGACCAAGAAGGCTCTGGCCCTGGTCGAGGCCAGGCGAGCATCTTTAGGGCCAGGGATCCATAGCCAGTTGGAGGTGGCGGAGCGTAAAGCTCTTCTGGGGGTATAGGCAGGGAGGTGGTCTCTCAGATACACCACGCCCAGACCACGTATGGCCTTAAAGGTGATTACCAAAACCTTAAGCTTAATCTGGAATTGAACTGGAAGCCAGCCGAGTTCTTGGAGTACTGGCCGGATATGAGATCCCCATGATGTCTTAGCGAGAATCCTGGCCACAGCATTCTGCACCAGTTGCAGTTTGTGGATCAAGGATAAGGGCAGGCCTGCATAGAGCAAGTTGCAGAAGTCCAGTCTGGAGGTGACCATCCATGAGCCACGATGGACACGGGTCTAGTGGGCAAGTGGTTGGCCTTGTTATGTGCACCAACTGTTGCAGTCTGAAGAAATGTTGATGGAACACCCTGGTCAATTCCCAGGGGAATTTGAGTTCAGTGCCCCGCAAAGACCCCACAATGTTCTGGGAAGCACCTAGAAAACTACACCCACTACAGTAGTGCAGGTAGACACTCCAGGGCAACGGATTTCATGTAATTAAGATTCCTATTTGCACAGAAAAGCCTCAAGTCCTGGCTGCAAACGGGGTTTGGAACTCTTCTAGATAAACCTTTGGAAAAGTAATGGAAATATGTCTATTTTATTCCTTTGAAGCAGGAAATAAAGGGAGTTTCCCAGCAACAATCCTATTTAGTCATTGTGTTAAGCTATCATGTATAACTGGGGTGGCCAAAATGTGACTTTCCAGATATCCACGTACTACAATTACCGTGAGCCCCTGCCAGCATTGTGGTAATTGTAGTCCATGGACATCTGGAGATGTTTAAGTTAGGACTGGGCTTTTCAGAAAGTGGAAGGGGCCATTGTGAGGCAAGGCTCATGCCAATGTAAGGGTTTTCCAGTGGCGGATTGGGACGACTGATAAGTACCTGGACTTTTCCTCAGCCAGCCCATTCCGGCTTTCCTTCTCCCCAGGAGGCATGAGGGGAGAGGTATTCCATTAAGCTCTGCCTCTTCTGGAAGCCATTTTAGATTTGGATCCGCCTTGTGGGGAAGCCATGTTTGGGGTGGGGCTGACCATCTCTCAAAATTCCAGTTTTGTCTATGAGCTAAAAAAGGTGGGGACTCCTGAGTTAGGGCCTGTCTGAGCCAGGGGGTTGGTGGGTAGAGATGTCCTTTGGCATTTTCCACGGCATCTTTTTAAATTGATTAATATACGTTCTAAGGACACTTCAGTTAAAATAGCGTTATGCCAGCTGAATGGCATAACACTTAATATTACTGCGCCTCCCAGCCCCTCCTCACCTTCCTGCAGTCTCGCTTCAGACTTCCATCTTTTCGCGCTTCTCACTCTCCGCAAGTGCTGCTGGAAATGCAACCTCCTGGAACAGCTGATCTCCGGTCAGTTCCTCTGGAGAAATGGCTGCCCTTGAGGGAGGACTCTCTGGCCTTATACCCTTGCTGATATCCCTCCCCAAAACCCGCCCTCCCCAGGCTCCACCCCCAATTCCCCAAGTGCGGACTGGCAACCCCGTCCCCTTGCCGAGGGGTGTTTGCCTGTACTAACAAAGGAGTGAGGGGGATGAATAGACATAGCTTGTGGAACTCACGGCCACCGGATCTGGCGACAGCCTTGAAAGAAAAGCGATTTTAGGCCAACAACAGAGCCCCCACCAACTCGATGGAACCTCCAGACTTAGCAGCAGTCTGTCTGAGGGAACCGGCTGCCGGGCTGTGCATCAGGGATTGCTCCCCAAGGCAATTTGGGCAGGCCAGGGAGTGTTCTTGCCTGGGACACTTTCTCAGCTCGGGCTTTCTCGATGCCGAGAGGCCTGTCCTGACACCCTGGCGAGTCTCCCAGGCAGCCTTCCTCCCACTGGCTGAGGCAGACGTTGTCTCTTTTGGCAGCGGAGACAGCTGTGCGTGCATCCCCGGTCGCCGGCCTGCTCACTCTCTCCTCAGGAAATGACACATCTCAGCAAGCATTTCCCACACCCGAGCTGGGTGGGTGTCTCTGCCGGGAGTGTGCTTGCATGGCCCCCCCTGTAAGAAGGAGAGGGGCCCCCTCCAAGGCCAGGCAACCCCCCCATGCCACGCAGAAGAGGAAGGAGGCACATTTTCGCAGCTCTTAAGAGAGTTCTAGCAGTAGAGTTGCCAGTCTCCAGGCAGGGCCCGGAGTTTGCCCAGAAGAAGAGGTTCCTGGGAGGAAGGTTTCTTCAGGAGGAAGGTTTCTTCAGGAGGAAAGAGCAGCTCTGGATTTGGGGAAGGTCAGCTCTATGCAATCCGCCCCCGTCCCCCGAGCTTCCAAACCACTGTTCTCTCCAGTAATTTCTCAAGCCAGGGTTGGCAATGTTATCTAGCAGAGAGGTGGGCCAAATGGGTGGGGGGCTACAGCCAGCTGGTAGGAGCTACTTAACCAGTTGTTGCGAGAATCAACCTGTTGGGCTTCAGGGGCTGCTCTGAAAAGTGACAGAAGAGCTTAAGCACCTTTAAAAATGGTGAATTGGGCCCCATTCGAGTCGCTACTGGCTTTGCGGGTGTCCTGGCAACCACTGTTGTAGCCGCAGTCCCCAGGCCATCCATTCGATCAGTTTGCCAAAGCCATGGAACCTCGGAGCACCCGCAGAAGACGCGGCAAAGGCAGTGCTTTGTGGCCTCAGAGGGGCACTGCATAGATCAACCGGGTTCCCTGGGACATGCGCTTCCCCTAGGACATGCGCATCGAGGGGGATGATCTGAACAAGCCAGAGGAAGCAGAGAAGCTGCTGACTTAGCTCTGGCAGAGAACACAGTTGTTGTGTCACTGAGAAATTAAACTCGGCCGCTCCGCTCATCCCGGCATGGGGTTTTGCTTGGTCTGCACCCACAGGCTGCAAGGAGTCATGCGCAGGGAGGCAGGCAGGCAGGCTACGCTATGGGGCTCCCGTTTCCTCCTCTCTATTCTGCATCTCTGGAGCCCTTGTGTGCGTTTTGTGTATGTGTGTGTATGTGTTTTAGTGACTGTTTTCGCTGACCTGTCCAACAGGCATTTCCTGCTCACACCAGTGCAGAGGGGGTGAAAGTTTGGGAAGTTCAAAGCCGCCTCAAAACCGCAATCACAACTTTCCCAGGCCAAGGAGGAGGCTTTACTGGGCATGATGTGCTGCTCCATATGCCGCAGAGGAGCTCCCACAGCTCAGTCATACCCCAAGCAGAGCGGTGAAGGGCTCCGAACGTGGAGGCCTGGAAAGGGTTCAGGAGGCAGCGGAGAACTGGGGAGAGTCACAGCATCTAGGCAAGCTGCCATTTTGGGGTATTTCTGGAGATTTTGGCAGTGGGGGGCAGGAGGGGAAGGCCCTCAGCAGAGCATCAGGACACACAGTCCATCTTCCAAAGCAGCCATTTTCTCTAGGGCGATTTATCAATGTAGTCCAAAAATGAGTAGTAATCCCAGGAGATTACTAGGCCCAAAACGGAAGCTGTCAACTCTACATTCCCGTCCTCCCCCCAGCCCATGACGGATGCACATCAAGCCTTGGTGGAACCTGGCTCTGGTAAAGCTAATCCCTGAATGATGCCCCATTTAATTCTGCTTTTGCAGTCAGGTCAGCCCCTGCTTGCAGCAACCGCATAGGGATTTATTTATTTAGTAGTTAGTTACTTAGTTACTTAGTTACTTACTTAGTTAGTTATATACCAACCTCCTCGAAGGCTCAGGGCGGTTTACATGAAACAACAAAATGGTACAGGCAAAGGGCAGCTCGGAGGGGTTGTGCCATGGCCTGTCTCTGTCCCATGGCCCTGGACTTCCTCAGTGGCCGCCAACCCGACTATTAACCCGGGCCATGTTTAGCTTCCTTGATCTGAGGAGATTGGGCCAGCCAGGCCCAGGCAAGAGGTGGTTTGCCATGGCCTGCCTCGCCGTAGTTACCCTGGATTTCCTCAGTGGTCTCCCAACCCAGCCCTGCTTAGCTTCTGAGATCTGACCAGATCGGTCTTTCTGCCTCCATGTCAGGGAAACAGCTCTCCATATCTTGTGAAAAGGTGCCCAATTCTCCTGGGGCGATTGAGTCCGTCTCCCGTCCGTATGACGTAGCTGGGGAGAACGCAGGCTCATTCCTCCCCTTCCCATCACCGTGTCTCCAATCCAAGACGGCTCTCTGGAGCCCCGCTCCCCAGGCGCCACCCAAGAAGCGAAGCCGGGTCAGCCAAATGGTTCCTGGCTGCCCTCCAACAAACTGTCAAGGGGGGCAGGGAGGGACGGGACGGGACGGGACGGGATGGGAGAAGCCAGAAGCCAAACCGGCCCGGCAGTCCTGGGGGAGTCCAGCATGGCCAATGGGGGAGTTGTGGAGGGACTGAACTGCCATGAGGTCACTGGGAAGAAATTTTGCTTCTGACGCAGAAACATTTGGGAAGAGACGTGTGAGGAGGAACCAGTTTGGCAGCTCGGCTGAGGGACTCTGGGGTGGTCTGGAAGGGCTGCTTGGGGGAGACCAGAACCAGCCCTCTGCGCCTTCTGGATGCGGCCCTGGCTGGGGCTGGAGGGTCTGGGTGTTGGGTTGCACACCTCTCAAGTGGGAATCTCCTGGAATCACAACAGATCCCCAAACTGCAGAAATGACAGAAAACGGCCACTTTGGAGGGCAGGATCTCAGGCATTGTACCTCACCGAGGCCCCTCCCCTCTCTAAACTATGCCTTCCCCCAGGCTCCACCCCCAAGTCTCCAGGAATTTCTCACCCCAGAGTTGGCACCCCTTGGCTAGGGTACAAATGGGTGCTTGAACTCCTAGATTTTACCTCTAAGGTTGTGACAGGTCAGGGAAGGGGATGGTTTACAGCAGTGGCCCCCAACCTTTTTATCACCGGGGACCGGTCAATGCTTGACAATTTTACTGAGGCCCGGGGGGGGGGTACTCTTTTGCCGAGGGACGTTGCCACCGCTGCCTGAGCCCCTGCTCCACTTGCTTTCCCGCTGGCGCCCCTGACTTCCCACCACCCGCTGGGGGGCTCTGCCAGCAGCAGCTGCACAGTGCCACACCAAGGGGGAGCCCCAGCCATGGCGGCTGCCAGAGAGCTCCAAAGGTGAGCCGGCAGCAGAGTGGCAGGGCAGCCCCCCAGGCAGCAGCCAGGGAGGTGGAGGAGCTGTGACCCGGTGCCGACTGATCCATGGACCGGTACCGGTCCCCGGACGGGGGTTGGGGACCACTGGTTTAGAGGATCCAACCTGCGGCTGTTCGATTCTCTTTGTGATTGGTTCCCCTATACCCGGGGAATCCTCTGTCAGGAAGAAATGCAACAGGTACAGCCTTTCCTGGGGCAGAGATAGTGGGAGCGCTATACCTGTTGAAGTGTTGCCTGTTGTGCTCCTCCAGAGCAATGTAATCTGCAGAGGTTCCTCCTCAAACTTCCCCCTCCTCAGACTCTCCAGGAATTTCCTAGTCTGGAGTTGGCAACTGTATTCCTTGAGGCCCCTCCTAGTTCACGGACTGAGGATTTCTGTGCCTCCTCACCACAGGATGCGAGTAACCCCAGCCAATGGCTGTGACTCAAAGCAAAGACGCATCCATTCCCTGTGGGGATGAATCTGTTTCTGTATGTAACTTATGAGCGCTCTGTGGGTCATCCTCTCTGGCAGATCGAGGGCAGACAGGCTTATTCAGCACAGCGACTCCCAAGGGCCCAGCTAGGCCTCGAGCCTGCCAAGAATTTCCCAACCCAGACCTTGGCAAGGGGAGAGGGGCTCCTCAGCGACGTTCGGAGTCGTCATGGCAAGGCACTGGGGGGTGGGGAGGCAGAAGTGACTCTCAAAAGAGTTTCTCTCTCTTCAGCAGACACACACGCATGCTGAGGAAGTCGAGGGTTGGCACGCAGAGGATTGTCTCTTGCCTTGGTCTGGATGGCTGAGGTCACTGTGATCTCAAGGCGAAGCAAGGTCAGCCCTGGTTAATATTGGGATGGAAGACCACCAAGGAAGTCCAGGGTTGCCAAGCAGAGGGAGGCCATGGCCAACCACCTCTCTTCGTTTCTGCCCTGACCTAGATGGCCCAGGCTAGTAGCATCACAAAGCTAAGTAAGGTTGGCCCTGGATAGTATTTGAAGGGAAATGGCCAAGGAAATCCAGGGTTGCTCTGCAGAGGCAGGCAGCGGGAAGCCATTTGGGCTGGTCTCGTGCCCTAAAAATCCTACGGCCATTAAGTCAGCAATGACTTGATGGTGCTTTTCACTGCCAAAACCCATTTAGTCAAAACAAAGCAAAATCCTTACAGCACTGAGTCTGACTAAGCATGTGCAGAAGGCCTCGGTGTGTGTGTGTGTGTGTGTGTGTGTGTGTGTGTGTGCGGGGGGGGGGGACAGCTTCCTCGCCTGCCCAGGCCTGTTGTGGAATCAGATGTTTTGCTGAGGCAGCTTTGGCTATGGTTGCGCATGCTGTGGCCACCGCTCATAAGACAGCACATCAAACACATGTGCGGCACATTGGCACACTAACTGGAAGAATGGGGCGGGGAGAGCCCACCCCCTGGTTTTGAACCCTCCAGTTTCTGCCAACTGGCTGAAATCCCGAGTGAGCCAGTCAAAAGCCCGGTTTAATTAATTTTTGGTCCCTGCACTGGGTTAATACTCATAGCTGACTGATCCGAGGGAGAAATCTGGATTTCATCTTGCAGGGTGAGCAGAGAAGGACAGAGGAAAAACTGGTTCTCATAGTGGAGACCTGCTCTGTTGGTCGTCTCCCTCTGTCCCTGCCCCGCAGGGGGACAAAAAAGACAGCTGCCGCCGCCTATAAGGCTGGCGTAGCGAATGGGTTCAAGCCAGTCAGAAGCTCTCCAGATTCTTGGGGCCCCCACAGTTGTCTGCAACATGGGGAAAGCCTATTTCTCAGAGATGTTGTAACAAGAGGGAATTCCAGCTGCTCTGCAAAGTATGGTTACCAACCTCCAGGTGGGGCCTGGAAAGCCCCTGGAATTGCAATGGATTTCCACTCACATTGATCAGGGCTGGTTCTGCACTTACTTTATTTTTTCCGTTGTCGATCCTGCTGAATTCAGACTGATTTGAACCCAGGTCTTCCTCCTTCCGATCCCCCCCCCCCCGAATTGAAACAGAAAGTGTTCTGCACTTGATTGGGGAAGCGCGGGGGGGGGAGCAGTTGTTGCAAAACTACTTGTTTATTTTTCTTTTCCTGAATGAGTGGAGGGGGGGGTCAGGTGAAATTCAGCTATTAAGGAGTGCTTTATTAGCCAGAGCAAGCTGGGGAAGAAGCCATGTGCTACTTTCTTCTTTCTTTACTTGAAGCGGGCGGCGGGGGAGAGCCAGCAGCAGCCTCACAAAGAACGAGGCAAATCTTTGCTGAAATAAGTGTGGGCTTCTGGAGCACAGTCACTTTAAAACACTTTAAAAATAAGTCTTGGGCAGGAAGGAACCAGGAAGTCTTTGAACTGACACCCAGCCAATCAGGGACAGACTGCTTCTCTAAGTCAGTATTGCGGGAAGTTGATCCAGCAAAACACAAAGGTGGTTTTTCAAATATAGTGACTTATATCCAGTCCTGGATATTGCAGGGATCAATCATAGATGTTACAGAGGGAAAAGTTAAAGTGCCCAAAATCAAGATGAAAATCGAATACAGTGCAGAGGGAAGGGGTTATTTGGGCTGGGAGAGGATAAAAATCAGTGCACACTCGACCCAGATCCCCTGGAGGACATGTCTGCTTTGGGAGGGGAGATGGCACAGCATTAAACACTCCCATTCAGGGACTTTCTGCACAAGGACCAATGTTGCCAATTGGTTTCACAAAGCAATAACGCTCTTTTAAATAGTGGAATCTCGGTGTTCCGCATCCCTTAATTTGTAGTGGAATCCAGTAGCGTTTCATTTGTTCCCCACAGGTTTCCGGTCTCGCAGGAATTGCTAGAAAGTAAGCGATTTTTTCTGTGCTTGTTCCCGCCCCTGGCCGTCAATCAAACGAACAGCCAATGGGCGGTTGTTATGCTCCCGAAAAGCCCCTTTCCATTTAAGCAAAGGTTTAAAAAAAAACATACCCACACGTTGCAACGAATATGCTTTGATTCTTCCTAACCTAGAGACCCATCTAGCAGGCATGTGAGCTTGTGATTCATCGTTACCACGCCCCCCCCCCCCGAGTGGAAAAAAAATCCCCCCCGCACGGGCATGATTTTCAGCCGAAAATGAAGGGAATTTGCAAACAGGGGGCTGTGTTGTGCTTGGGGACTTAGGGGAGCTTTTAAACACTTCTGTGGAAGGACTGTAGCCGGAGAAGCCTCACTGGGTGAATGAAGCCTCGCTGGTTTGTTTTCCCCGCTCGCTCTGAGGAAAAAAAATGGTGATTGCTTCGCCGGAAGTTCGGAGGAGAGAGCCAGGGGGAGGGACTTTGCTGCAGCCGCTACATTGAGAACACACAGGTCTTTTTCGCAAGTGTTGCAGGTTGTTGTCAGGAGTGTAGCGATTTTCTGAGGGTGAATCCACTTTTCTGGATTCACTGGAAATCGCTACAACGAAGCGATTTTAGCGCTAGTGTTGGAGGACTGTTGCAGATTGTGACGTCATGCGGAACGGCAAATTAGTAGCGTTTACCATTTGTAAGCCTTCTGCTACTTTGAACTCGTGTGGAATGGCCCTCAGTCTTAACCCCTTAAATGCCCAGGAATCTCCCAAGTGCAAGCCCAGGATAATAAGTGCTACATGTTGGCAGAACCTGGGCAATACCAGGGGATTAACCAGCCTTGGCTCTGGCACCTTTGACAGCCATGCGAACTGCAGCCCACCATTAGGTGAGAAGATTCATGCTGCGCCAGGCCCCCTGGTTTGGGAGCATCACACTCCTGTGGACAGGGCGGGAGGAAACCTAGTGGGCTTTGTTCTCCTGGACCAGGGGTCCCCAACCTTTTCGAGCCTGGGGGCACGTTGGAATGCTGCAGGAGGCAGAGTTAGCAACAAAATGGCTGCCAAAGAATGGCTGCTACAGGAGGAAAAAACAGCCACAAATGGCCACCGTTTACCTTCTGCCAAGATATACTTCCAGGGACCAATCGGAAGCTTTGCTGGGCCTTCCCAGTTTTCCAAAAATACTTGGCAGACGCTAGGAAAGGGGTTAGCGGGCCCATGTCACTGAAGCCGGTTCAGAATCCAAGCATGTAAATTGGGCGCAAAGTGCAAAGCTTATTGTGCTCGCTGGAATGGGACAAGCAAAGGAGCAAGAGGCGCTCTGAAGCAGAGGAGGAAAAGAGGGGGTGGGCGAGAACTGGCGGGAAGGGTTCACTTACATAAATGTGGAGTTTGGCGATGCATTCAGAGGAAACAAATCTCTGTTCTTTGGGGGGGGGGCGCCTCCCAGGCCCCCTTTCAAAAGAGACAGAAACTCACCCACCACCAGAGAAAATGAATCAGGCCATCAATAAATGCCGCTTTCCACCTCCGGCACCGTGTCTGTTTAGTCTAGTGTGGGGTGGCAGCTGCGGGGGGGGGGGGGGTGAGAGGAGAGCAGAAACCTGGGCGGGCAGATTTGTAGGACCTTTGAGCACCTAGGCTTGGGGGCTTTGGTGCCCAAAGCGGCCGGTCTCTCCTGGAGCAGTGAGCACCACACTGCTCCGGGAGAGACTGACTCCTTCGGGTGCCAAAGCGGCCAACCCTATCTGACATCTCTGCCGAGTTCCTACCAGTTGGAAGAGGCTGGCAGGCTGTTTGACGTGCCTCCTGAAAACAGCCGTTTCCTAACACCAGGCTGCTCAGTGGCATTATACCCCTGCTCCCTCCCAAACCCCATCCTCTCCGTCCCGTGTACCCCCATCTCCAGGAGTTTCCCAACCCAGAGTTGGCAACCCTATGTGGTGAACAGGAAGCAAAGGGACGCAATTGCTACAGCCTGCCGTGAGCTCACAGCCGCTCATCTGCAGAAGAGGTTGTCTGTTGCATCTCTGCCTGTCACCATTGCAGGCTGGTTCCCATCCAGGTAGGGGACCCCCGTGTTGCGGCCCCCTGACCAAACGGATGGACCAGAGATTTTAAGGCCCTTCATCCGGGGAAACAGCTTCCAGTTTATGCTGCTTTAAAAGGAGATGAGGGAGAGTCATGGAAGAGAGCTGTTCGAAACCACAGCCAAAGGAACCTCCATGTTCGGAGGCAGCAGGCTCTCACAGTCCTGCCACGACTCTACTTTGGGAGCCCCTGGGCTATTTGATTGCGCACCCAATGCTGAAGTATGACCTGCTGGTTTGTATGGGCAGAAGGATCAAGGAGGAAAAGATTCCCTTCAGCTTCAGGGAAGAGAAGGAAAGGGCGGCGGGGGGGGGGGAGGCAGGATACAGATTTTACTTTTTTCTCACCAAACACATGTGCTTCCCCGCTCACAGAAAGCTAGCCTGTCAGGAAGACCTGACCATTACTCAACACCCACTCCCTTCCACAGTCTGGAATCCTAACCAATTGGATTGCACTGCCATAAAACCCTGTTGCATCAATTACGTTTTCAAGGAAGAAGAGCTGTTTTTTTAATACCCCATTTTTCACTACCTGAAGGAGTCCCGAAGCAGTTGACAAGCATCTTTCCCTTCCTCTCCCAGGAATAGACATCCCGTGAGGTAGGTGGGCTGAGAGAGCTCTATGAGAACTGGTCTGTGAAAATAGTCCTAAGAGAACTGTGACCAGCCCAAGGTCACCCAGTTGGCTGCATGTGTAGGAGTAGAAATGAAACCTGGTTCCCCACCCCCATAATTCTTTTGAAAATGTCTTCAATAATTTATATCCTGCTTTCATTCCCCAGTTTGTACTTCAGTGTTTGCGACTGTTTTCTCACAATGGCCCTGTGAGGCAGGCCAGGCTGTGGAAATCAGGGAGCAAAATCTCCAACAACAAGCACTCTGTTTGTGTCTAGACCAACCCTGCAACCCTCGAGGGTGCCAAGAAGGCAGGCCCAAGCAAAGTCTGGCTCCTCTTTCTGCCCCCAAACAGCCTGTTGCTGGAGTCTCTCCCTTCTCCACGACAGGCCAAGGTCGCACCGCAAAGTTCCACGGCAGAAGCAAGGATCCCAACCCAGCTTGCCCACGGCCCTAGCCCGCCGCTCTTCCTGGCTCTCCATGTTCGAATATTGTCACCTTATGTTTGTTTCCCAAAAGGGTTTCGGCTCTGCCCTCCTGCCCAAACGGTGTGTTCCCACGCAGGAGTTGGCGTCGGTGACCAAACCGGGCGGAGACAGGCCTGCTTTGGGATATTTTAAAACCATAGCCCAGCTGAAACTCGGCGCCTCCTCCAATGTCTGGGGTTTTCCGAGCTGATGCCACAGGCTGGCTGAAGAGGCGGGCACCTGTTTGCCCCCGCTCTGCATGGGTGGGGTTTCCCTATGCCCAGGGTGTTGTCCCCCATTCACCCGAAAGTGGTGGAGGCCAGACACCCTGCGCCCCACGGGGAATGAATGGATTCCTCTGTGGGTCAGACAGGAAGGGATTCTATCACAGGGTGGAGCAGCACAGAAGAGAGAACTGGGCGACGACGGGCTGTTTGGGGGCAGAAAGAGGAGCCAGACTTTCCTTGGGCCTGCCGTCTTGGCACCCCCGAGGGTCGCAGGGTTTGTCTGGACACAAACAGAGAGCTTGTTGTTGGAGATTTTCCCCCCTGGTGCCAACAGGCCCAGCTGGACCCAAGAAAGTAAGGGTGACGGATCTTCTTCCTGCTTGGGCATCTCTGTGTTTCAGTCTGTGAAGATTGCTATTTGGCTCAATTTCAAGTAAAGGGGCAATGGTTTCAAACAACAATTTCCCTTCCATTAATGAGCCATCTCTGAAACACTGTGGTCATTTCAAACAGTTCTGTCCCCCTCCCCCTGCCTTCTTTTGCCATGCAATATTCAGACTTTTTTTAACATTCCATGTTGAGCGCTATAGTGTTAATCCAATATAGCACTTTGGTGCTATAGCAAAATCAATGGAGTCAAGGCTTCTATAGCTATGAAGCACGACATTAGTCTAGTGCTATAGCGCTAAACTTAGAACATTCAAAAGTGCTGTAGAAGATTGCTTGGCGAGAAAGGGTGGGGGAAGTGGCCTTGTAGGAAAGATGATGGACATTATAAACAGCACATCACAGTGATTCAGAAGCCTAACAAAGGGGTAGAAAAAGGAAGGAAGCTGTTTCCACCCAAAGTGGTTTGACCACGCTCCACTAGGCCAATGCGATTGGGTTTGTATGGGCAGGTAAATAAATTCTACTAGTGTCTGATTACTAAAATGGATCTGTCTGAAAGGACAGAAGAAATCCACTAGCAACCAGTTACTACAGCAGCATACAAGGGCAGTTTGAAAATGGCCAGTCAGACAGTCCGTTCTTTTTGTAAGCTCTGAGCTGGTTGGCCCAGGCTAGGCCAATCCCATCAGATCTTAGACACTAAGCAAAGTCAGCCCTGTTAGTAGTACGGGGGGGAGGGGCAAACTGTAGCTCTCCAGATGTACATGGCAGGGGCATGTGGGAAGGAGGCAATAGGCCCACTGTTGGGTGCAGATGGACAAACTCTGACGGAGGATGCAGAGAAAGCAGGAAGGCTCAGCGCCTATTTTACATCTGTTTTTTTCCCCACAGATCAAAGGGTTTAGGCACATCTAGAGATGGCAGTAGCCAAAGGATAGTATATGGGTGGCAGGTTAACATGGATAGAGAGGTTGTCGAGAGGCATTTAGCTGCACTGGATGAGTTCAAATCCCCTGGGCCGGATGAAATGCACCCGAGAGTGCTCAAAGAACTTTCCAGAGAACTTGCACAGCCCTTGTCCATCATCTTCGGGACCTCTTTAAGGACTGGAGATGCCCCGGAGGACTGGAAGAGAGCAAACGTTATTCCGATCTTCAAAAAAGGGAGGAAGGATGACCCGGGAAACTACAGACCAGTGAGTCTGACCTCTGTTGTGGGGAAGATAATGGAGCAGATATTAAAGGGAGCGATCTGCAAACATCTGGAGGACAATTTGGTGATCCAAGGAAGTCAGCATATATTTGTCTCCAACAGGTCCTGTCAGACCAACCTGGTTTCCTTTTTTGACCAAGTGACAGGTTTGCTGGATCGTCGAAATTCAGTTGATGTTGTTTACTTTGATTTTAGTTAAGCTTTTGACAAGGTTCCCCATGATGTTCTGATGGATAAGTTGAAGGACTGCAATCTGGATTTTCAGATAGTCAGGTGGATAGGGAATTGGTTAGAGAACCGCACTCAAAGAGTTTTTGTCAATGGTGTTTCATCAGACTGGAGGGAGGTGAGTAGTGGGGTACCTCAGGGATCGGTGCTTGGCCTGGTACTTTTTAACATATTTATTAATGATCTAGATGAGGGGGTGGAAGGGCTACTCATCAAGTTTGCAAATGACACCAAATTGGGAGGATTGGCAAATACTCCAGAAGATAGAGACAGAGTTCAACAAGATCTGAACACAATGGAAAAATGGGCAAATGAGAACAAGATGCAATTTAATAAAGATAAGTGTAAAGTTCTGCATCTGGGTCAGAAAAATGAAAAGCATGCCTACTGGATGGGGGATATGCTTCTAGGTAACACTGTGTGTGAACGAGACCTTGGGGTACTTGTGGATTGTAAACTAAACATGAGCAGGCAGTGTGATGCAGCGGTAAAAAAGGCAAATGCCATTTTGGGCTGTATCAACAGGAGCATCACATCAAAATCACAAGATGTCATAATTCCATTGTATACGGCACTGGTCAGACCACACCTGGAGGACTGTGTGCAGTTCTGGAGGCCTCAGTTCAAGAAGGACGTAGATAAAATTGAAAGGGTACAGAGGAGAGCGACGAGGATGATCTGGGGCCAAGGGACCAAGCCCTATGAAGATAGGTTGAGGGACTTGGGAATGTTCAGCCTGGAGAAAAGGAGGTTGAGAGGGGACATGATAGCCCTCTTTTAGTATTTGAAAGGTTGTCATTTGGAGGAGGGCAGGATGCTGTTCCCATTGGCTGCAGAGAAAAGGATGCGCAGTAATGGGTTTAAACTACAATTACAACGATATAGGCTAGATATCAGGGAAAAAAATTTCAGTCAGAGTAGTTCAGCAGTGGAATAGGCTTCCTAAGGAGGTGGTGAGCTCCCCCTCACTGGCAGTCTTCAAGCAAAGGTTGGATACACACTTTTCTTGGATGCTAAATGCTTTGGGCTGATCCTGCGTTGAGCAGGGGGTTGGACTAGATGGCCTATATGGCCCCTTCCAACTCTATGATTCTGTGATTCTATGATTCTAATTGTAGTCCAGGTGTCCAGTTTTGCCTCACCTGTAGTGCTTGGATGGGGAAGCATGTGCTTAAGAGTGTTAGTCTCGGAACTAGAAAATCTAGGTTCGAATCCCCATTTGTGCTGTGGATGCTTGCTGGACGACCTTGGGCCGTGCTTACCTCACAGGGTTGTGGTGAGGATGAAATGGAGGAATGACTGAAACTGCTTTGGGCCCTCACTGGGGGAAAAGGAGGGGCACACATGAATGAATCAAGTAAACACGTCCAGGGTTGCTACACAGAGGCAGGCAATGGGAAACTGCCTCGGTTTGTCTCTGCCCTGCCCTGGATCAGCTCTCAGAAGCTAATGCTCTTTTCAGATTTCGGAATTATTCCTGATTAGCATTTGGATGGCAGACCAGCAAAGCTGATGGAGCTAAAGCAGTTCCACAGGGCCTGCAAAAGGGAGCTCCTCCACCAGGCATTTGGCCACTGAGGGGCCAGACACAATCAATCAACAACATCAGCAGGGTCCCTGCCCAGCTCTCCCCTCCGCCCAGAAATCCACCATGACTCCTGGACCTTCTGCATATGGCCCCTTCCAACTCTATGATTCTACGATTTTCTATGATTCTATGACCTGTTATATTATTCTTGTTTAATGTTATACGGTTACTCTGTTATTATCAGTTAATAATATTAATGTTATAATTAGTTATATGTATTGTTTCATGTATAGTTTCTTCAGTTCCATGTAAACTGCCCTGAGCCTTCGGGGAGGGAGTCATATAAATGTGAAAAATATACAAACAAACAAACAAACAAATAAATAAAGCAGCCCAGGGTTGGTGTGTGGAGGCAGGCTGTCCAATCGACCCTGTGCTGGCAAAGAGGCAGAATGAATGCAAGACCTGAATAAACAGTTAAAGGTGAACAACGAGAGCTGGATAATTCCCTCTCTGGGTCTCCCTTCGGCCACCAGTCCTTTCAGTGACTTTGGCCCATTGGTCTCTGCTCCAGCATGCTGCCAAACCAAGGTTGGTCCTAGCGGCAGACCAGGATCCATAAACAGTTTGTGCTCCCTGCGTGTCCTGCATCACACATTTCCCTCTGTAGGCAACAAGAATGCCTGGAATGACGGTTGGTCTGTCCGGATCCGATGAGGCACCATGCCATGGTCAGCAGGTCAAGCTGCTCTGAACCACATAGCCCAATTCTGGTTTGCGAGCCAATCGCAAACCTAGGTTTGTCTGTTTGGACAGGATGAGGAACCATGGTTTGGCTTCCCCAATGATTATGTGGCACAGTGTTCTCAAGGAGTAGCCACAACCTACAATCGGGTAGCAGCCAGAGAGAGAATAAGAAATTAGCCTACTCCAGAGGGCTGTCCTGACGATTATGAATGCACTCAAAGCACTTTGAACATCTGGGAGAGTCCGTAGTGTAATTGTGCAAGAATTCATCCAGACTGAGGAAGAGCAAGGATCAAGTGTGGTGTAGTGATTACAATGTCGGACTAGGATTGGGATTGGGGCAGACACAGGTTCAAATTCCCACTCTGCCATGGAAGTTTGCTGGGCAACAAAGTACTGTAAACAAATGATGAATAGGTCAAACAGAACCTGTTCTTCTCCTAAGCCTGCACGTCCTCCATCCCTGGGAAGAGATGAGTTCAAGTCCTCTGGCAGCCTGTCTCCCCATCCCCCACCCTAACAGGCTGCCATGCTCCCTCTGCGCATCTCTCAACCCCCCCCCCCACCCGCCCACTGACCCCCTTCTTCTTTCTGGCTGGCTTCCAGTGGTCTTTTTGCAGCTCCAGCAGGGAACGGTTTGTGGAGCTGGGAGAACGGCCAGCCGCCGATTCCTGGAAGGGAGCAGAAGAGCAGGGCTCGGGGTCTCCCAGAGCAGCTGGGGAGCTCAACCACATCTGAGACCCCCTCGGTGTGGGGGAGAGGAGTCAGCAAGGCCAGCCACCTCCTGAGCCCCAGCCCACATCAAAGAGATGCCCAGCGGGAACCGGAGGGGTCCAGGTGACTGGAAAACGCTGACTCTGGAGAGGATGGGCCGGCACAGGAGTCATTACAACTTCCTGTTCCATTTGTGACTCACACAAGGACAACCTTGCCCTGCTCCCCACATTGCCTGGAGTTTTCCATCCTAGAGTTGGCATCACAGTCTCAAGTTCCAGCTCTGGGCTGGGAAACTCTTTAGGATTTGAAGGGTGAAGTCTAGGGAGGGCCGGTTTGTGGGGCAGAGTCAGCGTGGTGTAGCGGTTGAGAGTGGTGGCCTCCAATCTGGAGAACAGGGTTCAATTCCCCATTCCTCCTCCACAAGCCACCAACTGGTTGATCTTGGACCAGTTCTCTCAGAGCTCTCTCAGCCTCACCTGCCTCACAAGGGGTCTGTTGTCGGGAGAGGAGGGAGGGTGATTGTGAGATGCTTTGAGACTCCTTCAGATAGGGGGGAAAAACGGGATATAAAGAACCAGCTCCTCTTCTTCAAGATCCCAGGGCAGCCTCTTCCCAATCTGGAGAGCCAGGCATAGTTCTCCACTCCTCTATATGCACCCACTGGGTGACCTTGGATCCCAGTTCTCTCAGCGCTCTCTCAGCTTCTCCTCCCTCACAGAATCTCTGCTGTGGGGAGAGGAAAGGAAGGCGATTGTAAACTGTTTTGAGACTTCTCCAAGTAGTAAAAAAGCAGGGTATAAAAAAACAGCTCTTCTTCAAGATCTCAGGTTGACCTCTTCCCAATCATGAGAACCAGACTCAATTCTCCACTCCTCTACATGCTGCCAGCTGGGTGACCTTAGGCCAGTCCCTTAGGACGGTTCTTGCAGAGCTCTCCCAGCCCCACCAACCTCGCAGGGTGCTTCTTGTAGGGAGACGAAGGGAAAGGTGTTTGTCAGCCACTTTGAGATTCCTTTGAGTAGTGAAAGGTGGGGTATACAGAGCTCCTCCATAGAGAGGCAGTAGGGTGGAGTGGTTAAAGTGCCAGGTGAGGAGCCGGGAAGCCCAAGTTTGAAGATCCACTCTGCCATGTGCCACCTTAGGCCAGTCGCACACTCTCAGCCTAACCTACCTCACAGGGTTCTTCTCCTCCTGAAAGACCAAAACACGAGGGCATCCCATGAACCGAGCCGAAGCACACATCCCTAGTACTGATAGACACAGGAGTAAAGAGCTTTAAAAGAGAATTAGATAGATTCGTGGAGGATAAATCTTTCAGTGGCTACTAGCGATGGTGACCGAGGGGAAAGCGCGGCTCCCCATTGGCTGCTTGGCCCAGCCTCGCCTGGCCCGGCCGCAGAGTCGCTGCTCAGAGGAAGAAGCCTTCCCCAGCGGTAAGTCCTCCGGCCGGCTTCCCCTCACCCTTGGGCCTGGCAGAAGGCCACAAAGCCCACTCCTGCCGTCCGGAGCCTTCTGCCGGGCCCTGGGGCAGCCGAGACTGCCCCTGGCCCCAGCAGAAGGCCCCAAGGCCACCTACCTTCCTCTGTTCCTCCCTTCCTCCCAGCATTCCCTTTGTCCTTCCCTTTCTCCCTCCCTCCCTCTCTTCCATCTGCCTCTTTCTGGCTACCTGTTTCTCTCCCTCTTCTTCTGTCTCTATCTTCCTCCCTTTCTTTCTGTCTTTCTGTCTCTCTTTCTCCTTTTCCTCCTTCCTTCGCCCCATCCCTCCACCCACCCATCATGCTAGGGCCCGCTGTATTTTGGCCACAGCAGGCTTAATATCTAGTCTTCATTATAAAATACAAGTTTAAATGTTCAAGCACATTGCTCTCGGCGCTAAAAACATTCAAAATCTTATCTTACAAAGAATGTTTAAACAAGAAAGTAGTCTTTGTCTCTCTGAACTGATTACTGCAGTCTCAATTGTGACAAAATGCCCCATTGCAAAATAACAAGACGGAAGTTCTGGATAAATATGCTGTTTCGTTAGTACTTCCTCAGTTGTCAACGTTGTAATATCAGGCCAAGCCCTCCAAATTCTCCTGCTGGGATGGAATCCTTCATCTTAAGGCAGGACAAACCCTTTGCTCTCTCACAGGCTGGGAAATGGCTCCATTATCTTTAACTTCAAGCTTTCCTGCTGACAAAAAACACACAGAGAAAACAACACCAATAATATCCTGAACAACATGTGAATTATGCTCTTAGGCATAATGCTCCTAGAGGTTCCCTTGCTGAGATAATAACCTAAATTTCAAGTCAGGAAATATCCTTTGCCCTTTCATGGGCTGGTCAATCTCCCAGATTCGGAGTGTTTTAACACCCATATTAATGTTCTGGCACGTTTAAGCTTGTATTTTATATTATTTATTTATTTATTTATTTATTTATTATAAGAAGAAGATAGTGGCTCCTAGTGACTATGATGCGGCCCTCCTAGAGGCTGTCATTCTAATGAAGCAATCTCCATAGCTCACTCTTCCTGCATGCGCTTATTAATTAGGACACATCTGCCCAGAGGTGCCAGCTCTGTGGGGATGCCATGTGCCTTGCTGCCCCCTCCTGGACAAAGCTGGTAGTTCCCTACATGGGCCATAGATCCCAGACTGGGAAGGGCCATCCCACCCCCAGCACCTTGGGTTAGCAGTTGGGCTGCGGAAACCAGCGGCTCCAAGCACTGCCAAGTCCCTGCTACGCACTCGCCCTCAGTGGATTCAGGCAGCTACGCCAGCCGAGGCTTTCTTGCTTTGTTTAGAATAGCTGAGATGCCTGGCGTGCCGTTCCTCACAGGGCGGTGCATGCATGCACCCATGTCTGTCTGAACCTCTCAGGTTCACAGTTCCACAGGCACATGGAAGAACAATTCAGGTGGGTTGCCGTGTTGGTCTGAAGGGGCAGAACAAAGTTTGGGTTCTGCAGCACCCTGAAGATCAACAAAGTTTTATTCCGAGTAGCAGCTTTGGTGTGCACAAACACTGTCTGCATTGGAAGAAGTGTGCATGCACACGAAATCATGTGAAGTCTGCCTGCTCTGGAGGGGGCACAGGTCCCACGGATCCATAACCTGGACAACAGTTGGAGCTTTTTCACGTGCAGTGTCCTCTTTTGGTGCAAGCCATGTGCTTTCATGCATGCCAAGCAATGCAATTTCAACCCACTTCAGTGACCGTTTGCAAGAGGATTCTGCCAGCTCACACAGCAAAGTCCATCCGCAAAGTGCATAATTTTGTGAGTGTGGAAGCACCCTTATTCCAGGAGGAAACACCCATGTTTGTGGATAGTTTTCGAAACCACGCACCTAGTGCCTTGAGAGGGTGGGCGGGGCTAGGTTTTAGCTTTTGCCCAGCAGGGCTTCTGGTTGGCTGTGCATCCTGTTACTCAGCTTTTGCCTACAATGTTGAAGAGTTACTATTAGAGTTTTATATTTAGCCTTGTTCTCTGGTAGGGTCATCAGATCCCTCCTGGCAAGAAATTAGGGAGAGGGACTCACTGGGAGCAGCAGGGAGGCCCAGCCATCCAACATACTGCAACCTGTCTAAATCTCTGCCCGTATGATTCAGAAGTAAGGTCATCATGTCCATGACATTAGGGCACCACTGTGGTATTTGGGCAAAAACTCTGGTAACTTTGGCTTCAACATAGATTTTGCCGAAATACCGGTGTGCCTCCCTGACATCCTGGATGTGATGGCATCACTTCTGAGTCATCTGGGCAATTACGTAGAGACATCACTGCCTGTCGGATGACCAGCGGCGGGGAGGTGGCAGCTGGCTCCATCTCCGAGGGTTGGCCCTTTTGAGGTTGAGCCCGTTCCCTGTATGAGAACTCCAAAGGTGCCTGCAGCTTCAAAGCGGTTCTAATTCCCATTAGAAGCCACCTTGTGTTCCTATAGGATAGAAAGGCAACAAATGAAGGCTTGAAACAAATAAATAAAAGAAATAATGCAAACATAGACTTGAAATTCCAGGAAATTTTTTTTGGGGGGGGGGCGGGAGGCAGGGCTCAGGGGGGGAAGAGACATCCGGGGGCCTAAAGAGCCACAGAGTCGACCTCCCAGGCAGCCATTTCCTCCAGGGACACTGATCTCTCTTGCCTGAAGGCCAGTTGGAACAGCAGGAGCTCTCCCAGCCACCATCCCTATGACAGAAGTCTTTGTCCCGAGTTGTCATCGAAGGAGAGTATTTGACCCGGTGGGAAGAATCTCGGAGGGGATGGGAAAGAAGCCAGTCTCTACTTGGCTGCACCAGCGAACTTCAGCTTGCCAGCTCCAGGTTGGGAAATTCCTGGAGATTTGGGGGGGGAGGGAAAAGTTTGGTGATGGCCGGGACTTCAACCGCGCCCAACACTTCAGAGGTCAATTTCCAAAGCAGATATTTCTTCCAGGAAATATCTTCTTGTCATCTGGAGTTCAACTGGAATGCTGGTCTGTCTCCAGGGCCTTCCTGGAAGCTGGCAACCTTACTGCTCATCCTTCTGCCCTGCATGGGGTTCCTTCTCTGTCTGTCCACCCTAGAAAGATCCTAGTCTGAAATATTTACCCAGCTGGATCCCGTTGCTCTCTTGCGTGGGCCGGTACCCGCTCATCAGGGGGTGACTCATGGGCGAGGCAAGAGCTCAGACCAGGGGACAGCAGGGCCTTGCAAGATGGGGCAGGTGACTCAAGGACGACAGAGTAACTGTGGGCCTCCAATAAAAAAAAGACAGACACAGAGAGAAAGCTATCATTAAACAGCCTACGGAAGATCGAAATAGCTCTGGGGCCTCCCTGCCCCACGGCCAGCCACACAGCAGGTCTAAACAAAAGCAGACCTTAAAAAAACAAAACCAGTGATGGGAGAAGTCTAGGCCCCTGCTGGATGCTGACCACTGAAAATCAAAATCTTCTCTGGGACTGGATTCCCAGGGGATCCAGCCCATTCACCCTCCTCATGCCTCTTCCCTATCACTGATTTCTCTGGAGCTTCTGGAAACCATAGAAGAGGGTGAAGGAGAGGATCGGGGTGGGATGGGGCAGGCCCTACGAGGGAAGGCCAAGGGACTTGGAAACATCCTGTCTGGAGGAGAGGAGACTGAGAGAGGGGGACATACAAATATAGGAAGAGCCCTGCTGGGTCAGACCAATGAGGGTCCACCTAGTCCAGCATCCCGAGGCCTCCTTCTCATAAGAACATCAACAAAGCCCTGCTGGGTCAGGCCAGGGAGGGCCCATCCAGTCCAGCCTCCCATCTCACCCAGGGGCCAGCCAGTTCCTCTGGAGTAGCGATCCCCAACCTGTGGGCTGCGGACCACATGTGGTCCTTCAACTGATTGAAGGTGGGCCCCGAAGGACGCCTTCTCCCCCCCCCCCCGGCCCTTTACTTCATCCCCGCCGGCCCTTTACAACACACTTCAGGTGTCCTTGTCTCCCATCACTCCCAGACAGGACTATCTCGTTGCAGAGAAACAAGCTCAGGGTTCCCATTGATTTGTCATTGTCATGCGTTAAAATTTCCATGAAAATAAAATGTTCCTTATGTTCATTGTTGTGGCGTGTCTGTATCTTATTTTGAAGGGATGTTTAAACATTACCATAGCGATCAGAGAGCGTTAGGGCAGTGGTTGAGAGTAGAGGAGTAAACTACCCCGCCCCCACCGGGCCTAAGTAAAAGGCGTTGAGTAGTCCCCAGTGAATGGTCCCTGGCGTTGAGTGGTCCCCGGTGATAAAAAGGTTGGGGACCACTGCTCTGGAGGACCAGCTACAGGGCAGAAAGACCGAGGCCTTCATAAGGACACCAGAAGAGCCCTGCTGGGTCAGACCAGGGAGAGGGTCCATCTAGTCCAGCCTCCCATCTCACACAGGAGCCAGCCAGTTCCTCTGGAGGTCCAGCCACAGGGCAGAGAGGCCTCGGCCTCCTCCTGATAAGAATATAAGAAGAGCCCTGCTGGGTCTGACCAGGGAGAGGGTCCATCTAGTCCAGCCTCCCGTCTCACACAGGAGCCAGCCAGTTCCTCTGGAGGGCCAGCCACAGGGCAGAGAGGCCGAGGCCGTCATTAAAACCTAAAAAGAACCCAGCTGGGTCCATTCAGTCCAGCATCCCCTCTCACACAGGGGCCAACTGGTTTATCTGGCGGGCCAAGTATAAGGCAAAGAGGTCAAGGCCTTCCCTTGATTTTGCCTGGGCTTCAGAGGTTGACTCGGCCATTGAGAGACATCCTCCATGAATCTCTATTCCCCTTTTAAGCTGCTTATTTCCTTGACCATCTCTACATCCTCTGGCAGTGAATTCCAGATTTGTCCTTCCCAAATCACTGCTCTCTTTAAAAATTCAAAAGGTCACTCAAAGGTAGGCAGGGAACAGTTCCTAATAGCGGCAGAGGAGAGGTATAAATGGGTATAAGCCATGGGCAGAACGGCACTAGCTAGATATTAGGGAAATATTCCCCCCCCCCAGTCCAAGCAGTTCAGCAGTAGAATTGGCTGCCTTAGGGAAGCAGTGAGCTTCCCCCTCACTGACAGTCTTAAAGTAATGGCTGGACACTTATCTGGGATGCTTTTAGACTGATCCTCCACTCAGCAGGGTATTGGATTAGCTGGGCTCTAAAGGGCCCTTCCAACTCTATGATTATATATTTTGGCTGCCTAGGAAGGCAGAGAGCTCCCCCTCAACTGGTAGTGTTCAAGCGGGGCCATGTCAAGGACGCTTTAGACTGATTCTAACTTGAATGGGGGGGGGGACCTCTCTGGGCCCATCAAACTCTACGATTCTATGATTTAGTCTGTAAGCTCTTCAGGACCAGAGATGTGCTCCCACCGGCCTCTGGCACTTCTGTGAGATGCAGGTGGAGTGAAACCGGCACAAAATGGGAACACTTCTGTGCTGGGGCGGGCCAAAGCCAGCACCCAGAAAAACCAACCCTGCATAAAGCGACCTTATTTTGACTTTTCAGGTTCCCCACCTTTTGCATTTTTGGTTTGAAGTACATTGTTGCCTGTTCAGTGTACTTTCTGGGACCTGAGATCACAGCAAGCATAACCCACATTATCTGCTCAAATGGACTAGAAATGTGCTAAAACATCCAAACCAACAGTGGCCATCCTCAGACAGAGAACTTTCAAAGGGAGGTTGCAACGTGAGATTGTTGAGCTGGAGTTCATTTACCAGTCCAGAACAATGGCCTCGGGGGTTCCCTGGTTCCCCACCCCCACCCCCTGCCAGTGGCAGGCAATGGAGGGGCTGGTTAGGGAGGCCACATCCAGGTTGGAAAACTCTTGGAAATTTGGGGCTGGAGCCTGGGGTGGCAGGAACCGGTGCCATACACCCCCTCCGCCAAAGTAGCCATTCTCTCCAGGGGAACTGATCTTGATCATCTCTAGATAGGTTTGCCAGCTCTGGGTTGGGAAATACCTAGAATCATAGACTCATAGAGTTGGAAGGGACTTCCTGGGTCATCTAGTCTAACATTCTTCCGGATGTTTAGACGGAATTTCTTTTGCATCAATTTCATCCCATTGGTCCTGGTCTGTCCCTTCGGGGCAAGAGAGAACTCTGCTCCATCCTCAATATGGCAGCCTTTTAAATACTTGAAGATGGTTATCAGATCCCCTCTCAGTCGTCTCCTCTCCAGGCTAAACAGACCAAGCTCCCCCAACCTTTCTTCATACGTCTTGGTCTCCAAACCCCTCACCATCTTTGTTGCCCTCCTCTGAACATGCTCCAGCTTGCCAACATCCCTCTTCAACTGGGGCACCCAAAATTGAGCACAGCACTCCAAGTGAGGCTGAACCAGAGCAGAGTACAGTATACCTGGAGACTTTGTGGGTGGAGCTGGAGGTGGGCGGGATTTGGGGCAGGGAGGGACCTCACTGGAATATGCGGCTATGGAAGCCACCCTCCAAAGCATAGAAACTTCTTTTTTTCTGCAGGGAAACTGTTCTCTTCAGTCTGGAGATGAGCTATAATTCTGGGGGATCTCCAGATCGTAACTGGAGGCTGGCATCCCTAAATGACCCGCTTAGGGCTGAATAAGGTCCTAGGATTCTTATCTCACTCCAGGGGCTAATTTTATGGTGGGTCCCCGCCACACATTTCCCCTCTGCTCTAATTGTTCATCATGATATGCATGGTACCTCTGCATTCTTTATAAAACCCTTACCATCTCCAGGCTATCCAAGGACCCTGGGATCTCTATCTTGACTCACATCTAACCAAGAGAGCTTGGATGGCTGAAAATTAATTATCCCCTGCCCTCAAATCTTGTTGATGGTACTGAACTCGAATCTAACACACACTGAGAAATTAAACATATTTTTAAGGCCTCCTCTTGAATACAGAATAACTTGTCAAGGTGTATTTTGAGAACATTTGTTGTAGTGGTTTTAAAATATAAATTAAATATAATAACTATAACAATGCAGGCCCCCTGCTTGTTTTGAAAGAAAAACAGAAGGATCTGTGCCTTTGGTGTCAGGATCAGTGCCTGTTCTCTGACATATTCTGTCCTAACAAGAGCTCTTCCATTTTTATTAACTGTTAGTTTTATTGCTGGGCCTCTATGTAACCCTGGCCCATTATATTAGTTGCCTGCCTGAAACTGGTCTGCTGTTCATTTGTTATCATGATTTGTAGTGACTGCTTTGAACTGTTTGTCTTTTGAACCTTGCTAGCCAGCTCTGTTTAGTGTTACAATAATAGTGTATCTTGTCAATAGACGCCAAGCGGTCCAAGGACGCGCCAGAAGTAACACTCCCTGGCGGAATGCCCAGACTGGCACCTGGAATCCTCCCCCTGGGAACATTCAAGTTTTGGGCGGGAGAATTGTCTTGAAAAGGGCTTGCTTTTCTATTGTAGGGCAGATTTGACTTTGCCAGTTATAGTGACTGAAGTAAACTTCCATTAAAGCTTTCTTTTTACAGAAGTTTTGTTGTGAGTTCTTTTAGCACTTGACATTTGGCTTGCATATCTAGCATCCAGGGCCCTTTCTGCATTCACATTTTCCCCCAGTGTAAATGTTACCGAATTCTGGTTGATTTGAACCTGTATCTACAGACTTTCTTTTTCCCGATTTTAAATGCATCGCCCTTCTGCATTTGTATTGTCCCAATTTTTTGTCTCCTTTCCGCTTGATGGGGAGTCAGCTGGGTAAAGCTCCAGCCAGCATTGAAGCAGCACAAGGCTGGAGAGTGCTTTATTTCCTGCCTTTTGACTCCCAACAATACAGCCAGAGCAAGCGGAAGGATAGGCAAGGGGAGCACGAGGCTGCTTGTTTATCTTTTTTTCCCCTGCAGGAGTGTGGGGAGGGGGAGGCAGCAGCCTGACAGAGAACGAGGAGAAGAAAGTAAATCCAAGACGCAAATCTCTTCTCAGAGAAATATCAGAATGGAAATTAAATAATGTGTAGATGACTTTCTTTAATTCATGTTCGCCCAGTGCAGATTCACTGTCTGTTTTGATGGCTTATAACAATAATTGGTTAAAGCATAGTAATGTACAGAGATGGGTCTCTGATGAGTAACGTGGCTCGGAACAATCGGAAGTCTGTGATACCGGCCCACTGCTCCGTCCACAAAAGAGGTGGGTTTTGGAAAAGATGTTTCCAAAATGTGTTGCTTCCCTAAGATCAGTTCAGCACATGCTGAACCTATGAGGTGGCCCGAAATCCAGTTGTGGCTAAGAAGGAAATGGACTCCTTTTCCCCAGTAGCATCAGTAACCGGCTGCATAATGGTCACCCTGGAAGAATTTGGGAGCTACTTATTGCTCTTCAGCACTGATGTAGCAACAGACAAGAAGATGCCATTTGAAAGTCACATGTTCAAATCTTACCACAGAGACAAACGAAGTCCCCTTAGGGGACTTCTAATTAGGGTTGTGCGATTCGGCTGGTTCGGCGGCCGTTCCCTCCGGGCGCAGCCAGCGCCGCACCGCAGGGGGGGGAGGGCGGTGCCGGCAGCGGCGTGACAGCGGGCGCAAACACGCAGGCGTGCCTGTGTGGTTGCGCCCGCTGTCACGCCGCTGCCGGCACCGCCCTCCCCCCCGCGCGGAGTGGCGCTGGCTGCGCCCGGAGGGAACGGCCGCCGAACCAGCCGAATCGCACAACCCTACTTCTAATAGCCTCATGGATGATGTCTAATAGCCTCAGGGATGATGGCACCCTTTTTAGCGACTTGGAGGACGAGGGGGACCTGTACGCGAGTGACACCGAAGAAGACCTCGGAGCGCTGGGTTCCCTCAGCCTCGGAGGCGCATCGGCTCAAGGGGGTGCAATGCTGACCCCTTTGAGTACCCGGACCAAGACCACCACCCAGGTGTTGATGCAATCAGGGATGTCGAAAGCGTTGGGCAGCTTCAGTCCGATGCCTCAGCTTTTCCTGGAAAGGCACGTCACCGAACGGCGGAGGTTGTCCAAATATGACCGACCCACTGGGCAGGAGTACTGGCCCGAGGTGCTGCCCAAAGGAGTTCCGGATCGCGGGACCGCGATGGCACTCAAAGTCTTGGACCTTCGGGACCAAATGAGCCGAGTGGGAGACTGGCTGCATTCGGTGACCGGCGAATTGGGGCCGGAGTCCCAAAGGGTGGCGTGCCGGCTTCTCTGAGAGTTGCAGGCGGCCGCTGCCAAGCCAGGAGTGAAGCCGCTCATCGCACTTCCAGCTCCTCCGACTCGTGGAGCGCAAGCTGAAGCTACAGGCGCAACCGGAGCGGGGGCTGGAACCGGCGGTGCTGGAGGAGCGGCGGAATCTTCGGCCTCGGAGGGTGAAGAGCAGCAAGATGTCGACCCGAGGGCCGGCGCGGAAGGGGGCCAGCCTGGTCCCCGCCCGGATAGGCAAGGAGCAGGAGACGGCAATGGTGGCCAGGGAGCCGGAGACGGGGACGGTGGTCAGGGCCAAGGAGGCGGAGCTGGGGACGGTGTTGGACGAGCGCGGAGAAGCAGAGGCGCTCGCCCTCGACCCCGCTTCCCAGAGCATGACTGGATGGACGCTCCGCCGGGCAGGTTGCCGCCGCAGCTGAGAGGAGCGGAGATCAGACGACTCTACCGCTTCAAGACTCGCTTCACTGGCGACCCGGAAACCTTCCCAGGATTCCTCGTCCACCTCCAGGCGTACATGATGGAAGTGGGATTCACGTTCCAAGACAAGTGAATCTTGACACTCAGCAACCCCCTGCCCCAATCTGCAATATTTTTTCTCCCTTTATTTATATTCCACCTTCTTCCTCAAAGGGGACCCAAAGCGGCTTACGTTGTTCTTCTCTCCATTTTATTTTCACAGCAACCCTGATAGGTCGCAAGCTTCAATGGTACAAATAGATGAAGAGTTTTTATACCTCGCTTTTCACTGCCTGAAGGAGTCTCAAAGCGGCTGACAATTGCTTCCCCTTCCTCTCCCTGCAACAGACACCCTGTGATGTAGGCGGAGTTGAGAGAGTTCTAAGAAAACTGCTGTGTGAGAACAGCTTCTAACATGGGCTCTGTCCTGCCCAAGGTCATCCAGCTGGCTGCATGTGAGGGAGCGGGGAATCAAACCTGGCTCGCCAGATTACAAGCCACTGCTCTTAACCACGACACCATGCTGGAGTTGAACCTGGATTTCCCTGATTCTGGTCTGGCAGAATTTGTCTCTAAGGCCCCCGAACATGCAAGGAAGAAGCAGTCAGCAATTCTCCCAAGCTGTAGGTTGCCCAGGCTGCGTCATCCTTGGAAGGTCACGCACAGAGACCGTCCTTTGGGAAAGTTTCTTGGGGCCTAGGAAACTGGGCCAAAGCCAAACCAGCCTCCCACAAGCTCCCGGGAAACAGGGCCGAGGGCGACAAGCGGAGGAAAACAAACAGTCATGTCAAACCACAAGCGTCTCTTGGGCCAACTGCACCCTGTAATCTTCCTTGCAGTGACCTCAGAGGGCTAGAATCCTCTCCTACCACCTTCCAGGCCAGAATTGCCAGCAGGTACGGCCCTCGCTGAGATAGATTAAAGTGTACCCTGTGTGCTTTCTTACGACTGGGCAGCATTTGTTCTGCCTACTTCCTTCTGTCATCTTCAGTTCTACATAGACTGAGCCTTCTAAGAAAGTATATATTATTTTTTTAAAGAGACCCTAAATTTCTATTCCAGGGGTCTCTAATGTGGTGCCTGTGGAAAGCACGGTACCAGCCCATTTTTTTTTTGGGGGGGGGGGAGTCAAGTCCTTAAGACTCAAAAGAGCAGAAGTAAAACTTTGAGCCCCCCCCTCCCCCTGGACTTTCTACTCACAATGGTGTCTTGAGAGCCAGCTGGGTGTCATGGTTAACAGTGGCGGCCTGTTATCTGAAGAACCTGGTTTGATTCCCCGCTCCTCCTCCATATGCAGCCAGCTGGGGAACCTGGGGCCAGGCTCAGTTCTATTTATCTGTTCCACATAATATTTCTGGGAAGGCCTTGGAGGAGGAGCGTGTCTCATGGCTTATGTGTTACTCAGCACTTAACACCCCCTCAGGTGTTCGAACGCTCTGCATTCAAAGGAAATTCTGCTTTTATGAATAATGGTGATCTTCAAAATAATGAATTGCAAGCTGCTAAACAAATGGGAACATGAAGCAAATCCAATCCATTCATTTTATTGTTTAAATAATGTTCCTGACATTTCCATGCTGTTTGCTATGTGTGTTACCTGAATGCAGAACTATATGCTGTGTATATTGGTGGAATTCACACCAAAGACAGGAGACACTTTCGATGTGAATAAATGGCATTTTTAACTGGAACAAAAAATAAAAACTGGCAAATACTCCAGAAGACAGAGACAGAGTTCAATGAGATCTGAACACAATGGAAAAATGGGCAAATGAGAACAAGATGCAATTTAATAAAAATAAGTGTAAAGTTCTGCATCTGGGTCAGAAAAATGAAAAGCATGCCTACTGGATGGGGGATACGCTTATAGGTAACACTGTGGGCCATTCCGCACCGGGATCCATGTTGCAAATTGTTTGCGGAACGAAAATCGCCATTTTAAATAGTGGAATTCGTCTTTATGCATACCTGCCTTTGTAGTGGAATCCAGTTGTGTTTCTATCGTTTCCCACAGGGTTCCGGTCTCGGCAAAAATCGCTAGCCAGGAAGCGATATTGCTGAGATGTGTCCCGCCCCTGGCCATCAAGCAGCCAATGGGCGGCCGTTATCATGCTCCCAAACAGCCCCTTTCCCTTTAAGGAAGGTTTAAAAAAAACAAAACCCATCCAGCTAGCAGGTGGTGTTTCATCGTTGCCGCGCTCCCCCCGAGTGAAAAAAAAAATCCCCCCCCTCACAGGCGCCATTTTCGGCCGAAAACAGTGTGAAAAATAAAGGGAAAATAAACCAGCAAACGGGCCTCTGTGTTGCTTGTGCTTGGTGACTTTAAACAGAGGGACTGCAGCCGGGGAAGCCTCGCTGGGTAAACGAAGGCTTGCCGGTGCATTGATCTCCACTCGCTCGGAGAAAAAAAAATGGCGATCGCTTCGCCGGAAGATCAGAGGAGAGAGCCAGGGGGAGGGACTTTGCAGAAACCGCAACAATTGTAACGCACAGAACTTTTCCGCTAGTGTTGCAGATTGGTTGCAGGAGTGTAGCACTTTCCGGAGGGTGAATCCACTTTTTGGGATTTCCCTGAAAGCGCTACAACGAAGCGCTTTTTGTGGATCGGTTTCAGGAGTGTTGCAGATTGTCAACGACGTTGTGCATAACGGCAAAACTGTAGCGATTTCAGTTAGTAACCATTGTGCTATTTTGGATGAATGCAGAACGGCCCTGTGTGTGAATGAGACCTTGGGATACTTGTGGATTGTAAGCTAAACATGAGCAGACAGTGTGATGCAGCGGTAAAAAAGGCAAATGCCATTTTGGGCTGTATCAACAGGGGCATCACATCAAAATCACAAGATGTCATAGTCCCATTGTATACGGCACTGGTCAGACCACACCTGGAGGACTGTATGCAGGCCTCACTTCAAGAAGGACGTAGATAAAATTGAAAGGGTACAGAGGAGAGCAACGAGGATGATCTGGGGCCAAAGGACCAAGCCCTATGAAGATAGGTTGCGGGACTTGGGAATGTTCAGGCTGGAGAAAAGGAGGTTGAGAGGGGACATGATAGCCCTCTTTAAGTATTTGAAAGGTTGTCACTTGGAGGAGGGCATGATGCTATTCCCATTGGCTGCAGAGGAAAGGACACGCAGTCATGGGTTTAAACTACAAGTGCAACGATATAGGCTAGATATCAGGAAAAGAATTTTCACAGTCAGAGTAGTTCAGCAGTGGAATAGGCTGCCTAAGGAGGTGGTGAGCTCCCCCTCACTGGCAGTCTTCAAGCAAAGGTTGGATGCACACTTTTCTTGGATGCTTTAGGATGCTTTGGGCTGATCCTGCGTTGAGCAGGGGGTTGGACTAGATGGCCTGTGTGGCCCCTTCCAACTCTATGATTCTATGATTCTATAAGAATTACACTACACTTATTAAAGTTTTGTTGTTAAGGACTGGCCATATTGTCAGGTTGGTTGTATATGATTTTTCATTAAATACCTTGTAGCCCCCTTTGCCTCTTAGCATTCCCACATATGGCTTCTGTATCTGTGAAGAATATAGGGAACCTAGATCTCTAACTATGGAAATTCTCTTTTTTCAAGGAGAAACTTTGAACATCCTAGAACACATGGTTTGGGTTTAAATTCCCACCCCCTCCAGTTAACAGGATCTCTAGTAGAATATTGTTAGTAAGATCTCAGATCTTTGACAACCAGTGACACTTGACTTAGGAAATATTTGGGTAGATGGACCAATACTGAAAGGCCATTTCCTACAGCTTTCTTGTTTCAATTTCTGTCCTATAGCCAATTATTAGTGTCAAAGGATACGTTAGGAGGCCTCAGGGACCCATCAAAGAAGATTGCAAACTGCTGTCCCTCCCCTGAGTGGCTCCTCTTCCAATCGGCCTGCCTGTGTTTTCAGTGGCCAGCCTTCTGTCCTCCACTCCTGACCACTTCCCTCCAAGGCTCGGAGGCTTCAGAGCCCTGCCGTGTGAGAGCTCCCTAACAGCTGCCTGTAGCCTTTATAGGTCCTGGGGGGAGGAAGAGGCCGTCCGCAGCGTTCTTCCACTCCACCCCCCTAATCTAGTGCCCATTGTATTCCTGAATGCAACAGGCTTGGACCCTAGTTTATTTATAATCACACAATGCAAAGGAGGCGATATTTTTCCGTGCTTCCTCCCGCCCCCGGCTGTCAATCAAACACAACAGCCAATGAGCTGTTATGTTCCTGCTTCCCTTTAAAAACTGTTTTTTAAAAACCCGAAAACACCTGTAGCAATATTTGTTCATTCGATATATCAGAAAGTCCTTTTTTGCTGGCGTAGGAGCTGGCACTTAATCGTTTACATGCTCTTAAAATCCCGTCCCCCCGTGCAAATTCTGGCCGAAATTACGGGCAGTGTCGAACAGGGGGCTGTATTGTGCTTGGAAACTTTACAGACAATTCAGCCAAAGAAGCATTGCTTATTCGTTTATTTTGCCGGTTTAAGGAAAAATGGCGATCGCGACACTGGAAGCTCGGGTGCGAGAGCTTAGGGAGGGACATGCTTGCTACCGCTACACTGAGAACGCACATGTCTTTTTCGGATGTGTTGCAGGTTGTTCTCAAGAGTCTAGTGGGTTTTTTTTTTAGGGAGAATGCACTTTGGTGGATTCCCCGAAAAGTGCTACAACGAAGCGATTTTTTCGGGAGTGTTGCGGGAGTGTTCCAGATTGTGTATGACGTCATGTGTAGTGTTAAAAAAATAGCGTTACACAATAGTAAGACTTCAGCAGCATTAACACTGTGAGGAATGGCCCTGAAAGTTCTGTCAGGGCCCTCAGCTCTCCCGGGAGCTCATTCCACCAGGTTGTGGCCAAGGTGGAAGAGGCCCTGGCCCTGGTCAAGGGCAGGCAAATGTCCCTTGGGCGGGGAACCTCCAACAAGTTCATACCCACACAAGCGTATCAGAGCTGTTCTCACAGAGCACTTCTCTCAGAGCTCTCTCAGCTCCACTTCCCTCACCAGGAGTCTGTTGTGGGGAGAGGAAGGAAAGGCGATTGGAAGCCCCCTTGAGACACCTTCAGGCAGCAAAAAGTGGGGTGTAAAAACCAGCTCTTCTTCTCCAAGTGGGTGTGTTTCATATTGTGCCCAGATGGATCTGTGAGTGAGCATCATTTGGGATGTGTGTAAAGTGGGAAATACTGGAACATGCAAGATGTGTCGTGGGAGTGATTCCAAAAGCACATGGTCACTACTACCTAGTGTACCCATTACTTCCACCTCATCCACCAGTTCTTCCCTATTGATGAGAATCAAGTCTAAAATAGCAGACCCCCTGGTTCCCTTCTCTACTTTCTGGTAAATAATGCTGTCAGCAATAAATTAATGGAGTTTGATATCAGGGTAATTGAAGATATTAGGGTAATTGAAGTCATCATGACCATTGTTTCCCCCCTCTTTGAGAATTGTGCAATTTGGTCTAGGAGTATCTCATCCAAGTCCTCTGACTGGCTTGGTGGTCTATAGCAGACCCCCACAATAATGCCATTCTCCTTTTCTACTCCTTTTATATTTACCTAAATACACTCAGCTGAGCTTTCATGCTCAGACACCTGTATTTCGTCACAAGTATACAGATTCTCAAAATATATTGCCAGCTATACCTCCCCCCTTCTTTACTTGTCTGTTTCTTTTGTACTCCTTGTACTCCTCAATTCTAGGCTGATTCTGCACAAGGACCAATGTTGCCAATTGGTTACACAAAGCGGAAACACAATTTTTAAAAGTGCAATCCCAGCGTTACGCATACTTGCTTTTTTAGTGGAGTCCAGTAGCGTTTCATTCGTTTCCCACAGGTTTCCGGTCTTGCAAAAATCGCTAGATGGGAAGCAATTTTTCCTGTGCTTTGTCCCACCCCTGGCCGTCAGTCAAACGAACAGCCAATGGGCGGTTGTTATCATGCTCCGGGAAAGCCCCTTTCCCTTTAAGAAAAGTTTAAAAAAACACACACATACGTTGCAACGAATATTCGTTAATTCGTTGCAACGGAGAGGACCATCTAGCTGGCAGCTGGCATGTGAGCTGGCGATTCATCATTGCCACGCTCCCCCGAGTGAAAAGAAAAATCCCCCCCCCGCACGGGCGCGATTTTCGGCCAAAAATAAAGGGAACTTGCAAACGGGGCTGTGTTGTGCTTGGGAACTTAGGGTGTCATGCGTTGTAAGAACTCACAACAAGCCTCTTTATTAAAGAAAGCGTTTATTGAGAAGTTACTTCATACTCCTAAGCTAAAAAGCCTCCACTGAACTCCACCGCACGGAGCAGCCGGCTTTCCATCTCTCCAGCCAGGTGCACCCATCCCATCATGGTCGCTGGGTCGTCTATCAGGAGGCACTTGCTAGCCAGGTTCCTGGAGAGTCCCCCCACAAAGGCGTTCACCCTCTGTGGTTCCGTCCAGTCTGGAACCGCTGCAGACAGCTTCCGGAACTCCCGCGCGTACTCCGCTACCGTCTTCGACCCTTGTTTGAGTGCCTTGAGTTCCTTTTCGGACATTTCTTTCTCGAACGGCTCCACGTACATCAGGCGCATGGTTCTGATGAAATGGTTGTAGTTACGCACTGCTCTCGGGTTGTAACGGTAAAGATCCATGAACTACTTGGCTGCTTCTCCTTCCAAGCATTCACCCATGAACCTGATGCGCTCTGCGTCATCTTGGAACGTGAAACCCATGTCCATCATATACGCTTGCAGGTGGACCAGGAATCCTGGGAAGGCCGTCGAGTCGCCAGAGAAGCGAGCCTTGAATTTGTAAGTGCTCCGCATTTCCACTCCGCGGAGGTGCGGGGGTAGACGGCCAGGGCCCCAATCCCCCAGCGCTCTCGCATCTCAGGGACACGGGCGCATCCCGCGCCTGACGCCCGCGGCCGCTCCAACCGCCGCTGCTCCTCCCGCAGCACCCGCCGCCGTGGCTCCACCGGCTGCCACCACTGCTCCGGCCGCCGCCGCTGCTTGTGCTGCTCCAGCTCCCTCTGCTCTCGCCGCGGCCTCTCCTCGAGCCTCCGCCTGGAGCGCCTCTCTCCTGGCGGCTGCGGCGGCTTCCAAGTCGCCGTAGTCTTCCTCCTCATCCAGGAGGTGCGCGGCTGCTTCTCCGGCCGCCAGCGCCGCGATTTCGGCCTCGGCCCCGGCGCTCTCAGCCATCGCCATGCGTTCTCGCAGGGTTGGAAGTCCCGCCGACCGTCGGCCGCTCACCCCTCGGGGCTCCGCCTGCATCTCTCGCAAGAGGCGTCGCGCTTCACGCTGTGATTCCAGCGCCAGTTCTCCCGACACCGCCTGCAACCAGTCGGTCATCCGGCTGATCCGTTGCTGCAGCTCCTGCACCTCTAGGGTCGCCACCATCCCTCGGTCTGGGACCCCCGCGGGCAGCTTGTCTGGCCACAGCTCGTCCCCGGTCAAGCGGTCATATTTCGACAACCGCCTGCGCTCAGTGATGTGCCTCTCCAGGAAATCTGAAGCCCCCGGGGTTGCTTCGCCCAGAGCTCTACCCATCCCCGAGCCAAAGAAGCCAGATGCACCCAGCTCATCCTGGGTGTAGTCTCCATACAGGTCCTTGTCCTGCTCACCATAATTGTTGCCTTCGTCCTGCATTTGGGCAGGCAAAAGGTGTTGTGAGATTTGACTTAATGTCAGGCGTTGTAAGAACTCACAACAAGCCTCTTTATTAAAGAAAGCGTTTATTGAGAAGTTACTTCATACTCCTAAGCTGAAAAAGTCAAATCTGCCTGAGGACAGATTTGCCTTCCCTTATCAAGGCAGTTCTCCCGCCTAAAACTTGAAAGTTCCCAAGGGAGGGGGAAAGGAGTCAACGGGTGCCATAAAACACAGTGTTACAATTAGCACGTCCTTGGTCTTCTCCGGAGACAAGATAAGATGTTATGGTTACAAAAGGCAGACCCGGCCAAGAGGTTCAAAAGACAAATAATTCACAGCTCTCTGAGATAACAGGGCGCACAACATAATTTCGGTTTCAAGCAAGCATGCATGCATAATATATGGGCCTGGGGCCTAAAGTACAAAGCAAGGAAAAGGTTACACGAATAATCATGGAGAGACTCATGCTAACTCATGGCAGGATTCAGCAGCAATCCTGACATAGGGGAGCTTTAAAGCACTTCTGTGGAGGGACTGTAGCCGGAGAAGCCTCGCTGGGTGAATGAAGGCTCGCCGGTTCGTTGCTTTCTGCTCGCTCCGAGAAAAAAAAATGGCGATCGCTTCGCCAGAAGTTCAGAGGAGAGCCAGGGGGAGGGACTTTGCTGGAACCGCAACAATGGGAACGCACAGGTCTTTTTCGCTGCTGTTGCAAATTGTTTGCAAGAGTGTAGCGCTTTTCGGAGGGTGAATCCACTTTTCTGGATTTCCCTTTAAGCGCTACAACGAATTGCTTTTTGCAGGACTGTTTCAGGAGTGTGGCAGATTGTGTGCGACGTTTTGTGGAACTGCAAATTAGTAGCATTTACAATTGGCAAGCCTTTTGCAACATTGAAGTCGTGCGGAATGGACCCTAGTATTGTGAAAATTATCCCACCAAGTTTCTGTGATTCCTATTAGGTTATAGCCCCCTTCCTCTATTAGGACTACTAGTTTCACCTGCTTGTTTTGAATACTCTGTGCATTAGTGTAGAGACATTGCAATCTACCCTTTGTGTGCCTCATGGTTTTGGTTTTTGAACTTCCTTGTAAGTTACTAGTTCCCTGCTTATCTGCTGTTCTCTGTAGATTTGCGATCTTCCCATCTTCAGTTCTTGCCATCACCTTGGTTCTGAATGTATGTCTCGATCCCCCTTTAGATTTAGTTTAAAGCCCTCCTCACCAGGTGTGCAAGGGTTCTCCCAAAAATACTCTTCCCATCCCTTGTGAGGTGCACACCGTCTCCTGATAGTAGCCCCTCATATTGACATTGTAGACCAAGATCCAGAAATCCAGACCTTTCCTGACAACACCAGCAACAGAGCCAGTCACTTGCATGATTTTTCTCTCCCTAAGCCATAGCTACTTACAGGAAGAAGTTTGAGGAAGGGAGGAAGTTCAGCTGGGCATAATGCCAGAGTCCACCCTCCAAAGCAGCCATTTCCTCCAGGGGAACTGATCTGTAAAGCTTGGAGAGCACATAATTGTGGGAAGTCTCCCGCTACCACCTGGTGGTTGGCAACTCTGGATGTGCAAGTAGGGAAGCCCCGAAGAAGGCAAAGCAGCAGATGGGGCTAGTTGTGCAGGCCTGCCGCTCACCATGAATACCAGTGAGGAATTTCCAGATTTTTAAGTGTGCCAGAGATATGCAGACACCCGGAACATGGATCCACACAGGGTTCCTTTCCAGGCTGCCCTTGTTTGGTTCTGGCAAGCCCCATGAGTCAGGAGAAAGAACTCTATGCCTCAGGGGGAAACTTTCATTCCACGAGTCAGACAGCATCCTGTTTGTAAGAGATTGCTTTCACGTAGGTTTCCCTGGGAACAAGCCAGAGGCGGGAGGCTCTGGACGGCCTTGCAGCGAGCCGAGGCCTGACAGTCGCTTGGCAAGCTCAGGTGAATCACGGCAGGGGGTTCCCCATAGGTCTCCCTGGGAAAGTGGCGAGGGAAAGTGAGAAATGAGCCGGCAGTGCCCTCTACTCTGCCCGAGGCAGCAGGATGGGGCTAGGTTAAAGCAACCCACGGGACACGGCCCCAGCTTGCTGGTGGAGGATCCAACACAGCACCCTGAGTCGGTGGGACTCACTGAGAAGCAACGACAAGCAGCCCTGGGAAAGATGCTGGAATGCAGAACTGCTATGGCAACACATTTCTGGGACTCCAATAGGAGATTAAAGGTAAAGGTAAAGGTATCCCCTGTGCAAGCACCGAGTCATGTCTGACCCTTGGGGTGACGCCCTCCAGCGTTTTCATGGCAGACTCAATACGGGGTGGTTTGCCAGTGCCTTCCCCAGTTTACCGTTTACCCCCCAGCAAGCTGGGTACTCATTTTACCGACCTCGGAAGGATGGAAGGCTGAGTCAACCTTGAGCCGGCTGTTGGGATTGAACTCCCAGCCTCATGGGCAAAGCTTTCAGGCGGCTGCCTTACCACTCTGCGCCACACGAGGCTCTTAATAGGAGATTAGAGCTTCCTTAGAACAGGGTTCTCCAAGGGGTCTCAGTGGTGCAGCCTCTGCTTGGCAGAAGGCCGAAGGTCCAGGTTCAATTCCTGGCACTGAGTCAGCCACTGGATGTTTGGGAGGCTGTGCAGATTTTTAACAATGTTGCTATGGTGGCAGCTGCTGCCGCAGCACAAAAATCTCCACTGTGACTTAGTGTTGGCAGCCATGTTGTGGGGTCAGGATTCCAAGGGTGCCTGCAGGCTCAAAAAGGGTGGCAGACCACTGCCCGTTAAGCCGCATCACACTGGCAGGCATGGCCTCCATCAAATAACTCTTCTTGATGTCTGCAAAGGACAGAATGCTGATAGAGACCGGGGCAGGGAGGGTCTGCTAACTTAGGAGACCGTGTTATTCCTGCATTTGCACAGATGCACAAGCATTTGAGTGCGTTCTTCACAAGGACTGTAGTTGGCAAATGCACATCTGTTTGGCTAACATCAACAGGGACACGATCCAGGAGCCAGGGACAATCCTTCTCTCCAGGGGAGACCTCTCTGCCCCCTCCTGCCTCATTTTAACTTCTCTTTTGAGGGCTGATTCACACATACGGTCACTGGAGCTGAAGGCTGAGAGCCAGTGTGCTTTCACATAAGCTAAATAACGTATATAATAGATATTTGGATTTATATTTCTACTAGCCTTCAAGCCCGTTGCATCCAGGAATGCCACGGGCGCTAGTGGGCTGTGCCTCCAGAGGGGGCAGCCGGCGGAAGACCTACCGTGGTCGTGGTGGGTCGTGGTGACGGGTCGGCGGTCGGTCAGAGGTTACACAACATCCGAATGGGGCGTCGCAGTGGTGGCCGGCAAACCTCCCCGTAGCTGGTCAGGCTGCCGCTTGTCAGGCGAGGTGGCAGCCCCACTGGCACGTGGGCCGACAACTGCACTGCTGGTTCGGCCGCCATGGCCGTTTGTGAGCGGGCAAATCGGTGGTGAAGCACGGAGCCGCGGGAGTGCTCTCCTCGTCGGCCGGCCAGCATCTGGCCGCAAGGCATGGCGAGCGCCTCATGGCTGGCCTCTGGGGGTGGGTGGGTGCTCCAGGGGGGGCACACCTGGACTGGCCCGTGCAGGCGGAAGCACAGGCCAGACACCCAGAAGTGTCCTCGTCAGCGCTCCGGCCAGAGTGGCTTTTCACAAATATTAAGGCAAAAAATTATTAAGATTTGAACCTGCAGGACCTCCTTTTCCCATATTGCCCCACAAAGAATTTGAAGATTGAGTGAGCAAAACCTGCTCAGGATCTCTAGCCCCAAGGAGATTAAACTGGCCTCAATCAGGGCCACGGCATTTTTGGCCTTTACCCTGGCCTAGCGGAACACTCCCAAATGAGATCAGAGCCCTGTGGGACCTTAATCAGGTTCTGCTGGGCTTGCAAGGCGGAGCTGTTCTGCTGGGCCTGAAATAACATTTGAAAGCTTTGGCCTCCTTGCTGGAAATGGCCTGAAACCATATTTTTTGTTTTGTTTGTTTTGGTTTGTTTTGATTTTTGTTTTGATGTTTTAAGAACTCATTAATTCAACATAAATTTCAATTTTGTATTTTAATTTTATCTTGAGGTAATGCGCCCATGCCCACATAGAGAAAACGCGGGTGGAAAGAAATTCAATTATATATAAGTAAGTAAATAATTCAGTTTTGATCCACCCAATTCCACTTCACATAGTTCAATAGAGCTGAAAAGTACATTGAAAGGAAAAGCATTCCGAGGAGGGCTACGAAAGGGGGTTTGGAGACCAAGACGTAGGAGGAAAGGCTGAGGGAGCTTGGTCTGTTTAGCCCGGAGAGAAGGCGACTAAGAGGTGATATGAGAACCATCTTCAAGTATTTAAAAGGCTGCTGTGTAGAGTAGCGATCCCCAACCTGTGGGCCGCAGACCACATGTGGTCCTTCGACTAATTGGAGGTGGGCCACGAAGGACGCCTTCTCCCCCCCCCGAAACCATATTTTATGTGGCTTTTTGTGGCCCTTTACTTCATCCCCCCCGGCCCTTTACAACACACTTCGGGTGTCATTGTCTCCCATCACTCCCAGATGGGACTATCTCGTTGCAGAGAAACAAGCTCAGGGTTCCCATTGATTTATCATAGTTAGAATTTCCATGAAAATAAAATGTTCCTTCTGTTCATTGTTGTGGCATGTCTGTATCTTATTTTGAAGGGATGTTTAAACATTACCATAGCGATCAGAGAGCGTTAGGGCAGTGGTTGAGAGTAGAGGAGTAAACTACCCCCCCCCACACACACACACCAGGCCTCAGTAAAAGGCGTTGAGTGGTCCCTGGCGTTGAGTGGTCCCCGGTGATAAAAAGGTTGAGGACCACTGGGGTAGAGGATGGAGCAGAGTTGTTTTCTGTTGCCCCAGAGGGTCGGACCTGAGCCAATGGGTTGAAATTCATTCAAAAGAATTTCCAGCTAAATATCCAGAAGAAGTTCCTGACAGTGAAGTTGGTTCCTCAGTGGAACAGGCTTCCTCGGGAGGTTGGAACAGGCTTCCAACATCTTTGGAAGTTTTTAAGCAGAGGTTGGATAGCCATCTGACGGAGAGGCTGATTCTGTGAACTTAGGCAGATTATGAGTAGGTGGGCAGAAGGGATTGTATCAGTGCTTGGCTCTTGTAGCCATTTCTTGCATGCCCAGGGAAATGCCAATCACCACTTTGGGATCAGGAGGTGAATTTCTTCCAGGCCAAACTGGCCAGGGATTCTGCTGGGGGTGGGAGCAACATCTGGGCATGTAATTGGGGCCACTGTGGATGGGCAGCTAGTTGTGAGTTTCCTGCATTCCTCAGGCAGTTGGATTAGATGGACCTGGATGTCCCTTCCAATTCTATGGAAGTGCTGCAGCGATTAATGTGGGACTGGTGTCTAGGAGAGCTAGGTTCAAATCCCGAAATGCACCAGGGAAGCCTGCTTGGTGTCCCAGGGAGAGGGAAATGTAGTCAGCCCCCCAGGGTTCCCATAGGTGAGAAAGACAAGGCCCAAAGCTGAGGCTCTGCCTGGCATGCAAAAGGTCCGAGGTTCCATCTCCCGCTTAAAGGACATGGTAAGAGGGGATGGGAAAGATCTCAGCCTGGGACCCTGGAGAGCTGCTGCCAGTCTTCGATGGGGCAAGGGCCTGACTGAATACAGGGCCATGTCATGTGACTGAATTAAATAAAGATAATGAAGCAACTAGATTGGCAGCAGCTTCCGTGGAGAGGATTATGTCTGAAGGAAGGGAGAATGGCTCCCTATCATGGCTCTCCTGTAAATGTCTTTGCCAAACGTCCAAGCACAGGTGAACTTCCCTTGGGACCAATTCGCATCCAAATGTCAAGGCCTGGCTGCTCTTGCTCACTCTGTGCACCAGCAGAACAACCTCCTTGTGGAATTGATGCCATCTTCTACCTCCTCCTCCTCCAACCCCCGGCCTCTGCAGCCCCAACCCTCAGTTTGACAGCAGGTAGAAATCCCTGTTTAGTTCTGTAGTGGCAGAGAAAAAGAAGAATGAGTCCAGGGAACTAGATCCTCAATCCACGGCTGCCACGGCTGCCTACTCAGGGGCAGGAGCTCTCCAGGCTCTCAGGGATTGCCTGCTCAGAGTGGCAGCAACTCTCCCGGGTCTTCGACTGGCAGTGGCTCTCCAGGGTCTCAGGCGGAGGTCGAGTCCCTCTCCAACTGCCTGGTCCTTCTAATGGGAGATGCTGGGAACTGCGCCTGGGCCCTTCTACAAGCCAAGCAGCTGCTCTGCCCCTGAGCCATGGCCCCACCCCTGAAACATTAATCCAAGAACCTCCTTTGATGAGGACCCAAAAAACATCTTGGGCTCCCCATTGCACCTGTACCCTACCCTGTGCAGGCCACCTTTGTTCTTCTCCCATAATTAGTGAAAGTGTAAAAAAGTAAATTATTTGTCAGCCTGTTTTTAATTTAGACATGGCTGCCGGATCCAACCTTTTGAAGATGCTCTGCTTCCAGCAATCGTGAAAACGCCACTCCCCTGGGTAGCTCGCTTTAATAGCATCGTTTAAAGTACAAAGGGCTCTCCCCTTTGTGTGGAGTTTCATGGCCGGGGGGTTGGTTGGCGGGGCTCTGCTGCTTGCAGCATTCAGCACTAACACTCCAAAGGAGCTGTGTGCAATCTCGCTTTGGAGAGCCAACCACCAAAACAGAAAGGAGGGAAAAGCAAGCACATTGAACACATACGAAGACATGGAGCCACCTGAAAGAAACACCTGCATATGGGTGCCCAAAAAACTACAACTGGCTAAGACCAAGACGGGTAGCCATGTTCGACTGCCTGCAGCAGGAGAAAAGAGAAAGAGCCCAGAAGCTTAGAAGTGAGCAGTGACTCCCAAAGGTCTCCCTTGCCCCAAATTTGCTTAGCCTTTCAGTTGCTCCTGGACTCTGGCTCTTTTCTCCTGCTGCAGGCAGATTAACACGGCTGCCCATCTTGAGAAGTGAGCCGTGACTTCTGAAAGCTCCTCTCCTGCCATAAATTTTGTTAGTCTTTCAGGTGCTCCTGGACTCTTGCAATTTCCCACTGATTTATTCCAGGAAAGGACCTCCTTGTGCTGCCAGCTTCTCCAAGGGCATCAAACCCCATCTTGTCTGTGGGGAGAAGTAACAGGGGGGCCGGTCAGCTCACAGCAGCTTGGTCTGAGACAGCTCTGTTCTGGTTGCAGCAAAGCTGACATGCCAGTGGGGGGAATGATCTAGTGCAGTGGCCCCCAACCTTTTTATCACCGGGGACCGGTCAAGGCTTGACAGTTTTATTGAGGCCCGGGGGGGGGGGTAGTCTTTTGCTGAGGGATGTCGCTGCTGCTGCCTGAGCCCCTGCTCCACTTGCTTTCCCGCTGGCGCCCCTGACTTCCCACCATCCGCTGGGGGGCGCTGCCAGCAGGAGCTGTGCAGTGCCATGCCAAGGGGGAACCCCAGCCATGGCAGCCACTGGAGAGCACCAAAGGTGAGCCAGCGGCAGAGTGGCAGGGCAGCCCCCGAGGCAGCAGCAAGGGAGGAGGACAAGGAGGAGCCATGGCCCGGTACCGACTGATCCATGGACCGGTCCCGGTCCCTGGACCGGGGGTTGGGGACCACTGATCTAGTGCACTGCTGCCCCCTCCAAATACTTTGGCAATGACACAAGTATTCAGAAGTAGCATTTGGTTTGATCCTTGCAGAATGCAGATACCCCCTGTACTTTTAAGGCTGACACCCCTTGCAGGTTAAAAGGACTCCAGTGGACTAAGTCAACAAGAAGCAGTTTTGTAGAGTAGTTAAGGCAGCCTTTCTCAACTTTTCTACTGACATCCTTCAGGCTTCAAGGAACCCCAGAAGAGGTGCAATCATGCAGAATGTGGTTGGGAAGCAGAGCTGTGGACACGCCCACCCAGGGCCCCTCCCCTTTGCACCCCCTCCAGGACAACAAGCGGCCATTTGGGGGGGGGCAGGTCAACATGACCATATATGGTCATATCATCCAATAAATGTTTGACAATTGTTAAGTATATATATATATAATTAATTAACTCCCACCCATTCAGAAAACCCTTTCCCGGCCATCAAGAAACCCCAGAGATTCATGCAACCCTGGGTTAAAGTGTCGGACTATGATCTGGGAGACCCAGGTGTGAATCTTGACTGTGCCACAGAAGGCTAGTCGCACACTCTCAGCCTAGCCTAACCCACAGGGCTGCTGGGAGGATAAAATGCAGGAGAGGAGAATGGTGCTAAGCTGCTTTGGGTTCCTCATTAGGGAAACGTGGGATATAAATTAAGGAAATAAATTATTTCCAGCCAACACCTATGAATCTGCCGTTTCCACACTCAGACCAGCAGCCCATCAATGTCGATTTAAAACTGTCAGGCTCTGCCTAGACCAGGGGTGGCCAAATTGTGGCTCTCCAGATTCCATGGACTACAGTTCCCATGAGTCCCTGCCAGAGCATGTGAAGACCTTTGGTCTGGGGTTTCAAGCAGAGGAGCACAGTCCTTGCGGATGAGAGTCGGCCACTCTTGACTACGACACCATCAGGGAGCCACTGGAGCTGGCGAGCAGCCTCCCATTCTGAAGCGGGCCAGAACGAGCAATGAGCCGGGTCCTGCCGACGGTGGCCGATCCTTGCTCAGGGAGCTGCAGGGCGCCATCTGGTGGACAGCCTCGAGGGTGACGGTCCACCACGAGACCCCCCATTCCATCCTTCCATTCCATCCCGCCAACCGTTTCCCCAGCCAAGAGATAACTCATCCTGGAGGGAGGGGCAGGAGGCCACAGAGGCCAGAGCGAGCGCCGAGAAAATCAGCCCTGCAGTCCTGCCAAGGATTTTCATGGAAATCCCCGTTCTGGGGGTGGAGGTGAGTCAAGCGCTTGCAGGGAGCTCTGGCACAACTGAGGCACGAACACCGTGGCCTCCAGGAGGGGGAGGGGGGGATGAAAAACAGAGGGGGGGGCGCAGGAGGGGTGTGGGGGGAGGCATCTGATGTTCCACCTATGTCTCATGTCGTGGCACATAACAGTTCTTACTAGGCTTGTGTGCTTGGGCGCACTTCGGGGTGCAAAGATGGTAAGAACGTAGGCTTGCACGGTTCGGCCAGTTCTCAGGCTTGAATGGCTGCCGAAGCACACCAGCCTACTTACCATCTTTGCACCCCCCAAAATCCTTATTTCTCTCCCTGGCTTAGGAGGAAGAAAACTCTGTAAACAGTGGAACAACTAATTCATGGCTTTATTCATACAAAAATGATAATCCTGAAGCCAAGACCCAGGAGGTTCCTTCAAAGTCACTTTCAACACTCCCCCCCCCCTCTCAGGCCTCCTGCCCATTCCGCTGTTATGAGTTACTAGGAAGTAAGCCTGCTGTGGGAGAAATACAGCGGGCGCTAGGTGTGGGAGTAAGTGGTGGCGGGCGGCTGGGCAGGTGAGCATAGCTTGCGGGGCTGGTGGGTGTAGGTCTTGGGGCGGCCTCTGATCGGGGAGACTCACCGTGGCTGGGGCGCAGCGCAATGGCGGCAGCAAGAAGGCAAGTTGGGGCTCGGGGGTGCAAGCAGTGAGGCGAGGCTGGCAAGGTGAGGAGTTTCCGTGGGCGTCTGCGGTGGGGGGGTTGTTGTGTCGGCGGCCATCTTGGGGCCGCGCGGCGAGGCGTCCGTGGGGCGTTGGCGGCGGAGTGGGTGGGCGGCGGCCTGCCAGTGCTCGGCGGCATCCTGGAGCGCGGGGCCTGGCGGCAGCGGCGACATCAGACGTCGTGGGGCGGCTTCAAAGCAGGGGGGCTCGGGGCGTCGGCGCAGCGGCAACGGCAAACTCCATGGAGAGGCGGCAAAGCGGCGAGTGTCAAGTGGGGGGTGGGAAGGCCGCAGGCAGCTCCGGGCAGCGACGGACATGTGGGGTGGGGGTGGGAGGGGTGCGTCCGGGGAGGCGGCGTAGGTAGGAGCAGCGTTGTTGTGAAAGGGCGGTCGCTGGGTGGCGGGGAAGTTTCCCCCAGCTCCAGCGGTATGGGGCGAGCCTCCTTCCTGGCGGCCATCCGGCAAGGATGCTGGCTCGGGAGGAGTGGAGAGTTGGAGGCGCGGCGTTTGGGAGACGGGCCAAGTGTCCAACGCGCCTCCCAATTGGACACTTGGCCCTTGAGTGCCACTCGGAGGAGCTTCGCGGCTCCTGATTCGCTCCTCCGAGTTTTTATCCCGGACAGAGCCTGCCCTAATTCCTCCCCACCAGCCCATACTGTTTTATTTAGTCCACGGCGCCCACAGTGCCGCGGGCGGTTTAAAGATATCCTGGCCCCCAGCTCCTAATCTACCTCTAGTCCTTGTGAGGACTGTGCTGACTCCAGTCAAAAAGACCTCTCACTTGGCTCACTGTTTGCCAGTATTCTGTCACGAACACGTTCAGTTTTTGCAGAGAGCGTGCCCATAAAGATTTAATGCAACACAGTGGCATGGCTTATGCTGGGCTAGGGTGGCGGTGCAGACAAACACTGCATCTTCTGATGGCAGGAGTGGCATCTTTTCCCATAGAGGGCCAACCCCCTTTATTCTGCAGGAGACATGTGCCTTTCAAGGAAGAGCTGGTCTTTTCATGCCTACATGCTAGACAGTAACCCTGACACCTTCTCCCCAGGGGTGAAAAGAACAGGGGGGGGTGGGTGGGAGGCAGGACTGCAACATTCCAGCAGCCACAACTGAGGCTCTTTGTGATCCGAGACAGACGGGGATGTGGCTCAACAGAAAAGTGTGCAGAGAATACTCCGAGAGAACTGTGATTGGCCCAAGCTGGCCACCTGTGGAAGAGGAGAGGGGAATCGAACCTGGTTCTCAAGATTCGAATCCACCCCTCTGAACCACGACTGAGCCGGTTTCTCATGAGGCAGCTTCATGCATTCATACAATTCGCCCTTGGGGCTCAGAATCAAGGGCTCAGTAGTGAGCTACATCTAGCACAGGCTTTCTCAACCAGGGTTTCAGGAAAGCCTGAGGTTTCTTGATGGCCCTGGGAGGATTTCCCAAATGAGTGGGTGTGAATTAATTTTTATATATTATTTAAAATTTCTTAAACATTTCTTGAGTGATATGTCCTAAATGGTCATGTTGACCCACCCCTCCTTCCCAAAATGGCCAACGATGGGCCTGGAGGGGGTGGGAAGGGGAGGGGCCCCAGGTGGCTCGGGAGGAGTGGAGAGTTGGAGGCGCGGCGTCCGGGAGACGGGCCAAGGGTCCAACGCGCCTCCCAATCGGACACTTGTGTGTCCACAGCTCTGCCTCCCAGCCCTACTCTGCACAATCACAGCCTTTCTCAATGCTGAAAAAGCTGAGAGAGGCTGGGCTAGTGGCACACCCCAGGGAAATCCAAGAAAGGCTCGGAAGAGGCAGCCTCAGACATTCCTACTGCCACAGACTTCCACAGCAGGGCCCCCAGAAGACCAAAGAAGGCCATGGCAACCAATTCCTTGCACAAAGATTGACCGGGGAGAGGGAGGGAGGGATTCCCCAAGTTCAACACGGCTCACAGAGATGCAAGGGAAATGATATCTTATACCAGGGGTAGTCAAACTGCGGCCCTCCAGATGTCCATGGACTACAATTCCCAGGAGCCCCCTGCCAGCGAACGCTGGCAGGGGGCTCCTGGGAATTGTAGTCCATGGACATCTGGAGGGCCGCAGTTTGACTACCCCTGTCTTATACAATCCCCCTCTCTAATCACGAGACCAGGGGTGGCCAAACTGTGGCTCTCCAGATGACCATGGACCTCAATTACCAGCATAATACCAGCGGGGGCTCATGGTAATTGTAGTCCATGGACATCTGGAAGCCAGTTTGGACACCTCTGCACTAGACGTTACAACCCTCCAGCTGCTGGGGAAAGAATCCAGGCGTCTAAGTCTCAGCTTACTTGTTATCTGCTGCCCCCTGCTGGCTACAGAAAGCCCAGACTACAGCTCTCTGCATGTTAACAGGAAGCATTTTCATTTTTGCTGGGGAGTGAATTTAGAAGAGTTGGCTGTTATAACCCACTTTTCACTGCTTGAAGGAGTCTCAAAGCAGCTTACAATCGCCTGCCCTTCCTCTCCCCACCCTTCCTCGCCCCACAACAGACACCCTGTGAGGTAGACAAGGTTGAGGGACCTCTTGACAGGACTGCTCTGTGAGAACAGCACTATCAGCACTGCAACTAGCAGGCTACATATGGAGGATGAACAGGGACTCAAACCCTGCTCGCCAAATTAGGAGCCGCTCGTCTTAACCATGACACCACGCTAATAATAAATAAAGAAGAATAAAACCAAGACTGTGCGGGCAGCGGCCACAGAAATAATCTCTAGACCAGGCTTTCTCAACCAGAGTTTCATGAACCCTGAGGTTTCATGACAGCCCTGGAAGGGTTTCCCAAATGGGTGGGAGTTAATGTTTTTATTATATACCTCAGGTGATTTAACCATGTGTGGTAATGTCAGTCCCCCCAATGACCAATCATGGGTCTGGAGGGAGTATGAAGGGAACAATCATACAAATCCATGCTGACTGAGGCTCATCCCATGTGGTAGCAACTGAAGTCCAGAGAGCTAACTGCTCTCATTTTAACTTAACTGCAAGAGATTTATTTACTGATAGACTTTTTGACTGCCTTTCCTAGCAGGGCTAGCCCATAGCAGGTAACAACAGAATTAAAACAGTATCAACCATAAGAATCCCCCCCCAACCCTCTCCCCAAAACCGCCCCCACCCTTACCAAGCTGCCAGAATTCTGCCATGTGTTGAGAAGCTGTAAATCAGATACAGGAAGAGGAGAAGGAGGGTTGGTTCTTGTATGATGCTTTTCTCTACCCGAAGGAGGCTCAGAGTGGCTTACAGTCACCTTCCCTTTCCTCTCCCCACAACAGACACCCTGTGGGGTGGGTGAGGCTGAGACAGCCCTGATATCACTGCAGTCAGAACAGTTTTATCAGGCCAGCCCAGCTGGCTGCATGTGGGGGAGTGCAGATTAGAACCCAGAATGCCAGATTAGAAGTCGGCACTCCTAAGCACTACACCAAACTGGCTCTGGAGGAGGGGCCAGATCTTCCTCAGTCTGGCCCCAATTGAATTCCTGATGGAAGCTCTCCATCTTGCAGGCCCTGCAGAAATGGAGAAGCTCTGGCAGGGCCCTCACCTCTTCCAGGAGCTCATTCCACCAGGCAGGGGCCAGGACCAAAAAGGCCCTGACCCTGTTTGAGACCAGGCAAACTTCTAGCCCATTTGTCCCTGCAAAGCATACAGCCCTGCAGGGGACATAGGGAGTCAAATGAGAGAGAGGCGTAGATCTGCCCCAGCTCCGTTTCTGGCATTGTGGAGGTGGAGCAGCATAGGCCTGCCCCAGCTGATTCTGAGGGGGACAGACAGACGGACACACAAACACACACACACACACAGATTTGAGGCTTGCAATTACTCAAAAGATTATTTATTTCCAACCTCTATCCCACTGGGATTCAGCTCACTTCTGAGTAATAGAGTAACACCAGTTGACTTACAATTCTGACCCAACCCCCCAGGGGAGGTCCATCCCTGCCTCCTGTGGTTATGGGCCCAGGAGAAATCGGCACTGCCGGAGGGAAAGAGGCCAGATCCCTTAAAAGGTGCATCTTCTTGGGCAAGAGGTGTCCTGGGATGCAGACAGCTGTCGCTCTACTAGCCACAAGGAAACAACTTGGAATGCAACTTCAGGGCTGGGAGATCTTGGGGGCAGAAGAAGCTACAGACATCATAGACAAATATCTTCCACCGTCTTCCTCCCTGCAATGCAGATCCATACTTCTGTGCCCCATGGGGCACTTCCATCCGACTCAGCAGAGTGAATGTCGTGCCAACTGGCTAGAGAGACCCGAGTGTGCCCCCCCCCCCACTGTTACATCCTGGTGGACCCCCCACCTCCATATCAGGGCTACGGTCTCAGGCTGCAGGTCCCTCTACTCAGCATCCATAAAATCGGCCTCCTCCGGTTCCTCTCCATCAAAATAGCGCTCCTCTTCGTCCCGAGAGACGATATCCAGGTTGTCAAAGTCGGGGTTCTCGTCCACCTCACTATAGGAGAAGGGCCAAGATCATAAGTGTGTCTGTGTGTGTGTGGTATTCCAGAAGTGCCCCCAGTGCCCTAAAGCTAGGAGGGTAGGGGGGATGGGGCCTCCATGCTGACTGCCTTCACAGCTTTTCAGGCAGTCAGCTCATGCAAAGCTGAATGCCTGAGTGAAGCTGAATATTTGGGTGAAGCTAAAGATTCAGTGGCTGAGCAATCCATTGACGGGCAGCCAACGGCAAAGCCAGCCCTTTGCTGCTCCCTGGCTGGCAGAACAGTAAACCATGGGGACCCTTTCACCCTGGCCCCCACTAATTCCTGCTTTACCTGTAGTCAAAATCCCGGTCTTTGCCATCAAGGAATCGTTGGTACATGCGGCTCGTGAATTCCTCCCGTAGGAAGGCTTTCTCCTCCGTGTTGGGTACCCAGTCGTCCGAACTGGAGTTGGACACCATAGCTGGTGAAGAACAACAGTGCAATGGTGCTGAGTGATATGAGAGTAGCTCAGCTCCTGGTTCTTCGCACCTCCCCAAATCCCTTTGGTATTCCCCAAAACATAAGACTAGAGTCCAGGTTCCCAGCCTGCAACTGGACCTGGACCTCCCCAATGCACTCGCCTGACAGACTCCACCTGGTCTGTAATCTTCTCCCTTTCCTCTGAGGGGCTCCATTCTAGCCTCTCCCACTGTCCCCAATCCAAACATTGGGAAACATATCACGAACTGAAACCATAACCAGATGAAAGCTTATGCCCAGATTTAGACTTCGTGTTGTGTTTAAGGTAAGCAGCCTCTAATAAGGGGAGCCAGGTTTGATTCCCCGCTCCTCCATATGCAGCCAACTGGGTGACCTTGAGCTTATAAATTCTGTTCTCACAGAGCAATGTTGCCAGACCTCTCTGAACCTAACCTACCTCACAGGGTGCCTGTTGCAGGAAGATGAAGGGAAGGTGATTGTAAGCTGCTTTGAGACTCCTTGGCTAGTGAAAAGTGGGGTATAAAAAAACCCAGCTCTTCTTCAGCTTTGGTGTGGCTGACCACGACTTGTTGGCCCACCACTTCAATGGGGCCTTGATTTGGGGGACAGCCCTTCAGTGGCTGTGCTCCTTTCTCCGGAACTGGGCACAGAGGCTGCCATGTCCCTTCCAACTTCCTTGTCCCCCCTCCCCTACATTGTTTAACATCTTTATGTGCCCTCTGGCCCGGCTGGTCCGGAGCTATGGGCCGGGTTGTCACCAGTATGCGGGTGACACACAACTCTATCTCCTGACGGACGGCCGCCCGGACCCCCCACCCCCCGGAATATACCTGCCAGATGTTTGGAAGCTGTCGCTGGATAGTTAGAGCAGAGTTGCCTGAAACTCAACCCCTCCGAGATGGAGGTCCTGTGGTGGGCAGGAAGGCGGCAGATCAGGAAGTGTGTCTACTCTCCCTGGCTGGGGGGCAGCTTAACATCCTGCCCTCGGCCAGGAATCTGGGGGTGATCCTGGATGCCTCCCTGTCCATGGAAGCCCAGGTCAAGGAGCAGCCTGTACGGTGTTTTTCCATCTGCACCAGGCACAGCTACTAGTGCCCTATCTGTCCCTGGATCGCTTGGCCACAGTCATCCATGCAATGGTCACCTCCGGACTGGACTTCTGCAACTCACTCCATGCAGGCCTGCCCTTGTCCCTGACCCGGAAATTGCAGCTGGTGCAAAATGAAGCTGCGAAGGTCCTCAAAGGAACACCTTGGAGGGCCCATATGCACCCAGTGCTGAGGCAGTTGCATTGGTTGCCGTTTGCACCCTGGATCAAGTTCAAGGTTTTGGTTTTAACTAGGCTGGGTGCCCGAAGCGGCTGGTCTCTCCCGATGCAGTGAGCGCTGCGCCACGGGGGGGGGGGGCAGGTGTCAGCGCACTGGCATGCTGATACCCATGCTCCCCCCCCCCCGAGGTGCGGCGTTCGCTGAGCTGGGAGAGACCGGCCGCGTCGGGTGGCGAAGCACCCAACCCTAGTCTTAACCTTTAAGGCCATACACAGCATGGGTTCCACATCCCTGAGAGACCACTTGCTTATTCATGCCTCCCGCAGGGCTCTTCACTCTGCGGCTGCTAATCTGCGGGGGGTCCCTAGCCCGAGGGAAGCTTGCCTGACCTCAACACTGACCAGGGCCTTTTCCGTCCTGGCCATGACCTGGTGGAATGAGTTCCTGGGAGAGCTGAGGGCCTTGACAGAGCTATCACAGTTCCGCGGGGCCTGTAAAACAGAGCTCTTCCACCAGGTCTTTAGTTGAGGCCAGGATGAGGAAGATCGTGAGCCCACACAGTTTGAGCAGGCAATGGGACTATTCCCCTCCCCCAAGGCATGGGGTTGTCTGGAGGGTGGGGAGTAGGGCTCTTTCACTACTGGATTAATTCACGTATTGGGGTTTTAGTGGGGATTTTAATGGGGGTATGAATGTCGTAACCCATCACGAGTCATTTGCAGGAGTATGGGCTAAAAATCAAAGCATAAATTAATTAAAATAGTCTCATTTAGGAAATGGAAGGAAGGCCTTATAGCCAAGGAGGAATATAAACAAATAACCAATGCTAGTAGAGAGAAAAGCTAAAGCTCAGTATGAGCTTAGGCTAGCGAGAAATGCTAAAAATAACAACAACAACAACAAAAAGGCTCTTTATTTATGTTCAATGTAAGAAAAAGAATAGGGACAATATAGGACCACTGTGGGGACCAGAAAGTGACATTGTAACAGGTGAGGAAGAGAGGGCTGAACTGCTCAATTCCTACTTCTCCTCAGTCTCCTCTTCTGAGGGGAATCGTGCTCAACGTGGGAAAATCATTCCACGCGATGAGGGATGGGAACTCTGGCCTAAAATCACTGTAGGGCTAGTTCATGAGCAAAAAGTTTCCTTAAATAAAACAAAGTCCTGTGGTCCAGAAGAATTGCATCTATGGGTGCTCAAAGAACTTGCAGATGTAATTTCTGAGCCTCTGTCCATTATTTTTGACACTTCTTGGAGAACAGCTGAAGTGTCAGAAGATTGGAGGGCTATCACATAGAGGATGGAGCAGAGTTGTTTCTGTTGCCCCAGAGGGTCAGACCAGAACCAAGGGGTTGAAATTAATCCAAAAGAACTATTGGCTAAACATCCGGAAGAAGTTCCTCACAGTTAGAGTGGTTTCTCAGTGAAACAGGCCTCTCGGGCGGTGGGAGGTTCTCCTTCTTCGGAAGCTCTTAAACAGAGGCTAGATAACCATCTGACAGAAATGCTAATTCTGTGAACTTTGACAGATGGGATTGTGTAGGTGCTTGGCTGTTGTGACTGTTTCCTGCATTCTGCAGGGGGTTGGGCTAGATTACCCTGGAGGTCCCTTCCAATTCTATGATTCTATTGCTGTAAGTCCCTTATAGACATTTTGCATGAAGGGAAGGGGGGATTGAATCATGATTTGCGGCTTTGATGATTAAAGGGGGACATTTTCTTGTTAGATAGAAAAAAAATTTTTTTTTCTTCTGTAATTATAGAGCAGGGTTTTGCAACTAGGTCTCATGAAACCCTGGGGTTTCTTGACAGCCCTGGAAGGGTTTCCCGAATGGGTGGGAGTTATATATTTTGAATTTTTATATATTTTTTAAATTTGCTAAAAATTAATTGGATGATATGAGCATATACCCTCCACTCCTGAAATGGCCAATGATGGGCCTGGAGGGGGTGCAAAGGGGAGGGGCCCTGGGTGGGCGTGTCCACAGCTCTGCTTCCCAACCACATTCTGCACAACTGTGCCACCTCTGGGGTTTCTCAAAGCCTGAAGAATGATTCAGTGGTTTCTCAACAGTAAAAAGGTTTTGAAAGGCTTAACTAAGCAATATGTTTCTATCTTGCATCTGCTGATCCTTTCAGCTTTGTTTCCCCTTTTTATTTCTTTGTTTTAGTTTTTTTTTTCTTTTAAAAAAGCAATAAATTTTTTCTGATTAAAAAAATTAAAAGACAAGCAGCTTTGGGTCCTCACTGGGGAGGAATGAAAGTATGCAAATGAAGTATGTGGTAGAAGAAGAAGAGCTGGTTCTTATATGCCGCTTTTCTCTACCCGAAGGAGTCTACATTTGCCTTCCCTTCCTCTCCCCACAACAGACACCCTGTGAGGGCGGTGAGGCTGAGAGAGCCCTGATGTTACTCCTCGGTCAGAACAGAAGACAAAGAGTTGGTTCTTGTATGCTGATGTTCACTAGCCGAAGGAGTCTCAAAGCAGCGTACAGTCGCCTTCCCTTTCTCTCCCCACAACAGACACCCTGTGAGGGAGGGAAGCCTGAGAGAGGCCAGATACTACTGCTCAGTCAGAACAGTATTCCACACCTGCAAAGGGGCAGAGAGAGACTGGCCCGCAACACCTGGGACAAAGTCGAGCCCAAGGTCACCCAGCTTGCTGCATGAGGGGGAGCAGGGAATCAAACCCAGATCACTGGATTGGAAGCAGCTGCTCTTTACCAGCACACCACAGTGGTAAGGAAATGGCACTGTCCCCTCCTGACCCACCTTCATCGTTGTCGCTATGGCTGTTGGCCTCCTCCTCTTCCTCCTCCTCCTCTTCCTCCAGACAGGCATCTTCCTGCTCCTGCTGGACCTGCAGCCTCTGCTGGATGATGTCCTCCTGATAGGAGTCCAACAGGACCCCCGACAGCGAGCAGGCGGCCTCCCGCTTGCAACCTTCCAGCTCCTCCAATTCCTGGTCGCTCATGTACTGGCCGATGTAATGCTCATAGAGCAGCGGGTCCCGGGAGCGCATCTGCTCGTCACTGAAGTATTCCCCACCTGCAGAGGGGCAGAGAGAGCGGCCTGCAACACCTGGGACAAAGCTGGGAGAGGTTCCCAGCTGGTGGGGAGGTTGTGAGAACCTTCCATGCGTGCCTGTCTCAGTTGGATCGCGCACATGGCGGCTTCCACCTGAATCAGACCCTTGGCCTGTCAAAGCTGATATTACCAGCATGGACAGGCAGCAACTTTCTCAGTTCTACCACCGAACCACAGCCCTCCCCCAAGACACAGGGATGGCCATTGACTGCTGGATAACTATAAAAGGGGATTCATCAGATTCATGGAAGTGGAAGATGTCTATCAGCAGCTCTTAGTCACGAAGGTTCCATAAATGGAGCCTGTGTTTTCAGAGGTACCAGTTACTAATGACAGGGAGTTAGCAGTATCAGCAAGGTGTTTATAAACACACAAATGAACACACACAAAGTCTTTCCCATCACCTCCTGCCTTTTAACTGGAGTTAGCAGGGATCAAACCTGGGCCCTTCTGCATGACATGCAGATGCTCTACCACTGAGCCACAGCCCCTTCCCTAACACCTAGTTTGGCAGTCTGAGACCCATCTGGCCCAGAACTGGATGGCCCAGGCTAGCCCAATTTCATCAGATCTCAGAAGCTAAGCAGAGTCAGCCCTGATTAGTATTTGGATGAAAGACCACCAAGGAAGTCCAGGGCTGAGGCAGGCCATGGCAAACCACCTCTGTTTGTTTCTCGCCTTGATCTGGATTGGCCAGGCTAGCCCGATCTCAGAAAGTCGGGAAAGGAAGTACTTGGAAGTCAATGGCAAAGCTAGGGACAGAACCACAGGAGTGCTGGCTTCTGCCAAGAGACCACCTATCCCCTCCGGCTGTGAGAACAAAACAAAGAGATACGGCCTCTGTACCTCGAATGAGCTGCTGTAGAGCTGCATACCGCTTGTTCCGCACCCGGGTGTGGCGTGTTTTGCCCAGGCCAGCCCGGCGCACCTCAGCACAGTAGAAGTCTGCCTCGTAGTTGCCGGCTAGGTGGCGGAAACAGGGCAGGTGGTCTTCCTGCAGGGCTGTGCGGAAGCGCTCTAGGAAGACCAGGGGCTTGGTGTGGTACAGCTCCTGTAAGATATCCAGCTTCTGCGCAGGCGTGAAGTCTGGCTCATCCTTCTGCTGGCTGCGTACTGCCAAATGGCTGCTAGCCACAGCATGGAACATGGCTAGCAAAGCGGGATCGTTGTCCTTGGCGGGCTGAAGAGGGGACCGTTCAGAGTTGACAGACTCTGGCTTTCGACTGTGCCAGTGGGAGAGTTTGATGTCATAGTCCTCCTCCTCCTCCTCCTCCTCTGTTTCCTCCTCAGGGGGATCATCGGCTGCAGGCACCATCTCAAGCTTCCCATTACCCAGGAGGGTTGGTTTGGAGGTTCCAGTCATTTTACCTGTACCTGAGATTCCTGTTTTTAATTCACCCCACACAGCGAAGGGAGAGAGCACACTGGGGAATCCATACTTGTCCAATTGAAAAGTGGAACCTGCATTCCAACCCTGCTCTTCCTTGGGACGGGATGTTTTAGAAACTCTATTTCTGTCTGAAGGGCTGCTCTGTGGGGCCGGGTTTCCAGACATCTCCTCCCCCCACAGGGGCTGCCGGCGGGGGTCAGAGTCGTATGATCGTGAGACATCTGCCATTGGTTCAGCCCTATGGGAGACCTGCAATGACATAGCACTACTCTTGCCACTTTGGGGGATTTCTGCTGTCTCTTGTGCGGAGCAAAGGGGTCTAGTAAATCCAGTCTTATTCGAAAAAAGAGTCTCTGAAGCAGCAGGGCCATCTAGTTTCCCTTCTTCCACATTCTTCAACGAATTAACACCTGCGGAGATGGAAGAAATGCTTGCATTTGTCATATACAACATTGTGGGTGTGTAAAGCTCCCAGAATTATCCCCCAAAGGACTGCATATACTCCTTGAAGTACTTTGTGCTCAAATAATATGAACAGGTTGGCCATCCCTAGCCCCTGAGACATACTTTTGGCTTCAACTAGAGCCAGGAATTGAAAACTAGAGCCAGGAATTGAATTGAAAAGCTGCAGACCCATCAGACCCAGTTTCAAAGGGCCTGCAAGACGAAGCTCTTCCGCCAGGCTTTTGGTTGGAGCCACTGACTAGAAATATCTGCATTGACCCACTCCTACAGCGATCTCCCCTGGAGATGAGTAATTATAGATTGGCAGCCGCTAGATACTGTTGGCAATAGAATTTGAAGAAATTGTTTTTTCCTAATTTAACTATTGTGATTGTAAAAATATTTTATTCTGTAACCCATTTTATATGGTTAACCGCCCTGAGCTGGCTTGCTGGGAGGGGCGGCATATAATTCCAATAATCAAAATATATTAAATAAATTACCCTTGGGAGGAGACAGCTGGAGTCATCCCTCACTACAGAAACAGACATTAATATCTGGAGAGGAATCTCAAAATCAAACTGCTGGCAATCCACAGCAGCTCAGGGGTTCACAGCCTTTTGGAGCACAGTGAAGTGGGTGCAGCAACAAAATGACCGCTGGAAGAAGTATGCTTCCGCAGCTTACCTTCTATCACACAGCCAAGATCCTTGTACTGTGGCAGCAGCTGCTGCCAAACCAGCACAGCCTATCAAACCTCCAAAGGCCAATTAGAAGCTTCACTCAGCAAATGACCCACCTCGCCCTATACTGTCTAGAAACACTTGATGGGCACCAGGAAAGGTGTGGGCAGGTGCTACAGTGCCCAAAGGCACCCCATTGGAGACCTCTGAACTACATGAAAGCATAGGTGTCCAGGTTTTTGCTAACACATATAATTTTGCAGGGGATTTTCATTTATTGTCCCTTTTGAAAAAAAAAACTATTTTGCCTTGGAGTTATGGGAAATAAACCTTCTGACCAATTTTGATACCATAGTTCCAAACAAAGGTTCAAGTCCCATTTCAGGTAAGCCATCTGCAATGCTTCACTCCCACCCCAACTGGTTACTCTAGGTGTATCATGGCAGGCAGAAAACTCAACAGGGGCAGCTTACTGGGACAGAAAATAAAGGCCTGGCAGCCTTATCTCCCCCCCCCCCCGTTGGGGAGGGAGCTAAAATCGGAAGAGAAAAACTGCTAAGGGAAAAAGGGGGTAGGAGAATTCAAATGCTCCCTCCTCACTGAAATTGCACAGGGAACCACTAAATTGAAATTGCACAGGGAACCAAACAAAAATAAGGCTCGCTATGAATTCCTCTTTTAGGGAGCGAAGGTCAGGGATGCCAGCCTCCAGGTGGGATCGGGGAACCCCCCTGTTTTACAGCTCATCTCCAGGCGAAGGAGGTCATCCCCCATGGAGGTCCCTCCCGCCCACCCCCAAAGTCATTTCCCAACCCAGAGCTGGCAGCCCTAGCGAAGGTGGGATATTGGCTTCGTCACCACCAGGCCCAAACCCAAAGGGGGGGACGCATATCTAGGCAAGACAAGCGCCAGGGAGCGCCGCTCACCCGGAGGATGCGGCTCCCGAAGAGGGTCTCTGCCCGCTTCCATCCTCGATCCCGGGGGGAGGGGGGGAGCCTTCCGACGCGCACTTCCGGTCCCCGCGACGAGCGAGGAAAGAAGTTCCCCCGCTGTGGGAAACAAGGGCGGGAAATGTTGGTTCCGGGAACGTTCGTTCTTAGTATTGGAGACAGCAAGCAAGCAAGCAAGCAAGAGCATTGAATCCGGAAGATGAGCATCTAGGTAAATAATAGGGGATGCCAGCCTCCAGGTGGTGCCTGGGGGATCCTCTCCAGCGTACAGAGCTCAGTTCCCCTGGAGGAAATGGCTGCTTTGGAGGGGGGACTCCGAGGCATTGCCCCCCACCGAGGTCGCTGTCCTCCCCAGGCTCCATCCCCCAAATCTTCTCGTGTGCCCCTTAGCCTTCCATCCGGGTCAGGAAATGCGCGGACTTTTTGATGGCGGAGTCTGGAGTGCGGGACGTGGGAGGGCAGAGGCTTCGGCCGGCCACAGTGCCCTAGAGTCCACCCATCGAAGTGGCCAGTTTCTCCAAGGGTGTCTTGGCTGCCTGGAGATCAAGAATGTTGTGCCCCCTTATGAGAACCGCCTATGCGTTTTGTGGGGAACACATAGGCAATTGCTACTTGGGATCCTCCAACTGCCATTAGAACCTAGGGTCATCTTGTCTGCGAAAGTATTGCATACTAATGTGGAAAGTCATATTGTGAGACATAAATGTATTGTTTTGAAACAAGTGTTGGGAGCTACTGAGGAAAGTGGTAATCCTGAAAATGCGAGACAATCTGGGCCTTGTTCTGATTGAACTTGTAGCCCTCAGTCTCAGCTTTTTTCTTCTCCAGTGCTTCCACCTGGGAGTTGGCAGCCTTGGTATAAAGTACTGTCAAGTTGCAGGTGGCTTTTGGCAAACCCTCCTGGGGATTTTCAAGGAAGGAGACATTCTGAGGTGGTTTGCCATCACCTGATTGGCAGCCTCCCATCCAAGTGCTCACCAGGGCCAACCCTAGTTAGCTTCCAATATCTGACATATACCAGGTCTGTAGTATGCCTGATTCAGGGGTAGTCAAACTGCAGCCCTCCAGATGCCCATGGACTACAGTTTCCATGAGCCCCTGCCAGAGAATGCTGGCAGGGGCTCATGGGAATTGTAGTCCATAGATATCTGGAGGGCCGCTGTTTGATTACCCCTGCAACAGCATGTGAAACGTATCCTACAGGGGCCATCAGAGTTGTATAGTTAGGATATTCAAATTAGGATATTCAAATTCAAATATGCTAACATATTGCAGCTTGCGCTGCAGGTATTTGAATGCAATCTTAAGGTACTTGTGGACTGTAAGCTAAATATGAGCAGACAGTATGATGCAGCAATAAAGAAGGTGAATGCCATCTTGGGCTGTATCAACAGAGGAATCACATCAAAATCGCAAAGATGTCATAGTCCTGCTGTATATCGCATTGGTCAGACCCCACCTGGAGCAGTATCACTTTAAAAAGGATATGGACAAAATTGAGAGGGTGCAGAGTGACGAGGATGATTCAGATGATTCCCTAGGAGGAAAGACTGAGGGACCTGGAAACGTTCAGCCTGGAGGAGGCTGAGAGATTGTTGTCTCAAAGTATTGGAAAGGTTGTCACTTTGTGGAGAGCAGGAGCAGAGGAGAGCAGCAGAGGAAAGGACTCGGAGTAATGGGTTTAAATTACGTATAGAACAATATTGGCTATATCTGGAAAAACATCTTCAGAGTACTTCAGCCATGGAATCAACTGCCTAAAGAGATGAGCTCCCCCTCCCTCACTGGCGGTCTTCAAGCAGTGGCTGGATACTTATGCTGGATGCTTTAGGCTGATCCTGCATTGAACAGGGGGTTGAACTTGATGGCCTGTATGGCCCCTTCCAACTCTGTGATTCTAACTTCCAGATATTGTTCACATAATCTCCTCCTGTGTCCTGATTGGCTCAATTGGAGACTTCCTGCTCCTTTGAACACACTTCCTCAGATTGCCTCCAGAAGAAAAACAGTGAGTCAATTAAACTGATATGACTACCTCTCTCCTCTGCATAGTTGTTTCTTCTCAATAAAATGTCTTTGAGAATTTATAAACTCTACCAGCACTTCTGTGTTCTTTTATGCCAGCATGCTCAATCGTCTTCTACATAGGCCACCTCAACTGCTCTGAGCTGGATCCAAATGTTGCAAAAACCACACAAGCATACATATCTTCTTCTTCTATATATCTCAGAAAACAAGTTGCAGCTCATGGAACTACATGGCAAAGTCAACTTGTGAATTCTGGTGCCACAACTCTTTGTAGTAATATTAAAGATGTTTTAATACGATCCACCGGGTGGTGAAAAGGGCTCAGAATTGTAGTGTGCCAAGGAAACATCTTCTACATCTTTAAGCCCCCTCCCTCCATTCCCTGTTCTACATCTAGAACGGTCCTGCATTGGCTAATTACCCAAACGGCTGCTTCAGTCCTTCTCTTCCTTCTCCCTGCCTTGCAGCTACACACGGCCAATTGAGATTTCTTAGACTGACAACTTTCACCTGGGCTAAGGCAGGGAGGGAAAGGATGCACAGGTAGTTTGGCAACTCAGCAAATCCCTTGCTGTAAATCTGAGAGCAGATTGAAAATTCTCTCCCCCCCCCTTCCACATACAGTTTTGAGGAGAGGAATTGGTTCTAACTCATCTTGCCTTGCGGAGGAGAATCACACCAGGTTTCTCAGACCTACTGAACCTTCAAGCAAGAACTGTGTTTACACCAGCAGGAAAATGCAGCATGTACAAATGGAGAAAGTGCCCCCAGTGGGCAGAAGGCTGGTCCCTGTGGTCCTTTCCACATGGCACTTGCTGCCACAGGTTTTAGGAAAGCAGACAAGGGTCAGTGGGGTTTGTGGCTGACCCACCTTGAGGCAAGTGATGGCAGAGCTGGTGACAAACCGGCCTGAGGCCCAAGCCTCACACTGCAGTGAAAGTACATGTGGCTCTCTCAGTTAATGGGGATGGCTTAGCCCAAGCTAGCATCAGATCTCAGAAGCTAAGCAGGGTCAGCCCAGGTTAGTATTCAGATGGGAGACTGCCAAGGAAGTCCAGGGCTGCTAGGCAGAGGCAGGCAAGGCAGACCAGCTCTGCACCAACTCTTGCTTTGACAACCTGATGGGGAAGCCAAGTCAGCCGGGACCCAACAGCAAAATAAATCAGATTGTGCATGCAGCTGTTTCAAGCCAGGGTGAGTGGTGTTCACCCAGGAAGACCTCCGGCTGGCTCTGAATCCTGCTAGATGCCCTCAAGCCAGTCTCCTACTGACCAGGGCTGGCACAACCACAGAGGAAAAGAATACAATGTACCTCCTAAACTCTTCATAAGAGCAGGGTAAAAAATGGGATTACATTGATGAAGGGCTAGCCTGGTTACTGGTTGTGTATGGGAGGGACAGGATTCCAAGGTGCTCACAGACTGGTACCAATCTAAGAGCTTGAGTAATACCCAGAAAGCATCCGGTCGCTACTCTGCCCTTTGCTGCAGCACATGAGAAGTGAGAGGTTGTGGCCCAGATGAAGAGCCCGAGAGCCAGTTTGATGTAGTGGTTAGGCGTGCGGACTTCTAATCTGGCATGCTGGGTTCGATTCTGCACTCCCCCACATGCAACCAGCTGGGTGACCTTGGGCTTGTCACGGCACTGATAGAGCTGTTCTGACCGAGCAGTTATATCAGGGCTCTCTCAGACTCACCCACCTCACAGGGTGTCTGTTGTAGGGAGAGGAAAGGGAAGGCGACTGTAAGCCACTTTCAGCCTCCTTCAGGGAGGGAAAAGCGGCATATAAGAACCAACTCTTCTTCTTCCCGTCTGCCATTTCCCGGCCAGATTCTCTGCTGGCATCAGATGTGAAAGGACTTGGCCTCAGATGCTGCAAAGCCATTAGGAGCGCAAACAAGACTGGCCGCAGTACAGGAGAGCGAAGTGAGTGGATGGGGTGGGGACAGGATGGCTCTCCCATGTACTTGAAAGGCTGTCAAATAGAGGACATGAAGGCATTCCTGATGGCAGCAAAGGATTAGACTTGGACTAAAGTTTGAATTATGGGTAGAAAGGTACCTCCCTGGCAGTCTTCAGGCAGTACAAGGCAAGCACTTGGTCAGGGATGCTCTAGAGCAGGGGTGGCTACACTCTGGCTCTCCAGGTGTCAATGGACTACTCCAGCTCTATCTCCTAATGGATGGCCACCCGGACCCCCCCCCCCCGGAACTATTCGCCAGATGTTTGGAAGCAGTGACTGAATGGTTCGAGCAGAGTCGCCTGAAACTCAACCCCTCCAAGACGGAGGTCCTGTGGCTGGGAGGCAGGGGGCGGGGCCAGGAAGCACGCTTTCCCACCCTGGCAGGGATGCAACTTAACATCGTACCCCAGGCTAGGAATTTGGGTGTGACCATTGACGCCTCCCTGACTACAGAGACACAGGGTAAGACAGTAGTCGGCCAGGCATTTTTCCATCTCCGCCAGGCCCGACTACTAGCACCCTACCTGTCCCCCGAACACTTGGCCACAGTGATCCATGCAACGGTCACTTCCAGAATAGATTTCTGTAACTTGCTCTACACAGGCCCACCCTTATCCTTGATCCGGAGACTTCAGCTAGTGCAAAACGCAGCTGCTTGGGTCCTCACGGGTACATCTTGGAGGGCCCACATCCAGCCAGTGCTGAGGCAGCTACATTGGTTGCCGGTTGCTGTCCGGATCCAGTTCAAGGTTCTGGTTTTAACCTTTAAGGCCATACGCGGGTTGGGACCGCCTATTGCCCTATGCAGGTCATTCCTGCATGTTCCCGGCCACCGGGGAAGCGTACCTGGCCTCGGCCAGGGCCTTCTCGGTCCTGGCCCTGACCCAGTGGAATGAGCTCCCAGGAGAGCTGCGGGCCCTGCAGGATCTTTCAACGTTCCGTAGGGCCTGTAAAACGGAGCTCTTCCGCCCGGTCTATGGCTGAGGCCAGGGTTGGCAAGATAGATCTACCAGCCCACCGGGGTCTTGAAGCAAACATTGTTGGGACCTGCTTCTCCTCCCCTCTAGTACTGGGGGTGGGAGTCGGGTTTTTACTTATCTTTTTCTGCCATGTTGGGAATGCTTTTATGTCTTTTAATGGGGTTTTAAGACACTGTGATTGAATAATAATAATAATAATTCCCATGAGCTCCTGCCAGAACACTAGCAGGGACTCATGGGAATTGTAGTCCATGGACATCCAGAGAGCCAGTTTGGCCACTCCTGCTCTGGAGGAAGATGTCTTCGTGCAAACACGAGAAAGGACAAACACAGGACACCAAGCCAGTTTAAAGTTCAATATTCACTCTTTTTGTTCTCCAAATACAAAAAGCCATTACAATTAAACTGAACACAAAGCATGTGCAAAGATACAGAAACTTAGACGTTGTATAAAAAGTTACACGTTTAAGATGATCTCCCTCCCCTGTTTTGTTTTCCTCTTCTGAACTGAGCAAAAAAAGGAATTGTTACCTCGGAGAAACTATTAACAGCTGCTAACCCACGGTAAAAAGTTACAGAAAAAATCTAAAAAAAATCATAATTACCATTAAGACAGCCATCTCTTTATCCTCCCCCTCTTTGTAAGTAGCAGAAAAAAAGACAGATAAAAACATCTCAAAGATGGGCGGGACACCAAACGGTGGGGAAACATTTCCAAAAGTGCCTAGAGCTGATGGTCGCTAGCAGAGTTGTGGGACGCGGATAGAGAGGGCCATGGCGAGCCTTACGAGTCGGCCCCTGGCTACTGGAGAAATCTTGACACCAGGGTGGGAGGCTTAGAAGTCTAGCTTCTTATCAATTGAAAGAAATTGCAGAAAGGGATGGGGGGGGACTTTCGAGGAGAAAGAAAGAAATGTCATTTCCTCGTGGGGGATGGAACGAAGGGAAGAAAGCATGCCTTTAGCTGTACGGGTCAAAACACAGCTACCCTCGAGGACTACAGAGAGGAGACAAGGGCAGAGAGGGCTTCCCTCCAGGGTCCCAAGACAGTCTGAAATGTCGCAGGTGACACAGTGAGCCTCTCTCCCCGAGGACGGGATGACCATCACTGAGCACTGGAGCCTCCCTGCTGGGTGCCTGAGTAGCTCCCGTAGTCGTAGCTGCTGTAGTACGGAGGCCACTGGCTCTGGTTCTGATAGTACTGGTTCCACTGCTGGGCGTACTGCAGGGGGAAGAGAGAGATTTGGAATCAGGGATGCAAACACAGATCAACAGGTCTGTTCATCAACGCATGCTCATGTGTAACTTTAATTGCAATTTAAGACAGGGAGCCCACAGGCTCTTTGGGAATTCCCACACAGCATGTTGGGCATGGGCACAAAATGGCCACTCAGAGGCGGAGCCAGCCACAAAATGGCTGCCGCAGTGACCCCCGTTGGTCCGGCACATGCTCCCAGCTGGGTGGCCTTGAGCTAATCAGTTAGGGTTGTTCTCGCAAAGGAGGACAGCCTTGAATATGGAGGACTGGGTTTGATTCCCCCACTCCAGGGGAAGTCAGCTGGGTGATCTTGGGCCAGTCACAGTTCTCCTAGGGCTGTTCTGTTAGAGCAGTTCTGTCGGGGACCCGCTTGCTAACTGAAAAAACAGGGTGCCCTTTTGAAGAAAACGTCACGCCAGGCCTGGTGAACGATACAACAGGAACAAGCTTTATTTCAGCAACGTGGAGTCCGCTGGTATGGAGTAAGAGCTTCCACTGAACTCCAGGTGGAAGCTCCCTTTTATACAAAACCCACCTCCTTAGGCTGTATTGCCCCACCCAGTACTTGCGGAGGGAACATGCTGATACAATCATGACTCATGCACATATGCGAGGTTTTCCGGGGTTCCTGATGGCCCATTTTCCTGGAACAAAGGGCCATCTCCGGGCCCTTGTCAAAAGGTGGAGGGGGACATTGAGGTTCTTTAGCGGCCATTGCCACCTCAACGATCGGGTGGGGCGCCCAGCTGCCGGCTTGCCTATGATCACCATGCCCTACCTCCGTGATCGCGGGCGCCTCTGATGGCGGGGTTCGGTCCGGTTCCCAAGCCACCAAGGACCGAACCACGACATTCTGCCCCCCCAAAGGTCCATTCTCCAACCCCCCGGGACGGCCAGGATACCGCTTGTGGAAACGTTCAGTGAGTCGGGGCGCAAGGACGTCCGCTGCCCAGACCCATTCCCGGTCCCCCAAAGCGAAGTCCTTCCATTCCACGAGGTACTGCAACTTCCCCCTGTGGAGTCTAGAGTCCAGGATATCCGCCACCTCGTGGTGCTCCCCCCCCGGCAGGACCTCGGGCGCTGGCGGGGAAACCACGGGGTGCCAAACGTCACCGTCCGGAGTTTTTTTTAGAAGGCTCAAGTGAAAGACGGGATGGATGTGCCGGAGGTTCTTGGGGAGCTTGAGCTTGACCGAAACTTCGTTGATCGGGGCCAAGACCTCGAAAGGCCCCAAAAACCGAGGGCCTAGCTTCTTGCTGGGCAAATTCAACCGTAGGTTCCGGGTGGAAAGGTAAACTCGATCCCCCGGTCGGATCTCTTCAGCTGGTCGTCTCTTCCGGTCGGCGTCCTCTTTCTGCGCTGCCTTGACTTTGTGGAGCTGCTCCTGCAGCGACTTCCAGCAGCTCCCGGCACGCTTCCCCCACTCGCGAAGGTCGGCCGATTCCCGGGCAGGGACCTCTCCAAGCTCCGGGAAGTGTCTCAGGTCTGTCCCGTAGACGACGGCAAAAGGCGACATCTCCGTGCTGCTGTGGTCTGCGTTGTTGTACGCGAACTCGGCCAGGGGGAGCAGGGGCACCCAGGTGTCTTGATGATAGGAACCGAAACACCGCAAGTACTGCTCCAGTACTTGATTAACCCGCTCGGTCTGCCCGTCCGTCTGGGGGTGGTAAGCGGAGCTCAGCCCTTGCTCGATGTCTAACAGGCGCAGGAAAGCTTGCCAAAACCGGGACACGAATTGTGAGCCCCGATCGGAAATCACCTTGTCCGGCAGCCCGTGCAGTCGGAACACGTGATCCAGGAACATCCGAGCCAATTGTGAAGCACTGGGGACACTGGCGCAAGGAATGAAATGGGCCTGTTTGGAAAATAGATCTACCACCACCCAGATCACCGTTTTCCCCTTGCTGGGAGGCAAGTCTGTTATAAAGTCCATGGAGATCACTGACCACGGCCGGGTCGGGACCTCGAGCGGGTGCAGCAGACCTTTCGGCTTGCCAACCCCCGGCTTGCAGGTCAGGCAGACAGGACAACCACTGACGTAAGCTTTTGTGTCCCGCCGCAGACTGGGCCACCAAAACCGCCGCCGGGCCAACTTCCAGGATTTTACGAAACCGAAGTGCCCGGCGGTCTTAGCATCGTGGCAGAGGCTGAGGGCTTCCCGTCGTAGCCCTTCCGGGACGTAGACAGCCTCCCCCCTCCGCCAGAGACCGGAGTCCAAAATCAAAGAGTCCCGGAGCTCAGCCAGCTCCTCGTCTGTCCCGTAGGCTGCCACTAGGCGGTCTCGGAGCGGGGCGGTCGCCGGGTCGGGCTCCCATTCCTCCCTGGCCCGACGCCTAGTGACGACCCCCCGTCCCAGCTGCTCCTCACCAAACACGGACCTGGTGCAGGGAGCGTACCCCTCCCCATAATGCGGCAGACGGGAGAGGGCGTCCGCGAGGAAATTCTCTTTGCCGGGGATGTGACCAAGCTTGAAATTGTACCGCGAAAAGAACTCCGCCCACCTCATCTGCTTGGCGTTCAGGGATCGCGGTTGCCGGAGCGCCTCCAGATTCTTGTGATCTGTCCAGACCTCGAACGGCTCCTCTGTTTCCTCCAGCCAATGCCGCCATTCGGTGAGGGCGAACTTAATCGCAAACGCCTCCTTCTCCCAGGTAGACCAGTTCCGCTCCGTTTCGGCGAATTTTCGTGAGAGGTAGGCCGCCGGCCTCAGCTGTCCCGCCTTGTCTCGCTGCAGGAGAACCGCCCCGGCTGCTGCGTCGCTGGCGTCGACTTGTACCACCATCGGCTGGGTTGGGTCGACGTGCAGTAGCGTGGGCTCGGACGCGAAAGCTTGCTTGAGGGCCAGGAACGCTGCCTCCGATTTCTCATTCCAGCCGAGCGCTGCGCTGGGCCGCGTGGCGCGAGGACCTCTCCCCTTGGTACCTAGCAAGTCCGTGAGGGGAGCCACTACGGAGGAGTATCTGGGGATGAAGCCTCTAAAAAAGTTAGCAAACCCCAGGAAGCTCTGTAGCTGTTTCCGGGTGCGGGGCCTTTCCCAGGCCAGCACCGCCTGCACCTTCTCGGGGTCCATAGCTATGCCCTGGGCTGAGATGCGGTAGCCCAAATAGTCCAGGGAGGGACGGTGGAATTCGCACTTAGCCAGCTTCACGTATAGGTGGTTTGCCAGCAGGCGCTTTAACACCTCCCTCACCAGGGTCACGTGCTCTTGGGGATCTTGGCTGTAGATCAGGACGTCATCCAAATAAACAACCACCCCCTGAAACAGAAGGTCCTGCAACACCTCATTAATTAGACTCATGAAAACCCCAGGTGCCCCGCTTAAACCGAACGGCATCACTTTAAATTCGAATTGTCCCAATTGACAGTTAAACGCTGTTTTCCACTCATCCCCCTCCCGGATGCGTACCCGGTAGTACGCCTCCCTTAGGTCCAGCTTAGTGAACAGAGTCCCTTTGCCCAGCCGGGCCAGCAAATCCGGGATCAGCGGGAGGGGGTAAGCGTTCCCCGCTGCGATGGCGTTGAGGCCCCGGTAGTCCTGGCACAGCCGTCGGGACCCATCCTTTTTCCGGACGAACAAGACTGGAGCTCCCATGGGACTGGAAGCGGGCCGGATGAAACCTCGGGCCAGATTTTTACCCAAAAACTCCCGGAGGTCCTTGAGCTCACCCTCACTCATCTTGTAGATGCGCCCTTTGGGTAGTACCGCCCCCTCTGGGATGTTGATAGCGCAGTCCGTGCGGCGGTGTGGGGGTAGCTCGTCCGCTTCCCGCTCGCTGAAAACGGCTGCGAGGTCTCGGTACTCTGGCGGGACCTCGGGCTCTGGTATCTCCTGCTGCGCCGCCGCCGCTCCCCTGGGACGCGCCGCCGTCCTCTTGTGGCTGGAATTCTCGTGGGGGACCCGATGCCGTGCACCCACCGTCAAGTCGAACTTCAGGGTCCCCGCCCGCCAGTCCACCACGGGGTTGTGTTCCTTCAGCCAATCCAGGCCCAACACCGCCCGATATCCCGCTACGGGGACCTGGATCAGCCACCGCAGCTCTTGGTGGTCCCCTATGTGGATGGCGATAGGACCCACCTCCTCCCCGAAAGGTCCCCCCTGAATCGGGCTGCCGTCCATCTGGACGAAAACCAGGGGAACCTTCCGAATGCGCTTCGGTAGCCCCAAAGCCCGGGCTATCTGGGGGTGGACCATGCTGTGGTCGCATCCAGAGTCCAAAAGAGCCTCCCCCACCCAACTTAGTCCGTTCTCCGGGTTCCGGAGCTCTAAAATTACCACGTTCGGAGGTCGCGCCTCATGCTGTAGGGGTTTTCCCTCACACCGCGGGACCTGCTGCCCGGCGCCGTCTACAGCAGGTCCTGGCCGTTTCCCGTCGCCTGGGCGCTTCCCGGTTCGTTGCGGAGGTCCTCCGCCCGGCGTGCCTGCTGGGGGCGTGTCGCACCTCCCCCCTGGGAGAGCCCGCGGTCCTCCCCCCCTTGCCGTTGGCACGCTGCTGCGAAATGTCCTGACCCCCCGCATTTCAGGCACAGACCTTCCCGGCGTCTCCTTTCCCGCTCGGGGTTCGGGGGTCGTTTGGGGCGAGAGTTGTCGGGGCCCGGTCTCGGCGCCTCGGCTGACCCGCCTTTGGCCTCCCGGGGGGGTGCGGCGGCCCAACCCAGGCTGGTTTCCAGCTTGGCGACCACAAAACACCACCCCTCCAGTGTAGACAGATCTTCTTCCGTCCCCTTGATCACGGCCCATTCCCTGAGCTTCGGGTTAAGGCCCTCCCGGAAGTACTCGATTTGGGTCTCCTCGTTCCAGGAGAACACCTTGCCTGCTTCCCTCCGGAAAATGTCTATATAGTCCATAACCCCCCTAGTACCCTGTCGAAGTCCCTTGATCCGACTCTTTGCCTTGTCCTCAGCCTGGGGGTCCTGGAATCGTCGGCGGAGCGCGACCACGAAGTCCTGCAGGTCCCGAGTTGCCGGGTCGCCGCGCTCGGCCAACCCTAGGTACCACTGACCCGCCTTGCCCTGGAGACACGAGGCCACCCCCCAGACCAAGTCCTCGGAGTCCTCATACCGGTCTCCATACCTCCGGGCATGCGTCAGCGCGTGGAGGAGGAACTGCGGGAGGTCGTCCGGCGTCCCGTCGAAACGCGCCTTAAGCTCTGGGGGGGAACGTTTTGGAGAGTAGTCCGACCCCCTCCGGATCCGGGATTCTCGGCGTCCGCCGTCTCGTCCTGCTCCGCTCCACCGGCTACCAACTTGCCCAACGACGCCGTGCCGCTCCCTGCCTTGCACGTCGCTCCTGCGTTGGTCCGGCTCTCGCCGCCCCGTCGGCTCACCCGCTCCCCCGAGATCCTCTGCTGTCTCGCCTCTCCGCTGGCCGTCTCGCCTACTCGGGACTGAAAACTGCTCCGGGTCGGGGTCCGGGGCCCGCTCACCAGTGCCGGGCTCGTCCTCGTCGCTGGAGACGTCCTCACTCGACGCGATCCCCTCCGCCGTTGTATTACCAGTCCCTCCGGGCCCGGCCCGAGCTTGCTCACGGGCTTCAGCTGCCTGCAAGCGCCTGGCCAAGTCCGCCATGGCCCGCCGCAGGTCCTCTAGGGATTCCTCAGGTCCTACCGGGCGAAGCGCCTGCCTCAGCTGGGTGTCCCAGGTTGGGGCCAACCCCCCAGACCTCGGCGCGCTCCCCGCCGTGCTTGGGAACCCCATGGCCCGGTGCCTTCCCTTGGCCGCCGCTGCCGAGGGTCTCGGGGTCCCGGACAGCTGCTCCTGGCCCCCCGATTTTCGGAGGAAATCTCCCGGGGACATTAAACTCATGTTCCCGGGGTTCGTGGGGGTCGAGACCGCCCCGTTGCTTGAAAACGCCATCTCTGGATCCGTCCCGATAAGCGCTCGGATGCGATGCCGACCCTGGAGTTCGGTGGGAAGCTCTTACGATGTCGGGGACCCGCTTGCTAACTGAAAAAACAGGGTGCCCTTTTGAAGAAAACGTCACGCCAGGCCTGGTGAACGATACAACAGGAACAAGCTTTATTTCAGCAACGTGGAGTCCGCTGGTATGGAGTAAGAGCTTCCACTGAACTCCAGGTGGAAGCTCCCTTTTATACAAAACCCACCTCCTTAGGCTGTATTGCCCCACCCAGTACTTGCGGAGGGAACATGCTGATACAATCATGACTCATGCACATATGCGAGGTTTTCCGGGGTTCCTGATGGCCCATTTTCCTGGAACAAAGGGCCATCTCCGGGCCCTTGTCAAAAGGTGGAGGGGGACATTGAGGTTCTTTAGCGGCCATTGCCACCTCAACGATCGGGTGGGGCGCCCAGCTGCCGGCTTGCCTATGATCACCATGCCCTACCTCCGTGATCGCGGGCGCCTCTGATGGCGGGGTTCGGTCCGGTTCCCAAGCCACCAAGGACCGAACCACGACAAGTTCTTCCACAGCTCTCTCACTCCCATTCACCTCACAAGGTGTCTGTTCTAGGGAGTGGAGAGGAAAGGAGTTTGTAAGTCGCTTTGGGACTCCTTCAGAGAGTGAGAAGCAGGGTAAAAATAACCAAGCTCTTCTCCTCGAATCCTAGTTCTATGCATAGGATGGCTGTACCTGGCAGCAAATCAATGATACAACGCGATAACATCTGTCCAATTGTTCTTTGGTTGGGTTTCTTTGTTCTGGTTTCAGTGGCTGTAGGGAAGGCTGAAAGAAGCCTCACTGCGAGCCATTCTTCTTCATCCCTAGACGACCTAAATTGCCAGAGGTAGAAAGGGGGATCCCTGCCTCTGAGCCTCCCCCCTCCCAGTTTCCAAAGCACTCATTTGACTTTTCCTAAGATCCTCACAACTACATTTGCAGGGTGATGCTGCTCTGACCCCCAACAGTTTTCATAGCTGAGCTGAGAGCCGAAGACGACTCTTCTCAACCCGACACTTGAACCTCGAGGAATACAAAGGAAATTGAACATCATAAATCGGCAACCGTTTACCTCCCATGCCTCAGGCCCTCCACAAAGATGACAGACAACGGGCTTTTCTGTACCCCACTTTTCTCTACCCGAAGGAGTCTCAAACCCTTCCTTGACACCGTGCAGGGTAGGCGAAGCTGAGGGAACTCTGAGGAATGCCCTGCAGGAATATCTCTAAGTGAACTGTGACTAGCCCAATGTCACCTGACTGGCTGCATGTGGAGGAGGAGGAGGAATCAAACCCAGTTCTCCAGATTATACTCTACCACTCTTAACCACTTCATGGAAGAAAAATTTATTTTTATACCCTACTTTTCACTACCCAAAGGCAGCTTGCAAAAACCTTTCCCTTCCTCTCCCCACATAAGACAACCTATGAAATAGGTGGGGCTGAGAGACCTCTAAGAAAACTGTTGTGAAAACAGCTCTACAAGAATGGAGACTAGTCCAAGGTCACCCTGCTGGTTTCATGTGGAGGAGGAGCAGGGAATCAAGCCAAGCTCTCCAGATTAGATCTGCCGCTCTTCACCATGACACCTAACTGGCTCTCTCCTGTTGGATCCGGCCTGGGCTCATTTCACCCCACCTACCTGTTGGTACTGGTTGTAATTGGGCTGATTGTAGGTCGGCTGAGCCGGAGGAGGAGGAGGTGGGGGCTGAGTGTAGCTTTGGCTGTAACTGCTGTAACTCCCATAGTTGTAATTTGGAGCATAGCTACCTTGGTTGTAGCTGGATGGTGGGCTGTAGGGTTGAGTGTAGCTCTGCTGGGGGGAGTGAAGTAGAAAGGAAGAAATTAATTCCAGCCCAGGATTTTTTTAAAATTAATTTCAAATAGAGAGAGAAGCTAAGTATGACCTGTAAACACCTCTACGGCAGGGACTGCTTTGGACCAAAAGACACACAAGTCTAATGTCTGGGGATAAAATGAAAGCTTGCTGGTACCCTGGTGTTAGGGAAAAGCCACGTTTGCTTGGTACGGTTCATGGGGCTGCCTGCTTATGCTTTGGCACAAATATGCCACAGCGCGCTTCTTACAAATGGGACATAGTCGCCTCCCCTGCCCCCAAAGCCACATCCAGGACACCGTCAATTGATCTGCAGAGGCCTTCCCTGATAAGAATATAAGAAAAGCCCTGCTGGGTCAGACCAAGGAGGGTCCATCCAGTCTATATTCCTGTCTCCCACAGGGGTCAGCCAGTTTCCCTTGAGGGCCACCCACAGGCAGAAAGGCTGAGGCCTTCCCCTGATAATATAAGAGCCCCATTAGATCAGACCACGGCGGGTCCATGTAGTGGGTCCCAAGGAGGGTCCCTCTAGTCCTGCCTTCTGTCTCATACAGCAGCCAGCCAGTTCTTCTGGAGAGCTGACAGCAAGGCTGAGCCCCTCCCCTGAAGTTGCCTCCTGGGTTTCCCTGAATGTGGAGGTTCCCCTCAATCCCCATTGCTGGTAGCCATTGACAGACCCATCCTCCATGGGTCTATCTAGTGCCCTTTTAAAGTTGCCTACTGCCACTGACCATCGCTATATCCCGTCACCAATCTTGTGTTTTAATAACTCTTCGTGTACAGAAATATTTCCTTTTTTCCTGTCTTTTCAACTGGATGGCCAGCTCTTTTTTGTGTTTTTAAACAGAACTTATGGTCCGAGTTATGTACTTGCTTCCTAAAATGCACGAGGAGTCAGGCAGGGCTAATGGACAACAGCCCAATCCTCTTTTGCACATGGCAATTATGAAAGAGGAAATATGCAAGGGTTTTTTGGGGGGGGAGGGGGGAAGAAGCCACTGAGACCTCTTTAGTATTGCCTCAACTCCCTTTGCCCAACAGTACCTACCTGTGGCCCTGGGTTGTAAGAACTGGGAGGGGCATTAGTGGGAGGGGCGGGGGCAGGAGGGGCGGGGGCAGGAGGGGCGGTGCTGTTGCTCTTGTAGGCGTTCTGGTTCCGAGCGGGGCTATAGTTGCTGGGCTGCTGGTTGTTGCGGTTGTAGTTCCCTCGACTGTTGACGCTGCCACCACTGCCATTGTTGTTGCCGTCCCGGTTTCCGCTGCCCCAGCGGCTCTGGCTGTAGTCGTTGCCCCTGTTGAAGCCTAAGTCAAAGAAGCCACAGTTGGCAAGTGGAAACAGAAGCCGTGTGCCAATGCTACCGATATAGAGGTCAGCCCTCACTTTCTCTGCCCCTCCCACCTTTATCATCATCATTATATGCAGCTTGTATACTGCTCCTCTCCGCAAATGGGCTTGGGACAGTTCACAACAGTAAAATAAAACAATCAATAAAACAATTAAAACAGCCCAGGGTGGCTCGTCTGACCTCGACCAGGGCCAGGGCTTTCTCCATCCTGGCCCCCCCAGAAGAAATCAGGATCCTGCTGGAGTTAAAAACAGTTCCACAGGGCCAAGAAAATGGAGCTCTTCCAGCAGGCTTTCAGTGGAGGCAAATGAAGCAATTCCACCAATCAGAGCCCAGAGGCCCCGCCCACCACCAACTACCAAACCAAACAACATGAAATACCAAGCTGACAAATCATAGTGTTATAGTTAAATGTTATACACTATTGTTACGAGCTCTACTATTAGAAATATTGTATCTTATCAGTTATTATAGGTTCTCAATGACAACATTCTTTATATTGTACCATGAATTTCCCTGTAAACAGCCCTGAGTCACAAAGGAGGGTGGTGGAATTAATGAATTAATGTATGAATTAATGAATTAATTAAAACATACATACTAAAATTAACAATGAGCTGCCAGCAACTAACAAAGCACCCCCCCGCGCCCATCCACCTGGCCTGCAGGGTCAGTAATGGGTCCTCAGCCTCTGTTCTCCCTCCCATCAGTTCAGCCCCACCCTAAGGTCTCAGAGCAGGTAATGCTAGAGAAGCCATGTTGGATCAGGGCAGTGGCTCATCTAGTCCACGGCCACTTCCCACAGCAGTCAGAGTGGGAATCACTGCAGCACCCACAGGCCATGTTCCTAGCATTGGAGGGCTGCACCATGGTTCCTTCCCTCACACACCGAGACCAAGGTCTGACCCGCTGAGACATTCACAAGACTCCACCAACATCACCCTTGCTAGAGAGAGGGCGGAACCATGCCCTGCTTGGCACTGACCAAACAACCTCAGCTGTGGCTCATGCAAGCCCATTTCAAACACAGCTTCATATCTGGGACTGCTGTCGATCCTGAACCTTTGCTTATATATTCCAGCATGTTTTGTTCAGTAGCAGAACATCTGACTGGCATATAGAAAGTCCCAGGTTTTATTGGTGGCATACAGCTTGGTGGCATAGTTAAAAGCGGCAGCCTCCAATCTGGAGTTCCTGGGTTTGATTCTGCATTCCTCCTCCACATGCAGCCATCTGGGTGACCTTGGGCCTTCTACAGTTCTGTCAGAGCTCTCTCAGGCTCACCTGCCTTACAGATGATGTCTGTCAGGGGGGGAGGAAGGGAAGGCGACTGGAAGCCGCTTTGAGACTCCTTTGTGTAGTAAAAAGCAGGGTGTGAAAACCCCAACTCTTCTTCTTCTCTATTAGAAAAAGCTCAGGTGATGGCAACAACTGTTGCTGGTTTGAACAGTGCAGACCTTGACAAGCCAGGGATGTGACCCAGTCGCAGGCAACATCATCTGTTTGAGTGGGAAATTGGAAGCAGAGTTCCTTTCCCTTGCTTCCCCAGCCGCCCCACCCCATGAATGCAGGCTGCAGACAAGCCAACACCAAGAAATTCCATTTGGCCAGACATACCTCCGCCACCGCCGCCACCGCCGCCGCCGCCGCCACCGCCCCCTCCTCCTCCTCCTCGGAATCCTCCACCCCCAACGGAGCCGCTGCCGCCACGGTTCTGGAAGCCGCCTCGGTTTCCTCCCGCCGGGCCCCGGTTGTCGAAGCGCTGGAAGCCGCCGCCGCCGCCTCCTCCTCCTCCTCCTCGGCCCCGGAAGCTGCTTGCCCCGCCGCTGCCCCGGTTGTCGAAGCGCTTCTCGGGCGGGGGGCCGGCCTTCTTGCCTTCCTCGTTGTACTGCCTCACCAGCTTCTCGGCTTCGTCCTGCTGCAGTTCGATGTAGACCACTGAGTCCAGAAAGTCGCCCGCATCAGGGAGCGTGAAGTTGGCTGAGGACAGAGAGAACGCAAAGAGGGGGAGAGATGCCTGTCAGCCATACACAGGGCACCAAACACAACGAGAGAGCACAATTTGGTTCCAGGGCTCCCAAAAGGGGGGGGGGGGGAGTGATAGAGAACAGGCGGGGAGAAGATAGCGATATGCCAGACCAGACGCCTGTGTCCAAGGTGACATGCTCCCTTCCTGCTAGGCTACTGTCCGGGCGGGAGAGATAACACTGCAGGAATTCCTAATGTAGTGCCCACCAGTTGTTTTTCGAAAGTGGGCAAAGCCAGGTGGGGCTTTTGTTCAGGAAAGCTTCTGATGGACTGTTGGGGAACTGAATGGCTGTGCAGATTTTTCAAACCATTGCTTGGAAAGCAGCTGCCACCACAGCTGGACAGCAAAACAGACAGAAAGTGGATTATTCCGCACAAGTCAAAGAGCCCCTGGTGAAGCTACTGCAGCTGGGGGTGGTGTGGAGAGCAGCCTCAACAGTGGGGAAGCCTAGGGAATCTGAGGATTTGCTCCGGCTGTTGGAAACCTTTGTGAGGATCTCAAGGGAAGGGCTCCAGCCCCACTTGACCTGCCTCTGTCTCAAAGAAAGGCTAAGACTGGCCACTACGATGTGAGAAGGGTTCCTCCCGGAAGAGTACCAGACCTTGCCTCTCTGCAGAGGCCAAACCCCACAGTCTTGCTGGATTTAGTGGGATTTGCAATGGCGCTAGCAAGCAGAGAACTGGGCTGTGAGGGCACAGACATATTAGAAGTCAGAGGCATGATGCAGGCTTTCTGTGCTGTGCAGTGCAGTTTGGGTGGAAAGATTTCTGCCAGAGAGGGAAACACAACTGCAAGGTTGGTGTAATGATTAAGAGTGGCAGCTTCTAATCTGGCCAGCTTTGATTCCCCACTCCTCCACATGCAGCCTTGGGCCAGTCACAGCCCTCATAGCGCTGTCCTGACCAAGTAGTCCTGTCAGAGCTCACTTGGCCCCACCTCCCTCACAGGGTGTCTGTTGTAGGGAGAGGAAAGGAAGACAATTTCAAGTCGCTTTGAGATTCCTTTGTATTGTAAAGCAGGGTATAAAAATCAACTCTTCTTCTTGTGCAAGGATCCCCAACAGAGCGCTCGGGGTACTGCTCGCTACCTCCTTTTCTAGTGCCCACCAGTGATTTTAGAAAGGGGCTTTCCCCTGTCAAAGCTCCTGACTGGCCACTGTGAGACTGGACAGGCAGTGCCTGTTTTTGAAAACATTGCCCTGGTAGCAGCTGCCACTGTAGTCTGAGGATCAAGACGGCATAACAGAAAGTGGGCCACAGCAGCTGTTCTGTAGCTGGATCAGCCTCCCCAAACTGCCTTTTGTGGCTTTGCCCACCAGCCTGTTGTCAGCATTCCAAAGGGCCATGTGGGCTCAGAAGGGCTGGGGACACCTGGCCTTGTGTATTCTTACTTTGGTATGGGGGAGGGACAGAAGGGGAAGTGTTCACACTGACTGGGGGGGTGAGGAGCAGAGAAGGTGGGAGAAAGAAAGACAAGGGAGAAAACTGAAGGATTACAAGGAGGGGTGTGTGTGAACTATTGCCTCAATAATTACCGTTCAGGCACTGTTTCCCCTGTGTCATGTGTGCACGTGTGACCTCCACCCCGCCTCTTCTCCCCTGCAGGACCCTACCTTTCATTTCTAACACTGCGTGATCAGGCACATCCTTCCCTTCCTCATCAGTGCGCTTGATTGTTCGGTCTTTTAAATCATCGTCCGTGGGACAAATTACAATGGCCTTGCGCTGGAAACCTTCAAAGGGGCGCATTTTTCGCCTCTGGGCAGATCCGTAAACGTTGGTCTGGCGACAAAGAAGGAGCAGAAAAACTGCTTGTTACTTGGCAGTTTGGCAGCTGTTAATATATATTTTTATTATTTATTTAAGAGCAGGGCAGTCTAATGGAAGTGAGGACATGAGACGTGTCGCCTCTCCAGCTGCACGCATACATGGAAGGATGCTCCTGCTTCAGTAGCTACAGGTGAATGCCCTCAAGTGGCCTCTAGCCTACCTTTTAAGGCTCTCCACTCCCAGTTGAAGAAATAAATAAATGTCCCTTTTCAAAGGAATAAACAGATCACAGGCACCCCAGTGTGCTGCATCCTTTTGCAATTCAAATAAGGTTTCCTAAGAAAACAAGAGTCCCTTTGTTCAGAAAGGGAAAGCCATTTCCATTTTGAAGAGGAAGCTGACAAAACAGCTTTGGACAGCTTGAATATAATAATTTCTCTTGTTTAAATGGCAGGCTATTAAACCTTTGAGTGGTACAGCCAGGCAGAAGGTGATAGGAAAGACTTCCACCTAAGACCCTGGAAAGCCATAAAGTGGGGCTGGAAAGCCATAAAGTGGAAGAACCTCTGCTATATATGCAGAAGGTCCCAGGTTCAATTCCTGGGATCAACAGTTTAAAGCAGGAGGTGACGAAGACCCTGGGGAGCTGCTGCCAGTCTGAGCAGACAATACTGGCTTTGATGGACCCAGAAGCTGAGGCAGTTTCATGTGTTCGCCAGAATTACAGAGGCCTTGTGAGTGAACCTGATACTCTTCCCAGGCCTAATTTCAGCTAAAGAACCACCCCTGCTGGTATCAAACCAATAGGTCCGATGCTTCTAGCAGTCCAATGTTGTTGGTCTTGAACTGGTTGAGAGCTGGCTCAGTGTAGCAGTTAGCAGCAGCATCTAATGTGCCGAACTGGGTTTGATTTCCCACTCCTGCTCATCCGTATGCAGCTAGTCCCAGTTCTCGCAGAGCTCTCAGCCCCACCTAGTTCACAGGGTGGCTGTTGCAGGGAGAGGAAGGGAAACAGCTCTGGGACTCCTTCAGGTAGTAAAAACAGGGGTGCAAAAACTCAGTTCTTCTTAAAAGTGACACTGGACTCAAACCTTGTCCTATTGCTTCAGACCAATACAGGGATGCAGCTGAATCTACACATTATTATGACCTCAATGGCCTTGCTCATTTCAGAAGTAAAGGAGGAAGATAAAGCACACCTTTTGTCCACACTCACACAGCCTGGTCAGCCGGCAGGAGACTGACCGGTTTGTCATGGTGCTTTTTGGAAGAACGCTGCCTGGGCACAGCCCCCTGGTGGCACGAAAGAGTTCAGTACCTGATCAAGAATGTAGTTGCGCTTCTTCCGGGCTGCGATTTGGATCAGGCGGTTCAGGCACTGCGTGGCTTGCTGGATGAGGACGTCCCAGCGGCCGGCATAGTTGCGCTGGCGTCGAAGTCCCATTACCTGAGAAGACAAGGGCAGGCTTGGTTCAGGGAGCATTAACGACTGGATGGTAGGGGTACCCGGGAGGGGGGGGGGCATTTGAATAGGTGAACTCAACCTGTGTTCTGTGAGCAAGGTATCAGCCTCAGTGTCAAGAAGAGTTGGTTTTTATACCCTGCTTTTCACTACCTAAAGGAGTCCCAAAGCGGCTTACGATCGCCTTCCCTTCCTCTCCCCTCAACAGGCACTCTGTGAGGTCAGTGGGGCTGAGAGTGCTTTGAGAGGACTGTTCTGGCCCAAAGTCACCCAGCTGGCTGCACCAAAACCTGGCTATCCAAAATAAAGATCGCCACTCTGGATCTCCAAGTGAGAAAACAAACCTTTGTGACTAGATCTAAGAACTTTAACCTGTCTTGAACCCATTACACTCTCTGAAAACATTACACTTGCAGATTTTGCTGAAACCATTATTCTGTTATACTTCTAAATAAAGTATTTAAGAGACAATAGCTGTATTATTGAGAGTATAAGGCCTCCTTTTATCTCAGAGCCAACGTGACGCATTGGCCATTCTGTCATCCTAGCAAATGCAACTGAGTGAACTTTTTGTGTTCAGCTAAGAAGCCTAAGGTGAAAGGCTCCTGGAGCAGCATAATATGTGGCACTACAGAGAGGTTCCTTGACAGTTGCTATCTATAAGGCACGGGTGGCCAAACGGTGGCTCTCCAGATGTCCATGGACTACAATTCTCATGGGACCTGGAGAGCCACCATTTGGCCACTCCTTCTAAAAAGCAAAGATATCACAGGTCTGAAAAGAGAGTTGAGTTTGTTTCATCTGCAAGAGCTGAGTAGGCGATGAGGAGCCGCAATGCATGAGAGGAACATTACCCTCATTTTGTCCATGATGGCATTTGTCCCCAGAATGTTGTACTTCTTAGCCGGATTGGCTGCCGCGTGCTTGATGGCCCACGTGGTCTTCCCAGCAGCAGGAAGCCCCACCATCATCAGGATCTGAAAGGCGCATCCAGAAGACAGTAGGGATTTTTAAAAGACACCCTCTCAAAACCAGTTTTTCACAAGGGGGGGAGTGTCCTCACAGCACAGACCAAGTAACGGAACTAGAAGGGAGGCATCTCGGCCCCACCCTGGAGGCGTGCTCCACCCTGCCTCGTCAGCCACTGCTGACAGTCAAGTCTCAAGCTCACACATGTTCCATTCCCTTTCCAGAGAGGAGAAAGCAAAGGTGGGTCACTGAGAACCTGAGGATGGGAAGGACCACTGCTATTAGTCTGCAGGTCCTGCATATCTGAAACACCACCTCTATCTATACTCTCCAAAAAGAACTCCGTTCTTTGAATACCAAGGTGGTCCCTGGCCCAAGGAGATACCTCTGGCCTCATTTTCTGTCCTGGCCCCTACCTGATGGAATGAGCTCCTGAAGCACATCAGGGCCCTGTCAGAATTAGCACAATTTTGCAGGGCCTGTAAGATGGAGCTCTTCCGCCAGGCTTTTGGTTGGGGACAAATCTAACATCTATTTACCTACCTATTTGTGACCCTGCCGACTCATGGGTCCAAATAATCCTTAATTTCTGGGGAAATTCAGCACCCACAATCAACACTTTATGACAGTATTGTTGCTGTTTAAACCTGCCACAGTTTATTTGACTCACAATTTTAAATTTAATTTTATCTGTAGTAATTCCGTATTTTACATTTTTGCACATTGCCCAGAGTCAGCTTGCTGGGAGAGCCAATAACCTAAACACTAACTAGGGCAAACCTTGCTTAGCTTCCAAGTTCACCAGAAATGGGGTTGGACAGGCAAGAGTTGGTGGATGAGGTGAAGGGGGTGGGGACCCTAGGAGGAAGTGACCATGTCCTCATAGAATTCTTTTTGAGATGGGGAGCCAAGGAAGCTTGTAGCCAGACGCAAATGTTGGATTTTCGTAGGGCAAACTTTAATAAACTCAGAGACATGATGAGTGTCATACCATGGACGAGAATGCTGGAAGGGAAGGGAGCATGTGAAGGGTGGGCGCTACTCAAACAAGAGCTATTGCATGCTCAATCAATGACTATCCCAGAAAGACGAAAACACTGCAGGAGCTCTAAGAAGCCTATTTGGATGAACAGAGAACTTCAAGAGGAACTAAGAAAGAAAAGGAAAATGTTCAGGAAATGGAGGGAAGGACAGAGCTCTAAAGAAGAGTACCTACAGGTTACTAGGCACTGTAGATCAATCATCAGAAAGGCCAAAGCTGAGAGTGAGCTAAGATTGGCCAGGGAAGCCCATTGTAACAAGAAAAGATTTTTCAGTTATGTGAGGAGCAAACGTAAAGGAGGCAATAGGCCCACTGTTGGGTGCGGATGGACAAACTCTAACGAAAGATGCAGAGAAAGCAGAAAGGCTTAGTGCCTATTTTACATCTGTTTTTTCCCACAGGTCAAAGTGTTTAGGCACATCTAGAGATGGCCGTAGCCAAAGGATAGTGTCTGGGTGGCAAGTTAACATGGATAGAGAGGTTGTCGAGAGGCATTTAGCTGCACTGGATGAGTTCAAATCCCCTAGTCCGGATGAAATGCACCCGAGAGTACTCAAAGAACTTTCCAGAGAACTTGCACAGCCCTTGTCCATCATCTTCGGAACCTCTTTAAGGACTGGAGATGTCCCGGAGGACTGGAAAAGAGCAAACGTTATTCCGATCTTCAAAAAAGGGAGGAAGGATGACCCGGGAAACTACAGACCAGTGAGTCTGACCTCTGTTGTGGGGAAGATAATGGAGCAGACATTAAAGGGAGCAATCTGCAAACATCTGGAGGACAATTTGGTGATCCAAGGAAGTCAGCATGGATTTGTCTCCAACAGGTCCTGCCAGACCAACCTAGTTTCCTTTTTTGACCAAGTAACAGGTTTGCTGGATCGGGGAAATTCGGTTGATGTCATTTACTTGGATTTTAGTAAAGCTTTTGACAAGGTTCCCCATGATGTTCTGATGGATAAGTTGAAGGACTGCAATCTGGATTTTCAGATAGTTAGGTGGATAGGGAATTGGTTAGAGAACCGCGCTCAAAGAGTTTTTGTCAATGGTGTTTCATCAGACTGGAGAGAAGTGAGTAGCGGGGTACCTCAGGACTCGGTGCTCGGCCCGGTACTTTTTAACATATTTATTAATGATCTAGATGAGGGGGTGGACTATTCATTAAGTTTGCAGATGACACCAAATTGGGAGGACTGGCAAATACTCCAGAAGATAGAGACAGAGTTCAACGAGATCTGAACACAATGGAAAAATGGGCAAATGCGAACAAGATGCAATTTAATAAAGATAAGTGTAAAGTTCTGCATCTGGGTCAGAAAAATGAAAAGCATGCCTACTGGATGGGGGATACGCTTCTAGGTAGCACTGTGTGTGAACGAGACCTTGGGGTACTTGTGGATTGTAAACTAAACATGAGCAGGCAGTGTGATGTAGCGGTAAAAAAGGCAAATGCCATTTTGGGCTGTATCAACAGGGGCATCACATCAAAATCACAAGATGTCATAGTCCCATTGTATACGGCACTGGTCAGACCACACCTGGAGTACTGTGTGCAGTTCTGGAAGCCTCACTTCAAGAAGGACGTCGATAAAATTGAAAGGGTACAGAGGAGAGCAACGAAGATGATCTGGGGCCAAGGGACCAAGCCCTATGAAGATAGGTTGATGGACTTGGGAATGTTCAGCCTGGAGAAAAGGAGGTTGAGAGGGGACATGATAGCCCTCTTTTAGTATTTGAAAGGTTGTCACTTGGAGGAGGGCAGGATGCTGTTTCTGTTGGCTGCAGAGGAGAGGACACGCAGTAATGGGTTTAAACTTCAAGTACAACGATATAGGCTAGATATCAGGGAAAAAATTTTCACAGTCAGAGTAGTTCAGCAGTGGAATAGGTTGCCTAAGGAGGTGGTGAGCTCCCCCTCACTGGCAGTCTTCAAGCAAAGGTTGGATACACATTTTTCTTGGATGCTTTAGGATGCTTAGGGCTGATCCTGTGTTGAGCAGGGTGTTGGACTAGATGGCCTGTATGGCCCCTTCCAACTCTTTGATTCTATGATTCTATGATTCTATAATGGGTTTAAACTACAAGTTTACAATGATATAGGCTAGATATCAGGGGGAAAAATTTCACAGTCAGAGTAGTTCAGCAGTGGAATAGGCTGCCTAAGGAGGTGGTGAGCTCCCCCTCACTGGAAGTCTTCAAGCAAAGGTTGGATACACACTTTTCTTGGATGCTTTAGGATGCTTAGGGCTAGTCCTGCGTTGAGCAGGGGGTTGGACTAGATGGCCTGTATGGCCCCTTCCAACTCTATGATTCTATGATTCTATCCAAGTCAGAACGTAATGTTTTTTATTCTTGGTGCATTCTGAGACCATCTCCTTCTCGCAAAGGGTAAAGGTTTGGACAAAGCTGACAGCCTTCCCCCACCCAGAGATGATCGAGAACAGCCCGAGTCTTGCTCAGCCAGACAGCTTCCTTCAGAAATCTTACAACCTGAAGAAAACCTCCTATGCAGAGGCTGGGCAGTAAAGAACACTACTGATGTTGTGTTGAGGCCTGTCATCCTCCAAACCTCTTTGCTAGACAAAGATCTCATATCAAGTCTAATCAGACATCAAGTTCATACATTAATATTTGCAGGGGAGACACTCTCTCCCCTCTGCAAACTGCCTACACCAGCCTCGCTCAACTTTTTTACCACTGAGAACCCCCTGAAACATTCTTCAGGCTTCAAGAAACCCCAGGAAGTGGTGCCATCTTGCAGAACATGGTTGGGAAACACACCCACCTGGGGCCCTTCCCCTTCCCAACCCCTCCAGGCCCGTCATTGGCCATTTCGGGAGGGAAGGGCAGGTTGACATGCCCATATATGGTTATAACACCTGATAAATGTTCAACAAGATAAATGTTCAACAATATGTTAAATACATATACAAATGTTAATTCACTCCCACCCATTCAGGAAAAATATCAGAACAGACAGCACTAAAGGCCCTGGGAGAGCCCCAACCTCCACTTCCCTGGACACCTACTTCACATTCCCCTTTGTTCTTTGGTCCAATTGTCCCCCGGACTCGCTCTGAGAGGGGAAGATGCTGGATGAAGGTGAAGCCAGGTGGAACGGGGAAGTAGGCGTCCTCTCTCTGGCCGAAGTTGAACTCAATGGCGCAGTTCTTCACCAAGACATGAGGGAAGAGTGCATGTCCACCCAAAGTCTCTTTCCGCACCCGGTATGCCACCCCAAGCCACTTTCCATTCTTCATGAAGGACATTTCAATGTCATCGCCGCACTCAAAATCCTAAAGGGAAGGGAGGTCAGACAACAAACATGACTGCTGGGATTGCATCTGCAGGACCAGCGTCTATGTCTGAAGAAGTGTGCATGCACACGGGTTATGTCCAGAATTAATCCTTGTGGGTGCTGTGGGACTCAAAGATACCCCCCCCCGGCGCACATACACATGCCGAGCACATTGGCCTCCTAACACTGACTTCCTAACAGACAGTCGTTCAAACTTTCTCACATTGGAGAATCCCACTTCCTAACAGGCAAGTCTTTCAGAATTTGGAAATTCCACAGGCAGTCTTTTAGAATTTCTCACATCGAAGAAGCCCCCAACTCAACAGAAGAGAACAAACTATAGCTCCCAAAACAAACCACAAGCAAGGCTAACCACGAGGCAGGTGATGACATCATTCTCAGTGAAGGTTTCGCCGTAGTTTTCAAACTTGCAGTTGGTGGATTTTTTCCCAGTGCCTCCGTAACCGTAAGAGTAAAGCTCTTCACCTAAGTAGACAAAAGAAGGTGTCTGAGGTTCTGCGGTGGCATTGTGCAGCGGACTGAAAAGTCCCAGTGTACTTTTTAAAATGAAAACATCAGCTATCTTCTTACATAAAACAAAGTACATTAAAAAACAGTTCAGAACTGCTAATAATCAGATGAGGTCATAAATAAAACTGTCTTTGGCCTCCTAAAGATCAAAAAGTATGGAGGCCAGGCACACCTCCCTGGGGAGGTTGTTCCATAATTGTGATGCTGCCACCAAAAAGGCCCTCTCCAACGTTTGACTTACGAAGATTCTCACAGTTAGTCAGAACTAAAGTTGCAGACTTTTGATTGACAGGGAAGTCAGGAGGGCCCCTGCCTGTGGTTTTAATTCTCAGGTAGGAACATATAAGAGAACACAATCCTTCAGATACCCCAGTCCCAAACCATGTAGGGGTTTAAAGTAGAAACACTGTTTTTTTTGTACCCCACTATTCGCCACCCAAAGGCGTTTCAAAGCAACTTACAATCGCCTTCCCTTCCTCTCCCCACAACAGACACCTTGTGAAGTAGGTGAGTCTGAGACCTCAGAGAACTGTGACTGGCCCAAGGTCACCCAGTGAAAGAATAAATGGGATTTTAAAACTCCAGCTTGTTTAGCTTAGCAATGGAACTCCAGCAGAAGAAGAGTTGGTTCTTATACACCGCTTTTCTCTACCCGAAGGAGTCTTCCCTTTTCTCTCCCCACCACAGATACCCTGTGAGGTGGGTGAAGCTGATAGAGTCCTGAAATTGCTGCTTGGTCAGAACAGCTTTATCAGTGCTGTGATGAGCCCAAGGTCACACAGTTGGCTGCAGGTGGAGGAGCAGGGAATCAAACCCAGCTCGTCAAATTAGAAGTCCACACTCCTAACCACTACACCAAGCTGGCTCACAAGGGATGTGGTTTCCAAGACATAAGTAGTCTCCATGAGTAAAAACAGATGCACGGCCTCCCCCTTGCCCCCATTCTGTGTCTTACCTAACTGTGTGCTGCAGGAATCCAGGGACCAACCGATCCGCACAACATGAGGATCAGGTTCAGTGGGAGGAAGGTGCTTGACAGAGATCTCTTCGTTGATCTAGGAGCAAAGAGGGCAGCCACTGAGAGGTACTGTGACATGCCAGGAATGGATTTATAATAACTGGCCTTGAATTACTGGAAAAGGGTACGCTTAAGGCAATGTTCCAAGTTCTAAGAAGATGGGCAATGTAAACTTGACACACGTTTCAGGAATGCCCCTTTTTATGTATTAATAAATAAATATCTTTAAACCACTCCTGAGGAGTGGATTAAATAAAAGGGTAAGGGCTGTTGGGGAGGTGTTAGGGCGGGCCCTGTCCGGGATAAAAACTTGGAGGGGCCAATCAGGAGCCGCAAAGCTCCTGATCACTTCGCCATCGCCAGTTGAGACTTTTTTCTACTACTCTTCTTCAAGATGGGCAGCCGTGCATCAGTCTGTAGCAGCAGAAAAGAGGAGGAGGCCAGGAGCATCTTAAAAACTAACACAATTTGCAGCAGAGTAAAAACTTTCACGAGTCGCTTCTTACTTTTTCCGCTAAGGAAAGCTCATCCTCTGCCACAAACTGCGTTAGTCTTTAAGATGCTCCTGGCCTCTTTCTCTTTTCTCCAGTAAGACTGAAGAATATGGCTGCCCATCATGAAGAAGGGAACAGTGACATCTGAAAGCTCCTCTCCTGCCAGCAATCATGTCAGCCTTTCAGGTGCTCCTGGACTCTGGCCGTTTTCTCCTGTTACAGACAAACTAACAAGGCTGGCTATCTTGATGGAGTCAATCCATCCCATGTTTGGTCTTCCTTTGTTGCTTAGCACTCTTCCTAGCACAACTGACTTCCCAGTGAATACTGTTTTCTCATAACAGGAACAAAGTACAATAGCTGAATCTTTTTTGCTTCTAGGAAAAGTTCAGGCTGGATTCAGAATCCACTGAATTGTCTTTCTGGTGCTCCATGGCACTGGAAAAACTTTCATTCAATGCCACATTGCAAAAAAAAATTTTTTTTTTTGGCACAAATATTTGTGTGTGATTAAGACCCGCAAAACTGAAGCAAGGAGGAAACCTCAAACTAAGGAGTGCCTTTTCTCATTCTCGCAAACAGTGGCTTCACTGCCAACAACATCATCATCATAGTAATAATCCTTATCCATGGTTCCTTTATATACTTGTGAAACAGCCTGGGGAGGTGGAACGTGTTCAGCTGTCCAAGTTGGAATAGAGCCATTCAGGCCCTGATTGGCCCTGCCCCTACAGCTCTCGCCCCCTGTCCCTGGACTCTAGCATCTTTGCTCTCAGATGCACCTCAGTGCCTGGAGCCAGCAGCAGGTAAGGGCAGAGGGCCCTGGGCAAAGGGCCGTGGTGGACGGCCTGCTAACGAGGGCCTCTTGGCCTGCTAGGCTGGGCCTGCGAATGAGGGCCTGTCACCCAGCTGACTGCCTGCTAAAGAGCTCTGTCCCGGGCCTGCTGACGAGCTGCCCAGCCCCCACCCGCCCCACTTGATCCAGCTGCGAACAGCAGCCCAAAGCCACCTTAAGCTGCCTGGCCGGGGGCCAAGGGAGGGGACCCTTTCAAGGCCCATTCTTAGGAACGGGCTTTGAAGCTAGTAATAATATTTTTTTATTTATATAACATAAAAATATACAAAACTCAAAATTTTAAACTGTGCCCCTGACTAAAATTCCAGTGGGGGAGGTTGTGGCTGGAGCTGACCTTCAGCATTCCTTCTCTCTTCCTCCTCTAGTGGTGAGGCCAGCCTTATATGGCAAATTTTAGGCCTCAACTCTTAGCCTGGTGAAACAGCTGTTTTGCAGGCCCTGTAGAACTGGTTTAGGTGCCACAGTGCCCTGATCTTTTCTGGGAGGTCATTTCACCAGGGCCTTGGCCTTGGTTGAGGCCACGTTTACCTCTTTCAGGCCAGAGAAGAAGAGTTGGTTTTCTCTACCCAAAGGAGTCTCAAAGCGGCTTACATTCACCTTCCCTTTCCTCTCCCCACACCAGGCACCCTGTGAGGGAGGTGAGGCTGAGAGACTCCTGATAATACTGAAGAAGAGGAAGAGTTGGCTCTTATATGCCACTTTTCTCTACCTGAAGAAATCTCAAAGCAGCTTACAGTCGCCTTCCCTTTCCTTTCCTCTCCCCACAGTAGACACCCTGTGAGGTGGGTGAGGTTGAGAGAGCCCTGATATTATTGCTTGGTCAGAACAGCTTTATCAGTGCTGTGGCAAGCCCAAGGTCACCCAGCTGACTGCCCTTACCTTCATCTCAAAGCAGACCCTCCCTCGCCAGACTCCATACGTGGCTCGTGCTCCTGACCACAAATAAGCAAACCCCTCTATAGTCAGAGGGTAGCCGCTGTATCGGTCCCGGGCAACTTTGAAATGCAGGTCACAATTATCTGGAAGGGAAGAACAAAACAAAAACAAAGAGAGGATCTGAAAAAGGGTTTGTGGCAGCAAAACCCACCACCTAAAGCATCACAAGGATTATGGCTTGGAAGTCAATGCATCTGCACTGATTTTCATCCAGCTTTTCTCCATCCAGCTGGGACTCCAAGGGTTCCTCTTCTGCTTTTCTAATAACAATCTTGTGAGGCAGGCCAAGGCAGGAGGTTGTGATGGGCTCATGTTCACCCAGTGAGCTTCCACTGCAGGAAGAGAGGATTCAAAGCAGGGTGGCCCAGACTCCCAGTCCAGCACTTTCTCCAGGACACCATGCTGGATCTCAGTTGATGTGCATCTTGGAGGGATAAACGCTACAAATGTTATCAGATTCCCAAAGGGTACCACTGAACGCATTTCTCAATAGGGGCTGGTTCACAAAGTACCAAATACATGGCAATCAATGACGCAGCAGCTGGTTTAGAATCTAGCAGGCCTAGCTCCATCAGGTGGATTAAAAATAAAAATTGGTAATGGTTTAGCCACAGGCCGCTCTTTTGAAATACACCTGAGGTGAAGCAGCCCTGCGAAGGCTCACAAACTCACATCCATCCTTCTCCCAGGCTGGATGTGGATACAAAGAATGCAGGCTTCTCGGAAATGCAATGCCAGCTGCTTGGCCTTCATAAGCTCTCCAGGACCAGAAGATAGAGGGAAGCAGAACTCAGAGGATGATTAAATAAAGGCTCCTCGATCCTTTTGAGACATTGGGCACCTTTGGAATTCTGGCACAGCCACAAAACAGCTGATGCAGCTCACCTTCAGCCACCCAATGAAGAACGACGTTCTTAAAAATCTGCACATCCAATAAGAATACTCGCCAGGCAAAGGCCTTCTGGCAACACTCACTTTCCAAAAAACCACTTGTGGGTAGGGCTGTGCTCTTCGGCATGGTTCGGCCACCTCAACAATCACCGAAGCCCAAGATGGCCAGCGCAGCGGAGAGGAGGTAGTGGCACACCAGCTCTCCACCCCTCTTTCCTGTGCTACTGGCCTCCTACATGGCGCTTTGGGCTTTGGTGACTGCTGAGACAGTCGAACCACGGCAAAACGCACAACCCTAGGTGCCAAGAAAACAACTGGTGGGCTCCATGGCACCCACTCGGCACCACCCTGGGGAGCCATGACTTACCCTGTGAGGTAGATGAGAGAGCCCCGATATGACTGCTCTGTGAGAGCAGAGCTGTGATGAGCCCAAGGTCACACAGCTGACTGCATGTAGAGGAGCGGTGAATCAAACCCAGCTTTCCAGATTAGAAGCCGCACATCTTAACCAGTACACCAAGCAGGCAGGGTATCCAACTGCAGAAAAGGACACCTGTCCCCTGGTGGCCAAATCACAGCGAGCCATTGGGGCACAAAGAGGCATCCAATGAGATGCTTCCTCTCAATGCAGACTAAGAGGAGAACCAGCATGGGACAGAACGGGCAGCACGTGGCTGCTGTTTCAGAGACTCACAGGTGTCGATGGCCACCAGTGCTTCATCGAAATCTTCCTCATCATCCTCTGCGGGCGGCTGAGGAGATCGGCCCCTGGAAGAGAGAGAGAGAGCACAAATGTGGGCCCTGTTCATCCATGGGAGGGGGGCCCAAGAGACAGCCTGCAAAGCAATTGGCTCTCCAATCCTGAGTCACTCAGTGACCGGCTGGAATTAGACAGGCTAAAAAATACAAATGGGGATATACACAGTGTGTAACAGTTATACAAAAGAACAAACTCCACTGTGGAAAGACAACACAACAAGAAGTGGTACAATGTGAAGAAAAGCTTTTATCAAATGCTTTGAAAGCACGAACAATACATTGAAATAATCCAGAGATTAGTTAACAATCTGTAGGAAGGCAACTAGAAATTCAAAAATCCAAATGAGGAACTGGCGAATCTTGCACTTTGCTTGGAAATGCTTCTGCAGTGGACTCCAACATAAACTTTGCGGCATAAGTGCCTGGAGGCCTCTAGATAATGTTCACAGTCTAAGGCATTTCTTCATAGTTTAATTGCAGAGTGACAAACCTTCAAACTAAAAGATCGTAAGGATTCCAGAGGCAGTCCTCCAGCTTGTTGTGTTTCTGATTCTGTGAAGATTCAAGGGGTGGCAGGTTACAGTGGATGAGCAATAGGGTTAGAGCTGGAAGGGACCTCCTGGGTCATCTAGTCCAATGCCCTGCACCCGTAGGGTTCTGAGCGTCCTGCATAGTGCAGGGGGTTGGACTAGATGACCCAGGAGGTCCCTTCCAGCTTTATGACTCTGTGTTGTTTGTTCTTTTGGAATTAGACAAGCTGGTTGCTGCTCATGAACAAAAGCTAGAATTTACAGGCAAACTGTAAATTTAAACCCTGACCTCAAATCACTTCAGGGTAAGAAATGAAGGCTACGGTGGTGAACAAGAAAAGGAACTGATTTTTCACATTCCAAATTAAACCCTGACTTGGATGATCTCGGCAGCTAAGCAGATTTGGCCAGCCTCAGAAAGTACACAGTCAGGAGACCACCAAGGCTCAAGAAGTGGGCTAAACTGAATAAAATGAAATTCAATAGGGACAAATGTAAACTTCTGCATTTAGGTAGGGAAAACCATATAAACCAATACAGGATGGGGGATACTTGTCTTGGCAGTAGCATGTGCAAAAAGGATCTAGGAGTCTTAGTAGACCATACATTGAACATGAGTCAGCAGTGTGACTCAGTGGCTAAAAAGGCAAATGGGATTTTGGGCTGTATCAAATGGAGTATCGTGTTCAGATCACGGGAGGTGATGGTACCACTTTACTCTGTCTGGTTCGGCCTCACTTGGAGGACTGTGTTCAGTTTTGGGCACCCCAATTGAAGAGGGATGTTGACAAACTGGAACATGTCAACTGGAGGGCAACAAAGATGGTGAGGGTTTGGAGACCAAGACATATGAAGAAAGGGCAAGGGGTTGGACTAGATGACCCAGGATGTCCCTTCCAACTCTATTATTCTATGATTTTATGAAGGATGTCCAGGATCCCGACATAAGGCCAATTTATTCTCTCTCAGCAAATTTTATGTGTTCAGTCTTAAATTTCTTAGAAGGCTACAGTGAAGATGATCCCATAGGTATGAAGATCCCATCACCTTTTACATGGTCTTTTCAACTGGAGATGTCAGTGATCAAGCCTGGGATCTTCCACATACCAAGCAAAGGCTCTCCAACTGACCTACAGCCTCACTTTATGGCTCTCCAGGGTCTCATCATCTCCTGCCTCGTCCTTTTAACTGGAGATGCCAGGGATTGAATCTGGGTGCCACTTTTCTCTACCCGAAGGAGGCTCAAAGCGGCTTACAGTTGCCTTCCCTTTCCTCTCCTCACAACACCCTGTGAGATGGGTGAGGTTCAGAGAGATCTGATATCACTGCTTGGTCAGAACAGTTTTATCAGTGCTGTGGCGAGCCCAAGGTCACCCAGCTGGCTGTACGTGGGGGAGTGCAGAATCAAACCCGGCATGCCAGATTAGAAGTCCGCACTCTACAAGTACAACAATATAGGCTAGATATCAGGAAAAAAATTTTTCACAGTCAGAGTAGTTCAGCAGTGGAATAGCCTGCCTAAGGAGGTGGTGAGCTCCCCCTTACTGGCAGTCTTCAAGCAAAGGTTGGATACACACTTCTTGGATGCTTTAGGATGCTTTGGGCTGATCCTGCGTTAAGCAAGGGGTGGACTAAATGGCCTGTATGGCCCCTTCCAACTCTATGATTCTGTGATTCTGTGACTCCTAACCACTACACCAAACTGGTCCCAAGATGCCCCTGTCAATTTTGCCTAAACTCCTCCACCTACCAAGAGGGTGAAAAAAAAGAAGTGGCTGATGTAGGAGTAGCGGCAGCTACCGACGTCCTCCAAAATCTTGCCTGTACGCACCTTTTATCATCTCGGTGTTCGTAGTAGCCACGCCCCCTTGATTCTTCAAACGGCCTCTTCCGGCCTTGCTGCTGCTGTTGCTGCCAGGACAGAGATGAGTCAGAGGAGCCTAAGCCAGAGGGAGGTGCATTGTAACTCAAAGAGGAGGCACTGTAACCCAAAGTGTTGTAGTTTTGGCCCGGTGCACCATAACCAGAAGCTGTGTTGTAACCGGAGGCTGATGTGTTGTAGCCCAGGGCTGGCTCTTCTGCCTTCACTTCCACCTTCATATCTGCATTGAAATACCAAATAGCACATTTCACTGAATCAGAAAATTATGCATGGTCAAGTGCAACAGCAGTGTTAATCCTTCCAAAAGAAGGAGCCACTGATGTGATCCTGAAAGATTTGCCGCTCAAGGATTTGCCTATTTGCCAAATAGCTTGGTTTTAATCCAGCATGCAAAAGTCTGGTAGGTCTCGTGGACAGACTGCAAAGTAAATGCAGCTAACATCAACAGGATTACCTATTTAATTGCCATTCACTGTACCACTCATGCTTCTAATAGCCCAGCTGAACTGCACTCTCCTCAGCCTGAGAGCAAGGTATGCCGCCAAAGGGGCTGGGGGCAACCTTGCCAACATCTGATTCTACCTCTGTTACCTTCTGTTAATGTACCAGATGACAAGGCTATCAGCCATTTGTTGGATGATAAATCCCCGGAAATTACTGAACAGGTCGCAGAATTTTTATCTATGGTTATGTTGCTTAGGTCTAAAGAGTAAAGGTTTCTAGATTGCCTAATTGTTATCAGATCTATACTTATATCATTGTACGTGCTCTAATTGTAAAATCTTCTGTTGTGAAGGTTACTTGCTGTAAGTTTTATTGTTCTTTTAATGTCATTAAAAGTTTGTGTATATGTGTGACAAAAAGACTGGGGCCACATGAACAAAATGTGGTTCAATTCCTACTGTGGATGGAAGTAAATGGGCTGGGAGCTTAGGATGTGGCTATAAAATGATACAGTGTGCTTTGTAATTTCGACCAGAGTTCCCCAAACTTCTTGAACCAATGGCCAACCTTTGGAATGGTGGGTGCAGCCATATAAATGGCTGTTCCAAAAGGCAGGGCCTGCCACAAAATGGCTGCTGTTGTTCACCTTCAGTCATACAGTGAAGTGCTGTGGGAGGAGCTGCTGCCAAAGCAATGGTCTTTTAAAACCTGCACAGCCAATCAAATCTCCAGTAGCCAATCAAAGCAAAAGCTACACCTAGCCTATCTCACCTGCCATGAATGGTATTGGCAGGTGCCACTGCACTCCCAGGCACCATGTTGGCAATCTCTGACCTAGACAATGGATTTAGAAGAACTTGTTTTTATACCCCACTTTTCAGTGCCCAAAGGAGTCTCAAAGTGGCTTACAAGTGCCTTCTTTAGCACAAGTAGGTACAGCTCTACTCAAAATGGTATCTCTATGCACACACCTTAATTTTCCCCACATGAACAAAAGTCTTTTAAAAAACCACTAGAAGTGGTTCCACATTGATGGGGGAGGGGTGCAGAGAGGGCAATTTATGACTGCACAGAGAAACTGTACAACACACCCATAGAGAAAATGCCTATGCAGCTCACAGGGTGGACCTCCTCCCAGTCACATGCATTGTATCTACAAGTGTTCTCCAGTTAAATAAAAAAGCTACTGCTTTCGTAGGAGGGCCTGTTTATTTATCTGGTAGGGGCCATTTTAAATATTAATTACATGGTTTTCTTTCAAAGCAGTAAACATCTTTTTAAAAAAGTCTCCCTCTGGAGTCACACAGAACATCTTGGCCAGATCAAATGCAATAATATCTACAGCACCAATTCTTTATTTTAAAGGGCACTTCTTAAACACTAGTTCTTACCTGGTCGCAAGCCAGGATGATCAGGGTCTAGAGGCCTCCTCTCATACCCGGATTCATTCTCCTGTTTAATGTTGCAGCGCTCGTAAGCTTGGTGATATCCTTGCATGCTGTCCTGATGCATGCCGCTGCGGATGCCATCTGGAAACAGAAAGTGCAAACGTGCAGATTAAGAGCGCTGTACTGCTCCATTTGTATGGAAAGGACCCTCACCAGGAATTGAACAGGCAGTACTGTTTCAGAATATTCGAGGGGGGGGGGGAGAGCAGGGAGATTGCATCACTCTGCACTGCCTTTCCACAATGTCCCTATATGCACAGAAACTTAGAGCGACTCCGCAGCCTCCAACACAGCAGGCTCTTTCCCCCTACTTGATTAAAATTATTCCTCAAACAGGTTTTTACAGAGCAATTCAGGGCGATTCCACAAGGATCACTGTTTCTAAAGTTGCCATTAGACCCACATTTTTATAATGATGTCTGAGGCTGTTTCATGTGTAAAACACACTGGTTCAAAAACTGCTCATCTTTTCTCCCTGCCACCTTGTGTGCTTCTTTCAACCAAATAGCTGTTTTATGAATGCTGGCTTTGAGTCCAATCACAGCTTAGAGATCAAAAAGACTTTGGGGAAGCAGAAACTTTTGAGTGTCAAGACTCCTTTCTTCCAAAAGGAAGGCAACTTTGACTCTCAAAAGCTTCTACCCCAAAAACCTTGTCAATTTCTAAGGCAGAGGTCACCAAACTGTGGCTCTCCAGATACCCATGGACTACAATTCCCACAAGCCCCTTCTGGCGTTGCTGAACTCAAACATCATGGTTCTACTGCAGATCAACACAGCATCTTCCCAAAAGATTATAATTGGATTATACTGCCTGTTTGAAATGGGCCTGGAATACTGAATCTATGCCTTGCAAAAACAAACAGCAACGTGGTTCCAGGGACACAGTTCCTCCACCTCCCAGACACATTATTCATCCCCACTGTTTCCAGTTGTCTTCTTCTCCAGTGGGTCTCTCATCTCACACTAAGGCAGCGACTCTTCTTCTGCAATCTCTAGCACTCAACTCTTTTGACACGCTCTCCCTTTGTGAGGTGTGTGGAACCCACATGGATCATGGCAAAATGTCAAGCATGGCCCAACCAGCACCTCCGGAGGTGGCCCACTGGCCTTCCAAGGCCCATTTTTTAAAATGGGCTTTTCTCTTAGTGTCAGGAATAAAGCTTTGTCAGTCTGCAAGATGCCACTGGACTAAAACTTTGTTTTATTGCTTCAGACCAACACAGCAATCCACCTAACTAATCTTCACACATACACTTAAGGCCACAGAAAGTCAGAATGCTAGATTGGCCCAGTGTTCTGTACCAAAATCTCAGCAACCAACATGCTACAGGCATCCCCCACTAGAAATTGGGAAATCCATCCTTCACAACCACAACACATAGAGACCTTTGTGCACTTGAGACTGCAGAAGTCCAAAGTCTCCCAAAATTTCAAGCCAAGGTTTCCTTACCCAGACATCATGAGATTGCATATCTACGCTCACGTTGTAGTCAGTACTCAAGAGATTCTCATGTAACCAGCCCCTCAGCAGCCCCACAACAGCTGTGCTATCTAGAGAATGAGAGCAAGGGAATGTTTCTCATGCCAGGAGCATGCAATGACATGCAACGGAGTGCTGTCTGGAGGGACAGCTTTTCAACCAGCAAACACAGAGCCACCTGCCATTTTATGTGGGATTCTGCTGCTGGAAAACTTCAAGCAAGCCAGTGTATGAAGTATGCCTGGTGGGGAGTATATGCAAACAGGTCAACTGGGAAACACTCTCTCCTAATGAAGTTTGAGCCTAGTGACACCTTTAAGACCAACAAAGTTTTATCCAAGGTATTTGTTTTTGTGTGCAGGCACACAAAAGCTTATGCCTTGTGTGCAGGCACACAAAAGCTTATGCCTTGAATCCGCTGGCCTTAAGGGTGCTAATGGACTCAAACTGTGTCCTACTGCTTCACACCAACGCAGCGACCCACCTGAATCTAGCTTCCCCTGAATATTATCTTCTGTAAAGCAGTGTTCCCATAGAGAGCAGGTGCCTCCTTCTACCTCCAACTTGGCATCTGGCTATGGAGAACAACAAGAATATTTCACACATGTCTAGGGTGCTACAGTCCTTCAAAGCCCTGCCCATTCATTACCTTATGAACCTTTCCAAAACTGAAATGCTCTAGTCTAGGAACAAATGAAGGTATCCTGTAACTCCAGAAAGCCTAGGAAGCATGAAAACCAGGTCCATGTATCAGTATGCAGACACACCTAACCTCTCCACTCCTGATGGAGAATGTTCCCCCCACCTCCTGGGCAGGCAGGCTCTGCAAGCACTCATCTTCATCTTACCAAAGTTGTGCCAGAGCTCCAAAGTCCTGAATCAAGGGGGGGGGTAGAAAGCTAATTCTCCCCCCCCCTTAGAAGCTCCTACCCTTTACTGAGGGGGCCCACTCGTTCTTGGTCCACTGGCTGGCCACAAGGTTTTCTTAACCATTACTAAGAACTCATCCTCCCTCAATCCAAACAATATGACTACTGCAATTATTTTATTTATAGTATCTTATATAGTATATATATTATGATTACCATCACATAAATTTATTTTCAACAGTTTTCTGACACTTCTACTGCTAATGGAATTGTTTGTGGCTTAACAATATCACAACAAAGTCTACTATCCCTGACAATAGTACTGTCTTTGTTGATAGTCATATACTATACAGTCAATATAATAACTGAGAATCTATAGATATTTAAACATCCTTCTTGGAAAAGTGGGACTTTTATTTCAGTTTCTGAGGTTCTCAGTGGAATGTTAATGTAGAAAATTATAGCGGGGGTTGGGTTGCCAGCTACCATGTGGGACCTGCAGTTTCCCCCAGAATTACAAGCGATCTCCCGACAGGAGATCCGTCCTCCTGGAGATAATGGCAGCTGCAGAAGGCAGACTCCATGGTGGAGGTGGCCAAATGGACATCCCGACAGGAGATCCGTCCTCCTGGAGATAATGGCAGCTGCAGAAGGCAGACTCCATGGTGGAGGTGGCCAAATGGACATCTAGAGAGCCACCGTTTGGCCATTCCTGGCCTATGATATCACACCTTGTTTGAATGCCTGCCCCTCCCCTAGCTCTGCCTCACCAAGGCTCTGCCCTCCAACTATGATTGCCAGGTGGGCATCAAGGAAAACGTGGAAACTTTGGGAGTGAAGCCTGTAAAAACCAAGGGAAGGGACTTCAGCGGTGTATCATTAGAGATGTCAACTTTGGACTGGGAAATACCTGGAGGCTTTGGGGGTGGATCCTGTAGGGGGCGGGGCATGGGGAGGGGAGGGACTTCAACAGGCTATGATCAGAGGTGCCAGCTCTGGGCTGGGAAATACCTGGAGGTTTTGGGGGTGGATCTTGCAGAGGGTGAGGCTTGGGGAGGGGCTTCAATGGGATATAAGGCTATGCAATCCATCCTCCAAAGCGGCCATTTTCCCCAGGGATCTCTGTCGCTGCAATTCCATAGAAGCCCCCGGTCTCGCCTGGAGGTTGGCATCCCTAATCCCCCGCAGAACCGGCTCCAGAGGGCCCCCGGCGGCCCCCCAAAAACCCCTCCCGGGCGAGGCCCGCCCAGCGACTCTGCCTGGCTTACACTGTCCGTCCGGCAGCGGGTCCAGCGCTCCGTCGCGGCCCTGCTCGGCCTCCAGCGCCGCCTGCAGCCGCTCGGCCAGCTCGGCCTTCAGACCGCGGGTGTCGAGGCCGCGGCGGGCCAGCTCCTCCTTCAGCTCGTTGACGCGCAGCCTCCGCACGTCCATGGCCCTCTCAGTCGCCGCCACCGAGTCGCGCTCGCCCGGCCATCGAGCCTCCGTCCCGGGCCCGGCTCAAAATGGCCGCCATCGCCCTCCTCCCTTCCCCGGCCCTCACCGCCATGCAACGACGCCTCCGGTTGGCCAGCGGTCGTGTAAGGGGATGTAAAGCGCGCTCTGATTGAGCGGCTCTTACCTTAGCGCCCGCCCTTCTTTCCCTCCGACTCCCGCTCGTTCTCGGACTGTGAAAAAAGAGCACTCATTGGACGTGAACAGGAGCCGGTCTATAAAGCGCTCCTTCATTGGTTGGAAACGGATCTCTTCCGCTCGAGCCTTTTGAAACCGTCGCGAAAAGATGCTGAGGGAAAGAATGATTGACGGTCACAAGAGGGTGGACCGGCTTCCTAAAGGCCAATCGGAAGTCCTTCTCCGTTCTGATTGCCCAATGGCGGAGCCTTGAATTTGTTGGCTAGATTTTTTTTTTCTCTCCCCTTGCTTTTTCCTCATTGGCTGGTCTTTATTTTGGTGTTTATATCCAGAGTTTCCAATGGTTGACCCCGGCGGAGGGGGCTTCTTCCAGGTGTTTCTTTATTATTGTTGACGTTTGTGGAAAATGTTGTGCTTTTGGTTGATTGGAAAAACTATTTGGCTTATGAACGTTCTATCTCACCTTCAAACTTGGTCAAATCAAATCACATATTCAAGCATGTCATTTAAAAACCAACAATCCTTCAGTGTGTGGGGAGGGGGAGGTGCAAACAGCCACCCATCACAAAATTTAAGCAATAAAATGAAACCCAGAGACCACTGGAATAGCAATGCTTGAGGCCTTCCTTTAAATGCCATCAAGGACTGACTTTGCTATGCTTCGGTCTGCAGCACTCCAGCAGGTGCAAGTGCAGGAAGGCACATTTCTGTATGTGCCGTGGAGTTGCCAGATCCACCTTAGAAATTCCAGGAGATTTGGAAATGGTCCCTCAGGATGGAGGATTCTGGGAAGAGAAGGGAGCTCAGTTAAATTGTAATGGCATTCTAGCTGGCACCCACTCACTTAAGTTGCCATTTGTTGCAGGGTTACTGGTCTTTGTAGAAGACTAAGGGTTTTCCCCACATCGAAAAAAATAGTGTAATGCCAGTGAAATAGCGTGACACTATTAAAAATTATCCTGCTCCCCGCCATTTCTCACCTTCATGCGCTCCCGCTTTCTTTTTGCTGCTTCCTGGCACTCTGCACAGCTGCCTGAAATGGCAGAGGAGAAGGAAGTGCTATACGCTCATGGCAGGCAGGCAGGCAGCCAATCTCGTATCTCCCTGTTTTAAAGGGACAGTGATACAAGCATGTTTTTTTAAGTGAAACTTTTCCATTGGGATGTGTATACATCTATTCATAGTTGCACAGTGCTCATTTTAATGCCACACCCCCAGCCTTGAAGCTCAAGAAAAATTTTTTTCACAATATTGTGGGGGGGGGGTTGGGGAGGTATGCTTTGTGTGTCAACTGGTGGAGGACATTTTTTTTATCTGCCTATGTTAAGCAACCAGTATTTGTTGCTCCAGGCAGTTTGCTCAAAAACAAAAAGCAAACAAAAAAAAAACCCGTTCGGGGTAGAAGGAAGAGGGAGGTGAGCTTGAGGGCGGGCACTGGAGACAGAGATTGTGCTACTTTGCCCACTTGCCCAACATGGCTGGGGGAATCCACTTTTTGGGATTCCCCAGCTATTACTTTAAAAGAGAGGATGTAGCTGTCGGTTTGCTGCTAGAATGCTGGACGTTAGTGACATCACGCAAAACGTCAAGAATATGGTGTCTGTATAAGGTATTTCACTTTTTTTATCGGGTGTGGAAAGGCTCTAAAGTTTACAGGAAAAGCACTTTACAGAGGAAGACCAAAGTGGTCACTCCATCACACAGAAGCTTAGACCAGCATTTCTCAATTTTTAACAATTAAGACATCCCTTCTTCAGGCTTCAGACTCGTTAGCTGTCATAGTAAGTTTTTAAAAACCTTACCCTAACTTTCTAAAAAGCTTGAACTTCATTGTTTCCTGCTTGTTAGCTAGTGTCATTTAAAGCTAGCCAAGTTTAGCATCAGTTTTCCTTGGTTGTTTAAAACCCTCAACAGAAGACAGAGAGCAGCAAAAATCTCCTTAGAAGTCTCGTCAGGTTAGGCTTTTCCAAGCAAACAAAAAAATAGCTGGGAGAAGGTATCATAGCAAGTTTTCTTTAGACACAGATGTCAGTGGAGTGCCTTCAGGGCCTCTAATTTCCATGTACCTGAAGTCAGATAGAGTTTGACCAAGGATTAGGAATGAGTGACAAGCAGGAAGATCAGAGGAGCCCTAGGAACAAGCCCCACTGGAAGACTGGAGGGGGAGGGAGATGTCTCTGTCCTTCCCCCCACCTATGAAGAGGCCCGCCTTGGCACTTTGACCTCTGGCCAGAGTGGTGCAATAAAGAGTGTATGCTCTTTATGAACCAATTTCCTGGTTAATTAACCTGCTGAAATTATTTTTTCCCATCATTGAAGTCTTTGGGGAATGGTGTCACCCTCTTTGGGAGCCCCTAGGATTGGACCCCTTGTTCCAATTTTCTTGAAACTTGCAGAGGAGCTCAGGAAGAGTCATCCCTGAGTCCTCTGCAAGTTTCAGGAAGATTTCACCAGGGGCTCCTAAGGGCTCCCAAAGACCATTCCCCATAGAGGTCTATGGGGAATCTAGTTCAGAATAGAGAATCTAAATCTCCATTTTATCCAATGGAGTGGCTAGGAGTACCCTCTTTGGGAGCCCCTAGGATTGGATCCCTTGGTCCAATCTTCTGGAAACTTGAATGGGAGATAGGAAAGACCTTCCCTGAGCTTCCCCAAAATGTTTGAGGGGTGCAACTTATACCCCTCCCCCCAGCCCCCGGGAAAGATGGGGGCTGGATTTCCCATTCAAGTCAATGGCGCCATTGACTTGCAATTTATTTATTTATTTATTTATTTATTTATTTATTTATTTATTTATCATGCTTATATGCCGCCCTCCCCGAAGGCTCAGGGTGGTTTACATATAACAAGGTACAATACATAAAACGGTCTGCCTTTGTATGCCTACAAAAGGAATTATTAGGCTTTCTATGCATGACTAAACAAAGCTGCCCGCAAAATAATAGCTCATGTAATAACCTGAGAACAGAATCAAGTGTCAAGTGCTAATACGGTGTACTTACTTCAACCAAGTGACAAGACTATTTGAATTTTTCAGTTACAGAAACCAAGTTACAGAAACCAAGTCTGAAGAGTAAACTGCTTTCACCTATCTCAAATGGCTCCAAATCTATTTGGATCGATTCGGACAAACCCAAATCGGCTGAATCCGAACCTGAATCAGTGCAAATTGGGTTCATCTGAACCCAAATCAATCTGAATCGGAAGAGCCCTGCTGGGTCAGATCAGGGAGGATCCATACAGTTCAGCCTCCCATCTCCCACCGGGGCCAGCCAGTTCCCCTTCAGGTCCAGCCACAGAGCAGAGAGGCTGAGGCGTTCTCTGACAAGAATATAAGAAGAGCCCTGCTGAGTCAGACCAGGGAGGGCCCATCTAAGCTGGCATCCTTTCCCATATAGTTCCTCTTCAAGGCTGACAACATGGCACAGAGGCCATCATGCTGTCTTTTTACATCTATTACCCTGCTCCTTATTAATTCTTTCGCCTTGTCATGTCCCAGGCTCAGAACAAGTTGATAGGACAGACATAGGAGCCCAGCTTCTCTAACCGTGCATTTAATCAGGGCACAACAAATGAATCTGTGAGTAGGAAGCTAATAAGGCCCCTCTGCTGAAATATCAGTTTTAGCCAGAACATAAAGGTTGCCACCCAGAGCCTACTCTGTACATTAACCATTCCACTCTCTTTCCTAATTGCAATATTAGAAATGTTATTTGGCAATTGGAAAATAGTTCTCAAAAATTTAGACTGGACCTTCTCTAAGTTAGACAGGTTATCATGGATGCTTATTGGGGCCCCATAGGTCAGTTGAGCAAGGCTTTAGACTTGAAGATGTTTATGGCCGCTGGTATGCATCTTCCATCTTTTTTCCAGAAAAAATTCTGAATTGCACTTGAGCTTTTCCGCACATCTGATGAAATATAATTTATATATGTGCAGTTCTAGCTTGTGTGGCCTGAATTATAACTCCCAGATATTTGTAGTGTTTTACTTGTTCTATCAGGGTCCTGTTTATTCTCCAGATGTGAGATTTTGGCCTCTTTCCACAAACCATCATTTTGGTTTTATTATGGTTCACTTCAAGGTAGTTTGCACGGCAGTAGGAGTTTAAGGCACTCAGAGCTCTTCTCATTCCTATGGGAGTCCTAGAGAATAAGGCTAGATCATCGACATAAAGTAGAAGTGAAATGTGTTTTCCACTGATTTTTGGAGGATGGAAATTTCGGTTTATGAGATAGCTACCAATGTCATTAATAAAGAAATTAAATAGGAGGGGGGGCAATATGCATCCCTGTTTGACTCTCTTTGTTCTCTTGATTAAATCTGTGAGATGTCCTTGAGGGCTACATTTAACTCTTATGGCAGTATTTTCATGTAGTTTTTTAATAAGTGCAAGTAGCCACCTGACTATGGAGGTCCTGCCCAATTTGGCCCATAGCAGGTTGATTTCTTATATACCCTCAAGGCCATTCGCTGTCAGGGCCCAGTGTACCTGAGGGACCGCCTCCCTGCCTATGCCCCCAAAAGAGCTCTGTGCTCCACCGCCACCAACCGGCTAATGGTCCCTGGCCCTAAAGAAGTCCGCCTGGTCTCGACCAGGGCCAGAGCATTCTCTGTCCTGGCCCCCACCTGGTGGAACGAACTCCCGAAGGAGATCAGGGCCCCGACGGAGCTTAAACAGTTCCGCAGGGCCTACAAAAAGGAGCTCTTCCGCTAGGCATTTGGTTGAGACCAGGCACAACCAACAGCGAATGAAGGGCCCCCGCTCCCCCCGCTCCCCCCTTCCTCCCAGAACTCCACCAGAGCGCTCTGGACCTGTTGCAGTATTGCAATGTTGCATCGTTATACTATTTATTATATTATTATACTGTTATATTGTTATACTGTTATACTGTTATTAATTACTGTATGTTTTTAACGAAGACTGTTTCATGTATTGTTGATTAGTTTAATGTAAACCGCCCTGAGCCTTCGGGGAGGGCGGTATATAAATCTAAAAAATAAATAAATAAATAAATAAATAGGAGTATTTAGCTATTAGATGATCTACCAGAATACAATGATCCAGTGTGGAATATCCTTCTCTAAAGCCCCCTTGTTCCTCTGTTAGGATGTTCTCTTCTTCTAGCCAGTCTTTTCCAGCATAGGTGCCTAGCATAAAACTTACTTATGGTGCTGAGGAGGCTTATTGGTCTATAATTTTGGAGTTCCTTCCTATTTCCTCTCTTATATATGGGTACCACCACTGCTACTTCCCATCCTTTTGGAAGAATTACCTGTTCTATCAATTGTTGTAAACAGCTTAGCCAATACTGGCACCCACCATTCTATGTTCCTTCTCATTAGTTCGGGAAGTACTAAATCATAGCCAGGGGCTTTCCCTGATTTAAGGGTACCAATGAGCTTCCTGACTTCTGAGTGATTGACTTGTGGCCATTCTGGTAACCTGGCCAAATCTCCCACATCTGTTGACTGGATTAGCTTTATCTCTAATGAAGAGTATAGCACCTTATAATGCGCTTCCCATATTCCCGGTGGGATGGTTGAAACTGAAACTGATTTTGTTTTACAATCTGACACCAGTTTCCAGAACCAAGATGAGTTTTTATCGAGAACATCTTGCCTGATTTGTTCCCAGGCTTCTTGAGCAGCCTTCTTCTTTTTAACAAGTATCACACTTTTATACTTCTGTTCTCTGGAAAGTTCTTTGAGTACTCTCGGGTGCATTTCATCCGGCCCAGGGGATTTGAACTCATCCAGTGCAGTTAAATGCCTCTCGACAACCTCTCTATCCATGTTAACCTGCCATCCAGACACTATCCTTTGGCTACGGCCATCTCTAGATGTGCCTAAACACTTTGACCTGTGGGAAAAAACAGATGTAGAATAGGCACTAAGCCTTTCTGCTTTCTCTGCATCTTTCGTTAGAATTTGTCCATCTGCACCAAACAGTGGGCCTATTGCCTCCTTTACTTTTCGTTTGCTCCTCACATAACTGAAAAATCTTTTCTTGTTACAATTATTATTATTATTATTATTATTATTATTATTATTATTATTAGATTTATAGCCCGCCACTCCCTTGCGGCTCGTGGCGGGTAACAATATCGCAAATCCCCATTAAAACCCCATAAAACAATAATAACATTGCCAATATTGCCGGCATGGCAAGAATGGCAGCTCAACTCCCCCCCCCCCCCACTCCCTCCCACTGCTAGCAGGTGGAGAGGAGGTCCTGATGATGTTTTGCTTCGGGTCCAGAACCCGAGTCCCCGGGGGAGGCATAGATCTATTATCAGCCCCGGCCTCAACCATAAACCTGGCGGAAGAGCTCCATCTTGCAGGCCCTGCGGAACGTTGAAAGATCCCGCAGGGCCCGCAGCTCTCCTGGGAGCTCATTCCACCAGGTCGGGGCCAGGACCGAAAAGGCCCCGGCCCTGGTCGAGGCCAGGCGTGCTTCCCTAGGGCCCGGAACGACTAACAGGTTTTCACCCGCAGAGCGCAAGGCCCTGCGAGGGGCATAGGGCGATAGGCGGTCCCTCAGGTATGTGGGTCCCAACTCGCGTAAAGCCTTGAAGGTTAGAACCAGAACCTTGAACCGGATCCGGGCAGCAATTGGCAACCAGTGCAGCTGCCTCAGCACTGGCTGGATGTGGGCCCTCCAAGATGTGCCAGTGAGGACCCTAGCAGCTGCGTTTTGCACTAGCTGAAGTTTCCGGATCAAGGACAAGGGAAGGCCCGCGTAGAGCGAGTTACAGAAATCTATTCTGGAGGTGACCGTTGCATGGATCACTGTGGCTAAGTGTTCGGGGGACAGGTAGGGCGCTAATAGTCGGACCTGGCGAAGGTGGAAAAACGCCTGGCCCGCTACTTTTTTGACCTGCGCCTCCAAAGTCAGGGAGGCATCAATGGCCACACCCAAGTTCCTGGCCTGGGACGTGATGGTGAGTTGCGTCCCCGCCAGGGTGGGTAAGCGCGCTTCCTGGTCCTGCCCCCTATGTCCCAGCCACAGGACCTCCGTCTTGGAGGGGTTGAGTTTCAGGCGACTCTGCTCGAACCATTCTGTCACTGCTTCCAAACATCTGGCGAATGGTTCCGGGGGGGAGTCCGGGCGGCCGTCCATGAGGAGATAGAGCTGGGTGTCATCAGCGTACTGGTGGCAACCCAGTCCAAAACTCCGTACCAGCTGGGCCAGAGGGCGCATAAAGATGTTGAATAATGTGGGGGAGAGGACCGCACCCTGAGGGACCCCACAAGGGAGTCTATAGGAACGCAAGAACTCATCTCCCACTGCAACCCTTTGGGTCCGGTCCTGGGGAAAGGAGCGTATCCAGCGTAACGCTGTGCCCCCATATCCCCGTGCCGGCAAGGCGGTGGACCAACAGCTTGTGGTCCACGATGTCAAAAGCAGACGACAGGTCCAGAAGAACCAGCACTGCCGACCCGCCCTTATCCAGCTGGCTTCCCTGGCCAATCTTAGCTCACTCTCAGCTTTGGCCTTTCTGATGATTGATCTACAGTGCCTAGTAACCTGTAGGTACTCTTCTTTAGAGCTCTGTCCTTCCCTCCATTTCCTGAACATTTTCCTTTTCTTTCTTAGTTCCTCTTGAAGTTCTCTGTTCATCCAAATAGGCTTCTTAGAGCTCCTGCAGTGTTTTCGTCTTTCTGGGATAGTCATTGATTGAGCATGCAATAGCTCTTGTTTGAAGAAGAAGAAGAAGAAGAAGAAGAAGAGTTGGTTCTTATATGCCGCTTTTCCCTACCCGAAGGAGGCTCAAAGCGGCTTACAGTCGCCTTCCCATTCCTCCATTGAGTAGTGCCCACCGTTCACATGCTCCCTTCCCTTCCAGCATTCTCGTCCATGGTATGACACTCATCATGTCTCTGAGTTTATTAAAGTTTGCTCTACGAAAATCCAACATCCGCGTCTGGCTACAAGCTTCCTTGGCTCCCCATCTCAAAAGGAATTCTATGAGGACATGGTCACTTCCCCCTAGGGTCCCCACCTCCTTCACCTCATCCACCAACTCTTGCCTGTTGGTCAGCCTACTGGATGGGGGATACGCTTCTAGGTAGCACTGTGTGTGAACGAGACCTTGGGGTACTTGTGGATTGTAAACTAAACATGAGCAGGCAGTGTGATGCAGCGGTAAAAAAGGCAGATGCCATTTTGGGCTGTATCAACAGCGGCATCACATCAAAATCACAAGATGTCATAGTCCCATTGTATATGGCACTGGTCAGACCACACCTGGAGTACTGTGTGCAGTTCTGGAGGCCTCACTTCAAGAAGGATGTCGAAAAAATTGAAAGGGTACAGAGGAGAGTGACGAAGATGCTCTGGGGCCAAGGGACCAAGCCCTATGAAGATAGGTTGAGGGACTTGGGAATATTCAGCCTGGAGAAAAGGAGGTTGAGAGGGGACATGATAGCCCTCTTTAAGTATTTGAAAGGTTGTCACTTGGAGGAGGGCAGGATGCTGTTTCTGCTGGCTGCACAGGAGAGGACACGCAGTAATGGGTTTAAACTTCAAGTACAATGATATAGGCTAGATATCAGGAAAAAGTTTTTCACAGTCAGAGTAGTTCAGCAGTGGAATAGGCTGCCTAAGGAGGTGGTGAGCTCCCCCTCACTGGAAGTCTTCAAGCAAAGGTTGGATACACACTTTTCTTGGATGCTTTAGGATGCTTAGGGCTAATCCTGCATTGAGCAGGGGTTTGGACTAGATGGCCTGTATGACCCCTTCCAACTCTATGATCCTATGATTCTATGATTCTAGGGGTCAGTTCTATAATGGATGTATAATGGGTCAGTTCTATAATGGATGTCTTAGGGCCCATTTTATGGCCCTACATCCTTCATCAAACCAAATATTGGAATGGCTCTTTTTCTGCTTATTTTTACCTTGCATAGCATTAGATAGTGCATCCTGAAAGACTTCAGCCAAGCTCTCATACCTGTTTAGAATTGAGGTGCTTTTGGGAGTTAGAAAGAAATTCTTTTGTTTTGTTAATAAAGGATGTTAGGCTAAGCAGATCACTAATTATTTTGTCTGTCTTGATGTCCCATTTAATTCTTGGTAGGCAGTTCTCATCAGCTACAGGACCCTCAAACCGCTGGGTTAACTGGAGCCGATTAAATGGAAGGGTACAGAAGATTACTAAGGGAAAATGATCACTATCATAGAAGGAACTTGCATCAGATTTTTGGAGACAATTATATAATCAATTGTACTCATTTTATCTCCAGCCCAAAATGTAAACTCAGCTGGATGGTCCTCAATTGTTGCACCATTTAGAATAACTAAGTCCAATTTATGTGCCATCTGGGCCAACATAAGACCGGCATAAACACTGTTGCAAGTAATGGCTCAGGTGTGTCAATTTCAGGTACATGTAAATTATAGCCAGCATATAGGGCACAATCATCATAACCCATCCTGGCATTGAAGTCTCCTCCAAGTGTAAGAAATGCAAAGGGATGAGCATGCATTAGTTGACTTACATACCTCTCAAAGCCCTCCCAGGTAGTCTCCACTTCTGCTTTTGTTCCCCCTGGAGGAAAGTATACATTTACAAGCAAGAATTTTGTCTGTTGGAATGTAAAGATTACAGCCATGGCTAGCTGTCCAAAATTAGACAGAGATTCTGATTTTATCATTAGCTGAGTGGACACTAAGATGGCTAGCCCCCCTTTTGCTCTACCATGCAAAGAAGCCTCTGCTGGAAGATCAAATGACTTATAGCCAGGTAAATATGGGGAATCTAGAAGCCATGTCTCCTGAACCATGATAATGTCAAATCTATTAAGGAACTTAGAGACTTTTGGATTGGTTTTCCTAATAGTCCAACCTCTGGTGTTCCATGATATCAAGGTAAGGTCCTGTCTACCCACAACCTTTTCCTTCAGTTCTTGTTTATCTAGTCAGTCCAAGGTGATGAGATCCAGCTGGCCATCTTGATAGTTAAAAACACATCCATTCTTTGGTGGCAAATGTTCTTTCCCCGTGATGTGTTGATGTTTCTGTGAGGCATTATCATTAATCAACATCTGGGGTAATTTTCCAACAGAGTCATTGGTGTTCTCATGTAGGGGAGCCACATCCAGAGTCATATCAGTGCGCTGAGCTGATTCCATCATTGATTCCATCATTGTACTAACATTTTCATAGGTAGTTGTATAAGTCATTTCCATTCTATTTACACTAGTCGCTACTTCTTCTAACTTAACCCCAAGATCCTTCAAGCAAGCGTGATGTTATTGCATCCTGTTCAACCTTGGGCAGCTTTCCAAAAGACTTTAAAAGATCTTCCTCTATCGAGCTTTCCAGATAAGATGTCCCAGCTGTCTCTGTCTGTCCATTATTTTTGATTTGATTAGCCAATCTGCTGGAATTTGATTCAAAACTGATTCTTCTTTCAGCTGATGTTTATAGCTCAAAAGGGGCATGATATCATTGTTCTTAAATACCCTACATGGGAACAGCCCCATCCTAGTCAGCCTTTCCTTCTGCATCATCAACAGCCTTGGGACAGTTGCAGAACTAAAAGTTAATAATACTTTCATTGTGTGTTTCGGGCTGTTTAGCAACTCCATTGCAATCATGTCGATGGAATTTAGTGGTCTCCTTAAGATGTTGCTCAGATGTCTTATTGTTTTTCTTAGGGGGCCCCATGGTGGGTAGGAAGCCTCTATGTCAGGCAAATTTTTTATTTTTGAAGAATAAGCTTCTGGGTATAAGACAATGCTTGGGTAGTCTGAGATGTTGGCCAACCAACACTTCTGGACATCCTCTCACAAGGCTTGGTGAAGCACTGGGTGGCACCTTGTTTTAACTGTATCGCATTTATTAGTGGTTCAATTTTTAGAGAGATCTCTCTCAAATCCTTTTTGATACCTGCTACTATATCAAAGATATTCGGTACAGTACGAGCAGTCAGAGTTGCATATCTGACTCCAGTCTCCTCAGAGCTTATCTCCTCATAGCTGATTTCAGGCTTCTCATTCCCATTCTTCCTCTCAATTAGAGGCTGTGGTCTGCTCAAGTTGTCTTGCCTTTCTGACAAGATCGAATAGCGATTTGAGACTGACACATTAAATGCCGTGGATCCTTTCTTTTAAAAAAAATCATCAATCTTCTTTTGTTTGTTAGCTGGCAAAGCGGCCTCCTCCTCTTCTTTACGATCCCCCTCTGCCTTTCTTCTCCTCTTGCTTCCACCCATTGCAGCGCTCGTTAAAGTAAAATAACGTGCTACAAGTCAGCTACTTTGAATATCTTCTGGCACTCAAACGTCCAGCCTTAGCTTCCAGAAATGATTACTATAGAGGTTTTGCAAAGTTTTGCAAGGTTTTATGGCATATGAATGGGGGGTGGAGAATGAGAACGAGAGGTGAGAAGAATTATCTCGGTAGGGAGTCCTTATCTTTATGCTCAGCTAGACGAAACAAGTAGTTAAAATTCCAAAGCAGTAGACGGAGCTCCCAATATAGCATCACTGTACTGAATTAAGCGTTAGATAAAAGTCTCAGCTGTTAATGTTATAATCCTAAAGAGAGAGCGAACCGTCCTGCATCCTACCTCCTTAGTAGCTCAACCGGAACATCCACCACAAATCTAACAGGTGGGTGGGTAGTTCAGAATCAGAAACATCATAGAAGTTGCACATGAGAGAAACTGGCTTATTATGAAGGGGTTGCAAGCCTCCCTGGAGTTTGTCCTGGATCACAACTGATCTCCAGATGAATCATTTGCCATGGAGCGCTATGCATACCTCCCCACAGAGATCCTCCCCTTCCTCGTATCCCACTGTCTAGTAATTTCACAGCCCACAACTGCAATCATAATTTTTACACCCACCTACTGGCAGATGACTCACTTGCAGATCTGTGCACATTGGCAGAGCAATCCAGAATTAAGTTCCAGTGTGTTAAAGGGGACTGGTTCATGCCCTGAATAAAACTTTGTTTGTCTCAAAGGTGCTACTGGATTTTATTGTGCTACTTCAAACCAACATGGCTACTCATTTGAATCTATGCTGATGAATTGGAAAGTGTTCAGTTTCTGAGCTCTTACCTACAATGGAGATATTTGGCCACCAGAGGGCAGCTGTGTCACACCCAGAGCAGAAATGAAATTTGGTGCCAAACCCCTTTTGCTCTCTTTCGAGAAGGGGGCGGGGGCGAGGGGGGGAGGTAAAGAAAGATTCCATCAGGGCATGTTTCTCTTGGGGAAATTCCCATTCCAACTCCCCAAAAGCCCTTTCCATTGGAATGCTTAAAGAGCATTACGAACACGAAACAGGGTGCAATTATATTCAGGGGCACAAACTTTTCAATTTCCAGTGGCATCATAGAGAGGGGGAGCCAGTGATCACAGGGAGGAGCCTATGGAGGTGGGGCGAGGGGGGACTTAGAGAGGGAAAATGTACAGATTTCAGGGTTGTGTGCTGAAGCAGCCGTTCCAGCCCATGGCGCTGGCTGCTTCGAGCTGGAACGGCTTCTTTGGTGGCCTAAGTGCACAACCCTAATTCAGACAGAGTGCTAGCAGCTCTCATCTCACTTGAAAGTCATGCCCTGTAAGTGAGAGCCAGCATATGTTGAGGCCCTCCCTACCAGCGCCCATAGTCATGGTGCCACTATGCCACCCAGCCACTGGTAGCCAGTGCAGTTGCGGAAGGATTGGGGTAATGTAGATTCTCCATGGGATTCAGTAAAGATGTGAACAGCTGCATTTTGGACCAGCTGTGATTTCTGGATCAGGGAAAAGGGAAGGCCTGCGTAGAGCAAGTTACAGTAATCCGGCCTAGAGGTGACCCTTGCATAGGTCATTGTGGGATAGAACAATGCCAGTGGAGCTGCTTTAGAGACTTGAGCTTCTATGGTCAAGGAAGCATCACAGATCATGCCTAAGTTCCTGGCCAACTGTGCGGTTTTAAGTTGCACACTGTTCAGGTTTGGGAGGTGCTCTTCCCGGCCTGACCCTTTCCCGCCTATCCCAAGGACCTCTGTCTTTGAGGAGTGGAGTTCATTTGACAGCGCGGAGACCATTCCGCTACAGAGAGCCAGCCACAAAGTCTGAACGGCAGAGGTCTGAGATCCACGAGACTTGAACAAGGACACACATATTGTAAATTGCAGTATGCACATTTTGTCACAGCCACTGCTGATGTGCTCCTTCTAGATGGGGGGAAGTTTCTTCTCTCTCCACAGTCAAACCAACCAGCCCAAAACAGATGCCTTCTCCTGGCTTCCTCTGGCAAACATGGAGGGTTGTATTTCCTGCAGAGTGGGGTTTTTTGCTGCTTTTGCCTGTCGATACAGCAGTAGGGCAGGGCATTTGTGTGCCTTGGCTGCCATTGACCCTCTCTGTCAATATGACTTGGGACTGGTAGTCCGGGGAGGGGTTGAGCCCCCCCTGGCCAACCCCAAGGGGGAGGGCTTGAGCCCCTCAGTCCCCCCAAAGTTTATGTCCCTGAAAATATTTAAATCTATAGATCTTCAAAAGACAGAAGACATCAGATAGCAATTGGTGTGTCGCAGGCTTTGAACGCTCCCCTAGGCTAGGGTGTAGGAATCTATCAGATCCATAGTGTGCATGATTAAAAAGAAATGGAAAATGCCCTACAGGGGGCATCAGAGGAGAAGGGGAGTTAGCATTGTTAGATTAGGGCATCCCTTTTCAACCTTTTGACTATAAAGGAGCCCCTGAAATAGTTTTTTGGACTTCAAGGAGCCCTGGAAGGGATGTCAACTGGCCACGCCAACTGCCACACCCCTGGAAGTGACACATCACTACCCACATCCTTAGCCCTCCTTAGGCTCTGTCCCGCCACCTGACTATGAGCCACTCTGAGGCCCATGCGGCCAGCTGGGTGACTTTGGGCCAGTAACGGTTCTCTCAGCGCTCTCTCAGCCCCACCTGCCTCATAGGAAAGGAAGGGGAGGTGATTGTAGAACACCCTGAGTCTCATGAGATAGGTCAGTTAATAAATGAAATAATAATAAAGTGTCGTGGAGGGCTCTTCCGTATCCCCTTCTCCAGACTTACAAGGGCACTTTAGCCATTCCATCTGCACTTTCTTTGTTTCAGGGGCTTAAATAAATAAATCCATCCTGCCGTCCATCCCTGTTGCCATCAGACCTATTATTTTAGTTGTAAGGCTTTTACCTGTATCAGACACATTAATTCCATCAATTCTTTTTCTTCTGCAGCCTGGGTTTCCTGGCCCTTTGACACCTGGTGAAATCCATTGCAGCCTTCCTTTCGGGTATGGTTGTGGCAATAAAGAAGAAGTTGGATATTATGCCCTGTTCTGCTCTACCCAAAGGAGTCTCAAAGTGGCGTACAATCGCCTTCCCTTCCTCTCCCTGCAACAGACCCCTTGTGAGGCAGGTAGGTCTGTGAAAGCTCTCAAAGAACTGTGACTAGTCCAAGGTCACCCAGCTGCCGGCATGTGGAAGAAGAGGGGGGAATCAAACCTGGGTTTCCAGATTGGTGGTCACTGTTCTTAACTACTATACCACTCTGGCTCCAACTCTGAATCGCCAACTTTGTAAAGTGTATCCAACTTTGGAAATGATTTAGAAGAAGTTTACTTGCCGGCCACCAGGGGACAGTGTTCAACTGTTCAATGAGTTTTAACCCCAGAACCTCTGGAGAATGGGAAGCGGTGTGTGTGTGTGTGTGTGGGGGGGGGGGGGAGTAGAGGTGTTAGAGAGCAAACCGCCCCCTGAAAAAAGTAGGGAACACAGTGCAGCTGGTGAGCATCCGTTCAGGACTTGATTTGTGCTGGAGATTTGGGAGGAGTTTTTTCTGTGTTCCTATTTTGACATCGGACAGAGTCAATAGAGTGGAAAGGGACCTCAAGGGTCATCTAGTCCAACCCTCTGTAGAATGTAGAATGCTGGAAATAGGGGGGGTTCTGCGCATGCGGTAGAAGGAAGAGGTCGCCTTTTTCCCCGCTCCGACAACAGAAGAGATTATAACCCAACAAATTAACAAAACAGCTTTTTGGGAAATAAATTTGTTATCTTTGGAAGCCTCATCTGGACGGCTGCCAAGGAAAACTTCAGAATCTGTAAGTGAAGACTAAAAAGCCTGCTAATTAGCTTCTCTTGCTCTCAAGGCTGCTGGTAACAAGCGTGGAAATGGCCACACCTGCACAATTCAATCCACCGAAAAACCTAAAGGAAGTGGGAGAAATGCTGTTTAAAATGGAACAGAATATAAGAGGGGACCTTAGTAACCTGCAGGCTGAAGTGAATTCTGTCGGTGCAGAGATGGCAGAGGCAAAAAAGGTGGCGGCGGAAGCAAAGAGGAAAGCAGATAACAATGACCGAAGGATAAATCAACTTACTGCCCAGATGGGGCGACTGAGTGATAGAACAAGAAGATCAAACTTGAGATTTACGGGCTTCTCAGAAGATATCCCACGGCAAGAGGTGGAGAAAGAGCTGTTAAAATGGCTGCAAAACCGAGGTTTGGAACTGCAGGAGAACGATATAGAAAGAGCCTACCGGGTGAGAGAAAGGAGAGCTTCTGGGACTCCAAGGGAAATTATAGTGAAGTTTGCACGGGAGAAGCAAGCAGCATCAATTTTCAAGGAACTTAAAAAGAAAAAGGAGCCTCAGTATAAAGACCGGAAAGTGATTGTACGTCAAGATTTCTCTCCAGAGACACTCCAGGAAAGGAAGAGGCTACAGCCATGGACTCAAAAACTTTTGGAAAAAGGCATTCTCTTTTCCTGGGGATATCCGGCTACTCTGATAGTGTTCAGAGACGGACAAAGATACATGGCAAGAAACAAGAAGGAAGCGTCAAAAATGCTAGCTGATTTGGGGGTTCAGCCCCCTGACGAAGAAGAAGAGGAAGAAGAGGAGGGAATGATAGAAGAAGAGAGCAGCAGCTCTCCCATTTCAGGAGGGAGGGGTAAAAAACGTAGAGTGCAAACTAGTCCAAAGCTGTAATACTAATTTTGGGGGCGAAAGTGTTGGGTTTCAATAGTAAAAATAAATAAAAATAGATAAGTAGGGATGGGGGAGAGGGAAAGGACCAGTGGAACCTAGAAGAGTGGAAAGGGAACAGGAAGGTTCTTTCTGTGTGTTCGAACTCTTTGCACAGGGTGGGGATTACTGCTGTTACTTTGTTCAACTATAAAAGGCACAGTTCGGGTCATGGTCAAACTTTTGTCTCTGAATGTGAACGGTCTGACCTCAAACGTGAAAAGATATAGACTCATAGCTCTGGCTAGGAAACTAAAGGTAGGATTAATATACCTTCAAGAGACTCATAAGGCCAGAAAAGATACTAAACCAATTCTGTCCTCTCCACTTTGGGAAGTAGTGGCAGAGGCAAGGGGAACGGCAAAGGCAAGGGGGGTAGCCATCTTGGCAAAAACGGATATGAATCTGGAGGTACTGGAGCGTAAAGTGGATAAGGAAGGCAGATATATTTTCTTGAAGTGCAAGATAGATAAAAAAATATTTACTTTGGTTAATGTGTATGCACCAAATGTGGGATCAAAGAGTTTCATGTGGGGAATCTTGCAAAGAATACAGGCTTATAGCGAAGGAGAAATAGTCATGGCAGGGGACTTTAATATGGATCTCTCGGCATTGAAGGTCAGGAAATGGGGCCTAATCGAAGTGTTTGAAGCAATGGGCAAAAAATCGGGACCAACCTTTTTTTCCGCGAGACATAAAAAATATACTTGCATTGATTATGTCTTGATCTCAGATTCACAGGAACTGATGATTAATGACGCAGGAGTACAGCCAATATTGATCTCGGATCATGCTCCAATTATTGTGGACTTGACGATACAAAAGGAAAAATCGGAAGGGAGGTGGAGATACAAAAACATAGTTCTAAGTAAAAAAGAAAACAGGGAAAATATAGTGAAACAGCTAAAATATTATTTTAAAGAAAATATAGGATCGGCGGAGCCCCATATTGTGTGGGACGCAGCGAAGGCCGTTATGAGGGGACACCTAATCTGGACGGAAAAGTTATTAAAACGTCAGAGAGATGAAGAAATTGAAAGTAAATTGGGGCAGATAAAAATTCTGCAAGCACACCAGCAAAATAAATTTGACATACAACGGCAAAGACAAATCCAGATCTTAAAAAATGATCTAGACTCCCAAGATTTAGTATTAGTGTGGAAAAGGGAAACCCTAATTAAAAGCGAATGGCATAGAACAAATATAAACTCACAAAAGAAATTAGCCAAATATTTAAAGAGGAAAAAAGACAAACAGAGAATAAAAAGCATAAGACAGGGCCAGAAGGAGCTGGTGGATTCGCACCTAATAAGAGAAGCGTTTGTCAAATATTACCAAAGTTTATATGAGTCCTCAGGAAAAGGGCAACTCAAGGAGAAGTGGTACACAAAAATAACTAAAGAAGATCAGGAATCCCTTAATAAGGATATAAGTGCATCCGAAATAGAAGGGGTAATTAGACAATTAAAATTAGGAAAATCCCCGGGGACAGATGGATATACGGCCGAATATTATAAAGAAATGAGTGGAATATTAATATCAGAAATGGCATATTTGTTTAACGATATAATGACAGGCGGAAACATCCCCAATACATGGAAACAGGTAGAGATGGTGGTGATACTAAAGCAGTCTAAGGATCCCAAAGATGTTGGCTCATATAGGCCTATTAGTTTGATGAATCAAGATTACAAAATATTTGCCAAGGTCTTAGCTAACAGATTAGAAAAAATATTACCAAAAATAATAGGGGAAGACCAGTATGGATTTATTAAAAACAGACAAATTTTTCACCCAATAAGGAATATTTTAAATGTACTAGCACATAAACAGCAACATAAAGAAAAGAAATTGGCACTATTGAAACTAGATATATTCAAAGCCTTCGATACCGTCGAACATAATTTTCTCTGGGAAACACTAAGGGATAGTGGAATAGAAGGGAGCTTCTTGGAAGCTGTAAAAGAGCTTTATAAACAAGGAATCGCAACACTATGGATAAATGGAGGCAGATCAAAAGAATTTCCAATCTCAAGGGGGGTAAAGCAGGGTTGCCCATTGTCACCCCTATTATTTGTAATGGCTATAGAAATCTTGGCAGATAGAATAAGGAACTCCCCTAGAATAGAAGGATATAAGGTGGGTCAGGAAGAGGTCAAACTTAATCTTTTTGCAGACGATATTCTTCTGGTACTTAAAGATCCACTAACAGCAGCCAAGGAAATTAAGATAATATTAAAGGACTTTGAACAATATTCAGGGTTAGGAGTCAATATGGGGAAATCCGAAATTATATATTTTAACATACCTAAGGGGGATCAGATATTAGTGGAGAAAGAAACAGATATACCAAAGGGATGTAAAATGTTAAAATATTTAGGCATAAAAATTTTTAAAAGAATAAACAAAATAGGAAAAAATAACTACCAGGAAATATGGAAGAAGATACGCAGAAACATGAAGGCTTGGAAGTCTAAAACAATGAATATATTAACTAAAATTAGAGCAATTAAAATGTTTTTAATTCCAAAGCTTAGCTATTTATACCAGGTACTCCCATCAGAAATACCAAGAATACAAGCTAAGGAATGGAATAGACAGCTGAGGGATTGGACTTTTGGAAGCAAAATAGCTAGGTTTAAACAAAAATTAATTTATATTCCACAAGAGGAGTTGGGATGGGGCCTAACAAATTTAGAGAGATACTTTGAGGCATTTCAAATTAAACATTTATTGGATGCGGAGATAAACAGAGAAAGAAAATGGGTAAGGATAGAAAACGAAGTAAATAAGGGGAAAGGAAAATGGGGGGTGTTTACAAAGAATTTAACATTAGAAACTAAAGAAACAACAGGGCCGAGGGCGATTGCCCTCAGAGCCTGGAAAAGATGGGAAGGAGTATGGTCAGCAGACTTCGTGAAATGGATACCAGTAGAATTACTACAAGAACTAGATGACCCTATATGGTGGGAAAATTTAAAAAAGAAAGGGTTGAATAGAGTAAAGGATTTATTAGACCAATCGGGAGTAATGATATCAAAAGAAAAATGTATGGAATTGTTGGGGGAAAGGAATTGGTTGAGGGTCCACGGACTATACGAGGCTATGAGTAAACTCTCACGCTTAGGGATATTATCTAAGGATAGTCGGATGAAGGGGATTATGCAAAGAATGGAAACTGCAAAAAAAGGAGTAGTGGGGGTGTTATATAAGCTAATGGTAAGCGATGAGGATTATATAGGACGTGTGATTCAAATAAAATGGCAGAGGGACATCCAATTGCCTGATCAAGTAGTACATAAAATTATAAAGGGAAATAAACAGATAAAATTAGACAAATATAAGGAAATGACTAGAAAGTTAATTTGGAAATGGTATAGAACGCCGGCCCAGTTGGCGTATATGATAAAAGGGCTGACCCCAAAATGTTGGCACTGTGGAAAGGATAAGGGATATTATATACATATGTGGTGGGAGTGTACCGAAGTTTCTGAATATTGGAGAAATATAATTCAGGAAATGGAAAATATTCTAGGAATTACAATAGTGAAAGAAGCAAATATGTTGTTTGCAGGTATTTTGGGATATGATTTAAAGGAAAAAAAGGATCTCAAATTATATAAAGCCATGGTACTTGCAATACAAGCCGCTGTTGCTAGGGGATGGAAAGATAAATCAAAGTGGACATGGGAAAGCTGGTTTCAGTATCTCTATGAGGATGTTAGCTCTGAAATTGTGATCTGTTTAAGAGGGGAGGCCTTATGGGAAGAGAAAAAGGAAAGGATAAATAGTAATTGGACAAAGTATTTCCATTGGTTGAGGTCGACTGGGAACAGGGAGAGTAAGAATAAAGCCTTGAGCGGGATCAAGAAGCTGTGTACATGGTTGAAAGAGTTATAAGGAAACGGCAGGTAGGGTGGAGGGTGGGGGTGGAGTGAGGGAGGGAGAAAATGAGAAATGTAATTATAACATGAACAACTATTGTCAATAATCAAGATTGAATAAAATTTATTTTGTCGAAAAAAAAAAAAGAATGCTGGAAATACACAACGACGACCCCAATTCCATGCCCAGAAAACCCCCCAGAATCCTGGCGGAAATTCGCCTCCCGCCCCCAAAGTGTTGCTCGGCATTTCACTGGGCGTGCGAGGAAGGGCCCCGAGGGCCAAGCGCTGCCAGAGCCCCTTCTGCCCACTCAGCATGTGCCCGATGGCCAGCACCAGCCGAGGACAGCAGCGTTTGCCCGCTATTCAGGCGGCACCCTTTTGCGGTCCTTTCTAGCGAGGCGGCCGCCGCCCTTGCCGTGGGAGCGACGCCCTCCTCCCTCCTCCCCTCGTCTCCGCGGCGGCCGGGACCAGGGGGGCGCGTGGGGGCTGGGGAGGAGGGCAGCCCTGAATCAAAGCGGCCTGAGGGCCACGGGAAGGGGGCGCAGCCTCCCCCGCCAGTGGCCTCCTCTTCTCTCTCGGACCGCGAGGGGATCCCGCTCGGCAACACGGGCTGCCCCAGAAAAGGCAGGCGGCCCACGAATCAAATTGCACTGGACAAAATGGGGCGCTGAGAGTCGCGACCCCCCCCCACCTGGATCAGAGCCAGAAAGGGGGGGGGGGCTGAACGCTTCCCTCCTCTTGAGATCTCCCCGACACTTTCTTCAGGCTTCCAGAAGCGCCGAGGGTGGCGCGATCGGGCAGAATGGGGTAGGAAGCAGAGCCCCTCCCCTCCCCGCCCCGCCCAGTTTGAGAGGGGGAGGTAGGTCCACACGACCATGTATGGTTATATCACCCAATAAATGTTTAACAAATTTAAAAAACATATCCAAAATTAATTAACCCCCACCCATTTGGGAAACCCCAGGGTTCCACAAAATCCTGGGTGAGGCAGCCTAGTGTAGGAGTTAAGAGCGGCAACCTGGAGAACTGGGTTGGATTCCCCACTCCTCCACATGCAGCCAGTTGGGGCACCTTGGGGCACCACAGTTCTCTTAGAGTTCTCTCAGCCCCACCTCCCTCACAGGGTGTCTGTCGCGGGGAGAGGAAAGGGAAGGCGATCGGAAGCCGCTTTGAGACTCCTTCGGGTAGAGAAAAGCGGCATATAAGAGCCAACTCTTCTTCTTCAGTGATATCAGGGCTCTCTCAGCCTCACCCACCTCACAGGGTGTCTGTTGTGGGGAGAGGAAAGGGAAGGCGAATGGAAGCCGCTTTGAGCCTCCTTCGGGTAGAGAAAAGCGGCATATAAGTGCCAACTCTTCTTCTTCTTCCTATGCTATTGGATTCCAGGTTACATCTCAGGAACGGCTGTGCCCTTATTAAAACCAAGACCTTTTCATAAGATTAAAACTCCAGATTTCATTTATCAAGTTTTGACTTTTCCTACCTTCTCGCCAAGATATTAAATCCAGTTCCAAATCTAATTTTTTAAAAGAAAGCTTTTATTTATAAGCAAAATATATCAAAGAGCTCTCTCTCTCGCAAAACAGATCTTGCCCTGAGGAAATGTGTGCTTTGTATAAAAAGGGGTGGAAAAACATTTAATATACTTTTTTTAAAAAAGAAAAAGAAGTATATACATTTGTATTAAAAAGTTAATATGTGTCCCTAGGGAGAAAAATAGTCAGCTGTTCTGTATACACAATACAGCAGAGAGAAAGAAAAGATCTTTCATTTTAGCACAGCAGCGCTGAAGGCCGGGTAGGAGGAGGGAGAGACCCCCTCAGTCTTGCACAGTCTTGGTGGAAAGTGTCCAATTTCTCGACTTCATCCTTTCCTTCCGCCGTCCAGAGGGAAGATCGATGGCAAACCCAAATGGAAAACATGATTTCACACCTGAACGGCACTTGTGGGAAATATGATTGGAAAACGGCCCTCTTCCAGAAGTGGAAACCTGTGCCAAGGCGACTTCTTGGCAAGGCTCCTTCAAATCCAGGCATTTGCTAGACATGACAACAACAGGCCTGGGGTGTCAAGTGGTTCTGACCCTGAGGCTCGTTCAAAGTATTTCGTTATCCCTCCTGCGCCGTTGCCAGCCGGGCCCAAGCTGTCCATCAGGCAGGAGCACAGGCCCAGGTGGGAATGGTGAGGCCCAAGAGCGAAAACCCTCCTTTATTGCACAGCTCCTTGTGCCCCATAATTGGGGAACTGGCCTGTCGGACAAACCACAATAAAACCAGGGCAGATAGTTGTAGTTGATAGTGACTCCCTTTTCTTCTTCATTCTGTGATTCCTCATGGGCAGCACGATCCACAACAACACGATCCATCAAAGTCCCTGGGCTGTGCAGGGTAGCCTTGTGCCAGCTGGCCACCTCGGGCTTGAATGGCTGCCAAAGTGGCCTATGCGCACCGGAGCACACAAGCCTAGTGCTTAGGATCACACTGCATGTTGCGCATTCTGCTGCTGTGCCACGCTATTCATGTCCCTCCAATGCCATGTCTAGAGAGACCTTAAGACGGCAGAGTGCATTGTTGCCACCAGAGTGTGTGGCTAACACCTTCGGGTGACTCTGTTGGGAAACGTGGAGCAGAAGGCCCGTAGTTTTAAGCCTAGTTTTTGTCCTAGCAGTAAACTGCACAGAGCTTTTATTCCAATCCCAGGTCAATTCAGTCCCTGCCAGAATGCGATTTCCGTTTTGATTTTGGGCAATTTAAATTTTTCTTCTGCAGCAAGGATTGATCCGGAGTGACCCTACCTTTATTATGCGATATCTTTGAGTGCTTTTAAACCTCAATATTTTAAGAAAGGAGGCTGTTTTGAATTTAGGCTCTCCTCTGCCCTGATTGGCCAAAGGTGCCCATGTGACAAACTTGCCTTAAAGGAGAAGTCCCTAATTTCTCTCAACTTCTGTTGGTCTTGGATTTTTTTCTCCCTCCTCTGGCTTCTTCGATCGTCTCCCCCCCCCTCCAAGAAAAGAAAGAGGCTCCCTGCTTGGCTCCTCTCCCCCCCCCCTTCAAGAAAAGAAAGAAAGAGGCCTGGCTCTCCCCCCTCCCTTCTGAACTACCCTAACCACATGCAGAACACTTTTCTGTTTCAATGGGGGGGGGGAAGAGGAAGACCCGAGTTCAAATCAATCTGAATTCAGCAGGATCCACAACAGAATAAACAAAGTAAGTGCAGACTCTGCCCTAGTCTGTTTGGATAGGCTGATTGGTTTGTGAAGGGACCCAACCGCCTCTGAGTCCACTTGCTAGAGTCAAAAGCCACAGAAATGTGGCACCTGTGAGCGACCACCCATCTTTCTCTGAAAAGGCGATTCTCTCTTTGCTGCCAGAGTGACCCCTGCTGTGCAATAAACTTCTGGGTGGGCTTCCTTCGCTAGAAAATCACCAGACATGGTAAGAGAGAACGAGGCATCCTGGGGGAATTGAGAGCTGTTTCCACACCATCCAAGCCCAAGCGTACATGACAAGAACAGCAGCAAGGCCCAAGATTCAAATGTTCAGATTAGCTCATTAATTGTCCAGGCTGAGAGGTGGTGGGGAAGCAGTGAGGGTCATGTTTCCTGATAAAAAGATCCCCAAACAAGGGACTTTGCACAGCTGAGCTACAGAACCAAAAAGGGCCAGCACTTCTGAAAGAAGACGGCAGTCTTTCCTTCTTCTGTGGAGCTGTGGTATTTCAGGGAAAGGGACTTTTGGCACCGGTTGCCATGTGCAAAGAATGTTTTTGCTACCAATCAGAAGGCACAAATGGAGGCCAACCAGAATTCCTGCGCAAGGCTTGTTGAGACGCTGGAACGGGGTCTACAAATACTGTCTCAGTTCCCGTCAGGGGGTCCTGTGTGGTCAGAGATAGTGGGACCCTCTTCCGAGATTTGGGGACTTCAGGCCACATCTAATGGAGGGGGAGAGTGGAGCCACTGCTTGTAGCAATGCCTGCATGATAGGCATCCAACAGGTAGGCTTCCCCAGCACAGTGACGAAGAAACTTGTTGAATTTCTGTCTGTCCTGACTTTGCTTTAGGGAGGGAGAAGGAGAGGCTATTACAGCTGCAATGTTTCCAGCGTTATCTGAAGGCGGAGTGAGGATGCTGGAAGGAGGCATCTAGTCTCCCATGTATGATATCTGTGCCAGGGAGGGGGAGGAGACCCCCTCTTGCGGTCCCGCTCTGAGACTCCTGTGCCTTTCGGCATGCTGGGCTCAGGGCCAATGGGATCCAAAGCTTTCGGGAGACAGCTGTGGGGGCTATGTAGTCTGCTGGCTGGTGAATCGAACAACAAAATAATCATTGTGGGAAGAACACTGCTTATGTCAGGGGTGTCTAAACGGTGGCTTCCCAGATTTCCGTGGACTACAGTTCCCATGAGCATTGGTGTATGTTCTGTCCAGAGGGCCAGGGTGGGTCCTGAGAAGCAACAGTTAAAACAAGAAGAGTGCATCTGAACATGCAAAGAGTCTTTCCTCATCACAACAATTCTGATCTCAACCACCTCCTGAGACGAGGGGTTGGAGAGGACAGAAGGAGCTGTGGGGAAGACCTGATTTCCGGTACCTCCATTTTCACATACCTTAGCTGGCTTGGATTTTTGCCAGCTTCAGGTTAGGAGGGAAGGGCTGTCTTGGCAGTGGAACAGCTGGCAGTGAAACAAGGAAGGAGCAGAGACAGCCTTGGGAGGAAGGCCCGTATGGCTCTTGTCTGGCAATGTCAGGAGCACCTGTAGCATGGCTGGCTTTGAACCGGCCCCACTCCGGTGCTTGAACAGCAGCCGCAGATGCAGAAACGCAATTGAGGAGGCTGAGCTGTGCTCGCTCCACCACTGTGTCAAGCTGCAGAAGGGGAGTGGAAGCACAGCCACCCTCGTTCTCCTTGGCCAGGTGGCAGCCAGCTAAACATGAATCACAGAATGGAGGTGGCTGTGTCCCCTTTAAGAGCGGGGAGGGGAGGAATAGGCAGCCCAGGTTGTGTCAGGTGACCGGACCTGCCCTCCCACAGGATGCCTCCCACCACCTGCCATCCGAGAAGGATTCTCCCTGCATCTCCAGCGTCTGTGCTCTAGAGCCCCCATGGAGGGTATACCTGACCCAGGTTGGGGATGCAGGAAGGGATGCAGGTAGGGGAGGGGAGGAAGACATCCACAAGGACTCAGTGGTTGGAAGCCCATTCATAAAAGAGGAGACATTCACCCAGGAGAGGATTCCCTCTGGATATCACCCCAAAGGGAAAATGGGCCAGGTGGGTCATTCTGGAAAAGAGGGGGATGAGTTGGTGGGGTGCCTGACAAAAGCCCTCCTCACAGAGGAGCATTCTGAACTCCACGCAGACTCCGCCAGGAGGGTCACTTGTCACCTCCCTTCCCCCCAGCTCCGGGGTCCACGTCAAGCCCCTTCTTCTGTGGCAGCACAGCCGGGGCTCTCTGTGAGCAGCCGGCTGTTCTCATGTGGGGTGGGGCACATCACATAGCGACCTGTCGCCTGGGGGTGGTGAACCTCGGCTGCCGTCATGGTGGACTTGAGGGGCTGGCTCTGCTTAGTGGGGGGCTCCTCGGGGCCCAGGCCACCAACAGCCCCCAGCTCCGCCTCCTCTGTAGCCATGCCGTCCTCCATGTTGACATAGAGAATCTCTTCGGGGTCCTTGGCTGGAGGGAGGGACTTAAGGATCTTCTCCAGGGCCTCGTGCAGGACCTCGAAGCTGGGACGGTCACGCGGGTTGAGGGCCCAGCAGCTCATCATAAGCTCATACCTGTGAGGTGGGAGGTAGGGTCAGGGGAGATGGAGAAGTTCTGGATGAGATCTTTCACATTAGTCTGAAGAGCAGCCACCCTCTGTGTGGGTGGGAGTGGTCTACAGTAGGGACCCCTCCAATAAACTTCTAGACTTCTGGAGTCACCCTTAGCAATTATACCAGGTTGATAAAAAATTCTTCTCTTCCTCATCTCTCTTTACATTGGGGGGTTCCAATCATGGAGTAGGAAGGGACCTCCTGGGTCACCTAGTCCAACTTCCTGCTCACTGCAGGAAACTCACAACTCCCCGCTCACCCACAGTGACACTAATTCCATGCCCAGATGATGCCAGCCCCCAAGAAGACCATAATGCTTGGCCAGCTTGAGCTGGAAGAAATTCATCTCCCGATCCTCAAAGTGTCAATTGGCATTCCCCTGGGTCTGCAAGGAAAGGCCACAAGAGACAAACACTGGCACATCTCTTCCTGCCCACCCACTCACAGTCTGCCTAAGTTCATAAAATCAGCATCTCTCTCTGATGGCCATCTAGCTTCTACTTAAAAACTTCCAAAGAAAGAGAACCCACCATCTCCCGAGGAAGCCTGTTCCACTGAGGAGCCCTCTAACTGTCCAGAATTTCTGAAGGTTTAGCTGAAAAAATGTTTGAATTAATTTCATCCCATTGGTTGTGGTCCAACCCTCTGAAGTAGCGATCCCCAACCTGTGGGCCGCGGACCACATGCGGTCCTTCGACTAATTGGAGGTGGGCCCCGAAGGACGCCTTCTCCCCCCCCCCCGGCCCTTTACTTCATCCCCCCCCGGCCCTTTACAATACCCTTCGGGTGTCCTTGTCTCCCATCACTCCCAGATGGGACTATCTCGTTGCAGAGAAACAAGCTCAGGGTTCCCATTGATTTGTCATTGTCATGAGTTAAAATTTCCATGAAAATAAAATGTTCCTTATGTTCATTGTTGTGGCGTGTCTGTATCTTATTTTGAAGGGGTGTTTAAACATTACCATAGCGATCAGAGAGTGTTAGGGCAGTGATTGAGAGTAGAAGAGTAAACTACCCCCCCCCCACCGGGCCTCAGTATAAGGCGTTGAGTGGTCCCCGGTGAGTGGTCCCTGGCGTTGAGTGGTCCCCGGTGATAAAAAGGTTGGGGACCACTGCTCTGGAGCAACAGAAAATAACTCTGCTCCATCCTCTGTATGGCAGCCCTTCAAGTATTTATTCATTCAGTTGTTAGCCTGCCTCTCTTGAACGACTCGCTCAAGTATTTGAAGACAGCTATCATATCACCAGAGCCTCTTGTGGCGCAGAGTGGTAAGGCAGCAGAAATGCTATCTGAAGCTGTCTGCCCATGAGGCTGGGAGTTCAATCCCAGCAGCCGGCTCAAGGTTGACTCAGCCTTCCATCCTTCTGAGGTCGGTAAAATGAGGACCCAGCTTGCTGGGGGGTAAACGGTAATGACTGGGGAAGGCACTGGCAAACCACCCCGTATTGAGTCTGCCATGAAAACGCTAGAGGGCGTCACCCCAAGGGTCAGACACGACCCAGTGCTTGCACAGGGGATACCTTTACCTTTACCTTTATTGTATCACCACTTAGCTATTTTCTCTCCAGACAAAATGGACCAAGCTCCCTCCACCTTCCCGCCCTCTTTTTCTTTCTGTGATCGGTTCCCCCTTGGGTGAATATCGCCTAAGGTCAGCTGCTGGGCCTTAGACTGGGAATGGAAGAGTTGAGGCATCGGGGGGGGGGGGTGTGGAGTAGGGGGAAAAGGTTTACTGCCATCAAGCTGTTGCAATTGTAAATTGTGTGGGGCTGGTTTTAATGTTTCTGTTTTTAATGTAAACCACCACGAGCAGGCCGAGCCAAGAGTGGCGGCATATGTCAAATAATAAATAAATATATAAATACAAATTGGTCTCCAAACCCCTCACCATTTTCTTTGCTCTCCTCTGAACATGCTCCAATTTGTCTACATCCTTCTTCAATTGTGGTGCCCAAAACTCTAAGTGAGGCCTGACTAGATCTTGTTTTCAGATGATGTCATAGGAACCCTCCGTCCTTCCCTTTTGATATGCTAACTTGCTTAAAGGTTTTGCTGCTGCTCAAGGTCCTTCTGCTTGTTTCTGGTTCGTTTTCTCCCCTCCATAATGCCAAAGAGTGTGGGTGCTTAGAAGGACTGACCAAAACCCAGTCCCATCCCCACCCCCCGCAAGGCATTTGGTATCCTCATGCATTCAACCAATCGCATGGGATGTGCCCCATCAGGGATTGGAGGTTCCCCTCAAGGGGAGAAAAAGATCCAATTGACTGGAACGATATGATGGCTGCGGGAAACCCAGTTCTGGAATTAATTGTAGGTGTTTGTTGAGGTATATTGGAAAGAAAGTGGAACATGCCAACGGAACAACAGTGGAATACAACCAGGAAATCCACATTTCCCTTCCAAGTTAACTGTAAAATAGAGCTGCAAACATCTTTAGAGCAGCCATTCTCAACTTTTTAACCTTTGAGAGCCCCCTGAAACATCCTTCAGGCTTTGAGAAATCCCAGAAGTGGAGTGACCCTGCAGAATAGGGTTGGGAAGCAGAGCTGTAGACACACCCACCCCTGGCCCCTCCCCTTCCCAACCTCTACACATGGGGGGGGGGTGGACATCTGTGGTCATGTCACCCAATAAATGTTTAACAAATTTTGAATATATATAAAATTAATTAACTCCCACCCATTCAGGAAATGCTTCCAGGGCTGACAAGAAACCCTGGCTGAGAAAGCCTGCACTAGAGCAGGGGTAGTCAAACTGCGGCCCTCCAGATGTCCATGGACTACAATTCCCATGAGCCCCTGCCAGCATTTACTGGCAGGGGGCTCCTGGGAATTGTAGTCCATGGACACCTGGAGGGCCGCAGTTTGACTACCCCTGCCCTAGAGCTTGTCATATGTACAGAAGGTTCCACTTGAGCCTTTGCCTATCTTTGGAACTTCTGATGGACCACTCTTGCAATGCATTGTGGGAATATCTCACGCTAGATGGGGGCTCTTATCAAGGACTTTCAGAACTGGGGCATGTTGCCAGAGGAGCAGAAGGTGCTTACAGGCCATCTAGGCAGTCGACTGGCTGTTTGAGGCGGTTGCCTTGGCGCAGGTAGTCATAAATCTCACTGTTCTCCACGCCTGGGTACGGTGTTTGCCCTCGGGTCGCTATCTCCCACATGGTCACCCCAAACGACCACTGTGGGAAAGAAGTTAGAACAGTCAGCAGTATTTAGTCATGACAGTTGAATCCATGTTCAGTGGTAGTGTACTTCTCAACACAGAGCACTGAGCCAAAACAGGTGTCAAACCTGAATCCCCTTTTCCTTATTGGTCCAACCTCCTGACAGGCTTGTGAGGGAAGCAGGGTGGGAGGAATCAGTGGCATCCCCATAGGTTCACTTACCACATCACTCTTGATGGTGTAAACACGATCCGCCAGGCTCTCAATGGCGATCCACTTGACGGGCATCTTGGAGATACGGCCTTGGCGGTAATAGTCCCCGTTGTAGATCTTTTTGGAGAGGCCAAAGTCGGCCACGCAGGCTGTCATGCTCTCATTCAGCCTGTAGGGGGACAAGAGGCACAGGAGAGGTTCGGGGACGAAAGCCAGCTCACAGTAAGCTCCTGCCTCCGTCCGTCGGTCCCCTCCCACCCCTTGCCCTCCCTGTGCCAGCCGCTCACATGCAGTTGCGGGCAGCTAGGTCCCGATGGATGAAGTTCTTGCTGCTCAGATACTCCATTCCGCTAGCGATATCCGTCATGAACTTGACCAGCGTCTGCGTGGGCAGGAACTGGGGTGAGGAAGCAAAACACAGCAGTTATCATGAGCATGGAGATATGCTTTGGGGATATTGTCCCTCCCTTCCAAAAAATTGTCCCCCACCCCAGAAGAGATGTTTGCTGAACTCCCATGCAGAGAACTACTCCTGTGGAATGTCAGTGTCCCCCTCAAGTGGCCAGTCTGTGTACACATCAGTTAATTTGCTCTACCATTCCAAGAAAGAGTTGTTTTTTTATACTCCACTTTTCACTACCTGAAGGAGTCTCCAAGCGGATTACAATTGCTTTCCCTTCCTCTTACTACAGCAGATACCCTGTGAGGGAGGTGGGGCTGAGACAGGTCTGAAAGGAGTGCTCTGTGTGAACAGCTCTATCAGGACTCTGACTGCCCCAGGTCACCCTGCTGCCTGCATGTGGAGGAGGAGTGGGGAATCAAATCTGGCGAGGGTCAGATTAGAAGCTGACGCTCTTAACCACTAGCTGGGTCTCAGAGCCATTCACTATCAAACACAAAATTAAGAAGGACCCTGACCATTTCTATAAAATCACATGATAACACTGCTGTGAAAGCCCTTGTGACAATAAATTAGCATTTTTTAAAACCCTATCTCCACCATAGAAATCAAGTCAAAGCTCACCAAATTTAAATTGCTTTCACCTGAGCACGGGTCAGGAGGATGCTGGATAAATCCCCAAGGGCAGCAAATTCAGTAACCATGGGGCCTCCACCAAGAAGGGGTTAGAGACCCCCCCCCCCCAGCACACTGCATCTGTACTGTTTCTGTTGACTATACATGTTGGGCTTTCACCCTGGAGCTCCCTGCTGCCCTTCATTTTCTTTGTCTTGATGAAGAATTCTTGGGAATTCAAAACCTTGCTAAGATACTTTGGATGGAGAGCCAGAGTGGTTAAAAGCAACAGCTTCCAATCTGTTGAGCCAGGCTTGATTCCCTGCTCCTCCACATGCAGCCAGCTGGATGACCTTGGACCAGTCACAGTCCTGTTAGAAACTGCCCTCACAGAGCAGTTGCTCTCAGAGTTCTCTCAGCCTCACCTCCCTCACAGGGTGTCTGTTGTGGGGAGAGGAAGGGAAGGCAGTGAAAAGTGGGGTATAAAACCAACTCTTCTTAAATCTTCTTTAAAAAAACAGGGCTGGGCTGGATATGTTGTGGGGGCAGGATGACATACCAGTGGAGTCTCCCCAAGCCGGGAGTATAGCAGGAAGCTGTGGAGGTCTCCGTGCTTCATGAAGGGCAGAATGACCACTGGGGAGGGGTAGCCTTCGCTTTCTGTGCTCTGTAAGCAGACCCCTGGGAAAGCAAGCCAGAACGGAGAGAGTAAGGGTTGAGGACCCACAATGAATATACTGTATGTATCACAATGGAACAGCCTGCTTCCCCCCCCTCTGATATTTGAGTGTGTTGGTTTAGTCTCAGTTAATTTGGTTTGATGAGGATGATGTTAGCCGTTCTGTCATGTCCAGCTCCTGGTGATCCTGGGGCTCAGCTGCCTCCACATCTTCTGATCTTGCACCGCTTTGTTTAGTTGTATAATGTTCTGGCCAGTGTCCATTTTGATTGTCTCTACCCACTGTGTTCGTTGTCGGCCTGGTGTCCTGATCAGTCCTAGCATAATTGCTCTCTCCATTGAGTTGGATGGCATGATATGGCCAAAGTAAGTGAGCCGGCGTTTCGCCATTTTGCCATCCAGATCAGGCTTTATGCGCTCCGGTGTGCCTCGGCCACCTCAGAGATCACCAAAGCCCGAGGCGAAGCATAGGAGGCTTCGGAGATCGCTGAGGCGGCCGAGCCGCACTGGAGTGCACATCCCTCTTTATGCACTTAGTAGCTCCTTGTTTGTGACTTCTGCTGTCCAGGGAACCCACAGAAGCCTTCTCCAGCACCAGAGTTTACAACTTAGAACTGTGGACTGCCTGAGCTCTAGCCATAAAAGGGATGTTTGGAATGGCCTCCACAAAACAGCTGCAGCGAAAGGGGCCGAGCCAGGCGCACCACTTACCTTCAGTGACACAGTGAAGCTCTGGATGCTGCGGGGGGGGGAGGGGGGCTGGGGCCGGAGGAACACGTTTAAAAACCTGCACGGCCAATGAGATCGCCCGCGGCCAGTGAGAAGCCTTGCTGGGGAACAGCTCCTCCGGGGCCTGCCCACTTTCTAAAACACTTCCCCGGCACCGGGGAAATTATCAGCGGGTGCCATGCTGGGGACCATTGCGTTAGAGAAAGGGGGCTGGGCAAGAGGCAGGATCCCCGGGGGTGGGGTCCTTTCCCCAAGCTTGGGAATGGAAACCCATTGGGTTAGAGCAGGGGGAGTCAACCTGTGGTCCTCCAGATGTTCATGGAATACAATTCCCATGAGCCCCCACCAGCAAATGCTGGCGGAAGCTCATGGGAATTGTAGTCCATGGTCATCTGGACTGGAGGACCACAGGTTGACTGCCCCTGGGTTAGAGTACAAAGTCTTGTGAATGTTGAGGACAAGCCTGGGTTGAGCACGAAGCTACCCCTCCCCAAACGTCCTTGATGGATCACAAGTGGGACGGGGAAACCAGAAGGGGGGCTCTCTCTTGTTAGCCCAGAAGCTGACCCCCAAGTCCCCTTTTGCCGCCTTCTGTATCTGGGGCTTCCCAAGGAAAACCGCCTGCTTCAGGCCCCTTGGAGCCGATGACATCTCCTTTCCACACGCCTTGTAGCGGAATGTTATTTTTTGTTACTTTTCCTTAATGTGAACCGGAGAAGAGCAGGGAGACTCAGGGAGGGAGGCCACAAGACAGGGTTTCCAGGACAGAGAACTTCACCTCCTGCATCGGCCAAGCCCCCCACCTCACCCTCTCTTTCCGTGCTGACATCCGTTTTCCCAAGCTCCCTCTGTCCCTGTCAATTTTGGGCCTGTTCTCCAGGGACGATCCGTCCCTCCTCCTGTCCCTCCATCCAGAGGCTGTTTCCTCTCCTCCCTTTCTCATGGTGGGGTCACAAGACTCCGCAACCGAGGGAGCGGGTGCTGACATCCGGGCAAGCCAGAATTCCCGGGGGTACGGACCCAATCAGAGCCTTCAAGTCTGTCTGTCCCCCCCCCCCCCGTTAGCAAAGAAGCAGGCAAAGCAACCAGGAGATTGGGGGGTGGCCCCCCGGCCTGCCCTCCACAGCAGCCCTCTTTCTCCAGAGGAACTGGTCTCAGGGACCACTTGCAATTCTGGGAGAACTCTATCAACAGGACAATTGGAGAAGAGACCTGGGAGGGGGAACGTGGACATGATGCACCCCTCCCCGTGCCTACTTGGCATTAACCCTTTGCGTGCCACGGTTAAAAGCGTCTCCCACCCGGCGGCCCCCTCACCAATCAGCTTCATGACATTGGGGTGGTCAAAGTCCTTCATACAGACCGCCTCGCTGAGGAAGTCCTCCATCTCGGTGCGGGTGCAGATGGCAACTGCAGGGGGAAAGAGCAGGGAAGGGCCGTGAACACCCGGAGACCCAGGCCCGGCAGCAGTGCCCAGGCACAGGCCCAGAGCACACGTTCCAGAACGTTATTGTGCGGTGGTTTTTCGGCCTGACGGCCAGGCACGTGGGATGATGTAGCCTGGGGCAGGGGAGGGACGTTCAGGAGGGATGAGAGCATGAGGAATCTGCCTGACATGGTGAAAGGGGTGTTTTACTGAACAGTACCTGAGCTTCTGGACTGGGGGAGGCCAAGAGGAGGGAGGGCAGAGGGGAAGGTTGCCAGCTGCAGCTCAGGATATCTCTGGAGGGTTGGGGGTGGAGTGTGGGGAGGACAGGAGCTTCCATGAAGTCCAGTGGTCTAGAATCCACTAGGGATGTGTGCTACAGCGTGGTGCAGCCACCTCAGCGATCACCGAAGCCCGAGGCAGCCAGCACCACGGCATGGAGAGGAGGGGCGGCAGCTCTCTGTGCCAAGGTGCCGGCCACCTCGGGCTTCGGCGATCGCCGAGGCGGCCGTGCTGCACCAAAATGCACATCCCTAGAGTCCACCCTGCAAAGGAGTCTGGAGACGAGCTTGAATTTCGGGGGATCCCCGGGTCTCACCCGGAGGCTAGCCTTCCTCTCCTGGGAATTTGGGGGAGTAGGGATGCCGCCTCCAGGTGGCCAGCCTCCGACCCTGGCTAGTAATGGGATAGGAGACCTCCAAGGATCTGAGTGGTAGTTCCTCCAAGGAACACTAGGGGTCATCATGAGAATGGCAAACCACCCCCCAAAGGCCCCTTCCTTGTCTGCCTGACAATTCTCACCTCCTGGCTACACGAGACACAGGCCATGCAATAAATAAATAGCAGCGGACCACGGGGAAAACAGCAAAAAGTGTTGAGAGAGTGCCTCTGGGCATGTGCAGAGTGATGTTTCCACAGCCTCTCCTGAAGATGAATGATCAAGGGGGAAAGGATAGGGTGGGCCCTTGGTTTACAGGCACGGGGATGGGGCAGTAACCTCAGAAGTAAAAAGTGGGGCCTGGAGGGAGGATCAGGGTCCATCCCCTGTGGCTACTTACTCTTCATGGTCTTCACAGCAACCTTCAGAACTGCTCCGTCTTGACTGAGCTGCCCCTCCATGACAGAGCCGAATTCTCCTGCAGAGCCAAAAAGAGAAAAGACATCCCTTTGAAAAAGCTGAGGAAGGCCGCTGGAATCGATTGGTGGCGCTGCTTAACAGAATGATTTCCTGTTTTCCTTCTCGCCTTCTTTCAAAAGAGGCTAATGTAGCTCTCCCCTCCTCCAGGTTATCCACACAACATCCCTGTGAGGTAGGTCAGGCAGTACATGTGTGACTGGCCCAAGGTCATCCAGTAAGCTTGTGCAGCAAAACAAAGATTTGAACCTGGGATTCTCAGATACTAGTCTGACGCTCGACTGCTCTGTCTTTCAGAAGCTGAAAAAGCAAGACTTTGTTAGAGGGATACCAACCTCCAGGTGGGACCTGGGGATACCCTGGAATTGCAGCTCATCTCCAGACTACAGAGGCCAGTTCCCCTGGGGAGAAAGGATGCTTCGGAAGGTGGACTCTGTGGCACTCTGTGGCACCATACCTCATTAAGGTCTCCCCTAGACGCCACCTCCAAATCTCCAGGTTTCCAACCAAAATCTGGCAACCTCACCCCCTAGGATTGCTGTCCCTGGCCTGAGAAATTCTTGGAGATATTTTTTGCTGGGGGAGGGGGAAGCCTGGGGAGGAGGATCTTAGCAGGATATGAATCCATAGAGTCCACCCTCTGGATCACAGAATCATAGAGTTGGAAGGGACCTCCTGGGTCATCTAGTCCAGTGATCACCAACCCCCGGTCCGCAGCCCAGTGCCGGGCCGCGAGAGCTTCAGCAGTGGACCACGGCTCCCTCTCCCTCCCCTCTAGTGAGAAGCTCGCCAGGCCACGAGCAAATTGGCTGCCGAAGCGTCCAATTAGCTTGCGGCCTGGCGAGCTTCTTGCTGTGGGGGGGAGGAGAGGGAAGTGTGGCCACCGGCACACCGGCGGTGCAAATGTGCATGTGTGGACCTGCCGCTCATGCGCATTTGCGCCTGGTGGGGGCGCAAACATGCACACACGGCAGTTGCGTGCATGCGCAGAGCCGCTGTGCATGCACGTTTGTGCCCCCGCCCGGAGCATAAACCCACATGCGCGTGCGTGTTTACGCCCCCACCGGGCACAAATGCACATGTGCAGCAGGTCCATGCACGCACGTTTGTGTGGGGCTGCTGCACATGCGTGGGCCCCCGGGTCACCCTCTCCCCCCACCCCTTGGTAATGGGTTGCAACCTAAAAAAGGTTGCGGACCGCTGATCTAGTCCAACCCCCTGCACTATGCAGGACACTCACAACCCTCTCGCTCATCCACTGTAACCTGCCACCCCTTTGCCTTCACAGAATCAGCCTCTCTGTCAGATGGTTATCCTGCCTCTGCTTAAAGATTTCCAGAGATGGAGAACCCACCACCTCCCGAGGAAGCCTGTTCCACTGAGAAACCACTCTAAATGTCAGGAACTTCTTCTGGATGTTTAGATGGAATTTCTTCTGAATTAATTTCATCCCATTGATCCGTTACTCTGGGGCAAGAGAGAACTACTCTGCTCCATCCTCTATATGGCAGCCTTTTAAATACTTGAAGATGAAGCAGCCATTTTTCCCAGGAAGATTGTCTGGAGTTCAATTGTAACAGCTGGATGTCTCTTGGTGGCACCTGGAAACCAACCTTTGTGAGCCCTTAAGGAATGACCAGCCCTTTGAAGAAGCAATAACCGGATGTGTGTGTGTAGGGTCAGGGGCAATCCTGATTTCTCAACCAGGGTTTCATGAACCCCTGGGAGTTTCTTAACAGCCTTGGAAAGGGTGGGAGTTAATTAATTTTTTACTATATTTGTTAAGCATTTATTTTGCGACATGTCCATATGTGGCGGTGTGGAAGGGCCCCCAGTGGGCGTGTCCACAGCTCTGCTTCCCAGCCCTATTCTGCACCATCGCTCCTCTTCTGGGGTCTTTTGAAGCCTGAAGAATGTTTCAGGGGGTTTTCAGCGGTAAAAAAGTAGAGAAGAGCTGCCTTAGGGAGAACTGAGCACGCAGGGGAGTTTCCCCAAAGCGAGACCTAATTTTGCTGCACGTGACAAATATCACAGAGCAGAAAAACTTTGTTTGCTTGTAATGGTTTGTGGAGGCTGCCTCTGGAGCAAGCATCCAAGGAATTCCATCCATAAACACAAGAGTCCTGCAAGTCAAACATTTCTCACCAGAGAATTAAGAAATTCCTGGAGCTTTGGGGGCGGTGGAATTTGGGGAAGGGAAGAGGCTTTGGTGGGGGCACGATGCTCCGGAGTCTACCCTTCAAGGCTAATGTTTACTTCCTAGGTAACTGATCTCTGCAGTATGGAGATGAGTTCTAATTCCATGAGAGCTCCAGGCCCTGCTGAAATGTTGGCTCTTAATTGTGTGGTATGCAAAAAGCCCCCCAAGGAGCCCTCCCCCAACTCTGTGAAAGTGCCCAAAGGAGTACACAGACACAACCCCCCCCCCCCCCCTTCAGCCACACGGGGCCCACATGGGGTTGGGTGAGGCATCTGCTTGGCGAGGAGATCCATTTCCCACTCCCCTCCTGGGGCTGAAGAACTTGTAAGGGCTTCGGCACGCGACAAGAGCTCGTCCAGCGCCAAGCCGACTGCTGACATGTTCCGGAAAGGATCAGACTTTCCAGGTCTGACTCAGTTGGCCGCCGCCTGCTGCTCAGGCCGTCTCAAATCTGGGTCATGCGAAGAAAGACCTGCCAAGGGAGTCAGGCCCACGTGACTTGGAACACCTGCGTTGTCCTGGATTTACAGCGTGGTGGAGCCGGTTCACGAAGAAGGGGAAAACAGCATGGCTTGGTCAGAACCAGGGCTGTGGAGCTCAGAATCCATTGGCGGTGCCAAGGTGTGGCCCAGGAAAGCAAGGACGCCTCTGAGCATGTGCAGAGGCCCTTCTCTGCTCAGCAGACAACCCAGCACACACACGTCCGGGTGGGGCTAATTCTCCAGGCGCACGGAAGGCGTGGATTGTGCATTGCAGAGCTCTGACGGACTCCAGGCTCAGGGCCAGCGTCAGCACATACTGAGGCGGGGCAGCTGTCTGGTTGCCAGGGCCCTCTCGGCCAGTACTGGGGGATGTAAGGGACAGGGCTGCCATCTCCAGACTGGGGAAATTCTGGGGATTTGGAGGTACAGCCTGGGGTTCACCCTCCAAAACAGAGGTGTTGAGCTCATTTCTTGCAAGGGCTGAATCTGACTTCAGGGCCACCTTGTTGGGCTGGGCCATGCGGGAGATAAAGGGCAGGGCAAGCCCAATGAGCGATATTATACGACTCAAAATACTGTTGGAATATCCACAATCAGTATTGTGCATGGTGCAAAAACAAAAGCTGAATATCCTGCAGGGATCTACCCAAAGGAGATGGGTAGTTAGCCTCGTTAAGATGAGGCACTTCTGGACCTTTTTCAAATTTATGTGAGGATTTAACCTTCTCCTGGGGCCTGATTGGCTCAGCTGTTGACTTCTTGCTCACTTGAGCTCGCTTCCTCCCTGTGGGCCTCCAGCGCAGACAGAATGACGGACGGCATTTTTCCATCTGTGCCAAGCGTGGCTACTAGCGCCCTACCTGTCCTCTGACCACTTGGCCACAGTGGTCCATGCAGCGGCCACTTCCAGACTAGACTTCTGTAACTTGCTCTACATGGGCCTACCCTTGGCTTTGACCCAGAAATTACAGCTGGTACAAAATGCAGCTGCGAGGGTCCTCACTGGGACATCATGGAGGGCCCATATTCAGCCGGTGCTTTGACATCCGCACTGGTTACCAGTCTGTTTCTGGGTCAAGTTCAAGGTACTGGTACTGACCTTTAAGGCTACATGCGGTCTAGGTCCCACTTACATGTGGGACCGCTCTTCGCTCTGCAGGTATGAATCTACTGGTTGTGCCTGGCCCCCAGGACCAGGGCCTTTCCAGTCCTGGCCTCAACCTGGTGGAATGAGCTCCCAGAAGAGCTAAGGGCCCTGCGGGAGTTGTCAGGTTTCCGCAGGGCCTACAAGATGGAGCTCTTCTGCCAGGTTGAGGCCAGGGTGGGGTCTTGATATTCTATCTGAGGATCCTGCCCCCCCCCCCATGGTTTTATCAGATATGGCACCTCACTTCCAATGGGAAAAGGCTTGGCCTTGGGCTGGACGAGAAGGCCTGCCACCTTTGCCGTTGTAAGGGAGGATTTCCTGGGGTTTCCTGAGAGCCCTGGAAGGGTTTCCCAAATGGGTGGGAGTCAATTAATTGTGTATAGATGGCCATGTCAATCCACCCACCCCCCTCCACAAATGGCCAATAACAGGCCTGGAGAGGGTGGGGAGGGGAGGGGCCCCGGGTGGGCATGTCCACAGCTCTGCTTCCTAACCCTGTTCTGCACAATCGCACCCCGGGTTCCTCGAAGAACATTTCAGGGATTTCTCAATGGTAAAAAAGCTGAGCAAGGCTGCCGTACAGTATCTCTGAGCCCCCCCCCCTTTCCAGTGCCTGTTACAAATTAGCCCTGGAACAATCTACAGCAGGGGTGGCCAAACGTTTCCTCTCCAGATGCCCATGGACTACAACTCCCATGAACATGCTGGCAGGGGCTCGTGGGAACTGTAGTCTATGGACATCTGGAGAGCAACAGTATGGCCACCCCTGGTCTACAGTGACCGAAGGCACAGCCTTTGCCATCTGGCTCAATAAGGCCCCTGGAAGGTCTGGTACAGGCCGGTGGGGTGAACATTTGACACCCCTGCTCCAAAGCATCCCTTTTCTCCAGGGGAACTGATCTCTGCAGTCCGGCCATGAGCCATAATTCCAAGGGATCCTCAGGTCGCACCTGGAGGCTGGCAACCCTAGGTGGTCACCGGGGCCTGAAAACTGGAGTCCTCACTCCTGTGTTGTGGTGCCAACCTCTCTCAGAATCACCCCTGATATCCTTCCCCTGAGAAAATAGCTGCTCTGGACAGCGGGCTCGAAAGCTGAAGCCCCTCCTCTTCTCAAAGCCCGCCCTTCCCAAGCTCCCCCCCCCCCAAACCTCCAGGTGTCTCCTAACGCAGAGCTGGCCAGCTCCAGCTGCTGCAGGGAGTCAGCCAGATGCAGGCAGTGATGGGAGCAGCCTGCTGAGGAAGAACGAGGACCTCGAACCGGCCTGCCTCTGGGACACGGGGATCCAGGTTTCCAAAGCGGAGTGGCAGAGGGAATTGTGCAATCAGGCTTGAATTATGGCAGGGGACACCTCTGAATTCAGAAATTAAGACAGCCACTCAAGTTTTCTGGAGAAATGTTGAAACTTTTGGCTGCCAGAAGACTCCTAGAGCCAGACGCCCCAGTCTTGTGATCGGCCTCCCACGTCACAATTTTTGGCTGTCCCTCTTTCTCTCCTGTTCCTTTTTTAAAATAACATTTTCCTCTGGCTTCCTTGATGTTTTGGGACTCTCTCTTTTGCATTGGATCACCTCTCTCATTTATGACCTGCAGGGCTTAATTATTTAAAAAAATATATGATGATGTTCACCATTCAGTCATGTCCGATTCTTGGCGATCCTGTGGCTCAGCTGCCTCCACGTCTTCCGATCTTACACGGCTTTGTTTAGTTGTATAATGCTCTGGCCAGTGTCCATTTTGATTGTCTCTACCCACCGAGTTCGTTGTCAGCTTGGTGTCCTTCTATCACTAACCAGTCCACGGCCACAGAACTGCTCTCACTGTCGAGTTGGGTCACATGACACGGCCAAAGGAAACGAGACGGAGTTTTGTGGTTTTGCCTTCTGGCTTCGGGCCCTGCAGCCGTTCCTTGTTTTTGTCCGCGGAATCTGCAGAACCCGTCGCTGACATCAAACAAATCAACTCTCCACCTGTTTGATTTCTTCAGCGTCCAACTTTCACAGCCATTGTGGCTATTAAAGGTAAAGGTAAAGGTATCCCCTGTGCAAGCACCGAGTCATGTCTGACCCTTGGGGTGACGCCCTCTAGCGTTTTCATGGCAGACTCAATACGGGGTGGTTTGCCAGTGCCTTCTCCAGTCATGACCGTTTACCCCCCAGCAAGCTGGGTACTCATTTTACCAACCTCAGAAGGATGGAAGGCTGAGTCAACCTTGAGCCGGCTGCTGGGATCGAACTCCCAGCCTCATGGGCAGAGCTTTCAGACGGCTGCCTTACCACTCTGCGCCACAAGAGGCCCTGTATTGTGGCTATTAGAAATACTGAAAAGATAACTTAAGTATCAAAAAAAAAAAACCTTTTCCTTCTTCTTTTTTCAGGACCATGGGATTCGGAGGCACCAAGCATATCTGCTAATCCAGGGGGTTTCAAATTCTGCTTCAGGTGAGTCCAACATTCTGCAGAAGCTGAGCAGAGATTCCTTGACGAGAACAGCCCTGAAAGACCACTGGGCACATTGGGCATGCTCTTGGCTTTGAACATTGGCAATGCTCAGGCGGCGGTTCCTCAGAAGACACATGAGTGTAGAGAAGAGTCCCCCCTCCCAGGGACAGGGCATTTGAAATACCTCCCAGCCCCCTGCCCTGAGGTTTAACACAAAAGTTCGCAACTAGAGCAGAGGTTCCCAGCATGGTGCCCACCAACACTTTTCCTGCTGCCGCCAGGGGCTTTTAGAAAACTGAGTGGGGTAGGTGGGGCTTCCAAAGGGCTGGGCAGATCAAAAGTGTTTGTGGGGAATGTTCTAGAGTGGGGGTGGCCAAACGGTGGCTCTTCAGAGGTTCATGGGCTACAATTACCCTGCACTGGCAGGGGCTCATGGGGACTGTAGTCCATGGATGTCTGGAGAGCCACCGTCTGGCCGGCCCTGAGGGCTGGCAGGAGTTATGGGGACTGTAGTCCAGGGACACCTAGAGAGCCACTTTCTGGCCATCCCTCTCTATAGGTGCCATGAAATTTATCTATAGCAGGGGTAGTCAAACTGCGGCCCTCCAGATATCCATGGACTACAATTCCCAGGAGCCCTTGCCAGCATTCGCCAGCGAATGCTGGCAAGGGCTCCTGGGAATTGTAGTCCATGGACATCTGGAGGGCCGCAGTTTGACTACCCCTGATCTATAGCCTTTCTCTGTGACATTTTGCAGTTGGCCCTGCCCCTTCCAGCCACCATTTTGTGATGGTGCCCACCCCCACCCTTGTGTCAGAACTCCAAGCAGATTCTGGCCAGAGAGGGGCCTGATCACCAAACTAGAGGTGAAAGAGATGGGCAGAAATTGCGATCAGATTTGGCCTAGGAGCTCCATAGGGATGCCAGCTCTGGGCTGGGAGATTTGGGGGGCAAGGCTGGGGGAACTCTGAGTCTGGGGAGGGGAAGGGCTTCAGGAATCTATAATTTCCTAGTGCCCACCCACTGAAGCAGTCATTTTCTCCAGGAGAAACAATTCAGATAGTTAGGTGGATAGGGAATTGGTTAGAGAACCACACGCAAAGAGTTGTTGTCAATGGTGTTTCATCAGACTGGAGGGAGGTGAGTAGCGGGGTACATCAGGGCTCGGTGCTCGGCCCGGTACTTTTTAACATATTTATTAATGATCTAGATGAGGGGGTGGAGGGACTACTCATCAAGTTTGCAGATGACACCAAATTGGGAGGACTGGCAAATACTCCGGAAGATAGAGACAGAGTTCAACGAGATCTGAACACAATGAAAAAATGGGCAAATGAGAACAAGATAAGAGTAAAGTTCTGCATCTGGGTGAGAAAAATGAAAAGCATGCCTACTGGATGGGGGATACGCTTCTAGGTAACACTGTGTGTGAACGAGACCTTGGGGTACTTGTGGATTGTAAACTAAACATGAGCAGGCAGTGTGATGCAGCGGTAAAAAAAGCAAATGCCATTTTGGGCTGTATCAACAGGGGCATCACATCAAAATCACAAGATGTCATAGTCCCATTGTATACGGCACTGGTCAGACCACACCTGGAGTACTGTGTGCAGTTCTGGAGGCCTCACTTCAAGAAGGACAAGAAGGGTACAGAGAAGAGTGACGAAGATGATCTGGGGCCAAGGGACCAAGCCCTATGAAGATAGGTTGAGGGACTTGGGAATGGTCAGCCTGGAGAAAAGGAGGCTGAGAGGGGACATGATATCCCTCTTTAAGTATTTGAAAGGTTGTCATTTGGAGGAGGGCAGGATGCTGTTTCTGTTGGCTGCAGAGGAGAGGACACGCAGTAATGTACAACGATATAGGCTAGATATCAGGAAAAAGTTTTTCACAGTCAGAGTAGTTCAGCAGTGGAATAGGCTGCCTAAGGAGGTGGTGAGCTCCCCCTCACTGGCAGTCTTCAAGCAAAGGTTGGATACACACTTTTCTTGGATGCTTTAGGATACTTAGGGCTGATCCTGCGTTGAGCAGGGGGTTGGACTAGATGGCCTGTATGGCCCCTTCCAACTCTATGATTCTATGATTCTGTTGCCTGGAATTCAGCTGTCAAAGGTAAGGTTGCAACCACCTCCCCCTGCTTTCTTCTCAGGTGGTTCTTAAGGAAAAGTAGGCGCTGACCAAAGCTCTGACATTTCCTGTTGTTCTTAGTGCATCTTTAATTTAAGCTCTCTGGGTATCTGAACTGGGCTAGGGAGTTACCCCACCCCTTCACATACACAAGAAAAAAAGGGGGGTTGGAAATGTTCAGGCAGGGAGGGGGAATGTGTGTGCCCTAGCCAGCAGCTCTCCATCTCAGCTTTCCAAAACACTTTTAAACTCATCCCAGCTGGGCTCAGAGGAAACTATTCAACTTCCGAAGCAAGGAAGAGAAGGAAACAGTGCCAGGCCTACGACCTCAATGAGTAAAACAGGCCATTCTGCCCCACACGTTTTTTCGCCCAGAGGGAGGGCCTCTGATCTGCAGGACAAAAAACCCAACTTGGAATGAAAACTTGTTCTTCTTTTGGGAGCTGCAAGACTCCTGCTTTGCTTGTCACCTTCCAGGTGGCAGCTGGAGATCTCTCAGAATTGGAACTCATCTCTGTGCGACAAAAATAAGTTCCCCTGGAGAAAACAGTTGCTTCAGAGGGTGGACTCTACAGCAATATCTATGGTATGGGTGACCCTGGAGAGCCAGGAAGTGGTGCTGGAGCTTGGCATGCAGAAGGTCCCAGGTTCAATCCCCAGCATCTCCAGTTAAAAGGACCAGGCAGGAGGGGATGGGAAAGAGGCCTGAGACCCTGGAGAGCCATGAAGTGGGGCTGGAGCTCAGTGGCAGAGCCCCTGCTTGGCATGCAGAAGGTCCCAGGTTCAATCCCCAGAATCTCGAGGTAAAAGGCCCAGGCAGGAGGGGATGGGAAAGACCTCCGCCTGAGACCCTGGAGAGCCAGAAAGTGGTGCTGGAGCTCAGTAGCAGAGCCTCTGCTTGGCATGCAGAAGGTCCCAGGTTCCATCCCCAGCATCTCCAGTTAAAAGGACCAGGCAGGAGGGGATGGGAAAGACCTCTGCCTGAGACCCTGGAGAGCCATGAAGTGGGGCTGCAGCTCAGTGGCAGAGCCCCTGCTTGGCATGCAGAAGGTCCCAGGTTCAATCCCCAGCATCTCCAGGTAAAAGGCCCAGGCAGGAGGGGATGGGAAAGACCTTGGCCCAAGTCCCTGGACAGTTATGGCCACTCTTAGTAAACACTGAGGGACCAAGTTTCCATTTCAGGATAAGCCAGATTCATGTGTATTCATCAAGATGGGCAGCCATGAAAGTCTTTGTTAGGGTTGTCAGCTCTGGGTTGGGAAATACCTGGAGACTTTGGGAGCAAGGAGAGTCCTCCCTGGAATATTAAGTTATGAAGTCCACCCTTCAAAGCAGCCACTTTCTCCAGGGGGACTAATCTCTGTCACCTGAGGATGAGCTGAATTCCAGGAGATCCAATGGTCCCACCTGGAGGCTGGCATCCCTATGTGTCCGTAGCAGAACAGCCGGAGTCTAGCAGGACCTTGAACTCTAACAAAATTGGTGACAGGAGAGGAGCTTTCAGAAGTCTCTGCTCATTTCTTCAAGACTGGTAGCCATGTTAGTCTGCCTGTAGACTACAACCAACAGTGCAAAAGACACCAGGACAGGCATCAAGCATGAAAGGACGGCTGGGAGACCACATGCAGGCTTAAGGCTCATGTGCATTTGTTCAAGCCCATGTACACAACAGTTGCATTGATCTCCACAGGGATTTGCCACCTGGGGATCCACCCTGCACCTTGTCAGCGTTTGGTTTGTCACTTACTAAAGGTGCCAGTTCACAATCAGCTCCCTTTTACCTTCTCACACCTCTAAAATGTATTCCCGTGCCCCCCCCCCCACAAATTGATATAATTAATTGCCAAGAGAGAGAGATGGGAGTTTCCCGGGACAAGAACCATGAGACAGGGACTGGAGACTGGTCTGCTGAGAAATCCCAGAGATGGAAATACGTCGTCCAAATAATGAGTCCACTTATATAATCCCAAAGGCTGCACTGGTTTCACAACGTTTGGGTCTTTTCCATGGGTTTTTTTGGGGGGGGGGGGAAGGGGGAGACATGGGTCAGCTGTAAGGCCGGCCAGCCAACATCCTTGCACAAAGAGTCTCCCAAACAGGCCCCCAGATTCCCCATAATGCTGAAAAAACAGGCAACAGAAACAGGGAGCCAAGTTCTCTAATGTGAAATGCAGCTCACATCTCGTTGCTGTTTAGAGCTAGAACTTCCTTCTGGAAAATCAGCAATGCGCACCCTCTGTCGCCCGCTCCCTCCCTCCTTCCCTCCCTCCCTGTCTCACCTTTTTCAAGGAATTCTCCCTCCCTCACCAGCCTTTCTCAAACTCTTTGAACTCACTCCTGGGTCTACCTTGATCCCCGGCTGATAAACCAGCCACACTCACTGAACGTCTGCTTACTGTTATGTGTGCATGCATGTGCCCCCTCAGGCACTAACTACATCAATACAGGGACGCCAGGCTCCAGGTGGGCCCTGGAGAACCCCCGGAGTTCCAGCTCATCTCCAGACGAGAGAGATCAGTTCCCCTGGAGAAGGTGGGATCTTTGGAGGGGGGAGTCTCTAGCATTGCCACCAGGGATGCCAGCCTCCAGGTGGGCCCTGGGGATCCCCCGGAATTCCAGCTCCTCTCCAGACGAGAGAGATCAGTTCCCCTGGAGAAAGTGGGAGCCTTGGAGGGGGGAGTCTCTAGCAATGCCACCAGGGATGCCAGCCTCCAGGTGGGCCCTGGGGATCCCCCGGAATTCCAGCTCCTCTCCAGACGAGAGAGATCAGTTCCCCTGGAGAAAGTGGGAGCCTTGGAGGGGGGAGTCTCTAGCATTGCCACCAGGGATGCCAGCTTCCAGGTGGGCCCTGGGGATCCCCCGGAATTCCAGCTCCTCTCCAGACGAGAGAGATCAGTTCCCCTGGAGAAAGTGGGAGCCTTGGAGGGGGGAGTCTCTAGCAATGCCACCAGGGATGCCAGCCTCCAGGTGGGCCCTGGGGATCCCCCGGAATTCCAGCTCCTCTCCAGACGAGAGAAATCAGTTCCCCTGGAGAAAGTGGGAGCCTTGGAGGGGGGAGTCTCTAGCATTGCCACCAGGGATGCCAGCTTCCAGGTGGGCCCTGGGGATCCCCCGGAATTCCAGCTCCTCTCCAGACGAGAGAGATCAGTTCCCCTGGAGAAAGTGGGAGCCTTGGAGGGGGGAGTCTCTAGCATTGCCACCAGGGATGCCAGCCTCCAGGTGGGCCCTGGGGATCCCCCGGAATTCCAGCTCCTCTCCAGAGGAGAGAGATCAGTTCCCCTGGAGAAAGTGGGAGCCTTGGATGGGGGAGTCTCTAGCATTGCCACCAGGGATGCCAGCCTCCAGGTGGGCCCTGGGGATCCCCCGGAATTTCAGCTCCTCTCCAGATGAGAGAGATCAGTTCTCCTGGAGAAAGTGGGAGCCTTGGAGGGGGGAGTCTCTAGCATTGCCACCAGGGATGCCAGCCTCCAGGTGGGCCCTGGAGAACCCCCGGAGTTCCAGCTCATCTCCAGACGAGAGAGATCAGTTCCCCTGGAGAGAATGGGAGCTTTAGAGGGGGGAGTCTCTAGCATTGCCACCAGGGATGCCAGCCTCCAGGTGGGCCCTGGAGAAACCCCGGAGTTCCAGCTCATCTCCAGACGAGAGAGATCAGTTCCCCTGGAGAGAATGGGAGCTTTAGAGGGGGGAGTCTCTAGCATTGCCACCAGGGATGCCAGCCTCCAGGTGGGCCCTGGAGAAACCCCAGAATTCCAGCTCATCTCCAGACGAGAGAGATCAGTTCTCCTGGAGAAAGTGGGAGCCTTGGAGGGGGGAGTCTCTAGCATTGCCACCAGGGATGCCAGCCTCCAGGTGGGCCCTGGGGATCCCCCGGAATTCCAGCTCATCTCCAGACGAGAGAGATCAGTTCTCCTGGAGAAAGTGGGAGCCTTGGAGGGGGGAGTCTCTAGCATTGCCACCAGGGATGCCAGCCTCCAGGTGGGCCCTGGGGATCCCCCGGAATTCCAGCTCATCTCCAGACGAGAGAGATCAGTTCTCCTGGAGAAAGTGGGAGCCTTGGAGGGGGGAGTCTCTAGCATTGCCACCAGGGATGCCAGCCTCCAGGTGGGCCCTGGAGAACCCCCGGAGTTCCAGCTCATCTCCAGACGAGAGAGATCAGTTCCCCTGGAGAGAATGGGAGCTTTAGAGGGGGGAGTCTCTAGCATTGCCACCAGGGATGCCAGCCTCCAGGTGGGCCCTGGAGAAACCCCGGAGTTCCAGCTCATCTCCAGACGAGAGAGATCAGTTCCCCTGGAGAGAATGGGAGCTTTAGAGGGGGGAGTCTCTAGCATTGCCACCAGGGATGCCAGCCTCCAGGTGGGCCCTGGAGAAACCCCAGAATTCCAGCTCATCTCCAGACGAGAGAGATCAGTTCTCCTGGAGAAAGTGGGAGCCTTGGAGGGGGGAGTCTCTAGCATTGCCACCAGGGATGCCAGCCTCCAGGTGGGCCCTGGGGATCCCCCGGAATTCCAGCTCATCTCCAGACGAGAGAGATCAGTTCCCCTGGAAAGAATGGGAGCCTTGGAGGGGGGAGTCTCTAGCATTGCCACCAGGGATGCCAGCCTCCAGGTGGGCCCTGGAGAAACCCCAGAATTCCAGCTCATCTCCAGACGAGAGAGATCAGTTCTCCTGGAGAAAGTGGGAGCCTTGGAGGGGGGAGTCTCTAGCATTGCCACCAGGGATGCCAGCCTCCAGGTGGGCCCTGGGGATCCCCCGGAATTCCAGCTCATCTCCAGACGAGAGAGATCAGTTCCCCTGGAAAGAATGGGAGCCTTGGAGGGGGGAGTCTCTAGCATTGCCACTTAGGGATGCCAGCCTCCAGGTAAATTTTTTTTAAATTTATTATTTGATTTTTATACCACCGCTCTTCCAGTGGTCTCTCAGTGGTTCGCACAATTTAAAACAATAAAACTCCATAAAACACCCCTTACAGCAATACACAATGGAAAGATAGATGGTGACCTCTTGCTCAGCATTTCCAATCCCCTCCCTCCTTCCTCTTCCCCCCACCTTCAACCGGAGGGTGTTCTGTGTTCTTCCTCTGGAAGTGAGGAGCCAGATCTAATAGGCATCAAAGAGGGGGGGGGATCCCCTGGAATTTCAGCTCATCTCCAGACGACTGACTGAGATCTGTTCTTCTGGGGAAACTGGATGCTGCAGCATGTGGAGTCTATAGCATTGCCACTAGGGATGCTAGCCTCCTGGTGGGCCCTGGGGATTCCCTGGGGAGAATGGAAGTTCTGGGGGTGGACTCCATAGCATTAGGGTGCACTGTGGCCCCTCCCTGCTCCATAACCCACCCACTTCCAGCTCTCCAGGTATTTCCCAACCTCAGAACTGGCAAGCCTACATCAAGCAGGGGATTCATCCCAAAGAGGGGTTAGAAGTGGAGCTGAATTGGGCCTCTTTTACAACCGCCTGAGAGAGCCTCCACGGTGTAGCATTTAGAATGCAGGACTACGATCTGGGTTCAAATCCCTGGGTGACCCCGGGCCAGCCTTACACACAGTCTGAGCCTGACCGTCTTCCATAGGAGCCTAGCCTTTTACCCCTGTCAGTGTCAGAGGCCCCACTCCAGTGCCTCCTGCTCCCAGCCACGCCGTCAGTGGGGGAAGCCCACCGGGGGGGGGGTTCCCCGGGCCCACGGAGCACCCCTGCCGCCTCACAGAGAGCCAGCAGCAGGAAAGCCTAGTAAAACCCCTTGCCAATATTACAATACAATGCAATAAAATAACCCCCTTTAAAAGACAAAGATGGCAGGCGTAACAGTTCTTAGTTCCATATTCCTCGTCTATTCCCAGCAGTGTCAACAGGGGTAAACGGTGGTGATGGAGGGCCCCAGGGGGATCTAGATGCCATGAGGGCTCAATCTGCCCAGTGTGCAGCCCAGCCTCAACCGAAAGCCTGGTGGAAGAGCTCCATCTGGCAGGCCCTGCAGAAACCAGGGATTTCCAGCAGGGCCCTCAGCTCTTCTGGGAGCTCATTCCACCAGGTAGCAGCCAGGACTGAAAAAGCCCCGTCCCTTGTTGAGTCCAGGCATGTTTCCCAGGGACCGGCATCCTCAACAATGCTAAGCATAATGCCTTGTGGGGGCCATAAGGAGACAAGCGGCCCTACAGGTAAGCAGGACCCAGGCAACATATAGTCTTAAAGGTACCTTGAATTTGATTCGGAAGCATCTGGGCTACCTTCGTGACCTGAGCCTCCATTGACAAAGAGGCATCAAAAATCACGCCCAAGTTCCTGGCCATGGGTGCAGATGGAACCAGCACTCCGTCCAGGCAGGGGAGCCACGCTTCCTGATCCTGCCCCCTTCTTCCCAGCCACAGGACCTCCGTCTTAGAGGGGCTGAGTTTCAGGCGACTCCGCCTGATCCATCCAGCCACCGCTTCCAAACAGGTGGCAAATGTCTTGGGGGGGGGGGGGGGGGAGTCTTGCTGGCCGTCCATTAGGAGGTAGAGCTGGGTGTCATCAGCGTACTGATGACACCCCAGCCCATAACTCGGGACCAGCTGGGCTAGAGGGCACATATAGATGTTGGATTTTAGTAAAGGTTCCCCATGATGTTCTGATGGATAAATTGAAGGACTGCAATCTGGATTTTCACAAAGTTAGGTGGATAGGGAATTGGTTAGAGAACCACACTCAAAGAGTTGTTGTCAATGGTGTTTCATCAGACTGGAGGGAGGTGAGTAGCGGGGTACCTCAGGGCTCGGTGCTCAGCCCGGTACTTTTAAACATATTAATGATCTAGATGAGGGGGTGGAGGGACTACTCATCAAGTTTGCACATGACACCAAATTGGGAGGATTGGCAAATACTCCAAAAGATAGAGTTCAACGAGATCTGAACACAATGGGAAAATGAGAACAAGATACAATTTAATAAAGATAAGTGTAAAGTTCTGCATCTGGGTCAGAAAAATGAAAAGCCTGCCTACTGGATGGGGGATACGCTTCTAGGTAACACTGTGTGTGAACGAGACCTTGGGGTACTTGTGGATTGTAAGCTAAACAAGAGCAGGCAGTGTGATGCAGCGGTAAAAAAGGCGAATGCCATTTTGGGCTGTATCAACAGGGGCATCACATCAAAATCACAAGATGTCATAGTCCCATTGGTCAGACCACTGGTCAGACCACACCTGGAGTACTGTGTGCAGTTCTGGAGGCCTCACTTCAAGAAGGACGTAGATAAAATTGAAAGGGTACAGAGGAGAGTAACGAAGATGATCTGGGGCCAAGGGACCAAGCCCTATGAAGATAGGTTGAGGGACTTGGGAATGTTCAGCCTGGAGAAAAGGACGTTGAGACGGTACATGATAGCCCTCTTTAAGTATTTGAAAGGTTGTCATTTGGAGGAGGGCAGGATGCTGTTCCCATTGGCTGCAGAGGAGAGGACACGCAGTAATGGGTTTAAACTACTAGTACAACGATATAGGCTAGATATCAGGAAGAAATTTTTCACAGTCAGAGTAGTTCAGCAGTGGAATAGGCTGCCTAAGGAGGTGGTGAGCTCCCCCTCACTGGCAGTCTTCAAGCAAAGGTTGGATACACACTTTTCTTGGATGCTTTAGGATACTTAGGGCTGATCCTGCGTTGAGCAGGGGGTTGGACTACATGGCCTGTATGGCCCCTTCCAACTCTATTAAGGGAGTACAAAGGGGTTCTAGTGTGCATTTATATGCTTTAACTAGTAAGCAAGCCCACTGCAGGGAAATGCAGCGGGCGCCAGGACTCACCGGCGGCGGGCTGGTCGTCGTCGGCGGTGGTGGCGGCGGCGGCAGCAGGCTTTTGTAGGCAGCAGGCAGGCAGGCTCCCTCGGGCGGCGGTCTGACGCGGCGAGAGGCGCTTCGCGCCTCTCACCGCGTCAGACCGCCAGGGAGGGAACCCCCGGGCTTCGCGCCTCTCGCCGCGTCAGTCCACCAGGCAGGGAACCCCCGGCAGGGGGCTCCCTGGGGCGGCGGCCTGACGCGGCGAGAGGCGCGACTGCTGGGGGCTCCCTGGGGCGGCGGCCTGACGCGGCGAGAGGCGCTTCGCGCCTCTCGCCGCGTCAGGCTGGGAGCAACTGCGAGGCTGGGAATCGGAGGGACCAATCGGCAGGCGCTTTGCGCCTGCCGATTGGTCCCTCCGATTGTCTGTCGTGAGGAAGGGTCCAACCCGGACCCTTCCTCATCACGGACAAAGCCCACCTCAAGGGGGCTTAACGAATTATTTAGTCCGTGGTGCCCGTGGCGCCACGGGCTGTTTAAAGATAATGGAATTATGTTATGATTATGAAGGTGTGAATGTTTCTGTGTTGGCTGCTTTAGGAGCTCTGATCACGTAGAAAGGCAGCATCAAAATTATTTAAGTAAATACACGAATGAAAGGCTTATCTCACAAATCCTACACACAGCAGCAAACCAGTTCTTTTGATAATCCAGCAACAGGGCATAGAGGCTTTCTCCTGAGAAGAACCTAAGAAAAGCCCTTCTGGATCAGACCAGGGGTCCATCTAGTCAGCATCTTTTCCCACACAACAGCCAATCAGTTCCTCTGGAGGGCCAGCCACAGGGCAGAGAGGCCAAGGCCCTCTCCTGATGGTGCCTCCTAGCAGTGGGATTCAGGTGTTGACTGTCTCTGAATGTGGAGGTTCTCTTTAGTCACAGTGTCCCTCTGTAGCCACTGAATTATCTATCCTCCTTGTATCTAAGGTCTGTCATGGAGGACATGAGAAACAATATAAGCCAATTTGGATCCACACTGGCTAATAAAGGGTGTAAATAAATAAAAACCACATGCAGGGAATTGTCAGGATGCTATGCTCCTGCCATGATTTATACTGTTTTATTTAGCTTGTTAGCCATCATGGAGTCTGTTAGTTTATCCAGCCTGTAAGCCACGTTTTATCGCCTCAGTATTCTGTTCAGCTCTCACTGAATTCACACCTCTCCCCCAACCTGCTCCTCTCACCTCTCCCCCATCCATCTCCCTTCCCCTCCGGAATGCAACCCTGGGAGGATATCCCTATCTGGCTGCTGTGACTGTCTGAAATCTTCCCACATTCTATGGGTTCTCACAGGGTAGGGTGCAGGTCGTGGCGTTAAGCGCTATGCTTTTTTTGCCAGTGCTTCAGTTTCGACAAAGTTTTATCGAGAATGCTTGTTTCCTCTGAACACATGAAATGTTTTGCAAGTCAAGGGTTTGCTTTTCTGAGAAACTGAAACTCCTCACAGAATCATTGCAGCAGTGCTCACTTCACTGACGGGAAGCACGGAACAGCCACACATACCCGGGTGCCTCTCTGGGTTTGGTTGCCAGATCCAGGTTGGAAAATACCTGGCGAGGTGGAGCCAGAGGAGGGCAGGGTTTGTCAGTACGGTCCTGGCAGGCGTTCTTGGGAATTATAGTCCATGGACATCTGGAGAGCCCCAGTTTGGCCACCCGTGCCATAGAGTCCACCTTCCCAAGATGCCAGCTTCTCCAGGGGATCTGTTCTCTGTCATCCAGAGATCTCCCACAATTTCCAGCCACCCCCTGGAGGTTGGCAACCCTTCCTGCAGGGACCAATCGGGGTCCCTCTTCCAGGAGCCATGAAAACCCACCCAGATTGCCTTCCCCTCAATGACGATCCCCACTGGATCCTGTTTGGCCCTGCTTTCTTCTTATTCAGGCCCCCTCCAGAGATCCTCCACAGACAGGAGGGAAAGAATGCTGGTTGCCAAGGTAACATACCTTCCCCAAGGGTCTTCCCCAGGGCCACCTTGTGGCGGTCAATCATCACATCTCGCAATTTCTCCTTCAGCTCCTCGCTAATCCCCAGACTGTTCACTGCGGGAAGAAAAGGAGGTCACGGAACATCCATAGACTCTCCACGCCAGAAGGGGAGACCAAACTCAAGAAGTCTTTTCCCTGGTGCTAAGAGAGGTGTGAGGTTTGGACAGGAAAACAGGCCTGCTGGAGAAGGGTCAGGATATATGGCATTAAAGGTCTTCAGGACTTGAACAGGGGTCATTCAGTTTTAAAGACGGGAAACTATGGAACCAGAAAGTCTATGAGGAAGTGCTAACTCTCCCTGCCTTTCTCCCAACCTTGTCTTCTGACTGTCTGGAACCTCTGAATAAATTGTTTCGGGTCAGGTCAACTCTAATCTCAGATAGTCCAGTGCTATCTTGGGTCATCTTGAAGGCAGAAAAGTCCTCCTAGAATCATGGAGTTGGAATGGATCTCCAGGGTCATTTAGTCTAACCCCCTGCACAATGCAGGAACTCACAACTACCTGCCCTCCCACGTGATCCCCTCCCCAACCAAAAATCCCCAGAATCCAGCCTGGCCTAAAGGAAATTCACCTACCATCCCACAGTGGCAATGAGCAATTCCCCAGGCATGCAAGGAAGGGCCACACAAGACAAACACTGACACATCCCTCCCTGCCCACCCACTCACCATCGGCATTCCTGTCAGATGAATATCCAGCCTCTGCTTAAAAACTTCCAAAGAAGGAGAACGCACCACCTCCCGAGGAAGCCTGTTCCACTAAGGAACTGCTCTAACTGTGCCCACCACACTGTGTCGGAATTCCAAGTGTTTCTGCACAGGCTCAACAAGTTTGGGGACCTGTACCCTACAGTGACCAGTGCTACACTTTGGAATCAAGGTTCCTGCTCTGAGAGGATCAGTAGATTTGAATTGTGGAACCCAGAAAGTAGGACTCATGCATTGGACCCTAGAAACATTACTGGTGATAATAGTTCCTTATACTCTGCTTTTCTGACTATAATTCGGAGTGGCTTCAATAGCAAAGAGCTCTCCTTCTGCAAGGGAGATGAGCATGTGCTGCTGCCCACCAAGTTTTTGAAGAAGTGGGAGGGACTAAGTGAGGCAGGTGCCCTATGCAGCTCCTGATTGGATGTGTAGAAGAAAAGGCACCCCATTAAACAGCGCTTCTGTCTGAAATGTCGAACTGCGACTATCAGAGTGCTATACCCCTTGTTCCCTGATGTTTTGTGGCCTTCCCACAGCAACCGTTCTGTTTGGCTGCTGCACCGTCTGGTGGTGGCCGTTCTGTGGCTGTGCCCACCACCCTCCCGGGTCGGAATTCCAAAAGTGCCCGCAGGCTCAGAAAGGTTGGGGACCCCCGGACAGCAGGGACCTCCAATGGTAAGGGAACCTTATTCTGCCCCAGACACTCACGGGTTGCTTCGGTGGTTCGGCGGCTATACGATTTGCGGACCCGGTAGTGAACCACCAGTTCCCCCTGCTCCATGCTGGGTTCAAATGCTTCCCTGCAGGTTGGCAGAAGAGGGGTTGGGGAGAAGCAAAGGGTGGGGGGGGAGGTCCGGTCTTAGATCCACGGCTCGAAACAAGCAGCCAGTCCACAGCTAGCGCTGTGCGCGGGCTCCGGGCCGCCGCAGCCAGCGCCTCACCGCGGGGGAGGAGGGAGGGTGCGCAGCAGCGCACCCTCCCTCCCCCCCCGCGGTGAGGCGCTGGCTGCGGCGGCCCGGAGCGGCCGATTCGGACGTTCCCACGCAGAGCCGTAGACCACACATGAACTCTCAAAGTGCCTTCTGCTGGGTCCCGATTCCCTGTGCCCTCAACTTACCCATATCGTGTTTCCTTCTTCCTCATCCGTGTCAAGAAGACTATGATGAAGACGGCCACTGCTGCCGCCACGGCCACAGCGATCACCACATACCACCAGTGCCAGGAGAAGGCTGGGGGAGCGTTTTCTACTATGAAGGAGAGGGGCAAGGGTTACTGGCTAAGGCCGTTCCCATTCCCCATCTGGTCAAGGGGCACCTTCCTTTCATTTTGCAGAGTTTCTATTCCGTTCAGTGCCTTCTGTTATAGAGGGTGACCATGTTGGTCTGTAACAGAGGAGCTAGATTCACATCCAGTAGTATCTTAAGAGACCATTTTAAGGGTATGAGCTTTCAGTCCCTCTGGTGGGGATGGGGGTGTCCCACTGAGAGGCCCTACCACTGCCAGCCACCTGGCCAGTGGGAGGGAAGTATCACCCCCCCCCAAATAAAGGGAGGAACACCAGAAATTAACCCAACATGCCTACATGACCTGGAATTGGCATAGCCACATTCAGTGGCTCTATCCATCCACCTCATTCTTTGTCACCCCCTTCTTCTTTTGCCCTCAATTGCTCCCAGCATTAGGCTCTTCTCCAGGGAGTCCTTCCTTCTCATGAGGTGGCCAAAGTATTTGAGTTTCATCTTCAGGATCTGGCATTCTAAGGAGCAGTCAGGGCTGATCTCCTCTAGGACTGCTTCAGTGACTCCATCCAGCCACCTCATTCTCTGTCGTCCCCTTCTTCTTTTGCCCTCGATCGCTCCCAGCATTAGGCTCTTCTCCAGGGAGTCCTTCCTTCTCATGAGGTGGCCAAAGTATTTGAGTTTCATCTTCAGGATCTGGCCTTCTAAGGAGCAGTCCAGGCCAATCTCCTCTAGGACTGACCAGTTTGTTCGCCTTGCAGTCCAAGGAACTCGCAGAGTTCAAAAGCCTCAATTCTTCGACGCTCGGCCTACCTTACGGTCCAACTTTCACAGCCATACATTGCAACTGGGAAGACCATAGCCTTGACTAGATGCACTTTTGTTGGCAGGGTGATGTCTCTGCTTTTTAGGATGCTGTCTAGATTTGCCATAGCTTTCCTCCCCAGGAGCAAGCGTCTTTTAATTTCTTTGCTGCAGTCCCCATCTGCAGTGATCTTGGAGCCCAGGAATATAAAATCTTTCACTACCTCAATTTCTTCCCCATCTTTTTGCCAGGAATTGAAAGGGCTGGATGCCATGATCTTTGTTTTCTTGATGTTGAGTTTCAAGCCAACTTTTGCACGCTACCTGAAGGAGTCTCAAAGCAGCTTACAGTCGCCTTCCCTTCCTCTCCTCACAACAGACACCCTGTGAGGTGGGTGAGGTGGAGAGAGCTCTGATATTACTGCTCAGTCAAGAACAGCTTTCTCAGTGCTGTGGCAAGCCCAAGGTCACCCAGCTGGCTGCATATGGAGGAGGCACAGAGAATCAAACCCGGCTTGCCAGATTATAAGCCCACACTCCTAACTGCTACACCAAGCTGGCTCTCTGGCATTGCACTCCTCCCCCAGTATTTCTGTGTCACTTCTGGGTCAAGTTAGCACATTGTGTTAATTTCTGGTGGTCCTCCTTGGTCTTGGTAAGGGATCTCCCCTCCCCACCAGTTCCTCCAAAAGACCTGGCACCCCTTGTTCCACCCCAAACTCCCTGCCAATTTCTGACGGCTGCTGGACCTCATGGTGCCTCTCACCTGGCTGAGCTTGTGGTGAAAATTCATCTGCAAACAAAAAAACCAATAAATAGGTTATGCCAGGTTCATTGTTGAAGCCAGACAAGCAAAATGTATAATGTCCATCATTCTAGTAACAAATAACCACAGTCTCACTTTGCCCACAATCCGTAGTGAAAATGAAATCAGTTAAAAGTTACGAAACGTAGCTAAAAGATTACTATCACAAGGTGAAATAAATACAAGAATTATGCATTGGCTATGATGAGGATTCCTTAACCACACCAGAAACAAACCTTTTCCTAATAATTATGGATGAGGATGTCAGCCAAAAAGGAATATTATTTTATCTTCATTACAGCCAGAGGCAGCATTCAGTACTATATTAACTAAATCAGGATAACATCATATAAGGGGCAATACAAGACATAATGAATGAGATCTTCTACTTTGTACAGCCCACAAGAGCAGAGCCGCCTGGCAAAAGAATATAGATATTTTTTCCCAGTAGAGGCTCCATGTCAGATTGGGTGTCCCCAAACTAGGTTGTGCTTAGAAGCCAGGCATGCCTCCAGACACAAGGAAATGAATCAGACCTTCAAAGCTGTTGGTAATCAGAAACAAGTCCTGTTTGGGAGCCGGCTCCAGTTTCCATAACCCCTCAAGGCTCTACAAAATGGGCCAGAATTTAAAATCTGGGGATTCTGCATTCAGAACCAGATCTGAGGTCCAGAACTGCCAGGCTCCAGACCACTGGGGAGGTGGAGCTACAACCAGGGATCAAAAGAACCACTTTTTTTTTGGGGGGGGGGAAGAATTTGGACCAAGATTGATGGCACCCATAAAGCATATTTTGTAAATGCAGCTTAATTGAGTCACTGAGTATCCTCTCACATCTGTCTGCTGCCCTTAAAAAGATGTGATGGAATCCTCATTCAGTTAACAGCTTCCAAATGTCCAAAACTGGTGGGTTCTCTCAATCTTTGGTTTTGGGTCCTGTCCCAACGGATATTGCAATCCTTTGAAATGTCTGAGGATTATCGTTCCTGAGTCTCTCCCTTGTACAACTTTCTTCCGGGCCCTAACAAGAGTGTCTTCTGGGTAGCTGTTCTGCCTTCACACAGTACACAAGGCAGCCAAAAAAGCTAACTTACCAAAACCCAAGGGGGAAACCATGACAGCATGACTCCAGGGCCCATCACCTGCGCCTGTATAGGCCGCGACTCGTACAGTTAGGTTCCTCATGGATGAATTCCACTCCAAAATTCTCTCGTGGGTCAATCCCACATCCATAACCACCTGGCAGGAGAGGGAACATGGCCATGTGACTTACAGGGAAATTTCCCTATGGGGCATCTGTGTTATTGTGATTTAAAAGTAGTAAAGTTAATTTATAAATATTGAGACCAGACAAGGCAGTATTAAAGTATTAAAAAGTATTTTACTAGACTTCCAGGGTACAAAAACTTGGACATAAAACAAGAAAATGCATAGCTTTCCTTGGCTCATGGCAGAGCTCTAAACCCTAGCAGTTACATAGTTAAACTCCAAGATGGATCTCCCTCTCTGTGCTGAAACAGTCCCAGAAAAAACCAAGGCAGGTCACTTGTGTGCGTGAGAACTAGACACGTCATCAATGGCAGCAAGCACTTTGCATACAAGTAAACATATCACATGACCCACTATACCTGTTCCCACAGCAATTATCAGTATGATGTCACAACATCAATGAGTCCTTCTTCAAACTTCTCTCTAGCAACTGCAATCTTGATTGCGACGTGTCTCATCCCATTCTTCGAATTCTCGCCTTTGATCATTGTGATACAGGCTGCATTATCTTCATCCATCGTGACTGGCTTACGTTCATCTATGCCGAAGTCCTTCAGGAGAACTATTATCCATTCAAGTTCTTTGCAGGCACTGCAGGCTGCTATGTCTTCTGCTTCTGTAGTTGATCCTGCTTTCGGATGCTGTCTCTTACTGCGGGGGACATCAACCCCCAGTCCGCAGCCCGGTACCAGCCCACGAAGGCCACGGTACCGGGCTGCCGGCAGCCGCGCCTGCCTCCCCCCCACACAGTTAGAAGCTCACCAGGCCCGGCTAGCTTCTCGCTGCAAGAGGGAGGGGAAGAGGCAAACGTGCATGCGCAGTTGCCGCACATGCGTGTTAGTGCCCCCTGGTGCCGAAAACGTGCATGTGCGGCAACTGCGCGTGTGCGTTTGTGAGCAGCTGCCGCACAGCGCCCGGGCCGTCGGCTCTCCCCTCACCCTGGAGGCGGTCCCTGACCACAGAAAGGTTGGGGACCGCTGTCTTACTGGTCCAGCTGATCAGGTTCCCTCTGAAGAAGAATAAATATCCACTTAAAGATCTCTTATCAAACTTGACTTCATGCCAGTTTGCGCTCACATATCCCTCTAGTTGTGGTTTTTGACATGGTGATATCTTCAATTTCAAATCAGCGCTCTTGTTGAGATATCTTGCCATCCTTCCTACCCCATTCCAATCACAGTGATCAGGAGAGGTGACCTTTCCACTCAAGGTCCCTACTGCAGCTGTCATGTCAGGTCTGGTAACATTATTCAGGTATAACAACTTTCCAGTGGCTTCTCTGTATGGCTTGTTGTTATCCAGTGGTTGTCCATCAGGTGTATCTAGCCAACTCCTTCTTCCTCAGTGTCCATTGATTTGCCAAGTCCATTATTTTATGTTTTTGGATAAGTAAAAATCCACCATCTGTGGACCTTTCCACTTCTATTCCAAGGTAGGTGTTGACTTCGACATGTATATTCAGTTTTTCAACAATCTCTTTTGTTTCCTCTTTGTTTCTGCAAATAAAAGCAAATCAACAAATACAAGTATGTATTGATATTGTCCATCTTTACTTCTGGAGTACACACCAGGTGCGGATGCTCCTTGCTGGAATCCTTGTCCCTCGAGTAGGCTGTTGAGCTTCTCATTCCAAGCTCTAGCTGCTTGCTTAAGTCTGCGGAGACTTCTGTGCAGTTTGCACACAGTTCTTGGATCCTTAAATTCACCTCCAGGTGGTCCTTCCATGTGGATTTCTTCTGTTCATTCTCCATTGAGAAACACTGATTTCACATCTACTTGCTCTACGCCATCCTTCTTGATGCAGCTATGCGGAGCAGTGTTCTGGGTGTTGTATAGTTGACAGCAGGTGCATATGTGTCAGCAAAGTCAGTTCCATATTTCGGGGGTTCCTTTGGCTACCAAGTGTGCCTTTTATCTGTCCACGCTTCCACCAAGTAATCTTGTTATTTTGAATACCCATTTGCATTCAACTGTATTCTTTCCAGCTGGTAATTTGGTGAACAACCATGTTTGGTTGCTGCAAAGAGAATCAAGCTGTACTTTCACTGCATCCAGCCCTTTGACCCTTCCACTCATCATCTCTTCTCAGTTTGAAGATTCACATTGATCTGGTGCTTTGACATGATAGGTATGTTTAGCAGGTATGCCTTTATTCTGCCTTTTCCACCCTCTCACAGTAGATGGCAATGTCATATCTGCTTCTTGGGTTGCCCCTTCTGGTTGGGCATTGTTGTTCAATCCAGTATTGTCACCAGCAGATGTCATTGCCCCTTCTGTTTGACTAAGGCAATGTAGTGCGGCATTTGCTCAACTGGATGGTGCTGCCCCTTCTCTTGAGCTTGCCCCCTGTTGTTGAGCATCGGCTCCGGTAGGCAGCATCATGGCCTACTGTGTGAACCTTCTTGCCTTACTGTTCCTGCTTTCCTCTCCTCCTGTGGAGAAATCCTGTGAGGAAAACTGTTGGGTACAATTTTCATGCACAAACACAACATGCTTTATATCCACTTCAAAGATTCATAACTGTAAATCCTTTGTTGCAAGGGGTGTAACACACAAAAACTTCCAGCTCAGTTCTGTGATACACTTTTGCTTTGGCACATTTTTATGTGCCACTTTAGCTCCAAAAGTTTTCAAGGTTAGGCTAGATTTTCTGCCATCCCAAGCCTCATGTGGCATTTTGCCAATGAGTGAATGTTATTGTACAAGTAAGATGCAGTATTGGCTGCCTCAGCCCAGCATTTATCTGGTAAATTTGAACCTAACAGCATGCGTTTCTGTTAAGGTTCCATTGAATCTCTCAGCTGTGTGTTCCATTTAACGCAGGACTCTATGGGACTGTCTTCCCATGTGAAAACCCTTCTTGTTCAAGGAAATTTTCAAATGCAGTACTGAAAAATTTAGATGCATAATCAGTTATCAAACATTCAGGAACTTCTGAGAATTTGTTCCTCACATAATTCACATACATTTTAAATTTATCCAGTGTTTGATCTTTTGATTTCAAAAAGTATACACATGTATATTTTGTTCCATTATCAATCACTATGAGAATATATCTTGCATTTCCAGCAGATGATGTAATTGGACCAATCAGGTCAGCATGGACTCTCTCTAAAGGGTTACAGTTTTGTTTTGAGAGCTTCCAGTGTTGCTGCACGTGAAGGGCCTTGTCCCCTTTGCTTTGAGACAAATTTCACAGCCATTCCTGGACATTTCACATTCTATAATCTTATAACCAACATCACACAAAGATTTCTTAACAGATTCAACATTTCTATGGCCGATTCTTCTATGAAACCCATAAAGACAGTTTCTATGCTTGCAAACATTCTTGCTTACATTAAGCAGCACTGGCTGTTCACAGCGTTCCTTCTCAGCATTGAGAAAATAAATATTCCTTCTTTCCTCTGCTTTAAACGTCTCATCCAGATTAGAATCATAAATCAGCCATTCATCTCCTTTTATCTGGAATTCAAATCTCTTTCTTGCAAATCTTGATACAGAGATCACAGAAGGTACATAAAATACATCAGACATACTGTATTCCACAGTATCACTGCTGATTCCTCTGGTATGAACTAAACAGTCTTTTATTATTTGCTAACACAATTTCTGATCCAGAATCACAAATAGAACCTTCAGTTCCACACAACGATTGCACAGAGTTAACACATGGCATTTTCTCTTGTCTTTGTCAGCTTCCTGCCTTTTACATTCAATGCTGGCCCGTACATTTGAATCTGACTGCTCTTTCGTTTCGTTTGTGACCCGGTTTCCTACCATGGCAACAAACAATCTCTCTTTGATTCAGTTGCAAAACAGACATGTTGTTACTGCAACTTAGTTTGGGAAGAGGGAGCATTGCATCATGGGCTAATGAAGAAATTGAATCATTCATTTCCCTGTTTCTTGCAGAACTGGACGCTTCGTCTCCATTTTCTCCCATCTTGGTTGGCTGCTTTCCAAAAAGGTCTCCAGAGATTATGCCACACTCACACGCACACAGGCTGCTTCTCATTTGCAAAAAATCAGCTCAGCACATACTTGTTTAGCGATCAGAGGGCCTTCTCTTTCTGCAGCTTCCTGCTCCAGCACAGAAACGTAATCCGTCTTTTTTGCAAGAAAAAAAAAGTGATCTCCAAAAATCTGCTCAGAGGCCGCTGAACTTAACTTGTTCCAGGCCTGTTTTCTGTTTTAAACTATTTGATTTATATACCACCACTCTCGGCATGGCCAGCTTGTGGCGGTTTACAATAAAAATATATAACATTTAAAAGCCAAAACCCAATAAAACATATACAATAAAAATAACCACTGACAACAACTTGATGGCGGCAATCCCTTCCCTACTCCACTCCAGCCACAATAGGGTGACTCCATCTTACAGGCCCTGGGGAGTCAGGCCCTCAGCTCTTCTGGGAGCTCATTCCGCCAGGTGGGGGAGAGGTCCAAAAAGGCCCTGGCCCAGGTTGAGGCCATTCCTGGGGGCCCAGAATAACCAGCAGATTCATACCCCCCTAGCGACAGGCCCTGCGGGGGAGCATAGAGATAAGCAGTCCCGCAGATAGGTAGGACTCCATACACTCTGAATCGCACAACCCTAGATCATGAAACATTTAGCCATAACTCTTTAACATTTCAACATTTGACTGTGACCCAATACAAGACTAACATGTAACATATTCTCACACAGAGCTTGTCTTCTGTCGTACCATGGCGATCCCTGTGCGGGGGTTGCAGCTGCTGCCAAAGTAACTTTGAAGAAAATCTGCACAACCAAGCAAACTCTGATGGCCAATCAGAAGCCCTGCTGGGCAAATGCACCACCTGGACCCACCCACTTTGGCAGGAGTCAGGATACTTTCCTGCTAGTTTTCTCCATCAGGAAGGGTTACAATAAAGAAAGCAGACAGGACCCAGAAGTGGCAGGAAGGAGCATGGGACTACTGGGAATAAAATCCTTTCCCCTGTAAGGAGCACTCACCTCGGGCAAGTCACCTTTTTGACAGATGAGTTTGTACCCAAGTAGGACCCCGTTGACGTTGCCTGGCGGATCTCCCCACTGGACGATGGTGCAGGTGCCATTCTGGAAGGCCGTGATGTTCTCCGGGGCAGCTGATGGCACTGAGGAGGACAGGATGCATCGTGACGGGCACCCCGATCCACAGGGGCTTGCGAGAGGGCCCTGTTCCCCAGAATGCACTTTGGCGTCCACACTCTGCTCCCAGGTTCACAGAATGCATTTGGGGAAGGAGCACACCTGATCATGCTGTGCTATGGAATTATTGATTAGGATTAAAAATTTATGCAAAGCAGGGGTCCCCATTTTTCAACTTGTGGTCACCTTTGGAGTTCTGACACTGGACAATGGGTACAGCCACAGAACAGCTGCATCAAGAGGCAGAGTGAGGTTATGCCTGCCTCTAATGATGAGGGCATTTCCGCACACGGGGAATGTAGTGGGTCAGGCACCGTAGGTGGAATATTCTGGCCCCTCCAGATGATGTTGCTTACCTCTGGTGACCAGCTTGCGCCATTTTAACCCATGACAGGGGGAATCCCAAAAAGTCAATTTACATCCCGGAAAAGCGCAATCCTCTGGCAAACAAGCCACCAACAAACAGCATAAAGAAGGCTTGGGGGAGGAAATGCTTAAACCTATGCCATGCCCCCGCCCTCCTCCCTCCATTCCCTGCCCAGCGATGGCCCCCCACCATGTCAAACAGCATAATTCTCCTGTTAGGTGTGCCTACCTCTGTGCAGCCTTCCCATTTTCTTTGATCTGCAGACCCCCATCCCATCCACTGCTCTCTTCCCCCCCCTCCGCCAGTCCATGCTAATCCAGTCACCGACACTTTCTCTCCGGGGGGGGGGGGGTCTGCCACCTTCGCCGTACCCTCCCCTGGCTGCCAATGGCTTGCGCAGCATGTGGGGGAGGGGAAGACGCGGCAGGGAGATTGTACTGTACTGTACTATATGGAGGGGGGTAAAAGTGTGGTTCGCTATTGCAGGGGGGGAGGCGTCCCGCCATTTTGGCCACTGTGCGGAAAGCCTCTCACTTCATCCTGTCAGGCAGAAGCCTGATAAAATGAACATATGACTTTAAAACATTTTCTTGCACACAGCTTGTCTTCCGTCATACGGTGTAGACTTCTGAACCAAACGCCCCAATTTATGCCTCTGCTCAACCCCAAGGGATACTGAATAGCCCCAGCTGATTTGCAACATCTTGGACTGTGAATTCTGACTGCGCCGCAGAGCTCACGCCTACGCTGTAGCGGCAGACCCTTCCGCTCCGTCTCCCTCACTTCTAGACTTCCTGCGCTGTATTGGCTGAACAACATGGCAGATAATCTTCTCAGCATCTTAGATAAGGAAGTGGCCCTAGAGGCCCAAGGTTACAGTCTATGGCAGGGGTAGTCAAACTGTGGCCCTTTAGATGTCCATGGACTACAATTCCCATGAACCCCCGCCAGCAAATGCTGGCAGGGGCTCATGGGAATTGTAGTCCATGGACATCTGGAGGGCCGCAGTTTGACTACCCCTGTTCTATGAAGAGTCTTGACCCAACCCTGCAGGGTGCTGCCAGCCCAATCACCTGAGAGCCTTTGTTTGCACTGGCCCAAAGAAAGAAGACAGGCAAAGAAACAGTACCTGTCTCTCCCCCCCCTACCAGGGTTAACAGGCAGAAGGGGTGTTTCCAAGTAACATTACAGCACAAGGAGGCAGTGTTAACCCTTGCTCCTCCTGCACCATGGCTCCCTGTTTGAATCAGGCCCTTCACGAAGCCATGTGACCCTTTTTAAAAATCCACTGATCAATCCTTAGGTCTTCTGTGACCACTACAGGAACTAGTGTGTCGGTTTCGTTTGCTTCCCAGAGACCAAAACAGAACCAGGAGGTCACAAGGTTGCAATGTGGGAGTCCAACGAGGTTCCAGAAGACCTGAGCTCAAGTCCCTGTTCTGTCTTAAAGGGTGACCTTGGAGTAGCCATGCTCCTTCCACCTCCCCCCTACCTTGCAGGGTTGTTGTTGTGCGGACAAAACACAACTAGCTGGAGAAAAAGGGCCTCACCTCCTTCCAAGGTTTTCATAGCAACCCAGTGAGTCCACGGAGAGTTTCCCATTCTGGACCGACAGGACACGCGCACGTGGTAGGAGGTGAAGGAGGTCAGGTTGACCAGGGAGTGGCTGAAGGGGGGCACGTTGAGGTTCTGATTATAGAGAGCCCTCTCTGAGACAGTGCTGAGGGCCTCATCCGTGCTCACAGCCTGGGGAAGGAGACAGCAGAGAGAAACGGAGGCCTGATGTACGGCAGGGAAGACATTTTAAAAAATAATTTCATTTAAAAATGATATGTTGCATATTACAGAACTATCAGCCGAGCAGTCATAAAATCTCTCCTTTCTAAATAGGATTCTATCGTTACAAGATATGGAGGGACGGCTGAACAGTATCCCTATAGCAGAGGGGCTCTGTCTTCATGGGCGAACAGTCCCAAGACATTCTTCCCCATATTATCTCTGCTTATTGCTCTTTGATTAACAATATATTGTCCACTTTTCAACCTGAACTGGATGGAATAACAATTTTTAATAGACTGCTTGTATTGCAGTGTCTTTAGAATTAATTCCACGGTCTTAACGAAACGGAGTGATGTATATACTTGCACATAAGCAGACCCACATATAAACCGAGGCCCCTAATTTTACAACAAAATCTGGGCAAACTTATTTACTTGCATATAAGCTGAGGGTGGGAAATGCTAAGATAAAAGAAGAAACACTAGGAGAAAGAAACAGTAAATCCCAAAGCACCCCCAAAATCCATCCCACCCCACCCACAGAAACCAAAAGAATAGTTTGGAAGAAGTGATTAAAAAGAGGAAGAAGAGAAGGCAAAAAGAAAGATCAGAACACCTCAGTCAAACTGTTGATATCCTTCAAGCTGCCAGAGCAAGCTCAGCTTGCAATACACATTTGCAATAGGCCATGCAACAATTGGCTGGCTGGAGCAGGCTTTTATTTCACAGAATCATAGAATCATAGAGTTGGAAGGGGCCATACAGGCCATCTAGTCCAACCCCCTGCTCAACGCAGGATCAGCCCTCAGCATCCTAAAGCATCCAAGAAAAGTGTGTATCCAACCTTTGCTTGAAGACTGCCAGTGAGGGGGAGCTCACCACCTCCTTAGGCAGCCTATTCCACTGCTGAACTACTCTGACTGTGAAATTTTTTTCCCTGATATCTAGCCTATACCGTTGTACTTGAAGTTTAAACCCATGACTGCGTGTCCTTAGCTCTGCAGCCAATGGGAACAGCATCCTGCCCTCCTCCAAGTGACAAACTTTCAAATACTTAAATAGGGCTATCATGTCCCCTCTCAACCTCCTTTTCTCCAGGCTGAACATTCCCAAGTCCCTCAACCTATCTTCATAGGGCTTGGTCCCTTGGCCCCAGATCATCCTCGTCGCCCTCCTCTGTACCCTTTCAATTTTATCGACGTCCTTCTTGAAGTGAGGCCTCCAGAACTGCACACAGTACTCCAGGTGTGGTCTGACCAGTGCGGTATACAATGGGACTATGACATCTTGTGATTTTGATGTGATGCCCCTGTTGATACAGCCCAAAATGGCATTTGCCTTTTTTACCGCTGTATCACACTACCTGCTCATGTTTAGCTTACAATCCACAAGTACCCCAAGGTCTCATTCACACACAGTGTTACCTAGAAGCGTATCCCCCATCCAGTAGGTGTGCTTTTCATTTTTCTGACCCAGATGCAGAACTTTTCAATTACCATGTATACCCGCATATAAAGAGCCTCTTGTGGCGCAGGGTGGTAAGGCAGCAGACATGCAGTCTGAAGCTCTGCCCATGAGGCTGGGAGTTCAATACCAGCAGCCGACTCAAGGTTGACTCAGCCTTCCGTCCTTCCGAGGTCGGTAAAATGAGTGCCCAGCTTGCTGGGGGGTAAACGGTAATGACTGGGGAAGGCACTGGCAAACCACCCCGTATTGAGTCTGCCAAGAAAACACTAGAGTGCGTCACCCAAAGCGTCAGGCATGGCTAAGTGTTTGCACAGGGTATGCCTTTAACTTTACCGGCATATAAGCTGAGGAGGGCTTTTTCAGTGTGAAAAAAAGATGCTGAAAAATTAAGCTTATACGCTATTTTATCACAATATTATGTAAATTTTGCATATCTTATTCCTAAATAAGGGCTTCTGTATCCACAGAGCGATTATTCTTAAAGATATTACACTATTTTAAATACAAAACAAAAATGAAGAAAAAAGCACCAAATCTTTTTCTAGTAAACGGCTCTTTGAAAGAGAAGACTCCATTTTCTTCTGAAATCTAAACTTAGACTGTTGTGCATCAGATATGTAAGTTTTGCCACTGTCACATATTCAGCCATCTTTTTGGACCAGTCCATAACATCTGGTGGGAAGGCATTTTGAATCTTCAGAGTGAATATCTGGTAGAATTCAGGGCCGAAACACTTCAGTTGAAAGGGGTAACAGGGCTCTTGCATTTCCCCCCAAATTTGGTCCCATGTGAGATGCTTGCTGCATTGTGTGAGCTATCACACCCGAGTTTACAAGTTTCTCCCCTACATGCTCCTTTGCTCCCTGTGAAGCCATTTCCCCCCAGGCAGAAGTTAAGCAGGGTCAGCCCTGGTTGGAATTTGGATGGGAGACCACTGAGGAAGTCCAGAGTTGCTATGCAGAGGAAGGCAGTCAATGGCTAACCGTCTCTGCCTTGACCTGGATGGCTCCAGCTGGCCTGATTTCACTAAATCTCAGAAGCTAAGCAGTTTTGTCCCTGGTGAGATCACCCAGGAAGTCCTCTGTTTGGTCTCCTGCCTTGACCTGGATGGCCTGGACTAGTCATAGAATCATAGAATCATAGAGTTGGAAGGGGCCATACAGGCCATCTAGTCCAACCCCCTGCTCAACGCAGGATTAGCACTAAGCATCCTAAAGCATCCAAGAAAAGTGTGTATCCAACCTTTGCTTGAAGACTGCCAGTGAGGGGGAGCTCACCACCACCTTAGGCAGCCTATTCCACTGCTGACTGTGAAAAGGTTTTTCCTGATATCTAGCCTATATCGTTGTACTTGAAGTTTAAACCCATTACTGCGTGTCCTCTCCTCTGCAGCCAACGGGAACAGCATCCTGCCCTCCTCCAAGTGACAACCTTTCAAATAAAGAGGGCTATCATGTCCCCTCTCAACCTCCTTTTCTCCAGGCTGAACATTCCCAAGTCCCTCAACCTATCTTCATAGGGCTTGGTCCCTTGGCCCCAGATCATCTTCGTCACTCTCCTCAGTACCCTTTCAATTTTATCGACGTCCTTCTTGAAGTGAGGCCTCCAGAACTCCACACAGTACTCCAGGTGTGGTCTGACCAGTGCCGTATACAATGGGACTATGACATCTTGTGATTTTGATGTGATGCCCCTGTTGATACAGCCCAAAATGGCATTTGCCTTTTTTACCGCTGCATCACACTGCCTGCTCATGTTTAGTTTACAATCCACAAGTACCCCAAGGTCTCGTTCACATACAGTGTTACGTAGAAGCGTATCCCCCATCCAGTAGGCATGCTTTTCATTTTTCTGATCCAGATGCAGAACTTTACACTTATCTTTATTAAATTGCATCTTGTTCTCATTTGCCCATTTTTCCATTGTGTTCAGATCTTGTTGAACTCTTTCTCTATCTTCTGGAGTATTTGCCAGTCCTCCCAATTTGGTGTCATCTGCAAACTTGATGAGTAGTCCCTCCACCCCCTCATCTAGATCATTAATAAATATGTTAAAAAGTACCGGGCCGAGCACCAAGCCCTGAGGTACCCCGCTACTCACCTCCCTCCAGTCTGATGAAACACCATTGACAACAACTCTTTGAGTGCAGTTCTCTAACCAATTCCCTATCCACCTAACTACCTGAAAATCCAGATTGCAGTCCTTCAACTTATCCATCAGAACATCATGCGGAACCTTGTCAAAAGCTTTACTAAAATCCAAGTAAATGACATCAACCGAATTTCCCCGATCCAGCAAAGTCCAATCATGTCAGATTTCAGAAGCTAAGCTGGGGCAGTTTTGATTAGTGCATGGCTGGGAGACCACTGAGGAAGCCCAGGGTTGTTTGTCTCTGCCCTGACCAAGCCCAATTTCATCAACTCCCAGAAGCTAAGCAGGATCAGCCCTGGTTAGTATTTGGATGGGAGACCACCAGGGCTGCTGTGAGGAAGGCAATGGCAAACCACCTTGGCCGTGACTTGGCAACAACATTCCACCACACAGCATAACATTTAAAAGGAGGCAGTGACAAAATGGTGGTGCTGGGAGAAAGAAACTAACAGGAACAGTTTGAGGAAGAGCTGATCGTATGCAGTAGGGGGAAGGGGAAGGATGCCCCCACCTCTTCTCTTCCATCAGATGAAATTCTCCACTAGGTTCCTCCCTCCCTGTCTACTGAGATGTAGCCCCCATTCTAGCACCTCATTCTGCTAAGAGTGAAACTGGCTCTCAGGCTCGTTCAAGTAACTTGGCAGAGTTCTCATCTATACAGTTTCAGGGAGTGGATCAAGTTGATGCTCTCCTATGAAAAAAAAAATAACCACCGCCCAAACCTGCGATTAAAAATCTAGCACAAATCTTACTCACTGATAGGCTAGATTTCTACTTGCATGGTTTAAAAAAATGGGCAAACACATACGACTGGCATCCTGTCGGTGGCTGCCTGAAATGGTAAGGTTCTCACTACTTCTTCAGGGTGAGAGCCAGCGTGATGTAGTGGTTAGAGAATCAGACTAGCATCTGGGAGACCCAGTTTCGAATCCCCACATGCTGGTAGACTTTGAACCCATCTCACATACTTCATGGTTAACCTAACAGGGTGTTGTGAAGATAAATTGGAAGCCAACTTGGGTCCTTACTGGGCTGAAAGGTGGCATATAAATGAAACAAATCCTTATCCATTGTTGCTCTATATATTTATGAAACAGCCTAGGGGGTGGGATGTGTCCGGCTGTCCAAGTTAGAATAGGCCCAATCAGGGTGCAGCCAGCTTTGTCCTGATTGGCCCTGCCCCTGCAGCTCCCGCCCTCCATCCCTGGACTCTAGCCTCTTTGCTCTCAGACGCCTCAGTGCCTGGAGCCAGCAGCAGGTAAGGGGAGAGGGCCCTGCTCAAAGTGTCGTGGTGGAGGGCTTGCTAACAAGGGCTTCTTGGCCTGCTAGGCTGGGCCTGCTGACTGCCTGCTAAGGAACTCCGTTCTGGCCCTGCTAATGAGCTGCCCAGCCCCCGCCTGCCCCACTAGATCTGGCTGCGAGCTGCAGCCCAAAGCCACCTTAAGCTGCATGGCCGGGGGCCGGGGCAGGGAGCCCTTTCAACACCCGTTCTTAGGAACCGGCTTTGAAGCTAGTAAGATAATAAAATCTACAGATTCATTTTGCTGCAGGAACAGAGCAGATCGAAGGGCCAAATGGAACAGCTGCTATGGGTTATTTGGGACTAGGATCTCTGGTGTTCTTTAAAATACTAAGAAACTTGAAGGAGAAGTAGGGAGTTCCCTGCATTGTGCAGGGGTTGGACTAGATGACCCTGGAGGCTCCTTCCAGTTCTATGATTCTGTGATTCTAAGAAGCTCTTGTAGGTTCCTTGGGGAGAGGAATACAGGAGCCATTTTAAGCATCCGTGCAGAGAAAAAGTCTCAGAAGCCCTTCTCCTGACATCAAAAGTTCTAATCACAGATCTTGTGGAGTGACCAACAATGACCATGAGAGCCAGTTGGAAAGTCCCTCTCTGTTCTCAGTTTTGTTTCCTGAGCCCTCCTGATTCCTCACTCTGGGTTTTCAGTTCCTCTTGGGGGGAGGACATCACATTTTCAGTGGTGAGGAGCGGAAGTCCGAGGTAAGCAGAAATCAGGACAGGAAATGGTTCCTAAAATAAAAGCTGCTCTCAGCTCTAGCTGTGCAAGAGCAATAGGAAGCGAGAGCGCCTTCTCCAAAAAACCTGGCACGGACTCAAACCCGGCACGGATCCAGGGCTGGCCCCTTCCAGTTGCCTGCTGAGTGTCACCATTCTTCTGCTTACCTGGATGGTACAGACCTCTAGCGGGTAGGCTCCGCTGAGACCAGGCAGCCATGCCACGTCCAAGCTATGGTCCGTGGAGCGCACCAGGGTTAAGGCATGTGGTCGTCCGGGTACAACTGAGGGAAGGCAGAAAGATCAGAGGTCAGATCCGTTCAAGCTACATAGACATTACAGGCCCCAGCTAGGAGAGAAGCTGGAAGGTCTTTAAAGACGGCTGGTTGTGTGGCCAACGTGGTCTGATAGTTTTAGCCCCTGACATTTCACTAGGAACTGGGGCTGGCACCTTCAGAGGTAGAACATGGCAAGACGGGAACACTTTGGCACAGAGAGATTCCTACCTCTGAAGATACCAGCCATGATTACTGACCAAACGTCAGGGACTAAAGCCACCAGACCACAGCCACAGAGACCAAAATACCCACAACAGCCACGTGACTCCAGTCTTGAAAGCATCCGACAATTCACTGATCTTTAAAGATTAAAAAACTTTAAAAGGGAATCAACTAGATTTGGATCAATCTGCCAACGGTTGCTAGCCATGATGACTGAGGGGGACCTCCATATTTTGAGCCACTAAATCTCTGCATCTCAGAGGCAGGAGGCAACATCCAGGGAAGGCCTCAGCCTCTCTGCCCTGTTCTTGGCCCTCCAGAGAAACTGGTTGGCCACTTTGTGCAATGGGATGCTGGATGAGGTGACCTCTGCTCTAATCCAGCAGGGCTCTTCTCACATTCTTATAGGAGATCGGATTCCGCCTTTGGCACCTTTCCTTTTTGAAAAGCAGCTTCAGGAGGCTGCCTTTGGAAGAGGGCCACAGTGCACATATTTTTGGCCTTTTGCACAACATCGTGAACGTCCAGTATTCCAGCAGCAAACCGGAAGACAGGCAGCCAATCACCTTTCTCCCTCTTTTAAAGGGACCGCGATGCAGGCTAATTTTTTTTTAATGAGACTTATGCGTTTAAACGTGTATGCATCTATTCAGCCCTCTTGCAATCCAGAGCCTTGAAGGTTTTAAAAAATGTGTTTTTTCTGGCAATTACTATTATTATTATTATTATTTATTTTTAATTTTTTTGGTGGGGAAATGGCATGCTTTATGTTGGGGATAAATTTATTTTGTGCTCTGCCTGGGCGATTGTGCACCTATTCGTGGCACCAGGCAATTTTTTTTCAAAAACGAAAAAGAAACAAAGAAAGCCCCATTCTGGGTGAAGAGAAAGCAGACTCGAGGGTGGGCAATGCAGCTGGAGATCTTGCAACTTTGGCCACTTTGGTAACACATGTGTGTTTTGTGAGTGGCTTGATGGCTGCTCTCATCCTGCTCATGCTACATGGCAGGGGGAATCCAGTTCTGTGGATTTCCCTGCAAGCACTTTAAAATAGAGGATGTAGCTGCCGGTTTGCTGCTGGAATGCTGGACGTTCACGACGTCGTAAAATATAAATATAAATATAAATATAAATATAAATATAAATATAAATATAAATATAAATATAAATATAAATATAAATATAAATATAAATATAAATATAAATATAAATATAAATATAAATATAAATATAAATATAAATATAAATATAAATATAAATATAAATATAAATATAAATATAAATATAAATATAAATATAAATATAAATATAAATATAAATATAAATATAAATATAATAACATAATCTTTAAACCGATCCTGCGGAGCGGATTAAATAAAAGGGTAAGGACTGTGGGGGAGGAGTTAGGGCGGGCCCTGTCTGGGATAAAAACTCAGAGCAGCCAATCAGGAGCCGCAAAGTGGCTCCTGATTGCCCCCTCCGAGTGTCCATCCAGGGCCCAGCAGCAAATGGGGAGCTGCGCGAAGCGCGGCTCCCCATTGACTGCTTCACCCGGCCGGGGACTCACCGCAAGGGACACCTCTCAGGTGACGCGGCGAGGCTGCTCCTGCGGCCTGGAGAAGCCCTGGCCATGCTCCGGGGTCGGGGGCCCGGTCTCCGCCCATTCCACCCCCCCCAACCCCCGGGAAGCCTTTGCCCTGCTTCCCTGGGGATGGGGGCCTAGTGCCCATTTTATTTCAGAATTAAATGGGCTTTATTTCTAGTATAATATATTTCACGGGTATTCCGCTTTCTTCCCCAGTAGGGGCCCAAGATAGCTGACATCCTTCTCCTCTTTTCTGTGGCACAATTGGGAATTCAAACCTGGATTTTCCCAGATCCTAGGCCAAACTGGCTCTCCAGATGTCTACGGACTACAATTCCCATGTGCCACTGCCAAATGGCCATGTTGTAAGGATCATGGGAATTGAATTTCATAAATATCCATAGAGCCACGGTTTAGCCACCCCTTCAACTACTACACCATTTTGAGGCTCATTGCTGGTTGGGAACCTGTAGGTTTCCTTCCATGGGGCAAACAGCATTGCTGTGTGGAGGCATTAAAAATTAACCCCACAACATAGCCCAAAGTGAAACTGGACCTCTATTTACAGAGGAAAAGTGTGCTAGTGCTCCAATTGTGGATCTTCTAGAGGGTTGCCAATCTCCAGGTGATACCTGAAGATCTCCCAGTATTACAGTTCAGGTGGCTGCTTTGGTGGGAGGATTCTATGGTCATCCTTGAGGTGGGTAAAGCGGCCGTGCTCAGGCCACCACTCTCTCCCTAGGAACGTTCACAAACATTACCACTGCCCTCTCACCTGTCACCATGGCAGTTCGCGAGGTGCTCATTCCCTTGGCGTTGTAGGCCTCACACGAGAAGGAGCTGCTGCGATTCAGGCCTGGGAGGGGGAAACAAACACAAGCCAGCATTATCCGCAAGTCATTCACAGGGCCAACAGTGTCTTGAAGTCTCTTGAAAGTTCAAAGTGTTTTTTGTGATATTTGGCACACAAATAGGCACAATTTGTGTGGCCTTCATATGGGGGTTGATTGATCAGCCTTTTCCTCAAGAATCTTCCCTCCCAACAGCCTCAATCAAGTTTGACCCTCTTCCCATTTCACAGAACCGCAAGAAAGACTGAGGCCACCTGGGGAATTCATCCCTGATCTGGAGATATGGACCTAGATCTTCTGCTATGGACTTCTCACACAAAACCAGCAGAGCCCTTTTCTCCCGCTGGTTTCAAGCAAATGGCAGAGTGCCAGACGGGTCGACAGAACTCAGATGCCTTACATATGGCCAGAACGGGCCCCTGGGCAAAGTTCTGTGAACTGGCTCCAAAGGTTTCCCACACAAGGCAAGACGGCTGTCCCGTAACCCTATTCCGTCTGGATGATGTTAGCAAAAACGTTCGTAACCGTAGAGAAGCCTTTCTAAACAAGAGAACTAAGATTAACAGCTGTGCACTCTCCCCAAGGGACCCTGAGGATCTGGAGTTCTGGAAGAAGGAAGGTGGTTTTCTAGCAGCACCCTCACCCGCCCTCTATAAGAATTTAAAATTGGATATAAGCATCTCCAGTAACTTCATAAAATCTCAAGGCCAAAATTTAGATGGGCCTTCTCAAGGGCAAGATCGAGTGGTCTTCCGTCAGCAATTCTACAAGGTAGATTTTCACATAGCCACATGTCCTTGAGACATTGTCTCTATTGTGTAGATATAAATATTCTATTATTGTAAATTATGCCTTTCTTACGCATTTTAACCCTCTTGAAAAAAATTTTCAAACACACTGTGGGCCTAATCCGGAGCCATCCTTCAGACGACAGACATAAGAGAACCTGTTGGAAATTGCTGGTCAAAGGACTGTCAATAAGTGAACTGAATGGTTTTCTAGCAGCTAATATCCTCCGGGATTCTTACAGGGCAGCCATGACAGTTAAAGACACTAGGTCGGTTTAGGTTTACCTGGTAGATATTTGCAATTGTGTTCCAGTAACTTGCTTTTCCTCCCAGCAGTACTATCCTCTTAGCAATCGTCCAGGACAGGGGTAGTCAAACTGCGGCCCTCCAGATGTCCATGGACATCTGGAGGGCTGCAGTTTGACTACCCCTGGTCCAGGACTTCCAAATATTCAAAGCACCACACATGGGCTACTTCAATAACAGTTATGGCAGCTCTGTGGTGCAGGGTCTTATCATCCCAAAGTTGCAAGAGGGGGTCTCGGAGAGAAAGGGGCTTGTCCCAGGATTGAGCCAGACTAGGGGTGGTGGCTTCCCAATTCTTGGAGCACATTCTTTCCCCCTACATATTGCAACTGCCTGGTCCCTCCAACCTCTCCCAAGTGGGCAGAACACTCCCCCCACCCCCAAAAAATATGTCAGATCTCGGAAGCTAAGCAGGGTTGGCTCCAGATGGCCCTTGGATGGGAGACCTCCAAGGAAATCCTGGGTTGCCAGGCGGAGGCAGGCGATGGCCAGCCACCTCTGAATGTCTCTTGTGTGTAAAACCCTACAGCAGGGGTGGGCAAACTGCGGCCCTCCAGATGTCTATGGACTACAATTCCCATGAGCCCCTGCCACAGTTTGCCACAGTTTGCCCACCCCTGCCCTACAGAATGGTTAAAAGTCAGCTGTGACGATGCCTCCGAAATAAAAAAAAGGTATAAATACATGAAAATGAATCACACTTCTCGGCCATCAAGGTCAGCATTGTCTACTCTGACTGGCAGCAGCTCTCCAGGGTCTCAGGCAGAGATTTTCCACATCACCTGCTGCCTGGTCCTTGGAACTGGAGATCCCGGGGATTGAACCTGGGACTTTCTGCGTGCCAAGCAGAGGCTCTCACACTGAGCCACAGCCCCTCCCCAGCAGTGGAATACACAAGACCTGCAGTATGCATGATTGAACAGAATATAACGAGTGTCCTGCAGGGAGCATTGGAGGAGATGTGTCTTTGGCATCGTTAGAATAGGAACTTCCAGTTCTCGAAATTGTCTCCTCAGTAGGAGACTTCCTGCTCCTTCCTCCCTGCTGGCCTCCACAACAAACAGAAAGAGAATAAGAGACAAAGTTGTTGCTCTTTGGCATGAAACTCTTATAGGCTTTTAAGCAGCCTTATAGTCCATGGACCTCTGGAGAGCCATGGTTTGGCCACCCCTTTTCCCTGGCATGGCCCCGCGCCCCACTCAGGTCCCTCTCTTCCTCAAGCCCTCTCCTCCCCAGGCTACCACCCCAGTCTCCAGGAATTTCTCAACCTGGCGTTGGCAACCCTAGCCTGGGTTCTCTTGCACCAGAGTGGAGAGCAAAATACATCTCTTCGCTGTGCTCCACAAGCAGCCTACCTCCAATTTCTTCTCCAGTTTCCAGTTGACAGAGAGCCCCACCCAACAATGCCAAGAGTCAGGGCAGGGCGACCCCCTCCTTTTGAGGTGGAAAAACCTCGGCTTCCCTGTGACCGGGGCAGCGAGGTCTCTTCCCCCTCAGGCCGAGGAGTAACATCTGGGGCCCAGGCCTGCGTCCCAGCTGGTATGTCCTGTTCCTTCCGCCCACCCGTCTGTGGTTTGGGTTTCTTGGCATCTGGTTCCAACCCTTTTTTTCCAAATTTCAAGTGGGATACACTGAAGGCAAGACAGCTCCCTGGTTGATTTTTCTGGCTTCAGGAAATGGAGAAAGGGGAAGGCATGTCCCCTCAGCTGCTGGGAAAAGCTGCCTAGAAAAGCTGCCTGGGTAAAGCTGCAGCTGGCTAGCCAGTTAAAGTTGGTGAAAGGCTGCCCGGGCCGCCCCATTCTCCAGTGGTAGGGTCCAGGATTACCCCCAGGGACGCTGGGTAAGTAGTGTTTGGGGTGAGCTGATGACAGTGCTCTCCTCTCCTCTGTTGTATCCTACCAACAACCCTGTGATGTAGGCCAGGCTGAGAGCAGACGCATGGTCCAAGGTCACCGAGCAAGCTTCCATGGCAGGCTGAGGATTCAAACCCAGGTCTTCCAGATCCTACTCCAACACCATGCTGGCTCGTTGTAGCACCAGATGCCAACGACGCACTCGGAACCCAGCAAACACGCTGCATCCCTGGAGAGTGGGAGCACACTCAATGCTGTGGGAATGCCAGAAACTGGTGGGGGTGGCGGTGAAGAAAAGTCTGCTGGAGTCTTCCACCATTCACATGTTTTGTTTTGTTTTGTTTGAAAGTTTAGAATGAGCGAGCCATTCATTTTTCACCCCTCTCCATCTGCATCGCAGCTCTCTTTCCAAGAAAGCAGTAGGGGAAGGACATGCAACCTCTGACTGTTCAAACTTTAAAAGTGATTTCAGTGGAAGGGAGTCTGTAACAAATGACGGCACCATCACTAGCCAGTAGACTCCCCCCCCCCCCCACCGACGGTGATTATGCAACATGCAGTTATGATAGCTGGACAATATGGGCTCAAGTTTGCTGCAGAAATAAAAGACGATTTCATGTTGGCACAAAATGTCATCCCCCCCCCCCACTTGCACACATGCTCCCTGCCGACTGACTAAAAGTAGGAGGATCTTCCACAGCTGAACATTTCACTTTGCACATGTAGTTGTTACTACTCTTTTGAGGGAAGGCCTGGTGTTAACAATGCCAGCCCTTGGGGACAATGGATGCTCTGTTATCCAACCGCCCCATTCCTGCAAGGGATGAATCAGCTCTTGGGCACCGGGAGTCTGCCACCTGGGCAAACAGATGGGAAAACAGATGCAGACAGGCAAGCCACAGAGAGGGGAAGGACAAGGTTGTCCCAAAGGTTGGGAAGAAGTTGGGTGGCCAAAGGCCTGGAGACCTTGGGAGGGAAGTCAGGAGTGGGCAGGATTTGGGGTGGGGAGGGGCCTCAGTGGAGTATAACACTAAGGAGTTGCCAGAATCCCCAGGTATTTCTGCCATGATTTTATTCTGTTTTATTCTGATGCTTGCAAGGCCTTGTTGTGGCCTAGCCTATTTGCCTTGAGGTAACACAGACGCTTTGGTTTGACACGCCAAGGTTGATTTCCTGCCACTCTGTTTTATGCCTCCTCACCCTCCTTTCACATTCCTTCCCCTCCCTTGTTTTAGTAGTCTGTAGTTCCCAGACCTTCCTGTTCCGGGTGGCCAAATGATTATCTCTATGTTTTGACTTCTTTTAGCTGTGCCTAGTTCGAACTCCCAAGGGGGGAGGGGGGGGACAAATCCCTATATTGGTTGCCCTGTGCTTTGTACCTCAGTCCTGACTATGCTTTCAATGTGGATGCTTGCATTTTCCTAAAATAAAGAAACGTCATTTCCATGATTTAGAAATCAAAGTCTCACAGGAGTCCACCAGCCTAAGCAGCCCTTTTCTCCAGGGGAACTGATCTCTGTCGCCTGGAGAGGAGCTCTAATTCCAAGGGATGCCCAAGTCCCATCTGGAGGCTGGCATCCCAATGAGGCAGCTTCCTGGGTAGAAATCCTACTCCATTCATGTCTCCACGGATCAGCTTGGGCTGCGGGCTGTCACGGGCCCATGGAGAACTCCGCCCCCTAAGTGCATTCCACCTCGCTCTCCAGATCCCTGAATGATCACGCTTCACAGGAGCCCCCGACCCACCCTGTCCAAGGGTCATGCCTCCGCACCTGAGGGGCTCACCAACTCCCCCAAGTCAGCACCTGCTAGGAGCCAAGCTCGGCCTGACCTTCCCACCCCAAGAATGGCCATCTAGCAGGAGATGTGACGCCTGGGGTTCCTCCCCCATGCTGAAGCCAGAGAGCACCGCTTGGAGAGGGAAACGATAAGGGAAATGTCTCCTGCCTTAATTCCTGCACATCAGGAGGTGGGAGACGTTGTTCCATTTTTGACTGGCCTTTCTCTGTTGCCTCTTGCTGTGCAGGAATCAAAGCAGGAGACATTTCCCTTATTGCTCTGCCTCCGGAACCAGGAATAGCTGCTCCTGTTTAAATCTCTGTGCTGAGTCTGTAGTTGCTGTAGGATGTTTTGGGCTGATCCTGCGTTGAGCAGGGGGTTGGACTAGGTGGCCTGTATGGCCCCTCCCAACTCTATGATTCTATGATTCAACCAAGGACCAAGCTTGAGATCCGATCCCATCTGCCAGATCCAATCCAGTTTAAAGTGAAGCTGACCAATAGCGGGCACTGGTGGGAAGATCTATGGTGGGGCTTGTGGATATAAATTGGGCTGGGTGGTGATTTCTATGGTTCAGTTTTGGTTCTTGTTCCATCCTGCGGGGGTCACAGCAAAGAGCAGAAAGGAACTCCCCATGTCCTGGTGTTAGAGCCCATGGATCTAACACTCTGCATGCCTGGGAGCCCCCAAAATAGCAAAAGCAGATATAAGCCTCGATATTTCAAAAATCCGCACCAGTAAATGTGCAGATCTCTGCTTTTGGTGAATTAACTTGCTGCCTCGTGCCTCTAATGCTGTAGCAAAGTAGTCTTCCCTTTGCTGTAGCAAAGTAGTCTTCCCTGATGTTCCCAGTTGCAAGGCTGGTCAGTGACTGCGCTCCATAAGCCCTAATTTCTCTCAGCAGAGATTTGCCTCTTTTTATTTCCCTCTCCTCTGCTGTCTCCAATCCTTTCTCCCACCTCCCCTTTCAAGAAAAGAAAGAAACTCCTGCCGTAGTTGGCACCCCTCCCCACTCTGAGCTTTCCCCAATCGAGTGCAGAACACTTTCTGTTTCAATTGGGGGGAGGGAACAGAGAATGACCCAAGTTCAAATTGATCTGAATTCAGCAGGATCCACAACAGAAAAAACAAAGTGCAGAATCAGCCCTGTACTCCATGCCTAGAGGGGACCGCAGCTGCTAAGACTTGTGACATTGAAGCTGAGAAAATGCATTTTTGCCCTGTGAGTCTGCCTATAGCAGCAGAAAAAAGCTGGATTCCAAGAACACCTTTAAAAGGTAACCAGAAATCTGTGGTCACAAGGCGGGATGTGCCACCACCGCCGCTGTGGCAGCGGTGGCGGCAGGCGGGCCCTCCCTTTCCCCCTCCCCGACCCTTAGAAGGGCGGCGGCGGTGGAGGCAGGCGGGCCTCTCCCCCTCCCTCCTCAACTGGCCTTAGGGCGGCGGCGGCGGCCCGGGAGGTCTGCTTGGGGGCCTCCTGAGCCAAGGCTGCCTACTCAGCTGCCTGCTGCATGGCAAAAAAAGCAATAAATAATTTTAAAAATAATTTAAAAAAAATATGAGAACGGCACGGGACACGGAGCAAATGCCCCAAAGCGGGACAGCCCCACCAAAGGCGGGACAGATGGTCACCTTATCTTAAATACCAACAAAATGTGTGGCAGGGTACATAGCTAAGACCCTGCCACAAATGTTGTTTGTCTTTAAGGTGTTCCTGGAGCTTGGGGTTGGAAAATTCCTGGAAACGTTGGGGGTGTAGCCAGGAGGGTGCAGCATTTGTGGCAGGGAGGGACTTCAGTGGAGTATAATGCTATGGAGTCTGCCCTCCCAGGCAGCTGCTTTCTCCAGACCAGGGTTAGTCAAACTGCGGCCCTCCAGATGTCCATGGACTACAATTCCCACGAATTATGGGAATTGTAGTCCGTGGACATCTGGAGTGCCGCAGTTTGACTACCCCTGCTCCAGACGAACTGATTCTGTTCTGGAGATCTGTCTGTCGTCATTCCAGGGGTTGTGAGTGTTCTGCATTGAGCGGGGGGGGGGGGGAGTTGGACTAGATGACCCAGGAGGTCCCTTCCAACTCTGTTATTCTATGACTCAGGGGAACCCCAGGAACCACCTGGACTCTTGTTTTTTTTTACAACTGACTGAACTTGTAGAACTCACCACTACTTGGCATACTGATGGCTGCTCATTTAAGCAGATTGCCAAGGCAGCTTCTCGGAGGAGAGGTCCACCGATGGTGATTAGACAAAATGATGAAGGGAAACGTCCCTGTGCCAAAGCAGCAGCCCTTGGGACCACCATGTTGTTTTTAGATTTCTTGGGGACAACCGGGTGGCTACAGGGGAATGCAAGATGCTGGTTCTTCCGAGGAAGCTCTTCATCAGCTCCCAAAAAAGTGGGCCTGTTCTCTCCCCCCCCCCCCCCGCATCCTGATGCTGCTCCAGTGAGGCTCACGTGCTCCCTTCTACCTCGCCTCTGCCTGCCTGCACCTTTTCTTCCTCTGGCTCATCTGCCAGGCAGTCACGGCTGCTGGTGAGTCAGGGCAGGGGAACGCAGAGCAGGAATGACGCCGCTTTGAGTCAAGGGATCGTGCCAGAAATGCGTGAGGCCTCATCTCCCCTCCTTCCCCCTCCGCCCTGCACTGTGCATCTGGCAAGGCTTAAGAAACCTTTATGCTGGAAAATGCACTCAGGAGTCTGGGCCATCTCTTAGTTGGCTAGCCTGAGGATGGCAGAAAGTGACCAGTCCTGCCATCTTCACCCCCTTCCCAAGTCAACAGATGCCCCTATTCTGCGCTGCAGTTCAGGAATGGACCCGGGCGTCCAACTATTCCCTTGGGGGCCAGCCTCTGGGGGGTGGGGAGACTGTGGCTCTCCAGATGCCCATGGACTACAATTCCCATAAACCTCTGCCAGCATGATGCTCATGGGAATTGTAGTCCATGGACAGTTGGAGAGCCACAGTTTGGCCAACTCTGCAGCATATATGGGCATGTCAACCTCCCCTCCCCTCCCTAAATGGTCAATGAGGGGCCTGGATGGGGGGGGAGAGGGGCCCTGGGTGGGCGTGTCCACAGCTCTGTTTTCCAACCATATTCTCCTGGATTGCACCACTTTTGGGGTTTAATCATAGAATCATAGAGTTGGGAGGGGCCATACAGGCCATCTAGTCCAACCCCCTGCTCAACGCAGGATCAGCCCTAAGCATCCTAAAGCATCCAAGAAAAGTGTGTATCCAACCTTTGCTTGAAGACTGCCAGTTTCTTGAAGCCTGAAGAATGTTTCAGGGGTTTCTCAAGAGTAAAAAAACTGAGAAAGGCTGATCTACTCTACAGTATGCCAGTTTCTCCTGGGAAACTAATTGCCGCATTCTGGAAATGAACTGTCCTTCCAGGAGAACTTCATCAGGCCTTGTATGGAAGTTGGCAAACCGGGATTCCTGCCTCCTTTCCCACTGTCCGCTCCAGAACCTCACATTTCTGTTCATGCCACAAGCGGAGTCTGTCCACACGAAATCCACCGTCTGCCACAGTCACTCCATCAGCCTCATTCTCTCCACATACATAAACCAGGGCTTACTCCTGAGTAAACGCATGGAGGATCACAGCAGGGAAATGCCGGGGCTGCCTGGTTTGCTCTCCCGCCTGTGTCCGGAGGAATGCAGCTGCACCACAGACGCTCTGGGGAGGCACTTCCTCTCAGGGCAGCCCTGACACAGCTGCTGATTCAGCCAAAGGAAAAATGCCTCTGGCCAAAGCAGTAACCCACAGTGCCCCGCAGACAAACATCCGCTGCCCCCCTGGCAAAAAGTGGGGGAGGCTGTGGTCAGGATGCTTGGAAGGCCTTGGGAGGGGTCCAGAGCTCTGGACCAAGTGGTCAACGGCTTTCAAAAGGATGGGAAGAAAAACCTCTGCTGCACAGAGATGATGAGGCATTCCATCCTTGCAGGCTTGAGCAGGGCTTCGTTTGCAGCCAAGCAGACTGCCCAGTCTAGGCCTCAGAACCTGGTTTCCCAATCAGAGGCCTGAAGCCTGTGCTTAATCAAAGAAACCTCTGATTGACTGACCTTCAAGGGGCTTTATTAATTATGTATTTAATTCATTTATAGCACCCCCTTTCTCCTCAAAGCGAATCACATCATCATTTTCCTCTTGTGTCTTTTATCCTCACAACAACCTTGCTGAGAGTGTGTCTCGCCCAAGATCACCCAGGGACCTTCCACAGCATGACCCATCCAAACCTGGGGTCTCCCAGATCTTAGGGTTGGCAGGTCCAAAGCTGGGAGACACTTGGGGATAAGGGAGGGGGTGCCTCAGGAGGAGGGGGCTTGGGGAGGGAGGGAGCTTCGGTGTGGTATGGTGCCGGAGAGCCCACCTTCCAAAGCAACCTTAGCCTGACATTTTAACCACTACCGCCAAGAGTGGCAAAACTTTGGCTCTCCATAGACTACATATACTATGAGCTCCTGCCAGCCATTGTAGTCCTGGAGAGCCACCGTTTGGCCACCCCTGCTACACCGTATTGGTTCCCAAAGCAGCACCGAGAAGGGGCTAAATGAGAGGGAGATAAAGTTGCCAGCCTCCAGATGGTGTCTGGAGATCTCCAGGAATTAGAACTGATCTCCAGAGGAGATCAATTCCCCCTGGAGAAAACAGACCCTTTGGAAGGTAGACTCTGTGACATTATGCCCCACTCAAAGTCCCTTCCCTCCCCAAATGCTGCGTTCATCAGGATTCCCCCTTGCCTAATGTGACCATACGTCCAGAGAATAGCGGGGCAGTCCCGGGATTGCCCCCATTGTCCTGTGTCCCGGAACATTGTTAGATTGCCCCGCGGCGTCCTGGAGTCCGGCGTTCGTGCTCAAGAGCGTCTGCCGTTTGTGTGGCCCCGGACGCGCTGGTCCTCCGGCGTTTTTTTTTTTTTTTTTTGGCCCTGCCTGCCCCAGCCTTGCTCAGCCCAAAGTCCCCTCCAGCACTGAGCTCAGCGCCACCCACCTCGCACGTACTTCCGTGCGTCTCCCGATCGGCTGCCACTCGGACTCCGCCTTCTTTGTTTGGCGGGTCCAGAAAGCGACATCCCATGGAGAGGAGGCGAGGCGACGTGGGAGCCGGGCCCGTTGCAACTGCGAGCGATGCAGCGAAACGCGATCTTCTTTCTGGATGCCTTTCTGGATGCCTGCCTGCCCCAGTGAGCCTCCCCACTTCTCTGCAGAATCTTCCTTGGCTGTCTGTCCTCCTAATACCAGCCCTGCTTAGCTTCCCAGTTGGAGGGGGAGGGGGGCCCATCCTGCCTTTCAGCCCATGAATTCTGGTCACCTTACCCTTGCCCCAAATCTCCAGGTATCTGCCAATCCAGAGTTGGTTACCCTAGAATTCAGGGGCTCATGGGAATTGGAATCTATAGACATCTGGAGAGCCACAGTTCGGCTTCCCCTGCCGTAGATGAGAATCATGGAATCATAGAATAGAATAATAGAATCATAGAGTTGGAAGGGTCCTCCAGGGTCATCTAGTCCAACCCCCTGCAGAATGCTAGCCTCTGCTAGGCTCTGCTTAAAAGCTTCCAAAGAAGTACTTTCCTCATACGTTTTGGTCTCCAAACCCCTCACCATTTTCACTGCTCTCCTCTGGACACACTCCAGTTTCTCTATATCTTTCTTCAATTGTGATGCCCAAAACTGAACATAGTACCCCTAGTGAGGTCGAACCAGAGCAGCATAAGATTCAAGTAGGTAGCCGTGCTGGTCTGAAGTAGCACACGAAAGCTCACGCCTTGAATAAATCTTTGTTGGTCTTTAAAGTATTGTTGCACTCAAATTTTGCAGAGCAGAATAAAGTGGAACCATCACTTCATGCGATCTGGACATTATACTTCTTTTGATATCGCCCAAAATCCCATTTGCCTTTTTAGCCACTGAGTCACACTGATGACTCATGTTCAGCGTGGTCTACTAAGACCCCCCCCCAGATCCTTTTCACACGTACTATTCCCAAGACAAGTCTCACCCATTCTATAGTGATGCATATGACCTTTCCTCCCTAAATGCAGAACTTTACATTTTTCACTCTTGACATTCATTTTATTCATTTCAGCCCAGTTTTCCAGTCTGTCAAGATCATCCTGTATCCTGATTCTATCTTGTGCTGCGTTAGCTACCCCTCCAGGGGTAATCTGCAAATTTAATACGCACCCCCTCTATTCCTTCATCCAAATTCTTTATGAATACATTGAACAACACAGACCCAGGACAGATCCTTGAAGCATTAAAATAATCACTCCTCTCCGAGAGGATGATGAACCATTTACAAGCACCCTTTGGGTATGATTTGTCAACCAATTCTTGACCCACCTAACAGTAATAGGAACCATACCACATTTTGTCAACTTATCAATAAAAATATCATGGGGAACCTTATCAAAGAGTTTATGGAAATGAAGATAAACTATATCCACAGCTTTCCCCTGATCCGACAAGACAATAACTTTCTCAAAAAAAGAGATATGGGCTGATTCTGCACTTACTTTGTTTTTTTCCATTGTTGATCCTACTGAATTCAGATCTATTTGAACCCGGGTCTTCCTCCTTCCTACTCCCGCCCCCAACTTGAAAAAAAAAGTGTTCTGCACTTGATTGGAGAAGCTCAGACGGGAAAGGGGGGAGGGGGTGAAGTCCAGCCGGCATTAAAGGAGTATGCTTTATTTCTTCTCTTTAACTGACTGTGGAGAAGCCAAGTGCAGCAAGAGGCTGCTCGTCTCTTTCTTTCCTTAACAAGCTGGGGGTGGGGGGAGCCAAGCAGAGCCGGCAGCAGCCTCTCAGAGAACAAGGCAAATCTCTGCTGATGGAAGTGTGGGATTCTGGATCGCAGTCACTTTAAAACAGGGCAAAAATAAGTTTGGGGAGGGAACCACGAAGTCTTTGAACTGAGGCCCAGCCAATCAGGGACAGACTGCTTCTCTACCTCAGTGGCTTGATCAATTATACTGAGTTATATCTGCTCCTGGATATCACAGGGGAAAGTTAAGGTCACTGCAGCTCAATCATGCATGTTGCAGAGGGAAAATTTAAAAATGCCCCAAATCAAAATGGAAATCGAATTCAGTGTAGACGGAGGGGATTTATTTGGACTGGGGGTGGATAAACAGCCCCGTGCAGACTCTGCCAAGGTTCCAAGACTCTCAGTCCAAATTCCAGCTCTAGAGTTGAGTTGGCAAGATTTTCACCAGCCCCTGTACCTCTCCCTATGATCAGCGTGATGTGCCAGCATTCACAGGAACACATCCTGGCCTCCCTGCTATGAAAACTGTTATTTGCTGATTTTTGCCCCTTCAAGAAACAAGAGCAGTTGCAAGCCAATATTTTCTGGTCAGTTGGCAACCTTAGAGAGCTAGGGGAGGAGACCCAGAGGCTACTGCCACCTCCTTGATTGTCCCTCCCACACTTGGCTCACTGCGATGCCCAATGCATTTGTGACACAGTTTCCTCCATGCGAAAAACTGCCCCTGATTTTGCTGAAATTGTTCTCATCTGGGTTTGTACAGAAGCAACATCTTATCTGGGATGATGGCCATCAGAATCCCTTTGGCCAAGCCATTTGGAACTCTTCTCTTCTTTCTCCTCTCCCCTCCATCTTATTACACATTTGACCTACCTCGAAGGGCCGGTGGAACATCTGGGAAAAGTTCCTGACAATTAGAGCGGTTCCTCAGTGGAACAGGCTTCCTCGGGAGGTGATGGGTTCTCCTTCTTTGGAAGTTTTAAATCATCTAACAGAAATGCTGATTCTGTGAACTTAGGAAGATTGTGAGTGGGTGGGCAGGGAGTCCTGAGATCCTGCATTGGGATATGGGGGTGGGACTAGATGACCCTGGAGGTACCTTCCAACTCTATGATTCTATAACCAATGCAGACTTCTCCAAATGCTCGATAGCCCTGCGTAACTGCTGGTTCTTTAAGGATTCTCTCCCCGCCCCCACGAGCCATGGAACCCACGCACACACCGACAGCCCCTCGCTGCCTTAATGGCTTGCTGGCAACCTTTGCTCGGTCTGTTCCCACGCTCAGAGCAGCCCCCCACCCACCCGAGGCATCGGGGGAACAGCCACCTCCATAGAAAAGGGGACAAAAAGGACAAGCCATGCTTTCACAGACAACCAACAGGACGTGAAAAGCAGGGGGGAAAGGGAGGGGGACTCGCAAAACGAGGCTGAGCGGAGAGCGAGGGGAGGGGGGTCTCTTCTATTCATGGTCTCCCCCCTTCCAGCCCCCTCTCGCCTGGCCTTCCAGAAAACTAGAGCGGGACAGTGGGGAGAAGCAAAATTCTCTCTTTGCAGCCGGCAGAACAGAGAGAAAACAAAGGGTGGTTTGGGCTCGGCCATCCAGATAGCAAAAGCAGAGGCGAGTTTCGGAAACCAGGTTCCCTTTGAATGCCCCTCACCCACTTTTCGGATTCAGTCCTTTTCAAGTGAAAGTGAGCAGGCAGGAGGGGATGGGAAAGACCTCCTCCTGAGACCCTGGAGAGCCATGAAGTGGGGCTGTGGCTCAATGGCAGAGCCTCTGCTTGGCAGGCAGAAGGTCCCAGGTTTGATCCTGGGCATCTCCCAAGGTGGCTGACTGAGCTTTCTGGCAAAGTGGGGGCAAAAAGGCAAAGACAATGGGGTGGAGGTGACAGTGGATGAGCGATAGGGTTGTGAGTGTCCTGCATAGTGCAGGGGGTTGGACTAGATGACCCAGGACGTCCCTTCCAACTCTAGGATTCTATGAACCCAAGCCCAAATGAAGAAAGTAGACAGGAAGAAAGTAGATTCCTTTGAAATGTGGTGCTGGCAAAGGATTTTATGGCTACTGTGGATCCCCAAGAAGACCAAACAGTGGGGTTCTACATCAAACCTAGTCTAGACTCTCTCTAGAACCGGAAATGACTAAACTGGGGCTACCGTGCTCACCAAAAATGCCAAAAACGATAGGAAAAGTGGCAGAAAAAGAGGAAGACCAAACAAGAGATGGATAAAAGCTGTTTGCAAGACGGTTGACCACAGGATGTTTGGAGGGACTTTAATTCATCGGGTCACCCTAAGCCACAAGTGACACCGGCCCATAACACACAACACTTCTCGTTCCTTGCTCAGCGCTGTACCCACAACACCATGCTGCCTCTCTGGCGTACCTCTGGACAGTCCAGTTTTCTGGCCAGCTCTTCCGTACCCACCATCACTCACCTCTCACAGCCAGCCCTGAAGGGGTCTGAGACAGAGGGTCCCCCAGGGAGTTGAGAGGAACGCCATCTTGCAGCCAGATCACCTGCACCGGCTCTGGGGGACCCTGGGCTTCACAGGTGAGGTTGAAATGGGTCCCGGCCATCACCTCCATGTCTTCAGGCTCCTCGGCAAAGAAGGGCAGTCCTGGGGGAGGGGGGCAGAGAGGAAGGAGGAGATTGGTCATGGATACGAGCAACAAACTGCAGTTCTTTGCCTGGATCCAGATAAGACGTTTCCTGGGTATGGGGGGGCGGAAATTTCCATGGGGAGAATCCATGCCTCTCAGTTCCCCTTCCTGACTTGGGTTGCCAGCTGCAGGCAGGGAGATTCCTGGAGATTTGGGCCTTGTAAGGTTGTGCGCTTCAGCAGCTGAAGCAGCCATTCCTGCCCATAGCAGCCTGCGCTGGCTGCTACAGGTGGGAACGGCTGCTTCGGTTGCCAAATCGCACAGGGAACTGAACCCAGATTTGAACAAGAGTCCAAGAGGACCTTAAACTGACAACATTTGTGGCTGGGCTGGAGCTTTTGTGAGTCGCGGCTCACTTCTTTGGTGAGGAAAAGAGGGAGGGACCTAAGCAGGGTTTAAGGCCACAGAGTCCACCCTCCGTGGCTGCAATTTTCTTTATTTTTAAAAATGTTGGTACAGTTCAATTTATAGCCCGTCACTCCCACGCAGTGGCTCATGACCAGTAACAACAACCCCCCCAAATAAAACCCTATAAAAGAGCCATAAGAACAAATTAAAAACCGTCCTCTGCAGCAATCCCCCCCCAGCTCAGCAGACTTCTTAAAAACATCTCAGGGGGACAACCACAGGGGTAGCCGGATGACCTGGAGAGTGGGGATGACCCTCCGGAGCACCTGGAAAACTTCTGCTATTACAGCAGATCTCTAGAGCAGGGGTAGTCAAACTGCGGCCCTCCAGATGTCCATGGACTACAATTCCCAGGAGCCCCCTGCCAGCGTTCCCGTCCCCGGAAACAAGGGAGAGGGAGTGGGTGTGAGAGCGGGACAAGGCAGGCGCCTTTAGCACATTTGAGCCTCCATACCTTCCCTTGGAGAAGAGCCTGATGCTGGGAGCGATGGAGGGCAAAAGAAGAAGGGGGACGACAGAGAACGAGGTGGCTGGATGGAGTCACTGAATCAGTCGGTGCAAACTTAAATGGACTCCGGGGAATGGTGGAGGGCAGGAAGGCCTGGAGGATCATTGTCCATGGGGTCGCAATGGGTCAGACACGACTTTGCACCTAACAACATAACAACAACCTTCCCTCTGCTGGTTGCCTGCTGGTTGCTCTCCGTGGGTTGGGGAATCCACTTTATGCAATTCCCCAACTAGCACTTTAGAACGGAGGTGTCAGGTGCTCCTTCCGTTCCACCCGGGTGCCTTTTCAAATCCCCTCTCTGAACTTCCTGCTCCTCCCCCCTCCTTTACTCCCTCTCCGGTGGGCTCCGCTCAGAGGTGTTAAAAACACAAGTCGCCCTGATGGCTGCCTCCCTTCCCCCCTTTCCTTCCTCTCTCTGAGCTTTGAAGTGTTAAATGCATGAGTGGATGGTCCAGCCTGCTGGATCCAGCATTTAGCACCTGGCTGGGTTCAAACACTTCCCCTTGGGAAAGGTTTTCTGGCTCTCCTGTTGATGGGGGGGGGGAGGGTCTACTCATGTGCCTATGAAACCTGGGTCCGATCTAAGACCAGCGTCGCAGTCAATTTTTCTGTTCTACGTGTTGCCTTAGCAGAGTGCTCGTCTGTGTGTCCTGTCTCCCATGAAACTAACTTTCTGGAGAAATGCCAGGTGTCAGTAGTCACTAAGTTTGGATATCGAGGAGGGGGTCTGCGTCTGCACTGTCTCCTGGGGTGGGTTCGTGACAGGAGGATGTTGCAAGCAGTTTGCTGCCCAGACACTGCATGTTGGCGACGTCATATGGAGGGGCCGGAATATAGCGATTATGTAAGGTAAGCATTTCACTACATTTAACGAGTGCGGAAATGCCCCTAGGGTTAGCAAGCTAACATTTCCTCCAAGGGAATCTCTGCCGTCTGGAGAGCAGTTGAAATCTCAGAGATCACCGGGCTCCACCTGGAGGTTGGCGACCCTACTCTTCCCCCCCTCCAGCCCAAAATGCTATTTGATATCCTGTGAATGGAAGAGAGGGGGGACAGCCCCCAGGATCAGGGTTTCGGGAGGCACTTCGGGTTGCCACAGAGGGGGGGGGGGTGAGAAATTCCTGCTCCCTGGGTGGAAATTCTCTGGAGGTCCTGGAGCTCGGCTTGCCTGGTGGAATGCCTTCTGGGACTTCCCACATTTCCAAAGGGCCTGCAAGACAAGGCTGTTCCACCAGGCCTAGGGCTGAGGCCAGGAAATTAACACCGAGGAATGCAGGCCTCCCGGTCAAAGAATCCCCCCCCCCAAAGAATCGTGGGCTGAGCCTGTCCGGCCTCTGTTTCCGGTCCACGGAGGCTGGGCACGTCCTGATTGGCCCGTGGACCGGAAACAGCGGCCGGACCAGCTCCCAACAAGCCCAGCAAGGGGCAGTCTGGCGCAATTAGCACCCGTCAGCCCTGACTGCCATCGGGAGAGGAGGTTGGTGGGGCTGGCCAGGGGGAAATGGAGTTCCCGGTCCCGAAAACACCCACCGAGGCTTTGACAAACCACAGCAGCCGTTTTTGGGGCAGGAGGGAGGGCTGGCGGGAGGGCTGCGGGGGGTGACTACAGGGCATGCTAGTACTCAGTACATTAAAATGTGTAACCGGCCTTAAATCTAGTATTTACATACACACTATATATAAGATATACACTATATATCACACTATATATAATATATATATAAAACACACACAAACATACTTAATCATATAATTTTATAATTTAATCATATGTATATATTTAATCACATAATTCTAAATTGCATACTTTTAATAATGTTGTGTGACCTGCCCTGAGCCAACTATAAAAGTAAAGATGCTTTTTTTTAAAGGGCAGAAATGTGTCCACTTGTCCCCCAATTTCCTGGCTTATAACGGAAGGAGCAGAGCAAAAGGAACAACAGATTGTGTGGCCAAATCTGCGTCTTTTGAATAAGGATGCTGAAAGCTGAACACCGTTCCAGTCTCTCCTGGTGCCACAAGTATTTCCTCAGCTGCTGATAGAGCAGAATCTTGTTCAAAGGAAACCCGATAAAGAAACTTTTCACTACCCCTTTCTTCGTTGTGCTCCTAAGATGTAAATTTGGCCGCACGATTTGTTGTTTCTTCAGTCTCCATGTTCAGGGAGCCTGATGGGACCAGCTCTCGGAAGCTGAGCAGAGCTGGCCTGGTCCGTGTCAGGGTGGGAGACCACCAAGGGAGACCCCCAAGGGCTGCTGCGCATTGACAGGGCTTTCCAGCCAAACATCCAAGCCCAGGACTTTTAAAGAAAGGGGGTGGTCCAAAACTCATCCTTGATTCAAGCACAGACTAGCAGGGAGAAGAGTACCTCTGGGCATGAGCAGGGTTCAAAGTACTTACCCTCCAGGGCCAAATATGCTCGGTCGGAGAGGACGTCGGACCCGTTGACCAATACCACACACTGGTAATGCCCCATGTCCGAAAGCTGCACGGAGGGGATGCTGGTGGAGAGGAGAGAAGGAAACATTCACACAAAACTCCCAAGGATGCTTTACGGTCCCAACAAAAGCTGGATCAAGGAACCCCTCCTTCCAGAGGTGTGTGGAATCCTGCTCTAGATGCACTGGCACATAGAAAAGCGACTAGATCCATGCAAAAGTGCATTTCATAAGAGCAGATGACGTGGAGGTTTGCTTGCCAGAATTCTGTGCCCGGCAGAGGTCCCCTCCATGGGAAGTCGACACACAGGGCCAGGAGAGAAGACTAAGAGTCTGACAGAAAAACTACCCATAGGATCACAAAACCAAATATCCTTTAATTCAGGTTGTTTGTAGAATAACTTGAAACAAATATGTGTAAAGATGACAGCATGTGAGCTGGTTATAATCACAGATTCAGGTGGGTAGCTCTGTTAGTCTGAAGTAGCAGAACAAAATGTGAGTCCAAAGGGACCGTTCAGACCAACAAAGTTTTATTCAAGGGCCATGACCTTTAGTGTGCAGGCACACTTCCTCAGACAATGGACATTTATAATCCCATTTTCAAAATTTCCTTTCTCATAAACTTGTCCCCATAAGATCTTCAAATTCTTCTACAATTCTTCAAAAATAGTAATATATTCCTATGGCATAAAGTTCTCAGGGAGACAGGGAATCTACAGAGGGGAGTTCCCTTGGAGAAACTGGCTGCTATGGAAGCATTAGACCAGGGGTAGTCAAACTGCGGCCCTCCAGATGTCCAGGGACTACAATTCCCATGAGCCCCTGCCAGCATTCACTGTCCATGGACATCTGGAGGGCCGCAGTTTGACTACCCCTGCACTAGACCCTGCTGAGGCCCCTCCCCTTCTCAAACCCTGCCCCTCCCAGACACCATCCCTAGAGCCAGTTTGGTGTAGTGGTTAGGAGTACGGACTTCTAATCTGGCATGCCGGGTTCGATTCTGCATTCCCCCACATGCAACCAGCTGGGTGAGCTTGGGCTCGCCACGGCACTGATAAAACTGTTCTGACCGAGCAGTGATATCAGGGCTCTCTCAGCCTCACCCACCCCACAGGGTGTCTGTTGTGGGGAGAGGAATGGGAAAGCGACCATTAGCCGCTCTGAGCCTCCTTCGGGTAGCGAAAAGCGGCATATAAGAACCAACTCTTCTTCTTCTTCTTCTAAATATCCAGGAATTTCTAGCTGTGCCAATCCTAAAAGTTCAATGCCTAGTGCTCTGAGGTATACTGCCTCTGCACAGGGAGGATCCTCTGGATCGCCAATAACAAACATGGATTCTGTACATCCATTCTCTATCATGCTGCAAGTATCACTGAGACATAGCATTGCCAGCTCCAGGTTGGGAAATCCCTAGAGATATAGAGATATTGAGTGGGGGGCAAGGAAGAAGGATTTGGGAAGGGGGGGACTTTAGTAGTATTGCCAACCACCAAGTAGGACAGGCAGGTCTCCTGGTCCAGGCGGATGCAACTCCCCCCCCAGCAACTCCTCCCAAATTTACCGCAACATGGAAGAATGTCACTTTTAAATTCTGCACGCTGATGTCACCAGGATGTGACATCAGCATGCCAGAGTCATTGGGGGGGGGGGACACACTCTGGTTTTGGGGCAAAACTCTATGGTTTGAAGCAAATTCTACCATAGAGTTTTGCTCAAAAGTCAGAGTGTCGCCACCTCCTCCCCTGTCTCTAACATGGCATCTCTTCTGGGTGACATCAGTATGTCTGAAATAAGAGTTTTTTTTTATACCCTGCTTTTCACCACCAGAAGGAGCCACAAAGCGACTTACGAACATCTTTCCCTTCCTCTCCCCACAACCGACACCCTGTGAGGCAGGTGGGGCTGAGAGAGCTCTGAGAGAACTGTTTTGTGAGAACAACTCTAACAGGGCTGTGACTAGCCCATAGTCACCTGGCCTGCTGCATGTGGAGGAAAAACAGGGAATCAAATCTGGCTTGCGAGATTAGATGCCGTGGCTCTTAATCACTACACCACGTTGGTATCACGTGCTACTCCATCTCCAGCCAACAAAGATCAGCTCCCCTGGAGAAAATGGCTGCTTTAGGGGTCCTGCTGAGGGCCCTCCTTTTCCCAACCCCCACCCTCCACATGTTCCTCTCCCAAATCTCCAGGGGGCTTTCCCCACACCTTCAAAATCGCACAATGGTTGCCAATTGAAAACGCTACTGATTTGCCATTATGCACAACGTCGTTGACAATCTGCCACACACCTGAAACCGATCCGCAAAAAGCGCTTCCTTGTAGCGCTTTCAGGGAAATCCCAAAAGTGGATTCACCCTCCGGAAAGCGCTACACTCCTGCAACCAATCTGCAACACTAGCGGGAAAGTTCTGTGCGTTACCATTGTTGTGGTTTCTACAAAGTCCCTCCCCCTGGCTCTCTCCTCTGATCTTCCGGCGAAGCGATCGCCATTTTTTTTTCTCCGAGTGAGCGAAGTTCAACCCACCAGCAAGACTGTTTAGAGGCTTCCCCGGCTTCAGTCCCTCCCCAGAGCCGTTTAGTCACTAAGCACAAACAACAGAGAAGCCCGTTTGCTGATGTATTTTCCCTTTATTTTTTACATTGTTTTCGGCCGAAAATCGGGCCCGTGAGGGGGGATGATTTTTTTTTTTCACTCGGGGGGAGCGTGGCAACGATGAAATGACAGCTCAAACACACCTGCCAGCTGGATGGGTCTCTCCGTTGCAACGAATCAACACATATTCGTTGCAATGGGTGTGTGTGTTTTTTTTTTTTTAAACCTTTCTTAAAGGGAAAGGGGCTGTTTGGGAGCATGCTAACGGCTGCCCATTGGCTGCTTGACGGCCAGGGGCGGGACGAGCTTGGCAATAGTGCTTCCTTTCTAGCGATTTTTGCTGAGACCGGAAGCTTGTGGGAAACAATAGAAACGCAACTGGATTCCACTACAAAGTCAGGTATGCATAATGACGAATTCCACTATTTTAAATGGCGATTTTTCGTTCAGCAAACAATTTGCTACAAGGATCCCGATGCGGAAAGCCCCCAGGTATTTCCCAGCCCAGAGCTGGCAACCTAGTCTTCAGTGAGGTCTAAGGCCATGAAGCCCAGCATCTGAAGTGGCCCTTTTCTCCAGAGGAACGGGCCTCTGTTGCCTGGAGATAACCCCAGAGAATCTCCAGCGACCGCCTGAAGGTTGGCAATTGGAATCTGGCACTTTACTGTAGCAGTCATGTTTTGATCCTTAGAGAGAAGATTGCCATGAACTTCTGGCATTATGCTGACCTTTGCGGGACTGTGGGGGGCGGGGGGGTTGCATTGGGTCAGCAATGGAGAGTTAGATCCAGAAGCTGAAAGAAATCCAGAATTAAGGGCCTAGTCATTCTGTATCACAATGTACCACAGCGTGTGAACAAATATATGTAGGAAAACACAAATATTTATTATAAATCAACTGAAATCACTTGTAGGCTCAAATGAGAGCTAACAGGCTCTCACTTGGGCCTGCATTTTACATTTATTTATAATCAATATAACACTTGTTATATATTGAGATAGAGAATTACTAGGTCAGATTTGGATTTCTTTAGCCTTCTGGCTCCCAATTCGATATTTGGGTGAAGGATATTCTCCCTTCAGTTGAGAGGCCAATCACCTCTCTGTTTCCTTCAGGAGTTCCCCATCTTGAGGACCAGCAGCTTGTGTTTCCCCCTCCACCGGGACCCCAGGGCCTCAACACACGAAACAAAAGTATCTAATCCACTGTCTCCTTGTTTGTTTTGCCACATCTGAAAAGAGGCTTTTGTTTGTTCCGCCTGCCCTGCTGCTGTTTATCCAAGTGGCAACGAACGGCAAAGCTTTTCAGAGGCTTTTTTTGGTTGAAAGCCACTACAGGGAAAAAAAATGATATCCCCTCAGCCTACGCAGCTAACGCAACAAAGTCAAAAACAGCGTGGGAACCGTGAGCTTTTTGGTTTCCAAAAAGCTATCAAGAAAAAAAACATAGATCTTCTCAATTTCAGATACTAAATTCAGAATATTCCTCTGAAACCAGTACAGCGACAAGCAGATCTAGTCCCCATTTCTAGGTGGGAATCCATTCTTTGCAAAAGTGCATAATACTAAGCAATTATTCAGTGACTTAAAAAAAAAAATCCAACGTGCTTGCTTAATCTAACTAACCACTGCCTGAAAAATTCACTTCCACACTGTCGGTGGATTGGCGGATTTGAGACCAAAGAACAATTCCATTTGAAAAATGCCACGTTTCTAGTCTTCATGAGCATGAAAAGTACAACAGAGATGCCTGGAGGATTTATATGCATGAGAACATAAAAGAAGCCGTGTTGGATCCGGCCAATGGCCCCTCCAGTCCAACACTCAGTGTCACGCAGGGGCCAAATCCCAAGGGCCCTCAGGAGATCTCAGGAAAAGCCTTTCTGGTGTGCTCAAACTTTTGCAAAGGCTCGATCCAGTATTTTGCTTAGGCTTGCCAACCTCCAGGTGGTAGCTGGAGATCTCCAGGAATTGCAAGAGAAATCCCGATGACATGGTTCCGTTCCCCCGGAGAGAACAGCAGCTTTGGAGGGGAGACTGCATTGCACCATATCCCACTGGGCCCTCCCCAGGTGCCACCTCTAAATCTCCAGGTATTCTCCCAAGCAGGAGATGGTAACTAGGGTTGGGTGCTTCGGCTCGGTTCAGCCGCATCGGCGATCACCAAAGCCTGAGGCAGCCAGTGCCGCGGCATGGAGAAGAGGGGCAGCCACAAGCTGGTGTGCCATCACCGCCCCTCCTCTCCACGCCATGGAGTTGGCCTCCCATGCGCCGCTCCGGGCTTCAGTGTTCGCCAAGGCGGCCGAACCAAGCCAAAGGTCCAGGTTGATTTCCTCCTTTCCCCTCCCATCACACCCCCTTCTTCCTTTCATGTTCTGGCCTGCACCTGATTTTAATGTATTTCACAGAGCAATTCCAGGCAAAGTTACACCCTTCTTCTTGGGCTTCCAGCTCTATGTTGGAAAATACCTGGAGATTTGGAGGGGGGGGGGGAGATGGGATGGCAGAGTTCGGGAAGGGTCTTCAGCAAGGTATAATGCCACAAAGCAGAGGTGGCCAAACGGTGGCTCCACGGACCACAATTCCCATGAGCTGCTGCCAGCAGGTGTTGCCAGGGGTCCATGGGAATTAAGAGGTCAGTGGTTTGTTCTCTCTTGAAAAAAAACATGGGTGGATCCGTGAGACCCCCCCAGTTACTGCCTAGGCTTGCATCTTGCGTTTCTGGGCAAGGTGGTTCAGAGGGCTGCCGCAGGCCAGCTTCTAGCATTTTTAGAGGAAACTTCGGCCCCAGATCCATACCAGTCTGGCTTCCGTCCTGGCCACAGAGATTGTGCTGGTCGCTCTGAAGGATTATCTCCAGTGCCAGCTGGATCGGGGCGGCTTGGCCATCCTTATACTATTAGACCTACTGGCAACATTTGATGTGGTTGATCACGAGTTATTGGTCCACTACCTCGCCGGCACTGGGATTGGGGGAACAGCCTTGCGATAGCTGACCTCCTTTCTTAAGAACTGGTCACAGTGGGTAGCTGTGGGGGAAGAGTTGTCTGACCCCTTCATGCTCCCCTGTGGAGTACCGCAAGGGGCGATACTCTCTGCCACGCTTATCAGCATCTATATGTGCCCTCTGGGTCAGCTGGTCTGGTGGGGGACACCCAGCTCTATCTCCTGATGGACAGCTGGCCAGACCTCCCCTCAGACACATTTGCCAGCGGTTTGGAAGTGGTGGCTGGATGGGTCAGGCAGAGTCGCCTGAAACTCAACCCCTCCAAGATGGAGGTCCTGTGGCTGCGGGATAGGGGCATGGGCCAAGAAGGGTGATTATGCTGCCTGGATGTGGTGCCACTTACACCAGCATCAGGGTCCCTACTAGTGCCCTACCTGTCCCCAGAACACTTGGCCACAGTGATCCATGCAACAGTCACTTCCAGACTAGACTTCTGTAACTCGCTCTATACGGGTCTACCCTTGTCCCTGACCCAGAAATTGCAACTGGCATAGAATGCGGCTGCGAGGGTCCTCACTAGGTCATCATGGAGGGCCCATGGCCAACTGAAGCTGCAGCAGCTACATTGGTGATCCGTAAACTCCCAGATCAAGTTCAAGGTTCTGACCTTCAAGGCTAGACCCAAGTATAATGCCACAGGACCTCTGGAGAGCCACAGTTTGGCCACCCCTGCTGTATGCAGACGAGTCCGCAATGTTACTGATTTCTCAGTCATCCATCCTTGCATCAGGTCTGCGTACCGCCCCTCCCAAGACCCTGCTGTTCCAAGATTGCCAGCCACGCAAAAAAAGTTAAACACTTCCGATGTGGCTCCCAGTTCAGAGCCCGAGTCACTGCAAACAGCATTTCCTCCTGAGTCATGCAGATTCAGACACGAGGGAACACCAGCATGTCCCCCCACACACACACCCACACCCACACCCACACACTGAACATACACATTCCCAGGAGGAAGGTGGCTAATCAATCAGGGGAAGGATGTTCACTGTCGAGTCAAAGACACAATCCCCAAGTCCGTTGGGTTTTCTTTCACCGTGGGGAAAATATGGAATATAATCAAGAGTCTGCGAATCCTCAAACTTTTCATATCATAACAGGACTAGTGGTTTTCCTTTACTCCTTATTGGGAGGGGGTGTTCCTCTCAGTAGTCTTGCCAAGGGGAATGTCTATGGCTCTGTGGAAGAGCCTCTGCTTAGCTGGCAGGAGGTCCCAGGTTCAATCCCCAGCATCTCCAGTTAAAAGGACCAAGCAGGAGAGGATAGGGAAGACCTGAGACCCCAGAGAGCCAGGAAGTGTGGCTGGAGCTCACTGGCAGAGCCTCTGCTTGGCATGCAGAAGATCCCAGGTTCAATCCCCAGCATCTCGTTAAAAGGACCAGGCAGGAGGGGATGGGAAAGACCGCCGCCTGAGACCCCGGAGAACCAGGAAGTGGGGCTGGATTGGAAAAGGTCAGTTTACATTTCAATCCCAAAGAAGGGCAATGCCAAAGAATGTTCAAACTACTGCACCATTGCACTCATTTCTCATGCTAGCAAAGTTATGCTCAAAATTTTACAAGCTAGGCTCCAGCAATATGTGGACCGAGAACTTCCAGAAGTACAGGCAGGATTTCGAAGAGGCAGAGGAACTAGAGATCAAATTGCCAACATATGCTGGATCATGGAGAAAGCTAGGGAGTTCCAGAACATCTACTTCTGCTTTATTGACTGTGCTAAAGCCTTTGCTTGTGTGGAGCACAACAAATTGTGGCAAGTTCTTAAAGAGATGGGAATACCAGAGCATCCTATCTGTCTCTTGAGAAACCCATGGTCAAGAAGCAACAGTGAGAACCGAGCATGGAATCACTGATTGTTTCAAAATTGAGAAAGGAGTTCGGCAAGGCTGCATACTGTCGCCTTGCTTATTTAACTTGTATGAGGAACACATCATGAGAAAGGTGGGGTTAAATGAGTCACAAATTGGGATCAAGATTGCAGGGAGAAATATCAACAACCTCAGATATGCAGATGATACCACTCTATTGGCAGAAAGTGAAGAGGAACTAAAGAGCCTGTTGATGCGGGTGAAGGAGGAGAGTGCAAAAGTTGGCTTTAAACTCAACATCAAGAAAACAAAGATCATGGCATCCGGCCCTCTCAATTCCTGGCAAATAGATGGGGAAGAAATGGAGGTAGTGACAGATTTTATTTTCCTGGGTTCCAAGATCACTGCAGATGGGGACTGCAGCAAAGAAATTAAAAGACGCTTGCTCCTGGGGAGGAAAGCTATGGCAAATCTAGACAGCATCCTAAAAAGCAGAGACATCACCCTGCCAACAAAAGTGCATCTAGTCAAGGCTATGGTATTCCCAGTTGCAATGTATGGCTGCGAAAGTTGGACCATAAGGAAGGCTGAGCGTCAAAGAATGGAGGCTTTTGAACTCTGGTGCTGGAGAAGACTCTTGCGAGTCCCTTGGACTACAAGGCGAACAAACCGGTCAGTCCTAGAGGAGATCAGCCCGGACTGCTCCTCAGAAGGCCAGATCCTGAAGATGAAACTCAAATACTTTGGCCACCTCATGAGAAGGAAGGACTCCCTGGAGAAGAGCCTAATGCTGGGAGTGATTGAGAGCAAAAGAAGAAGGGGATGACAAAGAATGAGGTGGATGGATGGAGACACTGAAGCAGTTGGTGAAAACTTAAATGGACTTCGAGGAATAGTAGAGGACAGGAAGGCCTGGAGGATCATTGTTCATGGGGTCGCGATGGGTCGGACATGACTTTGCTCCTAACAACAACAACAACAACAACTGTTGGATTTCAGAAAATATCTTTAACTGCTCCTGCAGAGCGGATTAAATAAAAGAGTAAGGGCCCTGAGGGTGGGCCCTGTCTGGGATGAGGAAGGCTGCCATTAGCCCCTTCCCCTGGACTGACAAGCAGAGGGCCCAATGGGCACTCCGCTTGTCAGTCCAGCCCCAAACTGCCAATTGGTTGTTTGGCCCCACTTAGCACGAGGGCAAACCTTCGCCCCATGGTGGCCATTACTCTGCTGGCCGCTAAGAGGGAAGGTAGGCCCGCAGCCCCCAGTTGCCTGGCCCGCCTGGGGAGGCTTTTCCCATGGGGGGGGGAGGAAAAACCCTGCGAAGACTTCCCCAGGGAGGGGGGCTAGAGCCCATTTTATTACAGAATAAAATGGGCTTTAAATCTAGTCATAAATAATACTGAACACACCAGAATCAATGTTACTCTTTTGGATGCTCATTTGACATTATTCATGGCACCGAGGACATTGCACTGAAAACGTGTAATTAACCGGTCCACATGTTAGCATAATGTATCAACTGGAGTAAAGAAGAACATTTTTTCACCACATTGCATTAGCCCAGCTAATTCTTCTTTGGCTTCCTCCTCTTCCTCCCCCTCAAACAACTGGCCCTACGACTGAAGCCTGGGCAGACCTGTCTACCTTGGCCTTTAGTCCAAGGGGTCTCACCTCAGTACGCTCGTGGTCAGCCACTCCTCTTCATCCAGGGGCACCTGCACTTGGTTACTGTCAGCGAGCTCCAATACTACGTCCTCGTGAATCCAGCTGACCTCCGGCGGATCGCCAACGGCACGGACGGAACACGACAGTTTGACATCCTTGCCCAGGGAGGAGGTCAGGTTGAACGGGCCTTCGAGGAAGTAGACGGCTGCAGGAGAAAGAGACACATTGTGAAGGGAAGGACACACAAGGAGAAGGAAGGCATGGAACAGAGAAAGAAACTCCCCAGCCTCTTGGATGCTAACCTCCAAAAGTTCCTACAAGTCCAAAACTAGCCCCTTCTAAATGAAAAGAATAGGAAGACGATGTTTCATTGGTGACGAATCTGGGGCAAGTGTCCCCACATTGTGCCTCCGGGCCCCCACCCACGCCTTTTCTGGTGCCCACCAAGTGGGCAGGGTTTTCGCCTAGCAGGCCTTCTGTTGGGCTGCGAAGATTAAAAGGTATACTTATTTATTGCTTTAAACATTTGTATCCCGCTTTTCCCTGTGGTTCAAGGCGGCTTACAATGATAGCTAAGAGCACTGCCTATCAAAACCAAAAGCAAATGAGCCAAGGACAAATCTCCCCCTCCCCTGCTCAGGCCTGTTCAGCAGACATTCTGTTGGGTAAGCAGCTGCAGCCTCAAGCATAGCCAGGCAGGCAAACAACTCTCTGCACAGCTAGATTCTGCACTGCCGCCATGACATTTGCATACTATGGATGTGGATCAGAAAATGTCTCTCTGATCCAAATTCAAAAGTACAAAGAGCCAATTGTCACTGGCAACTTAAACTATGTCTTAAATATGCAATCTAATATCTTAAAGTTTTTATGTCGCCAGATCTTTTTAAATTTTTTATAATACTATTACTGTTTTTTTCTCTTCTTAAATTGTCTTAGTTTTTAATTGCATGTGTTTGAATTTTGGTCTGAATGACCGCAAATAAATATTGATTGATCATGCATAGCTTCACTTCCTGACCTTTTGTATTTGGCTCCACCTCCTGTAGCAGCCATTTTGTAGTCCCGTCCCCTCCCTCCCCCCCACCCAATCCTGTTTCAGAACTACAGGCTCAAACAGAATAATCTGGGGCATGTCATTTTCTGAGACAGCAGCTTAACAGGCCGAGCAAGCATGGCTGGTGCCAAGAAATGCCAGGAGAAAGCAGTCCGCACATGCTCAGAGATACTCTCTCTTTATTACCCTGCTCAGAGACATAGGTCAATCTGGACATAAATCTGACATGACAAACCAACACTTCAAAGCCAGGAGGAGAACATTTTAATCTTCCCGGCCATGCCGTTGCTGACCTAAGCAGGGCAAGTCCCCAAACAAAGTCGGTTCAAAGGGAAAGTACAGCGTGAGATTGCCAAACAGGAGCTAATTCACAAGTTCAGAACAATGGGCCTCCTAGGGCTGAACAGGAACGGGGGCTTTTTATTATCACAGCACCTATGTTAATGTTCTGCTCTAATTAAGCTGAGGGCAGTGTGCATCTCCCCTAGTCCCTACCCGTCCTTTACACAGCCACCTACAACTTCCCCCTAGGATAAAAGGACCCAGATCTACATTCTTCCTCTCCTTTGCCAGACGAAGGAAGCTTTGACTCACATCCTCAAACCTTTGCTGGGGTCTAAGAGCACAGTTCTAGTGCAGACTCCAGTTGTGTGCTTCGGCCGTCGAAGCGGTCATTCCAGCACGAAACAGCCAGTGCCACGGCACTGGCTGCTTCGGGCTGGAATGGCCACTTCGGTGGCCACAGCACACAGCAGACCAACATGTAGGGATGCCAACCTGGTCTCCTCCAGCAGGGCTCTTCTGATGTTGTCGGCATCTGTACTTTGGTGTTGGGTGACCAGAGGAACTGGTGGGCCACTCTGAGTTCCCTGCCCTCCCCCGGCACCATCCCACATTCCAAGTGGCCAGGGGGGACCTGGAAGCCGTCATGCCAGAAGAACAGCAGCCTCCACCTAGCAGTTGGCAACCCTCATAAAGCCCATTTCTGAAACTAGGCAGGAGGGGGGCAATATCTGGGCATGGCATTGGGGTCCCTGTGGGTGGGCAAGTAGTTGCGAATTTCCTGCATTCTGCAGGGGGTTGGACTAGATGACCCTGGAGGTCCCTTCCAAGTTCCAAGGAGTTTGAAAAGTAAAAAAGCCTGCCTTTCGGCACACTGAGTGGTAGGTGCCCATGCGCTGTGCACTGCGGGAGGGAGAAAGGAGAGGAGGCGCCTGGGTCATAAATCAAGGCTGGAATATCCTGCCCCGCAGCCACTGTTAACCCTCAAGGAATGACGGAGACATTCCAGGGCATGAGAAACAAAGATGCATACTTGGAAGGATCCCAAGTATCAGGCCCAGGGCTCACGTTCTTTTCTCCAGGCAAAAAACGGGGTGGAAAAATCGCTCTTCCCTGCCAACAGATGCCGGCCGACACACGACTGATCTTTCCCTCCTCCTTGCTTCCCTTGTTCCCGTGGGCTGAAAATTCGGGTGTAGGAGCCAACGTGGTGTAGTGGTTAAGAGAGGTGGCTTCTAATTTGGGGAGCCAGGTTTGATTCCCCATTCCTCCTCCACATACAGCCAGCTGGGTGACTAGTCACAGTCCTGATAGAGCTGTTCTCACACAGCAGAAATATCAGGGCTCTCTCAGCCCCAGCTACCTCCCACTTTGAGCCTCCTTTGAGTAGTGAAAAGCGGGGTAGAAAAACCAACTCCTTCTTCTTTTCGGACAGGATCAAGTGGGTTGCCGTGTTGGTCTGAAGCAGCAGAGCTAATTTAGAGTCCAGTGGCACCTTTAAGACTAATTGATTCTTCGTTGGTCTTAAAGGTGCCACTGGACTCCAAATTTGTTCTAGACAGGAGACTTTTCCAGCACATGGCCATGCACATGCCTGAGCAGCACAAAGGCATGGGGTGGGTGGGGGTACAATACAGCAAACACATGGCTACAGTTGGTAGACCATGGAAGTTTCCAAAAGAAAACAGACTTTTTCTTTGATGACTCCTGGGACAGCGTGTAAGAATCAAGGGTGGGGACGAGGGATCGGGTTCCAAGCTTGAATCAGCCCAGATATATGACACCGGGGCCTTGTTTGTGACAGTGGGATGGAGCTCTTAGACAGCTGGACTAGGCTGTGGGAGAGGTGGGTTCAAATCCCCACTCTGACAATGTAGCTAGCTTGGGGGGAACAGGGCCCCATCCCTCTCTCAGCCTCACCTCCCTCGGAGGATTGTTGTGCAGATAAAATGGAGCAGAGGAAACAGTCTCCCCCTGGGAAGAAGGATGGGTTTAAAAAGAAAGGAGCTGAATGAAGAAACAGGGAAGAAGGATTGTTGCTTTATATCCTGTTTTCACTACCCAAAGGAGTCTCAAAGCAGCTTACAGCCATGTACCTTTCCTCTCCCCACAACAGACACACTGTGAGGTAGTTGGGGCTACGAGAGCCCTAAGAGAACTGCTCTGCAAGAACATCTCTAAGAGAACTGTGACTAGTCCACAGGGACCCAGCCGGCATCATGAGTCTCAAAGCAGCTTACAATTGTTAACCCTTCCTCTCCCCACAACATACACCTTGGGTGGGGGGGGGAGAAAAGGACTGGTGGGCATCTCTCAGGGAGGCTGGATGATCTTGTGGAATCCTCTTCCCCTTGATGACATCACTAAGCCACCTGACAGTCCACAGACCTGCCTATCCCAGGCCTGAGAAGATAAAGCTGAAAGGTGGCACATTCTCCTCCCCTCCCTGTCAGAGGCACACTGAAATCCCACGCCTCATGCAGTCATGGTAAAGGGGGGGGGGTCCCCTATATGCCACCACACCTGCCCATGATCCCCAAACTCTTCCTTTCTCCCCCCAGCTGAAGATCCCCTGAGGAAGATATAAGGGAGCCACTGAGATTAGGGAAAGCATCTCAGCCTTTCACACACAGCCCTCAACCCCCTTCCCCAAATTATAATGCCTCCTTTCCCCAGAACATCTTTGTTTTAAGATGGGGGGACCCATATAGCTCCCAACTTTCACCCCTCTGAGGTAACATGTCCTGGGGAGGGAGTCAGATGAGTCTAGAAGGCTTTCAAAATTAGGAGCATCATCTTGTGGCAATGGGTTCCACAGAGTTGCCAACCCTGTGCTGAGAAATCCTTAGCAATATGGACCCGGTGGGGGGGGGGGCAGGGTTTGAAGCAGTGAGGGACCTCGAGGGGGTATGAATGCTATAGGGTGTCCCCCCCCCCTCATCCAAAGCTGGACTTTGGCAGACCATCCATTTTTAGGAACGGCCCTGTTCACAACTTTCTTCTCCCTCCACGTATACTCCGGCCCAGATAAATCTTTTTTCCCCACCCGATATTGTGCAAAAGCAGGCAGTAGTGGGGAAACTCGAGGCGTGCTCCCCGTTTCAGAGGAGGCCTGGCCGAACGGCCCGCTCTCCCTGCAGGAACTAACTAGTTCTCCAAAAAGGACTTGTCAACTTTCACCTGCCCAAACTGTCCCATGTTGGGGTTGGGCTTCCGCAGCAGTTCCTCTCTCCCTCAAGATGTGCTTCTGAAGCACTTGAGGCCACGTCTCTGTCGAACGAGACCCAGCTCGACCAACCCGTTTCCCAGCAAACATTTCTGAAGACGGAGCACCTTTCGGAGGCTTAAATCAAGACAGACAGCCGGGTTAGTTAGTCTGTCTGCAGCAGCAGAAAAGAGCCAGAGCCCAGGAGCACCTTCAAGACTCACACAATTGGGGGGGAGCTTCTGAGAGTCACGGCTCACTCCTTCAAGAAGGGCTAGTCTGTCTGTCTGTCTGTCTGTCTGCAGCAGCAACTTCGTTGGTCTCAAAGTTGCCTCAGGACTCCAAGTTTGTTCTGCTACAGGAGAAAAGGACGAGAGCCCAGGAGGACCTCAAACACTGACCAAATTGGTGGCTGGGGAGGAGCTTCCAGGAGTCTTCACATCTGGTGACTCGGAATGCTCACCCCTTGCCCCCAATTTGGCGAATTAGCCACCAATTCCAGGTGCTCCTGGCCTCTTGCTTTTCCGTAGGATTGACAGGGGAGGGTGCCTGCTTGGTTGTGGGCTTGGGTGGCTGGCTGCTTTGGCCGCTGAAGCACACAACCCCGATGAGACCGCTTCACCATTTCTTGCACTATTAAGGTGGCCAAAGAGTGCTGGGGGTGCCCCAAGGGGTGCCAACCTCCAGGTGGAGGCGTGACAATCTCCCCACATTGCTTCGGATCTTCTGTCCCGGAGAAAACAGCTGCCGTGGTGGGTGGGCTCTAGGGCCTTGTGTTCTGCTAAGGTCTTTCCCATCCCCAGACCCCGAATCTCCAGGGTTCTCCCAAACCAAACCTTGGTAGAGCCTGGAATGACAACTGGATTCCAGAGGACAAAATCAGCCACCCGGGAGGAAACAGCAGCTCCGCAGGGGGAACTGTATGGGAATCTACCGTGCTGAGCGCCTCCTCTTGGCCAGCCCTGCTCTTTGGAGGCCCACTTCCCCAAAATCTCCAGGGATTTCCCAACCCAAACTTGGCAACCGTACTCCCCAACCAAACTTGGCAACCGTACTCCCCACTCTGCCCAACACCCAGAGGCATTCTGGGTGGAGCACAGACTGTAAATGTCGAGGAGAAGGGAGCAGCCAGCTAGTCCAGACAAACTGCAAAGTACAAAGATCTACGCAGCTGAAGATAAATGTTTCCTCACAACCGTTGCTTCCGGGCCCTCCGCTTCCAGCCACACCAGACACCAGGGAGGGAGATGGGGCTGAGAGAGCTCTGACAGGACTGCTCTGTGAGAACAGCCCAAGGCCACCCAGCTGGCCCTGAGAGCTCATCTGCAGATTGAAGAGGTCAGTGCCTGGACAAAATGCCTGCTGACACCTTGACTAAAACTTCGTTGGACTTAAAGATGCCGCCGGACTCCAATTTTGTTCTGCTGCTTGAGACCCACACAGACACCCACCCAAATTGATCTTGATGAAAAAGACAACAGGAATATTCAGGGATCTTGATGATGTGCCCTAAATACATTCTGCTCGAGACCACCCAGGGCTCTTAAAGGTTTTATGCCTGGATCCCTGTCATCCCCCCCCACTTTCCCCTTCAAATCCCTCCTGAGAACTCTGCTTCCCCCTCTCTCTAAACTCAGCTGGCCTTAAAGGTCCCACTCCCTTCAGATAGAGGCAGGAATAATGCTCTCCAAGCCTTCAGATCCCAGTCAGGAGGTGGCCACAAAGGACGCTTGCGATGGATGCGGTGGAACAGGGCGCTTTGGGGTGGGCTGGATTAGAGCGCAGGGGAGAAAACTAGCATCTGTCTGGGATAAGAAGCCTATGTCTCTATTCAGCCCCAGCGGGGATTCCCTTGTTCCGAACTGGGGAGTAGACTCCACTTCTGCAGTCTCCCATTGTAGCTTCTTCTTTTGCTACAACAGAAAAGAACCCTTTTCAAAATCCTCATCCCCAAATAACATCAGCATATCTGGCCCCTGGAACTGTAAGCTCTCCCTCCCCACAAGTGGACTGTTAGATTGGGAACTCTTTGGGGCGGAGACCATTTCCTTCAAGATTCTCCTCTTGCAGCCCTCAAAGCCACAGATGCTTGGGATTTGAGAAGGGGGGGGGGGGGTTGGCCAGAGGGCCACGACTGAGCTGTGGACACCAGCAGTAATGGTTGTATCCCAGCTGCAGGGACCATCTCAAAATCCCAAGTCAGAAGGTTTCCGGCTTTCAGAAGCAGACCAAACTTTCCCACCTGGGGTCACCTGGAAGTTCCTGGAAGCCAAGGCCCCTGTGTGGTAGGCCAGCTCAGAGAACTGATTCCTCCACCTGCGCTACTCTCCTGGACTCAGGGGTGCCAGCAGACGGCACTTTCTTGATGAGGATGAAGCTTATCTGGCTTGGGAAGGGATTCTCTGCTCACCTACATAGCACAGCTTAAGGGTGGCCCCTCACCTCCTGGCCTACCTCGCAGGGTTGCTGGGAGAGCACAGGTGCCCCCTGCATCTTCATGAAAGAAGGGCAGGGGACAAAGAGACTGATGTCCTCCCAGGAGTTCAGTGTGTTCGCATTGGGCTTGAGATTTCTCTATATCCTCCTGAGGTGCTGGAGGGGTGGTGATGGGAGGCGGGAGGATGGGGTTGGGTTCTGATCGGTCTGCCGCTGGAGTTTGGATGTCTGTTTAATGTTTTAATCTATGCGGGGTTTTTATTATTTTATTGTAACCTGCCGCAGGATGCACTGCGAGAGCGGCGGGTAGGAAATTCAACAAACTCCTGGCCTACCTGGCGGGGGCGTTGTGAAACATACAAGAAGGCTGAACGCGCAGAATGCTTTGAATGCTTTCGAAAGCCCCCTGGAGGCCAATCCAGCGCTCTGCCCCCCGGCCCCCCTCCCCTCCCCTCCCCTCCCCTCCCTCCCGGGCTTACCTTCTTGGCGACTGGGGTCGCCCAGCCCCCAGACCAGCAGGCCGAGGAGGACGGCGCTGTCCAGAGGGCCCATCGCCCCCGCACACCTCTGCCCCAGGCGGCCTAAGGCTTCATGGGGCAGGGAGGACGGGCGGCTCTGCCGAGTCCACAAAGTTCGCACGCCCTTTCTCGCAGAAAACAAGTGACGCCGCCGCCGCCGCCGCCGCCGCCCAGCGAAGAGAGTCCGGCGGCGAGGAGGCGCGCTCTTGGGGCCCGGCGGGATGTGCGGAGAAGGTGGCAGCTCAGAACTTTCTGCCCGGGCGGTGACCCGAGACGGGCATCCCGCAAAGGGGGCGCCGGGCAACGAGGAAGGCTCCGCGGCCAGCCCCCGCCAGCCGCACCTGAGCCTCACTGGCGCTCCCCCCAACCCGCCCGTCGGCCCGCCGGAGGCATCTCTGGCCACGAGCCCTTCCTCCGCTCGCCTGCCCGAAGCGCCCCCTTGTCCCGCAGCAGAGCGAGAGAGAAAGGGGCAGAGGCGCTCTTCCCTTTTCCCCGCGGCCCTCCTGACTCACCCACTCCCACGCGCCGCTCGCAAAAGCGCCCTCCCGGGGAGGCGGACGGGGAGGGGGAGGGGGAGGAGGCCCGCGATCTGCACCGGGGTGGGGTGGGGTGGGAGAGCGGAGGGGGAGGACCGAGGAGCTGGGTGTGAGAATTCCATCCAGCCCCAGCAGGGTTAATGGGAGGAGAGGCAGAGGGGAGAGAAAGAGGGAGAGAGAGTTCTCTTAAAGTTACATGCATGCTCACATGCCAGAAGAACCCAGCAGGAGGAACTCGGGGCCCTGAAGAAAGGACAGGGCGGAGGTGGAGGCAAAGGGACTGGGCCGAGGACGCCTCTCAGTCGGTGGCAGAGGCAGGCGCAGCCCCTAGCAATTCTGCCCCGAGGGGTTCTTGAGCAATGTGAAGCAGGCGGGGGGGGGGGGGGGGGGTAGTGGCTAGAGAGCATCGGGATTGGGGAGACCCGGGTGGGAATCCCTTTGGGCGCATGCAGAGTCTCCTTTCTAGGTGAGGGACATTGAGAGGTGGTTTGCCGTGGCCTGCCTCCGTGTCACAACCCTGGCTTTCCTTGGCGGTCTTCCCTCTCAAGACTAGCCGGGGCCAACCCTGCCTCACTTCCCAATCCCAGCCTAACTGTGCCCTCTCTCTTTGACGCTGTCCAGTTAAGCCTAGTGCTGTCCAGTTAAGCCTAGTGCTGTCCAGTTAAGCCTAGCTTAGACTCCTAAGAAAATGAGACTTCTAAAAATGACCCCCTGGGTTGTCAACGTTGGTCTCTTCCTGATGGCCAAACACCCAGCCAGGTAGTCAGCACAGATCAGAAATGCTAGGGGTAGTCAAACTGCTGCCCTCCAGACGTCCATGGACTACAATTCCCACGAGCCCCTGCCAGCTGGCAGGGGCTCGTGGGAATTGTAGTCCATGGACGTCTGGAGGGCCGCAGTTTGACTACCCCTGCATGGCGGGTTCTACTGATCAGCTGCAGAATCGATTGTCCAGCAGCTTCGAATGTTGCTGTCTCTTTGCCTCAAATCCTTTATCAGCACGATGGAAAGAAGGGTGGCAAACGAAGGCTTAAAAATAAAAATGCAAATCTGTTAGCTGCCTCTGCTGTCTTGATCGATGCTGAAACTGCAGTCCACAAAGAGGCTCTAATCCTTCCATTCAGATCAGCCTGGGAAATCTAAAGACGCTTCCTATGGCACAGGAGACAAATGCAAGAGATCTTGTGTCATTTTTAGACTGCTTTGCTCAGAATGTACACACTCAACTAGAGATTAAAGGTAAAGATAAAGGTATCCCCTGTGCAATCACCAGGTCATGTCTGACCCTTGCGGTGATGCCCTCTAGCATCTTCATGGCAGACTCAATTCGAGGTGGTTTGCCAGTGCCTTCCCCAGTCATTACCGTTTACCCCCCAGCAAGCTGGGTACTCATTTTACAGACCTCGGAAGGATGGAAGGCTGAGTCAACCTTGAGCCGGCTGCTGGGATTGAACCCCCCAGCATCATGGGCAGAGCTTTCAGACTGCATGTCTGCTGCCTTACCACTCTGAACCACAAGAGGCTCTTAACTAGAGATTAATGAGCAGTAAAACCTTCTTCTGGGAACGTGAAGTTTGAGTACTCAATGCATGTTCAAAAAATTCCTTTTGTTATGGACCAGCCAGCTCCAGCAGAGCCCGGCGACCTAGACGGCTCCTCTGAGGAAAGGCAGCCAGTGGATGTGAGCCAGACTCCCAGTCAGCAACAGAGACACCCAAAGAGCACAGGAGGGATCTGCAAGACAGAAGTAGCAGAACCAGATTGGCAGCACAGCACCGGCTCCACATCAGTGACGAACAGGATTCTCTGCAGGAGCAGGGCTGAGGCAGCAGGTTGGTGCTTGGCTGACCAACCCACAAGGGAGCGGCTGTGACAGTTCTGGCCTTGCAGCCTGTATTCCTGACTGAATCCCTCTTCTCTGACCTGTGCTCTAGAAATCTGCTTTGGGATCTCCCTTTGGAGTTGAAGCTATGAAGATTTAACTGGTGTCTGGACGTTGGAATGAGATTTGGACTACCTCGGTCGGCCTGTTGTGTGTCTGCACCAGGACACCTTTGCTTGCAAGACAAGATTTTACCGCCCCCTCCCCCGTGAACAGCCATCAACAGCCTACAGCCAGACTCCTATAGTCCTGGAAAATCCCTTTATATAGAATATATATTGCCTGCAGCTGAACTCTTGCAAAGTTTATGTCAATTAACTTTTTTTTCCCCTTGAAAGATGGGTTGATTCCAAGATAATCTACTTTTCTTCTTTCCTTCCTTACTCTTTTAGCCAGCATGGTGTAGTGGTTAAGAGTAGTGGCGAGTCGGGTTTGATTCCCTGCTCCTCCATATGCAGTCAGCTGGTCACAGTCCTGATAGTGTTGTTCTCACAGAGCCAGTCCTGTCAAGAGGTCTCTCAACGTTGTCTACCTCACAGGGTGTCTGTTGTAGGGAGAGAAAGGAAAGGTGATTGGAAGCCGCTTTGGGACTCCTTTGGGCTGTGAAAAGTGGGGTAATAAAAACCAGCTCTTCTTCATCTTTAGAACTGCCCCAACTTCATTTTATCTTCATGTTCCACTGGTAGGCAAAGCCAGGCTGCATCTTGTGAAAGAACTCAATCCCTTTGGCTGAAACTGATCAAGATGGAAGAAAAACAGGGAGAGAGCAGATAAAATGCTAAGACAGAACAAACAAAGAAACACAAGGGCTTTCATGGCACCAGAAAGCCCAGGCGGGGCCTTTTTGCAATCATATGCTTCTGTAGGCTGGAGTTCCCTTCCTCTGATGCAGGAGATGGACCCTTGGTTGGTATATTCATATGTATGTGTACAGGCACACATGCACACACAATCAAGATTATGAAAAGTGCAAACAGCAGCAGAGTCAAGGGGTCACGAAACGCAGGAAGTTCAGGGTGTGGTGAAATTCTAAAAAATTAAAATATCAAGAAAAGCACATATAGGGGCTACTATTCTTGATTTGGACTACCAGCATGGTTTAGTGGTTAGGAGCACAGATTTCTAATCTGGAGAGCAGGTTTGATTCTCCACTCCCCCACATGCAGCCTGCTGAGTGACCTTGGGCTCGCCACAGCACTGATAGAGCTGTTCTGACCTAGCAGTGATATCAGCGCTCTCTCAGCCTCACCCACCTCACAGGGTGTCTGTTGTGGGGAGAGGAAAGGGAAGGCGACTAAGCTGCTTTGAGACTCCTTCGGGTAGACAAAAAGCGGCATATGAGAACCAACTCTTCTTTTAACATCACATCCTCTATTCCTGACACTGTCTAGCCTTCTGGCACTCCTGCTTACAACTTTTTCTTCCCTCCAGAAGACATTGAAATACTCAGGCAGGGATTTTTTTTCAGTGTTAATATTTCAGGAGATGCAAAATTCTGGCTCCTTGATCTGGCGGCAACAGATTAACAGGTCTTATCTCTTAGGAAGGCTGAAGTCAAGATTACCTTCCCCTAACCCAAGTGCCTCAAATTTCCCCCCTTCCTCTCCGCAGGCCGCATGAGCAGAAGGGTTTCCTTTCTAAACCAGGAGGCCGCCAAAGATTGTTCCATCCTTTTGAGATGTTGCCAGAGAAGGGCTGGTCTTGTGGATCACTCATCTCCAGCTGACAGACCCAGCCACTTCCTCCAGGGTAACCATCTCTGTCCTCGCAGGGGTAGTCCACCTGTGGTCCTCCAGATGTGCATGGACTACAATTCCCATGAGCCCCTGCCAACATTCGCTGGCAGGGGCCCATGGGAATTGTAGTCCATTGACATCTGGAGGACCACAGGTGGACTACCCCTGCTCTAGAGATCAGTTGTAATTCTGGGGGATCTCCAGGCCCCACCTGGAGGTTGGCAGCATTCCTTAAAGGCTAATATTGCCTGTACCATAAGACTTTCCAGATGAGCCCGGAAGCAGCAGGGTCAAATGTTACTTCAGCACAACTTGAAGCCTGCAGAAATTTTGGTGGTTAAAAAAAAAAGTGCTAACTTTAAAAGCTCTGCAAGATCAGGCCAGCATCCTGCCAGCCAGTTCCCCTGGAGGGCCAGCAGCAGAGCTAGAGGCCTTCAACAGACCCTCAGCAGAGCCCTGCTGGACCAGACCAGTGGTCCCTCTAGTCCAGCCTCCCGTCTCACATGTGGTTGACCAGTTCCCCTGAAGGGCCGACAACAGGCCTAAGGAGGCTCCTGGACCCGGGCTTTCAGAGACTGCCTTGTTTTGCATGGAGAAGTTCCCGTTGGCCTCCATGGCTGCTGTTGAAAGCTCTCCCCTGCCGTCACAGTGCTGCAGGTGGGACCTGGGGATCCCTCAAAATTGCAACTAATTTTCAGACTGGAGGGATCAGTTCCCTTGGAGAATATGGATGCCTTGGGGGGGGGGGGGAAGGGCTCTGTGGCATTGGACCCTTCTGAGATCCCGGTCCTCCTTTGGCTCCACCCCAATTCTCCAGGATAGGAACGCGAGTACCCAGGTGAGATCTGAGGATCCCCCAGTATGGCCCAATACTGAGGAAGACTTTATGGCATTGTACTCCCCTGAGATCCCTGTCCACCCCAGTCTCCACCCCCAAATCTAACCTGGATGTGGCAACCCCAACCCCCCTCCCTTCCCCCGGAAGCGTAAGGAGAAGACAATGCCGAGTAAACTAGAGTTGCCATCTGAAGATCTCCCACTGTTACAACAGATCTCCAGTCCCCCCCGGAGACAACGGCTGCTTTGGAGGGCAGACTCCTCAGCATCAAGCCCTGGTTGGCCGCCGAAGCAGCCGTTCCAGCTCGAAGCAGCCAGAGGCGCAACACAGCACTGGCTGCTCTAGGCTGGAACGGCTGCTTCACGGCCAAAGCGAACAACCCTCTAATCCTGGTCAAGATAAGCAAACCTTGTGTCCATTTTCCCCACTTAGACTAAATCACAGGAGAGGAAGGAGGCCGGGATGTTAAAAGAAGTGCGGTTCAAGGGGCCCCTCGTAGTGCCCAAAATTGCCAACTGCCAGCAGGGGGGAGGCTGGAACCCAACGCTGCCCCATTGGAATCTCTTCATGCCCTTTAATGACAAGAGTTTCAATAAACGTTGAACAGAAACGGGGAAGGCTGTGGATCACGGCGACTTTCCCGAAAGCTCCTCCACCTTTTGGTTCGAGGCCTATTGAAACTTTTGTCCTTGGCTTCAAGGAAGGAATTGTTTGCACAAGGACCTCATTCCCCGGGAGAGCTGTTAGAGAAAAGGAATGCGTGTCCCACCCAGAAGACCCGGTTTTCTGAAAGCGCTTCTAGAACCAGGGAGAGCTCCGGCCAGTCTTCTACCTGCACCTCATGATGCAGTGTTGGGGTCCGTTTTTTTCTCATCAGTGTAACGTTTGTATTGGACAGTCTTGATTTTGGTAACCTCCATGCGGGGCCTGAAAATCCCCTGGAATGTCAGTATCTCTGGAGGAGCAGGAGGAGGAGGAGGAGGTGATTTTCACACCCCACTTTTCACTGCCCAAAGGAGTCTCAAAGCAGCTTGCAATGACCTTCCCTTCCTCTTCCCACAAGAGGCACCCTGTGAGGGAGGTGAGGCTGAGAGAGCTCTGACAGAACTGCTCTGTGAGAACAGAATTATCAGGACTGTGGCGAGCCCAAGGTCACCCAGCTGGCTGCATGTGAAGGAGTGGGGACTCAAACCCTGCTTGCCAAATTGAGGCCACTGCTCTTAACCAGGACACCACACTGGAGAAACAGCTGCCTTGGCAGGGGGACTGTGTGGCACTATGCCCGGCCAAAGCCCTCTTTGCTTCTCCTTAGGCTTCCGGGGGGAGGGAGGGGGGGTTAGGGTTGCCACATCCAGGTTAGATTTGGGGATGGAGACTGGGGTGGACACGGAGCCAGGTTGGTGTAGTGGTTAGGAGTACGGACTTCTAATCTGGCATGCTGGGTTCGATTGTGCACTCCCCCACATGCAACCAGCTGGGTGACCTTGGGCTTGCCATGACACAGATAGAGCTGTTCTGACCGAGCAGTGATATCAGGGCTCTCTCAGCCCCACCTCCCTCACAGGGTGTCTGTTGTGGGGGGAGGAAAGGGGAGGTGAATGTAAGTCGCTTTGAGACTCCTTCGGGGAGAGACAATCGGCATATAAGAACCAACTCTTCTTGTTCAGTAATCTCAGGGCTCCCTCAGCCTCTCTTCCCTCACAGGGTGTCTGTTGTGGGGAGAGGAAAGGGAAGGCGACTAAGCTGCTTTGAGACTCCTTCGGGTAGACAAAAAGCAGCATATGAGAACCAACTCTTCTTTTAACATCACATCCTCTATTCCTGACACTGTCTAGGCTTCTGGCTCTCCTGCTTACAACTTTTTCTTCCCTCCAGAAGAGGGTAGAGAAATGCGGCATATAAGAACCAACTCTTCTTCATCAGCTCTTCTTCTACTCTCACTCCCAGATCTCCAGGAACCTCTTAATGCCAGCTTGAGGGTGCTGCAGAGAAAAGCCCTCAATGGGGCCAACAATAACCCCACGGTACCAGGATTCGGTTCTGCTTGCTTCTGGCTTAGGGCCCACCTATCTGAGAGACCACTTGTCTCATGCCCCCTACACTCTGCAGGTGCTAATCTCCTGGAGATCCCTGGTCCAAGGGAAGCGTGTATGTCCTCGCCCAGGGCCAGGGCCTTTTCGGTCCTGGCCCATATCTGGCAGAATGAGCTCCCGGATGGGGTAAGGGCCCTGGTGGAACTATCAACGTTTCACAAGGCCTGCAAGACAGAGCTCTTCTGCCAGGCTTTTGGTTGAGACTGGGCCAAATATCAGTTGATAAGAGTGGGTCCTTCCCCATCCTTGTACAATCTGCTCCCCCCCCCCCCGGTTTACATCTGGTTGGCAGAGAACTGAGGAATAAGGGCCTAATGAGGGATTGTTGTGATCGCCATCTGTGCTGTTATTATAGGTTGTATATTGTACTAGATTCAAAGCCCGTTTGTCAGAGTGGGCTTTGAAAGGCCACCCCCCCCACCGCGGCCGTTTCCCCCCTCCCTCTGAGCCTCTTCTAGGCCTGGGGGAAGGGCTCCTTTCTCCCCTCGCCCCTGGCCACATCACGGCCTTCCCCCCGGGCGTCTTCGAGGTTGCGGGTATGCTTCTAGGGCCAGGGGGAAAGCCTCTTCCCCCCCCCACATCACAGCCTTCCCCCCAGGCCCAGAAGCACACCCGTGGCCTCAAAGAGGCACACCCACAGCTTCTCGGCCCCGGGGAGAAGTCCTCCTCCCCCCCCCCCCCCGGCTGTGGCCTCCTTCTCTACTCACGCCGTCGCAACGCTTCCCTGGAGGCTGCAGTCGGGCTGGGGCGCTTTGCGTCTTCCGATTGGGCCCTCACCCAACTGGGTAAAAGTCTGTCCTGGTGAGGGCCCTCACCCAGACAGGCCCCGCCCACTCAGGCCTTAGCCTTTTATTTAACAGTGACCCGCTGTTATGGGGTTTTATGTTTTTATTATGTTGTGAACTGCCATGAGCCAGACTGCCTGGGAGTATTGGGATAAAAATCAAACAAATAAATAAACTAAATTGGGATGTACTGATTCAAGAGCAACTGTCTCTAATCTGGAGAGCTGGTTGGATTCCCCACTCTTCCTCCTCCTCCTCCTCCTCTGCGTGCAGCCAGTTGGGTGACCTTGGACCACCCCAAGTTCTCTCTCACCTTCCCCTGCCTCACAGGATGTCTGTTGTCGGGAGAGAGGAAAGGGGATTGTCAGCTGCTTTGAGGCTCCTCTGGAAGGGAAAAGGGGGTATGAAAACCCAGCTCTTCTTCTTCTTCTTTGCTCAAGGGCCAATTCATGTTATGCCGGCAAAGATACTATCACGGGAAACTTCAAGGTTGTGAAGGAGATAATACTTAAACCAGCAGTGGACCAGGCTCCGGCTTCCAGTTGCCCTGACCCTTCCCGTTCAAACTAGGCACATGTGGGAAGAATCCCTGGCCGACCTTTCCCCTGTTTTGTTGTGTTTTTTAAGCTGACACATCAGGAACAACCAGGGCGTTTGGCTGGTGGGAGTGTGAGCAGAGCCGACAGAGCGAACACGAGACAGTTCCTCCGCCAAGGACGGGGAAGCTTCCGTGAAGGGCTGAAGATAAGAAGCCCACGTTGGGGAATAGAGTCAGCTGAAGGTCGAGTGGCCAGCTGGGGGGGGGCGGGGGCTGGAGGGCTCCTGGGATTTCAGCTGATCTCCAGGCTGCAGAGAGCAGCTTCCCTGGGGAAAGAGCTGCTCTGGAAGGGGCACTCTAGGCCCTTACACCCTCCCCTCCTGAAACCCCACCTCCGGGCATTTCACAACTGGAGCCGGCATCCCTAGAAGAGAATGTGTTCTGGGCTCTTGTTTGGGGAACAGATTTCAGGCCAGATTTTCACCCCTTCAGCACCAGTCAAGAAGGCGCTCAAATAAGCCCAAGGCCCGGAAAGGTCCGGACCTATGAAGACTTGGGCCCACGCCCCCTCCTCAGGTGTACAGTTCCAGGAAAAAAGTATTTGGAGGACGGAGAGGAATGGGTCCGTTTCAACAAAGCACGCCAATCTCCTCAGCCTCAGTCCTGGTGAGATTCCTGAACGGTCAGATTCTGGAGTCAGAGTCCTTGTGGAATCATCCCACAAGCCCTTTCTCAACGCAGCCTAAGAGCTTATGTGAGTCATCTATATCTTCAGCATCGTCCAAGGATCTTGGTGCAGCGTGTGGAGCTCTGCCTCCCTCCACTGTCTCCCCACAGAGGGCCACCCCCAAAATGGCCAGCCCCTTGATTTCTGCCTTGAGCCTCCTGCGCTTTCCTGGATTACTGGAGCAGCCCCTGCTGGTGGCATTCTAATACTCATCTGAGTAAAAAAATAAAATAAACATTCTCGTTTTCCCCGTGTCCTCCCTCCTTTCCCTTCAAAGGTTCTTGCCCACAAACTCTAATTAATCTTGACCAGGGGTAGTCAAACTGCGGCCCTCCAGATGTCCATGGACTACAATTCCCAGGAGCCCCCTGCCAGCATTTGCTGGCAGGGGGCTCCTGGGAATTGTAGTCCATGGACATCTGGAGGGCCGCAGTTTGACTACCCCTGATCTTGACACTTGGGGGGAGGGGAAAAGACTGCTTTAGGATGCTTTGGGCTGATCCTGGGTTGGACTAGATGGCCTGTGTGGCCCCTTCCAACTATGATTCTATGATTAATTTAGGGGGGGATTTCTTTCTTGCAATGAATGAGTTTAGGAATGAATTTGGGGTAGTGTGGTAGAATGTGGTTAAGAGCAGCAGCTTAAAATCTGACAAGCTGGGTTTGATTCCCCATTCCTACTCCACATGCAGCCAGCTGGCTGGCCTTGGCCTAGTCACAGTCCTGTTAGAGCTGTTCTGACTGAGGAGTAATATCAGGGCTGGCTCAGCCTCACCTCCCTCGCAGGGTGTCTGTTGTGGGGAAAGGAAAGGCAAATGTAAGCCGCTTTGAGACTCCTTTGGGTAGAGAAAAGCGGCATATAAGAACCAACTCTTCTTCTTCTTCAGTGATCTCAGGGCTCTCTCAGCCTCACCCACCTCATAGGGTGTCTGTTGTGGGGAGAGGAAAAGGAAGGCAACTGTGAGCCGCTTTGAGACTCCTTCTGAAAGATAAAAGTGGCATCTAAGAACCAACTCTTCTTCTAATTAATCTTGACACTTTAGGGAGGGTCCACAGGACTCATTTGGGGGCTTTTTTGCCTGCTACGATTGAGGATTAGGAATGAGCTTCCCCTTGTAAGAAGCCAATGCTATTTTAATCGTCCTTTCCAGATTGTCAGGGTCCTTTTGCAGCCACAAATCCATCTCCCTGCCGGGCCACCTCCTCCTGCTAAGGACACGGCAACAATAGTGTGATGCAAACAAACAGAAATCTCAGCTTAAACGTTGACCTCCCTATTTTAAAAAATACAACTGGAGTCGGTTTGGAAAGCTTGCTGTGGCTGAGAAACGTTCCCCTCCCAAAGCAGCGATTCCAGCCCCAGGTTTTCGGAAGCAGGACTCTGCCACAGCCCACAAAAACACCCAGGCCAGGCCTTTCGGATACAGTCCCTGGGGCTGAATCCAGACTGAAATTAAAGAGAAGGGGCCTGGCAAAGACGTGGAAAGGCATGCCAGTGAGGTAGTGGCTAGAAATCTCCTGGGATTACAACTGCTCTCCAGGAGCACAGCGGAGAGAATGGTCCCTTTGGAAGGGGGGCTGGGTAGCATTGCTCCCCACTGAGGTCCCTCTCCTCCCCAAATCCCTCCCTCCTCTGGCTTCACCCCCAAACCGTCAGGCATTTCCCAACCTGGACCCTGTAGCCCTGCTGGTGACGCAGCAGCTCTTGCGTGAAAGACCAAGAAAGTTTCTGCATCTGCCTTACTCGCTTCCAATCAGCATCCAGTTTTGGCCAGCTCATGACCAATCAATTTCCTCTCCGCAGAAACCTGAAAAAGACCTTCGGGAGTCTATTTTGCGTTTGTTGGAAGGACTAGAAACTTGCAAGTTCAAATTTGCCACTGTGTGGGAACGGTAAGAGGCGGCGGCAGCTTTAGGGGTAAAGACAACCCCCAGCCCCATAAGGTCAGTTGCCTCTGGGGCGGAGAGGGGGGCTGGGCTGGTGCAGAACAAAGCAGCACCTTGAAAACTTTGGAGTGCCTGTTCAAGGGATAAGCTTTTGTGTACAGAGACAGAATTTCCTCAAGTTATATTGGGGGGGGGGGTGTACTGGCAGGAAGGACGGTTAGAGTCAAGATGCATAAGTAGCTGGGCGATTATAGTTGAGAGGGGATTATGCACCCTGTGGTTGGCTGGGCAGGAGGGGTTGTCGCTGCTTGGCTCCTCTGACCCTCTCGTGCAAACCCAGGGGAATGCCGATCGCTGCTTTGGAGTGGGGAGGCAAATTTCTTCCAGGGGTTCTGTTTTGGGGGGACATCTGGGCATGGAATTGGGGTCCCTGCGGGGGGGGGCAGCAGCTGTGAGTTCCTGCATTCTGCAGGGGGTTGGATTCGATTGGCCCAGGAAGCCTCTTCCAGCTGTAGGATTCTAGCCTGAGTAACTCCACATGAAACCGTTGAGGAAATTTCCCTGTACCTGAAGAGGTGCACACACAGAGCAGCTTTCCCCCTGAATAGGTCTTGGCCAGTGTTAAAGGTACCCCAGACTCCAACTTGGTTCTGCTGCTTCAGACCAACATGGCTGCCCACCTGCACCTGTCTTCGAGGGCTGGTATGGGAGGAAAACCCTTTTCTATACTACCAGAACAGCCAGGGGGACAGGAGAGGAAGCACAGTCTAGGCCAGGGGTCCCCAGCCTTTGCACACCTGTGGGTATAAATTAAATGGAATAAATTGTGACCAAGAGCAGTGGGCACACCCACAAAATGGCCACTGGAAGAGGCGGAGCCAACCATACCAGGGGCTGACGTTACAGACAACTCTAAGAGGAGCTCTTCAGCATATGTCGGAAGTCCTGCAGGGGGGACCCACACACTTTTTAAAAGAACTTGGTGAGCACTAAGGGGACCCCTGTTCTAGCTCGATCTTGTCTGATCTTGGAAGGTAAGCAGGGTCAGTACTTGGGAGAACTCCAAGGAAGGCTCTGCTGGTCACTCGCCTCGACCGCCTCTTGGTGGGGTCTCCGTGAATCAGCTGCAGCTCAAGGGCCCCTCACACACACATCAAGGCAGGAAAGCCCCCCCACCCCTCCCGAATAATCTTCCATCCCGCCAGCTGCACGGCAGTCCTCAAACACTCTCCACCCCTTCCCTGGGGGCTCCCGCCAGACCTTATCCTGAATCGCCAAATTGTGATCTCAAGAAAACCAGCACCAGTCTCCTGACCCTGCGAGGCTGTCTGAAGGACACAGGGCGGTCGCTGAGGCCTGAAGGCGCTTGTGCCCCAGGCCTGGGCTATGTGGGGCTGGCTGCTTCCCCAAACAGGCCTGCTGCTCTTTCCAGGGCCTCGGCCACAAGAGAGAAAAACGCCCCTTCTAAGCCAACCTGTGGCTGAAGTGCCCGGCTGTGGCTGGCTGGTTCCAGATGTTTTCCTCAGCAGCAGCTGCCTGGGAAACGCTGAGCCTGCTCCCGAGACCACACCCTGCCCCGAGGGATGCAAGAGTCAGGCTATGGAAGTCAGGCTTTGTTTACACCGCCGGACTTCTTGTCTTTGGGAACTCCGTGGCCTGATCCAGTTTTCCCCTTCCAATGGATGCTCCATCCCTCCATCAGAGGCACATCCCACCTCCTCGCTCCTGCTGGCTTCAGACATGGCCTGTTCTTTCACTGTCCTTTGGGGAAATCTGGGGCATCCTTTTCAAAAACATCAGTCCTGGAGGGCATACACGAAGCTGCCTTAAGATGAATTCGACTCTCAATCCATAATGGCATCTACTCAGACTGGCAGTGGCTCGCCTGGGTCTCAGAGTGCCCCGTCCTTTCAGCTGGAGATGCCAGGGATTAGGATCATAGAGTTGGAAGGGACCTCCTGGGTCATCTAGTCCAACCCCCTGCACTATGCAGGACATGAGGTCCCTTCCAACTCTATGATTCTAACCCTATTGTTCATGCACTGTCACCTGCCACCTCCTTGAACCTTCACAGAATCAGATGGCTATCCAGCCTCTGTTTAAAAATTTCCAAAGATGGAGAACCCCACACCTTCCAAGGAAGCCTGGGACCTTCAGCATGCCAAGCAGGGGTTCTACCACTAAGCTACACCCCCAGGGTCTCCAGGGTCTCAGGCGGAGGTCTTTCCCATCACCACCTGCCTGGTCTTTTTACTGGAGATGCTGGGGATTGAACCTGGGACCTTCTACATGCCAAGCAGAGGCTCTGCCACTGAGCCAGAGCCCCTCCTGTCACCTCAGAATCAAATTTTTGAAGGAGGGTAAACAGATCTTGCTCACCTCTATCGAACATGACTGTCAACACCTACGAAGAAAGCCCTTGATGGCTGCTGACTCTCATATCTGTGAGACAGTCTCTCCCCACTGTTTACTACTGAAAGGAGGTACTACTGAAAGTGGCTGACAATCACCTACCCTTCCCCTCCCCACAACAGCCATCCTATGGGTTTGAGAGCTCCGAGAGAACTGGGACTGGCTCAAGGTCACCCCAGTGGCTGAAATTGGAGGAGTAGGAAATCAAACCTGGCTCTCCAGACAAGAGGCTGCCGCTTTTGAACCAAGCTGCCAGGAACAGAAAACTTCAGTTACTTGGATGTATCACTGGGCAATACGGTCTGCATGACTGTGCAGTTTACTGTTGGTCGGCTCCCCCTGCATGGCTGAATGTGTCATGTGTCATGTGGACCTTATCGCTTTGCTTCCGTTCTTTAGACTCCCAGAGGGATCTAGCACCCAATTCCAAGTTCTTCATTCATCCAACTTCCCATCCTGTTGATCATATTGATGGAATCATCCTTCATGTCCCAGGGAGAAAAGCGGAATGTAGTCATGTGAATAAACTTAAAACAGGTGGAGTCCAGGAGCCCCTTAAAGACGGACAAAAGTGGTGGTGGGGAACTTTTGGGGGTCTGAGCAAGGACTCCTGCCAGCTCCTCTTTAAGGCAGGTTTCCTCAACCAGCACTTCATGCAACCGTGGGGTTTCTCAAAGGCCCTCGAAGCGTCTCCTGGATGGGTGGGAGCTAATTCTTTATACATTTAAATTTTTTAAAAAACATTTAGCAAGTGATACAACCACATATGGTCATGTTGACTTGCTCCTCCCACCCAAAATGGTCCATGATGGGCCTGGAGGGGTGGGGAGGGGCCCCAGGTGGGCGGGTGCACAGCTCTGCTTCCTGATTGTGCCACTTCTGGGTTTTTTTTTCAAAGCCTGATGGATGTTTCAGGGGTTCTCAATGGTAAAAATGTTGAGCCTGGCTGCTTCCCTGGAGTCTTGCTCTTTCCTGCTGCTAGAGACTGACCCAGCAACCCATCATGAGAAGTGAGCTGTGAATCCCAAAAGCATCTCCCTTCACAAATCTTTTGGGTCTTTCAGATGCTCCTGGACTCTGGCTCTTTTTTCCTGCTACAGACAGACTGACCCATCTTGGTAAACAAGCAAGCACACAGAATCCAGGGGTCATGCAGTCCTTGATGAGCAATCCCAGACTGCATGGGATGAAACACAGGAGAGCTTGCTGCAGAGAAAACCAACATGGATCAGGACTGATACACCGCACCCAACAAGCTGCATCCCTGTGGCGCTTCCTGCCCCATGCAGGCAGCTTTCTCCATAGGGGAATTTAGTTTGTGCCCAAACATTGCTGTTGGCAGGACACAGATCCACAGGATCCGACTGGGGTCCCCAACCTTTTCGTGCTCGTGGGCACCTTGGGAATTCTGACACAGAGTAGTGGGCGTGGCTACAATGTGCCTCTCACAGACCAGCTGCCGCAGGAGGCGAAGCCCAAGCTCAAGGCAGGGAGAAGAGGGGACCTTTCACAAAAGCCGACTGGGAAAGAGAAGAGAGAATAAAAAGCAACACTGTGGCGGCAGCTGCCTCAGGAGCAACAGTGACGTTATTTCAATCTGCACAGGCCAATCCGATGCCCTTTCCTACCACATCTGCCTTCTGAGAATCACTTGGTGGGCACCATTTGGGGAATTCCTCACTTTGCACACACAAGGGCAGACGGGGAGAAACCCTCAAGACACAGATGGTTTGGCAGGAACTTGGGCTGTCAACAATCTCGGCTGAGGTCATTTCCCATTCTCAAAAGGACATTTGTCACCTGCACCACAGGCTCAGCGATCTCCCGGCCAATGTGATTGTTGGTGCTCCGGTGACAGCCTGCTGGGGCTTGTTGTGTTGGCACGAGTTCTAGAAGGACCAGCTTGGCCACTCCTCAGTGGGCAAGTTGGAATTACACAACTCCAAGAAAAAAAGACACAGACCTTGCGTTAATCAGCAAGCCAGAGTAAGGCCATGGCGTTTCGCACTCAGAGCTGCTAGAGAGGCCGCGTTTCTTCCAGGAATGGGAGAGGCAGATTCCTGCAGGTGGGCAAAGGCATCCTTGATGCCACTGAGTAGGCTGCCTAATAGTGCCTGTGCCAGGCGTTATACACCACTGGGAAAGCGCTCCCATGATGTGAGCTTTTCCAAGCTGTCCGGCCCCAGCACACTGACTTGCGCAGGGAGACGCCTTGCAGAGCATGTTCCCCAGGCCTGACCGCTACTATTAAGTGAGGCAAAAAGAAGGAAGAGAGAGGGGACTTTCCTGCCTTCTCAACATCAAGCGGAAAGGTCAAGCATCACTGCGGCAGCCGATTTAATCCCAGGCTGAGCTGGTTCTGAGGGGCTGGCCGGCTGGCACGGGGAGAGGAGGTGGTTGGGCACCTTCCACCCTTCTCCCCAGGGTTCAGCACATGGTATGTGGCAGCAAGATAGGCAGAGGAGGAGAACTGCTGCCCTGGGAGGGAGCCTGGCACCTGGAAGGGCGCGATCGCTGCCCCCTCCCCCCCAGACGTTTCCGGGGGTCATGCCAAAGAGTGGCAGTCGCTTCCCGCCCTCCTGCATGGGTTGCGCACCCAAGCAGTGCAGTTTCTGCACAATGCAGTGTAAAGCAGGAGGTTGCATCTCTCCCTAAACAAAGTGGAGGAAACAAAAATTGTAAGGGAACACCCTGCCCTATCAAACGACGGTTTGTGCTCAGAGCGCCATGGACAACCCTGAGACTGCAACAAGGATGTTGCAGAGCTGGAAGAAATACCGGGGAAGGGTCTTACAAATGACCCAAGGAGCAAGCAGCACCTGCCCTGCAAGGAGGTGGCCGTGGCTCTCAGTGGTAGAGCTTCAGTTTGGCCTGCAGGTCCCGGTTCGATCCCTAGTGTCTCCAGAAGGCCAGAGGAGATGTGCAGGATGTGCAGGGCCTCCACCCGAGACCCTGGACCCTGGACAATTCTGACCTTGATGGACTGAGTCAGAGTCATGATAAAGCAGTTTCATGCATGTTCAGAAGCAACTCAGGGGGTTGGGGTTTAAGGGCACTGGGAGAATTAAGACAAGTACAAAGCCTTGAGAATTTACGGAACCTGTGGACTGAAAACAGAACCTTTCCGTATACCAAACCCAATGCAGACAGTTCTGGCATCGCCGAGAGCTCACCCCTTGTTGCTTCTGCTGGCGAGCAAACCGACTCGTCCTCCCGGAACCAAGAGGCAGGGGCAGGAGGCCCCGAGCAGAGGCAGAATGGGAGGAAGGAGAAGAAGAAGTGGTGGCGGCAGCAGAGTTTCGGATTCTGTTTCTTAACTTAAACACCCATATGAATTTATTAAATCCAAGGTCCGTATTAGGATGTAATGATGAGAAACGATGCTCTTGTATGTGTGTGGAGGGGGGGGGGTTCGGGGGTTGCTTTGTTTCGTTTCTGTTCTGATAATGAAGCTCTCATTACGAAACGGAAACATGAACTCAGAGAAGAGCTCTGGAATGACAAGGTCCTAAATACCTGCACAATGGAATGGAGGTCACAATTATTACTGGTGGAGGTTTTGCTTTTAAACACAGAGATTTAACGGAGGGGAGCAGGCGGGCGGGGGCGGGGCAGGGTTTCTCTCCCAGGGAATACAGCTTGTCACATTGAACGTCTCGGGCATTGTTTCTTACTCCCCCCCCCTTTCCTCCACCTCCCTCACGAGTTTACTGGGATAGAAAATAAAAAGCTTTGGACTCAGGTGGACCAAAGCAACTTTCCCTCCCCCCTGGCCCCTTCCTGCCCGATCCCTTTGCCATCTGTCCATTATCCAACAGTGAGAGAGTCAAGTTAGGGAACTTTAAAAAATAAAAGTTAGAGCCGGGTTAATCGTTTTTCTTCTCCTCCGTCGTTTTTGAGGGCAGCAGTTGGGGCACGCCGTCTGTGGGATCCGGATCGGCTTCTCCCTCTGCCGCTGCTGGAGAGGCTCCGTTAGCAGGCCCTTTCGTGAGGGCCCCGGGGGGGCCACTGGCCAGCAGCGCAGGGACACCATCTGGCTGAGCCGTGCTTGGTGTTCTCTGGGACGCTTGTGCCTCTCCGCTGATCCCAAACTCATTGACACGGCTCAGATCCACCTGGTAGATCCACCGCTGGTAGAGATAAATGAAGAACACGACATCTGGAGTGGAAGGGAGAAAAGGGAAGGAGAGAACACTGGGGGTCAGAAGGCAAAAGCCTCAGGAGAGCCCTGCTGGATCAGACCATGGAGGGATCATCTAGCCCAGCCTCCTACCTCATGCAGTGGCCAACCACTTCCTCTAGAGGTTCAATAACAGGACAGAGAGTCTGAGGCCTTCCCCTGACAAGAACATCAGAAGAACGCTGCTGGGGTCCCTCTAGTCCAGCCTCCCGCCTCACACAGTAGCCAAGTTCCTCTGGAGGGCCAGAATCAGGGCAGAGAGGCCGAGGCTGAGGCCTTCCTAAGAACCTTAGAAGAGCACTGCTGGATCAGACCAGGGGTCCACCTAGTTGAGCATCTCATCTCACACAGGGGCCAACCGCAGGGCCTTGAGGCTCTTGTGGAAGCCCTGCTGGATCAGACTCATGGCCCATCTATCCAGCTGCATCTTATAGCATTGCCCCAAAGTGTGAACGTGCAGGGTGTAGAGGATGAGGCTTTCCCTGATGCTGCTTCCTGGCAGTGCTATTCAGAGCGTGGCTGCCTCTGAAGGGGGAGGCTCCTGAGCCATCATGGCTAGTAGCCACTGACAGAGCTCTCCTCCTCCAATCTGGCTGATTGCCTTTTGAAACCATCACTAGGTCTTCTGGCAGTGAAACCCGATGTTGCTTTTCATGCCCTGCTTACGGAGTCTCAAAGCGACTGACGACTGCCTATGCTTCCTCTCCATACAGCAGGTACCCTGTGAGGTTGGTGGGGCTGAGAGAACTCTGAGAGAACTGGGTTTGGACCAAGGCCATCCAGCTGGCTGCATGCGGAGGATTGGGGATGAAACCTGGCTGGCCAGATTATTATTTATTGAAGTTCTATATTCCCCTCCCAATATGGCTCAGGGCAGTGTACAGAATGGGTTAAAATTAACAGTAAATTAAAAACCAACACAATACATCAATATTAAAAGTATAAAACAAAAATAAAAACATAAATAATAAATTAGCAGCATTAAGCAATAGCAGCGTCCAGATATTCACTGCTCATAATTGTCCAGACTAGATCTAACTCAGTGGCGGAGTTTTGTATGAGAGGGCCACAGATTTTATGGACTTAGGCAGATGGGCAGTGGATGGGCAGGAAGGGATGAGCCAGTCTTTGTCTCTCGTGGCCCTTCCTTGCATTCCCAGGGAATTGCTGATTGCCACTGTGGGATGGTAGGTGAATGTCCTCCAGGCCAGGATGGATTCTGGAGATCTTTGGTGGGGGGATCACTTGGGCATGTACAAAGTGATCCGTGTTGTTTTCTCTGCAGCAAGCACCCCTGTGTCCCTGTGGGTGGTCAGGTAGTTGTCAGTTTCCTGCATTCTGCAGGGGGTTGGACTAGATGACCCTTCCAACTCTATGATCCTGTGATTCTAGATGTTATTAAGTCACTGGCCCCAACCAAATGCTTGGCAGAAGAGCTCTGTCTTCCAGGCCCTGTAGAATTATGTCAGCTCCGACAGGGCCCAGATCTCCTCTGAGAGCTCATTCCACCAGACGGGAGCCAGGACTGAAAATGTCCTGGCCCTGGTTGAAGCCAAACATACTTCCTTGGAAGCAGGGGTCACAAGCTGGTTGGAATTTGCAGAGTGGAGTGCTCTTTGGGGGGACGTAGGCAGAGAGGCGGTCCCTCAGGTACGCCAGGCCCAGACCTTGCATGCCCATAAAGGTCGCTGTTCTTAACTGCTATGTCAAACTGGCTCAGGAGATGCAGAAGGGAGGATCAGGGAGCAGATGCCGGGGGGAAGGGCCAGGGAATTACCATCTCGGAGGCAGCCTATCCTGTACATCATGGGCATCTTGATGACGAAGGCAAAGAGGTCATCGATGAAGGTGTTGAGGGCTTTGTAGGTGAGCATCCGCCAGGGCAGGTGTGCCACCGACTTCAACTTGTAGTTGATGAATAGCTGTGGCGTCATGGTGATGAAACCTGGAAGGAGATGGGGGAGGGGGGGACACTGGCGTGAGGCAGGCTGTCCAGCCTCTGGTGCAGGTGAGGCACTGGCTGCTAGGTGCGCCCGAAAGGCCCCCCTGCCCCCCCCCCGGGGACTGGCTACTCACCAAAGGTCAGGAGGAATCCATAAAGCATGCTGAGCACCCAGGAATACCAGCCTTTGTGTTCCATGTAGAGGAGGCTATACACAGCGTAGCAACCGAGGAGTGGGAAGAGGATCCAGGAGAGATACCGGAAAGCCATCTGCAGAGAAAAGAGAGGTTCGAAGGGAACAGCGGACATCTTCTCAGAGAGAACGGGGTGCTCGGGTCCCCAGCTGCAGATGGGCCGTTTCGCTCTTGACTGCATCTTGCCCCCTCCCTATTACCCGGTAGCGGGGGTGTACATTCAAGTAGCCCAAGGCAGAAGATTACCTGGAAAATATCAATATTTTGGGGGTATTAATTCAGCTGGATTCGGGGGGGGGGGTCTGACTACCAAAATAGCTGAGCCTGAAAAATCCCAAAAATATTCGGGATTGTTTTGGACCACCAAGACTGTTCGGGATTGTTTGGACCATCCTAAAGCATCCTTTTCTTGGATGCTTTAGGATGGTTAGGGCTGATCCTGCATTAAGCAGGGGTTGGACTAGATGGCCTGTATGGCCCCTTCCAACTCTATGATTCTATAACTTTAAATGACTTCATAGCTTGATGGACAAAGGGCATTTAAAAGGACTTTAGCTTTCCCAATGTTTACCAAATCTGAATACCATATCACCATTGAGATTCAAAAATATTAGGAAATACTAATATTATTCAGCCTACGGGGCATACAGGCCTTCTAATCCAACCCCCGGCTCAATGCATGATCAGCCTAGAGCATCCAGGATAAGCCTCTGTCCAGCCTCTGCTTGAAGACAGCCAGTGAAGGGGAGCTCACCACCTCCTTAGGCAGCCCATTCCACTGCTGAACTATTGTATCACATGTTTTCCTGATATCTAGCTGATATCGTTCTCCAAGTAGCTTAAACCCATTACTGCAGATCCTATCCTCTGCTGCCTACAAGAACCACTCCCTACCCTCTTTAAATGAAAACCTTCAAAAGAGCCACCCTGTCCCCTCTCAACCTCCTCTTCTACAGCCTTTCCTCAGAGGGCTTGGTCCCCCCCAGGCTCCAGATCATCCTCCTTGCTCTTCTCCATACCCTCTCAATTTTATCTGCGTCCTTTTTGGAGCAAGGCCTCCATAACTGCACACTGTACTCCAGGTGAGGTCTGACCGGCATATAGCAGGACTATGACATCTTGTGATTTTGAGATGAGGCCTTTGTAGATACAGCCCAAGACTGCATTTGCCCTCTTCAATATACTCAAAGAAAAAAAAATTGTTGGTGTTTTTGCACAATCCTAGTGGCTTCTGCAAACGACCGTTCTTCCCCAACAGGGCCCGAGAGCGGTTCCCCTGACTCACATCATCGTAGACCTTGGTTGATGATTCTATGTATGTCGATTTGTCTTTGAAAGTGATGCGTGGAATGATCCCTGCGACTTTGTTTTCCCGATCCAGCTGTTTGGCACCATTGAGGAAAAGAAGGGTGGGGTGGAGAGGAAGAAGTGGGGGGATAGGAGAGAAGAAATGCATCAGGTGGTTACTGGGGTGAGGAGGGACCCAGCTAGCTCACAGCGAACGAGCTGAGCTATGAGTTCGGGGGGAGGGGGAGGCAAGCAACTCAAGGAAATGCCCATCCCAGGATTGCGACTTGGTGGGAAGGATCAGTTCCAGACCGCCTTATGGCCAGGAACCAGGCAGAACCCACATGGCCAGGATGCCAGAAGGGAAACATAAGTAATGTACACCAAGCAGCTGCTAGACAACAATTAATACAGTTTGTGTTATCTCAAAACAAGTTGATTTATATTTCACAGAAAAGCAAATAATATTATACAAAGGTTAGATCGCCACACAATTCTATCTTCCTTTCTTGTAATTTATTGTATTATATTCAGCTCTTCAACTGCTGAAAATAATACAAGAAAGGAAGATACAGTTGTGTGGTGATTTAACCTTTGTATAATATTATTTGCTTTTCTGTGAAATATAAATCAACTTGTTTTGAGATGACACAAACTGTGTATAATTTTTATGGGGCCTTTAAAACAACAATTGCTTGGTGTACACTGATTTCGGTTTTCCCCTGTTGTTTCCCACACTTGGCTGAGTTTGCTTAGAAGGAAAACTTAGGCCCTGGTTTCTTCTATGCCGCCAACATCTCAAAGGGAACACACTGAAACACACGATTGTGGAGGATCAGCAGTCAGATGTGACAATACCTTTTAAGGAATGACAGCTCTTAAAAGCCCAAGGGCTTTCCTACCCCAGCCCATCCCACCCCCTCTGTTCCTCCACTGCTACTTTGAGTCCCCCCCCCCCCAGGGCATTCTTCTTCAGAAACCTGAAAGTGATAGAACTGGAATGAAGCAATCCCATTACACTTAGTCTGCAGAATTCATTCTGACTTCAGGATTTCAGGTCACTTTCTGACAATGTGATTTGCACGTGATTTTAGGCAGAGCCCGGGGGCAGGGTCAGAGGGTGGAGTTCGAGAGCCTCATCACATTAGCTCCCAGGACCTAAGCAGTGTTGGTAGTTGGATGGCAGGTTGGTAGTTGGATGCAAGACTGTGCAGCGGAAAGTAGGTGGGTCACTGTGTGGGTTTTAATCAGCAGAAGCGAGTGTAAATCCAACGGCACCTTAAGACCAACAGAATTTAATTCTGGGGATAAGGTTTCCTGTGCACACACATTTTGTCAGATGCAATGAAACAGGGTTCCTACTTTCTTTTGAACTCAGGGAAATCAGAAGCTATGGCTGGCATGTAGAAATGATGAAACATGAAACCTGGAATACGATTAAGTTAATAATATAGTTGCCAAAAACATCAGTTAGGAAATTATAAAATGTCTAAAGTAGGGACTATTGTATTTTGTAGAGACTGTCTTGAGGATTATAATGAAAGAGACTGCTGGGGAGAAATAATTTATGTTCTATATCAGTTAGTGCAGCGGTCCGCAAGCTTCCACTTGCCGCGGAACGCTGCGGCGTAGTGGGGGAAGAGGGCAGCCGGGGGGCCCGTGCGGCAGCTGTGTGGCTGCCGTGCGGCAGCCACACGGAGGGGCCGGGAGGGGAAGCCGCGGCCGCCGGCATAGCGGCGGCGCAAACGTGCATGCACGTTTGCGCCGCCGCCATGCCGGCGGCCGCGGCTTCCCCTCCCGGCCCCTCCGGGCCGCGAGCAAATCGGCCGCTAAAGCATGGGCCGCGGCCTGGCACCGGGCCACGAAGGCCTCGGCGCCGGGCTGCGGCTCCTTCTTCCCTCCCCCCTCCTGAAGCGAGAAGCTTGCTGGGCCGCGAGCTAATCGGCCACTTTGGCGGCCGATTTCTTCGCGGCCTGGTGAGCATCTTGCTTCGGGGGGGGGGGGGAGAAGGAGCCGCAGCCCGGCGCTGCACCGGGCCGCGGCCCACGGGTTGGGGACCACTGTGTTAGTGTACAATGATTTTTGATGTATGTGATTTATTGGGGCGTCACCTCCTTTTCTTTTGTATCTGTTTCATATTATCTTCCTTATAAAAATACAAATCCTTAACACGCCCGCGGCGCCACGGGCGCCGCGGACTAAATAATTCGTTAAGCCCTCAGGCGGAGGGCTTTGTCCGTGATGAGGAGGGGCTGGATTGGCCCCTTCCTCCTGACAGACCATCGGCCGGGCCAATTGGCAGGCGCAAAGCGCCTGCCGATTGGCCCGGCCGAGTCCTAACCTGCTGAAGGAAGCAACTGCGAGCCGCGCAGAGCGCGGCTCGCAGTTGCTTCCTTGAGGGCGGCCTGACGTGTCGAGAGGCGCGAAGCGCCTCCGACGTGTCAGGCCGCCGGCAAGGGAGCCCCTGGCAGCCGCGCAGAGCGCGGCTGCCGGGGACTCCCTGGCCGGCGGGCTGAAGCGGCGAGAGGCGCAAAGCACCTCTCGCCGCTTCAGCCCGCCCCGCAAAGGGAACCCCCGGCAGCCGCCCTCCGCCTGCCCAAGGGCCCAGCAGCACCAGCAACGGAGGCGAAGGCACCGGCAGCAGCGCCGCCAGTGGAGGCGCCGCCGGCACCGATGGAGCCAGCACTCGCGCCGGAGCTGGGAGCGGTGGCACATGCCGTCTCAGAAAACCAGCCACGACTGAGCCGCTGCCAAAAGACCGCTGCCCGGGAGAGGCCCCACCGCCCGAGGGAGGGAGCCGCCCAAGGGAAGAGCTTCCGTGTCTTTAGCAGCTGATCTCAAGACAGGAATGGAAGGATCAACCCTTCCTCGATCCAAAAGACAGTGGTTCTATTTCTGCCTGTCTTCCAGCCCTTTCAGGTCTCCTCTTTAAAAAAAAAAAAAAAACCCGGCACAAATATCTCACATGAGACTCTTCTTGCAAAGCCTCCCCGCCCGGCAACGTCCCACCCACCCTGCTTGCAGAGCTGCCCCTGGGGCGCCTCTGTAAACTCAGCATTCAAAAGAGCCTCCTGCGGCCAGGACGGAGCAGCCCTTACAACGCGTGCGGAGGCATCCTTTGCTGCCGCAGCTCCATGGCCAGGGACGCGGTGCTGCACAAGGCAACAAGGCGGCAGAAGACGCAGCAGGAGGGCGCACTTTCAGCCGCTCGCCGCGGCACGGGTTGGCTGCGCTGGTCCAAGATTGGTTGCTAGGCGACGGAGGAGCGTGAAAGGCTAAGAGCCGGGGCAAGAACGCAGGGGGTGGAGTCTGAGGTGCGCGCGCCACTTCCGCGGACGGGACCTCGCTGTAAAAGGAGGAGCGGAGAGGGGCGTGGGCCGAGATCCCTCCTGCTCTTAACGTGAGTGAATGGCAGACAGTCAAGACTGCATCTTGTCAAGAACTTTCCCTTGCTCATTTCTATACCCCTCTCCCCCAAGGCAGCCCCCGGCAGCCGTGCTCCGAGCGACTGACGGGGGCTGCCTGCCCTAGCGCCCGCTGCATTACTCGCAGTGGGCTTGATTACTAGTATATACATAAAAGAAACAGGTTTTCTCAAGCCTTTCATATAGGTAGAGAGGAGGCTGGGAGGCTTAGGCACTATTGCCCTCAACCGCTGTTTTTCTGAAGACGAAGGCAACATAAAGCTATGTCCACTTCTCCCTTGCCTTGAAAGCCCCTTGCTGGGGGACGCTAAGGAGGCTCCGTACCTGGATGGAAGACCACCAAGAACGACTCCGCACAGAAAGGTAGTGGCCAACCTGCAAAGCTTCTTCTTTGCTACTTGAAAGGGAGACCTACCAAGGATGACTCTGCAGAGGAAGGCGATGGCAAACCACCTCTGCTTCTTCCTGCCTTCAAGGCCCCTGGCAGGGGTTGCCACAACTCAGCTGCAACTTGATGGCACACACTCATATGACCCTTGGGCAGAACCGCGGAGGCAAGAGATGCTCCGACAGGCAACATCCCCGGCGCTCTTACCCGGACGTCCATGACCTTGGTGATCTTCCAGAGATCGATGAGGAGCCCAATGAAGACGCTCACTTGCACCACAAAGTTGGTCTCATTGTCCAGGATGTAGAGGAGGACCACCAGTGACTGGAAGACCCCGAAGAACACCGAGCGGACGGAAAGCCCTTCGAGGGACTGCCTGCTGTTCCAGAACTGGATGTCTAGAGAAGGAGAAAGCGTGGTTGAGTTGGATTTTTTATAAGAGAGATTCCTGACAGTTTATGTACATCAGGGGTAGTCAAACTGCGGCCCTCCAGATGTCCATGGACTACAATTCCCATGAGCCACTGCCAGCATTCGCTCATGGGAATTGTAGTCCATTGACATCTGGAGGGCCGCAGTTTGACTATCCCTGATGTACATCTCCGATTCCAGCTGCTTTCTGCTGGAACCATAAAGCAGCTGGGATGCACGTTCTGCTCATGGCTCCAACACCAGCTCTACACACACAGCAAATGAAGATCCTTCAGCCAGGGGAAACACCAAGCTGATATAGATGGCTGCAAATGCAGCAAAGCTCTTCTTTCTCGTTAAATCACAAGAGTCCAAGAGCTCGAACAAGGTACGAATTTACACTCAATAAGACACTCAGGCCTCCAATGAACAACAGCACATATGGCCTGACTGATACTGAGAAGGATTACATAATCATTGTGACCGAAAAAGAGTGTAAATCGGGACCTTGTTCTAGCTCTTGGGCTCTTATGATCTAACAAGAATGAAGAGTTTTGCTACGTTCATAGCCGTCTATATCAGTTTCTTTTTGGCTTGCTGCTCTTAAAGCACAGCAGATTCTTTACCAAAAGAAGGGGAAGGAAGGAGGTAAAAGAAAGAGATCTCCAGCAAACGGGACTCACCATTCTTGAAAGCGAGGAATTCAAATATGCTGTGCACAATGGAAACGATAATGGTCAAAGCAAGCAGGTAGGGATTGGTCTCCAGAAGAGCCACCTTAAAGAAAAAGGAGGAGAAAAGGAGTTCAAAGGCATCAGGTATTTCAACAATGGTCCAGTTTTCCACAGTGATTCCATCCTGCGTTATGCTGCTTTGCAACATTTTCCGAATGGTCATTTCCATTCCCCACCCCAGCAAAGTTTTATTAAAGGTGTTTTGTGCATACAAAAACTTACACCTTGAATAAAACTTCATTGGTCTTAAAGGTACTGCTGGAACCAAACTTTGTTTTGACTTCAAACAAGTAAATGAGCTGTCAATAAGCACTGCATTGTTTTGTGGATTCTGTGTTGTACTTAATGAAAAGCTGCATTTAACCCCTTTTTTGGAATTCCTATAATAAATGAAAATGTTTTAAGAAAGTATTTGAGATTTTGGGCCGTATCAAATGGAATATTGTGCCCAGATCACGAGAAGTGATGATAATGCTTTACTCTGCTCTGGTTCGTCTCACTTGGAGTACTGTGTTCATTTTGGGGCCCCCCAGCTGAAGAGGGATGTAGACAAACTGGAGCATGTCCAGAGGAGGGCAACAAAGATGGTGAGGGGTTTGGAGACCAAGACGTATGAGGAAAGGTTGGGGGAGCTTGGTCTGTTTAGCCTGGAGAGGAGGCAACTGAGAGGGGATCTGATAACCATCTTCAAGTGTACAGAAGATGGAACGGACCAGAACCAATGGGATGAAATTAATGCAAAAGAAATTCCATCTAAACCGCCGGAAGATGTTCCTAACAGAGCGGTCTCTCAGTGGAACAGAGTTCCTTGGGAGTTGGTGGGTTCTTCATTTTTGGAAATTTTTAAACAGGGTGGATAGCCATCTGAGGGAGAGGCTGATTCTGTGAAGGCTCAAGGGGGTGGCAGGTTACAGTGGATGAGTGACAGTGCAGGGGGTTGGACTAGATGACCCAGGAAGTCCCTTCCAACTCTAGGATTCTATGTGTATGCACACAGGTCTAGTGGGCTAGTTCCTGGACACAGGGCCTTCTTGTTAATGGCCCCCCCTTGGTATGCCTTGTTCCCAAGAGAAGCTGGCCTCCCTGCAGAGCTTTCTCCTATGGCATTGCACCCCCACCACACATGCAACGGTTTGAGTTAGCTGGCTTGAGAAAAGAGAAACCACTGCAAAGTTATCACTGACCCAGGTAGCCCAGGCAAGCCCGATCCTGTCAGATCTCAGAAGCAGGGCTGACCAGCCCTGGCTAGTGTTTGGATGGGAGACCTCAAAGAATGTGGGGGGAAATTCCCTCCAAGGAATACTAGAGGGCCTGATGACACAGCGGCAGGAAATGGCAAACCACCTCCAGATGTCCCTTGCCTGGCTGCCAGACAACCTTTGCGTCTCCTGGCTACATGGCACAAACACCATGCAAGAAATAAAATAATAAATAACTGCAAAGTTAAACTGTGCTTGTTCGTATTTTAATGCAAAGCCCTGATGGCCACGCTCCTTCCCTTGGGAATCGACTCCACCTGTCCAATTGCAGGCCAACACTGCCATCCTCTGGAAGGATCATTCATAGCACCTCCGCTGCCTTCGGGCTGGAGGAAGAGCAGTTTCTTTATATCCCACGTTTCTCTACCCAAAGGCGTCCCAAAGGGACCTTTCCCTTCTTTTCCCCACAACAGGCACCCTGTGAAGCAGGTGGGGTGAGAGAGCTCTAAGAGAACTGCTCTGTGAGAACAGCCCTGTGATGGGCCCAAGGTCATCCAGGAGGCTGTATGTGTGGAGGAGAGGGGAATCAAAACCGGTTCTTCAGATTAGAGCTCTTTAACCTCCATGCTGGGTCTTGAGGGCTCCGAACTTCACTTCTACTGGGCCTGACAGAGACAGCTTGGCCACTTGAAAGCTTCTTCCCAGAAACACTTGGTTGGCGTCTGAACGTGTTTGCTGGACTCAAGCTGGGCTGCAGACCAACATGGATAAATTTTCTCCTAGTGGGAGGTAATTCCGGCCACCAAACAGACCTCTCCCACCTCCTGCTAGTCCTCCTGTGGGCCTGCTCTGGGGAGAGGCAGCGGACCCTCAAGAACATTGCGAGAGGAAGGAGAATTGGGGGAAATGATACTTCCCCATTTGTTAGGGGGAAATTTTATATCTGCATCTTGCTCAGGCTTTCTCTACCAGAGTTTTGTGAAACCCTGGGGTTTCTTAATGGCCCTGGAAGGGTTTCCCAAATGAATGGGAGTTAACTGATTTTTTTAATGTAGTTTTTAAATTGGTTGAACATTCAACTTGTCACCCCCCAAAAGGCCAATGCTGGGCCTGGAGGGGGTGGAAAGGGGAGGGCCCGGCCCTGGGTGGGCGTGTCCACTGCTAATCCTCCCAACCATTTTCGGCGCGATTCCATCATTTCTGGGGTTTTTCGAAGTCTGAAGAATGTTTCAGGTTATTTTCAACAGTAAAAAAGTTGAGGAAGGTTTAGATTTAGATGATGCTGGAGCAAAAACTGGCGGAAGGAACATTTAACAATTTGAGAGATGCAAGTTGGCACTGCAGCACTGGCAGAAAAGAGACTCAAAACGACTCCTGCTGAAGGTTGGAGCAAAAAGCATCGAACAAAGCTGAACATCAAGACAAAAGAAGTGATGACTCCTGGGGAATTTCACGATAAAGTTGATGACAAAGCATTACAAATTGCTCAAGGTTTTCTCTTCCTTGCCTCCAGCATTGACTAAAAGGGAGAACTCACCCAAAAAGTTTGGAGACAGAAACTGGGGAGAGCTGCTGTGAAAGGGCTTGAGAAGACCCTTAAGGCTAAGGATGGGTTGCTGGCATCCAGGATCAAATTAATTCATGTCACTGTTTTCCCCACAACTGTATCTGGGAGTGAAGATTAGCCAGTAAGAAAGTCATGTGGAAGAAAGAGGACTCCTCTGAAAAGGGGAGTTTGATGGACGCAGTAAATCAGTGGGCTTTAGGACAAGGCAAGCCTCCCTAGAAGCTAAAATGGCTCAACTGAGGTTTTGGTCACATGAGGAGAAGGTGAGAGTCACCAGAAAAGAGAATCGTTCTAGGAAAAGTGGAAGGCAGCAGGAAAAGAGCGAGTTCTCCACAGAAGATGGGTTAAGTGGTTAGGAGTGATGGCTTCTAATTTGGAAAGCCAGGTTTTATTCCCCACTCCTCCACATGCAGCCAGCTGGGTGACCTTGGGCTTGTCACAGAGCTGATAGTGCTGTTCTCACAGAGCAGTCCTGTCAGGCTTCTCACAGGCTGTCTGTTGTGGGAAGAGGAAGGGAAAGTGATCGTAAGCCATTTTGGGGTTCTTTCGGCTATTGAAAAGCTGAGTATAAAAGCTAACTTTTCTTCAATCAAGGAAGCCATACTCTGAAAGACCTGAGAATGGCTGCTAATAATAGGACTTTTTGGAGAATGGTAATTCATAGGGCCTCACACATCATTCCAACTTGCAAAGTGCTTTGGGTGCTTCCAGCTGGAAAACGTGGCTAGCAATATGATGTGTGCATGTACTCATAGCAGGACAACATGACCGGGCAACAATGAAGGCTACGCTCACTTTGGCACCTGCCCCAGTGTGGTTCTGGGTGACCAGAGACACAGCGGATGGCTTCCTCCTTTCCGGCAGGCCGGAGTGCTCTCCGCTCACCTTGACGGAGTCCTGCTCCTCGTCCGACTGCTCGTACAGGTCCTCGCCCAGGAAGTTCCAAGGGGACTTGGTGCTCTGGGCGGCATAGAGCTGCCAGCGCCACAGTGACAGTGGGCAGTAGGAGAGGCGGAGGGGCAGGCGCTCCACTGTCTCGTTGATGGGGAAGTAGTCCTTCTGCAGGTTCCAGTAGTCATTGAAGTACAGGATGGGGTAGTAGTCGCCACTCACCGCGTCGAACTTCACATCTGGAGTCAAAGGAAAACACAACGGCAGATGGTGTCCGTGACTTTACAAAATGGACTAAGCAACACAGATCTGTATGTGCTTCCGATTCATCACATCGAGGAATTCTTTGGACAATAAAGTAAAATGAAATCTGGCTTTTCTTATAATCTTTTATTTGACCCTCAACAGCTCTGCAGACAAATCAGAAATCTGAAAAGTACCAAAAACAGCGGCCCTCAACTTTCGTATCTTTGGGCCCCTTTTGGAATTCTGACACTGGATGGTGGCCACAACCATAAAATGGCTACCACAAGAGGCAGAGCCAACAACAAGAAGAAGAGTTGGTTCTTATATGCCACTTTTTTCTGGCAGGAGGAGTCTCAAAGCGGCTTACAGTCGCCTTCCCTTTCCCCTTCTCACAACAGACATCCAGTCAGGTGGGTGAGACTGAGAGAGCCCTGATATTACTGCTCAGTCAGAACAGTTTTATCAGCGCCGTGGCAAGCCCAAGATCACCCAGCCGGCTGCATGTAGAGAAGCGCAGAATCGAACCCAGCTTGCCAGATTAGAAGTCCGCGCTCCTAACCACCACACCAAGCTGGCTTTCCATGATTGTTGCAAAAGGCAGAGTTAACCACACAATCTTTGGGGGAGAGGTTGTGCACAACTCTAATAGTAACTCTTCAATGTGCTGTTTAGAAAAACCTTTCTCAACGATAAAAAAGTTCCGGCAAGGGGGTCATGGGAATTGTAGTCCAAGGACATCTGGAGAGCCACAGTTTGGCCACCCTGAATACAGACAGCGATTTAGAGACGCAGGTAGAGACTTGCAGACTGCAGCTGGGAGGGAATGGTGCAGGTATGTTCCTTCTGGGCTATGGCCAGCCCTTACCAGAAACTGTTTGTATTCTGGGGCACAGACAGATAGGCAGAAGAGCATCAATCCTGTGAGTTTGTAAAGTACAGGAAGATCTAAATAAAGAACATTTACAGCCTGAAACTGTAAATAGTGAACAAGTCAATGGCTGGAGAGACATGGAGACTGAAGTGACTTTTTTCAAGCTTGGCCTGGTAAATAAAAAATCTGTATAAAAAACCTGACTAAGGTCAAGACTGCTGTGCACAGAGAGATCTCCTGTTAGGGTTGCCCACTTCCATGTGAGGCTCTCTACCCCATCTCCCTCATGGGCAGTCTGCTATGCGGAGAGGAAGGGAAGACGATTGGAAAATGCTTTGAGACACCTGAGGCCTGCTGGGTGACTGGCCCATTCCCAGTTCTCTCAGACCTCTCACAACCCCACAGCCCTCACAGGTTATCTATTGTGGGGAGACAAAGGGAAAAGGTGTTTGTAAATCACTTTGAGACTCCTTTGGGTAATAAACAGCAAGGTACAAAAATCCAGTTCTTCTTCTAAGGAGCAACCATGAAAGAAGCATGTGGGCGCATAACATTTTATCAACAATGAAAAAATGGAGAAGGAGCAGGGTGGACACCTATGTACTGTGACTACCCCATGTGTATTAGGGCAGGAGGACATTTCTGTGTCCATGGCCTAATTCACACAAGAAGGGAAATTAAGCAGAACTGGGAGGAATTGGTTGCCATGTAATCTCCCCCTAAGAAGAGTCTCAAGTCTGATCTTTCCCTTCACATATCTGAAGACATGGCTCTGGAAAGCTCATCTGTAACCACTATGCCACAATTCCCAAAGGTCAGTCCTCTCCCACATTCAACGCACATTCAAAACCACAGGTTCTTGACACCCATATCTCCACACCCATGCCCTCGTTTGTCACCATGCCACCACAATCTCCCACACAACACACACATTCGACCCCGTGCCCTTACAGATTGGACAATTCCTCCCCTACCTCTTCCCACCACCAAGCTCTAGCGACCGTTGTATTCATAGATACAACAGGCTTTGCCCCTAGTTTAAAATAATTTTGGATCTGAGTTAATAAACCAGGACAGAGCTGTAATCCAAAGTCCTTTGGTGGACCAGCTGCTTAGATTCTTCCTACCTCTCTGCAAATGCTGCTAACAAAGCAAGCATGCGGAAAGTGACTCAAAAAGAGCTCAATGAAAAGTTTGCGTGCAGAAACCATGTGGAAGAATTCCCCCTTTTTATTCTGCCTCCTTCCCCAGACCTCAGTGTTCCCCAGGGATCCTTACACTGGTCCAGAGGAGGGGGGACACTGCCCTTCACCCACGGTGTGTGGTCGTCCACAATGTTGATGGTGAGGTTCGGGTGCCAGTGGGAGATCACCTCCACGGGGCCGTAGTCTTCGGCTCTCTGCAAGAAAAGCATAATAAAGCCTGAATAAAAGCAAAGGGCAGACATGACTCTGAGACCTGTCTTGGATGGCCCATGCAAGCCCGATCCTGCCAGAGGTCGCAGGGATCTCAACAGGACGCTGAATTTGAAAACTTGGGGGCCTCTGTTGAACAACAGAACCTCTCGAATGATCGATACTGAAAAGCATAGTGCAAGCACTGGAACAAAGCACATCATTTAAAGAAACATATGAAATTTATTGCAAATAAGAGGAGAGCCATTGGAGAAAATGACTGAAAACAAGTGTAAATCTGGACCTCGTTTTGTCTCTCCTGGCTCAGACCTTGAGGCTTAACAATAAAGAATTTTGGAAACATTCATAATCATCTGTGTCAGCTTTGTTTCAGTTTGGCGAGTCTCATGGCGAAGGGGTTTCTTTGTTTGCTAGATCTTGGAAGCTAAGCAGGGCTGACCCTGGTTTTTACATCATACGGCTGTTTAGTTAATTGTTTATAATGTTTCTGATGTTATAAGAGAATCAGAGTCCAGTAGCACCTTTAAGACAAACTAAGATTTATTCAGGGCGTGAGCTTTCGAGTGCAAGCACTCTTCGTCTGAGGAAGAGTGATTGCACTCAAAAACTCACGCCCTGAATAAATCTTTGTTGGCCTTAAAGGTGCTACTGGACTCTGATTCTATTGTGCTACTTCAGACCAACATGGCTACCCACCTGAATCTATGTTATTTGGTCTGCAGTGTTAACACGTGTTTGAGTGTGGGCACAAGCTGGCATGCTGGTGCTGGTGCTGGTGCCGCCCCTCCCCTCGCTGGCCGCTTCAGGCTTTCACGATCGCCAAAGCACCGAAGCACCCAACCCTACTCTATGCACGCACCACAAGGGTGCCTTTCTGAGCCTGCAGGCGATTGTAGAATTCTGACACATTGCTAGTGTGCCAGTGCCAGATAGCATTTTGGGCCAATGTGACATTGATCGCTGTCCTCCAACGCCCCGCTATTAGGTATATTGGGTATAGTGGGGGATGGGTGTTGTGTGCTATTACTGCCAGGTTTGTTGTGTTATATTGTATTTTGTGATGTCCCGTTTTAATGGAGGTTTTATGAAGGACTATTGTAACCTACCACGAGCCCGCTTTGGGAGTGGCAGGAATAAATCTAACAACAACAACAACTACAACTACACCAATAATAATACACAGCCACAAGATAACTGCTGAAGCTTAGCTTCAGTCCCTCGCTTTCTTAAAAACACTTGGCTGGCACCAGGGAGGTGTCAGTGGGCACCATGTTGGGGACCCCTCAGTTGCAGTAATGGACACTGAGCTGGTCATTGTGAGTGTGGGTTTTTTGAGGCAGCTGTAAAGTTTTGATCAAGACTGTTATCCTCCTCAAGTCCCTTGCAATACGGTAGATTTGGACATTTTATTTCAAAAGCCTGGGACCTGCACAATTCTAAACTGCGGCATCAGTTTGCCTTTTTTTAATGACATCCGACCCAGCAGTAGACCTGGAGTGTTAAGATTTTAAAAAACTTGTTTCGAATTGAAATGGCTGCTGAGAGCCTCCGTTTTATGCTCTCTGCTGTAGCCCGGAACTTAAGTGGTGATGCCAAAAAGGAGCTCCCTAATTATAGTTTGACCAGAAATTGCAGGCTTGTGGCGGGCCCAGGGTCCATTTCATCCAGCAATCCTCTTTCAACCATGGCCAGGCAGCTGCTCTGTTAAGCAGGCCCACTTAATCACTTAAAATCCTTTCCCTCCACAAACCACAAGCAGACTGAGATTTAAATATAACTCTGACTTTTTTTGCTGTAGTGGTTTAATGGATTCCCCCCTTCCCTTTCCCAAATCCATCCTGAATTATCATTTCACCTGTAAAGAGACAACAAATATCACTAAGAGCCAGTTTAGTGCAGTGGTTAGGAGTGTGGACTTCTAATCTGGCATGCTGGGTTCGATTCTGCACTCCCCCACATGCAGCCAGCTGGGTGACCTTGGGCTCAACACAGCACTGAGAAAGCTGTTCTGACCGAGCAGTGATAGCAGGGCTCTTTCAACCTCTAAGGCTCAAGTCTGTCAGAGCCCTGGATGAACACCCATGCAAAATCAGGAGGGCTGAATATCTGAGTGAACTAACACCTTTCCCAGTCCCCCCCCCCCCCCCCGAAGGATCTTCTAACGCCAACATGCTGGTGGTCCTTGGCCCGAAAGAAGTGTGCCTGGTCTCAACCAAAGCTGGGGCCTTTTTGGCCTTGGCTCTGACCAGGTGGAATCGGTCACTAGCTGAGATGAGAGCTCTGGCAGAACTACTCAAGTTCTGCAGGACCTTCCCTCCTCCTTTCCCTCTCCAGAACTTTCCTCTTTGGAACATCCCACCACTGAATAGTGGCCAATGAGATTATCACTGGACGGCAGGAAAGCAGAGCATTATTTATTTATTTATTATTGGAGTTTTATTCTGCCACTGTCAGAAACGATGTGTGGCCGTTAACAACAGCTACACAAAACCCCAATGAAAAGTGCACACGCCACCAAACACAAGATCGGCAGCAATATTCCCCCATACCCGACCCAGCCTGTCCCAACAACCCTGTGCCTCTGGGTATGGGATTCGTCTGCTGTTCTAGCACACCCTGAGGAGGGGCCCCTGATGTTCCCGCCCTGGCCTCAACCAAAGACCTGACGGAAGAGTTTTATTTTACAGGCCCGGTGGAATGTTGACAGCTCCGGCAGGCCTCTTCGCTCTTCCAGGAGCTCATTCCACCCGGTTGGGGCCAGGACCAAAAAGGTCCTAGCCCTGGTTGAGGCCAGACGTGCTTCCCTTGGGCCAGGGATCTCCAGGTACAGTAGCACTTGAAGAGGGTAGGGTCCTGCGAGGGGCATAAAGAGACAAGGGGTCCGTCAGATAGGTGGGCCCTAAGCCATGGATGGCTTTAAAGGTTAAAACAAAAGCCTTGAACTTGATCCGAGCTGCAATTGGTCACCAATGCAGCTGCCTCAGCACCAGTTGGATATGGGCCCTCCAAGACCCGAGTAGCTGCATTCTGTGCCAGCTGCAGTTTCTGGGTGAAGGACAAGGGTAGGCTAGCAAAGAGCAAGTTACATGAGTCCAGTCTGGAGGTGACCGTTTCATTGATGACTGTAGCCAAGTAGTTCGAGGACAGGTAGGGCGCTAGTAGTCCTGTTTAGGGCAGGTGAAAAAATGCTGGGTGGGCTACTCGTGTGACCTGGGCATCCATTGAAAGAGAGGCATCCAGGATCAACCCAAAATTCCTAGCAAAGGACAAGATATTAAGCTGCACCCCAGCCAGGGTAGGCAGGTGTGCTTCCTGGCCTTTTGATTTCCTGCCCAGCCACGGGATCTCCGTCTTGGAGGGGTTGAGTTTCAGACGACTCTGCTCTAATCATACAGCCACGGCTTCCAAACATCTGGCAAATGTATCTGCGCCGGGAGGGGGGGGGACCCGGATGGCTGTCCATGAGGAGATAGACCAGGGTGTCATCCTCATATTGGTGACAACCCAGCCCATAACTCTGGACCTCTGGATCAGCTGTGATGGAGGACGCATAAAGATGTTGATAAGTGTAGGGGAGAGAACCGCCCCCTGTGGGATCCCACAAGAGAGTCAATAGGGGCATGATAGTTTCCTCCAAGTATGCCTGGAGCTGGTCCGCAGCAGCCCTTTCAACCACCTTGCCCAGAAACCCAAGATGCAAGACTGGGCAGGATTTGGCTGGGTCCCATGGGTCCAGCGATGGTTTTCTCAGTAAGGGATGAATCACTGGCTCCTTCAGCGCCTCTGAGAACAGGGAGAGGTTGACAATATCTCCCAGGGGTCCTCCTATCCGCCAGTACCTCATTTTGAGCAACCGAGATGGACAGGGGTCAAGGGGGCAAATGGTCACCCTCTCCGACCCAGCAACTTGTCCACTTTGGTTTCTGAGAGCTGCCTGAAGCCATCAAACGAACCCCCCAGAGACAGCCAAGGGGGCTGTAGTTCCCTTTCTGTATTAAGGGTGGCAGGAAGGTCCTGGAGGAATAACAACATTTTCTCTGCGAAGAAGCTTGCTAATGTCTCACAGCCCAATTCCAACTGACTACTATTTTGGCACCCCTCCTCCAGGGCAGTAAGAGACCGAACTACCCTAAATAAGAGCAAGAGCAACCATGGGATGGGATTAATCACCATCAGATCCATAACTACCCCAGCACCGAAGATCAGATCGAGTGTGTGGCTGGCCTGATGAGCGGGTCCAGTAACAATTTGGGAGAACCCTAGCACTGCCATGGTTGACACCAGGTCCAAACCAAAACTAGAGGAAGGTGAAACAGCATGGACATTGAAGCCCCCAGGATTAACAGCCTGGGGTACTGCAAAGCTCAGGCCCTCACCAACTCCAGGAGGCTCAACAAGGAGGGTTGGGTGGACGGTAAACCACCCAGATAGCCACGCTCTCCCCTGTACCCCACCCTACTCTGACACATTCCACCCCAATGATTGATGGCATCGGAAGAGCCCTGTAGGAGAAAGCCTCCTGGACCAGGATTGCCACACACCCCCCCCCATACCATAGTGAAGGACCGCGAACCCGGGTGGGGCCAGATCTTTAAGGGGGACTGTCTCACCCTCTCTCATCCAGGTTTTGGTCAAGCATGTCGGGTCTACCTGGATTTTTATTGTATTTTAATCAGAGTTTTAACAGGTTGTAAATTGTCCTGAGCCTGTTTAGAGATGGGAGGTCTATAAATTTAATAAATAAATAAATTATGGGGGGACAAAAGATGTGGGTGGAAAATTCTGCTTGCCACAAGGACAACGGGTGAAAACTTGGCTAGCATTACTTTGATCATTTCAGGATCGGCTTCCGTTTCTCCCGTTAGCAGGTTCTTGGTCTTCATGAACCGTCTCCGCTTGTACTTGTTTATCACTGTGAAGAAGAGAGGGGGAGGGGGGAGAGGACAGAAATAAATTAGCATTCAACCATCACAGCAGGCCAAGCCAACCGACACATTACTACAGGGGTAGTCAAACTGCGGCCCTCCAGATGTCCATGGACTACAATTCCCTGAATGCTGGCAGGGGCTTCTGGGAATTGTAGTCCATGGACATCTGGAGGGCCGCAGTTTGACTACCCCTGCGTTACTATAATGAACTGTAACTTCAACGGGTGCCCTTGCTGGACCAGACAGCCCAGAATTGTGCAACTTCTTCAGCACCCTATTTCACACAGACACAGAAATGCACCCCATTTCTGTGTCTGTGTGAAATAGGGTGCTTCCCCTGAAGAAACCCTGAGAAACCAGGTCCTTCCCCTGAAATTTCTCCCTAGCATTAGTATGTGCAGGTTGACTACCTCTGAACATGGAGGATCCCTCCACCTCAGCTAGTAGCCATTGTCCATGAGTTAAAGTGCTCCAAATACACGAGCTTCTATAATGAATTTGGGCTATACACCTGCCTGCCTTGAAAGAAACTAGGATTCCTCTAAATTTCTAATCCTCATGCACAGAAACATAGAAACACTGCCCCAAGATGACTGGTTTGCGACAGAGTGGTGTAGAAATTGAAACATAAATAAATACATAATAAATAGAGATGGAAGTGATCCTTTGTGGTCCAACCCCCTGTACAATACAGGAAATGTACAACTACTTACCCCTCGCCTGGTGACCCCCTGCTCTGTGCCCAGCAGAAAAGAAAATACAATGGGCAAGATATGCAAAAGTGAAAAATATTAACCCAATGTATAGGCACAAAAGATACCGTAAAATTCTGTTATATTCACAATATATTTTTGCAAATAGCATAATGAAATACAGTCAAGATATCTATTCAAAGCGCAATTAACACAAAAATGTTTGGGCTTTTTCAAAACAAGTCCAAGTCGTTGTGAGCAGGGCCAAAGGCGACGAAGGTAACACAATCCTGGTGTAGTCGTTCCCAGGAGAACGGCTGGAAAATCCCGACAGTAGTCGGCCCGCCCTTTCACAGGCACTTCTTCTGGGGAGACAAGGAAACAGCGCTTGTTTCTGAATTGTTTGGTTTTTTCCAATGTAACATCAAAATATCGAGTTCTAAGACGTTTGTATAAATAAATAAAAAAACAAACAAATAAGAGGCAGTCTTTACAAAGGCAGGAGTTTCCCCAGGGAACTATTATGTGAAGACTGCATTATCCTTACAGCTTTTGGCTCTCTTTACAAGGACTTGGACATGCTCTGAAAAAAGCCCAAACATTTTTGTGTGAATAGTGCACTGAACACTAAGAGCCTCTTGTGGCGCAGAGTGGTAAGGCAGCTGTCTGAAAGCTTTGCTCATAAGGCTTGGGAGTTCAATCCCAGCAGCCGGCTCAAGGTTGACTCAGCCTTCCATCCTTGCGAGGTCGGTAAAATGAGTACCCAGCTTGCTGCTGGGGGGTAAACGGTCATGACTGGGGAAGACACTGGCAAACCACCCCGTATTGAGACTGCCATGAAAACGCTAGAGGGCGTCACCCCAAGGGTCAGACATGACTCGGTGCTTGCACAGGGGATACCTTTACCTTTACCTTTTTAGTGCACTGAACAGCTATTTTGGTTGTATTTTATTATTTGAAATTTACTGTCTCCTTTGTGCCTATACATTGGCCACTCATTGCACCCCTCCTGAGGCTGGGTGGGGTGGTTGGGGAGTTTCTGAGGTATTATCACCATGTTCAAGCTTTATGATTTTGTTGTCCGCTTTTAATGAGGTTTTATTGGACATTTGAATAAATAATAAATAATAAATAATAAATAATAAATAATAAATAATAAATAATAAATAATAAATAATAAATAATAAATAATAAATAATAAATAATAAATAATAAATAATAAATAATAAATAATAAATAATAAATAATAAATAATAAATAATAAATAATAAATAATAAATAATAAATAATAAATAATAAACAATAAACAATAAACAATAAACAAACCATCATCATCGCTTTCACCAAAGGCAGGTCAAAAGTTTCTAGGGTCCCTGGAAGAAAGCTCCTTCCTGACCACAAAGTGGGGATTGGCAGTATCCTGGGCATAAGAAAGGGCCACAAGAGCTGAGCACTGGCTCATCCCTCCCTGCCCTCCCTCTCACAATCTGTCCAAATCCAGTCTCAGCTCTGCTGTCCGATGGCCACCTAGCCTCTGCTGAAGAACCTCCAAAGGAGAGGCGACCATCTAATGCTGGGGGGCTCCTGGGAGACCTGCTGGCTTCGTTGAAGCCTCCTGGTCCCTCTCCAACCCACCTACCCCTGGAGGTTCTAGAAATAAACCGAGTAAGCTAAGATGGAGAAATTTACTCCATCTACTCCATTGCACAATGTAATCTAGATTTGTAGGCAAGACTGAAAAACTCATCTTGCTTAGGCTAGTACCTTCACAAAAAGAAACAACAGAAGCTTTTGTCAAAAGAGCCCAGCCGGCCAGCCCCCATCTTGCTTTCATTTGTCCCTACGAAGTGCAATTTCTTGCTCTGCAAATCCCACCTTCCCATCTCCTACAGAATAAGCACAGGTGTGGCTGTGGCACCTTGTGGCATTTCTCACAGATCCCCCATGGCTTTGCTTTTCAAAATGGGGCAGCTGGTGAATATTCATCAAGCTGTTCCCCTTCTGAACTCCGTTGAGGTGTTGTAGGAGGCCTGCTGGTCTCCGTATGTGCGGGTCTGCTAGCCATATGTCAGGTGGCTAGCCATAAAGCAGGTGAAATGAAAAGGCACCGGAAGGCAGGGAACTTGCTCAGATGTGGGAGCATTCGTGTATCAGCACAGACCGCCCATGGTAACAGGGCCAAGAGGAAAGGGAACAGAGCAGATATGCCGAGTTTTAAAACATTTTAATGGTTTTATGTATTTTATTGTGTGCTGTGAACCGCCCTGAGCCTTTGGGGAAGGGCAGAATACAAATCTGAATATATAAATAAATTGGGAAGCTGGAACCAGCCATGGCTTCAGCCTATGTATGTTTAGAACATGCCCCCACCACCACATGGTGCAGCCTTTTTGAACCTTTTGACCATGGAGGAGCCAGTGAGATAATTCTCAAGACTTCAAGGAGCCCCAGAAATGATGTGCCCCCTGCCACACGTCAGTACCCCACACCCTTAGCCCTCCGCTTGCTCTTGCCCCCCACCCTTACTACTGCTGTGGTGGCTCTATGTCATGTAGGCCGAAGAGTAGCATCTGAGAAGACAGGCACACTCTCTCCCCATACCATACCAATGTCGTCGTGTTGGGCTGGTTGATGTGTTTATGTATTTGCATGGTTTTTATCGGGGGGGGGGGGGGTCATATGCTGTTACCCGGCACGAGCCTTAGGGGAGTGGCGGGCTATAAATCCAAATAATATTAATACTTCTGAACTCCTACAGACTCCCAGGGATCCACAGTCCCCTGGTTGGGAATCCCTGGCATAGAGAAACACAATAGCACAGCCCAATCTATAAGGTGTCCCCTATTTTCCCTGTGGTGCTCGAGCCCCTATTGTTAATCTCTTGACTTCTGGCGGGGAAGCAGGCTTGTCTAGTCACTACCAGGGGTGGGAGATCCCTGCCTCGGGGACCCTCCTCCACTGCCCATCAGCTGGCCAGCAGCGGGACTTAGCAGCACAGGGAAGACTAGTGAAGTCACCCCATCACCGTTGACATGACATGCTCCGGTATCTGTACCACACCTCTATTGTAAAAACGACATCTGCCCAGATGTGAGTCCCCATGATGCCATTCTCGGGGCATGTCGGAAGCGAGGTGATGTTGCCAGCAATGATGGCTTCGGCATCTCTTTGCTACCAATAAGCCCGCCCCCCACCCTCCACTGGCAAACCTCTATGGAGGCGTCACTACATGGAGAAAGAGGAAGTGATTGCAAGTGATATTGGCTTGGTGGGAACATGCACGTTGGGACAAGGAGGCCTGGCATGAGAGACGCAGGCGAGTGGAGATAGCGTTGAGTGTAGAAATCTTGGCCCACGACTAACTGCTGTGGCCTCCCGGCGAGAGGAAAGAGGCAGCATTCATTCCCGAGCAAAGCTTACTTCGTGATGTGTGGACTGTGGAGAGCCGCTTGTAGGAGGTCTTCTGCTTCGGATCAGGATTGAACCCGCTCTTTGTGAAGTACACGTGGATGTAGATGGAACCGTTGTGTTGAACACTCTGAAACCACAAACAGGCAGCAGAGGCTGTGGTTAGGGACATCATCAGGCACCCAGCAAAAGGAGCCCAACTTTTGCTGCCTGCTGCTAAGAATGGGCACCACCACTCACGCCTCACCCGTCAGAAGCCAGCAAAACAGCTGTCCCAGGACGTAATCCAGTAAGAGTTTTGCCTGCCCCTTCATACCCCACTTCTGTATTCCAGATCAAATTTTACGTTTCCTTCTCCTGGCAAGCGGACCCAAATCCACATTCTAGATTAGCTTTTTTCATAATCAAAGGGAACAAAAGCCACTTCCCCAACTGTTGATGCCGGACACGTGGGAAAAGCACCACGTATGCCAGGGACCTCCAGAGCATCACTGTCAATGACCTTCAGCTTGGGAGTGGATATTCAAGTGTCATTCAAGTGAGAGCCATCATGGTGTCCTGGTTTAGAGCGGGGGGACTTTAAACCGAATAGCCGGGTTTGATTTCCTACTCCTCTATGTGAAATCTGCTGGATGACCTTAGGCCAGTCTCAGTTCTCCCTGGGCTCTCTCAGCCCCACTGGCCTAACAAGGAGCCCATTGGGGGGAGAGGAGGGGAAGGAGATAGCAAGCTGCTTTGAGGCTCTTTAAGGCAGAGAAAAGCAGGGTATAAAAAGCAACTCTTCATTTCTTCTTCGTCTCTCAGAAGAGTTGGTTTTTATACCCTGCTTTTCATTGTATGAAGGAGCCTCAAAGTGACTTCCCTTCCTCTCCCCACAACAGACACCCTGAGAGGTAGGTGAGGCGGAGAGAGCTCTGAGAGAACTGATCAGTGAGAACAACTCTATCAGGACTGTGACAAGCCCAAGGTCACCCAACTGGCTGCATGTGCAGAAGCGGGGAATCAAACTGAGCTTGCCAGAATAGAAACCAACGCTCTTAACCATTACACCAAGCGGGCTCTCAAGGCAGGGCCTCTGGCACCCATCCCATCCATGTGCAGGATCCAAGTGTAGCCCTGGAGACAACTGGCAGCAGTTTGGGCCCTGAAGAGGATGGCCATCACTTGCTGGGAACTGGGGTCATCAATTCTCCCTCCTTGCTGTACTGTGACCCCAGGGCTAAATTGGAGAAAGCCCAGCCCTCAAGAGAAAGAGGAAGAGGAGGAGCCTTCTGGTCCTGCCCTGCTGGGCTGTTCCTTTGCCTCTTATCGGCTGAGAAGGGAAAGTGGAGGAGGGTTTGGCCTGCTCGGTGGAGACAAGGAGGAAGAAGGATGAAATCTATAGTAAGAGGGCAGGGCTGGGGAAACAGGAGGAGTCAGACGCGCGCGCACAGATGTACCTCGGGGACGTCCAGCTCTGCATAGTGCTCGTAGCACCCGTCAGAATTCTCCCCGCTCGTCCAGTCTCCGTAGACAAGATCCCGCTTTTCCCAAAACAGCGACTCAGAAGTGTTGAAATCTGTAAAGTGCTCGTGCTCTGAGATATACACATAAAGATCCTGCATGGAAGAAGAAGCAGACTTAATCCAAAACAAACAACCCACCCCAGAGGCTGGAATCAACACAGGGCTCTGCTTCTTCTCATCCACAAGTTCTCCATCTCTTTTTAACTGAAGGATGTGAGTGAACTGCGATACCTCAGCAGTGCAAAAAACATCACACACACACACACACACAAGATATTTGGTTAACCTGCCCCTTCTAAATTCAGAAACCTCAGTATCTGAAATGCAACCATCAAGCTTCATCTAGTCCTTATGGTGAAGAAATATGCACATGTGATAGGAGACGGGCAGCGCCTACAGAAGCATCTAAATCCAGAGGAATTGCTAAATAAAGCTCACAAGGGTTGATGATTGCGGGACTTCCGTGTGTGTGTGTGTGTGTGTGTGTGAGGTGTTCTAGCTCCTACTCTGAGCAGTGGGAGCAGAACACAGAGCACACACATACGGCAGAATCCACTGCGCAAAACATGCTCCTTTCCCACAGAATGGCAACTGCTAGGGACAGAGGTGTGTCCACTCAGCATGCTAACCCAACTAATGCTCCTGAGCCATGGCTGGGGGCTATATGTATTGAGTGGACGCCTGGAAGCTGGCTCCGTTGTGTCCCTGCTGTGCTTACCATTAAAGTGTCTTTAGGGAACAGGTTGCGGCTCGGTGCCCGGGGTGCCCCGCCTGCGGTGGTCTGGTCCTGGGGTGCCGGTCCACGATGGAACCAACTGCTAATGGCCCAAATGATGAATATCCTGGATTGGGTATAGAGAAAGTGGAGAATTAACGCCATGACCCTGCAATGCACTTGCAATGAGACACAGAAAATGATCTTAAGCAGTCTTTAACAGAAAGTGCATAAGAAAGTTTATTCTACTCTAGGAAAGCAAGAAACGGACAATGATCACAGCAAGTAATCTTAAGACAGGTTTTAACTGTAGAGTCAGGCATTTTTCGTGCCAAAAGATATTCCCATGGAAAAGCCCTTTCACCCTCTGAGTGAAAGTAACAAAGGATTTGACACCTGCTTTGCTGAACATTCCTCAAGGTTGTTTGATTTCCTTTCAGGCCTCCTCGACATAACAGCAATAAGGGCCCAGGGACCACTGAGAATAAATAAAGGCTTGTCTGCACAGGCAAGGGAGCTGTACTGCTCTAAATGACTGTGAGTCATTTACTTGGATAAATTGTCATGGATTGTGGTCTAAACTGCTGGGCACAACTTCCTGAAATTAGGAGCCCGCTATAGAATATTTGCATCATTTCAAGTCACATTACATGTCGCTCATGCAGTTCTGTTTTTAAGCTTCTGGTTGGTTCTCCAACCCTAATCCTGTTGTACCGCTTACTGACTGCCAACTGTGTGGACTCCCTCTGTGTCACCTGTGTGAGTGAGAAAGGCAGATGATGAATAAAATAAATATAAAAAAAGAATGGGGTAAAACCCTCACATCATTGGTGTTTGGAGCTTTGGCTCCCAGATTAATAAGGCTCCCAGAGGAGTCCGAGGCTGAGGACACCTTTAATATCCGTTCCCCTCCTTTGGGGGAAGCAGATACCAGGCCCTCGATATCTGTTCTGTGAATGAAAAAAACATTTTTATTATTTTTAAAATAGACGGATTTCCTTCTTCTCTCAATCTGACCCTTTATCACCATGTCCCGCTGCTAAGCACCCCTGAGCTAGCTCTGTGTTTGCAATATCCGTTGGAAATGAGAACAGAGATACCATCAGCCAATGTTGTTGCAATATGACATCTTCAGATGAGTATCTTTGCTCCTATTGTCTGTGGTTTACGTGCATTGGTACCAGATTAGTGGCTCGTCTCAGATCAGCATTACAAGAGGAATAAACACTTGTCATAAGTGTTAAAAAAAAACCCAGTCATGTACACCTGAGCATGCTGGTCCCAAGCCCATGTAAATGGGGAGGGTTAAGGAAAGAACTGGCAACCTACTTTATAAGAAATAGGGTTGCGCAATTGGCCGCTGAAGCAGCTGTTCCTACCCGTAGCAGCCAGTGCTGCGGGGGGGAGGGGCCTGCGTCTCCCCCCCCCCCCCATGGTGTGGCGCTGGCTGGTATGGGTGGGAATGGCTGGTTTGGTGGCTGACTCGCACAGAAAATCCTATGATACAACTCTCAGATGATTTTGATATGGTGCCCAGTAGTGAGCCTGTCAGGCCAGAAGGTACCCAAAAAGTAACTGGGTAGGATCAAAGACCAGCAACATGTAGCCCTGGAATTTATGATGTGCCTGGGGCATATCCAGCAGGAACCCCAGGCACTGATGCTGCCAAGGGTGAAAGCAAGGGTCTGTGCTTTGCAAAGATGCACCAAATAGCAACTTGAAAGGTTAGAGGGCTGACTCAAGGAAAATTAGAAATTATCAAAACTGATCTCCTTGGATGATGGTTTCTTTCAATCAGAGGATCTTACCATCTACTATTCAGGACACAACTCCATAAGAAGAAACTGTGGCTTGCATTGCAAGCAATTTTTTTTCTCGAGCAGTGGAAAGTTTTTTTACCATCAATGAATGGTAAATTCGAATTTGCGCAAAGTCAATAAATATCACAAGTATCCAAGTATCCACTCCAACAACTGATGCAACAGAGGCAGAAATTGAAGACTTCTATACCACCATTCTGATGACTGGGGAAGGCACTGGCAAACCACCCCGTATTGAGTCTGCCATGAAAACACTGGAGGGCGTCACCCCACGGGTCAGACATGACCCGGTGCTTGCACAGGGGATACCTTTACCTTTTACCTTTATACCACCATTCAGGACACTTTAAAACAGGTACCCAAGAAGGATGTTGTTTACATAACGGGTGACTTTAATGCAAAAGTTGCCACACAAGCAGAGAGAGACATCACTGGCAACTTTGGACCTGGTCTGGCACAATTGGTTTCGCATCATGAATGGCATAAACATCATCTATATACTTGGACCACACCAAATGGACTACACAGGAACCAAATCGACTGTATCTTAAGCAGCCAACAATGGTCCAGTTCAATCCTTGTTGTCAAAACATAACCAGGTGCTGACTGGGGTTCAAATAATGAACTGTTACTGGCTAAAATTAAAACAGAATTTCTCAACATCAAGAGAACATCAGCGTTAAGGAAGTTCTATGTAAATAAAATTTCGCTCACATATGCAGTGGAGGTGAAAAATCAATTTCAACTATTGGACGCAACAGAAAAGATGTCTGATGAAGTGTGGCAGGAAATTCAATCAGCAGCTAAAGACATATCGCACAAGAAGCCAGAAAAAAGATCAAAATGGCTCTCAGATGGAACTGTAACAATAGCTGAATGTAGAAAAGCAGCAAAAGGGAGGAAGCAAGAGAATTAAATGTGGATTTTCAAAGGACAGCAAGAATAGACAGAGAAGCATACTGGAATCAGAAGAGCAAGCAGTTAGAAGATTACAAAAAGGAACACACAAGAAATGCTTTCTCACAAGCAAAAGGGTTCCAAATGCTATTTGCTGCTCACAAAAGCATTATTATCAAAGATAAAAAAGGGAATGGAAATTCACTCTCTTCAAAACGAAAAATAGAAATAAAGCTTGAACCAGCCATTCTTGAGGAGGAAGTTGAATGAGCCATGAGTCAATTGCCAAACAACAATGCCCAGTCATTGACATTATACCCATGGAATTGCTGAGATGTGCACCAATCAAGACCATTACTACTTTGTGCCAGAAAATCTGGGAAACTAATGACTTAACCAGAGGAGTGGAAACTGTGTTCAATCCCACTGCCAGTAGCCCTCGTTTCTCATGATAGTAAGATTCTGCTCAAAATCATACAACAACGCATAGCAACAACTATTGAAACAGCATGACCAGATATTCAAACTGGCTTTCAATGGGGGCATGGCATTCATGATCACACAGCAAACCTGCACTGATTTTGGGAAAGTCACATGAATATCAGAAGGATGTCTACATCTGCTTTACTGACTACAAGCTTTGACTGTGTGGATCACAACAAATTGTGGGAAGCCCTGTAAAATTTGGGATGCCAATGCATTTGATCAAACTGATGCAGTCGCTCTATGAAAACTAAGAAACCATTGTGGGTACACCATTTGGTGACATTTGACTGGTTCAAAACAGAGAAAAGAATGTATTCTTTCCCCCTTCCTGTTTAATTTGTAAGCTGAGATCATTATGGGAAAGATTGAACTCAAAGCATCAAATGCTGCAATTAAGACTGGCAAAAGGAACATAAATAATCTCTGGTATGCTGATGACACTACCCTCCTGCCAGAAACTAAGGAAGGCCTAGAACAGCTGAGTACCAAGGTCAAGGAAGTAAGGAAGAAATCTGGCCTTTTCTTAAACACTAAAACGACAAAAATCATGATCACTGCACAAAACAGACATGTCATAGTAACAATTGATGAAGAGATCGAATGCACTCAAGAATTCATTTTTCTTGGATCACAAATTGATGTGAGTGGTTACTGCAGTATGGAAATAAAACGTCAAATTACTCTGGGTTGCTCAGCAATGAAAGCCTGAACCAAACATGGAACAGCAAAGACGTGAGCCGGGCTGCCACATGTAGATTAGTTAGATCCATTGTATTTCCAATACCCACTTATGGCTGTGAAACTTGGACAATGGCCTGATATATCATAGGCAGGCAAAATCAGAAAACTCTGGCTCACTTACTTAAGCCTTATCATGTCCTCCAACTCAATGGAGAAAGCAATTATGCTAGGTTTGGTCAAGGGTAAAAGGAAACCAGGCCGACAGAGGGCGTAGTAGTTGGACACAATTGGGATGGACATTGCATGGCTGAGGGAAGCAGTGTGGGATCATGGATTGTGGCGACAGCTGTACCATGGGATTACCAAGAGTCAGACACAACTGAATGGTTGACACCAACAACCTCCCCAAGAAAAACATCGGCTAAGAACAAAATTTGGCCTCTCAACCAGTGGCATAATTCAGTGCACCTTTTATGGCAGTCTTAATGGCAATACTCTAACCTGGACAGTCCAGCGTAGCCCAATCTTGTTTAATCTTGGAAGTTAAGCAGGGTTAGCCCTGGTGAGAATTTGGATGAGAGACCACCAAGGAACAGAGGCAGGCAATGCAAACCATCTGTTGATCTCTTGTCCTGATTTGGATGGCCCAGGCTAGCCCCATCTAGTCAATCGTGGAAAGCAAGCAGGGTTAGCCCTCTGACGAGAGACCACCAAGTAAATGCAGAGGCAGGCAATGGCAAACCACCTTTGTTCATCTCTGCCCTGACCTGGATGGCCTGTTCATGTCAAGTTTTGGAAGGTAAGCGATGTCGGTTCTGGTCATGCAAAACCCATTCAGCAAACCACCCCTGAAGATCTCTCCCCTTGAAAATCCAATAGCAGCCTTTCTCAACTTTTATACCATTGAGAAACCCCTAAAAACATTTATCGAGAAACCCCAGAAAGTAGCTTGATCTTTCCGAATATAGTTGGGAAGCATAGCCCCCTCCCCTCTAGGACCAGCACTGGCCATTTTGGGAGGAGTGGATGGGTCAACTTGACCATATATGGTCACCTAATAAATGCTTAGCACATTTTTTAAAAAGTATTAAAATTAATTAACTCCCACCCATTCAGGAAACCTTTCCAGGGCTACCAAGATACTCCAAGGGATCACAAAACCCTGGTTGAGAAAGCCTACCCTGCAGGGTGGCCATGTCAGCTGTGACATGACTAACAAAAAACAGGGAACCTTGTGGAAGAATTCAGGAAGGATAATATGCAAACCACAAATTCATAAAATTATACAAATTGAAAAAGTATACATACAATTTTTAATAACAAGATACAAAAACTATTCTCAAGTACAATATATACTGTATAAATTATGAAAAGATCAAATTATGTTACAAAAAGTCAGAAAAAAATACAATATTTCATGATATCTCCAACACTATCTCAGAAAAGTAACAAGAGTACAGTGTCACATAATGTCTCCTCACAATGAATCACAATGTTTAAATATAACTCCCAACATGACCCAGCTCAGCCTGTTTCGCATCAGCTTGTGCAGGGGAATACATAGAGGATCAAACAACTGAATTAGGTCTTTCTTTAAATATAAAGTTGACTGTAATTATGGAGAAAAACCTTGAGCTCCTGAAGGAAGAATAGTAGCTAACCATTGTTCCCCCAAACACATAAAACAAGCTTGCCTTGCAAGCAACATCTCCGTGCAGTACAGCATTTAAAGGCTCAGTTCCCAAGACCTTCATTATCCCTGCCCTGGAGAGTCTTGCCCTGGCTGGTACTCGGATGAGGGACCCCTGAGGGAGAATAGGCTGGTGATGGGGAGGCAAGCAATGGCAAAGCCCCTCTCGCCCTCAATAACCTCTGAGGTTGTCATAAGTCTTTCCATTGTCATTGCATTGGATGTTTTATGTGGCTCAACTGAATGTTTTTTGAGTCTACAAATGAAGTATGTGGGACACCGGGATTCTCTGTGCTGCCCTTTGGCTTAAAAAAATTCTGCAAGAGGTAGACCTTCAGAAGAATTCAGATTTATGGTTGGCAGCAGCCAGTTGGTCAAACTGCACATTTAAGCCAGCCTTTCTCAACCAGGGTTTGGTGGACAACTCTGTAAGAGTTTCCCAGATCGTTCCCAGAATTAACCCAGAGGTTAATTCACTTTATATATTTTTAAAATTTGTTAAACATTGATTAGGTGGTATGACAGTATATGGTCATGTTGACTTGTCCCCCCCCCAAATGGTCAATGGGTGGGAGGGGGTGGGAGGGGGAGGGGCCCCAGGTTTGCTTCCCAACTGTATTCTGCACCACTGCACCACTGCTGGGGTTTCTTGAAGCCTGAAGAATGTTTCAGGGGTTTCTCAACCATAAAAGTTGGAAAAGGCTGGTTTACACGGAAGGCCATGGGGAAAGGGAAACCAGAACAGTCAACTAAGCAAGTGCCTCACCTTCCTGTGCTCCGGCTGCCGCCTGAAGAGCACATCGGTGGGATCCAGCCTTAAGTTAATTCCCCACCTTTTGTGTTCCTTGTAATTCTCGCATGCTAGAAGAGGTGGAGCTGGTCTTTGATACCCCACTTTTCACTACCAGGAGGAGTCCCAAAATAGCTTACAAACACCATTCCCTTCCTCTTCCTATAACTGACGGCCCGTGAAATAGGTGGAGCTGAAAGAACTCAGAGTACCTTCTGCCTACGCCCCTCAAAGAGCTTAGCACCCTGCCACCGTCAACTGGATAGTGATCCCTGGCCCAAAACCCGCCCGCTTGACCTCAGCCAGGGCCAGAGCCTTCTCGGTCCTGGCCCCCACCTAGTGGAACGAGCTCCCAGATGAGACCAGGGCCCTGATGGAACTAAAACAGTTCCACAGGTCCTGCAGAAGGGAGCTCCTCCACCAGGCATTTGGCTGAGGTCGACTGGAACCAGGAACATCTTGCTGGGTCCCTGAATATCCCTCCTAGGAATTATCCTGTTTAAACTGTTATCTTCTGTTGTTGTTACCACTGTTGTATTCTGACACAAAAACCTTACGGCTCGTGGCGGGTTACAACATTTTAAAACCCCCAATAAAATCCATTAAAATCCCTCAACATGAACCGCCCTGAGCCCTAAGCGAGGGTGATATACAAATCTGTAACAGGGGAGCTGTTATATAATAAACTAAGGGCTAAGTGGGCAGACAGTGGGCCCTGCCTCAGACAGGTCATGTCCACTCAGGGCAATCTGGAGACAGGGGACAGTCTGCCCCTGACCACTGCAGAGAGAGGTCAGTAGGGCTGCCAGGGGGGGTGAGAACAGAGGCTGCGCCCCAAGGCTGTCCTGTCATGTCCAAGGCTTTTCCAAGGCTTTTCGACAGGGGACAGTCTGCCCCTGACCACTGCAGAGAGAGGTCAGTAGGGCTGCCAGGGGGGGTGAGAACAGAGGCTTTTCGCCCCAAGGCTGTCCTGTCATGTCCAACTGCAAACTCCCTCGGAACCCAGACAGAGCTGGCAGGAGGCTGGAGAGTGCACTCCCTCCCCCTCCGTCCCTTCAGGCCTGCTGCGAAGGAGCCTCTGACAGGCCCTGACTGAGGGGAGGGAGGCCTTTCCTAGAGCAATGCAGGGGAGCCTGAGGGCCTTCCTTTTGAGGGGGGGAGGGACTTTCCCCTTCTGCCAAACAGTTGCCTGACAGGGAGGCCACAGAAAAGCCCCTTCTCACTTAAAATACTGCTCTGGCCGGGGATTAGACACAGACAAGCCTTTCTTCTTTGCAACTCTCTGCAGATTTGAGGCCTACTGCACAGTGTTATTCTGCAGACGAAATTGAATGCTGTTGTAGAGGTTCTGTTTTCTCCTGTTTCATCTGTACAACAAACCTGTGCAGTAGGCCTCAAGTATTTCAATTCAACAACAACCTGTGTGGGAGACCTTAAATGTTTCTTCTCCACCACAACCCTGTCCAAAGTAGCCCTTTCTGCCTGGGGAGCTGATCTTTATACTCTGCAGATGAGCTGTAATTCCAGGAGTTCTCCAGGCCCCACCTGGAATTGGTTGCCATGTAATCTCCCCCTAAGAAGAGGCTCCAGTCTGATTTCCCCTTCACATATTTGAAAACATGGCTCTGGAAAGCTCATCTGTAACCACTATGCCACAATTCCTGAAGGTCAGTCCTCTCCCACACTCAACGAACATTCCACACCACAGATTCTTGAAACCCATATCTCCACACCCATGGCCTCATTTGCCACCACGCCACCACAACCTCCCACACAACACACACATTCAACCCCATTCCCTTACAGACTGGACAACTCTTCCCCTTCCTCTTCCCACGGGCAAGCTCTAGGACCCGTTGTTTCCAGGATACAACGGGCTTTGCCCCTAGTGTAATAAACAGAGAGCTGCCCTGCAAGAACAACTCTAAGAGTTTTGTGATTAGGCCATTGTCACCCAGCTAGCTGCATTTGGAGAAATCAAGCCCAGTTCTCCAGATCAGAGTTTGCCACCTTTTAACCACTACATCATTCTAGGGATGTGCACTTTGGCTCGGCTCAGCTGATCACTGAAGCCCAAGCCGGTGCATAGGCAGCCAGCACCGCCAAGGCGGCCAAGCCAAAGCATACACCACACTGGCTCTACCTCTGGGATGCTTTAATTGGGCTGAGTAGAAACCATAGCAAAACACTGCTGGTCCCAAATTTTAATGCAGATGGCCATGACTACCTACACTGTTTTGCCAGCGCTGAGAATATGGAGCTCCTTGCAGGCTGGATTTTTTTCCTCAGGTGGTCTTCACCTGGCAAATTTCAGTGCTGCCAGCACAGTAAAGATGATTCCCTCATCAAGCTCAGTTAAAACTATGTCTCAAAACACTCTTCCAGTTGATAAGTCAGAACTGCTGGGCTTCTTTCTACTGGGGCTTGTGACTCACTGGTTAGACCTGCAAAGCCAGCTCCTGCTTCGTAAATTTAATAAAAATACAGGCGGGTTTTCTTCTATCCAGACAGATTTTTAAAATGTAGAAGTTCATATTCAGGAGACAGTCACTATCATGTAATATCCCCCCAAAGCAATCTTGATTAAAGATTTTTTTAAATTACATTTAGAACTTTTCTTCCCAATGCAGACCCAGAATGCCTTACAATGTTCTCTTCCACTCCATTTCATCCCCACAATGGCCCTTTCAGGACCCAGATAACTAACCTGGGCACAGGTGGGCAGGCTGCTAGTTTTAAAAAAAAATCAAAACATCTTAATAACCTGCCAGAGCATTTGATTAGGTTGCAAATTGAGATCCAAGATCAGCCGACACCACTGTGAGACAGCAAACTAGACACTAATATAGCATATAAAAATAAGATGCAATTCAATAAGGAGAAGTGCAGAGCTCCACATCTGCGTCACAAGAATGAGAAGCAGGCCTACAGGATGGAAGGTAGCAGTGTGTGCGAATGAGATCTTGGGGTCCTTGTGGACTGTAAACTAAATATGAGCAGAGAATGTGATGTGGCGGTAAAGAAGGCAAATGCAGTCTTGGGCTGTATCAACAGAAGGCTGTATCAACCTTCAAGGTCATACATGGTCTGGGCTCTGAGTACCTAAGAAACCGCTTCTCAACCTATGCTCCACAAAGAGCACTACACTCCATTAACACCAACAAACTGGTGGTCCCTGGCCCCAGGGAAGCTCGTCTGTTATCAACCAGAGCTAGGGCTTTCGCAGTCTTGGCCGGTCCCTGTTGGAATGAGCCCCCAGATAACATCAGGGCCCTGCCTTAGCTAAAATAATTTCGCAGGACATGCAAAAAGGGCTTGTCCACCAGGCGTTGGTCAGGACAAGTGAATAAGCCACCAACAACAGCCCAGTGGCCCCTCTCACCATCCACTGCACTAACAGAAGAAAAACAAAATCACAGTGCAGAAAAGCTGAGTTGCAATTACAAACTGTGTTATTCGATGCACATTCCTATGATTAAAGATGTTATGATATACAAGTCAAGATGTTGACTTTATTATGAATGTTCTAATATAAACTGCCTTGAGCTGAAAGGGAGAGCAGTATATAAATATAATTAAATAAAAAAATCAAATAATTAAAAAAGCAAGTGAACAAATAATAAAAATCACAAGATGTCATAGTCCCTATGCTGTATGACACATTGGTTAGATCCCATCTGGAGTCCCGTGTGCAGTTCTGGAGGCCTCACTTCAAAAAAGGATGTGGACAAAATTGAGAGGGTGCAGAGGAATAAGACGAGGATGATCCAGGGCCTGGGGAGGAAAGGCTGAGGGACTTAGGGATTTTCAGCCTGCAGAAGAGGAGACGGAGAGGGGACAGTATTTGAAAGGTTGGCACTTCAAGGAGGGCAGGGAAAGATTCCTGTTGGCAGCAGAGGATAGGACCGCAGTAACAGGTTTAAACTACATGTAGAATGATATCAGCTAGATATCAGGGGGGGAGGGAAATTCACTGTCAGAGTAGGTCAGCCATGGAATGGGCTGCGTAAGGAGGTGGGGGGCTCCCCCTCACTGGCCGTCTTCAAGCAGGGGCTGGACACGTACCTATTATGGATGCTTTAGGCTTCCAACTTGATTCTAAATAAGAGATGCCTAAATATTTCCCTTCAAGCAATAAAACAGGAAGACTTAAAAGAACATACTGAACTGTTTCACAACTTGCATCTTGACCATTATTATCACTATTAGAAGAAATCTTTGTTTTGCATGCGATGTACACTAGCATGAAGGGTGGGACTGGATGTCTTCCTGATCCCGGAGGACACCTTCTTGGTAAGTATTCAATGGCCGTTCTCCCTCTGGGACCCAGGAGGACATCCTGGTGGGACATCCAAGAGCAGTCCCTCATATTACAGGGTGGGAGTCAGCTCCAGCGACCACCTTGTGCTGCAGAACCCTCCTGCTGGAAGCCATGTCTGCTGTGCTTGCTGTGTCAATTTTGTAGTGTCTGATGAAGGTAGTCACCCTAGTCCACATGGCTGCCTGGCAAACCTCCTCCATGGAGGCCCTCTTAGCAAACGCCGCATTAATTGCCAAGCTCTTAATGGAATGTGCAAAAATGCCTTAGGAATTTTTCTTGTGCTCTGCAGGCTTCGATTAGGACCTCAGGCACCTGCTGATGGCTGCATTGGACACAGAAGTCCCCATGTTGGGAGATGACACTGCAATGAACAAAGTCACTGATTTCCTACGATCTTTTGTTCTCAGGTTGTGCCAGACCTTATCCATATCATTTTCGGGATGTGAAGAAGAGTTGGTTCTTATATGCCGCTTTTCCCTACCCGAAGGAGGCTCAAAGCAGCTTACAGTCGCGTTCCCATTCCTCTCCCCACAACAGACACCCTGTGGGGTGGGTGAGACTGAGAGAGCACTGATATCACTGCCCGGTCAGAACAGTTTTATCAGTGCCGTGGCGAGCCCAAGGTCACCCAGCTGGTTGCATGTGGGGGAACACAGAATCGAACCTGGCATGCCAGAGTAGAAGTCTACACTCCTAACCACTACTACTGTGCATAGAAGGTAGGCAAATTTAACTCCTGAGAGACGTGAAACCCCGAATCTGTGATAGCCAAATGGCCCAATTAGGGTGCCCAGCTCCAATTAATCACACAGAGAAAAACCTTTTAAATATTTTTATTGCAGAAAAATACATGGGAGAGAACAATAGGATTACATAGTGCAGAGAACAAAAGGGTTTGTTGTTGTTAGGTGCGAAGTCATGTCCGACCCATCACGGCCCCATGGACAATGATCCTCCAGGCCTTCCTGTCCTCTACCATTCTCCAGAGTCCATTTAAGTTTGCACCTACTGCTTCAGTGACTCCATCCAGCCACCTCATTCTCTGTCGTCCCCTTCTTCTTTTGCCCTCAATCGCTCCCAGCATTAGGCTCTTCTCCAGGGAGTCCTTCCTTCTCATGAGGTGGCCAAAGTATTTGAGTTTCATCTTCAGGATCTGGCCTTCTAAGGAGCAGGCAGGGCTGATCTCCTCTAGGACTGTGTTAAACCAAAAAAGGAACAAAACCCAACCTTAACAGGTAGGAACCCAAAGGTTGAGCTGAACAATAAAAATAATGTAAAACTTGTTGGTTGTTTATTATGGTGCACAATTAAAAACAGAATAAAAACTTCTTAAAAACTATACCGAACTAACAGCGCATAGAACCAAGGACCAAACACGTTTTGACCCTTCCGGGTCTTCCTCAGTGGTCAAGATTATGATAATACACTCTATATAGAAATGTACTTATATAGAACTCTCTATAATGTATAGCTCAATGGCTGAGTGGGATCTGTAATGTGTAAATTTTATCCTTTTTGGAGACAAATTCCTAAGTATAGGAATATATAAGTACCTAAGTACAACAGGTTTTAGGAGCCTCTTGTGGCGCAGAGTGGTAAGGCAGCCGTCTGAAAGCTTTGCCCATGAGGCTGGGAGTTCAATCCCAGCAGCCGACTCAAGCTCGACTCAGCCTTCCATCCTTCCGAGGTCGGTAAAATGAGTACCCAGCTTGCTGGGGGGTAAACGGTCATGACTGGGGAAGGCACTGGCAAACCACCCCGTATTGAGTCTGCCATGAAAACGCTGGAGGGCGTCACCCCAAGGGTCAGACATGACTTGGTGCTTGCACAGGGGATACCTTTACCTTTACCTTTTTTACAACAGGTTTTACATTATTTTCATTGTTCAGCTCAACTTTTTGAGTTCCTCCTCTAGGACTGACCAGTTTGCTCGCCTTGCAGTCTAAGGGACTCACAAGAGTCTTCTCCAGCACCAGAGTTCAAAAGCCTCAATTCTTATGGTCCAACTTTCACAGCCATACATTGCAACTGGGAATACCATAGCCTTGACTAAACGCACTTTTGTTGGCAGGGTGAGGTCTCTGCATTTTAGGATGCTGTCTAGATTTGCCATAGCTTTCCTCCCCAGGAGCAAACGTCTTTTAATTTCTTTGCTGCAGTCCCCCATCTGCAGTGATCTTGGAGCTCCGGAAAATAAAATCTGTCACTATCTCCATTTCTTCCCCATCTATTTGCCAGGAATTGAGAGGGCTGGATGCCATGATCTTTGTTTTCTTGATGTTGAGTTTCAAGCCAACTTTTGCACTTTCCTTTTTCACCCACATCAACAGGCTCTTTAGTTCCTCTTCACTTTCTGACATTTGGTATCATCTGCATATCTGAGGTTGTTGATATTTCTCCCTGCAATCTTGATCCCAATTTGTGACTCCTCTAATCCCGCCTTTCTCATGATGTGCTCCGCATACAAATTAAATAGGCAAGGTGACAGTATACAGCCTTGACCAACTCCTTTCTCAATTTTGAAACAATCAGTGATTCTATGCTCGGTTCTCACTGTTGCTTCTTGACCTGCATGTAAGTTTCTCAAGAGACAAATAAGATGCTCTGGTATTCCCATCTCTTTAAGAACTTGCCACAATTTGTTCTTCTCTTTAAGAACTTACCACAATGAAGCAGAAGTACGTAGATGTTTTTCTAGAACTCCCTAGCTTTCTCCATGATTCAGCGTATATTGGCAATTTGATCTCTAGTTCCTCTGCCTCTTCGAAACCCTGCCTGTACTTCTGGAAGTTTTCGGTCCACATATTGCTGGAGCCAGGATTTTGAGCATAACTTTGCTAGCATGAGAAATGAGTGCAATGGTGCGGTAGTTTGAACATTCTTTGGCATTGCCCTTCTTTGGGATTGGAATGTAGACTGACCTTTTCCAATCCTGTGGGCATTGTTGAGTTTTCCAAATTTGCTGGCATGTTGATAGGATTACAATTAATAGGATTACATAGTGTTAAATGCACTTTCTTTGGAGGCAGGAAGAGATGATACCTTGCAGGATGAGCCAATAGCCTGGGGTCTCTACCTCCCCAATCCACCTCCTGGGAACACCCTTACGCCAGCCATCTAGGAACTGCTGACAGGTCCACAAAAGTGATTACCTGCTTCTCCCCCCCTCCCCCACCTCCAGATTGTTTACATAAATGGTGATGATACACTCTTGTTCCATTTCTCTAGTCTTGAGAAGGACTCACCTACAGCATAAACTTTGGTCATGTGAGAGGGCTTATTAAAAACTACATTCTAGAGAGGAACAGGCCATTTTCTCTGCCTGGTAAGAACCAAAGACTTGAACCAGGACAGACCAGGATGTAGAATTATAGCCAATTCCTAATAACTGTATGCTCAGTCAGAAGGTTGCAATCATTTTCTTTACCACCAGGCCATCAATCCCTCCTCTTGGGACTTTCCCAGCGTAAACGTCCCCTTTGCCCCCTCTGAGGGGGCCAAATGACTGCAATCTTCCTGTGTGCTGGTGGGGATGAAAACCATTAAGGCCAAATCAAATTTAGCAATCAATTGCTCGGGCAGTCAAATCTTGTAGTAGCTGGGCCTGGGCAAAAGAACCCTAATTGGGTCGTTTGGCTATCATCTTCTTTAGGCTTACTTAAGATCCTAAGAACAACTTTATCCTCGTGAAATACACACAAGTCTACGTTGGTAGAGAGTGCTCCCAATTCTAAGATGCGCCTAGCGGAAATAACCTCCACCAAGAATAGTGTCTTCATGTGTAAGGAATTGATCTGATTGGTTCGAAAGTTTACTTGACTAGTACCTTGAGAACTATTTTTAAATTCCATGTAGGGGAATGATAAATCACTGAAGGTTCTGCAGATGCGACCCCTTTTGGGAACCGCACAATATGAGGGTGCTATGAAACAGGACTGCCTCCTTCCAGAGGAAGAGCTGTCAATAACACTATCTTTGTAATGTCCCTAATCTCAGTCTGTTCCTGATGCCATCTTGGAGAAACCGCACTATGTTTGAGCACCATGCAGTTTTACTGCCGTCCTGCAGCACCAGTGGACAAATGCCTTACGGGCGCAATTGTACAAACTAATCAAAGGCCATGAAGGTATCAGTTACCTCCTTGCTATAACCTTTCCTGGACAAAATCACCCAGTTTCCACAGTCAACTCCCTGTGTAGGTTCTCGGATCTGAATCCCCCTTGGTGGTTGATAAGCCTTTGCGGCTACGTTGTCAATACGTATCCAAAAGTGTGTGCCCTGGATCTGATCTCTGGAGGCCAGAAGAGCCAACCTTATTGCTCGAAGCTCCAGGAAGTTTATTGGCTGACTCTTTTTGCACTTGGACCATTGGCCCTGAATTGGTTTGTCATTGATAAGAGCCCCTCCATCTGTGAAGATTTGTTGGTCTGACATTATGAGGAATGTTTTTCCTTTCAGAACGTTAGCCCTGGAAGACCACCATCGTAGGCTTGTCTTGACATGGAAGCTCACCTTGATCAGGAGGTTGATCTTTTGGGAGATCTTCCACTGGGGAGGCCCCAACAGGGCTTGAAGTGGTCGAGAGTGGAAGTGGCCCCACTGTACAGCTTTGAAATTCGCCACCACGAGATCTGGTAGGAAAGTTGCATCAGTGATGACCTATTGGCCTGTATCACAACTGTGACCATCTTTATGGTCCTCAGCTCTGACTGAGGAAGAAAGAAGGTCAACTGAGAGGTATCCATGATAACCCCCAAATGTTTGAGGCATTGGGTTGGCACTCGTGAACTCTTCTCCAGATATGAACTGGCAAAGTTTTTGTTTAACCGTTTCTGTATGTAGGGTTGCCAGCTCCCTGGAAGGTCATCCAATTAAGGTCACCCAATTAAGGATGAACATGCAAGACCTCCTGATGTAGGAGAACTACCACAAATATCCTTGTGAACACGCGAGAAGCAGAAGACAGGATGAATGGAAGGTCCTTGAACTAATAATGGAGTTCCCCTAGGCATAGTCTGAGAAAATGCCTGTGTGCGAAATAGATTGGGATGTGAAGATAAGCATCCTGTAGATCCAAAGAGGTCAAGAACTCTCTTGCAGGGCCTTGGTGACTGATCTGAAGAGCCAGCTTGGTATAGTGGTTAGGAGTGTGGACTTCTAATTGGGCAAACTGGGTTGGATTCCGTGCTCCCCCACGTGCAGCCAGCTGCGTGACCCTGGGCTCACCACAGCGATGATAAAGCTGTTCTGACTGAGCAGGAATATCTTTCAACCTCACCTCCCTCACAGGGTGTCTGTTGTGGGGAGAGGAAAGGGAAGACTATTATAAGCCACTCCGAGACTCTTTTGGGTAGAGAAAAGCAGCATACAAGAACCGACTCCTCTTCTTCTTAAGAGTTTCCATTCTGAACTTTTTCACTTCCATGATCTTGTAGCTGCTCTTGAAAGAACAGAATTAGTACTACATGGTTTAAAGCAATCTGCTCTGCTACTGGACAGAGCCTCAGATGGCTAAAAAAAACCGCAGCAGCACACAAAGGAAATGGGTGAAGTGGAAGGGGAGGCAAGAAAGAGGAAGTCTAAAGATCAGTAAGAAAAAGGGTTAAAGATAGGAAAAAGAGAAAAATTCTAATAGATAAGGCCTACCTACCTGCTTTCCCTCTCGAGGCAGGAAGAAGACTGGAAGTGGGCGCCTCCCACCAAGGCAGACAAGAAGTCGAAATTTGGTCCTGCCTCCCTCTAAGCGTGATAAGAAATGTTCAGGAGAATATTGGCTATCAACATAGTTAGATGAAGAGACATTTTAAAGAGGAAAATGCGACATTCTGAATCTAAGGCAGGCTTTTTAAAACCCTGGGGGTTAATTTTTTAAAAACTGCTCAGAATTTATTGGATGATATGACCATATATGGCCCCATCAACCTATTCCTTCTCTCCCAAAATGGCCAATGATGGGTAGATGTGTACAAAGCGATGCTTCCTGAACATATTCTGCATGAATACATCACTTTGGGATTTCTTCATGTCTGAAAAATATTTTTGGTAAAAAAGCTGAAAAAGGCTGATCTAAGGCAAAGATCATATCAAACATCAAATCATCAGTCAGTCCTTGAGCAGCTAGAGCAGATGGCTGTAATTACTAAGTCAGCATGACTTTCTCAAGAAATTACTAAGAGTCAGCATGGCTTTCTCTTTTTTTGAGGAAGTTACTACGTTACTATATCAGGGGAAAGCTCTGGACATAGCTTACCTTGATTTCAGTAAGGCTTTTGATAGGGCTCCAAATGATATTCTTATTGACATGTTGGTAAAATACAGTATGGATCCTATTACTGTTAGGTGGGTCAAGAACTGGTTGACAGACTGAAACCCAGAGGGTGCTTGTAAATGGTTTGTCATCTTCATGGAGAGGAGTGATGAGTAGAGTGCCTCAAGGATCTGTCCTGGGCCCTGTATTGCTCGACATATTTATAAATTATTTGGATGAAGAAATAGAGGGGGTGCTTATTAAATTTGCAGATGACGCTAAACTGGGAGGGGTAGCAAACACACCAAAAGAGAGAATCAGAACTCAGAATGATCTTGACAGGCAAGAAAATGGGGCTAAAATGAATAAAATAAACTTAAATAGTTATTAATGTAAAGTTCTTCATTTAGGTAGGAAAAATCATATGCATCACTATAAGATGGGCAAGACTTGTCTTGGCAATAGTATGAGTGAAAAGAATCTAGGGGTTTTAGTAGAACAGACACTGAATACAAGTCAGCAGTGTGACTCGGTGGCTAAAAAGACCAATGGGAATTTGGGCTATATTAAAAGAAGTGTTGTGCCCAGACGATGCGAAGTGATGTCACCGCTTTATTCCGCTCTGGGAAGACTTCACTTGAAGTACTATGTTCAGTTCTGGGCACCACAACTGAAGAAAGAAATAGAGAAACTGGAGTGTGTCCAGTGAGGGGCTACAAAGATGGTGAGGGATTTGTAGAACAAGTCATACGAGGAAAGGTTCAGGGAGCTTGGTCTGTTTAGCTTGGAGAGATGACGACTAAGGGATGGAGCAGAGTTGTTTTCTGTTGCCCCAGAGGGTCGGACCAGAATCAATGGGTCGAAATTAAATCCAAAGACTTTTGGCTAAACATGTAGAAGAAGTTCGTGACAGAGCGGTTCCTCAGTGGAACAGGCTTCCTCAGGAGTTAAACAGAGGCTAGAGACTCATCTGACAGAAATGCTGATTGTGAGTGGGTGGGCAGGAAGGGATATGCTAGTGTTTGTCTCTTGTGGCCCTTCCTTGCATACCCATTGTGGGATGGTAGATGAATTCCCAGGGCCAGGCTGGATTCTGGAGATCTTTGGTGGTGGGGGATCACTTGGCCATGTAGGTGGGCAGGAAATCTTGGCCACTGTAGGAGGGCAGGTAGTTGTGAGTTCCCATATTGTGCTAGACTAGATGACTCTGGAGGTACCTTCCAACTCTATGAATCTATGATCCCTTTATTAAAGTGCTGGTTCCATACAGCTACATTCGAAAGTAAGCATTCCCCCCAAAGGAGCTGCTGGGATTTTTGATTACTTTGCAGGGCTCATGTATCCTGGGCATTGCTTTGTATCACGTTCCGGGAATGTTGGCATCAAAAGCAAAGAACAGGCCGTTACTCTCTGCGATTTTGCCTTCTGCTGCCCACAAACCAAAAAGGTCAGATTTTGAAGCAACATAATGACCTTGCTCTAATGGAAATATTAAAGGCCCCAGATATAGGACAAATCTGGTACAAAAAATGCCAAGAATGAACAAACAGAATAGTCCATCACACCCTCAAAAGAGGCTGGCCATTCAGCTGCATGCCTTACTGACTGGAATTCAGTATTCCATTTATTGATCAGCCATAGGCAATTTCAATCAAAAGAAAAATGCACCCAATCAAGATTCGAAGACAAAACACAAGGAATCATAAGGAGGAAAGAGGTATAAACATTGTCAAATACATTCCTACATAATATAAATACAGTACAGCAAATCATAATAATTAAACCTTCAACCTAATCATGCAGTTTAGATCTTATCTTGGTGGCGAGGGCAAACAATGCAACTCTGCTGGTGGCATACGTATCGTTGTTTGATAAGAGTAAAATCAGATTTTCTGTTTTGGAAAGAAGGAAGTATTCTTTTAATAAACTTGCCTCTCGGTTCATCATAAAGAAGAAGAGTTGATTCCTTTATGCCACTTTTCTCTACCCAAAGGAGTCTTCAAAGCGGCTTACATTCACCTTCCCTTTCCTCTCCCCATAACAGACACCCTGTGAGGTAGGTGAGGCTGAGAGAGCCCTGATATTACTGCTTGGTCAGAACAGCTTTCAGTGTTGTGGTGAGCCCAGCTGGCTGCATCGGCAGGAGGAGCAGAGAACCAAACTTGGCTCGCCAGATTAGATGTCTGCACTCCTAACCTCTACACCAAGGGGGCATTCTATTACATAGTGCTCAAGGTCCTCAACCATGCCCCCATTCACATACAGTATTTGCTGGCGTATAAGACTACTTCCCCCCCCCCCGAAAAACATGCCTCCAAGTGGGGGGGTCATCCTATACGTCGGGTGCACTTCAGTTGGGATAGACATAGCTGCCCATAGTGGCCCATAGTACTGTATTTTGAGTGGAATTGTTGGGGGGTCGTCTTATACGCCCAGTCGTCTTATACGCCGGCAAATACAGTATATAAGTGCATCCAGTTAAGAGGAGACGGGAGAACTGGCTGCTGCATACTGCCAATGGTAACAATTGAAATCTTAGATGAGAAAAGGCCATCCTTAGTTAGGGATGGCAGGCTCTCCTAATATAGGGACTTGAACTTCCAAATCTAATCAGGTCATCTGGGATTACATATTGTGAAGCAATGCTGTTTCATCATTATCAGGGGTTAGTTTTAGGCTCTGGCAGCTGAGGGAATCTCTTATATAGGTGGAAGGCCTAATTCAGGCCTCATAAGGGCCGCTCGGGAACCTTTGGGGAGTGCTGGAATCCTTCTCATGAAAAGATTTTGGATCGTTTCTAAGATACTAATCACTTGTTCATTCTTTACTGAGTGGAATTGGACAACAGAGGATGGTGATAATGGTTTAATTTCTAGGTTGCCCCTCCCTGCACAGCAGGTTTGGAGCTGCTTAAAAAATGGCACATACATGGTATAAAAACATAGTTGTTTAAAATAATTCAATAAATACCAATTCTACCAATAAGAGTAGCAAATAGTAGCAAGAGTGGGGCAGAGAGACAAGGCCTTCATAAGAACATCAGGAGAGCCCTGCTGGGTCAGATCACTGACAGACCAACTAGTCCAGCATCCAGTTTTTCACAGTGGCCAACCAGTTCCTCTGGAGGGCCATCCACAGGGCAAGTTTAAAGGACCATCCACAGGGCAGAAGGAGTTGGTTCTTATAGACACTTCTCTACCCAACGGAGTCTCAAAGTGGCTTAAAGTAGTCTTCCCTTTCCCTTCCCCACAACAGACACCCTGTGGGGTGGGTGAGGCTGAGAGAGCCCTGATATCACTGCTCAGTGAGAGCAGTTTTATCAGTGCTGTGGCGAGCCCAAAGTCACCGAGCTGGCTGCATGTGGGGGAGCGCAGAGAGATCGAGGCCTTCCCCTGATAGGAGTATAAGAAGAGCTCTCCAGGTCCAGACCAGGCAGGATCCATCCAGTCCTGCCTCCTGTCTCACACAGGGGCCAGCCAGTTCCCCTGGAGCGCCAGCCACAGAGCAGAGAGACCGAGGCCATCATAAGAATCTAAGAAGAGCCCTGTTGGATCAGACCAACATCCACACCCACATAACACCCACAACAGAGCATAGAGACTGATGCCTTCCCCTGTCATTGTCCCCTAGCTCTGGGATTCAGAGGCTGGCTGCATCTGAACATGGAGGTTCCCTTTAGCTACCATGGCTAGAAGCCGCTGAAAGACCCTTCCCCTGTGAATCTATTTTAAAACTGTGGCAGGGGATTCCATATTCTTCAGCCTTTAAGAATCCACAAAAGTGTTGCTACCATGCAGATTATGGTTAGGGAGCATAGCTGTGGACACGGCCTACCCAGGGCTCCTCCCCTTCCAGACCCATCATGGGCCATTTTGGGGTGGGACCATATATGGTCATATCACCCAATAAATGTTTAACTAATTTTTAAAAATATATAAAAATTAATTAACTCCTACCCTATTGAGAACCCTTTCATAGGAAGCCTGCTGTATACAGCATAGGTCACCTCACTGAACACTGTCTTATACTTACAAATTCTTTGCACTTAAAAAGGACACATTGGGGAAGATTGTTTGTTGCTCAGTCTTTTCCAGGATTTGTTCATTTTCCATAAAGGTGCAGGATTCTTTTTAAAAAAATAATTCAAGGCACAATCAATGAGACCCTTCCCCCAGAAGTAATACAGCTAAAATGCAAGTTTAAAGTTTTTGCTTGGCTATCTAGGAAACTAAGCCCTTGCTTCTAATCCTGTCCTTCAAAGCTAATCTTGCCTTGGGCAAGTTGCCTTGTCTTTGGAGGGGGTGTGACTCAGGGCCATTCCGCACCAGGATCTATGTAGCAAATTGGTTGCGGAACGAAAAAACGCCATTTTAAATAGTGGAATTCGTCGTTATGCATACCTGCCTTTGTAGTGGAATCCAGTTGCGTTTCTATCGTTTCCCACAGGTTTCCGGCCTCGGCAAAAATTGCTATCCAGGAAGCGATATTGCTGAGCTTTGTCCCGCCCCTGGCAGTCAATCAAACGAGCAGCCAATGGGCGGCCGTTATTATGCTCCCCAAAAGCCCCTTTCTCTTTAAGGAAGGTTTAAAAAAAAACACATACACACGTTGCAACGAATCTGCGTTGATTTGTTGCAACGGAGAGACCCATCTAGCTAGCAGGTGGTGTTTGAGCTGCCGTTTCATCGTTGCCACGCTCCCCCCGAGTGAAAAAAAAAATACCCCCCACCCCCGCATGGGCGTGATTTTCGGCCGAAAATAGAGTAAAAAATAAAGGGAAAATAAACCAGCAAACAGGGCTGTGTGATGCTTGGTGACTTTAAACAGCTCTGGGGAGGGACTGCAGCCAGGGAAGCATCGCTGGGTAAACGAAGGCTCGCCGGTGCGTTGATCTCCGCTCGCTCCAAGAAAAAAAAAAGTGGTGATCACTTCGCCGGAAGATCAGAGGAGAGAGCCAGGGGGAGGGACTTTGCAGAAACTGCAACAATGGTAACACAGAGAACTTTCCCGCTAGTGTTGCAGATTGGTTGCAAGAGTGTAGCACTTGCCGAATACACTTTTTGGGATTTCCCTGAAAGCGCTACAACGAAGCACTTTTTGCGGATTGGTTTCAGAAGTGTTGCAGATTGTCAACGACGTTGTGCATAACAGCAAATCAGTAGCGATTTCAATTTGCAACCACTGTGTAATTTTGAACGAGTGCGGAATGGCCCTCAGTGCTGGAACCTCTGCTTGGCAACTGAAGGTCCCAGGTTCAATCCCTGGCATCTCCAGTTAGAAGGAAATGGCAGTAGTTGATGCAAAAAGATCCCTTCCTGAGAGAGAGCAGGAATCGGGATGCTGAACTCAAGACATGCTGGGAACAACCCCTAGAGTTGCCTAACCCCCAGGCGAGGTCTGGAATCTCCTGGAATCACAACTGATCTCCAGACAACTTTCTCCAGGAGAGCAGCAGGTAGTCTAAATAGACAAGACTGAACTTGTTTGAGGCAGGATGCTGGGCTAGATGAACCCTCCCTGGTCTGATCCAGCAAAGGTTCTTCTAAGGTTCTTATGGAGGCCTCAGCCTCTATCCCATGCCTGGACTTCCAGAGGAACTGGCTGGCCCCTGTGTGCGAGGGGAGGCTAGAGTAGATGGACCCTCCTTGATCTGACCCAGCAGGGCAGTTTTTAAATTCTTATCAGGGAAGGCCTCAGCCTCTCTGCCCTGTGGCTGGACTTCCAGGGAAACTGGCTGGCCCTGTGGAAAATGGGAAGCTGGCCAAGATGGGCCCTCCCGGATCTGATCCAGCAGAGTTAGAATCATAGAATAATAGAGTTGGAAGGGACCTCATGGATCATCTAGTCCAACCCCTTGCACTATGCAGGACACTCACATCCCTATCGTTCATCTACTGTAACCTGCCACCCCTTTGCCTTCACAGAATCAGCCTCTCCATCAGATGGCTATCTAGCCTCTGTTTAAAAATTTCCAAAGATGGAGAACGCACCACCTCCCGGGGAAGCCTGTTCCACTGAGTCAGGAACTTCTTCCAGATGTTTAGATGGAATTTCTTTTGAATTAATTTCATCCCATTTGTTTTGGTCTGTCCTTCTGGGGCAAGAGAGAACAATTCTACTGCTCCATATGGCACCTTTTTAAATACTTGAAGATGGTTATCAGATCCCTTATCAGTCGTCTCCTCTCCAGGCTAAACAGACCAAGCTCCCCCAACCTTTCTTCATATGTCTTGGTCTCCCCAAACCCCTCACCATCTTTTTCGCCCCCCTCTTGACACGTTCCAGTTTGTCAAGATCCCTCTTCAATTGGGGTGACCAAAACTGGACACAGTACTCCAAGTGAGGCTGAACCAGAACAGAGTAAAGCAGTACCATCACCTCCCGTGATCTGGACACGATACTCCGTTTGATACAGCCCAAAATCCCATTTGCCTTTTTAGCCACTGAGCCACACTGCTGACTCATGTTCAATGTATGGTCTACTAAGACTCCTAGATCCTTTTCGCACATGCTACTGCCAAGACAAGTCTCCCCTATCTTATATTGGTGTATTTGGTTTTTCCTACCTAAATGCAGAACTTTACATTGTCCCTATTGAACTTCATTTAATTCAGTTTAGCCCACTTCTCGAGCCTATCAAGATCATCCTGTATTCTGTTGCTGTCTTCAGTTGTGTTTGCTACCCCTCCCAGTTTAGTATCAACTGCAATTTAATTAGTATCCCCTTTAATCCCTCATCCAAATCATTTATAAATATGTTGAACAACACAGGCCCCAGGACAGATCCGTGGGGTACTCCACTTGTCACTCTTTTCCAAGAAGATGCTGAACCATTAACAAGTACCCTCGAGGTACGATTTGTCAACCAGTTATTGATCCACCTGACAGAATTAGGATCCATACCGCATTTTACCAAGTTCTTTTTATGTTCTTATCAAGCCTCTTTTTGGCCACTTGTGATAAAGGATGCTGGGCTGGATGGACTGCTGGTCTGATCCAGCAGCATTCTTTGTAGGTTCTTATGTATGCCTCAGTCTCTCTGCTCTGTCGTTGGCCCTCCTGAGGAACTGGTTGGCAGCAGTGACAAGTAGTGTGAGACAGGATGTTCGACTAGCTGGGCCACTGGTCTGATCCAGCAGGGCTCTCCTTAGGTTCTTACGAAGGTCAGTGTGTGTGAGGCAAGTCCCTGGACTACAGGGACTATTGGCCTGATCCAGCAGGAACTCTGAATACACTGAAGACGTGTATAGATGATGGGCACTGAGATTAGCTCTGGCTGTGTTACAGCGGGTGGTGCCACTTTAATCAGAACATACCTTCATGGGATAGAAACCCTGAAGGTGACTTCTGGAGGCCAACTGTGATAAGTAAACATCAACACTCTCACTCACACTCCCCCTCCCCAGACACACCTCTTGCAACAAAGCAATGTTAGTTTTTAACATACACACAAAAGCCTACAGTGACAACAACTCCAGGAGACTCAAGATCTTACCTGAACAAGACGCCTTTGATGACCTGCCAGGCATTTGGCGCCTGCTGTGGGGGCTGGTTCTGTTGCTGGGTCTCGGCAATGCCTTCGCCTCCCCCGGCAGTTCCATTGCTAGTCACCTGCTTTTGTTTTTTTTTGGGGGGGGGGGGGAGAAGAGGAAGAAATAAGAAAGATGCTAAAACAAATTCCCAAACGATCCAACAAGACTCCCCCTTTAGGGGGAATGTGAATTATTTCCTTTTGGGAGAAACCATTTCAACTCCACTGGTCATTAATACACAAATCAGTGCGGGTTTCGAGAGGTCTGGCTGTGGGCTGCTTACCGCGGTAGATTCAAAACTTCACCTTGGCTATGAAACCCATTGGCCTCTATCATATGCTTTAGCAAGTCAGGCCAAAGGGCCTGTCAGCCCATCCCAACAGCAGCCAGCAAGAATTCTCCTGAAACTGCAATGAGAGCCTGGGCAGAAGGGCCCACCTTACGCCCTGCCATGGAAAAGGAAGGCCTCTGCCCTTGGACCAGGGGGTTCTACAACCACCATGCCAAACAACTGCTGGTGGCTGTATCCTTCACAATGTTGTACATTTCCCGTTTGAAACCATTTAAGCTGCTTCCGTGGATGCAATTTATTTTTATTTATTAACTGCTCCCAGCAAGCTGGCTCACAGCGGTTCACAATAACATAGCATAAAACAATATATCCAATCCATAAAACCACATACAATAAATACACAATAATCCTAAAACATGCTATGTTTGGAAATTTCAGCTTTGGAAATAAGGGAAGGAAAGCCCAAACAGGGAAAGGCTAGAGTTGACTCGCAGCATCCAAAGGAAATCCAAAGTGAGGCTAAAACAAGGGATATCTCCTAATGCAGAAACAGTCATAGTGCCACCTTCAATGCCTTCTGACGAAGTGTGCATGCACACAAAAGCTTATACCCAGAATTAATGTTGGTTGGTCTTCAAGGTGTCACTGGATATAACTTTGTCTTCAGACTAACATGGCAACCCACCTTCAGGAGAGTAACAAAATTGAAAGCCCAATACAGTCAATGGACTTAGAAAGGAGCAGCTCTGCCGAGGATGGTCCCGTTACGTTCTTAAAATAAATGGGCACAAACGAAAGGTACTGAAAAATGCAGCCCTGTTACTGCCGCATCAAACTCTCCCCTCGAGGGCAGCAAAAAAGTTCTCACTTCCGAGACAATGGGGAAAACCTTAACATTTCAATTCTAAACAGTGTTTTCATCTCAAATCTGAGGAGATGTCACTTTATGTCTAAAGACAAAGGACACTGCCTGAAAATGTCCAAACTGGGGATGGGAGAATAAACGGGAAGTAACATCATAGCTCCAAGTAACGAAGGTTCAGGGGAATCCCAAACTGGCAAACAAATCTAGCTGTTTATAAACGATAGATGGCAGGTAATCAAAAGGGAATGCATGGGCACATTCCCAGCAAAAGGTGGAGGGAACAAGTGGGCCTAATTAATTCCCCCTTGCAAATGCGTTTTGTTTTATTAAAATATTCGTAATCTGCCTTTCCTTGTTGGCTCAAGTTAAAAGCAGCAACACTCAGCATTGTTTCCCAGGTTTTGTTTTTGCTATTAAGATACTCTTGTACCAAAGTGGTATACCCACACACAGGTATCTCGGCTGTACATGTGTGAGACATTTGCCCCCTGCCTAGAGCAGGGATTCCCAACCAGGAGTCTGTGGTCCCTTGAGGGTCTGCAGGAGCTCCAGAGGGGGCCCATGACCTTCTCCCTACTGCTGTAATGGACTTGACCACAAACTAGGGAACTATACACCTCCATCTGAAGGGCTTGGTGAGTAGGCTGTGGGTGTAAAAGTCAAAGGGGAGAAGTTGGCTGTGGCAAGGAATGGGGGGGGGGAGGGAATGACACACTGGGCTGTTCTCCCAGCTCCTGCCTTTCTTTCCATCCTACATAAGGCAGAGCCCCTGTAAGAGTAGCAAAGGCAGGAGGAGGGAGGGAAAGGAGGTTCAAGGCTGCAGGTGGTGAGGTCACTTCTGGTGACCCGTCTCTTCTGGGGATGTAGCAGGTAGGTGTGGCCAGCTGACTAATTCTGGGGGATCTGAAACTATATTTCAGGGGCTCCTCCATGGTCAAAAATTGAAGAAGACTGGTGTAGAGGTAGATAAGCTCAGAGCAGAAACTGATACAGAGATGTGACAGCAAGCCACTTCAAGGAAATGAGCAGTTCTGCAGAATTGGGAGGGAATATTCCAATCATATTCAGTGCTGTGATACAATAGAATAATCCTCCCTCACAAAGGGAGGATACAAGGGCAGAGTTATGGTCCGTGCAGTCATGCATGGTGTCACGTGCTCAGCGGATAGCCATTTTTTGCAGGCACCAGTTTTTAAATGTTTCATTACTTTTTGTCCTTTGTTAATGTGCCCCCCTCACATGCAGAGCTTGGCAATTGGAATAGGCGTAGGGAAAACTGGGCCACTTAATTTAAAAGAGGCAGTTGAGGAAAGAACAATGCGATTGGAAAGCCTGCAACAGTCCCAAAAATGTAAGTAAGGGAGGATATTGATCAGACAAAAGTCAATAAGAACTGTGCAAAAATAAAGGCATCTTGTTGTGTGTGGGAGTCATTTGGAAGACAAAAAAAATTATTTTGCGCAGGTGCCATAACTTTCCCCGAAAAAGGCACACCTACAAAGAGGAACTTCAGAAATAGAGGAAGACAGTACAGGCCAGTGCTGAAAAGGGAGATTTTATTTCGATGAAGGAGGAAGAAGAATAGTTTAGTTAACAGAGTCCAAAGACCACATTCCTCAGAAAGAGAACAGCACATTCCCAAGAATGTTAGGCCGAGAGCAACTGGTGTTGAAGAGAGAGCTGACCTGTCACCTAACCTAGATGGAGGAAGGAAAGCGGTATGAAAAGGCAACAGTTAACTGGACACTCACAGCTGCCTTCAACTGAATTGGTCCACTGCGCCTCCAAGGCATAGTCAATTTAAAGTCGCAGCAGCTCTCTAGGGCCTGTAGCATAGGTCATTCATGTCATTTGCTACCTGATCCTTTAAGCAAGAAACACTGGGGACTGAACCTGGGACTGAAATATGCCCAAGAGATGCCCCACTTCTCAGACATAGCCCCTCCCCAAAGGAAAATCAAAGTTGAGGAGGTAGTATGTACAAGGTGAACAGAAGCTAAGAAAGGAATCATGCAAAGAGAGAAGAGCAGTAGTTAGCAATTGCCTACCCTTCTCCCCATAACAGGCACTCTGTGAGCTAGATGAGGCTGAGAGCTCAGATAGAACTGCTCTGCAAAAACAGCTCTGAGAACTGCATCTGGCCCAAGGCCACCCAGCCTGCTGCATATGGAGTAGGGAATCAAACCCAATTTTCCAGCGTAGCAGATGCCACACTTCACCACCACCACAAACTGGAGAAGGAGAATCAACCAAGGAGGCTATGGGGGTCCCCAGCCTTTTGGCCCTGGCAGACGCTTTTGGAATTCTGACAGAACGTGATGGGTGCAGAATGTGATGGGCTGCTGCAAGAGGTGCTGTGGCGGCAGCTGCTGCCAAAGCCATGTTTCTAAACATCTGCACAGCCAATTAAAAGCCTTGCCAGGCTAAACCACCATCTGGACCGGCCCACTTTCTAAAAGCAATTGATGGGCACCGAAAACAGCATCACTTATCACCATGTAGCCCATGGGCATCCTGTTAAGGACCCCTGAAGCAGAAAAACATAAAGAAAGTCATAAGGCAAATGAAACCAGTCATCACCCATTAGGACTCCTCTGAGTTTTGTGGGGGAGAAAAGAGTCTCAAAGTAGCTGACAATCACCTTCCCTTCCTCTTCCAACAACAGATGGGACTGAGAGGGCCATGACAGGATTGCTCTGTGAGAACAGCATTATCAAGGCTGTGACAAGCCCAAGATCACCCAGCTGACTGCATACAGAATCATAGAATCATAGAGTTGGAAGGGGCCATATAGGCCATGTAGTCCAACCCCCTGCTCAACGCAGGATCAGCCCTAAGCATCCTAAAGCATCCAAGAAAAGTGTGTATCCAACCTTTGCTTGAAGACTGCCAGTGAGGGGGAGCTCACCACCTCCTTAGGCAGCCTATTCCACTGCTGAACTACTCTGACTGTGAAAAACTTTTTCCTGATATCTAGCCTATATCATTGTACTTGAAGTTTAAACCCATTACTGCGTGTCCTCTCCTGTGCAGCCAGCAGAAACAGCATCCTGCCCTCCTCCAAGTGACAACCTTTCAAATACTTAAAGAGGGCTATAATGTCCCCTCTCAACCTCCTTTTCTCCAGGCTGAACTTTCCCAAGTCCCTCAACCTATCTTCATAGGGCTTGGTCCCAGATATGAAGGAGCGGAGAATCAAAGCCAGCTCACCAGATTAGAAACCGCTGCTCTTAACCATTACAGAGATGAGTTGCTTAAAAGGTTGCTGAAGAGTAGCAATAAGCACTCCCCCAAGAAGTGATATCCTAGTGATGCATGCACATGGATGATCAGGCAATGAAGACAAAAACAGAAAGGAAGCAGCAGGAATCCAAGGGAGATGCAGATATCGCCTTAAAGGCAAAACTGCAGAGAGGGAAGCCCCAGAAAGGCCCACAGATCCAGTTGGTGTGCATGGGAAATCTAAAATGGTGAGCAATTCTCTTGAGAGCCAGTGTGGTCTCCACTACTCCTCCACATACAGCCAGCTGAGGGGAACTTGGGCCAGTTGTCAGAGCAGTTCTTGTGGAGGTCCCTCAGCCTCATCTACCTCACAAGGCACCTGTTGCGGGGAGGGGAAGGGAAAAGTGTTTATCAGCTGCTCTGGGACTCCTCCGGGTAGTAAAAAGTGGGGCACCAAAACCCAACCCTTATTCATCTTTCCCTGGTATTTCAGAGTGATTTCATCTGAACCACCACCTGACACCAAATAGACTACGCCCACCCTCTGGGTTCATCTTTGTATGCCTCAGAGGGATGCAGCCTGCCACTTTGCTCCTCAGCAATGCCTTAAACAAGCAGTTTTCGCTCTGCCCCAGAGGCACCCAAAATGGGAGAAGTTGGGAGGCCCACAGCGGCCCCCTACATGCTCCAGTCTTCTCCGTGGTTCCTGCTCCTCCACTTTCCCGGTGGAGCCCTTCTCTTTTGCACAGCTTCCCCCGCCCAACCCCATCTTCATCCTTCCCGCATGCAAAGTTACTTCGCTACGCAGCCCAGCAGGCTCTCCCCTCAGTGCTCCCATGGCCCTGCCGACCTCGCAGCGTCGTTGTGCGGCTACAAGAACCACCGTCCTCAGTTCATTCATAACCAGGAAACAGCCCCCTGGAAAGGGGCCCGAGGCCTATCGGCGCACGTGACCGGGTGGGGGCGGGGGCATGAGGGGATATGCCGGGAGGGGCCGGGGCAAGAGGAGGCGAGGGGCGGCCGGGGGCCGGCGGCCGCCTGGGATGGCCACCACGGGACGGTTTCCGCGCAGGGAGCGAGCGAGGGGCCCAAGGCCGGGGCAGCGCTACCTGTTCAGAGCCGGCCCCGGGACCCGCCGCTGCCACCACCTCTGTCTCCGGCGCCGCCATCTTGCTGCGCCGTTGCATCCCGTCACTCTCGCGAGACTTTCCGACCGGCTCGCGGGGTTTACCTCCGCCCTTTGTCGGGACGGGTCACGTGACCCGCTCCTTGCCCCACCTCTTCCTGCTGCGTTTTCCTCGAACGAGACTTTCGAGTTACCGTAATTTCTCGATCGCCTCCGCAACCGTATCCCGCACTTAGGTCCGTGGACGCTCGCCGTTCCCGCAGTTCTGTTCCTATTTATTTTTATATATTGCATTTATATCCCGCCCTTCCCCAGAGGCCCAGGACGGCTTACGAAAGGATTAAACTGCTTTAAAAAACAGACATTAAATAATAGGTTTGATTTTCTTTTTAAATACATATAAAATAACTAAGCCAGATTCCATGCCCCTCGCTCGTCTCTGAAGCTCACAGGGTGACTTTGGCTCGGCCTTGCCTACCTCTCAGGGCTATAGTTGGGGATAAAAAGAGGAAAGGAGAGCCATGCACAATAATGCCGTGCGCGGTTTTAAAGGTAGTCTGGGGAAACATCTCTTCAGTAGTGGGCTCGTGCCTCCCGCCCCGGTTGTTTTATAATTTTGGTCCTTCCATTAAACCCTGCTTGCACAGAGTTTGTTTCGTTTGAGACTTGTGGAGATATGCTGGCTGCCAGCCACTTCAGTTTGATAAAGCCTCCATGTTCAGAAGCAGTCTGCCCCTCACTGCCAGATTCTCCAGTGCTGCAAACCAGCTGATGGATAGAGGAAGGGAGGGGGGAAGAACGTTCTAACCTGTTTGTCAGCTTCCGGGGTGCTCCTGGGCTGTCCCCAGTTAGAAACGGGATTCTGAAGTTGAGACAGGCTGGGCACAACCCCTAGAGTTGCCAACCCCCAGGCGAGGTCTGGAGATCTGGAATCACAGCTGATCTCCAGACAACTTTCTCCAGGAGAAAATAGCTGCTCTGGTGGGTGGGCTGTGTGACATTACACCCCCGTCGAGCACCTCCTCTTCTCAAGCACTGCCCTTTCCGGGTCCCATCCCCCAAATCTCCAGGAATCCCCCAGCCTAGAGTTGGTAACCTTTCAGAATCCTGCATCTTTGGGCTCTTCCAGGGAAATGACAGCTACCCTGCTGCTTCCGACAGCGTGGTTTGGGCTGATTGGAACCACGTGTTTGCACTTCTGGGCCAAGTTTCCTAGGGACGGGTGCCAAAAGAAAAGAGAAAAAAGGAGGGGAAGGGGCTGCGGCTTCCGGTCAGGCCGCTCTTGCTTTTGCTTGCCCCCCTCCTGCTCTGTACGGCTCTCCTTCCCAGGAATTGGAAACGGTTCCTCTTTGTCCCCATCCCATTTAAGACATGAGCCAGGAAGTGCGGGAGCCCAAACCTGAACCTGTGGATGCGGAGGAGGGGGGAAAAGAGCTTTTGCCACTGGGAAAGACCGCTGGAGAAAGCGGGGAACCAGGTAAAGGTGGGAAGCCCTTCCAACAGCGCCGTTTTCTCTAGCTCTGGATTCCAATCCTCCCCTTTCACCCGAGTTGCCCATTTTCTATTCAAGGGCAAGGTTCTGCTCTTGTGTCTCTTGGCTTTGTTTCTTGCTGATGCTCCCCACAGGTTAGGGCTACAACAGATGCCAAAAGAGCAGCAGTAATGAAGAATGGGGACCCTCTGGTTTCTCTGGTAAAAGGAGCAGGTGGAAAGCAGGTTTGTTTGGTTTTTGGTCTGCTGGCCACCTTGGCAGTGGGGTTTAACAGTTAGAATGTGGGAGCTGGGGTCAAGGGGACCCCAAGTGGCTTTTCAGGGTCTTAACATCACCTAACAGCAGGTCTCTTAACTGGAGAGGCCAGGGAATGAACTTGGGTAATGCAAAAATCCCGCTCTTACCTCCTAGCTACGGGTTCTACTTTTCCATTTTATTCTCACAATGTCCCTGCAAAGTAGGTTAGGTGGAGTGTGTATGTGTGATGGGCCAAAGGTCACTCAGCAAGCTTTGGGGGTAGAGGGTGGATCTGAACTTGCGGTTCCCAGACCCCTATAGTCATACTGCCCTGTACTACATGAAATGAGGAGCCCTTGGGCTTCACTCCTGTTTTTCCTTCCCCTTTTTCCTCTTGTGCCTCTCAATGTGTTCCCAGGCAGTAGAAGGTGTCCTTCGCAATGCTGTCTCCTCCTGTTCTGCATATGATGGCTCTAGCAAGTAGTTTTGTCCGCCTTTTGGGCACTAGGTGTAGAAATGCAGGTTTTGCTTTGTTCTCAACCAGGGTTTCGTGAAATCCACCCTGGGTGGGAATTAATAACTTGTTAAACGTTTATCAGGTGATATGTCTATATCTGGTCATGTTGAAAACCTCCCTCCCAAAATGGCCAGTGATGGGCCTGGAGGGAGTGGGGAGGGGAGGGACCTTAGGTGGGCATGCGCACAGCGATGCTTCCTAATTGCACGGTATCTTGAAGCCTTAAGAATATTTCATGGGGTTCACAATGATTTAAAAAGTTGAGAAAGTCACTTCAAGTTGTCCTATGAAGATAAAAGCCATTCTGCTGTGGAAATAGCTTGTGGTGGGAAGATGGTGAGTTTGTGGGGGAAGGGGAGATGTCTATATTTCCCCTAAGGCTGATCAAGCCATTGGTTCTTAGCGATTAATTCTCTCGTGATCCTTACAGATGTACAGCTTCCAGATGATCCTTCCAGCTGGTGCAGAATGCGGCTGCTAGGGTCCTCACAGGGAAACCTTGGAGGGCCCATATCCAGCCTGTGCTGAGGCAGCTGCATTGGCTACTGGTTGTTGCAGGGATCCCGTTCAAGGTTCTGGGATTAACCTTTAAGGTCCTGAGCAGTCTGGGCCCCACATACTTGAGGGACCACCTCTCGCCCTATGCCCCCCACAGGGTCTTACGCTCTGCGGGCTCGAATTCGTTGGTCATGTCCAGCCCCTACGAAGTGGATCTGGCCTCAGCTAGGGCCAGGGCCTGGTGGAATTAGCTCCCAAAAGAGCCATGGGCCTTGCGGGAGCTTTCGGCATTCCGCAGGGCCTGTAAGATGGAGCTCTTCCGCCAGGTTTATGGTGGAGACCGGTGCACCAGGGAGAGCTGGACCCCCCTGGGTCAATCTGTGGCGGGTTATTAGTCAACATCCCCTGCCCCCTTGGCAGAGAGTGGGTGAGCTGGTATATTAGTCTGCCGTTCTGGACATCTTAGGAATTTGTTTTAATTATATGTTGTATTTTTATTTTTATTGGGGTTTTTACTGGGGCTTTGTATAGTTGTAACCTGGCACGAGCCTTTATAGGATCCTACTAGGTCCCCCCCCCCAGACCTAGTAAGTTAGATCTCTTCCCCACCCTCCCTGCCGCTCTAATAGCAGGGGTGGGAATAATGAGAGCTTCCGCCATGTTGGGATTGTTTTTAAAGTTTTTAATGGGTATTTTTATGGGGATAGGATTGTTGTGACCCGCCACGAGCCTACGGGGAGTGGTGGGAAATAAATCTAATTAATAATAATAATAATAATAATAATAATAATAATAATAATAATAAAAGCCACAACAACAACAACAATAATAATGATAATGATAATAATGATGATAATAATAATGATGATGATGATGATAATAAATACCCTCTTGGACATAACAAACAATTCTGAGCTCTTTTCTGTGAAGAAACCTCTCAGTTGTCTTGTCTCCCACAAGAGATCAGCCTTGGATTGTGACCCTTCCGCTGCCACTTATACATGGGCCAGCTCTGCGATGGAACAGCCTGCCTGAAGAGATCAGGAAGGCTTCTCCACTTCTGTCGCTTTGCAAATGATGTCAAATGCAACCTTCCATGAAAATAAATTCAGGAGGGTTGCCAAGTTGGTCTGAAACCATAGAACAAAGCTTGAGTCTAGTGGTGCTTTAAGACTAACCAGGTTTAATTCTGGGGGAAAGCTGCTGTGTGCAGGCACACTTCTTCAGATACTTCTACCAGAATTGAACGTCGTTGGTCTTAGAGGTGCCGTCAGACTTAAACTTTGTTCTCTGTACAATGGAGTTAAGACAGCTTTTCTATGAAAATAACAGGAATACATTAACATGGAACTGGGGCAGGAAGGACTGTGGTTTAAACAACTGTGTATAGAATGTATGTCCAGGGAGCTGCATGTATTAGCTTATTGTCACATCATTGCTTCATACTGATGTAATATCGTTGTGCTTCCCTGTATCTATGCTCTGTGTCATGCCTCAAAGGCTGGTCTGTGCTGATTAGTGCTCCCTTTGTGTGGGACTGTAATGATTTGCACAGCGTAATTTGCTTCATGTCTCCATGTGAATGGTGGCCTGTGAGTACAGTATATAAATACAATGAAGTCTGGGTCCAGCAGCACCTTTAGGACCAACAAAGTTTACTCCCACCATATTGCATATTCTAAGGTAGACTGCCTCTGAAAAGGGGTTCAATTGAGAGAACAGCGTGAGCCGAGGGGCATCTTGAAGACTAACAAAGTAGAATTCTGGGGATAAGCTGCTGTGTGCAGGCACCCTTCTTTAGGTTTCTTTCTTTTGGCACTGTGGGGAGCCAAGGCGATACCCGAAGGAGTGTTCATGCACATGGAAGCTTATCCTTGGAATTAAACTGCCTTGGTCGTCAAGGTGCCCCAGACTCAAACTTTGTTCTGGCAATGGCAGTTAACTCAAGGTAGCTCCACGGAGCCCCCTTTTCAGAGGCAGTGTACCTGTGAATCCTCAATAGGGTGAGCACACCCGCAAGGTTAAGGGAAAGCCCCGCCTGTGTGTTCCAGGGACTCCCTACCAAGGCAACCAAAGGAACGGCGGAGTTTTCCAACCAAGGTTGCCTGCTCCAGGTTGGGAAAAACCTGAAGACTTTGGAGGTGGAGCCTGCAGGGGGCGTGGTTCGGGGAGGCCTTCAGTCGGGACGAACGCCGTGCAGTTCTCCTTCTGCCCCTCCATTCTCTCCAGGGGAGCTGGATCTCTGTTGCCCGGAGGTGAGCTGCAATTCCGGGGGTCTGCAGGTCCCGCCTGGAGGCTGGCATCCCCGCCCCGCCCCGGCGTTGCATTCCCCCGCTTTCGGGAGGGCACGCTTCTAGCCCGAGCGGCGCGCCCCGCCCCTTGACGGCTCGGCCGGGGCTTTCCCGTTCCACGGCGATGAGCTCACCAGCGCCGGCGGCCAATCAGGAAGCAGCCCCCGGCGGGCCAGGGGAATTCCAAGCGGCCCCGGCCTGCCTCAAAGCGGGGACGGGAGAGGGGAAAGTGGGCGATCGGGGGCCCGAGCGGGAGGGGGCGGCAGGCCGGGCTATGAGGAGCCCCCCCGGGCAGCGGCGGCCGCTGGAGAAGGAGCGGGAGGAGATGCTGCGCCTCCCCATGGGTAAGGGGGTAGGGGCGCGCGCGGGATCCTTGTGCCGAGGGGAAACTTGCGCCTTGCTATGGGGACATCTCTCACCCCCCCCCCCCCCCGATCGTGAGCCCGTCGGACTCAGGGAAAAGGGCTTCGGCTCGGCGGTCGAGCCTCTCCTTGGCATGCAGAAGGTCCCAGGTTCGAGTCCCAGCATCTCCAGTTTAAGAAGGGCCAAACAGGAGGTGATGGGAAAGAAGAAGGTTTTTTTGTACCCTGCTTTTAGCTACTGAAGGGGTCTCAAAGCGGCTTGCCTTTCCCTTCCTCTCCATACAATGGACACCCTGGGAGGGAGATGGGGCTGAGAGAGCTCCAAGAGAACTGTGACTGGCCCAAGATCACCCTTGCTGGCTGCATGTGGAGGAGGAGAGGGGAACTGAACCTGGTTGTGCAGATTAGAGGCTGCTGCTTTTAAGGGAAAGACCTCTGCCAGAGACCTTGGAGAGTGGCTGCGTGGACAAGTCTAACTCTGATGGACTGAAGAGCTCATTCAGCCTAAGGCAGCTTCATGTGTGTCTGGGGACGGGGCATGGCTCGGTGGTCGAGCATCTGCTTGGCATGCAGAAGGGTTCAATTCCAGCATCTCCAGGTAAAAGAACCAGGTGGAAGGGGGATGGGAAAGACCTCCGCCTGAGACCCTGGAGACCCAGGAAGAGGGGCTGGAGCTCAATGTTAGAGCCTCTGCTCGGTGTGCAGAAGGTGCCCAATTCTATCCCCAGCTCCAGGTAAAAGGACCAGGCAGGAGAGGATGAGAAAGAGGCCCAGGTGACCCATGAAGCAGGACCTCAATGTTCTTGCTGTTTCTTGGGCAAACACTTGCTTCTTCTTGGTCTTTGACTATTATGGCTTGTTCTCTTTTTTGAATCAAATAGGACATAACTTTCAAAGAAGACTCACTTGGGAGCAGCCTAGTAGTTCATAATTTGAGCTTCCAGAGAATCACCTCCTGGGAACCAAGTGTGGAAACAGCTAACAATCTGACGTTGATTCTTCATTTTGGGGTACAAATGGCACAAATAAAAAGTGGCATGGGTGCAGGTCTTAATGTGCCTGGCTGCAAATGGCTCATGTCTGGTATTTCTATAGAGAGAACATGTCTCGTTTATGGATAAGTAGCGTACATAATGGGATCATGGTAAGAAGGTAGGCTCAGGTCTCCCTCTCCTAGAAAACGTTGGGATTAGGGTGGCCACATCTGGGTTGAGAAATACCTGGAGATTTTGGAAGTGGAGCCTGATGGGGGGAGGGAATTTAATGGGCTATCACGCCATAGGGCAGGAGTGGCCAAACTGTGGCTCTCCCGATGTCCATGGACTACAATTCCCATGATTTCCCACCATAGTAATTTTAGTTCATGGACAGTGTAGCCACTGCTGTCATAGGGTTTATCTTCCAAAGCTGCTATTTCCTCCTAGAGAACAGATCTCTGTCACCCATAGATAAGTAAAATGGGGCTTCGGTGGGGGCCAGGGATAGAAAGAGAGAGAGGAGACGACAGAGAGGGGATCTGATAACCATCTTCAAGTATTTAAAAGGGTGCCATGTGGAGGATGGAGCAGAATTGTTCTCTCTTGCCCCAGAGGGACAGACCAGAACCAATGGGATGAAATTAATTCAACAGAAATTCCATCTAAACATCCGGAAGAAGTTCCTGACAGTTAAAGCGGTTTCTCAGTGGAACAGGCTTCCTCGGGAGGTGGTAGGTTCTCCATCTTTGGAAATTTTTAAACAGAGGATAGATAACCATCTGACGGAGAGGCTGATTCTGTGAAGATGCTAGGGGGTGGCAGGTTACAGTGGATGAGCGATAGGGTTGTGAGTGTCCTGCATAGTGCAGGGGGTTGGACTAGATGACCCATGAGGTCCCTTCCAATTCTATGATTCTATGACTAGATTTTAAGCCCATTTTACCTTAAAATAAAATGGGCGCTAGATGGCTCCTTGGCGGGCTCCCCGCAGATGGCAGAAGGCTCCAGCGTGGGCGGGGACGGCAGTGTGAGGCGGGCCGCGCGGTGGCTGGGCCTGGAGAACCCTTTGTCCTCCTCCCCGCTTCTGATCGCAGTAGGCTTGTGCGAGGCCGGGGTAGGAAGTGTGAAACGGTGCGGAGGCTGGGTGTCCAGTGGGGGGTTGGGAGCGAGCGCGCGCTGTTGGAAGGTTGTGTTTGGGGCAGCTGGGCGGGCGGGCATGGCATCGTGGCAGTGGGGCGATGTCGGAGACAAACGAACCTTGCTCATGGTGGCTGGGAGTTGCGGCGGTTGTGGCCGGTGTCCGGGAGTGTCCTCGGCAGTCCGGGGGGCCGTCGTGGCAGGCAGGCGAGGCGTAGAAAAGGGTAGCTGGGAGGCGGGCGGCCTTGTGGTGCGGCGCGGCGGCAGCGGAGCTACATAGCTGGCAGCGGATCGTCTGGGTGGCGGAGTGTGCATGAGCGGGGCATGTTCGTGGTGGCGGCGAAGTCTGGGGAAGGCGGTAAGTGGCCATCCTGAAGTCGTGGGCTGGGACTCAGGGCGGGAAGGGGGCGGTCGGTGGCGGTCGGTGCCGGGCGATTATTGTTGTTAGCGTGGGAAGGGCGTGGGAGGGCCTGGGGCGGGGCGAGGCTGGAGGATGAGTAGGAGGAGGATGCGGCGAGGACGCGGCGAGGCTGCAGGGGCGGCATTACTGTGGATTCCTAGTAGGGAAGGAAGGGTGATGGCTCGCTGCCGGGCAAGTAGCAGGGCGGCTGCGTTTTCGACGCGGCAGCCCTGCTCCTTTCCCGGCAGCGAGGCTTCTGGGAACAGAGTGTGGGCTTGGAGTCCGGGACAGGCCAAGAAGGAGGCGCGTTACGTGCACCTCCCAAATGACCACTTGGCCCCTGAGTGGCACTCGGAGGGGCCCAATCAGGAGCCGCTTCGTGGCTCCTGATTGGCCCTCTCCGAGTTTTTATCCCGGACAGGTTCCACCCTAACTCCTCCCCAACAGCCCTTAGTCAATTATTTATTCCGCGGCGGGCTGTTTAAAGATTCTAAGAGCTGGGCCCCTCTCAGAGCTGGCCAGGTCATCAGGCTACCCTGTGGTTATCTGCCTGAGGCATTGTTTAAGAAGTCTGTTGTGTTGGGGGGAGTTTCTGTAGCTGCCCAGGCGGGTTTGAATGAGGTTTTATGACTATTTTATGAGGTTTTTATTGTGAGGGATTGCTGTCATCCACCATGAGCCACTGTGTGGGTGTGGTGGGCTATATATTAAAATTACGAGTACATAAATAAATTTATTGTGGGAGTCAGAGGGCATATATGGCCTGAAACACACAGAAGGTGTTTTTTTTACACTAGGGGATGAGATGAGAAGACAGATCTCTGGTCCTGGAAATGCAGTGAAAACAAAGTGGGCACACTAAAGGGAGAGGTGTTTTAGTTGTGTGTGTGTGCAAGGAACTGGGGTGATGAGGCAGAGTTATCAACTGATCTAGGCAACCAAGGACCGGGTTGGTCCTGCACCTCTAGCTTCCGCTCCTCTGCAGAAACCTACAGGTGACGTTTATTTGCACCTTGAAAACAAAACCTTGCAGTCTGCAAATATCTGCAGATGAAACTGCCTTGAATGATGCGGGGGGGGGGGGGCAGTGAAAAAATTGGCTCCTTAATGCAGGGAATGCGTCTCTGTGTTCTTGCAACGTAGACAAGGGGATCTTTAGCAAGTGGCATGCTTGAGCATGGTGTGGGACAGAGTTGTCAGTCTGTGCAAAACAGGGCAATAAAAAATATCCCCCCCCCGGCACCTACAGGTGGTTTCTTTCTGAGGGTGCAGACTTTCCTTTGCGTTTCAAGAACCACACCAGGGATGGGCAAACTGTGGCTCTCCAGATGTCCATGGACTACAAGCATTGCTGGCAGGGGCTCATGGGAATTGTAGTCCATAGACATCTGGAGGGCCACAGTTTGCCCACCCCCATGTGCAGAGTTCCAGGCAGTAGAGCTTGCAGATGCAGCTACACGGCGATTCTTTCCTTGCTAGATTTCTGCTTGCCATGGAGCTGTCAAATGTCCTGCAGCCCTTTGCTATGGAGAATTGCTGCAGCAGAATGGCTAAAAAGAGTGATCCAGAGAATCCCTAGTTTGAAACTCACCTGGGCCACAAGCTCGTGCCCCTGGACAAACCACTCTGTTTTCAGTCCATTCCAGGGTGATGATAAAAATGCTGGTCAGCTCTGCAAGGTTGTTTTCAGGGATACTGAGGTGACGATCCTTAATTTCCTTTAAAAACCTGAGATTATATGGTTTAATTGAGATTTAAAATCACCATCTTGGTGTCACGGTTAAAAGCAGTGGCCTCAAATCTGGAGAACCGGGTTTGATTCCCCACTCCTCCCCCACATGCAGCCAGCCTCAGTTCTCTTAGAGCTGATCTTGCAGGGCTGTTCTTTCGGAGCCCTCTCAGCCTCACCTACCTCACAAGGTGTCTGTTATGAGGAGAGGAAAGGTGTTTATAAGCTGTCCTTTGGCTAGTGAAAAGCTTGGTAGAAAAAAACAGCTCTTCTTCTGCCATTCCCAAAGTGACAGATGATGAAGAAATTTTGTTTTATGTGAACTGTCCATCCTTCATTTCTCTGGGCGGTGGAAGTAACACGCTTACCTTTGCCCCATTCAGAAGCTTCAGCCTGGCTGGGGATGAGAAATCCAGTTTAGGAGGTTGGATTTGTCAACTTTTAACTGCTTCTCTCTGACATCTTGTATGCTTGTCTCTCTGCAGGAGCAGCCCTCTCGGCTTCTGGCTTATCTATGATGCAGCCGACCGTAGAGACCTCCGGTAAGAATGATGAGCGTCTCCTGCCCTTGGAACTGTGGGAAGGTGTCCACTGTGGGCCCGGCGTAGAGAAACAGTTCGCTATAAGACCCGGCTCATCTGGGCATTCTGCTTTTCCGTATTCAAGGTTCCTAACAATGCAATGAGAACACCATAAAGTCTGGTGCCTTGTCTGATCTCAGACGCTAAGCAGGGTCAGCCCTGGTGGATGCTGGGGTGGGAGACCATGCCGGAAGTCCAGGGTCACTACGCAGAGGCAGGCAATGGCAAACCAACTGTGGATGTTTCTTGCCTTGAAAACCCCGCATGATCGCCTTAAATTGGCTACAAATAGATGGCACTTTGCATGTACATTGCCGTAGCTTAAAAGTGCACACGGGGAAATTATCAGTGAAAAGGACAAAAAAATGCAATTAAAACAGTGAAATGCCAAACAGCCATATGAACTTGAAGACAGAGAGGGCTTGCAAGGATGCCGGGGATTCAACCAGGACCTTCTGCCTGCCAAGCAGAGGCTCTGCCACTGAGCTGCGGTCCCACTTCATGGCTCTCCAGGATCTCCGGCGGAGGTCTTTCCCATCCCCCCTGCCTGGGCCTTCTACCTGGAGATGACAGGAATTCAACTGGGACCTTCTGCATGCCAAACATAAAGTAACATAAGAGGGAACCATAGATGAGATTCCCAGTGACCAGGGAGTTGGAAAGAACTCATGGAGCACTTTTTGCAGGGCAATTGGGTGAGGTGGGAAAGGTGTCTCACCAATTAGATGAGAACCCAATACAAGGAAATGTTGTGCCCCTCTGATTCTCAGAAATCGTTTCTAGGATCTGCCTGTAGATATTGATAAAGGAGCAAGGACTATTCTCCCAGCCCCCCAAAGCGCAGAGGATGTTTCACAGGCCCCTGTGGATGAGAGGACTAGCTCTTCTGCTCCTCAGTGTATCTGGACTAAGAGACATGTGCCGGTAATTGGGGATTCCCTATTGAGAGTAGTAGAAGCCAAAGTGTGTTGACCGGACTTGTTGTCTCAGGATTTGTGCTGTCTCCCTGGCACGAGAATCAAGGATGTCACAGAAAGGATGGAAAGACTTGTAAATCCCTTCCTGCTCATTCACGGAGGAAAAAATGATACTGCCCAGTGCAGTGTGGAGCATAAGAAACAAGACTCCGTGGCCTTAAGGCGGGGGGGGGGGAGTGAAGGACTTGGAAGCGCAGGTTGTGTTTTCATCGTTTTTTTCTTGTAAGTGGCCGAGGCTTCGGAAGGAGGATTGTGTATCAAACGGAGTATCGTGTCCAGATCATGGGAGGTGATGGTACCGCTTTACTCTGCTCTGGTTCGGCCTCACTTGGAGTGCTGTGTTCAGTTTGGGGCACCCCAATTGAAGAGGGATGTAGACAAACTGGAGCGTGTCCAGAGGAGGGCGACAAAGATGGTGAGAGGTTTGGAGACCAAGACGTACAAGGAAAGGCTGGGGGAGCTTGGTCTGTTTAGTCTGGAGAGGAGACGACTGAGAGGGGATCTGATAACCATCTTCAAGTATTTAAAAGGGTGTCATATAGAGGATGGAGCAGAGTAATTCTCTCTTCAAAGTGGCTTACATTCGCCTTCCCTTTCCTCTCCCCACAACCGACACCCTGTGAGGTGGGTGAGGCTGAGAGAGCCCTGATATTCCTGCTCAATAACAACAGTTTTATCAGTGCCATGGGGAGCCCAAGGTCACCCAGCTGGTTGCATGTGGGGGAGCGCAGAATCGAACCCGGCATGCCAGATTAGAAGTTTGCACTCCTAACTGCTTCACCGAACTGGCTCTATCATTACTCTCTGATCTTATCATTCTAAGGGAAAGAAAAACAATGCAGGTAAATGACTGGCTAAGTCATTGGTGTCATCAGGAAAGGTTTGGGTTTTGGGCCATGGATTGAGTCCCCGTGATGAGGCTTGTCTATCGGAAGATGGTTTATACCACTTGAGGGTGGAAAATATGTCTTTGCGAAAAGTCTTGCAGACCTGGTGAGGAGGGCTTTAAACTAAGTCCAATGGGGGAGCGGGATGTGCATTCAAAGTATAGTTTGGTGTAGATAACTGTAGATGGGAACACTGCAGATTTAAAGGGAATGGCACATATACAGGGAACTATTAACTTAAAGGGAAAGTTCAGAAGTTCCAACCCTGGGGTACTGGTATGAAGGATTACAAAGTCTCTACACTAATACGTAGAGTATGGGAAACAAACAGGAAGTACTAGAAGTCCTAATAAAGGAAGGGGACTATGATCTAATAGGCATTATAGAAACCAGGTGGGATAACTCTCACAACTGGAATAATAGGTTTGAAGAGTACAACTTATTATTATTATTATTTGATTTGTAGCCCGCCAATCCTAGCCAAGCTGGCTTGAGGCAGGTTACACATGCAAAACCTCATAATAAACCCCAGTAAAATACCTTATCCCACGTTGGCAACAAAAAAACCACCCTCCCCCACTCTGCAATTTCCCAGCCCTCTGCCTTAAGGGATAGGTGGTAACAGATGGCAATTGGGGAGCAACTCCTGCTCTAACCAATCCGGAGATGGAGGCCCTAGGTCTAATTACAGTGGCCTCACCAAAGAACTTGGTGGAAGAGCTCCACCTTACAGGCCCTGTGGAACTGAGAAAGGGACAGACAAATAAAGAAGGTGGGAGGAGTAGCACTATATCTGTATATTCTTGTGAGGAAATACATGTGGCTGAGCATGAGAGTTCAGCAGAGAGTCTTTGGGTAAAAATAAAAGGAGTAGGAAATAACAGGGATACAATGGTAGGGGTCTGCTATAGACGATCAAGCCAGGCAGAGGGATGAGATGCTCCTAGACCAGATTACAAAGTTCTCAGAGAGATGGAACCTAGTGGTCATGGGAGAATTCAGTTACCCAGATATCTGTTGGAAGACCAGCTCTGCTAAAAATGAAAAGTCCAGGAAAATTCTTGACTTGTCTTGCTGATAACTTCTTTCCTCAGAACATGGAAGAGACAACCAAGGGATCTGCTATTTTAGACTTGATTCTTAGGGAAGAACTGGTTGATGAGATAAAAGTTATGGATGTGCTTGGCAGTGGTGACCATGGGATTTTGGACTTTATGATCTTGGGGAAGAGAAAAGCTGTATGTTGTCACACTTCCAGACAGGACTTCAGGAGAGAGAATGTTAACAAACTTAAAATTATATTAGGTAGAATCCAGTGGTCAGAAAAACTAAGGAGAGAGAAGTCCAAGAAGTTTGGGAGTTTCTCAGAAGTGAAATACTGAAGGCACAATCACACCCTTGAGAAGGAAAACTAAAGGACCTTAAGAAGCCATGAACAGCTTTAAAAAAATTAATAAAAAAGACTTAGGAAATGACCGGAGGACCTTATAACCAAGGAGGAATCTAAACAAATAACAAATGCAGATAGGGAGCGTGTTAGAAAAGCTAATGTGAGCTTAGACTAACAAGAAAGGTTCTTTAGTTATATTCAAAGTAAGAAAAAGAATAGGGACATGGTAGGACCATTGCAGGGAACAGAAAGGGACATTGCAACCGGTGAAGCAGACAAGGCTGAACTGCTCAATTTCTATTTCTCCTCAGTCTTTTCTTGCACAGGGAATCATGCTCAACATGGCAAAATCTTTTCATGTGCTGAGTGATGGGAGTTGTGGCCTAGAATCACTGTAGAGGAAGTCCATAAACACCCAGTTTCTTTAAATGAAACCAGATCCTCTGGGCCAGATGAACTGCATCCAAGGGTAACAGGTTTGCTGGATCAGGGAAATTCAGTTGATGTTGTTTACTTGGATTTTAGTAAAGCTTTTGACAAGGTTCCCCATGATGTTCTGATGGATAAATTGAAGGACTGCAATCTGGATTTTCAGATAGTCAGGTGGATAGGGAATTGGTTAGAGAACCGCACTCAAAGAGTTGTTGTCAATGGTGTTTCATCAGACTGGAGAGAAGTGAGTAGCAGGGTACCTCAGGGCTCGGTGCTCGGCCCGGTACTTTTTAACATATTTATTAATGATCTAGATGAGGGGGTGGAGGGACTACTCATCAAGTTTGCAGATGACACCAATTTGGGAGGACTGGCAAATACTCCGGAAGATAGAGACAGAGTTCAACGAGATCTGAACACAATGGAAAAATGGGCAAATGAGAACAAGATGCAATTTAATAAAGATAAGTGTAAAGTTCTGCATCTGGGTCAGAAAAATGAAAAGCATGCCTACTGGATGGGGGATACACTTCTAGGTAACACTGTGTTTGAACGAGACCTTGGGGTACTTGTGGATTGTAAACTAAACATGAGCAGGCAGTGTGATGCAGCGGTAAAAAAGGCGAATGCCATTTTGGGCTGTATCAACAGGGGCATCACATCAAAATCACAAGATGTCATAGTCCCATTGTATACGGCACTGGTCAGACCACACCTGGAGTACTGTGTGCAGTTCTGGAGGCCTCACTTCAAGAAGGACATAGATAAAATTGAAAGGGTACAGAGGAGAGCGACGAAGATGATCTGGGGCCAAGGGACCAAGCCCTATGAAGATAGATTGAGGGACTTGGGAATGTTCAGCCTGGAGAAAAGGAGGTTAGGAGGGGACATGATAGCCCTCTAAGTATTTTTAAGTATTTGAAAGGTTGGAGGAGGGCAGGATGCTGTTTCTGTTGGCTGCAGAGGAGAGGACATGCAGTAATGGGTTTAAACTTCAAGCACAACGATATAGGCTAGATATCAGGAAAAAAATTTCACAGTCAGAGTAGTTCAGCAGTGGAATAGGCTACCTAAGGAGGTGGTGAGCTCCCCCTCACTGGCAGTCTTCAAGGTTCCCCATGATGTTCTGATGGATAAGTTGAAGGACTGCAATCTGGATTTTCAGATCGTTAGGTGGATAGGGAATTGGTTAGAGAACCGCACTCAAAGAGTTGTTGTCAATGGTGTTTCATCAGACTGGAGAGAGGTGAGTAGCGGGGTACCTCAGGGTTCGGTGCTCGGCCCGGTACTTTTTAACATATTTATTAATGATCTAGATGAGGGGGTGGAGGGACTACTCATCAAGTTTGCAGATGACACCAAATTGGGAGGACTGGCAAATACTCCGGAAGATAGAGACAGAGTTCAACGAGATCTGAACACAATGGAAAAATGGGCAAATGAGAACAAGATGCAATTTAATAAAGATAAGTGTAAAGTTCTGCATCTGGGTCAGAAAAATGAAAAGCATGCCTACTGGATGGGGGATACGCTTCTAGGTAGCACTGTGTGTGAACGAGACCTTGGGGTACTTGTGGATTGTAAACTAAACATGAGCAGGCAGTGTGATGCAGCGGTAAAAAAGGCAAATGCCATTTTGGGCTGTATCAACAGAGGCATCACATCAAAATCACAAGATGTCATAGTCCCATTGTATACGGCACTGGTCAGACCACACCTGGAGTACTGTGTGCAGTTCTGGAGGCCTCACTTCAAGAAGGACATCGATAAAATTGAAAGGGTACAGAGGAGAGCGACAAAGATGATCTGGGGCCAAGGGACCAAGCCCTATGAAGATAGGTTGAGGGACTTGGGAATGTTCAGCCTGGAGAAAAGGAGGTTGAGAGGGGACATGATAGCCCTCTTTAAGTATTTGAAAGGTTGTCACTTGGAGGAGGGCAGGATGCTGTTTCTGCTGGCTGCAGAGGAGAGGACACGCAGTAATGGGTTTAAACTTCAAGTACAACGATATAGGCTAGATATCAGGAAAAAGTTTTTCTCAGTCAGAGTCGTTCAGCAGTGGAATAGGCTGCCTAAGGAGGTGGTGAGTGCCCCCTCACTGGAAGTCTTCAAGCAAAGGTTGGATACACACTTTTCTTGGATGCTTTAGGATGCTTTGGGCTGATCCTGCGTTGAGCAGGGGGTTGGACTAGATGGCCTGTATGGCCCCTTCCAACTCTATGATTCTATGATTCTATTCTATGATTCTATGATTCAAGCAAAGGTTGGATACAGAGTTTTCTTGGATGCTTTAGGATGCTTTGGGCTAGATGGCCTGTATGGCCCCTTCCAACTCTATGATTCTATGATTCTCTCTTAGCCCCACCCACCTCACAGGGTATCTGTTGTGGGGAGAGGAAAGGAAAGTTAATTGTGAGCTGCTTGGAGACTCTTTCTCGTAGAGAAAAGAGGCATAGCAGAGCTGACTCTTCTTCTTCTAAACTGGAAGGGGTAGCAAACACTTCAGAAGTCAGAATCAGAATACAAGATGATCTTGACAGGCTAGAAAACTGGGCTAAAATGAATAAAATGAATTTCAGTAGTGATAAATTTGAAGTTTTTCATTTAGGTAGGAAAAATCATAGGCATCACTATAGGATGGGCGACACTTGTCTTGGCAGTATTATGAGTGAAAAGCATTTGGGGGTCTTAGTAGACCAGACAGTGAACATGAGTCAGCAGTGTGATTTGGAGCTAAAATGATGGCTTTGGGGCTGTATTAAAAGTATAGTGTCCAGATCACATGAGGTAATGTTAATGCTTTACTCTGCTCTGATAAGACCTGCCTTGGAGTTCTGTGTTCAGTTTTGGGCACCACAAATGAAGAAAGATTTAGAGAAACGAGTCCAGAGGTCGGATATGAAGATGGTGAGGGGTTTGGAGACCAAGAAATATGAGGAAAGGTTGAGGGAGCTTGTTCTGTTTAGCCTGGAGAGAATATGACAAAGAGGTGATATGGTAACCATCTTCAAATACTTGAAGGGTTGTCATATAGAACAGTGGTCCCCAACCTTTTTATTACTGGGGACCACTCAATGCCTTTTACTGAGGCCTGTGGGGGGGGTAGTTTACTCCTCTACTCTCAACCACTGCCCTAACGCTCTCTGATCAGGTAATGTTTAAACATCCCTTCAAAACACGCCACAACAATGAAGTGTGTTGTAAAGGGCTGGGGGGGGGATGAAGTAAAGGGCCAGGGGGGGGAGAGAAGGCGTCCTTCGGGGCCCACCTCCAATTAGTCGAAGGACCACATGTGGTCCGCAGCCCACAGGTTGGGGATCGCTAATATAGAAGATGGAGCAGAGTTGTTTTCTGTTGCCCCAGAGGGTTGGGCCAGAACCAATGGGTTTTAATTAATTCAAAATAATTTTCGGCTAAACATCCGGAAGACGTTCCTGACAGAGCAGTTCCTCAGTGGAACAGGCCTCTCCGAGAGGTGGTGGGTTCTCTTTGTTTCTAGGTTTTTAAGCAAAGGCTAGGTAGTCAACTGACAGAAATGCTGATTTTATGAACTTAGGCAGATGGTGAGTATGTGGTCAGGAAGGATGTGCCCGTGTTTGTCTCTTGTGGCCCTTCCTTGCGTACCCAGGGAATTGGTGATCACCATTGTGGGATGGTAAGTGAATTTCTTCCAGGCCAGGCTGGATTCTGGAGATCTTGGAGTGGGGATCACTTGGGCATGAAATTGGGGTCACTGTGATGGGCAGGTAGTTGTGAGTTCCTGCATTGTATAGGGGTTTGGACTAGATGACCTCAGAGGTCCCTTCCAACTCTATGTTTCTATCAAAGGTCTATGGCAGGTCCCAGGTTCAATCCTCAGCATCTGCTTTTCCAGGATCTGTCATGAAATTGTCTGTTGTCTATCATATTTATATACCGCCCTCCCCTAAGGCTAAGGGCAGTTCACATGGAATATAGAACAAGAGCAATACAGAGCAAATTGGTAACCTTAGATAACAATGGAACAATAATAAACAGTGTGGACAGTAAATTTATAACTGCAACATGTAGATACACCCATGATTGGTTGGTTTAGGGTGTTAATTTCATGGGAGGGAGGCTTGGGGGCCAGTGGAAGATGTTGTTTCTGCTCGACCTCAACCAAATGGCTGATGGAGGAACTCCCTTCTTCAGGCCCTGTGGAATTGTTTTAGTTCTGTTCAGGCCCTGATCTCCTCTGGGAGCTTGTTCTATCAGGTGGGGGCCAGGACAGAGAAAGCTCTGGGCTTGGTTGAGGTTAAATGAGCTTTCTTGGGGCCAGGGATCACCAGCCAGTTGGAGGTGGCGGAACATAGAGTTCTTTGAGTGGTGTAGGCAGAAAGGTGGTCCCTCAGGTACATTGGGGCCAGACTGTGTATGATCAGAACCTTAAGACTGATTGGGAATTCGTCTGACAACCAGTGCAGTTTTGGGAGAATGTGGGACCTCCATGGTGTTGCTGTGAAGACCCTGGTCACTGCATTCTGTAGTTTCTGGATCAAGGTTAAGGGTAGTTCTGTTAGAGTGAGTTGCAGAAGTCCAGTCTGGAGGTGACCATCATGTAGGGCCCAAGTAGGGCGCTAGTAGTTTGGCTTGGCGAAGGAGATAGAATGCCAGCTGCGCTAATCTGGTGATTTGTGCCTCTATGGAGAGGGAAGCATCCTCCAGGATCATGCTGAGGTTCCTGGCAGAGTGAGCCACTGATAGCTGCACTCCGTCCAGGGAGGGTAGTCACGCTTCCTTGCTTGGACCCTTCCTTCCCAGCCATAGGACCTCCATCTCTGAAGGGTTGAGCTTCCGGTGACTCTGTTTAAGCCACCTCATCACTGCTTCCAGACAGCTGGCTAAGGGTTCTGGGGGGGGGGGAATCTAGGCAGCCATCCATCAGGAGGAAGTGCTGGATGTCATCTGCATACAGGTGACATCCCAGACTGACTTTCCATGCCAGTTGAGCAATAGGGTACATGACGTTATTAAATAATATTGGAGAGATGACTGCTTCTTGAGGAACTGCACATGCAAGCTGGTGGCGGCTTGATGATCTCTGTCCCGATCAACCCTCTGTCTGCGATCCTGGAGCAAGGAGATCAGCCACTGAAGGGCTGTCCCCTGTATCCTGGCATTGGTGAGTTGGCGAGCTAGAAGCATATAGTTGACTATGCAGAATGCTGCTGAGAGGTCTATTAACACAAGCAGTGTTGACCCACCCTGGTCTAGGCTTGTGTGCTTCGACTGCTTCTTCCAGGAACAATTGGTCTGTAACAGCCCTTTCAAGTATCTTTCCCAGAAATGCTAAGTGTGAGATGGGATGATAGATGTTGGGCTCTCGTGGCCCAAAGATGGGTGAACCACTACCTCTTTTAGCCCTTTCAGGAATTTTCCCATTGAGAGGGAGAGGTTGATTATCTCTTGGAGGGGGGCCACTATTCTTATATTGGTTGTTTTTAGCAGCCACGATGGGCAGGGGTCTAGAGGGCATTTGGTTGGCTTCGCTGTTCTTAGCATGCCGTCTATTTCAGTCAACGTGAGTCATTTGAAGTTACTCAGTGTTCTCTCCAAAGACAGCCAATGGGCCACTAGTTTGCTTTCTATATCAAAGACTGGAGGGAAGTCATGGCAGAGTGTTGAGATTTTGTCAGCAAAATGACTTGCAAATGCCTCACAGCTGCTATCTGATTGGCTATTATTTTGGTGCCCTTCCTCCAGAGTGGTGAGTGACCAAACTATCCTAAACAGTTGTGCTGGGCATGAGTTAGCACCTGCAATGGCAGTCGAGTAAAAGTTACGTTTCACTGACTTCACCGCCATCTCATAGGCTCTTAACTGCATTCTATAAGATGTTCTCACGGCTTCGTCACAAGTCTTCCTCCAAACTCTCTCTAGTCGTCTCAGTTCCCTCAGTTTCTTCTCGCGAAGCTCCTCAGTATACCAAGGGCCCCACTTGAGATGGTGGTAGAGAAGATGTTGGGGGCTATCTCATCAAGGGTGGTCAGCATTTTGTCACAGCAGTTCCTGACCAGCTCATTTAGAGAAGTGTCGGGAGCCATAGGGTCCCGCAGAGCAGGGGTAGTCAACCTGTGATCCTCCAGATGTTCATGGACTATAATTCCCATGAGCCCCTGCCAGAAAATGCTGGTATGGGCTCATGGGATTTGTAGTCCATGGACATCTGGAGGACCACAGGTTGACTACCCCTGCCGCAGAGCATTCAGGAATCCAATTGGATCCATAAGTCTCTGCAGGCAAGCTAAAATCTGCTCATCGCCCAACTGCGGAGGAGGTGGCAGCCTTAGCTGAGCCTTCAGGGCATCGTGGTCTGACCATGGCAGGGCATTTGTCGTGACCAGATCCACACTCAATCCCATGCCAGAAATGAGGTCCAGGGGGTGGCCTGCCTGATGGGTAGGGCCAACAACACATTTTGAGAGTCGTTGTGTCGCCATGGCTGATGATGTGCATGGCCTCTGCCTGTGACCCTGGAGATTTGCTGCCAATCTATGGAGGCAATGCTAAGTAGGCATACAGCAGATTTACATGTGTTCAAGTGTTTCAAACGGCCTCTTCTGGACCACTCCTAAGGAGCAGGAGAAACTGGCAATAAAGCTTCTTGCGCCAAAGAGACAAACCTGACTGTTTACATGTTCATTTGTGGGTTACACAGATCTATCACGTGTGCTTCTTGTGTTGCATTGACGTCTTTTTACGTTTTTTTTTTACGTTTCTTTTCCTCTGTCCAATGTGTGTAAATCGTCCAGCTGAGGACACACTTTGGCAAATCCGATAAATGCGGGATTCAATCCCAAAACTTACGCCACAATCATTTTTTAAGGTGCTAGGCAGGTGCTCCTTAATGGTTTTATTCCATCAAGAAGCACAGGCTGATACAACAAAAAAGAACGAGTTCTTTGATGACCGTCCTAAAGCATATACTTTTACTTCAAATTCTGGCATTGTTATATGGGTGTTGGTTGCTTTTGTGTTAAAAGAAAGGCCGATTCCTGGTGCTGAGAGCCAGCGTGGTCCAGTGGTTAAAAGTAGCAGACTTTAATCTGGAGAACCGGGTTTTATTTCTGAGTCCTCCATGTGCAGCCAGCTGGGTGAACTTGGGTCAATAAATTCTCTTAGAGCTGTTCTTGCAGAACATTTTTCTCAGAGCTCTCTCAACCCCACCTACCTCACAGGGTGTCTGTTGCAGGTAGAGGAAGAGGAAGTTGTTTGTGTAAGCTGCTCTGGGACTCCTTTGGTAGTGGAAAAACCTAACTTTTTTTCATTTGCTTTACATTCTTAAGGCCTAGAAACTCAATGAAAACTGTGCTGAACCAGAAGTCCAATTCTTTACTGCGTTGTGAATAACCTCTCTGCTTAAGACATGCAGACATGTGGAATCTAACTGGTTCTAATCAAAGATCTTCTGTTTGTTTCTTTTTTGCAGATGAATTAGGTAAGGACTCTGGGTTCTTGGGGCGCAAAGAGTTTCAGGTAAGGAGAAAGGCTGTGTTTAAGAGGATACCACCTTGACTTACCGATATATGTATGGATGTGTAGTAGTGATTAGTAGACCAGCATTCTGATTTGCACAGTTGCCAGCCAGTTCCTCTGGAGGGCCAGCCACAGGACAGAGAGGCCAAGGCCTTCCCTGATAAGAATATAAGAAGAGCCCTGCTGGGTCAGACCAGGGAGGGTCCATCCAGTCCAGCCTCCCGTCTCATACAGGGGCCAGCCAGTTCCCCTGGGGGGCCAGCCACAGGTCAGAGCGGCTGAGGCCTTCCCTGATAAGAATATAAGAAGAGCCCTGTTGGGTCAGAACAGGGAGGGTCCATTCAGTCCAGTATCCTATCTTGCACAGTGTCCAACCAGTTCCTCTGAATGGCCAACATAATGACCTTCATAAATAGAAGAAGAGTTGGTCCTAATATGCCACTTTTCTCTACCTGAAGAAGTCTCAAAGCGGCTTACAGTCGCCTTCCCTTTCCTCTCCCCACAACAGACACCCTGTGAGGTGGGTGAGGCTGAGAGAGCCCTGATATCACTGCTCGGTCAGAACAGCTTTATCAGCGCCGTGGCGAGCCCAAGGTCACCCAGCTGGTTGCATGTGGGGGAGTGCAGAATCGAACCCGGCATGCCAGATTGGAAGTCCGCACTCCTAACCACTACACCAAACATTAGAAGAGCCCTGCTAGGTCAGACCAGTGGTCCCTCTCATCCTGCATCTTGTCTCACACAGTGGCTGACCAGTTCCTCTGGAGGGCCAATAACAGAGCAGAGATGCCGAGGCTTTCCACTGATGTGGCCTCCTGGTTCTGCGATTCGAGGCTCAGTGCTTCTTAATGTCTGTTAGCCACTGTTACACTTTTCTATTGCAGGCCAACATGGCTGCCCTCTGAAATCAAGTTTGAACTGAGCAGGTGTTGGGGAGGGAGGCAACTGTTAGGCCCCATCCAGAAGCAAGGCAAGAGGGCTCAACTGGGCCAGAAGGTGGGACATCACATCGGTGCCCCTCATATTTTCTTGTTGCCTCAATATATGTGGATCCCAGTGGCCCTGGTCTGTCTCAAATAACTTGCCAGGACCCAGGCTGGGTAGCATCTCAAAGAGAACTTGGAGCTGACTTTCTTTCTTTCTTTCTTTCTTTCTTTCTTTCTTTCTTTCTCTCTCTCTTTCTTTCTTTCTTTCTTTCTTTCTCTCTCTCTTTCTCTCTCTCTCTCTTTCTCTCTCTCTTTCTCTCTCTCTCTCTCTCTTTCCCTCTCTCTCTCTCTCTTTCTCTCTCTCTCTCTTTCTCTTTCTCTTTCTCTCTCTCTCTCTCTCTTTCTCTCTTTCTTTCTTTCTCTCTCTCTCCCTCCCTCCCTCCCTCTTTTGCCTTCCAGAAATAATCGATGAGTTGCTGAAGGAGGACGGCTTTGAGCTGGGCTCCGCGTTACTTCCTTCCCAGGTCTCCGTGAACGGGCTGAACAACCTCATCCCCAAGCGTTCCAGTTTAGCATCCTCGACTGGGGTGTCGAGGCCCATTGAACCTCTGGGGATAAGCCTCTCACAGCTGGGCGTGGAGCCTTGTGAGACCCCCTGCTTCTCCTCCCACATCCTGCGAGACTCCGCGGCCTCCAAGCTATCTCAGAACCTCAATCACTTGACGCTGGGGCCGCAGCTGGTTCCCAGGGGGACGGCCTCTCTCCCCTTGCTTCTTAGCAGCAGGCACTCGGAGGAGGTTTCCTGGCCCTCTCCGCCTTGTGCTGTGCTGGAGGAGGTTGTCCGGTCACCTCCAAGGCTTGTGATCACAGAGCAGCCTAAACAGCGCGGGATGCGCTTTCGGTACCAGTGCGAAGGCAGGTCTGCGGGAAGCATCTTGGGTGAATACAGCACCGAGACCAACAAAACGTTGCCGGCCATTGAGGTGAGGGTGTAGGCCTCTCGGGAGGTAAGCTCTGCCCACCATTAGGGGCGAGGTTTAGAACAGAAAAATGGGATTTGGGGCTGTATCAAACGGAGTATCGTGTCCAGATCACGGGAGGTGATGGTACCACTTTACTCTGCTCTGGTTTGGCCTCACTTGGAGTGCTGTGTTCAGTTTTGGGCACCCCAGTTGAGGAGGGATGTAGAGAAACTGGAGCGTGTCCAGAGGAGGGCAACAAAGATGGTGAGGGGTTTGGAGACCAAGACATATAAAGAAAAGTTGGGGGAGCTTGGTCTGTTTAGCCTGGAGAGGAGACGACTGAGAGGGGATCTGATAACCACCTTCAAGTATTTAAAAGGGAGCCATATGGAGGATGGAGCAGAGTTGTTCTCTCTTGCCCCAGAGGGACAGACCAGAGTGAATGGGATGAAATTAATTTAAAAGAAATTCCGTCTAAACATCCGGAAGAGGTTCCTGACAGTTGGAATGGTTTCTCAGTGTAACAGGCTTCCTCGGGAGGTGGTCGGTTCTCCATCTTTGGACATTTTTAAACAGAGGCCGGATAGCCATCTGATGTAGAGGCTGATTCTGTGAAGGGTCAAGGGGGTGGCAGGTTACAGTAGATGAGTGTTAGGGTTGTGAGTGTCCTGCATTGAGCAGGGGGTTGGACTAGATGACCCATGAGGTCCCTTCCAACTCTATGATTCTGTGATCTATGATTCTATGAAATGAGGCCCATCTATCAAGATTGGGGATGGGGGGAGAGAGAGAGAGCGAGAGAACGCAAAGATTGACATGTAATGCTCTCTTTACAAATACTTGGGCGCCCAAAGCAGCCGTTTGCTCCCGCCGCGGTACAGCGCTGGCTGCGTCAGGAGCAAATGGCTGTTTCAGGTGCCAAAGTGCCTGACCCTAAGGCCGCCTCTCTGGCTATTGACTGGGCTGGTGTGATGTAACGGAACGCGCACAAACATTTCAAGTGCTTCAGGTGAACTGTTGACAAATGAACATGTAAAACACTGAAATTCTGGCCTCTCTGCCCAAAACATCAGCAAAATCTTTGCCATACTTATTTATTTATTAAGTTTAATACACCACCCTTCCCGAGGGCTTGGAATTGGTACCTGCCCCACTGAGAAATTAGAAGCTAATTGTAATACTTATTGTATGCAGAATGTTTTATCAGTGTTTTTATATATGCTGTTACCCACCCTGAGCCTTCTGGGAAGGGGGGGGGGTTAGAAATAAAATGTAATTATAAGGCAGCTGCCAGAGGTAGCACAATGCCACAGGGCCTGTCAAACGGAGCTCTTCCACCAAGGTTTTGGTGGGGCTGATGGGTGATAACATCTACTGGGACCCCCAGTTATACATTAAATGAGGAATGATGTCAATGTTCAGTAAAGTTGATGCAATGTACTGAATTTATTTTTAGAGTGTATTGTTCCTCAGATTATACTGGAACATGTATGTTGACCTACGCTGTGAACAGCCCCGAGTGGCAAAGGAGGGCAGTATCAAAAATGTAATAAATGAATTTTAAAAAATTAAAAATTCCGCTTTATGGGGAAGTGTATGGTCCGTTTGACTGGGGAAACCCGCTTAGGGAGGCCAGGGTTGGGGAGTACCCGTGTGTGCCTTTTTGGCCTGCCTTGAGTTCTCCAGACTTCTGAGGAATGTGATTGTTTTGGCTTTCCCCCCCTCCAGCTGCAGAACTTCGAGGGGAATCCGGAGGTGAAGGTGACGGCATGCTTGGTATGGAAAGACCAGCCCCACCGGATCCACCCCCACAGCCTGGTGGGGAAGGACTGCCATGATGGACTGTGTGAGGTGACGCTGAAGCCCCGGACTAACCCCAAGCACAGGTGAGCAGCGGGTTTCTTGCATGCTGTGTCAAGGGAACGTCGCTGTTAGGGCTGGCCGCTTCGGCGTCCAGAGCGGCCGTTCGCGCCTGAAGCAGCCAGCGCTGTGGCTGAAACACCCAACCCTAAGCTGTGGCTGCTGCACAAAAGGCACATTCGACTGCTCACGTTCTGCTCACGACCAAATACTTCGATTGCCTCCAGGACCATACAACTACCATCGAAACATAAACATTTAAACATTAAAAACCTTTGAAAATGTCATCTCCCATTCAAGTTCTGTTCAGCTGTGTTGTAATTGTCATAGAAACATAATTGCAGTTTTCAGTGGAAGTTTTCTGTTGGGGGGGGGAGGCGATTTGATGTTGTTGTCATTGGCCCCACCAAAAGCCTGGCAGAAGAGCTCCGTCTTGCGGGCCCTGCGGAACTTCGCCAGTTCCTACAGGGCCAAGATCTCTTCCAGGAGCTCCTTCCACCAGGTAGGGACCAGAGACACTTCCCTGGGGCCAGGGACCTCTGGCTGGTTGGTATTGTCCAAGTGTAATGCGATACAGGGAATATAGGCAGAGAGGTGGTCCCTTAGGTACACCGGGCCAGACCACGAATGGCCTTAAAGGTAAGAACTGATACATTAAACTTTTTTTAAAAAATAATTTTATTGTTTATTATTATATAAAGCATTTACAGAGAAATTGTGAAGAAAAAGCGACCAGTTGATATGGTTTGCCATCTCTTTTAACATAGATATTTAGTTCCCATCACCTATTATTCCTAATCTAGAAGTTTTTACCATTTTTCTTAGCCAAGTGATTGTTAATACATATGAGAGTATGATCTGTTATAAGAATACATTCTGTTATTATCTTAAATGATATTAGGTCAGTCTCCTTCATAAATTGGCCCTGACCCAAGAATTACTACTGCCGTCTTGTTAATGCCTATGAAATATGGTTTGTCATCCTCTTTTAGCATACATATTGACATACATATTCAATTCCCATCGCATATTAATCCTGATCTAGGAGTTATTACCATCTTTCTTAACAAAGTAGTTGTTGATACATAGGAGGGTATAATCTATTATAAGGATATATTCTATTATTGTCTTAGATGATATAAAGTCAGTTCCCTTCATATATTGGACCTGTCCTAAAAGTTACTGCTGCTATTTTTCCCACAGAAAGCCAGGAGAATACTCCATTGTTCAGCTCATCTTTCAGGTGGTCGCAGAAAATGAAATTGTGTTTTTTTCCATAGTAGAGTGTTTCTGATTGTCCTTCTGTCAGGGCCAAAGAAATCTCTTACTTGATTCTTGCTTGTAGTCGCCTTTGAGGAGGCTCTGAATCCTTTGTCAATCTGGATCTCTTCCTCTGGTCGCACAGGAATATCTCCTGATAGCTTCCTAGTTGCTGTCGCTTTTGAATAGACTCTTTTTATTTTGCTGATCCAAATCATTTCCTGCTCTGAATAGACTTCCAGGTTTTCGGTACTTTCCTTCCTTGAATCTGTTTTCCCAGGTTCTTCAAAGGTACTTTGGGTTTTTACATCTCTGGCACTCTCTCCCTCCAGTTGATTAACTTCCAGACATTGAAGTTTCACTTGATTTATTGTTAGCTGAGCTACATCATCAGCTGGTCTCTCCGGACCATGGGCTCCATCCAAAAGCTCCCCCTTAGTCCCACGAATTTCTTTTTCCAGCTTATTGACTGCTTTCAGTATCTTTGAGTTTCCTTTGCATAACAAATGGAAAAGCTGTGCCTTAGTTAATTCTTCCATAGTTCTAGGCAGTCACAAACTATAAACAGAAAGTCTCGTGAGGTCTCACGGGAGCACGAGCGATCCCAAATTATCAGTTTGTCGATCTCCGTATCAAGTCAAATTCCCCCACTGAACTTTCACCAATAAATCTTCAAAGCACTCTCTTTGTTTGGTTAATGGGTATAATTAGCTGGGAGTCTCTCACTCGGCGAAAGAAGGAATTCGCTTGTGAATTGGTTGAGGGGGGGGGGAGGAAAGAGCTTGTGGGAGAAGAAAGAGAAAAGCCAGAAAGCTTTCAATTCTTACTGTTGCAGATTCCAGCTTCTGTCAGCTTCTGCTCCTGTCGATCTGGTAAATGATGGTCTGGGAAGAATGTAAGGTCAGCTGGTCGTTTCAAGCTTGTAAAGTTGTTTGCGACAAAGATGCCATCGTGACCTTGAGCACAGGCCGCTATTAATCCGGGGAGTTCGGTCCTCCTATCTCCCCACGGATCTGTAGGACCCTCAGGATGCCGTTCCCGGTTCCTGGGGCGACCGGTGAGCAGATTTGCGTATCTGCTCAGGTCAGCCAGGTGCAGAAGCTCCTGACCCTCGGCATGGCTTAAGAGCTGAACAGAAGTCCAGCTTTTTTTTTTATCCTGATACCTTAAACTTGATCTGGAATTCAACAGGGAGCCAGTGCAGCTGCCAAAGGAGTTTCTATGAGTATTGTTGCTGTTATATTTGTATACAATCGAATGTACAGAGGAAGGAGTTCAGGGGTCATGATCTGTCCCAAATGGGGTGGGGTCAATGTTTCTTGTGCCAAAGAGATAAACCTGCCTATTCACAAATGCAATTGTGGGTTACACAGATCTATCAAATTCATCCAACTTTCCTCGCATGCTGGACAGGGAGCAGTAGCTTTCTTGCAAATGGTGGTCCCCCTTGGCAGTGATGGGCCCTAGTTAAGGGCTCCATCTGTCCACAGGATAAAACTGCCCTGGTTGAACTTGTTAGAATATGCAAGATCTGTAGTGTACATGATTCAACAGCATATGGACATTGAAGGAGATCTGTAGTTAGCCTATTCAGATTAGGAACTTCCATCCGTTTTTCAAATGATCTCCTCCTGTGTCTCAGTTGGTTCCGTTGGAGATTTCCTGCCCCTTTGAATGCACTTCCTCCCACATCGCCTCTGTAAGGATGTTAGTCGGTTAGACTGTTAGGACTATCTCCTCTCCCTTTACAAAGTCATTCTCTTCTCAATAAGAATGGGCCTACCCTCTGTTCCAAAGTGGGGCATCAGGGGGAGTGGGAATGGAGCGAAGCAATTCCTCCCTTCTCTTCCTTTTTGCCCCACTGATTCTGATGTGGTTTCCCTGGCTTTCTCGCATGCTTCCACCCTCTCTGATTGCTTGGCAGTTTTAACAACCTTGGGATCCAGTGCGTCAAGAAGAAGGATATCGAGGAATCCATTGAGAGGAAACTGCATCTTGGGATTGACCCTTTTAAAGGTGAGGATGGCCTACTAAGTGCCATGGCCAGCCTTGAGAGGCCTGGGACCGTTTCCACATTAGATATACCTTGTTTTAGCCCCGCTTTAGATTTCCTTTGGATGCTGCGAGTCGACTCTTGCCGTTCTGCTCCTGGCCTTTCCTACCCTTATTTCTTAGACTGAAAGTCGTGACCTGCTTTCTGCACTGAGTCCAACAGAGGCAGCCTCCCATCATGCTTTGCTCCCTTCCCCCTTTCAAAAAAGGTGTTTTTAATGCCACCATTCTGCGCCCTTGACTTCCTCCCTCTCCCCAGTGCCCTGAATGTCATTAAAAAAAACCCTGGCTGCTACAGGCGGGAACAGCCGCTTCGGCTGCCGAATCGCACAACCCTATAACGTTATAGCCCTGCTGTGCAAGACAGCTAGACAGTTTTTTAAAAAAACGTAGAAACAGCATTGTAACGTGATAACCCCACCTTTAAAAAAAATTCAGAATGGGAGGGGGAAGGAAGATGGCAGTGAGGAAAGGGTTGTGCCCAAATGACTCAAAATGCTGGGCATGGGGGAAAACCCGATTGCACGCATTTCCGCATCGGGCAGCCCCGAATGAGACCCCGTTAGACCCCGCTTGAAAAGATGAAATCTGGTTTTCTGGGGATTCCTTTGCTGTGGCGCAAATGAGGGGGCCATTCAGGACTGCAGCTGAAGAAGCAAATTTTAGTGCAGAAACGGACAAAAAAGTCGACCCATTAAAAATGCAAAGCAGAAGAATATTGCTAGTGCAGAAACAGTCTGGGTTTGGGGAAGGCGTGATTGGGAGTCATCTGTGTGGATCCCTGTTTCTAGGCCCTGTCTCCTGCAGCCCTACCTGCCCAGAAGAGCTCTCTTTAAAAAGTAGGTTTCAGAGATTGATTCCCTTGGAGAAAACAGTGGCTAGGGAAGCTAGATTTTATGGCCACACAGCCTTGCTGAATTCCCTCCTCCTTTTCCTGGACTTTGCCCTCCCAGGCCCCCTCCCCACAATTTTTTCAGCCACTTCAATGCCAGTGTTCTGGGAAGGAAGGCTTGCTTGGCTGCACAAGTTTGCCTCTGCTCTGTTGTGCCCGGTTTGACAACGGTTCCTCTCTCTGCACAGCCGGCTCTTTGAAGAATCACCAAGAGGTGGACATGAACGTGGTCCGGATCTGCTTCCAGGCTTCCTACCGAGATGCCATGGGAGAGATGCAGCGACTCAGCCCCGTCCTGTCGGAGCCCATCTTTGACAAGAGTGAGTGTCCAGGGGAATTTCGGGGAGGGAAAGTCAGTGGTGGCAGAGTAGCCTTTCTCAACTGTTTTGCACTGAAAAACCCGTGAAACATTCTCTAGGCCAGGGGTAGTCAAACTGCGGCCCTCCAGATGTCCATGGACTACAATTCCCAGAAGCCCCTGCCAGCGAATGCTGGCAGGGGCTTCTGGGAATTGTAGTCCATGGACCTCTGGAGGGCCACAGTTTGACTACCCCTGCTCTAGGCTTTGAGAAATATCAGAAGTGATATCAGCAAGCCACACCTCCCTGGCACGCCCTCAGAAGTGACATCACCAGACACTCCCACGAGATCCCTCCTCAGGAGCGATACTGTTTACATGGATGTAGTGTCCATGACACATTGTACCATATACTTCTGGTGTGTCCTAAGTCTGAAGTATATTGTCGCCCCTTAGCTAATTATCTGAAGAAATTGAAATTCAGCTGTGTTAATGAGAAAAATTGGATTAAAATGATACTAAATGTGAGGGACAGCAACTATTATAAAAGTAGCAAAGTTTTTGCTGGCAATTTTAAATGAAAATCTTTTTACAATGGATTTTACATCTGGAACTGTTTGAAATTTTCGTTTTATTTTATGCCAATAAAGGTACTCTGAATCTGAATCCCATGAGATGTGAGATCTTGCTCCGTGCCCCCCCTCCCCCCCCCAACGCAGTTAAGTTGAAATGAGAGTATTTTCCTCTCCGGACTCCAGTCGAATTAATTAACATTCACCCATCGAGGAATCACTTCTGGAGCCATCAAGAACCCCAGGGTTTCATGAAACCCCTGCTGAGAAAGTCTGCAGGAGAGAAATATAATGGGAGAAACCAAAGGCAAAACCCAGCAAAGCTGGACGGTGGGATTCTAGGGATCTACCAGATCCAGTGTTCTTGCTGGACGGTGGCCAAAAAGGTACCCAAGGAATGCTGATATACAATGTGAGCCAGAATCAGGTTGGTAGTGAAGGAAAGGAACTCTGTACAGGCTTAGGTGTGTTCCCCACCACCGCCACCCGTGGTGAGTCCTGATGTTGGCAATGAGTTTTGGGGCTCACCGCTGGAACACTCTCACCTCAGTTTAAATCTTTGGGACAACAAAACCAGGCTTTTTTAGAGACTGAGACCAAAGGGCGCATCCCCGTGTGCTAAATTATTCAGTTTCTGTCCACTCTGTTTGCAAGCCGGTGTTGCCGTCTTGCACTGTAAAATCCATTTGCAAAATGTGTCAGAAGTGGATTGGAAGTGCATTATTTAGCATGTGTGGAAGCACCCGAATGCTGGCGATTTTAAAACACATGGACTTCACCCATCACCACGCTGAGTTAATTTGGCAGGAGGTAGCAACATATCAATAGTTTTATCTGCACTTCAGATATTTTTCTTCAGTGTGCATTGTCAGTTGTCAGTATTGTAAAGGCCACGCAGGGCTCCAGGACTTACACAACCCCACCAACTTTCTGAAAAGCTCACTAGACACCAGGGGAAGTGGGCACCATGGTGTCCATGGGCGCCATGTTGAAGAACTCTGTTCTGCTTGAATGTTAATTTTCTAACTTCTTTGGAGGGGAACACCATGCAAGCTAAAACCCTGGTTGTAGTGTAGATGTGCCCTGAGCAGAGAATCATGATTTCCTCTGGAGGAGGTCCCTTTTTCCCCATCTGTACCCTGTAACTGGATTATTCTTCCTGCTTTCTCTGTTTAAATTAGCCAGTTGGTTAAGCTGCCTACAGTAAGGGGTGGGTTGCCAGGCACAGTTCTGTGGGGAAAAAGTTCCAGCATTCAGGCCATCACAGATGAAAACCCCTCTCTAAAACAGGTAACCATTTCACCTTTGTTGGTGGAACATCTTAACTGCTCCAGAGAGGGGTATTTGGTGTCCATGTGTGAGTGAGTGAGAGAGAAATAAAAGGATGAAGAAGAATCTATTATGGCTCAAACACAGCCAGTTTTTGACACCATGTACATTGGTGTGTGCAGAATCCACAAACACGTCAGAGCTGAAAATCTACCGGATGAATAAGGAGTACGGATCCTGTGCAGGTGGAGAGGAACTCTATTTGCTGTGCGACAAAGTCCAGAAAGGTAAGCCATGTACCCTACCTGTTTGCCTATTGTTAGTCTTAGAAGGGTAAACATTGTGTGAGGATGGGGTTAAAGTTAGCCTCCAAGGTGATCTCTGTGGGTCCTGTCAGAATGGCTGTGGAGAGAAGGAACTTGGTCAGATCTCCCCCTCTATGGACACAGACCCCAAATCTCTTGGGATTTTGTCAGGTTGGAGTTGGCCACCTTATTTATGCTGTTTCTCTATGATAAGGAGCTGTCGTGACCCACAGAATGCTCACCCAGAAGTTTACCCAACAGAGCGAAGTCCACGAGCAATAAGGCACTTGATCCAAGTTGAACAAAGATTTATTCAAGGCGTGAGCTTTCGAGTGCAAGCTCTCTTCGTCAGACTATGAACTGACCATCATAACAGTAGGAATATATAAGCAAAAGTTAATCCTGTTACATGAGTAAACTGTGTCACAGCATCTCAACGCAGCCACTTGATAACTCCCTGCCAAACCAGCAATCAGACCTTTCGAACCCATTTGAAGTTCACAAAGACATGATTGGCTGGTTTGGCAGGGAGTCATCATGTGGCTGCGTTGAGATGCTGTGACACAGTTTACTAATGCAACAGGATTCACTTTTGCTTATATATTCCTACTGTTATGATGGTCAGTTCATAGTCTAAAGAAGAGTGCTTGCCCTCGAAAGCTCACTCCCTGAATAAATCTTAGTTGGTCTTAAAGGTGCTGCTGGAGTCTGATTCTATTGTGCTACTTCAGACCAACACGGCTACTCATTTGAATGAATCCAAGTTGGTTTATCACAGCAGTTCTTAACCGCTGCCGCTCCATGACCCCTATAGCAGGTTCATCACAGCAAGGAAATTGATGAAGATAATTTGAACAAAAGACCCACAGGGCTATCTACAGGGTTACGCTCCTGCCCCGATGATCAGGCAGGAAACCAGGTTCTCCAGAGACAGTGTTTGAACTCAGAGGTGCGAATACTGTTGACAGCCACTATCTTCCCAGATGCCTTTCTACATCTAGCTGCTACAAGGGTTGTTTAACAGGTCAAAGGGGAACACAGCGATACTGCTCACCTTTTGCAGCAAAGTAAAGCCTAAGCAGGAAAGAAGGGGAGGGGTGAAAAGGAGGAACCCACCACCAGCCCCAGACAAACACCTTTGATTGACATGGGGACATGACAGGAACATAGAGAATGTGACATCCGTACCGGGTGGAGTTTTGAAAGATGGGACCCAACTGCTGGATGACAGTCTAGGTATCTCAGCATGGTGAAAGTGGTTGAAAGCGGCAGCTTTTAATTTGGCGAGCTGGGTTTGATCTCCCACTCCTCCACAAGCCAGCTGAGTTCCCTTGGGTTCGTCACAGCCCTGATAGTGTAGAGCAGGGGTAGTCAAACTGCGGCCCTCCAGATGTCCATGGACTACAATTCCCAGGAGCCCCCTGCCAGCGAATGCTGGCAGGGGGCTCCTGGGAATTGTAGTCCATGGACATCTGGAGGGCCGCAGTTTGACTACCCCTGGTGTAGAGAAAAGCGGCATATAAGAACCAGCTCTTCTTTTTTAACCGGATGATGCTCTAGCAACTACTTCAGTCTTTTCAGTGACATCACTTCTGGGTGGAGTTTTGGAGGCTGTGACATTTTCGTCATCCCAACTACTCTCGGGTCATTACCACAAAAATTGGGGAAATTCCTGGAGCATCAAAAGTGACAGCATCTTTTCCACTCTTTTTTCTACTTCATCTGAAATGGCTGAGGATGGGGATGAGAAAGGGCCACAGTTAGTGGGCACACGGCAATCCTGCTTAGCCCTGCTTCTGTCTCTGGATTGGACTCTCCTTACCTCCTGGGGTCACAGTTGAGGGCTAATCCGTACAAAATGCCATTTGAATGAATAGTAACAGGTTCCACTATGCAGTCTGCCTGGAAACTTTATTTTACCTGTTCTGGGTATCTTTGCTTGTGCTGCTCATCAGCTGACAAAAATGGCCACCCTTGCATTTCCCTCCATGCTACAGACTTCCTTGCTGGCCAAACGTATGCTCCACGCCAGGGTTGCATGCTCCAGCAAGCAGCAAAGTCCGAGGTGGCCAACGCAGCGGCACAGAGGGCACTGCGCCCCCTCCCCTCTATACCACGGCGCTGGCCGCCTCGGGCCTCAGGGCCCGCCAAAGCGTGCCGGAGTGCGCAACTCTCCTGAACCCCGTTTCTCTTTTGCCCATGCAGAAGATATCTCCGTAGTCTTCCAGAAGGACTCCTGGGAAGCCAAGGCTGATTTTTCCCAGGCTGATGTTCACCGCCAGGTTGCCATTGTCTTCAAGACCCCGCCCTACCAGCACCTCGACATCATGGAACCGGTGGAAGTGGAGGTGTCCCTGCGGCGTCTGACGGACAGTGTTTCCAGCGACTCCGTCAATTTCCTGTACTTGCCAAAGGACAATGGTAAATCCTGCCCCCTCGTCACCCAACCCAATGGTCCCATTGGCTGGCAGGGTTTAAATATGCAACCGTGATGCACAGCACTTGCTGCCTAAAGAATAAATAGCAAGTGAGGGCAAGTGAGTGGGCGGGGCAAATGAGCGGGCGGGGCAAGCAAGCAGGTTGCCCCACCTCTTACTGCACTCACACGGGGGAGCATTTGGCCCAGTGTGCCTCATCCACCCCCGATCTGTGCTCCTGCATGAGAGCTGGGGCAGTGAAGTTCCCAGTGCATAAACGTTCAAAGAATTGCAAAATAGAGTTAATGGAGCCTGCTGTAAGGAGCTTATGTCTCAAATCTTGCATTTGGGGGGGGAATTTATCACTTGCTCAATCTGAGGGATCAAGATTGGAGCCCAAGTTAATTTTCTAAAATTCAGGGGATAGTCTAGAGTTACAGAGTCTACCTTTGAATAGGAGTCCATCAAACCTATCTTAACGGAGAGAATTAGAGGCATGTGGTCACTTTCTGTTCGACTGCCAACTACAAAGTTGCTGATCCGACTCACAAGGGACCAGGAGACACAAACGAAACCGATGACCCATCGTCGTGCCTCTGCAATGGGCTAGCTCGCCCCCTCCTCACGGCAAGGAATGCGCTGTTGTTAGTGGCGAAGCCAGCAGGTGCTGATGTTTGTAATCTATGAATGAAAACCACTTTCTTGCACATTTTTTCTACATTTTGTCCAACAGTTTTGAAATTTAACACAAAGAATTGCATATTTTAAGACTACGAAACGTTTTTTCTTAGATTTTTTAATTATCGATTGCATATTTTATAATTGTTCTTTTTCTTAAAAGAACCATCTTAGCCAGATTTGATTTTTGTCTTAATATTTTGGAAATAGTCTTCTGTGTAAAGAGCTATCTCAGCCCGCTGTGTTCCTTTTACTTCAAATTAAAATGTACTTGTTTTTGCCTCAAATGGTTTTTTGATCGCTTGAATTTCCACCATCTGGCCAACTCCATGGTTAGTTCACCACCTGGAGGTTGGCATTTCCTGTTCTCCAAGGGTGCAGGATTTTGGTGGCACGCATGCTTGCGATTTGTGCTGATAAGCCTGGTTGCCTCTCTCTGCAGATACATACCGAGTGAACAAGAAGCGGAAACAAGGCATGCCGGATGTCTTGGAGGAGCTCTCTGGACCAGGTTGGTGCCTGTTGCCCTGCCCAAGAAAATAGTTCTAGAGTTAGTTTTTGTTCCATCCATCTGTCCTCGAGGGGGGCCAGGTTCCTGGGGCCAGCCAGGGAACCCCTGCTTTCCTGCAACATCTTGCCCCCCCCCCCGCCATTTACCCCAAGCTGGAAGAACTGTGAGAATTTACCTGGCTTGCTGAGGTCACCTGGAAGTGTCATGGGCACATTGGGAGGGTAACACTCTAGTTTTGGTGCAAAACTCTATGATTAGAAGCATATTCTACTAGAGAGTTTTGCCCAAAAGCTGGAGCAGCTCCCTCTTCCCCCAACTTCCAGGTGGCATCAGCGCGTCAGGTTAATTTCCAGAGTCCTTCCAGCTTTGCAGTAAGCTCCTGGAACGCAACCCTCATCCCCCTCTAGCAGCGCCCTACTGAACTCTGTGGCTCTGAAGGTTTCCTTGTGGTTTTTGCCTCGCCAGATCCTCACGGGATTGAAGCAAAGAGGAAGAAGAAGAAGCCTGGCTACATGGACCATTTCAGCTTGAGCCCATCAGCAGGTCAGTCAAGCAAGACTAGGCTGAAGCCTGCCTCAATTGTAGCCAATTTGCCAGATGCAGTCTGGGAAACTCCTGGCGATTTGGGAATGGGGTCTGGGGAGGACAGGGACCTCAGCAGGGTGCAATGCCACAGGATCCACCTTCCAAAGCATCCCTTTTCTAAGGTGACCAGATGGTGGTGGACCTAAAGCAGGACACTGGGGGCGGGGGAGGAGGGGGCCCTGGCCGCCTATGGCCTTAAAGGTAATTATCAGAACTTTTAGCCTGATCTAGAATTCGACTGGTAGCCATTACAGTTGATGGAGGATGGGCCGAATGTGGGACCTCCACAGTGTTGCTGTGAGGATCCTGGCCGCTGCATTTTAGATCAGCTGTAGTTTCCGGATCAAAGTTGAGGACAGGCCTCTGTAGCATGAGTTGCAGAAGACCAGTCTAGAGGTGACCGTCGCATGGACCACTGTGGCTAGGTGTTCCAGAGACAGGTAGGGCACTAGTGGTTTGGCTTGGCGGAGGTGGTAAAACGCCAGCCGCGCTACCTTTGTGACCTCCATTGTGATTGAAAGCTTCCAGAATCACGGCCAGGTTCTTGGGGGAGTGAGACGTTGAGAGCTGCACACCATCCAGGGTCTAATGGGCAAGTGGTTGGCCTTGCTGCTGTTGCCATCCTGTCCACTTCAGTCAGTGTGAGTCGTCTGAATTACTCAGCGTTATCTCCAAAGAGGGCCAAGGGGCCTCTAGTCCACTTTCTGTATCTAAGGTTGGAGGGAGGTCATGGCGAAGTGTCGAGATTTTGTCTGGAAAATGCCTCGCAAATGCCTCACAGCAGATGTCCAATTGACTACTGTTTTGGTGCCCCTCCGCCAGGGCAGTGAGAGATCGAATTATCCTGAACAATTCTGCGGGGCATGAGGTTGCAGACGCGATGGTAGCCGAGTAAAAATTGCATTTCACTGACTTCACCACCATCTCATAGGCCTTCATCTGCATTCTATAAGATGTTCTCAATTCTTCATTCTCACTTCTCCAAACTCGCTCTAGTCGTCTCAGTTCCCATTTCTTGCCATGAAACTCTTCGGCGTACCAAGGGGTCCCACTTGAGATGGGGGCGGAGAGGACATTGGGGATGGTGGCCAGCATTCTGTCATGCCAGTCACTGACTGGTCCATTTAGAGAAGTGCCAGGAGCCATCGGGTCCTGCAGAGCATTTGGATCCATAATTCTCAGCGGGCGAGCTGAAATATGCTCGGTGTCCAACTGAGGAGGGAATGGAAGTCTTATCCGAGTCTTCAGGGCATAGTGCTCTGACCATGACACGGTAGTTGCCACAACTAGATCTACATTCAGGATGTGGCCTGCTTGGTGGGCGGGGTCAACAACGAATTGTGAGAGCCCTAGTGTCACCATGGTTGACAGCCCGTTTCTAGAGGACGGCAGTTCACTATGGACATTAAAGTCGCCCAGAACTAACATTCTGGGAAACTGTAGCGTCCAGGCTGCCACCACCTCCAGCAGGGCTGGCAGGGTTAGGGTTGATCCTGCAGGAGTGTTTGGAATTCTGACACAACCTCTAGTGGGTTCAGCTACAAAATGGCTGCGGCAGGAAGTAGAGCCGATCACAAAATGGCTACTGCAGCTTACCTTCAGGAACAGAGAAGATCCACGGGTTTTGGTTGCGACTGCTGCTAAAGTAACGTCTTTCAAAATCTGTACTGCTAATCAAATCTCCAGTGGCCAAACAGAAGCCTTGTTGGGTAAAAGCCCCTCCTGGCCCTGCCAACTTTCTAAAAATGCTTGGTGAACACCTAGAAAGGTGTTGGTGGGTGCTACAGTGCCCCTGGCCACCATGTTGGGGACCCTCGTATTAGTTGTTCTAGAGTTCAAGAGGAATTCTGGGTTAAAAAATTGGAGGTGGAATCTTTACCAGCGAGGGCTGTCTTATTTGGAGAGCGGGCTTTGAGATCTCAGCAGAGCAAGAGGTAGTAATGCCATTGTTCTGGTTGCAGCTGGCCCCATGACCCACCTGGAAGATGGAAATTTCCTGTCCAGCTTGGAGAACATCACACTGCCCCAGCCCTTCGAGGACTACGGCCTGCTTCCTGACTTTGCTTCTTATGCCAGCCCCAGCTTGAGTGACGTCCTGCTGTCCTGCACTCCTGACTTCCCAGACGGGACAGACCCCGAGTTCCTCTCAGACTCTTTCGCTCTCCACTCGAGCATCTCCGCTCCTCTCCCGCCCTCCAGGGAGAGCGACCCAGACGGCACAGCAGGCTTGGTGGGAAGTAGCTTGTTTCCCAGCCAGTTCAAAGAGGCTGAAGCATTGGCGGAAATGGAGGCCCGACTGAAGGCGGCAAATGCTGCACTGAACATGTGAAGGACGGTGGCCCGCCCGAGCCTCTCCATGAAGGGGCCTAGCGCTCCACTTTGAACCCTAGAGAGACCGAGGCTGTCTTCCCTGCTGGGGATCTGAAGGGAAGAATTTGGCTGTGGTCTGCAGGCGGGACTCTTGAGGCCTTCCCTAGGGGGACACAGGCAAAATACAAATAAGAAGGACAAATTGCACTACTCATTCAGTGGGAGGCGAGAGGCGTTACCTGCAAGGTCAGACCAGGGCAAGCCCTCATATTGTCTCCTGGTCTGTCTTCCTCGATTTTCCCCATCTGCACAATGGGCCAGTCTGGGCCAAACGCTGACCTTGCAGGAGGAACAGAGATCGCCCCTATCTCCACCACAGGTTTCGCATTTCTCCACCTGAACTCTTCGCAAGAGCAAACATGGGGGCCTGGTGCTCCCCAACTCATTCTGCTCCAGTCCCATCCCTGGGAAGTTTCATTCCTTTAGTTATTATGCCTTTGAACTCTGCGGAGGTCTTAGCAAGCTGCTTGCCCAGCTAGGCTTTTTCTCATCCTCTTTGAGTTTGACAGCCCATTGCCTCTTTCAAAGTCTTCACATTGGAGACCTTTCAAAAGGATTGAAATATTTAATGCACAATTAACTTTTTTTGTTCTCTAGTGCCAAATTTTCCTCTCTCGTTTTGTATGCCCCCCCCATAAGGACATGGCAGTTTTTACCACTTTTAAACTATTCGGGGGTACTTGTGAGAGAATCTGATGTTGTGGGGGTGGGGGAGGTTGTTGTTGTGTGCACAACCAAAGAGCAGGAAGCATTATGAGTGTAGGGGAGAGAAAGAGATGAGACAATTTTATTTGGGGTTATTATAAGGACTATAAACTTTGTTCCCCTACAGCAGGGGTGGCCAAACTGCAGCTCTGCAGATGTCCATGGACTACAAGTTCTAATGAGCCCCTTCCATGCTGGCAGGGGATCATGGGAATTGTAGTCCACAGATATCTGGAGAGCCCAGTTTGGCTACCTTGGCCCTAGAGGGACTGCATGGCCTTAGGAGATACGCATTGGAGCTGAAAAGAAATCTTGTACACAAATGAAATGTGCTCATCTGGGGGCTTTGTTTCAGAAAGCACTATTCAGGCCTCAGAAATGTCAACCTGCTGATCAGCAGGAATCCTCCCAAGGTGCTTGTGGGTGCAGGGTTTGTTCATATGCTGCTCATCCTATGTGGTCTTAAACCGGACTGAAGTTACAGGGCCGCCAAAGGTAGCTGGTAGCTGCAATCACAGGCCTGCGAATTGCCTTGCACCCTTTTTCTTTCTCTTCTAAATCGAGGCATCTGGTGAGGATTCTCCTTTCGGGACATTTCTACCAGAGGCCAAATCTTAGACATTGCCACCGATTCCCCCCCTGAGATTTAAAAGGCACAGCTCTTGGGCACATTGCACTCTCTGTTGAACAGGACTTACCAATTTCTCTCTTGCTTTGCATTAACACAAGCTGGCGATGGCAAAAAGCTTTATTCAGAATGAGTTCCTAGGTATAAAACCTCATTTTCGTATTTTACTTCCTCAGTAAACTTATTTCTCAATTGGTTTTTTTTCAGGGATACAAACAAAGTCTTCAATCCACTACCTAATTCTTATATTTTGTTTACCTTATACTTTATATTTTAAGCCATATAATTGGGGTCTATTAGTATCAAAGGTCCATAAAGGTTATAACTATCTTATAACTATCTTGTATCCCTGAAAAAAAAAACAATTAAGAAATAAGTTTACTGAGGAAGTAAAATACGAAAACGAGGCTTTATACCTAGGTATTAGTTCTGAATAAAGCTTTTTGCCATCGCCAGCTTGGAAATTTCTTTGTTTATTCATCTTCGGCTGTCGGGTCGTCTCTGCTTGCAGTAACACAAGGCAAAAACAAGACCTCTGTACCGAATAAAGGATTATAGCGTGATGAGGAATCGTTCAGCATTCAGGGCCTGGAAATATCAAGCTCCCTGTATTTTGGAATATGGCTAATGTTGGACAGACTGTGAGCCGGGTACACCTCCCCCTCCATAGAGAGTATTTTTTATTGATTCTCACTGTCTTTCAGCCATACAACCTGTTTTGAGTGCCAAGGTTCATCCCCTGGAAAGATGTGAAACAATAAATAAAGCTGGCAGTACCTCTGAACGTGTCCAGAGTTAATCTTCTTTCCTTTGTGATCACGACAACCCACCTCTGAGTTCAAGGGCAGAGATCCTGGGTCAAAGGGTGTTGAGTGTTGGTGACTCTCTTTCTAAGGTGCGGCAGGCTACCTCTATAAAATGCACAGAGTGCGTCTCTGGTGGGTGGGCTGTGTGCAGCCATCAGGGGGTTCCAATATAAACATGGCACCTTTTAGTACCATGCTGTTGCAAGAGAAAAGAACAAGAGCCCAGAAGCACCTTGACTAACAAAATTTGTGGCAGCTTTTGCAAGTCACTCTTCTACATCTTCAGATCTTCACAAAAGTTCATACCTTGTTGCCAATTTTAAGGCGCTACTGCACTCTTGCTCATTTCTATGGCCACACTCCGAGGTTGGGGAGGTATCTGACATTAAAAACATGTCTCAGCCTTTCTTTGGATAAATCGTTTGCCTAGTGGGCAGACAGTAAGTACACACACATATATATTTTGTTAGTCTCTTGTGCTCCTGGGCTCTTGCTCTCCCCCCCCTACAGAAATAGTAACACATCTTGAAGAAGAAGAAGAAGAGTTGGTTCTTATATGCCGCTTTTCCCTACCCGAAGGAGGCTCAAAGCGGCTTCCAATCCCCTTCCCTTTCCTCTCCCCACAACAGACACCCTGTGAGGTGGGTGAGGCTGAGAGAGCCCTGATATCACTGCTCGGTCAGAACAGTTTTATCTGTGCCGTGGCGAGCCCAAGGTCACCCAGCTGGCTGCATGTGGGGGAGCGCAGAATCGAACCCAGCTTGCCAGATTAGAAGTCCGCGCTCCTAATCACTACACCAAACTGGCTCTCAGCAGCAAAGAATGAAGACATGGTGTCTCCTGAAAGCTCCTCCCCTGCCTCTGGTTGTGTTAGTTTTTAAGGTGCTCTTGAACTCTCATTCTTTGCTGCTGTTGCAGGCAGACTAAAAGGCCTGCCCATCTTGAAGAAGTGAACAGGGACTCCTGAAAGCTCCTCCCCTGCTAACAATCTGGTTAGTTCTTAAAGTGTGGCTGGACTTTTTCCTGCTGTATGGGACAAGTGTCTTCATCTTCCTGTGTCTTTTCCCATCTTTCCAATGCAGTAATGTGAGAAATAAAATTTACCTTTATTATTACAAACATTGTTGATATAGATACTTTTTTGAATTTTATTGTATGGTGCCCTTTTGAAATACCTTTGCAAAGCTGGCGACAGAATGGTGCTGTCCTTGAGCTAAATCAAGCTGCTGAGTGACGCCCTACGAATCAGAGTTGACTTCCTTCCCCTTCCCCCTCCCTATCCGCACTGGTGCCTCTTGGTCCCCTTGTTGGAGCTCTCAGCCCCCCCCTCCCCCCCGTGGACTGTTGGCTGATTTGGGGGCAACAAAACAACCCCCTCCCCCAAATCAAGATGGGAAGAGAAATTAAAGTCCCCACTGAAGAGGCTGGGCAACTCCTGGAGGTTTGGGGACGTCAATGGGGTACAATTAGGGTTGATAAAGCTCCCATTCTCTCCCAGGGAACCGATCTCTGTCATCTGGAGATGAGCTGGAATTCCGAGGGATCCCCAGGGCCCACCTGGAAGCTGGCATCCTTAGTGGCAATGCTAGAGACTCACTGCTCCCAAGCTCCAATTCCCTCCAGGGGAACTGATCTCTGAATCATAGAATCATAGAATTGGAAAGGGCTTCCTGGGTCATCTAGTCCAACCCCCTGCACTATGCAGGACACTCACAACCCTCTCGCTCACCCACTGTAACCTGCCACCCCCTTGACCCTTCACAGAATCAGCCTCTCAGATGGCTATCTAGCCTCTGTTTAAAGATTTCCAAAGATGCAGAACCCACCACCTCCTGAGGAAGCCTGTGCCACTGAGGAACCACTCTGTCAGGAACTTCTTCCGGATGTTTAGACGGAATTTCTTTTGAATTAATTTCATCCCATTGGTTCTGGTCCGCAAGAGAAAACAACTCTGCTCCATCCTCCATATGGCAGCCTTTTAAATACTTGAAGATGGTTATCAGATCCCCTCTCAGTCGTCTCCTCTCCAGGATAAACAGACCAAGCTCCCCCAGCCTTTCCTCATACATCTTGGTCTCCAAACCCCTCACCATCTTTGTTGCCCTCCTGTGGACACGCTCCAGTTTGTCTACATCCCTGTTGTCTGGAGATGAGTTGGAATTCCAGGGGATCCCCAGGGCCCACCTGGAGGTTGGCATCCCTAGTACCAATGCTAGAGACTCCCCCCCCCCCCCCCTCCAAAGGTCCCATTCTCTCCAGGGAAAATGATCTCTGTAGTCTGGAGATGAGCTGTTATTCCGGGGGATCCCCTGGGCCCACCTAATTCCGGATCAGAGTAGCTTCTGCGCCTGCGCCATCCGTGGTGCCGCGCTCTTTCTCCACTCACCCCTAGGGGGCCCCTCTCCGCCCAGACAATCGGAGGGAACAGAGTGGCTTCGGGGAGGCGCGCTTTGATTGGTCGGTGCGTCGATGTCACGCGGCCTCCGCTGATCCAATGGGCCGCAAGGAGAGGGTTTCACCGTCCCTCCGATCGCGGCCGTTTCCGGTTCCGGTGCAGAAGCGGCGACTGCTTGGGCTGGCGAGGTATGGCCTCCCCGTCCTCTGACGCGCGGACCGGGCGGGTGGTTGTCATTCGAGGCCGGGGCGGCGGGGCCTAGTGGGGGAGAGAATGGGTCTAGAGGCCCTTGTGGGGGCTTGTTGCCCCACGGGGGGGAGGGATGTGGAGGGGGGTCTTGGGCAATGCTGCCTGCAGGGTTCTTAGCCCCTTGAAATACAGGAGACGCAGGTTTGGAGGGGAATCTGAATTCCCCCTCCATCACACACCCCTCCAGAACCCACGCTTAATATCTTCAACAGCGAAATTCCAGCCCAGGAGCGCGTTAGAGACTAGCAAGTTTTTTTTTTTAGAAAATCAAAACTCCCCTGATCAGAGAACAGAGATTTGGCTCTCGAAAGTGTATACCCGTCCTCCCCAATCTCATTGACGTGTAAAGTGCTACTGGGCTCAAATCAAGCAGAACAGACTTTGAATCCAATGGCACCTTGAAGACCAACCGAGCTGGATTCCTTGTATAAGCTTTTTTCTCCATTCTTCAGATAGAAGAATTAGTTTTTATGCCCCGCTTCTCACTACCAGAATGAGTCTCAAAGTGTCTTGCAATCGCCTTCCTTTCTTCCCATAATAGACACACTATGAGATGGGTGGGGCTGAGAACTGTGGCAGGACTGCTCTGTGAGCATAGCATCATCAGGACTGTGATTAGCCCAAGTTCACCCAGCTTCCTGCATATGGAGGAGGAGTAGAGAATCAAACACGGCTCACCAGATCAGAAGCCATCACTCTTAACTACTGCACCAAGAAGAGGTTTTTTTGTACCTTGCTTTTCTCAAACCGCTTTCCCCTCAAACCGCTCATCTCCAGACTTCCGGTCACCTTCCCTTCTTCTCCCCACGACAGATACCCTGTGAGGTAGGGGAGAGCTCTTACAAGACTGCTTTGTGAGAACAGAGTTATCAGGACTGTGACTAGTCCAAGGTCACCCAACTGCCTGCATGTGGAAGAGCAGGGAATCAAATCAGAAGCTGCCACTCTTAACCACTACATCAAGATACAATGGCATTGAAGTCACTGACTCTGAAGAAGTATGCAAACACACAAAAGCTTATACTAGGAATCAAACTTGGTTGCTCTTACAGGTGCCGCTGGACTGAAGCCCTTTCTGCTGCAGACAGATTCAGCTATGCTTTGAACCTACCTTCATAGTTTAAAATACTCAACTTTGATCTTCTGTGATAAGGGAGGTTGTTATTTTTTTAAAAAGATGTTGTGGACTAGCACCCCTGAGATGTATTTGAGAGTTCTTTAAGCCTGGTGTTGGAAGATTTGTAGAGTGAAAGCAGTGGGGGGATGCTAACTGGGGAAGCTGAGCAGTTATCCTGGAGATTTTTTGCCACAGTTGCATGCCTGAAATATAGAGGAGCTGCTTTTGTTTTGTTTTTTACCCCGGTTTTAACTGCCCGAAGGAGTCTCAAAGCAGTTTACAATCACCTTCCCTTCCTCTCCCCACAACAGACACCGTGTGAGGGAGGTGGGGCTGAAAGAGCTCAGAGAGAAGGAACTGACCCAAGGTTACCCAGCTGGCTGCATGTGGAGGAAGAGTGGGGAATACAACCCAGTTCTTCGGATTAGAGGGCACTGCTCTTAACCACTACGCCATGCTGGCTGTCTTGACTGTGAGGCTGAGGCACTGATATTATCACTTGTGGGTCTGTAAGTGAATGTTCCTTTTTGTACCTTTGTCTGCAATAGTCCACTATGGTGAGTATGTGGCAGAATATAATGTATTGTTTTTAAAAGACTGATATTGTTGTTGGGTCCATAAACAGGAATATTAATGTATCAGTGTGTGTGTGTATACTGATACATTAATATTGCTGTATTGCTATATATTGCTATATATATATAATATAAGAGTCAGTTGTGGCGCAGGGTGGTAAGGCAGCCGACATGCTGTCTGAAGCTCTGACCATGAGGCTGGGAGTTCAATCCCAGCAACCGGCTCAAGGTTGACTCAGCCTTCCATCCTTCTGAGGTCGTTAAAATGGTAATGACTGGGGAAGGGAATGGCAAACCACCCTGTATTGAGTCTGCCAGGAAAACACTAGAGGGCGTCACCCCAAGGGTCAGACATGATTTGGTGCTTGCACAGGGGCTACCTATACCTATATATAATGTATTTATTTAAACAGGTTTGTCATATATTATTATATATGGTATTTCCTTTTCTATGTATTCTCTTAAAATAAAAAAGCTTATATATATATTTTCCGATTAGTTATAGCATTATGTGCAGTAATCCTTGGTAGATAATTTTCCAAATATGTGGCAGAACAGAACTCGTATTTATGAAAGGATTATTTTCTCTCTTTTTGCAGAACGTTTCTTATTCTATTTTAATACAGCTGGCTGTACTTATGTGTGTAATGTAAGCCTGTAAATACCTTAATAATGGTGTTTACTAAGTATTCCTGCATCGCTGCTCCTTAGGAAATTCTCTTTATTCCCTTGCTTTGTCGTGGGGATTGAAAACTGCCATGGTGGTAGCTTCCCAGTTAAGGTTCCTTTAAATCTTTCTCGAGCGGGATCTGCCAGTATTCTTTTGAGCTGTGGAGAAAGAGGCAGGCTATTCATCTCCTTTCTAGTACCTTTTTCTCACTCTGAGCATGGGAAAGCAGTGGCTTCCTGTCCCAAAACCTAAGGGATACTGAAAAACCTGAGGGGACACGGAGGTCAGGAGGAATGGGATTCTTCTCATTTAAGATGCATCGGAATTAGTCATCTGGCCGCCGCTTGCTGTGGAAAACTGCTGTTTCATCTTGTCAGCAGAATCTGAAAGGCCCCTATGCCTCTAATGCGGAGTTTGCACTCTCACACCCCGCCTCTCTTATCTGCCAGTCGCAAAGAGGGTTTTAAAATGTGTTGTCTGAGCATGCGCGCCTTTAGCCTCTTGAGCTGATTTTGGATGCCTTTTTACTGCAATCCCAGGTGCTTTGGTAGAGTCATCCCCCCTCCTACCTACCTCTCCTGAGAAATTCAGAAAGATGAGAAATGGGGTAAAGCTTCTGGTTTCCAAAGGGGGTTGGTGCTGCATGGCAGTTGAAGAATGAGCCTTGTAAAGATCCTGGAGTAGGGATCAGAAGCTGGAGGCACCTCAACCAAATCTGCCCCCCTGTCATAGCTGGCTTTCAGCAGCTGACTTAGATAGCAAGAAGGTGGAGCAGCTCGACTGGCAGGACGGTTTGGGCGGACCCTCATTACTCAGTCCTCACCAAAAGGTATTGCTGGTATTATGGAAAATCTCTTAGAGCAGGGGTGGCCAAACTGAGGTTTCCCAGATGTCTATGGACCACAAGTTCCATGAGCCCCTGCCAGCAGTCTTAGAGGGAAGCAGTCTTAGAGGGAAGCGCCACCCCAGGTGTCCATTACTTTTCCGGACCCCCCCCCCCCTTTACAACATGTAAGAGCATACGAAGAGCCTTGATGAATCATCCTGATGGATCGCATATGTCAACCGGTTTGTCTGGAGGTCCAGCAGCAGGGCATAGAGGTCGAGGCCTTCCCCTGAGGTTGCCTTGTGGCCATGGTATTCAGAAGCTTAGTACCTCTGAACATTGACGTTCCTCTAATTCATCAGGGCTAGTAGCTGCTGTTAGACCTTTCCTCCATGATTCTAGCTAGTCCCGTTTTAAAAGTAGACAGAGTAGGGATGTGAAGATTTGGGAGCAGGAAAATGTCTCTTGGATGTGTTTCTCCTCCCCCCAAGGAACAGAGGACAAGAGAACAAAACTTGAGAGCCAGCATGATCTAGTGGTTAAGAGCAGTGAACTCAAATCTGGAGAACTGGCCTTGATTCCCAACTCCTCTGCGAGTTGCATCCTGTTGGGTCAGCTTGGGCCAGACACAGTTCTCTCAGAGCTTTCACAGCACCTCTGACCTCACACGGTGCCTGCTGTGGGGAGAGAAAGGGAAGGCAATTCCAAGCTACTTTGAAGACTCCTTTGGGTAGACAATAGCAGTGGATAAAAACCACCTCTTCTTCTTCTGAGGGGATATACACCCCTGGTTCATTAACTGGGGAAGGATGGGAAGCCAACAACTATGGTGAATAGTTCATTTGAACTATAATTTTCTCTTCTTCATTGGGTTTTCCCTAATATTCATACTGACAGGAGAGCAGCATCCATTTCCTCAATATTATTCCCAAGATATATGTTTTTTAGGTAGCTTAACTGATTATATTTGCAAGTTAATATAGCCTCATGATGAGTGTTGTTTTTGGGTATTGAAGGAAGTGTGGCTGAGAAATTACAATTGAATGAAACCTATGGCAAACCTTCTGGGAAAAGAAGGGAGGTTTGGAGACTGAGGACAGATTTACAGGTTTACAACCCCCGACCTTGCCAGGCTCGTAGGAAACGAAACTAATGGGCATGAATCAGGATTCATGACACATGTTGGATGGGAGAACTTTCTGTTGTAGCTTTATCCTTCATTCCTTATCACAGTAATGTGGCAGAATCTTAATAACTTGAGAAGTGGGGAAACAATCTGCATTTTAAAGATGGCCTTCACACAATTACCCAAACCGGAAATGGCCGAGTCAATTTTTTGGATCAGAAATATATTCTACTGGCCTCTTTTATGGTGGGGAGATTGTATATGGAATATGGCGGTAGCATCTAGTGGAAAGCATTTCTCCATTTGGGGGGCCTCCACTTGAGTTTAGGAAGATTTGAGTTTAGAGATTTGACAGCGAACTGCGGCCTTTTCTTTTTTGAGTGAACTCACATGCAGATATTTTGCCATATCTCGATTATAACTTGGCGGGGACAAAACGCAATAATTTTGTGGGCTGCAGCCAGCTTCTGAAGAGTCTTCTTTGTTCATCCCTGAACAAAGCTGTAATTTTGGGGTGGAAAAACTAGAAGAAGAGTTCGTTTTTATACTCCGTTTTTCACTGCCTGAAGAAGTCTCAAAATGACCCTCCCTTCATCTCCTCACAACAGACACCCTATGAGGTAGGACTGAGCATGTTCTGACAAGGACTGCTCGGTCAGAACAGCACTATCATGACTGTGACTAGCCCAAAGACACCCAGCTGGTTACATGTAGAGGAGTGGGGAATCAAATCTACTTTACCAGATTAGAAGTCACTGCTCTTAACCTGGCTTTCTTAGGAGAAACTTCCTTGGTGGGCTTCTTTCGGTGTTTTTAAAGTGGAGGCTGCAGGGGGCAAGGCCATTGGACAGCAACACAGCCATTGCTCTCTATGAATTTAGACAGATTGTAAAAGGGAGAGCGGGAAGGAATGGGCCAGTGCTTGGTTCTTGGGGCCCTCTCTTGTATGCTCAGGGTAATGTTGATCACCATTGTAGGGGAAAGGGGTGAGCCTCTGCTTGGCATGCAGAAGGTCCCTGGTTCAATCCCCAGCATCTCCAGTTAAAAGGATGACAAGAAGTGATGGGAAAGGCCTCTGCCTGACACCCTGGAGAGCCATGAAGTGGGGCTGTAGCTCAGTGGTAGAACCTTTGCTTGGCAGGCAGAAGGTCCCAGGTTCAATCCCCAGCATCTCCAGTTAAAAGGACCAGGCAGGAGGGGATGGGAAAGACTTCTACCTGAGACCCTGGGGGGCCAGGAAGAGGGGCTGGAGCTCAGTGGTAGAACCTTTGCTTGGCATGCAGAAGGTTTCAGGTTCTATCTCTGGCATTTTCAGTTCCAAAGACCAGGCAGATGGTGATGGGAGAGACCTCCGCCTGAGACCCTGTAGAACAGCTGTCAGTCTGAGTAGACAATCCTGACTTTGATGAAGAAAAGGTCTGATTCAGCATACGGCAGCTTCATGTGGTAATTGTGATGTCAGGAGGAAATTCTCCAGGCCAGATCAACCGAGGGATCCGGGAGTTGTTTCACCGCCTGCAGGACCTAGAGCAGGGTTCAGCAGGGGAGGCAGTGTGGGCAAGTAGCTGCAAATTTCCTGCATTCTTCAATGGGTTGGACTCAATGACCTCTGGGCTCCCTTCCAGCACTGTGTTCCTGTGAGATTGGACTCTAACCCAGCTCTGGCTCCTTCTTCCTCTAGGCTATTGGCTTTCCTCAAGCAACTGATTCTGACCCTCCTAACCTCTTCATGGGCGGTTGGTGGAAAGAAGGACATCCGCTTTGATTGCCGCCCAACTTTGTGCTCTGTGAGTCTTGGCTTTGCGTCCTGGGGGCTGTTATGCTGAAAGAGACTTTTCCAGAAAGGGGAACCAAAACCCGCCCTAACCAGAAGAGTTAGGAACCCAAAGCCAGCAATGGTCACCAAAGTCATCAGTGGTGTTAACAGCCAAAGCCACGGTGCATAGTGGATGCGCACGGAAGGGTGGGTCACTCTGGTTAATTTTGCCCCTTTCCTCCCTCTGCCTCTGATGTGTGTGCATTCTGCTTCTCCCACGAACAGCTTGGAGAAAGTCAGGATGTGGCACGAAGCCCGGAAACATGAGCGGAAGCTCCGGGGGATGATGGTGGATTATAAGAAGCGAGCTGAACGCCGGAGAGAGTATTACGAAAAGATAGTGAGTACACGATCTATTCTTATCTCTTCCGTATGTCCGATTCCAGACTCTGTCCGCCCCCCCCCCCCAGCATCTCCAACCGAAAATGTGTAAAGGAGAAGAGCTGTTTTTTATACTCTGCTTACAGCTCTTGAGGTTGATTTGAAAGGAAAGTGTTGAAATATTTGTTCCCAGTCCTTATAATTAAATTTAGTATTCAGTTGTATATCTCCAATTCTTTTTAATTGTCTGCATAGGAATTTATCCTTGATTTAATTATAGTTCTTTCCTCCCTTCTCTGTTTTGAATTACTTCTGCAAAATTAGTTAATGGTCATTTGATTTTTAATTTCCTTCAATTGGAGAAAAATGTGATGTTTCAGTCGCCGCTGAGTCCCTTCAGGAATCTTTCCTTCAGAGTTGACTATTATTATCAAAGAGCGTAATATTTGAGTCCATTCATGTTATCTGGTTAAGAGAAGACTCTCTGTACCTGGAATCATATGCTGTGTTGGGAAACTCCCCCTCTCATACTCGTGAAAGCCTCTCGTATTTCAAATACCCCATTAGTAGATCAATATCCATCCCAAAAAACCATCATCATCACTATAACAATAGAAAGGCAGGCAAAAATGGGTCTAATTAGGTGAGCCAAGCAGAAAACAGCTGTAACTATGAAGTTGCAGTTATTCCTCCAAGATGATCTTTATTTTATGTATTTTCACTTCATATTTCAGACAGGGTTTTGAAGGATTGGCAGTTCGGAGTACAGCATTTTATTTTTCACTCTAAAGAGCCAAGAATCACAAAACTCTTAAATTATCCTTCTGTTTGAGGAGGGGGTGCTCTGAATATCCTTTATTATGAATCCTATCAATTGAGCCATTTAATCCATTGTTTGTCCTTCTCCAAGGAAAGAGGCTGGCTAGAGTTAGGCTTTCTCAGCCAGGGTTTCGTGACAGTCCTGGGAGGGTTTCCTGAATGGGTGGCAGTTAATTAATTTCTTATAATTAAAAAAGAATGTTAAACATTTATCGGGGCGATATGACCATAGATGGTCATGTCAACCCCCCTATGGTCAATGATGGGCCTGGAGGGGGTGGGAAGGGGAGGGGCCCCGGATGGGTATGTACCCAGCTTGGTGTCCCAACCTTATTCTGCACAATCGTGCTGCTTCAGTGGTTTCTCAAAACCTTATAAATGTATCGGGTTTCCCAATGGTAAAAGAGTTGAGAAAGGCTGTATTAGAGAGATGTAATTTTGCATTTATTTTATTTAAAATATTTATTAGCTGCTTTTCTTCACAGAGTGCAAGGCTGCTTACAGTGTAATAAATAAAAGACAAAATAAAATAGATTGCTTAAAGAGACATAGAACTAACATTTAAAATGACAACATCGGACTGCTTTAATCAAACATGAACCAAAACAAATCCATATTCAGCTGTCTTAAAGATCAGAACTTGAGGGGACCAGGTGCCCTTCTCTGGAAAGCTTATTCCATACTCATGGGGCTGCCACCCAAAGGGCCCTCTCTCATGTGCCTACCAAAGGAGTTTGATTGAGTGATGGGACGATTAGGGGGGCCTGTCCCTGTGATCTTAATTCGCACGCAGGGGTGTATAGGAGAAGACAATCCTGCAGATATTCCAGTCCCAGGCCATGTAGGTCTTGAAGGACAAGGCCGGTGTCTTGAGTGGGTCTTGGGAGCAGAGTGGTAGCTGGCGCAACTGCTGCAGGATCAGCTTCACGGGCTCCTGGTGGTTGGCCCCAGCCAGCCACAGCATTCTGCACTAGCTGGAGTTTCTGAACACTCTTCAAGGGTAGCCCCACACTGAGTGTGCTGCAGCAGCCTGGTCTAGATCGACATTAATGCAACCAATTTAATGCTTCTCTTCTAGAAAAAAGACCCTGCTCAGTTTCTGCAAGTACATGGCCGGGCCTGTAAGGTCCACCTGGATTCCGCAGTGGCCCTTGCGGCTGAAAGTCCCGTCAATATGTGAGTCGTGTTCTGTACCTTTCCTCCGGATTGGGAAGATTACCTGCTGAAGAGTGGTGGATTTTGTGACCTTTTGTGACTTCCATGCCTATACCCAAACGTTCTTTTTGGAGGGGAAGGGAACTTGTGCTGATCTTTTTTTGATGGTCTTCGTCTCTTACAGGATGCCGTGGCAGGGGGACACCAACAATATGATAGACCGCTTTGATGTACGCGCCCACCTGGATTACATCCCCATGTACACGCCACCGTTGCTAAACCCCATGTAAGGCATTTGCTGGAAGCCCTGAGATAAGCTGTCTCTCACTTGGGTGCCTAATTTGTTTATGCAATGAAAAAAATTAAGACTCCACAAACTTTTTGAGGGTGCAGGTAGCTTTTGGTATTTTGAGAGGGTGCTATGAGCTTTGCCTCAAAAAGGCTTCTGTGGGAGGTGCCTCAGGAGATGGAGCCAAGTGAACAGGAAAGCATAAGAAGAATCCTGCTGGATCAGACCAGGGGTCCATCTAGTCCAGCCTCCTGTCTCATACAGGGGTCAACCAGTTTCTCTGAAGGTCAAGCCAGAGGGCATAGAGGCCGAGGCCTCCCCCTGATAATCATATAAGAAGAGCCTTACTGAGTCTGATCCTGGAGGGTCCATCCAGTCCTGCCTCACACAGGGGCCAACCAGTTCCTCTGGAGGGACAGCCACAGGAAAGGGAGGTCAAGGCCTTCCCTAATAAGAATGATAAGAATATAAGCTCTCCTCTGCACTTTTTAATGCTCTGCATTGTCCTGTATGAGACCTAGTGACCAGGACTGTACACAGTATTCCAAATGAGGCCACATAAGGGCATTATAATATTGGCCATTTTATTCTCAATCCCTTTCCTAATGATCCTGCATTGAGCAGGGGGTTGGACTAGATGGTGGCCTGTATGGCTCCTTCCAACTCTATGATTCTATCCCTGTCATAGAGTTTGCCTTCTCCCCACCCCCCTACTCCACCTGGAGAGAAGGAAATCCTGAAGGTGGAATGCAACCACACACTGACTAAGGAATGCCCAGTTTCTGTTACCAGTCTTCCTCATCGTGCAGTGGCAAGCTTTTTCACTTGAATGAAGCTAGTAAGAAGTCCTGCCTTACAGTGGGCCCCACCCACCTTCTGAAAAGCTTGGCAGGCACTAAGGGAAGTATTGGTGGGTGCCCATGGGCACCATCTTGGGGTACCCTAAATTACTTTATTGGAGCCTGGCTCTTGCACCTAGTAAAGATAAACTGCTCATCAAGAGCCGGTGTAGGGCAATGGGATCCGGGAAACCCAGGCTCAAATCTCCACTCTGCCGTGGAAGCTTTTGAGGTGAGGTTGGGCCAGCCACGCTCTTCTCAACTTCACCTTCCTCACAGTTGATCTGAAGATGAAATGGAACAGGGGAGAACGTTGTAAGCCACTTTGGATCCCATGAGGAGAAAAATGGGGTATAAAAAGCTGAGTTAAAAAATTAATTCAACACAGGTATTGCCTGTGTGGTTTTCCAACATCTCTGTGACCATGACATCTAGAGTTTAAAAAAGGTTTTTAGGATTGTCCCAAACTCCAGAGTGGTGAATGGAACACAAGTATGGCCTTCCCTTGCTTCACGGAGCCAGGCAGTGGTGCCCCATGTCCAAACGTCTCTTGCCCTCAAAAGGTGTCACCATGAGTTGTGTTCAGCCACCTCGGCGATCACCGAATTCCGAGTCGGCCAGGGGTGTGCCTGTGTGCGGCCACTGGCTGGTGTACCGCCGCCACCCCTCTGTGCCACGATGCTGGCCTCCTACACGCTGCCTCGGGCTCTGGTGATTACTGAGGCGGCTGAACTGCTCAACCCTAATTTCGCCCCCCACCGTAGTCTGATCGTCCAGCTCCGTGGTCTTTTCATTGCAGTCTCCGCTTATCCTTCCTTGCAGCTCACCTGAGCAAGAGTCAGACGAGAGGAAATGCAACTATGAGCGGTACAGAGGCTTGGTGCAGAATGATTTTGCAGGCAGTAAGTTCTCTCTTGACTTCCTTTGCTTGCTGCAGCTTCCCTGCCTGGCATTTCCAGCTCTTTTTGGCCGTGCCAGAAAGTGGGGAGGATGGGACAGAGCGATGTCCTTGTGGGTCTCTCTTCTTCTTGCTGTCCTCCCAATCTGCGTTGTCTCCATTTCTGTGTTTCAGTCTCAGAGGAGCAGTGTCTCTATCAGATCTACATCGATGAGCTTTACGGGGGACTCCAGAAGCCCAACGAGGACGAGAAGAAGAAGTGAGTATGGCTGAAGCTGATGGAGGTTCTTAGGGGCAGAACCCCTTTTATGGGGGCAATTTGTTTCCTAAAGGGGCTCTGTTGGGCGTATTTATGCGAAGTCAACGTGGAACTTCTTTGGCAGTTTTCCTTAAATTCTAGTGATTATAGATCTTCATACCAAGCTTACGTTTCATTGGCTTGGGCAGAATTTCATAGCTGTTCTACCGTTGGGAAACCCCCAAACATTCTTCAGACTTTAAGAAACCCAGAAGTGGCACGATCGTGCAGAATAGAGTTGGGAAGCAAATCCGTAGACACACCCATCCAGGCCCCTCCCCATCCTACCCCCTCTAGGCCTCTTGGCCATTTTGTGTGTGGGTGGAGGACAGGTTGAGACCCAATAAATGTTTAACAAATTTAAAAAATATATTAAAATATTAGCTCCCACCCATTTGGGAAATCCTTGCAGGGCCATGAGAAAATCTCACGTTTTCACAAACCCCTGCTTCAGAAAGCCTGGACTTGGGTGTTGCTTTCTTACCCCTCTGCCGTGGGCTTTTGGGTACGCTCCTCTGGTTGAATCCAGGCTACACTGGCAAATCCCATGTTCATTCCTCTTCAGTCCTCCCCTCAATCCCCTTTCCTCCCAAGATCAGCATGGCCATGGGTGCATGGCTGCAATGGGGAGGCGAAGGAAGCAGGAAAGCTCTGTTCTGGTGGGAAATGCAGGCTGGAAGCAACCCCTGGGAGGCTACAAATGGAGGGAGAAACCGCTCTTGGGTGGTAGAAGGCCAGACTCGCCCATTCCACAAGTTCACCAGGTGGGCATTTGAAGGACTGTGTGTCGTCCCTCCCAGGTTAGCCGAGAAAAAAGCGTCCATTGGCTACACCTACGAGGACAGCACGGTGGCGGAACTCGAGAACCCGCCCGAGAAACGAGCAGAGGAGGATGACTCTGAGGAGGACAGCAACACGGACGAGGACGAGGTCATCCCCGACATCGGTATGTCCTCCGAGGCCCTGCTGGCACTTGGTGTTGGCTTCCAGGAAGTAATCACAGCACGTCCTGACATCTCTTGGTGTGTGGCTTCTCCCTCTGGCTCTGCGGTCTACTTGAACTCACTGAGCCCTTCTCGAGTGTGCTAGTGTTTCCCTGTGCATTCGGTTATGAAAAGAAGATCAGTCTTCTGGCACTTTTGCCAAGCAGCTTGCTGCTGCTTGCCTCTTCCCAGAATTCATAGAATCATAGATTTGAAGGGGCCATAGAGGCTATCTAGTCCAACCATCTAGCTCAACGCAGGATCAGCCCTAAGCATCCTAAAGCATCAAAGAAAAGTGTGTATCCAACCTTTGCTTGAAGACTGCCAGTGAGGGGGAGCTCACCACCTCCCTAGGCAGCCTATTCCACTGCTGAACTACCCTGACTGTGAAATTTTTTTCCTGATATCTAGCCTATATCGTTGTTCTTTTAGTTTAAACCCATTACTGCGTAACCTTTTCTCTACAGCCAATGGGAACAGCATCCTGCCCTCCTCCAAATGACAACCTTTCAAATACTTAAAGAGGGCTATCATGTCCCCTCTCAACCTCCTTTTCTCCAGGCTGAACATTCCCAAGTCCCTCAACCTATCTTCATAGGGCTTGGTCCCTTGGCCCCAGATCATCTTCGTCGCTCTCCTCTGTACCCTTTCAATTTTATCGACATCCTTCTTGAAGTGAGGCCTCCAGAACTGCACACAGTACTCCAGGTGTGGTCTGACCAGTGCTGTATACAATGGGACTATGACATCTTGTGATTTTGATGTGATGCCCCTGTTGATACAGCCCAAAATGGCATTTGCCTTTTTTACCGCTGCATCACACTGCCTGCTCATGTTTAGTTTACAATCCACAAGTACCCCAAGGTCTCGTTCACACACAGTGTTACCTAGAAGCATATCCCCCATCCAGTAGGCATGCTTTTCATTTTTATGACCCAGATGCAGAACTTTACACTTATCTTTATTAAATTGCATCTTGTTCTCATTTGCCCATTTTTCCATTGTGTTCAGATCTCGTTGAACTCTGTCTCTATCTTCCAGGGGTCCATCTAGTCCAGCCTCCTGTCTCATACAGAGTATTTGCCAGTCCTCCCAATTTGGTGTCATCTGCAAACTTGATGAGTAGTCCCTCCACCCCCTCATCTAGATCATTAATAAATAAGTTAAAAAGTTTCGGACCGAGCCCTGAGGTACCCCGCTACTCACCTCCCTCCAGTCTGATGAAACACCATTGACAACAACTCTTTGAGTGCGGTTCTCTAACCAATTCCCTATCCACCTAACTATCTGAAAATCCAGATTGCAGTCCTTCAATTTATCCATCAGAACATCATGGGGAATCTTATCAAAAGCTTTACTAAAATCCAAGTAAACGACATCAACCGAATTTCCATGATCCAGCAAACCTGTCACTTGGTCAAAAAAGGAAACCAGGTTGGTCTGACAGGACCTGTTGGAGACAAATCCATGCTGACTTCCTTGGATCACCAAATTGTCCTCCAGATGTTTGCAGATCGCTCCCTTTAATATCTGCTCACAACAGATGTCAGACTCACTGGTCTGTAGTTTCCTGGGTCATCCTTCCTCCCTTTCTTGAAGATTGGAATAACATTTGCTCTCTTCCAGTCCTCCAGGACACCTCCAGTCCTTAAAGAGGTTCCGAAGATGATGGACAAGGGTTGTGCAAGTTCTCCGGAAAGTTCTTTGAGACCTCTCGGGTGCATTTCATCCGGCCTAGGGGATTTGAACTCATCCAGTGCAGCTAAATGCCTCTCAACAACCTCTCTGTCCATGTCAACCTGCCACCCAGACACTATCTCTCGGCTGCTGCCATCTCTAGATGTGCCTAAACACTTTGACCTGGGGGGAAAAACAGATGTAAAATAGGCACTAAGCCTTTCTGCTTTCTCTGCATCCTCCGTTAGAGTTTGTCCATCCGCACCCAACAGTGGGCCTATTGCCTCCTTTACTTTACGGTTCTGCAGGTAGGTAGGACCTAAGCAGCATATAGTCTTAAAGGTCAAAACCAATACCAATAACCAATTAGCATACAAGAGTTGACATACAGATGTGAGAACTAAATTTGAGCCCAGTGGCACCTTCAAAACCAACAAAGTTGAATTCAAGGTATAACTGGAAACTGAGTGACTTAGCATGTGCAGGTGCACACTCCTTCAGGTACAGACCTTACATATAGGTGGAGGGGAGGTTAGTTGCTAGGAAGGGTAGGTAGAGTCAGGATAGTAGTTTCTTTGTTTCTCTGTTGCTTCCTCCAAACTCTACCTGATGCCCTGACAGCCGTTCCCTCCTTCGAACTGTCCCCCCTCCTATAAAGAACCGTTCTGTGGGCTCTCGCTGACTGACGCCACTCTTTTGCATCTCCCTCCCCCCACAAGCATGGGCTTGCTGTATGCCTGGCGGGCCATGGGACACTAGACTATGGTTTCCCAAGCCGACAGTAGGGGCCACCTCTCCCGCCACGTGGCCAGGGCTCTTTCAAAGCAAAGGGAATCACCAAAGCCATTGGTGACCAGCAGATGGAGATCTGCTGCCGCCGGTATCAACAGCCTCACTGTACATGTGAAGAAGTCTCTCGGGCTCTTCCAAAAGAAGCTCTTCCAGCCCCATTTTAAGACCTGATTGATCTAAAAGTGCTCAAACACTTGTCCTGCTGTGTCAAGAATTCTCTGGTCAGCAGCCGCCCTCTTAATCCGACGCACGAAGCCGGCGGTGGACGTGGGGAGTTTCTGGGACTGCAGCCCGCCAACCATTGTCCCTTCTGTGCCTGCCTTGCAGATGTCGAAGTTGACGTTGATGAGCTGAACCAGGAACAAGTGGCTGACCTGAACAAGCAGGCAACCACCTATGGGATGGCGGAAGGAGATTTTGTCCGGTAAGGGGCCCAGGGTTCTTGAGAAGTGTTTGTGTGAAGGCTCCACGGTCCCTGTCTTTGCTCACATCCATAGCAACAAGCAGGGCAGTGGGGCTCTTTCTGGCTGTGGCTCTTTCGATCATAGTAGGGATATTTTATTATGATAGAATATTAAAAAATCCTATCCTTTCAAGGTGCTGCCTGTGAAAATAGTTTGAGGAAATTGCGGGCTTTATAAAGTTGGTCCCTTTGGAGGGCAGAAAGGGAAACATGGGTGCATTAAACTTGTCCATGGGTAGTGGAGTTCTCAGAAGGCTCTTTTTGAGAGAGAACCTCCAGTTTGAGTTCATCCCCTTTTCACCCCTCTTCCCCTTTTCTCTTTTCCCCCTGGAAGGATGTTGCGGAAGGACAAAGAGGAGGCGGAAGCTATCAAGCATGCTAAAGCCTTGGAGGAGGAGAAGGCCATGTACTCAGTAAGGAGCACTGAACACTCTGGGCTCTTCTGAGCAGTCCTGAATTATAACCCCCTTCCCTGTTGCTCTTGCATTTTCCCCAAGGGTCTTGTTCCCCACCCCTCCTCGAAAGATAACTCTGAACAAGAGGACAACAAGGAAGGACATTGTCTGACTCCAGGGGGTTCTTGCCCCAGAGCAAGGGGAATCCACCAGGAATGTTGATTTTTTTTCTCAGCCTCCTCTGACCTGGATAGGTCAGGCAAGCCCGATTCAATCAGATCTCAGAAGCTAAACAGGATCGCTCCCCCCCCAACTAGTATGTGGGTGGAAGACCTCCAAGATTTGTAAGGAAGTTCCTCCAAGGAACACGATGCAGAGGCAGGCTCTGGCAAGACGTCGCTTGTCTGGCTGCCGGACAATCCTCGGATCTCTTGGCTGCATGAGACACAGACCATATGATAAATACATTCACGGCCTCCATCAGGTCTAGGTAGTGTCTGCAAAGTACCTTTCCTGCTCTCTTCCAGGGGCGACGCTCTCGGCGACAGAGGAGGGAATTCAGAGAGAAGCGTTTGAAAGGCAGGAAGATCAGTCCTCCGAGGTAGGACTGGAGGGGGGGGGGACAGGGCCATGGCACTTAGTCATGTTTGGGGGCAGCTGAGCACTCAGGGTCCTAATCTTGTACCAGGAGGACAGCACATGCTATATCTGCCCCTTGCAGGTGGTGGTTAATGCCGCCCTTTTCAGCAGAGGGCCTTTTAAACAATAAATAACTTCTATTAAGATGGTTTTTAAGGGGGAAAGGCTAAAGAAAAGAAATAAAAGAGGGAAACAGATCCCAAGAAAACTAAGAAAAAGGATAAGAAAAATACAGAATCACACCATCATAGAATTGGAACAGTCACCTAGTCCGACCCCCTGCACAATGCAGGAAACTTACAACTACCTGGCAACCCACAGTGAACCAAATTCCATGCCCAGATGATGCCCCCCCCCCAACCTCCCTCACAGGGTGTCTGTTGTGGGGAGAGGAAAGAGAAGGCAATCGTAAGCTGCTTTGAGACTCCTTCGGGTAGAGAAAAGTGGCCTATAAGAACCAACTCTTCTTCTTCATCATCCAACATGTGCGGAAGGGGCTGATGATATTTGAGGATGTGTAGAGGGTGCAGATGTTTGCTTAGCTTACCTGGGATGGGGAGGGGCACTGCCAAGGCACAGGGTGGATGGGCTTATGAGGATGTGCTCTTGATGGATCGAGAGCCTGGTTAACGTGGTTAAGAGTGTCGGGCCAGCATCTGCGGGACCTAGGTTTGAATCTCCTGACATGGGGTGACCTTGGGCAAGTCGCACACTCTCAGCCTAACCTACCTCGTAAGGTTGTTGTGAAGGTAAACCAGAGGAGAGGAGGACAAAGTAAGCTGTTTTGGGTTTTTCCCTGCTGGAGCTGGAGAGAATTAAGCCAACCAATAAATAAAATCCTGATACCATTATTTGGAAGAGGACGGGTGCTAAGTGTGGGGAGCTGAGCTCTTGGAGGTTGGCCTGAGCACATGCCTGATAGTTGCTGAGTGGGCTGGAGGGACTCCCTTGTGAGCTCCGGCGATTTGGTAGCCTTTTGCAGGTCTACCACAGTGCCTTTGGCCTTCCCTGGTGGCCGTCAGCTTCCCCCTCATCCTTTCTATCTTTACAGCTACGCCCGGAGAGACAGCCCCACCTACGACCCCTACAAACAGTGAGTAGTTCGTGGCCCATAACTCTTGGCTACCCTTGGCATTTTTTTTTTTTTACCAGCCTGACTGACTTTCTGAAGCTGGGGTATTTCTCCCTTCTGCTGTCAGGCTGGAATGTTGTGTAGGCACCCCATTTTGAGTAGGAAAGGCTTTATAGCAGGATGGATTTATGCAGAGTAGGCCAAGTCTGTGTGAGACATTTCATCACATAAAACAAGGGTGGCTAAACTGTGGCTCTGCAGGTGTCCAGGACTCCCAATGCCCAGGACCCCCAGCCAGCTTGGAATTGTAGTCCATGGACACCTGCAGAGCCACAGTTGGCCCACCTGTGACAGAGAAGATGGAGCAAGCCAGTTTTTAGGCCAGAAGCTTCGTAGCCCCTGTGCTCTGTAAGTGGAGGGCGCACCTGGGAATGTACCTGAACTTGCAGGTTGTGATTCGGAGACAGCGGTGGCCGTGCATACAGCAGCCCTGTGGTGGAGGGGGCAGGATAACGAGGCCACATGTGAAGCTGTCATATATTGATTGAGGCCGTTGCTCCCTTGAGGTCAGTCTTGTCTCCGATTGGCCCTGGCTCTCCAGGGACTGTCAGTAGTCTTTCCCATCACCTATTGCCAGGTCCTTTTAAAATGGAGATGCCAGGGACGGAGCCTAAGGTCTTGTACGTGCTCAGTAGGGTCTGACCACTGAGCTACAGTTTGGCCACCCCTGACTTCGGAGCCAGCTGGTTCATGGGATTCTTGCATAGGTCTTCTCCATCCAAATGCATCTTGTCTCGTGAGCACAAATGCAAATTTTTAAAAAAATCTAGACTCTGGAAGGAGTCTGCAAGTCATTGCTTGATCAGGCTTCAGTTTCCCATCTGCTGGATGAAGATAACCTGCTCCATTATGTGAGGGCAATGGTAAAAACTGCATGCCTAGCTGGTTTGCTTGCTGAAAGCGCTTCTGCTAATTAGTTCATTGTGTGAACTGTCAGGCATCCACTCTTGCTTTCAGGGTTGCACACTTTGGCCGCTTCAGTGAGCACTGACGCCCGAGGCGGCCAGCACCAAGGAGGGGAGGGGTGGCGGTGGTGCGTCAGCTGGCACCCGCACCCCTCTGCATTGTGGTGTTGGCTGCCTTGGGTGTAGGTGCTTGCCAGAGTGCGCAACCCTACACACACACAGGAAAAGAGCTAAGATGTTGGGCCTTGAGGCTCCTCATGCAAAGAGTAGCATGTGCTCGGTCGAAGCCCTCTGACCCTGCTCTCCTGTCAATCAGTGACCACCTTCTCTTTCTCCCCCCTTCCCTTCAGATCCCCTTCGGAGTCCACTTCGGAGTCCCGCTCCCGCTCCCGCTCGCCTTCCCCGGGCCACGAGGAGAAGATCACCTTCATCACCAGCTTCGGGGGCAGTGATGAGGAAGCGGCCGCCGCTCAAGCCGGAGGAGCCCCCCGGAAGCCCACCTCCCTCGGCAAGGCACGCTCCGGCCAAGGGCAGCAGGGCAGCGCTGCGGCAGGTCATAGCGCCTCTTCCCGGTCGGTAACTTTCACGCCCGCCTCGCTTTCCCAAACCTTAAAGCAGAGACCGTTCCGGGGTCAAAGGTTGATTTCTTATTTCTCCCTCCTGGCCCCGAGAAGGCGGGCCTGTGCTCCTGTTGGCAGCTCTTGTCAGCCAATCCCCATGCAGCCCCTGCAGAGTGCGGTCAGGAAACTCCCTTTCCCTTCTGACCTGGGGTTGTTCTGTGGAATGCTGGGAAATGGAGAGGGACCAGTCTAAGGAGTGTCGGGGGGGGGGGGGGCTGGAGCTGTTTCTTGCTCATCTGTGTGGCCCTCGCTCTCCAATAAACTTAGCTGCTATTGCTGCTCCCCGCTAGAAACAGTGGACAAATAGACAAGAATGAACGACACCCTGTGTGTTCAGCCTAAATTAATACAGCCCTCCCGTGACGGTCGGGATACTGATTTACTGCAGATTGAAACCGCAAAGTCTCCAGTGCCGTGACTAATGTGGTCTTCTTTGTCACCGATTCTGGGCTTTTCCACTTCAGACTTTTGGGGCGGTGGTCCTCACATGCTGCTGGTCTCTCCCACGTGACCCTAAAGCCCCCTCCCCTGCCCATTATATATGGAAAGCCATGGAGATAGATGATGCAAGGGAAGCCAAGCATGCGCCATTTCTTCTTGTTTTGCACAAGCCGGTTTTGCAGCAATTTTGGGGGAGGGGAGGGGAGGGGGCAAAGACATTTAGCAAGGTGCTGAGAGAAACCCTCCCCCAGCCTTGGTTGCTGGAAAATCTATCCAACTGTGCTTTTGTTGGCGGCTGAGCTCCGACCGCTAAACTCCGTCCTTTGCCCCTGTAAAAGGAGACTCTTCTTTTCCTCCTTTAAAATCCTCTCCAATCCCCAGTGCTGGAAGCCTTCAGGAAGTGGTGTTCTACTTCTAATGCTGCGTGCCAGTTCTGCATCCCAGGATGGCATCGCTGCGGGTCACGGGGAGAGGGAGCTGCTTGCAGCCGAGTGAGATCTTTGGCCTGCCTGGTTCTGTTTTGCTGACTGGCAGAAGCTCCGCCTGGTCCTGGGCTGAGAGGGCTCCTTTGGAGGCTGAGTTTTCACTACCAGGAAGTGCCCAGAATTGAACCGGGGCCTTCCGCAAGATGAAGCAGGTGTTTTGCCCCTCATCCGCAGCCACTCCCAAATACCAATTCTTTTACATCCACCTAGGGATCCCTTGGGATTACAGCCCCTCTCCAGCCTATAGAGATGGAGAAAAATGTTTGGTTTGGAGGGTGGATCCTGTAGCATGAGACCCCAGTGAGGTCCCTCCGGCTCCTTCCCCAACCTGGAGTTGGCCGCCCCACCGCACTTCTCTGCTGGGGGGCGGGGGGGGGGGACACTTGCATCCAGACACACATGACAGGTGGTGGCTACATGTTAGCAGCCCACCTGAATCACAGTCTGTTGCGTGCCCCACCCCCTTTTGTGCCCCTTTCCTGCGCACAAATGTTCTGCTGGGTCAAGCCCCACCGGTGGACAGAATTCTCCCCAGCAAACAAGAAAGCAAGATTACACGCACACTGGCCTTCTTGAAAGCCGCTTCCCCCCACTCAGTCAGGCACAGAAACCAGGTCGGTTGACCGGCCGTGAGATCTTGCAGTAAAACAGTGCCCCAGTCTGGTGTTCCTGTACAGCCCCTCTGGGTCTTATAGGCCGTGCTGCCTCCTCCAGCATTGGGGCTTGTTTCTGAGAACAGAAGGAAGGGTTAGGGGGTTGTGTGAATCGAATTTTCCGGAGTTGCCGTGAGCTCTGTGGTTGGACACTAACCGGGAAGCCTCTGTCCCATCGCCCCTCTGCCGCGCTTGCCAGTCCACCTGCCCTCTGTCCAAGCAGCCAGCGTTCCCTCTCTCCCCTTTGCAGGCGACGCTCCACGTCTTCCTCCTCCTCCACTTCTTCAACCACCTCGTCCTCCAGCTCACGCTCCAGCTCGCGGTCCCACCGGGCTGGTGGGTACCACCGGGCCAGCCGCTATACCCGCTCCCGGAGTCACAGATACTCCCGCTCCCGCAGCAGGACAAGGCGGTATTCGGCAGGGGGCTCGCGGGACGGACGGCGGCACTCGCGATCTCGATCGACAGAGCGGGCCTGGCGCTATGGCTCCCGTCGTAGATCCAGGCGAGTTGGCCAATGCTCTCGATGGCGCTTGTGCTCTGGAGATTCTAGCTGCCTGGATTCAGGGAGCCCCGTGTTGGCCCCTGACATGACCGCTTTCTCTCTGCAGGAGCCATTCCCGGTCTGGGGAACGGTACCGGTGGAGTGGCCGGGGAGGGAGGCACTGGAGCAGCAGCCGCAGCAGCGGAAGCGACAGCGAGTCACGAAGCCGCAGCAGGTCAGCTTCTCCAGTCAGAGAGAAACCGCTGAGGCCTGCGGCTTCCCCTGCGGTAGGGGAGAAACTGAAAAAGTGAGTGAATCCCCCTTTCTTTTCTCCTGTCCTTACGATGAGCTTGGGAGCTCCTCTGGGCTTCTGAGACCCTGTTTGTGTTTGTTTATGTATTAACTCATTGGCCTCTCTCCCTACTCCTCTTCTTCAGGGCTGAGACTGCCGGTGGTAAAGAGACAGGAGCTGCCAAAGTCAGTAAGAATTTAAACCTCACCTTTTAAAAAATGCCCATCACTGCAGGAAAAAAAAGACTCGGGGAACGATAGAGATGCAGGCAAAAACAGGCACCAAAAACCTTCTTTTAAGCATGTGGGTGCCCACGATTGGTCGCTTCCGACTTGGACAAGGACGGGCAGCCTCTTGTACAGTTGCCAGTTAGGAATAACAAGACATTGGAGGGTTTTCTGGGCTAGCTTTGCAGAGTTGGGGCCCTGGGAAAGAGGGGGTGTAACATCAAGCTTTTAACTTTATGCTCTTCCAAATGAGTTTAACTTTATCCAAGAGGGTCATGCAGGATGCAATGGCAGATAACTGAGAGGGCACTTTTGTAGCCAAGACAGAAATCCAAGGGGGTCACTGTGTGGTATGGGGGTGCATTTTTGCAAATGGGGTGATGGTTTCCTGCTGTCTGTCTTGGTTGACGTTACTCCGACTCTGATCGCACGGATCATGAAAAACAGCCGTCATTTCTAGCAGTCTTCTGGTCCGAGCCCCAAAACATGGATCTTGCTTTCTCTCCTTTCTGACACTGCCTTTCCTTTAGCTGACATGGCATTGTTGCTTGCTTTGCCCATCCGCAGACAATCAGGGGGCAGCTGAGGTCCGTGGTGTGTGTGTGTTTGTGGAGTATCCCCTGCAGGGAAGGTGGCCACATCTGCAGAGCTGAATCCATAGACAGCCCCCCTCGCCCCCCCAGGAACCCACTGCTGCTCAATGTAGCTTCCCAAGTGCTGGAGCTAAGCCGCCTTTCTTCCACTTTGCTTCTTGAAAGTCTTGCAGTGGGGAACTGACCCTCCTCTTTTTTGCCAGGTCTCAAAACCCACTGAGTTCCTCTTACCACTCTTCCATTCAGGAGCGGTTGGCATTATGCTGCATTTAATACATTCAATCATTCATTCAAGTCTTACCATTGAGAGCTTCTGCACCCACAGGCCTTGCAGAACTGCTCCATTTTGCCAGCCCTGCAGAACCGTTCTAGGTCCCAGAGTGCTCTGAACTCATTTGGAAGAGCATTCTGCCAGGCTGGGGCCAGTGCTGAGAAGGCCCTGGAAGAGGTCAGTCCAATCTCATTGACACTGAGGATCTTGAGCTAATTTTGCTTTCTGGATCTGATGTCTGAAGAATGTGAAAAGGGCCTTGCTCAGATGGTCACGAGCACCACCCTGGCCTAAGACAGTCATTGGGGGGGGGGGGTATGTGTGTGTGTCTTGGGAATGCAGCTGGGTTGGTCATCAGCCTAAGAGTCATTTGTGCTCCAGTTTTACGGAAGCTGGCAAAAATCCCAGCAGGTTTCAGCAAAAGAACCCATTGCTGTTTAGCCGGGGCTGCTGGAAGATTCCAGGGAATTCTGACTGAGCTCTCCTTATCTTATTTACGCAATCGGCCTGCAGTCTCAAATCTCTAGTCTAGAACAGGCTCCTTTCCTGCCTGTGCTTGTGGAACAACGGCATGTTTTCTTGACATGACTTTCTTTGTTGTTTTTCACCACACGCAAGAGGGGAAGTTCACAGAAGGTTAAGCAGGGCCAGCCTCGTTCCTGAATAGCAGAAGGCCCCCCAGGTTCACATTCCGCCCGCAGAGGGAGCCCAGCCACCCGGACATACCTAACAATCCGGTCTTGCTGCTTCAGGCCAGGATTTGAATGCACAGGAGTGTCCTTTTTCTGGCTGCCTCATTGTAGGTCAGACGCCAGACAGCGCTTTGCTTTGTAGATCCCCCTCTCTTAGGCCTTCAGCAATTTTGGAGAGAAACATCTGTTAACTTAGCAGTCCCCATCATGAGCACCCCGTTATCTACTGACATTTTTCCTGCCAAATATTTTTAGAAAGCTGGTGGGGGGTTTGCCCAGCAAGGCTTCGGTTTGGCCATTGGCAGTTAGTCAGGGCACGGATGTTTAAGAGCATTGCTGCAGCTGCAGCCGTGGCCCTTTTGCATCTGATTCTGCTTCCTGGGGCAGCCATTTTGTAGCTGGCTATATCAGAATGCCGAAGGCGTCTACAGGCTCAGAAAAGACGGGGGACTGCAGAGTAATGGCAGGATTACCGTTCCCGGGCATCTGCTCCTTTTAAGCACAGTGCCTTCCCAGCAACCTCTTGTGCCAGGGGTCAGTGCTGCTGTCGGCAAGATCCATCGGTAGCCTTGAGCCCAAATTGCAGGTGTAGGGGTGTGGGCTTCGGCTCGGTTCGACTGCCTTGGTGATCACCAAAGCCTGAGGCAGCCAGCACCGCGGAGAGTATTGGGCGGCAGTGGCGCGCAAGCCAAGTGGCTCTCCTCTCCATGTTGCAGTGCTGGCCTCCTGCGTGCTGCTTCGGGCTTCAGGCAGCCGAACCGAGCCAAAGCACACAACCCTGTGCAGGGGTTTGACTCAGGGTGGTGGTGCTGGGAGGAGCTTTTCGCCCAAGGATCTCCACACTGGCTTTTGTGTACATCTGTCATATCAGAGGGGAAGGAAATCCCACTTAATGAAGTCCATTTCTCTGTTTTAGCACAGTGTCCACCCCATGTATAGTTCTTTAGAGTAGTGGTTCCCAACCACCGGGCCGTGGCTCCCTCTCCTCACCCCCCCACAGTAAAAAAACTTCCCAGGCCACAAGCTTGCGGCCTGGCAAGCTTCTTACTGTGGGGGGGGGGGGGGAGAGGGAAGCAGGGCCGCGCGTGTGCACATGCTCTATGTCTGGCTGAAATTGAAATTTGGAGTGGGTTAAAAGTCCCATGCAGACTGCACCCAGGAAAGGACCCTTATAAATATTGGTCGGGATCCCGAGGATGGGATGCCTGCAATTAGATCAGATCTAATTTGCTCTCTGCAGTCTTCCTTGGATCATAAAACGGCAACAAGATTTTGTGTTTCCCCCTGATTGTCGGATGTCATATTGGACTTGAGAGGACGGCAAGGGAGGGAAGTATTCCTGGACTATTTGTGCTTTCGATTTTGAGCTTTCCCCTCCTTTTATCTGGGAAGTTATTTTTTTTTCTGCTCCCGTTAAAAGCATCACAGATTTTGTTGCCCCAAACTTTCCTGGCTGGAAACTTTCGTCCATCTGCACCCAGTTTGCATTTTGGCTGCCGTCAACAATGAGTGTATTAATTTCTTCCTGAGTTGCTCATAACGAAGTCTTAGGCGTTTGCGGTCTGTCTCACACCCCCTTGTGACATCCCCGTGCCTCCTGCTCAGGAGCACTCTGTTCCAAGGCCCTGATTGTGCAGGTCTGCTGAACCAAAGTCCGTGTTTTGCTGGGCCAGACCACACTCCAAGTCAGGGGTAGTCAAACTGCAGCCCTCCAGATGTCCATGGACTACAATTCCCAGGAGCCCCTGCCAGCATCCGCTGGCAGGGGGCTCGTGGGAATTGTAGTCCATGGCCATCTGGAGGGCCGCAGTTTGACTACCCCTGCTCCAAGTGTACCAAAGGGTCCCAGGTAGACCACCAGGAAGAGGACCTGTGGTCCCCTGGTTTGGCCTGCCATTTGAGAGCTAGCATGGTGCAGTGGGTCAGAGTAAGAGCGACGGTTTCGATACTGGAGAACTGGGCTTGATTCCCCGCTCGTCCTCATGCAGCCAGCTTGGGTGACCATGGGCCAGATACAGTTCTCTCTCCGCCTCTCCTTCCTTACAGGGTGCCTGTTATGGGGAGAGGAAGGGAAAGGTGATTGTAAGCCACTTTGGCTCCTTCAGATAATAGAAAGTGGGGTACAAAAGAAGCTCCGCCTTCCGCCCAGTCCAAGATTCATAATTGATGGGGTGCAGAGATTTTTGGGGAAGAGCTCCAAGTTAAGAACATAAGAAAGAGCCCCAGTGGATGTAACTAGTCATTTAGCATCCTGACTCACAGGGGTCAGCCAGTTTCTTACGAGGGTCAACAACAGGCCATAGAGGCCAAGGGGCTCGATGCCTCTGAACTTGGAAGATCCCCTCAGTCATGGATAGACTTAACCTCCATGTCTCTCTCTAATCTCTCTGGCAGAGAATTCCACATTGGAATTGCCCTCTCCATAACGCACCTACTGCCCATCAGCTTCGTTGGATGCCCTTGAGCTCTAGCATTTGGGGAGAGAGGGAACAAGTTTCCCGTCCGCTCTCTCTATCCCATGCATAATTTCATGTCTCCCTTGTGTCGTCTCGTCCCCCCCTCCCCCAAAAAAGTCATTTCCCCCCCTAAACAGAAACGCCCTGGCCTCCTCAGGCTTTCCTCCTAGGGAAGGTGCTCCAACCTCCTCATCTGGGCTGTCCTCCTTGCCCTCTGTATTTTCTGCAGCAGGTGTGCTGGACTCTGGGTGGCTGCCTTATTGGTGCTTGTTATTTCTTGTCCTCCTTTCTCACTGGGACTGAAGGTGGATTGTGCAGAGTGAGTCAACACAGTCGCCAGGTGCGATATGGATGAGGGTGGTCCAACCAACCAGAGATTTAAGAAAGCAGAGCTGAGACAAAGCCTATGTATTTACAGGAGATGTGAAATGATGCAGAAACTGCAAAGTCAGATCTAGCTTCCAGCAAGGTGTATGCCATCGTATAGACCAGACTTCCTATATTGTTATCTAAGCAAATGTGTGACTCATTAGGGACACTATCTGCATAGGAAAGACCTGTTGAACTATTCCGTTTTGCACAGTTTGCAAGAAGCCAGGAAAGTAGGAACCTTCCTAACCGCCTCAGGCAGCCTGTTCCACAAGGCAGGGGCCACCACGGGGAAGGCCCCATGGTACGAGCAGTTGTCACCTCAGTACAGTGATATGCGTTGCTGTGGGAATCACCTTTGCGCTTCTGACTGCTTTCTGGGGGAGGATAATGAGTTGAGCCTGCTCCTTCCCCTGGTGCTGCCCTTCCCTGCTACTGCCGAAATGTTGGCTCCTTTGCAGCCATATTCACTATTCTTAAGATCGCCTCTTCGGAGGCCTTTCCTGTGTGTGTCGCCAGTCTGCTTGGCTTGTCCTTTGGCCTGGGACTGCAGACCCTTAACAGTGTTCTGTTTGTCTTGTAGCCAAAGCTGACCCCTCAGGAGAAACTGAAGCTGCGTATGCAGAAGGCGCTTAACCGACAGTGTAAGCATCCCAAGGGCAGCAGGCAGGGGGAATCCTCTCTCCTTCGCTCTTTCCTTCCTATATTCACCTGTCTCCTTTCCTCCCTCTCCAGTTAAAGCTGATAAAAAAGCTGCCCAGGAGAAAATGATGCAGCAGGAACACGAACGACAGGTAAGTGGCAAGCCCAGATAATCCCTCAATCAGAAGAAAAAGGCCTACTCCGCGAGCAGAAGAAATTGCGCGTGGCAAAAAGATTTGGCAGCAAGAAGCAATGATAATCGTGATCTAGTGAGTGTAGTGGACGGGCTGAGGCAAGACCTGGATGGCTAGATTTGGGTCGGCGTTTGCATCTCTTAACACACAGTCTGGTCACCAATCCCTGCCCTGGATAGCCCCAGCTTGCCTGATCTGGTCAGCTCTCTGAAGCTAAGTAGGGTCCATCCAGGTAATAACAACTGAGGAAGTCCAGGGTCTCTGTGCACAGAGGCCAGCAGTAGCAAACCACCTCACCTTCCCTTTCCTCAACCCACAACAGACCCCCCTGTGAGGAAGGCGAGGCTGAGAGAGCCCTGATATCACTGCTCGGTCAGAACAGCTTCATCAGGGCTGTGACTGGCCCAAGGTCACCCAGCTGGTTGCATGTGGGGGAGTGCAGAATTGAACCCAGCTTGCCAGATTAGAAGTCCACACTCCTAACCACTACACGAAGCAGGCTCTTACCGGGTTTCCAGTTTGCCACAGGCTTGCTGCAACTCAACAGCACATTCCAGCCATGTCTGTGGCAACCCAGGAGGGGAGGGTGTGAGGGCATTGCTCCGTGCAGGCGCCGAAAGTGCTAGAGGGGATTATTTGGTCTGATTTGGTGGGAAGCACAGTTGTACGTTCAAGAGAAGAAAAGTATCTGCAGGTTCTCCACCTCACCAGCCTTGCCAGTTGCTCACAGAATTATCTAGCCCTTTCCAAACCCAGAATTCCACCCTGCATAATGTATCTGAATTGCAGAAGGGGAGGTGTCCTCAGAGCCGAACCCAAGAGACTGTTCACAGTGTGGGCTACTGGGCTTCTTGCCACCGTTTGCTTTTTCCAGAGCCCCTTCAGGGCACTAGTATTTCTCAAAAACATTTAGATCCCCACTTTTCCTTGTGGTTCACAGAGGCCTAACAATAATTTTTGAAGACATTTTCAGTTAAAGCCTAAAATGAAACGGTAAAAAGATGTCTCCCGGTTCAAATCCCATTGAATTCCCTGACAAACAGACAGGTCAAGGAGAGGGGGGCTCTCACCTTTTCCAGGAGCCTGTTTTACAGAATGGGAGCCACGATGGGAAAGGCCCCACCTCTGATGCCAGGAGGGCCACTCCAAGTGAAGAGTAGCCTGATAAACCATAGCTGACACCCAGGGACATAGGAACGGAGACGGCTTTGCCGCCCCCTCTCTTTCGGCTGATTGGCGTCCCGCCTTCTCTCTTCCAGGAGCGAGAAGATGAGTTGCGTGCCATGGCTCGGAAGATCAGGATGAAGTAATGCCTCTTGTGGTTTTCTCTCCATCCTCTCGGCATGAAGCGGTGGGGAGGAGCTTAGCGGGGAGGGGGCCGGCAGAGCACCTGCCTCTTTAACACGCCCCCTTCCCTCCCGCTCTTCCCTCCCCCTCCCGTGTTTTTCTCGGCAGGGAGCGGGAGCGCAGAGAAAAGGAGCGGGAGGAATGGGAGAGGCAGTACAGCCGTCAGAGCCGGTCTCCTTCCCCGCGCTACAGTGAGTATCCGGGACAGAGGGTGTCCTGAGCAGGTGCAGGGAGGGAGCCCCAAGAGGGAGGGGATTTGGAGAACTGTCTCTCCCAGCGAGACTTCTTGTGGGACTTGGGAGCCCCACGTGAGAGACTAGTGCTGTCTTGGCCAAGCACCCTGTGCCCCTTGAGTGCTCCCCATCCAGTGGGTGGGTTGGCCTGTTGTTCTCTCTGGGACGCAACTGGTTGAAGAGTAGCTTTGGCTTAGAGGCATCCGCTGATGTGTCTGTAAACGACGGCTGTATACCCTTTGCACCCAAAAAGCAGTTTCCATTGTAGAAGAATAATGGCATCCTTCTACACCTGCTGCTTGACACAAGTTCTTGGTTGCCATTTTAGATCCACTCTTTAACAGCCGCCACCCTTTTGGTCTGGACGCCTTCCTTTCTGCTTTCTGGCTGTGGTGAGAAACCTCAAACCTTCTGAAGCAGAATCTTGGAAGCAGGCCAGAGATTCCCAGTATGGTCCTCACCCATACTATGGCACCAGCCAAGCTTCTCAGAAATGAGGAAGGGCTTTTATGAGGCCAAACTGCTCATTGGCTGGTCTCATTCAAATGGAAAGGTTTCCTGTGCAGGATTCAGAGTAGTTCTGTCCTCCTTCGGCCTTTCCCTTTTCTCTCCGCCTTCATTCTCTCAGGCTGCCATTCTTCCCTCTTTGGGAGTCTTCTTAGGTTCAGCTCTGCCATTTTGGGTTTTGCACCATCTCCCATGGCAGCCCTTTGTGGGCGGGGCTCACTCACTCTCTCTTGAAATCCCAAGATGCCTCGAAAAAGGTTGGCAACCCCTGAGCTAGGCCAGCTGGCGTGATGCTGGGGACACAGCTTGACCATGTGTGGGTCTGTCTTTTCTGTCTTTCAGGTCGAGAATATAGTTCTTCGAGGAGGTAAGTTATGTTTTTGCTTTCACAGCTTTGTTCTGGGGAAGAGCAGTAGTAGGCCTGTTGGCAGAGGCACCAGAATCCAGGGAACACGGCATTACCCTTCTGTATGACCTTTTCCCCTTCTCTTAAGTCTTAGCTTGAAGCAGAGAAGGCATTTAAAGGGACTTAGATCCCTTTAAGCACCTTCCTCTTCTCCTTGGAAAACAATGGAGGTTGGGGGCACCTTCTTTGGCAACCCAAAGACTTGGATGGTTTTCTTCAAAAAAAAAAGCACCCACTGCTAAGCTGCGAAAATTAGGTCCCCATTAGCTATCATGGAGCTGAAACAATTTGGCGTTCCTGAAAATTTACTTTATTTTTATTTATTTATTCATTTATTCCTTCCCCTTCTGGTACTCCTGGTTCGCGGAAGCTTCCAACATAAAAACATACACAATAAATGTTAAAATTTAAAATCATAAAACAGTCGCTTGAAAAAACATACATCCCATGCAGCTGAATAAGTGACATGGAGCCTGTTGAAGGAATGGTACTTTAAGGCTGACTTCTGTTATCCTTGATGCTCAAACGGCAGGCATGCCTTCATTGGCCCTGGGGTGTGTGTGTGTTTTCCAGACACCTGCGCTGAGCATCTCAGGTAGCCCAAGTCGGCATTAAAGTCATCATGCATTTTGTGTGGGTGGGGGGAGAAGGCAGATGCCGGGGTTTGCACGGACTTGGCTTAACCAAATATTGATGCAATCTCTGAAGGGAGCATCCACCCGACAGTGATAGAAAACCGAGGATGAGAATCCCAGTCTTGACTATTTCCTGCTGCTGACTTGGCCTCTCCTTTTCCTTCCTGACAGGCATTCGCGGTCCCGATCCCGGAGCCCCCACTACCGCCATTAGACTTGGCCTGGGCACGGTGCGTGTACTGGCTACCTCCCTTGGTTCACCGGATCTCCCTCCCTCCCTCCCTCCCTCCCTGTAATTCCACTGTGTAATCACCGTTGTACATTGCTGTTCTTCTGTTTTCAAGATGTTTTAAAATAAGAAAATAAACCCCTGTAAAAAAGTGACTTTTTAAGAGCCTTTGGGCCGTGTGTTAAATTGTTTTTGCTCCCTTTGGAGAAAACTTGCACAGGGATTCCTGTGTTCTGTACATCTGAGCGCCTTGAGGATCCAAGTGTCACTCCACTGAGAGTGCGGTGGCTGAGTGGTAGAGCCTGCTTGGCATGCAGAAGATTGCCAGTTGAAGCCCTGGCTTCTCCAGTTAAAAGTAGGCAGGAGGGGATGGAAAAGACCTCGCTCTTCCTGCGACCCTGGAGAGCCACTGCCACGCTGAATCTCTCTCAGGCAGCTTAGTGGCAGAGCCTCTGCTTGGCGTGCAGAAGGTCCCAGGTTCAATCCCCGACACCTCTTAAAAGAACCAGGCAGGAGACAAGACCCCGTGGAGCCACTGCCAGTCTGAGTAGGCAATACTGACCCTGAGGGCCTGGTGCCAGATAAGGCAGCTTCAAGTGTGTTCAGTGCTGTGCCTCTGGCGACTTGCTGTCGGGGTATGAACACTTCTCTGGGTTAGCACCTGCTGCACCTGAATTGGCAGAAGTAGGGGAGTTTGAGTGCAGTGGAATCTGATGAAAAGCTAAAAAAGCCGGAAGGTATCCTCAAAGGTTATCTAGGCCAACCTGCTCAGAATGCCAGAAATTCATAACTGCCCCCCTCCCCCTCTCCCTGTGACCCCTGCAAAGGAAAGCAGAAAACCTCACGGATCTCTGGGTCAGTCTGGGCTGGAAGCAGATTCCTTCCTGACCCTGAAGTGACAACTGGCTTTACCTGGGTGTATGAGGGAAGGCCACGAAGGCCACGAGCCCACCACTGAGGAACTGCCCTGTCAGGAAGTGCAGCTGAAGATTCTTTTGATTTCATTGCAACCTGCTGGCTCTGGCCCAGCCTTCTGGAGGAACAGAGAATGATTCTACTCCATCCTCTGCCTCATGGCCCTTGAGAGAGAGAGAGAGAGAGAGAGAGAGAGAGAGAGAGAGAGAGAGAGAGAGAGAGAGAGAGGACTGTCATCAGATAAGGCGGGACAGATCCACTGGGTGGCAGACATTTCCAGGTTGACCTGGCGGCTTTCCCCTTCTTCCAAACAGTTGGCTGACAGGGAGGCCACAGAAAAGCCCCTTCTCACTTAAAATACTGCTCTGGCCAGGGGACACAGCCAAGCCATGTGTATTTCTTCTTTACAACTCTGCAGATTTGAGGCCACTGCACATTCTGCAGACAAAACTGGATGCTGTCGTGGAGGTTCTTTTGTCTCCTGTTTCATCTGCACAGCAACCCTGTGCAGTGGGCCTCAAGTCTTTCAATTCAACAACCTGTGTGGGAAACCTTAAATGTTTCTTCTCCATCACAACCCTGTCCAAAGTAGCCCTTTCTGCCTGGGGAGCTGATCTTTATACTCTGCAGATGAGCTGTAATTCCAGGAGCTCTCCAGGCCCCACCTGGAGGTTGGCTACCCCTGGGTTGGAAATATTCCTGGAGGTTTGGAGGTGGGACTTCAAAATCGTACAATGCCTCAGAGTGCAGCCTTCAAAGGAGCCATTGTTGCCTGCAAAGCGGATCATTATACTCTGGATACTCACTGGCAGTCTTCAAGCAAAGGTTGGATACACACTTTTCTTGGATGCTTTAGGATGCTTAGGGCTGATCCTGCGTTGAGCAGGGGGTTGGACTAGATGGCCTGTATGGCCCCTTCCAACTCTATGATTCTACTATGGTAGGGGCTTGCAGGCTGCAGTTGGGAGTGAGTGGTGCAGGTGTGTTCCTCCTGGGCTATGGCCAGGCCTTACCAGCAACAGACAGATCAGCATCAGTCTTGTGAGTCTGGAAAGTGCAGGAAGATCTAAATAAAGAATATTTACAACCTGAAACTGTAAATGGTGAACAAGTAAATGGCTGGAGAGACATGGGAACAGAGGTGACTTTTTCAATTGTGGCCTGGCAAATAAAAAACCAGTATAAAAAAAACCTTACTAAGGTCAAGACTGTTGTGCACAGAGAGACATCCTCTTAGGGTTGCCAGCTTCCATGTGAGGCTCGCTACCCCACCTCCCTCATGGGGAGTCTGCTATGGGGAGAGAAAGGGAAGACGATTGGAAACTGCTTTGAGACACCTGAGGCCCCAGTTCTCTCAGACCCCCCACATCCCTCACAGGTGGTCTGTTGTGGGGAGATGAAGGGAAAAGGTATTTATAAACTACTCTGAGACTCCTTTGGGTAGTAAACAACAGGGTACAATAATCCGGTTCTTCTAAGGAGCAACCATGAAAGAAGCATGTGGGCACATGACTTTTTATCAACAGTGAAAAAATGGAGACAGAAAGAGCAGGGTGAACACCTGTGTACTGTGACTACCCCATGTGTACGGGGATTTTTCAGTGTCTGGCCTAATTCACACAAGAAGAGAAATGATGCATAACTGGGAGGAATTGGTTGCCGTGTAATCTCTCCCTAAGAAGAGTCTCCAGTCTGATTTTCCCTTCACATATCTGAGGACATGGCTCTGGAAAGCTCATCTGTAACCACTATGCCACAATTCCTGAAGGTCAGTCCTCTCCCACACTCAACGAACATTTCACACCACAGGTTCTTGACATCCATATTTCCACATCCATGCCCTCATTTGTCACACCACCACAACCTCCAACACAACACACATTAAACCCCATACCCTTACAGACTAGACAACTCCTCCCCTTCCTCTTCCCACCGTCAAGCTCTAGCGCCCGTTGTAATACTGGATACAATGGGCTTTGCCCCTAGTATTGGAATAATTGGGCCACAGACTGCTTGGTATCCCCCCACCATCACCTTCTGTGTGCTCTGGGTGATGGAGCTGGGCATGTCTCGTAAGGGGGAGGGCAGCTTGCAGTTCTCTCCACACTAAACTAGTAAACAAGCAACTTTCACTAATCTGGAGATTTAGAGTAGCGTCCCCTTCTGCACTTTGCCTTTGCCCCAAAGACTTCATAGCTGATGCATGGGAGGTGGGATAGGATCGCAGAAACTCTCTCCCCTGCCAGAAAGGGGGGCATGCACATTTTTTGTAGTACCATCAAAGAGAGACACAACTGGAAGGGACCCAGATGAGCTTGTCCAACCCCCCCCTCCCAATGCACTTCGGTCCTCTTGCCCACATTAAACTGGCAAACGAGGTATGTTCTGCTCTTGAAAAAAAATGACATTCACAACTGGGTTATTTGTGTGTGTTGTCCCCTCAGAGCACAGCAGCAGTGTGGCAAAGTGGAAGTGCATCCCTAAGGTTTGTCTGCAAGCCCTGCTATGACTTAGCATTAGTTGTCAGAGTTTGAATGTGCAGAAATGTGCAGATAGGTTGAGGGACTTGGGAATGTTCAGCCTGGAGAAAAGGAGGTTGAGAGGGGACATGATAGCCCTCTTTAAGTATTTGAAAGGTTGTCACTTGGAGGAGGGCAGGATGCTCTTTCTGTTGGCTGCAGAGGAGAGGACACGCAGTCATGGGTTTAAACTTCAAGTACAACGATGTAGGCTAGATATCAGGAAAAAGGTTTTCACAGTCAGAGTAGTTCAGCAGTGGAATAGGCTGTCTAAGGAGGTGGTGAGCTCCCCCTCACTGGCAGTCTTCAAGCAAAGGTTGGATACACACTTTTCTTGGATGCTTTAGGATGCTTAGGGCTAGTCCTGCGTTGAGCAGGGGGTTGGACTAGATGGCCTGTATGGCCCCTTCCAACTCTATGATTCTATGATTCTATAAACAGCAGAGCACCAGGATGCTTAAAGGATCCGTTTTTATTGTTAAGAGAAACAACTTTTCTGCATAATTTTAAATTATTTAAGCAGCCTGCAGCTCTCCTGCAGCATATTCAAACTCTGGCAACATTCTTGCCCCTCCATTGGGAAGAGTCTCCTTTTGCAGTCACATTGGTTTGAACCAGGATAACAGTTACGATTAGAGCCCAGGAGCACACCAAAGAGCCAAACAAGATTTTCAGGGATATGGTATTTAAAGAGTCAACGTTGACCAAACCCTGCAAATCCTGTGGGCCTCTAGCATGCTGCAGGCTTCAGTCTAGTTCAGGGGTAGTCAAACTGCGGCCCTCCAGATGTCTGTGGACTACAATTCCCAGCAGCCCCTGCCAGCATTCGCTGGCAGGGGCTCCTGGGAATTGTAGTCCACGGACATCTGGAGGGCCGCAGTTTGACTACCCCTGGTCTAGTTCTTAGTCAGGGGACCTACACATCTGCCTTCTGAACAAGGAAGTCAGAAGGAGACGGACACTGGGAAGGGCGGCCACGAAGGAGCTAGCAAAAGGTCCTTAAGGGAAAAGACGTGTTGCTGGCGATCAAATTAATTCATGCCATGGTATTCCCCTTTGCATGTATGGGTGTGAAAGCTGGAAAATGACAAGACCCGACAAAAATAAAGTACGTTCCTTTAGAATGTGGTGGCATTTCACTGTTACTGCCCAAAGGACAAATCTGTGGTTCTAAATCAAATGAAGCCTGAACTCTCCTTAGAAGCACTAGGCGTTTTTGGAGGTCATTCATTCATGGGGTTGGTGTGCGTCTGGTGAAGAACTTTCTCCGGAAACAGGCTGCAGGCTTGTTTATTGCAGGATCTTTATTCATGGGAGCTGGCGGGCCCTTTAAAGCTCAAAGGAGTATGCAATGATATCGGAGCAACGGAGGAGCGCTTCCCTCTGCACCCCCAGAGGAGTCTGCAGCTCGGACACCTGGAAGTTCAGGACGTCGATGTCGGATGCACCAAACAGCGCTGTGACGCTGACCTTCTCGTACATGGTGAAGCTGACTGGGCGGCCGGCCATGGCCAACAGGCTACGCAGGTAGCGTTCCCGCAGCGCCACCCGCCCCTGCTGCTCTCGCTCCAACTCAGCGGTGTTGGAGGTGACCAAGGAGGAGAGGCTGCTGGGCCCCAAGGCTAGGAAACGGGCAGAGTTGGGGTCAAATCCGCGGCTTGTCCCATCCGGTCCCCGGGGAAGGCGGAGGACGGCCACAGGCGTCTTCATCGCAGAAGCCTGTGGGGCGAGGAAGCAAAGTCTGCTTGTTAATGGTTCTCATGTTTGCGTTTCAGCAGTGCGAGATTTGAGACTGGTAATGCTGACAAAACGAAAAGATTTCCCAGGCTTTTGAGAATCTGGGCTGTCTTCATTAGATGCAGGGATCTCAGACTCATGAAAGGTTGTACCTTGCGGAAAACTATAGTATCAGAGTTGGAAGGCATCTCCAGGGTCATCTAGTCCAACCTCTTGCAGAATGCATGAAATTCACTACCACCGGCCCACCCACACTGACCCCAGTTCCATGCCCACCTCCCAAGAAAATCAGAATTCCTGGCCTGGAAGACATTCACTCCCCAAATCCCGAAATGGCAATCAGTATTTCTCTGGGCATGCAAGATTTGGGGCCACAATAGCCAAGCATTAACACAGTTCCTTCTGCCCACCCACTCACCATCTGCCTACATCAGGGGTAGTCAAACTGCGGCCCTCCAGATGTCCATGAACTACAATTCCCAGAAGCCCCTGCCAGCGAATGCTGGCAGGGGCTTCTGGGAATTGTAGTTCATGGACATCTGGAGGGCCGCAGTTTGACTACCCCTGGCCTACATCTTCATTTAATTTAATCCCAGCATGCCTTTCTCACCAGTGGGGGCCCAATGTGGCTTAACATCATTCTGTTCTCCATTTTATTCTCACAACCATCGTGTGAGGGAGGATAGACTCATGGCGTGAAAGTGGCTCAAGTTCTCCCAGGAACCTTCCGTGACAGTGGGGATTCGAACCCAGGACTCTCAGATCCTAGTCTGACTCCTGTCAATGATGATGCCACACTGGCTTTAAGGTGCAGATCTAGTACAGACGGACATGGCTACCCGCCTGAAACTGTCTTCTAGCAGCAACTCATGAGGAAAGACTACTTATACTATTGATGAATATTTTTCTTTTTCATTGGGTATATATTCCATATCTCTAGTTCCCAAGTTATTTCTTAGTGTTTTATTGCTTTTGCCTTCCACAATCATGAGGGCTATGAACCTGATTTTTCTATTTAAGGGAAATATATATGCTCAGCTAAGATTTTAGATTGCCTAAGATTTTAAAGTTGAAAACCTAAGATTTTAAAGCTGAAAACCTTCTTAAACAGCACAGAACAGATAGCTTAAACCAGCCTTTCTCAATTTTTTTACTATTGAGAAACCCCTGAAACTTTTTTAAAAAGTTTATTAGTAACTTTATTAGTAATACATTTCCAAGTTAACATAAATCTCGTAGTCTTCCAATTTTACAGGTTTAAACTTCCAGTACCACTTTATACCACTGAGAGCCAGCTTCGTTTAGGAGTGCGGACTTCTAATCTGGCATGCCGGGTTCGATTCTGCACTCCCCCACATGCAGCCAGCTGGGTGACCTTGGGCTCGCCACGGCACTGATAAAGCTGTTCTGACTGAGCAGTGATATCGGGGCTCTCTCAGCTTCACCCACCTCACAGGGTTGTTGTGGGGAGAGGAAAGGGAAGGCGACTGTAAGCCGCTTTGAGACTCCTTCGGGGAGAGAAAAACATCATACAACTCTTCTTCTTCTTCTTCTATACAACTTATTGTAAACTTTTTGCACACTGAGACAAATACATATAAACACATCTTGAACCTCCTGTTTAAAACTCAAGGGAGATTTTCCAGTCCAAATTAATATATGTTTTCCCTAAATAATTCCAAAATATTTCCATTGACTTTTATACATTTCTAAATTTCCATCCATAAACAATTCTGTCCTTCTAGCTATTTCTGAAAAATCCAATAGTTTCATTATCCCATCCTCCAGGGATGGAATCTCCTTTGTTTTCCAGACTTTTGTTACCATCATTCTGGCTGCTGTTAAGGCACACAATAACAGTACATTCAGCTCTTTAGGTATTTCTTCACTCATTATACCTAATAAAAATAATTCTGGTTTCTTTTTTAACTTAAACTTCCAAAATTTTCTTAGGTTCTATGTATATTTTATTCCAAAATTTAAACATTCTTCAGGCTTTGAAAAAACCCAGAAGTGGCACCATCATGCAGAATGTGGTTGGGAAGCAGAGCTGTGGACTTGCCCACACGGGGTCCTTCCCCTTCCCACCCCCTCCAGGCCCATCATTGGCCATTTTGGCAGGGTGAGGGGCTGACATGAACATATATGGACATATATATATGCTCTGACTGTGAGGAACTTCTTCCAGATGTTTAGCCGAAAATGCTTTTAATTTCAACCCACTGGTTCTGGTCCGACCCCTGGGACAACAGAAAACAACTCTGCTCCATCCTCTACAGCAGTGGTCCCCAACCTTTTTATCACCAGGGACCGGTCAACGCTTGACAGTTTTACTGAGGCCCACGGAGGGTAATGTCTTTTGCTGAGGGATGCCGCTGCTGCCTGAGCCCCTGCTCCGCTTGCTTTCCTGCCAGCGCCCCATACTTCCCGCCGCCCGCTGGGGGGAGCTGCCAGCAGCAGCTGCGCAGTGCCACACTGAGGGAGAGCCCCAGCCATGGCGGCCGCGGGAGAGCAGCAAAGGTGAGCCGGCGGCAGAGTGGCAGGGCGGCCCCCCAGGCAGCAGCTGGGGAGGAGGGTGAAGAGGAGTTGCGGCCCGGTACCGACTGATCTACGGACCGTCCTCAGTCCCCAGACTGGGGGTTGGGAACCGCTGCTCTACAGGACAGCCCTTCAAGTGCTTGAAGACGGTGAATCTAGGTGAGCCAAGCTGTTCTGTTTTGAGGCTGCCGGGTCCAGCTGTCTGGAGGAGTCCCGTCACTGGCTTGCTGAACTGTGGCTGGCTAGTTGGGCACACAGGAAACTTCCCTGCCTGAGCATGCAGAGGGCTACTGTTGTCCTCGCCGGCCGGTAAACAGGAAGTGCCGCCACACAAGGTCGGCGTGCTTTCCCCTCTGCCCAGTGGCGGCACCAACTTGACGCTCCCTCGCTGGGCCTGCATCCCCTCTGGCTGGCGGCCAGGCCCTGGGTCAGCAGCAAAGAGGATGTTTTCCCCAGCAAGCTGGAGAAACAGCCAGTGACAGCCAAGGAAAACTGCTGGCGAGAAAAGAGGAGAGCCACCGAGCTGGTGGAGAGCAGAAATGGAGCCCCGAGGCTTCCCGGCCTCGTCTTTCCTGGACCCTTGAACGCACTGGAGGCTGACTGCATTGCCGACTTCTTCTCTGCAGCAACCTGGGAACTGTAGTTTTGAGAAGGTGCTGTGAGGGAACCCTAGAGCCAAGTTGTAGCTCCTGACCGGGTGGGGGAGGGGGGCTGGGGCTCAGTGGTGGAGCCTCTGCTTGGCAGAAGGTCCCAGGTTCAATCCCTGGCATCTCCAGTAGGAGAGGACCCTGTGGTAAGTGACGGGAAAGACCTCCACCTGAGACTCCAGAGAACCACGGCAGCCAGCTTTTGTGGACAATATCGATCTCGGACCAAGTTTCTGACTCGGTTGAAGGCATATCCTGGATAAGTTCCTGTTCTGGCCTCCCCCCAACCCCGTCATCTTGAGGGAGACAGTGTTAGTCAGTCTGTAGCAGGAGAAAAGCATGAGGACTAACAACATTTGGGGCAGGGGAAGTGTTTTTGGGAGCCACTGCTCCACTTCTCCAGACACCTGAAGAAGCGAGCGGTGAGTCAGAAAGGCTCCTCCCCTCTCACAAATTCTGCTAGCCTTTCCGGTGCTCCTGGGCTCTTGCTCTTGCATTCGCGAAAGCTGTCAGGGGCTCAAGGGAATTGTAGGCCATGGACATCTGAAGGGCTGCAGTTTTGACTACCCCTGCTCTTGAGGGAGAGTAATTCTGCCGTATGATTGAAGGGCTGAAGCACAAACCCTTGAAGAAGGCTGCCTGTTGCCAATCTACATGACTCTCTGCTCTTGCCTTGCCCTCCATCTCACTGCAACAGTAATCCTTCACCGAACACAAGATTGCTGAACTGGAATTAATGCACAAGTTCAAAAAAATAGATTTCCCCTTTATCAATGTTAAATCACCAGCCATGAGTCAAGCGGGAAGGCTGGGCTATAAAAATAAAATAATTACTATTCAAAGCTCAGATTAAATTACTTAAAACCGTTAAAGAACCCTACCCTTTTTACACATCTCAGTCTGATTAAATTTAAATCTCTGAGGGCAGGTTCCCTGTGGGTGGGGCAGCTCTGTCTGACCAGCCCTGACCTTCCCCCGCACACGAGCCAACCGCAATTCCGCTGTCAATTAAGCCTGCTTCAGGGGTATGAAGCTGGTGCCCAACGTGAAAGGATCCACGGGTGACATTTCAGGCACAGGCTACCGGAGGAGGAGGAAAGGAAAACTGCATTCTTCAGCCTGGGATACCACACAAGCCTTGCCATGATGCAAAAGCTAGCCAGACAAAGAATTGGTTAGTTATACCCTGCTTTACACTACCCAAAGGCATACAAAAGTGGCTTACAAACATGTTTTCCTTCCTCTCCCCACAACAGAAACCTTGAGGCAGGTGAGGCTGAGAGCTCTGGAAGAACTGCTGTGAGAACAGCTCTGAAAGAACTGTTATTGGCCCAAGGTCAGTCAGCTGGCTGCATGTAGAGGATTGGGGAATCGAACCCAGCTCTCCAGGTTAAAGTCTGCTGCTCTTTAACACTGCCGGCCCTCTTCCTGGTGTTTTTTCAGGTACTGTTCAGTGTCCCCTGAACCACCTGGATTTGGAGATACAAGGAAGGCTCAGAATGGCCTCTTTAACTGAAAACTCGAAAGTAGAGGACTGGAGGGGAGGGGGAACAGTATAGCCTGATCTCATCACATCTTGGTAGGTAAACAGGGCTGGTACTTGGAAGGGAGCTCTCCAAGGAAAGATTCTGCTGACCACCTCTGCTTCTCCCTCGCCTTCAAAGCCGCTTTGGCTGGGACACCAGAAGTGAGTTGCAGCTGAATGGAACAGGGCACACACGGCCAAGCACGAGAGAGGAACACGCTGAAGCTCCCTTATACTGCATCAGACACTCAGGCTGGCAGCGGCTCTCCTGGTTTCAGGCACAGGGCTTTCACTCACCACCTTGTCCTTTTGATGCCAGGGACTGAACCAGGGACCTTCTGCCTGCCAGGCAGAGGTTCTGCCACTGAGCTATGCCCCCCCCCCCCCCATGGCTCCCCAGAGTCTCAGGCGGAGGTCTTTCCATCCCCTCCTGCCTGGTCCTTTTAAGAGGAGATGCCGGGAATTGAACCGGAGGACCATGCTCAGCAACAGCTCTGCCACAGAGCCACAACCCCTCACTAGTTCATGTACATTTTATCCCAGCCCAGCCATAGTTTATCATTTCTCTTCCATGTGGACCCACAGTGTCTCCTAACACCCTTCCTCCTTGGGACACCTGTAAGGTAGGTTAGGCTGAGAGAACATACCTAAGGAGCCACCAGTTATGATTTGAACCCGGATCCCGCAAATTTGGGGAGCTTATGCAACGGGGTCTCGCATGCCCTGGGCTTGGCTGCAGGCAAAACTGCACTCCGCCTCTGCTCCAGGAGCCAGCGGGAATCCCGGGAGGAAATGCCCCCGGGCTCGGTGGAAACTCCAGGAGCCCCCACACTCACATTCCTGTCCGGCATGTTTGTTCCTACCGGCTGCCTGGATGATGACCGCAGAATTCCTCCGCCGGCCCTGTTTACGCTCTGTTTTTTCCAACGACAGCTCGTTCCCGTCGCGTGCTGTCTGGCGGCAAAGGAAGCAGCGGCCCCTGGAAGCCCTCTTTCTCCGCCTGGCCCGATAAGAGCTGGCCCCGGATTCCTGTGCTTCTGGGCAACCGGCCAGGGCTTCATGGCACGAGTCCCCTTGGCCGCAGCCTGGAGGTTTCTTGTCTCTCCAGAGAGGGTCACGGGGGTTGCCTCGGATGGGGAGAGGCACCAAAAGCTGGGGCCGAGTGTCCCATTTGCCGGCGGTGCCGTAAAGCTAGGCATCCCCTTCCCCGGGTGCCCAGCCTGGGTGGAGAGGGGCTTTTCCTCTTACGATCTGCACCAGTTGGCACGCAGCCAAAGGACCAACCCTGTCAAGATCACCTCCAAACACCAACCGTGGGCTGCTGTCCCCCTGCAGCAATGCCTTTGGCAGCCACTGGCCCCGGCCCTGAAGGATTCTGGGAGGAGGAGGAGGCCAAACTCAAGCACCTGATTCTCGGTCTGGCTGGAGGCAGAGGTCACTAATCCTTCCCCTCTCAGCTCCGGGCCCACGCGGCGCCCATTCCCTAGCAAGGCTGAAAGGGTTGGCGGCACAGCCAGAGCGGCCGCTGAGTGCCAAGAGGCGACAGCTTGTTTGTTCTGGCCGGGGCAGCTCGTCTGGCTGACATCATATCCTGACGGCAGGGCAGCCGGCAGGGAGGGCAGATAACCGACCCCGGAGAGGAGAGGCAGCAGGCAGCCGTGCTCACTCACTGCCGCGAGGACGGATGGAGGTGGCTGAGAGAACCAGGCTGCTCCGGACACGGCGAAGGATGTTTCCCGGCCTGGGCATCCTGGCACAAGCGGCCCAGCTGGGAGGGATCTGAAGCACGCCCTGCAAGAGAAGGAAGGGGTGCGGAGAAAATGGATTCTCGCCAGCAGCCTCCAGTCCGGCAAGTAAGTACCTCAGGGAGAGGAGATCAGCTGAAGTCTTAACAAGCAGCCTAAACAGCATTTTGCCAATCAGGGAGGAGCCATAGCTTAGTGGCAGAGCATCCGCTCAGAACGCAGAAGGTCCCAGGTTCAATCCCGGCCCTCTCAAGCAAAAAGGATGAGGTGGTGGCCAATAGGAAAGACCCTGACTCAGTGGCAGAGTCTCTGCTTGGCAAGCACGAGGTCCCGGGTTCGATCCCTGGCATCTCGCATGGAAAGGATAGGGTGGTAAGTGATAGAAAAGAACTTGATCCTGGACTGTGGCTCAGTGGAAGAGCCTCTGCATGGCACGCAGGTCCCGGGTTCGATCCCCAGCATCACCAGTTTGAGCAAAGAGCAAGTGAAGCCTTGATAATGCATTGCTGCGTCCTGTAACACGCCACAGTCCCTTGGGGGGCTTGTCCAGAGAACTGGCCCTGCCTAGGAAGACAGATGCAGAAGGACCAAGGAATGCAGAGGGAAACAGGGACCATAATCTTTGCACTGTGGCATTATTTATTATTATCATAACTAGCTGCAAAGCCCGTTCATAAAAAACGGGCTTTGCAAGGCTCCCCCCATCCCCAGGCGGGCTTCCAGGCATGTCTGTGAGCTGAGGGGTGAGGGAGGGTGGGAGGGGCAGGGGCAATTTTTAAAAAGCATCTCCTGAAGATACATTCCAGCTCCGGAAAGTTAAAGTCTGGTAAGAATACCCAAAAGTACAAGAGATAGCTAAAGGTAATAGCCCTTTCATCCACCCTTCTTTCACACCCTTGAGAAAGAATGTATTTCTTTGACTCTCTCTCTGGCTGAGACTCAGGGTGGATTAAGAAGAGAAGAGCTGTTTTTTGTACCCCACTTCTCGTTGCCTGAAGGAGTCTCCAAGTGGCTTCCAATCACCTCCCCTTCCTCTCCCCACAACAGGGAGGTGTTGTGCCTGGCCCTGGGTCACCCAGCTGGCTGCATATGGAGTAGGAGTGGGGAATCAAGCCCAGTTCTCCAGATTAGAGGCTGCCACACTTAACCACGTCACCAAACTGGCTCTCAGGGGATATAACACAGTATAAACTGACAGTGTAAAGCAGGGGTAGTCAAACTGCGGCCCTCCAGATGTCCATGGACTACAATTCCCACGAGCCCCTGCCAGCAAATGCTGGCAGGGGCTCGTGGGAACTGTAGTCCATGGACAGCTGGGGGGCCGCAGTTTGACTACCCCTGGTGTAAAGTGACCAATACGCAATGCAATAGGACTGGGATTGTGGAATTGGAGAGCAATGTGAACCTCAGACTCTAAAGTAGGAGTGGCCAAACTGAGTGCTCCAGAGGTCCATTAACTACAATTCCCATGAGCCCTTTCCAGCTGGCAGTCCATGGAACTCTGGAGATCCACCGTTTGGCCAACCTTGTTCTAAAGCAGCCTTTCTTAACTTTTTTACCACTGAGAAACCTGTGAAATATTCTTCAGCCTTCAGGAACCCCCAAAAGGGGTACAATTTTGTAGGATATGGTTGGGAATCAGGGCTGCTACATGCCTACCCTCCCCTTCCCACCCCTCCAGGCCCATCATTGGCCATTTTGGAAGGAGGGTGGCCTGTCAACATGACCATATATAGTCATATCACCCAATGCATTTTAAAATATATTGAAATTAATATATTGAAATTAATTCACTCCCACCCATTTTGGAAACCTAGCCCTGGCTGAGAAAGGCTGCTCTTCAGCAATCCCCAGAGAGAGTAGATGACAAGGGGAAGATAACGCGGTGAACCAGGGCAGGGGTAGGGGGTAATAAATTTAAAAAATAAAGTAAAATATGGGTGATGCCTACAAGAATCTAATCTTCTAATCCTCTGGTTCCCCCATCCTCCTCCCATGAACCTGCACATTAAACTTGATCCTCCTTAAGTCTTTTTGCCAGAAATCACTTTCTGCAGGATCTTCTGCAGGGTTTTTCGAGCCCTTCTTTTTATTATCCCAGCCAGCCTCTCAGCTACCAGCAGGTGGAAGAGCTACGTCCACACCGAAAGTCTTGACATACTTAGGGTGCCCTGGGTGCTCCCTTAACCTGGATAGACCAGGACAGCCTGATCTCATCAGAAGCTCAGCAGCTTCAGCCCTGGTTCGTATTTGGATGGGAGACCACCAAGAATGTCGTAGGGATGTGCGCTTCGGTTCGGCCCCCTTGGTGATCACCAAACTCCAGGGCAACTATACAGAGAAGGGAAGAACAGTTTTTGGGTACCCTGGCTTTTTAATACCTGCAGGCATGTCAAAGCAGCCCCCAATCGCCTCCCCTTGCTCTCCCCACAATAGACGGCCTGTGAGATAGGTGAGGCTGAAAGAGCTCTGAGAGAACTGTGACTGGCCCAAAGTCATCCAGCTGGCTGCATCTGGCAGAGGAGTGGAGAATCAAACCCGGCTCTCCAGATTAGAGGCAGCTGCTCCTAACTACGACACCAAGAGGCAGACAATGCTGAACCACCAATGAACATCTCCTGCCCTGAAACCCCTACAGACGGGGTTTTGTGAAACCCTGGGGGGGGGGGGGTCTCCTGACAGTTCTGGAAAGGTCTTCCAAATAGGTGGGAGTTAATTTTTAACGTATTTTTTAAAACGGTTAAACATTTATTGGGTGATATGACTACATATCAGCCAAATGGCCCATGATGGGACTGGAGGGGGTGGGAAGGGGAGGGGCCCAGGGTGGGCGTGTCCACAGCGCTGCCTCCCAACCCTATTCTGCACGATCGCACCACTTCCGGGGGCTCTCAAAGCCCAAGGGATGTTTCGGGGGTTTCTCAACAGCAAAAAACGAGAGGAAGGCTGCCCTACGGGGTCACCATGAATTGCTTGGCTTGACTGCCCTCGGGGAATGGCATGGTCTCTCACTTCATGTCCAAAGCTCAGCCAGGGTGGGGGAGACCACCTAGGAAGACTTCAGAGGGGAGGGAGGCCAGGGCATAGCACCTCTCCTTCTCCTCAAAAGCCCTTCGCTCGGGTCGCTGTACATGGGTTATGACTTCACAGCACAGATAAATGTATAATTATGCTAAGCAGAAGCATCTGTGGATGTTGCATTTGTATTTTCTTGTGGGGGGAAATCGGAGGGTCCGGCTTTGCTGACGCATCGTATTCACCCGCCTCTTTCCTGCCCTTGACTCCCTCAGCTCCACCATGGTTTTTGGTAACCTGCCTGCCCTGGCAATTCTGCTCATGCCTCTCGTCCGCTGGGGCTCTGAAGGCCCCCGGGCAGCTGCCGTTCCTGAGACCAGCAAGGTTTCCCTGAAGCCAGCTCCCAGCCCGTCCCTCCAAGCCGCCCTGTTAAGACGCTTGGGCTTGCAAAGACGGCCGCGGCCCCAACCCGGACTTCCCGTCCCCCAGTACCTGCTGGATCTGTACCAGTTCTGCTTGGGAAAGGCTCTCTCCTCTTTCCCGGATTCAGAGCGGCCCTTCCTAGAGGAACGAGCGACGACAGCCAACACTGTGCGGGCCTTCCACCATGTCGGTGAGTTGCTGTCTGGCGGGAGCCAGGGGTGAGGGAGAGGCTGCTGGGGTTGGAAAACTCCCCTGGGCAAAAGGAGCAGGGCAGCAGAATCCAGAGAGGCTGGAGGAGCACAAAAGACAAACAGAAGACTGGGAATAAATAGGGTGAGGGGCAGAGAGCCGTGCACATGGCTTGAGTGCTTCTGCCAGAGGTCCCCAACATGGTGCCCACACACACACACACCACTCATGCTTTCCGAGTGTTTTAAGGACATGGGTGGAGCCAGGAGAGGCTTCTGCCCAGCAAGACTTCTGATTGGCTGCTGCAGATTTCATTAGCCCTGCAATTAAAAAAAATCTTTGGAAGATCAGAAGATAAATTAAGGCTGCCAATGCTACTATTTTGTTTTTGACACCAGATGTCACACTAAATTTTAAATTTAATTTTAAATGAATTTCATGAAGGGGTGGCCAAACTGTGACTCTCCAGATTTCAATGGACTACAATTCCCATGAGCTCATAATCCACACAGCCAGTTTGGTCATCCCTGGTTTAAACTACTGATGTTAGTAATATGATGTTATACTGCCCTGAGCTGGTTCGCTGGACAAAGCAGCATACAAGTCAAATAAATAAATACATACAATTGAATAAGCTAATTTCCAGACAGCCCTTCCCTTTGTGCCACACAAGGGAGTCTCCACAGAAACCTTAACTCACACTGACATCACTTCAGAGAAAGAGGGTATAGCTCAGAAGTAGACCTAGCATAGTTCAGAGTGGCAGCCTCCAATCCAGAGAACCAGGTTTGCTCCCCCACTCCTCCTCCACATGCAGCCGCCTGGGTGACCATGGGCCAGTCTCAGTTCTTTCAGAGCTGTCTTAGCCCCACCTCCCTCACAGGGTGTTTGTTGTGGAGAGAGGAAGGGAAATGGCTTTGCAGGCCACTTTGAGAAGTAAAACGCACAACATGAAAAAGCAGCTCTTCTGCTGCTGCTGCTGCTGCTGCTTGGCACGCAGAAGGTTGCAGGTTCAATCCCCGTCTCCATTTTAAAAGATCAGGTTGGAGGAGATGTGAAAGTCTGCTGCCTGGCATGCCAGAGGCCTGCTGCCAGTCCTCATGGACCATAGGTCTCATGCAGCATCCTGTGTTCACGAGATGGTTATTTTTTAGAAAAACAGGCAGGTTCAGGTGGGTCCCCCTGCTGGCCCAAAGCTGTAGAACAAATTGCCTAAGATTTTCATGGCCAGAATGAACTGGCTGTGTAGGTTTCCCATGTGGTCTGGAGGTTTTAATCCCTGACTTCTTGCCAGGAACTGTGGCTGGCCTCTCCAGAGGCAGGGCACAGCAAGAGGGGAATCTCTCCGTGCGAAAGTATGCACACAAGGAAGATGCCTAGCATGCTGAGCCCTGCCTCTGGAGGGCGAGCCACAGTCACGGGCCATGTCCACCCAGCTCAGAAAACTGACAAGACCCAATTGAGCCAAGATGGAGTCCAGACCCCCTTTGAGACCAATAAAGAATTAAACTGGGTTGGTCTTAAAGGTGCCCCTGGACTCCTATTTTGTGGCATTTAAAAGAACTGCATTTTTATCCTACTATTCCTCCAAGGAGAGTCCTCACAACAACCCTTTGAGGTAGGCTAGGCAGAAAGTGTGTGACTGGCCCGAAGTCGTCCAATGAGCAGGATTAAGTGGGGATTAAAGCCTTGGCTTTTCTGGATCCAACACTCAGACCACCACCCAGTAGACTGGAGTACTCAAAACACATGAAGTTTGGCAAATAATTTCTGTCAATGTATTGTGCTGACTCCCTTGAAGGATGCTCACGGAATCTCTCCAAACATCCTCCCTTGCCCAGCTGGATCTCCAGCTAAGGTGGGTCGCAGTTTCCCAGTCTGTTGTTGGTATGAAAACAGGTACAGAACCCCATGTGGGCAGAGGTCACGCTCCAGTTATTTGATGCTGAGAATTCACAAGGCTGTGGCATTCAAACCAAGCTTGTCGGCTTCTCGGTCCTCCCTCTGCCGGTGGGTGGAAGCCAAACAGCACTCAGAATGGCTCCTTAGCAGACCCAGCCAGGCAGCTCTCCCGTGCAAATGTGCAATCCTAAAATATCCTAACTTCTGCTCACTTCCACCTCTAGAGAATTTGGACCATGTCCCGGAAGTCGCAGGAAGTGCATTCCACTTCATGTTCAACCTCACTTTGCTTCCCGAAGAGGAGGAGCTGACAGCCCTAGAGCTGCGCCTCTACCGGTCACAGAACGAGAGCGGGGGCTTCCACGTCAGTATCTTCCATGCAACGGATTCCCCGTTGGTTTTGGGACACAAGAGCAGACTCCTTGCCCGCAGGTTCCTGCCTTTCGGCCTGCCCAAGTGGGAGAGTTTTGACGTCACTGCGGCTCTCGAGAAAGCAGAGGAGCGGAAACTCCACCTTGGGCTTCTGGTCGAGGTGGAACCCCCAAATGGCAGCCGGGGGCTTTGGGACCAGGCCCCACTTCGAGCCAGGCGGTCTCCTGGCCAAGAGGAGGCCCGGTGGGCTCTAGAAAGGCCGCTGCTGGTCACTTACAGCCAGGATCGGAGAGGGCAGCCTCTGTCGCGTGGGAAAAGGCAGAGCAAGCACCGACCTGGCGGACTCGACCAGAGAGGCAGCAGAAGACCCTCAAAACCCCCCGCCTATCGGAGCAAATGGAAGAGCCTGAAGCTGAAGGCCCAAGCCAGCATGAGGTGCAGAAGGCACCGCCTCTTCGTAGACTTCAAGGAGGTCGGCTGGAACGACTGGATCGTGGCTCCCAGCGGCTACCACGCCTTCTACTGCTCAGGGGAGTGCAGGTTCCCGCTGGCCGACCACATGAACACCTCCAGCCACGCAGTGGTGCAGACCATGTTGAACTCGATCCATTCCAGGGTGCCCAGGGCCTGCTGCGTCCCGACGGATCTCAGTCCCATCGCCATCCTTTATCTGGATCAGCATGACATGGTGGTTCTGAAGACCTACCAGGACATGGTGGTGGAAGGCTGCGGGTGCCGCTAGGAGTGATGGGGGGCGGGGAGTCTTCCTCACTGCCAAAGGTGGGGTGTCTGTCACCCAATGAAGCTGACAAGGCAGACAAGGGATGCCCCAAGTTGTTCTTCTTGCAGTGTGTCATAGGGCCAAACTTGGCGTCATGGTTAAGAGCGGCAGCCTTTAATCCGAAGAACTGGGTTTGATTCCTCGCTCCTCCACTTGCAGCCAGCTGGGTGACCCTGGGCCAGTCACAGTGCTCTTAAAGCTATTCTCGCAGTGCTCTCTGAGCCCCACCGACCCCACAGGGAGGGGTTCTGTTGTGGAGAGAGGGAAAGTAGGCAACTGTAAGTTGGCTTGGGACTCCTTTGGGTACAGAAAAGCAGGGCACAAAAAACCCAGCTTTTTCTTCCAACTCACACAGATGTCAGGCTCACCACAGGCAGAGGCAGCCACTCACCCATCGGGTCAGAATGGCTAAGGGAACTTCCATGGACAGAAGCAGTGTTTCTCTGTTTAAGAGACCACGGGGAGAGGGCAAATGGGAGAATCCCCCATTTCTGGGGGTTGGAGGTTTGTGGGCTTCAGTCTTGTCCCGATGGGCAGTTGTCCCATTCCGATGAAGTCTTACCCATTTCTTCAAGCCACATTTTGATGGGTCTGTTCGTTTGAACCGGGATCACCTCTGGCTGGATCATACGTGATAAATAAAGTCTTCCGGCTAGGAGGAGAAATTAGAAGACTGGCTCCCTTCTAGAGGCCTAGTATTCTAGAGGGGTTGACTGGGTATGTTGATTGTTTTAAAGTTTTAAACTGTATGCCAATGTTACTGATATTACCCACCCTGAGCATTTGGGAGGGCGGGCTCCAAATAAGAAAATTATTGTTATTATTAAGTACCAGGTCATTAAAAGGACAAACTGCTTGTTAAAATTTAAAATGCCACATATTATTCTTCCGAAAAGCACAAAAATAATTTCAGGAAAGCCGGGAAGCCACAAAACGTCACTCTCCTCCAAGAACGGTACACGTGGTTCTCCCCACTCTTTTCTCACGACATTCCTGTGAAGTAGGCAGTATAAATGGGAGCTTCATGGCTGAAGGTCAGCCCAACACGCTATGCTGGTCTTTCATGGCTTGCCTTCTCTGCTCAGCCTACCCTTTAGGCACAGAAAATACAGTTCCTGCAGGGTGTCCATTGTGGGGAGAGGACAGGAAAGCAACTGGAAGCTCTTTGAGACTCCTTCAGGTACTGAAAAGCTGAGTATGAAAACCAACTCTTCTAATTTTTTGGAAGCATATGTCAACAAGGAAACTCTATGTGACACATGTGAATCAACACATGAAAGCAAAAAATACTATTTTCTCGGCATTCGAATAGAAGTGTAAACCAGAGAGGCTTCCTACCAAAAAATTAGCCCTAGGGTTTTATAATGGACAAAGCAAAATGTAAGGAGGTATATCCTGCAAAGAAGAGGAGTCACAAATACAAGCACGCTGATCCTTAGGGAATTCTCTGTTGTCTAATGCAGACATCATCTCATGCATTACTCAGAGGCAGAGAACCAGCACATGCTCAGAGATTCACTCTTCTTCTTTCCCAAAAGATGGTAGCCAATCAGATTTGGGGAAGACAGCAGCAAAGCAGGGGGAAACCAAAACTATAGGCAGTTAGGGAGAAACACCGTGTGCATTTTCAAACAAACAAAAATACCACCAAACCCCCCAAACCTCAAACAGATCCACTCCAGTTTGGATGCTAACACAATCTCCAAATGTCTGATTTGAAGCAAGCAAACCTTGTTATTGCCTCCGCCCTTTCAGGCAAAATCTACTCACTGCCATTAAACAGGCTACTTCTCCATAGGAATTCAGGGCTGCATATGTCGTTCTCCCCTCCCTTGTGTTATCCTCACAACAACCCTGCAAGGTATGTTCACGAAGGTATAAAGTGAGTTGCATGCCTAAGAGAGTGTTCCTAAAGCCCCATGTCCTCAATATTTACGGTTATTTGCAAGCCGCCCTGAGCCTCCGTGGAAGGGCGGGTTAAAATGTAAAAATAAAAGTATAAGCAAGGTGACTTGGAAGGGCTTTTGCTTTTCCACTATGAAAACTAACCCTAAATTACCATTAACTAACCTGCTCCAGGACTGGTTAGTTGCCTCTCACATCATAATGGAAGCCCCCAAAATCCTCCAGCTCTGCTTTCCAGATTTCAAAAACACGCTTCAGCCAACGATGGAGAGGAAAAGGGCTTCCACAAACTGCTCTAGCCCTTCTGGAAGGCTGGTTGGATGGAGCATCTCAACAGCATTCCGCTACGAAAAAGGGCACGTATACATATCACACACCCCCACCCCCACATTTTGATACATTGTACTTGCTTTATTTGGTCCTTGCATCTTTTTAAACATCTTAGTTATGCCGTCTGCTAATTGACTGCTCCCTGTCGATTATTAGGCATGGTCTGGTAACTTCCATTTCACCGTATCTGTACACAAAAGCTTATGTCTTGAATAAAACATGCACACGGAAGCTTGTGCCTTGAATCAGACAATAAGTATATGAGCGCGAAAGCGTATGCCTTTTATAAGACACGTATACATGCTTATGGAAGCTTTTGCCTTGTATAAGACGCTTGTACATTAAGACGGAAGTAAGCCTTGAATAAGACACGTGTGCATGCACGTGGAAGCTTGTGCCTTGAATGAGACACGTGTGCATGCACAAGGAAGCGTATGCCTTGAATAAGACACGTGTACATGCATGCGAAAGCGTATACCTTGACTAAAACTTTCTTAGCCTCCAAGGTGCACCGCGCTCCTACTTGGCTTCATCCCCGCTAGCCCGCGGAGGACGGATAACTGTATGTCTCTGCCCAAGAGGCCCGGAGGCGACGGCACATGCGCAAATCCCTCCCGTTCCCTCCTCCCGCCTTCTTTTAGTCGCTTGGAAGGAGTCAAGCGCGTGAGGCCGCGCGTCACGATCAGGCGGCTTGTCCAGAGGCCCCGTCTGCTTCTCCCTGTCAGCACATTCGCGCTCCAACTTCGCTTCTCCCCATCTTCCGGCCCCAAACCCCGAACTGCTTCTCAAGACCGGGGCGAGGGTGTATAAAATAAAAAACGATATTACAAAATTGCGATTACCTTCCAGCGTCAACCCGGGGCGGTGGTTTTGTACCTTTCGGCGAAAGTGCAGCACCGAAACACAGGCTGTGTTTCCAGCGCCGGAGCGAAGAGAGCGAGAGGGAAGGGGAGGGGGGGAGGGAGGAGGTTAAGAGAAGTTGAGTAAACTCATTCGCCGATTCGCCAATCTGAGTAGCGGGAGAGAAAGGCCGCGCGGTCTCCGGGCTATGAGTGGAGAATTTCCCGAGGAGAATTGATCCATTTAATTTTTTTTTCTATTTAGAAAGGCGCTTTCCTTTCCCTCGCCGCGTGCGGAAAGTGCCGCTACAGACGCGCTGTTTGTCCTCACGGGAGGGGGCGGAGGCTTCGCTCGGGTCCGCACCTGGCTGAGGCGACGCTTTGCCGGACGGGCCTCGCCTCTCCGGCCCTTCCTTTGCCGGGCCGCTGCCCCTCCAGGAACCGACGCGACCCACTCCCCACCCCCGGGTGCGTAGCCGCTTCCCCGCCGAGCCTCCTCTCCGCCGGCCACCGTCCGGGCCCCTCCCCAATTGCCCCCCCCCGCACTCCTCAGAGCGGAGCCGCCCCCGCCCCGCCAGCCCCCGCCTCCCCTCTTTCCTGCCGCAAGCGAGCCGCCGCTTCCCTCTTTCCTGAAGCCCCGCAGCCCTCCGGACGCGGAGCCAAGGCGCTGCTTCCTTCCTTCCTTCCTTCCCGCTGCCCTCCTTAAACGAAAGTCCCTGTTTTTCTTGAACATCCAGGCTGTTGTTTCCTTCTTTTCTACCTGCTAGCAGAACCGCGCAGCCAACCTTGCACTAAAGTCCTTTTTCCTGCAGAAAAGAAGTTCCTTCTTGCCTACCTGTAAGCAGAATCCCACAGCCCTTCTCAAGTCCCTCTTTTTCTGCCCAAACCAAGCTGTTACTTCCTTCTTTCCTACTTGCTTGTGAAGACCCCGCAGGCTTCCTTACACTGAAGTCTAGTTTTTTTCTTGCAAAATCCAAGTTGTTCTCTCCTACCTGCTAGCAAAACCATGCAGCCTTCCTTACACTAAAGTCTCTTTTTCTTTAATGAGGGAAGATTTCCGTCTTGACTTTGGTCATGCCCCTCCTGCATTAAATATTTCCAATCTCCCATCCAGGTAGTGCCTGTCCTCCTCCTGGCCTCCTTATCCCTAGCAGGGGCTCTGTTTCTGCTTTCCATAGAGACAGAGCCCTTCCCTTTACTTTTCCTTGAGCTGAGTCTGTTCTTCATTCATGATCCCCTTTGGGTCCTTTGCCTGGCCCACCAAGAGCCCAGTCTGTCATCTTTGCCCTGTCACTAACAGCAAAGGGACTGAGAGCTTTTCTGTACCTCTCTAACGTAGGTAGGAGTGGGTGGGTGGGTGGGAGGGGTGGAAACCACCCTTCAGGGATGCCTCCAGGGGGTCCATGAGAAGGGAAGAAGGTGCTCTCCCTCTGACGGACCCACACTCGACTTGCCCGGTCATGGAGTGTGTGCAAGTTCCTCCCATGCAGCAGCAGCAACAAGGGAAACCTGCTGAGGGGGACCATCTGCTGCTGCTGCTGCCTCCTGATGTGCAGAAGGAGGAGGCTGAGGCCGTGCTGAGGGCCCCTGACCCTTGGGCTACCTCCCAAGAAGACAGCGGCCCAGGCAGAATGGAAGATGCTGCGGACTTTTCATCTCACCTCCAAAATCAGAACAGCCTTCACACCCCACCTGACCCTCCCCCTCTAGAGAGCCATCCTCATGGAGGTACGGGGGGCTATTCTGCCACAAAGGATGATTTGCAACAGACTGGTGCTGAGGCAATGGAGCCGTTGGAACCGGCCTGGAAAGAAACCTCGGGCCTCTCTGTTCAGGAAGACTTGGCCAGTGAGGCAGCCTGCACTGATGCCTCTTTGGTCACCGCGGCGGATATAACTGTCCGAGAATGCCTTAGGGACGCTGAACCGTCTCCCCAGCAGAACCACTGTTTGCAGGATAAGTCAGACTCCTCTTCTCAGAACTGTAGCTTAGATGTGGATACAAGGGCAGGTGGAGAATGCCCACAGGACAGTCAGTTGGACCAGGCCTCTCTGTCTGTGGAAGATGGGAAGCTGAAGCCTGGGGCAAAGCATGTCACATTTCCCTCTGATGAAGATATCGTGTCAGGTGCTGTGGAGCCCAAAGATCCTTGGAGGCACGGTAAGCAACAGACAAGTCTTCTAAAGATTCTTCTGTTCTTGGGGCTGAGCCAAGCTGGTCTCAGTCCACTATCTAAATGCATAGCCAAAGACAATTTTTAACATGTGACTGTGTTTGTTTGGATTTGAGTTTAACTTCTTTTCTCCTCTTTTCTTTTGGCTGAAAGTGTTTAAAGCAGCTTATGTTCATGAAGCAAAATATCCAGTCTAGAAACTTGATAGAAATAAATGCAACCCTCTCCCCACCCCCCAAAAAACCCTGGAATAGCTAAGCCAAGAACAAGTGCGCAAAAGACAGTAACCATCAGTTTTTAAAATCTATTTATTTACTTTCTTTATACCCCAATGAGAACCCAAAGTAGCTCATGGTGTTCTTCTCTTCTCCCTTTCATCTTTGCCTCAGGTACGTTAAGTTGAGAGTGTGTGATTGGCATAGGGTTATCCAGCAAGCTTCCATGGCAGAAGTGGGAATTCAAACCTGGATCTCCCAGCTAGTAGTCCAGCATTAATCACTATGCCACATTGGCTCTCAGTGAGATGTAGCAGTAGGAGAGGAGGGCTTGGCCACCATGCCTCTCCTGTAGGTCTTTTGGGGCCATTTGATTGGCCACTGGTGAAGTAAGATGTGTCATTTGACATGGCTGTTTTTCCACTGTTAAACTTTCTGGGGCCACTGAAAACTTTTCAAAACAGGAAAGTCTTCTCTTGCTGGTGAGAAAGTTTTATCAGGAGGTAATCTGGTGGCTCCCCCTGAGGTGGAGAGTTCTGTAATACTGCCTTTTAGAGAACACCCTGCTCACCCTCAGGGAAATACTTCAATCAAGGGAACAAGGCCTCTCTATCTGATTTAAGAGGACAGTGAAAGGCATTCTGGGAAATGCTCTCTAAGGTACACAAGGCCCAGTTTGAGGTTCAGCATGATTGCTTGTATCTTTTTACTGGCTCAGTTCCTATGCCCTTGGATAAACCAGACATGTAGCAGGTGAATCCAGATTTCCATGGATTCCCATGCCATGGAGAAATTTGTTTCCGTGACTTCTCTGTTCCTGCCTGCTGTTGAAATCACAGGAGTCATTAAAATGTTGACAAAGCTTAACATCTAACAACTGAAATGATCTGTGTTGAAGAACTCGACAGGGAAGGAAAACTTTAAAGCTTCCTCGTTTGGATAACTCCTTGTAGCCCAAATAAGGGGCCATTAATACTTGTTTCTCAAGGCATGGAAAGAAGAAATGAGCTTCAAACTTTTATTTCTCTTTTCTGTGCAGAAACTCTGCCACAAAGAGGAACCCTGAAACCATCTTTCTTTGCATTTCCCTTCCTCGAGGCCAGGAGTAGCCAAACTGTGGCTCTCCAAATGTCCATGGATTACAATTCCCATGATTCCCTGCCAGCATGTGCCAAACCTGCTTGAGATTTTAAAAATCTAAACACGGCTTCCCTCAAGCTGGGGAGTTTCAGGTGGGTAGCCATCTTGGTCAGCAATAGAAGAACACTGTTCAGTAGTACATTAAAGGGAGTTCTGATGTTCGAAAACTTATGCCCTGGGAATCTTGAAGGTGCTACTGCACCAAAATCCTTTTCTTCACCTTACCAGGTAATTCTCTCTTCTCAGCAATTTTGTCTGGCTTGCTCTTCCTCTCTCTCTTCAGTTTTTTGGGGACAGTGCCTTCCTCTTATTTACTCATAGAAACGGTCATATCCAGAATTGTAAATCTGCACAGCCCCCAAACACTGGGACAAAAATGCAGGGAATTTCTTTCATTGTCACGGCTCTGCAGTCACATGCTATGGGGCTGCTTTTCAGACAAGTATCTCATTCATTCTTGCAAGTGCATGGAAGTAGAAGGGCTCACGTTCCTGTTTATAGTGGAAGGGGAAGGTGCAGACTTGTCCAAAGCTGTTCAGGAAATCTGTGTCTGGGCAGGGGTTGAAAGCTAGCACTGTCCCGAGAATTCAGGCATAGCATTCTATCAGTCCGTAACAGCTCGGCTAAATTTTCATAACTCTGTAAAAGGCATTGCATTATTTTAATCAATGCTGAAAAAGCCTATAGTAGCTCATTAATTTTACACAGAGCAGGTTGTCAGCTGAATATTTCTCGATAGTGAATGTGCCCAACCAGTATGGTGTAATGGTTAGAACAGGGATTCCCAACCAGGGATCCATGGATCCCTGGGAGTCCATGTGAGCTTCAGTGGGGGTCTGTGGCCTTTCCTGCCTTAATGGATTTGGCCACAAGCTAGGGAACTGGCTGCTTCCATAGCACACCCCCCCGCCCCGAAGCATGGGTTCTCTTGCAGTTTCTGTGCCTTGAAGGGGGTGGAGCCTGCATACCTACTCCCACCTTAAACCGCCTCCTGTCTCCCCTTGTCCTGTCTGTTCAAGTGGGTGGTGATGTCACTTCTGGTGGCGTGGTGAGTGCGGCAGGGAAATGTGGTCAGCTGACATCACTTCCGGGGCTCCTTGAAGCCTGAAAGATTATTTCAGCGGCTCCTTCAGGGTCAAAAGGTTGAATAAGGCTAGATTAGAGTGTTGGACTAGGATCTGAGAGATTCAAGGTTCTAAACCCACTCTGCTGTGAAAGCTTGTGAGAAACACAGAGCTGGAAAGAACCCCAAGGGTCATCTAGTCCAACCCCTGCACAATGCTGGAAATTCAGTTACCGTTACCTCCACTTCCCCAGTGACACCCCCTACTCTGCTCTGTGCCCAGAGGAAGCAAAAAGTTTCCAGCATCCCTGGGCCAGTCAGGGCTGGAAAAAAATGGCTTCCTAATCCCAAAGTGGCAGTTGGCATTACATGGGCATATAAGAAAGGGGTTTCTTCATGGCCCTAGAAGGATTTCCTGAATGGATGGATGTTAATTAATTTTTTAAGATATTTATTGGGTGATATATGGCCATGTTGACATCGAATGTTGGCATTCGCTGTCAGGGGGCTCTTGGGAATTGTAGTCCATGGACATCTGGAGGGCCGCAGTTTGACTACCCCTGGCCTAGAGGGAGTGGGAAAGGGAGAGGCCTTAGGTGGGCATATTCTGCATGACTTTGCCACTTCTGGAGTTTCTCATAGCCTGAGGAATGGTTCAGGGGTTTCTCAGTGGTAAAGAAGCTGAGAAAGTCCCATCTAGCTTCTGTTTAAAAACCTCCAGAGGAGAGTCCACCATCTCTTGCAGAAGCCTGTTCTGGTAAGGCACCGCTTTTAACCATCAGGAAGTTCTTCCTAAAGTTGTGTGACTTTCAGCCAGTCACACACCCTCAGGCTGACCTACCTTACATGTTTGTTGTGGGGGGAAATGGAGGAGAGAGAATGATGTAAACCACTTTGGTTCCCCTTTGATGAGAAAAGTGGCATAGAAATGAAGCAAATACTGAGTGCCACTCTGTTTAGTATTTTTGTGCAGGCTCCAATGCTCCTGGGTAGCTGATGAACACGAATGTTACACTGGTGGTAAGGGATTTCTCACCCAGGTGACGCATGCCCCGTCAGACTGAGAATTTTCCCTTTTCATTATTCTCCATCTTACAAATGTCATCTTAAGATTCCCAGTTCCCACCAACTAGCTATTTAGGACAAGTCATATCTAGTGTTTTGCAGGAGATGGCATTAGATAATGCAATGTAACAGGCTCGCATGGCTGACAGGCCTGCTGTGCAACGGTTTAGAACCCAGGGCATTATTCACCTGTTGATTCAGAAGAGGCTGTCCTCCTTGAATCACCACGTTTCCTTCTCAAACACTCGGTCCCCTCCGTGTTAGATATGTTTCCCCCCCTTTGCAATGAGGCACAGCTGTTCCATACATTTGAATGGCTGTAAAGTTGTCCAAGGTAGCACTGCTGAAGTTGGTGGGTTTGTGTGAGATGCTTTGCAGAGATGTATGAATCCCCCACCTCTTCAAGTCAGACATTAGCAGCAGGGCTCTTCCCTTGGAACAGAGCCACAGGGTCATTCAAAGATGCGCTTGATTGTCAGCTCTGAGCCTTCTGACAAATGAGAGCATAATCCATTTTGAATGTCTTTGTTCAGCACTACAGAATGCAGTTTTGAGGCGTCCTTTGTAAATTTGGAATTCTGGGCCCGCCTGCAGATTTAGGATGGGGAAGGATCTTCTTGCCTAGGCATTTTTGTCTCTCCTTGATATCAATCACAAGCTTTGGCAGTTATGCAGACCTGCTGTTATAATGAGGCAAAAGAATTTAAATTCTCCAGCTGTGATTGAGTGGATTGAAAATTTAGACATTTGTATTTAGGGGGATGGACCAATCTGTGCATGTATCTACTTGGCTCCATATTTTATATTGTTATATGCTTCCTGTGTTTAAGTATGCCATGTACAATAAATAAGATGTCACTCGTTCAGATAGGGCTCTCTCATTTTGCTAGAAAAATACCTGGACTCTTTGGGGGCAGAGCCTGGAGAGGGTAGGGTTTGGGAAGAAGTAGGGATCTCAGTGGGGTACAGTGACGCAGAAGCCATCCTCCAAGATGCCATTTCCTCCAGGGGAACTGACTCTCTGCCATCCAGGAATCAGTTCTAATTCTCGGAGATCTCCGGGGCCCTCCCTAGAGGTATACAACCATACCATTGGCTCTTAAATTGTTGTTCAGCCACGGCTTCAGTGGAGGCTAAGGAAATGGCAGCTGGCGGCTAGGGCAGCCAGGTCCTTGGAGTAGAGCGGTGCCTTGATTTCTGTGTCCCAGGAACTCCATTCTTGGCTACCACATGGTCCCTTGCATTGTCAGGAGATGCTGCCTGCGCATGAATATCCTGCACTCCCAGTGGCTGCAAACAGGGAAAAGCCCTCTCACCCAAGAATCCTCTGTGCGCTCCAGGAGTTCCTCAGAACTCTCTATCAGGGAGCATGTGCATTTTACAAAGCTTCCCCACTTTGTGGTGTTTGTGCTTCATTCTTGACGGTCGTGCAGTTTGCCAAAGCAGTTTAACGTGTCGCAGCCGGGGTCGATTCAGTGGGAGGGAGCTGGGAGCTGTGCGACATCTTAATTTCACATTCAGCATGCAACGCTTTTCAAAATTGGATTACGGGAATGCCGCGTGGCATGTCATGTTTGCTTTCAGCTTTTGCGCACGCCGTGAAGGCATTTCAGAGAGCCTTGCTAGGAATTCTTTACACGCTCTACGCAGAATGGGTGTTTGGGGGCTGAGCTGCCTTCTTGAAAACCTGAGGAGTTTTCTTTGGATATGGAGTGGGGGGGGCACCTGAGCATGACATACATGTGGAAGACTTTCTCCCACGTTCTCCTCCACTCCTTACATAACTCAGGCCTAATATTTCAGTTCATGCTTGTGTCAGCTTCTGTTGTAGTTTCATGTCTATTTCACCGTTTCAAAGGATGTCAAAATAATTGGCAGGATTTGTCCAGCTGAAATCCCCAACCTAGCAGAAGTCAGTAGCTTACAAAGCCCTTACTGTCACCTGTTTTGCACTCTTCGCACTGCTGTCTCTCTAGGAGTTCTGCTTCAAGTAGAGGCACCCACATCCTAAGAGAAAGAAAAGAATCCTCCCGCTCTGCCTTTTCTACTTCACAAAAGATGTTCAGCAGGAGGGCAGTGCTTATTTGCCACAGGCAACACTGTGTGTGGAGATGCGCAGCTCACATTTGCTCAGAAAAATGTATGCTTAGATAAGTCTCAGAGGGAGCTCTTTCTTGGGGGCACGGTATCCCATGTAGCTGTCTCTGGGTGACCACCTTTGAATGTTGACTGTTTTGTGCATTCTATTTGCGATAAATGCCAATAAAATCACATGCCTGCTTGCCCGGTCTGGTGGTGGTGGTAGTTAGAGTTTGTCGGAGAAGCGGGGGAGGACAAGGACTTAATAGAGAACCAATACAACAAATAAATGAGTAGCAGTGGGGGTTAAGTAGAAGACCACGGCGATCTCAGGAAGGTGTTGAGGAGGGATCATAGAGTTGGAAGGTATCTCCTGGGTCATCTAGTCCAGCCCCGTGCACTATGCAGGACACCCACATCCCAATCTCTCATCTACTGTAACCTGCCACCCCCTTAAGCCTTCACAGAATTAGCCTCTCTGTCAGATGGGAAGTAGCCATTTTCTGTCCAGTGTAGTTCACTGATGCTGAGCAGACTGATGTTGAGTCAGGTCATTTCTGATTTCACAATATCCAATTTTCCTTCTTTCTGGTTCTTTTGGCTCAGACCTCTGTGTTCTCCGTGGGCTACATCGGCAGCTAAGTTTCCGGAAGGGTTTCTCCCAGCTGCATTATAAATGCCCAGGTTACTGGTAGAGAGCTGTCACCCTTCCCCAGTGGCTTGTTCAGTACTTGGTGGCCTGGGGGGCCTACCACGCCATACCATAGTTGACGTACTTTCCATAGAATTTGTGGGCAAGAAAGACGGGGTGTGACTTGGACAGCACTTTCCACTACCACCAGCCATGGGGACCAAGAGGGAACCTGCATGTTCAGAGGCAAGTCAGCCTCTAAATTCAAGTACCAGGAAGCAGCATCAGGGAAACACCTCTGCCTCTATGCTCTGTTGTTGGTCGTCCAGAGAACCTGGTTGACCACTGTCTGAGGAAGGATACTGGACTGGATGAACCACTGATCTGATCCAGTAGGGCTCTTCTTAGGTTCTTATATGTTCACACCTCTTTGTGTTACCAGCAAAATTTATCTTTATTTACATGCCTTCTGTTTGCTTTTAATTTGGGGTGGGGTTGTATGCTTTAGGCAAACCGAAAACACTGTCCAGGGATGGTTGGAACAGTGAAAGCCTTGTGCTTTAGTGACTTCATGTAAGTTCCTGAGGGTATACAGAAATCCCTGAGTTGGCCTTTTCAGTCTGCACCATAGCTTGGGTCAGCTGCAGCATCTGAGTGCAAGTGAAGTCTTATGCTGTCATTATCATGTCGGCTCTCCCATGTCCCACGCTGTCCTTTGTTTTGGACGGCTAAACTACAGCACTTGGGGTGGGGGGGATCATAACAGAGACAAATAGCCAATACTTATTTTTTTCCAATTTGAAAGCCTCTTGGAAGCTTTCTCCGTCCTTCCTCCATGCCAACCAGCTTCCATTACAGGGATAATCACTCTTTCTCCCTTAAGGTCTCTCCTGCTTGTCTGAAGGAATGTCCTTTGTACCACGTCCGATTGAAAAAAGATGTTCAGGCTGAAAGACAGCTTGCGGTATTAGCTTTCTGGAAGAGAGAGATTGGCCAGCATTTTTCTAAATTCTAGCTCTGTCCTGGTCAGCCACTGTGGCTCTCCAGATGTCCATAGATTACAATTCCCATGAGCCCCTGCCACTATGTATTTCTCACCCCCCCACAGTGTACTAGGATTCCTCTCTGGCCTTGTGAACATCAGGAGGTTTGCATGACTTGTGGCTCAGCAAAGAAGAAGCCCCCCCCCCACACACACACACATGCACACATGTACTGTGATTTTCTTGGTGCTCGACATCTCCTCTCCCAGAGTTCCCCAGAAGGCAGCAAAAGCCCATGAAGCTTTGTGAACCTGTACTTCTGCAGGTAATTTGGGAAATGTGTTTGTATCACTGACGGTGCTGGTCTCATCTAATAAAAGGCGTCACCTCACCTGTAGAAGTAGTGTAACTGCTCTTTGGATCAGGGTGGAATCAGGACCTTCATAACCTGTAAGGATAGTGTAGAGCCCAGTTCTTCCGTTTTGCATAGCAGCTTTTCTCAATCGGTGGCTTTGAGATTTGTTAGACGTGGAACTTAACAGAGGGCCCACTTAATCAAAACTTGGTGGAATGATTCTCATGACTGGAAACTTGGTGGAATGATTCTCTTGATTGGAATGTAATAGTGGATGGATATGAACTCTTCAGAAAAAACAGAATAGATCGAAGAGGTGGAGGAGTGGCACTGTATGTGAGGAAAGGGCTCACCTGTCAGGAAATTCTAGTGAAGGAGAGCATATCTACAGTGGAAAGCATCTGGGTGAAAATAAGCGAGGGGAAAACAAACAGTGTGGTGGTTGGTGTCTGCTACCGACCGCCTGACCAACGAGAGGATGTGGATGCTGCACTTTGTGAGCAGCTTGAGAAAATATCCAAGTGGCAGGACCTTGTCATCATGGGTGACTTCAGTTTCCCAGATGTGTGCTGGGAAACAAACTCTGCAAAGCGTCCTCAGTCATGCAACTTTCTGAGCTGCCTGGCTGACAATTTCATTTATCAAATGGTAGATGAACTCACAAGAGGTTCAGCCATACTGGACTTAATATTGACCAACAGGCAAGAGTTGGTGGATGAGGTGAAGGAGGTGGGGACCCTAGGGGGAAGTGACCATGTCCTCATAGAATTCCTTTTTGAGATGGTGAGGCAAGGAAGCTTGTAGCCAGACGCGGATGTTGGATTTTCGTACAGCAAGCTTTAATAAACTCAGAGACATGATGAGTGTCATACCATGGACGAGAATGCTGGAAGGGGAGGGAGCATGTGAAGGGTGGGCACTACTCAAACAAGAGCTATTGCATGCTCAATCAATGACTATCCCAGAAAGACGAAAACACTGCAGGAGTTCTAAGAAGCCTATTTGGATGAACAGAGAACTTCAAGAGGAACTAAGAAAGAAAAAGGAAATGTTCAGGAAATGGAGGGAAGGACCGAGCTCTAAAGAAGAGTACCTACAGGTTACTAGGCACTGTAGATCATCAGAAAGGCCAAAGCTGAGAGTGAGCTAAGATTGGCCAGGGAAGCCCACTGTAACAAGAAAAGATTTTTCAGTCATGTGAGGAGCAAATGTAAAGTAAAGGAGGAAATAGGCCCACTGTTGGGTGCAGATGGACAAACTCTAACGGAGGATGCAGAGAAAGCAGAAAGGTTCAGCACCTATTTTACATCTGTTTTTTCCCCACAGGTCAAAGGGTTTAGGCACATCTACAGATGGCAGTAGCCAAGAGATAGTGTCTGGGTGGCTGGTTGACATGGACAGAGAGGTTGTTGAGAGGCATTTAGCTGCACTGGATGAGTTCAAATCCCCTGGGCCGGATGAAATGCACCCGAGAGTGCTCAAAGAACTTTCCAGAGAACTTGCAGAACCCTTGTCCATAATCTTCGGGACCTCTTTAAGGACTGGGGGTGTCCCAGAGGACTGGAAGAGAGCAAACGTTATTACGCTCTTCAAAAAAGGGAGGAAGGATGACCCGGGAAACTACAGGCCAGTGAGTCTGACCTCTGTTGTGGGTAAAATAATGGAGCAGATATTAAAGGGAGCGATCTGCAAACATCTGGAGGACAATTTGGTGATCCAAGGAAGTCAGCATGGATTTGTCTCCAACAGGTCCTGTCAGCCCAACCTGGTTTCCTTTTTTGACCAAGTGACAGGTTTGCTGGATCGTGGAAATTCGGTTGATGTCATTTACTTGGATTTTAGTAAAGGTTTTGATATTCTGATGGATAAATTGAAGGACTGCAATCTGGATTTTCAGATAGTTAGGTGGATAGGGAATTGGTTAGAGCAGTGGTCCCCAACCTGCGGGCCTCAGCCGGGTGCCGGGCCGGGAAGGCCATGGCGCTGGGCCGCGGCTCCCTCTCCCCGTCCCCCCCCACAGTAAAAAACCTTCCCAGGCCGCAAGCTCGCGGCCCGGGAAGCTTCTTACTGCGGGAGGGCGGGGAGAGGGAATCAGGGCCGCATCGCGCATGCACGTCCGCAATCGCGCATGCGCGGCACTTTTGCGGCTCAGCTTAGGGCTCAATTACTGCATCCATGAATCTTACATTGTGGTGAATCAGATAGGGAGGCCACTCATATGCAGATGACACCCAGTTCTTCCTCTTGATGGATGACCGCCCTGACTCTCCCCCCAGAATCCTTAGGCTGGAAGCAGCGACAAAGTGGCTCAAGCAGAGTCATCTGAAGCTCAACCCTTCAAAGATGGAGGCCCTGTGGCTGGGTAAGAAGGGACCAAGTGAGGAAGTGTGCTTACCCAACCTGGATGGAGTGTGACTAGAAGTAGCCAAGTCCGCCACAATCCTGGGTGTGATCCTCAACGCCTCCGTCTCTATGAAGGTGCAGGTCACAAGAGCAGGCCTTCTACCACCTCTGCCAAGCCAAACTAATAGTGCCCTACTTGGCCCCAGAACACCTAGCCATAGTGATCCATGCAACAGTCACCTCTAGACTGGATTTCTGCAACTCGCTTATCCTTGATCCAGAAAGAACAATTATTTCAGAATGCTGTGGCCAGGAACCTTACTAACACCCCAGGGAGATCCCACATCCAGCTTGTACTCCCAACAGTTCAACTGGCTCCCAATTGAATACCGGATTAGCTTAAGATTTTGGCCATACGTGGTCTGGGCCCAGTGTACCTGAGAGACCATCTCTCTGCCTACACCCCCAAAAGAGCACTGCACTCTGCCACCGCTAACTGGCTGGTGATCCCTGGCCCCAAAGAAGTACATTGGACCTCAGCTGGGCACTGGTCTTCTCTGTATTGGCCCCACTTGGTGGAATGAGCTCCCTGAAGAGATCAGGGCCCTGCCCGAACTCCTGGAATTCTGCATGGCCTGCAAAAGGGAGCTCCTCCACCAGGCATTTGACTGAGGTTAATCCTACCTCAAAACATCTGGTGGTTCCCCCCACCCCCCTAAGTCAGACCCTCCATAACCTGAATGTTTCTGACCTCCCCAGGGGTTCTATTAAAGTTCTTCTATTAAAACTGTTCAATGAATTAATTATGGTAATTTGTTAAACCTTTGCTTATTGTTAAAATTGTTATTGATATGCTATGTTGGAACTGTTATTTAATGTATGATGTTCTATGTATCCTACAACAGGGGTAGTCAACCTGTGGTCCTCCAGATGTTTGTGGACTACAATTCCCGTGAGCCCCTGCCATTCGGGTAGTCCATGACTACCCCTGTTCTACAACATTCCTCGTAAACCTCCCTAAGCCGTATGGAAGGGCGGAATAAAAATATAAAATAAATAAAAATAAAATAAATAAATAGTCTTTAAGGTGCTCCGAGCCTCCCACTTGGACGTGGGGGAGTAAGGAAAGACGTCTGTCTAGAATCCCTCCACCTCCAAAGATGTTATTTTTAAAAATAATTTTTATTGAAACTTATAAGACAAAGAAAATTCAGGAAAAAAAGACATAACTGTGAAACTTCTGAGTTTCTTGGTGACAAATTCTGTTACCAATTTATCCAAGCTCATAACAAGATTACTTACTTGTCCTAAAATCCATCTTGACATTTGAAATCTGTGAGATCTGTGCCAGAATTTTTCTGATCCAGGGCACTCAAGTGTTTTTTTTTGCGTTTTGAATTTTCTAAATTAATGCTGAATTTATTTTACTTTATGTCTGTTTTACTGATATCAACCTCCCTGAGCCTGCCCTAAGGAGGGACAGCCAATAAATCTAATAAATAATATAATAATAAAGCAATCCTTTGTCATCAACTCCCAACCTAAGACAAAAGTTTCTTTCCTCCCCCAGTCTTTTAAACCTCAAATCGTTAATTCATTTCCTCTCCCCATTCTTGCAAAAAGTCAGTAAGCAGTTTCTAGTTAGCAATGGATAGTTATTGTCTTGCCTTTTTAAGCAAAGAAATGAGTTTAGCCATCTCAGCACATTCAAAAATCTTCAACAACCAGTCATCTACTATGTGAGTATTCTTGAAGTTCTCCAGTTTTGAGTGTACATTAGTCTCAGTGCTATTACCATACCACATAAAAGGGAATTTGTGACAAAGGATGGCCCACCGGTTAAGCAGCATGAGTGTCCCACCCTCTGGGTCGTATCAACTCTGTGTAATCTCATGAGTCTCTGTGAAATGAGCTCTGGGCCTTCAGGAACTAATGCAGTTCTGCAGGGCTTGTAAGATGGAGCTCTTCTGTCAGGGGTTTGGTTGAGGCCAGGCTGAGGAGACATGGTTGCTCCTCCTCCTCTGACCCCCCATATTCCCTCCATCCAGGTAACATCTCTAGATGGATATCTGGGTAATGTCTCCTTTCATCGGGTGTTGGGTGTGTGTGTGTGTGTGATTTGTATTGTTTTAATATTTTCATCAGACTGGAGAGAGGTGAGTAGCGGGGTACCTCAGGGCTCGGTGCTCGGCCCGGTACTTTTTAACATATTTATTAATGATCTAGATGAGGGGGTGGAGGGACTACTCATCAAGTTTGCAGATGACACCTAATTGGGAGGACTGGCAAATACTCCAGAAGATAGAGACAGAGTTCTAGGTAACACTGTGTGTGAACGAGACCTTGGGGTACTTGTGGATTGTAAACTAAACATGAGCAGGCAGTGTGATGCAGCGGTAAAAAAGGCGAATGCCATTTTGGGCTGTATCAACAGGGGCATCACATCAAAATCACAAGATGTCATAGTTCCATTGTATACGGCACTGGTCAGACCACACCTGGAGTGCTGTGTGCAGTTCTCGAGGCCTCACTTCAAGAAGGACGTAGATAAAATTGAAAGGGTACCAAGGAGAGCGACGAGGATGATCTGGGGCCAAGGGACCAAGCCCTATGAAGATAGGTTGAGGGACTTGGGAATGTTCAGCCTGGAGAAAAGGAGGCTGAGAGGGGACATGATAGCCCTCTTTAAGTATTTGAAAGGTTGTCACTTGGAGGAGGGCAGGATGCTGTTTCTGCTGGCTGCAGAGGAGAGGACACGCAGTAATGGGTTTAAACTTCAAGTACAACGAAATAGGCTAGATATCAGGAAAAAAAATTTCACAGAGTAGTTCAGCAGTGGAATAGGCTGCCTAAGGAGGTGGTGAGCTCCCCCTCACTGGCAGTCTTCAAGCAAAGGTTGGATACACACTTTTCTTGGATGCTTTAGGATGCTTTGGGCTGATCCTGCGATGAGCAGGGGGTTGGACTAGATGGCCTGCATGGCCCCTTCCATGATTCTATGATTCTAATATGTTATATCTGCTGATTTTAAATGTGCATCCTGAACTATGATGTTAGCTGTTGCAAACCTGCTGTGTCAGGAGCAGCAGCCTATAAATACAATGAAATAGAGAAAGAGAGACTGTAAATAAAATAAATATAAATAATAATAGAATACAATGCTTCTGATGCAACCCATCTTAGGTAAGAAGTGTAGATCCATCGATTTCAGTACGCGTGCTCTTTACAAACTCCTTATGGAAAACAGATTTCTGTCCAGTGTCCATGCGATGGTCTCCTGACCTCAGGCAGTCTCTGCGCCATTTGCACCTCCTGGTATTTTTACCATCTCTACGACCTGATCTGTAGAAAGTTGTCCACCATACTGGCCTTTCAGTAGAAGCTGACAGTCCCAATCTTTTGATCAGTGGTGTCCACAATTCATCTTGGAAGTGACCTGGGTGACAGGGAAAAATAATGAACTGATGCTCTGAAATGACAATTTCCCGCCAGCCCTTCGCTTAGGTTTTTTGCATGGCTGTATAAAAAGGGAAGATAAGAGGACTTTCCTGGAAACTTGCTTCAAACTGGTTTGACTAGTTACCAAGCATTTTCATTGTGTTACCTAATACTTTACAGCTGGCACGTAGCTTCTCTGAGTTTTTCCCCCAAAAAATATGATTGAGGAACAACACATTTTGTCTTAGGTAATGTTTCTAGTCCTCATGATACTAATTCATTTCTGACAGCTGATATAACTTGGTGTCTCAGAGACTGAGCTGCAGAAGCCCCAGTCTTGAATCTTAACCTCTGGTATGAACTTCAGTAGGCGTCTATCATGTGGTACTCTCAGTCCTTCATCTGCAATATTATTATATGTAATAATAGCATTGGTTTACTTGTTGTTGTAAGGGTTATAGAATCCTATAGTAGGAAGGGGCCATCCGGGCCATCTAGTCCTACCCTCCTGCTCCAGGCAGAATCAGCCTGAAGCGTCTAGGACAGGGGTAGTCAAACTGCGGCCCTCCAGATGTCCATGGACTACAATTCCCAGGAGCCCCCTGCCAGCGAATGCTGGCAGGGGGCTCCTGGGAATTGTAGTCCATGGACATCTGGAGGGCCGCAGTTTGACTACCCCTGGTCTAGGATAAATCTCTGTCCAGCCGCTGCATGAAGACCACCAGTGAGGGGGAGCTCCCCACCTCCTCAGGCAGCCCATTCCACTGCTGAACGACTCTGACTGTGGAATTGTTTTCACTGACATCCAGCCGATATTGTTCTCCACATAGTTTAAACCCATTACTCCGGATCCTCTCCTCTCCTGCAAGATAACAAAGTTCTTTGAACTGCTAAGCAGTAGACTGCAGCCTTCCTCATCATTACGCTCAGCATTTATACTGCACTGTCACACGTTCAGAGTTACGTTGCAGTCCTTACAACAAACCTGCAGAGAAGGCTGCTAGTAGCCACTTCCTTCACATTGCCCCAGCCAGTCAGTTGTCCTCTATACCAGGGGTCCTCAGCCTTTTTTGCAATTCTGACATGGGATGGTGGGCGGCAACTGCAGAATGGCTGCCACAAGAGGTGGAACAAGCTGAAAGAGTCAGGGAATGAGCTCATGCATACCTCTAAAAATAACTCTTCACTGTTTCAGGCAGAAGCCGTATTTAACAGTCCTTTAAAATGAAAATAGTTGTTTAAAACAAGCGTTTTTACCCGAGCTGCATGTTGGCTCAGTTGGGCATGTGGATCTGGCTCTGCCAAATCTTTCAGTCTTCAGCCAAGGCAGCCTAATATTCTCTCCCCACCACCCCAACCCAGCCCTCGAATCCCAAAGAGGCCACAGCACTTGCTGGCAGCAGCCAAATTTTTGTTAATGAGTAGCCCGGCGTTGTTTTGAGAGCTCCCCGTGTCTTGGAACGGCTTCTGTGTGACCGCACTCCACATTGGGTTAGCCCTGCTTGGTGGGAGCCTCTCCAGTGGAAGCCGGCTGCCCTCAAAGCCTCCGCTGAGTCATGTCTGGTCACGACCGCTGATGTTCCCCCCGATTGCCTTGATTAAGCAAGCCGGCTCCCGACTGGCTCAACCCGCAGGGCCTGCTGAGTCGATGGGCTCGCTGAGCAACCTTTGGAACCACCATCTTTAAAATTCTTCTTTTGGAAAGGAGGTTATGTCTGCCTGCCTCAAGAGAAAGCCAGCTGCACCTTGCATGTCACCTACGCAGCCCCGACTCAGGCTAACAGTGGGTAGCGTTTTACGGTGCGGCGGTCTTTTCCAGCCTGTGGGATGGGATTTTTTTCTTCACTGCATACACATATGTTCTCAGGGTTACTCTAGTGCAGGGGCAGTCAAACTGCAGCCCTCCAGATGTCCATGGACTACAATTCCCAGGAGCCCCTGCCAGCATTTGCTGGCAGGGGCTTCTGGGAATTGTAGTCCATGGACATCTGGAGGGCTGCAGTTTGACTATCCCTGCTCTAGTGAGTTATTTAGAATTTGGGGGGGGAGGGGGGGACGGACAGAGAGGCCGGCATGCTACCTCCACATGCAAAGTCTATGCGTGTTAGAATACCACTCACTTTGAGTTTGTAGTGGGAGCAGCTGTGTGCTTTGCATGAAGTCTGTTGGTTTCTCAAAAACATCTGGTTAGTGCCATAAAAATGGAATGCTGAAGTAGCTAGGTGCTACAGTTGTAGTTTACGTAGGACACAAAAAATCCTCGGGTCACCCTCGGATGAGTCACTCTATCAAATAAAATTGGACTTGTGGGTCACTGTATTCAAACAGGGTGGGAAATGCCGCTGTACTAGGTTGGGATGTACAACATCTGCAGTGTGCGTTACTGAGCTGGATATAAAGCGTGTCGGGCAGATAGGATCAGAACTTGCTGATGATTTTCAGATTATCTCCTGCAGTGTCCTGATTGGCTCACCGTTAGACTTCCTGCTTTTTGAGTGTGCTTCCTCCCTGCTTGCCTCCGGAAAAGTTGTTGATCACAAGAACGACTGCAGCTAGCTGAATGGTTCGGTCTTTGCCTCTTTTTTATGTGTATGTTTTGGTTCATAAATTAAACTTTTTTATTATTTAAGCTTCCTCATGCTCAGCTCTCTCTGCACATTTGAACTCTACCAACATACTGGGGATGAGTTTTACTTTAATGAGAATGAAAGGGGCAGGGAGGTATTTAGAGCCCATCTAGTTTCAAAGGTCTTGAAATGTTGTTAATTTTGCAGGTATTATGCACCGAAACCTCCAGTTGCAACTGGCAGCTCCCCATAATTGAGACACTCCATTCCTGGTTGCTGTTTTGACCCCACTGGATAATAGGATGCTTGAAAACAGGGAAACCTATCATGGGTTTCTTTAGTTCAGTGCTGTTGCAAAGGAGAGGATCTGTCCTCAAGGAGAACAGGTCAGTTGGTGACTGTTGACTTGTGATAAGCAAGTGGAACCTCCATGTCTAAAGGCTGTCTATCCTGGAGCGTGAGGCACTCTGGGTAAATCAGGGAGGACCATAGCCATTATGTCCTGCTTGTAATCTCCCGAGACCATTCTGATGACCTGTTTGCAGCAGCCGAGCGCAGGATTACGCATCTCAATGGGTCTGATCCAGCAGGGCTGTTCTTAACGGTCTGCTACGCTCTGAGATTGAAGACCAGAGGTCTTGTCCAGCATCCAGTTCCTTTTGAATAGCGATGCCCAGAACGGAACCAGAATCTCTCGGGTTTGCACGGCCCCCAAACTAGGAGCTGTGGCTGTGCTCGAGGGCGTTTCTTGGCTAGCAATGGCGGCTCTGCAGCTAATATGGTTTTGAGACCCTTTTGCTTCCTGCAGCCACCCTTGGCCTCTCCCTGTCAGGATCAGTTGGGATGAACTGTTTAAGGCAGGGTTAGTCAAACTGCGGCCTTCCAGATGTCCATGGCCTGGCAGGGGCTCATGGGAATTGTAGTCCATGGACATCTGGAGGGCCGCAGTTTGACTAACCCTGGTTTAAGGCTTAGTTTCCTGGCTTGGGTGCCCATGGCAGGGAAAGCGAGGGTCATGACAGCCCAGCCAGATTTTACTATAAGTGGGTTCTGTGCAGAGATGGCCATTTTGGCAGGAACTGTGTTGCATACAGCATGTAGTTCTGCTCTTAATCACACACATCTCCTGTGGTCAGTTGGTTGGAAGGAGTTCAGGCTTTACCCTGGTGTTCTGCAAGGATGCCCTTCCTGCCCAATCGCGACGTGTTATCCTTTTTGCCTTTCCCTCCGCCTCCCAACTGCTCTGTGGCTTCTGGATCTGAGCGGAGGGCTGGCAGAGTCCCCCAATGGGTTTGTTTGCCTGGCATAGCTTTGTTTACTTGCTTGCTCAAGATTGTGTTGGAAGGATTGCCAGAGAAAGGGGGGGAGGGGAGGGAGATCAAGAACGTGTTGATGTCTAGGTCGTGACTTTTGGCAAGACTCCCAGAACGACAATCGGTTGGCTTTGTGCAGGAACAAACAATATTTTTGTTTGAGTGGGAGCTGAAATGCCAAGAGCCAGGCCTTTTGGGAAAGGGACTCGAGCACCGAGATTTGAAAAGCGCCTCGATAGAGAGGGATTCAGACAAAGGCTACATTGGGCTCTGCGTGCATCCTTTTTTGCTGCTGCCTGGTGCTTCTTCCCACTCATGACGTCCTTGGCTCTTAAACAGAGGGGTGCCTAATGAACCAATCGCTCCGCAGTAGACGGTGGATCATGATTCCTCTCTCCGCGCGTGCCGTTTCCGCAAAAGGCTCGGAGACATTGGCATGACCCAGAGTGAACCCTTGGGTACGTCTGCCAGCCTGCATCACCCAGAAGCGCCTTGATGGCCACACAACTTTTGTGAATCAAGCTGTACACTCCCCCTGCCCTTTCTACAAGGCTCTGACCTCACTCCATCATATTTCATAGAGGCAAAGGGATGGTCAAGGTGAGTCTAGCAGCTGAGGTTCAAGCTTCATTGCAAGGAGGATTTTTAGTCCCGTCCCCCCTAGACATCACCTTGAATAGGTAGGCTTTCCAGATCCAGATTGGGAAACTCCTGGAGATTTGGGGATGGAGCTCGGGGAGGAGTGGGGCACAATGCCACAAAGTCCACCCTCCAAAGCATCCCTTTTCTCCAGGGGAACTGATCTCTGTAGTCCAAAGAGGAGCTGCAGTTCTGGTTGGCATCCCTAGTTGCAGGCTAGTTGGCAGATCATAGAATCATAGAATAATAGAGTTGGAAGGGACCTCTCATGGGTCATCTAGTCCAACCCCCTGCACTATGCAGGACACTCACAACCCTATTGCTCATCTACTGTAACCTGCCATCCCTTTGCCTTCACAGAATCAGCCTCACCGTCAGATGGCTATCTAGCCTCTGTTTAAAAATTTCCAAAAATGGAGAACCCACCACCTCCCGAGGAAGCCTGTTCCACTGAGAAACCGCTCTAACTGTCAGGAACTTCTTCTGGAGGTTTAGATGGAATTTCTTTTGAATTAATTTCATCCCATTCGTTTTGGTCTGTCCCTCTGGGGCAAGAGAGAACAATTCTGCTCCATCCTTCATATGGCACCCTTTTAAATACTTGAAGATGGTTATCAGATCCCCTCTCAGTCGTCTCCTCTCTAGGGTAAACAGACCAAGCTCCCCCAATCTTTCTTCATACATCTTGGTCTCCAAACCCCTCACCATCTTTGTCGCCCACCTCTGGACACGTTCCAGTTTGCCACCATCCCTCTTCAATTGGGGTGACCAAAACTGAACACAGCACTCCAAGTGAGGCCGAACCAGAGCAGAGTAAAGTGGTACCATCACCTCCCGCGATCTGGACACGATACTCCGTTTGATACAGCCCAAAATTCCATTTGCCTTTTTAGCCACTGAGTCACACTGCTGACTCATGTTCAATGAATGGTCTACTAAGACTCCTAGATCCTTTTCGCACATGCTACTGCCAAGACAAGTCTCCCTCATCCTATATTGGTGTATTTGGTTTTTCCTACCTAAATGCAGAACTTTACATTTGTCCCTAATGAACTTCATTTTATTCAGGTTAGCCCACTTCTCGAGCCTATCAAGATCATCCTGTATTCTGTTGCTGTCTTCAGTTGTGTTTGCTACCCCTCCCAGTTTAGTATCATCTGCAAATTTAATAAGTATCCCCACTAATCCCTCATCCAAATCATTTATAAATATGTTGAACAACACAGGCCCCAGGACAGATCCCTGGGGTACTCCACTTGTCACTCTTTTCCAAGAAGATGCTGAACCATTAACAAGTACCCTCTGGGTTCGATTTGTCAAGCAGAAGTAGTTCAGCTCCTGTCAGTTAACTGAGTATCTATCAGTTTAAGGCCACCTGCAGTCTTGGCCCAGAGTATTTGAGTCTAACTCCTTATGCCCTTTGCAAAGCCTTCCGCTCTGCAAACCTGAAGTTCACCGGACCTTGACCAGGGCCAGGGCCTTAGCGTCCGAAGTGCCATGGAGCGCGCAACCCTAGTTCTGGCTGCTACTTGGTAGAATAAGTTCCTGGCAGGGCTGAAGGTCCTGATGGAGCTAACACAGTTCTACGGGGCCTGCAAGATGGAGTTCCTCCGCCAGGCGTTTGGTGAAGGCCAAGGAAGATCTCAGGCCTCTCCTACGAGCACCAACCTCTAAGCACCAACCCTGAGAAATATGGCAGAAGAAGGGGACTGTATGGTGGGTGCTGGCTGGGTTTTAGGATTTAGCTGTGATGAGATAAATGATGGTATTTTAATTAATGTTTTGTCAATTGCCAGGAGATGGCTAGCCAAGGAGCAGCAGTCTATACATTCAATATATAAATGAATGAATCCGTGTTCTCTTTTTTAAAAGGGAAAACTCTCCAGTGGACTCATAATCCTCCTTACCATAAGCGCAACACTTGCAAATGGCAAATGCTAAAAGCTGAAAAACCCTCAACATAAAAAAACCAAATGGGACTTCTTGGGATCCATCCGTTGTTTTTGCTCTCTTCGGCCTGGGGAAACCCAAGGGCTGTGGCTTCTCACACAAGGAGCAAACGAAGACGGGGCTCCTTCCCTTCTGTTTCCGAGGCCGCTTTGGGACGGAGAGGGAGGATGATGGGAGGGAGATCTGCTTACTCTCGCCGTAGGCGCCTGGCAGCCAGCCTGGATCTGCTTGGCGATACAAAGCTCCCCCCGCCCCCCCCCCCATTCTCTGCCTGAGGGCTTAAACGCTCGCAATATTTTCCTTTTATGTCTGAATGGATTTTCTTTGGCAGGCTTTACTAGAAAGTGTGCTTGCAAAGAGAATTTTGTAAAGGAGACCGAAGGGGAAAGGCGAGGTCAGTGACTGGGGAGCTATGGCCACAGTCTGACGGAAAGGAGATGAGAAACTGGACAGAAAGGCTGGCAAAACCTCCACCAGTGTCTACAAGGGGAGAGGAACAAGCAGATTATAAAAACAGAAGCAAGAATAAAACAGGAAAGGGGAGTTTGTGGTTTCTGTCACTGGGGATGGGTAGGAGGCAATTTACATTATTGGCCCCCCACCTTACACCCCAATGGAGCCCCAAAGCAGCTGACATCCTCCTCCTCTCCTTTGGTTTTACCCCCACACCAACCCTGTGAGGTAGGTTAGGCTTAGCGAGTGTGGGTAACCCAATGTCACCCCCAGTGAGCTTCCAGAGCACCAGTGGAGATTTCCCCGATGCGAGTCTGACACTACACTGGCAAAGGAAGCACAAGTGCAGAGATACCCCCGGATTGTTCAGACAAGAGATCTGAGGTTGAAATGGATGCAGGGGACGGGGTCCTTGGCGTGACCTGGCTTCGTTACCATCGCTACCATAACACTGCTCTCTTGGCCCACTTTGTGCAAGGCATGCTGACTCACAGCTGTGACGGATGGCCATCGCCTGTGTCAGCTGCAGACTTTTCAGCTGGGTGCTCCAAACCTTTTGCCGGCCTTGCCACTGCGGCAAGGAAGGTGCTTCCAGCTGCAGCCGACATGCTCAATGCAGGCACAGCAGATGGGCTCTCCACACTTTCGACTTTGCCCCGCCCAAACTTCGGCACATGTTCTATGACAAAAGCAAAATTCTGTCGACTTCGGCCTGTTCTGAGCCTAGGTGCTGCTCCTGCTCTAGACGGCAAAGACAAGCCAGACCCTCTGGAGGTGTCAGTCCGGGGATCCCTGGAAAAGCTGGATGAATGGAAAGCAGAATCTGCACAGCACTCAGAAGGTGGTCTGGGGCTCAGGGCCCTCAGGCACAGCTGCATCGTGGTGCCCAGGGCTGCCAGGATATCCGCCAACACTTTCCCTGCCAGCTGTTTATAGAAAGTGGGAAGGCCAGGCAGGCTCCTGCCCTGTAGGTTTCTAATTGCCCATTTGAAATCCAATTTAGCTGTGCAGATTAAAATAACATTTCAGCAACAGCTGGTGTTAACAGTGCAAGTTTTACTCTTTCTTCAACTTCGCTTTCCCAGTGTATTTTTTAAATTTTCTCCTCTGCCTTGCACTTGGCCTGTGCATATGATCCCTCTTGATGCAGCAGTTTTGGGGCTGCTCACACCACCCAGTGTCATAATTCAAAAGCCACCTGCCCGTTCAAAAAGCCAGGGACCCCCAGACTAGGTTATCAGGGAACTGGGCCCATGAGGGGATTTGGCTTTCCGTCTCTAGGGGCCCTCCAGGATGGAAAGCCCAATAGCAAGGAAGCCCCTTGCCAACAACTGAATACCAGAGCAGGTCAGGGAAGAACCCTGACCCTGCAGCACAGCTAATCTGGAGAGCCAGGCTTGATTCCCCACTCCTGCTCCACATGCAGCCTGCTGCAGCCTGACATTGGGCCAGTCCCAGTTCTCTCAAAACTCTCTCAGCCTCACCTACCCCACAGGGTGTCTAATGGGGGGAGAGGAAGGGAAAGGCGATTGTATGCAGGTTTGACACTCCTTCGGGTAGTGAAAAGCAGGGCACAAAACTCTCTTCTTCTGTAAGAGCCCTTAAGCTAAGTAGCAAACACAACTGAAGACAGCAAGAGAATACAGGATGATCTTGATAGGATTGAGAAGGATCAAGGGGGTGGCAGGTCCCAGTGGATGAGCGATAGGGTTGTGAGTGTCCTGCATAGTGCAGGGGGTTGGACTAGATGACCCAGGAGGTCCCTTCCAACTCCATTATTCTATGATTCTACTTTGCAAGGCCTGTGTTGGTCTGTGGGGCTTTTGAAGAGTTCCAGGGTTATTTTGACTTTATTACTGGGATTCAGAGGTTGGCAGGAAGTTGGAGGTTCCCTTGAGTCCCCATGGCTAGCAGTTACTGATAGACACTCCTTCATGAGTGCCATCTAATGCCCGTCTAAAGCCATTGGTGCCTGTGGCCACCTCTGCATCCTGCAGCAATCAATCCCACAGTTGATGAAAGGGGTCCTGCAGGCCATCTAGTCCAATCCTTTGCCCAATGCAGGATCAGTCTAAAGCAGCGGTAGTCAAACTGCGGCCCTCCAGATGTCCATGGACTACAGTTCCCATGAGCCCCTGCCAGCATTCCATGGACATCTGGAGGGCCGCAGTTTGACTACCCCTGGTCTAAAGCATCTTTTGTCCTCTCATCAGCTCCCTCTGATGCCCTCCCAACTATTTTGGAATGGGAGAAAAAACTCTATCTGCCCTGTCTCTCTTGGAAGAATTTTATAAAACTCTACCATTCCCCTCCCCTCTTGTTGGTCTCTTTTCTAACCTGCAAAGCTCTTCAGCCGGCCCTCATGGGGAAAAGGCTCCAACCCCCTGTGGTGCATTACTGGCAGCGGGTTATGAGTGTGTTTATTTATTTATTTGTTACATTTATATACCACCCTCCCTGGAGGCTCTGAGCAGTTCGCATGGAACATTGGAGCAGGAACAATACAGAGAAGTCATTAATCATAGAACGAAGGGACAGGAAATGTTAAACAGTAAGAACAATACGTAAGTGGAACATACTGATGGGCCCATGAATGGCATTTGTTTCCGTTTCATGGGAGGGAGTCTCGGGGGCCCATTGGAAGAAGTTGGGGCTACTGGACCTCAACCGAATGCCTGGCGGAGGAGCCCCCTTTTGCAGGCCCTGCGGAATTGTTCTGTATCTGTTCGGGCCCCGGTCTCCTCTGGGCGCTCGTTCCACCAGGTGGGGGCCAGGGCAGAGAGGGCTCAGGCCCTGGCTTCCTTGGGACCAGGGATTGCCAGGCAGTGGGAGGTGGCGTGTGCAGGCAGGGAGGCCGTCCCTCAGGTACAGACCACGTGTGGCTTTGCTTAGAGTTACATTCATGTATGTGCTCTGCCCCTTAACGCAGTGTTAATGATTTTTTGGGAGGGTGTAGCGGAAAGGGACAGAAATAGGAACAAGCAGTGTCAGTAGCACCCTTAATCACAGAAGTAGCATTTTGTGTTTGCTGCCTGTGTCAGTGAGGTCCAGGCATGTATTGGGGAGGGACCTAGAAGTCACTTCCTCCCCCCCAACCCGCAGTGAAACGTCTCTGGCCAGCCCTGAGTGAGTAAACGTTTCCTGGGAAGAGAAGGGGGCCTGTGTTTTCCGGCTTGCTGGAACAAGGATCTGTTTGCTCTTGCACACTTGTTTCTGCTCGGTTTTGTCAAAACAGGAAGTCTCCCAAGATGCGTCCCTGGCAGGGTTTCTGCCTCTTGCGACTCACTCCTGGCTTCCCCTCCTGGCCGTGAACAAAAGGACTGGAAAAGGGGAACCTCTGCCAACGCAGTGGTTAATTAAGATCCTGGCATCCTAGGAGCCCATGCGGGGTCTAACACAGCTGATACAGGCCCCCCCCCCCGCCCGCTAGAGGACTTCAGCAGGACTGTTGATTACCTCAAATCCTCTCCGATGCTAAGAATACATCGAGTGAGTCAGCAGCATCTGGGCAAAACTGCTTATTTTGTGTGTATTTGACGATAGCAGGCTTTTTGTTCTGAAACCAGGAGTTGCTGTAAGTTTCGGAGCTTTCTGGAAAGGGCACTTGGGCAGTTGGGGGGAAGAAGGGGGCACAGAGTGCTTGCATACCGTGGTAGAGGACACACGGACCTGTGGGAGTCCTGAGTTCAAATCTCATCCCCTCCTTAAGGAACTCATTATTTTCTTGGGCCTCCTCCCCAGGATCTAAGCATTACTTTTGGCCCCGGGTTGCTGAGAGGACTACAATAGGAAGCACTTTGCAAAAGTGTATTATAAGTCCTTCCTTAGCATGCATACCGCTAACCTCCTCCCTGGCCGAATGTAATGCATAATTACGTAAGGGTCGCCCTTGAAGTTGATGCAGGCTCAAAGCAGCACAGCCAGATCGATGTCTGACGTCAGCCGCCAGGGGAAAATACAATGCCCATCTCGCAGGAGCTCCACAGGCGGCCTTTATCTCCTGGGCTGGAACAGGCCTTTTGGTCTTCCGCTGTTCCTGGCCCAGCTTGATCAAGGCAGCCTCTTCTTGCATACACAGCCTCCCTTGCTTTGCACGGTCCAGGGTGGACGTAGAAGAGACTGTGGGTTTATTCTTTTCCCCTAGTCCCCTGCCCACCAGGGCATTCTGTGCATTTTGCCAGATTTGGGGTCCATGGCCCTAGGAAGTGGGTTCTGAAGGCTTCCCCTCCAGTCCGCTCTCCTAACCACTACACCAAACTGGCTCTCAGGAAGCTGAACACACAGGAAGCTGCCCTATACAAAGTCTATACAAAGAGAAGCCATTCTGACTTAAATGTTTGATCGATTTTCTCTTGGACTGGTTATTACTTCAACCTGCTGCACCTCTGGCTGAGCCTCCGGAGGGTGGTCCAGAGGCTGCAGCTGATCCTGATCCTCTGCCGGGCCCAGCATTCTCCAGGCAGCACCTGGAGATCTGGTCAGTGAAGAGCAGCCCTCTGGCTGAGGACTGTCCTGCCCGGCTTGACTATTTCACAAGGGCCTTGAGGCAAGGTCCTTCGTGGGCACAACCCATGCGTTCCCTGCCTGCCTTCCCAGACAACTTCTTGTTCTGGTTCAGTTCAGTGAAGCTCTGCCTGCCTTACTCCTGGTTCCTGACTTCGGCCTGACTCTTGACTATGCTCCCAGCTCCAGACCCTTGGCTTTGGTTCTTGACTACGTTGCCAGCTCTACGGCTTGGCTTCTGACTATGGATTGGCTTTGACTGTTTCTCTGGCTCTTGACCCCGGCTCAGCTTGCTCCCCTCCCTGCTTGCTGTGCACTCAGACTCCCTTGGCTCCTGTCTTCCCAGACTCTGGACTTTGGCGAACTTTCTGCTCCAGCACAACCACCCAGCTGCGCAGGTGGAGTCCGGCAGGGCAGCAAACTGAACACTTGAAGCTGCCTTCTATGAAATCAGTCAGTCGCAGTTGGTATTGTCTACTCAGATTGGCAGCAGCTCTCCAGTGTATAGGCAGAGATTGAATCAAGGACCCCCTGCCTGCCAAGCAGATGCTCTGCCTTTGAGCTACATGCCCCACTTCATGGCTCTCCAGGGTCTCAGGTGCAGGCCCTTCCCATCACCCCCTGTCTGGTTCTTTTAGTTGGAGATGCCAAGGATTGAACCTGGGGCAGGCATGCCAAGCTGATGCTCCGCCACCAAACCACAGCCCCGTGCAGGTCTTCTCCCTTACTTCTAGCCACCCGCCTGCACAGCTGAGCCTCTGTGTGCGTGGGCATGTGATCCTCTTTCATTTTCTTTTCACCCATGTCCCATTAAAGTCCCGGCTTATTCAGTGATGCACCAAAAATGGCTCTTGCCACATAGTCTCTCTTAACTAGATCGTCGTATTTTCCTCCCCACAGAACTTCACGCAATGCTTCCTGTACCCTTGACGTCACTTTCTGTGACAAAAGTCTCCTCCTAGGGATTGTTTGGCTCCCCCCCCCCCCCAATTGCAAGTTAAAGCAGTTAAATAGCAAACATGCAGTGGCTGCAGCTGCTTGGAAATTTCTAGGCTTCCCCGATAATTGCTGTCAGTGGCAGAGCAGTCTGCTCCTGTGCTGAGTTTGGGGTGGGAAGTCATTCTGTCACAGTAACCCAGGCAAGATTATGACCTTGCCTTTGGATCCTGCAGAGCAAAGCTGTGGTGCGGGACGCTGGTCACTCGGCATCTCCCGGCACAGTCAAAATTGGCCTCCCATGGCTTGCTCTGTGCACTTGAACAAGTCTCCTTTGTCCAGGCCCAGCGTCATAATTACCCACCAAATTGCTGCTGCTGAGAGGGTACACAAAGAGATGCACCAGGGGAAGCAACTCCTAAGAGCTTCCAGATTCTCCAGCCTGAATAACAGGCCGTATTATTACAAACTGCCCAAGAAATAAGCAGAAATGGTGGTAGGACAGTGGGAAAATGCAGGCTCCAATCCTAGTCCATTAAGTCCCCCTCCATGACACTCTTTCAGCCTAACCTACCTTACCGGGCTGTTGTGAGGATAAATGGGAGAAGGACACATATGAATATCATCCTAAGGGAGAACTTCTTCCTGCTCTTGCTAATGTATTTTGGATGGGGTGATTCAGTACGTCTAAAGAAGAGAAGAAAAGCTGGGGTTTTGTATCCCTACTTTTTACTAACTGAGGAGTCACAAAACCCTTCCTTCTCCTCTCCCTGCAGCAGATACCCAGTAAGGTAGGTATGGATGAGAGAGCCTTGAGAGAACTGTGCCTGGTCCAAGGTCACCCAGCAGGCCTCATGTGTCTCAAAGTGGCTGACAATTGCTTTCCCTTCCTCTCCCCACAACAGACACCCTGTGAGGTAGGTGTGGCTGAGAGAGCACTGAGAGAACTGTGACGGGCCCAAGGTCAACCAGCTGGCTGCATGTGGAGGAGGAGTGGGGGAGCAAACCCAGTTCTCCAGATCAGAGTTCACCACTTTTGCCACAACACCCCGCTGGCTTTGCAGAGAACCCCTCTGCTTCTGAGCAGTAAAGGAGGATTATGAGAAAACAGCTCCTGATAGTTGTTGTTTTTTTAAGTTTGCAAGGGAGCCTGCATTGGATAAATCCTGCGGTTTGACATGACTTCATTTCCTGGCCGAGGAGAACTAGATTCCCTCTCATGTGAACAATGCGTTGCAGCTATTGGGCTGGATCCTGTGATCCTAGAATTCTCTGAATTCACCTGCCCACAGCCGTCCCAGTGGACCCTGGGGGAGTTGATTCCTGTGGTCAAGGGGCTGTGGAGGGGGGGCATTCCCACTTTGGATGATGGAAGAGGCAGGAAGAAGAAGACGACGATGAAGAAGAAGAGTTTGTTCTTATATCTGGCTTTTCTCTACCCGAAGGAGGCTCAAAGCGGCTTACAGTCGCCTTCCCATTCCTCTCCCCACAGCAGACACCCTGTGGGGTGGGTGAGGCTGAGAGAACCCTGATATCACTGCTCGGTCAGAACAGTTTTATCAGTGCCATGGCGAGCCCAAGGTCACCCAGCTGGCTGCATGTGGGGGAGTGCAGAATCGAACCCGGCACGCCAGATTAGAAGTCCGCACTCCTAACCGCTACACCAAGCTGGCTCTGTCACCAGAAGTCACTTGAGGGGATGCCTCAACAGGGTCCTGACAGTGGGTGGGTGTCCTGACAGTGGGCACATGGGTACCGTGACCCTGAGAACAGTGATTGTTTAAAAGGTTCTTGAGGAAGAGGCACATGAGAGAGAATTTGGAGTTCATGTCGCCTCTTGTGGTAGCCATTTTGTAGTAGCATCCACTGTCCTGTGCTGAGATTCCCAAAGTGCCTGTAAAGATACCAAGGGTGGGGACACCCACCCACCCACTGTCAGGACCCTGTTGAGGCATCCCCTCAGGTGACCTCTTCTGGACACGGGCGGGAAATCCTGGAAACAGAACCTGTGCACCGGTACAGTCTGGAAATCCTTGTGTGTGTGTGGTGGGGGGGGCGTGTTCCCTTCTGCCACAGATTCTCTTCTCCCCTTTTCCTTGCTGCTCTGCCACCATCACCCCCCTCCCACAGTCTTCGGAGCTTGCTTTATTAAAACATAAGATTCTTCAGCACTAATTTCACACGACGAAAGTATCCTGGAAATCACACTAACCTATGAAGTTGTTAATTTCTTCCAGAATGGTGGGTGGGGTGGGGGAGGGGGATGATGATAATGATGATGATGATGATTCGTGTTTGTCTGTGTTTTCACCCCAGGCCTCTTTGCCTGGGTACCATAAAGCATTGTTGCAACCTTTTTCAACCTTTTTACCTGTGGAGGAGCTGCTGAAATAATTTTTCATGCTTCAAGGAGCCCCGGAAGTGATATCATCCGGCCACACCTCCCTGCCACATACCCTGGAAGTGCCATGTCACCAGAAGTGACATTGTCACCCTTGTTAACAGGCAGGTTTGAGGAGGACTGAGGTGGGGAGATAGAGGAAGTGGCTGAAAGTAGGCATGTAGGCTCCACTCTCTCCCAGGTGCAGACACCACAAGAGAACTCGGGTTTGGGAGGAGGGGAAGGAGAGCAATAGAACTGGCCGGTTCCCTAGCTTGTGGCCAAATCCATTAAGCCAGGAGGGGAAAGGCCATGCCCCTCCCCGGAGCTTCCACAGATCCCTGCTAGTGAATCCTTGCTTTATTGGCTCTTGGAGCAGAAGACCGTTCTGGAGTGCCGTTCTGGTCACCAAGGTGCAGTCCCTAGTCCCCTCAGGCGACCAGTGAGTACAGTCCAGCTTTCGGCAACTTCCTTTCTTGATAATTTGATTTGCTGACTCAATTTATCCAGATCTGCCCCCATATTGCTGCAGATCCAGCCTGATTCCAATAGATCATGTCTCTCTATCTTCTCCCCCCCCCCCGCCTCATATTTTTCAGCTCAGAATGTAACTGTAGAAGAAATTCTCACCGCCTACAAACAAGCCTGCCAGAAACTGAACTGCAAACAGATTCCCAAATTACTGAGGCAGATCCAGGTACGTGCCTGCCCTCAAAGCGTGCAGCACAAACATTTATCCGGTGTTTGCCATGCAGGCCCAGAGAGTGTTTTCTTTTTAAAGTAAATAATGGGAGGGCCAACTGCAACTGGAATTTGACTTAATTTTATTTTTAATGGCTTGTACCCAAAATATCCTGTCTTGGGGCTGAGCCAGTTTCACTTTCCTGGGGGTTACCTGTGCTGGATGCAGCTAGTGGTCAAGTTACCTATCTGGTCATGGGTTTCACAGTTGAACACACACAATGCTTTGTAGTGAGCCAGGTCCCAGGACCCACCAACACAGGCCGCCTTCTCGTAGCTCCTCTGGGGGAACCTCCGTTCCCTTCCTCTCCCCTTGTCATTACTGCACCCTGCAAGAATCCAGCCCTGGAGCCACGGCCAGGAGGAATGTCCATGTCCCCGTAGCTCATCCCTTTTCAACCTTTTGACCATGGAGGGGCCCCTAAAATAATTTTTCAGGCTACAGGGAGCCGTGGAAGTGATGCCAGCTGGCCATGCCTCTCTGCAGAAATCAACGTCATCCTCACCCACTTTTAACAGGCAGGCCTAAGGAGGACTGAGGGGGGAACTGACAGGTGGGAGGAGGTGTGCATGCTCCCCCCCCTTCCAAGCCCAGAAATGAGAGGACTCCCATTCAGGAGGTGGAGTGGTGGAAGCAGCCGGTTCCGTAGCTCGTGGCTGAGTCCATTAAGGTGGGAGTGGAAAGGCCACAGAACTCCCACGGACCCCTGGCTGGGAATCCCTGCCATTGGACCTGAAACCTGGAGAAGCCAAGGGCAGAAACATGGGATTTGGGTGCCCTGCATTTTTAAATAAGTCAGAGTATCGGGGCTGTGGGGGCATGTCCCTTCTCGAGGGCAGGACCTTGATGAGGGCCCAGTGGCTTTTGGCATCTCATGCTTTCTCTGTTTAGCTTCGACTTTTCCTTCCTCATCCCAAAGCGTTGGTTGTCTTGATGTAGTAATGTCTGGCTGTTCTGTTGCAGGAATTTAAGGATCTGACGCCCAGGATAGATTGCCTGGATCTGAAAGGTATGTTTCTGGGACCTCCCATTCATTAAGTGCAGATAATGATCACCATCTTGATTCCTCCAAAACCTTTCACTTGAGATTCATTTGAATTTCCCTATATTTTGAATGTCGTCCACCAATTAGGGGTTGTGTGGGGGAGGGCTCTGCTTGTTGCTTCTCAGTTCTCCAGATGTCGGGGCGATTCACATCACTGCACTGAAATGTCGTGTACGATGGGTAAATTGACAGGGGTTGAGAGGTTCTGCAGCCTCTGATGCCCTGAAGCTAGTTCAGGGTTTCCCATCTCTGCCAGCAACACTCCTCTCCTTTGGCGCAATGTGGCGGGTGAGAGAGGTGAGCTCTAAACTGGAGACCCAGGTTTAATTTCCCCACTTCTTCTCCACATGCTGGGTGACCTTGGGCCAACAGCAGTTCTCTTAGAGCTGTTCTTTTAGAGCAGTTCTCTTAGAGTTCTCTCAGTCCCAACTACCTCACAGGGTGTCTGCTGTGGGCGAGAGGAAGGGAAAGGTGTTTTTCAGCCACTGAGGAACTTTTTTGGGTAGGGAAAAGCAGGGTATAAGAAATCAGCTCTTCTTCTTTTTGCTTTTATTCAGTCCCAACATTCCCCCCACTCCCCCCGTTCTTGGTTTCAAAAATAAATAATAAAGGTGTGCCGGTGATTGGAGGCAGGCCAAATTGCGTAACCAAGTGAGTGCACATGAATGAACCCAAGCCCGTCCCTGACGATAATTACTCTACGCCAGACCCAGACCGGGAATGACCTGGGGTCACCTGCCCCCTCCTGAATTTATATTTCACAACCGGCTTCCAAGAGAATTTAAAAAAAATTAATAAAGGATCCACATCCGCTTTGCCCTGCAAAGGGCTTGCCAGCTGCTGGGTGTGTTTTGTGTACATGCAGACTTTGCCTGCAAAATGTCTGTTGTCAGGGAACAAACCAGCGCAGCAGGCAGGGCAGGATGCAACCGGGGCCAGGAGGGTAGGGGACTTGATTGGAGCAGAAAGGCAGTGGGCTGAGCAGGCGGCATGCGAGTGGGCAAGGCGGAGGGAAAGAGCTAGCTCCACAGCGGGAGCAAATGCCTGGCCAGCCGGCATCCAGCATGTTCCGTGTCCAATACCAAAACTAGATGCCGGCGCAAACATTTGGGCTCTTCCTCCTCAATGTCTTTTTCTCATATCTGTCTGGGAAGCAGGTTCCCTACCCTTGAGTGGGAGAAGGTTTCGGAAAGGGTTTGATGGGGCCTCTTTTGGTGAGTGGATGGGCTGCTGGTGTTAAGAGAATTTACCTATTAGGGATTCTTAGGAAATAGAGTGCAAATTAAATGTCCCATGCAATGTAGACCACGGATGTGGCCTCCACTGGAATACCCTGGTCGCCATGTCTCAAAAAGGACATGACGGAGTTGGGAGTAGAGAGGGAGGGGGGCAATCGAGCCGGTTAAAGGGTTGGAGCCCCTTCCTCAGGAGGAAGAGTTGAAGAATCTGGGACTTCTCAGTTGAGAAAAGAGACAAACAAGAGGGGAACATGAGAGAGATTATAAAATCTGGACAGAATGTACAAAGAGAACTTTTTCTCTCTCTTGCAAAATTCTAGAACTCAAGGGTCTCCATTTAGACCCTCCCTAGCCCAAGAGGCCCTCAGACCATGGTCTAGTTCTGGGAGAACTGAAGCCCTTAATAACAGTGACTGTTATTTCTAAATTTCTAAAACTTCTCATTTATATCTTTCAGTGAATTCACTCACCTGAAATTGTTTTAGATTTATTTGTATATGTTGATTTGTATATGTTGCTGATATTCCGTTTTTAAATTGAGTTTTAAATTTGAACTTTAATTGTTTTAGCTTTGTTACCTGTTGTGGAATAAAATGGTGTCCACCGCCCTGAGCTGGCTTGCTGGGAGGGCAGTATATAAGGCAAATAAATAGTAACAATAAATAATAATTCTTTACGCAAAAGTTATTAAAATGATGATGATCTTGCTGCCGGAAACTGTAGTGATGGCCACAGGCACGGATGGCTTTAAAAGGAGGTTAGATTCTTGGCGGATAGATCTGTGGGTGGCTACTTGCCATACTGACTAAAGGGAACCTCCAGAGGCACTAAGCCTCTGAATCCTAAAGCCCAGCAGCGACATTGGGGGAAAGCTCAGCCTCTATTTATTGTTGTTGGCCCTCCAGAGGAACTGGCTAGCCACTGCGTGAGTCAGGATGCTAGACTTGATGGACCCAGCAGGGCTCTTCTTGTGTTCTAATGAGGGTCATGGCTTCTCTGCCCAGCATTTGCTGGCAGGGGCTCATGGGAGTTGTAGTCCATGGACATCTGGAGGGCCGCGGTTTGACTACCGCTGGCCCAGAGGAACTGATTGGCTGTTGTGTGAAACGGGATGCTGGACTAGATGGATTACTGATCGGATCCGGCAGGGCTCTTCTGAGGTTCTCTGCAGTTCCCATGGTGCCCCCTTTCTGATCAGTGTTCCCAAGCAGGCTAGGTCAGATGTCAGTCACAGAGTCTCAGGGAAGTGTTGCTTATACCTCCCTACCCTGCAGTGGGGAGCTTGCGGGCTAATCTTGTCTCTCTCTTGCCAGGCGAGAAGCTGGACTACAAGACCTGTGAGGCCCTGGAAGAGATCTTTAAGCGGCTTCAGTTCAAGATCGTGGATCTGGAGCAAACCAACCTAGATGAAGACGTACGTTCTGCATCGAGCGTGGAAAGAGCTTCTCGCCTCACTGCCTTTGGTGGAACTGAGTGGAAGGCCTCCCTCTGTGACCCAGCAGAACTGGCAGCTCCGTGCTGTGCTTCTGCTCCTGAAGAGCAGCCTCATCCAAAGACAGCTGAAATTCAATCATAAAATAAAAAATAAATAGAAAAGAGGAAGAGTCCAGAAGCACCTTAAAGACTAACAAAACCTGTGGCAAAGATTCTTGAAGAAGTGAGCAGTGACTCCTGAAAGCTCCTCTCCCGCCACAAATTGTGTTAATCTTTAAGGTGCTCCTGGACTTTGGCTCTTGTCTCCTGGTCCTCACAACAACCCTGCAAGGTAGCTTGGGCTGAGCGAGTGGCCCAAGGTCACCCAGCGGACTTCCAAGGAGGCATCAGTGGGGATTCAAAGTGAGCCCCCCCACACAAGTTATTCTGATGCTCCTGACCATGACATCACCCTTGCCACTTCCCATCACCAGCTGCTAGCAGCTCTCCAGGACTTGGAGCTGGAAGCTTTGCCAAACCTTCTAATGGCATCCTTCTCATGAGCTGGCCCCAATCTGAAGCTTTAAGCCTTCTTGGTGTGTGTGTGTGTGTTGGGGGGGGGGGGGGTTGGATTGAAAAGTCCAGAGCCCTTCTGCTCTGAGTCATCCCTTTTGGGTTTTTCTTTATGCTTGTCCTTTCTCATCATAGTGAATTGCAGCTTGGTCCAGTGCAGAGAGCCAGTTTGGTGCAGTGGTTAGGAGGGCGGACTTCTAATCTGGCGAGCCGGGTTTGATTCTGCGCTCTCCCATATGCAGCCAGCTGGGTGACCTTGGGCTAGTCACAGCACTAATAGTGCTGTTCTGACCGAGCAGTAATAGCGGGGCTCTCTCAGCCTCACCGCCTTCACAGGGTGTCTGTTGTGGGGGAGGAAAGGGAAGGTGACTATAAGCCGCTTTGAGGCTCCTTCGGGTAGAGAAAAGTGGCACATAAGAACCAGCTCTTCTTATGGACTTCCAGTTCTACATGCTCTGGTCTCTAATATTCCCATGTCTGGGATATTATGTTATATATATAAGGAAACATAATAATATTGGCTGGGCAGATGTTTAAAAAATGAACATCGCTCTCACCGCAACCACGCCCACAGCCCAAGGGCCTTCACTTGTGGATGAAGGTATGTTGCCGCAGGCCATTGTGTGGCTAGCTCCACCTCCCGCAGCTGCCATGGTGCTGTGTCAGCATTCTGAAGGTGCCCATGGACTTTTGAAATGTTGAGGCCCCCTGCCTTAAGGTGCCAGCATAACATGTGGTCTCTGCCTGTTTTGCGCATGTAGCCGGAACAGGTGTATCTTATCACCACCCTCCAACTCACCCGCTCCTGACATTCTCTCTGTCTCCCCCCCCCCCTCTTGTGGTCAGGGTGCCTCCGCGCTGTTCGATATGATTGAATACTACGAGTCAGCCACACACCTCAACATCTCCTTCAACAAGCACATCGGCACGCGAGGCTGGCAGGCCGCCGCGCACATGATGCGGAAGGTGAGTGAGATCTTTGGGTGAGCTCCCCTCCCTCCCTCCCTCCCTCGGTTATTCCTAATGGCATTACTCCGAGACAGAGCATTGGGCAAGGGCGGAACCCATGGCTTCCTTTGTACGCGACACCAGCTATGCTGCCAAGTTGCATCCCCCTGGTGAGTCTGGAAACACCACAGGAGGTTAACCGGTGTGATCCTTTTAAATAACCTGTGTCCCAGTGTTAGAGGGGGGAAAGCCTTTGTCCAGAGCAGGGGTAATTAAACTGCGGCCCTCCAGATGTCCATAGACTGCAATTCCCATGAGCCCCTGCCAGCGTTGCTGGCAGGGGCTCATGGGAGTTGTAGTCCATGGACATCTGGAGGGCTGCAGTTTAATTACCCCTGGTCCAGAGGGTGAGAATTGGCAGGGTCTCTGCAGCCACATAAGAGTGTATTTTCCCTAAGCAAAGGAATTTCAACTCTTCATCCTCTCCGTCTGGTGCTTGTCACCAACCTCAGGACCCCGGAGGGTTTCTCCCTGCTGTGCGGGATGGAATAAATCTCCTGGCTGCTCTCGACAGTAACCTCCTGCCTTGAAACTGACTTATTGCCATTGCTAGCTGTGGAAAAGAATATTCCCCTTCAAGGCACATGATTTCTTCAGGCAGGAATCTTGGATTGTCAGCTCTATCAGGACTAGTTAGGGATGCCAGCCTCCAGGTGGGCCCTGGAGATCCCCTGGAATTGTGGCATATCTGCAGACTACAGAGATTAGCTCCCCTGGAGAAAAAGGCTGCTTGTGAGGGTGGACTTGAGAGTCTTGTACCTCCCTGAGCTTCCTGGTCTCCCCACACTCCATCCCCAAATCTCCAGGAGTTTCCCGACCTGAGATTCAGTAATGCTACCTCTCCAAGAGGGACCTAGCAACTCTGAGATGACCCTTTGGGTTTTTTAAGATGTTTAGATTGTTATTTATTTCTATCCCATTTTCATCCCTGAACAAACCCAAAGCAGCTTGCATCCAATGGACATAGATGAACCAAAACATAGATGAACCATCTATATGCAATACGATATAGATGGACCAAAAATAAACAGAAGCCACAATGCAGCAGCTGAGAATCGATGCTGGTTCAGCCACAGGCACCGCCTACAAGCCAGGGGCTAAGAGCTGAGGGGCCAGAGGGTTCAGACAGATGTGGCGATTGAAAACTTTATGAAACAAGGACATATACCTTGAAGACTCTTACAGCCGGAGTCAACCAGCTGCTGTGGGCCCACACACAAAAGCTGATACCCAGAATAAAACCTGTTTGGTCTTAAGGGTGCTGAAGGACTTAGACAGTTCTGCTGCTTCAGATCTCTCCACCTGAATCTGCTTAGAAGGAGGGAGTTTGCTGTAGGAAGAGGCCAGGGAGGTCCGCGGGGCACAGGCACAGGTTGTGGTATCCAGCAGACCCTGCTCAAGGTGGTCTCTCGACTGCTTCCAGCCCTGGGTTGCAGGAACGCAGGGAAGTAGCTGGCTAAAGACCAGTTGGCCACAGGGTTGAGAGTCAGAATCTCCGCAGGCACCATGGCCTTCTTCCTGAAACCCCATTGGGCCTTACTGTATCTTGCCCTCCCTTTCCCTCCTACAGACAAATTGCCTCCAGTACTTGGACGCTCGCAACACGCCCCTGCTGGATCACTCAGCTCCCTTTGTGGCGCGTGCCCTGCGCATCAGCAACAGCCTGGCCGTGCTGCACCTGGAGAACGCCAGTCTGTCCGGGCGCCCTCTCATGCTGCTGGGTGAGCTACTAGAACAGACACGCCACTTGGCTCGCCAGGATTCTGCTGGCAGCGTGGACCGCTGACCTGGGGGCTTGTTGGTGCACGGGGTCACGGTGCGCCCAGAGCGGCCGCCTGGAGCATCGCAAGCCTGCAACCTTTCTAGTATTTCCAATCCTGGCGGGGGCAGCTCTTTCCACCGCCCCCCCTTCCCCACGAGGAAGCACCATGGGGCTTTCTTTCATCCCCATAAGAAGACTCTGCAGCAAGCCTGAGCCCATGGCAACTTTGCCCATGAAAATTTTTCAGGAGCTGCCGCTTGGGAGGACTTCCTTTTAGCTGTCTCTTTTGCTTTATATCAGAGTGGTTTCCTGCACAAGGGCCAGAAAGGCCCCTTGTGGCCTGGCATCCAAAGCCCAAGATGTCCTGTTCACCGCTGCACGTTGTGTGGGTCAGGCCACGCCTGGAGTCCTGTGTGCAGTTCTGGTGGCTTCACTTCCCAAAGAACGCTGACCGCATGCTGTATGCGGAGAGGAGGGTGACAGAGGATCCAGGCCTGGAGACCCCGAAACCTTGCGAGGAAAGGCTGGGAGGGACTCTGGGCTGTTCAGTCTGGAGTAGAGGAGGCGCAGGGAGGGAAACGATTGCTCCCTCGAGGATTTGAATGGCTGAGTCCAGGGGCACATTTGAGTCCAACCAAGTTTTACACAAAGTATAAGTTTTGGTGAGCGTCCACACTTCTTCAGAGTCTTCATTGTTTCTGGAGAAGCATGCATGCCCACACACTCTGTCCCCAGAATTAAACTTTGTTGGACTTCAATGTGCTGCTGGACTCCCACTTTGTTCTGCCATGGCTGCCCACCTGGAATCTGTTGGAAAGACTCAGAGGAGGGCAGGGAGTAGGGTTGGGTGCTTTGCCGTCCGAAGCAGCCATTTGTGCCCGAAGCAGCCATTGCTGTGGTGCGGCGCTGGCTGATTTGGGCGTGAACGGCCTCTTTGGACACCATAGCAGGGTGTCCAACCATAGCAGGGAGCAGCTCCTGTTGGCAACAGAGGAAGTACATTATGGGAATGAACTTAAGTTACAGGCAGAAAGGCACCGGGTGGAGATTAGGATTTAAAAATGTGCTGCTCACCAGTGGAATCAGCTGCCTAGGGAGGCACTGGGCTCCCCCCCTCCCAGGAGTCTTCAAGTGCCCAAGATCAGGGGGTGCCAAAGTTGCTCTCCAGATGTCCTTGGACTACAATTCCCATAAGCATCTGCCAGTGCTGGCAAGGGGTCATAGTAGTAATCTATGGACTACTACCATCTGGAGAGCCACAGCTTGGTCACCCCTGGGCTGAAGGATGCTCACCAGGGATGCTTTAAATCAGTGGTTCTCAACCTGAGGGTCGGGATTCCTTTGGGGGTCGAATGACCCTTTCACAGGGGTCGCGGCAGGGCAAGGAGCTTGACCGGGGGGGGCACCATCCACACAACAGCCTTGCGGGGTAGATCGAGATAGAGCGTTCGTCTGTTTGGAGCAGCAGAAAAGAGTGAGATTGGCCTGGTGGGACAAGAGGCAGACCTAAACTGAGAAACCCCGGGGAAAAAACAATCATCTTCACGCCATTGGTCAGTTTTGGTTTGATTTCTGTGAAAGAACACTTGCATAATTTTGTGGTTGGAGGTCACTACAACAGGAGGAACTGTATCAAAGGGTCGCAGCGTTAGGAAGGTTGAGAACCACTGCTTTACAGTGATCCTGCACTGAGCAGCAGGTTGGACTAGATGGCCTCTGGTGCCTTCTAACTCTGTGATTCTGTATTCTGACTGCCGAGAGAGGCGGGGAGCTCCCACTCACTGGTACGCTTCAAGCAGCTGCTGGACAAATGCTTGTGAGAGATTGTCTTGGCCAGAGGTGGCCAAACTGGCTCTCCAGATATCCATGGACAACAATTACCATGAGCCCAATGACTACATTTACTGTGCAGCCAGCCTGTTAGAGACTCATGGGTATTGTAGTCCACGGACATTTGGTCACCCCTGCTCTAGGCCAATCCTAGCTCTATGATCCTACAGAGACCCCATTCAACCCTTGAGGTGGAATCTAGTTCGTATCAGTTAATGTTTTGTTTTTCCAGCTCCAAAATGCCAGGTTGGACTGCTGATTCGGGCACCTTTGTCTCTCAAATTGAAGGGGCGTGGTGAGCTAGCGCAAGCAACTTTAGGCTTCAAGAATGAAGCGCGGATTCTGCCGGTGGCTTTAATAATGAATTTGATCTGGCCCGAGGAATTTTAAAATGCAACCCTACACCGATAATGGACGAGGCTCGGAAACGGAGTCTCCTCCAGTTACATTCGGCGCAAGGACGAGTGCCTGGCTTTGTTTGCCCTTGCGTCTTCACTTTTCATTCCAGGCTTCTGCGAACAAGGGGAAGGGGGGCTTTGGCTCTCAGGCTGTGAATCCCCTGGGCGGGCAGACTTCATGAGCGAGTGGGAGGAGTCGCGTGAAACAAGGGCCTTGGGAGAGTGGCAGCTATGGTTGGGCGCTTCGGACGCCGAAGCACCCAACCCTAGTGGCAACCCTTTGGCCTCACCTGCAGGTGCTGTGTGGTGGGCAGCATAGACAGGTCTGGCCTCAAAGTGTATCACAGGTTCAGTTGGGGCCACCCTTTGAACAACAGGAGGCTGCAGGGAGACACTGCCTGTTCTGTCTGAGGCATGCCAATCCACTATTGGTGAATGCTCCCAATCTCGGAAGCTAAGCCAAATTGGCTGTTGCTAATACTCGGATGGGAGCCCTCCGAGGAATACCAAGGGTGCTGTGCAGAGGCAGCCTGTGGCAAACTCGCCTCCGTCTCTGCCCGCACCAGGATGGCCAGCCTAGCCCAGTCTTCTCAGGTCTCGAAAGCTAAGCAGGGTCAGCCCAGGTTAGTCCTCGGATCAGAGACCACCGAGGAAGCCCAGGGTCGCTTTGCAGATGAAGACCATGACACACTTTCTCGGCCAGGGTTTTATGACAGCCCTGGAAGGGTTTCCCAAATGGGTGGGAGTTAATATTTAATGTAGTTGTTAAATTTGTTAAAAATATATTTGGTGATATGAACATATCTGGTCATGTCAACCCACCCACCCCTGCCCCTATGGCCACTGATGGGCCTGGAGGGGTGGGAAGGGGAGGGGCCCTGGGTGGGCGTGCCCACGGCTCTGCTTCCCAACCATAATCTGCATGATGGCACCACCTCTGGGGTTTCTTGAAGCCTGAAGAATGTTTCAGGGGTTTCTCAATAGTAGAAAAATGGTTTAAAAGTTGAGAAAGGCTGCCCTACAGGGTTGCTACAAGTGGGCTGAAACTTGACAAAGTCTTTCCTCCACCACTCCAGTTCCCAGGCTCCAGTTGGACTTATCTCCCCTGCTTGCCACCCAGTTCTAAAGACGATCCATAATAGGGTTGTGCGCTTCTGCATCGTTTGGCCACCTTGGCAATCACTGAAACCCAAGGCGGTGCGTAGGCAGCCAAACCAAGCCAAAGTGCACATCCCTAGCAAAACTAGCTTGTTAGCCCTCAAAACACAGCCCAGCACTTGGCCACTGGATTGGCAGGCGGGGAAGTTTTAAGACAGAGCCAAGGTGGGGAGGAGAGCACCTTCCCTCCCCTTTGATGCCCCCCCATCCAATGTCCTCCATGACAGCCTTAGATAGAAGGAGGTGGGGAGGCTGCGAGTGGGACCTGCTGGGAGGGGGAGTGTGCCATCCGCAGGAGACAGACCGGTGCTTCACCCTGATGTCCTCCTCCCTCCTCCTCTCTGAGAGCCAGCTTGGGGTCTTGGTTAAGAGCGGCAGCCTCTAATCTGGAGAACCGGGTTGGATTCCACACTCCTCTGCATGCAGCCAGCTTGGGGGACCTTGGGCCAGTCCCAGTTCTCTCAGAGCTCTCTCAGTCCACCCACCTCACAGGGTGTCTGTAGTGGGGACAGGAAGGGAAGGCGGTCATCTGCCAGTTTGTGACTCCTTCGGGTAGGGAAACGCTGGATATAAAAACCTTGCTTTCCTTCCTCTTCCACAGCGACCGCTCTGAAGATGAACGTGAACCTGAGAGAGCTTTACCTGGCTGACAACAAGCTGAACAGCCTCCAGGACTCTGCTCAACTCGGCAACCTCCTGAAGTTCAATTGCTCCATTCAGATCCTGGACCTGAGGAACAACCACATCCTGGACTCAGGTGAATGAGTGTCTTTGGTGTGTGTGATGGGAAGAATCTTCCTTTTGTATCAGCCCATGTCTCCAGGGGACTCCTTGTAAGGTTTGGAATGGCTGAGAGGGCTGCAGGCAAGGAGTGATTGGTGGGAAGCAGTGCTCTCTGTTAAGACAATACTAAAGCCTCATGAGTTTCCTTTTTCTTCCTTCTTTGGAATAATATTGTGGATATTATTCTCTGCCTGTTGTTGGCCGTCCAGAGGAACTGGTTTGGGCCATGGTGTGAGAGAGGATGCCGGACTAGAGGGACTGCTGATCTGGTCCAGCGGGGCTCTTCTGGTGTCCTTATGAAGGCCTCGGCCCCTCTGCCCTGTTGTTGACTGTCCAGAGGAACTGGTTGGCCACTGTATGAGGCGGGATGAACCCCTGGTCTGATCCTTGGGGGTGGGGGGAGAGCACCAGGAGGCACTAGCACAATGTCTCGGCCTCTATGCTCTGTTAGTTTGCCCTCGAGGGCAGCTAGTTGGCCGCTGATGCCCGAGGGCCATGGTTCCTTGGCTAGTGTGAGTTGCCCCAAAACATGCCAGACTGTAAACATTTTTATGATTCCCTTTAATTAATTTTAGCTCCAGCAAAAACAAAAGTCACAGGGAATGCACCAAACCTGTGCCAAGAATAGAAGGCTGTGCAGATTAGTTTTATTGTAGTATGGCTCCAAGCCCGCTACAAAACCCATAAAAAAACATAATGTACAGAGGGTAACACAGAAATTTATACATTTCATTTTTTAAAAATGATTTCATTCTATATACTGACCCACACTGTGATGTCACGGGGCAGTGTACGTAGAAACTCTAGAACAAAAGTACCTGAACCATTTGCAATGGGGTTTGGCGTTTCGGCGGGCGAAGCAGCCGTTCTAGCCCATGGCAGCCAGCGCCGCGGGGCTGGCTGCTTCAGGCTGGAATGGCCGATTGGGCAGCCGAAACGCCCAATCCTAGAATGAACCAAAAGCACAATTTTATTTATTTATTTATTTATTTATTTATTTATTTATTTATTTTATTTATTATACTTCTATACCGCCCTCCCCGGAGGCTCAGGGCGATTTACATTATAACAAAGAACCTTACATAAAACAGTCTGTAGAACATGTACATCAAAACCAACAATTGCAACCAAACACAACACAGTATAACAGTAAACAGTCGTGATACAAACAGGTCCAGGGCTTGTTGATGGGATTCTGAGGGGGGTGGCTTATTGATTGAATTCTGAGGGGGGGTGGGGGGGGAGCAGGGTCCCTTGGTCGCTGTAGATTACGTCTGGTCTCAGCCAAATGCCTGATGGAGGAGCTCCTTTTTGCAGGCCCTGCGGAACTGTTTAAGCTCCGTCAGGGCCCTGATCTCCTCTGGGAGCTCGTTCCACCAGGTAGGGGCCAGAACAGAGAATGCTCTGGCCCTGGTCGAGACCAGACGGACTTCTTTAGGGCCAGGGATCCTTAGCTGATTGGAGGCAGTAGAGCGTAGAGCTCTTTTGGGGGCATAGGCGGGGAGGCGGTCCCTCAGGTACACTGGGCCCTGACCGCGTATGGCCTTGAAGGTAATTACCAGGACCTTTAGTCTGATCCGGAATTCAACTGGTAATGGTTGTGAAGAGTCAACACCAGTCTAGTTGGGAACATAGCACCTTGCGTACTTCCGGTAAGTCAGAAGGGGAGTGACATCTACACCCGAGGGCTGGCACAGAGGCCATCGGCCACTTTCATAGTCATCTCCAGGCCAGCCCCGGGACTGATTCCATACCTCTGACATAGCGGGCTCAGCAGCTCAGCACTTATCCTACAAGCTTATGCAAAACAAAGCACATTCTCTAAACAACCCTCTGCTCCTGGCGCCTGCTGGTACCAAGCCATCAGAAATGAAGTGACCTTTTATTCTAGTCTAAACATAATTTCTTTGCATATCCGAAAGGCATTTTTCCTGTGTTCCATTGTGGGTGAAAGGTTACATAACGGCCAGCATTTATTCCAAAAAGAGAGATCAGATCTTGGTCTCCAGTGTGGAACTAAAGCCACATAAAGCCAATAGCTGTACAATCAGTTAAAAGGTTGCAATCATTTCCTTTATCACCATTTATCACTGCTGCGTGAAACAGGGTGCTGGACTAGATGAGAAGAGGAAGAGTTGGTTTTTATACCCCGCGTTTGCCTGCCCGAAGGAGTCTCAAAGCGGCTTACAGTTACCTTCCTTTCCTTTCCCCACAACAGACACCCTGTGAGGGAGGTGGGGCTGCTCCATGGGAACAGCACTATCAGGGCTGTGACGAAGCCAAGGTCACCCAACTGGCTGCATGTGGAGAAACAGGAAATCAAACCTGGCTTGCCAAATTAGAAGCTGCAGCTCTTAACCACCATGTTAGCTGTGAAGGACCTTTGGTCTGATCCAGCAGGGCTCTTCTGATGTTGCAAGCTGCCAAACTTCTGACTTGCTATTCTACACTTGGCATTTCTGTAAAGAAAATCTTTTCAGATGTGAGCTGTTTCCTGCCCGCCTGAGTGGAAGTTCACAGGAAAGAGGAAAAGGACTGGCTGAGCCAGCATCCTCACAAGGGAGGGCTTTTGCGAAAGCCAGACGGTGGCTTCCTCTGCCCCTCTTGTTTCCAAAAAGCCATCTGTATGCTTGCTTTGCAGGGCTGGCCTACCTCTGCGAAGGGCTGAAGGAGCAGCGGAAAGGCCTGGTCACCCTGGTGCTGTGGAACAACCAGCTGACTCACACTGGCATGGCGTACATGGGCGTGACGTTGGTGAGTCCAGGATCGTCGCCAGGGGTTAGCTCTGTCAGTCTGCAGCAGAAAGGCTCACTGAGCCCAGGCGCATCTTGGAGGCCGGCCAGATTTGCAGGCCACGAGTGTTCAGGAAGCGAAACTCTCTCCAGCCAGTTATCTGGCAAAAGGGAGTGTCGGCTCTCTCGAAAGCTCGCACGGTGAATATCTGGTCGGTGTTTGCGGTGCTTCTGGACTCGAATCTAGCTGGTAAATCTAAGACAAACTCAGCTGGCCCTCCCTCAGGGTCTGTTCTGCAAAATTCAGTGCGTGCACCTGCCGGTGTGTTGACGCCTGCGCCCCCCACGGTGCGGCGCTGGCTGCGTCGGGAGAGACCGGCCGCTTCGGTTGCCGAAGTGCCCAACCCTAAATCTGCCTGCTTTCCTCCTCCATCAGTGACACCTCCCTTTCTCAAAGATCTGCTATTATAAGCAAATAGTCCCACAATCAAATAGTCATCAAGCTTCCCCCAGAGGCTTCCTACTAACTACAACACGGGTAGTCAAACTGTGGCCCTCCAGATGTCCATGGACTACAGTTCCCATGAGCCCCTGCTAGAGTCCCTGCTAGTTCAGTTTGTCTACCCCTGAACTAGAAGTTCTGTTGAGCTGGGGGTGGAGGGAGTTTTTCCCCATCAAGGGGGCTGTAACTGGGGGATTTCAGTGATTGTTTTATGGGGGTTTTATTGTTGAGAGCTGTCAACAGCCAGGGTCAAGAGGATGGAGAGCATCTTCCCTACTTGGAGGGACTAAAGCTCTCCAGGGTGTTTTTATTTTTCACTCTACAAAAATGGCAGTCTAGCCTGAGTTGGTCAGCCATAATTAGTACTCTGAGGCAGGCAATGGCAAACCACTGGTGATTAGTGCTGCCCTGACCTAGATGGTCCAGACTAGTCCAGTTCACCTGATCTAGGAAGCTAAGCAGGGTTACAGACCTGGTGAGTACCTGGAGGGGAGACCACACAGGAAGTCCAGGGTCGCTATGCAGAGGCAGGCAATGGCCAACCGTCTCTGTTCATCTCTTGCCTTGACCTGGAGGGCTGAGACTTGCGGAGCTCATCTGAGGCAGGCAATGGCAGTGTTTGTCTCTTGCCTCAAAATCCTAACGGGTCGGCTCTGATTTGGCAGCACTTTCCACCCCCAAAGAGAGCTTGTGTGGCTGTTTATGAAAGCAACACCTGATGCAAAGGGAATGGGTAGGGAACTCTACTGGGGGGGGGGGCTCTTTCTCCGTAGAAATTGGCAGCAGGTTCTGGGCAGGCAGCAGAGGAATACGGGATTCATCACACCGTGCGTAATTAAACTACGCAATTCACTGCTGTAGCACATGATACTGGTCCATTACAACTGGTACTTTTTCAAAAACTGGTGATTTCTCCTTTTTCAAAAATGAAATTTCGGTCTCTGAGCAGCTATCAGGTATGCTGGTTGACTGGGCAGTGGAGTTGCTGCCCCATTCTGAATTTCTGTAGAGAGTTCATTAGCCTTTGGCCTGTAAGGGTTTTAAATTGCCCTGTCTTCTCACCCTTTCCCTGTAGTTTGGATCCCCCAGGTAGGCAAGGTTAGAGGCCTGCTTTCTGAAAAAAGCTATGTCTCCTGTGAGCCATTGACATTTTTGCTGCTTTTCATAATCAGAAGCCCTGGAATTGGGCAATTTCTAAGGAGTCAGGGGGCATGCATGGCAGCTGGCTGCTGACTTAAAACCCCCTTAAGAACACCGTGACTGCCTGTCTTTTCCCACTTGCCCCCTCAGCCTCACATGCAGAGCTTGGAGACCCTGAATCTGGGCCACAACCCCATCGGCAACGAGGGCGTCCGCAACTTGAAGAACGGGCTGATCGGCAACCGCTCAGTGCTGCGGCTGGGCTTGGCATCAACTAAGCTGACTTGTGAAGGTGAGCCAGGCCTCACGCTTTTCCCGCCCGGCCAAAGGGCTCTCCACCTCTCGAGGCAGAGAAGCTTTCCCTGATGACGTGCCTCACGTTCACGTCAGACGCCTCTTGTGGCATTCCAGGTGCGGTGGCCGTGGCAGAGTTCATCGCCGAGAGTCCCCGATTGCTTCGCCTGGACCTGCGAGAAAATGAGATCAAAACCGGGGGGCTGATGGCCTTATCCTTGGCCCTGAAGGTCAACCACTCCCTACTCCGACTTGACCTCGACAGGGAGCCAAAAAAGGAATCGGTAAGCCCAGGCCGGGTGAGAAGGTGTTTCCGAGCATCTACCATCCCATGCTGTGGTCACTTAGGCTGAGTGAAGATATTTGGAATTCCACAAAGTGTTAGCGGCAGAGCCAAAGTCAAGCGCACTTTACGGCATCCACAAAACAGCCCTAATTAATTGCTATGTTGGCGGAGCGGGGAGGGGAGGGGCAGAAGGAAGTCCTTTCCTCCCACAGCAGCATGTGCAGAATTGGCAGGTGAAAAAACACATACCATGGGGCCCCGCCCCTTCCCGACACTTCCCCCAGTTTTGGCTGCAAGATTGGCTGTTGGGCACCAGCCTGGTTTGTTCAGTGCGAGGCAGGCAGCGGGATTGCGGAGCCGTGTTTTTTTGCAGAATCACATTTGAAAAATTGCCGGCATTGTGAGGCACTAGCGCCTGAGGAGCCATGCAACGCTCGGCAGCTCAGATTTCCTTTCTGAAATGTCTTTTTTCCCAGGCATAGCACTGGCTCAGCTGTGTCTAGTCACCACGCTCCATTAAACATGCACCTAATTCCCAAAAGGGATAGTGTTGATATCCTAAGCATGAGAGGTGGCAAAATTCCATTTACATTAGGGGCCCTCTTCCTCTCCTGTGGGGGAGGGGTCACAAAGAGAAAGGCAGATTCAGGTGGATAGCCGTGTTGGTCTGAAGTAGTACAACAAAGTTTGGGTCCCATTGGCACCTTTAAGACCAACAAAGGTTTATTCTAGGTATGAGCTTTCATGCACATGCACACTTCCTTAGACAATGGATCAGGGATCATAAGAGTACAGATATAAGGAGAAAGTAAATTAGTAGCAAATTAGTCAATAGCATTGATAGCCAAATGGCCCAATAGGGGTTATTTTGCCTATCCCCAATGAATCACACTGAGAGGAAAACCTTTTTTATATTTTTACTGCAGAAGAAATAGAGACACAGGGGAGTTCCGAAATCTGCACAGGGAACAGTAGGATTGCATAGTGTTACATACCCTTTCCTTGGAGGCGGGAAGAGATGATGCCTTGCAGGATGAGCCAATAGCCTGGGGTCTCTACCTCCCCACTCCACCTCCCGGGAACACCCTACAGCCCTTACGCCAGCCTTCCAGGAACTGCTGATAGGTTCACAAAGCTGCTGGCATGATTCCTGCCCCCCCTTCCCAACCTCCAATGGCTACATAAACAGTAGTGACACACTCTTCTTCCATTTCTCTAGCCTTGAGATAAGGAGTGCCTCCGCTATAGCATAAACTTTGGTCTTGTGAGAGGGCTTATCAAAAACTACATTCCAGAGAGGAACAGGCCGTTTTCCTGGCCTGGTAAGAACCAAAGACTTGAACCAGGACAGGATACAATTTCTAATAACTGCATGATCAATCAGAAGGTTGCAATTATTATTATTATTATTTGATTTATTTCCCGCCACTCCCCGAGTAGGATCGTGGCGGGTAACAACAGTCTTAAAACCCCAATTAAAATACCCCTAAAAGACATTAAAAATTCTTAACATGGCGGCAACCAATCCCAATCCACCTCCTAACTATTAAGGTGGAGAATGGAGAGAAGTGATGTATGCTTCAGGCTCTCCAGGGGGGCAGCACTCTACCTCGCAGACCCCAGCCTCAACCATACATTTGGTAGAAGAGCTCCATTTTACAGGTCTTGCGGAAAGTTGACAGCTCCCGCAGGGCCCGCAGCTCACCCAGGAGCTCATTCCACCAGGTTGGTGCCTGGACAGAAAAACCCCTGGCCCTGGTTGAGACTAGGTGCGCTTCTCTAGGGCCGGGAATGACCAATAGATTTCCCCCCGCAGAGTGTAAGGCCCTGCAAGGGACGTAGGGCGATAGGCAGTCCCTCAGGTATGTGGGTCCCAGCCTTAAAGGTTGAAACCAAAACCTTGAACCAGATCTGGGCAGCAATTGGCAACCTTAGCACAGGCTGGATGTGGGCCCTCCAAGATGTACCCGTGAGGACCCTAGCAGCTGCATTTTGCACTAGCTGAAGTTTCCAGATCAAGGACAAGGGTAGGCCTGCGTAGAGCGAGTTACAGAAATCTAATTTGGAGGTGACCGTCGCATGGGTCACTGTGGCTAAGTGGTCAGGGGACAAGTAGGGCGCTAGTAGCCGGGCCTGGCGAAGATGGAAAAATGCCTGGCCCGCTACTCTCTTTACCTGCGCCTCCATAGTCAGGGAGGCGTTAATGGTCACACCCAAATTCCTAGCCTGGCGATGATGTTAAGTTGCATCCCTGCCAGGGTGGGGAGACGCACTTCCTGATCCCGCCCCCTCTCTCCCAGCCACAGGACCTCCGTCTTGGAGGGGTTGAGTTTCAGGTGACTCTGCTCAAACCATTCTGTTACTGCTTCCAAACATCTGGCGAATGGTTCTGGGGGGGGGGGGGAATCCGGGTGGTCGTCCATTAGAAGATAGAGCTGGGTGTCATCAGCATACTGATGGCAACCCATCCCAAAACTCCACACCAACTGGGCCGGAGGGTGCATAAAGATGTTAAACAAGGTGGGGAGAGAACCGTGCCACCAGAGACCCCACAAGGGAGTCTGTACGGACGCGAGAACTCCTCCCCCACGGCAACCCTCTGAGTCAATCTCATAAGTCCAAATATGCGGGCCATAACATCGTAAGTCCAAATATGCAGCATGATCATTCTTTGCTAGAAAACCCAACCAGTCCTTTGGGTTCAGTTCTTCTTCACAAAAACATTGGGGCAATAAAAATGGGAAGTTGGTGATTAATCACAGACTCTTCCCCAGTTATGAAAAAAGTCCATCTCCACCCAAGCATGGAAGCATCCCCACAAGTGACAGGCCGTGCTGAGTTTGTTATCCTGTCCTGAGAACAAAGAGTTGGATTCTAAATAGCAGTACATAATTACTTATATCACATAACAGTCTCATTGTCCCAAATAAAATAAAAAGAGGAAATTGTAAGGGATATGGATATAAGAGTTGAATGTGGTTAGAATACATGATAATAGGGTTGAGCGCTCCGACACACTTCAGCCACTTTGGTGAGTACCGGCACCCGAGGTGGCCAGTGCTGCATGCAGGAGCCAACTCGTGTACTAGCGCCACCCCTCTCCTCCGTGCTGTGGTGTTGGCCACCTTGGGCATTGGTGCTTGCCGAACAGGCCTAAGCACGCTGGAGCGCTCAACCCTGAGATAGGAAACCAATATCCTTGTTGAGTCCTTGGAATTCCAGTGTTGTAATAACTTGTATTCCTGCAATCTCCCTTTCTATGAAGTTCCTTTGCAATAAAACAGCTACTTTGAGGTCCCTTACTGAATGTCCTGGAAGGTTAAAGAGTTCCCCTACAGGCTTTCAATCCTGTAATTTTTGATGTCAGACTTGTGTCCATTAATTCTTTGGCAGAGGGTTTGACCTGTTTCACTGTATAGAGAATAGAGGGGCATTGTTGCCATTTAATGGCATATATACTAGGTTAGAAGATGAGCATGTGAATAAGCCTTTGATGGTGTAGATCAGTGGTCCCCAACCTTTTTATCACCGGGGACCACTCAACGCCTTTTAGTGAGGCCTGGGGTGGGGGGGGAGTAGTTTACTCCTCTACTCTCAACCACTGCCCTAACGCTCTCTGGTCGCTATGGTAATGTTTAAACATCCCTTCAAAATAAGATACAGACACACCACAACAATGAAGTGTGTTGTAAAGGGCTGGGGGGGATGAAGTAAAGGGCCGGGGGGGGGGGAGAAGGCGTCCTTCGGGGCCCACCTCCAATTAGTCGAAGGACCACATGTGGTCCGCGGCCCACAGGTTGGGGATTGCTAGTGTAGATGATGTAGTTAGGGCCAGTGATTGTGTTACTGTAGTGTATGTAGCAGCAAGGTTAGCATCTGGGTTTGTTGCAAGCTCTGGTACCAGTGTCCAAGTTCAAATTAGGTGTTGCATTGATGTGGGTGAAAGGTTGTTTGAGATTGGGGGTCATCTGTGTGCAAGAAAAGGTTTGCTCCCCAGTACTTGGGAAAGAGAACTGTCATTTTTTGACCAAAACTGTTCCCAAACATCCATTTAAAATGTTTTCAGCCAAGTTCTGTATTTGTTTTGCAATGGCAAACCTTAACCTGTTCTGCTTCTGTATCCAATTTTAGCAAATATGTTTACATTCTACCCAATAATTGGGGTTTATTCATCATTGTTCCTCATTCAAATTGGGCCTGGGTCCTGAGGGAGCCCCCGCTGCTTTTAAAGTCCTCTTTCATTCTTGACGCTAGCTGCATATAAAAGTACCAGTCTATGTTCTTGCCTTCTTATTTTAAATCTTAGAATTATAGAATAATAGAATTGGAAGGGACCTCATGGGTCACCTGGAGCAGGGGTAGTCAACCTTTGGTCCTCCAGATATCCATGAACTACAATTCCCATGAGCCCCTGCCAGCGTTTGGGGAGGGGAGTCTTTTTATAATCGAGGGTAAGTTCAGTTATAGTCTGTGCTATTTAGCCAGCTTCCATTGTTCCACGCCGTAAGTCTTACGCTGGGCATTGCATCTTTTGTGAATTTTGCAATTCAGCTGCGTGATATTCTTTTTACGTGCAGTAACTCTTTTCAGCCAGTTCTCTCCCACCCCCACTAATGCTGGTTGTTCTCTGTTGTTCTTACGGCATTGTGATAAATTGATCAACACCAATACATAAATCCATGCTAATACCTCCACTGACCAGACACATTCAAACTCAGGTCATGGTCATGGCCGGCACTTTCAGTGTCCAGTAAGTGACTTGTCATCAGGAGCCAATCTTCACCCACAGGATGTTGCAGGTGAAATGCTATTACTCTCAATCTTTTCTTATGCACCTATACTAAAAGGGCTAACCTTGACAAGGACCTGTTTTGAAACAGTCGTTTGAGCTGGCCTTATGATCCCCAGAACTGACTACTAATCCACAGTGTCCTGTATGTATCTTTTTATGTAAAGGAGCCAACTGGTTATAACAATTGTTGTATTTATTTTATATTGTATGCTGGTTTTATTTATTGCCTGACCACTGACAAAGGTGGTAATGCTGAATCCGTCTGGTCACTGAAGACGTTAGTATGCATGTCCTGGCCCGGACCTGGCGGGATGAGCTCCTGGGGAGCTGAGGGCCCTGTTGGAGCTCTCCCGGTTCTGCAGGGCCTGCAAGATGGAGCTTTTCTGCCAGGTCTTTGGTTGAGGCCAGGGCAGTTCAATCCAACCCCCCCCCCCCCAATTTGGCTAGAACATCAGCCTACTCCCCTCCGTTCCCTGAGGCACGTGGTATTGGAAGTCTGCTGGGCAGGAAGGGAAGCTAATTTTTCACCGCTGGGAATGTCTGGGAGTGGCAGGCTATAAATCAAATAATAAATAAATGAAACAAATGTATGTATTGATTTTATCGAGGCTATGCTAAAACCTTAACGCCTTGGTATTACATTTTCTACCCTGTTCTACCCTGTATAGGCTTAAGTTCATTTCCCTGGTGTTGACTTTCTTAGGTTCTTGACTTTTGCCTTGGGTCAGGACACTTTCTCCTTTGTGTTTTGTTATTGTGTTCAGGTATACACTTTCAGCAGGCAGCCATGTTAGTCTGTGGTAGTAGAGCTAGATTCACATTGAGTAGCACCATAGAGACTGACAAGAGCAGGGGAAGTCCAACTGCGGCCCTCCAGATGTCCATGGACTACAATTCCCATGAGCTCATGGGAATTGTAGTCCATGGACGTCTGGAGGGCCGCAGTTTGACTACCCCTGGACAAGAGTTTCAGGGTATGAGCTTTTGAAAGTCAAAGCTCCCTTTTTAGACATGAGTAGGGCTTGAGTCTAATTTTTTTAATTGTAAAGTTCACCTTGACCCTTGTTTGAGCAAGGTGCCTATAAGTTCATTGCCTAGTCACGACGGCACTTGCTTCCTCGGGCCAAGCAACTCAATAATGTCCTCAAGGTAAACGAGGGTCTTTCAATCGGCAGTGCTAGCAATTGTGCCTTGTTGTGCGGGTCAGCAGTCTTTCTCTCTCCCTTTGCAGGTGAAGAGCTTCATTGAGACGCAGAAAGCCCTCCTGACCGAGATCCAAAATGGCTGCAAACGGAATTTCATCCTGGCCAAAGAGAAGGAAGAGAAAGAGCAGAAACTGCAGCAGTCTGCCTCGATGCCCGAAATCACCATCACGGAACCGCTCGAAGAGGGCCGCGTGGAAGATGGTGGGCCCAATGGTGATACGACGCCCACGCTGGAGGAGGGAGAGGAAGTCGGGGAGGCGTTAATGTCCCAGGAGAACGGAACCCCACAGAAGCCGGCTGTCGACAGCAACAACGAGTCATCCGAGTCTGATTCGGACACGGACGAAGAGGATGACGAAAAGCTGGAGATGAAGGATCTCACTCAGCCGCAGAAATGCGGTGAGCTGGAATGTGGCGATCCCCCTAAGCCGTGTTCTTCCCCTTTAAAGACTGAGGAGGCCCTTAACTCTGAGATCAGAGTCCCCCTGCCGAACACTACCGAAGAAACAAAATGTGAATCTAGAGTGGGAGTTACGAGCGCGGCCCCACCGCAAACCAGCTCTCCGGGGAATGAGAGGCGGATTGCGGTTTCCAGCCCCGGTCGAGGCCACAAAATCTTCGTGGTGACGCGAGTGGAGAGCTTGCCGGAGAAGTCGTCCGAGGAAAAGAGCACGCGGCAAGAGGGCGGGCCTCTCCTGCAGGCAGACCCTTTACAGCCGGCGAACCCTCCTGCCCAAAGCCAGCTGACCAAGCCTGACCGCTCAGATGGATGGACAAATGAGACTGTTGCCGTGTTGACAGCCACCTCTGAGACGCTGGCCTCAGTACCGAGCTCCAGCTTGGGGGCCGAAAAGATGAACTCAGGGCTTTGCGCAGGCGTGGCTCACGGCGTCCCGCTGCCTAATGGACTAAGGACGGATTTTGCCCATGCGCTACCGGACGTGTCCTTGGGGCATGACTGCAAGGTGGCCAGCTGCGCTGTGGAACACGGTAAGAGAAAGTGGGTGTGTCTGAGAGCCCTGCGCATTGTGGGGAGAGGAGTTTCTCTGTTTCTTTGAAGAGGGCCTTTGGCTCCTTCCTATTGTGGCAATACACTTAGGACCAAAGCCGAGGGCTCCCTGAGCTATTTGGAATTCTGGCACAGCATGAAGAGTGCAGAATGGCTGCCACAGAATGGCTGCTGAAGGCGGTGGAGCCAGCCCCAAAATGGCTGCCACAGCTGACTTTCAGTCACACAGTGAAGGTTCTTGCGCTGTGACGGTGGCAGCTACCAGAGCAGCACTTTTAAAACTCTGCACAGTCAATCCCCTCTCCGGTGGCCATCCAGAAGCCACGCTGGGCAAAAGCCCCCTCTGCCCACACCCATTTTCTGGAAGCACTTGGCCGGTATCAGAGCGCATCGTGGGGCCCATGAGCACCATGTTGGGGAGGCATCATGTTTCATGTATGGACTTCCCCATGTTACATTTGGGGAGAAGTACAGCTGCAGAGGGAAAGTAATACCTTCCAGGAATTAGAACAAAATTTGAGCCCAATGGCACCTTTAAAGACAGACACACTTCCTCAGACAAGGAAATAGGGGTCATCAGAGTGCAGATAGAAGGGCAGAGTAAATTAGCCGGAAATTAGTGAACAGCATCACGAAGATATTTGATGCTGTTCACCAATCTCCTGCTGATCTACTCCATCCTTTTATCTGTGCTCGGGGTGAGCGCTGTGGTGCGGTTCGGCCACCGCAGCGATCACTGAGGCAGCTGAACCATGCCGAAGCGCTCACCCCTAATCTGTGCTCTGATGATGCCTGAGGTTTAAGTACTTTTTAAATTTGTTAAACATTTATCGAGTGACATGACTGCATGTGGTCATGCTGCCCCCCCCCAAAGGGCCAGTGATGGGCCTGGAGGGGGTGGGAAGGGGGGGGCACAGGTGGATGTGTCCACAGCTATGCTTCCTAACTGTATTCTGCAGGATTGCACCAGTTCTGGGGTTTCTCGAAGCCTGAAGAATGTTTCAGGGGGTTCTCAATGATAAAAAAGTTGAGAAAGGCTAGACTCCTCCCTAAGAGTAACAAGCTTATTTAGCCAATCCCATGCAGTTCCCTGTTGTGATGTCAGAGGTCAACCCTACCAATCAGAAAACTATAAAATGATAAGGCCACCTCCTCAAGCATCTGGTAATGGCCCAGAATTCCCATGACCAATAGGTCATCTGCCCCAAACCGGATGGTCCTTTGTCCAAAAACACTGATTCAGCCTGACAGGATGGCTCAATGTAGAATGGAAATGATTCTACTGTGAACCCCAAGGGTCCAAAATCCTGGACTCTAGATGGCACTCTTGAGCCCTAGGAAGGTGTTAAGGTTGCTGCCATGTCTTCCCCTTTGATAAAGTTGGGGGGGGGACCCTCCTGAGTCTTATTTGTCATGGTGTTGCCCATTCTTCCTGTTTCGAATTGTCCCCTCAAGCTCTTCACAGCCCTCCTAGGTTTTCACCACCTTAAAAAAGAGTCCATGTTATGTTGCCTACTTTCTAATCATCTGATAAGGACAGTGTCAATGCCCAGTTGAATATGTGGCAGGCCATCTGCTTGGTATTCAGGAGGTCCCCAGTTCAATCCCCAGCATCTCAGCCTGAGACCCTGGAGAGCAATGAAGAGCCATGAAAGGACCAGGTGATGAGAAACGGACCCCAGAGATTTGCTGCCGGCCTGAGTAGACAAAACTAACCTTAGGGGTCCAGGGGTCTGATGCAGGATAAGGCGGTCTCTGAAGAAGTGAGCAGTGACTCCCTGCCACAATTTCGTCAATCTTTAAGGTGCTCCTGGGCTCTCCCTCTTTCCTCTGGTCTGGAATCAGTAGATCATCAAAATATGCTGGAACAGTTAAAGGGAAAGAAGAAGTTGCTCTTATAAAGAAGCTGATTTCAAAATGTTTGGGGATTTTGTGTCCCATCACCAGCATCCCTTCCCTGACTAGTTTTGAAACCTTGTTCTCCTTCAGTGGGGAAGTTCTCCAAGACTGGTTAGGTCATGCCTCCCCTCGCTCCTGGCAGGACTATGCAAATTAGGGTCCCTTTCCTGAGTCGTAGGCTGGCCCTTCCCGTCCTGATAGCTCTGCTGCTCCATGACTGTGCAGAGCAGTGGGACTACTAATTCTTTAAAAACGGAGGTTTCCCCTCCATTCTACATGGTTGTAGACGGGTGGCTTTATGTCTGGCTGAATCGCCCAACTCTTCCCCCCCACACATACCCTGTACTTTTCAGAGCTGAGCTGTTCCAAGAATGAGAAGGAGCTGGAGGAACTGCTTTTGGATGCGAGCCTAGAGATGGGACAGGAACCAATGTGACACTCGAGGTAAGGGACGACACCCTTCAAAACAGACCGCCAAGGCGTGGCGGAGCACTGTTCTTCATGAGCCCAGTTCTCCACTTGGTTCTGCTTCCGGCATTGCTGTTTAAAGGTCTTGGAGAAGCGGGTGTTAGGAGAGACCTTTGCTCCGCCCAAAGCCCCGAGAAAACAGCTGCCGCTGAGCCAGACAGACACAAGAGTTAGGTTTGTGGAGTATTGGGTCACGTCATGTGTTCTGAGCCCCTTAGTCTGAAGGATGCAATCCCAGAAGGTGGCACCCCATCTTCAACCCGAGAGGCAGCCCCCTGCCTGCCCTCCGGTGTGTCTCTCTGACGGTTGAGTCTCAAACATGTGGGCACGGACAGTGGCGAGAACCTCGTGAGCGATGCTTTTAAGAACATCAGTTTGCCTTTCTTCCCAGGCTGGCTCTACAGCGCAGGCACACGCAGAGTGTCAACCATGCCTCGTGGGTGGGAAGGTAGTTTTGAATTTCCTGCATTCTGCAGGGGGTTGGGCTAGATTACCCTGGAGGTCCCTTTTGACTATGATTCTATGAGTGATTGCCTAAGATAGATGGGTTCTAGTCATGGAGCCTCGGAAAGGCCAATCAGAATTTTAGGGTATGAGCTTTTTTAAGGGCACTGACTCTCAAAAGCATGCACCCTCAAAACAACCTTAGAATCATAGAGTTGGAAGGGATATCCAGGGTCATACCTGCCTAAGTGACCCCAATTCATGCCCAGATGATGCACCCCCCCCTCCACACACACACACACAAGCCAGAATCCCTGGCCTGTCTGGCCTGGAAGAAATTTGCCTGCCAGTCTCAAAGTGACATTTGTCATTCTCCTGGGCACGCAAGAAAAGGCAACAAGAGCCAAGGGCTACAACCCTTCCTGTCCACCCACTCACAGTCTGCCTAAGAATCGGATGTCTTGGTCTTAGAGACCCAAAGTCCGCTTTTGCTCACCCTAAATAATGTACTTTCAGTGCTTTCTGCAACTGGAATGTGTGAAATGGCAAGACCCACTCGCAAACAGTTGCCCAAGTGGGTTGAGGCCACCCTCTCCAGCTTTTCTGGAGGCGCCCACACTTTGCTCTTCTAATGACTGGCCGGCCCGACCACCTTAGGCTTGCGCTGTCTGTGCAGTTTCTGCCTTCTGTGCTTTGACACGGGACTGCGCTCAGGTGGCTGCTCCTTCAGTGCCTCAGAAGTGGCAGCCAGACCCTTAGGGGGGCCTCTCCCCAAGTGAAGGGGGGTTGGATGCTGGGAGGAGCCATGGGGGTTCTGCGTGGAGCGGTTTTAAGTGTTGGAGGGCTGGCCTTGTCCACAGTGGAGAGAGAGCTGAAGAGGGGCTGGAGAAATTGTCTAGACACAGGGCGTCATAAAGGTTCAGGCGGCACTGTGGGGGAAACATGCTTTTTTATCTGACAGAGCAGCTCCCCCGTGGGAACAGGATGGACAGCCAACAAACAGAAATGCTGACTCTGTGAACTTAGGCAGATGGTGAGTGCGTGAGCAGGAAAGGATGTGCCAGCATCTGGCTCTTGTGGCCTTTCTTGCAGGCCCAGGAAAATGGCGATCGCCACTTTGGGGTCAGGAGGTGAATTTCCTCCAGGCCAGACTGGCCGGGGATTGTGGGGGTGGGGGTGGGGGGGACATAATCTGGGCATGGAATTGGGCGAGTAGGTATTTGTGAACTACCTGCATTGTGCGGGGGGTTGGACTAGATGACTCTGGGGTCCCTTCCAGCTCTGTGTTTATAACTAGCGCCCATGTTGACATTTCGGTAATCTGCAGTTGTTCACATGTAACCATCGGCCAAGCACCAGGGAGTCAATGGAATGTCCTTCGATTTCTTCTTTCTGATTCTGGTCTGAATGTGTCTCTCCTTCCTCCCCTCCTCTTTTTCAGTTCTGGACGATTCCGCAGAAGCAGATCCTGTCTCGGGAAGAACCTGTATAGCTCCTACTCCTTTTCTTGCACCACATGATACTGGGGCAAAAGCTGAGTTTGCAGGACAGGGGCAACGTGATTTTCCTCCCTCCTCTATTTTCTCTCTCTTTTCTTATGGGTGGGAACAGTCGTGCTCACGATCTCAGCCACCAAGTTTCTTTTTGTTTCCCCCAAGAGCTCCTTCTTGACTCATCTTCCCTCAAGAAAAGTGCGGGGGGGGGGGGGGGGAAGGCCGGCCTTCAGGGCAAAGGGAAAAGTCGAGAAGACCTTGACCAAGAGAAATGCTTCTTTGCTTTGAGGCCGGTGCTGAGTCTTGCTGTCTCTGACCAGCTCTGAAGCCTGAACCCGCCCCCCCATACATACTGCCCCTAGTGGGGGGACGGGGACATGGAGGTTTTTTCCTTCCAGAATCTCTCTTCCAAATTAAACTGCAAGGACATGGACATGTGAACTATGGATGAACAGGTTCAAACAGACTATAAAATAAAAACCAAACCCAAAATGAATGGGAAGTGGGGCGCTGTATTTTTGCTTTTTCTGCACTTCGAGCTCTGCAGGTTCTGGAAGAATCCTTCTCCCGACATGGAGGGACAAGAGTGGGGGCTTTCCAGGACTGGGGGCAGCAGCAGCATCGAAGTTCTGTCAAACCGAGCTGCTGTTCACAGCACAGAAGATTATTTATTTTCTCTGTTTTCTTTTTCCTCTTTCCTTTTCCCCCTTCGTTTGTCTGTTTACCACAACTTGAATGGGAACAGTTTTCCTTTTTCCCATGACCATTTTGGAACCATTTTGGCCACCTGCTAGTTTGCAGAGGACCCTTCCTTCATCCCCCAGAATGTGGAAGTCTCACCAAATGCTGAAAAAGAGAGAACAGTGTCATGATATCCTGCGCACACGCAGCTGTTTCGTCGTCCTTCGCGGAGCAATTGCACTAAGATGGGGCTAGGCCGCCGTGGGCCCAGCTGCACATCGGTGGACCGCTTGCGCCCGTGGGCTGCTGACAGGAAAAGCTGGTGCAGCTTCAGCTGTTTTCCGCCACTTCTTCTCTTGGAGGGTTGTGGCAAACCAAAGGCATCCTCGACGCACCTCCTAGGAAGATTCTTCAAGCGAAACCCTGCCGGGAGCGCAACAGTAGGGATGGCCGAGGCTGCAGATTCATGGCAAACTGTCCTGGGGAGGTATCTTGACTGTGCTCATAACTCAGTAAGTGGCAGACATGCAGCGCTGGGGAGCGACCTCTTTCACGCCAGGCGCTAGACAGACACAAGAAATCTCTTAGGATGCTGCTGATGTGTGGGGCTGCTTTGTTGTTTCCTTTTTTGCTGTTGTTGTTGTCATCTTTAAGTTGCCCACCCCTCTTCATGTTGCAAGCTTTCCCCTGGTTCCTGCATGTCTCCCACTGGTGGGTGGGGAGCCCAGCTGCAGCATCTCACTACAAACCGACACGTAGAGAATTTGACCCTTCCCGACAGAGTGGGGGCTGCCCTGGCCCCAGGGAGCTTCAGAGAAACAGCGCTTGTTGAGAGTGTGGCCAAACTCCACCTAACCAAAGTTTCTTTTCCTTAATAAAAAAAAAGGGGGTAGGGATTGTACCATTTGCTAAATCGTGAACTATTAATAAAAGTGTGCAGTTCGGGAAGGGGGGGGAATCTTGTGGCAGGAAAGCCCCCCTCCCCCATCAAAATTGGTTTCGTCTTCAGTATCAAAGCTGGAGGGTTGCCACAGAGAGTTTGTGGGGAGGGGGCTGCCTATTTCTCAGGGAGAGGGCTGTGTTTCTTGGTGTTTTTTCCTCTCTTTTTCTTTTCTTATTTTTGGTGACGTCCCCCCAGGATACAGCACCGTCCCCCGTGAGAAAGAAGCCGACATTTCAAGGACAGTGGGGAAACCCTGGTTTTCTTCCTGCTTTCTCCTTCCGGGCCCCATCCTATCAGGCCGATGGGAAGGAAGAAGGCAGGGAGAGACCTTGAAGTTTTGTTTGGACAAGTCGAAAAGTCAGGCGCAAAAAGTCTCACAGGTAGTTCCATGATGGGGTCTCTCTCTCCCTCCCCGAGGGAAGAAGCGTGATCAGTAAGTAGCCGGGTGCAAAGAGAGAATCCTCCACGGACAATGATCCACTCTTCCAATCGGCAGACCGTCTTAGTCAAAGACGAAAAATGTCCTCCACTTCTTTTGCAAATTTTGATGTCAGGAGGAACTGTCACTCTGAGCTTCCTGCCCCTGCTCCCGTCTGATCTCTAGTCTCCCACTGAGATCAGCAAACCCATGCCCCCCCCCAAACCAATAGCAGGAATTGAGAATACATATAAATATGTATATATCTATTGTTCCTGTCTGTGACGGACTACTCCCCTGCTAACGTGAAGCGAAATCTTGGCAAGAGATTTACGGTACTAATCTCTATAATTTAAGCAAAACTGTTGTTGTTGTTGTTGTTGTTGTTGTTGTCATTATTATTCTTGTTTTGTGTAGACTGACCAGGGCAAACCGCCTTCCCAAGTAAGGGAGGGCCGTTCAGTAGGGTTGTTAGGACTTTAAGCTTTTTACTTTATTTTGATTTTGACGTTGTTTTTCTTAAGTGCAATAAAATCTATCAGGGAGCTTAAATTGGGCACTTTCTGCTGCACAGAATTGCAGGCCGTAGAGGCAGATTCAGACATGGTGTCCCTCCGCGTGCCTGGCTGTGACTTGCTCGTACAGACAAACACAAGGGGGACTATTTTTGTTTTGGTCCATTTTCCTGTTGCCACGTTCACACTACATTTAAAAAGACAGGACTGATTTTGCGTTCCTTTCCTTTAAAACAAAATACAACCAGTTTAGCTGATGTTTTGTCATTCCTTTTCTGTCAAACACGGAGTTTGATGTTGTCGAAACCGTCTTGCGAGTAAATCGAAAGCTGTGCTCCCTGGATGTCCCCTCTCCCAGACTCTTTGGAGGCCGGGAATCCATGATCCCTTCTGTCCTTTCCCCGGTGCAGAGGAGGACAAGGAGATCAGTAGATGGAAGAAATGGGATATTTCCCTCGTGGAACAGCCCCCGTGACAGATGAGGTTGTGTCTCAAAAAGCGGGTCGGGATTTTCGATGCGTTTGTGCACAAGGGGTGGTCGTCCCTCCATGCTTGTTCCAGGAGACCTCTGTGCACGATGACTGGATTTGAGTCCCAGAACCCCTTTGAGACCAGCAAGATTTCATCCTATAAAGCTCTCTGAGCAAATCTGGCTAAGGGAAATCTTGCTAGTCGCTGAGGAGCCTCCGGACTTGAACCTAGCTCTCCTGCTTCAGATCCTCAGCAATTCTCAAGAGACAATGGGACTGTGCCCTCAAGGACCTCATCGTTCCAGATTGGTTTTGTCGGGTTGTACTTAGACAGGCTTTTGCTGCAAAAGTTCTTGTTTTAAAATACTGAAAACTGCTGGTACATAAAAAGCCTCATGTGTTTCGGCTACCAAATTAGAAAGCAGCCGTATCAACTTGGAACCGGTCAACTTGGAGAGTTTGGTGAGATTCACAGATTCTTCCTGGCAGTGTTTGCCTAGCCGGCTTCCCCCAGGTGGCTGTGAATGGCTTAGTGACATTCAAGCCACAAGGGCGGAACGGTTTTGTCAACTGGGCCTTGCTTGGCCTCCCACAATAGCATCCGTGCTGGGTAGTCCCGATCCTCTCTGTCTGCCACGTTGCTATCCAGGCCTCTTCCCCGAAGGCTAGAGTGGCCAAACTGTGGCTCTTGAGATGTCCATGGACTACAAGTACCATGATCCCCTGCCAGCATGCCCCAGCTGGAGGGGCTCCTGGGAATTCCAGTCCATGGACATCCTTGCCCTCAGGAGCATGCTAGGCTCACTTCTGTTTTATCCTTTCAATGACCTTAAGGTGTGAGAGGTCACCCAGTGAACTTAGTGGCTGGGTGGGACCTGAACTCAAATCATCCCAGCGCTCTTAAATACACTACAGCGGAGACGGTCCTGAATCACAGACACTCAGTTCTTTGTGATGGAGCCTAGAAGGGTGCAGGTATCATGGGCGTGTGGCGACAGGGAACAAATTTGCTTCCTGCAGTGCATCATTTGTGCAGTTTGCCTGCTCTAACCTGGTGGTGTTTCCAAGTATATTTATTGTGTCTGTATTGGCAGTCCTCCACCATTGCTCTTTTCTGCAGAGAAACTGGAAGAACCTCTAGGCGGGACTTAGGGGACAGGAAGGGACGGGGTAAGCTTTGGAATGGGAGTGGGAGGGAGAAGGCAGCAAAAAGTCCTTGTGGAACCTAGTGTGGCTTCTTGGGTTCCACGTTGAAGTGGAACACCTTCTTTGGGCTAGAGAGCAAACCCCTTGAAACGTTGGATTTCAGACAGGGAGACCCAAGAAGCCCACGTGTGAACACAAAGGATGCTGTGCGAGTGCAAGAAATCCTAAGGGGGAGAACCTGTTTAGGGTAAATGAAAAGGTTTGGAAGCCTGCATAGGGGCAGATTGGGTCTCATCCTTTTCGTAGTTGAGTGGTTCATATAAGCTGAAGCGAAAGGGCCAAGCCACACCTTGGGTTGACCCCAATGTTTTGGCCATAAAAGCAAGACGGTAATTTCATTGTCTGCCCCTGGACTGCCATGGTGCCAGTTTCTCTGTGGGCAGACTTTAAACCCTCCTTGCCACTTGTTCTCTTTGCCCTGGCACCAGAGAGGCATCACGGCTTGTGGCAGGGTGTCCAAGTGGTGACAAGTTTTTCCTGCTTTTCGTGTGAACTCAGTCCTGCTGTCAGCACGTGTTTTCATTCCAGCACTTTGTTGGCGTTTTAATTTTTCCAGAGGGGTGGCGGGGAGGGGGGGGTGTCAAAAAAAGTCAGGATTTTATTTTCCTTCTCTTGCTTTAGAAAGGGTCACCCATGGACCAGGATTAGCTTTATTTAAAAATAACGTTTCCGAAAGGAAAGAAATGTAGGGAATTGATTGTGTGTTAGTGCATCTACTGGGTTTTGTTTATGATATACTTGATTGAAATAAAAGCATTTTCTAACAATCTGGATTTGACTGATGTCCTGTTTCCAAACACACTATCTACGACTGCTGCATCCAGTCATGGGAATTGTAGTCCATGGACATCTTGAGGGCCAACAAAAGAGCAGAGAGGCCAAGGCCTTGAAAAGGACTTAAGGCAGTCTTTCTCAATTTTTTTCCATTGAGAAACCCATGAGATCATCTTCAGTCTTTGAAAAAAGCCCAGCAGTGGTGTGACACGCCCACCTGGAGCCCCTCCCCCCCTCCAGTCCCATCATGGGCCATTTGAGGAGGGATGGGTGGGTTGACACCTCCATACGTGGTCATTTCACCCAATAAATGTTTAACAAATTTTAAAAATATATTAAAAATCAATTCATATCTAAAAATTAATCAAAATATATAAAAAGTTAATTAAGCCATTCGGGAAAGCCTTCCAAGGCCATCAAGAAAGCCTGCTGGGTCAGGCCAGGGAAGGTCCGTGGGGTCCAGCATCTTGTCTCATCCCATCCCAAAAGAGATAAAATGGCACCCGCAGGGCACCTGCCTTGGGGACCCCTGCCTTGCGGGGCATGGATGTTAGCAAAATGATTACTGGCTGAAGATCAGGATGTGAGGCTCGTGGGCGGAAGGAGAGAACAGTCCGTCCCCCACTCCTGCACTGAGCCCAAGGCTCTGCCAACACTTGGGCATCACTTGACCTGCAGAACTGAACGGGACTCCTTTGGCCCCGAACCCACACTTTCTCCTGCCTGGGGGCTAAAGGCCCCGAGGGTTTCTGCAAAGATCCCTAAGGATCCCGTGCTTTTCTACTTCCACCTTTCCAGGGTCCCTCCCTCTTCCCATTTGTCCCTCTGCGTCTCCACAGGGAACCCCATAGGTGGCCTTGGGGCTGAGCTGCTGCACACACGGTGCAGTTGCTTCATGTTGGGCTAGGGGGCGGTAGCTGCCTCTGGCAGGAGCAACTGACCGGCTGCTTTTCCAGTCCCTCCCAAGAAGAAATCTGCTGCCACCGCGAAAATGAAGCAGAGTCTCCTGGCGCTTTAACAGGACTTTATTCCAGGGCGAGCTTTTGTGAGGAATGACGTGCAGGTCAGTCTTTCACGTGCTGCTGGGAACTTCAGGAGAGTAGGGTTGGGGAAGTTGCAGGAATCCCTTTGGCACAGTCCTGCCGCAGCTACTGGTCCGGAGTGACGGCTGCCCTTATTCCCCATCCCCTTTTTAAAATGTACGCGCTGCTTGTAAGGCAGAGGAGGCTGTCCCCCCCCCAACAACAACAACAGCTATATGATTAATATTAAAGGGGCCGTTGAGGTGGATGGAGCGCAGAGAAGGGCTTTTGTGGGGTCCCCCCATTGCTGACTCAGCTACTAACAAAGTATATCCTTGTTCAGGTTTCCCTGAGCCAGATCTCCCAGCTGTGGCTGTCACTGGGCACTGACTTTTTTACAAACAAAAAACCCAATTGGCATTAGAGCATCACTGTACCCACATGGTAAGAAATTCTCTTGCCTCTCCGGCTTTCCTTTTTAAAGACTGAATTTAGTCCCTTCCATTGCAGGGATGTGCCTTTCCCCTTATATCTCCATTAGGAAAAGGGATAGAAATGGTTTTTAAAAACAATATCTGAGAATTCAGAGTATCCTTTACACCTGTTGTTACAATGGTATAGAGATATTATGATAGCCTAATGCTCATTTTTAAAATTAGTATGGAGCCTCCTCTTGCAAGGGGGGAAAGTTTGTTGCAGAAACAATGTCAAGGAACATGGCACCCTCATGGGTGGGTAAAATCCAAATTTTCTCATCCACACAGCAGCCATTCACGTTTTCCTGAGATCTTTCCCCAAACTTTACAGCAAAGCAAGTTTTGAAAAAGACCAGTGAAAACCCTAACCCAAAGAAACCCTGGGAGATGCAGAAATGAGTCATGATACTGTAGTGTAATTGGGGGGGGGGTACTTTTCAATAGCATTGGATCCGGGGCAGATAACCCATGTGGGAATTGCCTAAAGCAGGGGTAGTCAAACTGCGGCCCTCCAGAGGAGGGTGAATGCTGGCAGGGGCTCATGGGAATTGTAGTCCATGTAGTCCATATATATAAAATGAGTCTACCTGCCCATCCCCAAATTAGAAATCTGACTCTCCCAGTTTCTCAGATTTGACTAGGCGTTACCCATCCACTTTCAAGGACAGCTTTAGCAGCCTGAAACTTTTGTTGGCTTGGAAGTTGCTGGTTTCTGTTCCTAGCAGCATTTTTCATGCTTTTTCTGCACTTACGGTATTGTGGAGTGTCCCCAACTCCGCTCCTGTCATCGGGGGCGATTAATACTGCCTTTCCCCTCCCCTCCCCAAATAAATAACTCCTACCAAGGGGGGTCCCCTCCCCCAGACGTTTAGCCTTCATTGCTACTTTGGCTGTAGTGCTACATTGGATTTCTTTCCCAAGCATCCCGGGGCAAAGAGAGAGCTGCCCGTGTGCTTGTCCTCACCCTAGGTTGCCTGGCTTGCCACAAAGACAAAGAGCAGACTGGGAAACCTTCCAGGTTGCATCCTTAATCAATGCATCCCACTGGTGACACCTCTCTGCCACCCTTTGCCAAAGCAAACAGATGTATGAGGAGTGAAGAGGCCAAGAGAGCCCATAGAATGATGTCCCGTCCCTTAAACAAGGGACATGGCAAGGAGGGAAAACAATGTCACCTGGTCAGTAACATTCTGGGCAAATCTCTCTTAAAGGGATGGCTGAATCTGAGTCTGGTAGCACCTTCAAAACCAACAAAATTTTCAGGCTAGGAAGTCCCCCGCATTAGTTACCCCCACAATCTTGTCAGCCTCAAAGGTGCTACTGGAATCGCATCTAGCTGTTCTACTGCAGATCAAGTATTTTCCTGTTGTATTGTAATGGCCTATGGCTATATGCCATAAAATCTGATGTGACTTGACTTGACTGCAGACCAAGATGGCTCCCCTCTGAAATTAAAGGATCAGGACTTTCTTTTTCTATAGGCAGTAGGTTCCTGCCTGCGCTTAGGAGAGTTTGCCACAAACAGCAGACAACTTGTCCTCTATTACTGATCTAACAGCAGAGCTAGTCCAAAAAGCCACCTTCCTAATCTGTCTTGTCTGAGCTTTCTTCCTTCTTCTTGTATATCTTCTCCAGCATAGCAAGCGCCCTCAGCTGCCCCATCCGGTGTCTGATGGAATGGTCCAGGTTGACCGTATATTTCAGGTACTTTGACCCTTCCTGTACAGTGAATGGGAAGTCGTGGGACAAGAACATCTCAAAGAGTTCCGGGTCGCCATCCAACGCCATGATGTTCTGGAGGGCCTCGTGTTTGGTGAAAAGTTCCTGGCAGTTGTCCACAAACACTTCCCACAGTGGCTGCTGGTCGAAGTCCTTGGGTGTCCGGAGCTGCTTGTTATCCTCCGTGCACTGCAGGATCCAGCTCAAGCGGCACGGCCACTGGTTGGCCAGGACCACCCAGCCCGCCACCGACCTGGGGCAGATGTCATGGCGGAGGCTGTGCTGCTGGGTCATGAGCCGCAGGGTGATGGGGATGGTGTTGACGATCCTCTTCATTTGGATGATGCTCTCAGGGATGTACCTGTAAAGGCAGTCGTGTTCGTTGTGCAAGGAGTGGAAGGCCTCGTGGATATACTGCACAGCCTGAGCATCAATCTGGTGCTGGTCCATTTCCACGGAGGCTTCCATCACCGCCAGCGCTGGGTCCATTCCTTTGGCCTTCCGGACTCCCTGCTCCACATTCTTTGTGATGATTCGGTACATCAGGTCTTCCCGGTTTTGGAAGGTCTCGTGCAGAAACCGCATCTTGGACCGGACGCCAATTTCCGGGATGGAGAAAGGCAACGAGACTGTCCGATTGAGGTAGAGGTAGCCGTTGTCAGCCATGCCTTTCATGCTGCCAGCTTGCTCTAAGCAAGAGGTGATGATGCAGGGGTCCACCACCAGAATGAAAATGAACGGGGCATTGGTGTCCGAAAGCAGGGTGTTGATGGCGTTCAGAACCCCGACCACCCTTTCCGGGTAGCACATGTCCAAGCTGGTGATCTCAAAGACGATCCTCAGGCGCTGCCGCTCGAAGATCTCCATGTAATACACAAAGCTGGTGAGAAGTTCAATCTCTCTCTTGACGGCGCTCATGAAGCCCAGGTGGCTAGTGAATTTTTCATTGTTGGTCATGCTCTCGATCTTCTTCTTCTGGGTGATGATCAGGTTCTTAATGACTGGAGCCAGGGCCAGGACAACACTGGAGCCGGAAATGGTGCCAAAGACCGCGCCAAGGACTTTCAAGGCGGGTACCGTCCCTTATCCCTGGTACGAGGATGGCGACCGTGGCCAGGCTCACCCCTGCCAGCAACATGACCACGAGTCCTCCGGCGGTCAGGGCAACTTTCTTTTTGAGCCTCCACTCATTCTGGCTGAACCCTGAGGCAAATCGCGGCCTGCTCCCAACAACGTGATAAAAGCTTAGAGGGAGAGGTCCGAAGTGTTGACGGATGTGATCGCAGAGGGTGGTGACCAACCCGGCCCAGAGCTTGTCGCTCCCAGCGTACTGCCAGGCGCTGAACCGGATGAAAAGGAAATCGATGTTCTTTCTTCTGAGATGGACCTCTGTGATAACTGGCTGGTAGAAGACGAGATACCACAGAAGCGTGAAGTAGTTCATTCCTTCTGGTCGCCGTGGCCTCTGGTGGGTTCTCCGGTATTCGTTTTCTTCTCTCCTGCAAGATTCTTTGTGCATACATTCTGCCAATGACAAAAATGTTGATAAGGGTATCTGGGCCAGCTTCACAACCCCCCCAAAAAGAGAATCATAGAATCACAGAATCATAGAGTTGGAAGGGGCCATAAAGGCCATCTAGTCCAACCCCCTGCTCAACGCAGGATCAGCCCAAAGCATCCTAAAGCATCCAAGAAAAGTGTGTATCCAACCTTTGCTTGAAGACCACCCCCTTAGGCAGCCTATTCCACTGCTGAACTACTCAGACTGTGAAAATGCTTTTCCTGATATCTAGCCTATACTTGTAGTTTAAACCCATTACTGTGTGTCCTTTCCTCTGCAGCCAACGGAAACAGCATCCTGCCCTTAGACTTGGAAGGGACCTCCAGGGTCATCTAGTTCAACCCTCTGCAGAATGCAAGAAATTCTAGGAGCCTAGAAACATTACCTGGAGGGCCCAAGCTAGTCAGATCTTGGAATCTTATTGAGCCCCGTCTTGTTAGAACTTGGAAGCTCAGCAGGGCCAGCCCTGTGGTGGTTGGTGTCTGCTACCAACCGCCTGGCCGAGAGGATGTGGATACTGCACTTTGTGAGCAGCTTGAGAAAATATCCAAGATCCTGGAGTGGATATAACCCTTGATATGAGGAAAGGGCTTACCTGTCAGGAAATTCTAGTGAAGGAGAGCATATCTACAGTGGAAAGCATCTGGGTGAAAATAAGCGAGGGGAAAACAGTGTGGTGGTTGGTGTCTGCTACCGACCGCCTGACCAATGAGAGGATGTGGATGCTGCACTTTGTGAGCAGCTTGAGAAAATATCCAAGCGGCAGGACCTTGTCATCATGGGTGACTTCAATTTCCCAGATGTGTGCTGGGAAACAAACTCTGCGAAGCGTCCTCAGTCATGCAAGTGTCTGACCTGCCTGGCTGACAATTTCATTTATCAAATGGTAGATGAACCCACAAGAGGTTCAGCCACAATGGACTTAATACTGACCAACAGGCAAGAGTTGGTGGGTGAAGTGAAGGAGGTGGGGACCCTAGGGGGAAGTGACCATGTCCTCATAGAATTCCTTTTGAGATGGGGAGGCAAGGAAGCTTGTAGCCAGACGTGGATGTTGGATTTTCGTAGGGCAAACTTTAATAAACTCAGAGACATGATGAGTGTCATACCATGGATGAGAATGCTGGAAGGGAAGGGAGCATGTGAAGGGTGGGCGCTACTCAAACAAGAGCTATTGCATGCTCAATCAATGACTATCCCAGAAAGACGAAAACACTGCAGGAGCTCTAAGAAGCCTATTTGGATGGACAGAGAACTTCAAGACAAACTAAGAAAGAAAAGGAAAATGTTCAGGAAATGGAGGGAAGGACAGAGCTCTAAAGAAGAGTACCTACAGGTTACTAGGCACTGTAGATCAATCATCAGAAAGGCCAAAGATGAGAGATAAGATTGGCCAGGGAAGCCAATTGTAACAAGAAAAGATTTTTCACTTATGTGAGGAGCAAACGTAAAGTAAAGGAGGCAATAGGCCCACCGTTGGGTGCAGATGGACAAACTCTAAGGGAAGATGCAGAGAAAGCAGAAAGGCTTAGTGCCTATTTTACATCTGTTTTTGACCACGGTTTTTTACTTAGGCACATCTAGAGATGGCAGTAACCAAGAGATAGTGTCTGGGTGGCAGGTTGACATGGATAGAGAGGTTGTCGAGAGGCATTTAGCTGCACTGGATGAGTTCAAATCCCCTGGTCCGGATGAAATGCACCCGAGAGTACTCAAAGAACTTTCCAGAGAACTTGCACAGCCCTTGTCCATCATCTTCGGAACCTCTTTAAGGACTGGAGATGTCCCGGAGGACTGGAAGAGAGCAAAAGTTATTCCGATCTTCAAAAAAGGGAGGAAGGATGACCCGGGAAACTACAGACCAGTGAGTCTGACCTCTGTTGTGGGGAAGATAATGGAGCAGATATTAAACATCTGGAGGACAATTTGGTGATCCAAGGAAGTCAGCATGGATTTGTCTCCAACAGGTCCTGTTAGACCAACCTGGTTTCCTTTTTTGACCAAGTGACAGGTTTGCGGGATTGTGGAAATTCGGTTGATGTTGTTTACTTGGATAAAGCTTTTGATAAGGTTCCCCATGATATTCTGATGGATATATTGAAGGACTGCAATCTGGATTTTCAGATAATTAGGTGGATAGGGAATTGGTTAGAGAACCGCACTCAAATAGTTGTTGTCAATGGTGTTTCATCAGACTGGAGAGAGGTGAGTAGCGGGGTACCTCCAGGCTCGGTGCTCGGCCCGGTACTTTTTAACATATTTATTAATGATCTAGATGAGGGGGTGGAGGGACTACTCATCAAGTTTGCAGATGACACCAAATTGGGAAGACTGGCAAATACTCCGGAAGATAGAGACAGAGTTCAACGAGATCTGAACACAATGGAAAAATGGGCAAATGAGAACAAGATGCAATTTAATAAAGATAAGTGTAAAGTTCTGCATCTGGGTCAGAAAAATGAAAAGCATGCCTACTGGATGGGGGATATGCTTCTAGGTAATACTGTGTGTGAACGAGACCTTGGGGTACTTGTGGATTGTAAACTAAACATGAGCAGGCAGTGTGATGCAGCGGTGAAAAAGGCGAATGCCATTTTGGGCTGTATGAACAGGGGCATCACATCAAAATCACAAGATGTCATAGTCCCATTGTATACGGCACTGGTCAGACCACACCTCGAGTACTGTGTGCAGTTCTGGAGGCCTCACTTCAAGAAGGACGTAGATAAAATTGAAAGGGTACAGAGGAGAGCGACGAAGATGATCTGGGGCCAAGGGACCAAGTCCTATGAAGATAGGTTGTGGGACTTGGGAATGTTCAGCCTGGAGAAAAGGAGGTTGAGAGGGGACATGATAGCCCTCTTTAAATATTTGAAAGGTTGTCACTTGGAGGAAGGCAGGATGCTGTTTCTGTTGGCTGCAGAGGAGAGGACACGCAGTAATGGGTTTAAAGTTCAAGTACAACGATATAGGCTAGATATCAGGAAAAAGTTTTTCACAGTCAGAGTAGTTCAGCAGTGGAATAGGCTGCCTAAGGAGGTGGTGACCTCCCCCTCACTGGCAGTCTTCAAGCAAAGGTTGGATACACACTTTTCTTGGCTGCTTTAGGATGCTTTGGGCTGATCCTGCGTTGAGCAGGGGGTTCGACTAGATGGCCTCTATGGCCCCTTCCAACTCTATGATTCTATGAATCTATGATTCTATGATTTTCATTAGTAGTTGGATGGGAGAGGAAGCCCAGGGTTACTACCCAGTTTGCTTACAAGGCCCAGAAGGGGCCATGGAGGCAGCTGTGGCGCATATATGTGAAATCTCGCCATTTCAAATTTCACGGAAGACAGATTACTACTAGGGTTGGGTGCTTCGGCGGCCGAAGGGGCCGTTCCCCCCTGATGGCGCTGGCTGCTTCGGGCTGGATTGGCTCCTTCGGCCACCGAAGTGCCCAGCCCTAAACTACACCCTCACACCATTTCAGAGCATTGCTGTTGCAGAGATTTTCAGCCAACCCCGTGGCAGGTGCATGTTTGGACAGAGGAGAGATATTTGAACAGAACAGGCTGTGAATTTCAAATGCTCGCAAGGGAACTTGAATATATTTTCCCAACTAGATTTGCAGTGGCTTCCCCTCTGGTAATGCTGCATATACATCCGTGAAACCTTTTTGTCTCCCCCCCCCCCCCGCCCCCACCACCCCTGGGCACTGACCTGCGATGTTCCCCAGGAGGGAGTGGAGCCGGGTTCCACAGGGAGAGTAGAAGCCCACAGTTACGGGGGTGGAGGTGTGGCACAGAGTCTTGGAGAGAGAACAGCAGTAGATGTCATCCTCCGTCAGGAGATCTGGGGCAAGAAAAGAACATTAAGCTTAAGCTTCATGCGAAAGAAGAAGAGTTGGCACTTATGTGCCGCTTTTCTCTACCAGGAGGAGTCTCAAAGCGGCTTACATTCGCCTTCCCTTTCCTCTCCCCACAGCAGACACCCTGTGAGGTGGGTGAGGCTGAGAGAGCCCTGACATTACTGCTTGGTCAGATCAACACAATCAGAATTGTGACAAGCTGAAGGTCCCCCATCTGGCTGCATGTGGAGGAGCAGGCAATCAAACCCGGCTTGTCAGATTAGAAGCCGCTACTCTTAACCATGACACCACGCTGGCTCTCTCTGCAACACTGCAGGCATATGCTGGTTGACCAATCTTGCGCCAAGCGGAGCCCCCAGGCCTGCATCTTCTGTTGTGGCTCTTCATGGGGCAACCAAGGGTGACCCATCCCTTCCCAGGCCAGAGAAAGATTTGGTTTCTTCGCCACCTGGCCTGCTGCAGCTTCGGACACGTCGAATAGATGTGCTGTTAATGGGTTTTGCACCTGAGAATTCAGAGCCCTCTGCGCTTGGGATGGCATTCCTTTAAGCAGGGCTAACCTCAGCCTCAGACCCTCCAGCGGGACCACTGCCCTGTTTCCAACATGCTAACCCTCGCCCGATCACTTTTTAATGATTAGGAAGGCAGCCTGGATTGGCCCCTGGGGGTATTCCTCCGGAAGCCCCTGGAAACAAAACTCACTTTGTACACTGCCCTGAGCCATATTGGGAGGGCAGCACAGAGATCGTAGTTAGGGTTGGGAGCTTCGGCCACCAGAGCAGCCATTCCTGCCTGAAGCAGTCAGCGCTGTGGTGGGGGGGGGGCAGCACCCCCCTCCCCCCCCCCCCCCCGTGCACCAAGGTGCTGGCTGCTTCGGGCTGGGATGGCAGCGTTGGCGGCCGAAGCACCCAACTCCAATATTGTGATCTGACATCTCCATGCTCAGAGAATGGAGTCTGAGCCACACCAAATGGACAAGCTGGAACAAGCATTTTATTTGGGGGGGGGGGAATGATGCAAGGCGTACTCCCCTCTCCCGACACCTCTGCATCAATGGGCCATCAAGATAGGGCATTTATCATTCCTTCCTTCCCACTAATAATCTCTTACTTCCCTTTTACCAAACGTGCCTTGGGTCAATCTACATATGCAAATATTCAGTGATACCATGTCATGGCGTAGAGCCAGCATGGGTTTGATTCCCCGCTCCCCCACATGCAGCCAGCTGGGTGACCTTGGGCTCGTCACAGTCCTGATACTGCCATTCTGACTGAGCAGTCCTGTCAGAGGTCTCCCAGCCCCTCCAACCTTGCAGGGTGACTGTTGCGAGGAGAAGAAGGGAAGGCAATTATCAGCCACTTTGAGACTCCTTCGGCAGTGAAAACTGGGGTATAAAATCCAGCTCTTCTTCAGATAGTTAACAGATCTTGTCCCCTCTTGAGAAATTACAGCTCTCAGGAACCAACCCATTGGCCTATTGTTTAGGCTTCCCGCATGTAGAAGCTGTGTTTTAGCTATAAAAATCAGCTTTCAGCCCCAATGGGGCGTATTTGGTATTCAGCCACATTTGGGCTGCTGACTGGCCCCATATGCTGCCACCCCATCCCCTGGGCTGCTCTCCCTCCGACCCTCAACTCTTCTGGACAGATTCAAGTGGGTTGCTGTGTTGGTCTGAAGTAGCACAATAAAATCAGAGTCCAGTAGCACAGTGGTCCCCAACCTTTTTGAGGCTGGGGACCGGCAGGGCAACTGCCCGCCCACGCATGCCGCGCATGCGCGCCCGCGCATTGCACATGAGCGGCCGGACAGCGCTTGCGCAATGCGCAGGCGCAGCCCTGATTCCCTCTCCCCCCCTCCCGCAGTAAGACGCTTCCCGGGCCGCAAGCTTGCGGCCTGGGAAGTTTTTTACTGCGGGGGGCGGGGAGAGGTAGCCTTCATGGCCCGGCACCGGGCTGCGGCCCGCGGGTCGGGGACCACTGCAGTAGCACCTTTAAGACCAACAAAGTTTTATTCAAGGCGGGAGCTTTGGAGTGCAAGCACCCTTCGTCAGACTATGATCTCCTTACATGACAGGGAATATATAGCAAAAATTAATTCTGTCTACACAGCCTACTGATGTAACAAAATTGATTTTTGCTATGTATCTTCTGGACAGTTAAATATACTGTGAACTCCCCCGTTTTCTTCCTTTTTATTTCTTAGGGCCTTGCATGTTTGGCTCCTGTGTGTGAGTTTTGAATGAAGCGCAATATTTCCCCACATAAATCTCCTTGGATGTGAGCTGGCATCCTTCTTTCAGCTTCAGGAACCTTTTAATTGGCAACACACATCTGTAAATGCAGCTAAAAGGATACAATTAAAGAATAGGTCAGGGCATGGGATTAAAGAACAGAACAGGCCATAAAATATCTTTATAGGAGCATCTTAGCTAAGACTAGCAACAATAGCTGTTACACCTGAATTTAGCAGAGAGTATGAATTGCAGGATCAAGCATCTTTGCTGAAAAGGGGTTTCTCCTTTGGAAAATGACCTCATAAACATTGGCAGAAAGATGCTGCAGTTACCTAGTGTCTTGCTAGACTCTTCAGATTCCCCATAATTCCCCTCGGGTAACACCTGCCCCTGGGGAAGAGTACCCAATATTATTGGAGTCTGAGTCTCCAGAGTGGCTTGTACAGTAAACAATGGGGCACCGTCGTCCTGGAGCAAGGAGCCTGCCAAGATGTTTTGTCAAAAGGCAAAGAACATAGAGGCATTAATTTGTCTGGGGAATGTTGAGAATGCCCCATCCTCTCTGGAGAGCCAGCTTGGTGTAGGTAGTAGTTAAGAATGGCAGCTTGTAATCTAGTGAGCCGGATCTGATTCTCCACTCCCCCACATGCAGCCAGCTGGGTGACTATGGGCCAGTCACAGTCCTGTAAGAACTGTTCTCACATCCTGTCATGGCTCTCTCGGTCCCACCTGCCTCCCGGGGCGTCTGTTGTGCGGAGAGGAAGGGAAGGCGAATGGAAGCCCCTTTCAGACTCCTTCGGGTAGTGAAGAGCGGGGTATAAAAACCAACTCTTCCTCTGTGCCAGTTTGCTCGATCTGAAAAGGACACATACGAATTTTAAAATTGAAATAGCACTCGGATAATTCCTCTGTGGGACTCACTGCCATCCTACATCACAACAGCCAAAAGCCATCTGGGTGTCATGGTTAAGAGCGGCAGCGTCTAATCTGGAGCACCAGGTTTGATTCCCTACTCCTCCACATGCAACCAGCTGTGTGACCTTGGGCCAGTTGCAGTTCTCTTACAGCTCTCTCAGCCCCATCTACCTCACAAGGAGAAGAAAGGAAATATGATTGTTAGCAGCTTTGGGTCTCCTTCAGGTAGTGCGAAGCGGAGTATAAAAAACAGCTCTTCAGTTCCTCAAGAACAGGGGTGGGCAAACTGTGGCTCTTCAGATGTTCATGGACTACAATTACCATGAGCCCCTGCCAGCGAATGCATTTTCTGGCAGGGGCTCATGGGAATTGTAATCCATGAACATCTGGAGGGCCACAGTTTGCCCACCCCATCTCAAGAGCGTGGTGACCTGACTTATTTAGGTGTTAAAGAAGTCAATTGTACCTGCAGGTACGAATATTTTTGGTCACCCATCCTGTGACTTGCTGGAGGAGGGCAGGTGGGTTTGGGGCGGGGCGGGGCGGGGTTGTCCGGCTCAGTTTTTCTGCCACTGGATGAACGACAGAATCATCCTGGACAGGAAGGGCTGGATGCAACATGAGCACTTCATTCAATTCACTGATTCATTCCTTGATTCAGTCATTCATCTAGGGAAGGGGTAGTCAAACTGCGAATGCTGGCAGGGGCTCCTGGGAATTGTAGTTCACGGACATCTGGAGGGCCGCAGTTTGATTACCCCTGATCTAGGGGCTCAGTGAGCTGCTACCAGGGGAAGGGTCTTCTCAGTTGTGGCCCCTACCTTGTGGTCCGTACTCTCGGGTGACGTGCATGCCCTACCAGAGAGATTGAGTTTCCGCAGGGCTTGCAAAGCTGAATTGCTTATGTTGGCCTGTGGAGGGAAGCCAGCTGCTTGGACCTGTGTTAATAGTGGTGTGATGACAGCCACATATTTTAATATTTTATTGTTCCTATTTTATATTTGCTCACCCTTTGGGTGAGTGGCGACTAAACAAATCTAATAAATAAAAGAGAAAATCCTTTGTTTCTCCCCAATGAAGGCCCAAAGCAGCTTATGTTGGTTCCCTCCATTTTATCACAACAATCCTGCGAGGTAGATAAGACCAGCACCAGGTCAACCCCACATGCTTTCCATGATGGGATGGGGATTTGAACGGGGGGGGGGGTGTCTCCCAGAACCTACCTGGACATTCCGGCTCTCATTGTGGTATTGGGAGAGGCAACCACTAAAGGAAGAAAATTGAGGTGTCATGGAATTAACTAGGATAGATTCAAATGGGTCAGAACTTGGTCTGAAGTAGCACAATAACATCAGAGTCCAGTAGCACCTTTAAGACCAACAAAGATTTCTTCAAGGCGTGAGCTTTCAACAAAAGCTCTTTCATTGAATAATTCTTCGTTGGTCTTAAAGGTGCTCCTGGACTCTGATGTTATTGCACAAAATTAACTGGGCCCTGGTTTATGTTTATGCCAAGGAGGGATTCACCCTTCAGGTATTCTGTTTACAAATTCCAGGAGGGATCTGGAATCTGGAGTGAGTTTTGGGCCCTCGACTCCACACCCTCTTGTCTCCGGGTGAAAGAAATTTGTTTCCAAAATAACACAATAACGAGGTCGGGGTTATGATAGGTGGAGCTGCAGATTCACTGGCAAGCAAGCAGAGGCCTGAGGTGGTGGTTCAAAAGCTGTGCCTGTCAATCATCCTAAGCTTCCTCTTTCCATATGCAAATCCTGCCCAGTTTGCCCCAGGCATTTCACTGGAAAGCCTTTGAAGGCTGCTGGGGAGAGAGAGAAGGACGCTGAGGTGAAAGAGGACATCTGGGGACTCTTCAAAGGAGGACAGAGCCCTCCGTGCTCTTTGAAGAATGGCTGTCCCGTCTGGCAGCCAGCTCTGGAGCTCTGGGGCTGGAGCCTGCGGAGGACAGGGACTTCAGCACGGTGCAATGCCATCAAGTCCTCCCTCCAGAGCGGCCACTTTCTCCAGGGGGGCTGATCTTTGTCGCCTGGAGATCAACGGTCATGCCGGGAGGTCTCCAGGCCCCACCTGGAGGTTGGCGATTTTGTGCTGCCTCTCTTGACAAATATCGCCTTGAGGCGGCTTACAGAATAAAACCGTAAAAGCAGAGGAAACCCCTAAAATCCCATTCAACATTAAAAGAACCATATCCCCCCTAATAAAAGTGGCGGTGTAGGCTCAACAATATTCCCCCCCAATCCAATTTGACTAATCCCAGCCAGGGCCCGAAGCACACGACCCTAGCCAGGACCAGGGTCCCAGTGATGGTAAACTGGGCTTTGATCTACCACGTTCCATAAGGGAATGCCTAGGATAGGGTGGGACCCCTGCTCATAACTCCAGTCACCCCCCTGGCCTCTGCCAAACGCCTGGCGGAAGAGATCCATCTTGCTAGCAACAAATAAAGTTTTTGGCTGATGCAGCAGTGATTAATTCTGGCTTTTAAAATTCTTACCTTTTATAACTGTTATAATAAATTTATTGGGTTTCGCTGAATTTTTAGACTAACCACCACAAGATGGTATGTCAGCAAGGGACGGTCTATCAATCCCTAAATAAATAAAAAGTTTCCACGAGAAAGGCCTGTGTTTTTGTCCTGACCCTTCCCAGCTCAGAAGGAAGCAAATGGGAGCCGTGAAAGAGCACCTGCAGTTTATTTTTAATGTTTATTTCCCCCCTGCTAACCTTCTTCCTTTCAGGCTTGCTTCTGTAGACTTAAGGATCAGTGTGGCTTCCTCCAGCCGTGAGAGGGAGGGCCGGTGAAATGTGCATGGGTGCCGACAGGTAAATTGCATTCCAAGAAGTTTTCCTGTTGCATCCAAGCCCTGCCACTTCCTCCCGATCACCGTCACTATTTGTGAATTTAATCACAATTGCAATGCAAATGTGTAGGTAGGTTTCGATCCAGTTTCTCGCAAATTCTGAGACGGCCTGGGAATGTGTTAACAGTATCGAGTCCCCAGCAGCAATGCAATTCTGAACCGAACAGCAGTTCAGACAAACAAACCAGCCCAAACGGGATCACCTTTCCAAAGGGGGGGGGGAGTGACTGGAAAATGTTAAAACCTGTTTTGTACGTATTCAAATAAAATGTTATGATTAGCAGCGTGGACTTTGAACAGGAAGACCTGAGTTCAGATTCCCTGCCAACCTTGAAGCTCTCACTGCACGGCCCTGAGACAGTCACACTCTTCCATCCTAACCGACCTTGCAAGATTGTTGTAATGATAAAATTAAATTACCCCCCACTGTGGTGCTTTGCCTTGCTTTCCTTGGCAGAAAAACAGGGTTCAAGCACGAGGGAAAGTGAAAAAGCATTGCTACAAAATCAAAGAAACCTTTATTAAACAAAATTTCAAAATGTGAAGCTACTGTTTCTCAATATACTCTGCATCTACGTCTATAACGGGTGGCCAAACTGTGGCTTTTGAATAAATAAATTTGTATCAGAGGTTTATAGTGTATTTTATTAATGAATGTATACTGTTTTATTGGAATATGCAACAGCCCTGAGCCGGCTATGTCGGGAGGGGGGGGGGGGATGAAGAAATCAAATAACAAAAATCAAACAATCAAATCAATCAGTAAATGAAGGGGATGTTTCCGTCCCTGACGATTTCTGCACTCTTCAATTTATGCCCTGCAAACGCCAGTTCTGACATCCCCGGGGGACTCAAGTCGTGTTCCTTTTAAATGTTCTTGAGTTTTGGGAATAGAATGAAGTCCAAAAGGGAGGGGCAAGATCCGGGCTTTCCAGTGGATGGGGCAAGGCTTCTCAACAAAATTCTCCTGGAACAGTCCTTGCTACTTTTGAGGCATGAGCAGCTGCATTGGTTGGATACACACTTTTCTTGGATGCTTCAGGATGCTTAGGGCTGATCCTGCGTTGATTAGGGGGTTGGACTAGATGGCCTGTATGGCCCCTTCCAACTCTATGATTCTATGATTCTATTATTGTGATGAGGGGGGAGGGATTCCTTGCACTTTCTGACCTCTTCCGCACCAATTCAGCTTTCAATTCAAGGCACCTTAACAAAACTAAGAGAAATGTATCATGGAGAGAACTCTTTTGCAGCCATCCACTGATCACACAGGCAAATTTGAACACCTTTCGTTTGGAATAAACCCATGCCTGTGTGAAGTGGAACCCTCATTGCAATTCTTCTTTGACTTCCCTTCATACATGTGATTGAGTAAAAAAAGCTAAAGGTATCCCCTGTGCAAACACCGGGTCATGTCTGACCCTTGGGGTGACGCCCTCCAGCGTTTTCATGGCAGACTCAATACGGGGTGGTTTGCCAGTGCCTTCCCCAGTCATTACCGTTTTACCCCCCAGCAAGCTGGGTACTCATTTTACAGACCTCGGAAGGATGGAAGGCTGAGTCAACCTTGAGCCGGCTGCTGGGATTGAACTCCCAGCCTCATGGGCAGAGCTTCAGACTGCATTTCTGCTGCCTTACCACCCTGCGCCACAAGAGGCTCTATGATTGAGTACATTACACTAATTTTGTTTTAAATGTCATCCTGTCACAACTGTCGACCCTGAAGGATTTTCAAGGCAAGAGACATTCAGAGCCAGTTTCTGGCTCTTCCTAGGACTCTCCCATCCACATTCTAGCCAGGGCTGATTCTACTTGCTTCTGAGAGCTTATGTGAACAGGCTAACGTGGGCTACCCAGGCCAGGACAAATACATTGAAAACATGCCATTAATTAGGGCAACTTGTAGTGGTTAGGAGTATGAACTTCTAATCTGGTGAGCCAGGTATGATTCCGCGCTCCCCACATGCAGCCAGCTAGGTGACCCTGGGCTCCCCACAGCACTGATAAAGCTGTTCTGACCGAGCAGGAATATCAGGGCTCTCTAAGCCTCACCCACCTCACAGGGTGTCTGCTGTGGGGAGAGGAAAGGGAAGGTCAATGTAAGCCCCTTTGAGACTCCTTCGGGTAGAGAAAAGTGGCCTATAAGAACCAACTCCTCTTCTTCAGTAATCTCAGGGCTCTCTCAGCCTCACCTCCCTCACAGGGTGTCTATTGTGGGGAGAGGAAAGGGAAGGTAGTATTTGGATGGGAGACCTCCAAGGATTTGGGTTGTAAGTTCTTCAAGGAACACTGCCGTGGAGGCAGGCAATAGCAAATCACCTCCAAATACCCCTTGCCTGGCAACCAGACAATCCTCAGATTTCCTGGCTCCACCACACCCATGCTATACAGCAGGGGTAGTCAGCCTGTGGTCCTCCAGAGGTCCATGGACTACAATGCCCATGAGCCCCTGCCAGCTGGCAGGGGCTCATGGGAATTGTAGTCCATGGACCTCTGGAGGACCACAGGTTGACTACCCCTGCTATACAGTACCCATCTCCTTTAAGGAATGGAGAGGAGAAGAAAAGACAGGAGTCCATATTCTGTTATTCAGAAGTCTGCGTTATAAGTCTGAAGGGATCGAGTGCCAATTCCATCTGTCTCTACATTATGAAAAAAGGATTTCATCACTGAAGTAACTGTAGTAACTTTACTTGGGGATCAGACTGAGTGAAACCTAGTTCTCCTACCGAGGCAGACAACCAGAGTATCAGACAAAAGGGGCCCTTGTTAGGGTGGCCAATCTCCCAGAAGGGTCTGGGCTTTACAATACAATTCCAGCCCAGAGATTGGTGCCTCTTGGGGATATGGCAACTTCAGAGGGTGGGCTCTATAGTATACAATAGAGTGTAGGAGAAATGGAAATCCTAGGAGGACATTCCAGAAGGACATTTATGCCCTTTCTGGGCATCCACTCCAAATTTCCAGGAATTTCCCAAGAGAGAGGTGGCAACTTTACCCAAACTTGTCCTTTGAAAATAATTCTCTGCAAATAGAAAGCTACCATGTTGAATAAAAGGCCAGGCTTGAACTTTTCTTCCTAGTAGTTTTGTCTATGTGCAGATAACATTTATGGACGGAGGAGCATTAAACTATGTTGTACCCATACCGGAAGTATTGCCAGACACAATAAAATTCAGCCACAGTACAGTCAGTTGGCTTTTCTGAAAGACAGACACTTCCAACAAATACAGAACAGAACACGGGTATGCTTTCCTTCCTTTCAGTGTTCCCAAATGAAGACCCTGATCTCTAAACTTCAGAGAAGTTTCCAGATAACAAGACACTTCACCAAGCTTCAGCATTTAGTGACAGCTATTAATCAAATTAGTGTTTTATTTATTAGATCTTTGAGAATATAAGAAGAGCCCTGCTGGATCAGACTAGTGGTCCCTCTAGTCCAGCATCCTGTCAATCAGTTCCTCTGGAGGGCCAGCAGCAAGGCACAGTGGCCGAGGCCTTCCCCTGGTAAGAACATAAGAAGACCCCTGTTTTTCTGGACGGCCGACAACAGGGCATGAAGACCTTGGCATGAAGACCCTGATCAGGAGAAGAGCCCTGCTGGATCAGTCCAGTAGTCCCTCCCGTCCATCATCCTGCCTCACGCAGGGGCCAGTCACTCCCTCTGGGGGGCTGAGAGACCAAAGTCTTCCCCTGACGTTGCCTCCTTGCTCTGAGAATCAGAGGATTAGTGCTTCTGAGTGTGGAGATTCCTCTCGGTTCCTTCACAAATCTATCTCATTCCCCTTTGAAGCCACCTATGCCCATGGCCATCTCTACATCCTCTGGCAACGAATTCCACATTGTAATCACTTGCTGTGTAGAGAATTATTTCCTCTTGTCCACCCTGAATCTACTATCCATCAGTTTTATTGGATGGTCCGGAATTCCAGGATTTAGGAAGGGGGGTTCTCTAGTCCCTCCCTCCTTTCACACTAGGCAGGCAAGTCACCCTGCGGTCCAAATATCGGCCGCAGCCACTTTCTGTATATCCCTAACAATCAAATCACATGCTAGCAAAAGCCCTTCTCCTAACCCCCTGAGGGGATGCATGCATGTTTGTGTATCATATGCCATGTCTATGAAAACACTTTTTTCTCCCCTCTGCTGGGAAATTCAGAGGGCAAGTACAAGATTTCTGGAAATGCATACCCCTGCGGCTTGTAAAGAGAGTTCCAAAACAGGTTCCCTGCAGCACAGAACGTGACATTCAAATGAGGAAGGCAGAATTAATTGGCCTTCCAGTTAGAACTGAAGAGATTTTGGCAGAAGATTCCCCAGTGCTCTAACTCAACACCTGATGGCGTATTGGGGTGCCAGATGTGTTTTTACGCATAGCTCTGTAATGTCTGTCTTCCTCCATTCCAGATCCACATTCTCTTTTTAAACCAGTGTTTCTGGAAGAAGCCACGATGCTGCTTCGCCTTTTGCAGCTTTCTCCTCTTCACCCTGACGCGGCTGTCACGAGACGGCAAGTGGCCTTACCTTGCTTGGCGTGGCAGTCCTCGTTTTCGTGGGGCTCCTCGTGGTGCAACCGGGTGGCTTCCTCATCGCTGGGATTCATCAGTGCCTGACCTGGGGGACCCCCCACCAGAGTTCCCAGGTAGGCAGGACCCTGTGAGAGAGAAGAGATTCACCAAGCGCACTTGCAAAACTTCCCTTGGAGGTCTTCAAAAAATTTGTTAAGCTGTTGGGTGAGAATAATGTGTCTCCAGCACTTCGGTGCCAGGGAAGCAGCTAAAGCAGCCAAGAGGCGATAATTTCCGCTCCCAGCAGTTTCTCTCTGGGAGAGATGCTTTCCCCAGCAGATACAGAATCCCACTTGAAGAGGGGACAGAAAAGGAGCAGAACTTCCAGAAGGTGTGGCGGATTCAAATGTGTTTTAATTTGACTAATTAAGGAGGCAGATATGTCAGTCACTCAAGAAAAGGAGTGACGCCACAGCATGTCGAGTGGGTGTCGACTTGAGCTCTTGAAAACAGAGGAATGTGTCAAGAGGCGGAAGACGTCTAGTGCAGGGCTAGTCAAACTGCAGCCCTCCAGATGTCCATGGACTACAATTCCCAGAAGCCCCTGCCAGCGAATGCTGGCAGGGGCTTCTGGGAATTGTAGTCCATGGACATCTGGGGGGCCGCAGTTTGACTAGCCCTGGTCTAGTGCCTGCATGGCGTTGAAGCGGGAGATATAGACACTGCAAATCAATGCCAAATTCCAAGGAGGTTTAACATCTGGCCCACCCCATGGCAGAAACAGACCCTGTGTCAGGAGTTCCCAACTGTTAGAAGAAGAAGAAGAAGAAGAGTTGGTTTTTATATGCCGCTTTTCTCTACTAGGAGTCTCAAAGCCGCTTACAGTCTCCTTCCCTTTCCTCTCCCCACAACAGACACCCTACGAGGGAGGTGGGGCTGAGAGAGCCCTGATATCACTGCTCGGTCAGAGCACCATTATCAGTGCCATGGGGAGCCCAAGGTCACCCAGCTGTCTGCAGAATTGAACCCAGCATGCCAGATTAGAAGTCCGCACTCCTAACCACTACACCAAACTGGCTCTCTTGAGGGCATCACTTACATTTTGACACAGAGGTAAGGTCAACCACAAAATGGTGCCCACCCCTGTCTGATTTTATTAGAAACAAACGGCAATTGGTAAATGGGAGTTTACGTTATTTTGTCTGAACAGGAAGTGAGAGTAGGGCTGGCGCAGAATCCCAAAAGTCAGTGAGAGAGGCAGAATGGAATCCGCTGGGCCAGGAGTTCAGCCCAAAGAAAACCCCTACGGTTATCGGTGTAGCTGGGCAGAAAATGGTCCTGTGGTATGCCTAGAAAACAGATCTCTTACAGGGCCTGGTGGCCGGGGGCCTTACAGACCCATCAGCTCCCTCCCTCCGCCTCACAAACAAAATGTTACCTTTCTTTCATCCAGGAAAAGCTTTTTGATAACACTATTGGGAATCTATTTTTACCCAATAGACAAAAGGAGTAAAAAACCCAATTTAAACTGTTAGAGTTTCTTTTGGATATCAGCAAACAGAGATGGGATAGGGACACTGTGCTGCTTAAAAAAACAAAACAAGATAGTAATTTAATTCAGTAATGGGCTCCGTGGCGTGAAAAGAGTGACCCTTTCCATTGCTGGTACAGGACTGCTCTGAATTAGAATTAAGAATCCAGACCAGGGGTGGCCAAACTGTGGCTTTCCAGAGGTCCATGGACTACAATCCCCATGAGCCCCTGCCAGTGCTGGCACTGACTTATGTGAATTGTAGTCCATGGACATCTGGAGAGCCACATTTTGGCAACCCTTGATCTAGACCAGGGGTAGTCAAACAGTGGCCCTCCAGATGTCCATGGACTACAATTCCCATGAACCCCTACCAGCAAATGCTGGCAGGGGCTCATGGGAATTGTAGTCCATGGACATCTGGAGGGCCTCAGTTTGACTACCCCTGATCTAGACAAATAGCATGATTCTCACATGGGCCAGAGAATCCTTGTGTCACTTATTTTGGAAATTAGCCGCCACCCACACCTTCCTTAATGGTGCCCTCCTCCTCTAGCATACCTTGGGTGAAAACAGAGGCGTATTTGCAATACCCCCCTCCCCCCGCATGCCAAGGATCCACCAACCCTGCTGTTAGGGATAACTGAAGAATCTACCCTGCCTCCTGTGATCCGCATTCCTTCACCCTGCGAGAGACCAAGGGAGAGATGGATGTTTTGATGAAAAACAGGTTTCAGTGTTTGTGTGTTTGTTTCTAAAGCACAACAGTTTTGTATTCCAATGTGGTAATGAGTTCCAAACCTGTACCTGCAGTTACGGTATGTGAAACGGGAGGTTATTGGGCACTGCGTGACGTTTTGGTATTTGTGCGCAGGCATTTGGAGATCATGAGTAGGCATGGAGGTGCAGTGTAGGCAGGAGGTACCCATTTCCTGCTCAGATGTCCAGGTCTTTGGATGAAGGTCCAGGTGTTTGGATGAAGAAGCTAGTCCTCCCCCAAATACCAGTACTAACAAGTTGTATTAACTCTTCTCCTAGAAGTTCCTGCCTGAAAATTAAGAGCACAGAGAGGGGCCCTGCAGGCTTCCTCGTCAGAGAAGCTCATCTGGTGGAGACCCCAGAGACAGCCCTTTTGGTGGCAGCCCCACAATGACGGAAGAACTTCCCTTGGGAACTGCTCCCCTCCCTTTCAGTTCTTAGAAGGCGGCTGAAGACAGTTTTATCTAGCTCTGTATTTAATTCATTCACTAGCAACCCTAAACTGGTTTTAAATATTTGGTTAAGGTGACCAGATTGTCCCACCTTTGGAGGGACATATGGGGGCACCTGGCAAATTGTACTTATGTTGAAATTTAAAAATATATATATTACAATACTATTTTTGCATTCTATGAAACTTCTTGTTGCTCCATACAGACCAAATTTTTAATCAAGACCCCCCCCCCCCCGGTCAATGGTGTCCCGCTTTACCAATGTTAAAATCTGGTCACCTTATATTTGGTGTTCGTTTTAATGGATTTTATATGATTTATTTTATGTATTTTGTGTTTTCTATCTCTATTAGAAGCTGCCTTGAGCTCTGTGTGGAAGAAAAGCAACTAATAAATGTTTTAAATACATAATTAATAAATAAGTAACAATATTTTAATAAAGCCTGAGCCTTCGGGGAGGGCGGTATATAAATGTGAATAAATAAATAAGATAAATAAAAGTATCCCCCCTGTTGTGTAGTGTCTTTATCAGGGATATGGACCAGAATACAGAGGCTGTTCACAGGGGCAGTTGGAGTGGCTCTGAGTCCCAGACAGGAAAATCTGCTTCTAAAGTGCATTGAAAGTGCATTATCCGACGTGTGCAGAATGAGGCCATACCTCCATCTACCTCTCTCTCTCACAATATTTTGAAAACGCTGTTCAGAAAACTTGGGCACCATATAAATACATACACACACACAACGCAATTGGGCAAGAAGTCTCAATATACCTGGAATTCGGGAAAGCATTTGATAATGTACTTCATAAAGAGCAGCTGGCCAAGTTAGGCCACACCTGGCCTGCTTAGGAACAGGTCTGTGGACCCCGGGAAATCTTCCCCCAGTGAAGCTCTTCTTCCACCGAGTGTTTTCTTCCCAGACCCTGGAGGTTTGGCGGAGATCTGTTTGTTTTCAAAGGCACACATGTTGAGGAGAAAGACACACAGGGTGAGAGAGATAAGCGACGGCGCAGAGAACGCGGCGACCAAGAGGCCTTTGCAACGAGTGTGCGTTTTTCATTGGCGGGGCAGAAGAGCCAGGGATCTCTCCTTAAAGGCAAAGACTCTAGGAGATGAAGAATGACAGCAAGAGAGGTGGACAGAGGGAGGGTTGGGCGCTGGCTGCTTTGGGCTGGAACGGCGCCCAACTCTAGAGGTAAACTTTTGAGTGCTCTCCGGTGCCAACGCTGTGATGAATGCCAGATTGCGCGACCGGGGCTTCCACAGGAGGGGAAATTTCCCTGCTTCGTTCAGTGAAGGGCTGTGTGAACAGCTAACCTCAGGTTTAGCAAAAAAGGGGAACTTTTCACCGTTACCCTTGGGAAATGCCTAAATGTCTCCCTGCATGTTACTTGTAGCCTCTGCAGTCACGGGTAGGGAGACGATAAAGCTCTGGACAAAAAAACCCATTAATTTTTCCACTTGATGTTAACTGTAGAAGCCTGGTGTTGGGCGGGCAGGCCCTTGGTGGCAGGGCTGTCTGTGTGGTGGCCCCGTAACCCAGGAACCATCCTCTGGAGATCTCTAGATACTTGGCTGAGGTGCCCTCCAAAGGGCCCTCCCTGAAGATCTCCAGAAATTCCTCCGCCTGGAGTCCTTAACCTTTTAAAAGACAGGAGGGTTGCATCCTGGGGCTTCTGCCTTCTACTTGTCTCTAGTGCTGAAATGGAGGACGATCTGCCCTTCACAGATCTTGAATCTCACCACAGCTCAAATTAGGGGGTGGGGGAGGGGGGTCTACTGTAATTTGTATAAAATATCTTAATATTAATATTTTGATTTTATTACAAGACTGATGCTGTTGCCCGCCCTGCTGTTGCCCGCCCTGCGCTAAGCAGGAAGAGTGGGATACAAAAAAAGGATTATTATTATTATTATTATTATTATATAAAGTTATGTGACATCTAGCCTGACCGACAAAGAGCTCTGGTGAGGCTCATGCAATGGCAGCCGGATGGAGCACTTTATAGATGTCATAAAATTTCATTGTATTTCATTGTATTTTATTGTATTTTACTATATATATTTTACTATATTTTACTGAGCTAAGGTTTAAAATGTTTAAATTACTATTGTAAACCACCGTGAGCCCATTTGTGGGGAGGGTGCAGTCTAAAAATTAAACAGTATATTGAATAAATAAACCCTCCACCACTTGCTCAGAATCTTCTCCCTGGTGTTAGAAGCCACTTTGGAATTCTTATTTTAAAGCCAGTGCTTGTTCTCACTTGATTTCACTCTTGAACATTTTATTTCGGGGCTTTACTCCCAAGCAACCTGATTTTAAATTAGGGTCTGTGCAGTTCTTCGGACTTCTGTATTTAATTTTATCTGTTCTGTCTTGCTGCTTTTTAAAATCTCCTTTTAGTGTTTGTTGTTGGATAAATGTTCAGTGACCCCCCACACACCCCTCTTTGTGTTTTAATGGTATATTGATTATTTGAGGGTTTACCTGTGAGCTGTCCGGGGAAGACAGATGTTGTATTGGAACGGCAAGGGACTTGTGGACGCACTAATTCAGACAGGGCTAAGCAAGATGCTGTGCCCCACTGAGCTGTCGGGATCTTTTTAACAGTCTTTGGCCATATGCCATAAACTTCTTAAAAGCAGAGCCCTGGCTTAATTGGCCCCTCTCCATGACCTAGAACTTTAGGAGCTGTGTAATTTTCTGGCATTAGCATATGCCAGGGGTAGTCAAACTGCGGCCCTCCAGATGTCCATGGACTACAATTCCCAGGAGCCCCCTGCCAGCGAATGCTGGCAGGGGGCTCCTGGGAATTGTAGTCCATGGACATCTGGAGGGCCGCAGTTTGACTACCCCTGGCATATGCTTACCTCTCTGGCATGAAGTCTGCTGAAATCTGGGGGTCAAAGCATTGCTCAATGAGCTGCTTTAAAATCCTGGCAGACAGGGCTAACGGATCCGCCTGCCTGCCTCTATGGCAGGGGTGGCCAAACTGTGTCTCTCCAGATGTCCATGGACCACCATTCCCACAAGCCCCTGACAGCATCAAGGTTTTATGGGGGCCCTGGGAACTGAACCGACAAAATGCCCTTGTTGCCAAGTATGATGAAGCTCGGCCTTTGTCAAGGGAAAGGAAAAGAAATAATGTGATCTGTTCCTTTGTGTGTGCTTGGGTTGTATCATTTGGCTGCTTCGGCGGCCGAATCGCACAACCCTAGAATGAATGCATCTGCTCCTCTAGGTCGAGTGCTCTAGAAATCTGCCTCACATGTAGACAAGACAGGGTACGTCAAGTACAGCCATTTCACTCTTATCTCAGGCCTATCTTGGCCTAGCTCATTGCCCAAGCGGCCAGCCTCTACCTGAGAAGAGATGCTAAAAGGGCCATAGCCAGAAAAGGTGGAGAATGGCTAGTCTGGACCACCATCTATCACTTCCTGCAGAGCAACATGGTGCTTTGGATGGCATTGTTCCCTCCCCTCCCCAAGCGGCACCTTCTCCGAGCTCCATCCCCAAATCTCCAAGAATTCCCCAAGCTGAAGTTGGCAGCTCGGATTGGGAAATTGTGGTAGATTCGGGGGTTGAGTTTGGGCTCCTCAGCAGCCATAATGTGATTTCCCCCCTCCAAAACAGCCATTTCCTCCAGGGGAACTGATCACTCTTGTCAAGATCAGTTGTCCTTCCAGATCTCTGGATCCCATCTGGAAACGGGCAGCCCTATTAACACTGACCCGAGAACTCAGTGGAGCCTCAGGATGCAGAGGCCGTCTATCTTTGAAGCAAGGATGTGGGCGCAATAACAGGGCCTGTGTTGAGGCCAAGGGCGTCGTTGCCCTCGTGCCTGGCTTGAGGTCTTCCCGGATGCTTCTGCTGGCAGAAATTCAGCAGGAGGAAGAGTTGCCTGAGCTAGCAGAGCACTATCCTCCTCCATAAGAGCTATTTTCCAGCAAGTGCCCAGGGCCGGGCTTGTGGTGCCGATGGGTGCCAAGTCAGAGAACGGTAATTACGGCAGCTGGCATGGCTACCCTCGTGACGGCTCCACGCGCCAAGTCCTCCAGAAGTCACCCTCCCAGGGCATGGGCCTGTTTGCCAGCCAGGAAGCCACGGAAGAAGGGCACCGTGACTCAGTTGTCAGCACTTGACCCGGTTTCAGGGTCAGGCCGCAGAGCCAGAGGATTAATGACTGAAGATTATAGTTATTGATGAAGGAGGAATTTCCTGCTCCTGCTACTTCCTCCTCCTGGAAAAATGGCAAATGACAAGTTGTGCCCAGGACCTTTAAATCCCAGACTGCATGGGCCCTGGTGGGCTGCAGTTGCCAAGCTTGGGGTGGGGGGTGGGTGTCTGGAGATCTGGAAGGACAACGGGCCACTCAACTGCAGAGATCGCCTGCCCTGCAGCAAATGGCTGGGCCAATGGATCTTGCTGGGCCTCTGCCCACCCCCCAGCCCTCCCAGGTCCTCCCCCGGAATCTCCAAGAATTTTCCCACCCAGAATTGGCTTCCCTCCGTCTAGCTAGCCCTTGTTTGCGAGCAGAAACACAACAGAATACATTGTTTTGGCATTATTTTATCTCTGATGATGGTTTTATGAATTTGGTTGCCAACTCTGGGCTGGGGAAAAACTTGGGAATTTTCGGGGGAGGTTGGGAAGGGAAGGACCTCAGTGGGTCTCATGCCCTAGAGTCCACTTTCAAAAGCAGCCCTTTTCTCCAGAGGAACTGATCTCTGTAAGCTGAGACCACCTGGAATTCCTTGAGATCTCCAGGCCCCAGATAGAAACTGGCAACCTGGTTTATTCTTTTCATTTTAAATGGCTTTGCCTTGTGTACTTTTTTACACCCTGCCTTTACAAAAAACTGGCTTGGCACATTTTCATTGCCACATTTTTATTTGATCTGCTTTTATTTCTTTATATCCTACCAGTTCGGCTTATTTTATTGTCTTGGACAGGTTTTGTTTTAGTCACCGCCTGCCTAAGACGGGTCCAGAGAGGGAGTGTATCAGTTCCTTAAACAAAGGAATATGTAAGACTTCTCCAGCAGAATATCTGTTTGTCCCATGGCAGATATAGAGGAGATGAAATCCCAAGGAGATAAAATGCAGCAAATGCTTGACAGCTCATTCCTTCTCTTCCCACTGGACAAAGCTCCACATGTCCCTAGGGCTGTCCCTGCCTTTCTCCTAGCCTGACTTACACCTTTTGGTGAACGTTTTATTCTCAACAGTTTGTGTTCCAGCAATTAGAATGTTTGTGGTCATTCCATGAGACGACCTTATCAACATCCCAAGTTTTCTGCTTGTATGATGCCTGATGAAGGCAGGCCTTCCAAGAACTGGATCTTTTCTATTTATTTATTTTATTTATTTTTGAATTTATACCCCACCTTTCTTGACAAAGTTGCCTTGTTAGGTCAAAGTCAATTGCAGAACTGTTTTCCCAAGCAATCTCCCCCTCTCCCCAGCTGCTGTTCCATTTTAAAGCACGGGTGTTGGGCTAGGGCTCAAGAAAAGTCCTGAGTTTGAATTCTGATCACGTGAACGCATGGAAGCTGCCTTATGCTGCCAGATCTAAATCCTTCGAGACAAACCAACAAGGTTTTCGAGAGCTTTCAAGCATCAAAGCTTCCTTTGATTAAGGTCTCTGACAAAGGGAACTTTGTGTCTAAAGTGTTTTATTTCACCATTTAAGGCCTTGGTTATAACTGATCCGGGAGCCTAATCTTACGGATTGATTTGCTGTATTTTGGGATGTTCTTGCCCTGACTCTCACCCGTACCCAAAATCTGTTCTTGGGCCTCCTGATCACTAAGCAATGTTATCTCAGTCTGGGCCACCCTTTTCTTTCAGGGGAACAGTGTAGAGAAATTGTTTTCCTTATGCCCCTTTTAGGAATGTAGGAAGTAGGGTTGTGTGTAGCGGTGTCCGAATCGGCCGTTCCAGGCCAACGCAGCCTGTGCCATGCCGTGTGGGGGGGGGAGGTGCGGGCGGTACACACCAGTGCCTGCGCCTCCCCCCCCCCCATGGTGCAGCGCTGGCTGCATTGGCCTGGAACGGCCGATTCGGACATCACTGCGCATAACCCTCGTAGGAAGTACTCAAAACAGGGTTGAGCAAATTGTGTTGGAGAATGGAATTGAGGAATAATTTCCAAAATACCAGATGGAGAAGAAGAAGAAGAAGCAATAGCTGTTTTTTTGTACCCTGGTTTTCACTACCTGAAGGCGTCTCAAAACAGCTTAGAAATGCCTTCTCTTCCTCATCCCACAACAGACAACCTGTGAGGTGGGTGGAGGCTGAGAGAACTCTAAGAGAACCGTGACTGGCCCAAGGTCACCCAGCTGGCTGTGTAAGAAGAACCTGAGTCTCCAGATTAGAGGCCACAACACCAAGCTGGCTTACATGTCTTTTGGAGGGGCGGGAAGATCCGACACGCGTCCAAAAGTGCAAGAACCAGTGCTTTCCCATCCCTCAGGGACCTTAGAGGAGCAGTTCCCCAGAAGTCTCAGGTGAGCAGAGGGGGGTAGAAGGATACCAGTGGTTGGAGCCCTGTGGCAGAGAGCAGCAGGAGGAGGAGACCCCTTGGTGGATGCATCAATTTCAGAGATCTGTTGGCAGAGTCCGAGGGGTGCAGGGGTGGACAAATTGTGGCAGGAGCTCATGGGAATTGTAGTCCATGGACATCTGGAGGGCCACAGTTTGCCCACCCCTGGACTAGGAAGACCTGGCTGCTTTACATGGATGGAGAGATTATAGAAGAAGTCCTTTCCGTGCATTGTTCTGTGGGCTTGGATCGTAAACCTGGTGAGGGGGGGGAGAGGAGTGACATCGCGGCTGGCTAAGCTGGCCCTGTCCCTGGTCAGAAGAGCCCTCGGGGCCACTGGGTCCCTGGAGCTGGCTCAAACAAGCGCTCCCCAGGGCCAGGGCCGGAGGGACAGCTGCTAAGGGCTGGTAGCTTCTGCTCCGCCGCCCTCCGGATGCATCACCTAAGAAGCCAGCATTCCCAACCTGCCCCTGCCGCCTTGTGGCACCTCATCCCCCCCCCCCCCGCCCCCAAAGCTGCCCTGCCTGCCTGGCGCTGCAGAGAAGGGGCAGGAGCGGCATCCCAGGCCCCAGCGGCCCATGCCCACGCAGTTATGGGGAAGGCTGTGCAGGCAGCGAGGGTGGCTGGCCCGCAGCCAGAAATGGTTTTTTTTTGGGGGGGGGGGCTTTTTTTGTTTACTGTGATGTGGTTATATATCCTCCCCCCCAGGTGAAAGGGCTTTGTCAAGCAGAGCACAGCCACACCACTCCCTGCTGAACACACCCACCTATCCCAGTGGTCTGCAGAGGAGAGGCCGGCCAATGCGCTGCCCCTCCTACAGCAGAAGGCTGATTTGGACAGGGCTTGTTGGGGGGGGCAGCACCCCCCTCAGCCCCCCCATACATGCCTGTTTGGCTGGAAAGACACACAGTCAGGTGGGGCAAGAAAGAGGGGTTGAGGGTGGAGCCAGCTTGGTGTAGTGGTTAGGAGAGCTGACTTGTCATCTGGTGAGCCGGGTTTGATTCCCTGCTCTTCCACATGCAGCCAGCTGGGTGGTCTTGGGCTAGTCACAGTTCTGTTAGAGCTCTTCTCACGTAGCAGGGCTCTCTCAGCCTCACCTCTGTCACAGGTTGTGGGGAGAGGAAAGGGAAGGTGACTGAAAGCCATTTTGAGACGCCTTCTGGTAGGGAAAGCAGCGTCTAAGCACCAAGTCTTGTTCTTCTAAAGATGAGCACCAGAGTGCCCCCGACCCTGGGACTGGCCCTGCAGGGTTCTGCTCAGTTCAGACATGGGTGGCACCATCACCCAGTAGGGCCGTTATGACCAATCGGACCCTTTGAATGCTGTCGTGGCGGCGGGGGACAGTCACACTTTAAGCATGCCAAACGAGCATCCCCCGAACATATTGCACCAGATTATCCCCCTGCAATTGCCCATCCATCCATCCCCTCCAGTGGGGATCCCCATGGGGTCAGAGAAAGGGTCATGTATGTGTCCTGGGAGAGAGTCAGGCCCCAGCAGAGGCAAGCGTGCGCCTACGGGGGAAAGGCGCTGGTTGCTGTTTCACAGCTTCTTCCCTGCCATGCGCTTTCAGGAAAGGTCTGTCAGGGACACAGAGAGCAGGAAAATGCCCACCTTTCCTCACACAAGGAAAGGACTGAAGCTTCTCTGGTGGGTAAAATTCACCACAGAATTTCTGTCTGTCCCATGTTGTACCTGGAGGGGGTGGGAGACGTCCCCTCCCCACAGTGATGACAGTCCTGCTCCCACCGTGGTGACAAACTCTGCTAGACCCGATGGTGGCTTCCCCCCCCTCCCCATAGGGCTGAGCACTCAGACTCCCTTCACACCACTAGCAAAGGGATGGAGGAGAGGCCTGGACTTCCCCCCCCTTGAGGGGTAAGATTATTTCCCCCCCAGCCCTCCAAAGAGGAGTTTGGTGGAAGGGCTAGAATCCTCTCTGGCCTAGTAATACCTCAAAACACTTTGAGCCCAGAGCCCCCCTCCGTCTCCACAGCATTCACGGCCCATGTACGGGGTCTATGCGTGGAGGTCGTTGTTACAAAGCTACGCAGGGATGGATCGGCTCTTGCCACACCGTAGGATAAATGGGGGCATTCAAGTTTTGGGATCCCCCCCTCTTTTCCGCACCATGGCTGGAATCCCACTGACCCATCTCAGAGCGTATGAGAAGAAGCCAGTATGGCAAGGAGGCCGGGCTCTTAACAGACCCTGCTTCCTACACCTGAGATCTTGGGAGTGTAAGGAGGCAAAATCTTATTTTTTACATAGGAAGAAAATGTAAACTCCCTGTTCCTCCACCCCAAAAGAAACTCAACACACACTGAGCTGGACCACTGAGGGCAGTATAGAAATTAAATAAATAATAATCACATGCTCAAAAATGTTGCTAGCTATGGAATGTCAAAGGAGTAGGGAGGGAGGGGAGCAAGGAAACTCAGCTGCTTATGCTCCCCCTCCCAATTTTTTACAGTGTCTGGAAGGCAGGGATTAAACTGGAAGCAACTGGACCTGTTCAAGATATAATGTACTTTGAAGGGTTTTGATAAGGGGGACCATATAGGACCAGAGGAATAGTACTTTCTCCACAAACCTTCTCCCTCCTGGTGGACGGGCAGCTCCCTGCCAAGTCCTCAGAGTTCAATGGTTCTGTGTGTGCTACAAGAGGAATTTCACAGTGCTCCTGGACTCTTGCTTTTCTCTGCTGCTACAGATGGACTAACACAGCTGCCCATCTTGAAGAAGCGAGCAGGGACTCCCGAAAACCCATCCTCTGCCCCGAATTTGCCTTTGCCCTTCAGGTTCTGCTGAACTCTTGCTCTTTTCTCCTGCCTCAGGCAGACTAACAGGGCTGACCATCTAGATCTACCTCAAATGCGGTTAGGACTCTAATAAGCTAAATAATTGACCCTTGGCTGCCCTTTAAAATGGTGTAACTGATAAATCTGTCTGCTTTAGGGCCTCAAAAGGACCAGGTCAGCTATGAACCGAGGGTCATTCAGCTGGTCTGTCAGTTCACCTCTCCCACACTCCCGTCTCTGTCTCTGTCTCTGTCTCTCTCTCTCACACACACACACACACACACACACACACACACACACACACGAGAACGTACATGCCAAGAGGCCGGCTCCTAAGTAACAAGCAGCTGCCTGTATCCCTTTGCATTTGCCTCTGAGCGTCTGGCAGAGGCCCCCTCTTCCTGGCCGGAGAGGTAAACAGACTTACCCGCGGTCACATCCGAGGCCGCCCAGCCCTTCTCAGAGCCTCGGTTCCTTATCCACCCACCGTGGCCTCAGTGCCCACCTCATCTGGTCCTCAGGCGCAGGACTGTGACAGGGAAGCGCTGCGCCTTCCCTCCCGTCGCACTCTTCACTGTCGCTCCTCACAGGAAGGCAGGTGTTTGGGGAACATTCCGGCCCTGACACCTCCACCCGTAGGCCAGGTGCTGAGGGATCAGAGGAACTCCAAACCTTCCCTGACCTGTTTGCTCAGTCTGAGTTGTGAAAAGGAGATGCATGCTGTGGAGGCGGACTAAAATTGCCGCCTCAGTCCCGGCCAGATATGAAATGTGAGGTATTTCTGAGGGAGCTTCCCCGGCCAGATTTTGTAATTAATTCCCATGTTATATTGGGTTTTTTAAACTTTTTGTTGTTGTTTTCATTGGGCTTTTCTAAATCTTGACAAACGGGCACACTTGTCTCAAGACAGATCCATGCACGTGTGATGTGGGCGTGAACCATGGGATGCCAGTATAGATTAGGGTGCAGAATTCCCAACATGCATTGTGCATCTGGATGTTGTCAAACAAACTGGGCTCATTAGATGTACCTTTCAGTGTAGATCTCAACTTGGGATGGCCAATGGTTACACGTGCTGCATCCATCCATCCATCCATCCATCCATCCATCCATCCATCCATCCATCCATCCATCCATCCATCCATCCATCCATCCAACCCTAACCTACCTACCTTCCTACCTACTTATTATATTTGTTTACTGCCCTCCCCTGAGGCTCAGGGTGGGTCACATAAAACGTAAACAATACACTGAACTTGTTCTACAACAGAACAAATATAATACAGTACAACAGTGGTAATAACAAAAACAATAACAGATAACAGTTTATCAAAGTAATGATCAACAGGTCCATGGTTGAGTTCGGGTACATGGATTGCTGGGGGGGGGGGGGTCAGGGGCCCAGTGGTGTTGCAGATTTTGTTCGGCCTCAGCCAAATGCCTGTCGGAAGAACTCCCTTACGCAGGCCCTGCGGAACTGTTTTAGTTCCATCAGGGCCCTGATCTCCTCTGCGAGATAACTTCATGTGTTAAAGTAAATCAAGAAGAGTAGCTCTGTTTGTCTGTAACAGGAATAAAGAGCAAGACTCCAGGATGACCTTCAAGACTAATAGTATTATTATAATAACATTTTATTTATAGCTCACCCTTCCCTGGGGGCTTAGCGCAAGTAACAACATATTTAACAACAACATCTCCCCAGCATTGTTGTTATTCTTGTTGTGTTGTAATTGTTACTGACAGATTGTGATGTTCTGTTGAAAATTGTATAATGTTATAGATTGTTCCATGTTCCATGTAAATGTATGCAGTGTTCCATGTAAACCACCCAAAGCCGTAATAGAATGGACAGTATAAAAAAATCAAATAAATAAATAAAATTAAATTAAACAATAAAAAAGAATTATGGGCCATTTCCACATGGAGGGGTAAAATGTGAGTGGCTTCCTGCTGGCAAACACGGATGGTAAATCTCAAAAAGGATCTAGGAGGCTTAGTAGACCATACATTGAACATGAGTCAACAGTGTGACTCGGTGGCTAAAAAGGCAAATGGGATTTTGGGCTGTATCAAATGGAGTATCGTGTCCAGATCACAGGAGGTGATGGTACTACTTTACTCTGCTCTGGTTCAGCCTCACTTGGAGTACTGTGTTCAGTTTTGGGCACCCCAGTTGAGGAGAGATGTAGAGAAACTGGAGTGTGTCCAGAGGAGGGCAACAAAGATGGTGAGGGGTTTAGAGACCAAGACGTATGAAGAAAGGTTGGGGGAGCTTGGTCTGTTTAGCCTGGAGAGGAGACGACTGAAAGGAGATTTGATAACCATCTTCAAGTATTTAAAAGGGTGCCATATAGAGGATGGAGCAGAGTTGTTCTCTCTTGGCCCAGAGGTACAGACCAGAACCAATGGAATGAAATTAATTCAAAAGAAATTCCATCTAAACCTCCGGAAGAAGTTCCTGACAGTTAGAGTGGTTCCTCAGTGGAACAGGCTTCCTCGGGAGGTGGTGGGTTCTCCATCTTTGGAAATTTTTAAACAGAGGCTAGATAACCATCTGACGGAGAGGATGATTCTGTGAAGGCTTAAGGGGGTGGCAGGTCACAATGGATGCGCGATTGGGTTTTGAGTGTCCTGCATAGTGCAGGGGTTGGACTAAATGACTAGAATAATATTATTCTATGATTCTATGATTCACACACACCCCTTCCCCACCACCAGAAGACACAAATGGGACTGTTTTTGCTTGCCCCAGTTGTGAGAAGGCTGGACAGGTAGCTGAGGCCCAAAAAGGCATTTTACGCTAATGGTAGGCTTAAAAACAAAGCGCACACATGGCTGAATAATCAGGAGAAAGCTGCTCGATCACCCCCACCCCGCCCTTCCCAGCTCATTTCCCACCTCCAGAAAGCAAAAACGGGGCTGTGTTTTGCCTGCCTGATCCCAAGAAGACCGTGAACACTTTAAAGAAGATTTTATTTCACCTTGGATAGTTTAGGATTGCGGTCGCACTGCAACACGGACTGTGCCATTTAAAAGAAAAATTACTCAAAGCAGGAAATGTAGAGGGGAGGGCAGGACAAAGCTGCTGAGACTATGGCGCGTTTCCCCCTCTATGTGGTCCTATCCCTGGTTAGAATCATAGAATCCTAGAGTTGGAAGGGGCCATACAGGCCATCTAGTCCAACCCCCTGCTCAACGCAGGATCAGCCCTAAGCATCCTCACTTGTTGCTCACCAGTGGCTCGCGTGATTGAGGGTGGTAAATCCAGTTTTCTGGATTCTCAAAATTGCAATTTAAAAATGGCCAAATCGCGGCCCAGCTACTGAACAGCCTCAGGATGTTGGCAACATCAAGTGGAGGGGGTTGAATATGCCGGCAACATGTAAAAGCTGTCCAGGGACATATTCCTCATGCAGAAATGGCCATAGATATGGAAGGGGCCTCTAGCATCATCAAGTCCAACCCCCTTCACAATGCAGGACATTCACAACTATTTGCCCACCCACATGCCCAGATGATGCCCCCCCAAAATAAACAAACAAACAAACAAACAAACAAACAAACAAACAAGAAATCCTGGCCAATCTGGCCTGGAAGAAATTCGCCTCCTGACCCCAAAGTGGTGATCAGCATTTCTCTGGGCCTGCAAGAAATCTATCTATCTATCTATCTATCTATCTATCTATCTATCTATCTATCTATCTATCTATCTATCTATCTATCTATCTATCTATCTATCTATCTATCTATCTATCTATCTATCTATCTATCTATCTATCTATCTATCTATCTATCTATCTATCTATCTATCTATCTATCTATCTATCTATCTATCTATCTATCTATCTATCTATTTACCACTAGAGGCACATCCCTTCCTGCCCACCCACTCACAATCTGCCTAGGTTCACAGAATCAGCCTCTCTGTCAGATGGCTATCCAGCCTTTGCTTTAAAACTTCCAGAGAAGGAGAATCCACCACCTCCAGAGGAAGCCTGCTCCACTGATGAATTTCTATAACCTGGCAGGGACCTATCCCAGATATTTAGCTGAAAATTCTTTTGAATTAATTTTAACATATTGGTTCTGGTCTGACTTTCTGGCATCAAGGATCATACCAAGGTTTCTGGCAGAGTGTGCTACTACAAGACGCACTCCATCCAGGTTGGGCAAGCACACTTCCTTGCTTGGTCCCTTCCTACCCAACCACAGGACCTCCATCTTTGAAGGGTTGAGCTTCAGACAGCTCTGCTTGAGCCACCTTATCACTGCTTCCAGGCATCTGGCTAAGGATTCTGGGGGAGAATCAGGGCGGTCGTCCATCAGAAGGAAGAGCTGGGTGTCATCTGCATATTGTTGACAACCCAGCCCAAACCTCCCTACCAGCTGAGCAAGAGGGCGCATGAAGGCGTTAAATAAAATAGGAGAGAGGACTGCTCCCTGTGAGCTAATGGTGGTTGGATCACAGAATCACAGAATCATAGAGTTGGAAGGGGTCATACAGGCCATCTAGTCCAACCCCCTGCTCAACGCAGGATTAGCCCTAAGCATCCTAAATCATCCAAGAAAAGTGTGTATCCAACCTTTGCTTGAAGACTTCCAGTGAGGGGGAGCTCACCACCTCCTTAGGCAGCCTATTCCACTGCTGAACTACTCTGACTGTGAAAAACTTTTTCCTGATATCTAGCCTATATCATTGTACTTGCAGTTTAAACCCATTACTGCGCCTCCTTTCCTCTGCAGCCAATGGGAATAGCATCCTGTCCTCCTCCAAGTGACAATCTTTCAAATACTTACAGAGGGCTATCGTGTCCCCTCTCAACCTCCTTTTCTCCAGGCTGAACATTTCCAAGTCCCTCAACCTATCTTCATAGGGCTTGGTCCCTTGGCCCCAGATCATCTTCGTCGCTCTCCTCTGTACCCTTTCAATTTTATCTACGTCCTTCTTGAAGTGAGGCCTCCAGAACTGCACACAGTACTCCAGGTGTCGTCTGACCAGTGCCGTATACAATGGGACTATGACATCTTGTGATTTTGATGTGATGCCCCTGTTGATATAGCCCAAAATGGCATTTGCCTTTTTTACTGCTGCATCACACTGCCTGCTCATGTTTAGTTTACAATCTGTAAGTACCCCAAGGTCTCGTTCACACACAGTGTTACCTAGAAGCGTATCCCCCATCCAGTAGGCATGCTTTTCATTTTTCTGACCCAGATGCAGAACTTTACACTTATCTTTATTAAATTGCATCTTGTTCTCATTTGCCCATTTTTCCATTGTGTTCAGATCTCATTGAACTCTGTCTCTATCTTCCGGAGTATTTGCCAGTCCTCCCAATTTGGTGTCATCTGCAAACTTGATGAGTAGTCCCTCCACCCTCTCATCTAGTCTAGATCCTTAATAAATATCTTAAAAAGTACCGGGCCGAGCACCGAGCCCTGAGGTACCCCGCTACTCACCTCCCTCCAATCTGGTGAAACTCCTTTGATAACAACTCTTTGAGTGCGGTTCTCTAACCAATTCCCTATCCACCTAACTATCTCAAAATCCAGATTGCAGTCCTTCAATTTATCCATCAGAACATCATGGGGAACCTTATCAAAAGCTTTACTAAAATCCAAGTAAACAACATCAACCGAATTTCCACGATCCAGCAAACCTGTTACTTGGTCAAAAAAGGAAACCAGGTTGGTTACTCTCTGGATTCTCTTCTATTGCCATCCTCTGTTCATGACCCCAGAGAAAGGAGATCAGGCATTTAAGGGCTGTCCTCTGTATCCCGGTGTTGGCAAGGCAGTAAGCTAGGAGCTCATGATCTACTGTGTCACATGCTACAGACACTACAAACGCTGACCCACCTTGGTCCAGCTGGAGATGGAGGTCATCTGTCAGGGCGACTAGTGCTGTCTCTACCCCATGGCCAGGCTGACTGAAGCCTGACTGAAATGGGTGAAGGGCTGAAGTTTCCTCCAGGAATGCTGAAATTTGGTCTGCAGCAGCCCTTTCAACTAACTTCCCCAAAAATGCTAGATGCAAGATGGGGCTGTAGCTGTCATGCTCCTGCGGATCCAGGGATGGTTTTTTGAGCAATGAGCATACCACTACCTCTTTTAGTCTTTCCAGTAATTCTCCCGTTGAAAGGGAGGGGTTATTTCCTGGAGGGGGGCACCTATTCTTATGTCTGTTGTCTTTTAGGAGCTATGATGGACATGGGTCTAGTGGGCAAGTGGTTGGCCTCGCTGCTGTTAGCATCCTGTCCATTTCAGCTAATGAGAGTCATCTGAAGTAACTCAGTGTTCTCTCCAAGGACAACCAAGGGGCCTCTAGTTCACTTTCTGTGTCCAAAGCTGAAGGGAGGTCACAGCAGAGAGCTGACATTTTGTCCACCAAATGACTCGGAAATGCCTCACAGCTAATGTCCAATTGGCTGCTGTTTTGGCGTCCTTCAGCGAGGTCAGTGAAGGACTGGAATACCCTGAATAGTTGTGCTGGGCGTGAGAGCACAGATGCTAGTCGAGTAAAATATGCAATTCAATGAGTTAACTGACATCTCATAGGCTCTTAACTGAATTCTATAAGATGTTCTCGATTCTTCATCATGAAGAATCGCTCTAGTCATCTCACTCCCACTTCTTCCTGCGGAACTCCTCAGTATATCAGGGGGCCCACTTGAAACGGGGGCGGAGAGGACGTCTGGGAGCTCTCATTGATGGCGGCCAGCATTCTGTCATTCCAGTCACTGACCAGTCCATCCAGAGAAATACCGGGAGGCATAGGGTCCCGCACAACATTCAGGAATCCCATTGAATCCATAAGTCTCTGCAGGCAAGCTGAAATTTGCTCGGTGCCGAATTGAAGGGGAGGTGGCAGTCTTAGCTGGGTCTTCAGAGCATAGTTGACACCATTTTTGGCCCAACGACAGACCAAAATTGCTGGCAGGGGATGAGGTTTTGGGAGTCGTTGCTCACTTCAAGATGGGCAGCTGTGTTAGTCTGTCTGTAGCAGGAGAAAAGAGCCACAGTCCAGGAGTGGAGGAAGTGAATGCTCCTGCCCTGCCGGGAGTCATCTCCTTGATTCACTCACTGGCAGCCAAATATTTCCAAAGCTTGATCTTGCTCAGGCCTACCAGGCAGTTATCGCTGAAGCACAGAACCTTGGCATTCTGGGAGAGAAGACATCAATCTAGCACCAGCACAGCTCCAGAAATCTTCCAAAATCTCATTGCCTTTTGCCATACTGAAAGCAGATCCCCCTTAGGAACAGAATTTTGCATAAAAGGTAAAGGTAAAAGTATCCCCTGTGCAAGCTCCGGGTCATGTCTGACCCTCGGGGTGACGCCCTCCAGCGTTTTCTTGGCAGACTCAATACGGGGTGGTTTGCCACTGCCTTCCCCAGTCATTACCGTTTACCCCCCAGCAATCAAGCTGGGTGCTCATTTTACCAACCTCGGAAGGATGGAAGGCTGAGCCAACCTTGAGCCGGCTGCTGGGTTGAACTCCCAGCCTCATGGACAGACAGCTTCAGACAGCATTTCTGCTGCCTTACCACCCTGCGCCACCAGAGGCTTGAATAAAGAGGCTTGCATAATTTTGCATAATGGTTTGTAAATCTCTTCCATGACATCCCTTTTGAGAAATTTGAGTTTACTCTTTGAAACATACTCCAAGATCCATTCGAATTCTTGTGAGGCCTTTGCCACTGAGGAAAATACTTCTGGTTGTTATTGGACGGCGCTTTGGTGGAGACTACAAATAAATTAGAAATAAGACAAAAAATGTACTCTATTTAGTTCTTGTTCAGGATTTTTTGTGATTCCCCACCTGGTGGTTAGCAACTCTAGATGAAGCGAGGGATGATTCACAGAAGCAAGTCCTGAAATCAAGTTATGCTGCTGTTCCCATCCTGTTTTGCTTTGATGCTGTGGACTCACCTTGCCGGCGGTTAGCTGGCCCCTGATGTGGTTTCTGTGGCCTTCCTCTGAATCCAGCTCCTCCAAGCAAAGCTTGGGCTCCCTTATAGTGCAGCTGCCTTTAAGTTCCGAAGGATACTTGCATGTGGACAGAAGGCATTTGGGTCCCTGCTAGGGTTGGGCGCTTTGGCACACAAAGTGGCTCATCTCTCCCGGTGCAGCCAGTGCCGCACCACAGGGGGGGAGGGGAGGTGTGGGCGTCAGCACACTGGCGGGTGCACACATGCAGGCGCTGACATCCGCGCCTCCCCTCCCCCCCTGTTGCGCGGCGCTGGCTGCACCGGGAGAGACAAGCCACTTTGGGCACTGAAGCCCCCAACCCTAGTCCCTGCAGTGCACACTTGCTGGACACCACTGGGATCCGGGGGAATAACATGGTTCCCAATCTTTTAATTCCAGTTGAATTCATGAGGAGGAAACTCATCCACAGGTTCTGACAGCCAAATTACGTACTGTTTTTGAGGGTGAGGGTCATAGATTTTGAGAATGATTCATTACCTGTTTGGAAGGTCACAGTGGGAAGTCATCTGGAGTTCTGGCTCCTGATGGCACCTGGGTTTTGGCCACCATATGACACAACTAATAATTTATTAATTGCCACAGGAAGTGGTGGCAGCTACAGGCATGGGCAGCTTCAAGAGGGAACTGGAGAAACATCTGGAGCAATGGTTCATCAGTGGCTGCTCACCACAAGTTCTAGCTGGAACACTCTGGCCCATTCCGCACAAGGACCAATGTTGCCAATTGGTTCCTGAAAGCGGAAATGCTATTTTTAATAGTGCAATTTGGCGTTATGCATACCTGCCTTTGTAGTGGTATACAGTAGTGTTTCAATCATTTCCCACAGGTTTCCGGTCTCGCAAAATCTGCTATCCAGGAAGCTACTTTTTCTGTGCTTTGTCCCACCCCTGGCTGTCAATCAAACGAACAGCCAATGGGCAGCTGTTATCATGCTCCCGAAAAGCCCCTTTCCCTTTAAGAACAGAGTTAAAAAAAAAACACACACATGTTGCAACGAATATGCCTTGATTCCTCTTAACATTGAGACCCATCTAGCTGGTGTGGGAGCTGGTGAGTCATCATTACCACGCTCCCCCAAGTGAAAAAAAAATCCCCCCCCCCCGTGCATGGGCGCGATTTTTGGCCAAAAATAAAGTGAACTTGCAAACGGGGCTGTGTTGTGCTTGGTGACTCAAGGGGAGCTTTAAAGCAGCTCTGTGGAGGGACTGTAGCCAGAGAAGCCTCGCCTGGGTGAATGAAGGCTTGCCCATTCGTTGCTTTTAGCTCGCTCCAAGAAAAAAAAATGGCGATCACTTCCCCGGAAGTTCGGAGGAGAGAGCCATGGGGAGGGGCTTGGCTGGAACCGCAACAATGGGAATGCACAGGTCTTTTTTGCTACTGTTGCAGATTGTTTGCAAGAGTGTAGCGCTTTTCGGAGGGTGAATCCACTTTTCTGGATTTCCCTTTAAGCGCTACAATGAAACGCTTTTTGCGGATCGGTTTCAGGAGTGTGGCAGATTGTGTGCGATATCGTGCATAACTGCAAATTAGTAGCATTTACAATTTGGAAGCCTTTTGCATCATTGAAGTCATGCAGAATGGACATCTGTCTGGGGCAGGGGTCCTCTGTCTTTGGGTGCTTGGGAGGCAACATTAGGAAGGCTTCTGGAGTTTTGGCCTCCTGGGCTGAATCTGCACGGAGCTGGTGGACCTCCTGATGTGCACTGGGTTTGGGCCATTGTGTGACACAGAGAGTTGAACTAGATGGGCCCTTGGCCTGATCCAACATGGCTTATGTTCTTATATGGAACTGAGATCCATCACAGGCTCTTAGCCACAAGGTGTAAATGGAAGATTCTGACTGGGGCAGTGATGCTCTGTCTTCTTGGTGCTTGGGGGGTAACAGTGGGAGGGCTTCTGGAGTTCTGGCCTCCTGGGCTGAATCTGCACGGAGCTTTTATTGCAATCCCAGGTCGATTTAGTCTACACAGAATGCGATTTCTGTTTTGATTTTGGGGATTTAATTTTTTCATCTGCAACAAGCAGGATTGATCCAGAGTGATCCTACCTTTTCCCCGCGATTTCCTAGAGTGGATATAACCCTCGATATTTGAAAAATCATCATGAGAAAGCCTGCAGCTCTCTGCTTTTCCCCGAACTAACTTGTTGCTGAGCCTCCAACATTGTACCAAAGCTCTGATTGGCCAGGGCGTCCGTTCAAAGGCTTCCTGGTTGCAAAACTTTCCTCCCGAGATTTATTTTTTCTCTTTGTTTCCCTCTGGAATCTGTTTTAAAGTGACTGTGCTCCAGAACCAGCAGAGATTTGCCTTGTTCTCTGAGAGGCTGCTCCTGCTGGCTGGCTGACTGCTCGGCTCCCCCACCCCCCACTTGTTAGAGAAAGAGCCTTGTGCTGCACTAGGCTTCTCCACCAGCAGTCAAAAGAGGAGAAATAAAACCCTCCCCACTCTCAGCTTCCCAAATGAAGTGCAGAACGCTTTCTGTTTCAAGTTGGGAGAAAGTAATGAGGAAGACCCGGGTTCAAATCAATCTGAATTCAACAGGATTGCTTTTATGGAGCAGAGGTTCAAAGTTTAGGGGAGTGGGGCCTGTGGGGAATGGAGCTGAGGAGGGACCTCAGCAGGATACAATGCCATAGAGTAAGGGATGTGCACTTTGGCTCAGTTTGGCCGCCTCGGGCTTCGGTCATCGCCAAGGCAGCCGAACTGAGCCGAACTGAGCCGAAGCACACATCCCTACATAGTCCACCTCCAAAGCAGCCATTTTCTTCAGGCAAACTGAGCTCTATTTTCTGAAGATCAGTCATAATAGCAGGAGATATCCAGAACCCACTTGGCGGTTGGAAACCCTCTAAAAACCAGGATAGCTCAGACCAGCCTGGTCTCATCAGATCTGGAAAGCTAAGCAGATTAGTCCCTGGATGGGAGACCACCAATGAAGTCCAGGGAGGCAGACCATGACAAACCGCCACTGAATCCCTCTTGCCTTCTGAAATTCCACGTGTTGCCATAACATCGCTACGATTTGAAGACTCCTCTTCCATCTCCACCAAAGATATTTTGCCCAGTGGTACCTTATAACTTAACGTGTTTTTATTGCTCAGTATTTTGCTCTACGTCAGCAGAGCTGCCACAGGAGAAGAAACCCAGAGTCCCGATTTCAAAATCACCCCTCCCCCCCCCCAGCTCTGGGGCAAAAGGGAGCTGTTTGGAACTCTGGAGTTTTGCCGTGCTTGGAAATTTAGTTCTTTCCTTCACTTGTGTAACTATTGCTGTGGGGCACATGACCACAGAACTGTGCAGGAGGCCGGGGGGGGGGGGTGGCGGCCACTGTGCCGCTTTAGCAGCTAAAGCGGTCAATAAGGACCAGCTATGCGGTGGCTGAATTATCATTAAAAGCAGAGCTGTCCAGAAGGAAATGATTCTTCCTTCCTTCTTTCTGAGCATAATCAGTTGTGTATCAAAGCATGCAAATTGGCACATGTTACAGGAAGCTGCCTCAGGCACTGGGCACAGCCTCTTACAACATCTAAGGCAAGGGTGGCTAAAACTGTGGCACTCCAGATGTCAACAGACTACAATTCCCATGAGCCCTGCCAGTGTTGGCAGGGGCTCATGGGAATTGTAGTCCATGGATATCGGGAGAGCCACAGTTTGGCCACCCTTGATCTTGATGTCTTAGCATTGCTGCTTTCTCTCGCGATATATACAGTTTTTAATCCCAAGTGTCTAATTCTTTTTTGACCCCAGAATGGTGGTTTTGCACTTTGGGCCTCTTTGAGAGAACAGAAAGGAGGGAATGGAGGATGCCAGCAACCTGCCTCTTTGTTAAAGCACTGATCCTGCGTTGAGCAGGGGTTTGGACTAGATGGCCTGTATGGCCCCTTCCAACTCTATGATTCTATGATTCTATGATTCACTCTGTATTCACTCTGAAAGCAGTTAGAATCATAGAATAGAATCATAGAATCATAGAGTTGGAAGGGGCCATACAGGCCATCTAGTCCAACCCCCTGCTCAACGCAGGATTAGCCCTAAGCATCCTAAAGCATCCAAGAAAAGTGTGTATCCAACCTTTGCTTGAAGACTTCCAGTGAGGGGGAGCTCACCACCTCCTTAGGCAGCCTATTCCACTGCTGAACTACTCTGACTGTGAAAAACATTTTCCTGATATCTAGCCTATATCGTTGTACTTGAAGTTTAAACCCATTACTGCGTGTCCTCTCCTCTGCAGCCAACGGAAACAGCATCCTGCCCTCCTCCTAGTGACAACCTTTCAGATACTTAAAGAGGGCTATCATGTCCCCTCTCAGCCTCCTTTTCTCCATGCTGAACATTCCCAAGTCCCTCAACCTATCTTCATAGGGCTTGGTCCCTTGGTCCCAGATCATCTTTGTCGCTCTCCTCTGTACCCTTTCAATTTTATCTACGTCCTTCTTGAAGTGAGGCCTCCAGAACTGCACACAGTACTCCAGGTGTGGTCTGACCAGTGCCCTATACAATGGGACTATGACCTCTTGTGATTTTGATGTGATGCCTCTGTTGATACAGACCAAGATGGCATTTGCCTTTTTTACCGCTGCATCACACTGCCTGCTCATGTTTAGTTTACAATCCACAAGTACCCCAAGGTCTCGTTCACACACAGTGCTACCTAGAAGCGTATCCCCCATCCAGTAAGCATGCTTTTCATTTTTCTGACCCAGATGCAGAACTTTACACTTATCTTTATTAAATTGCATCTTGTTCTCATTTGCCCATTTTTCCATTGTGTTCAGATCTCGTTGAACTCTGTCACTATCTTCCGGAGTATTTGCCAGTCCTCCCAATTTGGTGTCATCTGCAAACTTGATGAGTAGTCCCTCCACCCCCTCATCTAGATCATTAATAAATATTTCCCCGATCCAGCAAACCTGTTACTTGGTCAAAAAAAGAAACTAGGTTGGTCTGGCAGGACCTGTTGGAGACATATCCATGCTGACTTCCTTGGATCACCAAATTGTCCTCCAGATGTTTGCAGATCGCTCCCTTTAATATCTGCTCCATTATCTTCCCCACAACAGAGGTCAGACTCACTGGTCTGTAGTTTCCCGGGTCATCCTTCCTCCCTTTTTTGAAGATCAAAATAACGTTTGCTCTTTTCCAGTCCTCCGGGACATCTCCAGTCCTTAAAGAGGTTCCGAAGATGATGGACAAGGGCTGTGCAAGTTCTCTGGAAAGTTCTTTGAGTACTCTCGGGTGCATTTCATCTGGACCAGGGGATTTGAACTCATCAATCGAATTTCCACGATCCAGCAAACCTGTCACTTGGTCAAAAAAGGAAACATAGAATCATAGAAGTTGGAAGGGGCCATACAGGCCATCTAGTCCAACCCCCTGCTCAATGCAGGATCAGCCCTAAGCATCCTAAAGCATCCAAGAAAAGTGTGTTGGTCTGACAGGACCTGTTGGAGACAAATCCATGCTGACTTCCTTGGATCACCAAATTGTCCTTCAGATGTTTGAAGATCGCTCCCTTTTATATCTGCTCCGTTATCTTCCCCACAACAGAGGTCAGACTCACTGGTCTGTAGTTTCCCGGGTCATCCTTCCTCCCTTTTTTGAAGATCGGAATAACGTTTGCTCTGTTCCAGTCCTCCGGGACATCTCCAGTCCTTAAAGAGGTCCCAAAGATGATGGACAAGGGTTGTGCAAGTTCTCTGGCCTGTTGGTCAGTATTAAATCCAGTATGGCTGAACCTCTTGTGGGTTCATCTACCATTTGATAAATGAAACTGTCATCCAGGCAGGTCAGAAACTTGCATGACTGAGGACGCTTCGCAGAGTTAGTTTCCCAGCACATATCTGGGAAATTGAAGTCACCCATGATGACAAGGTCCTGCCGTTTGGATATTTTCTCAAGCTGCTCACAAAGTGCAGCATCCACATCCTCTCGGTCAGGCGGTCGGTAGCAGACACCAACCACCACACTGTTTGTTTTCCCCTCGCTTATTTTCACCCAGATGCTTTCCACTGCAGATATGCTCTCCTTCACTAGCATTTCCTGACAGGCAAGCCCTTTCCTCACATACAGTGCCACTCCTCCACCTCTTCGATCTATTCTGTTTTTTCTGAACAGTTCATATCCATCCACCATTACATTCCAGTCATGAGAATCATTCCACCAAGTTTCTGTGATGCCTACTAGATCATACCTTTCCATCAGCATGAGAAGTTCCAGCTCTTCCTTTTTATTGCCCATGCTTCGGGCGTTAGTATAAAGACATCTGAATCCTTTTACTTTTGGTTCCCTATGAGCTGGCCTTGCCGGTTGGGCTGCCTCCGATCATTTTCCTTCCATACACTCCCTATGTTGATCGTCTCCTTCCCCTAGTGGCTTTAGTTTAAAGCTCTCCTGATGAATCTCCCCAGGTTCCTGCCAAACACATTCTTCCCCAGTTTCGATAAGTGCAGTCCATCAATGCAATGATGCAATGATTCTTGAGCAACTGAACAAGGAACTCTGCAGCCCCAAGGTTCAAGCAGGTAGCGGTGCTGGTTCAGAGCAGCAGAACAAAATGGAGGCACCTTTAAGACCAGAAAAGTTGTATTCAAGGTGGGAGTTTTCATGTGTACAATGCACTTCATCAGACACAATGCACTTCATCAGACCTAATGAACTGATTTTATGGACTTAGGTAGATGGTGAGTGGGTGGGCAGGAAGTGATGTGCCAGTGTTTGTCTCTTGTGGCCCTTCCTTGCATACTGAAGGAATTGCAGATCGCCACTGTGGGATGGTAGGCGAATTCCTTCCAGGCCAGGCTGGATTCTGGAAATTTTTGGTGGGGGGTGGGAATCACTGGGGCATGAAATTGGGATCACTGTATGTGGGCAGCTAGATGTGAGTTCCTGCATTGTGCAAGGTGTTGGACTAGATGACTCTGGAGGTCCCTTCCAACTCCAGGATTCCAAGATTTTAAATGGGAGTTGCCAGTCCATCTTTGTCTATACTTATAAATAAGGCATGAACAATAAATAAACAAGCAGTGTAATGAAAAATGTTCAACAGATTCCAGAATCAAACAGGGATAACCATCTTAGTTTTTGCCATTTGTTTGGGTTAAGGTTCAGGGGAAAATATATGTAGTGAAGGGCACTGAGCTTCTGATTTACTTATTTTTGTTTATTATCAGTTTTTTTATGTTGCCCTTCCCCCAAGGGCTCAGGGTGGATTATGACATGTTAAAACAACTGAACATGATTAAAACCTTAACATTAAAATCCAGTCTATATTTAACGTCGGTGGGAGAAAGGGGGATTGGAATGCTATAATGTCCTTGGCAATGGCCTAACTCAGGGGTAGTCAAACTGCGGCCCTCCAGATGTCCATGGACTACAATTCCCAGGAGCCCCCTGACAGCATTCGCTGGCAGGGGGCTCCTGGGAATTGTAGTCCATGGACATCTGGAGGGCCGCAGTTTGACTACCCCTGGCCTAACTTCTAAGCTTAACTTCTATTAGTTTTAACTTCTGTATTTAAACCTTTATGTTGTACCCTAGTGGTCCCCAACCTTTTTATCACCGGGGACCACTCAACGCTTGACAATTTTAATGAGGCCCGATGCGGGGGTAGTTTACTCCTCTACTCTCAACCACTGCCCTAGCACTCTCTGATCGCTATGGTAATGTTTAAACACCCCTTCAAAATAAGATACAGACACGCCACAACAATGAACATAAGGAACATTTTATTTTCATGGAAATTTTAACTCATGACAGTTAAACTGACAGTTTAACTCATGACAGGGGGGGAGAAGGCGTCCTTCGGGGCCCACCTCCAATTAGTCGAAGGACCACATGTGGTCCGCTGCCCACAGGTTGGGATCGCTATTGTACACTACCCTGGGGCCAGTCTTCTGGACAGGGTGGTAGAGAAATCAAATGGAAGGACGGACAGACAAACGAACGAACGAACGCTGTTGCCTATGTAGGAAGGCCAGATTGCTGAGGGTATTCTGTAGGCCTCAGCCATAGGCCTGCTGGAACAGCTCTGTCTTACAGGCCCTGTAAACCTGTTTTAAGGAGATATGTTATGGGCAGATGCCTCTTTAATGGTGGAAGGCTGAGAGCCAATACTGGAGCCCCTGCTCTTTTGCTTCCCCCACCTTCTCTCGAGCATGGAGGCATCTCTGCATCCTCCTCCTCACTGAATTGAGGTGACTGGCTGTGCAAAGGTATCTCCCCTTCTCTGGCCAGGGTAAAGTTGTTAAGAGTGGCAGCCTCTAATTCAGAGAACTGGTTTGATTCCCTACTCCTCCTCCACAATTTTAAGACGCTTTATTTATTTTGACATTTCTAACCCACTCCTTTCCTCAACTGCAGCCAACAGGATGACCTTGAGCCAGTCCCAGGTCTCTCAGAGCTCTCTCAGCCCCACCTCCCTCCCAGGGTGTCTGTCACAGGCAGAGGAAGGGCAGGGGATTGAAAGCCGCTTTGAGACTCCTTTGGGCTAGTAAAAAGCTCTTCTTCTTCTTCTTCTTCTTGAATTTGGAAGCTGTTAAACATTTTCATCATGCAGTACGTTAATTCGCCGCTCACGCTTGACCTATCAACACGGACTGGTCAATCCTGTTTCATTGTACGTGCCCACGAAAGCCGGAATAAAACTTTGTTGGTCTTAAAGGTGTCGCCGGACTGAGACTTTGTTCGGTTTCCCTGAGGAATATCTCAATTATTTTAAGCTCGGCTGGGTGGCAGAGAGCGGAGGCAAGCGCTGCGTCTGAGAAGAGGCGTCTCCTCCCACCCGGGAGGGCATGCCTCCTACAAGAAGTCTGGTGCGGGCTGCCCTACAGGCCTCTGCAGTCTGACTAAGGAAGGAAGCAGCTCTTCCCCTCCCCCTCCAGAGAGGCCTTTCATCACCTCTGCAAATGTCATTCAGGTTTAATGGATCCATTAACATGAACGCCCTGGGCACGTGGATAGCCTCCCTCGACCCAGGCAAAGATCCAGCGAGCCTCTGATAACACATCTCCAAGCACAAAAGGGTTTATGCTTCACGATTGTTTCGTTACAAGAGATGGGGATCCACCAGGACTCCCAGGGGAAGGGGAAACCCCACACAACAAGTCCCCCTTTCTGTTTCCCCCCCTCCCACCATCTTTCCTTCCTTCCCCATCTTCCCCCAAAACATGGACTCCCCTCATAGAATAGAGTTGGAAGGGACCTCCTCCCTCATCCATCTGTCCACTTGTCTGTCCGTCCGTCTGTCTGTCTATCCATCCTCCATTTATCCATCTGTCCATCCATCCATCCCTTCCTCCAGCCCAAATCCTTGCTTTTGGGGTTTACTTTGTGTGTGTGTGTGTATTTTGCTGGATTTTCACAACCTTTGGAGGGATTTAACCCCTCCCTTGTAGTTATTTAACGTTTGATTTTTGTGCAGATGTCTGGGGGTTACTGGAAATATCTCCCCCCCTCCAATCCTTCCCTTGCAGATTTTTTTAAAAATCCACTTTGTGGGGCTGCCGGGCCACTTTAGGTGCCCACCGTTAGGTTCCTCTCATGCCCTTCATCGGAGAAGCTTAGAGGAACATGTCCGCTCCTGCAAAATGCACCCATTTCATTCTCACAATGACACAGTAAGGTAAGCGACTGGCCCAGATCACACAGTGAGCTTCATAACGTATTGGGCACTTGAACCTGGGGTCTTCCTCATTTGGGGGCAATTCTTGACTGCCACACCTGGCTCTCAGATTGGTTAAGAGAAGTGGCCTCTAGTCTGTGGAACCAGGTTGGATTCCCCACCCCGCCTCCACATGAAGCCAGCTGGGTGACCTTGGGCCACTCACAGTTCTCTAAGGGCTGTTCTCATAGAGCAGTTCTCTCAGAGCTCTCTCAGCCCTATCTTCCTCACAAGGTGTCTGTCATGGGGAGTGGAAGGGAAAGGTGTTTGTAAACCACTTTGGGACTCCTTCAGGTAGTCAAAAGTGGAGTATAACCCCTCCAGCTCTTTTTCTGTCCACTTGATGAACCCCTTTCACTGAAGGCCCCTTCTTAGACACGGCAGCTCCTAGCACCTGACAGACTGCTTAGCTCTTTATACACCCATTCCTGAGGACCACAGCATTATTCTGCTGCTGAGGCAAACACAAGAGTCCCATGTGACCTTAAAGACAGACCTTAATTTGTCCTTAATGGGCTTTTTTTGCGGCTTCAGAATCATTCCGTCGAAAGCAATCTCAGAAAAGACAACTGTTCTGTCAGGGTTCTTTTATTGCTGGTGTGGATAGTTCAGGCAAGCCTAATCTTGTCAAATCTCCGAAGCTAAGCAGAGTTGGCTGTGGTGAGCATTTGTATGGGAGGCCCCTGAGGAAGGGTCATGGGGCAGAGGCAGGCAGTGGCAAACCAGCTCTGAGCGTCTCTTGTCCGGCTGCCAGACATTTCGGGAACTGTAGATTCTCCCAGCTGCACTGCACACACGCCACACGCTAAACCAATCAATTATAACGTTATTGTACATCTATGCAACTTTTCATAAGAGCGTCTTTGTTTATTCCCCGTAGCCATGTGCAAAACCTTGTAGCCGTGAGCACTGAGAGCAGATTAATTCATTACGTGACCAAGTACATCCTAGGCATGCAGTTTCTCAAATATGTGATTCCTAGCGCTTAAAGGAATTATGGCAACTTGTACAAAAGAAGAAGAGTTCGTTCTTATATGCTGCTTTTCTCTACCTGAAGGAGTCTCAAAGCAAGTTACGTTCATCTTCCCTTTCCTCTCCCCACAACAGACACCCTGTGAGGTGGGTGAGGCTGAGAGAGCCCTGATATTCCTGCTTGGTCAGAACAGCTTTCTCAGTGCCATGGAGAGCCCAAGGTCACCCAGTTAGCTGCATGTGGAGGAGTGCAGAATCAAACCCAGCTCGCCAGATTAAAAGTCTGTACTCCTATCAGGAGATAGGAATTAGATTAAGAAACTGTGAATCTTCGAGTAGGCGATAGATTAAGATGGTGTTAGTCTGTCTGTAGTAGGAGCAAGAGTTGGAGCTACTTAAAGACTAACCAGGGCTGAATCTGCACGGAGCTTTTATTTTAATCCCAGGTTGATTCAGTCCCTGCCGTCTATACTGAATGCGATTTCCATTTTGATTTTGTCCGATTTAAATTTTCCCTCTGCAACAAGCATGATTGATCCAGAGTGACCCTACTTTTCCCCCACAAGATCATGGAGTGGATATAACCCTTGATATTTGAAAAATTGGCATGAGAAAGCATGCAGATCTCTGCCTGTTCCAAACTTGCTGCTGTGCCTCCGTTGTAGAGAAGCCCTGATTGGACAAGGCTTCAATTCAAAGGCTTCCTCTTTCCCAAGCTGAAAGCTTGCCTTTATGGGGAAGTCCTAACTTCTCTTGGCCGAAGCTCCAGAAGCCCTAACTTCTCTCAGCAGAGATTTTCCTCTTGGATTTAATCCCCCTCCTCTACTGTCTCCAATCCTCTCCCCCCTCCCCCTTCAAGAAAACAAAGAGGCTCCTGCTGCACTTGGCTCCCCCCCCTTCTGAGCTTTCCTAATCATGTGCAGAACACTTTTCTGTTTCAATGGGGGGGGAGGAAGACTTGAGTTCAAATCTATCTGGATTCAGCAGGATTCACAATGGAATAAACAAAGTAAGTGCAGATTCAGCCCATATTTGTGGCAGGGGAGGAGCTTGTTTATTTCAATTTGTGGCAAGGCATAAGCTTTTGTAAGTCACCATTCTCTTCTTCAGGTGCTCATACCCTGGTTAGTCTTTAAGGCAGCCTCTCTCAACTTTTTTATTGTTGAGATATATTCTTCAGACTTTGAGAAATCCCATAAACAGCACGATGATGCAGCATATGGTTGGGAAGCAAAGCTGTGGACACCCCTACCCAAGGCCCCTCCCCTCCCGAATCCCTCCAGGCCCATCATTGGCCATTTGGGGCACGGTCATATATGGTCATATCACCCGACTGATGTTTAACACATATATATAACTCCCCCCCTTCGGGAAACCCTTCCAGGGCTGTCATGTAACCCCTGGTTGAGGAAGCCTGCTTTAAGGAGATACGAGATCAGCCTTTTTCAACCTTGAAGGAGCCCCTGAAATAATTTTTCAGGCTTCAAGGAGCCCCAGAAGTGATGTCAGCTGGCCATGCCTCCCTACCACACCCCCAGAAGTACCAGGTCACCAAAAGTTACATCACCACCCACATTAACTGGCAGGCTGTGAAGGGGGAGAGACACAAGGCACTTGAGGGGGGCAGGAGGCATGTAGCTCTGCCCCGTCCCAAGCACAGAAACCTCAGGAGAACTCCTGCTCACGAGGGGGAGCAACGGAAGCAGCCAGCTCCCTCGCTTGGCCAACTTCATTAAGGCTGGCAGGGAAAGGCCACGGACCCCCTCTGGAGCTCCTGAGGACCCCCAGGGTCCCTGGTCCCCTGGCTGGGAATCTCTGTCTATTGCTCCTCTCTACTGGGATACAGGAGAACCATTCTAGTTCAAGGATACAAATCAACATTGGGGGGCAAAATCTTTCCCGGGGGATAAGCTTTCTAGAGTCATAGCTCCCTGGCACTTTAGCACTCAAAAGCGGGTGACCTCCATGGAAGCCTTGCAGATCTTTTAGGGCTTCAGGTTGCGCTCTTCCCCCCAATCCAGCACAGCTACCAGCCAGGAACTGTCTTCATTGTGGGAGAGAATGCTACTTGCCCATCTGGAGATTTATCTGAGGCTTCACAGGAAATTCGCAGCAGGCGTGGGAATTTAAAAATTATCCTTTGGCTCCCATGTCTGGGAGTGATACCCCTGGATTTCCCTTCTGCCACACACCAAAGCTGCGAGACCCCCAATTGTTAAATGGACTCTGCAGTATTTCTTTCTTGGTCCACAGATTGTTACAGGTAGTAATTCCTGAACTTTTAAAAATATCCAAGGCAATTTCCAACCGTCAAGACTGAAGCTGGAGGCACGTTTCCACCTATGCTAATCATGCAAATGCAAGCCCTGCTGGATGTTCTTGATTCACTCCTAAAACAATCGCTGTGGAATAACCTACCTAATATTGCCTCTCTTCGCCCGATCAGTCAAGACCCTCAGATAGAGCTTGTGGTTTTGGGGTCACAGTGATGCCCTTAGAAGCATAGAGTTGGAAGGGACCTCCAGGGTTATGTAGTCTAACCAACCCCCTGCAGAATGCAGGAATTTCACAACTTGAGGTGCACCCCCCCCCCCCATTAGCCACCTTAGGAAATGCTGTTCATCCATTCTCCATCCTGCATGGAACAGGAGAGAAAGAAGTTGGTGCTATACCGGGCCTTCTTGCAGGTGGCCCCTGTCTGGCAATGATTTTTCACGGCATGCTGCAGCCCATCACCTGGGCGTGCTGTTTGAGATCGTTCAATGATAAGGCCTGTAAAAAGAGAGTAGCGGTTGTCCTTATTCCTACCTTGGTCTCTGCCGCTGTCAAGCCGTCTTCTGCTTCAGGATTCATCAGGGCCTCCTTTGGGTGTTTCCTTTCTCAGTGTCTCTTGTTACCTGCCTCCTGTTCTCATTGACGGTCCCCTTATTCCTGTCTCATTGACTCCTGCTCCGGCGCACACGTGCAAGTCTAGCAGGCGCTTTCTTTTAATCCCTTGCGCATGCTGTCCTTATTTACCTAGGAGGAGTGAAGGTTTGGAGGAGGGGGAAGTGGAATGCTATGAGTAACCGTGAGGGTTGTATTAAAAGGGCAACCTTCTCCTGACAAAATAATAATTAGTTACTGTGAAGTAGAAATTCAAGCTACGCAAGGGGCAGAGCTTAGGGACTCGGAGAGGGAGAGAAACCACCTCCATCCTTGGATGATGAGTCAGGGAGAAGTCATTTCTTTCCCCAAGGAAAACTGTTGTTGTTTTGTCCTGTCCACCCCACCCCCCTCATGCTGGAAGCAGATGCAAGAGATACTGAAATGTCTGAAGAGGAATTCCTTGGAAAGTAGGAACAGGGACCAGTGCAAAAGGTCCCAGGGTGTGACTCCTGGTATCTCTGACTAAAAGGATCGAAAGGTGAGCCACAAGATAGAGTTCGACCTGAGATGCTGGGGACTAACTCCCTACCCAATGTTGGGAGACAAGTGAGGTTGCTAGCTCCGGGCTGGGAAAAGCCTGGAGACTTTGGGGGTGGAGCCTGCAGAGGGCAGGGGTTTAGGGAGGGGTCTGACGGGGTATAACACCACACAGCCCACCCATTTCATCCAGGAGAACTGATCTCTGTCACCTAGAGGTGAATTGTAACCCCAGGGGGATCCCTAGGGCCCACCTGGAGGCCGGCATCCCTAGAGACCACAGGTCAGATTTGTGTGGGGCAGCTTCACATACAACGTAACAATTACTCAGGTGTGGGGAATAGCAAAGGAGAAAAAATTAAAAAAGGGTGGGAAGAGGGAAAGAGACAACAATCTATGCACAAGAATAAAAGAAGGGAGAGGGATTAGCCCCCAATCTTTCAACCCAACTACCAACCCATCTGACCACTGATTGACTCCAAATTAAATTAACACCTTTACCCATCTACCCATCCAAAACAATTGCCATCAACTGATCTACCACAACCCAACCACCATCAATTTAACTACTCCAAACCCACCCAAAACAATCAATTCCATCAAACAATCAATTCTACCAACTAATTGAACTACCCAACTATTGCCTGAACTACCCAAACCCACCCCGAAAATCAATTCTACCAACTAATTAATCCAGACTATACCTACCAACCTAACAACTCACCCTCCACTTGCCAAACAACGCTAACCATCCAACCCAATTCCACCCAACCCACAACATGAAATAACACAGAGATCACACATATGCCATACACACCACACACCCTGGATTGGGCAACCCTGAGGTGCCACAACAGGCGACCGGGGCTACCCCTCCAGATACACACAACAATACACACCCTACACACAGCACATAACTGTTCACAATTGGAACTGGGAAGCCCTGAGATGCTATAAATAGTGATCGGGACCAACCTTCCACAGATACACAAAACCCTCCACACACATTAGAAACCAGCAATAAGCACAGAACCAGGGACGTCAACAACCCTAGCTAAACCGCAGAACTAAGAACCAAAACCAACAGTGTCCATGGAGCCCATAATATTTGAAAAAACGGAGAAGGGGGAGAAAGCAGGGGCCCTGAAAGGGTCAGGGATCCCAATAATAAGGGGCAGAGGCAGAGACAGCGGATGGCAGAGACCAAGGAGCCTGGAAATCAACCATACACGGTCCCCCTCCAGACTCCGCTCCATCCCTCGTGACACTAGGGTGGAGGCAAAGGTAAATAACCCGCCTCTGACACTGGTGCTGTGCAACGCCAGGTCAATAAACAACAAAACCTCTACCCTGCAAAACTACTTTGCAGAACAAAGAGCAGACCTGGCGTGCATGACAGAAACCTGGACCAGGGAGGGCGAAACAGTTGCCCTCAAAGAACGAGCCCCTGCCGGGTTCTCTGTCCTCCACCAGTCTCGGACAGCGGGGCGGGGAGGAGGGGTGGCAATCCTGACCTGAGAGGCTTTCTCCTTCAGGGCCCTTCCTGCGCCATCAATACCAGGCATTGAATGTGTCGGCCTCGGATGGGGATCAACCGAGAGTGTGGCCATCTGGTTAGTGTACTGCGCGCCCAATGCACCGCCAGATGCCCTGCCTGCCCTGCTAGAGGCGGTGGCAGCCTGGACACTACAGTTTCCCAGTATATTAGTCCTGGGGGACTTTAACGTACATGGTGTGCTGCCATCCTCTAGAACTGGGCAGGACCTAGGGTCAACCATGGCGACAATAGGGCTCTCACAGTTTGTTGTTGGCCCCATCTTGTTGGCTCGCCGCCTCATCGGTGCCGGAATACGAGAGACAGCCCAATGGCTTATTTCCTTCCTCCGGTATCGTGGACAGAGGGTTGCAATAGGAGAGAAAACATCAGACCACTAACAACTTACTTGTGGAGTCCCACAGGGAGTGATCCTCTCTCCTATCCTATTCAACATCTTTATGCGCCCTCTCGCACAACTGGTACGGAGGTTTGGGCTGGGTTGTCATCAATATGCCGATGAGACCCAGCTTTTCCTCCTGATGGCCGCCCTGACTCCCCCCCCCCCCCCCAGAAGCATTAGCCAGCTGCCTGGAAGCAGTGACGAAATGACTGAAGCAGAGTTGCCTGAAGCTCAATCCTTCAAAGACGGAGGTCCTGTGGCTGGGTAGGAAGGGCCCATGTGAGGAAGTGCGCCTGCCTGCCCTGGATGGTGTATAGCTCTCTACGGCTGACTCCACCAGGAACCTAGGTGTGATTCTGGATGCTTCCCCTACAATGGAAGCCCAGATCACAAACGTAGCGTGGCTGACATTCTACCATCTCCACCAAGCCAAACTACTAGCTTCCTACCTGGCCCCGGAACACCAAGCCACAGTGATCCATGCAACGGTCACCTCTAGACTGGACTTCTATAACTCGCTCTATGCAGGCCTGCCCTTAGCTTTGACCCGGAAACTACAGCTGGTCCAAAACGCAGCAGCCAGGATCCTCACAGCAACACCGTGGAGGTCCCACATCCAGCCCATTCTCCACCCACTGCAGTGGCTGCCAGTTGAATTCTGGATCAGACTAAAGGTTCTGGTAATTACCTTCAAGGCCATTCGCAGGTGTACCTGGGGGACTGCCTCCCTGCCTATGCCCCCAAAAGAGCTCTGCGCTCCACCGTCATCAACCGGCTAATGGTCCCTGGCCCTAAAGAAGTCCGCCTGGCCTCAACCAGGGCCAGAGCATTCTCTGTCCTGGCCCCCACCTGGTGGAATGAGCTCCCAGAGGAGATCAGGGCCCTGATGGAACAGTTCTGCAGGGCCTGCAAAAAGGAGCTCTTCCACCAGGCATTTGGTTGAGACCAGGCATAACCAACAGCGAATGAAGGGCCCCTGCCCCCCCACCCCAGAACTCCACCAGAGCGCTCTGGAGCTGTTGTGCCATTGCACTGTTGTGCTGTTATATTGTATTGTGTGTTGTTACAACTTTATTTGTTGTATTATTTGTTACAACCACTGTTGTTAATATTATTGTTTGATTATTAATGCAGATTGTTTAATGTATGGTTCATAAGTTCAGTGTAAACTGCCCTGAGCCTCCGGGGAGGGCGGTATATAAATATAAATATAAATATAATAAATAAATATTGAAGAAAATAGAAAAAATCCCACTGGTACTTGTAGGGAAAGAATATTTAATATATGTGAGACCCCAATGCATTTTGTGCTAAGCTTTCTGTAGCCTGTGCGAAAAGGATCTGGGAGTCTTAGTAGACCATACATTGAACATGAGACAGCAGTGTCACTCAGTGGCTAAAAAGACATATGGGATTTGGGGCTGTACCAAACAAAGTATCGTGTCCACATCACGAGAGGTGATGGTACCGCTTTACTCTGCCCTGGTTCGGCCTCACTTGGAGTACTGTGTTCAAGAGGATAAACTGGAGCGTGTCCAGAGGAGGGCAACAAAGATGGTGAGGGGTTTGGAGACCAAGAAGTTTGTTTACCTGGAGTTGGTTTACCTTGGTCTGTTTGTTTACCTTGGTCTGTTTACCTGGAGAGGAGATGACTTAGAGGGGATCTGATAACCATCTTAGAATCATAGAACCATAGAGTTGGAAGGGGCCATACAGGCCCCTGCTCAGTGCAGGATCAGCCTAAAGCATCCTAAAGCATCCAAGAAAAGTGTGTATCCAACCTTTGCTTGAAGACTGCCAGTGAGGGGGAGCTCACCACCTCCTTAGGCAGCCTATTCCACTGCTGAACTACTCTGACTGTGAAAATATTTTTCCTGATATCTAGCCTATATCGTTGTACTTGTAGTTTAAACCCATTACTGCGTGTCCTTTCCTCTGCAGCCAAGATCATTAATAAATATGTTAAAAAGTACCGGGCCGAGCACCGAGCCCTGAGGTACCCCGCTACTCACTTCCCTCCAGTCTGATGAAACACCATTGACAACAACTCTTTGAGTGCGGTTCTCTAACCAATTCCCTATCTACCTAACTATCTGAAAATCCAGATGGCAGTCCTTCAATTTATCCATCAGAACATCGTGGGGAAGCTTTACTAAAATCCAAGTAAACAACATTAATCGAATTTCCACGATCCAACAAACCTGTCACTTGGTCAAAAAAGGAAACATAGAATCATAGAAGTTGGAAGGGGCCATACAGGCCATCTAGTCCAACCCCCTGATCAATGCAGGATCAGCCCTAAGCATCCTAAAGCATCCAAGAAAAGTGTGTTGGTCTGACAGGACCTGTTGGAGACAAATCCATGCTGACTTCCTTGGATCACCAAATTGTCCTTCAGATGTTTGAAGATCGCTCCCTTTTATATCTGCTCCGTTATCTTCCCCACAACAGAGGTCAGACTCACTGGTCTGTAGTTTCCCGGGTCATCCTTCCTCCCTTTTTTGAAGATCGGAATAACGTTTGCTCTGTTCCAGTCCTCCGGGACATCTCCATTCCTTAAAGAGGTCCCAAAGATGATGGACAAGGGTTGTGCAAGTTCTCTGGCCTGTTGGTCAGTATTAAATCCAGTATGGATTTAACCCCTCTTGTGGGTTCATCTATCATTTGATAAATGAAATTGTCAGCCAGGCAGGTCAGAAAGTTGCATGACTGAGGACGCTTTGCAGAGTTTCTTTCCCAGCACACATCTGGGAAATTGAAGTCACCCATGATGACAAGGCACAACCAACAGCGAATGAAGGGTCCCCACTCCCCCCGCTCCCCTCCTTCCTCCCAGAACTCCACCAGAGCGCTCTGGACCTGTTGTGGTATGTTGCATCGTTATACTATTTATTGTATTGTTATACTGTTATACTGTTATTTTAACGAAGACTGTTTCATGTATTGTTGATTAGTTTGATGTAAACCACCCTGAGCCTTCGGGGAGGGCGGTATATAAATCTAAAAATAAACAAATAAATAAATAAAATAAGGTCCTGACGCTTCTCACAAAGTGCAGCATCCACATACTCTCGCTGGTCAGGCGGTCGGTAGGAGGCACCAACCACCACACTGTTTGTTTTCCCCTCGCTTATTTTCACCCAGATGCTTTCCACTGTAGATATACTCTACAGAGCCAGTTTGGTGTAGTGGTTAGGAGTGCGGGCTTCTAATCTGGCGAGCCGGGTTCGATTCTGCGCTCCCCCACATGCATCCAGCTGGGTGACCTTGGGCTCGCCACGGCACTGATAAAATTGTTCTGACCGAGCAGTGATATCAGCACTCTCTCAGCCTCACCCACCCCACAGGGTGTCTGTTGTGGGGAGAGGAATGTGAAGGCGACTGTAAGCCGCTTTGAGCCTCCTTCGGGTAGGGAAAAGCGGCATATAAGAACCAACTCTTCTTCTTCTTCTTCTTCTTTCACTAGAATTTCCTCACATAGACCGTTTATGCACTGGAGGTTTCATGCTGGGCTGTAGGCTGGAGTTTTAATCATGGCAGGTTGCCCCACCTCTTACTGCACCCACACAGGGGAGCATTTGGCCTGGTGCTCCTCATCTGCTCCCAATTTTTGCTCCTGCACAGGAGCTAGGGCAGTGAAGTTCCCAGTGCGTAAATGGTCATACAGTGCCACTCCTCCACCTCTTCGATCTATTCTGTTTTATTCTGAACAGTTCATATCCATCCACTATTCAACAGTTCATATCCATCCACCATTACATTCCAGTCATGATAATCATTCCGCCAAGTTTCTGTGATGCCTACTAGATCATGCCTTTCCATCAGCATGAGAAGTTCCAGCTCTTCCTTCTTATTGCCCATGCTTTGGGCATTAGTATAAAGGCATCTGAATCCTTTTACTTTTGGTTCCCTATGAGCTGGCCTTGCCGGTTGGGCTGCCCCCAATCGGTCTACTACCTTACACTCCCTATGTTGAACGTCTCCTTCCCCTTGTGGCTTCAGTTTAAAGCTCTCCTGATGAATCTCCCCTGGTTCCTGCCAAAGTATTTTCAAGTATCTTCAAGTATTTAAAAGGCTGCCATATAGAGGATGGAGTAGAGTTGTTCTCTCTTGCCCCAGAGGGACACACCAGAACAACTGGGATGAAATTAATTCAAAAGAAATTCCATCTAAACATCAGGAAGAAGTTCCTACAGTTAGAGTGGTTTCTCAGTGGAACAGGCTTCCTTGAGAGGTTCTACATCTTTGGACATTTTTAAACAGAGGCAAATAGACAAATGGTTTGCACAGTGTGCATTTATGGATTGTTTAGTAATGATTTTTCACTCTTATATTTTGAAAATGCAGCCACCATTGAAGGAATTGCCCTCAAGAACGAGTTGTACATACTGGGGCTTGTTTTGGCACGTCATTTGAATAAAGAAGAATTTTGGTTTTGACATTTTTGCCTTGTCAGCTTTTGTTCTTTGTTCTCCAACCTCCACGTAGGAGTTGGAGATCTGAGATTACAATTAATCTCCAAGTGATAATGATCTGGAGAAAATGGCTGCTTTGGAAGGAAGGCTCTGTGGCATTGAAGTCCTTCCCCGAACCCTCTCCTCCTCAAGCTCCATCACTCCCAAATCTCCAGGAATTTTCCACCCCTGAGCTGGTAATACTAGTGTTAGGCCAAGTTTGACACCATGGAGATATCATAGAATCATAGAATCATAGAGTTGGAAGGGGCCATACAGGCCATCTAGTCCAACCCCCTGCTCAACGCAGGATCAGCCCAAAGCATCCTAAAGCAGCCAAGAAAAGTCTGTATCCAACCTTTGCTTGAAGACTGCCAGTGAGGGGGAGCTCACCACCTCCTTAGGCAGCCTATTCCACTGCTGAACTACTCTGACTGTGAAAAATTTTTTCCGGATATCTAGCCTATACCGTTGTACTTGAAGTTTAAACCCATTACTGCGTGTCCTCTCCTCTGCAGCCAGCAGAAACAGCATCCTGCCCTCCTCCAAGTGACAACCTTTCAAATACTTAAAGAGGGCTATCATGTCCCCTCTCAGCCTCCTTTTCTCCAGGCTGAACATTCCCAAGTCCATCAACCTATCTTCATAGGGCTTGGTCCCTTGGCCCCAGATCATCCTCGTCGCTCTCCTTGGTACCCTTTCAATTTTATCTACGTCCTTCTTGAAGTGAGGCCTCCAGAACTGCATACAGTACTCCAGGTGTGGCCTGACCAGTGCCGTATACAATGGGACTATGACATCTTGCGATTTTGATGTGATGCCTCTGTTGATACAGCCCAAAATGGCATTTGCCTTTTTTACCGCTGCATCACACTGCCTGCTCATGTTTAGTTTACAATCTCTCGTTCACACACAGTGTTACCTAGAAGTTTATCCCCCATCCAATAGGCATGCTTTTCATTTTTCTGACCCAGATGCAGAACTTTACACTTATCTTTATTAAATGGCATCGTGTTCTCATTTGCCCATTTTTCCATTGTGTTCAGATCTCGTTGAACTCTGTCTCTATCTTCCGGAGAATTTGCCAGTCCTCCTAATTTGGTGTCATGTGCAAACTTGATGAGTAGTCCCTCCACCCCCTCATCTAGATCATTAATAAATATGTTAAAAAGTACCGGGCCAAGCACCGAACCCTGAGGTACCCCGCTACTCACCTCTCTCCAGTCTGATGAAACACCATTGACAACAACTCTTTGAGTGCGGTTCTCTAACCATGTCTGCTCATTCACATGAAATGGAGTGGGAAGTGGCTTTGGGGTGCTTGATGGTTTTTCTCCCAGTCCAGTTCAATTCCTGTATCGGAGCCAGGCTGGGAGAAAAACAAAGGAGGGTAAGAAACAGAGTCTGCCACGCTTGTTGTGGTGGATGTATGGCTTTACTGGCTGTGTCAGGGTTGGACAAATTTAACAGATGAAGCTTTTCCTGCCTGGCCCTGATCTCTTGACAAATAGGGAATGCTTTACCTGTTGCATTTCTGTTTGAGCCAAGTGAGGCCTGCAATGGTACAATGGGTCATTAGTTCGCTTCTAGGCCATTCTGGGTTCCCAATCCACCTGGACAAATCTGGGATATTTAAGTGCGATGCTACATATTTAGGCCGCCTCAGTTATGCCTCATAAGGCAGCAAGTACATTTATGAGCGGAGCGCTTTCCGTGCCTCGCCTCTTGTGGCCTCACAACTGTTAAAGGACGGGAAGCAGGAAAGCCACAGTTTTTGACTCACGGGGGAACCAGGAAGATGCCCAAATGTGGGTGGCGGATGTGGGAGCAGCAGGTGTTTCTGGGAATCCCCAACTTTGTGTACAGATGTGTGTATTTTTAATTAAACCTTCGATTGGTGTGTTTTGCGCAGAAACTGACCCAGAGGGTTATTAAGAATTGCCAGCTCCGTAATTAGCTTCTTTGGGACTTAAATTTTCAAGCAAGCATGGGAAGGAAAGCTACTTATACATGTGGGAAGGGAAGGGAGGCCCAGCTTCTATAAGTGCTGGGATACAGTCCATGTTGGTCGGAGAGAGGGTGGTGTGTGGGTGAAGAAACAACACCAGCTGGCTGGCTGCAGTTAAGGATTCCAGGGCCCCGGGTCCAGGTGGGCATCCCCTGCTTCTGAATGCAACCGCCCCACCCCCCACCCTCCCACCCACACAGTTAACTTCCACAAAGAAAGAAAACCAGAAATTAACACATCATGATATTGGCATGTTTTTTTTTTTGGGGGGGGGGGGTTGACAATCCGGTTTTAGGGCAAATTTAGAAGCTACTTGTGCCATAGAGTTTTTGCCCCAAAGCCAAAGTGTCACCCCGACTTTGCAGACGTCACTTCCAGGTGATGTCAGCATGTTGCATTCCTTTTTGGTGCTCCTCACCTTGCCTTGCTGGCAGCGCCAGGGGCATTGTCAGCCCTGCTGTGGGTCGTGATCGCCTATGGAGCATGGAAGGAGCGTACAGAGTAGGGATTTGTGCTTCGGCTTGGTTCGGCCACCTTGGCGCTGCCTCGGGCATCAGCAATCGCCAAGGCAGCTGAACCCAGCTGAAGCACACATCCCTAGTACAGAGCAGGCAAGGGAGAAAAGAAGACAGCTGCTTGGCCAGCCAGACGGGTCGCATTAACCCAAGTGAGGAATGCGAATGAAGGACGTCTTAGCCAGGTGGCCACCGCATGCCACAGCAAAGCATACACCAGCCGCAAGGGAGTGGCGGGGAATAAATATAATAATAATAATAATAATAATAATAATAATAATAATAATAATAATAATAATAATAATAATAATAATAATAATAATAATAGGCTATCTGGCAGCCGTGACACCTGAGACTGAGTTACTGCAGTTTCAATCCATCAAACCCATCAAATCCATCCTATCCATCCATCAAAGCTTAGGCTGGGGTAACTTCCTTAGGATTGCAAGTGTGGGCCAGAGGGTTCTTGTTCTTATTTTTACTATTCTTATTATTGCAATTACTACTAGTAGTAAAACACTAGTAAAATACAAGTCAAATAATACTAGTAAAAGCCAAGGTGGCTTTTACAAGGATAGTTTAAAAACATTTTCAATTAAAATCGAAAATAAAATGGCAAACCCCAAGTAAAAACACACAGACACACATTTGCATTTTAAAAAGAGGGTTTCATGTTGAAGGGGCGGGGGTTGACTTCTTGCAATAAATGAGGCCATGGAGTAGAAACTGCTGAGAAACAGCCAGCTGTTGGGACCTAAAGATGAAAAATGTCACTGAGTAATAGGAATGCCACTCCCCAGGTCAGACCTGGAGATCTCCTGGTTTTACAGATCATCTCCAGATGACAGAGATCAGTTCCCCTGGAGAAAAGGGCTGCTTTGGAGGGTGGGCTCCTTAGCATTAGACTCCACTGAGGTCCTTCCCTGCCCCAAATCCCACCCACTCCCGGCTCCATCTGCAAAGTTTCCAGGGATCTCCCAACCCACAGCTGGCATCCCTAATAGATATCGAACCAGGGGTTTTCTTGTTTGTTTATGCCTGCCTGCCACTGGGTTCCTACTTGTCTTAATAGCTGGCCCTGTGGCACGTGTCGATAAACGGCTTAGCTGAACAGGGCCTATTCTGCATCTCTTGATTTTCCCGCTTTTATTCTTGCCGATCTCCGCCCGATTCGGGCTCGGGCATTATGAGTGATCTGCAACAAACATTATTTCCGAAACGAAACAGCTTTAACATACTTGCGTCATCTGCATCACGTTCGTTTAAATCGATTCCTGATGTTCTGACGTACTTCCCACCAGAGTGCGCCTGGATATGTTTTTTTATTACCGTATTTGTACACTTTTCCATTTCTGTGCTGTCTCAAACAATCTAAGCTCTCAAAACAGAGCTGAACAGCGTATTTACCCATGAAACAATTATTCCCCCTTTCTTTCGACTCCGCAAGTCGACTAAACACCAGGAGATAAACACGTTCAGTCAGCATTGGAAAGGGGGGGGGGGTGTCGACCAATCAGCAAGAGAGAACCACGCAGTGTCAGCATTGGAAACGCGGGGGTTGGTTGACCAATCAGCAAAAGACAGTTCCGTAACGTCACCAATGGGGAGGAGCGGGGGGACGAATACCGGTTAATCCGAGTGCCGAGGACATCTACACGTGGATCCTTTGCTGCATCCGGCGCGAATTGGTGGATATTCCGGAAAATAAGCGCTCCCTGATTTTCCGAGGCAAAGGTACGGTGAATGCGGATCGAGGCATGACGGTGGCAGATGGAAAATTTCCATCGATGGAAATCAAACTGGAAATCAATTTCAGTTCAGACGGGAGGGACTGAATCGACCTGGGAGTGGAATAAAAGCTCCGTGCAGTTTACACCCAGGCTACGGAAGGGAGGTACCGGCAAGCCCAGTTACCTGGAAGGTGTGTCAGCAATTTGGGTGAAAGAGTTTAGACGGGGCCTGTGGGATGCTCTTGCTCCTGTGCCCTAGCTGATTATGCTGGAGGCCTCTTGCAGCTTCCTCCTTCCCTTGACTCTCTTCCCAAGGAATGCTACGCGGGAGAGCCAGCTGGGTGTCGCACTTAAGAGCAGCTGTCTCTGATCTGGAAAGCCTGGGTGTAAACTGCACGGAGCTTTTATTCCAACCCCAGATCGATTCAGTCCCTGCCCTCTACACAGAATGCGATTTCCATTTGGATTTGGGGCGATTTAAATTTTCCTTCTGCAGCAAGAAGGATTGATCCGGGAGTGCTTTTAACACTCAATATTTCAAGATTCGGATTAGAGAATTGGCCACAGGTGGTCATGTGATGAATTTGCCTGAAAGGAGAAGCCCCTAATTTCTCTCAACTTCTGTCGGTCCTGGATTTTTCTTCCCTCCTCTGCCTTTTTCGATCCTCCTCCCCCCCCTCCAAGAAAAGAAAGAGGCTCCCTGCTTGGCTCCCCTCTCCTCACCCTTCAAGAAAAGAAAGAAACAGGCTTGGCTCCCCCCTCCCCTTCTGAACTACCGTAACCACGTGCAGAACACTTTCCTGTTTCAATGGGGGGGGGGCGGAAGAGGAAGATCCGAGTTCAAAGCGATTTGAATTCAACAAGATTGACAATGGAATAAACAAAGTAAGTGCAGACTCTGCCCTGGTTTGATTCCAAGCTCCTCTGCATGCAGCCAGCTGGGTGACCTTGGGCCAGTCGCGTTCTCGTAGAGCTATTCTTGCAGAGCGGTTCACGGAGAGCTCTCTCAGTGCAACCAGACTTACACTTGTGTCTGTTGTGTGCTGGCAATTGTAAACCATTTTGAGGCTCCTTTGGGTAGTGAAAAGTGGGGTATAAAAGAAACCCACTTCTCCTCCTCAGATACAGAATCACAGTCTCCTCTTCTACAACTCTTCATTTCCCTTTGACACAAGCTACTGTCAAAACTTACTGCTTCCAAACTAGAGAGTTGTTTGGAAAGACCTTCCCTTTCTACCATGTTCTACAGCAGGGGTAGTCAAACTGCGGCCCTCCAGATGTCCATGGACTACAATTCCCAAGAGCCCCCTGCCAGCATTCGCTTGGGAATTGTAGTCCATGGACATCTGGAGGGCCGCAGTTTGACTACCCCTGTTCTACAGTGTTCAATCCTTGGTCTTTCTCTTCTCCCTTTCCCCAGCAGATTGAACACACACCCCCCGCCGCCATTTTTATCTCTGTCCTTGCCCTGTTCCACCACAGCATAGTGTAGTGGTTAAGAGCAGCAGCTTCTTATCTGGGAGCTGGGTTTGCTTCTCTGCTGCTCCTTTACATGTAGCCAGCTGGGTGACCTTGGGCTCATCACAGCCCTGATAGTTCTGTTCTCACAGAGCAGTCTCTCTCAGAGATCTCTTAGCCCCACCTCCCTCCCTGGGTGTTTGTTGTGGGGAGAGGAAGGGAAGGTAATTGTAAATAGCTTTGAGACTCCTTTGGGCAGGGAAAAACAGGGTATAAAAAAACAACTCTTCTTCCCTTTAATTTTCTTTTATTGGCATCATTTATGATCTGTTTTTCTCACTGGGATTCAAGGTTAATGATGCAGAATCAATAGAGTCAACAGGGTGGGACATTCAACAAGCCACAACATGGGGATTTAAGGTTGCAGAACCCACCAGAAGTTTAAAACAGAACTGAAGCAAAGCATAATGGGTGACTTCATGGGTGACTTCAATTTCCCAGATGTGTGCTGGGAAACAAACTCTGTGAAGCGTCCTCAGTCATGCAACTTTCTGACCTGCCTGGCTGACAATTTCATTTATCAAATGGTAGATGAACCCACAAGAGGTTCAGCCATACTGGACTTAATACTGACCAACAGGCAAGAGTTGATGGATGAGGTGAAGGAGGTGGGGACCCTAGGGGAAAGTGACCATGTCCTCATAGAATTCCTTTTGAGATGGGGAGCCAAGGAAGCTTGTAGCCACACGTGGATGTTAGATTTTCGTAGGGCAAACTTTAATAAACTCAGAGACATGATGAGTGTCATACCATGGACGAGAATGCTGGAAGGGAAGGGAGCATGTGAAGGGTGGGCGCTACTCAAACAAGAGCTATTGCATGCTCAATCATGATCTGGGGCCAAGGGACCAAGCCCTATGAAGATAGGCTGAGGGACTTGGGAATGTTCAGCCTGGAGAAAAGAAGGTTGAGAGGGGACATGATAGCCCTCTTTAAGTATTTGAAAGGTTGTCACTTGGAGGAGGGCAGGATGCTGTTTCTGCTGGCTGCAGAGGAGAGGACACGCAGTAATGGGTTTAAACTTCAAGTACAACGATATAGGCTAGATATCAGGAAAAAGTTTTTCACAGTCAGAGTAGTTCAGCAGTGGAATAGGCTGCCTAAGGAGGTGGTGAGCTCCCCCTCACTGGAAGTCTTCAAGCAAAGGTTGGATACACACTTTTCTTGGATGCTTTAGGGTGATTAGGGCTGATCCTGCGTTGAGCAGGGGGTTGGACTAGATGGCCTGTATGGCCCCTTCCAACTCTATGATTCTATGATTCATAAGTATTTACGGCATGCATTCAGTGGTGCAAAATTACACAGTATGATCTGCATCACAGCAAAGCATACACCGTAGCAAAGACCGCAGTCCCTAAGATGTTTTCCAAATAATCGTAAATCACTCAATACCACGTGACTTAATGACCTGCGTAGAACAGCTCCCTTGGAAAATGCTGATTCGCATAGTTTGTTGAAAGCTCTGACAGTGAGAGCCTTCCTGACTTTACCGGCTTCCCTTGCCTCATCCAGTTCAGCTGATTTTTATCTCAGATCTTGGTGTCATTCGTGAAGCTTCGTGTTACTTCTGTGTTGCTCCTCTCATTTCTCACTCACGGTCTCTCTTCTTTGGAAAGGGCCATGTGCAATGGCATATTTGGGGTATGGCGACCATGGCTCATGTGGTATTCCTGGCCCTGACCAGGGCTGGGGTCTTTTTGGTCCTGGACCCTGCCTGGTGGAACAAGCTCCCGGAAGACTTGAGGGTCCTGCTGGAACGAACTCAGTCCTGCAGGGCCTGCAAGATGGAGCTCTTCTGCCAGGCATTTGGTTGAAGCCAGGTCAAGGAAGATCTTGTTGGGCCTGTCCTTCAAGCACCTATCATGAGACATTGGGTCAAGATGGATTTGTGGAGACAGGAATTTTTGCAGGGTGAATTTGGTTTTTGTTGTTAGAAGTTTTACAGTATTGGATTATTGTATTAGTCTATTTTATTGTATTCTACTTGTTGTAAATTGCTGCGAGTTGGCTGCCCCGAGAGTAGCGATTAATAAATGTAATAAATAAATATTGGATGGGGGTGCACTGGACTCCATCAAGCTTTGAAGAGTAGACTCTGTGGCACTGGGCATTGTCCTCTCCTGCTTGACTATCTGAATCCCTTTACTTGCAACAGCTTTCCTCCAGCCCTTTTCTGCCGGTGGGTGTCAGAAGCCTGTGGTTTCTGCCATTATTGACAATGTTTATGTAACCAGGATATGCAGAGTTTCATTCTGGTGTAGGAGATGGGACAGCTCGTCTCCTATGTTGTAGTTTATGACGCTGTTGTTCTTTCCTGCATTTATGTCCCCCCTATCCTCTTTCTCACCATTCAGCAATCCATTTGCTCCATTCCTTTTTCCCTTCTCCTTTGAAGCTGGATGCCAATCTGCTTTCAGTACCCTGTTGGACCAGTTCTAGTACTTCATGATGCCATTCAGACTCTCGGGTGCTCCAGGAGTTTTTATGAATCTTATAAACAAGGTCTTGCATGATTTATTGTATAGAATCATAGAAACATAGAGTTGGAAGGGGCCACACAGGCCGTCTAGTCCAACCCCCTGCTCAACACAGGTTCAGCCCAAAAGTACAAAGGGGCTCTGGTTTACCTCAATGATATTTACTGTATTCTGAAACAATGGATGAGCATGTGTGTTTGGTTAGCCTCTATGCTAAGTTGTCCAAGTGTGAATTTCATACAGAAAGCCTGGACTTCCTGGGTTACTGGATTTCCATCTAAGGGTTAAGCATGGACCCAGCCAAAGTGCGTGACTTATTGAACTGGGCCCTGGCTCGCACCCGGCAGCAGCTTCAAAGCTTCCTTGGATCCACAAATTTCTATCGTTCCTTCCTTTCCAATTTTGTGCAGGTCACCCTGCCCCTTATGGACCTGCTTAAGATTGAAGGGGTCCAAATGAAGAAACACCATTGGTTTCTTGTAGAAATACACCCAAAGCAAACGAAGCCAATTGGCAAAAGGTTGTGTCTTCATGAGATTTATTACAAGCTTTTGCCTATTGGTTTCATTTGCTTTGGGTGTATGATTAAAGGGGAGCAAAACGACTGGGAGTCTGGTCCGCTGAATGCCGAGCCCATCCTCCGCCACGCTGACCCCAAGCGACCCTTCATCTTGTAAGTCAATTCAAGCCATGTGGTGATGGGGGCCATAATTTTGCAAAGGTGGGATGAGGGGCAGTTGCATCCCTATGTGTACCTGTCAAAAGCATTTAATGACACCAAGAGGAATTGGGCCATCTGGGAGAAAGAAGCGGCAGCCATTAAGTTAGTGCTCACCACTTGGAGGCAATTGCTGGAGGGGTCCCTGGTTCCTTGTGAAGTTTGGACATCATAAAAATTTGCAGGCTTTATGCCAACCAAAAAACTATCTGCCAAGCAGATTAGGTGGACGGAGTTCTTTTCCCAATTTTCATTCTCTCTCACCACCTGGGAAAGCAAACCTTTCTGGGTGATGCCTTGTCCCACCTGCCTCAACACAAAAGCAAAACAGACCCACTTGTAGATCCCATATTAAGTCCCACCCACCCGGGGTTAGCTGCCATAATACTAAATGGTCCTCACATTGGAGCTCTGAGAAGAAATACTGGGGGGGGGGATGGGAAGAGCCAATGGGGGGAGTGCAGCAGATTCAGCTCTTCCTCCCAGTTCTTTTCTGCTCTGTCCTCCTGACTTCTGCCTGTGTTAGTTAAAATTTTTAATATATATATTGTCTGCGGGTTTGGTAGACACAGACACAGCTCTTCAAAAATGATCAGCCCTCTATTTGCTCCTAATTAGTCCCTAATGGATGATTCCCATGGGTCTGTAAGTTTCTGCAAAGGCAGTCTCTGATAGGGTGAATTATGATCCTTCATTTGTTCCAGTTCCAGCATGAGTTTATATACAAATTAATTAACTCCTACCCATTCGGGAAACCCTTCCAGGGCCATCAAGAAACCCCAGTGTTGAGAAAGCCTATTTTATAGGCATGCTTTTGTCTTTTATTGACACATTGGGTTTGTTTTATGCTTCCCATTTTTATGGGACCCATCCTGAGCAGGCCTGGACAGGTGGAATACAAATTTTAGAAATAAATGCATTTGGGTGCTGCTAGGATCCCAATACCACAGATCAATTGTACCGGGGAAGATGGCTGCATTGCTGGGTAGACTCCAGGGCATTATACCCTGCTGAAACCCCTTCCCTCCCCAAGCGCCACCCTCCTCAAGCTTCACCCACAACATCTCCAGATATTTCCAGAACCAGAGGTGGCAACTCTACCTCAAGCAATTCCTCTGGTCTTTTCACATTTTATGTAATACAATGGAAAATTTATTTATATCCAGCTCTTCCTTGAAGGCTCGAATGCAGGTAACAACTGAAGTATAACAATAGAAATAATACAATAACAGTAAACAATAGTTAATATTAAAACCCTAAAATATAGTTTGTATTGTTTGAAAAACTAAATTTATTCTAAAATGCCACCACCTTTTCTCTGGTGAGAGAGACCTGTCTGATGGACAATAGGAGGATAATCAACCAATTTTTTGGTATTATTGTTATGTGGGCTGTCACCCCTCCATCGCAGGCTGGCACACCCGTGTCAACCCTTCCTGACACTTCTGCACAGACCCTGGCACCAGAGAGAGAAAAGCCAGGTCAAGCCTTGCAACGCGTAATGGGAGAGCAACTAAAATCCACTTCTTGCTCTCAAGCAGGACTTGGAGTTAGGCTTCCCCCAACCCACTTGCCTGCAAACAAAAGAGGAGTTTGTCAGCACTCCTGGCAAGTACAGAGAGACAAGGGCATCCCACCCAAAACTCCCTTCCAGCTAGCCAAGCACCTTGTCTTGTAAAGGGAACCGGCCACTCTAATCCTAGGGCCATTCCACATGACTTAAATATAGCAGAAGACTTACCTTTGGTAAAGGCTACAAATTCAACGTTCCGCATGACGTCGCACACAGTCTGCAACACTCCTGCAACACTCCCGGAAAAAGCGCTTCGTTGTAGCGCTTTTCGGGAAATCGGGAAAAGTGGATTCCCCCTGAGAAGACCGCTACACTTCTGCGCACAAGCTGCAACAAACCAGTGAAAGACATGTGCGTTCTCAATGTAGCGGTAGAAAGAATGTCCCTCCCCCGCTCTTGCCCCGAACTTCCGGAGAAGCGATCGCCATTTTTTCCCCTTAGACCTGCGAAAGCAACGAACGAGTGAGGCTTCTCCTGCTAAAGTCCCTCCACAGAAGTGATTTAAAGTAAAACAAAACTCCCTAAGTTCCGAAGCACAACACACACCCCTGTTCGGCACTGCCCGTAATTTCGGCCACAAATCGCGCCCGTGGGGGGGAGGGTTCTACTTGAGGAGCATGTCAACGATTAATCGCCAGCTCCTACGCCAGCAAAAAGGTCTTTCTGATGCAACGATTAAACGCATATTCGTTGCAATGGGTGTGTTTGGTTTTTTAAAAAGTTCTTAAAGGGAAAGGGGCTTTTCGGGAGCATGAACACAACAGCCCATTGGCTGTTCCATTTGATTGACGGCCAGGGGCGGGAAGAAGCGCAGAAAAAAATTGCTTCCTTTGTTACGATTCCAGCGAGACCGGAAACCTGTGGGGAATGAATGAAACGCTACTGGGACTTCTATATTCCACTAAAAATAAATGTATGCGGAATGATGAAATTCCACTATTTAATATAGCGTTTCTGCATTCTGTGAACATTTGGCAACATTGGACCTTGTGCGGAATGGTCTTTTGTCTTTTTCCTTACCACTATCCCCAGGCACATTCATCCAGGATTTGCCAGAAATGGGCCATCAGCCCTTCTAGATAGGAAATATTTCTTCATATTCCCAGCAGCTAGTTTCTTTTTCACAGCAACCCATTTCTTTGTTGGGACCAGGCCACGATTCCATCAAACTCTTTGTCCAAGCCTTAGACATGGTAGGATAAGCCCCCTGTAACCTCAGGCCACAAATTTCCTTTAAATATCAGGTTCCCACAGCCGCAAAAGGCAGTCAGTTTCCAGATGTTTGTCTTGGTCCCTCGTCTGTCACCCCAAATTGCTTCCCTGGACCTCCGGAACTTGCTCCACCCAGAAGACAGGTAGATATCACTTCCAATCAACCCTTAGTGTAGGTTCCTCCCCTATAAGCCTTTTCCTTGTGTGCTAGTGGCTAGGAATGTATATTTCTATGCTAGAGTGTGCATATGTTGCCTTTTGTCTAATTAATGTGTGTTAATAAAGTCCTTCCATGTTTAGATCATTGTCTGCCTTGGTTCTATCTCAGTGACATAATTACCCAGTAAACTGTGCAATACAAGGTTTTCACATTATGCCATGCTGCCTTTTGCTGGTTCTACTAGCTGATTCCCCACAATTAAATTTAGACACGTGTCCTTACAGACACGCATTTGGCGTAACATTATCCTGTTAGCAGAATGGGTTCTTCTCTTTGATTCTATTATTCCTGCCTTTCTCAACTTTTTTATCATTGAGAAAACCCTTCTTTGAGAACCCAAGAAGTGGTGTGATTGTGCAGAATATGGTTGGGAAGCATCACTGTGTCCATGCCCACCTGGGCTCCTCCCCTTCACACCCCCTCCAGTCCCATCACTGGCTATTTTGGGAGGGATAAGTGGGTTAACATGACCTTACATGATCATATCACCCAATAAAAGTTTAACAAATTAAAAAAATATATATTTTAAGATTAACTCCCAGGTCCTTGTCCCACACTGTCCCATGCTGAGTCTCCCACTGTCCATCTTAATAGGCTCTGTGTTGGTAGGGCTGACAGTCCCCACGTAGGGCCTGATGATCTCTTGGAATTAAAGCTGGTTGACAGTCTACGGATACCAATTTCCCTGGAGAAAATAGCTACATGGAAGTGTGGGCTACTGTACCCCACTGAGTTTCTTCCTCAAGCTTTGCCCCAAATCCACAGGAGCTTCCCAAACTAGTTTTGGCAACCTGACTGTTTTGAAGATTGTCCTCTTTCCCATGGGTACATTTTTTAAATTAAGAAACTGCCTCTCTTCCAGCCAATGCACAGTGACTTATGCTTATCCTGGAAATACAGATTATTATTTACAACGTCTATCTGCCTGCCTGCCTGCCTGAATCATAGAATCATAGAATCGTGGTCTGTTTACCTGGAGAGGAGACGTCTTAGAGGGGATCTGATAACCATCTTAGAATCATAGAACCATAGAGTTGGAAGGGGCCATACAGGCCATCTAGTTCAACCCCCTGCTCAGTGCAGGATCAGCCCAAAGCATCCTAAAGCATCCAAGAAAAGTGTGTATCCAACCTTTGCTTGAAGACTGCCAGCCTATTCCACTGCTGAACTACTCTGACTGTGAAAATATTTTTCCTGATATCTAGCCTATATCGTTGTACTTATAGTTTAAACCCATTACTGCATGTCCTTTCCTCTGCAGCCAATGGGAACAGCATCCTACCCTCCTCCAAGTGACAACCTTTCAAATACTTAAAGAGGGCTATCATGTCCCCTCTCAACCTCCTTTTCTCCAGGCTGAACATTCCCAAGTCCCTCAACCTATCTTCATAGAGCTTGGTCCCTTGGCCCCAGATCATCCTCGTCACTCTCCTCTGTACCCTTTCAATTTTATCTACGTCCTTCTTGAAGTGAGGCCTCCAGAACTGCACACAGTACTCCAGGTGTGGTCTGACCAGTGCCGTATACAATGGGACTATGACATCTTGTGATTTTGATGTGATGCCCCTGTTGATACAGCCCAAAATGGCATTTGCCTTTTTTACCGCTGCATCACACTGCCTGCTCATGTTTAGTTTACAGTCCACAAGTACCCCAAGGTCTCGTTCACACACAGTGTTACCTAGAAGCGTATCCCCCATCCAGTAGGCATGCTTTTCATTTTTCTGACCCAGATGCAGAACTTTACACTTATCATTATTAAATTGCATCTTGCTCTCATTTGCCCATTTTTCCATTGTGTTCAGATCTCGTTGAACTCTGTCTCTATCTTCCAGAGTATTTGCCAGTCCTCCCAATTTGGTGTCATCTGCAAACTTGATGAGTAGTCCCTCCACCCCCTCATCTAGATCATTAATAAATATGTTAAAAAGTACCGGGCCAAGCACCGAGCCCTGAGGTACCCCGCTACTCACCTCTCTCCAGTCTGATGAAACACCATTGACAACAACTCTTTGAGTGCGGTTCTCTAACCAATTCCCTATCCACTTAACTATCAGAAAATCCAGATTGCAGTCCTTCAATATATCCATCAGAACATCATGGGGAACCTTGTCAAAAGCTTTACTAAAATCCAAGTAAACGACATCAACCGAATTTCCACGATCCAGCAAACCTCTTACTTGGTCAAAAAAGGTTGGTCTGGAAGGACCTGTTGGAGACAAATCCCTGCTGACTTCCTTGGATCACCAAATTGTCCTCCAGATGTTTGCAGATCGCTCCCTTTAATATCTGCTCCATTATCTTCCCCACAACAGAGGTCAGACTCACTGGTCTGTAGTTTCCTGGGTCATCCTTCCTCCCTTTTTTGAAGATCGGAATAACGTTTGCTCTCTTCCAGTCCTCCGGGACATCTCCAGTCCTTAAAGAGGCCTAAACCCTTTGACCTGTGGGAAAAAACAGATGTAAAATAGGCACTAAGCCTTTCTGCTTTCTCTGCATCTTCCGTTAGAGTTTGTCCATCCACACCCAACAGTTGGGCCTATTGCCTCCTTTACTTTACGTTTGCTCCTCACATAACTGAAAAATCTTTTCTTGTTACAATGGGCTTCCCTGGCCAATATTAGGTCACTCTCAGCTTTGGCCTTTCTGATGATTGATCTACAGTGCCTAGTAACCTGTAGGTACTCTTCTTTAGAGCTCTGTCCTTCCCTCCATTTCCTGAACATTTTCCTTTTCTTTCTTAGTTCCTCTTGAAGTTCTCTGTTCATCCAAATAGGCTTCTTAGAGCTCCTGCAATGTTTTTGTCTTTCTTGGGATAGTTATTGATTGAGCATGCAATAGCTCTTGTTTGAGTAGTGCCCACCCTTCACATGCTCCCTTCCCTTCCAGCATTCTCATCCATGGTATGACACTCATCATGTCTCTGAGTTTATTAAAGTTTGCCCTACGAAAATCTAACATCCACATCTGGCTACAAGCTTCCTTGCCTCCCCATCTCAAAAGGAATTCTATGAGGACATGGTCACTTCCCCCTAGGGTCCCCACCTCCTTCACCTCATCCACCAACTCTTGCCTGTTGGTCAATATTAAGTCCAGTATGGCTGAACCTCTTGTGGGTTCATCTACATGGAATATGGGGGGGAACATGGAACAGTACAGTATGACTTGGTAACCATGTCAAGTGAGTAACTGTAATAACAGTGATAATGGAGATTAACAACATCAGCATATTAACTGCTGATTGGTTGGTCAGTTCAGGATGTTTGCTTCATAGGGAGGGGTTCTGGAGGCCCAGTGGATGTGTTAGTTTCAGTTGAGCTCCAGCAATTGGCTGGCGGAAGAGCTCCCTTTTGTAGGCCCTGCAGAATTGTTCTAGCTCCATTAGGGCCCTGATCTTTTCTGGGAGTTCATTCCACCAAGTGTGGGCCAGGACTGAGAAAGCGGAGCATAAAGCTCTTTGCAGGGTATAGAGAGAGAGGTGGTCCCTCGGGTACACTGGGCCCAGACTGCGTATTAGTCGTCTTTCCCCTTTGAATAGCTCAAGCAGCTTAAAATATAAATGTACATATAAATGTTATCTTCTCTCTTGCTGGAGCCAGGAGCATTGATTTAGAAGCTTGTAGTTTCACACACACACACACACACTTCTGGTTAAGGCTCCAAACATTTCCTTGCATTCCTCTGAAGTTTCTCTCACCTCCTTGGTCAGGTTTATTGCTCCGAGGTGAGGCCGTTGTGAGAACTCACTCCCTTTTCTTCCCAAGACCTTGGGTTGTTTAGAGGAGGCTGGAAATTTACTGCAGAAAATCTGTTTTGATTATTTAGCAGGTAAAAACAAAGATATATAGCAGGATGGCAAAACATTAAAATTATCCATTCATGGAGGTGGCAGGTGACAGTAGATGAGCAATAGGGTTGTGAGTGTCCTGCATAGTGCAGAGAGTTGGACTAGATGACTCAGGAGGTCCCTTCCAACTCTATGATTCTATGATTCATTTTATTGAAATAAGGCTTCATGTGTCCTAGAATGCTAGAAAGCAGAATTTTACAACTTCATTTGAGACTGACTTTATTCCATCATGCGGTATAAATGTTAACAGGCAGCCCAATGCGTATTTCAGACCGCTATCCAAGGGCTGAAAGCACGACAAGGGAAGCAGAATCAGTTCATTTCTTTCTGCTTCATACAGCATGCACTGAAGCAAAAAGTGGGAGAGGAAAAGAAGACAGGAACGTTTGTTTCTTTTCTCTTATAGTGCTGAAAGCACAGGTTTCCAAAACCTGAGGGGAAAGGCTAAGAAGACCCCCAAACAGAATTATAGAATCACTAGGGACAAAGCCCGTTGTATCCAAGAATACAACGGGCGCTAGAGCTTGGCAGTGGGAAGAGGAAGGGGAGGAGTTGTCCAGTCTGTAAGGGCATGGGGTTGAATGTGTGTGTTGTGTGGGAGGTTGTGGTGGTGTGGTGGCAAATGAGGGCATGGGTGTGGAGAGATGGGTATCAAGAACCTGTAGTGTGGAATGTTCGTTGAGTGTGGGAGAGGACTGACCTTCGGGAATTTTGGCATAGTGGTTACAGATGAGCTTTCCAGAGCCATGTCTTCAGATATGTGAAGGGAAAATCAGACTGGAGACTCTTCTTAGGGGAAGATTACATGGCAACCAATTCCTCCCAGTTCTGCGTCATTTCCCTTCTTGTGTGAATTAGGCCACATTCACCGAAATGCCCCTCTGCCCTAATACACATGGGGTAGTGACAGTACACAGGTGTCCACCCTGTTCCTTCTTTTCCATTTTTTCACTGTTGGTAAAATGTTATGTGCCCACATGCTTCTTTCATGGTTGCTCCTTAGAAGAACGGATTTTTGTACCCTGCTGTTTACTACCCAAAGGAGCCTCAAAGCGGTTCACAAACACCTTTTCCATTCGTCTCTCCACAATAGTCAACCTGTGAGGTATGTGGGGTTGTGAGAGGTCTGAGAGAACTGGGAATGGGCCGCAGTGACCCAGCAGGCCTCAGGTGTCTCAAAGCATTTCCCAATCATCTTCCCTTCCTCTCCCTCTCACTATTTACAGTTTCAGGCTGTAAGTATTTATTTAGATCTTCCTGCACGTTCCAGACTCACAGGACTGATGCCGGTCTGCCTGTCTGCGCCCCAGAATACAAACAGTTGCTGATTAGGGCTGGCCATAACCCATAGGCCAAGAGGGACACTCCTGCACCACTCCCTCCCAACTGCAGGCAAACATGGCTCCTTTGAAGGCTGGACTCTGAGGCATTGTACGATTTTGAAGTCCCACCTCCAAACCTCCAGGAATATTTCCAACCTTGGGGTAGCCAACCTCAAGGTGGGGCCTGGAGAGCTCCTGGAGTTACAGCTCACCTGCAGAGTATAAAGATCAGCTCCCCAGGCAGAAAGGGCTACTTTGGTCAGGGTTGTGGTAGAGAAGAAACATTTAAGGCTTCCCACACAGGTTGTTGTTGAATTGAAAGACTTGAGGCCTACTGCACAGGGTTGTTGTGCAGATGAAACAGGAGACAAAAAACCCAGTTTCATCTGCAGAATAGCGCTGTGCAGTGGCCTCAAACCTGCAGAGAGTTGCAAAGAAGAAAGACACATGGCTTGGCTGTGTCTAACCCCCGGCCAGAGCAGTATTTTAAGTGAGAAGGGGCTTTTCTGTGGCCTCCCTGTCAGCCAACTGTTTGGCAGAAGGGGATAGTCCCCCCCCTCAAAAGGAAGGCCCTCAGGCTCCCCTGCATTGCTCTCTGAAGGAAAATGCCTCCCTTCCCTCAGTCAGGGCCTGTCAGAGGCTCCTTCACAGCAGGCCTGAAGGGGGGGAGGGGGAAGGAGTGCACTTTCCAGCCTCCAGCCAGCTCTGTCAGGGTTCTGAGGCAATTTGCAGTTAGGACAGCCTTGGGGCGAAAAGGGCTGTCCAAGCCTCTGTTCTCATCCCCCTTGGCAGCCCTACTGACCTCCTCTCCCTTTGGTGGCCAGGAGCAGACTGGCAGCCATTTCTCCAGATTGCCCCTGGCTGGATGGAATTTTGGTCTGTCCTGGTGAGGGGCCAATCGGAAGGCGCAAAGCGCCTTCCGATTGGCCCCTCTGCTTGTCAGTCCACGTCCATGGGACCAATTGTTACCCTTCCTCATCACGGACTGAGCCCACCCCAACATCCCTTACTGTTTTATTAAGAGGGAAAAGATTATTAAGAGGGAAAAGATAGAGTTGGGAGAGACCCCCAGGATCATCTAGTCCAACCCCCTGCTAAGTGCAGGAAACTCACAATTACCTGCCCACCAACTGTGACCCCAATTTCATACCCAAGTGATCCTGTCAACCAAAACTCTCCAGCATCCAGCCTGGCCTAGAGGAAATTCACCTGCCATCCCACAGTGGTGATCAGCAATTCCCTGGGGATGCAAGGAAGGGGCACAAGAGATAAACATTGGCACATAATTTGAGGTGTAGCCTGCCAACTGACATTAAGGAATCACATTTCTTATGATCTCTGTTGCTCTGGAAGGTTGGCCAGGCAGGGAAGGTGAGGAGGAGGCTTTCCTAGAGGCATTCTCGGAAGGTTTTGGCAACCGCCCTGCAGTCGTGAAGAAATTAATCTCCCACGTTTCTCTATTTCCCTCCTGATGTTCTGCACAGAGCTATTATGTGCAATTACGATGCTCTTAAAATGGCTGTGTCACCTTTCCCTCTCCCTCTTCTGTGCCTCTACTGCCAAATTCTTGGGAACCTGCAGAAACCTGGAAACACCAAGGGGGTGGGGGTGGAGGCAGGGCCATCCTGGTGTTGGCACCAAGCTCAGGCAGGGAGGGCCCGGGTCGGGATGCCAGCAAAGAAGCACGCAGGCTCCTGGCTGGATCAATATGGGCAGGGAATGAAAGGGTGGCAGGTTGATTTCATTGCAGCTTCCATCAGGGCACACAAACATCCTGCCTCCACTTGTGGCCACCTTTGGGCCAAATTGCCCAGGAGGAGGACAACCACAGCCGGCTGTTTGTGTGCACGTCTTCCTTGTTCGTATGCAAAGCAGACAGCATGAGCCCCATTTTCTCACGGGAAGGAGAAGGTGAGCAGAGATGAATGGATGATTCTTTTTTCCTTTCAAAAGGCAGACAAATAAAATATCACTACATATGCAGGGCTAACATACAAAATGTCAGAGAGAGGTGCCAAAATAACATTTAAGAAACACATTCTGAAGGTACCTATGCATAATAGATGTTTAAATATAAATACAGGTTTATATACTTAAAAATACTCTTTCCCCTGGAGAAGATGGCTGCTCTGGATGGTGGACTCTATTTATTTATATTTATTATTTTTGTATCCTGCCCCCTCACAGGGCGGCTCACAAGAATAGGATTCACAGTAATCTGTAAATTAAAAAAACAAAATTAAGAATAAAAATGCTCATTAAAATACCATATCGACATATAAACTCCTCCAGAAAACCAACAACCAGAACCCCACTTTATTGGTCCCAGCATGGGGATAACTGGGTGGCCCAGGTAAAGATGGTAAGACTTCTACCCAGGAGGTATAAATCAATTAAAACTAAACCAGTCAAATGGAGCTCCTGAAATGTTTACCTGGAGGTAAAAATCTATGATGTACCCTGCGGAGGTTCCTTCTCTCTCCAAAATCCACCCTTCTCAGGCTCCACCCCCAAAATCTCCAGGAATGTTCCAACCTAGAGCTGGCAACCCTATATTTGTTATATATGCACACAGTGGATAGCCCAGATCCCTGAAGCTGAGCAGAATTGACCCTGGCTTCTATTTGGATGGGAGACCTCCAAGGAGAGCTGAGGTCAGCATGCAGAGGCAGGCACAGATGGCACAGCACTTGGTTTGCCAGCTTGTTCTAGCGGTTAAGAACCAACTAAACCAGGGGTAGTCAAACTGCGGCCCTCCAGATGTCCATGGACTACAATTCCATGGACATTCCATGGAATTGTAGTCCATGGACATCTGGAGGGCCGTAGTTTGACTAGTCCTGACATTAAACCATGAATCATAGAATCATAGAGTTGGAAGGGGCCATACAGGCCATCTAGTCCAACCCCCTGCTCTACGCAGGATCAGCCCAAAGCATCCTAAAGTATCCAAGAAAAGTGTGTATCCAACCTTTGCTTGAAGACTGCCAGTGAGGGGGAGCTCACCACCTCCTTAGGCAGCCTATTCCACTGCTGAACTACTCTGACTGTGAAAAATGTTTTCCTGATATCTAGCGTATATCGTTGTACTTGTAGTTTAAACCCATTACTGCGTGTCCTTTCCTCTGCAGCCAACGGGAACAGCATCCTGCCCTCCTCCAAATGATAACCTTTCAAATACTTAAAGAGGGCTATCATGTCCCCTCTTAACCTCCTTTTCTCCAGGCTGAACATTCCCAAGTCCTCAACCTATCTTCATAGGGCTTTGTCCCTTGGCCCCAGATCATCCTCGTCACTCTCCTCTGTACCCTTTCGATTTTATCTACGTCCTTTTGGAAGTGAGGCCTCCAGAACTGCACACAGTACTCCAGGTGTGGTCTGACCAGTGCCGTATACAATGAGACTATGACATCTTGTGATTTTGATGTGATGCCCCTGTTGATACAGCCCAAAATGGCATTCGCCTTTTTACCGCTGCATCACACTGCCTGCTCATGTCCACAAATACTCCAAGGTCTCGTTCACACACAGTGTTATCTAGAAGCGTATCCCCCCATCCAGTAGGCATGCTTTTCATTTTTCTGACCTAGATGCAGAACTTTACACTTATCTTTATTAAATTGCATCTTGTTCTCATTTGCCCATTTTTCCATTGTGTTCAGATCTCATTGAACTCTGTCTCTATCTTCCGGAGTATTTGCCAGTCCTCCTAATTTGGTGTCATCTGCAAACTTGATGAGTAGTCCTTCCACCCCCTCATCTAGATCATTAATAAATATGTTAAAAAGTACTGGACCGAGCCCTGAGGTACCCCGCTACTCACCTCCCTCCAGTCTGATGAAACACCATTGACAACAACTCTTTGAGTGCGGTTCTCTAACCAATTCCCTATCCACCTGACTATCTGAAAATCCAGATTGCAGTCCTTCAATTTTTCCATCAGAACATCATAGGGAACCTTATCCAAGGCTTTATTAAAATCCAAGTAAATGACATCAACCAAATTTCCACGATCCAGCAAATGTGTTACTTGGTCAAAAAAGGAAACCAGGTTGGTCTGATTGTCCACTCCTCCACATGCAGCCAGCTGGGTGACCTTGAGCTCGCCACAGCACTGATAGAGCTGTTCTGACGGAGCAGAAATATCAGGGCTCTCTCAGCCTCACCTCCCTCACAGGGTGTCTGTTGTGGGGAGAGGAAGAGAAGGCCACTGTAAGCCACTTTGAGACTCCTTTGGGTAGAGAAAAGCAGCCTCAGCTACCTCTTAAGTCACAAGAATCAATGAAGCAAATTAGGCAATTAATCCTAGATAGATCCTTCCTGAAGAAAATAAACCCTTTGATCTTCTTCAACGGATTGAGGTGCTCAAAAGTTAGGCACACCCGCTTGACGTATCCCTCAATTAAAATGCCTTGGCCCGTAAGATTATATGCTAATAACATTCCTGAGGAGGACTTCTTTCAACACCCATCCGGCAGGAGTGCCAGCCTTCTCAAGGCAGACCGTAATCTTTACTGGGGATTAAGTCCCGCTGAACTTCTACGAGGATCAGGTGAATGAAACAATAAGGAATATTGAGACACACCTGCTTATTCACCTGTCCCTTGGGGGCTGCAATTCAGCCTTTCTTGATGTTTTTACCATTGAGACACCCCTGAAATATTCTTCAGGCTTTGAGAAACCCCAGAAGTGGCACCATCTTGCAGAATACAGACTGCAGCCCTTCCCACCTCCTCCAGGTCCATCATTGGCCATTTTGGGAGGGGGGGGGGTGTAGGGCTGGGCGCTTTAGCTGCCAAAGAGGCTGTTCCAGTCCGAAGCAGCCAGTGCCGAAGGGGGTGGGGGTGAGCTAACATATGGTCATATCACCCAATAAATGTTTAACAAGTTTTAAACATATATAACATTTAATTAACTTGCACCCATTCTAGGAAACCATTCTAGGGCCATCAAAAAAACAACGTTTCACAAAACCCTGATCGAGAAAGTCTGCTGTAATTAATAGCAACATACACCAAGCACAGATAACGATGGCCAGATAACAATTAATACACAGTTTTTGTTATCTCAAAACAAGTTTAGTTACGTTTCACGTAAAAGGAAATAATCATCTCAACAAAACTGTATCTTCCCTTCTTGTCTTTCATCCAGTGGTTGAAGAGATCTGAGTGCAGAATTCAACCCCAAAGGATAACTTTCATCCTTGATGTTTCGCCGTGGAAATGGAAATCAAGGAAAATTCTGGAGAGTTTCTCGACTGTTTTCAGAATCTTTAACGGCCTCTGCGGAGAAGATTAAATAAAGTGGTAAGGGCTACTTGGGAGGAGTTAAGGCGGGCCCTGTCTGGGATAAAAACTCGGAGGGCCCAAATTTGTGGCTCCTGATTGGGCCCTCCGAATGTCCATCCAGGGCCAAGCCGCCAAAGGGGATCCGCGCGAAGTGCGGCTCCCCATTGACGGCTTGGCCTGACCTTGCCTGACCCGGCCAGGGACTCACCGCGCAGAGAAAGCAGCCAGCCTGCACGGTAAGTCCTCCGGCCAGGTTCTACTCCACCTGGGGAAAGGAGCAGGGATGCGGCGTCTTTGATGTGGCGTCCCTGCTCCTTTCCTGCCCCGGGTCCCTTACCACTGGGGGGGCCCCGCGGTAGGCGGGGGCCTTCTCTCGGCCCCAGGAAAAAGGACCCGGGTTGCTGCATGTTGGGTGGGCTAAGTCCTTCTCCTGACTCCGGGAACAGCCTCGCCGCGTTGCAGATGCATCGAGGCTGTTCCCGCGGCCGGGAGAACGCCCCAAGTCGCGGGAGGGTGGCTGCGCCGTGCCAGCCCCCGGGAAGCCGTTGTCCTGCGAAGGCTTCCCCGGGGACGGGGGCTAGCGCCCATTTTATTTCCTTATAAAATGGGCTTAAATTCTAGTATATAATAAAATGTCTTATTTTATGTAAACATAATGTGTACAACTCGTAATTTCTCGTAAAATGATCTACTCAAAATGATTTACTAAATGAGCCACTAGGGTGGGCAGTATATAAATTCAATGATTATTATTAATACTACTTGTTACTAGTGTCTACAAAGATCTGTTTCTAATGTACTAGCAGTCCTGTGTCAAATTTCTTCCTATTTTTTGTCGCCCACTTTTTACTCCCCAAAGTGGTTTCCAATTGCCTGCCCTTCCTCTCCCCACAAGAGGGGAGTTAGGTGGGGCTGACAGATACCCATGAGGCCAGCTGGGTGACACTGGGCCAGTCACAGTTCTCTCTGAGCTATCTCAGCCTCACCTCCCTCACAGGGTTTGAGGCCCCCTCTTCCTTCCTGGCACAATTTCCTTTCCGAAGATGGACGATGCTCTCGTATCTGTACCCGTCTGCTTCAGTCCTGAGATAACTCTTCATGGCAGTCCCTGGCCGGTGCCGGGTGCCATTTCTAAAATGACCTTTTGAGCCTACTGGGGGAGAGCCTTTTCTGTTTAGGCTTGCGGAGTCCCCCCCCCCTCCACCCTGCAACACCTGGTGGCGGTGGAGGATAAGGTTGGCAGGTCCTGGATCAGAGGAACCCTACCTGCCAGTTTAGTTGGTGGAAGACGGAGAAGGTATTGTTTTGAAGAACACAGTTTTGAGTCCAGGGGCACCTTTAAGACCAACAAACTTTTATTGAAGGGATAAGCTGTCATGTGCACGCACACATTTGAGTAAAAGGAAAACAAAGATCTCCAAATCCACTGTGTCATTGGCCAGGACATATGAAACCACCTTATACTAAATTAAGCTTTTGGTCCATCAAGGTTAATAAATCTAAACAGACTGGCAGGGTCTCCCCAGGGTGGAGGTCTTTCCTACCCCCTCCTTCCTAGGCCTTTTACCTGGAGATGCTGGGGATTGAACCTGGAACCTTCTGCATGCCAAGCAGAGGCTCTGCCACTGAGCTCCAGCCCCACTTCATGGCTCTCCAGGGTCTCAGGCGGAGGTCTTTCCCATCCCCTCCTGCCTGGTCCTTTTAACTGGAGATGCTGGGGATTGAACTGGGGACCTTCTGCATGCCAAGCAGAAGCTCTGCCACTGAGCTCCAGCTCCTTTTCATGGCTCTAAAGCAGTGGTCCCCAGCCCGCGGGTGCCGGGCCGCGAAGGCCTTGGTGCCGGGCCGCGACTCCCTCTCCCCGCCCCCCCCCCCGCAGTAAAAAACTTCCCAGGCCGCAAGCTTGCTGCGGGAGTGGAGGAGAGAGAATCAGGGCCACGCCCATGCATTATGCATGCACGGCCAAAAACGATTTCGGCCGTGCATGCGCAGCATGCGTGGGCGGGCAGTTACCCTGCTGGTCCCCAGCCTCAAAAACGTTGGGGACCACTGCTCTAAAGGATCTCAGGTGGAGGTCTTTCCCATCCCCTCCTGCCTGGTCCTTTTAACTGGAAATCCTGGGATTGAACTGGGGACCTTCTGCATGCCAAGCAGAGGCTCTGCCTCTGAGCTCCAGCCCCATTTAATGGCTCTCCAGGGACTCAGGGTCTTTCCCATCCCCTCCTGCCTGGGCCTTTTACCTGGAGATGCTGGGGATTGAACCTTCTGCATGCCAAGCAGGGGCTCTGCCACTGAGCTCCAGCCCCACTCCCTAGCTCTCCAGGGCCTCAGGCAGAGGTCTTTTCCATCCTCTCCTGCCTGGTCCTTTTAACCAGTGATGCAGTGGATGCTCCACCTCTTCCCAACTAGCCCTGCCTATGGTGGCCCCTTCCCCCCTCTGTTCCGGTCCCTGCTGATAAGTAGGCATGTGTTAGGAAAACAGGGTGTTTTAATGCTCTCTCTTTCCAAGGGAAGCAGCTGATGGAACAACCTTCTTTTGCATTGGGGTCCCTGTTAGTTTCCTTGCTTAGTATTATTAGAGATGAGAAAATAGTTCTAGAATTCTTCAGGGTATGATGAAAACAGAACGGGAGAAAATCTTTTCCTCCTCCTCCCAGAACAGAATTTTTCGCACCTGGTTGGACTGATGGACAGTCGATACCGCCCAGTCAGGAGGAAAGGCTGCTTCTCTCGAAAGGACTGACTCGTGGCATTCGCTGGCACAGGATGTGGCGATGACGGCTGGTTGAGCTGGCTTTCAGAAGGGATTAGATCAATCCAGAGAGGGAGAGGTCCGTCAAGAGTTATAAGCCACGGTAAAACTAAATGGAACCTCCATGTGTAGAGCCAGTGACCTTCTTGACACTGGGGCAGGTGGGAGGGCTACAGGGGGGAGATTTTCATCTCTGGGCCCTGCTTGTAGGCCTTCCAGAGAAGAGAAGCTGTTTTTTGTACCCTGCTTTCATGGCTGGAAAAGTCTCCACGTGGCTGACAATTAGAATCATAGAAGCATAGAATCATAGAGTTGGAAGGGGCCATACAGGCCATCTAGTCCAACCCCCTGCTCAACGCAGGACCAGCCCTATGCATCCTAAAGCATCCAAGAAAAGTGTGTATCCAACCTTTGCTTGAAGACTTCCAGTCTGCAATTACCTTCTCTTCCTCTCCCCAGGAGTGGGCTATGGAGTCCACCCTCCCAAACAGCCATTTTCTCCAGGAGAATGGATTTCTGTTGCCTGGAGATGAGCTGTAATTCCTGGGGATATCCAGGCCCCAACTGTGGACTCACATCCCTATGCAGGCTTGTCAGGGCTACTCAGGCGGCTAAGGGGTCTCTTTCTGTCTGCCCTGGAAGATTTCACAGAGTAGTTCAGCAGTGGAATAGGCTGCCTAAGGAGGTGGTGAGCTCCCCCTCACTGGCAGTCTTCAAGCAAAGGTTGGATACACACTTTTCTTGGATGCTTTAGGATGCTTAGCGCTGATCCTGCGTTGAGCAGGGGGTTGGACTAGATGGCCTCTATGGCCCCTTCCAACTCTATGATTCTGTGATTCTGTGATTCTATCCAGGCTAGGCTGATCTTGTCAGAACTCGGAAGCTAAGCAGGATTAGCCTTGGTGGGAGACCTCAGAGGCAAAGCGCCTCTAAACGACGCTTACCTCGAAAACACTACAACAGGTGTGGCCAAACCCTGGCTCTCCAGAAGTCCATGGACTACAATACCTATGAGCCCCTGCCAGTGGAATAGTAGGAATAGTAGTCCATGGACATTGGCAAAGCCATGGTTTGGCCACCCTTGTCCTAAAAGATTGCCACAAGTGGGCTGTGATAGGACAGCCCCTTCCACAGGGTTGCCAGCCTCCAGGTGGGGCCTGGAGATCTTCTGGCATGACCATGGATCTCCAGATGACAGAGATCAGTTCCCCAGCAGAAAGCGGCTGCTTTGGAGGTCAGCCTCTCAGGCATTTAACATCCCTCCCCAAACCCTTCCCTTCCCAGACTCCCCCCCCCCAAAAGTCTCCAGGTATTTCTCCAACCAGGGTTGGCAACCATAACTTTCCACCACTTGGGAGGGGGAATCTCTCACCCTATGCTGTTTCCCTAGTTACTGTTTGCTTTGTGGAGAAAACATACCAACAGGGATCTTCACCCCAACTTAAAGATCCGTATTCTCCAACACAATTTGAAATTCTGTCCGTGGAAAAAGTCTAGGGTTGTGCTCAGCGGCATCCGAATCAGCCGTTCTGAATCGGTGTCTGAATCGGCGTTCCACGCCTGCATGTGTGTGCTGAGTTACGCACCGGCGCCTGCACCTCCTCTCACCCCTCCGCATCGAGGCGCTGGCTACGTCGGCCTGGAACAGCCGATTCGGATGCCTCTGCGCACGACCCTAACGGGACCTTCTCCATGCACCTGCAAAGTCAGGGCCCTGCCGCTGCCAACAGGCTCCTTCCCCAATCTGTGGCCATGTGTCATGAGAGGGCAGCCAAGAGCGTGCTGCATCAGAAGCATGGAGCATGGGGAGGAACGGGTGGGTGGCGGGTGGTGGGGTGTCACCTGCCAGTGACTCAACCAGTCGTGCTGCTCCATGCCCAGCCGAAGCAAGGGAGTGATGTCACCTGGTCACCTGCTCCTCACAGCATGTGGCCATGTGGAAGCGACATTACCTAGCTCTGCCAGCGCGGAGTGGCATTTAAAGACGCCTCCCCAGATTTAACAAACCCACAAAGAAAGGGGGGGAGGGAGGAGGGAGGGAGGGGGAGGGAGGGAGGAGGCAAGCGGGCCTGGTCTGATGCTCTGTCTGAGGGGCCCCGTGGGGTCTTAAACCATTCCGCCTTCCATCCACGCTGAGCTGTTCCGCCGGACCTATAACTGAGGCCAGGCAATAACATCACTGGCCACCCTGCTTGAAACATCCCCTGACAGGAACCCCTCTGAACTCTGGCCAATCCCCACAGGGGGGCAAAGAATAGGAGGCGGTTTTCTTGAAGGGTTTGCTGTTTTATTGCTTACTATGTAGGGTTTTTAAATGTTGTAAACTGCCCTGAGCTAACGAGGTTTATACAAATTATGTATTTATTTATTTTACTCTAAACCTCTTAACTATTACACTATCCTTGCTCTGGGACATCTCCCTGACCAGAAAGCTTGGCGTAGTGGCTTCTGACTGCGCGAGCCAGCCTTGATTCCCCGCTCCTCCACATGCAGCCATCTGGGTGACCCTGGGCTAGTCACAGTCCTGATAAGAGCTGTTCTCACACAGCAGTAATGCCAGGGTTCTCAGCCCCACCTACTTTACATCCTATCACCCTAGGCTGTTACAAGAGAATTTACCTTTTGGCCAATTTTTACAACATAGGAGGATTAATACAGATGTGAGATGGCAGTGAACAATTTGGAAGAACCAATTGAAGTGATTAAGCAAGCAAGACAAAGAGTGAAGTATTCATCTATGGAGGATTTATTGATGTATAAGGAACGACCACTTCCCTTTCCTCCCCCCACAACAGACACCCTGTGAGGGAGGTAAGGCTGAGAGAGCCCTGATATAACTGAAGAAGAAGAAGTGTTGGCACTTATATGCTGCTTTTCTCTACCCGAAGGAGTCTCAAAGTGGCTTACATTCGCCTTCCCTCCTTCTCCCCACAACAGACACCCTGTGAGGGAGGTGGGACTGAGAGAGCCCTGATATTACTGAAGAAGAAGAAGAGTTGGTTCTTATATGCTGCTTTTCTGTACCAGAAGGAGGCTCAAAGTGGCTTACAGTGGCCTCCCCTTTCCTCCCCCCACAACAGACACCCTGTGAGGGAGGTGGGGCTGAGAGAGCCCTGATATAACAGAAGAAGAAGTGTTGGCACTTATATGCTGCTTTTCTCTACCCGAAGGAGTCTCAAAGTGGCTTACATTCGCCTTCCCTCCTTCTCCCCACAACAGACACCCTGTGAGGGAGGTGGGACTGAGAGAGCCCTGATATTACCGAAGAAGAAGAAGAGTTGGTTCTTATATGCTGCTTTTCTGTACCAGAAGGAGGCTCAAAGCGGCTTACAGTGGCCTCCCCTTTCCTTACCCCACAACAGACACCCTGTGAGGGAGGTGGGGCTGAGAGAGCCCTGATATAACTGAAGAAGAAGAAGTGTTGGCACTTATATGCTGCTTTTCTCTACCCGAAGGAGTCTCAAAGTGGCTTACATTCGCCTTCCCTCCTTCTCCCCACAACAGACACCCTGTGAGGGAGGTGGGACTGAGAGAGCCCTGATATTACCGAAGAAGAAGAAGAGTTGGTTCTTATATGCTGCTTTTCTGTACCAGAAGGAGGCTCAAAGCGGCTTACAGTGGCCTCCCCTTTCCTCCCCCCACAACAGACACCCTGTGAGGGAGGTGGGGCTGAGAGAGCCCTGATATAACTGAAGAAGAAGTGTTAGCACTTATATGCTGCTTTTCTCTACCCGAAGGAGTCTCAAAGTGGCTTACATTCGCCTTCCCTCCTTCTCCCCACAACAGACACCCTGTGAGGGAGGTGGGACTGAGAGAGCCCTGATATTACCGAAGAAGAAGAAGAGTTGGTTCTTATATGCTGCTTTTCTGTACCCGAAGGAGTCTCAAAGCGGCTTACATTCGCCTCCCCTTTCCTCTCCCCACAACAGACACCCTGTGGGGTGGGTGAGGCTGAGGGAACCCTGATATTATTGTTCGGTCAGAACAGCTTTCTCAGTGCCGTGGAGAGCCCAAGGTCACCCAGCAGGCTGCATGTGGGGGAATGCAGAATCAAACCCGGCATGCCAGAAAAGAAGTCCGCACTCTTAACCACTACACCAATCTGCTGCTAGCCATGAGAACACTTTTCACTTATATTTATGTTATAAAATGTTCATGTAAATTATACATTGGAATTTCCACTCGCCCTCTTAGTTTGAATCCTCGAGTACATTGCTGAGATGAGAAATCATATATTGGATGCTCCATTGGTGCAGTATTACAAGGAAAAAGGAATTCATTGGATCACTTTCAGTGCTGCAGATTTGAAAATCTGACAGATCGGGGACTGGGCAAAATGGACATTATGAAACGCGTGTTACGAGAGGCACAATTTATATTTATTTTGGACACTGTTACTCCTACTGGTCTGAACAACAATTGGGATCTGTCATGTTTTCTGTAAATTTGTATTAGAGCAGGAATTCCCAACCAGGGGCCTGGGGACCCCCGGGGGTCTGTGGGAACTCCTGCCTTAATGCAGGTCAATGCTTGACAATTTTATTGAGACCCTGGGGGGTAGTCTTTTGCCGAGGGATGTTGCCACTGCTGCCTGAGCCCCTGCTCCACTTGCTTTCCCGCTGGCGCCCCTGACTTCCCGCCGCCCACTGGGGGGCACTGCCAGCAGCAGCTGCACAGTGCCACACCGAGGGGAGCCCCAGCCATGGCGGCCGCTGGAGAGCACCAAAGGTGAGCCAGCGGGAGAGTGGCAGGGCAGCCCCTGAGGCAGCAGCTGGGGAGGAGGACAAGGAGGAGCCGTAGCCCAGTACTGACTGATCCATGGACTGGGGGTTGGGGACCACTGTCTTAATGCTTTAATGAACTTGGCCACAAGCCAGGGAATAGGGTTGTGTGCTTCGGCTGCCAAAGCAGCCATTCCAGCCCGAAGCATCCAGCGCTGCGGCGGTGGCTGCTCTGGGCTGGAACGGCCGCTTTGGCAGCCAAAGCACACAACCCTACTAGGGAACTGGCTGCCCAGAGGGCTTGATGGGTAGGCCGTGAGAATGAAAGGAAGGCAAAGGAAGAAGTGTTATGTTACATCTGGGGGTGTGGCAGGCTGAGAGAGCAGGGAGGCGTGGCCAGCTTACATCACTTCAGGGGGTCCTCGAAGCCTGAAAATTTACTTCAGGGCTCCTCATTGGACAAAAGGGTGAAATAGGCTGTATTCAAGTAGGGGCTGTTTAGTGTCATGCGTGGGATGCTTTCCCTTTAAGTGAAGAGTGCTGTCTCATGGCTAGCAGCACTTAATTAAAGGGTGTCCTATTGTTGGGACCCTGGTAGGCTGAGAACACTGGATGAAAAAACTGTGGGCATTTGTGATATTCTTAGATAAGTGTTGTAGACTTTTTAGATTAGCCAATAGGTTGTGGAGTAGGGTAAAAAGTGGAAGGATTACTCTTTATGTTTTTCAGACTTGACAATTATTTTGCTGAAACATTACTGTTTTGACATAGAAACTCTGTGGTATAAAATTAAGGTGTGCTGTAAGAAACAGAGTTATTACTTTAATTTTGATGCTGTTTGTCTTATTTAAGATGCTTATACAATTTCTGTATGTTTGTACATAGTCACCGAGGAAGGTATTCCAAAATGAGTCATCGACCCAGGAACTCATTTGTGAGGGCTTTTGGGGTGCCCAGGGGGAGCTAGCCCTGGCACACACCCCTTATTCCACAAAGAAGACTTCCACACCGGGCTGATGCAACGTGGTCTTTAATAAGTCTTGTGCAATTACAACAGGCGGTCTGAAATGAGGATTCTCTACTGTACTCCCATCTGAACTACCTGAAGAACTTGAGTCCGAGCTAGATTGGGAATATTGAGGGGTTCTCTCCTAACCCCCTTGGTGGGTTTTCTTCCTTCCCCGGCCATGGTTGTGTCTCACAACTGACTTGGCTATGGTCACCACCACTTCCAGCTTGTTCCCCCACTTCTCCGCCTCTCCACTTCTCTCTGCTGTCTCTCTTACCTCCATCTTCAACCCAAACAACCACCAGTTCTCCATCCTTTTTTTCAACCAGTCGTGCTGCTCCATCCCCATGCCCAACTGGTATGCTTGGTATGCTCCATGCCCAACCAAAGCAAGGGTATCTTTTCACGTCTCTAACTCCTCCCTTGTCTGTCAACACCCGAGTTTACTTTAACCCTGCCCTCCTGACTTCCTTTCACACCTTCTTCTCTTTTCTTCTCCAGGTTTGGCTCCAGTCCCGTTTCTCTTTGCTCCTGCTTTTTCCTGGTCGGCTTCATCCGAGGAGAGCAGTACAAGGTAAATCTAACATGTGAGTTTCAGGTGGGTTGTTATCTCCTTCACCCCCTCCCCTTCGCCTTCCCTCCTTTTGCCCATTCCCTTCCCCGTTTTCTTATCCCATGTGCTTTCCCTCATGGTCTGTCTGTCTCCTCATACTTCCCTCCTTTCCCTTCTACTTTCCTCCATCTCTTCCCCTGCCTTAGGTTTTGGTTTATTCTCTTCTCTGTGCCCGTCTCCGTCTCCTGATACTGCCTCTAGGCTTCTGCTCCGACTGGGCTGCTCATGGACCTTTTGAAAACATTTCCCGGCTCCCCTCCCATGCTGCAGGTGAAGCAGGATGGGCCCCACAAAGGCCGCAGGCTCTCCCCTGGAGTTGGAGTTTCACCCAAGAAAGCGAATTCCCCGGGAGAATGGGACCCGTGGGACTCACGGGGGTGTCCTGACATCGTTTTAACTCTGACTTCATTGGAATAAAGAGGTTGCCACCGTCAGCTTTGTCTTCTCTTCTTCTTCAGCTCCTATGGAGCCAGTGGATGGACTTACCTCTCTGGGAAAGAATGAGGCTGGTTCCTGGACTGAGCCTCTGTCAGTCATATTCATATTTTATTTCACGGTATAGACCAATACAATACAAAATAAAATGAAACATAATAGCAGTAAAACAATTCAAATATATAGACTAAATACAAGGTTAAGAAACACACCATAAAAGCTATTAACCTAAATAGCATAAATAGTTATGAACACTTGGTTATTGGTATACTTAGAATAGCTATACATTAATAACTCAATGTTTCCTAATTCTAGCAACTAGCCAATCAAATCTAGCTACTGTGTTTGTTAGAAGACTGACTGAATCTGATAATAACAGTTGCAGGCTATGGTTTCTCAGGCCATGAGGGCATTCTATAAGCATGGGTACTAATGTACCTATGTGAATATCTGTAAACCGCCCGTGGCGCCGCGGGCGCCACGGACTAAATAAAACAGTAAGGGGTCCTGGGGCGGGATGAGTCCGGGATGAGGAAGGGTCCAGATTGGACCCTTCCTCATGACAGACAATCGGAGGGACCAATCGGCAGGCGCGAAGCGCCTGCCGATTGGTCCTTCCGATTCCCAGCCCCAGGAACTGCGAGCCGCGCGCAGCGCGGCTCGCAGTTGCTCCCGGCCTGACGCGGTGAGAGGCGCGAAGCGCCTCTCGCCGCGTCAGGCCACCGCCTGATGGAGCCCATGGCGGCCTGACGCGGCGAGAGGCGCGAAGCGCCTCTCACCGCGTCAGGCCGCCGCCTGAGGGAGCCCCCGGCAGTCGCGCGGAGCGCGGCTGCCGGGGGCTCCCTGTCCGGCGGCCTCATGCGGCGAGAGGCGCGAAGCGCCTCTCGCCGCATCAGGCCGCCGCCTGGGGGAACCAACGGACTCCTTGAAGAAAAAAAAAGACCCGCCGCTCGGGCCGCGGCCTGGGGGAATCCCGGACTCCATAAAAAACAAAAAAAGAGACGCGCCGCTCGGGACGCGGCCTGGGGGACTCCCAGACTAAAAAAAAAAAAAAACCGAGAGAAGCGCCGCTCGCCCCGCCGCGGGGGGAATCCCGGACTAAAAAAAAAACAAAAAAAGAGACGCGCCGCTCAGCCCGCGGCCTGGGGGAATCCCGGACTAAAAAAAAAAAAAACCGACAAAAGCGCCGCTCGCCCCGCCGCGGGGGGAATCCCGGACTCCATAAAAAACAAAAAAAGAGACGCGCCGCTCGGGACGCGGCCTGGGGGACTCCCAGACTAAAAAAAAAAAAAAACCCAGAGAAGCGCCGCTCGCCCCGCCGCGGGGGGAATCCCGGACTAAACAAAAAACAAAAAAAGAGACGCGCCGCTCGGGACGCGGCCTGGGGGACTCCCAGACTCAAAAAAAACAAAAACCCGAGAGAAGCGCCGCTCGCCCCGCCGCGGGGGGAATCCCGGACTAAACAAAAAACAAACAAAGAGACGCGCCGCTCGGGACGCGGCCTGGGGGACTCCCAGACTCAAACAAAAAAAACACCGAGAGAAGCCGCGCTGGAACTCACCGAAACCTCCCCCTGCGAAGACACCGACCTCCGCTGACGCACGAGACTCAGCCGCCGCCGCTTCCTGGATGACTGGCCCACGTGGGAGTCGCACGGGGGCAGCCATTACAGGTTGACGTCACTCCCCTGCGCCAAAACAACAGTCTTGCTACAGCGGCTGCCTGCAATGGGCTAGCCCGTGCTGCGCGCTTCTTAGTCCACCTGGGTGGATTAAGCAATGCGCCAGGGAAGTCCATCCAGGGCTGGGAAGGGGAAAAGAACCGCTGCTCGGGAGAGGCCCCGCCACCCAACGGAGCCCCACGAACCAGCAAGTGCGATGGCCGAAGACAAACAGCAGAGACCAGCCAGGACCAGCGCGAGGGCGGTGAGTGAACCTGGGGTTCTGACTCGCCTTGGGAGGGAGGACCGCGGCGCCGCTTTTGGGGGGGGGGTTCTGAGAGAGAGGGTGGGTGGGGGGTGGGAGCATGTCCCTTCCCCTTCCCCTTCCCCCTTCTCCCCTTTCAAAGCCCGCCCAAAGACTGCAGGTAGTCCCCCCCCCCCAAAACCACTCTGACTGCTAGCGCCCATTGCATTTCAAACTGCAATGGGCTTGATTACTAGTGATTACATAATTTGCACTCAAATAAGACATGTTCTGTGATCTCAAATTGACACACATCGCAAATACAGAGCTATTCCTTGACCGAGAATCCATCAAATTTCCACTCAGGTATGCAGAGGGCAGGGCATTGTAATGAAGGAGGGCAAAGGATCTCCTGTGTTCAGGGTTTACATCTTTGATTAGGTATTGCATCAAGGTGTTCCTGATTAAAAGATCTTTCCTAAAAAGAGGATCCTGGATATTGTTGAGGTCATGTTGCCTCTCTACTTCTATCACCCTTGTCTTAACAAGATCCACAGCCTTGTTGTAACCCCTGGTCATCTGTCAGTCAAAAAGAAAGCCCCCCCCCCACTGCCAAGCCCCTAAAGATCCGTACGGGCTTGTGCGATCACAGGGGATGGAGCTTCATGAGCATCAAGTTGCAAACTAGAGTTGGGCGCTTTGGTGCACCTCGGCCGCTTCAGCAATTGACAAAGTGGCCAAGGTGCGCCGAAGTGCCCAACTCTATTGCGAACCACAAACCTCCAAATGTTGTGGATTTTGGAGGTCATGGTTTGTTAAGTGCCCCTCTACTCATTTCTTCTCTTCAAGAAGTGAGTAGTGACTCATGACATACATTTTGTTAGTCCTTAAAGAGCTACTGGACTTGCCAGAGCCTGAAAGTTAAGCACCAAGGAAGACCAGGGTTGTTATGCTGAGGCAGGCTATGACAAACCCTCTCTGGAAATGGTCCTTGGCTTGAAACCCCTATAGGGTTGCCATAAACCAGCTGTGGAAAAGATCATTTATTTGAAGAAAGACTTTGTCCTCTGTTTAGGAACATTTTAAAATGTGGTGGCAGTATCATCCAGGTGGTCCATCCGATCTTCCATTCCCTGGCCTCAACCATAGACAGGGCAGAAGAGCTCCATCTTGGAGACCCTGTGGAACACAGAAGGTTCCTGCAGGGCCTCAGCTCTTCCAGAAGCTTATTCCACCAGGTTAGAGCTAGGACTGAAAATGTCCTGGACCTGGTTGAGGCCAGGCGAACCTCCCTGGGGCTGGGAACGATCAGTTAGTTGGTATCCGCAGGTACCCTGCGGAGGGCATAGGACAACAGGCGGTCCTTCAGATATGTGGATCCCAGACCACAAAGTGCCTTAAAGGTCAAAAACAAAACTTGTAACCTGATCTGGGCCACAACCAGTAACCAATGCAACTGCCTCTGTGCTGGCAGAATGTAGGCCCTCCAAGGTGATTCTGTGAGGACCATAGTGGCTGCATTGTCAGAGACAAGGGCAGGTCCACGTAGAGTGAGTTACAGAAATCAGTTCTAGAGGTGAATGTTGCATGGATCACCATGGCTAGGTGTCAGAAGATAGGTAGGGTGCTAGTAGCCTTACCTAATGAAGATGGTAAAATGCCCAGTAGGTTACCGTCATGACCTGTGCCTCTGTAGCCAGTAAGGTATCTAGTATCACCCCCAAGTTTTTGGCCTGTGCTGTGATGCTCAGTTGCGACCCTGCCAGAACAGGTAAACACTCTTCCTACCCAGCCATAGGACCTCTTTCTTGGAGGGATTGAGATTCAGATGACTTTCTTGAGCCATGCGGCAATGACTTCCAAACATCTGGCAAATGTATCTGCGGGGGGAGGGGGGAGAATCCAGATGGCTGTCCATGAGGAGATAGAGGTGGGTGTCATCCACATATTGATGACAGCCCAGCCCGACACTCTGGACCAGGTGGCCCAGAGGGCACATGAAGATGTTAAAAAGGGGGTAGGGGATAGCACTGCTCCCTGAGGGACCCCACAGGGGAGTCGACAGGGGCTTGACAACTCATCCCTCACTGCTATCCTCTGAGTCAGGTCCTGCAGGAAGGAGTGCAACCAATGAAGAGCTGTTCCCTGTCCTGGCAAGGAGAAAGGCCAATAAGGGAGCGATCTGCAAACATCTGGAGGACAATTTGGTGATCCAAGGAAGTCAGCATGGATTTGTCTCCAACAGGTCCTGTCAGACCAACCTGGTTTCCTTTTTTGACCAAGTAACAGGTTTGCTGGATTGTGAAAATTCGGTTGATGTTGTTTACTTGATTTTAATAAAGCTTTTAATAAAGTTCCCCAAGATGTTCTGATGAATAAATTGAAGGTCTGCAATCTGGGTTTTCAGATAGTTAGGTGGATAGGGAACTGGTTAGAGAACCGCACTCAAAGAGTTGTTGTCAATGGTGTTTCATCAGACTTGAGGGAGGTGAGTAGCAGGGTACCTCAGGGCTCGGTGCTCGGCCCGGTACTTTTTAAAATATTTATTAATGATCTAGATGAGGGGGTGGAGGGACTACTCATCAAGTTTGCAGATGACACCAAATTGGGAGGACTGGCAAATACTCCGGAAGATAGAGACAGAGTTCAACGAGATCTGAACACAATGGAAAAATGGGCAAATGAGAACAAGATGCAATTTAATAAAGATAAGTGTAAAGTTCTGCATCTGGGTCAGAAAAATGAAAAGCATGCCTACTGGATGGGGGATACGCTTCTAGGTAGCACTGTGTGTGAACGAGACCTTGGGGTACTTGTGGATTGTAAACTAAACATGAGCAGGCAGTGTGATGCAGCGGTAAAAAAGGCGAATGCCATTTTGGGCTGTATCAACAGGGGCATCAAATCAAAATCACAAGATGTCATAGTCCCGTTGTATACGGCACTGGTCAGACCACACCTGGAGTACTGTGTGCAGTTCTAGAGGCCTCACTTCAAGAAGGACGTAGATAAAATTGAAAGGGTACAGAGGAGAGCGACGAGGATGATCTGGGGCCAAGGGACCAAGCCCTATGAAAATAGGCTGAGGGACTTGGGAATGTTCAGCCTGGAGAAAAGGAGGTTGAGAGGGGACATGATAGCCCTCTAAGTATTTGAAAGGTTGTCACTTGGAGGAGGGCAGGATGCTGTTTCTGTTGGCTGCAGAGGAGAGGACACGCAGTAATGGCTTTAAACTACAAGTGCAACGATATAGGCTAGATATCAGAAAAAAATTTTTCACAGTCAGAGTAGTTCAGCAGTGGAATAGGCTGCCTAAGGAGGTGGTGAGCCTCAGTGGCAGTCTTCAAGCAAAGGTTGGATACACACTTTTCTTGGATGCTTTAGGATGCTTTGGGCTGATCCTGCGTTGAGCAGGGGGTTGGACTAGATGGCCTGTATGGCCCCTTCCAACTATGATTCTATTATTCTGTGATTAACTCATGGTCAACCATATCAAAAGTGGCTGACAGATCTAACATTACAAGAATGGCCACCCTAATTCAGCTGGCGCCAGAGATCATCCATCTGTTAGGGTGACCAGCACCGTCTCCACTCTATGACCAGGATGGTAGCCCGACTGGTACGGGTCAAGTGCCGAAGTTTCCTCCAAGAATGCCAGGAGCTGTTCCACAGCAGCTCTTTCAACCACCTTACCCAGAAACCCAAGATCTGAGACTGGGCGGTAGCTGGCTGGGTCCCAGGGGTCCAGCGATGGTTTCTTAAGGAGGGGGCGAACCACTGGCCCCATCAGTTACTCAGGGATCTCCTCGATAGATATGGAGAGATTAATAATATCCCTGAGCTGACCTCCTATCCGCTGGCCACCCCTTTGTGCAGCCAAGGTGGACAGGGATCAAGGGGGCAAGTGGTTGCCCTCATCGACCCCAGCAGCCTGTCCACTTTGGATAATGAGGGTCCTCTGAAGCCATCAAATGTCACCTCCAAAGGCGGCCCAGAAGCCTCCAGTTCCCTTTCTCTATCAACTTTGGTGGGAAGGTCCTGGCAGAGCAATAAGACTTTATCTGCAAGGAAGCTCGCCAAGGCCTCACAGCTACAATCTGATTTACTATCATTTTTGCGCCCCTCCTCAAGGGTGGGAAGCTGTAAAATTACCCTAAACAACTGTGCCAGGTGAGAGCTAGTGGACGCAATTTCCATGGCAAAGAAGTCCCGTTTGCCACTTTCACTGCCATCTCATTCGCCCTCATAAGTGTGTGATAAGATGTTCTTGCTGCTTCATTGCATGTTTCCGCCACACTTGCTCTAGTCGTCTCACTTTCCTCTTCTTCTCCCGAAGCTCCCCGGTATACCAAGGGGGCTGTTTGAGGCGAGGGCGGAGAGGACGTCTAGGGGCAAACTTGTCTATGGCTGCTGACAGGCGAGACTGCCAGCCCTCCACCAGCACTGTCAATGAGTCGCCAGGAGTCACCTGCGGCATTCCTGAATCCAATCAGATCCATAAGTCTCCGTGGTGGGCTAAATACACCCCTCACCCAAATGGGGAAGGAGTGGTATCCTGAGCTGGGCCCGCAGGGCATTGTGGTCTATGGGACTACACCCACCTCCACCCACCTCCATCGCAGCATTGAAGATCAATCAAGGGTGTGGCTGGCTTGATGGGTGGGTGTCAGGAATCCCAGGAAGGCAGCCTGCAGATAAATCCCTTTGTAGACAAGGCCCTGTAGACTCCATTCAGTCAAAAGTAGTCAAGTCTTTAATAAGAGAATAACAGCAGAGCAAACAACTTCAGGAGTTACACGGAGCAGAGCAATTGGCACAGACAGGGAACAAAGAGAAAACAGAGCTTATATCAACTGGAGGGGGTGATCCTAGGCTGAATCTGCACTTACTTTATTTAGTCCTGTTGAATTCAGATCGATTTGAGCTCGGGTCTTCCTGATTATTTTCCCCTGATTTGAAACAGAAAGTGCTCTGCACTTGATTCGGGGAGGGTGGAGGATTTCTCCTCCTTTTGACTGCCGGTGGAGAATCAGCTGGAGGCTCCACAGGGGGGGGGGGGGGGGAAGCCGGGAGCCTTCTCCTTGTCCTTTCTTTCTCATGCTAATACCAGCCTCTCACTCTGGGACTTACAGGGAATTTGATCCATCTCACAGGGAAAGCTTGCAGCCGTCCTTTTGAAATAGGAGGCTTGTCTAAATTGCAGATACTGGAAGGTAAACGGTAAACGCCACCCCCTCCCTTCCCCTCCCCTTCACTCCCCGAGTTTGCAATAACGTTCATTAAAAAAGAAAAAACGAAAGCCAGCTAGCCAGCAGCTTCTCAGAGAAGAGGCAAATCCAGAGGGAAACAAATTCCAGAGGGAAACAAAGAGAAACAATACATCTTGGGAGAAAAGTTTCATCACCGGAAGCATTTGAACTGGAGGCTTGGCAGCTTTTAGTTCGGGGAAACGCAAACAGCTGCATGTTTTAGGAATGCAATTTTTAATTTATCCAGGGTTAAAAGCACTCCAGGAAATCGCGAAGAAAAGGTAGGGTCAATCTGTTGCAGAGGGAATATTTAAATCGCCCCAATTCAAAACGGAAATCGCATTCCGTGTAGAAGGCAGGGACTGAATCGGCCTGGAAGTGCAATAAAAGCTCCGTGCAGCTTACACCCGAGATGGGAGCGTTAGAATGGGAGATGGCATGACAGGGGGACCGGTAACAAATTGAGAGACCCCCCAGTGTTGCCATGTCCATACCAGGTTTGAGCCATGTCCCGGAGATGGCGCATCCGCATGGACATTGAAGTCCCCTAAGACTATAAGCCTGGGAAACTGCAGGCTCCACAGGGCATCTCCTGTCTCACTTTAGTGGCTGTGACCAGTTCTTCTAGTTGAAGGACAACAGGCCTCCTGACTGCACTATACAAGTGGGAGCTGGAAGTGGATTAAGAGGGATGGGGGTCCGGAAGAGAAATCTGTGTTTTGTGCAAACCAGAGAGGGCCTTGTGACAGATGAAGGAACAGCAGGTTTGTTGGGATGTAAGCTTTTGTCATCACAAGCTTATTTATTCAGTAAGCCAGCTGGCGCCACAACAGGATTTCCCTGTGACAGGCTAGCGGGGTAGTCTCTCTGCACCTGATCCCTAAGTGATGGGAGTGACATGTTCCATAACGGAGCAGGCAGAGGGATTTTTCTTGAACTCTTTAGGGATGCAAGCCTGGGGATCCCCTGGAATTCCAGCTCTTCTCCAGACCACAGAGATCAGTTCCCCTGGAGAGAATGGATTTCTTGGAGGGGGGGGGGATAATTAACTCCTACCCATTAACTGTACATTGTGCCAGGGGTTGGACTAGATGACCTTCCAACTCTATGATTCATTTGGGAAACCTTTCCAGGGCAAGCAAAAACCCCCATGGTTTCACAAAACCCTGTCTGTCTGTCTGTCTGTCCGTCCGTACATACCTACCTACTTACCTACCTACCTACCTACCTACCTACATACATACATACATACACCAAGCTTTTGTTTGGGGCCAATGACATAACAACTGTCATAAGACAGTACAATCTAGTAAACAGAGAAAGCCCTGGCCTGGTTGAGGCCAGAGAAGCTTCCCTGGGCCACAAGCTTCTTACTGTTAGCAGAGCGTAGTGCTCTCTGGAGCACATAGCTGGAGAGATGATGATGATGATGATGATGATGATGATGATAAGCTTTCTCAGGTACTCAGGGCCCAGACTGTGTATGGCCTTGAAGGTGATTATCAGAACCTTAAATTTGATCCAGTAGTCAAATGTATACATTTCTTAAATCCCTCAAGTAAAACATTTTTTTAAAGAAGGTACATTTTTGTTTCAAGAACAATAACAATTAAAATCCAGAAAGTATTCTTGAGACGTTTAGTCTGAATTGCTGTTCAAATGAATTTGTTGGTATTGCTGTTCAATTTTTTTGACTCAATTATATTTTTGTTCCGCACTGCCCTCTGGTGGCCCTCTGTCATAAATGCAATCTCTTCTGTGATGCTACAGTGGCTAAATTGTTTTCTTCCTTAACACTATAAAGAAGCCATATTTATGGAGGATAGTGATAATGCATAATAATGAACATGAATAAAAGAGCGAGGGAAAATAACCATAACAAGGCTAAACTATAGGTCTATTACTACTAACATTCCTACTAACCATCAACATTGAATCCCAACAAAAATTGACCAAACCACTATCAATTTTAGAAGAAGATACAATTATTTTGCCCAGAATCTCATGGTCCCATAATATTATTCAAAAAGCTGGCAACCTTTTAGCATCAGACCTGTTTAGTGAGGTAAGATCTTCCTTAATGAATGTTGATGACCCATTGGGAGCTGTACACTTATTGGGCAGTTTAGTCTCCAACCTCTGTGACCAACTCTCTCAGAAATCTAAAATTGTGACTAAATCCGATAACGAACATCCCAGATGTTGGTTCGACAGGAAATGCCATGATTTAAAATTCAGATTACATATTATTTACCACCAATATCGCTGCTCCATGACATCTTCCTTACCTCCTGATTTTTTTCAATAAAAAAACAACTGAAAAATGCAGTAAGAATAAAAATTCAGAACTCCACTGAAAAACAATGGAAGCAATTTATCTGGGCCACAACGGCTAACAAACTAAGCAGTTTTGGGCAATAATTTCAAATGCCTTTAGCAGTAAACCTCCATTAACAACAACAATCCCTTCTGAAATTTGGTACAAATACTTTTTGAACCTTTTCTATGAAGAGAGGACAAATATGAAAGAGAGCACAAAACCATTTGTAACAGATGCCCCAGAATGGCCATCAATATCACCTGAAGAAATCTTAGTACTAATAGCTGGAACTTCCAGCAAGTTAGGCATTTTAAATACTTGGGTGTAAACTTTCATTAAAAAGAGCCTTTTGTGGCGCAGAGTGGTAAGGCAGCAGATATGCAGTCTGAAAGCTCTGCCCATGAGGCTGGGAGTTTGATCCCAGCAGCACGGCACTGGCTGCACCGGGAGAGATGAGCCACTTTGTGTGCCAAAGCGCCCAACCCTAGCAGGGACCCAAATGCCTTCTGTCCACATGCAAGTATCCTTCGGAACTTAAAGGCAGCTGCACTACAAGGGAGCCCAAGCTTTGCTTGGAGGAGCTGGATTCAGAGGAAGGCCACAGAAACCACATCAGGGGCCAGCTAGCCGCCGGCAAGGTGAGTCCACAGCATCAAAGCAAAACAGGATGGGAACAGCAGCATAACTTGATTTCAGGACTTGCTTCTGTGAATCATCCCTCGCTTCATCTAGAGTTGCTAACCACCAGGTGGGGAATCACAAAAAATCCTGAACAAGAACTAAATAGAGTACATTTTTTGTCTTATTTCTAATTTATTTGTAGTCTCCACCAAAGCGCCGTCCAATAACAACCAGAAGTATTTTCCTCAGTGGCAAAGGCCTCACAAGAATTCGAATGGATCTTGGAGTATGTTTCAAAGAGTAAACTCAAATTTCTCAAAAGGGATGTCATGGAAGAGATTTACAAACCATTATGCAAAATTATGCAAGCCTCTTTATGCAAGCCTCTGGTGGCGCAGGGTGGCAAGGCAGCAGAAATGCTGTCTGAAGCTGTCTGCCCATGAGGCTGGGAGTTCAACCCAGCAGCCGGCTCAAGGCTGACTCAGCCTTCCATCCTTCCGAGGTCGGTAAAATGAGTCCCCAGCTTGCTGGGGGTTAAACAGTAATGACTGGGGAAGGCACTGGCAAACCACCCCGTATTGAGTCTGCCATGAAAACGCTGGAGGGCGTCACCCCAAGGGTCAGACATGACTCGGTGCTTGCACAGGGGATACCTTTACCTTTACCTTTTACACTTTCATTATAATGCGAGTTGGACTGTACACCGGAAGTATATAATAAACACTGCAAGGAACAGTGCTCAGGTCATCGTCCGCTTCTTCTACACCAAAGGTCATCAATTTGTGCCAGCAGTTCTCAAAGTTTTTAATGCTAAGTCAGCTCTCAGCTCCTCTATGGAATCCCGATATGGATAAGCTCTTTCAACAGTGCAGTTGAAAGCATTCAATCTTCCTTTCTGCGAAGCATTCTGGGCATCCCTAACTGTGTACCTTATGCTGCTCTCTGTTTAGAAACAAACCTAAGACTGTTGGAGACCAAGGCTTGGCTGCTTACTATTAAGTTTTGGCTGCATTTAGTCTTTAATTCTGAATCCACCAGTTTTACTTCTCTAATGCTCTCAGAACTACAGACTTCTAACTGGTTTAATTATATTGAGTGAAAAATCCAAATGCTTGGCAAATGCTTGGATTCAGCGGCCTTAGCACCTGCAACATATAAAACTATAAAACGCAGAATATTAGATATTGAATTTCAAACGCTGAATGAAGCAGCTAGAAAAATGTGCTCTCCACTTTTTTTAGGTATCTCTCCACCATCTGATAAATTAGCATTCTATTTCTCTCACCTTGTTATTCCCCAACAACGCAGGGCTTTTGTGCTTGCCAGGTTTAACATCCTCCCATCCGCAGTTATGGCAGGGAGATTTCAGAAGATTTCACTGCCCATGTAAACCAGGCTCTATAGAAACCATACAGCATGTGTTTTTTTTACTGCCCCATATACAATGCCATTCGGGCTAAAGCTCTAGAGCAGGGGTAGTCAAACTGCGGCCCTCCAGATGTCCATGGACTACAATTCCCAGGAGCCCTTGCCAGCATTCGCTGGCGAATGCTGGCAAGGGCTCCTGGGAATTGTAGTCCATGGACATCTGGAGGGCCGCAGTTTGACTACCCCTGCTCTAGACTCACTCCTAGTTAAATGTATTGGCTACTCTGATAAAGGCAAGGTACAGTTCCTTCTTTCCCATCAGGATCCAGATACAATTGACAAAGTGGCTGAATTTTTACAAATGGTAATTAAGCTGCATGAACTTAAGAACCAATTGACTGTATTCGGATTTGTCTTATTTTTTATGCCAATAAAGGTTGTTGTTATTGTTATTGAGATAGCGACCCTCCTGTAAGCTGGATACCGAGTTTTTCAGCCTTTACTGGATCATGGAAGAAAGAACCCCAGTGGCTTCTCACCTGGAACTTCTGTGATGCACATTCACCCAGCATTCTGTAGTTCCCGGGCCTGTGGCATCCTCACACCTGTTTTGCACGCCTGCCCCATTTCCACCTGCCGTGCGACCACTGTCCAGTGGGCAGAGCAAAGGTCAAATAGGGATGCTGCAGATTTTACCATGATACAAGGTGGCTTGGCCCCTGGACTCCTACTGACCCCACAGCCAAGTTCAGTACCTGGTGAAATGAAAGGAGTATGGGCCCAAAGATAGATCTTGGGAATGGGTGGGGAATCTGCAAGGCCCTGTCCTGGCACAGCAGCTCCACTGATCCTACCCTGGGAAACCTGGTCCTCTAGGCCCATTGGGAGAGGGACCTGAAGTGGGGGTGGTGTCATGGGCCAGTCAGCTGCCACCTTCTCCCCTAAGGATGAATCATTTGGGTTTTACCTGAGCAGCTGGGTCAAGTCAAGAAGCACACCCAAAGCACTTTCCTAACTGTCACATCCAACAACTTCCCTCCCTTTGCCTCAGACCACTGATGGAGCTGGCAGGAGGCTGGAGAGTGCTCCCCCTCCCCTCCCTCCCTTCAGGCCTGCCGTGAAGGAGCCTCTGACAGGCCCTGCCTGAGGGGAGGGAGGCGTTTCCAAGAGCTATGTGGAGGAGTTTGTGGGCATGGGGGGAGTTTTCCCCTTCTGCCAGTTGGCTGACAGAAAAGCCCTTCTCACTTAAAATACTGCTGAGGCTGGCCTCACTGCCAAGAAACTCTCTGCAGATTTGAGGCCTTCTGCACAGGGTTGTTGTGCAGACAAAATAGGATGTTGTTGCAGAGGTTCTTTTGAATTTCAAGTGGAGTTAGCTTTACAGGCAAGTAGACAGTGAGACTTTGTGGGAAACTAGGTGATCCACTTTTATTATGCAATGTCTTGGCCTTGCTGACAACAGCAGTAGGCCTCAGGCTTCAGAAGGGCAGACATCACTAGCCAAGCAACCGACTGTGCTAGTCAAGGGGTGTCTGTGGCCACGTGCCTTCCTTTTGAAGGGCCGCATGTGAGGAGAGAGAGCTCTCCCTTCAGCCTAACTGCCTGGAGATGAGCTGTGCTTCCAGGGAATTCTCAGACCCCACCTGGAGGCTGGCCTCCCTAAACCTCACTGGGGTACAATGCTAGAGAATCACCCCTCCAAAGCAGCCATTTTTACCTGGGGAGCGGATCTTTATAGTCTGGAGATGAGCAGCTAGGCGATCTCCAGGCCCCACCTAGAGGTTGGCTGTCCCTGGCCTGAACATATTCCTTGAAGTTTGTAAGTGGGGCCTCAAAAGTGTCTAATCCCTCCGCAGCAACCTAACCAGCCACATAGCGCCCCCTGGCCTACTTCAGGTCGAGAAAACATTCCAGAGAGGAGGTAAGGTTACCAGATTCGTGTAGGTTCATGTTCTGGAATTCCACACTTCCTAGGTGTGCATAAACCTGACTTGGGTCAAGACTGCTGTGCACAGAGAGACCTCTCCTTAGGGTTGCCAGCTTCCAACTGAGTCACTAAACCCACACCAAACCATGAGATAGCACCCGTTGTATTACAGAATACAATGGGCTTTACTACTAGTCTTTAAACCGCTCCACGGGAGCGGTAGAAATAAAGCTGTAAGGGCCCTTGAGGTGGGCCCTGTTTGGGATAGAGAAGGGTGGCCATTGGCCCCTTCCCCCTGGATTGACAACCGGAGGGCCCAGCGCCTGGCGATTAGGCCCTCCGGTTGTCAGTCTGCCACCAAGGGGCCAATTGGCCCCTTGGCCCTGACTGATGAGTCGGAAGGCGCTTTGTGCCTGCTGACCCCCCCCCCCACGTTGCCCGCCCTGACCGCCGCCATTACCCTGCAGGCAAGCAGCGGTAAGTCCTCCGGCCGGCTTCCCCTCGCCCAGGGAGCCTTCTGCCGGGCCCTGGGGCAGGCTCACCTGCCCTTGGGCCCGCCAGAAGGCCACAAAGCCCACTCCCAAAGTCCCGAGCCTTCTGCCGGGCCCTGGGGCAGCCGAGCCTGCTCCTAGGCCGGGCAGTAGGCCGCAAAGCCCGCCGCCCCCGTCCCGAGCCTTCTGCCGGGCCCTGGGGCAGCCTAGCCTGCCCCTGGGCCCGGCAGTAGGCCGCAAAGCCCGCCGCCCCCGTCCCGAGCCTTCTGCCGGGCCCTGGGGCAGCCTAGCCTGCCCCTGGGCCCGGCAGTAGGCCGCAAAGCCCGCCGCCCCCGTCCCGAGCCTTCTGCCGGGCCCTGGGGCAGCCTAGCCTGCCCCTGGGCCCGGCAGTAGGCCGCAAAGCCCGCCGCCCCCGTCCCGAGCCTTCTGCCGGGCCCTGGGGCAGCCTAGCCTGCCCCTGGGCCCGGCAGTAGGCCGCAAAGCCCGCCGCCCCCGTCCCGAGCCTTCTGCCGGGCCCTGGGGCAGCCTAGCCTGCCCCTGGGCCCGGCAGTAGGCCGCAAAGCCCGCCGCCCCCGTCCCGAGCCTTCTGCCGGGCCCTGGGGCAGCCGAGCCTGCCCCTGGGCCCGGCAGTAGGCCGCAAAGCCCGCCGCCCCCGTCCCGAGCCTTCTGCCGGGCCCTGGGGCAGCCGAGCCTGCCCCTGGGCCCGGCAGTAGGCCGCAAAGCCCGCCGCCCCCGTCCCGAGCCTTCTGCCGGGCCCTGGGGCAGCCGAGCCTGCCCCTGGGCCCGGCAGTAGGCCGCAAAGCCCGCCGCCCCCGTCCCGAGCCTTCTGCCGGGCCCTGGGGCAGCCGAGCCTGCCCCTGGGCCCGGCAGTAGGCCGCAAAGCCCGCCGCCCCCGTCCCGAGCCTTCTGCCGGGCCCTGGGGCAGCCGAGCCTGCCCCTGGGCCCGGCAGTAGGCCGCAAAGCCCGCCGCCCCCGTCCCGAGCCTTCTGCCGGGCCCTGGGGCAGCCGAGCCTGCCCCTGGGCCCGGCAGTAGGCCGCAAAGCCCGCCGCCCCCGTCCCGAGCCTTCTGCCAGGCCCTGGGGCAGCCGAGCCTGCCCCTGGGCCCGGCAGTAGGCCGCAAAGCCCGCCGCCCCCGTCCCGAGCCTTCTGCTGGGCCCTGGGGCAGCCAAGCCTGCCCCTGGGCCCAGCAGAAGGTCCCAAGGCCACCTACCTTACTCTGTTCCTCCCTTCCTCCCAGCATTCCCTTTCTCCTTCCCTTACTCCCAGCATTCCCTTTCTCCTTCCCTTCCTCCCAGCATTCCCTTTCTTCCTCCCAGCATTCCCTTTCTCCTTCCCTTCCTCCCAGCATTCCTTTTGTTTTTCCCTTTCTCCCTTCTTCCCTCTCTTCCATCTGCCTCTTTCTGGCTACCTGTTTCTCTCCCTCTTATGGAAATCTTGGAGGGCCCATATCCAATTTGTGCTGAGGCAACTGCATTGGTTGCCAGTTGCTGCCTGGATCTGGTTCAAGATCCTGGTTTTGACATTCAAGGCCCTTCACGGTCTGGGACCCACATACCTGAGGGACCGCCTTTCAACCTATGCCCGCTGCAGAGCTCTATGCTCTGCGGGTACTAATTTATTGGTCATCTCTGGCCCCAGAGAGAAATGCCTGGCCTCAACCAGGGCCAGGTCCTTTTCGGTCCTGGTCCCCACCTGGTGGAATGAGCTCCCAGAGCAGCTACAGGCGGTGTGTGGGGTTCCAGAGTTCAACAGGCCCTGCAAGATAAAGCTCTTCATCCAGGTCTGTGGTTGAGACCAATGTGGTGAGGCAGATCTCTTGCCCCCCCCCCCCCAGTGCTAAGAGGGTAAGCAATAGCATCATCATCTATGCTCCCTCTTCCTACTCCTCTATATAGATGTTTTAGGGGGAGTAGCTGTCCGTCCCCGGGCCGCCTGCTCCTTGCCTCTGCCCCTCTCCGCCGTGCCACTGGACAAATGATTCTGCACTCAGAGGATGCTTGCAATTCGTTTACTGGAAGTTCCTTCACCATACAATCTCTCCACACCCCGTGCTTGTCTCTCTCCGTTTGCCTTCGCTTCCGCCAGCCCCACCCTTTCCTAGCCGTCTTCCTTATATCCCTCCTGTGCTTCCCCACCCCTTCTCTTAACGCTCATCCCTCACTACTCCCCCTTCCGGCTTCACCCGTCCTGGGCGTCCGTGGCTCCCTCTCCCCGCCTGCTAATGCTGTCCTCTGTTTTCATCAGAGGTGCCACGGTTCCTGCCGCGTTCCTCGAGCTCGCCCTTCGGCGAGACTCCCTATCTGATACGTCTCTGTCGTTCTGCCTGAGGCATTCATCCCTGGCACCTCCCTGTAGTTCTCCTCCCCGCTCTCCTGGGATCCCTCTTCCCTCCCTATTCTGGGCAGGCGAGTGGCTGTTTTTCTGAGGGTGTCGGTCTGGCTGTTGGCATTGAGCGGCGTGGCTACCCGGGGTGGCCGCCCGTCCCCTACCGCCCATACAATCGCCAGGGCTTCGCGTTCTATGGTAGAATATCCTGTTTCAGGGCTCGTGAGCTTTCGGGTGAGGAACCAGATTGGACAGTCCATGCTGTCGTGGTCTTGAGCAAGTACAGCACCCAGGCTCGTTCCGGCCGCATCGGTTTGCGGGTTTGTCGAAGTCTGGGTTGTGCAGCACGGCGACCTGCGAGAGCGCTGACCGGAGGTCTGTAAAGGCTGCTTCCTTTTCCATGGTCCAGTGGATGTTCCGGGGACTGGCCTTGGTCAAGGCTTCTGTGAGTGCGGCAGCGCGATCTGCGAAGCGAGGGATGAAATGCTGGTAATATCCCATGAAGCCGAGGAATTGTCTCAGTTGACGCTTCGTCTGCGGATTGGCATATGTCTCCAGCCGGGTGACTTTGTCAGGCACCGGTCTGAGTTCGCCGTTCCCCACCACAAAAACCAGACACTTTAAACTACGGAATCCGAGCTTGCTCTTCTTCAGATTCACAATTAACCATGCGTGCTCCAAGGCTGTGAATACTGCCGTTAGGTGCTTCACATGGGTCTCCCAATCTGGGCTACAAATGACGATATTATCGATGTATGCAAAAGCGAAGCCCGTGCAGTCATGCAGGGCCCGGTCAACCAAGTGCTAGCAGCGGCTTCGTGGAGCCCAAAGGGCATAACGGTGAAGTGGTAGAGGCCTGGAGGCATGGCAAATGTAGTTTTCTCCTTGTCCTCCGGCCTTAGGGGCACTTGCCAGTACCCTTTCGTTAGGTCCAGCACTGATATATACTGGACCCTCCCAAGTTGATTTTCTAGATGCTCTGCACGAGGCATGGGTTACGCGTCGAAACGAGCTTTCTGATTGACGGCCCAAAAGTCGACACAAAACCGGACCGTGCCGTGCCGTCCGCTTTCGGTACCAGGATGATAGGGTCACTAGTGGACGGTTCTATGACCCCTAGTGACAGCATCTTCTCCACCTCTTTCTGCACAGTGGGCCACTTCTTGTCCAGGGAGACCATAGTCCCAGGGTCTGTTCGGATGGTGTGCTCCAACAGGTATGTGCGCCCTGGGGTACTTGAAAACAGGTGATCAAAGCGGCGTACTAGTTGCTCCACCTCCTGGTGCTGGCCCACGGTCAGTGCCGGATCCAGGGGCGGCGACTCGCCCTTCTGTGTCCCTTCGACCTGCCAAGGTCGTCCTTTCTGCAGACCGTCTGTCTCCTCCTCCAGGGCACACTCCCCTTCCTCCTGGGAAAACCAGCATTTGCAGTGATTCACATGTACCGTTCGGGTCCACCGACCCCTGGCAACAGGCCGCACTTTGTAAGTCACGGGACCCAACACGCGAATTACCCGGAGAGCCCACTCCAGCGATTGCCTTCCGTAGCTCTGAGACCTTTCTGGTGTATGAGGACCTGGTCTCCAGCCTGGAACTCTCGCCTGTGGGCCTGCCTGTCATAATAGGACTTCTGGGACCATTGAGCGGCAGCCAGGTTCGCCCTGGCCTTTGCCTGCATGTCGTTGAGATGTTCTCGGAGTTCACAGACATACACCCTAGCTTCCCACTCCACCGGCGGGGGCTCACATATCCACCGTTCCCCCAACAGGTCTAGGACTCCACAAGGTTGGTGGCCAATCAGGAGCTTGAAGGGCGAATACCCCATGGACGCCTGGGTTGTCTCTCAGAGCACAGGGTCCATGGACAAATCCCATTGCGCTGGCTTCCCATAGGCCAGGGCTGTCAGCCTATTCTTTAGGGTCTGATTCATGCGCTCTGTCAGGCCATCGGTCTGGGGGTGGTATACGGTCATGAAGACCTGCTGGATCCCCAACGTTTGACACATACGTCTCATGCACGCAGAGATGAATGGAGTGCCTTGATCCGTCAGGATCTCTTGGGGTAGCACCACGTGGGCGAAGAACCGCATTAAAGTGAGGGCTACTCCTTCGCTTTGCATGGACCGTAGGAGAATGGCCACGGGGTACCCTGTGGTATAGTTCATGATTACGAACAAGTAATGGGACCCCTGTGGTGTGTGAGGAAGGGGCCCTATGAAGTCCATTCCAATCTGATCGAAGGGATCCAGTTGGATGGGCAGTGGCTGCAGTGGCGCTCACGGCGAGAACCCTCCGGTGGTCCACTGGCATGCCGCACAGGATCAACAATACGCTTGCACGTCCTCTGCAATTTGAGGCAAAAAAAAACAATGCAACACTCGGTGGAGTGTTGCTGGTATCCCCTGATGGCCAGCCCACTGGTAGTCGTGGGCCATCTCTAACACCTCCCGCCTGTATCTCTGGGGCACCAACAATTGCTTTATTAGGGCCCCCTTTTCCCTCTGGCACCGGAACCAGACCCCCCTTCCTTTACCACCTGCAGCCACCAGCCACCGCGTCGAGGATCCCTTACCTGGACATCTTCTGTCGCCAGACACCCTCGCAGTTCTGCCAAGGTGTCATCCTCCTCCTGGAGTGTCAGTAGGTCCGGGTCATTCTGTAGGTTGTCCTGCAACATGTCGCTGGCATCCGGTTGGGCCTTGGTTGGGTTTTCTCCTGCAGGTTCCTCGGCTGGGCAGCTCACGTCGGCTTTCCAGGCTGTCACCTGTTGGAGGGTGTCAGCAAACTTTGGCGCGTTGTGGGGGCATTTTTTGGCTGTTCTCTTTAGTCAGCTGCCATGTAGGCCTCCAAGAGATCTCCGGCCTGTGCCAAGGAACTCGGCTTCTGACACCCCAACCAGTGCTGTATCCTGGCCGACAAAATCTGCAGCAACTGTTCCAAAACCACCTTCTCCATCAACCGTTGCTCGCCATCCATGGTAGGAAGCAGCCACCATTTTGCTGCATCCCGGAGCTTGTTTATCACTACACGTAGTCGCACCCCCGGCGGAAAAGAAATGGCACGTAGCCGCTGCCTATATGTCTCCGGGGAAATGTCATAGCGGTCCATAATGGCCTTCTTGAGGGCATCATAATCAGCGGAGTCCTCTTTGGCCATATCTTTTAGGGCTGCCTGCGCTTCCCCCGTGAGATAGGGCCCAATGATGTACGACCACTGGGCGTGTGGCCAGAGGACCACCGTCCTCTCAAAGGCGTCAATGTACGCTTCCATGTCATCCTCCGGCCCTAGTCAGGCTATGGTAGGCCAAGGGACTCGACCCAGGGGTTGTGCCGCTGCCTCAGCTCCCGGGCATTCTTCCCATGCCCGTCGTACCACCTGTACCAGCTGCTCTTGTGCAGCCGTCTGCCTGTCCATCACATCCTGCCAAGCGTGGGACTGGTGTTCGACCAGCCACTGACGGAACTGTGCGAGATCCATACTCTCTCCCTCCGGTACCCGCTCTATCACAGAGCCTTGAGGTCTCCTCCTCCTCCGAATCGCTGAGTGCCACTTGCTTTGGGAAGCCCCCTTCTGCCCCTTCAAACGCAGCCATGTTTCCGCGTTACACTCCTCGCACTGTGGAGCTCCGAAGGGTGTACTCACCCGGGTGGGGTCGGCAACGATGGGCGGGGTTTCAATAGGGGCAGGGCAGTGCCCGCATTCTCCACCACTGTCTGCCCCCGGGCCGCCCACTCCTTGCCTCCGCCCCTCTCCGCCGTGCCACTGGACAAACGATTCTGCACTCAGAGGATGCTTACAATTCGTTTACTGGAAGTTCCTTCACCATACAATCTCTCCACACCCCGTGCTTGTCACTCTCCGTTTGCCTTCGCTTCCGCCAGCCCCACCCTTTCCTAGCCGTCTTCCTTATGTCCCTCCTGTGCTCCCCCGCCCCTTCTCTTAACGCTCATCCCTCACCACTCCTCCTTCCAGCTTCACCTGTCCTGGGCATCCGCAGCTCCCTCTCCCCACCTGCTAATGCTGTCCTCTGTTTTCTTCACAGGTGCCACGGTTCCCGCTGCGTTCCTCGAGCTCGCCCTTTGGTGAGACTCCCTATCTGGTAAGTCTCTGTCGTTCTGCCTAAGGCATTCATCCCTGTCACCTCCCTGTAGTTCTCCTCCCCGCTCTCCTGGAATCCCACTTCCCTCCCTAGTCTGGGCGGGCAAGCGGCTGTTTTTCTGAGGGTGTCGGTCTGTGGCGTGTGACCAACCAGTGGCCGGGCCTCCTCCTCCTCCTGGGATGGCCAGCGTGTCTCCCACTATCACATCCCCCTCTACCCAAGGTTAGGGGGATGGCAGACCCCTCCCCAAGGCCTGTACCCACCAGCTCTCTTCCCCAATACGGAGGCAGCTGAAGAATAGGTTTCCCCCACCCCAACCCCCTCATGCGCCCTCTATCCGTCCTCCTCAGTCCTCTGATTCTGCAAATAAGAATGCAGACCCTCCTCCTCCGGGTGTCTACCCCCACCCCCAAACCCAACATGGCTCCTCCTTTAAGTGCAGCCTCTTGGTTAGCAGTCCTGCCCCTGGAAGAACGCAGGCTTCACCCCAGAAGCCTTGGGAAATCTGATGATGCAACCCTGTCTCCTGGCAAGGGTTGAGGGCGGAGCCTGGGCTGTGGGCTGTGGGCTGTGGCAGGACCTCAGTAGGGTATAAAGATGTCATGTTCAGAAATGTTCTCCAGGGGAGCTGAGTGTTCTGTCCTGGGTAGCAGGTCTGGTTCCAGGGCAGCCACCTCCAACGCTGGAAACAGCTGCCGCCTGGGCCTGCTCTAGCAAAGACAGGATCTAAGCAGGTGGACTGATTGCTGCTGCAGGACAAAGCAGGCAAAGAGATGGCTTCCCCTGGCTTTTTCTCCCTGGAGCTGCTGCTGAACTCCATCGGGCTCCTGAGTGTTGTCTGGCTGGGCCTGAAGGCTGCCTGGGGTTTAGCCAGGGCCCTGAGGATCCACGTCTTGTCTTGGGTGTGGAAAGGGGTCGACCTGGCTTCGTATGGGCCCTGGGCAGGTGAGTTCCATGCCTCTGCTGTCGTTTCGGCTTCCACTCTTTATGCCAGCCTTTTTGGACCTCTTGACCATGGAGGAGCCCCTGAAATAGGTCTTCAGGCTTCAAGGACCTCTGGAAGTGTTGTCAGCTGGTCACAGCGCCCTGCCACACACCCCAGAAGTGTCAATCACCCACACCCTGCCTCCCTCCACCTTGGTGTTAACAGTCCACTAGAGGGTGCTCCTGCCAAACAGTTGATCCCAAAAGTTGGACCATTTCCGCAGGAGGAATCTGCCCCTGGACTACGGTGGCTCCACCTTGGCCAGGAGCTAAGAAGAGAGGCTGGACCCCCATCCCATTTTTGCACCCACCGGCCTACTCACCAAGCCCTCCAGGTGGAGGTGAGCACCTAGCTTGTGGCCAAGTCCATTCAGTCGGGTGTGGGGGAGGCTGTGGACCCCTCTCTGGAGCGCCTGTGGACCCCCATGGGTCTGCAAACCCCTGGTTGGGAACCCCTGCTTGATGCAATGACCTCATAGGGGGGGGGCAGGGGGCATGGAGACCCACAGCACTTAATCCCTTGGTAGTTTACAGAAACAGATCGCTGCCGGTGGAAAAGCTGTCAAGGGATAGCTGACTTTTGGCGGTCCCGTACAGTTTGTTTATTATGTATTATGTATGTGTTTATTATGTATTTATTTATTATGTAAATGTATAGGCCCTCTTTAGCCCGTCATCTTGGGGCAGCATACTACCTTATGAAATACAACCAGTCAAAATACATAAATACATTAAAATTGCTAAAAATACACTAAAATGGCTAACATTAGATATCTGCAGAGTCTTTACAAGGCAAGAGATGTTTGGCAGGGGGGTTGCTGCTGCCCGCCTCTGCATCCGGACTCTGACAGATCTCCCCCCCAAAGGTTAATCCTGTTTTGCTTCTAAGATCTGATGAGATGGCTCATTGGTGCCAGGATCTGATGAAAGGAAGTTGGACTCTTGAAAGCTTATAGTCTGACAAACATGTGGGTTTCTAAAGTTTCAAATCTAGCTGCCTGACTGCAGACCTGTTACAGCAAGATACTTTCATACTCCAGCAGTCTCAAATTGATTAATCACTGCCATATGGACAGTAGACATGGGGGGGGGGGGGCTGTTCCAAGATACTAATAATGCAACTCTTGGAAACTCTGCTTACACGATTAGCATACTTAAATGAATTTTGGTTCTTTAGACTGGTGGTCCCCAACCACCGGGCCATGGCCCGGTGCCGGGCTGCTAAGGCCCTGGCACCGGGCCGCGGCTCCCTCTCCCCGCCCCCCCAGGCCGCAAGCTACTTTTTGCGGGAGGAGGGGGGAGAGGGAAGTGCAGCCGCATGCGCAAATGCACATGCGCGGCCGTGCATGCATGGTCGCCGTATCACCCTCCACACCCACCGGTCCGTAGCCTAAAAAAGGTTGCAGACCACTGCTTTAGACTATGAGCCCTTCCCAGAACTACAGGTGGAACAGAGCCAGCTTGGTGTAGTGGCTGAGAGGAGCACCCTCTCACCTGGAGAGACGAGTTTGATTTCCCCACTCCTCCACATGCAGCCAGCTGCATGATCTTGGGCTAGTCACAGGGTGTTTCCACACAAGGACCAATGTTGCCAATTGGTTCCACAAAGCGGAAACGCTATTTTAAATAGTGGAATCTCGGCGTTCTGCATACCTCCATTTGTAGTGGAATCCAGTAGCGTTTCATTCGTTCCCCACAGGTTTCCGATCTCGCAGGAATCGCTAGAAAGGAAGCGATTTTTTCTGTGCTTGGTCCCGCCCCTGGCCGTCAATCAAACAAACATCCAATGGGCGGTTGTTACCATGCTCCGGAAAAGCGCCTTTCCCTTTAAGCACAGTTTAAAAAAAAAAAAACACACGTTGCAATGAATATGCGTTGATTTGTTGCAACGGAGAGACCCATCTAGCTGGCATGTGAGCTGGCGAGTCATCGTTACCACAGTCCCCCGAGTGAAAAAAAAATCCCCCCCCCGCACGGGCGCGATTTTCAGCCGAAAATAAAGGGAACTTGCAAACAGGGGGCTGTGTTGTGCTTGGGGAGTTAGGGGAGCTTTAAAGCACTTCTGTGGAGGGACTGTAGCCGGATAAGCCTCGCTGGGCGAATGAAGCCTTGCTGGTTCGTTGCTTTGCCCCTCGCTCTGAGGGGGAAAAAATGGTGATCGCTTCGCCGGACGTTCGGAGGAGAGAGCCAGGGGGGAGGGACTTTGTTGGAACCACAACAATGAGAACGCACAGGTCTTTTTCGCTAGTGTTGCAGATTGTTCGCAAGAGTGTAGCGCTTTTCGAAGGGTGAATCCACTTTTCCCGATTTCCCTAGAAGCGCTACAACGAATCGCTTTTCGCGGAACTGTTGCAGGAGTGTTGCAGATTGTGTGCGATGTTTTGCGGAACTGCTAATTAGTAGCGTTTACAATATGAAAGCCTTCTGCTACATTAAACCCATGCGGAACGGCGCACAGTCTAGTTAGAACTGCTCTCACAGAACGTTCTGTCGGAAATCTTAGCCCTACCTCCATTGTCGGAAATCTTAGCCCTACCTCCATTGTGGGGAGAGGAAGGGAAGTTGTTTGTAAGATGCTTTGAGACTCCTTTGGGGAGTGAAAAGCAAGGTATAAAAACAACTCTTCTTCTCACACAAGCAAATGCCTCACTTAAGACAGTGTTTGTAATCTCAAAGCAGAGAACATATGCTCCTTCAAAACTATTGTGCTAGATGCCATTATGTGCTGAGTCACCCAAATCATCCTCTTTCGAAATTCTTTCTCCAAACATTTCCAGAACCAGAACGTACTATGATGCTCCTGACTTTCCCCAGATCAACAAATTGTCCTTCCTGATTGTTGTTTGCCAAACAGCTGACAGTTCTCTGAGGACAGAGTGTTAGGGCTTTCAGTTTGTGGCAAGCCTCAAGAACAGAATGACAAGACCTTCCTGTAATCCCATGGCTATTATCCTGACCTCCTGTGTTCCCTGTTTCCCCCTGATCTATTTTTTTAGTGCTACATTTGCATCTTCCTATGCGGTTGCTGTTTTAACCCTACACTCATCCACTGAAGCAATATGTGTTCGTTCTGTAAATTGGGTGTGCAACCTTCCACAAGTTCCATCTCAAGGTGACCCCCTCCCCTCCACCTTTCTGCCCAGTAAGCTTAGCAGGGCTGGATGGTACTGAGTGGTGTGAATTACAGAACCTATCCAGTCCAATGTGCCTGTGGGAGATCAAATTGTTCAGTCATGGAAAGGGCGTCTGAGGGGGGGTGGGACCAGCAGATGTTGGTTGGCCTCAAGCGGATGCCTGGTGGAAGAGCTCCCTTTTGCAGACCCTGCGGAATTGTGGGAGTTCAGGCAGGGCTCTGATCTCCTCAGGGAGCTCATTCCACCAGGTGGGGGCAGGACAGAGAAGCCCTTGTTGAGGTCCAGCGTTAGACAAACTTGGAGAACTATCCAAAAGGGCGAAGCTGACCAGCCTAATTAATACTAGACCCACAGAAGATTTTTATACAGATTATATAGACAGACAGGAAACTAATGTATTCGTTGGATAAGTGAGGGAATAATCACATATATAATATAAATAAATAAATAAATTATCATATATATATATATTATATAAATAAATAAATAATATGGTGTCAGTCTTTGCTGCATTTTCCTTTTTCTTTTGTCTTTCTTGCAAAAAAACAATAAAAGCTGGCAAAGAAGGAGAAAGGATTCAGAGACGTAAAAAGAGTCCATTCCCTAGGTCAGTGGTTTTAACCTTCCTCGTGCCGCAACCCTTTAATACAGTTCCTCATGTTGTGGTGACCCCCAACCATAAAATGATGCAAGGGTTCTTTCTCAGAAATCAAACCAAAACTGGCCAATGGCGTGAAGATCCATTGTTTACGATGGTATTTAAATTGGTTTTTTTCTGGGGTTTCTCAGTTCACTTCTGCCTCTTGTCCCACCATGCCAATCTTGCTCTATCTTGATCTACCCCGCAAGGCTGTTATGTGGATGAAATGGAAAAGGAGCGATTTCGGCCATTTTGGGACCCCCTTGGAGAGAAGGGCCATGCCACGACCCCTATAAACGGGTAGTTTAACCCCCACAGGTCGAGAACCACTGCCCTAGACTCTTTGGGATTTCACCCAGATTTTATGACATGGTCTTGATTCCCCTCCGCCCCCCCCCCCCTTCTCACAGTCTGCACCTTTGCTTTCTTTGCAGTGGTGACCGGAGCCACAGCAGGTATTGGGGAGGCCTATGCCCATGAGGTAAGTCCAGACGTTCTTGCCGAGGACTGTCCTCCAGTCACGAGAGACCCTCACCCTATCCTTCCCTGTATTTTGGATCCCCCACAAGGGCCCATGACTGGTGGGAGGGCACCTACATCAGACTTGGCAACTGTACCTGAAGGAGACTCCCCAGCGAAGTCAAAGGAGTAAAAGCTAGATTAGCCTCTGCTCTGTACTATGAGGAGAGGCAAGTTTAAAGAACTTTCTAGCTTCCTTGTTCCCTGGAGAGCGACACTCACCTTCCTTGTCTGTGGTTGAAATGTGATTTCTCCACAGCATTTCCTTACCTAATTGCCAAAATGTGTGGGACGTCCACTCTGATCTTAATTCTCTTCTTCGTCTGTCAGCTGGCTCGTAGAGGCCTCAATGTGGTTCTCATCAGCCGTTCCATGGAGAAGCTGAAGCAGGTGGCAGCTGAGATTGGTGAGTGAGGCCGACCTGGCCTGGGGGGAAGAGGTGATTGGAGCTGCAGGCTCCTGGAAGGAAGGATTACGGAGAAAATAAGTTCACTGGAGGAAGAGGAGGAAGTACTTTTGTTTATTGTAAGCGAAGCACTAGAATTCACCAAAAGCCGAATGCTTAGCCACTAATGGTGGAGTTAGGAGCCTGGACTGGAAGGAATCCAACGTGAATGACTCAAACCAGAGTGTCACAGAACATGACACGAGGGAAGGTATTCTGTGAGCAGAACTGTGACACCTCTTTACACTTTGCTAGCTCTCATTGGTGCTCTCTCTAGAGCAGGGGTAGTCAAACTGCGGCCCTCCAGAGGTCCATGGACTACAATTCCCATCAGCCCCTGCCAGGAATTGTAGTCCATGGACATCTGGAGGGCCGCAGTTTGACTACCCCTGCTCTAGAAGGGCAGAAGGACCCCCTGGAATGATATTTACGGATCAATGGACCTCATTTCCTAGCAATCTCTCTCCAGAATACTGTTTGTGGCCTCCCTGAGAATTCTAGTAAGGCAGTTAGCAATGGAAGAACTGGAGGAACACTGGGAAAAGCCAGTGAAGGATCATTACCAGAAGAGAATTCAGGCTGGGGTTCATAAATCCACGACAGGCAGCCCTAAGCAGAGCAGCACCCATGTCAAAAAGGCTTAGAAGGGTGGAACTCTCCTTAGTATTGTAGATTAGTTGACATAATTATAAGGACTCACTAAGCAATGACAGATGTCTCCTTGCAAAAGGGAGACTGAAACAGAGGTTTGGAAATGCACCCAGACAAATCACGATATGTTGCAAAAGGAGAAGACAGATGAGTTTGTTAAGCTGACCTTGTATCCATGGGAAATCTCTTGACTTGGTACAAATCCTACTGAAAAAGCATGTTTAGAGTTAGGGTTGCGCACTCAGGCATGGTTAGGCATAGTTAGGTTGATCACCGAAGCCCGAGGCGGTCAGCACCGTGGAGTGGAGAGGAGGGACCTGGCAACCCACAGAGCGCTCAGGCTTCCCTGATACTATAACACCGACCCCACACCCGGCCTTCCACTTCCAGAGGACTTCTGCTGAACTGGTTTAAGCTTTTGCAGTTCTATGGGGAATTGGTGCTGGAATCTGCAAGAGGAGGGCGACAAAGATGGTGAGGGGTTTGGAGACCAAGATTTATGATGAAAGGTTGGGGGAGCTGGGTCTGTTTAGCATGGAGAGGAGACAACTGAGAGGGGATCTGATCTTCAAGTATTTAAAAGGCAGCCATGTAGAGGATCGAGCAGAGTTGTTCTCTCTTGCCCCAGAGGGGAAACTCCGTCTAAACATCCAAAAGAAGTTCCTAGCAGTTAGAGTGGTTTCTCAGTGGAACAGACTTCCTCGGGAGGTGGTGGGTTCTCCATCTTTGGAAATTTATAAACAGAAACTGGATAGCCATCTGACAGGCCCATTATGCACGTCCGCCAAAACGGCGATTTCGGGTCACATAGAAAACGCGGAGGGGGAAAACGTGACGCACACCGGTTATGCACAGGGCGGGGCGCGATGGCGGCAAAACCCAGAGTAACCGATTATGCACGTGGCGATCCCGGCGCCACTTCTGGTTGCGCCCCGGTCACCCGGAAGCTGCGCTTTCTTCCGCGTTTCGCGAACGCGGCTTTTTCGGCGGCATGCACCGAAGCTGCAGCCGGTTGCAGCCGGCACCGTGCGTTATCGGTGATTTTAGTCGCCGCCATTCCACCCTGAATGTACGCTTAAACCCCCGTGCATAATGGGTCACAGAGAGACTGATTTTGTAAAGGTTACAGTGGATGAGTGATAGGGTTGTGAGTGTCCTGCATAGTTCAGGGGGTTGGACTAGATGACCCAGGAGGTTCCTTCCAACTCTATGATTCTAGTGTATATGACTCGGAAGAATATCCTAGAGGGGGCATTGGAGGAAATGTATATTCACCATAGTTAGAATAGGAACTTCCTGATATTTTTTCAAATAATCTCCTCCAATATTCTGATGGTTTCCATTGGTAGACTGCCTGCTCCTTTGAATACACGTCCTCTCTGCTTGCCTCCAGAACAGATAGAATGAACACAGAAAGGAGAACTGTTAGACTGTTATATAGGACTCTCCTCTCCTACTCACAAAGTTTGTTTCTCTTCTTAATAAAACTGTTTTATTATTTTAAGCATCTTGGTGTTCTGCCCTTTTTAACATTTAAACTCTGCCAAAAATTACTAGTTTTGGCCTACTGTTTGGAAAGACTAGGCCTCTGTATCATTTGAAAAGAGAGGGTTTTCAGAAGTTGCAAGAAATGATCAGAGTCAACCAAAGTCTGTATTAGGGCCATAAGCTGTATATATATTTATTTTGTAAGATACAAGAGAGTTAAGAAATACTGCATTACATTTATATACTACAATTGCTTAGGGCAGGGGTAGTCAAACTGCGGCCCTCCAGATGTCCATGGACTACAATTCCCAGGAGCCCCCTGCCAGCATTCGCTGGCAGGGGGCTCCTGGGAATTGTAGTCCATGGACATCTGGAGGGCCGCAGTTTGACTACCCCTGGCTTAGGGCCATAACTTGTGACATTGATTTGACTGGGGCACAGACCAGGTTCTGGTTCTGCCACTGTGCTCAGTGCTTGGTTCTCTGAAGTCATGATAAAATCTTCTCTGCCTTTGTTTCCTAGAGGAGCAGCACAGTCGAAGCACCAAGGTGATCCAAGCAGATTTCACTCAGGGCTCAGAAATCTATGAGCCAATTCGAGCTGCTTTGCAAGGACTGGAAATCGGCATTCTGGGTAAGTTTGAATACTGGTTCTCTCTCGGTCTCATTGGCAGTAAGTATCACATAGTTACCTAAAACAGACTTGTATCCTGAATATACGATGGCGAATTAGCAATTCTAGGAGACTTGCTGACTCAGAAATGTAACAAGCGAGACTTTCCTCCTGTGTCTATGGGGGGCGTATCCTAGCCAGAAATCTCAGGGAGAGGCAAAATTCTGTAATGAACAGAAAATAATGTTATTGAAAAAAAAAATCCATAACATACTCTCATGTTGTTAAAGAAGGAGAAGGAGTAGCAGAATATGTTAAGAATGTGTATACCTCTGAGGAAGAGTCCAATAAATTCTTGACTTGTCTTGCTGACAACTTCATTTTGTAGAAGGTGGAGTAGACAACCAGGGGGTCGCAATCTTAGACTTGATTCTCACCAATAAGGAGAAACTGGTTGATGAAGTGAAAGCAGTGAGCACACTTGGTAGTAGTGACCATGTGATTTTGGAATTTGCAATTTTTGGGAAGAGAAAAAGGGTATACAGTCAAAATATACAGGCTGGACTTCAGGGCCCTTTGGCACTCACATTTTTTCCCACTGTAAATCTTGCTGAATTCAGGTCAGTTTAAACCCCATATCTACAGCCTTCCTTTCCCCCAATCAATCAGCCAGTAAAAAACATAAAATTACAAAAATAACATCAATTATAAATGGGTAAAAACTAAGAAATAAGAACAGTTGTATATGGATCCAATATAAAAGCACTAGGGAACAGGGTTGGTCCGGCTCTGCCTTATTTTTATAGCTACCCAAGCAAATCTAGCAATAATTTTTGTTAGATCTTTATTTGTGTCTGAAAGTAGTAGCTTAAGGCGCTGTTTCCTCAAACCTCTGGGGCATTCTGCGAGCAATGAGGCCAGTGTATTTATACGGAGGTGACGATAGAGCCTGCACTCAAATAGGACATGTTCAGCTGTCTCTATTTGACCTTCGCCACAGACACACTTACGTGCTTCTATCGGTAGCCCCTTGAACTTTCCTTCAAAGAAAGCGGAAGGTAGGGCATTATAGCGGAGAAGAGTAAAAGATCTTCTTTGTTCAGAATTTAGAAGATCAGTTAAATATGGCATTAAGACAGCCTTATTAAGAAGGTCTTTCCCAAAAAGTGGGTCCAATATCTTATTGATATCATGCTGTCTTTCTACATCTATTACTCTGTTCCTTATTAGTTCTTTCGCTTTGTCATGTCCCAGGCCCAGAATAAATTGATAGGACAGACCATAGGGTCCTTTCCCCCAATTTTAAACATGTAGCCCTTCTGCATTTGCACTGTGCCAATTTTTCACAGAATCACAGAGTTAGAACGGGCCAGACAGGCCATCTAGTCCAAAGCCCTGCTCAACATGGGATCAGCCAAAAGCATCCTAAAGCATCCAAGAAAAGTGTGTATCCAACCTTTGCTTGAAGACTGCCAGTGAGGGGGAACTCACCACCTCCTTAGGCAGCCTATTCCACTGCTGAACTACTCTGTGAAATTCTTTTCCTGATATCTAACCTATATCGTTGTAGTTTAAACCCGAAGAAGTCACGGCTTACAATCGTACTGCATGTACTTTCCTCTGCAGCCAATGGAAACAGCATCCTGCCCTCCTCCAAGTGACAACCTTTCAAATACATAAAGAGGGCTATCATGTCCCCTCTCAACCTCCTTTTCTCCAGGCTGAACATTCCCAAGTCCCTCAACCTATCTTCATAGGGCTTGGTCCCTTGGCCCCAGATCATCCTTGTCGCTCTCCTCTGTACCCTTTCAATTTTATCCACATCCTTCTTGAAGTGAGGCCTCCAGAACTTCACATAGTACTCCAGGTGTGGTCTGACCAGTGCCGTATACAATGGGACTATCGACAAAATAAATTTTATTCAATCTTTGATTATTGACAATAGTTGTTCATGTTATAATTACATTTCTCATTTTCTCCCTCCCTCACTCCACCCCCACCCTCCACCCTACCTGCCGTTTCCTTATAACTCTTTCAACCATGTACACAGCTTCTTGATCCCGCTCAAGGCTTTATTCTTACTCTCCCTGTTCCCAGTCGACCTCAACCAATGGAAATACTTTGTCCAATTACTATTTATCCTTTCCTTTTTCTCTTCCCATAAGGCCTCCCCTCTTAAACAGATCACAATTTCAGAGCTAACATCCTCATAGAGATACTGAAACCAGCTTTCCCATGTCCACTTTGATTTATCTTTCCATCCCCTAGCAACAGCGGCTTGTATTGCAAGTACCATGGCTTTATATAATTTGAGATCCTTTTTTTCCTTTAAATCATATCCCAAAATACCTGCAAACAGCATATTTGCTTCTTTCACTATTGTAATTCCTAGAATATTTTCCATTTCCTGAATTATATTTCTCCAATATCCAGAAACTTCGGTACACTCCCACCACATATGTATATAATATCCCTTATCCTTTCCACAGTGCCAACATTTTGGGGTCAGCCCTTTTATCATATACGCCAACTGGGCCGGCGTTCTATACCATTTCCAAATTAACTTTCTAGTCATTTCCTTATATTTGTCTAATTTTATCTGTTTATTTCCCTTTATAATTTTATGTACTACTTGATCAGGCAATTGGATGTCCCTCTGCCATTTTATTTGAATCACACGTCCTATATAATCCTCATCGCTTACCATTAGCTTATATAACACCCCCACTACTCCTTTTTTTGCAGTTTCCATTCTTTGCATAGTCCCCTTCATCCGACTATCCTTAGATAATATCCCTAAGCGTGAGAGTTTACTCATAGCCTCGTATAGTCCGTGGACCCTCAACCAATTCCTTTCCCCCAACAATTCCATACATTTTTCTTTTGATATCATTACTCCCGATTGGTCTAATAAATCCTTTACTCTATTCAACCCTTTCTTTTTTAAATTTTCCCACCATATAGGGTCATCTAGTTCTTGTAGTAATTCTACTGGTATCCATTTCACGAAGTCTGCTGACCATACTCCTTCCCATCTTTTCCAGGCTCTGAGGGCAACCGCCCTCGGCCCTGTTGTTTCTTTAGTTTCTAATGTTAAATTCTTTGTAAACACCCCCCATTTTCCTTTCCCCTTATTTACTTCGTTTTCTATCCTTACCCATTTTCTTTCTCTGTTTATCTCCGCATCCAATAAATGTTTAATTTGAAATGCCTCAAAGTATCTCTCTAAATTTATTAGGCCCCATCCCAACTCCTCTTGTGGAATATAAATTAATTTTTGTTTAAACCTAGCTATTTTGCTTCCAAAAGTCCAATCCCTCAGCTGTCTATTCCATTCCTTAGCTTGTATTCTTGGTACTTCTGATGGGAGTACCTGGTATAAATAGCTAAGCTTTGGAATTAAAAACATTTTAATTGCTCTAATTTTAGTTAATATATTCATTGTTTTAGACTTCCAAGCCTTCATGTTTCTGCGTATCTTCTTCCATATTTCCTGGTAGTTATTTTTTCCTATTTTGTTTATTCTTTTAAAAATTTTTATGCCTAAGTATTTTAACATTTTACATCCCTTTGGTATATCTGTTTCTTTCTCCACTAATATCTGATCCCCCTTAGGTATGTTAAAATATATAATTTCGGATTTCCCCATATTGACTCCTAACCCTGAATATTGTTCAAAGTCCTTTAATATTATCTTAATTTCCTTGGCTGCTGTTAGTGGATCTTTAAGTACCAGAAGAATATCGTCTGCAAAAAGATTAAGTTTGACCTCTTCCTGACCCACCTTATATCCTTCTATTCTAGGGGAGTTCCTTATTCTATCTGCCAAGATTTCTATAGCCATTACAAATAATAGGGGTGACAATGGGCAACCCTGCTTTACCCCCCTTGAGATTGGAAATTCTTTTGATCTGCCTCCATTTATCCATAGTGTTGCGATTCCTTGTTTATAAAGCTCTTTTACAGCTTCCAAGAAGCTCCCTTCTATTCCACTATCCCTTAGTGTTTCCCAGAGAAAATTATGTTCGACGGTATCGAAGGCTTTGAATATATCTAGTTTCAATAGTGCCAATTTCTTTTCTTTATGTTGCTGTTTATGTGCTAGTACATTTAAAATATTCCTTATTGGGTGGAAAATTTGTCTGTTTTTAATAAATCCATACTGGTCCTCCCCTATTATTTTTGGTAATATTTTTTCTAATCTGTTAGCTAAGACCTTGGCGAATATTTTGTAATCTTGATTCATCAAACTAATAGGCCTATATGAGCCAACATCTTTGGGATCCTTAGACTGCTTTAGTATCACCACCATCTCTACCTGTTTCCATGTATTGGGGATGTTTCCGCCTGTCATTATATCGTTAAACAAATATGCCATTTCTGATATTAATATTCCACTCATTTCTTTATAATATTCGGCCGTATATCCATCTGTCCCCGGGGATTTTCCTATTTTTAATTGTCTAATTACCCCTTCTATTTCGGATGCACTTATATCCTTATTAAGGGATTCCTGATCTTCTTTAGTTATTTTTGTGTACCACTTCTCCTTGAGTTGCCCTTTTCCTGAGGACTCATATAAACTTTGGTAATATTTGACAAACGCTTCTCTTATTAGGTGCGAATCCACCAGCTCCTTCTGGCCCTGTCTTATGCTTTTTATTCTCTGTTTGTCTTTTTTCCTCTTTAAATATTTGGCTAATTTCTTTTGTGAGTTTATATTTGATCTATGCCATTCGCTTTTAATTAGGGTTTCCCTTTTCCACACTAATACTAAATCTTGGGAGTCTAAATCATTTTTTAAGATCTGGATTTGTCTTTGCCGTTGTGTGTCAAATTTATTTTGCTGGTGTGCTTGCAGAATTTTTATCTGCCCCAATTTACTTTCAATTTCTTCATCTCTCTGACGTTTTAATAACTTTTCCGTCCAGATTAGGTGTCCCCTCATAACGGCCTTCGCTGCGTCCCACACAATATGGGGCTCCGCCGATCCTATATTTTCTTTAAAATAATATTTTAGCTGTTTCACTATATTTTCCCTGTTTTCTTTTTTACTTAGAACTATGTTTTTGTATCTCCACCTCCCTTCCGATTTTTCCTTTTGTATCGTCAAGTCCACAATAATTGGAGCATGATCCGAGATCAATATTGGCTGTACTCCTGCGTCATTAATCTTCAGTTCCTGTGAATCTGAGATCAAGACATAATCAATGCAAGTATATTTTTTATGTCTCGCGGAAAAAAAGGTTGGTCCCGATTTTTTGCCCATTGCTTCAAACACTTCGATTAGGCCCCATTTCCTGACCTTCAATGCCGAGAGATCCATATTAAAGTCCCCTGCCATGACTATTTCTCCTTCGCTATAAGCCTGTATTCTTTGCAGGATTCCCCGCATGAAACTCTTTGATCCCACATTTGGTGCATACACATTAACCAAAGTAAATATTTTTTTTTCTATCTTGCACTTCAAGAAAATATATCTACCTTCCTTATCCACTTTACGCTCCAGTACCTCCAGATTCATATCCCTTTTTGCCAAGATGGCTACCCCCCTTGCCTTTGCCGTTCCCCTTGCCTCTGCCACTACTTCCCAAAGTGGAGAGGACAGAATTGGTTTAGTATCTTTTCTGGCCTTATGAGTCTCTTGAAGGTATATTAATCCTACCTTTAGTTTCCTAGCCAGAGCTATGAGTCTATATCTTTTCACGTTTGAGGTCAGACCGTTCACATTCAGAGACAAAAGTTTGACCATGACCCGAACTGTACCTTTTATAGTTGAACAAAGTGACAGCAGTAATCCCCACCCTGTGCAAAGAGTTCGTACACACAGAAAGAACCTTCCTGTTCCCTTTCCACTCTTCTAGGTTCCACTGGTCCTTTCCCTCTCCCCCATCCCTACTTATCTATTTTTATTTATTTTTACTATTGAAACCCAACACTTTCTCCCCCAAAATTAGTATTACAGCTTTGGACTAGTTTGCACTCGACGTTTTTTACCCCTCCCTCCTGAAATGGGAGAGCTGCTGCTCTCTTCTTCTATCATTCCCTCCTCTTCTTCCTCTTCTTCTTCGTCAGGGGGCTGAACCCCCAAATCAGCTAGCATTTTTGACGCTTCCTTCTCGTTTCTTGCCATGTATCTTTGTCCGTCTCTGAACACTATCAGAGTAGCCGGATATCCCCAGGAAAAGAGAATGCCTTTTTCCAAAAGTTTTTGAGTCCATGGCTGTAGCCTCTTCCTTTCCTGGAGTGTCTCTGGAGAGAAATCTTGACGTACAATCACTTTCCGGTCTTTATACTGAGGCTCCTTTTTCTTTTTAAGTTCCTTGAAAATTGATGCTGCTTGCTTCTCCCGTGCAAACCTCACTATAATTTCCCTTGGAGTCCCAGAAGCTCTCCTTTCTCTCGCCCGATAGGCTCTTTCTATATCGTTCTCCTGCAGTTCCAAACCTTGGTTTTGCAGCCATTTTAACAGCTCTTTCTCCACCTCTTGCCGTGGGATATCTTCTGAGAAGCCCGTAAATCTCAAGTTTTGTCTTCTTGTTCTATCACTCAGTCGCCCCATCTGGGCAGTAAGTTGATTTATCCTTCGGTCATTGTTATCTGCTTTCCTCTTTGCTTCCGCCGCCACCTTTTTTGCCTCTGCCATCTCTGCACCGACAGAATTCACTTCAGCCTGCAGGTTACTAAGGTCCCCTCTTATATTCTGTTCCATTTTAAACAGCATTTCTCCCACTTCCTTTAGGTTTTTCGGTGGATTGAATTGTGCAGGTGTGGCCATTTCCACGCTTGTTACCAGCAGCCTTGAGAGCAAGAGAAGCTAATTAGCAGGCTTTTTAGTCTTCACTTACAGATTCTGAAGTTTTCCTTGGCAGCCGTCCAGATGAGGCTTCCGAAGATAACAAATTTATTTCCCAAAAAGCTGTTTTGTTAATTTGTTGGGTTATAATCTCTTCTGTTGTCGGAGCGGGGAAAAAGGCGACCTCTTCCTTCTACCGCATGCGCAGAACCTCGTATACAATGGGACTAGATGTTTGCAGATTGCTCCCTTTAATATCTGCTCCATTATCTTCCCCACAACAGAGGTCAGAATCACTAGTCTGTAGTTTCCTGGGTCATTCTTCCTCCCTTTTTTGAAGATCGGAATAATGTTTGCTCTCTTCCAGTCCTACGGGACATCTCTAGTCCTTAAAGAGGTCCCAAAGATGATGGACAAGGGTTCTGCAAGTTCTCCGGAAAGTTCTTTGAGCACTTTCGGGTGCATTTCATCCAGCCCCAGGGATTTGAACTCATCTAATGCAGCTAAATGCCTCTCGACAACAACTCTGTCCATGTCAGCCTGCCACCGACACCCTATCCCTTGGCTACTGCCATCTCTAGATGTGCCTAAACCCTTTGACCTGTGGGGAAAAACAGATGTAAGATAGGCACTAAGCCTTTCTGCTTTCTCTGCATCCTCCATTAGAGTTTGTCCATCTCCACCCAACAGTGGGCCTATTGCCTCCTTTACTTTGCTCCTCACATAACTGAAAAATAATTTCTCGTTACAATGGGCTTCCCTGGCCAATCTTAGTTCACTCTCAGCTTTGGCCTTTCTGATGATTGATCTACAGTGCCTAGTAACCTGTAGGTACTCTTCTTTAGAGCTCTGTCCTTCCCTCCATTTCCTGAACATTTCCCTTTTTTTTCTTAGTTCCTCTTGAAGTTCATCCAAATAGGCTTCTTAGAGCTCCTGCAGTGTTTTCGTCTTTCTGGGATAGTCATGGATTGAGCATGCAATAGCTCTTGTTTGAGTAGTGCCCACCCTTCACATGCTCCCTTCCCTTCCAGCATTCTCAGCATTTTTGGTCTCCTTCCTGCTTGATGGGGAGCGGGGGGTGGGTGGAGCTCCAGCCAGTACTGAAGCAACAGAAGGCTGGAGAGGGCTTTATTTCCTGCCTTTTGACTTGTCTTGAGTCTACAGCCAGAGCAAGCTGGGGGAGGGGCAAGTGGAGCACGAGGTTGCTTGTTTATCTTTATTTTCCTGCAGGGTGGGGGAGGCAGCAGCCTCATAGAGAATGTGCGGGGGGGGGGAGAAGTAAATCTAAGAGGCAAGTCTCTTCTCAGAGGTGTGGGATTTTGGAGCACAGTCACTTTAAAACAGATCCCAAAATGAGAGCAAAAGTATATCCTGCGTGGGAATGGCAACCGGGAACAAGTTTTCCTGCAGTCTTTGAACTGACACCCTGACCATTCAGCAACAGATTGCTTTGCTACATCAGCATTTGAGGCACAGGGCAGGAAGTTAATCCGGCAAAATGCAAAACATCTACACTTAATACTGGGGCTCTCATAACAGATTCCTCAGATGTAGTGAGCTATATCCACTCCTGGATATAGTAGTGGAAAGGTAGTGTTACCGTGGATCAATCATAGATATTGCAGAGGGAAAATTTAAAGCACTAAATATCAGAATGGAAATTGAATAACGTGTAGATGACTTTCTTTAATTTGGGGTCACCAGGGATAGAAAGCCCAGTGCAGATTTACCCCAGGAAAGCAAATTTTAACCATTTTAAAGTTATGAACTCCAATGGGAGTTCAAGAAGGTTGAGAGTTTCTTAAAAGTGAAATACAGAAGGCAGAAGCACAAACAATTCCCTTGAGAAAGAAGACTGGGAGAAGTCTGAAGAATTATGGGTAGCTCCATGAACATCTTTCAAAAGATTTGAGTAATAAAAAAGACTCATTTAGGAAATGGAAGGAGGACCTTATATCCCATGAGGAATATAAACAAAAAACCAATGCTTGAAAGGAGAGTGTTAGAAAAGCTAAATCTCAGTATGAGCTTAGGCTAGCAAGAAATGCTAAAAACAACAAGAAATGGGCCAGATTAATTATATCTGAGGGTCCTAAAAATCTTGCAGGTTTAATTTCTGAACATCCGTCCATTATTTTTGACAGTTCTTAGAAAACAGGTGAAGAGCCATATGGCGGAATCCTGCATTGCAGGCCCCGTTCTGTCCTTGCTCACCCTCTGTTCAGGCTGGATGCCAGCTCCAGGCAGGTGGCAAAACAAACTCTCAGGGTAATTGCTGCCACCACCTGGCTAAAGTACTGGGTTGCAGCTGGGGGAGCCAGAACCCTTAACTGCCCCTTACACAGATCACAGAATCATAGAGTTGGAAGGGGCCATACAGGCCATCTAGTCCAACCCCCTGCTCAACGCAGGATCAGCCCTAAGCATCCTAAAGCATCCAAGAAAAGTGTGTATCCAACCTTTGCTTGAAGACTGCCAGTGAGGGGGAGCTCAATCTCAAAATATAGCAGAGATCAGACTGATCAGACTGATCCTGACAACAAGAAAGTAACATAACTGGTGATGGAGAGAGGTCTGAATTGTTCAGACAGACTCACAACTAGGCTTCTGTATTAATAGAAAGCTTTATTGGAAGTAGTTCTGAATACTCTAACGTCTGAAGTCGAAACTAATCGACATTCCGCCCTTCCAAGAGGCCCCCCCCCCTTTGATCCACCATCGACAGGCCTGGGGCATTGGGGAAACTCGCGGTGAAACTCCTTGATGAGCCTGGGAGCCCGTATGTGTCCCGCCTCCACCCATTCCCTGTCCCCCATGTGAAATTCTTTCCAATCAACCAGGTACTGCAACTTTCCCTTATGCCACCGAGAGTCCAAAATCTTGTTCACTTCGTAGTGCATGTCTTTATCTACAAAAACGGGGATAGGGGCAGCAGAAGAAGGATGCCAGTCATCAGGAGGCAGGGCTTTTTTCAGCAAGCTGGAATGAAAAACGGGATGAACATGTCTATAAGTTTTAGGAAGGGACAGTTCCACAGTCACAGCATTGATTAGTCTCTTGACAGTAAAAGGGCCTACAAACTTGGGCCCCAACTTGCAGGAGGGTTGTTGGCTGCAAGATTTTTGGTAGAAAGATAAGCCAAATTCCTCACCACCCAAGCAGGCGCTATCGCCCTTTTCTTGTCCGCTTGAGCCTTATACGAGCATTTGGCCTCCTCCAAACATTCCACAATCTGTGGCCAGACAGCAGCCTGGTACATGAGCCAGCACCAGCTCTGTAGTGAACAAGGCTTTCAGGTTTTTAAAAGCAGTTTGACACATTTCCGTCCACGTCAGTGGGGTGATCGTCTTGGCAGACTGTTTCCCCTCCCCTTTGGTTTTTAGCAAGTCCGTAAGGGGCAGTGCCACTTTGGCGAAATTGGGTATAAAGGAACTATAAAAGTTTGCAAGCTTTAGAGTTGCTTGCGTGTGCAGGGCGGTTCCCAGGCCAACAAGCCCTGTACCTTCCCTGGGTCCATTTCAATGCCTGCTGGGGACACTCTGTACCCTAGGAAGTCCACACAGTCTTTATGGAACTCGCATTTGGACAGCTTTGCATAAAGATGGTTCACCCACAGCCGGCACAGCACCTCCCGCACTAACTGCACATGCTCAGAGGGCTCTTCTGAGTACAGAAGAATATCATCCAAATATACCAGGGCCCCTTTATATAAAAGATCATGCATAACTTCATTAATTACATTCATGAACACGCCGGGAGCGCCGGCCAAACAGAATGGCATACGAGATATTCAAATTGCCCGTAGGGCGTGTTAAAAGTGGTTAGGTATTCGTGGCCCTCTTTAATTCGTACCTGGTTGTAGGGTTCCCTCAAATCCAGCTTGGTGAAAATCCATGCTTTCCCCAAATGACTCAGTAAGTCTTTAATCAAAGGCAACGGGTAGGCATTAGAAGTGGAAACAGCATTCAGGCCCCTGTAATCCATGCACAGCATTAGGGTGCCATCCTTTTTTTTTTTTACAAATAGCAGGGGGGCCGCCATTGGGGAGGTTGTGGGGCGGATGAAGCCTCTGGCTGCCTCACAGCAGGTCGTCCTTGTTTCCTGACGGCTCCCCGGAGGTGCCTCCTTCGTCCGCTCCGCTGTTGCTGGTGGAGGTGGCTGTGTAGACGGTGGGTTCCAGGAAAGGAGCTAGGAGCGCTTTCACCACCTTTTCCCCTGTTATCGCTCCCTTGGTTGGGGCTCCGGACGGTTTGCCGGTCGCGGGCTTGCTTGGAGACTTCTCTCTAGCAGGCATGGTCGACTTCTTGGAGGGGCATTGAGCCAGGAAGTGCCCCTGTCCTCCACAGCCCAGGCAGAGCTCTTTCGCCCGGCATCATTTGTGCTCTTCTGCATCCAGAACCGATGCCTTGGCGGTGGGGTTTCGCTTAGGCATGGACGATTTGTTTCCCACTCTGGGCTTTTCTCCTCTGAGTTGGGCCGCCAAGCGCATCCATTTCTCCACTTCTCCAGCCAGTCATACCCAGCCCATCATGGTTTCGGGGTTATCCAGGTTCAGGCACTTCTGTACTATGTCCCGGCATAGCTCTTTTCGGTATGCCTGGACGCGCTACGCCTCCACCCAGCGCGGGATGGAAGCCAATAGCTTCCGGAACTCCCGTGTGTACTGGCCCACCATCATCAAGCCCTGCTTCAGATTCCTCAGGTTCTCTTCGGCCATCTCTGCTTCGAACGGGTCTTCAAACCGCACCCTCATGCAGCAGATAAAGCAGTCATAATCCCGGACTTCTGCTTGGGCGTAACGGTAGAGGGTCACAAACCACCTGGCTGCTTCGCCGTCGATGCAGTCGCCTGCAAAGCGGATTTGGTCAGCATCGTCTGGGAATGTGTGGCCAACTTCCATCATGTAGGCCTGGAGCTGGATCAGGAATCCATGGAACGCCTCAGGGTCACCGTTAAAGCGTACCTGCTTTAACGGTGACCCTGAGGCGTTCCATGGATTCCTGATCCAGCTCCAGCCAAAAATGGCAGTAGCAGCATCCTCTCCACTTTGGTCAGCGTAAGTCATCTGAAGTTAGTGTTTTCTCCAAAGATGGCCAGGGGCCTCTAGTTCTCTGTATCTGTATCTAAGGTTGGAGGGAGGTCGCGGCAGAGTGTTGATATTTTGTCTGCAAAATGACTCGCAAATGCCTCACAGCTGATGTCCAATTGGCTACTGTTTTGTTGCCCTTCAACCAGAACAGTGAGAGATCGAACTATCCTAAACAACTGAGCCGTTGGCTGGTCTCCTTGATCTAACTAATCTTAAGGGATCAGCCAATAGTAACTCCTACCATGGCCTCAGCCATACGCTTGGCGGAAGAGCTCCATCTTGCAGGCCCTCCAGAATGCTGAAATCTCCTGTAGAGCCTGTAGCTCTTCAGGGACCTCATTCCACCAGGTTAGGACAGCAAAACCAGGACATCACAACTTTTCTGTCCCAATAGTGGACAGTGACTGGCAAACACACAGGGCCCCCACATGGTTTTCATGAACTTACTTGAATTGGCAAGGAAATGGTAAGGAAATCTAGGACTAGGGATGTGCACACAAACAAAAATTCTGCTTATTTTGGGTTTGGGTTGATTCAGTATATCCCTAATCCCAGTATCAGTTTAGTGATTTGGGTTGGTCAAAATTTGGAAAAGCCAAATTATTTGGTTCTGAGGCATTTAAAGGGACCTAGACCTTTAAATACCTCCAGAGCCTGCCAAACAGCTGATATCACAGAAAGGAGTCTCTCGATGGGATCAGCTTGAGCTGTGCTGAGAGGTCTGCTGGTTTGAACTGTCCCTCCTCACACAACAATCAGATGTTCTGCAAAGAGGTTTTCTCTGCAGATCAGCTATTTGTGGGGTTGTGTGGGGATGGCTGGTTAGAAGAAGAAGAAGAAGAAGAAGAAGAAGAAGAAGAAGAAGAAGAAGAAGAAGAAGAAGAAGAAGAAGAAGAAGAAGAAGAAGAAGAAGAAGAAGAGTTGGTTCTTTTATGCCGCTTTTCCCTAACCAAAGGAGGCTCAAAGCAGCTTACAGTCGCCTTCCCATTCCTCTCCCCACAACAGACACCCTGTGGGGTGGGTGAGGCTGAGAGAGCGCTGCTATCACTGCTCAGTCGGAACAGCTTTATCAGTGCTGTGGCGAGCCCAAGGTCACCCAGCTGGCTGCATGTGGGGGAGTGCAGAATCGACCTGGCTTGCCAGATTAGAAGTCCGCATTCCTAACCACTACACCAAACTGGCTCTCTCCACCGCTTCCCCACGCAGCCTAAGCCAATCCTGTGGAGAGATTTCAGGACCTGACTTGAGGGCACTTTCTACCCCCACCAGAAATTGGAGCACTCCCCAAGTCCAAGTTTGACTCATGCCTGTGGATAAACTGGCGAGAGGAACTGCTGTGAAGGAACTGGGAGGCCTTGTGTTCCTTCTTACATTTCTTGTTCTTACATACATACATTTATTTATTTGCGGTCATTTAGACCAGTATAATCATTGGCACCACAAAGCCGTGAATAAAGTTAAAATCATAGAATCAGAGAGTCAGGAGGGGCCATTCAGGCCATCTTGTCCAGCACCTGCTCAAGGCTGGATCAGCCTAGTGCATCCAGGAGAAGGATCTGTCCAGCCTCTGCTTGAAGACAGCCAGTGAGGGGGAGCTCCTCACCTCCTGAGGCAGCCTATTCCATGGCTGAACTACTCTGACTGTGACATTCTCCACCCAATATCTAGCTGGTACCATTTTACCTATAGTTTAAACCTGTTACTGCGAGCCCTATCGTCTCCTGCCAACAGGAATCTTCCCTGCCTTCCTTGAAGTGACAATCTTTCAAAAACTTCAAGGGAGCTATCCTGTCCCCTCAACTTCCTCTTCTCCAGGCTGACCATTCCCAAGTCCCTCAGCTTTCTTCATAGGGCTTGGTCCCTTGGCCCCAGATCATCCTTGTCTCTCTCCTCTGCACCCTCTCAATTTTGTCCGCATCGTTTTTGATACTACTCCAGGGGTGGTCTGACCAATTAGGTATATAGCAGCACTATGACATATTTGCGTTTTTGCTGTGATGCCTCTGTTGATACAGCCCAAGACTGCATTGGCCTTCTTTACCACTGCATCACACTGCCTGCTCATCATCATCATCATCATCATCATCATCATCATCATCATCATCATCATCATCATCATCATTATTATTATTATTATTATTATAGAATCATAGAGTTGGAAGGGGCCATACAGGCCATCTTGTTCAACCCCCTGCTCAATGCAGGATCACCTTACCCAGAAACGCCAAATGCGAAACTGGGCGGTAACTGGCGGGATTCCGCGGGTCCAATGATGGCTTTTTCAGTAAGGGGCGTACCACTGCTTCCTTGAGCCCCTTGGGAAACTCTCCAGATGTTAAGGAGAGGTTGACAATCTCCCTCAAGGGGCCTCCTATCCGCTGGTCGCCCGATTTGAGCAACCAGGACGGACAGGGATCCAAGGGGCAAGTGGTCGCCCTCACTGAACCCAGTAACTTGTCCACTTCGGTTACAGAGAGCTGCCTGAAGCCATCAAACACTAACCCCCTTGACGGCCACGGAGCTTCCAGTTCACTAACTGTATCAATCGTGGCAGGTAGGTCACGGCGGAGCGACAGGACTTTGTCTGCAAAATAGCTCGATAATGCCACACAGCTCAATTCCAAGTCCCTTACAGTCCACAAGTACCCAAGATCACATCCACACAGTCTGTTACCCAGAAGTGTATCTCTCATCCACTCTGCATGCTTCTCATTTTTGTCACCCAGATGTAGATCTCTGCACTTCTCTTTATTGAATTTCATCTTGATCTCATTTGCCCGCTTTCCCAGCCTGTTCAGAACTCAGTTGACTGGTATCTCTATCTTCTGGGGTGTTTGCTACTCCTCCCAATTTGTTATCATCTGCAAATATAATGAGGAGTCCCTCCACCCCATCATCCAGATGAGTAATAAAAATGTAGACAATGTGGAGGCCTGTTCCCATGCCTTTATTAAAGGGAGCATCAGTCCTGAGGCCTGTTACTTACCATGCCTTTATTAAAGAAACCATCAGAATCTCCACTGGTGATGAAATACGAAGTTGGGCTGAAGAGTGGAGTTTGACAAATAGGCTGTGGCCTACCTCAGAGGATGAGGCCTCTTCACAAGGAGGCACTGACGAAGGCAGGGGTGGGCAAACTGTGGCCCTCCAGATGTCCATGGACTACAATTCCCATGAGCCCCTGCCAGCAAATGCTGGCAGGGGCTCATGGGAATTGTAGTCCATGGACATCTGGAGGGCCACAGTTTGCCCACCCCTGGACTAAGGCCTCCTGCCTAGAGAGCAGACATGCTGCAGATCTGATCCTACGTGTTTCCTACCTGTTCGCATACCTTGCCCTTTCAGACAAGCCTTATGCTTCGTTTTGGTAATCCCCAGTTGTGAATTGGGTGGAGCAACAGGAGGTCTTCGGTTGAACTATGGGAGGTTCAGAAGCTGAGAAATATATTTGTTTAGGTGGCTGTCTTTGTGCCAGTTTATGGTTGTTAAGTGAGGGCTCAGTAGAATGACATTACGGGCTATCTATAAATATCTATATTTAGCTAGCGTGGCTCATTCAGAAATTTCACACTGAAGGTCAGCCATTTGGATTATTTGAACTGGGCAATGGGGTGAGGCAAAGAAGTCTCCACCTTGCTTAGTTTACATAGAAATGATTTGTGGGTACCTCAGGGTTCGGTGCTCGGCCCGGTACTTTTTAACATATTTATTAATGATCTAGATGAGGGGGTGGAGGGACTACTCATCAAGTTTGCAGATGACACCAAATTGGGAGGACTGGCAAATACTCCGGAAGATAGAGACAGAGTTCAACGAGATCTGAACACAATGGAAAAATGGGCAAATGAGATGCAATTTAATAAAGATAAGTGTAAAGTTCTGCATCTGGGTCAGAAAAATGAAAAGCATGCCTACTGGATGGGGGATACGCTTCTAGGTAGCACTGTGTGTGAACGAGACCTTGGGGTACTTGTGGATTGTAAACTAAACATGAGCAGGCAGTGTGATGCAGCGGTAAAAAAGGCAAATGCCATTTTGGACTGTATCAACAGAGGCATCACATCAAAATCACAAGATGTCATAGTCCCATTGTATACGGCACTGGTCAGACCACACCTGGAGTACTGTGTGCAGTTCTGGAGGCCTCACTTCAAGAAGGACATCGATAAAATTGAAAGGGTACAGAGGAGAGCGACGAAGATGATCTGGGGCCAAGGGACCAAGCCCTATGAAGATAGGTTGAGGGACTTGGGAATGTTCAGCCTGGAGAAAAGGAGGTTGAGAGGGGACATGATAGCCCTCTTTAAGTATTTGAAAGGTTGTCACTTGGAGGAGGGCAGGATGCTGTTTCTGCTGGCTGCAGAGGAAAGGACACGCAGTAATGGGTTTAAACTTCAAGTACAACGATATAGGCTAGATATCAGGAAAAAGTTTTTCTCAGTCAGAGTCGTTCAGCAGTGGAATAGGCTGCCTAAGGAGGTGGTGAGTGCCCCCTCACTGGAAGTCTTCAAGCAAAGGTTGGATACACACTTTTCTTGGATGCTTTAGGATGCTTAGGGCTAATCCTGCGTTGAGCAGGGGGTTGGACTAGATGGCCTGTATGGCCCCTTCCAACTCTATGATTCTATGATTCTATGATTCTATGTCCTCAAAATTCTCAGAGTTTGTTCATCTACCTAAATTGACCAAGTTTAGTGTTCCTGTTCTTCTTTATGCTGATGCTGCATTCCTTCTTCCCTGTACCAAAGATCACTATGGATCAGGGTTGCCAACCTCCAGGTGGTGGCTGGAGATCTCCCACTATGATACCTCATCTCCAGGTGACGGACATCAGTTCACCTGGAAGAAATGGACACTTTGGTGTTGGAATATGCAAGATCTGCTGTGCACCTGATTCAATGGGATATGAAATGTATCCTATTGGGGACACTGGAGGAGATGTGTATTTAGTAAATTTAGAACAGGAACTTCCTGATGTTTTTCAAACAATCTTCTCTAGTGTCCTGATTGGCTCAGGAAACATCCTGTGCCCTGAGCACGTTTCCTTTCTGCTTGCCTCCAGAACAGACTGAATTAATGCCGAACAACAGTTAGACAGTCAGTTAGGTCTCTCTGTCTCTGTAAAGTTGTTTCTCATCTGAAGAAAACTATTTTATTCTTTTAAGCACCTTGGTGCTCCTACCCTCTTTACATAATTAAACTGTGCCAACATTTGGAAGTGGCAGAGTTCTAGACTTGTAGGCAAGAAAACTTCTTTTTTGGAAAGTCTCTTTATTTTTAAGCAAAGATATCCAGCAGGAACATAGGCAGAACTGAGATTACATGCAAATCTCAGATTACAAGCAAATTACAACCAGGTTCGTCCCCCCCCCCCCCATGGGAAAGTGATGATTCGGGTTTCAAAGGCAGACCAAATATCTCTATATTCTCAGTGCCAAGCGCAGGGAGGCAAAAGGAAGGGTGATAACTCAGCATAGTTATGTTGTGGGAAGCTCAAGTCATTAAGCACAAGTTAGAGAACTCGCCCTTGAGGTGTGACTTGGTACAGAAACTGGAAAACATCACAGATAGGGCAGATCAGACAGCTTCAGATATCAATCACAGAAATCAATTATAAACCATATGGCAGAAACCCTGGATTCTGACGGGAAGGTGGACTCCATGGCATTATACCCCACTGAAGCCCCCGTCCCAAACCCTGCCTTTCTGAGATCCCAACGCGCCCCCCCCATTTATTCTTAGGTATTTCCCAATCTAGAGCTGGCAACCCTACTATGGATTTTTTTCACATGGTTCTCAATCAGGAGGTCAAGACCCCTTTGGGGGTCGAATGACCCTTTCACAGGAGTTGCAGCAGGGCAAGCAGCTTGGGGGGAGGGGCACCATCCACACAACAACCTTGCAGAGTAGATCAAGATAGAGCATTGTCTGGAGTAGCAGAAAAGAGCGAGATGGGCATGGTGGGATAACAGGCAGAGCTGAACTGAGAAACCCCAGGAAAAAACAGTTTATATACAATTATGAACGATGGATCTTAATGCCATTGTTTAATTTCTGTGAAAGAACACTTGCAGAATTTTATGGTTGGGGGTCACCACTGCTCTACAGAGTCACCCTTAAGTGACTCCAAGGCTCTTTGGCATTCAACTGACCACAGCACTCTTATGGGTCCATTCCTCTTATATAATTCTGCTCGAATGAATGCTTTCCCCTCAAAAGGTTTTAGAGGGAAGTTTTAACCATATCCCATATCAGGCGAGACTCCGCCCGTGCAGTTCTGGCTGCCCTGATTCCATTTCACACATTTTGTTAGACTGCCCTCCTTCATGAATACTTGATTACCCTATATATTGCAAGTGTTCTTGCCAATTAGAATTCATAACAGCTGTATCATCTAGGGAAGAGAGCACAATCCGTTCTTTGTAGCACTCAATACAAAAAAAAATGGGCACATGAGAACAAGATTTAATAGATAAGTGTAAAGTTCTGCATCTGGGTCAGAAAAATGAAAAGCATGCCTACTGGATGGGGGATACGCTTCTAGGTAACACTGTGTGTGAACGAGACCTTGGGGTACTAAACATGAGCAGGCAGTGTGATGCAGCAGTAAAAAAGGCGAATCCCATTTTGGGCTGTATCAACAGGGGCATCACATCAAAATCACAAGATGTCATAGTCCCATTGTATACGGCACTGGTCAGACCACACCTGGAGTTCTGTGTGCAGTTCTGGAGGCCTCACTTCAAGAAGGATGTAGATAAAATGTAAAGGTACAGAGGAGAGCGATGAGGATGATCTGGGGCCAAGGGACCAAGCCCTATGAAGATAGGTTGAGGGACTTGGGAATCTTCAGCCTGGAGAAAAGGAGGTTGAGAGGGGACATGATAGCCCTCTTTAAGTATTTGAAAGGTTGTCATTCGGAGGAGGGCAGGATGCTGTTCCCATTGGCTGTAGAGGAAAGGACACGCAGTAATGGGTTTAAACTACAAGTACAACGATATAGGCTAGATATCAGGAAAAAAAATTTCACAGTCAGAGTAGTTCAGCAGTGGAATAGGCTGCCTAAGGAGGTGGTGAGCTCCCCCTCACTGTCAGTCTTCAAGCAAAGGTTGGATACACACTTTTCTTGGATGCTTTAGGATGCTTAGGGCTGATCCTGCGTTGAGCAGGGGGTTGGACTAGATGGCCTGTATGGCCCCTTCCAACTCTATGATTCTATGATTCTAAGATTCTATGACAAAAAAGGCAGAATTTCCTGGATGGAGATCATCCTAAACTTTTTTTACCATAATATACCATTCAGAGCTTTGGGCTGTTCCTGTGTTGAGCAGGGAGTTGGACTAGATGGCCTGTATGGCCCCTTCCAACTCTATGATTCTATGATTCTATTATTCTGTTCTATGATTAAATTCTGAAGTGTTTTACAAGCTGAATTAATGCCAAAGGGGAGCACATAAAAAAAAAACTATGCCATGCCCTATTCAGTTAATTGTACCTGCCAGTACTCACTTGCAAGATCAAAAATGGTGATATGTTTAGCATGTGGCACCCTTTCCAGAACCTCCTCCCTATTACTGGTTATTCTGACAAGAGCTTATTCAATCTTCTGAAATCTATGCACAAGTGATATTGCAAGGCCTCATTCTTGTGCGCCGTTTTCTTTGGAACAATTACAAGATCACTACTCCACTCCAATGGACATGCCTCAATGACTCCCTTCCATAACATCTTTTCAGTCTCTTCCTTTACTACTTCACGCAGGTAGATATGAATTACTTTTGATAAATGGGGCATCTCCTGTATCACTAAAGGAAAGATCAGATTAGTTCTTCCAGGGTTGTTGGTAAACCTGACTGTCAAAATGCTGTAATAATATATGTGGTTTGTATATACTTTGATGCTAGTCAGTGACTCTAGATAAATAATCTAATTGGGGCATATTTCTGTAGAATACTCATTAACTGCTCATAGTGACATTCAGTCAGATTCTTATTAATGAGTAACTGAGTCAACTCATCAGACATCCTTATCCATTTTCATCAGTGTTTCATCAGACTGGAGGGAGGTGAGTAGCGGGGTACCTCAGGGCTCGGTGCTCGGCCCGGTACTTTTTAACATATTTATTAATGATCTAGATGAGGGTGTGGAGGGACTACTCATCAAGTTTGCAGATGACACCAAATTGGGAGGACTGGCAAATACTCCGGAAGATAGAGTTCAACGAGATCTGAACACAATCGAAAAATGGGCAAATGAGAACAAGATGCAATTTAATAAGGTAAAGGTAAAGGTTTCCCCTGTGCAAGCACCGAGTCATGTCTGACCCTTGGGGTGACGCCCTCTAGCGTTTTCATGGCAGACTCAATATGGGGTGGTTTGCCAGTGCCTTCCCCAGTCATTACCGTTTACCCCCCAGCAAGCTGGGTACTCATTTTACCGACCTCGGAAGGATGGAAGGCTGAGTCAACCTTGAGCCGGCTGCTGGGATTGAACTCCCAGCCTCATGGGCAAAGCTTTCAGACGGCTGCCTTACCACTCTGCGCCACAAGAGGCTCTCAATTTAATAAAGATAAGTGTAAAGTTCTGCATCTGGGTCAGAAAAATGAAAAGCATGCCTACTGGATGGGGGATACGCTTCTAGGTAACACTGTGTGTGAACGAGACCTTGAGGTACTTGTGGATTGTAAACTAAACATGAGCAGGCAGTGTGATGCAGCGGTAAAAAAGGCAAATGCCATTTTGGGCTGTATCAACAGGGGCATCACATCAAAATCACAAGATGTCATAGTCCCATTGTATATGGCACTGGTCAGACCACACCTGGAGTACTGTGTGCAGTTCTGGAGGCCTCACTTCAAGAAGGATGTAGATAAAATGTAAAGGTACAGAGGAGAGCGATGAAGATGATCTGGGGCCAAGGGACTAAGCCCTATGAAGATAGGTTGAGGGACTTGGGAATCTTCAGCCTGGAGAAAAGGAGGTTGAGAGGGGACATGATAGCCCTCTTTAAGTATTTGAAAGGTTGTCACTTGGAGGAGGGCAGGATGCTGTTCCCATTGGCTGTAGAGGAAAGGACACACAGTAATGGGTTTAAAATACAAGTACAACAATATAGGCTAGATATCAGGAAAAATTTTTCACAGTCAGAGTAGTTCAGCAGTGGAATAGGCTGCCTAAGGAGGTGGTGAGCTCCCCCTCACTGTCAGTCTTCAAGCAAAGGTTGGATACACACTTTTCTTGGATGCTTTAGGATGCTTAGGGCTGATCCTGCGTTGAGCAGGGGGTTGGACTAGATGGCCTGTATGGCCCCTTCCAACTCTATGATTCTATGATTATTGTTCCTCTATATATTTCTGAAACAGCCTAGGGGGTGGGACGTGTCTGGCTGTCCAAGTTAGAATAGGGCCAATCAGGGTGTAGCCAGCTTTGCCCTGATTGGCCCTGCCCCTGCAGCTCCCGCTCTCCGTCCCTGAACTCTAGCCTCCTTGCTGTCAAACGCCTCAGTGCCTGGAGCCAGCAGCAAGGTGAGAGGGCCCTGGGCAAAGGGTCGTGGTGGAGGGCTTGCTAACGATGGCCTCCCGGCCTGCTGACTGCCTGTTAAGGAGCTCTGTCTTGGGCCTGCTAACGAGCTGCCCAGCCCCCGCCCGCTCCACTTGATTTGGCTGTGAGCTGCGGCCCAAAGCCCTCTTCAGCTGCCTAGCAAGGAGCCAGGGGAGGGGACCGTTTCAGAGCCCGTTCTTAGGAATGGGCTGTGAAGCTAGTTTGATAATAAAGCAGGTCCGTCAAAATCTTTCTCAGGTCCTCCTCCCACAAATTCTTGCTTGGTCAAACAATCCCTTTCAAGCTCCTCCTTATGAGCAGAATCAATTCCCCCTTGAGATCCAGGAGGACTTCTCAGTGGGTGTTTTCCTGGCACTTTAACAGGGAGGCAGGACGTAATTTTGACTTCCTGTCTTGCACCCCGGGAAACAACCTGTTCCAGTCTTCTTCCTGCTTCTCAAGGAGTGACAGGGCTGACACTGTTAGTAATAGTTAGTAGGATTGTTATTGTTAAATCTATTAGTTTAAAAAACCCTTAATTTTCATTATTCAGGTTGCAGAGGAGGTTATGGTAACAGACCTAGCTGTTCCTTCAACAAACCTGACAGAGACGCCAAGTCCCCCAAGGCATGATGCCACTGGGGTTTCTGTAGGAGGAAGACTTCAGAAATGTGCTGAAAATTGGAACCTCCCTCATATAGATGTTTGGGCAAAAGACATCATTTCAGACAGATACAAATTTGAATTTGCAAAAAAGCCACTAATTTGCTTTATTTCTCTCCCAAAAGTGAAGGATCCAGAAAAGAGGTTGAGGACCCAGGCAGCCATAGATAACCTGTTGGCCATAGAGGCCATAGAACCTGTACCTCTTCAGGCAGGGATTTACTCCCATTTTTTTCACTGTCCTGAAAAGAAATGGAGATTAGAGAGCCATCCTAGATTTAAATTCCTGAACCGTTCCTTCATCTTCGTCATGTCAGGATGGAAACACTAAAATCTATAGTGGAAGCTCTGCAACCAGGGGATTACCTCACATCTCTGGACCTCCAGGAAGCCTACCTCCATATCCCTACTTTCCCTCCTCACAGAAGGTTCCTACGTTTTTACATTCAGGGAGCCTACTTCCAGTACAAGGCTCTACCCTTCGGCCTCTCCAGCTCCACGAGTATTGACAAAAATCCTAGTCAATGTCTTAGCACAGTGGTTCTCAGCCTTCCTAATGCCGCAACCCTCTTTGGATTGCCGAGGCTGCTGCCGCTGCAGTGGCAGTGAAGTGGTGGCAGTGGCGGTGTGGCAGCTGGGGCTGCAGTGGTGTCGGAGACCCAAAGTGGGTTGCGGTGTTAGGCGGCAGCACAGTAGCGGTAGAGGTGGCCTCGGCGACCCCTAGAAAAACGGTCGATAGATCTCTAAAGGGGTCATAACCCCCAGATTGAGAACTGCTGTCGTAGCACAATTCACACACACACACAATACCTTTATTGGCATAAAGCAAGATAAACAGAGATGGTCAAGATACATCAGTCAGTTTAAATTTAAAAAATGAAGATAGAAATTCATCCGTAATAAAAGTGACATTGGCATCCTTATCACTCAATAAAAATTGGCAGATCAGGTTTTTTGAATGGTTTCTCCATTTTGATATAAAAGGTATAATATGCCTTTGCTGGACAATAAACAAGGGACAATCCAGTTAGATATGTTGAATGGTGTCAGGAGAATTTGATTCACAGGGGCACAGTCTATTTTCGAAAGGAATCCTGGCAAATCTCCCTTGTAATACTTTGGATGGAAAGGCGTTGAGCCGCGCAAGTGAAAACGCTCTGCGATAAAGGGGATTTGCCAAGTTATAGAAATAAGACGGCCTCATCCCGTGCTTCACTTGGAGACCAAGAGCATGGAGAGAGCAAATTGCCGGAACAGTTGGATGGATTTTTTGAAATTCATGATCAAGGAGCCTTTGTTTAATTTGGCACATAATGGAAGATTCATTCAGAGATAAGATGTAATCATAGTCAATGCCAATTTGTGGGAGGGTAGTCAGGATGGTAGAGAACCATTTAAAAGAGTCTCTCAATAAACAGGCCAATAGACTAGCACAATTCGGACTGGAAGGAATTGTGGTGCTTCCATACTTTGACGACCTTTTACTGAGGAGTTCACCCAAGGGCCTGGCAATCCTGTACACAAGGAGGACCAACACAGTCCTTCAGGACTTTGGGTTCTTGGTAAATTTTGCCAAGAGCTCACTGAACCCAAGTCAGAAGCTAGAGCACGTAGGAGTTGTAATAAATACTCAGCCAAACAAGCTCAAAAGGTACCCAAAAGGTACCAGGAACTTGGCTCTCTCAGTTATAAAATCTAGACACCATACTTCAAAAAAAATTATTCAGAAGAAAGAGCATGTTACAGCAAGTGGGGGGGGGGGAATCAGAAAGCGCGTTTGCCCTGCCTGGCAGGAACTCAACGTACCATCACGTCCCAGGCCAGGAATATTGGGATGACCATCAGTGCCTCCCTAACTATGGAGGCACAGATCAAGATGGTAGCTGGCCAGGCTTTTTTCCATCTTTGCCAGGCCTGGCTACTCGTGCCCTGTCTGTCTCATGACCATCTAGCCACAGTGACCCATGTGATGGTCACTTCCAGGCTAAATTTTTGTAACTTGCTCTATGCTGGCCTGCCCTTGATCTTGACCTGGAAATTACAGCTGGTACAGAATGCAGCTGCTAGGGTCTACCCGAGAATACCTTGGAGGACCCATATCCAGCCTGTGCTGAGGCAGCTGCATTGGTTGCCAATTGTTCCCCAGATAAGGTTTAAGGTTTGGTTCTGACCTTCAAGGACTTACATGGTCTGGGCCCCACATATCTGAGGGACCACGTCATCCTATGCCCCCTGCAGGGCTTTACACTCTGCGGGTATTGATTTGTTGGTGATTCCCGGCCCTAGAAAGGCACACCTGGCCTTGACCAGGGCCAGGGCCTTTTCGGTCCTGGCCCCAACCTCGTAGAATGAGCTCCTGGGTGTGCTGTGGTCCCTGTGGGAGCTTTTTGCTTTATGCAGGGCCTGAAAAACAGAGCTCTTCTGCCAGGTCTTTGATTGAGGCCAGGGCAGTGAGGAAGATCATGCCCCCCCTTCCAGGGCTGGTGTTAACACCTGGGTTGTTGCCAGCTAGGCCCCCTCTCCCTCCCTGATAGTGGGTGTATCAGTCTTTTGGGCGCATGGATATTTATCACCTTGTTTGCTGTGGTTTTTCTGTATTGTATTGGTATGTCCTTTTAATGGGGGTTTTAAATGGGTTTTTTAATGAGAACCTTGTGACCCACCACAAGCCATTGTATGGAAGTGGCAGGATATAAATTACATAAATAAATGAAATAGAAATGAATCTCCACAGGGAGGGGGGGATTCTCGCACAGTTTTCAGACTCCATGATGACCACTGCAGCCACTCGCAGGCCAAAAAGGAAGTTGCCAACTTCACCCATAGGATCCTGCTCAGATATTAAGACTACAGGGAGAGACTCTCCTGTTTTTCCCATCAATCAAACCTTTCCACCTGTAGGAGGTAGCTGAAGATGGTTTTATTAGATCTGCCATTTGATTAAAGCTGTCCTAAATGGTGATTTAAAATACTGGCTTTATGTATGTCTATTTTATGTCTTTTATTCACATATATTGTCAGACTCCTTCTGTCCCGTAGGAAGAAAAATGGCTCAAAAACAAACAAAAAAAACAAACAAAAACATTTACAATCTTCATCAGTTGCAAAATAGGAATTCTGGACGAGATGATCAGATTAGGTCCACTGTCTTGAATCTGCCAAGAGACCTGGGCTGAATCTGCACGGAGCTTTTATTCCAATACCAGGTCGATTCAGTCCTTGCCATGCGATTTCCATTTTGATTTTGTCCGATTTAAATTTCCCTTCTGCAACAAACATGATTGATCCAGATTGACCCTACCTTTTCCCCGCAATATCCAAGAGTGGATATAACCCTCAATATTTGAAAAACTCAGCATGAGAAAGTATGCAGATCTCTGCTTCCTTTTTTCCAGGCTGCAAGCTTGCCTTAATAGGGAAGCCCTAACTTCTCTCGACAGAAGTTCCAGAAGCCCTAACTTCTCTTGGTAGAGATTTGTTTCTTGGTTTCTTTCTCCCTCCTCTGCTGTCTCTTATCCTATCCCCCCCCCCTTCAAGAAAAGAAAGAGGCTCCTCTCCCCTCCCCTTCTGAGCTTCCCTAAGCACGTGCAGAACACTTTTCTGTTTCAATGGGGAGGGGGGGGATAGAGGAAGACCTGAGTTCAAATTGATCTGGATTCTGCAGGATCCATAACGGAACAAACAAAGTAAGTGCAGATTCAGGCCTGGTCTCAAGTATTCCTGTTGCACCTCCAGTGTCAATGCAGTGATCTGACCTTTGGTTTCTCTTTTTGCAGTGAACAATGTTGGTCAGTCAGCAACCAAACCCATGTATTTTCTGGAGGTGGATAATGTTGACAAGGTGAGTTTAGTCTCAGCATCGTGTCTTTCCCCACCTCTAAAGTATCCTCCTCCTCATCTTTTCTTTAAAGTTCATGTTTTACAAGAGAGAAGCAGACTCCAAAGGGCATTATTCTCATGTCCCTTCAGAAAAGACTCTCACAGTAGCTGAAGTTGCTTGAAACACTCCAAATGCAGCAGAGAGATTTCAAGGCCTTTTAAAGAAAGTGTAGACAGAAGAAAGTAGTTTCCAAGCTGGCAATGGCAAAAACTTTATTCAGACAATATAAGCAAATATAAGCAGAACAAGTTCCTACGTACAACAGCCTTGTTTTCATTTTAACTTCATCAGTGAACTGTAACAAAGCAAGAATATATCATGTCCTCATGTAGGATACTAACAAAATTAGTATTCAAGCAACCTATATATGAAAACAGATATATACATTTTATATAAAGAACAATTTTAAAATCAAAAAAGCAATTTGTTAAAGAACATATACCAAATCTCCATACCTCATGTTCCATCCCTTCCCCCCCCCCACGGAAGAACCCGGCATACTCAGATGAGGCACCAACCCCCCCCCCCCCCGTGCACAATACGAGCTTGTCTGCAAGCACCTGCACCATGCACACTCGAGCTGAGAGGAGGGTCTAGAGAGGCAGCAGACGGACGAGGCCCCATGGGAGCAGCAGTGACCGACACCAGGCAGGGCAGCACAGCAGAAGACCCCGGGGCACAAGGCATGCTGGCCGGACGAGCTTACCCGCAGCCAGGAAAGGACAGAGGGCGGGGTTGGAGAAGGACACTGAGCATGGAGCACAGGGAAGGAGTGGGGTTTATGACACCTTGCCTCACCTGCATGATGGAAAAGCTGATGAAAACTCACTAAATACATCATGCTTTTTCTGATCTCTGCACACGAGAATGAATTTACTCTGTAAAACTCATTTTGCTCTGCATGGTGAGCTGGCTTTCTGGTACTTTAAGCGTCTTTTAAGCGTTGTTTCTGAAAGAAGCTTTTCACTGATTCATTTCTCTCCTGCCTGTATCAAGTGCTCTATTAGTCATGCAGAGAAGCTCCTTGGTTATGCAGATTAGAGACTGCATTAGAGAACAAAGCATGTCACTGAGTTTCTAATAGAAACTACAGGGGGCAGGGCTATGAATTGTTCCATGCAGAAAGCATTGCAGTGTAGTGTTTCAACAGACGATATTCAATGCAGAACAACGATTGTAGTATAATACAGTGGTCTAAACTGGCTATTTTTTAAACTGTTTTATTTGGCTCGATGCAAAATACCTTCGGTTAGTAGTTTCCCACACTCAATAATATAGTAGTGATTGTCTAGTGATAGAGTAAGCTCTAGCTTTTGCTCTTGGTCTGATGGGGTTGGGCGCTCACTTCCGCCACAGCCAGCGCCGCGCCTGTGTGCGCCCACTGGCGCACTGACACCCATGCCTCCCCTCCCCCAGCGGCGCAGCACTGGCTGTAGCGGGAGCAAATGGCCGCTTCGGGTGTTGAAGCACCCAATCCTCTGCATTTGGCAGGGGGTGGGACTAGATGGCCTCTATTGCCCCTTGCAACTCTATGGATCTATGATGGTTCTATGGCAAGTTTGTTTGGATTTTTATACCGCCCATTCTGACTTGGTGCCTTCTGACTTAGTATGTGCTCACTCACAAGCATCAAGGTGATCAAGCTCATTATACCATGTTTTCTCCCCCGCACACACAGTTTATAAAAGACATGGTGGATTGCAACATGCTTTCAACAGTAAAGGTGAGTGACATGGAGTCCCCTATCCCTGTTGAGGATCAGAACTGTTCCCCCCTGGCCCAGAACGTCAGACTTGTGAGGTGTGGCTGAGAGTGTGCACACAGGCATTATTCCCCAGAGCTTTGTGGAAGGAGGAGAACCAAGATGCAGAGGCTTTGGGACCTCCGGATGCCCTTCCAGGGCACGAGAAATAGTTAGGAGCACAGCCTGTGTCACGAAAATGAGCTTTTCTCCCATGTGTTCAGCATCTCTTGGATCTGGCCTAAAATGGACATGTTGCATTAGTCTTTATTTCATGTACTGATTGATTGTTACATTTATATACTGCCCCTTTCAGAATTGCCGACTCGGGGTGGTTCACAACCATCTATAAATTACAATTAAAATCAGTTAAAGATTTCATGAGGTTTCTGTTGCCTCATCTCCCATTCAGCTGTGTGTGTGTGTGTGTGTGTGTTTCTTTCAGGTGGACCCCATATGGAGAGGGAAGGGTTTGGGGGGTCTGTTTTCCTGTCATTTTGACAGCTTTATCTGCTCTTCTCCTCATAGATGACACAGATCGTCCTTCCTCAAATGGTGGCTAGGTAAGGCATCGAGATTACCCTGCAACTCCTGGGTTGTGAAAATGACATGTTTCTAAATTCTGGGAGGGGACTGAGTGAGCGTCTGATTTAGTTTTTCCAAGGCAGCTTCCAGAAATTGGTGCTCCCCTTCAGCCAGCAGATGGAAGAACAGCCCCCAAGTCTGATCAGCCAAGTTCTACCAGGGTTCCTTCTTACTCCGTATTCTTCACTAGTCCCATCCATTTGGATTACATCACCTTCCTGATGCTCCACAAAACCTTTTGGTAGCCATATTCCACCCCCACCCCCACCCCCACCCCCACCCCGGCCTGTTCCATGGACTTGTGTCTTTGGAGAAACTTAGTCTGGCTTTTCTTAGAGTAGCCTTTCTCAACCAGGGTTTCCCAAATGGGTGGGAGTTCATTTTTAATTTTGTTTTAGAAATTGCCAAACATTTATTGTAGGGTTGGGCGCTTTGACGCGCCTCAGCCAGTTCAGCCATCGTGCCCCCCCCCCCCCCCCCGGGCTTCCACGATCGCCGAACTGGCTGAGGCGCGCCAAAGCACCCAACCCTAGGCAATATGACCATATAGGATCATGTCAGCCTCCTTCTTCCCCCCCTTCCCAAAATGACCACTGATGGCCCTGTAGGGCTGGGAAGGGTAGGTGGGCACATACACGGCTATGCTTCCCAACCATATTCTGCATGATCATGCCGTTTTGATCATGCCATTTCTCAAAGCCTGAAGAATATTTCAGGGGTTTCTCAGCAGGAAAAAAAAATTGAGAAAAGCCTTACCTGCTTTCCTTGCAGTGTTATCTGTCTCAAAGTAGTCCTCTAGATCCATCTACCCCTATTTATACTTAATGTAGAATCAAGGCTAAATAATGTCGCTATCTTGCAGGGCTGTTGCAAATAAAGCAGGGGAAATGAGAATGATATAAGATGGTTTGAAACCCCATGAAGGGGCATGAATGAAGTGGATAAATAAATAGAATGGAAGGAATGAAAACAGCTAACAAAAGGCAGTCTTCTTCCAAGAGCCAGTTTGGTGTAGCGGTTTAGGGTGGCAGCCTCAAATATAGAGAATCAGGTTTGATTCCCCACTTCTCCTCCTCCACATGCAGCCAGCTGGGTGACCTTGGGCCAGTCAGTTTTCTCAGAGCCCCAAGTACCTCGCAGGGTGTTTGTTGAGGGGAGACGAGAGGAAGACAATTGTAAGCCACGATTGTAAGACACATGAGGCCTGCTGGGTGCCCTTGGGCCAGTCACAGTTCTCTCAGAGCTGCCTCAGCCTCCCATCCATCACATGGCACCTGTGGTGGGGGGAGGAAGGTGACTGGAAGCCATTTGGAGACTCCTTCAGGTAATAAAAACCAGGATCCAAAGAACAAGCTGCTCTTTGCCTTCTTCCTTTAGGTCTAAAATGTAATACTCCCAAGACGTTCCATGTAAATTGCCCTAAGTAGTATGGGAGGGTGGTATAAAAAATCTAAGAAATAAATAAATGATGTAAATGGAGAGAGATGAAATCCTCTTACTAGTGCAGGGGTAGTCAAACTGCGGCCCTCCAGATGTCCATGGACTACAATTCCCACAAGCCCCTGCCAGCGTTCGCTGGCAGGGGCTCGTGGGAATTGTAGTCCATGGACATCTGGAGGGCCGCAGTTTGACTGCCCCTGTACTAGTGACTAAATTTAGTGCTGAACTTTTGCACACACTCAGAAAGACTACATTTTTACATTCTCAATAGTCATTCTCCTGAGTAAAAGCCGAAAATCAACTAGAGAATGGATTTCTAAAGCTGCCATCCAATAGGTATGGTGAAGTGGGGGGAGCATCCCCCAGAGTGATTTCAACATTTATCTTCTTAAAAAAATATAGATTTTGCACCAGCTACTTGTAGGGGGAGAGTATGAGGCCAGCTGGTTAACAGCAACAATCCAATGAAATCTCTGGCCTCCCTCCTGCCCTTTCTGCCCTTCTGTTTCCACCCTGATTCTTCCCCAGCACAACATCTGGTGGACCAGAACAAATTTAGAGTCCACCCAGGCACCTTTAAGACCAACAAAGTTTTAGTCTTTTGTGTGCACTCACACTTCGTCAGATACAATGTCATGGCATGAAAATAATCTGATCAAATGTATAGGTAGAGTGCGAGAATAAATTAACAGACAGCATAATGAATGATCAGCAGGTTCCAGAGATAAATAGGGGGAAAAAACAGCAATTTGAATTTGTTTGTCCTCCCTTGCGATTGGACTGCAGGGGAAACATTTGGCCACAATAAAAATGTAAATGTCTCATTAAGAGATTTTGGGGCCAATAGATAGACTGACAGCCATTAGCTGAGATCTTTCCCTTTTGCCCCCTGCTTGTTACTGGACTGTAAATTTGTTCCGCTGCTTCAGACCAACACGGCTACCCACTTGAATCTACCTGGTGGGTATGTACAAAAAGGATCTAGGAGTCTTAGATACACTGAACACTGAACATGAGTCAGCAGTGTGACTCGGTGGCTAAAGAGGCAAATGGGATTCTGTATCAAACAGAATATCCTGTCCAGACCACAGGAGTTGATGGTACCGCTTTACTCTGCTGTGGCTCGGACTCATTTGGAATACTGTGTTCAGTTTTGTGCACCAGAGTTGAAGAGGGATGTAGACAAACTGGAGTAGACAAAGATGGTGAAGGGTTTGAGGAAAAGTTGGGGGAGCTTAGTCTGTTTGGCCTGGAGTGAAGTCGACTAAGAGGTGATATGATAACTATCTTCAAATATTTAAAAGGCTGCCATGTAGAGGATGGTGCAGGGTTGTTTTCTTTTGGCCTGGAGGGACGGACCAGAACCAATGGCATGAAATAGAACAGGCTTCCTCAGGTGGTGGTGAGTTCTCCATCTTTGGAAATTTTAAAACAGAGACTGGATAGCCAACTGATGGAGAGGCTGTGAAGGTTCAAGGAGGTGGCAGGTGACAGTGGATGAGCAATAGGGTTGTGAGTGTCCTGCATTGTGCTAGGGGGGTTGGGCTAGATGACCCAGGAGGTCCCTTCCAACTCTATGATTCTACGATTCTATGGTGGGCCAGTATGGTTATAAATCACCATCAGTAATGTCTGGTATAATAGTGATCAATGGCAGTTTTTAAAATCTTACGATTCTAATTTGTTTTGTATAGCTGTTGTTTTAATTGGTTTTATTGTGTTTTTCGATTGTGTAAACTGCCCTGAGATGGTATTCTGAGAAGGGCAGCATATAAATCCCTGAATGAATGAATGAATGAATGAATGAATGAATGAATGAATGAATGAATGACACTCCAGCCAGCCTGGTGTAGTGATTAGTGCGGACTTCTAATCTTGCGAGCCGGGTTTAATTCCCCGCTCCTCGACATGCAACCAGCTGGGTGATCTTGGGCCAGTCACAGCACAGATAAAGCTATTCTGACCAAGCAGTAATCTCAGGGCTCTCTCAGCCTCACCTCCCTCACAGGGCGTCTGTTGTGGGGAGAGGAAAGGAAGGGCCGCTTTGAGACTCCTTTGGGTAGAGAAAAGCAGCATATAAGAACCAACTCTTCTTCTTCCACCCCCATCCTAATTCTAATGGCTTGCTCTACAGGAAGAAAGGGATTATTATAAACATGTCGTCTGTGATTGGCCGGAATCCAACTCCACTTCTGTTGATGTACAGCGGAAGTAAGGTAAGGAAAACCTACCCCATCTAAGCAAAACAAGAAGATATGTTTGAATTTCCAAAAGTAGGAGAACAATAAACTTTTTTCAACTGAGGCAGGCCCTGTGTCATACCTAGTAGGAGAAGTCCTGGGCTGATTCTGTGCGTCGGCAGCGAACGGCTGCTTCGGGCGCCAAAGCACCCAACCCTAATTGCTAGGGCTCAGGTTGTCAGAGCCAGATTTAGAAATTTCTGGAGATTTGGGGATGTAGCCTGGGTAGGACAGGAATTTCAGTGGGGTTCAATGACATAGAGTCCTACCTCCAAAGCATTGATTTTCTCTAGGGGTATAGATTTCTGTAGCCTGGAGATGAGCTGCAGTTCCAGGAGTCCAGAAAAAAGGAAGAGAAAAAGTAGCCTGCAGTTCCTTCTCATCCCAGTACCAGTTCAGGACGCTTCAACTTCCTTTGGGAGCCTTTGAGGTCCAACCCAGTCTCCCAGTAGCCTAGCTGTAAGTGAAGAAGCCGGTGTCCCCTTGATTGCTCTTCAGCCTGTAATTCCTCACCTAATTCCTCTTTCTTGCTTCCGTGGCAGGTATTTGATGACTTCTTCTCACAAGCCTTAGAAATGGAATATAAATCCAAAGGCATCATTGTGCAGGTATTGTGCCTTATTACTCTGTCCCAAGGAATGCCAAGACAGTATCTTTTATGAGTGAAATCGGTCCTAGGGGCATCAGTTTCTAATAGCCAGGCCTCCACTGGGGCTGGGGAACCTTCATTTTAGTGTGGCTCCTGCCCCCCCAATTTAAGCTTTCAGAAACTGGGTGGAATTCCCCCCCCCCAAAAAAAACACAACCACTTTTGCAATGATTCTCGCCTGTAGCTCACATTCCCTGGGACAAGGAAGAGTGCCCGGCATGCTGTTGTCTCCTGGAGATGGCATCGGCACACCGGGGTCTTCAGGGAGTGGGATGCTCTGGTTTAAGGCAAAACTCTATGGTAAAGCAGCTTCATTGCTATAAAGTTCTCACCAAAGTCAGAGCATCTCCCCCTGATGGCATCCCTACGCCACTTCCATATGATGTTGGGATTGGGCCCCTGCAATGGGTGGTGATGTCTGAGCATCTGGGCGCTCTCAGAGAGTGCCCCCACTACTCTGCCGGCATCGTGGAAGCGGTTGGCAACTCTAGCTTCTACTCTGGGGGACTTGGAGTTTGGCTAAGTTTATCCCATGTCTGAAGTTACTAAGTTTATCCCATGTCTGAAGACCCCAATGAGGAACTTGCCTTGTCATCTTTGTTTCACTGTTCCCAACACATATCTAAAATTACACTTTGCTGCAACCAGAGGTATTTCTTTGTAATGACCTTCAACCAGACCTTCTTCTCCAAACTGAGAATCATGTTCCTCCAGGAAGTTACTCTAGAAGTAGGAAATCTCCTTTGTCAGAAATGTTTGGATTCTGCAGGCTTCTGCTTGCCCTTTTTTAAAATCTCAGAACACACAAGTGGAGCATGCCTGGGTATTTGGGTGCAGATCAGCCGATTAACACCAGTTTCGGAAAAAGAAAAATGTCTCTTCAAGCTGTAAGCAGTCATTGGTTACCTGAATGGAAAAGAGAACATCAGCATAGATCTGGGTGTATTCTACACTCCTTGCATAGTGTCCCACCTGGGTCGCTACCAGTTTTGTGGCTATGTACCTAACATTGGGTTTAGGCATGTGGGGAAAGAAAAGTGGACAGTTTTGGATTCGGCCCAAGTTAATTCAGCCCGAATCCAAAGCACCCTTCTGTAGCTTGGATTCTCCGAAATTGGTTTGGAGGAATCGAATCCATTCGGCACCATAATAATCTATGGCGCCCTTAAAATCAATCGGAAATTTACCTTTTCCATGGTTTCATGGAATAGGCGGTGTGGGCTTAAGTTAAAGGTAAAGGTAAAGGTATCCCCTGTGCAAGCACCGAGTCATGTCTGACCCTTGGGGTGACGCCCTCTAGCGTTTTCATGGCAGACTCAATATGGGGTGGTTTGCCAGTGCCTTCCCCAGTCATTACCGTTTACCCCCCAGCAAGCTGGATACTTAAGCTGGGCTTAAGTTAGAGGCTCCAAATTTGCAGCGTAGCTCTGGGAGCCTCTCCTCAAAAGTACCCCCAAGATTCAAAAAGATTGGACCAGGGGATCCAGTTCTATAGGCAAACAAAGAGGGTGCCCCCATACGACCTACATTGTTTCCATTGGCAAAGAGAAAAAATTATCTGTCCCTGCCCAATGATTATGGTCATCATTGGGTGTCCCCGCTTTCTGAGAGTAAGCAGGTAGTAACTTGGGAGAAGGCCTTCTCTGTGATGGCCCCAAAACTCTGGAATAGGGTTGTGAACTTCGGCTGCCAAAGCAGCCATTCCAGCCCAAAGCAGCCAGCGCCATGGTCTTCCCAGGGTGAGCGGTCTGTCCCCTTCTGCTGCCATCTTCTGCCAGTGGTCAAGAGGGTTTTTTTCTTTGTTTGCCATCCGCTCACTGGCTCTCACTCTGATTTTAAAGTTGTTTTAAAGTTCATTCATTATAATGGTTTCAGAATGTATATTTTAAATTGTTAGCCACCTGGTTGGCTCTTGTAGGAGCAGAAAGGCGGGCCTTTAATTTTAAATGCCAGCCGGACAGCAACAAAAATGGCTTCTAAATCTCGGGCTCTCCCTCCCGCCCCGCCTTTCCTCCTCCAGTTCCTCCTAACTTTAAAATCTGGTAGGCTACGAAGTAGTATAAAGTTCAGCTGTTGCAACACGACTCAATTGTGGCTTAAAAATATTATACGTTAATTTTATTGGTTTTATTGAGATTCTTACATAAACTGCCCTGAGATGGTATGTCCAAGAGGGGCAGTGTATCAACCCCTAAATTAATAAGCAAAGAAAGCAAAAAATAAGTTGTGCCAGAAAAGGTTAAAGTCATCGCAACAAAGAAAAATAAAAGGGGAACTATGGCGTTAGTCTTTCTTGATAGATCTAAACATATCCCAAATTAAGATTTAAGTGTTAGATAATGGGGAACAGAGGATAATCCAGAAGTTACTCAAGCGTTGTTCATACCTCTTTGCCCCTTGCCACTGTTTTGAAGGCTCCCTTCTACATTTAGACCACGTGTTCTCTTTTGTGCCCTTTAGAAGCCTTATAACATCTTCCCTTGTGTGTCTGATTCAGATTGTCTCTGCGGAAGTGTGTGCGTACACAAAAGCTCATACCCTGAATAAGAAATCGAAATAAGAAGGTGCCACTGAACTGTCAATTTGTTCTGATTCTAAGGGCATCGTCATCAAAGACAAAGACACAGCACAGAGGCCTCAGAGGCTCCCTGTTCATAGTAGAAATTTACTAGGTCGAAACATGCCAATCCTATCCCTCTCCCAGTAGGGAGCCAAGATGTTGCTTCCTGAGATACTTCTATTAACATTTCAACATATACACCCTGTTATCTTGCGGAGTCTATCTCTGCCTGGCCAACAGAGCGGTACAATATGCTTGTGGACCTTCTGTAATCAGGAGCTTGCAGGGGTAGGTTTGGGTATGGCCCCCTTCTGTCCCACCCTGAGCTTAACACTCTCTCCCTCTGCAGAGCGTCATGCCCCTGTTTGTGGAAACAAACATGACCAACCTGATCAGAAGCTACATCAAGATACCAGCCAAGAGCTTTGCATGCCAGGCCTTGAACACTGTGGGGCTCACCAGCAGAACCACCGGCTGTCTCAGCCATTCCATCCAGGTAAGTCCAATGGGCAGGAAGGAAGAGTCACATGTGTGGCAATCACTCACAGTACAATAAAATCCAGTAGCACCTTTAAGACCAACAAAGATTTGTTCAAGGCTCTGTGCTTGCACTCGAAAGCTCATGCCCTGAATAAATCTTTGTTGGTCTTAAAGGTGCTACTGGACTCTGGTTTTATTGTGCTGCTTCACACCAACATGGCGATTCATTTGAACGTATCTCACAGTAAACTCTCTGGCCCTGGCATGGAACGTGGGCATAGGCAAGACTGGGCCCCTACAAGTAAGGCAAGAGTCTTTATAAGGATGCCGTTAATCATGGATTCATTTCTTTGATTTATAACCCACACCTTGAGGACTCGGGGTAGCTCACAACATGCCCAACATAGTATTGAAACTTGAAAATAAAAGTAGAAGCCAAAGTGTGTTGACCGGACTTGTTGTCTCAGGAGGCATGCTGTCTACCTGGCGCGAGAATCAAGGAGGCCACAGAAAGGGTGGAAAGACTTGTAAAGCCAAGGACAGATATCCCTTCCTGCTCATTCATGCTCAACAAATGCTCAACAAATGATACTGCCCAGTGCAGTGGGGAGAACATGAAGCGAGACTCCATGGCCTTGGGAAGTGGAAGACTTGGGAGCACAGGTGGTGCTTTCGTCGGTTCTTCCTGTAAGTGGACGAGACTTAGGAAGGGAAAGAAAAATAATGCAGATGAATGGCTGTCTACATATCAGGATGACAGACTTGAATAAAAAACACTTCTTTGAAAATAAGAAAGAGTTTAATTCAGCAGTTCTATCCAAGATGAAACAAAGGCAGATCTGAGGTGCCAGGTCAAAACGCAGTTCTTTTACCCCTCTAACTTTCCCGCCCAAATCCCAAATCACAGTCATAATAGACAGTTAAGTCCAGGTGCCATCCGGGAAAGCTTCGAACAAATGATAACATGCCTAGCACTGGCCTTGGAATGCCCAGGGGCTTTCCGCACTCCTCCAAAATTGCACAATGGTTACTAATTGAAAACGCTACAGTTTTGCCGTTATGCACAACGTCGTTGACAATCTGCAACACTCCTGAAACCGATCTGCAAAAAGCGCTTCGTTGTAGCGCTTTCAGGGAAATCCCAAAAAGTGGATTCACCCTCTGGAAAGCGCTACACTCCTGCAACCAATCTGCAACACTAGCGGGAAAGTCCTCTGATCTTCCGGCGAAGCGACCGACATTTTTTTTTCTCCGAGCGAGCGGAGATCAATGCACCGGCGAGCCTCCGTTTAGCCAGTGAGGCTTCCCCGTCTGCAGTCCCTCAGTTTACAGTCACTAAGCACAACACAGAAGCCCGTTTGCTGATTTATTTTCCCTTTATTTTTCACACTGTTTTAGGCCGAAAATCTCGCCCGTGAGGGGGGGGGGTTTCACTCGGGGGGAGCGTGGCAACGATGAAATGGCAGCTCAAACACCACCTGCTAGCTGGATGGGCCTCTCCGTTGCAACGAATCAACGCATATTCGTTGCAACGTGTGTGTGTGTTTTTTTTCTTTTTTAAACATTTCTTAAAGGGAAAGGGGCTGTTTGGGAGCATGCTAACGGCCGCCCATTGGCTGCTTGACGGCCAGGGGCGGGACGAGCTCGGCAATAGCGCTTCCTTTCTAGCGATTTCTGCCGAGACCGGAAGCCTGTGGGAAACGATAGAAACGCAACTGGATTCCACTACAAAGGCAGGTATGCATAACAACGAATTCCACTATTTTAAATGGCGATTTTTCATTCAGCAAACAATTTGCTACATGGATCCCGGTGCGGAAAGCCCCCCAGTGTTTCTACTTCTATGATAACAGTGGTTCCATGAATAAATGGGTAGCAGACAGGTCATGACTAAAATGCAGACAGACGAAAATGGTTACAGAAAGGCTATGCATTAAATCATGGCAGTTACACAAAGATCAAACATATTCAATCATGGCAGTAATCAGTAGATTCTGACACTACGTCATTGGTGTCATCGGGAAAAGTTTGGATTTTCCGACCATGGATTGTGCTACTGTGACGAGGCTCTTCTTTGGGGAGATGGTTTGCAACTCACAAAGAAGTGTCTTTGCGGAGAGCCTGGCAGGCCTGGGTGTAAACTGCACGGAGCTTTTATTCCAACCCCAGATTGATTCAGTCCCTGCCCTCTACACAGAATGCGATTTCCGTTTGGATTTTGGGCAATTTAAAATTTCCTTCTGCAACAAGAAGGATTGATCCGGTGTGACCCTACCTTTAGTGTGCAATATCTTGGAGTGCTGAAAATCCTGAATAAAGAAAGCTCCGTGGTAGAGAACCTTTGATAGGCTACACCTGGTCATGTGACATGCTTGCCTTAAAGGAGAAGCCCCTAATTTCTCTCAACTTCTGTCAGTCCTGGATATTTCCTCCCTCCTCTGCCTTTTTCGATCCTCTCCCCCACCCTCCAAGAAGAGAAAGAGGCTCCCTGCTTGGCTCCTCTCCCCCCCCCCTTCAAGAAAAGAAAGAAAGAGGCTTGGCTCCCCCCCCCACACACCTTCTGAGCCTCCCTAACCACATGCAGAAGACTTTCCTGTTTCAATGGGGAGGGGGGGAAGAGGAAGACCCGAGTTCAAAGCGATCTGAATTCAACAGGATTGACAATGGAATAAAGAAAGTAAGTGCAGACTCTGCCTTGGTGAGGGGGGCTTTAAAATAAGTCCAATAGGAGAGTGAGACATATATTGAAAGCCTAGTTTGATGACAATCACTGCATAAGTGATTCAATCACTTGATAAGAACACTGCAGATTTAAAGGGAATGGCACATACACAAGGAACTATTAACTTAAAAGGAAAGTTCAAAAGCTACAACCCTGGAGCACTGGCATGAAGGATTACAATGTCTCTGCACTAATGAGCAGTGAATGGGAAACCAGCAGGAAGAACTAAAAGTCCTAATAAAGGAAGGGGACTATGATCTAATAGGCATTGCAGAAATCTGGTGGGATAACACAACTGGAATAATAGGATAAAAGGTAAAGGTATCCCCTGTGCAAGCACCGGGTCATGTCCGACCCTAGGGGTAACGCCATCTAGCATTTTCATGGCAGACTCAATACGGGGTGGTTTGCCAGTGCCTTCCCCAGTCATTATCCAGTCAGTACCAGCAAGCTGGGTACTCATTTTACCGACCTCGTAAGGATGGAAGGCTGAGTCAACCTTGAGCCGGCTGCTGGGATCGAACTCCCAGCCACATGGTCAGAGCTTCAGATAGCATGTCACTGCCTTACCACTCTGTGCCACAAGAGGCTCTTAGTCAGAATAATAGGATAGAGGGGTACAATTTATTTAAAAGGGACAGACAAATAAAGAAGGGGGACGGGTAGCACTATATGTTAAGACTATAAATACTTGTGAGGAAATACTTGTGTGCATGAAAGTTCAGCAGAGAGTCTTTGGGTAAAAATAAAAGGAATAGGAAATAATATGGGGTATTATGGTGGGTGTCTGCTATAAACTGCCAGGCTCCATTAGAGTTTGTCCATCTGCACCCAACAATGGGCCTATTGCCTCCTTTACTTTACGTTTGCTCCTCATATAACTGAAAAATGTTTTCTTGTTACAGTGGGCTTCACTGGCCAATCTTAGCTCACTCTCAGCTTTGCCTTTCTGATGATTGATCTACAGTGCCTAGTAACCTGTAGGTACGCTTCTTTAGAGCTCTGTCCTACCCTCCATTTCCTGAACATTTTCCTTTTCTTTCTTAGTTCCTCTTGAAGTTCTCTGTTCATCCAAATAGGCTTCTTAGAGCTCCTGCAGTGTTTTCATCTTTCTGGGATAGTCATGGATTGAGCATGCAATAGCTGTTTTTTGAGTAGTGCTCCCTTCCCTTCCAGCATTCCCAGCCGTGGTATGACACTCATCATATCTCTGAGTTTATTAAAGTTTGCCCTAATAAAATCCAACATCCGTGTCTGGCTACAAGATTCCTTGCCCCCCCCCTCTCAAAAGGAATTCGATGAGGACATGGTCACTTCCCCCTACGGTCCCCACCTCCTTCACCTCATCCACCAACTCTTGCCTGTTGGCCAGTATTAAGTCCGGTAAGGTTGAACCTCCTGTGGGTTCTTCTACCATTTGATAAATGAAATTGTCAGCCAGGTAGGTCAGAAAGTTCCATGACTGAGGACGCTTTACAGAGTTTGTTTCCCAGCACACATCTGGGAAATTGAAGTCACCCATGATGACAAGGTCCTGCCACTTGGATATTTTCTCAAGCTGCTCACAAAGTGCAGCATCCACATCCTCTCGTTGGTCAGGCGGTCGGTAGCAGACACCAACCACCACACTGTTTGTTTTCCCCTCGCTTATTTTCACCCAGATGCTTTCCACTGTAGATATGCTCTCCTTCACTAGAATTTCCTGACAGGTAAGCCCTTTCCTCACATACAGTGCCACTCCTCCACCTCTTCGATCTATTCTGTTTTTTTCTGAACAGTTCATATCCATCCACTATTACAGACACTATAACAGTTTAGTTATATTCAAAGTAAGAAAAGGAATAGGGACATGGTAGGACCACTGTGAGGACCAAAAAGTGACATTGTAACAGGGGATGAATTGAGCTGAACTGCTCAATTCCTACTTCTCCTCAGTCTTCTCTTGCGAGGGTAATCATGCTCAGCGTGGCAAAATCATTTCCCTTAATGGGGGATGGACTGATTAGCTGTTTTAGCAAAGAATTATCATAGTGCATAATATGGCATAATTTGGATACTATGACAGAGTATACTAATTTGCCACTAATTTACCTTTTCTATATATCTGTACTGTCATGATCCTATTTTGTTAGAGGGAGAGTGCATGCACACAAAGCTCACACCTTGAATAAATCTTTGTTGGACTTAAAGATGGAGGAGAGTTGTTTGCTGTTGTCCCAGAGGGTCGGACCAGACCTAGTGGGTTGAAATAAATTCAAAAGAATTTTTGGCTAAGCATCCAGAATAAGTTCCTGACAGTTAGAGCAGTTCCCCAGTGGAATAATTGCCCTCGGGAAGTGGTGGGTTCTCTTTCTTTGGAGGTATTTAAGCAGGTTTTTAAGCAGAGGCTATATAGTCAACTAGCAGAAATGCAGATGGTGACTGGGTGGGCAGGAAGGGATGTGCCAGTGTTTGTCTCTTGCAGCCCTTTCTTGCATACCCAGGGAACTGCTAATCACCACTGTGGGGTGATAGGTTAATTTTCTCCATGCAAAGCTGGATTCTGGAGATTTTTGGTGTGGGGAATCACTAGGGCATAAGTGGGTGGGCAGGTAGTTGTGAGTTCCTGCACTGTGCAGTGAGTTCGACTAGATGGCCCTGGAGGTTCCTTCCAACTGTATGATTCTATGAAAACAGGTGATAAATGATACAAATAAATACAATAAAGGACACAATTAAAGAATTCAGCTGTTCATCAGCTGTGGAACAAATCTGGACACCTGTCCGGTTTGCCCATACTTTTAGTTAATAAAATACTGTGCAAAACAAGGCCCTTTGGGAACTCAGTAGGTACTGAAGGGCACAAACCTCCTCGAGGAACTGGTTCCAAAGAGAAAGAACAACCACCAAGAAGGTCCTTGCTATAGAGCAGGGGTAGTCAAACTGCGCCCCTCCAGATGTCCGTGGACTACAATTCCCAGGAGCCCCTGCCAGCAAATGCTGGCAGGGGCTCCTGGGAATTGTAGTCCACGGACATCTGGAGGGGCGCAGTTTGACTACCCCTGCTATAGAGGATGAGAAATAGGTATTTGTGGACTAGACACCTTGTGCCAAAGACCAAAGTGGGTGAAGGAGGGATAGGGTTCATATCTTCTAGCAAAGAAATTAGCAGTCCAATCTCAAGCCATACTAAGGTCTATTATGTACATGTTTCATCTCACTTTAATTGTATTTGTGTGTCAGGTTTTATTTGATATTCTGCATTTGTTTTCCTTCCTTCAGCACTTAGTTCACTTTCTGGTCACTGTTTCTTCAGGTTTTTTGAGAGTGCTTTTGGGCTGATTTTTCTCTTGTTTTGCTTCCAAGCTGAAAGTTATTCAAAAGCAGACAGATTCTCTATTTCCCCCTGTTCTTTTGCTGCCCTTCAAATGTCACTCCCCACTCCCACCAAGGTTGTTCTGCCCATTCTTCATTTTTTGCCATCCTCCGCCTTTATTGGTGTTCAACCCCCATTTCCCTCTCATTTTCCAAGTTTTATATTTTTATGACAAGTGACACGAGTCCAGCAATAAGAAATTATTGCTAGTCTCAGATTGATGAATAAAATAAATTAAGAGGAGAGGTTAAAAGGAGCTGCATAAGGTTCCCTGCTGATATTTATTTGAAAAAGGGATTATCCGTATTTGTACCATATTGTATTTGTACCATATTGTTTTTAATTATGTTTTGTAATGGCCTTTGGCTAAACACAATAAATGTTATCATATCGAAAAAGGGATTGGAGAGGAGGCAAATGACATTTTCCCCTTTAATGCTTGTTCTCCGGGGATTACAACTGATCTCCAGATGACAGAGATCCATTCCCCTGGAGGAAATGGCTCTTTTGGAGGGTGGACTCTATGGAATTACACCCAGCTGAAGTCCCTCCCACATACTTCTGCCTTTCCCAGGCTCCCCCTCCAGATCTCCAGGAATTTCAAATCCAGAGTTGGCAACCCTAGACTCAAAGCACTGGAGAGGGGTACAGGAAGATACACTGAATGGTAGCTTACACTGCAATATTGATTTAACATAATTAACATTGCATAAGTGTGAGAAGGTGGAGTTATACATTTGCTTACTTGCTTTCTTTCAGAACAGCTGCCTGAACATGGTGTTTCCGGAGTGGTTGTACTCTTCATCTGTCGGATGCATTATGATGCAGTTTTTCTGGGAGTACCTGGAAAACAATAGCAAGTAGCCCAGTTCCTGGAGTGGCATCCTGTACTGAGCTTAAGGGGAAGAAGAAAGGCCAAAGCACAGACACCAGCTGGACCGGGCACCAAAAACTGATCCTAAATTGGTTGAGAATAACATCACTGAACGCCCCAAATCTTGCTTGCAAATTTAGTTTTTTATTTAATTATTTCTTTTATCTTTAGGCTGCCACTCTCTAGAGACTCATGGCAGGGTACAATATAAAATTCCCGATGAAAACATAATAAAACCCCCATCCCATAACAGAACAACAGAACAAAGCTAAAAAAGAAGCTAAAACAAGATGGTGGCATAGTCTCTCCCCCAATCCCTGCAGCTGTCCACCCCCCGGAGTGGGGTACACTGGGGGGCTTTCTGCACAAGGACCAATTTTGCTGAATGTTTGCAGTATGCAGAAACGCTATATTTAATAGTGGAATTTTGTCATTCCGCATACCTTTAATTCTAGTGGAATATTGAAGTCCCAGAATGTATTCATTCCTCACATGTTTCCGGTATCGCTGGAATCGCAACAAAAGAAGCAATATTTTTCCACGCTTCTACCCGCCTCAGCTGTCAATCAAACAGAATAGCCAATGAACTGTTGTGTTCATGCTCCCGAAAAGCCCCTTTCCCTTTAAGAACTGTTTTTTAAAAAGCCGAAAACACCAGTAGCAACAAATATGTGTTCATTCGTAGCAATGAATATGTGTTCATTCATTGTCTCAGAAAGACCTTTTTTGCTGGCGTAGGAGCTGGTGCTTGATCGTTTACATGCTCTTCAAGTAACATCCCCCCATGGGCGCGATTTGTGGCCGAAATTACAGGCAGTGTCGAGCAGGGGGCTGTATTGTGCTTGGGAAATTTAAAGACACTTGCAGTAGGAAGCTTTGTTTTACTCTTAAGCACTTCTGTGGACAGACTTCAGCCGGAGAAGCCTCGCTCGTTCGTTGCTTTCCCCGGTCTAAGGAAAAAAAATGTCGATTGCTTCTCCGGAAGTTCGGGGGCGAGAGCAAGGGAGGGACATTCTTTCTACCACTACATTGAGAATGCACGTCTTTCGCTGATGTGTTGCAGTTTGTGGTTTTTAAAGGGGGAATCCACTTTTCCCGATTTCCCGAAAAGCACTACAACGAAGTGATTTTTGCCTGAGTGTTGCAGGAGTGTTGCAGATTGTGCACGAAGTCATGCGGAATGTTGAATTAGTAGTGTTTACCAAAGGTAAGACTTCTACTACATTTCAGTCGTGCGGAATGGCCCTGGATGTTCATCTTCATGGCTTCTGTGCAGTACCACATGGGACTGCAGTTAGGCAGGCATACCACAGAGAGGAGATAGCGGGCTATAGATCTACAGAAAAAAACACTCCCAAGAGTGTGGCCCCTCCCAACCAGGGAGATGAGGGCCTTTCCCACCTAAAGTCAGCTGATCTGGGAGGGGCCAGCACTCCCCCCTCAGTTCTTTACTTGCCGCCTTGGTGAGAGGACATCTCGTTTCGAGGAAAAGTTTGTGATTCATAGTTCATAGTTCCTTGTTGATAGCTACTTCTTAATAGTTTATTCTTGATAGTTAGTAATTTTTAAACAGAAATTTAAAGGAAAAAGAAGAAGAAGAGGAATATAATGGCACTGTTTAAACCAGGGGTAGTCAAACTGCGGCCCTTCAGATGTCCGTGGACTACCATTCCCAGGAGCCCCTGCCAGCATTCGCCTGTTATGTTTAGGAGAGGGGCATGTCACAGCATCATGTGCTGCTGGTCGAAAAATGACTCCTAAAACCAGATATGGATGAGCTGCACGTTTAAGGAAAGCCCTTTATGAAAAAGTCCTGTCAGGGAGAGTTGATATACTTACTCCTTCCTTGGACTTCCCTCCTTCGACATCCTCTCTGCCTCCCCTGTCTCAGCCTGGGAGTGAAGGGGCTCCAGAAAAGAGAGCTTCCTGGGAGCCACCAAAAAAGAAACTGAAAAAGAAATCTAAATCTATGGCACAGAAGCAGCCGGTAGAATCCCCGAAGGGGTCAGTTGTCTCTCGGCGTCAACAATCTCCTTCTCCGCCTCCTCAACGTCGAACACCTTCGGCGTCGATGTCTCATCGGGAGCGAGACCATGCTCGCACATGCTCCGCGTCGAAGGTTGCCTCCCCACAACAACATTCTGCTGCCTTTGATTCTGAGGACAATGTCCTTTTGATGTCTGCCAGTCCTTCTCTTAAGAGGCCGTATCTGGAGTCCGATCGACCATCTGCTGATCGTTCACCCTCATGGGTCTCGGTGCCAATGATGTTGCCTCCTGACTGGGAGAGTTGGACTAGGCACCGAGAGAGGGCTAGACGCAGTATTTCATCTCAGCCTTCTGTTTCAGCGTCTCTTCCTCCTCGAGGTTGAGGTTGACTCCACGCTGACAGCCTCTCGGCACCGATGGACCATGAAGGGGTCATGGAAGGTGACCCTGACAAGGACTCTGATGTTGTGAATGTTGAGTCTCCAGATGATACAGTGGGGGAGCCAGCATCTATTTCCCCTACTGATGATCTTCTCTTGTATTCAGAGCAGTTGATCCGGATGGCAAAATCTCTGAAGCTGGACTATCTCACTACAGATCCTGAACTGGATGATCCTGTAATGCAGTGGTCCCCAACCTTTTTGAGGCTGGGGACCGGCAGGGCAACTGCACGCCCACACATGCCACGCATGCACGCCCGCGCATGCCCGGCCGGGCCGCACATACGCAAAAGTGCTGTGCATGCACGATTTTGGCAGCGCATGTGCGCATGAACGGCCTGGCCGCGCCTGCGCAATGCGCAGGCACGGCCCTGATTCCCTCTCCCCCCCTCCCGCAGTAAGAAGCTTCCTGGGCTGCAAGCTTGCGGCCTGGGAAGTTTTTTACTGCGGGGGGGGGGGTGGGGAGAGGGAGCTGCGGCCCGGCGCCAAGGCCTTCGCGGCCCGGCACCGGGCCGCAGCCCGCGGGTTGGGGACCACTGCTGTAATGGACATACTATATAACCCTGGCTCTAGTCCTGTCGCTTTACCTTTCATTAAAGGGATTCAGCGGGTAATTCTTCCAGTCTGGGAGAACCTTGCAACCATCCCTGCTTCTTCACGTAAAATTGAAGTTATCTAAGGTGCAGGACCAGGACTGTGCTTTCTTATCCTGTCATCCCAAAGCTAATTCTATTATTTCAGCTGTTCTCCCCTCCAGAGGCTGGGCAGATATGCATTCTTCTCCCCTTGACAGGGGGGGAAGAAAAATTCCTCATCAATGGGAATTAGAGTCTCTAATTATGAGGCTATTATCAGACTTCCTTATGGGAGAAATTGACCCCGATGCTTGATTTCCTGGATCCTGCACATCGTCCTCAAGCTAAAGCTGTGATTGCAAAGGGGGTTAAATTGAGAAAACAACAAATAAATGTAACTAGACATCAGGCAGATTGCCATGGTAAGGCAATGGTGACAGCAATTGCATTTCGGAGGCATGCTTGGCTGCGCTCCTCTATATTGCCATTCGATACCAGGCCAAGAGTGGAGGATATGCCCTTTGAGGGGAAGGAGCTTTTCAGCACTCAGACCGATGAGGTCATGGTGACCATGTGGAAGTATTCACTAGGGGCCAAGACTTTCAGGATTAACTCGAGGTCAAACCCACAACATAAACCCACGTATGCGCAACAGCGCAGGTATTTTGGATCTCGATCTTTTAGATTTTCAGACGATAATTCCTCTTCTTTTGTTCCTACTGCTGGTGGGAATAATAGTAGGTCCTCATTTAATAATAGAGGGAGACATCAACATACTGGCAGAGGCCGTAGTCAGAGCTTCCCATCCAGGGGATTCCAAGGGAATGGGTTCTCTCAATGACTGGATCCACAGTGTTTATTCTTGAATCGTTTACACGCTTTTTATGATGTTTGGCATTTAGTTACTGTCAGCTCTTGGGTTCTCAAAATAATAAAGGATGGTTATTGTATCGAGTTTCAGTATATTCCATGGTACTATGGACCTTCAGGGATGCCAACTACCATATCTTTTTTTAACTTTGCTTGACAAAGGAGCAATTTCCCCTCTGGGACCTAACCCTAGATCTTGGGGGGGGGGGGTTATTCTAGATTCTTTGCTATAGAAAAATGAGGAGGAGGAAAATGCCCAATTTTGGATTTGCAGTTATGGTAAAAAAGTTTAGGATGCTCTCCATCCATGAAATTCTTCCTTTTTTGTCAAAAGACATGTGGTTTGCATCCTTGGATCTTAAGGATGCTTATTTCCATATTGCTATTCATCCATCCTGTAGGAAATTCCTTAGGCTTGTTTGCAATGGTGTGCACTATCAATACAATGTCTTACCTTTTGGCCTTGCATTAGCTCCCCGGGTTTTTTCTAAATGTGTGGCGGTGGTGGTACAGTATCTCCGCCTGTATGGATGCACTGTCTATGCAAATTTGGATGATTGGTTACTTGTTGGACAAACCCAAAGGGAATTACAGCACTCAATAGGATTTACATTGCATACATTAAGTTCTCTGGGGTTCGTTATAAATGTTGAGAAGTCTCAGTTGACTCCACTTCAGTCTATAGAATTCATTGGTGTTCGTCTATCCTCTGGGAAGGCCAAAGCGTTCCTCCCGAAGGATAGGGTCGCACAGATCATACATATAGAATACAACGTAATAGATTTCAGTCAGCTAAGACTATTCAAAGGCTCTTAGGACACATGGCTTCGACCACCGCTGTGACACCTTATGCCCGCCTTTACATGAGTCCCCTTCAAAACTGGTTTCTGAGAAAATTCAACCCTCTTTTGGATTCCCCATGGATTAGACTCTCAGTTCCTCGGACCCTAATCAGGTTTCTTGACTGGTGGTCCTGTCAGGGAAACCTTTTGGAAGGAGTGCCATTGGGCATAGCTCTCTATGATGTAACGTTATTCACGGATGCCTTGCTCCGTGGCTGGGGTGCTCATGTAGGTCAAAGGATGGTGCAAGGGATATGGTCTCCACTGGAAAGGGGATTGCATATAAATGTTCTGGAGTTGAGGGCTGTTAAAAATGCTCTTGCTTCTCTTACAGATATCCTTGTGGGCCGCAAAGTACTTATACCGACAGACAGTACTACAGCAAAATTCTATATAAACAAGCAAGGGGGCACAGTTTCCCCAAGGCTGTGCCGAGAGGCTGTCGAGATCTGGTATCTAGCAATCAAATTCCACATGACTATTGTGGACATACAAGTGGCAGGAAAGTCCAATGCCATAGCAGACACTCTAAGGAGGTGTTCCCTGGGGGATCCACAGTGGTCGATAAGATCTACTTACCTTCATTGTATATTTGTAAAATAGGGATTCCCAGACATAGATCTGTTCGCAACCAGGGCAAATACACAGTAGAGTTGTGCAGGGAGGCCCCGATTCGGACCATTTTGGATCTGAATCAGACCAATTCGGACCATTTTGGATCCGAATCGGGCCAATTCGGACCAATTCGGATCTGAATCGGCCGATTCGGACCAATTCGGAGCTGCCCGAATCGATTCAGGGCCAATGCAAGTCAATGGAGGGCCATGGAGAGCAACGAACCGGCAAGCCTTCATTCACCCAGTGAGGCTTCCCCGGCTGCAGTCCCTCCACAGAGCTGTTTTAAGTCACCAAGCACCACACAGCCCCGTTTGCTGGTTCCCTTTATTTTCGGCCGAAAATTGCGCCCGTGCACGGGGGGGGATTTTTTTTTCACTCGGGGGGAGCGTAGCAACGATGAAATGGCGGCTCACACGCCACCTGCCAGCTAGATGGGTCTCTCCGTTGCAACGAATCAACGCAGATTTGTTGCAACGTGTTTTTTTTTAACCTGCCTTAAAGGGAAAGGGGCTTTTCGGGAGCGTGATAACGGCCCCCCATTGGCTGCTTGTTTGATTGACGGCCAGGGGCGGGACAAAGCTCGGCAAATATCGCAAATATTTGCTGCAAATGCGGACAGTCCGGACAGTTCTCCTGAAAGACGCAGAGGGCACAGAAGAGTGGTGTTTGCTGAACGCCAAAGGAGCCAAAGACTGCAGGCATCCTGTCAGAGCAGATGCGGCCCAGCTGGGATAGCTCTTGGGATGAGTGAGTCCTCCCCCAAGTGCAGCCAATTAGCTGGGCTGCTTTTAGGCAAGACAGCAGCGGCTCCTCGGTGTGAGTAAAATCTATGCAGAAATCCTCCCGTCTGGCTCAGATTCCATGTTTCTACGAACTCCTGAGAGTTCTGGCAAACAGCTTGTGACTAGGCACTTGGTAATTGGACTGGCTTTGGTGAATATATGTTTCTCTGGACTCTGACCTTGGCTTTCCCTCGACTACTCTTTGCCTTGCCTCTAACGTTGCTTGCTTTGACTCTGACTGGATTTTGACCTGACTCTGGTGTGGACTCCAGCTGGGCTCTGCAGCCCAGGCATCTTCTGCCCAGTTGCCACTGTGTGCGGCCAGATAGGGCAGCATAGAGGTAGTGCAAATCCCTTCTAGACCATCATCTGACTGTCTACATGGGCACTTCCAGGTGCACAATAAAACAGGATAGAATCATAGAATCATAGAGTTGGAAGGGGCCATACAGGCCATCTAGTCCAACCCCCTGCTCAACGCAGGATCAGCCCAAAGCATCCTAAAGCATTAAAGAAAAGTGTGCATCCAACTTTTGCTTGAAGACTGCCAGTGAGGGGGAGTTCACCACGTCCTTAGGCAGCCTATTCTACTGCTGAACTACTCTGACTGTGAAAAATTTCTTCCTGATATCTAGCCTATATCGTTGTACTTGTAGTTTAAACCCATTACTGCGCATCCTTTCCTCTGCAGCCAATGGGAAGAGCATCCTGCCCTCCTCCAAGTGACAACCTTTCAAATACTTAAAGAGGGCTATCATGTCCCCTCTCTGCCTCCTTTTCTCCAGGTTGAACATTCCCAAGTCCCTCAACCTATCTTCATAGCGCTTAGTCCCTTGGATGACACAACATACTGTATACTGGATGATACAACATACCGTATAAAACACAGAAAAATATAATATAACATCATATTTAAAAATAAACATTCACTAAAAACAACCCATAAGTATAATATCTACAGAAAAGTCCTATAAAGCTGGAAACATAGGCAGCATGGTGTTAACAGTCCACTAGAGGGTACTCCTGCCAAAAAGTTGATCCCAAAAGTTGGACCATTTCCACAGGAGGAATCTGCCCCTGGACAGTCTTCAAATGTTGACGGCTTTTGCTTGGTAGCGGCTGCAATTCCTGAACAGCAGTCAGGTGTCTCTGTTTTTGGCACTCCACCCCCTTTCTTCCTCTTCTTCTTCTTCTTCCAACTTGGTGGACAGGCGCCAGGATCGTTATTACACTTGCCCAGTCTGCGCTGTCAGAGAATCTCCCAGCGGTTTCACTGCAACTTGGAGATCATAGAATCATAGAATCATAGAATCATAGAGTTGGAAGGAGCCATACAGGCCATCTAGTCCAACCCCCTGCTCAACGCAGGACTAGCCCTAAGCATCCTAAAGCATCCAAGAAAAGTGTGTATCCAACCTTTGCTTGAAGACTTCCAGTGAGGGGGAGCTCACCACCTCCTTAGGCAGCCTATTCCACTGCTGAACTACTCTGACTGTGAAAAACTTTTTCCTGATATCTAGCCTATATCGTTGTACTTGAAGTTTAAACCCATTACTGCGTGTCCTCTCCTCTGCAGCCAGCAGAAACAGCATCCTGCCCTCCTCCAAGTGAAAACCGTTCAAATATTTAAAGAGGGCTATCATGTCCCCTCTCAACCTCCTTTTCTCCAGGCTGAACATTCCCAAGTCCCTCAACCTATCTTCATAGGGCTTGGTCCCTTGGCCCCAGATCATCTTCGTCGCTCTCCTCTGTACCCTTTCAATTTCATCGACGTCCTTCTTGAAGTCAGGCCTCCAGAACTGCACACAGTACTCCAGGTGTGGTCTGACCAATGCCGTATACAATGGGACTATGACATCTTGTGATTTTGATGTGATGCCCCTGTTGATACAGCCCAAAATGGCATTTGCCTTTTTTACCGCTGCATCACACTGCCTGCTCATGTTTAGTTTACAGTCCCAAGGTCTCGTTCACACACAGTGCTACCTAGAAGCGTATCCCCCATCCAGTAGGCATGCTTTTCATTTTTCTGACCCAGATGCAGAACTTTACACTTATCTTTATTAAATTGCATCTTGTTCTCATTTGCCCATTTTTCCATTGTGTTCAGATCTCGTTGAACTCTGTCTCTATCTTCCGGAGTATTTGCCAGTCCTCCCAATTTGGTGTCATCTGCAAACTTGATGAGTAGTCCCTCCACCCCCTCATCTAGATCATTAATAAATATGTTAAAAAGTAACGGGCCGAGCACCGAGCCCTAAGGTACCCCGCTACTCACCTCTCTCCAGTCTGATGAAATACCATTGACAACAACTCTTTGAGTGCGGTTCTCTAACCAATTCCCTATCCACCTAACTATCTGAAAATTCAGATTGCAGTCCTTCAACTTATCCATCAGAACATCATGGAGAACCTTGTCAAAAGCTTTACTAAAATCCAAGTAAATGACATCAACCGAATTTCCCCGATCCAGCAAACCTGTTACTTGGTCAAAAAAGGAAACCAGGTTGGTCTGGCAGGACCTGTTGGAGACAAATCCATGCTGACTTCCTTGGATCACCAAATTGTCCTCCAGATGTTTGTAGATCGCTCCCTTTAATATCTGCTCCATTATCTTCCCCACAACAGAGGTCAGACTCACTGGTCTGTAGTTTCCTGGGTCATCCTTCCTCCCTTTTTTGAAGATCGGAATAACATTTGCTCTCTTCCAGTCCTCCGGGACATCTCCAGTCCTTAAAGAGGTTCCGAAGATGATGGACAAGGACTGTGCAATCTTGCGGCCCGGGAAGCTTCTTACTGCGGGAGGGCGGGGGGAGGGAATCAGGGCCGGGCTGTGCCCGTGCAGGCCGCGCCCGCGCGGCCCGATCTGTGGGCGCGGCTCGCGGGCGCGGCTCGATCCGCGGGCGCGGCCGGGCGCAGCTCGATGCACGGGCGCGGCCCGCGGGCGCGGCCCGAAGCGTGGGCGTGGCCCGTGCGGGCGCGGTCCCCGCGGGCGCGGCCCGATGCCCTGCCGGTCCCCAGCCTAATAAAGGTTGGGGACCACTGATCTACAGTGCCTAGTAACCTGTAGGTACTCTTCTTTAGAGCTCTGTCCTTCCCTCCATTTCCTGAACATTTTCCTTTTCTTTCTTAGTTCCTCTTGAAGTTCTCTGTTCATCCACTCTCTTGAAGTTCTCTGTTCATCCAAATAGGCTTCTTAGAGCTCCTGCAGTGTTTTCGTCTTTCTGGGATAGTCATTGATTGAGTATGCAATAGCTCCTGTTTGAGTAGCGCCCACCCTTCACATGCTCCCTTCCCTTCCAGCATTGTCGTCCATGGTATGACACTCATCATGTCTCTGAGTTTATTAAAGTTTGCCCTACGAAAATCCAACATCCACGTCTGGCTACAAGCTTCCTTGGCTCCCCATCTCAAAAGGAATTCTATGAGGACATGGTCACTTCCCCCTAGGGTCCCCACCTCCTTCACCTCATCCACCAACTCTTGCCTGTTGGTCAGTATTAAGTCCAGTATGGCTGAACCTCTTGTGGGTTCATCTACCATTTGATAAATGAAATTGTCAGCCAGGCAGGTCAGAAAGTTACATGACTGAGGACGCTTTGCAGAGTTTGTTTCCCAGCACACATCTGGGAAATTGAAGTCACCCATGATGACAAGGTCCTGCCGCTTGGATATTGTCTCAAGCTGCTCACAAAGTGCAGCATCCACATCCTCTCATTGGTCAGGCGGTCGGTAGCAGACACCAACCACCACACTGTTTGTTTTCCCCTCGCTTATTTTCACCCAGATGCTTTCCACTGTAGAAATGCTCTCCTTCACTAGAATTTCCTGACAGGTAAGCCCTTTCCTCACATACAGTGCCACTCCTCCACCTCTTCGATCTATTCTGTTTTTTCTGAACAGTTCATATCCATCCACCATTACATTCCAGTCATGAGAATCATTCCACCAAGTTTCTGTGATGCCTACTAGATCATACCTTTCCATCAGCATGAGAAGTTCCAGCTCTTCCTTTTTATTGCTCATGCTTCGGGCGTTAGTATAATGACATCTGAATCCTTTTACTTTTGGTTCCCTATGAGCTGGCCTTGCCGGTTGGGCTGCCTCCGATAGTTTTCCTTCCATACACTCCCTATGTTGATCGTCTCCTTCCCCTAGTGGCTTTAGTTTAAAGCTCTCCTGATGAATCTCCCCAGGTTCCTGCCAAACACATTCTTCCCCAGTTTCGATAAGTGCAGTCCATCAGGTGCTAGTAGGCCTTCCTCAAGAAAGCCTATCCCATGGTCCCAGAAACCAAATCTCTCCTGCCGGCACCAACTACGCAACCACTGGTTCACCTCCATTATCTTCCTCTCCCGATGCATTCCTCTTCCCTTGACAGGCAAGATTGAAGAGAATACCACTTGTGCCCCCATTTGCTTGAGCTTCCTCCCCAGATCTTGATAGTCTTTTTTAATAGGAGCGATGGTATTCAGGGACATGTCATTCGTTCCCACATGGACCATCACAAATGGGTAGTGATCCGTAGATTTGAGGAGTTTGGGCAGCCTTTCTGAAACATCTTTAATTTTCGCCCCTGGCAAGCAACACACCTCTCGGGTTAGGGGGTCGGGCCCAGCCACATGGCGATCCATTCCTCTTAGCAGGGAGTCTCCAATTACCAGTACTCTCCTCTTTTTTTTCTTCTCAACTCCATTTCCTTCTGTCCCCGTGGCCTCTTCCCTTTGTCTTGGACTTTGTTTTGGGACCTCTTCCCTTGTTGACCCTTGCACCTCCTCTGCAAGGGCCTGAAATCTATTCTGGAGCTCCAAAGGCCCCGAGAACTGTCTCGCCCTTCGCCGTTCAGTCTTTTTCCGAACTGCCTGCAGAGGCTCCCTATTGTGGTCAATCTCCTTATCCTCTTCAGGACTGGTTGTATTCTCTTTATTCCAAGTTGCAGAGCTCTGGACTATGAACTCCTCCCCTTTCTTACTTTGGGTCAGAGTAAAAATTCTGTTTTCTAATCCCCTAATCTTTTCCTCCAAAAGTCTTACATTCCTCCAAAAGTCTTACAAAAGTCTTACAGTGAAGGAAGATGCGCTTCCTTCACTGTAGGTTCTAGACCCCTGCAACTTTTGAAGGACTCCCTTTAATTGAAGGATTTGTTTGTGAGCTGGAAACCTATTACAACTGAGTAGCATGGTGTTTAGGGTGTAAAATTATTTACTGCCACTGCTTTAGATATTGCTAGCCAACATTGGAAGCAATTTTATGATACTGTTGTGCATTTCTGCTTTTATAAACTAACTAGTAATTAAACCCGCTGTCGTTTTAATACAGCGGGCACTAGGGTGTCAAAGGCTTTTGTGTGGGGGGGGTGGCATCGCAGCCTGGGTGCAGGTGGGTGCGGACCGTAAGCCGTGGGGGGGGCGAGATCGTCCCGCTTCGACTTGCGGCTCCTGGAGGTTTTTGGGGGGTGCGGGCCCTCCCGGAGGCGTCCCAGGAGCGTGTTCGGCGGCGGCAGATCGGTGAAGGGGTGGATGTCCATGCCGCAGAGGCTCCGGCGTTGCGGCCAGGGCCTGTCCTGGCGGCAGCGGCTCGCGGCAGAGGCGGTGGCTGGGCCGTTGCAGCAGCCGGCGCCATTGGGGCCGGGCGTCCGTGGTAGGGGCGGAGGTGTGCGGAAGCACCAGGAGGTGTGTTGAAGGCGGGAGCGGCGGTGGCGCGGCTGGCAGAGGGGCCAGTGCTGCGGGGGAAGGCGGCAGCGGGTCGGCCACTGTCGCTGCAGCAGCAGGAGGCCGAGGCGCGGCTGCAGGCGGGAGTGAGGTGCATGGGGCGTTGTCGAGGCATGCCGGGGGCATGTTGGGGTGGCAGCGGCTTGTCAGGCGCGGGCGGGCAGGCAGTAAGGGTCCTTCTCGGTCAGAGAGGCAGGGAGAAAATGGCTGCGGGCGTCCGGACGCGGGCGATATGGGGGGGCGGGGAGGGAGGCGCAAGGGTCAGTCCGGCGGCAAGGGACAAATCGTGAGCCACTCTGCGTGCGGCTCGCTTTTGGTCCCTTGCCGCTGGACTGACAATCGGAGGGGCCAATTGGCAGGCGCTTTGCGCCTGCCGATTGAGCCCCCCCCCATTGTCAGTCATGAGGAAGGGGCCTATCGGCACCCTTCCTCATCACGGACAGGGCCCTACTTAGGTGCCCTTATCCGATTATTTAATCCGCTCCGCAGGAGCGGTTTAAAGATAATTTGATGTCAGCTAAGTTGAGACATTTTGCAAAATCCACAAAATCAAAATGTTTAACTCAACTTACCTCTCATTTGAGGGGAAAATATACATGGCTTATTTATTTATTTATTTATTTATTTATTTATTTATTTATTTATTTATTTATTTAAATGTATATCCCGCCCCTCCCGAGAAGTTGGCTTAGGGTGACTCACTGAATAAAATGGGCCCATTGCCCCTGTCACAATAAAATGGTAAAATCAAAACACAATCCCCCCAATATTAAGAATAAAACAATCTAACAACAACAAGATGGTGGTCAAAATCCAATATACTTTCCAATAACTCCCCCCTCCACACTGTCCATCTTTAGCCAACAGGTGGCCCACAATGTTATAGCAGGCTGTCAGGTGTACTTGCTAGGGTTGTGTGTGGCGGTGTCTGAATTGGCCGTTCCAGGCCAACGCAGCCAGTGCCACACTGCAGGAGGGAGGAGGTGTGGGCCCCGGTGCATAACTTGGCGCACGCACACATGTGGTGGGTTCTCCATAATTGGAAAATTTTAAACAGAGGCTGGGTAGCCATCTGACAGAGAGGCTGATTCAGTGAAGGTTCAAGGGGGTGGCAGGTGACAGTGGATGAGCGCTAGGGTTGAGTGTCCTGCGTGGTGCAGGGGGTTGGACTAGATGACCCATGAGGTCCCTTCCAACTCTATGATTCTTCATTTTTTCTTCTTTAAAATATCCCTGCAGGGACCTCTAATTCAGCAAGAGAAAATGAAAAGCAGAATGTTCTAATGACGAAAACTTGGTTGCTTCAGAGTTGATTAAGATAGGCAAAAGGACTCGCTGGCTTTCTTAAAGAAGTAGAGATAGCAGCTCTCGCTCTCCTCCCTCCCGTTACATCACCCCCGCACGGCAAGGTCTCCCTTGGCTGGGAGGCAGATGTGGCGTGTGACCAACCAGTGGCCGGGCCTCCTCCTCCTCCTCCTGGGATGGCCAGCGTGTCTCCCACTATCACATCCCCCTCTACCCAAGGTTAGGGGGATGGCAGACCCCTCCCCTCCCCAAGGCCTGTACCCACCAGCTCTCTTCCCCAATACGGAGGCAGCTGAAGAATGGGTTTCCCCCACCCCAACTCCTCATGCGCCCTCTATCCGTCCTCCCCAGTCCTCTGATTCTGCAAATAAGAATGCAGACCCTCCTCCTCCGGGTGTCTACCCCCACCCCCAAACCCAACATGGCTCCTCCTTTAAGTGCAGCCTCTTGGTTAGCAGTCCTGCCCCTGGAAGAACACAGGCTTCACCCCAGAAGCCTTGGGAAATCTGATGAAGCAACCCTGTCTCCTGGCAAGGGTTGAGGGCGGAGCCTGGGCTGTGGGCTGTGGGCTGTGGCAGGACCTCAGTAGGGTATAAAGATGTCATGTTCAGAAATGTTCTCCAGGGGAGCTGAGTGTTCTGTCCTGGGTAGCAGGTCTGGTTCCAGGGCAGCCACCTCCAACGCTGGAAACAGCTGCCGCCTGGGCCTGCTCTAGCAAAGACAGGATCTAAGCAGGTGGACTGATTGCTGCTGCAAGACAAAGCAGGCAAAGAGATGGCTTCCCCTGGCTTTTTCTCCCTGGAGCTGCTGCTGAACTCCATCGGGCTCCTGAGTGTTGTCTGGCTGGGCCTGAAGGCTGCCTGGGGTTTAGCCAGGGCCCTGAGGATCCACGTCTTGTCTTGGGTGTGGAAAGGGGTCGACCTGGCTTCGTATGGGCCCTGGGCAGGTGAGTTCCATGTCTCTGCTGTCGTTTCGGCTTCCACTCTTTATGCCAGCCTTTTTGGACCTCTTGACCATGGAGGAGCCCCTGAAATAGGTCTTCAGGCTTCAAGGACCTCTGGAAGTGTTGTCAGCTGGTCACAGCGCCCTGCCACACACCCCAGAAGTGTCAATCACCCACACCCTGCCTCCCCCCACCTTGGTGTTAACAGTCCACTAGAGGGTGCTCCTGCCAAACAGTTGATCCCAAAAGTTGGACCATTTCCACAGGAGGAATCTGCCCCTGGACTACGGTGGCTCCACCTTGGCCAGGAGCTAAGAAGGGAGGCTGGACCCCCATCCCATTTTTGCACCCACCGGCCTACTCACCAAGCCCTCCAGGTGGAGGTGAGCAGTTCCCTAGCTTGTGGCTAAGTCCATTCAGTCGGGTGCGGGGGAGGCTGTGGACCCCTCTCTGGAGCGCCTGTGGACCCCCATGGGTCTGCAAACCCCTGGTTGGGAACCCCTGCTTGATGCAATGACTTCATATTGTGGGGGCAGGGGGCATGGAGACCCATAGCACTTAATCCCTTGGTAGTTTACAGAAACAGAGCCTCTTGTGGCGCAGAGTGGTAAGGCAGCCGTCTGACAGCTTTGCCCATGAGGCTGGGAGTTCAATCCCAGCAGCCGGCTCAAGGTTGACTCAGCCTTCCATCCTTCCGAGGTCGGTAAAATGAGTACCCAGCTTGCTGGGGGGTAAACGGTAAATGACTGGGGAAGGCACTGGCAAACCACCCCGTATTGAGTCTGCCATGAAAACGCTGGAGGGCGTCACCCCAAGGGTCAGACATGACTCGGTGCTTGCACAGGGGATACCTTTACCTTTACCTAGTTTACAGAAACAGATCGCTGCCGGTGGAAAAGCTGTCAAGGGATAGCTGACTTTTGGCGGTCCTGTAGAGTTTGTTTATTATGTATTTATTTATTATATCTTTAGCCCATCATCTTGGGGCAGCATACTACCTTATGAAATACAACCAGTCAAAATACATAAATACATTAAAATCGCTAAAATTGCTAAAAATACACTAAAATGGCTAACATTAGATATCTGCAGAGTCTTTACAAGGCAAGAGATGTTTGGCAGGGGGCTTGCTGCTGCCCGCCTCTGCATCCGGACTCTGACAGATCTCCCCCCCAAAGGTTAATCCTGTTTTGCTTCTAAGATCTGATGAGATGGCTCATTGGTGCCAGGATCTGATGAAAGGAAGTTGGACTCTTGAAAGCTTATAGTCTGACAAACATGTGGGTTTCTAAAGTTTCAAATCTAGCTGCCTGACTGCAGACCTGTTACAGCAAGATACTTTCATACTCCAACAGTCTCAAATTGATTAATCACTGCCATATGGACAGTAGACATGGGGGGGGGGGGCTGTTCCAAGATACTAATAACGCAACTCTTGGAAACTCTGCTTACACGATTAGCATACTTAAATGAATTTTGGTTCTTTAGACTGGTGGTCCCCAACCACCGGGCCGTGGCCCGGTGCCGGGCTGCTAAGGCCCTGGCACTGGGCCGCGGCTCCCTCTCCCTGCCCCCCCAGGCCGCAAGCTACTTTTTGCGGGAGGAGGGGGGAGAGGGAAGTGCAGCCGCATGCGCAAATGCACATGTGCGGCCGTGCATGCATGGTCGCCGTATCGCCCTCCACACCCACCGGTCCTTAGCCTAAAAAAGGTTGCAGACCACTGCTTTAGACTATGAGCCCTTCCCAGAACTACAGGTGGAACAGAGCCAGCTTGGTGTAGTGGCTGAGAGGAGCACCCTCTCACCTGGAGAGACGAGTTTGATTTCCCCACTCCTCCACATGCAGCCAGCTGCATGATCTTGGGCTAGTCACAGTCCTGTTAGAACTGTTCTCACAGAGCGTTCTGTCTGAGCTCTTAGCCCCACCTCCCTCACAGGGTGTCCATTTTGGGGAGAGGAACAGAAGTTGACCGGAAGCTGCTTTGAGACTTCTTCGGGTAGTGAAAAGCGAAGTATAAAAACAAATCTTCCACATAATATTCTTGTTGACAAGTTGGTAAAATGTAATATGGATCCTAATTCTGTTAGAATTATATAATTATATATAGAATTATAGAATTATATATAGAATTATATATAGAATTATAGAAGAACTATACAAGAGCGAGCTTAACATCCCTGATGACCACAATGGGGTAGTTACTGACCTGGAGCCAGACATCCTGGAATGTGAAGTCAAATGGGCCTTAGGAAGTCTGAGCAACAATAAAGCTAGTGGTAGTGACAGCATTCCAGTTGAACTATTCAAAATCTTAAAGGACGATGCAGTAAAAGTGCTACACTCAATATGCCAGCAAATTTGGAAAACTCAACAATGGCCACAGGATTGGAAAAGGTCAGTTTACATTCCAATCCCAAAGAAGGGCAATGCCAAAGAATGTTCAAACTACCGCACCATCGCACTAATTTCTCATGCTAGCAAAGTTATGCTCAAAATCCTACAAGCTAGGCTCCAGCAATATGTGGACCGAGAACTTCCAGAAGTACAGGCAGGATTTCGAAGAGGCAGAGGAACTAGAGATCAAATTGCCAACATACGCTGGATCATGGAGAAAGCTAGGGAGTACCAGAAGAACGTCTACTTCTGCTTCATTGACTATGCTAAAGCCTTTGATTGTGTGGAGCACAACAAATTGTGGCAAGTTCTTAAAGAGATGGGAATACCAGAGCATCTTATTTGTCTCTTGAGAAATTTATATGCAGGTCAAGAAGCAACAGTGAGAACTGAACATGGAATCACTGACTGGTTCAAAATTGAGAAAGGAGTTCGGCAAGGCTGTATACTGTCGCCTTGCCTATTTAACTTGTATGCAGAGTACATCATGAGAAATGCGGGATTAGAGGAGTCACAAATTGGGATCAAGATTGCAGGGAGAAATATCAACAACCTCAGATATGCAGATGATACCACTCTAATGGCAGAAAGTGAAGAGGAACTAAAGAGCCTGTTGATGCGGGTGAAGGAGGAGAGTGCCAAAGTTGGCTTGAAACTCAACATCAAGAAAACAAAGATCATGGCATCCGGCCCTCTCAATTCCTGGCAAATAGAAGGGGAAGAAATGGAGATAGTGACAGATTTTATTTTCCTGGGCTCCAAGATCACTGCAGATGGGGACTGCAGCAAAGAAATTAAAAGACGCTTGCTCCTGGGGAGGAAAGCTATGGCAAATCTAGACAGCATCCTAAAAAGCAGAGACATCACCCTGCCAACAAAAGTGCGTTTAGTCAAGGCTATGGTCTTCCCAGTTGCAATGTATGGCTGCGAAAGTTGGACCATAAGGAAGGCCGAGCGTCAAAGAATTGAGGCTTTTGAACTCTGGTGCTGGAGAAGACTCTTGCGAGTCCCTTGGACTGCAAGGCGAACAAACCAGTCAGTCCTAGAGGAGATCAGCCCTGACTGCTCTTTAGAAGGCCAGATCCTGAAGATGAAACTCAAATATTTTGGCCACCTCATGAGAAGGAAGGACTCCCTGGAGAAGAGCCTAATGCTGGGAGAGATCGAGGGCAAAAGAAGAAGGGGACGACAGAGAATGAGGTGGATGGATGGAGTCACTGAAGCAGTAGGTGCAAACTTAAATGGACTCCGGGGAATGGTAGAGGACAGGAAGGCCTGGAGGATCATTGTCCATGGGGTCGCGATGGGTCGGACACGACTTCGCACATAACAACAACAACAACAACAAATTCTGTTAGGTGGATCGATAACAGGTTGATAGATTGTACTCAGAGGGTACTTGTTAATGGTTCAGCATCCTCTTGGAGTTCCCCAGTGATCTGTCCTGGGCCCTGTGTTGTTCAACATATTTATAAATGATTTGGATGAAGGATTAGAGGGGATACTTATTAAATTTGCAGATGATACTAAACTGGGAGGGGTAGCAAACACAACGGAAGACAGCAACATAATACAGGATAATCTTAATAGGCTCGAGAAGTGGGCTAAACTGAATAAAATACAATTCAATAGGGACAAATGTAGATTTCTGCATTTAGGTAGGAAAAACCTAAACCCCTGGTTGAGAACTGAATATAAGATGGGGGAGGCTTGTCTTGGCAGTAGCATGTGCGAAAAGGATCAAGGAGTCTTAGAAGACCATGCATTGAACATGAGTCAGCAGCGTGACTCAGTGGCTAAAAAGCAAATGGGATTTTGGGCTGCATCAAACGGAGTATCGTGTCCAGATCACAGGAGGTGATGGTACCGCTTTACTCTGCTCTGGTTCGGCCTCACTTGGAGTGCTGTGCTCAGTTTTGGGCACCCCAGTTGAAGAGGGATGTTGACAAACTGGAGCATGTCCAGAGGAGGGCAACAAAGATGGTGAGGGGTTTGGAGACCAAGACGTATGAAAAAAGGTTGTAGGAGCTTGGTCTGTTTAGCCTGGAAAGGTGACGACTGAGAGGGGATCTGATAACCATCTTCACGTATGTAAAAGGCTGCCGCGGACCGCTGTTACTGAGTGGCGGGAGAGGGCGGCCCAGGGCCCCGTGCACGTACGGCAGCCCCTGTGCAAACGCGCATGTGCGGACTCGCCACGCGCGCACGTTTGCATCCGGCGGGGGCGCAAACGCACGCGGCAGTCCGCGCATGCGTGTTTGCTCCGACGGCATGCCGGCGGCCGAGGCTCCCTCTCCCCACCCCTCCAGGCCGCCAGGAAAAGCAGCCAATTAGTTTGCGGCCTGGCGAGCTTCTCTTCCCCCCCCCCTCCCGAAGGAAGAAGCTTGCTGGGCTGCAAGCTAATTGGCCACTTCGGCGGCCGATTTGCTAGCGGCCTGGCGAGCTTCTCGCTGCAGGGGGGGGCAGGAAGAGGGAGCCACGGCCTGGGGTTTGGGGACCACTGATATAGAGGATGGAGCAGAGATATTCTCTCTTGCCCCAGAGGGACAGATCACAACCAATGGGATGAAATTAATTCAACAGAAATTCTGTCTAAACCTCTGGAAGAAGTTCCTGACAGTTAGAGCGGTTTCTCAGTGGAACAGGATTCCTCGGGAGGTGGTGGGTTCTCCATCTTTGGAAATCTTTAAGCAGAGGCTGGATAGCCATCTGACGGAGAGGCTGATTCTGTGAAGGGGTGGCAGGTTACAGTAAATGAGGCGATAGGGTTGGGAATATGCTGCCTTGTGAGGGGGTTGGACTAGATGACCCATGAGGTCCCCTCCAACTCTATTATTCTGTGATTCTATGATTCTCACACAAGCAAATGCCTCTCTTAAGACAGTGCTTGTTACCTCAAAGCATCGAACATGTGCTCCTTCAGAACTACTGTGCTAGATGTCATTATGTGCTGAGTCACCCAAATCATCCTTGACATTTTTGTGTGGTGGTGTATGTGTGACAGAGTTTCACTTCTTCCAGTGTTTAAAAATTGGAGTACTTGAATAGCAGCCAGATCCATTAGGGCTGAAACTCACCCTCTTCCCATCACCCTCTTTCTCCAAACATTTCCAGAACCATGATGTACTATGATGCTCCTGATTCGGCGTCTTCAGATCTCCTTGCGAAGTAACTGTGGATGCTCTGGGACAGTGGTCCCCAACCCCCGGTCCGGAGACCGGTATGGGTCCGTAGATCAGTTGGTACCGGGCCGTGGCTCCTCCTTGTCCTCCTCCCCGGCTGCTGCCTCGGGGGCTGCCCTGCCGTTCTGCCGCTGGCTCACCTTTGGTGCTCTCCAGCGGCCGCCATGGCTGGGGCTCCCCCTCGGCAGGGCACTGCGCAGGTGGAGCAGGGGCTAAGGTGGCAGTGCCCATCGGCAAAGGACTACCCCCCCCCCCGGGCCTCAGTAAAATTGTCAAGCATTGACCGGTCCCCAGTGATAAAAAGGTTGGGGACCACTGCTCTGGGATACAATTTGCTGGGTATTTCTGGAACATGTCTACAATGCACCTCTGTGCTGCCTATGCCATTTGCACTTTCATAGAACCCTAGAGTGGGAAGGGGCCATACAGGCCATCTAGTCCAACCCCCTGCTCAGTGCTGGATCAGCCTAAAGCATCCCTGATATCTGCCAGGCCATTGCTTAAAGACCTCTCACCACCTTTTTAGGCAGCTGACTCCGCTCTGACTATGAACATCTTATCCTGATATCTGGCTGGTACTGTTCTACTCGTAATTTAAACCCATTACTGGGAGTCCTCTCCTCTGTTGCCAACAGGAACCTTTCCTTGCACTCAGCCAAGTGACAACCTTTCAAATAATTAAAGAGAGCAATCCTGTCCCCTAGAATCATAGAATCATAGAGTTGGAAGGGGCCATACAGGCGCAGGATCAGCCCTAAGCATCCTAAAGCATCAACTTCCTCTCAACTTCGTCTTCTCCAGGCTGAACATTCCCAAGTCCCTCAGACTTTCCTCACAGGGCTTGGTCCCCAGGCTCCGGATCATTCTTGTTGCTCTCTTCTGCACCCTCTCAATTTTGTCCACGTCCATTTTGAAGAGAGGCCTCCAGAACTGCACGCAGGACTCCATATAGGGTCTGACAGAGCGACCAGGACATCTGGTGATTTAGATTTGATGCCTCTGTTGATACAGCCCCAAGACTGTATTCACCTTCGTTACCACCGCATCATACTGTTTGCTCATATTTAGCTTACAGTCCACAAGTACCCAAGGATCTCATTTGCACACACTGCTACACAGAAATATCTCTCATCCAGTCTGCATGCTTCTCATTTCGGTGACCCAGATGTGTAACTCTGCATATCTTATGGAATTGCATCTTGTTCTCATTTGCCCAGCATGTTCAGATCTCATTCATCTCTATATCTCCGGGGATGTTTGCTACTCCTCCCAATCAAGTGTACCTCCACGCCCTTATCCAGATCATTGATTAAAATGTTGAAAAGTACCAGGCCCAGCACCAAGCCCTGTGTCACCCACTGCTCCCCTCCCTCCATTCTGATGAAACACCAATGACAACTACTAGCCACCGAACCCTCTGAAAATCCAGTCTGCAGTCCTCTGGTTGACCTACCAGAACATCAGGGGAAACCTTGTCAGAAGCCTTACTGAAGTCCAGGGTTTAGTATCACGGGGCTTTTTACCCACTCCCAGTTTAAATAAATCCCTCCTTACACTGAATTTGATTTCCATTTTGATTTTGGGGACTTTACATTTTTCCTCTGCTACATGCATCATTGATCCAGAGTGACCCTCCCTTCCCCCCACGATATCCAGAAGTGGATATAAGCCTCAATAGTTGAAAAATTGGCATCAGTAAGTGTGCAGATTACTACTTTTTGTGAATTAACTTCCATCTCCATGCCTCGTAGGAAAGCAGTCTTCCCTGATTGGCCCTGATTGGTCAAAGACTTCCTGGTTCCTGGTTGCAAGGCTTGTCTTAAAGTGACTGCTCTCAAGAAGCCCTAACTTCTCTCAGCAGAGATTTGCCTCTTGGATTTATTTCCCCTCCTCTGCTGTCTCCAGTCCTCCCCCCGCCCCAAACACTTGTTCAAGGAAATAAAGAAAGAGACTCCTGCTCTGAGCTTCCCCAATCAAGTACAGAACACTTTTGTTTCAATTGGGGGGAGAGGAAGATTCCAAATCAATTGGAATTGGAATTAAGCAGGATCCAAAACGGAAAAAAGTAAGTGCAGAATCAGCCCTAGTAAACAACATCAACTGAATTTTCACAGTCTAATGAACCTGTCATTCGATCAAAGAAGGAAACCAGGTTGGTCTGGCAGGACATGTTGGAGGACATGTTGGAAGTTCTGACTTCCTCGGATCAACAAATTGTCCTTCCTGATTGTTGTTTGCCAAGCAGCTGACAATTCTCTGAGGAGAGAGTGCTAGGCTGCCGGTTTGTGGCAAGCCTCAGGAATGACAAGGCTCAAACCTTCCTGTAATCCCATGGGTATTATCCTGACCTCCCGTGTTCCCTGTTTCCCCCTGATCTATTTTTTTAGTGCTACATTTGCGTCTTCCTGTGCGGTGGCCGTTTTAACCCTACACTCATCCACTGAAGCAATATGTGTTCGTTCTGTAAATTGTGTGTGCAAACTTCCACAAGTTCCATCTCAAGGTGACCTCCCCACCCCCCCAGTCCACCTTTCTGCCCAGGATGCTTTCTCAAGCTTAGCAGGGCTGGATGGTACTGAGTGGTGTGAATTACAGAACCCATCCAGTCCATGACTGTGGCCAAAGAACCTCCTGCATACTATTCATTTATTCCCCCTTGGGTGCTTCTTCCTGCACAGTTAATATTAATTAACTCCCAGCTCTTTGGGTTTCTGAGGTCTAATGAGGATACCAAGACCTTATACAACCACCGTGACAGCAACGATCTGAAAACAAGAGGCGATGCCAAGGAGAACGGACTGATTAGACAAACTTGGAGAACTATCCAAAATGGCAAAGCTGACCAGCCTAATTAATAATAGACCCACAGAAGATTTTCAAGAGCTATAGGATTTTTATACAGATTATATAGACAGACAGGAAACTAATGTATTTGTTGGATAATTGAGGGAATAATCACATATGGTGTCAGTCTTTGATGCATTTTCCTTATTTTTCTTTTATCTTTCTTGCAAAAAAACAATAAAAGCTGGCAAAGAAGGAGAAAGGATTCAGAGACGTAAAAAGAGTCCATTCCCTAGGTCAGTGGTTCTTAACCTTCCTCGTGCTGCAACCCTTTAATAGAGTTCCTCATGTTGTGGTGACCCCCAACCATAAAATGATGCAAGGGTTCTTTCACAGAAATTAAACTGAAACTGAACAATGGCATGAAGATCCATTGTTTATGATGGTATATAAATTGTTTTTTTTCTGGGATTTTTCAGTTCAGTTCTGCCTCTTGTCCCACCATGCCAATCTTGCTCTATCTTGATCTACCACGCAAGGCTGTTATGCGGATGAAATGGAAAAGGAGCGATTTCGGCCCCTTTGGAGAGAAGGGCCCTGTATGAAAAGGGTATAAAAGGGGTCCTGACCCACAAGTCGAGAACCACTGCCCTAGACAGTTTGAGATTTCTGCCAGATTTTATGACATGGTCTTGATTCCCCTCCGCCCCCCCCCCCTTCTCACAGTCTGCACCTTTGCTTTCTTTGCAGTGGTGACCGGAGCCACAGCAGGTATTGGGAAGGCCTATGCCCATGAGGTAAGTCCAGACGTTCTTGCCGAGGACTGTCCTCCAGTCACGAGAGACCCTCACCCTATCCTTCCCTGTATTTTGGATCCCCCACAAGGGCCCATGACTGGCGGGAGGGCACCTCCTGGCTCCGCATTTACATAGACTTTTTCTGTGGAGGAGCCCCTGCAATAATTTTTCAGGCTTCGAGGAGCCCTGGAAGTGACGTCAGTCTCCCTGCCACACCTCCAGAAGTGCCATGTCACCGGATGTGACATCCCCACCTGCATTAGTGGGCAGGCTCGAGGAGGACTGGGGCGGGGAGAGACGGGAGGTGGTCTGAGGAGGAGGAAGGTGTGCAGGCTCCGTCCCATCCCAGGCGCAGAGACCACGAGGACTCCTTCACGCTTGGGCGGGGGAGGAGCAGTGGAAGCGACCGAGAGTCCTGAAAGGACTCCATCCACCAGGCGCACTCTTTGGAAAAGGCTCTTGCCAAGCGTGTGTGAGGAAGAGCGGAGGAGGAGAAGGGGGGCCTCCAAGTCACCTGCTGCGGCCTTGTTTGCGATCCTGTGATGAATTCAATGAAAAGGAACTACACCGTTGATTTTCCAGTGTTACAGATAAGAGAAAAATGAAATAAGCAGGCCTAAATGAAAAGTGAGTGATTTTACACGTCACATTTCTTACACCGTTTTGAGACTCCTTCAGGTACTGAAAAGCAAGGCATAAAACCCAACTCTTCTTCTTCTTTAATTACTTGAAGCATTTCCGCACATCTTTAAAAATAGCATTACGTCAGCTGAGTGGTGGAATGCTAAATCAAATCGCACCTACCGGCCCCTCCTCACCTTTTTTGCTGTCTTGCTCTTGTCTGCCACCATTTCACGCTTCTCCACCTCCGTAAGTGTTGCTTGAAATGGTGAAAGAGAGCAATGTGATTTATACGTGACCCTCTTCTACCTGCCAATCAAGCCAGGCTGCCAATCCTCTTTACCCATGTTTTAAAGGGCCTGCGATGCCTGTTATTTCTTTTTAAAATCAGTACTTCTTCATTGAAACGTATATGCATCTAATTAATCACAGATGCATAGTGCTTCTTTATTTCAACTCCTTATGGATTTAAGAGTCTTGCTTCTTTTAAAAATAAATCTCATTCCTGATTGGGCGGGGGAGCTTAGAGAGGCATGCTTTGTGCTACAACTTTGGGGAAAATTTGTTTGTGCCTTTGCCTGCATGAATGAATGCCTATTTGTTGCTCCAGTCAGTTTACTTAAAAAAACTCCCATCCCCAGGAGAAGGGAGAGGGAGGCAGGTGCGAGGGCATGACATTGGAAGCGGAGGGAGTGCATCTTCTCCTTCATTAGCTAGTACTACATATGTTAGTGAATCCACTTTTTTGGATTCCCCAACTAGCGCTTAAAAATGGAGGATATAGCTGGCCGGTTGCTGCTTGGACGCTGGATGTTGGTGATGTCATGTGGAGGGTCTGGAATATAACGCCTACTTACAGTAAATGTTACACTATATTTAAAGGGTGCTGAAATCCCCTTAATTTTGAAGGGCTGGGCTTTAAGAAGTCCTTTCAGACCCACCTTCTTTCCAGAACCCACTCAGAAGCATTGATTATGCAACACTTCATTCTGCCACAGGGATCTTTCCTCTTTCTGCAGATATTAAGGCAAATCTTGCTCTGAATCTTGAGTTGCCAAACCTCAGTTGGGGTGTGGAGCTCTCCTGGAATTACAACTCTTTCACCTTCCGAGGGTAGACTGCATGATACACCTTCCCCAGACTCTCCCCTCCCCAATACTCAAGAAGTTCCTACATCAGACTTGGCAACTGTACCTGAAGGAGACTCCCCAGCAAACTCAAAGGAATAAAAGCTAGATTAGCCTCCGCTCTGTACTATGAGGCGAGGCAAGTTTAAAGAACTTTCTAGGCTCCTTGTTCCCCGGAGAGCGACACTCACCTTCTTCGTCTGTGGTTGAAATGTGATTTCTCCACAGCATTTCCTCACCTTATTGCCAAAATGTGTGGGACGTCCACTCTGATCTTAATTCTCTTCTTCGTCTGTCAGCTGGCTCGGAGAGGCCTCAATGTGGTTCTCATCAGCCGTTCCATGGAGAAGCTGAAGCAGGTGGCAGCTGAGATTGGTGAGTGAGGCCGACCTGGCCTGGGGGGAAGAGGTGGTTGGAGCTGCAGGCTCCTGGAAGGAAGGATTACGGAGAAAATAAGTCCACTGGAGGAAGAGGAGGAAGTACTTTTGTTTATTGTAAGCGAAGCACTAGAATTCACCAAAAGCCGAATGCTTAGCCACTAATGGTGGAGTTAGGAGCCTGGACTGGAAGGAATCCAACGTGAATGACTCAAACCAGAGTGTCACAGAACATGACACGAGGGAAGGTATTCTGTGAGCAGAACTGTGAGACCTCCTTATACTTTGCTAGCTCTCATTGGTGCTCTCTCTAGAGCAGGGATAGTCAAACTGCGGCCCTCCAGATGTCCATGGACTACAATTCCCAGGAGCCCCCTGCCAGCGTTCGCTGGCAGGGGGCTCCTGGGAATTGTAGTCCATGGACATCTGGAGGGCCGCAGTTTGACTACCCCTGCTCTAGAGCATGAGCAGAAGGACCCCCTGGAGTGATATTTACGGATCAATGGACCTCATTTCCTAGCAATCTCTCTCCAGAATACTGTTTGAGGCCTCCCTGAAAATTCTAGCAAGGCAGTTAGCAATGGAAGAACTGGAGGAACATTATTTGTGTATTTGAATATCCTGTCCTCTCGACTGTTCCTTTCATTTCCTATTTGTGGCAATAACAGCCTCTCACCTTTGAGCTTTAAACACTTGTGAGCTTTAGGAGTTTTGCAGTGGGAAGCAGTAAAAGGGTGAGTAAGAAGGTGCGTGATGGTGATGGCGATATTATCCCGCCCCCAGCCAGCAAGCAGACAAAGATAAACAATTTTATGATGGCAGGTGGCATCTCAAACCTATTTGTTCCACTGGAAAATTGTATCACCAAGGCTCAGTGTGATGAGAAAAGAAAAGTGGGAGATGACTCAACTGCTTGGCTGTTAGAAGGTCAGGGTGAATCCATTTGCAGAACCTCCGATAACATCCTAAGTGAACTCTCACATCTGACTGCCAAAACCGTGAACACCTTATTTGAAAGAATAAAGCTTATTGAGGATAAGATTGACAATATGTCACAATTGCTTGCACAGCACTTTGGCCCTAACCCAGGTTTCAGTGAGAAAGAGGTATGTAATCAACCTCCTAAAATACCTAATTTTGACAAGAAGCCATTACAAATAAGGGAGAGTCTAAAAAGGCTAGCATACATCTGTCAAGCTGATGGATCAGTAGGATCCTCCTTTTTCCCTTTCTTGAAGATCTGCCCGCCTCCAGTCATCTGGCATCTCATCTGTTCTCCAAGAAGTGTCAAAAATAATGGACAGAGGTTCAGAGATTACATTTTACAAGTTCTTTAGTACCCTTCGGTGCAATTCATCTGGCACAGAATACTTTGTTTCATTTAAGGAAATTAGGTGTTTATGGACTACCCCCACCATGATCTTAGGCCACCATTCCCATCCCCCCTGTTGTGATATGTTTTTGCCATTGAGCACCATTTCCCTCTCAAGAGAAGACTGAGGAGGAATAGGAGTTAAGCAGGGCAGAGTATGCACTTACTTTGTTTATTCCATTGTCAATCCTGTTGAATTCAGATTGATTTGAACTCGGGTTTTCTTCTCCCCCCCCTCCCCATTGAAACAGAAAAGTGTTCTGCACATGGTTAGGGTAGTTCAGAAGGAGAGGAGAGCCAAGCACAGCCTCTTTCTTTCTTTTCTTAAAGGGGGGGGGGAGATGATCGAAGAAGGCAGAGGAGGGAGAAAAAAAATCCAAAACTGACAGAAGTTGAGAGAAATTAGGGGCTTCTCCTTTAAGGCAAGCTTGTCACATGAGCAGCTTTGGCCAATCAGGGGTTCTCTATCACGGAGGAGAGCCCAGATTAAAAACAGCCTGCTTTCTCAATTCGAATCTTAAAATATTCAGGGTTAAAAGCACTCTAAGATATTGCACAATAAAGGCAGGGTCACTCCAGATCAGGAAAATTTAAATCGCCCAAAATCAAAACGGTAGTCACATTCTGTGTAGATGGCAGGGACTGAATTGACCTGGGGTTGGAATAAAAGCTCCGTGCAGTTTACATCCAGTTCAGCCCTCTCTTCATCATCTGTTATAATTTCACTTTCTTATCCTCGCAGTGGTCCTATGGTGTCCCTATTCTTTTTCTTACTTGAAATATAATTAAAGAAGCCTTTTTTTTTGCTATGTTTAGCACTTCTTGCTAGCCTAAGCTCATATTGAGAGTTTTATAACACTCTCCCTACAATCATTGGTTATTTGTTTATCCTCATCCTTTGTAATAAGGCCTTCCTTACATTTCCCAAATGACTCTTTTTTATTTCTCAAATTGTTTGACAGCTGCTTATGGCTTGGCTTCTTTAGGCTCCTTCCATCTTTCCTTCTCAAGGGAATTATTTGTAATTGAGTCTTCAGTATTTCACTTTTAAGAAACTCCCAGCCTGCTTTGACTCCCATCTCTTTAAGTCTTTCTAACCACGGGACTCTATCCAGCATACCTTTAAGTCTATTGAAATCTGCTTTCCTGGTCCAGTTTATACATCCGACTACGTAAAGATTTTCTCTTTCCCGCAAATGAAAATTCCAAAATCACATGGTCGCTACTACCAAGTTTGCCCACTACTTCCACCTCATCTTCTCCAATGATGAGAAAATAGCAGACCCCCTGGTTCCCCTTCTCTACTTTCTGGGAAATGAAGCTTCAGGATGGCATGACTTCTGTGGTTTCTCTAACCCTGAAGCATGTTTCAGGGGTTTCTCGACAGTAAAAAAATTGAGAAAGGCTGATCTAATCTGAAATGACAACACTGGAGGCACCCACTAAGGCGTGCTTGATGTCATCTTGGGAAAGAGACTCTGAAACAGAGATGTTGAAACACACCCCAAAAGATCAAGAGATATTGTTCAATGAGAAGGTTTATAGAATCCGAAACTCAGTAAAAGTATGTTCCATCTATGAAACATAATTAGAACAGATTAAAATTTTTGAACCAGTGTAGCATAACCATTGCCCTGGTAATAAAATGGCCTGGAGAAGCAGTTGTCTAGGTAAAATCTAAGAATCCCGTGTATCCTGTACCCAGCCTTTGGGAGTAAAGGTGAAGGATACAGATTTTGACACTTGCACAGAAGTATGATTAGGCTTATAAACATAGTAGAATCACCACTCCTGGGTGGACTTAGAGCTCATTTAAATGGACATGCAATTGTATGAAGCTGTACTTTGTGGGCGGGATAAATTTTCCGGGATAAATTGCATAAATGGCTGCTTTGGACCAGCAAGTTTTGAGTAAGATCTTGGCTTTCACCAAAGAAGGCTAAGCTCTTGTTTGCGCAAACATAAAATTTTCTTTCTTACTGAAGTCTGTCTGTGAAATTTATTTGGCCTAACAGTATGAGGAGGAAGAGTGTATGCACTCGAAAGCTCATGCCTAAAATCAGAGTCCAATAGCACTTTTAAGACCAACAAAGATTTATTCATCTTTAGATTCAAATGGGTCACCGTGTTGGTCTGAAGTAGCACAATAAAATCAGAGTCCAGTAGCACCTTTAAGACCAACAAAGATTTATTCAAGGATTGAGCTTTCGAGTGCAAGCACTCTTCGTCAGACTATGATCTTCTTACATGACAGGGACTCTGGTTTTAGTATGAGGAGGTGTTAGAAGAGGAAGGGAGAGCAGAAGAGGCGGGAGGGAGGCCCAAGATCTAGGGATAATTGGCCTCAACCATAGGCCCAGTGGAAGAACTGTCTTACAGGCCCTGTAGAACTCAGAAATTTTAGGCAGGGCTCTGACCTTGGAACTGGAGGTGCAAGTTGTATCTTCTGGCCTGGCTACAGGGGGTGGCATTTGGAGTGTTTTGCGCCCAAATGGGGGGGGCGTGCAGGGGGGGTGGAGATTAAGAAGGGACAACAGTCATGAGGTGCTTTAGTCTTAGCAAAGGTTTAAAAGGTGCTTGCTTCATTGTATCTTCAATAAAGAGAATTCCTTCAACAAAATCTGCTTCTTGAGAGCACTCAAGAAGTCTGGCACTGTCCCCTGCTTGAAATCCTCTCTGCCTTTGTTTCCTAGAGGAGAAGCACGGGCGAAGCACCAAGGTGATCCAAGCAGATTTCACACACGGCTCAGAAATCTATGAGCCAATTAGAGCTGCTTTGCAGGGGCTGGAGATTGGCATTCTGGGTAAGTTTGAACACTAGTTTTCTCCCTGCCCAAATGTCCTTGTCTGCTGTCCAAATTATGCCAATAAACTATACGATACAACAGGAGTTTCCAAAAGGATGCCCCTGGGCCTCCTCCAACACCTTTTCTGGTGCCCATGTATGGTTGCCAGGTCCATGGGTACTGCTGGCAGGGGATGGGGGCACGTTTTGGGAGACTTTCAAGGATCTCTCTCACTCACTCACTCACTCACTCACTCACTCACTCACTCACTCACTCACTCACTCACACACAAGCTGTTGTTGAAAACTCAGCTATGGAGATCCCTGCCTGAAGGATGTTTGCCTGGCCTTGATCAGGGTCAGGTTCTCTGATCTGGTGGAATGAGCTCTCAGGAGAGTTGAGGGCCCTGATTGAAGAGTTCCACAGGGCCTGTAAGATGAAACTCTTCCACCATGTCTTCGGTTGAGGCGGGGGTGTTTAAGATCAAGGGTCCCTCCCCAGGCTTGGCCAGGACATCGGGCTATTCCTCACTACCCCCGTGGTGGGATGTTGTATGTGGGGGCCCCCAACAACGCAGGGCTTTTATGCTTGCCAGGTTTAACATCCTCCCATCAGCAGTTATGGCAGGGAGATTTCAGAAGATTTCACTGCCCATGTAAACCAGGCTCTATAGAAACCATACAGCATGTGTTTTTTTACTGCCCCATATACAATGCCATTTGGGCTAAAGCTCTAGACTCACTCCTAGTTAAATGTATTGGCTACTTTGATAAATGCAAGGAACAGTTCCTTCTTTCCCATCAGGATCCAGATACAATTGATAAAGTGGCTGAATTCTTACAAATGGCAATTAAGCTGCGTGAACTTAAGAACCAATTGACTGTATTCGGATTTGTCTTATTTTTTATGCCAATAAAGGTTGTTTGTTGTATGTAGGGGAGAGGGGGGAGGGTCTTTAGCCACCATGCATGCTTGAGTTTTTATGGGTTGATTTTATGGGGGTTTTATGGGGGATGTTTGTTACCTACCAATCACCACTTGCGGGAATGGTGGACTAAAAATATAATAATAATAATATTTTTTTCAAAGTATTGCTTTAAGGAAGGCGTGCAACTTAATCATAAGCTTTCTGAGGTAATGGTCCTCTCTACGAAAAGGAAAATGCCTTTCTTTAATTGGTCCCTGGATGGTCTTATGCCTGACCTAGACCGTTTCCACACAAGGAATCTGCCTCTGGACAGGCTTTGGATGTTGGCAGCTTTGAGAGCCATCTCCACATGATGTCACCTACATCAGGAGATGCCTCAAGTTTGGCCAGATTTAATGCATGCTGAGGGAAATTGACAAAACTCGATTCATCACCCTCTATCACGTGTCCCATCAACCAGGAGTTTGCCTGTATAGAGCATCGACTCCTGCACCTCCCCTCCCCCCCCCTTCACGACGCAGCACTGGCTGCTTCGGGTGTGAGTGGCCGCTTCATAACCCTAGTTGGAAGGGCAATTTTATGTGGGACATCACTTGCCCATCACTGTGTTATGGGGGTATTTCGTCTGTGCTTAGAATATGCAAACCTTTTCTTTTACTTTATTGGCTCTGGCAATGTGTATACGTAGGTTCACGTATACAGTGGTCGTGTGTTCCACAGAAGACAGAAATGTTGCCAGGGGCAAAGAAAGCCAACTTGTGATCCTTGTGGTCCAACCAACATGGCCAGCGAGGCTCTCTACCCAATGAGGAGTCGAGACTCCCCTTTGGCGGTGCGAGGCGGGAAGAGAGGAAAGCCTGCAAGCTCAGCTTGCCGGCCACTTTTTGCAAGCAGCTTCAGAGCCGAGATGGATTCCAGCTCGCAGGCACCATCCTTATCCTCAACTTCACAGGCTACCCCTTCCCCTCCACCTCCCAGGCTTCTTCCATGCCCTCCAGCACTGGTGCAAGGGGACCAATATGGAGGCACAGCGAGGTTAGAGACCTCCTGGCCATCTGTTACGATGAAAAGGTCCAGGAGGCTCTCAATGCCTCTCATTGGAACCGGCACACCAGATGAGGGCTCTGAGGCACAACCGGACAGGGCTCAAGTGCCACACAAAGAGCCTCAGGCAGGAGTACTTCCATTGTGTTAACCACAACAAGTTCTCTGGAGCCACACCGGTGACTTGCCCCTTATTCCACGAGCTTAGGCGCATCTAAAGAGAGGTGGATTGCACTGACCAGCCAAAACACATAGCTCTTAGCCTCAAGTTAATGGTGAGGAAGCCGGCCACCGAGGATAGCAGCCACAGGACTGAGGAGTGTCCCTCCACTTCCGGAGTGCCGCCTCGGAGGCAAGCCACCTTGGAGTGGGACCCAGGGACAAAGTTCATCACCCTGGACCTCATCCCCATAGAGCAGGGGAGACTCCATGGCCATCGGTGCTTCACGCCGCTCGACACAGGTAAGCCGGGAGCCCCAGAGTCGGGATTGGGGTGGCCGGACCTTTTGACGTGTGCCCAGCATCCCTATGGGGCTTCGTTGCTGCATTGAGAGGGGACACTGAAGGGAAAAACCCCAAACATCCGGGGCTCCTCTATCTCCAGCCACGTGTTGGATCTCTGGAGGCTTTCCCCCTCATGTTCCCTACCCCTCCCAACCGCTGGGCATCCAGCTGGCAGCCCTGGAAACTTTCCTGGGCTGTTGGCAACAAGACCTTCTCTTAATTCAGAATGCATCCTCCTCCCAAACCAGCACCCCCTGAATCCCAGACAAGGGACTCTCAGGGAGGACTTGCAAGGCAGTAATTCATCTGCCACAGAGATAGGTGGGTGCTGGTCCCCATCAGCTATCCTTGGGAGAGGGGAGGGAAGGTGCTGGTTATCCTGGAAGCTTTACAAGGCTACTGTGCAGGACAAGGCTTCCATCTGAAGAGAAGGCTTCACCAAACTTCTACTGTGCTCCTCATTGCTTGCTCTGAACTGCTTCTGAGGTCTGACCTACCTTTTCTCTCCAGACTACATCCCACCAATACCTCTGAGGATGCAGCTGTCGTGGTTCGGTCCTTGGTGGCTTGGGAACCAGACCGAACCCCGCCATCAGAGGCGCCCGCGATCACGGAGGTAGGGCATGGTGATCACAGGCAAGCCGGCAGCTGGGCGCCCCACCCGATCGTTGAGGTGGCAATGGCCGCTAAAGAACCTCAATGTCCCCCTCCACCTTTTGACAAGGGCCCGGAGATGGCCCTTTGTTCCAGGAAAATGGGCCATCGGGAACCCCGGAAAACCTCGCATATGTGCATGAGTCATGATTGTATCAGCATGTTCCCTCCGGAAGTACTGGGTGGGGCAATACAGCCAAAGGAGGTGGGTTTTGTATAAAAGAGAGCTTCCACCTGGAGTTCGGTGGAAGCTCTTACTCCATACCAGCGGACTCCACGTTGCTGAAATAAAGCTTGTTCCTGTTGTATCGTCCACCCGGCCTGGCGTGACGTTTTCTTCAAGGGGCACCCTGTTTTTTCAGTTAGCAAGCGGGTTCCCGACATCGTAAGAGCTTCCACCGAACTCCAGGGTCGGCATCGCATCCGAGCGCTTATCGGGACGGATCCAGAGATGGCGTTTTCAAGCAACGAGGCGGTCTCGACCCCCACGAACCCCGGGAACATGGGTTTAATGTCCCTGGGAGATTTCCTCCGAAAATCGGGGGGCCAGGACCAGCTGTCCGGGACCCCGAGACCCTCGGCAGCGGCGGCCAAGGGAAGGCGCCGGGCCATGGGGTTCCCAAGCACGGCGGGGAGCGCGCCGAGGTCTGGGGGGTTGGCCCCAACCTGGGACACCCAGCTGAGGCAGGCGCTTCGCCCGGTAAGACCTGAGGAATCCCTAGAGGACCTGCGGCGGGCCATGGCGGACTTGGCCAGGCGCTTGCAGGCAGCTGAAGCCCGTGAGCAAGCTCGGGCCGGGCCCGGAGGGACTGGTAATACAACGGCGGAGGGGATCGCGTCGAGTGAGGACGCCTCCAGCGACGAGGACGAGCCCGGCACTGGTGAGCGGGCCCCGGACCCCGACCCGGAGCAGTTTTCAGTCCCGAGTAGGCGAGACGGCCAGCGGAGAGGCGAGACAGCAGAGGATCTCGGGGGAGCAGGTGAGCCGACGGGGCGGCGAGAGCCGGACCAACGCAGGAGCGACGTGCAAGGCAGGGAGCGGCACGGCGTCGTTGGGCAAGTTGGTAGCCGGTGGAGCGGAGCAGGACGAGACGGCGGACGCCGAGAATCCCGGATCCGGAGGGGGTCGGACTACTCTCCAAAACATTCCCCCCCAGAGCTTAAGGCGCGTTTCGACGGGACGCCGGACGACCTCCCGCAGTTCCTCCTCCACGCGCTGACGCATGCCCGGAGATATGGAGACCGGTATGAGGACTCCGAGGACTTGGTCTGGGGGGTGGCCTCGTGTCTCCAGGGCAAGGCGGGTCAGTGGTACCTGGGGTTGGCCGAGCGCGGCGACCCGGCAACTCAGGACCTGCAGGACTTCGTGGTCGCGCTCCGCCGACGATTCCAGGACCCCCAGGCTGAGGACAAGGCAAAGAGTCGGATCAAGGGACTTCGACAGGGTACTAGGGGGGTTATGGACTATATAGACATTTTCCGGAGGGAAGCAGGCAAGGTGTTCTCCTGGAACGAGGAGACCCAAATCGAGTACTTCCGGGAGGGCCTTAACCCGAAGCTCAGGGAATGGGCCGTGATCAAGGGGACGGAAGAAGATCTGTCTACACTGGAGGGGTGGTGTTTCGTGGTCGCCAAGCTGGAAGCCAGCCTGGGTTGGGCCGCCGCACCCCCCCGGGAGGCCAAAGGCGGGTCAGCCGAGGCGCCAAGACCGGGCCCCGACAACTCTCGCCCCAAACGACCCCCGAACCCCGAGCGGGAAAGGAGACGCCGGGAAGGACTGTGCCTGAAATGCGGGGGGTCAGGACATTTCGCAGCAGCGTGCCAACGGCAAGGGGGGGAGGACCGCGGGCTCTCCCAGGGGGGAGGTGCGACACGCCCCCAGCAGGCACGCCGGGCGGAGGACCTCCGCAACGAACCGGGAAGCGTCCAGGCGACGGGAAACGGCCAGGACCTGCTGTAGACGGCGCCGGGCAGCAGGTCCCGCGGTGCGAGGGAAAACCCCTACAGCATGAGGCGCGACCTCCGAACGTGGTAATTTTAGAGCTCCGGAACCCGGAGAACGGACTAAGTTGGGTGGGGGAGGCTCTTTTGGACTCTGGATGCGACCACAGCATGGTCCACCCCCAGATAGCCCGGGCTTTGGGGCTACCGAAGCGCATTCGGAAGGTTCCCCTGGTTTTCGTCCAGATGGACGGCAGCCCGATTCAGGGGGGACCTTTCGGGGAGGAGGTGGGTCCTATCGCCATCCACATAGGGGACCACCAAGAGCTGCGGTGGCTGATCCAGGTCCCCGTAGCGGGATATCGGGCGGTGTTGGGCCTGGATTGGCTGAAGGAACACAACCCCGTGGTGGACTGGCGGGCGGGGACCCTGAAGTTCGACTTGACGGTGGGTGCACGGCATCGGGTCCCCCGCGAGAATTCCAGCCACAAGAGGACGGCGGCGCGTCCCAGGGGAGCGGCGGCGGCGCAGCAGGAGAAACCAGAGCCCGAGGTCCCGCCAGAGTACCGAGACCTCGCAGCCGTTTTCAGCGAGCGGGAAGCGGACGAGCTACCCCCACACCGCCGCACGGACTGCGCTATCAACATCCCAGAGGGGGCGGTACTGCCCAAAGGGCGCATCTACAAAATGAGTGAGGGTGAGCTCAAGGACCTCCGGGAGTTTTTGGAAAAAAATCTGGCCCGAGGTTTCATCCGGCCCGCTTCCAGTCCCATGGGAGCTCCAGTCTTGTTCGTCCGGAAAAAGGATGGGTCCCGACGGCTGTGCCAGGACTACCGGGGCCTCAACGCCATCGCAGCGGGGAACGCTTACCCCCTCCCGCTGATCCCGGATTTGCTGGCCCGGCTGGGCAAAGGGACTCTGTTCACTAAGCTGGACCTAAGGGAGGCGTACTACCGGGTACGCATCCGGGAGGGGGATGAGTGGAAAACGGCGTTTAACTGTCAATTGGGACAATTCGAATTTAAAGTGATGCCGTTCGGTTTAAGCGGGGCACCTGGGGTTTTCATGAGTCTAATTAATGAGGTGTTGCAGGACCTTCTGTTTCAGGGGGTGGTTGTTTATTTGGATGACGTCCTGATCTACAGCCAAGATCCCCAAGAGCACGTGACCCTGGTGAGGGAGGTGTTAAAGCGCCTGCTGGCAAACCACCTATACGTGAAGCCGGCTAAGTGCGAATTCCACCGTCCCTCCCTGGACTATTTGGGCTACCGCATCTCAGCCCAGGGCATAGCTATGGACCCCGAGAAGGTGCAGGCGGTGCTGGACTGGGAAAGGCCTCGCACCCGGAAACAGCTACAAAGCTTCCTGGGGTTTGCTAATTTTTTTAGAGGCTTCATCCCCAGATACTCCTCCGTAGTGGCTCCCCTCACGGACTTGCTAGGTACCAAGGGGAGAGGTCCTCGCGCCACGCGGCCCAGCGCAGCGCTCGGCTGGAATGAGAAATCGGAGGCAGCGTTCCTGGCCCTCAAGCAAGCTTTCGCGTCTGAGCCCACGCTACTGCACGTCGACCCAACCCAGCCGATGGTGGTACAAGTCGACGCCAGCGACGCAGCAGCCGGGGCGGTTCTCCTGCAGCGAGACCAGGCGGGACAGCTGAGGCCGGCGGCCTACCTCTCACGAAAATTCACCGAAACGGAGCGGAACTGGTCTACCTGGGAGAAGGAGGCGTTTGCGATTAAGTTCGCCCTCACCGAATGGCGGCATTGGCTGGAGGAAACAGAGGAGCCGTTCGAGGTCTGGACAGATCACAAGAATCTGGAGGCGCTCCGGCAACCGCGATCCCTGAACGCCAAGCAGATGAGGTGGGCGGAGTTCTTTTCGCGGTACAATTTCAAGCTGGGTCACATCCCCGGCAAAGAGAATTTCCTCGCGGACGCCCTCTCCCGGCTGCCGCATCATGGGGAGGGGTACGCTCCCTGCACCAGGTCCGTGTTCGGTGAGGAGCAGCTGGGACGGGGGGTCGTCACTAGGCGTCGGGCCCGGGGGGAATGGGAGCCCGACCCGGCGACCGCCCCGCTCCGAGACCGCCTAGTGGCAGCCTACGGGACAGACGAGGAGCTGGCTGAGCTCCGGGACTCTTTGATTTTGGACTCCGGTCTCTGGCGGAGGGGGGAGGCTGTCTACGTCCCGGAAGGGCTACGACGGGAAGCCCTCAGCCTCTGCCACGATGCTAAGACCGCCGGGCACTTCGGTTTCGTAAAATCCTGGAAGTTGGCCCGGCGGCGGTTTTGGTGGCCCAGTCTGCGGCGGGACACAAAAGCTTACGTCAGTGGTTGTCCTGTCTGCCTGACCTGCAAGCCGGGGGTTGGCAAGCCGAAAGGGCTGCTGCACCCGCTCGAGGTCCCGACCCGGCCGTGGTCAGTGATCTCCATGGACTTTATAACAGACTTGCCTCCCAGCAAGGGGAAAACGGTGATCTGGGTGGTGGTAGATCTATTTTCCAAACAGGCCCACTTCATTCCTTGCGCCAGTGTCCCCAGTGCTTCACAGTTGGCTCGGATGTTCCTGGATCACGTGTTCCGACTGCACGGGCTGCCGGACAAGGTGATTTCCGATCGGGGCTCACAATTCGTGTCCCGGTTTTGGCAAGCTTTCCTGCGCCTGTTAGACATCGAGCAAGGGCTGAGCTCCGCTTACCACCCCCAGACGGACGGGCAGACCGAGCGGGTTAATCAAGTACTGGAGCAGTACTTGCGGTGTTTCGGTTCCTATCATCAAGACACCTGGGTGCCCCTGCTCCCCCTGGCCGAGTTCGCGTACAACAACGCAGACCACAGCAGCACGGAGATGTCGCCTTTTGCCGTCGTCTACGGGACAGACCTGAGACACTTCCCGGAGCTTGGAGAGGTCCCCGCCCGGGAATCGGCCGACCTTCGCGAGTGGGGGAAGCGTGCCGGGAGCTGCTGGAAGTCGCTGCAGGAGCAGCTCCACAAAGTCAAGGCAGCGCAGAAAGAGGACGCCGACCGGAAGAGACGACCAGCTGAGGAGATCCGACCGGGGGATCGAGTTTACCTTTCCACCCGGAACCTCCGGTTGAATTTGCCCAGCAAGAAGCTAGGCCCTCGGTTTTTGGGGCCTTTCGAGGTCTTGGCCCCGATCAACGAAGTTTTGGTCAAGCTCAAGCTCCCCAAGAACCTCCGGCACATCCATCCCGTCTTTCACGTGAGCCTTCTAAAAAAAACTCCGGACGGTGACGTTTGGCACCCCGTGTTTTCCCCGCCAGCGCCCGAGGTCCTGCCGGGGGGGGAGCACCACGAGGTGGCGGATATCCTGGACTCTAGACTCCACAGGGGGAAGTTGCAGTACCTCGTGGAATGGAAGGACTTCGCTTTGGGGGACCGGGAATGGGTCTGGGCAGCGGACGTCCTTGCGCCCCGACTCACTGAACGTTTCCACAAGCGGTATCCTGGCCGTCCCGGGGGGTTGGAGAATGGACCTTTGGGGGGGCAGAATGTCGTGGTTCGGTCCTTGGTGGCTTGGGAACCAGACCGAACCCCGCCATCAGAGGCGCCCGCGATCACGGAGGTAGGGCATGGTGATCACAGGCAAGCCGGCAGCTGGGCGCCCCACCCGATCGTTGAGGTGGCAATGGCCGCTAAAGAACCTCAATGTCCCCCTCCACCTTTTGACAAGGGCCCGGAGATGGCCCTTTGTTCCAGGAAAATGGGCCATCGGGAACCCCGGAAAACCTCGCATATGTGCATGAGTCATGATTGTATCAGCATGTTCCCTCCGGAAGTACTGGGTGGGGCAATACAGCCAAAGGAGGTGGGTTTTGTATAAAAGAGAGCTTCCACCTGGAGTTCGGTGGAAGCTCTTACTCCATACCAGCGGACTCCACGTTGCTGAAATAAAGCTTGTTCCTGTTGTATCGTCCACCCGGCCTGGCGTGACGTTTTCTTCAAGGGGCACCCTGTTTTTTCAGTTAGCAAGCGGGTTCCCGACAGCAGCCTGCTGCTCTGGCCAGGAGGGACCCAGCCCCAGGATGCCAAGAGATGCCCGGTGGGAAGCATCCCTCGCTCTGAACGAAGCTAAGTAGCAGAGGTCACACAAGGGGTGACCACTGCCACTGAGCCTGCCCTGCCATGGGAGGGCTAGTCTCTGCCGCAGGAATAGGCCTGTGGCTGGGCAGAGGCAGGTGCTGAGTGGCAACACAAAGAGTGCAGGGGTGGCGGATGCCATGCACTGTCCTCCCTCCCATCTACCCCCTTTTCCCTTTTTTCCAGGAGGCGGAAGATGAGGCGGCTGAGTGGCCTCTTGGTGGCCAGTTTGCCAGTTTGCCGAGGAGCGGCTGCAGAGGGAAAGGAGGAGGCCTTTCCCTACTCCCTGCCCTGGGGCCACCAAGGCTAGGGCACTGGGAGAGGTGAAGGGCATTGCTTCAGCAGGAAAGAGAGCTCTTTGCCAGCTGACAGGAGGACAGTAGGGAGGAGGCCAAGCTTAGTAGGGAGTATCTTCAGCACCTCCATGGAGAGGAGCAACGCCTTTAGAGTCCCTGAAGAGGATGGGGGACCGTGGGGTGGACACAACCCTACCACTCTGGAGCATCCTTCAGCATCCACAGTATCCCTCCCCCTTCACAATCATTCCCAACCCCCCCCCCGAATAAGCCAGGGCACCCAGACCAGGTGTCTGGTCTAGATAGAGACCACTGCAAAAAGGCGCAGGCTTATAAAGCGGAGGGACAAATATTCACCCTGACTCCTGAAGCCAGGTCCTCCCCCTCCCCCTCCTTTTTGAAAGATATTAAACTGATTTTTAACTATTCGTGTCCCGAGTTGTGGTGCATTTGCTTTCTGGGCCAATCCTGGAGGTGGCGGTGGGATTCTGCCCTCCTAGCTGGGGCTAAAAAGAGTCAGGGGGGTCGCAGTGTGAGACTTCCCTGCCGTGCTCCCTGTGTGCTTGCTGTTGGTTGGTGGGGAGGGGGGGAGGTTTTCTTTTTGTGACTAAGGGCATGTGAGGCACTTCTGGTTAAAGATTGCAAGTAGGGTTGTGCGCGGGAGTGTCTGAATCGGCCGTTCCAGGCCATTGCTGTTGGGCGGCGGGCGAAGGAATGGCAGCGGCAAGGCTGGTGCGGGCGCAGCCGAGGGGGGCAGATCGGCAAGGGTGCAAAGCGGCAAGGGTCCAACCGGCGGCAAGGGTCCAATCGCGAGCCACGCTGTGCCTGCCAATTGGGCCCTGCGATTGTCAGTCATGAGGAAGGGGCCTATCGGCACCCTTCCTCATCACGGACAGGGCCCTCCTTAGGTGCCCTTAACCGATTATTTAATCCACTCCGCAGGAGCGGTTAAAGATTGTTTGCTTATCGCTTGTGTGTTCTATAGCCAGGAGACCCTAAGATGTTTGGAGGCGGTTTGCCGTTGCCTGCCCTTGCGTGTTCCTTGGAGGCCACTCTCCCAAGTGCTAGCCAGGGCTGACCCTGCTTAGCTTCGTTCTCTTAAGGGATTGGTCTCACCCGGGCTATTCCAGTCATGGGAAGATGCTTTTCTAACAGTCCCTTCAATCGAAGATGCTCGTTTGGAGGATATGCAAGAGACGGCCTTTTTGGGGGGAGTCCTGTACTTAAGGATCAACCTCCAAGGAAGGCATGCCCAACTCCCTCACTTTCCATCTGTAGGAAGATGGTTTTATTGACGTGGGACACATCTTCTGGCGCGCCTCCTCAAAGGGAAATGTAGACAGACGTGACACCTGTCGTCCCACCCACGAAATATGCCATAGGATGAGGAGGACCCAACCAACAGCTGCCCTGGCCCCTGGGGCTGGGCAGCTGCTGTGTGACCCAAAGGGACCAAGGTAATGGTTTTCCCCCCCCCAAGGCCTTGCCAGCAGCCATGTGGGCCCTGGGGGCCGAGGCAGCAGCTGCCCCGCTCCCAAAGTGTTTGCAGTGGCCACGCTGGGCCTTGGGGCCTGGACACTTGCGGCATGACCTGCAGAGGCCGAGGCAGCAGCTGCCTCACCCCTGAGGCCTTTGCAACAGCCACAACGGCCCTGAGGGCCTAGGCAGCACCCACGGGGGCCGAGGCTGTGGTGAAGCAGGGAAGCAGGAGGGGGGATTCGGCCGCCGAAGCAGCCATTCCTGCCCGTAGCATCCAGTGCCGCAGTGCAACCCTAACTCACATGGTGATACTAGAACACATCAAGCCTAATCTATCACTGGTAGGCAAAATCACAAAACTCCAGCTCTTTCACTTTGGCCACAGCATGCGATCCAACTCAATGGAGAGAGCAGTTATGCTAGGACTGGTCAGTGGGAAAAGGAAACTAGGCCCACAAAGAACATGGTGACTGGTCATATCGACACTGGCCAGAGCATTATACCCCTAAAAGAAGCGGTGCAGGATCAGGAGACATAGGATCAGACACAACTGAATGGCTGACGTCACCATCAAAGGGTGATCTTACATTTGGTTTTGTGTATGTCTAGGTAATCTATTTCTATTTTATATTGTCAGTCTCCTAGTGTCCCCTTAGGAAGGAAAGTGGCTCATAAATTTTAAAATTTAATAGTGATTCATTTATAAGTCCTATCAGTTACAAAATAGGAATTCTGGACCACTGTTCTTCGGTCTTCTGTGTGAGATGATCTAATGAGGTCCACTGTGTTGAATCTGCCAAGCGATTAAGTATTTCTGTTGAGCTTCCGATATCAGTGCAGTGGTCTGACTTTTGGTTTGTCTTAGAATCATAGAATCATAGAGCTGGGTCATGGGTCACCTAGTCCAACCCCTGCACAATGCAGGTACTCAATAACTATCTGCCCACCCACAGTGACCCCAATTTCATGCCAAGGGATGCCCTCCCCTCAAAAAAAAAAATCTCCGGAATCCAGCCTGGCCTGGAGGAAATTCACATTTTTCATTCTGATGTTAATGGAGGGAGAGATGAAATGATCTGTGATGAAATTTAGTGCTGACGTTTTCCATGCAATGTCTTTTTACAGTGAACAATGTTGGTCAATCAACAGATAAGCTCCTGTATTTCCTGGATACTGATAATATTGACAAGGTGAGTTTCATCTCAGCCCCAAAGTTTGCTGGCTTTGTGTCTTTCCCCACCCCAAAGTATCATCCTACGTCTAGAATCACAGAGTTGGGAGGGATCTCTAGTCCTGCACCATGCAGGAACTCACAACTACCCACAGTGACCCCAAATGCATGCCCCAGTGATCCCCCCAACAAAAATTTCCAGAATCCAGCCTGGTCTGCAGGAAATTCACCAACCATCCCACAGTAGCCATCAGCAATTCCCATGGAAAGGCCACACTTCCTGCCCATCCACTCACCATCTGCCTAAGTTCATACAATCAGCATTTCAGTCAGGTGATTATCTAGCCTCTGCTTATATTTTCTTTAAAGACCCATAAATATTTTAGAACAGGGGTAGTCAAACGGCGGCCCTCCAGATGTCCGAGGACTACAATTCCCAGGACTCCTGGGAATTGTAGTCCTCGGACATCTGGAGGGCCGCCGTTTGACTACCCCTGTTTTAGAAGATAGCAGCAGACTCCAAAGGGGGACTTTTCTCATGTGCCTTCAGAAAAGATTCTCCCAAATTTGCTGTCCTGGTATCTTTCCCTGCCCCCCATGCATCGTTTCTTTAAAGTCCTATACATATTTTAGAAGACAGAAGCAGACACCAAAGGGTTTCATTCCTCACGTTCGCTAAGAAAAGACTCTTAAGGTAGATGAAGTTGCTTGAAACACTCCCAAAGCAGCAGACAAATTTCCAGCTCCTTTCAGCGAAATAGCTACAAGCACCTTCTGCCTTAGCATGTGCTGACTCATCAAGGCTACCAAGCTCATTATACCATGTTTTCTCCCCCCCCCCCACCCCCATAGTATATAGAAGACATGGAGCATTGCAACATGCTTTCGATAGTCAAGGTGAGTGAAATGGAGTCCCCTCTCCTGGCTAGGGATCAGATTGGTGGGGGTGGGACAGGGTGTGCACACAGCCAGGTCTTCCAGTCCTTTGTGGAAGGAGGAGAACCAAGATGCAGAGGCTTTGGGACCTCCGGATGCCCTTCCAGGGCACTCAAGGAATAGTTAGCAGCACGGCCTGTGTCACGAAAATGAGCTTTTCTCCCGTGTGTTCAGCATCTCTTGGATCTGGCCTAAAATGGATCTGGAGTGACATTGACCCTTTATGCACGGCGGCAGCGACTCCGTGCTGCCGCTGTGCCATTGCAGCAGGGCAGGATGCTCCGCCGTCCCCCGTGAACGCACGGGGGTGGGTGTGCAGGGCTGCCACAGCGTAGCACAAGCACACATGCTTTGCGCCAGGGCCAGCAGGGTAAGCGGCAGCGGCTGGGGGGCGGAGGTGGGGGGGGCAGGGGGACGCCTCTTCCAGCTCTGTGGCTCCACAGAGCCCGCAGGGGCGTGTGGTGTCCCTACAGGGACACAGTAGGTTGGGGCCAGGTGGGCCGAAAGGCCTGGCACAGGCAGTTATGCACAGCGGCGGCCCGCCCCAGCCCCTGCAGGTGCCTGCAGTATCAGGAAGCTGCAGAAGTTGCCATGTTTCCATAACGCGGGCCTTCCATGGCCCTGGGCTGGGCTGGGCTCTGGATGGCGGCGACGTCGGGCATAATCGGGGATTTTGCGCGAAGCCCTGTTGCCGCCACTTCGAGCATTGTGGCCCGTGCATAATGGGTCACTGTGACATTAGTGTCCACAGAACTATGGAGAGGGAAGGGTTTGGGGGGGGTCTGTTCTCCTGTCACTTTGACAGCTTTATCTGCTCTTCTCCTCATAGATGACGCAGATTGTCCTTCCTCAAATGGTGGCCAGGTAAGGCATCGAGATTACCCTGCAACTCCTGGGTTTTGAAAATGACATATTTCTAAATTCTGGGAGGGGATTGAGTGAGCGTCTGATTTAGTTTTTCCAAGACAGTTTTCAGAAATTGGAGCTCCCCTTCAGCTGGCGTATGGAAATACAGCACCCAAGTCTATGGTATATTCTGACCAGCCAAGTTCTATTGGGTTGACCCACCTTCCTACTCCATATTATTTATTTGTCCCACCCATTTGGGTTATGTCAGCTTCCTGATGTTCCACAAATGCTTTTGGTAGCGGTCATATATTCCTCCCAGTCGGTCCCCTGGACTTGTGTCTTTGAAGAAACTTGGTTTGACTTTTCTTAGAGCAGCCTTTCTCAACTTTTTCACTGTCAAGAGACCCCCTGCAACACATTTCAGGCTTCGAGAAACCCCTGAAGTGGTGCAGAATTTGGTTGGGACCCTCCTAGGGCCCCAACCCTTCCCACCCCTCTCCAGGCCCACCATTGGCCATTGTGAGATGCATGGGTGGGTCGATATGACCATAGAGAGCCAATTTGGTGTAGTGTTGGGAGTGTGGATTTCTAATTTGGCGAGCCGGGTTTGATTCCGCGCTCCCCCGCATGCAGCCAGATGGGTGACCTTGGGCTCTCCACGGCACTGATGAAACTTCAGACACAGCAGGAATATCAGGGCTCTTTCAACCTCACAGGGTGTCTGTTGTGGGGATAGGAAGGGAAGACAAATGTAAGCCACTATGAGACTCCTTCAGGTAGAGAAAAGTGGCATATAAGAACCAGCTCTTCTTCTCCTTGAGTAATATCAGGGCTCTCTCAGCCTTACCTCCCTCTCAGATGACCTTGGGCTCTCCACGGCACTGATAAAGCTGTTCTGACCTAGCAGGAATATCAGGGCTCTCTCAGCCTCACCCACCTTCACAGGGTGTCTGTTGTGGGGAGAGGAAAGCGAAGGTGAATGTAAGCCACTTTGAGACTCCTTTGGGCAGAGAAAAGCAGCATATTCTTATTATTATTCTTATTATTATTATTATTATGTGGGCTCTTATTATTATGTGGGCTCTCTCAGCCCCACCCACTTCACAGGGTGTCTGTTGTGGGGAGACGAAAGGGAAGGTGACTGTAAGCTGCTTTGTGCCTCCTTCGAGTTGGGAAAAGTGGCATATAAGAAGTCTTCTTTCAAATATTTAACAAAATTTTTAAAATATGTTAAAATTAATTAACTCCCACGTGTTCAGGAAACCTCAGGTTTTCACGAAACCTGGCTGAGAAAGCCTGCCTTAGAGAATGGCAAATCCTGTTGTTATGGTGGTGGTGGTGATGGTTGTTATTACATTTATTACCCAACACTCTTGGCAAGCCAACTCATGTCAGGTTACAAGATAAAAACCCCCAGAACAATAAAAACCCAATCAATTCCCATTAAAACAACAACCAATAGAAAAGCCCAACATGGCGGAAAAACTGTCATTTCCCATAAGGGAATGGTTGCCACTGGATGGCAGAGGGCTATTTCAACAACACCCTCAAGATGGTCGAAGGATGATGTGCTTCCTGGGGTGGGGGTGCCCAATCAGGTCTTCCTCCAGCATTCCTCAACCATGGACCTGGTGGAAGAGTTCTGTCTTGCAAGCCCTGTGGAAAGCCGCCACCTTCCGCAGCGCCCGCAGGCCTCCCAGGAGCTCATTCCACCAGGTAGGGGCCAGGACCAAAAAGGCCCTGGTCAGGGTTGAGGCCAAGTGTACTTCTTTGGGGCCAGGAATGCCCAACAAGTTGGTACCTGTAGAGCTCAAAGACCTGCAGGGGGCATAGGGCGACAATCGTGGGTCCCAGACCACAATGGGCCCTAAAGGCCTAAACCAAAACTTTGAACCAGATCTCGGCTGCAACCGGCAACCTATGCAGCTGCCTCAGCACCGGCTGGATATGGGCCCATCAAGGTGTTACTGTGAGCACCTAGCAGCTGCATTCTGCACCAGCTGCAATTTCCAGGTCAGAGCCAGGGGCAGGCCTGCATAAATAAGTCTATTCTGTAGGTGATTGTCGCATGAATCACCATGGTCAGGTGCTCAGAGGACAGGTAGAGTTCTAGTAGCCTCACCTGGCAAAGGTGGAAAAAAGCCTGGTGGGCTACCTTCTTGGCCTCCATGGTCAGTGAGGTATCCAGGGTCACTCCCAGATTCTTGGCCTGGGGCGTGGTGATCAGTTGCCTCCCAGCCGGTATGGGCAAACACACTTCCTGTACTGCCCCCCTCCTTGCCAGCCATAGGCCTTCCACCATGGAGCCGTTGAGTTTCAGGTGATTCTGCCTGAGCCATCCAGTCACGGCTTCCAAACCTAAGCCCCCTTGTGCTCAGGAAAGGAGAAGTTCAGGGCCTAAGTCCCAGGACCCTAATAAGTTCCCAGTCCCAACCTCCTTCCCCCCCCCCCACCAAGCCAATTGGCCTTTGTGACTGCTTGTCATCTGCTAGCCCCAATCCCATTCTTTTCTGTCTCAAAGTCGTCCTAGGCAGGCTTGTGTGCTTGGGCCGCCGACGAGAGAAGATGGCCAAAGCGGCCGAAGCACGCCAAAGCCCACAAGCCTGATCTGGGAGGTTCTCTAGCCATCTTCTCTCATTCATCTTGTGACAATACAATGATGCTTTGGATCTCCAATGGGGAGAATGGGGGGGGGGAGGGATTCCAAAGGAAATAAAGAAAAATAAATGGAAGGAAATAAAAAAGCTAATAGAGATCATCCCTTCAGCCGTATATTTTGCTAACAGAGAGAGAGATGAAATGATCTCTGACGAAATTTAGTGCGGCACCTTTGCATACACCCAGAAAGACCATGCTTTTTACATCTCAATTGTGACTTACTGGAATCAATGGTCAAAATAAACCAGAGCAGGGAGTTCTGTCCAGTAGATCATCCCTTTCTAAAAATATAGACACCGGCCACCTGTGGGGGGAAGCCTCACTTCACCACCAGCCTAACTCATTTGGATGGCTCTCTCAACAGGAGGAAAGGGATTCTTATCAACATGTCATCTGTGGCAGGCCACCGCCCACTTCCATTTCAACTGATGTACTCTGCAACAAAGGTAAGAAAAACCTACTAAATCTAAGTAAAGCCAGCCTGATGCAGTGGTTATGAGCAGCAGCCTCTAATCTGAAGAGACAGGTTTGATTCCCCACTCCCCCTCCACATGCAACCAGTTGGGTGACTTTGGGCCAGTCACAGTTCTGTTAATGCTGTTCTCATAGTGCAGTTCTGTCAGAGCTCTCACCTCCCTCCCAGGGTGTCTGTTGTGGGGAGAGGAAGGGAAGGCAAATGTAAGTGGTTTGGAGATGCCTTTGGGTGGAGACACCTTTGGGTCATGTAGCTGTGTACATGCCTACCCAGGGTCCTACTCTTTCCCACCCCCTCCAAGCCCATGATTGGCTTTGTTTGGAGGGGCAGGTCTACATGATCCTATACGGACACATCTCCCGATAAATGATTAACGAATTTAAAAAAATGTATATGCAAGATTAATGAACCCCCACCCCTTTGGGAAACCCTTTCAGGGCCATCAGGGTTCATGAAACCCTGCCTTAAGTGATGCCAATATTCTTATCTTGATTGCGTCAGAGCTATAACCCCTTGTTTAACACCTGTTCTTGCTTCCATGGCAGGCATTTGATGATTACTTCTCACGAGCTCTAGACATGGAATACAGATCCAAGGGCATCATTGTGCAGGTACTGTGCCTTATTACTCTGTCCCAAGGAATACAAAGACAGTGTGGCTGACGTTACATATTATTCCCATGGGCAACAGTTTCTGCTTTGGAATACAGGCAATTTTGCCCAGTTAATCCAGGCCTCAAGGTACTAGAACCCAATGAGGAGTTTGTCTTTTTGTCTTTGTTCCCCTGTTCCCCTGCATGTTTAAATTACTTTTTGCTGCAACCAGAGCAGATTACAAAAATGCACAATGCGGAGCTGGAAAATAATAACAAAACTGGATGTGAAGCAGCCTCAATTAGTTGTGACTATGCTTCATTTAGGTCCAGAGAAATCCAAAACAGACAGGACTCTGGTCAGTTCTGTTTCTCTACTTAGCTTTTTCTCATGCCGATGCTTTCTGAAAATAGAGTATATTTACAGACATATACAAAACCTTGCAAAGTAACATGAAATTAGCCAGAGTCCTGTCTGTGTCTTGTATGCAGCTGCTAGGGTCCTCACCTGCATTGGTTGCCAGTTCTGGCCCAGATCAGGGCCATTTGTGGCCCAGATTTAAGGCCATTTGTGGCTTGGGCCCTAACTATGAGGGACCGCTTGTTCCCTTATGCCTCTTGCAGGGCTCTCTGCTCTGCAGGTGCTAATTTATTGAAGGTCCCTGGCCCTAAAGACATTCACCTGAACTCAACCTGGGCCAGGGCCTTTTTGGTCCTGGCTCCAACCTGGTAGAATGAGTTCCCCAAACAGCTGAGGGCCCTGTTGGAACTATGACAGTTCTGCAAGGCCTATTAGACGGAGATCTTCCATCGGGTTTTTGGTTGAGGCCAGGGTTAAGATCAACCAGGCCCCACTAGAGGATCAGGTTCTGCATTGACATGTATGAACCTTGCCCCTAGGGTGATCTTGGGGTGTCTACCGTGGGTCAGGGAGGTGTGCTTTGCTGCCTCTCTCTCTGTCTCTCTCTCTCTGTGGGGGAAGTTATGGGGTGATATGGGTTTTATCTCTAAATCCTGCCCCTTCAAGAGTGGCGGGATAGAAATCTTCTCAGCACCCAAATGCACCCAAGTGCAGTCACCCCTAACTGGGGTTGCTTCCTATTCAGCCCCCAGAAGGTTTGATGGCCTCCTCCTCCAAAATGAGAATCACATTCCTCCTAGAAGTGGGGACTTGTGGGCCTCGGGACACGGAGGGTCTGCAGGCAAGGAACTGACACAGACAGCCTTGATCCTGGAGATCAAGTGGCCACAGCTTTTCCCCTGAGGAACACTGGCACAGCACAGGGATGCTGGCCACCTGACAGACCCTGCCCCCCCAGGCCACCTGCTGGGGTGCTACTTAGGAGTGGCAAAGGAGATGCATGGTTCCCTTGTCACCTAGCAGTTAGAACCCTGCCGACAGCCCCTGAACTGGTGGTGGACATACACAATTATAAGTACAGTGATGAAAACAATAAAACAGTAACAATAACGCCATTTAAAGCATAACAGCATCAATTAACAGCATTGTTAGTCATCTTACTACCCAGGAGTTTGTCACTGTTGGTAGATCTTTCCTCACTGGATGTTGACCCAGGCAGGTATTGTATCCCTAGCCAAAAGCAGCAGTGGCATGTCCAACCTGCCAAAGCTGTAACAGTCATGGACTCAAAACATAATCATGTCCACCGAATAGCAGGGAGGGTGGGTGAGAAAGCTACTATCATCAGAGGCCAAGGATTGTGTAGCATCTGTGTATATGGGGGCCAACTGGAGGTTGACTCAGGGTCCCAGCTGCCTTCACTGGTGTTCTAGCCCCCCACCCCAAACTCATGCAGCCCATGAGTGTGGTCCAACTCCCAACTTCCTTAAGGCTCCCGAGATAACAAAAATGGTAATTCACGGCTCGTGGCCACGTCACCTTGGAAACCTCCATTTAGAGATGAGCAATCTGCCTGCCTTTTATCTGTCTCTTGGTACAGACAAGTGGAGTTTGGCTTGAAATGTGGATGCAGATTGACCCCTTAACACCCGATCTCAGAACTGTTCTGTGCCTAAAACGACAAGTGTTGGTCTCTGGGGTGGTTGCAGTGGGAGTGCCAGCTCCAGGTTGGGAAATACCGGGGGCCGGGTGGTGTGGGTTAGATCCTGAGGAGGGCAGGGCTTGGGAAGGAAAGAGAGATCAATGGAGTTCTTATTGCCAAAGAGTCCACCTTCCAAAGAGGCCATTTTCTCCAGTTAGGAATCAAAGGTTAGGTGTCCACAAAATATAAACAAACCACTTCAGTTAACATTTATTGTGCACAATTTATGAAGTTAAATACATAGACAGTGCCCATAGGCCAAGCTTTCTTAACCAGGGTTTCATGACAGCCCTGTAAGGTTTCCGAAATGGGTGGGAGTTAGTTAATCTTTAGATATATATTTTTAATTTGTTAAACATTTATTGGGTGATAGGATCATATATGGTCATGTTGACCCACCTATCCCTCCCCAAATGGCCAATGATGGTCCTGGAGTGGGTAGAAAGGGGAGCAATGCTTCCTAACCATATGCTACATGATCACCCCACTTCTGGGGTTTCTCAAAGCCTGAATATTTCAGGGGTTTCTCAATGGCAAAAAAGTTGAGAAAGGCTGCCATAAACTAATTATTGAAATTACAAAATGTGCACCATACAGTGCTAGGCCTACATGGTAGACTTAATGCATTTCGACCCCCAAAATCAATCTTCCCCAGAAGTCTAATCCTGAACACACATGTGATACAGCAGAAAATGCAGCTAGCGAGAATAACAAGTACAGAACCTACTGGCACACACCAGAATATTTTAGCAACCATAAAGGAGATTTACATTTGGATGGACATCTTCTATCAGTTCCATTTTTATTAGAATAATGGAGTTGGAAGGGACCTCCAGTGTCATCTATTGAATTTTTATTCATTATTCTTAAAGAATAAATGGAAATGTATGTGTGTTCAGGTCACATTTTGGGGTGAAAATGTGTTAGGTCTACCCTTGTAGGTCTAGCATTGTGTGGTGCATATTTTGTGATTTCATTGATTAGCCCAGGCTTTCTTAACCAGGATTTTGTGAAACCCTGGAATTTCTTGACAGACCTGGAAGGGTTTCCCAAATGGGTAGGAATGCCTATATATGATTATGTCGACCTGCCCCCCCTCCCGAAATGCCCAATGATGGTCCTGGAGGGGAGGGGAGGGGTCCCAGGTGGGCATGTTTACAGCTATGCTTCCCAACCATATTCCACACAATTGTGCCACTTCTGTTTTTTTTTTAAACTTGAAGAAAGTTTCAGAGGTTTCTCAACAGTAAAAAAAAAAAACTGAGAAAGGCTGTAATCTATGGGCTCTGTCTAAGTTTATAACTTTTAAACTTTATATGGCTGGAACAAGAAGAGCTAATTATGGATGAACAGGTGAGGTTTCAGAAAGGAAGAACTACTGTGGATCACTGTATTATACTTCAGTATCTGGTAGAGAAGTATGAAAGTATGGAAACAAGGGCAAAACCTATGCCGCCTTTACAGATTTGAAGGCAGTATTCGACTATATCTCCCAAGTTAATCTTGGGGAGAAACTAGAATCTTCTAATGTTGACCCACGCTTGCTGTTCCTGATCTGAGCTCTTCATGAAAATGTTCACTGAGAATTAGATGCAACAGACAAGGCCACCTCTCAGAAAAAATAAGGACACAAAAGGGTGTGAGGATGTCTGTTGGCTCCCTTGTTATACGTTCACTATATAACCATCATAGTAAGTGAGTTGCATAAAGTCAATCTCACCACCTGATCATCATATGTGATCATCACATGTCCTCCTTTATGTTGATGACTAGATATTAAGCCCACTGTGGCCAAAATACAGCGGGTCCTAGCATGGTGGGTGGGTGGAGGGATGGGGAAAAGGAAGGAGGAAAGAGAGACAGAGAGAAAGACAGAAAGAAAGGGAGGAAGATAGAGACAGGAGAAGAGGGAGAGAAACAGGTAGCCAGAAAGAGGCAGATGGGGGAGAGAGGAAGGAAGGAAGGAAGGAAGGAAGGAAGGAAAGAAGGAAGGAAGGAAGGAAGGAAGGAAGGAAGGAAGGAAGGAAGGAAGGAAGGAAGGAAGGAAGGACAAAGGGAATGCTGGGAGGAAGGCAGGAACAGAGTAAGGTAGGTGACCTGAAAGGGGACTTTGCAGTCTTCTGCCGGGCCCAGGGGCAGGCCCGGCTGCTCCAGGGCCCGGCAGAAAGCTCCGGACACGGGCGGTGGGCTTTGCGGGCTACTGCCGGGCCCAGGGGCAGGCGAGGCTGGCCCAGGGCCCAGCAGAAGGTTCGGGAAGGCGGCAGCAGGCTTTGCGGCCTACTGCCAGGCCCAGGGGCAGGCGAGGCTGGCCCAGGGCCTGGCAGAAGCCTTGGGAAGGCGGGGGCGGGCTTTGTGGCCTTCTACGGGTCCAGGGGCAGGCGATCCTGCCCCAGGGCCCGACAGAAGGCTCCCTGGGCGAGGGGAAGCCAGCTGGAGGACTTACCGCTGGGGAAGGCTTCTTCCTCTGAGTGGTGACTCCCCGGCCGGCCCAGGCGAGGCTGGGCCAAGCAGCCAATGGAGAGCTGCGCTTTGCGCAGCTCCCCATTGGCTGCTTGGCCCTTGAGTGATACTCGGAGGGCTTCGCGGCTCCTGATTGGGCCCTCCGAGTTTTTTTCCCAGACAGAGCCCGCCCTATCTCCTCCCCTTTAGCCCTTACTCTTTTATTTAATCCGCTCCACAGGAGCGGTTAAAAATGCTGTAATCCTATCTAGAATGCCAACCAGAATGAGAAGAGCCCTAAAATGTCTAGCTCAGTAATGCAATAAAGAACAAGTAATAATAAACCAAAAGACCAAAATAATGGCCTTCAGAAAACATAACAGCCAGAGGTTTCAATAGTTTCAAAAGTTCAAGTACTTAGTGGCAATCTTCCAAGCCTCAGTTGCCAGGATGGCCCACTGTGCCTATGTTGCAGAACAATGTGGAAAATCAGCTTTCGATATAATAAAGTTCCTCTGTACTAGAGGAGGGCACTCTCTCCCTGCAGCACCTAAATTATTCCAGGCAAAATCCTTAGTACAATTGCTATATGGGACCCATCTTGGATCTCCTGAAGGCTGCCTGATACCTTTGGAGCAAGTTCAGTCCAAGTACCTGAGAGCTGTTCTTCAAACACCAAGATATGTCTCGAATGCCATGATACAACTCAAGACTGGCATGTTAAGAGTCAAGGCAAGAGTCTGTCTTTTGGGGGGGGGGCTAATCTTAACACCGCCCGTGGCGCCACGGGCGCCACGGACTAAATAAAAGGGTAAGGGGTTCTGGGGCAGGATGTGTCTGGGATGAGGAAGGGTCCAGATTGGACCCTTCCTCCGGACAATCGGAGGGACCAATCGGCAGGCGCCTGCCGCCCGAGGGAGCCCCCGGCAGTCGCGCGGAGCGGCCCTGCCCAGCGGCTCTGCGCGACTGCCGGGGGCTCCCTTGCCTAGCGCCCGCTGTATTTATTTTACAGCGGGCTTGATCACTAGTCAAATATATCTCAGAGCCAAGGGCTTCTTCCTTTGATTCTTCAAGACCCTTTTAAATCTAGCTGGCTTAAAGCTACCAAGGCTAAACTTGGGCTTTTCCTCAAGTGACTTAGACTGGGTGACGATCAGAAAAAGCAAATCCTCAGGCAAAAAATAGAAGATACTGGAAGACAAATGGACCTAGCAAATGCTCCAGCTTTTCTGGAGCATTGCATTTACATTAAAATCAGCTACCTATCACTCAGCAATTTATATCAATAAATATAGAAGAGCCTTTTCACAAGCAAGATGCTCAGCCATACTTACAGCACTTCTGAAGGGCAGATATAAAAAAAACTCTAACCTCAGAGAGATTGTGCACCTTCTCAGTAAGGGAGGTGAAAACAATGGAACGCAGCATCTTCCACTGCATTTTGTGTTCCACTGCCCACAGCAAGTTTATCCGACCCCTTTTGGACAGGAAGCCATATCAATCAGAAGCCGATTGGTCCAAAGTATAAAATATCTCAAGATAGCCAAATTTTGTACCCATGTGATTCAAGCCCACCAGAAAAATAAACACAACTACCATCGCCATGTCCTTTCAGCTAATTTTATTGAAAAATTTGATTTGTATATTGCCTAAATGTTTTATCTGCATTTTGGTCTGTGACTGTATAAATAAACTTGACTTCATAGGTTATGTACAATAAATGTTAGAATCATAGAGTTGGAAGGGGCCATACAGGCCATCTAATCCAACCCCCTTCTCAACGCAGGATCAGCCCAAAGCATCCTAAAGCATCCAAGAAAAGTGTGTACCAACCTTTGCTTGAAGACTGCCAGTGAGGGGGAGCTCACCACCTCCTTAGGCAGCCTATTCCACTGCTGAACTACTCTGACTGTGAAAATTTTTTTCCTGATATCTAGCCTAAATCGTTGTACTTGAAGTTTAAGCCCATTACTGCGTGTCCTCTCCTCTGCAGCCAACAGAAACAGCATCCTGCCCTCCTCCATGTGACAACCTTTCAAATACTTAGAGGGCTATCATGTCCCCTCTCAACCTCCTTTTCTCCAGGCTGAACATTCCCAAGTCCCTCAACCTATCTTCATAGGGCTTGGTCCCTTGGCCCCAGATCATCCTCGTCGCTCTCCTCTGTACCCTTTCAATTTTATCTACGTCCTTCTTGAAGTGAGGCCTCCAGAACTGCACACAGTACTCCAGGTGTGGTCTGACCAGTGCTGTATACAATGGGACTATGACATCTTGTGATTTTGATGTGATGCTAATGTTAATTTCATTTGTATGTTTATATTTTGTAGACACCTAAGCACTTGGTTCCTAACTACCGGTGGGTTAGATTTGATGTTTTTAGCAACACTATCCCCTTTTTGGTTTTCTTGAACTCATCACTCTGGCCTGGAGATTGGCTATAATAGTGGAATATCTGCAGCCATCATCTGTAGGTGATCTGTTGGACCAGAAATTACTGTGCCAAGAAGCCCTATATAATAAATCCATATGCAATCAAATATTTTCACAAAAATACTGTATTCAATTGCTTAGAACAGTAACAATGCACAAAAAGTTAGCCAAATATATTTCTGTCTTGTTTCAGATGTCATACACTGCTGCCCACATAGATCCAGTAAACCTTCCAGACCAGGGTTTCAGACAGGGTTTCTTGATGACCCTGGAAAGGTTTTCTGAATGGGTAGAAGTTAATTAATTTTTAATATATTTTTAAAATTTATTAAATATTTATCAGGTGATGTAACCATATATGGTCATGTTGATCTCCCCCACCCCCCACTCCCAAAATGGCCAATTATGGGCCTGGAGGGGGTGGGAAGGGGAGGGGCCCCGGGTGGGCATGTCCACAGCTCTGCTTACCAACCATATTCTGCACCATGGTGCTACTTCTGGTGTTTCTTGAAGCCAGAATAATGTTTTAGAGGTTTCTCAATGGTAAAAAAAAGTTGAGAAAGGATGTCCTAGACACATAGGAATGACCTGGGGTAGAATTTGCATGGATATTCTTTTGAGCTGAAAAAAGACAAGGGTGAAAAAATCTTCTAGGGCACTTGTCATTTGTGAGGTACCTATTTAGACATCCCTCCATTTAGTTTCTTGAGACCGCTGAAGAAGCCGGAGTCTAGCAAAATGGAGGCTGTGTGGACAGCTGTGTGACATCTGAAACAAGATATATTAAAAATAATTCTGTAACTTTATGTGCATTGTTAGTAAAAATTCTAAAAAATTGAATACAATATTTTTGCACAAATTTTGATTGTCATACAGGGCTTCTTTGCAGTGATTTCTGGTTCTTTGTTTTTATCTCCACGCACTGTGCAGTCCTGTGGTCTTTTGTTTTCATCTGGAGGCTGGCCACTTATGTTGAGGATGCTTAGGCTGATTGTCCTAGGAAAATTCAGCATTCATGCTAAGGGGTAAGATTCTCAGGAGTGAGATTTTCATGGCCTCTGTGACTACCATGGGCTCAGGTAATAAGTGGTCCGATGCATTGGGCATGTTATACTCTTGATCTGGTATTTTGTTCTGAGCAAGATTAAGGTGATCCAACGGTGGAGGGGTTGATGACGGTTCCTTTGTTGTGGATAGTTCACGACCCCCAGGTTGAGAACCGCTGGTTTACAGGGATATTAGATCACTGCAGGGGTGGGGGGGAATCTATTATGATTAACCTAACTCTGGAGCCAGATGGAGCCAGAGGGGTTTCTGATAGCAGGGTATATTAACCAACTCTTCTAATTTTTCTCTAAGCACAATTCAAGGTGCTGGTCTTGATCTTCAAAGGCCAATATGATTTGGGACCAACACACCTGAGGAACTGCGTAATCCCTTATGAAGCTGCCCAACCATTATGGTCATCTTTGGGTGCCCCCATCTTCTACAATTAGGAGGGAGGCAAACTTTCAAGGCCATGGGACCATAAGCTCTAGAACTCTGCCTGGAGAATTTCATCTCTCTCCTTCTGTTATCACCATTTGTCAACTTTTCTGTTGTATAGTGGGTTCGATAGGGAATAAGCGAGGTGCAGCTCTTTATTATTTCCTATAGTGATTCCAGGTTGAAGGTAACCACGCTGACTGGGGACTTGCCTGAACAAGCCCCCAATATAGACACATGGGCAGAGGTGGACACGCCCTTGGCTGAGCCTTGATTGGATTAGCAGAGCCTGATTGATTTAAACTCATTGAACCCCACGGTTGGGAACCTGGCAGCTCATTGGCTGTCCAAGGCTCAAGTTCATTGGGTCCTGTGGTTGTCCTTCGGGGCTGCTTGGATCCTGCTCCAGACCCCAAGCTCAGTCCTCGATTGCCTTGCATACACAAGAGTTTCATTTGGTATCCCTCGATGATTCTTTATTTCTAACCAGTGCTTTATTTTGTGTGTGTTTTAACTGTTTTAAATGTATTTTAATCCAGTTTTTAAACTTCTTTCCAGAAGGGGCTTTTATTCTAATGATTTTATATTTTATCACATATGTTTTCGATTGTGAGCTGCCTCAGCACCCCTTCTGAGGGCAGAAGTGGCCTTTTTAAAGTCAAATAAGTTGAATCACCAAAAACTGACCTTAATTAAAATTAAATTTAAATTAAATTAAAATGCCATTCTTTCTTGCCAGATAAAGTTAATAACCCTGAAGTTCATACCATTTTGCCATTCTCCACCATTCTTACGGCTTCACTTTTGTGTCTCATTCAAAGTTATCATGCCCAAAGATAAGGATCCAATATACAGACCACAGACATGTTCCAGTTCTTAGGGAAAATTTATCAGGTAGGCTAGAAACAGGCAAACTGTAGCCCTCCACAGGCAAGGAATAAAGATGTTGTTTGCTGGGCTACCCACTTTAACATTGCGTGGCAGTACCATTTGCCTGCTGTTCTCTTTTAATCAAGGGCCCACGGGGCTAAATGGGCAGGTGGCTGCCTCCCATCCCATCTTGGCCCTGTCTCTCCCTCCCTCTGCAGAGCATTCTCCCCTTTTTTGTTGCCTCCAACATGACTGACAAGATAATCAAATACTTCAAAACACCAGCCAAGAGCTTTGCACGGCAGGCCTTGAACACTGTGGGGCTCACCAGCCGGACCAACGGCTGTCTCCACCATTGGATCCAGGTAAGTTCAAAGGGGGGGGAGGTTCACACATGTGGCTCCACGTATCATATTAGTATATTGATCACATCACTATAGCTGAGGGGTGGCCAAATTGTGGCTCTCCAGATGTCCATGGACTGCAATTCCTATGAGCCCTCGCTGGCAGGGTGTGCTGCCCTACCCCGCTCCTCATTAAGTGCTGCTGCTGATCGGCTTCTAAACGCCTGCAACTGGGGCTTCAAGCATCACCTGGGCTCCCTCTAGATCAGGGGTGGGCAAACTGTGACCCTGCAGATGTCCATGGACTACAATTCCCATGAGCCTCTACCAGCATTTGCAAGTGGAGCAAGAGCATTTGCTGGCAGGGGCTCATGGGAAGTGTAGTCCATGAACATCTGCAGGACCACAGTTTGCCCACCCCTGATCTAGATTGACAGCGCACTTGGAGTCTCTGCCCGTCTTCGGCTCTTCTGCGCTCTGGCGAGCTATCTGGGCTGTGCTGGCTCGCTGGCATGGTCGGGGTTGGGTAGCTGTAAGTCCTTTTGGCCAAGTCCCGGTTTCCCCCCCTCCCCTTGGACCTTAGATTGTACCGATCTCCCCCCCTGTCCGTCATTGCTTGGCCCTTTCCTCTCTGTCTCGTTCTGACAGATGTGGAAGCGGCAGGGCCAGCTGCGCAAGTGCACTCAGGTCCTCGTGTTGTGGTGAAAACATGGAGGCTGGAGATGGGGGCGGATCCAAAAGTGGGGTGGCATGTCACAGGGCTCATGGGAACTGTAGTCTGGAGAGCCACCGCTTGCCCACCCCTGCTCCATGACATTAGTTGCAACTGAAGTCCCTCCCTTTCCCAAACCCTCCCTTCCCCAGGATCCACCCCCGAATTTGCAGGAATTTGGCAACCCAGATTGGGCAACCCTGGGTCAAGCCTCTCAGGAGGAGTCTAGGAATTTATGGATGGTTGCTTGCTTTTTTTTCCAGCTTCAATTACTAAATCTGCTGTTTCCAGAGTGGCTACATTACTCACCTGTCGGGAATAATCTCATCCAGTTGATGTGGAGAAACATTACAAAGACCAGCAAGTAGCCAGGGTCCTTGAAGAGGCAGCCAGTCTTGAGCTTAAGGGGAAGCAGAAAGGCCAGAGCACAGAGACCGGCTAGACCACATCCCGAAAACTCATCCTAGATAAGAATAATGTCACTGTATTCACCAAGTCTTGCTTTCCGACTTCGCTGCAGTCCGGCCCGGATTTCTCGTTCACCTGCAGCTTGCTTTTTGGAGAAGCGATTATGATTGTTTTCCCCTGAGAGCACACTGACTCTTCTCATGTTTCAAAGGCAAGCTGTAGCCTGCCCTTATATCTTCTCTTCCTTGAATTCTGCTCCATTTGAAGCTTGAGGGGAGTTCTGTGCTGTTCCTATTTTAAATTTTGGTGAGAAAAGAAATTGAACTGCGGGTGGCTTAACTGTCTCGCATCCTCCCCGCCCACCCCACAAATCCCCCAGGGGAATGCAAGACACTGAAATCCACAGCATTGCCAAACATCCAAAGTATGGAATTGGGCATGTCTAAGGTGGCCAAATTTTCTCAGGGCTGAGCAGACTTTCTTGAAAGTAATTTCAACCCTGTGTGTTGCCTGGAGCAGAAGCCCTTGGCTTGCAGGGGAAGGAAACAGCCCAAGGTCCCACTCCCTGTGCCCCTGTGGGCCGAGCTGAACCATCATCATCATTTTGGGATTCATAACCTGCATGTAAAGCAGCCTTTCTCAACTTTTTTTCCATTCAGAAAGCCCTGAAATGTTCTTCAAGCTTTGGGAAACTCCAAAAGTGGTGCAATTGTGCGGAATATGGTTGGGAAGGCTAGCTGTGTACATGCACCCTTGGGCCCCTCCCCTTCCCGCCACCTCCAAGTCAATCAATGGCCATTTTGGGTATGGGAGGGCCATATATGGTCATGTCACCCAATAAACATTTTACAAAATTAAAAAATACCGTTTGGGGCTTCGGGGAGGGGGGGGGAGCCGGCCTTCTCTCGCCCCCGGGAGCGTCCTCGCTGCGGTGAGGCCGCTCCCAGGGCTGAGAGAAGACTGGCTCCTAGCACCCATTTTATTAAAAAATAAAATGGGCTTTATTTCTAGTAAAACAATATTTCTCCAATATTGCGTACATAAAATTGTAAACATGGACTACTGAGTTACAATAAGAGTAGAGAGCTGGGGGGTGAAATGGAGCCATTTGAATCCCTAATTTCTGCTGCCTGTGAAGAGCTGTGGCCAGCCGAAAGTAGGAGTTGAAATGCCTCCCAGGCATTCATTCCATCCCCAGATTCCTGCTGCCTGCAGGTTTTTCTAGTCAGCTGAATGCACAAGGTGAAATGCCTCCCAGTCACCCAGATGGACTGCTCTATGGTTAGATAGACTGCCTTGGGATTGGGACTGGAATGTCAACTGAATGATATATGAAATATACCTAGGTATATTTACCAGTTTTGGTGGAGATTCTTTGATCTGCATTCAGATCTTAATAGATGCAGAAGATACTGATACATTTTTAAGCCTGTGTGTGTGTCGGGGGGGGGGGGGGGAGATTGGATATATCTGAGTATAAATACCTACAACCAACCACAGAGCTACAGAAGACCGAATATAATGCATTTTCACAGCATTTGAAAAAGGGTATTATAAAATTAGGACTTAGAACCACCTTACCCAGGAACACAAGATGTGACACCGGGCAGTATCTGGCAGGATCCCGCAGGTCCAGCAATGATTTCTTCAGAAGAGGCCGAACCACCACCACTCTGAGGAAATTCTCCCAAAGACAGGGAGAGGTTGACAGTCTCCCTCAGTGGATCACCTATCTGTCGGTAGCCTGACTTGAGCAGCCAAGACAACAGAGATCAAGGGGGCAAGTAGTCGACCTCACAGAGCCCAGCAATTTTTCCACGGCTCAATACCGAATCTATTGATTGATCGCTGTGACATTTCCTGGTCTTGGTAAACCCTAAGATCTTAGATTGCACATAATTAATCAACCAGCTTTCTAAGGAACAATAATGGAAGAAAGACTGGAAACCTCTTTGCAAACCAACTGGGTTCTAGACGAAATAACGGCATCATCCATGTGAAAGAGGAAATGGCCACATGTCTCAACCAGTTTCGGTGGGTGGCATCAAAGCCTGATGCTCAAACACATCAATATTGATCAAGTAAAGAAGTGAACATTCCTATGTACTCCCTCTTCCAAGTTAAATAAATTTGTTACATGCCTTTCATATCCACAGCTGAGCCTGCATATAGTTGCTGGATGAGTCCTAGGAATCTTTTGTCCACTGCAATTCAACTAAGTTCATTCCACATGGGAAAGGTATCAGCTGGGTATTAAAAACATTTTTTACTGCCTAGGGAGGTGGTGAGCTCCTCCTCACTGGTGGTCTTCAAGCAGTGGCTGGACAATCATTTACTCTGTATACTTTAGACCAGCCTTTTTCAACCTTTTGACTGTGGAGGAGCCCCAGAAGTGATGTCATCTGGCCACACCTCCCTGCTATACCCCCCCCCCCCAGAAGTGACATCACCACCCACATTAACAGGCAGGCTCAAGAGGGACTGACAGGAGGTGGTTTAAGGCAAGAGCCGGTGCATGAACCACAAGAGAACTCCCACTTAGGAGGGGGAACAATGGAAGTGGTTGGTTCTCTAGCTTGTGTCCGAGCCCGTTAAAGCAGGAGGAGAAAGCCACGGAACCCCTCCAGAGCTCCCGTGCACCTCTGGGGGTCCACAGACCCCTGGTTGAGAATTCCTGCTTTAGACTGACCCTCTACTGAGCAGGGAGTTGGACTAGATGGCCTGTATGGCCCCTTCAAACTCTGATTCTAAATTCCGACTGCCTAGGGAGGTGGTGAGCTCCCCCTTACTGGTGGCCTTAAAGCAGAGGCTGGCTGGACACTTATCAGGGACGCTTTAGATCAGTGGTTCCCAAACCTTTCCAGGCTTTTGTTCAAGCTCTGAGCTCCCAGGCCACATCCCTAGTGTATATGTGTCATTCCCCCCCACCCCTCATGATCACACACCCCTTCCCTGGTGTTAGGTTTACTGCAAATTCAAAACACACCATATTGCCATGTTTTAGTCTGGGGGGGAAATAAGTTCTTTGTAAAAATCATTTTTAAAAGTCACTTTGGGTCCTCACTGGGGAGAAAGACTGATAGGGAAAGAGAAAGGGAGAGAGACAGAAACCACCAATGGAAAACCCCATGGCCAGAAGGCTTTTGGGGAAGGGATGCCAACTCTGGGTTAAGAAAATCCTGGAGATTAAGAAATTAAGAACCCTGGGCTAAGAAATCCCCAGCCCACCTTCTCAAGCTGTCACTTTCTTCAGGAAGCTAAGCGGGATTGGCCCTGGTCAGTATTGAGATGGGAGGCCCCCAAGGAAGTCCAGGGTCTCCACTACCGAGAGGCAGGCAATGGCAAGCCATCTTGAAACGTCTCCCGCTAGGAAAAGGCAGCCATAGCAGGAAGAGTCAGACTGCTGCTCCTCTACTGCCACCAGGATCCTTCCACTGTCCCCCCCACGGGGGGTGAGCACTACGCACGTTGGGAACCCTTACTTTAGAGTGATTCTCTACTGAGTGCAGGGTTGGACCAGATGGCCTACCTGGCCCCTTCAAACTCCATATTCAGGCTTCCTAGGGAGGTGGGGAGCCTCTCTCCCTTTCAAGTAGCTGCTGGACAAACACTTGTTAAGGGTGCCTTAAGCTGATCCTGCATTGTGCAGGGGGTTGGACTAGATGGCCTCTAGACATGCCCTTCTCTGGTGACACTGGACAACACAGCCCCCCTCTACAAGCCCCAGGGGCTTCCCTCCCTCAAGATATGCTGGCCTGGAATCTGCATCCACCAAACGTAAGCCTTTAGGGACAACAATGCAAGTGCCGCATGACATGCATCTGGGCCAGAAATACAGCAAGAGCGGCTTTATGCAGTTCAAATCTCTCTTATTGAAAGAAGACAGGCCATGTCGTTACAAGAAACAGATCTTGGCTAGCGCCATATAGCTTGCCTCTGAGTCAACACCTAAGAAGTCCTGCTGCATGAGCTCTTGACTTCCGAGGAGAACATGGATCTCTTTCCTATCGTTCTTGGTTCGCCTAGGCATGCGAGGGCGGCAGCGCTATCTGGATATCGGGCAGCAGGTTGCAGCTGGTGATGATGTCGATCTTGTCGGCTACGGCTTGCAGGTCTTCCAGGACGAGTCGGATGCTGTGCGAGGTGTTGATGATGCCGTTTTGGGAGTCGCTGAGCTGCCCGGTGATGGCTCCGATCTCTCGGATGGCTGTCTGGTAGACCTGTCTGATGGTGCTGTTAACATCGTGGTACAGGCGGGCGTTGCTCTCAATCAGCTTCTGTTGCAGCAGGGTGCTGTAGCGGCCGCGGTGCCTGATGTGGAGGGCCGGCTTCTCCTCCACTGCCACGGGAGACCCCACCTCTTCATTCCGGTAGACGATCAGTGGAGGTAGGTCTGGGCTGAGTAAGCAGGGTTCTGGTTTTGGCCCGCCAGGGTTCACATCGTCCTCCTCATCTGTTTCAGAGGCCTCCCCTAGGACTTTCACCCCAGAAAGGCTGGGGACCAAGGCCAAGGGCACAGAGGACAGGTAAGCCTCTTCCTCTGAATCGGTCTCTGAGGCTTCCCCTTCAACCACAGCGTTGCTCCTTGAGGTGGCCATCTTTACATCACCTACAGAGGGCAAGAAAGACTGAGAATGAATATACGGTTGCACGATGTGAGCGTGCGGAGAAGATGTCTGGATCCTTTCAGATGAGAAACTCTTACATCTTAGAGCTGTTGCCCATCAGAAAACATATAGATAATGCCCTTGGGCTTGGGGGGGGGCGGAATGCATCCCATTGGTGAAGCCAAATCATTTAATCTTGTGTGTGCCCCCAAGAGGCCCAGATCCACACCAAGAATCAGAAAGCAGAGGGTTTATCCCTCACTTGATGTTATATCCCTGCAGTTCATCAGAACTTCCTTATTTATTAATGAAAATATTTATAACCCACCTTTCTTGGTGTCACAAGGTTGCTTATAATAATAGAAACATTTTCACGGTCAAGGTTTTGACTTTCAAGGCCATTCACAGTCTGGGCCCAGAGTATCTGAGGGACCATCTAACTCCCCATGCCCCTTGCAGGGCTCTTCACTCTGCAAATTCCAAGAAGTTGGTGATCCCTGGCTTGCATGACGTTCACTCGCCTCACCAAAGGCTAGGGCCTTTTGGTCCTGGCCCCTGCCTGGAGGATTCAGCTCTTGGAAAAGCTAAAGGCCTTGACATGGTTCAGCAGGGCGTGCAAGTCAGAGCTCTTCTGCCAGGCATTCAGCTGAGGCCAGGCTAGGAAGATGTTGAGCTCCTATTCCAAATGTTCCAATGTTTACATTTTACCCAGAAATATGGCAGGTGGGAGGACTAAGTGTGGGGGTGGTAGCTGTACTGAGTTTTAATTTTGGATATTATTTTTAACTTATTTTATATCTGTTACTAGCTTCAAAGCCCGTTCCTAAGAATGGGCTCTGAAAGGGACCCCTCCCCTGGACCCTGGCCAGGCAGCTTAAGGTGGCTTTGGGCTGCAGCTCACAGCCGGATCAAGTGGGGTGGGCAAGGGCTGGCCAGCTCGTTAGCAGGGCCATGACAGAGCTCCTTAGCAGACAGTCAGCAGGCTGGGAGGCCCTCATGAACAGGCCCAGCCTAGCAGGCCAGTAGGCCCTCGTTAGCAAGCCCTCCACCACTATCCTTTGTCCAGGGCCCTCTCCCCATACCTGCTGCTGGCTCCAGGCACTGGGGCATCTGAGAGCAAAGAGGCTAGAGTCCAGGGTGGGAGGGCAGGAGCCAAAGGGACAGGGCCAAACAGGACAAAGCTGGCTGTACCCTGATTGGCCCTATTCCAACTTGGACAGCTGGACACATCCCACCCCTAGGCTGTTTCAGAAATATATAGAGGAACAACAATGGATAAGGATTAGCCACCTTGAGTTGGCTGGACCAGGAGCAGTGGCCTATAAATCTAATAAACAAACAAAAATAACACAACAAAGCTCAAACTCCCTCAAAAGCCTTACAGCACTTCCTGAAGGAAACGAGGGCTCACCTCTTCAGGTAGACCATTCCACAGAGATGGAACCAGGACAGAAAAGGCCAGGGCTCTGGCTGAGGCCAGAAAAGTGGGATAGCCAACAGATGGCCACAGCTAACACCCAGGATACTCCTAAGTTTGTGGCTATATATAATGGCAAGGAGTTCTTTTGGCTCACTGTGCATCAAGGTGGATGAGTTTTAAATTCACTGGCAGTCTTCAAGCAAATGTTGGATACACACTTTTCTTGGATGCTTTAGGATGCTTAGGGCTGATCCTGTGTTGAGCAGGGGGTTGGACTAGATGGCCTGTATGGCCCCTTCCAACTCTATGATTCTATGATTCTAAATCAAATTACTAGTCAGTTAAACTCAATTTAAACCATTGTTTTTTCTACATTAAGACTCATTCTTGCTGGCCTTAATATTTACAAGCCAGAAGGTCTTATTTTAGCATAATAACCTTTCAGGTTCATTTTAGTTATATCAGAAAATTAATTATTAGTTATTTACCACTTGAAATAGATAATTATAAAATCATTATAAGGTGAACTATCTCTCGTTTTCTAGGTTAATTGTTCATATTTGGACAACTTTTCTGTTGTACATTTCTGGTAGGAGAAAAATAATCATTAACAATAACCATCTAAATTGTTCTTATTTAACTAAACCAGCCTTTCTCAGTTTTTTTACCATTGAGAAATCCCTGAAACATTCTTCAGGCTTCGAGAAACCCCCCCAAGGCCCATTATGCACGGCCGCCGAAACGGCGATTTCGGGTCACATGGAAAACGTGGAGGGGGAAGACGCGACACATACCGGTTATGTATGGGGCGGGGCGCGACGGCGGCAAAACCCAGAGTAACCGATTATGCACGCGGCGATCCAGGCGCCGCTTCTGGTTGCGCCCCGGTCACCCGGAAGCTGCCCTTTCTTCCGCGTTTCACTGACGCAGCTTTTTCGGCGGCATGCACCGAAGCTGCGGCCGGTTGCAGCCGGCTCCGTGCGTTATCGGTGATTTTAGTCGCCGCCATTCCACCCCGAATGTGCGCTAAAACCCCCGTGCATAATGGGTCCAAGTGGCGCAATGGTGCAGAATAGGGTTGGGAAGCAGAGCTGTGGAGACACCCAGACAGGGCTCCTCCCCTTTCCACTTTCTCCAGGCCCATCATTGGCCATTTTGGGAGTTTGGAGCAGGTTGACATGGTCATATCTCCTGATAAACATTTTGTCAGGAATCAGGCTGAGCCCAGCCTGTGGAGTCCCAAGTGAAAGCACATCCGAAATCCAACAGTCGGTTGCAAATTTCCAAGAAGAGCTTTATTAGGCAAAGTCCACAGAAAGCTAAAGTAGGCCAAGATCTTCCTAAGCAAAGATCTTGATAATAACAAAGTACAAAAGAACAAACCAGGCAGTTATAGTGCTCACCAAATAAGGCAGGGGGGACGGGATGCATTTGGCGGGAAAGCGGGGAAGAAGCAGAGGGGGGTTGGTTCCCAGGCCACCAGATGGCCCGGAATCTTATCACGCAGTTGACACTTTGTTGAGACTCAAAGCTGTCTCCGCAAGGACACTTACAGTAAGATTGATACGTTCGCATGGAGTCCCTCCCGCTGGGAAAGGAAGGGAGGCAGAAGCATTGCCGACAGGTTTATCGCTTTATGGCCTTGGCCAGGGCCGGCTGGTGAGAGACCAAAAGGTATGTGGGAAGGCGAAACTTAGCTGGCACTGGGAATGTAGGGGCAGTCTTGGAGGCCAGAGAGATTTATAGAGTTACGACGGCTGGGCTTGCTAGGGCCCAGGAAATGAAAAGGTCATGAATCGGGGTTCACGACACTCGGCTCCCCTTAAGGCCTCCCCTTCTCCCTTGGTTCGGATCGGAACAAGCGGACCAAGATCACTGCTAAACATTGAACGGTTAAGAAAGACATATATATAGCGACCAAGTTGAAAATCCATTCAAAAATCACCATCCTGCGGGAGAGCCGACCCAGTTCTGACACCCTCCCACATTTAAGACTAACTTACCCTTATATTCATTTCCCAGGCCATCTCTGGGACCAAAGCTAAGAACATACAATATCTAGGACGACAATTAGAAATGTACAATACTAGAGAACACATGTAGATAAGCAGTCAGAGTGACAACATCCTTAGGAGCTAAAACCCAGTTTACACTGCAATAAGGAACATCAAATATAACAGTTAGAGCATTATAAAAGGGTTACACATGTCTTCTGGGGGGCTGGGGTACAGGATATTAGGTGCACACCCCAACAGTCAGGTCATCATCCAAACGGGGGCCGCGGAGGGCCCAATCGGGTCTCAGTTAAAAGTTCCCAGGTCAAGTTCCGAAGCTCTGCCAGCCCCACCCCCGCCAGAGCAGGGATTTCCCCCAAAGGCCTCGCAGCCACGCAGAGTCAGAGTCAGAGTTCGGTACCCCCACCAGGTCTAGAGCATATTACTTGCCAAAGAAGAATCCCAGGGGGAAAAGGGTTTCACCCGCGAGCAAAAGGCCAACGCCAGACCGCAACCTAAGCCCTCCCCCCACTTCACTGGAACAGAAAAGCACAATGAAAACTGGGGAGGAGCAAGCATGCGGGGCAAAGCCAAGGTTCTCCTCGGGAGCAAGGTGCTGCCTGGGCGAGGGACCGCGCAGGGCGGCTTGTCTGCTCCTCTCCTTCTCCAGTGGCCAAGTCAAACTCGAGGGTCGGGGTTTTGCAGGCAACCCCCCCACCGGGCTCGGTTGGTCATCAGCTGGAATGCTCACTTGTTTGGGCGGCCCCCCTTGGCTTGTCTCCCAGCTTCCGGAGGGAGCACAGGCTGGACCTTGCAATGAGTGGTGGGGTTTTTGGGGCCTATAAGACCCTGGCTCGCGGGCTTTCTCAGGTCACCCGCAAATAGTTCCTTTTTAATCCAACCAGTACTTTCTCCAAGTGTCTCCAACTGGGGGGGCAGGTTCGTAATTGGGGCACTTCTCCTTTCAGCCGCGCTCAGGGCCCGGGGTGGCGGGGGAATCCCTCCTGGGTGGGCTGAGTCGCCCCGAAGCCGTGGCTGGAGGCACACCCCCCCTGGTTGAATGCCTAGTTCTCCGCCACCGATGCTGGCGGGCGCGACGAGGGCTCGGTCCCCTTCCCTCTTTGTTCCAGGGGTACGGGCTTTCCCCGACACACTCCCAGCAGGTAAAGTCAGCTGGTGAGTTGTGGGTCTGTCAGGCGGAATTGCAGCGGCATTTGCCCAGTCCTCGTCTTGTGTCTCTAAGTTGCATTCAGGTGACCTGGGGCAGAGGCCCCCGTAGGTTCTGTTTTCAGGTCCTCCCCTCCGGATAGACAAGTCCCAATCCGGGAGGTACGACCCTCCGGTCCTACCTTGTGTCCAGGGCCTCTCTAGGTTTGCTGGTCGCCCCCAACCCCCAATCCCAGTCATTAGGCCCAGTCTCAGGGCTGGGGAAGAGGCGGCCCACAGGATCCTGTGGATGGTGGGCAGTTTCCTAACTCCTCCCATCGCCACAGCGACCTGTCCGGAGGACGGGGCTATTCCACTGGGGCCCACCTCGGTCGGGACGTGAGGGGCTGAGGGACCACTCACCGATTCCGTGGAGCTGGGGGGGTTCACCGGGCGGCTCGCAGGTCTCTCCTTCGAGGCTCCTCCGTTTCCTGAGTCCTTCCTGTCATTCCGAGTCAAAGCCCAGTGGTTCGCCCCCTTCGTGCCTGGGTCGTGCAATGCGATGCCAGTTTCAAAGGTGGGGGCGATTTTTGTTGGCCGCCCCGTCTCGGCGACGGAGCCCGGGAGCTTTGGGGTCGGAGCGGGTGGTGCCACGGGCAGTGCTACGGGGACACCCGGGGCAGCGTGGACTGTCTTCTCCCCTCCTGGCTTTGGCTCCGGGGGGCCCGATTCTTCGGATTCTGCGGCCCGAGTCCCCTTCTCACTGAGTGCCCCCAACAGCCTCGGGGTTAACTTCTCCGGGTGATTGGAGTTACTGCGATCTGGCAAGGGGGGCGTTGGGGCGCCCCCACTCCCCTTTTCGGGATTTTCGGAGGCTGTCCCTTCCGCTCCACTCCTCCACACCTTCCCCAAGCCTTTCCCTGGGGCTGGGGAGGGATCCGCTACAGTTCTTACTTCCCCAGGGAGCCCCCGGTTGGGGCTCACTCCCCTGGGCAGCGTCTTTAAAGACCCCTCTGGGCAACTGGAAGTAACTGGCTTGGGGTGAGGGGAGCAGGCACTCACCAGTTCCGTGTTGACGGGGGTCACAGGGGAATTTGGGTTAATTTCCCCGGCTTGCCTTCCTGCCATTTCGCTCCACTGTGCTTGCCGGCGGCCCTCCTGTGTGTCCCCTTTCTCTGGGCCGAAGATAGCTTTGTGCACCTCTCTCCTGCCGTCCAGGCTCTCATCTCCGCTGTCCTCAGCGCCGTAGTAGGGGGAAACATCCTCCCCCTCTTCCTCGGGGTAGCTCTCGTCGCTCTGGGCTTACAGGCTCTCTTCCCATTTGACCCATTTCTCTGGGCCGAAGATAGCTCTGTACACCTCTCTCCCGCCGTCCAGGCTCTCGTCTCCGCTGTCCTCAGCGCCGTAGTGGGGGGAAACATCCTCCTCCTCTTCCTCCGAGTAGCTCTCGTCGCTCTGGCCTCGCAGGCTCTCTTCCCATCTGACCCATTTCTCTGGGCCGAGGATAGCTCTGCAGACCTCTCTCCCGCCGTCCAGGCTCTCGTCTCCGCTGTCCTCAGCGCCGTAGTGGGGGGAAACATCCTCCTCCTCTTCCTCCGAGTAGCTCTCGTCGCTCTGGGCTCGCAGGTTCTCTTCCCATCTGTCCCATTTCTCTGGGCCGAGGATAGCTCTGCAGACCTCTCTCCCGCCGTCCAGGCTCTCGTCTCCGCTGTCCTCAGCGCCGTAGTGGGGGGAAACATCCTCCTCCTCTTCCTCCGAGTAGCTCTCGTCGCTCTGGCCTCGCAGGCTCTCTTCCCATCTGTCCCATTTCTCTGGGCCGAGGATAGCTCTGCAGACCTCTCTCCCGCCGTCCAGGCTCTCGTCTCCGCTGTCCTCAGCGCCGTAGTAGGGCGAAACATCCTCCTCCTCTCCCTCGGAGTAGCTCTCGTCGCTCTGGGCTCACAGGCTCTCTTCCCATCTGACCCATTTCTCTGGGCCGAGGATAGCTCTGCAGACCTCTCTCCCGCCGTCCAGGCTCTCATCTCCGCTGTCCTCAGCGCCGTAGTAGGGGGAAACATCCTCCCCCTCTTCCTCGGGGTAGCTCTCGTCGCTCTGGCCTCGCAGGCTCTCTTCCCATCTGACCCATTTCTCTGGGCCGAGGATAGCTCTGCAGACCTCTCTCCCGCCGTCCAGGCTCTCGTCTCCGCTGTCCTCAGCGCCGTAGTAGGGGGAAACATCCTCCTCCTCTCCCTCGGAGTAGCTCTCGTCGCTCTGGCCTCGCAGGCTCTCTTCCCATCTGACCCATTTCTCTGGGCCGAGGATAGCTCTGCAGACCTCTCTCCCGCCGTCCAGGCTCTCGTCTCCGCTGTCCTCAGCGCCGTAGTAGGGGGAAACATCCTCCCCCTCTTCCTCGGGGTAGCTCTCGTCGCTCTGGCCTCGCAGGCTCTCTTCCCATCTGACCCATTTCTCTGGGCCGAGGATAGCTCTGCAGACCTCTCTCCCGCCGTCCAGGCTCTCGTCTCCGCTGTCCTCAGCGCCGTAGTGGGGGGAAACATCCTCCTCCTCTTCCTCCGAGTAGCTCTCGTCGCTCTGGCCTCGCAGGCTCTCTTCCCATCTGACCCATTTCTCTGGGCCGAGGATAGCTCTGCAGACCTCTCTCCCGCCGTCCAGGCTCTCGTCTCCGCTGTCCTCAGCGCCGTAGTGGGGGGAAACATCCTCCTCCTCTTCCTCCGAGTAGCTCTCGTCGCTCTGGCCTCGCAGGATCTCTTCCCATCTGACCCATTTCTCTGGGCCGAAGATAGCTCTGCAGACCTCTCTCCCGCCGTCCAGGCTCTCGTCTCCGCTGTCCTCAGCGCCGTAGTGGGGGGAAACATCCTCCTCCTCTTCCTCCGAGTAGCTCTCGTCGCTCTGGGCTCGCAGGTTCTCTTCCCATCTGTCCCATTTCTCTGGGCCGAGGATAGCTCTGCAGACCTCTCTCCCGCCGTCCAGGCTCTCGTCTCCGCTGTCCTCAGCGCCGTAGTGGGGGGAAACATCCTCCTCCTCTTCCTCCGAGTAGCTCTCGTCGCTCTGGCCTCGCAGGCTCTCTTCCCATCTGACCCATTTCTCTGGGCCGAGGATAGCTCTGCAGACCTCTCTTCCGCCATCCAGGCTCTCGTCTCCTCTGTCCTGAGCGCCGTAGTGGGGGGAAACATCCTCCTCCTCTTCCTCCGAGTAGCTCTCGTCGCTCTGGCCTCGCAGGTTCTCTTCCCATCTGTCCCATTTCTCTGGGCCGAGGATAGCTCTGCAGACCTCTCTCCCGCCGTCCAGGCTCTCGTCTCCGCTGTCCTCAGCGCCGTAGTAGGGGGAAACATCCTCCTCCTCTCCCTCGGAGTAGCTCTCGTTGCTCTGGGCTCACAGGCTCTCTTCCCATCTGACCCATTTCTCTGGGCCGAAGATAGCTCTGCAGACCTCCCTCCCACCGTCCAGGCTCTCGTCTCCGCTGTCCTCAGCGCCGTAGTAGGGGGAAACATCCTCCTCCTCTCCCTCGGAGCAGCTCTCATCGCTCTCCGGGTATGTTGCCCGGCAGGTTCCCCCCCATTTGCCCGGTCCAAAGAGGGGCCAACGCACCCCTCCCGGATAGCCGAGGATCTCTTCATCATCATCATCACTCTCCTCAGGGCTAGGGATGCAGCTCCCTGCTTGGGGAGATGCCCCGGCGGCGGGCGGTCTTCTGGGTCTCCCTCCCCCGTGGTCGACGGCACTCGGGTCTGTCACCCCACCTGGTCTCCCGACAGAACACTCCTGCCTTGTCGGTGGGGCCGGGGCAGCGGCCGCTGCTGGCGTGGCGGGGCCGGAGTCTGTAGTCTGTTGCCACTCCCAGCGCCCCGGTGGTGCCTGAACGGCCCCGAAGTTCTGGTAATTCTGGGCTTCCCCTTTAAGCTGGGCAATCACCTTTCGCTGCTCTATCACGCAGTGGATCAGCTCCTCCAACTCCTCCGCTCTGACCGGGCGCTGGGGCCCCTCTTCGCGAAAGTCCATCCCGGTGAGGTCTAGTACTTCATCCTCCAGGTCCCAGGGTACCTGGAGGTCTGGCAGCTTCCTCAGGGGTAAAGGGGCAGGGGCCCCTACCGTGGCCATCTGTGCGCGCTGTGCCTCGGCCGGACCCGGTGGGTTGGGCCAGTCCCAGGGCGAGCTCCCCACTGGCAGGTGGGCTGGCAGGCCCCCAGCATCCTCGGGCCTGTGGGTGAACAGCCGAGCCGGTCCTGGCATTGCTGTTCGCGATCGTTCTAGGGGTGAGAGCATTCAGTCCTCAGCAGCCCCTTCGGCGCCCACTGCAGCATGGAGCCTTAGCCGCGGCAGGCCCGTCTGCGCACCCCCATCCGGCGGGTAAAGAAAAGAGTTTTCCCCCCGAGTCCTCTCCCGGAGCCACTGCCATGTTCAGGCGAGGCCATCGGTGCCAAGGTTGGGGAGGGAGGTGGATCACCGTTCGCTGTTGTCCCCCAGCTGGGGGCCGCTCAGTGAAGTCTGACCCTGAGTCCTCCGGTGGTGCCGCTGCCATGGGAGGCGAGGCTCTCCAGCGGATGGATTAACAGGGAGAAAGTGGTTATTATCAATTTGTCAGGAATCAGGCTGAGCCCAGCCTGTGGAGTCCCAAGTGAAAGCACATCTGAAATCCAACAGTCGGTTGCAAATTTCCAAGAAGAGCTTTATTAGGCAAAGTCCACAGAAAGCTAAAGTAGGCCAAGATCTTCCTAAGCAAAGATCTTGATAATAACAAAGTACAAAAGAACAAACCAGGCAGTTATAGTGCTCACCAAATAAGGGAGGGGGGACGGGATGCATTTGGCGGGAAAGCGGGGAAGAAGCAGAGGGGGGTTGGTTCCCAGGCCACCAGATGGCCCGGAATCTTATCACGCAGTTGACACTTTGTTGAGACTCAAAGCTGTCTCCGCAAGGACACTTACAGTAAGATTGATACGTTCGCATGGAGTCCCTCCCGCTGGGAAAGGAAGGGAGGCAGAAGCATTGCCGACAGGTTTATCGCTTTATGGCCTTGGCCAGGGCCGGCTGGTGAGAGACCAAAAGGTATGTGGGAAGGCGAAACTTAGCTGGCACTGGGAATGTAGGGGCAGTCTTGGAGGCCAGAGAGATTTATAGAGTTACGACGGCTGGGCTTGCTAGGGCCCAGGAAATGAAAAGGTCATGAATCGGGGTTCATGACACATTTAATATTAATTAACCCCCACCCATTCAGGAAATCCTTCCAAGGCTGTCAAGAAACATGAGGGTTTCACAAAACCCTGGGTGAGAAAGCCTTAACTAAACCAATAACAAACACTGTATAGTATAGATTCAAGTGGCTAGCTGTGTTGGTCTGAAGTAGCACAACAAAATTTGGCTTCTTTAAAACACAAAAAGATTTATTCAAGGTGTGAGCTTTCATGTACACACACACTTCCTCAGACAATGGAAAAGGGATCAGTACTCACAACTTGAATAAATCTTTATGAGACTCAAATTTTATTATATAGTATATGTATTCGTGTATTTACTTAAATATCCATGAGGATACATTCACAAAAATCGTAAGATTTCTGGAGTATTCTGCTCAAAATAATTCACTTTGTATTGCTTGCTGCTTCCTCCTCATACTTGTTAATATCTCCTCCTTACCCAGATGTATTCCACCGCAAAAAGGAGGCGGTTGTTAATATTATTTTAAAACCTAAATTTAAACTTATATTTGATGGAATTTTATTATATTATTCATGTAACTAATTTTGTATTGGTTGTTTAAATCTGATGTTACTCGCCTTGATTGGTTGTTTTAAATCTTATATTACCCAAAACTTCTTGAAACTTAACACTGAAGAGATAACAGGTTGATTCTGTGTGCATAGATTTGCAGAGAGCTGAGGTGTCTTGAGTATGCTTGTTTTATAACATTTTTCCTGTGAGGAGACCTGTTATCTCTGCAGACACAAATTCACAGTTTTGAGGATTGCAAAACCAGAAAGAAAAAATGTCTAAAATAATGCCCTCTGGGAGAGCATGACATTGTCAATGGATTAATGGCATTCATTTACCAAACATTTTGGACATTGCATGAAAATACAGCCACAAGCAACATAATTAAAAACTAATCCATATTCCATGATGAATAGCCTTTGGACTATAATGTATCTTAATCGAATATGATCTTTAAATAGATTTTCCTTTAAAAAAACATTCTATTAAAGATCCAATTAAAAATTTAAAACCCAGTTTAAACCACTGCCGACAACCTCTGAATGTTGGAAACAAAAGAATCCTGGCCACATGTAGCAAAACACAGATACCTCAGCTTGCAGACTTTACTGTTCTACAGCAAACAGGGCCGGACAGAAAAGGGATAGAGGAAACATCGACCATGATCAACGACTTGCTTCAGAGGACAACCACCCACAATCCCAAAGCTGAGCAGCTCTTCAAAACCTGCACCCTCCGAGCGGCGGCTGTCTAATTCCAAACAACAAGAGCATGCAGAGTGTGTGTGGGAAAGACAGTTCTCTCGGTCACCCCTCCTTCCAAGATCTTTCCCAACATGTTTCCCTCCCCCCCGCCCTGCGTCAGCAGAACAGCGATCATGCCTTTCTGCTAGTTTCTTAGTTTCTCCAGCCTATGCCCGATCTGGAAGCCAGCCCTGCTGATTTCGCTCACGTCCCAGCCAAAAGGGCCCAAGACTGCACAACCGGAATCCTCTTCTCCACCCGCCTCCCGTCCCCAAGCCTACCTGACCCACCTCCCTTCTCACGCTGCAGCGGCCAAACGAAGCATGCGCGCCGCCATCTTGGCCGATCACATGACGCCTGCATGTCACGTGATCACAGAGTGCCCTCCCCTGCGGGATGACGGGAAGCCCGCGCATGCGTGAAGGGGCTCTGCGAGCGGCGAGGAATCTGTGGGTTGGGGAGTTTTGGTTGCCAACCTCCAGCCCAACACGCCAATCCAGAAATCGTCCTGTACGATAAAAATACCTTCGCCATCAGAACAGGGTTCTTTTGTTTTGCAAAACTATTATATCCAACTATTTCGAAATAATGCATGTCAATTTTACAAAATTTCTTGTTTCAGACGTTGTCCACACGAAGACCCCCGGTTGACACTTCGGTTCTGGAACAAAAAAACCCCAAATGCCAGCAGTTAGGACCTACAAAGGCTGCACGTCTGCCTCGCTTTTGAAATTATATTACTCATATTATGCACAATTTAAAAAAAAAATTGGAATTAAAAAATATGTCCAGCCTGATAGCCAAACGGCCCAATTATGGGTCTTTTGCCCACACCCAATGAATCACACTGAGAGAAAATCCTTTTTTATATTTTTACTCCAGAAGAAATAGAGACTAGGGTTGTGTCTGAATTGGCTGTTCCAGGCCTAGGCAGCCAGCAGGGGCCAGTGCGTAACTTGGCACACCCTCCTCGCTGGGGGATACTTGTGACAGCTCGGCAGACACAGAGATATCTCATCTGATAGGCTGCAGCCTCTGCTTCCCCCCACTCCAACCTCACACCTTTTATTCAGATGCATTCTGGTTCAGTTTAACTCCTATTGTGTAATGTAGTCCTGTTACCAAGACTGTGCAGTTTAAACATATGGTGAAGAAATATATGTAGTTTCAGGTGGTCTAAACAGAATAAAACGAAATTCAATAGGGACAAATGTAAAGTTCTGCATTTAGGTAGGGAAAACCAAATACACCAATATAGGATGGGGTAGACTTGTCTTGGCAGTAGCATGTGCGTAGACTATACATTGAACATGAGTCAGCAGTGTGACTTGGTGGCTAAAAAGGCAAATGGGGATCAGAGTATCGTGTCCAGATCACGGGAGGTGATGGTACCGCTTTACTCTGCTCTGTTTCAGCCTCACTTGGAGTACTGTGTTCAGTTTTGGGCACCCCAGTTGAAGAGGGATGTAGACAAACTGGAGCATGTCCAGAAGAGGGCAACAAAGATGGTGAGGGTTTTTGGAGACCAAGACATATGAAGAAAGGTTGGGGGAGCTTGGTCTGTTTAGCCTGGAGAGGAGACGACTGAGAGGGGATCTGATAACCATCTTCAAGTATTTAAAAGGCTGCCATATGGAGGATGGAGCAGAGTTGTTCTCTGTTGCCCTGGATGGACCGACCAGAATGAATGGGATGAAATTAATGCAAAAGAAAGTCCATCTAAGCATCCAGAAGAAGTTCCTGACAGTTAGAGCGGTTTCTCAGTGGAACAGGCTTCCTCGGGAGGTGGTGGGTTATCCATCTTTGAAAATTTTTAAACAGAGGCTGGATAGCCCTCTGACGGAGAGGCTGATTCTGTGAAGGTTTAAGGGGGTGGCAGGTGACAGTGGATGAGCGAGACGGTTGTGAGTGTCCTGCATAGTCAGGGGGTTGGACTAGATGACCCATGAGGTCCCTTCCAACTGATTCTATGATTCTAGGTGAGAATTTCATCACTGTTGTCTTCCTCATTTTGAATTTGCAGGGAGAAATTTCTATGGCATTTAAAATGTAGATTGTTTAATAATATGGAAATAGAAACTTATTTATGAAGTTGTTGAGTTCAGCATGAATAATCAGAGGCCTTTTCTTTAGTCACAGAGTTTCACTTCTTCTTCCGTAAATGCTTGAGATGGAGTGAAAAAACACGAAAACCCAGCAATTCCCCCCTCCCCGGTAATTTTGAAACTCTGGTTTTATATTTCCTTCCTCTAAAATACCAAAGATTTCCCGCATACACATCGTTTGTGCTGTATTTTGGGGCCCCTTGAGAAATAGCAGGAATGATATGAGGTCTGATTTAATGAGCACGTCAAGATTCTGAACCTATATCCAGGGCTGCCAGCCTCTTGCTGGGGCCACAATAACCACAGATCTCCGGTCTACAGAGATCAGACCCCCCAGAGAAAATGCCTGCTTTGGCATTGCATCCTGCTCAGGTCCCTCCCCAAATCCCACCCTCTCTAGGCTTCGCTCCCAAATCTCCAGGAATTTCCCAACCCAAGGAAAAAATGGGGAATCATCTCCACATGTATTCCGATCATGGCTACAGATTCCCCTGCATTGTTGCTATTTGTCGGCTCTCATTTGGAAAACGTATGGAGGTTTTTGTGTGTGTGTGTGTGTGTGGTGGGGGGACGCAGCAAAGAGCGGGTGTGGTTCGTAGAGGAGGGGAACTTGGCAGGGTAGAATCCACCTTCCCAAGCAGCCAAGTGACCTTTGCTTGGAGGTCTACAACCAGGGAGGCACCAATAAACAAAAACTGGGATATACAGTAAATGGAAAATACTAGGAAAAAAGAGGGGGCTGTGTAATCATGATTCTGAAACTACAGTAAATAATACCTCCAAAACTGCAAAATAGTCATAGCCATTTAGAAAGTATCATAAAGGCAATCATAAGTAATGACCAAGCATTACTGTAAATTTGTGTACAATAAACAAGTGTAATACAAAAAGTAGATCAGACAACACATCAACAGGTTAGTTCCAATTGAAGTCCAAACGAGGATCTGGTAGTTCCCCATTTTTCAGGGTAGTTTCTACAGTGGACCTAAATGATTGAGGTGAAACAATGTAATAATACAAAGTCTCAAAAAATTGCAATTTATAATTTTAAAATAGTCATGTGCATAAATTTTATTCTTACCCAACTGAAATAACAGTCAGAGTAGTTCAGCAGTGGAATAGGCTGCCTAAGGAGGTGGTGAGCTCCCCCTCACTGGCAGTCTTCAAGCAAAAGTTGGATACACACTTTTCTTGGATGCTTTAGGATGCTTTGGGCAGATCCTACGTTGAGCAGGGGGTTGGACTATATGGCCTGAATGGTCCCTTCCAACTCTATGATTCAATGATTCTATGATTCTAATATTATCCAGTTCTTCAAGGAAATAAATAACGACTTAGAAGAATTCTTCAAAAAATGAACTAATTCTATAATGAAAAATAACTTGATTAGAACGATGTATTTGTTATAAGAGTTGTATAAAACAAAACATAATGGTACTTACTCTTACATCAATGGTACATTTCAAGATGCTCCTAGCCTGCTTAATGATCCATGGAAGGAATAAATTACAATTCCATAGTATATCCTTATCTGTGAATGATTTTATGTTATGTTTCTACTTGCTAATCAAGGTTAATCAAGGATAGTAATTAAGGTTGCTAATCAAGATTAAATTAGCCATTTAAAGGGAAATTCCTAATTACCATTTGTAATAGCAACACCGTGGTGTTTGATCTTTATTATGTGTTTTTTATGTCGTTCTTTATTAGGAGTTAAGATTCTTCTTGTGAGTAGAGTGACTATGAGAAGTTATCTATTCCTGGGTATAAACACATACACACAAGCTTGGGTTTTATTGTTTAGCCCCTGATGGGTTTCTTGGCCTTTTACATATAATCTCCATGTTTACAATTTGTTTCTGCTCTTTTAGCTATTTTCCAGTATTTACCACGTTGGCAACCACATGGTGTGAGGAAATCCCTGTGCACAATAGGATGATGCTGTCTGAACGGTCATCAAGGACTGCAGAAAACCATTCCTTCCCCTCTGAACATATATCAACACGTGGGTGTGATTCACGCCCACTTAGCATACAACACATACTCTTGTAAATGGAATGCATAGTCCTTTGGCTTTCCCTTCTGTTGCAGTGGTCACTGGAGTCCTGGCGGAAACTGGAAAGGCATATGCTTATGAAGAGAGTCAACTGGGCTGGGGGAGGAATCGTGAATGAGCCATATGATGGAGGAAAGAAGAAGAGTTGTTTCTTATGTGCCGCTTTTCTCCACCCGAAGGAGTCTCAAAGTGGCTTACATTTGCCTTCTCTTTCCTCTCCACACAACAGACACAACAGACACCCTGTGAGGGAGGGGAGGGTGAGTGAGATATTACTGAAGAAGGGTTGGTTCTAATATGCTGCTTTTCTCTACCCGAAGGAGGCTCAAAGCGGCTTACAGTCGCCTACCCTTTCCTCTCCCCACAACAGACACCCTGTGAGGTGGGTGAGGCTGAGAGAACCCTGATATCACTGCTCGCTCAGAACAGCTTTATCAGTGCTGTGGCGAGTCCAAGGTCACCCAGCTGGCTGCATGTGGAGGAGTTGTGGGGAATCAATCCCGGCTCGCCAGATTAGAAATCTGCGTGCCTAACCACTACACCAAGCTGGCTTTTGGCGTAGAACAGTGGTTCTCAGCCTAGGGGTCGCCTGGCCGCTTCTTCGGGGCCCCCAAGTTGGTTGGAGTTGTGGCAGCGGCCGGAGGCAGTAGCAAGCGATAGTGGCAACAAGCAGTGGCGGTGGGGCAGCAGTGGCAGGGCAGCGGTAGGCGGTGGCAGGTGGGGGTGGCGGGTGGGAGCAGCAGAGCCATTGCAATGACCATCTCTATGATGCCCGACTGTTGTGTACATGAGCATGTGCACATCTGTGCACGCACACGCTGCCCTGCACACGTGCAGGTGTTACTAATCTTGCAGGTGTTACTAATTGGGCCCCTTATCACCTTCAAAGCCACAGTAAGTAGAAGAAGAAGAGTTGGTTCTTATATGCCACTTTTCTCTACCTGAAGGAGGCTCAGAGTGGCTTACATTCGCCTTCCCTTTCCTCTCCCCACAACAGACACCCTGTGAGGTGGGTGAGGCTGAGAGAGCCCTGATATTCCTGCTCTGTCTGAACAGTTTCATCAGTGCCATGGGGAGCCCAAGATCACCCAGCTGGCTGCAGAATTCTGAACATAATGGAAAAATGGGCAAATGAGAACAAGATGCAATTTAATAAAGATAAGTGTAAAGTTCTGCATCTGGGTCAGAAAAATGAAAAGCATGCCTACTGGATGGGGAATACGCTTCTAGGTAACACTGTGTGTGAATGAGACCTTGGGGTACTTGTGGATTGTAAACTAAACATGAGCAGGCAGTCTGATGCAGCGGTAAAAAAGGCGAATGCCATTTTGGGCTGTATCAACAGGGGCATCACATCAAAATCACAAGATGTCATAGTCCCATTGTATACGGCACTGGTCAGACCACACCTGGAGTACTGTGTGCAGTTCTGGAGGCCTCACTTCAAGAAGGACGTCGATAAAATTGAAAGGGTACAGAGGAGAGCGACAAGGATGATCTGGGGCCAAGGGACCAAGCCCTATGAAGATAGGTTGAGGGACTTGGGAATGTTCAGCCTGGAGAAAAGGAGGTTGAGAGGGGACATGATAGCCCTCTAAGTATTTGAAAGGTTGTCACTTGGAGGAGGGCAGGATGCTGTTTCTGTTAGGCTAGATATCAGGAAAAAAAATTTCAGTCAGAGTAGTTCAGCAGTGGAATAGGCTGCCTAAGGAGGTGGTGAGCTCCCCCTCACTGGCAGTCTTCAAACAAAGGTTGGATACACACTTTTCTTGGATGCTTTAGGATGCTTAGGGCTAATCCTGCATTGAGCAGGGGGTTGGACTAGATGGCCTGTATGGCCCCTTCCAACTCTATCATTCTATGATTCTAATTGTCTCATTATGAGGACAATTATAATGGAGCTAAGAACTTGGAAGAGAGACTCGCTCGACCTCGGCAATGATCTCATTAGTTGCAAATGGTCAGCTGTGTAGAAAACGCTTCAGTTGTGCTGAGGTTCCTCCCTAAATCCTGTCCACTCGGGGCTCCACCCCCAAAAATATCAGTACATTCATTTTATTTAATATACTAATAGTAAAGCCCGTTGTGTGCTGAAATGCAATGGGTGCCAGCTAGTGGCTGGCTTGGTAGAAGTGCATGTTGTTTGTGTATGACAGTGTCCTGTTGTGGGTACGAGTGTTTGATCGTTACAGTCAGGACTCACTGTGGTCTTCTCTCGATTGCCACTGAGAAGTCTTTGTGGTAGAGCAATGTCTCATCAGAAGAATTCAGTTCCTGTGAGGATAGATTTTATGCTTTAGTTAGGTTGGGGTGAAGCGGTGATAGTTTTGTGGCAGGGGAACAGAAGAGAATGGTAGGGGAAGGGAAGTGGATTGAGGCTGTGGCTGTTCTTTGGAGGACTCAGTGTCCTGCTGTGTGAGTCTGAACTGATACTGCTCTTTGGCTCATTTCTCTTTGCTCACTGCCCTCCCCTGCAGGCATATTTCTTGCCCCTTTAGGACTAGCCAAGTGTAATTCTAATTCTGCACAAGCTGTCAGCAGCTGCAAACCCGACTGAGGGAATCGCATTTTTGTGACCTGGCTCATCTTAAAAGAGCCCCTCCGTTTCGGTGTCCTGTGTGCTCCGTGGCAGAGAGGGCACAGGGGGAGCACAGGGGGAGCATACGGGATCCAGCCGCAGTGGAAATGGACATTCCTCCTAGGGCTGCTCACGCTTGCTGTGGGCTTGATTCTGGAGTCCAAACAGGAGCTCTGAGCGTGCAACATTTTCTTGCTTACCCAGTGCCCTTTTCCCCGTTGGTTATTTTATTTAAAACCAAGTTCTGACACAGTTTCCCCTGTTTGCTAAGTAAGCAAAGTGTGAAGCGACAAAAAAAAGGGGGGGAGAGAAAAAACCCCAAACCTGCCAGTCACCTCAGTAGCGAGCAAAGGTGTGAAACGAAACCTCCATATGGCACCAGCAACGCTTTCGTCTTCCTGTTGTGCTCTGGAGTTCTGCCAACAGGTGTGAAGATGCCGAGAAATGATAAAGGAGATGAGGACAACTCTTGCCTTTGGTTTCTTCAGAGATGTTCCGTTTAGGGAGAAAGGCTGCCAGGGCTAAGGGACAGAGCAAATGCTTTGGATGAAGAAGAAGAAGAAGAAGAAGAAGAAGAAGAAGAAGAAGAAGAAGAAGAAGAAGAAGAAGAAGAAGAAGAAGAAGAAGAAGAAGAAGAAGAAAGAAAGAAAGAAAGAAGGAGGAGGAGGTGGAGAAGAGCTGTTTTTTTATACTGTGCTTTTCACTACCAGAAGGAGCCCCAAAGTGGCTGACAAACACCTTTCCCTTCCTCTCCTCACTACAGAAATCCTGCAAGGTAGGTGGGGCTGAGAGAACTCTGAGAGAACTGCTCCATGAGAACTGTGTCTAGCCCAAGGTCCACCTAGCTGGTTGCATGTAGAAGAGTGGGGAATCTAACCCATTTCTCCAAATTGGAGTCCGCAGCTCCTTAACCAATACACCATGCTGCCTCTCTCCCCTTGAGTCCCTGGAGATCGCCAGTCTACCCAGACAGTGCTGACCTTGAGAGACCAACAATCTGGTTTTGTATTCGAGTCTCTGGCACTGGCTCAGAAGGTCAGGAGAGACAGCACACCAGCTGCCAGGAATAAAACTTCCGCCAGTGCCAGTGAAACCAGAGAGGTCAAAAGTGCTGATGTGATTCACTGGTTGAAGCCCTGGGCTGCAGAGACCCAAGTTCAAATCCTGGCCAAAAGTGAAACCCAACACCAGAAAAAAACACGGGTCTCCAGCAGTCGGTGAATGGAGCACACAGCTGTGATTCGGATCGTGGACACAGGGAAATACAAAAGGGGATTGTGGTACGTGAAGCCACCTCCCTGTACTCTGTTTTTCTTCTTTTGCCATCGGGTCACAGTGGACTTATGGTGGCCCCAGGGGGTTCTTAAGGCAGGAGCTATCCAGGGGTGGTCTGCTTTAGTGGTCTCCCATTCAAATAAAAGCCAAGACGTACCCTCCTGAGCTTCCAAGAGCTGATGAGGCCAGGCTAGCAGGAGCCACCCACGTCAAAGCAAGCGACTTCGGGGTTGGATGGTGATTGCCTGCCTGTGTAGCAGCCCTGGACTTCCTCAGTGGGCTCCCATACAAGTAAGACCAGGGCTTCCCCTGCTTAGCTTCCGAGAGATGATGAAATGGGGCTAAGCGGGAGCATCCTAGTCAAGGCAGATGAATGGAGGTGGTCTGCCATTGCCTGCCTCTGTGCCTCTGCCATTGCCTGCCATCCAAACACTAGCCAGGGCTGATCTTGCTTAGCTTCTGAGAGCTGATGAGATCTAGGGTGGTGCGCTCCGGCACGGTTCGGCCGCTTCGGCGATCATCAAAGCCCGAGGTGGCCAGCAGCGCAAATGGCAAATGCCATTTTGGGCTGTATCAACAGAGGCATCACATCAAAATCACAAGATGTCATAGTCCCATTGTATACGGCACTGGTCAGACCACACCTGGAGTACTGTGTGCAGTTCTGGAGGCCTCACTTCAAGAAGGACGTAGATAAAATTGAAAGGGTACAGAGGAGAGCGACGAAGATGATCTGGGGCCAAGGGACCAAGCCCTATGAAGATAGGTTGAGGGACTTGGGAATGTTCAGCCTGGAGAAAAGGAGGTTGAGAGGGGACATGATAGCCCTCTTTAAGTATTTGAAAGGTTGTCACGTGGAGGAGGGCAGGATGCTGTTTCTGCTGGCTGCAGAGGAGAGGACACGCAGTAATGGGTTTAAACTTCAAGTACAACGATATAGGCTAGATATCAGGAAAAACATTTTCACAGTCAGAGTAGTTCAGCAGTGGAATAGGCTGCCTAAGGAGGTGGTGAGCTCCCCCTCACTGGCAGTCTTCAAGCAAAGGTTGGATACACACTTTTCTTGGATGCTTTAGGATGCTTAGGGCTGATCCTGCGTTGAGCAGGGGGTTGGACTAGATGGCCTCTATGGCCCCTTCCAACTCTATGATTCTATGATTCTAATAATTTGTGTGCCCGGTGAGTCATTCATTGCCCATCTTGCTCATTCAGCTCGAGGAGAAGAAAGTTGCACTTCTTCAAAACCAGAGTTTCGTTTCTCTGTTGTATGGCCTGCTTTGTTCCAGATGGCAGTCAGGGTTTATTGGCTCTGCTCCCACCTCCGTTTGTCTGTCTACATGCTCTTCAGTGCTCTCAAATAAACCAGCAGGTAAACTAGGAAAGGAGCCTCTTGTGGGGCAGAGTGGAAAGCTGCAGAAATGCTGTCTGAAGCTGCCTGCCCATGAGGTGGGAGTTCGATCCCAGCAGCCGGCTCAAGGTTGACTCAGCCTTCCATCCTTCCAAGGTCGGTAAAATGAGGACCCAGCTTGCTGCTGGGGGGTAAAACGGTAATGACTGGGGAAGGCACTGGCAAACCACCCCGTATTGAGTCTGCCATGAAAACGCTGGAGGGCGTCACCCCAAGGGTCAGACATGACCCGGTGCTTGCACAGGGGATACCTTTACCTTTTTTTAAAACTAGGAAAGAGAACAGGTGGCAACACCGGAAATTCTGGCTCATCTCCAGACGAGAGAGATCAGTTCCCCTGGAGAGAATGGGAGCCATGGATGGGGGAGTCTCTAGCATTGCCACCAGGGATGCCAGCCTCCAGGTGGGCCCTGGAGAATCCCCTGGAATTCCAGCTCGTCTCCAGACAACAGAGATCAGTACCCCTGGCAGGACAATGGGTGCTTTGGAGGGTGGCCTACGATCTCACTGAGTTCCCTGACCTCCCCAGGCTTCCTCCCAAAATCTCCTGCAGTTTCCCGACCTGGATGTGGCTACCCTCCCCATTGCCCTGTGTGCAGAAACATAACAGGTCCCTTTGGAGGTTAGCCTTGCCAATCTCTGGTGGGGCCTGAAGATCCCTTTGCACTACAACAGATCCTCAAATGACAGAGATTAGCTTCCTCGGAGAAAATGGATGCTTCGGAGGATGGGCTGACTCTAGGGCATTCGTGTCCTCCTGAAGTCCCTCCCAAAATTGCAGCCTTCCTGTTACTGGTGTGGCTGAGATCTCTGCTTTTGGGAGACCACATTAGGGTTGCGCGCTCCGGCACAGTTCGGCTGTTTCGGTGATCATCAAGGTTTGGATCAGGGGTAGTCAAACTGCGGCCCTCCAGATGTCCATGGACTACAATTCCCAGGAGCCCCCTGCCAGCGAATGCTGGCAGGGGGCTCCTGGGAATTGTAGTCCATGGACATCTGGAGGGCCGCAGTTTGACTACCACTGACATTCATCTCTGAAGCGGCCGAACCATGCTGGACCGCGCAGCCCTATTTGTAATACTGGAAGTTCTCCATGCTGTACCCAGAGATCATCAATCCCATTTAATCAGAAATTCAAGAAGGAAGCAGATTTCAGCAAAGGCAGTGGGCAGCCCCCACCCCACCCCACCCCCAGGAAGGCGGGTGCTCCTGAGCTCCCAAGGAAGCCGGTCCCTTTCTCCCTCTGAGTCAGAGAGGCTTTTGCTTTCCAAAGAGGCAGCCCCAGTTCTCCAGCCTGCCCCAGAGAGGGGTGTGCTGGGAGCCCTTGCTGGTGCTGAGGAGAGGGAGGCATTCTGCTCAGGCTCAGAGTCTTCCTCCTCCAGCTGTCCTGGTGCTGTTCCCCCCTCCCCCATGATTTTGGACTGATGCTGCCCGAGAGCTGTGGTGCTCTGGGCCTCTTGTCACATGTACCTGTGTGTGTGTGAAAACATCGCTACACTTCCTGCTGAATGCTCAGTGAAGGTCTCGCCTGGTGAAAGGCCGCCTGTCTCTCCAGGGCCTCTTCACGGCTTCCCTGCTGCACCACGCCATGGGGAACAGTATGGTACGTTTGGGGCTCTGTGGTCCTTCTGAGGATGGCTGGGGAAATCCGGCTGGGCTCTGGCGGGCATTGCCAGGTGCTCCTCGTGGCTGCTGGCAGGGGAAGGGGAGGTAGCATAGCCAGGTGAGGACAGGGACCTCCGCTGGGCGTAGTTCTCTGGAGTCCACCCACCTTGTTTTCCCCAGGGGAACTGACCTCCACAGGCTGCAGATGAGCTGCAATTCCGGGGGATCCTCAGATCTTACCTGGAGGCTGGCAGCCCTATCCGGGGGTGGGGCCTGTGGAGGGCAGGCACCTCAGTGGACTACAGTGTCATGGTTAAGAGCAGCGACTTCTAATCTAGCAAGCCGGGTTTGATTCCCGGAGCATCCACATGCAGCCAGATGGGTGACCTCAGGCTCGTCACAGTCCTGATAGTACTGTTCTTACAGAGCAGTTTCTCTCAGAGCTCTCTCAGCCCCACCTACCTCCCAGGGTGTCCATTGTGGGGAAAGGAAGGGAAGGGGATTGTCAGCCGCTTTGGGACTCCTTTGGGGAGAGAAATGCGGGTATAAAAAACAACTTTTCTTCTTTGGAGACTGGCTTTACAGCATCACATCTCAGCTGAGCTCTCGCCCATCCCCACACAAAACACCCCCTGGGCTCTTTCCCCACGAATCTCCCCTACCTGGAGTTGGCAACTCTACAAGTGGCCTTGAACCAGAGCCTTTCTTGAGCAGGCTAAAGACAGGTGGATTGAACCCATGGCCTTTTAGAACAGGCGATTCCTTCTGGCTGATCTGACTGCTGCGTGTTTCCTTGGGAGCAAGAGCCATTGGCCTGAATGGAGCTTACTCCCCGAATCATAGAATCATAGAGTTGGAAGGGACCTCCTCGGTCATTTAGTCCAACCCCCTGCACTATGAAGGCACTCACAACTTGTTAGTTGTGAGTGCAGGGGTTTGAACTAGATGACCCAGGAGGTCCCTTCCAACTCTAGGATTCTATTATTCTAACCCTATTGCTCATCCACTATAACCTGCCTTGAACCTCCTTGAACCTTCACAGAATCAGTCTCTCTGTCAGATGGCTATCTAGCCGCTGTTTAAAAATGTCCAAAGATGGAGAACTGACCACCTCCCGAGGAAGCCTGTTTCACTGAGAAACCTCTTTAACTGTCAGGAACTTCTTCTTGATGTTTAGATGGAATTTCTTTTGAATTAATTTCATCCCATTCGTTCTGGTCTGTCCCTCTGGGGCAAGAGAGAACAACTCTTCTTCATCGTCTCTATGACAGCCCTTCAAGTATTTGGTTATCAGATCCCCTCTCAGTCGTCTCCTCTCCAGGCTAAACAGACCAAGCTCCCCCAGCCTTTCCTCACACGTCTTGGGCTCCAAACCCCTCCCCATCTTTGTTGCCCTCTTCTAGACACACTCCAAGTTAGAAAAAGTAGATGAGGGTGGGGGTGGGGTAGGAGAGCTGGTTCATCCCTTAGCATCAACCAAAGTAGCTCAAAGGCTTGAAAGCGTTTTAAAGAGGTTTTTTTTTTGGGGGGGGGGGATTAGTTTGTTTTATGAGTTTGTGGTTTTGATGAGCTAGCAAGGTTTGGAGAGCTAGTGTGGTGTTGTGGTTAAGAGCAGCAACAGCTTCTAATTTGGGGAGCCAGGTTTGATTTCCTGCTCCTCCTCCACACGCAGCCAGCTGGGTTTCCTTGTGCTAGTCACAGACCTGATAGTGCTGCTGTTCTGACTGAGTAGTCCTATCAGGGCTCTCTCAGCCTCACCCACCTAACAGGGTGACAGATACCCTGTGGGGAGAGGCAGAAAAGGCAACTGTAAGCCACTTTGTGACTTCTTCAGGCAGTGAAAAGTAGGGTGTGAAAGCCAACTCTTCTTCTTCTTCTTCTTCTTCTTCTTCTTCTTCTTCTTCTTCTTCTTCTTCTTCTTCTGTTTCCTTAAAACAAAAAGAGAACTGGGGCCTTTCTGTACAAGGACCAATGTTGCCAATTGGTTTCACAAAGCAATATCGCTATTTTAAATAGTGGAATCTCGGTGTTCTGCATGCCTTCATTTATAGTAGAATCCAGTAGCGTTTCATTCGTTCCCCTCAGGTTTCCGGTCTCGCAGGAATTGCTAGAAAGGAAGCGATTTTTTTCTGTGCTTGTTCCCGCCCCTGGCCGTCAATCAAACGAACAGCCAATGGGCGGTTGTTGTCATGCTCCCGAAAAGCCCCTTTCCCTTTAAGCACAGGTTAAAAAAAAACACACACATACACACGTTGCAACGAATATGCCTTGATTCTTCCTAATGTAGAGACCCATCTGGCTGGCATGTGAGCTGGCGAATCATCGTTACCACGCCCCCCCCCCCCGAGTGGAAAAAAAATCCCCCCTCCCGTACAGGTGCGATTTTCGGCTGAAAATAAAGGGAATTTGCAAACAGGGGGCTGTGTTGTGCTTGTGTTCGGAGGAGAGAGCCAGGGGGAGGGACTTTGTTGCAGCCGCTACATTGAGAACGCAGACGTCTTTTTCGCAAGTGTTGCAGGTTGTTGGCAGGAGTGTAACGATTTTCTGAGGGTGAATCCACTTTTCTGGATTCCCCGGAAATCGCTACAACGAAGCGATTTTAGCGCTAGTCTTGCAGGAGTGTTGCAGATTGTGTGCGACGTCATACAGAACGGCAAATTAGTAGCGTTTACCATTTGTAAGCCTTCTGCTACTTTGAACTCGTGCGGAATGGCCACTGTTTTTTGTTACCCTGTTTCCTACTACCCGAAGGAGTTTCAAAGTGGCCTTGCAGTCGACCCCCACTCTTCCCCTCCCCACAACAGACATTCTGTGATCTAGGTGGACGGCAGAGGACTCTGAGAGAACTGGAACTGGCCCAAGGTCATTTAGCTGGCCACATGTGGAGGAGGAGTGGGGAAATGAATCTGGATCTCCAGATTAGAGGCCGCCACTCTTCACCCCGACCCCATGCTGTTCCATGGCTTCCCTGGTGGTCTCCCATCCAACTCCTAAGCAGGGCGAACCCTGCTTAGGTTCCGATATCTAACGGGATCAGGCTAGCTTGGTCCAACAAGGTATTACATGGAATTTATGTGTATGAAATAGGTGAATGGTTATTTTGAAGCCTGATCACAGATTTATTTTATTCTATCATCATTAATGCCTTGCCCACATGCTGTTTTCATGATCTGGATTCCGATTGCTGTAGTTTAAGGTCTACTCCATCTTTCCGAATCCAATATATCCCTCCACATATATGCCTCTGTTTGAAATAAAACATTTGGAATGAGCTAACAGAACCCCACCCATAGACAGCTGAGTCCAAGAGGGGAAGTATAAAAATCCCTAAGTCAACCAACCAACCAACCAACCAACCAACGGGCCCTCCTTCATAATTCTCTCCCATCCCAGACTGAGAAGGGAGCAGAGCTGTCCTGTCGGCCAGCCTGGCCACTACCTTGAACTGGTTCATTTTTAATGGTTTAATTCAATTATTTTAGGATTATCCTTCATTGTTCATGTTGTAGACAAACTGGAGTGTGTCCAGAGGAGGGCAACAAAGATGGTGAGGGGTTTGGAGACCAAGATGTATGAGGAAAGGTTGGGGGAGCTTGGTCTGTTTAGCCTAGAGAGGAGACGACTGAGAGGGACAAACTTCAAGTATTTCAAAAGCTGCCATATGGAGCATGGAGCAGAGTTGTTCTCTCTTGCCCCAGAGGGACATACCAGAACCAATGGCATGAAATTAATTCAACAGAAATTCCATCTAAACATCGGGAAGAAGTTCCTGACAGTGAGAGCGGTTTCTCAGTGGAACAGGCTTCCTCGGGAGGTGGTGGGTTCTCCATCTTTGGAAATCTTTAAACAGAGGCTGGATAGCCATCTGACGGAGAGGCTGATTCTGTGAAGGCAAAGGGGTGGCAGGTTACAGTAGATGAGCGATAGGGATGTGAGTGCCCTGCATAGTACAGGGGGTTGTACTAAATGACCCAAGAGGTCCCTTCCAACTTTATGAGTCTACTAGTAAAAAAGCCCATTGTATTCCAAATACAATGTGCCCTAGCAGGGGGGTGGAGAGCGAGGGACTGGCGAGGGCAGGGTGAGGAAAGGTAGCTTACCGGTGAGAGGGCTGTAGCGACGTCGGGCAGCTCCTTCGCGGCGGGCAGCTCCTTGGGTGGCTCCTTCTCGGCGGGCAGCTCCTTTGCGGTGGGCAGCTCCTTCGGCGGGCGGCTCCCTGGCGCGGTCTTCTTGCCGGCGGCCATCTTCTTGTGCCGGCGATGCGTTTGTAGAGGCCGGGGGCTCCCTGGGCGGCGGCGGGCGCGGCCCGCGGGTGCGGCCCGGCGGGCGCGGCCGGCGGGTGCGGCCCGATCCGCGGGCGCGGCCAGCGGGCGCAGCCCGATCCGCGGGCGCGGGCGGCGGGCGCGGCCCGATCCGCGGGCGCGGGCGGCGGGCGCGGCCCGATCCGCGGGCGCGGGCGGCGGGCGCGGCCCGATCCGCGGGCGCGGGCGGCGGGCGCGGCCCGATCCGCGGGCGCGGGCGGCGGGCGCGGCCCGATCCGCGGGCGCGGGCGGCGGGCGCGGCCCGATCCGCGGGCGCGGGCGGCGGGCGCGGCCCGATCCGCGGGCGCGGCCGGCGGGCGCGGCCCGATCCGCGGGTGCTGGTGGTGGGCGCGGCCCGATCCGCGGGCGCGGCCCGCGGGCGCGGCCCGATCCGCGGGCGCGGCCCGCGGGCGCGGCCCGATCCGCGGGCGCGGCTCGCGGGCGTGGCCCGATGCGTGGGCGCGGCCCCCGCGGGGGCGGCCCCCACGGGCGCGGCCCCCACGGGCGCGGCCCGATGCCCTGCCGGTCCCCAGCCTAATAAAGGTTGGGGACCACTGGCTTAGAGGTTCTTAGAGGCCGGCTGGCTTGGAGCAACTGCGAGCTGCGCTACGCGCGGCTCGCAGTTGCTCCGGCAAGGAATCGGAGGGACCAATCGGCAGGCGCTTCGCGCCTGCCGATTGGTCCCTCCGATAGTCTGTCATGAGGAAGGGGCCAATCGGCACCCTTCCTCATCCCGGACACAGCCCGCCTTCCAAGGGCTTACTGTTTTATTTAGTCCGTGGCGCCCGCGGCGCCACGGGCGGTGTAAAGATGATTCTAAACCACCCCAAGAGGTTTACATGCCAAGAGGGTGTTTTCAGGTCAATAAACCTATGATGGCCTTGTAGGGTTTTCAAAGCTGGAGACCAAGAAAGTTGACTTGGCATTAGGGTTGTGTGCTCCATCGCAGTTCAGCTGCTTCGGCGATCATCAAAGCCAGAGGCAGCCAAGGCCAAAGCAGCCGAACCACTCCAAAGTGCTTAACCCTACTTGGCATTGCTTGCCTCTGCTTAGCAACTTTGGACTGCCTGGCAATCTGCCACCCAAGTCCTAAGCAGGACCAACCCTGCTGAGATTCCGACATCTGACAAGATCAGGCTAGCTTGGGCCAACCACGTCTGGGCATTTGTAATTAGTGTATCCTTAAGAATTCATTTAATTGTTCCCCTCCGCCGAACCTTGGAGAAAGGATAGGATGAAGCTTTGATAAAGAAATTGATACACTTTTTCTCTGGATCAAGTTCTAAAACACCCGTTCTCAACCATTTTTATTGTTGAGAAAACCCCTTAAGCATTCTTCAGGTTTTGAGAAACCCCAGAAGTGGAGTGATGGTGCAGAAAATGGTTGGGAAGCAGAGCTGTGAACACGCCCACCCGGGGACCCTCCAGGCCCATCACTGGCCACAGCATCACAGCATCCTGCCCTCCTCCAAGTGACAACCTTTCAAATACTTAAATATCATGTCCCCTCTCAACCTCCTTTTCTCCAGGCTGAACATTCCCAAGTCCCTCAACCTATCTTCATAGGGCTTGGTCCCTTGGCCCCAGATCATCTTTGTCTCTCTCCTCTGTACCCTTTCAATTTTATCGACGTCCTTCTTGAAGTGAGGCCTCCAGAACTGCACACAGTACTCCAGGTGTGGTCTGACCAGTGCCGTATACAATGGGACTATGACATCTTGTGATTTTGATGTGATGCCTCTGTTGACACAGCCCAAAATGGCATTTGCCTTTTTTACCGCTGCATCACACTGCCTGCTCATGTTTAGTTTACAATCCACAAGTACCCCAAGGTCTCGTTCACACACAGTGTTACCTAGAAGCGTATCCCCCATCCAGTAGGCATGCTTTTCATTTTTCTGACCCAGATACAGAACTTTACACTTATCTTTATTAAATTGCATCTTGTTCTCATTTGCCCATTTTTCCATTGTGTTCAGATCTCGTTGAACTCTGTCTCTATCTTCTGGAGTATTTGCCAGTCCTCCCAACTGGTGTCATCTGCAAACTTGATTAGTAGTCCCTCCACCGCCTCATCTAGTTCATTAATAAATATGTTAAAAAGTACCGGGCCAAGTATTTTCTCTGGAAGTACTGATGGCCACAGGAACAAAGAGCTTTACAAGGGGATTAGAGAGATTAACAGAGGATACGTCTACCAATGGCTAAACAACTAGCCGTGGTGACAGAAGGGAACCTCCAGATTTAGAGGCAGTCAATCTCTGAAGCCCATATGCAGGAGGCAACATCAGGGGAAGGCCTCAGCCTCTCTGCCCTGTGGTTGGACCTCCAGAGGAATTGGTTGGCCCCTGTTTGAAGCAGGATGTTGGACTAGAGGGACTCTCTATGGTCTGACCCAGCAGGGCTCTTCTTGTATTCTTATCAAGGAAGGCCTTGGCCTCTCTGCCCTGTTGCTGGCCCTCCAGAGGGACTGGCTGGCCCCTGTAGGAGATGGGAGGCTAGACTAGGACCCTCCCTGATCTGACCCAGAAAGTCTCTTCTGAGGTTCTTGTTGGTGTTTCTGAGCAGAACGGCACAACAGCCCAAATGAGGAGGTTCTAGCAAAGGCAGAATCCACACTGGGCATTATACACAGGGGTAGCAGCTTCTAGCTGACGGCAACAGAGATCCGTTGTTCCCCTGAAGAAATGGCCACTTTGGGGGTTGGACTCTATGGCCTTATGTCCCAGACCCCTCCGTCCTCAGGCTCCACCCTTGGCAACCATAGCTGTATGAGAAGAGGTTCAGAAAATTTGGGAAATTGCCAACTGTCAGGTGCAAGAGGGTGAGAAAAGTCACAAAATAGACTAGATTGGAAATATACTATACTAGGGGCAAAGCCCGTTGTCTCCAAGAATACAACGGGCGCTAGAGCTTGGCAGTGGGAAGAGGAAGGGGAGGAGTTGTCCAGTCTGTAAGGGCATGGGGTTGAATGTTGAGGCCTACTTCACAGGATTGTTGTGCAGATGAAACAGGGGGGGAGCACTCTGCAGCCTCCTGGCAGCTCTGTCAGGGTTCTGAGGCAATTCACAGTTGGACATGACAGTTAGGACAGCCTTGGGGCAAAAAGGGCTGGTGCAGCTTGTGTTCTCATTCTCCTTGGCAGCCCTGCTGACCTCCTCTCCCTGCGGTGGTCAGTAGCATACTGGCAGCCAGACTGGGCTGGGTGAATGGAATTTTGGTCTGTCCTGATGAGGGGCCAATAGGAAGGCGCTTTGCGCACCTCCCCATTGGCTGCTTGGCCCTGGATGGACACTCGGAGGGCCCAATCAGGAGCCACTTTGCGGCTCCTGATTGGGCCCTCTGAGTTTTTATCCTGGACAGGGCCCGCCTTAACTCCTCCCCAGGTGGCCTTACCCTTTTATTTAATACCGCAGGAGTGGTTAAACATACAGGACTTTTTGGGGGTAAAAACTCTTGGGTGTCAAGGCTCTCCTTGCCATGTACCAAGCTGTGACTCTTGAACACTTCTCCCCTGAAAAGCTCATTGGTCTCTAAGGTTATCCCGAGTTCAAATCTAGCTCTTTTGCAGACCAGCACAGCTATGCAACAAAACTATAGGTGAGCATAAGCTTACCAGTTGGATCTCGATAGACAAAGGCTTAATGAGTAGAAATGGGTGCTTGAAGGTGGATTTGTTCTTTTTAAATAGAATCCTAGAGTGAAAAGGGGTCATGCAGGCCATCTTATCCATCCCCTTGCTCAATGCAGGATCAACCTCAAGCATCCAGGATAAGTAGCTGTCCAGCCCAGGGATGTGCACTTTGACTCCGTTTGGCCGCCTCGGCAATCACCAAGTCAAAGCGCACATCCCTAGTCCAGCCACTGCTTAAAGACCACCGGGGGGGGGGGGGAAGCTCACCACCTCCTTAGAAGAAAAGTTGGTTTGTGTACTCCACTTTTCACTGCCTGAAGGAGCCTCAAAGTGGCATACAATCCCCTTCCTTCCTTCTCCCCACAACAGACACCCAGGGAGGGAGGTAAGGCTGAGAGAGTTGTGACAGGACTGCTCTGTGAGAACAGCATTATCAGGGCTGTGACTAGACCCGTGTCACTCAGCTGACTGCATGTAGGGGACCGGGGAATCAAACCCGGCTCCCCAGATTAAAAGCCGCCACTCTTAACCACGACGCCGGGCTGGCAGTTGATTCTACTGCTGATTTTTTTCTACCTGATATTTTGTGGCATGAAGCTAACTAGCACCACCTGGTAAGACTATAGAAAGGGTGTGGGTGGGGCTGCCGGCTTCCGCCTCTGCTTGTGAGCTCTCCTAAGGCCTCTTTCACCCTTGGAAATGGAAAAAAAACTTTGGCCAAAGAGAGATGAGAGAAGAGATGTGTGTAAACACTGCGGGAACTGCCACTTCTCTCATAGATTCTCTTGGAGCAAAAGAAAACAAAACAGGCCTGTCAGTTTTTGATTTGCCGTGATGCGGCGAGGCTGTGCCTGGGGCCGGGAAAAGGTGGCGGCCCACCCCCCCCACCCTGCATCGTCCCGGGGCCTTCTCCTGGCCACAGGAGCAGCCTCGCCGCATCTGCAAGGCTGGGAAAAGGGGCTGGGAAAAGGCGGTGGCCTACCCCCCCCACCGCGGCTCATGCCGGGGCCTTCTCCCGGCCCCAGGATTCCCGTGTCTGCGACGAGGCGAGGCTGTTCCTTGGGCTGGGAGAACGCCTCGACCAACAGCGCCCCCCCCCCTCGCCAGGATTCCCGGGGCAGGAAAGGAGCAGGGACACAGCGTCCCTGCTCCTTTCTGAAGAGGGAGGAGGACCCTGGCCATTGGACTCACCGTGCGGGCTACCAGCTCAATCTGCATGGTGAGCTACCAGCTGGGCCAGGCAAGGCCGGGCCAAGCAGCCAATGCCTGCGAGGCGGCGAGGCTACTCCTGGGGCCGGGAGTAGGCGGTGGCATCCCCCCCACCGTGCCTCGTCGTGGGTCCTTCTCCCGGCCCCAGGAGCAGCCTCACTGTGTCTGCAATGTGGTGAGGCTGCTCCTGGGGCCGGGAGAAGGTGTCCGCCCACCTGCCTCACTGCGCCTCATCCTGGGGCCGTCTCCCGGCCCTAGGAGCAGCCTCGCCGCGTTCCCAGGGTGGGAAAGGAGCAGGAATGGCGCGTCTTTGACGCGTCTTCTTTCTGAAAGGGGAGGAGGACCCGGGCGGGAGGACTCACCCTGTGGGCTGCCAGCTCAATCTATTGGCAACTTGGCCTTGGATGGACAGGGCTTCTGATTGGGCCCTCCGAGTTTTTATCCCGGACAGGGCCCGCCCTAACTCCTCCCCAACAGCCCTTACCCTTTTATTTAATCTGCTCCGCAGGAGCGGTTTAATATTCCACATCTCCTTCAATGTCCCCCTGCAGGACATTCTACTTACTCAGTCAAATTGTGCTCACGACAGCCCTTGCATCGTTCAACACTGAGGTCTCTCCCCTTCCCCAAACCCCACCGTTCCCACCCCCAAGTCCTCCAGCCATTCCCAGCCTGGAGTTGGCAGGGCCACCACCAGCGGAAAAAAGATGCTAGGGCACAGATTTATATTGCAAGACAAAGCCTCAACTGGTTTTGCTGTGAAAGCTTCGTCAGTGGGATCAGAGAGTTCAAGTTATGCTGAGCCTTCCCATAGCAATTAAGTTCTATTCCTTTTTATGAAGTTCTCATTAGAAAAAGAAGAAGAGCAGGGGCCATTCCGCACCGGGATCCATGTTGCAAATTGTTTGTGGAACGAAAAATCGCCAATTTAAATAGTGGAATTCGTCGTTATGCATACCTGCCTTTGTAGTGGAATCCAGTTGCGTTTCTATCGTTTCCCACAGGTCTCCGGTCTCGGCAAAAATCGCTAGCCAGGAAGCGCTATTGCCGAGCTGTGTCCTGCCCCTGGCCATCAAGCAGCCAATGGGCGGCTGTTATCATGCTCCCAAACAGCCCCTTTCCCTTTAAGGAAGGTTTAAAAAAAAAACACACCCATTGCAACGAATATGCATTGATTCGTTGCAACGGAGAGACCCATCCAGCTAGCAGGTGGTGTTTGAGCTGCCGTTTCATCGTTGCCACGCTCCCCCCGAGTGGAACCCCCCCCCCTCACGGGCGTGATTTTCGGCCGAAAACAGTGTGAAAAATGAAGGGAAAATAAACCAGCAAACGGGCCTCTGTGTTGCTTGTGCTTGGTGACTTTAAACAGAGGGACTGCAGCCGGGGAAGCCTCACTGGGTAAACGAAGGCTTGCCGGTGCGTTGATCTCCGCTCGCTCGGAGAAAAAAAATGGCAATCGCTTCGCCGGAAGATCAGAAGAGAGAGCTAGGGGCCAGGACTTTGCAGAAACTGCAACAATGGTAACGCACAGAACTTTCCCGCTAGTGTTGCAGATTGGTTGCAGGAGTGTAGCGCTTTCCGGAGGGTGAATCCACTTTTTGGGATTTCCCTGAAAGCGCTACAACGAAGCGCTTTTTGCGGATCGGTTTCAGGAGTGTTGCAGATTGTCAATGACGTTGTGCATAACGGCAAAACTGTAGCGATTTCAATTAGTAACCATTGTGCTATTTTGGACAAATGCGGAACGGCCCCCGGTTTTTATAACTTGCTGTTCACTGCCCAAAGGAGCCTCACAGCGGCTTACAAAATCACCTTCCCTTCCTCCCCCTACAACAGACACCCTGAGAGGTAGGTGGGGCTGAGGAAGAGGAGGAGTGGGAAATCAAACCTGGTGCTCTAGACTAGAAGCAGCTGCTCTTAACCATGACCCCAAGTTGTGCCCTAGCATAGGGGAGGGAGCGAATGCTCTGCTCCCTCCGATAAACTTTCACGACTTTGTACAATGATAAAGCTGACCCCTAGGCTCTCTTTTCTTTCCGACTTGGAGTTGGCCACCTTAATTTTGATGGCTGGAAATATCTCTCCACCACAATCATCAATGTTCTCCCCCAGGGCCATGACGACTCCAAACAGAGCTTGGACTCCAAAGAGCTCTCCCTCTACGGCAACTTCTCCGGTTACTACAGCGGTTATGAGTCCGACTACAACGAGACTGAAGAGTGCTGCCTGGTCCAGCCCTGTGACTTCTATACCATCCAAGCCTTTGAGAGGAACTTCCTGCCGTGTTTCTATGCCCTGGTTTTCCTCCTGGGGCTGTGTGGGAACGGCATGGTGATAGCTGTATTGCTGCGCGCCAAGGAGTCCCTCCCTGGGACAGATGTCTTCATCTTCAACCTGGCCATTGCGGACATCCTGCTGGTGAGCACACTCCCATTTTGGGCAGCCCAAGCCGTCCACAGCTGGGTCTTTGGGGACTACGTCTGCAAAGTCGTTGGCAGTATCTTCAAGATCAATTTCTACTCCAGCATCTTCTTCCTGGTCTGCATCAGCTTTGATCGGTATCTCTCCATTGTTTACGTCGTCCGCATGTACAACAGGTCCAAGTCCTCCAGGATCCTCCTCAGCTCCTTGGCCATCTGGGCCTTCTGCATTCTCCTCACGGTGCCGGATTTATTCTTCCTGGAAGCTGAGTTCGATTCCCGCCAAAAGATCACCTCATGTTCTCTCAACTTTGATTCCAGCTGGAAGATCGCTCTACGCATCTTCAACCAAGTGGTGGCTTTCTTCCTCCCATTGTTGGCCATGGCTTACTGCTACACCCACATCATCTTCAAGCTGCTGAAATCCAAAGGTTTCCAGAAGCAGAAAGCTCTCAGGGTCATCCTGGCCGTGGTGGCCGTCTTCTTCCTCTGCTGGACTCCCTACCACTTGGTGATGCTTGTCGACACCCTCATCAATTTCAGAGTTTTGGAGCAGAGTTGCGAGGGAGTGACCAAGATAGACATGGCAGAGACTGTCACAATGAGCTTGGGGTTTCTCCACTGTTGCCTCAACCCTCTCCTCTATGCCTTTGTTGGGATCAAGTTCCGGAACCGATTCCTGGAACTGTTGAACCATATTGGCTGTGTGAGCCACAAGTTCCTGAAGAGACACGCCCGCCTGTCGAGCCATCGGAGAGACTCCACATGGTCAGAGAGCACAGAGACTTCTTACGCGGGACTCTGATAAGCCTGATCAAGAATTCCACTTTGGTTCTGAAAGCAGCTGATGAATTTATTTTATCTCAATCTCGCTTGGTGTAATGGTTAAGAACAATTCTCTCAGCCTCACCTACCTCACAGGGTGTCTATGGTGAGAAAAGGTGAGTGATTGTAAGCCACTCTCAGACTCCTTTCGGGAGTTAAAAAGCGGGGTATGAAAAACCAGTTCTTAGATTATATTGATCACTAAAAATGAAACAGAGACAACTGATTTATAGACTGTAAATGGAAACTTTTTTTGAAAAATTGGTATGTGATGCTATGAAGATGTAAAATTATATGTGGCCCTATGGTGATGTAAAAGAATAGTTTTTTTCTTGGAAGTTGTTAAAGCAAGATATATTTTTATGTTTTGTAGAATGGCAGCTTAACGAATTTTGCAATAGTAGTTTTGCAACGTAGTGTAAGTTTTGTATTTTCTCTTCTTTTTTCTTGAATAAATAAGTTAAAAAAACCCTCTTATTCTAGCCTCAGATTTTTGAAACCACACACACACACACACCCTTCAGAACTTGTCTACTAAATACATTTGTGAAGTGACGTTTCCTGTTTTGGACATTCCTGCTCCAAACATTTTTGTTTGCTGTCTGGAAAGTATTGAACAAACCCAAGTCAAAGTTTTGAAGGAACAAGGAAAGGTTTGTTGCAGGTGGGAGACGTCCCGCCATTTTGGCCACTATTTGGAAAACACCAGAAACAAAGACAATACGATACAGAAGGTAAGCTAGCTTTACCACTGGTCATTGTTCCTCCACATTAGCCTTTCTCAACTTTTTTGTTGAGAAACATTCTTCAGGCTTTGAAAAACCCCAGAAGTGGGATGATCATGCAGAATATGGCTGGGAAGCACAACTGTGGACACGCCCACCCAAGGCCCGTCCCATCTCCACCCCATCCAGGCCCATCATTGGCCATTCGGGGGAGGAAGCAGGTTGACATGACCATAAATGGAATGTTAACAAATCTGATCTAGGTGGATCAGCGCTGATTCCTTTAGATCTTACAGCAGCATTTGACATGGTGCAGCATAGGCTACTCACTAGATGCCTAGCCGACTTGGATATACAGGGCAGTGCCCTAAAGTGGCTACAGTCCTCTCTCCAAAATTGGGGACAGAGGGTGGCAATAGGGCCATCCCAGCACTAACTTGTGGGATTCTACAGGGAGCAACTTTATCCCTGATGTTGTTTAACATGTACATATGCCCCCTTGCCCTGGTAATCTGGAGCTTCAGGCTAGGTGTCCCCAATACATGGATGACACCCATCTCTATCTGTTAATACATGGTCATCCATCTACATCCCTGAGTATATCGACTAGCTGCCTGGAGGTGGTAAGGGACTGGCTCACACAGAGTAAGCTGAAGTTGAATCTGTCTAAGATGGAGGTGCTCTGGCAGGGTCAGCACGACCCAGGCAAGTTGTTACAACTCATGCCCCTTGACAGGGTTCTGTTAACAACCTCAGTCACCATCAGGAGCCTGAGAGTGATCTTGGACTCCTCATTATCTTTGGAGGCCCAGGCCACAAACACTGCCCTCCAGGGGTTTTATCATTTTCACCAAGCACAAGAGTGGCTTACAATTGCCTTCCCTTTCATCTCCCCACAACAGACATCCTGTGAGGAAAGTGAGGCTGAGAGAGCCATGATATTCCTGCTCAGTCAGAACAAATTTATCAGTGCTGTGGTGAGCCGAAGGTCACCCACCTGGCTGCACGTGGAGAAGGAGCGCAGAATCAAACCCATCTTGCCAGATTAGAAGTTCGCACTCCTAACCACTACACCAAGCTGGCTCTCAGCATCATACATTCTTTCCTGCCCCCTCCTAGGAATCCTTGGGGAAAGGCCACCTACCCTATTCCAGGTACCTGCTTCCTGACCAGGCCAATGAATATTTAAAGGGAAGGTGAATGGGGAATTAGCGGCCCCTCCTCCTTCTCTCCATAGCACAGAAGGGGTGTGTGTGTCCTTTTGAAATAGCCAAGTGGCATTCTGCCACAACCAGTATTCCCCAGGGACCTCTAACTTACTACCAAAAAACAGGAAGCACTACTGCAGCGGTTCTCAACCTTCCCGCTGCCGTGACCCCCGCTGCCAAAGTGGGCTGTAGGGTTGCATGCTGGTGATCATGGAAGGCCAAGGCAGCCAGTGCCACGGCATGGAGGGGAGGGTGGCACCTGTGTGTGGGCACTGGCTGGAACACCGCCGGCACCAGCACCCCCTCCTCCACTCGACAGCGGTGGCCACCTTGGCCTTCCATGATCAGCAGCGCACTGGAGCTCACAACCCTACAACCCCCTTTGGGTTGCCGCCACCATCACTGTAGAAGCAGATAAACCAGCAGTTCTCAACCTTCCCCTTTGGGTCGCCAAGGCCGCTGCTGCCACAGTGGCAGCAGCCTCAGCAACCCACCTGAAAGGGTCAATCGACTTCCCAGGGGATTGATCAACCCCCAGGTTGAGAACCACTGCAGCACTCGATGCCTTCTCCTGCAAAATGGGGCTCTTCCGCCAGGTTTACGACTGAGGCTAGGGTCGGCAAGACAGATTGATGCCCCCACCCCTGGGTGTGAACAGTGTATCGATTCTGACGTCCTTCCTCGCCCCTCTGGGTAGTGGGCATTGGGTGGGGATTTTCCTGCCATGTTGGGGTTTTTATGTCTTTTAGTGGGGGTTTGAACGGGGTTTTATGAGACTTGTAACCCGCCACGAGCCGGTCTCGGAAGTGGCGGGAAATAAATAGAAAATATTAAATAAACAAACAAACAAACACACAAATAAATACCCTTCCTTATAACTGCTCTGTGAATCCAGTAGAGCCACATCCTCAATTCCCATCAGCCAAGTCAGACGGCTCCTCTAGCGCTGTCAGTGTTATCGCTTGGATCTGCATTTTCAAAGGGATGATCTTTCTGTCTGTTTCTGCACCAAAATCCACCTTTCCAGGCACAGCCCCTCTGACAAGGCAGAATCTACTTCAGGATTGCCCAACGGGGAGACGTGTGCATTTGGCTCACCACCCCCACCCCGCCCCGCCCCTTCCATTTTGGGAGATTTGGGCTTGCCCCTTTCCCCATCGCCATCCTCCCTCCCTCCCCCTCCCTCCATCTGTTCCAAAATATCTGCCTTTAAAAAAAAGAGGCGTGCTCACATTACAACACTGTTTCCAAGTTTTTTAAAAAGCAGTCTTGCACAGTAGCATTGTAATGTGATAACCTACTTTTTAAAAAATTACATTCGGTACACTTTTGGAGGGAGGGGTAAGGCGATTGAGGGCGTAGAATGGTGACATAAGGGGCACAATGAAAACAGATGCAAGCAGGCACCATTTTGTGAAAAAAACGCATTTTTTAGAAGGGGAAGAGAGCGAAACATGATGGGAAGCTACCTCCAACTCACACACAGAAAGCATATATGGCGAATTTCAGCCAGGAGGTATTTTGCACGGAGCCAAATAAAACAGTTTAAAAAACAACCAGTTTAGACCTCTGTATTATACTACAATCGTTGTTCTACATTGAATATAGTCTGTTGAAAACCTATGCTGCAATGCTTTCTGCATGGAACGATTCATAGCCCTGCCCCCTGTAGTCAATCAATCAATATTTATTTATAGTCATTCAGACCAAAATTAAAATACAAGCAATTAAAAACTAAGACAATTTAAAAAGAGAAAAAACAGTAATAGTACTATGAAAATTTTAAAAGATCTGACAACATAAAAACTTTAAGCTGTTACATTCAACATTTAAAACATAGTTTAAGTTGCCAGTGACAATTGGCTCTTTATACTTTTGAATTTGGATCAGAGAGAAATTTCCTGATCCACATACATAGTACACAATTTCATGGCAACAGTGCAAAATTTAGTTGTGCAGAGAGTTATTTGCCTGTCTTCGCCTTGAAGCAGCACCTTGACTTTGTCCTTTGGGGAAGATCTTGGGTAGGTGTTCAAAATTGGCTGAAGTTAACATCTGATGGCATCATAAATGGGGCAGAACAGAAGCACATGTTTGTCTGACTCTATCCTTCCGCTGGCACAAGGACAGAGTCGCTGCTAGGTGTTGAATAGTCAAGCAATGATTGATGGAGGAGGCACCTTCTCTGAAACTAGCTTGATTGGACCCTGTCAGCCCTTCCTGCTCGATCCAACTCGAGAGCTTCTCTAGTAGATGCTCAGCGTATAACTTGCTGGGGATACTCAATAGCAGGGGTAGTCAAACTGCGGCCCTCCAGATGTCCATGGACTACAATTCCCAGGAGCCCCCTGCCAGCGAATGCTGGCAGGGGGCTCCTGGGAATTGTAGTCCATGGACATCTGGAGGGCCGCAGTTTGACTACCCCTGCTCAATAGGCTTCGTTTGCCAGTCTTATAAAAGGGTACAACCACCACTGTCAGCCAACTGATAGGAATATGACCTGAGGAATTAATAAATGTAAAAAGAGTTGCTAATACTGGGATCCACCATTCTTCATTATTCTTTAGAAGTTCAGGGAGGATCCCATTCAGGCTTTGCCTCCCTTTAACTGATTAATAAGTGATTTTACTTCATATTGAGTGACTGGGGGCCACTCTGGAAGCCCCTCCAGTGTGCTAACAGGATAATCGTCAATTTAGAACAGCCTTTCTCAACCTTTTTACTGTTGAGAAAGCCCTGACATATTTTTCAGGCTTCAAGAAACCCTGGGATTGATGTCCAGATGCCACACTTTCCATGCCCCTAGAAGCTACATGAACTGACATCGCTCAGACACTCCCACTAGAGGTGACTTCACCAGGACACTCGCACAGCACAAGAAGTGGTGGCACAGAAATATTTTCAGATGATTTGTGATCAGAGCCATAACTGCAGTCTGGCCTGGCTACCAGTTGGCTCTTCTTCACCCATGGGAGCCTGCAGAAATGGCCAGAGCAGGCTTATGAGACTCCACCACACCGCATCCTGCAGTTAAGTTAACATGAGACGATTTACCTCTCTGGACTCCAGTCTCTACCACATGCAATGGGCCTCAGCCAGCAAGGATATGTATGGGTGTGGCCCCTCACCTTCCCACCCCCTCCAGACCTAACACTGGCCTTTTATGGGGGGGGGGGCAACATAACCATATGTGGTCGTATCACCTGATACATTTTTGTTTTTTAAAATAATAAAAATGAATTAACTCCCACCCAATCGGCAAAACTCTTCCAGGGCCTTCGTAAAACCCCAGGCTTCCACCAAGCCCTGGTTGAGAAGCCTGCTCTGAGCAATGGATGAATTGCCCTGCTTTGGGGCACTGGCTGACCGCATTTCGGCAACGCCTGCGCCAAGGATAAGAAATATGGATTGGCTCACATCAGTCACTGAGAGAAGGCTGATTTCTTTAACTCGGGACATAAACTGGCTTCAGAGCCCAACTGGGCATGACGGCTTTTTCAAGCGTGGGACGGGAGAAAACCTGGGAGGGAGGCTCAGTGAAGGCGCTTGAGACAAACTGACTGGGATCAGCCACGGTGGGAAAACATAAGCAACACTGAAATCTATGTGGAAATAAAGCAGAATCCATTTCGCTCGGGATGCCTCTGTGTGAAGGAAGGGTTTTTTCTCCCGGCCAAACTGCACCGGAGGGAGGTGGATCACTATTTTGGTGCTCAGGGCTGTCTCAGGGCCCAAGGCCTGCTGTTTGGGCTACGCAAGGCAGCCGGCTAGTTGAGCTCCGTCTTATCGTCTCATGAGAGTATTAGCCTTTTCCCGTGCTTCCCTGCAATCCACCTCACTGAGGACCTGGAAAGCCTACAAAACAAAGGATCAGAAGATGACATCACAAGTCTGCTTTGAAACCCTTAGACTCCCCTCCCCCCCGAAAAGCTTTCTTCTAGGTGCAGTTGAACTATGTCTGCCTGGTCCACATGAGCCAGCACGGTGTTGTGGGTAAGAGCAGCAGCTTCTAATCTGGTGAGCTAGGTTTGATTCCCCGCTCCTCCGTATGGAGTCAGCTGGGTGACCTTGGACTAGTCACAGTCTTGTTAGAGCTATTCTCACAGAGCGGCCCTGCTAGAGCTCTCTCAGCCCTACCACAGACACCTTGTGAGGTAGGAGAGGTTGGCAAATAGCCCAAGGTCACCCAGCAGGCCTCATGTGTCTTCAAGCAGCTTACAATGGCCTTCCCTTCCATCCCTACAACAGACATCCTGTGAGGCAGGTGGGGCTGGGAGAGCTCTGAAAGAACTGACTGGCCCAAGGCCCCCCAGCTGTCTGCATGCGAAGGAGGAGTGGGGAATCAAACCTGGTTCTCCTGATTAGAGACCACAGCTCTGAACCATGACACCATGCTGGCTCTCTCCTAACTAGCATGAGAGTTGGAAAAGTCCCCCGTCAGCAGCCCATGCAGTGCTCTCGCAAGAACTGGACAGGAACACATCACCCTTTAAAGCTGACTTATGCCTCTGGTCATTGCTCCATCCTCTCACGGTGAATTTCAGACTTCAAGCATTTATTCTGCAAAGAAGTCTGTCCCTTTGTCAGTCTGCAGCTGAAACTGCAGGGGCCACCTGGCTCCACAGCTTCCAGGGCATTCTTCTTGGAATTCTTCCCTTCACCCTCCTTTACTGGGGATTTTTGGAAAGGAAGAAAGAGAAGACAACAGGTGCCATGTTGTAGACAACAGGAGATATGACTAGGGATCGGTCAAGGGAGGGTCAGTGATTGTCTGGTCTCTCCAGGAGGGTGAAGCACCAAAGGTCAGAATCTTGTTGAAACTAGAGGAGGTCTGGCCCCTACTCATGTGGGGGGAGGGGGGACTGCCTGGGATAGGGCTTCCAGGGCAGAGTCTGCACTTACTTTGTTTATTCCATTGTCAATCCTGTTGAATTCAGATCGCTTTGAACTCGGGTCTTCCTCTCCCCCCTCCCATTGAAACAGGAAAGTCTTCTGCACCTGGTTAGGGTAGTTCAGAAGGGGGGGGGGAAGCCAAGCCTCTTTCTTTCTTTTCTTGAAGGGGGGGGGGGATAGAAGCCAAGCCGGGAAAAGGAGGAAGGGGGGAGATGATCAAAAAAGGCAGAGAAGGGAGAAAAAATCCAGGACCGAAAGAAGTTGAGAGAAATTAGAGGCAAGCTTGTCACGTGATCACCTGTGGCCAATCATGGGTCCTCTACCATGGAGGAGAGCCCAGATTCATAACAGCCTTTAAATATTGAGGTTTAAAAGCACTCTAAGATATTGCACAATAAAGGTAGGGTCACTCCGGATCAATCCTTCTTGCTGCAGAAGGAAATTTTAAATCGCCCCAAATCCAAACGGAAATCGCATTCTGGGGTTGGAATAAAAGCTCTGTGCAGTTTACACCCTGGTCTCCCCTGGTCACTGGTAGAGGATGCATGTGGGTGGGTTGCCAGCTCTGGTTTGGGAAACTCCTAGATGGCAGCAAGGATAGACACCAGAGCTTTGGGCCCCACCCATTCCTATTTTTTTAGGGGGAGGAGGACGGGAACCCCCCCCCATTTTTATTCTGCAAACCACAACAATACACAATACCTTTATTGGCATAAAGCAAATTAGCAAAATGAACAAAGATAATCAGGATACATCAAGCAGTTTAAGTTTAAAAACTGAAGACAAAAATTCAGCCGTAATAAAGGTGACATTGGCATCCTTATCGCTCAACAAAAATTGGCAGAATACGAAATTGCAAAAAATACAACGGGTGCTAGAGCTTGGCAGTGGGAAGAGGAAGGGGAGGAGTTGCCCAGTCTGTAAGGGCATGGGGTTGAATGTGTGTGTTGTGTGGGAGGTTGTGGTGGCGTGGTGGCAAATGAGGGCATGGGTGTGGAGAGATGGGTGTCAAGAACCTGTAGTGTGGAATGTTCGTTGAGTGTGGGAGAGGACTGACCTTTGGGAATTTTGGCATAGTAGTTACAGATGAGCTTTCCAAAGCCATGTCCTCAGACATGTGAAGGGAAAATCAGACTGGAGGCTCTTCTTAGGGGAGGATTACATGGCAACCAATTCCTCCCAGTTCTGTGTCATTTCCCTTCTTGTGTGAATTAGGCCACATTCACCGAAATGCCCCTCTGCCCTAATACACATGGGGTAGTCACAGTACACAGGTGTCCACCCTGTTCCTTCTTTTCCATTTTTTCACTGTTGGTAAAATGTTATGTGCCCACATGCTTCTTTAATGGTTGCTCCTTAGAAGAACGGATTTTTGTACCCTCTTGCTTACTACCCAAAGGAGTCTCAAAGCGGTTTACAAACACCTTTTCCATTCGTCTCTCCACAATAGTCAACCTGTGAGGTATGTGGGGTTGTGAGAGATCTGAGAGAACTAGGAATGGGCTGCAGTGACCCAGCAGGCCTCAGGTGTCTCAAAGCATGTTCCAATTGTCTTCCCTTTCTCTCCCCATAGCAGACTCCCCATGAGGGAGGTGGGGTAGCGAGCCTCATAGGGAAGCTGGCAACCCTAAGAGGAAGACTCTCTGTGCACAGCAGTCTTGATCTTAGGTTTTTTAATCTGTTTTTTTATTTGCAAGGCCAAGATTATTTGCCAGGCCAATAAGTCATTTCAGTTACCATGTGTCTCCAGACGTTTACTTGTTATCTATTTACAGTTTCAAGCTGTAAATATTTATTTAGATCTTCCTGCACTTTCCAGACTCACAGGACTGATGCTGGTCTGCCTGTCTGCGCCCCAGAATACAAACAGTTGCTGGTAAGGGCTGGCCATAATCCATAGGCCAGGAGGGACATACCTGCACCACTCCCTCCCAGCTAGAGGCAAAAATGGCTCCTTTGAAGGCTGGACTCTGTGGCATTGTACAATTTTGAAGTCCCACCTCCAAACCTCCAGGAATATTTCCATCCCAGGGGTAGCCAACCTCCAGATGGGGCCTAGAGAGCTCCTGGAATTACAGCTCACCTGCAGAGTATAAAGATCAGCTCCCCAGGCAGAAAAGGCTACTTTGGACAGGGTTGTGGTAGAGAAGAAACATTTAAGGCTTCCCACACAGGTTGTTGAATTAAAAGACTTGAGGCCTACTGCACAGGGTTGTTGTGCAGATGAAACAGGAGACAAAAGAGCCAGTTTCTTCTGTAGAATAATGCTGTGCAGTTACCTCAAATCTGCAGAGAGTTGCAAAGAAGAAAGACACATGGCTTGACTGTGTCTAACCCCTGGCCAGAGCAGTATTTTAAGTGAGAAGGGGCTTTTCTGTGGCCTCCCTGTCAGCCAACTGTTTGGCAGAAGGGGAAAGTTCCCCCCCTCAAAAGGAATGCCTTCAGGTGCAGCCTCTGTTCTCATCCCCCTTGGCAGCCCTACTAACCTCCTTTCCCTGCGGTGGTCAGGAGCAGACTGACAGCCAGACTGGGCTGGGTGAATGGAATTTTGGTCTGTCCTGGTGAGGGGCCAATGGGAAGGCGCTTCGCGCGCCTCCCCATTGGCCGCTTGGCCCTTGAGTGGCACTTGGAGGGGCAAATCAGGAGCCGCTTTGCGGCTCCTGATTCGCCCCTCCGAGTTTTTATCACGGACAGAGCCCGCCCTAACTCCTCCCCATTAGCCCTTAGGGCTTTATTTAACCGCAGGAGCGGTTAAAGATAAGATGTAATTGTAGTCAATGCCAATTTGTTGGAGTGTAGTCAGGATGGTAGAGAACCATTTAAATTTAAAAGAGTCTCTCAATAAACAGGCCAATAGATCGAACCCTAAAATGCATTTAGCCAATATTTGAAGGTAGAAATCCAAGCCTTAGTTTCGAGAAGATTATGGCCGATTTCGAGACATAAGGAGGAGTAAGGGACACAATTTGGAGTTCCCAAAATCTGCCGGAAAAAGGCAGATGGTAACTTTTCCAAGTTTTTGTTAAAAGCTGAGATCCACAGAGGGATGCCGTATAAAATTTCTGCAAACCTTGGGGAGTCCCACTAACATCTGGGAACGGACACCTGACAGCTACTGAAGACCCCGGAGTGGAAGAGACGGGGAAGGAGACAGAGGCGACAGACGTGGTCAGCAGACCCTCCCAGTGGTTGGGAGACCGCAGACTTGCATGCAGACGGCCCCTGGCTGGATGGTACAGCCAGGAGGTAGCGTGACAGTCCTCTACAGGGGTGGCTGCTAGGAGGTGGGCCAGGACTGGAGAGATGCTGCCCGGAATATTACTTTGCCCCCCCCCCCCGGTCCTTTCCATCTCCTCCAATGCCCTTCCCCCCCATACCGAAGAGGTTCAGGTAACCCTGGATGGGACAGCAAGTATCGGGATTACTCCCCCCCTCCCCCCCAGCTTCTTGGGCGGTTTCTGGTGCCCACAGAAGATTGCACTTTGGTGAGTGTATCCCTGGAGCTCTTGGACATTGCTGGCTGGTGCCTGGGGCTAGGGCTGCCCCACTTCGGTAGTGGCAGAGCCTGAGGGGTCCAGACCGGCAGATACCGGAGGCTGCTTGGGCTCACCGTTTACACTGGGAGCTGGCGAGAATTAGTGGTGTGATTGGAGGAGTCAGAGGGGGTGACATGGGGAGAGGGGGCTTAGTAGCCCCTTCTTTGTCAGGACCCCTTTGCCAGCCACTTGCTTCTCAACCGGACCGGCTCCAGCCTGCAGTGCAGTGCGTGCTGTGGCCAGTGATCATTGAGGTTCAACTGCAGACTAGGAGGCATGGAACGAGAGATGCTGGTGGGCCAGCACCCTCTGGTGGGAGCTCCAATCAGAAGGACTACAGAAGATCTAATTGCAAAGCCAACATCCAGCCTGCTCCCTGGGAGTTTTGTGTGCTTCTGGGAAAGTGATCAATTTGATTGAGAGTAACATCTGAGCAGAGCAGCTAGTTTAGCTTTAATTTAGTGCAGGGTGGAAGGAACACCAGAGAGCCCCGGAAGGTGGGATGTGGTGGAATCTCCCTCTTCAAAGATAGCATCTTCACTAGTTGTTAGGTGCAAGAGTGGGTGGGTAGGGAGTAGTTTCTGGGTAGGGAGGGTTGTTGGGGTGGGATGCGATGGACATTTTAGGGTGGAAACTGTGTTGACAGCTAGGTAGGTTAGTTCAGGTAGGCTAGTAGGGCTAGTAGGAAGGGTATAGCCTTTCTTAAGCTATAGTTAGGGCACTGCATTTCTAGTGGGGTAGGTTAGTTGTGCAAGGTTCCATTGGGTTCGGTGATTGTGGACCTCTGGAAGTGATTGCCATGCAGAGAACGTGGATTGGCAGGGGAGGGGGAACAGGGGATGGAGCCCTTCCTGGTGAGGAAATTACAGCAGTTCTGGGCCAAGGGAGGTATGGCGGTGGGAGGAGGTTCGATAATAGGGGGGCAGCGCTGCACGTAGGTCTGAGGGGGCCCTGACTGTGGGATCACAGTCAGTGGCCTGGTTGATGCACATGCTGCCCTTCAAACCTCCATCCCGGGGCTGATGCTCTGCAATGCCAGCTCAATTAAGAACAAGTCCTCAACCCTGCAAGACTACTTTGCGGGCATGAGGTAGACCTGGCATGCGTGTCTGAGACCTGGGTCTGCAAAGGCAAAAATGTCACCTTGAAAAAACTGACGCCACCCTGGTTCTCAGCCATTCACCAGCCCCAGCTCCATGGTAGGGGGGCAGTGAGCCTAGTCCAGAATACCTTTCCCTTCATGGCTCTCCCAGCACCATCAATGGCAGCGGTGGAATGTGTCAGCCTTACATGGAAATCAGTCAAGAACGTGGCCATCTGGGTGCTGTACCGCTCACCCACGGCTCCATCTGATGTGCTGCTGGGCCTGCTGGAGGTGATGGCTGCCTGGACGTTGCAGTTCCCCAGGCTATTAGTTCTGGGGGACTTCAATGCCCATGCAGATTCATCGGCTCCAGGACTTGGCCTGGACCTAATGTCAGCCATGGCAACACCGGGGTTCTCGCAATATGTTGCTGGACCCACTCATCAGGCTGGCTATACCCTGGATGTGATCTTTGGTTTAGGGATTGAGGTGGACTTGGCGGCTAACAAGATCGTTCCATGATCAGACCACCATACCCTGAAGGCTCAGCTAAGGATGCCACCCCCTCCTTGTTTGGGTGATGGAAATATTTTAGTCTGCCCACAGAGACTTATGGAATCTGAGAGATTCCTGAGTGCTCTGTGGGACCCAATGCCCTCTGGTAACTCACTTGGTGGATGATTGGCAGACCCACATGTGGGCAGCTATTGATGAGATTGCTCCTGAAGGACCTCTCTGCCCTTACACGAAACAGGTTCCTTGGTTCTCCTTGGAGCTTAGGTAGAGGAAGAGGGCCAAAGCTGAGAGTGAGCTAAGATTGGCCAGGGAAGCCCATTGTAACAAGAAAAGATTTTTCAGTTATGTGAGGAGCAAACGTAAAGCAAAGGAGGCAATAGGCCCACTGTTGGGTGCGGATGGACAAACTCTAACGGAAGATGCAGAGAAAGCAGAAAGGCTTAGTGCCTATTTTGCATCTGTTTTTTTCCACAGGTCAAAGTGTTTAGGCACATCTAGAGATGGCTGTAGCCAAAGGACAGTGTCTGGGTGGCAGGTTAACATGGATAGAGAGGTTGTCGAGAGGCATTTAGCTGCACTGGATGAGTTCAAATCCCCTGGTCCGGATGAAATGCACCCGAGAGTGCTCAAAGAACTTTCCAGAGAACTTGCACAGCCCTTGTCCATCATCTTCGGAACCTCTTTAAGGACTGGAGATGTCTCGGAGGACTGGAAGAGAGCAAACGTTATTCCGATTTTCAAAAAAGGGAGGAAAGATGACCCAGGAAACTACAGACCAGTGAGTCTGACCCCTGTTGTGGGGAAGATACTGGAGCAGATATTAAATCTGGAGGACAATTTGGTGATCCAAGGAAGTCAGCATGGATTTGTCTCCAACAGGTCCTGCCAGACCAACCTGGTTTCCTTTTTTGACCAAGTAACAGGTTTGCTGGATCGGGGAAATTCGGTTGATGTCATTTACTTGGATTTTAGTAAAGCTTTTGACAAGGTTCCCCATGATGTTCTGATGGATAAGTTGAAGGACTGCAATCTGGATTTTCAGATCGTTAGGTGGATAGGGAATTGGTTAGAGAACCACACTCAAAGAGTTGTTGTCAATGGTGTTTCATCAGACTGGAGGGAGGTGAGTAGCGGGGTACCTCAGGGCTCGGTGCTCGGCCCGGGACTTTTTAACATATTTATTAATGATCTAGATGAGGGGGTGGAGGGACTACTCATCAAGTTTGCAGGTGACACCACATTGGGAGGACTGGCAAATACTCCGGAAGATAGAGACAGAGTTCAACGAGATCTGAACACAATGGAAAAATGGGCAAATGAGAACAAGATGCAATTTAATAAAGATAAGTGTAAAGTTCTGCATCTGGGTCAGAAAAATGAAAAGCATGCCTACTGGATGGGGGATACACTTCTAGGTAACACTGTGTGTGAACGAGACCTTGGGGTACTTGTGGATTGTAAACTAAACATGAGCAGGCAGTGTGATGCAGTGGTAAAAAAGGCAAATGCCATTTTGGGCTGTATCAATAGGGGCATCACATCAAAATCACAAGATGTCATAGTCCCATTGTATACGGCACAGGTCAGACCACACCTGGAGTACTGTGTGCAGTTCTGGAGGCCTCACTTCAAGAAGGACGTAGATAAAATTGAAAGGGTACAGAGGAGAGCGACGAAGATGATCTGGGGCCAAGGGACCAAGCCCTATGAAGATAGGTTGAGGGACTTGGGAATGTTCAGCCTGGAGAACAGAAGGTTGAGAGGGGACATGATAGCCCTCTTTAAGTATTTGAAAGGTTGTCACTTGGAGGAGGGCAGGATGCTGTTCCAATTGGCTGCAGAGGAGAGGACACGCAGTAATGGGTTTAAACTTCAAGTACAACGATATAGGCTAGATATCAGGAAAAAAATTTTCACAGTCAGAGTCGTTCAGCAGTGGAATAGGCGGCCTAAGGTGGTGGTGAGCGCCCCCTCACTGGAAATCTTCAAGCAAAGGTTGGATACACACTTTTCTTGGATGCTTTAGGATGCTTAGGGCTAATCTTGTGTTGAGCAGGGGGTTGGACTAGATGGCCTGTATGGCCCCTTCCAACTCTATGATTCTATGATTCTATGATTCTAGGGCGGTTAGATGGCTAGAGTGAGTGAGGCGGAAGGCTCACCACAAGGCAGCAAGAACATCTCATTGCGCACTTATGAGGGTGTATGAGATGGCAGTGAATGCCATGAAGTGTGATTATTATTCGGCAGAAATCACATCCACCAGCTCTCACCTGGCCCAATTATTTAGGATTCTGACTGCCCTCAATGTAGGGCACCAAAATAGTAGTAAATTGGATTTAGGCTGTGAGGCTTAAGTGGGCTATTTGGCAGATAAGGTTGGTCCACCATGAGCTTATTGCCATGCTTGATACAGAATGTGAACTGGAAGCTCCATGGCCGTTGTGGGGGACTAGGTTTGATGGCTTCAGGCAGCTCTCTATGTCCAAAGTGGACAAACTGCTGAGGTTAGTGAGGGCAACCACTTGCTCTATTGATCCCTGTCCATCCCGGTTGCTCAAGACTGGCAGATAGGTGATCCCCTGAGAGAGATTGTGAAGCTTTCCCTTTCTTTGGGAGAGTTCCTTCAGCAACTCAAGGTGGTGGTGCTTTGCCCTCTTTGGAAGAAACCATCTCTGGACCCGTGGGATTCCGCCAGCTACCAACCAGTATAGTTGAAAGGGTGGACCAGCTCCTGACATTTTTGGAAGAAACTTGGGCCCTGGACCCATACCAGTTGGGTTTCCGTCCTGGCCATGGGGTGGTAACTGTGCTGGTCATCCTGATGGATGATCTCCGGTGCCAAATAGACCAAGGCAGGTCAGCCATTGTCATGCTTTTAGATCTTTTGGATGCATTTGGTGTGGTCTACCATGAGCTTTTGGTCCATCACCTCGCTGACACAGGGATAGGGGGAACAGCCCTTAAGTGGCTGGCCCCCTATCTTGAGAACAGGTCAGAGGGTTACGGTGGAAGATGAGATGTCCGATCCCTTTGCAATACCGTGCAATGTGCCACAAGGGTAAGGACACTCTCCCACCTTGTTTACCATCTATATACGCTCTCTTGCCCAATTGGTCTAGAATTCTGAAATGGGTTGTCATCAGTAAGCAGATGACACCCAGCTCTATATCCCGATGGTTGGCTGGCCAGATGTCGTCCCCCCCCCGAAACATTTGCCAGTTGTTTGGAAGCAGTAGCTGGATGGGTCAAGAAGAGTTGCCTGAAACTCAACCCCTTGAAAATGGAGGTCCTGTGGCTGGGTCAAAGGGGGCAGGATCAGGAAGTGCGTCTTCTCTGCCTTGATGGGGTGAAATGGACAACTGTGCTGTTTTCTGGCTGTACAAAAAGATTTTGTCAGACTCCTCCAGTATTCTGCCATGCTGCAGGGCACTGCTCTCTGTGGGTATGAATTTGCTGAGAGCCCTGGGATCCTGGGAAACACATCTGGCCTGAACCAGGGCCAGGGCCTTTCTGGTCCTGGCCCCTACCTGGTGAAATGAGTTCCTAGCAGAGCTGAGGGCCCTGACGAGACTGTCTGAACTCCATAGGGCCTGCGAAACGAGCTCTTCTACCAGACGTTCCATTAGGGTTGGGTGGTGATCCTGGGATGTCCCCCCCCCAGTTCCTGTGCACGGTATTAGACTGCACCAGGAACCCTGTGTTATTCCACTGAACTGCCAATCACAGCTGACATCTGGACCAGTCCCAATGGTTCAAATCGTGATAAGGTTTTTAATGTTAAAATGTATATATTGCCATTTTGTCTGATGCTGGGGATTGTTTTAAGGATTATTATTAACTAGTAATCAAGCCCATTGCAGTTCTAAATGCAATGGGCGCTAGCAGTGAGTGTGGGTTTGGGGGGGGAATACCTGCAGTCTTTGGAGGGGGTTTGAAAGGGGAGAAGGGGGAAGGGTAAGGGACACACTCTCAGCCACCCACCCACCCCCTCTCTCAGAACCCCCCCCCCGAGAAGCGGCGCCGCGGTCCTCCCTCACAAGGCCAGTCAGAACCCTAGGTCCACTTACCAACCTTGCGCTGGTCCTGGTTGCTCTCTGCTGGTCTTCGGCCATCGCAGTTCCCAGGGGAAGGCGGGCCGGGCCACCCCCCCACCCGAGGCTCTCTGGAGCCTTCCCCTGGCCTGACGCTGCTTCAGGCCAGCGGCAAAGGAGCAACTGCGAGCCGCGCTGTGCGCGGCTCGCAGTTGCTGGCGGCGGGAATCAGAGGGACCAATCGGCAGGCGCGAAGCGCCTGCTGATTGGTCCCTCTGATTGTCTGTCATGAGGAAGGGTCCAATTTGGACCCTTCCTCATCCCGGACACATCCCGCCCCAGAACCTCTTACTGTCTTATTTAGTCCATGGCGCCGCCCGCGGCACCACGGGCGGTTTACAGACTAGATTTAAATCCCATTTTACAGGAAAATAAAATGGGCGCTAGAAGGGTTTAGCCGTCCCCAGGGGGACTGCTACAGGGTTCTGTGTGGGCGGTGAGGTGTGGTTGCGCAGCAGGGCTGGGGCCAGCACCCCCGCGGGCCGCGCCCGCGCATCGGGAGAGATTCCCTCTCCCTGACCTCCCGCAGTAAGAAGCTACCCGGGCGTTGCCGCGGCGGCCATCTTGGGGCGTCTTGGGAGGCTGGTGAGGCGGCGAAGTCACAAAAGAGGGGAGAAAGCGTTGAAGGTTGGTGGCGAGGCGTGGGTGGGTAGCGTAGGAGTGTTGGCGGCGGTGGTTTGGTGGGGGTGGCGGGTGCGTTGTCTCGGCGTCGATGTTGGCGGCATCCTTCTCCCGGCCGCTAGAGCGGCAGCGCGGCGGCAGCGAGGTGGCGCAGCCGCTCCAGCGGCCGGGAGAAGGCAAAGTTGTGTGGGTGTGCGGGTAGAAAGGAGCAGGGCCCTGCTCCTTTCCCCGCATTGAGGCGGAGGCCTTGGCGGGCAAGGAGGCAATGGGGAGGCGCGCTTTGCGCGCCTCCCCATTGCTTCCTTGGTCCAGGATTGACACTCGGAGGAGCGAATCAGGATCCGCTTTGCGGCTCCTGATTCACTCCTCCAAGTTTTTACCCCGGACAGAGCCCGCCCTAACTCCTCCCCACCAGCCCTTAGCGTTTTATTTAGTCGGTTTAAAGATGATGTGACTTTGTTGTATACTGTTTTCATTCTTTTGTGAACCGTGATGTGCCAGCTTCCTGGGAGTGGTGATATACAAGTTTAAATATAAATACATCCATCCATCCATACATACATACGTGCATAAATTCATAGATACAACTTGGGGACGGAGCCTGGGGAGGACAGTGACCTCAGTAGGGTACAATGCCACAGAGTGGGGCTGGCCAAAATGTGTCTCTCCTGATGTCCATGGGCTACAATTTCCATGAGCTCCTGCCAGTGGGGGCAGGGCATCTCCGGCTCCCTCTTAATTCTAAGCTAGCTAATCTATTTGTTATGTATTATTTGCATAGTCCACTTTTCTGCAACAGAGCCATCATCTACCAGCCTCCAAGTGAGACCAGGGCATCCGGAATTGCAGCTTCTCTCTAGACTGCAAAGATCAGCCCCTCCCCCCTGGAGAAAATGCCTGCTTTGGAGGGTGGACTCTATGCAGGGGTGGCCAAACTGTGGCTCTCCATAGACTACATGGAGAGCCAGTTTGGTGTAGTGGTTAGGAGTGCGGACTTCTAATCTGGCATGCCAGGTTCGATTCTGCGCTCCCCCACATGCAGCCAGCTGGGTGACCTTGGGCTCGCCACGGCACTGATAAAACTGTTCTGACCGGGCAGTGATATCAGGGCTCTCTCAGCCTCACCCACCCCACAGGGTGTCTGTTGTGGGGAGAGGAATGGGAAGGCGACTGTAAGCCGCTTTGAGCCTCCTTCGGGTAGGGAAAAGCGGCATATAAGAACCAACTCTTCTTCTTCTTCTTCTTCTACATCCATAGACTACAATTTCCATGAGCCCCTGCCAGCTGGCACAGTTTGGCCACCCCTGCCCTACAGGGTCTCCATAAATCCGCTGTGACTTAATGGCATGTTATCCCTAGTTCAAAAGCATAAGGTGTCCCCTTTGCCTTTTGGATCTCTAAGCAGCAGCTGCCACAGATCTTAGCATGGCATGGCAGTGCAGAGGTGGCTCTCAGGTTCCCAGTGTTGAGTTTCCCTTCAAAGCATATGAGCAGGTCTAACTTTATTTTTAAAAAGCACGTAGAAACGGTGGCAACAGGCAGGCTGTCCTCTCTCTGCTTCCCCTTCTTGGAAGCTTTCCTAACAGCGAGGGCTGGTTCTTACATCACTGCACATTTTTGTTTTCATTCCCTCCCAGGCCTTGGGAGAGCGGCATCTTGTCTCACCTAAGGCAAACTGAAAAACGACTCGGGGGCTGTAGCAGCAGAAGCAAACATGTTCAATTTGTCCAAAGAACTCTACGAGGTAGGTTCTTCCAGCTCTTAGGAGCCCACCAGAATTTATCTTCCTGCTAGACCAGTGGTTCTCAACCTTCCTAATGCCATGGCCCTTTAATACACTTCCTCATGTTGGTCATGATTGTGTATAAATTGTTTATAAATTGACGGGTGCCTTCAGGAGGAGTGGCAACAGTGGCGGGGCCCCCCCAGCCAAGCTGCTCCACCTGCCACAACCCCTGTGAAAGGATTGTTCGACCCCCACAGGAGTCCCGACCCCCAGGTTGATAACCACTGGTCACCCATTTCTGCTCTTCCACCTCTGAACATGCTGCTATGCAAAAACCTGGGTTGCCAGGCTCCGGGGGATGGGAGGTGGGTCGGTGGGTGGGGGGTTGGAGATCTCCCAGAATTCCAAGTGATCTCTAGATGACAGCGATTGGTTCTCTCTGGAGAGAATGACAGCCTTGGAGGCTGAACATCATGGCATTCTACCCTCCCTAGGCTTCAACCCCAAATCTCCAGGAATTTCTCAACCCAGGGCTGGCAACCATATCCAAAGCTAAGGTTGCCCCCCTTCACTGTACCTCTCGTGCCAGGGAAGACTTGGTCTTCTCAATTGTTTTGTGCCGGTTAAAGATTCAGGAGCCATTTCAGGAATAAAATTTGATCCACCTGCTCCAGAGCAACCTTTGTGTACAGATGGTCTTCCTCAAGTGACTCCCCTTCCTTGTTTGGGAGATATAGAGCAGGGAACACAATTCTGAGCCAAAGCGGGGAAAGGAAGAAGCAGGGAACCCAAATCAAATGGTTTGTCTTCAGGTTGGATAGTTGGCAGCTCCAGGGTCTGCATACAAACAGGGGGAAAACTGTGTCTCGATAAATCTCACAGTAAACAGAAGAATTCTTATGTTCCTACTAGAGGTTAACATTAAACATGAAGAGAAGTTCTTGTATTCAGATTCTTTAATGTCAGCAAAAGAAGACTAGACTCCCAGGTAATGACTAGCTTCAACTTTGTAATACTGATTGTGTGTGACCAAAAAATTCAAGCAGAGCATAAGGTCTATTTATTTAGTTATTTATTTAGTCAGTTATTTTTCTACTTATACCCCACCCCTCCCAGCATGCCAGAAGGTCTTGTCTTTGGTGTTCTACATGATTGAAGGCCCTCTCCTCCCCAATCCCAGTCGTTCCTGGGCTCAACCCATAAATCTCCAGGAATTTCCCATCGCAACCTCACAGGGCTCGTGCCTTTGACTGGCCTCTGCTTCTGAAATTAGGCAAGTAATGACTTTGCTGGTTGTTAACACAAGTGAGGCTGTGGATGGGAGCAAAGCCAGTTCAAAACACTGGCAATGCCTACTAGAGAAGACCAAACCTCTCTTTGTAGCTCAAGGCCTAAGCAGAGCAAAGGCATCTCCAATGGATCCAAGATTATTTGGCCTTAGGGGCGGAGTGAGGGTTTTGATGAACAGCCCTCCAAAATCTAAAGAGTACTACATTCAAGAATTTTGAACTAAGATGTTGACAAGATCTCGTAGAATGTGAAAAACAACAAAATATTTTATTTATGGGGTTATTTGGTTAACCCAGGGGTAGTCAAACTGCGGCCCTCCAGATGTCCATGGACTACAATTCCCAGAAGCCCCTGCCAGCATTCGCTGGCAGGGGCTTCTGGGAATTGTAGTCCATGGACATCTGGAGGGCCGCAGTTTGACTACCCCTGGGTTAACCTAAAGGAGTTTTGCCCAGTCCTAGAAGTGTGATCCTGAATACAATAAATATATCTCCAAAAAAGGATACTGCAAAAAGTAAAAAATGCATTTATTCAAGTAAATCCAGTTCTTCTATGATGTGGCAAAAAGAGTACTTTCTCTATCCCTAATGGCCTGCTTGTGTGTGGGGGTGTGTGGGAGAATTGCCTCTACAGGAGAGGCCTGCAGAGAGAGACTGGAGTCTGTGGAAGGCCATGTGAAGATGGGGAGAGGACAAAGTAAGGGGGGAGGATCCATGGAAGGCCATGCGAATAGAGGGAGGGGACAAAATGAGAGTGAGGAGGGAGCAGAGGGCTGCATCCAGGTTAAGGCAGAGAGGCGTCCTAATCAAGATAATCACACCTATACCCAATTAGAGGAATGTTGCAACCCCTCTCCAATGTCCATGCATGATGAATTGCTCACTCCAACGCCAGTTAATTCTTCAGAGGCCAGTGTAGTGTAGTGGTTAAAGCAGACTTTCTCATCCAGGGTTTCGTGAAACCCTGGGGTTTCTTGATGACCCTGGAAGGGTTTCCTGAGTAGGTGGAATTTAATTAATTTAAATATATTTTTTAAAGTTCTCAATCATTTATCAGGAGATATGACCATATATGGTCATGTCAACCAAATGGCCAATGATGGGCCTGGGGTGGATAGGGAGGAGAGGGGCCCCAGGTGAGTGAGGACACAGCTCTGCTTCCCAAACCTATTCTGCACAATCATGCCACTTCTGGGGTTTCTCAAAGCCTGAAGAATGTTTCAGGGGTTCTCCCACAATTTTGCAGGGCCTGCAAAAGGGAGCTCCTCCACCAGACATTTGCTTGAGGCCGACCAACCAAACAAAATCCACTGGTCCCCCTCTGACACCCTTACACAACTGAATATGACCTACCTAAAGGCTCCATTAAAGTTGCTATGTTGAACAAAATTGAAATCATAGAATCATAGAATCATAGAATCATGGAGTTGGAAGGGGCCATACAGGCCATCTAGTCCAACCCGCTGCTCAACGCAGGATCAGCCCTAAGCATCCTAAAGCATCCAAGAAAAGTGTTTATCCAACCTTTGCTTGAAGACTGCCAGTGAGGGGGAGCTCACCACCTCCTTAGGCAGCCTATTCCACTGCTGAACTACTCTGACTGTGAAAAACTTTTTCCTGATATCTAGCCTATATCGTTGAAGTTTAAACCCATTACTGCGTGTCCTCTCCTCTGCAGCCAGCAGAAACAGCATCCTGCCCTCCTCCAAGTGACAACCTTTCAAATACTTAAAGAGGGCTATCATGTCCCCTCTCAACCTCCTGTTCTCCAGGCTACCAAAGCCTATCCCATGGTCCCAGAAACCAAATCTCTCCTGCCGGCACCAACTACGCAGCCAGTGATTCACCTCCATTATCTTCCTCTCCCGACGCATTCCTCTTCCCTTGACAGCCAAGGTTGAAGAGAATACCACTTGTGCCCCCATTTGCTTGAACTTCCTCCCCAGATCTTGATAGTCTTTTTTAATAGGAGCGATGGTATTCAGGGACATGTCATTCGTTCCCACATGGACCATCACAAATGGGTAGCGATCTGTAGATTTGAGGAGTTTGGGCAAAATTAAACATCTTTAATTTTCGCCTCTGGCAAGCAACACACCTCTCGGGTTAAGGGGTCGGACCCAGCCACATGGCGATCCATTCCTCTTAGCAGGGAGTCTCCAATTACCAGTACTCTCCTTTTTTTTTTCTTCTCAACTCCATTTCCTTCTGTCCCCTTGGCCTCTTCCCTTTGTCTTAGACTTTGTTTTGGGACCTCTTCCCTTGTTGACCCTTGCACCTCCTCTGCAAGGGCCTGAAATCTATTCTGGAGCTCCAAAGGCCCCGAGAACTCTCACCCTTCGCCGTTCAGTCTTTTTCCGAACTGCCTGCAGAGGCTCCCTATTGTGGTCAATCTCCTTATCCTCTTCAGGACTGGTTGTATTCTCTTTATTCCAAGTTGCAGAGCTCTGGACTATGAACTCCTCCCCTTTCTTACTTTGGGTCAGAGTAATAATTCTGTTTTCTAATCCCCTAATCTTTTCCTCCAAAAGTCTTACCAGCTTACACTTGGGGCAGCTGTAGTCCATCTTGTCTTCTGGGAGGAAGGCAATCATGTCACACTCACTGCAGATGATGGGATGAGTGTCCTGGAGGTCCATTGTAATGTCTAGGCAGTGGAAGTACTAGGGAAATATAATCTACTGATATAATCTACTGATTCTAATTGCTCGGCCAAGAACCCCAGGCTAAGGGCCACAGGCCAAGAGCCCTTTGTCTCTCGCCCTTGTTGTCTCGTGCCAAAGGCTCGCGAGCGCAGCCCTTTTTAATCCTCCCAACAATTACCCAGCAATCACCTCACCCAGGCAGAACAATAGCCTCACCTGGTCAGCAGCAACTCTCCCCAGTAGCTCTCTCCACGTGGGGTGGGCTGAGTCCGGGATCAAAACTCCTGGATTGGCCCCTTGGCCCCAGACTGACAAGCAGAGGGGCCAATCGGAAGGCGCAAAGCGTCTTCCGATTGGGCCCTCACAAGGACAGACCAGAGTTCCAGGGCAATCAGGAGGCATTGCTGCCAGTTTGCTCCTGACCACCGCAGGGAGAGGATGTCAGTAGGGCCGCCAAGGGGGATGAGAACAGAGGCTTGGACAGGCTGCGCCAACCCTTTTCGCCCCAAGGCTGTCCTAACTTTCATGTCCAACTGTGAATCGTCTCAGAACACTGACAGAGCTGGCAGGAAGCTGGAGAGTCCTGTGAGTCTGGAAAGTACAGAGAGATCTAAATAAATATTTACAGCCTGAAACTATAAATAGTGAACAAGTAAATGGCTGGAAAGCATGGTAACTGAAATGACATTTTTCAACCTTGGCCTGGCAAATAAAAAAACAGTATAAAAAATCTTACTCAGGTCAAGACTGCTGTGCCCAGAGAGTCTTCCTCTTAGGGTTGCCAGCTTCCATGTGAGGCTCTCTACCCACCTGCCTCACCGGGAATCTGCTACAGGGAGAGGAAGGGAAGACGATTGGAAAATGCTAGGTTGGAAATATTCCTGGAGGTTTGGAGGTGGGACTTCAAAATCATACAATGCCTCAGAGTCAAGCCTTTAAGGAGCCATTTTTGCCTGCAGTTGGGAGGGAGTGGTGCAGGTGTGTCCCTCCTGGGCTATGGGCTATGGCCAGCCCTTACCAGCAGTTGGAACGGGCCATACAGGCCATCTAGTCAAACCCCCTGCTCAACGCAGGATCAGCCCTAAGCATCCTAAAGCATCCAAGAAAAGTGTGTATCCAACCTTTGCTTGAAGATTGCCAGTTAGGGGGAGCTCACCACCTCCTTAGGCAGCCTATTCCACTGCTGAACTACTCTGACTGTGAATTTTTTTTCCTGATAATGCTGAACCATTAACCATTAAAAGTTGATACCGAACCATTAACAATTACCCTTTGGGTACAATGTGAACCAGTTATCGATTCACCTGACTTAGGATCCATACCACATTTTACCAACTTGTCAGCAGGAATATCATGTGGAACCTTATCAAAAGCATTACTGAAATCCAGACAAACTATGTCCACAGTTTACTTCTGATCCAGTAAGGTAGTCACTTTTTCGAAAACAGAGATAGGGTTTGTCTGACATTACTTGTTCCTGCGAAACTTGTGCTGAGTCATAGAAATCACAGCCCCTTTTCCAGCTGCTCAATGATATGTTCCAAAATTTTGCCAACTATAGATGTCAAGCTGATAGGTTGATAGTTACCTGGATCCTCCATAGTTGATATGTTATATGGTATATTATGATTGTTATGATGTTCCTTGTAATTACCCTGTGAGGTTTTATGTAAACCAGTTGTCCACAAACTTTTTATCACCAGGGACCGGTCAACGCTTGACAAGTTTACTGAGGCCGGGGGGGGGGGGGTAGTCTTTTGCTCAGGGATGTCGTCGCTGCTGCCTGGGCCCCTGCTCCACTTGCCTTCCCACCGGCGCCCCTGACTTCCCGCCACCCGCTGGGGGCGCTGCCAGCAGCAGCTGTGCAGTGCCACCTCTAGGGGGAGCCCCAGCCATGGTGACCACTGGAGAGCACCAAAGGTGAGCCAACGGCAGAGTGGCAGGGCAGCCCCTGAGGCAGCAGCCAGGGAGGCGGGCGAGGAGGAGCCGCAGTCTGGTACTGACTGATCCACGGACAGATACTGGTCTCCAGATCGGGGGTTGGGGACTGCTGATGTAAACTGCCCAGAGCCATAAGGAAGGGAGGTATCTTTAACCTGCTCCTAGCGGAACGGATGAAATAATTCGGTAAGGCCACCCAAGGCGGGCCCTGTCCGTGATGAGGAAGGATGCCCATAGGCCCCTTCCTCTGGACTGACAATCGGAGGACCGAATCGGCAGGCGCTTTGTGCCTGCCGATTGGGCCCTCCGATTGTCAGTCCTGCGCCAAGGGACCAATTGCGAGCTTCCCCCCTACCACCTCGCCCGATTGTGCGCCGCCGCCGCCCTTCCAGCCGCGCCCTTCCAGCCACGCTGTCGGTGCCTCCCCGCCCGACCACTCAGAGCCGCCCGCCGTCATCCTCATCCGGCCTCCAGCCGCCTCCAGATTCACACACGGCCAGGGATGGCCGCCCGCCATCATCCTCGTGCCGCCGCCAGCCGCCCGCATGAAGAACGACTCGCCCCGGCCCACACGCCCGGGGCCGGCCCGCCCCGCCACCCACTGTCACTCTACCTGTCGCCACGGCCCGCGAACAGGCTGCCGCCCCCGCAGCCACTCCGCCCACCCGCCTTCGGCCCATCGCCTCCACGGAGACTTCCAGCGTCGCCGACGGCCCCAAAGCCTCAACAGCTGTACCCTCACCTGCCCCATCTCCTCCTCCGCCAACGCAACGGTATGCCATGGGGAGGGTGGACACTGGACGAGCTGCCCCTCGCCTCCCGTCCCTGTCCCGCCACGACCCGTGCGACTCCCTCGCCCCGCTAGCGCCTGCTGCATTCAGCCTGCAGTGGGCTTAATTACTAGTAAAAATATAAAACAAACATGTTGGGACATGCTGGGTTGAAGTGCTGGACTAGGATTTGGGAATTTGTCAGTGGCTTGTTCCTTGTTGAGATTCACCAGTAACTCATGTCTCTCTTGTCCCCAGGATTCCACTGGTTACGATTACATTGACCCCAACACGTATCCATGTCCTCGAAGTGAGGTGGGCAACTTTACTCGCATCTTCAGCCCTATAGTCTTGTCCATGGTCTTTGTGGTAGGCTTGGTCGGCAATGGGCTGGTTGTGATGGTTTTGGGTAGACGTCGGTGCCCTTGGCTCCTGGCTGACTGTTACCTCTTCCAGTTGGCTGTGGCCGATCTCCTTCTGGTGATGTCTCTCCCCTTCTGGGCTACCCAATTCACCTGGGGCTGGATCTTTGGAGAGGGCCTCTGCAAGCTCATGGGGACCCTGACATCCATGAACAGCTATAGCACCATCTTCCTCCTGGCCTGCATCAGCGTGGAACGCTACCTGGCGATCATCTATGGCATGCAGCTGTACCACCGTTGGAAGCTTTTCCATACTTACTTGGCTTCTGCTGTGGTCTGGGGGATCTGCTTGGGCCTCTCGGCTGTGGAGGTGCACTTCCGCACCGTGTCCTTTATCCCTCAGGCAGGACAGTACGTCTGCCATCTTGGCTTCGAGGCCCAAGAAGCTGAATCTTGGCGCCTGGGATTGCGACTCACCTCTTTCTTCCTTGGCTTCCTGTTGCCGCTCCTGGTCATGTTCTTCTGCTATGGCCGAATCTTCATCCGGCTTTGGCATGCCCGTCTGTTCGGCAAGCTGCCGGCCTTGCGCCTGCTGGTGGTAATTTTAGTCCTTTTCGTTGTCTCCTGGGCCCCCTTCCACATCTTCCTCCTCCTGGATACCCTGCACCGGCAACGTCATTTGGGGCGAAATTGTGCCTGGGAAAAGGCACTGGATTATGGACTGCTGTTCACGCAGACCCTGGGTCTGATCCATTGCTGCCTCAACCCTTTGGTGTACGCCTTTGTGGGTGTCAAGTTCCGAAGCGAGCTTTCTAGGCTTTGGCATAGACGGCACAGGAGTGACGGACACCAGCCAAGCATCTCCAACTGGGAGTACAGCCCGCCATCGGGCCACACCACCACCCGAGGCATAGACTACGATTATTCAGTCATGATGTGAGACTTGCAGTGGGGAGCTGGGCCTAAGAAGAACCAACAAGTTCCTCTAAAGAAATAGAATCCCAAGGAGAAATGTCCACATTCTCCAGTTTCAAGTTTGGGATTTTTTTATTAGCCATTTTAACAGAATAGAGGCTGCTCCCTATATTCGATTTTTAAAATCCCATCGTTGTTGATTCCTCACTATAATTTTTCACCCAGCTGTTGCTTTTTTCGTCACCTTGGCAGAAGGACACGGGTGATCCCAGCCAATCAGGGACCACATAATGGACAAGACAATGGCACAACACTTTGTAGCCACTCATACTTGACTATAGATGACATTACCAGAGACAAGCAAGAGCTGTTCCTTTCTTCTTCGACTTGGCATAAGCAAACAGATTATCCCAGCCAATCAGGGACCACCTAGTACACAGGACAGTGGTACAATTCTTCATTCCAGATCATGGAGACAAGAATATGAGATGCATATGCTTTACAGCAAAATAGTTCAGCATTCTTTGTACCACTTTAGAATTATTAAAATGCTGAGGAGGTTTGTTCAGTCGATTACTTTATCAGGGATATAGAAATATGTCCTTTTTGTTTCTTGTTTCCCTGCCCCACCCCGGTGTTTTCGCTGTGTCTCTTTTTGCTTCATTCATTTTTGCTGTGGGCCTTTCTCTTTTCATTTGCATTACCTGAATGCCTTTACAATGCCTTTGTGTCCGGGGACGTGGGTGCCTGCAGGAGAAACGGCTGGAAAACACAATGAGGGACAGAGCCACGCTGGTGCAAACCACGGACAAGTGGTCTCTAAAATGGTGGGAGCAACTTCAAATGGAAGAATAGAGACTGGGGCTGACATAGAAGACAGGAGAAAAGAAATAGGGATGTCCCCGGACTTAGGAAAGAAACCGGGGCCACTCTGGAGAGTGAGAGGGGAGGGGAAGGAAAACGCACACCTCCCCACTCAGTTGCAGGAGCGGAGCCAGCGTGTGAGCCCTTGGAGGGAAGCTGTGGGACGACTGCGAGAGAGGAAAGAGTGGCGGGCAAGGAGATGGAACGTCTGAGAACCAGAGAGAAGGGGGGGGGGGGGGACCAGGAATCATAGAATCATAGAATCATAGAGTTGGAAGGGGCCATACAGGCCATCTAGTCCAACCCCCTGCTCAATGCAGGATCAGCCCTAACCATCCTGAAGCATCCAAAAAAAGTGTGTATCCAACCTTTGCTTGAAGACTTCCAGTGAAGGGGCGTTCACCACCTCCTTAGGCAGCCTATTCCACTGCTGAACTACTCTGACTGTGAAAATCTTTTTCCTGATATCTAGCCTATATCGTTGTACTTGAAGTTTAAACCCATTACTGCGTGTCCTCTCCTCTGCAGCCAGCAGAAACAGCATCCTGCCCTCCTCCAAGTGACAACCTTTCAAATACTTAAAGAGGGCTATCATGTCCCCTCTCAACCTCCTTTTCTCCAGGCTGAACATTCCCAAGTCCCTCAACCTATCTTCATAGGGCTTGGTCCCTTGGCCCCAGATCATCTTCGTCGCTCTCCTCTGTACCCTTTCAATTTTATCTACGTCCTTCTTGAAGTGAGGCCTCCAGAACTGCACACAGTACTCCAGGTGTGGTCTGACCAGTGCCGTATACAATGGGACTATGACATCTTGTGATTTTGATGTGATGCCTCTGTTGATACAGCCCAAAATGGCATTTGCCTTTTTTACCGCTGCATCACACTGCCTGCTCATGTTTAGTTTACAATCTACAAGTACCCCAAGGTCTCGTTCACACACAGTGCTACCTAGAAGCGTATCCCCCATCCAGTAGGCATGCTTTTCATTTTTCTGACCCAGATGCAGAACTTTACACTTATCTTTATTAAATTGCATCTTGTTCTCATTTGCCCATTTTTCCATTGTGTTCAGATCTCGTTGAACTCTGTCTCTATCTTCCGGAGTATTTGCCAGTCCTCCCAATTTGGTGTCATCTGCAAACTTGATGAGTAGTCCCTCCACCCCCTCATCTAGATCATTAATAAATATGTTAAAAAGTACCGGGCCGAGCACCGAACCCTGAGGTACCCCGCTACTCACCTCTCTCCAGTCTGATGAAAAACCATTGACAACAACTCTTTGAGTGCGGTTCTCTAACCAATTCCCTATCCACCTAACGATCTGAAAATCCAGATTGCAGTCCTTCAATTTATCCATCAGAACATCATGGGGAACCTTGTCAAAAGCTTTACTAAAATCCAAGTAAATGACATCAACCAAATTTCCCCGATCCAGCAAACCTGTTACTTGGTCAAAAAAGGAAACTAGGTTGGTCTGGCAGGACCTGTTGGAACAAATCCATGCTGACTTCCTTGGATCACCAAATTGTCCTCCAGATGTTTGCAGATCGCTCCCTTTAATATCTGCTCCATTATCTTCCCCACAACAGAGGTCAGACTCACTGGTCTGTAGTTTCCCGGGTCATCCTTCCTCCCTTTTTTGAAGATCGGAATAACGTTTGCTCTTTTCCAGTCCTCCGGGACATCTCCAGTCCTTAAAGAGGTTCCGAAGATGATGGACAAGGGCTGTGCAAGTTCTCTGGAAAGTTCTTTGAGTACTCTCGAGTGCATTTCATCTGGACCAGGGGATTTGAACTCATCCAGTGCAGCTAAATGCCTCTCGACAACCTCTCTATCCATGTTAACCTGCCACCCAGACACTATCCTTTGGCTACAGCCATCTCTAGATGTGCCTAAACACTTTGACCTGTGGGAAAAAACAGATGTAAAATAGGCACTAAGCCTTTCTGCTTTCTCTGCATCTTTCGTTAGAGTTTGTCCATCCGCACCCAACAGTGGGCCTATTGCCTCCTTTACTTTACGTTTGCTCCTCACATAACTGAAAAATCTTTTCTTGTTACAATGGGCTTCCCTGGCCAATCTTAGCTCACTCTCAGCTTTGGCCTATCTGATGAATGATCTACAGTGCCTAGTAACCTGTAGGTACTCTTCTTTAGAACTCTGTCCTTCCCTCCATTTCCTGAACATTTTCCTTTTCTTTCTTAGTTCCTCTTGAAGTTCTCTGTTCATCCAAATAGGCTTCTTAGAGCTCCTGCAGTGTTTTCGTCTTTCTGGGATAGGCATTGATTGAGCATGCAATAGCTCTTGTTTGAGTAGCGCCCACCCTTCACATGCTCCCTTCCCTTCCAGCATTCTCGTCTCATTCTCGTTTGACTACCCCTGCCCTAGAGGGCCCTGGCTGGCTAGGCCTTGACCGGCCCGTGGTCTGATCCAGTACAAGGCAGATTTGTGTGTTTGTTTCAACCTGACTGGGCATGCATGGGACGCTTGCCAAGGTGAGGCCACTCAGGGCTAGGCTGGGCAGGGGAACTAGGCCGAAGCCTGATTGCACCTAAAGTGCTCTTCTTTGCCTCTCTTCCCAAAGAGAACCACACACTGACTTGCAACAGCTTTGACTTCCCTTGCAAAAGCACGGAAAGGCAGCATGCGTCATCCTTCCAGGAACTACCTGACAGTCATTTCCTGTCATGGTTAGAGGAAGTCAGTTTCACACACACGAAGGCGCTTCCTCCCTTGCTCCTGTCCAGGTGTGGGAAGCCTAGGGACCAACCACTCCCATGCCCTGCGTGGCTGCTGTGCCTTAAACAGCACTCAGACTTGCTTCAGGTCCACCTTACCCATCAGGCCAAATTTTACCTGCGCAGGAGCAAGACCAGAGGAACAACATGGCAACCTCAGTTTAAAAAAGTGAATCAGCTTTTATTTGGTAAGTTAAGTTACCACATCTTCCCCCGCCCCCCGCCCCCGTGGCCTCTTGTGCTTCTAAAAGATGCTAGAAAGCCTAAAATTCAGGAGGGCACCCTCTTGCTTATTGGGACATCAGCAAGGCAACCACACAAGTAGAATTTCTGCCTGCCGACTCATTGAAAAACACAGCACCTCTGTAGAGGATCTGGCCTTGCAAAAAGAGATGTGGCAGATCCCCCTTCAAACTGCCACCTCTTTAAAACAGAATATTGTTGAAAAACTATATGAAGGAATGGGGGGGGGCAACCATTAAACAATGTTTATCCAACAAGTATCCCAAACAGTGTGTTGACAACAGTGAAAAGGGAATCTGTCCCTCTTAATAAAACAGTAAGGGGTGTTGGGGTGGGCTGAGTCCGGGATCAAAATCTGGAGACATCACTGCCAGTCTGCCCCTGACCACCGCAGGGAGAGGATGTTGGTAGGGCTGCCAAGGGGGATGAGAACAGAGGCTTGGACAGAGGCCAGCCCTTTTCGCCCCAAGGCTGCCTTAACTGTCATGTCCGCCAAACAGTTGGCTGACAGGGAGGCCTAAAAGCCCCTTCTCACTTTAAATACTGCTCTGGCCGGGGGTTAGACACAGCCAAGCCTCTCTGCAACTCTCTGCACATTTGAGGCCTACTGCACAGCATTATTTTGCAGACGAAACTGGATGCTGTTGCAGAGTTTCTTTTGTCTCCTGTTTCATCTGAACCTGTGTGGGAGGCATTAAATGTTTCTTCTCTACCATAACCCTGCCCAAAGTAGTCCTTTCTGCCTGGGGAGCTGATCTTTATGCTTTGCAGGTGAGCTGCAATTCCAGGATCTCTCTAGGCCCCACCTGGAGGTTGGCTACCTCTGGGTTGGAAATATTCCCGGAGGTTTGGAGGTGGGACTTCAAAATCGTACAATGCCTCAGAGTCCAGCCTTCAAATGAGCCATTTTTGCCTGCAGTTGGTAGAGAGTGGTGCAGGGGTGTCCCTCCTGGCCTATGGGTTATGGCCAGCCCTTACCAGCAACTGTTTGTATTCTGGGGCGCAGACAGGCAGACCGGCATCAGTCCTGTGAGTCTGGAACGTGCAGGAAGATCTAAATAAATATTTACAGCCTGAAACTGTAAATAGAGAACAAGTAAATGTCTGGAGACACATAGTAACTGAAATTACTTATTGGCCTGGCAAATAACCTCGGCCTGGCAAATAAAAAAACAGTATAAAAAACCTTACTAAGGTCAAGACTGCTGTACACAGAGAGTGCACAGTTTGCCAGCTTCCCTGTGAGGCTTGCTCCCCCACCTCCCTCATGTGGAGTCTGCTATGGGGAGAGAAAGGGAAGACGATTGGAAAATGCTTTGAGACACCTGAGACCTGCTGGGTCACTGCAGCCCATTCCCAGTTCCCTCAGATCTTTCACAACCCCACATACCTCACAGGTTGACTATTGTGGAGTGACGAATGGAAAAGGTGTTTGTAAACCTCTTTGAGGCTCCTTTGGGTAGTAAACAACAGGGTATAAAGACCGGGCACCCCCTTGCCTAGCACCCGCTGTATTGTGACTACAGCGGGCTTGATTACTAGTCATAGAATAATAGAGTTGGAAGGGACCTCCTGGGTCATCTAGTCCAACCTCCTGCACTATGCAGGACACTCCCAACCTTATTGCTCATCCACTGTCACCTGCCACCCCCTTGAACCTTCACAGCATCAGCCTCTCCGTCAGATGGCTATCCAGCCTCTGTTTAAAAATTTCCAAAGACTCAGAACCCACCACCTCCTGAGGAATCCTGTTCCACTGAGAAGCTGCTAATATACAGTAGCCTCGAAGCCTGCTGCAGTGTTAAAAGCAGTGGGTAGTAGCGGCAGAAAGGGGGGGGGCGAGAATCAGGCCACTGGAGGCATGGATAGGCCTCCCGCCCGCTCAGCCACCTCCCAGCCCCGAAGGCGGAGGGTCTGAGGTGCATCACGGCCAGTGGGCACTGTGGAGGCTACGGGCAGCTGCCCTCCTACCTGTTAGGTGGCTGTGGGTCCAGTGCGTCCTTGGCGGTGGCGGCCAGTGAAGCTGATTGGGACAGATTTGAGCTCAGCACAACCCATGGATAAGGATTTATAACTGTGTGTTATTGTATTGGACTCTAATGAAGATCTTATAGGCTGAAATACATTAGATCCAAGTTTTTTGTACTTATGGTGTACATGTTTTACTGATATGTGTGTGACCTATGAGGTGAAAAATGTGGGGGGTGGCTTTATTCTCAAAGCTATTCGTAAAGGAGAAAGGTAACAAAAAAGGGGGAGGAAAGTAAAAGAAATGCTAAGTGTTCTGCCACGAATGAGCCCAGCGGCACTTTTAAGACACACACAGTTTTATTCACTGGACTCAAATTTTCTTCTTCTGGTTCAGACCAACATGGCCACGGACCTGAATCTATGTTCTGACAAGGTCTCCTCCCAAGCAGCATAAAACCAAGCAGGCAGCAAAGCAAATTAAAATCAATATTTCAAAATAATTCATACCGCATCCCTCATTTACAATATGGTGAGCATGACATTGGCCTACTTAACAGGGGTGTCATAAGGATCCTGGAGGTGGTGTATGCAATGACTTGAAATGTGCTGTGTGACCACCTAGCAATAAGTCTTCACAGTATTTCTGGCATACTGCTGAGTCTATAATTGTTCGTCCTGAAAAGACTGTGAGAGTCATCTTCAGTAGGCAGTGATGTAAAGTAAGAAACACGTCAACTTGCTGATATGTAAAACTTATAGCCAGTGGCTGGCCGTTACACCTGTATGCCAAAAAACCCCAGAGTTTTTGTATTTGTGGTGCACAAGCTCTGGAGGATTTACCCCATAACATATTTGACCTTTAACTTTACACTCAACCCAGGGCCAAATTCCTTGTTGAGATCTTATGTGGTTCTAACCTCCACTCTGACCATATGGACCATATCATATAAAACTTTGCTTTGGCTGCAAGGAAAGTAAGAAACACTTCAGCTTGCTGATATGTAAAACTTATAGCCAGTGTGTCAGGATCAGTGCCTGTTCGTTGCCATGAATTATTAGATTGGCCTGGGTTTCTCCATGTTTGCTTAGCCTGCATTTTACCTTTAGCTTTTGGGTCTCTATGTAACCTCGACCCTCTATATTTTTAGCTGTCTGCCTGAAAACGAAACTTGTCTGCTGTACCCTGCTATCATGATTTGCTATGAACTATTTGTCTTTTGAACCGGCCAGCAAGGCCTGCTCTGTGTAACAAAAGTAGTTATCTTGTCAGTGGGCGCCGGGCTGCCCAAGGACGTGCGAGAAGTAACACTCCCTGGTTATTGCACCTGGTGCTCCTCTCCCCCCTCCCTTGGGAACCTTCAAGTTTTGGGCGGGAGAACCCTCTTGAAAAGAGTCTGCAAATGTAACAGTTGGCAGAATTGACTTCTCTAGTTTAGGTGTCTGAAGTAACTTCTCAATAAAACGCTTTCTTTTCATAGAAGCTTGTTGTGAGTTCTTGCTGCACTTGACACAGTGTGCTGTCTGCCAAATGGTGGTAACCTTCTGCTCTACTCGGTTCACTGCTGCTGTAGTTATCTACCTAGAACCATCAGTACACAAGCTGCTTTCAGCCTTCCTGGGATACTAGGGGCAAAGCCCGTTGTATCTAGGAATACACCAGGTACTAGAGCTTGGCGGTGGGAAGAGGAAGAGAAGGAGCTGCCCAGTCTGTAAGGGCATGTGGTTGAACGTGTGTGTTGTGTGGGAGGTTGTGGTGGCAAATGAGGGCATGGGTATGGAGAGATGGGTGTCAAGAACCTGTGGTTTGGAATGTGCGCTGAGTATGGGAGAGAACTGACCTTTGGGAATAGTGGCATAGTGGTTACAGATGAGCTTTCCAGAGCCATGTCTTCAGATATGTGAAGGGAATATCAGACTGGAGACTGTTCAATGGAAACTCTCTACAAGGGTATCAAAGGTACAAACAGACATAGAATTTTCATCGCTCAATAGGAACTCCTCCGTCCTGTTAATGAAGGACTGAGAGCCGAAAAGATAACTTTATCTGTCTTCATATTCCATTAAACTCTAGAAATGCAGTTTTCATTGTTCGATGTGCCTTCATATCGCTGTAATAAGCGGAGTGGTTTAGTAGGGATGGGACAGCGTACGATAAGTAGAAAATGGTCACTGTCATAGAAACAGGATACCTCATATTCTACTGAGCTCTGCATCATGTTTTTAGATATTATTAGTCAATGGTACTCATTCTGTCTCCCGACCAGAAGGTAAATTCTGCTGCGTAATCTGTTATTACTGAACCATCCAGACTAATTAGGTCCAACTTAAGACCTGAGAGATTATGCTTACTATCTTTGAAAGATAGGTCCAAGAATTTCATGTTTTTTGGTTAGTAGCTTTTATGTTACATCTCTTAATCTTGTTTTTTTGTTTTATATTTTAACAGTTTTAATAGTTTTATTGCTTTCGTGTCTCATTTTGTTTTTTGTAAAATAGACAGTGGTATTTAATGCTTTTTAAATGTTGACTTTTTGAGAAGTTATTAAGTTTTACTGCTGAAGCATTTTTAACCTTTCTTTATGTATTATCTTCCCTTTTTATAAACTGCTATATTGTATAGTAGTTGTCTGTTGTGGGGAACTGAAGGGAAAAGGTGTTTGTAAACCACTTTTAGACTACTTTTGGTAGTAAACAGCAGGGGACAATAATCCAGCTCTTCTTCTAAGACAGGGGTAGTCAAACTGCGGCCCTCCAGATGTCCATGGACTACAATTCCCAGAAGCCCCTGCCAGCATTCGCTGGCAGGGGCTCCTGGGAATTGTAGTCCATGGACATCTGGAGGGCCGCAATTTGATTACCCCTGTAAGTAACTGTGAAAAAAGCATGTGGGCACATAACATTTTATCAACAGTCAAAAAGTGGTAGCTTCAATGGAGGCCATGATCGAGGCTAGTGCTGCCACCTGGCGTCTGAGGGTGGCTGATCTAAGGCCTTGGATTTTGCCCTCCTGTAGGAAATCTAGAATACCGGCCATGGAAGGCTTGAGAAAGTCCCTTTCCTTCCTTTTGGCCCACCTCACGAAGGACTTCCATGAACAGGAGTAAATTCTGTTAGTAGAACTCCTCCTGGAGTCCAGGATTGTTTCTGTGACTCCTGAAGAATAACCTAAATGGGTGAGCTGAACAAGAAGGAAGTAATTTTGCCACTGAACTAAGAAGGAAGTAATTAAGGGGAGAGGCAAAAGGCACCATGGAAGAATCAGTAGCACCAGGCGTTTGGTTGAGGCCCGGACAGGATGTCCGGAGTTTCGATATGGGGTCTAATCTCAAGAATCAGATTTGAGTCCCCACTCCTCCTTATGCAGCCAGCTCGGTGACCCTTGGGCCAGACACATTTCTCTTAGAGCTGTTCTTGTGGAGCATTCCCTTAAAGCTCTCTGAGTCTCACAGGGTGTCTGTCTGTGGTGGGGAGAGGAAGGGAAAGGGGATGGGAATCGGCAGTGAAAAGTGAGGTATCAAAAAAAGCTTTCCTTTTCTTCTTCCACAAACACTAACTTGCTCTCCGGTGGCTTCTCGAGTGTGTTTCAAGACATCCATTGGGACGGAGGCAGACCCTTTGCACCTGAGAGAGCATAAACAGGCTAAAAGGACAGGAGCTGGAGCAGCCAGCCTGCAGATAGTCACAGAAGAGGTTGCTCCAGAGCACCAAGGCAGAAGACCAGCTCCGCACTCAAGAGGCGGCTGTGTTGGTGTGCAACCGAACAGTTAGTGTTGGGTCCTGTAATACCCATAGAAACCAACACAACTTTCAGGCTATACAAAGGGTCAGAACTCCCTTCGTCGAAGACCAGGAGGAACGATCTTCGTATCCCAGCCAGAGGACGGGAGAGCAGCTACAGAGAGTCTTCACATCTGCCAGTGGGAGCCTTGACTCGAAAACCTGGCTTGCACTGCAGACCAGCATGACACTCTTTCGAGCCAGCTCAGCTCCACTACCTAATGTTTGAGACAACAGTGAAAGCGGTTTGCGTTCTTGCCTGGGGAGGCCAGTCCATCGGCACAAGGCTAAACTACCTCATAGGACTGTTGTGAGGGGAAAGGCAAGAGAAGGATTTAAGGAAGGAGGAAAGCCACGCGTCAGCCATGACAACGGCCCCCCAGGAGCCCGATCTGGCACTCTAGGCGCTCCGCATGCACAGTCCCGCACAACATGCCGGCAAGGTAGGCACACACCCGCTAAGAAGGCGGCCCGTCGGCCTGCTGCCGCTCCTGGGCCCGAGTTCTCTCCGCTGGCGATATCCCCTTGGCCCTCTCAGTCACCGCGGGAAGGATACGTCCCTGACTCCAGCACAAGGCTCCTTCCGCCCATGGCCATGTTGGCCACCACGCACAATGTCCCTCTGCCCAGCCACGGCCAAGTTCTCCGCGAGGGATGGGTGGGGTTAAGCCTTGCCCGGTGCTTCCTGGGAGTGGAAGTCCTGTGACCCTGGGCTTCCTGCCGAGCGGGCTTAAAGCGGACTAGGACTCCCGTGTGAAAGTGTGCCTCTGCAGGCGAACGCTAATCCCTGGCGGCGGTTCAGGACGAGCCAAGGCGGTGGCCTATTCGTGGCCTGGTCCCTTTGGGCGGTGCTGATGATGCAGGAGGAGGCTGTGTGCGTCGTCGTCAAACAAGCCCTTCCTGGACATGCTCGCCCTTGGCGTCACGTGCCTCCTGGGGGGGGCGGGGCCCTCGGTTGGCATGGCAACTGCCACTCGCAGAACTCCAAGCTGGGCATCGAGTGGGGCCGTGACAGCGAAGGACGGTTACAGGGCCCAAGCAGATGCCAGCCTCCTGGTGGGGCCTGGAGATCTCCCGGAATTAGAACTCAGCTCCCAGGAACCGTTGGCCTGCAGAGAATGGCTGCTGGAAGGGTCCCTCCCCACGTGCCACCCTCCTGAAGTATCCAGACAGTTCCCAATGCAGGCTGCTGGTGGCAGCACAAGATAGTACCCACGGCTTATCACGCGGAGAAAGATACCCGATAGTTATCAGAACTAAAATGTGACAGAGTGGATGATCAGTGGAATTGGCTGCCTCAGGAGGGGGGATCTCCCTTTCATAAGGACAGACCCTTATCCCGGATGCTTGAGGCTGATCCAGCCATGAGCAGGAGTGAGACTAGATGGCTTGTATGACCCCTTCCCACTCCAGGGTTGTATGAGTCTAGTTCAGCAGTAAAGCATCTGGCAATGACCAGATCAAGCTCCCCTTTCTGCCAGACCGCTTTCATCAGTTGTGGTCTAATTTAGCGATCCCCAACCTGTGGGCTGCGGACCACATGTGGTCCGTTGACTAATTGGAGGTGGTCCACAAAGGATGCCTTCTCACCCCCCCCGGCCCTTTACTTCATCCCCCCCGGCCCTTTACAACACACTTCGGGTGTCATTGTCTCCCATCACTCCCAGATGGGACTATCTCGTTGCAGAGAAACAAGCTCAGGGTTCCCACTGATTTATCATAGTTAGAATTTCCATGAAAGTAAAATGTTCCTTCTGTTCATTGTTGTGGCGTGTCTGTATCTTATTTTGAAGGGATGTTTAAACATTACCATAGCGATCAGAGAGCATTAGGGCAGTGGTTGAGAGTAGAGGACTAAACTACCCCCCCACACACACCGGGCCTCAGTAAAAGGCGTTGAGTAGTCCCCAGTGAGTGGTCCCCGGCGTTGAGTGGTCCCCGGTGATAAAAAGGTTGGGGACCACTGGTCTAATCAACAGATTTTTTTACGATCTTTAACTAGTAACAGAAGGCTTATAAGTAATAATTCTAGTACAAAAATGTATTAATACAATCTTGCTTGTTATTAGTATTTTTGCTTGTTAATATTGTTAGACTAAGTTATTTGTATTGTTTCTGTTTTATGTGAACTGCCCTAAGCCATCGGGGAGGGTAGTATATACATATAATAAAGTAGATTTAAAGCCCGTTGTACTTTTAAATACAACGGGCCCTAGAAAGGGAGGGGGGAAGAGGCCTTTGGGCCCGAGGAGGAAGGCCTGTTCCCCCCCCCCTCTTGTGTGCTTCTAGGCCAGGGGGGAAGGCCGTGCTGCCTCCGGGGGGAGGCCCCCTCTTCTCTGGCGGCAGTGCAGCCTTCCTCCCCTACCCCGCGGTGGTGGTGCAGCCTCCCCCCCTCACCCCCGGAGGTGGCATGGCCTTCTCCCCGGGTGTGCTTCTGGGCCCAGGGGCAAGGCCTCCTTCAATATTCACGGCATGGTGCCGCTTCTCTGTTGCTTTCTGGACTGTCCTGGTGAGGGCTAGAACTGGCTAGGACTCTTGTCTGTCCTGGTGAGACCCCAATCGGAAGGCACAAAGCGCCTTCCAATTGGGCCCTCACCCAGACCAGCCCTGCCCACTCCCTGCCCACTTAGGCATTAGACTTTTATTTAACAGCGACCCGCTGTTAAAGATAATAAATAAATAAATAAATCTTATCTTACAATATATAAAGTAATCACCACAATATGAATCAATAAGGATTAAAGAGTACGTTCAGTTTTGTACAATACATTTTGACACTTACCATGATTTGTAAGTAAATGAACTGATATAGATTATATAGATTTGTGGAACACAATTGAGTCATACACACACTTTAGCCACAGTCTGTCTATGGTTTATTTTTAGATCAGGCAGAATGTATCTTAAGTTCATTGTTGGCTGCTGTGGCACTATGTGTATAGTTATTTCTTTGTCTCTCAAAGTAACCTTGAGTTTGTCAAAAGCAGATAGCTCCTGAATGTAGCATCCCTCCATATAAAGGAATGTATTCTTTGAAACAAAGAGCGAGAAAATTGTAATAAGATACATAGCCATCTGTGATAGGTCAGATTGTACGCCCTTCGTTGTCGACCTGATTGGTCAAAGGGACAGTGAGGGAGTGAGCGTCAGGATACCTCATGATGACATATCAAGATCTTAAAAATGAGCTGCACTGATGCAGACTTCAGAGAATGCACCAATTCACTTTCTCTCCATGCTTGCAAACATGTATCCTAAATAAATCCTCTTGCTGCTTAGCTGTCTTTGTTGTGGTCTTGTACATTTTACACTGCATGATGTCAGACGCACAGGAAACTCACAACAAAACTTATTCAAAAAGAAAATAGTTTTATTGATTAGCACTATACGCATTGGACTGAAAGTCAAATCTGACTCGAAGCCAGATTTGCCTCAGCTTATCAATACATTTCTCCCGCCCAAAACTTGACAGTTCCCAAGGAGGGGGGTTAGTGAGGAAAGACATATGTGAAACAACAACAGGATTCTAAACTCCCATCCTTGAGAGAATTGACAACAACCCTGTGTGCCCATAACAAGATAAGGTTAGAATAACATCACTATTCTATTTTATTGCTACAAACTACAAGGCCGGGGCTAGCAGGCGCCAGGTTCAATTAAGCAGTATAACTGACATGGAGGAACTCAGGCTAATTTATGACAGAGATTCTACAATCCTGACATCCCTCCGCATTAAAACTAACTTCACTCCCCCATCTAGCCGGCATCTACCGGGCGAGGACAATCAGGAAATGCTCGATGGAAAGCCCGGAGAAGGCGGGGTGCCTTCACATTCCCTGCCTCCACCCACTCTTTGTCCCCCGAGGGGAAATCTTTCCAATCGACCAGATATTGAAGGCGACCCTTGTGCAAACGAGAGTCTAAAATTTGGTTGACTTCATAGTGGGTGTCTTTGTCGATGTAAATTGGCACAGGCTGGTCTGGAGGAGGGTGCCACTCGTCTGGGACCGGAGCTCTCCGCAGCAGGCTGGAATGAAAAACCGGATGCACATTCCTATAAGTCTTTGGTAAAGCTAGCTCAACAGTCACAGTATTAATCAGTTTTATCACTTTAAATGGCCCCACGTATTTAGGGCCAAGTTTCTTTGATTTCTGCTGGCACCTCAGGTTCTTAGTAGACAAATAGGCCAGGTCTCCCACTTTCCAATCAGGTGCAGGTACCCTTTTCTTATCCGCTTGAGCTTTATAGGCTTGTTTTGCCTCCTTGAGGCTAGCTACAATTTCTGGCCAACCTGTACTGATGGTGGATGCCCATTTATTTATGTCAGGAGTCTCAGTGGAGCTGAGTTCCCAGGTGGGGGCTGTTGCTAAATCAGTCCCATACACTACTTTGAAAGGTGATACCCCAGTTGAGGCGTGAACCCCATTGTTGTAGGCAAATTCAGCCATCGGTAATAAAGAGACCCAATTGTCCTGCTGGTGATTGATGAAACAACGTAAGTACTGTTCCAGGATTTGGTTTACCCTTTCGGTCTGGCCATTTGATTCAGGGTGATAGCCCGAAGTGAGGGCTTGCTCCACCCCCAAAAGTCTCAGGAGTTCCCTCCAAAACTTAGAAACGAACTGGGGGCCCCGATCCGTCAGGACACGTGTCGGGATCCCGTGCAGACGTACCACGTGTTCAATGAAAAGAGAAGCCAATTTTGGTGCTGAAGGCACTCCCGTGCAGGGAATGAAGTGAGCCTGTTTTGAAAAAGCATCCACTACCACCCATATAACGGTGTTCCCATGGCTGGGAGGGAGGTCCGTAATAAAGTCCATAGTGACATCTGTCCATGGACGAGAGGGGGTGGGCTGTGGTTGCAATAGCCCCTTTTTCTTGCCTCCAACCGGTTTTGAGGCAATACAAATAGGGCATCCCTGCACATATTTCTCCACATCTTTGCGCAGGGACGGCCACCAATACTGTCTCCTGACTAGGTGCAGAGTTTTCACAAAACCAAAGTGTCCAGCAGTTTTTGCGTCGTGGCAAAGTTTCAAAACTTTTCCCCTGGCCGCAACAGGAACAAAGAGTCTCTCGCCCTTAAAAAAGAGCCCCCCCTTCTCAGTCAGATCAGGGCGGAGGGAGCCAAACTCCGGATCTTGTGACATCTCCTTCTGGACCCAGCCCCCTGGGATGGGCGTATCAGTCTGTACGTGGCTGCGCGTCACGGCGGCCATCCCTAGTTGGGCGGGAGTGAAAACGGTGTCCACCAATGGGTCTCGTTTGCTGTTGTACTGGGGCAGGCGTGATAATGCATCTGCCAAAAAGTTCATTTTACCCGGCAGATGCTTTAGGGAGAAGTTGAAACGGGCGAAAAACTCTGCCCATCTCATTTGCTTGGCGGAAAGCGATCGGGGCTGCTTGAGTGCCTGAAGGTTTTTATGATCCGTCCAGACTACAAATGGGATCGCGGACCCTTCTAGCCAATGCCTCCAGGTGGAAAGGGCCAATTTTACTGCAGCCGCCTCCTTTTCCCAAATTGCCCAATTTCGCTCTGCCCCCGAGAATTTCTTTGACAGATAGGCCAGCGGGTGTAATTTTCCGTCCTCCCCCTCTTGGAGGATCACGGCCCCCATTGCTACGTCCGAGGAGTCTACTTGTACGGTAAATTGCTTAGAAGGGTCAGCATGGGCCAGTACTGGTTCGGACGTAAACAACAACTTTAGTTTGTCGAATGCGTTTTGACAGGGGGGAGTCCACAGAAGGGGCGTCCCCGGGCGGCTCGCCGTTTTTCCCCCTTGTTTGGTTTTCAACAAGTCAGTGAGGGGCAACGCCACTTTGGCAAAATTGGGGATGAAAGTCCTGTAAAAATTAGCGAACCCTAAGAAGCTTTGCAGTTGCCTCCTGGTGCGGGGAGGTTCCCAAGCCAGCAAGTCACGCACCTTGCCAGGGTCCATCTCAATCCCCGCTTGGGAGACACGGAACCCCAGAAACTCCACCGCATCGCGGTGGAACTCACATTTAGACAGTTTAGCAAACAATTGGTGCTTCCGCAAGCGGTTGAGCACTTCGCGTACCAGATCAGCATGACTCTCAACATTCTCAGAATACACAAGAATATCATCAATGTAAACCAACACCCCTTGGTACAATAAATCATGCATAATTTCATTAATCATATTCATGAACACGCCCGGAGCGCCGGCGAGGCCGAACGGCATTACGGTGTACTCAAATTGCCCCAGGGGGGTGTTAAAAGCCGTTAGATATTCGTGCCCCTTCTTGATCCGAACTCGGTAATAGGCTTCCCTCAAATCCAATTTCGTAAAAATTCGTGCCTTCCCCAAGTGGCCCAACAAGTCTTTTATCAGGGGGAGCGGGTAGGCATTGCAGGTGGAGACCGCGTTCAACCCACGGTAGTCAGTACACAAACGTAGCGAACCGTCCTTCTTTTTTACAAAAAGGACCGGGGCCGCCAATGAAGATGTGGCCGGTCTAATAAAACCCCTCGCCAAGTTCTTATCCAAAAATTCCCTAAGCTCCGCCATTTCCCGGGGGCTCATGGAATAAAGTTTGGCTTTGGGGAGTGGTTCCCCTTTCTTTAATTCAATGGCACAGTCAGTTTTACGGTGGGGGGGCAGTTGGTTGCACTCTACCTCCGCGAACACATCAGCAAAGTCCCGATACTCAGGAGGGAGCGCTGCCCCCCCCGATCCCAAAGCGGCCACAACCCCCGTCAGTGGGGAATCCCGCGGTCGAGCGTGCTGCTCGCAGGCGGGAGAGGTAAAGTCCACAGTCCCTTCTTTCCACTTCACTAGGGGGTCATGTTCCTTCAGCCAATCCAACCCTAACACACAAGGGAAGGCAGAATGAGGGGCTACCAAAGGCTGGATTTGCTCCCAATGTTTTTTTATGTCCAAGTCCATTGGGCGCGTTTTCGCCATGGCCTCCCCTCCGGGAGCACATTTCCCATCCAATTGGGTGATGGGCAAGGGTTCCCTCAGCGGCACCTTTCCCACCCCCAAAGTCTCGGCCAGTGCCGGGCTCACTAGGGATTGGGTGCACCCTGAGTCCACGATACACCGGACTCCCACTGTTTTCCCCGACTTGGGGTTGGAGAGCTTGGCAGGTAGGAGTAGTAAGGGGGAATCACTCACCACGCGTTTGCCCCTGTTGGCGGCCTGCTGGCGGGGCGCCTTTACAGCAGACCGTCCTCGTTTCCCGACTGCTCCTCGGCTTGATCCTCGTCCTCCAGCCCGCTTCCCTCCTCCGAGTCGTCCACTGCTGGCACGGCAGCCACTGGCACCAGGAGAGACTTGGCACTTTTCTTGGGAGTGGTTTTCTTGGCGGGCTGGGCTTTCGGTGGGGCGCTGCTCACGGCCCTCGGGGTCGCTGTTGCTTTTGTGGGGCAGTTTGCGAGAAAGTGCCCCGCTTGGCCACAACCCAAGCACAGCCCTTTTTCCATGCGCCGGGTGCGCTCAGACGGCTCCAACTTGGCTCGGGGCTTGGTTTTCGCCGGGGTGGAAGTTTTCGCCACGGTTTTGCCTGCCAGGACTTGTACCATCGAAGCTCGCTCCAATCGATTTTCCATCTCCCCAGCCAATTGGACCCACCCTTCGACTGTAAGCGGGTCTTCCAGGAGGAGGCATTTGTCTGCCAGAGTAGGATTGAGGCCCCCCACAAACGACAGCACGCGTTGGGGCTCCGTCCAGTCCGGCACCGAGGAAGCCAGCTCTTTAAACTCCCTGGCGTACTCGACCACTGACAACTTCCCTTGCCGGTGAGCCCTGAGTTTCTTCTCCGCGGTCTCTCGCTCGAACGGTTCCACGTACATCTGGCGCAGGGCTCTCATGAAATGGTTGTAGTCACGGATGGCTTGGGGGTGATAGCGGTACAAGTCCACAAACCACTTGGCTGCTTTGCCTTCTAGGGCTTGGCCCACGAAACGCACTTTCTCAGCGTCGTCCTGGAAAGTGAACCCCATTTCCATCATGTAGGCCTGGAGGTGCACCAGAAACGTAGGAAAATCGGAGGGGTCTCCGGAAAACTTAGCCTTGAATTTATAGGTGCTCCGCATCTCCACACCCCGGAGGTGGGCTGGTAGGCGCCCCGGGCCCCAATCCGCCGGTGCCGGGGCCGGTACTGGGGGTCTTGCACCGCGGCCGATGCCTCGTCCTCTCCCCGCCGCCACTCTTGCTCGTTCCGCTGCCCGGGCCGCCTCCGCTGCTCGCGCTGCCGCTCGCGCCGCTTCGCGCGCCGCTGCTGCCGCCGCCGCCTCGGCTCCCGCAACGTCCGCCGCCGCCGCCGCTGCTGCCGCCGCCGCTGCGTCCTCGCCTCCGTCCGCGCCGTCTCCTCCGGCTCCATCGCCGCCCGCGCCGCCTTCGTCCTCTCGCTCCTCGCCCTCGCCTTCTTGTTCTCGTTGCGCTCTCGCTCGAGCCTCTGCCTCCGCCTCGATTTCCAGCTGCGCCCTGGCCCTGGCCAACGCCTCAGCATCCGCTGCCGCTTGCGTGTCCGCCATGCCGTGCTCCCGCAGTGCAAGCCCACCACTCACTCGTCGCAGGCTGGTATCGTGCGCACCACCACCGAGCACTTCCTTCAGCAGGCGTTGCGTTCGGCGCTTCTCCTCCGGATCCAACCGACCCGAAAGATCCTGCAGCCAGTTAGTCACCCTGTCCAGCTTGTACTGCAAGTCCTGTGTCTCACCCACAGGCTCCAGCGCGTAGCTAGGCAGTCCCAGGTGCTCCGGCCACCTCTCATCCCCAGTAGGGCGGTCGTATTTAGACAATCGCCTGCGCTGGGTGACGTGTCGTTCCAAAAATTCCTCGGGCCCCGGGGTTGTCCCCGAGATTGCCCGCATCATGCCCGAGCTGTGCGGGCCGGCACTCGCGCCGTCGCCCTGGGAGAGGTCCCAATCCAGGCCCTCTCCCTGCTCAGAAAAAGTATGTCCCTCGCCCTGCATTTTGCAGGTGAAAGGAGTTGTGAGATTTGACTTGATGTCAGACGCACAGGAAACTCACAACAAAACTTATTCAAAAAGAAAATAGTTTTATTGATTAGCACTATACGCATTGGACTGAAAGTCAAATCTGACTCGAAGCCAGATTTGCCTCAGCTTATCAATACATTTCTCCCGCCCAAAACTTGACAGTTCCCAAGGAGGGGGGCTAGTGAGGAAAGACATATGTGAAACAACAACAGGATTCTAAACTCCCATCCTTGAGAGAATTGACAACAACCCTGTGTGCCCATAACAAGATAAGGTTAGAATAACATCACTATTCTATTTTATTGCTACAAACTACAAGGCCGGGGCTAGCAGGCGCCAGGTTCAATTAAGCAGTATAACTGACATGGAGGAACTCAGGCTAATTTATGACAGAGATTCTACAATCCTGACACATGATCCATAACAATTTGGTGTTAGCAGTGGGATCCGCTTTTGGATCATTTTGACTCTCTGGCTAAAGAACTTTTTGATCTCAATTTCGGGGAGGCGCCCTGGTCTTCTTTTGACTAGCCCTTCTTGCCACTCATGTCTTTTCCCTTGGACAAACTGTGTCTAATCTAAGAGACAGGGACATTTGAGGCCCTGCCACTCATTGCCCTCCTGTTTCTAAAGAAACCTTGCTGGAAACTTATAAAACCTCCCACCAGCTACCTGTTTGGTTTTCTTAGATCAGGGGTAGTCAAAGTGCAGCCCTCCAGATGTCCATGGACTACAGTTCCATGGAATTGTAGTCCATGGACATCTGGAGGGCCGCACTTTGACTACCCCTGTCTTAGATAGACCCTAAGCTGACCTGACTTCTATGGAGTTTTCCTATTCTCTCTTGTTGTTTTTTTTTTTAACTTAAGGAACCTGTCTGTGCTAAGTCTAGCTAAGTTTAAATGGCCCTACCTAACCTACAGCAGGGCAAAATTAGAAAAAAAAACCTTTTTACAAGTGTTTTAAACTACCTGAGTGTTACTAGCCTGGAGGGAGGCTGGAGCAGATTTGTGCACCAAGCCCCCACCTGATCTCCTAAGAAGAATCCTTGAACCTGGTGGCCTCTAAATCAATTCCTGCCTCTACCAGGAAAGCTGGCCTTCAATGGATAGAAGGCACAGCCCCTGCTGTTTTCAAGTTTAAAATTATTAAGCTACTAGGGTTAAGGCTAATTCCCACTTCCCTGATATCTTATAAATGCAGTCCTGGCTACTTAGGAAAGAAACTATTAAAAAATTATTAGCACTTAATCTTTCCTAAAACTATGTATTTTACTGCCTATTTAAAGGGTCAGTCCTAATTGGGCACTCCAAGAAAAACCCAGCAATCCCTTCAGGAAACAATCTCTAGAAAACCAACCAGCTGCCAGCTACCCAGGGCACTACCCCAAAGGTGGCACCTGGGCAAAACTAGCCCCGCAAGGCCCTACCAGCAAATGCAAACAACTAACTAACCAGTACAATAAACAAAAATCAACCCCCCCCCCAAACACTAGCAACAAGAAACAAAGAACCACCACCCAGGGCATTACTCCAATGGTGGCACCTGGGCAAAATAGGCCAAAAGAAAATTAAAACAATGAAATAACCCCCCCCCCAAAAAAAAAACCAGCAGCAAACACCCCAAAACAGAACAACAACAGAACAGTAACTTTTAAAACTGTAAGTTTTAAAACAAAACAACTACAACAAAACAGAACAACTACAACAAAATATTTCCCCAACCCTCCCCCCCCCAAAGGCCCCCCACCCAAACAAACCCTAAAGTTTCCTGTCCTCTGAGGGAGAAGGGGGGAGGCAAAAAAGAGAAAAATAGAAATGAGGACAGGAAAAAAAAACCCTAAATCAAACCCTTGATGTCTTCTCCAGCGACGATCCTCAGGCAGAAGTGCAGCAGGGCAGGAGACTCTGCGTAGGGCAGGCAGTAAGGGTGGGAGGCAGGCAGCAGACCTATGGGTCCGTGAAGCACTCAACCACAGCAGGCAGCCAGAGCTCAGCAGTATGAGCTCCAGCAGGCAGAGACCCTGGCTTAAGTAGCCTCATGGGCAGAGGCTACACAAAGCACAGGGATTTAAAAATAAAAAAAGCTGCTGTGAGTGGCCAAAAGCCTGAGCTGAAAATCTACAGGCATTCTGATTGGCCACTCACTCCCCTCCTGGGCGCCATTTTAGGCATGAAAAATAAACAAACAAACAAACAAAAACAGAAGCAGCCAGGAGGCTGCAGCAGCCACAAGGCTGCTAACGGCTTACAAATTCGGCCGAATCAATTTTATTCGGCTGTGAGTTGGCCGAATCTCTTTGATTTGGCCATTTAAACAGGACGATGCTTCAAAACGCACATTCCTAGTCCAGAGTCCTTCCATCTTCCATTGGACTTCTGTGAGGTTGGTATTTCTTTGGACTTCTGTGAGGGCAGTATTCCATTGGACTTCTCTGAGGGTGGCATCCCCCCTGTGAGGATAGTATTTAAATTGTCCTGACTGGCAGCCAGGATGATTGGTTGGCCTCCTTTGCTGTGACAGGCTTCTTCAACAGGTTCCTGTCTTCTTGCTTCCTGGCCCTAGTGCTGGCCTGGATACGTTGGCCCTGCCCCAGTTCAGGCAAGACCAGAGGTGGGTGCAGTGTCGGCATCTGGGCCTCTGAGTTCTTCTTGATGGGGGGGCAGGATTTCCAAATTCAGGACTTGCCACTGAAGAAATATTGGCCATTGAAAACGGGTGATATCTAGACCCCGTTCTGGCAGAAGTCCTGGTGAAACCAATTAAAACCAAGGAAAGAAAAGACATGGTTTGTTTGAACATCTATTTACCGACACTTTATGCCACTGGGACAGGTCTCTCTTCTTTCTCCTTGGTTCTTAACAGGAGACCATCCTGTTTTGGATTCCACACCTGGAGGTTAGCAACCCAAATGACAAACTCGGTAAGCGCTTGACAGGCCTACTCCGTGTCGCACATCAATAGGTTCCCACCTATGTGAGTGGCCTTACCTCCAAATCAACTTCGAATTCAGTTAGGCTGTCAAGGGTTTCACCTTCCGTTGAAAATCTCTTTTGCCAGTGATGTCCCCTTGTCCCCGGCTGTGACAAAGCCTCAGGGGATGACAGCCTTCTTTGTGGCATCATCCGGCAGACGTGATGTCAGGAGGCAGGGGAGGGGCTGTGGCTCAGCGGCCCCTCCCCCTCCCCCCTTGGGGGACCCAGATGCAAACCCCACTGTGAGATCTGTGGGTTTAAAGACCAGGCCCTGAGAGTTCCCTTTGACTCTTTATTGGGATCCCCAAGAGGGGAGGAGAATCTGAAATGGAGAATCCCTTCAACAAGCCCACCTTCCTGCCAGTGTCTGCCCTGGATCACTTTCCGTTCCAACACACTGGATCTGGCAATCAAGGTGTCTACCCACGCATTTGCTGATCACAGTGCAGGAATAAGATCCTGCCTCGCCTGTCAAGTTTGGTCCCTGGCAGGACTACAGGCACAGCACCCCCAGCAGGGGTAGTAAGTGTGATCTGGCCATAGGGATGGGAAAGACCCCTGGCTGAGAACCCGGAGAGCGGCTGAGAACCGGAGAGCGGCTGGCAGTCTGAGAATACCAACCTGCAAGGTCCAAGGGTCTGTTTCAGCCCCAGGCAGCTTCATGTGTTCATGGGAGAAAGATCCAGAATTGACAGAAGATGCTTCAATAGCTTTGGCAACCCCTAGATCAGAGGTAGACAAACTGCGGTCCTCCAGATGTCCATGGACTACAATTACCATGAACCCCTGCCAGTATGCCGAGAATTGTAGTCCATGGACATCTGGAGGGCCGCAGTTTGACTACCCTTGCCCTAGATGGAGCTTGGCTTCCTCCGATAACTGCAGTTGACCTCCAGGCCACAGAAATCTGTTCCCCAGGAGAACAGAAGCCCCTCCCCAAAATACCACCCCCCAATATTAAGGAATAGCCTAACCTGTTGTTAAAGTAAAGAGAACCAGCATGGTGTGGTAGTCAAAGAGCGGCAACCTCTAATCTGGAGAACCGGATTTAATTCCCCTCTCTTCCACATGCAGCCAGTTACAGTTCCCACCCATGAGAGCGGCCTTACCTCCAAATCAACTTCGAATTCAGTTTAGGCTGTCAAGGGTTTCTCCTTTCGGTTGAAAATCTCTTTTGCCAATGATGTCCCCTTGTCCCCGGCTGTGACAAAGCCTCAGGGGATGACAGCCTTCTTTGTGGCATCATCCGGCAGACGTGATGTCAGGAGGCAGGGGAGGGGCTGTGGCTCAGCGGCCCCTCCCCCTCCCCCCTTGGGGGACCCAGATGCAAACCCCACTGTGAGATCTGTGGGTTTAAAGACCAGGCCCTGAGAGTTCACTTTGACTCTTTATTGGGATCCCCAAGAGGGGAGGAGAATCTGAACTGGAGAATCCCTTCAACAAGCCCACCTTCCTGCCAATGTCTGCCCTGGATCACTTTCCGTTCCAACACACTGGATCTGGCAATCAAGGTGTCTACCCACGCATTTGCTGATCACAGTGCAGGGGCTTGTGTTCCCCCCTCCCCAAAATACCCCCCCCCCCAAATATTAAGGAATAACCTAACCTGCTGTTAAAGTAAAGAGAACCAGCATGGTGTGGTAGTCAAAGAGTGGCAACCTCTAATCTGGAGAACCGGATTTAATTCCCCTCTCTTCCACATGCAGCCAGTAACAGTTCTCTCTGAGCTGTTCGCACAGAGCTTTTCTGTCTAAGATCTCTCAACCCCCTTCAACGCACAGGGTGTCTGTTGAGGGGAAAGGAAGGGAAAGGCGTTTGTAAGCTGCTTTGAGACTCCTTCCGATAGTGAAAAACGGGGTGTAAGAAACAACTCTTTTCTATGGATATTTTGACAGTAACTGTTCGTGTACAGACAAGGTGCAGCAAACTCAGCGTAGGGCAGGCAGCAAGGATGGGAGGCAGGCATCAGACCAATGGCAGCACTCAGCCACAGCAGCCAGCCAGAGCTCAGCAGAGTGAGCGCAAACAGGCAGAGACCCTGTCTTAAGTAGCCTCATGGGCAGAGTCTAGAAGAAGAAGAAGAAGAAGAAGAAGAAGAAGAAGAAGAGTTGGTTCTTATATGCCGCTTTTCCCTACCCGAAGGAGGCTCAAAGCGGCTTACAGTCGCCTTCCCTTTCCTCTCCCCACAACAGACACCCTGTGAGGTGGGTGAGGCTGAGAGAGCCCTGATAGCACTGCTCAGTCAGAACAGCTTTCTCAGTGCCGTGGAGAGCCCAAGGTCACCCTGCTGGCTGCATGTGGGGGAGCGCAGAATCGAACCCGGCATGCCAGATTAGAAGTCCGCACTCCTAACCACTACACCAAACTGGCTCTCTCTAAACAAAGCACAGGGATTTAAAATAAAGCTGCTGTGAGTGGCCAAATGCCTGAACTGAAAAGCTACAGGAATTCTAATTGTCCACTCACTTCCCCCGCCGGGCGCCATTTTGGGTGTGAAAAATAAACTACAACAACAAAAGAACAGTAGCAGCCATGAGGCTGTAGCAGCCAAGAGGCTGCTAATGGCTTGCAAATTAGGCCAAATTGATTCTATTCGGCTGCGATTCGGCCGAATCTCTTCGATTCAGCCATTTAAACATGTTTTGGACTATTTTTGGCTTGGAAACGTCCAAATTGGCCCCAATTGGGCCAATTCAGGCGTTTCCGAGCCCGAAGCGCACATCCCTAGTCCAGAGTCCTTCCGGCTTCCATTGGACTTCTGTGAGGGTGGTATTTCGTTGGACTTCTGTGAGAGTGGCACCCCCCTCCTGTGAGGGTGGTATTGATTATACTTGTCCTGACTGGCAGCCAGGATGATTGGTTGGCCTCCTTTGAGGAGGCTGCTTCGACAGGTTCCTGTCTTCTTGCTTCCTGGCCCTAGTGCTGGCCTGGGTGCGTTGGCCCTGCCCCAGTTCAGGCAAGACCAGAGGTGGGTGCAGCATCGACATCTGGGCCTCTGAGTTCTTCTTGATGGGGGGCAGAATTTGGCCTCTCCTCCAGGTGTTGGAGGCGTTGGACGTGGAGGGCTGGTGGTCTTCCTCCTCCGAAAAATATCTCCTTGGTAACGAACTCATTCTGCAACAGAGAAATTTAGGGACTGGGACAGGCCTCTCTTTGGTTCTTAACAGGAGACTTTCCTGTTTTGGATTCCACACCTGGAGGTTAGCAACCCAAATGACAAACTCGGTAAGCGCTTGACAGGCCTACTCCGTGTCGCACATCAATAGGGCTACAGTTCCCACCCATGTGAGTGGCCTTACCTCCAAATCAACTTCGAATTCAGTTAGGCTGTCAAGGGTTTCACCTTCCGTTGAAAATCTCTTTTGCCAGTGATGTCCCCTTGTCCCCGGCTGTGACAAAGCCTCAGGGGATGACAGCCTTCTTTGTGGCATCATCCGGCAGACGTGATGTCAGGAGGCAGGGGAGGGGCTGTGGCTCAGCGGCCCCTCCCCCTCCCCCCTTGGGGGACCCAGATGCAAACCCCACTGTGAGATCTGTGGGTTTAAAGACCAGGCCCTGAGAGTTCACTTTGACTCTTTATTGGGATCCCCAAGAGGGGAGGAGAATCTGAACTGGAGAATCCCTTCAATAAGCCCACCTTCCTGCCAATGTCTGCCCTGGATCACTTTCCGTTCCAACACACTGGATCTGGCAATCAAGGTGTCTACCCACGCATTTGCTGATCACAGTGCAGGGGCTTGTGTTCCCCCCTCCCCAAAATACCCCCCCCCCAAAAAATATTAAGGAATAGCCTAACCTGCTGTTAAAGTAAAGAGAACCAGCATGGTGTGGTAGTCAAAGAGTGGCAACCTCTAATCTGGAGAACCGGATTTAATTCCCCTCTCTTCCACATGCAGCCAGTAACAGTTCTCTCTGAGCTGTTCGCACAGAGCTTTTCTGTCTAAGATCTCTCAACCCCTTTCAACGCACAGGGTGTCTGTTGAGGGGAAAGGAAGGGAAAGGCGTTTGTAAGCCGCTTTGAGACTCCTTCCGATAGTGAAAAACGGGGTGTAAAAAACAACTCTTTTCTATGGAGATTTTGACAGTAACTGTTCGTGTACAGACAAGGTGCAGCAAACTCAGCGTAGGGCAGGCAGCAAGGATGGGTGCCGGCAGCAGACCAATGGCAGCACTCAACCACAGCAGCCAGCCAGAGCTCAGCAGAGTGAGCTCCAACAGGCAGAGACCCTGTCTTAAGTAGCCTCATGGGCAGAGTCTAGAAGAAGAAGAAGAAGAAGAAGAAGAAGAAGAAGAAGAAGAAGAAGAAGAAGAAGAAGAAGAGCTGGTTCTTATATGCCACTTTTCCCTACCCGAAGGAGGCTCAAAGCGGCTTACAGTTTCCTTCACTTTCCTCTCCCCACAACAGACACCCTGTGGGTTGGGTGAGGCTGAGAGAGCCCTGATATCACTGCTCGGTCAGAACATCTTTCTCAGTGCTGTGGAGAGCCCAAGGTCACCCAGCTGGTTGCATGTGGGGGAGTGCAGAATCGAACCCGGCATGCCAGATTAGAAGTCTGCACTCCTAACCACTACACCAAACTGGCTCTCTCTAAACAAAGCACAGGGATTTAAAATAAAGCTGCTGTGAGTGGCCAAATGCCTGAACTGAAAAGCTACCGGAATTCTAATTGTCCACTCACTCCCCCCGCCGGGCGCCATTTTGGGTGTGAAAAATAAACAACAACAACAAAAGAACAGTAGCAGCCATGAGGCTGCAGCAGCCATGAGGCTGCTAATGGCTTGCAAATTAGGCCAAATTGATTCTATTCGGCTGCGATTCGGCCGAATCTCTTCGATTCAGCCATTTAAACATGTTTTGGACCATTTTTGGCTTGGAAACGTCCAAATTGGCCCCAATTGGGCCAATTCAGGCGTTTCCGAGCCCAAAGCACACATCCCTAGTCCAGAGTCCTTCCGGCTTCCATTGGACTTCTGTGAGGGTGGTATTTCGTTGGACTTCTGTGAGAGTGGCACCCCCCCACCCCTGTGAGGGTGGTATTGATTATACTTGTCCTGACTGGCAGCCAGGATGATTGGTTGGCCTCCTTTGAGGAGGCTGCTTCGACAGGTTCCTGTCTTCTTGCTTCCTGGCCCTAGTGCTGACCTGGGTGCGTTGGCCCTGCCCCAGTTCAGGCAAGACCAGAGGTGGGTGCAGCATCGACATCTGGGCCTCTGAGTTCTTCTTAATGGGGGGCAGAATTTGGCCTCTCCTCCAGGTGTTGGAGGCGTTGGACGTGGAGGGCTGGTGGTCTTCCTCCTCCGAAAAATATCTCCTTGGTAACGAACTCATTCTGCAACAGAGAAATTTAGGGACTGGGACAGGTCTCTCTTTGGTTCTTAACAGGAGACCATCCTGTTTTGGATTCCACACCTGGAGGTTAGCAACCCAAATGACAAACTCGGTAAGCGCTTGACAGGCCTAGTCCGTGTCGCACATCAATAGGGCTACAGTTCCCACCCATGTGAGTGGCCTTACCTCCAAATCAACTTCGAATTCAGTTAGGCTGTCAAGGGTTTCTCCTTTCGGTTGAAAATCACTTTTGCCAATGCTGTCCCCTTGTCCCCGGCTGTGACAAAGCCTCAGGGGATGACAGCCTTCTTTGTGGCATCACCCGGTAGACGTGATGTCAGGAGGCAGGGGAGGGGCTGTGGCTCAGCGGCCCCTCCCCCTCCCCCCTTGGGGGACCCAGATGCAAACCCCACCGTGAGATCTGTGGGTTTAAAGACCAGGCCCTGAGAGTTCACTTTGACTCTTTATTGGGATCCCCAAGAGGGGAGGAGAATCTGAACTGGAGAATCCCTTCAACAAGCCCACCTTCCTGCCAGTGTCTGCCCTGGATCACTTTCCGTTCCAACACACTGGATCTGGCAATCAAGGTGTCTACCCACGCATTTGCTGATCACAGTGCAGGAATAAGATCCTGCCTCGCACGTCAAGTTTGGTCCCTGGCAGGTCTACAGGCACAGCACCCCCAGCAGGAATAGTAAGTGTGATCTGGCCATAGGGATGGGAAAGACCCCTGGCTGAGAACCGGAGAGCGGCTGGCAGTCTGAGAATACCAACCTGCAAGGTCCAAGGGTCTGTTTCAGCCCCAGGCAGCTGTGTGTGTTCATGGGAGAAAGATCCAGAATTGACAGAAGATGCTTCAATAGCTTTGGCAACCCCTAGATCAGAGGTAGACAAACTGCAGCCCTCCAGATGTCCATGGACTACAATTACCATGAACCCCTGCCAGTATGCCGAGAATTGTAGTCCATGGACATCTGGAGGGCCGCAGTTTGACTACCCTTGCCCTAGATGGAGCTTGGCTTCCTCCGATAACTGCAGTTGACCTCCAGGCCACAGAAATCTGTTCCCCAGGAGAACAGAAGCCCCTCCCCAAAATACCACCCCCCAATATTAAGGAATAGCCTAACCTGCTGTTAAAGTAAAGAGAACCAGCATGGTGTGGTAGTCAAAGAGCGGCAACCTCTAATCTGGAGAACCGGATTTAATTCCCCTCTCTTCCACATGCAGCCAGTTACAGTTCCCACCCATGTGAGCGGCCTTACCTCCAAATCAACTTTGAATTCAGTTAGGCTGTCAAGGGTTTCTCCTTCCGGTTGAAAATCTCTTTTGCCAATGCTGTCCCCTTGTCCCCGGCTGTGACAAAGCCTCAGGGGATGACAGCCTTCTTTGTGGCATCATCCGGCAGACGTGATGTCAGGAGGCAGGGGAGGGGCTGTGGCTCAGCGGCCCCTCCCCCTCCCCCCTTGGGGGACCCAGATGCAAACCCCACTGTGAGATCTGTGGGTTTAAAGACCAGGCCCTGAGAGTTCACTTTGACTCTTTATTGGGATCCCCAAGAGGGGAGGAGAATCTGAACTGGAGAATCCCTTCAACAAGCCCACCTTCCTGCCAATGTCTGCCCTGGATCACTTTCCGTTCCAACACACTGGATCTGGCAATCAAGGTGTCTACCCACGCATTTGCTGATCACAGTGCAGGGGCTTGTGCCCCCCCCTCCCCAAAATACCCCCCCCCCAAAATATTAAGGTATAGCCTAACCTGCTGTTAAAGTAAAGAGAACCAGCATGGTGTGGTAGTCAATGAGTGGCAATCTCTAATCTGGAGAACCGGATTTAATTCCCCTCTCTTCCACATGCAGCCAGTAACAGTTCTCTCTGAGCTGTTCGCACAGAGCTTTTCTGTCTAAGATCTCTCAACCCCCTTCAACGCACAGGGTGTCTGTTGAGGGGAAAGGAAGGGAAAGGCGTTTGTAAGCTGCTTTGAGACTCCTTCCGATAGTGAAAAACGGGGTGTGAAAAACAACTCTTTTCTATGGAGATTTTGACAGTAACTGTTCGTGTACAGACAAGGTGCAGCAAACTCAGCGTAGGGCAGGCAGCAAGGATGGGAGGCAGGCAGCAGACCAATGGCAGCCCTCAACCACAGCAGCCAGCCAGAGCTCAGCAGACTGAGCTCCAACAGGCAGAGACCCTGTCTTAAGTAGCCTCATGGGCAGAGTCTAGAAGAAGAAGAAGAAGAAGAAGAAGAAGAAGAAGAAGAAGAAGAAGAAGAAGAAGAAGAGCTGGTTCTTATATGCCGCCTTTCCCTACCCGAAGGAGGCTCAAAGCGGCTTACAGTCGCCTTCCCTTTCCTCTCCCCACAACAGACTCCCTATGAGGTGAGTGAAGCTGAGAGAGCCCTGATATTACTGAAGAAGAGTTGGTTCTTATATGCCTCTTTTCTCTACCCAAAGGAGTCTCAAAGCGGCTTACAGTCGCCTTCCCATTCCTCTCCCCACAACAGACTCCCTGTGAGGTGAGTGAGGCTGAGAGAGCCCTGATATCACTGCTCGGTCAGAACAGCTTTCTCAGTGCCGTGGAGAGCCCAAGGTCACCCAGCTGGTTGCATGTGGGGGAGTGCAGAATCGAACCCGGCATGCCAGATTAGAAGTCCGCACTCCTAACCACTACACCAAACTGGCCCTCTCTAAACAAAGAACAGGGATTTAAAATAAAGCTGCTGTGAGTGGCCAAATGCCTGAACTGAAAAGCTACAGGAATTCTAATTGTTCACTCACTCCCCCTGCCGGGCGCCATTTTGGGTGTGAAAAATAAACAACAACAACAAAAGAACAGTAGCAGCCATGAGGCTGCAGCAGCCAAGAGGCTGCTAATGGCTTGCAAATTAGGCCAAATTGATTCTATTCGGCTGCGATTCGGCCGAATCTCTTCGATTCAGCCATTTAAACATGTTTTGGACCATTTTTGGCTTGGAAATGTCCAAATTGGCCCCAATTGGGCCAATTCAGGCGTTTCCGAGCCCAAAGCACACATCCCTAGTCCAGAGTCCTTCCGGGTTCCATTGGACTTCTGTGAGGGTGGTATTTCGTTGGACTTCTGTGAGAGTGGCACCCCCCCCCCTGTGAGGGTGGTATTGATTTTACTTGTCCTGACTGGCAGCCAGGATGATTGGTTGGCCTCCTTTGAGGAGGCTGCTTCGACAGGTTCCTGTCTTCTTGCTTCCTGGCCCTAGTGCTGGCCTGGGTGCGTTGGCCCTGCCCCAGTTCAGGCAAGACCAGAGGTGGGTACAGCATCGACATCTGGGACTCTGAGTTCTTCTTAATGGGGGGCAGAATTTGGCCTCTCCTCCAGGTGTTGGAGGCGTTGGACGTGGAGGGCTGGTGGTCTTCCTCCTCCGAAAAATATCTCCTTGGTAACGAACTCATTCTGCAACAGAGAAATTTAGGGACTGGGACAGGCCTCTCTTTGGTTCTTAACAGGAGACTTTCCTGTTTTGGATTCCACACCTGGAGGTTAGCAACCCAAATGACAAACTCGGTAAGCGCTTGACAGGCCTACTCCGTGTCGCACATCAATAGGGCTACAGTTCCCACCCATGTGAGCGGCCTTACCTCCAAATCAACTTCGAATTCAGTTAGGCTGTCAAGAGTTTCTCCTTTCGGTTGAAAATCTCTTTTGCCAATGCTGTCCCCTTGTCCCCGGCTGTGACAAAGCCTCAGGGGATGACAGCCTTCTTTGTGGCATCATCCGGCAGACGTGATGTCAGGAGGCAGGGGAGGGGCTGTGGCTCAGCGGCCCCTCCCCCTCCCCCCTTGGGGGACCCAGATGCAAACCCCACTGTGAGATCTGTGGGTTTAAAGACCAGGCCCTGAGAGTTCACTTTGACTCTTTATTGGGATCCCCAAGAGGGGAGGAGAATCTGAACTGGAGAATCCCTTCAACAAGCCCACCTTCCTGCCAGTGTCTGCCCGGGATCACTTTCCGTTCCAACACACTGGATCTGGCAATCAAGGTGTCTACCCACACATTTGCTGATCACGGTGCAGGAATAAGATCCTGCCTCGCACGTCAAGTTTGGTCCCTGGCAGGTCTACAGGCACAGCACCCCCAGCAGGGGTAGTAAGTGTGATCTGGCCATAGGGATGGGAAAGACCCCTGGCTGAGAACTGGAGAGCGGCTGGCAGTCTGAGAATACCAACCTGCAAGGTCCAAGGGTCTGTTTCTGCCCCAGGCAGCTTCGTGTGTTCATGGGAGAAAGATCCAGAATTGACAGAAGATGCTTCAATAGCTTTGGCAACCCCTAGGTCAGAGGTAGACAAACTGCGGTCCTCCAGGTGTCCATGGACTACAATTACCATGAACCCCTGCCAGTATGCCGAGAATTGTAGTCCATGGACATCTGGAGGGCCGCAGTTTGACTACCCTTGCCCTAGATGGAGCTTGGCTTCCTCCGATAACTGCAGTTGACCTCCAGGCCACAGAAATCTGTTCCCCAGGAGAACAGAAGCCCCTCCCCAAAATACCACCCCCCAATATTAAGGAATAGCCTAACCTGTTGTTAAAGTAAAGAGAACCAGCACGGTGTGGTAGTCAAAGAGCGGCAACCTCTAATCTGGAGAACCGGATTTAATTCCCCTCTCTTCCACATGCAGCCAGTTACAGTTCCCACCCATGTGAGCGGCCTTAGCTCCAAATCAACTTTGAATTCAGTTAGGCTGTCAAGGGTTTCTCCTTCCGGTTGAAAATCTCTTTTGCCAATGCTGTCCCCTTGTCCCCGGCTGTGACAAAGCCTCAGGGGATGACAGCCTTCTTTGTGGCATCATCCGGCAGACGTGATGTCAGGAGGCAGGGGAGGGGCTGTGGCTCAGCGGCCCCTCCCCCTCCCCCCTTGGGGGACCCAGATGCAAACCCCACTGTGAGATCTGTGGGTTTAAAGACCAGGCCCTGAGAGTTCACTTTGACTCTTTATTGGGATCCCCAAGAGGGGAGGAGAATCTGAACTGGAGAATCCCTTCAACAAGCCCACCTTCCTGCCAGTGTCTGCCCTGGATCACTTTCCGTTCCAACACACTGGATCTGGCAATCAAGGTGTCTACCCACGCATTTGCTGATCACAGTGCAGGGGCTTGTGTCCCCCCCTCCCCAAAATACCCCCCCCCAAATATTAAGTTATAGCCTAAACCTGCTGTTAAAATAAAGAGAACCAGCATGGTGTGGTAGTCAAAGAGCGGCAACCTCTAATCTGGAGAACCGGATTTAATTCCCCTCTCTTCCACATGCAGCCAGTAACAGTTCTCTCTGAGCTGTTCGCACAGAGCTTTTCTGTCTAAGATCTCTCAACCCCCTTCAACGCACAGGGTGTCTGTTGAGGGGAAAGGAAGGGAAAGGCGTTTGTAAGCTGCTTTGAGACTCCTTCCGATAGTGAAAAACGGGGTGTGAAAAACAATTCTTTTCTATGGAGATTTTGACAGTAACTGTTCGTGTACAGACAAGGTGCAGCAAACTCAGCGTAGGGCAGGCAGCAAGGATGGGAGGCAGGCAGCAGACCAATGGCAGCCCTCAACCACAGCAGCCAGCCAGAGCTCAGCAGACTGAGCTCCAACAGGCAGAGACCCTGTCTTAAGTAGCCTCATGGGCAGAGTCTAGAAGAAGAAGAAGAAGAAGAAGAGCTGGTTCTTATATGCCGCTTTTCCCTACCCGAAGGAGGCTCAAAGCGTCACAACAGACTCCCTGTGAGGTGGGTAAGGCTGAGAGAGCCCTGATATCACTGCCCGGTCAGAACAGTTTTATCAGTGCTGTGTTGAGCCCAAGGTCACCCAGCTGGCTGCATGTGGGGGAGTGCAGAATCGAACCCGGCTAGCCAGATTAGAAGTCCACACTCCTAACCACTACACCAAACTGGCTCTCTCTAAACAAAGCACAGGGATTTAAAATAAAGCTGCTGTGAGTGGCCAAATGCCTGAACTGAAAAGCTACAGGAATTCTAAGGGCCTTTTCGCACAGGGATCTTTGTTGCAAATTGTTTGCGGAATGAAAAATCGCCATTTAAAATAGTGGAATTCGTCGTTATGCATACCTGTCTTTGTAGTGGAATCAGTTGCGTTTTTTAGCGTTTCCCACAGGCTTCCGGTCTCGGCAGAAATCGCTAGAAAGGAAGCGCTATTGCCAAGCTCGTCCCGCCCCTGGCCGTCAAGCAGCCAATGGGCAGCCGTTAGCATGCTCCCAAACAGCCCCTTTCCCTTTAAGAAAGGTTTTTAAAAAAAAAAAAACGACCCATAGCAACGAATCTAGGTAGATTCGTTGCTACGGAGAGACCCATCCAGCTGCCTAATGTGAGCTGTCGTTTGATTGTATGATCGTTTGCACGCTGCCTCGAGTGATAACCCCCCCCCCCTCTCATGGGCCCGATTTTCGGCTGAATTTATTTGTAAAAAATAAAGGGACTTTATTTCAGCAAACGGGCTTTTCAGTGGTTTGTGCTTAGTGACTAAAGGTGAAGGACTGAAGCCAGGGAAGCCTCTAAACAGAAAGAGGCTCGCCGGTGCGTTTATCCCCGCTCGCTCGGAGAAAAAAAAATGGCGATCGCTTCGCCGGAAGTTTGGAGGAGAGAGCCAGGGGGAGGGACTTTGAAGAACCAGCAGCAATGGTAACGCACAGGTCTTTAGCGCTACTGTTGCAGATTGGTTGCAGGAGTGTATCGCTATCCGGAGGGTGAATCCACTTTTCTGGATTCCCCTGAAAGCGCCACAACGAAGCGCTTTTTGCTGATTGGTTTCAGGATTGTTGCAGATTGTCTATGACGTCGTGGGTTATGGCAAATTAGTAGCGTTTCCAAATAGCAACCATTCTGCTACTTTGAAGCCGTGCGAAATGGCCCTAATTGTCCACTCACTCCCCCCGCCGGGCACCATTTTGGGTGTGAAAAATAAACAACAACAGCAAAAGAACAGTAGCAGCCATGAGGCTGCAGCAGCCATGAGGCTGCTAATGGCTTGCAAATTAGGCCAAATTGATTCTATTCAGCTGCGATTCGGCCGAATCTCTTCGATTCAGCCATTTAAACATGTTTTGGACCATTTTTGGCTTGGAAACGTCCAAATTGGCCCCAATTGGGCCAATTCAGGCGTTTCCGAGCCCGAAGCGCACATCCCTAGTCCAGAGTCCTTCCGGCTTCCATTGGACTTCTGTGAGGGTGGTATTTCGTTGGACTTCTGTGAGAGTGGCACCCCCCCCCCTGTGAGGGTGGTATTGATTTTACTTGTCCTGACTGGCAGCCAGGATGATTGGTTGGCCTCCTTTGAGGAGGCTGCTTCGACAGGTTCCTGTCTTCTTGCTTCCTGGCCCTAGTGCTGGCCTGGGTGCGTTGGCCCTGCCCCAGTTCAGGCAAGACCAGAGGTGGGTGCAGCATCAACATCTGGGACTCTGAGTTCTTCTTGATGGGGGGCAGAATTTGGCCTCTCCTCCAGGTGTTGGAGGCGTTGGACGTGGAGGGCTGGTGGTCTTCCTCCTCCGAAAAATATCTCCTTGGTAACGAACTCATTCTGCAACAGAGAAATTTAGGGACTGGGACAGGCCTCTCTTTGGTTCTTAACAGGAGACTTTCCTGTTTTGGATTCCACACCTGGAGGTTAGCAACCCAAATGACAAACTCGGTAAGCGCTTGACAGGCCTAGTCCGTGTCGCACATCAATAGGGCTACAGTTCCCACCCATGTCAGCGGCCTTACCTCCAAATCAACTTCGAATTCAGTTAGGCTGTCAAGAGTTTCTCCTTTCGGTTGAAAATCTCTTTTGCCAATGCTGTCCCCTTGTCCCCGGCTGTGACAAAGCCTCAGGGGATGACAGCCTGCTTTGTGGCATCATCCGGCAGACGTGATGTCAGGAGGCAGGGGAGGGGCTGTGGCTCAGCGGCCCCTCCCCCTCCCCCCTTGGGGGACCCAGATGCAAACCCCACTGTGAGATCTGTGGGTTTAAAGACCAGGCCCTGAGAGTTCACTTTGACTCTTTATTGGGATCCCCAAGAGGGGAGGAGAATCTGAACTGGAGAATCCCTTCAACAAGCCCACCTTCCTGCCAGTGTCTGCCCTGGATCACTTTCCGTTCCAACACACTGGATCTGGCAATCAAGGTGTCTACCCACGCATTTGCTGATCACAGTGCAGGGGCTTGTGTCCCCCCCTCCCCAAAATACCCCCCCCCCCAATATTAAGGAATAGCCTAACCTGCTGTTAAAGTAAAGAGAACCAGCATGGTGTGGTAGTCAAAGAGCGGCAACCTCTAATCTGGAGAACCGGATTTAATTCCCCTCTCTTCCACATGCAGCCAGTAACAGTTCTCTCTGAGCTGTTCGCACAGAGCTTTTCTGTCTAAGATCTCTCAACCCCCTTCAACGCACAGGGTGTCTGTTGAGGGGAAAGGAAGGGAAAGGCGTTTGTAAGCTGCTTTTCTATGGAGATTTTGACAGTCACTGTTCGTGTTCAGACAAGAGAGGGACCCATCAGGTAGGGGAAATCTCATTTCCTCCCCTGCTGATCCCCACTCACCCTTTCCCTTTCATTCTGCTCTCTTGTTTCTTTCCTTCCATCCTTTCCAACCTTCTTCTTGTTCCCCCTAGGGTGGTCAGCTCTGTGGGCAGGATATGGGGAAGGGACTTCAGTGTGCCACAGAGTCCTCCCTTAGGTGGCCGTTTTCTCCAGGGGAACTGGTCCCTATTGCCTGGTGATGAGCTGTAATACTGGGAGATCCCGAGGTCCCACCAGGCGGTTGGCATCCCTAGTTCCTCCCTCCCCCCACTCAGCCTTCCTTCCCTCGGGCCAGTTAGTCCCCCTGCTGCCTTGTTTCCCTCCTCAATGACATGGATTCAAGTGGGTAGCCAGGTTGGTCTGAAGCAGCACAACAAAAACAGAGTGCCTGCGCTCGAAAGCTCATGCTTGGAATCAATCTTGGTTGGTCTTAAAGGTGCTCTTGGACTCTGTTTTGGTTGTGTGGCTTTCCATAGGATCTGTTTATTGGTAGCCCTTCCACACGGGTGTGTCTCTGCCTTGGGAAGCACAGGCTTATCTGTGCTGCTTTGTAATGGCTGCTTCCAGAGAGCCCTGGCGCCCAGCCAGTCCGAAGGGAAGAGCGGCTTGGGGCTGCTTCCCTTGGATGTGTGAGACCTACGCAGTTAGGAGACAGGTGTGCGTGTCGGATCAGTGCCTTTGAACAAGGTATCTCCATTATCCAAGGGGCTTTTTATCTTTCACATCAAGGCCCGATCCTGGAAAATGTGTCACCTTGGCCTGAGCTAACCCACACCGCTGGGAACGGAGTCAAGCAGATAGAGCAAGTTGGAGCAAGAAGGGCTCGTTCAGTCAAATACAGCGTGGTGTGTTCAAGTTGAAAAACATTGGCCCGATTAAGGCACAGACTTCAAAACAGGGTTTGGTCGAAGGACTTCTGACTTTGCTTTCTTCGCTTGTGTCAACTTTGGTTTCCCCTTTTGAGCACCACACACATTCATGGGAGAGTCATGGGAGCATCCTTTCTCAACACAGGCTGGGAGTGGATTGGCACTCAGCATAGCAGTGTGCACACACAGAACTTCTGCCTTGCTAGGGGAGAGGGGGCCATTCCACACGACTTAAATGTAACAGCATGACCTTTGGTAAACACTACTAATTCAACGTTCAGCATGACGTCGTAAACAATTTGCAACACTCCTGTAACACTCCCGCAAAAATCGCTTCATTGTAGCGCTTTTCGGGAAATCGGGAAAAGTGGATTCCCCCTGAAAAAATCACTATACGTCTGAGCACAAGCTGCAACACATCAGCGAAAAACATGTGCGTTCTCAATGTAGCGGTAGAAAGAATGTCCCTCCCCCGCTCTCGCCCCCGAACTTCCTGAGAAGTGATCTGTCAGGATCAGTCCCTGTTCTCTGCCATGATTACTGTTCAGTGAACCTGCCTGACTCCATCTTGATTGTTGCATATGTGCTTTGTCCTTGTAACCCATGTATTCAAAAAGTTCCCATGTAACCGAAACCCCTTGTAGTTGTCCCTTTGATTTCCCTGCTTTGATCCCTCCATTTTCACACTGCATACTCTCCCCCTTACTGTGAAACGTTGTTGCAAGGATCCTGCGGTTCCTGTAAACAGCTTATCAGCCAGCCTGTGGCGCCAGCCTGACCACGGCCGCGCTAACGTCAACACTTTTGGCAGGAAGCCTGGGATGGCACCATGGGAACGCTCAAGTTTTGGGCGGGAGAAAAGTATTGATAAGTGCCTGCTGTTCTTGGATCGAACAGATTTGACTTCTAATGTAATAGTGACTAGAACTACTTCCAATTAAATCTTTCTTCTTGCAGAAGTTTTGTTGTGAGTTTTGTCAGCGCTTGACAGATCGCCTTTTTTTTTTCATTAGACAGGCGAAAGCAACGAACAAGCGAGATTTCTCCGGCTAAAGTCCCTCCACAGAAGTTATTAAAAGTTAAACAAAGCTCCCTACTGCAAGTGTCTTTGAAGTTCCTAAGCACAACACAGCCCCCTGTTCGGCACTGTCCGTAATTTCGGCCACAAATCGCACCCATGGGGGGTGGGGGAGATGTAAACGATTAAGCGCCAGCTCCTACACGAGCGAAAATGGTCTTTCCGAAACAATGATTGAACACATATTAGTTGCAATGTGTGTCTTTACGTTTTTAAAAAACAGTTCTTAAAGGGAAAGGAGCTTTTCAGGAGCATGAACACAACAGTCCATTGGCTGTTCCATTTGATTGACGGCCAGGGGTGGGAAGAAGCACGGAAAAATATAGCTTCCTTTATTGCGATTCCAGTGAAACCAGAAACATGTGGGGAATGAATACAACACTACTGGGACTTCTATATTCCACTAAAAATAATGGTATGCAGAATGACGAAATTCCACTATTTAATATAGCGTTTCTGCATTCTGAAAACATTTGGCAACATTGGTCCTTGTGCGGAATGGCCCAGGGATTTTGCCTGGGGATCTCTTCAGCGTTGCCAGCCTCCAAGTAGCAGCTGGAGATCTCCTGGGATGACCACAAAGGCCAGAGGACAGTTCCTTGGGGAAAATGGAGTGGTTGAGAACCGTGCCTTAGAATCATAGATTCATAGAATCATAGAGTTCGAAGGTACCTCCTGGGTTATCTAGTCCAACCTCCTGCACCACGCAGGACACTCAACCCTAGCGCTCATCCACTGTAACTTGCCACCCCATCGAACCTTCACAGAATCAGCCTCTCCATCAGATGGCTATCCAGCCTCTTTTTAAAAATTTCCAGAAATGGAGAACCCACCACCTCCCGAGGAAGCCTGTTGCACTGAGAAACCGCTCTGTCAGGAATTTCTTCCGGATGTTTAGACGCAATTTCTTTTGCATTAATTCCACCCCATTGGTTCTGGTATGTCCCCCTGGAGCAAGAGAGAACAACTTTACTCCATCTTCTATATGGCAGCCTTTTAAATACTTGAAGATGGCTATCAGATCCCCTCTCAGTCATCTCCACTCTCGGCTAAACAGATCAAGCTCCCACAACCTTTCCTCACCCATCTTTCCTTCTAAACAGACCATTTCCCCCAACCTGATGGCTGGCTAGCTGGACTCCCCACACCTCCGGAGCCATTTGCCAGGTGTTTAGAAGCTGTTGCTGGATGGCTCAGGCAGAGTCCTCTGACACTCAACCCCTCCAAGAGGGAGGTGGCTGGGCAGAGGGGCAGGAACAGGCAGTGCATCTCCCATGCCTGGATCCGGTGCAACTAACACCTGCACTGACTGCCAGGAATTTGGAGGTGATCTTTGATGCCTCATTTACCATGGAGGCTCTGATCATGAACGTAGCCTGCATAGCGTTTTTCCTCCTGCGCCAGGCTCGGCTACTAACGCCCTACCTTCACTGGACCACTTAGCCACAGCAATCCATGCAACAGTCACTTCCAGACTGGACTTCTGTAACTCGCTGTACGCGGGCCTTCCCTTGTTTTTGACCTGGATACTTCAGCTGGTACAGAATGCAGCTGCCAGGGTCCTTATTAGGACTTCTTGGAGCGCCCATATTCAGCAAGGGTTGAGACAACTACACCGCTTGCCGGTCTGCTGTGTTCGGTGCTCCTGTGTTTGTTCTGATAGCTTTTCTCCTGCACTTGGTCTCTCAAGAGCGCTTCATGAGTTCTGTCCAAGAACTGTTCACTCTCCTTTATATGGATAAACAGTCACAGTACACAGGTGTCCACCCTGCTCCTTCTGTGTCCATTTTTTTACTGTTGATAAAATGTTATGTTCCCACATGCTTCTTTTGCTGTTGTTTCTTAGAAGAAGAGCTTGATTTTTGTACCCTGCTGTTTACTACCCAAAGGAGTCTCAAAGCGGTTTACAAACACCTTTTCCCTTTGTCTTCCCACAATAGCCAACCTGTGAGGGATGTGGAGCTGTGAGAGGTCTGAGAGAACTGGGAAAGGGGCACAGTCACCCAGCAGGACTCAGGTATCTCAAAGCAGTTTCCAATCGTCTTCTCTTCCTCTCCCCATAGCAGACTCCCCATGAGGGAGGTGGGGTAGAGACCCTCACTTCGAAGGTGGCAATCCTAAGAGGAGGTCTCTCTGTGCACAGCAGTCTTGACTTTTTTATACAGTTTTTTTTATTTACCAGGCCAAGCTTTTAAAAAGTCACTTAAGTCCCCATGTCTCTCCAGCCATTGACTTGTTCACTTTTTACCATTTCAGACTGTAAATATTCTTTATTTAGATATTCCTGTGCTGCTCCTCTCTATAAAGGTCAGTTCCCCAGGCAGAATGGGCTTTTGGAGAATGGACAAGGAGGAAGGAAGGAAGGAAGGAAGGAAGGAAGGAAGGAAGGAAGGAAGGAAGGAAGGAAGGAAGGAAGGAAGGAAGGAAGGAAGGAAGGAAGGAAGGAAGGAAGGAAGGAAGGAAGGAAGGAAGGATGATATACTCTCATTTGGAGTTTCCTTTTCAGGGTAAGACATAGAGAGCTAGAGACAATTAAGATGGTGAGCAGCTCTAGCATTCGTTGTTCCTGAAACGCCATTGCAGTCAGACAAACTGCAACATCCCCCCTGCCCAATGATACACAAACAAGTCAGGGCAGTGTAATGTTTTATTTCAAAACACAAGGCTGTGACCTCAATTCCCCTTCTTGTTCAGGGGAACACCTACCCATTTTAACATTACACCAGTTTAACCATCATGTCCCCCCCCCCCCCCAGAATCCTGGGAGTGTGATGTCAATCTGTAGATTACAGCTCCGGGGTTCCCCTGAAGAGAGGGAAGGACATTGAGCCAGTGTTTGCAGCAGACATGGCTGTTCCCTGCTCCCTTCCTTCTTGGAAGCGGAAGGGGGAAGGCCTCCTGCTTGCTGTGGTGTGGATGTCGAGGACTCTTAGTTGTTCTTCATTACCTCTTCTATCCAGGCTCGGTAGTTGCACACGGGCGCATAAACTCCGGGATAGTTTTTCTGGGCACAACCCATTCCCCAGGACACCACACCTGAGAGTTTTCCATTGCACACCAGTGGGCCCCCAGAGTCTCCCTGAAAGTAAGGAAGACCGACCACAGATTAATCTCCCTATCAAGTTAAAATCAAATTAAAGAGTAAATTAAGGAATCTTTCCCTACAGGCACCAATTGTTCTTTCTTCCCTATTTTTTCATTTCTCTTCCATCAGCTACCACCTACCTAACCAAACCAATTTATACTTTAAACCAGGCTTTCATGAAACCCTAGGGTTTCTTGATGGATCTGGAAGGGTTTCCCAAATGGGTAGGACTTAATTAATTTTTAAAATATATTTGTTTTAATTTGTTAAACACTTATCAAGTGATATGACCATATATGGTCATGTCACCCTACCACCCCCTTCCAAAATGGCCAATGATTGGTCTGGAGGGGGTGGGCAGGGGAGGGGGCCCAGGTGGGCATGTGTCCAGCTGTACTTCCCAATCATATTGCACCGCTTCTGGGGTTTCTTGAAGCCTGAAGAACATTTTGGGGGGTTCTCAATGATAAAAAAAGTTGAGAAAGGCTACTTAAACTGAGGAAAGACAAAACAACACGAGCTTCTTGGACAAAGCTTGGCATAAAAATGAGCCATATAAGTGTGCATGAACTAGGAACCTACAAGACTTGCAGATTACGGAGCACCCCAGTCTCTTCCCGGCTCCTCCTCCACTTTCTTGCCCCTCCTCTCTCTGCTTCTGCAGCTTCCACCCAAACAACATTCATGCCCAGGTTGCTTAAACCAAGGCTACATTGCTGTGTTCCTAGGCAACCCCAAAATGTCGTAAACTGTCATCTGGCATTCTCAGTTTACAGGGGAGTTAACCCCTCTGGGGGGTTCCCCCCATTTTTAGTTTTCAGTATTGCTGCAGCAAACTTGTAGATTTTCCCAGGTGTATAGGGGGGAATCCCCCTTTGTTTATACGTGACCCCATTGTGGAGATTTTTTGATCCACACCCTAAAGCTATTTTTCAGAGTTCTATATCAAGATGGCATAATTCTGGACTGTGCTGTCCTGAAACTGGGATGTATAGGCCATATTTTTCATTGTCTCCTGCGCTAGGAACTCGATGAGAGCACAACCGCAAAAGTTGTATTCTCTTAATCTAGCTTTCATGATGCAGAGGTTTTGAAAATACATGGCAAGCATTCAGAAACAGGGTCACAGAATGGCTCAGGTTGTATGTGTAAGCGTGTGTCTTTCTTGATCCAAACATTCTTCCTAGATCCTCCCACACCAACGCACCCAATACATTGCTTACCTGGCAGGAATCTTTGCCTCCCTCGATATAACCGGCACAGAACATATTAGATGTGATGCGGCCAGGATAGGCAGCTTGGCAGGTAGATCTGGACAGAATGGGCACATTCAAGCACTGTAGATTGTCTGGGTAGATAACTGGAATAGAGGAAGATTAATTGCTGCAAAGTCCAATCCGATTCCAACATTGCAGGGTCTCGTTGAACTACCAATCAGCGATTGAGCAATTGTGACCTCAACCAACCCGTTTGTTCAAGCAGATCTCCATCTCAGCAGAGACAAAGATGAGAATCTGCAGAAGATTAAGCAATGGAAATTATTTAATGAGTTAGTGGCGTTGGACATGGGGGGGGGGGCGCTACATCACTCTAAGAATGGATAAGCGTTTTCTCCTTGAATAGGATGACTCTCTTGATCTTGTGAGCTGCCCTCTGCCCCCTCCTCTTGCTATCCCTTTGTCCTCCCCCTCACTTCACATGGCCTTCCATGGAGGCACACATCTCTGCAGTCTCTCCAGTAGAAACAGTTCTCTCATACTCAAACACACACAATACCAGACAAGCTGACCATTTGCGATAGGGAAAGTACCCTTTATGGTACCCTCTCCTTTTGACTGCAACCTGAATGTGAACAAGATATACTTGGATAAATGTAAGTTTACCTTTCTTGCAATATACTACTTGGGAGATTTATTTATTTGCACTTAATATCACACTTCTATGACTCAGTAAAACTCTGCTGCATTAACCAACTATGCCAATTAGCAAGAAATCTCCAGCCCAGGAGGTGGAAAAACAACATGAAATCCTACTGATAGTTTGTTAAATAATGTCCATTGATTAGTTATCTGCCCTTAAGCAATGGATGAAGACTCTCATTTCTTCTCTCTTGCTGTCTCTGTGGTCAAATGGGTTCAGTTTATCATGGGACATTAAGGGTCCCTTTCCTCTCCTGTACTTCCCCCATCTACAACGAAGCCTCAAGGGAGTCCCTGTTTCCATCCTGGCTCACATGAATATGGGGCAACGAGAGAGACAGAGAGAGCTGCCCTAACTCACCTCCGGTTGTCAGAGTGTTCCCCCAGCCTGAGACGAGACAGTTGTCCCCAGCCGCAGGGCAGCTTTGAGAAATGTCGATGGGTTGCACAAAGGCACTGAGACGAGCTGGCTGGGCAAGTTTGATAAGCATGAAATCATTGTCGATGGTGCGCTCGTTGTACTGGGGGTAGCGGATGGCTTTTTCCACCTGGATGTGCTGCTCTGTACCTTCCTCGACAGAAGTGTCGTGCTCCCCAAGGTGTGCAACGAGTGTGCTCGGGCTGTAAAAAACAAAAAGGTGATTGTTGAACAGACCAAGGGTTCTGCTGGGTCAGACCAGTGATCCAACTAGCCCTGCAGCTCAGCCAGTCAGGTGTCTCTGGAACTCTCATAAAATCATAGATTTTGAAGTAGCTTCCAGCATCATCGAGTCCAACCCCCTGTACAATGCAGGAACCCATCCACAGTGGCCCCAATTCCATGCCCAAGTGATCCTCCCCACCAAAAATCTCTAAATGGCCTGGAGGAAATTCACCCACCATCCCACAGTGGCAATCAGCAATTCCCTGGGGATGCAAGGAAGGGCCGCAAGAGACAAACACGGGCACATCCCTTCCTGCCTAAGTTCATAAAAATCAGCATTTTGCTCAGATGATGCTCTAGTCTAGCCTCTGTTTAAGAGCTCCCAAAGAAGGAGAACTCACCACCTCCTGAGGAAGCCTGTTCCACTGAGGAACCGCTCTAACTGTCAGGAACTTCTGGATGTTTAGGCAAAAATTCTTAGGAATTAATTTGAACAAATTGGTCCTGGTCCGACCCTCTGGGGCAACAGAAAACAACTCTGCTCCATCTTCTATATGACAGCTCTTTAAGTATTTGAAGACAATTACTGTATCACCTCTCAGTCGTCTTCTCTCCAGGCTAAACAGGCCAAGCTCCCTCAAGCTTTCCTCATACGACTTGGTCTCCAAACCCCTCACCATCTCCCTAATCCTCCTCTGGACATGCTCTATCTACATTTTCTTCAGTTGTGGTGCCCAAAACTGAACACAGTACTCCAAATGAGGTCTTACCAGAATGAAGTAAAGCAGTAACATGACCTTGCATGATCTGTACGCTATACCAGTGGTCCCCAACCTTTCTGAGGTTGGGGACCAGCAGGGCATTGGGGTGCGGCCCGCGGCCCGCGGGGGCCACGCCCACGCATCGCCCGCGCCCGTGAGAGAGCTCTGAGAGAACTGTGACTGGCCCAATGGCACCCAGCTGTCTGCACATGGGGAAGAAGTGGGGAATCAAACCTGGTTCTCCAAATTAGAAGCTGCCATTCTTACCCACAACACCAAGTTGGCTCTCAGGACTCTCCCTCCAAGAATGACAGCTCCCAGACATCTCTAGCTTTTGAGAGGCCAAGTCCCCAGGGTTATGCACCAGCAAGTGGTATACAGAGGTATACTGCCTTTGAACATGAAGGTTACATTCAGCCAACATCTGGTTTAGTACTAATAAACCACTACTAAATTTGTAGAAATGTAAGATATGAGTCCAGTAGCGTCTTACAGATCAACACGTTTCAGAGTATAAGCTTTCGAGAGTGCCTTAATCAGACCTGAGGAATGGAGATATCCCAATCAGATGATAGGGGTGAAGTAAAGACTGTTTGTTGGCTTCTAATCTGTTCTATGGCAGATCTATACTGCAACTAAATTAGCAGCCATTGTAAGAGCTATTATTTTTGTGTTATCCCTTTTAACTGGAGAGCCAGTTTGGTGTAGTGGTTAGGAGTGCGGACTTCTAATCTGGCATGCCAAGTTCGATTCTGCGCTCCCCCACATGCAGCCATGACCTTGGGCTCGCCACAGCTCTGATAAAGCTGTTCTGACCGGGCAGTGATATCAGGGCTCTCTCAGCCTCACCCACCTCACAGGGTATCTGTTGTGGGGAGAAGAATGGGAAGGCGACTGTAAGCCACTTTGAGCCTCCTTCGGGTAGGGAAAAGCGGCATATAAGAACCAACTCTTCTTCTTCTATCAGTGCTTAAGAAAGTGGGTCATGGAGGAACATGAGAACCACAAGTTTGTTAGAGGTTATATCAAAGACGCCCGAAGCGTCCATTCGCTCCCGATGCAGCCAGCGTTGGGAGTGAACGGCCGCTTCAGGCATCAAAATGCCCAACCCTAGTAGATATTTGTTTCATTCTGGTTTTAATTCGGGGTTTTCCCTTTTAGGAAACACCATGTACCAAAAGATCTACCTAGCAATCTCTCATCCTGAATGAGAACTATTCAAATATCATACCACATTAAAATCTTACCATCCTTCTGATGACATGCCAAGGCTCTGATCTGCCCTCCCTGGGGGACATCCCTTCAATAGGGTGACAGCAGTCCCCGACTGATGGGCAGTCAGAGGTGATTCCCCACCTCCCAGTTCCTCCTCCTCTGTGCCATTTCCTAACCCAAGAAATCAAACAAATATGGATGGGGCAGTTCAAAAATTGGGGCTGCTTCTCTCCCCTCCTCAGGGCAAGTTCCTTGAACCCAGTTCCTTGAACCAGCTATATGTTGACTTGCAGAAGGGGATGTTGGGCTAAGCACGATAAGTTATAGAACACGCAAGTTCTGTAGGGTGCTTGATCCAGCAGCATCTATGGCTCCAAAATAGATTTCAGGCCCTTGCAGAGGAGGTGCAAGGGTCAACGAGGAAAGAGGTTCCAAAACAAAGTCTAAGACAAAGGGAAGAGGCCACGGGGACAGAAGGAAATGGAGTTGAGAAGAAAAAAAAAGGAGAGTACTGGTAATTGGAGACTCCCTGCTAAGAGGAATGGATCGCCATGTGGCTGGGCCCGACCCCCTAAACCGAGAGGTGTGTTGCTTGCCAGGGGCGAAAATTAAAGATGTTTCAGAAAGGCTGCCCAAACTCCTCAAATCTACGGATCGCTACCCATTTGTGATGGTCCATGTGGGAACGAATGACATGTCGCTGAATACCATCGCTCCTATTAAAAAAGACTATCAAGATCTGGGGAGGAAGCTCAAGCAAATGGGGGCACAAGTGGTATTCTCTTCAATCTTGCCTGTCAAAGGAAGAGGAATGCGTCGGGAGAGGAAGATAATGGAGGTGAATCAGTGGCTGCGTAGTTGGTGCCGGCAGGAGACATTTGGGGCCATTTCGCACGGCTTCAAAGTAGCACAATGGTTGCTATTTGGAAACGCTACTAATTTGCCATAACCCACGACGTCGTAGACAATCTGCAACAATCCTGAAACCAATCAGCAAAAAGCGCTTCGTTGTGGCGCTTTCAGGGGAATCCAGAAAAGTGGATTCACCCTCCGGATAGCGATACACTCCTGCAACCAATCTGCAACACTAGCGCTAAAGACCTGTGCGTTACCATTGTTGCTGGTTCTTCAAAGTCCCTCCCCCTGGCTCTCTCCTCCAAACTTCCGGCAAAGCGATCGCCATTTTTTTTTCTCCGAGCGAGCGGGGATAAACGCACCGGCAAGCCTCTTTCTGTTTAGAGGCTTCCCTGGCTTCAGTCCTTCACCTTTAGTCACTAAGCACAAACCACTGAAAAGCCCGTTTGCTGAAATAAAGTCCCTTTATTTTTTACAAATAAATTCAGCTGAAAATCGGGCCCGTGAGAGGGGGGGGGATTTTTTTTTTATCACTCGAGGCAGCGTGCAAACGATCATACAATCAAACGACAGCTCACATTAGGCAGCTGGATGGGTCTCTCCGTAGCAACGAATCTACCTAGATTCGTTGCTATGGGTCGTTTTTTTTTTTAAAAAACCTTTCTTAAAGGGAAAGGGGCTGTTTGGGAGCATGCTAACGGCTGCCCATTGGCTGCTTAACGGCCAGGGGCGGGACGAGCTTGGCAATAGCGCTTCCTTTCTAGCGATTTCTGCCGAGACCGGAAGCCTGTGGGAAACGCTAAAAAACGCAACTGATTCCACTACAAAGGCAGGTATGCATAACGACGAATTCCACTATTTTAAATGGCGATTTTTCATTCCGCAAACAATTTGCAACAAAGATCCCTGTGCGAAAAGGCCCTTGGTTTCTGGGACCATGGGATAGGCTTTCTTGAGGAAAGCCTACTAGCACCTGATGGACTGCACTTATCGAAACTGGGGAAGAATGTGTTTGGCAGGAACCTGGGGAGATTCATCAGGAGAGCTTTAAACTAAAGCCACTAGGGGAATTTTTAGACTGCCCTTCTCCCAATAGGTCTCAGGGCGGTTTACAACATAAATAGTTAAAACACAATAAAATCCCCATAAAAACCCCAATTAAAAGTTACATATAACATATAGCGGCGGTGGTCACAATTCTGATCTTAGTTCAGCCTGGTGGAGAGAATAATGTTCAGAAGAGGGTGGCACCAATACAATAGATCTAACCATGATCTCGATGTTAGAGATCTCAATAAACTCAGAGACGTGATGAGTGTCATACCATGGACAAGAATGCTGGAAGGGAAGGGAGCATGTGAAGGGTGGGCGCTACTCAAACAAGAGCTATTGCATGCTCAATTAATGACTATTCCAGAAAGACGAAAACACTGCAGGAGCTCTAAGAAGCCTATTTGGATGAACAGAGAACTTCAAGAGGAACTAAGAAAGAAAAGGGAAATGTTCAGGAAATGGAGGGAAGGACAGAGCTCTAAAGAAGAGTACCTACAGGTTACTAGGCACTGTAGATCAATCATCAGAAAGGCCAAAGCTGAGAGTGAGCTAAGATTGGCCAGGGACACCCACTGTAACAAGAAAAGATTTTTCAGTATTATGTGAGGAGCAAATGTAAAGGAGGCAATAGGCCCACTGTTGGATGCGGATGGACAAACTCTAACGGAGGGTGCAGAGAAAGCCTATTTCACATCTGTTTTTTCCCCACAGGTCAAAGGGTTTAGGCACATCTAGAGATGGCCGTAGCCAAAGGATAGTGTCTGGGTGGCAGGTTAACATGGATAGAGAGGTTGTCGAGAGGCATTTAGCTGCACTGGATGAGTTCAAATCCCCTGGTCCGGATGAAATGCACCCGAGAGTGCTCAAAGAACTTTCCAGAGAACTTGCACAGCCCTTGTCCATCATCTTCGGAACCTCTTTAAGGACTGGAGATGTCCCAGAGGACTGGAAGAGAGCAAACGTTATTCCGATCTTCAAAAAAGGGAGGAAGGATGACCATGGGAAACTACAGACCAGTGAGTCTGACCTCTGTTGTGGAGAATGGAGCAAATATTAAAGGGAGCGATCTGTAAACATCTGGAGGACAATTTGGTGATTCAAGGAAGTCAGCATGGATTTGTCTCCAACAGGTCCTGTCAGACCAACATGGCTTCCTTTTTTGACCAAGTGACAGGTTTGCTGGATGGTGGAAATTCGGTTAATGTTGTTTACTTGGATTTTAGTAAAGCTTTTGATAAGGTTCCCCATGATGTCTGATGGATAAATTGAAGGACTGCAATCTGGATTTTCAGATAGTTAGGTGGATAGGGAATTGGTTAGAGCAGGGGTAATGCTGGCAGGGGCTCATGGGAATTGTAGTCCATGAACATCTGGAGGACCACAGTTTGACTACCCCTGGGTTAGAGAACTGCACTCAAAGAGTTGTTGTCAATGGTGTTTCATCAGACTGGAGGGAGGTGAGTAGCGGGGTACCTCAGGGCTCAGTGCTTGGCCCGGTACTTTTAAAAATATTTATTAATGATCTAGATCAGTGGTCCCCAACCTGCGGGCTGCGGCCCGGTGCCGGGCCGCGAAGGCCATGGCGCTGGGCCGCAGCTCCCTCTCCCGCCCCCCCGCAGTAAAAAACTTCTTCTTATATAGTAAAAAAGCTTCTTACTGCGGGAGGGCGGGGAGAGGGAATCAGGGCCGGGCTGCGCATCGGGCCGCGCATCGGGCCGCGATTCAGCTGCGCATGGTGCATTTGCGCATGCGCAATGCACGGGGCGTGGCCCAACGCGCGGCCCAATGCGCGGGCGCATCCCAATGCGCGGGCGGGCACGGCCCGCGGGTGCGGCCCACGAGCGCAGCCCGATGCGCAGTCATGGCCCACGTGAGCGCAGCCCGCGGGCGTGGCCCGATGCCCTGCCGGTCCCCAGCCTCAGAAAGGTTGGGGACCACTGATCTAGATGAGGGGGTGGAAGAGCTACTCATCAAGTTTGCAGATGACACCAAATTGGGAGGACTGGCAAATACTCCAGAAGATATAGACAGAGTTCAACGAGATCTGAATACAATGGAAAAATGGGCAAATGAGAACAAGATGCAATTTAATAAAGATAAGTGTAAAGTTCTGCATCTGGGTCAGAAAAATGAAAAGCATGCCTACTGGATGGGGGATACGCTTCTAGGTAACACTGTGTCTGAACGAGACCTTGGGGTACTTGTGGATTGTAAACTAAATATGAGCAGGCAGTGTGATGCAGCGGTAAAAAAGGCAAATGCCATTTTGGGCTGTATCAACAGGGCCATCACATGAAAATCACAAGATGTCATAGTCCCATTGTATACGGCATTGGTCAGACCGCACCTGGAGGACTGTGTGCAGTTCTGGAGGCCTCCCTTCAAGAAGGACGTAGATAAAATTGAAAGGGTACAGAGGAGAGCGACGAGGATGATCTGGGGACAAAGGGACCAAGCCCTATGAAGACAGGTTGCGGGACTTGGGAATGTTCAGGCTGGAGAAAAGGAGGTTGAGAGGGGACATGATAGCCCTCTTTAAGTATTTGAAAGGTTGTCACTTGGAGGAGGGCAGGATGCTGTTTCTGTTGGCTGCAGAGGAGAGGACACGCAGTAATGGGTTTAAACTTCAAGTACAACGATATAGGCTAGATATCAGGAAAAAGTTTTTCACAGTCAGAGTAGTTCAGCAGTGGAATAGGCTGCCTAAGGAGGTGGTGAGCTCCCCCTCACTGGCAGTCTTCAAGCAAAGGTTGGATGCACACTTTTCTTGGATGCTTTAGGATGTTTAGGGCTAATCCTGCGTTGAGCAGGGGGTTGGACTAGATGGCCTGTATGGCCCCTTCCAACTCTATGATTCTATGATTCTATATCGTACAGGGGGCATCCGAGGAGATGTGCAGTTAGCATATTTAGGTCAGGAATTTCCTGGTATCTTTTTTTCCACATAATTATTATTATTATTATTATTATTTCGATTTATTTCCCGCCACTCCCAAATGGCTCGCGGCGGGTTACAATATCTTAAAAAACCCATTAAAACTCCCATTAAAAGACTTTAAAATGTCACAACATGGCAGCACAATAATAAGATCCCCTTCCTACCCCCATTCCTAAAAAAGGGGGGGGGTGGAGGAGAAGGAGGTCAACGATGTTCAAGAAGCCTGGGGGAGAGCAGTCGATGTACCCCGGCAGCCCCAGCCTCAACCATAGACCTGGCGGAAGAGCTCCGTCTTGCAGGCCCTGCGGAATGTTAAAGGGTCCCGCAGGGCCCGCAGCTCACCCGGGAGCTCATTCCACCAGGTGGGGGCCAGGACCGAAAAGGCCCTGGCCCTGGTCGAGGCTAGGCGTGCTTTCCTAGGGCCGGGAACGACCCTAATCTCCTCCTGGGTCCTCATTGGCTCATTTGGAGACTTCCTTTCAGCACACGACCTCCCTGCTTGCTTCAGGCTGCTCATATCCTCTCTCTCTTTACAAAGTGGTTTCACTTCCCACTAGAGTTACTTATTCCTTAAGCAGCCCGTGCTCTGCCCTTTTGCATATTTAAACACTGCCAACATAAGTAAAGCTGTGTGTGTGCAGGGGGGGGGGGGGTGTTTCTTCCTTCTGTCTCTGGTGTCCCAGTCAAGGTACTGCTTCTCTGAGAAGCCTGCAGCAGAAAGAATTCTGCAAGAATGCCCTCCTCTGTCAGTTAAGACAATGTTCCTGCTTACCTTTTGTAGCAATGAGCTGCAGAGATGATCCAGCGGTCATTGATTAGGGAGCCTCCACACCACCGATAGCCAGGCCCGTAGGTCAGAAAGACTTGCCAAGGCTGGGAGTGGGCGGGACACTCATAACCTCCGATGATCTTATCGTCATCATCGCCATAGCCATTCAGAGGAGTGGCTGCTGTGTGAAGACAAAACAGGAAGAAGATGAGGCTGCACCAGCAGGAAGGAGACAGAAGGAACAAGATGTGAGGGTGAGAAGACGAAACAGACCAGGAGATGGAGAACCTAAGAAGAGACCTGTTGGATCAGAGCACTGGTCCACCCAGCCCAGCATCCTGCCTCACACAGTGGACAACCAGTTCCTCTGGACAGCCAACAATAGGGGAGACAGGCCGAGGCCTTCACAAGAACCTAAGACGAGCCCTGCTGGATCAGGCCAGTGGTCCATCTAGTCTAGCATGCTTCCTCACACAGTGGCCAACCAGTTCTCCTTGACAGCCTGCATCAGGGCAGAGAGACTGAAGCCTTCATAAAAACAGCCCTGCTTGATCAGACCAGTGATCCATGTAGACCAACTTCCTAGTAGCCATTGATAGTCTTATGGTATCTTCCATGGATCTATGCCTGTGGCCATCATGATGTCCTCTGGCAGCAAATCCCACATTTTAATCATAGAATCATAGAATCATAGAGTTGGAAGGGGCCATACAGGCCATCTAGTCCAACCCCCTGCTCAACACAGGATCAGCCCAAAGCATCCTAAAGCATCCAAGAAAAGTGTGCATCCAACCTTTGCTTGAAGACTGCCAGTGAGGGGGAGCTCACCACCTCCTTAGGCAGCCTATTCCACTGCTGAACTACTCTGACTGTGAATTTTTTTTCCTGATATCTAGCCTATATCGTTGTACTTGTAGTTTAAGCCCATTTCTGCGTGTCCTCTCCTCTACAGCCAACGGAAACAGCATCCTGCCCTCCTCCAAATGACAACCTTTCAAATACTTAAAGAGGGCTATCCTGTCCCCTCTCAACCTCCTTTTCTCCAGACTGAACATTCCCAAGTCCCCCAACCTATCTTCATAGGGCTGATTACTCTCTGTGTAAAGTAGAATTTCCCTTTGTCCATCCTGAACCTTCTGCTCATCAGCTTCATTGATTTCCCTCAGTATTGAGTATTCTGGGACCAAGTTGGGACCAACAATGGCCAAGTTTTTTTCAGGATCAGCCTTTTGTCCCTTCAAACTGCCTAGGTGTCAAATACGGATTCACCTGCCAGGTATGGTGGCCCTCCAAGGAGTCAAAAGGTCTTCTATTTTTACGAAAACTGCAAGACCATCAAATTGTTAAGTCCTAAAGGAGAATAAAGCATAGGAATTCCCAAACTGGGTCTCATTAAATGTCCAATCAGCCACTTCTGAAGCATTTTCATCACTGACAGAAGACCATCTCTTTGCCAGTGAAGGTCTACCTGGCCTTCATTTTGGCCAAAACAAATGTAACCAGAAACGCCTTAGCTTGTGGAGAGCGAGCGGGGGGGGGGGGTCTACAAATAAATGAAAGAGAAGGGGGAAGCAATTACCTGCCACACCCAGCAGAATTGCGCACAGGAAAACAGCCATTGTGTCAAGAGATCGCTGTGATCGCCCAGGGCCCTTTATATAGCCCCTTCCCCTCCACCCTTATCCTACAGCTGTTTGGCTGACAGGCCCAAAATAGAAAGAACAACCTCACTATCAAGGAGTTTGACAGGGAAAAAAGGTATCTCCTCCACCTGCCGTGTTCCCTGAAGGCACTGTTTCCTGGAAAGACTAGTCTGAAAATAACCTGGTAACACCCCATGCTGTTCGGTTTTAGAGACCTTGCCAACCTTGAAAATTTGGCTGGAAGTCTCCTGAGATTGCAACTGATTTACAGGTGATCATAGAATAATACAATCATCCATCATTTGAAGGGTTATCCTGGGTCATCTAGTCCAACTCCCCGCACAATGCAGGATACTCTCAACCCTATTGCTTATCCACTGTCAGCTGCCACCCCCTTGAACCTTCACAGAATCAGCCTCCGCTATCCAGCCTCTGCTTAAAAATTTCCAAAGATGGAGAACCCACCACCTCCCGAGGAAGCCTGTTCCACTGAGAAACCGCTCTAACTGTCAGGAACTTCTTCCAGATGTTTAGATGGAATTTCTTTTGAATTAATTTCATCATAGAATCATAGAATCATAGAATCATAGAGTTGGAAGGGGCCATACAGGCCATCTAGTCCAACCCCCTGCTCAACGCAGGATTAGCCCTAAGCATCCTAAAGCATCCAAGAAAAGTGTGTATCCAACCTTTGCTTGAAGACTTCCAGTGAGGGGGCGCTCACCACCTCCTTAGGCAGCCTATTCCACTGCTGAACTACTCTGACTGTGAAAACCTTTTTCCTGATATCTAGCCTATATCGTTGTACTTGAAGTTTAAACCCATTACTGTGTGTCCTCTCCTCTGCAGCCAGCAGAAACAGCATCCTGCCCTCCTCCAAGTGACAACCTTTCAAATACTTAAAGAGGGCTATCATGTCCCCTCTCAACCTCCTTTTCTCCAGGCTGAACATTCCCAAGTCCCTCAACCTATCTTCATAGGGCTTGGTTATGGTCCCTCCGAGGTGAGAGAGAACAACCCTGCTCTATCCTTTATATGGCAGCCTTTTAAATACTTGAAGATGGTTCCCCTCTCAATCACCTCCTCTCCAGGCTAAACATACCAAGCTCCCCCAACCTTTCCTCATATGTCTTGGTCCCATTTCTGATGCCCTCCTTTGGAAATGCTCCAGTTTGTCTACATTCCTATTCAACTGTGATGCCCAAAACTGAACACAGTACTCCAAGTAAGGCTGAACCAGAGCAGAGTAAAGCGGTACCATCACCTCCCGTAATCTGGACAAGATACTCCGTTTGATACAGCCCAAAATCCCATTTTCTCTTTAGCCACTGAGTGACACTGTTGAAAATGTTCAATGTATGGTCTACTAAGACTCCTAGATCCTATTCGCACATACTACTGGCAAGTTAAGTCTCCCGCATCCTACATTGGTGTATATATGGTTTTTCCTACCTAAGTGCAGAACTTTACATGGGACCCTATTGAATTTCATTTTGTTCAGTTTAGCCCACTTCTTGAGCCTATCAAGATTCTGATTCTGTCTTCTGTTGTGTTTGCTACCCCTCCCAGTTTAGTATCATCTGCAAATTTAATAAGTACTTCTCTAATCTCTCATCCAAATAATGTATAAATATGTTGAACAAAACAGGCCCCAGGACAGTTCCCTGGGGCACTCCACTTGTCACTCTTCTCCTACAGGATACTGAACCGTTAACAAGTACCATTTGGGTATGATCTGTCAACCAGTTATCGATCCACCTGTTAGAATCGGGATCCATACCGTATTTTACCAACTTTTCAACAAGAATATCACGTGGAACCTTATCAAAAGCTTTACTGAAATCCAGATAAACTATGTCTCCTGATACAGCAAGGTTTCTCAAAGAAAGATATAAGGTTGGTCTGACATGACTTGTTCTTGCAAAACCCATGCTCTTAGAAATCACAGCTCTCTGTTCCAGCTGCTCAAGGACTGACCGTTTGATGTTTTTTTTTGCCAGCTACAGATGGCAAGCTAATGAGTCGATAGTTACCCAGATCCTCCTTTTTCCCTTTCTTGAAGATGGGGACAACATTCGCCCCTCCAATCATTGGCACCTTACCCGTTCTCCAAGAAGTGTCAAAAATAATGGACAGAGGTTCAGAGATTGCATCTGCAAATTCTTTTAGTACTCTTGGATGCAGTTTATCTGGCCCAGAAGACTTTGTTTCATTTAAAGAAACTAGGTGTTTGTGGACTGCTCCAACGGTGATCCTAGGCCACCATTCCCATCCCCCCTGTTGTGATACATTTCTGCCACATTGAGCCCATTTCCCTCACAAAAGAAGACTGAGGAGAAATAGGATTTAACCAGTTCTGCAATCTCTTCATCATCATCATCTGCTATAATTTCACTTTCTTGTCCTCGCCATGGTCTACCTTTTCTAACACTCTCCATACAATTATTGGTTTATATTCATCCTTGGTAATAAGGCCTTCCTTTCATTTCCTAAATGACTCTTTTATTCCTCAAATCTTTTGACAACTGCTTATAGAGCCAACTTGGCTTCCTTAGGCTCCTTCCATCTTTCCTTCTCAAGGGAATTGTTTGTGATTGAGCCTTCAGTATTTCACTTTTAAGAAACTCCCAGCCTTCTTGGACTCCCATCTCTTTAAGTCTTTCTGACCACGGGACTCTACGCAACATACCTTTAAGTCTGTTGAAATTTGCTTTCCTGAAGTCCAACTACGTCCAACTACGTAAAGGTTTTCTCTTTCCCACGATTGAAAATTCCAAAATTACATGGTCACTACTACCAAGTGTGCCCACTACTTCCACCTCATGTATCAGTTCTTCTCTGTTGATGAAAATTCTGTAATTTGGTCTAGGAGTATCTCATCCCTCTAACTGGCTTGGTGGTCTATAGCCGACCCCCACAATATTCTCCTTTCCTCTTCCTTTTATATTTACCCAAATACACTCATGTGAACTTTCATGCTCAGGTTCCTGTGTTTTTTCACAAGTATAAATATTCTTAACATATATTGCTATACCTCCCCTCTTCTTTACTTGTCTGACCCTTTTTAATAGATTGTACCCCTCAATTCTAGTATTCCAATTATGAGTATTATCCCACCAAGTTTCTGTGATTCCTATTAGGTCATGGTCTCCTTCCTCTATTGGGACTACTAGTTCCTCCTACTTGTTTCCTATATCCTGTGCATTAGTGTAGAGACATTGCAATCCATCCTTTGTGTGCCCCATAGGTTTGTTTTTTGAACTTCCTTGTAAGTTATTAGTGCCCTGCTTATGTGCTGTTCCCTGAAGAGATCTGTTCCCATGGAGAATATGGCTCTTGGGCACTGTACCCCATTGAAGTCCTTCCTCTCTTCACATCCCGCCCTCTTCAGGCTCCGCCCACAATACTAGGTAAGAGTGTGCTTGAAGTCTGGACTACCCATCTTTGTTACAGAAGATTGGTCTTTTGGTAAACATGATAGCTAAATGGAACCTCCAGGTTCAGGGTAGTTTACCTCTCATTACCAACAGGGAAACGGCAGCCTGTCTTCCTTGGCTCGTGACCAGCAACTGACTGCAGCCAGATTTCCTGAAGCCCCAACTGATTTTCAGATGACAGAATTCAGTTTCCCTGGAGAAAATACTGCTTTGGCATTCTACCCCTGCTAAGGTTTCTCTACTTCCTGAACCCTGCCCTCCTCAGCCTCCACCCCCAAATTTTCAAGTATTTCCCAGTCTGCAACTACTTTCCACAAAATAACTTGCAACCTCAAGCCTCCAATACTGTATAAAAGACCTGATTGGTCAGGGTGTCAGTTCAAAGGCTTTCTCGTTCACAGGCTGCAAGGTTTCCCTTAAAGGGGAAGCCCTAACTTCTCTTGGCAGAGATTTGCCTCTTAGATTTATTTCCCCCTCCTCTGTTGTCTCCAATACATTCCCCTCCCCTCCCTGGTTCAAGAAAAGAAAGAGAAGAGGATCCTGCTGTGCTTGGACCCCCCCCCCCTCCTTCTGAGCTTCCCTAATCACGTGCAGAACACTTTCTGTTTCAATTGGGGGGGGGGGATAAAGGAAGATCCGAGTTCAAATCGATCTGAATTCAGCAGGATCTACAACGAATAAACAAAGTAAGCCCAGAATCAGCCAAGATCTCCTGGAGAAAATGGTGCCTGTTGTTCCCCTGCAGGCTCAAAACATCAGGAATTCCCAACCTGGAGTTGGCACCCCTGGTTTTGTTTTCTGTTCCTGGTTAAAAGAACAGGTTGAAGGTCAGCCTGCCTATCAGTAAATTAATTGCATTTAATGGATTGTTTGCTGGCTGATACCCTTGGACAGGTCTGGAACAAGCCTGTTTTCCTCCGAATCACAATCTGAGAAGTTGGCCTGTTCTTGCCAAGCCGAGCACACTTCAAAAGATTCTGGTGTGTGTGTGTGGGGGGGGGGGGGTATGGCTATTGGAGGTTAGGAACAAATTGGCTGGTACAAATGCTGTTTTTGCAGCAGAAGGAAAGTGAACCCCAGTAAGGACTCACATGGATGGATGAGCTGGTGTTCTTTTTTTTTTTCTAAATTAAATTTTAAATTAGCAATAAAATATCAATAACAACAAGAAAAAGATGAAAAGAACCAAAGAAAAAAGTAGGAAAAATAACTTTTAGATGAATGTTTAAATAATAATAAAGATATATGCCTATAAAACCTACAATCATAGAATTATGGAGTTGGAAGAGGCCTCCAGGGTCTTCTAGTCCAACCCTCTGAAGAATGGAGGAAACTCACAGTTTGTACTTTTTGGCGCAAACAGACAGACAGACCAGGAAGGGTCCTATGAGTCTGGAAAGTGCAGGAAAATCTAAATAAGGAATATTTAGACCGTGTAAGTGGTAAAGAAGCAACTGCCTGAAGTGACTTTTCTCAAGCATGGCCTGGTAAATAAAACTCAGTATTTGCCATGAAGGTCCTGTGAAATCAAAGTCGTAAGTGGCCCAGAATTTCAAGTGGAGTTACCTTGGGAGGTCACATACAAAGGGTTTGGAGGAAAGTAGACAGTGAGACTTTGGGGGAACTAGGTTTTCCAGCTTTCTTAGGCAATTATTTGGCTTGGCTGACAATAGGAACTGCAGTTGCCAGCAGTAGGCCTCAGGCTTCAGAAGGGCAGACATCATCAGCCAAGCAACAGACGGTGCTAGCTGAGCCCAGTGAAAGTGAGGTTTGGAAGTGGGGCTTCATGAGGGTACAGTTCTCTCAGACCTCTCACAACCCCACATACCTCACAGGTTGACTATTGTGGAGAGACGAACGGAAAAGGTGTTTGTTAACTGTTTTGAGACTCCTTTGGGTAGTAAACAGTAGGGTACAAAAATCCGTTCTTCTAAGGAGCAACCATGAAAGAAGCATGTGGGCACATAACATTTTACCAACAGTGAAAACATGGGAGACAGAAGGAACAGGGTGGACACCTGTGTTCTGTGACTACCCCATATGTATTAGGGCAGAGGGGCATTTCGGTGAATGTGGCCTAATTCACACAAGAAGGGAAATGATGCAGAACTGGGGGGAATTGGATGCCATGTAATCTTCCCCTAAGAAGAGTCTGTCGTGGTTCGGTCCTTGGTGGCTTGGGAACCGGACCGAACCCCGCCATCAGAGGCGCCCGCGATCACGGAGGTAGGGCATGGCGATCATAGGCAAGCCGGCAGCTGGGCGCCCCACCCGATCGTTGAGGTGGCAATGGCCGCTAAAGAACCTCAATGTCCCCCTCCACCTTTTGACAAGGGCCCGGAGATGGCCCTTTGTTCCAGGAAAATGGGCCATCAGGAACCCCGGAAAACCTCGCATATGTGCATGAGTCATGATTGTATCAGCATGTTCCCTCCGCAAGTACTGGGTGGGGCAATACAGCCTAAGGAGGTGGGTTTTGTATAAAAGGGAGCTTCCACCTGGAGTTCGGTGGAAGCTCTTACTCCATACCAGCGGACTCCACGTTGCTGAAATAAAGCTTGTTCCTGTTGTATCGTTCACCAGGCCTGGCGTGACGTTTTCTTCAAAGGGGCACCCTGTTTTTTTCAGTTAGCAAGCGGGTTCCCGACATCGTAAGAGCTTCCCACCGAACTCCAGGGTCGGCATCGCATCCGAGCGCTTATCGGGACGGATCCAGAGATGGCGTTTTCAAGCAACGGGGCGGTCTCGACCCCCACGAACCCCGGGAACATGAGTTTAATGTCCCCGGGAGATTTCCTCCGAAAATCGGGGGGCCAGGAGCAGCTGTCCGGGACCCCGAGACCCTCGGCAGCGGCGGCCAAGGGAAGGCGCCGGGCCATGGGGTTCCCAAGCACGGCGGGGAGCGCGCCGAGGTCTGGGGGGTTGGCCCCAACCTGGGACACCCAGCTGAGGCAGGCGCTTCGCCCGGTAGGACCTGAGGAATCCCTAGAGGACCTGCGGCGGGCCATGGCGGACTTGGCCAGGCGCTTGCAGGCAGCTGAAGCCCGTGAGCAAGCTCGGGCCGGGCCCGGAGGGACTGGTAATACAACGGCGGAGGGGATCGCGTCGAGTGAGGACGTCTCCAGCGACGAGGACGAGCCCGGCACTGGTGAGCGGGCCCCGGACCCCGACCCGGAGCAGTTTTCAGTCCCGAGTAGGCGAGACGGCCAGCGGAGAGGCGAGACAGCAGAGGATCTCGGGGGAGCGGGTGAGCCGACGGGGCGGCGAGAGCCGGACCAACGCAGGAGCGACGTGCAAGGCAGGGAGCGGCACGGCGTCGTTGGGCAAGTTGGTAGCCGGTGGAGCGGAGCAGGACGAGACGGCGGACGCCGAGAATCCCGGATCCGGAGGGGGTCGGACTACTCTCCAAAACGTTCCCCCCCAGAGCTTAAGGCGCGTTTCGACGGGACGCCGGACGACCTCCCGCAGTTCCTCCTCCACGCGCTGACGCATGCCCGGAGGTATGGAGACCGGTATGAGGACTCCGAGGACTTGGTCTGGGGGGTGGCCTCGTGTCTCCAGGGCAAGGCGGGTCAGTGGTACCTAGGGTTGGCCGAGCGCGGCGACCCGGCAACTCGGGACCTGCAGGACTTCGTGGTCGCGCTCCGCCGACGATTCCAGGACCCCCAGGCTGAGGACAAGGCAAAGAGTCGGATCAAGGGACTTCGACAGGGTACTAGGGGGGTTATGGACTATATAGACATTTTCCGGAGGGAAGCAGGCAAGGTGTTCTCCTGGAACGAGGAGACCCAAATCGAGTACTTCCGGGAGGGCCTTAACCCGAAGCTCAGGGAATGGGCCGTGATCAAGGGGACGGAAGAAGATCTGTCTACACTGGAGGGGTGGTGTTTTGTGGTCGCCAAGCTGGAAGCCAGCCTGGGTTGGGCCGCCGCACCCCCCCGGGAGGCCAAAGGCGGGTCAGCCGAGGCGCCGAGACCGGGCCCCGACAACTCTCGCCCCAAACGACCCCCGAACCCCGAGCGGGAAAGGAGACGCCGGGAAGGTCTGTGCCTGAAATGCGGGGGGTCAGGACATTTCGCAGCAGCGTGCCAACGGCAAGGGGGGGAGGACCGCGGGCTCTCCCAGGGGGGAGGTGCGACACGCCCCCAGCAGGCACGCCGGGCGGAGGACCTCCGCAACGAACCGGGAAGCGCCCAGGCGACGGGAAACGGCCAGGACCTGCTGTAGACGGCGCCGGGCAGCAGGTCCCGCGGTGCGAGGGAAAACCCCTACAGCATGAGGCGCGACCTCCGAACGTGGTAATTTTAGAGCTCCGGAACCCGGAGAACGGACTAAGTTGGGTGGGGGAGGCTCTTTTGGACTCTGGATGCGACCACAGCATGGTCCACCCCCAGATAGCCCGGGCTTTGGGGCTACCGAAGCGCATTCGGAAGGTTCCCCTGGTTTTCGTCCAGATGGACGGCAGCCCGATTCAGGGGGGACCTTTCGGGGAGGAGGTGGGTCCTATCGCCATCCACATAGGGGACCACCAAGAGCTGCGGTGGCTGATCCAGGTCCCCGTAGCGGGATATCGGGCGGTGTTGGGCCTGGATTGGCTGAAGGAACACAACCCCGTGGTGGACTGGCGGGCGGGGACCCTGAAGTTCGACTTGACGGTGGGTGCACGGCATCGGGTCCCCCACGAGAATTCCAGCCACAAGAGGACGGCGGCGCGTCCCAGGGGAGCGGCGGCGGCGCAGCAGGAGAAACCAGAGCCCGAGGTCCCGCCAGAGTACCGAGACCTCGCAGCCGTTTTCAGCGAGCGGGAAGCGGACGAGCTACCCCCACACCGCCGCACGGACTGCGCTATCAACATCCCAGAGGGGGCGGTACTACCCAAAGGGCGCATCTACAAGATGAGTGAGGGTGAGCTCAAGGACCTCCGGGAGTTTTTGGGTAAAAATCTGGCCCGAGGTTTCATCCGGCCCGCTTCCAGCCCCATGGGAGCTCCAGTCTTGTTCGTCCGGAAAAAGGATGGGTCCCGACGGCTGTGCCAGGACTACCGGGGCCTCAACGCCATCGCAGCGGGGAACGCTTACCCCCTCCCGCTGATCCCGGATTTGCTGGCCCGGCTGGGCAAAGGGACTCTGTTCACTAAGCTGGACCTAAGGGAGGCGTACTACCGGGTACGCATCCGGGAGGGGGATGAGTGGAAAACAGCGTTTAACTGTCAATTGGGACAATTCGAATTTAAAGTGATGCCGTTCGGTTTAAGCGGGGCACCTGGGGTTTTCATGAGTCTAATTAATGAGGTGTTGCAGGACCTTCTGTTTCAGGGGGTGGTTGTTTATTTGGATGACGTCCTGATCTACAGCCAAGATCCCCAAGAGCACGTGACCCTGGTGAGGGAGGTGTTAAAGCGCCTGCTGGCAAACCACCTATACGTGAAGCTGGCTAAGTGCGAATTCCACCGTCCCTCCCTGGACTATTTGGGCTACCGCATCTCAGCCCAGGGCATAGCTATGGACCCCGAGAAGGTGCAGGCGGTGCTGGCCTGGGAAAGGCCCCGCACCCGGAAACAGCTACAAAGCTTCCTGGGGTTTGCTAACTTTTTTAGAGGCTTCATCCCCAGATACTCCTCCGTAGTGGCTCCCCTCACGGACTTGCTAGGTACCAAGGGGAGAGGTCCTCGCGCCACGCGGCCCAGCGCAGCGCTCGGCTGGAATGAGAAATCGGAGGCAGCGTTCCTGGCCCTCAAGCAAGCTTTCGCGTCTGAGCCCACGCTACTGCACGTCGACCCAACCCAGTCGATGGTGGTACAAGTCGACGCCAGCGACGCAGCAGCCGGGGCGGTTCTCCTGCAGCGAGACAAGGCGGGACAGCTGAGGCCGGCGGCCTACCTCTCACGAAAATTCGCCGAAACGGAGCGGAACTGGTCTACCTGGGAGAAGGAGGCGTTTGCGATTAAGTTCGCCCTCACCGAATGGCGGCATTGGCTGGAGGAAACAGAGGAGCCGTTCGAGGTCTGGACAGATCACAAGAATCTGGAGGCGCTCCGGCAACCGCGATCCCTGAACGCCAAGCAGATGAGGTGGGCGGAGTTCTTTTCGCGGTACAATTTCAAGCTTGGTCACATCCCCGGCAAAGAGAATTTCCTCGCGGACGCCCTCTCCCGTCTGCCGCATTATGGGGAGGGGTACGCTCCCTGCACCAGGTCCGTGTTTGGTGAGGAGCAGCTGGGACGGGGGGTCGTCACTAGGCGTCGGGCCAGGGAGGAATGGGAGCCCGACCCGGCGACCGCCCCGCTCCGAGACCGCCTAGTGGCAGCCTACGGGACAGACGAGGAGCTGGCTGAGCTCCGGGACTCTTTGATTTTGGACTCCGGTCTCTGGCGGAGGGGGGAGGCTGTCTACGTCCCGGAAGGGCTACGACGGGAAGCCCTCAGCCTCTGCCACGATGCTAAGACCGCCGGGCACTTCGGTTTCGTAAAATCCTGGAAGTTGGCCCGGCGGCGGTTTTGGTGGCCCAGTCTGCGGCGGGACACAAAAGCTTACGTCAGTGGTTGTCCTGTCTGCCTGACCTGCAAGCCGGGGGTTGGCAAGCCGAAAGGTCTGCTGCACCCGCTCGAGGTCCCGACCCGGCCGTGGTCAGTGATCTCCATGGACTTTATAACAGACTTGCCTCCCAGCAAGGGGAAAACGGTGATCTGGGTGGTGGTAGATCTATTTTCCAAACAGGCCCATTTCATTCCTTGCGCCAGTGTCCCCAGTGCTTCACAGTTGGCTCGGATGTTCCTGGATCACGTGTTCCGACTGCACGGGCTGCCGGACAAGGTGATTTCCGATCGGGGCTCACAATTCGTGTCCCGGTTTTGGCAAGCTTTCCTGCGCCTGTTAGACATCGAGCAAGGGCTGAGCTCCGCTTACCACCCCCAGACGGACGGGCAGACCGAGCGGGTTAATCAAGTACTGGAGCAGTACTTGCGGTGTTTCGGTTCCTATCATCAAGACACCTGGGTGCCCCTGCTCCCCCTGGCCGAGTTCGCGTACAACAACGCAGACCACAGCAGCACGGAGATGTCGCCTTTTGCCGTCGTCTACGGGACAGACCTGAGACACTTCCCGGAGCTTGGAGAGGTCCCCGCCCGGGAATCGGCCGACCTTCGCGAGTGGGGGAAGCGTGCCGGGAGCTGCTGGAAGTCGCTGCAGGAGCAGCTCCACAAAGTCAAGGCAGCGCAGAAAGAGGACGCCGACCGGAAGAGACGACCAGCTGAGGAGATCCGACCGGGGGATCGAGTTTACCTTTCCACCCGGAACCTACGGTTGAATTTGCCCAGCAAGAAGCTAGGCCCTCGGTTTTTGGGGCCTTTCGAGGTCTTGGCCCCGATCAACGAAGTTTCGGTCAAGCTCAAGCTCCCCAAGAACCTCCGGCACATCCATCCCGTCTTTCACGTGAGCCTTCTAAAAAAAACTCCGGACGGTGACGTTTGGCACCCCGTGTTTTCCCCGCCAGCGCCCGAGGTCCTGCCGGGGGGGGAGCACCACGAGGTGGCGGATATCCTGGACTCTAGACTCCACAGGGGGAAGTTGCAGTACCTCGTGGAATGGAAGGACTTCGCTTTGGGGGACCGGGAATGGGTCTGGGCAGCGGACGTCCTTGCGCCCCGACTCACTGAACGTTTCCACAAGCGGTATCCTGGCCGTCCCGGGGGGTTGGAGAATGGACCTTTGGGGGGGCAGAATGTCGTGGTTCGGTCCTTGGTGGCTTGGGAACCGGACCGAACCCCGCCATCAGAGGCGCCCGCGATCACGGAGGTAGGGCATGGTGATCATAGGCAAGCCGGCAGCTGGGCGCCCCACCCGATCGTTGAGGTGGCAATGGCCGCTAAAGAACCTCAATGTCCCCCTCCACCTTTTGACAAGGGCCCGGAGATGGCCCTTTGTTCCAGGAAAATGGGCCATCAGGAACCCCGGAAAACCTCGCATATGTGCATGAGTCATGATTGTATCAGCATGTTCCCTCCGCAAGTACTGGGTGGGGCAATACAGCCTAAGGAGGTGGGTTTTGTATAAAAGGGAGCTTCCACCTGGAGTTCGGTGGAAGCTCTTACTCCATACCAGCGGACTCCACGTTGCTGAAATAAAGCTTGTTCCTGTTGTATCGTTCACCAGGCCTGGCGTGACGTTTTCTTCAAAGGGGCACCCTGTTTTTTTCAGTTAGCAAGCGGGTTCCCGACAGAGTCTCCAGTCTGATTTTCCCTTCACATATCTGAAGACATGGCTCTGGAAAGCTCATCTGTAACCACTATGCCAAAATTCCCGAAGGTCAGTCCTCTCCCACACTCAACGAACATTCCACACTACAGGTTCTTGACACCCATATCTCCACACCCATGGCCTCATTTGCCACCATGCCACCACAACCTCCCACACAACACACACATGACAACCCCATGCCCTTACAGACTGGACAACTCCTCCCCTTCCTCTTCCCACTGCCAAGCTCTAGCGCCTGTTGTATTCTTGGAGACAACGGGCTTTGCCCCTAGTAACAATAATAATCCAACAGTGGCAACAACTTAGACAAAAGCCCCAAGGAAGTCAGGCTGCTTCAGGGCACGGGGGGGGGGGGCGTCTGAGGGGGTGCCAGTGGGTGCTGTTGGTCATTCGGACTCAAGCAAATGCCTGATGGAGGAGCTCCCTTTTGCAGGCCCTGTGGAATTCTGGGAGTTCGGACAGGGCCCTGATCTCCTCAGGTAGCTCGTTCCATCAGGGGTGAGCCAGGACAGAAAAAGATCTAGCCCTTGTTGAGGACCGACATTAAAGGTAAAGGTAAAGGTATCCCCTGTGCAAGCACCGAGTCATGTCTGACCCTTGGGGTGACGCCCTCCAGGGTTTTAATGGCAGACTCAATACGGGATGGTTTGCCAGTGCCTTCCCCAGTCATTACCGTTTACCCCCCAGCAAGCTGGGTACTCATTTTACCGACCTCGGAAGGATGGAAGGCTGAGTCAACCTTGAGCCGGCTGCTGGGATTGAACTCCCAGCCTTATGGGCAAAGCTTTCAGACGGCTGCCTTACCACTCTGCGCCACAAGAGGCTCTTGAGGACCGACATTACTTCTTTCCAAATAAAAATTTTTCTTCAGGATATTCTGCTTTGAGATTCACCAGTCGAGTCAAAGGGACAACTTGCCCAACTAGTTGGCTTCATAACTTGAAGAGCTTGTGGCACAGGGATGGCAGCTGGACAGTGAAACAAACCCAAACTGGAAAATAACACGCCCCCCTCCAGATGCTGTCTGTCACCAGTGTAGGTAAGCCCTGTTCACTTTCACCGTCGATTTTCCCAGACTTTCAGGGTGCTAAAATATGAAGGCAGCCGCTGCAAAACGCTCATCTGGTTTCCCGAGTATTTGGGTGATAATGTAAACAGTTTCAGATAACTCAGACTGGTCCTTATTGTGGCGTTCAGTAGTTAATACTCACTTTAGGTATGCTTGATACTCAGCTTGATACTTGAATTTCATTGGTCTAGGGCAGGGGTGGCCAAACTGCGGCTCTCCAGATGCCTATGGTCTGTAATTACCGTGAGCCCCTGCCAATTGGCCATGCTGGCAGGGGGTCATGGTAATTGTAGTCCACAACTACAGGCTTCCTCAGAAGGTGGTGGGTTCTCCATCTTTGGAAATTTTAAATCAGAGGCTGGATAGCCATCTGATGGAGAGGCTGATTCCTTGAAGGCTTAAGGGGGTGGCAGGTTACAGTGGATGAGCAATAGGGTTTAATTCTGGGGATAAGTTTTCGTTTGCACACACCCCTCGTCAGATACAATGAAATGGAAACAACAAAAGCACCCATAGAAATAGAAAGTGGGCCAGAGATTAGTACCCAGCCCATGGAAAACATTTGCCCGATACCAGGGTTTTACAGAATTAAGACACTTAGCTTGTTTGCTTGTCCATTTTATTTACTAGATTTGTATGCCGCCTTCTCGACAAGCCAGCCCAGGGTGGTGAATAACAATACACACAAACAATAATTATTTCGGTAACTCTCCTTATATATGTGGTCTTGTAATTCCCATTTCATTGTCCGACAAACTGTGTGATATTGTCTGAATTGTCTGATATCCTCTGATATCTTCTTGTCTCTGCTTTAGGATGCTTTGGGCTGATCCTGCATTGAGCTGGGGGTTGGACTAGATGGCCTGTATGGCCCCTTCCAACTCTATGATTCTGTGATTCTGTGACTGTGATTCTGTGTGCTTGTGCATGTGAAATTTTACACCTTGAATAAAAGCAGGTTGGTTTTAAAGGTGCCATGGGACTCAACCAGGGGTGGCCAAAGGTCCTGTCCAGATGTTATGGACTACAATTCCCATAAGCCCCTGCCAGCAGAGGCTCATGGGAATTGTAGTTCATGGACATCTGGACAGGCCCTTTGGTCACCCCTGGCGGTGTAATTCTCTCTGAGGCCCACAGGTGGCACCAGACTCTAGAAGAACTCTTTATGTTTTGAAAAGATATTGCATACCATCTTCCTCTTTGGGAGAAGATAGCATCTAATAATGGTTAGACCAGTGGGTTTTGTCTGGTTTGTATCAAAAATGGGATAGTGAGCATTAAATTTCTTACATGAATCTTTTCCTTAATGCCAGAAGGCTCATTTGCATTCTAACTCTCTGCATGAACAACTCTCAGTACTTGGAGAAAGACTCCAAGAGAAAAATGCTCCCTTTCTCCACTGCAAAGTTATATCCGTTTACCTGCCAAGGTTCCCCTAACAGATCTCGGGGATTATCCCCTGGGGATGATGCTGATAGACACTTGCAACCCAGAGAAATACAATTCACAGACTTCCCTAGCAGATGGGAAATGTAACATAATGAATGACAACCTAATAAACAGAGCTTGTTATTTCTGTCGGGCCCTTGGGTCTGGTCAACATCTTCATTGTAGGATGTACTAACATGTGGTCTGGGCTTTCTACTGCCGTTTGTGGACGTGAAATTCCCACTTCATTGTGTCCGATGAATTTATGAGTCGTTGGGAAAAGGGTTTTATATTTTATTATAGCCAATGATAATTGTAATTGTAATTTTCAGGGATTTTATTATTGTTTTATTATTGTTTAAACTGTTGTGATGTTTTATTGTTAACCACTGCGAGCCAGCTTGCTGGGAGCGGCAGTTTATAAATCAAATAAATCTTATCCATTTGGTGCCTCTTAATAATTGTGAAACAGTCTTGGGGGATGAACGGTCCGGCCAGGGCCAATCAGGGTGCAGCCAGCTGTTCCCTGATTGGCCCTGCCCCTACAGCTCCCGCCCTCCCTCACCAAGCCCTCACCCCTTGCCTCACTGACGTGCCTGGCTGTTAGAGCCAGACACATTTGTGACTCCGCTGCTCCACTTGCAGGGCCCAGGTAAGAGGCCCGGCTGCGGGGGCAGGGAGTGAGGGAGCGCTTCCCTCACAGAGTCCCCAGGTGTGCTTGCCAGGCCCCCGGAAAGTCATCCGGCCCTGGGGGGGCGTGGGGGAGAGGCAGCGCTTCCCGGGGGCCTGACAAGCACACCCGGGGACTCACAGAGACCCCAGGTGTGCTTGCCAGGCCCCCTGGAAGCACTCCCTCTCCCCACCCCCCACCCCTTTGCCCTCTGCTTCCCGGCAGCCTCAAAAGCGGCCAGGAAGCTCACGGGGCTTATGAACGGGCTTTGAAGCTAGTAAATAAGTGTGCTGTGCTGTGCACATGAAAGTTTACACCTTGAATAAAACTTTGTTGGTCTTGAAGGTGCCACTGGACTCCCTTGTTCTGCTGCTTCAGACCAACATGGTTACCCACTTGAATTTCATAGCATCATAGGTTCAATCCCCAGCATCTCCAATTAAAGGGACCACACAGGACGGGATGGGAAAGAGACCCTGGAGAGCCATGAAGTGGGGCTGGAGTTCAGTGGCCGAGTCTCTGCTTGGCATGCAGAAGGTCCCAAGTTCAATCCCCGGCATTTCCAGGTAAAAGGACCAGGCAGGGTTAGGGGGATGGGAAAGACCTCTGCCTGAGACTCTGGAGAGCTGCTGCCGGTCTGAATAGACAATCCTGACTTTGGTGGCCTGAGGGTCTGATTCAGTAGAAGGCAGCTTCATGTGTGCTCAACCTGGAGCCGGCAACCCTTGTTCCAAGATACTTTACCTCTGTGTATGGAGGTTCCCTTAGGGCAGCATGGCTGATAGACAAGTCAGAATTCAGAATGTCATTTCCCCTCAAAAACAATTTCTGAGCATCACACCAGAGGCCATCCCCACAGCTGCCTCTTTCATCCCGGCACGAAGCCAGGAGAAGGAGGCCAGGCCCTTGGCCTGGGGCATGGCTGGGCGTGGAAGATGGGTAGTGGAGGTGCCTGGGCAGGGTCCATTTGCTCTGCTGCCACCTCCACCGCCCATCTTCCATGGCCGCCCCCCTGCCAGGAGGGCAGGTGAAGGAGGAATAGGTGCAGCGGCAGCTGGCTCACTGGCGCCTCCACCATCCACGCCGACTCCTCCTCCACCCGAATACCTGGCAGCAGGGCTGGCCACGGAAGACAGGTGGGGGAGGTGGAGGTGGCAGAGTGAGTGGGGCTCAGTGACGGGCCTGACGAGCTGCCACTGCCGCCCATTTTCCGCAGCGTTTGCTCTCTGGCCTCCTGTCAGGGGGCTTTGAGTGACGGACGTCATGTTCGTATTCGCTTTCCTTTCCCTGATCGTGCCAGTAGATGTTTTGCACGTAAAAAAAACCCCAAACCCAAACACAACAGCAGAGCTAAGGGAAGGATCTGCGTATCATAGCAGGAGCCAAGCTTTATTTAGCCCCAGACAGACGGACGCTGCTGTGCTCCGAGGATGTGAGGGGGAGAGGAAGGGGGAGCCACGTGCTAAGCTTCAGGGACATCACTGGTCGGTCCACCATCCGTAGGCCTGGTCCCAGAAGATGTTGGTGTAGGTGGACACAGCATCTGTTAACTTTTTGCCCGTTTCACTGGAGAGAAAGAAAGAGAAAGGCCATACAGACTGGGAAAGCAATGGCGTTGGGTCTCTGTAGGGCAGGGTTCCCTAGTCCAGCATCTTTTTTAGCTCCCTGCCCAGTGTTTTGTAGACAGGGAGCCTGGTCAGATGGGCCTTTTGGCCATCAAGGGTTCATACCGGCCACTGAAAATTTGATTGGCTACGCAGATTTTTTTAAAAAGATGTTGCTTTGCCAACTGCTACCAGCACAGCACAAGAGTCTTCACTGAGTGACAGATGGTAAGCTGGGCTAACATTTTTGGGAGGGGGATTCTGCCTCCAGCTGCCATTTTGGTAAATTTCCTCTGTGTCAGGATTTCAGAAAATTTGGGGACCCCCGCTTCCTAGGCCAATTCTACACACATTGAATAATGCCTTCCCAATGTGCTTTTGCAGGTCAAGTGCAGAAGGGCCCAGCTGTGCAGAAGGGCCCAGGTTTTCAAGGCAAGGGACATTCAGTGGCAACTTGGCATTCTCTGGTCTTCTATGGTAGTCTCCCACCCAAATAGTCCCCAAGGCAGGCCTTGCTTAGCTTCCAAGATCTAGTGAGATCAGCCTAGGCAGTGCCATCTGGGTCGGATAATATTTGTACCTCCTCTCAAAAAGGGCCTAATTGGCAAGATCCCAGGATTTTCACACACACATACACAATTGGGGCTTCAGACATCTCAGGATGCCGATTTATCCCCTGGGAACAGCTTCCCCTGGGAACAGCTTCCCCCTCCCCTGCAGGCCAACCCTGGTCCAAAAGCTGCTTTGGGGAGGAATGGTGTGTCGAGGAGCTCATTTGCAGAATGCCTGCCTCTTGTTTAGTTAGCCCCATCTCCAGTAATGAGATACCCCAAAAGAAGAGAGGAGACCTTGGTTTTGTAACTTGCTTTTCTCTACCCGAAGGAGTCCCAAAGCGGCTTACAAACACTTTTCCCTTCCTCTCCCCACAACAGACGCTCTGTGAGGGAGGTGAGGCTGAGAGAGCTCTAAGGGAACTGTGACTGGCCCAAGGTCACCCTGCAGCAGACTGCATGCGGAAGAGGAGTGGGGGATTCAAACTGAGCCACTCTTGAATGGCTACACCACATTGGCTCTGTCCACGGAATGTAGCTCGTTTCTTCATCAAACTAAAGGAGGTTTCCAGTTTTTCACCTCTGTCCCACCTCCCTCCAGGTGAAGACTGGTGGTCTCCTGGGATTATAATTCGCCTCTAGACAACAGACTACAGTTCCTGTCCAGATTATAAAGATCAGTTCCCCATACAGAAAAGGCTGCTTTGGAGGGTGGACAGGATTGTTGTGGAGAAGAAACATTCACTTCCTCACCCCATAACAGACTCCCTATGAGGGAGGTGCAGCTGAGGGAGATCTGAGAGAAGTGAGTGTCCTAAGGTCACCCAGCTGGCTGCATGTGGAGGAGGAGTGGGGAATCGAACCTGGTTCTCCAGGTTAGAGGCTCCTGCTCTTGACCATGACACCAAGCTGGCTCTTAATCCCCACATTTAGGACTCCTGTGAAACTACCCTCCCTCTCCTTCCCTCCCCCTGGGCTGTGTGCCCCAACATAACTCACCGGGCTTTCACGTTAAATTCGAGCGCATTGAATGCCTCGTACCAGCTCTTGGTTTTGTTGGTGATTTGGTCCCAGTACTCTTGCGCTGACTCCTGAAACTGGGCCAACGTACTTTTTTCCTGGGCTTCCCTTTTCTGCACGTGGTAGCTGGACACGCCTACAATTGAAGCAAACACAGTACATTCAGAGAGTGCCATGGCCCCAACTAGAGAAGGATCACAAAAATCAAATATCCTTTCATTCAGGTTGTTTGCTGAATCATTCAAGTCCAATACGTGTAAAGATGCCAGAATGCGAACTGGTTATAATCACGTTTTCAGAATTTTCTTTTTCCTCAATGGCTTCGCATGAACATGAATCCATATAGTGATTCAGGGGCCCCTCCTTAGGTGGAATATATACATTAATACATATTAATCTTCTGGGGGAAAGTCCCTTGACTGATAGGACCTGGAGGTTATTTTACTATTTTCTAAGATTAAAACATCAACCTTTAAATTAACTGAAACAAAGGTAACCAGGCCTCCACGCCCCCGTCCCTTTCATGTCAAACCAACCACTAGAGGTCACAAATTACGTGCGGAATGGAGGGATGGGAATCCGAAGAAGCAGGAACTTAACAAGTAAAAAAATAGATTCAAGTGGGTAAGCCATGTTGGTTTGCAGTAGCACAACAAAATCAGAGTCCAGTAGCACGCCTTGAATAAAACATTGTTAATCTTAAAGGTGCTACTGGATTCTGATTAAGTAAAATGAGAATACAGAAAAGCCCATGGACAGGGCAACACAGCCACCCTGGCTTCCTTCACAGCTGACCATCTGCCACGCCATTGCCCTGGTTGCCGAAGTCCCATGCCCATCCCCTAAGCTCCGTGCCTTTACCCTTGTGGGGCTGAAACTCAAGCACCTGTCGCTGGAAGCCCAGATGTAGGCAGAGAGCTGAACTCCTTCAAAACCAGCAGAGTTGTCAGTCCTCGGGGCACTTACCAGAGCAGAGAAACAGCAGCAGAATTGAGAGAGCTACAACTTTCAGATCCATTTTCCCACGGGCTGCCTAAAGCACTGAAAATTTGACAAAGGTTAGCACAAATTTGGCAAAGACCAAAAGGCCCATCCCTAATGCCGCTCCATTTCTCTGGGGCCTTGAGCACACATGGACCCACAAAGCTGCTGCCTCGTACTGAATCCATTCATTAGTCCATCAAGGCCAGTATCGCCTGCTCAGGCTGACAGCTGCCTTCAGGGTCTCAGGCAGAAGTCCTTTGAACTGCCTGGGCCTTTTGGGGAGGGATCGAGCCCGGGACCCTCTCCCACTGAGACGTATTTTTTCCTCCAACCACATACTTCCCATATAGGCTAGATATCAGGGGGAAAAAATTTCACAGTCAGAGTAGTTCAGCAGTGGAATAGGATGCCTAAGGAGGTGGTGAGCTCCCCCTCTCTGGCAGTCTTAAAGCAAAGGTTGGATGCACACTTTTCTTGGATGCTTTAGAATGCTTTGGGCGTTGAGCAGGGGGTTGGACTAGATGGCCTGTGTGGCCCCTTCCAACTCTATGATTCTATGGTTCTATGATTCCCATTACACTTGTCTGTTCTTTTCAAGATCCCACAAGCCCATTTCACACCAAAGATGGGAGACCATGGCTATATTTCTCAAAAGGGCATAGCCCCATTGCTGCTGTCGGTGGTGTTGGTGGGTTACAGCAACAACGGAGTTATCACACAGCAGGTATCCCCCTGATTTCCTTGTCCCATGAGCATGCAGTGCCTGAACCGACACACTTGGTTTTAAATATGATGCGATGAAAACCATTTTCATGTAGCTGTGAATTCCCTGCATTCTGCAGGGGGTTGGACTAGATGACCATGTGATACAGTGAATGATTTAAAAAAAAATGATTGCAGTTATAAAATTCTGTTTGATGTTTAACAGCTCACCTTCTGGCCAGTAGTTCATGTTCGCTTAGGAAGCTGAGTGCCTTCCTCGGGAGAGGGGCAGGGAGGATAAAGGACCAGTGAAAATCAACAACTTGAACCTGATTTGGCCTTCAGCCTGGAGCCAACGCAGCTAGGAGAGCGCTGGTCAAATATGCTCTCTCTCCATCCTGTTCCAGTGAAGAGTTGGGACACTGCATTTTGGACCAGCTAAAGTTTCCGGATCAGATCCAAGGGAAGCTCCGAATAGAATGAGTTGCAGTAGTCCAGCCTGGAGATGACCGTTGCATGGATCACAATGGCTACGTTGGGTGTTAACAGGCAGGGAGCCTGCTGGGCAGTATTCATGGCCTGGACCTCCATAAATAAGGAGGAATCCAGGTTCACGCCCAGACTATTTAATATGCACATGGGGGGGTGGGGCAGAATCCCAGGCAGAAAAATGGAAACAAATGAATTTGGCACCATTGTCCCCTCAAAATCAATCTTGATCAAAAGGAACAGACAAGACTGGCCTTTGGTCATCGCATTGTTAAATGTATTCAGGAGTGTCCCTTTACTTTAGGTTTGGCTGCTGTTGTAACCTTTAATTCAGGCTTTCTCAACCCTGGGGTTTCTTGACAGCCCTGGAAGGGTTTCCCGAATGGGTGGGAGGTGGGCTAGGCGCTTCAGCCTCCGAAGCGCCCAACCCTAGGTGGAAGTTAATTCATTTTTAATATATTTTAAAAATTTGTTAAGTATTTATCAGGCAATATGACCATGTATGGTCGTAGGCTCCCTCCCTCTGCCAAAATGGCCAATGATGGACCTGGAGGGGATGGGAAGGGGAGGGGCCCCGGGTGGGCATGTCCACAGCTCTGTTTCCAACCCCATTCTGCATGATGGCGCCACTTCTGGGGTTTCTCGAAGCTTGAAGGTTGTTTTGTAGTAGATTTTTGTAGTGGAAATTATTTTTTAGGATTGGGAGTGGTTTTCATGCTGGTTGCCTTTTGAGATTGGGAGTATCTTTAAACGTTCATTTACTTACAACTAATGGTAAGTGTTAGAGTTTATTTTTAATCTTTTTGAGTTTTATTGAGAAGGTCACCTAAATGGTTATTTTGGTCTTGTAGAAAACAGAGGGCCATTCCGCACGACTTAAATTCCGCACGACTTTGGTAAACGCTACTAATTCAAGGTTCCGCATGACATCACACCCAATTTGCAACACTCCTGCAACACTCCTGCAAAAAGCGCTTTGTTGTAGCACTTTGCGGGAAATCCAGAAAAGTAGATTCCCCCTGAGAAAACCGCTACACTTATGCGCACAAGCTGCAACACATCAGCGAAAGGCATTTGTGTTCTCAATGTAGCGGTAGAAAGAAAGTACCTCCCCCGTTCTCGCTGCCGAATTTCCGGCGAAGCGATCGCCATTTTTTTTCCTTGGACGGGGAAAGCAACGAACGAGCGAGGCTTCTCAGAGGCTTCTCTGGCTAAAGTCCCTCCACAGAAGTGATTAAAAGTTAAACAAAGCTCCCTACTGCAAGTGTCTTTAAAGTTCCCAAGCACAATACAGCCCCTTGTTCGACACTGCCCATAATTTCGGCCACAAATCTTGCCCATGGGGGGGAGATTTTTTTTTTTTTACTTGAGGAGCCTGTAAACGATTAAGCGCCAGCTCCTGGAACGAATATGCGTTGCTACGGGTGTATTCGGGTTTTTAAAAAAGAGTTCTTAAAGGGAAACACGAACATGACAGTTAATTGGCTGTTAAGGGGCGGGAGGAAGTACGGAAAAATATTGCCTCCCCTATTGTGATTTCGGCAAGACTGGAAACTTGTGCGTTACGAGAACAGCGCTAGTGGGAGAGCCTTTTTTCGCTAGAAACGGCTGTGCGCGTTACCACGATCTGCCGCTTTTGCCTGCAGCGCTTTTCAATAGCGCACAGATTTAGCCACATTGCCCTTTGTGCGGAATGGCCCTGAATGTACTCTTTAGTACTAAGCAATTTATATTAAGTCTCTATTGTGGTGGGGGCTTTATATAATGTAAGATTATATTTTGAATACAGTTTTGTGCTAGAATTGTTATCCTAACAAGCCTTTTGTTACCAATTGTAATAAATATTTCTGCTCAGACCACAACTGCTGAACGCTATTTGGCCGAAAGTATCGTTTTGTGTGTCATAAGCAAAATAAAATTCAGAAAAAGACAGCAAACAAGTTTGTTTATTGCATTTAGAATTGCCCTGTTTTGGAAACTGGGGTTTTCTCCTATTGCTTTGTTGGAAACCACAGTGCAGCTGATTAACATTCCGACCTCAAATTCATACAGGCACTGAGTTGCCAACTCCAGGTGGGGTCTGGACAGGACAACGGATCTCCAGAGAAAAATTCCCCTGCAGAAAATGGCTGCTGTGAAAGGGGGGGGGGGGGTTATTGCATTATATTCCATCAAGGTCCTGCTCCAAATCTCCCAAGCAAAACATCAAAACATGCCAACCCTGCGCACACTGTTAAGCCCAATTGTTGCCAATTTTTAAACCTGCCTGCCTCTTGCCAGGGTTGTCTGAGTTGCAAAATACCTGGGGGGGGGGGGATTGGGGAGGACACGGTTTGGGAAGGGGAGAAGAGATGAGTTTTTTTTATACTCCACTTTTCACTAGCCAAAGGAGTCCCAAAGCAGTTTACAAACTCCTTTTCCTCCTTCTCCCCACTGTGGTGTAATGGTTAAGACCAACAGCTTCTAATCTGGCACACCAAGTTTGATTGCTGCTCCTCCACATGCAGCCAGCTGGATGATCTTTGGCTAGTCACAGCCCTGATAGTGCTGTTCTCACAGAGCAGTCCTGTCAGGTGCTCTCTAAGCTTCACCTCCCTCACAGGTTGTCTGTTGTGGGGAAGGGAAGGCGATTTGGAAGCCGCTTTGAGACTCCTTCAGGTAGAGAAAAGTGGGGCATAAAAACCAACTCCTTCTTCTTCAACAGACGCCCTGTGAGGCAGGTAAAGCTGAGAGAGCTCTGAGAGAACTGCTGAAAGAACAGTCCTAAGAGGGCTATGATCCCCCAGCTGGCTACATATGGGGGAACAGGGCATCAAACCCAGTTCTCCAAATTAGAGAATGCCACTCTTAACCGCCACGCTGTGCTGGCATCAGTGGGGTAGAATGCCCTTGAGTTCACCTTCCGAAACAACCATTTCCTTCAGGTAATGGATCTCTATCAGCTGGAGACAAGTTCACATTCTGAGAGATCTCCAGCCACTACCTGGGAAAGAAAATTGATTAGGGGAAGATTTCCCCAGTACACAGATTAAGACAAAGGGGAAAGCACCCTCTGCTAAATGTCTGCATGGACAGAAGATGCTGTTTCCAGGCATGGGAACAAGGAAAGTAAAAACTGTGGCTGATCTGGAGACATACATACCTCTGGGAATCTACGGGACCCTTCCTCCTCTTCCTCCGCTGCTTGGGAAACGGTTGCAGACCTAAAACAAGGCACAAAATTCACACTGGGATACGAAAAACAAAGATGTTTGGTGGCTTTGACACTTGGGGTATCAGGGGCCTTCCAGGGCACCCCGTTCGCCTCTTTTTAGAACAGTTAGCAAGACGTGCAAGTCTGGCCTATTTCCACAAACCAACCGTGTGACAAAGGTGCAGAAAGATGGGCCCTGGTTCCACTGAAAAAGCCCAAAGATCTGCGTGAAAAACCCGGCAGGAGAAGCCCTGCCAAGGAATCCGATACTCTCCCAAAGGGTACACCTCTGAGCTCCCAGGCAGTGCTGGCTCTCCTCCTGCGATGGACTTGGGTCCAGTTCTGGTAAGGTCCGGGGTGCCGAGGTCCACTGGAAAAGGGCCCCTCCCTCTCCCCCCCCCACCACAGCCTTGAGGGTATCAGGCACTCACTGTCCTCCGTCCAGCACTCCCGTCGGCTCCTGGGCCCCAACTGGGAAGGACACCTTTATACCGGGAGGGTGTTCTTTACCCCCCCCCGTTCCCCCTCCCCAGAATATTTGCTGCCAAAGAACACACCTCATCAATTTGTACAAAGTCCAAGTAAACAAGGCCGAGGCTGATCCGCTGGTGGAAGGGAGAGTCCCAGAGTCACAGTCTCCTGAAGGGGACCCCGCAGGCTGGGCAGCTTCCCCACCCACTGCTCTCCTGGGCTGCGTCCGTGCTTCTGGGGTTGCCAGCCTCCAGGCAGGGCCTGGAGTGCTCCCAGAATGACAACCAACCACCAGACAACAGCGCTCAGGTCCCCTGCGGAAAGTGGTCGCTTCTCAGGGTGAACATCTGCTGAGCCGAGACTTTCCCTGCCGTGAGGTGGCTGGAGGCCTGCTGGAGACCTCCCGCTGTGACCCTTGAAGTCCAGAGAGGGTGGCTGGAGGAGACCTTCTATGAGAACCGATCTTTAGGCAGCGTAGATAAGCCCACCTGAAGAAAAGGCCGCTTTGGAAGGTGGCCCAGCTCCGCAGGGCCTGGCATGGGGTTGAGGCCAGTGTGCCTGGAAGAACCAGTGTCTCATGTGGGTACTCCTACTTGGTATTAAGTAACACTGCAGTGTAAGCTTGCTGCCAGGTTTTAATGTATTTAATGTTTTTAGCGGAATTTTGTATTTGTATTTATTTGTATTTTTAGTCCGCCGCTCTCATACTAGGCATCTTGGAGCGGCTTAGTGGAACTTAGGGCCATTTCGCACGGCTTCAAAATAGCACAATGGTTACTAATTGGAAACGCTACTAATTTGCCATAACCCACGACGTCGTAGACAATCTGCAACAATCCTGAAACCGACCCGCAAAAAGCGCTTCGTTGTAGCGCTTTCAGGGGAATCCAGAAAAGTGGATTCACCCTCCGGATAGCGATACACTCCTGCAACCAATCTGCAACAGTAGCGCTAAAGACCTGTGCGTTACCATTGTTGCTGGTTCTTCAAAGTCCCTCCCCCTGGCTCTCTCCTCCAAACTTCCGGCGAAGCGATCGCCATTTTTTTTTCTCCGAGCGAGCGGGGATAAACGCACCAGCGAGCCTCTTTCTGTTTAGAGGCTTCCCTGGCTTCAGTCCTTCACCTTTAGTCACTAAGCACAAACCACATAAAAGCCCGTTTACTGAAATAAAGTCCCTTTATTTTTTACACATAAATTCAGCCGAAAATCGGGCCCGTGAGAGGGGGGGCGATTTTTTTTTTATCACTCGGGGCAGCGTGCCAACGATCATACAATCAAACGACAGCTCACATTAGGCAGCTGGATGGGTCTCTCCGTTGCAACGAATCTACCTAGATTCGTTGCTATGGGTCTGTTTTTTTTTTAAAAAAACCTTTCTTAAAGGGAAAGGGGCTGTTTGGGAGCATGCTAACGGCTGCCCATTGGCTGCTTGACGGCCAGGGGCGGGACGAGCTTGGCAATAGCGCTTCCTTTCTAGCGATTTCTGCCGAGACCGGAAGCCTGTGGGAAACGCTAAAAAACGCAACTGATTCCACTACAAAGGCAGGTATGCATAACGACGAATTCCACTATTTTAAATGGCGATTTTTCATTCCGCAAACAATTTGCAACAAAGATCCCCGTGCGAAAAGGCCCTTATTGTATTATTATATTTTATTATATTGCTGTAAGCCGTTTACAGATTCCTAGTGCAATAGCATCCTATCCTATAAATAAGTAATTAAAGAAGAAGAGCTGGTTCTCATATGCCACTTTTCTCTACCAGAAAGAGTCTCAAAGTGGCTTACAATCGCCTTCCCTTTCCTCTCCCCACAACAGACACAACAGACACCCTGTGAGGAAGGGGAGAGTGAGTGAGATATTACTGAAGAAGAAGAGTTGGTTCTTATATGCCGTTTTTCTCTACCAGAAGGTGTCTCAAAGCGGCTTACAATCGCCTTCCGTTTCCTCTCCTCACAGTAAGCACATTAAATACATTAGAAACTGATCAGTGTTTCGGGGCGGGGGAGTGTTGAGGCTGTGGGAAATCCAGTATGGCTGAGGATGCTGAGTTCTTGACTTCGGGAACCTGCCTCTTCTGGGGGGCTGCGGTGTTGGCCAGCCTCTGGGCAAGGCCTGAAGATCTCTTGGAATGACATCTGACTTCCGGACAACAGAGAATCTCTCCCCTGAAGAAAAAGACAGCTACTTGGAAGGGTGGACTCTGTGGTGGTATACCCCATGGAAGTCCCTCCCCCTCTTCGAACCCCGCCTTTCTTAGACTCCACCCCCCACATCTTCAGGAATTTCACAATGCAGAGTTAGCAGTACTGAAGCAGCCATCATAGGCCAAAGACCCGTAATAATTTTGGGAGATCTCCAAGCCACATGTGGATGTTGGTCCCCATAAAGGGACGTTGCTCTGTTCCCTTGCTCCTCCTGCATCCTTTTGGAACCAGAAACTGGCTAGTGCTTGAAAAACAGCCCATTTCTTACCTAATCAGAGTGATGCAAAATTCTGCTGCAAAGCATGCAATCTTGTTTCTCTGGAGGAGCCAGGAATTCCTGCTGCCCCTTTGACAGTCTTTCTCTCCCTCAACTCTGGCCTGATCTGTTTTGTCACCATTGTCGAAATACGCTCCGAGATGTCACACCGGGGCACATCAGTGGTCCAAAGGCCTGTTTGCTCTGGGGTCCCAGCTTCCAGGCCATCAGGCTGGACCAGACAAGGAGGATCCGCTCGGGCCTGATGCAATATTTGCTCAGGGGTCAAACCACTAAACCTTTGCGGAGGAGTAGCAAACAAAGGAATACTGTGGCAGAGAAAATGGGCCCTGGGAGGTGGCAGAGACAGATCGCTCTGCAATGTTTTTTTAGAATCGATACCCATGAGGAAGGTTTGCTTGAGATGTGCCTTTGAATGCCAATTTGTGGCCCTGGATAGAGCTGCCAGCTCTGGGTTGAGATATACCTGGAGATGGGGGGAGCTGGCAAGGGTGAAGTTTGGGGAGGGAGACCACGTGTAAGTCCAGGAGAGCTCCAGGCCCCAGCAGGAGGTTGGCAACCCTCCCCCTCCCTTTGCCTAAGCAGTTGCATTGTTGAGGGATTCAAAGTATGCTTCACTGAGGTGTCCCAGCTTGGGATGATTTGGGGGAGGAGCCTGGGGAGGGCGTGGTTTGGGGAGGAGCAGGACCTCCGCTGGGTCCAATTCCAGACAGCAGCCATTTTCCCCCGAGGAACTGCTCTTCATTGGTCCTGGTGTTTGTGATGTAATTGCAAAGACAGGAGAACTCTGAGCACATGCAGACTGCTCCCGCTCGCAAGATCTGTAGATGTACTACTTGAGGGGGTCCTCCTTCCCTCCCAGTTGTAATTCCAGGTACCACCTAGAGGTTGGCAAGTGTGCTGCACCCCAGTCCCCCAGCCCCACACCCAACGTTCGATGCTGGGGAGAAAATCCCCCTTTCAACCACTCCAGCCACTCCGGTTTCATTTCACAGGGAGGCTTTATTGGCATCTGATAAATGAGGGCGATAAAAACATAACAAAAGTAGAAAAAGAAGTGCTGGTGGGGGGCGTGGGGGCAGAGTACGGGGACCCTAGGGACCCTGCGGCTGGGGCCGTTTCTCTCCAGCCAGAGCGGCGCCGGGGGAGGGGTCAGGTGAGGACGGGTGGGAAATACACCTTCCCTGTCCAGTCAGAAGAGCGCCTTCAGTCGGTTCCCCCTGGGGTAAAGGTGGTCTGGAATCTCTCCTTCAACTTCCGGAACTTCTCTGCAAACCAATTCCTGCAAAAGGGAAGACAATGTTGAAAGACTTCTGGTTGACCCCAGGCAGTTCTGGATCAGAAAATTCCTGGAGATGTGGGGCAGGGGAGGAATATCTTTTGCATTTATTCCTGCATTCAATTTGTAGCCCGCCACTCCCACAGAGTGGCTTATGGAAGGTAGCAGCATATATAATACTCATAGCAAAAGCCCCGTTAAAATAACCAATAAAGCCCATCCATGGTGGCGACAATACCTCTCCCCCCTCTCCACAGTGTCTCAGAGGACATAGCAAGTAGCTGCATACCTGGCTAAATCAGGGAGGGGTCCAGATCTAATTACCCTGGCCTCACCCAAAGGCCTGAGAAAGCTCCATCAGGGCCCTCAGCTCTCCCAGGAGCCCATTCTACCAGGTGGGGCCCAGGACCAAAAAAGCCCTGGCCCTGCTCAAAGTGAACCTCCCTTGGGCCAACGACCTCCAACCGATTTGCACCCACAGAGTGTGGGGCCCTGCGGGGGACATAAGGAGACTGGTGGTCCTGCCAATATGTGGGACCCAGACCATCGATGGTCTTAAAGGTTAACACCAAAACCTTGAACATGATCTGGGCTGCAACCGGCAACTAGTGCAGCTGCCTCAGCACTGGCTGGATATGGGCCCTCCAAGATGCTCCTGTGAGGACCCTAGCAACCGCATTCTGCACTAGGTGCAATTTTCAGGCCAGGGACAAGGGTAGCCCACGTAGAGTGAGTTACAGAAGTCCAGTCTGGAGGTGACAGTTGCATGGATGACTGTGGCCAAGCAGTTCAAGGACAGATAGGGTGCTAGAAGTGCAGATGGAAAAATGCCAAACGGGCTAGTCCAGGCCCTGGGCCTCCACTGATAGGGAGGCATCCAGAATCACTCCCAAGTGACTGGCTGCAGGTGAAAAGGCAAGCTGCACCACAGCCAGGTCACACAGGCACACTTCAAAATCTGTGGCCTTCCTGCCCAGCCACAGGAGGCGTTGAGTTTCATGTGACTCTGCTCTAACCATCCAGTTATGGTTTCCAAGCAGATGTATTTGGGGTGGAGGGGAGCTCAGGTGGCCATCCATCAGGAGATAGAGCGGGTGTCATCTGCATACTGGTGACAGCCCAGCCCATAGCTCCAGACCAGCTGGTCCAGAGGGCCCATAAAGAAGTTAAACAATGAGGGGGGAGGACCACCCCCTGAGGAACCCCATAAGGTTGATACGGACGCAACAACTCCTTCCCCACAGACACCCTTTGTGTGCAGCCCCAGAGAAGGAGCGCAGCCACTGAAGGGCTGTCCCCCAAATCCCAGTCTTGGTGAGGTGGTGGGCTAACAACTTGTGGTTGACCACGTCAAATGCGGCCAGCAGATCGAGCATCACGAGAATGGCCAACCCGCCTTGATCCAGTTGGTGCCAGAGGTCATTCCGTAAGGCAACTGGCACTGTCTGCATTAGGGTTGGGCGCTTCAGCATCCGAAGCGGCCGTTTGCGCCCGAAGCAGCCGGTGCCATGGCATGAATGGCCACTTTGGATGCCCAGGTGCCCAACCCTACTCTCCATCCCACGGCCAGGAGGGCATGGAGAGAAGCATGACTAGTATGGGTTGAGCGCCAAAGTTTACTCCATGGCAGCACTTTCAACCACCTTACCCAGAAACCCAAGATGTGAGACTGGGTGGGAGTTGGCCGGGTCCTGAGGATCCATTGATGGTTTCTTCAGTAAGGGATGAACCAGCACCCCCTTCAGCACCTCTGGGAACTCCCCGGTCAACAGGGAGAGGTCAACAATATCCCTTAGAGGGCCTCCTACCCGCTGGTCGCTCGTCTTGAGCAAGCAGGAAGGACAGGGATCAAGGGGGCAAATGGTCGCCCTCACCGACCCCAGCAACTTGCCCACTTTGGTTACTGAGAGCTGCCTGAAGCCATCAAACGAATCCCCCCAAGGCCTCCAGTTCTCTTTCCGTCTCTAAGGTGGCAGGAAGGTCCTGATGGAGCGCCAAGACTTCATCCGTGAGAAAGATCGCTAATGGCTCACTACCTACTTCCCACTGAACACCATTTTGGCATCCTCCATCAAGGGCAATGAGATCAAACTACCGCAAACAGCTGTGCTGGGCGAGAGCTCGCGGCTGCAAGGGAGGTGGCATAAAACTCATGTTTAGCCACTGTCAGTGCCATCTCATAGGTGTTCATGCAATAATACATTCTTGCCACCTCATCACGCGTCTTCCTCCACACTCGCTCTAGCCGTCTCTAGCCATATACCATGAAGCCAGTCTGAGGTGAGGGCACAGAGGGTGTCGAGGAGCGTTCTGGTCAGTGGTGTTTATCAGAAGAGGTCGCCAGTCCTCCACCAACGCTGCCAGTGAGTCGCCGAGAAGCATTGGGTCTTGCAGAGCATTTAGGAATCCAATCGGATCCATGAGTCTTCACTATCCAAGTAGGGAGGGAGAATGGTACCCTAAACCAGGCCTTCAGGGCGTAGTGGTCCAACCATGGGATGATGTCTGCTGCCATCAGATCCACCTTTACCCTGGCCCCAAAGTTCAAGTTGAGGGTGTGGCCAGCTTTGTGGGTGGGGCCAGTAACATAATGGTAGAACCCTGGCTTTGCCATGGCTGACACTAGGTCCGAACCAGACCCAGAGGATGGCAAATCAGCATGGACACTAAAGTCCCCCAAGATTATGAGTCTCAGGTATTCCAACGCCCAGGCCATCACCACCTCCAGGAGACTCAACAGGACTTCTGGGGATGCACCGGGCAGTTGATACACCAACCAGATGACCAAGCTGTTCACTGAGCCCCACTCTATGCTGTCACACTCCACTCCCGAGATAGATGGCCCCAGGACAGCCCTCCCAGATAAGAATGGCCACCCTTCCCCCTACCATGGAGCTGGGACTGGTAAAGTACTAAAAACCCAGGAAGAGCAAGGGTTGTAAACCCTACAGGGCCCTCTTAAGTTCTCTCTCTCTCCCTCCCCCCCCCCCCACACACACACTTATTTTCCCACTATTGCAAGGAGGAACCTGACCCCTGCTGGCAGAACTAGCACATTACGCCATTTCCAGGAGACAGTTTTAGGGAGAGGCCTTTTGGGATCCCACCCTTGGAGATAATTTTTCCAGCATGCGTGCAAGATAGGCAGTGCAGCAAGACAGCTTCAGCCCTCGACTCGGTTTTAATGCACCCTGTCGTTTTACTCAGTCAAGCATTTTTTTAGAGAAACAACTCCCCACCGCAAACCCACTAAGCAGGAAATCCCTCGAGCAGCCAAGCCCTCGCCAGCCCCTTTGCCCATCCCTGCAGATTGTTTTTGGCCCCTCCCCAAGAACTAGGCAGATGTTCACCTGGTCTTGTTGCTGATTTCGCTGTTGTGCAGGTCATGGAGGGCTCCCTTGGCTTTCTCACCAACATCGTCAAAGAAGGTCTGAACGTCTTCTTGGAACCTCTCGAACTTCTGAGACAAGGTGGGCTCCGTCACGGAAACCTCAGCAGAGTCTGGGGGACACCAGGGGGAAAGGCAAGGAAATCCCATTGAGAAATGGACCTTGGCGCTTGGAAATGCCAGAAACTCACATCTCTAGGCCATTCCTGGTGTCTTGCATTATTGGGGGGAGGGGGCAATGAACAAGACGCAGCAAGTCTATGCAACTGCTTAGATCAGCCCTTTCTAAACCTTTGATTATGGAGGAGCCCGTGAAATAATTTTTCAGCTTCAAGGAGCCCCGGAAGTGATGTCAGCTGGCCATGCCCCCTGCCACACCCCCAGAAGTGGCATCACCTCCCAAGGAGGACTGAAGGGGGAGACAGAAGGCAGCTTAAGGTGAGAGTAGGCATCCCCCCCCCTTGCAGGCACAGAACCACAAGAGAACTTATTCATGCTTGGGAGGGAGAGGGAAGGGGGGCAGCAAAAGTGGCCAGTTCCCTAGCTTGTGGTCTCTGGAGTTCCCACGGACCCCTGGCTGGGAATCCCTGGCTTAGATCATTGCCAAATATGGCATAATAAATAGAGGACCTCCTGGCTGTCATCAAAGCTTGCCTCATGGGCACAGGAAGCAGGGCATTTTGGGTGGCAGCCCCACAATTCTGGTTCTAACAAAGTCCCTGGCTCTCTCCTCCGAACTTCCGGCGTAGCGATCGCCATTTTTTTTTCCTCGGAGAGAGCAGAAAGCAACGAACCAGCGAGCCTTCATTCACCCAGTGAGGCTTCTCTGGCTGCAGGCCCTCCACAGAAGTGCTTTAAAGGTCCCCTAAGTCCCCAACCACCACACAGCCCCATTTGCCAGTTCCCTTAATTTTCGACCGAAAATCGCGCCCATGCAGGGGGGGGATTTTTCTTTTCATTCAGGGGAGCATGGCAACGATGAATCACCAGCTCACATGCCAGCTGCCAGCTAAATGGGGCTCTCTGTTGCAACGAATTAACGCATATTCGTTGCAACGTGTTTTTTTTTTTTTTTTGCTTTTCTTAAAGGAAAAGGGGCTTTCCCGGAGCATGATACCAACCGCCCATTGGCTGTTCATTTGACTAACAGCCAGGGGCGGGACAAAGCACAGGAAAAACCGCTTCCTGTCTAGCGATTTTTGCAAGACCGGAAACCTGTGGGAAACGAATGAAACGCTACTAGATTCCACTACAAAGGCAGGTATGCGCTACGCCGAGATTGCACTTTTAAAAATAGCGTTTCCGCTTTGTGGGACCAATTGACAACATTGGTCCTTGTGCGGAAAGGCCCTAAATATCGAAGAACAATGCATAGGCTTCTGTGTTCTACAGAACTCTTCATCAGATGTGCGCTTCAGGATATGATGGGGACACAGAGAGGGAATGTCATGTTTCTAGGCCTGATGGAAAAGCCCTTTGATGCTTGGAGATCTCTTTCATGTATGTCTTTTTTTTAAATAATTGTTTTATTTGCATAGTAAGCTGCTTTGCAGTTCCACCCTCCAGGAATTCCCCAATTGGGAGCTGACAACCCTCTAGCCCAGGCCTTCTCAACCAGGGATTTCTTGATGGCCTGGAAGGGTTTCCCAAATGGGTCGGAGTTAATTCATTTTTAATATACTTTAAAACAATTTATCAGGTGATGCACCATATATGGTCGTGTCGACCTGCCCCTCCCAGGCCAATGATGAGCCTGGAGGGAGTGGGAAGGGGAGGGGCCCGGGTGGGCGTGTCCACAGCTCTGCTTTCCAACCATATTCTGGACAATCGTGCCACTTCTGGGGTTTCCCAAAGCCTGAAGGATGTTTCAGGGGGTCCTCAGTGGTAAAAAAAAGTCGAGAAAGGTTGCTATAACCAGTTCAAGAGGTTTATCCAATTTAATTTGCACTTTTAAGTCTCAATGCTCTTTTAAACCGACCTGCAGTTTTAAGTTCTGATTAACTTTACATTGGAGTGACATGTCATGGTGGTTTGCCTTAAAGCGTCTCATAGAAAGCCAAAACCCAACCTAACCAGAAAAGTTAGGAACCCAAAGGTTGAGCTACAATTCTTTTTAAATGTGCAGTTATTTATTACACAAAATTTTAAAAGCATCTATCAATCACATAGCCCTCAGAATTCAAAAACATCTCATTTCTAGCTGCACAAGGAAAAGACTAAATGTGCTTCGACTCAGCAGTCCAAATATCGTGAGGAATGCATAAAATCAAAGGGCAAAGAAAAATCTGCGAGGTGCTGCTCCAACTAGTCTTTCAAGTGTAAATCTATCTGATTTGGAGCCCACCTTCTAAAATATACAGTTCCTGAGGCCACCCTTCTGCTTTTGCCCAGCTCTCAATCCCCAGGGCATTCCCACGTGGGTCAGAAAAGGCTTTTACTAGTGCCATGTTATATATTGTGGGTGGTGGTTTGCCTTTAGGGCATGCCATATCCCATCAGAGGAAAAAGGAGGCTGCCATTTTCTCAACCCCACCCCCCAAATAATTAAATTTGAATATTCTGATGATGGAGGCATAGGCTCCTCCTCCTCCTCACCCAGTTGCCACAGCCCCAGAGTTCAACCTGCCGTTCTACAACACATCTGGGTATCCAAGAATGGATTCCCCCATGTGACGCGTTCTTTGAACCCGAGGGTTTTCAGGTTATTAAACAAACACACCTGCATGCATCCAACACTAGACAGTGCACCACAGAACGTACTCTGCACGCCTCAAGGACACTCCCATGCTTGGGGAAGTATTCTTGGCAACCAGGTGCTTCATCCGCGAGCATCTTATTATCTCTGTGCCGCTCTTCAGGTAACAACCTCCTGGGCCTGACGGGCGACTCCAGCCCACGCAGGCTGCTGTGGAACCAGCTGGGACGGGAAACCAGCCCTGCTCTGGCAAAGAGACAAGCGTCTCTGACCGCAGTGAGGGGAGTTCCCACAACAGTAGTGGCAGGGAAGGGCAGGGGGCAAGGCGTGCTCTAGCATGTGAACGGGAGGGCGCTGTCAGAGGGCTGGTCACGGGTGGCAGGCGATGAGGCGAAGGAACAACGACCCGGGTTCACTGGCCTGGCCCAGCACGGTTTCTCTGTAGCCTTTGGGAAAGACTGGCCCTCCTCAGCTGGATCGAGATCGGGGGGCATCGGGGCTTTTGCCGGCTTCCGATAACAACAGTGTCCTTGCTCCTACCTCAACAGAATCCGAGTCCAGGAGCACCTTTAAGACCAACAAAGATTTATTCAAGGCGTGCAAGCACTCTTGTTTAGAGGCAGTATGCCTCTTAAAGGTGCTACTGGACTCGGATTGTGTTGTGCTCCTTCAGACCAACACGGCCACCCACTGGAATCTTTGCTCCTACCTGTCACAGCAGACAAGGCCACCAGGAGCACAGCAATGGAGACCGCAAGCTGCATGGCGTCCAGTGGATCCGGGAGTCTCTGGTGGAGTAAAGAAGGAGGAAGAGTGACGGCTGAGATTTGAACAGTCCCACTTCACTATTGCGGCTTTTTGGGGGGTTGAGACCCCGTCCTCATCTCCCCTCCCCCAAATCTTGTGGTGTCCCTAAGGGGCTACAGGCCTCGCAATCCAGCTGACTAAATGCAGGCTGATAAGGCCCTGCTCCACTTAGTTTTGTATTGTGGTCTTCACAACAACCTTGTATGGTAGGTTGGCTCAATTATCTCCCCAGGTAATAAAGGTATCCCCTGTGCAAGCACCAGGTCATGTCTGACCCTTGGGGTGATGCCCTCTAGCGTTTTCATGGCAGACTCACTACGGTAGTGCCAAGCAAAAAACAGCCCAGAGCACCAGCTGAGAGGTGAGATTCGTAACGCCAGACTACACGCTTCGTACTTCAGTCTCTGGAGAGGAACTGAACCCTACATTTTGGGCAATATCCCCAGAGGGCTACAACTCCCCATTCTCTCCCAAGCTACTGGAGATGCCAACTGGGCAGAAACAAAACCGGGTTGGGCTGTTCTTCGGCTCTGATCTGCAGCTGGATCTGCAGAGGTCAGCGGGATGAAAAAAGCCCTTTCCCCAGCTTGGAACTTGATTGTTGTCTGCAAATCAAGCTGTTTCCTGAGGCACAGAAGCAGACGCTGGTAAAAGCATCGGGGATCCTGCCAGTAGCATATCCTTTTGGGGCTCCCTGGTCTCTCCAGTTCTTCTCTTGTTTTGCCCGATCTTTGAGAACTTGCCTGAAGCCAGATCCTCCGTTCAGCTCCGGATCCTCTGCTGCTCATTCCCTCCCCCCCCCCCCCCGCACAAGCCACACATGACATTCTGCTCTGCTCCTGCCTCTTGGCAGAACAGTGGCCACATTGCCATGGCAGGATTGTTGAATGGCTGGCTGCAACCATTCAACCGGTGCAGTTTTAATTCCCTGCACTGAATGTGCAGAAAATGGGGGAAAGTAGCCATACCACATGAGAATCCCGAAGGAATCAGGGCCAGAGAACTGAGGGAGGCAAACCAATCCCCGCTTGCCAAATACCCTCATTCTCCACTACCATCACAGTCCCTGTCCAGTCACTTTTTCACACACACACACACCCCTCTTCTAACTTAGTTCTTGTCCTAGCAGGGGGTTGGACTAGGTGCCTGTTGTGGTCCCTTCCAACACCAAGATGGAATAAAGAAAAGCATTCCCAATCATTCCCGATCTGGCTTTTTTTTTTTTAACTATTGACCACATTTGTGTTGGTTTTTAAAAAACACCCCCATTAAAATCTAGCCCTGTGGTCTGAGCGGCCGCCTGGCAGGAAGGCAAGATGCTCTCGGGGGACCCAGACGGAGAGCCCTGCCTCTGCTGACCAGCACAGAAGAACGTGTCCGCCTGGCACACACTGTTCTTAGACTGCTGCACCAAACCCACAGGGTGCCTGGCTAGGCCGCTAAATTGACATGGTTCCGGTCGGGCTGAAGCCCTCCCCTCCCAGGCCGCTCCGTCCTCCATCCCTCACTTACATGCCGCTGAGAGAGTCAACCAAGGCAGGCAGCAGGCGCATCCTCACCCTCCGCAGCTGCTCCCTATAAACCTGCACCCCGCCTCCCTCCTCCGCCCCTTTCCTCCCCTCTCCTCCCCTCCCCTCCCCTCCCCTCCGGGGTGCAATCCGACTCTTCCTTCCCTCTCCTCCACCCTATCATTATTGTGTTGCTCCATCCCTTCCCGGAAGAATCCAGCTTCAGCCGAGGGAGCTGCACCAAAGAGAGCCTGCAGTTTGGAGGAACAGCTCTGGCTTTGGCTCTTCCAAGGCAGCCAAGGGGACATGCTTATTATGCTGTCCGAGTTTTTCTCTCTTTTGGGGAGCCAACGAGAATGATGAGAAAGGCAGGCTGGACATGCTCACACACACACACACACAGAGCAGGCTCTCAATGGAGCCGTTCCAGTCAGAGGCAGTCCACCCACAAAGGGATGATCCAATGGGGCAGTTCTGGGCTACAAGTGGGAAAGGGTCCCTCCCTGTCACTGCTGTGTCTCCCCTGGTTTTAAACTGGGAAATGGCTCACCAGTGGCGGGTTTGCCAGGGAACACGCAGGCTCTGAGCGTCAGGCGTACCTGCGGGGCACAGTGATTTGACTGTCCGGTGCAGGCACTGGAGAGACCTGGATTTCTTATTTCTCCTTGAGAGCCAATGTAGTGTGGTAGTTAAAGAGTGTAAGCTTCTCATACGGAGAACTGGGTTTGATTCCCCTCTCCCCCTCCACATGTGGCCAGCTGGGTGACTTTGGGCCAGTCCCAGTTCTCTCAGAGCTCTGTCAGCCCCACCTACCTCACAGGTGTCTGTTGTAGTGAAAAGAGGGATACAAAAAAAACCAGCTCTCCTCCTTCTTCTCCTTCTCCTTTTTCTTCTTCAGGGGACCGAGCCCTATGAGGAGTGTTCAGCCTGGAGAAGAGGAGGTTGTGAAGGGACAGGATGGCTCTCTTGAAGGATTGGAAAGGTTGTCACTTGGAGGAGGGCAGGGAGCAGTTCCTGTTGGCAGCAGAGAACAGGACCCACAGTAAGGGGTTTAAACTACATGTAGAAAGGTACTGGCTACAGATCAGGGAATTTCTTTTTACAGTCTGAGTAGTTCAGCAGTGGAAAGGGCTGCCTAAGGAGGTGAGGAGCTCCCCCTCACTGGCAGCCTTCTAGCAGAGTCTGGACAGATCCTTATCCTGGATGCACTAGGCTGATCCTGCATTGGGCAGGAGGTGGGACTATATGGCCTTCATGGCCCCTTCCCACTCCAGGATTCTGGGAGTCGAGTTCAGCAGTGGAATGGGCTGCCTAAGGAGGTGGGGAGCTCCCCCTCACTGGTGGTCTTCAAGCAGCCGCTGGAAAGATCCTTATCCTGGATGTTTCAGGCTGATCCTCCATTGAGCAGGGGGTTGGACTAGATGGCCTTTAGGACCTCTTCCAACTGCATGGTTCCATGATTTTTCTTTTTCTTCGCCTCCTCTTTTACGTTACTTTCCTCCTTCTCCTCTCTCTCTCAACCTAGCCTATCTCACAGGACTATCGCCCAGGAGAAAGGACCAGCTAGAAAAAATATCCAATTCAATGAATACAGAAAGAAGAAACAGTATCTAGGGAGGCCAAGCACGGACATTATTTCTCCTGTGGTGCACAAGATGCTGCCAGCCAATCCAATCAACACATTAAAGCAGGGGTTGTCAAATTGCGGCCCTCCAGATGTCCATGGACTACAATTCCCAGGAGCCCCTGCCAGCGAATGCTGGCAGGGGCTCCTGGGAATTGTAGTCCATGGACATCTGGAGGGCCACAGTTTGACTACCCCTGCATTAAAGTGTAGCGACGGGAACTCCTGAGGCATTATTTTGACTCTACAAGATGTCAGGGTGTGTTATAGGGTCGTCACCTCCAGGCGGTGACCAAGATCAGTTCCCCTGGAGAAAATGGCTGCTTTGGAGGGTGTTCTCTGAGGCATTTTATGCCACTGTCATCCCTCCCTGCTCCAAACGCAGTCTCCTCTGCTCCACCTCCATCTCTCCAGATGTTTCCGAACTCAGGTGTTATATCAGGCGAGGCTGAGAAACGGGAGGGTAGCCCATCCACGTTAGATTATGGGCGGGAGGGGGGGTATCCTTCCTTCCTCAGTTCCCTGCCTTCAATCCACACGGGCCCCCCAGCAGCTGTTTATAAGAACAGATAACCCAGTCACAGAACTACAACTGTGATTTGGCCCCAAATGAGGCCAGGGGAAAAAGAAGAAACAGAGGAGAAAAGTTTCCTTGAAATACTCAGATTTCTGGCTGAACAAAAGTGATGTTGTGATATTCTTCTCTGGCTAATCAGGGATCATTCAGCCTTGGAATCTGTTTCTGGTTCTTGAGAAAGTTAGGGGGCGGGAAGGAAGACCCCCGAGCCCCTGTGGCATCCCTTTCCCACAGCTGCTGACCAAACACATCTCTGGTTGTCATCCCTATGTCCTGACCTTCAAAGGTATACTGCCTCTAAACAAGGAGGTTCCATTTTGCTGTCGCGTCTGGCTACTGATTGGCCCTCCGTGAGTTTCTCGAGACCCTTTCAAAGCCAACTAAACGGGGAGCTGTTGTGGGGCACTGAAGAATGGATCGCGCTTAGGAAGCAGACGGTGGGGTGTGCTCCCCTTTGACACATGCGCAGGGAAATTAATCCCTGTCATCAGAAGACCCGTTGTGATTCCTGATCCTCTCCACCCAAGACCAGCCTCCACCACATGTACCATTGTTGCCCAAGCAGGCCCAGAAAACCATGTGGTTGCCACTCCGGGTTGGGGAATACTTGGACATTTCAGGGGTGGAGTCTGAGGAGGGCATGGTTTGGGAAGGGAAGGGACTTCAGTGGCATAAAGACCAAGAGGCCATCTGCAGGGGAACTGATCTCTGTCGGCTGGAGATCAGGCGTCAACATTGGTTACCAATCTGTTTCCGGGTAAAGTTTAAGGTTCTGGTATTAACCTTTAAGGCCATACGTGGTTTGGGTGCTACTGACCTGAGGGATGGCTTGGTTGCTTATGCCCCCCACAGGGCTCTTCACTCTGCGGTTATGAATTTGCTGGTTGTCTCAGGCCCCCAGGGCATCCGACTGGCCTTGACCAGGGCCCAGGCCTTCTCGGTCCCGGCCCTTACCTGGTGGAATGAGCTCCCGGGAGAGCAGAGGGCCCTGTCGGAGTTGTAAGCTTTCCGCAGGGCCTGCAAGACAGGCGTGGGGTTGAGGCCAGGGCAGAACCCCGGATTCTAACTAGGACCCCTTCCCATGGTTTAGGACATCTGTACCCACTCCTCAGGGGAAGAAGACCTGGCCTCCGGCTGGACAAGGTGGGAGGTAACCGATTGATTAGAAGTTGTCGCCACTTGTTGGTTCTTGTAAAGTGCGGGGTTTATGGGGTTTTACTGGATTTTAACGTTTTATTCTGTGAGCCGCCACAGGTTCCTAGGAAAAGCAGCGGTATATAAATCGAAAAAATAAACAAATAAAAATAAAACACGGGCGATATCCAGCCACAGCCTGGAGGCTGGCAAGCATCCCCTGTTCCCTTGGCCTGTTTTTCTCCTCTTATGGGGCCATATTAGCCAGCAGCCCACAAAAAGGCAGGCTGTAGTGTTGCAAGGTACCCACTGATCCAGGGTGGGAAATCCCTGGGGATTTGGGAATTAAGTCAACGGGGTGCAATGCCACAGAATCTACCCTCCAAAGCAGGGGTAGTCAAACTGCGGCCCTCCAGAGGTCCATGGACTACAATTCCCAGAAGCCCCTGCCAGCGAATGCTGGCAGGGGCTTCTGGGAATTGTAGTCCATGGGCCTCTGGAGGGCCGCAGTTTGACTACCCCTGCTCCAAAGCATTCATTTTCGCCAAGGGAATCAATTTCTTTTGTCTGGAGCTGAGCTGTAATTCCAGGGGGTCCCCAGGTCCTGCCTGGAGGCTGGCAACCATAACCTCAAGGAAGCAGCAGGCTTCCCCTTCTTTGCAAAGCCGGCCTTTCCTTTCAGGCTCACGTCTCACGCCTCTTCTTTGCCCACTTAACAGAAGGCCTTTCTCCTCTCAGTTCCTGCTCCTGCGAAGGACAAGCTGTCCATCACCACAATGTCTTTTCTTCTCCAGATTTCCAGCGGCAACCCCGATCCATCCGGCCCAGAGGTTACTCGCGTTCACTTGGAAATGTTTGTTCGGAGAGCTCAAGCCTCTTTTCCAGTCAGTCCTCCCCACCGCTGAACGGCAGTAACCCCAGCCTGGAATCTTTTTGATTTATTTTATCTCCAGATCCTTGAGGCTTTTAGATAAACAGCTGTAATTGGAGACAGGGTTTGTTTTCCACGACAGCCCCCTCCCCTGTGGGAGCTCTCCTTCCCTAGGAAGCGGCTGTTCGGGCGCCCAACCCTAAAATCTCCAGGTGGGCCTGGGGAATTAATGTCCATGGAATTCCAGCTCATATCCAGGCGGCAGAGATCACCTCCCCTGGAGAAAATGGCTACTTTGGACAGCATTAGACTCCATTCTGTCCCCCCATTGGGGAGAGTTTGAATGCTCCAGTTTTGGGTGACTCTGAGATCCTGGGGCCTAGCTGCACCTTAAAAGTATCTTTAGACCACCCCAAACGGGGATGTGGGACGAATTCTGACGAACGTTTCTTTGCGCACATCTGGCCCAGAAGGGCACGTGTTATTGGGTTTCTCAGCTCTGGCACCATTGAGAGGGGAAAATCGTATTGCCTCATATTTCTGAGGCTGCAATATTTTCCAAGGACTCTCTGAGGCGCCAAGGAGTGGTAGTTAAATCAAGGGAAGAATCGCCCGCCCACACCGGCTCCGAATGGGAAATTCAAACTGTGTGTTCTGCACACGTCCTCCACCCCAGAGGCACCAGAACTAATTTGTGATTGCAAATTAGTGGAAGAGAAGGGATTTTTTAAAAACAGCTCTTCAAAAGCACCAGGTATTTCCCCTTTTTGAACAAAAGGCATGCATACAATTGGGTTGCCACCTTTGGGTTGGGAAATACCTGGAGCTTTGGAAGAGCTGAAGAGAGCAGCGCTGGATATTTTATACCCGGTTTGTCACGACCCAAAAGAAGTTCCAAAGTGGCTTACGGTCACCTTCCCTTCCTTAATCATATATGATGGACATGTCAGGAAATATTGGATTATTACTCATGATGATGAGATGCAAAAGATACTGAAAATTAGATTTGCACTGGATCCAAAATTTGTTATTAAATATGGTACCAAATAATATTAAAATATTAAAATATACAGAGGCAGCATGGTGTGCTGTGGCCTCTAATCTGGAGAACCAAGTTTGATTCCCCCCTCTTCTTTCACATGCAACCAGCTGGGTGATCTTGGGCCAGGTACAGTTCTCTCAGAGCTCTCTCAGCCTTATGAGCCTCACAGGGTGTCTGTTGTGGGGAGAGGAAAAGGAGGCGATTGTAAGCCGCTTTGAGACTCGTTCGGGTAGAGAAAAGTAGGGTATAAAAACAGGCTCTTCTTCATTTTCTTCTTCTGCTGAGCTTATTAAGTATACGGTAATAGCTGCTGAGATTTTATATGCATCAAGATGGTAAGTAAAAGAAACTTGATCAGTTCTTACGGACTGGTCAGATAAACAGGTCAGATATGCAGCAGTGGCAAAAGCAACATACTGCATGCCCATCGGATTAATATTAGATTTTAGAGGAAAATGGCATAGACTACCTTGATAAGCATAAATGAGATTATTTGGCTAAAGAAAACATTTTTTAAAAAAAGGGGTGTGAATTGCCCCCACTCCATAGGGGGGTGAAAATAAGAGGGAACATTGGTACCCAAAGGCTGGCAACTCAGTTAGTTACACCTCCTTGTTCTCTTGTGGTTTTGTTTTTACAGGCTAGCAATTTCCTTTTCTAAAAGCCTTCCCTTAAAAAAAAACTTTCCCCGCTCATTTGTCTCCCCCCCCCTGCATTTCAAAAGCCCTCTGACCCCCAAGCGGAATCATGAGTCCAGCTGGCAGAACAGCCGCCTAAGAGCCGCCGCATGGGAAAGGGGCGCGCCATCGCTTTCCGAAAGGAACAGCCCCACAACCGCCCCAAGGCCCTGCTTGGCAGAGAGCTTCTAAAAAAACAAAACCAAGCTCCACAGCTTCAAAGATCTGGTTTTTCTCTCAAGCTCAGAACCCGGCAGCTTCAGGGAGATGACAGGGGCTTTGCCGTTAGGGCATCCTGTCTCTCCTTTTGGCCGCTGGCGTGCCTTTCATGGCATGCCAGGAGAAGCCGTCCCTGTCCCTTTAGCCGCCAGGAAATGCCTCATCTGGTGAACATCTGTGTGTCAAAGTTGTTGTGAAGGAGCATGGCAGCTGCAAGACCTGACCCTGGCAGACCTCAGGAGCTAAGCAGGGTTGGCCCTGGCTCGTGTTTGGATGGGAAACCAACGGGAAAGTCCAGGGTTCCTATGCAGAGGCAAGTCAACCCCCTCTGAGACTGTTTCCGCACCAGCGGTATCATTCAGATCTGCATTTTTAAAGGTCGACTTTTTTTGTCTGTTTCTACACTACAATTTGCTTCTTCGGTCGCTGTTCTGAATTGCCCCCTCACTTGCCTGGCAGCAAAGGAATCCCCAGAAAACAGATTTCATCTTTTCAAGCGGGGGGTCCCGTGGGATTTCATACAGGGCTGCCCAATGCAGAAATGTGTGCTTTCGGGATTTTTGCCACACCCACCATTTAAAATCATTTGGGCATGCCCCTTTCCTCATCATCGTCCTCTCTCCCCCCTTCCCCCCCCCGTTCCAAAACAATCTGCCCTTTATTTTACAAAAAGAGGGTGATTGTGTTATAATGCTCTTTCTAAGTTAAAAAGAGCAGCCTTGCACAGCAGCGTTACAACATTATAACCCAGGGTTTTAAAAAAATTACATTTGGAATACTTTGGGAGAAGGGGGGAGGCGATCAGTGGCACAAAATGGTGGGATTAAGGGGAACAATGAAAAGAAAGGTGTAAGCAGGCGCCATTTTCCAAAAACCTCTGCCTGAGACCCTGGAGAGCCACTGCCAGTCTGAAGAGAACTAGTAACCTCGATGTACCAAAAGCCTGATAAGGCAGATTACACCAATGAGCCTTCAGAGAGGGTGGTATATAAATATAATAAGTTAATATTATCATTATTATTAATAGCTGCCCATTTACTAGCTGTATCTCCAAGAGAACTCCAGCACCCCTCCTGGAGGTTGGCAACCCCTGCACAGCCACTGGCTAAATCCAAGCCGAGCCCACGTGGCCCTGGCTTGGAACTGTCTGACAGCAGCTTGGAATTTGTTACCAGAAGACAGAGTGATGGCCACAGCCATAGATGGCTTTCAAAGGCAGATTCATGGAGAAGAGGTTTTGCAGTGGCTGCTAGCCATGGGGAGTAAGGGAAGCTCCATGTTCAGAGGTGTCTCTGCCCTTCTGAGGAACTGGTTGACCAGAACACAAGGAGAGCCCGGATGGATCAGACCACGAGTCCATCTAGTCCAGCATCCTGTCTCACACAGTGGTGTGAGACAGGATGCTGGACTAGATGGACTCGTGGTCTGATCCATCCGGGCTCTCCTTGTGTTCTCTCTGCCCTGTGGTTGGCCATCCAGAGGAACTGGTTGGAAGCTGTGTGAGATGGGAGGCTGGACTGGAGGGACCGCTGGACGTGATCCAGCAGGATTCTTTTGATGTTTACGGGAAGAAGCCATGGATGAACTGTGCCCGGGGCGATGGAATACCTTAAATTGGCAAGAGGCCTGCCATTCCACATCCCACAGCTGCCTAGAGAGGAACCTTTTGAACTGCAGACAGCCTATCCTAGGACTGGTTCTGCTTCCTCATACATCTTGAGCCTTAAGGACAGGACGGGCATTTAAGTCTGCGGGAGGCAGATGTCCGCAGAGTCAAAGAACGTAGCAGGCAGCAGATGGCTGAGGGTAACACCCTGTTTGGGGAGTGATTTTCTTAATCTGTGTGTAAAGAAAACATGGCAAGGGTCCCAGCAACCTCAAGGGAATCAGAAAGTGCCTAGCTTCCTCCCCCTTCTTATTGCATGCCAGAGGGTTTGATAACATGGGCCAAGCCAGGACAACTGGGTCAGCTGTGAAACCACACGCAAGACACCAGAGATTCTTTCTTCTTGGTGTTTTTCTGAGATTCCCGTCGCAACTGTGGCTGCATCTGACTGAGTTGGGGAGGGGGGACGCAGGTTGCATGGGCCCTAACAACCGCATTCTCAATCCCTGTGAAATCCTTTCAATAAAGGTGCCTCGGCTTGTTTGGGCCCTGTTTAGACTGAGCTGCCTGGGAAAGTTTGCCAAAAGAGGACTCATTATGCAGCCAGACCCAGAAAGAAGTACAGAAATGCGCATTTCAGGGAGGATGCAACTCCAGCGGGTGCTTCTAACCGCAGACTGTGGTATTTTATTGTTTTAAACTTTGCTGTAAGCCACCACGGGCTAGCTGGCTAGGAGCGGCAGCATAAAAGCATAATAAATAAAATGGACATGGAAAAAAGATAAGTAAAATGACCAATCAATTGGATGGGAGCTGGTGGATATGTGGGAGGGTTAAAAAGTTTTGGATAGAAATTCGTGAGAAACTGCAGAGATTATTCAAAATTGAATTTCCTTTAGGTCTGAAATATGTGTTCCCAGCTGTTTTTCCTGAGAATTTGCCTGTGTATCTTAGGAAATTCTTCTTCAATGCAACATCAGAAAGAAAAGGGGGGGGGATGTTGAACAGGAGTGCCCCCCGTTGGGTCAGACGGAGAAAGAAGTTGCATTCACAAGAAGGGTCAATGTTAAGCAGTTGCTGTGTGGATCATGAGCTGCCGGTGTGTTTTTCTGGAAGGACTCCTGTGCCACTAAGTCACATGGCAGGAAGACATCCCACAGGCATGGCTACTTCCATCCTTGGGATATGTGTCACCCGCTGGATTTTTGTCTTGTGGACACAGAAGCCTGTTGGGAGAGTTTAAATATGCGAAGGAGGGGCACAGCTTTATTAAGAAGAGAAACAACATTGCAAAGAGAGAGGAGAGAGAGTGTCCTAACTGTCTAACTGACTAACAATTGTTCTGGAGGCGACTGGGAAGGAAGTGTGCTCAAAGGAGCAGGAAATCTCCAACTAGGCTAATCTGTACACAGGAGGAGATTATCTGAGAAAATACCAGGAATTTCCTAATCTAAATATGCTAATTACACAACTCTTACAGCTGCTACCTGTGGGATATTCTTCATATGAGCCATGCACACTACAGCTTATGCAGATTCCAATAAAACCTCCTTGTTGGGCAGATTAAATTGGGAGTAATGTTTGTTGTCATGAAGAAAGGAAACACAGTTCTGAGGCATTCCAAAGAAATCTTTTCTGTGTGGGGGTCAAAGGAGACTGGAACGAACTTCCTGCCGCTTTGTACAGTTCTGAGCACTGGGCATGGGGGGTGGGGAACATGGCTGTGAGGTTTTCCATCCATCCACATGTCCTCAGCTTCAACCCGCTCCTCCATTCCCGTAGCTGCTATTTATTGGGGAACATCTAGCAACCCCCTTTGGGTGGATAACTACTATTCTGGATCGAATCCTGATCTCTTCCATCTTTGATTGAGATTTGAAGTGAGTTTGAAACTGGCTCATGGGGCCTCCGAAACAAGAAAGGTGACCCAGACATGTTCCTTCCTTTGCTGGATCTAGGGGTGGGGGTGGGGGCTGTGGCAGGGAATGAATGAGATCAAAATGGCTTGATCTCAAAGATTCACTAGGGTTCCCTTTTCTGACTTGGGGAATTCTGGGAATGGATTCTGGGGAAGGTGGGGTTTGGGGAGGGGGAGGATCTCAGTGGGTATAATGCCATAGAGCAGAGGTGGCCAAACTGAGGCTCTCTATATTTCCATAGACTACAATTCCCATGAGCCCCTGCCATGGCCATGCTGGAAGGGGCTCATGGGAGCTGCAGTCCATGGAATCTGGATAGCCACTGAATTTACCTTCTGAGCGGCCATTTTCTCCAGGGGATCTCTGAAACCTATAACTCTGGGAGGTATCCAGACACCAACTGGAAACTGGCAACCCAATCCCATGCAGTCTGTCTATGACCTGCTGCCTCATAGTAGCGTGTGTTGTTTTATCCTTGTTTTACCCTTAAAACAACCCTGCGAGGTAGGATTAGGCTGGGAAAGAGAGTGAGCGGCCTACAGTCACCTCGGGACTCTGTCTCTGCACCTAACACTTGTTCTCCCACTGTTGCGTCTTTCAAGATTTCTACACTCTTGGCTACAAGCCATTTTGGTGGCAACAGTTCCAGGCTTCCAGCTCTGGGCTGGGCAATACCAGATGTTGGGGGTGGACCCTGAGGAGGGTGGGGTTCCAGCAGAGAGGGACTTCAACGGTGTATAATGCCACAGAGTCCCCCTTCCAAAGGGGGCCTTTTCCTCCAGGGCAGGAATGGGCAAACTGTGGCTTTCCAGATATCCATGGACTACAATTCTGCTGCCAGGGCCTCATGGGAATTGTAGTCCACGGACATCTGGAGAGCCACAGTTTGGCCACCCCTGCTCCAGGGGAACTGGTCTCTGTGGCAGCGGTAATAGCAGGAGACCTCCAGCCAAAACCTGAAGAACGGCAACCCCATGCAGTTCTGCAGCACTACTTTTCTGGGAGCTGGCTGTTCTCCCAAGCATCCCCCTCAAGGCCCCATGGCTCCCTCATTCACCCAAGATCTGATTCTGATCTGTGCTTTGTCGACCCAGGGAGATGGGTAGGGGGTGGCATTTGCTGAAAAGGAAGGGGCCAGGCGCAGAACATCGGCCTCTGGGACTGAGTGCTGATAAAGTGCCATCTTCCCCTATTAGAGTTCGTAAATAAATGGCCTCCCATCCCCTCCAGTTGAATATTGGTAGTATACACTACCTGCAAACTTAAATGGACTCTGGGGAATGGTAGAGGACAGGAAGGCCTGGAGGATCATTGTCCATGGGGTCGCGATGGGTCGCACCTAACAAAAAAAGTATACACTACCAGACTCCAAACCTTAGGTTGTATGAAAGAGAGACCCCCCACATCTCTAAAGTACATATCATTTTATTCAGTTACAGGTCAAAATGGAAAACACTGGTAAAAAGCTGAGAAATTTTGGCAAAAGACATGACACGAGTCTCTCGTGCAGATGTACGTGTTAAAACGGGGAAGCGTGGAGACCAGTTAGACCACCAGTCTAGGGATGTGCGATTCAGCACTGGCTGCGACTGGCAGGAACGGCCGCTGAAGCGGCCGAATGGGATTGCTCAACACTGTATTTCACAGGCACCGGGCCACGAAGGTGGCATTGCCTGCTGGAAGGGGCAGGGTGTTAATGGGCCAAAATGGCCACTGGATAGAACAGGAGGAAGGCATGTGTCTGCAGGGCAGCGTGAGGTTAGTACACTGAGTGACCTGTGCCTTTTCCACCAAGGCGCCTCAGCTCATGGGACCATCTCGATTTCCAAGGAAACCAAGGGCGGCGGCCATGTTAGCTTCCGGGGTACGCTGGCCATCTCTTAAGACTGCAGCTGCTTGAACCTGCCCACCAAGGTCTCGATCTGGGAGCGGAGGTCGTTCAGCAAGGGGTCGAACCACTGGCGGACCTTTTCGGCCACTTGGTCAATGTTCTCTTGGACTTCTTCCACTTTTCCCCGGAAGTGGTTGTGAAGCTCTTGAGCTCGAGCGCTGAGCTGCTCTTGGACCATGCTCCCTTGCTCTCCCACGGCCTGCTGCAGGGCCTGGAGGCGCTGCTGCCCCTTCTCACGGATGCTGGAAAGATAAGGCTCCAGTCTCTGGCGCACAGCATTGACTTTGTCGTCGGTGCTAGCCCGGACCTCCTGCGCATAAGCAGCAAACTTGTTCCTCAAGGCTTCGGTGTCCTTACCAATACGTTTCCTCAGCTTGCGCATGTACAGGTCGACCTGGGACCGGACCACTTCCACGTTGTGGTCGATCATGACACGCGCATCATTGGTGTACTGGAGCACCTTGCTTTTGGTCTCTTCCATATCAGACCGCAGTTTTCCTGCCAGGGCCGACACCTCTGTGGTCAGGCGCTGCTGCACGTCCCGGGCATAGGGGCCAATCTTGTTACTTAGGTCTGTGGTGTAGCTTTCCAGCTCCCCCATGGTGTCTGTTATGAGGCCACTGTGGAACAGAAGGAGGGATGGATAGAAGCAGTGGGGAAGAGTAGTGGTGAGAATTATTTCCTCTGGGTCACCGCCTACTGTGGGCCAAGGGGTCCTCAGCCTATTTGAGCCAACAGACACCTTTAGAATTTTGACACAGCACACAAAATGGCTGCCGCAGGAGGCTGAGCCAGCTACAAAATGGCTGCCACACCTTACTTTCTGTCACTGAAGATCCTTGGGTGGGAATAGCGGCTGCTGCCAAAGCAACAACTTAATCTGCTCGACCAATCAAATTGCCAATGGTCAATCAGAAGCCGTGCTGGACAAACGCCTCACAGGGTCCCTCCCACTTTCTAAAAGCACTTTGTGGATACCAGAAAAGGCATTGGGCGGTTGAATGGCATTTCTAGGAACCACACTAGGGGGCCCTGCATTAGACGCTTCCTCCCAGCTGGGCTTTGGCCACTGTGGGACACACAGTGTTGGACTAGATGGACCATTGGCCTGATCCAAGATGGCTTCTCTTATGTTATTATGTTCCATAATCCTCATAGTTACCTCCGATGCTCAGACTACATCAGGGGCAAACTCAGGCTCTCTCATACCAAGGTCACTTTATGGCCTGTCTCATCCCACTCATATGAAAAGAACAGGCAGTAAATTCTGTTGGAAAATACATCATCTGTCTCTGTAGACCAGGGATTTCCAACCAGGGGTCCATGGACCCCCCAGGGGTCTGTGAGAGCTCCAGAGGGGATCCATGGCCTCTCCCCTCCTGCCAATTAAGTCAATCAAGACTCATCCACCAGCTAGGGAACCGGCCACTTCTGTTGCTCCCCTTCTCCAGCTCTTGAGCATAGGTTTCTCTCATGGTTTCTGCTCTCGGAAGGACGTGGAGCCTACATGCCTACTGCTGCCACTTCTGCCTCCTGTCTCTCACCCCCTCTGTCTTCTTTGAGCCTGCCTATTAATGCAGGTGGTGGGTCACAACTGAGCTCTTCCAGGGAATGTGGCAGGGAGGCATGGCCAGCTGACATCACTTCCTGGGCTCCTCAAAGCCTGAAAAATTATTTTAGGGGCTCCTCCATGGTCAAAAGATTGGACAAGGCTGCTGTAGACTGAGCCATACAGAAAAGGTCAATAACCACTAGATCAACTTCAAGCAGGTTCATTTCCCATCTCCACAACCATTCTGTGGGTGTCACTCAAGGACAGCCCAATAAATAGGGGAGGGGGCTGACCTAGGTAAGGTCTACGCATACCCTTCCAGTAACGAGGGTTTCCAGTCTCCAGACAAGGGCTGGAGATCTTCCAGAATCAGAGCTGATCAGGCATTAGAGACAGGAACCAAAGAGGTTGAGAAGTCTAAAGGATATTATCATCAAAATCTATTAAATACGCCTTTCATTGCACAGTGCTAAAGGTCAGTTCAAACCAATGCATACAAATCTCAAAATATGCCCAGAAAACAAAACGACTGATACCAAAACGACCTGATGCGTTTCAACAGAAATGGGTCTTCTTCAGAGGTCAGTGACGGAGCTACACATACATAAATATTCTTAAACCAAAAAACTTTCAACAGCCAGGAATACTGAATAAAAGTCTGTACATTGTGCAGGGGTTTGGACTAGATGACCCTGGAGATCCCTTCCAACTCTATGATTCTATGATTCCATTCCAGATAAATATTTGGAGTCTATTTTGGGAGAGACAGAACTCACAATTAGCAGGTAAACCTTTCAAGGCCTGAAGCAAAATCTCTCTGTGTGGCTGTGTGTGCATATGAAAAGAAGGTTGGATCAAAACACGCCAGGTGGTTTTGATACAGGTCATTTTGTCACCTGGGCCTATTTTGTGTTACATTTTCTGCTGAGATTTTAGTGTTCTGTTTTTATTTATTTATTTATTTAGATTTCTACACGGCCCATTTCTTTGCAGCCCATTGACCTTTCATTTACCTTTGGAACTGTGCAATAAAATGGGTATTCAATACATTTTTATGATAATAATTTTTAGACTTCTCAACCTCTTTGGTTCCTTTGGATGTGTGCTTTGGCTCGGTTCGGCCGCCTCGGTGATCACCAAAGCCCAAAGTGGCGCGTAGGAGGCCAGTGCTGTGACGCGGAGAGGAGGGGTGGCAGCGCATCAGCCAGCGGCCACACACAGGTGCACAGCCAGCTGGCTCAGGCTGAAGCAGCTGAAGCGAGCCCAAGTGCACAACCCGAGGTCACCTTGTTTGACAGGTTGGGTTTGTTTCTTTTCCCTTCCCTTGTTTTGTTGCCACCAGTCCCCCGGGAGAAAATGGCTGCTTTGGAGGGAAGACCTCTCTGAACCTCTCCCCCCAAAACCTCCAGGTATTTCCCAACCCAGAGTTGGCAACCCTATCAGAATCCAAAGACCTTTATTGGCATACCAAAAGATAAAAATGACAGGAAAAACAGACACATAATAAAGCACGTCTGGTTCTGCCATTAAGGGACCTCTTAGACAGCGGTACAAACTTGGCAACCGAATCAACAACTTGAGACTTTTTGTTTCCCAACAGGAAAATGATCTTAGTCTCATCATCTTGTCATTGTTTAGAAAAGAAGGGGCTGATGATCTGCCCACGAATAATGGTGAAGAATGGATGACAGAAGAACACCCGTAAAAGGGTTCCAATTAGGGTTGTGTGCGGTGGCATCCAAATCGGCCGTTGCAGGCTGACGCAGGCAGCGCCGCACCAATTGGGTGCGCACAACCCTAGTTTCAATGCAGCCAGAATTACAGAGATGTGTTCTTTAGAGTCGGGCCTTTTTGAAAACCTCCCTTGAAGAGCAGCAGAGGGGAGAGCGTTAAATCTTGCTAGCAGCAACCCTACCAGTAACTGAGAGCATGTTGTAGTTGCGGCTGCCTTGGTGCCAGAGGCGCCATCTCCTCACCACCCTCTTTGGCATCCTTCATGCAATCTTCTCCTCTTATTCACTGGGGCTTATGACCAGAAAAGTGAATCAGGGTCACAGCGGAACTGGTCGCCAAGAGAAAACTGTCAAACTGTTTCGGAAGTCGCTGCAGGGCACTGGTTCGGGATGGGAGGTGGAGTTGCCAGATCAAGGTTGGGAACTCCTGGAGACTTTGGGAGGGCATGGAGCCTGGGGAGGATCAAAACCGTAGAGGCCCCTCCCCAAAGCATCCATTTTCTGCAGGGATGTGACCTCTGCCATCGGGAGGGTGAGTTGTCATTCCAAGGGATTCCACCAAGAGGCTGGCATTCCTAGGAGGAAACGCCGTGAGCGACCCTCCAGCAGAAGAATCTCAGGGCCCTAACAGATTAGGTTAGGTTGACCATGAAGGCCACCAGGGAAATTGCTGGGGTGTTTCTCCCCCACGGCCCAGGGTAGGGCGGAATTGAGCCATCCCTGCAAGACAGCAGCCCTGGAAGCAATTGGGCCAGGTGAGCCTGCTGCGGGCTGCGCAAAGGGAGAGGAAGGGACGTGTGTTTCTAAGCCACTCTGGGACTCCTTGGGTGGTGAAAAGCGGGGGATAGAAAACCCAGCTCTTCCCCCTCTTCTTCGGCTTACAGTTTCCTGCAGTCAGCTCCATCCACAGCCCAATGCATCCCCTCACCCCCACCCTGACCGCTTCAAAGGGAGAAGCCGTGTCACTCACTCCAGTTCCTTGCTGATCTGTGAAGCTTTGATCTGAGTAGTGACCTCATCAGCTGAATTCCCAACCTTGGTGACGTACTCCCAGAAGCCTTCCACCGCTCGCTCCCAGTTGGATTTCAGTTCCTCGTGCACAAGTGGATTGGCCCAGGAGCCTGTGTAGGTGAAGGAAAGGAAGAAAACAACCTTGAAGCATCTAGGCTAGATCTCCCAAGATCACGATCCTGTGACCAGTTAGAGCAGGGGTGGCCAAACTGTGGCTCTCCAGATGTCCATGGATGACAATTCCCATGAGCCCTCAGGGGCTCATGGGAATTTTAGTTCATGGACATCTAGAGAGCCACAGTTTGGCCACCCCTGCACTAGAGCCATGTCGTTCATCTCAGTGAGAGTCATGGGTCAAACAGGCCTAAGGCCAAGTCAGCTGGACAACTCTTCTATTATGATACATCACAGGCCAAGGTGCGCTATGCTAGGGAAAGACACTATTTGTGGTGCATCTGGGAAATCAGGGGATTTTGAAGAGTCCTTTGCTTATGTATTGGCCCATTTGGCTGGCTACAATTGGCTATTAGATAGAGCTTCCATGGTCAGGAGAACCAGAGTTACCTGGCTGGATCTGACAGCGGGCTGAGCCAAACCCTAGGCAAAGGGCTCTTTGGCTCCTTACTCCGTGGGGCAAATAGCAACCAAACCCACTATAGCTGAGGTGGGTTAAAAAAGGGAAGGGCCCTATTCCTACTTATCCTGAAAAGCAAGGAGGTGTGATGAGCCCTTTGCCTTGGCTCACAAAAGGGCTCTTGGGCTCCCTCCTTCCCAGGATGAACAGTGATGGAACATGCCCCTTATGAATCACAGGCACAGCTGTGGCCAGGGTGGATAACAAGGGAAAGGGTTCTGGTGCCACTTATACTGAGAAACGAGGGGAATTCATGAGCCCCTGGCCTCTGCCTTGGCTCATCTGACTGGCCACAGCAGGAAACAGATTGTGGGGTGAGACAATTTGATCTAACCAGGTAATTTTTTACCTAGGTATCACCTTAAGGAAGGTCATACCTATTGCCGTGTTCTGTTTCCAGTAGTGGGTGGCGAAATGTGTGGAGATAATAGACAAAGGGCTCTTCTACTCTTTGCTCCCCCCTTCCCAGTTTGCACCAGAAACAGCCACAGTGTCCATATTCTGTAATAAGGGAGAGTGCCATTTCTGTTCATAAGGTAAAGGTAAAGGTATCCCCTGTGCAAGCACCGAGTCATGTCTGACCCTTGGGGTGATGCCCTCTAGCGTTTTCATGGCAGACTCAATACGGGGTGGTTTGCCTGTGCCTTCCCCAGTCATTATCGTTTACCCCCCAGCAAGCTGGGTACTCATTTTACCGACCTCGGAAGGATGGAAGGCTGAGTCAACCTTGAGCCGGCTGCTGGGATCGAACTCCCAACCTCATGGGCAAAGCTTTCAGGCGGCTGCCTTACCACTCTGCGCCACAAGAGGCTCTATATTGGGAGTTAAAAGAGCCCTTTTCCTCTGCCTTGGCACATCTGGCTGGACATGTGGGGAAACAGAGGCATAGCCATTCTCTTATCCGCAACAGGCCTATAGGCTGTGGCAAGGAAGTTGCTGATGCTCCTTATATTGCAAAGGAAGAGGTCTCTGCCTTGGTTCCTCTGGCTGGCCACTAGGTAAGGCACTGGTCCAATCCAGCCAGGTCATTCTAATCTAGTTGTCACCTTACCAAAGAAGTTGTTTTCTGTTTCAGCATTCTGTTTCAAGGGGGGGTGGAGTGAGTGGGGGGGGAGACAGAGATACCAGCAAAGGGCTGTCCAGCTGCCCCACACAGACAGCCTGCCTTCCCATTATGCAACAGAATTAGAGCCATTCCGTTCTGTCGTGCATCTCATCCCATGCCTGCATATGATGCGTGGGCCCTTTTCTGGTGCCTCTGGGAGTGAAAAAGAACCTTGGACAGCCAGTGGAGTGGAGTGGTTAAAGTGGCAGCCTAGGGACTGAGAAACCCCGGTGAAACCCCCCACCCCACCCCGTGCTCCTTGGCCCAGGCATGCACACTCGGCCTAATCTACCCCACAGGGCTGTCGTGAGGATGAAAAAGAGGGGAGAAGGACGTAGGCCATGTTAAGTCCTCACTGGGATAAAGGCGGGATGTAAACAAAGGGAATAAAACATTGTGCCGACTGGCTGTGGGCTTGTGACCCACAGATCCCAGAGGGTAGTTCTGCAGTTACTTGCTCGGCTGCTTTGTCCCTTTCCATGTTTCACTGGAGGACTCATGAATCTGCTGAGTCAGGCCTATGGCCCATCTGACCCAGCCTTCCTTCTGCTTCTTCTGAAGGCAAGCAAGACGGGGAACAAGAAACCCGGCTGGCTTACACATGTCTAGTTCCCTGTCTTGCTTGCCTCCGGCAAAGAGCACTGCCTCTGTTTACAGAAGCCCTATCTGGCTACAGTGGCGAGCAACCACTCCCCGAAAGATGGGAATTTGGGAAATCCCTCCCTCTAGGAAGAGGAGCAGGGTATTGCTCATGCGATGTCTGTCTTTGCAGTTTTCAGCTATTCTTTGGGAAAACTTTCCATTCAATTCACTCACCTCCCAGCAGCGCTGCTGCGAAAATCAGGATCAAGGACTTCATGGTGACCCAGCGGCTCCTTTAGGAAAAGGGAAACAAAGGAAGTGAGAGAGAAGGAAGAGTGGGTGAAAGTAGCAGGAGGGAAAATGTCTCTCTCCAGGCAGGAGATCCACAAGGAGGATCAAGTAGGAGCTTGCTTGGGGTCGAGTTACCAGCTCCTCCCCAGGACAGGGGGGGGGGTAAAGTTGTCAGCACCAGGGTGGGAAATTCCTGGAAATTTGGGGTTGGTGCCTGGGGAAGAAAGGGGCCTCAGTGGGGTGCAATGCCACAGAGTCCATTCCCTCCCCCTCCTCTTAAGCATCCCTCTTCTCCAGGGGGATCTCTGTAGTCTGGAGAGGAGCTGTAATCCCAACGATCTCCCGGTCCCACCTGGAGGCTGGCATCCTACATTGGGAGGGTGGCCACAGGGAATCCCCACCCCCAAAAAACCCAGATTCTGTCCTTAAAAAGCAACCACCGATATCACAGCTGTTAAATGCTATTTTTCTTAACTAACAGAAACACCCTCCCCACTGGTTTCTGCAGTCCCAGTTCCTTGCTGCCTAACCAACTCGGGCCAAATCTGGTTGCCAGCCAGGGGCAAAGAGAAAGCTTCCTACCTTCGCTTCTGCTGGACTCCAGGAACTGAGGTCTGCCAGCCACTCTCTTTCCAGAGACTTAAATACCCCCCAGCTTAGCGGGAAGGAAGGGAGTTGGAGGGGGGGGGGAGGAGGAGGAGAGACCGGCAAAGTCAGCAGCTAGGGTAAAACTCTGCCAAGGTGGCCGGGGGCAAAGTTTCATCCCCCCCCCAACACACACACGCAAACACCCAGTATGCAACATTCTCCCAGGGAAAGTCTTAACCCTGCACTCCCCAGAAGAAGAGGGAGGGGAGGTGAATCACTGAGCAAGCTATTCCGCAGAAACAACTTTGGGATGATTCAACTGTGTGCTTGAACTGAGATTTGGGGGTGGGAAGGACAGGGGCCAGAGTAGGGTACAGGGCCACAGAGTCCACCCTCCTGGGGAACTGGGGTCTAGAGGGGCGCTGTAATTAGAATCACAGAATCATAGAGTTGGAAGGGGCCTCCAGGGTCATCTAGTCCAACCCCCAGCACTATGCAGGAAGTTCACAACTACCTGCCCACCCACAGTGTCCCCAGTTCCATGCCCAGATGCCCCCCTGGCCAATGTGGCCAGGAAGAAATTTGCCTCCCCACCCCAAAGTGGTAATTGGCATTTCCCTGGTCATGCAAGAAAGAGCCACAAGAGCCAAGCACCCTTCTGCCCACCCACTCACCATCTGATTAAGTTCACAGAATCAGCATTTCTGTCTGATGACTATCTAGCCTCTGCTTCAAAATTTCCAAGGTTAGGAGAACCCACCACCTCCCAAGGTCTTACCAGGAGGTTGGCAACCCAAGTAGAGTTTCCCAGGTCTCTTCTTCAGGCAAAGCTGAAGGAGTTTGATTTGTTACAGCTGACAGCTCTGAGTTGGGAAATTCCTGGAGATATTTTTTTTTGGGGGGGGGGTCTGTGAAGAGCAGGGTTTGTGGGGGGGGAAGGGCTTTGATTGCCAGGGAACCCCCTGTCCAAAGGGGTTCTTCAGGGGAACCAATCTCTGTCGCCTGGAAATCAATTATAATCCTAGGAGATATTCAGCCACCTCCTGGAGGTTGGCAAGCATACTGAATCAATTCCTCCTTTGCATTCAGTTTGCCTAATTTTGAGGGGGAGGGGCCAATCCCTCCTAAACCCCATTACACAAGCCCTGTTTGTGCAACTTTATAGTTGAATTTCCTGTGAACGGAATGAAAAAGCTCCTGGAAGGGAAGGGTATTCACACAAACTGGTCATAAGGCATCAGGGCTAGGTTTACTGCTTAAGAGCTGGGAAGTGGGCGGGGGGGGGGGGGCTTAACCCTTTCCCACACAGGAGCTTCCCCTAATAAATACGGCTGCCAGCCTCCTGGAAATCTCTTAGAACTGGTTTCCTGAATCAGTTCCCCTCCAGAAAATAAGCTGCCTTCAATATTGAAAAGAGGCACTTCAGCACCCAACCCTACTCTGAGCCCCAAAGTAAGGTTTGGACCACCACATGTCTCTCTCTCACACACACACATATTCAGGGGCTTCTCCTTTGAGAGGACAGGAGCTGTTTCCCAGTTCTTGTGGCAGGAGCTCCAAAGTGGGGTGTTCCCAGAACTGTCGCACAGCTGGCCAGTGGGGCCAGGCTGCACCTCAAAACAATCTTTGGACCACCCCACACGTCCCCACACTCTGGAGCAGGGGTAGTCAAACTGCGGCCCACCAGATGTTCATGGACTACAATTCCCAGGAGCCCCTGACAGCATTCGCTGGTAGGGGCTCCTGGGAATTGTAGTCCATGGACATCTGGAGGGCTGCAGTTTGACTACCCCTGCTCTGGAGATTGTTCCCTGCAAGCAGACATTTGGTGGTGTCCGGACCAAATGTTGGTTCTGGTGCCATGAGAAAAATTGTTTGGACCACCTCCAAGGGGCCTGTATTTACAAGGCAGATTTGAATCAGGATCTGGAAAGCCTCCACCCCCAAAGGACCACCATGAATCTCTCTCTCTCTCTCTCTCTCTCTCTCTCTCTCTCTCTCTCTCTCTCTCTCTCTCTCTTGACACACACATAAACACACATAAACACACACACACACTGAAATCATTTTGTTTGCTTCCACAAACTTGGAAAGAATGTGAACTGGCCTCTTTCTATCTGAAGGAACAACTGAAATCAGGACATGGCAATACAGAGGCCACAGAAGCTGTGTTCAGCAGAATCCTGGGTGTAAACTGCACGGAGCTTTTATTCCAACCCCAGATCGATTCAATCCCTGCCCTCTACACAGAATGCGATTTCCGTTTGGATTTTGGGCGATTTTAATTTTCCTTCTGCAGCAAGAAGGATTGATCTGGAGTGACCCAACCTTTAGTGTGCAATATCTTGGAGTGCTGAAAATCCTGAATAAAGAAAGCTCCGTGGTAGAGAACCTTTGATAGGTCATGTGACACGCTTGCCTTAAAGGAGAAGCCCCTAATTTCTCTCAACTTCTGGATTTTCCAGTTTGCAATTAGTTTTCCAGTTTGCAATTAACGGCACCTGGGTCCTGGATTTTTCCTCCCTCCTCTGCCTTTTTCGATCCCCACCCCCTTCAAGAAAAGAAAGAAGATCCCTGCTTGACTTCTCCCCCCCCCCACTTCAAGAAAAGAAAGAAAGAGCCCCCCCCCCACCTTCTGAGCCTCCCTAACCACGTGCAGAAGACTTTCCTGTTACAATGGGGAGGATGGGGGAGAGGAAGACCCGAGTTCAAAGCAATCTGAATTCAACAGGATTGACAATGGAATAAAGAAAGTAAGTGCAGACTCTGCCCTGATGTCCACTTCCCCACCACATCATTACATTACGTTGGTCATGAACCTTAGTGCTCCTTCCCCCATCCCGGGAGGGAAGACTCAAATTTCCAGGGAAACTTCATTAAGAATGGTTTTGCTGTTCAGTTTTCCTATGGGCTTGCAATTAACGGCACCATTAACTACTAGTACACGAGAGGCACCAGCGACCAGGGGTCATGTTGACCCTAAAACACCATCATTTAGACTTGGATCCTCTACCACATCCTCCTCACCAGCCCGCTGCTCCTCATGGCTCTCAAGGCTTCACTTGCCCACAAGGGCCCTGCATTTTCTTGACCAGTAGAACCAAGGTTTTGCCAACCTGCGGTGGCTTTGGCATACCTTTGTCACAAGCACAGACCTCTGCTTCTACCATAGGAGCCACTACCAGACCAGACCCTGTCCTAGGACAGTCATGACTTGGGATAATAAATCTACAGATGACACAGCAAAAATGCAATGTTAAATTAATTGACCTGATACATGTTATACTATTTTGTTCACAGTTTTAGCCACATTAGTGAGGCAATATTGAAGATGTTTTAAAAATTACTAAATAGTTTTCCATCCCAGGAGGGAAGTGGCAGATAGTTTCATACACAATAAATAACTTGACATAATTTTGATTCACCGTCTGGATCTAGCAGAATCTTAGAATCATTGAGTTGAAAGGCACCTCCAGGGTCACCTAGTCTAATCCCCTACAGAATGCAGGAAATACACAACTACCTCCCAACCAAAATGACCCCAATTCCATGCCCAGATGATGCCCAAAAGAAATTCTAGAATTCCAGTCTGGCCTCAAGGAAATTCACCTTCTGATCCCAAAGTGGTGATTGGAATTTCCCTGGACATGCAAGAAAGGGCCACAAGAGCCAAGCACCAATGCAATCCCTTCTGCCCACCCACTCACAATCTGCCTAAGTTGACAGAATCAGCCTCTCCATCAGATGGCTATCCAACCTCTGCTTAAGAACTTCCAAAGGAGAAACCACCACCTCTTGAGGAAGTCTGTTCCACAGTGGAACTGCTCTGACTGTCAGGAACTTCTTCCGAATGTTTAGCTGAAAATGCTTCTGAATTAATTTCAGCCCATTGGTTCTGGTCCAACCCTCTGGGGCAACAGAAAACAACTCTTACTCCATCCTCTATATGACAGCTCTTCAAATGCTTGAAGATGGTGATCATATCAACTCTTAGTTGTCTTATCTCCACGCTTCTCTCTCCCTCCACTTTTCCTCATACATCTTGGTCTCCCTCTCACCATTTTCTTTGCTGTCCTCTGGACATGCTCCAGTTGTCTACATCCTTCTTGAGTTGTGGTGCCCCAAACTGAACACAGTACTCCACATGAGGTTTAAACAGTTTCAGATTCCATCATGGAAAGATTTTCATTTAAAATTACCAGCAAAGATTTAGCTACTTTTACAATTATTGCTGAGTCCCTCACGCCTAGTATAATTTTAATCCAAAGTTTTTCATCAACACAGAAAGATTTCAGTTTCTTCAAATAATTAGCTAAAGAGCGACGATATAGAACAGACTTAGGAAATTCCTAGATTATGTGGTATAACGTGTCTGGGACCATTTCCGCACAAGGAATTTGCCCCTGCACAGCCTCTCATTGCTCACGCGTTTTAGTGCTGCTTTACACTAGACTCCACTAAGGTCCCTCCCCACCCAAATCCCACCCACTCCTGGCTCCATCCACAAAGTCGCCGGATATTTCCCAACCCAGAACTGGCAACCCTTGAAGGGCAGAGTTTGGGGAGGGGAAGGACTTCAACAGGGTGCAAAGCCATATAGATTATCTGCCAAAACAGCCATTTGCTTCAGAGGGCCTGCGACCTGGCTTTCAGGAGATCAATTAAAATTCTGGGAGATCTCCAGGCTCCACCCGGAGGTTGCCAACCACCCCAAGGACTATCGAATCCATTTCCATTAGTTACCCCTTAATGTGAGCGTTCTCAGGGCCGCTGAAGGGTTGGTGTGAGACGGGCTCTTTCGCATCCTTTCTTGGGACCGAGCCGGCAGTGAGTTGTTTAATGGATTGCCAACTCCAGGTTAACCCTGCCAGGGAGAGCCCCAGTGAGCCTGATCTTGTCAGATGGAAGCAGGGTCAGTCCTGGCTAGACTTTGGATGGGAGACCTCCAAGGAATGCAGCCTCATGACACAGAGGCGGGTCATAGCAAACCTCCTCTGTACATCTCTTGCCCTGAAAATCCTGCAGGGTTGTCCTAAATCACATTTGCTATTATTATGTATTTATTGTATAGCAAGTGTCGTAAGAGGCCAGGAGTTGCATTGCCTGCCTCTCGTGTTCCTGGGAGTAACTCCCACCCAAATCCTCGGATGTCTCCCATCTGAATCCTAGCCAGAGTCATCCCTGTTCAGATCGAAAGAGACAGGGCTGGCCTGGACTACGCAAGTCAGAGGGGACTTGGTGCACTTTCTTCTACCACCAACCCCAGGTTGGGAACTGTCCAGAGCAGGGGTAGTCAAACTGCGGCCCTCCAGATGTCCATGGACTACAATTCCCAGGAGCCCCCTGCCAGCATTCGCAGGGGGCTCCTGGGAATTGTAGTCCATGGACATCTGGAGGGCCGCAGTTTGACTACCCCTGGTCCAGAGCTTTGGGCATGGAGCCTTCAGAGAGCAGAGTTTGTGTAGACAAGGGACCTGTCGATGGGGAATGATGGGGGAAAGCAGCCATTTCCTCCAGGGAAACTGATCTCTGGATTGTGGAGATCACTTATGATCCTGGGAGCTCCCCAGGTCCCAACTGGAGGCTGGAAACCTTACTTTCTCCAAGATTAATCCTGTACACTTCCCCATGAGAGGAAGCGAGATTTCAGGCAGGCCGCTGGTTGCAGGGGTGTCTCGAGGTCGGTGCTTGGGGGAGAGAGAGAGCCTAGACTGCCCTGTGACTCTGACAAAAATATCCCAGCAAGGGGCTCTTCGGTACAGAGAAGTGGTTGGGAAGCTGCTGATTCAGCTTGTCTGAGGTTCTGCACAGACACCCTTGTCTAGTCCAGCCCAAGCAGCAAAGAGAAGGCACAGATTCTTGCACAAAAAAAAACATGTGCCTCTGGGTCACATTTTCTCGATCTGCCTGAGATTGCATGACTCAAGGCCTTGCCTAGCTGCTCTGACTGTTAAGGAGAACCATACTACCAAATCACTGCAAGCTTGGTGTAGTGGCTAAGAGCGGTTGCCTTCAATTTGGAGAACCCCCACTCCTCCTCATGCAGCCAGCTGGGTCTAGTCACAGTTCTCTCATGGCTCTTCATGTAGAGCAGTTCTCCCAGAGCTCTCTCAGTCCCACCTACCTCCCAGAGTGCCTGTTGTGGGGAGAGGAAAGGAAGGCGATTCAGCCACTTTGAGACTCCTTCATGTAGAGAAAAGCAGGGTACAAAAATATTTTCTTCTTCTGTATGGTGGGTTTCTGGTAGCCCTGGTAACCTCAAGATGGTGGCTGGAGATCTCCCAGAATTCCATGTGATCCTTAGACTACAGAGATCAGTTCCCTTGGAGAAAATGGCTGCCTTGGGGGACTCTAGGGCAGGCCTGGCCAAACTGTGTCCATGGACTAATATCCCCATGAGCCCCTGCCAACATTGGCAGGGGCTCATGGGAATCATAGTCCATGGGCATCTGGAGAGCCACAGCTTGGCCACCTCTGCTCTATTGTACCACACTACAATCGCTCCCCTCCTGAAACCCTGCCCTCCCCAGGCCCCACCCTCCAAATCTCCAGGAACTTTCCAAGTATGGGTTGGCAAACAGAGCTACTGTAGGGTGTCCAACTTCAGATGTGGAAATTTGTGGAGATTTCAAGGCCAGTTGCCATCTGGAGAGAGGAGAGACATCTCCAAGAATAATGCTGTGTTCAGTTTCTCCAGGGGAACTGATATCCATCACTGGCCTCCTTCAAGCAGCGGCTGGACAGCTACTTATCCTGAGCTGCGGGTGGGACTAGATGGCCTGCATGGCCCCTTCTCCTCTAGGATTCTGTGAGTCTAGTGGAATGGGCTGCCTCAGGAGGGGGGAGGGACTCCTTTTAATAAGTACAGATCCTTATTCTGAATGCTTCAGGCTGATCCTGCCTTGAGCAGGGGGTGGGATTAGATGCCCTGGATGGACCCTTCCCACTCTAGGATTATATTCTATGATCTGGGCCTCAGTTGTCATTCTGGGTGATCTCCAGGCTCTTCCTTTTTTGGAAGCCTGGCAGACACACCCCACCCCCACCCCCGGAGAAGTGCCCTTTCTTGCCTGGGCCCATTCCACACACATAGGTTAATGCACTTTCAATGTGCTTTCGCAGCTGGATTTTCCTGTGCAGAACAGGAAAATCTACTTCTAAAGTGCATTGAAAGTGCATTATCTATTGTGTGCAGACTAGGCCCTGGTTCAGAGTAAGCCCCTTCAGGCCAAGTTAGGCCACTGTTTCAAAGGCCACGGGCTTCAGGCCATGGTCCATGTTTGGAGGCAACCCTTCAGCTCCTGTCCTGGGCTGCCCCTGAGGCTTTCCCTCAGGCCTCAAGAAAGAAACGGGAGCCACTGACAGGGCTGGCTGCCGGCCACCGTTATGACTCTCTTCCTGGCAGCTTGTTTGTTCAGGAGCTCTTTGTGGTTCTTCCACCACAAGCGGTCAAGCATGGTTCTTTCGCCTCCTCACATCCTGTGGTGTGTCCAGAAAATGCCCACAGAGCCCCCCCATCCCCCCCACAGCATTTCTAGGCTGAGGGGGACACCTCTAGCTGGCACTCAGCACCTTGGGTGTCATCTATGACCAGGCCTATCATTAAGGCCTGCGAGGTTTACACCCGGAAGGAAGTAAACAAATCTGCCCCGGAAAAAAACACACTGAGCCATTCACCCGGACACCTCGCTCAGACCTGTGCTCACACCCACTTGCCATTTTGAGAACCGCTAACTGGCATTTATTCCCAGGAAGGGCGGTCATTTTATTTCTGTGACAGAGCTCTTTGTCTCTTTAATAGCCCCGTGATACGACAGGTAGATATTCAAACAAGTGATTATTAATCCCTCCCCCCACCCCCAGCCTGGCATTGAAAACATCTTTCTGAATTGCTGGCTGGACATGGAACTGTCAGCCCCCCGGAAGATTTATTTGAGCGGATCTATCCCGCCTTTCTCCTTGGCTCAAGGTGGCTTTTCCTTTCCAGGAAAAGAGGCCTGCTCTCTTCTGGGAGGCCCCCCCAATGCAGAATATTCTTCCCCATCTTGTGTCCAGTCAGATCCACAAGACTTTCCTGCCCTCCTGAGACTTATTGCTGCCAGTTGGGACTTTAGAACAATGTTTGAGTTCCGTGGCACCTTTAAGCCTAACAAAAGCTTCATACTGGCTGTAAACGTTTGGGAACCGTGTTCTGTCTGCAGCCCTACCGAGGACTGAGGATTGTAATTCGGTGCCCCTTGATCAGTTTTGCTTTGAACCGACTGGATGTGACCACTCACTGGCCAGTTGCAGTCACCAAATTACAATCCTGCCTCAGTATCCAAGTTGGAAGTTTTCTGGGATTTAGTAGTTCAGTTTTAATTCTCTAGGGGTAGTCAAACTGTGGCCCTCCAGATGTCCATGAACTACAATTCCCAGAAGCCCCTGCCAGCATTTGCTGGCAGGGGCTTCTGGGAATTGTAGTTCATGGACATCTGGAGGGCCGCAGTTTGACTACCCCAAACATCTCCTTTCTGAGGCATAAGCTACCGTCATAGCTACAGGAACGATTGGGGAAAGCTGGCCACCTTATAATGCTTTATTCAGAGGGATGCTCCTGGCTTTCCTCGGCTACTCTGCCCAATGTGCACAGATTACACTTTCGCCACTAATTAGGACTGCCACGCCCCCCACCCGGCCACAGCAGGGGAAAAGGGGGGGTGGACTTCTAGATCCTGGTTGGGACATTTGGGGGAGGACAGGGACCTCAGTGGGTGCAGTGCCATAAAGTCTCCCTCCCCCCAAGCATCCATCGTCTTCAAGGGAAGGAATTTCCATAGCCTGGAAATGAGTTGTGATTGGGGAGACGGCCAGGCCCCACCGCAAGGCTGGCATCCCTCCTCCCAATGTGCCTCCATGGTGGGAATTCCCAAGTCCCTAGACTTTTTTAAGGCAGAGGAGCCGGGCTGCCTTTTCACCCGGGGTTGCAATCCAGGGACTGGCTGGCTTGTTAAACCTCTTTCCTGCTGTTCCATGCCTTGGAAAACATTCATGCAGGACGGGATCCTGGGAACTTCCCTCCCCCAGAGAAGCGCCCTCCGGATGGCTTCCAGTGCTCTGCGTGCCTCCCATGCCAAGTGCTGACCCAAAGTAACCCTGCCGCCACTGAGACCAGAGGTCAGGCTCTCAGCCACATGCAGAAAAGAGCGTTTCCGTTTTGTTTCTCTCCCTGCCCCCATCAGATAAGCTTTGCCATCTCAGCTCTGGAAGCCGCCCCTGGCTAGGATTAGAACTCCCCCCCCCCACTAAAGAAGAAGAGCTGGGGTGGGGGTATTCGCTCCTTTTCATTGCCTGAAGGAGTCCCGAAGCAGCCTACAAAGACCTTCCCTTTCCCCACAACAGACCCCCTGTGAGGGAGGTGGGGCTGAGAGAGCTCTGAGGGAACTGCTCTGTGAAAACATCGCTAAGAGATGTTTGAAGACAGTGGCAATCTTCAAGGAAAGGTTGGATACACACTTTTCTTGGCTGCTTTAGGCTGCTTTGGGCTGATCCTGCGTTGAGCAGGGGGTTGGACAAGATGGCCTGTGTGGCCCCTTCCAACTCTATGATTCTATGATTCTATGATGAGAATGCAGGAAGATGTTTGACTGCCACAGGTTTGGGGGAAGCCAGTATGCGTCCTATTAAACTTTGTTGTTCCCAGGTTGCTTTAGGATGCCAGCTTATTCCTAAGGTTGCCATCCTCCAGGTGGTGCCTGGAACTCTCCCAGGATTACACCTGATCTCCAGGCAACAGAGATGGTCTCACCAAGAAGATGGCCTCTTCGGAAGGTGGTGTCTCCACTGAAGCCCCTCCCCTCCTCAAACCCCACCCCAAATGCTGGCAGGGGCTTCTGGGAATTGTAGTCCATGGACAACTGGAGGGCCGCAGTTTGACTACCCCTGCTCTTTGGCATCGTGCCCTGTCCTCCCTAGGCTCCCTCCCCAAGTCTCCAGAGGCATCCCAGATTGAATCTGGCAACCTTACTCCTCCCATCCCTTGCCAGTGGCTGGGGTGGTGGTGGGGGGAGTAGGGGCTGCCAACCGGCCATTTGCGAGCTGTGACTTTTGAAGTTTTCTTGGATTTAGTAGTTCAGCTTTAGGTCACACCAAAGAGCTGAAAGGAATCGAACCCACACTCCGAAACATTGAAACAGACTGAATCATCACATTAGCTGCTGTTCTTTGGGTTAAAAAGACCAGGAGGCAGGTGTCTCGCCTGAGACCCTGAAGAGCTGCTGACAGACGGAGAAGATAATGCTATGACGATAGATCAGTATTCTGATGGGCAGCTCCATGCCTTCATTTGTAAGGGAGGGGCCAAGTGGCTGTCTTGCAGAAAAGCGCCCCTGGCTTGATCCCTGGCATCTCCAGTTAAAAGTCTTCTTGGCCTCTAAGGTGCTAATGGATTAGAAACCAGCATGCAGAAGATGTCATCTTCTAAAATGTTCCTTTCTGCCAACCAGCAGCATCCTATGAAGCTAAAGAACCCACAGCCAAGAGAATGAAACGTGGGCCCATTCCGCACAAGGACCAAGGTTGCCAATTGGTTTCACAAAGCAATAACGCTATTTTAAATAGTGGAATCTCGGTGTTCTGCATGCCTTCATTTGTAATGGAATCCAGTAGCGTTTCATTCGTTCCCCACAGGTTTCCGGTCTCGCAGGAATTGCTAGAAAGGAAGCGATTTTTTCTGTGCTTGTTCCCGCCCCTGGCCGTCAATCAAAAGAACAGCCAATGGGCGGTTGTTATCATGCTCCCGAAAAGCCCCTTTCCTTCTAAGCACAATTTAAAAAAACACACACACACGTTTCAACAGATATGCCTTGAATCTTCCTAACGTAGAGACACATCTAGCTGGCGTGTGAGCTGGCAAATTATCGTTACCACGCTCCCCTGAGTGGAAAAAAAATTACCCCCCACCCGCACGGGCATGAATTTTGGCCGAAATTAAAGGGAACTGGCGAACAGGGCTGTGTTGTACTTGAGGACTTAGGGGAGCTTTAAAGCACTTCTGTGGAGGGACTGAAGCCGGAGAAGCCTCGCTGGGTGAATGAAGCTTTGCTGGTTCGTTGCTTTCCCTGCTCGCTCCGAGAAAATAAAAATGGCGATCGCTTCGCCGGAAGTTCGGAGGAGAGAGCCAGGGGGAGGGACTTTGTTGCAACCGCTACATTGAGAACGCACAGGTCTTTTTCGCAAGTGTTGCAGGTTGTTGGCAGGAGTGTAACAATTTTCTGAGGGTGAATCCACTTTTCTGGATTCCCCGGAAACCGCTACAACGAAGCTATTTTCGCGCTAGTGTTGCAGGAGTGTTGCAGATTGCTCACGACGTCATGCGGAACGTAGTTTTAGTGGCGAAAACAAAATGCAAGACTAGTGCTATATTAAAGTCATGCGGAATGGACCGTGAACTTAACCCTAAATATAAGAACTTGGAGCAGGATTGGGCTTGGGGAAAACACTCTAGAGTTGAAGAAAAAGGCCTGTTCCATGTGTGGACTTTCTTCCAAGGTATTTTAGGAGGAGGGAAATTTGCTGTCCCCTCCCATGGGTGTGGGGCACCCTATATCACATACCCTATATCTCATACCCTGCTCATACCCTATAGCTCATACACTGCCAGCTTCACCCACTGTAAATTGAAGGCAGCATCTGGAGGACATTACGTAAAGTTTTTCAGCCTTCCAAAGCACCCGTTCATTTCCCTCCTGGAAACAGTCGGTCCCTGCCAGACAAGTGGTGTTACACAACCCTCAACCAACGAAATGTGTAAGGACCGTTCCTGGCAAGCACGCCCTGTGCCGCTTTTCGGAGCACACTGAAGATAACAAAAAACAGCTCAAGATTTCCCAGAGCAAGAAAGAGGCAAGCACGGCCATGAAGAAATGGGTCAGCACCACGGAATTCTGCGGGGGTGGCAAAAACAAGGAACACAACTAATCAAAACCGTATTTTGAAAATCTCTTTGGTCAACTTTAAAAAAAAATTGTGTAAGGGGAATTGGACTTGAACCGGGTGTGCTGGAAACTGTACAATTGGCAGGACACAGTTATCGTTCTGCCACCCCAGCGTGGGTAAGGCAAACAGGGTTCAAAAGTACTCTCCGCAAACCCAGAGCAGGAGAAGGTCTCAGGGTCCAAAATGCCAAGCCAGGCATGAGCTTTGAGCTTCCTGTTTATTTCACTCAGATCCTGACCTTTCCACGTTGGCTCTGATGTGCTGGCACAAACTATCCCTGCAATGCAGAGGGGTGGGTTGGAAAGGACATGGTGCAGTGGAAGAACCTCTGCCCAGCATACAAAAGGTCCCCGGTTCAATCCCTGGCATCTCCAGTTAAAAAGACCAGGAGGCAGGTGTCATGAAAGACCTTTGCCTGAGACCCTGAAGAGCTGCTGACAGGTGGAGAAGATAATGCTATGACAATAGATCAGTATTCTGATGGGCAGCTCCATGCCTTCATTTGTAAGGGAGGGGCCAAGCAGCTGTCTTGCAGAAAGCCCCCCCGGAAAGGTTGGGGACCACTGGGCTACAGCATAGAACAGAACAAAATCATGGCAGAAATACAGTGTTTCTGACACTTAAGGGGGATATAAAGAGACAAGTAGTCCCTCCTGTTAGTGGGGCCCAAGCTTCAGGTGGCCTTGAAGTTTAATTCCAAACCTTGAACCTGATCCGGGCCTCAACCGGCAACCCATGCAGCTGCCTCAGGAATATGGGCCCTCCAAGATGTATCTGTGAGGACCCTAGCAGCTGCATCCTGTGCCAGCTGCGGTTTCCGGGTCAAGGACAAGGGTAGGCCCTATAGAGCGAGTTACAGAACTCTAGTCTGGAAGTAAACAGGAGACCACCAGATGAATTTCAGAGCCGTTGGCATTTTTATTGGGCTATATTAATGTTTGTATTGGACTAAGGGAACAATTGAATGTGACAACTTACTGGCAATATCTATTCTTATGTACTCACTATTTCTGTCCTATGCTCATATACTATTAAATATCTATAATAATACTTTAAAAAAGTAATCCACTCTGCAAGTGACTGTTGCATCAATCTCCGTGGCCAAGCAGTCCGAGGACGGGTAGGGCACTAGTAGCCTCGCCTAGTGAAGATGGTAAAACGCTGCCTGGGCTACTCCCGTGACCTTCATCGATAGGGTTGGGAAATACCTGAGGATTTGGGGGCTGGAGCCTGAGAAGGACAAGGTTTGAGGAGGGGAAGGACTACTTCAGTGGGGCACAGTGCCACAGTCCACCTTCCAGTGTGTCCATTTCCTCTAGGGGAACTCCTCTCTGTCACCTGGAAACTAGTTGTAGTCCCAGGAGATCCCCAGGCACAATCTGGAGGTTGGCAATAGGGGTTGTGCGCTTCGGCCGCCGAAGGGGCCGTTCAAGCCCCAGGCGGCCAGCGGCGCTAGCCGCCTGGGGCTTGAACGGCCCCTTCGGCGGCCGAAGCGCACAACCCTAGTTGGCGACTCTAATGACATCCTTGCCTGTGTACTTCTGTTTGAGTCAAGACTTCATTGTTGTTTGTGGCTAAGACCGCCAGCTTCCATGTGGGTTGTACAAAAGCAGGAAACGCACTGTGTAGTAACCACACAACAAAGTAAGTGTTTATACATGTGGAAAATGTTTATCCAATGCTTTATAAGCACAAGCACAAACGTTGCAGTGCTCCCAAAGGGTGTAACTGCAGGAATGCCACTGGAAATGCCAACGGTAGGAATGCCACTGGAATGATCCAGTCCCAATGAGGACCTATCAAGCCCTGCGTTTTGCTTGTGGCTGCTTCTTCTGTGCTCAAATGATAACATGTCAAAATGAATATCTTCATGATTGAATTGCAGATGAGCAACTCCTAAACCATGTGGAGGACTGTGGGGGAGGTTGGGGTCCACTGAGGAATCAGCCACAAGTGAAGCACAGGCTTTACTGGTTCCTCATTTGGGCTTGGAATTTCCAGTGGCATTCCAGTGGCATTCCTACAGTGGCATTCCTACACTGGAATATTACAATGCTGTGTTTGCGCTTTTAAAGCACTGGATAAACTCTTCTCATACTGTATGGGATTTTTCTTAGTTGTGTTATTACTCCACAGTGGGTTTTCTTCCTTTGTACAACTGCAATCCCCTGGGTAGCCCATTTTGTAGTTTTGATTTTTATCCTCCAGGTGGGACCTGGAGATCTCCTGCTATTACAGGTGATCTCCAGAAGACAGAGAGGAGTTCCTTTGAAGAAAACAGCTGTCTTGGAGGGTGGCCTGTATTGTCCTCCCTGGACAGAAGAACGTCAATGAAAGTTCCTCCAATTGTCCAGCTATTGTTAAACTGCTCATGTTTTTTAAAATGTTATCGTATTGTATAGTATACAACTTGTGTTGTAAACTGCCCTGAGATGGCAGGTCTGATGGAGGGGTCTATAAATGTGTTGAAACAAATAAACAAACAATTAAATAATTAATTAATTATAGCCATTTAGGATTTCCAGTTCTGTGTTGGGAACTATCTGGAGGTTTTTTTTTGGGGGGGGGTGAAGGCTGAGAAGGGCCATGTTTAGGATTTAATGCCATAGATTCCCCCCTCCAAAGCTGCCATTTTATCCAAGCAAACTGATCTTGATTCTCTGGAAATAAATTTGTCATAGCAGTGGATCTCCAGCTGTAATCTGGAGGGTGGCAGCCCTGCCAAAGGTACCACTGAACTTTTGTTTTATTTTTCTGCAACAGACCAACACGGCTACCCCTCTGCACTCTCCCCCCCCCCCCATAAAAAGGAAGCGGAGCCCCTCCAGCACCCCTGCCTTCTCAGATCTGCTCTCCAGCATATTCCCAGCGGTGCTTCAAATCCATCAGACAACAAAACTGATTTTTGAAGATAATTAGGAACAAAAAGAACCTTCCCCTCTGAACTTAAAAGAAAAGGGCCTTTGATCTTTGGCGGTTACATCCGCTCGCAGATCTGAGTAAGGAGGAGACTACAGCATTGTTTTCGAGATTTTCCCTGACAGGAAATCTAAAAGAGGCAAACTGTTTGTTTGGAGTCACAATTCAGCTCAGTTGTGAAAGTCCGAGTCCAGACACAAAGCTCGTAAGAAAAGCCGAGATGTCTGGGAGAAGCAAACGGACATTCTACGGCAGATCCATCATCAAGATCTCGTGATGTCCTTTTCTCACATTACAAAGGGAGGCTCAAGAAAGGAATCTCTTGATGTTATGGGGGGTGGGATTCTGCCCCTTCCAAACTTCCTGCAAAAGAAATGCCTCCATCCTGACCTCTCTCTACCTCAGCCTTTCTCAACATTTCTTACCATTGAAAAACCCCTGAAATAATCTTCATGCTTTGAGAAACCCCAGAAATGGTGCAAATGTGCAGAACAGGGTTGGGAAGCGTAGCCCCTCCCCTTCCCACCCCCTCCAGACCCATAGAATCATAGAAACATAGAATAATAGAGGTGGAAGGGACCTCATGGGTCATCTAGTCCAACCCACTGCACTTTGGCCATCTTTGGCCATTGGGGGAAGGGGTAGGTGAGTTGACAGCACCATATATGGTCTTATCACCCAATACAGTTTTAACAAATTAAAAAAATATATATTTAAAATTAATTAACTCCCATCCATTCAGGAAACCCTCCCAGGGCCGTAACGAAACCACAGGGGTTCAGAAAATGGCTGGTCGAAGCTTGAGTTAGGCTTGTGCGCGGCGGAGTCCGAATCGGCTGTTCCAGGCCTGGAATGGCCAATTCGGACGCCGCCACGCACAACCCTAACAAGATCAGCCTGTCTATATGTATGGCTGAGGAAATTTGGTTTCCTTATCTCTGAAGAAGTGTGCTTGCACAAGAAAGCTGATGCCTTGAATCAAACTTGGTCGGGCTTAATGGTGCCGCTGGACTCAGATGTTCTGCTGCTTCCTATCCATGCGGCTGCCCACCTGAATCTACCGTGCTCTACCCATCAGCCCTGGTAGGGAATGCATCCAAGGGCTTACATTCTGCAGTTCCTATTCTTTTAGCTAAGTACGGGCCGGCCGGCCTGCCTGGGAAACGAATGTGAGGCAAGACGGCTGAGTCACCCCTGCGCTGAGAGGTGGTTCCTTGGTTCACGTTGCTGGGCTGTGCGGGTTTTCTGTAGGGCAAAGGGTGCTGCTTTGAAACCCTCCCCTGCCCCTCGTGGGAGACTTCCTGCAATCTGGGCTGTTTCCAATTTTAAGAAATTATTGTTATTGCCATCTGTATAAGGCGAAAACATCAGTTCATATTTGCAGATTGTTGGCATCGCATTAAACCACAAAATTTAAGCACAATTCATGATGGGTGGTTAGGGCACGGTTGACGCCCTGACCTGCATCCCTTCAAGGAAGTCCAATGTCACTACCTAAGTTTGTCTCTTGTCTTGAAAACCCTACAGCTACAACTTGACAGAACTGCTGTCCTCAGGCTCCAGTTCCAATTTCCCCAGGTATTTTGGAACTTGGAGCTGGCAATCCTCATCAAGTAGAATATACATCATTTTCATCCCCCCCCCCCCATTCTGGGGGTAATGGCAGTGGGTTGGTGGATTCATTTCTCTATGCAGGGGTGGGCAAACTGTGGCCTTCCAGATGTCCATGGACTACAGGGCTCATGGGAAATGTAGTCCATGGACATCTAGAGGGCCACAGTTTGCCCACTCCTGCTCTGTGGAAAACTGAGCATAGTTCGATGGTTCTGATCCGTATTGAGTACCCATTTGGCTGTGCTATATTTAGGACTGCCAACCTCCAGGTGGAGCCTAAGGGCCATTCCGCACCACGATATATGTAGCAAATTGGTTGCGGAACGAAAAAACGCCATTTTAAATAGTGGAATTCGTCGTTATGCATACCTGCCTTTGTAGTGGAATCCAGTTGTGTTTCTATCGTTTCCCACAGGTTTCCGGTCTCGGCAAAAATCGCTGGCCAGGAAGCGATATTGCCGAGCTTTGTCCCGCCCCTGGCTGTCAATCAAACGAGCAGCCAATGGGCGGTTGTTACCATGCTCCGAAAAAGCCCCTTTCCCTTTAAGGAAGGTTTAAAAAAACACACATACACGTTGCAACGAATCTGCGTTGATTCGTTGCAACGGAGAGACCCATTTAGCTAGCAGGTGGTGTTTGAGCTGAGATTTCATCATTGCCACGCTCCCCCTGAGTGAAAAAAAAATACCCCCCCCCCCCACAGGAGCTATTTTCGGCCAAAAATAGAGTGAAAAATAAAGGGAAAATAAACCAGCAAACGGGGCTGTGTGTTGCTTCGTGCTTGGTGACTTAAAACAGCTCTGTGGAAGGACTGCAGCTGGGGAAGCCTCGCTGGGTAAACGAAGGCTCGCCGGTGCGTTGATCTCCACTCGCTCCGAGAAAAAAAAATGGCGATCGCTTCGCCGGAAGATCAGAGGAGAGAGCCAGGGGGAGGGACTTTGCAGAAACCGCAACAATGGTAACGCACAGAACATTCCTGCTAGTGTTGCAGATTGGTTGCAAGTGTACTGCTTTCCAGAGGGTGAATCCACTTTTTGGGATTTCCCTGAAAGCGCTACAACGAAGCGCTTTTTGCGGATCGGTTTCAGGAGTGTGGCAGATTGTCAACGACGTTGTGCATAACAGCAAATCAGTAGCGATTTCAATTTGCAACCATTGTGCAATTTTGAACGAGTGCAGAATGGCCCTAGATATCTGGCATTAGAAGAGCTCTCCAACCAACAGACATCTGTTCCCCTGGAGAAAAGTGCAGCTTTGAAGGGAAGACAACGAATGCCTGTTGTGATATCTGACACATCTAACAGCCTGCTCTGCTGTGTGATGAAAGGAAGAGGAGGTCGATTTGGGGACCCCTAAAGTTGGTGGGGGTTGTTGGTTCTATATGTTCTAACATATGACCAGCTGTATTGACTCATTCAAACTAACTCTCTGTGGCCCAAACTCAGAGGTCATCAGAAAGTCCACCAGTGGGACCAGAACTCCAAGAGCCCTCCTACCGCAGCCCCCAAAGTACCAAGAAGACAGAGCATAAGGTGATAAGAAAAGACATACTGCATAAGGCCAATGGCCCATCTCATCCAAGACTCAATGCCATGCCTTGGTCAAAACCCAGGTAACAGCAGGGAGTCCACCAGTGGGGCCAGACTCCAGAAGCCCCCCCCCCCCTGTGGCCTCCAAGCACCAAGAATACAGACCATCAGTGCCCCAGACATAAGAACATGAGAGGAGCCATGTTGGATCAGACTAACGGCCCATCCCAGGGATCATCAGGGGCCCATCTGTGGGGCCAGAACTCCAGAAGCCCTCGACTGTGGCCTCCAAGTATCAAGAATGCAGAGCATCAATGCTCCAGACATAAACATTTACTTCTAACCGTAGAATTTTGCCCCCAAACTAGAGCATCACACACACACTCCGACAACTGTGATGTGTTGTTCATGTCAGCACATTGCATTAAAATGCAGCGTTCTTCCATTTTCCAGTAAGGGGGGGGGGCAAGGTGCTTCCGGAAAGCGGAGGACCCCCGCTGCCTTCTTTCCCCAGAGCTGGCTGCAGAATCCAGCAGCCCTGGCTGACGGCATGTCCTCCACATGAAACAACATCCCTCTCGGGGCGAGGGTCAGAGAGCCCCAGCAAGGATTCCAAATCACCTGCTTCGGCTGCCAAATTCTCTGCAGCTGCGACCCCCACAGGGCGTTTTTCTTAAAGTCTGTGCAGCTGAGACAGCAGAAAGGGTGGGAGCAAGAAGGGGGAGGGACCCCGGAGGCCAACGGAGCAAGTCCCTTGGTCCAAAGCAAAACAGTTGGAACGGAGGAGGCTGCAGGCCTTGTGCTTGCGGGAATTGACACAAGATGTCACAAGATGTCATAGTCCCATTGTATATGGCACTGGTCAGACCACACCTGGAGGACTGTGTGCAGTTCTGGAGGCCTCACTTAGAATCATAGAATCATAGAGTTGGAAGGGGCCATACAGGCCATCTAGTCCAAAGCCCTGCTCAACATGGGATCAGCCAAAAGCATCCTAAAGCATCCAAGAAAAGTGTGTATCCAACCTTTGCTTGAAGACTGCCAGTGAGGGGGAGCTCACCACCTCCTTAGGCAGCCTATTCCACTGCTGAACTACTCTGACTGTGAAAATTTTTTCCTGATATCTAGCCTATATCGTTGTACTTGAAGTTTAAACCTATTACTGTGTGTCCTCTCCTCTGCAGCCAACGGAAACAGCATCCTGCCCTCCTCCGAATGACAACCTTTCAAATACTTAAAGAGGGCTATCATGTCCCCTCTCAACCTCCTTTTCTCCAGGCTGAACATTCCCAAGTCCCTCAACCTATCTTCATAGGGCTTGGTCCCTTGGCCCCAGACCATCCTCGTCACTCTCCTCTGTACCCTTTCAATTTTATCGACGTCCTTCTTGAAGTGAGGCCTCCAGAACTGCACACAGTACTCCAGATGTGGTCTGAGCAGTGCCGTATACAATGGGATTATGACATCTTGTGATTTTGATGTGATGCCCCTGTTGATACAGCCCAAAATGGCATTTGCCTTTTTTACCGCTGCATCACACTGCCTGCTCATGTTTAGTTTACAATCCACAAGTACCCCAAGGTCTCGTTCACACACAGTGTTACCTAGAAGCGTATCCCCCATCCAGTAGGCATGCTTTTCATTTTTCTGACCCAGATGTAGAACTTTACACTTATCTTTATTAAATTGCATCTTGTTCTCATTTGCCCATTTTTCCATTGTGTTCAGATCTCGTTGAACTCTGTCTCTATCTTCCGGAGTATTTGCCAGTCCTCCCAATTTGGTGTCATCTGCAAACTAGATGAGTAGTCCCTCCACCCCCTCATCTAGATAATTAATAAATATGTTCAAAAGTACCGGACCGAGCACCGAGCCCTGAAGTACCCCGCTACTCACCTCCCTCCAGTCTGATGAAACACCAAGAAGGACGTAGATAAAATTGAACTTTTGACCATGTAGGAGCCCCTGAAATAATTTTCCAGTGGGCCCCGGAAGTGATATCAGCTGGCTACACGTCCACCACAACACCAGTAGTGGCTTCACTGCCTGCACCCTTAGCCCTCCTTTTGCTGGTATGATGGCTACGTCATTAACAAAGCACCAAGTCAAAACAGGTTCCTGCTGATTTACTACTTCTATGGCAGCTCCTCCTCATGTAGCCAGGAAAGGAGCTGAGAAGACGGCCCGGACCCCCCATACCATGCCCCTTCAGAGCTCCTGCGGACCCCCAGGGGTCGAGAGACGCCTGGTTGGAAATTCCTGCTATAGAGATTGGATTTGTAGTCCACCGCTCCTGGCCCAGCCAGCTCACAGCAGCTAACAACATAAAACAATACAATAATAAAAACATAACAATCAGGAATAAAATAATCCTCAAATCCCCCCTCCACCATTGTTTCCAGGCAGTGATGCTACCCAGAGCATTTTAGAGGAAGGGCGCAGGATCTTCCTTCCAGCCTGGCCTCAACCAAGTACCTGGTGGAGGAGCTCTGTCTTCAGGCTCTGCAGAACCGTGTCAGCTCCGTCGGGGCCCTAAGCACTTCCGGGAGCTCATTCTACCTGGTAGGGGCCAGGAGCAAAAAGGCCCTGGCCCTGGTTAAGGCCAGGTGAGCTTCCCGTAGTCCAGGGACCACCAGCCTATTAGAATGCAGAGCAAAGAGCCTCATCTTACTAGACAATATAACATTCCAGTAATCAAATGGTTTCCAGCTCCAGATTGGGAAATCTCTGGGGAACATGGTGAGGGGTTTGGAGACCAAGACATATGAAGAAAGGTTGGGGGAGCTTTGTCTGTTTAGCTTGGAGAGGAGATGACTGAGAGGGGATCTGATAGGCATCTTCAAGTATTTAAAAGACTGCCATACAGAGGATGGAGCAGAGTTGTTCTCTCTTGCCCCAGAGGGATGGACCAGAACCAATGGGATGAAATTAATTCAAAAGAAATTCCATCTAAACATCCGGAAGAAGTTCCTGACAGTTAGAGCGGTTTCTCAGTGGAACAGGCTTCCTCGGGAGGTGGTGGGTTCTCCATCTCTGGAAATTTTTAAACAAAGGCTGGATAGCCATCTGACGGAGAGGCTGATTCTGTGAAGGGTCAAGGGGGTGGCATGTTACAGTAGATGAGCGATAGGGATGTGAGTGTCCTGCATAGTGCAGGGGGTTGGACTAGATGACCCATGAGGTCCCTTCCAACTCTATGATTCTATGGGGGCAGAACGGATTTGGGGAGGGGAGGAACCTCAGTGGGGCATCATGCCTTAGAGCCCACCCTCCAGAGCAGCCATTTCTCTTCAGGGAAATCAATCTCAGTCATCTGGAGGTCAGCCATAATAGCACATGTTCTCCAGGTACCCCCTGGAGGTTGGCAAGGCAACAATGGAGCAGTCCTTCCCTCCCATCCGTGCTACCTAGTCCAGCCCCACAATCTTCTTCCTACAACTGCAGATACTGCGGATCCCAACTTATCAAAGAGAGATAAACTGTTTACTTTGGGGAAGGGGAGGGAGAAAGAAACAGAGAGGAAGGTTTCTGGTAAACAAACATGCAAAACTGGTGACTCATCAGATGGTTTGGTCTTTATCAGCGCAACAGTGCGAGAGTCATTCTCTGATTCCAGGAGATGCCTCATTCCAAGGAGGGGCCAGAGCTAAAACCAAAACACACACAGGCACAAACAAAAAACCCATCCTGTTCTTAGAAGAGCTAGTCGCCAATTGCTAACTCGTGATGACTGGCTCACACTAGCCTGATCTTGTCAGAGTTCAGAAACGAAGTAGGGCCGCCTAGAGATGTCAGCCTGGAGGTGGGACATTGTGATCCCCTGGAATTACTAGGGATATGTGCTTTGGCTCAGTTCAGCTGTCTTGGCGATCACTGAAGCCCGAGGCGCCACTTAGGAGGCCAGCGCCATGGCGCTGGCCTCCTACGTGACGCCTCGGGCTTCAGTGATCGCGAGGCGGCCGAACCGAGCTGAAGCGCACATCCCTAACAGCTCATCTCCAGCATACAGAGCTCAGTTCCTCTGGAGAAAATTGATGCTTTGGAGGGGGGAACTAGATCATTGTACCCAACTGAGTTGGCTGTCCTCCTCAGGCTCCACCCGCAAAACCACCAGGTATTTCTCAACCTGGAGCTGGGAACCCTAGCAGTAAAGGTGGGAGGGAATGTTGAAAGGCAATGCCTTAGAGAATTATTATAAAGGATTTGTAGAAGACAATGGGGTGCGTGACGATGGACTCTGGAATCAGTTTATTGTGTTATGGAAAGAACGACAGCAGATAGGAACATGGATTGTCAGGAACCACCCAGTTTCTGATAGCTGGATACCATAAACATGATGCCATCCGGGAGAAGACGTATGGCTACACAGCATCTGAACATCAGATTCATACGTAAATCAACCTGTTTTGAGATGACAGGAATAAAATTCTAGTTCAGTTTTACCATTTCTGCACCAGGAATTTGGTCTAACTCACAGAACGTCCGGGATCGGGCCAAATTCTTGGTTCCTGATGACATTGGCGCCGGTCTGCATTCCCTTTTTTAATACAGGTTTCATTGGGGCACATGTCAGGCCTGGGAAATCCGGAAAGGGAAAATCAGGCCATCCTGATCCGGTTTCTCCCCACCCTGCCCGCAATCCCGTGTTCTTAAAAACACAATGAAATGCTCGAGGCAGCTCTGCTGCACTGAGCCACCTGGGGCATTTCTTTTTATTTTTAAGAACACGGGATTGCATTGTGGCGCAAGCACAAGTCCTTAAAAGCAGTGGTCCCCAACCTTTCCGAGGCTGGGGACCGGCAGGGCATTGGGCCGCGCCTGCGCGGGCCGCACCCGCACATCGGGCCGCGCCCGCATGGGCCGCGCCCGCATGGGCCGCGCCCGCATGGGCCGCGCCCGCATGGGCCGCGCATGCGTGATGCGTGGCCCGGCCCTGATTCCCTCTCCCCGCTCTCCCGCAGTAAGAAGCTTCCCGGGCCGCAAGCTTGCAGAATAATCTGAGGCCAAGAGAAAACAGAAGGGAAAGGAAAGGCTTTAAATAAATGATTTGCTCATTTCAGACAATTTATCTGCAAAGAGCTATTTACTAACTTCCAAAGGATCAAGTCATTCTCAGAAGATTGAGGATATGCTTTTTTTTCACCTACAGATGGAGTAACTATTTGACTGACAATGAGCTTTGTATCAACCACTGCTTGGTGGAAAGAGAAATCAAGTTGCAGCCAATTTAGGGCGACCCAACCCGTAGTAGGGTTTTCTGTCGGCAGAGTTTAAATATGTAAAGCGGTGTCCAGCACCAAGCTGCTTAAAAGAATAAACAGTTTTATCTAGAAGAGAAACAACTTTGTATACAAAGAAAGGAGAAAGACCTAACTGACTGTCTAACCATTGTTTGGCATTCATTCAGTGTATTCGTTCTGTCCTGCAGGCAAGCAGGGAGGAAATGTGCTCCAAAGGAACAGGACATTTCCAAATGAGCCAATCAGGATGCTGGAGGAGATTATCTGAAAAACATCAAGAAGTTCCTGATCTAACTATGCTAAATACACAACCCCTCCAATGTCCCCTGCAGGACACTCTTCATGTCCCTTTGAATCATGTGCACATTACAGATCTGGCATATTCCAAAATTTTCAAGACAGGAGAAAAGCAGAGGTAGTTTGCTATTGCCTGTTTCTGCGTATCTTCTCTGGACTTCCTTGATGCTCTCCCATCCTAATCCTAAACAAGGTCAACCCTGTTTAGTTTCTAAGATCTGCTGAGATCGAGCTTGGCCGGGCCATCTGGCATTCCCTTCCCTGCTTCTGTGTAACAATCCTGCTCTCGTTGGGGTCTCCTGTCCCGGGACTAACTAGGGCCAGCCCTGCTTGGCTTCCTAACCTCGGCTATCCAGGTCAGAGCACTAAGAGCACCCTAACAAGCAATTGTGAATGTTGCATAAATTCTCAGGTTTAACACAATTGCAACAATTTGCAAGTATTACCTGTTGTTGTTTGTCTCATGTAGACATCAATAACAATGATTCCTTAAAGTGAAAAACAACTGAGATTGCAGAAACCCCCCACGAGGGGCAGGGGAGGGGTTTCAATGGAGCACCCTTTGTCCCACTGAAAATCCGCACACCCCAGCAACACGGACCGAGGAGCCACCTCTCGACTCAGCCCTTTTGCCACACAGGATGTTTCAGCAGAGAGGTCTGGGCTGAGGACACGGTGGGGCATTCAGAAGCAGAACTGGAAAGGGCTTATTTTTTTTAAAACCCAAACAAACACACCCGGGGTGCTCGGATCTAGGCCAAGGATCAGTCGGACCCGCAGTGACTTCTGTGGTGAAGCAACCCTGAACTTCCTCTCTTCTGCCAGACTTCTTCCCCAAAACTTTACCACAAGAATGATGTCAACGTCTTTCTTAAAAAGTTGTTTGTTTCACCCGCTGGTCTGACTGTGCAGAGGTTGTGAGCAGGGATGCCAGCTCTGGGCCAGAAGATTTCTGGAGATTTTGGGGGGTGAAGCCTGGGGAAGGAGGGGTCTGGAGAAGGGAAGGAGCTCACAGGGTGTAACATTATAGAGTCCACCCCCTGAAGCAGCCATCTTTGCCAGGGGAACAGATCTTTGTTGGCTGGAGGTCAGCTGTCATTCCAGGAGATTGGCAACCCTAGTTGGAAGGTCCCTGCCTAATCAATGCCAGGGCTTGTTCTAGGTGAATGTAACCAGGACCCCAGGCAACAGCAAAAAACACCCTGTGATTTTATCAAGACATAAGCGTCTTCCACCTCACAGAGATCTCACACCAAAGACACACAAACGCAAAAAGCTGCCTTATGGGAAATCAGACAAGTGGTCTATAAAAGTTGGGGGGGGGCTTAGCTAAAGCAGGAGGGAGGCCCAGGGGATATTTCTGGCATGTACTGGAAGTGACATCATCACCCTGAGCCGTTGTGGTGCCACTCTAGCACTGGAACAAAAACTCTATGGCAAACGTGGTTTTGCCCAAACGGTTTTAATAACTTAACCTTTACTGTTTTATTGTTATCCTTATCCATTGTTGTCCCTCTATATATTTATGAAACAGCCTAGGGGGAGGGACGTGTCCGGCTGTCCAAGTTGGAATAGGGCCAATCAGGGTGCAGCCAGCTTTGCCCTGATTGGCCCTGCCCCTGCAGCTCCCACCCTCCATCCCTCAACTCTAGCCTCTTTGCTCTCAGACGCCTCAGTGCCTGAAGCCAGCAGCAGGTATGGAGAGACGGCCCTGGGTGAAGGGTCGTGGTGGACGGCCTCCTAACGAGGGCCTTTTGACCTGCTAGGCTGGGCCTGCTGATAAGGGCCTCCTGGCCTGCTGACTGCCTGCTAAGGAGCTCTGTCCCAGGCCTCCTAATGAGCTGCCCAGCTCCCGCCTGCCCCACTTGATCTGGCTGCGAGCTGCCGCCCAAGGCCACCTTAAGCTGCCTGGCCGGGGGCCAGGGGAAGGGACCCTTTCAAGACCCATTCTTAGGAACGGGCTTTGAAGCTAGCTGTATATATATAATGTTGTTCACCGCTGCGGAATGCCTAGTCTGAGAGGGACACTATATAAACCAAATGAATTAATGAATTAAAAGATGGCATCACTTCCTGCAGACACTGGAAGTGACATCATCACATCATTGGCGATGTTGCCTTGATCTTCCTCTTTCGCCTGGTAAGCTCCTACGCTGGCCAGCTGATGGGGGGGGCAAGGTTTGCTGTGGGGATCTCCCCCTTCATCACCGGTGGGCGCAGGGGGCCCAGTCTAGGGTTGGATGCTTTGGCCGCCAAAGCGGCCATTCCCGCCTGAAGCAGCCACGCTGTGGCGTTGGCTGCTTCGGGCAGGAACGGCCACTTCGGTGACCAAAGCACCCAACAAGTTGCACTGGTAGACACCTTCCCTTCCATTTGACCGTGCTCTTTCCCAGAACCAAGGCTGGGAAAGATCACAGCAGAGGAGGGGGAAACCACAGGAGCAGGATAGCTCATGCAGAGGCTCCTCTAAACACTGCTGCCCATCAGGAAGCCATGCAAAACATCCTGGAGGAAACAGGCAGAGTAATGGGATTGGGATCCAGGCCACGGTTATCCTTGGAAAGCCCGTCACCACCCACCTATTGGGACGATACCCACAATTAGCCATGCATGGAAGGTGCCAAACAACACCCACCTGTGCCAGGAAGGAAATGCCTGGTGGCGGTGTCATGTGACCCGCTCTGGTCTAGGAGAGTGCCAAGTCGAAGTGTCTGCCCAGCCACACCTCACTCCATTCCTTGGCCTGTGCTTGCCCTGGGTAATCTGACGAGTTTGGTGGCGCTGAGAGATCCACGAGATGGATGCAGCCCAAAATGGCATCTGTGGTTGTAGTAGGGGTGCCAGCCTCCAGGTGGGCCCTGGGGCTCCCTGGAATTACAGCTCATCTCATCTCCCTGGAGAGAATGGGAGCTCTGGAGGGGGGAGTCTACAGGAAGATACGCTGAGGAGGTGCCTCCCCTCCCCAAACCCCTTTCTTCCTCGGGTCCGCCCCCCAGCGCCAAATCTCCAGGTATTCCCTAACCCAGAGTTGCCCCCTAGGGATGCCAGCCTCCAGGTGGGCCCTGGGGATCCCCTGGAATTACAGGCCATCTCCAAGTTACAGATATCAATCATCTCCAAGTGATAGGTTCACCCCCAAAGTCTCCAGGAGTTTCCCAACTTGGATTGGGCGGCTCCCCTCCTCTGGGCCTGAGGATGCTTTTGAGTTTCTCCTTGGTGTGGATTTGATGCCAAAGACAGAAAGGCACCCAAATCTTCTCCTTCCCACATTGCCTCGAATGGGATCTTTGGCCAGCCTCAGCTGACCCCAAGCACTCTCACACAGTTTTCTGAACAAGCGGTGTTCTTTCTGGCTGGCCTCCCATCCCAACTCCGAATCAGGGCTGACTCTGCTCAGATTCCAAGGTCTGACACAGATTAGGATACAAACAGCAAAAGACATTTTTTTAAAGTGACAGTTTTTAATTTCTCATCTCTTGTTTGGCCGTCCATTTTGTTTCTTTGTAAGCACTGATTATGACCTTATTTCCGCTCTTTATCTGCCACCCCCACATTTCCCCCCTTCAAAGGAACACATTTTCTAGTGTGCTTTTAGACTAATAGAATCAGCATCGTCTAAACACAAATCAAGCCTAAGAACAGATCTGGGCCGGGTATCCTAGGGATTAAAAACGTAAAACACGCCTATTGAAGAGAAACAAACCGACCAAAGTAGCAGCAGGGAAACAGAAACTGCTGACGGCCCACCTTAAATGAATATAAAATAGAGAACATTTGCTCATCCCTTAAAAAAAAAAAAGGGAATATATGCACGCAAAACAACTGTAGGAATTGAGCAACAGGAGGCATGAATTTTAACAAAATACTAAAAGGCAAAAGGAAAAAAAACCAAAGGGGGGGGGGTCATTCCACACTTATCAGGGCTTCAGTGCCCTCTAGTGGTATGCCAGCCTAATTTAGGAATTTTATTCCTAAAAATAGGTGACGTTGAACAAGTAACCGGTTCGTTAGAAAGGAACTTCAAGAAGAGAATAGAAAGGGAAGCTGCTGAGTTCCAGGTTGTTAGAACACTCAAAACAATGGAACCCCCAAGGCCCAAGAGGGAGACCCGTTTCTTAACTCAAACCTGAATCCTTAACAATTCCCAGCAAGGCCAATGTCCTCTGTCTTTTAATTTCATCTCTGATTTGGAGTAACCGATTTGAACAAGTAGATCAGTGGTTCTCAACCTTCCTAATGCCGCGACCCTTTAATACAGTTCCTCCTGTTGTGGTGACCCCCAGCCATAAAATTATGCAAGGGTTCTTTCACAGAAAGTAAACCAAAACTGACCAGTGGCGTGAAGATCCTTTGTGCATCCATTTTGTTTTCTGGGGTTTCTCAGTTCAGTTCTGCCTTTTGTCTCACCGAGCTGCGCTGCCACCTGGAGCGCCTGGCGGGAGACTGTGCTGCACTGGAGGCACTGCTGGAGCGGCTGAGGGCCGAGTGCGGGCACCTGCAGGAGAAGCAGCAACAGTGGCAATGCCCCCCCCTCGTGCCAAGCTGCTCGCCGTGCCACGTCCCCTGTGAAAGGGTCATTTGACCCCCAAAGGGATCCCAACCCTCAGGTTGAGAACTACCTATCATATTCTGTACCTGTAGAAATGAATAGTGGCGATGTTATATTAAGGTCGGTTAAGTGTGGATCTGGATAGATTTTTGTGTATAATTCAAGTGTTAGGGTGTGCTTTACTGGCTACAGATGAAAGTATTATTTTGTTACTTTACACAATGTTGCTGCTTTCATTATAGACCAGTGGTCCCCAACCTGTGGTCCTTGGCGCCGGGCTGCGGCTTCTTCCCTCCCCCACCCGAAGCGAGAACCTCGCCAGGCCGCGAGCAAATCGGCCGCCAAAGCTTCTTGTTTCGGGCGGGGGAGGGAAGAGAAGCTTGCCGAGCCGCAAGCTAATCGGCTGCTTTGGCGGCCGATTTGCTGGCGGCCCGGAGGGGCCGGGAGGCCGCCAGCATGGACTGCCACGCACACGTGTTTGCATCCCTGCCGGGCGCAAACGCGCGTGTGCAGCAGTCATCACACGCGCGCTTGCGCTGGGGCTGCCCCCGTGCGTGGGCCCCCGGGCCACCCTCTCCCCACTCACCGGAGCAGCGGTCCGTGGCAGCCGAAAGGTTGCGGACCGCTGTTATAGACTACAATTGCAACCACTGAAGAAATAATAGAAAGCGGGATGGAATACCTGGGACCCCGTCCTGGTTGCAGAATTATTTAGGACTGCATTTAATAAATCTCAAGAAGACACAACTTTTTGCCTATTGGTTTTGTTTGCTTTGGGTGTGTCTCTACGAGAGCCCATGGAGATCTTATGATCAGGATTGCCAAATTCACCTGGGGAAACGAACTGGGCTAACAATACATGACGTATTCCCTCTAATTTCTCTGCATATCTTAGGTAGATTTAAAATTTGGGAGTTCCTGTAATATACTGTTCTGAAAGCGCTCCACATTTATATTTTTAACATTATAATGTAGAGCGGTGGTCCCCACCGGGCCGCGGCTCCCTCCCCCCACCAGTAAGAAACTTACCAGGCAGCGAAAGCAGCCGATTAGCTTGCGGCCCGGCAAGCTTCTTTTTGTGGGAGGGAGGGGGAGAGGGAAGCAGGGCCATGCATGCGCGTTTGCGCCATGTGCGGCCACAAACACACATATGTGTCACACCCGCACATGTGCGCATGCATGGGGGCGCTGTGCGTGCGTGTTTGCGGCTGTGCATGGCGCAACTGTGAATGTGCAACCCGACTGTGTTTCGCGTATGTGTGGCCGCGCATGCACGGCATGCGCGGCCGGGCGATCACTCTCCCCGCCGCTGACAGTCCGCTGCCTTAAAAAGGTTGCGGACCACTGACATAGAGAATTGACCTGATTTTAATCCTTTGTGTAATTTTCTTTTGCTTATCTCTCTATTGGTCAATGTCTGTGAATAAACAGTTGACTGGTTGGTGGACACGTTTTTCTTTGGACTGGGAATGCTGGATGGCACCTCCATGCTTGAGTGAGGCTGCAGGGAGCATAAGGGCAAGATCTCAGCTAACTGCCTCTAGCAGTTGAGGATATATCTGCTCTTCCCCATCCCATTTTGATATATTTATTATCCCTAGGATGTTTCAACTAGGGTTGGGTGCTTCGGCTGCCAAAGCAACTGTTCCAGCCTGAAACAGTCAGCGCCACAGTGCAGGGCCTTCAAAGCATCCCTTTTCTCTAGGGGAACTGATCTATTCAGTCTGGAGATGAACTGCAATTCTATGGAATCATAGAGTTGGAATCATAGAGTTGGAAGGGACCCCAGGAATCATCTAATCCAACCCCCTGCTCAACGCAGGAACGCACAACTACCTGCCCACTCACAGTGACCCCAATTCCAGGCCCAGATGATTACTCCCCCCCCCCCATGGTTAGTCTGGTCTGGAGGAAATGTGCCTTCTGACCCCAAAGCGGCTATCAGCTTTTCCCTGGGCATGCAAGAAAGGGCCACAAGAGCCAAGCGCAGACACAATCCCTTCTGCCCACCCACTCACCATCTGCCTAACTTCACAGAATCAGCATTTCTGTCTGATGGCTCACTAGCCTCTGCCTAAAACCTTCCAAAGAAGGAGAACCCACCACCTCCCGAGGAAGCATGTTCCACTGAGGAACTATTCTGTCAGAAACTTCTTCTGGATGTTTAGGCAAAAAACAACTCTGCTCCATCATCTATATCAGTGGTCCGCAACCTTTATTATGCTGCGGACTGGTGTGGGGGAAGGGCGCATGTGTGGTAGGTCAGCACATGCACATTTGTGTCATGCGCTGTTGCAGATGCGCATGTGCGGCACGTCGCACACGTGTGCATGTGCTGCAGGTGCGCACGTGCGCATTTGCGAGGCAGGTGTGCATGTGCGTGTTTGCACCACGCACGACTGCAAACGTGCATGCATGGACCTGCCGCACATGCACGCATGTGCGAAACTGCTGCACACACGGGTTTGCAGCCATGCATGGTGCAAAGCGCGCATGCACAGACTTGCCTCGCATGCGCGTTTGCGCTGTCGGCCGCACTTCCCTCTCCCCCTCCCGCAAAAAGAGTTGAAGATGGCTATCAAATTCCCTCTCAGTCATCTCCTCTCCAGGCTTAACTAGCGATCCCCAACCTGTGGGCAGCGGACCACATGTGGTCCATCGACTAATTGGAGGTGGGCCGCGAAGGACGCCTTCTCCCCCCCCTGCCCTTTACTTCACCCCCCCTCCGGCCCTTTACAACACACTTCGGGTGTCATTGTCTCCCATCACTTCCAGATGGGACTATCTCGCTGCAGAGAAACAAGCTCAGGGTTCCCATTGATTTGTCATTGTCCTGAGTTAAAATTTCCATGAAAATAAAATGTTCCTCATGTTCATTGTTGTGGCGTGTCTGTATCTTATTTTGAAGGGATGTTTAAACATTACCATAGCGACCAGAGTCAGAGAGTGTTAGGGCAGTGGTTGAGAGTAGAAGAGTAAACTACCCCACTACCCCCCTCCCGGGTCTCAGTAAAATTGTCAAGCGTTGAGTGGTCCCTGGTGATAAAAAGGTTGGGGACCACTGGGCTAAACAGACCAAGCTCCCCTAACCTTTCTTCATACGTCTTGGTCTCCAAACCCCTCACCATCTTTGTTGTCCTCCTCTGGACACGTTCTAGTTTGTCGACATCCCTCTTCAACTGGGGTGCCCAAATCTGAACACAGCACTCCAAGTGAAGCCGAACCAGAGCTGAGTAAAGCGCTACCATCACCTCCCGTGATCTGGACATTATGCTCCATTTGCTACAGCCCAAAATCCCATTTGCCTTTTTAGCCACTGAGTCACACTGTAGACTCATGTTCAATGTATGGTCTACTAAGACTCCTAGATCCTTTTTGCACATACTACTGCCAAGTCAGGTCTCCCCCATCCTATAAGGATGCATAATACAATAATAAAAATATAAAAATTAAAATTAAAGGGGCCAATCAGCCAATATGCTACTGGGGATGAGCAGACGGCTAGTACGAGTAGCGCCAGAATGAATGAAGCGGCTGGGCCAAAGCCGAAAGGACGCTCAGTTGTGGAAGTAACTGGTGGCGAAAAGACAGTCCGATGCTTTAAAGATTTTTATTCCATAGGAACCTGGAACGTCAGATCCATGAATCAAGGTAAGCTGGACGTGGTCAAACAAGAAATGACAAGACTGAACATCGACATTTTAGGAATCAGTGAACTAAAATGGACAGGAATGGGTGAATTTAATTCAGATGACCATCAGGTATACTACTGTGGACAAGAATCTCGCAGAAGAAATGGAGTAGCCTTCATAATCAATAAGAGAGTAGGAAAAGCAGTCTTGGGATACAATCCCCAAAATGACAGAATGATCTCAGTTCGAATCCAAGGCAAACCATTCAACATCACAGTGATCCAGGTCTATGCCCCAACCACTGCTGCTGAAGAGGATGAAGTTGATCAGTTCTATGAAGCCCTACAACACCTTCTAGAAGCAACGCCAAAAAATGATGTGCTTATCATCATGGGGGATTGGAATGCTAAAGTAGGAAACCAAAAGATAATTGGGATAACATGCAAGTTTGGCCTTGGAGTACAAAATGAAGCAGGGCACAGGCTGGTAGAATTTTGTCAAGAGAATACAATGGTCATAGCAAACACTCTTTTCCAACAACCCAAGAGACGACTCTACACATGGACATCACCAGACGGTCAACACAGAAATCAGATTGACTATGTGCTCTGCAGCCAAAGATGGAAAAGTTCTATCCAGTCAATAAAAACAAGACCAGGAGCTGATTGTGGTTCAGATCATGAGCTTCTTGTTGCAAAATTTAGGCTTAAATTGAAGAAAGTAGGGAAAAGCACTAGGCCACTCAGGTATGAACTAAATCATATCCCCAACGAATACACAGTAGAGGTGACAAATAGATTTAAGGAATTAGATCTGATAGACAGAGTGCCTGAAGAACTATGGACGGAGGTTCGCAACATTGTACAAGAGGTAGCAACTAAAACCATCCCAAAGAAAAAGAAATGCAAGAAATCAAAATGGCTGTCTGAGGAAGCTTTACAAATAGCTAAGGAGAGAAGGGAAGTGAAAGGCAAGGGAGAAAGAGAAAGATACACCCAACTGAATGCAGAATTCCAGAGAAAAGCTAGAAGAGATAAGAATGCCTTCTTAAACGAACAGTGCAAACAAATAGAAGAAAACAATAGAATGGGGAGGACCAGAGATCTTTTCAAGAAAATTGGAGATATGAAGAGAACGTTTCATGCAAAGTTGGGTATGATAAGGGACCAAAATGGTAGGGACCTCACAGAAGCAGAAGAGATTAAACAAAGGTGGCAAAATTATACAGAACAACTATACAAGAGCGAGCTTAACATCCCTGATGACCACAGTGGGGTAGTTACTGACCTGGAGCCAGACATCCTGGAATGTGAAGTCAAATGGGCCTTAGGAAGTCTGAGCAATAACAAAGCTAGTGGTGGTGACAGCATTCCAGTTGAACTATTCAAAATCTTAAAGGATGATGCAGTAAAAGTGCTACACTCAATATGCCAGCAAATTTGGAAAACTCAACAATGGCCACAGGATTGGAAAAGGTCAGTTTACATTCCAATCCCAAAAAAGGGCAATGCCAAAGAATGTTCAAACTACCGCACCATTGCACTAATTTCTCATGCTAGCAAAGTTATGCTCAAAATCCTACAAGCTAGGCTCCAGCAATATGTGGACCGAGAACTTCCAGAAGTACAGGCAGGATTTCGAAGAGGCAGAGGAACTAGAGATCAAATTGCCAACATACGCTGGATCATGGAGAAAGCTAGGGAGTACCAGAAGAACGCCTACTTCTGCTTCATTGACTATGCTAAAGCCTTTGATTGTGTGGAGCACAACAAATTGTGGCAAGTTCTTAAAGAGATGGGAATACCAGAGCATCTTATTTGTCTCTTGAGAAATTTATATGCAGGTCAAGAAGCAACAGTGAGAACTGAACATGGAATCACTGACTGGTTCAAAATTGAGAAAGGAGTTCGGCAAGGCTGTATACTGTCGCCTTGCCTATTTAACTTGTATGCAGAGCACATCATGAGAAATGCGGGATTAGAGGAGTCACAAATTGGGATCAAGATTGCAGGGAGAAATATCAACAACCTCAGATACGCAGATGATACCACTCTAATGGCAGAAAGTGAAGAGGAACTAAAGAGCCTGTTGATGCGGGTGAAGGAAGAGAGTGCAAAAGTTGGCTTGAAACTCAACATCAAGAAAACAAAGATCATGGCATCCAGCCCTCTCAATTCCTGGCAAATAGATGGGGAAGAAATGGAGATAGTGACAGATTTTATTTTCCTGGGCTCCAAGATCACTGCAGATGGGGACTGCAGCAAAGAAATTAAAAGACGCTTGCTCCTGGGGAGGAAAGCTATGGCAAATCTAGACAGCATCCTAAAAAGCAGAGACATCACCCTGCCAACAAAAGTGCGTTTAGTCAAGGCTATGGTCTTCCCAGTTGCAATGTATGGCTGCGAAAGTTGGACCATAAGGAAGGCCGAGCGTCAAAGAATTGAGGCTTTTGAACTCTGGTGCTGGAGAAGACTCTTGCGAGTCCCTTGGACTGCAAGGCGAACAAACCGGTCAGTCCTAGAGGAGATCAACCCTGACTGCTCTTTAGAAGGCCAGATCCTGAAGATGAAACTCAAATACTTTGGCCACCTCATGAGAAGGAAGGACTCCCTGGAGAAGAGCCTAATGCTGGGAGCGATCAAGGGCAAAAGAAGAAGGGGACGACAGAGAATGAGGTGGCTGGATGGAGTCACTGAAGCAGTAGGTGCAAACTTAAGTGGACTCCGGGGAATGGTAGAGGACAGGAAGGCCTGGAGGATCATTGTCCATGGGGTCGCGATGGGTCGGACACGACTTCGCACATAACAACAACAACACTGTGAACTACAATCTTGCCTCAGACCTCAAGCTTGGTCCTTGGCAGCTCTATGGACATCAGACACCCTTCACTAACAACAACAACAACAACAACAACAACAACAACAACAACAACAACAACAACAAAATTTCACCCTTCCTGGCTAGCTCAGGGCAGGTAACAACATGGTTTAAATTAAAACAATCTCACATCATAGAAAATCAGAATATAAATCAATAAAACATATTTGTAAATTATATAATAAAACATATTTATAAGTTCCACCAGCCTCCAATTAATTTGAACCAGGGGAGGGGCAGATCTTCCTTCTGCTTCGGAATGAGCATCACTGCAGGTTCCTTCACTTTCACACACTCACACTTTCTGACTGAGTGGTTTCGTATACTCTGTCAATGATGGGAACACACACACACACCCCTGGCTGACTCCGACCGGTGCCCTGCATTAATGAATTACAGGAGGTGGGGGTGGGAAAAGCTCACTTACCTTGGAGATCCCACCACTCATCCACAGCCTTCATCGAAGCAAGTGCTCAAAGACTTTCCTCCAAACCACCATGAACTGTCCCGTCGTCTTACTGGCCCTGGCACTCCTTACAGGTAAGTAGAAGGTCTTCCTCACTCCGTAAGGAAACTTTGAAGCTTCTTTCAAGGCTGAGAGAGTTTCCTTAACGATTTCACCAGCCCTTCAGGGCACTGAGAAAATGATTTTGAAGAGCAAAGGAGGTGTTTGGACACTGAAACGGGATAATTAGTCCTTGGGAAGAAAGGTCACCCTATAAAGAATTTCTCTACTGGCTAAACGTCTTCTCCACCAAACCTTCTGCTGACTCATTCAAGGGTGAAACATAGGGAAAAAATAGTCCTAGAATGACATCTGATCTCCAGGAGGCTGTAATCAGGACAGACGGGTGTCCCATTAGAGATACCTGTCCCCAGGTAGGACCTGGGGATCCCCTGGAATTATAGCTCATCTCCAAACTAAAGAGATCAGTTCCCCTGGAGGAAATGGCTGCTTCCAAGGGTGGACCACAGCATTATACTCCACTGAGGGCCCTCAGACCTAAATGAGCTGATAGTTCTAACCTAAAGTGACCAGAGTTGGAGGGAGCTAAGGCGGCATGGCGGCAGCGGCAGCGGCAGTGGCGGCAGTGCCTCCTCATTTCCCTCCCTCCCTGTTTCCAAGCGCGGCAGCAGCGGTGGCAGGAGCGGTGGCGCCCCCTCCCTTTCCTCCCTCCCTCCCTGGCTCACCGTCGCCTCCCGAACGCAGCGGCGGCAGGACGTTCTTCCAATGGCTCGAAACTTGGGACTTTTGGCAAAAAATCTGGATTGTCCTGCTGTTTTCATGACACATGGTCACTATATGCTAACCCCATTACAGAGAGCAGTTCCCCTGGAGGGAGATCTGCCTGGGAAGGTGGTGTCCATGGCATTATGCCCTGTTGTGTCTGTAGACCTGTCAAGGACTGAGCTCGAGGTCCGAAGCAGGATCAGGGCCTACACTGTAACTGACCAATGTGCAACTAGATCCTGTCTGCTGGATCCAGTCAGTTTAAACTGAACCTAATCAACAGCACACACTGGTGGGAAGAGCCATTGATTTCTGGGTCTATCTGTTGGGATTTTCTACGGCGGAGGGGGGGGGGTTGGTTCAATTCTCAGTCTACTTGTACCATCCTGGGATCTTAATAAATCACTACTGGTGTCTTTGTCCACTTCTTATGCCATGGATTTAACACACCCAAATCCTCACCTCCACAAGCTCTGATCCCCAAATCTCCAGCAATTTCCCAAACTGAGCATTGATGTGGTTCTTCAGGCAACTAAAATATCACTGTTTTATAATTTCCCTATATGATAAAGCCTTTATTAACCACCTACAACAAACTCATGTGGTGTGGCCGGAGCATGCACGGGTGGGCAAAGTAAAAGAAAAAAAAACAGACTTTAGCTGCTTTTTAAAGGATTATGTGAGATTTTGCAGACAAAGTCCTGTCGCTCTGCCGGGACTTTCCAGCCACAACTTATACAGTTACTGTAAGCTCTGTGGCTATCACAGGGGATGATGTTTGATGGCTTCAGGCTCTGGTTAACCGAAGTGGACAAGCTACTGGGCTCATTGAGTGTCCTGCTGGGTGCTCAAGTCGGATGACAGGCGGATAGGAGGGCCTTTAAAGGAGATTGTGATCCTCTCCCTTACAACAGGGGAGTTCCCCGAAGGGCTCAAGGGGGTAGTGGGTTGTCCTCTCCTGGAACTCCACTAAGTTCCACCCAGTCATGCATCTTGCGTTTCTGGGAAAGGTAGTAGAGTGAGCTCCAGTAGACCAGCTCTTGATATTCTTGGAGGAAGCTTCGGCCCTAGATCCATACCAGTCTGGTTTCCATCCTGGCCATGGTGTGGAGACTATGCTGGTTACTCTAACGCAGGGGTAGTCAAACTGCGGTCCTCCAGATGTCCACGGACTACAATTCCCACAAGCCCCTGCCAGCATTCGCTGGCAGGGGCTCGTGGGAATTGTAGTCTGTGGACATCTGGAGGGCCGCAGTTTGACTACCCCTGCTCTAACGGATGATATCCAGCACCTGCTGGATAGAGGCGGGTCAGCTAATCTTGTTCTTTTAGATCTGTCAGCCACATTTGATATGGTCAACCACGAGTTACTGGCCCATCACCTAGCTGTGACTGGGATTAGGGGGACAGCACTAAAATGGCTGACCTCCTTTCTCCAGAATCGGTAGCAGAGGGTATTTGTGGACGTTAGCCCCAGAGGCACTCCCACACTTTTAAACATCTATATGCACCCTCTAGCCCAGCTGGTCCAGGGCTTTGGCTGGGTTTCACCGTTATGCGGATGACACCCAGCTCTCTTCTGTTGGACAGATGGCCAGACTACCCCCCTCCCTGAGATACATTTGCCAGCTGTTTAGAAGCAGTGGCTGGGTGGCTCAGGCAGAGTCATCTGAAAATCAACCCCCCCACAATGGAGGTCCTGTGGCTGGGTAGGAAGGGGCAGGATCAGGCAGCGTGCTTACCATGCCTGGATGGGGTTCAATTAACACCTGCACTGGCTGCCAGGAATTTGGGGATGATCTTGGATGCCTTCCTTCCCATGGAGGCTCAGATCATGAAGGCAGCCCGGGCAGCGTTTTTCCATCTGTGCCGGGCGTGGCTACTAGCACCCTACCTGTCCTCGGAGCCACAGTGATCCGTGCAATGATCATTTCCAGGTTAGACTTCTGTAACTTGCTCTATGCGGACCTACTCTTGTCGACCCGGAGATTGCAGCTGGTACAGAATGTGGCTGTGAGGGCCCTCACGAGGTCATCTTGGAGGACCCATATTCACCCTGTGCTGAGATAACTGCCTGTCTGTTTCTGGATCAAGTTCAGAGTTTTGGTTTTGACCTTTAAGGCTTCGGCCTGCCTATCTGAGGGACTGCTTGTCTGCCTATGCTCCCTGCAAGGCACTTCACTCTGCGGGTATGAAAATCCATTGGTTGTCCCAGGTCCCCAGAACATCTGGCTGGCCTCAACCAGGACCAGGGCCTTTTCAGCCCTGACCCCAACCTTGTGGAATGAGCTCCCGGAAGAGCTAAGGGACCTGATGGAACTACCAAGGATCCGCTGGGCCTGCAAGACAGAGCTCTTCCATCAGGTGTTTGGTTGAGGCCGGGGAGGGGTGTCTGGAGTTAAGATCTAAGGGTCCCAACCTATGATCAGGAAGATCACAATCTGGATATACCACTGAGAGTGGCTCGTGGCTGGAGCAGTAAGTTTTTTTTTTGGGGGGGGTTCTCTGAATGTGTACCACCATTTTGATATCAATTGTAAATATTAGTTTTTAATTGTTTTTATGGAGTATTGTTATTGCTTTTACTTGTAAGCTGTCTCGGGTCAACTTTGTCGGGAGAGATGGGATATAAATCTATAAATAAATAAACAAACAAACAAACAAACCTCAAAAAATGGTTAAAATTGGGAGAGGGGATACACAGGGTGAGGCTAGCCTTATGAGTCACCCATGGGCGGAAGCTTTGGTTTCACTGTTGTCTTCTTGCATTTCAAGACGGAGTCTGGCACACTGAACCAGACAGAAGTGGGAAACAGGAATATATCAAGACTTTTTTGATGTGGAGAGACCTGAAGCATTCCAGAGAAATTCTTGGGGACCCACAATTCAGGGCCACTGAGTCCAGACACAGGCTGCTCCCTTGAGGTGAAGTAAAGGCACTCTACCTCGGGGGTCCCCAATATGGTGTGTGAACGAGACCTCGGGGTACTTGTGGATTGTAAACTAAACATGAGCAGGCAGGGTGATGCAGCGGTAAAAAAGACGAATGCCATTTTGGGCTGTATCAACAGGGGCATCACATCAAAATCACAAGATGTCATAGTCCCATTGTATACAGCACTGGTCAGACCACACCTGGAGGACTGTGTGCAGTTCTGGAGGCCTCACTTCAAGAAGGACATAGAAAGGGTACAGAGGAGAGTGACGAGGATAATCTGGGGCCAAGGGACCAAGCCCTATGAAGATAGGTTGAGGGACTTGGGAATGTTCAGCCTGGTGAAAAGGAGGTTGAGAGGGGACATGATAGCCCTCTTTAAGTATTTGAAAGGTTGTCACTTGGAGGAGGGCAGGATGCTGTTTCTGTTGGCTGCAGAGGAAAGGACGTGCAGTAATGGGTTTAAATTACAAGTACAACGATATAGGCTAGATATCAGGAAAAAAAATTCACACTCCGAGTAGTTCAGCAGTGGAATAGGCTGCCTAAGGAGGTGGTGAGCTCCCCCTCACTGGCAGTCTTCAGGCAAAGGTTGGATACACACTTTTCTTGGATACTTTAGGATGCTTAGGGCTGATCCTGCGTTGAGCAGGGGGTTGGGCTAGATGGCCTCTATGGCCCCTTCCAACTCTATGATTCTATGATTCTATGGTAACTGTGGCACCTGCCAACACCTCTGTTGAAGCCCACCAAGTACTTCTAGAAAATGGGCCTTGACCCAACTGCACTTCTAAATGGCTGTGTAGATTAAAAGGCATGATCCTAAAGTTTCTGTCTGAAATGCTGGAGTTGTGGTTGGCTCTTCCTCCTTGCAGCAGCCATTTTTGCAATTGGCTCCATCTACTTAAGCTGCCATTTTGTGATAGCTCACTTCCCTGCATCAGAACTTTTAAAAATATTTTTAATGTTGTTTGTAAAAATAATTATTTTCTCTTGTTTCCCTCTTTTCATTTTAGATTTATCTATGTATGATGAGTTTTATGTCCAATCTTCATACAATGAGTTATATTATAGTGTATAATTAAATTATATATTTTGTACATTAGCACTGTGCATTTAGCTATATTTTAGTTTTGCGTTTGTCTCAATCTTTTTTATTTACCTTTCCCATGTATGGTTGTCCCTGCTCCCTTTTTATTTTTGGTTGACTCCCTGTGCTGCCCAGTCAGAGAAAGAATCAGCTAAAGAAAAAAAGAATGTACAAGCAGGTGTGAAACCTGATGTATTCATAAACTGGTAACTTGGGATCAAACACCTGCTTCTGTTGAAGCCATTAGACCAGGCTTTCTCAACCAGGCTTTCGTGAAATTGAATTATAAACAACCAAATAAACAATTAGGTTGTGACAAATTATTATTGATGTGGAACACATCTTCTGGCGTGCCTCCTGAGACAGAAATGTGTATGGACGTGACCTCCATATTCCCACCCCAGGGAGCATGCCAGAAGAGGCAGGGAGGCAGCCAGTGGAGGAGGAGGCCGGAGTGCCAGCTGCAAGGCAGGGAGGCAGCTGGTGGAAGAGGAGGCTGGGGTGCTAGCTGCAAGGGAGGGAGGGAGGCAGCTGGTGGAAGAGCAGGCTTGGGTGGCTAAGAAACCACTGCAGGCCGAGGCGTCACCCCAGAGGCCTCTGGGGGCCAGGGCGGAAGCTTGCAGAGGCTGAGATGCCAACCTGGAGGTCTCTGGGGGCCAGGGCACAGGCCGCACAACTCCCAGGAGCTGGTCTGCTATTCTCCAGGGCTCCAGGGGCCTGGGCACAGGCTGCAATGCCACACAGGTCCAGGCGCTATCCTGCAGGCCAGAGGAGGCTGGGGCCCTTCTGGGAGAAGAGGTAAGGAGGGAGGGGGGGAATGACTCTGTGTGTGGGAGGGGGAGGGACTGGGGAGTAAGTTGGGGAAGGAAGAAGGAAGGAGAGAGAGGGCAGGGAAAAGTGGGGAGGGAAGGGGTCTGTGTGTGTATGTTTGTGTGTGTGTGTTTATGATAGAGGGAGGGAGGGAGAGGAGGAGGGTTAAGGGGATGGATCAAAGAGCCTTGAAGCATGTACGGTATGTGTATCACATAGCTGTGTCACTACTTTTATTATTCAATAAATAAATAAATTTCTATACCACTCCTTCCGACATAAGGCATTTTACAATAACAAAAGAGGACAGGTCAGTTTTCAGAGGAATCAGATCAGAGATAGGGCTGCTAAGGGGAGTTTGGGGAAGGATTTCACCTATATTAGGATGACCAACCTCCAGATAAAGTTAGCCACACAGTCAAATGAAAATTAACAAACAATCTCATATGAGGCAAAACAATTTTTTAAAATAATAGCCATAATTGTTTTTACTTCGTGACTGGATATATGTGCTTGAGTTATTTTCTTCAAATAGAACAATTGTTCTTCACAAAATACTTGTGAAGAATTTGCATTTTTCATGGAAGAGAGAGAGAGAGAGAGCATTTTAAGCGACATTATGTCCTTAAACAGAGACTCTACCCCTGCAAATGGCAATTTTTCAAAATTATTAAAGTTTGAGAAAAAAACTTGCAAGTGACATGCTACTTCGTTGTCTGATTATTATAAGGGGAAAAATTGTCTCATTAAGTATCAAGTTAATTTTGTAAGCACTCTGTGAAGAGCATTTTAAGTTCTTTTGTTACTTTCTCAAGGAAAGCAATACTTCTTAATGTACTTTGAGAAGAATTGTCATTCTATCTGAAGACAATTCCCTAGGAAATAATCTCCAGATGGTGCCTAGAGCCATTACAACTGATCACAAAGCGACAGAGAACAATTCCCCTGGAGAAAAGGGCTGCTCTGGATCCCATTACTTTATACTCCACTGAGGTCTCTCCCCGCCCCAAAGCCCACCCACTCACTCCTGGCTCCGCCCCCAAAGTCTCCAGGTATTTCCCAACCCAGAGCTGACAACCCTACCTAAAACCTGTGGTACATTCAGGATTAAGCCAGCTCCATCCATCTCATGCACCTGCCGGGTTCCAAACATCCAAAATCTGAGTTTACAAGAGCAATGTTCAATCTGCAAAAACATTGTTTGTAGGTCGACAGTCAAGGACGGCACTGGACTCTCTGCCCCCTCTGGTGAAATGCATATATATCTTGTGACGTCTTTGAGCAGTCACCTGCATAGCCTCATTTGCCCCTTCCTTTGGAACGTGTCTGTAACAAGGCCTCAAGCCAAGGTTGGCTAGCAAAGGGCACTAGCGTGCAGCTGGAACCATAAGGCAGGGGTAGTCAACCTGTGGTCCTCCAGATGTTCATGGACTACAATTCCCAGGAGCCCCTGCCAGCATTCGCTGGCAGGGGCTCCTGGGAATTGTAGTCCATGAACATCTGGAAGACCACAGGTTGACTACCCCTGCCATAAGGAACTGGGTCTTTGACAAGGTAGGTGCCTTGTAAGTGAGGCACCAGCAGGAACACACATGAAGCTGACCAGATCTGTGGTCCTTCCAAGACAGTGTTGCCTATTCAGATGTGGAGCTGGGGTTGCCGAGCTACAACTTGAGAAATACATGGAGACTTTGGGGGTTTAGTTGGAAGTGGGCAGGATTTGGGGCAGAGAGGGAACTCAGTGGGCTATAATGCTATGGAGTCCACCCTCCAAAGCAGCCATATTTTCCAGGGGAACTGATCAGTTTATTAAAATTTTCATAATTTCTTAATGTGGCTCAATTTAGAAACGCTCAGGAAACAGAGACAAGATAGATTGGGAGATGTGTTTTTTAAATATGGTAAAAATGAACAATCAGGAAATTAAACAGAGCAGATTTTGAGTTTGGTAGCACGTTTAGGACCAACAAATTTTATTTGGGGAATGAGGAAATTAGACACTTATTTTATATTTAACTAGCTTCAAAGCCAGTTCCTAAGAACGGGCCTTGAAAGGGCCCCCTCCCCTGACCCTCAGCCAGGCAGCTTAAGGTGGCCTTGGGCGGCAGCTTGCAACCAGATCAAGTGGGGCGGGTGGGAGCTGGGTGGCTCGTTAGCAGGGCTGGGACAGAGCTCCTTAGCAGTCAGCTAGTCACCTCCTTAGCAGTCCTTAACAAGCATTCAGCAGGCCGGGAGGCCCTCGTGAGCAGGCCCAGCCTAGCAGGCCATAAGGCCCTCCTTAGCAAGCCCTCCACCATGACCCTTTGCCCAGGGCCCTCTCCCCTTACCTGCTCCTGGCTCCAGGCACTGAGGCATCTGAGAGCAAAGAGGCTAGCATCCAGGGACAGAGGGCGGGAGCTGCAGGGGCAGGGCCAATCAGGGCAAAGCTGGCTGCACTCTGATTGGCCCTATTCTAACTTGGACAGCTGGACATGTCCCACCCCCCAGGCTGTTTCATAAATATATAGAGGAGCAACACTGGGCCAAGGATTACAGCTGCTAGAGTAATTTATGCTCAAAGATGAAATGGCCAAAATATACCATAAACTGAAGATTGGCTGCTCAAACTAATCTTGTATACGGAAATAGATAAATTTTAGTTTAGAGGCCATTATTTCTCCTTGGAATCCTGTGAGATCCTTTCTAGAACTGAATATGCTTGAGTTACAGCCATAGTCTTCAAATTACAAGGGAAGAGTCATTAATTCAGATCGGAAGGAATTGTTATATAAATAGTTTTGTTGTTGGGAGACATATTGCTTTCTGTGAATTTCTTTGCTTGCTTGTTTGTTTCTAATAAAAGTTAGAAGGGAGTTGGAAGTCTTTATTTTTGTTATTGGATTAATGATGTAACATAACTAATGTATTCTGTAATAAAGCTATTTATTAAAGCTATAACATATTTATAAATTATTTGGATGAGGGATTAGAGGGGATACTTATTAAATTTGCAGATGATACTAAACTGGGAGGGGTAGCAAACACAACTGAAGACAGCAACAGAATACAGGATGATCTTGATAGGCTCGAGAAGTGGGCTAAACTGAATTAAATGAAGTTCAATAGGGACAAATGTAAAGTTCTGCATTTAGGTAGGAAAAAACAAATACACCAATATAAGTTGGGGGAGACTTGTCTTGGCAGTAGCATGTGCGAAAAGGATCTAGGAGTCTTAGTAGAGCATACATTGAACATGGGTCAACAGCTTGACTCGGAGGCTAAAAAGGTAAATGGGATTTTGGGCTTTATTAAAGACTAGCTTCAAAGCCCATTCCTAAGAACAGGCCCTGAAAGGGTCCCCTGACCTCTGGCCAGGCAGCTTAAGGTGGCTTTGAGCTGCAGTTCACAGCCAGATCAAGTGGGGCGGGCGGGGGCTGGGCAGTTCGTTAGCAGGCCCAAGACAAAGCTCCTTAGCAGGCAGTCAGCAGGCTGGGAGCAGGCCCAGCCTAGCAGGCCAGGAGGCCCTTGTTAGCAAGCCCTCCACCACGACCCTTTGCCCAGGGCCCTCTTACCTGCTGCTGGCTCCAAGCACTGAGGCATCTGAGAGCAAAGAGGCTAGAGTCCAGGCTGGAGGGCGGGAGCCGCAGGGGCTGGGCCAATCAGGACAAAGTTGGCTGCACCCTGATTGGCCCTATTCCAACTTGGACAGCTGGACACGTCCCATCCCCTAGGCTGTTTCAGAAATATATAGAGGAACAACAATGGATAAGGATGTCCAGATCATGTGAGATAATGGTACCCCTTTACTCTGCTCTGGTTCGGCTTCACTTGGAGTACTCTGTTCAGTTTTAGGCACCACAGTTGAAGAGGGATGTAGACAAGCTGGAGCATGTCCAGAGGAGGGCAACAAATATGGTGAGGGGTTTAGAGACCCAGAGGTATGAGGAAAGGTTGGGGGAATTTTGTCTGTTTAGCCTGGAGAGGAGATGACTGAGAGGGGATCTGATAACTATCTTCAAGTATTTGTAGAGGATATAGAGGATGGAACAGAGTTGTTCTCTATTGCCCCAGAGGGGCAGATAAGAACCAATGGGATGAAATTAATTCAACAGAAATTCCGTCTAAACATCAGGAAGAAGTTCCTGACAGTTAGAGCAGTTCCTCAGTGGAACTGGCTTCCTCGGGAGGTGGTCGGTTCTCCATCTTTGGAAATTCTTAAACAGAGGCTGGATAGCTATCTGACGGAGAGGCTGATTCTGTGAAGGCTCAAGGGGGTGGCAGGTTACAGTGGATGAGCGATAGGGTGGTGAGTGTCCTGCATAGTGCAGGGGGTTGGACTAGATGACCCAGGAGTTCCCTTCCAACTATGATTCTATTATTCTTCTATGATTTAAATATTTTTTAATTAAAAAGATAGCTTGGGAAATAAGGCTTTCCATTGAGGAAAGTGGCTTTCTGTTTGGTTGTTTTTTTGCCTGTTGGGGGATTCTTTGACAAATGCACCTTGATTTTTCCCACCTCTTGCTGTACAAGATTTAATACACAAGTTTGTCTTCTACCCACCAGGAACTCAGGCTTTTGTCCTCAGAGATGAGCCAGATTCCAAGATGGCCCATTTCAGTCAGAAGTTGAAAGAACACCTGGTGAACCTCAGGAGGACAGTGGGTGAAAGCATGGACTCGGTTTTGGAAGTGGAGTTTTTCAGTCAACTCACGTAAGAAAATCCCCTTTAGTGTGATGTGACGGTACAGAAGGCGAATGTAGTCTTGGGCTATATCAACAGATGCATCACATCAAAATCACCAGATGTCCTAGTCCCTCTGTATATCGCCTTGGTCAGACCCCACCTGGAGTGCTGTTTACAGTTCTGGAGGCCTCATTTCAAAAAGGACGTGGACAAAATTGAGAGGGTGCAGCAGAGAGCAACAAGAATGATCCAGGGTCTGGGGACCAAACTCTATGAGGAAAGGGTGAGGGAATTGGGAATGTTTAGCCTACAGAAGAAGAGGTGAAAGATGGCTGTCTTAAAGCATACGTGGAGCTGCCGCGTATGCACATTTTCACCACCAGGGGCACTAACGCGCATGCGCGGCATCTCCGCTTGCCAGCGGCCGAGCCTCCCTCTTCCCCCCCTGTAGTAGCAAGAAGCTAGCCAGGCTGTGAGCAAAACGGACGATTTAGCGGCTGCTTCTCTTGCGGCCTAGTGAGTTTCTCGCTGCGGGGGGGGGGAGGCAGGCGTGGCCGCCGCCATCCCACTACCAAGGCCCTTGCAGCCCGGTACCGGGCCGCAGACTGGGGGTTGATGACCCCCGTCTTAAAGTACTGGAAAGTTTGTCACTCAGAGGAGAACAAGGAGGCAGCAGAGGAAAGGACCCATTGTAAGGTGGAGAACAATATTGGCTAGATATTAGGAAAAAAATTCACAGTTAGAGTAGTTCACCAGTGGAATGGGTTGCTTAAGGAGGTGGAGAGCTCCCCACCACCACCGGCAATTAATAAATTTTGTATATATATTTTAAAATTGGGTGATACAGCCACATATGGTCAGGTCAATCTCCCCCCCCCCCCTCAAATGGACAATGATCGTCCCGGAAGAAGTGGGAAGGGGAGGGGTCACAGGTGGGCGTATCCACAGCCATACTTCTCCACCAAAACGTTTCAGGAGTTTCTCAACAGTAAAAAGGCTGAGAAAGGTTGCTTGAGGCTGAACCTGCATTGAGCAGGGGGTTGGACTAGTTGGCCTGTACGGCCCCCTCCCCTCTATGATGCTATGATTCTATGATTTTGCTACCACTGGGACCTACGTGTGACTCAGGAGGATAGTGGGCAGAGGTCAGAACTCCACGCCTGTGTGTGTGCGCCCGCCGACGCCTGTGCCTCCCCCCCCCTTCCGTGGTGCGGCACTGGCTGTGTCTTTGGGCACCAAAGCGCCCAACCCTAGATTAAAGCTGGGAGGAACACAAAAACAGATACATGAAGTAGTCTTTCAGGTTACTTACTGCTTTTTAAACTGGAGGTGCTGGAAGTGAAACCTGGAAATTTCTGCATGCCAAGCAGATGCTCTACCACAAAGCCATCCATGTTATTATTTGACTTAATAAAATCAGAGTCCAGTAGCACCTTTAAGACCAACAAATATTTATTCAAGGCATGAGCTTTCGAGTGCAAGCACCCTTCGTCAGACTATGATCTTCTTACATGACAGGGAATATATATTATTCCCTGTCATGTAAGAAGATCATTCTTCTTGCTTCAAGAGTTTTTTACCCCACTTTTTTCTAACCAAAAGAGTCTCAAAGCAGCTTACAATCACCTTCCTCTCCCCACATCAGACACCCTGTGAGGTTGGTAGGGCTAAAAGAGCTCTGAGAGAACTGGGACTGGCCCAAGGTCACCCAACATGCAGAGTGTGGTATCAAACCCAGTACTACAGATTAGAAGCTGCTGGTCTTTACCACTATACCATGGAGGCTCTCAAGAAGCAAGAGGCTCTCATCTCCTCACCTTATTGTTGTGCTCACAGTTTTTGCTGGAGACGGAGCCAGCTGTGCTATCTGTGTTGCCCTTCCAAAATCAGCTGCTCCCCCCCACTAGTGCTGCCTTGAGCAACTCTGAATTCTTCCGTGTTTGCATGTATGTCAAAGAATCGTAGGCGGACCCAGCCCCTGTGGATGGCCTGCTGGGGCCTGCTGGGGCAAATGACAGAAGGTTTTGAGGCTTCTACCTGGGGAAGCGACATCCCTTCTGGGTGACTCTCTAGGAGTTTACCCTGATCTCTATGGTAAAGACCAGGGGTAGTCAAACTGCAGCCCTCCAGATGTCCATGGACTACAATTCCCAGGAGCCCCCTGCCAGCTCCTGGGAATTGTAGTCCATGGACATCTGGAGGGCTGCAGTTTGACTACCCCTGGTAAAGACCATAGGGACACAGGGAAACTGGAGGCCATTTCCCAGTATATTTTCCCTCTTTCAGTTTCTCAACAGCAGGGGACTGAGACAAAGGGAGGGACTGCCCTTCAAGAGCAGAAAAGTGGCATTCTTGTGGATCTGTAGCTTGTTTTCCCTGTCAGTATTGAAGTACTTCTGACTTACTTTGTAACTTCACCTGTGAATAAAAAGGGGAGGCTAGAAAACATACCAACTCTGTGAAGTAGCTGAGGCAGAGCAGGGCAGAGTCTGCACTTACTTTGTTTATTTCATTGTCAATCCTGTTGAATTCAGATCGCTTTGAACTCGGGTCTTCCTCTCCAGGCCCCTCCCCATTGAAATAGGAAAGTGTTCTGCACGTGGTTAGGGAGGCTCAGAAGAATGGGGAGGAGGCAAATGGAGACTCTTTCTTTGTTTTCTTGAAGGGGGGAAGAGGATCGAAGAAGTCAGAGGAGGGAGGAAAAAATCCTTTCTTTTCTTGAAGGAGGGGGGGGGATCGAAGAAGGCAGAAAAAAAAATCCAAGACCGAAAGAAGTTGAGAGAAATTAGGGGCTTCTCCTTTAAGGCAAGTTTGTTACATGACCACCTATGGCCAATCACGGGTCCTCTACCACGGAGGAGAGCCCAGATTCAAAACAGCCTTTAAATATTGAGGTTTAAAAGCACTCTAAGATATCACACAATAAAGGTAGGGTCACTCCGGATCAATCCTTCTTGCTGCAGAAAGAAAATTTAAATCGCCCCAAATCCAAACGAAAATCGCATTCTGTGTAGAGGGCAAGAACTGAATCGACCTGGGGTTGGAATAAAAGCTCAGTGCAGTTTACACCCAGATCGCTTTGAACTCAGGTCTTCCTCTCCCCCCCCCTCCCCTATTGAAACAGGAAAGTGTTCTGCACGTGGTTAGGGTAGTTCAGAAGGGGGGGAGCCAAGCCTGTTTCTTTTCTTGAAGGGGGAGGAGGAGAGGAGCCAAGCAGGGAGCCTCTTTCCTTTCTTGGAGGAGGGGGGGAGAGGATCGAAAAAGGCATAGAAGGGAGAAAAAATCCAGGACCGACAGAAGTTGAGAGAAATTAGGGACTTCTCCTTTAAGGCAAGCTTGTCACATGAGCAGGTGTAGCCTATCAGAAGTCCTCTACCACGGAGCTTGCTTTCCCAATCCGGATTTGAAAAATATTGAACGTTAAAAGCACTAAGATATCGCACAGTAAAGGTAGGGTCACTCCAGATCAATCCTTCTTGCTGCAGAAGGAAAATTAAAATCACCCAAAATCCAAACGGAAATCACATTCTGTGTAGACGGCAGGGACTGAATTGACCTGGGATTGGAATAAAAGCTCCGTGCAGTTTACACCTAGAAGTGGCCCAAGGTCACCCAGTGAGTTTCCATGCCACAAATGGGGATTCGAACCTGGGTTCCCCAATTCTAGTCCAGTGCTCTTAACCAGCACACTAAATGGCTTATAATAATCTGGCCACCTCCTAATTTCAGAAGCATTTCCTGCACCAAGCTTCTTTCCTTCTTTCTGCAGACAAAACCTCACAGCCAACTATTTAGAAGCAAGAGAGAGTTTGTATAATCTGGAACAGACATTGCCCACCGAGACCAAACAGCTCTACGATCTGGTGCTTAAGACACCGTGGGGCATGTGGAACAAAGCCCTTGACACCGTTAAGGAGCAGAGGAAGAAGCTGAGTTCTGCTACAGAGGAGATATCGGAGACGTTGCCCCACCTTTTGAAACCTTATGTAGACCCAGTCCTGCAGAGGGCGGCTCCCTACGCTGAACACCTGCAAAGCGTCCTCACAACCACGGGAGCGGAGCTGAAAGCCAAGATGAATAAGACGTTGGCTCAGCGGATGGAAGACCTAGGCTCCCAGCTGACCCCTTTGGCCACGGAGGTCCAGGACCACTGGAATGGACTTCAGATGTCCTTTTTCACCGAGCCAGTGAAGGAAGAGCTCCTACGAGTACTAGAGACCATCAACAACTCCTTGGTGAAGACCTTTGTCAGCCCCCTCTTGGAGATTGTCCCATCCCGCACTAAGCACTGAAACAAAGGTAGATGCTCCCCTTGCACTTCAACCAAGATTAGTGACTTCCCCCTCATAAGCCTTGGCGGATGGAACCGTGCATGGCCTGTGTCAGCAGAAATCGGGCAGAAAGAGAGTTTCAACAGGAACATTGGTTGGGGTTGGCGGGGATTACCTAGAAGCTCCTATTCTAAACATGTAATAAAGGATATATATACCCCCTCATGGTTTCTACCCAGACCTCTGTTTGTATAGGGCTAGTTTCCAATGATCCTGAAACCCCACAGCCGGTTGAAAGCTGTGGGTGCCCAAGCAAAAGTGAATCCACAACAACGCATCTTGAATCAGACCCTTGGTCCATCACAGTCAAAGGGCAAAGGGCACAAAGGGCACAAATTCCAAACAAAACATGAAGGCTTGTTGACGTCTGAACTGGTTCATGGCCCTGCAAACTTCATTGAAAAGGACAAAAATCCCTTTATAGGAGGTATACAGAAAGCCTATACAACAACTGAATAGCAGGGAGAAAACTGTTCCCCTGCTGCTCAGTTGTTTTGGGCTCTCTTGTGCAGGGACTGCAGAAGACAACTCAAAAACCAACAGCCCACAGGAAAATGAGGATATCCCCCAGGAAGGGACTGCTGGCATAAAGGTGGGAGTGAAGTGCCTCCAGGAACCCTTCCATTTAACCCCTCCTTTCTGCTCCCCATGAAAAGCTAAAGGGGGCATTTAAATGAGTTGGTGGGTCAGGTGAAGGAGGTGGGGACCCTAGGGGGAAGTGACCATGTCCTCATAGAATTCCTTTTGAGATGGGGAGCCAAGGAAGCTTGTAGCCAGACGCGGATGTTGGATTTTCGTAGGGCAAACTTTAATAAACTCAGAGACATGATGAGTGTCATACCATGGACGAGAATGCTGGAAGGGAAGGGAGCATGTGAAGGGTGGGCGCTACTCAAACAAGAGCTATTGCATGCTCAATCAATGACTATCCCAGAAAGACAAAAACACTGCAGGAGCTCTAAGAAGCCTATTTGGATGAACAGAGAACTTCAAGAGGAACTAAGAAAGAAAAGGGATATGTTCAGGAAATGGAGGGAAGGACAGAGCTCTAAAGAAGAGTACCTACAGGTTACTAGGCATTGTAGGTCAATCATCAGAAAGGCCAAAGCTGAGAGTGAGCTAAGATTGGCCAGGGAAGCCCATTGTAACAAGAAAAGATTTTCAGTTATGTGAGGAGCAAACGTAAAGTAAAGGAGGCAATAGGCCCACTGTTGGGTGCAGATGGACAAACTCTAACGGAGGATGCAGAGAAAGCAGAAAGGCTCAGCGCCTATTTTACATCTGTTTTTTCCCCACAGGTCAAAGGATTTAGGCACATCTAGAGATGGCCAAGGGATAGTGTCTGGGTGGCAGGTTGACATGGACAGAGAGGTTGTCAAGAGGAATTTAGCTGCACTGGATGAGTTCAAATCCCCTGGGCCGAATGAAATGCACCCCAGAGTGCTTAAAGAACTTTCCGGAGAACTTGCACAGCCCTTGTCCAACATCTTCGGGACCTCTTTAAGGACTGGAGATGTCCCGGAGGACTGGAAGAGAGCAAATGTTATTCCAATCTTCAAAAAAGGTAGGAAGGATGACCCGGGAAACTACAGACCAGTGAGTCTGACCTCTGTTGTGGGAAGATAATGGAGCAGATATTAAAGGGAGCGATCTGCAAACATCTGGAGGACAATTTGGTGATCCAAGGAAGTCAGCATGGATTTGTCTCCAACAGGTCCTGCCAGACCAACCTGGTTTCCTTTTTTGACCAAGTAACAGGTTTGCTGGATCGGGGAAATTCGGTTGATGTCATTTACTTGGATTTTAGTAAAGCTTTTGACAAGGCTCCCCATGATGTTCTGATGGATAAGTTGAAGGACTGCAATCTGGATTTTCAGATAGTTAGGTGGATAGGGAATTGGTTAGAGAACCGCACTCAAAGAGTTGTTGTCAATGGTGTTTCATCAGACTGGAGGGAGGTGAACAGCGGGGTACCTCAGGGCTCGGTGCTTGGTCCGGTACTTTTTAACATATTTATTAATGATCTAGCTGAAGGGGTGGAGAGACTACTCATCACGTTTGCAGATGACACCAAATGGGGAGGACTGGCAAATACTCCGGAAGATAGAGACAGAGTTCAATGAGATCTGAACACAATGGAAAAATGGGCAAATGAGAACAAGATGAAATTTAATAAAGATAAGTGTAAATTTCTGCATCTGGGTCAGAAAAATGAAAAGCATGCCTACTTGATGGGGGATATGCTTCTAGGTAACACTGTGTGTGAACGAGACCTTGGGGTACTTGTGGATTGTAAGCTAAACATGAGAAGGCAGTGTGATGCAGCGGTAAAAAAAGGCGAATGCCATTTTGGGCTGTATCAACAGGGGCATCACATCAAAATCACAAGATATCATAGTCCCATTGTTTACAGCACTGGTCAGACCACACCTGGAGTACTGTGTGCAGTTCTGGAGGCCTCACTTCAAGAAGGACGTAGATAAAATTGAAAGGGTACAGAGGAGAGCGACGAAGATGATCTGGGTCCAAGGGACCAAGCCCTATGAAGATAGGTTGAGGGACTTGGGAATGTTCAGCCTGGAGAAAAGGAGGTTGAGAGGGGACATGATAGCCCTCTTTAAGTATTTGAAAGGTTGTCACTTGGAGGAGGGCAGGATGCTGTTCCCATTGGCTGCAGAGGTAAGGACACGCAGTAATGGGTTTAAACTTCAAGTACAACGATATAGGCTAGGTATCAGGGGGAAAAAATTCACAGTCTGAGTAGTTCAGCAGTGGAATAGGCTGCCTAAGGAGGTGGTGAGCTCCCCCTCACTGGCAGTCTTCAAGCAAAGGTTGGATGCACACTTTTCTTGGATGCTTTAGGATGCTTAGGGCTAATCCTGCGTTGAGCAGGGGGTTGGACTAGATGGCCTGTATGGCCTCTTCCAACTCTATGATTCTATGATTCTGTGATTCTATGATTCTAAATCTTCCTTCTTGCTCTCTATGAAAAGCTGCAGGGAACAATTTAAGCCAGTGGTCCCCAACCTTTCTAAGGCTGGGGACCGGCAGGGCATCGGGCCGCGACCGCATGGACCGTGCCCGCGCATCGGGCCGCCCCCGCAGGCCATGCCCCGCATCGGGCCGCCCCCGCGGGCCATGCCCGCGCATCAGGCCGCGCCCGCGGGCTGCGCCCGCACGGCCATGCGGCCCGGCCCCGATTCCCTCTCCCCGCCCTCCCGCAGTAAGAAGCTTCCCGGGCCGCAAGCTTGCGGCTGGGAAGTTTTTTACTGCGTGGGGGGGGCGGGGAGAGGGAGCCGCGGCCCGGCGCCATGGCCTTCGCGGCCCGGCACCGGGCCGCAGCCCGTAGGTTGGGGACCACTGATTTAACCCCTTCTTTCTGCTGCCCGCCGTTTTTCCAGGGAGCAGAAACCAAGGCCACAAACCCGTTCTCCTGGTGAATAGCTGCAGAAAGCAGAATCAGAGGCGGTTAAAATGAAAGCAGAAACCCTGCTTTCTGTTCCCACAAAAAGCTATGGGGAGCAGAAAGCAGGCTGGAAATGGCTCTAAGCTGATCAGCAGGGATCTCCTATCCATTCAGCTGTTCTCATGAAGAACTTTCATGAACTCCCATGCATTATGCCAACATTCGTGGTAGTTTGTTTTCAGTCTTTCATTTCATGAACTCCAGTTCACGAACTCTGAACAGGCCAAAAGTCATGTTGAACTTTTGTTCATTAGCCGATTTGCCCCCTCCCATGTAAACTCTGACTGGCAGCCCCTCTCAGGGCCCCAGCAGGGGTCTTTCACTTCGCCAACTGCCTGGTCCTTATACCTGGAGACACCAGAGATCGGATTGAGGGCCGTCTGCATATCAAGCCTAGCTCTAGCCATAGCCCGTCCCCGTAGATACAACATGCTGTTACCAAGTTTTCAGAGGAACATGTGAGGAGGCCTTATGCCCCACCCTTTTACTCCTACATCCACCCTACAAGATACGTGAGCCAAAAAAGAGGGACTGAGGTACCCCAACAGCAGTGTGGGGATCTGTATCGGAATCTCTTGCTACTTGCTCTAGCAGCAGTTCCCCTTTCTCTGTCTAAATTGATTGCCAACTCCAGGTTAGGAATATTCCTGGAGATTTGGGAATGAAGCCTGAGGAAAGTTGGATTTGGGGAGGGGTATAATGCCATAAAGTCCACACTCAAAAGCAGCCATTTTCTCTGGGGAAACTGATCTTGGTCATTGGGAGGTCAGTCGTAACAGAGGGTCGGGTGCTTCGGCGGTCAAAGTGGCCTGGCGCAGACAGCGCCACACTGCGGGGGAGGACCATGGAGTTTGCAACAACCAGCCCTTTAAGGTAGGCCTGTTACAAATAACTTGCTGATTGCATTCCACTTGCTGATTGCATCCCACCTAGCAGTTGGCACCCCTAATCCAAGTGAAAGCATCAAGTCACTGGGTGGTAACAGGGATAAGCCGTATCTCTGGAAATCAGTGAGGGGAAAGAAATCCCAAATGGCTGCCTCTCACAACAAATGGAGATGCTGGGTGGGGGGATTCTGTCTGGGGAACAAGCCTTACCTGCCCCAATTGCAGGAGATTGGTTTCCTCGGAGGAAATGGATGCTTTTGAGCAGGGGTAGTCAAACTGCAGCCCTCCAGATGTCCATGGACTACAATTCCCAGGAGCCCCCTGCCAGCATTCGCTGGCAGGGGCTCCTGGGAATTGTAGTCCATGGACATCTGGAGGGCCGCAGTTTGACTACCCCTGCTTTTTAGGATGGATTCTGCAGGATGGATTCCACTGAGGTCCCCAGGTTCCCCAGGCTCCACCCCCAAATTATTATTGTTGTTTCAATTCTTATACCACTTTTCCCCCAAAGGTTCAGAACAGCTTACAGATCAAAACCACAAAATACATCGACATGCATAAAATTACTAAAACATTAAAATTATTATATCCCTCAAGGATAGGGTTGCCAACCTCCAGGAGATCCCCTGGAATTATAGCTCATCTCCAGACTATAATTTCCTTGGAGGAAATGGATGCTCCCGGTGGGCTCTAGGGCTTTGGACCCCACTGATGTCTCTGCCCTCCCCAGGTTCCATCCCCAAATCTCCATGAGTTTCTTGGCCTGGGTCTGGCCACCCTACCCCCATCCCACCCACCCCCGATGGCCAGAAGGGACTTGGCAACTCTATCCTGGTGGGATCCTGGGAGCCAGAACTCTGTGTTAATCAGTGATCGGAGGTGGGGACAGCAAGAGAAGGACTCTGGGACACCCCCAAGAAGACCCATGGCTCAGTCTCTGCCCCTCCTCGTCCCGGCAGGTTCTCTTCGCTAAGTGGTCATGATGCTTCTGGTTACCTTGCTAGCTGTGGCCATTTTCACAGGTGAGTGAGAACTCGATGCCAGGCTACAGGGACACGTTGAAGTCTCTTTGGGGGATGACCGCCCTGCTTTCACTGACTTTTGGAAGCTGCAGCATAGTGATTTTTTTTAAAAGATATGTCCTGAAGCCATCAGGTTAAAGAGCGGTGGTCTGTAATCTCGAGAGCCAAGTTTGATTCCCCACTCCTCCTCCACATGCAGCCAGCTGGGTGGCCTCGGGTCTGTCACAGTTCTCTTAGAGCTGTTTTTATAGATCAGTTCTCTCAGAGCTCTCTCAGCCTCACTTACCTGTCATAAAGAGAGGAAGGGAAGGGTGTTTGTAGGCTGTTTTGGGACTCCTTCAGTTAGTGAAAAGTGGGGCATTTTTTTAAAAAGTTCTTCTCATGAGAAAGCTGAAATGGAGGGGATGTAAAAGGTTTGAGGAAGACTTTCCCTTCTCCAGCAGCGCTTGCAATCCTCTGTTCCCTTCAACACTTTTCCCTCCCTCCATTCAGTACGGTGTAATTCTTCCTCCCTGACCCTGCTGTTTCTTCTTCTTCCCTTCTCCCCAGCTCCTTTCTTCAAGATGGGCAGCCATGTTAGTCTACCTGGACTAGCAGGAGGAAAGAGCCAGAGTCCAGGAGCACCTTCAAGACTAACAAAATTTGGGGTGGGGGAGGAGCTTTCGGGAGTCCCTGCTCACTTGTGCTTGTTTCTGTCTCTTGACTTGTTCTGCTGCTTTTACCCTCTTTTCTCTAACCTTACCTAAAATGTGGTTCTGATCTTGCCACATAATACCATAACATTTCATCTTCCAGTATATTTTGGGGTGTTAAATCTTCACTTTAAAAACCTCTTTTTCTATTTTTTCTGTCACGTAGATCAATCACAGAGAAATCTTGCCCTTACCTGTACATGGCCCCATTGTGTGTGTGTTTTCAATCTGCACTCTGGAGCCATAGTCCGTACTAGATCTGGCCCAAACCAGATTTTGTGGTTAATGACTCACCTGTCCATGCACAGGGGAAACAAGGTAGGGAAGGGAATCAATGGAACAACTTTTTAAAAATCCTAGATATAAAATGATTATGATGATGATTAGTAGTAGTAGCAGTAGTCATTGTCATCGTCTCTGAACTACAATAAAAAACCAATATTCATGATAATTTGGGAATTCCCTTGTGGTTTTCTATTTTTGTGTGGAACATCTACTGGCATGGTCTCTATAATGAAAATGATAATGGATGTGAGGTCCATTGTCCCACCTTAGGGGCGCATGCCAGTAGATGGCCTGCAGCAGTAGCAGTGGTGCCACAGCAGTGAGGCTCAGCACTGAGGACCGCTTTTGCCCTGGCGCTGCCACCACCACCGCTGCCAGTCTTCCGAGGCCTCTCTGCCCTCCGGAGAGCAGGAACGGCCTTGGAAGACAGGTGGAGGCAGGAACTGCAAGCAGATCTCAGTGAGGCCCTCAGCTGCAGAGGCCGGGCCAGCCACAGTGTCCAGGAGGAGCCCCAAAGGTAAGGAATCATAGAATCATAGAATCATAGAGTTGGAAGGGGCTATACAGGCCATCTAGTCCAACCCCCTGCTCAACGCAGGACTAGCCCTAAGCATCCTAAAGCATCCAAGAAAAGTGTGCATCCAACCTTTGCTTGAAGACTGCCAGTGAGGGGGAGCTCACCACCTCCTTAGGCAGCCTATTCCACTGCTGAACTACTCTGACTGTGAAATTTTTTTCCTGATATCTAGCCTATATCGTTGTACTTGAAGTTTAAACCCATTACTGCGTGTCCTCTCCTCTGCAGCCAACAGAAACAGCATCCTGCCTTCCTCCAAGTGACAACTTTTCAAATACTTAAAGAGGGCTATCATGTCCCCTCTCAACCTCCTTTTCTCCAGGCTGAACATTCCCAAGTTCCTCAACCTATTTCATAGGGCTTGGTCCCTTGGAAGAAAAAAGAGAGGAGAGTAGGGGGAGGGAGTCTGGGTGTGTTTCTCTGAGAAGGGGGAGTGGGCAGGGCACAAGGATGCTCGCCCTTTATGTAGATGTTCCACATAAGGGGTGAGAATCCTTGTTGGTAATTTTTGTCCTAAGGTGACACCTTCCTTCCTTCCTTCCTTCCTTCCTTCCTTCCTTCCTTCCTTCCTTCCTTCCTTCCTTCCTCCCTTCCTCCCTCCCTCCCTTCCCTTCCCTTCCCTTCCCTTCCCTTCCCTTCCCTTCCCTTCCCTTCCCTTCCCTTCCTTCCTTCCATTTATATACCGCTGCTCCTAGCAGATCTGATCAGGGTGTTTGCCAGCATTCTAAAATCCACATTTCTGTGCAAAGGCATTAATTCCTGTGGCACAACATGATTTGAATTAAAGTTTTTAAACAATTCTTCTCTAGGTGATAAGCTGGAAATCTCTTGAGTTTACAACTTAGCTTCAAGTGACAGAGCTCAGTTCAACTGGAGAAAATGGCTGCTTTGGAAGGAGGACTCTAGGGCACCATCCCCCAGGGTTGTTCATTCCCTCCCCTAACCCCACCCTCCTCAGACTCCCCCCCCCAAAAAAAAACCCCTCCTGGTATTTTGTAACAGAGATGGAAATCCTGCACTTTCTCCCCTTCTCCACCTTAACTAGCACAGGAGCTGATGCACAATTTGTCTTTTTTTCTGGCAGAATCCAGGCTACTGTCCTCAGGGATGAACCGAGGTCTGAACTGACAGAGTTAAAAGAGGAGCTAAATGAATATGTGAGAAATATTAGCAATGCAGTGAATGAAAAACAACTTTTGATGCGAAGATCGCAACTTGGTCAGCGGTTAGAGTAAGCAGAGCAACCTCATTCTGTTCTATAGAATATATATTCTTATGCGGGGTTCCCAACATGGCACCCACCGAAACCCTTGGTGGAGCCCACCAAGGCTTTTAGAAAGTGGGCAGGAGCAGCTAGAGCTTTTGCCCAGAAGGCTTCTGATTGGCTGCTGGAGATTTGACTGGCTGCATAGACTGTTAAGAACATTGCTTTGGCAGCAGCTGCCGCCACCAAACAAAGAACTTCACTGTGCGACTGTAGGAAAGGCTGCGGCTGCCATGTTGGGCTGGCTCTGCCTCCTGGAGGAGCCATATTGCAACAGCCATTCAGGTGGAGGCGCCCACCACACTGGGTCAGAATTCCACACAAAAATGGGGTTGGGGGGGTTGGGGAAACACCTATTCTAATCCATTTCCAGCTCAGAACACAGACGACATGTGCTGTGGACCAGGAACATTCTGTGACAGAAGCACTGAGCATTTTCTCTCCTCAGGGTGGTGTCTGATGGCCCATCTAATGCCCTGCTGATTCCTCGGAACCTCACAAATAATCCTGGGTTGAAGCTGCTGTGTGCCCCCCCACACATCCTCAGAGATAGTGGAACTGTTTTCCTCAAACCTCATATCAAGATAGTGGTGAGAGAGGAGCACTCATTGCCAGTTAATTATGCATCTTGAAACTTAAAATCTAGCCCCTTTTCAACTAACTCCCTCACACTCCAATCTGTGGGGCTTGTGGAAGTTTGCTCCCATGTATCTGAAGAAGTGTGCATAGACACAAAAGCTTATACCCAGAATTCATCTTGGTTGATCTTAGAGGTTCTGCTGGATTCAAACTTTTTCCTGTTCCTTCAGGTCCACATGGCGACCCAACTAAATTCCTCACAAGGTTGCTATGAGAAGAGGAAGTGGAAGAGGGGAAAATTATGTAAGGCAGGGTATAAGTGAAGGAATAATAGTAATCAATAAATAATTCAGGCCGAGGTTTGATGGAAGACTACCGAGATGGTCACAACTCTCTATCTTTTCCTCCCCCTTCACCCCACCCGCAGACGTTACTTTCAGGATAATGTTTTCCAAATCAAGAGGCGCTGGAATAAACTGCAGCGTGAGCTACCTGCTGAGATACCTGAAGGCTACAACATAGCGGCCACCGTACCAATAACCGTGGCAATGAAGACGTTCACCACTCTGATGGAACTGAGGGAGAAACTGACGAAGGCCATAGAGGAACTCTATGATCTTCTGCATCCCATTTTGGCTCCTCCCACCACTCCTGTCCTGAAGATGGCAAGAGCCCAGGCCAAGACCCTCAGCACCATCGCACAAGATGTAGATGCCAACCTGAACCAGGAGCTGAACGCCAACCTAGACAAGTTGACGGCTTGGCTGGTCCCTTACACCCACAATGTCCAGAGCCAGTGGAGAAAATTCCGGAAGTCCCTGGAACCTTTCACCGACCAAGTCCAGGAGCACTTTGGACAAGGGATAGAGGCCACTGAAGGATCCTGGAAGCCATATGCGGGCCCTGTGCAGGAGGTATTCAGACAATACGCCAAGGTGTTCTATGACTTGCTCCTCAGGAATGAGACATTTTCCCACCAGTAACAGCGAACAGAATTGGGCCCAGTCTCTGTAAATAGCATAGCATAGTGGCTAAGAGCGGCAGCCTCTGATCTGGAGAACTGGGTTGGATTCCCCACTCCTCAAGAAGAAAAAGAAGTAGAAGTAGTAATAGAAGAAGTTGGTTCTTATATGCCACTTTTCTCTACCAGAAGGATCTCAAAGTGGATTACGCTCTCCTTCCCTTTCCTCTCCCCACAACAGACACCCTGTGAGGTGGGTGAGGCTGAGAGAGCCCTGACATTAATGCTCAGTCAGAACAGCTCTATCAGGGCTATGGTGATCCCCCAGCTGGTTGCATGTGAGGGAGCAGGGAATCAAATGCAGCTCGCTAGATTAGAAATCGGTGCTCCTAACCTCGGCACCGTCTGCAGGAGGCCTGCTCAGTGACCTTGGGCCAGTCCCAGTTCTCTTAGAACTGCTCTCACAAAGCAGTTCTTTCAGAACCCTCTCAGCCCCACCTACCTCACAAGGTGCCTGTTGTGGGAGAGGAAGGGAAAGATGATTGTGAGCTGCTTTGAGGTAAAGGAAAGCAGGGTATCAAATCCAATTCTTATTCTTCTTTATGAGCTTAGGAAGACTGTGAAGGAGTGGGCAGGAAGGGATGTGCCAGTGTTTGTCTCTTGTGGCCCTTCCTTGCCTACCCAGGAACTGCTGATCACCACTGTGGGATGGTAGATTGGCTGGTAGGCCAGGCTGGATTCTGGAAAAGACATTTGGGGGGGGGGATTTTGGGGGGGGAATTGCTTGGGCATGAAATTGGGGACACTGTGGGCGGGCAGGTTTCTTGAATTCTGCAGTGGGTTGGACTATATGACCCTGGAGGTCCCTTTCAACTCTATGATTCTACAATTCTAAACAGAAGCCAGTGAGATGGGGGGGGGGATATTGGAAAACGTCCCCCTCAGCAATTAGGGTTGTGATTGATATCGGTAAACTTTAATGTCTGTAATATCTAGGAGGTGCCAGGTTGCAGTCAAAAGAAGAGAGACACTCACTGACATGTTGGTTCCTGCTTCAAAGTCCTTTACATGCTTTAGGACTTGTCACTCTGCAGTAAAACTATGAAAATAATCACTGGGACATTTATGTTTTCTAGAGCAGCGGTAGTAAACCTGTGGTCCTCCAGATGTTCATGGACTACAGTTCCCATGAGCCCCTGCCAGCAAATGCTGGCAGGGACTCATGGGAATTGTAGTCCATGAACATCTGGAGGACCACAGGTTGCCCTCTAGGTCCTTGTGCAATAAACAGTTTTCAGTTGAGATTCACTGAGAAAACAGCCACAAGGGACAGGCAGGGGTTTCTGGTTCCTCCTTTGGAATTTCCTGTGGGATTCCTACAGTTTCATAACACTTTTGTAGAATTCCTATGTTGTGTTTATGCTTTTGAACTTGTTCTACCTTGTATAAATCCTGATTCAGTTGTATTGTCATTACACGGCGGTTTTTCTTCTTTTGTACCACTGATTAGAATTTCTCGTCTATGACCTAGTTTCCCTTCAGCTGCGTCTACTTTCTAGTTACGGTTTCTAGCTATGGTTTCTAGTTACGGTTACTGCTTTCTAGTTACGGTTGTGTGTGGCGGCGTCTGAATTGGCTATTCCAGGCTGGAATGGCTGATTCAGACGCCGCTGCATACAACCCTAATGCACTGGCAAGAGAGAAGTCCCCGTCGAAATTTCGTATTCTGTGTCATTTCTTTCATCAACCGTCATTTCCCCAATGTGTTTCCTCCTGGGTCACCAGAGGGTTTTCGAAAGCTTGCATTGTGCTGTTGTCATTGCTTGACTTTGAGTCACAGCTGACTTCTGGCGACCCCCTAAGGATTTTCAAGGCAAGAGACATTAGAGGTGGTCTGCCATTTTCTGCCTCTGCGTACCAGCCCTGGGCCTATTATGCATATATCAGTTTTCAACGCAGGCTGTTCACCGACCCGTTTAAATTGTTCGTTTAAAAAATGTTTTTAAAACATTCCTGTTTATGCATGAGCTGTGATACTGTGTTGGTTCCCCCCCCCCCCCTCAGCAATTATGCACCTTAAAAAGTTCCTAGAGTAATTCTGGGAGGGGGGTATGAATTTGAGGAGGGAATTCTGTCGCTAGGCAATGTAATTTACATTCCAATTAGCATTTCAATTGCAGCCAGTATCTTTAAGACAGAGAGCCTTGGTCTGAGGAAATCAAGCTATGAAGGATTGCTCTGAACTGGCTACCAGAGAGCCACCTGGAGGTAAGGCAAAGCCCCTTCCTTCCTAAGAAAAAGCCACACAGAACACCCAGGCTGTTTTAGGCAATTACATGCAATGGGGGACTGAATCAAATTGCATGTTCACCTGATCACTGACACCAAGGAAGGAGAAAGCAGCAGCAGGAGCCTCAAGCCCCCCCCCCCCCCATTGCCACTGATCAGAGGTAGAGCTTTGTGGTCTCAGGAACATTTGCAGATGGCTGTGAAGGAAATGCCATGCATACCACAGGGAAATGTCTACTAATTTACCTAGGAATCGAGTTGGCCCAGTTGTCAGGGCAAATGGCATGTTCACGTAATCAGCAGCAGGCACCCGAGCTCCCTTTGGTAGACGCAGGACTGTGAGCAAAAAGGGGAGGAGACCAAAACCATGCTGACATGTATGCATCAAAAAAAGACTGTTCTCAGTGACGTAGCACAAGAAAAGTCACCATAAAGCTAGTTTCAAAAGCCTCACTGATAAAACACTGCCGGAACTGTGAACAGCATTTGCAATTCAAAATTGAAAATAACATGATGGATTTCACACTGCAAAAACAGTGCCATATTAAGAATTTAAAAATAAGACAGTCTTTTTGCAAGTTTTCTGTGATGAATAATATACCCTGGACTTCGTTGGTGGTCTCCATCCAAATACCAATCAGGGCCAACCCTGTTTAGCTTTCGAGATTCGACCAAATTGGGCTAGACTGAGCTATTCATTGTACCATTGCACTGGGCTAATGATAGCCATTCCGTGGTTTGGGAACCACCCCAGGCTCTTTTGAGCACTGTGCCCAATTTGTCACCCAAGTTTCAGGAAAGTCTGCAATACACTCATATGGCTGAACTACATTTTGGTAAGCAGCAAGCAGCAGTGTCACTCCTGGGAAGTAACATCACTGTGATGAGCAAAAATCTAGCAACTTCCCCAACCTATATGATAAAGACTATTGAGAGTTGGAAGATTCCTAGAGTTACTCTTTATACTGACATCATTCTGCCCCCCCCCCTCATTCCCTGGCTGTTCCATTGAGTGTAGATGCCAACCCGAGAAACAAGGGAAAGCAAGACTCACTATGAAAGCAACCAAAAAGAGCAAGACTCTAATAGCACCTTAAATAGTAACCACATTTGTGGAATGGCATAAAATTTTGAGACTCGCTGTTCCAGGGGTGGACAAACTGTGGCCCTCCAGATGTCCATGGACTACAATTCCCATAAAATGCTGGCAGGGGCTCATGGGAATTGTAGTCCATGGACATCTGGAGGGCCACAGTTTGCCCACCCCTGTGCTATTCCTTCTTCAGATACAGCTAGAATGTGAGTCATTCTAGTAGTTGGTGGCTTCTCAAAACAGAGGGTTTATCTAGGGTCTCCTCCACCAATCATGGTCCTTGGAAATAAAAAGGGGGTGTGGACAGCATTAAAGCACTTCAAATGGAGATTCCCATAAGGATTAAAAGCAGCTAACACTGGAAAATGAATGCAAAGGTCCACCTTTGGTGTTTGATGGTAGACTACCTCTTAACTTGGAGGTTTCATTTGAGAGCAGCTGTTGATAGACCTGTACCACTGTATACTGCATTGGCCAGATGGTGCCTGCAGTCTGGTGTGTAATTCTGGAAGCCTCACTTCAAAAAGGGCATGGACAAAATTGAGATGTGCAGAGTGTTAGCAGAGTAAATAAGGCTTTAGGATGCTTAGGGCTAATCCTGCGTTGAGCAGGGGGTTGGACTAGATGGCCTGTATGGCCCCTTCCAACTCTATGATTCTATGATTCTATTCTATGATTCTATGAGGTTGCACATCCTGATTTAAGAGTAGGCAAAGGTTAATGCAGGAACTAGGGGCAAAACCCGTTGTATCCAGGAATACAACAGGCACTAGGCCACCACCCTGGAGAGGCATTGGTGGGCCTGTGGGGAGGAGTCATTGTCGGCCAGTCAGTGCCCCTGCCACCCCCAGAAAGCCTGCTGAGGGCAACGCAGGCTGCAGTGGGGCTTTTTGGGGGGAGTTGCTGGTAGGCAGTTAGTCCTACCCCCTGCCACTTTTCATTAGGCAAAAAAATAAACACTTATTTTAGTAAAAGTTTCTTTTATTGAGCAAAGCAAGTACACTCATTCAGGGCATTGACAGAACTGGGATTTGTAGTACAAATCTTTGCATATATCTTCCTCTGGTATCCCCCCGCCCATGGGAAGTCCCTACAAATGGCGGTCTTTTTATAGCCATAACATTCTGATAAGGACCCAGACTCCATGACACCAGAGAGAGGCAGGAGATGGTGTGTAAACAGAAGGAAGGGGTAACAACAAACAACCTATTAAATCATGGCAGAACCATGACATTTTGCCCTCTTTATTTCAACCTCTAAAGATGTGAGATGAGGAGGACAGCTTCAGTGGGTAGGCTGAGTGAAAATCTCGGGGTGTTTCCGCACAAGGACCAGTGTTGCCAATTGGTTCCACAAAGCAGAAATGCTATTTTAAAAAGTGCAATCTTGGCGTTCCGCATACCTGCCTTTGTAGTGGAATCCAGTAGCGTTTCATTTGTTCCCCACAGGTTTCCAGTCTCGCAAAAATCGCTAGAAAGGAAGCGATTTTTCTGTGCTTGGTCCTGCCCCTGGCCGTCAAACAAACGGACAGCCAATGGGCGGTTGTTGTCATGCTCCCGAAAAGCCCCTTTCCCTTTAAGCACAGGTTTTTTTTAAAACGAAAAACACACGTTGCAATGAATATGCCTTGATTCATCCTAACAGAGAGACCAATCTAGCTGGCATGTGAGCTGGTGAGTCATCGTTACCACACTCCCCCGAGTGAAAAACAATCCCCCCCCCCTGTACGGGCGCGATTTTCAGCCGAAAATAAAGGGAACTTGTAAACAAGGGGCTGTGTTTTCCTTGGGGACTTAGGGGAGCTTTAAAGCACTTCTGTGGAGGGACTGTAGCCGGAGAAGCCTCGCTGGGCGAATGAAGCCTCGCTGGTTCATTTTCCCTGCTCGCTCTGAGGAAAAAAAAATGGCAATCGGTTTGCCGGAAGTTCGGAGGAGAGAGCCAGGGGGAGGGACTTTGTTGGAACCACAACAATGGGAACGCACAGGTCTTTTTCGCTAGTGTTACAGATTGTTCGCAAGAGTGTAGCACTTTTCAGAGGGTGAATCCACTTTTCCCGATTTCCCTTGAAGTGCTACAACGAATCGTTTTTCGCGGGACTGTTTCAGGAGTGTTGCAGATTGTGTGTGACGTCTTGTGGAGCTGCAAATTAGTAGCGTTTACAATTTGCAAGCCCTCTGCTACATTAAAGTCGTGTGGAATGGACCTCAGGACTAGTCTGGGGGCTCGAACATGAATTGCATCCACCCACTCCTTATCCCCCATGGGGAATTCTTTCCAATCCACAAGATGCTGTAGTTTGCCCAAATGCAAACTGAGGCCAGGATCTGGTTAACTTCATCCATGTACACTGGGATTGGAGCCTTCGGACCAGGATGCCATTGGTCCAGTTCAGGGGCACAGCACAACATGCTGGAATGAAACACAGGGTGCACATTCTTATACGTTTTTGACAAAGCAAGCTCTACAGCCACTTCATTAACCACCCTAGAAATTTTGAATGGTCCCACATATTGTGGACCCAGCTTGCAAGATGGCTGTGAGAGCCAACTTGGTGTGGTGGTTAGGAGTGCAGACTCCTAATCTGGCGAGCTGGGTTTGATACTACACTCCCCCACATGCAACCAGCTGGGTGACCTTGGGGTCACCACAGCAGGAGACCACACATCACATAAGGCGCATGCTCCATAGAAGGTGCCTGGGAACAGTGCACTGTCCCCACTCCAAGGTACTGCCAATGCATCCAGTCAAGCCACCAGGCATTGGCAGTAGGGTTGGGCGCTTCAGCGTCCAAAGCGGCCGTGTGTGCCCGAAGCAACCAGCGCCGTGGTGTGAGGGGTTAAGGGGAGGTGTAGGCGGCAGCACACCGCCGCCCGCGCCTCCCCTCCCCCTGCACCGCAGTGCTGGTTGCTTCGGGCGCAAATGGCCGCTTCGGATGCAGGAGCCCCCAACCCTAATCTGTGGTTCACGCTCACTGAGGTGCGCTTTCCAAAATAGATGTGGGTGGAGGAGAGCAGCACCGACTGGTGGGACAATTTTGTCCAGTCTGCATGGAGCGATGACCAGTGGATCTCAAACTTCAGGATGACCTGAGGGACCTTCAAGGAGCTGGTCAGGCTCCCAGGGAGGCTGCTGTGGCGGACCACCAACATGCACCAGCCCATCTTGGTGAAGAGGAGGGTGGCCACGGCTCTCTGGTACCCGGCAAACAGCATCTCATGCAGACTGGTCTCCGAGCCATTTGGACGGGACATCTCAGCCTTGGGAGGGATCATCCTCAAGGACTGCTTTGCCATGGTGGCAGAGATGTACAGGAAGGTGGTCTGCCTGGGCAAAGAGATTGGGAAAGTAGGTAGTACAGATGCATTGCTGCACTGATTTTTGCCTGAAATGGCAAAATTTAGGGCCATTCTGCACCAGGATCTATGTTGCAAATTGGTTGCGGAACGAAAAAATGCCATTTTAAATTGGGGAATTCGTCGTTATGCATACCTGCCTTTGTAGTGGAATCCAGTTGCATTTCTATCGTTTCCCACAGGTTTCCGGTCTCGGCAAAAATCGCTAGCCAGGAAGCGATATTGCCGAGCTTTGTCCCGCCCCTGGCCGTCAAGCAGTCAATGGGCGGCCGTTATCATGCTCCCAAAAAGCCCCTTTCCGTTTAACGAAGTTTTTAAAAAAAAACACACACGTTGCAACGAATCTGCGTTGATTCGTTGCAACGGAGAAACCAATCTAGCTAGCAGGTGGTGTTTGAGCTGCCGTTTCATCGTTGCCACGCTCCCCCCGAGTGAAAAAAAATATACACCCCCCCCCCCGCATGGGCGCGATTTTCAGCCGAAAATAGAGTGAAAAATAAAGGGAAAATAAGCCAGCAAACGGGGCTATGTGTTGCTTGGTTCTTGGTGACTTTAAGCAGCTCTGGGGAGGGACTGCAGCCAGGGAAGCCTCGCTGGGTAAACAAAGGCTCACCGGTGCGTTGATCTCCGCTCGCTCCGAGAGAAAAAAATGGCGATCGCTTTGCCAGAATATCAGAGGAGAGAGTTAGGGGGAGGGACTTTGCAGAAACCGCAACAATGGTAACGCACAGAACTTTCCCGCTAGTGTTGCAGATTGGTTGCAAGAGTGTAGCGCTTTCCGGAGGGTAAATCCACTTTTTGGGATTTCCCTTAAAGCACTACAACAAATCGCTTTTTGCGGATTGGTTTCAGGAGTGTTGCAGATTGTCAACGATGTTGTGCATAACAGCAAAACAGTAGCGATTTCAATTTGCAACCATTGTGCAATTTTGAACGAATGCGGAATGGCCCTTACTTTTGGGGAAGAAAGCCACACAGCAACTTGGCTGTACTGCCATACCCCACTGGGAATCTGTGGGGAAGACTGGCAGGGTTGGGGCGCTCGGTTGCTTTTTGCTCAACCATCTTTTCTCTGTTTTTATCTCTTGAAGAAAATGGATGGGATTGGCCATTTAGGATTCCCCCCTGCACTGGCACTGTGGACGGTTGCTATATCCCCATACGCACCCCAAACAGAGACATACGGGAGTTTGGCAACTGCGTGTTCTACTGCTCCAGACTCCTGCAAGGGACTGTGGACCACCCTGGAAGGGTGGGCTGCATTTTGGCTGCGGCGACCCGGAAGCCCAAGGAATTGGAGAGGGGAGGTCAGGTGCTAGGGCAGGGAAAACGCTATCTAGACTGTCACACATTCCTCCCTTCAGATGGGCTTGCTCCTGTTTGTGCCCCGATTTGCAGCGTGATAAGGCCAAAGCTCTTGCACAACTAACCTATGGGGCCCCAATAAGCATCTCTGGTAATCTATCTAACCTAGAGAAGGTCCAGTCTAAATTTCTGAGAACTATTCTCCAATTGCCAAATAACATCTCCAATATCGCAATTAGGATAGAGACTGGAATGGTTAATGTTCAGACTAGGCTCTGGATGGCAACCCTTATGTTCTGGCTTAAACTGGTATTTCGGCAGAGAGGTCTTATCAGCCTCCTACTGACAGATTCATTTGTCGCACCCTGGTTAAAAGCACTATTAGAGAAGCTGTGCTCCTATGGTCTGTCCTATCAATTTATTCTGGGCCTGGGACATGACAAAGCGAAAGAATTAATAAGGAACAGAGTAATAGATGTAGAAAGACAGCATGATATCAATAAGATATTGGACCCACTTTTTGGGAAAGACCTTCTTAATAAGGCTGTCTTAATGCCATATTTAACTGATCTTCTGAATTCTGAACAAAGAAGATCTTTTACTCTTCTCCGCTATAATGCCCTCCCTTCCGCTTTCCTGGAAGGAAAGTTCAAGGGGCTACCGATAGAAGCACGTAAGTGTGTCTGTGGCGAAGGTCAAATAGAGACAGCTGAACATGTCCTATTTGAGTGCAGGCTCTATCGTCACCTCCGTATAAATACACTGGCCTCATTGCTCGCAGAATGCCCCAGAGGTCTGAGGAAACAGCGCCTTAAGCTACTACTTTCAGACACAAATAAAGATCTAACAAAAATTATTGCTAGATTTGCTTGGGTAGCTATAAAAATAAGGCAGAGCTGGACCAACCCTGTTCCCTAGTGCTTTTATACTGGATCCATATACAATTGTTCTTATTTCTTAGTTTTCACCCATTTATAACTGATTTTATATCTGTAATTTTATGTTTTTTACTGGCTGGTCTATGACCGTAAATAAAATTGATTGATTGATTGATTGATTGATTGCAGCGTGATAAGAAAGGGGAAGCATTTTTTTTTGTGATTTCCCTCATTGCAGAGCAAACTGGACAAAAACTCATGCCAACTCCTGCACAGCCGCGGTTTGCTGCCGACGTAAGGAAGCAGCACTAAAACCCGCAAGCAATGAGACGCTATACAGGGTCCTCGTGTGGAAATGGTCTAAAGAGAGAGAGATAGACTGGGACTGTGGCTTCCGAGAAGAAGCAGGAGATTGTGTGCAGTTCTGGAGGCCTCACTTCAAGAAGGATGTAGATAAAATTGAAAGGGTACAGAGAAGAGTGACGAGGATGATCTGGGGCCAAGGGACCAAGCCCTATGAAGATAGGTTGAGGGACTTGCGAATGTTCAGCCAGAAGAAAAGGAGGTTGAGAGGGGACATGATAGCCCTCTTTAAGTATTTGAAAGGTTGTCACTTGGAGGAGGGCAGGATGCTGTTTCTGTTGGCTGCAGAGGAGAGGACACACAGTAATGGGTTTAAACTTCAAGTACAACGATATAGGTTAGATATCAGGAAAAAAATTTTCATAGTCAGAGTAGTTCAGCAGTGGAATAGGCTGCCTAAGGAGGTGGTGAGCTCCCCCTCACTGGCAGTCTTCAAGCAAAGGTTGGATGCACACTTTTCTTGGATGCTTTAGGATACTTAGGGCTGATCCTGCGTTGAGCAGGGGTTGGACTAGATGGCCTGTATGGCCCCTTCCAACTCTATGATTCTATAATTTTATTATTTATTATTATATGAAGCATTTACAGAAAAGTAAAAGAGAAAAAAAGTGACCAGCTGATATGGTTTGCCATCCTCTTTTAACATACATATTCAGTTCCCATCACATATTAATCCTAATCTAGAAGTTTTTACCATCTTTCTTAGCGAAATGATTGTTAATACATATGAGAGTATGATCTGTTATAAGAATATATTCTATTATTATCTTAAGTGATATAAGGTCGGTCCCCTTCATATATTGGCCCTGACCTAAGAGTTACTGCTGCTGTCTTGTTAATACATATGAAGTATAGTTTGCCATCCTCTTTTAGCATACATATTGGCATACATATTCAGTTCCCATCACATATTGATCCTGATCTAGAAGTTATTACCATCTTTCTTAGCAGAGTAATTGTTGATACATATGAGAGTATAATCTATTATAAGAATATATTCTATTATTGTCTTAGATAATATAAAGTCAGTTCCCTTCATATATTGGTCCTGACCTAAAAGTTACTGCTGCTGTCTTTCCCACAGGAAACCAGGAGAATGCTCCACTGTTCATCACATCCTTCAGGTGGTCGCAGAAAATGAAATTGTATTTTTTTCCATAGTAACGCCTGATGAGTCCTACATAGAGTATTTCTGGTTGTCCTTCTGTCAGGGCCAAAGAAGTCTCTTGCTTGATTCTTGCTTGCAGTCGCCTTTAAGTAGGCTCTGTATACTTTATCAATCCGGATCTCTTCCTCTGGTTGCACAGAGATATCTCCTGATAGCTTCCTGCGTGCTGTCGCCTTTGAATAGACTCTATTTATTTTGTTGATCCAAATCACTTCCTGCTCTAAATAGACTTCCAGGTTTTCGGTGCTTTCCTTCTTTAAATCTGTTTTCCCAAGTTCTTCCAAGGTACTTTTGATTTTTACGTCCCAACTCTCTCCCCCTCCTGTTGATTAACTTCCAGACATTGAATTCTCGTTTGAAGTATTGTTGGATGAGTTGTGTTTTCATCAGCTGTTTTTTCCAAACCTTCGGTTCTGTCTAAAAGCTCTTTCTTAGTCTTTCGGATTTCCTTTTCCACCTTATTGAATGCTTTCAGTATCTTTGAGTTCCCTTCGCATAACAGATGGAAAAGCTGTGCCTTAGTTAATTTTTCCATAGTTCTAGGCAGTCACAAACTATAAACAGAAAGTCTCGTGAGGTCTCGCAGGAGCACGGGCGATCCAAAATTATCAGTTTGTCGATCTCCGTGTCAAGTCAGCGTCCCCCACTGAACTCTCTCCAACAAAATTTTAAAGTCTCTCTTTTCTTTAAGCTCTCTCTTTGTTTGATTAGTGAGTATAATTAGCTGGGAGCCTCCCACTTGATGAAAGAATTCACTTGTAAATTGGTTGAGGAGGGGGGGAAGAGCTTGTGGGGAAAGAAAAGGAAAAGCCAGAAAACTCACAGTCTTTACTGTTGTAGACTTCGGCTCCTGTCAGTCTGGTAAAAGATGATCTGGGAAGAATGTAGGGTCAGCTGGTTGTTTCAGGCTTAGAAAGTTATTTACGACAAGGGTGCCATCATGACCTTGAGCACATGCCGCGACGATCCGGAGAACTCAGTCTCCACGGATCTGTAGGACCCTCAGGATGCCGTTCCCGGTTCCTGGGGCGACCGGCGAGCAAGATTTGCGTATCTGCTCAGGTCTGCCAGGTGCGGTTGCTCCTGACCCTCAGCATGGCTTAAGAGCCGGACAGAAACCCAGCTAGTACAGCGCCATCTTCAGTCGTTCAATCCCCAACTCTATGATTCTATGATTCTGTGATTGCCCCTAAGAGTCGCAATCTGGAGACAGGGAATTACACAGAACAGGAGAGAAGGTCCAGGCCTCACTATCCTCTCCTTGCTGCCCCCTGCAGGGTGTTTTTCTCTCCTTCTTTGGACACCAGACAATACAGAGGAGATGCTCCAGGAGGGAAGGGGAGAACCAAGCCCTATGAGGAACGACTGAGGGACCAAGGGATGTTCAGCCTGGAGAACAGAAGGTTGAGCGGGGACAAGATGGCTCTCTTGAAGTATTGGAAATGTTATCACTTAGAGGAAACAGGGAAACAGAGGAGACAGGGAAAGGTTCCTGTTGGCAGCAGAGGACAGGACCCACACTAAGAGGTTTAAACTACATTTAGAATGGTACCAGCTGGATATCGGGGGGGGGGGGGATTCACAGTCTGAGTAGCTCAGCAGTGGGATGGGCTGCCTAAGGAGGTGGTGAGCTCCCCCTCACTGGCTGTCTTGAAGCCAGCTGGACAGAGCCTTATCAGGCTGGGTTGCTAATCTGTGGTCCCAAACACCTTCTTCTAGAATGCCTCATCTCGGAGATGCCCGGCCATGATCCTGTGCATCCCTGCAGCACTTTCCAGAGGCACCAATTACTCCTGGGTTGGAGGAAAGGCTGAAGAGTCTGGGATTCCTTTGCTTAGGACACATTTAAGGGGAGCATGAGAGAGGACAAGACAGTTAACAGAGAGAAATTTTCCTCCCTCTCTCAGAATGCTAGAACTTGAGGACATCCAGGGAAATTCATGGGCAGTAGGTTCAGGACACACAAAGGGAAATTCTAATTTACATCAAGAGTGTAATTCACAGCCAGAGGATGTAGTGATGGTCATAGGAATCACCATCTTGAAAAGGGGATTAGATTGATTCATGGATGATTGATTCTAACAATGGCTACTAGACGTGGGGACTGAATCCCAGGAGGCAACCTCAAGGGCCTCAGCCTCCCTACCCTGTTTGTTGGTCCTCTAGAGCAGCTGTCCCCAAACCCCGGTAACCGGTAACGGTCCGTGGATCAGTCGGTACCAAGCCGTGGCTCCTCCTCGTCCTCCTCCCTGGTTGCTGCCTCGGGGGCTGTCCTGGCACTCTGCTGCCGGCTCACCTTTGGTGCTCTCCAGCGGCCGCCATATCTGGGGCTCCCCCTCGGAGTGGCACTGCACAGCTGCTGCTGGCAGTGCCCCCCAGTGGGTGGCAGGAAATCAGGGGCGCTGGCAGGAAAGCAAGTGGAGCAGGGGCTCAGGCGGAGTGACGTTCCTCAGGGAAAGATTACACACACACCCCGCGCGCACACCTCAATAAAACCGTCAAGCATTGACTGGTCCCCAGTGATAAAGAGGTTGGGGACCACTGCTCTAGATGAACTGGTTGGCCCCTGTGTGAGACGGGAGGCTGGGCTAGATGGACTCTCATACATTCTTGAATACTAATTACTCCAGGAATGAGCTTCCTATTTTCCTATTTATTTACTTATTTATTGTTTGTTTGTTTGTTTATTGACCACCATTCCCAGAGGCTCGTGGCGGTTTACAAAATTCAGCTAAAAACCCCTTAAAACCCCTGCTAAAATGGACTATCACAGCATCCATAACAACATAATAGCAACAGCCAAGCAAGATGGCAGAACCCTCAACCCCCCTAACTCAACTACAAGAGGGAGGAGAAAGGAGAGACAAATCAGAATGGTATTCGTTGTTGGTAGCAGGGGGACCCCAATTGCTCTTCCTGGCCTAACCTGGCCTCAACCATAGACCTGGCGGAAGAGCTCCGTTTTGCAGGCTCTGTGGAGAACAGAAAGGTCCCGCAGGACCTGCAGCTCACCCAGGAGCTCATTCCACCTGGTTGAGGCCAGGCATGCCTCTCTGGGGCCTGGAATGACCCAAAGATTCACACCCGCAGAGTGTAAAGCCCTGCGAGGGGCATAGGGCACTAGGTGGTCCCTCAGGTATGTGGGGCCCAACCCGCGTAAGGCCTTAAAGGTAAAAATCAAAACCTTGTCATGATGGTCAGTTCATAGTATGATGAAGAGTGTTTGCACTCGAAAGCTCACACCTTGAATAAATCTTTGTTGATCTTAAAGGTCCTATTGGACTCTGATTTGACCAACACAACTATTCATTTTAATCTTCCTATTTTAGACAAAGGACGAAGCACCTTGGCAGGCTACAGCACTGATAAAGTTGTTCTGGTTGAGCAGTAATATCAGGGCTCTCTCAGCCCCACATCCCTCACAGGGTGTCTGTTGTGAGGAGAGGAAAGGGAAGGCGACTGTAAGCCGCTTTGAGACTCCTTCGCGTAGAGAAAAGCGGCATATAAGAACCAGCTCTTCTTCTTCTTCAGTAATCTCAGGGCTCTCTCAGCCCCACCTCCCTCACAAGGTGTCTGTTGTGAGAAGAGGAAAGGGAAGGCGACTGTAAGCCGCTTTGAGCCTCCTTCGCATAGAGAAAAGCGGCATATAAGAACCAACTCTTCTTCTTCTTCTATAATATCAGGGCTCCCTCAGCCTCACCTCCTTCGGGCAGAGTTCCATCTAGTCAAAGTACCTCTTTGCTTTATGCAGGAAATCCACAGCCAGAGAATCCATGACCAACAGTTCCTTTAAGGCCTCCAGCAAGGGAGAACTATGGCCTCTCCCTAGAGATGGATTAAGATTACAGGTAGGTAAAACTGCGGCTGATGTGGAGAGCGTAGATTTCCTCCCTCATGGGCAGAACTCAGGCGACCCAATGATAACGATAGGCTGGGCAACCCAATGACATCCTTCTCCCCCAAATAGTGTGATGCCATTTGCTTCCACACAAATACGCAATGGCCACCCACTGAGATGGCTGTAAAGTTAATATTTCTGGAGCAGGGATAATCAAACTGCGGCCCTCCAGATGTCCATGGACTACAATTCCCATGAGCCCCTGCCAGCGTTCGCTGGCAGGGGCTCATTGGGAATTGTAGTCCATGGACATCTGGAGGGCCGCAGTTTGACTACCCCTGTTCTGGAAATAGGTCAACTGTTACTCATGACAACAAAGTGATACATCTTTCCTCACAGGCCGTCACCCACGAATGCTTCCAACCGAGGTAGCCTCTCTGACATGGCTTCCACACAGGGACTATTTCCCCACTGTATTCTTCCACAGCAGCAGGAGCTGAGCGTGGTGGAATTCTCCTAAATATCTCCTCGCACCGGCCGGGTCTTTCCCCTGGCTATCCTGACCCCACCCTGTTGGAACACAGAGCCCTGCAGGACATTAGGGTGAGGACTTAACATTATGTCAAAATGCCACTGGCCTCCATGCACCCTAAGCCACCCAAGCAAATGTCCTCCTCTATCCATTCCATGGAACACGAGTCAAATCCTGCACACAAGTCTTAGTCATTGTGAAAATCATGGTGAATTCTATTACAAATGGGATGTTTTTACATTGTAAATGAGTTATCTTGTATAATTATACTGTATTTCGCACAAGCTGCCTTGAGTCTTTGGGGAAGGTTGGCATGCAAATGCATTAATCAATCAATCAATCAATCAAGTAATTAATTAATCAATTAATTAATTAATAAGAGTTTTCTTTGCCGTCATCCCAATCGATAGTGACTGCTATAGCAATGCGTCTACTCTCGGATTTTTATACATACGGCTGTCAGGCCGCCTTGAAGCCCCTGGTTCGCTGCTTTTGGAAACGAGATGAACCTTTGTCCTGATGTGGCCATGCTTGCCTCGTGTTCCTAGGCATGTTGACTTAACCTCTTCTCTCTTAATTCAAAGAACTTAAAATTGGGCTCCCCGTTAGTTATCTCCGGCTCTGCCTCCTTGTTGCCACAATGGGTTTGTATGCTTTGGCCATGGCCAAAGGTGATGGACAAGGGGACAGTATTCTTTCCCAGAAGCCCCTGGGCCAGGGTTAATGAGTGACCTCAGGCCAGAAGGGACCAGCTGTCCCCCTCAGGAGACCCGCCTCCCAGAGACAGCCTCTGCCTTCTCCCCAGCAGCACCTCCGGGCTCGGCCGCCATGAAGCTCCTTGTCGTGACTCTGGTCTTGGCCGTCTTTGCCGGTGAGCAGAGGGAAACAGAGCAGGATGGAGGGGAATGCTGAGTGAGAGACCCCCCCCCCCATACACACACACACACACACACATTTTCAGGATGTTGTGGCACTTTTGCAGTGTTTTTCTGGGGGGGGGGGAACAAACCTTAGAAGGCTTAAAGTTGGATTCAGTCCAGTCCAGGGGGGTTGCTATCCCATGGGTCAACAGTATCAGGAAAATAGGAGGCTGTTTGGACTACAGCAGAACTTTTCCTGGTTTAGGAATTCTGTGTCGAGAGCTAGCGGGCTGTTGTGGTTTAAGAGTGGAGGCCTCTAGTCTGGAGAACTGGGCTTGATTCCCCACTCTTCCTCCTGCAGCCGGCTGGAGGACCTTGGGCTAATCACAGTTCTCTCAGATCTCTCTTGGCCTCACCTCCTTCTTCACAGGGTGTCCCTTGTGGGGAGAGGAAGGATGGGAAATTATAAACCGCTTTGAGACTCATGAGGACTGCTGGGTGACCTTGGGCTAGTCACAATTCTCATGGGGCTCTCTCAGCCTCCTTACCAAGCTGTCTGTTGTGGGGAGCAGAAGGGACGGTGATTGTAAGCGTGAACAGTTCCGCAGGGCCTGCAAAAGGGAGCTCCTCCACCAGGCACTTGGTTGAGGTCGACCTGAACCACCACTTCCCATGGCCCCCCCCATGAGCCTCCTTCCTGTGGCACCCACTACAGTTCCACCCAACCCACTGAGCTATCGGTATGCGTTAATTTAGCGCTCTCTATACTTTTTTACTGTTCTATGTTGCTTGTTATTATCACTTTATTATTGTTAAACTAAGTTATCTGTATCGCTTCTGTTTTATGCGAACCGTCCTGAGCCTTTGGGGAGGGCAGTATACAAATATAATAAATAAATATTATATTCTGTTATAATTCTGTTAAGAAAGAGACAGAATATAAAAACAGCTGGTATCACACAAAGGGGTTGGACCCAGGAGGCCCCTTCCAACTCTGTTATTCTATGATTCTTTGACGGCCATCATAGAAACCAGTAGGGTCGTAGCACTGGAATTACCTAGGGATGCCAGCCTCCAGGTGGGACCCAGAGATCCCCAGGCATTATGGTTCATCTCCAGAGGACAGAGATCAGCTCCCCTGGAGGAAATGGATGCTTTGGATGGGTGGATTCTGTGGCACTGGACTTCATAGAGATCCCAGGATGCATCTCCAACTAGAGATTTCCTTCTCTTCCGTAATGGAGAATGCAGGCTCACCAATCACATCCGCCAGGAGTCATTTCAGAACAGGGAAACACTCTTTCAGAGCATGGCCATGTAAATAAGGCAACAACTTGAGGGATCCTTCAGTCCCACCATGGGTCTGGCATCCACTTGACCCTCAAAATCTGCCCTCTTATCCAGGGGAACTGATCTTGGACGAACACGTGTGATTCGGGGAAATCTCCTGGTCCCTCCAGAAGGTTGGCATTTAACTTAGGAACTGTTATGAAAAGTGAGTGGAAACTCACAAATGTGGTATTTGGGAATCATCCCCATTGGCCTACACCCCAGTTTTGGTGCTCCTAAATCCCCCCTCTGAACAAACTCATCGCCTACAGGTCTCTCCTGATCAAACTGGTTTTTGTTTTTTTTGTCCCACGAAAAGGCAGATTTGGGATTGTCCGAGCAGAGTCCATGGGGCCAAGCAATATTTGCAGATCACTGACCAAGGACTGTGGGGAGCTGTTCTCTTCCTGATGTTTTGGCAACCCACAAGGAACATCTGAGAGCAGGGGAAATTTTGTGAAAGCTGTTATCTTCGTAACCCAATGTACTCTTTTTCAGGCTGGTTATATCTGAATTACACAACCATTTTTCCCTTTAAAATGAGGCTAGAGGCCAAGAGACTGAGGTTCAGACAGTAACGAACCAGATAACTAAAACAAACACAGACAAAAACTCTGTTAGTATCATGATTATCCTGAAAGCAATTCCCCCCCCCCACACCCAATATTCAAAGGGAATTTTATCTATTCTGCCCCCTTCCCCCTGCGTGTCTGTCAAGAGGTTAAAGAAAAGATGGGAATTTTTGAATCAGCAAGCTTACACAAATCTTGTCATCAAAGGAAGTTTTTAGGAGAACAACTTCTTGGAGAACAGGTGAAGTACCAGAAGATTGGAGTTGGAGCAGTAATCCAATAAATCGTTCAATCCATTTGGTAACAATGTATCCTGTTGATGAATCAGTTGTGTTTAAATTCATGTAGTGCATCCAGTCTGATAAAATGTCATTCCTCTGTTTCCCAAAAATGCATTGCCACTGGGACATCTTTAACGTGATTGCATATCCTGGATACATATTTGAGTGCACGGGTTTTGAGCAGGCATGTGCAAGTTATAACAAGGACATAAAATATAAACGGTAATATTTTTTAACTGGGTGAATTACATGCTTTACATTTTCCACATCTAAAACATCCTTTCAGTAACTTGTCATCTGAACATGTTGTATTCAAGAGCAGAGTGTGATTAATTCTTGAGGGGTCCTCCCTCTTTTCCAGGCAAACACTGTTTTTTGTGTACCTCCAGAAATATGAGAAATGATATGCCAATGTTTGGTAATGATATTTCTAATTTTATGAGCATATGCTGAGAAATAAAGCAATAGTAAGTTTTTGTGCTGTTGTTTCAAAATCTTCCTGTTTGGAATGTATTATTTTATGTCACAATGTAGATTTCTCTGAGGTATCTAGGGTGGTATTAATTGAAATCTAAAAGGGTATGAATACCAGACTTCAGCTGGGAAATACCTGGAGACTTTGGGGGCAGAGCTGGGAGGTTGTAGGATTTGGGGTGGGGAGGGACCTCAGTGTTGTATAGCGCTGTGGAGTCCACCCTCCAAATGAGCCATTTTCCCCAGGGGAACCAATCTCTCTAGTCTAGAGATAAGCGGAAATTTCGGGAGATTCCCAGGGATCTCCAAAGTCAGTGTCTGCGGGCCTGGGTAGTCTGTGTAGTCATTCTAACCTCCTGGACACTTTTGTCTTTTGTCCTCCAGGATCCCCAGTTTCTGTCTTCGGTGATGAGCCAGGTTCTCAGTGGCAGCAACTCAAACAAGACTTTTTAGAATATTTGAAAAGTATCAGACTGCATCTTGAACGCCAAAGCGACTTGTTAAGAAACGCAGAGGTTGTCAGGGAGGTGAGGTAAGTGAACCAGACTTTGTCTCCCAGCATCCTCCCAGGGAGAAAAGACTCCTCCTGGACGGGCAGGGTTGGATACGGCAGGTTGGGAGGGTCTGAGAGATTTGGGGGTAGAATCTTTGGACAGTCGGGTTTGGGGAGGGGGCCGTAGCCCACACAACTCAAGTAGCCATTTTTCTATAGGTTGGTAAAATTGTGGTGTCCATGGCCAGGGGCTGATGGGAATTGTAGTCCATGGACATCTGGAGAGCCACAGTTTTGCCAACCCTGCTCTGGGCTAAGGTGAGGGTTCTCAGTGTCCAGAAATGGCAGCTTGGCCGTTTGAACTCTGGCATAGAGCAGAGGGCCGAAACCTTTTCCCAGTTGCGGACTGCTGCAAAGGGGTGGGGGGAGAGGGCAACTGGGGCCCGCGCAAACGCACATGCTCAGCAGGGTTGCAAACGTGCACACGCAGCAGTTGCGCGCATGCGTGGACCTGCCATGCAAGCACGTTTGCACTGCAAACACATGTGTGTGGCGCTCTGCACATGGGCGCATGCTCTAAACTGCCGCACGTGTGCGTTTGCGCCCCCATCGGGCACAAACGCGCATGAGCGGCAGATCGCGCATGTACATTTGCGCCAACAGCCACGGTTTCCTCCCCCCCACTCCCGCAGCAAGAAGCTTGCTGGGCCGCAAGCTAATCAGCCACTTCATTAGGTTGAGGGACTTGGGAATGTTGAGGGACTTGGGAATGTTCAGCCTGGAGAAAAGGAGGTTGAGAGGGGACATGATAGCCCTCTTTAAGTATTTGAAAGGTTGTGTCAAGCGTTGCAAGAACTCACAACAAGCTTCTTTAATAAAGAAAGCGTTTATTGAGAAGTTACTTCATACACCTAAGCTAAGAAAGTCAAATCTGCCTGAGACCACATTTGCCTCCCCTTTTCAATAGTGTTCTCCCGCCCAAAACTTGAAAGTTCCCAGGGAAGGGGGAGAGGGGGCACCAGGTGCCATAAACCATAGTGTTACTTCTCGCACGTCCTTGGTCGTCTCCGGACAAGATAAGATGTTATGGTTATAAAAGGCAGACCCAGCCGGCAGGTTCAAAAGACAAATAATTCACAGCTCCCTGAGATAGCAGGATGCAACAAAACAGTTTCGATTTCAGGCATGCAAGCATAATATATGGGCCCTGGGTTACAAAGCGGCCCCAAGAAAAGAAAGGCAAAAGGCAAAGCAAACAAACATGGAGAAGCCCATGTCAACTCATGGCAGGGACAGGCACTGATCCTGACAGGTTGTCACTTGGAGGAGGGCAGGATGCTGTTTCTGTTGGCTGCAGAGGAGAGGACACGCAGTAATGGGTTTAAACTTCAAGTACAACGATATAGGCTAGATATCAGGAAAAATTTTTTCACAGTCAGAGTAGTTCAGCAGTGGAATAGGCTGCCTAAGGAGGTGGTGAGCTCCCACTCACTGGCAGTCTTCAAGCAAAGGTTGGATACACACTTTTCTTGGATGCTTTAGGATGCTTAGGGCTGATCCTGCGTTGAGCAGGGGGTTGGACTAGATGGCCTGTATGGCCCCTTCCAACTCTATGATTCTATGATTCTATGATTCTTATCTGTGGCTGTGAAATTTGAACCATAAGAAAGGCCGAGCATCAAAGAATTGAGGCTTTTGAACTCTGGTGCTGGAGAAGACTCTTGCGAGTCCCTTGGACTGCAAGGTGAACAAACCGGTCAGTCCTAGAGGAGATGAGCCCTGACTACTCTTTAGAAGGTCAGATCCTGAAGATGAAACTCAAATACTTTGGCCACCTCATGAGAAGGAAGGACTCCCTGGAGAAGAGCCTAATGCTGGGAGTGATTGAGGGCAAAAGAAGAAGTGGACGACAGAGAATGAGGTGGCTGGATGGAGTAACTGAAGCGGTAGGTGCAAACTTAAATGGACTCCGGGGAATGGTAGAGGACAGGAAGGCCTGGAGGATCATTGTCCGTGTGGTCGCGATGGGTCGGACACGGCTTCGCACCTAACAACAACAACAACGGGAGAGCAACCAGTAGGCAACCAGCAGAAGAAAGGTATGGAGGCTAAAATGTGCTGAAGGCGCTTGCCGCATCCTGCCCTTGCACCCCACCCCTCCCACTCCCTTGTTCCTGGGGATGGGAATTTCTTCTTTTTTTAATGGCTAACTTCCTGGAGCAACAAATAGGCGAACAAGCATGCAGGCGATGCCAGAAATACATTTCTTCCCCCAAAGTTGTAACACAAAGCATGCCCCTCTAAAGTCCCCCCCCCCAAAATCAGAAGCAAGATTAATTTTTAAAAGTTATATGCATAGGCGTTTCTATAGTCAGTATTTTGTGTTTCATGATGCTTCTATAGCCCCTTATTTTGTCATCTTATAGATAGAAAATATTTAGTTCTCCCGAGGAAGTGGTTGCTGGGCCCCGGGAGGTGTGCCTGGCCTCAACCAGGGCAAGGGCCTTTTTGGTCCTAGAATCATAGGATCATAGAATCATAGAGTTGGAAGGTAACTCCTGGGTCATCTAATCCAACCCCCTGCACTATGCAGGACACTCACATCCCTATCGCTCATCTCCTGTAACCTGCCCCCCCCCCTGACCCAACCTTGTGGAATGAGCCCCCGGAAGCACTGAAGGCCCTGACAGCACTGATACGGTTCCACAGGCCCTGAAGACGACGCTCTTCTGCCAGGCGTTTGGTTGAGGCCAGGCTAGGAAGAACTGCTCCCTCTCTGTGCTCCCCACCGGAACACTTCTTGCGGATAGACAATTGCTGGTTATGGGGATTGGGCTTGGTATAGTGGGATTGGTCTAGTGCAGGGGTAGTCAAACTGCGGCCCTCCAGATGTCCATGGACTACAATTCCCATGAGCCCCCTGCCAGCATTCGCTGGCAGGGGGCTCCTGGGAATTGTAGTCCATGGACATCTGGAGGGCCGCAGTTTGACTACCCCTGGTCTAGTGGGTTCTCCTCCTGTGTGTTTTTACCGCCATCTTGGGGTTTTATTTGGATGTTTTATGGGTTTTTTAGATTTATGTAAACTGCCAGGAGCCAGTTGTTCTGGGTATGACATTCTAAAACTTAATAAACAAACAAATAAATAAATGACAAAGACAAGGGAATTGTTTGAGAACTAAAACTTGAGGATTCATTCATTCCCTAAACCAGGGGTGGGCAAACTGTGGCCCTCCAGATGTCCATGGACTAGAAGAAGAAGAAGAAGAAGAAGAAGAAGAAGAAGAAGAAGAAGAAGAAGAAGAAGAAGAAGAAGAAGAAGAAGAAGAGTTGGTTCTTATATGCCGCTTTTCCCTACCCAAAGGAGACGAAAAGCGGCTTACAGTCGCCTTCCCATTCCTCCCCCCACAACAGACACCCTGTGGGGTGGGTGAGGCTGAGAGAGCCCTGATATCACTGCTCGGTCAGAACAGCTCTATTGGTGCCGTGGCAAGCCCAAGGTAACCCAGCTGGCTGCATGTGGGGGAGCGCAGAATTGAACCTAGCTCGCCAGATTAGAAGTCCACACTCCTAACCACTACATCAAACTGGCTCTGCCAGCGTTTGCTGGCAGGGGCTCATGGGAATTGTAGTCCATGGACATCTGGAGGGCCACAGTTTACCCACCCCTGCCCCAAAGGATAACATGTTTTTGTTTATTTTGAAATAGAAGCCGTTGGATTACACAAGTAATATTCCTTATTTACATTTTTTGCCTTGCCCAAACTCGTTTTTTGTTCAACCACCTGGAGAGCTTTTATGCTCTCTCTCTCTCTCTTCTGTCCCTCCGTACAGCAACCATGCTAGTGGCAGCCTTTTCAACATCTCCCGGCGTCTCAGTAAGCTGGGGAAGGATATGCCTGACGAGGTCAAGGAAGCTTTAGACCTGGCTGTGGGAATCCCAACAGGCGTGGCAGAGAAGCTCTACAATGCCATGAGGGAGGTTTCCAAACGGCTGGAACCGGCCACCAGAGATCTCAACACTGCCCTGGAAGCCGCCGTGGCCCACTATGCAGAAAGGCCTTTGGAGCACCTGAACAGGTACGACCCCATGATCCGCGGAAGGCTGCAGGAGATCCACCGGAACCAGACGGAGAGGCTGAAAGTGCGGCTGCAAGAGCTGGAAGTGCTGAGGCCCCAGATCCACCACCTCCTGGGACAACTCCATGAAGTCCAGGTCGCCCTTCAGCCCTTTGCGGATGAGCTGCAGGAGGTGGTCCGGCAGAGGGTGGAAAGCGCCGTCGATGTCGCCAGGCCCTACGTGAAGCCCGTCCTGGAGTCGGCCAGAGAGCGCACCGTAGGGTTCAAGAAGTGGGTGGGGAACCCTCTGTTCGTCACCGATAACAAGGAGGACTGATCCTCCTCACCTAGCGGAGAACGCCAGGCAACTGCTTCACGTTGGGGTTGGAGAGTCCAGGGGGGATAATAATGCATTTCTGCAGCAATTGGTGAGGGAAGGGGGATTCCAGCATGTCTGTAAATATCCCCCAGAAACATGGAATAAAAAGATGTGCCTAACAGCAACTGCTGAGAAATTGGGGGGAGGGGGCGTGTCTTCCCTTTTTCTGCCTTTCTTGGCTCTCGGAATGGGGTTGGGTTGCAGACCTCCTGGGATTAACCACGTGGCCACTGAGGTTTTGCCCCTCCCCAAACCCGCCTTCCCTGGACTCCCCCCCCCCCCCAGCATCATCAGGAATTCCCTGGCCCACAGTTGGCAATTCTTCAGGGCAGACAACTCAAAATCAATACCTTTATTGGCATATATAGAAGAGAAACAACAAAAATGTAATTCATTAAGGAGAGTTAATCATCAAGTTTCTGACTCAGACAAAGTCATTCTGCCAAAGATGCTTGACCAGAACACATCCCATCCCATAGAGCAGGGGTAGTCAACCTGTGGTCCTCCAGATGTTCATGGACTACAATTCCCATGAGCCCCTGCCATAGAGGTGCCAACTCTGGGTTAGAAAGTTCCTAATTTGGGTGTGAGGTCCAGAGCAAGTAGGGACCTCAGAGGCCCTGTGAAGCTATAGTCTGCCCTCCCAATCAGCCTCTGTAATCTGGAAATCACTTGTAATCCTCGGAGATCCTCCCACTACCAGGAGGTGAGCTAGACGTGAAGACAGCAAGAGGCAAATATATAATGAAAGCTCCACGTTTATTTTGTGATTTTAATCGCTTTAAGTTATCAAAAACTCCCCTGATCAGCCTGATAAGTAAGGGGGTTCATGATAAGCGAATTAAAAGAAGGAGGCCTTCATTGAAGGAGTTCCTGACAGCCAGAGCGGTTTCTCAGTGGAACAGGCTTCCTCGGGAGGTGGTGGGTTCTCCATCTTTGGATAATTTGAAACAGAGGCTGGGTAGCCATCTGACGCAGAGGCTGATTCTGTGAAGGTTTCAGGGGGTGGCAGGTGACAGTGGATGAGTGATAGGGTTAGAATCATAGAATCACAGAGTGGGAAGGGACCTCTGGGTCATCTAGTCCAACCCCCTGCACTATGTACAACTCTAACTCACAACGTTAGGGTTGTGAGTGTCCTGCATAGTGCAGGGGGTTGGACTAGAATTCAGGGGTAGTCAAACTGCGGCCCTCCAGATGTCCATGGACTACAATTCCCATGAGCCCCTGCCAGCGAACGCTGGCAGGGGCTCTTGGGAATTGTAGTCCATGGACATCTGGAGGGTTGCAGTTTGACTACCCCTGGACTAGATGACCCAGGAGGTCCCTTCCCACTCTATGATTCTATGATTCTAACTTATCAAAACCTCCCCTGACTAGCCAGTCCTAAGGGAGTTCTTGATAAGCGAGTTAAAACAAGGAGGCCTTTCATTGAAGCTCTGCCCACCACAAAACGAACTTGGAACTTTCGTTATATCATTGCCTCTCACTGTCTTCAGGTTCAGCTGCTGTGTGGCCAATGTATTTTTGAGATTACTGCCTGGAGGTTGGCAACACCAACCCATGCCCCTTCCTACATAAGGAGCTGGTTTCGATTAATAGCCTCATCTTCACTCAGCTCCACAAGATGACATAGATTGAATTAGCAAAGGCGAGGAAGAGGGTATTAGCGACTATCAACTGCAGAGCTTTGAGTCCAATAGTACCTTTTTTTTGGGGGGGGGGGAGTTTCAAGATTCCAAACTCCCTTTGTTGGATACAAATAAGGAGGATCTTTCGAACTCATCCCCCCGGAAAATCTTGTTGATTGCTACAGCACTCCTGGGTTCGAATGTAGTTACTGCAGATGAAGAGGGCAGCCAACTGGAACCATAATTATCAAGGGGTCTGACCACCTTCCCTTCCACGGAAATGCTAAGGTGAGGGGGGGCTGTTCATTTTCAGGGGGGGACTGCTAAGGGAGGTGCTCAAATTTTAGAGTTGGGTCCAGTTTCCACTGATAATTCTGAGGTTAAACTTTCATGTACAAACCAGAAAGATTGAAACATGCAACGGCTGATAGATTCCATGTGGATGGCCATGTCGGTCTGAAGCAGCAGAACAAAATTTCAGTCCATAAAGACCAGCAATGTTTAATTCTGAGATAAACTTGTATGTGTATTTGTGCACTTCGTATCTGAAGAATTGGACATGCACATGAAAACTTGCACCCAGAATTAAACTTGGTTGATCTTCAAGGTACCACAGGACTCAAACTTGGCTCAAAAAGGATTCAGAGATTGCCTTATATCAGTGGTCCCCAACCTTTTTATCACCGGGGACCAGTCAATGCTTGACAATTTTACTGAGGCCCGGGGGGGGGGGTAGTCTTTTGCCGAGGGACGTCGCCGCCACCTCCTGAGCCCCTGCTCTGCTTGCTTTCTCATAGTGCCATGCAAAGGGGTAGCCCCAGCTATGGCGGCCACTGAAGAGCACCAAAGGTGACCCGGCAGCAGAGTGGCAGGGCAGCCCCCGAGGCAGCAGTCAGGGAGGAGGACGAGGAGGAGCCGGGAAACATCTGGAGCAGCAGGAGGGCTTCCAGAGATCTGGTCCCACTGGTGGACCACCTGACAGCCTCTCGTTTTTGGCCACTGCATGGCACCAAGCGTTGGACTGGATAGGCCACTGGCCACTGGCCAGACAGGCAAGCTGATTGGAGGAAGAGGCACCCAGGGGTGGGACAGCCACCCTGAGTGGGTGTGAAGCGCTGAGTGGCACTTAAGCTATGAGACACGCTCCCAGAATTACAGCTCATCTCCAAACTTCAGAAATCAGTCCCCCTGGAGAAATTGGATGCTCTGGGGGTGCACTCTATGGCACTGTGCCCCACTCAGGTCCCTGTCCTCCCCAGGCTCCCCCCCCCAAAAAAAAAATTCCCCAGGAGTTTCTCAAACTGAATCTGATAACTCTAGGTGGTAACCCCTTCTAGGTCCTTTTATTGTAGAAAAGCAGGGAATAAATAGAGACAGGAGCGTACCGGACAAAATCTGCCCAGCCTCCGCGTGGAAGGGGCAGCTTCCCAAGAGGAAGGTTGGGTAGCCTGGTGGGTTTTCCTGCCAGCAACGTGAAAAGACCAACCATAGGGCAGCAATAGGGCTTGGAAAGGCTGCGGAAGGGCAGCTGATTAGCCATGGACCCCTTCCCTCATCCCTCCCGGTTGGAGTTGCCAGCCTCCAGGTCGCTCCTCCCTGCTATTACAATCCATCTCCAGATGACTCCGATGAGTTTCCCTGGAGTAATTAGCTGCTTGGAAGGCGGATTCAATGGGGTTGCGCCCTGCTGAGCTCCCTCTCCTCCCCAAGCCCCACCCTCCTCAGGCTCCACCCCCCCAAATCTCCAGGTGATTCCCAGCCCAGCGCTGGCCACCCTTTTCACAATGCAGGTGTCCACGCACAACGGGTCTCCTCTCTGCTCATCCGCTCTGCATCAGGTTCTACCATCTGCTCTTGTCTCAGCTGCCCAGCAGCAAGAAGAATATGGGCCACAAATCCCAATGCCCCAAACTCTTTCAGGGTCACCTGTCCCCATGAAGGACCTGAAGATCTCTTGGAATCACAATGGATCTCCAGATCCAGAGACGTCCGTTGCCCTGAAGAGGGTGCCTGCTTCGGAAGATGGCGCCTCTGGCACTGTGCCTTGATGAAATCCTTCCCCTTCCTGAAACTCACCCTCTCCAGAGAAGGTTGCCAGGTACCCTCTGGGACTGTGGGGTATGGTTGAGAGCTCCAGGCTAAGAAACTCCTGGAGATTTAGGGGCAAAACCTGGGAAGAAAGGGACCTTTTCTGGGGTTCAATGCCCTAAAGTCCACCCTCCAAAGCAGTGGTCCCCAACCCTTTTATCACCGGGGACCGGTCAATGTTTGACAATTTTACTGAGGCCCGGGAAGGGTAATGTCTTTTGCTGAGGGACGTCGCCACCGCCTGAGCCCCTGCTCCGCTTGCTTTCCCACCAGCGCCCCTGACTTCCCGCCGCCCACTGGGGGGCGCTGCCAGCAGCAGCTGCACAGTGCCACGCCGAGGGGGAGCCCCAGCTATGGCAGCCGCTGGAGAGCACCAAAGGTGAGCCGGTGGCAGGGCAGCCCCAGAGGCAGCAGCCGGAGAGGAGGACAAGGAAGAGCCGTGGACCGGTACTGACTGATCCATGGACCAGTACTGGTCCCCAGACCGGGGGTTGGAGACCACTGCTCCCTTTCTCCAGGGGAACTGATCTCTGTAGTCTGGAGATGAGCTGGAATTCCAGGGGATCTCCAGGTCCCAGCTGGAGGCTGGCATCCCTCAGTCCCCAGATTCCATGCCCCAACTCTCTGGGAATTGCCCAACCTGGAGCTGGCAGCTCTCACCTTCCAAGCTCCCATCCCTTTGAAGGCCACAGTAACAACCAGGACTACCAAACAGAGGTTTTATTGTCCCATACCGGGAAATGACGGTGTTACAAGAACCGGGAGGTTGTGCGGGGTCAAGGAATATTCTTCTGGAGGGCCGTCCCCTTCCCACTATTCCACACTGGGCACCCGCAAGGGCTTTCCGAGGGCCCAGATGGGTCTTCCTCTGCTTGGCTGCTTAGCAGGATTCTCACTGCAAAATCTGTAACCCCATGTTTGCGATGTTCCTGAATGGGGTCAAGAGGTCACTTGGAATGGCCTCAGCATAGCTGGACAGTTTACGGGTCACCTGCTGGATCGTGGCCCTCAAGGGTCTGAAGCGGACTTGCAGCTGCTGCTGCAGTTTCTGGCGGAACTCCTGGGTGTCCTTCCGAAATTTGGACTTCAGGGCCTCGCTAGAAGTCCCCAGATAGTGCTCCATGCTCTGCTCCATTTTCTGTGCCAGCTCTTCTGTCATGTTGGTCAGGGTTTGCCTCAGGGGCTGCGTGTGTTCCATCAGACCCTCGTGGGCCTTGTTCCAGCTGGCCAGGAACTTCTGTTGCCACTCGCCCATGAGAACTTCTACCTTCTCCTTCAACTCCTGGGCATGAGGCTGCACGTTTTCAGCCAGTTTCCTGCCCAGCTTCCGGACTTCCACCGCCAGCTCTGCCTGGTTGCTTTTCATGGTGTTGAAGGAATTGAGGAGGAGGTTGCTGTGGAAAGACAGAGAGGGCAACCAGGAAATTGGGTAGGCCGCCTCTAGGCAAGATGGCAGCCAACCTTCAGGAGGTGACAATAGGATAAACACAGGATGGTCTCAGATAACTCAAACCAAGAAGAAAAGACCTATCCTTATGGCATTAAAATATAATAAAGAATGTTTTTAAACAATGTCCTTTCTTGAGTTTACTTTCAGTTTATTTCATTCCAAGGATGCCGTTTTGGACTAGGATCTCCATACTATTTTGAGCCATTGGCCCATTTATATTACTACTTGTATTGAGGTTGTGGAAGAAACACTACTTAGAATTGTTGTACAGAGTTTATCTGGATTACCTCCAGGAGGCAGCTGGAGATCTCCTGGAATTACGACTTGTTTCTAGATGACACAGATCAGTTGACCCTGGTGGAAATGGCTGCTTGGCACATGGGACAGTGTACCCAACTGAGGCCTCTCCTCTCCTCTCCCCTCCCCAAACCCTGCCCTCCACAGATGTCATCCCCTCAAATCTCCAGGTATTCCCAACCCAGAGCTGGCAACCCTCTTCTAGCCAGAGTCTGTACTTCTACCAGAGCTACAACTAGTCTCCAGACGACAGAGATCAGTTCCCCTGGAGAAAACAGCACCTTTGAAGGGGGGAAGGGTGCTATTGTGCCGAGGTCCCTCCCCAAACACCAACCTCCCCACCTGCAAAACTCCAGGACTCCTGGCCCAGAGTTGGCAACCCTACTCAGTGAAGAGGGTTAGGCTGAGATTTCACCATATTTGGGTGAGGTCATGAACCCAGATTTCCTGGGCCCCATTATCCCAACCTGATTTCAGCCTAGAGGGGCAACTGGACTCCTACAGCATATTGTGTGTGTGTGTGTGTGTGTGTGTGTGTGTGTGTGTGTGTGAGAGAGAGAGAGAGAGAGAGAGAGAGAGAGAGAGAGAGAGAGAGACTTAAGTTCTGTTTATTTTACTAAATCAACATCCAGTCTGAGAGTCCCTGGTGTGCCCATATTTCTGGTGCAGGAGGACCTTAGCTGCTCACCTCCCTCTTTAAAAAGTCAAGATGCATAGGCGTCCCATGCAGAGATTTCTGTAATGGTGGCACCTTGGGCTATACATAGGGTGGCCATCTACAGATACACACACACACACAAAATGGACCAAATATGCACAAAGTGTACATACACTTATTTACATTCATATGGGCGAATATTTGGATAGTTGCTAGGAAAGAAATGGAAATCTAGCCTGCTCCCTCTTGGGCTGCAGTGGGCAGAGCTCAGATCTGTGAGTGACAGCTGTCACTCAAAGGTTTACAGCAACAAAAAAAAGCCTCTCCAGCCAAACAAAACCACCTGCTACTATGGAAGGAAGGAAGGAAGGAAGGAAGGAAGGAAGGAAGGAAGGAAGGAAGGAAGGAAGGAAATTTGGCTACTTTAACTAACATTTCCTGAATTTCAGCTTTTTCAGTGGTAAGGAAGCCCCTTAACTCTACTCGCCATCTTTATAGCCCTCTGAAGGAGCCTGTTGATCAAGCATGGGGTGAAGTTTTCTTTAGGGCAGGGGGTTTCTCTGGACATATCGTGTGTTTGTTTAAGAGGGGGGGAACCAGTCTTCCGTGCCAGGATGGAGGGATGTTTGTGCTCTCAAGGCCACCACAAGTTTCAGATAGAGCAGTGACGCCAGACATGCTCTGGGTTGCTCTGACCCACAAAGGCTCCCTGCCCTCTGGGCCACTGTGGCCGAGCCTGGCTTACTCACCTGAACTCTTGGCCCTGTTTGGAGTTGCGCAGAGCATCCCAGCGTTCTTGCGTCTCATTGTAGACTGTTGGGAAATACTCTGAGAGGACTTTGTCCAGTTGTGAGAGGCTACTTTCCTGAGCAGCCCGGGAGCCTGCAAGAGAAACAGACCGCTGCCCATGAATTAAGTTTTTTTGGAGGGAGAGCTTATCCCCAGTGAGCTAGAAGAAAATTGAGATTCTCTCCAACTTGAGGGATGCTCCTTGTAAAATTTAAACTCAGTGTTCCCATGTGGAAGACATGATGCTTGAAATATAATGAGAAAGGGAAGAACATTTTGTTCTTATGTCACCTGAGAAAAACAACCAGGGAAGGGAATACCCCCCTCCCCCCCCCCAGTTAACAGCCTATTTCTCTCAGCAGAATTCCTCACACCTCTTGAGTCAATATCAGGGACATGTGACAGGGCTCGGACTTTGTGTGTCTGTCCTCTTCTGGGCTCTTTTTAAACAAGTTCTGACAATGTTCTTCTTTTGGGGTTGAAAAGTTTCGGAAGATTCCTGAACATGCCAACAATTCATAGAGGTCGTTTAAAATGAGATTGGTCATGGCAACCGCGTTTTTGAATTCATGTCTGGCAATTCTGTTCTCTTTTGGGCTCTTCAAAATATGGCTACAGGGATGTGGGCTTTGGTGTGGTGCGGCCGCCTCGGCGATCACCGAATCCTCAGGGGGCCAGTGCCACGGCGCGGAAAGGAGGGGCGGTGGCAGCCACAGTGGCCCCGGCCACCCCAGGGTTCGGTGACCGCCGAGGCAGCTGCGCCAAAGCTCCCATCTGTATAAGAGCCTCTCTGTCCTCCATCTACCTCCCTACCTACTTTTGGGCCCATCTATTTATGCACTGATCCACTCCCAAATCATCCTAAATTTCTAAAAGAATTCAACACCCACAACAGACGTTTTAAGGCAGTAGCATTGCTGTTTTAACTTGTTTTAACTGTCTATTTAAATTAATTTTACCTGTTGTAATGGCATATTATATATTTTTTGTATACTGACCTGAGCCAGCTTGCTGGGAGGGCAGTCTAAAAATCCAATAAACTAAACTATTTGGAGCAATATCTTTTTGCTCCACCAGAGAACAGGGGCAGGTCCAGGAGACAATTTTTCTGGGGAAATGGTGTTGTGGGCAGGTGGGTTTTCTGACCCCGCAAAAACACCTCCTTCAGATCCTACCCCCGCCCCCACCCTGCACAGAGAGTTCCTCTCACCTGCCAAAATGACCAAGGTCAGGAAAACAGCAAGAGGCTGCATGGCGGAAGAGAGTCCAAGACGCTGCGAGACAGAAGAACCAGGAATGTCCATCCAGAAAAATAGGAGGAGCCACTTTATGGGGTGGCTGGATGGGGTGACCACCCTGCCCCTGTTATTCATTAACCAAGGAAGAGTAAACCTGGCTGGCCCTGCCTGAGCTCCAAGGGAAGGATTTGACTGGGAAGAGGGAGAGCAAGCATCCTGTAGGGACCAAAGGCCCAAACGGCAAAGGGCAAACTCCTAAAAAGCTTCAAGTGGGTCGCCGTGTTGGTCTGAAGTTGTGCAACAAAATTCAAGTCCAATGGCACCTTTAAGAACAACAGATTGATTCAAGGCATGGGCAGGCACTCTTCCACAGACAATGGAACAAGGATCATACAGCTATAAGGAGAAAGTAAATTAACTTGAAAGCTCACACCTTGAATAAATGCTTGTTGTTCTTAAAGATGCTGTTGGACTCAAATTTTGTTGTCCTAAAAAACTTGTTTTACAATCAGAATCCTAGAGTTCTAAGAGACCCCAGGGTCATCTAGTCCAACCCCCTGCACAATGCAGGACACTCACAGTGACCCCAATTCCATGCCCAGATGACCCCCCCCCACACACACACACACGTTATGTATGTAGACAGTCCACACTATATGCAAACAATGGCTTGAAGGCCAACCAATAGCAAACATTAATAATGACCAATCCAGGGCTCGGTTAAGGGCCAATCAGGCTTCTCCATTAAGGGCCAATCAGAGCTCTCGGTGGGCTGCCTGAAATGTATCTATGTTCCCTGTGAGCTTGTTTTGCCCCGTTCAGTGTTTGGACTAGGAGTTGTTAATCAAGAGCTGTTTTCGAAGAATGTGGAGCCTGTGTTTTGCTGAATCCACAGGCTTATTACTGGTGACGAGGATGGGATCACCGTCCCAGGCAGCCTGCCCTGAGAAGCGACGGTTCACCCGAAGCCATGTGAACCTACCTCTACTGTGCTCAGTGTCCTGCCTGCCAGAAGGCACCAGCCAGTCAAACACGCCCACCTCTCACTCTGCCTCACAGTGAGGGGAGTCTCAAGGTGCCCTTTTGGCACAGGGACCGCCCGTGAACAACTCCACTGAGCGACACCCAGAGAGAGCGGGCTCAGCCAGCCTCTGAAATCACAGCACTAGGCCTCCCGATTGGCCGGGTGCCAAAATGTGAAGCTTTCGACAGCAACACCACCGAGGAGTCACTGGGAGTCCCAGGATGCCCATTTCGAGGGCTTTTCAAGGCCAACGACCTGACTGAGGCCTCCAAGAGAGGCAGCACCCTCTTCAGTGGTGACCAGCACACGTCCTTCACAGCACCGGGCTTTGGCCACCGAAGCGGCTATTCCAGCCCAAAGCAGCCAGTGCCGCGGCTGGAATAGCCGCTTCGGCGGCCAAAGCACAGAACCTTAGTGCAGACCTCTCCGTACAAGTCTTGGTCATTTGGTTATGAGGACCTCCTTCCACTTCCTAAATGCTGGTGTGGTGTGTGTCAAGAAACCAACTGGGGCAATTTGCCATTGTCTGCCTTTGCCTAACAACGCAGGACTGTTCGGGTGGTCTCCCGTTCAAGGACTGACCAGGGGCAACTCTGCTTAGCTTCCAAGATCTGAGGAGACCAGGGCAGGGCTTGTTGGCATCAGAATTTGAGAATATTTACCTCCTGGCTTCATCTCCTGATCCACGCAGTTCAAACTGCAAAAGGGCTAAGCAGATCATGGCTTTTCCAGTCAGTCGGAAAACAGTCCCTAGTCTGTTTATAGTCTGGGCCCGGTGGCTGGTTTCTAAAAATGAAGTTTAGATCAGTCAGAAGCTTTAGCAGGTGAATCTCAGTCCTGGTGGGTAGACAGCAGCAAAAGAAGACCACCTGGTCTCGACCAGGGCCAGAGCCTTCTCTGTTCTGGCCCCCACCTGGTGGAGATCAGGGTCCTGACGGAGCTTAAACAGTTCCGCAGGGCCTGCAAAAAGGAGCTCTTCCGCCAGGCATTTGGTTGAGAGAGAAGCAGACCTATCCAATGGCAATACAATAAATGTATTCATAAAGGAAAGAAAAGTGTCCTTCTTTGTAGTTTTCCTTATCTGTTTATTCTGTAGGACTTTTGTCAAAACGTAATCCAGGTAATGTCCGTTTTCAGCGAGATTCTTTCATCAGTGACAAGTCCTCTGAGTCTTCAATATTTTAATCAATTTTATAGGTATCAAGAATTCAAACCTTATATATAATAATAATACAATACTGGCCACAGGCTCACATAGGCATGGGGATACTGGCCTGTACTGACACAGTACAAAACTACAAAAAAAGGACACTTTTCTTCCCTTTATGAATATACTTATTGTATTGCCATTGGATAGGTCTGTTTCTCTCTGTTTGGTTTAATTATTAGACCGTCCCTCTTATACTCCTGTATGAGACCAGGCAGAACCAACAGCGACCAAAGGGCCCCTGCTCCCCCCCCCCTCAGAACTCCACCAGAGAGCTCCCGACCTGTTTGCACTGCTGCATTGTTTATACTGTTATATTTTTATACTGTTATATTGTTACAACTATTATTATTAATTCATATAGACTGTTTCATGTATTGTTCTTATGTTCTATGTAAACCGCCCTGAGCCTTCGGGGAGGGCGGTATATAAATATAATAAATAAATAAATAAACAGATTAATTAATTAAAATGCACCCTTGCTGATACTCTTTGATACCCTCTGTTATCATTGCACTGCTCTCATTTATTATCTAATACGTGTGCACCCCCAAGTATTAACTCCAAGGAGGCTCATGCTGTTCTCCTCACTTCCATTTTATGTTCACAACAGCCCTGAGAAGTAGGCGAGACTCAAAGAATGTGTGGCCCAGGGTCACCCAGTGAGGTTCCATGCCAGAGTGGGGATACAAACACAGCCCTTCCGGATACGCGCAAGACATTCTTCCCTCTGACGCCACACTGGCTCTTCGTTTATTTATGAACTCAAATTTCAGAGGCCGCCTTCCTTTTGCAGCTCAAGGCGGCTCACGTACGCAGCCCAGACGTCACAATTTAAAACCAGTTGGGGCAATGGCCTCCAGAAGAAGAAGTGGGGCATAGTGGTTAGTGTGTCCAATTAGCAACTGGGAGACCCAGGTTCAAATCTTCACTCTGCCATGGAAGTTTGCTGGGTGACCTTGGTCCGGTCATGTACTCTCAGACGAACCAACCTCACAGGGTTGTTGTAAAAATAAAATGGAGGAGATTGATTTAAGCTACTTTGGATACCCATGGCGTTTGTGTGTGTGCGTGTGTGGAGAAAATAAATAGCGACAAGTCTGATGCTTCGTTCCAGGAGAAAGCACAACGTAGGAGAAAGTGAATGGAAGAATCTAGACTAGGGGTGGGCAAATTGTGGTCCTCCGAATGCTGGCAGGGGCTCATGGGAATCGTAGTCCACAGACATCTGGAGGGCCACAGTTTGCCCACTCCTGGTCTAGACTGCCAAATTTTACAGAACCACAAAGCTCTCTCGGTGTTTGCTGCAGATTACTGACTCCTGCCCAGGAGACGAACCTCCCCAGCACAAAAGCTGGTAGAAACACACAGCCTCCCCTTTGAACCAGAAGCACCTGAAATGCCCCCCTTTTGAAGCAACCTCGCCAGAGACACCACACCCCTCTTTACGACAGAAAGGAGCCACAGGGGAACAGAGTGTCCAGCAGCAAACAGACAACCACCCACAGACAGGGTAAACACGGAGCGATAAATGCCGGTGAATGGCCGTTGGTCTGAAGTTTGAGTCCCGTGGGGACTTTGGGAGCCTCAAAAGTTTATTTTAAGTAGGAGCTTTTGTTCAAAGGCACACTGATTCCGATATGGAAGTGGGCCTGCACACAAAAGCTTCTGCCCAGAATCAGGGTTTGCTGGTCTTAAAGGTGCCGCTGGACTCACATCTGGTTTTACAGAGAGTTAAAGGCCCTGAGAACTGGTGGAGGAGGGTTAACTCAGGGCTGGATGAAGCACCAGCTGGCATCGATTGACCTGCAGCCTCTGACATTTCAGATCAGGACAACCCTTTTTGCCAAGGTTGCGTTTTGGCAATCGAAACCCATTTGGGGCTGGGGCTCCACTTTAACCTCCCTTGCCATAACTTCCGAGGAACACTCAGAGTATGAGAGTTACAAGCCCGCTCTCCCTCTCCCAGAAGCCCCCAAACAGTTCTAATCAAGATAATGAAAGACTTGTTGTTCTGCAAGAGAAAAGGATGCAGGGAGGCTTAGATGTGCGGCAGGCAGCGCGGCATAGCAGTTAGAGCAGAAGAACTGGCTTGGGGAGACCCCAGGTCTTGAACTGACATTCGAATCCATCCCTTGCTCCCCAGGAATTCCAGGTAGCATGCATCATTTTCTCCCTTCCTCTTTTATCCTCACAACCGCTCTGCAAGGTTAGAAAGGCTGAAAAAGAGAATAGCTCAGGGTCACCTAAGCAAGCTGTGTGGGTGGGCGGGGGAATTTGAACTCAGACCTCACAGCTCCTAGCCTGATATTTTAAGTGCTACACCTCCCCCACCCTCCAGCTTTCCCCTCCCTGAATTGCTTTTAGCTTTCCTGTTGCTACTCTGCAAATGGATCCTATTTGGAGGTACTGTATGGGTACACCTGGGAAGACACAAGGCTGAATACGACCATCGGACCTGAGGTCAGTCTGATCTACTCACATGGACAGTGGCTCTCCGGGGACTCAGGGAAAGGTCTTTGACATCACTTCCTACCCGGTCCTTTGGACTGTTGGAATATACAGATTTTTAATGTGCGTGATTCAGAAAAATGTGAGGAGTCTCCTGCAGGGGGCACCAGAGATGTGTATTTAGCATAGTTAGATAAGGAATTCCCTGGTGGTTTTCAAAGTGTCCCACTGAAGACTTCCTGCTCCTTTGAGCACACTTCCTCCCTGCTTGCCCCCAGGACAGCAGTTAAACAGAATGACTGTAGGCAACAGTGAGAACAGTTAGCTAGGTCTTTCTCCTTTCCATACAAAGTTATTTCTCATTGAAATAATATTATTTTATTCGTTTCTCTAGAGCCTCTTGTGGCGCAGAGTGGTAGGCAGCAGACATGCAGTCTGAAAGCTCTGCCCATGAGGCTGGGAGTTCAAGCCCAGCAGCCGGCTCAAGGTTGACTCAGCCTTCCATCCTTCCAAGGTCGGTAAAATGAGTACCCAGCTTGCTGCTGGGGGGTAAACGGTAATGACTGGGGAAGGCACTGGCAAACCACCCCGTATTGAGTCTGCCATGAAAACGCTAGAGGGCGTCACCCCAAGGGTCAGACATGACCCGGTGCTTGCACAGGGGATACCTTTACCTTTATTCATTCCCTAGGGCTCTGTTCCTTTTTTCATATCTAAACTCTGACAACGTGAACTAGAGATGCAGGGAATCAAACCGGAGACCTTCTGTGTGCCAAGCAGAGGCTCTGCCACCAAGCTACAATGGCTCTCCAGCTTACGGGTTCTCTCTCTTCTTTGGGTTTGCATTGGTAACTTTTCATTCTAGACAACATTTTTAAACACTACATTAATTTGGGAAGCTACCTTGGCAATATTCTACCAAGGCGGTGGCATATAAACATTTTGAAGTTAAAAAATAGCAAACAAAAAATTGAAATTATTTTTCCTTTTCTGAAATGTGTGAGACCACCTCTTGGGCAAAGGGCATGCAGCTCGTAGAATCATAGAGTTGGAAGGGACTTCCTGGGGCATCTAGTCCACCCCCCCACACACACACACAATACAGAACACTCACAAGCTCCTGAGACTTTCATTCCTGTGAGATGGAGGAAAAGGAAGAACTGGGAAAACATTTTGCGTCAAAAACAACAGAAAGATTATTTTTAAAAACACCCACATACAGCCCTGGCAAAGAGAAGTGCTCTGTGCAAATGCGTAAAAATCCCTTCCGCCCAGCAGCAATTCCTTTAGGGCCCCAAGTCATCTCTGTGCAGTTTCCTGCCCCCCCCCCCATCTCCCTGGCCACTGCACTGGCCACGGATTGGAGCCGAAGGCCCAGAGAGAAAATGGGAGCCATCTCAGTGGGAGGGCCTGATCTCTAAGCAAGCATGCCTCCTTGTGCATTTGCAGGACACAACCACTCTAGCCCCCCCCCCCCTTCAAATTTGAAAAAAATATTTTAACTTCAGGGGACTCCAGTGTCGGAAAGACAGAGGGGGGTCTTCCTTTGGCAGGCAAAGGAGTAGGTGGCCCATGGAGGGCAGGCACTTCAGTGGGGAGCTGTCGGTCAGCAGATCCTTTGAACTCCGTGCCGCTCAGGAGCCACGAAGCCTGCCAGGGGGAAACGGACATGCCGCTGCCAGAGAACCCTGACCGGCCCATCCTAGGGGAAGGAGAGAACGAGGGGACCCAAAGTGGTGCCTGACAGTGTTGCATCCCTGCTGGGTGATCTTGGGCCAGTCCCCGTTCTCTCAGAGCGCTCTCAGCTTCATCCACCTCACAGGATGCCTCTTGTGGGGGAAGAGTAGAAGAGCTGGTTTTCTGCACCCTACTTTTTAATACCTGAAGGAGTCTCAAAGTGGCTTGAAATCGCCTTCCCCTCCTCTCCCCATAAAATACTCTGTGAGGTAGATTGGGCTGAGAGAGCTCTAAGAGAGCGGAGACTGGCCCAAGGTCACTCAGCTGGCTACTTGGGGAGGAGTGGGGAATTTTATCTGGTTCTCTAGACTGTTGCTCTTAACCATGACACCAAGCTGGGTCTCTGCAATAGCAAAGGGCACGCAGAGCACACAAATAGAAGCCACTTTGAGACTCCTTTGGGGAGTAAAAACTGGGGCACAAAATCCCAGCTCTTACTATGCACCAACCTCAAATTTTCAGAAAGCAGGCAGGGCCCTGTAGGGCTGATTGGCTGTGCAGATTTTTAAGGACGTTGCTTTAGCAGCGGTATCCTTTACAGCACAAGGATTTTTACTGGTGACTTAGGCTAAGCTGTGACAGCCTCTCTGTGGCTAGCTCCGCCTCCTGTGGCAGCCATCTTGTGACCACGCCAGTTGGGGACCCCTGCCACAGAAACAAAGACGCAGACGGGACAAGTGGTGGATGGTAATTTATTGAAACAGGCATATTCAACTTCACAGGGGAAAGGGGGGCGATTCTCCCCTTGTGGGTTGAGCAGTTATCCCCCACCCCCACCCTTCATAAAAGATCCTTTCGTTCCCATAACTTATAAACATGATTTACATTTAAGTCTCTGGCGGAGAAGGGCATGCAACTGATTTCCCCCAACAACCTCTTGGCCGGGGAGGAGGAATGGGCTCTCGGATGGGCCCACGGAACTTCTGTGTGCAGCTTCACGGGGGAGGGAGGGAGGGAGGGCAGAGAGGGAAGGAGGGGATCCAAACCAAAAACATCCCTGACACAGGCAGGGCTGGAGAAAATGTTGGGTTCCCCCTCATTGACCCTGGAGCTGTGAACTTAAAAAAAATAGCAAAGGGAGAGAAAGGGGGTTTTTCGGGGGGGAGGGGGTTTGGAGGCCAAAATACCCCAGAATTTAGCAGGATTGGGAACTAGGGTTGGGCGCTTTGGCGCCCGAAGCAGCCGTACGCTCCTGAAGCAGCCAGCGCCGCACTGCGGCGCTGGCTGCTTCAGGAGCGTACGGCTGCTTCGGGCGCCAAAGCGCCCAACCCTAAGGAACACAGGCTGCGGGAGAGAAGGGTGTGCAAAGTAGTAATGGTTACTCAAGACACATTCGCAAACCGTCCAAAGTCGCACGTGTCCCTTCTGGGTGACCGCGGGGGAGAAGAACTTGCTGGTGCTTGAACCCGCACCATCCTTTGACGCAGTGCATGTGACCGAGCCTCCCCTTCCCAGCTGCTGTCACCGAAATCCTTCCCTGCTAAGTCTCTTCCCTGCCGCCTCTACGATGGTAGATCATCCACAGGAAGGGAGGGAAAGCCATTGCCCAAAGCAACACCGCCCCCTCGTGGCAACAGAAGGAAGCGCAGTCGCAGGTGCTGAACCCTACTATAGGGAGAGAAGTCCGATGGGAACAAGGAACTCCGCGTTCCCCGGGAACCGGCTAGCTGCTCCTGCCAGGAGGGAAGGCGGCGGCAGAGGGGGAGATATTCCCGCAGCGCCCGCCCCATGTGTCCTGCCCCCGCTCCCTCCTGCCACCCCACGCGCCCCCAGGGAGGCCACTGCTGGCCAAACAAGGATGCGGTGCAAGGTGAGGTGCGCTGAATCAGCCGGGAGGGGGGAAGAGCGGGCACGTGGAGGGAGGGGCTTAGCCGATGGTCAGGCCGAAACCACACTGGAACTTGTTCTTGCGATGGTTGAGGAAAGCCCCCATGGCCAGCGTGAGGGGGAGGGGGAGGAGCTTCTTCTCCAGTGCGGCTCCCACAATCCAATTGCTGTCGACAGAGCCTGCGGAGGGGAAAGAGGGAAAATGGAGGTGGTCACAAGGTGCAAAGGAGCAGCACTTACAGAGTTAGAACCGGGGGGCGGGGGGGGGGACCAACGGGATGGGTGGCCCAGAAAATATATGACTTATCATTTGAGCGACACACAAAACATATACCCCGCTTTCCTGCCCCAACAAGAGCCCCCTCTGCTGCTCACAATGATTCTACGCGGGCCTGCTCCTGCCTCTGATCCTGCAACTGGTCCCAAATGCAGAGGGGCAGGGTCTCACCTGTTCTCAGGCAGGGGTCCTGGCTGCTGGTTGAATTCCAGATCAGGTTCAAGGTTCTGCTTTTAACCATTAAGGCCTTTTGGGGCCTGGGTCCCACACACCTGAAGGATCACCTGGCTTTGCTCCCCCCCCCCCCCCCGCCCCAGTAGACCTTTGCACTCCACCAATATGAACCGGCTGGTGATCCCCAGCCCTTGAAACATATGTTGGCCTCAACCAGGGTCCTGGACCCAACCTGAGCTGCCGGAAGCAGGAGCTTCCACAGTCCCAAAGGGCATGCAAAGCAGAGCTCTTCTGCCAGGCAGTTGGGGAGAGCCGATGGATTACGGACTGACCGAACTGGCCCAATCCTACAAGAGCCCATAGGGGCTCTCTCCTCAGAGTAGAAGGAATATAGACAGCAGTGGCTGAGGGATCCTGCGCACCTGATGTATTTTAAATTGTTTCAACTGCTCAATGCTACGATGCAACTCTTAGCATAAAGAAAGAACACGCACAGATGAAATCACCCTCTATAACCATCAGAATCTTTCTCTCCGTACCACGAACAGAGGTGATCTGCTGTAAGCAGCGGGCAGGCAAGGATAAAGGGTGACGGGACTGGGGGAACAGTTGTTAGTGTTAATTTATCCCAACACCGCCAGTAGCGCCATGGGCGCTGTGGACTAAATAATGCGGTAAGGGGTTCTGGGGTGGGATGTGTCCGGGATGAGGAAAGGTCCGCTTTGGACCCTTCCTCCGGACAGACAATCGGAGGGACCAATCGGCAGGCGATTGGTCCCTCCGATTCCCAGCCCCAGCAACTGTGAGCCGCGCACAGTGCGGTTCGCAGTTGCTCCTTTGCCGGCGGCCTGACGCGGCGAGAGGCGCAAAGCCGCCCGAGGGAGCCGCCGTCGACAGCCCGCCGCCACGGAGCACCCGCAAGACTGCAAGTACCTAGCGCCCGCCGTATTGGTCATACAGCGGGCTTGATTACTAGTATATATATATTTAGTTAATATTTCGATTTGTATACTGCCACATTTCCTAGGAACCTGCGGTGGTTTACAGAATAAAACATTAAAATACAATAAGTCCCCCCCCCCCCGCCCGTAAAACCCCAATTTGCAATAGACAGCAAGTGGACAAAAATGTATTTCAATAATCCATCCCAATAATCTATCCCGTCCCGCCTCGTTCGGACGGAGGCTGAGTCTTCTCCACTCAGAGTGGGTGGGTGCAGATCTCACAGACTTCAATAGATTTTAGTAGCCCTTGGGAAGGGGTCCTTGATGGAAAGACCGAGGGTCTGCCCTGGCCTCAACCAAGCGCCTGGCGGAAGAGCTCCGTCTTGCAGGACCTGCGGGAAGCCGACAATCCCGGCAGGACCTTCATTCCACCAGGTTGAGGCCAGGACCAAAAAGGCCCCGGCCCGGGTCGAGGGCAGGTGAACTTCCTGGGGGCCCGGAACAGCCAGTAAAGAGCGAAGAGCCCTGCGGGGAGCATAAGCAACCAGGCGGTCCCGCAGGTAAGTAGGACCCAAGCCATGTGTGGCCTTAAAGGTTAATACCAAAACCTTGAATTAGTGAGTCAACTTTGATTTTAAATTTTAGAATCTCAATTTTAATTTAACCAAATTAAATTTAACCAAATTATACCAGATGGTATAAAAATCCAATAATAATATTCATCACCACCCCTACCCACCCTGGCCGAGCATTCAAACAATTAAGAAACAGCTAAAACTTGTAATGAACATGAAAACAGTAACCAAAACATCGATTAGGGAGGAAGATTGCTGAAGTATCACTGAACTAAACAAACAAACAGCTTCACCCACTGGTAGAGAGACAGGAACAGACCGGGACAAAGGAATCTCCCTGAGGGGAGAGATCCAGAGCTTTGGGGCCACAACCAAGAAGGCCCCGTGCCGAGTGTCCCCTGCTTAATCTCTGCAGGTGCGAGCCTGAAATGGGGCCCCCAAAGATCACCCTAACTCTCAGGGACGTTCATAAGGGATTAGGCGGTCCTTTGTGAATGTTGGCTGCAAACCATGCGATGCTTTGAAAGTTGAGACCGTCCCCTTCAATGAGCATGGCCCTGATTTCTTAAACAAGAGGAACAGAGCAGAATTGAACCTCCCCGATCCACAGCATTCACGCTCCCTGCCCATTTGTCCTCCAGGCTGAAAAACAAGGGGGAGACTCCATACCTCTGAAGAGCAGGTTGGCCTTTGGAAGATCTAGCTGGTAGCCAAACGTGACGCTCGTGTCTTGCATGCGGGTGCTGGCTTCAAACTCCACGCCCACCTGCAGCTGGGGGAACCAAGGGATGGGAGAAGGGGATTGTGAGGTGTCTGCATTTGGGCCCCTTCCCTCCCTGCCTGCCAGCTTCGACTTCTACTCCCCCGACCCTGTTTGGACTAGTGCCCCGGGAGATTTCTGATGTCCTCAGGCCAACCCCACACTCTCTGCCGTGGCAGGGAAGAAGACAGAACATCCTGCCCCAGACAAAGTGCTCCATCTAGACCTGGTGGCTCAGAGCCACTGATGGACCTCTGCTCCAGATGTTTCTCCAACCCCCCCCCCCCCCTGAAGCTCTCTACTTCAGGGGTAGTCAACCTGTGGTCCTCCAGATGTCCTTTGCTGGCAGGGGCTCATGGGAACTGTAGTCCATGGACCACAGATTGACTACCCCTGCTCTACATGTCCAACCAGCATCCAGCCCACTCCTTGCCAATGTCTAGATCTGTCAGCCTTCCAGGGCACCACTCTGGTTCTGGCCTGTGGAGCACAAAGTAGTAAGACTCCGGGAGTAAAAGCAAGCCCTGGTTCCATGCAGAGCTCTTCCCCCAGGGCTCTGGCTGAGGCCCGGAAATAACGCCATGAGGTCCCCGGCCTCCCTGCTCGAGAAACCACCTAACCTTCCACCAGAGATTCAAACAATGTTGCAGAAATATATGTTAAGACTCTGCCCCAAGGCTGGAGAGAGGGGGCCGGTTAATAAATCAAGTCAAGTAATAAAAATATTAAACGGTAAAGTATGTCGTTCGAATATAATTTCAAAACATAATGAATATAATTTATTGTGTTTTGGGGTTTTATCTGATGTTTCCCAACCAGAAAACGGTGGGCTAAAAAAATTAAATTATCATCCTTATTATACAGACGTGGCCATCAAAGTGAGACCCAACCAAGGTTCTTGTATGGAGGAGAGGTCCACAAGGCTTTCAGCCACAAGGCCCAGAAGGATTTTTTCCTCTTTGGGGGCTTGGAAGGGCTTCTGGGGTTCTGACCCTGCCTGTAGACCTCCTGAGAGCACCTGGGTTTTGGTCACTGTGTGACAGAGTGTTGGGCTGGATAGAGTGATCTAACATAGCTTCTCTTATGTTCCTATGTCTGGGGCAGGGATGTTCTGTCTTCTTGGTCCATAACGGGGCCACAGTGGGAGGGCTTCTGGAGTTCTGGCCCTGCTGGTGGACCTCCTCATGGCCCCTGGGCTTTGGCCAGTGTGTCACGGAGTGCTGGACTGAAGGGGCCACTGGACCAATCCAACATGGCTTCTCTTATGAAATTCCGTTGCCTTAAGATGGCCAAAGTGTGTTTTGCCTGCTGAACAATACTCTTTCCTCCAAGACCTTGTGGAACATGAAGGAACTTCCAGCTCCCTCCCATGCGCTACTTGCTTCCTCCGCAGCTGCCCTCCCACAAGGGCCCCCTTCCCAAATAACGGCTCCTACCTGATCACTGGCTTTATGGTAATACGTTGCATGTGCTCCCGCTTGGCCTATGGTTAAGGTCCCGATCCAGTTTGGTGCTGCAGGGAGAGAAAGAGAGGACCCCTCACTTGTCTTGAAGAGAATTTGGTCTTATTCAAGCTTGGACGGCAAGAGGGAACGAGATGCCACCAGCGGAAGAGCTGCCTTGTGTACGTGCAAACTCCTGATGCTTCCTCCCTTGCAGCTCCCGCCTGGCGGAACAGCCTGCCCGAGGGGGTCGGGAAAGCTCCCCCTCTTTGGGCCTGCCACAAACCGTGCAAAGCTGAAGTATTCCAGAGAGCTTTCCCGGGGGCTCTGCTGCAAAGAAATGCCTTTACCAACTTGCTCGGAGAAATGGGCAGGGAAATGGGCTTGTGCTGCCGCCTGCAGCTCCCTGTCATCCGCAGCCTGCTGCTGCCATTCTTGTGGCGCTTAATGTGGGGAGTGAAGATGATGCTCGGCTCCGGTCCTTCCTGGGGGTCCCAGACTTCTAATGTCCTAATGTGCGACGGCTGGGTATGACCTTCCCAGCGCCACTACTTCCGAAAGCTCCTCCGGGGTCATCTAGTCCAACCCCCTGCCGAATCTGGTTAGTCCTTAAGGAGCTCCTGGACTCTTGCTCCTGCTACAGACAGACTCACAGGGCTGCCATCTTAATGCATTAATGCATTGGCTATTGAGCGGTTCAATTTTGTCGACTAGACATAGTGGAGGAGGGAGGGAGGCACTTTGAAAATGTGCAGGTAGTCATGCCGGGAACAGACTGCAGTACTCAAGAGCGCAGGACTGGGGAAGACAGCACCAGCTTGGCCTGGTTGATACCATTACCCACAATGCAACCCTGGGTGAGTTTACTTGGGAGGGGGCCTCTTATTGAACCTGGGGTGGGGATGTGGCCTGAGCTTGACATGCAGAAGGTCCCCAATTCAATTCCCGGCATGTCCAGTTAAAAGAACCAGGCAGGAGGGGATGGGAAGGACCTATGCCTGAGACCCTGGAGAGCCAGGAAGTGGGGCTGGAGCTCAGTGACAGAGCTTCTGCTTGGCAGGCAGAAGGTCCCCAGTTCAATCCCCGGCATCTCCAGTTAAAAGGACCAGGCAGGAGGTGAGGGAAAAGCCTGAGACCCAGGAGAGCGACTGCCAGTCTGAGTAGAGAATACTGACCGTTGCGGCCAAAGGGTCTGATTCAGAATAAAGCCAGTCTGTTCACATTCCTCAAGGCTTATTTCTGAGCAAACACACACAGCCTCAGCCTGCAGGCCAGCTCTGGGAGAGCAACTCATTCAGCCCTTTCAAGGACTTCTACCACCTGCTACTTTTCAGACACATGGCCACAAGCATCTCTTCACGGAGAATAAAGGGGAAATATCCAGCAGGAATCCAGTGGTACCTGTGTATTTCCCAGCCAGGGACATGACTGTTCCCTCCTCTCCTGGACGCCGATGGTATACCAGCTCCCCTCCCAGTGCCAGGCACGGCGTGATGCTCTGCAGGTAATGCGCCACCAGAATCCCTGCACAGTGGACAGAATGATGTGTGAGCTCCACCCAGCTGGGAAAATGCCTCGCTGGTCCACAAAGGCATCCCCTCTGGACAGACGGGTGACACAGCTCAGAGGCCAGCCCAGGGCTTATAAGCAAGGGGGGGGGAGACTGTCAAGAGGCCTTCTGCTTACCTGAGCCTACTAAAATATCGGGGTTCCCTAGCGTGACAGCAGCAGTGAAGTCTGCGCCCCGGTATTCACCGTCCACTTGCCAGTTCACAAATTTGGACTGCTGCGTCTGGGATAGAAGACAAGAAGAGAGTTCAAGAAGTTGAAGTAGTGAGCAGTGATTCCAAAAAGCTCCTCTCCTGCCATCAATTTGGCGAGCCACTAAGGACTCTTATAGGAAGACGGTTATGTTAACGTACTGCTTTAAGCACACATGTTGTGGCCAGCAGAGCCTGATGTTGCCACAGCTGGCTGCTTGAGCCACCACGGAGGCTGTTGTGAGGAAGAAGGCGAAGGCCGGCCACCGTGGCTCATTCCTGGCCTTGAGCTCATAAAAGCTGCGCTAAACTCACGGAGCAAAATGAGACAGAAGGTTTTCTGTACCTGAAAGGCCACCTTGGAGCGAACTTTGTTTGTGACCTGGTGGATGATCTGTGCATTCAGGCTGCCACCGTTATCCATGTCACCCACGAGAACAGGGAAGGCCTGGAAAAACAGAGGGGTGGGTGGGGCTGAGATGAGCCAAGCGTGATCCCATGGAACAGACACCAAAATAGCACCTCCCGCCTCCAGCCATACCTCTGTGGGGCTCAGCTGCTTCGTCCCGACGTAGGTCACCCCAAAATGGTAATTGGAGTCGCCAACCGTACTGAGTGCTACCGTGTGATTGACCTGCAGGAGACCAAGAGGGGGAGGAGAGAGGCAGGGATCACCAACGGACAGCCAAGACAGAGTTGGAAGAGACCGCGTGGGTCATCTAGTCCAACCCCAATACCTGTCAATACCTGTCTGCCTGCTCGCCTAGGGCGAGTAAGGATCACCCCAGGCAATCAGACAGTGAAGTCTTTTTAACATTTTGTGGGCGTTTGTCTTGGTGGTGTAGTGGTTAAGACCAGCAGCTTCTCCCAGTTCTCTCAGAGGAGTCCTGTGAGAGCTCTCTCAGCCCCACCTACTTCCAAAGATGTGGGCAGAGGAAGGGGAGGCGACTGTAAGCTGTTTTGAGACTCCTTCAGACAATGAAATGCAAGGAATAAAATCCAACTTTTCTTCTTTCAGGATGAGCAACAAATGACAGATCAGGGTGGGTGGGTGGGGGTTTGTACTGCTGTTGCCAAACTTATTCATGGGAATGGCTAACCAAAATCCTGTGCATGCTGACAAAGGAGAAGGCTGCACTGATCCCAATGGGACTCCTTTGGAAGTAAATGTACAAAGATATCAGCAATATGATACTCGCATCTGAGGCTTCTAACCCTTCCATTCTGCAGATGAGGCAGGAAAACTTTCGCTGTTTTTGTTGATTATTTATTTATCATACAGCCGAGTTACACAGGGGGAAGGGCTGTTTTTCTGTACCCTGCTTTTTACTACAATCGCCTGTCCTTCCTCTCCCTGTAACAGAGACTCTGTGAGGTAGGGGGGTCGGAGAGAGCTCTGAGAGAACTGGAAATAACCCAGTCACCCAGCTGGCTGCACGTGGAGGAGCGGGGATTCAAATCCGGTTCTCCAGTTTGGAGGCTGCCACTCTTCAACACGACACCAAGCAGGCTGTCCATGAAACAATACAATATTTGCAGCCAAGTACCAAGTTTCCCCAAAAATAAGACACTGTCTTATAACATATTTATTTTTCCTCAAGAAGACACAATATGGCTTATTTTCAGGGGGTGTCTTATTGGTATTTAGAAAAGTCGATGCCATCAACAAAGGTTTTTGTGTGGGGGGAGAGAGACCCACGGACTGTTGCTGCTAAGTGCTGGGGAGCAGCAGATTGACTGGTGCTTGTAGGGGGGGAGAGAGACTGGGGTGGCCAGTGCCACGGCTTGGAGGGGAGGGGTGCTGATGCTGGCAGCGCGCTAGCTGGTGACCACACGCAGGCACAGAGCTCTGCGCCTGCATGGGGGTGCCAGCTGGCACGCCATGCCAACGCTGCTCCTCTCCTCCGTGCCACTGGTTGCCTCGGTCATCCGTGAGCGCTGAAGCGGCTACAATCCTACCACAGACTGTTGCTGGTTGGTGCTGGGGGGAGAAAGACCCACAGTGCTGATTAAAACGGCAGCCACAGCTTTACTTCTTCCCTCCGAGGACACACTTACTTTCAGGGGATGGCATATATTGTGCAAATGCTAAGAAATCCTGCTACGGCTTATTTTATGAGTATGTCTTATTTTCTGGGAAATACGGTACTTGCAACAGTTATGCAGGCAGACCAGGCAATCACCCTCCTAATATCAAAGTTTTCAACCCACTCTGTTACAGCGGGGGAGCCCTAATCTTACTCAACTTGTATTAACTGCACACAGCTAATAATTGACAAAGGAAACATATGAGACCAAGTTAAAAGGCTGCAATACAGCCAACAATCCAACTTGGTGCTCAGACTCTTCCCAACGATACGCCATGGAGGAAGGCAATCACTGCACAGTCACTACCCAATCAACCCTTAGAGAAGATCTATTCCCCACTCTGATGCCTGTCCCAACCAAAACCCTGCCCGGCTATGCTTCAGAGGACGGACAATCTCGAACAAATCAACATGAGAGAGAGAGAGAGAGAGCACAACCCAAGAGACTTCTGTCCTAGAATGGATTTCCAGGGCGTCTTTCGCCTATGAAGGAGCAAGGGTGAGAATGCCTCTGAGTACCCAGATTGCCACACATGCTCCTCAGGAAGTGTGGTTAGGATCAAAGGCTGGGAAAGCTTCTGCATTGGAGAGTGCAGGACTGAACCCCAGCCCCTTAAGAGAAGCATCCCTGGGCTCCTCAAGAGACTGGCCAAGGCAGCCCCATCTCATCAGCTTTCAGAAGCATGGTTGGCCCTGCTTAGGCCTGGGAGAGGAGACCACCGAGGAAGTCCAGGGCTGCTATGCAGAGGCCGTGCAGGAGGCCAACACCACGGCGAGGAGAAGAGGGGTGGCAGCACCGTGCCATGCGGTTGGGCTCCTACGCACTGCCTCAGGCTTCCGTGATCACCAAGGCGGCGAAGTGCACAGCCCTGCCTCTGGGCAGAATTACTGTTGCCATTTTGACACAGTGTGTGTGGGAGAACAGGCAGTAAACGGCTGTCACAGAAGGAGGAGCCACACAATGCCGACCACTGCTCACGCCATGGAGGTCCTTCTGCTGCCACAGCAACAACTTTCACACATTTTCCCAGCATAACGAATCACCAACAGCCAATCAGAAGTCTTTATCGGTGAAAACCCCACCTGGCCCTGCAACACTTTCTAAAAGTGCTGGAAAAAACGTGGGCAGGCACTGCGTCACATACAGGCACCAGGCTGCAGCCCCCCGATCCACTCTTTGCAATCCAGCAAGCAAAACACAAACAGATGAGGGTCTGATGCTGGCTTTACCTGGAAGTGATTGCTGAGACCTTTGTTCACAGTCAGCTTCACCCCTTCCATCTGGATGGGGAACAATTCTGAAACGCAGAGAAACAAAGGGAGAAAGTGAGACCGAGGCATGTTTTCCAGTTTTGCCCTGAGAAGTGACCAGCTGGGCCTCCCTACTCAGTTTGTGGATCAAGAGACTTGGGTTCGAATCCCAGTCCTAGGGCACGCTACTTTCCATCATGACTTCCAGGTGTCATTTATGCATGACTTGTTGTTAAAGGATCAAGTCTTGGGGTTATGGGTCAGCCAAATCTCAGCAACGTTCAGGACTCCTCAGAGGGGAATGGGGTCCACACAGTGCAATGGAAGCCAGTAAACAAAAGGAGGAGGTGCAAGCGTGCCAAGACTTATAGCCAAGAGATTGTAAACTTCCCAGCTCTAATCCAGGGGATGAATGGCAGCTGCCTGTTTCCAGCCTTCCAGGATCACTTAGAGCAGAGCTGCAGGCTAAGAGGAAAAGTACCCACCTCTTGGTTAGGCGTTAGCTGCATGCTGAACGTGATTATGAGTTGCTGCTGGATTAAGTCTGAGCAGCTGGCATTTAAACAGAACATGCTAGTGGGTGTGGACTAAGGTGACCAGATTGTCCCACTTTTGGAGGGACATCTGTGGGCACCTGGCAAATAGTACTTATGTTGAAATTAAAAAAATATATATTACAATACTATTTTTGTGTTCTATGCATTCTATGAAAAATTTTGTTGCTCCATATAGACCAAATTTTTAATCAAGACACCCCCCCCCCCCGGGTCAATGGTGTCCCGCTTTACCAATGTTAAAATCTGGTCACCTTAGTGTGGACGCAATCTAAGCTAGGTTTGGGCGCGTCGGACCCCAAAGCACCCAACCCTACCTGCCACCTTTGCCTGGGGGGGGGGAGTTTTTTTTACCTTTGCACTTCCGATGGCACTCCTCAAATGTGCCCGGGTTAGGAAGCTGGTCACATTTCTCTTCTGCAGCACGGTCTTGGGGCGGGGGAACCAGTCCGCTGACGGGGGGCATGGTGAAGCCGGGCGGCACTGACACCAGGCCAGAGCCTGGCCCGGGCACCGCAGGAGGGGGCGCTGGAGAACTGGCAGCCAGGACGTTACCCATGGTGAGGAACTAGGGGAAAAAATGAGAAGAATCAAAGTTTCACTACATGGCTTGTTTACCGCGAGACAGCTCAGTTTCATGGGAAAGGACAGCCTATACCAGATTCAACATTCCTAAATATTTCACAGAGTTTTATCCTAATGATAAATTACTAGGGACTGTGATACAACTGTGACTAGCTTACTTAGAATCCTACTAAGATCCTTTCTAAGTTCTGGAGGTCCTGCAAAATGGAGCTCTTCCACCAGGCATTTGGTTAAGTTTAGTTTATCGGATTTTTTGGCTGCCCTCCCAGCAAGCTGGCTCAGGGCAGTGCTCAAAAAAATCTAAAATACACAATTACATAAGGAAAAATTAAATTTAAGAATAATTTAAATAAACAGTGACAGGTAAAAGCAGATTAAAACAGCAATGATTTGGCCATGAAGTGTCTGTATTGAATTCTCCTGGACACTGAGGATGGTTTGAAGTGGATCAATACATAGATGGACAGATGAGTGGGCGGGGCCACAAATAGGTAGGTGGAAAGCTGTTAGCTTTGGCCCCACCCAAAAGCCTGGCAGAAGAGCTACGGTTTACAGGCCTTGCAGAACTGCGCTAACTCCAACAGGGCCCGGATGTGCTCCAGGGGCTCATTCCACCAGGTAGTTTTTAGTCCTCCAACTACAACCCTAATCCTACTGCCATTGCTAATTCAATCTGCCATCCGGTTGAGGGCTTTGACCCACTCTGGATAATCACCCTGCATCCCAGTGAGAACAGCAGACTTTTGAGAATGTAAATCAAAAAATATTTTCTGACAAACCTGGTTTTAGACTCCGTTGAAGGACCTCAAGCAGCCGCATAGGGAAAAGCATCAGCGAGTGCAAACTGATGCATCTTAAGAGGCATTTAGCAAAGGACACCATTTTGGCATTCCCATCCATGGAGGGGGCTTTGGCCGGCAAAGGCTCAGACCCTGAAAGTCTTGGTGGCCCATCAGTCACTGCTGGACTCAAATCCATCTCTTCCACTAGCAGTCTGAACACAACACAAACCTCAAGGCAAGGCGGCAGCCAGACTCTCTGGAACATCAGGGGAGCCAAGCTTAGCCTTTGGCCACAGTTCCCCAATGCAGCAGGAGGAAAGTGCACGCACCGTTGGATGGAGATGCACAGATGACTGCTTGGCGTAACCGCTGGTTACTTCTGCCAGGCCAAAGGTAGGGGACTGAACGGGGGTCCATCAGTGTGCAAAGTGGGCCACAGGCTTAGAATTCCATGCGGGACTATCCCAGTCCTATTACATTGCTTATCAGTTGCAGAGGGTAACCCTGTTGGACTGCAGCAGAACGGCTGAAGCTCCTTAGAAAGAGCAACGAGACGGCCAAGGCAGGGGCTTTGTGGCTCTCCCGATGTCCATGGACTACAATTACAATGAGCCCTTGCCAGCAGGGGCTCATGGTAATTGTAGTCCACGGACATCGGGAGAACCACACTTTGGACACCCTTGTACTGTACAAATCACGCATGCAAAATCTGGCTCTGCCCTCTTGCAAAGCCTGGGGACTGCACTGACCCCCGCGCACCTTCCCCTTTGCGGGCGAGAGGGAGGCAGCGGCCCCATGGTTTGTCCTGGGGTCGCCCACGGGCACCCAGTTGCCGACCCTCCGCAGCTATGGTCACGTGGTCGGACGGAGGAGGGGGCGCCATCGGCCCCTCCCCCACCAGCCTTTCCGGGACTCGCCCGCCTTCCTCCCCCTCCTCCCCCCGGTGTCCAGAAGAGTCCTCCCCCCGCGCCCGGCCCGCTCTTCCCCCTTCTCAACTCACGCGGTGCTGGCGGCGGCGGCGGCGAGGGCAGGAGCCGGGAGACACCCCAACCCACCAGCACGGAGGCCCCGCCCCTCCGCCACACCATTGGCCGGTCGGACTCCGGCTCCGCCCCCGCCCCTCGGTCTTCGCCACGCGATTGGAGAGCGTCCTCCCAAGCCGCGCCCCTTCGCCTGGACCGTGCAGTCCTCATGGGCGAAAGGCTGGTTGCATGTCTTACCGCTTCCTCCCCCCGCCCCTCCGGCCACGAAGGGGTCCTATTGGCCCGCTTGCCATTCGTCACCCTGATTGGGCAAATTTTAAAATCAATCTGGCCTCCCCAACCCGCGATTGGCCGCCGGGGACAACCCTGCTCTGTGTTTTCATTGGTCGTTTTCCAGAAGAGGCGGGGATGCAGCCCACTAGTTGGCTGTTTTCTCAATGGAGGGGCGGAGCGTCGGGCGAAGGAAGCAAGGTCAGGCTCGAGGAGCAGGCGCAAGGTCAGACGGCGCTAGGGCCCCCGGCGTGCACCGCGGCAAGCATCGAGTCTCGTCCCAGAATGGCTTCCGGAAACAAGCGAAACCCCTCGCCATTTTTAGAGGAAGTGCTCGTTTTCGCCCCGCCTTTCTTCTCCGCGCCTACGGTTGCTATAGAAACCACCCCTCAAAGTTTCTAGCGGCGATGCCAGTGAAACCCCTGCTAATTCTGAGGGGGCGCCAGTTGCAGCCCCCACTAAAGTTAAACACGAGAACGTGACCGACACGCAGGGCTTCCCCCACATTGGCCCATGAAAAAGCCTGCCCCGTGCCGTCCCGAAATTACATGACATACAGTGCAAGTTCGGTGCCATTGATTATTTAAAAATAAAATTGAAGTAGGGAAGCAAGATTTCCCAGATTTTAATGCCCTGCTCTGGTGTCCGGTGCTGACAGGCTCACTCAGTTAAACTGGGGGGGGGGGGGGGGGGATGTATTTCCTGTCTACTTCCAACTAAGTTGGAGTCCAGCGACACCTTAAGACCAACAAAGTTTTACCCAAGCTCTAAGCCTTCGTGTGCACACACGCTCCTTCGATGCCAGAACTGACTTTGAACAAGCGAACCAAAACGACAAATCTCATTTTCAACATCCTGACTCTAAGCTACTCGCTAGGAATATTCGTAACCTTCCCAAACCCCCCAAAAGAACATTTTCATTTTTAAAGCCCCAAAGAGGACATGCTTCCTCAAACGAGGACATTGGATAACCCTTAAATGTAGGGCATCTAATTTGAGCAAAATGCAGTGCCATCAACCTCCAAATGTTTCCCCAAGGATGGTTTCTAGGCTCCCTTTCTCCCACATACCCTGGCTCTTTCTGGGGCGTGGAAGTCATGGTGTGTGGGACAACATACACATTCATTTAGAGCAGGGGTAGTCAAACTGCGGCCCTCCAGATGTCCATGGACTACAATTCCCAGGAGCCCCCTGCCAGCATTCGCTGGCAGGGGGCTCCTGGGAATTGTAGTCCATGGACATCTGGAGGGCCGCAGTTTGACTACCCCTGATTTAGAGCCTTATAAATCCATGTTCAGTCTTTCAATGCCCACGGAATCTTAGAGACAATGATGACGTCATCCGTTCAGTCGTGTCCAACCCCTGGCGATTCTGTAGGAAAGTCTTCGCCACGCCTCCCTGTTTCTAACTGCTTCTTTTAGTTGGTTCATGGTCATTCCTGTATTGGCTTTGATCGTGTCGAGCCAGCAGATCCTTTGGTGACCACTTTTCCTTTTGCCGCTGACCATGCAGAGCATTAATGATTTTTCTAACAAGTTTGATCGCATGATGTGTCCAAAGTGAGCTTTAGCTGCAACATCTTCCCTGCCAATGACACAGTTGGCCTGCTCCTCTCCAAAACAATCTCGTTGGTAACCAAAATGATCTTGTTGGTAAATACATAGAGACGATATCTAAATACAATAAATAAAATTCAACTCATATTGCCAGCTAATCCTAGGGGTGCCAACTTCCAGGTGATTTCCCACTATTAAGTCTGATCTCCAGCCAATCTGCCCTAGACAGAGTGTGCCAGTTATACCGTGTGCCTAATAGCTCCTTGTGGACCTCTGCTCCATATAAGAGAAGACATGTTGGGTCAGGCCAATGGCCCACCCAGTCCAGGCAATAAAGAACATACAGATAGGACTGTTCTGTCACCACAAACTGACTTTTGCAATATGGAACAATATATAGAGATCTAAACAAGAGGAGAATTGATTCATTTGAACTCTGGTGCTGGAGAAGGCTTCTGCAGATTCCATGGACAGCAAAAGTCACAAACTAGGAAAAACTACAGCACATAAAGCCCAATATTTCACTGGTAGGCAAAATCACAAAACTCTGGCTCACTTACTTTGGCCATATTATGTGATCCAACTCAGTCGAGAGAGCAATTATGCTAGGATTGGTCAATGGTAAAAGGAAACCCGGCTGACAATGAGCACGGTGGTTAGATACAATCAAAACGGACACTGGCCAGTGCATTACACAACTAAAAGAAGCTGTGCAAGATTGAAAATCGTGGCGACAGCTAAGCAATAGGATTGCCAAGAATCAGATTCGACTGAATCATCAAACATGCTATAAAGAAGACAAGCATTTCCCCCCAGTTAAGAGCCACAGACTTACTTGCTAGAGTACATCGATGATCCCTAGATGGGTTTTTCTTTTTTTTTTAATGGTGCTCTCTACTGCACTGTCAGAATAAGCAGCCAAAAATTTCCCTCCCTCAACCCTTGGCGGGATGGTGCCATCTCCTGTGTTTCTGAAGCATCTTCTCAAATGCAGAACAATAAACTGTACAGCCAACCTCACCCACCAAGCAAGATGACCACTGTGTGGCTTTAAAGCATTTATTTTAAAGAAACAACATCAATAAAAAGGCTTTTAAAATCACCCACTGTGCCCCCAATGAAACTCATCCACGTAGCAGTGTCGAAGATGTGCATGGGCAGTGACGCCAAGGCACCTTGTGCTTGTGAGTATGTCAATCAATCCCTTCCCCAGACCCTGTAATTCAGGGAGTTAGTAGGATTGGCTGAAAATTGAGAGCAGCTAGTTAATCATAAAAATGTAGGGGGAATGCTCCCCCCCCACAACCCATCACTGATTTGCTTTAGAGTAAGTCACTTAATAACAAAGTATTTTTTTAAAAAAATTCACATTTTCAGATCAGAAGCCCAGAGAGCCAGACAACAACAAGCCTGAGGCAAAGATCTGGGGTACTGATTAAAAATTCAAGTTGTGACCGGAGCCTGGCTGGATTTCACCCAGAAATACAACTGAACTCTAGACTACAGAGATCAATTTCCCCTAGAGAAAATGGCACTCTACAGCATATCACAAAGCCCCGCAGAAACAGAAGTCCTAGAGTGACGTCACATTCCTGTTGAGTTTCCTCTCCTTTCCTCAGCTATGACTCCAAGCTGGAGTTTGCAATGGTAGCCAGAATTACAAAGAAACAGGAGGGGCTGTTTTGGCAGCCTAACCCCCAGTGACCCTCCCCCCCCCCATCTGAAACACAGGACTCAGTTTCAAGCAATATTCAGGGGCAAATAATACTGTGCTATCATTCCCAGTGCCTGCTAAGAGAAACACTTAGTGTGTTAACCAGTGAGTACAGGGTGTGAGACCCAACTCTGTCCACATGAAAACATTCTCTGCACCAAGTTACACTGGCTGTCAGGGGAAAAGCTAGGCTGGAATCCTTTTCTTCAAGGATGGAGGAGGAGAATAAATGGTTTTTGTACTACACTTTCCTCTACCCTAAAGAGTCTCAAGGCAGCCCACAATCTCCTTCCCTCCCTTCCTGGCACTGTCTCTTTCAGAGGAGCTCAAACTTTGCTAGCACTCAGTACCAGCTTAGTGGTCCCCCATGCCTGCAGGTGGAGGTAGCACAGGCTGGAAACAGATCCTTTTTCCCCCAGACAACCTGACAATCTTCAAGCAGGACAGGTCAGATTTGCATAGATAGGCACCTCTGCCCAATTGAGGCCTCTTCTCCCAGGAGCCTGGCTGGCTTTGGAGAGGGTCATGGATTGGATCCTCAGGGAGATTCCAGTGGCCAGAGATTCTCGTACCTAGCACGATGGCCCCCATATATGGGGAACAAGTTTGGAGGACCCCGGTCTCTTTGCCAATGGACTGAAGTGGCCACTGGTCTAAGAGATTGGTGGAAAGGACAATGTTCAGGACCTGGGGTAAGACAGGAGATGGAAGTTGTCATGGCGGTTGTGTCAGTTCCAAAAGATCCGGAATCCAAGCTTTGGCACAAAAGTGGCCATGGAGATCGTTGGCACACATCAGGAGAGAGGGGAAGGGGGTCCCCTGTTCTGACCGGGCCGACTTAAGAGACAGACAGAATTAAGGGAGCAAGGTCAGTTCAGGTCCTTCTAAGGCACGCATGAAGCGAGGGGAGCAGGTGAGACACCTCACCGGGGTGTGTAGTGTTCAAACAGCAGCAGCATCTCAGGAGTGTCTGCCAGTGGCATGTGTCCCTCTGGCGTGGAAACAGAAAGCGCAGAATCTGCACTCAGACGTACATGGCTCTGGACATAATGAAGGCCTTGTCGGTGGCCAAGGCTGCCACGGCGGCCTCTTCTTCGGTGGCGGCGAAGGACAGAGCATCGTAGATTGGGTTGACCTGGTCTAGGTAGCTATCCTCCAGGCTTTGGCCAGTGTGGCTGACAGGCTCTCGCTCCTCCATGGTCGGCAGCTCGTGGTATTGGGGGGCATCCTGCAAGGAGACAGAAAAGACATTGATTTCTGTTTCATCTAGTGGCACACTCATCGGCATCCCTGTTTCTCCTTGCTCTTCACATATGACCAACTGTTGGCTTTGCCAAGCTTGGCACTTGGGTGGAGAAGGGTGGCCCATTCAAGGTTAGGAAATCCCTGGAGATTTTTTTTTGGAGGGGGGTTTTTGAGAGGGCAGAGTTTGGGGAGGAGCTCAGCAGGGATGTGATGAGCAGGGGTCCCCAATGCAGTGTCCATCAGGAATCTCCTGGCATCCGCCAAGTCTTTGTTCGATTGCATTGGCTGTGGAAGTTTTTTTTTTTTAATACAAAAGCTGTTTCAGCAGCAGCCCTCCCCAAATCATGAGAATGCAAGACCTCATTCCCTGACAACCCAATGTTGGCACTGTTTCCCGTGGCAGAAATTTTGTAGTTGTGCCTGCTATTTTATATCAGAATTCCAAAGGTGCCCACAGGTCAAAAAAATAAATTTGGGGACACCCGCCATGGTGAGTACCCCTCCAAAGCTGCTATTTTCTCAAGAAGGGGCTCTCTTGAAATCTAGAGATTAGGTGTAATTCTAGGATTTCTGGGTCTTGGAGAGCAAATTTTGCCCTGAAAGATTGAAGTCTACATGTGGTCTTGGGCGTACTTTAACAAGCCAGGCAAAAAGGGAGCTGCTCCAATTGAAATTTCAGAAACATGAACGAAAACCTGGGAGAAACGTTGCCGAAGAAGTCCCAAGAGGACAAAACAAGTATTTTAAATGCGGGCACTCGTATTTCTCAAGCTTTCTGATGCTTAACAGCTCTCTAACATTAACTGCTTACAACAGAAGATTGTACATCCCAAGGCATAAAAGCAGAGATGAAGACTTAGGGCTGAATCCAGTGTCAAAGTGATGGACGATATATGGAAACATGTCTTTGTAGGTCTAGCAGCTCAACAATACTCATGTGCAGTAGTGTAAAATAGTGCAGGGATAGCCAAACTGTGGCTCTCCAGATATCCCTGGACTACAATTCCCATAAGCCCCTGCCAGCATCCGCTGCATGCTGGCAGGGGCTTATGGGAATTATAGTCCTGGGACATCAGAAGAGCCGGCCACCCCTCTTCTAGTGTATTCTATAAATTCAGTAAGTAAGGACTGCGTTGCTTCTTTTATGAGCCTCTTCACTGTGTGCTTCTATTCTGGAGGCACACTTGGAGACCGGCAGCCCTGGTATGGAGCCATTCCTGGATCTGGGTCAGAAGCGAGATTTTGGCAGCCCCCCCTCCCTTGGGGGGTTTACTTCTTAAGGTCAGCAGCAGGAGGTCCCAAAGCCAGAGGCGGAAGGCTGACATGGTCCCAAGCAAGGGATGGAGACCAGAATCTGCAGTCTTCCTACTGAACAGTCACCCTCTGAGGCTGAGAGAGCTCTGAGAGAACTGTGATTGGTCGAAGGTCACCCGGCTGCATGTGGAGGAGTGGAAAATCAAACCTGGTTCTCCAGAGTAGAGGCTACCATTCTTAACCATTACACTGCACTGTCTGGAAAGCCCAAACTTGGAATTTTTAAATGTACAATTATTGAATTATTTGTATTCCCGTGACCACAGCATGCAGGCCAGCAGATCGCTGGGCATCCTGTCTGTGTCTTTCAAAAAAGACCTGCCTTTTTGATGGGGTCAATCCAAGCAATCCCAAAGCTGCTTCCCTGACCCTCGGTCCCGTTCAAGACCTGTCGGCTGCTTCTCTGCTGCCCGCCCCCTCCCAAGTGCTCCATGTCGCCATCGGCCTCTTCCCCTCACCTCCCTTCTGCTGGGGGGGATAACCCCTCCAAAGAAGTCGTCTGTGGCGCTGGGCTCAAAGTACGGAGTTTTGAGCGGGATACTGTCAGCCTCAGCGGGGGTGGGCACCTGGAATAAACCAGAGAGGTGGTGAGGACAGGGTGGGGGGAAGATAAAGAGGAGGGGGATAACCTGAGCTGGGCAAAAGCAGGACGGGGACCCTTCCACTCCTCCTTCAGCAGGAACAGAACTCGATAGGCTGGGTCGCAAGAGTCGGGATGTGGGTTGCAAATCACCCTCCTTCCTGGCCTTTCTAAGTAGCCTTTGAAATAGGGGCGAATACCTCATTGTGGCCCGCAGGGAGGAGAAGAGGCTGCTTGACAGGGACATGTATAGGCTGTCTCTGCAGACTCTGCGGTGTCGGCCACGTCCTGAACAGGCATGGACTGAGGGTTTTATTCTTCACTGGCTATAAGTGGGTAAGTTTACCCGATTCCTCACCCAGCCCCCAGCCCCCAACAGTGGGTGGGGCTACCAGGTTCAGGTTAGGAAGCTGTTAGAGATTTGGGGGTGGGGCCCAGGGAGGGCAGGGTGCTCAGTGGGGTAGGATGCCCTAGAGTTCACCCTCCAAAAGACCCATTTTCTCCAAAGGAACTGATCACTGCAGTCTGGAGATGAGCTGTAATTCCAGAGCACCCCCAGGGCCCAGCTGAAGGCATCCCTACTCAGAATCCAGCCCAAAAGGTGTCCCCACCCAACTGGGTCCAGAACAGCACGGGGTTGGCTTTATGGGGCCATCACAAAGGCCTTTGGCTCGTCACCGTCTGCTGCTTGACCCCTCCATGCACATCCCCAAGAAATGGGGGGGAGGGAATGGAGACTGGCCCCCGAGGACAGGGCAATGGGGAGGGGCAAGGAAAACAGTGAGGGAGTCACTCTAAGCTGGCCTGTCCTTGTCCTTGACCCGGAAACTACAACTGGTGCAGAATGCAGCTGCCAGGGTCCTCCTCACTGGTTCATCTTGGAGGGCCCATATCCAGCCTGTGGTATATTCTAGCCTGTGCTGAGGCAGCTGCACTGGTGACCAGAACTCCTGGCCCGGATCAGGTTCAAGGTTTTGGTTTTGAACTTTAAGGTTTGGGTCCATCTGCTTATGCCCCACCCCCACTGGGCCCTTTGCAGGTACTAATCGTTTGGTGGTCCCTGGCCCCAGAGAGATATGCCTGGCCTTGACCTAGGCCTTTTTGGTGGAATGAGCTCCCGAAAGAACTGAGGGCCCTGATGGAGCTGGCAAAGTTCTGCAGGGCCTGTAAAATGCAGCTCTTCCAACGGGTCTATGGTTGAGGCTGGGTTAATAAGATCAATGGGCCCCCCTCAGGCTTCATTATGATCCCTAGCCACCCCCACCTCGTTAGATGACTGCGGGAATTGGGGGTTCTTGCTGTCCTAGTTTTGTGGGAATAATGTGGTTTTAGGGTGGGGTTTTATGGCGATTTTTCATTTTCTGTAACACGCAGAGTCCCAGGAGGAAAATGGGCTGTAAATCCAATAACAACAACAACAACAAATCTAATTGCAATTAAAATAAGTTGAGTTCTAACATTGCTCTGTACGGTGAGGTCTCATTTCGGAATGGCTCCCCTCTGTTATAAATCCCGTGCACGGGGGGGGGGGGGGATTTTTTTTCCACTCAGGGGAGCGTGGCAACGATGAATCAGCAGCTCACAGTCCAGCTGCCAGCTAGATGGGTCTCTACGTTAGGAGGAAGCAAGGAATCAAGGCATATTCGTTTTTCTTCTTTTAAAAAACATGTTCTTAAAGGCAAAGGGGCTTTTCCGGAGGATGGTAACAACCGCCCATTGGCTGCTCGTTTGATTGACGGCCAGGGGCGGGACAAAGCACAGCAAATATCGCTTCCTTTCTAGCAATTTTTGCTGAGACCGGAAACCTGTGGGGAACGATTGAAACGCAACTGGATTCCACTACAAAGGCAGGTATGCTTTACGCCGAATTCCACTATTTTAAATTGCGTTTTTTCTTTCCGTAATCAATTTGCCACTTTGATCCTGGTCCGGAATGGGCCTAGCTTTCTACATGTGAGGAGATTTCGATGCAACGGCTGAAACCCATTCCACCTGGCAGGGGCCATCTTGGGTCTCTGCCGCTCCTCCTCCTCCTCCTCCTCCTCCTGCATTTGTTCAGTGGATGGGAAACTCTCCCTGCCCTTTCTGGGCTACGTATGAGTAGAGAGGGAGGGGTCCTTACCTGTTCCCTTTCCTCAGCCATCAGGCCAGGCGGAGGCGGTTTGTAGGCAGGAGGCCCTTCCAGACTGCAGGGAAAAGAGCAAAGATGAATGGAGAAGGAAAGCCGGGACCCTCAAAGACCCCCCCCCCCCCGGACATAAGACAAGACATTTGCTGGAACAGTAGATCAGAGTGGCTGGCTCAGCTTGGAAAACTCTTGTAGATTTTTGGGAGTGGGGAAGAAGAGCTGTTCTTTTGTGCCCCCACTGTTTACCACCCAAACGAGTCTCAGAGCAGCTTACAATGTCCTTTCCTGTTTTCCCCACAACAGACGCCCAGTGAGGGAGGTGGGGGGGGAGAGAACGGAGACTAGGGTTGTGCACTTTGCCTGATCACCGAAGCCCGAGGCAGCATGTAGGAGGCCAGCCCCATGGCGTGGAGAGGGGGGCATGGCGCTGGCCTCAGGCCAAAGTGCACATCCCTAAGTAGGACAGGCCCAAGGTCACTCAACTTGCTGCATGTGGAGGAGTGAGTAATCAAACCCGGCTCTTCAGATTAGAGGCTGCCGCTCTTAACCACCCCTTAACCACTACATGAAGCTGGCTCCCGGGACCTCACTGGGATCTAGTGGCCCAGAGTCGACCCTCTAGGGCACGGGTAGTCAACACGTGGTCCTCCAGATGTCCATGGACTACAATTCCCATGAGCCCCTGCCAGCGTATGCTGGCAGGGGCTCACGGGAATTGTAGTCCATGGACATCTGGAGGACCACAGGTTGACTACTCCTGCTCTAGGGCAGCCAGTTTCTCCAGGAGATTTATTTATTTATCTATCCTAAGACGTGTGTAAGTAGCCAGGAGATCCTAAGGCGGACTGGCTGCTGTGCAAGTGGCGTTTGGATGTGGTTTGGCCTTGCCTGCCCCCGCTCCACCACCCTGGCATTCCTTGGAGGCTGCCCACCCCAGAGCTAGTCAGGGCCAACCCTCCTCAGCTCCTGGGGTCCGGCGGGATCATGCTTGCCTGGGCTATCTGGGCCGGGGTCTCCAGAGCAAGCGGTCCCTGTAAGCCAGAGACTGGCTGTGACTCCGGGAGATCTCTCACCTCAGTGGACCATAATGCCACCGGATCCGCCCTCCAAAGTGGCCATTTTTCTCCAGTGGAACTGACCTCTGCGGTTCGGAGGTCTGTCGTAGTCCTGTGATATCACTTAGAGGGGGGCATTCAAGCTCACATTCAATGCATGTGCAGCTTAGGTGGCCAGCTTGGGGTTGGGAAAAACCTGGAGTGAAGCCTGCAGAGAGCAGGGTTTATTTTGTGGGGGGACGGGAGCTCAATGGGGCATAACGCCATCCAATCCACCTTGTAAGCAGCCACTTTCTCCCAGGGACCTGATCCCTGTAGTTTGGGAAGGAGCTGTAATTCCTGGGAATCCCCAGGGTCCTGCACCCAGCTGGAAGTGTGATTTATCTGGGGACTAAGCTCTGGTTCCGTTTAGAAAGTGAATTCCTGCTGGCTAGAGTCGTCCCCTCTGGGTTAGGCAATCCCTGGGGATTTGGAGGCGGAGCCTGGGGAGGGCGGGGCTTTGGCCCTCAAAAGGAGCCATTTTCTCCAGGGAGATGAGCAGAGAAACTTACAGAGGTTTGAAGAAGAAACATCTTTAATTCTGGTTACTGCATAATACCAAAACATAGACTGGTTAAAAGACAAGTTTTCATAGCTCTCCTCCGTGGCTTTATTGAGTAATACTGAAATGCTCGAAATTTTCTGCAACTAATTTTGTGACTGAAGATACACTGTTGCGAGATGCTTGGCAAGCCCCCATTGAGGCTACATGTCCATTTCATCATTATTCAATACAGCCAGTGAGGGAAGCTGTGAAAACATGTCCGGTCCACCTTTTGGCATTCTGTATTAAGCAGAATTGAAGACGTTTCTTCTTCAAACGTCTTCATAGCCGGCCTGTCCGTTTCTCCGCTCATTTGCCAGTCGCAACCACTGACAACTTGCTTCCTGCGTAATTTTCTCCAGCAGGACTGATCTGAGTCGTCTGGACACCCACTGTAACAGTGGGAAGATCTCCAGGCGCTACCTGGACATTAGGGGAACCGACCCCCTGCCTGCCTGCCTGCCTGCCCGCCCCCTAACTGCCTTGCCTGAGCCGTGACGCCACTTACTCATCCTCTTCGCGCTCCATCCGGTTCCTCTGCTGCTGCCGGCAGATCAGGATGCCTGTGGCCACCACCGCCAAGGCCACGATCGCTGCAATGAGCCCTCCGATGATGCCCCCCGTGGTGCCTGCTCCTTCCATGTTGGGCTTTTCTGGGCAAAGTGGGAGGGGGAAAGTGGGTTATGCACAGGACATGGGATTGGGGTCACTGTGGCGGGAAGGTAGTTTTGAATTTCCTGCATTCTGCAAGGGGTTGGACTAGATCAGGGGCAGTCAACTTGTGGTCCTCCAGATGTTCATGGACTACAATTCCCATGCCAGTGAATGTGTCACAAAGCGGCTGACAATCCCTTCCTCTCCCCACAACAGACACCCTGTGAAGTAGGTGAGACTGAGAGAGCTCTGAGACTCAAGGTCATCCAGCTGGCTGCATGGAGGAGGAGTGGGGAATCAAACCCAGGTCTCCAGATGAGAATCAAAAGAGGTGAGTGAGTGCAGCAGCATGAAATATCTTTTCAGAGACAGCCTTGGGCAACCAGCAGCGTATGAATTAGCTGCTGGAGGTTCCTGCCAGTCTCTTAGCCCTTGGCATGGGCTCAAGTACTGGACGAGCAAGAAACATATTGCACAGTTTAACTCAGCACACCTGGGTAATCTGGATTCCACAAACTGAAGAGCAGAATTCTGCAGCTTGCATTGAACATGACACAGATGTTAAGAACCCCCGTTCCATAATCCTCCCCAATGCAGGAGGAAAGAGCCAGAGTCCAGGAGCACCTTAAAGACTAACAAAGTGTGTGGCAGAGAAGGAGCTTTCCAAATTCACTGCTCACTTCTTCAGGATCTAGCTCTATCTGAAGAAGTGAGCGGTGATTCCCGGAACCTCCTCCCATTACCTGTCTTTCAGGTGCTCCTGGACTCTGGCTCTTTTCTCCTGCTGCAGACAGACTAAGCCAGCTACCCATCTCAATCCCCCCCCCCCACGCTAGGGGGAGTTCCGTTGGCAGAAATGTCCCCAATTGAAAGCGCCATGAGTTGAAACCAGCGCAGGATCGAGGGTGGGGGTGGATGAAGCCCCTCTTCTCCATGCCAAGTTGGTTGTTTTCCCTTTGGTCCGCCTTCTGCCAGGAGATGGCGCTTCAATACTGCTATGTGAATCTACAGTTCAGATTCCCAGTCGCTATTTGGGGGTGGCACTGCATGTGCATGGCTGACCTAATACCGTACGTCCCAGAAATGGAAGGCAAACCTCTGACAGCCCCATTTGTTCTCTCCCACCCAGGTTTTCCCCCCTTCAGAAAATGTTGGTGGATAGAATTGTATATGAGTAGAATAGAACAAAGAGTAACCCCCCCCCAAGATACAGACACACCCTCTAGGGCAGGGGTAGTCAAACTGCGGCCCTCCAGATGTCCATGGACTACAATTCCCAGGAGCCCCCTGCCAGCGAATGCTGGCAGGGGGCTCATGGGAATTGTAGTCCATGGACATCTGGAGGGCCACAGTTTGACTACCCCTGCTCTAGGGCTGGCATCCTCTGGATACTCCCAAATTCTGGGAAGAATATTCATCTTTTTACTTAGCTTATTTATATCCGGCTTTCCCCCAGGTGGAGCCCCAAGGCAGCATGGTGTAGTGGTTGAGAGTGGCAGCTTCTAATTGGGCCAGCTGGGATCGATTCCCCACTCCTCCACATGCAGCCAGCTGGGTGACCTTGGGCTAGTCACAGTCCCGTTACAGCTGCTCACCATGCAGTTCTGTCAACTCTCTCAGCCTCACTGACCTCCCTGGGTGTCTATTGTGGGGAAAGGAAGGGAAGGTGACTGGAAGCCGCTTTTGAGATTTCTTCTGATAGAGAAAAGCAAGGTATAAAAACCAACTCTTCTTCTTCCATCCTTATTCTCCCCTCCGTTTTATCTTCCTCACAACCCTGCAAGGTAGGCAAGGCTGAGAGAGGGTAACTGGCCTGGGGATCAGAGACTGGATTTCCCAGTTCCAGGTTCAACACTTCAGCAGCTGCACCACGTTGGCTCTTAATGATGTGAAAGGTGCGGGATGGAGTTGCCAGCTCCAGGTTGGGAAATACCTAGAGATTTCTTTTGCGGGGGGGGGGGGGGCTGAGGAGGGCAGGGTTGGGGTAGGGTTAGGGACATTAATGGGGTTGAATACCAAAGATCCCAGCCTTCAAAGGTTGTGGGTTGGGTGTTTTGGCTGCCCAAGTGGCTGTTGCAGCCCCAAGCAGTCAGTTCTGCAGCGCTGGCTGCTTCGGGCTGGAATGGCCACTTTGGTGGCCAAAGTGGCCAACCCTAGCCCTTGGCAACCCCAGTCTGGTTTCACAATTCCCAGACTCCCTAGTCACTAAAGTTCAAGAATCATAGTGATCAGGGGAGGAGTAAACAGGCCTTTGACATTCCCCCCCCCCCCCCCCGAGGCTGGCACCGAATTTCACGTCCCAAGTGTCCACTTTTATTTCTTAGGTTTCATTTCAAATCAGGTTTCTAGCTCTTAAGCTTCATGGGCACACACCTGACAGGGACCGAGACAGCTAAGCATCACCGTTGTGATCCCCACCCCCACTCCTACCCCCAGATCTTCTCTCTTCAACGGGATTATCAAGAAAAGAATAAATTATACAAAATACAGAAATCCATAAGCAAATGAGCTCGGCATACATAATTTATACAGGTTGCCACGCACGTCTATCCTTGGCCCTGAATTTCAATTTTTCAGCAGGGACCGGGGGTGGCTCTGAGAGCGTATTTGTGCCTTTCATCCTTCCTCAAGAGCTTTGAAGTATGCCAGGCATAGCGGGTGGAACACATTGGAGTGAGGCCCAAGGGATCCCCAGATTCCAACTCTTCGGATGTGAAGGAGACCTACTAGTTCAGGGGTCCCCAACGTGGCGCCCATGGGCACTCAGGCACCTGTCAAGTGTTTCCCCCCTGCACTAAGTGGGTGGGCTTTGGACCAGCAAGGCATCTGATTGGCTACTGATTGACTGCACAGATGTTTAAACATTTTGTTTCTGGAGTTCCTGCATTAAGGATCTTCACTGTGTGACTGAAAGTAACTGCAGCAGCCATTTTGTAGCTGGCTCCACCTCCTGCAGCAGCCATTTTGTGGTGGAATCCATCGCCCAATGTCAGAATTCCTGAGGGACCCTGTCCTGGTTTAATCCTTACTAGTAACTGCTTGCACAGTTATAATTTTATAAATTTATGATTGTAACTTGTTATAATCCCATTGCAATTCATAGATTAACCTAACACAGACAATCCATCCTCTGCTATTGCGTAATTATAATCCACATCCTCTGCAACGTACTGGCTGGATTGATGAAGCTGCCTCCTGCTGAATCTGACCATCAGTCCATCGGGGTCAGTACTGCTTACTTGGACTGGCAGCCGGTCTCCAGGGTCTCATCCCCTCCTGCCTGGTCCTTTTAACTGGAGATGCCGGGGATTGAACCGGGGACCTTCTGCCCGCCAAGCAGAGGCTCTGCCATGGAGTACAAATTGCCTGCGGGTCAGAAAAGCAAATCCAGCTGGGCTCTGTTGACCTGCAGAGCCCACTGGGATCAGCCTCATTTCACCGAGACAGAAATCTGCACCAGCACTGACTGGCGAACCTGATGTCAGAAGCGCAAGAGCCTGATGTCAGAAGCGCTGGTAGGAATAGTTGGCAACGCACACTCTTTGTCGTTGCCGCTTCTCGTTGGGATGCCCAAGTCTCGACAACTGAGTAGAGCTGTCCTTCTAGAGCTTGAGAGGTGAAGAAGAGGTGCCACCGTTCCATCTTTTTGCTGCCAGCTTGGTGTGTTCATCCGTCAACTGATGCCCCCCCTTCCCCAGTTCTCCTGGGATAACCCATAATTACACACACAGCCCCATACATTATGCATAGGCGAATCGTGGCACAAGCTGCCGCTCGCCACCGCTCCAGATGATTATTTGGGGGGGTCGCAGAGAAGAATTCCAAAAGGAATCCTTCCGAGGCCAGGTCTCCTGCCAAGAAAGCAAAGGAATACCAAGTCCAGCGGGAGAAAGGACGCCCCGCTGACCTCGGCAAGGACACACACGCACACACACACACTCTGAAAGCAAGAATGCACCGTCTGGCTTGTGCCACTGTGTCTTCTGCAGGGAGGGAAGAACATGGGGTGGGGGAGAGGGGAAGAGGAAGGCGAGGAAGAGGAAAAACAGTGGGAAGATACAGAAAGAGAGGTTTCTTTTTTCTTGTCTTTTTATCCTGCTAGGGGGATTTAAAGGATTAGATTTCCCAGCTTAGAAATGCAGATAACTGGGGGGGGGGGGGGAATGACACACATGGAGGGCGGGGGCGTCTGAAGTTCTACATCACAGACATGTGACCCTGTTCGGATGGGGAGGAGGCGCAGGAAGGTTTTAAACGAAAGAAAATACCCCAATTTCTTCTTCAGGTACAATCCTACCTCTCTATATACACATAAACACAAATCTAATTTTCAGTGCGGAATCCGCAAGAGAATCCAGGGCTCGGAGCTAAAGGCTCTAACTTTTAAGGTTGCCAGCTCTGGGTTGGAAAATCCCGAGAGATTTGGAAGTGCAGCTTAAAGAAGGCGGGGCTTAGAGAGAGGAGGGGCTTTAATGGGGTGCAAGACCGGAGATTCCACCTTCCAAAGTGGCCATTTTCTCCACGTGAATCAATCTCTGTCACCTGGAGGTCAGCTTGTAATGCTAGAAAATCTCTAGCTTTTCCCTGGAGCTTGGTAACCCTATGGGTTAGGAAGAAACAATGGGCCTGTTGCTGAAGATCCCTTTTCTTGTAGATGCCCAGAACTAAACCTGGGCCCTTCTGCTCACAAGGTGTGAGCTCGGCCCCTTAGCCAGATTCCTCAAAGCATGTCCCGGAGCTCCAAAGCACAGAGAGCGATTTACACAGGATGTGAATTGCTGGCAGAGGATGTCACAATGGCCACAGAAATACAGGGTGGTTTTGAGAGATTCATGGGCGATAAGTCTACCAATGGCTACTAGGCAAGGTGGATGAGGAGAGGCACTAGTATTCTGAACCCCAGAGCCAGGAGCCCACATAAGGAGATGGCCTCAGCCTCGTTGCCCTGTTGTCGGCCCTCCAGAGCAGGGGTAGTCAAACTGTGGCCCTCCAGATGTCCATGGACTACAATTCCCAGGAGCCCCTGCCAGCGAATGCTGGCAGGGGGCTCCTGGGAATTGTAGTCCATGGACATCTGGAGGGCCGCAGTTTGACTACCCCTGCTCCAGAGGAATTGACTGGCCACTGTGTGAGGCAGGATACTGGACTGGATGGACTGCTGGTCTGATCCAGCACAACTCTTCTTATGAAGGCCTTGGTCTTCCTGCCCTATGGCTGGCCCTCCATGGGAACTGGCTAGCCCCATGTGGGATGGGAGGCTGGACTGGATGGGCTCTTCTTTGGGTCTTCATGCAGGATACTTTGAGGGGAACACCCTGGGAAGACTTAGGCTGTGGCGGCCTCTCCCTGACCTCTCGCAGCTCCAGACCAGGCAAGAAAAGGAGGGTTTATTAGGCCGCTTTTGGTAGATCCGAAAAATGACAAAGCATAAGCAAATAACTGCTATGTCCGGTCTGACCAGTTCCTATATGGTAGGGATGTCAGCCTCTGGGCGGGACCTGGGATCCTCGTCTCTGGGCTCTGGAGACCAGTTCCCCTTTAGAAAACGAATGCTTTGGAGGGCAGACTGGGTGTTCCTGTACCCCACTGAGGCCCCTGTCCTCCCTAGGCTCCACCCCCAATTCTCCAGGAGTTTCCCAACCTTGATATGGTAACCCCACCTGGGAGATCTGCCTTCTACCTGGTCTTACGGCCTGACATGCAAGTCGGAGTCAAGGGACAGGCATTTGGGATGTCCTCTTGCAGGGCTTTGGCGTCACCCCTTGACCGCTCAAAAGACCACACCCCACCTCTCAACAGGCAGCAGCGTATGCCCAACCATCCTCTGAGTTCTTGGGATGGGAATCTCCCACTTCTATTGCAACCCACCGAGACCTCCCCCTCCCCCCCCAATGTCGTTCCTGGGGGTCAACTGACCCTTTGGAATACCATAAAAAGCAAAATAGGGGTCTGCGGTGAGAGGGGGGAATCTGGTGGAAATCCCCGCCCACTTCCGCAAGCGGAAACAGTGTTCCACCTGAGGAAAGTTGTGGCTGGCTGCTAGTTCTGGGAGCCCCCACTGGAAGGGGCCCCGCTTTGAAAAACAGGCAGAGCTGGATGGCAATGGGGGATCTTCAAGGGGCAGCCCTCTCATCTCCATTTCCTAGAACCGAGGTGCTCTCCCCCCCCCCCCAGCCCCGATGCAGTTAGTGCGAAAGGCGACCGACCCAGCCCAACATTCCTCTGTGTGATGCGTTTCGGGGGAGCGCAGGCACCGTCCCCAGTGACTCAGAGTCTCGGCTGAGTCAGCAGGGAGGACAGCTGGTGACTGAGCAGCAGAGAACTCAGAGGACAAAGTCCGGGTCACTTACTTCCTTGTGGAATAATCCACTGGGGCCCGTGACGGAGGGAGGGCAGCTGCGGGTACAGGAGAGAACTTGGGGCAATGCTACACCGCATTGGCAGAAACCCCAGCCTCCACTTGCATCCCTTTCCCTTCTTCGGTTGCCAGTCAAGGCCAGCTTATCTTCCAGCGCCATGCAGGGCCCCAAAGGGTGTCAGGTGATTTGGGGGTGCCCTTCACAGCTTGACCGAAGGTGATTGGCAGTGGGAGGTGGGGATGGGTACCGATTGTAGATTCTCACTGCCGGTTAGGATCTCACGCGGCTGCTCTGCATGAGACACTGGCCCGTTTCAATGAGGCCCCAAGCAAACACAAAAGCCCCCTGGAGGAATCCTTGCACTTTACCAGCTTCAGGCATTCTTAAGAGTGTGGGTGGAGCCAGGTGGGGTTTTTGCAGCCCTCCAGCTGCCTTGCAGAGATGGCCAGTGGGCTTCCTGGCCGCACAGGGACCCCGGGGGAGGGGGAGGGGAAGCTTCCGTTCCCCCTTGGGCTCTCCACGCTGTACTTTGTCTACAGTGGGCTTTGATGCTAGTTGAACCATATTGTACCTGTCTTACAACTTCCATGTTCTCTTTAAACCACCCTGAGCCTCAAGGAGAGGGTAGTATACAAATATAAGAAATAAATAGAAATTAATTAATCACACAGAGCTTCTCACAGGAATGCTGAAAAGTTAACATATACCCTTGTTCCCTAAGATTTTGTGGTCAGCTCCACCTCCTAATTGTGACTAGCTCCACCTCCTGAGGTGGCCATTTTATGATTATGCTCGCTGCCTCCTGTCAAAATTCCAAAGGTTGCCGCAGGTTCAGACAGGTTGTGGACACCTGATATAGCTGGGCAATCCCAAATAACCCTACCCCTACAAGCTGGCATGAACTTGGGTAGAGAAAGGGTCACCAACCTTTTCTAACCTGCAGGTACCCTGAAATCCTGGCCCTAGGTTGTGGGCACAACAAAATGGATTCCCGAACCACAAAATGTCTGGGACTACCACCTGGGCCCCATTTGGGGGGCCTCATAGCTGCATATAGAAGCTTGCCATTCCAGAGAGCTTTAGAAGAGGAAAAGCTGCAGCCACTAAAGCAAATTTTCTTGCTGCACCATCCTGACTCCAGTTTGCTCAGATTTGAAAGATGTTTGCAAACTGGGAGTGAACCAAGGTTGAGGAATGGGGAGCTCCAGTATGGATGAGCAGGCATTCAAATCCAGTGCACTGTTATTGGCCACACTGAGCTGGTCTAAGCCAGAAGGCATTTTCCTCACACGCCCAGAAAGCCTGTGGGTTTCTTCCCCTCCCTCCTGCTGTTGCTGCCCACAGTGCCCGGTGAGACCCTGGGAAACCGGTTCCCCTTCCAGGGACAGATCCCTGGGCAAGCTTGGCTCTGAGGAAGACCTGCGCCAAAGACAGCAAGCGCAGAAAACATAACCTGTTACGGCTATACCAGTCAAACAGGTACGGCTGGAGGGGAGAATCCACCTGATCAGCGACAGGTGAAAAACAAGGAAAGCACTTGACAAAGGAGGCGGAGGGGCCTCTCTAGGAGCCAAACCACAGCCCGAAAAATGAGTCAAGATATTCAAAACCACAGCCTTGTCACAGAAAGGGGGGAGGGGGAAAGACACACAGAGTAGAAGATATGAAATTTCCCTTTTAGGATTTGAGCAAAAGGGAAAGCGAGTCAGAGGCCAGTTTCTCCATCTGAGCAAAAGGAAGCTGGGATTCCAGAGGGATGATGAACGAGGCCGGTGCGCCGAGTCACAGCTTGTCCGCCCCCCCCCCACACACACACAGAGCATCATCCCACACTTTGGAACAGCTTTGACCAGAACAGCCTCTCCCCCTCCCTTGGGAACAAACGATAAACCTTGTTATCTTGCCTCCCACCCCAGTTTCTCTCTCTTCCCCTCTTCCCTTGGCACCCACCCTAAATAACCAGTCTCCTGTCTTCAGTGGGTACCCCTTCTGGCTGCCAACCCCCCCCACACACACACACACACAGATCTGGACCCTCGGAATCACAAACCCCTCCCAGCCAGTGATCCTGCCTTTAACCCGCTTTCTGGGGTTGAAGCCTGTGAGGGCAGAACTTGGAGAAGGGAGCAATTTCACTGGGGTATATTGTTGTTGTTGTTGTTAGGTGCGAAGTTGTGTCCGACCCATCACAACCCCATGGCCTGGAGGGTTATATTAAAAGCTTCCAAAGTGGCCGGTTTCTCTGTCACCCAGAAGTCAGAGGTAATCCTGTGAGATCTCCAGCTACCATATGGAGGTTGGCAACCCTATCCACTCCCCCCAATTCTCTCCCAACCCAGAGCTGGAAGCCGTGCTGTTGTGCTGGAAGAACCATGAAATAGCTCCATACTAATCTTACATAACATTTCTGCAATGCTGCCTCTGTTCTGCCTGAGAGACACATTCCGGGACAGTTTTGCTACGGTGAGCCAGTGCTGGCAGCCAAACTTCCATGCTAGGAGAGAAAGAAAAACATCAGATTTTGGATCATCAATGATTTAAAAAGAGAGCTGGGCACCTGCAGGGTGGAAGGGGCACGGGAGAGAGCGTTGGGCTTTGTCCACGTGTGCTGCTGGCGGGCAAGCTCAGCAGAGACGAGATACGCCTCCGATTCCTCAAGCTTTTTTAGATTTCCTCTGGAGAGGCTCAGAGGGGGGGAGGAGGCCGTAGAACTAAGGCTTGGAAAGCTTTTAACCAGGCACTCCTCCAAGACAAACGCAGGGATGGGGACCGAGAGGGGTTAGGAGGTCAGAAGAACAAGAGCACGCCTGCGGTAAACAAAGGGCGGCCTGCATGATGTTTGTACCCTGCCCTTCCGCTACCTAGGCCGCAATCCCTGCACATAGACAAATATGTAGCCCAGCTCAAACTCCTCCAGTGATGGCTCTGACCCGCTAAGAATGCCAGAAGAGCCCCGCTGGGTCAGACCAGGGAGGGTCCAGCATCTTGCCTCACGCTGGCCAACCAGTTCTTCTGGAGGGCCAGCCACAGGGCAGAGAGGCCAAGGCCACCCCCTCCCATCACTGGGAGGCCTCTGATTGTAAGAGCTCCCCTCAGGGTTACAGCATAAAACCCCCACAACAATAAGTCCCATTACACCTCTACTAAAAAACACAACATTAGAAAAACAACCTGGCTAAAAAACCCAATCCATCCCATGCAGTATTCCTGCCCCCGGGGAGGGAGGGGGCTATGTCAACCAACGTCACCCATGGTGTTCTAGCAGGCGACGTAACTTCCTAAGGGGGGCCCAACCAGATCTTCCTCCTGCCCCAACCTCAACCATAGACCTGGCAGAAGAGCTCCATCGTGCAGGCCCTGCAGAAAGCAGACAGCTCCCGCAGGGCCCGCAGTTCTTCTGGGAGCTCATTCCACCAGGTCAAGGTCAGGCAAATCTTCCTAGGGCCAGGAACAACCAACAAGTTGGCACTTGCAGAGCACAAGGCCCTGTGGGGAGCATAGGGCAACAGGCGGTCCCTCAGATATGTGGGTCCCAGACTGTGAAGGGCCTTAAACCCTGAACCTCAAGGCTGCAACTGGCAACCAATGCAGCTGCCTCAGCACAGGCTGGATGTGGGCCCTTCAAGATGTTCCTGTGGGGACCTTAGCAGCTGCATTTTGCAACAGCTGCAATTTCCGGGTCAGGGACAAGGGCAGGCCCACGTAGAGTGAGTTACAGAAGTCTATTCTGCATGGATTACCATAGTTAAGTCCTCAGGGGACAGATGGAAATATGCCTGGCGTGCTACTTTCCTGGCCGGTGCCTCCATGGCCAGCGAGGCATCTAAGGTCACTCCCAAATTCCTGGCCGGGGCGCAATAGTCAGTTGCATTCCAGCCAGTAGGGGCAAGTGCGCATCCTGTTCTGCCCCCTCCTTGCCAGCCACAGGACCTCTGTCTTGGAGTGGCTGAGTTTCAGGGGACTCTGCTCAAGCCATCCAGCCATGGCAAATGGATGGGGCGGCGGGGGGGGGAAATCTGGGTGGCCAACCATAAGGAGATAGAGCTAGGTGTGATTGGTATATTGATGATAACCCAGCCCAAGGCTCCAGAGCAGCTGAGCCAGAGGGCGCATAAAGATGTTGAAAAGATGGGCAGGGGTCGAGGGTACCTGTGCTTGCCCTTAACGAGTCCGGCAACTTGTCCACTTTGGGTAACGAGCATGCCATGAGATCTTCCTGCAGCTTCGTAGCCTCGTAGCCTTTGACAGAGCTCACCCCCATGAATCTAATCCCCTTTAAAACAGGCCATCACTACATCCTCTGGCAGCGAATTGACTTTTGAATCCCTCTCTGTGTCAGGCAGTGTTTCCTTTCGTCCGTCCTGAACCTACTGCCCATTGGCTTCACTGGGTGCCCTGGAGTGCTGGTCTTTTGGGAGGGGGAGACAAAGTTCTCTTTGCATGGGTTGATAAACACCTCTCATGTTCCCCCTTCTGCCCCTTGTATAATTTTTGAAATTTAGGGAGGGTGCCCTGAAATACTCCATGCTAGGGTTGTGTGTGGCCGGGTATCCGAATTGGCTGTTCCAGGCCGCCTCAGCCAGTGCCGCACTGCAGGGGGTGCGCACCTCCTCTCCCCCTCTGCGGCATGGGGCTGACTGTGTCTGGAATGGCCAATTTGGCCGCCGCACGCAACCCTACTCCAGCCCATTCCCTAGAAGTGATGTTGCTGTGGAAGACAAGATCCTCCAAGCACTACCCTTTGCCCCCCCCCCCCCAGGCCTGCCTCGTATTTTTTAATTCCAAAGTTTCCTTGGCAGGACCACACGAGAGTCACATGGTCTGTCCCCGAAACTATGGGGAATTATGCGCCCAGGGACTGACTGCTCTCTGATTCTCCCCCCCACCCCACCTGTTCCTCATAAACAAGCACACAAAAGCTCTTTTCCCCTTGCATTTCCTTAACAGGAGGGATTCGCGCAGTATCTGCCCCTCCCGTGGGAATCCCTGGGCCGTGTTTACACGAAACCAGACAAAAGGGAAAGGGGCCGGGCTCTTGGCCTCGAGGAGGAGTGACTCCGCAGGCTGCATCCCTGGAGTCCGTGTCCGGGAGGGAGGCTGCAACAGAGCCCTTTCCAAGGTGTGGAAGAGGAGCGGTGGGGTGGGGTGGGGTGGCTCCGGTGAGAATCAGCATTGTGTTAGAGCCCTGGAACCAAGCCAGGGAGGCCAGAGTTCGGATCCCTGCTTGCCACAAAGCTCTCCAAGATTCCCCTGTAAGTCTTGCAGCAGGCAGGGTGGCTGTGAGGGTGGGAGAGTCAGAGGAAGCCCCTTCCCCCCTCCCTGGTGTGGCCTCCTGGCTCTGGGGTTCAGAGGGTCGGTGGCTCTGAATGAGCAGGTTCCCCTCGGACACCCCGGGTAGGAGCAGTTGATAGACGTCGCCCTCCACAAATCCCTCGATCCTTTTTCAAGTTGTTGAGCCTCCAGGGGAGCCGGTGGGGAGCCAGACAGGTGCTGTTCCAATCTCTTCTTGTGTACTTACGTATTGTTTCCCTGGAATTGAGTTTTGGGAGCATTAATCCTGCCTGGCCTTTCTGGCCCCTTCCCACTCTAGGATTCCCACACCCAGGACAGGTAAAGCACTTGAGCCAGAAACATCCAATCTGGCTGGCGCCTGCCCCTGCCACAGGTTGCTGTGCAGATAATTGGCAGCAAACACACATTTTGCAACGCAGAAGAAAACTTTCCCTCATTCCCTTCCAGATGAGGCGCTGTCTGTCATGGGGGCAAAGGCAGTTTTAAAGGTGGCAACCACAGAAAGAACACACATTTACAGAGGCTGATGGGTCCTCTCCACCCTTCTCAGCTCTAAAGGGGAAGCGTGGATTAAAAAGAAGTTATTCCACCCACCCTACAGACAGATCCCCACCCAAGTAAACACAACATAACCTCCGGCTAAGTTTATGCAACTGTATAAACTTCCAGAGATAGTTTAATACCAGCTTTAACACAAGACCAGAACCAGTTTGGGGATCTGCATAGGGCCCTGTCTATAAACCCTGTCCCCAAGACTGCTTCTGGGCATGAGCAGAGTGCCTTTCTTGCAGTCAAAAGAAGAAGAGCTGTTTTTTAAATCCCATGTTGCATTACCAGAAGGAAGCTGCCTACAAATGCCTTTCCCTTCCTCTCCCCACCACAGACACCCTGTGAGGGAGGTGGGGCTGAGAGTGCTCTGAGAAAACTGAGACTGACCCAAGTTGTCACGTTTGGCAGCTTGTGGACAAGGAGTGGAGAATCAAATCCAGCTCTCCAGATTAGAGACTGACACTCTGAACCATGACCCCACACTGGCTCTTTGGGAAGTCACAAGGGGACCTGACAGTATGTCACACACACACACACACACGCACGCTGCCTTGGAAGACAGCACAAACATCCACCTGCTTTCCGAGCACTGGACTACAGAGTGGAGGATCGGGACCAGAGAGGAGCAGCCTGGCTTGTCCTCCTCTGTGAGGATTTGTGCACAAACTAACAGCTGGGAAGCTTCCCCGCCAAGCTATCAGAACACGCCAGGCCAGTTCTCCGTCACTCTCTTGTGCACCGCCTATTAATACCCCCTGCTGACGGCGCACTGAGCACTAGAAGGGAAAAACGGCCTGGCTCCTTGTCAGAGGCCTCCGTAGCCGTATCGGGCAGCGAGTGCACCCCCACCCCACCCGTTTCCCAGCAGGCCTGTTTCCACTCTCCTCTTGGCATCTCTTGCACTGCCAAGCGTCCTTCCCAGGCACGGCCCCATTGCAAAACTTTCCCTGGTGGGAAGGTCAGCGCGTGGGCTCATTCCGCGAACTCGGAACAGGTCCATCCTCTCCACACACACCCCCCCCCTCCAATCCCCCTGCTGTCAGCTGAGGCATGGCCCACGGTGATAGAGCCCTCGCCTCCCTTCCCCAGGCCTGCCAACTCTGGGTCGGGGAATTCCTGAAGATCTGGGGTGTGGGGATCTCGTGGGGGTCTAATGCTAGAGAGTCCAGTCTTCACAGCAGCCGTTTTCTTTGGGAGAACACAGCTCTGTCACCTGGAGATCAGCCCCAATTTCTGGGAGGTTTCACTGCCCCATCTGGAGACTGGCAGGCCTGCTCCCCCGGGTTGCCAAGGCAAGAGTCATCCAGGGGTGGGATGGCCACTGTGTCACCACTCTGGACTTCCTTGGTGGTCTTCCATCCAATCACCAACTAGAGCCAACTCTGCTTAGCTTTTGAGATCGAATGAGGTCAGGAAACAGCCCGTTTAAGGAACTTTATTAAGGGTTCCTCATTCATGGAAGACCATCTTGAATGAAACATAGCGAGGGGCTCCAGACAGCCTCCCTGCCCAAGGGGTCTTCCACTGACACACCCTTCCCCAGCCACCAATCTGATGTCCAGTGTGTGTATGGGGATGGGGATTTGCCAGGAGGAAGGCGGTGGCCTAGGCCAGTGGTTCCCAACCTCCCTAATGCCACAACCCCCTTTGGGTCGCCACGGCTGCAAGACACAGGTCATCACACCAGAGACACCTGGGCAACGCCATGCTAGTTGGACAAAAACCTCATGGTAGAAACCTCATGGTTTTGCCCAGATGCCTGAGTGTCACCTGATGTCTCTGGTGCAATGATGTCACTTCCTGCACTCTTTCTCCTCCTAAGTCCCCCTCGTCCTCTGCTGGTTGCCAGGAGGAGGGTCCCGGCTACCCTAAATGTAGCTTGTCTATCCATTGCTAAGGGAGACAGGAAGTCGAAGTCATGGAGCTAAGACTGTGACCTGGCAGATCTGGGTTCAAATCTCCCCCCCCCCCCCCGCCCCACAGAGCCCACTGGGTGACTTTGAGCCCGTTGCTTTCTTGGCCTACCCTACAGGGGGGTGTGCGGACCCAAGGGGACACATCCACACTCTTTGCAGGAAGGAAGGACAAATATCTATCTGATACTATCCCGGTCAGTCTCCCCCAGTCACAGGACCCTCCCAGGAGTTCCTTGGCGCAAGAAAGGGAGGAATAGATTTGCTTAATTTGTTTTTCCTGGGCCGGTCCTCCCTGGAGTTGTGAAGAGATGCCAGGATTTCGGGAAGCCAGTGGAAGAAACCACTGGGAATTGGGACCAGAACCCCAAGCAGTTCCAAACCTCACTTCAGCCCTGCTCTGTACTGTTCTGCACTTCTTGCCAAAAAGTCAAGCCTCAGCTGCTGCCCCGTGTTCTTTCCCAGGCTGCTTCTGGGTGGCTCTCCGTGGGGTAGAGCACTTGAGAGGCCCAATCTTCAGAGCAGCCGTTCTCGTCTGGGGAACTGAGCTCTGCCAAGGGTGAGGAGAATGGGTTACGGCCTTCGAGAGCAAACCCTCCGTCCCAGGAGCGTGCATGGACTCAGCTCAACAGTCATGCGAGCACTTAGGGCAGGCGGGGATCCAAACTCGTATCTGGGACGCTCGAGAAAACCCCCGGAACGGACCTGGGCACAAACCATGCAGGGGAAGTGCTTTAAGCGCTCGGCAGGTGCCAACTAAAGCAGGCAAAGTGCCAGCCACTATAGAAAAACCCTCTCAACTTTTCCCCGAGAAAGCCCAGAAATGGCACGATCATGCAGAATACGGTTAGGAAGCAGAGCTGTGGACATGCCCACCCAGGGCCTCTCACTGGCCACTTTGGGAGGGAGAGGCAGGTCAACATGATCATACATGGTCATCTCACCCAATAAATGTTTAACACATTTAAATACTCACACACACACACACACACACACAAATAATTATCTCCTACCCATTTGGGAAACCCTTCCAGGGCTATCAAGAAATCCTGGCTGATAAAGCCTGCTGTTAAGGTCCAACGCCTTTCCCAGCAATAATATGACCTTTTTTTAAAGCTCGACTTTGACTCTCCTTGAAGCCGCATCTACCAGGACTGCTGTGTTACAGACAAAAGTGAATCAAGTTGACTAGGGCCTAGCCGTGAGTTTACGGCTCCACCTGGTGCGAGACCTAGGGTCTCCAGCTCCAGGTTGGGAGATTTTGGGATCGGAGCCTAGAAAGGAGAGAAAGTTCAAGAACGTCACAACATCTGCTCTCCAAATCAGCCGCTTCCTCTGGGTGATCTGACATCTGTCGCTCGGACATCCGTTGTCCTAGTGGGAGACCTCCAGCCACCACCTGCATGTTGGCATCTCCTCTAACATTTAGCATTCCTAGCAGCATGCTGAATGCCTAGCGCGGGGGGTCCCCAGCCTTGTGTTGGTGGGCTCCTCTGTGATTCTGGTACAACCACAAAATGGCTGCCCCAGGAGGCCAAGCCCATCCCATCACTTCAGAGAAAAGGGCTGAATAGAACCAGTGAGGAACAGCTAGAGTTGTGCGGTTCGGCACGCTTTCCTGATCACCGAGGCAGCCGAACCGTGCCAAAGTGCACAACCCTAAATGGGCGACTCTTCCAACACTCCATGCGGAAACGGTTTTAAGAACCTGCCTCTTTAACCTGCACAGCCAATAAGAAAGCCCGCTGGGCAAGAACCCGTAAGGGAAATTGCTGGTGAGTGACACGGTGCCCACAGACACCCAGTTGGGGAACCCTGACCTAGAAATTAAATTGCTGTTTTGTTAAGAGACAGTACAGGTACCAAAACCGAACATATTTCTCTGCAGTGCATGGAGAACTGGGAGTCCCCCATCCAGCAAAAAAAAAGAGAAGGCGAGATGATCAAATATTATTGAAAGTATTGAAGTAGCTCCTCTGCATGGTCATTGGAGGACCAGGGACCTGGATGGGGCTGTGAATCAGCCATGTGCTCTTGGCTTGTTCCTGTACTCCCCAACACACACATACATCTGGCTCCTGAGTGTAGCAAGGAAAACCACACCAAAGGTTGTGGGGAACTAGCAGTGTGTACTTGAGTGGCACACCATTTCCTGGCTGGCACATGAGCAGAAGAGTTTGCCCATTATAGGTCGCAAGATGCTCCGTGCAGGGGCTAATTTGTGGTTTACTGGTCCTACACTCTTGCCAACACTGCGCTCCATGAAACTGTGTAACGCAGGGGTAGTCAAACTGCGGCCCTCCAGATGTCCATGGACTACAATTCCCAGGAGCCCCTGCCAGCGAATGCTGGCAGGGGCTCCTGGGAATTGTAGTCCATGGACATCTGGAGGGCCGCAGTTTGACTACCCCTGGTGTAACGCGAGCAAATGTCCCTGCCTTGCCAGTGTCACAGGGGAATAATCACAGCAAGCTCTTCGCCTACATGGGGTCAGAACTTCATTTAAGAAGCATTTGGGGAGCAAGCCTTCAGTGGGCCTATGTGGCTCTTCTACTTAGCCTCGCTAACGGCATGCCTCCTTCAGGGGTGGGACTCCCCTGACCCCAAATCTCTCCCCCTTCCACTCCACTTAGTTCTCGTACAAGAATGGAGGCAGTGGGTTCTCTGTTCCACCGAGAAAAATCCCCTTCGAGCATCCAGTGCAAACTCAAGTATGCTATTTGAGCATTTATGCAGAGAGAGGGCATTTGCATAGATAAATATTCAGCCAAACACTTTGATTTCTTTTCTTTTTTTAATGCAGAGCGGTGAATGACCCCCGGCGCTTTTGAACACGGAATGGGGAGGGGGGGGGGTAATCCAGGGTTTTACATTCCAGCAGGGAGCCAGAGGGGAAATGCCTGGAGTAAGCCCTGGAGATGATGAAGCCAGAAAGGATAGCAGGGAGGGTTGCCAACCATCAGGAGGGGCCTGGAGTTCCCTGGAATGACAGCTGAGCTTCAGGCTCCAAAGCTCAGTTCTCCTGGAGGAAACAGCAACTTTGGAGGAGGGACTCTGCAGCATCACATGCCCCTTCCCGGACTCCTCCTGCACCAGAATCCCACCCCCGTGTCTCCAGGCACATTCAAACCGGAACACCAGCTCACCCCAGCAAAAGCCCCCTCCCTCCCTTGGGACAAAGGTTATATTTTATTGTTTAATTCATTGGTGTCCCTGCCTTTCACCCCAGTGAGAACCCAAAGCCGGTAACAGCCTCTCTTCCTTTTTATTCTCACAACCAGAAGGGTGGTGGCGGTGCACCTGCGTGCGGCCACTGGCTGGTGCGCCAGCGCTGCCCCTGCTCTCCACGCTGTGGCGCTGGCACTGCCTCAGGCTTCGGTGATAGCCAAGGCAGGGATGAACCAAACCCAAGCGCACATCCCTATTTCCAGTACTTCAAGAGACCTGTCCTGTCCCCTCTCCATCTCCTCTTCTCCAGGCTGAACACTCCCATGTCCCTCAGCCTTTCCCCGAGGGCTTGGTCCCCAGGCTCCAGATCATCCTCACCGTTCTCCACAAGTACCCCAAGATCTCATTCGCACACACTGCTACCCAGCAGGGTATCTCCCATGCAGTAGGCCTCCTCCTCATTTTTGTGACCCAGATGTAACTTCAAACTTTGGTCTCCCAGATATTAGACTGGTGCACTGAACAACTACCCAACACTGCCGTATATAGCTTTGTGGAAGAAGAACAAGACTGTGACTATCAGCCAGAATAGGCAAATTAGAACCTCCATATACAGGGGCAGTTTAGCACAAATTCACCCAAGCCTGGGAAGGCAGGAAGGGAAAGTCTGTTGACTGCCACGGCCTGCACCTGCTGAAAGCAACACCTCCACAGCAACCATCATGGGGCAGTGGGAGGGGAAGGCAAACAAAAGCCGGTTCTCCTCCTCCTCCTCCTCCTCCGTACCGCACCTTCTGCTCTTGAAAGGGAACTTGAGCTTCCTCCTGGGGCAGCCACGGTGGTCATGGAGACGTGAAGCCACTGACAGCTCCGATCAGTTCCTGAACCACAGCCAGGCGCTGCCAAAAACCCCACCCTCACCACCTCCGTCAGAGCTGTGTCAAACAGTGGTGGCTTTCTTTTTAAAAAACAGAACACAAAGGAGAAAATATTCTGGCCCAAACAGAGGTCAAGACCCAAAAAGGATTAAAATAAGGGAACACTTTGAATAAGCATCCTCTGGAGGAAGGTGGGCTCCTTTCCCTGAATACACTCAACTGGACCAGGGCCTGTTTGGAAACATGAGAGGCCTCCAGTCATTTGGGCTGCCCTTCTAGCCCACAGAACTGACCACTGGTCCAGTGTCCTGAATATCTTTTTTAGGGATGTGTGCTTCGGCTCGGCCGCCTAATTCCCTAATTCTTTTAATGCAAGGAGCCAACTGGCTATAACCATCCTTGTCTTTGCTGTATATTTTACGTATGCTGGCTTTTTTGATGCCCGACCACTGATAAAGGCAGTCATGCCGAAACCTGTCTGGTCAGTGAAGGCATTCGTGTGCATGTCTGTATCGATGTTAATGAGGCTATGTAAAAAGCCTCAGGTTTTAACTTGATTCATAAATACTGGCACTATATTTTTCAAAACTGTGTTCTACCCTACACAGGTGTACATTCATTCCCCTTATTTTGACCATTTGGGGTTCTTTCTTTTTAAAAAGCCAAATCCATCTGAGCGCACGGTGAGCCGATCCCCGGCATCAAATCCCAGACCGTTACCGCGCATCTTCTCTGGCAAAATCCCCATAGCCTCAAAGGCTGACAAAATACCCATCTGTGTGCGCCGTCTTGTTCTGCTCAGCAACAAGGCCATGGCAGTGGGAGAGTCTGGGAAATGTGCAGGAGGAAAGGTGTCCGTGGCCAAGCAGGCCACGTGGAAATGCCGTCGCCAGAGATGTGGCTGGGCTGGATCCTGTTTGCAGACGGCACCCACGGGAACTGACTCCAGGCTACTGCATCTGTTCCCCCGAGAGATCCGGACTCCCATAATGTCATAGGAGAGGGACTGGGGGAGTGTCTTGAGCTTCAGTGAATGAAAAATGATCTTTGGTCCGAGATGTGTGGGGGGACCAACTGTATCTTTTATGTACTTTATATATATTACGCCCTGCCTTTCTCCCCGTAGGGAGCCAGTGCAGATTACCCCTCCCGTTTCATTCTCAGAATACCCCTTGGTCTTAGTTTTCATCACAATGCAAACAAACAAACAAACAAACGGATATTTACAGTCTGAGGTACAAACAGCCAGGAGGTCTCTCCTGATAAATTCCGTCTGCAGGCATAGCCGTGCCCAATACCTCAGAACAGAAATAAAATTGTGTTGCTTGCTGCTGCATTACTTGCACCACCAAGGTGTGACCAACGTGCCCACCCTGGGGGCCTTCCAGGGCCAGAGATGCCTCTGGGTAGCAACCCTGGACTTCCTTGATGGTCTCCAATCCAAGGACTAAGCAGGGCTGACCCCCGTTTCAAGGAACCCTGGCTGAAAAAGCCTGGCCTGGCCTGGTGCGCTTCAGCTCAGTTCGGCTGCCTCAGCGGTCACCAAAGCCTGAGGCAGCCAGCTCCGCGGTGAGGAGGGATGGCGGTGGCGTGGCGGCCGGTGGCCACACACAGGCGCAGAGCTCTGACCCTGTGTGCAGCCGCCAGCTGGTGTGCCAACTCCACCCCTCCTCTCCTGGCCTTCTAACGTGCCGCTTTGGGCTTCGGCGATTGCTGAACCGAGCCGAAGTGCACAATCGTAGCCTGGCCTATGCAATCCCACCGTCCAGGTTAGATTAACTTCCTTTGCTAATCTAGGGTCACTTGGATGGTTGCTGCATATCTTCTGGGTTCACAACTGGCATCCAGGTGACAGAGATTAGCCTGTCTGGGAAAGATTGGCCTCTCTGGAAGGAAGACTCTATGACATTTTAACTGGGCTTGTCAACCTCCACCAGGCGGGAACTGGAGATCTTTTGCTAGATCAACTGCTCTTTGGGCAACAGAGATGATTTCCCCTGGAGAAAATGGCTGCTTTGGAGGGAAGGCTGAACTCCACTGAAGACCCTCCCCTCCTCCAAACCTCACCCTCAAGCTCTATCCCCACAACACAAAATTCTCCAGGCATTTCCAGCCCTGCCTACACCAGAGTGTCTTGGCCGTGTACTTCAAGAGGGATCCCCTCAGCCAGAGCCACCACGTTGCCAATTAATTCTGTACCAAGCAAGGAGGCCTGAAATATTCATGCCGCGGCCGGCCTGCAGAAGCTCCGACGTCAGGGAACGAGGGACTTGATGTCCCTGCAGTCATGCGGCCCCCTCCTCCCTTGATGCTCCCTGCTTTCTCCAGCCCCAGATCGCCAGGCAAACCCAAAAGAGGCAGACAAGAGGCCACGTTTTCAAGATGGCTTTTAATTACAACGCAGGGGCAGGGGCAGGGGCAGGCGACCCACCGGGGACAACTGATGGGGTGGTGGGAAAGAAAGTATGAAAATAACTCTGTGTCCCTTTTTAAAAGGCCGGGATATTTACAGGCAGCGAGACGAGAATTGCCGGGCCTGATAAGGCACCGCACGGGGGAGTGCATGAGGAAGGGAGGAAGTGAAGGAGGGATCCCTCCTCCCTACGACAGAATAACACCCGCCCCATCACAAAAATGGCAGACAATTCAGGGGAGATTTTATACCTTTGTAATTTACTTCATTTACAAACATACACAGACACACACACACACACGCACACACGCCTCTTCTCCTGGGGAGGGGGGACTCAAAACGGTTGAACGGCCCTCTCAGGCGGAGGGGAGGAGGCAGGGTGCACCAAACTGGGGAACGAATGGAGAGAAGTGAACTTCGGGAAAGCTTTTTTCTTTTTTTTGCAAAACAAAAAATGGAAATTGGAGGGAGGGATGGTGTGATGGGTCGCACCTTTTGTACCCCCCTCCCCAGATTCTGGCCTTGTTCTCCAAAGTTACAATAAAGAGGGGAAGTGGTCCTTGGGGATGGAGCACCACAAGCAGGGAAGGACAGGCAGCATTTGGACAGGGGCCTAGTTGGCTCCCCACAGCACCGGGCTGAGTGGGTTTGGGCCCCTACCTCTCCCGCACCCCAAATTAAGAGCACCAAAATGGGAAGGACTCGCTTGGGAAAACCTCACCATCCCAAGACAGGTCACTCCCTCCTCTATGCACAGGGCCCACGGGAGCTGTCGCCCCGTCTAGATTTGCCTCCGTGCCCATTTCGTAATTTTTAAAAAGACAACCAGCTTTTGTGTCTCCTGTAACGTTAAAACCAAAAAAATCCCTAAAATCCGGTTAAGGCTGCAGCTGGACCGCACGGCGGAAGACGAGATCCTCCAGGACACGGGTGTCCCCGGCTCTTTTCTTTCCTCTTTTCACCTCCCAGCAACCCCAACTTCGCAGGTCTCCCCACCTCCACATGCCCCGCCAGCTCAAAAGGGAGTCTCTCAGAGTTGCCACGCCTTGCTAGAAAGAAGGTCCTTCCCCCCAGAAATGGGAGTCCAGCCACAAAATGGCCCATAAATTAAATAAAAAACAACCCATGGAGGTGGAGAAAAGTCTAAGAATTTCTTTGGAAGGACCAAAGTTCCCTTTCTCTCCCCACAGAAGTGGCTCGCTCTAGTCAAGGTTCACACGTAGACGGCGGTCTTGGAGATGATGGAGCCGTCGTGCTGGGACTCCATGTCGTCGTACTCGTAGCCGTGGGGAGAGGAGCCCAGCCGCAGCATGGGCCCCAGCTGGTCAAACTGCTCTTCTTCATCGTCCAGGCGGCGAGACGGGTAACCGTAGGGCAAACGACGGTCCTTGCGCAGCTCTTCTTCCTCTTCCTCCTCCTCCTCCTCCTCCACCTGCCCTCGTCCCGGAGCAGCTTTGAGGGGCCGATCAAGTTCGGCAAAGCTGCGGACTGGCGGCGGGGCGGTCCCATTGCCGAAGACCCGGGTCTTGGGGTCATAGGAGCCCTTGGTGGACCGGAGGCGGCGACGGCGCAGCACGAAGACAACCACCAGGGCCCCCAAGAGAGCCACGGCCAGGATCCCCCCTACGGCGGCCCCAGCCACGGCTCCGGCGCTGCCAGTCTGCCTCTCCGCCGGCCGGTCTGAGTAAAGAAAGCAAGACGAGGAAGGTCACTCAGAGGGAAGGGCATCAGGAAGCTGCGCCAGCGCCAGGGGAGGGGCAGAGCAGCAGGCGGAGCCGTGAAAGGGACGTATGGCGGGATAGGGGAGAAGGGGCGGCGGAGACCCATCACTGCCCAGGCAGAGCCCAGCACGGCCCTGTGTGACCCCAATCGCTCCTTGCATCCCTACCCACAAGGCACCTGGCTACCAGGCAGTCCGATGCTGCACATGTACCCGATTCGCAGGTTGATTGGATTTTGTGACCTGTTTTGACCTCTGGTCTCACAAGGCCCTTTACCTGCTGGTACATCCCAGTCCCCATACAGGCCATGAAGACGCACGGAGCCATTTGCAAGACTGGGGAAGGAGGGGACAGCCGACAAATCCTTCTGCTGGCATGCCCCTCATACGTCCAACATGAACATTTGCTGTGGGGTTGCTGGTGGCACGTTCCAACATTTAGCACCCCGCTTGTTACGGCTCAACCACAGACACTGCCCCCAGGCCTTCAGCTGACTCGACTGAGCCCTCGGCTGCCACCACAATGAATTTTAACTACCGTTTCTTCGTGCATTGTGTATTTGTGGGGTGAGGGGGAAGACACCTTATTTCATAAACTGCTCTCCCACATCCAGGCCCCCGTTCCCCAGCACCCAGATGCCCCTCCTTATTAACTGCGCCACCACCCTCCTGCCATTCTCACCTCGTACAAAGATGTTTTGTTCACTTGAGACTCTCCCAACTCTGTTGATGGCGTGACAGATGAAAGTGGTATTCACGGAGGCATCCACGTTTCGTACCACGAGCCTGTCCCCCTTGATGGCCACGGTCTTTGGAAGCGAGCCGCTAGACCTGGCCGAGCGCAAGAGCAAGAAAAAGAAAAAACGTAAGGCCTACAATTTGAACCTCGAGGTCCCTGCCCATCAATCTACCCCACAAATTGTCTGACACAGGATGCCTTCCTCTTTTTCGGAGGGCACACCTTACTTTACTGAAATCATTCCAGCTCTCTTCTACCAACCTCAATGGCTGCAGACTTTCCCCATTTATACTCTTGTTTTTCTCTCCAGTGGAGACCCAAAGCTGGTTGTAATATTGCTTTTCTCCTGTGTTATCCTAACCACCATCCTGCGAAGGAGGAAGGACCCAAGTTCACCTGGTGTGCTCTTGTGGCCCTGGCCCCTCAAGGTCACAGTCCCAGCACTTTAACCCAGCCGTTCTCAACTTCTTCTTCACCATTGAGAATCCTCTGATTGTAAGCCTGATAGTGGGAGATGCGGCAAGGACACAGCAGGGCGCGCAAAGCCTCTGTGTTCGCGGCTATGGGTTTCTAATGGCCTACAGCAGCCTTCCTCAGCTTTTTTACCATTGAGAAACCTCTGAAACATCTCTCAGGCTTCGAGAAGCCCCAGAAGTGGAACGGTTGAGCAGAATAGGGTTGGGCAGAATAGCTGTGGACATGCCCATCCGGGGCCACTCCCCTTCCCACCCCCCTCCAGGCCAATCATAGACACGAACCGCTGTGTGAACAAATGCTTCCCTCACTTGTTTTGGCTCTAAGCTTCCACAGCAGGTTTTTTCAACCGGAGCTTCATGAAAACCTGGGTCTCCTTGACAGCTGTGGAAGGGTTTCCCAAATGGGTGGGACTTAATTGATTTTCTCTATATATTTGTAAAATTATTTAACCTTTATCAGGTGTTATGACGATATATGGACATGTCCCCTCCCCATCCCCTCCCAAAATGGCCAATGATGGAGTGGGCGTGTCCACAGCTCTGCTTCCCAACCACATTCTGCACCATCGTGCCACTTCGGGGCTTGTCGAAGCCTGAAGAACATTTCAGGGAGTTCTCAAAGTTGACAAAGGCTGTTCTACAGTTTCAATAAATTATCCTTTTCTACACGGCTACCAGATAACATCATCCGTGCAGCTCTGTCCAGACCCCAGCCCAAATCATGAATGTCACACCATCCCCCCTACTCAGCCTCTGACATGCCCCCTGCAAGGGCTCAAGACCTTCTCCCCACCTTCCCTCCAGCTGTGAGTCAACTGAGAAGGGAGGGAGGGAGGAAAGAAGGAAGGAGTGATCAAAATGGAAGGGAGGGAGGGAGGGAGGAAGGAAGGATCTCTCTGGGAAGCTCTGCCCAACCATGTTGCCCTCATTCCTCACAGGCAGGGTCAGCAGTTGGCCCCCAGCACGGATGGGCAGAGAGAAGCTTTTCTCTACATATCAGCTGAGGCACTGAAAGGGATCTAGATCTCAATGAAGGCCTTGGAGAAAAATTTGGCTTTCCCAAATCAAGCCGTATCAAAGTGCCGAATCAAGTTCAGGACAATTCAACCAAGACCAATTTTTTTTTTTTTTGGGGGGGGGGGAGGAGCCTTTGGGCAGTTTGTAGGCAGCTTTGGGAAGTTTGTAATTTTAAAAAGCGAGTTTCCAGTACTCATGGGCAAATAGGGGTGACTTGAGAAAGGGGGACCCAATACTGCAACACTACTACATGGGATGCCAATACTCCGACCCCAAGCCCAATTTAAGGTGTTGGTTTTGACCTTTAAAACACTTCTTGGCAAGGGACCGGGGTTTCAGAAAGGCCATTTTCTCCCATATTTTCCTGCTTGGAAATTAAGTTCAGAGTGTCCCATTAAGTGAAAGAATCTTGTTTTGCAGGGACTCCAGAAAGGGCCTTTTTGGAGGCAGCCCCCTGATTACAGAACGCTTTCCCCAGGGAAGGGTTGTGCGACCCTCTCACCTTTGATTTTCAAGAGACAGTTGAAGATAGTTTCGGGACTGTGTTAAATTTATCAGGAGTCCTAAATTGTGATTGTAAATGTTGGTACTTATCGACACTATGTCACCTGGCACTCCATGAGGAAGAAAGATGGCTAACATACTTTTTAAAGGAATATACAAATTCTAGCAAGCTCAGGCTATTTCTGTGCATTTTAGAATTCCAGAGGCATCCTAGCTAGAGAGGATCTCTCCCTGTACACATTCTCCCTCTTAACCCAGGAGAATCAGCATGCAGCAAGCCATCCCCCCATCTCCATCTCTGCGAGACAGCTGAACGGATTATTTACATCCTCCCTGGCCAGCCCAATCAATGTGTATAAAACCAGGTGCATTTTTAAAGTGGAAAAAAACAGGGTAGAGACTTACGTGGTCCAGGTGATGTTGGTGGGTGGCGGGTTCCCCATGGCGCTGCAAGTCAGCACGGCCTCCTCACGGCTCAAGTACCAGTTGTCATCATAGCCGAGAATGCTGACTTCAGGGGGGTCTGCGAGGAAAGCCGAGAGGAAGGCTAAGTGCCCGGCCAGGGGGAGTCACCAGCAGTCACGCCTATCGTTCCCCCCACCCCGTTTCTGTCTCTCTGCAAAGCCCTAACTGCAGCCAGATCATGTTTCTACAGCCCTGAGGGCTCCCTTGTTTTCTTACACGATGCCCGTGACAAACCATAACTTATAGCAGGGGTAGTCAACCTGTGGTCCTCCAAATGCTGGCAGGGTCTCATGGGAATTGTAGTCCATGAACATCTGGAGGGCTGCAGGTTGACTACCCCTGCCTTATAGGATTGGGTGCTTCGACGCCCGAAACAGTCGGTCCCTCCCGGCGCAGCCAGTGCCGCCCTGCAGCGCCGGCTGCACCGGGAGAGATCAGCTGCTTCGGGCGTCGAAGCACCCAACCCTAATTATGTAGCCCGGGGGGCTCCAACATGGTGCCCGCAGGAGCCACAGTGCCTGCTGACACCTTCCTCAGTGACTGGTGGGCATTTTTAAAATATGGGCAGGGCTCTTACCCAGCAGGGTTTCCCATTGGCCGCTGAAGATCTAATCGGCTGCGTGGATTAAAACAACGTTGGCTATGCAAATTAAAAGAACGTTCTTTCGATGGCAGATCATAGTGCAGGTTTTATTCTCTCTCATGCCTCTTTCCCAGCATATTATTGAAATTACCCCTCTCTGCCCCCCATCTTCAGTTTTCCTCTGTGTGTTTGGCGCCCGCGGGAGCCATTCGGGGACTGGCTCCCCCTCCTGAGGTAGCCATTTTGAGACTGTGCCCACGCCCCTGGGTCAGAATTCCAAAGGTGTCCACAGGCCCAGAAAGGTTGGGACCCCCAATGGTAGACCCTTGTCAGCAGCAGGGACCTGGTCCCCAGATCAGCGGGCCGCGAAGGCCTTGGCGCCGGGCCACAGCTCTCTCTTCCCGCCCCCCCCTGAAGTGAGAAGATCGCCAGGCCGCGAGCAAATCGGCCGCCAAAGCAGCCGATTAGCTTGCGGCCCGGCAAGCTTCTTGTTTCGGGAGGGGAGGGAAGAGAAGCTTGCCGAGCTGCAAGCTAATCGGCCGCTTTGGCAGCCGATTTGCTGGCGGCCCGGAAGGGCCGGGAGCAGGAGCCGCCGGCATGGTGGCAGTGCAAACGCGCAATTGGGGAGGGGCTGACTTAGGTCGACCCCACAGTGCAGCCTTTCTCAACTTTTTCACCATTGAGAAACCCCTGAAACGTTCTTCAGGCTTCAAAAAACTCCAGAAATGGCATGGCTGTGCAGAATAAGGTTGGGAAGCAGAGCTGTGGATATGCCCACCCGGGGCCCCTCCCCTTCAGGCCCAACAATGACCATATTTGGGAGGGAGGGGAAAACAGGTAGCCATGACCATATATGGTCACATCACCTGATAAATGTTTAACAATTTTTTAAAATATATGAAAAATTAATTAACTCCCCCCACCCTATTCCAGAAACCCTTCCCAGGCCATCAAGAGACCCCAAGATTTCACAAAACCCTGGCTGAGAAAACCTGCCATAGAGACACTCAAAGATGGCCAGCTCTGCCTGCCTCTGAGCAGGAGCCTAGGACCTCCTCGGTGCTCTCCCATCCAAATGCTTATCAGGGCTGACCCTGCAGGGTTGACAAGACAAGAAACGTTCGGGGGGGATTGCCATGGCCTGCCTCTGCTTGGTGACCCGGGAGTTCCCGGGTGGTCTCCCACCCAAGTAGGAACCAGGGCTTCACCCTGCCTGGCTTCAGAGATCTGATAAGATCAGACCAGCCCAGGCCACAGAACAAGTGCCTTTTTGAAAATGTTGTAATCATTTTGAACACCACTGCTTGCCAGGAGAATTTGGAAACCTTGTGGTAATGGCTTCTATTAAGGATAATTAACTTAGGATATCCTCCCATTTTGGCATCGTAAGACACTTTGAGTTTGCTTTCTATTAAGTGGAGAATCCCCTAGCTATTCATTTCTGCTGTTTAATGCCGATGAATAAGTCATTTTACTCTCCCCTCCTGCCACCAGATCATTCCTGACCATTACAATTAGGTTATCAGCTCTTTGACACAGAGGCCAGCTTGGCTGCATTCATCCTCCTGCAAACCTTCAGCAAATTTAATCTATAGAATAACTTTATTTTTATAGGCAGCCCTTTCTGGTTGGCTCTACCAGTTAGAAGATGTCCCCCCTCCTCCCAAAAACCATTTTCTTCCTCTCCTTTCATCCAAACTTCCCTGGTCCCTAGAGCCACTCACATAATATGGACAGCGTGACTGGGAGGGACTCTGGCTGTGCCAGCGTCTTTTGTTCCACGTGGCAGAAGATGCGCTGATCGTTGGCCGCCTTGGTGGGCACCATCATGTAGTGGCTGGTGACAGTCACCGTGCCATTTGTGTTGGTCACCTCGGAAGTGGTGAAGTTGCCGTTCAAGCCCGACTGCCACGTGATCTGGGCGGCTGGCTTCCCGTTGGAGGAGGTGCAGCTGGCCACGGGCACCTCGGCATTCCCGGCTTTCACCTCCACAGCCTCCGCGAAGTTTGTGGGCTTGGCTGGGCAGAGGGAGAAAAGGGGGGAGGAGGGAGACAGATGAGGCATGCTGCTAAAAACCAGGCGTATTCTAATGAGGGGAGAGTCACATTGCAATGAGACCAACAAGCCACGTTTGATTCCCCACTCCTCCCCATGCAGTCAGCTGGGTGCCTGGACCAGGCTAGACATGTGCACATTGGCTGGGTTCGGCTACCTCAGCAATCGCCGAAGCCCAAGCCGCTGCATACGCATACGAGCCGAACCAGCTGAAGCACACATCCCTAGCTGCTGTCACTGAACAATCCTATCAGAGCTCTCTCAGCTGCTCCTACCCTCACAGGGTGCCTGTTGTAGGGAGAGGAAGGGAAGGCGATTGTCAGCCGCTTGGAGACTCTTTCGGGCAGTGAAAAGCAGAGCATCAAAACGTACCTCCCTTCTTCTAAAAATGTCACTTTGCCCACAGCTGCTGCTACTGCACAAAGATCTTCGCCCTGTGGCTGAAGGCAAGCTGTGAAAGCTTCTGGGCAGGAAGTTCTGCTCCCTGCAGCAGCCACTTTCCAGCTGCACCCACCACGCTGTCAGAATTCCCAAGATGCCCGCAGGCTCAGAAAGGTGGAGGACCGTGGCTCCTGAGGACTGGTGGACTTGAATCAAATTGTAGCTGTGCTCACAGCTAGGGCAAATACTATGTGATTCTTCCCCGCCCCCCAAACCCCTGCTACAGATCTACTCTCCAAATATCCTTCACCCCTGTTTACATAGGCCGTACAAAGCAGATCCTTGCGTAATATCGATTTCTGTGGCCAGAAGAGTACCTGTATTTTCTCCTGGCCAAGGTGATGCCTCTCAGGTGCTCCTGGACTCTGGCTCTTTTCTCCTGATACTGAGAACTGGAAACCACTGGAGGTCTTTCAGTGAGAACCACATATACTGTTATCACCTGTTACCTGTATATGTTATCTGTATCTTTTTCCTGTTTTCTGTAAACCACCCTGACCCTTCGGGGAGGGCGGTATATAAATATAATCCTTATCCATTGTTATTCCTCTATATATTTCTGAAACAGCCTAGGGGGTGGAACATGTCTGGCTGTCCAAGTTGGAATAGGGCCAATCAGGATGCAGCCAGCTTTGTCCTGATTGGCCCTGCCCCTGCAGCTCTCACCCTCCGTGCTCTCAGACGCCTCAGTGCCTGGAGCCAGCAGCAGGTAAGGGGAGAGGGCCCTGGGCAAAGGGTCGTGGTGGAGGCCTTGCTAACAACGGCCTCTTGGCCTGCTAGGCTGGGCCTGCTGGCGAGGGCCTCCCGGACTGCTGATTGCTCGTTAAGGTCTGCTAAGGAGCTGACTAGCTGACTGCTAAGGAGCTCTGTCAGCCCTGCTAACGAGCCACCCAGCTCCCACCCGCCCCACTTGATTTGGTTGTGAGCTGCCGCCCAAGGCCACCTTAAACCAGGGGAGGGGACCCTTTCAAGGCTCGTTCTTAGGAACGGGCTTTGAAGCTAGTAATATAAATAATAATAAATAAACCCAGCAGCCTAGAATCCCCATCCAATCTCCCCAGGACTTCCCACAGCACCCAATGGCATAGGAGATCCCCTTTCCTGTGCACCTTAGCTGCTCTTGCACTACAAGAATCGAGGCTCAAACCATTCCATCGACACCCCATCCCTCAAAAAAGAATACAAAGACCAGAAAGTTCATGTGGAAGTTCCTTCAAATGAAATCTATGGGTTTCAGAGGTAAAGTTTTTCTCTGGGATCTACCCCCTTTTTTTCAGAGTGGGGGGCGGTCAAAATGCACATCCCTAATGAAGGCAGGGTCACATACACCCCAAGCTCCATGTAGGAACAACAGGAAAGAAACGAAAGTTTTGTGGCCAGAAAAGCACTCCGTTTACACCCTTCTTCCCCAGAGGCCTGTAATACTTCAGCCATTGAAAAGCTCTACCCCAGGACTGCAAAAAACATCCCCCTTGCAAATAGGACTGAGATGCCTAAAAAGAATACCTATTGCGAGTCGCCTGCGGGTGGAGGGAGAGATTCGAGGTAGGGTTGAGCAGTTCGGCACGCGCTAACCACCTCGGGCTTCAGTGATCGCCGAGGCAGCCGAACCGCTCCGAACCGCTCACCCCTAATTTGAGCTGTCTTCTGCTCTTCCTTGGGACTGCCAAATAGACTGCACTGACCGAGGCCTCTTGCTATGGACACTGAGAGGGGGTATGTCTCTTCTGTGGGCAGGAGACTTTGGCCCTTGCCCGTGGGCAGGTGGAACCATCGGTGCCCGCTAGCCAGCTTTCAATGAAAAGCCCCCCCACCCCCCCAATTCTTCGTGTTCCTTTAACACAGCTTAGGTTGAAAGCATCAGGTGCTGCATGGGGAAGTTAACAGCCGGGATTTATCTTGCGGTACCTGAAGGATAGCCTGAGATTTTCTCAGATCCCCCCACCCCACCCCTGGGTTCTACTTCTCCATAGCAACACTCTCCCATCTTCCAAAGCTAAGAAACGCAGCCGAGATCGCTGGGGAAGGAGGATGGCAGCAAAATCCATGATAATATCAATAGCATGATGATAGGAAGGGAGCTTATCCCACGTGATCCTCCTTGACTCGAAAGCGATTCAGGTTTTCCAACAGTTTGGACCTTGTGTGTGTGTGGGGGGGGGGGTTTCTTTTAGTAAAGATGAGGTTGCAGGGGGAAAGGAACAGATTTTGAGAACCTAAGAAGACCCCTGCTGGATCAGATCAGAGGGGTCCCTCCAGTCCAGCATCCTGTCTTACGCAGTGGCCATATATTATTGCAATAAAGCAATTAGTAAACAGATTGTATTTCTTGATTATTGCTATATTCTGTGCATCCTATTTATTTCACGCAGATGGCCAACAACAAGGCAGAGAGGCTGAGGCGTTGATACAAACCCAAGAAGAGCCCTGCTGGGTCAGACCAGAGAGGGTCCATCCAGTCCCCCTGGAGGGGCAGCCACAGGGCAGAGGGGCCAAGGCCTTCCCTGATGAGAATATAAGAAGAGACCCTCCTCTCTGCACCGCGGCACTGGCCGCCTTGGGCTTCGGTGATCGCCGAGGCAGCCAAACCGTACCAAAGTGTTCACCCCTACTGGGCATAGTTTACACGGGTTTGCTGGTCCCAGAGAACAGCACAGCGAATTCCCTGAGAAGGTTTGTTCAACTGCCTGTATTATATCTCTTTTTTATCTGTAAAGGCTACAAATTGAGTGCTGTTGTTATTGTTTTTTCTAAAGGCCCCTGATTCTCTGCCAGAGGAATTCTGCGTCCATGTTCACCAAAATCAGCACACCCCCGGAGCCCCTACACCTGGCTTTTACAACCGATAGTTTCTTCCTCCCTGTTTTTCTTGCCATCTTAAATTTCTTTTTACCTAATGTGCTGAAACAGGACTGTCCTTGAGCTTGTCAAGCAATGTATAATTATGAAATAAGACTTGAAAAGAAATAGTGAACATCCCACAAGGGTCTGACGTGAAATGGGGGCCCTTCATTGAAGCATCATTTTGAAACCGATTCACCGAAGAGTCCATCTTGATACAATCTGCATCTACGCTTATGTGGTGTCACTACGGAAAGGAATGTGCAAGTATAAAAAACTGCAAAGAACTGATAAATGGATTGCTTTGAGAGCCGAAAAAAGAACAGATACGTAATATGTAGGATACAATTATGATGGCCGAGGACAGAACAGACACGTAATACATATGACAGAATTGTGATGATAATGTTGCGAAGGAGCTGAAATGGATCTTTTGGGGACTAAATGTTCCATGCTGTCTGTGCTCAAGAAAGAAATCAAACTGGTGAGTTTTATATATCGCTGGGAAGGCCCTGAGGCCCTCTTGAGCTACCAAGACCTAAGTGTTCAACTGATGCAGGGGCTCCCTTCCTGATTAATTTAACAAAATAGTGTTTGGTCTCTGTAACCCAAAGTCCTTTCAGGAGCTGGAGGGATCTCGATGCATAGACTTGCCCAGCTCAGAGTCTATTACTGTTCTTAGACTCTCCCAGGTTGCAGATATCAGAATGAAGTGCTTGTAATTAATTTAAAGAATCAGGACATGACGCTCCCCCTCCCCCCCCCCCCAGCGCTGGAAATGCGTGAGCATGGGGGGAGGGATTCGAAGCCACTTGATATGGGGATGGCCCCAAGGAACCAATTAAAAAACATGCAGATCCCTTCTTGACAGAACAGAGTCAGACATAGACATCTGCATCTCTAAAATACGACACAGAACGAAGCGGGAGCTGTAGGGGTGATGCAGACAGGACGGGAGTGGGCCCCTCTGCCCTGCAAGAGGGTGCCAAATCCCATGCCAAGTGGAGAGAGCTGCTGAGCCAAGAAAAAAAAATTATTTGCTTTGTTCATACCCTGCCTTTCCTCCTGCAACGGAGGACTCAAAACGGCCGCATCGTTCTCCTCTCCTCCGGTTTAGCCTAACCCTAAGAGGCAGGTCAGGCGAAGTGTGTGGAACTGGGCCGAGGAAGCTTCCCGGGCCGAGGGGGGATTCAACCGTGGAGTCCCCCAGATCCTAAGGCCGAGCCAGTGACCGCTATGCCGCACCACCTGGGAGCACCTGCGAAAATTGCAGCATCGCTTTGGAGCAGCATCAGCAGCTCGACAGGAATTCACTGGTTAGCAGAACTGCAGATGAATTTCCCAGAGAGACGCCTCCAGTTCACCTGACCTTGCAAATAGACAGGGGCAGGGCCCCACTAGGGGTGTCCAAGTGCCCCACTTGAGGGGGAGCTGGTGAGAGTCCACAGGCCACGCCAGCCCCCCCCCCAAGAGAAGTGACTACATGCTCCAGAACTTTCAGGAATGTACACAAGCAAAGTGTGTCCTGATGAGTAAGTCAACTGAAAACCATGGGCTTGAACCCAATGGTCCAATGCTTACTGAGCTGCAAAGCTCTGTGGTCAGCCTAAGAACAGCAGCAAGCCTACCCTGCGGGGTGGTGGTTGGGGGAAGGGAAGGAAACCAAGAGACCTCAATTGCTTTCCGACAAGAAGGGATCTGGGTGGTTCATAATCTTGACAGCTAACTCGGCCAACATCTTTGCTGTGTCTTTAGAAAGTGACTTCAGCTCCTGCCTGGCTGAGTAGATTAAGACGACATTGTTTCGGCAGCAGTTGCCAATAAATACCTGAGGGACCGCCTCTCCGCCTACACCCCCTCCAAGAGCACTACGCTCAGCCAACTCCAACTGGCTGGAGATCCCTGGCCTCAAGGAAGCACGTTTGGCCTCAACCAGGGCCAGAGCATCCTCTGTATTGGCCCCCACCTGGTGGAACGAGCTCCCAGAGGAGATCCGGGTCCTATTCAAGTGAGCACAGTTCCACGGAGCCTGCAAACTGGAGCTCTTCCGCCAAGCATTTGGTTGAGGTCAATGGCGACATCAACTGGGCCCCCAGAACCCCGACTCATTAAGATACTGCCATTAATCACATGGTGCGGCAATACCGATCTAACTAAACCGCAGTGAATGCTGGCAGGGGCTCATGGGAGTTGTAGTCCATGGACCTCTGGAGGGTCACAGTTTGCCCACCCCTGTAACCATTAAAAAGTGATTTGTCAAATGTTCAATCATTGTTATTGCTGACGATGCATTTAGCGAACTTACACTGTATCTGTCACGTGGCTTTCTTGTTCTCTGTAAACCACCCTGAGCCGCAAGGGAGGGTGATATATAAATTTAAGAAATAAAATAAAATAATGAACAAATGCATAACTTTACTACTCTGTCCTTTCAATATTGGTCATAAAAAAAATCCCAATCTTTCCATCTCCCAGACCTTTTATGCACTGGGAACTTCACTGCCCCAGCTCCAGTGCAGGAACAAAAATTGGTGGCGGATGGGGCACACCAGGCCAAATGCTCCCCCATGTGGGTGTAGAAAGAGGTGGGGCAACCTGCCACGACTAAAACTCCAGCCTGCAGCCTGGCATGAAACCTCCAGTGCATAAATGGTCCCAGTGCTGAGGGCACTGTTTATTAGTGGTTGTTATTTTGGGCCCCAAGCCCAAGCCCAAGGTGGGATAGCTCCGCCTCACAAGGCCCTAATCTCCTTCAGGAGCGCATTTCACTGCGGTGCTAGTCGCTTCGGCCATGAATGGCCGCCAAAGCATGCCAAAGCGTGCAAGCCTAACCCGGACTGGGGACCCTGAGCAGACGTTCTGAAGACCTTAATGGAGGAGTATAAGGGAAGAGACCACCATGTTGTTACTGTTATTTATTAAATTCATATACCGCCTTCCCAATATAGCTCAGGACAAAGTGGGTTAAAATGAACAATAAATTAAAATAGTTATATAGTTAATAGCAGAATCTGCAAAGTTAAAATTCCCTTTAATGTTAGAAAAGTTACAAGTTACAAGTTACATACATGTGCTACAAATTTGGATTGTAACTTCATTTTCTCCATTTTCATTGTAAACCACCCTGAGCTGCAAGGGAGAGTGGTATATAAGTACAATAAATGAATCAAGAAAATAAAGAAAAATGAAAGCAGTATGAAACACTAACAATATAAAATACTCACACACATACACATACTTAGTCCCCAAGTGTATGTTTTAAAAATGGCCCCTGCACTTGCGTGGTTGGTTCTGCCCCACGTCCCACACCAGCCATTTTGTGGTTGTACCTGCCACCCCTTATCAGAATCCCAAAGGTGCCTGCAAGCTCAAAAAAGGTGTGAGGGGAAAGGTTAGGGATTTATAGTGGCACGGGGAAAACTGGGGCCGCCATTTTGCAGTAAAGCTTGCTGGAAAGAAAGAAAGAAAGAAAGAAAGAAAGAAAGAAAGAAAGAAAGAAAGAAAGAAAGAAAGAAAGAAAGAAAGAAAGAAAGAAAGAAAGAAAGAAAGAAAGAAAGAAAGAAAGAAAGAAAGAAAGAAAGAAAGAAAGAAAGAAAGAAAGAAAGAAAGAACAACAGGCACCCTATGAGGTAGGTGAGGCAGATGAGGAAGGAGAACCAAAAGCGTCACTCCCAGTTCCACAGAGAGGCCAGGGATTATGGAAATTGTAGCCCATGGACATCTGGAGAGCCATGGTTTGGCTGCCCCGCCACAGAGGAAGGGTATTTCACTGCACAGATCTGCCAGCTGCATGGATCTGTTTTCCCTTTTGCCTGGCTCAACCAGACACACAGGGGCATGCTCTCCCAGCAAAATCCCGTCCCCTTACCCAGTATTGTCAGCCGGGTGATGCCATCCTCGTTGCCCAGCGGGTATGTGGCAAACTCGCAGGTGTAGGTGCCCTCGTCGCTCATGCGCAGGGGCCCGATGACCAGGGTGGCGTCCTGCAGGGACTGAGCCCAGAAGCGGATGCGCCCGCTGCCTTTCTCCATCGGGTAGCTGGGCCCATGGTCTGGGTGGTACACGGCCACGTTCTGCTTCCTGCCGCTCGTCTCCTTCACCCAGGTGACCTGGCTGACCTTGATCTCCCGGCTGGTGTTGATGAAGTTGCAGGGTAGGGTGACTTCTTGCCCCACGTAGCCTGTGACCTCATGCTGAACCTTCACCCGCTGGGCAAGCACGGCTGGGAGAAAGAAAGGGGGGGGGGAGAAAGATAGGGGTTGAGTCTGGGGTTGATGGGCAGGGGGAGACAAAGGCAGGCCACTGGTTTCTCTCTGCCCTGTCCTGGATGGGCTAGGCTAGCATGATATTGTCAGATCTCGGAAACGAAGCAGGGCCGGCCTGGTCAGTATTTGGATGGGAAACCATAGAGCAGGGGTAGTCAAATTGCGGCCCTCCAGATGTCCATGGACTAAAATTCCCAGAAGCCCCTGCCAGCGAATGCTGGCAGGGGCTTCTGGGAATTGTAGTCCATGGACATCTGGAGGGCCGCAGTTTGACTACCCCTGCCATAGAGGGAGGTGGCTACGGAGAGGCAAACCACCTCTGCTTCTCCAACAGGGGTAGCCAAATGGTGGCTCTCCAGGCATCCATGGACTACAATTCCCACAAATTGTAAGAAAACATAGGCTTGATTGCCTGGGGTGATGGCATGGTCAATGGGAGGCCAAAGTGCGACTCTACAGATATCCGTGGACTACCACTCCGGTGGAGGTCGCAGTTCAGCCTGGACTACTGGCAGGCCACCTGTTTTGTGATGCCTATTAGGACACCTCACATCCATGCCTGTTAGCTAAATACCACCAAGTCTTTAGCTAGATAGGAGTACGGTCCCTCTTAGAGATGAAAAAGATTTGGAGGGGGGGGGGTGACGGTAGCTTTGACTCCTGAAATCTTATCTCTACGGGGTTCCTGGACTCCTGCCAAGGGGTTCTAGCGCAGATCGACTTGGCTAGCCGCCAAAATTAACATCCGTGTCCCCACTTGGGTCTTAGGAGTCTCGGCATCTGCTGAACGGCTTTGATCCGCTAAGGAGCTGCGCCGTTAGGCTCGTTAACATTCAAACTGTATTTTCTAATCAGCTTTATTGATCGGCCCAACGCTTCTACCAGGCTCATAATCCACCTTGAGTCCCCAGGGAGAAAAGCCAGCTAGGAATGAAAACAAAAGGATAACTCATTGGTAATCGGGAGGGCGGGGGCGACGCTTCTTGTTTTCTATCTCCATTTTGATTTTCGATCTCTATTATGACAACCATGGCAGCACAGACACCGCTACGCACAACCCTAACACACACCTCTCCAGACCTGCCTGGCTTGGACACAATTCAATCGAGGCAAACCAATTTTCAGGATAAAGTCTGTGTCCAGCAACACCTTTAAGACCGACAAAGTCTTATTCAACGTATGAGTTTTCGTGTGTGGGCAGACTTCTTCAGATGCGGAAGCACACAAAAATATACCCCTTGAATAAAACTTTGCGGGTGTCCAGGGTGCTGCCGTGCTCAAACTCAGTTCTGCTGCTTCAGATCCACACAGCCGCCCACCTGAATCGATTCTCAGGATGTGAAGCTGTGAAAGGAATTCCCTGACCCAATGGGCATTTCCATGCTCCTACAGCTGGGGTAGTCAAACTGCGGCCCTCCAGATGTCCATGGACTACAATTCCCAGAAGCCCCTGCCAGCGAATGCTGGCAGGGGCTTCTGGGAATTGTAGTTCATGGACATCTGGAGGGTCGCAGTTTGACTACCCCTGTCCTACAGTAAAAGCAAGATGTTTGTACTCTTCCCCTAATCGGCGGTTGCCATCAATGAGTTGGGAAATACTTGAAGATTTGGGTGGGTCGGAGTCTGAAGATGACAGGGCTCAGGGAGGAGAGGAACAATTGCCAGACAACCCAAATTCCCATTTTCTCTGTGGTCTGGAGGTCGGCTGTAATACCAGATCTTCAGTCCTCACCTGGATCTTGGCAACCCTACCTCCTCGCACACAGTCATCCCCTAAAACAGGGGGTCGCCAAACTGTGGTTCTCCAGATGTGCATTGACTACAATTCCCATGAGCCCCTGCCAACATGCTGGTGGCAAGGGCTCATGGGAACTGTACTCCATAGACATCTGGAGAGCCACAGTATTACCATAAGTCAGCTGTGACATCACGCCCCTCCCCAAAAATGCATTGAATCTTGGACATACATTCAGAGAAAGATATTTTGATGGTGTCTCAGATTCTGCTTTTACAGGCTGCAGTGTTTCCACAGTGGAGAGGTTCCAGATCCCTGCTAGGTGGAAGATCTCTCTCTCTCTCTCTGCCTGAAGCTCTGCACTTCTGCAGACGGCCTCAGCTACCAATGGGCAGTTTTATTACCTTGCCAGTATGAGAAAACGCACACCTTGCTGATAGGTGACCTCCCAGAATTACAGCTCATCTCCCAGATCAGTGGTCCCCAACCTTTTTATCACCGGGGACCAGTCAACACTTGACAATTTTACTGAGGCTCGGTGGGGGAGGTGGGGGGTAGTCTTTTGCCGAGGGATGTCGCCGCCGCCTGAGCCCCTGCCCCACTTGCTTTCCCACCAGCGCCCCTGACTTTCTGCCGCCCGCTGGGGGTGCTGCCAGCAGCAGCTGCACAGTGCCCTGCCGAGGGGGACCCCCAGCCATGGCAGCCGCCTGGAGAGCACCAAAGGTGAGCTGGCGGCAGAGTGGCAGGGCGGCCCCCCAGGCAGCAGCCAGGGAGGAGGACAAGCAGGAGCCATGGCCCAGTACCGACTAATCCACGGACCGGTACCAGTCCCCGGACGGAGTTGGGGACTGCTGTCCCAGATGACAGAGAGCAGTTCCCCCTGGATGAAAATGGCTGCTTCAGACAGTCAGCTTTACAACATCATATCCTGCCGAGAGGCCCTCCCATGTCCAAATCTCCAAACACTTCCCAACCTGGAGTCAGCACCATCGTAAGTGTAGTGCAACAGGATGACAGACCCGTAAAAATCAAGCTTGGCCAAAGATAATCCAGGATCAGTGGCTAAACAGCTCTCCACCCTCACCCAAAACCAGCTAACAATCTAAGAGTGATGAGAACAGCTGCACCAAGTTTGAACTCTGTATCTGGTAGGCTGTTCCTGGGCATGGAGCTTCAAATCCCCAGCCAAGTCTGGATCAGGGTGGTTCCATTAGAAATACCTGTGGTGCTTGCACCGACTGCAGCCCTCCCAAAATGTCAGCACAGCTGTGAGCCTCTTCAGAAGGGAATGGCCCTGATAAGTGGCACTCAGGTATCAACAGGGGCACACCTGCCAGGCAGCCCACAGGCCTTGGGTGCAGCTGAGCCAACTGCATCAAAAACAAAACAGTGACTCATCTGACCGCAGCTTCTTAATGGTGGGATAAAGACGTCTGAGCCCAGCAGGACCTGTGGCACCCATGCAGCATCATGCTCTAAGCCAGGGGTAGTCAAACTGCGGCCCTCCAGATGTCCATGGACTACAATTCCCAGGAGCCCTTGCCAGCATTCGCTGGCGAATGCTGGCAAGGGCTCCTGGGAATTGTAGTCCATGGACATCTGGAGGGCCGCAGTTTGACTACCCCTGCTCTAAGCCATCTCGTGTGAATAGTCTTATTTGCCCACTCAGTTCTATGGGCCTCCTTAGTAGGTGGGCACACCAAAGGCCTGGATCCCTTTCTGCAATGTAAGAAATGGAAGAGAACACCCCTTCCTCTTGCCGAGATAATTTAGCACACAATTTTTATAAAGCTAGTTGAAGAAAATCCTGCTTCCTCCCACCCAAGGTAAAATTATACCCCAAAAGTGGGATATTTTCTTTGATTTTTCAGTCTAGCATTCTTCCAGTGGAGATTGGGCCAGTGTAAGCTAGTCCCCCCAAAGAAGTGCTGGCAGGGGCTCACGGATCACAGCTTGGCCACCCCCTGCCCTATGGAGTAGCCATAAGTTTGTTGTGACTTGATGGCAAAAAACAGGCATATTATCCTCACAACAACCCAGTTTGGTAGGCTGAACTGCCAGAGACCAACTACAGCTGGAGGGGAGGGGATGACAGGGATTTGAACCCCAACCTCTATTCCATAGGGGATCCCTAGAGAATCTTGCCCCACTTCATAATCAACACTGACACAGCTACAGGACTGCAGCTCTTAAAAAACGGCACACTTAAACACACAGAGGTACAAGTGGGAAGCCTTGTTGGTCTGTCTGAAGCTGCACAACAAAATCAGAGTCCAGTGGCATCTTTAAGGCCAACAAAGATTTATTGTTGGTCTTAAAAGTGCCACTGGACTCTAGTTTTGTTGTGCTGCACACAGAGGTGCGCGTCACGCAATCTGTTTGTCCCTTTGAGCTGTGCTGACGTATTATGTCCTGGCGCAGAGAGGCACCTGGACAACACAGATGGCTGCGTAAACTGGAAGGCGTCACCGAGGATTTTCCTGGGGCACTATGGAGTGGAACAAACGAGGCTTGTCATTTTTTAGAAGGCGGGTCCTGTACCCACGCCACACGGCCACCAACCAGGGACTGCTTTGGGGGGACAGCCGTGGTTTGTGTGTGCGACCCGGGAAGGAGTGCAGAGAGCAGGGATCCCCGACCTTTTTGAGCCTGTGGGCCCTCTCTGGGATTGAGATGCGGAGTGGTGGGTGGAACCACAAAAACAGCTGCTGCAAAAGAGCTGCCGGGGGAGGTGAAGCCAGATGCAAAATAGCCGCTGCTCCCTCCCATCAGTCGCACACTGAAGGCCCTTCTGCCCAGCCCATCAACGTGCCATTCAGGACAAAGAGCAGATAATAAATTCCTTGTAATGCGTAATAATCGTCAATTCAAATTAGGCATGTAAAATCTGGCAGAGTTCAAAGTTGGCTGCCATATACTTTTTATTTAGCTATATGATATTTGAGGAAGCATGTTTTGAGTCAGTCTTATATTGGAGTTTGAAGAATTGCTGCTCAGTCATAATCAGAATGGTTGCAAAGAGAGATGCTTTAAGCTGATCCCTCAATGAGCAGCCTGTCTGCCCCCTTCCCACTCTATTACTCAATCAACCTGGAATGGCATGAATGACAAAAACAGGGTCAGAGTAGATCAGAATAAAATAGCTTATCAAATAAGAATAAAACCTGGAATTGGATCATGATAAAAAAAAAAGAAAACATAAACGAGATTTATCCAACTGGGTGGGGGCCGAGGAAGCCAGCTCCAGCTTCTGAAATCCATGAGTCTCCGTCTTCTGAAAGAAGAGAGCCTGGACTCTTGTCAGGATGGACCGATCTTCTGCTCAGCCACAGCATCAGGCTAGGTTCACGGGCAGCTGGATGGAGTGGGCAGAGCAGCAGCATTTGCACTGTTCTTTCAGGCGGGTTGGTCTGACAGGAGCAGCATGGGGCCGTTTGTGTACCTTCTGCTCAGCCAGGCCGATGGAAGAGAGTTGAGGCATGTGAACATAAAGCAGCATCTGAGGTATGGGCTAGTCCAGGGGTAGTCAAACTGCGGCCCTCCAGATGTCCATGGACTACAATTCCCATGAGCCCCTGCCAGCATTCGCTGGCAGGGGCTCATGGGAATTGTAGTCCATGGACATCTGGAGGGCCGCAGTTTGACTACCCCTGGGCTAGTCAGTGAGGAGAAGTAGGGAGGCAAAGGCCTACAAGGAGGTTGAATGCCATAAAGCAGCAATGAGCAGGGTCTCCGAGCATCAGTGATTATAGATTCAAGATCTGTGTTGGTCTGAAGTAGCTTAACAAAATCAGAGTCCCGCAGCACCTTTAAGACCAACAAAGATTTATTCAAAGTGCAAGCTCTCGAAAGCTCACGTCTTGAATAAATCGTTGTTGGTCTTAAAGGTGCCCCTGGACTCTGACTTTCTTTTGCTGGGCACCAGGGTTAGTGAGAGAGACAGGGACCCTGACCACTCCGCTTTGGTCTCACTGACCTGTTTCCCGGGTCTCTTCTCTTTTCTCCTCCATCTCTCAAGCCCAAAATAGGACGGAAGGGAAATGCCTCTGGCATCTCTCTCCATGTAGCCATTTAGACCAGAACAGGAACCTTCTCTTTAACTATGTAGAATTATGCTCTCTAATAAATAGTTCTTCTATTAGAAGGGAAATAACGTTAAAAGACATGAGAAAATCACAAGAAAGATTCTCCGCTCTAAGCCAGTCTTTCGCAACCAGGGTTTCTTGACAGCCCTGAAGGGGTTTTCTGAATGAGTGGGAATTACGTGATTTGTTATATATTTTAAAAATTGGTCAAACATTTTTCGGCTGATATGACCATATACAGTCATATTGCCCCCCCCCCATGGCCAATGATGGGCCTGGAGGGGGTGGGAAGGGGAGGGTCCCCAGGGGGGCATGTCTACAGCTCTGCTTCCCAACCCTGTTCTGCACAACTGAGCCACTTTTGGGGCGTCTCGAAGGCTGAAGAATGTTTCAGGGGTTTCTCCATGGTAAAACAGACGCGAAAGGCTGCTCCAAGCCTTAAGAAGGCCTCTCCGACTGTCAGGATTACGATCGGTAGGAGCGTTTCTGAGAGTCTCCAGCTCTCGACAGCAGCCGCACAGCAGACGACGATCTCTTCCGACGGGAGGGCCATGAATAAGTAACAGGGAGAGGACGTGCGGAGGGCAGAGCGCGAGCACACGGTGCCCCCGGAGGGCAAGGCACACTGCAGTGAGGCACGCAGAGTTGCAGGCAGGGAGACTCCGCAGCACCAGGGTCCGGGCTCCTGAGGTTACAGCGGCACATCAGGCCCAGCTCCATTTCACGCAACCCCCCTGCGCCCGTTTTGTTCGTGGCGCACGCCGCCTAAATGGTGAAAATGGATGCTTCCCCCAGGATCTCCACTGGGGCCAGGAAAAGCCTGAGGAGGAAGAAAGATCTCTAATGCACACACTGTCAGGACTGCGATGGATGCCGCACTCGTCTCATCCAGGGGTCCCCAACATGGAGACCGCTGTGCCGGCACCGGCCAGCTGTTTTTAGGACACAGATGGTTTCTGATTGGCTGTGCAGATTTCTAAAATATCTATGCTTCAGCAGGAGATGCTGTGGATTGAACAAACAGAGGCTCTGCCCCAGAGCTCCAGCCCCACTTCATGGCTTTCCAGGGTCTTTTCCCCATCCCCTCCAGCCTGGAGATGCTGGGGATTGAACTGGAGACCTTCTGCATGCCAAGCAGAGGCTCTGCCACTGAGCTCTGGCCCCACTTCATGGCTCTCCAGGGTCTTTTTCCCATCCCCTCCTGCCTGGTCCTTTTAAACTGGAGATGCTGGGATTGAACCTGGGTCCTCCTGCATGCCAAGCAGATCCTCTGCCCATCACCCTGAGGACTAGAAACCTCAAAGAGATTCTCAAGATCTTTATAACTGTACAGCCAATCAAATCTCCTATGGCCAATCAAAAGCCTTGCAGGGCAAAAGCCCTCACCCGGCCCCAGTCACTTCCTAGAAACACTTGGCAGGCAGCAGAGAAGGTATGGGGTGAGTGGCCCAGAGCACCACGATGGGGACCCTGGTCTGGAATGGCCGAGGCAGAAGTGTCAACGCAGTTCTTTGGCCCAGCCTATCCAGCCCACCCTGCAAATAAAGTTCACAGCGCAGCGAGGCTCGCCTTCCCGCAGAGCAGCAGAACTCCTCCTGCTTCGGCATTCAGAGGCTGACTCCGCGAGGGGCAGCCCCGCGGGGGGACCCTGTTAACATCTTGTACGACAACTTTCCACACAACTCAGAGACGTGGCGGCATTAGCCCAGACAAGCGCACACACCTCTGGCGGGGTGGGGTGGGGAGCAGGGAACGACTGAGCAGGCTTCTGTTTACCCCACGGGTAAAGAGGCAGGACCGAGAGATCGCTAATAAACGTTTCACACTTCATAGCCTGGCGGAGACGTGTACAAGGAGGACGCGCCACTCGTGTTGGGACCTCCTTGTCCCCCACCGCTTTGTTTCCAGAGCCGGAGAACAACAGAAGCCAAGGAGCCCCAGACGACGCACCAGCTGAAGCACCAACAGAAGCCGAGGGATGGGGACGTCGTTTTCTCTTCTAGGAGGAAGGCTGTGGAAGCAGCGCATCTCTGCCAAGGCTATGCATTAATCAGCGCAACAGAGAGTTGAGGATGATGGCTTAGGCGGCCCAGAGTTTTGTTGCAGGGCAGAGAATCCGGAGCGGGAAAGGAGCACTGGAAAACATCAGGGGCAGCACGGATTGGTGGGCAAAGGAGGGGAAGGAAACCGGCGCTGGCCCATGGATCTCCCGATCCACCACGAAGGGAGGAAAGCACACTAAGCAAATGGAACGGCACAGATTAGGATCCCAACTTTTCTGAGCTGATGGCTCTTGAGAAGGGGAGGAAAGCACCACTTCAAAATGGCTGCCACAGGAGGTGGAGGCAAACGCAAAATGGCTTCGGGAGGAGGCGGAGCCAAATGGAACGCCTCACATCTCCTGGAGGAAGCAAATGCTGAAGGGGAATGGAATCAATACTGAGCGAGGAAAGTCCAGGGGTTGACCAGCTACCTCCATATCTTCTATCTTTGTTGCCAATGGTGTTTCATCAGACTGGAGGGAGGTGAGTAGCGGGGTACCTCAGGGCTCGGTGCTCGGCCCAGTACTTTTTAACATATTTATTAATGATCTAGATGAGGGGGTGGAGGGACTACTCATCAAGTTTGCAGATGACACCAAATTGGGAGGACTGGCAAATACTCCAGAAGATAGACACAGAGTTCAACGAGATCTGAACACAATGGAAAAATGGGCAAATGAGAACAAGATGCAATTTAATAAAGATAAGTGTAAAGTTCTGCATCTGGGTCAGAAAAATGAAAAGCATGCCTACTGGATGGGGGATACGCTTCTAGGTAACACTGTGTGTGAACGAGACCTTGGGGTACTTGTGGATTGTAAACTAAACATGAGCAGGCAGTGTGATGCAGCGGTAAAGAAGGCAAATGCCATTTTGGGCTGTATCAACAGAGGCATCACATCAAAATCACAAGATGTCATAGTCCCATTGTATACGGCACTGGTCAGACCACACTTGGAGTTCTGTGTGCAGTTCTGGAGGCCTCACTTCAAGAAGGACGTAGATAAAATTGAAAGGGTACAGAGGAGAGCGACGAAGATGATCTGGGGCCAAGGGACCAAGCCCTATGAAGATAGGTTGAGGGACTTGGGAATGTTCAGCCTGGAGAAAAGGAGGTTGAGAGGGGACATGATAGCCGTCTTTAAGTATTTGAAAGGTTGTCATTTGGAGGAGGGCAGGATGCTGTTCCCATTGGCTGCAGAGGAAAGGACATGCAGTAATGGGTTTAAACTACAAGTACAACGATATAGGCTAGATATCAGGAAAAAGTTTTTCACAGTCAGAGTAGTTCAGCAGTGGAATAGGCTGCCTAAGGAGGTGGTGAGCTCCCCCTCACTGGCAGTCTTCAAGCAAAGGTTGGATACACACTTTTCTTGGATGCTTTAGGATGCTTAGGGCTGATCCTGCGTTGAGCAGGGGGTTGGACTAGATGGCCTGTATGGCCCCTTCCAACTCTATCATTCTATGATTCTATGAATACTCCTCTTGAAGCACTGTGCTTGGGGGGCCACAGTGGGAGGGCTTCTGGAGTTTTGGCTCCATTGGTGGACCTCCAAATGACCCCTGGGTTTTGGCCACTGTGTGGCACTGGAGGGGCCGTTGGCCGAATCCAACATGACTTCTCTTATGTTCTTAAGAGGTTTCAGAAAGGACTCCTCGCACTGCAGCACCTACCAAGCTGCCTTACACAGGATCAGCACCATCTACTCAGATTGGCAGCAGCTCTCCGGGGTCTCGGTCTGGAGTCCTTTGCAACCCGATCCTTACTGGAGGCTGATTCTAGGGGCCTTTTGCATGCGGAGCTAATGCCTGGCCACTGAGCCCGGGCCCCTTCCCCAAAGGGAGATTGGGTGGGTGCACTGTGGGACCTAACCTGGGACCATCAAGCATTTTTACAATGTCTCTGAGCCACACAGTTATGGTCTGTTGCCAGCTCCCCGACCCCGCAAAAAAAAGGCATTACACACAGCATTGAGTAATACAGTCCCATGATGCATCAGTTGTTGAGTGATGCGCACCAGAGCTGTGGGGCAAAGACAGGAGGTGGGATGTGAGGAACACGCTATTAGAGGATCTGCCAGAAGAGTGGCAGCTACCCCCCTCACCCCGGCAGGGTGAACTAAGGAAGAACAGGAAAGCCGGACAGAATTTGTCTGTCACTGCCTGGGAGGGGAGCCCTGGACCCGGAAGCCCCCCCAAGAGCCAGAGCCCAGCTCTGAATCTCCTTTCCCTCTGCAGACACAGGCAGACAAAAGAAGAGGGAGACACCGGAAACCAGCAAGTCAGTCAACGCCTGAGACTGTGGTAGTACACCTGCGCTAGAGATGAGAGGTTACTGTTCTCACAGAGGGGTTCTCACAGCCCCCCTGGAAAAACCAGCTGCCCCCTTTGCAGTCGGCCGCATACACGCGCACGTAGCCAACACCCTGTTGTGGCTCTTCTTCTCCCCCCTACGTCCCCCACCCTGGCCTTGTGAGTCCACAGCTGGTTTCCTGTTTGTTTTGGAAGACGGTGTTCCAAAAAGCACAGAGAAAAAGGGAACAACGTGAAAAAGTCAAGGGGGGGGGAGGACAGGAGAGAGGACAGAAAGAAACCGAACACACCCAAGGACGGATCCTTCGAGGCAGGGCAGTCGGGAAGCCACGGACTCCCCCGGTTTGTGGCTGGGGAGGCTGGAAAGACAATGGAGCCAGTGATGCCCACCCAGGTCTGCTCAGAGGTCACTTTGTATCCCATCGGGATGCTCCTCCAGGGCCGGGGAAAGCTGTGCCAGGAGGCGGAGGAGGAACCTGGGGCAAAACAAGGCGGGCCACCATGGCCTCCTGGCTCAGGACACATTGTTCTCACGGGAGGGCCCCGGGTGCTTTGGCCCAGCTCGGCAAAAAGAGGACCTCGAGTCCTCAAACATGGCTGCAGCACTGGGGAGGGGGATGGGGGACGGGACGACACTTGTGAATCGGCAATGAGGCTCTTGTTCCAAACTCTGCTGCAGGAGGAGAGGGTCGATGGGGTTCTTGCTACGTGGAGGTGAGCGGTGGCAAACCACCTCTAAGAGTCCCTCGCCTTGAACGGCCTGTGATGGGGGATTTCCAATAAGTCAGCCACCACTCGATGGCACTTCCCGCCCCGCAGAGCTGTTGTACACATAATGTGTGGCTCATACCGGTGCCAGGTCATATGGCTGTTATTGGATTTCAAAGAGACCTTAAAACTTCCATCAGGGGTGGCCAAACCGTGGCTCTGCAGATGTCCATGGACTACAGGGCTGGCATGTGCCGGCCAGGGGCTCATGGGAACTGTAGTCACGGTTTGGCCACCCCTGCCTTAGAGACCTACAGAATTGTGTGTGGGGCGGTGTTCAATGATCTTAGCCACTGTGCCACACCAGATCGGTTCTCTATGCGGCTCCATCACATCAGCGCTCTTCCTGTGCAAAGCGCAACGTCCAGCCGATACAGCCGCACAGGCTCGCCAGTGCTGGGAGACCACTCATGAGTATGCCGACTAGGTGACCGGCACCCCTACCTCACCCCCCCCCTCCAACAGGTGCAGGGTTCAGGGAGGGAGCTGGGTGCATCCGCCCCACACCTCGCAGGAGGTTAAGGACCGGGCGGAAGCAACGTCCCCCTAAAGACCCGGGGGCAGGAGCAGAGACAGCTAGCGCCTGTGCCAAGCTTATCTAGAGCTGCCCCTGCATGGAAACAAAAGACCTTACAGTTTTGGATGGAGCAATGTCCGAAAGACAGATACAGTTTAGCCAGCGGTTAGCCTAATGGGGCGGGAGGGAGGAGATGTTTCTAAGAGGACATCACCCAAATTCCTTGAAACTGGTTTCTGGACCGCATGCAGGAAGAGGCCAAATATCTCTTGCACAGCTGCCCGTCCAGAGGCAACGGTGACTGTTTGTTCTAAGAGTCATCTCTCCCCTCCCTCCTTGGTCCCAAGGGTCTCTGGATTAACAAGACAGTTGGACTCATGACAGTCGGACGTGGCTTCCTTCTCCCCCCAATTTGCCTTAGGAGAGTTTGAACTGCCTCACCTTTGAAGCAAGAGGAAGGGCAGGAGCATGAGGATAGGCATACACACAGCCCGGCAGCCAAACTCAAGGGCCAGCCAGGGTTTGGCCAGAGAGAGCAGAATTCAAATCAATGTTCTGCTGCGGAGTTTATGGAGCAACCTTGGGCCGCACACACTGGCCTAACTCACAGGGCTGTTGTGAAGATAAAACACAGCAGGCAGGAATCCTATGGGCGCTAGCCTGAAACAGTTGGAGGAAAATATGAGAGGCCAAAGTAGAAATATTGTGCTGTCTTTACCCTTTCAGTCACAGAAAGTTTTATAAATCTCACTAATAGATGGAAAGGCAGTATGATAGCCATGGCCTACAATTCCCATGAGCCCTTGCCAGCAGGGGCTCATGGGAATTGTAGGCCATGCATATCTGGAGAGCCAGTTTGCCCACCCCTGCCTTATGATGTACTGTAAAGTCCAGGAGGATTCCCTCCTCAATTTCCCCCCCCCCCTATAGGCTCTAGGGTTGGGCGCTTCAGTGCCCGAAGCAGCCAGTCGGTCCCGATGCAGCCGAAGCGCCCGACCCTGATAGGCTCTGCCCCCAAATCCAGGCCTTGACAGAACTATCACGTTTCCCCAGGACCTGTAAAGCAGTGCTGCTCCACCAGGCATACAGCCAGGGCAAAGGAATAAAATCAGTGGGCCGCCACCCCTCTCGAATACACCCCCCTCCACAGCATAACAACAAAGATGTCCTAAAGACAAAGGCGCAAGAACAAAGCCTAACAGGTGAGACAATTGGGGCATGCAAAGCTTATAGTTTTATGGTTTCATCAAGAGTTTGTGTTTATGGAGAAACGTCATACACCAGCTGGGTCCTATTAGGAAGGACTGGTTTATAAACCTTCTTCTAATAAATTATTATTATTATTATTAATTATTATTATTATTATTGCCCAACCCAAAGCTGTGAACCTTATCTAGGACAGGTATTTGAGACTGCCTTGATGAAGGCTCCAAAGAGGCAGGATTCCAGGAAAACCGAAACGAGCTTTTTAGCTTAGTCACTCTGTGACTTGATCCCTGACTGCCTCATCCATCCACACCCCGCTGTCCAGCCAAGCCAGTTAAGCAGAAGGGAAGGAAGCGCTGAAAGAAAGAAAGAAATAAAAGGTGGGGGGGGGGAGGAAAGCCATGCCAGGAGGTCACATGAATTATGCAACTGCCCGAAAACAGGTCTCCGGTTCCCAGGATCGCCACAGAACGCTCGGATCGCCAAAGCAAGCTTGGCCTCGGAGCGCATTTCGATTTCCAGCTTCTCCCCCACAGATGTCTTGCTCAATGCAGAGTTCTTCTTTCCACAGCAAGACTTGTGCGTCACCGTTCTGCCCTCACAAGTTGGCTAATCACGTCACAAACCCATACGAAAAACCTAAAAATGGTGGTTTTAAACGCTGGTGGGGGAGGAGGGGCTGCTGAGGAAACTCCACATGAAACATAAAAGTCTCTGCCCGCTGGTGGAAAGAGAAGGGCAAATCTCTCTGGGGAGAAAGCTCAAGAGGGTGCCACGGCAGAGAAGGCCCTGTCCCAGGTTGTCACCTGACTAATCTCAGAAGACAGGGGCATCTGAAGCAGGCCCTCCCAAGACCACCATTAACGGTTGGGCAGCTTCATGAGGGATTAGGTCAGGGGTAGTCAAACTGCAGCCCTCCAGATGTCCATGGACTACAATTCCCAGGAGCCCCCTGCCAGCGAATGCTGGCAGGGGGCTCCTGGGAATTGTAGTCCATGGACATCTGGAGGGCCGCAGTTTGACTACCCCTGGATTAGGTGGTCCTTCAGGTGTCTTGGTTGAAGCTAAGGTTGGGTGCTTCAGCCGCCAAAGTGGCCATTCCAGCCTGAAATAGTCAGTCCTGCGGCGCTGGCTGCTTCGGCGGCTGAAGCACCCAACTCTAGCTTCAACCAAGACACCTGAAGGACCCTAGTTGCAAACCGGGTATTTTAATAATATAATTCACTGGCTGAAGTGGAAATAGCCTCTTGCAGGCTTTTACGAGTTCAGTCTTCTTGGAATGCTCAGCATTCCCATTTGCACTTCTCCACAAACCACATGTCTTGCGAGAAGAACTGCCCTCTCGGAGCCCCTTAAAGGTCCTGGGCGAGGGGCCGTCAGTGCCGGAAGGAGGTGACACCCTGGTGGCTTTCCCCATAACACGCAAGAGAACACGGTAGGTAGAAGAGAGCACCGCCCTTCAGGCGGCAAGGGGTGGATTTCACTTAAAAGGTAAAGGTATCCCCTGTGCAAGCACCGAGTCATGTCTGACCCTTGGGGTGACGCCCTCCAGCGTTTTCATGGCAGACTCAATACGGGGTGGTTTGCCAGTGCCTTCCCCAGTCATTACCGCTTACCCCCCAGCAAGCTGGGTCCTCATTTTACCGACCTCGGAAGGACGGAAGGCTGAGTCAACCTTGAGCCGGCTGCTGGGATTGAACTCCCAGCCTCATGGGCAAAGCTTTCAGACGGCTGCCTTACCACTCTGCGCCACAAGAGGCTCATGGATTTCACTTGGGAAGGGCTTTATTAAGCACTCCTTGAAAACAGTAGCCTAGCAGGGAGACTTTCACATTAACATTCTAAACAGGGCATTTCTCGCAGCATGATTTTATTTTTTTTTAATGTTCTAAGTTGAGCGCTTAATGGTGTCGCTATACTGGTTGACCACTATAGTTTGAAAACAGCCCTCCTCTTGGTAAGCTACTTTTCCAACAGCAAGGTGTTTTTTTTTAAGACAAAGGAATACTCGGAGCTGAACCACACCGCCTGCAGTCTGAAGGGTCACTATCCATTCTCTCCCTACCTCCTTAGCTCAGCAGGCCTTAGCATCTCTCCCAGTACTAGCTTTGAAAAGCCCCAGTCCTGAGGCCTGCACTTAATTTTTCTCCTCAGATGATCTGTGCTGAATCTGCACTTACTTTGTTTATTCCGTTGTGGATCCTGCTGAATTCAGATAAATTTGAACTCGGGTCTTCCTCTACCCCCCCCCCCCCCATTGAAACAGAAAAGTGTTCTGCACATGATTAGGGAAGCTCAGAAAGGGGGAGGGAGCCAAGCACAGCAGGAGCCTCTTTCTTTTCTTGAAGGGGGGGGGGGAAGATGATTGGAGACAGCAGAGGTGGGGGATTAAATCCGAGAGGAAAATCTCTGCCGAGAGAAGTTAGGGCTTCCCCTTTAAGGGAAGCCTTGCAACCTGTGAAAGAGGAAGCCTTTGAACTGACGCCCTGGCCTATCGGCCAGGCAGCAAGTTAGTTCAGGGAAAGCAGACAGCTGCATGTTTACTCATGTTGATTTTTCAAATATCAAGGGTTATATCCACTCCAAGATATCGCAGGGGAAAGGTAGGGTCACTCCGGATCAATCATGCTTGTTGCAGATGAAAAATTTAATTTTGCAGGGATTGAATTAACCTGGGATTAGAATAAAAGCTCTGTGCAGATTCAGCCATGCTCAGGAAACAGGCATTAAACCAGAACACCTAAAGGCTCCATAGCTGCGTTACCTTGGGTCAGACTGACAGCCAGCTGGGCATGCAGATGCTGATTTGGCATAATTTATTCTGCTTACTTTCCCTAATCACAGGGAAAGGTCAAAGAGGACGCCAAAGACTCCCGCCAGTCACTGGACGGCCACCTCTTGTGTCCCCCCCCACCCACATCTGCCTTCCAAGGGCTTAGCGAGTATCACTTGGGCTCTTCCGAGTCGACCTTCACAGTTTTAGAAGCCAGAAGGCTATTCCCTCCCTCACCCCACACATTGTTGGGACACTCCGACTCCATATCCAAGCCTGCTGATGTCTGTGAAGGCAGCCAGGACTTCAAACAAGAGCCAAGATTTTCTAAATTCCCCCTCCGCTTCCTACCCAGAAGCTCTGTCGTCAACTGCACAGACACCCTTCTCCAAGAGACAGCTCGATTTGTCAGGAGGAGAACATGGCACTCTTCACTCAAGGTGCATTAGATCAGAGCTCCTTGATGGGGACACTGGAGACTAGCCAAGATTTCTAATCCTTTTTTTGGGGGGGGAGAGGGTGGCATTTCCAGCAATGCCAAAAGAGCGGCAATTAACCCCTCCCCAAAGTGGCATTTCTGTAGGATAGCAAATTACCTTTTCGGAATACCATCCTATAGCCACACTGGATTGGTTTCGCCGTAAGCTCTGCTGTAACGTCACAGAGACACAGTCTAAAGTAGGCTTGTGCACTTCGGCTGCTTCGGCACATTCACACCCAAAGCGGCCAGCGCTGGCCACCGAAGCAGCCAAACCGCACTGAAGCGCCTAAGCCTAGCCCAAACACCATTGCAAAGTCCCATTAGGGGCTCCTTCATAAGCACTTCTGTGCCGTCACAGAGGCACGGACACAGAACCACCATACTGCCACCCCTGCACTGTTGGGACACTGCCCATTATTCAAAGGCAACTAAGAAGAAAACCAGCATTTGCCTGGGGGGTGCGAGAGAAGCAGGGAGTTAGGGGTGGAGGTGAATATTAATACCCTACACAAAAATCCTCCTCCTGACCTCTTCTCCTCGACCAGCACGCCGATTTCCACGCAGCTCTCTGGCAGCCAAGTTGGAAGTCATGTGCCAAATCCAGACCGCAGTTTGCCCCAACTGCCTGTGTCCTTACTCTAAGGAGAGTTTTAAAAATAGCTCATAATTATGTTGCTCCGCGTCCCAGTATAAAGCTGGAGAAGAAAGCTCCAGGCAGGTTTCGCCAGACAATTCCGTTCTGAAGGAGAGATTTTGCTAAAGGAACCGACAAGGCACAGTTTGGGGGTTTTATGTTTTTAGAATATCGAATAAAACAAATGCAGAGGGTCGTCCCCCCCATGTGCTAGCAGTTTCTACATCTGGAATTGGGGGGAGGGGCTCAAGCCCATCCCACCCTAGGACAATTATCCCAGGGAGCCGGGCACTAGAGGGCCGGCCCCTAATGGGAAGCGACAGTCCCGTCCGTAGCCCTGTGCCGCAGTCAGGACAATTCATAGAGCGTGAATGAAGCGTCCCTTAATTTAATAAGAAACCAGATCGAGCATGAGGCGGGGGTATTAAAAATTCAGCTTCTATGTGCGCTGTGCGTGCGCGCTCATGACGTTGGGGGTGGGGAAAAGGGCGGCTGGCCTGGAACTCCGCTTCCTGAGGACTGCGGCCTGCGCAAGTTGCAAGCCCTCAAAGCGGCGCAGGGAGGCATGCGCGAAGCCATTAGTTCCCAAAGCCCCGGAAGGAAGACAAGCCGCTGAAGTTGTTTTCTTTACCCCTCACGGAAGATGGCTACCATTCAGCACCCTCCGGACTATCCGGCCCTTCTTCTTCCGCAAAGCAAGAGCAACTGGTTGAACCAGAAACATCTCTGCCGTCAAAGGACTGCAAACGGTAACGCGGTAATCATGGTGTGGCTTTTCTGAGCACTGATATATATATATATATATTTTAGATAAATGTCTTCCCACACACATACATATTCAATCAGGACTAGGGTTGGGCGCTTCGGTGGCCCAAGTAGCCGTTCCAGCCGGAAGCAACCAGCGCTGCGCCGTGCGGTGCTGGCTGCTTCCGGCTGGAACGGCTACTTGGGCCACCAAAGCACCCAACCCTAATCAGGACTCAGGCCTCCTCCAACCTGCCTGCTTTTTAAGAATTCAGCCTCCTACCAGGACTTGAAATGGCTCAGAGAATCAGCAAGTGCAACTCAGGAATCCCTCTTGGGGGATGGAACAAGCCACTGGTCTTCTTGAAGAGTGGACACCTGAACTTTCTGCACCCCAGCCTTTCTCCACTTTACCACTGAGAAACATTCTCCAGGCTGGCAGGGGCTCATTGGAATTGTAGTCCATGGACATCTGGAGGGCTGCAATTTGACTACCCCTGATCTATCTCCTTATGCCCCCTGCAGAGCTCTCCACTCTGCAACTCTGAATAGGCTGCAGGTCCTCAGCCCTCGGGAAGTGTGCCTGGCCTTGACCAGGGCCAGGGCCTTTTCAGTCCTGGCCCCTACCTGGTAGAATGAGCTCCCAGAAGAGCCTAGGGCCCTCTCAGAGCTATCACAGTTCCGCAGGGCCTGCGAAACGGAGCTCTTCCGCCAGGCGTTTGGTTGAGGCTGGGACAAGGAACCACTACTGGGAATCGAACCTGGTCCTCCCAGCTGGAGTGCACTGCTCTAAACCACTACATCAGGTTGGTTCTGCCAACAAAGCATGGGGCCCTGGGTCAGTTGCCAGCGCTGGGGCACACCTACCTCGCAAAGTTGCAGTGAGGGTGAAAGGGGAAGGGAGAGAACTACAGGAGCCGGTTTATCCCCTGGGACAGACTTTCTCAACTTTTTTACGGTAGAGAAACCCCTGAAACATGCTTCAGGCGTTGACAGACCAAAGAAGTGGTAAGATGGTGCAGAATACAGCTGGGAAGCAAACAAGCCCTCCCAGGGACACTCCTCTTCCCGCCCCATCCAGGCCCATCACTGGCCATATCACCTGAAAAATGTTTAACAGACATAAAAATATATTACAAATTAATTAACTCCCACCCATCCGGTAAACCTTTCTGTTTGAGAAAGCCTGTGCTGAGTTGAAAGGCAGGGGACACAGGAAGTTTACGAAAGAGAGAAAGAAAACAAATGGATGTCTAAGCTATGCTGCCCGTAAATCTCTAGGTTTTTAGTAAACTGTAATTAGCATAAGCCTAGTCAGCTCCAACCTGACAGCAAAACTCGCCCCCCAACAAAAGTAAAATCAACCCTCCCTCATCTCTGTCCAGGAACGTGAAGCGGTAAGACGGCTCAGAGCCTGCCACATCCATGAGCATCTCTCTCTCCTCAGAGGAGCCGGGCCTTCCTGAGCTGACCAGAGGAGACATGAGCTGTGGCTGCAAAGTGCACAAAGGCGCTTCCAGCCGGGCGTCTCAGTGAGACGGAGGCTGACGGCCTCTTCTATGCAGTCCCCGCCGGCCCCACGCCTAAAGCCGGAGTGCGCCAGCTGCCACGGAGGACAGCAAGCCGGAGTGGTGGCCGGAAGGACACCCGAGCAGAGGACCAGGGGCTCCCCCAGCCTGACCCCAGAGGGTCAGAAGGAAACCAGGAAAGAGACATCGGAAGAGCCACTTGGGGGCTGCTCTTTCGCTTTCCGGCTATACACTGCAGAGCTTTGGCCTCCTCTGCAGTCCACTCTGGCCAAAGAGAGTACCCTAAACCAGGGACGGCCAAACTGTGGCTCTCCAGAGGTCCATGGACTACAATTCCCATGAGCCCCGGTAGGGTTAGGTAGTCCATGGACCTTTGGAGAGCCAGTTTGGTCACCCCCTGCCCCAAGCCCTCAGTGGCCACCTGGCTAGAAGAAATCATTCAGGGGGAGGGTTGTGGCTCACTTGCAAAGCCTCTACTTAGCACAGAATCTCAGAGCCTCTAGCCCACTCCCTGGCACCTCCGGTTAAAAGAATGGGGACACAAAAAGACCTCTACTTCCCATACTCAACTTCTCCCATGCCCTGGGGCCCCACAGTGAGGTTTCCTTCCTCCCCAAAATAGCCCCGCCACTCTTCCCTCAAGCAGGTATGTGCGTCCTTTTGAAAAGGCCACACAGGCCATGTCTCCTTAGAACACAAACAAAAGCTCCCAGAAAGCTTATCAGCTCCGTTCCCCAGAGACGGCAGCATGCACGCCCTACCCCGGAGACAAACCTGCTTCCCAACTTTACGGGGAAGAAATTAAAGAGGCCGCTGGAATGAAAACCTTAAGACATATTCAAAACGAAGCCATCTGTTCTTGGTCACTGCCACGCACAGTTTGCCTGGCAGCAAAGACGGGGGGGGGGGGCAGACCCAGGTGTGAAACTCCATCGCTGAAAGATTGGGAGTTCAGAGATGTCCACGGCCAGTGTGCTAATCCTAGAAGACACAGAGGGGGTGGAGGAAGATTCGCCGGAGATTAATCCAGTCTGGCATGACAGTCCAAGAAGTGCCGGAGACGGGCATTGGGAAGTGAGGAGGTTGCCTCAACTCGTGCCAGAGGCTGAGTTAGGAGTCCAGAAGGGCAGGAAGAGATCCCAGAAGGGGTGGGGGAAGCAGATATTTCATAGTTTGCCTAGAAATCGAGACTTCTGGTTTGCAGTTTTCCCCCCAGTTCTGGAAGAGGTTAGAATGTGGAGACAGACGGGCAGAGAAGGTCGATCGAAAGTGTTAAGGGGTTTGAACCCTCATCCTACGAGGAAGTGCTGAAGGTTCTTGGGATTTTCTGTTTTAGAAGATGGCAACAACGGGATGCTGGAACAGACTGACCACTGGTCTGGCCCAGGTGGTCTTTTGGGTAAGCCAGAATGCTTTTGGGTAAGCCAGAATCCCACAATCTTCCTTCAAGCCAGAGGCAGGCTAATAATGTTTGGGGGGCACAACGTAAGCCCAGATTGATCGACCCAAAGGCCCCTGCGAAGCAGTTCAGCATGGCCTCTCAAGGATTTCCCAAATAAGGAAAATGTGACGCTTAAGACCCATACGCTCCCCAGGGTTCAATTCTCAGCTCTTCCGCCTGCTCTTTCCTGTTATCCCTCATGCCTGGAAGTCCCCGAGGGTTCAGGTTCCACCTACCTGTCTCCCCCGAGGGCTCCTTCCAACCTCGCCATCCCCACGGAGGCCTTGATGTGACCTCCTATCAATGAGGCCGAAGAATGTCTGTAGCCACCCACAGCACCTAAACAGGTGAAGCAGCCCTCTGCTGAATCAGACCCTTGGTGAGTATTGTCTACTCTGACTGGCAGCTGCTCTCCAGGGTCTCAGGCGGAGGTCTTTGCCATCCCCTCCTGCCTGCTCCTCTTTAACTGAAGATTCCAGGGACTGAACTGGGGACCTTCTGCCTGCCAAGCAGAGGCTCTGCCACAGCCCCTCCTGGCAAAACCCTGGTTCGTTACAGGAAAGAACTTGGGAATTCCTCCAGTTCTTCTCCTGACTGGAATCCAGGTCTCAGATGGAGAGTTAGACGAGGATCCGCTGCAGATGAGGAAGGGCTCAGTTTCCTACAGGGGTGGCCAGGATTCCCACGACTCCTCCCCGTGGCACCTGCATGCAGCCCACAGGGCTCTGATGCTGCTTCGCCCACCCAAGCTCCTACAGTCAGGGCCTGGCACTACCTCCATTCTTCCCGTCTTTCTCATCAGATTCTCTTGTGCCTGCAGATTAAGAAATGTGTTTTTCTTGCCGCAAATCCTCCGCCTCAGGGTGGGCTTTGCTGACCACAGATCTATCCAATCTGCTTACTCTCTAATGCACACATGCACCCAGACACATGCACACAAGCAGCCCTACATTTTCTTCAAGATATATGGGGGGGGGCGGACAAAGGCAGACAGAAGACCCCCGGACACTCTGTGCAGCCTACGCTTGCACGGCCATGAAGTCGGAACGAGGGAGCCAGCTTGGTTCCTTCTCTTTCTGGGAGAAACCCGGCAGGAATGGTGGGGGTGGGGGATGGCATGGCGAGAGAAGAAGAGACAATCAATACGGCTTAAAGGAGAGACCAAGCCTCCCCGGAGGCGATGGATTTTTGCATATCTTAATATACATGCTAATTATCCCAGGGAGTTAAATAGGTCAGCTTCCAACGGCCACACGTGGATGTGTGGCTCTCCCCCTCGCCCCCTCCGCTACCAAGGGAAGGGAGGGAAAGGCCGGGAGGAAAGCCGAGAAGGACGGAGGGAGAGTCTGCAGTGCTGTCTGATGTTCGGGCGCATGCAAACAAAGCGGTTAAATGGAACGGAAGGCCAGGGGGAAAGGTATGAGAGAGAGGGAGGGAGGGAGGGAGGGAGGGTGATGCATGCTCATTCCAGTTGCAAACCGAGCATTCGGGCTAAGGGGGCGGGGGGGGGGCGGTAAACAAACTCAGCAGAATCCCCCCCCCCCAAGGTTAATTATTCTAAATATTCTTTTAAGTGAATGAAGTTCAAATCGCGAACTAAACTTGCACCACCATATCCATTATTACATTTTCTCTCTGCGCCTGCTCTCATTAGGACTTAGCAGCAATTCTTCATACACTGATCTAAAGCCAACTTAAAACACCCTGCCTTTTCTCATACGTCCAAGATTAATTTTTAATAGGGTGGAAGGAAAGACAGGAAAGAGAGGGAGAGCACTGGAGTGGGGGGGGGGACAACTTCACAGTATAGAATCATATAATGAAGCACAGAACCATAGAGTCAGATGATCCTATAGAGGTCATCTAGCCCAGCCTCTGGCTCCATGCAGGATTAGTCTAAAGCGACCTTTCTTGACTTTTTTACTGTTGAGTACCCCGGAAACTCTAGAATCAGGAAGAATATGGTTGGGAAGCACAGTTGTGGACACGCCTACCCAGGGCCCTTCCCCTGCCCACTCCCTCCAGGCCCATCAATGGCCATTTTGGGAGGGGTGGGTAGGTCATATACGGTCATATCACCTGATTAAATAAATAAAGACCGCCAGGAAGGGAGGGTGAGCTCCCTTGGGCAGTCGATCCCATTGCTGCAGTCCTCTTTCTCCTGCTCTCTCCTTGGTGCCCTTCCACAGAAGACGGCGAGATTCAAGTCTAGCAACACCTTCAAGACCAAAAAGAGGTTCCGAGTGTATAGGACCAACGCATGGGCTGGCTCCCGCCGTGCCCTGGCTTGTGCTCATGAAGAAGAGAACCCCGAAGGCACAAAGCAACTCAGCAGGTCTTTAAAAAGCCCACGGCAAGTGTGCTGTGGGGGCCATCTGCACCTAAGGGGAGAGACTGGACTGGACTGGTAAAGAAATAACGAGGACAGGAAGTCACAGGAGCCCTGCTGGATCATCCCAGGCATCTTTCCAGAGCAGTCTCCCAGTCCCGATAGTGGCCTGACAGAGACGCCCACAAAGAGGGCCCCCACTGAGAATTCAATGCCCTCCTCGACTGCTCCCCAGCAGCTGATAATTGGAGGCATGCTAAACCTGGAGGCCACGTGCAGCTGTAGTGCCTCACAGCAACCGGACTTCTACGATTCCATGGTTCTGTGACTTTCCACCACAAACCCCCCTTTAAACCCAGTGGCCCCCAGCATATCTTCTAGCAATGAGTTCCACAGGTGACCACTGAGCATTTCCTTTGTTAAGCCAGTTTTAGAGGGTAAAGCTCTAGTTCTCCGAGGGAGAGAAGCTTCCCTCTGGCCAGTCTTTCTAAAGTACTTTGGGTAGTTTTGTGACTCTCTACCTATACCGCCTCTTAGTTTTTCTAAACTTTAATACAGCAAAAATGTCTTCCCTGGTAAACAAGAAAAGAAAGGACGCCAGATCAGGAATCTCCGTACAGCTTGAAAATGTGTCAAAGTGTGCCTGGCTGGTTTCAACTGTTCATGACTCTGACCCCCAAGGCTGTAGATGGGGCCAACAACATAACCTCAACCTGTGGTTTACTTTGTACGTGTGCTACTTGCAAACACACCCTTATAAATGCAGGTTATGCCTAGGCCAGAGTATGCTTTGGCTTTTAAAAAAATGCATGTGCTGATCAAGAGTCTGCACTCAGAAAAGCTAAACAACAGCATAGTAAACAATAAATTAAGCAATAACTTAGATTACTTCCTAGCATTTCCTCAAACAAACGCTGTTGTCAAATCTAAGGGACCTCCACATTCAGAGGCACTAGGCTTATGAAGCCCAGAGCCAGGAGCCTCAGCCTCCCTGCCCTGTTGTTGATCCAACAAGAGGAACAGGCTGGTTGCTGTGTGAGACAGGATGCTGGACCAGAGGGACTGCGGGTGGGTCTGACACAGCAGGGCTCTCCTCATGTTCTTAGGAGGACACTGTGGCTGGCCCTCCAGAGGAACTGGCTGACCCCTGTGTGAGGCAGGAGGCTGGACTAAATGGACCCTCTCCCTGGTCAGACCCAGCAGGGCTCTTCTTATATTCTTCAGGGGGAGGCCTCAGCCTGTCCTGTCGCTGGACTTCCAGCCAGTCACAAAATGGCTGCCACACAAGTGCTGTGGTGGCAATGCCTGCTAAAGCAATGTTTTTAAGAACTGAATCCCCAAAAGCCCATCTGCTGCACCTGGCCATGCCCACTTACTAAAAACACCGGGTGGCAGCCAGGAAAGCTGTCAGTGCCCACAGCACCACACTGGCGAACCCTGTAACCCTGTAGCATTCACTGGCAGGGGCTCCTGGGAATTGTAGTCCATGGACATCTGGAGGGCCACAGTTTGACTACCCCTGCTGTAACTAGTCAAACACTCCTATCCACCACACACTGGCAAAAATGTTTTCTTTTTTTAAGCATACACAGATATATACGAGTAAAAATATTTATGGTGCATAATTCTTGTAGAGCAGGGATGGCCAACCTGCGGTTCTCCAGATATCCAAGGACTACAATTACCATGAGCTCCTGCCAGTATGTATTTATAGCCCATGGAGCTACAGGTTGATCACTCTTGTAGAGCGTTTGCCCACATTCAAAGTCATTACCAATTTGAACCAAAACATTCATTTTTCATCATGGGCATAAGATCCTGCGAGTTATTCTCCATTCGGTCAAATGCAGGAAGCGGTTGGAAAAAATGCAGTCAAGTCCCCCAACAGCCACGATGGCTGCAATTTCTGCAAATACAGAAAGGTCCCAAGCCCTGTGCCCCACCCCCACCCCCAGCCCTAAAGAGCACTTTGCACTCCACCAGAAAGCACGGGCGAAAGAAAGACCCCATCCGAAGAGTAAGCCAATCCCCTCGGAGGGGGCGGGGGCCGCTCCCGTGGGCCGTGCATTAGCCAAGTCTGATGCAACTGAATAATGTATGCAAACCTGCTAAGAGGAAGAGAATCGCTTTTTGGAGCAAGCTGAACATCTCAGCTCCCTGCCGAGGCCGAGTCAGTGCAATTCCGACACCCATTTGATGCTAAACTAGCAACCTTTAAGTCTATGATGGTTTGCCCGGGGAACCAAGCCTTCCCACATCTAAATATCCAAAGTGGGCGCATTATTCTCTCCCACCGGTCCAACTAGAGTCTCTCTTTCCATCTTGCTCTGCATGCAGTTAGATGCCTGCCCGTTCAGAGATCAAAAACAACAGCAACGGCGGTGATAATTATATTTCCACGGTGTAAGCAGAAAGGAAGGAGCCCTCTTACAGGTGGCGGCTGAGTCGGGAGCTTCACTTAATTGAAACTGATACCATCAACATCCCCACCGGGAAGAACGCAAGTTTCTGAAAAGCTGTACTTTGTGGAGGACTTCTGGGCATTCAGGGAGGGCCTTTGCCTAACAAACTGCAGCAGCCTGGCTTCCATAATTTGGAATACAGGATGAGCCCTGCCGGATCAGACCAGTAGTCCCTCTAGTCCAGCATCCTGCTTCACACAGTGATCCCAACCACTTCCTCTGGAGGTCCAGCCACAGGGCAGAGAGGCCGAGGCCTTCCCTGATAAGAATATAAGAAGAGTCCTGCTGGGTCAGACCAGGGAGAGGGTCCATCTGGTCTAGCCTCCCGTCTCACACAGTGGACAACCAGTTCCCCTGGAGGGCCAACAGCAGGACAGAGAGGCTGAGGCCTTCATATGGACACCAGAAGAGCCCGTGTCGGTAAGACCAGTGAGGGTCCATCCAGTCCAGCCTCCCGTCTCACACAGGGGCCAGCCAGTTCCTTTGGAGGTCCAGCCACAGGGCCGAGAGGCCAAGGCTTTCATAAGAACATAAGCATGCCAATCTGGCACCCAATATAATCTCTACCTTCTACTGATACAATTGAATTCAGAGCCATTCATAGTGGTGTAGTGGTTAAAAGCGGCAGCCTCTAACTTGGAGAACAGGCACAAAGCAAGGGGAAGAACACCCTGTCCTAGTATTTCATCAATGCCGGCATCCACAACAACAGACCCACGCATGCCATCGCACATGAGAAATCTCCTTATCCGTGAAACAGATTATGGGCGTCGAGGGCATGATGCAGCCCGAGGTACGAGCCATTCAAAAAAGCCCCTCCCTAATTACAAAAATTTGGGCAACCCTAAAACTATACATAGTCTAAGGTAGTGGTCCCCAACCCGGGAAGCTTCTTACTGCGGAAGGGCGGGGAGAGGGAATCAGGGCCGCACCAGCGCATTGCGCATGTGCATGGCGCATTCACGCATGCACAATGTGCGGGCACGGCCCGATGCGTGGGCGTGGCCCGATGCGCAGCCGTGGCCCGCGGGCGTGGCCCGATGCCCTGCCGGTCCCCAGCCTCAGAAAGGTTGGGGACCACTGGTCTAAGGAAAAGGCAGCCAACAGCCCATGGCCTCACCCCTTCTGAGCCTGCACCCACTCACTCAGAAGGTCTGGGTGTACTTTGGGGCTCTTTCGAGATTCTCTGTTGATGCACTTCAGCCACACATTCCTGTGGGCTTTCACCTTGGACCTCATACAAGTGTAAATGGGATGCTGGCTGCCAAAGGGGAGCATCCCAATGACTCCTTTTCATGGGTACCCAGTGCCTCAGTTAAACCAGGCCCTCTGTTGTTCCACGGAGGAAGTTAGCAGGCCACTGTGGCCAATGCACAAAGACGGTGCGCAGAACTGGACAGTGGCTCAGTTTAAACAAGGTTGGTAGCTCTTCAGCCCTGGTTCAGATAAAAATAAAGAAAACCAGTCGCTGCTGGCCAGGGCCCAAACCTTTCACTACCTAAGGATGATCTGTACTTTGCAAGGCAAGGGACAAGAAAAACAGCTGGAATTTAGGGAGGGGAAGGGTTTCACCAGGGAATAAGGCAGGGGTGGCCAAAAGGGGTGGCTCTCCAGATAAGGGGTGACCACTTCGGGTGATCACAGAGGCGGACAAATCTTGCCAAAACACTCACCCCTACTCCAGATGTCTGTGGACTACAACTCCCATAAACCTCTGCCAGCTCATGGGATTTGTAGTCTATAGACATCTGGAGAGCCACAGATTGTCCACTCCTGGTATAAAGGCACAGAGTCCACCATTCCCCGCAGCCATTTCCCACCAATGTAATGGATCTCTGCCACCTAGAAAGCAATCAAAATACCAGGATATTGGAACATTAGGGTGATTTTCCGATGAAGAAAATGAAGATGAAGAAGAAAAAGATGAGCTGGTTCTCATATGCTGCTTTTCTCCACCCGAAGGAATCTCCAAGGGCTTCCATTCGCCTTCCCTTTCCTCTCCCCACAACAGACACCCGGTGAGGGAGGTGAGGCTGAGAAAGCCCTGATATTACTGAAGAAGAAGAGTTGGCTCTTATATGCCACTTTTCTCTACTCAAAGGAGTGTCCAAGTGGCTTCTGATCACCTTCCCTTTCCTCTCCCCACAACAGACACCCTGTGAGGGAGGTGAGGCTGAGAGAGCCCTGATATTACTGAAGAAGAGTTGGTTCTTATATGCTGCTTTTCTCTACCCGAAGGAGACCCCAAGCTGCTTACGTTCGCCTTCCCTTTCCTCTCCCCACAACAGACACCCTGTGAGGGAGGTGGGGCTAAGAGAGCCCTGATATTACTGAAGAAGAAGAAGAAGAGTTGGTTCTTATATGCTGCTTTTCTCTACCCGAAAGAGTCTCAAAGCAGCCTTCCCATTCCTCTCCTCACAACAGACACCCTGGGAGGTGGGGGTGAGTTAATCGTTTTCATTACACTGTATGCAATTTTACACTTGCACCTTGCCTTTAAGTACCGACTGATCATTTCCATTCCGTGACATTGTCTCTGAGGAAGTGCCTCTGAGGAGTTTGAATAAAATTTGGTTGTCTTTAAGGTAAGATGAGCCTCTTGTGGCGCAAAGTGGTAAGGCAGCAGACATGCTGCCTGAAGCTCTGCCCATGAGGCTGCGAGTTCAATCCCAGCAGCCGGCTCAAGGTTGACTCAGCCTTCCATCCTTCCGAGGTCGGTAAAATGAGTACCCAGCTTGCTGCTGGGGGGTAAACGGTAATGACTGGGGAAGGCACTGGCAAACCACCCGGTATTGAGTCTGCCATGAAAACACTGGAGGGCGTCACCCCACGGGTCAGACATGACCCAATGCTTGCACAGGGGATACCTTTACCTTTAAGGTGCCTCTGCTGGACCCTAGATTTGGTCCCTCCCCCCAGAGTCTGAGGCAAAGACACATCACAAAAAGCCCCACCTGTGTTAGAAGATGAGGGCTTTTTGTGATGTCTGAGTTAGGAGACTCACAAACCTGGAGGTTGGGAACCACAAGCCCCCACTCCAGATTACGGCCATGTCCCAAGGCAGACGCAGATTTAGCCACTTTCCCCAGGGTCCAAAGCTCCGGCTGATTTCAGACCTGCAGCCCGGCATTATAAAAACATGTGTTTCCCCAGGGACTTCTCTTTCCCACGATGTCTCATGCACGGGGAAGCAACGCAAACTTCAAGCCAGATGTGCAAAGCCACCCCCACCACCCCCACTTAACTCCAGCTTCTGTCTCTCTGGACCACAGCAAGCAAGCAAGCTCTGAATCCAGTTTTGCTGCCAACTATGATTCCTCGCACCCCTTCTTCCTGGGATTTGCAGATCCAGTCCCAAATTAGTATCTTGAGAGCTCATCTGTTTGAAGGAGAGCGGGGCAGGGAGGGAGGGGTGCACGGATGCAGAAATGGACTGAGGAATGTTATCTGCAGAAAAGACGAAGTCTGGTTAGAGCCTGGATTAAGCTCAGTTTATGGGAAAGCAAATCAGCCATGCCAAAAGGCCAGGACGGAGGGAAGGGGGATGGGGGGGGGGGCAGAGACCACTGAAGCGGTAATATCACATGTTTAATTAAAGCCTGTTTGAACAGAGTGTGCAGGAGGTGCCCAGGGGCATTTATGCAACTGGAGGAGAGCAAGGCCAGGGAGATCTGCACAAACCACGGAAACAGCCACGGTTTCCTGTGGAGATCTGCACCTGTGGAACGGAGGGTACTTGGGGAATCGTGCCGCTTGCCCCACACCCAGAGAAAACTGTGGAAGAAAGCACCCCACAGGTCTCGCGGCAGTGCTGGGTTCTTTCTCCTTAGCAGAAAAGTTAATGCCTCCTGTTAAAAGACAAGCTGCACTCCTCCAAACCCCTGTTTGTGATGTAGACACATGCTGATGGAAATGCGTCCGTTTATCCAGGTATTTGGGTCCCCAGTTATCGACCCTAAAGCAAAAGTGCGTGTCTTTCCCTTGCAGACAAAAGCACATAGGTAAGGTTGTGTGCTCTGGCACGTTTTGGCCAGTTCGGTGATCACTGAAGCCCGAAGCGGCCAGCGCCACAGTACGGAGGGGAGTACGCTGGCGCTGCCCCTCCCCTTCAAACTGCGGCGCTGGCCGCTTCAGGCTTCAGTGGTCACCGAACTGGCCAGAGCACACAACCTTACCCAGGACGAATCCACACTCATTGTAATGTCTGAACAACGTCATGGAGTGGGACAAAGAAACCGAAATCTTAGCTCACGCAACCAATGGAAGAATCACCTCTCGATTGTGCAACTTCAGATGGGAGGAGGCGGGGACGTCACACACTGGAACGCCGTCCCACATCTGTCAACACTGCAAAAGGAAGGTTCCCTGTGCATGCACTATTATTCTTATTTGTATTATATATATTATTGTACATATTGCCCGCCCTTTCTCTTTGGACTGGCTCGGCGGCGAGATCTTTGGCCTGGCATTCTCTCCCACATCTGAGGGCCGTGAATCTCTCTGGCTCTCTCATTCTAACACCAGACCCCCTCCCCGCTGCACTTCCCCCTCGGTCTGAAGTCCAGCAGTGGTTTCACAGCCAGATTGACAAACAAGGCAAAGATTTCAGTTGTGAAGCTAAAGTCCGGGTCCCTTGCAATCCGGTTAAACTTTGCACATGGAGGGGATCTCCTGAACGTTAGGTGGGTTTTCAGAGCATGTGGCTAAATACAGAATAAACCAGGGGGAGGGGCGGAAGATGCAGTTCAATAAATCTTGCAGTGTTTCAATCAGAGGTCATCATTAAACATAAGTTCTTATCTTCAGAATCTTTAATAATCATCATCAAAACAACCAAAGACTAGAATCCGAGATCTACATTTTCATTACTTCGGCAAGCAGCTAATTTAACCAAGGTATACATTTCCTGTATTTTAGACACCCAGTCACAGATCTTTGGAGTGATATTTTCCTTCCACTGTCTAGTAGGGTCCATCGCTTTGGCTTGGTATGGCCGCCCTGGCAATCACTGAAGCCTGAGGCAGCGTGTAGGAGACCAGCACCGTGAAGAGGAGGAGCTGCGGCAGCACGCCAGCTGGCGGCACCCCTCCTCTCCACTGGACGCCTTGGACTTCAGTGATCGCTCAAGTGGCCAAACCGTACCAAAGCGCTCAACCTTGGCATACACTCACCTGGGATAGAATTAACTTCTAACCCTAATGTTTACCCCCCAATCACACCCATCCGCAAAACGTTACTTCTAGTCGATGCTAAGATTCTAGTTTGGGAAGGATTTGGGGTCATGGTACACCCAAGAAGCAAGGGACCCACACCCAGACCAGCGCAGCCTTTAGATCCCCCAGAATTACCGCTCATTTCCCAACTACAGAGATCAGTTCCCTGGAGAAAATGGATGCTTTGGAAGATGGATTCTGTGACTGAGGTCCCTTTCCCTTTCCTCCAACAGTTTCCTAACTTGGAGTTGCCGACACCTCCTCCTCCTTGGAGTTGCCGACACCCTTACTCCAAGAGTTTTGCAAAGTCTTCATTAATGGATTCCCTTCTACCTCTGGCTCATCCCTTCAACAAAGTCAACCCAGATGCAGATTTCAGGGATGGTCACCCACCCAATTGCATGGGCCTGACTTGTGAACTCCACCATGCCCAAATCTGGTTTCCCTCGGCCAGGCAAGGCCCAGACGTTGTCTGGAGTCCCCCAACTACCCACCAGCGTCTCCTGGCTTCATGACGGTGCTCAAATCCCTCCTACGATCGATGGCTTGAAAAAGAAGACTTGTCTACCTTGCAGAGAAGGGGGGGGGGGAGGAAAGGCTCTTGGTTGCCATAGCAGCAGGTCCAACTTCCCGGCAAAACAGACAACATGTAGAGTCTATGCTAACCTCAGGGGTGCCGAAAAGATGGAGTTGGGGGGAAGCAGAGGCTGGATTTGAGGCAGAGATCTGGTTCTGGAAGCTTCAGTTTTGCAGCTTTCCTGCTTCCACCCACGTGTTTGGTGGCTGTATGGGCTGGGCATCTCTTTTCAGAAGACACTCAACAGGGGAAGATATGATGCAACCATGTGCCCCCTTGAAATACAGAACTAGTAAGGTGAACGCCACACATGCAAGCGTGATCTGGTGCAAGGAACTGCCTCGATCAGGGTCCCCCATTTTCTGGGAGGCTGCCAAGTGCTTTTAGGAAGCAGGCAGCCAACTTCTGCTCAGCAAGGCTTCTGATTGGCAGCAGCTCCCTCCACAGTGCTAGGATCTTTACAGAGTAGATGAAGGTAAGAGGCATCAGCCATTTTGTAGTTGATGCCACCTTCTGCAGCAGCCAGTTTTTTGGGCAGCTGTTTTGTGGTTGTGCCCACAACCCTTTGTCTGAATCCCAAAAGTGCTGGTAGGACTGCAAAGGTTGGGAACCCGTGACAACACACCATGTCCAAGAAAGGCCTGGGCACTCCCTAAATCCCCAGGCTTATTCTGACGCTGCCGTTGGTACACGAGGGGATCCTTACAGCACATCCCCCAAGTCAATGCTCCTGCAAGGTCATGTAGGGATACCCATCTCCAGGTGGGACCCGGGAATCCCCCAGGATTACAGCTCCTCTCCAGACTAGAGATCAATGACCATTGGTTACTCATTGAGAAGGGTCCTTCTCCCGCAAGGTCAGGTAGGTGTTTCCCACCTCTCCCCGAGGGAGGCAGGTCTAAATAACGCACGTCCTGGTTTCCGTGGGAACCGCCCTTTATCAGTCTGGGTACTGCAAGAGACAATTATAGCCAAAATACAGCTACATATAGAATTATCAGACAACGTGAAGACACTGTGCAGGTATATGAAGTGCAACAGAATTTAAGAACTACCTATAAACATAACATAATATGCAATCTCTCTGAACAAGGAATCAAAAGTAATATATCATACACATTTGGGGAGGGGGGATTGCCATAATGGATGCATTCCGAAAGAGTAGGGACAGGATGTCCTCCTGACCTTGCAGGAGAAGGACCCTTCTCGGTGAGTAACCAATGGTTGTTCTCCCAGAGTTCAGGAGGACATCCTGGTGGGACTTCCAAAAGCAGTCCCTCATTAGGGTGGCATAACAGAATCAGAATGCATCACATATTGCAAAACTTTATGACCAAATGAGGCATCTTGTGCTGCTGAAAGGCCCAGCTTATAATGCCTAATAAAGGTCACTGGGAAAGCCCAGGTTGATGCCCGGCAGATCTCCTCTATGGAGGCGCGTTTAGCAAGAATTGGCTGCAGCAATCCTCAATGAGTGGGCTGTGATACCTTGAGGAATGGGTTTCCCAAGGTTATTACATGCCTTTACAATGCAAGCCCTAATCCCCCTGGATAAGGAGGCCTTTGACATAGGGCGTCCTATGTTAGGAGGCGAAAGGTAAATAAGCTGTTGGAATTCCTAATGTCCTTTGTCCTGTCCAGGTAGGTCTTTAGAGATCTATGAACGCCTAACTTATGCCAAAGTTTTTCTTCCAAAGATGAAGGATTTGGAAAAAAGGCTGGAAGGTTAACCTCTTGAGCAACATGAAAGCTGGACACCACCTTTGGTTTGAAGAAGGGGTTGGTCCTAAGAACTACCTTATCCCTATGAATTATACAGAGGTTCCTCATCTATGGACAGAGCTGCCAAATCAGATACCCTACAGGCATACATAATTGCTATCAAAAATAAAAACTTCATATTCAACATAGACAAGGGAATTGTCTTAATTGACTCAAAGAGTTGTCTAGTGAATGCAGTCAACACTCACTGCAGATTCCACGTAGGAAAGTGGTGTGTTCTTGGAGATTCAGATAAGAATCGAAGAATGACTGGATGTCTAACCAGAGAGATTTTATCCTTGACAGATAACACCGAGGCAAGTGCCATGATTTGCTGGATCTGAGGTTCTTTCGGACGCCGTCTTGAAGAAATTCCAAAATTGATCTTTGGAGCCAGGCAATCCACTTTCTTCCTCTTCTAATGCATGAGTTCTAAGAGTAGTTATAGATAGTGTTGGTAGACCCTTGATGAGAAGTTAGGATTGTGTCAGTAACCTCTCTGCTATATCCTTTCCTAATCAAAGCCAACCTCTCAGTCTCCAAGCAGTCAAGTTCCACCATTTGGGTTGGGTGCCACAGAGGATCCTGTTGCAACAGATCTGGAACCACTAGTAGGTTGAGAGACTCTATGCCTGTCATCTGAAGGATGGATTAAAATCCTGGGAATCTCAGCTACCATGGGGCCACTAGGATTACTTCTGCCTGTAAGAGCCTTATCTTTCTCAGCAGTCTTGGTAAGATCGGAAATGGAGGGAATGCATATAGTAAGCCGCGGGACCATGTAGATTCCAGGGCATCTATGAGAACAGCCTCTGGGTGATAAAACCAGGTCCCAAACCTCCACGTGAACCTTGATGGTTCAGGGGAAAGGGAAACTGGAATCCTGAATGGGCTTTTGAGTAACTGAAATGTCTGCAGAGAGAGTGGCCATTCCGCCTCTTGAATTGTCTGGTGACTGAGCCAATAGGCTCCTCTCTGCCCAGGAGGATCTTCAAGGCTTCCAAATAGAGATTTCTGGAGTGAGAGCCCCCTTGATGATTTGTGCAAGCCTTCACAGCAATATTGTCTGTCCTTGCAACTACATTTTTCCCCCCAGAGATCGTGTCTTTGAAGGCTTTCAGTGCCAATTGAGCCTGGCACTAGAAGGAGAGATTCCTTCCTTGATTGGAAGGTGAGAACTTGTGCATCTTCAGAAACATGAATGGTTTCAACCCATTCAGGTTGGCTTCCTTCATCCACCAATGAAGAACTTGTGCGCCTTCAGAATCATGAATGGTTTCACCCTGTTCAGGTTGGTTTCCTTCGGCCACCAGTGAAGACTGAGCTTGACATGGGGGGTACCGTCAAGGGCAACTCCACCTTCCTTGAGATTTTGTCCTGGAATGGTCGAAGGAATTGTTGCAATGAGCAGACATGGAGACATCCCCATTGAATCGCATCTGTATTTGATACCAACAGACCCAAAAGGCTCGCCAGTGGCGTCAAAAGAGATAATTTTGTTAATCTTCTGTGGGAGAAAGAACAACAGGTGCACTGTGTCGATAACCACCCCTAAGGGCTCTATTCTTTGAGAAGGTGTCAGGGAACTCTTTGTCCTGCTGATCAGGAAACCAAATACTCTAAAAGTTGGATGGCCCTCTGGGTTACTGGCACTGACTAGTGGTAGGACGGTGCCCGCAGTAACAGGTCGTCCAGGGATGGATGGATGTAAATCCCCTCTTTGTGGAATAGTACAATCACATTTACCACTACCTTTGAAAAAACCCTGGGGGCCGTGGATAATCCAAATGGGAGTGCCCGAAATTGGAAGTGTCCGCCTTGCACCACAAAGCAGAGGAAGCATCTGTGGGTGGGGTGAATCAATATGTGTAGATAGGCCTCCTGGAGGTCTAAGGAAGTTAAATATTCCCCTTGATGCCTCTGGCAGGAAAAACCACATTGTCCAGGGAGGCATCAGCAGTACAGGCTGAGGCCTTTAAGAGCCTGTTGGTACCCGGAACTATCCTAATCTCAGGTTCTGGAATGATGGTCAATAACTTTCTACACCAAGCTACTGCTGCTCTGGAAACTACAGCAGCTGTGTTGAAAGCTCTAATAACCATGGCTATGGCCTCATGTGCCACATGAGATGCGATTGAAAATATCTTTCAAATATCCCTCCCCATCTTCCAACACTAGGCCACAGGATTGCAGAGCAGTCACTGGCCCATCAATGGCTGGAACTTGAAGCACTGTTTCTGCACCATCTAGGAGGGAGTACATCATTTTATGGAAGATAGAAACTGTTTGGACATTAGGAGCTTTTCCCATTCGGCCCTGATCTTGCATTCAAAGAATTTAGACATGGGAAAATTAGTCTGGTTGCATTCAATCTTGGGGAATAGATCCCCACTGCCCTTAGGACCATAATATTTGTACGTGTCCTTTGGCATGGTTTCTTCAGATTGCTGCAGCTTTAAAACAGAAATAGATTTAGCCAGCAAAAATTGAAAATCATCACAACTGAATAAACATTCCGATTGTCTAGGAACCAGAATAAGTTCTACTATTTCCTCATTGGAAATAAATTCCCTTTCTTCCCTGTCCTTAGATCAAGAAACATCATCAGAGGAATCAGAATGGTGAGGTATGCAATGATTTCTTTTTTGTGCGGCTTTGGTTGGCCAACGGGGTCTATCTTCCCCATAACCACTAACCCTGCCCCCTGTGTTGGATCTAGCAGGTGATGGGGAACGGGAGCAACAAGACCTATGGGAAATAACGGCATGCGGGGGAATCAAATTAGCCATTTCTGCCTTCACTGATGATGACACCTCAGCTCTCACTGAACTTTGCAAGTATGTAGAAAAAATTGTCCTGGGGCAATTGTCCCCTGCTGAGGTTTGGGGCTCTTCAGGTCTAGAATTGTCTTTCAGGCAGCATTTGCCCACATTAGCACCAGAGGACTCTCCCTCTGCCCCTGATTTAAATGGCCTGGAGGAGTGGCTGACTTTTTTCTTCTTTTAGTTGGGGAAGCATCAGCCCTAGCTTCAGCCTGGTTGCCCTGGCTATTCTCAGGAACATACGCCGCTTGTGTCATACCAGTCTCCCTGGGTTCAGATGACCTTCCGGGGAGGACAGAGCTTTCAATCTCCTCTTTGGAGGAAAAGCCATCATCCTGCGCCTTGGATGCCATTGTGCTCCAGCCACGAAGTATCTTAAAATGGCTGCCACAATTGGGCACAAAAGGCGTGAAGACCTTTTGATCTTACCTTGTGAAGAGTTCTTCTCCTCTAGGGGGAATAAGAGGACATCCTCTGGAAATCACCCCAAGGATGTCCTTGTCCCCTAGAGGGAAAAAGGAGGGGGTGCTCCAAAACAATCACCAACTGGCAGAACACAAATCAGCCGTCTAGCCCTGTGCATCCTGATTGCTCGATGTCTTAACTATCAGTACCCTCCAACCACCAAAACAAAGTCAAGCAGCACCACCACATAACGATCCTTCCTCCTGTCAGAAAATGGCGGGCATGAGCCTCCTTGCCACAACTCGAGAACGGCGAGTCCACCTCCCCTTTTTTCCATTCCCTTTTTTTCTTTTTAAAGTTTAAAATGGTTCAAAGGGAACAAGGGGTGTGAGGGACGGGAAAAATGGAAAGATCGGGTAAGGAAAGATGAAACTGTCAACACTAGCCAGAGAGATGCCAAAACTCACTGCACTCCCTCTCAAGGTAGGAGAAAGACTGACCAAGGGTGGTTCCCACAGGAGACAGGAAGTGCGTAATTTAGACCTGCCACCCTCAAAAAGAGGTGGAAAACACCTACCAGGATGTCCTCCTGGCCTCTGGGAGAATGGTTGTTTGGGAAGGTGGACTCTGTGGTATTATACCCCACTAAAATTTGTTACCCTCAAGCTTCACCCCAGATAGCCAAGCATTTCCCAACCTGGATCTGGCAACCCTACCCCCTCAATCCCTGCTGGTGGCCAGTGGCAGAGGGGAGGGTGTCGGATCTGGTTACCCTAAATTGAATCCAGAGCCAGGATTCAAACCTCTCTATTCACTAGTCTTAACCCCCACCAGACTGGCTCTTGAAGGATGAGAAAACCCACTGAATGGGGTGGGTGGGGGACAAGAAGGCAAACTGCAGCCACGCTCGACATAGCAATGGAAATGTAGCAAAGATCCCCCCCACGCCCACACAAACTGGTCATCTCCTTGGAGTGCTCGACTCCATCCAAAAACCAAGTCATCCTGTCCAGGCATGAGTCTTGGAAGAAGCAGTGGTGGACATAAACGCAGCTCTCCACCACCCACAGAAGGGAGCAGAGAAACACAGAGGTGTGGGGCATATAGAAACTCAGCTGGGCGGGGGGGGGGGGGCGGAGAGAAGCTCTCTGGTGACTTCTAGGAACATGGCCAAGGAGGCATAGGCAGGACAGGGTTAACCCTGTGCTTGCTGCAGACGTCTCCCGGCAGGGTTTGGAGTCTGGTCTTTTCTCATGCTAATGACGGATTCTGTCTCTTGCACAAGCAGAGGTGGGGGATGGGAGGGGGAATTACATTCAGACAGATTTGGGGCGCGGGAAGCTTGGCAAATGAGATCATCCAGCGGCACTGTCTCAAAGAACAGTCTGTTTGGACACAATTTTAAATGAAATTTAAACAGGGGAGACACTGGCTGCGGTTTGGACCTTAAGAGGGCGAACATGTGTGTATTGTTATGTGTGTGTGTGCATGGGGGGGGGGGGGAGGACAGAGTTACAAAATAGGCTCTGCTTGTTTTTTTGGCTGCGATTCCGTTACTCAAAAGTTTCAGCTGGAATTGTTCAAATAATAATTAAAAATGAGTGACTCAATCTGGCCCGGAAGACAAGCAAGTGTAAATGAGGCATGCTGCATTCAAATCGGAGATATTCATGTCTCTTTCCAGTGCTGTCCGAAAGGGTCAGCGTGGGTCAGAATGAATCAGCCAACAGGACAGTGATCAATTAATTTATTAACATTTTTGCCTGGAGTCAATGGCTTCCCTTCCTCCAGTCTATCCTTACAATAACCCTGAAAGGTAGGAAATGAGGAAGAGACTGGCTCAAGTTGGGAATCTGAAACAGGCCTAAACCTAGCACTATAACCAGCTAGCTCTGGTTCACCTCACTGAAACCAAGCCTCCTCGGCTTATGTTACGAGAACAAAATTCAGGATACCATTCCAGGCGTTAAGTTTTCATAGTCGCTCACGGACAAGATGGCAGCACAATTTTCCGGCTGAATTACCACCTGCCAGCAAATAGGGTTGTGTACGGCGGTGTCCGAATTGGCCTGCGCCAGCCTGGAATGGCCGATTTGGACACTGCTGCATACAACCCTACCAGCAAGCCCATCCACCACAAGCACTGGTTTTATTTGGCATTAAATACCTCAGTCCTTCGATTCTAAGCTCCCTTTCATTTGCACACCCAGCCAATAAAACGACAGGGCCTACTCACAAGAATTTAGACATGAGCCTCCACTCCACACTCCACTCCAGATGTGGGCAAATCTGCCAGCCCAAGGGCCACATCTGGGTCTCTATGGGAACTTGTCTGCCCTCCACAGCAGATGGGTATAAAAGCCCTGTTAGATGCAGGCCTTTCTTGGGCCCATAGCGCTATCCCTACCGGTTTGCCATTCCTACTTCCAAATCTTGAGGTGCTATGCGAAAAATTAACACAACAGAACACAAAAATCGTATTTTATAATCAGGAGGAAACACCAGGGGTCCTCAACGCGGATCCTGCCAAGTGTTTTTGAAAGCAGGTAGACACAGCCAGGGCCTTGGCCCAGCACAGCTTTGACTAGCCATTTCTTTGGCTGCTGCCTCAGCATCTTTTACAAGATCTCCTGTTCAGCAGAAGTTCTGCCTGAATGCTGAAGAGTTACTATTAAAATTATTATTGGGGCTAGTTCTGCTTCTTGTCGTAGCCATTTTTTAGTCATGCCCACTATCCTGTGTCAGAATCCCAAATACACCTGCAGATTCAAAAAGGCCTTTAGTATATACCAGAGGTGGCCAAACTGTGGCTCTGCAGATGTCCTGCCAGCATTGGCAAGAGCTCATGGAAATTGTCGTCCATGGACATTTGGAGAGCCACAATTTGGCCACCCCTGCCTAAGTCCCCAAAAATGGTGCCCTCAAAGTGTTTATGGAAGGTAAGCTGTGGCAGCCATTTTGCGGCTGGCTCTGCCTCTGCAAGCAGCCATTTTGTGGCTGGGCCCAACTTGCCGGGTCAGAATTCTATAAGCACCCAAAGCTTCAAAAAGATTCTGATTGTTGTACTGCAGTTAACAGGTCTGTTCTTTGCTGCATTTTTGGTATGTTTTTGTTGCTACTGTTGTAGCCCTTCCACCTTAAAAAAAATCTGAATAAAAATTAGTAGTACAATTTTTTTATCCAGTTGGGTACACCCTGCCTTAGAGCATGCACAGAGTGCTCCTCTGAAGTGCCATCTCTCTCTCTCTTCTCCCTTTGCATCAGAAATCTCCACCTCCAAAAAACAAGTAGGGGGAAAGCATTGTGAATAATATAATTCTACCCCACACGCACTAACAGATTGACACCTGGCTTTTCCAGAAACCATCCAGAAAGATAAAATTCCGGCCGAGCAGGTCATGTTCTGCCTGGCAACCTCCTGAAATGGGGTATCATATCATGTCGCCAACGTCTAGGAGCCCCAGGGACAAGGCTGGCACAGCAATAATTAGCACCACCTCCCTCTTCCACCTTGAGAAATGCTTCCAAATTTCTGTTGCCAGCATCCGGGCCGGAGGTTAGGGCAGGCCCTCCACGGTCTCCCGGCCTACCAAAGTCACTTTGCCTCACTGCCACTCTGTGCAGCCAAGGAAGCCTCCGGGGCATCCGGGGCTCCGTTCAGGTTCTGCCAGGCCAAGCAACAGAGGTGCTGGGAACTAACGCCAGGCCCAACCCAAATTTCACGGCTGCTGCTGGCCGAGAAGCAGAGCTGCTTTCTCCTTGACAAACCGGACAGAGAAGAAACACCAGCCAATATGGCAGAAAACTCACCCTGTGGGAGAAAATGTAACCCGTCTTCAGGCCTTCTGCTCACACAAGCCACCCAATTGGTGTTCCACCTAGCTGCCCAAAGCCTCCCTGGCACTAAGCTTGCCAACTCTGGGCTGGAAAATCCTAGAGATTCGGAGATGGAGCAGTTTGACTACCCCTGCTCTGGGGGAAACGGACCTCTGTCCTCAGCAGTCCCCAACCCCCAGTCTGGGGACTGAGGACGGTCCGTAGATCAGTCGGTACCAGGCCACAACTCCTCTTCACCCTCCTCCCCAGCTGCTGCCTGGGGGGCCGCCCTGCCACTCTGCCGCCGGCTCACCTTTGCTGCTCTCCAGCGGCCGCCATGGCTGGGGCTCCCCCTTAGCAGGGCATTGTGCAGCTGCTGCTGGCAGCGGGAATTCAGGGGCGCTGGCGGGAAAGCAAGCAGAGCAGGGGCTCAGGGGGCGGTGGCATCCCTCGACAAAAGAGTACCCCCCCCCCAGGCCTCAGTAAAATTGTCAAGCCTTGACCGGTCACCGGTGATAAAAAGGTTGGGGACCACTGCTCTAGAGTTGTAAATTTGGAAAAATTCCAGGCCCCACCTGGAGGCTGGCAACCTTACTTTCTCCCTTCCTCTGGGCACAAAGCACCGGGAGAGAGGGGCAGGGAGCCGACTAGATTATGCTTGGGGTCCTGCCATTTTTTCCAAGTGCAGAAATCAAGCAAGGCAGCAAAATCCAGGAGATACCAAGTTGCAGGAAAAACAGAAATACATGGGGCAGGATTACTGGGTCAATGAACGGGGGGGGGGGGGGGCGGGAGGTCTGCGAGAAGAAAGGAGAACACAGAAAGGAGCTTGGCAGTTAAGAGTAACTGAAAGTTAGAGGCTGGATCATGTCCAAGAGGGAAAACGGACTAGAGAAACAATCTCCACCCCACCCCCAGACGGAACAGCTCTTTGCCTCACACTCTGAGATTACATTCCCCGCATAACTCTTGACAATGAAGCGCCGGGTGGTACCATAAATCTTGCAGGGATGCTCCTATTTGGAGGCAGATTTTCAAGATACACTCAAATCTACCTCCAGGAGGGGAGGGCAGAGCAGAGCCTGCTGGACTTCTGCGCTTGCCTGTTCTTCCTCCAAAACAGAAATTGCTCCCATTAGAAGAACATCAGCCCATGGCCCATCTAGTCCAGCCTCCCGCCTCACACAGGGGCCAGCCAGTTCCCCCGGAGGGCCAGCCACAGGGCAGAGAGGCCTCGGCCTCCTCCTGATAAGAATATAAGAAGAGCCCTGCTGGGTCAGACCAGGGAGAGGGTCCATCTAGTCCAGCCTCCCATCTCACACAGGAGCCAGCCAGTTCCTCTGGAGGTCCAGCCACAGGGCAGAGAGGCCGAGGCCTCCTCCTGATAAGAATATAAGAAGAGCCCTGCTGGGTCAGACCAGGGAGAGGGTCCATCTAGTCCAGCCTCCCATCTCACACAGGAGCCAGCCAGTTCCTCTGGAGGTCCAGCCACAGGGCAGAGAGGCCGAGGCCTCCTCCTGATAAGAATATAAGAAGAGCCCTGCTGGGACAGACCAGGGAGAGGGTCCATCCAGTCCAGCCTCCCGCCTCACCCAGGGGCCAGCCAGTTCCCCCGGAGGGCCAGCCACCAGCCGGAGAGGCCGAGGCCTTTCCTTGACATCGCTCCTCAAAGAACAGGCAAGGCGGAAACGTATTCCCCCTTCGTATTCAAGCCAGCCTCTGAGTGAACCCTTTCAAAGTAAGTCACAAGAAACCAGGTTGGGCAAGGCAAGAGAAAAAGATCATGTCACTGTGGATAATGTGGGCAAAAGAGAGAGAGAGAGAGAGAGAGCACATTGCATCCCCAGCTCAGAAGGGCACATCTGAGGGAAGGAAAGAGTGTCTCTAGAGCCAGCATCACTGGTGAGGAGCTACCTCATGTTATGACTTCAGCCTAGTTCCCTTCCCGCATGCAGGGCGTTTTGGCACAGGAGGGCGCGGCTCAAAGGTAATTGTTTTCTCCAGGGTCACGCCCGGGCCTGTCAATGAAGCGAAGGTCATCATTAATGGGTGGCTAAAGCAGGATTTCCAGCGCCATCGCTGCTGAGCTGGAAATGACTTCCCTCCGCACGCTCAGGGGAGCCCAACCTCCAGGCCACGCCAGAAGCTTTCCTGGGTGTTCACTGGGGCTTTGATGCGTCACAAGGGAACGTGGAGGAGACTCCTGCACCTTCGGCAGGGAGCAAATGGGAGCAACCCGGTTCCCTCACCCAGTCCAGAGGAAAAGGAAGGGACACGCCACGTCCACACTCGCAGCCCGGAAGTCCCACAAAACCCCAAAAATCTGTCTTAACTATTCATTCATTCGATTTATGTCCCACCACTCTCGGCTACCCGGCTCGTGGCGGGTTACATGATAAAATCCCCATGCAATAAAATTCCCATTAAAATCCCCAATAAAATGAACAAAAACAGTCAATAACAGCATGGCGGTAAAAATACCTCCCCCCCCCCCGTCCGTGCATGGGAGTACCAGTGGGAGAGAGCCGGTGGCGGCCAGAACCACACTCCCCAACTCAACATGGGAGCATGAAAGCCAATGTGCCCCTGGGCAGCTGAGCAGCAGCCTGCTCTCTGGCCCAGACCCTGTGCAGCTGCTAGCCACTTTGTTCATCCGCCTTCTTGAAAGAAGTTGTTTCCTTCCCCCGCTGACGGCTTCGATACCATCAACCACTGTGAGGACTCGAACTTAAAAAGTTGAGATGGGTTGAGGTGGAGACAATATTATCCCATCTGGAACCGAAAACATCCAAGCCTACACCCGACACAGTCAATTGCTGTTGCAACTCCAAAAGTTGCTTTTGTTGGGAGTCCACAGCTGATTTACAGTGGAAATTCAGGGAAATGCGTTTGGAGCATACAACAGCTCCCCACAACCCCTTCCCCTGACGGATCACCAAACAGTTCGTGAAAAGTCCCTGGATTTCTAAATCAAGGCCGTAAATAGTCATGTGACAATTGTAAGGCTACAAATAACAACAGCCCCACCAAGTCTGCGGCCAAGTCTATAACTGAAATCTATCGTTTTTCCTCTCTCCCAATGATTTCAGGGTGTTGCACTTTCCCACTCTGGCTTTTTATCCCCATAACAACCCTGCAAGGTAGGTTAGGCTGAAAGAGAGCAACTGCCCCAAGGGCACCCTGTGAGTTACTTGGCTCAGCAGAGATATGATCCTGGGTCTTCCAGGTTCTAGCAACATCTCCATTGCGACACCACAAATCTGAAGCGTTTCCATCATTAAGTCCATTTTTACACCATTTGAAACGACACACACCCTTCTGTTCAAGGGGGTGGGGGGGATGCTGCCAATTGTCTTTGGCCAGAGAAAGTTTTGCAGCACAATTCAACATTACATTGCAGACGGGCACCTGAGAGGCAGCTTGGCATAGTGGTTTAGAGCAGAGGCCTCTGATCTGAAGAACCAAGCTCGATTCTCCACTCTTCCTTCATATGCAACCGGCTTAGTGACCTTGGCCCAGCCTCAGTCCCACAGAGGAAGAGGAAGGAAGGACACTGCTCTGCGACTCCTTCAAGTGAGTAAAAGTGAGGTACAAAACCCCCAGCTCCTCTTCTTAAAAAGTCAATTCAGTCAAGTCTTCTTACTCAAGACTGGAAGTCCAAAAAATGTCCAGTGGGTCGCTGTGGGTGGCTGTGTCGGTCTGAAGCAGCAGGACAAAGTTTGAGCCCAATGGCACCTTTAGAACCAAGGTGCAAGTTCCTGCATGCACAGCACTGTGTGACAAAGTGTGCGCTGTGCCCATAAAAGCTCACACCTCAAATAAAACTTTGGCAGTCTTACTCAAACTTTGTTCAGGTACATGCAATGTCTTTCTGGTCGCACAAACCAGGGATTCCCAACCAGGTTTCCGGAAAACCACAAGGTGCTACAAGAGCTCCCCAGGGGTTATGCTTATAGGCTTGTGTGCTTCATGCCCGAAGCACACAAGCCTTGTTATGCAGCCTTTCCCAGAAGTCTGGAGGGCTGCTGGGATCACTAGAGCCCCCTTCCCTTGTTGCCTACAGGCCTGTCTCTTTCTCCACAATGGAAATGGTAAACGATCGATCAATCGATCTCACTGGCTCCCGCATCTTAGTTCTCTGAAGGGCCATGCCATCTCTTCCAGGGTTTCTCGACACCTGAAAAATAATCCAGGGGCTCCTCCCCAATCAGAAGGTTGAAAAAGGCTGGCAAAAACACCTGTGACCCAACTGATGGAGGGAACAAACAGCTTCCACCCGGATTTCAAGGAAGAAATGAGGCTCAGTGGCCTTAACACTGGAAAATCCACAATTTCTGTCCTAAAAAGATACACATTCTGCAGTGCAGACGGTTTTGGAGCTACCCGGCCAGATATTCTGGATCTTTCTCTAGCTAAACGATCTATTCAGCCGCTAATAGATATGTCGTTATAGCAACTGATAAATATGCAGGCTTGTTCAGACAATATGTGAACCAAATAAATTATTTTGAAACCATCTCCTTTCTCTGGGGCTTTATTATCATATTTATTCCCCAACTCTCTCCAAGAATCCAAATGGTTAAAGGTGGTGCCCAGTCCAGCACAGTCCATAGGCGAGACAAGTTCAAATCCTGACGCCGGCTGGATGACCTTTGCCCAAACAAGCGCACCCTAGCCTACCTCATAAGGTCGTTGTAAGGATGAAACGACAAATGATGCAAGCCACTTGGCTGGGGTGAGGGGAAGCAGGGTACAAATCAAGCAAATAAAAACAGCAGATAAATGCAAATCCAGGAAAAGGCACAGGATATGAACACACCAAACCACCAAAGAGAATACGGCGCACTTTCTTGGCCTCTGTGAAGTGTGTAGCAAATTTCACAGAAGGCCTTAACTAACGGCCTTCTTTGTGTTTTCCTTAAAAACAGGCAGCGACGGCATCATTTTGGCAAATGGACCCACAGGGCTGGTCCGACAAGAGGTGCATAGCTATAAGGGATAAATAGCACAACTTCCACAGAAAGGCATGGAGGGAGAACAGGTCCTTAAAACAGATCACCTGAACCTCTAAGCTTTGCTGGAACAACCCCCAAAGGTTTGCTGGGAAAAGATTCTTCGCTCAACGTGGAACCACGGGCAAGCTCCCACACTCAAGGGGGGGGGGGGGGAGAGAATGCCCTGCACAGACATGTCCACCGCCTGACAAACACAGATCCCCCAAATTGCCTGATATGTATGTCAAACAGAGCAATACCCAAAGCAGAGGAAAGTGCCAGGCCTCCCAACCCATCCAAAAGTCCACTTAGCCCTGAGCAAGTCAGCACCTGATGCCACCGCCTAATCTCAGGGGTTGCCAGAGGGCTTTGCCCACCCCCAGGGCTCCAAAACAGGTGGCTGCCCCCTCCCCGGAAGAAGCAGCTTCTCCTGGCCAAATCAAGGGATGCCCACCAGGGCCGTCCTTGGCACTTGAGGACTGACCTCTGAACAGCTGTTCCACAGATGCGCCAGGGGTCCCCCGCCAGACCGCCAAAGCAGGGAAGCCACCTGGTTTAATAGGCAGGCTGTGAGCTGCAGCGGCCAGCACAAGGGCTCCGTGTCCAGAAGGGGCAGGCTTCCAGAGACTGGGGGGGGGGTGACCCACAGGGGGGGGCTGCCATCTTTCCCTTCCTGGTGCCCGGTGGCCTGCCCACTGGCCATTCCACTGGGGCTGAAAAGAGGGATCAGCAGCATCTTTCAATCTCCCCCACCCCCTGTCAAAAATCCTTATGCTTTGGAGACGGGGACCTTCTCAGGCAGCTGCTCACACCCTCCTTGCGGAGAGCAGTGCCCAACCAAAGTGGTATGATGTAATGGTTAGTGTCTCCCTAAGGATGCCAACCTCCAGGTGCTGTCTGGAGCTCTCCTGAGATTACCACTGATCTCCAGGCGACAGAGATCTGTCCGCCTGGGAAACGGCTGCTTCGGAAGGGGCACACGGCTGTCCTTCCCTCCTCCCCAGGCTCTAACTCGCAAAGCAATCTCGACTAGGACCTACGTTCAAATCTCCACTCGCTGGTGGCGTCAGGCCTTTTCTCTGCAGCCCGGCCTACCTCACAAGGCCATCGTGAAGGGAAAACAAAAACCACGCACTGGGAGGGACAAAACCAGGGCAGAACCTTTGAGGCGCAGGAGCGCGAAGGGCAAAAACCCTTTCCTAAGAATCACGGCGACAGACACCGGGCAGAAACAAGGAAATGAAACAAGCCGCGCTCTCGGGCTCCGATTCCGGGGGAACCCCCCCCCCCGGCTGGCTCCCTTTGGGGGAACGGCCCCGATCCTGCCGGCCGCGCCTCGTCGGGAAGGCGGCCCAAGGGGGTCCTCGGCTTTGGGAAGGGAGCCGAGCCCGATCGGGGGGCATCCCCGGAAGGCAGCGCCTCCCCCCCCCCCCCGCGAAAAGGGCCCGAGGCGGAGGGCAGGGCGCGGCCGGCCAGGTGGCCCGCCACGCCCCGCCAGGTGAGCCGAAGCGCGAGGAGGAGGCGGCGGCTCCTTCTGCTCCCCCCCCCCCCGCCGCCTTCTCCCGTCCTCTCCGGGCAGGGCAGCAGGTTGCCGGGCTCGCCATCTTGGGCCAGCGGGGTGCGAGAAACTTTCCTCCTCCGTTCCGGCTGAGCGGAGCGGCTGGGCTTGTCTTACCGGCGAGCAGGCAGCAGAGCAGGCTGGTGCCCAAGGCGCACGGGCTCCGCGGCGCGCCCATGGGGCGGGGGACACTCCGGCGGGCGGGCGGGCAGGCGGCGGCGGGGCTCCGGTCCGGCTCCGGCGGCGCGGGCGAAGCAGCCAACGAGCGAGTGAGCGAGCAACTCCTCCGGCTGCGCGGCTGCGTCTCCCCCGCTCGCGCCCTGCTACAGCCGCCCGGTGCGCCCTTGGCGCCGCCCCTCGCCTGGAGGGGGCGGAGAGACGGGGCCACGCCCACTCTCTGACCCCCCCCCCCCTTCGAAAGACGAACGCCGAAGGGGGGGGGACGCTGGGCCTGCCAGCCTCCCGGCGGTGGCTGGAGATCTCGCCTGGCGACAGAGATCAGCTCCCCCGGATCCGTCCTCCCGTGGTTGTTATTACGATTATCATCTGGCCCCACTCTCCCTCCCTCCAGCGCCGGGGAATGAAGGAAGGAAGGAAGGCCGACGCAACTTAGTTTGAGTCGAAATGCTGGATTTTAAAACCTTTAACAACTTAGATTTTTATTTACCATGCATCTCTGTTATATACTAATTATAATTATTATATTTTATTATTCTCTCAGCGGGTAACAACAGGCATGTACTTGCAAGAAAGTTACATTAATGACAGATGATAACAATTTTAACTTTACAAATTAAATTATATTAAATTATTGGCTTCTTAGAGCACCTCTATTAGGGTTCTAGGAAAGGGGGGAGATTCATTCCTGCTGGGCAGCGAGTTTGAGGAGGGAGGGCAGCTTTGCCTCCCAGTTAATTTCCTGGCTTCAACCGTCAGCCTGGACAGACAGCTCTGTCATGCAGCCTCCCCCAGCGGTAAGTAAATGCAAATATAAGTGAATTAATTAAAAGGTCGCTTTGATTGGAGGTCTCTATGGCATTGAAAAGAACCTCTTGTGGCACAGAGTGGTAAGGCAGCAGACACGCAGTCTGAAAGCTCTGCCCATGAGGCTGGGAGTTCAATCCCAGCAGCCGGCTCAAGGTTGACTCAGCCTTCCATCCTTCCGAGGTCAGTAAAATGAGTACCCAGCTTGCTGGGGGGTAAACAGTAATGACTGGGGAAGGCACTGGCAAAACACCCCGTATTGAGTCTGCCATGAAAACGCTGGAGGGCATCACCCCAAGGGTCAGACATGACCCGGTGCTTGCACAGGGGATACCTTTACCATATGGCATTGAGATCCCCCCCAAACCTAGCCTCCTTGAACTTGTCTCCCCAAATCCCCAGGCACAGCCCTTCCCAAAGGTGCTTAACATGTATCCATGTGCAGGGCTACCAGCTCTGGGTTCGGAAGATGGGGGGCTGGAGCCTGAGAAGGGCAAGATTTAGGGGAAGGGAAGGCATAATGGCAGAGTCTCCAGTCCAAAGTGGCCATTTAATTAATTAATTAATTGTATTTATATACTGCCCTCCCCTGAGGCTCAGGGCGGTTCACATGTAACATAGAACGGTAGTCCCCAACCACCGGGCCACAGCTCCCTGCCTCCGCAGGGCCACGCATGCACTTTTGTGCCATGTGCGGCCGCAAACGCACATGCATGGCACTTCCACGCATGTGTGCAAGTGCCGCACATGCACAGCATGCGCGGCCGGGCGATCGCCCTCCCTGCTGCCACTGGTCCGCAGCCTGAAGAAGGTTGCGGACCACTGACATAGAGGAACAAGATCAATACAGAGAAAGTCGGTAACCATAAATAACAATAAAAAAGGTAAAGGTATCCCCTGTGCAAGCACTGGGTCATGTCTGACCCTTGGGGTGACGCCCTCTAGCGTTTTCATGGCAGACTCAATACGGGGTGATTTGCCAGTGCCTTCCCCAGTCATTACCGTTTACCCCCCAGCAAGCTGGGTACTCATTTTACCGACCTTGGAAGGATGGAAGGCTGAGTCAACCTTGAGCCGGCTACTGAGATCGAACTCCCAATCTCATGGGCAAAGCTTTCAGTCTGCTGCCTTACCACTCTGCGCCACAAGAGGCTCTTATAAATAACAATAGAACAGTAATAAACAGTGAGAACAGTACATTCATAACTGCAGCACACTGACGGACCCATAACTGGTCACTTCAGGATGTTTGAAATTCATGGGAGGGAGGGTCAGGGGCCCTGGAAGAGAGAAACATAGTGCTTGATGATGTAACAAAGTTTGAGTCCCAGGGGCACCTTTAAGACCAGCAAAGATTTATTCAAGGAATGAGCTTTCGTGTGCAGGCACACTTCCTTAGACAATAAGAGTGCAGATACAAGGAGAAAGTAAATTAGTAGCAAATTAGTAAACAGCAGCCTATCCAAAATATGCAGTATGATAATACCTTGCTAGAAAAGCTAATCAGTCCTTTGGGTTCAGTCGTTGTTCACAAAAACATTGGAGCAATAGAAATGCAAAGTTAGTGATTAATGGCAGACTCTTTCCCAGTTGTGAAAAGAAGTAATTAAAAGAGACTTGTTGCTAGCCACATCCGTCTCCACCCAAGCATGGAAGCATCCCAACAAGTGACAAGCCATGCTGAGTTTGTTATCCTGTCCTGAGACCGGAGGGTAGATTCTAAATTACATTGCCTACTTACATCACATTACAGTGACATTGTCCCAGATAAAATAAAAAGAAGAGGGAATTGTATATAGGAATGTGGATATAGGAGGTTAGCATACATAGTGATATAAGAAACCAATCTCCCTGTTGAGTCCTTGGGTTTCCAATGTTTTGAGTGTTGTAATAACTTGCATTTCTGCAGTCTCCCTCTCTAGTACGTCCTTGAAGTTTCTTTGCAATAAAACAGCTACTTTGAGGTCCCTTATTGAATGTTCTGGAAGGTTGAAGTGTTTCCCTACAGGTTTTTCAATCCTGTGATTTTTTAATGTCAGACTCGTGTCCATTAGTTTTTTGGCAGAGGGTTTGACCTGCTTGCCCTATGTAGAAAACAGAGAGGCATTGTTGGCATTTAAAGGCATATACAGTGTTGGAAGATGAGCAAGTGAAGAAGCCTTTGATGGGTGTGGGTGATGTTGTTAGAAGAAGAGGAAGAGTTGGTTCTTATATGCCGCTTTTCCCTACCCGAAGAAGGCTCAAAGCGGCTTACAGTCGCCTTCCCATTCCTCTCCCCACAACAGACACCCTGTGGGGTGGGTGAGGCTGAGAGAGCGCTGATATCACTGCTCGGTCAGAACAGTGCCGTGGCAAGCCCAACGTCACCCAGCTGGCTGCATGTGGGGGAGCGCAGAATCGAACCCGGCATGCCAGATTAGAAGTCCGCACTCCTAACCACTACACCAAATTGGCTCTCCAGTGATTGTGGCATTGGAGTGTATGCGGCAGAAAGGTGGCATCTGGATTTGTGGCAAGCTCTAGTACCAGTGTCCATGTTCAAATTAGATGCTGCATAGTTGTGGGTGAGGAGCTGTTTGAGATTGGGGGGTTGTCTGTGCAGAAGAAAAGGTTTTTCCCCTTGTACTTGGGAAAGAGAATTGTCATTTCTCTGGGTATCCTTCTGGCTTTGTTAATCTGTTTCTTTACTTCTTTGGTGCTTGATATCCCTCCAAAGCTCCTCTACTCCAGCCCACTGCACAATGCGGGAAATTCACAAATCTCCCCCCCCCCCCGCATGCTCAGTGACCGCTGCTCAGTGCCCTCAAGAGAAATGCCCAAAAAACAAAACCCCTCCAGGATTTGTGGGCCAAATATGACATGGAGGACAATCCCTTCCTGATCCTAAAGTGGTCATCATCATTTTCCTGGGCATCTAAGATAGGGCCACGGGAGTCGAGCGCTGGCTCCTTCCTTTCCCCCCTCCCTCTCACCATAAGCATAGACTCCCAGTGAGTCATTCGACAAAGACCGCATCTCTCAAAGGCCGCATTGTGGATAGATCAAGAGCGGGGAGGGGTTTGGTCACAGCTGGGCAAACCTACTCCAACCCATTGCAGTGGCCGGCACAGTGTAGGGTTGTGTGCTGGGCAACAAGCCCCTTGAATTACCTGCCTAGTACAGAAACATGGAAGGGCCACCCCCCGTTCAGTGCAGGGTCAGCTTAAAGCATCTGCGGGAAGTGCTTGTCCACCCACTGTTTTAGAACAGCCAAGGCCGGGGAGCTGACCATGTCCCAAAGCGGCCAATCCCACTGCTGAAGTACTCCGTAAAAATAATTTCCGGCTGGTATTTTTCCACCTATAATTTAAATCAGTGACAGTGGGTTCTGTCCTCTGCTGCCAAAAGGAACAGCTCCCTGCCTCCTTTAAGGCAGGGGTAGTCAACCTGTGGTCCTCCAGATGTCCATGGACTACAATTCCCTTACAGCATTTGCTGGCAAGGGGCTCATGGGAATTGTAGTCCATGGACATCTGGAAAACCACAGGTTGACTACCCCTGCTCTAAGGGATGGCCTTCCAAATACCTAAAGCAGGGATTCCTAGCCAGCGGTCCATGGGAGACCCGGAGGGGGTCTGCGGCCTTTCCCCTCCTGCCTTAATGGACTCAGCCGCAAACTAGGGAACTGGCCTCTCCCGCTGTTTCCCTTCCTGAGCGTGAGTTCTCTCATGGTTTCGGCACCTGGGGAATGGGGCAAAGCCTTCATCTGCCTGCCTGTTAGCACAGGTCGTGATGTCACTTCCAGGGGTGTGGCAGGAAGGCGTGGCCAGCTGACATCATTTCTGGGGGTGAGAATCTTCTGTTGCTCAGAAAAGCAAATGGTCAACTAGATGCAATTTTTTCATTTATTCAGAGCAAATTAGCACACTCAACAGTACTATGGGCATTTCCGCATCGCAGGTATGTAGCCGCACAGCCCCCAAAGGCAGGCAGAATATTTTGGCCCCTCCAGATGACATCGCCTACCTCCAGCGACTGGCTCGCGATTTCCACCATTTAACCCCGAAAATCGATTCACCATCCTGAAATGCGCGATCCCCCGATGAACAGCACGCCTGCAAACAGCAGAAAGAAGGTATGGAGGGGAAACGCACTGTACCCTTTGTCCCACCCTCGCTCCCGCTGTCCTCCCTCCATTCCATGCCCAGCCAAGGTGGCAGATCTTCCACCTGCCTTGTCAAACAGCATAATTCTCTTTTTAGGTGTTCTTACCAAAGTGCATTCTTCCTTCCTCTTTGGTCCGCAGAACCCCGTCCCTTCTGCTCCCCTCCCCCCCACCACCGGTGCTCCAACAGGCCAGGCCAGGCCAGGCCACAGTCACCCCAGACTGCTTCTCTCCCTCTCCGAGTACCTCATATGCTGGGCGCTGCCTGAATGCTGCCTGTGTATCCTCCACATCGCCAACGTAGCGCCTGGTGTACAACGTCCCCCATACGCTGCCGCAGAAGGTTGTGACGCAAACCCGTGCAAAGGAACTGAACCTTGGTGGCCTTGTTCCAGTTGCAGACCTTGGATGCCAAATGATGGGACTCTGTTGTGCACTGGGAGACCACCTTGGCCCCTCGCCGCAGGCTACACAGTTGCCCCCGGGTGGTATTTGCCTGGAAAGGGTCCTCAGAGTGCTCTGGCAGAGCCCGCATGAACTGATCGAAGTTAGGCATCTAGGTCATAAAGGCCCATGTACCAGCCAGCAACCTCCTTATATAGAAAGGAACCAACTTAGCGCACCCAGGCCATCCCATCGTGGAAGAAGTACCCACGTTAATCCATGTATGCTTCCACCTGCACCAATGGAACAATGGCAGCTTCTCGGAAGCCCCAATGAAAAAGGTGTGAACCTTCCATGCTTCACTGGAACCCTGGGACTGGGGTTCTGTGCCACCACTCCTGCTACATTCCCACAAGATGGAGGTGCCACGGTAGGAGGGGTTGCTGTGGCCACCGAGGAGATCTCTGTCATCTCAGCATCAGCTGCCGGTGTCCCTGCCGCTCTGCCATCGCCCTCCTGGCTCATAACCCGGTTAGTATCATAGAATCATAGAATCATAGAGTTGGAAGGGGCCATTAAGGCCATCTAGTCCAACCCCCTGCTCTACACAGGATCAGCCCTAAGCATCCTAAAGCATCCAAGAAAAGTGTGTATCCAACCTTTGCTTGAAGACTGCCAGTGAGGGGGAGCTCACCACCACCTTAGGCAGCCTATTCCACTGCTGAACTACTCTGACTGTGAGTAGTTCAGATATCATTGAACTCTATATCTAGCCTATATCGTTGCACTTGTAGTTTAAACCCATTACTGCGTGTCCTCTCCTCTGCAGCCAGCAGAAACAGCATCCTGCCCTCCTCCAAGTGACAACCTTTCAAATACTTAAAGAGGGTTATCATGTCCCCTCTCAGCCTCCTTTTCTCCAGGTTGAACATTCCCAAGTCCCTCAACCTGTCTTCATAGGGCTTGGTCCCTTGGCCCCAGATCATCTTCGTCGCTCTCCTCTGTACCCTTTCAATTTTATCTACGTCCTTCTTGAAGTGAGGCCTCCAGAACTGCACACAGTACTCCAGGTGTGGTCTGATCAGTGCCGTATACAATGGGACTATGACATCTTGTGATTTTGATGTGATGCCCCTGTTGATACAGCCCAAAATGGCATTTGCCTTTTTTACTGCTGCATCACACTGCCTGCTCATGTTTAGTTTACAATCCACAAGTACCCCAAGGTCTCGTTCACACACAGTGTTATCTAGAAGCGTATCCCCCATCCAGTAGGCATGCTTTTCATTTTTCTGACCCAGATGCAGAACTTTACACTTATCTTTATTAAATTGCATCTTGTTCTCATTTGCCCATTTTTCCATTGTGTTCAGATCTCATTGAACTCTGTCTCAATCTTCCAGAGTATTTGCCAGTCCTCCCAATTTGGTGTCATCTGCAAACCTGATGAGTAGTCCCTCCACCTCTAGAGTAGTCCCTCCACCATCTAGATCATTAATAAATATGTTTAAAAGTACTGGACCAAGCACCGAGCCCTGAGGTACCCCGCTACTCACCTCTCTCCAGTCTGATGAAACACCATTGACAACAACTCTTTGAGTGCAGTTCTCTAACCAATTCCCTATCCACTTAACTATCTGAAAATCCAGATTGCAGTCCTTCAATTTATCCATCAGAACATCGTGGGGAACCTTATCAAAAGCTTTACTAAAATACAAGTAAACGACATCAACCGAATTTCCATCATGCAGCAAACCTGTTACTTGGTCAAAAAAGGAAACCAGGTTGGTCTGACAGGACCTGTTGGAGACAACTCCATGCTGACTTCCTTGGATCACCAAATTGTCCTCCAGATGTTTGCAGATCGCTCCCTTTAATATCTGCTCCATTATCTTCCCCACAACAGAGGTCAGACTCACTGGTCTGTAGTTTCCTGGGTCATCCTTCCTCCCTTTTTTGAAGATTGGACTAACGTTTGCTCTCTTCCAGTCCTCCGGGGCATCTCCAGTCCTTAAAGAGGTTCTGAAGATGATGGACAAGGGTTGTGCAAGTTCTCCGGAAAGTTCTTTGAGCACTCTCGGGTGCATTTCATCCGGACCAGGGGATTTGAACTCATCCAGTGCAGCTAAATGCCTCTCGACAACCTCTCAGTCCATGTCAACCTGCCTCGCTCTCCTCCCCTCAGACTTTGGAGCCCAAGTCACCATCCATAAACATGTTGGTCGAACAGGGGACAAAAATCTAAAATAGTGAGTTTCAGCAATCTTTGAGGATCTTCCGTTGCTCAGAAAAGCAAACCTTCAACTTGGTGCAAAAGATTTCTTTTATTCAGAGCGAGCAAGCACACTCAACAATACTTTATCAAAACTGAGGCAAAGAAACAGAGTATATAACCCCTCACTAGGGTTGGGCGCTTCAGCGGCCAAAGCAGCCGTTCACTTCTGACACAGCCAGCGCTGCGCTGCGGCACTGGCTACATCAGGAGCGAACGGCTGCTTCGAGCGCCAAAGCACCCAACCCTCCCCTCACCCCACCTGCCCCCCCGTGAGAACCCATGCAATGTGGGAAGACGTCAGACAGTCACAGCAACCAGATAGGGCAAAGTTGCAGTCTGGAGGGGAAGGGAGCTGGCAGGAAGAGCTGGCCAAAGCACTGAGGCAATAAAACACAGGCAACAGGCTAATTAAACTAACAGACACCAAACTATTATTAATCATGGCGGGAGAAGAGCGGGCTGAAAAATTATTTCAGGGGCTCTTCCACAGTCAAAAGGTTCAAAAGGCTGACTTAAAGAGAGCAGCCATGCCCATCACGATCAATAGTGTCAGCTCTGACCGGCAGCTGCTCTCCAGGGTCGGAGCATTGGGGGATCAGACCTGCAACCTTCTACTTGCAAAGCAAGAGCTCTTCCAGAAAGCCAGGGCCATGCTTGATGCTAACCTACACAGGTGGATTCAGGTGGGTCACTGTGTTGGTCTGAAGCCGCAGAATAAAGTCTGAGCCCAGGAGCACCTTGAAGAGCAACGAAGTTTAATTCTGGGCACTTTATTTCATGGGCATGAACACTTTTCTGGATATCTAAAAAGGTACTTGAAGAAATCAGCAAGCAACCTGAAAGCTTATCCACAGAATTAACTTTGTTGGTCTTCAAGGCGCTCCTGGACTCTACACAGGAGTTAGACTTGAAGAGCTGCTGTACAGTCCTAGACAGATCCAGTAAAGTCCTCTGAGTTCAGTGCAATTTACTCCTGAGTAAATATGTGAACGAACACACCTTGTAATCTTAATTTTGTTTTGTTTTTATATATATATTGCATTGTATTATGAGGCAGCCAAAATGCAAAGTCCATCAAACCTGAAGCTGGGGTGACCAGGCTCCTGATAAAAGCTCATGGCTTGGCTGCCAGAATCAAATCCTGCGTGTGCCTACAAACTTCTGAAATATCTTCTGTGGGGAACCTCCAGGGCCACACTTTCTCAGCCTGACCTGCCTTGCAGGGTTGTTGAGAGCCAGTTTGGTGTAGTGGTTAGGAGTGCGGACTTCTAATCTGGCATGCCAGGTTCGATTCTGCGGTCCCCCACATGCAACCAGCTGGGTGACCTTGGGCTAGCCACGGCACTGATAAAACTGTTCTGACCGAGCAGTGATATCAGGGCTCTCTCAGCCTCACCCACCTCACAGGGCGTCTGTTGTGGGGAGAGGAATGGGAAGGCAACTATAAGCCGCTTTGAGCCTCCTTCGGGTAGGGAAAAGCGGCATATAAGAACCAACTCTTCTTCTTCTTGTGAGGGTAAAATGAGGAAGAAAGAAGTGTGATCTCGGAAGGAAGTGAGACACGGACACCCACGCATGCACACAAAATCAGACTGTCCTGAGCATGGTTTTCTTTGTGTTGTTCAAGGGAATTTGTTTGAGGAAGCCTCACAGTGATACTTCCTTATGTACTGTAGAAGAAGAGTCTTTTGGGAAATTCTTCTTGGGGTCTGTGGCTGTGCCTTCCTTACCTCCCTGGAGGGATTTGGTAGGGGGGGCAGAGAACACATGGAATGACCGACCGACAGGGTGCCCCTCCCCCCTACCATTTCCTAGGTGTTTCTCACAACCACGTACCAACACTGCAAGCACCGCCCACTGCGTGTTGACCATAAGTGAGGTTTCCATGGGGGATTCCCAGGGACCATAGCTCTCCAAGGGCTGGGAACTCCCTTCCTGAAGCCTTGGCTGCTTTCAGAAACTCCCTGATGCTTGCGTGCAAAGTATACACAAGTCACAACTCCTAGTGGAGTTTCGAGCAAAGATGTACCAATCCCAGGCTTCCTGGTTGGTCTCCCATCCAAGCCTAACCAGGGCCAGCCCTGCTTAGCTTCTGAGAGCTGACACAATTGGGCCAGAACAGGCCATCTGGGTCGGAGCAAAGACAAAGAAAGGAGGTTGGCTATTGCTTGTACTTGTTTGGTTGTCTCCCATCCGAGGCCTAACCAGAGACGAAGAGCTGGAGGTTTTTATCCGATGCTTTTCACTACGTGATGGAGCCCAAAGCTGCTTGTAAAGACCTTTCCCTTCCTCTCCCCACAACGGACACCCTGTGAGGGAGGCGGGGCGGAGGGTTGGCCCTGCTTGGCTTCTGCGGCCGTTCTTGGTCACCAAAGGCAGAGCCCTGATCCTTATGGCAGGGTCTTATGCTGCACCTATCCTGGTGGCAAGAAGGCGCTCCTCTAGCTCTGACAGGGCATTTCTCAGGCTGGGTATTCATGCTCGGCAGGTAGCGATGGTACAGTCCCAAGATCACCGAGGCGACCAAACAAGGCCGAACCGTGCAACCCTACCCGATGTGGTGAGAGAGCAGGCTGTACCACCTTCTAACTGCCAGTGGGAAAGATACCAATTTGGTGTATTGCTCTGTAAAAAGCCTGTAATTTTTTAAAAAACACTGCAGAGATAGCTACTGTTACTTCTTTGATTAGAGAAAAGACAGTGACTTCATTCATGGAGAACTTGAAACCCTTATTGACTTCTTGCATTAAAAGGCGGAAGGATCACTTGTTGATTTTCAGTTTTGGGGATTAAGGGAAAAACAAAACTTTCTTCTTAGATGGGCTTGGATGATAATGGAGACATTTTGAAAGATAAAAAAAGAAAGATGTTCTGTTCTAATGGTGCGATTATTTTAGAACTAGGTTTAAGGCCCACTGTACCCAAATACAGCGGGTGCTAGCAGGCAGGCAGCTGGGTGCGGGAGAGCCCCCCTGGCCCCCCTCCCCCCCCCGAGGCCCCCGCTTCGTCCCAGGAAGTCTTCCCCCCCTACACCCCACGGCCCCAGCTTCGTCCTGGGGAAAGGAGCAGGCGATGCGGCAGGCCTGCTCCTTTCCCCGGGATGAAGCCTTTCCCCACCCCCTCCCCCACAGGCCCCGAAGCCTGTGTCCCGGCTTCGGCAGTGGGAAAGGAGCAGGGCCGCCGCGTCTTCGAGGCGGCGGCCCTGCTCCTTTCCCAGCGGAGAAGGCTCTTCCCCCGGTCCCCTCACCTCCCAGATTGACACTCAGAGGGGTCAATCAGGAGCCGCTTTGCGGCTCCTGATTGGCCTCTTCGATTTTTTAACCTGGACTCGCCCTGCCCCTTTCTCCTCCCACATTGCCTTTACTGCTTTATTACTACCGCTCCCACAGAGCGGTTTACAGATAAGTAATAATCTGATTATAAATTTGGATCACCTGGTAACCACATGTTTTTGTCATTGAGAAACTCAAAAGTTTTTTTTTCTATGAAAATTTCCAATAAAAGTATAGTTTTTAAAATCCTACAAATGTTTATTGACTTCCATTCAATATCTTTGTTTGTAGTCTGCCTTTCTGACAGAAGCTCAAGATGGATGATGTCAGGCTAATCATAAATCTAACAATCAATGTAATAGGACCAAGATTGTAGTAATCCAGAACCAGGAGTAAATATGAGACAATGCAGAAAATTGTATTTAAAGAAAAAGAGTTGGTTCTTATCTGCCGCTTTTCTCTACCCAAAGGAGTCTCAAAGTGGCTTCCCTTCCTCTACCCACAACTGACATCCTTTGAGGGAGGTGAGGCTGAGACAGCCCTGATATTAAGAAGAGTGGTTTCTTAGATGCCACTTTTCACTACCCAAAGGAGTCTCAAATCGGCTTACAGTTGCCTTCCCATTCCTCTCCCCACAACAGAACCTGTGAGGTGGGCAGTTCTATCAGGGCTGTGGTGAGTTCACCCCTCTGGTTGCATGTGGGGAAGAAGCAGCTCGCCAGATTAGAAGTCCTCACTCCTAACCGCTACACCAAGTTGGCTCTCTAAAAATGAGCAAGAGCAGAGAAAAGACAATATCTACATTTCTTAGTAACCAGAAACGCCTTACAGGGTTTTAGCAGGAAAAGGGGGGGGGGGCATGAATTGATGATTTGTGATTTTGGTGATTCATATCATCTGGAGCGGCGTTGCAATTCCAGGTTTTCTCCAGGTGGGGCCTGGATTTTGGCAACCAACTTGGTTCCCTTTCTCAGTACTTGGTCAACTAGACACATGCAATTCTCTTACTGAACATGTGAGCACAGGGCGCCCCCTGATGGCAGTTTCTTGTAACAAATATATGTGATCACAGCCAGCTTTCTCAACCAGGTTTTTCTTGACAGCCTTGGAAGGGTTTCCTGAATGAGTGGGCGTTCATTAATTTTTAATATATATATATTTTAAAATTGGGTGATTTAACTATATATGGTCATTTCAAACCCCTCCCCCCACAGCTCTGCTTCCCAACTGTATTCTGCATGATGGTGCCACTTCTGGGGCTTCTCCAAGCCTGAAGAGTGTTTTAGGGGGTTCTCAAGTGTAAAAAAGTGGAGAAAGGCTGGGTTAGGGGTTTGGCTCCCATTGCATCTTTAAGAAGATGATGCAGGGGGAGCCCAAAATTGTATCCAAGCCAACCCAGAATATACTTTGTCTATCGCAGGGGTAGTCAAACTGTGGCCCTCCAGATGTCCATGGACTACAATTCCCAGGAGCCCCTGCCAGCATTCGCTCCTGGGAATTGTAGTCCATGGACATCTGGAGGGCCACAGTTTGACTACCCCTGGTCTATCGCAACCACCCTTTAGAAAAATGGATACACGTTGATTTCAGATGGCTTAAAGGAATATTTTCTTTTGTCCTCCCATTTGTTCACAGGCCATCAGCACCTCTGCCTTATGGCCCTGTGAGGTAGGCCAAAGTTCTCTCATAGATAGAGATGCCAGTCCTGAAACAGGACCTGGGGATCCACCGGAATTACAGCTCCAGGCAAAAGAGATCATTTCCTCTGGAGAAAATGGCCACTTTGAAGGATGGACTCCATCACATTGTACTCCATTGTACTCCCTGCCCCAAATCCCAGCCACTCCCGACTCCACTCCCACAGATTCCAGGTGTTTCTCAACTGAGAACTGACAACCCAATGAGATGTGATCTTTTCATCTCATTCCTACTCCAAGGAGCTCAAAACAGCATTCCTCGTCCAAGGTCACCCGAATCTAAGCCTTGGTTTCTCCATTCTTTCCTATGCTACCCCAACTCTGGTGGGCTCAGAGACTGTCCCTTTGAACAAACCCACTACAGATGTGAACTCCCTTAGCATAACTAGTGAATGGCCTTTGTGTTTCTCCTGATTAGATCTGAATGTCTACAGAATTACATTTCAAGCTGCTTCCTGCATTCCTTCACCTCTGCTCCCTCCTTCTCTCTCACCGAGAAGGTCCATCCCCCTTTGAGGAAAAAGAAAACCAAAAGTCCAAAGGCCACATTAAATGACAAACAAATGACACATTGAATTAAGAAGAAGAGTTGGTTCTTATATGATGCTTTTCTCTACCCGAAGGAGTCTCAAAATGGCTTACAATCCCCTTCTTTCCTCTCCCCACCACAGACAACCTGTGAGGGAGGAGAGGCTGAGAGAGCCCTGAGATTACTGAAGAAGAGTTGGCACTTATATGCTGCTTTTTCTACCTGAAGGAGTCTTCTACCTGAAGGCGGCTTCCAATTGCCTTCCCTTTCCTCTCCCCACAACAGACACCCTGTGAGGTGGGTGAGGCTGAGAGAGCCCTGATATTACTGCTCAACCAGAACAGCTTTATCAGGGCTGTGGCGAGCCCAAGGTCACCCAGCTGGCTGCATGTGGAGGAGGAGCGGGGAATCCAACCCGGCTTGCCAGATTAGAAGTCCGCATTCCTAACCACTACATGAAGCTGGCCTTCCAACTTTAAAGAAATTCAAAGTTGAGGGCTCGGTATCGCAATATATAACAAATGTGTTCTGAAATACAGGAAAACACATGTATATATATATTACAAATAAATAAAAAACACAGGCCCCAAAATAGCCTCAAATCTGAATAAAATCACAAGAAAATGACAAGTGGAGTTCCCCAGGGATCTGTCCTGGGGCCTGTGTTGTTCAACATATTTATAAATGATTTGGATAATTTAGAGGGGATACATTAAATTTGCAGATAATACTAAACTGGGAGGGGTAGCAAACACAACAGAAGACCGAATCAGAATACAGGATGATCTTGATAGGCTCCAGAAGTGGGCTAAACCGAATAAAAAGAAGTTCAATACGGACCCATGCAAAGTTCTGCATTTAGGTAGGAAAAGCCATATATACACCAATATAGGATGGGGGAGACTTGTCTTGGCAGTAGCATGTGCAAAAAGGATCTAGGAGTCTTAGTAGACCAGACACTGAACATGAATCAACAGTGTGACTCGGGGACTAAAAAGGCAAATGGGATTTTGGGCTGTTTCAAGCCGAGTATTGTGTTCAGATCATGAGAGGTGATGGTACCGCTTTACTCTGCTCTGGTTCGGCCTCACTTGGAGTGCTGTGTTCAGTTTTGGGCACCCCAGTTGAAGAGGGATGTAGACAAACTGGAACGTGTCCAGAGGAGGGCAACAAAGAGGGGTTTGGAGACCAAGACATATGAAGAAAGGCTGGGGGAGCTTGGTCTGTTTAGCCTGGAGAGGAGACGACTGAGGGGGGATCTGATAACCAAGTATTTAAAAGGCTGCCATATAGAGGATGGAGCAGACTTGTTCTCTCTTGCCCCAGAGGAATGGACCAATGGTATGAAATTAATTCAAAAGAAATTCTATCTAAACATCAGGAAGAAGTTCTGGACAGTTAGAGGAGTTCCTCAGTGGAACAGGCTTCCTCGGGAGGTGGTGGGTTCTCCATCTTTGGACATTTTTAAACAGAGGCTAGATAGCCATTTGATGGAGAGGATGATTCTGTGAAGGCTTAAGGGCGTGGCAGGTTACAGTAAATGAGAGATTGGGATGTGAGCATAGTGCAGGGGGTTGGACTAGATGACCCAGGAGGTCCATTCCAACCCTGTTATTCTATTATTCTATCTATGATTCTAAGCAGGAAAAACAAGCTTAGTTTATATGGTTGCCATTTGTTTGCATTTAATTCTGGGAGAAACAACAGTGAAGAAAATAAATATGTCACAATTGGAGATTGAGGGGCAGATGCATCCCTAATTGTGGAAGGCAGGGAGTTGTGAACGGAGACCCTGCCAGGATGCTCTGTTTGTCTCCTCTCAAGCATGACCTGACAGGATCTTCTTCTCTGAAGGGGGACAATTGGCTGTGTCTCCAGACCAGAGAAATTCATTCCCATCTGCCATTCCAAATTACATTACATTCTACTTTTCATTACCGTACATTGCAAATTACTGTTCTTATCCATTATTCCAGACAAGAAAGTTACAAACAAGCCTTCGACAAAAAATAACATTTAAAAATAATAATAAAGAGGATGTTATGCAGGCAATCCAAGTTATGCTAAACCAGGCCACGATGCAAATGAAGGGTTGTAAACTAACCAATCAGAGACTCTTGCTGTACGAACTTATGGACCAATGAACTGTGCGTGTTAATGACCAATCAGGTTCTCTGGCAGGCTAGCCAAACTGTATATAAGTTGGTGTTGTTCCTGTGTGCCCTGTACAGTGTTCGGTTGCTGTATGGATTCAATAAAGAGCTGTTGTTTTCGAAAAACTTTTAGTCTGTATCTACCAAACCTACAGACTTACCAGAGGATGTCTGGCCCTTCTGGGGAAACATTGAAAATACAAGTGTAATGGCTGAATGAGATTCGCATATGTAGTGTGATAAGAAACCAATATCCCTGTTCTGGGGATTCCATCATTTTGAGTGTTGTAATAACTTGCAGCTCAGCAATTTCCCTTTCTATGTGTTTCTAAAGTTTCTTTATAGTAAGACAGAGACTTTGATTCATTTAATGTCCAGTATTCTCCTACAGGTTTCTCAGTTTTGAGATTCTTAATGTAGAATTTGTGTTTTTTCATCTTTTGATGTAGGGTTTGAGCTGTTTGTCCTATGTACAGAACCAAAGGGTATTGTTATCATTTAATGGCAGATACAATGACAGGAGATGAGCAAGTGAATGAGACTGTGATGCTGTTGTTCAGAGGTGGCCAAACTGTGGCTCTCCAGATGTCCATGGACTACAGTTCCTTGCCAGAACATTATTTTTTAAACAAATCATCAGTCAGTCCTTTATTAGCTGGAGTGGATGGCTGTAATTACCAAGATTCAGCACGGGTTTCTGAAGATCAAGTCATGTCAGACTAAACGTATCTCTTTTTTTGAGAAAGTTACTACCTTGCTGGATAAGGGGATAGTTGTGGACATATTTTACCTTGATTTCAGTAAAGCTTTTGATAAGGTTCCAGGTGATATTCTTATTGACAAGTTGGTAAAATGCAGTATGGATCCTATTACTGTTAGGTGGATTGAGGACTGCTTGACAGATGGCTCCCAAAAGGTGCTTGTAAATGGTTTGTCATCCTCTTGGAGAGGAGTGACGCCTGGAGTGCCTCAGGGGGGATCTGTCCCGGGGTCTGTGTTGTTCAACATACTCATACATGATTTGGATGAAGGAATAGAAGGGGCACTTGTTAAATTTGCAGATGACACTAAACTGGGAGGGATAGCAAGCACACCAGAAGACAGAATCAGATGACCTTTTACAGGCTAGGAAACTGGGCTAAAATGAATAAAATGAATTTCAATAGTGAGAAATGTAAAGTTCTTCATTTAGGTAGGAAAAATCAAATGCATCACTATAGGATGGGTGAGACATGTCTTGGATTTGATGGCATTGGGTTCCATTGGAGTCCCTCCCCACAGGTATTTACCAACCGGGGACTGGCAAACCTATTGGGAAGGTGGGTTTGAAGAATACCTCACTGAGCAATCCCGATTCCCACCAGTTGGTGTCGCTCTTTCCCTGGAAAAGGTGAAGGACCACCACAGGCCTTTTTAACTGAGAAAAGAACAAAAATCCGTATAAGATCCTTTCCTTGGATTGACCACATCAACAAAAGGCACAGTGGAAACCTTGTAAGATCTATCAAGATAGATCTTACAAGGTTTCCAAAATCTGAACAGGGGAAAGCAGATGTCTCATACGGATATATGAAACTGGCTTCTACTGAATGGTCCAACTCCTTGGTCCATCAAAATCAGGATTGTCTACTCAGACTGGTAGCAGCCCTCCGGGATCCTGGTCCCTTCGACTGTCAGGGAATCAACCTGGTACTTATAAAGGTCTCATACTGCCAACTTCCTTAGATTCTAACAGGCGGTCAGCTCGTCTTTGTTTGTTGCAGGCAGCCAACGGCAGTGCCAGAACTTAGGGGGAGAGGAGAGAGGGGAATGAGGACTCTGGTCCTGCAGCAAGAGGAGCAGCCTATCTGCCATGATAACTAAATGGAACTGCCCTGTTCAGGAGGAGTATAGCTTTGAATAGAATCACAGAACCATAGAGTGGGAAGAGGCCATACAAGCCATCTCGTCCAACCCCCTCTGAATGCAGGATCAGCAATGGGAAGTCTCTGTCCAGCCACTGCTTAAAGACTGCCAGTGAGGGGGAGTCCTTAGGCATCTGATTCCACTGTTGAACTATTTTTCCTGATATCTAGCCAGTACCATTCTACAAGTAGTGTCAACCCATTACTGTGGGTCCTCTCCTCAGCTGCCGATAAGAACTGCTCCCTCCCTTCCTCCATGTGACAACCTTTCAAAGACAGCTATCCTGTCCCCTCTCCACCTCCTCTTCTCCAGGCTGAACTTTCCCCAGTCCCTCAGCCTTTCCTCTCAGGGCTTGGTCCCCAGGCTCTAGTAGGGCCTCATCGCTCGGCACTCTCCTCTGAACCCTCTCAATTTTGTCCATGTCCTTTTTGAAGTGAGGCCTCCAGAACTGCATGCAAGACTCCAGGTAGGGTCTGACCAATTAGGTATATAGCAGCACTATGACATCTTGTGATTTTGCTGTGATGCCTCTGTTGATACAGCCCAAGACTGCATTGGCCTTCTTTACTGCTGTCTGCTCATGCATAGCTTACAGTCCACAAGGACCCCAAGATCACGTTCACACAGTCTGCTACCCAGAAGTGTATCTCTCATCCACTCTTCATGCTTCTCATTTTTTGTCACCCAGATGTAGATCTCTGCACTTCTCTATATTGAGTTGCATCTTGTTCTCATTCACCCACTTTTCCAGCATGTTCAGATATCATTGAACTCTACATCTTCTGAGGTGTTTTCTACTCCTCCCAATATGGTGTCGTCTTCAAATGTAATGAGGAGTCTCTCCATCACCTCATCCAGATCATTGATAAAAATGTTGAAAAGTACCAAACCCAGTAGAGAGCCCTGTGGCACCCCTCTGCTCCCCTCCCTCCAATCTGATGAGATACTCTTGACGACCCTTTGGGTGCAGTTTTCTAACCAGCTCCCTCTCCACTGAACCATCTGAAAATCAAGTCGGCAGTCCATAAGTTTACCCATCAGATCACCATTGGAAACCTGGTCAGAAGCCAGTTGTTGTTGGCAGAGGGGGACAACTTGGGGGGGGGGGGGGAATTGCCTTCTTGCTGGTTTTCCAAGAGCCCCAAAAGAGAATCCCACACAAAATGGACATTTGGTAAACCGCATATTCCAACTAAGTTCATAACAGATGTCCCCACCCACTTCTCATAGAATTATATAATCATAGAGTTGGAAGGAACCTCCAGGATCATCTAGTCCAACTCCCTGCACAATGCAGCAACTCACAACTAACTGTCCACCCACAGTGACCCCAATTTTACGCCTTGTGATCCCCCCAACAAAATTATCCAGAATCCAGCCTGGCCTGGAGGGAATTAGCCTACCATCCCACAGTGGTGATCAGCAATTCCCTGGGTAGGCAAGGCAGGGCCACAAGAGACAAACACCGGCACATCCCTTCCTGCCCACCCGCTCACAATCTGCCTAAGTTCATAAAATCAGCATTTCTGTCAGTTGACTATATAGCCTCTGCTTAAAAACTTCTAAAGGAGAACCCACAAGGAAGCTTGTTCCACTGAGGAACCACTCCATAAGGATCTTCTTCCGGATGTTTAGCTGAAAATTCTTTTGCATTAATTTCATCCCATTTGTTCTGGTCCGACCCCCTGAGGCAACAAAAAACAATTCTGCTTCATCTTCACTATGACAGCCCTTAAAGTACTTGAAGATGGTTATCATATCACCTTTTAGTCATCTTCTCTCCAGGGTAAACAGACCAAGCTCCCGCAAACTTTCCTCATACGACTTGCTCTCCAACCCCCTCACCGTCTTGGTAGCCCTCTTCTGGACACACTCCAGTTTCTCTACATCTTTCCTCAGTTGGGGTGCCCAAAACTGAACACAGTACTCCAAGGGAGGTCTTACCAGAGTGGAGTAAAGCACGAACATGCCTGATCCGGACACTATACTTGTAATACAGCCTAAAATCCCGTTGGCCTGTTTAGCTACCGAGTCACACTGCTGACTCATGTTCAGTGTCTGATCTCCTAAGACCCCCCAGGTCCTTTTCACACTTAGTACTGCCAAGACAAGACTTGCCCATCCTATAGTGATGCATATGATTTTTCCTACCTAAATGAAGAACTTTACATTTATCATTTTAGCCCAGTTTTCTAGCCTGTCAAGATCATCCTGTATCCTGATTCTGGCTTCTGGTGTCTTTTCGTGTGTTTGCGACCCCTCCCTGTTTAGTATCATCGGCAAATTTAATCAGCACCTCCTCTATTCCTTCATCCAAATCATGTATGAATATATTGAACAACACAGGAGCAGAGGGAAGGGGTAGATCTCTTCTGGGAGCTCATTCCACCAGGCTGCCTCTGGCTGAGGCCCTGGCCCTGGCCAAGGCCAACCACCTCTTTTGGGACAGGGACCCTGTATTAAAAACAGCTGAAGAAAAAAAAATCAGATTTTTTAATTGCCTCAAACAATTTCACATTTCTACAACCGGAACGGTCTGACCAAACATTTTTGTTTATCCCCCCTAGAGGCACCAAAGCCCACTGGGGGTCAGCAGGCATCACTTGACCTCTGGCCACCTGAGAACAAACTGCCAACGCACACCCATTTAACAAGCCGTCCGAAAGGAGGGCCAGCCGTCTTGCCCTGGAGCAGTAAAAGAGGTGTTTTGAAAGCACCACTTTCTTGGCCGTTTGCGCAAGCAAGCCCACATCAACTGTGAAAGCAGGCAGGATCCATCCGGTCTCCCTCCACTCCTGTAGCAAGAAAATAAAGTGTAAAAAAACCAAACATAAACAAAAACACAGGGCCCAAGCCGATGGTGCAAAATCAGGTAAAAATACTGAATTAGTTAAATATCCAAAAATTCTCTACGCGTTTCAACAAAAGGCTTAATTGGGGGAACTCTGCAATATAGAGCAACCGCACTGAGTTGACCTAAGTGCAGCTAAAATTATACAAGGATTGTATGAAAAGTTAAGATCCAGTTCCTATCCATCACAGACAAAACCACTAGAGCTTATTCTGCCCTTGAGATTGCCCAAGGAACAGAAATTCCTTGTAAAGAACAAGGAGCTAGTCTAGATGACAGGTTCCCCCAATGAACCCTACTGGGAAACGTGTAGGGCATTTTTGGAAATTTAACTGAGTAACTAAGTATTTTTACCTCAGTTTGCCCCATCAGTCTCTGCCCTCTTCCTCTACTCCTCCCCGACCAATTCCAGATGTCCAGCTTTCTTCTGCACACCACCTGCTGACGTGAGAGATGTGCGGCCACAACAGGCTGTTATTTAACCAGCTTTGCTTTCTGTGGAACGAGATGGGTCTGTCAGGGGGTTGCAAATGCTCAGGACACACTAAATAACACACATCATATCCCCCTTCAGTGCACTATTGTACTGTCAGCTTATTTCACACGCACTGGATAGTGCGCTTTCAATGCACTTTAAGAAGTCAATTGTTCTGTTTTGCACATGAAAATCCAGCTGCAGAATTATGTTGAAACCCAGTTGTAAAGTGCACTGGAAGTGGATTGAAAGTGGTTTATTGAGAGTGGGCGAAAGTGCTCAAATCTGTGTCTCTCCCGATATCACCCCTTGACCCCCTCGGAGTCCTCTCCCGGCACTCAGGGATGACTGCTGCCCTCCTTCCCTACCTGCTGGGAGCCGGCTGTTTACCATCCCTCCGAAGACAGGAAATTTAGCAACCTTTGCCTCCTTGCTGAAACCTTCCTCCGTCAACCACAGTACGTTGGTGGGAAGTTGCTTTTCCTTCTCCGTTTTGAAAACGAAAGGTCCACGCTGCCGTGAGCAAGCGTCCTGTCCGTCTCCATGAAGGGTGCTGACCCTGGTTTGGGCAACAGCCTGGTGATTTGGAGAGAGGCCTCCGTGAAGGATCCCACAGTCCAGTCTGCCATTTTCTCCAGTCTCTCTGGGATTCTGGGGGATCTCCAGGGAGGCTTGCTTGTCCACCCTGGGTGCCAGCAGTGGATGGGGTGGGGAATGGGATGCCAAATCTTGGTTGGTTGGGTAACTCGTGGAGATTTAGAGGGGGAGCCTGGGGTGGACAGGGCCCTCAGTGCCAGAGTCCACCCGCCAAAGCATCACAGGAGAGAGAGAGAGAGAGAGAGACTAGTCTCCGCCCAAACCATGCCTGTGATGGAGCAGGACAACCTGCCTCGTCTCCCATCCTGTCCTGTCTGGCCAGCTGCCTGCTTGTTCCAAGGACTTGTGGCAGGATGTTGTATGGACACATGCCTCCCCTCTCCAGCAGAAGAGCCAACTCTGGGCCTGGTTCTTCAAAAGCCTGCTCCAATTAGAAGGTCATTTTGATTTTATCCTGCTGTGTAAAGTCCTCTTAAAGGACCAGAGAAGACAAGGCCAATAGCCCCCCCCCTCCAAAAACACACACACACACAAACACAGTTGAAAAACTCCACTAGACTTGGATTTGTGGAATCCAGGTTCAAATCCCCACGCTGCCAGGGAAATTTGCTGGGTGTCGTTGGGCCAGTTTCAGCCTAGCCTACTTCACAGGGGTGTTGTGAGCATACAAAGGAGGAAAATGGTGGGAGCTGGTTTTGGTTCCCACTGCAGAACAAGGCAAGGTAGAACTGAGGTAAATAAACAAAGACATATGAGGAAGGAGTTCGGTCTGTTTAGCCTGGAGAGGAAATGACTGAGAGGGGATCTGATAGCCATCTTCAAGTATTTAAAAAGGTGCCATATAGAGCAGTGGCCCCCAACCTTTTTATCACTGGGGACTGATCAAGGCTTGACAATTTTATTGAGGCCCGGGGGGGGGGGGAGGTAGTCTTTTGCCGAGGGACGCCACCGCCGCCTGAGCCCCTGCTCCGCTTGCTTCCCTGCTGGTGCCCCTGACTTCCCGCCGCCCGCTGGGGGGAGCTGTCAGCAGCAGCTGCACAGTGCCACACTGAGGGGGAGCCCCAGCCACGGTGGCTGCTGGAGAGCACCAAAGGTGAGCCGGCGGCAGAGTGGCAGGGCGGCCCCCGAGGCAGCAGCCAGGGAGGAGGACAAGCAGGAGCCATGGCCCAGTACCGACTGATCCATGGACTGGTGATTGAGGACCACTGATACAGAGGATGAAGCAGAGTTGTTCTCTCTTGCCCCAGAGGGATGGACCAGAACCAATGGGATGAAATTAATTCAAAATAAATTCCGTTTAAACATCCAGAAGAAGTTCCTGACAATTAGAGCGGTTTCTCAGTGGAACAGGCTTCCTCGGGAGGTGGTGGGTTCTGAGTCTTTGGAAGTTTTTAAGCAGAGGCTGGATTCTGTGAAGGCTCAAGGGGGTGGCAGGTGACAGTGGATGAGCGATAGGGTTGGGAGTGTCCTGCATAGTACAGGGGGTTGGACTAGATGACCCATGAGGTCCCTTCCAACTCTATGATTCTATGATTCTATAATTCTATAATTCTAAATAATAACCACAATGGGTGATGAGAGTCGGATAAAAAGGTAGGCTAAGAAGGATCTCTGCTCTGGAATGGAAACTTTCCAGGTGCCCTTGGATCACTCACATATTTTCAGCATGACCTATCTCACAGGATAAAAATGTGAGGGTAAAGTGGAGGTGAGGTGAATATTGAAAGCCCCTTTGAGGTCCCGGTGGGGAAAGAGGTAGGGTATAACTTAAGCAAACTTAATAAGACCAGCTTTCCGTCTCTGCAGCACAAGCCCTAAACCAGGGATCGCCAACATTTTTTGAGCCTGGGAACACCCTTAGAATTCTGGGCATGGTGGGCGCAGTTACAAAATGGCTGCCACCAAAGGCAGAGGCAGCCACAAAATGGCTGCCACAGCTTCCCTGCAGGCACACGGTGAAGATCTTGGTACTGCAGCTGCTGCCACAATGCAACATTTTAAAGAATCTGCGTAGCCAATCAGAAGCCTCACTGGGCGAAAGCCCCTCCCATCTCCACCCATGTTCTAAAACCAAGACCAGGGGTAGTCAAACTGCGGCCCTCCAGATGTCCATGGACTACAATTCCCAGGAGCCCCTGCCAGCGAAAGCTGGCAGGGGCTCCTGGGAATTGTAGTCCATGGACATCTGCCGCAGTTTGACTACCCCTGACCAAGACGATGGTTGCTTCCTATGCAATCATCCCACAGTTTGCAGGCTCAAACCCCACAAAGAGAGAGGTGATTTCTGTACCCGGACTCTGAAGAGTGAGCCAGTGGCCCAAGACATGGAGGTACGGCCTAGTTAGATGGCAGACTCGACGGCGGATTCCCCTCACCCTGCAGTTGATCACAAACTATTTTTGGAATCAGTCTGCTGTTTCAAAGATGGCATTTCATATGGCATAACGCCCAGGGCACCCTTGGACACAAGGAACAGGCCTTTGGATCCTGGCCCATGAGTTGTTCTTGAAATGTTAAGAGGGAACGGGGAGGGGGGGGTGAGCTCTTCAGCGTATTCCAGGCCCTGAAGGCAGCTGTTGAAACATTTACAAACCTTGTGGAACAGAAAAGGGAAGGGAGACGGTGAGAAGAAAAATCAACCGGCAAATTAAAACTCAGCAGGCAAAAATACAGTTGAGCTCAAAGGCTTAGGGATTCCAGCTTCCTGGTGGGACCTCGGGATCCCCCAGAAATACAGCTCTTCTCCAAACTACCAAAGTCAAATAGAGTCGCAACAAGCAGATCATGTAGAATCGAACAGCCCAGCAGGAACTGTGTAGGACTACAGTACTGCAAATAAGACCTAGCAAGGATAAAACTTTTTCTAAACATCACTGTTGTCAAATACTCTCAGAATAGTAACCAACAATGTCTGAAGAATACAACAATCGAAATGATGAATAATTATGATTGAAAAAGCCACCAGTTAGAGCTCGTTTTTCGGCTAAATGCCTTCTTCAGAGAATCATTTGGTGAAACCAAAACAGGCCAGAGCTCACACTGGCTGCAAAGACTCAAAGCTGGCTCCGAAATGTAACAAGGCGACCCAATTTAGGCTGCTAGTGCACGACTGCTTGCTTGCACCTTCTGGACCATGGTTCCTGCTGGGCTGTTGGACTCTGCTTCTCCTAACTACAGAAGGAGAAAAGAGATGCTTTGGAAGTGGGGATTCTATGGCCTGGCACCCCACTGAGGTCTCTGTTCTGCCCAGGCTCCATCCCCAAATCTCCAGGAGTTCTTCAGCCTGGATCTGGCAACCCTCCCCTCTCCATCCCCTGCTGATGCCCAGATGGGATCTATCAAGCCTAGCCTAGTCCTCAACCTGCAATGGGAACGCTCACCCCCGAGCAGAAGTAGGAAGCTTGTGGGCTAGGCTGCCTACTGCGGGAAATCGGGAGGGGGAGCCCAGGGAGGGGAGGAACCTGAAAGGGATACAATGCCAAAAAGCCCACCCTCCAAAGCAGCCTTTCCCTCCAGAAGAAGAGAAGAAGAAGAAGAGTTGGTTCTTATATGCCCTACCCGAAGGAGGCTCAAAGCGGCTTACAGTCGCCTTCCCTTTCCTCTCCCCACAACAGACACCCTGTGGAGTGGGTAAGGCTGAGAGAGCCCTGATATCACTGCTCGGTCAGAACAGCTTTATCAGTGCCATGGGGAGCCTAAGGTCACCCAGCTGGCTGCATGTGGGGAGTGCAGAATCGAACCCAGCTTGCCAGATTAGAAGTCCGCACTCTACAAGTACAACAACACTTCTAACCACGACACCAAACTGGCTCTCCAGGGTAACTGTAGACCAGCTGCAGTTCCCAGAGGTCTCCAGGCTGCCTCTGGAGGTTGGCAAAGTGACTTAATGGGCCCTCTAGTGGATCTGGCCCTGTTGGAATGAGCTATTTCTGTACTGTGCATGATTTGATGGCATAAAAATAAAATCCTGCAGGGGGCATTGCACAAGGTGTGCATTTAGCATAATTAGAATTCGAAATATGTGGGATTTTTTTTAATGGACTGAACAATTGCTTCCAGAAGAACAGCTAGACAGGACTCTCTTTCTCTCCTCTTTGTATGAAAAGTGTTTTTCTCTTCACAGTGAAACTGTTTTATTCTTTTAAACGAAACCTAGAAAGAAGCTGGCATGGGCTCAAGACTTTTTCTTCTTGTATTCCAGTTGAGCCAGAACTGGGTCTGGATACACAAGCCGTTTTCAAACCAAAACTTTTCATTCTTGGCTCACAGATAAATTCTTAACATATATACAAATGTTCTAATTACCTAGAAGATCCTGTGATGGGTAGATTCAGATTCAGACTCAAACTTTATTACAATCGTTCAGACCAAGTTATATGAAGTTAATACATAAAAGACCAAAATAATATGGTCATTTAATATAATACAATTTAAAACAGATCATAAAATAGAACTTAAAATTATGCTACTTTAGAACATCGGATTTTTATGGAGGAATCCATACAGAGGAATCCAAAGTCTGGCCTTCTCCATATACTTATTATCCAAATTAGCTCATGATCAAGCTGCATCATTAGTTAAGCAGTGGATACGAGACAATCGACGTCACCTGGAACTGAGCAAAGCTCCAACTTTTTTGGCCCCAGTTAAAACAAGATATATTCTGGCCCCTGCCACTTATCTGTCTCAGCTGGTAACCTCTGATGGGTATGTTTTTTAAAGCTTTGTTTGCTAAATTTCCAAATATCAACGCAGACATTGGCTCTCTGAGTCATACAATGGGAGAAGCGCTGTCTGTCAATTTCTGCCCAGCAGGGTCAATCAAAGAGCTTTTGGTGCCCTAGGCCAGACAGCAAGCTAGCTGTACCTACCTGCCCGGTGGCCTTGGCATGCACAGAACTGTGGATGGTGACTACTGCCCCTGAACTTAGAATGCATGGGCTCAGGTGGGAAAGGACGTACATCCTCCAATGGCAGCAAGAGCAAAAGACTGCCCCTCCCTCCCAGGTTGCCAGCTCTGGGTTAGAATCATAAAATCATAGAGTTGGAAGATACCTCCTGGGTCATCTAGTCCAACCTCCCTGTACTATGCAAGGTTGGGAAATGTCAGAAAAGCCCATGTATTTCTGCTATGGTTATATCTCTACTGTTATTTAGTGTATCCATCTAACCTGACTCTTTTCCCTGATGATTTCCTGCTGTGGTATTCTATGCATACCAACCTCACCAAACATTCTTTACCTCCTCTCCCTTATTGCCCTCTATTTCCCTTCCCTCCCCTTAGTTCTCATGACTTCCCATCCCTTGATGCCTGGACTATCCTTTCACCTTCATAGTTCATTAAGGGGTAAGTGGGCAGAGAGTGGGCGTGGTCAGTCTGGGTGAGGGATCAATTGGAAGGCGCTTTGCGCCTTCCAATCGGCCCTTCACCCAGACAACAGTTCTGACCAGTTAGGTGAAGGCTCAATTGGGCCCCCACCAGCAGAAGCCAGAGCTGTCGCCAGAAGCTGGACCGACCATTGTAAGTGGGCAGTCAGTCCGGCTCCTGGCCTCGCCACCGGCCAGGGGACTGGAGAAGGCTTCCCCGGGGCCCTCCAAGCAGGCCTGCCACGTCGAAGTCATGGCGGCCCTGCTCGGAGACCCCCGGGGATGTCGGGACGTCGCCGGAAAGGGGGCGGCTGGGGATGGCTTCTCCGCAGGCAGCCCTGCTCGGAGGCTGGCACCGAAGCCAAGACGTCGCCAGGGAGGGGGGTGGGCGGGGATGGCTTCTCCGCCTGCTTCCAAGCATGCCCATCGCGTCAGAGACGTAGCGGCTGGCAGGAGGGCCCTGAATGTAGTTTGTATGTAGTTATTTCCATATTATGACTTCTTTTGAACTGTGCCTGGTGTGAGTTCCCAGGGGAGGGGGAGCCCCTCAAGCTCCTATATTCCTTACTCCATGCTTTGTGGGCCAGTTTTAACTATGCCTTCAACATAGATGTTTGCATATCTAATAAAGAAAACTTTAATTCAAAGGGTTTCCTTATTTAGAAGAAGTCTCCCACAGGAAATACCTGGCGACTTTGGGGGGGTGCACCCAGGAGTGGGTGGGACTTGAGGAGGACAGGGGCCTCAATGGGGTATAACAGTGATCCCCAACCTATTTATCACCAGGGACCGGTCAACGCTTGACAATTTTACTGAGGCCCGTGGAGGCCCTGAGGGATGTTGCTGCTGCCACCTGAGCCCCTACTCCACTTGCTTTCCTGCCGGTGCCCCTTACTTCCCGCCACCTGCTGGGGGCGCTGCCACACCGAGGGGAAGTCCCGGCCATGGTGGCCGCTTGAAAGCACCAAAGGTGAGCCGGTGGTAGAATGGCAGGGCAGCCCCCGAGGCAGCAGCTGGGGAGGAGGACAAGGAGGAGCCACAGACCTGTACCATTCTTTGGACCGGGGGTTGGGGACCACTGAGGTATAATACTATGGAGTCCACCCTCCAAAGCATTTTCTCCAAGGGAACTAATCTCTTTAGTCTGGAGATGTGGCAAAGGATAGGTCTTCTTTCTCATGAAATGGCCACAGCACCCTGCAATCAATATCCTTCCTCCTTGCCAGCTAGAATGCTTGTGAACAGTCCATGGATTCACAGAAAGGACCTGGGGTTAGAGGCATAGAGTATTTGGTAGTTGTGCAGAGGCTTCCAAGGGATCATCCCATTTTAAATCCTCCTTGTTGCTTTGCAGGTAAGAGATGCCAATACAGTACATCCACCTTTCCAGAATGTCTTGCTGGGCTTTGAGCGTAGCAATTTAGTGAAAGGTGGGAACTTCGGGGCGGGGATTATCACAAAGACAGAAAAGTGATGTAGGCTTGCCAATCTCCATGATCTTAATATTCCTCTAATGGTCCATGCCACCCTGCAGCACGGTGCTATGCAGTGGCACACATCCGGGGCAGATGGGGTGCAGCGGGCCAAATGCTCCCCTGTGTGGAGCCAGGAAAAGGTGAGGCAACTTGCCCCAACACAAAAAGAAGAAGAAGAAGAAGAAGAAGAAGAAGAAGAAGAAGAAGAAGAAGAAGAAGAAGAAGAGTTGGTTCTTATATGCCGATTTTCCCTACCCAAAGGAGGCTCAAAGTGGCTTACAGTCGCCTTCCCATTCCTCTCTCCACAACAGACACCCTGTGGGGTGGGTGAGGCTGAGAGAGCGCTGCTATCACTGCCCGGTCAGAACAGCTTTATCAGTGCCATGGCGAGCCCAAGGTCACCCAGCTGGTTGCATGTGGGGGAGCACAGAATCGAACCTGGCATGCCAGATTAGAACTCCGCATTCCTAACCACTTCACCAAAACTGTGCAGCAGCATCACACAACGACTCCCATGCGGTAAACAACAGCACTTGGCAGGCACCACAAATGGGGGCACTGTATCAAAGACCCTAGGTCTAAAGGATGGGTAAATTACATTGACCTTGCATCAATTTAAAAAGTCAGGCATGAGTCCTGCGATACAGTTGGAGAGGGCATGACACGCTTTCCAAACATGATGGCACCCCCCCCCCCAAAAAAACTGTCCTGGGCTGGTTTAGCACATTGTGTTTTTCGTTGTGGATCCTGCTGAATTCAGTTTGATTTGAACTCAGATCTTTCTCCTTCCTTTCCCCCAAATTGAAACAGAAAGTGTTCTGCACTTGATTGGGGAAGCTCAGAGGGGGGAGCAGAAGGCTGGAGAGTGCTTTATTTCTTGTATTTTGACTTGCAAGAGCCTACAGCCAGAGCAAAATGGGGGAGGAGCCAAGTGCAGCACGAAGCTGCTTGTTTCTCTTTCTTTTCCTGAAGAGGGGCAACGGGAGAGGAGGTAGCAGCAGCCTCACAGAGAAAAATAAATGCAAGAGGCAAATCTCTGTTGAGAGAAGTGTAGGTTTCTGGTGTGCAGTCACTTTAAAACAGATCCCAAAATGATGGCAAAAATAAGTCTTGCAAGGGAAGTCTTGCAACCGGGAACTAGGCAGTCTTTGAACTGACGCCCTGACCAGCAACAGACTGGTTTAAGTATTTGAAAGGTTGTCACTTGGAGGAGGGCAGGATGCTGTTTCTGATGGCTGCAGAGGAGAGGACATGCAGTAATGGGATTAAACTACAAGTACAACGAAATAGGCTAGATATCAGGAAATAAATTTTCACAGTCAGAGTAGTTCAGCAGTGGAATAGGCTGCCTAAGGAGGTGGTGAGCTCCCCCTCACTGGCAGTCTTCAAGCAAAGGTTGGATACACACATCAGTGTTGGATGCACGGGACAGGAAGTTAATCCAGCAAAACTGAGAAGATCTAAACTTAACACTGGGGGCTCTCAAAGTGGGTTCCTCAAATATAGCAACTTATATCTGCTCCTGGATATTGTGGGGAAAAGGCAGGGTCACTGAGGATCAATCATGGATGCTGCAGAGGAAAATTTAAATTGCCCTAATTCAAAATGGAAATCAAATACAGTGCAGAGGGGAGGGGTTTATTTGAGCTGGTAGAGGATAAAAAGCCTTGTGCAGACTTGACCCCGGATTCCAACCTCTGGATGTGGCCCTTTGCAGCAGAGGCACAATTCATGCCCTGTACCTAGCCATCTCTTGGGAGACTCGGGTTTCTGTCAATGGCTGCTTCGCGGCACTGCAATGTTTATCTCTGAATTCTCTAAAAAAAGTCCCTGCTCTCTGGGGCCCTCATGTCAAAATTAGGACTGATGAACCTAACCTTCTTCTCCACAGGGGTGGCCGAAAGAGCAAGCACAGTCAACAACCCCCAGACCTTTCCAAAAAGGTACCTCCCAGCCTGTGGCTTCAACATTGCCTCTTTGGATAATGAAAGTTGATCTCACCTGAACAGAGCCGCCAACTTGGAGCCCGTTAATAGCAAAACACAGAGAGACAGAGAAAGAGAGAGAGACAGAGAAACAACAACACAGGGAAAGAAAGCACAGAAGAGGAAAAAACGCCCTGAGGAGGGTTAATCATCCCTTCACTGACATTTTTTGTTCGGTTCCAAATTGCATTTTGCTGTCATCCCTGTAGATGAGGAATGATAGCAAAGGAACTTGCAGAAAACCCAGTCTGATTTGGCGCACAGGTAATCCCCCAGCGCCCTGTAATCGCTTTGCGCTTACACAACGGAGCCATCGTGTTCTGCTTAAGTTTCAAATTGCACATCTCTGCTTTACCTTGTGTGTTGATGCAAAGTTATCAGAGGCTTCCAAATAGCCTGGCAGGCGCCCAATGTTTGGCTTGGAAGTGTTGCCAAGTGCTTCTGTACAGAGAGGCCTGGCTATTCTCTGCTCTCTGGGAATAAGTGCCTGGCAGGAAGAAGGAAAGAGAGGAGGAAGCATCAAATAAAGATTTCACTGCCAACATCTGTATATGAAACATGGGCATGCTCTCATAAAACTTAGGTAGGTCTGCCAGCTCCGTGTCTGGAGAATTCCTGGAGGTTTGGGTGCAGAGTCCAGGAATGGTAAGACCTGGGGAGGTCAAGGGACTAGGGTAGTGATTGGAGATCTCTACTATTACACGCGATCTACAAGTGACAGGGAGCAGTTCCCTGGAGAAAAGAGCCACATTGGAATGTGAACTCTATGGCATTCTTCTCCACTGAAGTACCTTCCGTCCCCAAATGCTGCCCCAAATACCCACAAACACACAAAAAATCTCCAGGCATTTCCCAGCCTGGAACAATCCTACAGGGACCTCAGAGAGATGCAATGTCATACAACTGATCTCTGTAATCTAAAGATCACATGCAATTCCAGGAAATCTCCAAGTCTTACCTGGAGGTTCAGACAACAATCAGTACAGAGATCACAAAAAAAATCCAGAACAGGAGCTGAATAGAGGACAATTAAAGTAAACAGTAAACCAATGGAAAATAGTTGATATTTCATCTGTTTTACTTTTTTCGGACTGACTTGTACTCTTCCCCGAAGCGCTGTCTAGTAACAACCGCTTTCAAAATATTTTCCTCAGCGGCAAAGACATCACAAGAGGACTAACAGAGCCTGAAGTAAATTTCAAGCAGTCAACACACACATTTTTCAAAGGTGGTGTCATAGGAAATGCACTTACCCAAAATCCTGTTCTGAGAGGGACCTGTTTTCACTGTGGCAAAAAGCCTACAGGACCCCCTTGAAACAGAATTTCATGGTTACTGTTTGAAATTTACTCCAGGGTCTATTAGATCGTAAGGAAGTGCGGTTCGGTGCAGCGCGGCTGCCTCGGCGATCACCGAAGCCCAAGGTGGCACATAGGAGGCCAGCGCTATGCGCCACCTTGGGCTTCGGTGATCGCCGAGGAGGCCGCGCGGCACCAAACCGCAAATCCCTAATTAGATATTTTTGCCACTAAGGAAAATATTTTGCAAGCAGTTGTTGCCAGACCAGCGCTTGCGTGAAAACGACCAATAAATTAGAAACGAAAAATGCAGACAAGTATCTTTTTTCATTGGTTTACTATTTGCTTTAACTGTACTCTCTTCCATCCCAGTTCGTGGGGATTTCCCTACCCGGCATTTGGCAACATCTCCCAGAATCACAGCTGCTCAGCTGATGAGATAAGGTTGCCAAATCCAGGTTGAGAAATTCCTGGAGATTTTGGGATGAAGCCTCAGGAGTTTGTGGTTCGGGGAGACGTGGGGGAAAGAGTCCACCTTCCAAAGCACCTGTTTTCTACAGGGGAACCGATCCGTTGCCTGTAGATCAATGGTAAATCTGGAAGAGGCCGTTTTGGACTCTATGACGTTATACCTGGCTGAGAATCTTTCCTAAACCCAGAGGTCCCCCACCCCATCCCGTCTCCGCCTCCAATTCTGTCGGAATTTCCTGGGCTGGAACTGACAACTCAAGGGCTGATCAAAGAACGTTTCACTGATTAATTACATTATTTTAACCAAATGATCCATCAGTGGCCTGGAAATACATGAAACTGGTATCAAAGCCTCCTGATAACTCCTTTAAAAGAAACACATTTTGAGGTATTGAAATAAGTAGAAAGGAATTTACAATTTAATGAACAGTTGGTCAATGTCCAGCCTTGAGCAGGTCTTTTGAAATTATTTTTAGATTTCGTTTCATTAACAGCTTTTGTGTGTCTATTAAGTTGCTATTTTTAGGAGCAGGCCAGAACTGTCTTATTTTACCTAATCAGTTGGCAACCCCCCCTCCCCCTGCTTTGAGACACACTAAATCAGGGGTGGCCAAACTGTGCCTCTCCAGATGTCTATGGACTACAATTCCCATGCTGGCAAGGGATCATGGTAATTGTAGTCCGACATCTGGAGAGCCACAGCTTGGCCACCCTGAACTAAATCCCTTTCCACTCACATTCAACACACTTTGCGTTGTGACATGGCAACATCTACTCACAAATGGCCACTGCCGTGACTTGACACTGCATTCTTCCACTTACAAAGGATAACAAAATATTTTTGAAGGGCCTGCATTTTAACAACCTCAGAAAGGGGGTCCTTTGGTCTGCACAGCAGCATTCAGTGTGGGAGACTTGGCGGGTTGTCTGAACCCCAGCCATGAGTGATTTCCCTGTCAGGCGCACCAGGCACCTGAGGAGTGTGGAATGTGGGGAAGAGGGGAGACTCATGGCCTGCTTGGGCCAACGCCACCCTGCCCCATCCATCAGGCCTGCCCTGGGCTGGCTCACCCAGCACTGGCAGCTGCTGACAGGCTGCGCTTGGGGGAGGAGATGGCTGATACCAGGCCCAGACGCCTCCTAGGGTAGGGCCTTGGGGTGGGGCGGCCGTTCCACTGTCCGCCGTGACTGCAAAAAACCCACACGCATGTATCTCATGCCTCCAGGGCAGGCCTGCTGTTTGCAGGCAGAGATGCGCAGATAATGCGCTTGGACACACACAGACATTTCAAAGCTACCAGTGGCTGGCTGCCTTTTGACCCCCCAAGCACCGGGGAGTGGATTTCCTCACAACAGCACACTCAAGACCACCGCAGAACCACATGGAGGAGGAGGAGAGGAGGAGGGAGAGAAGAAGAGGAGGAGCTGTTTTTTATACCCCAGTATTCTCTCCCCAAAGGAGTCTCAAAGCAGATTACAATTACATTTCTTTTCCTCTCCCTACAACAGACACCCTGTGAGGTAGGTGAGGCTGAGAGAGCTCTGAGAGAACTGGGACTGGCCCAAGGTCACCCAGGTGTCTGCAGGTGGAGGAGCAGGAGGAAATCAAATCCAGCTCTCCAGCCGGCCGCCTCAGGCCTCAGTTATGGCTGAGGTGGCCGAACCACAGCCTCTCCACCCCTCTCACCCTCAACGGATGTACCACTAAACTTCCTGCGGGGGTCTTTGAGGGATGCAAAACTCCAGGTGGCTCCTGGAAATCTCCCTCCCTAGCAATTGATCTCCAGGTGAACAAGAGCAGGTCCCCCAGAGAAAATGGCTGTTTTTGAGGATGGGCTTCATGACACAATTCACCCCCCCCCCAAGCCTCACCCTTCTCAGACTCTACCCCAAAACCTCCATGTAGAGCTGACAACCCTACAAATACGCCTTGCTCACAGACACTGAGTAGGAATATCAGGGCAGTGTAAAACAATTCCAGAATGTTCTGCCAGCGAAGTAGCGAGATCTAGTTCCACCAAAGAGAGAAGGTCCTACTGCGCATGAAATCTCCTCCCAATCAGTACTTACCTGTGGTAATTTCCTAGTCTAGATAAAGGGATTTTTTTTTATTGTTCCAGCAGACAGGTATGCGATGAAGGGAAATGTCCATTCCTGGAATCCTGTTTGTCTAACCTGCAGGCCTTGTCCCCTTAATCCCACCTCTGCGGAGGCCGTCTGTGGTTACTCAGAGGCCAGGAAAAGCCCAGGGGCTGGGGGGTCCCCTGGAATTACAGCTCATCTCCAGACCACAGAGGTCAGTTCCCCTGGGGAAAAGGAATGGTTTGGAGGGGGGACTCTTCACATTGTACCCCACCAAGGTCCATCTCCCCCCCAGGCAGCACCCCCAAATCTCTCCAGGCGTTTCCCAACCTGGAACTTGCAACATTGCCCCTCCCTGCCTTCCACCAGTGGGGACCTGGCCATCCCAGAATTTGGAATCCCTCTGATTTGGTCTCATGTCTAGCTTTCTTAACTGGTGGGCACAGAACTTCCGGAGAAGCGATCACCATTTTTTCCCCCTTAGACCTGCGAAAGCAACGAACGAACAAGGCTTCTCTGGCTGAAGTCCCTCCACAGAAGTGATTTAAAGTAAAACAAACCTCCCTAAGTTCCCCAGCACAACATAGCCCCCTGTTCAGCACTGCCCGTAATTTCGGCCACAAATCGCGCCCGTGGGGGGGGGGGTTTCTACTTGAGGAGCGTGTAAACGATTAATCGCCAGCTCCTACGCCAACAAAAAGGTCTTTCCGATGCAACGATTGAATGCATATTTGTTGCAACGGGTGTGTTTGTTTTTTTAAAAAAACAGTTCTTAAAGGGAAAGGGGCTTTTCGGGAACATGAACACAACAGCCCATTGGCTGTTCCGTTTGATTGACGGCCAGGGGCGGGAAGAAGCGCAGAAAAAAATTGCTTCCTTTGTTGCGATTCCAGCGAGAGCGAAAACCTGTGGGGAATGAATGAAACGCTACTGGGACTTCTATATTGGCAACATAGGTCCTTGTGCGGAATGGCCCCCAGTGAGGGAGGTGAGGCTGAGACAGCCCTGATATTACTGAAGAAGAAGAGTTGGTTCTTATATGTCGCTTTTCTCTGCCCGAAGGAGACCCCATGCTGCTTACGTTCGCCATCCCTTTCCTCTCCCCACAACAGACACCCTGGGAGGTGGGTGAGGCTGGGAGAGCCCTTGGGGGGGGGGGGTCCAGTGGTCAATCAATTGGTCTGAAGCAACAGAACAAAGTGGCCCCTTTACGACCAAGAAAGTTGGGGATAGGCTTTCATGTGTACACCCCTGGAGAAGTGTGTGCCTGCACACCCCGGCATTACGCTTCTTTGCTCCTAAAGGCCCCAATGGACGCAAACTTTACACTGTTCATGGGGAAGTGCTCTTGAGGAGCCTACACAGGCCTACTCAATGGACCGTACGACCCAACTAGGTTGATAGCTGGGGGAGAATGCACCTCAAACAAAGGCGTCCCTCACATTTCCCCCAGAGAGACAGGGGCCTTTTTCAAAATGTAGTCCCCTTCCCCCTCTGCTTGAGGCTGACCTTTACCCCCAAGTTTGGATGGGTGGGTGTTGCTTCATCCTGATGGAGCATCGCTGGAATGTGGAATATGTGAGCTCTGGCCCGGGAAGCAGGAGGCAAGCACTGACCTGCCAAGGGAGAGGTCAGGGCCAGCTGGCCTTCTGCTACCGCAGCAGCGACGTCACCAGAAGCCACTGTCCCACTTTCTCCCTGCAGATTCAAGTGGGTAGCCGTGGGAAGCAGCACGACAAAACAAAATCAGAGTCCAGTGGCACCTTTAAGACCAACAAAGATTTATTAAAGGTGTGCGCTGTCGAGTGCTTGCACTCTGATTCTGTTTTGTTTCTCCCTGCAGGGAAGCCATTTCCTCCCATCAACACCCAGGAAGGAACCCTGAGCTTCTTGAAAGAAGGCCCCCTGTATCATGTTCGAGGGCCGCCCCCCTCCGTTCACGAGGCAGACCGGCCATCCGGCCATCCAAGGGGGCTCAGCAGTGGCCTGCACTGGGCGCTGCGGGAGAAAAGAAGGATTGGGCCACCTATGTCTATTTTGCATTCTCTCCCCAAGGATTCAGGGCGGATTATGATAGAAATAAACTGACATATATGAAAATTTCAAATGCTAAAAAGCAATTTAAATTAAATTAGGCCTAAAACTATTAAAGCCAGAGAAATTAGTAACTCAGTCACCCAAGCTCTCTCTCTTATCTGGGGAAGAGGAAGTTGCCCAAGTTCTGTTATCTGGGAAATCACCCTTGGATTGGAGGATTTAGATCGATGGATTTAGATTGGTGGAACAGCTCTGACTTGCAGGCCCTGCAGAACTGTCGAAGGCCCCACAGGACTCTGGTCTCACCTGGCGCCTTTCAGCCCTGACCCTGATTGAGGCCCGTTGAATATCCTAGGTGCCAGGGACCCTGAGCACATGTTGGATAATGCACATTCAAGATCCACCCTCCAAAGCATCCCTTTTTCTCCCAGGAACTGATCTCTGAACTATGGACATGAGCTATAGATCCCCAGGTCCCACCTGGAGGCTGACATCCCTACGGGGCAAGCAGCTGGTCCTTGAAAGCCCAGTAAGAGGGCATGAAGGCCCACAATTTCCTCTGTCACTTGCCTCTGGCACGGTGCCCAGCAATGCAAGGTAGACTGCTCTTGAACAAGGAGGTTCTGTTGTAATGCCACAACTAAAACCTCAATAGATGCATCGTCCATGAAACTGACCTGTCCTGTTTGAAAGCACAAGACTGGGCATCATGGGGGGGGGGGATAGAAATCAGCCTCCTTTTCTGTGTAATGTCTTTCTCACCCTTGTCTTTGACTCAGAAGTTACAGCTGGTCCAAAATGCGGTTGCCAGGGTCCTCACCAAAACACCTCTGAGGGCCCACATCCAGCCGGTGCTTCGTCATCTGCACTGGTTACCAGTCTGTTACCGAATCAGATTCAAAGTATTGGTATTGACCTTTAAGGCTATACGTGGCCTGGGTCCCATCTACCTGTGGGACCGCTTGGTTGCTTATGCCCCCAGAGCACTCCGTTCTGCGGGTATGAATTTGCTGGTTGTCCCAGGGCCACGGGATGTTCGTCTGGCCTCAACCCGGGCCAGGGCCTTTTCGGTCCTGGCCCCAACCTGGTGGAATGAGCTCCTGGAAGAGCTAAGGGCCCTGCGGGACTTACCAGGTTTCCACAGGGCCTGCAAGATGGAGCTCTTCTGCCAGGCATATGCTTGAGGCCAGGGCAGTTCTCCCGTTAATCCATCTGAGGATCCCCTCCAATATAGAGATCTCCAACATCGAGATCATTTCTTAGATCTACTGGATTCACTCCCGCCTTCTTCTGAATATTATTTCCCACCAGGCTGAACATGGGGGAAGCTGGGTAATTGTGATTAGAACTGTGACTGCTGCCGATTATATATGTTATTTGTTGTATGATGTAATTTGTAATTTGGGGGTTTATGGGGATTTTATTGTGTTTTTAACTGTTTTATGCTGTAAACCTCCCGAATTGGAGAATGGCAGTCTAAAAATTAAATAATAGTGAAGATGATGATGATGATGGTGATGATGTATATGTATAATTTTTAAAAATTGTGTTCCCTCATAGAGATGTGATGTCCCAAGTGGCCTCTTGGGTGGTACCTTCTCTGAAGCACTGGTCTTGAATCGACGAGTTGGCAACTGAATTTGCCGGGACAGGACCTGTTTTGAAGCCGAGGTGGAGATCTGGGTCTTCGAGCAGTTCCACACTAACCTCCCTCTCCCTTGCAGCCCGGAAACCCATGTCGCCCAGCTGACTGATAAGGATGTCACCACGCGCCAGGCGCACACAGCACTTTGTGGTAGATCAGCACCACATCCGTTCCCCCCTTTCCAACTTCGTGAATCTTCAACAGATTAAGTTGATTTCCTCCTAGGGGAATTGTAAGGAGTGGAAAGGCCTGAAATGGCACAAGAAAGTGACCGGAACATCATCAAATGGGCCACTCCGGGACGCTGCAACCAGCGCCTCCCCGTGGGGGGGGGGAGGGTGCGCAGTTGCGCACCCTCCCCCCCCACGGGGAGGCGCTGGTTGCAGCATCCCGGAGTGGCCCATTCAGACAACACGGCACACAACACTACCAATGCCTAACAATGATGCGCACCAGTGCACTCTTTGGGTAGAAAGTTGGTGTCCGAATCAGAAATGTTTAGCAGCTGTGCATATATGTGTGTGAGGCATGTGTAGGACAAGGAGACTTTTTAAAGAGTAACTTTTTTAAATTGTAAAGAATAACAGGTTTTTTTTGTATCCGAAGAAGCGTGCATGCCCAGGAAAGCTTATACCAGCCTTTTTCAACTTGTTTATTACTGAGAACCCCCTGAAACATCCTTTGGGCTTTGAGAAACCCCAGAAGTGGCACCATCGTGCAGAATATGGCTGGGAAGCAGAGCCGTGGACACGCCCACCTGGGGTCTCTCCCCTTCCTACCTCCTCCAGCCCCAACACTGACCATTTGGGGAGGGGAGGGAGGGAGGGAGGGAGGGACAGGTAGTCATGACCATATATGGTCACTTCACCCGATAAATGTTTAACAAATTTTAAAAATATGTGAAGAATTAACTCCCACCCATTCCAGAAACCCTTCCAAGGCCGTCAAGAAAGCCCAGGATTTCATGAAACCTTGGTTGAGAAAGCCTGGCTTATACCTTGAATAAAACCTTATGGGCCTTAAAAGTCCCACTGGACTCAGACTTTGCTCGGCTGTATCAGGTCAACACAGTGACCCACCTGAATCTACTTTTTTCTTTACTACTGTGTTGACGGTGTAGAGTGCTGTTTTGATTTTCTGTCTCTGGCTGCGGGGGGGAAAACCCTTCTTGGGCTATTTCCAGTATGTGATAAAAAGAGAGCTGAATGTGCTGAGAGAAATCAGCTACATTTAGCATTCCTTTAGAAGGGCTTCTGAGTATTCCTTCTTCTTTTGCTCTTGGATGCATGAAGCTGCCTTCTACTGAGCCAGACCTTCAATCCAGCAAAGTCAGTATTGTCAACTCTGACCGGCAGCCGCTCTCAGGCGGAGGTCTTTCCCATCCCCTCCTGCCTGGTCCTTTTAACTGGAGACGCCAGGGATTGAACCTGGGACCTTCTGCATGCCAAGCAGAGGCTCTGCCACTGAGGCACGGTCCCTCACCCACACAAGTGGTTTTCTCATGTGCAGAAATGGTCAGTGTGGTGGAATAGTGAAGGGAGTCCAGCTAGGCCCCGGGAGACCCAGCTGCGGATCCTAGAAGCTCACCAGTGGCCGTGGGTCAATTGTGTACACTCAGCCTAGCCAACCTCACAAGGCTGTTGTGAGGATTCAACAGATGAGAACAGACGTAGGCGACTTTCTCCCACTGGGGAGAAAAAGTACAGAAAAACTAAATAAAGTATTTGGGTTCCTGAGGCAACAAATCCAAATGCAGAGTCCAGACAGGCGGGCAGAAAGATAGATGGTTGATTAAGCAATGAGCTAACCCATGAAAAAGAGCTAACCATCTTGAAAAACTCTGAAATGCTTTTATCACCCCATGATCCGTTTGCTCTGTTTCCAGGGCTGACCCCAAAGTTTGGCTACACCAAGTGGCTGCCCCATAGAATCCAACAAATACACCCCAAGACCCACTGGATTTCTGAATGACTCAGCAGTTGCTAGCTAGGTTCCAGGGGCTGCGAGGTCTCCAATGTGGTTGTGGTGCAACCCCCAAACCATTTCCCACCTGTCCCAGGAATGTGAGGGTCGTGCTTTCTAGGGAGATGTGACAGAGCTCTTTGAACTCTTCCCAACTGCGACTGAGTGGATGGAAAACTTAGATATTAATATTTAGAGTAGGCTTTCTCAACCAGGATTTCGTGAAACCCTGGGAAGGTTTCCCAAGTGGTTGGGCGTTAATTAATTTTTAATGCATTTAAAAAAATTGTTGAACATTTATCAGGTGAGCATATATGGCCCTGCTGAGGTCCCCATCCAAATGGCCATTGATGGGCCTGAAGGGGGTGGGAAGGGGAGGGCCCCAGGTGAGTGTGTCCACAGCTGTGCTTCCCAACCATATTCTGGACCAGGGATGGGCAAACTGCGGCCCTCCAGATGTCCATGGACTACAATTCCCAGGAGCCCCCTGCAGCATTCGCTGGCAGGGGGCTCATGGGAATTGTAGTCCATGGACATCTGGAGGGCTGCAGTTTGACTACCCCTGGGCTAGTCAGTGAGGAGAAGTAGGGAGGCAAAGGCCTACAAGGAGGTTGAATGCCATAAAGCAGCAATGAGCAGGGTCTCCGAGCATCAGTGATTATAGATTCAAGATCTGTGTTGGTCTGAAGTAGCTTAACAAAATCAGAGTCCAGCAGCACCTTTAAGACCAACAAAGATTTATTCAAAGTTCAAGCTCTCGAAAGCTCACGTCATAGAGGTGCCAACTCTGGGTTAGAAAGTGAATGCTGGCAGGGGCAGGGCGTGGATTCAGCGTGTGCAAATTCTGAGGGGATCCCAAAGCAGCCAGATAAGGGGGGTGGGGTGGACCTGAGGTTTACTTTGGTGCCAAAATGAGGGCAGAAGAGGCTGGTGTCACACAGAAGGCCTGAAGGTCCAAAAGGGGACCTGGGTTTTTAAAAACACATTTATTTGGAGGGGGGGGGGAAGGGCCAGTGTGCCACAGCAGCTGATGTCTGGCTAGGTTCCAGGAGAGCTGGGTTCAAATCCTTGTTCTGTAATGGAAACTTGCTGGGTGTCCTGCGGCCAGTCGCATGCTCTCAGTTGTGTCTACCTCAGAAGTTTGTGGTGAGGATAAAATGATGTGAACCGCTTTGGATGCCCAGCTGGGAGAAAGGTGGGCTAAGAATAAAGAACAGGAAAGAGATTGTGGTGAGAATAAAGCTCCTTCCAGCCTCTGCTGGCACCGCCCATTTAGTTCATCCTGCTTCTTGGGCAACACTAGGTCCATCCCATTGCCAGCTCCAGTTTGGGAAACTCCGGGAGGTTTGGGGGTGGAGCCTGGGGAGGACAGGGGCCTCAGTGGGGCACAAGGCCATAGACAGAGGGCCCCCCTCAAAAAAACCCATCCCTTTTCTGCAAGGGAACCGATCTCTGAACTGAAAGTCCGGGGGGGGGGGCATCCCTATGAAACTGTTGGCAGTGTCAGACGCGAGCTCTTGATCCGGCTCCGAAACACGCAGGTGCAAAGAGAGAGAATGGGTGCAGACGGGGATCTCGGGGAGAAGCTTCGGACCGTCCCTGTCTTTGGAGCGCCAGCGGGGATGACGCGGAGCCAAACCGAAAGGACCGCTAGCCCCGGAGCATGTGCAGAGTAGCCTGCCGAAGACGCAGCCACTTGGCCTGCCCGGCTGCCCCTCGCAGCTCCGCCGCTTCTCGCCGCGCCAAGGCGGGGGGGGGGGGGGGGGCGGGAGGGGGCGGGGTCCGAGGCCGGGGATTGGGCTGAGCGGCCGGGGGGCGGGGCGGGGGCAAGAGGCGGCGAGCGAGCGAGCGGCGGCTGCCGGAGTGGAATCGCGTCCGCTCCCTCTCGCAGAGTCTCCGGCAGCATGGGCGGCCGCCGCTCCCCGAAGGCGCTCCCCGTGCCGGGGGTCCTGTTGCCCCTCCTGCTGCTCGCCTGCCCAGGTGAGGGGGGGGGCGGGGGGGGAGGGCGAGGAGCCGGCGCCCGGGGGTGCCCCTGTGCCCGCCGGGCGCCCTCTTGCCGCGGGGACCCTCTCGGCGCTCCCGGAATGCGGGGCCAGACTCTTCGCCGCCCCTCTTGCAGAAGCTGCGGTTCACCTGCCGACCCTCCCCCCCTCCCCCCCCTTCGCGGCGCCTTTCTTCCCCGGGGCCTTTCCCTTGTTTCTTTGGGGCAGCGGCACTTTTTTTTGGGGGGGGGGGGCGGGAGGGTTTGTCTCGTTTTGCACCTGCGCTCTGCCGGCCCCCCTCCCCCGGAGTCCCGCGGCGACTGGCTGCAATCTGCTGCTACCTGCCCCCTGAGCCGCGCGGGAGGTGTGGGGCGCGCGGAGGGGCGGGTGGGCGATGGAGCAGAAGGGTAGGGCGGGGGGGGGGATTTCATCTGCCGCTTGGCCCCCTGCATGCCCTCCGCCCCCCCCTCCAGTTAACGTTTCCCCAAATCCTTGGCAAGAGAAAGCCCCCCCCCCCCGCTTTTCCCGGTTCCTTCTTACTCAGAGGGGCCTGGCCCTTTCTTAAGTGACTCACCGCCAAGGTGATGTGCTGGGAAATGAAAGCTGTCCTTTTTGGGGGAGGGGGGGAGATAAGGGGGTGTCATTTGAACACTCCCCCTCTTCCACCCATTTCTGCTGCATGATCCTTCTCCATTTCAGGACCACAAGTGTAGGGCGGGGGAGAGGCCCTGAACTCTTGCCTCCCTCTTCTGGGGTTGCCAACCTCCAGGTGGTGTGAGGAAATCTGGGATTCCGACTCCAGGCGAGCTAGATCCGTGCCCCTGGAGGAAAGGGGCAGGTTGAAGGGTGGTCTCTTCCTGGGCTGCGCCCCAAATCTCCAGGAATTTCCCAGCTCAGAGTTGGCAACTGCTTCATGCACCAGTAGCTGTAGTTTTATTTCGAATGCATGGGTTTGGGATTACCGACTAGTTCCTGGTTTGTATGTTCTGGTCTCCAAATTGCCCTTCTCCCTCCCCAGTGTATTTTTGTCCTGTACAAGTTAGATTAAAACCTCTGCCCTTAATTTAAAAAAAACAAAAACCTTCCTGAGCTTTTTCTGTGGTCCAGTTTCCAAGAGGTTACAAGTCCGCGTGAATGTCCACAAGTTTCCCGTTGGACGGACGGGTGGGGCTCAGCCGCAGAACCTGCCTTGGACGTCCGAATGTGTGAAGGGAAGAAGAGTACCTTTGAATATGTGCAGAGTGCATTTCTCAGCCGGGGAGAGAGGAGAGCGGATTATGCTCTCCTCTCTAACTTTGAATGCAAGCAGCCTCTTGGAAAAAAGGAAACACGCCGGCAAATGCCGGAATAAACAATTGCTCCTTGGCCAGGGGTGCGGAAAAATAAAGCAGAAGTCCAGGGGCACTTTAGCAACAACCTGCACTGGTGTGCTGTTTTGTCCTTCTCGGATCCTTCTCGGCCTCACCCCGGGCTCTGCTCTGATTCCCAGGGTGGAGGGGCCACCCGAGAGCTCTTCTTTCCCTTCACCTCCCCTGGCACGGGATCCTTGGGGAGGGCCGCCAGGAGCCTGGCATGAAGGGGTGGATGTTTATCTAACCGAGGTGGGGGTTTGGATGCCACAGCTGCCCGACTTGGGCGTGGATGGAGAGGTGGGTGGAACGGGACTCTTCTGGAATGAGGCAGGAGCACTCAGGGGAGATGCGGGGGGGAGGGGGAGAGCTCAGGAGTCACTAAGGGCTCCCCCCCCCTGCAGCTGAAGGACAGGGAAGGATGCTCTCCCCCCAAGCATGCCCCAGCTGGTTATTTGCTCAGCTCTGTGCCTCTTGCATTCCAGGTTTGCTTAGCTTTTCCCACCCTCCTGGGCTTGGGGGATGGAGACGAGAGCTGCTCTAAAAGTTCCTCCCCAGATCAAGTGGTTTCGCTGGGCTTCTAGCTCTGCATCCTGCATGTCCCTTCGGGCCCTTAATTTCAAAAGAGAAGAAATGTTGTTTTTTTGGGGGGGAGGGTGTTCCTGTTCAGTAGGTTCCTTTCCAGGTTGGAAATTCCTGAGGATTTGGGGGTGGGGGATGGAGCCTGGGGTTGGTGGGGAGGGAAGGGACCTCATTGGAGTCCACCCTCCAAAGCAGCCATTCTCCCATGGGGAGCCGATCTCTGTCATTTGGGGATGAGTTGTAATTCAGGGATGTATTCAAATGGGTAGCCGTGTTGGTCTGAAGTAGCACAATAAAATCAGAGTCCAGTAGCAGCTTTAAGACCAACCAAGATTTATTCAGGGCATGAGCTTTCGAGTGCAAACACTCGAAAGCTCACACCCTGAATAAATCTTTGTTGGTCTTAAAGCTGCTACTGGACTCTGATTTTATAATTCAGGGATGTGTGTGTCTCCAGTCCTCACCTGGAGGTTGGCAGCCCTAATTGCCGGTCTGCAAGCAGGGTCTTTGAGGAAAAATTGGTCTCTGGTGATAGACTCATATATTTGATTCTAGTAAGGCTTAGCCTTTGGATCATGACCTCTTGTAAAGGAATTCCTGCCCCCGTTGTGGGTTTCTCAAGGCTGTCAGGAGGGAAAAGCACTCTGCACATTCTCAGATTTGCCTGTTCTGGAAACAAACTCCTGTTTGTATCAGGATTTTCCTGCGGTCACCACATCCTCTCGCGCAGATTCGCCTTCCTCTGGAGGTTTACCCGTTTGAATTGATACACCTCTGAAGGAAGTAAGATAGGGCAGGCCCTTCCTCTCCCCCCCCCCCCCCCCCACTGAATCTTATGGAAGAGATGTGGAACTGGCCCTGCAGAGAGGGCCAAGCGATCCTTCTCTTCCCCTCTGTCAGGCGGGCATCGACGGGAGCTTTGCATGACTCAGTCGACCTTTATTTATACGGCAGCAGCTATTAAAGATGGAGCGCTTAAAGAAATCATTTTAAACTCAACTTTCGATCATTGCTTCCTGTCTTCTGATAGATGTTCTGCTGCTGTTATCTCTTCGTGTTCTTGATTTGCAACAGCGGCATACATGTTGTCATTGGGAGACCCTTTTCAGAGACGGAGGGAGACATTTGGACATATAAATAAATGGGGCAGGGCCTGTCTCTTCGAGCCGTTTCCCCCTGGGAGGCCGTAAGCCCCAAATGGATACGTAACCCTTGATTTCTTTTGACAGTTTTGGGATCGAGCTTTGGGAAAGACATCTGCGCATGCTAAGATAGCCGGACTGAACGGGGCAGGGGGGCACGGCCAGAGGTTGTGTTATCTGCCTACCTCTTTAGGATAATTTTTATTCCTTTGTCTCCTGGGTTTCCAGTGGGGATAAAATTTTCTTCGGTTGTGTTGTGGTGAGCCAATGGGAGATGCTGCAGATGGCTGGCTCCCCACGCAGCAGACTGTCTGCCACAGTTAAGTTCTCACTTGGTAAAGCATTGTCCGTATTCTCCTAGTTAGTTATGGGTGGTTTAAACAGGTAAACGTGGATTCTCCCCTTCACTCATACTCTCTGTCTCTCTCTCAGATCATTTGTGCACTGGAGTTTCATGCCAGGCTGCAGGCTGGAGTTTTAGTTGTGGCAGCTTACCCCACCTCTTGCTGCACCCACATGGGGGAGCATTTGGCCTAGTGCACCTTACCCACCCCCACGGGAGCTGGGTTAGTGAAGTTCCCAGTGCATAAACGGTCTTAGTTAGGCAAGTTCATGGGAGAATCTGGTTTTTAAATCTGCAGTAATAAAACCAGAGGGGGGGAGTAGTGAGCGGATGTGAGGCTTCAGAATGGGAGTGCATGGCTTATGTTAGTTAGTTAGTTAGTTTAGTTAGTTAGTTAGTTAGTTAGTTAGTTAGTTAGTTAGTTAGTTGAAAAGGGGGTGTGATGGCACACTCATTGCTGTAAGAATTCAAGCTTTGAAAAAATTTCAAAATCCAGCCTTTCTTAATTTTTTACTATTGAGAAACCCCTGAAACATCCTTCAGGCTTTGAGAGACCCCAGAAGTGGTGCAATTGTGCGGAGTGTCATTGGGAAGCAGAGCTGTGGACACGCCCACATGGGTCACCTCCCCTTCGCACGCCCTCCAGGCCAATCAGGTTGAGAAAGCTTGCCTTAAGCATATGAAGGGAGAGCTTTAAAACAGGAGGAGACATGCCTCAAGGTCTCTGGCTCTTAAAATCTTCTTCTCTTACACTTTTCCTCTAGCACATTTCTAGACATTTTTAGCAGCTGCAACTGCCGGTTCCCAATCTTATTTGAGACTTCCGGTCATATGCCAAGATCCTTCTTTACATGCCCCCCACTTCCAGAAATTGATCCTGGGGGGGGGCAACAAAAGAGAGAGAGAGTCTCTTCCGTGGTGGCCCCTCATCCCTGGTACACTTTCCTCCACAACGTTGTGCCTGCCCTTTAAGGTGCTGGGTTGAAAAAATCCGATTTATCTGGATCATTGCCTAATTTTCTCGAGTTGATCAACTGCGCAGTGCACCAGTGTAGTATTGTAGTACTAGTGTAGTACCAGCGTACTTTTGCTTTAGGATGCTTTGGGCTGATCCTGCGTTGAGCAGGGGGTGGGACTAGATGGCCTGTATGGCCCCTTCCAACTCTATGATTCTGTGATTCTGAGATTGTAGTGAAGAACTGGATTGGATTCCTCCACGTGCAGCCAGCTGGGTGACCTTGGGCCAGTCACAGTTCTTTCAAGAGCTGTCCTTGCAGAGCAGTTCTTTTAGAGCTCTCTCAGTCTCACCCACCTCACAGGGTATCTGTTGTGGGGAGAGGAAGGATAGGAAATTGCAAACCGCTTTTAGATAGGTAGTAAAAAACCAGCTCTTTTCTTCCATCTTTTCATCTCCTTTTTCACCCCCCCCACCCGCACAGATTCGTCCGTCTAACTAGTTTTATTAGCCTTAGCTGCTATGCTATTTTCTATTTTTTTAAATGTTGCGATCGTATACTTTAAATTTATGATGTTTGTATCGTATTACTAGCTGCCCGAGGAGCGTACAGCTTAGAGACTGCGGAGAAGGCTTTTAAATAAGTAAATATATCCCACCGCTGCTTTTTGCCAGCATCCATTTATCTTCTCTGTACTCTTCATATCACTCCCCCCGCTCTGTAAAAAGGGATACCATCCAACTTCATTTATAATTTTTGCAGTGCTTCACTGCTTTGGCACTGCAAATACCCCCCCCCCCCCCGGACTCCCCTGGCTGTTTCCCTTCTGGATTCAGAGCCCCGATTTAGTGGAGGTGGGGAGTTGATATAGTTGGCCGGGAAGTGAGTGGAAGCCGAGAATCAGTGTGGTTTCCTAGCTGCATTTGAGCAAATTCAAGAGGAAGATTGGCAAGCCTGTATTTCCCCCTCATGATTTCTACTTTGGCCCGACTGGAGAGCAGAAGGTGAGGGAATAGGACACCAAGCTGGTGGGCACCAAGCCTGGGGGAGAGAAAACGGAGGGCATTGCTGGTTTGCCTTGAGGGGAGAGGGGAGTGATGACACTGTTGGGCGACAGCTTTTCGTGGTTTAGTGGTTTGACATGGGAACGGGACGGGCGCGAGCCCATACAGTGTGCCGGTGACTTAGGAGGTGTGGGACTTGCTTTGGCTCACGTGGTGAGAAGTGGATCCGTGGAACGGGCGGTGAGAACGCAGCTGTGGGTCGGCCGCCTGCAGAAAAGCAGGGCAGATACTTGTGGGCCGTGGCATTGGCGGGGCACTTTGGCCACTGGGTCCCCAGGAGGCTGCATATGCCAGGGGTGGGCAAACTGTGGCCCTCCAGGGGTCCATGGACTACAATTCCCATGAGCCCCTGCCAGCGAATGCTGGCAGGGGCTCATGGGAATTGTAGTCCATGGACCCTTGGAGGGCCACAGTTTGCCCGCCCCTGGCGTAGGCTGTGCGTTTTTCACTGTCCTGCTGATTGTTTGCCGTGTCATTTCCTCAATGATCTTCGGAGACAGGCTGCAGATAGGTGTCCCTGATGCTCACAGAAAATGGCCTCCTCTTGCCCCTGCTGATGGGGAAGCTCTCCTGCCATCTTTTGAGCTCCGTGTCTCTCCCCCCCCCCCCCCTCCACTTCTGGCTGCTCGTTTCCCCGATAATATCTTGCCGGCATCCCTGAACAGCCGTAAGGAGACAACCGGTTTGGCCACTTCTGGGGGCCCTTGTTTCAAAAAGCGCCTGGGAGATGGGGGGGGGGGTAGGGGAGCTGTGGCCAATTCCCCCTCTGGGGCCTACCAGAAAGTGCATTGCCCCCCCCCCCCAGGCGAGCCTGTAATACACCCCCTCCCGCTTTGTTTCCTCCTTTCATGAGGCCTATGAAAGCCCCTTGATGGAGGGAGGCTGTGGTTTCAGGTGTGTCGTCTGGGCCTGTTTGCATCCCACAAGGACGCCTTTCATGGCTTGGAGGCACCTGCCCCGGCTCCCCTCCTCTCCAAGGCCAGACCTGTTTTCCCGCGCTCTTTTATTCCGCCCGCCCCTCTCCATTTTTCGCTCTCTGTGTGACTCCTTTGCTCGTCCACTCGCCCCCCCCCCCCCCCCCCCGGTAACATTGTGTTTATCCAGTGGAGCATGTAACCTCTTCAAATCACAGGCTAGAAATAAAAGTTAAAGTGGTTTCCCCCCACAAACACACACACGCTGCTGTTGTCTCATGTGTCCGTGAAAGATTCTCCCGGTAAATGAGGCTCCAGATCAACTTGTCTCACTGCAAAATTTGGTGTGCCGTGGTCTTCCTGTTCTAGGAACCCCCAGGAGACCAGAGTTATCTGTTGAACCTCTAAGACAGGGGTAGTCAAACTGCGGCCCTCCAGATATCCATGGACTACAATTCCCATGAGCCCCTGCCAGCATTCGCTGGCAGGGGCTCATGGGAATTGTAGTCCACTGACATCTGGGGGGCTGCAGTTTGACTACCCCTGCTCTAAGACCTTGGTTTTCCGGTATACTAGGGATCTGCCTGGAGTCCTTTTAGGTTAAAGCAAGCATATGCCGAGGGCATCCTTCTTCCCCCTTGGGAATTCACAGCAGCTCTCTTCTGCAAGCCTCGGTGGTTGTGGGGGCTGGATCCCCATGGGTTGTGGATTCCCAGAACCTTCTCCCAGTGCGAACCACATTTGCTTTTAGGGCTGCTTTCAAGAGCCCAGCCTGCAAAGTGCCAGATCAAACCCGGCTTCGATCCCATCCTCATCTCAGAGCCGGGGAGATCCTGGCTCTGATCTTCTCTCATTGCTCTCCTTTTCCTAACTGCCCTCGGTGTGCATGATTTTCACTCTACTTGGCGTCTCCTGCTGCAGGCGGGCTCCAGGCTCCCCCCCCCCTCCATGTTAATTAACTGGCTTCGTTAAGCATGTCCGGGAGTGCTCAAGCATGGCTCTGAAGTCCAGACTATTTCTTGCTCTCATGGCTGCCTAGGGAGGCAGGGAGATAAACAGCGTGCCCCAGGGCATGGCCATCCCTTTTATCCTTCCACAGGCCGGCAGAGAGTCCAGGGAAGGGAGCTTGGAAAGTCCTTGCTCCAGCTCCGGTTTGCGGCTATTTCTGGACTCAGGGTCTTTTTTTTAGCTGCCCTAGGGATTTGGGGCCTGGTCTCCCCAGTCAGTCAAAGGCTGCGGCTATTCATAGATGGGCATTTGGCTCCTGCAGTTTCTCACGGAGGGGAAAGCACCGCTCCGTTGGCCCTGAACGTGACACGAAAAAGAGTGGAGGAGTTTCATGGGCTTCCAGCCCCTGCCCAGACCCCCCCTCCCCGGGAATGCACGAGCTGGACGTGCCGCAAACCAGCTTGAGTGCCCGGCTGCGCCCTGGAACCCTCCTTGCAAGCATGCACGTGGCGGGAAAGTTATGCCCCCGGGCAGGGCTTTTACGCAGACAGGGAAGAACACTGTCTTTGAAAACACGGCACTGGGTGTGGGCGTATTATTACTCTTTTGCAGAATTCTGATTTTGCCGGTCCCTTGGAGGGAGCCTGGGGCCATGCAAGGGAGGCAGTGGAATTGTACCTGAACCAGGTTTGAGAAACTGCCTGTGTGCTTTCGGTCGTCCATAAACATCCAGAGGGGCTAGAGTCTTGCGTTTCCTTTTTATTTATTTAAAACAAAAGCTGCAATTCTCACGGAATTTAATTTCGTACCTGATCCTGTATTCTGTGTGGCTCCCCCCAACCCCGGTATTCTTCCAGAATCATGGCCTACTCATTCTTCCTGCCTGCACCTGAGTTCTACAAAGGTACTAACATCTTAGGGTCTTTCCTTCTTCAGAGATGTGTGTGTAAGAGGGGCAAAACACTGTTGCCAAGGTTGACCTTGGTAAGTCCATGGGTTCAAGGAGGCCAGGACCACTGGGAGTTCAATCAGCATAATGTTACAAGAGGCAGGGGTAGTCAAACTGCGGCCCTCCAGATGTCCATGGACTACAATTCCCAGGAGCCCCCTGCCAGCGAATGCTGGCAGGGGGCTTCTGGGAATTGTAGTCCATGGACATCTGGAGGGCCGCAGTTTGACTACCCCTGGGCAAAACTGAACTGAGAAGCCCCTGGAAACCCTCAACTTGTACACAATCACGAACAATCAATCTTCCCACCAGTGCATGCTATTGGTCAGTATTCCTGGGATAGGCAAACTGTGGCCCTCCAGATGTCTGTGGACTACAATTCCCACGAGCCCCTGCCAGCAAATGTAGTCCACGGGCATCTGGAGGGCCACAGTTTGCCTACCTCTGGTTTAAACTGACTGGGTCCAGCAGACTGACCACTTCGATCCTCCCTCGGACCTCCCGCTTGGTCCTTGGCAGAATCATGTGCAGAACCACAAACACAACACAGCGGGCCCTTCTTCCTTTGTGCTTCTGCTTGGGAGACCATGAGGTGCAGGCAGAAGGACAGCCAAACGTCAGCAAAGCACAGTGCGGGATCTGGTGATTCCTTTTCTCGAAGCTCGCCTTCCCTTTCCTCTCCCCACAACAGACACCCTGTGAGGTAAGTGAGGCTGAGAGAGCCCTGAGATTCCTGCTCGGTCAGAACAGCTTTATCAGGGCTGTGGTCACCCAGCTGGCTGCATGTGGGGGAACAGGGAATCAAACCTGGCTCACCAGATTAAAGTCCGCACTCCTAACCACTACACCAAGCCGGGGCTTGGTTACCGACCTTTTAGCTGCGGAGGTTCAGGGGCTGGGCGAGATCTCTTCCGAAGACAGGGGTTAGAGACTTCTGCCCCTGGGCTAAAACTGTACTTTTCAGGAGGGGGCTCCGTGAAGAATCCCGTCCGTTATGGGACAGTGACAGAGGAAGTGCCCAGAATGCCTTCATGCCAACGCTGTTGGAAAGCGAATTCTTTCCATAAGTGAGTTTTATTTTAATTTCATTCCCACAAGTGTTTAACATCCCCCTTGGTGGAAGCTGAACATCCTGATCTCATTGGTGGTGGGAAGGGCTGAGGGCCCTGCAGGAGCTTGCGTGGTTCTGCAGGGCCTGCAAGATGGAGCTCTTCCGCCGGGTCTTTGGCGAGGGGGTGGGAGATCAAGGGGTCCCCCCATGCTGATCACCAGCTAATACTGCAGTGGGAATGACAGGCACCCCTGGACTTTTCCCCTGAGGCACTGGGCGGGGGGGAGTCTGGAAATAGTCTGGAGCAGGGGTAGTCAAACTGCGGCCCTCCAGATGTCCATGGACTACAATTCCCAGGAGCCCCCTGCCAGCATTCGCTGGCAGGGGGCTCATGGGAATTGTAGTCCATGGACATCTGGAGGGCCGCAGTTTGACTACCCCTGGTCTGGAGGGTAGGTTTTTTGTTCTAACTGCCGGGATAGGGTGGGGTTAATATTTCTCTTTTAATATTTCTTTTATGTGGGGTTTTATGTTGTTATCTTTGTAACCCATCAAGAGACGGTCCCTGATAGTGGCAGGAAATAAATCGGAATAATAAATAAATAATAATCCAATTATCCCCTTTCTCCCCAGTTGGGAGCTAAATCAGGTTATGCCATTCTTCAAATCTTCTTTATCATGATAGGGCAGGAAGGCCAGGGATACAGACATTCTCATAGAATCACAGAATCATCCTATAGCCACCTCCTGAGGCAGCCCCTTCCACTGCTGAGCTGGTCTCCTAGAATCCTAGAGTGGGAAGGGGCCACGAAGGCCATCTAGTGCCACCCCCTGCTCAATGCAGGATGAGCCTGAGGCACCCAGGATAAGGATCTGTCCAGCCTCTGCTTGAAGACGGCCAGTGAGGGGGAGCTCCCACCTCCTGAGGCAGCCCATTCCACTCCTGAACTACTCTTGACTGAAAAATGCTGTTATCTTGGTGCAAACAAGAAAGCCATCAGAGAATCTGACTGTGGAGGAACCCCTGAAATAATTTTTCAGACTTTGGGGAGCCCCGAAAGTGATGTCAACTGGTCACATCCCCTGCCTCGCCCCTGGAAGTGACATCACTACACACTCCCTTCACACTCCTGCTCCCTCCTCCCGCCTTTACTACTACTCTGGCAGCTCTGTCTCATGTGGGCCGGAAAAAAGAGGAGGAGCTGAGAAGGCAGCCTGGACCCCTCCCACACCACACCACTTCAGAGCTCCCACGGATGCCCAGGAGCCCACGGACCACCCGTTGGGAATCCCTGATCTAGATGTTCATGGCTTTCCCCTCCCCTTGCTAATAAAACTCAATGGGGAATTATTTTGTTTTTGATTTAGGTACTTAGCTGTGTTGGTCTGAAGCAACAGAATACAGTCTGTGTGCAGGGGCACCTTTAACACCGAGAAAGTGTTATTCAGGGCAGCAACCTTCGTGCACATGCACACTTCTTCAGGACTGTGCAGACATACAAACAAAAGTTTATGCCTAGAAGTGTCCAAGTGCCCGAAATCTTATGCCTATAATTAAACTTTGTGGTCTTGAAGGTGACACTGGACTGTTCTATTTTATTGTATTTATTTTTAGTGAATCAACCCACTGCCTTTCTCCCCCGTGGAGACCCAGAACATCTTATATTGTTCTGTGCTTCTCCACTTTATCGTCAAAACAATCCTGTGAGGTAGGCTATGCTGAGACGGCATCGCCGGCCCCCAGCCACCATGGGAGCATGCAAAATGGGGAGTCAAACCTGGGTCTCAACATTCAGTCAGTATACCACACTGGCTCTTTTACCGTCCACCTTTCTCCATGGTGGATTGGAAACATGCCAGAAAAACTTGACAGCCACAGTGAGCAGATTGCAAAATAGGATAAAATTTGATCCAGCAGCAATGATTCTAGCGAGGCAAATAATATGATCAGGCTGGGATTGTAGGAGGAGTGAGGGGGGAAGCAGAGTAGCAAACCCGATCCTGCCTTTTTATGGAAAGAAAACAATCGGTGCAGGGAAGGTTTTCTCCTTCCTTAAGTTCACCCCCAGAGCTGGCCACCGTCGCTGCCCCAGGTTAGATCTTCCTGCCGGAAGGACCCTCTTGAATAGCACTGCGATGCTGCGTCTTAGGCAAAGCAGACAAGAGCATGAGGGCCACGGTGCCCCACCTGGAATCCCAAGCCGTCTCCAGACAATGGAGACAATGGAGATCAGCTTCCCCATGGAGGGGAGGGCTGCTTGGAATGGTGCATTCCATGGAATCATATCCCTGTGCAGGCCCCTCCCTTCCCTTAGGCTCCGCCTCCAAATTGACCTATTTGCCACGTAGGGGCTGTGCCAGATGATGTGTAGAAATGGGCAGAGCCATTCAACAACAAAAAAAAGGGACTCAGGAAAGCTCACGCCCTGCCACAAATTTTTGTTTGTCTTTAAGATGCTCCTGGACTCTTGTTCTGTTCTCCTGCTACAGTCAAACTAACACAACGACCCATCTTGTTCTAAAACGTCCGGGAGTGAGGTTATACATAAATCCGACTTCGGATTTCGGACAGAAGCGCTGCTTAGAAAGATCCTTTTTAAAACTCTCGTGTTGTTTCAAAATATTTTTTGCATTCACCCAAGTGAGTTAGCTAAGAAAAGCGGCAGACTCTGATCTGGAGAGCTGGGTTTGATTCCCCACTCCTCCTCCAAATGCAGCCAGCAGAATGAACTTGGGCCAGTCACAGTTCTCCTGGAACAGTTCTCTCAGAGCTCTCAGCCTCACGTACCTCACAGGGTGTCTGTTGTGGGAAGAGGAAGGGAAGGGTGTTTGTAAGCTGCTTTGGGACTCCTTCGGGGAGTGAAAATCGGGGCATAAATATGCAAGTTCTCTTGCAGGTCACTTCTCTCTCAGTATCTGTCGGATCACCAGTGGCCAATCAGAAGTTCAGCTGGCACCACCTGGCCATTCCCACTTGCTAGGAAGCTGAATGGAGACCAGGAGGGGTGGTGGTGGGCACCACGTTGGGGACCCTGGGCAAAGAATAGATCCATAATGAAATGTGCACACTCTTGCCTTGTTTCTGACCAGCACATGGCTGCTTCAGCTCCTCCTTGGGCCCTGTTCTCCTTCCCTCTCCCCCCCCCCCTGTTCTGCTTGGGATCTTTAGTTGTGGCCGGTTTCTCTTTCATGGCCCGGCACAGCTGTTCTCTGGGTCAGCAGCACCTGTTACTGTTTAATCAGCCTCCCCTGTTCTTAATGGCCTTGTAACTCTTGCCTCTCCGCCTCCTGGCCTGGCAGCCACAAGGACTCCACTGGGCAGAGGAAAACAGGATTAGCGGGGCTTGGGCTCCAGTTCTGTAGCTGATACGGACATTTTCAGTTCAGCAGGGTCAACTCTTCCTTTGCATTGGCCCGGAACATTTTATGGGGAAAGCAGGGCTAGGCCCCAGCACTTTATGCCCTCCGAATCTAGGGAATCTCTTCTGCCCTGCACATCATCTCTGCCGTCCTGATTCTAGATCTGTACTGTATGGCGGAAGGGTAACTTAGCACAGTCTAATTTCCTCTTCACACCTAACCTCCGCAGTCCGCAGTGATAACTTAAAAGGTCGGCTTTTGTCCTCGGTGCACGTCCGCTATCGTGACCTTAACGTTAGCGACTAATTGGGGACTTTTGGAAGGAAGTTTCTTAGAGCTTCCTGATACAGCTCATTGTTAGAAGGGGAAAAGCCCGTCTCTCTGGGTTTATTTTTTTCCTGATTCTTGCAGTCGGGTAACAGCAGTGCTTGGATGGCCCAGAGAAGCAAGTGCACCATTCACTGGTGGACCTGTGTCTAATGGAAATGTGTCCCTCCGATTGGCAGATTAAAACTACAGGCTGAATTCAGTTCAATGCTTGCAGGCCTACGAGCCCTTAGCTGATCTGTGTAACCATGGGATGCATTCTTCCAGGTGGGACCTGGGGATCGCCAGGAATTACAGCTCATTTCCAGACCGCAGAGCTCAGTTCTTCTGGGAAAACAGGGATGCTTTGGAGGGTATGGCATGATACCCCACTGAGGTCCCTGTTCTCTCCACACTCCATCCCCAAATCTCCAGCTGTTTCCCAACCTGGATCTGGCAACCTAACCCTCACATCCCCAGCCAATGGCCAAGGGGCATCTCTGGAGTGGACCTCCAGAGGAACCAGATGCAAGATCACTGCAAGATCCAGCAGGGCTCTTCTTACGTTCTTATCAGACTGTAAAGCAGGGGTGGCCAAACTGGCTCTCCAGATGTCCATGGACTACAATTACCTTGAGCCCCTGCCATGAAGGCAGGGGCTCAAGGTAATTGTAGTCCATGGACATCTAGAAAGCCAGTTTGGCCACCCCTGCTCTAGAGAGTTGCTGCTGGTCTGAGTGGACAATATGACCATGATATGACATAGGTGTGATCTAGTATAAAGCAGCTTCATGTGTTGGTGCGTTCCCCAAAGATCAAGAACTCTGGGGGAGTTTCTTGTCATGGTGGAAGGGGCTTGCTGAACATGGGAGGGGGGGGGGATGAACTAATTTGGAAATTAAGTTTAAATGCTCAATGATGCCTGAGTGTCGAGTCCCAGAAACCAAACCAGGTTGGTAGGACTTCTGGCGAGATCTTTTCCATAGGAATTGATTGTGCACCGTGATATGGGGGGCTGCATGCTGAATCCTAGAAGAGATTCCCGAGTGAGAGGGAAGGCGAAACTGTTTGAGTAAATCCGTTCTCTTCTACGGGTTCAGGGGGGTGAAGCAGTAAGACCACCTTTGAGTCTGGAGGCACCTTGAAGGCCAGCAGAGTTTAGTCCTGGAAGTGACCTCTCCTGTGCAGGCACACATCTTTGGATACATGCCCGGGAAAACCTACCCCTGGAATTAAACTCTGCTGGCCTTAAAGCTGCCGCCGGGCTCAAACTTTGTCCTCTTTTGTGGAGTTATTTAAGGCTCAGCAGCCCTTCTTGGCACGGCAGAGACCAGCCTCAGACTCTCTTGGCCAAATCCTTTGCAAGCAGCTTTGGGGCCAATATGCAGATTAATGAAAGGGGGGTGGTGGTGGTCTCCAGGTGGTTTTTAAAACTTCATGTTAGGAGTGAGTGGATTGGATTAGGGCTGCTTTGCTAGGGAGGGGAGGGGGGTATCCTCTCCCTCCCACTTATTTCTCTGACTGAAATTCTTCCTTGTAAGCCACTGTAGCTGTGGTGGGTGGAGAAGGGTGGCTTCTTGCCCCTAGAGGAGTGGGGTGAGGTCTCACTGGTTCCAAATTCTTGCAGACTGCCCCATATTTGTCTCATTTGACAACCTCCATGTGGATCCTGCCCCTGTTACAATAGGGATCAGTTCCCCTGGAGAAAAGGGCTGCTTTGGAGGGTGGACGTGAGGACAATGCACCTTGCTGAAGTCCTGCCCTTTCCCAAACTTTCCCCTGCCCAGACCCCCCCCCCCCCACCAATGATTTCCAGGTATTTCCCAACCCTGAGTGGGCACCTCAGGCAAAACAGGCTGGGAGTTACTTTCTCTGTCCCATGTTTTACCTCCAGTTGCAAGTGACACACAATACGACTTGGTAGAACGCTGTCCGTAGCTGAACCGGCTTAAGGAGCAGAGCAAACTTTGAGTGCAGCGGCACCTTTAAGACAGTTTTATTCAAGATCTAAACTTCCATGTGTAAGCACACCCCTTCCGGTATAACAGAATTTCCTCAGCCAAACATATAGATAGAGGAGGGTTGTGAGGGTGGCGTCCAAATTGGCCGTCCCAGGCCGATGCAGCCAGCACCGTGCCAGGGGGGCCGGGAGGGAGGCAAGGGTGCCAGTGTGTGTAACTCGGTGCACTGGCGTTATGCACTGGTGCCTGTGTCTCGCCCTCCGTGGTGCGTTGGTGCTGGCTGCGTTGGCCTGGGACGGCCCATTCAGACGCCGCCGCGCACACCCCTAGACGGTAGTGGGGGGTGTAATTGCCACGGCAGTTTTAGGAGCCAGTGTGGTGTCATGGTTGGAGTGTCAGACCGGACCTGGGTTCAAATCTCCAGTCTGCCATTTTGGACCAGCCACGCTCTACCTCATAGGGCTCCAATGAAGTGCAGCCAAACCATGGCCGCCACTTTGGGTCCCAGTTGGGGAGCCCACTTGGTATAAAGTGATGTAAAACAAATAAAAACCTTCTCCGTTGAGCTCGTTGGCAAGGCGAGGGGCCGTGAAAAGCTGGGGACATCTGGATTCTGGTTGGCTCTGCGATAAGAGAGACTCTGCTTTAGAGCCTGAATATTATAAAGCTGGACCCAGACTTTGGAGGGGGCAGGGCTTTGTAATCCACCCTCTTCCAGCCATTGTGTTTCACGTCTGGTGCAAGCACATGTGTGTGTGTGAGTGTGTGTGTGGGGGGTGTCATCCCTGGCACCAGCTGTCACCAACCTGGTCCCCATGGCAAGGACAGTTGCTAACGAGGCTAATCTGTCACTCGGGCGTCTCTCCCCCGGCAGGGGAGCCCGGAGGGAGGACCGGTCAGCTGAAACCCATGCGGGGTGTCCATGCGCAGAGACGGAGATGTCGCTGGGCTCAGATGTGCGGGCAGAGCGGCTATTATCTTCGTGGGGGAAAATGGTCCGTATCTTGATGGGGACAGGCAACTCTCTGAATAAGTAATTTTAAGACAGCGCTGAATTAACTGAGACAGCTCTGGCAGAGTCCCCCCCCCCCCCCCCCCCGGGAAGGCCAGAGATGGCCCCCCTCAGAATTTATCCTTAAAAATAATCCCAAAACCATCCCTGAATAAAATGCGAGAGACGGTTGAAGGGTCCCAAACAATCCATTATGTTAATTCTGAATGTGGGGCAAGATAAGCAATTATTTTCATTTTGAATGTGGAGGAAGAGAAGCGCTACCCCCCCCCCCCCATTGCCTGTGTTTATTTAGGTATATAAGACTTTACATCTAAGCCATTTATTTGCTGTTTTTCTCCCTTGAGGGTCTCAGGGTGCCTTACAATATAAATAAAACAATTATTTTTTTAAAATGAAGACAAAATAAATGAACGGCAGTTACAAAACACAGAGAAATGAAGTCTCAATTTAAACACACCAATTAGGACTGTCAATAAATCGAAACCAAATCAGTCTGGTGTGCAGCCTGAAATATTTAGAGCAGGTCTGACTTATCCACTAGGTACTCTAGGCCCAGGGCCCACAATATGTTTAGGGCCCACAGAAATGTTTTGATTTCTTTTAAAAACCATGAGAAAAATGGACTTTTAGGGTTGATAAAAGTTTTACAGTTTTCCCTCACACCAGGAAGGAAAAAAAAACATTTAGGTGCCGCAAAAATCTATTTTTGCCTGAAGCAGAACCCCCCCCCCCCAAGTGTAGACATATTTAAATTATATTAAAAATAGTTTTAATACTGATATCATTATGATGGGGGACCATGAAGGTAAAAGTGTCTAGGCCCCACGGAAGTCAGACAGGGGTCCTGATAGGAAGGAGCCACCTTTTAAAAGACATGAATTAGCTAGAAGTGTATACAGGGGATTGCAGTTTTAGGTGTATTTGATCCAATTAAAAATGTACATTGGGTTTTTGTAAAGAATCTAAGAGTTGCTCCTTTGTTTTATTTATGTAAAATAATTTTACCCTTAAATGAAGCAGCAAAGAAGGAAAGGGAGGAAAGATCTGTATTATCATCGTAAACTGGCATTAAATGTGGTTTCTTCCAAGGAACCCTGGCTGGGATTTCTCTGTAAGAGTCCTTCCGTCCTGCTCATTAAACTATGTTTCTTTGAGTCTTCTTTGGAGGAAGAATTGCCACTTAAACTGATTCCAATATTTTATCCAAGGTTACTTGTTCATGGTTCAGATTGGGGTAATCAACTTCTGCAGAAATTGCTTATTTTCCCTCTACACATGGGAGGCCATATATAAACAGAGCTCCAAATGAAACCAGTGCAAAGAGGAAGAGTTGGTTTTTATACCCTGCTATTCACTACCGGAAAGAGTCTCAAAGCAGCTTACAATCGCCTACCTTTCCTCTTCCCACAACAGACACTCTGTGAGGTTGGCAGGGCTGAGAGAGCTCTGAGAGAACTGTGACTAGCTCAAGGTCAGCCAGCTGGCTTCATGTGGAAGAGTGGGGACCCAAACCCAGTTCTCTAGGTTAGACACCACTGCTCTTAAAAAAAAAACAACCAAAAAAACATTTTATTCTGCTTGTTGAATTACAACTAACATCACAACTGAATCCCAAACAACATAAGTCCCTACATTTGGAGGGCATAACACCATGCTAATCCATCTAGAGAGCCAGTTTGGTGTGGACTTCTTTTCTGGCATGCCAGGTTCGATTCTGCACTCCCCCACATGCAGCCAGATGGGTGACCTTGGGCTCACCACAGCACTGATAAAGCTGTTCTGATTGAACAGTGATATCAGGGCTCTCTCAGCCTCACCCACCCCACAGGGTGTCTGTTGTGGGGAGAGGAAAGGGAAAGCGAATGTAAGCCGCTTTGAGACTCCTTTGGGTAGAGAAAAGCGGCATATAAGAACCAACTCTTCTTCTTCTTCTAGTCTAGCATCATCCATCCCAAGAAGTTCTTCCTCTCTGGCTTGTTTTTTGGAAGGCACATGAAACAATTTAGGGTTCACAGAGCTTTTTCTCTACAATGCGGTTTATACTCCCAGGCCTGAGTGCCTCATGACGTTTGGCATTAATTTTGTCATTTCATCTGGAAACGCCCAAATTCAGTGAATCTTATAAGCCCTGTTAAACTTTCGGAAGACTCTGGGCATCTCCAAACCTGCAGGCGGGTTAGAGGAGAGAGCGCTCCAAGGCATGTGCAGAGTTCAAGCTCTCTGCCACAGGGTTATAACGGGCAGCCCCCCTCCCCCACTTTCCCCGTTCCGAATTTCACAGGGTAGCACTCCCGGAAGGAATGTATGTTCCTGTGCTTCTCCGGTTACAAAGCGCAAAATGCATTTCAAGGGCTCTTGTTGTTAGCCCACACACATGGCTAAAGAGGAAGGATTAGCTGTTTTCTGTTGGCAACCATTTTGGGTAAGTTTTCATCCATTTGTTTGCATGCAGTGTGCGGGGGGGGGGGGCACATTCTGCGATTGGCCACAGACACAGCGTTCGGTTCAGCAAGCTTTTGCCAGAAACACGGCCTAAATCAATGTCATGTTCTAGATTTCCTTAAAAAAACCACACACACACACACAAACCAAACCAGTGTTCACAATTCCCTGTGGGGGCATTGGACAAGGAGCCATTGGTCCTTACTTTGACAAAGTCGACAAAATGCAATCGTTAATGCGAAGAAGTTTCCTTGCAGTTAGCACAGAAAAAGCCAAAATGGCTTTTCCAAACAGTTTTACATCCATTGAAGCCTCCTGTAAACAGGGATCTCAGTCATAAATGTGTTCATATTTCATCTGAAACTGGGATTTTTAGCAAGCCATGGGTACAGAAAGTATCAGTCAGTTCTCACGCCCAGTCGCAGAGTTGACTCTTCTAACCCACTGGTCTTCAGCTATCTCTGGAGATTTCTCTGCTGTGCAGGTGGGGTGTCCCTGTGAGTTTCCCAGAATGCCCTGGATGTGGCCTTACCCCTTTTAAAGCTGCTTGAGACTGAATCTAGGCTTTGTATACACGGAGCAGGTTGCTCCATCATTGAATGAGACGGTCTTTCCATTTCACTTCTTGATTATCTTCTAGGTCAGTGGTCCCCAACCCCTGGTCCGGGGACCAATATCAGTCCATGGATCAGTTGGTACCGGGCCGCGACACCTCCTCCCCGGCTGCTGCCTCGGGGGCTGCCCTGCCACTCTGCTGCCAGCTCAACTTTGGTGGTCTCCAGTGGCCACCATGGCTGGGGCTACCCCTCAGCGTGGCACTGCGCAGCTGCTGCTGGCAGCTGCTGCTGGCAGCGCCCCCCATGGGTGGCGGGAAGTTAGGGGCACCAGCGGGAAAGCAAGCGGAGCAGGGGTTCAGGCAGCGGGGCGACATCCCTCAGCAAAAGACTACCCCCCCCCCCCCAGGCCACAGTAAAATTGTCAAGCATCGACCGGTCCCCAGTGATAAAAAGGTTGGGGGCCACTGTTCTAGGTAGTCACTGGCAGTCTTCAAGCAAAGGCTGGATACACACTTTTCTTGGATCCTTTAGGATGGTTAGGGCTGATCCTGCATGGAGCAGGGGGTTGGACTAGATGGCCTGTATGGCCCCTTCCAACACTATGATTCTCAGCCCTCCTGCCACCACCACTGCCGCATCAGTGGGGGTCACGGTGGCTGCAATGACCCAGAGGGGGTCGTAGGATTGTGCATGCGCTGGCAATCATGGAAGGCCGAGGTGGCCAGCGGTGCAGAGGGGAGGGGCACAATCCTACAACCCCCTCTGGGTCCCCTATGGGCGGCGGCCTTGGCAACCCCCCTGAAAAGGTAGATCTCCCCCCCCCCCGGGGGTTCTGACCTCCAGGCTGAGAACTGCTGCTCTAGAGTTATGTTGGCACCTCCTTTTACTGTGTTACTTAAGAACAAGTGTTATTTTTTTTGGGGGGGGGGAAGGAGTAGGATTGCTAAACTTGAATTCGGGCCTGGAGATCTCCTGAAATGATGCTGACAGTGAAGATTTGTTCCCCTGGACAATGTTGCTGTTTTGGAGGGTAGACGCTGAGGCTTCTCCCCTTCCCAAACTCTGCCCCGCCACCCCCAATCTTCTATCACCCCAGTGTACCAAAGTTGTTAAAGCTAGGAGGTTTTGCAGGTTTTTAGAGCAATGTTCGAGTCCCATGGAAACTTTGTTGGCTTCCTGGCCACCCTTCCCTCTTGGGTGCATGAGGTGGGCTTCTTTGTGTAGCCAGCCCCCATTTACAACAAACCCAAAAGGCTGCCAGAAGAAAACTCTTTCACAGGCCTGCATCGGTAGTCCCACCCAGACGGACGGACAACCCCTTTGGCTGCTCTGGCCCCAGGCTCTGAGCTTTCAAAATAAGCCTCCACAAATGTAATGCAAGGGAGGACCTAAGCCAGGGGTAGTCAAACTGCGTCCCTCCAGATGTCCATGGACTACAATTCCCATGAGCCGGCTCCTGGGAATCGTAGTCCATGGACATCTGGAGGGCCACAAGTTTGACTAGCCCTGAAGCAAACCAAAACATGATGATGGTGTTCGCCATTCAGTCATGTCCGATTCTTGGCAAACCTGTGGCTGAGCTGTTTCCACGTTTTCCGATCTTGCACTGCTTCTTTTAGGGGTATAATGCTCTGGACTGTGTTGATGTCAAGATGACCAGTCGTCATGTTCTTTGTGGGCCTGGTTTCCTTTTCCCACTGACCAATCCTAGCATAATTGCTTTCTCCATTGAGTTGCTAAGGCCAAACTAAGTGAGCCGGAGTTTCGTGATTTTGCCTGCCAGTGATAGATCAGGCTCTATGCCAGGGGTAGTCAAATTGCGGCCCTCCAGATGTCCATGGACTACAATTCCCAGGAGCCCTTGCCAGCATTCGCTGGCGAATGCTGGCAAGGGCTCCTGGGAATTGTAGTCCATGGACATCTGGAGGGCCGCAGTTTGACTACCCCTGCTCTATGCACTGAGTAGTTCCTTGTTTGTGACTTTTGCTGTCCAGGGAGCCCGCGGAAGCCTTTTCCAGCACCAGAGTTCAAACAAATCCACTCTCCTCCCGTCCAATTTCTTCATCGTCCTGCTTTCACAGGGGCTTTAGGAAATATGATAAATTGAACTAGTCTGTGTTTGGTAATCAGCCTTATGTCCTTGCTTTTCCATGCTCAATTCAAGCTGAGCCATAATCTAGGGCCAAATTGTCCAGTGGTGCTCCCAGGGGAATCAAGCTGAAAGAGAAGCACAGAGATCGGTTCTTTGTCCCAGATCTCTCTGGGAGAGAGACCTGAAGGGAAGTGGCAGACTAAGGAGAAAAATAGAGACCAGGTCTACTGATTCCCCAGGAGTGGCCACCATCCCAAGGAATGGATCACATTAGGTACTTTGTGCTGGCTTGGGCAGGCTGGCAGGGAATAATCATCTGAGGAAGAGTGCTTGCACGTGAAAGCTCACTCCTTGAATAAATCTTTGTTGGTCTTAAAGGTGCCACTGGACTCTGATTTTATTAGGGAATTAGCAGACAGCCTTTTGGCCAGTGTGCCAGTCTCTAGGACGGTTGGTATGTGTTTGGCATCTCTGCTTCCCAGGGGATCCCAACTTTTTTCTTTGAGAACTGCAGCTGTAGGCAACCAGGGTCAAAGGCCACTCACCAGCTTCCTTTTCCCTAAACATATTTTCTCACCCCACCACCCCATCCTGAATAAATTATGGAAGAGCACAGAGCCTCACTTTGGTATCAAATCCCAAAACATAGTCGAGCCGGGTAAGAGAGATGCCCAATCTTTGCAGTCTATCAGAGCTACAGACAGAGGAGCTCGCTTGATCTGAGCGCTGGAGCAATGGGATCGTCTTGCATATAAATCGAGAGATTGGAAAGTAATGAAGTCAGGAGGAGTCCTCAATGGCCTTTTTTGTGGGCCGTGGGTTTCCTTTGGCTGCCTTCAGGAATAGAATTGGCAAGAATTCTGGAGCCGGCTGGCTGCTGCTAACCTGCCCGGCTTATTTATGCATAATTACTCTCATTTGCATACAATTTAGCATGCACTCAGCGGGTGCTTAAAGCTACAGCCGGTGGACATATTGCAGCAAGGCTTCCCCAGCAGCCTTTTGTCTAATTTCCAGTCGGAGGCTCAAAGTGGATATTGTTTGGGGAGAAGGTTGTTCTCACACAGGAGGAGGAGGAGGAGGAGGAGATTGGCCTGTGCTCGGGCAGTTACGTCGCCCACCCCACAACCTGTGTTCTGTTTCGGAACAATTGGTCTTAGGCAATCTAATGGCAGAGTGTTGTGAATCCTCTTTCGCAAGGTGTCCCAAATATATGCAATAGAGGTCAAAGTAACAGAATTATTTTAGGAGCGGCGCACAAGGAAGAAACTTTCTCCAGGCCCCATTTCACCTCCCACCTACCCAAATTCTCCATGGCCTCCAGGCTGAGGCTTATAGATGGTGCCAAGCTGGCTTGCATTAACAAGAGCCAAGAAACAAAGCCAGCATTTCAGCTTCCCAACATGTGTATGCTTGTTACATGCAACCACGTTGCTTCTGACATGTGAATTGTGTATGTGCCATCAAATTACAACTGACACATGGTGACTTCTGCAAGACAAGCAGAAGCCGAGGTGATTTGCCATTGCCTGCCAATGTGGTGTAGGGAAGAAAGAATGACATACCATAATCTAGAGAACGTTCCCCGCTCCTCCACATGCAGCCAGCTGGGTGACCTTGGGCTAGTCACAGTTCTCTTGGTAATTTTCTCAGAGCAGTTCTGTCAGAGCTCTCTCAGACCCATCTGTTGTGAGGAAAGGGCCAGCATGGTGTAGCGAGGTGGTCCCCAACCATCGGGCCGAGGCCTGGAAGGCCCCGGCACTGGGCCGTGGCTCCCTTTCCCCGCCCCCCCCCCCCCCAGTAAGAAACTTCCCAGGCCGCAAGGAAATCGGCCACAAAAGCGGCCGATTAGCTTGCGGCCCGGCAAGCTCGTTTTGTGGGAGGGGGGGAGAGGGAAGTAGGGCCGTGCATGCATGGCGCAAACGCAAATGCACAGACCTGCCGCGAATGCGCGGCATGTGCGGCATGCACATCCGCGCGATCGCCCTCCCCACCACCACCGGTCCACAGCATTAGAAAGGTTGCGGACAGCTGGTGTAGCGGTTAAGAGTAGCAGCTTCTAATCTGGCAAACTGGGTTTGATTCCTTTGTCCTCCACATGCAGCCACCTGGGTAACCCTGGGCTCCTCACAGCTCCTGATAGTGCTACTCTCACAGAGCAGTCCTGTCAGAGCTCTCTCAGCCTCACCTACTTCAGAGGGTTTCTGTTGTGGGGAGAGTAAGGGAAGGCAATTGTAAGATGCTTTGAGACTCCCTTGGAAGTAAAAAGCAGGGTATAAAAGCCAACACTTCTTTTTCTGAGCCTCTTTGGGACTCCTTTGGGTAGAGAAAAGCGGGGTATAGAAACCAGCTCCTCTTCCTCCTCCTCCTCTGCAGAGTCTTCCTTGGTGGTGCCTCATTTGAGTACCTACCCTGCTTAGTTTCTGAGATCTAATGAGATTAGCCTGTGCCATACTGACTAAAACAGGGTAGTCAAACTGTGGCCCTCCAGTTGTCCATGGACTACAATTCCCATGAGCCCCTGCCAGCATTAGCATTAGCTGGCAGGGGCTCATGGGAATTGTAGTCCATGGACATCTGGAGGGCCACAGTTTGACTACCCCTGGCAGCCTCGTTCAGGTCTTGCAAACCGAGGGCTGGGCTCCCTTGCGTGAGTCAAACAGTCTCATGTGGCGTCTTTCTTTTTCTCCCCTGCTGCTTTCAACGTCTCTTAGCATGGCTGTCTTTTCCAGTGAGTCTTGTCCTCTCATAAGTGAGTCTTGTCCTGTCTTCACTGGCAGTCTTCACTGGCAGTCTTCAAGCAAAGGCTGGATACACACTTTTCTTGGCTGCTTTAGGCTGCTTTGGGCTGGTCCTGCGTTGAGCAGGGGGTTGGACTAGATGGCCTGTATGGCCCCTTCCAACTCTATGATTCTATGATCCTATGATTCTATAATGTGACCAAAGTTGGACCTCCCCCGTGTAATGCATGACAGGCATTTATTTCCTTTGCAAATGCTGCCCATTGCTGTGGTTTGTCCATGTGAATTTCAGTTCTGAGTTGCCGGCCAGTTGCAAACTGTTGCATCTTGATTTGGACATATATGTGAAGACATATCCAGACATCTGGACAGAGTTAAAAGAAGCATCTGTAAAAACTTTGGGCCGTTTTATCCCGAGCCTTCCTCATTGTTCCTTCCTCTGTTTTATCCTCACAATGGCCCTGCAAGGTAGGTGAGGCTGAGACAGTGTGATTGGCCCAAAGTCGCCCAGCAAAATTCCGTGGCAGAACTGGAATTTGAATCGGGGTCTCCCAAATCCTACGCTCTAATCCAGACTTTCTCAATTAGGGTTTCGGGAAACTCTTGGACTTCTTGACAATTCTGGAAGGGTTTCCCAAATGGTTAGGAGTTAATTTATTTTTAATATATTTTGAGCTTCCAACCCAGAGTTGAATCCAGGTTTGCTAGGTTATGTATGAATAGTCATTTGGGAGGCATAAGTGATGTGGAGGGTCCTCAAGATTTTTGAGCTCATGTGCATAGTTGGAATTCTGACATGGGTTGGTGGGCATGGCCAAACACAAAATCATGCTCATGGGCTCAAAAATTACTGTCTCAGGGAATGGAGCTACAGACGATGAAGAAGAAGAAGAGTTGGTTCTTATAGGCCACTGTTTCTCTACCCAAAAGAGTCTCAAAGCGGCTTACAATCGCCCTCCCTTTCCTCTCCCCACAACAGACACCCTGTGGGGGAGATGAGGCTGAGAGAGCCCTGATATTAAGAAGAAGAGTTGGTTCTCATATGCCACTTTTCTCTACCCAAAGGAGTCTCAAAGCAGCTTACATTCACCTTCCCTTCCCTGCGAGATAGGTGAGGTAGAGAGGGCCCTGATATTACTGCTCGGTCAGAACAGCTTTATCAGTGCTGTGGCAAGCCCAAGGTTACCCAGCTGACTGCATGTGGGGGAGCGGGAAATCAAACCCTGCTCGCCAGATTAGAAGTCCATGCTTCTAACCACTATACCAAGCTGGCACATGTAGGAAGTGCAGAGGAGAAGGTGGATCATTTAAAAATATACAGGGAAAGAAGGTAGAGAGGCCAATGAAATTAACTTTGAATGATGTTTCCGTGTTTATCTGTCCCCACCCACTCCCCACAAGCATTTGGGGGGTGCCAAGGAAAGTATTGGCAGCCATCTGGCACTGGGTTGGGGTCCCCTGCAGTTTTGGCTTGTTGCAAACCTGCAAGTTGGTTTCAGTATTAGAGCTGGATGGTAGGTGTTGAGGAAGCAGGGAACCTCCTGGTTTCCAAGGCTCGTTCTCAAACGGGGCAAAAGCCCTTGATTTTTATTTTTTACAGCTTGAACGCACCTGCATTCAGACATCTGCTCCCCAGAGAGGTGCCTGAATTCAGTCTGAACCCGAAGCTGTTCAGTGACGAAAGCCACCAGGCCACCTCTCAGAATTGTGACATTTGGATGTTTAGTAAGAATGCAGCTCTGCCGAATTTGGGTAGTGCACTGCCATCAGAGCATGTAAGTTTTCCTCTGCAGCCGAGGAAAAGCCTTTCCCCCAATCCCCCCATGGTGTCGGCCCCTCTGATTTGCAAGACTGCCTCTCTCCCTGGGCTCAGCCACGAGAACTTTGCTCAATTTGGCGGGGGCTTCTGCAAGTGCCAACTTGCAGACAAGCGGAATCCGCCACTGCCTGTTCACACACGCTCTCTGTGGTGGCTCCTGCCTTGTGGAATGGCCCGCCTGAGGTCAGGAACACATGAAACAGCCTTCTAAGGCATCAGAGTCTTGATTCATTGAAGTTGGTATTGTCTGCTCCATCCTTTCTCAACCTTTTTCACTTTTAAGAAACTCCTGAAACACTCTCCAGGCTTTAAGAAACCCCCAAAGCAGGGGTAGTCAGACTGCAGCCCTCCAGATGTCCATGGACTACAATTCCCAGGAGCCCCTGCCAGCGGATGCTGGCAGGGGCTCATGGGAATTGTAGTCCATGGACATCTGGAGGACCACAGGTTGACTACCCCTGGTTTAGCTAACCACCTTAGTGTGGGAAGCAAGCGTGCGGCCTTGAGGTGTGAAGGGACCCAGCGCTGGGAGACATCACTTGTCAGGCAAACCATGCAGTTTCAGTCATCAATTACAGAGGCCAATACACGTGACAGAATACCCAGGAGTCTGACATAAACGAAGTAAGTGCAGAATCAACCCCAGTTTAATTCTGGAGATAAGCTTTTCTTTGCAGGCACACCTTGAAACAAGTAATACAGCCTTTCTCAACTTTTTTACTGTAGAGAAACGCCTGAAACCCCCTTCAGACTAAGAGTAACCCCACAAGTGTAGAATATGGTTGGGAGGCAAAGCTGTGGACACACCCACCTGGGGCCCCTCCCCTTCTCACCCCCTCCAGGCTCATCACCGGCTGTTTTGGGAGGGAGAGGCGGGTTGACATGACCATATGGCAGCAGTTCTCAACCGCTTTGATGCTGCGACCCCAACTGTGGCGGCGTGTTCAAGTCCTTGGGCAATGTGCGCATGGCGCACAACAGTCGGGGCAGCATGGAGGTAGCCATTGCAAAGGCTCTGCTGATGCCTGCCGCCTGCTGCCACCCTCCACTGCTGCCTGCCGCTACCTCCTGCCGCTTCTGCCTGTCGCCATTGCTTGTGGCAGCCACCCGCTGCTGCCGCAGCAGTGGCAAACAACCTGGGGCCCCCACAGAAGGGGCCAGGCAACCCCAAATGGGGCTGGGACCCCTAGATAGAGAACCACTGCCATATAGTGTCATATCAAAGATTTAACAGATTTTAAATACATATACAAATTAACTCCTATTAGTTCTGGAAACCTTTCTAGGGCCATCAAGTTTCAGGAAGCCCTGGGTGAGGAAGCCTCATGTGATAGATTCAGTTGGGTCACAGTGTTGCTCTGAAACAGTAGAACAAATTTAAGGACCAACAAAGGTTCCACAGGACTCAAATTTTGTTCAGTGTTTGTTCATTCATGGGTGATTGTATTGGCTCACTCTCTGTAATCTGCCTTGAATCCCTGATAGAAAGGCTAAATAAATAACATAAATAATTTTTAAAATCCCATGGTTGGACTAAAACTTCTTTACCTTGGGTGGGTTAATATCCGTGCCTGAAGATTGAACGTAGTAGTGCTTGACTGTTTCAGTCTTTTGTATGTTTACAGGGAAGCCTCTGTTCAGCGGAACTTACTCCCAAGTAAAGGGAGGGGAAAACCCTCTCGGTTCGGTTCCACATATGCAAAGAAGGAATTCTCCGGATTCCTACATCGCTTTGCGCGCTTGGCCAGAGGCAATTCAGGGAGCTTGTTTGAACCTGTGGCAGGAAAACAATTGCAAGGACTTGTTTGCATGTCTCCCGCCCTGTCTTGCGTCTTGTGCTGCATCCAAATGTCTCCTCCTCCCGCGAGAGCTGGTATGGCCAAAGTTTGTAACCTGCTTTCCTCCCTGCCCCAAGGCACTTTAATTGTACATTGATACCATTATAATTTTCTTCCTCTCTCTGCTTCCTATTGTGGCCTGTTGCCACAAATAGGAATAGATGTACAGAGAGATGCTAGCAAGAGGCAGAAGAAGTTGTACTGGTCATAGAGGGGAGAGAGGAGTGGGGGAAAAAGACCCTTTTTTGCTTTGCTCCCAGTGAAAAATGTCAACCTTGCATTTTCTTGATGCTGGGGAATTCCGCTCTGTGCTTATTGGAAGAAATCATGCGACGGAAGTAGGGTTTCCAACTTCCGGGTGATCTCCCAAAATTACCATCTCCAGGCATTTTCTGACCCAGAAGTGGCAACCCTAGAGGATAGCATTACCAAAGACAGACGATGGAAGACAAGTTGGAAAGGCAAAGGAGCATTTTTCCGGAATGTTTCGACCTTGTGTGCAAGCAAACAAGACAGTATGTCAGCCTCATAACTTTGTACAAACCTCTGCAGTGCTGGGAATCAGTGATCTGGATGCTGTTGCCTTCTGTTCTGCATTCCAGGAGGGGGAAAAGAAGTCTCAGGGGATTTGGGGAAAAGTTTGTAACCCCTCCCCCCACAAAAAAAAAGAGAGAGGAGAAAGTACCTGGAAAAGGGGCCGTATAATTGGGACATAGCACTAGGAAATTGGAACCATCTAGCAATAGGAATTTTCTGTGGGAACAAAATACAGGGCCAATATAGGTTTCGGTCTTATATTTTCTCTTTGGAGGGCGTCAGGGAGCTGCGGGGTGGTTTGGGGGATTAATTTATGTTGGGAAGCCACAAGGGAAGGGGAAAGTTACCAGTTTCCCCCCCTGCACCACAGCTGTAGTGGAATTTTGCTGTTTGCAGCCCAAATGAAAAGCTTTCCCGAACTTCTCCCAGCATCACATGTGCAGTTCAGCCCGTGCGCATCACTTGACCACAGGCCTGAATTGAGCAGCGTCTTCTGGCACCTTAGTGCAAGGACACTTGAGTTAGATAAAATGATGCCCAAGGTGGTAGAGGTGGTGGTGGGGAGAAACACTTTAATCCTCCTCTCTCATTCTGGCTTTAAAAAAAATGTTCATTTCCTTCTCTTCCCCCCCACCCCCAAATTCTCAAAAACTAGAAAACCCATGAAGCTACTTTAAGGCCTAATTGCTTGGATCTTCTGACATTTTCTGTAACATTAATATAACAGCTGTAGAGAGAGAGGGGTGCTTGTCTTTTTTCCCCCCAATTCATTCATTTCCATAATAGCGGCCCCTCCACAGAGTTGCTACTATCAACTAGTCACTAGTTACTAGTGGAAGAAAAACACAGTTACTGTGAACTCTCTCCCAATTTCAAGCCCTCCCCCAGATGATGATGATCTTTACACTGCTCCAATGGAGCGGTATAAATAAAAGGCTAAGAGCTAAAGGGGAGGAGAGGGAGCGGGTGCTGTCCGTGATAAAAACCTGGAGGAGCGAATCAGGAGCCGCGAAGCTTCTCCAAGTGGCACTCCAGGGCCAAGTGGCTGGCCCGTTCTGTGAACAGCTCTCCGCCGAGTCGCCCGTCCTCCCAGGCAGCTGTCCTCGCCTCTGCAGTTTCCCAACAGTGAGTCCTCTCCACCTAGGAACTTCGGCCGGGGATGGGGGTGGCCGCTGGGGAGGAAGGTTGCGCCCCGGTGCAGCGTCCCGGGAAAGCAGCAGGCGGCAAGGACGTGACGGCAAGGACGTGGTGGCCCTGCTGCTTTCCCTTTGCCCACCGAGACCCCTTTTTATAAATGGGCTTTAATTCTAGTGATTAAATAACCTGGATTGTTGGAAATTTGAAAACCCAGGCTTACAGGCCTGCCTCTCTGAAATGTATCCATGCAGGAGTTGAGTTGAAGCCTACTGGTTGTTTGATTGTACCAGTCAGGAGTCCCAACATGGTGCCGGCCAATGCCTCTCCTGCCCCCCCCTCAAATGTCTTAATGCATGGGGCTTTTTTTAGAAATGTTGTTTTGGCAGCAGCAAGAAGGCCCTCCACTGTGTGCCTGAAGCTGCAGCAGCCATTTTGCGACTGGCTCTGTCTCCTGGGGCAGCCATTTTGTGGCTGCATCCTCCTTGCTGTTTCAGAACTCCAAAGGTGCCCACAGGCTCAGAAAATTTGGGGACCCCAGTATAGATGTAAAAACAACTACATGTTTGAGTTTTTATAAGCCTCTATATGTCAGTCCTTTTCAACTTTTTTACCGTTGAGAAACTCCTGGAACCCCAGAAGGGGCGCTATCATGCAGAATGTGGTTGGGAAGCAGAGCTGTGGACACGCCCACCGGGGGGCCCTCCCCTCCCCGCCCCCTTCAGGCCCATCTTTGACCGTTGGGGGGGGGTAATGGGTCGATATGACCATTTACTCGGGTTGGGCGCTTTGGCTGCCAAAGTGGCCATTCCAGCCCGAAGCAGCTAGCACTGTGGCGCAGGGGGAAGGGGTGGTGCCAGAGCCAGCATGCCAGTTGGCGCGCCGGCACCAGCATCCCCCCCCCCCTGCACTGCAGCATTGGTTGCTTCAGGCTGGAACAGCCCCTTTGGCAGCCAAAGTGCCCAACCCTACCATATACTCAAGAAATGCTTAACAAATTTTAAAAATATATTAAAAGTGAATTAACTCCCATTTTGGAAGACCTTCGAGGGCCGTCACGAAACCTGGGCTGAGAAAGCCAGCCCTCTGTGGTGGGAATGCCGAAGCTTCCCCCTCTGCGAAGTTTTCATAAACTCTAGGAAGGCTGAGTTACTTAGGCAGGCCTTCCTGGAACGCTGCATCTGGCGATGGGGCTACTAGGATATTTTAGGGAGGTTTATGGTTTTCAGCCAGTTGTTTGTATCTGTCCGACAGGCCTGATGGATGTGTTAATGAGGGGAAAGTAGACTGGAAGTGTCCCAAAGAAATTAATCAGCTTTTGTTAACCAGGAGGCCTTGTTCTGGAGGCAGGAGGGAGGCTTAGTTGTTATACCTGGCTTTTTGCTGTGTGTGTGTGGTGGTGGTGGTGATGGTAATAACTCCAGAGGAGAAGCCCAGAGGCACCACACATAGCCAGAAGGCTTTCAGAGGCCTTAAAAGACAAGATTTCACCCCTGCAGAAGCTTTTGTGGATTTTGTGAGATACTTTTGGAAGAACTCCAACAGAGGCATCTTGACAGATTAGGGAGAAAAGTCCCAGAAAGCATTCAGTGAGATAAACTGTCCTTCGTCTTGTTGCTGCAACCAGAATCCAGTTTGCACTGTGGTTTTAGGACAGGGGTAGTCAAACTGTGGTCCTCCAGATGTCCATGGACTACAATTCCCAGGAGCCCCTGCCAGCGAATGCTGGCAGGGGCTCCTGGGAATTGTAGTCCATGGACATCTGGAGGACCGCAGTTTGACTACCCCTGTTTTAGGATATGCAGAAGAAGGTTCTTATATGCCACTTTTCTCTACCTGAAGGAGTCTCAAAGCAGCTTACATTCACCTTCCCTTTCCCCACAACAAACACCCTGCAAGGTAGGTGAGGCTGAGAGATCCCTCATATTCCTGCTTGGTCGGAGCAGCTTTGAGCCCAAGGTCACCCAGCTGGCTGCATGTGGGGGAGTGCTTGCTGACACCTGCCATGAATCCTGAGGCCAGGGATGGGGAGGGGTAGTATTCTGTCGAATAAGCAATTTCTGCCAAATTTCTTTGGCTTAACTCACTCTTTTGGAGGACCCTCCACACTCCTTGGCATACTAACCAGTTTCCGGGAAGCTCACCAAACTCACATTCGGCAATAAAAATCTCAGGTTTATTTGCACAAAACTTTATTTTTCCTCCAGCCGCTTCACTGAAGAGCGCATGTGGGGAGGGAAAAGAAGCGCTAACGGCTTTCCCCCATGCTTTGGCCAATTTCGGCCTCTTCTGTAAAAAGATTTCTGGGCCACAAGGACGGTGGAAACGTCAATAATCAATGCATATTTTCCCTGATAATTTGTTGTTCTGCATGAACCGTGTGGATGATCCTCCTTCTGGAATGCAAGGTGTACAAGATTTTTGGGGATTTGTGTGGCATTTCAAAAGCTTGTTTGACTACAGATCATTGGGGGTGTTGTGCAAGGAGCGCGTATGCTGCACAATGCCTTCCCCATAATTCCCAACTTTTCCTGCTTCTTGCCCTGTGGGGTTCTGCCTCCCTGCAACCTAATTTCCTTTCAGCTCTCTCCACCACCCTGGGCCAGGTGCCCGCCTCTTCTGCAGTCCGAGTGGGTTTCTTCCTTCCCTGACGAATCTGTCTCGACAAATCTCGTGCTTGCCCTTCCCTCTCTCTGCCTTGGGGGCACCTTTGGGCCACTCTGGAGTTTTTGGGCAGGCAGGACAACCGTCTTGTCCTGTCATTAATCTGTATTGTTTAGAGATCTGCAAAGAAGACCCTACTGTTTCTCTCTGTTGGCAAATATGAATCTTTCCCCTCTCCCCTTCCTCGGCTTTCCCAGCTGGTTCCCTGGCACTGAGCCATTTCTGGGCACTGAGTCTTGCCAGAATTTCCCCCCCTCCTTTAGCTTGCCCGGCTGTGAGATGAAAGCTCACTCATCCCCCCCGCCCCCTCCTCCATTTGAGGGGCTTATGCAGGAACAAAGCCCCAAGTGCCAGGCTGGAATCCCAAGCAGCTGCTGGCCAGCCTCGCTGTGAGCCTTTCATATCAGCAGTTTCCCCTCCTTTCACACTCCCAGCCCACACAGTGCCAGATAGCCACTTTATTGCACTCCCTCTGCATTAGAGAAAGTCAAACTTCCCTTAAGTTAAGGCCAAGATGCATCACCATCTAATGTCTGACAAAGGAGCACGGTTGGAGACACTCACTGTGCAAAAAATAAAACAAAAAGCAAACTCTTGCATTGTGGTTAGAGAGTTGTAGCAGTTAAAGAGCGGCAGACTCTGATTTGGAAAGCTGGGTTTGATTCTCTACTCCTCTCCATGCAGTCAGTGGAGTGAACTTGGGCCAGTCACAGTTCTCTCAGAGCTCTCTCAGCCTCTCCTACCTTACAGAGTGTCTGTTGTGGGAAGAGGAAGGGAAAGGTACTTGTAAGTGGCTTTGGGACACCTTCGGGTAGTAAAAAGTGGGGTATAAATAACCCAGTTCCTCCTCCTCTCAAAATTCTTGTCTGAAATGCATTTGTGTCACTGCCCTACACTGGCTGAGTTCAGAAGGACCACAGGCGCATAAGCAGAATCTTCTCCTTTGGGTACAGTTTCATGTTCCATGTCTGTTTTAAAGCTGACTGTGGTTTGGAGTAGGGGTTCCCATTTGGAGATGAAGCACAAATTGTAAGCTTGCCAACTCCAGATTGGAAAACTTCTGGGGATATTTGGGCTGGATCTTGGATAGGGCGGGACCTTAGCAGGGTGGTAATGCCATCATTCACCATCCAAAGTGGCCACTTTCTCCAGGGGAACTGAAGAAGAAGAAGATTGGGTTCTTATAGGCCGCTTTTCTCTCTCCCCAAAGGAGTCTCAGTGGCTTACACCCTGTGAGGTAGGTGAGACTGAGAGAGCCCTGATATTCCTGCTTGGTCAGAACAGCTTTATCAGTGCTGTGGCGAGCCCATGGGGGACCCTGGAATCAAACCCAGCTTGCCAGATTAGAAGTCTGCACTCCTAACCACAACCCCAAACTGGCTCTCTGTAGTCGGGGAATCAGTTGTAATGCTGGGAGACCCCCAGGCCCCACATGGAGGATGGCAACTCCAGTAAATGGCAGATTACCAACTGGGACACTGTGACAAACATAAGCCTCACTTTGAATTTTCTTTGGATGCTGCGAGTCGACTCTTGCCTTTCTGATCCTGGCCTTTCCTCCCCTTATTTTCCAGGCTGAAATTCATGACATGCTTTCCGGACTGAGGCAGCCTCCCATCATGCTTTGTCCCCTTCCCCTTTTAAAAAATGTGTTTTTTGCAAAATCGTGCCTGCTTGCTTTCTCTGTGCCCATTTGCCATTCTGTGCCCTTGATTGCCTCCCCCTCCCCGCCAGTGTCCTGAATGTAATTTGTAAAAATGTTATAGGTTATAACATTATAACACTGCTGTGCAAGACTACTAGACTGCTTTTTTAAAAAAAACTTAGAAATGGCATTGTAACACAGTCTTTCTTTCAAAAAGGCAGATGAATGGAGGAAGGGAGGGGGAGGGAGGATGGCAACGCGGAAAGGGGTGTGCCCAAGTGACTCAAAATGGTGGGCATGGGGGAAAACCTGATTGCACGCATTTCCGCATCAGAGACCCCGTTAGACCCCGCTTGAAAAGATGAAATCTGGTTTTCTGGGGACTCCTTTGCTGTGGCACAAGTGAGGGGGCCATTCAGGACTGCAGCTGAAGAAGCAAATTTTAGTGTTTAAGCCCCCCCCCCCACATACACACAATGTGGTGCTAATGTGAGATGGGCCTTGGCCCAGTCACTTGCTTACAGCTCAGAGTTTGGGGTCTCTGACTCACAACACCCAGTGTGTTGTCCAGTTGAGACCTGGCAGAGCAGGAGACCTTTGGACAGCTCATTAAAAACCAGCGATCCAAGTTGGGAAATTCCTCCTCCTCCTCCTCTGTGTTTTAGGGTTTTTTGGCATGGTAAATAGAGGCAACTTGATTGACTTTCACTGAGGATTGGGAAAGCCCTGGGGATTCCATTGTGAAAGAGAGGCGGTGTACTGAGGACTAATTATGGTGGTTGTGAGGATAAGATGGCCAGTAAGAGAGCATTCAAGTTTCTTCCCTGGGCTCCATGAAAAAAGGGCAGGATTTAAAATTTTAAGAAGAAACTAAAACAGTAGCCCCAACTTTAAAATTCCCGAGGGCATGTTCATCCCGTTGGCAAAGGAATTATCGCCATCATGGTGCATTTCCCTCAAACTGCGGCCCTCCAGATGTCCATGGACTACAATTCCCAGGAGCCCCTGCCAGCATTTGCTGGAGGGCCGCTGTTTGACTACCCCTGTGTTAGAGACTTGAACATAGCCCTCAAAGCCGTTCCGTGCACTGACTAAGGGGATTCATTTGCTATTGACATCATCTTAATGCGACACAAACCTAATCATCTTGGGCTTTATGAGCAGTATATCCTCCCCCCTCCCCCTTCTTCCCCCCCCCCCACTTTTGGCAAATCTTACCTCAGTCATGAAGTCACTGAAAAGCCATAAGGCAGGGGTAGTCAACCTGTGGTCCTCCAGATGTCCATGGACTACAATTCCCATGAGCCCCTGCCAGCGAATGCTGGCAGGGGCTCATGGGAATTGTAGTCCATGGACATCTGGAGGACCACAGGTTGACTACCCCCGCCATAAGGAAAACTGCCCTTTGTCCTCCTTCTTTCCTCTTCTACCCAGTGCTTCTAGACTTTGCGGGGTAATACCCAGGTGGTGGTGAGGATTACTGAGGAAATATGTATGTTGAGGGGAGTTTACATGTTTGAACGAGGGTTGGGCGCTTCGGCCACCAAAGCGGCCGTTCCAGCCCGAAGCAGCCAGCACCGCAGGGTGGGAGGGGCGGCGCTGTCTCAGTAGACTGCAGTCTAGATCCACCACACAGATCCACTCATTGGCTGGTTTGCTGTTGTCTTCCAGGGTGCCACGCAGAGGTTCAGCTCTCCGTCCCGCCTGTGGTGGAGGTGTTGCTGGGGCAGCAGGCGTCCATTGCGTGCACGCACACCGTGACAGGGGGAAGCGGGTACCACCTGGTGGAGTGGTTCATCGTGAGTATGTGGGCCTGGCCAATGGGGATAGGGGTGGCTGAGGTCACTTTTGCCCCCCCCCAAACATTTCCGTCGCTGAACGCCATGCTCCCCTCGCAGACAGACAAGAATGCAGAGCAGCGCCGGGTGGCCTTCAGCGAGCAGGACCGCCGGGAGGTGGACAAGAACACCGAATACACCCACCGCATCTTCATGGACTCCGACTACGGTTTGGTCATCAAAGCCGCTGACGTGAGTGACGAGAGGGCTTTCACCTGCCGCGTGATGGCTGGCATTGGCGGAGACGCTGGGGGGACAGCCCAGCTCAAGGTCTACGGTGAGACCCTTCAGTCGGGCTGTGGGATGTCCTTCATCTAATCCTCTCCTTTGGGCTTTGCTTGGCTTCCTTCCTCCTCCTTTTCCTTGTTCAAGCACTCTTGCGAGCTTCTCCCTCCTTGTTGTCGCTCCTTGCTGCAAAGCAGGTCCTTCCTTTCTGCTGAACTCCCCCTCCCCAAATGCTCTCACAGGTGCCTGGTGCTCTTTGCTGCCTCCCTGGCCCTTCAGGTTCCTCCTCGATGCCCAACCGTTTTCACTTCAACCTGAAATTTAAACCAGAGCATAGATGGCTGTGCATACACCCTCGTCCCCATCTTTGAGCAGTTTCTCATGTGCTGATAATCTAGGGTTGGGTGGTTTGGTGTCCGAAGCGGCCGTTCCCACCCGAAGCAGCCAGTACTGTGGCGCTGGCTGCTTCAGGTGGGAGCGGCTGCTTCAGACGCCGAACCACCCAACCCTATTAAATGCACTTTCAATCCATGTTCAATGCACATCTGGACTTTGCTTTGTGAAATGGCCAAATCTACTTGCTGACTGTGGCTGAAGTAGACTGAAATGGCAATAATTAATCAGTGTGGAAATGTCCCATTTCTGTCCTCTCCCTTCCACTGCTGAAGGCCGGACTGGCCAGGGATTTCGGTTTTGGGGAGCATCATCCAGGCATGGCATTGGGGTCTTCCAACTCCACAATTCTCTGGACCCACCTGTTGTCAGCTTTTGAAAACCCGCAGAGAGGGAAATCTAAAACCTTCAGGTGCCCCTAAAATATTGTAGTGCTGTGGCAAAACATTGAAATTTCCCCTTCCCCCAGCTACCAAAGGCATGCTGGCTATAAATAAAACATTTGACAATTATGCGGCATCTCCATATCTGGCTGCCTCTCCTTGTGTAATGTTTGGGCTCGCTTCTCCCTGAGCAGATCCTTGGGGAAATTTGAAATGGAAGCATCAGGATAAGATGTGTGTTAAATAGTGTTAAATAGTTGCCTGGCCTCCCATCACAGTGGCAAATAGCACCGTCCTTAAGATGCTTAGTCTTTCAGCATTTTGAAACTCTGCTCTGATTTGGACATGTCCTGTAGAGAAGGACATTAAGTCCATAAGAAGGTTTTCAGGTGGGCGGGCGGGCGGGCGGGCGGGCGGGCGGGCAAGGAGGGAGGGAGGGAGGGAGGGAGGAAGGAAGGAAGGAAGGAAGGAAGGAAGGAAGGAAGGAAGGAAGGAAGGAAGGAAGGAAGGAAGGAAGGACTGGTGGGAACGTAGGTGGACTGGAAGGAAAGCACAAGTGACAAGTGGGGGTCTCGCTGGAGGTAAGAGGAGGAGAGGCCTCTGATCCCTTTCAGCTGACGGCCCCAATACCAGACCTGATCTTGGTATCTCATTCCAGGAGCTTTGACTTTCAAGAGCTTACACCCCAGAAATATTTTTCGCCTGTACCATGCAGCAGTGCTCCACTTGAGCTGCTCTGCTGCAAACCCACGCAGCTCCCCACGGAAAAATTAATTCCTCACCTTGCCATAAGCCAGAAGCTGTTTGATAGCACATGCCCCATGCGGCTCTATAGCACTGTTCCTTGGATGTTTCCTGATGTATAATTGCATTCTTTTTCTCTTTTGTTACTCCATAATCCACATTGAGTGAGGGTGCAAAAGGCGGGCTATTCATATAAGCTAAATAAATCTTTTTTTTTAAAGGCAGCTACCCAGCAGCTAAAAATGAAATTATCCAAAACGGGCTGGCCTGTCCCCAATTAGCCAAGGCGGTCCCGGTCACACCCACCACCACTATGCGCTCTGAATTCCTTTCTAATCTCTGGCAAGGCTTGTGCAAAGAGAGCTGCCCACCATCCGTGAAACCGTCCTAAAATTGTCACAGTTCCCACTTGTGGTATGGCGCCCCCTCCACTGCCCAGGTGTCTCACTGCCTTGCCCACCTCAAGGCCTTTGGTCAATCCCTAGCGCAGGGGTAGTCAAACTGCAGCCCTCCAGATGTCCATGGACTACAATTCCCATGAGCCCCTGCCAGAGAATGCTGGCAGGGTCTCATGGGAATTGTAGTCCACTGACATCTGGAGGGCCGCAGTTTGACTACCCCTGGAATAGAGGCTCCGTTCTCCCTCCCCGGCAAGCCCGCCATGCATTCCCACAGAGCCACGTAATCCCTTAGCTCTCCCAACCGTTCCCCGCCTACAGCAAAACACCTGGAGAAGCCTCTTTGGGTTTTTTTTCCCCCGGCAGAGGAGGACCCTATCTCCCTGTCATCTCTCGCTGACGGCCTTGCCCCACATGTTCGTATCGCCTTGCACGTTTTGCCTCCCCCCCCCCCCCCGCAAAGCATGTCCGCGATAGCAGACAAAATGAGAGAAAGAGCTGGGTTGGACTGAACTGCTTTTGGCTGTATTGTCTCAACAGAGCAATGGCGAGTACCAGATGTAGGACGAACCGCAGGGAGAAGTGCCATGTTTGTCCCCATGGCTTCCTTCCTAGAATGATACACCCCCTCCCATCCCATCCATCCTTCTTCATTTCCAATGAAGTGGCTTCTTTCTTTCTTTCTTTCTTTCTTTCTTTCTTTCTTTCTTTCTTTCTTTCTTTCTTTCTTTCTTTCTTTCTTTCTTTCTTTCTTTCTTTCTTTCTTTCATTCATTCATTCATTCATTCATTCATTCATTCATTCATTCATTCATTCATTCATTCATTCATTCATTCATTCATTCATTCATTCATTCATTCATTCATTCATTCATTCATTCATTCATTCATTCATTCATTCACCGTCCTCCCTTGCAGCTCAGGGCGGCTTGCAAAATGCATCAATATACGTAGGTCTGGTGGACAAATGAGTCACAGTGTGCTTCAGACGTTAGCTTCAGTAGATTCTCACAGAGCAGACCTGTCAGACCTCGCAGCTCACCTACTTCACGAATGTCTTTTGTGGGGAGAGGAAGGAAAGGTGCTTTGAGACGACTTTGGGCAGTGAAAAGCGGGATATAAAAACCAACTCCTCCTCTTCTCCTCTAGCTTGCTCAGTTTCACCTATCTCACAGGGTGCCTGCTTTGGAGAGGGGAAGGGAAAGGTGTTTGCCAGCCACTTTAAGCCTTCTTAGGGTAAGGAAAAAGCAGGATATAGAATGTTGGAATAAGAATGTAGACGTTTTATCATTTGAACTGTTGATGACCATGGATGTTTTAAACTGTAAATTATACCGTGTTTGTTTTAACTTGATGATTTTGTGAACTGTCCTCAGCCCATTGTCGGGAAGGGCAGTATATAAGCCTAATAAATAAACAAACACTACGTCTTCATTGGAAATTACTCAAAACGTGGGGAAGAGACACCATTTTTCACCCTCCAAAATAAAAACAAACCGCTATTTATCGTCACTTATTTATAAAATGCATATTCTGCCTCTCCGGAGATCGGCTCGAGGCAGCATGTGATATAAGAACAAGACAATAAAGTCATCAAAGCAACAACATAACATTCATAAGTACTGGAGCAAGCCAAGAAATGGAGCCAGCAGCATGGAAAAAACCAAAAATAAAAGCCCAGCATTCAGCTGCTTAAATTGATATCCGCAAAGGATCCTTTGAGATAGATGCAGATGATAAAAACAGAATTGGGGCTAGGGTTGTGCGGTTCGGCATGGTTCGGCCGCCTCGACAATCACTGAAGCCCAAGGCAGCCAGCGGCGTGGAGAGGAGGGGCAGTGGTGGTTCGGACGCGTTGGCGATCATCAAAGCCCAAGGTGACCAGCGGCATGGAGAGGAGGGGCGGTGGCAGCCGCCACTGCCCCTCCTCTCCATGCCACTGGTCACCTTGGGCTTTGGTGATTGCCAACGCGTCCGAACCACCACTGCCCTTCCTCTCCACGCCGCTGGTCGCCTTGGGCTTCGGTGATCATCGAGGAGGCCGATCCGCACCGAAGTGCACAACTCTAATTGGGGCCAACTTCCAAGGAAACCCAGAACCCTTTGCTTTAAACTGCTCTTGCTGAATCTGGCTGCCTGCCCACGGGCATTACACAGCAGCAGAGGATGCACACTTCTGGTGAACACTTTAGTTTGCAGCAGCCCAGCCCGGCCTCCAAGGTTCCCTAACTGCTGCTTGTGTCCCCACAGACCCCCCTGAGACCCCAGAGGTCGTTAAGAACACCAGGACTCTCTCAGTGACTGGAGAACATGCTTCCGAGGTGAGAGCCTGTGGTGGGGAAGAGATAGATAGATAAATGAGAGAATGAGAGAAGCATTGGGATAAATGAGAGAAGCATTGGGATTCACCTCTGGTTTCAAAGGCCTTCGTTCTTGGCAGGTAGCATGCGATGAAAAGCCAGAAAAATTCTGGCCAGGGTCTGTATCCAGGAGTGAGGGGAGGTTTCCTTAGCTGCTGCCTCTCTCCCTGGTCATTTACGGTGGCAGCTGGAAAGGAAAGCGGAGGCAGTCAAGGCAGGTGAAGCAAAGCCGGGGGTTGGAGGCGGCCTGAAGGTGGCTCTTAGCTGTGAATTCAGTGTCTCTCTTCCCCAGATTGCGATGTGCAGCAGCCTAAATGCCAATCCGGTGCCGACCATCAGCTGGTACAAAGACGACCAGCCCCTGCAAGCCCCGACAGAACGGAACTCCGGTAAGGGGGCCGCTAAGGGAGGGGCCTTTTGCCTTTTGATAGTGTTTCATGGCAAAGATACCGGAGTGGCTTGCCATTTCCTTCTCCAGTGGATCACCTTTTGTCACAGCTCTCTGCTATGACCTGTCCGTCTTGGGTGGCCCTGCACGGCTTCTCCACGACAAGGCAGCGATCCTTAAAGGGGTGGGGAAAGAAGAAGGGGCTGACAGAGAATGAGGTGGCTGGATGGAGTCACTGAAGCAGTCGGTGCAAACTTAAATGGACTCCGGGGAATGGTAGAAGACAGGAAGGCCTGGAGGATCATTGTCCATGGGGTCAGACATGACTTCGCACCTAACAACAACAATGGAGGGGCTGTGACTGGACGGCAGAGCATCTGCTTGGCGCGCTGAAGGTCCCGAGTTCAATACCCGGCATCTCCATCTCTGACAAAGGGATCAGGTGGCAGGTGATACGGTGTCCTTTATCCTTCATCACCCCTAGAGATCTTCCTTTCGTGTGCCTAGTCCAGAGGTAGTCGAACTGCGGCCCTCCAGATGTCCATGGACTACAATTCCTATGGGCCCCTGCCAGCAAATGCTCCGGGTGTGAACGGCTGCTTTGGTGGCCGAACTGCCCAACCCTAAGGGACAGACCGGGTAATGATGCCACAACTTCCTCACAATGCTACAGATTCTGTGGCTGAGGATTTCTGCTTAAGCCTACCTGATTCTGATCAGTTTCCCTCCTCTCCGGCTGCAGAGAGAGAGAGCTCTTTCCAAAGACTCCGTAGCGTCATCTGTTTGGGCCTAAGGGAATACCAAATGTTCATCTTCCTGTTTTGTCGGGAAAGTATCTTGACAACTCCCCAAAATACTACAACTCATGCATCCAAGGCAGCTGGCAGGCATTAGATTCGGAATGGACACAAAGAAAATGCTTCTGTACATGACAAGTGATTGAAACGTGGAATTTGCAGCCAGAGGCCATGGCCACAGGCACAGAGGGCTTTGAAAGGAGATGGGATGCATTCATGCAGGAGAGGCCTATCAGCAACCACCAGCCATAGTGACTAAAGGGAACCTCCATGTTCAGAGGCAGTTAAGCTCTGGATCCCAGTGCCAGGAGGCAACATCTCCTCTTACTGAAGTCTGGTGTCTTGAAGGCCCTTCAGACTCAGCAGTTGGCGGTTGGACTGGTGGAAGGGTCCCTTCTGGGACGAGCTTCTGAGGCCTTGTGGGTAAGAGGAGTGGAGGATTCTAATCTGGAGAACCAGGTTTGATTCCCCACTCCTCTGCGTGCAGCCAGCTGGATGACCTTGGGCTATCCACAGCTCTCTTAGAGTTGTTCTTTGGGAGCAGTTCTCTCACAGCTCTCTCTCAGCCCTACCAGCCTCACAGGGTGTCTGTCTGTTGTGGGGAAAGGTGTTTGCAGGCCGTTTTGAGACTCCTTTGGGTAGTGAAAAGTGGGGCCTAAAAAACCAGCTCTTCTTTTTCTTCTCCGGGGCCTGCCATGCAGGGCATGTCTGCCAGTGTGGGTCTGATTGAGGGCTGTTCATGACACCTTGCTCCCTGCCCCCCTTTGCCTATCACCAGCGCTTCTCTCCTTCTCCCCAGATTTGTACGTGGTGCCACGGACTGTGAAGGAGGCCTCGGGGCTCTACTCCATCTCCAGCACACTCTACCTGCGCCCGAACAAGACCGACAAAGACTCCCAGTTCTACTGCCAAGTCAACTACCTGATGCCCCACGGAGAAGCTCACAGCCATAAGTCGGAGAGTTTCCAGCTCACGCTGCACTGTGAGTGCCCTTCCCACCCCCCGCACGCCCCTCTCTTGCACGGAAAAACGCCCACGTGGGCTGGAGAGTGAACCTCCTCCTGTTCCGCATTCCCCTTCCTTGCAGATTACACGGAGAATGTGCAGTTCAGTTTGGAGTCTCCCAAGGTCATCAAGGAAGGGGACGACGTGCGGCTGCTGTGCCAAGGGGATGGAAACCCCCCGCCTGAGTACGTCTTCACCAAAATGAAGGTAACGCTTCACTCAGCTCTTCACCCTGTCTGGTCCTTCATTGGTGAGTTGTTTCCAATTCAACCTGGAGGAAGCGAAACGAAAACAGCAGCAGCACTGTGCACATGTGTGTGAACCCAAGTCCCAGTCTCTGGGCAGGGGTAGATGTCCAAACGCTGGCAGGGGCTCATGGGAATTGTAGTCCATGGACATCTGGAGGGCCGCATTTTGACTACCCCTGCTCTTGGGTGTCTACGTCAGGGGTCCCCAAGAGTGTGCCCAGGGGTGTTTGGCCACCTGGTGCCCATGAAGTCTTTTCAGAAAATGGCCAGGGAGGGGGCAACTATCTTGCAACTGGCGCTGTCTGGTCCCCCGCCCCCCAGGCAACCCTTCTCAACTTTTTAATCATTGAGAACCCCCTGAAATATTCTTCAGGCTTCGAGAAACCACAGAAGTGATGCGATCATGCAGAATGTGGTAGGGAAGCAGAGCTGTGGACACGCCCACCTGAGGCCCCTCCCCTTCCCACCCCCTCCAGGCACATCATTGGCCATTTCAGGTTGTTTAACATGACCATAGATGATCATATCACCCAATATGTTTTACAAATCCTATGTATTTACTAGCAAGAAAGCCCATTGCAACCAGGAATGCAATGGGTGCTAGGATCCAGGGGACACTGGCAGGCACAGATCTCCCTCTCCTGCTCCCTCTCCCTCTCCCCATAGCAGCAGGAGCCATAGGAGGTAATCAGGGCTATTTGTAGCAGGGAATGAGGACACATTTGGGCGTCTCTCTCTCTCTGTCTCTCTCTCTCTCCCTCGCAGCAAGAGCGATAGCAGGTAATCAGGGCTGATTTGCGGTTTGGCAGGGCTCTCTGTGTCTCTGTCTCACTCTCTCTTGCTGGCTCCTGCAGCGTCTGAGAGCAAAGTGGCTAGCATCTAGGGAGGGAGGGAGCTGTAGGAGCAGGGCCAATCAGGGTGCTGCCAGCTTTGCTGGCCACACCCTGATTGGCCCTATTCCAACTCAGACATCCAGGACACTCTCCACCCTCAGGGCTGTTTCACAAATATTAAGAGGAACAATGGATAAGGATAATTAACTCCCACACATCCAGAAAACCCTTCCAGGGCTGTCAAGATACACCAAGGGCCATTCCACACTCGTTCAAAATTGCACAATGGTTGCAAATTGAAATCGCTACTGATTTGCTGTTATGCACAACGTCGTTGACAATCTGCAACACTCCTGAAACTGATCCGCAAAAAGCGCTTCGTTGTAGCGCTTTCAGGGAAATCCCAAAAAGTGGATTCACCCTCTGAAAAGTGCTACACTCTTGCAACCAATCTGCAACACTAGCGGGAAAGTTCTGTGCGTCACCATTGTTGCGGTTTCTGCAAAGTCCCTCCCCCTGGCTCTCTCCTCTGATCTTACGGCGAAGCGATCGCCAATTTTTTTTCTCAGAGTGAGCGGAGAGCAACGCACCAGCGAGCCTTCGTTTACCCAGCGAGGCTTCCCCGGCTGTAGTCCCTCCCCAGAGCTGTTTTAAGTCACCAAGCACCACACAGCCCCATTTGCTGGTTTATTTTCCCTTTATTTTTCACTTTATTTTCGGCCAAAATTCGCGCCCGTGGGGGGGGTATTTTTTTTTCACTCGGGGGAACGTGGCAACGATGAAACGGCAGCTCAAACACCACCTGCTAGCTAGATGGGTCTCTCCGTTGCAACGAATCAATGCAGATTCATTGCAACGTGTTTTTTTTTTTTTAACCTGCTTAAAGGGAAAGGGGCTTTTCGGGAGCATGATAACGGCCGCCCATTGGCTGCTCGTTTGATTGATGGCCAGGGGTGGGACAAAGCTCTGCAATATCGCTTCCTGGCTAGCGATTTTTGCCGAGACCGGAACCCTGTGGGAAACGATAGAAACACAACTGGATTCCACTACAAAGGCAGGTATGCATAACGACGAATTCCACTATTTAAAATGGTGTTTTTTCGTTCCGCAACCAATTTGCTACATAGATCCTGGTGCGGAATGGCCCCACGTTTTCACAAAACCTGCTCCAGGGGAATTGATCTCTGTTACCTGTGATTCCAGGGGATCTCCAGCTGTCCCCTGGGGACTGGCATCCCCAAATGTGCACCCCAGTGAATGTGTTATTATGCCAGGGCCACTGCTGTGGATCACAGCATCCTTCTGTGCACACTGATTTCCAGTCTGGGCCATGCATTTGCTTGTGACGATGGAACTCTGGCTGATGATTTTGGGGTTTTTCTGACATGTCTCCTCTGCTGCCTCCCCCCCCCCCCCCACACACACAATTTGCCTGTCCTGGTCGTTCCAGTCTCAAGACCACTTTGAAGATTTGGTGTCCAATCCAAATGGACTCCTGGTCCTTCGGCAAGTGACCAAGTATGACAGTGGGACGTACCGGTGCCAAGTGCTGGATTTCGACAGCCCCCCTGAGGTGGACCTGGAGAAGGAGGTGACCATCTTTGTCAACTGTGAGTGCACCGGGACTTTTGGGAAGAAAAGCTGACAGGGCCTTCCCTGCAGTGAGAAAGCTAGGGGTTCAGCCCCAGTATTTGCCAGTCAATCTCTTTCTCTTCTCTCTGTTCCCTCACTCCAGATCTAGACGCGATGGTCCTGAACCCTAACAAGACCGTGAAAGTCCCCCTGGGGGGGAACGTCGAATTGAACTGCAGTTGCTCTGGTTCCCAGACACCCACCCTGTCATGGAGGAAGGTGAGCCGGCTACTTCCTGTGTTCGACACATCAGGCTTGGCAGAGAGGATGTTTATTTCCTTTGGCCTTCTCACTGGCAGTCAGCGCTTAGGCCAGGAGTCCTTAATAGGGTTGGGTGCTTTGGCGCCCGAAGTGGCCGGTCTCTCCTGGTGCAGCCAGCGCCGTGGGGGAGGAAGGGGAGGCGCGGAGAGACTGGCCACTTTGGGGGCCAAAGCACCCAATCCTAGTCCTCAACATTTGTCAGCCTCCAAGCACTTTTGGGATTCTGAAACCAGGTGTGGGCGGAGCCCCAAAATGGCTGCCGCAGGAGGCGGAGTTGACTGCAGAATGTCTTGGACATTCCTGTGTTGAACAAGCTATCTTTAAAAAAATGAGTGTAGTTTACCTCCAGTCGCATTTTTTAAAAGAAATCAAATCTAGGTCAGTGAGAAGTCTTGCTGGGCAGAATCCCCTTCTGGCCTCACCCTCTTTCTGAAAACACAGGGTAGCACCAGGAAATGGCACCCATGCGAACCATGTTGTGGACCCCTGGCTTAGACAAATGTTCCACTGAGTTTGAAAGGACTTACTAATGAGAGTACAACCGTTATGCCCCATGCCCTGGAAAGCCAGCTTGGTCTCGTGGTTAAAGAGCGGCAGCCTCTAATTTGGAGCACCAGGTTTGCTTTCCCACTCCTCCTCTTCTACATGCAGCCAGATGGGTGGTTGTGGGCCAGTCACAGTTCTCTCTGAGCTCTCTCAGCCCCACCTCTTGTGGGGAGAGGAAGAGAAAGTGATTGTAAGCTGCTTTGAGACTCCTTAAGGTAGGAAAAAGCGTGTCTCTGCACGAGCTGTTGTTCCTGAGTCCAGATCAGTAACTCATACAGAGGAAAAAGTACTGTCTTCTATTGTTCTTCCTGCAGCCTCAGGGGAAATCTGGTAGTCTAGACCTGACACCAAGAAAAATCAGATAGAAACATGGACTCTTCTTCTGAGTCTGACTGTTGGCTTAGTGGTCTCATCCTGCCGAGTCTCATCCTGGAGTTTTTAAAAATTTATTTACTTAAAAGAGTTAAAAAAGAAAGAAACTCCACTTTTTTGTTGTCTATAGCAGTGGTCCCCAACCCCCAGGCTGGGGACCGGTACTGGTCCGTTGATCAGTTGGTACCGGGCCGTGGCTCCTCCTCGTCCTCCTCCCCGGCTGTTGCCTCAGGGGCTGCCCTGCCACTCTGCCGCCGGCTCTCCTTTGGTGCTCTCTGGCGGCCGCCATATCTGGGGCTCCCCCTCAGCGTGGCACTGCGCACCTGCTGTTGGCAGCGCCTCCAGTGGGCGGCGGGAAGTCAGGGGCGCTGGTGGGAAAGCAAGTGGAGCAGGGGACTCAGGTGGGATCATTGAGAACCCCCTGAGACATTCCTCAAGCTTTGAGAAACCCCAGAAATGGCGCGATCATACAGAATGTGGTTGGGAAGCAGAGGTGTGGACATGCCCACTGGGGGGCCCTCCCCTCCCCACCCCCTCCAGGCCCATCATTGGCCATTTTGGAAGTGCGGAGAGGTCATATCACCCACTAAACGCTTAACAATTTTATATATATATATATATATATATATATATATATATATATATATATATATATATATATATATATATATATATATATATATATATATATATATATATATATATATATATATATATATATATATATATCCCCACACACACACACACACCCATTTGGGAAACTCTTCCAGGGCTGTGAAGAAATCCCAGGGCTGCATGAAACCCTGGTTGAGAAAGCCTGGATTAGGGGCACATGGACGCAGCAGGGAGATGGAGGCTTTAGTGCAGGGGTAGTCAAACTGCGGCTCTCCAGATGTCCATGGACTACAATTCCCATGAGCCCCTGCCAGTGAACGCTGGCAGGGGCTCATGGGAATTGTAGTCCATGGACATCTGGAGGGCCGCAGTTTGACTACCCCTGCTTTAGTGTTCTCGACATAGTGCCTGTGGCAGTCTGGCCACTTCTGTTTTGTTCCTCATGGGCCTGGGCAGGCACACAAGTAACAATACATCCCCTCAGCCCCGGAAACAACCTCTGCAGCCAGCTAGGAGGAGGGGGCTCTTCTGAGGGAGGCGACTTCTGACAAGCTGCATACTTTAAAAGTCAGTCTTCTTGGAAGCAAAAGTAGAGAACAGCTCAGGTGGTTAGTCATTCAGGGGGCAAAAAGTGAGCCTCTGAACAGCAAAGTTCTTTGGGAACACTCTGAGTGTCACCCAATGTCCTCATTCTGTTACAAAGTGGGAGTACAAGAAACATCCTTGGCATATCGTGATCACTGCCCTATGCTCACTGCCTCTTTTCATGACGTTTCTGGCCTTATCCCTGTAATCTGTATCTTAAATTTGCAACTTTGCAAACCGCAAACTGTACTGAGCTCTGTATTCCCAGATAACAAAGGCCTAAACCTTTAGGCTCACAATAGCAGCCCTCTCCAAGGGAACAATTCTGCAAAGGTTCACTCTTTTCTTTCCTCAACAAACTTTGAACCTGCTTCTAGGCCAGTCTATGATTCTATGATTCAATAGACCTTTAAACCATTTTCAATCTGAAGGCAAAACAAGAAAATTGTGACCAAACCCAGCTGGAATTGCTGTAAGAGGCCCAGAAGAATTCACCGTCTGAGAGATCCTTCCCCTCTTTCTCACAACGGCTTCAGTTTGCCCCGGAACATTTTTTAGGGATGGTGCCATCCTCACTTCTAGAGGAAGGGAATTCCAGACCTTGGGAAGCATAACAAACTCCAAATAGTCCCACTTCACAGAAACAGGCAGGGTTGTGGATCAGTGGCAGAGCCCCTGCTTGGCACGCAGAAGGTCCCCGGTTCAATCCCCAGGATGAAATAGAAGAAGAGCTTTTTTGTACCCTGTTTCCTCACTACTCAAAGGAGCCTCAAAGCAGCTTCCAATCGCCTTCCCCTCCTCCCCCATAACAGAGACCCTGTGAGGTAGGTCAGGCTGAGAAAGCTCTGAGAGAACTGGGAATCAGCCCAAGATCACCCAGGTGGCTGCATGTGGAGGAGGAGCAAGAGTGGGGAATCCAGAGACTGAGACCCTTTGCTGCCCCAGGTCTCTGGCAGCTAGTCCCAAGCTGGCAGCTAGCCTCCACCATACCCTCCTTTGAGGTTCTGTCTGTTTTGGGGAAGAAAGGAGAGAGAAGAGAAAGAGAAAGAAAATGAATTGGGTGGAAAGAAAGAAAGTAAAAGAAGGACTGATTGATGGATGTGAATGGATGTGAATTGGGTAGATGGAGAGCTTTCAAAGAGCTGTCTAAAATCATAGCCCCTTCTCTTCCTCCTGCAGGGAAAAGAACAGGTGGAAAACGGGAGGACGTTGACCCTGAATTCGCTAACCTACCACATGGCTGGCACATATACATGCGAGGCATTGGTTCCCAGCATCCCTGGACTGCAGAGGGACCAGTCCGTCCGGATCATTGTCGAGGGTATGGATTTGGGGGAGGAAAGGGACCCTTCCCATCCCAATAAATGGCTCTGTTCACTTCTGCTTCTCTTGTGACTTAACACTGAAGCCATTTGAGGTTCAAGTCTAAGGTGACCAGATTTTCACAAAGGTAAAGCAGGACACCATTGTCAGGGGGGGCAGACTCCCCTCCTCCCCTCCTGACGCGTGGTGGGGAGCGCCCAGCCTCCCCTCCTCCTCCCTCCGCAGGGGCAAAGACAGCCACTTCCGCCTCCTCCAACGGCTTGGCATGTTTCCTCGGGAGTAAGCACCTCAGAGCGCTCCCCCATCCCGGGATGGGATGCAGGAGCCGGCTGCGTCTGGGGCCGGGTGACAAGAGCTTCCCCTTCCGAGCTCCCCCCCTCCCCAATATGTTAATTTTGCTGCCTCTCCCCCCCCCCCCCACACACACACATCTTACCTTGCCAGCCTGTCTCTTTCCCTCTCCCTCTGTGGCTGCTGCCTCCAGGCTCCCTCCCCCTCCCCTCCCTCCTCAAAACAGACGTGGGGGTGCTGGGGAATGGCTTGCGGAGCCTCTGGATGCTCCACAGAGTGCGCAGCGGGGGTGGGGGGTGGGGAGCGCGCATCCTACGGCCTCTGTGGCCCGCTCGCCTCTCGCCTGCCCGCCTGACTGTATGCGGCTGCTTCCCTGGGCGGCAGCGGCAAGACAGTGGGGTCAGGTGAGGACGGCGGTGGCTCCCCAGCAGAGGTCGTCTGGCTGCCAAAGCATGTGGGAGGGAAGTGCAGGGAGGTGGCGGAGGCGGCACAGCGCTCTGGCAGCAGTGGTGGATTAGTCGAGCGGCAGCCAGGCCCCACGGCCCCCTCGCAGCCCAGTCCAGATGGAATCGGCCTCTCGTCTCTCCGTTGCCTCCCTTGCCCTGTGCATACCCGCCGACCGCGCCTCCCCCCCCACGGGAAAAATCGAGATTTTGGGGAAACAGTCTGGGGCGCGGGACCAATCCTGAATTTTCAAGACGGTCCCGCAAAAGCCGGGACGTCTGGTCACCTTATTCAAGTCCCCAGTGCAGCAGCCTTCCAAGGACCTGGGCTTTGTTTTGGGAGATCTGAGTCATGAGCACAGGGAATTCACTGCTGCAGGACTTGGTGGTAGCTACGAGCGTAGACTGCTTCAAGAAGAGATTGTAGAAATATCGTGAGCAGAGGTCCATCAATTAGCCACAAGGTCTAGATGGGACTCACTGTCTGCACCAGTCATGTCTGTCTTCTTGGCGCTTGGGGGGCAACAGTGGGAGGGCGTCTGGAGTACTGGTCCAGCTGGTGGACCTCCTGATGGCCCCTGGGTTGCGGCCACTGTCTGACAGGGTGGGCCATTGGCCGGATCCAACATGGCTCCTCTTATGTTCTTATGCCTGGGGCAGTAATACTGTGTCTTTTTGGTGCTTGGGGGGCACAGTAGGGAGGCTTCTGGAGTTCGGGCTCCACTGGTGGACCTCCTGATGGCCCTGAGGTTTTGGCCACTGTGTTGGACTGGATGGGCCGGTGGTCTGATCCAACTCATAAATCATTCATAAGCAGCTTCCAGGTTCTTCTGGGTCCAGGGCTGTCTCACCCTCCAGTGTCCCAGAATTGAGCTGCAGGGTGGGTGGGTGGGTGGGTGGCTACTTTTCACCTTATTTTCACCCTCTCCTGGGCCAATTACTTTTCTTCCACAGCCAGAGAATGGGCCGGGCTCTTCCTTTACCTTTTAAATGTTTTCTCAAGGGTGGGACAGCCCCAGGCTCAGCCAGCCCTTCTTCCCCAACCCAGTCCTGGGGAGTGACAGGTTCCTGGGCCAATGGATCCTAGCTTTGGATCGGTGAGGTCACTGGCCCTACCCCCTGGACATCTTTAAGGCAGTGGTCCCCAACCTTTCTGAGGCTGGGGACCGGCAGGGCAGCGGGCCGCGGGCCGCACATGCGCAGGCCGCGCCCACGCATCACGCATGCACGGCCGTGCCCGTGGGCCACGCATGCGCGGGCCGCGCCCCACGCATCACGCATGTGCGAATGCGTCATGCATGGCCAAAATCATGCACGCGCGGCACTTTTGCGCATGCGTGCATGAGCGAAAGTGCCGTGCATGCGCGATTTTTGGCCGCGCATGGCGCATGCGCGATGCACGGGTGCGGTCCCGCGTGCGCGATGCATGGCCGCGGCCCTGATTCCCTCTCCCCGCCCTCCCGCAGTAAGAAGCTTCCCGGGCCGCAAGCTTGCGGCCTGGGAAGTTTTTTACTGCGGGGGGTGCTGGGGGAGGGAGCCGCGGCCCGGCGCCATGGCCTTCGCGGCCCGGCACCAGGCCGCGGCCCGCAGGTTGGGGACAACTGCTTTAAGGAACTGGCTGCCCCACCCAACCTCAGCTGCCCTGCTCTCAATGCTTCCTTGCTGGAGCACCCCTGGGTCTTAATGCTAACATAATCTCTGGTTGGTTTCTGCTGCTGAGCACACTGCTAAGAGCCAGCTAGGCTCCTTCCAGCCAGCAAACTCTTGAGTAGTCCCTGTCAAAGCCATGCCCTGCTGCAGTCTGACAGAAAAGAAGAGTTGGTTTTTATACCACACTTTTCACTCCCCAAAAGAATATAGAATTCTGTATTCTGTATCCAAAGGAGTCTCAAAGTAGCTGACAATTGCCTTCCCTTCCTCTCCTCACAACAGGCACCCTGTGAGGTAGGTGGGGCTGAGAGAGCTATGAGAGAACTGCTGTCTGAGAGAACTGCTGTCTGAGAACTGTGTCTAGCCCAAGGTCACCCAGCTGGCCTCATGTGGAGGAATGGGGAATCAAACCCCGTTCTCTGGATTAGAAGCCTCTGCTCTTAACCAGTACACCAAGCTGGCTCTCCCTTCAGGGCTTGATAGTAGAGCATGCCTTTGGTAGGGCTCCTGGGGTAAGCATGGGGTGGAGGGGCCAACCCTGGACAGCCACCATGCAGCAAACTAAATAATCTGATGCAATTCCTTGTGAGCTCTAAGCCCGGAGCGGCCAATTTGGACGATGTGGCGCACAACCCTACATTTGAGAGCCAACTTGGTGTGGGGGTTAAAGAGCTTTAATCTGGAGTGTCAGGTTGGATTCCCCATTCCTCCTCCCCAGGCAACCAGCTGGGAGGCCTTGGGCCAGTCACAGCTGTTCTCACAGAGCAGTCCTCTTAGAGCTCTCTCAGGCCCACCTGCTTCGTGGGGAGAGGAAGGAAAGGGTGTCTGTTAGCCGCCTTGGGGACTCCTTTGGGTGATGAAAAGCAGGGCATGCAAAGCCAGTTCTTGCTCTCCTTCTTCATCTTTGCCACCGAAACCCCAGCCTCAGGCATCCTTTTCAGTGCAGGGTTCCTAGGGTTGCAAGCTCCCGGTTTGTTCCCAAAACAGGAAAGCCGGAAGTGGAGCATCCTCAATCGCCCAGCCGTTTCCACAGCTTCAACCAGAAGGTGACCTTGACCTGCTCCGCTTTGGGCCACCCGGAACCGCAGATCACCTGGAGCGTACCTGGAAAGGTGAGTGCAGGGGGGGGATGGCCCAGGGGTGGCTCTCCAGGGGTCCATGGTTCTGGTGGAAAGTGTCCACTGTTGTCACAGCTGACTTACAGGGACCCTGTAAAGCAGGGGTAGTCAAATTGCGGCCCTCCAGATGTCCATGGACTACAATTCTCATGAGCCCCTGCCAGCGGATGCTGGCAGGGGCTCATGGGAATTGTCGTCCATGGACATCTGGAGGGCCGCAATTTGACTACCCCTGCTGTAAGGCAAGAGTTGTTCAGAGGTGGTTGGCCATTGTCTTGGGTTAGACAAGACTACGTTCCAGCCCTAACAAAACCAAGTTATTTATTTGGAATATGCTTCCAAGGGCATCGGCTACCCTGGGATCCTTTTCAGAAAGCATTACTATGATGGATTTAGAATTGACTTTGGGATTTAAATCCATCAAATATGACTGGATAGAAGCTCGTTGGGGAGAGAGGACTGGACACTCCAAAACAGCATGTGGAAGTGTGTCCGGGAGTTTGCAACCATGTGAAAAGGGGAACTGATAGATTCATGGTCTTATCAGTGGCTGCTAGCCATGGGGACTGAAGGGAGCCTCCACTTCCAGAGGCACCAGACCTCTGAATCCCAGAGCCAGGAAGCACATAAGGGGAAGGCCTCAGCCTTACTGCCCTGTTGTTGGACCTCCAGAGGAATTGATTGGCCACAGTGTGAGGCAGAATGCTGGACTGGATGGACCCTCACTGGTCTCATCATAGGCTCTTATGAAGGCCTTGGCCTCTCTGACCTATAGTGGGTTCTTGAGAGGAACCAGTTGGACACCGTGTGAGACAGGATGCTGGCCGGGGTGGACTGATCCAGCAGGGCTCTTCCAAGGCGTCCTGCAGGTGTTGAACCGAGAGAGCGGGGCACCTGAGGCAGAGACTGGCACTGCCTCCCAAGTCACCCTCACTGCCCTTTTTTCCTGCTTGTCCCAGGTCTCCCCAGAGAGCTCTGGCAACCGAGTGATCAGCAAACTGACCGTGGAGGTAACGCCCGAGCTGGCCGAGAGCGGCGTTAAGTGCTTTGCGGAAAACGAGCACGGCTTGGCTGAGTGGACGTTCGGGTTGGAGACCGGTGAGTGGGCCTGAGAGGGAGGAAAGGGGTGGTCATGTTTGCAGACGTGTGCAGAGGGTGTGGCTGCTGGGTGCAGGCCAGCTATTCCCTGGGCAGGTGCAGTGGTCGGCCGGCGGAATTGCTGTCCTGTCTAAATAGCGGGCGATCAATGGGGCGGATGAGACGCTGTCCGAGAGTCTCACCTGTATCCTCCCTGGCCAGGTGCTGGTGGAAGGTTATTGGACATGCACCTTCAAGGGAGGGGGATGCAGGCTCTTTCCACCTGTCAGGTGCCTCCAAGGCTGCCATCCTCCAGGTTGTAGGAAAAAAGAAACCACCAAGTTGGCTGCTTATGGCTGAAGTTTCGATCCCTTTTATAAATTTGACAGAATGAGATCTGGTATAATTTCGTTTTCAAAAATATAAATCTTCAACGGCGTATATCTGTGCATAGAACAATGGAGAATAATTCTTTCTTTTAATGGCACTTACCGTGTCACTTTGCCACTGTGGTCTCTCAGTTGAGAAACTGTTCTGGAAGGAACCACGGTCTCTGCTGGCAAAGTGGCATGAAAAGAAGGAATCTTTATTGGTGATTTCTTTTCTCTTTGGGTCTGTTGGCTGGCTGGTCTTCTTTTTTGCAGATCCTCCAGATTGTGGCTGGAGCTCTCCCACCGTCACAACTAGGGTTGGGTGCTTCGGCGTCCAAAGTGGGCGTTCGTGCCACGGCGCTGGCTGCTTCGGGCGCGAATGGCCACTTCGGACACTGAAGCACCCAACCCTAGTCACAGCTGATCTTCAGGCAACAGAGATCAGTTCCCCTGGAGAAAATGGCCACTTTTGAAGGCGGAGTCTATGGCACGACAGCCCACTGCAGTTCTTCCCAACTCGGGCTCCGCCTCTCCAAATATCAGGAATGTCCCAACTCAGAGCTGGCCACCATAAGTGCTGCTCTGCCCAGGCCAGTATATTACCAGTCTAGGTTTGCCTTCTATTTAAAATGTCCTTTTGAATTTAAATCTACTATTTATGTTTTAATAGGCATTTGGAGCTTTTTTATAGCTCTCATGAGCTCTCCCCCCTCTCCCCACGCTCTCAATTTCTGTCTTCAGCTCAGTTTTAGGAAGCTTTAATTTGGTTTAACACAACGTTCAAAGTTTTTCAGGCCTCCTGCCAGTGCCCAGGAAGAAGCATTAAGGCCTGACCCTGAAAGCATCAACCCCACTCTGCCCTATCCTTCTTGTCACCCCCACCCCCAGCCCAGCTTCCTCATCAGATCAATAATGCTCTTTTGGCAACAGCAAAAGGAAATTTCTGTCTCATACCGTTTGATCTATCCTAGACACTTCAAGCACTCCAGGACTGCAAAGAGATACGGAACGTTAAAAAAACCCAGTCCTTGCATAACTCACGATTGAGGGGAAAAACCCTAACCCTGCTTTAGAGAAAGAGAGAAGGGGAACCATGGTGTAGCAGGAAGACAATTCTGTTCCAATATTGCAAAAAAACTGGTGCATTTTTGTATTGAGCTTCCCCAGGGACCTTTATAGGTGGGTCCCAGAAACAGAGAGGGCGAAATTAACAGATGTCTTTGGACTGAATCCCTGCATTTGCTGGCAGGGGCTCATGGGAATTGTAGGAGGGCCGCAGTTTGACTACCCCTGTCAAAAACATACTTGCTTTGCACATAGGCCATGTCTTTCCTGCCCTGTGGCGGGCACACAAGCCCTGGCTTGTTTTCTCGGGAGGATGGGAGAGCAAGGATTTGGGGCGGGGTGAAATGTCAGAGGAAGCAAAGTATTCCCCACACACTGTTCCTAACAGCCCTGTCTCTCCCTATAGCGTCCCCAACTGTATCTGCTACCGCAGTGCCAGGTGAGTTCTTCCCCTGGATCGAGGACCTGGTGTGGTGTGAGGACAAGGCTGACTGGTGTGTTTGTGTGTGGGGGGGCGAGTTTTGACTGGCAAGCCGCATGGGTGGAGGCTGGCTGTTAACTGCTTTTTCCCCTCTCCTGCATGCCTCCCAGGGAACCCTGTTCTGCAGACAGGTAGGTGGTGATGTTGGTGTTGGGGGGTCATAGGAAGGTCCCCCTGAACTGTTTCCTGGAGGGCTGGCTGGCAGGGGAACGGAAAGTGGGTGAGCTTTGGTTTATTTCCATCCCCGACTTGCTCCCCACCCCCAGCAAACAGGAAACAGGCTTAATGAGGTTCCTTGTAAAACATTTCTTTCCCTTTTATTACACTCCAAAGGACTGGCAAATCAGGATTCACCATCTCAGGACGGTGAATATCAATCAGATTATCCTTATCCATTGTTCCTCTTAATATTTGTGAAACAGCTTTGGGGGTGGAGAGTGTCCTGGCTGACCGAGATGGAATAGGGCCAATCGGCATGGCCAGCAAAGTTGGTCGTGTTGATTGGACCTCCCTCTCCAGCTCCCGCCCTCCTTCCCTGGACACTAGCCACTTTGCTCTCAGATGCCTGAGAGAGACACACAGGAACACAGAGAGCCCTGCCAAACTGCAAACGACCCCTGATTACCCGGTATGGCTCCTGCTGAGAGAGAGAGACAAACTGCAAAGGAGCCCCATATGACCCTTGCTTCCCTGCTATGAAGGAGCCCTGATTACCTCCTATGGCTCCTGCTGAGAGAGAGACAGAGACAGAGACAGAGACAGATCTGTGCCTGCCGGTGTCCCGTGGGTCCTAGCGCCCAATTTAATTCCTGATTGCAATGGGCTTTCTTGCTAGTAACGTCATAAAATCATTTAATGATTTTAAAAAAACTGTTAAATGATCATTCACCTGAGATTATGGCCACAGTTGCTAAATTTTCAGTTGAAGTACTTTGTCAGAAGTATGCTCTTTTAGCGTATCTTAGTTTTCACTGCTGTCTATTTCTATTCCCTGCATTCGGCAGAGGGTTGGACTAGAGGGCCCTGGAGGTCCCCTCCAACTCTGTGATTCTATGATTCCTACTCTATCTGTCTGCCATATATATATTGTAATATTCTGGCGTGCTAATAAAGGTTAATGGATGAATGAATGAAGAAAACTATGTGCAAAAGAGGAAGGGAGTATTTTTAATGTTGCATTTGTCAGAGTTCATATGAGGTTCGCTGTGTGTCATTTTGAAGTCCCAACAGGAGGTCCCCGGTTCAGTCTCCGGCACCTCCAGTTAAAGGACCTGGCCGTGGGCGATGGGTGAGCCCTCTGCCTCAGACCCTGGAGAAGCACTTCTGGTCTCAGTTGACAAGACAGACCTGGACAGACTAAGGGCCTCATTCAGTATAGAACAGATTCATGTTTCAAGAGAGAATCATGGCCAAATAAATGTCATACCAGTTGCAGATGATTTTAGGGTTGGGCACTTTGGCGTCTGAAGCGGCCGCTTGTGCCCGAAGAGGCCAGCGCCAGGGCACTTCGGGCACAAGCGGCCGCTTCAGACGCCAAAGCGCCCAACCCTACACATTAACACTTGAGGGGAGGAAAAATTCCAGGCATACAAATTTCTGTCAAGTGTTTATTCAAATTCCCGTCTCCTAAAAAAAAAAAAAAAGATATGTAGCAGAGCACTTGCTGATTTCAGGGCATTTTTATTCTCTGAATCTGGGTTTATCAGTTTTATACCACTTGAACTGCCCCCTGAAGTATCCTGGGGATTGTAGTTTTTGAGTGCTAGGTAATCCTCTATCAGGGCAGAGTCTTGCAAGGGACACTGTTGTGTCACAGGACAGGAGTCCATGAGAGCAGCCGTTCCATCACTTGAGGTTGGGGAGCACCATGGCTCAGTGGCAGAGCTTCCGCCTGGCACGCAGAAATTGCCATGTTCAATCCCCAGCAGCTCCCATTAAGAAAAGGCCAGGCAAGAGGCAAGTCAAAGGCCTGCTGCTTGTGTCCCTGGAGAGCCACTGCCGTTCCAGTTGGACAATACAGATCTTGATGGACCAATGGTCTAATGTAGGGGTGGGCAAACTGTGGCCCTCAGATGTCCATGGACTACATTTCCCATGAGCCCCTGCCAGCGAATTCATGGGAATTGTAGTCCATGGACATCTGGAGGGCCACAGTTTGCCCACCCCTGGTTTAATTCCATAAAAGGCAGCTTCACGCATCCTTATGTGCACAATCATGGCTGTGAGAGTCCCTTTCTGGGAGACATTTTCAAGTTCTACTGGCAAAAATCCCTGTGGGTGTCCTAGCTTCTGAGCTTGCATGGAGTTTTGGTGGCAGGGGGTCCACACGAGCTCCACTCACTTCCTCTCTGTTTTTCCCCACCACCAGTGGACGGAGGCGAGAGCCAGGGCGGCAGCACAGTGGCCGTCATCGCGGTGTGCGTCTGCGTCCTCCTGCTCCTTCTCATCGTGGGCTTTTTCTACTTCATGCAGCGCCGTGGCCGACTGCCCTGTGGCGGGGGTGAAAAAAGATCTTTGTGAGTGGAACCACCTCTGAACGTCGTACTCCTCTGCCCCACTCCCACCCCTGCCCACACTTGTCTCCGTGCCCCCAGCTGCCTGTTTCTCCTTGGAATTTGTCAGGAGGGAAGGAGGGAGAGAAGCCCGTCGGTTGGCTGAACAACTGATGCTAGGTAGAAGCTTTCATGTGCATGCACACTTCCACCAGATACCCGATGAGGTGCACATGCACACCAAAGCTGATACCCAGAATAAAGCTTTGCTAGTCCTAAAGGTGCCAGTGGACTCAAACTTTGTTCTGTTGCTTCAGACCAACACAGCTACCTGCCTGCATCTACTGGCTGGCTGTCACACATGCACTGGGTGCTTAAATTCATCGTTTCACTTGGAGCGAGGTGACCAGCAGTTGTCACAATCCTCCATGGATCTCATTCCATTGCCTTCCCCTCTGTAAGGGTGCTCATAAGGAAAAGGGCTCTTTTGTGGCCTGCTGATGGAGGCTGTGGCAGAGTTTTGGGTTTGCAGCCTCTCACTTGTCTCACACAGGTGAAAGAACAGTTGGAGGGCATCATAGGCAGAGCTTCTGTTAAAAGAGCTCTTTAGACAGGAGAAAAGGGGGTTGAGCCCTTTTGCACAGAAGATGGGTTTAAAGAGCCCTTTGCTCACACAGGAGAGGAGGGATTTAGAGAACCCTTCATTCACACAGTAGAGGAGGGGGCTAAAGAGTCCTTTCACACAAGGTTTAAAGAGCCCTTCGCTCACATAGAAGAGGATGGGTTAAAGAATCCTTAATTTAAACAGGAGAGGAGGGGTTTAAAGAGCCCTTTGCTCTTACGGGATAGGAGTGGGTTAAAGAGTCTTTTGCTGAAACAGGAGAGGAGGGGTTAAAGAGCCCTTTACCCACATGAGGGTTGATCAGCTAATGTTCTGGGCTGTTACCCACATGTTCAGCCCAAATGATATTCACTGTTTCAAATTTACTGGCCCCCTTGAGGTTTATCCAAAATCTTCCTCATTTGATGCCCAGGCATATGCAAATATATTCAGATCTGGCTGTCGCCTCAGAGCACAGGTTTTTTCTAACATGGAGATCCTGCACATTCAGCCACAAAGTCCAGATGGGAGGAAGGACCTTGGGGGAGGGGGCGAAGGAGGATAAAAGAGCTCCCGGCAAGTAATCTAATGCTGCTGGGTCTCGTGGCCACCTGTCCCTGGAACGTCACGCTCAGATGTCTGTTTGGCTCTCCCGCCAGGACCCCCAAGGACGGGAATCCCGACGACACCGTGGTGGAGATGAAGACGGACAAGCGGAACGAGCAGACAGGCCTGCTGAGCCCAGGCGGGGGCGGCGGAGGCGGAGGCGGGACGAACGAGGTGAGGCCAGGCCGTGGAGAAGGAATCCAGCACAAAACAGCTTGAACTGGCTGGCTTCTGCCTAGCCCCTCTCCGGATGGAGCCGGACAGGATCTGATTTTCCCTGTAGCTGGTGGGAAAGAGACCCTGACAGAGAGGGCCCGGGCTGTCCCAATCTCACCAGGACTCCGAAGCTAAGTAGGGTCCCTCTGGTTAGCCCTTGGAGGGCAAGTTGGCAAGCAAGGCCAGGGTCCTTACGCAGAGGAGGGCAATGGACAGCTGCCTCCCTCTGTGCCTTCAGAAGCCAAGCGCTTGGATGGGAGGGCCCCAAGGAAGTCTAAAGCGAGCCAAGTTTGATTCCCTGCTCTTCCACATGCAGCCAGCTGGCTGATCTTGGGCTAGTCACAGTCCTGATAGTGCTGTTCTCACAGTGCAGTTCCATCAGAGCTCTCTCAGCCTCACCTACCTCATATAGTGTCCATTGTGAAGTGAGAAAGGGAAGGCAATTGGAAGCGGCTTTGAGACTCCCTCTGGTAGTGCAAAGCAGGGAATAGATTCCCTGTCGTTTACTTGGATTTTAGTAAAGCTTTTGACAAGGTTCCCCATGATGTTCTGATGGATAAGTTGAAGGACTGCAATCTGGATCTTCAGATCGTTAGGTGGATAGGGAATTGGTTAGAGAACTGCACTCAAAGAGTTGTTGTCAATGGTGTTTCATCAGACTGGAGGGAGGTGAGTAGCGGGGTACCTCAGGGCTCGGTGCTCGTTCCGGTACTTTTTAACATATTTATTAATGATCTAGATGAGGGGGTGGAGGGACTACTCATCAAGTTTGCAGATGACAACAAATTGGGAGGACTGGCAAATACTCCGGAAGATAGAGACAGAGTTCAACGAGATCTGAACACAATGGAAAAATGGGCAAATGAGAACAAGATGCAATTTAATAAAGATAAGTGTAAAGTTCTGCATCTGGGTTAGAAAAATGAAAAGCATGCCTACTGGATGGGGGATACGCTTCTAGGTAGCACTGTGTGTGAACGAGACCTTGGGGTACTTGTGGATTGTAAGCTAAACATGAGCAGGCAGTGTGATGCAGCGATAAAAAAGGCGAATGCCATTTTGGGCTGTGTCAACAGGGGCATCACATCAAAATCACAAGATGTCATAGTCTCATTGTATACGGCACTGGTCAGACCACACCTGGAGTACTGTGTGCAGTTCTGGAGGCCTCACTTCAAGAAGGACGTAGATAAAATTGAAAGGGTACAGAGGAGAGTGACGGGGATGATCTGGGGCCAAGGGACCAAGCCCTATGAAGATAGGTTGAGGGACTTGGGAATGTTCAGCCTGGAGAAAAGGAGGTTGAGAGGGGACATGATAGCCCTCTTTATGTATTTGAAAGGTTGTCACTTGGAGGAGGGCAGGATGCTGTTTCTGTTGGCTACCGAGGAAAGGACACGCAGTCATGGGTTTAAACTACAAGTACAACGATATAGGCTTGATATCAGGGAAAAAAAATTCACAGTCAGAGTAGTTCAGCCGTGGAATAGGCTGTCTAAGGAAGTGGTGAGCTCCTCCTCACTGGCAGTCTTCAAGCAAAGGTTGGATACACACTTTTCTTGGATGCTTTAGGATGCTGAGGGCTGATCCTGCATTGAGCAGGGGGTTGGACTAGGTGGCCTGTATGATTCTATTATTCTAAGGTGACTGTAAGCCACTATGAGCCTCCTTCGGGTATATAAAAAGCAGCATATAAGAACCAGCTTTTCTTCTTCTTCTTCTTCCTCCTCTTCTAATGTAGGTTTACCCAAGGAAGAAATTGATATGGGGGGAGAGAATGTTCTTTAGTGAATCATAATCAGATTTGGCCTCTCTGTTTCAACTTAGATTTAGCAAACCAAATGTAAAAAGCAGGATGATGAATTGTCTGCCCCCCCCCCCACTTTCTCCATACAGTGCTGAGAGGGATCCTGGACTTGGGGGGGCTTGCTCCAGAGAGACCCCCTCCTGCCGCCCGCTCTGTACCACACCATGGAAGAAGAGGAGGCTCCGATTGGACTGTGCCAGGGGAATGGTGGTTCCTTCTGAGACCCCCTGATCCAGGAGGGGAGAGGGCATCTTTGCAAGTTGGACTTCTTGCTGGGTGGGGCAGGGGGCTGGTGCTGCCTTCACTACAACTTCCTCCTTAAAAGATCTGGCTTGGTTTGTTCGTTTTCCTTTTCGAGAGACTGACAGATGCACTTGATCGCTTGGTTCTCAGTCTGCAGCTGAACCCCCATAGAGATGGACCGCTCACTCATGTACTTATGTCAACCATACCCAAACGGTGAGCTTTGCAGATTCATCCCCTGCCCCCAAGTTACCAGCTCGCAGAACGGTCTTTCTTGTCTGTTTTGTCACGCATGGTCAAGAAGGGGCCAACTTTTGCAAAGTGTTCATGCCTGGTCGCCTGGGAAGGCGGAGTTGCTCACCCTAGGCAACCAGGCCAAGCTGTTTTGTCTGATGAATGGTTTTCCTCCACCACACCCACCTGCCTCCCCTCTGTACGCAAGCCAGAGCCAAAACTGAGTGACTGCAGGCACGCTCCTGTCCTCTCAGGCACACTGCTGCCTGCTGCGCCTCTTCCCTGTGCTCACCCAAAACACACTTGGGCGCCTCTTCCAGTTGTGCAACCAGGTAGGAACACACCTGTGTTGCAGCTCCATGCTGCAAGAAGCTTCACCCACTGGCGCTGGCACATCAGAACTCAAGGCATGAGCCAGGGTCTCTCTCTGTTGGCGTTTGTTGTTCCTGGCCAGTGGGCACCCCAAAAGAGCACACCTTTGTTCCTTCAGGTGCCCACAAAAAGCACACCTTTGCTCCAGATGCCCATTGAGCATGCCTACATGCCTGAACTTGACCCAGCTTGAGTCCCTGATGCTCCATCGTGATTCTCCACCCAGAGCAATTTTGCATTTTCTCCCTACCGGGTATGGGGGTTGTACCTCTGATCTGTGCTTTGGCACCACAGCTGGCCTTGGCATCATCAGGTGCCGTCCTCAAACGCCTCATTCTACACATCCAATATTGGCAGCTCCGAAAACCCACCTGCACAGGGAATTCCTTCTTAGAAACCTCCGTTTGTATTTCCCACACTCAACCCCAGTCCCCACAATCTCTGCTTCCTTCGTCTGGGGAGAGGGTAAGCTCATCCCCAGTGCTCAGCCTGGCAGCTCCCCAGATCTTTCTGCCAGCCTCAAGGTTGGGGTCTCCCGGCCAATGGGTGCACTGACTCTCATTTTGTTTTTATACACCAGGATGGGGCACTCTGGGTTTTGTTTTTTTTTGTTTTTTTTTTGGGGGGGGGTCTCATCTGCAGTCCGTCAGTCTCCGGGGCTGCTCCTCTCTCAAGCCTCTTCATTCATTTTCTCTTGCACTGCCTTGGTCAAAACACTGGCTTTTGGGGGGAAGGGGGTTGTATATTTAATGGGAGGCAAAGACGGGAGAGGGGGGGAGTAAGGGAGGGTGATTGACTGGGCCTAAGAGATGCGGTTGGTGGGGGGAGACGGCCTCTCCTCTCAAGGTAGCTGGCAAGTCCCTTCCCCCTTCCTTTCCTCTTCCACACTCATGAGTTTCTCTCTCTCTTTCGCACATTTTGGTGGCCAAAGATACCTTCCCCTTGGACTCTCCTTTCCCCACTCCTGTGTTTCCCTCCGGATGGCCCATTTATTGTCTTTAAGGATTGGCTCTTGTGCCTTGACCAGTGGACGGCCGTGGGGGCGATCTCGACAGAAAAGTTTCTTCCCCTGCTGGTTTTTCAGGCAGCCACCGAAGGACGCAGGAGCAAAACCTCCTTTCCTGGTCCGTTGGCCACCCTTGCCGGCTAGCATCTCTGGTCTCCCCTCCCGCGACTGCCTGTCACCCACCGCATCTCCCCCCCCCCCAGTTACACTGTACATTAGCAATTAAAGAGATTGTACCCTGCTCATAGACTCCGGGTGTGCCTTCTTTCCCCCTTCTCGGTCCGTTTCCCGGCCAGCTGCTCTCCCCGCCCTGCTCCGACCCGCTGTCACCAAGTTTTAAAAATAGAACCTCCCCTGAGATCTGACGCACTCCGCCTCTGAAAGCTCGGAAGAGCCCTTTGATTCGCCTCACCTTCAAAGGGAAATTAATTTTGGGTGCTGGAGGCCGGGAGGTGGGGTGGGGGGTTTGGCGTTTCCAGGAAGGAGACTTCGGCAGAGAGAAAAGGAGGTCCCGGGCAAAGGTCTTCGGAGATGGACTTCTCCCTTTTCCGTATGGTGAGAAGCATTGAGCCTTTGGGAAAGAGGCTACTGGCCCAACTCTGGACCTCAGCGTACATCTTGCCCCCTCCTCTTGTGAACATGCAAGCGTGAGCATCGTGCCTCTTGTGTACTGGCCACAAGGATCCTTGCAGTGGTAGTCAAACCGTGGCTCTCCAGATGTCCATGGACTACAGTTCCCATGAGCCCCTGCCAGCTCGCTGGCAGGGGCTCATGGGAACTGTAGTCCATGGACATCTGGAGGGCCACAGTTTGACTACCCCTGAAGTAGAGGCTTGAGTGCTTCGGTGCGGTTCGGCCACCTTGGCGGTTACTGAACCGAGGTGGCCTAAGCGCTTGCAACCCCTATTTCTGTGTGTTTGAGCGTGTCTTGAACCTGCGCTGGAATGTGCTGAGTGTGTGGCGGCCACGGAATGTTCCCAAACATTTCCCACCTCCTTTTGTAGGGTTGCCCATCCCAACTGAGGATGCCCTCCAGTTTTAAAGCTCGTCTCCAGGCTACAAAGTTCAGTTCCCCAGGGGATAATGGCTGCTTTGAAAGGTGGGCTCCATAGCGTTATACTTCATTGAGGTCCCCCCTGCCCCAAATCCTGGCTGCACCTCCAAAGTCTCCAGGTATTTCCCAACTCAGAGTTGGCTCCCCTATGCTGCTGAGAACTGTCTTGTCAGTCTTGGGATGTTCAAGGCAAGCCAACCTCTGTTAGCTGAAGTGAAGAGTTGAATCTGTGTGTGTGTGCGCACGCACCTGAGTCATGCCTGACCCTTGGGGGGGGGAGGTTTCTTGGCAGACTCAGTACAGGGTGGCCTTGCCAGTGCCTTCCCCAGTCATTAATGTTTTACCCCCCCAGCAAGCTGGGTACTCATTTTACCGACCTCGGAAGGATGGAAGACTGACCCGGCTGCTGGGATCGAACTCCCAGCCTCATGGTCACAGTTTCAGATATCATGTTGGCTGTTTTACCACCCTGTGCCACAAGAGGCTCTTTTTAATGAGATACTCGGGATCAAACCTGGGACCTTCTGCATGCCAAGCAGAGGCTCTGCCACTGAGCCACAGCCCCACTTTATGGCTCTCCAGGGTCTCAGGCGGAGGTCTCTCCCATCCCCTCCTGCTTGGTCCTTTCAACCAGAGATGCCGGAGATTGAACCGGGGACCTTCTGCACCCCAAGCAGAGGCTCTGCCCCCCTCCCCAAGGTGGCGGTGGGAGCTGCACCCCAAAAGAACATTGTCAAGCTGGGAAGGAGGTCTGAAATGGGCCTGAAGGAAACATCCCAGCCACCGGGACCAGGCAGGGGAGGGAGCTCAAGGGGAGCGTGAACAAGAGGTCGCTCCTGTGAGGCCGCCTTGGCTGGTGCCCGGGTAGTGGGGGTGTGGGTGTGGGTGGAATTGCAGGCTGGCCCTTCCAGCCCCCTTTGCAGCCCGGGGAGGAGCTTCCCTCTTGCACTTGGATGCCGAAGCCTTTGGCAGGCCCTGCTGGTTTGAAGCGCCTGCCAAGGTTCCCTTTCCGGATTCTGGCTGTCCCAGCAAGCTGAGATTCGCCTGAGGAAACCTGGAGAAAGGCAGCTAGGGGTGGGGGAAGTCACGGGAATCCTGGCCTTAACCACCCCCACCCCTGGGAAAGAACTGATCCGCAGCAAGCACCGGTGTCCTTTCCTGCTTCCTCTAAGGCAGGGGTAGTCAAACTGCGACCCTCCAGATGTCCATGGACTACAATCCCCATGATCCCCTGCCAGCGAATGCTGGCAGGGGCTCATGGGGATTGTAGTCCATGGACATCTGGAGGGTCGCAGTTTGACTACCCCTGCTGTAAGGCACTCCCCAAAACCCGCCTGCAGCATTCAAGGGGAGCCCCTGAGGTATCTCCACTCCCTAGTTCTTATCCTTTTTTTGCTCATCCAGGTCAGAGAGGCAGCGTAGCGTCCTGGATAAAGAGCAGCAGCCTTGAATGTGGAGAACCGGATTCGATTCCTCACTCCAGTCGCAGTTCTCTCAGAGCAGTTCTCTCAGCCTCATCTGCTTCACAGGGTGTCTCTTGTGGGGAGAGGAAGGGAAGGCGATGGTGAGTCACTTGGAGACACATGCAGCCTTGGGCCATTCTCAGTTCTCCCAGAGCTCTCTCAGCCCCACCTACCTCAGGGTGCCTGTTGTGGGGAGAGGAAAGGGAAGGAGATTCTCAGCCGCTTTGAGGCTCCTGGTAATAAAAAATGTGGTACAAGAAAACAGCTGCTTCTGCTGAGTGGTGGTCATTTCCAAGAGAGCAGGCACTGTTCTCCCCTCTTCCCTGAACGGTCTACTTTGGGCCTAAGAAGCCTTCTGTCCCCCTTCCCACCCCCAAAATCTGAAAAAGTCGGAGCTACCTTCTGTCCTACTGTTCCGGATACGCCTTCCGGTTGGCAGGTGCCATTCCTGCATGAAGAGACGCTGGGGTGACAGGCGGTCCCTCAGATATGTGGGTCCCAGATGGCAAAGGGCCTTGAAGGTTAAAACAAAACCTTAACCCAGATTCGGGCTGAAACTGGCAGCCATTGCAGCTGGCTCAGCACTGGCTGCATATGGGCCCCCCAAGGTATTCCCTTACAGCTGCATTCTGCACCAGTTGCAATTTCCAGGTCAGGGACAAGGCCAGGCCTGCGTACTGTGAGTTCCAGAAGTCAATCCTGGAGGTGACCGTTGAGTGGATCACGGGTTAGGTGCTCGGGAGACAGGTAGGGTGCTAGTAGCCTTGCCCGATGAAGATGGTAAAACACCTGGCGGGCTACCTTAGTGACTTGCACCTCCATGGATAGTGAGATGTCCAGAGTCACTCCCCAAGTTCCTGGCCTGGGGCACAGTGGTCAGTTGAGTCACAGCCAGGGTGGGCAAATGCACTTCCTGTCCTGCTTCTTTCCTACTCAAACCCAGGACATCCATCTTGGAGAGGTTCAATTTCACACGACTGTGCTCTAATCAGCTACAGCCACCAAACATCTGGCAAATGGATCCAGGGGGGTGGGGATCCTGGCTGGCAATCCACAAAGAGATGGAGCTGGGTGACATCCACATATTGATGACAACCCAGCCCGAAACTCCGTATCATCTGGACCAGAGAGTGCATTAAGATGTTGAGCATGATTGGTCCAAGGGGCTCCTGAAGAGGGTGCCCCCATCCCTCCATTATTTTCTATGGGATGGACTCTCCTTAGGATATAATGGAGGGCTTCTTCAGAAGCCCCTCAAAGTGGACCCCTTGGACCAATCATTATCAAATTTGAATGGGAGTCAGGGAACAGCCTCCTGGAGGTACCCTGAAAGTTTGGAGGCTCTACCTCAACCCCCCACCCCCCAGGCCCCAGCAAAGGTGGGAATCCCAAAATTCCCAGTATAGTCTATGGCACCACAGACTTCCAGGGGCACTGAAACCGAGGCGGCCAGATTGGGCCCTTAGTGACCGGAGTCCTTTGATGAGGGGGAAGGGGAAGAATGTTTTCTGATTTCGGGGAACTTTAAAGAGGCATGCTTTGTGTGACAACTTGGGAAAGAATTATTTCTTACCGCTTGTTTTACATTACCGCTTGTTTTAGGACGTTGTGGATTGCAAGGGAAGGAAACAGATCCGCCTCGCTATGGGATTTGGGGAAAGGAGCAATCAGAGGAGTCGTGCAACCGCTCGAGGCTTCAAAAACTTTCCTTGGGGAGGGGAGAGGAGGGAGAGGCGGGGGGGGGGTAGGGGAACAGAGCTCCAATCAGCTGGCTCCTCCTTGACAGACTCCCATAGGCCTTGGGGGCTGCTGAGGCTGCCGTGGGGCTTGTGGTGTCCTGTTGAGTGCTCATGCTTCTCCAGTGGGTGTTGACCGGGGCTCCCCTTCTCAGGACAGACCTGGAATTAGAAAGCAGGAGGGGAAAGGAGAAGGAATGCTCCAGCAAAGATGTTTAGGAAAAGGAGGGACTTCAGTGGCATATAACACCAAAGTGGCCACTTTCTCTGGGTGAACAGATCTGGGTGAACAGAGAGCCAGTTTGGTGTAGTGGTTACGAGTGCAGACTTCTAATCTGGCATGCCAGGTTCGATTCTGCACTCCCCCACATGCAGCCAGCTGGGTGACCTTGGGCTCATCAAGGCACTTATAAAACTGTTCAGGCCGGGCAGTGATATCAGGGCTCTCTCAGCCTCACCTCCCTCACAGGGTGTCTGTTGTGGGGAGAGGAATGGGAAGGCGACTGTAAGCCGCTTTGAGCCTCCTTTGGGTAGGGAAAAGCGGCATATAAGAACCAACTCTTCTTCTTCTTCTTTTGTTGCCTGCAGAGCAATTTCAATACCAGGAGATCTCCAGGCACTTTTCTCATTTCTCCAGGCACTTTTCTCCCGAAGGAGTCTCAAAGCGGCTTACAGTCGCTTTCCCTTTCCTCTCCCCACAACAGACACCATGTGAGGTGGGTGAGGCTGAGAGAGACCTAAGATTACTGCTCAGTCAGAGCAGCTTTATCAGTTCTGTGGTGAGCCCAAGGTCACCCAGCTGGCTGCATGTGGAGGAGTGGGGAATCATAGAATTATAGAGTTGGAAGGGGCCATACAGTCCATCTAGTCCGACCCCCTGCTCAACGCAGGATCAGCCCTAAGCATCCTAAAGCATCCAAGAAAAGTGTGTATCCCACCTTTGCTTGAAGACCACCCCCTTAGGCAGCCTATTCCACTGCTGAACTACTCTGACTGTGAAAATTTTTTCCTGATATCTAGCCTATATCGTACTTGTAGTTTAAACCCATTACTGCGCGTCCTTTCCTCTGCAGCCAACAGAAACAGCATCCTGCCCTCCTCCAAGTGACAACCTTTCAAATACTTAAAGAGGGCTATCATGTCCCCTCTCAACCTCCTTTTCTCCAGGCTGAACATTCCCAAGTCCCTCAATCTATCTTCATAGGGCTTGGTCCCTTGGCCCCAGATCATCTTCGTCGCTCTCCTCTGTACCCTTTCAATTTTATCTACGTCCTTCTTGGAGTGAGGCCTCCAGAACTGCACACAGTACTCCAGGTCTGACCAGTGCCGTATACAATGGGACTATGACATCTTGTGATTTTGATGTGATGCCTCTGTTGATACAGCCCAAAATGGCATTTGCTTTTTTTACCGCTGCATCACACTGTTTAGTTTACAATCCACAAGTACCCCAAGATCTTGTTCACACACAGTGTTACCTAGAAGTGTATCCCCCATCCAGTAGGCATGCTTTTCATTTTTCTGACCCAGATGCAGAACTTTACATTTATCTTTATTAAATTGCATCTTGTTCTCATTTGCCCATTTTTCCATTGTGTTCAGATCTCGTTGAACTCTGTCTCTATCTTCCAGAGTATTTGCCAGTCCTCCCAATTTGGTGTCATCGGCAAACTTGATGAGTAGTCCCTCCACCCCCTCATCTAGATCATTAATAAATATGTTTAAAAGTCCCGGACCGAGCACCGAGCCCTGAGGTACCACGCTACTCACCTCCCTCCAGTCTGATGAAACACCATTGACAACAACTCTTTGAGTGCGGTTCTCTAACCAATTCCCTATCCACCTAACTATCTGAAAATCCAGATTGCAGTCCTTCAATTTATCCATCAGAACATCATGGGGAACCTTATCAAAAGCTTTACTAAAATCCAAGTAAACGACATCCAACGAATTTCCCCGATCCAGCAAACCTGTTACTTGGTCAAAAAAGGAAACCAGGTTGGTCTGACAGGACCTGTTGGAGACAAATCCATGCTGACTTCCTTGGATCACCAAATTGTCCTCCAGATGTTTGCAGATCGCTCCCTTTAATATCTGCTCCATTATCTTCCCCACAACAGAGGTCAGACTCACTGGTCTGTAGTTTCCCGGGTCATCCTTCCTCCCTTTTTTGAAGATCGGAATAACATTTGCTCTCTTCCAGTCCTCCAGGACATCTCCAGTCCTTAAAGAGGTTCCGAAGATGATGGACAAGGGCTGTGCAAGTTCTCTGGAAAGTTCTTTGAGCACTCTCGGGTGCATTTCATCCGGACCAGGGGATTTGAACTCATCCAGTGCAGCTAAATGCCTCTCAACAACCTCTCTATCCATGTTAACCTGCCACCCAGACACTATCCTTTGGTTACGGCCATCTCTAGATGTACCTAAACCCTTTGACCTGTGGGAAAAAACAGATGTAAAATAGGCACTAAGCCTTTCTGCTTTCTCTGCATCCTCCGTTAGAGTTTGTCCATCCGCACCCAACAGTGGGCCTATTGCCTCCTTTACTTTACGTTTGCTCCTCACATAACTGAAAAATCTTTTCTTGTTACAATGGGCTTCCTTGGCCAATCTTAGCTCACTCTCAGCTTTGGCCTTTCTGATGAATCAAACCTGGCTCATCAGATTAGAAGTCTGCACTCCTAACCACTACACCATGCTTGGCCTGGAGGGGTGAGAAGGGGAGTGGCCTCGACTGGTAGTAGACACAGCTCTGCTTCCAAACCGTATTCTGTATAATTGCACCACTTCTGGGATTTCAGGGGGTTCTCAATGGTTAAAAAGTTGAGAAAGCCTGGTTTAACTACCTAGTCCTCAACCTGGGGGTCGGGGACCCTTTGGGGGTCGAACGACCCTTTCACAGGGGTCGCAGCAGGTCGAGCAGCTTGGCCGGGGGGGGGGGCCTGCCACTGTTGTTGCTGCTCCTGAAGGCTCCTGCGCTCGGCTGCCAGCTGCTCCAGCAGTGCGTCCAGCGCAGCGCAGTCTCCCGCCAGGCGCTCAGGTGGCAGCACAGCTCTGTGGGACAAGAGGCAGAACTGAACTGAGAAACCTGGAAAAAAACAATGGATATAGAACCAGGCACAATGGATCTTCCCGCCACTGGTCAGTTTCGGTTTACTTTCTGTGAAAGAACACATTGCACCAAAGCAGGGGGAGTCAAACTGCGGCCCTCCAGATGTCCATGGACTACAATTCCCAGGAGCCCCCTGCCAGCGAATGCTGGCAGGGGGCTCCTGGGAATTGTAGTCCATGGACATCTGGAGGGCCGCAGTTTGACTCCCCCTGCACCAAAGGGTCGCGGCATTAGGAAGGTTGAGAACCACTGACCTAGAGGTTGGCAACCCAGCCTCAAGATGACCTGTTAGGCTGTATGTGTTTTGTTTTGTATGTGGGTGGGGGGTTGCAATCTCCCCCAGGAACAATGGCACCGAGTGCTGGATACCTCCGTGTGCCAGCTTGAAGAGAGCCAGTAGCACGGCCGCAAGACACTCTCTGTGCAGATGATCTAGCAATTGACCTGGGAGCCAAAACTCTAGTAAATAAGGTACGAACATTTATGATTGGCATTTAAGGTCTTCAATAATGCAGGCCAGGCATGCTAGCCAGTCAGCAATGCGACAAGTGCATTGGCCCAGCTGACTTTTGCCAGTAAAAGCGCACATGCAGTCTTCGCCATGGCAGAGTTCTTGGCACTAGTGACAGCACTTTCCTTCTCGCTGAATGTGGGTGTGACCAAAGGCCTCAAGTTGCCAACTCCAGCTTAGGAAATTCCTGGGGATTATGGGCATAGCCAGGATGAGATGGGGGAGGGCCAAGGACAAGAGGGAGAAGGTAAGGGCGTGTAAGCTGTATCTAGTGGAGTGCCAACTCCTTTTTCTTTAGTGCCCATTAAATTAACAAAGTCTGTTATTTTATATCTTTGGCCACCGCCAACTGGCTGCAGATCCCTGGCCCCAAAGAAACACGTCAGTCCTCAACAAGGGCCAGAGCTGTCCTGGCCCCACCCGGTGGAATGAGCTTCCTGAAGAGATCAGGAGGACCCTGGTTGAACTCCCAGGCAGGGCCTGCAAAAGGGAGCTCCTCCACCAGGACTCGAGACCCAACAACACCTGCTGGTCTCCCTCAGGCACCCCCCTCCATGGCCTGACCTCCCTGGGGGCTTGTCTAAGTTATCTTTTATTTGAAGCTACTGTTAGATGGTTGATATGATATTTATGACTGTGTTATTTGTTTAGACTGTTCTATGTATTATCACTGTGAACCACCCTGAGCCGTATGGGAGGGCGCTATAAAAATCCAACAAACAAACAAACAAACAAGGTACCTCCTGGGTCATCTAGTCCAACCCCCTGCATTATGCAGGACACTCACAACCTTATCGCTCATCCACTGTAATCAACTCCCTCTTGCAAATTACCTGGAAATTTGGGGTGGAGCCTGTGGTGGGTGAGGGCTGGGGAGGGGAGGGGGATCAGTGGGGTATAAAGCAATGGAATCCCCCCCTCCAAAGCCACTGTTTGCTCTCACTGTTGCCCAGAGATCAATTATAATGCTGGGAAATCTCCATCCCCCACCTGGAGGGTTGGCAGCCCTCTCCCAGCCCATGCCACTGTATTTTTGGACCTCTCTACTCCTGCACTGTTTGTTGCAGGTTGCTTCCAAGAACAGGGTGTGTGTGTGTGGGGGGGATTTTTGCCTCCTGGGATGGGGGAGAGAAGGCAGAGAGGATTTCTGTCTGGCGGGCAAAGGAGCGGAACCTCAGCTTCCCCTTAATAACCTTCACTCTGAGTCCAAGGGGGAAAAACCTTTTGTATTCGAAGGGAAATGACATGCTTAAGTGGGCCCGGCTGCCGGTTGAGGAGGCTGGAAAACCAGGGGATATTTTCCTACCAGCCCAGGCAGGCAGGGAATGGGCCACGTTCCATTTTGGAAGGAAAAGGCTGGGTGGGGCAGCCCACTTCCTTCCCTTTGGGCTGGCCGCCTGTCCCTAGCAACGAGGGTACGCAGAAATCACTCCGGCTAGCCAGGGTTTTTTTGAGGAGGGGAGGAGAAGGCCACACAGAGGCAAGGAATATTTTCCTTCTATGGTTCCCCAAGTTTTAAATGACCCTCTGAGCCCCGGCACGAGGCCTGCAGCCCCCCAAGAGTGGAGCGCCAATTTCTAATCCTGCCGCAATCTCCAGCCTTCTCCTTCCTGCTCCTTACGACACCTTAGCCCATCTTCCTGGACCAGCTTCCTTTCATTTTTGCCTTCCTTGGCTTGGGACATGATGACCGAACCACAGGGGGGGAAGAGGGCATGGCCGTCCCTGTGCGGATGCTGTTGGAATTTCAGCAAGGAATACGCCCAGGGACCCTTGTCATCCAACCCAAATTGCCCTTCTTCATTGTGGATTTCACAGACAGGCACTCCTGTCCGGATGTCACACCCCAGGTGTGGCAAGCTGGTGGCCCCAGGTGGGGATGGATCCAGATTTTGGAGATCCTCCCAAGTATCCCCCCTTCCCCATTAACACGAAAGGAAGTTTGGGTTTTATGTTATTAGCAAACACTCATGGGCATCTTAAATTCATGTACTATTATGTACAATAGGCACCTACAGTATTTGCATATAATAATTTTTTCAAAATCCTTGTTTACAAACCATTATCATTTTCTTAGAATGATCTTATGTTCAAGGTCAACTGGCCATGGCTCAACAGCAGAGCATCTGCTTGGCATGCAGAAGGTCCCAATTCAATCCCTGGAATTTCCAGTTAAAATGACCAGGCAACAGGTGATGGGAAAGACCTCCACATGAGAACCTGGAGAGCCATGAAGTGGGGCTGGAGCTCAGTAGCTCTGCCTGGCATGCAGAAGGTCCCTAGTTCAATCCCTGGAATTTCCAGTTAATAGGAGCAGACAGGAGATGATCCGCTTGAGACCCTGGAGAGGCATGAAGTGGGGCTGGAGCTCAGTGGCAGAGCCCCTGCTTGGTGTGCAAAATGTCCCAGGTTCAATCCCCAGCTGGCTATCTTTGTGGGATGGGGAAGGCCTTCTGCCCTCTCGGTGTGTGATGACAGGAGACAAAGGCTGGCAGAGGTTTTTCTGGACAGAGGTTCAGAGTCTGGGATTACAGTCAGGCACCCCGGGGAGGGGGCGTTAGACTCTTCCCTACATGGAAATCTGTCAGGCCGTTGCTCCAGGCGTGGTGAAGTTCATCTGGATCATGGGTGATTTATCTAGCGTGTAACAAGATGATGCAATTACTTTGGCATTCCTGTGCACAACAGCAGAAGGAGACGTTTGGGGAAGTTTGGTCATGTTCCTGCTGAGTCCTTCTAGGGGGTCGCTTGGTGTTTTGGAGCCACTGGAGTGGCGAGGAAGAGATCGGGGAAACACCTCTCCTGCCCAAGGCACATTAAAAAAAAACCCTTCATGCTGTCACAAGTCTAAGAGCACACACACCCTGCCACACTTTTCTCCTGCACCGCTGGCAACTCTTGCTCTCCTTTGCAGGTTGGAAGCTGGAGGGTGAGAGGCAGCTGTTTGGTCCATGACAATCCGAGAAGGTCAGGAGAAGACCAGAAATTAGGGTTAGGTTCTTAGGTCGCCAAGCAGGCCCAGAAACCGATACATGCTGAATTGCTTGCAGAAGTCCCTTTCGTTTCACAAACGATAAACAGAAAGAGGACATGGTTTAGTCCTCATAGCTGTTCCGATGTGCTGGTGGCCACAGGAGAGGCAGGAACGATAATCTTGCTGGAAGCCCCTTGTCTGTCATGGCCTCCCTCATGCCCATGCAGCCAACCACTCCAGGGAGCTGTAAATATAAGAAAGGTCTGTGACGTTCTCTTGATAAGTTGTAGAAAAGCTGGGGGAAAAAAGAGGGGGGAAGTTGAATAAGAAAAGCTGGTATTTTATACCCCACTCTTCACTTCCCGAAGGTATCCCAAATGGCTTCCAATCGCCTTCCCTTCCTCTCCCTACCACAGACACCCTGTGAGGAAGGAAGGAAGAAGAAGAGTTGGTTCTTATATCCCGCTTTTCCCTACCCGAAGGAGGCTCAAAGCGGCTTACAGTCGCCTTCCCATTCCTCTCCCCACAACAGACACCCTGTGAGGTGGGTGAGGCTGAGAGAGCCCTGATATCACTGCTCGGTCAGAACAGTTTTATCAGTGCTGTGGCGAGCCCAATGTCACCCAGCTGGTTGCATGTGGGGGAGTGCAGAATCGAACCTGGCATGCCAGATTAGAAGTCCGCACTCCTAACCACTACACCAAACTGGCTCTACACCAAAGGAAGGAAGGAAGGAAGGAAGGGAGGAAGGGAGGAAGGAAGGAAGGAAGGAAGGAAGGAAGGAAGGAAGGAAGGAAGGAAGGAAGGAAGGAAGGAAGGAAGGAAGGAAGGAAGGAGGGCGTTTCATAGGCCAGGATATCCCCATTGTCAGACCATGGTTGGAAAAAGAGACACATCTTTCTCAGAGTCAAGGGTGTAAACTGCACGGAGCTTTTATTCCAATCCCAGGTCGATTCAGTCCCTGCCCTCTACACAGAATGCGATTTCCATTTGGATTTGGGGCGATTTAAATTTTCCTTCTGCAGCAAGAAGGATTGATCCGGAGTGACCTTACCTTTATTGTGCGATATCTTAGAGTGCTTTTAATGCTCAATATTTTTCAAATCCGGATTGGGAAACCAAGCTCCGTGGTAAAGAACCTCTGAAAAGCCACACCTGGTCATGTGACAAGCTTGCCTTAAAGGAGAAGCCCCTAACTTCTCTCAACTTCTGTCGCTCCTGGATTTTTCCTCCCTCCCCTGCCTTTTTCGATCCTCTCTTCCCCCACCCCCCAAGAAAAGAAAGAGGCTCCCTGCCTGGCTCCTCTCCCCCCCCCCCTCTTCAAGAAAAGAAAGAAAGAGGCTTGGCTCCCCCCTCCCCTTCTGAACTACCCTAACCACGTGCAGAAAACTTTCCTGTTTCAATGGGTGGGGGGGAAAGGAAGACCCGAGTTCAAAGCGATCTGAATTCAACAGAGACACCCACAGGATCAGGGGGGAGGGCGGCACTGGCGGATCTGCCCAGGGAAGACGCCAAATGAGCCGGCTCTGCTTAATGGACCTTGCAAGAAAACGAGCCTCTGCTCAGCAGAGCCCAAGCCCAGCTTACGGCCTCATAAACTACGGCCATCCTGAATCATGCGCAAGGCTGCAGGAGTGGAACTGCAAGCGCATGGGCTTGCAGTTGGGAGAGCGGCAGGGATCTGAAGTCGCAAGAGCCTCAGCCCTCCCCCCCCAAAAAACACATACCCACACCCAATCCAGGCACAAAACCTCCCAGAAGGTCATAAAGTGACAGTGGAAAAACCAGAAAGACACTGAGGATCACCCACAAGGAAGAGACAGCATGGTCTGTACCAAACCTCTGCTGTACTAGGGAGAGGCAGTGTTCACCAGTGGCTACAGCTGTAATCCATGGAGGCTGGCTATGCTAGGCTCCTATACTGGTAGAAATAGAACATGTAGAACCACACTGCTGATTTTTGTGTGTGTGTGTGTTCTGGTAAACCATTTTGGTGTAGTGGTTAGGAGTGCGGACTTCTAATCCGGCATGCCAGGTTCGATTCTGCACTCCCCCACATGCAGCCAGCTGGGTGACCTTGGGCTCGCCGCGGCACTGATAAAACTGTTCTGACCGGGCAGTGATATCAGGGCTCTCTCAGCCTCACCCACCTCACAGGGTGTCTGTTATGGGAAGAGAAAGGGAAGGCAATTGTAAGCTGCTTTTAGACTCCTTCGAGTAGGGAAAAGCGGCATATAAGAACCAACTCTTCTTCTTCTTCTTCTAAACAACACCTGTTGAATTTCTGGTGGTCACACAAAGTGTGAAAAGACGCATGGGCATTTCTGGGACAGTGAAATTCTTCCCAAACTTCCCTTTGAAGATTAAAAATTAGGCTTAATTCAAACTTAAATCTAAACTGGGTTTAGCCTTCAAGCACAAGAAGAAACAGCAGGAGGCTTGGAGCATGTGCAGAGTGCCTTCCCCTTGATGCTGGATGGCTCCTACTACCCGTGAGGTCAACTTCGTGGTAGGCCTCTGATCCAGGGTTACCAGCCTCCAGGTAGGGTCTGGAGTTCTCATAACAGATTATCAGACTACAGAGATTCATTCTCCTGCAGAAAATGGTAGCTTGGAGGAAAACTGGGGTAGTGCTGTATAAAAGACTCCACAAAGATGCCAGGACAAACTATTAGGGACTTTGGCCCATACAACTTTGTATAGTTGGTTGTGAATTGGATCTCACTGATGTGATTTTGCATTCATTAACGTGCCAACAGTTATGCTTTGCTTCAGTTCTGTTTTTTAGTCTTCAGGATGGTTCTACAACCCAAATCATATTTCACCATCCTAGCCATTGTATTGACTCACTCACTCTGTGTCATCCTCCTGGAGTCACAGTGAGAAAGGCAGACTATAAATAACATCTGTAACCGCTCCTGCAGAACGGATTAAATAAAGCAGTAAGGGCTGTGTGGGCAGAGAAATGGGCGGGGCCTGTCCATGATAAAAACTCGAAGGGGCCAACCAGGAGCCGCAAAGCAGGTCCTGATTGGCCCCGCCGAGTGCCACTCGGGGGCCAAGTGGCCAATCGGGAGACGCACCCATTGGCCACTTGGCCCGCCCTGGACTGGCCACTCGTGGGGTTCAACGCAGGGAAAGGAGCAGGGCCACCGCGTGTTAGACACGGCGGCCCTGCTCCTTTCCCGCTGCCGACTCAGGGACCTTCGCTGCGCACTCCCCTTCCAGGAAAGGAGCAGACCCGCCGACCAACAAACCTTGACCGGGGGAGGACCTTCCTGATCCTCCCAGCCCTTCCCCCCCCCAGGCCGCCACCTCACCACGTCTACCGCTGCCCACCACCCGCCATCGGCTGACTCCTGCAGCTTGCAGGGGGAGGCCGGTGATGCTCGGGAAGGGCCACCTTGTACCCCTGCCGAGCTGCCCACCATGCCTGCCACCCCCGCTAAGGTAAGCCCTCCCCAAAGCCACCCACCCACCCACCCTCCCAGAACTTCCACTCACCCTGAGACGCCGTGGGACCCCCGCGGTTTCCCCGCTCCCAACCACCCCGGCACGATGCCTCCCACCCTATGTGTCCGTCCACCCATCCACCCCCACGAGTCGCCACCACGCTCCCCCCCTCTGCTGGCGACCCACTGACCCACCCGTCGCCATCTTCCACTCCCCCACATGGCCAAAACTCGCCCCCGTGCTCCCCCCTCCCCCACGGATCCCCCAGGCCACTCACCCACACGTCACCATCTGCCACCCCCCCAAAAGGCGCCCCCGAACTGCCCAACCACGCACCCACCCCTCTCTACCCCACGCTCTTCCCCCCAATCACCCCCCTAATCGCTCCCCCCTTGCCAATCCCCCCCATGGACCCTTAAAAAAACCCTCCTTTTCCCCCACTCCCCTCCAAGTCCACCTACCTCCCTGTCTGCCTGCCTTCCTTCCTTCCTTCCTGACTTCCTCTACTTCTCCATCTACTTCCTGCCTCTCTCTCTCTCCCTCTCACTTGCTCTCTTTGGCCCTTCCTCTCTTTCAGACTTCCTTCCTTCCTTCCTTCCTTCCTTCCTTCCTTCCTTCCTTCCTTCCTTCCTTCCTTCCTTCCTTCCTTCCTTCCTTCCTTCCTTCCTGTCTCCCTTCTATTCATCCCTTCACCCACCCCTTTCCCTCCTTTCTCACTCCCATCCCTCCTTCCCTCTTCAACCTTCCTTTCCTCCCTTACTCTTCCCTATGCACTAGCGCCCGCTGTATTTCAGCTACAGCGGACTTAATTTCTAGTACTCTCTATACTATATAGTATACCATAAAGTCTAGGAGAAATTGAAGTCCCTCACCGCCCCATAGCTACAGGAAGTTCCAGGCCCCATGCTTGCTGATATGAACAAGCGACATTTGAAGAGGACACCCAAGGCTAAGATAGGAAGATTTCTGGGTTTCCAGAAGCATCCTTGGGGGATACCCCATAGCTGGAATAAGCAGACATGAAAACTAAGAGCCTGCCCCCCAAGCCCTACCTATCGGGGAGGAACAAGGAGGTCTTGCGAGAAGCAGAGCTGAGGGTCATCCAGAAACTCTGGTCTGTTTGGCAGATAGCCCCAGGCCGTGCCCTAGATAGGGTGGACACCCCCCCCCCGCTCAGTTCTGTCAATCTCCATCTCTTCCCCTCACTGACTCTCCTCTGTGTTACTTTCCCCCTGGCAAAGTAGCCCCCTCTCTCTCCCACCCACCCTCCCTCCCTCAACCTTGAAATCAGTGGCTGAGCAAAGCACTTCATCCGTCACCGTGGAAACCGCATCCTCCTCTGCCTGCCAGCTGGACCAAATCCTATGGATGTGGGGAAAGTGGGGAGGGGGACAGAGTACAGGATGCTCATGGGAGGGAGGGGAGAGATGCTGGTTTCTTCATTGGCGGCGGGGGCAGGGGGAGTGACTCCTCCCCCAAAAGCCATTCTCCTCTTTGGATCCCTTAAAATCTCACTTCTCCCCTGTGGAGCAGCAACACGGTATGAGCTAGGGGTGCCAGCCTCCAGGGGGGCCCTGGGGATCCCCTGAAATCATCTCCAGACTACAGGGTTCAGTTCCCCTGGAGAGAATGGGAGCTTTCAAGGTGGACTCTGTGCCATTGCATTCCACTAGGCCAGGGGTAGTCAAACTGCGGCCCTCCAGATGTCCATGGACTCCAATTCCCAGAAGCCCCTGCCAGCGGATGCTGGCAGGGGCTTCTGGGAATTGTAGTCCATGGACATCTGGAGGGCCGCAGTTTGACTACCCCTGCACTAGGATCTCTGCCCTCCCCAGGCTTCATCCACAAATCTCCAGGAGTTTCCCAGCCTGGATCTGATAACCCTTACCCCACCGTTCCCAAGGGTCCCTGTGCTGGTCTGCATTCCAAGAGCTAGTTTCCAGTTGAGTACCCCCTTCAAGACCGGCAACAGTGTCAGGGCCTGAGTTTTTGAGAGTCAGAGCTCCCTCCGCACCTTCTCCTGCGTTCTCTCTGACCAAGGGAGCTTTGAACACTCAGGAACTCTCCCCGCTGCCGCCCCAAAACCTTCTTGGTCTCTAGGGGGCTACAGGACTTGAAGTCGAGCCATCTTACCCCACAGTGTGACTGCCTCCTGGAAGGGCAGTTTCCAGTCTGGTTTCCCAGGACTGCATGTACAGGTTTCACTTCCCTTTGAAAACACTTTGGATTTGAAGAAGCGGGAGCCAATGTTGGCATACCCGTTGTCTCCTCCATGGACTGGGGTCTTCTGGTCCATCCCCCCACCTTCTGCTGTCGCTGTGGGGGGAAATCGGGTGGGAAATGGAGCATGCCTACAGCTGGCACAGGCCATCTCGTGGGGAGGCTGCCTTGGGGGCCAAAATGAGACACTGGAGCCAGGAAGAGAGGCGGGAGCTGTGTGCCCCCCGTCTGATCCTCTCACACACACTGGTTCAGCTACAAACGGGATCTTGAGGCGAGTTAAAGGGCCCAAGAAAGGGTCTGCATTCGCAAAGACCGGTGTGACTGGGGTATGCTGAAAACGACACCTGCCTTAGGACACGGGTGGGAAACAGGCAGAGGCTGTGCCACACTAGAAGCCAGGCCAGGGGCTCCAAGAGATTGGGATGCAATTCTGCACTTTTTGAGGCGGGCAACAGTTTCTGAGCGGGAGCAAAGAGAAGTGAGTGCCGATCCTGGCCAGCCCGCAGCCCTGCTTTCTGCGCTATGTGAGGCAGCTCTTTCACAGGGCATTTCATCCCCTCCCATTGAACAGAGCCTGTTATTTCATTGGGAATTAAGGGGAACTTCCATGCAGACGGTGCCCCCTGCATCAGGTCTATCAGTCTCCCACTCTGCCCCATATTCACTGCTGGCCTGGACCTTTGGCAGCTGGGGGGAGAGCACTGCCAGAGTCCTCAGCCTTTCTCCGTGGATTTGCCAAACTTGCTGCTCCTCCCCCCCCCGCCCCGTTCTGCCCCTCAGCCCAGCTGGGGTTCTCTGTTTGCTTCTCTGGGCCCCCAACGCTGCTCCTTGTGCCGCATTCTATCGCAGAGCATTGATCGGACCTCTCGGCAGTTCCTGGAATAGGAGCTGAGCTCAGCATCCGGAGCCAGCCGTTACCTCCGCCCTGGGGAGACGGATCAATACTCACTCGGGGAAGGGGGGGCATCTCATCATCAAGCGAAGAGGGTGGAGAGACGGCCACCACAAGCCTGACAGGCTATCCTGCACAATTTATACAGGGAGGGCAGCTGTAGCCTAGAGAGGCTTTGCACCTGAAGCTCGAACAACATCCTAGGCAGATGTTTAGCCCTTTTCTTGGAGAGGAGGAGGGGAAAAGGTTTGGCACGTGTTCATCTATTTCAGGGATCAATTGGCTGCCTTTCAGTCCTAGTTGGAAGAAGAACCTGGGTCTTTGTACCCCACTTTTACTACTTGAAGGAGTCTCAAAGCAGCTTGCAATTGCTTTTCCCTTCCTCTCCTAACAATAGACAAGCTGTGAGGCAGGTGGGGTGAGAGAGCCCTGAGAGAACTGAGGTGAGCCCAAGGTTATCCAGTAGGCCTCATGTGCCTCAAAGCAGCTTACAGTCACCTCCCCATCCTTTCTCCTCAACAGACACCCTGTGAAATAGATGAATCTGAGGGAGCTATGGGAGAATGGGGATTCCCAAAGCAGTCTCAAAGTAGCTTATAATCACATTTCCCTTCCTCTCCCCACAATAGACACCCAGTGAGGCTCTGAGAGAATTGACTGGTTCATTGTCCCCCAGATAGCCACACATGTTACAAATCTGCTTACACTCACTTTCCTTTCCTCTCCCCACAGCAGACATCCTGTGAGGTAGGTGAGGCTGAGAGAGCTCTGAAAGAACTGTGGAGTGCCGAGGTCACCCAATAGGATTTGAGTGTCTCAGAGTGGTCTGCAATTACCTAATCTTCCTCTCCCCACATCAGACATCTTGTGAGTTTGGTGGGGCTGAGATAGCTCTAAGAGAACAGCTCTAAGAAAACTGTGACTAGCCCAAGGTCACATGGCTGGCTGCAAGTGGAGGAGAAGTAGGGAACCAAACCCAGTTCTCTGGACTGCTCTTAACCACCACAACACGACAGAAGCCCCTGAGCTGGTCTGAGCAACTGTTTTGAAAAAAAGATTTTCTATGAAAACCAGAGAGTCAAACTTTGGCCTTTAAAGGTGCTGCAAGGCTCAGAGGTCCTTTTACCACGATCCAAAAAGTCACGTGGGAGAACGTGGTCTGTGGGGCAAGGTCTGGCTTGAGGAAATGAGGGCTCTGCCTGGGACGTTGGCATCGTTCTGGGAGTCGTGTTCATGCTTCTGCCGGGCTCCGGTTCTTTTCTTAGGCTCTCGGCCAGTTGTCTAATCCTCCCCGGTTGCCACTGATCATGGCGCATCCCATCCTGGCCATCGTATTGAATCACCCCTGAGATCAACATCGAGTCCAAGTGAGAAAGGCTGATGATGAATAATGGAACTGAGTAAATAAAAGCTGTTAAAAGCACGAGAGCAGAGCCTCCGGGAAAGGCCTCCGGGAAATGCAATCAAGGTGCTTCTGACTCATGGCCGCCCTATGAATTCTTGGACTCCTAAACATCCTCACTCAGTGAGGACAAAGTGAGGACTGGGTCTTCCTTAATGGGGGGGGGGATCCATCTCGTGTTCAGTCTTCCGCCTTTTTTCCTGCCCCCTTCTGCTTTCCCCAGCAGAGCTGTCTGCTCCAGGGACTCTTCTCATAATCTGACCAAAGGACAGTAGCCAAAGCAGCAGAACATTTTAGCTTCTAGGGGGACTCCGGGTTTAACTTAAAGACACAAGGACTTAAGGAGAGCCCTGCAGGGTCAGTCCAGAGGTCCTTCTAGACCAGCCAACTGCCTCACACAGGGGCCAGCCAGTTCCCCTGGAGGTCCAGCCACAGGGCAGAGAGGCCGAGGCCTTCCCTGATAAGAATATAAGAAGAGCCCTGCTGGGTCAGACCAGGGAAAGGGTCCATCTAGTCCAGCCTCCCAGTTCACACAGGGGCCAGCTAGTTCCCCTGGAGGGCCAGCCACAGGGCAGAGAGGCTGAGGCCTCCTACTGATAAGAATATAAGAAGAGCCCTGCTGGGACAGAACAGGGAGGGCCCATCCAGAAGATCAAGCATTTTTTCATTGAATTTCTTGATAAACATAGCTAACTAACTGTGTTTGGGGACCAAGGAGTCAGATTGATGGTGCAGCTTGTTAAAAACTGTCCAGCCACAGGGCAGAGAGGCCGAGGTCTTCACAAGAACATGAGAAGAACCCTGCTGGGTCAGCCCAGAGGTCCATCCAGATGCCCTGAGGTTGCCTCCTGGGGCTGAGTGCCTCCGAATGTGATGATTCCCCTCAGCCCCCAAGGCTCTAGCCAGCCATTGACCGGGTTATCCTCCGGGTGTCTTTCTCATCCACCTTTAAAGCTGTTTATTCATATGCCCATCACTACAAACTCTGGCAGGGAATTCCGCATTTGAACCGCCCTCTGTTTGATCTAGAACGGTGGATTGCCAATCAGTTTGAGCCTGCGGGATTCTGACGCAGCAAGGTGAGCACTGCTGCAAAAAAAGCTATGGCAAAATGCCTGCCGAAGGAGGCGGAGCCAGCCGCGCAGTCCCTGCAGCTCACATTCAGTCTCATAATGAGGATCCTCGTGCTGTGCCGGCCTCTTGCGCCACAGTAACATTCAAATAAAATCTGTACAGCCCATCCGGTGTCCAAAGGCCAATCAGAAGCCTGCCTGGTCAAAAGGCCACATGCGCATGCTCACTTTATTCAAACTCCTAGTGGGCATCAGGCAGGTATCACGTTAGGGACCCCCTGATCCAGAGTATAAAAGTGGCATCTCATCTGACTTCCAAAACCGAGGGGTACATCAAAATGCTGAAAACTTTCCAGTAAATTGTTTTGGCAAGGGAGAAAGCCTTATCACATCACATTTAATATTTATACTACCTTGTGTTTTCTACGCCTAAAATTCTTACATTGGCCGGCATCCATAACAAACAAGAGTGCTCTTAAAAATCCAGAAGGACCCTAGAAAGTATGACAGTCTGTCTTGGTTGCTAGAGCTCTGGTGCCTCCTGCTGGCCAAAAGCAGAATGACATCATTCCCATCAATAACGCCGTATAGATTCAAATGGGCAGCCGTGTTGGTCTGAAGCAGCACAATAAAATCAAAGTCGAGTAGCGCCTATAACAGGGGTAGTCAAACTGCGGCCCTCCAGATGTCCATGGACTACAATTCCCAGGAGCCCCTGCCAGCGAATGCTGGCAGGGGGCTCCTGGGAATTGTAGTCCATGGACATCTGGAGGGCCGCAGTTTGACTACCCTTGGCCTATAAGATCAACAAAGATTTATTCAGGGCATGAGCTTTCGAGTGCAAGCCCTCTTCATCAGACTATGATCTCCTTACATGACAGGGAATTTTACCATGCTATGTAGATTCAGGTGTGTAGCCATGTTGGTCTGAAGTAGCAGAACAAAATTTGTGTCCAGTGGCACCTTTAAGGCCAACAAAATTTTATTCAAGATGTGAGCTTTCGTGTGCATGCACACTTCTTCAGACAATGAAATGTAAACCACCAGACAACATATATAAGGAAAATAGAAATTAGTAGTAAATTAGTAAAGCGCATCATGAACATATGAATGACACCTTTAAAACCAACAAAGCTTTTTTTAAGGCATGAGATTTCATGTGCACAACACTACTCTCCCCTACCTTATTTAACATCTATATGCACCCTTTGGCCCAGTTGGTGCGTAGTTTTGGGCTGGGAGGTCACCAATATACGGATGACACCCATCTCTACCTCAGGATGGACAGACGGCCGGATCTCCCCACAGAAACATTTCCCAGCTGTTTGGAAGCTGTGGCTGGATGGACCAGGAAGAGTCACCTGAAACTCAGCCTCTCCAAAAGAGAGGTCCTGTGGCTGTGAAGGGGCGGGATCAGGAAGCGTGCTTACCCCACTAGGATGGGGTGCAATTGACAGCTGCCGACCCTTTATCTCCTATTATGCCTTCTCATGGACTTATTAAAAGCCAAGGGGGTGGGGCCATGGACAGGCAAGTGCCAGCACCCTTTTAATGAGTTAAAGAGACCGTTCACATCCAAACCTGTCTTGCGACACACAGACCCAACATGGCCCTTCACCCTCCAGGATGATTCTACTGATGTAGCAATGGGGGCCATGATCCTCCAGAAAGGGGAGAACAGACAGCTCCATCTCCAAGCTTATATTTCAAAAAAGTTTACAGAGACTGTGAAAAACTTGGCAATTTGGGAGAAAGAGGTGGTGGTCATTAAATTGGTGCTGTCCTCCTGGCAAAATTGGTTGGAAGGATCCTCGGTCCACTTTGAGTTGAGGACTGATCACAAAAATGTACAAGCACTGGGGCAGCCACGAAAATTAACCGCCAAACAGATTTGGTGGGCGGAATTCTTCTCATGCTTCTCATTCACATTAAAGCACCTCCCAGGGAAGTTGAACTTTCTTGCTGATGCCCTCTCCCGTATACTCCAACATGAAAGAAAGGTGGATACAGTAGTGGGTTTGATCTTCTGTCCCTTCCACCTGGGGCTGGCTGCCGTGACACATAACAAGGTGTCACTCCACGGGTTGTGTGCAAAAACACTTGGCAGAGGATAATAAATTTGCTCCGCTCCACCCGGACTTACACGAGAAGGAGAGGTTGTTTTGTAAAGGAGATCATCTCTATGTCCCTGCTGCCGCACGAGCAGAAGTACTGAAGCTGTGTCATGATTCAAAACCTGCAGGTCATTTTGGCTTCGTAAAAACTTTACATTTAGTGCGCAGGCACTATCGGTTTAAACAGACGTGGAAGCTTACGTAAAGGGATGTCCCCCCTGCCTTACTGCCAAACAGGCCGTGGGGAAACCAAAGGGTCTGCTTCAGCCCTTGGGGATTCCATCCGCCCTCTGGAGGGACATCACGATGGACTTTATCACGGACCTTCCCCCTAGCCAGGGGATAACAGTAATTTGCATGATGGTGGATCCATTTTCCAAACAAGCCCACTTTATCAACGATACCCGCCACCCAGAAACTGGCCTCGTTGGCCACGGGATCCCGACACGTTGCTTGTCTGAGAGAGGGGCCCAATTCGTTGCCAAGTTGTGGTAGAAGCTGCTGAAGCTCTTGGGGGTGGAGCAAGCCCTCACTTCAGGCTGCCACCAAGAGACAAACGGTGCTGTACTAATTGTCAACAAATAGGCTGGCTCCACTTGGCTGAATTCACATCCAACAGTGGAACCCATGCTAAGACTGGAGTCTCCCCACTGGAGGTGGTTTGTGGTACTAACTGTGAGGTGAGTACCATCGTTGTTCTGAGTGCTGTCATAACTCCCATTTCATCACCTGGCAAAGCAAGCTATGTGCATGAAAGCTTATACCTTGAATAAAATTTTATTGGTCCTGAAGGCTTCTATTGAACTCCAACTGTGTCCTGCTGCTTCAGACCAGCATGGTGACCCACTTGAATTGATCACCACGCTATGAGACCATAGTCAGGGTGGAAAAACTCCTGAAGCTGCCATACTCTGGGGGAAAGGACTCCTAGGACTGATCCTCTAACTCAGGAACAAGTTGCCTTCCTTTTTACTCACCCCTGGTGACATCGTCATGGCCCCCCATCAGCTCAGCTGCTCCGGGTCCGGTAGCCCCCCGGGGAAGGGAGAGGCGGCAGCGGTGTCCCAGGGAACTGATGTTTGGAGGGCATCTGGGGGGAGACTGGGCACGGGGCGGTGCTGGTGCCAGCTGTAGGTTGAAGGGGTTGCCTGTAGGGGATGGAGAATAAATGTCACCCCTCTGAAGCTTTATGCACATCCTCTTGTTGTGGTCCTTACAACACCCTGCAAGGCAGGCTGGTGTCCTGGCAAAGAGGAAAAAGGTCGAAGGAGAAGGAGAAGAAAGGGTGGGTTTTTACACCCCCCTTTTCCCTACCTGAAGGAGTCCCAAAGCAGCTTAAAAAACACCTTTCCCTTCCCCACAACAGACATCCCGTGAGGCAGTTGGGGCTACAGTTGTGCACAGTGGTGCCTGTGTGTGTGCGCCTAGTTACACACCGGTGCCGCGCCTCCCCTCCTACCCCCCCCCCCACGTGCACAACCCTCGTTGGGGCTGAGAGAACTCTGAGAAATCTGAGATGGAGCCCAAGGTCACCCACCTGGCTGCATGAGGAGCTGGGAATCGAGCTCCGTTCTCCAGATTAGAGGCAATGACACCAAGTTGCATTTTGTCCCCAAATGACATAACGCTGCATTTTGTAATTTATTTCAGACAGGCCAGGCTGAAGACCCAACACTAAGAAGGGTCAGCCCCGGTGAGCACATGGAAGGTGAGAAATAGCTGCACCATGTTGTCGGGGCAGGCAGTGGCAAAGTCACCTCCCAACATCTTTTGCCTGGCAGCCAGATGACCTCAGCATCTCCTGGCTACTTGACTCACACACTGTACAATAAATAGAGAATAACCTGATTGGCTGGGTTGGCCGGGGGGGTCGGATTCAGCGCCGGGCCGTTCCCCCTGGGAGGCACAGGAGGGCTCTGCAGTTGGGGGTCCAGGCATGGAGAGGCGGTGGGATTCAGGACCTGCAGGACAAGAACAGGATCAATCCATCCCCAATGCACATTTAGGAACACCCCTCAACTTACGAAGAAAAGGAACTCAAGGGAGGTAGAAAGATTTGATCGACTGACAGAGTTGACCGACTGAATGGAAACAGCGTTCCTGAAAAGCAAAATACGAATAACTTTCACATTAAAAACTTGTGGGCCCCGAGAATATAATGCCCCCATGAAACCCCTCAACCTCCTTACTATTGGGGTTTCCAGCTCTGGTTTGGGAAATTCATGAGGATTTTGGGGACAGGGGGGAGTTGGTGGGGGTTACGGAGGGGATGGGCTTCAGTGGGGTGTAAAGCCAAAGAATCCACCCTCCGAAGTGGTCAGTTTCTCCAGGGGAACTGATCATCCTCTGGATATCCATTGACCTTGTGGTACCTGGAAGATGAGAACCTTAATGTGTGTGTGGGGGGGGACAACTTAGGGTGACCAACTCCAGGTTAGGAATTACCTGGGGATTTGGAGGATGGAGACTGGGAAGCTGTTGGAAGGCAGAGTTGGGGTATAATGCCATAGAGCAGGGGCAGCCACACTGTGGCTCTCCAGATGTACTCCATGTAGTCCATGGACATCTGGAGAGTCACAGTGTGGCCACCCTGCCATGGAGGCTACCCTCCAAAGCAGACACTTTCTCCAGGGGGGCTGAACCTGGTCGTCCAGAGATGGTTGTCCTAGTGGGAGACCTCCACTTTCACCAGTGGAGTTAGCAGCCCACCCCACCAGCCACCTACCCCGGTCCCCTTGCGCATGAAGGCCAGCTGCTGCAGCACGTCCTCCACATCCTCCATATCCTCCTCCTCCTCCTCCTCCTGGTCTTCCTCCAGGCTGGGCTTCTCCTCCTTGTAGCTGAAGGGGTCGATGCGGATGTCTTCATGGCCCCAGATCTCCCGGCGACAGAATGGGCAGGTGTGGGCTTCTGAATGCTGCGGGGGGAAAGGGGGAGGGGGAACGTAGACGGATCCATCAGGATCTGGTCCAAGGCCAGGTGAAGACAACACTGGTCTTCCTCCCACTCCTGAACTCATAACCCCTTCTGTGCTTTCTCTTTCTTCTGAGCCCCGCAACCCTCAGTTCATCTCTGCGCGTGGCAGGAAACACGCAGTTTTTGGGTGCATAGAGGGAGGGCACTCAGCGGGAATAGTGTAAGGAAACAGGCAAAGTTTCCCAAACACATCTTTTTTTGTTTCATTGTATCCAGGAGTGGGAAACGGCACAAACATTAAGGGAAAATTTGGAATTAGCCGATATTAGAAGCTCAGTCGCTGGCCCCAGCGAAGCACGTCTTCAAGAGGAGGAAGAAGAAGGAAGGTCAGCACTGGTTAGTAATACTTGGATGGGAGACCACCAAGGAAGTCCAGAGGCAGGCCATGGCAGACCAGAAGTCCAGAGGAAGGCCATGGCAGACCAGGCTAGCCCAATCTCAGAAGCTAAGCAGGGTCAGCCCTGGTTCGATTTCTTTTGGGGGACTATGAAGGAAAGGGGTCGCTCTGCCGAGGCAGACAAGGGCGAACCACCTTGGTTGGTCTCTGGCCTTGAAGACCCTACAGCAGGGGTAGTCAAACTGCGGCCCTCCAGATGTCCATGGACTACAATTACCATGAGCCCCTGTCAGTGTTCGCTGGCAGGGGGCTCCTGGGAATTGTAGTCCATGGACATCTGGAGGGCCGCAGTTTGACTACCCCTGCCCTACAGGGTCACAGTGAGGCAGCTGTGGCTCGACAGCCCTCTCCGACTCCAAAAAGGAGGAAAGAGAACCCATGCGAGGCAGCTCCTGAGAAATCAAGGGGCAGTCGAAATGCACAGCTGCCTGAGTCCAGGAACAGCCGGGGCAGGCCTGCATCGGGAGCAATACTCAAAAGAGAACAGAGGTGCCCACTCAAAAGAACTCAGGTCTAAAAAAATATTGAATATATATGAAAAAAACCCTGTAAGACCAACAAAGATTTATTCAAGGTGTGAGCTTTCAAGTGCATGCCTTGAACAAATCTTTGTTGGTCTTAAAGGTGCTCTTGGACTCTATTTTTGTTGTGCCACTTCAGACCAATAACCCACTTGAATCTATGGGGGGAAAAACATAACTGGCATCAAACAGCCTAGAAAAATACACAATGAAATTACAATGTGAAAAAAGGAAGAAAGGTTCAAAACATAAACAGAGAAAAGCAGAACCTTTCCAAGGCGATTGGTACAATAAATTTTATATATTGATAATTTTTTAAGGACCAACCAAAACGGTTTCTAGATGTACTCCGTTTTCACAATTTTTCTTCAATGGTTGATTCCTAAATACAAAATGTATAAATTAATAACATTAAATTTAGGTTTTAACAATGCAGTAAAGAATTACTCCCACACACCTCCATAACCAGTTTGTAGTATCACATCTGACCTTATACTCTTATCAAGCAATTTTAATGTATATAAATAGGCCACAGGCTCTTGTGAAGTATTGTGGGGAATGTCAGTCAAAAAACATTCCCAATAGTTTAGGGCAGGGGTAGTCAAACTGCGGCCCTCCAGATGTCCATGGACTACAATTCCCAGAAGCCCCTGCCAGCTGGCAGGGGCTTCTGGGAATTGTAGTCCATGGACATCTGGAGGGCCACAGTTTGACTACCCCTGGTTTAGGGCTACCATCCAGGTTTAAATACAAAATCTTAACAAGCCTCACACCCATTACGAAGTGAATCAAATTCTGGACTCTAGAATGTACTGTAGGAAGCTGCAGTACCTAATAGATTGAAAGGAGTTACCCAGGGGGGACAAAGAGTAGGTGGGGTCTGACCATGTGCAGATCCCAAAGCTGGAGCTTGAGTTTCATGAGGATTATCCACAAAAGCCAGCTCCTCCTGTTCACCAGAGGCAGGTTGGTTTTGGGAGGGGGCCGTTGGGGGGGGGGCAAATTTCAGAAACCCCCATGTATTTCTGCCATGATTATATCTCTGCTATGATTTAGTGAAGGGGTAGTCAAACTGCGGCCCTCCAGATGTCCATGGACTACAATTCCCAGGAGCCCCCTGCCAGCGAATGCTGGCAGGGGGCTCCTGGGAATTGTAGTCCATGGACATCTGGAGGGCCGCAGTTTGACTACCCCTGATTTAGTGTGTCCATCTAACCTGACTTGTATGCCCTGATGTAACCCAGATGCTTTCATTTGACACTTCAAGGCTGATTTCCTGCTGTGAGGCTTGTTAAGATTTTGTATTTAAACCTGGATGGTAGCCCTAAACTATTGGGAATGTTTTTTGACTGACATTCCCCACAATACTTCACAAGAGCCTGTGGCCTATTTATATACATAAAAATTGCTTGATAAGAGTATAAGGTCAGATGTGATACTACAAACTGGTTATGGAGGTGTGTGGGAGTAATTCTTTACTGCATTGTTAAAACCTAAATTTAATGTTATTAATTTATACATTTTGTATTTAGGAATCAACCACTGAAGAAAAATTGTGAAAACGGAGTACATCTAGAAACCGTTTTGGTTGGTCCTTAAAAAATTATCAATATATAAAATTTATTGTACCAATCGCCTTGGAAAGGTTCTGCTTTTCTCTAGAAAAATACACAGACAAGAAAGTGAAAAATTGTCTTCATAATTATGCAGCTAACAACAAAGGATTTCCTTGCTGAATAATAATTTCAGTATTTTTGGAGACATTAGTTCTTTTGAGTGGGCACCTCTTCTCTTTCTGTGGCTGGGTTTTTCAGTGTGGTTCCCTTTCTCCCTGATTTGGTTTTTGGATTGGGAGTGAGCCCAGCCAGGGCCGCCCCCCCCCCCATCTCCACCGAGAGAATCCCGTAGGGCTGCCACACCTGGGGGGGGGGATGCTCAGCTCCCTCCTGTCCGCCAGTGCCCCTGGCGGGCAGCAGCCCCTCAACCAGGCACTCCCTCGGGTCAGGACCTCACCTGCCAGGTTTCAAGGCAGCCACGGCACAGCAGATGCCCACACGGCTGGATCCGGACGTCCTTGTCGTTCTCAGCGCAGATCTTGCAGAGCTGGAACGTGGAGCCCACCTGGCAGTACAGCTCAAACTGTTCCTGGGAGAGGAGCAGGGGAGGGAGGAGAAAGGGGGAAAGGAGCTTCACACCTCTGGGCTGACCCAGCAGGGATCCACGCCCTAAACGGGCATCACCTGGACCACCTGAAGGCCGGAATCGCTCCGGCTGGCCTCACAAGCTAAGCAGGGCTGGCCGCGGTTCGTCCTTGGATGGGAAACCCAGGGTGGCTGTGCAGAGGCAGGCAGGGGCAGCCACCTCTGTTCATCTTGGCCCAGACGAGCCTGATCTCGCCAGATCCTGGCAGCTAAGCAGGGTCGGCCCTGGGGAGTACTAGGGTTGTGCACAGCAGCGCCCAAATCGGCCAATGCCGTGCCATGGGGGGAGGGGAGGCATTGGCACCGGCGCATAAATCGGCGCATACACGCAGGCTGCGTTGGCCTGGAACAGCCGATTCGGATGCCGCCGTGCACAACCTTCGTTACTACTTGGAGGGGAGACCACCAAGGGTTGCTATGCAGAGGCAGGCAAGGGCAGACAATTAGTGCTTGGATGCAAGGCTGGATTGTTGGGTGCAGAAGGACAAACTCTAATGGAGGATGCAGAGAAAGTAGGAAGGCTCAGCGCCTATTTTGCATATGTTTTTTCCCACAGGTCAAAGGGTTTAGGCACATCTAGAGATGGCCGTAGCCAAAGGATAGTGTCTGGGTGGCAGGTTGACATGGATAGAGAGGTTGTCAAGAGGCATTTAGCTGCACTGGATGAGTCCAAATCCCCTGGTCCGGATGAAATGCACCCGAGAGTGCTCCTGTTAGACCAACCTGGTTTCCTTTTTTGACCAAGTAACAGGTTTGCTGGATCGTGGAAATTCGGTTGATGTCGTTTACTTGGATTTTAGTAAAGCTTTTGATAAGGTTCCCCATGATGTTCTGATGGATAAATTGAAGGACTGCAATCTGGATTTTCAGATAGTTAGGTGGATAGGGAATTGGTTAGAGAACGCACTCAAAGAGTTGTTGTCAATGGTGTTTCATCAGACTGGAGAGAGGTGAGTAGCGGGGTACCTCAGGGCTCGGTGCTCGGCCCGGTACTTTTTAATATATTTATTAATGATCTAGATGAGGGGGTGGAAGGACTACTCATCAGGTTTGCAGATGACACCAAATTGGGAGGACTGGCAAATACTCCAGACAGAGTTCAATGAGATCTGAACACAATGGGAAAATGGGCAAATGAGAACAAGATGCAATTTAATAAAGATAAGTTCTGCATCTGGGTCAGAAAAATGAAAAGCATGCCTACTGGATGGGAGATACGCTTCTAGGTAACACTGTGTGTGAACGAGACCTTGGGGTACTTGTGGATTGTAAGCTAAACATGAGCCGGCAGTGTGATGCAGCGGTAAAAAAGGCGAATGCCATTTTGGGCTGTATTAACAGAGGCATCACATCAAAATCACAAGATGTCATAGTCCCATTGTATACGGCACTGGCCAGACCACACCGGGAGTATTGTGCGCAGTTCTGGAGGCCTCACTTCAAGAAGGACGTAGATAAAATTGAAAGGGTACAGAGGAAAGCTACAAGGATGATCTGGGGCCAAGGGAACAAGCTCTATGAAGATAGGTTGGGGGACTTGGGAATGTTCAGCCTGGAGAAAAGGAGGTTGAGAGGGGACATGATAGCCCTCTTTAAGTATTTGAAAGGTTGTCACTTGGAGGAGGGCAGGATGCTGTTTCTGTTGGCTGCAGAGGAGAGGACACGCAGTAATGGGTTTAAACTTCAAGTACAACGATATAGGCTAGAGATCAGGAAAAAAAATTTCACAGTCAGAGTAGTTCAGCAGTGGAATAGGCTGCCTACGGAGGTGGTGAGCTCCCCCTCACTGGCAGTCTTCAAGCAAAGGTTGGATACACACTTTTCTTGGATGCTTTAGGATGCTTAGGGCTGATCCTGCGTTGAGCAGGGGGTTGGACTAGATGGCCTGTATGGCCCCTTCCAACTCTATGACTCTGTGATTCTGTGATTCAAACGGGTCTGAGGAAGAGTGCTTGCACTTGAAAGCTCACACCCTGAATAAATCTTTGTTGGTCTTAAAGGTGCCACTGGGCTCCGATTTTACATGGATGCAAGACCACCGTGGGGGTCTAGGGTTGCTATGTGGAGGCAGACAATGATAAACCAATTCTGCTTGTCTTTGCCTTGTCCTGGATGGCTAGTCCAGTCTTGTCAAATCTCAGACCTAAGCAGAGTTAGCTAAGGGTCTTGTACTTTTCACATAAAGAGCAGATGAATCTAAGAAGAGCCCTGCTGGGTCAGACCAGGGAGGGTCCCTCTAGTCCAGCCTCCCATCTCACATAGGGGCCAGCCAGTTCCCTGAAGGTCCATAGGGCAGAGAGGTCGAGGTCTTCATCAGAACCTCAGAAGAGCCCTGCTGGGTCAGCCCAGAGGCCCATCCGGTCCTGCATCCTGTCTCACAACAGGGCCTGTAGCTGCTGTCACTTCCACATGCTCATTTCTCCTTGGGTGAAGGAGTCTCTCCATTGGGGCGGATGCTGCCGGGAAGATTTAGAAAATGAGGAAGGGCTTACTTGTGAAACCTGGATCCTGCTTTGAGATGAGGCCTGTGTTAATTCAGTCAGGTCTGGATTAATATTCTTCCCATCAGGGAAGAGGTAGCTGCAGGGAGAGAGAAGAGCACATCAAAACAGCCTTCTGGATCAGTTAGTCTTTGTTGGAGTGAGACATTTCACAACAGGAAGAGATGTCTGCTCACGTTCATCTAAATCTGATAAGTGGACTTCCTGGGCTGCAAGGCCAAGCATTGGTTGAAGGTTTTAAAATGAGTTAGATTGGGGGCTTTTCCATATTCTCATCACTTGTGCATTACAGTTGCTTTGTGGTTCTTCCCTCTTTCACACCTGTTTGGTGTCCCCTAGTGGTCGATTCCATATTACACTGCATTATGCCCTGCAGTTTCATTCATTCATTTATTTATTCATTTTGATTTTTATATCAACCGTTCTTTACAGCTCTGGGCAGTTAAACTGCAGTTTTTTAAATGGCAGACTTAAAATGATGTAAATTCAAGTCAACTGCTAGGGGGAGTGAAACAGATTTGGGACAGACCACCCCCCCGAACATCAGGAACACATGGGTGAGAAAATGAGAATGTGGTAAAGCCCTAGGGCAGGGATGGCCAAACTGTGGCTCTCCAGTGGCAAAGGATCGTGGGAATCGTAGTCCATGGACATCTGAAGAGCCACAGTTTGGCCACCACTGCCCTAGGTGAGATTTAATTATCACCACCTGTACCCAAAAGAGATTTTTTGGCATACTCTCTTGGGCCAAACTTAAGTTAGGAGCCTCAACAGAAATAACTTGCAATACCTTAACTCAGGCTTTCTCAACCAGGATGTCGTGACGGCCCTGGAAAGATTTCCCGAATGGGTGGCAGTTAATTAATTTTTATATATATATATATTTAAAAACTATTACATGTTTATTGGGTGATATGATGGCAAAGCCTTGAGGAAGAGTTCAGAAGGGTATAATGACAGGGAGTGCCCCTCTGGAGCCACCCTGTTTTCCAGGAGATCTAATCTCTGCTTTAATTTGGGGGGAGCTCCAGGCTTCCTCGGGAGGTGGTGGGTTCTCCATCTTTGGAAATCTTTAAGCAGAGGCTGGATAGCCATCTGACGGAGAGGCTGATTCTCTGAAGGTTCAAGGGGGTGGCAGGTTACAGTGGATGAGTGATAGGGTTAGAATCAAAATCACAGAGTTGGAAGGGACCCTAATGGGTTGTGAGTGTCCTGCATAGTACAGGAGGTTGGACTAGATGTCCCAGGAGGTCCCTTCCAACTCTATTATTCTAACTGAACCCCTGATTATACCCCACTCGCCTACGGATGCTTCTGTTTCATGGAATGCCTAGCAAATGGTCGCTGGATGCTTCATGTCTTATCACCTGAAATATTTCAACAGAAGTTTTAAAACTGTGGGGAATTCAAAATATAATCCCCCAAACAGGCTGCGTGATGAATGTGCCAACTCCCCCACTCCCAGCTCTTGTGGTGATGAACGCCATGCCCCCAGCCATGCCCCTCTGTCCCGTCAATGCCCCTCACTCACAAGCCCTCTCTGTGCCCGTCGATCAGTGCCTGGAAGAGGGGCTTGTTTTGGGGGATGGTCTGTAAGATGCTCCCGTTCTCCGTCACGTAGCCGATGGCCCACTGGCCCAAGCGTGTGCAGCTCAGTCGGAAAATGTAGCTGCCGGGTGGGGGAGAAGGAAAGAAGGCAGGGGGTCAGTCCATGGGGGACACTGCAGGGGCTGTGATAGCACAGGAGGGGCAGAGAACCACAAGCAGAATCAGCTAGGGTGCAAAAACTTCCTCATACAATGTATCAAACTCTATACTGGCTTCACTTTTTTGATATTAACCTGCATTTCAAAACAGCGATTTATCTGTGTGACCAATATAATGTAGCATATCTGTTTGCCAGTTTGGTGTAGTGGACTTCTAATCTGGCAAGCAGGGTTCAAATCCCCACTCCCCCACATGCAGCCAGCTAGGTGACCTTGGGCTTTCCACAGCACTGATAAAGCTGTTCTGACCGAGCAGGAATATCAGGGCTCTCTCAGCCTCACCCACCTCACAGGGTGTCTGCTGTGGGGAGAGGAAAAGGAAGGTGAATGTAAGCCGCTTTGAGACTCCTTTGGTTAGAGAAAAGCAGCATATAAGAACCAACTCTTCTTCTTCTTCAGTAATCTCAGGGCTCTCTCAGCCTCACCTCCCTCGCAACATAGCATGTGCACGTCTATGTCCAAATACATACTACTGATTGTTTTGCAGAAACTGCTGTTTTGAAATGCAGGTTAATACAAAAACTGAAGTGAATGTAGGGTTTGTAACATTGTAGGAGGAAGTGTTCACAGGGTAGCTGCACTGTGTTTGTAATTCACTGTATTCATCATAGCTCTGGCTCTGTTGACATAGTAGCACAGGAGGTGGCAGTAGTTGTCCAGAAGGTGGCTTTTCTGCAGAGCCAATGCACCCGGGCCCAGGCTAGCCCCATCTCCTCAGATCTTGGAGGCCCAGCAGGGGCAGCCCTGGGTGTAAACTGCATGGAGCTTTTATTCCAATCCCAGGTCGATTCAGTCCCTGCCGTCTACACCGCATGTGATTTCCGTTTGGATTTTGGGCGATTTAAATTTTCCTTCTGCAGCAAGAAGGATTGATCCGGAGTGACCGTACATTTATTGTGCGATATCTTAGAGTGCTTTTAAACCTCAATATATTAAGATTCGAATTGAGAAAGCAGGGCTCTCTTCCGTGGAAGAGACGGCACGATTGGCCAAAGGTGACCATGTGACAAGCTTGCCTTGAAGGAGAAGCCCCTAATTTCTCTCAACTTCTGTCGGTCTTGGATTTTTTTCTCCCTCCTCTGCCTTCTTCAATCCTTCCCCCCCTCCAAGAAAAAAAAGAAAGAGGCTTGGCTCCCCCCCCCCGAACTACCCTAACCACTTGCAGAACACTTCCTGTTTCAATGGGGGGGGGAGAGGAAGACCCGAGTTCAAATTGATCTGAATTCAACAGGATTGACAATGGAATAAACAAAGTAAGTGCAGACTCTGCCCTGGTTAGTGCCTGGATGTGGGACCACCAAGGAGGAACAGGGTTCTATGCAGAAGCAGGCAAGGAAAACCACTTCTGGTCATCTTTCCTTGAAAATCCTACAGCAGGCCTTCTCAAGCAGGGCCTCATGAAATCCTGCAGTTTCTTGGTGGTCCTGGAATGGGTGGGAGTTAATTATTTTTAATATATATATTTTAAATTTATCAGGTGATATGATCATATATGGTCATGTCAACCTCCCCCCCCTCCCCAAATGGCAGATGGGGTGGGAGGGGGAGAGGCCCCAGGTGGGCATGTCCACAGCTCTGCTTCCCAATGATATTCCGCACAATTGCGCCACTTCTGGGGTCTCTCAAAGCCTGGAGGATGTTTCAGGGGGTTCTCAGTGGTAAAAAAGTGGAGAAAGGCTGCCCTACGGAGTCACCTTAAATCACCTGAAATATATATACGATAACATGAAGCAGTTCAAGATTCTTTGGCTGCTGGTCAAGCCTCTGCAGACCTCCAGGCTTGAGAAAAAGTCCAGAGATTCGCCTTTTCGTTTGCTTTTCAAAGCTGCTTCCAGAGCCTCAGGCCCAGCCCTGCATGTTCGACTCTGCACCCAACCATGAATGCCGAGATTTGTGGTCAGGTTGATTCGGGAGACCGGGTGGCATTTCCAGAAGCCGGGAAGGAGTGCTGGGTGTGGCCAATGGCTGGGCAGGAGGCGATCACGGGGCTTGGCCCGGAGTCATGGAAGGCAGAGTTCACACGGCACGAGGAAGAGGAGAGCATCAAACTGCAACCTGGCCGGCTGCAGCTCCTGACCTCCTCTCTAAGTAGCCGAGGGGGACGCATTCCTGCAGCCTTCCTTTGCCAGAAGGAGATTAACAGACCAGCCTCGCTTACAAGGCTGTGGTGAAATTTATTGTGGCAACAGACAGCAGGAACTAGCATTGGCTGGTTCCCCCTGATCTCCAGCAGCAGACGGGGAGGGGGGCATAGGGTTGCCAACTCCAGGAGATTTGGGGTGGATTATGTTTACCATACGGCTTATGTGCAATGTTGACGGGAGATCCGAGGGTTGTCTGGAGGTGGTTTGCCATTGCCTGCCTCTGCATCATGACCTCTAGAGTTCCTTGAAGGTCATTGGTGGTCTCCCACTCAAATCCTAGCCAGAGTCATCCCTGTTTAGCTTCTGAGATCTAAAGAGGCAGGGCTTGCCTGGGGTGCAGTCTGTTGAGAACAGGGACCCCCGAGGGGTACAGTGCCAATAAAGTCCACCCTCCCAAGCAGCTGATCTCTGTTCCGGAGATTAGCAGTGCTTCCAAGGGATGCCTGCTTCCCACCTGGGGCTGGAACCCTTATGAGAACCCTGCGTGCTGAAAGCAATCTACAAATGCTAAGGGATGCCAGCAGCTTATAAATGCTAAGAGCCAAGCCAGGGACCTCGTCTCACCTGCCAGGTTTGCTGGTGTATGCCTCCAGCCGCTGCTTCACTTCGTCATAAGTGAGAAAGGCCATGTAGCCAGGGTGTGTCACAGCAAGGTATGTCCAGTTCTTCAGCAGCGTTGGCCATGGCTGCAGGGGAAAAAAACAGGAAGTGACTGAGAGCTGTGTGGACACCCTGGTGGCCATGAAACCACACCTCAAAAAGCAGCTCAAAAGAATACAGAATACATCTCTTGGGAAATGCTTCCCCTTGTATCTACATTCTGGACTTGCCAAGTCCAGGTAAAGAAATTCTAGGATATTTGGGGGATTGACATTAAGGACGGTGGGGTTTAGGGAGGAAAATCTTGTGGGTATTTTCTCCAGGGGAACTGAGAGCCAGAGCGGTGATGTGGTTAAGGAGTGGTGGCCGCGGGTTGCCAACCAAGCAGGCGCTTGTGCATGATGCAGCCAGCACCGTGGCGCAGGGGGAGGGGAAGGCCCGCCCCTCCCCCTCCCCCTCCCCCTCCCCCTCCCCCTCCCCCTCCCCCTCCCCCTCCCCCTCCCCCTCCCCCTCCCCCTCCCCCTCCCCCTCCCCCTCCCCCTCCCCCGGCGCTGCGCTGCTGGCTGCATCGGGTGCGAGCGCCCGCTTTGGACACCAAAGCGCCCAACCCTAGACCCCACTCCTTCTCCACATGCAGCCAGCTGGATGAGCTTGACCCAATCACAGTTCTCTTATGTGTTCTTGCACAGCATTTCTCTCAGAGCTCTCACTGCCCCTCCGACCTTGCAGGGCATCTGTTGCATGGAGAGGAAGGGAAACACGTTTGTAAGCCACTTTGAGACACTTTGGTTAGTGAAAAGTGGGGTACAAAAACTCATAGTTCTTCTTCTTTTGTAGCTGGGAGATTAGTTAGAATTCTGAGAGATCTCCAGGTCCTACCTGGAGGCTGGCAGCCTTTGAGACAGTGCAAGTCCATTCCTGCTAGCTCTCCGCTTGTGCATGGTAGTTGCCTGTCATTGGGGAGAGGGTGGCTGTCTTTGGGAGCTCAGTTTTTGCTCCTTTTATGGCTGCATGATGGATAACAGTCCAACAGGTGCAGCTTTCCCCTTCATGCAGGCCCAAGGGTGAGGAATAGCTTCTCCTGGTGGCCTTCATCTATTGAACAGCAAAGAATGGCACAGAAAGCAAAAGGGTCAGGAGGAATTCACAGTGGTTTTAGCTATTCTGGTGGAAGAGTGCACCAGGTCATCTAAGCCTGGAGACTGATACAGACTCATTCCCACCTCACTGCCTTCCCCTAGTGACCACCTCGATTGTGATATATTATTCTGTACAGACAATTAACTTGTGTTTTTTTGTGCATGCTTTCAGGGGGTAACCCCGACGGATCTGCACTTGAGGAGTGAGATTCCAGTCCAGTTAGCACCTTAGCCAGGGGTGGCCAAACTGTGGCGCTCAGATGTCCATGGACTACCATTCCCATGAGTCCATGGACCACTGGAGGGCTAGTTTGGCCACCTGTTAGAGCAGCCTTTCTCAACTTTTTTACCATGGAAAACCCCCTGAGACAGTCTCCAGCCATCAAGGAACCCCAGATGCGGCACAATCGTGCAGAATAGGGAAGCAGCACTGTGGCCCCTCTCCTTCCCATCCCCTCCAGGCCCATCATTGGCCATTTTGGGAGAGAGGGCAGGTCAACATGACCATATATGGTCATACCAGCTGATGAAATGTTTAATAAAAATTTTAAAATATGTACGAAATTAATTAGCTCCCAGGGCCGTCAAAAAGTTTCACAAAACCCTGGAAAGCCTGGGCTAGAGGCCAACAAGATTGTTGGGGGGGGGGTGTGCTTGTGAGAATCCAAGCCCCCCTGGTAGGTATCTTGATGCAGGGACCTTTCTATTGACAGCCGAGGGACGTGTTGCAGTGGAAGCCAGGGGCTCACGAGTCCTCCCTGCTGTTCGACATCAGCGGAAACTTTGCTCCTCCACCTCCCTGGCTGACCGCCCTCCCTCCCTCCCTCCCTCCCTCCCTCCCTCCCTCCCTCCGTCCTGCCACCCACGCTAGGCCGCCTGAAGCGAATGACCTAAATGAGCCACATCCTGCTCTGTGGCCAGCAATGCTCTCCAGCGACAGATGCTAACTAGATCCTCTCAGAACAAAAGTTGTCCTCGAAAGGGGGACAACAAACACTTGGGTTGCCAGAAGCCCACCCACTGAGCCTGCCCGCCCTGTGACCCTCGCAGACTCCAAGGCTGTTTCTGCAAACACTAAGCTGGAACTTCAGAAGTTAGTAGATGGGCTACGTCAGCTTTGGAGGTGCGGGGGAGGATGTTAATCCGGCAAACCACAGAACACCCACACTTATACTGGGGGCTTTAAAAACTGGTTCTTCAAATGTAGCGAGTCATATCCACTCCTGGATATCGTGGGGGAAAGGCAGGGTCACCACAGATCAATCATGGATGTTGCAGAGGGAAAATATAAAGCGCCCAGACTCAAAATGGAAATAAAACACAGTGCAGAGGGGAGGGGTTTATTCAGGCTGGAAGAGGATAAAAGCAAAGTGGAGACTTGACCCTGGTGTGGTGAGTCTGAGAGAGCTCTGAGAGAACTGATATGCAAGAACAGCTCTAACAACACTGTGACTATCCCAAAGTCACCCAGCTGGTTGTGTGTGGAGGAGCAGGGAATCAAACCCGGCTCTCCACATTTGAGGACACTGCTCATCACTGCTACACCAAGGCGCTACAGTTTAAAGCAGGGTCAGATCCATTCCCACTGGTGGTGGGGACACCCAGCCTGCAGATTTGGAGTCTTGTCTGCAGATCTGGAAACAATAGCTCCTGAAAGCTGACAGGAAGAAAGACAAGGTGTTTGAAAAGGGATGTTGGAGGAGGGTTTTGCAGATACCATGGGCCGCCAAAAACACCAATCTGTGGGTTCCAGATCAAATCAAGCCTGAATGCTCTCTAGAAGCTAAACTGACTGAACTGAGGGTATTGTAGTTTGTTCGCATGATAAGATGACGTAATGAAAAAGACAATAATGCTAGGAAAAGTTGTAGGATAAAAGGAAGACCCAACATGAGATGTACTGGCTCACTCAAGGAAGCCCAGGGCTCTCAGTTTGCAAGACCTGAGCAAGTTAATAGGATATTTGGGAGGTTATTCATTCATAACGTCACCACCGGCCAGAAGTCACCCAGTGGCTCCTATACCCTGACCCAGAAACGTGGCTACCTGAAACAAAACTTGGCTTCTAAGTTCACGAATGGGATTAAGCTGACCGAGGGCTTCAAACATTCTTATTTGGAACTATTTCTAAACTTGAAAACGCAGAATTCTGGTAAAGCTTTTTGCCTTGGCTCTAATTCATGCGCACAAGTTTCCAGACTTTGCATGTACCTGAAAGAGGCGAGTGAAGACGTCGAATTCAAATACGGAGATGTGCCCATTGCAGGTGAGGTCTATGGTGGACCTTAAGGCGATGGCCATGGCACCCGGGTCCACAGGATGCACCCGATGGAGTCCTTCTCGGAATTCGGACCAGGATACCAAACTCCTGCAAACAGCGGAATGGAAAGAGTTTGACAGGCCTGGGTTTCACACTTGGGAGTGGGCCCAGGGACAGATGGCCATGGACTGCAATTACCATGAGCCCCAAGTTGGGAGTGCCTGCTTCACAGTATGGGTAAGGAGTTCTCAGTTTTTGGAGAGCTCTGGATCACACAGAGACACACAGACACCCCACAAGCTTTCTGATTAGCATGGTGAGCAGTAGTTTTTAGAGTGTGTATGTGTGTGTGGGGGGAATTTGGCAGGATTTTCTCCCCGCATTCCTCCTTTTATTGCAAACAGAGTGGATTTTGATACCTGCACAGGAATCCGTTACAGTTAAGGTTGTAACCTGCAGGAAATCCCCCTGGTATTAACGGTGGAGATTGGTTCCCCTGGAGAAATTGTTATCTGATGGAGATGCTGATTCTGAGGACTTAGGCAGACGGTGAGTGGGTGGGCAGGAAGGGATGTGCCAGGGTTTGTCTCTCGTGGCCCTTTCTGGCATAACCAGGGAACTGCCGATTGCCACGATGGGGTTGAGAGGTGAATTTCTTCCAGGCCAGACTGCCCAAGGATTCTGTTTTCATTTGGGGGGGGGCATCATCTAGTCATGGAATTGGGGTCACTGGGGGTGGGCAGATAGTTGCGAGTGTCCTGCATTCTGCAGTGGGTTAGACTAGATGACCCTTGAGGTCCCTTCTAACTCCATGATTCTAAGGGTGGGAGACGGAAACAACCCCTGAATTTGCTGGCTCTGCCTACCGTTGATGGCCCTGCCAACCCCAAATGGATCAGTAGTTGACAGGGCGGCTGTCATTCCCAGAGATTCCCAGGCTCTGCCTGGAGGCTGGGAACCCTGTTGTTGTGGTCAGGGGACATAAGGGAAAAGGGTTTGTTGATGTCTCACCGGCTGCCCCAGGTGTCTCTCCAGAAAATCTGGGCTTCCGGCTTGCTGAGTTTGTATGCCCCTCCCTGGTCTCTCCCTTCGGGGAGCAGGGCCTGCAGTTCCGCTAACATGTGGCTGAAGATCAAGGAAAGTTTCGTCAGGTTCCGCCTGGGGGAGAGAAGAAGGAGAGGAACTCAGTCTGTCCGTCCAGCGTCCCACTCTGAAGAGGAGGCTGAAGTCGGCTAATTATTCCCTATTCCTTATTCATGAAATCATTACACCAACGATATTTAAAGAGGTAGGAACCCCAAAACAAGGCTCGGACCACCACGTCTTACAGCTCCACATTCTGGGAACTGTCCCCTTTGAGAGGACACGTGCTGGTTCCTTGTCCAAAGCCTGGTTCTTATGCCACGAGCTCCACAGTGAACAATCTTACAGCAGGACGCTGGGCCCAGGCTGCACCCCAAAACAATTTTTGCACCACCCCAAACGACCCATCCCTAAACTCAGGAGACAGTCCCCTGCAAGCAGACATATAGTGGTGCCGGTCCAAACGTTGGTCCTGCTGCTAGGAGCACTTTTTCAGACCCTCCCCCCACCAGAGGCTTGAATCAGAAGAGAGCTATAAGCTATAAGCTATGAATAAGGAAATGCCCTCTGCACCCCAAATGCAGTTTGGACTGCCACACGTCAGACACGCCCCCACTCAGGGAACTCCTGCAAGAAGACGTATCAAGCACGGGTTCTGCTGTTGCCAGTCTTCAAGGAGACACCTCCACATGCCTGGCCCCACTGCAGAATGGTGACCACAGGAGACGGACGGACAGCTGCTTGAAATGGAAAGTCATTGGAAGCACTTCCAGGTCAAGGAGTTCAGGGGAGACTCTGTCTTGTCTCAGATTGGTAATACAGGATGGGAAATTCCTCTCTCCTCCATTTCCTTTCGCCAGTCCGACAGACTTAAGCCTTAATCGGAGCTTATGGGAGCAGGGTGGCACGCTTCGGTGTGGTTCGGCCAGTTGGGCGATCACGGAAGCCCGAGGCACTGCCTAAGGGCTTCCGTGACTGCCAAAGCGGCCGAACCGCACCAAAGCGTACAACCCTAAGGATAACACCCCCTCCCAGCCAAAGAGCATCCGACTGCCCAGGTAAAGGGAGTGGCTCCTCTGGGCACCAAATGAGCCTTCTTTTGTCTCTATTTGTTCAGCGCAGTCTTTCAGGGGTAGTCAAACTGCGGCCCTCCAGATGTCCATGGACTACAATTCCCAGGAGCCCCTGCCAGCGAATGCTGGCAGGGGCTCCTGGGAATTGTAGTCCATGGACATCTGGAGGGCCGCAGTTTGACTACCCCTGGAGCATCTCCCTCACTCTAAGGATCCTTAGTGTGTTCCTCCTGACTTCCTATCAGTTCACTCACCTGAGCCACTGAGTAGACAAGGGTGAGGGCTAATCCCATCTCCTGCCAACCAACCTAGGATGTCTTGTCCATCTTTGACACATGCGTCACCTGACTGAGTCATACTCCTGAGAGCCCACTTCAATTACATGCCATTCGCCTTTCAGATTCATCCATAACTTATGGCCCATCACCTATCACCTGTATTACGCAGCACAGCAGAAAAGCACTTTGTCCCATTTGACTTCTGCGGGTGTCTATGGGATGGTTTGGGCCTGAAAACATTGACCAAACATAACCCCAGGTGGCTGTTCGCAGTAGAATTGCGGTCAAAGCTATTTGTAGTTCAAAGCTATTTCAGGACCCTACTGAATTGGTACGGAAATGCCAGGCTACAGGCATTGCCAACTGACCAGGGAGGGGAAAGGACACGGCCTGGCTGGCTTCTACAGAGATCAGCAAGGAACAGATTAAATGCCTTGAAGATAAGCACAAATGGCTGCAAAAGTAAACCAGGTGTAATAAAAGACCCATAGTGCTCTGCTCCAAGAAATTATCTTTGCCCTCCGGCCTTTTAGCCCTACGCCAGGGTTTCCAGCTGTAGGTTCAGAAATTCCAGGCAATTTGTAGGGAAGGCTAGTTAAGGTCAGGGTCTGGGGAGGGGGGAAACCTCAACAGGGTATATCACATAGAGACCCCCCCCCCCAAGCAGCCATTTTCTCCAGGGAAACTGATCTCTGTCACTGGGAGATGAGCTGGAAAGCTGGAGGATCCCCAGGTACCACTTGGGGACTGGCATCCCTACCCCAAGTCCTCCCTTCACTGACCAGGGTAGTCAAACTGCGGCCCTCCAGATGTCCATGGACTACAATTCCCAGGAGCCCCCTGCCAGCGAATGCTGGCAGGGGGCTCCTGGGAATTGTAGTCCATGGACATCTGGAGGGCCGCAGTTTGACTACCCCTGCCCTGCACAATGCAGGACACCCACCTCAGTCCCTGATGCTTTGGCAGTAACCGGCAGGCTTCTTCGGAGGCAGAACATGACAAGATGGGGCCCTCCCCATGCCAAAATGTGCGTCTTCCCTTTGGCCTACCTCTGAGTAACCAGCCAGAGTTACTGGCAAAATGTCAGGGGCTGAACTACCACACCACGGTCACACCAGCCGGTTATAATACTTCTATTCCCAGAGACCGGCTGATCCCCCCCCCCCTTGCTTTCCCTGATTTCTGTCCCTGAATCAGGTGGCCCTCGAAGAAGTCCCCCCCCCCTCCTGAAAATTAAGTTGCTTTTATGTGTTCCTCAGCTTCCTCCCGGCTGCCTTAGGGACAGGGTAGGTTTTCAGCCATTATTTTGTATTTGGGCTGCTCTTGGAAGCTGCCTCAGGAGTGGACATTATGAAGGCAGGATAGAAAGATGTTGATAACAATAATTACAAAAAAGAGGGACCAGAGAGTAGGGCCTTCTGTGATCGGGATAGTAAGGGCATGGGGTTGCTAAACTCCTCGGACTCATAGCTGTGCAGGTGCTTTGGAGGGCAAAGGTCGCCGGACTGTGGCTCTCCATGTCCAGGGGCTACCTCTCTGGCCTCCACAAGTTCAGCTCCCAAATCTCCAGGAGCTGCCCAATTAGGACTTGGGGACCCTGCAGTCAGAAAACAGATTGTTTGTTTTACTGAATGATAAATGTATCTCTTGAAAAGGGCCTGCTATTACATTTGTGACTGAAAAAACAACGTTTTTTTCTTCCTCAACTATCCGGCCTATTTTATCCTTAGGGTCCCCTTCGTTTTAAATGCTGTTTTCATTATTTTTGAGGGATTGGGGGGTTTTTTAATCCTTAATTTTAAAGGATGCTTCCTTTATTTATTTGTTCAGGCCATTTATAACTTCTTCTGTTGGGGCTACTTGGGGAGTGTCAGCATAGAGGGGAAAAGCAGCAGAAATACAATTTAAAAAAAAACTGTAGACTGAAAACGCCCTGTTTAAAAATAGCAAAATAAGTAAATAAATAAATTAAAGACCTAAAAAGCTGTTTAAAATAGTCTGATTTTAAAAAATTGGAAAGTTCTTAAGAGACCTCTGTAGCCTGAACCATTTTTTAAAAGTTTCTGGAAATGACTGTTTTTAAAGAGCAGACCAAAAGACAAGGGGGAAATGGCATCCCCCCTGCAAGGGTCTCCCATGATTTGGGGGTTTGCTGATTTGGGGGTGCTGCTCTTGGACCATCCCTCTGACACCAGGGTAGGTGCTGGCCAGTTTCAAATCCTGGGCAGGTACGTGGGGATATTGTGAGCAGTTGGTCATTTTTAATCTTCTGCCAAGAGGATCTTCTTGTGTCCTTAAGGGCAGCTTGACAGGCCGAAATGCAAGAAGTGCAGCTTTTTGCATGCAAACTGTGCCCGGAACAAGGCTTTTGTTAGTTGGCCAAAACCAAGTAAAGGCAAACTCAGGATAGTAAACAGGATTGCATTATTCTGGAACATCAATAAACATACTCTCTCTTTTTTTCTTTCCCCAGGCTAGTTTTTCTTGCCAGTCTGAAATCCAACGGGTGCAGCTTCCCCAGGATAGAACATGCCCCTTGGGCAAGATGGGGCAATGCAGCAGGATCCCTGCAGTGGGCTAAATCCCCAAATCCCCCCCCTCTCTCTTTTGTTTACCTGGAAGCCGAATTTTCTTGGAAGATCTCTTCCTTGTCCCTCTTGAAAAGCCGGGTGGCTTGCTTAACCTTCTCCAGCAGGTTGTTGAGGTAGACACGGAAGTAGCCGCCTTCTTCCCAGAAATGGGCCCCGCAAGCCCAGGACTGCTCCCGCACAAGGCGCAGATGCTGGTGGGTCTGGGGTAGGATCTGGGGCAGATAAGGAGGGCTGTTCCGGAGCCCCAGCCTGGGCTGGCTCACCAAATGCTGCAGCTTGGACAGACTGTGCAGGGCCTTCTCCAGGGAGCGGTGGGCAGAGATCCAGCGAGGGATCCGGGCAGGCCCCGGGGGCAGTGGAGCAGCCATTGCAGGAAGGGCGAGGCTCAGGTGAGGCCTAGCTCAGCGAGTGTTGCTCAGTGCCTGCCAGGGCGAGGGCACCCTTGGCGTCCGTGAAGCAGGGAGGAGATGGGAAAAGAGAAAGGTGGTGCCGAGCGAGAGGCAAAGAGCAGAAAGGAAGGGGGGGGGGTGGACTCTGCAAAGGAAGCAACTGGTAAACAAGCCGAAGTCCTCCACAGCCCACTCACACACCTTCCCTCGCAAGAGGCCTGACCACACAATCGCCACAGCAGCCAGAGAAGAGAGCACACTGGCGACGGCCGTGGACGGGCGTGCACTGTGCAGAAGCTGTGCTTGTTTGCTTCCCTCCAGGCAATCAGCCCTCCCCGTGCCCCAATGCTCTCGCTGCCACCACCCTTTTGCACACCTCTTTGCTGCCACTGGGTGCCAGGGCTGGGATGGGCAGACAGGCTGGATTCCTCGGCCTCTAGCAGGCGGGAGTCTCGCAGACTGGCCGGGCTTCTCGATTTTGACCTCTCTGGATTGAAGAACAGTTTTGTGGCTCAGCTCCAGGCTGCCGTTGCCAGCTGTGGCTTGAGAAATTCTTGGAGACGGTTGCGGGGAGGCTGGGAAAGGGTGTGGTTTGGGAAGGAGAGGAAGATCCACAGGATATCAGGCCACAGAGTTCACCCCCCCCCCCAGGCAGACATTTTCTGCAGGGGAATTGATTCATGTCCCCTGGACACTAGTTCTAATCCCAGGGGTCCCCAGCCACCACCTGGGGATTGGCACCCCTTTGGGAGCTGGTGTTCAAGGTGCAGGCCGTTGTAGTTGGCTGCCTTAGCAGAAGAGCAGGGCCCAGAGAAGGCCTGGATTCCGGAGGACACCTGCAGCATCGCCAACTCCAGACTGGGAAATTCCTGGAGATTTAGGTAGGGACGGAGCCAGGGGAGGGGGAGGATTTCAGTAAGCGCCACGGAGTCTGGAGAGCAGTTGGAATTCTGGGAGATCGCCAGCCACTACCTGGAGGTTGGCAACCTGAGGCGGGTGTTCATTTTCCCTAGAGTCATTTCCTGCCGAGTCCACCTTAGGTCTCTAGCAGATAAATCTTTAAGAAGGGAGCGGTGTCCTTTATCTGCACCACACCCTCACAGGAAATGCAATAAAATTGGACGTAAGATTCCACACGGGGGACGCCGCTGGGCAAGAAGTAGAAAAACACAAGAGTTTTTTCACTTTATCACTTTAAAGAAGAAAGGGAAGAGCTGGGAAGAGCTACATTCACTATCCAAACACCTCACCCTTCCTCTCCTCACCACAGATACCGTGTGAGGTAGGCGGGGCCGAGAGAGCTCTGAGAGAAATGCTCTGTGAGAACAGCTTTAAGATAACTGTGACTGGCCCAAGGTCGCCCAGCTGATTCATATGCAGGAGGCATGGGACATCAAACCTGATTCTCCAGATTAGAGGCTGCCGCTCTTTAACCACTACACCAAGCCTGCTCTTGACCTGGGTGGAGTGGAGAGAGCCCTGAAAGAACTGCTCTGTGCGAACAACTCAAAGAGAACTGTGATTCACAGGCTGCATGGGGAGCAGTAGGGGATCAAACCCCTGCAGATTAGGGGCAGCCACTCTTCACTGCCACACCACACTGGGTCTCAATGAACAAAATAGGTGGCAGGAAGAAGAAGAAGAGAGGACTGAGAGAGGTGAGGGGGAGAAGACGGGGGCGGAGGCGATGTGTTCCAGTCAAGCTGCCAGCAAAAAGATGGGAAGGGGCTTGAAGGTGAGGCCAGGCGGAGTGGCAGCGGGAGCATCCCCTCCCCCACACGCCCTCCTTCCCCCGCTTGGCCGCAAAGGGAAAGGCCTTGTGCAGCCTCCTGAAGCCTCCGGAGGCCACACCAGACAACCCCCTCTGTCCTCCCTCCCCCTGGTCAGCAAAGGCCTGGCGTGTCCCGCTGAAGCCTCAGGGGCCACTTGCATAGCCCTCTGAGGGTTGGGTAGGCTGCGGCAGGCAGGCCCCTCCCCCTCTCCCCCCTGACCAGCAAAGGCCCCTGACCCCCCTCCCCCGGCCTTCCCTCCCCCTCCTTCCTCCTCAGAGGCCAGGGGCAAACTGGCTGCAGTCTCAGCAGATTGCAAATGCTATTTTGGGCTGTCTCAACAGAGGCATCACATCAAAATCACAAGATGTCATAGTCCCATTGTATACGGCACTGGTCAGACCCCACCTGGAGTACTGTGTGCAGTTCTGGAGGCCTCACTTCAAGAAGGACGTAGATAAAATTGAAAGGGTACAGAGGAGAGCGACGGGGATGATCTGGGGCCAAGGGACCAAGCCCTATGGATGCTTTAGGATGCTTTGGGCTGATCCTGTGCTGAGCAGGGGGCTGGACTAGATGGCCTGTATGGCCCCTTCCAACTCTATGATTCTATGTTAGCAGTGAGGTTGCACACCCTGAGTAGGTAAAGGTTTATTCAGGAATTGCCATACTTGAGGAGGAGAGACAGAGACAGGATCTGGCTACACGCCTAACTGAGAGAGAGAGAGAGAGAGAGAGAGAGAGAGAGAGAGAGAGAGAGACGGGGACTGTGGCTTCCGAGAAGAAGCAGGAAATTGCCTGAAAGAGTCGCAGTCTGGAAGCAGACGAGGAATGACATGGAACAGGAGAGAAGGTCCTAGCTGGGTTTGTGCACTTCGGCTCAATTCGGCTGCCTTGGCGATCACCGGAGCCTGAAGCGGTGCGCAGGAGGCCAGTGCCACGGAGTTGAGGGGTGGCGGCAGTGCGTCAGCTGCCGGATGCCTGTGCCTGTGTGCGGCCACTGGGTGGTGTGCCCCTGCCCCTCCTTTCCGCATCGCTGGCCACCTCAGGCATTGGTAATTACCGAGGCAGCCGAATCGAGCCGAAGCACACTTGCCTAACCCTGTCCTCCCTGTCCTGCCTAACAATCTCCTTGCTGTCCCCTGCAGAGTCTTCTTCTCTTCTTCTTTGGACACCAGACATTGCCCATTCCAACAATTTCCAGGTCGTAACATGACAAAACAGAGGTGTGTGTGTGTGTAAATACTTTTGCAAGCCATTGTATCCTTTCTTTTTCTCCTTTTCCTCCAATATCTACCTTTTGTGTTATTGTTGTGTTGGGAGACCTGCCAAGGACCAAGCCCACCCTCCAAGGCAGACTTTTTCTCCCGGGGAATTGATCTCTGCCAGCCTCTGGGTGGGGCCTGGGGATCCCCTGGAATTACTGCTTATCTCCAGGTGATCGAGATTTCTCCCCTGGGGGATAAGTCTGCTTTGGAGGGTGGACTCCATAGCATTATATGCCACTGAGGTCCTCCCAACCCCCAGTCCCACCCACTTACTCCTGACTTCACCCCCAAAGTCTCCAGAGCTGGCCACCCCGGGTGAGCTGCAATGCCAGGGGGACCCGAGGCCCCGCTGGGAGGCTGGCATTTTTTCGGGGCTTCTCTGGAGTTTGACTGACATGTCTGGGAGGTGTTCAGCAGCTGGAGGGAGCGGGGGCAGGTGCCAACAGGCTACGAGCAGCTGGGAAGGGGAAGACATGACTGGCTATACCTGTCTATCCAGGTGCCATCGGCTCACCTGTCAGCCCCCGCCCCACCCTTGCAGCTCTCAGCCAAGGGAACAGGGAGGGAACGCGTCCCTGACCACTGCGGCCGCCAGAGGGGGATGTTGAGCCGCAGATCCGCGCCTGCTTGCCTTGCCTCGATCTGCCACCGCAGGGCCCCAGCCAGCTGGTCTTCCTGCCCGTGGGGGGACCCCCAAGCGCACCCAACCCCGGCTCTGCGTCTGGGTTGGAAACTGGCTCAGTGGAAGGGGGTGAAGCAAAGCAGGGCCTGGAAGCCGAGGGGAAGGAGCCCGACACTTCTCCCTGGGGATCCAAAAGGGAAGAAGAAGAAGAAGCCCTGAGCCGACTGGCTGGAAGGGAGGGATATACACCGGAGGGAGGGAGGAAGGAAGGATGGGAGGGAGAGAGAGAGAGAGATGTGGGGCAGAGAGAACTCTGTAGATAGATAGATAGATAGATGTGGGGCCGAGAGAACTCTGAGAGAACTGGGGCTGGCCCAGGGTCACCCAGCTGGCTGCATGTGGAGGAGAAGTGAGGAATCAAAAGCCTGGTCTCCGGAGCAGAGGCCACTGCTCTCAGCCACCCAGTTGGAGCCTGGAGCAGGCTGATTCTCACTGTCATGTGAACTGCAGGGACTGAGAAGGTCAGGCCTTCCCTCTGACAGGGACTCAGTCACAACCACGCCTCCTCGTCTCCCCCCCCCCCGCCTGTCTTAATGGGTGGTGCTTGCAAGAGAGACCACCAAGGAGGCCTAACCTCACTAACCTCTTGGGGGAAGGGGGTCGCCATAAGCCGGTTTCAGCTTCATGGCCCTCTACATACACACATCCTGAGAAGACAAGACTCACTGGAGAAGACAATCATGCTAGGAAATCTTGAAGGCAAGAGCGAAAAATGCATCTGATGAAGGTAGCCCTGATTCTCGAAAACTCATCCCTCCTCCACAAAGTCTTGTTACTCTCTCCTGGAATCGAATCCTTCCAGTGTCAGCCTCACATGGCTCTAAGTTCTAGAATTCGTTTTTTTCTCAAAGGTGACCCAAACCAGTCCCTAGTGATCTGAGAGTCTGAAACAGTTTTGCACATCCCACTAGCACAAAACAGGTTGCAGGAGCCATGCCGTTCTTCAGAACAGGCACATCCGCCACGTGTCCCTTGGTATTACTTCACCAGTACGTTTTGTTTTCTCTCTCTGAGCGGTTTCCTCCTCTCGCTTTAGCTGGAGAAACGTCACTCTTTGCAGGGGCTGTGGTTGAATGCGGCCGTCTGACATTCGGGCATCCTGTAAGTCTCCGTCTTTGGAGTCCGGCCAGGGCTTCCACAGAAACCTGACGCGCTCTCTTGTTGACTCCAAATGTTTTAAAATATGTAAATCATTTCCCCAAGTAACTCCGACCAGACGTTGGGAACTCAAGCATAAAAATCAAGGTTAACTTGAACTCTGTTTTCACCAGAAGTGAAATGGCAAGGTTGACAAGGTCAAAGTCGTTTATTCTGGATGAATGCAGAGTCACTTGCCTGGTCACAATCCTGCCCCCTTCGCAGTGGATAGAAGATAAAAAGGTAAAGGTGTCCCCTGTGCAAGCACCGAGTCATGTCTGACCCTTGGGGTGACGCCCTCTAGCGTTTTCATGGCAGACTCAATACGGGGTGGTTTGCCAGTGCCTTCCCCAGTTATTACCGTTTACCCCCCAGCAGCAAGCTGGGTACTCATTTTACCGACCTCGGATGGATGGAAGGCTGAGTCAACCTTGAGCCGGCTGTTGGGATCGAACTCCCAGCCTCATGGGCAGAGCTTCAGACTGCATGTCTGCTGCCTTACCACTCTGCGCCACAAGAGGTTCCGGATAGAAGATAGTTATTCTAAAAATCACATTTCTAGAGTTTCCATCGGCACTCTTTCTGTAATCCGTGCAACAATCCTACGGGGTAGGCCAGTGCTATTTCTCTCACCGTATTATAACTTCAGTTTGCCTCAGCTCCTAGTAAGCTTTGGCTCAGAGGAGGTTCAGAACAGGTTCACAATCCCGTATTTTTAACCATGGCATTTGACAGCCATTTGGAGGAGCTGGAGTGAGTTACTAGAGACTCAGTCGCACTAAACCCACCTCCTAGGAGCAGACCTCACCTTCCCTGTTTTGCATGCAGAACTTGTGAAAAATCGTTTCATTCAAGGCTTCTGAGAGTCCATGGTGCCTGCCTTGCCAGGGGGAGAGGCTGCCTGCTGGGTCTCTGAGCTGCAGCCTTGCCGTTGCTGCTTTCCCTGCCGCTACTGCTGCGTCTGTACATCAAGTGAAATTGAAATCGACCCCCCATAGGGTTGAGCGGTTCGGCACCGTTCGGCCGTCTCGACGATCACCGAAGCCCGAGGCAGCGCATAGGAGGCCAGAGCTGCCGCACGGAGAGGAGGGGCGCCAGCGCCCCTCCTCTCCATGCCACAGCTCTGGCCTCCTATGCGCCGCCTCGGGCTTTGGTGATCGCTGAGACGGCTGAACCATGCTGAACCGCTCAACTCTGGAAACCTCATGTATTTGTGCCATGATTGTTCTCTGCTGTATGTAAGAGTGTTTAGCGTGCCCGGCCTTTGTGCCGTGATGTAGCCTAGTTGTCTTAGCAGCTTCACACCCCAAGGCTGATCTGTCGCTAGCAATAAGATGCAACAGGAGTAGCCACATCATGTGAGGCTGCCTGCCACCACTCTGTATGGGTCGACATTTACTTCCATCCAACCTGGAAGAATGCACAGAAGAATAGCGTAACTTGCAGCAACGGGACTGGGAGGCGGGAATCCTACAAAGGTGAACATTCTTCCCATGCTCTCCTAACTTTGCTTGGCTTTTGTCCCAAAAATGTCCTGGGATGTCTGGGAATATCCGTTTGGGATGATCAAAAGAACCCTTCTGTCCTTTTTTCACCAGCAGAGAAGCAGGTTGGGTTCAACCCCTTGTGCATTAGATTTTACATTGTATTTTATGCAGTCCTATGGATCCTACATCTGGCACACTTGGCCCCACAGTACCTACAGATCCCTTACCTGGTGCCTGCGACCTGTAGCTAGTGAGTGGGTGGGTAGCTGCCCCCACGAGGTTGGTTTTATCTGGCCTCCTTCCTCTCTTTCCAAGTGTATTTCCAAATTATCCCTCTTTTCCCCTGTACTCAGACTTCTTCTGGTTTTACGAGGACAAAATGGAGAGGGTTCAGAGGAGAGCAAGGACGATGGTCCGGGGCCTGGGGGCCAAGCCCTGAGAGGAAAGACCGAGCGGTTTGGGAATGTTCAGCCTGGAGAGGAGGAGGTTGAGAGGGAACATAATGGCTCTCTTTAAGTATTTGAAAGGTTGTCATGTGAAGGAGGGCAGGGAGCAGTTCCTGTGGGCAGCAGAGGATGGGACCCGCAGTAATGGCTTTAAACTATGTGTAGAACAGGACCAGCCAGATATCAGGGGGAAATCTTTTGCAGTCAGAGTAGTTCAGAAGTTGAATTGGCTGCCTAAGGAAGTGGTGATCTTCAAGCAAGATCCTTATCATGGATGCTTTAGGCTGATTCAGCATTGAGCAGGGGGTTGGACTAGATGATCTGTCTGGCCCCTTCCAACTTACAGGGCAGCCTCACAGGGCTGTCATTTTGTGGCTGGACCCAACTTCCCGTATCAGAATCCCAAAGTTGTCCACAGACTCAAAAAAAAGTTGGGGACTCCTGCCCTAAATAATAATTTTACAGTAATACTGTTGAAAGATCCCATTGAGAGAGGCTCAGGGGTGGCTGAACTGCAGCCCTCCAGTGCTGGCAGGGGCTCATGGGAATTGTAGTCTGTGGACAGTTTGGCCACCCCTGCATCTAGAATCACAGAGGCATACTGACAGGGTTGCCAACCTCCAGGTGGTAACTGGAGATCTCCTGAAACCACAACTCAACTCCAGGCGACAGCAGCTTCCTTGGAGAAAATTGTTGGAAATAACTCTCTGTATGATGTCTCCTGACGTGAGACTCTAACAGGAACTCTCTTCACCATAGAGTTAGTGAGATACATAGGAACACTGACCACTCACCTTCGGATCTCACTGACCTGTCCCTAGAGGGCTAAATTCCTGTTTCCTGAGTCTTCCTCTCTCCTCCATCCCTCAAGCCTGCAACATGATGGATGCAGAGAGGCCTCCAGCATCTCTCCCCATCCAGCGGTTTAGATTAGAATAGGAATCTTCTCTTTACCTCTATTTTAGCTAAGCCTCCTGAAAGAAAAGCCTCAGGCTCTCTGCCCTGCCAGAGGAACTGGTTGGCCACTGTGTGATACTGGACTGGTCTGATCCAGCAGGGCTCTTCCTACGGTCTTGCAGAGCTTTTCGTCTTGTTTTCACTTTGTCCATGGATGAAACACCTGCCTGGGAGGAAATGGGAAGGACAGGACGAATCCATGCATTCACTTGTGGGTTTCCTCCAATAAGTCCAACAGTGCCCCTCCCTAAACCATTTCAGGTTAGGCAAAAGGCACAGAAAATGGCTTGGGGAGCAGAGTCCCCTTCCCTCCCTAAGTGGACCACAGGCCTGACCTTCTCAGACCCTGCAGTCCACCTGAATTACCACATGCACAATAATCGAGATGAAGTCACCCAATTGCAGCTCACTGTTATACAGGAGAAATGGTGGGGACCCCAGAACAACCCGTGAAGGATTACTCATGTGAACGGAATTGTTCAATGTATTTTTGAACAGATTAGAAAGAACTCCTGGAATTTTCTGCATGCCAAGCAGAGGCTCTACCCCTGAGCTCCAGCCCCACTTCATGGCTTTCCAGGGTCTCTTTCCCATCCCCTCCTGCCTGGTCCCTTTAATTGGAGATGCCGGGGATTGAAGCCGGGACCTTCTGCATGCCAAGCAGAGGCTCTTCCACTGAGCCACATCTCCCCCTGCCCTCAGGCACAGAACCAAGCACGCCCTGCAGATTCATGGACATGCCTGCTGGTCTCAAGGACAGCTGGTCACTTGAAAGGGAAGGAGATGCAGCAATCTCGGCATTCCGCTGAAAACCACAGGAAGTGAAAGTGTCCTTTTGAGACACCCCCCCCCCAGCACTGATGGGGCCTAATCCTGTATCTGTAACACACACAACATACACATTGGGGAGGCTTTGAGACGTAGAAAAAAATACTTTATTGACAAGTTAGAAGGGACTCCCCCCCCCCACTGCAGTTCAATCACCATCCTAGCCCCCCCTCCCCCTCCCCCAGTCTTCTGTAGCATGAGGGGGATGGAAGGTGCTCGTGTTCAAGTATTGATAAAAAGGCAGGAGAAATAACATCTGGGAAAGAGAAGTGAGGAGGGAGGGCAGGGAAGTCAGCCCCCCACCCCGGACCCTCGGGACCGTTTGGAGGCAGAAGGGCTACTCATTCCTGGGGGGTGGGGGTGGAGAGAAGGAATACCAACCACCCTGCTGTTCATGTTTTCACTGGTCAAAGGACCGGAAATAAATTCATGGACTGATGTTTAATGTTGGGTTTCAACGGAGGAAAATAAATAGCCCACCCCTCTTTCCCAGCGGGAAGCCCATCCTGGAATGGGGAGGAAGGAAGAGCACATGATCATGCAATCCCCCCCCCCCCCGCTCCCAGGGAGGGCTGGCCCAACACCTCCCCCCCCCCCCCACACTGACTAATAACCTCCGGCCGAATAACTTCCTCTAACGGCCAAACGCTTGCCTGGGAATTTCTGAAATTTCTGGCCTTGAAAATGCACCCGGCTTTTCTCTGTGGCTTCTTGAACGTTCAGAAAAAATCCCCCACGTCTCCCCCGCTGCCGCCTCCCCCCCCCTCTGCACCCTGCCCTTTTATTGTCATTCTTGACACAGATTGTTTGGCAACTATTAGGAAATCCTGTACTGACATTGGAGGGCCTTGGGGGTGGGAGGGGCGCTGGAGCTACAGCAACAGGAGCTTCACCCAGAAGACTTCCCCCAAAGTGCTAACAGATCCCTTTTGAAGTCTGTGTTTGTGTGTGTGTGTGTGTGTGTGTGTGTGTGTGTGTGTGTGTGTGCAGGGGGAGGGGACAGGTGTCTGGAAGCAGCCACAGCTAATACGCTTGATGAAGAGTTGGAACCTCCAGCGGTAGAGGCAGTATACCCCTGAATAGCAGTATACCCCTGAATAGCCGTGGCTGGGAGATCACAAGGGGGGGGGTTTACGTTCTTCCTTCCTTCAGTGGGGGTGGGGGAGGGAAACCAGCTCATATGAGTTCGATCCCGATGCATCCTGCTGCTTGTATTACACTCTGATGTGCTGCCTGCCGACAGCTGTGCCATCATACCCCTTCCACTAAAGCAGGGGTAGTCAAACTGTGGCCCTCCAGATGCCCATGGACTACAATTTCCAAGAGCCCCTGCTGGCAGCAGGGGCTCATGGGAATTGTAGTCCATGGATACTGGAGGGCCGCAGTTTGACTACCCCTGCACTAAAGCAGTGGTTCTCAACCTTCCTAATGCCAAGACCCTTTGATACAGTTCCTCCTGTTGTGGTGACCCCCAACCATAAAATTATGCAAGGGTTCTTTCTCAGAAATCAAACCAAAACTGTCCAATGGCATGAAGATCCATTGTGCATGATTGTATATAAAATGGTTTTTCCCCGGGTTTCTCTGTTCAGCTCTGCCTCTTGTCCCACCATGCCAATCTCGATTTTTCCCGCTGCTCCAGACAGACGAACGCTCTATCTCGATCTACCCCACAAGGCTGTTGTGTGGATGGTGCCCCCCCAGCCAAGCTGCTTGCCCTGCCGTGACCCTTGTGAAAGGGTCATTTGACCCCCAAAGGGGTCCCGACCCCCAGGTTGAGAACCTCTGGGAGACACACCACAGCGGTGCCGTTGCCCTGGGAGGGCCAGCTGAAGTCGCCACCTCTGTGTGGCTCTTGCAAGGGGGAGGGAAAGAGCGTGGGCTCCAACCTTCCCCCTGCCTCAGCCCTTCTAAAATGGTGGAACATCTGTCCCCAAAGAGGCAAGACCAAAAATGAACCCCTGGGTACATGGTTCAGGGCCAATGGACTGAAGCACCATTGGCTTGGGAGGCCAGGGGCGAATCGTGCATTGCTACAAACAAATGGAAGAAAAGAGGAAGGTTTTCAACCTCCAACAGGGGTTCAAGTGGGTTTTGGAATTCCAAAGCAGCAAACCCGTCTCCAGTTCTGCATGAGGGAACTGTAGCAGCAAAGGCAAACATCTCGGGGCGACCTTCTTGTCCGGCTGCTTTGTGAAGCTCGCTGCCCCAGCAAGGCCTCCCCTGGGTCCAAAGCAGACGGGAGTCCCTTCGTCTCTTGTTGTCAGCTCCCTCCTGGCCCACTGTCCCTGCCATGGAGCCGCTGTCCTTTGGGATCAGCATCCGGGGGGCTCTCAGCACCCAGCGGTGTCAGTGACGGATCCAACCCCACGCCCCTGGGGGGAATCTGGCCCATCAGGGATCCACGTGGCAGAGAGACGATGGCGGGAGCCAGGCTGACGGGAAGCAGCTGGACAGGATGGCTTGAGGGGTTATGATGGGAAGGCGGGAGAGAATACAGGGTCCCGTGGAACGCAGGATCCATCATGGTCTCTGGCAGCGGCAGAAAGAAATTTGGTTTGCTCACAAAGCCCGCCAGCTGTTCCGTTGTGGGTGGGGTCGGGCTTCTCTCCATTTTCACTCCACGCAAGGGGCTGGCTGCTGAGGTCCTGTGAGGCGAAGTCACGCTGTCTGACTTCTGGTGGGGTGCCGGGGGGGACTGTGCCGCCCTTGGGGGCTTCGGGGTCCGGGCAGGGCTCGGGGTGGTCGGGCAGGAATCCGGCGAGGCCCGCAGTGAGCCTGGAGGGAAAGGCAGAAGCAGAACGTCACACAACCAGGGCGCTTCTCGAAGACCGAGAACTAAAATCGATAAATTTATGCAATATAACTCAATCCATGATCTGCCAAAAGCTCAATATTCCCAGATATAGAAAGAAGCACGAGACAACTTGGCTCTCCATGTAAAAACATTGGTTGAAAGTAGTTACCAATGGCTGCTTTTTAAAATTCTCAGCAGAACAGGAAAAGTCCCCCCAAGCAAGCCGGCCTCTCCTTCCCTTAGAGACCCACTGATTAAATTTGCCCTCAGCATTCAAAATGGCTCCCACTGAATACAGTTTGTCAACCTGCCAATTAAAGGCTCCTGAACGTGTTAGCTGGAATCTGGGTGTGGGATCTATTACTACCCACGCAAGATCACCCCCCCCCCAGCCCTTTAATCCCTGAGTGAGCCGGCTGCTGGGCAGGGGAATACCCGTTCGCATGCTCACTGGCGCAGTAACTCACTGGGGCGGGCGGGCCGGATGCCAGGGGAGCTGTCGGTGCTGGTTGCCGGGAAGGAGGCCTCGCGGACGTGGTCGGGCCGGGAGGCCTTTCCTCTCAGGATGTCAGTCACCTGGGGAACAGGGGGACAGGTGAAACTCTCGATAGTGTCTTTGTGGCCAGAATCCTTCCCTAAAGCCTGGCCTGCTCTGAAGGGGTGATTCAGCCTCACTCAAGCCCTGTCCTCCTCCCCCTGCCCCCAGTCAGAAACAAAGCCCCCGGTCCTCAGAGAAGGGTGCCCAACCCCCCTTTTGAACCCACCGGGCAGCCTTGGAATTCTGACAGCCTGGTGGGAACAGCCACAAAATGGCCACCACAAAAATGGCTGCCATGGGAGGCGGAGCAAGCCACAGAATGGCTGCCACAGCTTTCCTTTGGCCACAAAGCGGAAATCCTTGTGCCGTGTGGGTGGCTGCCACCAAAGCAACCTTTAAGAAAAAATCTGCACAGGCCCAAGTCCCCAGCTAGGCCCTCCCACTGTCTAAAAACACCTGACAGCATCAGAAAAATTGCTGACTATTTTGCCCAGGGGCACCACCTTGTCCTAAGACAAGCCTCTCCCCCCATCTTCCAACATTCAGTTTCTCAGATGTCCAGAGCTTGCAAACACCACTTCTGGAAACAGGGCACCTTCTCAGCGCACTTCTAGATCGCAGCGGCGGCCCCTCTAGTCCAGCATCCAGTTTCATGTTGCTTGCGGCACCCGCTCGTGGGGAATTCCCCTGTTCTTGCTATCGAATGCATGAAGAAATACTTCCTTCTCTTCGCCCCAAATCGATTGCCGTCATCTCCACTAGAAGACTCCCCTCCCCTCCAAAATTCTCCTAACACAGAAGGGGCACAGATCCTCCTGACCCACTTTCTCTGCCCCACCTCTCATTTTTTAATCTGCTGTGGATTGCCCTTGGTTGCCTTTTAACTGTGCTCTTCCCTCCACAGAGCTTGAGGCTTCATATTACCCCTATAAGCCCTCTTCATATTACCCATACACCAACCCTGAGAGGTAGGCTAGACCAAGAGGGTTTGCTCCCAGGGTCACTCCATAAAGCAAGGGTAGTCCAAGTGCAGCTCTCCAGATGTCCATGGACTACAATTCCCATGAGCCCCTGCCAGCGAATGCTGGCAGGGGCTCATGGGAATTGTAGTCCATGGACATCTGGAGGGCCGCACTTGGACTACCCCTGTCATAAACTTTGTGGTGAAATATTTCCTGTTTGACGAAAGGAGTTCTGATTCCTGAAGGCTTATCGCCAAAAATCTTGTAGGACCACTGGCCTTGAATCTAGCTGTCTTCTACTGCAGACTTTCTGAAAGAACAGTCTAGAACTTCAAAGTCCTTTTCCCGCACTCAGAGCTGCCATGATGACAGGTTTGCCTCTGCCTCTTTGCACGGTGCTCAGCAGCAAGACCTCGTCCCTTTTGGCCAATTTCCCCAAGGGCATCTGGCACACGATGCCCATCGATCGCAGCTGAGGGCACCGCCATCAAGGCTGGATGAGGGGACTGATCCTGCTTGGTCGCTTTGCCCGACTTCCTCATCAGGGCCTCCTGCCAGGAGGCTGTTTCCCCACCTCCCGTTTGGGGAAGCTCTTTATGAAAAGCGAGGCAGTCATCTAAGTCAACCTGACCTTTCTCCGCTTCCATTTTTGGCACCGAAGGGACTGTAAAGTCAGAGAAGACGCCCAGAGAAAACACAGAGAAAGAGCTTGGCTGGCCACCCAGAAGCTGGGCGACAGGACACGGATTGGGCAGCTGAAGCCAGTTTGCCAGTTCTGCATTGTATTGCAAGGGCGTAAGCTGCTTTGAGACCTATGAGGCCTGCTGGATGACCCTGGGTGAGTCCCAGTTCTCTCAGAGCTCACCCAGCTGTTGTGAGGAAAGGAAGGGAAGGCGACTGTAAGCGTAACAAAAAAAACCCCCAGTTCTTTTCCTTCTTTGGGGTACCTGATTCAAATGGGAGGAACTGGCTGAATCAAAAGCACCTGATAGTTGGTCCTGGATTTCCCCCGTCTCACCAAAACAGGACTGCAAGTTATGCGAAACACAGACATGTCCAAAACTTACACATAAGGCCCAAGGAGGAAGTCAAGCTTTGCGCGCCGCTCTGGGGTAGTGCGGGGAGTCTCTCTCACTGGAATCTGGAAGACTCCAGATCCAAATCTCCCATTCTGCCCAGGGAGATTGGCCGGGTGCCCTGGGGCCAGCCACACACTCTGCCTATCCTCGCAAGGTGGTTGTAAGAATAAAATGGAAATTAGGGTTGTGCACTCTGGCACGTTTCGGCCGCTTTGGTGAGCACCGCACCTTGAGGCGGCCAGCGCTGTGGCACTGGCTGCCTCAGGCTGCGATGCTCACCAAAGCGGCCGAAGTGTGCTAGGGCACACAACCCTAGAGGTAAGCTTTCCCCACTGTGGAAGAAGGTGGGCCATCACTGAAATGGAAAGAAGATGAAAAATGAAACGGTGAAGGAATTGGAGGAACACGGGGCCAAGTTGGGATTTGTGTGCTGTTTAGAGCAGAGGACCAGGATGGCGAAAAGGAACTGGGTTTTTCGTCCCTCAAAGCAGTTCACAATCATCTTCTCTTCCACAACAGACACCCTATAAGGGAGGTGAGGCGGGGAGAGCTCTGAGGAAACTGCTCTGCGAGAACAGCCCTAAGAGATCTGGGACTGGCCCAAGGTCACCCAGCTGGCTCGTATGGAGGCGGTGTGGGGAATCTCCAGATTAACAGCTGCTGGTCTTTTATCACGACACCATGCCTGGTCTAGACCTGGGTTCGAATGCTGACTTGACCACATATTGAACCAATGAAATAACTGAATGAAAATGAAAAATAAATAAATTAAAAAAAAAAACTCCTCCTTAAATCCAGTTCCTGCATAGAATTTTCTCCCTGAGGAATGTTTTGTATTTGTTGCTCATATGAGATTTCCGGACTCTTGTGTCTTCTGAAGCCAGGAGCCCAGTTCTGGCTGAGAAGCAGCCCAGAGAGCCACAAACAGGGGCAGGGTCGACCAGGAAGTGCTCCTGCCCAATTACTGGGAGCTGTGCAAGAATACTGCCATTCCTACTGCAGGAAACAGAGAAGACCTGTCCAACCTGAAAGGAGAGTCCTGTGATTCAGTTCCACTTCCTTTCCCCGCGGGGAGCACAGCAAGCCTACCTGGTGTTCCTTGTAAACATTCCTTTTATATTGTTTTTGTAGAACAGACATCTCAGTTCCTCCATACAAGTTTCAGGGATTTGCAAATGCGAAATTTTGGCTCTGGTTTCTGGGTTTACTGCTATTCTGCCAAGCCAGGGGGCCTCTGTGTTTTTTGCGGGGCCCATAGGAATGGTGACAGGGGGTGGTGGGCACAGCCCCCAAATGGTGGTGGCAGGGGGCAGAGCCAGCCGAAAATGGTTGCTGCAGCTTATTTATGTTTATTTATTATATTTATATACCGCCCTCCCCGGAGGCTTACTTTCAGCCACACAGCAAAGAGGCTTCTGCCAAAGCAACATGCTTGCAAACCGGCACAACGAATCCGACCTCCAGCAGCCAATCAATAGCGAAATCCCCACCTAGCCCCGCCCACTTTTGAGAAAGCTCAGTGGGTGGCAGGAAAGGGGGTGAGGTTGACCAAGCCCCTTCCCACCCACCTCAGCACCACGACCCACACTCTTACCCGCTTGTTCTTGGCCACCATCAGCGGGGTGTCGTTGTGATAGTTTTTTAAACTGCCATCCGCCCCGTTCCGCACCAGGAGCCTCAGGGCCTCCAGAAATCCCCGTCCACTGGCCGCATGGAGAGCCGTGTTCCCCCCGTACGACTGGGCGTTCACGTTCGCCCCATGCTACAAAGCAAAGGCAAACACTCATGTTTATGAACACCTAGGTTCTCACTCTTGAGGAGCACAGTAGAAAAAGAAGAGGCGGGGAGGAACTGGATGTGGGATTTAGGACTCTGGTGCTGCATGTTACAAATCTCCCTTTTTGATTTTGCAGAGGAAAGCTTCTAGCTCTCAAGATCCCAGAAGCTTCCTTGAAAGTGGGAAGTCAATAACTTGTGTCACAGGATGGGGGTGGCATCCGTCAACATCCCCTCTCATTTTTTCCCCCTCTTGAGCTGAGCAGTTCACACAGAAAACAGCCGAGAAAGCTCAGCTTCAAGGCAACACCAGCATCTGGTGCAACGCAGACAGGCTTCCCCACCAACCCCACCTTGGGTTTTAACTCTGTCCAGAACCAGGGGCCATTCCGCACCCGATAAATATAGTGAAATTATTATCTTCTGCAGACGCCATATTTTTGACATTCTGCATGATGACGCCAACATCCAGAGTCCAAGCAGCAAACCAGTAGCTACATCCTCCATGTTAAAGTATTCGCTGGGGAATTGCATAAAGTGGATCCCCAAAACTATGTAGCGCAAGCTAGAGGAGAGCAACCAGCATGCCAAATGCCAAGGAAATGTGCGGAGCCAAAGTAGCACTATCTCTGCCTCCAGTTCCTGCCCTCACTCCCGCCTCGCTCTCCCTTCTCCCGGAAAGGTTTTTTTTAGAGCAAACAGCCTGGAGCAATGAATAGGTGTTAAATCATTCAGGCAAAGCCATACCCCCCCCACTAGGTAAAACACAAAGCATGCCTCCCTAAACTACCCTCCCCCAAAAAATCAGGCTTGAGATTAATTTTTGAAAGATTTAGGGCTCTTGATTCCAGAAGGGGAGGCAGTAAAGTAAGCACTATGCATCTATAATCAGATGCATAGGCGTCTCAACTGAGAAGTTTTACTTTAAAAAATAGCTGGCACTGCGGGCCCTTTAAAACATATAGAAAAGTGATTGGCTGCCTGGCTTGACTGACAGGCGGAGGAGAGTCACGTGTAAAGTGTGTTGCTCTCTTCCGCCCTTCTGTGCAGGCATGCAGAGTGCTAAGCAGCGCAAGAAGGCGGCACAGGGCCAGAAGGTGAGGAATGGCCAGAGGTAGGCTTGTGCACTTCGGCGTGCTTTGGCTGCTTTGGCGGCCTTTCAAACCCAAGGCAGCTGCCTCAGGCTTGAATGGCCACCAAAGCAGCCAAAGCGCAGCAACGCGCACAAGCCTAGCCGGTGGCATCTTATTTTTTAGCATTACACCATTTCGCTGGCATAACGCTATTGTTTTCAATGTGCGGAACTGCCCTTGAAGCTTTCTTGACCAAGAGCAACAACCCCCACTAAATCCTAGATCAAGTCAGAAGCAGACAAGAAGAACCGCCTTTACCTGTAGTAAGAGCTCCACTATCTCCAAATTATTATTCTCCACGGCATGCAGAAGCGGGGACCTTCCACTCTTAATGTCCTGAAACAAGAAAAGGCCATTGAGGTTTGATCTAATAGCGCACAGGCGTCCCCTGTGCCTCAAACTAGGCACTGCTCAAGAGAGCTACAGCAGAGAAATTGGATTCTAATGAAGGGGAAACGTCTGCAAATTCACCGGGTATATCTTGCCTGTCCACACGAAGTCCTTCATACCTTCGACTCTCACACCCATACAGGCTAGCCAGCTCTGGGTTGGGAAATGCCAGGAGAGTTAGGGGAGCAGGAAGTGAGCAGGATTTGGGGCCCAATGGAACATGCTGCCATATAGTCTAACCACCAAGCCAGCCATTTTCTCCACGGGAACAGATCTCTTCAGTCTGAAGAAAAAGAGTTTTTTCTATCGTGCTTTTAATGACCCAAACTAACACTTTTTCCCTTCCTCTCCTCACACTGCTGGTGGGGCTGAGAAAGTTCTGAGAGTTACTCCACGAGGACAGCCCTAAGAGAACTGCATCTGGCCCAAGGTCACCCAGATGGCTGCATGTGGAGGAGTGGGGAAACATACCCGGTTCTCCAGATTAGGGGCCGCTGCCCTTAACTTCTGCACCCACCTTTCTCACCTTTTTTTCCATTGACAAACCCCTGAAACATTCTTCAGGCTTCGAGATACCCCAGAAGTAGCACGATGGTGTGGAATGTGGTTAGGAAGCAGAGTTGTGGACACGCCCACCCGGGGCCCCTCCCCTTCCCACCCCCTCCAGGCCCATCATTGGCCATTTGGGGAGGGCTGGGTGGGTTGAAATGACCATATATGATGATATCGCCTGATAAATGCATAACAAATTTTATATAGATATATAGATATAGATAAATTAATCAACTCCCACCCGTTCAGGAAACCCTTCCAGGGACATCAAGAAACTCCAGGGCTGTTTCATCAAACCCTGATTAGAAAGCCTGCTCTACCCTATGCGGGGCCCTGGAGATGAACTATAATTCCAGGGGATCCCCAGCCTCTCCCTGGGATCTGGCATCCCTACATCCACCTAACAGAATTAAGATCCATACCGCATTTTACCAACTTGTCAACAAGAATATCTTGTGGAACCTTATCAAAAGCGTAACTGAAATCAAGATAAACTATATCCACAGCATTCCCCTGATCTAGCAAGGTAGTTACTTTCTCAAAAAAAGAGATAAGGTTAGTCTGACATGACTTGTTCTTGAGAAAGCTGGGCTGACTCTTAGTATCCACAGCCATCTGCTCTAGCTGCTCAAGGACTGACAGTCTGATGATTTGTTCTAAAATGTTGCCAGGCTCTTGTTGTTAAACTGATGGCTTGGTAGATACCCAGATCTTCCTTTTTCCCCTTCCTGTAGATGAGGACAACATCTGTCTGCCTATAATCTTCTGGCATGTCACCTGTTCTTCAAGAATTGCCAAAAATAATGGACAGAGGTTCAGAAATCACATTTGCAAGTTCTTTTAGTACCCTTGAATGCAATTCATCTGGCCCAGAAGACTTAGTTTCATTTAAAGAAACTAGGTGTTTATGGACTAGTCCTACAGTGATCCTAGTCTGCAACTCCCATCCGTCAACATGTGATATGATTTTGCCACAACAAGCACAATTTCCCTCACAAGAGAAGTAGGAATTGAGTTCAACCTTCTCTTCATCACCTGCTACAATTTCACTTTCTTGTTCCTGCAATGGTCCTGCCATGTCCCTATTCTTTTTCTTACTCTGAACATAACTAAAGAACCCTTTTTTGATGTGCTTAGCATTTCCATTGTGCAGTTCATACTGAGCTTTAGCTTTTCTAACACTGTCCCTTCAAGCATTGGTTATTTATTTATATTCCTCCTTGGTTATAATTTTTTTCAAAGCATCAATCGAGCAAAAGAAAAACAAACTGGGGATAATGAACTTATCTATTTAAAAGACATTCCGATTAACGGATTTTTAGAAGAACATCGTAAAATTCTGACTCAGAGTTTTAACTCAAGAATTAAATGACGCCATTACAATGGAAAAATGGGCAAATGAGAACAAGATGCAATTTAATAAAGATAAGTGTAAAGTTCTGCATCTGGGTCAGAAAAATGAAAAGCATGCCTACTGGATGGGGGATACGCTTCTAGGTAGCACTGTGTGTGAACGAGACCTTGGGGTACTTGTGGATTGTAAACTAAACGTGAGCAGGCAGTGTGATGCAGCGGTAAAAAAGGCAAATGCCATTTTGGGCTGTAACCACATCGCATCAAAATCACAAGATGTCATAGTCCCATTGTATACGGCACTGGTCAGACCACACCTGGAGTACTGTGTGCAGTTCCGGAGGCCTCACTTCAAGAAGGACGTAGATAAAATTGAAAGGGTACAGAGGAGAGCGACGAAGATGATCTGGGGCCAAGGGACCAAGCCCCATAAAGATAGATTGAGGGACTTGGGAATGTTCAGCCTGGAGAAAAGGAGGTTTAGAGGGGACATGATAGCCCTCTTTAAGTATTTGAAAGGTTGTCACTTGGAGGAGAGCAGGATGCTGTTCCCATTGGCTGCAGAGGTAAGGACACGCAGTAATGGGTTTGAACTACAAGTACAACGATATAGGCTAGATATCAGGAAAACATTTTTCACAGTCAGAGCAGTTCAGCAGTGGAATAGGCTGCCTAAGGAGGTGGTGAGCTCCCCCTCACTGGCAGTCTTCAAGCAAAGGCTGGATACACACTTTTCTTGGATGCTTTAGGATGCTTAGGGCTGATCCTGCGTTGAGCAGGGGGTTGGACTAGATGGCCTCTGTGGTCCCTTCCAACTCTATGATTCATTGCAGCCTTGAAGTTACAAAAGGCACCAGAGGGGCTTTTGGTGGCTTATTACAAAAAAAACCTAGCATAAGTGGTCATGCCACCTTTGCTTCAGATAATTCATGATGTAATGATGCAATACAGATAAGAAATTGCCAGATTCTTGACAACAGGCATCAATAACCTTCATTCACAAGGAAGGACCTCTCTCTCTCTGCTTAACATCGATTACAAGATTTTTGCTAAGGCTAAGGTATTAGCTGAAAGATTAAAGATGTATTGGTGAGGTAGTACACCTGGACCAAACAGGTTTCATGCCAAAAACATAAGTTAAAAACAATATCTGTTTAGTTCTAAATGCTATGGATTTTGGATGTAGAAATAAACAACCTGCAGCATTTATTTTCTTGGATGCTGGAAAAGCATTTGACAATGTTTTGTGGACATTTTTGTAAGCAACTCTTCAAACATTAGAATGTGGTGAAAAGTTTTTGTGTTTGATACAGCACATTTATTCTGCTCAGGAAGCAAGAATAATGGTTAATGGAAAGCTTAACTAAGGACAATATCCAAATTAGTAAAGGTACCAGGCAAGTGCCCCGTTGTCTAACCTAGAATTAGAAATGTTAGCAGCCAGGATTCGAGAAACTGATAAGCTCTCTGAGCTAAACGTTGATGGAGAAGAATTTAAGATAAAAAGCTATGCAGATGATGTTGTATGTGTATTAACTAATCCTATGTTTTCCATTAGAATGCTGTTTGATTTATTGAAAGAATTCAGTGCACCTTCAGGTTATAAGGTAAATAGAGGTAAAACTAAAATCATTCTGCTTGGAGTATCAGATTTAGATGCAAAGCTTATTAGAGACAATTGTGGGTCTGAAGTTAACCCAGAGACGGAAAAATAATTAGGGGTTCATATTGGAAGTGATTCTAATAAATTATTTGAAAATAACTATAGTAAGCTTTGGAAAAAGTACAACAAAATCCATCAAAGTGGACACAGGTGAGGCTATCCTGGTCCACTTGCATTGCTACATTCAAAATGAACATTCTACCTAAATTCAACTTTTTATTCCAAGTGTTACTGCTGCAAATTAAGGATCTGACAATTTATAAATAGCAATCTGAAGTGAACAAATTTTCCTGGGATTACAAGAGACAAAGAATTGCCTTTAAAATCCTTCAGGATGAAAATAAAAGAGGAGGACAAGGTAGTCCTAATTTAAAACTCTATTTGCATGCTGCAACACTCACGGCTGTTGGAGAATGGGTTAGAGACCCGATGTCCAGAGACTTAATTTTGGAGAAAGCGGGCTGGGAAGCAGGATTTCATAGTATTCTTTGGCCCTCACCAAAGTTGAAAGCAAAGAAAAAAACCAAGTTTCAATTAATGGTCTGCTACTATGATGAACATATGGAATAGATATAAACAAAAACTGTCACCTTTTCCATCACTGATTAAATCTCCAACTGAGGCCTTCTTCAGCAGAGTACAACAAAAAAAATGACTGTCTAAAATATAAAGACTTGACAAATTCAGGAGAATTAAAGAGTCTACAAATATTTTAAAAAGAGGGAGTGGAATTTCAATGGTTAGAATACAATCAAGTCTCCTTCGGATTTAAATCTGAATTTTCGAAATGGGCTGATGTGAAAACTCCGCTTTCAGAATTTGAGAATATCTTATTTCAAGGAAAACCACATTTACAAAGTCAAATTTATAAATTGTTGTTGAAATATGAAACTGAAACCGAACATGTATGATTAAATGGATACAGAACATAGAGATTAACATTACAATAGGGGACTGGGAATGTATATGAACTAAAATTCCTAACTGCCAAATCTTAAAAGAAAATTGGTATAAGAAGTTTTATAGATGCTATATTACACCCAAAGCAATTAGCAGAATAGCCAAGGGGTATAATGATGCTTGTTGGAAATGTAATTAAAAAGTGGGTTCCTTCCTTCATATGTGGTGGAGATGTGGAAGTTTTGGATAAAAACGCATGATATATTAGAAGGGATGTTTAATGCTAATTTTTCTTTAAGACCAGAATACATGCTGTTAAGCTTGTGTCCAGAAAATCTACCACTGCAAACAATATACTTTCTAAATGTAATGTTGGTAGCGAGATTGGTGTTAGCCCAAAACTGGAAACTACCAGAAATACCACCTTTATCGCTTTGGTTTGATAAAATGGTTGAACTTTCAAAAATGGCCAAACTTACCAGCATAGTTAATAGAAAACTACCAGAAGAATATCAAGAACAATGGCATTTTTAAACAGATTATCTTGCTAAATAGAAACTAGATTTTGGGTGGAGCTGGATCTCAGGGGGGGAGGGGATTGGGGTACAGGGGAAAACATGTACCATATATACTTGCATATAAGCTGACTCGCATATAATTCGAGGTACCTAATTTTACCACAAAATCTGGGCAAACTTACTGACTTGCATATAACCTGAAGGTGAGAAATGCAGGAGCTACTGGTAAACTTACAGGGTGGCCTAAGTGCTTAATCCATGCTCCATCATCACAGGCTCTCCCATCCACCCCCGCCCCCAACAAATACAGAAAAGTCAAGAAGATGAATAGCTGCTGGTTTTTGTACCCCACTTGCAAACCACCCCGTATTGAGTCTGCCATGAAAACGCTAGAGGGCGTCACCCCAAGGGTCAGACATGACTCGGTGCTTGCACAGGGGATACCTTTCCCTTTCCCTTTCCACTAACCAAAGGAGTCTCAAAGCGGCTTTCCTTCCTCTCTTGATGCCAGACACCCTGAGAGAGCACTGACAGAACTGCTCTGTGAGAACAGCTCTGCCAGGAGAACCAAACAGTGCCCGCCAGGACAGCAAACCAGAGCAGAACAACAACCCAAAGTTGGCAACCTACTACAACAAGTGCAACAGCTACAAAACTGGGAGAATGGACAACTCTTAACTACAGCTTCAGTGCCCCCCAGAACAAAACACTGAAAGAAAGAACTATAAAACTGAACACTGAAAGAAAGAACTGTAAAAATCAACTTTTAAAAGAAACACAACCCCAAGAAGAAAAGGCAAACAATGTTGCCCCTCAGATGAAAGAAGAAACGCTAGAAGAAAGAAGCAATAAATCCCAAAGCACCCCCAAAACCCACTCCACCCCACCCACAGAAACCAAAAAGTAGTTTGGAAGAAGTGATTAAGAAGAGGAAGAAGTGAAATCAAAAGGGAAAAAAAGACCAGAGTCCCTCAGTCAAACCGTTGATGTCCTACAAGCTGCCAGAGCAAGCTCAGCTTACAGTACACATTTGCAAAAGGCCATGCAATGTATGGCTGGCTGGAGCAGGCTTTTATTTAAGTTACCATATATACCTGCGTATAAGCCGAGGAAGGCTTTTTCAGTGTGAAAAAAGGTGCTGAAAAACTAGGCTTATGTGTGAGTATGGAGGGTATTCAACCATGCAGGTATGCTTATTTTTTCTATTCTGTTCTTTTATGAAAATAAAAACATATAAAAAGAAGAAGAAGAAGAAAAAGAAGAGAACTTTATAATCTGGTCTAGAAGGAGCTCATCCAAGTCCTCTGTCTATGAGTATAGGTTCCTGAAGCTAGGATCCCATGATTGTAATTCTGCTTCATTTGATTTGTCATGCTAACAGTTTTGCTTTGCTTCAATTGTTCCTATATTGCTGGTTGGTTCTACAACCCACATCCTGTATCATTGTTTACCGACTGTCCCATCTTTTCGATTGTATTGACTCACTCTGTGTAACCTGCATTGAATCCCAGTGAGAAAAGCGGCCTCTATATAATGCAAATAAATATGGGTGGGAAGAGTCTGCCCAAATACTGGTGTGTCCCCAGTAGTTAAGGGAAAAACAAAGTTTGCACCATCATCGACTCTGGAAGAGACCACCAACATCCAGAGAAAACTGCCTGTTATTTTATTGCGTCTGAGAATTCTGCTTTATTGCAAAAATTAGCATCTAGTGAGGGAAACAGAATTAAGAATCCTGCAAAGTGAAGTTTATTGTGATACTTTTAAAAAGGAGAAAGCTGGTACTTGGGAGCAGCCTGCAAGTTGTAGGGAAAGCATGTGGTAAGTTTTTGGTGCAAAACTATTACCTTCAGCATGTCTGGATTTGCACATTACGTTTTTTGTTGGAATCTTCAAGCTTTTGTGCTTGGCAGTTGAGGAGGGGGAAAGCCACTTCCTCCCAAAATAGGGAAAATATTCTGGAAAGCACTGAAAATCCAAAATTTACTGAACTGGAAAAAAAACCCCAAATCCATGAACATTTCCCGCATGAGCTAACCTATCTTGGTGTCGTGGTTAAGAGCAGATGTCAGGGGGCTCAGCTCCCTCTCCACATGACCGGTAGTGAAACAAAAAGGTTACACAAAGAGTTGGTTGGAAGTGTCCCAGCTTCAGGTTGAGGTGGGCAGGGTTAAAGGGAGGGAGGGGCTTCAGTAGGGTAGAATGTCATAGACTCCCTTTTTCAAAGCAGCCATTTTCTCTAGCTGAACTGATCTCTGGAGAGCCGTCGTAAGAGCAGGAGATTTCCAGCCATCTCCAGGAAGTGGGTAACCTAGTGAAAACTCGGCTACACAATACACAACGAAGAAATTACTTTGGCGGGTGGACTCTGTGGCATCAAACTCCACAGGGTTCCCTCCCATCTCCAAGCCTGACCCTCCTTGGACTCCACCCCAAAACCTCCAGGAAATCCCCAGCCTTGAGATGGCATCCTAAAACAGGCATGCACGAACAATGCCAATTAAGCAAACAAGGAGGAGAATTCCATTTAATTAAATGCCAGGTTCCAAATGTCCTTTTCCCAACACAGACTGATCCAGAACTGTCTCCAGTCAGCTCTCTCTTTCTCTCTCAAGACAACTCTCGAACCCGCACTCACCACAGCATCCACGTCTGCCCCGTGCCCCAGCAGAGTGAGAATCATGTCAGGATTAGAGGTGGCCACGGCTACATGGAGGGGAGTAAAACCTGGAGAGAGAAAAAGACCGGGACATTTTGAAGCTGGCTGGATGTAGACCTGAGGTGAGGGGAAGTCCTGGCTTCATCTCAGTCAGTCTCCCTGCTCCAACAGGAACTGTGAGCAAATGGGGTACACGAATGATTATGAAGCTGCCTTATTCTGAATCAGTAGGCAAGAAAAGGTAGTTTTCAAGCTGGCGATGACAAAAACTTTATTCCAACAATATAAACTGTTATAAGCAGAACGAGTTCTTAGGTGCAACAGCCTTGTTTTCCGTTTTACTTCATTAGTGAACAATATCAGAATATATGTCTTCATGCAGACCTTCCATGTAAACCACCCAGAGCCGTAAAGAATGGGAGGTATAAAAATCCAAATAGATAATGAAATAATGAAATGAATAAATGAATAAAACAAATAATATATATGTATATTTTTATATATAATTAAAGTTGTTTTCTACCTTATCAATATAGTATAGTATTTCTTAATTGGTTTTTTCAAGGATACTAACAAAGTTAGTCCTCAACACTCTACCTATAATGGTAAAGGTAAGGATATCCCCTGTGCAAGCACCGAGTCATGTCTGACCCTTGGGGTGATGCCCTCCAGCGTTTTCATGGCAGACTCAATACGGGGTGGTTTGCCAGTGCCTTCCCCAGTCATTACCATTTAACCCCCAGCAAGCTGGGGACTCATTTTACGGACCTCGGAAGGATGGAAGGCTGAGTCAACCTTGAGCCGGCTGCTGGGACTGAACTCCCAGCCTCATGGGCAAAGCTTTCAGACGGCTGCCTTACCACTCTGCGCCACAAGAGGCTCTTAACTCTACCTATATATGGAAACAAACATATACATTTTATATTTATATTTTAAAATACTGGCTATTTCTTTGCTTGCAGGGAAATTGGTCTGAAGTGGTTCGGAGGTATGTATGGGGCTGGACCCCTACCAAGGCCTTAGCGTTGGCTGGACCTATACGGGCATAAGAATGAAAGGGTGGAGTCCTGGGGAGGCCGGGGTCATCCGGTTGCCATAGATCGGGTGTAGCCAAATGGTGGTTCTCCAGATGTCCATGAACCCCAGGCGATCAGAGGAATTGTAGTCCATGGAGAGCCACCGTGTGGCCACCCCCGCCACAGATAGAAACAAAGTCTCTTCTTGACGCTCTTGATAGTACTTATTTAAATATTTTTATCTGTTCCAATCTAAGGTCACCCAGCAAACTCCCTCAACGGGTTTCCTGGATCCTAGTTCGACACACTAACCCACAGGCCACTCACTTCTCCTCGCCAAGAGTCTGATTGGCTGATGGAGATTTTTTAAATGCTGCTTTGGCTGCAGCTGCCACCACAGTACCAAGATCTTCACAACATGACTGCAGGTAAGCTGGGACAGCCATTTTGTAACTGGCTCCACCTCCTGCAGCAGCCATTTTATGGTTGTGCCTGTATTCTAAAGCTCTGCCTCCCAACCATTAACACTGTAAGCTCCTTGCGAGCAAAGAATGTCCCTTGCCTCTCTTGCTCATGCCCCAAAGTGCAATACATGCATTACTGGCACGGCACAGATCTCAACACTTTGGGGTCTTTTTACCCAATCACCACACATGCTCACCTTCGAAATTGCGTGCCTCCAGATCGAGTGGGGAGGGGCTTCCTTCAAGCATTTCCTGCAGGCCATGGAGGCAGCCATGCTCACAGGCCAGGTGCAGAGCCGTCTGCCCATTGCGGTCGAGGACCATCGGCGAGGCCCCATGAGAGAGCAGCAGTTTCACCAGGGTGGGCTGTCCTGTGATGACCGCCAAGTGCAAAGGAGTCTGGGAAAGCCAGAAAAAGAAAGCGTGAATACTGACCAGGCAGCGTTGAGGTCTAGCAGAAACATCGCCAGGGATCCTGGGTTTATTTTGTGATAGGCTGCAAGGCCACACACGCAGAGTGAAAGGCGGCTGGGCTGAGAAGGGCAGTTCTAGAAATCTAATTGTAAAGGAATAAAAGAACCAATTGATTGAAATTAATTCAAAAGAATTAGTTCCTGACAGAGTGGTTCCTCAGTGGAACAGGCTTCCTTGGGTGGTGGTGGGTTCTCCTTCCTTGGAAGTTTTTAAGCAGAGGCTAGAGAATCATCAGATAGAAAGGCTGATTTTTTAAAAATCAATAATTCTCCATTGAACTGTCTATGCATCTAATAGTGCTTCTTTATTGCCATCGCTTATGGAATCACAAGTCTTGCTTCTTTTAAAAATAAATCTAATTTCTGATTGGGGGGGGCAGCTTAGTTGTAGCATGCTTTGTGCTACAACTTTATTTTTGCCTTTGCCAGCACGATTGAAAGCCTATTCATTGCTCCAAGCTATTCTCCATTAAAAAAAAAAAAACTCCCATCCCCAAGGAGAAGGAAGAGAGAGGCGGGTGCGAGGGCAGGACATTGGAAACAGAGGTAGGGCTTCTTTCGCCTGAATACATTTTTTTTGCTGGTAGCCTGCTGGTTGTTCTTCATTAGCTGTCACTACATATGTTGGTGAATCCACTTTTTGGGATTCACCAACTAGTGCTATAAAATGGAGGATGTAGCCAGCTGTTTACTGCCCAGACGCTACATCAGGGGTAGTCAAACTGCGGCCCTCCAGATGTCCATGGACTACAATTCCCAGGAGCCCCCTGCCAGCATTTGCTGGCAGGGGGCTCCTGGGAATTGTAGTCCATGGACATCTGGAGGGCCGCAGTTTGACTACCCCTGTGCTACATGTTTGCGACGTCATGTGGAGGGCCCGGAATATAACGACGAAAGGTAAATATCTCACTATTTTTAAAGGGTGCGGAAATCCCTTGTATGTTCTTTTAAGCTTTAGGATGCTTAGGGCTGATCCTGCGTTGAGCAGGGGGTTGGACTAGATGGCCTATTTGGCCCCTTCCAACTCTATGATTCCAAGATGTGTTTTATGTATACACTGCTTTCTTTGAATTGCGAGCCTGTTTCTGGGAGAGGCTGTATACAAGTCAGATAGACAGGCAGACAGATAAAATTAGAATGAAAAATGAACTCTTAGGGTTAAAGAAAACCTTTTAATTCCACCCCCCTCCTCAGACAAGAATGAAACTTCAGGGCCCACAGTTTAGCCTAAAAGAGACCCAAAAAAGTCACAAAGTATTTAAAGATATATCCAAAATCATTTTTTTCATTTTTAATATTGATATTACGGCGGGAGGGCCGAAGAAGGCAAAACAGTCTACACCCCGTGGAAGTCATAATGTAGCCCAGCACAAAACTCAGTTTGCCTACAGATTAAACTTTCACCCTCCCTTTCTCATTTCATTTACAATGCGGCGTTGAGGGCCATTTTTACGGATACCCTGTGGACCGCCGAAAAGAGGAATCCGTGGGTTCTATACAGACAGTGACTCCAGGGCCAGGATAAAAACTATACAATTTTAAAATAATTCTTTTATTATTTTTATACTAAACAGTCGGTTATATTTCTCTAACACTGTAATTTAAACCCTTGATTCGTTGGATCTTATAACTTGCTGGTCTTTGACAGCATCATGAATATCTAGTCTTGTTGTGGGTTCTCGACCAAATTGAGGCTGAACTCTCCTTAGACGTTAAACTGGCTAAACTGAGGTGATGGTGCTTTGGTCATGCTCTGAGAAGACAAGGGTCCCTGGGAAAGATGATCCTGCCAGGAAAAGAGGAAGCCACAACACTCAAACTGCACGACCCCAGCAACAAGGTGGTTTGTAGGGGTGAGTGCTTTGGTGGCCACCTCAGTGATCGCCACGGCAGCCGAACCGCACCATAGCGCTCACCCCTAGTGGAGGTCAATCATCCATACGGCTGCCACAAGTCAGAAATGACAGTACTTATCGTGCATGCACATCTGACAGAGCGAACGCTGATGCTCTGTGGCAAAGCCGCTGCCTGGCATGCAGAAGGTCCCAGGTTCAATCCCCGGCAGCTCCAGTTTAAAAAAATCTAGCAGTACGTGATATATAGACCTCAGCCTGAATCCTCAGAGAGCTGCTGCCGGTCTCACCAGGCAATCCTGACTTGGATGGGCCAAGAGATAGTCAGAGGTGGTTTGCCACACCGGATTTCCTAGGACTGGTCTTGGGGTGGTCGCCTATCCAAGTTTGTGTTCCTGTTACAGTCCCATCCCCCGTTAAACGGCATTACAGCTTTCCATTCAAGGGATAAGCATCTGTTTCGTGTTTCTAGATCTCATGGCTGGCAAAAAACGGCATAAAGGCTCCTGGTGTTGGGGACATGCAGGCTGGGTTGCCAGCTTCCAGGTGGGGCCAGGAGATCTCGCAGAATTGCAGCTGCTCTCTAGACAGCGGGGATCAGTTCCACAGGGAAAAAAATGCTTTGGAGGTTAGACTCAATGCCGCTACACTCAGCAAGGATCCTCCCATACCCCCAACCCACCCTCTTGCTCCGGGGCCCAAGTTGCCAGCTCTGGGTTGGAAAATAACAGCCGATTTGGGGGGCAGAGGCTCCGGAAGGCAGGACTTGGAGATGGCAGGGACCTCAGCAGGCACCATGCCACCTTCCAAAGCAGCCATTTTCTCCAGGGGGAACTGGCTGCCTGGAGATCCATTCCAATTTTGGGAGATTTCCAGGTGCTCCCTGGAGACTGGCAACCCAAATTTCCTCCCCCTTGCTCCCCCCCCCCCTTCCTGCCATTCTTCCCACAGTGCTGCTCAGAATCTCCCGTTTCACAATCGCAGCCAGCGGACAAGTTCAGGCATCTTTGAACCCAGCATGGCGTCCAGAAGAAGCCTTCTTTCAATCACAAATCATATGTACATAGATTTAAAGCTCATCAACCCGTTTGGGAAGGTCCGGGCCTGGTATACCTTGTTCAGCAAGGCCCTCCCCACCCCCACGCCCTCCATCAACCAAGAGAAAAAATACACAATAGAAATAAAGACGAGTTCGGCTTTCTTGTCAGAGGCTCGGGCCTTCCCTCGGCAAACAAAAACTGATTTATGTTCCCTTAAAAAAAAAAACATAAAAAGATGCCGCCCAGTTCATGTCACAATCATGTCACAGCAGCCAAGGATCTATGCCAGGGGGGATAGAAAGAACCACAATGCTGGATGTGTCTTTCTCCTTGTTCTGTCTTCACAATTCTACAAGGAAAGGGAGGGCGAGGCTGTGCCAAAGGCCCAAGATCATTCTGCAACCTTTGCTGGCAGAAGCCGGGCATTACAGATTCTAGGCCCAAATGCAGGGGAAATGCAGGGGAAACATGCTTTGTTAACGCTGAACATTTATTGAAATAAGCAGTGCCCAAGTTTACTCTGTCTTAAAAACAGGAGATTTCCGTATGGAGGATTTTTGGACGGGTTGTTTTCTCTCACAAGCTTCCGTTTGGCTCTCGTCCAGGGAACTAATTCCAAGGGCTGTCATTCGGGACAACTGAGAAGGGAAGGAAGAAAATTTGTCCCACTAACCACTGGGTGGTCAGAAAGAGATTAGGTCTACCAGCCACAAGTTGGGAAATTCCACAAGATTTGGGGTTGGATCCTGGGGAAGGCAGGACTCATGGAGGAGAAATCTCAGCGAAATAGAAGGCCATCGGATATTCGACAATATCTCCAGGTCCAACCTGGATTTTGGCAAGCCTGAATCTGTCTCTGTTCCCAGGACACACAGCGATTTCCATCTTTCTCCCTGTTCTAACTTCACAACTCTGGGAGGGAAGGGAGGCTGAGGCTTTGCCAAGGCCAAAGGTCATCCTGACCTTCTGCCTCTCTCTGCCTAGACTACATCCTTTAATCTGGGCCTTACTGATGCTCCTTGCACACAGCAAGCTAGCTCCACAAGCAACATGCCAATTTTGCTGCTGCTCACTTTCTGCTTGTGGGGAATTCCAAAGGTGCTACCCTTGGCCTGCTGCAGGGGCTGTTAAAATCCCTCATCCACCCCTCAGGTGCTTCAGAGTCTGCTGGTGAGGGGAGGTGTGAAGGGGAGCATTGAAAAGCCTCCCCCCCCCCACACACACACACACATGCACACATCCCCTCAGGGGTTCTGCTCAGACAGAGAGTTCTCGTGCAACACCGCAGGTTCTTTCTGGACATTGGCAGCCAAAGAACTGCAGGGAAACTCCCTCCCCCTCCCCCTGCCGCAGTCCCCGCTTTGAAGGACGGCGGAGAAACTCGTGTCTTGGGGTGCCTGACGGCTCTGACGCAGCCAGCGGCCTGAAGACCAGCCATCTGGTTCCCCACATCGCTAACCGCTTCCCCTCGGCACCTGCCGGCTGTGACGCCACCCGGTGCTTCTCAGAAAGGGAGGGGCCACTGCGGGAGGCCGGTTTATGGGAAACAGGGAGGGAACCGATGCCGGGTCACAAACAGGTTGCAAACGGGCAAGGAGGAGAAAGCGGGGGGGGGGGGCGAGTCGTGTTCCTCCGCTCCTCTCCCCACTGAAATCAATGCACAAAACATTTCAGAACTGTGTAGGTCTGTCAAGACACCCCCACAAAGGAGGAGGGGGCAGGGTTGCCAGATCCAGGTTGGGAAACTCCTGGAGCTTTGGGGGTGGAGCATGGGGAGGACCTCAGTGGGGTGCAATGTCACAGAGGAGAGGAGCTGGAATTCTGGGGGACCTCCAGGCACCACCTGGGGGCTGGCATCCCTAGTGGCAATGATAGAGACTCCATCTCCAAAGCTCCCATTCTCTCCAGGAGAACTGATCTCTGTTGTCTGGAGATGAGCTGGAACTCCAGGGTTTCTCCAGGGCCCACCTGGAGGCTGGCATCCCTAGTGGCAATGCCAGAGACTCCCCCCTCCAAGGCTCCCACTTTCTCCAGGGGAACTGATCTCTCTCATCTGGAGAGGAGCTGGAACTCCAGGGTTTCTCCAGGGCCCACCTGGAGGCTGGCATCCCTGGTGGCAATGCTAGAGACTCCCCCCTCCAAGGCTCCCACTTTCTCCAGGGGAACTGATCTCTCTCATCTGGAGAGGAGCTGGAACTCCAGGGTTTCTCCAGGGCCCACCTGGAGGCTGGCATCCCTAGTGGCAATGCCAGAGACTCCCCCCTCCAAGGCTCCCACTTTCTCCAGGGGAACTGATCTCTCTCATCTGGAGAGGAGCTGGAACTCCAGGGTTTCTCCAGAGCCCACCTGGAGGCTGGCATCCCTGGTGGCAATGCTAGAGACTCCCCCCTCCATGGCTCCCGTTCTCTCCAGGGGAACTGATCTCTCTCGTCTGGAGAGGAGCCGGAATTCCGGGGGATCCCCAGGGTCCATCTGGAGGCGGCCATTGCTCTATCCTGGAGATTTGGGGATGGAGCTGGGGGGGAGGGACAGGAACCTCAGTGAGGTCCAAGGCCCTAGAGTCCACCCTCCAAAGCAGCCATTTTCTTCAGGGGAACTGAACTCCATCGTCTGGACATGAGCTGAAATTCCCAGGACCTCCCCAGTTTCCTAGAAGCATCCTATAGGCCAGCAGATTTGCCAGGAGACGAAGGTAGCTTTGTCCTCAGAAGGCTAGGACAGAGTCTGTTTGCTTCTCTTCCCTTTTGAGGTCTTCCAGAGTCAGAGCTCAAGCATCTTACGGCAACCAGTGGGGCATGAGAGTTTGAGAGGCCCAGGAGGATCTGGGAGATATTCCCCACGGGTCAAATTCCCCACTGCCACAGAACGTGCAGGGGGACCTCTGGCTGGTCACACGCTTGAAGCTTAACCAACCTCACAAGGTCGTTGTGAGGGAAAAACAGGAAGAAAGACTCTAGACTTCTTGGAGGCAGCTACGTAGGATTACAATGCACTGAGGGCGATCTCAAGGGGGTAGTGGGAGGGCCCTTGGGGGGAAGGCCAGGGCAGGTACGGAAAGATCTGATAAGCCGGCTTTGGAGAGTAGGTCCCTTAGGTCCCCTTCCCCCGTGTCAATTAGGCTAAGGCAATTAATCACTTGAATCATACAGTTGGAAGGTACCTCCAAGGTCATGTGGTCCAATCCCCTGCAGAATGTAGGACATACAAAAATTTTAAAACATTGTCAGGGTTCCTTGTTGGCCCTGGAAGGGTTTCCCGCATGGGTGGGAGTTAATTCTTTTTAATATATGTTTTAAATTTGTTAAACATTTATTGGATAATATGTGGTGATGTGACCCACCCACCCCTCCCGAAACGGCCAGCTCTGCTTCCCAACCATTTCTGCACGATTGTGCTGCTTCTGGGGTTTCTCAAAGCCTGAGGTATTTCAGGTGTTTCCTGGCTGTAAAAAAGTCAGGAAAGGCTGCATTAAGTCTTCAAGGAGATGTCATAGCCCAGGTACCCTCACACTCAGAGGGGGTCAAGATCCTAGCACTGAAGGGCTACAGTGATTACAACACCGGTCTGCAAGACCTCGGGCCTCTCCTCGTAGCCTGCCCAGCAGGGTTGTTGTAAAGATATTGGTAGATGGGTTATATTAGATTATGTCATCTGTTGTTTCTGTGATTGATAGGTTTTAAATGATTTTTTTATCAGGGGTTTTATGATGGATTGTTGTAACCCACCACGAGCTGGCTTCGGGAGTAGCGAAGAATAAATACAACAATAACAACAACAATAAAGGGAACAAACGGGGTAGCCTGTTGTGAGCTCCTCGGAGGAACCAGTGGGGGAAGAAATGCACAAGACAGATACTGTGAAAGAAGAGATGGGGGCACAGCCCAGAGTCCAGGGAGGCATCTGCCTGGATTGGTTTGTCCCAAGACTGAAGGGGCGCTACTCTCAGGACGGGGCAGGAACGCTCAGAGGGGCATGAAGCCATTTCCTCCGCAGTGTCCACAACCCGATGCCAGCCCCCTCTCTTGTGCAACCCCCTGAATAATTCCGATGCCTCCTGCACTTCCTGCCTACAAAAGACTCAAGACTCATCCTCTCCCTCAGCCACAGTCAGAAACAACTGCAAACATGCCCCTCATGCACGGCCGGTCTCGTGCCCATCCAAGGGGTCAGCTGTTCCTCTTCTTCCCATCCTGTCCTCACAACAACCCTACAAAGCCACATCTGGCCCGAGGTCACCCAACAGAACATGCAGCCAGCTGGGGCTAGTCCCAGTTCTCTCAGAGCTCTCTCAGCCCCTCCTACCTCACAAGATGTCTCTTGAGGGAGAAGAAGGATGGGTGATTGTAAGCCCCTTTCAGACACATGAGCCCCACTGCGTGACCCTGGGCCGGTCCCAGCTCTCAGGGCTCCCTCAGCCCCACCTACTTCGCAGGTTGCCTGCTGTGGGGAGAGGAAGGGACGGTGGTTGTAAGCCCCTTTGAGACTCCTCTGGGTGCTTAAAAAGTGGGGTACGAAAGCCTCCCTCCTCTTCTTCTGTTTCCCAGCCCACAGCCAGCAGCCGGCAGCTTGGCTCTCCCTGGGCCCAGGGGCAGCTTCTTCCCTCTCCGCCCCCCTTCTCCTGTCCCTGCAGCTGTGACTCAGGCCTCGTGGGGCCTCCAGAGCAGGCTCGTTGCAGCAAGACTTTGAGGAAGTCTGGGGCCTGCAGCCAGCTGGGGACAGGGAAAGTCCCGGGCCGGGAGTGGCGAGAGTGCGGAAGGGCTGCCAGGAATCGGGCTTTGTCTGCTTGCTGCCAAGGGCTGCGGGAGCTTCCCCTGGGAGGCTACGTGGCTGCTGCTCGCTGGGCACAGGGCCTGCCTTTCCTCTGCAGCCGGGCCGCTCTCTGCCCGCCGGTCCCCATCCCCTCCCCGGGCCGTGCCAGGAGGCCTCCCTGCCAGTGCGGTTGGTCACCAGGAACTGGTCTTCTCCCCAAGAGGAGGAAGGAAGTCCTCTCGAAGTCGCCACCCTTCCCGAGTCCCACAGCATTAAAATTCTGCATTAAATTACGCAGCAAGGGGAGCTGAATTCTGCAAGCTGCAGCAGATAGAAATGAAGAAGCAGAGCTGTTGTTTTTGTATCCGGCTTTTTATTACCTGAAGGAGTCTCAAAGTGGCTTACAAATACCATTCCCTTTCTGTCCCCACAACAGACACCCTATGAGGTAGTTGGGACTGAGGGAGCCCTAATAGAACGACTCTGCAAGACCAGCTCTAAGAGAACTGGGACTGGTCTGAGGACACCCAGCTAGCTTCACATTGGGGAGGAAGAAGGATTCATACTCAGTTCTCCAGATTAGAGTCCGCCGTTCTTTTAACCACTACACCAAGTGCAACGATTTGTGCTGCTTCAACAGCAAGCGGAGAAATCCTCCTCAGATACCCTGTCCCTCGGCTTGATGAAGGGAGTTTTGGCTCTCAAAAAGCAAATGCTGCCAAAAATTATGCCGGTCTACACCACTGCTGGACTTGAATCCAGCTCTTCTACTGCCGATGAACACGGCTACCCTCTTGAAACCGTCTTCCCCTCAGCGTGACTCCCAGGATTTTATTTTGCCATCTCATTGGGGCTGCGTGTTCTGGCGCACTCCAGATGCTTCGGCAAGCACTGAAGCCCAAGGCAGCTGCCTCAGGTTTCAGTGCTTGCCAAAGCGTCCGGAGTGCGCCCGAGTGCGCAACCCTACTTGACAACCCTCCTTGTGACTGCGGGTCACGGGGAGGGGAATTCACAGGATCCCCTTCTAGATCATCATAGCTGGGGATCCCTGGTCAGCTTCCCAGAACCTCAAAGGTCCCCCCAAACAGGGCTTAAGAACAGAAGAGAAGCCATGTTGGATCAGGCCGATGGCCTCTCTAGGCCACAGCGACCCCAAACGGCTCACTTCTTCAAAACGGGTCGCTATGTCTGTTTGTCTACAGCAGCAAAAAAAGAGAAAAAGTGTCCAGGAACACCTTAAAGACCCACAAAACTGGTGGCAGGGGAGGAGGTCTCAGGTGTCCCTGCTCACTTCTTGAAGGAGGGCAGCCGTGTCAGTCGGTCTGTAGCAGGAGAAAAGAGCCAGAGTCCAGGAGCACCTTCGAGACTGTCCAAATTGGTGGCAGGAAAGGAGTTGTTTGAAGTCGCTATTTACTCCTTCAGAAGCATCTGCCACAAATTTTGTTAATCTTTTAAGTGTTCCTGGACTCTTGCTCTTTCCACAGCAGGACTATGACACCTTGCCGATCAAATGTTCCGTCTTCGTTTTAACTGGACTGTTTTAACTGGAGGTGCCAGGATTTGAACCTGGGCCCTCCTGCCGACCCACCAGATGATCTCCCCACCAAGCCGCTTCCACATTGCTAAACCCAAGATGGGGAAATACCTGCTCCTCCGGACAAGCCCGGCAAAGGGCTGTTAGTCATGATCACTAAATGGAACTTCCATGTCCAGAGAAAGTGTACCTCTGTTGGGGACAAGAGTTTTTGCTTGTTCTGCCCCAAGGCTGGCTTTCCTTGAAAACAGGGCACTGGGTTAGAGGACCCCTCTTTCTAAGAGCCCAGCTCCCACCCAAATGGGGAAGTCCAGCAACAGCGCCCCGAGAGCCGCCCCGGCTGACCTGCCGCAGGTTATTGAAGGTATCCAAGTCCCGTTGTCCCTGGTGGAAAAGGGCCATCAACCACCGGGCCATTGGCAAGTTCTCCTGCACCACCGCAATATGGAGGGGCCTGGAAGGGGGCGGGGAGAGAGAAAGGGACCATCAGAAAAAAGTAAATCCTTATGCCCATCTCAGGGGCTTCCTCTCCAATCCTGACTTTGTTATTTAATTCGTTTCTACCCTGGCTTCCTCCCCACCAGGACGCAAAGGCAGTTGAATGCCATTCCCCTCTCTTTCAATTTATCCTCACAACACCCCTTCGAAGTGGGTCAGCCCGAGAGCAGAGGTCTTTCCTGTCACCTACTAGAGCAGCATTTTTCAACTCTCTTACTACTGAGAACCCCCAGAAACATTCTTCAGGCTTCAAGAAACCCCATAAGTGGCTCGATCACGCAGAACAGGGTTGGGAAGCAGAGCCCCTCCCCTTCCCATCCCCTCCAGGCCCATCATTGGTCATCTTGGGAGGGGTGGGTGGGTCGACATTGCTACATGTGGTCTTATAACCCAATAAATGTTTAACACATTTTGAAAATAGATTAAAAATTAATGAAATCCTACCCATTTGAGAAGCCCTTCCAGGGCCATCAAGAAATCACAGGGTTTCACAAAACCCTGAGCTAGATGAACCTTTTAACTGGAGATGCCAGGGATTGAACTGGGGACCTTCTGCATGCCAAGCAGAAGTTCTGCCAGTGAGCCACAGCCTGTCCCCTGGGCATCTGAGGACAAAGCTGGTCCCTAGAATGAGGATTGCTAACCAGAATGGATACTGGCTTCTCTGGTCCCCTCTTATCCCGAGAGGGCTCTTGCTACTTTCCCCGTCTTTTCCTTCCCTTCCCAAAATTTAGATTCAGGGTGTGGATTTCAGGGCCCTGAAAAGCCATCACTGACCATACTGCAGAAACAATCAAAATTAGGAGACGGATGGTAGCTCAGAGGCAGAGACTGCTGGGCAGGTGGAAAGTCCCAGGTTCAATTCCTGGCATCTGCAGTTAAAAGGACCAGGCAGGAGGGGCTGGGAAAGACCTCCGCCTGAGACCCTGGAGAGCCACAGGCAGTCCTTTGATGGACCAGAGCTCCAATTCAGCACAAAGCAGCTCTCTAAGTGATCCTTACAACAGTCTTGCAAGGTAGACCTGAACAACTATTCCGCACTCTAAAGGGGTGTGGGTATACTGAGAAAGAGTGAGGAGGGTGGAAGCTGATTCAGCTGGCAGCCAAGGTGCAGTCCCGGGAGCGCCACCCTGTTCCTTTTCTAGACTCACCCTCTCTTGTCGCACACGTTGTCTTATCTCCCCCCCCCCCCCGGTTCAAAAGCCGCCATGCAGTAGTTCCCTCCCTTCCCAAGAAGCAGCCTCTTGGTTTACACTAAAACGAAACTGCCTTGCCATCGCTGGGCCAAAAGGAAGGAGTGACCCGGGGGCCAAGGCTTCCCGTAAGTAAGCACACCCACTGCTCTGCCGTGACCCTCGCTTCCTGCCTTTCTCACCAGGCCCCAAAGACACGACTCCTCAAGCTCTGCCCTTGGTGGCTGCTTTTCTTTGCAGGCCACAAGCTTCCTGAGAAGTCCCTGAATTGGGACCCCCTCCCCTGCAGGTCAGGAAGATGTGGAGGAGAATTGGGGGGGGGGCGGGAAGCCCCCCTCCCAGGAGGCCTCCAGCTCTTTGGGCTGTAGGAGAGCAATGGGGCTTCTTGGCAACTGTTTCCCTCTTCCCTGAGCCTCATTCCAGTAAAGGGGGAAGGAACGGCTACCGGTGACGTCTGGGGGAAGACGTCAGCAAGCGGGGAGGAGTGGTGAGGGGGGGAGCTGGAGGGGTGCGGCATGGAGACGGGGTGGGGTTGGGGGATTCCCCTTGTGGCTTCAATTGGCTCAGCCGAAAAAGGAGCAGGAAATGCAATGAAAACAGAGCCAGGAGGCAAGCGGGCTTTTCAGCTCCCAAGGGGGCACCGGAAAAGAAAACACATGTGATTTCGATCTGTTTCCAGGATTTAAGCAATGGATGGACAGACGGACCAAAGAGGCATCGAATTCAGGGCTCTGGACGCTCACAAGAGAGCCAGTGTGGTGTTGTGGTTAAAGAGTAGCAGACTGTAATCTGGAGAACTGGGCTGGATTCCCCACTCCTCCTCTACACAAAGCCAGCTGGGTGACCTTGGACTAGCTACAGTGATCTGCTCAAGTGAAACATTTCTCTCAGAGCTCTCTCAGGGGAGAGGAAGGACAGGTGTTTTTAAGCCACTTTGGGACTTCTTCAGGTTGAGGAAAAGTGGGGTATAAAAAGAATCCAGCTCTTCTTTTATCTCTTCATGAAATTATATATATTTGCCATCGAGTCACAGCTGATTTCTTTAGTCTTGTGGGGTTTCCATGTCAAGAGAGGTTCCAAGTGGCTTGCTATCACTGCCCTATTCCCTTCCAAACAGTGAACAAGCCGCCCCTGCTTAACTTCCGAGAGCTGATGAAACCAGGCTACCCTGGGCTACCCAGGTCAGGGCCTGGATGCTCCCAAACAGGATGGCTTTCCCTCCTCTGTGATGAGTATTTGATATCCAAAGGTAGGCTGTTTCTGCTCATGGAAGCCCCATTGATCTCCTACAGCCAGAGGAGCCGGAGGCCGTCAAGAAGGTATCTTAATTCGGTGACTATCACATTGGCAATTTCAGGTGTGTGGGATTCTTTTTTCTGACAAAGCAGTTCCTCTGGTCTGGACCCAGTGGCAAATAGTAGCCCTGGATGTTTGTAGTGCCAAATTCTCACTTCTTCACCAACCAAACCGTGCCGAAGCACACAAGCCTAGCTGAGAACTTCCCCTGAAGCTGCTTCCTGGCTCTGGGATTCAGAGGATCGGTGCCTCTGAATGTGGAGGTTCCCCACTCAGTCACCATGGCCAGTGGCCTTTGATAGACTTCTCCTCCACATAGCTCTCTAATCCCGTTTTCTAGCTGCTTGTTCCTGTGGTCCTCGTGACATCCTCTGGCAACCAATTCCACATTTTAATCCAGGCGTTATCAAACTGCGGCGCTCCAGATGTCCATGGACTACAATTCCCAAGAGCCCCTGCCAGCGAAAGCTGGCAGGGGCTCCTGGGAATTGTAGTCCATGGACATCTGGAGGGCCGCAGTTTGATTACCCCTGTTTTAATCTCTCTAAGAGTAAAGAGGTATTTCCTTTTGTCCGTCCTGAGCCTACTGCCCATGGGCTTCATTGGATGCCCTGAAGTCCTAAGCCCTTTGGGAGAACAAGGTCTCTTTGCCCCGTCTCCCCACCTCAAGCATAATGTTATAAACCTCTCATGTCCTCCCTCTTGTTTCTAAACCGAGAAGCCACGGACTCGTCAGCCTTTCCTCCAACACTTTACTCATCTTGGTTGCCCACCTCTTTACTCTGTCCAGCAAGGGGGAGTGCCTCTGAGCATGTGCAGACAGCCTTTTGCCCAGCATAGACCAATCTACTCCCCCTAGTATCTTTCCCATCCTGGACCACAGAGTTGAGCAGCTAGCCTTCCCCTCTCCCAAGGCACCCCTCCTCCGAGAAGCCCATCCTTACGTGTCTCCATCTTCGTCCGCCTTGGTCGCCATGGCAACATCCAGGTCAAGCTGCCTCTGTTGTGGGTACAGCAGGGAATAACCAGTGTGGACCCCTAACAAGTGGTGGGGGGTCATGGGGTGCAGCACAGGTGTCATCTCGGGGTTGAGGAAGGAGGCGGGCAGACCTGAGCAGGCAGGGGGGAAGAAAGAGGGTATATTAAGGCAGTGCCAAAACTCACCCTTGGCCTCCCAGCTGCAGGGGCCAGCCATAAAAGGGGCGTTTTCCCCAAGTGAGAAAGAAGACCCCTCTGTGACCCGCACTTTCCTAGAGAACAAACAGGAACCATTCCAAGAAATACAAGTTTCAAAGGTTCAAAGGCCACCTCCTCAATCCCACCAAGATGAAGCAGCCAGAAAAATAGAAGATGGAGCTTGGGGGGGGGGGAGTTATACCCCAAAGTCTCTCCCTTCCTCCCCCCACAACAGACCACCTTCGATGGAAGTGGGACTGGGGGAGCCCTGAGAGAACTGTTTCCTAAGCAGCTCAGGGAGAACTGCGACTGGCCCAAGGTGGCTGCGTGCAGAGGAGTGGGGAACTATACTCAGTTCTCCAGATCACAGGCCACTGCTCCATGCTGGCCATCCACAGCACCTTGTAGACCAGGGGTAGTCAAACTGCGGCCCTCCAGATGTCCATGGACTACAATTCCCATGAGCCCCTGACAGCATTCAATGGGAATTGTAGTCCATGGAGTTTGGCTACCCCTGTTGTAGGCAAATTGGGGGGGGGGATGTCTCCTTGTGGACTCTTAAGATACAGGTTCTCTCTGTCTCTCTCAGCATAAAAACAGAGTTTGTGGGGGGCAAATGATCTCCCCACTAGGATGGGAGATGGGTCTAATAAGCCCAGCCTGGTTAAGGCGGGTGGGATGGAGGTGCAGAAAGTGCTGGCCGAGGATTCGGAAAGAGCTGTCCTGAGATTTCAGTGAGAGTCGGACTGGTCCATGAGCAGATCAGGGTGCCTGACCTGGCTGGCTAGTTCAGAAGGAGTTTCCAGGGGCCAACCTCTCTTCTCCCAGCAGTCATGGAGAAGCAGGTCCACCCATGGTAGAAATGTCCCTTCCACTGAACCGTGGCTGCCCCAGGCGTGCCAAGCGGCATCCCTCCAGACTACATTTTGTTCTGAGCATTGAATGGGCCCTGCCTGGGTCCTAGAAAAGAACAGTTGTGGCAGTTTGTGAACTTCTCTCAGCAGTGACCCCGGAAAGCTCCTCCACCTGCCACAAATGTGGTTAGTCCTTATTATTAACCATAATTCAGTTTATATACTGCCCTTCTGGCAAAGCTGGCTCAGGACAGTATACAACATTAAGAATACGAGTTGGATTTTATACTCTGCTTTTCACTCCCTGAAGGCGGCTTATGAACGCCTTTCCCTTGCTCTTCCCACAACAGACACCCTGTGAGGTAGGTGGGGCTGAGAGAGCTCTGGGAAAACCTCTCTGCAAAAACAATTCTAAGAGGACCGTGACTGGCCCAAGGTCACTCAGCAGGCTGCCTGAATGTGGGGAATCAAACCTGGTTCTCTAGATTAAACCAGTACGAATTAAAATATTTCAAACCATTAAAACAGCTAAAAACCATATGTATAATTAAGGTGTCCCTGGATTCTTGCTCTATTCTGCTGCTACAGACGGACTAACACACATGCCCACCTTGATTTTGCCTCAGTCCAGACTACAACAGACCTGCGGGGTACGTTCTACAAGACGGCAGAAAACTATAATCAACAATCCTAGATGAGGAAAAGAGGGCTCCCTGGCTCCTGGCTTATGCTCTTAACCAGGGGTAGTCCAACTGCGGCCCTCCAGATGTCCATGGACTACAATTCCCATGAGCCGTGCTAGCATTCGCCGGGCTCAGGCCTCCAAAGGGATGTGCCAGCCTCCAGGCCCCGGGGGAGAAGGGGGTGGGCGCCACCGTCCAGGAGGCGTGGGGGAATCCCGCCCCGGCCCCGGGGCTCTTACCTGGGTAGTAGGCAGCGGCCACTCGGGAGTAGGCGACCGGCAGGTAAGAGGGGCAAAAGCCATTGCAGGGCGGCGCCCAGGTGTCGGGCTCGCCCTGCCCGTCCTCGGCCTTGGGCACCTTGCCAGCCAGCGGCCCCGGCGTCTCCCCGTCGCCCCCCTGCATGGCGTAACGGCGCTTCCTGAGGGGCAGGCAGGTCTCGGCCATCTTCTCCCCCTCCAGCCCGGCCTGGGGCGACTCCGCACCGCGCGCTCCTGACACGCCGGCGGCCGGAGCCAGCAGGTGGGCCGGGGCCGTCTGGGCTCCGCCGGGGGGCTTCCGCCCGGCTTCCTGCGCGGCCCCGCGGCCCAAGGAGACCACCCCTTCCGAGGGCTGTCTCCCGCCGCCCGCCGCAGAAGCCGCTCCCGCGACGTCCGGCGGCACCCCTCGGCCGCGGGCCTCTCCCTTGCGCCAGGTGCGCAGGTCCACCGGCAACTCCCCCGCCATGCCCCGGGAGGCGGCGAGCGCAGCGGCAGGAGGGCGGCCGACGGTCACCCGCCGCGCATCTCGGCGCCCCTTCCCGCGGGGATCGCGCCTGGCCTCTGCCTTCCCCGGGCGCGGCCGGCGGGTGGGGCGGGCAGGCGCGGCGCCCGTGCCGCAGGAAGCCCGACCGCGGGGAGCGCTGGCCAAGCCCCGGAGCCGTCGAGGCAGGCGCTGCCAGGCCCGCCGAGCCAGCGACTCCCGGGCGGCGATCGCGATCGCGCTGCCTCCCTCGCGGCCGCCTCTCTCCGCGGGAAGGAAGCCGGGACTTCCCCGGGCCTTCAGCTGAAGGCGAGGGACTTTCTCAGGCGCCGCCGACCGGCCTCCCTCCTGCGGGGGGGGGGGAGGGGGAGTGAGTTCCGCCTCCTGCTCCGCCTCCGCCCGGGGCCCAGGGCCAAGGGTGCTGCCGGGTGCGCCTCGGGCGCCTGGCCAACTTCCAGTCGCGCGCCGCCCTTGCCCCGCAGTGTGCCCCCGCCGCCCGAGGGGAAGGGCCCCGGGTGCGCGGCCGCTCCTCCCCGCGCCAGGGCCAGGGCCAGGGCGCAGTCCGGAGACAGGGAACTCTGTCCTGGCTTCCCGCTTGGCTCACGCCTCGGCCGCAGCGAGGCTCTTCCGCGCCCCCGCCCGCTCTGGGCAGCAGGGAACCGCTCCCGTTGGATGCCTGCCTGCCCACCAACTGTTCCTGTTGTACTGACGGGTCTTCACCTGTTGACCAACTGCTCCTGCCCCCGCGCGATGAAGTGAGGGCAAAGTTTGGCGGAGATTGAGCGCCGCTCTGGATACATGCCCGGATCTCAGCCTTTAATGAGGACGATCCAGCCTGGTGTAATCCAGGATCGGGCCTACTACTACTCTCGAGTAAGCCTCCCTACGATAGCAGAGTGCGTAAAGGAGCTCGGTCGTTTCCCTCTTGCTGCTGTTAGCCTAGCCAGGATCTTCGTCAAACTTCACCGGTTAGGTTTCCACCGGGTTGCGGGTGGAAGTCAGTTCAGGGAGGGGAGAAGGGCAAATTGACCCCCCCCCCCCGTCCTCCAAATCTAGATGCCGCAGAAACAAATGGAGTGGAATGGGACCCTTCGACCGGAATTGCCCTGAGAGCCGCGGAAAGAAAACCGGACTATCCGGTTCGGGGAGTGTGTGTGTGTGTGGGGGGGGGAATAGCAATGCCTCGAACGGCCGCAGGTGACGTTGGGTTTACACGAAGGGAGCACAGACCGGGATTCCCCTTAACTAGAGCAAAGAGCGGACTGGGTGCCTCCTTGGCGGCCCCTGCTGGTCAAATCAGACGTGCCGGACATTTCTGTTTGGGAAATGAAAGTTTGGGTCCAGACGCACCTGTAAAACCAACAAAGTTTAAATCAAGGAATGGGCTTTCCTGTGCACGCCCACCACCTCAGGCGATATAGCAACCCACCCTGGCAGGTTATAAATTAATAATAATGATGATGATGATGGTGGTGATGATGATGATACAGAAAAATCAGAGTCTAGTAGCACCTTTAAGACCAACAAAGATTTATTCAAGGCGTGAGCAAAAGCAAAAGCAGAAGCTCACGCCTTGAAGAAATCTTTGTTGGTCATAAAGGTGCTACGGGACTCTGATTTTATTGTGCTGCTTCAGACCAACACGGCTACTACAGAGTTTAATTCCGAGGCTAAGCTTTCCGTAGAAGTGTGCATACACCCGAAAGCTCCTCTCCAGATTTAAACCGTGTTCTGCTAGAAGCCTCCTGTAAACTGCCGGGCGTTTCCTCAGGGCCACCTCGCCTACACGACCAGCTGGTTGCTCCTAGTTTGCGATGGGTGCAGAAACCCCACCACCCTTCTCACGACAGCCCCCCCCCTCACCAAGAAAGCCGGCTCTCGCTCAGGCGTCTGCCGGGTGGGTTTGTGAGCAAAGTCCAGTTCCGTGGGGGTTTGCCCACGTTGTTCCTATGAAGATGCACAAACAGGAGTGGGGATGACTCAGGGTCTTGCCTCTTCCTCCCTTCCATCCGCTCTCTCTGGAACAGGAGCCCCAGGGGGTGAATCACTGCCGGCTCATGTGTCAGAAATTGAACTCAGGGCCCTGGGCTTTGTCCGGACTTGTAGAGCTGCTTGTGTTTTGACTGGCTCTGCTCTTCAGCCTAGGATTTGGGGCCCGGCAAGCAGAGATGGAGCCGGTTAGAAGGGGCCCAGTGTTGGGAGAGCCCCCCACCAGTCCCAACAGGTGGTCCACCTTGTGAGGAGGAGGAGGGCGAATGTGGCTGGGTCACAGATGTGGGGCAGGACAACTCTGTGGTGAGTTCCAGAGAGTCTACTGACACGCTCATGTCCTACCTGCGACTTCAACAGGGTGCCAGCGAAACTAAAGGGTGGAAGGGGAAGCCATTTTCTCCTTAACAGAAGGGCAGGATGGGGTATCTTGGGGAGGGGGGCGGCAGCTTTGGTGGGTGGTATTGTATCCCTCCCCTTGCCAAATTCCACCCTCCCCAGGCTTCCACCCACAAACCTCCAGGCAGGGGTGTAGACCAGGGGTAGTCAAACTGCGGCCCTCCAGATGTCCGTAGACTACAATTCCCAGGAGCCCCTGCCACGGACATCTGGAGGGCTGCAGTTTGACTACCCCTGGTGTAGACTTTTCAGTTCCCCCCGGGGGGGGGGGGGGCAGAAGCACAATGGCATCATAGGGAGGAGGAGCCAGTGACATCACAGGGAGGGGCCTATGGAGGTGGGGCCAGGGGGAATTTAGGGCAAGGAAATGTACAGGGTTCAGACTAGGGTTGTGTGCCTCGGCTGCTGCGGCGTTGGCTGCTTCAGGCCGCTTTGGTGGCTGAAGCAAACAACCCTAGTTCAGACAGAGTGCCAGCCGCTCTCGTCTCCCTTGAAAGTCATGCCCTGTAAGTGAGAGCCAGCATAGTTTGAAGCCCTCCCTACCAGCGCCCATAGCCATGGTGCCAGAGAAGACCCAGGATCAGATCCCTCTTGCCTTCTGAGCACACCGACTCCAAAGCCCACCTTACAAACAGAGACATGCAGAACAAATGATTACTTTCCGCCTTTTACTAAAGAACAAATTATTACTAAAATCACATAAATCAGTTGGTGGGAAATGACTGCAGTTAATTTCTGGGTTCAGCTTATAAAACACATTTGGCTTCATCAAATTATCTTCAGGTAGCTGAAATGCGACTTTAACTTTTAATGAACAATGCAAATTATTGATTGACATTTTAAAAAGTACAAGACAATCAAATATTCTCCTCATCCCCTATTAGCCCTTCTCCTGCTCCCAAGGAATCCTCTCCTGCCATATCCCACCAATCCGTCCCAGTTCCCCCGTACAGATTGCCCTAAATTCAACCCACTTGTCAAGGTTACAATTCTGCGCCCTTTGACACTGAATGTGTTGGATATAATTGATGTTCCTTGAATGAACTCATTAGCTATAACATGGAGATCCATTTCCTGAGAGATTTGTTCGTGCCCATGAAGAAGAGCCGTGTGATTGAGCCTGGCCTGTGTTGTGCTTGACCTTAGAAAGGCCTTTATTCTGCGGAGGAATAAGAATGATCCTTCTGAGGTGCAGGAAGAAACAGGGATGGTAAGGCCTATTCTGATAGGTTTAGCTAATTCTGGTAGCAGACATTTTCCTTGTTCTCCACTGAACAGGTCAATCATGTTACAAAGAGCCAAAAGTTTAACTTTCTGCTCCCTTGCAATATCCAGAAACGTGTCCCAATGATGAAGAAGAAGAAGAAGAGTTGGTTCTTATATGCCGCTTTTCCCTACCGAAGGAGGCTCAAAGCGGCTTACAGTCGCCTTCCCATTCCTCTCCCCACAACAGACACCCTGTGGGGTGGGTGAGGCTGAGAGAGCCCTGATATCACTGCTCGGTCAGAACAGTTTTCTCAGTGCCGTGGTGAACCCAAGGTCACCCAGCTGGCTGCATGTGGAGGAGCATGGAATCAAACCCGGCTCGCCAGATTAGAGGTCCGCACTCCTAACCACTACACCAAACTGGCTCTCTGGAAGTTGTAGCCGGGCAGCATCCAAGTCTGCTTTGTACATTTTAGAATCCTCTTCTCCTATAGCAAACTTTTTGGTTTTGTACGTGTGTTGGGACACATCTGAGGAGAAGCGATTGTGTAAACTGCTGTAGGCATTATCAGTGATTTCATGAAGGATTTTCCTCTAGAAATCCTTAGGAGACGGAAACTGGTGAGGATCCCGCCCAGCACCAATATGACCTGCAGGTTTTCTGCACCCAGGAACAGGAGGAGTCTCTAAATCTAATTTTCTTGATGCCGTGCCTGTCTGGGACCAGAACTGTTCAAGGTCGTTCCGCAGTTGCTTTGCACTTTCCTTTGCAGAAGCAAGGAGTTGTTCTGCTTGATGGAAGATTTCTTTTTTGAAGAGCTGTGTCCAAAGGACCAAACAAGCATCAGTAACTGCAGCATGAAGTGAGAAGCAAATCTCAACAAGCTTCCTGCATACCCATCTGCTTTCTCCCAGGATCCCCTCTCTCCTCGGAAGACGCATTCTCAAGGAAATGGCCCAACTCCCTATAATGTGAAGCCACCAACTGTAAGGAAGCTGTGTCAACATTTCAGCTAATGGGCAACAGCAACATAACTTAGAAGCACGAGCAACTGCAGCGATTGGGGAGCAGGAGACCTTGGGGCGGTGGGGCTGCCTGACAGGGAGGGATCCGGGCTGCAGAAGGCCTTCCATCCTTGGTCTTGCAGCTGAAGCCTGGCGGAAGAGCTCCGTTTTGCAGGCCCTGATCTCATTGGGGAGCTTGTGCCACCAGGTTGGGGCCATGGTTGAAAAGGCCCTGGCTCTTGTCGAGGCCAGGCGGGCTTCTCTGGGGTCAAGGATCACCAGTCTGTTAGAGTGGATGGAGAATACCACTCTTTGGGGGATGTTGACAAGCAGACGGTGCTGGAGGCATGCAGGATGGCCTCGAGGGTGAGTACCAGTGCCTTAACTCTGATCTGGTACTCAACTGGTAGCCGGGGCAGCTGCGGAAGGATTGGGGGGAATGGAGATTCTCCATGGGGTTCAGTAAATATGCGAACAGCTGCATTTTAGACCAGCTGTGATTTCCAGAGTGGGCATAAGGGAAGGCCTGCGTAGAGCAAGTTACAGTAATCCGGCCTAGAGGTGACCCTTGCATAGGTCACTGTGGGATAGAACAATGCCAGTGGAGCTGCTTTAGAGACTTGAGCTTCGATGGTCAAGGAAGCATCACCATGCCTAAGTTCCTGGCCAACTGTGTGGTTTTAAGTTGCACACTGTTCAGGTTTGGGAGGTGCTCTTCCCGGCCTGACCCTTTCCCGCCTATCCCAAGGACCTCTGTCTTTGAGGAGCGGAGTTCATGTGACAGCGCGGAGACCATTCCGCTGCAGAGAGCCAGCCACAAAGACTGAACGGCAGAGGTCTGAGATCCACGAGACTTGAACAAGGACACACATATTGTAAATTGCAGTATGCACATTTTGTCACAGCCACTGCTGATGTGCTCCTTCTAGATGGGGGGAAGTTTCTTCTCTCTCCACAGTCAAACCAACCATCTTGATTGATGTAACTGTTTGTAATTATATGCAACACCGTCTGTAGTTTGTAGTAAATTCAAATGAGTAGCCGTGTTGTTCTGAAGTTGCACAATAAAATCAGAGTCCAGTAGCACCTTTAAGAACAACAAAGATTTATTCAAGGCATGAGCTTTCAAGTGCAGACTTGCACTCGAAAGCTCACGCCTTGAATAAATCTTTGTTGGTCTTAAAGGTGCTACTGGACTCTGATTTTATTGTAGTTTGTAGTGGGAGCCTTTGTAGTCTTTTTTATTGCAGTATTCTATTCCTCCACTTTCCAGCCCTTTCCACCCTTCCTCTCCCTTTGTTATTCCTCTAGGTCTCCCTGGTGCTCACCCTGAGTTCTTATCAGATGTTATGGTTGTAAAGGCCCACCATTTGGTGAGGGTTCCCACAGGGAGGGCACGCTTGAGGGGTTATATGCCTTGCTCTGCAAATTGCATGTTAGTTCTATCAGTGCCTGCAATGAATGTATTTGCATAGCTGAAATAAATGAAACTTTTCTAAAAGAAAGCTTGCTTTCTTAGGCTAATGAAGAAGCTCACATTTTGATAGAACTCGCTTTTGCTGAGTAGCCCTTCCTGTTCTACAAACATGAAGACGGCCGGAGGAGATTCATATACGTCAATTGATAAAGCTGTGGAGCCCGATCTGCCCTGGTTTACTGCGTCCTCGGTGGTCACCACGCTGACTTGGAAGAAGGGGAATTCTGACAAGTTCGTTATGGAGTGCCAGATGGCCCATAAGTTTATGGTCTATGACCTGGAGCCGGCCGCATGGACGGGAGTGGGTGCCCAAAGCTGCTTCGATGTGGAAACCACATTTGGACAGGAGATGATGGAATTCCGGCAAGAGGTCAAGGCACAATTTGCCAAGGTGTCAGAGATACTGGCTATGCTTCTCCCGGGGGAGAAAAGGCAAGGGGGGCCCCGAGGGAACCATGTTTTCACGAGGCACAGGACCAAAGAGGATCCGGACCCCTTGACCGCAGGGCGGTGGCAGCCAGGATGGGGTCCAGGCATGGGAGCGTGCCATGGCCGCAGCCCCCCAGAACCTCCCGGCACCAAAGCAGGAGGGCTCCCATGGGCTGCGGAGGCTCCACACCCTCTGACAGCTCTGCCAAGAAGCTTTTATTTTTTCTGGTCCTGGTCAAAGCCTCCGTGGAGGATTGTAGCCACTTGCTCCTGGACAGGAGGTCGAAGGTGCATCATGTGGTCACCTTCCTCGACAAGAAAGCAGCCGACTGGTACATGGGTCTGCATGGTATGGAGGCTCTGGGACTATAATTGTTTATGAAAGACCTATGAGCGCATTTTAAAGACCCACTCCAGGTGGACACCTCTTGCAAATAGCTAAGGAACCTGCGGAAAAGTACAAAGTCCGTCTCCCAAGACTAATGGATTTTGCCGCATTGCTGCCAACGTTCAGGAAAGGAATGAGGCCACCAAGGCCCGGTTCTCCCGAGAAGGGTTGCAGGCTGGCCTGCTGAGGCAGTGCAGGGTGCAGGTAAACCCCACTACCTTTGCTGGGGAAATCGTATCTCGCTTCCAAATAGTGGAGATGGTGGAAGCCAGGCAAGCCAGGGAGAAGACGAGTGAGTGCACCGGTGTCCTGCAAGCCGGTGGGAAATGGGGCCGAAGAGCAGGTCCCCTCCAGGGGAGCAGGATCAGTAAGTCCCATCCCCCTCCTGCTAATTCCAGTGACTATCTCAGACTTGAGCACAGGAGTGGGGGTAAGGGTGCCGGGAGCATTGGACTGTGGGTGCATATGGGTGCTCCTTAACCTTGAGATGGTCCGAGCACCCACGGCTCAGAAGCTAGCGTCACTATTCGTGCAACACGTGTACATATTACACGGGATTCCTAAGAGATGTCTGAGTGACTGCAGGCCTCAGTTCGTTGCCAAATCCTGGAAGGAGCTATTGAAATTAGGGTGGTGCGCGGCGGTGTCTGACTGGGTGAACTTGGACCAGTTGCAGTTCACTTACAGCTCTCTGAGCCCCACCTGCCTCGCAGGGTGTCCGTGATGGGAAGAGAAAGGTGCTTGTAAGCCTCTTTGGGACTCCTTCATGTCGTGGAAAGTGGGATATAAGATACCAGCTGTTCTTCTTTGTCTTCATCCCTATCGCAAAGGTCAGCTTGTCCGGTATCCTGTGTGAGGGGCTACGAGCGTACTGTCTCTGTAGGAGAGGCCTGTGGAGATGTGTGTCTCCATGGAAGAGAGAAGGAGAGGACAAAAAGAGAGAGAAGGGGCCAGAGGGCAGCTCTCAGGTAGAGCCAAAGGGAGGCATTCCATTCAAGGAGATAATAACTCGGTACCCTTAGGGTGGTTAAATGTGGCTCTCCAGATGTCCATGGACTACGATTTTCATGAGTGCCTGCTAGAATGTTATGGCAGGGGCTCATGGGCATTGTAGTCCATTTGCTGGCAGGGGATCATGGGCATTGTAGTCCATGGATATCTGGAGAGCCACATTTGTCCACCCTGCCTTAGAGTCACGTAGGACTTCCCCATGTCCAGGCATGTTGAGTTGCTCGCTTCAGCATTTTGAAGGAGGGCTCTCTGGCCGTATGCCCTGCCTTGGTCCCGCCCCTCCTCCAGTTATGCCACCCAGCTCTCCAGGTCTTTCCTCACCTGATGCTGGGCGTCCCCACTCGGGCTAAGAGGAAGTTCAGCCCCTGTCGACTCCCCCGCCCCCTTTTCCGGGCCTCCTGCAAGCCCTGCCTTGTTCCCTGCAGCCACTCCAGGGTTAAGCCACCTTGGAGCCCTCAAACAACTGGAAATCCCAAAAGCGCTTCCATGAGGTGGCAGAGGGGGAAGTCGCAGGGCTGGGGAGGAGCCAGACGGGAAAACCAGAAGTTCTCTTTTGCATTTACTGAAGCAGGCAGGCACGGATCCCGGCATCCACCCAACGTTTCCCAAGGGTCTCCCGGATCGGGCGAATGGAAGTGGCGGCCTAGCCTGGATCTGCACTGCAGGTGGATTTGGTGCATTGTGGTCCTCTGGGCCTTCCTCGCAGGGCCCTTGGGAAGCTAGGAGGAGAAGGTTGCAAGCCATTTTGGGTGCCCTTTGGGGAGAAAGCTGGGGTAGAAACGAAGTAAGCAGCAGATAAATATAAAAGGGATGTGGACGAGCGGCAGAAGGGAAGAGTCAAGAAAAATGTCCTTGCCCTAAGGCAGGTGTGGCCAAATTGTGGCTCCCCAAGGACTACACATACCATAAGCCCCTGCCAGCTGGAGAGCCACAGTTTGGCCACCTCTGCCCTAAGATGTGATACGCCTGGGGCTTTATTTCAGAAATTAAGGCGACAGGAGAGAGGGCTCCCAAATGACATGGCAAGGCCCTTTGCTCCTTCTCCGTAATGCTTGAACGTGGGGTGCCCCTATGTAAGTGATTGGCATAGGGCTGCCAGCTACAGGTGGGGAAATACCTGGAGATTTGGGGGGGGGGGGAGCTAGGCAGGGCTGTTGGGAGGGGTGGCTCTGCAGCAGGGTACAATGACCTCACTTTCCAAAGCAGCCATTTTCTGCAGTCACCTGTGGAAGATCTCCAGGCCCTACCTGGAGGCTGGCAACCTTGTCAGTATCCCTTTGTGACTCTAGGCAGGGATGGCCCTATGCCAGGAGCCTCACAGGCTGGGGACGCGGCTTAGTCCAAGACAGGCAAAAAGAAGAGTGATTCAAGAACTCTCCTGTTGCATCAGGCCCATGGTCCATCCAGTCCAACATTCCGTGCCATACAGGGGCCAAAACCCAAGGGCCGTGTTGTTATTGGTGGCGGCGATGGGCTTATGGAACTCCCCACCCCAAGATGTGGATGCCCAGTGGCTCGGGTGTGTTTCAAAGGCGTTAGGACAGATTTCTGGAGGACTGACCTCTCACGGGCTATCAACCACAAACCTCCTGGGTTCAGAGATGGGGTGCCTTAGAATCAAAGAAGAATCATAGAATTGTAGAGTTGGAAGGGTCCTCCAGGGACCTCCCTGCAGAAGGCAGGGAATTCAGTGGTCAGGTGCCAGAGGCAGCCCACGGGCAAGGGCTGGTGCTGACACGCTGGGCTTCTTGGCTGGTTGCAGCTGAAGATGGATGGGCTCAGCAGGCCTCTTCTTTCTCCCCCCAGATCCCTGCTGCTCATCAAAACAGCGGCCAGAGAGGCCAGTTTAGACCAAATATCTATGTCTGTCTGTGTCTGTCTGTCTTCTTTGCAGCCAGTTCCTGCTATTGTTTTGTTCCTGGCCCTGCATCCAACCCACAGGTTTCCCAGAAACGGAAAAGTTTGGAAAGTCCCATTTCACGCTTCCACACCCCCTGCCAGGAAACCTCGGGGGGGGGGGCGGAGCGGGGGATGACACCAGGCCCTCTCAGCTTCTCCTCTCCTGTAAACATGTCCACAAGTATCTCTGTGTGTGGGGGGGGGGCAGGGGAGGGCAAGGTTGGGTTCAGACCACCTAGATCCCTGCTGCTCATCAAAGCAGAAGCCAGAGTGTCCAGCTTATGCCAAATATCTGGCTGTCTGTCTCTCTTCTTTGCCATTGTTCTTGCCATTGTTATGTTCTTGGCCCTGTGTCCAACCCACAGGTTTTCTAGAAACTGCCAACTGATCAGAAAAGGCAGCTGGAACTGCCTTTGTGCCAAAAAGAGCAGCTTTACACGCCTGAAATCAGGAGAGGAACCTTTTCAAGACAGTAATGACCTTTCCCACGGATCTCTGCATCTCTGTTCAAAGAGGCACCGGAGCAGGACCCTGCGAAGGGAGTTGGCAACCTTTCCGACCTGCGGCTTCTGGGTTTGAAAATGGCACTGGTGACATCTAGTGGTGAAATTGTGCAAGGGCAGGTTGCCATCACAGGTTGTGTGGGAGAACACCTTGAGATTGTGGGGGGTGCAGCATGGGAAGCGCGGGGACTGGGGATGGGCAGGACCTCAACAGGGTATCATGTAGAACCCACCCTCCAAAGCAGCCAGCTTCTCCAGGGCAACTGCTTTGGGTCCTCTGAAGCTGAATTGTAATGGGGACCGGCAGCCTTAACATTTCCCAAACTTCTCTCCAGCTGGCTATTCCGGCCACTTGAACCTAACAGAATCATAGAGTTGGAAGGGGCCATACAGGCCATCTAGTCCAACCCCCCGCTCAATGCAGGATCAGCCCTAAGAATCCTAAAGCATCCAAGAAAAGTGTGTATCCAACCTTTGCTTGAAGACTGCCAGTGAGGGGGAGTTCACCACCTCCTTAGGCAGCCTATTCCACTGCTGAACTACTCTGACTGTGAAAATATCTTCCTGATATCTAGCCTATATCGTTGTACTTGAAGTTTAAACCCATTACTGCGTGTCCTCTCCTCTGCAGCCAACAGAAACAGCATCCTGCCCTCCTCCAAGTGACAACCTTTCAAATACTTAAAGAGGGCTATCATGTCCCCTCTCAACCTCCTTTTCTCCAGGCTGAACATTCCCAAGTCCCTCAACCTATCTTCATAGGGCTTGGTCCCTTGGCCCCAGATCATCTTCGTCGCTCTCCTCTGTACCCTTTCAATTTTATCTACGTCCTTCTTGAAGTGAGGCCTCCAGAACTGCACACAGTACTCCAGGTGTGGTCAGAACAGTGCCGTATACAATGGGACTATGACATCTTGTGATGTTGATGTGATGCCCCTGTTGATACAGCCCAAAATGGCATTTGCCTTTTTTACTGCTGCATCACACTGCCTGCTCATGTTAAGCTTACAATCCACAAGTACCCCCAAGGTCTCGTTCACACACAGTGTTACCTAGAAGCGTAACAGTTGAGGATGTGCGCTTCAGCTCGGCCACCTCGGGCTTCGGTGATTGCCAAGACGGCCGAGCTGAAGTGCACATCCCTAGAGCAGAGTGATCCACTAGGCTTAAATGGCTCCCAGACATTCTAAACCAGGGGTAGTCAAACTGCGGCCCTCCAGATGTCCATGGACTACAGTTCCCATGAGCCCCTGCCAGCGAATGCTGGCAGGGGCTCATGAGAATTGTAGTCCATGGACATCTGGAGGGCTGCAGTTTGACGACCTCTGTTAAACCTATGCAAACAGAAACCATCCAGTGCAAAGGTAGCACCATATACAGCCAACTTCTCCGGCATTACGGGTGTGGGAGAATGTCACAGTGCTCAATTTCCCAATAAGCCAGATTCTGTAATCTTTAATCTTTAATCAGGAAAGAAGACATCCGTCCACATACATAGACTGAACAGAGGATTACAGGTTTGACTCAGGTATATTAAACAGGACTGCACAGTTTCCCCCTCCCCTTGGGAATGCAGGCGAAACACAGCAGCTATCTAACTACAAAGGAAAACCAAAGGCTAGATGGAGGGGGCAGGAGATAGGGGGAGGGGAAAGGGGGCAGGCAAGGAACGGTCATGGGAAACTAGTGGCCATAAACCAAACAACTAGAATAACAGCAGCAAATGGTAAAGTGAAAGCCGTTGATCACTGGCATAGATAGTTTTATTTCTCCTATGTTTTTTATGAACTACAACTGGATTCGAGGGGACTGATTGGCTGTTTTAGCAAAGAATTATCATATGGCTGCATTTGCCTGTTGTGACACAGTTTACTAATTAAACAGAATTAACTTTTGCTTAAAGAGCCTCTTGTGGCGCAGAGTGGTAAGGCAGCAGACATGCAGTCTGAAAGCTCAGCCCATGAGGCTGGGAGTTCAATCCCAGCAGCCAGCTCAAGGTTGACTCAGCCTTCCATCCTTCCGAGGTCGGTAAAATGAGTACCCAGCTGGGGGGTAAAACGGTAATGACTGGGGAAGGCACTGGCAAACCACCCCGTATTGAGTCTGCTATGAAAATGCTACAGGGCGTCACCCCAAGGGTCAGACATGACTCAGTGCTTGCACAGGGGATACCTTTACCTTTTGCTTTATATTCCCACAGTCATGATGGAAGTTCATAGAGTGCCTGCACTCAAAAGCTCACACCTTGAATAAATCTTTGTTGGTCTTAAAGGTGCTACTAGACTCTGATTTTATTGTGCTGCTTCACACCAACTACTTCATTTGAATCTATCCTCAAGGTGCCAGAAGAAGAAGAAGAAGAGTTGGTTCTTATATGCCGCTTTTCTCTACCCGAAGGAGTCTCAAAGTGACTTACAGTCACCTTCCCTTTCCTCTCCCCACCACAGACACCCTGTGAGGGAGGTGAGGCTGAGAGAGCCCTGAGATTACTGAAGAAGAAGTTGGTTCTTACATGCTGCTTTTCTCAACCCAAAGGAGTCTCAAAACGGCTTACAGGACTTTGGGTGTATGTGGGATATCCAGAGGATGCACATGCACAAAGGGGTTCTAGTGTGTGTCTATAGTCAAATTTGTATCCGGAGGCTAAGGTTGGGCACTCTGGCCCCTAAAACAATGAACCTGATGAAATTGCCTGAGTATAATAAAGGAACTTGGTATGTGGGTGATGTTCTTTTCTGAGGTGGACAAAATATGGGATAAGGGCCTGGAGGTTCCCTGGGACAGAGATAAGACTTGTGATTGCCCTCGATTGACCCTTGACAAGTTTCTGGGGGAAAGAAAGAAAAACAAGGTTATGTTGACTGAATTATGTTAAACTATATTATTTATTACATGTATATACCGCCCTCCCATAATGCAAATATCGTGTAGACAACTCTGGGATTAGAGGGTGGAAAACGGGTTTAGGTTCAGTAAGTATGCCAAAAGAGTTCCATAGGAGTGGTGGGAAGGAGAAAGGACTTAGGGGAGATAAGGAAAAGAGAGTTGGTTTTTATATCTTGCTTTTTAGTGCCTTCCCTTCCTTCCCCCACCTGTGAGGTAGGAGGGCCTGAGAGAGTTCTGACAGGACTGCTCTGTGAGAACAGCTCTAACAGGACTGTGACTAACCCAAGGTCACGCATGCTGGCTGCATGTGGAGGAGGAGCTGGGAATCAAACCTGGTTTGCCAGAATCAATTTGCAGGGAATCAAGCCCGGTTTTCAGGCTCTCAAGATGTCCCACTATTAGAACAAAGAAGACGATCCCTTCTACTATAGAGCTAGTCCAAACTTGTACTAATTATATTAACCAAGAAGCTGTTAATATTTCCTAGAGTTGCGAACCTCCAGGGGAGGTCTGGAGATTTCTGGGAATTGCACTTAATCTCCAGATGATGCTAATCATTTCCTCTGAAGAGTGGTTAAAAAAAGCTCTCAGCCCACCTGGCTCACAGGGGAGGGGAAGGTAAGGAGAGTGTAAGCTGCTCTCAGACTCCTTTGAGTAGTAAAAAGCAGGGTAGAAAAGAACAGCTCTTCCTCCTCCTCCAGTCCGACTAACTCTTGTTCTGGAGACAAGCAAGGAGGAAGAGGATCAAAGGAACAGGAAGTGAGCCAATCAGGACAGAGAAGAGATGATTTGGAAAACTTCAGGAAGTTCCTAATCAGGATATGCTAACGACACACCTCCTTCAGTGCTCCCTTGTGGAATATTCTTCATACTAGTAATCAAGCCCGCTGCAGCTAAATGCAGCGGGCGCTAGGACTCACCGGCGCCGGCGGCGGGCTGGTCGGTGGCGGCGGCGGCGGCAGCAGGCTTCATTGGGCAGCAGGCAGGCAGTCTCCGTCGGGCGGCGGGCTGACGCGGCGAGAGGCGCTTCGCCTATTTTACATCATTTTTTTCCCACAGGTCAAAGTGTTTAGGCACATCTAGAGATGGCTGTAGCCAAAGGATAGTGTCTGGGTGGCAGGTTAACATGGATAGAGAAGTTGTCGAGAGGCATTTAGCTGCACTGGATGAGTTCAAATCCCCTGGTCCAGATGAAATGCACCCGAGAGTACTCAAAGAACTTTCCAGAGAACTTGCACAGCCCTTGTCCATCATCTTCGGAACCTCTTTAAGGACTGGAGATGTCCCAGAGGACTGGAAAAGAGCAAACGTTATTCCGATCTTCAAAAAAGGGAGGAAGGATGACCCAGGAAACTACAGACCAGTGAGTCTGACCTCTGTTGTGGGGAAGATAATGGAGCAGATATTAAAGGGAGCGATCTGCAAACATCTGGAGGACAATTTGGTGATCCAAGGAAGTCAGCATGGATTTGTCTCCAAAAAAGGTGCATTTCATCCAGCCCAGATTAGGTGGATAGAGAATTGGTTAGAGAACCACAAAGAGTTGTTGTCAATGGTGTTTCATCAGACTGGAGAAAGGTGAGTAGCGGGGTACCTCAGGGCTCGGTCCGGTACATTTTAACATATTTATTAATGATCTAGATGAAGGGGTGGAGGGACTACTCATCAAGTTTACAGATGACACCGAATTGGGAGGACTGGCAAATACTCCGGAAGATACAGATAGAGTTCAACGAGATCTGAACAGAATGGAAAAATGGGCAAATGAGAACAAGATGCAATTTAATAAAGATAAGTGTAAAGTTCTGCATCTGGGTCAGAAAAATGAAAAGCATGCCTACTGGATGAGGGATACGCTTCTAGGTAACACTGTGTGTAAACGAGACCTTGGGGTACTTGTGGATTGTAAACTAAACATGAGCAGGCAGTATGATGCAGCGGTAAAAAAGGCGAATGCCATTTTGGGCTGTATCAACAGGGGCATCGCATCAAAATCACAAGATATCATAGTCCCATTGTATACGGCACTAGTCAAATCACACCTGGAGTACTGTGTGCAGTTCTGGAGGCCTTACTTCAAGAAGGACGTAGATAAAATTGAAAGGGTACAGAGGAGAGCGACGAAGATGATCTGGGGCCAAGGGACCAAACCTTATGAAGATAGGTTGTGGGACTTGGGAATATTCAGCCTGGAGAAAAGGAGGTTGAGAGGGGACATGATAGCCCTCTTTAAGTATTTGAAAGGTTGTCACTTGGAGGAGGGCAGGATGCTGTTTCCTGCAGAGGAGAGGACACGCAGTAATGGGTTTAAAGTACAAGTACAACAATATAGGCTAGATATCAGGACAAAATTTTCACAGTCAGAGTAGTTCAGCAATGGAATAGGCTGCCTAAGGAGGTGGTGAGCTCCCCCACACTGGCAGTCTTCAAGCAAAGGTTGGATACACACTTTTCTTGGATGCTTTAGGATGCTTTGGGCTGATCCTGCGTTGAGCAGGGGGTTGGATTAGATGGCCTGTATGGCCCCTTCCAACTCTATGATTCTATGATTCTGGCCACTATTGCAACATCTGTGCTCAAAGCTTCCAGGTGGGTGGCTGAGATGGTCTGAAGCAGCAGAACCAAATCTGAGTCCAAGGTCCATTCCACACAACTTTAATGTAGCAGAAGGCTTGCAAATTGTAAGCACTACTAATTTGCAGTTCCGCAAGACGTTGCACACAATCTGCAACACTCCTGAAACAGTCCCGCGAAAAGTGATTCGTTGTAGTGCTTCTAGGGAAATTGGGAAAAGTGGATTCACCCTCCGAAAAGCGCTACACTCTTGCAAACAATCTGAAACACTAGCGAAAAAGACCTGTGCGTTCCCATTGTTGCGGTTCCAGCAAAGTCCCTCCCCCTGGCTTTCTTCTCTAAACGTCCGGGGAAGCGATCGCCATTTTTTTTTCTCCGAGCGAGCGGGGATAAACGCACCAGCGAGCCTCTTTCTGTTTAGAGGCTTCCCCGGCTTCAGTCCCTCCCCAGAGTCACTAAGCACAAAGAACAGAAAAGCCCGTTTGCTGATGTATTTTCCCTTTATTTTTTACACATTCATTCAGCCGAAAATCGGGCCCGTGAGAGGGGGGGGGATTTTTTTTTTCACTCGGAGGGAGTGTGGCAACGATCAAACGACAGCTCAAACACACCAGGCAGCTGATGGGTCTCTCTGTTGCAACGAATCAACACAGATTCGTTGCAATGGGTCTGTTTTTTTTTTTTTTTAAACTTTCTTAAAGGGAAAGGGGCTGTTTGGGAGCATGCTAACGGCTGCCCATTGGCTGCTTGACGGCCAGGGGCAGGACGAGCTTGGCAATAGCGCTTCCTTTCTAGCGATTTCTGCCGAGACCGGAAGCCTGTGGGAAACGCTACAAAACGCAACTGGATTCCACTACAAAGGCAGGTATGCATAACAACGAATTCCACTATTTTAAATGGCGATTTTTCATTCAGCAACCAATTTGCTACAAAGATCCCCATGCGGAAAGCCCCTCAGCCTGGAGAAAAGGAGGCTGAGAGGGGACATGATAGCCCTCTTTAAGTATTTGAAAGGTTGTCACTTGGAGGAGGGCAGGATGCTGTTTCCTGCAGAGGAGAGGACACGCAGTAATGAGTTTAAAGTACAAGTACAACGATATAGGCTAGATATCAGGACAAAAATTTTCACAGTCAGAGTAGTTCAGCAATGGAATAGGCTGCCTAAGGAGGTGGTGAGCTCCCCCTCACTGGCAGTCTTCAAGCAAAGGTTGGATACACACTTTTCTTGGATGCTTTAGGATGCTTAGGGCTAATCCTGCGTTGAGCAGGGGGTTGGATTAGATGGCCTGTATGGCCCCTTCCAACTCTATGATTCTATGATTCTGGCCACTATTGCAACATCTGTGCTCAAAGCTTCCAGGTGGGTGGCTGAGATGGTCTGAAGCAGCAGAACCAAGTCTGAGTCCAAGGTCCATTCCACATGACTTTAATGTAGCAGAAGGCTTGCAAATTGTAAGCGCTACTAATTTGCAGTTCCGCAAGACGTTGCACACAATCTGCAACAGTCCTGAAACAGTCCCGCGAAAAGTGATTCGTTGTAGTGCTTCTAGGGAAATTGGGAAAAGTGGATTCACCCTCCGAAAAGCGCTACACTCTTGCAAACAATCTGAAACACTAGCGAAAAAGACCTGTGCGTTCCCATTGTTGCGGTTCCAGCAAAGTCCCTCCCCCTGGCTTTCTTCTCTAAACGTCCGGGGAAGCGATCGCCATTTTTTTTTCTCCGAGCGAGCGGGGATAAACGCACCAGCGAGCCTCTTTCTGTTTAGAGGCTTCCCCGGCTTCAGTCCCTCCCCAGAGTCACTAAGCACAAAGAACAGAAAAGCCCGTTTGCTGATGTATTTTCCCTTTATTTTTTACACATTCATTCAGCCGAAAATCGGGCCCGTGAGAGGGGGGGGGATTTTTTTTTTCACTCGGAGGGAGTGTGGCAACGATCAAACGACAGCTCAAACACACCAGGCAGCTGATGGGTCTCTCTGTTGCAACGAATCAACACAGATTCGTTGCAATGGGTCTGTTTTTTTTTTTTTTTAAACTTTCTTAAAGGGAAAGGGGCTGTTTGGGAGCATGCTAACGGCTGCCCATTGGCTGCTTGACGGCCAGGGGCAGGACGAGCTTGGCAATAGCGCTTCCTTTCTAGCGATTTCTGCCGAGACCGGAAGCCTGTGGGAAACGCTACAAAACGCAACTGGATTCCACTACAAAGGCAGGTATGCATAACAACGAATTCCACTATTTTAAATGGCGATTTTTCATTCAGCAACCAATTTGCTACAAAGATCCCCATGCGGAAAGCCCCTCAGCCTGGAGAAAAGGAGGCTGAGAGGGGACATGATAGCCCTCTTTAAGTATTTGAAAGGTTGTCACTTGGAGGAGGGCAGGATGCTGTTTCCTGCAGAGGAGAGGACACGCAGTAATGAGTTTAAAGTACAAGTACAACGATATAGGCTAGATATCAGGACAAAAATTTTCACAGTCAGAGTAGTTCAGCAATGGAATAGGCTGCCTAAGGAGGTGGTGAGCTCCCCCTCACTGGCAGTCTTCAAGCAAAGGTTGGATACACACTTTTCTTGGATGCTTTAGGATGCTTAGGGCTAATCCTGCGTTGAGCAGGGGGTTGGATTAGATGGCCTGTATGGCCCCTTCCAACTCTATGATTCTATGATTCTGGCCACTATTGCAACATCTGTGCTCAAAGCTTCCAGGTGGGTGGCTGAGATGGTCTGAAGCAGCAGAACCAAGTCTGAGTCCAAGGTCCATTCCACATGACTTTAATGTAGCAGAAGGCTTGCAAATTGTAAGCGCTACTAATTTGCAGTTCCGCAAGACGTTGCACACAATCTGCAACAGTCCTGAAACAGTCCCGCGAAAAGTGATTCGTTGTAGTGCTTCTAGGGAAATTGGGAAAAGTGGATTCACCCTCCGAAAAGCGCTACACTCTTGCAAACAATCTGCAACACTAGCGAAAAAGACCTGTGCGTTCCCATTGTTGCGGTTCCAGCAAAGTCCCTCCCCCTGGCTTTCTTCTCTAAACGTCCGGGGAAGTGATTGCCATTTTCTTTCCCTCGGAGTGAGCAGAAAGCAACAAACCAGCGAGGCTTCATTCACCCAGCGAGGCTTCTCCGGCTTCAGTCCCTCCACAGAAGTGCTTTAAAGCTCCCCTAAGTCCCCAAGCACAACACAGGCCCGTTTGCAAGTTCCCTTTATTTTTGGCCGAAAATCGCGCCTGTGGGGGGAGGTTCACTTGGGGGAGTGTGGTAACGATGATTCGCCAGCTCACATGCCAGCTAGATGGATCTCTAGTTAGGAGGAATCAAGGCATATTTGTTGCAACGTGTGTTTTTCTTTTTTTTTTAAAACTTTGCTTAAAGGGAAAGGGGCTTTTCCGGAGCATGATAACAACCGCTCATTGGCTGTTCGTTTGATTGACAACCAGGGGCGGGACCATGCACAAAAAAAAACGCTTCCTTTCTAGCGATTTTTGCGAGACCGTAAACCTGTGGGAAACAAATGAAACGTTACTGGATTCCACTACAAAGGCAGGTATGCGTAACGCCGAGATTGCACTATTTAAAATAGCCTTTCCACTTTGTGGAACCAATTGGCAACATTGGTCCTTGTGCGGAAACAACCCAAGTTTTATTCAAGGGGAGAAGTTTTCGTCTGCATGTACCAGACAGCAGGTGGCGAGAGAGACAACAGAAATGAGCACAGAATAGAATCTCCCCCCCCCCCCCCCCCAAAAAAAAAGAATCACAGCATCTATGTGTTTAACAGCTGCCTGCCCAACATGGGACGTTCCCCCAGCATGTCTGTTGAAGGAGGGCACGCCATAAACTGGATTTCTACCTAGAAGGCAGCTATTATTGGTACAACTATTGAATGGTTGAAAGTTCCCAGAGGTTTGTTAGCCTCCAGGTGGGGAATGTTGATCTCTTAGATTTGCAAGATCGGTTCCCTTAGAGCAGTGGTTCCCAACCTTTTTGAGGCTGGGGACCGGCGGCAGCAGGGAGGGCGATTGCCCAGCCTGATCCCCCCCCCCCCCACAGTAAGAAGCTTCCCAGGCTGCTGTGGGGGTGGGGAGAGGGAGCTGTGGCCCGGTGCCAGGGCCTTTGTGGCCCGCCACCGGGCCACGGCCCTGTGGTTGGGGACCACTACCTTAGAGCAGGGGTAGTCAAACTGCGGCCCTCCGGATGCCCATGGACTACAATTCCCATGATCCCCTGCCAGCGAATTGTAGTCCATGGACATCTGGGGGGCCGCAGTTTGACTACCCCTGTTAAACCTATGCAAACAGAAACCATCCAGTACAAAGGTTTGACTACCCCTGCCTTAGAGAAAATGGCTGCTCTGGATTGGTTCCCTTAGAGGAAATGGCTGTTCTGGAGGGTGGACTCTACAGCACTAGATGCTGCTGAGGCCCTTCCCTTCCCCTCCCTTAATCCTGCCCTCCATAGGCTCCACCCCTGGAATCAGCAACTATGCCAAGAGGCTGAAAAGTCCCCCCCCCCTCCCAGGTTTCTCTGTATTGACCATCTAATGGTGTCCCCTCCTTAAGACTGACCTCCTTCGTTCTAGAACTGGCACAATCCCCCCCCCCCCGGGACACAGAAGCTTTCTATTGTGTTTCATTGCACAAATTAAATAATTCCGGCACAGAAGCAGAACAGGCCAGCAGTACCTGAAGCATCATAGCCCCTTCTCAGATACACTCTGATGCCTCCTTTTTGGCATTCCTGGTCCGTGCTGGGACCAGCCTAGACTGGTTTCCATCCCAGCCGAACTGGTTCCATTCTTCGCTGCTTGGAGGTGTGGATGTAAACACATTGCGCATTTGTGTGGTCAGAGACAAAGGCACAACTCCCCCCCCCCCCCGGCTGTTGCGCCTCTATGCCGGCCTAAACTTTACCGGTTGAATGAAACCTTGGCGTCTATTCCTTCAGGACTGTAAATAAAAATGAGCGTCTCATAAATTAAATTAACAGGGCTGGAGGGTTGTTGTGTTTGTCCGCAGTAGAAGAGCTGAGTTTGAGACCAACACGGCTTTTGGGATATGAGCTTTGGAGGGTCAAAGCTCCTTCTGCCAGCAGGTTTCACAGCAAGCCGGGAATGTCTTCCAAGTCTCATGCGCAAACCGCCGTTTTCTGCGTGAAGCTTTGCCCCCAATGGATCTATTCTGGGAGGGGTACAGTTTCTTCTTCTTCTCGTCCATGTAAGGAACAAGGACTGGGATCCTCTAAGTGTTGGGCCTGCAGGCAGCTATGGGATTCTGGCATTGCACAGTGGGCCCTGGCTGCTGGAAAATGGCTGCCACAGGAAGTGTAGCCAGCCACAAAATGGCTGCTGCAGCTTACCATCAGTGAAACAGCAAAGATCCCCCTGCTGTGGTGGCAGCTGCTGCCAAGGCAATGTTTTATAATATCTGTGCAGCCAATCAGATCTCTGGTGGCCAATTAGAAGCCCTGCTGAGCAAAAGCCCCACCTGGCCCCGCCCACTTTTGATCCAAAGTCAAATCCATGCTTTGCAATTGAAGCTCACAGACATACCCACTCAGCCTAACCTACCTCAAAGGGCTGTTGTAAAAATAAATAAAGAGACACGTTATAAACTAAAACCCCTACTGAACACACCCACCTTCTAAAAATGTGGGAGGCACTGGGGAAGCATCAGTAAGAGCCAGGTTGGTGTAGTAGTTAAGCACTGTGGCTTCTAATCTGGAGAGCTGGTTTTTATTCCTCACTCCTCCTCCACATGCACCCATCTTGGTGACCTTAGACCACTCACAGATCTCTCAGAACTCTCTCAGCCCCATCTCCCTCACAAGGGCTGAGTCTGTAATAATAATTTGCCAGGATGTTCTCACCACATCAGATTCTAAATGTAGGCTCAGAATTTGTGCATGGCATTCTGCATAATTGATCAAGACTCTAGCCACAGTGCATGTTCTGTATTCTTGTTGGGACAGTGGGAGGTCCCATCTGTCATGCCCCCCCCCCTTTGGTCTGAGCATGGGCAATAACACATTTGTACCCTAACACAGTGGTCCCCAACCTGCGGCTCCCTCTCCCCGCCCCCCCCCCCGCAGTAAAAAACTTCCCAGGCCACAAGCTTACAGCCCGGGAAGCTTCTTACTGCGGGAGGGCGGGGAGAGGGAATCAGCGCATTGCGAATGCGCGGCCCGCGGGCGTGGCCCAATGCGCGCGCGTGGCTGCGCAGGCGCGGCCCGATGCCCTGCCGGTCCCCAGCCTCAGAAAGGTTGGGGACCACTGCCCTAACACAATCTAAAATTTTAAAAAATCATGCACACCCATTCCTCATTGAATCAACCAAACAAGGGGGGGCTTTGTGTTGATGTGTGATCAACCACCATGTGTGCATGAAGACCCAGCATGTCAGCCACTGTTACACAACTGTTTATTTACACAAAAGTTACCAAGTGCCCCCTTGTACTATAAATTAGCGATCCCCAACCTGTGGGCTACGGACCACATGTGGTCCTTCAACTAATTAGAGGTGGGCCCCGAAGGACGCCTTCCCCCCCCCTGGCCCTTTACTTCATCCCCCCCCCCCGGCCCTTTACGACACACTTCATTGTTGTGGCATGTCTGTATCTTATTTTGAAGGGATGTTTAAACATTACCATAGCAATCAGAGAGCGTTAGGGCAGTGGTTGAGAGTAGGGGAGTAAACTACCCCCCCACACACACCGGGCCTCAGTAAAAGGCCTTGAGTGGTCCCCGGTGAGTGGTCCTCGGTGATAAAAAGGTTGGGGACCACTGCTATAAATCATTGTTGTAATGAGGATGTCCAACTGTTCCTGAATGTTGATCAACCTGGTGCTTGCAAAGGGCTGGAATGTTGCCTGGAGCCCCTGACAAGGCCAATAACTTTTCCCCAAATGGATGTCCCCTGCGGGGGAGTGGCCATGCAATGGACAGAGCCTTTGGGGTTGGGGTTAAGGGGGCACTGGAAAAAGAACCAGCCTGTGGTGGTCTTGGGAGTGGACTACCCCCGCATTGTTGGTTTGGACTGCTTGTGGGAACTCAACCTGATTGTGGACTGGCAGGGGTGCACCATTATGTTTCAGGGGAATTTGGTGGGTTGCATTGGCACGGCAAGTGCATTGGCTCTCTGATGACTAAGTGCCACTGCTCCTTCTCCTCCAATATCCACAGGTGGGGTTTGGAAAGGAAGAGTTAGTTGTCCTACCCTGAGAGTATTTGAATTTACAAGAAGTGTTTGAGGATTGGGACTTGGACCAGCTGCCTGAGCACCAGCAGTCGGACTGCACCATAGAACGGAAGGAGGGGCCCCCAGTTCCTAAGGCCAAACTGTCTGCCATGTTCCCCAGGGAGATGGAGGAGCGGAGGACGTTCCTTGATAAGAATCTGGCCCGGGGTTTCATCTGCCTGGCCACCTGCAGTATCAGTGTCCCAGTGCAAAGAAGAAGGATGGGACTCTTAGACCAGGGGTCGTCAAACTGCGGCCCTCCAGATGTCCGTGGACTACAATTCCCAGGAGCCCCTGCCAGCGAATGCTGGCAGGGGCTCCTGGGAATTGTAGTCCACGGACATCTGGAGGGCCGCAGTTTGACTACCCCTGTCTTAGACTATGCATGGACTACTGAGGGCTAAACACCACGTCCACCAGGAATTTCCCACCCCCTCCCCCACATAACAAGACTTGCTTGGGCACTTAGAGAAGGGGCACATTTTTACCAAATTAGACCTGAGGGAGGCGTATTATAGGGTGAAAATAAAATGGGGTCACGACTGGAAGGCAGCATTTAATACCCTCCTGGGACAATTTGCGTATCTCGTTATGCCATTGGGCTCAGTGGTACACTGGGGGTTTTTATGAACCTCATAAATTTGCTGTTTAAGGGGGTGCTGGTTAACTTGATGACATGTTGATGTACACCGAGACTCTTGACGGCCACATGTGCCTGGTGCAAGAGGTGCTCAAGTGGTTGGACACAAACCAACTGTATGCGAAATTGTCTAAATGTGAGTTTCACCAGGAACAGACAGACCTTCTCAGATACTGCATCTCCCCACGTGGGTTGGAGATGGACCCTCGAAAAGGCCATGATGCATTGGGATGGGCCCCTCCCAAAACGTGTCACTAGCTACAAAGCTTCTTAGGCTTTGCAAACTTCTACAGTGTCTTCATAGCAAACTTTGTCCAGATCGCCTTACCACTGACGGACTTTCTGAAAACCAGGAATGGGGGGGAGGGAATGGGCTCAAAAACCAGCAGAAAAACTGAATTGGACTGAGGAATGTTGAAGGGCTTTCGATAACCTGAAATGCCTTTTTACTTCTGAACCCCAACCCTGAGAAGCAGTTCGTGGTACAAGTAGACTCAAGCAATGTGACATGGGGGCCATGTTGTTGCAGTGGGGGGAAGATGGGAGCCTCCACCCTGCGGGGTACCTCTCCCACATGTTTAATGGTGTAGAATACAACTAGTTGTTGCCCTTGGTGTCCATGCTGTATTCCATTCCAACCTATTGAATAAAGCCCCAACTTTTGGCTGATGTCCCTGTTGATGAATGCACCAATTTTGAGATCAGGGACATCCTGGACTCCCACCACGACTGAAGGAAACTGCAGCATTTTGTTGATTGGAAGGACCTCCCTGAAGGACCTCCCTGAGGGAGTGGGGAGGGGCAGAGCATGTCTGGGCCTCCCGACTGGTTAAGGCTTCCCCCCAGTGTTACCCAGCAAAGCAAAGAGTGTATTTGTTGCTACTTCAATGCTAAGTTTAAAAAGTTTGATTTTACAATCAGGAGTCTTCTTAGTGTCTATGGGGGACAATCCTTACACTCAGGATCACTGCCTGGGAAGGATGTTGACAACTCTTCCATCTGGCCTGGAGCCCTAACTGGAGCCTTGGGTTCGAATCTCCATTAAGCTCACTTGTTGTCCTTGGGCCAGTCTCCCCTTTGGCCAGTGCCACCTCAAATGGTTCTTACGTAACCAGGGAGAACAATGTTCTAAGCTGCTTCGCTCTCCATTAGGAGGGTAAATGGGACAGAAATATGAAAATAAAATCTTTCCAATGCTGTTTCTGGTTGGCTGGCTGGCTGGTTGGCTGGCTGCACTGCCAGCCCTCAAATCTGCCACTCATTAATATGAAATTATCCTTGAAAGGATGCATCAAGAAAGGATATCCTTCTGCTGCCATCTGGAGCAGTACAGTCCGTTTGGCCTGGCTTTGCTGCCCGGCAGGCTGAATTCCAACCGGTGCTGCTTTTTTCTTACAGCAAACCAAAGCGTCAGGAAATGATCTCTGGGTGTCTCTGAGCACCCTAGCTCCCATCCTCCTGCACCTCAGCAAATGGAGCCACCCCACCTCTCTCGTCTCTCTGTCCTCCCACGGTCTGACCAGTTGAGCCAGGTTTTGGATGTGTGGGTGACACTCTAGGTTGAGGAAGACGGAAGAGACGGAGGGAGGGAAGCCAGCCGAGGGAGCCATCGCCAGGGAAGTGCTTTGGGGCTGTGTTGATCCAGGCTTCCGCAGTGCAGGTAAAAGAGAGGGAGGGAGAGGGAGCTAGGGAGGGCAAAGAGGAGTGAGCCATAGTGGGGAGAGCAGAGGGTGGAAGAGGGGCATCTGTGGCCCAATCCAATCCTCTGCTTTCTTTAGAAGTGAACCCCAGAAGCAAGAATTTCTGGGTCATGTTTCTAGTTTGGGGACAAGGAAACACAATCTTTGGAACAGGGACTTCTTAACCTGTGGCTTCCTTCAAACTTCAGCAGCCATGAGGAGCCCTTTGCCCATGTTTGTGAGCCTCCCTGTTAGCTTTCTAGCCCCCTCTTCACCTCCCACTAGCCCAGGGATCAGATCCCTGCATTTTATGGAGCAAGGAAGAAGAGCTGGGGGTCTCATGCCCCACTTTTGGTGACCTGAAGGAGTCCCCAGGTGGGACCCAACGTGTTGGGTGCAGAGATGTCAATGGGTAGGAAGATGGGGTGGTTGGAGGATGGGTTTTGGGGGCACCAGGGTTCTTTATCCTGGAAGTTCAGGCATTCCTGGTCCCTGATCTGGGAGGGATGTTGATTGGGCAGGCTGTCAAGCAGGAGCAGATCAGGAATCAGACCATGACATTTCCTGCCAACCTCTTCCTAGTGGATGGAGGTCACAGAAATGCCTGTAGTTGACCCCCCCCCCTCTTTCCTTCCTTCCTTCCTTCAGCAGCTTCTAATCAGGGAAGCTTGCACTTTCACATGCAGCCAGCTGGGGGACCTTGGGCCAGTCACAATTCTCTTAGAACTGTTCTTGCAGAGAGGTTCTCTCAAGAGCTCTCTCAGCCCCACCTACCTTATAGGGTGTCTTTTGTGGGGAAAGGAAGAGAAAGTGATTGTAAGCTTCTTTCTTTCTTTCTTTCTTTCTTTCTTTCTTTCTTTCTTTCTTTCTTTCTTTCTTTCTTTCGAGGCATAATTGTGGGCCACTGGACCTCTGCTTAGGGGGGGTGGTGGTCCCAGAGCCCATTCAGAGTGCTCCTTTTCTTTCCCCCGCCTTTTGCCATCTCCCTTCCTTGTTTTTGCAAGAGCCCTGCCAAAGAGAAGGGAGGCCCAGGCCGGGATAGGCCCCAAGGTCCTCCGGATCTAATTGCCTCCTGGTGTTTCCTGCCCTCCAACTGGGAGAGGTGAGGAGAGTCTAGTGGTTAGTCCATGGGCTGAAGATGCCCGGGCTCTTCCTGGGTTCTTGCAAAGGGGCTTTGGGTCTAGGCTCCAGGGGCCAGGAGGTATCTTGGATTCCATCTCTGCAAAAGAAACTTCCCAGTGCCTCTCCCTCCGCAGCCTGGGGCACGGAGGCTGGTACGCGGCCTCTTGGCTGGGGCAGTCAACCATTTAAATATTCCAGGATTTTCCTGGCAGCTGATGAGTCAGGCTTGAACGGGTTTGACGGCCTCCGTTGACGCTCTGGATGCTTTTCTCATGCAGCCTGGCCAAATACCCACTGCAAGACCAGCGGGGAGGAAGCAGCTCAGGGAGCCGAGATAGCACCTCCGCCCAGGACTGGGACGCATCTTGTGAGAAGAGTGGAGTACTGGATTTCCTGGGAGGATGGGAGCAAGAAGGGACCCGGGCATCTTTTCTCCTTAGGACCCCGTTTCTCCCTCGCTTTGCACCAAAGGTGTGCCCGGATTTACCTCTAACCAGGACCATGCAAGGATTTCAGAGCTGGGACTTTTTGGATAAAGGGTTTCTCCTAGCAGGTGAGTCATAGACCCAAGGATAAGCTTACAGGAGAAGCAGAACAAGACTTGAGTCCAGGGGCACCTCTAAGAACCAGCAGCATAGCTGAAGAGCTGAAAGGGACTTTTCTCTGCCAGGAGTCTCAAAGTGGCTTACAATCGCATTCACAGTCTCTTTCCACAACAGGCACTCTGTTTAGTAGGTTAGGCTAAGAGGCTCAGGGAGAACAGTACTATCAGGACTGTGTCTGGCCCAAGGTCACCCAGCTGGCCACATGTGAAGGAGTGGGGAATCGAACCTGGTTCACCAGATTAGAGGCTGCTGCTCTTAACCACTACAGTATGCTGGCTCCCTTAAGTCCTTGAAGTTTTATTCAAGGTATAAGCTCTCTGATGAAGCATATCTTTTTGCCCTCAGAATTAAACTAGGCCGGTCAACAAAGAGCCACCCCAGAGAGACTTTGTTCTGTTCCTTCAGATCAACACAGCAGCCAGCCTGAATCTAACTTACAGAAGGCCTCGAGAGGGTCTACTGGCCCTCGCCAAACTGCTTGGACGGCTCCAGCGCTTTGAGCTAGAGCTTACTGTCAGGGCAAATTTTCATGGGGTGGAGTGAAATGTTCCCTCTAGTGAACAGAGGAGGAGCCTTGGTTGGCAGTAGCAGAGTGTGGTTCAAGTCCAGCAACACTTTTAGGATCACCAAGACTTTGGGGGGCGGGGGGGAGCTTTGGAGTATCCTGGCTGTCCGAGAGCCAAAGGTCTTGGGTGAAGGGCGTTCTGACTCACAGACGCGTATGCCCTGGAAATCTTTGAGGTCTTTCTTCAATAATTTTGTGCCCTGCCTTTCCGCCACCATAAGGCCTAGCGAGGTGGTGAATGATGAAAAATGGATAGGATCCAAACACATTTTACACCCACACCCCCCTCCAGCCCCGTATCATTGAAAATGTTAAAAACCAAGTTGAAATACATACAAAGGCATAAAAACAGCAATTAAAACATCACTAAGGGAATGCTGGACAGAGTGGGAAAAGCTTCGTCCACCGCAGAAGATGGCAACAGCGGGGCCACTACTGAGAAGGCCCTTTTCTGGACGGGAACCTTCCGAATCTCATGGGGCAGGGGCACCGGATGCCAGGTTCCCAAGAATGACCATAGTTGTTGGCAGCTTGGTCAGCGATGTTGAGGCTGCTGGAGTTGAACCTTGCTCCATAAACTCACATGGGGATGAGATGGAAGTTGACCTGGCGACAGGGTTTGGTGGTTGTGGAAAAGGCTTTCTTACTCAGTCATATAGTTATTTCTGACACCATCGAAATACCGTCTCTGGGCTCTGCGTGTGTGAGAGGGTAGAGGGCAGGGTTGGGCCTCTGGCCCTCCCCTGTATGATTAAAGGCACTATATGTGTGAAAATTTTCATTAGTAAAATGTCAGCAAATTGGCATTTTATTTAAGAAAGAGGGTTGTGCACTTCGGCACAGTTTGGGCGCAGTTCAGCTCAGTTTGGCCGTGCCGAAGCATGCAACCCTATTCCCAACATGGTGCCCACAGACACTATGGAATCAAGTGATTCTGGGGCCCACCAAATGTTTTCGGAAAGTGAGAGGGGCTAGGTGGGGTCTTTCCTGAGCAGGACTTCTGACTGTCTGTACAGATTAAAAGACCTCCTGCTAAACAGAATTTCTGCATGAAATGTCAAAGAGGTGCTGGTTACTCGATCCCTGGCATTTTGGCAGCCCCTGCTTTGGCAGCCATTTGGTAATTGTGCTCATGGCCCTGGGAATCCCTGGAATAGAGAATCTATAGGACTCCATTTCCCGGGAATACTCCCAGGAATACCAGTTGAAACTGGTTTAAAGTGGCTGTGTAGACATGTGGCATCCAGAATTCCTACCAGTGGAGCAGGGGCTCATGGAAATTGTAGTCCATGGACCTCTGCAGGCCCACAATTTGGCCACCATGCCATACAGGATGAAGTGTACCCAGAGAAATGACGGGAAATGGGAAAACTCCCTCAGTGATCTTCTTCCCCTCCCCCCTCCCCCCTCCCCCAGCCTTCTCCCTTTGCTTCTGCCTTCTGCCCACCCAAGCGGCCGACAACCTGCCCATCGTATCTCTCCCTGAGAGTCCAGCCGAAGGTCAGAATGTCACATTCTCCGTGGAAAACGTGACAGGCAGCATCCGTCAGTTTGACTGGTATCGCGGGTTGGTGACGGATGGAGGAAGCAGGATCTTCACCTACTTTACCGGAGAAAACAGGCGCCCACAGCGGAACGGGGTCCGTTTCACCAACCGGGAGTTTGGCTACCCCAACGGATCACTCCTCATCCGAGGGGTCCAGCAGAATGACAGCGGGCCCTACAGTGTGGTTGTTTTGGTCCGTCCAAAGGGAACCTTCAAGGGCACCACTGTGCTTCAGCTGGCAAGTAAGTGGTTTTCCCACCCATTTCATCACCTACCTGGTATTGCCTCTGGACAGTAGCCTAAAATGATAATTTTTACTGCAATCCAGGGTTCTCCACCATGTGGTCCCAGAGAACCTCGTATTGGCATCTGGACTCAGCCCAAAAAGAAATGATAGTGTGTGCTCCTGCGCGCATAAAGAGTGCATTCTTAGAATCATAGAGCTGGAAGGGACCTCCAGGGTCATCTAGTCCAACCCCCTACACCAGTGATCCCCAAACTTTTTATCACCGGGGACCACTCAACGCCAGGGACCACTCTCCGGGGACCACTTAACGTCTTTTACTGAAGCCCGGTGTGGGGGGGGGGTAGTTTACTCCTCTACTCTCAACCACTGCCCTAATGCTCTCTGATCGCTATGGTAATGTTTAAACACCCCTTAAAATAAGATACAGACACGCCACAACAATGAACATAAGGGACATTTTATTTTCATGGAAATTTTAACTCATGACAATGACAAATCAATGGGAATCCTGAGCTTGTTTCTCTGCAGAGATAGTCCCATCTGGGAGTGATGGGAGACAATGACACCCGAAGTGTGTTGTAAAGGGCCGGGGGGGATGAAGTAAAGGGCCGGGGGAGGGGAAGGCGTCCTTCGGGGCCCACCTCCAATTAGTCGAAGGACCACATGTGGTCCGCAGCCCACAAGTTGGGGATCGCTACCCTGCACAATGCTGCTGTGCTCTCCATATACCTGGGCTAACAGGCTTCCTGTAACTCTTCAGGTGGAGTCCCCTTACCTGAGAGTTCAGCTAGGGTATTACTGTCCCCACCCATAGACTTGAGCTGGTTGCGGCCTGTTGTGCTCCCAAAATCCCCATTTCCTTGAGAGGAGAGCAGTTCCTTGGACAGGTTTCCACATTTGATTTGTGTTGGGCGAGACAGCATTGAAAAATGGTGCCATATTAATTCTAATTCCTATCCTTTAGAAACACACAACTTGAGCCACCCCAGAGAGCAGCTGCCAGTCACAGAAGACTAAAGAGTGTTTGTTGAGGGACTAACTCAGTTGAAAGCCTCTTCATGTGACTCCTGTCCGTGACTCCTACTTAAAACTGGCTTGATAAAATAATGGCCAACCGTATTCTTGTCAGCAAAAGCTCTTATGAAAAGTCACTGTGCCAATATCCTCAACTGTGGTTCTTGTGAAAGGTCACCACCAATTGCCTCAGCTGTGGCTCTTGAGAAGGTTACTGCACCAATCCCCTCAGCTGTGGCTCTTCTGAAAGGGCCCTGCGCCAATCCCCTCAGCTGTGGCTCTTCTGAAAGGGCCCTGCGCCAATCCCCTCAGCTGGGGCTCTTCTGAAAGGGCACTGCGCCAATCCCCTCAGCTGTGGCTCTTCTGAAAGGGCACTGCACCAATCCCCTCAGCTGTGGCTTTTCTGAAAGGGCACTTCACCAATCCCCTCAGCTGCGGCTCTTCTGAAAGGGCACTTCACCAATCCCCTCAGCTGTGGCTTTTCTGAAAGGGCACTTCACCAATCCCCTCAGCTGTGGCTCTCGTGAAAGGGCACTGCACCAATCCCCTCAGCTGTGGCTCTTCTGAAAGGGCACTGCACCAATCCCTTCAGCTGTGGCTCTTCTGAAAGGGCACTGCACCAATCCCCTCAGCTGTGGCTCTTCTGAAAGGGCACTGCACCAATCCCCTCAGCTGTGGCTCTTCTGAAAGGGCACTGCACCAATCCCCTCAGCTGTGGCTCTTCTGAAAGGGCACTGCACCAATCCCTTCAGCTGTGGCTCTTCTGAAAGGGCACTTCACCAATCCCCTCAGCTGTGGCTCTTCTGAAAGGGCACTGCACCAATCCCCTCAGCTATGGCTCTTTTGAAAGGGCACTGCACCAATCCCCTCAGCTGTGGCTCTTCTGAAAGGGCACTGCGCCAATCCCCTCAGCTGTGGCTCTTCTGAAAGGGCACTGCACCAATCCCCTCAGCTATGGCTCTTTTGAAAGGGCACTGCCCCAATCCCCTCAGCTGTGGCTCTTCTGAAAGGGCACTGCACCAATCCCCTCAGCTGTGGCTCTTCTGAAAGGGCACTGCTCCAATCCCCTCAGCTGTGGCTCTTCTGAAAGGGCACTGCACCAATCCCCTCAGCTGTGGCTCTTCTGAAAGTGCACTGCACCAATCCCCTCAGCTGTGGCTCTTCTGAAAGGGCACTGCGCCAATCCCCTCAGCTCTGGCTCTTCTGAAAGGGCACTGCACCAATCCCTCAGCTGTGGCTCTTCTGAAAGGGCACTGCGCCAATCCCCTCAGTGGCAGCTCTTGTCATGGGACGCTAACCAATTCTCAAACATTCCTGAGATTTCTCAAAAGTTTTTAGGGTTTTTGTTGCTATCGTAATTTCCGTGCAGCCTTCCGGCATCAAAGCTTGGATGCCTGATCCTCTCCGAGGTGCTCCAGTGGCCAGTCCTCACAACCTCTTTCCTTCTTTCTGTTTAAAAATAGGCTCGGCCACTGATGCTTCTCCGACCTCCCCACCCCTGACTACTCTGCCAGCAAAAGCCCCCTCGATGCTGGGGTGGATCGTCGCCGGAGTCCTGGTCGGGATCCTGCTTGCGGGGGCGTTGGGGGCCATCCTCGTATACCGATTTGTTTTACTGAAGGCGGAGCCAGGCACTGGGTAATGGAGGCGAGGGGAGCTCCTTGGGGTGGTCAAAGACCTCTACGAGCAGGAACCAGAAGCCTTGACGCTAATCTGTCTGTCCATCTGACAGCTTGGTATAGTCAGTAGGACTGCTGACTTCTAATCTCATTCCCTGCTCCCCCACATGCAGCCAGCTGGCTGAGCTTGGGCTAGTCACAGCACTGATAGAGCTGTTCTGACTGGGGAGTAATCTCAGGGCTCTCTCAGCCTGGAATGGCCGATTCGGATGCCGCCGCACACAACCCTACTTACCTCCCTCACAGGGAAGGGGATTGTAAGCAGAAATTCACAGCCAGCGCTTGTCCCACTGTATGACTGTTGGACTGAGAGAGCCAGTGGCCGCTTTGACATTTGGGAATTTATCAAACAAAGCTTTAAGGTACACACAGAGAATCTTCTAGAACAGGGATCCTCAACCTGTGGTCCCCCAGATGTTCATGGACTACAATTCCCATGAGCCCCTGCCAGCATTTGCTGGCAGGGGCTCATGGGAATTGTAGTCCATGAACATCTGGGGGACCACAGGTTGAGGATCCCTGTTCTAGAATATTAGAACATCTTACTAGATGTTAAGAATTCATTGTGAGGCACTGATAAAACGTTTGGTTTGTAAATGGACTTTGTGGACTTTGTTCTGGCTCAACTCAAATAAAAGAAGAAAAAGTCTTTTGTTATTGTTGTTAAGTGCGAAGTCGTGTCCGACCCATCGCGACCCAATGGACAGTGATCCTCCAGGCCTTCATGTCCTCTACCATTCCCTGGAGTCCATTTAAGTTTGCACCGACTGCTTCAGTGACTCCATCCAGCCACCTCATTCTCTGTTGTCCCCTTCTTCTTTTGCCCTCAATCGCTCCCAGCATTAGGCTCTTCTCCAGGGAGTCCTTCCTTCTCATGAGGTGGCCAAAGTATTTCAGTTTCATCTTCAGGATCTGAAGTCTTTAGCCTATCCTAGTTACTGTCTGGAAGTTGGCAACGCTAGCTTTTTTCGTCAGAGAGATTAAAATTTGCACCTGTGCATGGGAAATCATTGCAAATGAGAACTCTCATGTTTTAGTGACATCCCAAAATGGGGTTAGTAATGTTGACTTGGGGGCTGATTAAGAGCTGCGGAAATTTCGGTTCTGACTTTCCCCGTCCCCTCCCCCAAATGTTCCATTTGTGTAAATACAATTTTTTAATGCTCTGAACTTGTGAAGTTTTGAATATTTCCCTGTAACGTGGAGCTGCAGGCTGATTCTGCACCTGCTGGATAATGCACTTCCAATGCACTTTAGAGGTAGATTTTCCTGTTTTGCACAGGAAAACTCAGCTGAAAAGCACACAGAAAGCAGTGTGCGCCAAAAGGACCGTAAAGTTTTGTTTGACTCTAAGAGCATACACTGGCTTTCTTACCTGAAGGTATGTGTTTGTGTGATTGTCTGCATGTGTGTAAAACAGACATATATGTGGAACTCCTCAAAGCTTTAAGGGACACCTCATCTGTTCCAATTTCTCTTTAGGGTGGCCATGAAACTGGATCCAAGGGGGAAGAAACCCCCGACTTCCAAATGTGGTAAGTCAAGCAAACTTGCTCTTCCACCCTAGGGATGCCAACATATCTGGAGAAAAACACACTGCCCCCTGGTGGTGGTGGAAAATGATATCAGATTGCAGCCAATTTAATGGTGGCCCTATGGGGTTTTCAGGATACCTTCAGGTTTTCCATTGCCAGACTTCTGCATATGGACCCTGGTATTCCTTGAAGGTCTTCCACCCAAATATTTCCCAGGGATGATCCAGTTTGCAAAGGTTGATGCCCAGAAGATCCAACCATGCCCGCAGAACAAAGGATTTTGGGAGTCAAAGAGCTAACCCTCAAAGTGACAAAAGCCCCACCCAGTCTTTCCCGACCCTATAGGCCAGGGGTAGTCAAACTGCGGCCCTCCAGATGTCCATGGACTACAATTCCCAGGAGCCCCCTGCCAGCATTCGCTGGCAGGGGGCTCCTGGGAATTGTAGTCCATGGACATCTGGAGGGCCGCAGTTTGACTACCCCTGCTATAGGCCAGTGGTTCTCAATCTTCCTAATGCCGCAACCCTCTGTTGTGGTGACCCCCAACCATAAAGCTATGCAAGTGTTCTTTCACAGAAATTAAACAGAAGCCGACCAATGGTGTGAAGATCCATTGGTCATGATTGTATACAAATTGTTTTCCCCCCCTGTTTTCTCAGTTCAGCTCTGCCTCTTGTCCCACCATGCCGATCTCGTTTTTTCCACTGATCCAGGCAGACGAATGCGCTATCTTGATCTACCCCGCAAGGCTGTTGTGTGGATGGCGCTCCCCCCCCCGGTTCTGCTGAGACCCCTGTGAAAGGGTCATTGGACCCCCAAAGGGGTCCTGACCCCCAGGCTGAGAACCACTCCTCTGCCACCTTGGGTGGATCATACGTTCCACACCTCCAGCGATCCCAAGGGCCTGAACGAGTGGACAAAGGGCTGCTCTTGCTGCAGGCAGGGTCCCCGCTGGATCCCTATGGGAGCCTTCTGAGAAATCTTCTCTTGGCCTGGCTGACCATGCATGGGGTCATCCTAATGCTTGTGCCCTCAACTTTGCAGACGACACCGAGCCCATCTATGAAGTGATGGATTCGTCCGTGGAATCGCCCCAGATGGCAGGCAAGCCTCCGCCCCCTGCTCCAGGAGCCCCCCCTGTAAGTCTGTGTGCTCCCTGCTGTGAGTGCTCCCTGCTCGGGCTGTGTGCTCCCTGCTCAGCCAAGCTCCCGTTTCTCAATTGCAGTTTCATTTGACAGACCAGATGGTGGGGAGGTTTTACCCTGAGCACGATTCCTTCATCGGGAGATCCCTTGGTGACCACCCGTCAGGCAACAATTCCCAGTCTGAGCACCAGACAACGGTTCCTTCTGGGCCTCCATTTCAGGCCAGCCTAAATGTTGTCTGAAAACTCCTCACCTGGCTCTTGTTATTGCTCCATGAACCATTCATTTCTGGTCCCTGCCCTTCCTGTGACAAACTTGGAACAGCTCAGGTGTTTCCTGCACCTGTTTTTGTTATCCCCTGCACCACAGCTAGGGAGGCCAGCCTCCAGCGTGGTGTAGTGGTTAAGAGCAATGGCTTCTAATCTGGCAAGCCAGGTTGTATTCCCCACTGCTCCTTGGGCTAGTCACAGTCCTGATAGATCTCTTGTCTTGGAGCCGTTTCCCTCAGAGTTCTCTCAGCCCACCTTCCCCACAGGGTGTCTGCTGTGGGGGGGGGGGGGAAATCAGAGTCCAGTGGCGCCTTTAAGACCAACAAAGACTTATTCATGGCGTGAGCTTTCGAGTGCAAGCACTCTTCCTCAGACTACTCTTGTCTGTTGTGGGGAAAGGAAGGGAACACAATTGGATGTTGCTTTGAGACTCTAGGGCAGTGGTCCCCAGCCTTTGTATCACCAGGGACCGGTCAACGCTTGACAATTTTACTGAGGCCCAGGGGGGGGGGGGGCGTTAGTCTTTTGCCGAGGGACTCCACTGCTACCTGAGCCCCTGCTCCGCTTGCTTTCCCGCTGGCGACCCTGACTTCCCGCTGCCCACTGGGGGGCGCTGCCAGCAGCAGCTGCACAGTGCCACACTGAGGGGGAGCCCCAGCCATGGTGGCCGCCAGAGAGCACCAAAGGTGAGCCAGCAGCAGAGTAGCGGGGCAGCCCCCAAGGCAGGAGCCGGGGAGGAGGATGAGGAGGAGGATGAGGAGGAGCTGTGGCCCAGTACCAACTGATCCACCGACTGGTACCGGTCCCCAGACCGGGGATTGGAGACCACTGCTCTAGGGCACTGCACCCCACTGAGGCTCCTGTGCCCCCCAGTCTCTACCCCCAAATCCCCAGGAGTTTCTCAACCTAGATCTGACAACCTTCCCCCACCCCTCGGAATCACCCACCAGGGGCCAGAGGGGATCTGCCAACACTAACGACCACCCTGTAAGATAGGTCAAGCTGAGAGATCACTCCTGGTTTAAGATCGCCCTTTCCTGTTACCTTGAATAAAGGAGTCGCTGGATTTATAGTGGCACACCAAAGACACCTTGCCTGGACTTCAAGGGCCAGCAGAGACCCTTGTGGTTTATCTTCCCCTCGTCCTCCTGCCCAGGACATTTCAGGTCTGCTTCGAAGGTGAGAACTTGGTAGACAAAGTCTGTCATCTCCTGCCATATGCATCCTCCTGGATTAAGCCTCTCTGTTTTTGTTAGACTGATGCACGTCCCCTAGATAGAACAGGGATCTTCAACCTGTGGTCCTCCAGATGTTCATGGACTACAATTCCCATGAGCCCCTGCCAGCATTTGCTGGCAGGGGCTCATGGGAATTGTAGTCCATGAACATCTGGAGGACCACAGGTTGAGGATCCCTCCCCTAGAACATTTCCCAGCATCCTTGGCAGGGCTTCTGTGGCAGCTGCTTCTTGGAGGACACGTGTCCCCTAAAGTTACCAAGTCTGCACTGATAAATTTCAAATATGCAAAGGAGCAGTTTGCGTAAAGAATAAATAGCATAATTGAGAACAGAAACAACTACATAGAGAGAGGAAGAGAGGGAGTCCTGTCTAACTGACTAACTGTTGTTGAGGAGGCCTGCAGGGAGGACTTGTGCTCCAAGGAGCAGGAAGTCTCCCACTGAGCCAATCAGGGCACAGGAAGAGATTACTTGAAAGACACCAGGAAGTTACAGATCTACCTATGCTAATGACACAGCTCCTCATCAACTTAGCCTTGTGACATAGTGTACATCACTAGTAAGTTGTTTAGAACAAAATTACAAATTTAAAAACAATTGAATTTACGTGCTACACCAGCTTGGTGTTGTGGTTAAGAGTGCAGACTTCTAATCTGGTGAGGAGGGTCTGATTCCCTGCTTCTCCTCCACATGCAGCCAGCTGGGTGACCTTGGGCTCACTATAGCACCGATAAAGCTGTTCTGATCCAGCAGTGATATCAGGGTTCTTTCCGGAGAGGAAAGATAAGGTGATTGTAAGCCTCTTTGAGACTCCTTCTGGTAAAGAAAAGCGGCATCTAAGAACCAATTCTTCTTGTGCTTTTGTTCTGACCGAACAGTGATATCAGGGTTCTCTCAGCCTCCCCTCCCTCACAGGGTGTCTGTGGTGGGGAGAGGAAAGGAAGGCAAATGTAAGCCACTTTGAGACTCCTTTGGGTAGAGAAAAGTGGCATATAAGAACCAACTCTTCTTCTTTAGGAATATCAGGGCTCTCTCAGCCTCACCTCCCTCACACGGTGTCTGTTGTGGGGAAAGGAAAGGGAAGGCAATTGTAAGCCACTTTGAGACTCCTTTGGGTAGAGAAAAGCGGCATATAAGAACCAACTCTTCTTCTTTAGGAATATCAGGGATCTCTCAGCCTCACCTTCCTCACAGGGTGTCTGTTGTGGGGAAAGGAAAGGGAAGGCAATTGTAAGCTGCTTTGGGACTTCTTTGGGCAGAGAAAAGCGGCATATAAGAACCAAATTCTTCTTCTTCTTCACCCGATTTAACATTGAGATTTTTCTTTCTTTTTTCCGCTTCCTTTTTAGCAATTTCTACTGTGTCCTCTTATTCATTTGAGAATACATAATATATGTCTGGAGCCGATGCTAATGTAGGCCTGACCACCGAAGTAGGTGGTTGCACCAGAACACGTTTGGTCTAGGCCAGGGATGGCAAAACTGTGGTTCCCCAGATGTCTGTGGACTATTGTCCAGCTGGCAGCAGCTCATGGGATGTAGTCCATCTGACAGAAATGCTGATTTTATGAACTTAGGCAGATGGTGAGTGGGTGGGCAGGAAGGGATGTGCTGGTGTTTGTCTCTTGTGGCCCTTCCTTGCATATCCAGGGAATGGCTGATCACCACTGTGGGATGGTAGGCTAATTCCCTCCAGGCCAGGCTGGATTCTGGATATTTTCATTGGGGGGCATGAAATTGGGGTCACTAGGGGTGGGCTGGTAGTTGTGAGTTTGTGCGTTGTGCAGGGGGTTGGACTGGATGACCCTGGAGGTCCCTTCCAACTCTATGATTCTATGGAGAGCCACAGTTTGGCCACTCTGGTGTAGCCATTTGGTCTGTATGATTTTTAGATCAGATTTTATAGTGAGGCTATCACTGAGGCCTTAGAGGTTCTTTATAACTTCCATTGTAAACAAATAAATGTATTTTTCATTTTCCTACAAAATACTCTTACAATATTAGGTTGCGCCTTGATACTTTTTTCGGTTTCTTAGTTCTCTCTGCTCTATTTGGTGACTTACAATATTCCCTCTTTCTGTTTTTATAGCCTCTTACTGAAACCTGCCCCAAATTGGACTCAAACTACATGGTGAGTTCATACTCTAGCTTGCGTCTCCTGACCCCCAAAACTTCCTCCCGCTAACATGCGGAAATGTCATGTTAGCGGGAGGGCAGCGAGGGGCTGACCCCGGTTTGAGTTTGGCTGCTTCGCTTGTCTCTTCTTTGCAAGGGGCAACACAGATTGCAAATTTTCAGGGAATTGTAGGGACCTGCCATGCCGTCAATCGGCATGAATGGATAAATTTCAAAAATTTTACTGGGAAAAAAAAAACCCAAAACAAAGTCGCTTTGTACCGTTTCAACTGTGTTTAGGATTAATATTAATAATAATAGGTATGAAGTGCCTAAATAAAAGTCAATATAGCCACTGAGCTTGCTGGGTAAATCTATGTAGAATGAATTTGATATAGATTTTTTGAGTACTGAACGATGTGATCGTGGCCTGTCTCACAACAACCTTGCAAGGTAGATCTGTGTTTATTTCACATTCCTGTAACTCTGGTTTGATGGCATTGCTTCTTAGATGTTCCAGCCAATTGATTGCATGCAATCAATCAATCAATCAATCAACCAATCATTTGTTATGATCGTGGACCAGCAGAGCAAAACACGCCTGAACAGAATGGCTAGAAGAACATACGTACTATCTTCAATTAAAACAGATATACAAAGCAAAATACTTGACACTGAATCCACACTGAGCCCGGGTGGTGTCATGGTTAAGAGCGGCAGCTTCTAATCTGGGGAGCCGGGTTTGATTCCCCACTCCTCCATATGTAAACAGCGGGGTGACCCTGGGCTAGCCCAGGGGTAGTCAGACTTTGGCCCTCCAGATGTCAATGGACTACAATACCCATGAGCCCCTGCCAGTGAATGCTGGCAGGAGCTCATGGGAATTGTAGTCCATGGACATCTGGAGGGCCGCAGTTTGCCTACCCCTGGGCTAGCCACAGTTCTGATAGTGCTTTTCTGACTGAGCAGTTTTCTCAAGATTCTCTCAGCCCCACCTACCCCAGTGTTGAGCCAGTGTTAGGGAGTAGCTAAAAGTAGCAGCCGGGAGGTGGTGTGTTCAAATCTTGCTCAGGAGTGACAACACTGGTCGGCAACCTCCAGGTGGTAGCCAGAGTAACAACTGACATAGATCTATTCCCCTGGAGAAAATGGCCACTCTGGAAGGCAGACTCTATGGCACTGTACTCCACCTCTCCCCAAACCTGACTTCCACAGGCTCCACCCCCAAAATCTATTGCAGTTTTATTCAGTTTAGGATCATTTTCTGGGCTTGAGAACTTAGTCATTTTGTGACCTTGTACATGCTTTTTCCAGTGAGGACTGCCTGCCGCATGTGCAAAGAGCAAGGAATAAATGAACTCTAATTTTCATGGGCTGGGGCTCTTGGAGTGATGGATTCCTCATGCAGGGGCTGCCACTAAAAAGGCCCTACTCTGTTTCTCTCTCCCCACTTCACACATGAAATAGAAGCGACTGTGAGTTGAGTTCCCCATGAGGCCTTCATTAATGGGCAGGGGGAGGAAGTGCCTCTGTGCGCGGCAGATCTCCCCTTCCTCCCGGAATGCCCTTCCTCCATCTCTGATGGCTAGTAATAAGACCCTTTCTTATCTCTTTTCATCCCAAAGGACCTACTGCACAGGGCAGAATCGATTTACTCCGAGATCAAGAGGTGACCCCGCAGCTTGGAAGCTGTCACTGTCACCACCCATGACCCGGTCCAGAATCTCAGGCTGTGAACACGGATCCCTCTCCTGTTTTTTCTTTTTCCCTTTCTGAGAATCCCCCCAGTATCGCTCTCCCCCCCCCTCCCCAGGCAGTGAATACATTGAGTAAGGCCACCTGGCCTAAAGGCCACCTGGCCTGGCTTCCTCTGCTAACAGAACAGAAGACCTGAAAGGGACTTCTTCTGCTGAGGGGCAGCTGCCTCCTCTGCCCTGGGAAGGGGGGGGGCTTTCTAAGTCGAGGATGCCAGGGGGGAGGGGAAGAGAGAGTCCAGTCCTTTGAAATGGGGCCATAGATTATTATTGTTCCGGGTCATGGATCATCCATGGCAGACAAGCTTGGGGTTCTTGTTCCTTGTGAGCGAGCCCTCAGCCTCCACCCCGGGTGCGAATTGTGCTGCTTTGAGCACCGCTTACATCTCTTCTGCCTCTGCAGCAGCTGCCCCACCCTTTGGGGGCAGAGGGTGAGTGGATTTGGCAGAAAGGCCCGATGTGGCTGATTTTTAGTGGCAAGCGTTGTGGGAGGAGGGACTGTGGATAATGTTTGAGCCAGCTTCCCCCTGGAATCAACCTATATAATGCAAATGTAAATGTAAATATATATACATATATATACACACAGAGGGAGAAAGATATTTTGATTGTCTTTTGCCTCATTTCCTGTCTTGACGTTTGCACAAAATAGGCAAGATGTTACAATTCCCAGGATTCCCAGGACCTGGATGCTGCTTGGAGATTACCTTCTGCTAGGGTCACACACTCCAGCATCTTTTGGCTGCTTCAGCGATCACTGGAGCCCGAGGTGGCCAGCACCGCAGCATGGGGAGTTCGGGTGGTGCCAGCAGCAGTGGACTGTGGCATATAGAGTCCTGCTAACTGAGGATGCCCTTCATGCAACTTCCATAGAAACATTTGTCGTTCACCAGTGTCTCTCCCCCAATATTTCAGTTTTCCAAGCACCACCAAGCCGCCTCTTCAGTTTTGAAGCGGTGGGGGAGGAGCTGTCAGCCCCATTGGTACTCCCATGTGGGGGGCCCCTCGCTTTTAAACTTCTATATGCAGCCTCTAGCCCAGCAGGTCCGGGGCTTTGGCCTTGGTTGTCACCAATATGCAGATGACACCCAGCTCTCTCTTCTGTTGGGCAGCCGGCTGGACTCCCCCCTGGATACATTTGGCAGCTCTTTGGAAGCAGTGGCTGGGTGGCTCAGTGAGAGTCATCAAACTCAACCCCTCCAAGACAGAGATCCTGTGGCTGGGTGGGAAGGGGCAGGATCAGGCAGCGCTTTCACCAGGCCTGGATGGGGTGCAGTTCATAGCGGCACTGGCTGCCAGGAATTTGGGGCTGATCTTCGATGCCTCCCTTCCCATGGAGGCTCAGACCATGAAGGCAGCCTGGGCAGCGTTTTTCCATCTGAGCCAAGCACGGCTACTAGCGCCCCATCTGCCCCCAGACAACTTGGCTACCGTGATCCATGCAACAGTCACCTCCAGACTAGACTACTGTAACTTGCTCTACCCTTGTCCCTTACCCGGAGATTGCAGCTGGTCCAGAACACGCCTGCTGGGTTCTCACTAGGACACCTTGGAGGACCCATATTCAGCCTGTGCTGAACTGGTTACGAGTTTGTTTCCAGTCTAGTCTAGTCTATGCTGTGGAAGATCTCACCAGATGAGGACTGTGGCAGGCAACGGTGGCTGCAGCTGCAGAGCTTTGGGCTTTCTTTTTTGTTCCGTTCCGCCATTTTGATGTTGTTTTAATATTAGATTGTTTTAATTGTGCTTGGGGATGTTTTGATTGTTGATGCATTCAGACTGTTGTTTTTATTATTTTGTTTTTATCTCGGCAGTTGCCGAGAAATGCGGGATACAGATGTAATAAACAAACAAACAAACAAACAAACAATAGGCTAACTGGGCTGCCAGCTCTCTGGAATTTGGACACCTGTTACAGAAGTTTCCGAAGATGATTGGGAAGGCAGCGAGGTGTACCATTATGGGTAATCAGCCGCCTTAAAAACAGCGGCATTTGCTATGGAATTTGGCACAGCTGAGTCAGAGAGATGATAAGGAGTCTTCCAGCAGGTTCACAAACCATCAGGGAATGATTCATTGAAAATATCTGTTTTAATGGGCAAAGACAGACAATTCTTTCCTGCAGGCCATATAGAAAACAAAGGAACTGGTGGAGGACTGGGAGTGGGCGTCCCAAGTTGTGCCCTGTACTTGGGTCGGAGTAGGAGACCTTTTGTCCCATACGAAATATACACCTGCTCAAGGTGAGCGATTAGAACAGGCTGTCTGGTTTCTTGAGGGCCCCGGGAGGGTTTCCTAAATGGGTGGGAGTTAATTAATTTCTAATGTATTTTTAAATTTTTTAAGCATTTGTGGGGTGATATGTGGTCATGCTGACCCACCATCCCTCCCTCCCTCCTGAAATGGCCCATGCCAGAAGCAGAGAAAGGGGTGTGTGAGAGACCCTGCATTCTGTGTTTTGATCCCATGCCTTGCAGGTAAGGGCGTGTCTTCTCTTGCGTATCAATCAACTGTTTCCGGTAACTACAGAAGCATCTGTTCAAATACACAAATTACCTTCGTTCAAGTAATCCAGTTTTTTTGTTGGCGGTGGCCTGTTGCAAAAATTCAGGGGGGAAAGGGTTTCCTCTCACCTGCTGGGGAAAACCTCCTGGCCTGTGGGATTACACAGTCTCTTCCCCCAATGGGGCAAAGTCCAGGGAACTGAGATCGTAACACCCATTAATGAATCAATCTGCATTCCAGGTTTAGCATTTCCTGCATTCCTCATTCTTGGGCAATCAGTCCTTGCTGTCCTCCAGAGGTTTGCTTCTGCAATTTATTAACCAGCTCTGCTAATGATCAACGCCTCCTGGCCATGGGGAAGCAATGGGCAGGCCTTGAGTTCCAGGTTCCTCCCCACCACAAAAGTTTTTTTTTTTTTCATGTTGCTGCAAAGCCAAGAAGTAGGTCAGGCCGACAGATTTCGCACTCGGACCTTCCAGTTTTCAGGAGGAGGGAAGGAAAAGTTATGTTTGTAAGCTGCCAAATTGGCTACTCAAGTAAAGTCAATAAACAAAATCCTCTTTTATTCCAAAAGTAAAAGATGCCAGTATGCAGGCTGGTTACAAAGTGTATTCAAATGTATTTTCTTCAGAAATATTACAAAGAATTTCTTCCATTTTCATCCAGTTAGTAACAATCTTGACACCATAGCTCAAGAGAAAAATTTTCCAGGGAGATATAAAACAGAATCTTATTCCAAGTAGTTAGGGCAGGGGTAGTCAAACTGCGGCCCTCCAGATGTCCATGGACTACAATTCCCAGAAGCCCCTGCCAGCATTCGCTGGCAGGGGCTCCTGGGAATTGTAGTCCATGGACATCTGGAGGGCCGCAGTTTGACTACACCTGAGTTAGGGTGTTGAGCAAGAGCTGCAGCTGCCTTCTAATCCTTCCCAGGGGCCACACCCACCCCTGTCCAAAAACAACTGGAACCAGCAGCCCATTGGGTTCTCCTGAGCCGGATCCTCCTTGTGACTAGTGGTGAGCAGAGAGCTAGAACTGGAACTGAAGCCACCGAGGGAAAGATGCTCCCTTGAAAACAAGCCATATACACCGGACCTCGTTTGGGTTTTGAGTTTTGGCTTTCGTTTTTAAGAATAAAGAAGATTCTCTGTTTGTCCATCGCCGTTTGGTCAGCTTTCTTCTCGACCTCGACATTTGTCGGCAGGTAGGTCTTCTCTAACAAATAGGGATGCCAGCCTCCAGGTGGGCCCTGGGGATCCCCTGGACTTCCAGCTCATCTCTAAACGAGAGAGATCAGTTCCCCTGGAGGAAATTGTAGCTTTGGAGGATGAACTTCACTGCGTGATCTTCCACTGAGAACTCTTCATACCCACTCCCCACTCCACTCCCCCCCCCCCAAATCTGCAAGTATTTCCCAACCCAGAGCTGGCAACCTTACAGTCAGTTCCCCTTCTGGGCCTTGAAATCTGCCACAGACAGCACAGCACGGTTGACCCAGCAAATTTAGGGGGGGGGGGGACCAGTTGGATGATCTAGACACGGCCCATCCCTCCCCCAATCAATTGTGGTGAAAGAGATGCAGAGATTCTTCTGGGTTCCTCAGCAGAGAGGCCATGTCTACAGCTCTACCAGGTAGGAAGAAGTTATCCCCGTGCAAGTTCTCCCTCCTTCCAACACACCATGTTCCTTACTAAGAGGAGAGGCGTGCAGGAAGGCCAGGTTGGAAGGCCCCCCCCGTCCTGAAGAAAAGTTGTCCTGTCATCCCAAAGGGGCCCTGCAGAGCCAGTGGTATCTCCAGTAGCCACTCAGAAATCTTGTTCAGCCCTACCCACTTTCTGAGGACACTTTGGCAGCTCCAGGAAAGGAATCCGCAGTGGCCCACGGGCACCACGATGGAGATCCTTCTCTCCATCCTCACTTCATTCTTGCCAGCTAAGGAAAACCAGATCAGCTTCTATGGCCCCACTGCAGTTCAGGCTGAGCCGCCCAAAGCCCCCGTTGACCCTCAAAACTGGCCCTTGCTAACCGAGAAGACGTTGCAAATAAGGAGTTCAATTGGGCACAAGGCTTTTATTGGGGGGCGGGAGGGGGGGATGAGAGGCAGCAACACAAACAAAAGAAAAACACCCAGATTTGGAGCTCTGTTCTTGCTTCATTTTTGGCTCATAAATAAAGACAGAGCGGAGCTTCTTCTGGTGGCCTCTTTGGTGGAAAACACAATTCTGGGGAGAAAGATTTAAAGGAAGTAATTGTGAACTGTGTTGCTACAGCGAAGAGCACAAGCCAGTCAGGTAAAGTTTTACAACATCAGCATTTGTGTAGATGTGTTTTAAGATCCCTGCCCCAAGGAACTTACAATCCCCAATTTGGTACAGTGAGGAGAAACATGGAATAAAACAATGTTGATTTTAGCCGAGGGCGAACTAATATCTGTGTCTATCGGGCACAAGAGATGGGGAAGAGATGTTGTGTCCCTGTCAACTCCCTTGTGGAGTCCTGCAGGGAGCAGTTCTCTCCCCTGCACTGTTTAACTTCCTTACACGCCCTTCGGCCCAGCTGGTCTGGAGTTATGGGCTGGGTTGTCACCAATATGTGGATGAGACCCAGCTCTGTCTCCTGGTGGACAGCCACCCAGACTACCTCCCCCCAGATACATTTGCAAGAGGTTTGGAAACTGTGGCTGGATGGTTAGAGCAGAGTCGCCTGAAATTCAAGCCCTCCAAGATGGAGGTCCCGTGGCTGGGCTGGAAGGCCACAGATCAGGAAGCATGCCTACCCACCCTGGCTGGCGTGCAGCTTAATATCTCACCCTTGGCCAGGAATCTTGGGGTGATCCTGGATAGCTCCCTTTTGATGGAGGCCCATGTCACAGGAGTAGCTCACCTGGCATTCTTCCACCTGCACGAAGCAGGGCTACTAGCGCCCTATCTGTCCTCACACTGCTTGGCCACAGTCATCCATGCAACTGTCACCTCCAGACTGGACTTCTGTAACTCACTCTACGTGGGCCTGCCCTTGTCCCTGACCCGGAAATTGCAGCTGGTGCAAAATGCAGCTGCTAGGGTCCCCACAGGAACATCTTGGAGGGCCCACATCCAGCCAGTGCTGTAGCAGCTGCACTGGTTGCTGGTTGTAGGTTCAAGGTTTTGGTGTTAACCTTTAAGACAGTCAGTCATGAATCAAAGTAGCAGGAAAAATTAACTGCAGACGACGTGGAGCTGCCAACTTCCTCTTTCTTTGCCAGCTTCTGCTGCTACTCCTTCAATAGCAGCCTGTTCTGCATTGGATGACGTCTGCCTTTCAAAGAACGATTGTCACAGCCTGGTTGGAGAATACATGCCGGTTTGGGGGGTGAAGCTGAAGGATAGAGGGATTTGGGGAGCCCAGTGGGGAATAATACCATAGAGACCATCTTCCAAATGGGCCATTTTCTCCAGGGGACTCAGCCAATATTGCCAGTTTGGTGAAGTGGTTAGGAGTGTAGACTTCTAATCTGGCAAGCTGGGTTTGAATCTGTGCTCCCCCAAATGCAACCAGCTGAGTGACCTTGGGCTTGCCACAGCACTGATGAAGCTGTCCTGACCGAGCAGAAATACCAGGGCTCTCTCAGCCTCACTCACCCTGTTGTGGGGAGAGGAAAGGGAAGGCGACTGTAAGCCTCTTTGAGCCTCCTTCGGGTAGAGAAAAGTGGCATATAAGAACCAACTCTTCTTCCTCTTCTTCAGTAATATCAGGGCTCTCTCAGCCCCACCTCCCTCACAGGGCGTCTGTGGTGGGGAGAGGAAAGGGAAGGCGATTGTAAGCCTCTTTGAGACTGTTTAGGGTAGAGAAAAAAAACGGCATATAAACCAATTCTTCTAAAGAAGATTAAGCTCCCTCAACTGCATTTTGGGTTTTTTGAAAGAAGACTGCCACCTGGTGGCTATTATAGGACGTGCTGCAGGATACTGGATTTTCTCCAGTGTACTCTGTGCAGTTTCAGAAGACCTGCATCATTACACATTCCTCCCAGTGTTGGGCTCAGGCCCGGCTCAGAGTGGACTGGGTCATTATAGAGTGAAAATGAGGCTGACCTACATTCTGGCTTGGATGGGATTCGCTAGAGGCCAAACCACAAGGGGCCAAACTAGGGCTCTCCAGATGTCAATGAACATGGGAATTGTAGTCCATGGACACCTGCGGAGTCATAGGTTGCTCAAGGCAAGACTTCTCCCGAGGTGGCTGGCCACAGCCTCTCTCTGCCTAGCAACCCTGGCCTTCCTTCTTGTTCTCCTATCCAGGGCTGACCCTGATTAGCTTCCAAGTCCTGCTGAGTCCCGGGATGGGCAAACTGTGGACCTCCAGATGTCCATGGACTACAATGCCCATGAGCCCCTGCCAGCTTGGAATTGTAGTCCATGGACATCTGGAGGCCCACAGTTTGCCCACCCCTGGACTAGTCAGTTTCTATAGGAAAGTGGGGTAAAGATGCCAACCTCCAGGTGGGACCTGGGGCTCCCCTGGAATTACAGCTCCTCAGCAGGCGACAGACATCACTTCTCCCAGAGGAAAGGGGTGCTTTGGAGACTCTACCAAGGCCCCTCTCCTCTCCACCCCACCCCAAATCTCCCCCTCCCCCCGAGGTCGGTCTCCCTGCTTCTTATCCCAAGCGAGCTGTTCTGTGCCTCGCATGGCAGGGTATACTCACAGCAGAGCCCGCGGAAGAGGGAAGGAAAGGTGCTGGTCCAGGTGAACGAAACCAGCAAGGCTCCCGCAACGATTCCTGCGCAGTGGCCCAAGCCAGCCGCCTTCGCTTTTTGATGGTCTCTGTCTGCAAGAGAAAGCGAGGGCAATGGTGGCGGCACCTTCTCTACACCCTGAGACTGATTTTTGTGCTTGCTTCGTTTCAGCCCCGCCTTTCTCACAAGGGGCTTCCATTGTTTCTGCTTTATCCTTACAACCACCCTGCAAGGTAGGTTAGGCAGACAGAATGTGACTGGTCCAAGACCACTCAGCGAGATTTGAACCAGGGTCCCCTGGTGCTGATGCAGCGCTTTAAGCATTGAGTCCCCAGTGGGCCCCCCATGGACACTTTCCCTTGTGCTGGCCTTGGGTTGGCATGAGCTACAGGTGTTTAGAATGTGGACAGGGCCAGGTGGCACTTTAGCGAGCGTTCTCATTGGCCCCTGGGGATCTGATTGGCTGTGCAGATTTCTTTTAAAAACGTGGCTTTGGTAGCAGCCGCCACCACAGCACAAGGGTCTTCACTGGGTGTTTGAAGGTAAGCTGTTGTGTGGCTGACTCTGCCTCCTCAAGCGGCCTTTTTGTGGCTGACTCTGCCTCCTAAGGCGGCCATTTTGTTGCCTCCTCAAGCAGCCATGTTCTGGCTGACTGCCTCCTCAAGCGGCCTTTTTGTGGCTGACTCTGCCTCCTAAGGCAGCCATTTTGTTGCCTCCTCAAGCAGCCATGTTGTGGCTGACTCTGCCTCCTCAAGCGGCATTTTTGTGGCTGACTCTGCCTCCTAAGGCGGCCTTTTTGTGGCTGACTCTGCCTCCTAAGGCGGCCATTTTGTTGCCTCCTCAAGCAGCCATGTTGTGGCTGACTCTGCCTCCTCAAGCGGCCATTTTGTGGCTGACTCTGCCTCCTAAGGCGGCCATTTTGTTGCCTCCTCAAGCAGCCATGTTCTGGCTGACTGCCTCCTCAAGCGGCCTTTTTGTGGCTGACTCTGCCTCCTAAGGCGGCCATTTTGTTGCTTCCTCAAGCAGCCATGTTCTGGCTGACTGCCTCCTCAAGCGGCCTTTTTGTGGCTGACTCTGCCTCCTAAGGCAGCCATTTTGTTGCCTCCTCAAGCAGCCATGTTGTGGCTGACTCTGCCTCCTCAAGCGGCATTTTTGTGGCTGACTCTGCCTCCTAAGGCGGCCTTTTTGTGGCTGACTCTGCCTCCTAAGGCGGCCATTTTGTTGCCTCCTCAAGCAGCCATGTTGTGGCTGACTCTGCCTCCTCAAGCGGCCATTTTGTGGCTGTGCTCGCTACACAGTCAGAATGCCCAAGGGGCCCATAGGCTCACAATATGGGGGACCCCTGTTCAAACCACTAAACCATGCTGGGTTCTCACGATCTCTCCCAGGATCGGTGCCCAGTGACATTCTGCCGCAAGTGTATCCCCAAACCCTGCACATAGATAGGGATGGACGATGGGGCATGGATCTTATCACACAGGATGGGCTCTGGGGCATCCAAAGCTTTGCCCAATAAGCAGAGGAGTCTTCAGAGTAACACAAAGGGCTTGGGCTGCCAACCTAAGGGCTCTGTCCTTGGAGGAAGTCCCACAGAATCACAAGGGGCTCACTTCTGGGTGGATCGGGTCCTATTTCCGTCTAGAGCACAAAGCGGCATCCTGTGTAGGCTTGCCAGGTCTGGGTAGGGAGATTTTAGGAGCGGAGCTTGGTGAGGGGCTTCAATAGGGTCTGGTGCTGCCATTGAGCCCCCCCCTCCAAAACAGCCATTTTCTCCAGGGGAAATGGTCTGTGTCACCCGGGGATCAGTTGCAATCCCAGAAGGTTTCCAGCTGCCACTTGGAGGTTGGCAACCCCAGGTCTTGCCCTTTCCCCTCCCCTGCTGGCTATCCCCCTTCCCTGGGAAAACTGCTCATTGTCCATGTTCATGAGAACTCATCCTTCTAACCTGTTTTGTTAATAGCTCAGGATCCATTTCCCTAAAGGCTTTCCACTGCAACAGACCTCCAGCTTGGCTTGAACTCCAAGTCTGGCTTTACAGCTTGCCTCTCACAGGGTTACCATCCTCCCAGTGGGGCCTGGAGTTCTCCTGGAGTTACCTTTGGTCTCCAGACTATGAGACTCAGTTCTGCTAGGAGGGTAGACTCTATGGTATCATAGCTCATGGAGGTCTTCCCCAAACTCCACCTCCACCAGACACCATCCTCAATTCTCCTGGAATTTCCCAAGCCACAATTGGCAATCCTGCTTCACCCCTGCCCACATCAGTTCACTTCTGACACCATCACTGGCCCTTTTTCTGGAACTGGGCAAGCACCCAACGAACCCTTGTCAGAAGGGGCTGCTCTAGATTGGGTTGGGATATCTGGGTTGGGAAATACCTGGCACTTTGGAGGCTGGAGCTAGGGGAGAGGATATAATCTCTCTTTGGAGGCTGGAGCTAGGGGAGAGGATATAATAAATGGCCTCCAGAGTGGCTATTTTCTCCAAGGGGAACTGATCTTGCTTGTCCAGAGATCTGCAGGGGTACCCTGAAAGTGGGCAGTCCTCAGCCGCCCTTAGTGAAGGAAACTTTGCATTTTGGGAAAGCAAACTGAATTTGGGGACATCCCTGCCTCCTAAACGGTGGTGAACTTTCCCGCCAAACATCGTGGGTCCCAGAAGGGACAGGATACTTACTAGAGGAGGTTTGGTCGACCTGTAGTTCTATCACCCCCCAGTACTCCGGGGATTCTTCGGGCTCTTGGCCTGGCTGTTGCTGTTGCCCGTCCGAATGATACTCCATCCTCACTGTGTAGTTGCCGGAATCGGCGGTGGTGAGTTCCTTTATCAGCAAAGAGCAACCTGGTCCTATGGTCACCCTCTCGTCATCCCTCTGGGGGGCCTGCTGCTCTGGCAGTGGGGAATGGAGGATGGTCTGGGAGTTCCCAGAAGGTCCCACTTTGATCCATTCGCAGAAATCTATCCGAGGAGGGGTTTGCCGCGGGGTCAGGGTGACCAGCTCCCCTTGGATGGGTCTCTGCGGTTCGGATCGGATGGAGACGATGATTCGATCTGAGGCTGCAAAGACGGTAGAGAAGGATTGCATAGCGCTTAAAGTCAGGTTGGCACTTCATGCAATGGGACACCAGAGCTCTGGGTGAGGTTTAGCAGGTGTGGTCAAACTGCGGCCCTCCAGATGTCCATGGACTACAATTCCCATGAGCCCCTGCCAGCATTCGCTGGCAGGGGCTCATGGGAATTGTAGTCCATGGACATCTGGAGGGCCGCAGTTTGACCACCCCTGATGTTTAGGGTTTACCGGAGATTCGGGGGATGGAGCCCGGGGTGAGGAGGGACGTCTGCCTAAGGACATAAGAGAGGCCATGTTGGGTCACACCAATGGCCCATCCAGTCCTGCACACTGAGACACACAGTGGCCAAAAACCCAGGAGCCATTAGGAGGTCTACCAGTGGGGTCAGAAATCCAGAGGCCCTCCCACGGTGGCCCCTCAAACATCAAGACTACATTTTCCCAGACATATAGTTCCAGCTGTACCTTGTAGCTAATAGCCACTCATGGAGCTCTGCTCCATATGAGAACATAAGGGAAGCTATGTTGGATCGGGCCAATGGCCCATCCAATCCGACACTCTGTCTCACACAGTGGCCAAAGCCCAGGAACCATCAGGAGGTCCACCAGCAGGGCCAGAACTCCAGAAGCCCTCCCACTGTTGCCTCAGGCCCCAAGAGGACAGGGCATTCCTGCCACAGAGGCAGTACCCCCTCTAGACCTTGTGGCTAATAGCCACGGGTGGACCCCTGCTCCAGATGCTTCTCCAGTTCCCTCTTGAGGCTGTGCAGGCTTAGCATTGCCCTATCTTGAACAGCAAAAAAGAGAGATTTTTCCTTCAAACCAGCAATTGCTATGGCAAATTCCATTTAAACAAGCCTGCTATTTAAACTGTGATAATTGCTTTCACTAAGGCTGATTCTGCACTTACTTTGTTTTTTCCATTGTGGATCTTGCTGAATTCAGATCGATTTGAACTCAGGTCCTTCTCTATTCCCCCCCCCCAATTGAAACAGAAAGTGTTCTGCACTCGATTGGGAAAGCTCAGAGCGGGAAGGGGAGCCAGTCTTTTTCTTTTCTTGAATGGGACGGGGAGAGGAGAATCGGAGACAGCAGAGGAGGGGGGAATAAATCCAAGAGGCAAATCTCTGCTGAGAGAAGTTAGGGCTTCTGGAGCGCACCTTTTTAAAAAACGGCTCAAAAGAGGACAGATATATACGAAATGGAGGACATGTCTACAAAAAGGGCATCTGGTGACCTTATAATAACTTCATGTGGCAGGGAACCCCACATGACTCTGGCCAAAGAAGAGTCCCACCCCCCCTTTCTTTTTTTGTTCTAAGCTTCCTGTGCCTTCATTTCCCTGAGTGTCAACAAGTTTTTGTACTATGAAACAGGGAGAAAAGGACTTCTGTCTTGACCTTCTCTATCCCATGTGTATTTTTGTAAACAAAATCTGCTCAGGATCCCTGGTGGACTCTGGGGATCCTCAGGAATTACAGCGCCTCTCCAGAGCAATTCCCCTGGAGAAAAGGGCTGCTTTGGAGGGTGGGCTCCACAGTATGATACTGCTGAGGTCCCTCCTGCCCGAAATCCTGCCCACTCCTGGCTCTACTCCCAAAGCCTCCAAGTATTTCCCAACCCAAAGCTGGCAAGCCAGGGTCTTCTCAGAGGGAGGAACCTCAGCAGGGCGCAAAGCTGTGCCCCCCCCCCAAAGGGGCCATTTCTGCTGTGGAGCTGATCTCCTGGCACCCCCTGCAGGTTGACAGCCCCTAATTGCTGATTTTAACCTATTTGTGGCAATGAACTTTAAAAATGAATGTTAAGCTTAATCAATCAGTCAATCATGAAAGAAAGCGTGTGAGTGAGCAAAGAAAGCCATCAGGAAGCACGTCGGTTCCTTTGAAACATGGCATCTGATGAGAGTTTCACGGATCCCGTGTGGACTGCCAGACTGAACAAACAGGAGTTCCAGATCAGGGGTAGTCAAACTGCGGCCCTCCAGATGTCCATGGACTACAATTCCCAGGAGTCCCTGCCAGCTGGGAATTGTAGTCCATGGACATCTGGAGGGCCGCAGTTTGACTACCCCTGATCTAGATCCAGCCAGGTCCCAACTCTCCCTGGAACTGAAAGGAACCAAACCGTGACTATTGTCCTTTGGTCCCATCTGAGAAGCCAACAGGAGTAGCTGGAGAAGGCAACAAGGCGAGGGAAAGGCGGAGGCAGCCGATGAAGAGGGAGACCCAACAGACCCGAGCAAAGCTGTGAATTATAGGATGTGTTGGAGGCCAAAACTTCATAGGATCAGCATCATTCTGGGTTGACTTGACACACCCATGACCATTCAGAGAGAGGAAGCTGTGAGTTGGTACCGCCCAAAGCAGTCGTCCTCAGCAGTGATTCATGCTTACCCGACACTTGCAGATAAACAGAGCCGTCATAGAACTCGTGTCGCTGTTGACCTGATTGTTGGTTGGTCTCCACTGTGAAGCTGATGGAATAGTTCCCCGTGTCCGATAGTCTCAGATTGGCGATGTGCAGGGAGCAATCGGCGCTCGCTGTCTTCCGCCCAGTGTGAGATGTGCTGTTTCTCTGCTGGGGGGACTGGTCCGGGACATATTTGAGGATGGTTTCTTTCCCCCCATTATGGGGCTGCCAGCGCCACTCACATCGCACAAAATTCTGGGACCCTCCCTGCACCACGATGGTGACATCGTGCCCTTCTTCAGGCTCTGCGGGATCCAAGATCAAGGAGACCTTTCTCTGGGCTGCTGCCAAATGCCACATGCAGCCCCAAAGAACGCCTGCCAGGAGAAAAGGAAATCGGATTCAATTCTGGAAGCTTTGGATTGTGTGAAGGAAGGTTTGTTTCATGCGTTTGGTAATAGTCTGCTGAGTTAAAAAGTGCCAGGGTTGTGTGATTCGGCCACCGAAGCAGCCGTTCCTGCCTGTAGCGCTGTGGCACTGTGGCGCTGGCTGCTACGGGTGGGGACGGCCGCTTCGGCAGCCGAATCGCACAACCCTACAATCCTGTTCCGCTTCACAAACACACACACATGCCTGAAGCGGCCTAAGACAATCAACCTCAAACAACAGGAACACACAATGAAGATCACAGCAAAAAATAAAAAATAAAATAAAACAGTTCATCTCTGTATATATAATTAATAGTGCAATAAGTTGTTAATTAAATTCTGTCCTGGTTAATATCCAATCCTTGGCAAGCCAGGGGAAGGATTCTCAATAATACACCCTGAACAGGATTCTGGCATGGACAAAGCCTGTTTTATAACTTTCTTCCACCGGACTAGCAAATGTCATAAGCTCTCTGTGGAACCTGGCTTACAGTGTCTTGTGCCGCAATTCTTTGCCTATAACCCAGGTTGGATAAGAATCAGGAGTGACGGCAGAGGGTATTTCTCTTGTATCTTCTAATCGTCCATGCCATTAACTGAATCTGACCATCATTCCATCAAGGTCAGTATTGCTTACCCAGACTGGAAGCAGCTCTCCAGGGTCTTAGGCAGAGGTTTTTCATATTGCCTCTTCTTGACCCCTTTATCTGGAGCTGCTGGGGATTGAATCTGGGACCTTTTGTATGCCAAGCAAAGGCTCTTCTGCCGAGTTCCAGCCCCACTTCCTGGCTCTCCAGGGTCTCAGACGGAGGTCATTCCCATCTCCTCCTGCCTGGTCCTATGAACTGGAGGTGCTGGGGATCGAACCTTGGACCTTTTATATGCCAAGCAGAGTCTCTGCCACCAAGCAGAGTCTCTGCCACTCTCCAGGGTCTCAGGCAGAGGTCTTTCCCATCGTCTCCTTCCTGGTACTTCTAACAGGAGATGTCAGGATTGGACCTGGGACCTTCTGCATGCCATGTAGAGGCTCTAGCACTGACCCACAGCCCCACTTCATAGTTCTCCAGGTTCTCAGGCAGAAGTCTTTCCCGCCACCTACTGCCTGGTCCTAGACTTTGACTCTTCTCTCCAAGTTCACCCTGGACCAAACCCAAGATCTTCTGCATGCCAAGCAGAGGCTCTTCCACCAAGTCATGGCCCCTCCCAAGATAGGTAGCTTCATAATGAGCCACACCCTTGGTCTATCATGGACCAGTGGTGGCTCTCAGGCAGAGCTCTTTCCCACCCCCTCCTGCCTGGTCCTTTTAACATCTGGAGAGCTGCAGTTTGGCCACCCCCGGTGTAGAGAGAAACAGCTCATGTTGGGTGGCAGAAAACAGTTCTGTGGCCATCAATTGGCATAGGTGCTCCTGACTCACCTGCCAGGACGAGGGCCTTCAGGGATTCCCTCCCTCCCTGGGATGGATCGGTCATCTTGACTGTGCACAATTAGCCTGCGATGCCTGCAGAGGAAGAGGCTGGCTGGGTCCTCCGTTCTTGCAGAGACCTGAGTTGTTCTGGGCAGAGGTCCTGGGCTTCAGCCTCCTTGTTGCATCTGCTTCCCTTTTTCATGCACTTGCAGGAAGCAGCTTTCCCATGTGACGCACCTGAGGGGATGAGCCGTTTGCCTTCTTTGGGCCTCTTGGTGCCTTGGAGGTTGCATCACCCTGAAGTGACAAAGGCTGAGGGGGGGGGGTTGTGGTGGGGATGGGGCAGTGTCCTAACAGGGAAGCTGTCATCACGGCAGGTTCCCCAGTTTTTCTGGGGCACAGAGCTATTGCAGCACCCCCTCCCCACACAATGGATTTGTCCCCTAATTTCAACCCCCCCCACACACAATCCTCCTGTGAGGTAGATTGAACTGAAAGACGAAATCAGACAGGTGCTGTGTTCTTTACTATTGAGGGGGGATTTGAATTTGAGTCTTCCCATTCCAAGTTCACCCTGAAGAAGTGAGCAGTGACTCACCAATAAAATATGTTGGGTCTTTTAGGTGCTCCTGGACTCTGGCTCTTTTCTCCTGCTACAGGCAGATGAACATCTTGAAGAAGTGAGCCGTGACTCCCAAAAAGTCATGCCCTGGCACCAATTGGGTTAGTCTTCAAGGTGCTCCTGGACCCTGGCTCTTCTCTCCAAGTTCAGCCTGTCTGTTTCCCATACAGTCTGTTTCCACACTTGGGTTGGGGACTGGAGATCTCCAGGGATTATAATTGCTCTCCAGGCTATGCAGATCTGTTCCGGGGGGGGGGGGGGATGGGATTGGCTGCCCCGGAAGGCAAACTCCCTGGCATTGTACCCCTGCTTTCCGCCCTCCCTCCCCACATTTTCTAGTCTCACCCCTGCCTCCAAATCTCCAGGAATTTCCAACTCAGAGTTGGCAACAAAGTTGCCGTGTCTCCTTTGGCCTCCAGCAGAGTCCTGGGGCACAGGGTTGCCAGTTCCGGGTTGAGAAACTCCTGGAGATCTGTGTGTGTGTGTGTGTGGGGGGGGGGGGCCTGGTAGGACAGGGACCTCAGTGGGGTCGAATGGCACAGAATCCGCCCTCCAGAGCAGCTAAGTCCTCCCGGGGAACTGGCCTCTGTTTCCTGATGAACCCAATTCCAGGGGTTCCCAGGTGGCTGGGAGGCCAGGAAGCTCATGGGGCATAATGACTGAGAGTCCACCTTGCAAAGCATCCCTTTCCTCCAGGGCAGCTGATCTCTGTCATCTGGAGAGGAGCTGTAATTTGGGGGGGGGGTGGATCTACAGGCCCCACTTGGAGGTCGAAATCACCAGTGGACATCCCCATCCGCAGTCCTTAACCTGCACACAATTCAAAGAGAACTGCTCTGTGAGAACAGCTCCAGGAAAACTGGGAACCATTCCGCACAGATTCTTTGTAGCAGGAGTGTGGCAAATTGTAACCGCCACTAAAATGCAGTTATGCACAACGTTGTAGACCAGCGGTCTACCAGCTTCAGCTTGCCACGGACCGCTGCGGAGTAGTGGCCGGAGAGGGCGGTCCGGGGGCCCACGCACGCATGGCAGCCCCAGCACAAACGCGCATGCGCGGACTGCCACGCGTGCGCGGCAGTCTATGCACGCGCATTTGCGCCGCCGCCATGCTGGCGGCCGCGGCCTCCCCTCCTGGCCCCTCCGGGCCGCAAGCAAATCGGCCGCTAAAGCGGCCGATTAGCTTGCAGCTCAGCAAGCTTCTCTTCCCTCCCCTCCCCTCCCGAAGTGAGAAGCTTGCCGGGCCGTGAGCTAATCGGCCGCTTTGGCGGCCACTTTGCTCGCGGCCTGGCGAGCTTCTCGCTTCAGGGGGGGAGGGAAGAAGGAGCTGCGGCCCGGCGCCGGGCCGCGGCCCGCGGGTTGGGGACCATTGTCGTAGACAATCTGCCACACTCCTGAAACCAATCCGCAAAAAGCGCTTCCAGGGAAATCCCCAAAAGTAGATTCACCCTCTGGAAAGTGCTACACTCTTGCAACCAATCTGCAACACTAGCGGAAAAGTTCTGTGCGTTACCATTGTTGCAGTTTCAGCAAAGTCCCTCCCCCTGGCTCTCTCCTCTGATCTTCCGGCGAAGCGATCGCCATTTTTTTTTCTCGGAGCAAATGGAAAACAACGAACCGGTGAGCCTTCATTCACCCAGTGAAGGGGGGGAGGATTTTTTTTTTCACTTGGGGGAGTGTGGCAACGATGAAACGGCAGCTCACATGCCACCTGCTAGCTAGATGGGTCTTTCCGTTGCAACAAATCAATGCAGATTCATTGCAACGTTTTTTTTTTTTTAAACCTGCCTTAAAGGGAAAGGGGCTTTTCGGGAGCATGATAATGGCCACCCATTGGCTGCTTGCTTGATTGACGGCCAGGGGCGGGACAAAGCTCGGCAAATATCGCTTCCTGGCTAGCGATTTTAGCCGAGACCGGAAACCTGTGGGAAACGATAGAAACGCAACTGGATTCCACTACAAAGGCAGCTATGCGTAACGATGAATTCCACTATTTAAAATGGTGTTTTTTCGCCCCGAAATCAATTTGCAACATTGATCCTGGTGGGGAATGGGCCTGGGCCAGACCCAAGGTCCCCCTGCTGGCTGCATGTGGAGCAGCAGAGATTCAAGCCTGGCTTGCCAGATTAGAGGCCCCCACTCTTAGCCCCGACAACTATGCTGGCTCTCCAGACTGGGGAGTAACCGGCCTAGACCCCCCTTCATGCCCTAAACAGCTCTCTCTCCCCCTCCGTCCCTCCCTCCCTCCGGTTCTCTTTCCTGTTGCTGCAGTGCCTTGTGAAACATGAGGCAATATCCGGGTTGCCTGGAATGGGCACATTGTCATCCACCCCACCAACCCCATTGCTCCATCTCGACCCCAACCACAGGTCAACAACTGAAGCAGCATCCCATTGAGGGAAGGGACGGGACGACGGGGACGGTGAGGGGGTGGGGGGGAGGTGAAGCGTGTGGTGGATATGGAGGCCAAGGGCTCTCTGTCCCACCGCTTCCTACGGTTCCGTGCGCACTGGTTCAGTGGTGCTGAGTCGTTTCCGACTTGTGGCAATCCCATGGCCTCTGAAACCTCCTATCCCGAACTGCCCTGCTCGTGTGTTGCGGACCCTGTGGGAGGGCCCCTGTGGCTGCCATCTGTGGCTGCCAAGAGAGTCATCTCCTGTGGGGTCCTCCTTTTTTCCCAGCTGCCTTCTGCTCCTCCTAGCCCTGACTCTCGGCTTCGCATGGTGAGCTTCGGCTCGGTCGCTTCGGCAATCACCGAAGCCTGAGGCGGCGCATAGCAGGCCAGCGCCGTGGCGTGGAGAGGAGGGGCGGCAGTTACAGAAATCTATTCTGGAAGTGACCGTTGCATGGATCACTGTGGCCAAGTGGTCAGAGGACAGGTAGGGTGCTAGTAGTTGGGCCTGGCAGAGATGGAAAAATGCCTGGCTGGCTACTCTCTTGACCTGTGTCTCCGTAGTCAGGGAGGCGTCGAAGGTCACACCCAAATTCCTAGCCTGGGGTGTGATGTTAATGTAAAATAGTGAGTTCGAACAGGAACAAGCGAGACGCAGTCGTGCAGAACAGCTCTTTTTATTTAAGAAGTGATTTCAGATGGAATCAACCACGTTGACTGGGGCTTGCCTGGTCAAGCCCCTGAATATATACACAGGGCAGAGGTGGACACGCCCTAGGCTGACCCTTGATTGGCTCAGCCACGCCTGATTAGTTTAAACTCATTGGCTGTTCAACGGGGCAGCTTGGATCCTGTTCCAGACCCCAAGCTCAGCCTTCTGCTGAGTCACATACACAACACCCCTCCCCCCTTAGATAGTCACTCAGGAGGTGGTGAATAAAGTCCTGTAGGTATCTGGGGGGCACGCGGGTCCGCCCCGACCGGCGCGGCTCTGGAGACGGCACGGGTTGACTGACCTCAGTCCGTACTGCCGCGCTCCTAGGGTCCGCCGCCGCGTCGGCTATTGCGGGCTCCGTGCTGGGTGCCCTCGGCTCAGCCGCTGGACTGCAGAGTGGTGGTCTCCCGCCGGGGGTAGCGTCAGGGACGGGGTTGGCGGTGTCGCCTTCCCGATGCACGGAGTTGTCCCGGCGGCGCACCTGGTCCACGTGTCGCCGGAGGATCCGGCCGTCCTCGCCCTGGACCCCGTAGGACACGGGTCCCGTCGCGTGTGTGACGGTTGCAGGGATCCAACTGGGCCCGTCGCTGTAGTTCCGGACGTAAACCGGATCGTCTGGGGCAAAGGCGCGTGGCGCGGAGGGATTCTCGTGGCCCTTCTCCCGGGTTTCGTCATGGTCGGGGTGTAGACGATCCAGGAGGGTTCGGAGTCTCCGTCCCATTAGTAGTTCCGCCGGGCTCTTCCCGGTTGCCGAGGATGGCGTGGTGTGCTGGCGGGCTACGAACTGCGTGAGGCGCGTCTGCCAATCTCCTTGGGGGAGTTTTGACAACGCGTCCTTGGTTGTCCGGACCATCCGTTCAGCCTGCCCGTTAGTTGACGGATGGAATGGTGCTGAGGTCACCTGTCGGATCAGGTGCTGCCCCAAGTACACCCGGAATTCAGTGGACGTGAACTGGGCTCCGTTGTCGGAGACTATCGTGTCGGGGAGCCCGTGGGTCGCGAACAGGCGTTGGAGGCTCCTGATGACCACGGCCGACGTCATGGCCGAGACCGGAACAACCTCCAGCCATTTCGAGAAGGAGTCCACGACGACCAAGAATGTGTGCCCTTGGAATGGCCCCGCAAAGTCGATGTGCAGGCGGGACCAAGGCTTCATGGCCGACTCCCATGTCCGCGGCGGTGCTCGCGGCGCCTCTGGGTGGTTCTCCTGGCAGGTCCGACAGCCGCTTATCCAGGACTCGATGTTCTTGTCCAGCCCCGGCCACCAAACGTAGCTGCGAGCCAGTGCCTTCATATGCACAATGCCAGGATGGCCATCGTGCAGCGCCTCCATGACCCGCTGGCGTAGCTTGGGCGGCACCACCACTCGGTGTCCCCACAGCAGGCACCCCTTGTGTGCCGATAGCTCCGTTTGCCTGGCGGTAAAAGGGGCAAAATCTGGGTCCTGTTTGCCCGCTGGCCATCCCCTCCACACCCAGTTGAGCACTCGGGCGATGAGGCGGTCTTTGGCCGAGTGCGCGGCGATGTCCGCCGATCGCAGGGGTTGCTGAGGCAGGGAGTCGATCAGCAACACCTCAGCAGCAGGGGCCGGGTCTGCGTCGACCTGTGGTAGCGGCAGTCGGCTGAGTGCGTCGGCGTGCCCGATGGACTTGCCAGGCCGATGAACGAGGCTGAAGTCATATCCATGCAAAAAAATGGACCAGCGCAGCATCCGCGGGGACAGGATCTGGGGCGTCTGGCGGTCCGTCGTGAAGAGGCCGAGCAGGGGCTTGTGATCCGTGACGATCGTAAACCGGCGGCCGTAGAGGTAGTCGTGGAATTTCTTAATTCCAGCGACGATAGCGAGCGCCTCCTTGTCGATCTGTGCGTAGTTCCGCTCAGCCGATGACAAGGTCCGCGAGTAGAAGGACACCGGGGCCTCGCGGCCGTCGGGCAGGCGGTGACCTAGGACGGCGCCGATGCCATGTTGCGATGCGTCACAGGCCAAGACGACCGGCTGCGCCTCGTCGAAGTGTGCCAGTACACTGTCGGACGTGAGAAGTCGCTTGACCGAGGCGAACGCGGCCTTCTGTGTGGGACCCCAGACCCAGGGAGTTTTCTTGTCGAGGAGCCTGTGCAAAGGCTCTGCCACGGTGGCCTTGTTGGGCAAGAAGGAATGATAGAAATTCAGGAGGCCCAGGAAGGCTTGGAGGTCGTGCTTGGTCTTCGGCGGTGGCGCGTTCTGGATGGCCTTCACCTTGTCTTCGGTCGGGTGGACCCCTTCCGCGTCGATAAGGAAACCCAGGAACTCCACCTTGGGGACGCCCAAACGACATTTCTCCCGCTTCACCTTCAGCCCGGCCCCGGAGAATCGGTGCAGGACCTCCCGGAGTCGGCTGGCGAGTTCCGGGACGGTTCTCCCGGCCAGGAGGACGTCGTCAAAATATGGGATCACCCCCGGAATCCCCTTGAGAAGGTCCTCCATTAGGTTCTGGAAAATTCCGGGGGCCACGCTGACCCCGAATTGCAAACGCTTAACTCTAAACGCCCCCCGGTGAGTGACGATTGTCTGCGCTTCCGCGGCTGCCGTGTCAACGGGCAGCTGCTGATACGCTTGGGCCAAGTCAAGTTTGGCGAAAACCTTACCCCCGGCTAGGGACGCGAGGAGGTGGCTGATCACCGGTACTGGGTACGCGTGCTGCTGCAACGCCTTGTTCAGCGTGCACTTGTAGTCCGCACAGATTCGTATGTCCCCGTTTGCCTTGATGGGCGTCACGATCGGGGTCTCCCAACGCGCGTTCGGAACCAGCTCGAGCACGCCTTGCGCCTGGAGTTTGTCCAGCTCCGCGTCTATCCGGGGCTTCAGGGCGAACGGGACCCGCCGGGCCTTGAGGCGAATGGGTGCCACCTGGGGGTCGAGGGCCAACGAGATTGGTGGCCCGGTGTAGCGACCGAGCGACGCGTCAAAGACTGTTGGGAATTCCCCGCAGATGTCCTCTAGCGCGGTGGTCTGGAGCCGCTGGATTTGAGTAATACCGCCGATCGTGATTCCCAGCGGCTCGACCCAGTCTAAACCCAACAGGCTGGTGCGCTCCCCTTCCACTATTACAAGGGGCAATTTTCCCGCAAAGTCCCGGAAGCAAACATGAAAATCCCCCACCCCCTTGATCGGCACTCGCCCTCCCATGTAATCCTTGACTATGTAGGGCAAGGGGCGGAGAGGGGGTCCCCCGTGCGGGCAAAGTCGCTTGAGGGTCGCGTTTGAAATTATAGAGAGCGACGACCCTGTGTCCAGTTCCATGGTGCAAGGGGCCCCCTCTATGCTTACCCTCAGCCGTATCTTCTCCTTGGGTCCGTTCCTCGTGGAGTTTAGGATGACGGTCCGGGTGCTGTTTGTCTCCAGGCGACGCTGGCGGCTGGTCACCTCACGCTGACCTCTGTTGCCTTGGGCCGCCCTCGGTTGGCGGTAGGCATTTTCGCCGGCCACGGGGTGGGACGCGGAATCCGGCTCTGAGCGGCATGCCCGGGCGATGTGCCCTTTCTTTCCGCAGACCCGGCAAGTCGCGTCGCGGAATCGGCACATGCTGCGTACATGCGGGCCTGCACAGCCAGCGCAGGGCCCCGTCGAGGTTGCTGGACGGCGGTGCGGTCGGGCCATGTTGTGGTCCACCTCGGCCTCCTCTTCCGCGAGGTCTCCGCCCAGGTCCTCGTGGTGGACGGCCGTCGTTGGCTTCTCCACCGGTGGGTGCCTCGACGCCTCGTGTCCGCGGACGGTCCTGGCGCTGCGGTTGGCGGCCTCCGCGTTGGCCGCGTCTTCCAGCGCCTCTTTGAAGGTCAGCCCCTTCTTTCCGAAAAGCCGGCGCTGGGTGGCCTCGTCCCTGAGGCCGCACACAAAACGGTCCCGGAGTGCCTCTTCCAGATTGGAGAATTGGCAGTCACGGGCGAGGTTGCGGAGTGCGGCGGTGAATTCTGCAATGGACTCGCCTTCTCGCTGTCCACGCTGGTAGAAAACATACCGGCACGCGATCTCCCCTGGCTGTGGATCGTAGTGTTCTTGGAGGCGGCGGAGGATCTCGTCCAGGTCCGCAGCGTCCACATCGTCGGGCGCAAAGAGGTCCTGCGCCAGGTCGAACGTGGCGGCCCCGCACGTGCTCAAGAAGACCGCCCGTCTTCTTGCGGCCCCGGTGATCTCGTTGGCCGTGAGGAAGTGGCGGAAGCGCTTCTCATAGCTTCTCCATTGGCTCGGGCGGCTGGAGTCAAACTGCTCGATCTGGCCCAAGGTAGCCATGCTGCGGCGTGCGATCTCGGTGCTTGTCGGCCCGGCTTGAGCGATTCAGCTGGCAGCTGGTTCCCCCCTTCAGACGGCTGGGCTCCACTCCAGTGGCTCGTGATGCCGGTCGGGTGCCGCTGGACTCACGCTTGTTAGCTGGCAGAGGGTCCCCGAGGTTGGCGGGCTCTGTCCAGATGCGGGCAGGAGCAGCTTCGTTTCCTTAGGATCCCATCCTCGTCGCCAGTGTAAAATAGTGAGTTCGAACAGGAACAAGCGAGACGCAGTCGTGCAGAACAGCTCTTTTTATTTAAGAAGTGATTTCAGATGGAATCAACCACGTTGACTGGGGCTTGCCTGGTCAAGCCCCTGAATATATACACAGGGCAGAGGTGGACACGCCCTAGGCTGACCCTTGATTGGCTCAGCCACGCCTGATTAGTTTAAACTCATTGGCTGTTCAACGGGGCAGCTTGGATCCTGTTCCAGACCCCAAGCTCAGCCTTCTGCTGAGTCACATACACAACAGTTAAGTTGCATCCCTACCAGGGTGGAAAAGCGTGCTTCCTGGCCCCACCCCCTGCCTCCCAGCCACAGGACCTCTGTCATGGAGGGGTTGAGTCTCAGGTGACTCTGCTCGAACCATTCAGTCTCGGCTTCCAAACATCTGCCAAATGGTTCCGGGCGGGGGGGGGAGTCCGGGCAGCTGTCCATTAGGAGATAGAGCTGGGTGTCATCAGCATACTGATGGCAACCCAGCCCAAAGCTCTGCACCAGCTGGGCCAGAGGGCACATAAAGATGTTGAACAAAGTGGGGGAGGGAACCACGCCCTGTGGGACCCCACAAGGGAGTCTATAAGGACGCGAGAATTCATCTCCCACTGCAACCCTCTGGGTCCAGTTCTGAAGAAAGGAGCGTATCCTCCTATCCCCGTGCCGGCGAGGCATTGGACCAATATCTCGTGATCCACGATGTCAAAGGCCACCGACAGGTCTAAGAGGACCAGCACGGCTGACCCGCCTCTATCCAGCTGGTGACGGAGGTCATCCAGCAGGGCGACCAGCACCATCTCCACCCCGTGGCCAGGACAGAAGCCAGATTGACATGGATTGAGCGCCAAAGTTTCCTCCAAGAAAGCCAGGAGCTGGTCCGCCGTGGCCCTTTTCAACATCTTGCCCAGGAACGCTACCACTGGGTGGTAGCTGGCGGGGTCCTGCAGGTCCAGCGTTGGTTTTTTCAGGAGAGGGCGAACCACTGCCTCCTTCAGCCTCCCAGGGAACTCCCCAGAACCCAGGGAGCGGTTGATAATGTCCCCGAGTTGGCCTCCTATCCTCTGGCCACCTCCCTTGAGGAGCCATGACGGACAGGGGTCACGGGGGCAGGTGGTCACCCTGACCGACCCCAGCAACTTGTCCACTTCGGAGGAAGAGAGCCACCTGAAGCCATCAAACCTCACTGCCAAAGGCGGCCAACAGGCCTCCAGTTCATTTACTGTATTAATCGTGGCGGGAAGGTTGCGGCGGAGCGACAAGACTTTATCCGCAAAATAGCTTGCAAATGCCTCACAGCCGAATTCCAATTGTCTAATATTTTGGTGCCCCTGAAGGGCGGTGAGGGATCGAACTACTCCAAATAATTGGGCCGGGCGAGAGCTTGCGGACGCGATTTCCACGGCAAAAAACTCTCTCTTTGCCACTTTCACCGCCATCTCATACGCCCTCATTAGTGTGCGATAAGATGTTCTTGTAGCCTCATCGTGAGTCTTCTGCCACGCTCGCTCCAGTCATCTCCCTTCCCTCTTCTTCTCCCGGAGCGCCCCAGTGTACCAGGGGGCCCGTTTGAGTCGAGGGCAGAGAGGATGTTTAGGGGCGATCTCATCCATAGCGGCCGTTAGACAGGACTGCCAGTCCTCCACTAAGGCTGCCAGTGAGTCGCCAGGAGGCATCGGGTCCCTCAGAGCATTCCGGAAACCAAATACGCCCACCGCCCAACTGGGGAAGGGGTGGTATCCTGAGCCGGGCCCGCAGGGCATAGTGGTCTGACCACGGCACAGCCAGAGCTGCATCCAAATCTGAGTTTCATCTTCAGGATCTGGCCTTCTAAGGAGCAGTCAGCAGTCGTAGTTAAGAGTGGCTGACTCTAATCTGGTCAGCTGGGTTTGATTCCCCACTCCTTCACGCGCAGCCCCTAGGGTGACTTGGGGCTAGTCACAGTCTTGATACAGCTGTTCTCACAGAGCAGTCCTGTCGGAAACCCTCTCACCCTCACTTACCTCACAGGGTGCCTGTTGTGGGGGAGAAGAAGGGAAGGCAATTGTTCGTTTGGGTAGAGAAAAGTGAGGTATAAGAACCTTCTTCTTGTAATGCTCTGTAGCAGTAGATTTGCCTGTTTTGCACTGGAAAATTCATCTGCAAAACCACGCTGACAGGGCATGATCCACCATGGGTGGAATCGATCTCAGAACCTTTTCTAGCTCCTTCATAGTTGCCTTTCCCAGTCTCAATCCCCTCCTGATTCCTTGGCTGCAGCCTCCCTTTGGGCTGATGATAAAGCCACAGAACAGGCAAAATCTTCGAATCAAGAGAGGCAACTAAGATCACGTTTGAGCCTGAATTGCGATGTCCCCTCCTTAGAGACGCGTGGAGTGAAAGTGGCTAGCAGTGAGGGAAATGCGCTTTGTGCATGCCCAGGGGAGGCACTGCTTTATGGCCATGGCTTCTAGCCTTCCTGGATGGTGAGGCCTCCCAGAATCAGGGTTCGTCTCTCGACTACAGAGATCAGTTCTAGGGTTGAGTGCTTCGGCAAGCTTCGGTCGCTTCGTCGAGCACCGAAGCCCGAGGTGGCCAGTGCCACGGTGCAGAGGGGAGGGGCGGCGCTATGCCGCCCCTCCCCTCTGCACCGTGGCACTGGCCACCTCGGGCTTCGGTGCTCGACGAAGCGACCGAAGCTTGCCGAAGCGCTCAACCCTAAATTCAGTTCCCTTGGAGAAAAGTGCTGCTTCAGAGGGTGGGAGTCTCCGGCCTTGCTGGCAACCCAACTTTCAAAACAGGTTCCTTACCGCTGGCTCTGTCAGAATATCCTTGCTGGTATGCAAAGCCAGCTGGATGCAAATACTCGGCCTTGGCAAATTTGGGCCGTGTTGACAGATGGCCTTTAGCCAGCACATCGAGTCTTTTGCCATCCGCCCCTGGGCTGGCCTGCAGAAAGAGTGGATGGGCTGGTTCAGATGCCATCTGTCAACAAGGCCCGAACTTTCCAAGGCCGAGCATTTGCCAAAGACCTTTCTGTGCAGGAGGTTTTTTTGCTTGGCTTTGCATAGAGGGGAACAGGATGACTTTGTTCGCTCCTGGCTTTGGGTGGAAAACTAGGGTAGGACCCGGGATAGCTCCTTCCGGGATCTGTCATCCCTCATAGGGGCCCCTCCCAATAAACCAGGAGAGATGAAGCAAAGCCGAATCTACCACATGCTGCTGTGCCAGGGAGGGGCCTGTGATGCACCTCACTGCCTTCCGCTCTTGGGTGAAAACGAGGAACCCTGAGTGAACCGGCTGCAGCCAATGGGTTTGGTCCAACGGGACCCGTCCGGGCTGGATCCGAATCCCTTCTGCTTTGACCAGAATTCCCAGGCAGCAGGCGGGATGGCCACGAAACGTCTCCTTGACCACCTCAAGAAGAGTTCCCAATGCAAAGTTCTCTTTGCAGGTAAATTTGGGAGGGGGGGGAATGCGTGTGCTTCAGTTGAGCAAAGCAGATGGTTGTTAGGAATGGGGCTACAAACAAATCAGCCAGGATCTCTGTGCCCCCCCCCCCCCGCAGATCTTCGGTGCGGCCTCATGGGGAATCTTGTGCACGGTGCTGGAAAGATATTACAGTCTTGGGAAGGGTGAAGAAAAGGGCAATGGAAATGATTACGGGGCTGGAACACCTTCCTCATGCAGAATGGTTGGAGCACTTTGGGCTCTTTAGCTTGGGGAAGCCATGACTGAAGGGTGACATGATGGAGGTTTACAAAATAATAATAATAATAATAATAATAATAATAATAATAATAATAATAATAATAATAATAATAATTTAGTTTAGTTTAGTTTAGTTTAGTTTAGTTTAGTTTAGTTTAATTTAATTTAATTTAATTTAATTTAATTTAATTTAATTTAATTTAATTTAATTTAATTTAATTTAATTTAATTTATATTCCAGCCTCCCTCTCAGCTCAGGGCAGGTTACAACAACACTAAGAACAAACAAAAGTACATTGACTTTAAATAAATATTAATAAAACCATAAAAACATTAACAATAACCATCTCAATAAAAGCATTAACAACATTAACCCATCTCGGTGCTCCAGTGTAATCTCCAGGTGCAGCATCCGTGGTGGAGTTTTGCCCCCATTTGATGTTACTGATCAAAGGCCCCAACCAAAAGCTTGATGGAAGAGCTCTGCCTTGCAGGACCTACAGAACTGAGCTAGTTCTGACAGGGCCCAGATCTCGGGGGGGGCTTACATCAATTAGGAGGCAGGATTGAGAACATCCTGGCCCTTGTTGAGGCCCGATGTGCTTCCTTGGGGCCAGGGACTCCCAAACAGTTGGAATTTATGCATGGGATAGAGAAGGCAGAGAAAGGAGTCTGCCTCTCCTGTTCTCACAATACAGGAACTCGTGGCCATTCCCTGAAATGAATGAGCACTTTGCTTCAACCAAATAAAAAGAAGTCCTTCTGCACATAGAGAGAACTCCCTGCAACAGGAAGTGGTGGTGGTTATGAGCATAGACCATTTACGCACTGGGAACTTCACTGCCCCAGCTCCAGTGCAGGAACAAAAATTGGTGGCGGATGGGGCACACCAGGGCAAATGCTCCTCCATGTGGGTGCAGGAAGAGGTGGGACAACCTGCCACAACTAAAACTCCAGCCTGCAGACCGGCATGAAACCTCCAGTGCGTAAATGGTCCAAGAGGGGATTGGAGAAACAAGGAGCAGAAGTCCATGAGTGGCCGTTAGCCCCAAGGTCTATCTGGTCCACTCTGTCTGGGGCAGTGATGCTCTGAAATCTTGGTGCTTGGGGGGCAACCATGGAGTTCTGGCCTTGCAGGTGGACCTTCTGGTGGCCCCTGGGTTTTGGCCAATGTGTGACACAGAGTGCTGGAATGGGTGGGCCGCTAGCCTGATCCAACATGGCTTCTCTTGCATTCTTAAGACTCTGGTTTGGACCAGAATAATGACAAGCCATCAAGCGTGATGGGCTTAGAGGTTGATGACAGAGATTCCAGATACAAGACAGACAAATGGTAAACCCTTCTTCATGTGATGAATGCTTAAAATGTGGGATTTGTGATGGCCACAGCATTTTGCACCAGCTGCAGTTTCCAGAGCAAACCAAAGGCAGGCCAGCGTAGAGTGAATTACAGAAATCTATTCTGGAGGTGACCGTTGCATTGATCACCATGGCTAGGTGTTCAGGGGACAGATAGGGCGCTAGTAGCCGAGCCTGACAAAGATGAAAAAATGCCTGGCCAGCTACTCATTTGACCTGCGCCTCGAGTGTTAATGAGGCATCAATCATCACTCCCAGGTTCCTGGCCTGGGACGCGATCTCCAGGAGGGGTAAAGGCGAGGAGGGGTAAACATACTTCCTGTTCTGCCCCCCTACAACCCAGCCACAAGACCTCTGTCTTGAAGGGATTGAATTTCAGGTGACTCTGCTCGAGCCATCCAGCCATGGCTTCCAAACATCTGGCAAATGGTTCCGGGGGGGAGGGAGTCCAGGTGGTCATCCATGAGGAGATAGAGCTCGGTGTCATCAGCATACTGATGGCAAGCCAGCCCGAAACTCCGCACCAGCTGGGCCGGAGGGCGCATAAAGATATTAAATAGTGTGGTGGAGAGCACCGAGCCCTGAGGGACCCCACAAGGGAGCCGGTAAGGGCCCGATAACTTTTCTCCCACCGTTACCCTCTGTATCCAGTTATGGAGAAAGGAGCGTATCCAGCATAAGGCTGTGCTTCGTATCCCAGTCGGGGAGGCGGTGAACCAGCAGTTCATGGTCGACCATCAACCAGAGGCTGTCCAGGGGCAGATCCCTCGTACGGAAATGGTCCAAGTTTCTCCTTTGTTTGGTGACACTAATGTCAGGGCCAATATCTGCAAACAACCCAGTCATAAGCAACACTGTCAGATGCATCACCAGGGATAACTAACTCAGTAGCCAGTTTCTGTCTTAGAGTTCATAGAACAAAGTGGTTGTGCCTTGTGAACTAAGAATTTACTTTTCTCTATCTTAAGGCCTATTTAATCAGGCAAGATCAATTATTTAGTTATTGTCTAGATGAATTTATATTTCTGTTTTAAGTTGCTTTGTAAAAATTTTAAATAAACCATTTATTTCTCCTTTGTGTTATGTGGTAAGTTATACCAGGTATTCGTTGTATCCCACATCACCTGTATTACTTTGGTGTAAACAAGTATATTATGTTTTTTTTTTTTTGCTCTGGTGTAATTGTATAAGAGCCTCTTGTGGTGCAGAGTGGTAAGGCAGCAGTCATGCAGTCTGAAAGCTCTGCCCATGAGGCTGGGAGTTCGATCCCAGCAGCCGGCTCAAGGTTGACTCAGCCTTCCATCCTTCCGAGGTCGGTAAAATGAGTACCCAGCTTGCTGCTGGGGGGTAAACGGTAATGACTGGGGAAGGCACTGGCAAACCACCCCGTATTGAGTCTGCCATGAAAATGCTCGAGGGCGTCACCCCAAGGGTCAGACATGACTCGGTGCTTGCACAGGGGGTACCTTTACCTTTTACCTAATTGTGTAATATATTTACTATTGCTACTGCTGTTACTTTCCAGGTTACAGATCACTAAATATCTTTCCTTCCTCCAATTTTTCTCCTATTATTACAGCAGCAACCATTCTGAGCTGTTCTTTCCCAAAGGTTTTGGCTCTGGGACAAGACTGTAAAGGTGGGTATTTTTTCCTCTCCATTCCCCCCCAAAAATGCATTTCCTTTTCGCCAATAATACCAACCACATTCTAAACATCCTCAAACAATAATCACAATTACCTATGAGTATCAATCAAACCATAGATTGGCATTATGGTCTGTACCCAAGTACAGCATTGTATAAACATTGAAATGAAGGACGTGTATAATAAGACTTTAGGAGAAATCAGGTATGCAATATAATAGGGAGCCAGTTTGGTGTAGTGGTTAGGAGTGCGGACTTCTAATCTGGCATGCTGGGTTCGATTCTGCACTCCCCCACATGCAGCCGGCTGGGTGATCTTGGGCTCGCCACGTTCTGACCAAGCAGGAATATCAGAGCTCTCTCAGCCTCACCCACCCCACAGGGTGTCTGTTGTGGGGAGTGGAATGAGAAGGCGATTGTAAGCCGCTCTGAGCCTCCTTCGGGTAGGAAAAAGCAGCATATAAGAACCAACTCTTCTTCTTCTTCAGTAATCTCAGGGCTCTCTCAGCCTCACCTCCCTCACAGGGTGTCTGTCGTGGTGAGAGGAAAGGGAAGACGAATGTAAGGCGCTTTGAGACTCCTTCGGGTAGAGAAAAGCGGCATATAAGAACTTCTTCTTCTTCTTCTTCTTCTTCTTCTTCTTCTTCTTCTTCTTCTTCTTCTTCTTCTTCTTCTTCTTCTTCTTCTTCTAATAGACCCATGTATATAATATTTTTTTTGGATATAAATTTTACAAGCAGCATAAATGTTTTGTACATATTTTATTTAAGGAGACAGCTATTGAGGAAAGTGGCTGAAAACGAGTGAAAATCTGGACCTTGTTCTGGCTCTTGCTGTTTAACAATAAAGAAGATTTCTAAGTTGTTCCTAATCATCCACATCGTCTTTTTCCTTTCTGGTGAAACAACCTGGCAGTTGGCAACCCTCTTTTGAGGGGAAAGTGGCTGCAGACCCTCAGGCTGTTTCCCTGGGAATGAACCCCACTGGAGGACAGGAGGCCTGCTTCTGAGTAGACCTGCTTTGGCCTGCTTTTGGCTTGCAGAGTGTGGTGTTGGTCTGGCAAGATTGCGTGAGGATGAGTGCATCTGAGTTCCTTGCATGGGGATTTCTTTTGCTGAGCAATCCCAACCAGAAGGAACACTAGCTGAATCATTTCCTACCAGGTGCCCCTGAGTCATATTTTTACTGTGGCTTTCAACCACGGAGCTCAGGGTGCTAGTATTGGATCCCCCTCCTCCCATTTCCCCCCACAAAAACCCTGCAAGGTAGGCTCGGGCAGTGGTAGTCAACCTGTGGTACTCAAGATGTCCATGGACTACAATTCCCATGAGCCCCTGCCAGCGCTTGCTGGCAGAGGCTCATGCGAATTGTAGTCCATAGACATCTGGAGGACCACAGGTTGACTATCCCTGGGCTAGGGTACTGAATGCCCCAAAACACCCAGCAGTGGGGATTTCATAGAATCACAGAATCATAGAGTTGGAAGGGGCCATATAGGCCATCTAGTCCAACCCCCTGCTCAACGCAGGATCAGCCCTAAGCATCCTAAAGCATCCAAGAAAAGTGTGCATCCAACCTTTGCTTGAAGACTGCCAGTGAGGGGGAGCTCACCACCTCCTTAGGCAGCCTATTCCACTGCTGAACTACTCTGACTGTGAAAATTTTTTTCCTGATATCTAGCCTATATCGTTGTACTTGAAGTTTAAACCCATTACTGCGTGTCCTTGAACCTGGATCTCCACAGGCCTAGTCTGCAGGGCTCCATCTAAATCAGGCTTGTCTACTCAGACTGGCAGCAACTTTCTAAGGTCTCAGGCGGAGGTCTTTCCCATTCCCTCCTGCCTGGTCTTTTTAACTGGAAAAGCCGGGGATTGAACCTGGGACCTTCTGCATGCCAAGTGTAGGTTCTTCCACTGAGCCATGGCCCTCCCTAAATCTTGGAGCCTGCTGCCCTGTGCCAAGCTCCTGCTGCAGACATGGGGCAGACAAAAGACTGTAGCTGTCCCCAGTAGCCTCGCTCTCTAACCACTACACCCTACTCCCTCAGTGAGCATATGTAGAGATATGAGCCTCTTAAAAGCGCCCAAGCACAGCTGTGCACCCTCCCCCCCCCTGTGGTGAGGCACTGGCTGCAGCGGCCTGGAGCGGCCGATGTGGCCGCCGCCGTGCACAACCCTAAGCCTTGCTTGGTAAAAGCCCCACTCACTTTCTAAAAATCCTTGGTGAGCGCCGGAAAAGGCACCACATTGAGGCCCGCTATTTTAGTCCATTGTCTGTACCTGGCCCAAAACTGAATTATTTTGGATTGGCGAATGATTTCTTTTTTCTCAACACACAGAAAGTCTGGCGAAGCCAAAAGTCACGCCCCCGAGTGCTCTAATACTAGCGAACAAGATGCTTAATCTCACCTGCCTGGCATGGGGTAATTTCACCAGTATCCAGTGGCTGAAGGATGACCATGTTCTCCAGCCCAACCATCAACTGCATCTTTCCGAGGACAACCGGACTCTTGTTCGTACGAGAGTCACCCAGGCTGACGCAGGCACCTACCGGTGTGAAGTCAGGGACGTGGCCGGCTGCAGCAGGGGCGCTACTGCGATCATCTCTGTCGCCTGTAAGTGTCCCTAACCGACCGAGCCAGGCTTCCCTGGCCTTTGGGGGCCTCCGGGCACCCTTGGAATGCTGACAGAAGGCGGTGGGCACAATCACATAAAATGGCCGCCACAGGAAGTGGAACCAAACTCAGAGGAAGTCCAAGTGCAGAGAAGAAGTGTTAGTTGGGTCAAAATGGCGTTATTTTCATCTGCGTAATCAATCAGATTTTCAGCAGCTGCTCAGAAACCCAGTTTGGCGAGAACCTCCCCTGGTATCCCCACATTTTAAAATATTTATTGATTTATTTTTCCATTTTTATTCTGCTGCTCTCACAGTGGTTTACAAGTATAAAACAATAGATGACATAAAACCCACATTAAAACAGCCCTTAACAGAAACCAAGCAGACAGTGATAACTACCCTAAAGATTCTGAACACTCCACCCCCTATCCCCTGATTCAGCCTGAGGGCCAAGTTCTCTTCCGATGGGAGCAGGGAACCAGATCTAACCTATCTGGGGGATCTTCTGATGGTAATGCCAAGACCTCGCCCTGGCCTCAACCATATGTCTGGTGAATCATAGAATCATAGAATCATAGAATCATAGAATCATAGAATCATAGAGTTGGAAGGGGCCGTACAGGCCATCTAGTCCAACCCCCTGCTCAACGCAGGATTAGCCCTAAGCATCCTAAAGCATCCAAGAAAAGTGTATATCCAACCTTTGCTTGAAGACTTCCAGTGAGGGGGCACTCACCACCTCCTTAGGCAGCCTATTCCACTGCTGAACTACTCTGACTGTGAAAAACTTTTTCCTGATATCTAGCCTATATCGTTGTACTTGAAGTTTAAACCCATTACTGCGTGTCCTCTCCTCTGCAGCCAACGGGAACAGCATCCTGCCCTCCTCCAAGTGACAACCTTTCAAATACTTAAAGAGGGCTATCATGTCCCCTCTCAACCTCCTTTTCTCCAGGCTGAACATTCCCAAGTCCCTCAACCTATCTTCACAGGGCTTGGTCCCTTGGCCCCAGATAATCCTCATTGCTTTCCTCTGTACCCTTTCAATTTTTTTCACGTCCTTCTTGAAGTGAGGCCTCCAGAACTGCTCACAGTACTCCAGGTATGGTCTGACCAGTGCCGTATACAATGGGACTATGACATCTTGTGATTTTGATGTGATGCCCCTGTTGATACAGCCCAAAATACCATTTGTCTTTTTTACCGCTGCATCACACTGCCTGCTCATGTTTAGTTTACAGTCCACAAGTACCCCAAGGTCTTGTTCACACACACTGCTACCTAGAAGCGTATCCCCCATCCAGTAGGCATGTTTTTCATTTTTCTGACCCAGGTGGAAGAGTTCTGTCTTGCAGGGCCTGCAGAAAGCTGGTAACTCTGGCGGGGCCCTCAGCTCTTCCACCAGGTTGGGGCCAGGACCTAAAAGGCCCTGGCCCTGGTCGAGGCCAGGCAGACATCTTGGGGGCCCGGGACACCTGGTGGGCACCAAGAAACATGCCAACTCAACTTTCTCCTCTGGCTGCTATGACCTCCTGGCCCTGGGTTCTTAGAAGTCAGTTCTAGTCCCAGAAATGCTAGTCTTCTGCTTGTGGGGACTATTTTAAGCTTGTAAGGAGGAGTGGTCATTCATGTGTGCCCCCAGCTGGGGCTCCAAAGCAGGTTAGCCCAAGCTTTGGTTTGCCCCCTGCGGGAGAATCTGTTCTTAGGCCTGTTTCTCCTGGCACTATCTCTCGTACAGTTTGCCTCAGTAGCCGGCACGGTTTCCTTAAATCGATTCTCACCACAATCACCTCCCTTCAGTCAATCTATCAATTTTATTTTTAGAAGCATTGTCTTGTAGTTCAACTGCCAGCAGAGGGGGCTGTGGCTCAGTGGCAGAGCAGAAGGTCCCCAGTTTGATCCCCAGTGTCTCCAGTCAAAAGGACCAGGGTGATGTGACAAACCTCTGCCCAAGACCTTGGAGAGCTACTGCAAGTATGAGTGCCCAAAGCCAGAGGCCTTATACTGAGTCAGATTCTTGGTCCATCTGAGAGTATTATCTACTCATAGTGGCAGCAGATCTCCCAAGTCCCTTTCACATCACCTCTTACCAGGTTCTTGTAACTGGAGATGCCGGGGATTGAACCTGGGACCTGCTGCATGCCAAGCAGAGGCTCTGCCACTGAGCCATGGCCCCTCCCTGGCAATGCTGATTTCAATGGACTGATGGTAAGGCCACTTCATGTGTTCAAGCTCCATGCCTTGAAGCCTTTTTCCCTCCAGATTTTTCCACTGGGTCAGACCATTGCCTGGGGGTGGACCCCCATGGCGTACAGTGGGGGAGCTGGTTGAGTTGGGATGGGAGGGTAGGTTTTTGCCGCTGGGAAATATAATTTTAATGGAGGAGGATCAATGATAATATGTATTTTATGTGGGGTTTTTATTGTTATGTAACCTGCCGCAGAAGTGCCTCTTGTGGCGCAGAGTGGTAAGGCAGCAGACATGCAGTCTGAAAGCTCTGTCTATGAGGCTGGGAGTTCAATCCCAGCAGCCAGCTCAAGGTTGACTCAGCCTTCCATCCTTCCGAGGTTGGTAAAATGAGTACCCAGCTTGCTGGGGAGTAAACGGTCATGACTGGGGAAGGTACTGGCAAACCACCCCGTATTGAGTCTGCCATGAAAACGCTAGAGGGCGTCACCCCAAGGGTCAGACATGACTTGGTGCTTGCACAGGGGATACCTTTACCTTTAACCTGCTGCAAGATGGCTTTGCTGATAGAGGTGGGTAATAAATATAAATATAATAATAATAATAATAATAATAACAACAACAACAACAACAACAACAACAACAACAACAACATGCAGTTTTCCAGATGCCGCAGCATGATTTGCATCATACCTGGTAGGACATCACCCTTCTCCCCCCCTCCAGCCACGCTAATTCCGCACACATTGGACAATGCACTTTCAATGTGCTTTTGCAGCTAGATTTTCTTGGGTGAAACAGGAAAATCTGTTTCAAAACCAAAAGGAGTGGGGGGCATTCAACTGGTCCCTTACAGGGGAACTGGGCTGTTAGAACAGGCCAGCCAGGAGGGTTGTGCAGCTTGGGAGCCGCAATGGGCATGGAGGCGAACTGGAAGTGGTCCAGGCCCTTCATGTGCTTTGCTTCTAGCCAGGTCTGGAGCCAGCAGTCACCCAATCACTGGTCATCATCAAAATCTGCACAACCAACTAAGCCACCTGAGTACACAGCTGTTAAGTACTTCACTGCCTGGTTATCAAAGCATGATGACCAAAGATGCCCAGATGCAATTAAAATATTATGAACTAGCGTTGCCAGCTCCAGGTTGTGAAATACCCGGAGATTTTAAGGGTGGAGGCTGGGGAGGGCAGGGCTTAGGCAGGGGAGGGGAGGGACTTCAATGGGGTACAAAGCCAGGTAGCCCTTCTTCCAAAGCAGCCATTTTCTCCAGGTGAACGGATCTCTGACATAATTGTGGAAGATCTCCAGTCCCCACCTGAAGGTTGGCAACCTGATCAGGAATTTGTCACTCTCCAGAGAGACGATGCAGCCCAGAACCAAGTTTTAGGAAAAGCCCCTTATGATTGACTTTTCTCTTTTTCCTTCCCTTTGGCAGATGGACCAGATGCTGTTCAAATAAGCCCCTCTGGAACAGTAACCCAGCTCTTCGGTTCCCCTCTGAATCTTACCTGCCATGCGGACTCAGTCCCGGCTGCTCAGTACAGCTGGTTTTTCAATGACACCCCCGTGGATCAGAATGGGAGCCTCGTGGTCATTCATGCCACAGCCTGGGAACACGAAGGGACTTACGAATGTTGGGTGCACAACCCTCTCACAAACCTCACAGGCCGGGCCGCAGTTATGGTCTCTGTGGCAACAGGCCAAGGTGAGTTTCTAGATGGTCTTCTCATTCTGGTCCAGAAATAAAGAGACAAGGGGAGCCCTCACTAAGGCCTCTGAGAAATACAGTCAATCTCTATCTTCTTGGTCTACCTCACAAGGGTGTTGCGGAGGTGACAAATGGCATCGTCTTTGGAGATCACTTTGGTCTCCTTAGAGAAAGGGCTGGATAAAGCTGGGGGTGAGGGGCGTCAATAAATCTTTATCAGTGATGTTGCCAGATTTCTCTGTGTTTCTCTTCCAGAATCTCCCTCTGCTGAACTGGCACTAATCCCAAGGATTATTTCAGTCACCGTTATTGGAACATTGGCTGGGGTGGTTTTAATTGTGATCGCTGCGTACTGTTTCTGTGAGTAACATCCCAGAAGGGGAATGATCCAGGCTTCTGGGTCCTGTTCCTCTGAAACAGAAGCAATAACTCAGAATGGGAAAGTTGGAGTCCAGGGGCCTCCTTTAGGACCAACAGAGTTTTAGTCAAGGTAAAAGCTTTTATGGGCCTGCACACTACATGCACACAAAAGTTTATACCAAGAATGAAATTTTGTTGCTTTGAAAGGCACCCCTGGACTCCAACTATGTGCTGTTGTTTCAGACCAACATGGCCACCCATCTGCATCAGAACAGGGAATCTTATTCCTCTGCTTTTAATGGATAGTTTGCAGCTTTCCTTCAAGTTAGGCTGCTCGTGCATAATCCTGTTGTTATTACTAGGCCTCAGGTCCAAACAAAAGTACAGAAAACCTCTGAACTAGGGGTCTACAACCTTTTTGGGCCAGCAGGCACCTTTGGAATTCTGGCATAGTGTGGTGAGCACAGTCACAAAATGGCTGCCACAGAAGGCCAAGTCAGCCACAGAATGGCTGCCACAGAATGGCTGCCACAAAATGGCTGTCAGAGAAGGCCAAGCCAGCCACAAAATGGTTGCCACAAAATGGCTGCCACAAAATGGCTGTCACAGAAGGCCAAGCCAGCCACAAAATGGTTGCCACAAAATGGCTGCCACAGAAGTGCTGTTGGAAGAGGTGAAGCCAACCACAAAATGGCTACTTCAGCTTACTTCAGTGACATGGTGAAGATACTTGAGTTGTGGAGGCAGCTGCTGCCAAAGCAATGCTTTGAAATTGTCTGGACAGTCAATCCAGTCCCCAATGGTCAATTAGAGGTCTTGCTAGGCAGGAGTCCTACTTGGTCCCACCCACTTTCTCAAAACACTAGGTGGACACCAGGAAAGGTGTCAATGAGTGTTCATGGCACCCATTAGCACCAAGTCGGAGACCTATCCTCTATTTTTTCTTGGACCAGTCAACCGCCAGGTGTTCCTCAGGGTCACCTGTAACTGGACAGATATGCCCACTTTATCTCTCTCTGTCTCTCTTTCTCTCTCTGTGTGTTATTTACATGCCTTGCTGGATAGGCCCCACTTGGCCCAACCCACTTTCTCAAAACAATTGGCAGGCACCAGGAAAGTTGCCATCAGCTGCCATTGTTCCCATGGGTACCACATTGGGGATCCCTGCTTTAAACCATATGAGATTATGTTTAAAAGGTCCTCTTACCCCAACAGCTAGATTCAGGGCCAGTGGTGCCTTCTTAGACACCAGCAGATTTGCAGGGTGCAACTCTACAGCTGCTCTATTGCAGACCAAGATGGCTGCCTTTGAAACTTATCACAACTATAGTTTCACTGGCTTCATTTTAAGCATGGTTCCTTTGTTCCCAGGTGCCTGTGTTTGGAATAAGAAGTCGCCACAGGGCACACCAACCATGTCCAGGTGTGACAACCATGCTCCTGGTATACAAGCAAAGCCTGAGGTGAGCATTGGAGGAGGTTCTACAATTCCACTTAGGGTTGTGTGCTTCGGAGGCTGAAGCGGCTGTTCAAGAGGCTGTCTAGGCTTGAACGGCCACTTTGGCTGCCGAGGCGCACAGCACGATAGCCGAGAGGCAGCTGTGTTGACTAAGGAAGTCCTCAGTTTGAATCTGGCCTCTGCCAGGAAATCGTTAGTGACATTAAGCCCCTTATCTCTGACTCCCCACTCACTAACTGTATGTGGTTTGAATCGAACAGTTCTGTAGATTGTCAGAGGTTTTGTCTTTGACTTAATATAAGCTGTTGCATTATGTTTTTAGCCCCTTTTGTGGACTACTGTGGTTACTGACACTGTTTTCCCGAGTCTAAATCCACACAGTGTGTGGGAAAAATTAAATCTCAAACCCAGCCCCTTCTTCTTATGGGGGGTGGGTGAGTGGGTGGGTTAGACTGGCCCTTAATTCACCTTAATAAAGCCAGCATAGTGATTTAGAGCAGCAGACTCTCATCTGGAGAACCGTGCTTGATACTCTCTCCTCCACATACAGCTGGCTGGGTTGTCACAATTCTCTTAGAGCTACTCTTGCAGAGTAGTTCTCTTAGAGCTCCACCTACTCTCCGGGTGTCTGTTGTGAGGAGAGGAAAGAAAAGATATTCATAAGCTGCTTTGGGTCGCCTTCAGGTAGTGAAAAGCAGCATATAAAGCACAAGCTCTTTTTTAAAACTAAGGAAGACTCTCAGAGTTCAGGCATTTTTCAGGACGTTGGAGAGCTCCTAGAATAATTTCTGTGAGACTGTAAAGGGAGAACCTATGCACTTCATACAGATCAAGGATTGCTTTTTTCCAAGTGTGATACACAACAGGTTTGTATGTAAGAGAGCCAGTGTGGTGTAGTGGTTAAGAGTGGCAGCTTCTAATCTGGTGAGCTCCTCCCCATGCAGCCAGTTGGGTGACCTTGGGCTTGTCACAGCTCTGATAATGCTGTTCTGACTGAGCAATCCGGTCAGAGTTCTTTCAGCCTCACCTCCCTCCCAAGGTGCTGGTTATAGGGAGAGGAAGGGAAGGGGATTGGATGCTGCTTTGAGACTCCCTTGGGAAGTGAAGAGGGGCTTAAACACCAATTCTTCTAATTGTGCAAGAGACCCACTGAGCAATAAACTGCTGTTTCTCTTTATCCCCAGCACAAACTGGAGAACCCCCCTGATACAAGTTCCCCATACCAGGTAAGTACGTCTTTCCCCTCTCCATCAGAGGACTGTGGATGATAAGGGAGGGAGGGACTGCGCCAAATATGCTTCGGTTTCAGCCTGTGCGCCCTAGGCTGTGTCCAAACTGTTGAATTGCTCTTGACCCAGATTTATTTATTTATTTAGTTATTTGTTTGTTTGTTTATTATATTTATATACCGCCCTCCCTGGAGGCTCAAGGTCCAGGCTAGCCTGATCATGTCAGATCTTGGAAGCTAATCAGGTTTGCCCCTGGTTAGTACTTGGAAGGGAGACCACCCAGGGCCACCCTGCCAAGTAATTCCTGGCACACCGCCTTTGAATGTCTTCTGCCTTGAAAACCCCACAGGCATCATTCAACTGTGACTTGACAGCTTTTACTTCTGCCAAAGTATATCTGTGACCATTCACCTTCTTGTTTTGAAAGTCAGCCAGCCAAATGGGCAGAGCCAAATGTTTCTGTTATGAAGCTCCTAATTTAGGGCAGAGTGAGCAGGAGCCATTCATTCATTCATTCATTCATTCATTCATTCATTCATTCATTCATTCATTCATTCATTCATTCATTCACCACTGCTCTCAAAGACTTGCAGTGGTTTACAATAAAAAAAAATCCAACCCTTATAATCCCATCAAGTTAAAAGATGGCTATCCATTAGAGTTAATGCCCCAACTCCCCCCTGTCCGGCTTGCAGTCAGGAGGTCTTTCCTTAGGAGCAAGGGCCCTGATCTCACTAATTCTAGGGGATCCCCTGATGGTAGCTCTGAGATCTCAACCCGGCCTCAGCTGTATGACTGACAGAAGAGCTCCATCTTGCAGGCCCTGCGTAAAGCTGATAACTTCCTCATTTGCCTCCCACTTCTGGTAGATTGCCTGTGATGTTGAAGGTCTTATCTAATGGTAAATCTTGAGGGTGATACTGGGATTTTGAATTGTAAAAATGTGGCAAAATCTTTGTGAAAGTTGGTTAACTTGTACTAATATCCCGGGCAGAGTTTATTCAACAAAATGAGAAAAATTGTGTATTATAACTGCCGGATGACAACAGCACGGTGTTGTGGTGAAGAGCAGCAGACTCTAGTCTGGAGAGCCGGGTTTTTGATTCCTCAGTCCTCCTCCACATGCATCCAGCTGGCGGAACCAGCCCACTTCTGCCTTGCAGGCCCAGTCCCATCCTTGACCACCCCCTGTTCTAGCTGGTTGCCAACTCTTGGTGGGTGACAACTCTGGGTAACCCTGCCACCACCTGGCTAAAGTACACAACTGGGAGATCCAGGGCCTAGCTGCCCCTTCCACCCCTGCCCCTTCCACACCTAGCTGCCTACCTGGGGTCTCCCACAGTCTCCTGAGCACTGTGGGGGAAGAGATACTGCAAGGGTCCACCCCTCTGGGTTTTCCCTTTGCACTTCCGCTAGCGTTTCCATGGCAGGGGAACACTACGTGGATCAGAGAACCATGGCCCACTTCCAATTTATAAAAGGTTTATTAAGAGAACAGGTTTAAAAAGCAAATCTTTAGCATCGCACAGAGTTAAGCGAAAGAGACCAAAAGAAACCGGATGAAAGGCAGTCCTTGTGTCCCTCTGCTAAACATGCCCTCTCTGGTGTCAAGTACAAGGCAGGCCCCTTTGCTTAAAGAGATTCCAAAGTCTCCTTGCCTTGCTCACATGTCCAAGATGGCTGCTCACCTCCTCTTCCAAGGGCAGGCTCCCTCCCTGATGATCAGCAGGGTAAGACCCACAGCCAAAAGCCCCAAAGAGCCTTCCTTCCTGGCCCCTCCCACAGGAAGCTCTTCACCTAGGAGTCCTGGGAAGAAGAAGCTCTCCCTCCCCCATTCCAGGTACCTGCTTCCTGGCCAGGTCAATTAATGTGTGAAAGGGAAGGTGAACAGGAGCTTAGCAGCCCCTTCCCCCCCTCTCTCCGCAGTGCAGAGGGGGAAAAAAACCTGTTCTTTTGAAATAGCAAGGGAAGCATTTCGTCACAGTGACCTTGGGCTAGTCCCAGTTCTCTTAGAGCTGCTTTTGCACAGCAGTTCCCTTTGAGCTCTCTCAGACCTGCCTACCTCACAGGGTGCCTGATGTGGGGAGAGGATGGGAAAGGTGTTTGTTAGTCACTCTGGGGCTCCTTTGAGTTGTGACACGTGAGGTATAAAAAACCAGCTCTTCTTCTTCGAGTGAGAGGATATGGCCTAACTGCAGGGCTTGGATATTATGGGCAGAAATCCGTGGGCAGAAATCTGTGAGGGCCACACAGATTGTAGGGTGATTCTTATTTCTCCCTATCCAAATGTACTCATGGTCAAATATGGAATCTTGAAGCTAAAAGATGAAACTACAGATGTTGAAGCTTTAAAGCAGGGGTAGTCAAACTGCGGCCCTCCAGATGTCCATGGACTACAATTCCCAGGAGCCCCTGCCAGCATTTGCTGCCAGCATTTGCTGGCAGGGGCTCCTGGGAAATTGGGGCTCCTGGGAATTGTAGTCCATGGACATCTGGAGGGCCGCAGTTTGACTACCCCTGCTTTAAACCTTGATCAAAATAGGACAGGGGTCTTCAAGCGGGGCAAATGTAGGCCACTCGGGGGGCAACTTTCACCTCCTGATTCCCAGGGCCAGAGGCAAGTGAAGGCAATAGAGGAGAAGGTTGGGATTGGGGGGAGCTTGGGAGGTCACACTCCCTCCCCCTCTACAGAATAGCCCTCTGGCAATACTAGCTGTTGGCCTGACTAACACAACTGGTGGAATTCTGGATCCAGTTCAAGGTATTGGTTTTGGTGTGTAAGGCCATCCGTGGTCTGTGTCCAGCATATCTGCCTATGCCACCCCCCCCCCCCATCTTGGAGAATACTCCACTCTTCAAATGCCAACAGGTTGGTTGTCCCCAGCCCAAGGGAAGTCCACCTGGCCTCAACCAGGGCCAGGGCCTTTTTGGTCCTGGCCCCCATCTGGTGGAATGATCTCCTGGAAGATCTCTAGGCCCTGACGGGGCTGTTCAGTTCTGCAGAGCCTGAAAGATGGTTAAAGGGCTTTTAATAAATTAAAGGGCTTTTAACAGATTCCAGCATCCAAGCTGAACTGGCTGCCATTTTCTCTTCAGGAGCTTCAGTGTGGAGATGAGGCCTTATATGAAGAGCTGGACAGGTAAATGAAACCACCACTGCCTTCTCCCAGGTCAATCAACCTTTTCCCCATGCTTAATTTCTGGGCAAGAGAGGTGTTGGATATTTGTGCCTTCTGCCCCTGGGATTTATTTATATAATTTAAGTGTCGGAAGGGAACCCCCAGGGTCATCTAGTCCAGCCATCTGCCACTGCAGACACTATGACAATAATATCCCTGAGAAGTAAGTATTCTGTTGAGACTCTACACCAGTGGTCCCCAACCTGCGGGCCGCGACACCGGGCCGCGGCTCCCTCACCCCGCCCCCCCTGCAGTAAAAAACTTCCCAGGCCGCAAGCTTGCGGCCCGGGAAGCTTCTTACTGCGGGAGGGCGGGGAGAGAGAATCAGGGCCAGGCCGCGCCCGTGCGGGCCGTGCCTACGCATTGCGCATGCGCAATGTGCGGGCGTGCCCGGGCGTGGCCCGATGAGCGGGCCGCAGGCGCGGCCCGATGCGCGGGCGCAGCCCGTGGACGTGGCCCATTGCGTGGGCGTGGACCGCACAGGCGCGGCCTCCGCAGGCACGGCCCGATGCCCTGCCGGTCCCCAGCCTCAGAAAGGTTGGGGACCACTGCTCTACACGGTCCAGTTATGGTGAGCCTACCACCTTGCAAGGAAGAGTGTTCCGGCATCAAATAAATCTCACTGTCAGAAAGTTCTTCCTTCTTAAGAAAAGAAAGAACTTTATGAACAGGAGAGGGGAGCGAGACCTAATAGACTGTTCTGCATTCATTAATTCTGTGTTGTTCTGGAGGCAAGCAGGGAGGAAGTGGGCTCAAAGGAGCTGGAAGTCTCCAGCTGAGCCAATCAGCACACAGAGATTATTTTTTAAAATATCAGGAGCCAACTTGGTGTAGTGGTTAAGAGTGGTGGCTTCGGTGAGCCAGGTTTGATTCCCTGATCTTTCACATGCAACCAGCTGGGTAACCTTCAGCTAGTCACAGTCCTGTTAGAATTGTTCTGACTGATCAGTTCTCTCAGAGCTCTCTCAGCCTCACCTACTTCACAGGTTGTCGGTAGTGGGGAGAGAAGGGGAAGGAGATTGTAAGCCACTTTTAGACTCCTTCAGGCAGTGAAAATTGGGGTATAAAACCCAACTCTTCTTCCTCTAAATACGTTAACCACACATCTCCTCTGATGCCCCCTGCAGGACTTCTCCATATTCTGTTCAGTCATGCACATTGCATAGTCCAACACTCATGGGGTGGGGGAAGGGGCTATAAAGAAATAATAACATAATGAAAAACTCTTTTCCTCAGAGCCGTACAGGGGCAAGAGATGACTGCTCCCCCCGCCCAGCTGGACACTTCTCCTTTTGATGCCTGCTATTTTAGAAGCACTGGCCTGGCTCAGTCTGATATGGTCTCCAGAATATGCATGTCAACCATGGAGTTGTAGGGTTGCCAACCTCCAGTTGAGGCCTGGACAGTTCTTAGCATTACAACTGATCTCCAGATGACAAAGATTGCTTCTCCCTAAGGAGACAGCAACTCTGGAGGGTGGAGTCTATGACATCATATCCTGCTAAAATCCATCTCCCCAGGTTTCACTCCCCCCCTCCCTAAATCTCCAGGAATTTCTTCACCTGGAGATGACACCTCTAGCGCTCTAGGCTATTGTTGGTATTGTCAGCAACAGTACACAGTCTGATTAAAGAGCAGACAAAAGTTTATTTAGGAATTAGCATACTTTATACCCCAGTTACGGCCTTTTCAAACACTTGCGTCGGGAGCCAGCCAGTAGAGGTCTACATAATCAGTGCTCTTGGTGTAAAATCTGGAATGGAAATATTTTACTTCATGTGGGCACTTCCCCCCCACAATCAGAATGCACACTTGTTCAGTGGGGGTTGTATGAAACTTGGCAGGTGAGGAAAAGGACAGCCCACCGCCTAGACCAGATAGCTCCAGCACCATAAGTATAGAGCAGAGATCTCCAGTGTGGTGCCTTTGGGTGTTACAGTGCCTGCTATCACCTTTCCTAGCACCTGTCAGGTGTTTTTAGAAAGTAGGTGGGGCCTGGTGAAAGTCCTTCAAAGCTCTCAATTGGCCATCAGAGGTCTAAGTGGATTTGCATTAAAAAGCAACAACATTGTTCATTTAAAGAGGTGTCCCCATTGAGCATAGCTTCTATCTGAAGAATAACCATTAGAGTTATGTATTACCTTGTTTCCTGACATTTTGGGATTGGCTCCACCTCCCACAGCAATTATTTTGTCATCGGTTCCACCCTTGGTGGCAGCCATTTTGGGATTGTGCCCACAGTTTGTGTTAGAATTCCAAAGGTTCCCACAGGCTCAAAATATTCGGAACCCTTTAGGCATGGTTCGGCCGCCTCGCGATCACTGGAGCCTAAGTTGGCAGGCTGCCTTAGGCTTCGGTGATTGCCGAAGCGTCCGAACCACACCGAAGTGCTCAACCCTACAGGGGTGGCCAAATGGGGACTCTCCAGATGTCCAAGGATTACTCATTGTAGAGCCACCCCTGGTGGTTTCGATGCAACTGAGCACCTTGGGGATTGCTGGTCTGAAGACTGCACAGGATTCCTCCATGCAGAACACAAATGTACAGACTGGACTCAGTCAAGTAATGGGACACAGAGAGAGTCCTGCCCCTATTTTTCCTTAGCTTTGAAGCTTTTATTTCTCCAACGGATAGTGGCTTCCACCTGCCCTTGAGGGAGCCATCAGAATATCCTTCGTTATCTCTTCAATATGGGAACGTAGATTCGCCTCCACTTCTGGAGGCGTTGCACATGGGTCTGGCTAGAGTTTGTTCTGGACTCAAATTCAGGAATACTGTGGACTATGATGGTCCCCTTTCACTTGGAAGAGCCTGTCTGGAATCACAACATGGAATCCTGAAGTACACAAGCATAAACACCACTGAACGTTGCTTTCTCCCTTTATAAACACCCTTTATACATTAGTGGCTGTCAAAGATACTTTGGCTGAACCCCAGGGGCTCCTGGTGTGCATAAGAAAACAACCCTTGTCAAAAAATGCAGAGTTCATTTGAATAATATTCAGAAATTTTTATCTCTAGGCAACAGGCCACTCTAAGATCATACAGCAAAGAAAACATGAAAATCTAGCTTAATTATCTAACACATTTAAAACATGCATTAGATGGCTCAGTCTTAAAGTTTCAAAGACAAAAGCTCAAGCTGTGAAAAAATGTGTTTTTTCATTGGAAGTCTGAAATGAGCAAAACTTTCACTCTGAGTTTTAAAAGGTTTTTCTCCCCTCTCTGGGCAGAGAACAGGCAGGAAAGGAGGGGGGGGGGTCATTTCCCTTGCTTTCCAGACTTACCTCAGCCCACCTTCATACAAATGCTAATAGGTCTAGACAATTGGATAGTCAAGTTCCCACACCCCCTCCAAGCAGGGAACAGAGATTTGGAAGAACTAAATACTAGAGAGACTTCAGGTAGAAAATTTCTGGAGATTTCAGAAAAAGCCTCTCTGAGCTCTATAGCATCCTAAGCTTAAGAACCTGGCCTATATTTTAACATCTGATAAGGCATATGGAGAGAGAGAGGGACAGAGGAACCGCATCTCACTCTTTTATTTTGAAACTCTTGCTCAGTCTGGTGCTGTGCTCTAGGTATGCTTGTGAACATTTGCTTTTCAATAAAGTATAACTTTGGATGCTGGTAGGGGTTCTCTGTGCCATGTAGACTTCCACCATCTTGGATGTGACACAAGTAAATAAATATAAGCAGCCGCAGGAAATGGTTACAGTTTCAGTATAAGAACACCACAGCAGAGCTGGCAAAACCAACCACAAAATTCAAGGGTTCATATAAAAGTTGTCTTCCTTTTTTATTCCAGTTCTTCGTTAATATGATTTCACCTCTGCTTCGTCATAGCATATTTCATCAGCATAGACAAGGAATGTAGCTCCCAAGCAGTAGGCTTTGTGAGTTTCAGCATGCTTTGGCGCACTTTGGCCAGCTTTGGTGGGCATTTAAGCCCGAAGCGGCTAGCCGCTTCATGCTTGAATGGCCGCCGAAGCGGCCAAAGCACACTGAACCGCACAAGCCTAGTACAGCACGCCAAACTGCACAAACCTGTAAAGGTAAAGGTAGAAGTATCCCCTGTGCAAGCACCGAGTCATGTCTGACCCTTGGGGTGATGCCCTCCAGCGTTTTCATGGCAGACTCAATACGGGGTGGTTTGCCAGTGCCTTCCCCAGTCATTACCGTTTACCCCCCCAGCAAGCTGAGTACTCATTTTACCGACCTCGGAAGGATGGAAGGCTGAGTCAACCTTGAGCTGACTGCTGGGATCGAACTCCCAGCCTCATGGGCAGATAGCTTCAGACAGCATATCGCTGCCTTACCACTCTGCACCACAAGAGGCTCTGCACAAACCTGTACAGCATTAATTTAAACCTAATTAATTTAATCGAAATGGTATCTTCACAAGTTGATAGTATTCCAAACATGACACAAAGACTTCTCAGATGCCCCGACACCAACCCCAGGGTGCGCCACAGCATAAGCCTTCCGCAAATTGGCCAAGGTCTGCATATGCCTTTCCATCAGCCTTTACTTCGTTCACAAGCTACAATAGAGGAGTGCTTAATCCTTGCCAGTTTAGAAGTAAAGTTTGTCCCTAGGTCAGAGATTATGACCTCTGGCCATCCAAATATTAGGCAGAACTCTTGAAAAGCTTTGGTGATGTTGCAGGTCATGATGGAGTTGAGGGCTCATGGTCTACCACCAGAAAGAGGAACTGTCTTCCAGACTTGGTCAAAAAACATCCATAGAGATTCGCTGGAAGACCTGGCTGACCACTTTGGGGAGATCCTGTAGAAACCCCAGTTTCTGACAGATCTCACAAGTGCTGCAGTAATTTTGCACACTTTTGTGAACATTTGGCCAATAGAATGAATTAGAAAAGCCTAAATGCCCTCCAAATGGAGTGTCATGGGCCACCCTCTGAATTTCTTGATACTTTTGTGGTATAACCAATGGTTTCATGGGCTCAGTTCCTTCTGGATAATTCTTTGGAAGATACTCTCTATAGTACAACAGCTCCTCCACCCATGCAAATCTACTTCTTACAACTTCATTCAGCTCTCCCACTGTCATCTCAGTTTGTAAACGGCCGTCTCTGGGGAAGGCACACTCATGCTGAGCATTCTTGAACGCTTTGGATGCCTGGAAGACCCCGGCATATCCTTTCACTACAGTTCAAGACTCTGGCTGACTTTTCTGGGGGCCATTCCGCACAAAGGGCAATGTGGCTAAATCTGTGCGCTATTGAAAAGCGCTGCAGGCAAAAGCGGCAGATCGCGGTAACGCACACAGCCATTCTTAGCGAAAAAAGGCTCTCCCACTAGTGCTGTTCTCGTAACGCACAAGTTTCCGGTCTTACCGAAATCGCAATAGGGGAGGTGATATTTTTCCACTTCCTCCTGACCCTTAACAGCCAATTAACTGTTGAGTTCGTGTTTCCCTTTAAGAACTCTTTTTAAAAAACCCGAAAACACCTGTAGCATCGCATATTCATTCCTTCAGTGTATCAGAAAGACCTTTTCCGCAGTCATAGGAGCTGGCGCTTAATCGTTTACAGGCTCCTCAAGTTTAAAAAAAAATCCCCCCCCCCATGGGTGAGATTTGTGGCCGAAATTATGGGCAGTGTCAAACAAGGGGCTGTATTGTACTTGGGAACTTTAAAGACACTTGCAGTAGGGAGCTTTGTTTAACTTTTAATCACTTCTGTGGAGGGACTTTAGCCAGAGAAGCCTCTGAGAAGCCTCGCTCGTTTGTTGCTTTCCCCGTCTAATGAAAAAAAATAGCGATCGCTTCGCCGGAAATTCGGCAGCGAGAACGGGGGAGGGACTTTCTTTCTACCGCTACATTGAGAATGCACATGCCTTTCGCTGATGTGTTGCAGCTTGTGCGCATAAGTGTAGCGGTTTTCTCAGGGGAAATCCACTTTTCTGGATTTCCCGTAAAGCGCTACAACGAAGCGCTTTTTGCGGGAGTGTTGCAGGAGTGTTGCAGATTGTGTGCAACGTCATGCGGAACCTTGAATTAGCGTTTACCAAAGGTAAGACTTCTGCTATATTTAAGTCATGCGGAATGGCCCTGAGAAGTGGAGGAGGGATTAGAGTTTACTGGAGTCTCAGTTTATAGGAGTTCTTCTATCAGAGATTCCATCAAGTTTGCTGTCCCCCCACCCTCACTCCCACCCCTACCCTGAGAAACTTCCACTGTAAAATACATCTCCGGCTTCTCCTTCTCTTCAGCTCAGGAATGCTCTGCGGCTACAGGCCTCTCTGGAAGGGCTACCCTCATTTAATCCTTTTACCTGATAGCAAGTAACCACCCATTGCTGAACTGATGGTGTGATCTCTTGTAACATGGAATGTTGATTCAGCAGATCTCCTTGGTCTTCTGTTGAGTCAGCCCCCCCCCCCCCCCCCAAGCTGGTCAAAAAGCTCAACTATGAGCTATACTGTAATGAACTGGAAGGAAGATCCAGCGTTGGGTAGCCTCTCCAAAACAGGCAGATGGGTTGCTATTATTCTGGGGCAACACAAAAAAGACCCTGGCTGAGAAGGATCTCTGGTTGATTTGTTTCAGATCTGTGAAAAAAAAATCACACAAATAAAATTTGTGTGACATAGGCATCCACTGATGTGCTTGCATTCTGCTGCTCAAATTTGTACACATCTGTAAAGAACTTCCCAATGTGGGAGGAAGAATGTGGCTGGGCCTGGATATCTTCCCAGCACAGGACAGTTAGCACGTCACACTTCCCTACAGAGAGGAAACTTCTGAAACCAAGAACCAATCGGAAACAAGCTGATGTAATGCTAAACTCATGCATTTGTAGCCAGGTCTTTGATATGCAATAATTTTGTAACCAATCAGAAAGAGATGCATGGGTGGAGGGCGGCATAGAATGAAATGTGTAAAGATGAACGCATCTCTTTATTGTATCAAATTTTTAAAATGCTGTGTCTCTTGCTTTCAATGCTTCTTCCTCTTGCTGGCAAAATTAACTTTGTTGCTACTCAGTGGTCTCACTTAATTCCTCTTTTGCAGTTTTAGGCATGTGGAACACGCTTATGTGTGACATTAGGAATGTTAGCAGACCTCTTGAAGTTATGCAGCAGCTTTGGCCTGTGGTCTTGTTTCTCAGCTGGCAAAGGGCAAATGCTCCTTGGATGTTTCTGGGGGGAAAGACACTGCTTTTTAGCAAGCATTTCAAGATATGCTAAACTGTATCACAAATACAAACCCTCACACTAGGCATATGCGCTTTGGACCGCTCCGATTGAATAATCTCCGAATCAGGGCTGATTCAGAGACAGATCGGTTTGAAGCGGAAAACAGCCTGAAGCGGAAATTCCCATAGGGAAACAGAGCCAAAGCAGTTGTTGGAATTACGCTTTGGCGTGCTCTGCAACTTTGGCCGGTTGTTTAAAGCAGTGGTCCCCAACCTTTTTATCACCGGGGACCGGTTAATGCTTGATAATTTTACTGAGACCCGTGATAATTTTACTGAGGGTAGTCTTTTGCCGAAGGACGTCGCTGCCACTGCTTGCTTTCCACTTGCTTTCCTGCCAGCTCCACTTGCTTTCCCGCTGGCGTCCCTGACTTCCCGCCGCCCACTGGGGGGCGCTGCCAGCAGCAGCTGCGCAGTGCCCCACTGAGGGGGAGCCTTAGCCATGGCAGCCGTTGGAGAGCACCAAAGGTGAGCCAGCGGCAGAGTGGCAGGGCAGCCCCCGAGGCAGCAGCCGGGGAGGAGGACAAGGAGGAGCCACAGCCCACTACCGACTGATCTGTGGCCCGGTACTGGTCTCCGGACCGGGGGTTGGGGACCACTGGTTTAAAGGAAACAACCTCTTGTAGGAGGCTCTTGGAGCCTCTTGTGGCGCAGAGTGGTAAGGCAGCAGAAATGCTGTCTGAAGCTGTCTGCCCATGAGGCTGGGAGTTCAATCCCAGCAGCCGACTCAAGGTCGACTCAGCCTTCCATCCTTCCGAGGTCGGTAAAATGAGTACCCAGCTTGCTGGGGGATAAACGGTCATGACTGGGGAAGGCACTGGCAAACCACCCCCTATTGAGTTTGCCATGAAAACGCTGGAGGGCGTCACCCCACGGGTCAGACATGACCTGGTGCTTGCACAGGGGATACCTTTACCTTTACCTTTACCTTTTAAAGGAAACAGACAGGTGAGAACTGCCTTAGCTTTCTCTTTTTCCCGTCTTTGCCCAGGCTCCTCCAGGGCAAAGGGGAGAGGGGAGGGAGGGAGGCTCCTCCAGGGAACCCAGCCAATCATTGCAATGCATTTTGCATCTGCAAATGCATTGCAATGATGAGGTCTTGCAGCTTGCAAAGCTTGCTTCCTGCAAAGTAAGACAAGGTAAGAGAGTGGGGGAATAGGCGGAGGGGGGAGTTAGCCTATAGAGAGGGAGATTTGGAGGGGAAAAAACATTTCTTGGGTAATAATAGAAGGTTTTTCCATTTTGAAAATCTTCTGTGCATGGCCAAGGGGTGTTCTCACCTGCTGCTCTGGTAGAGGAGACTATTTGAGTCAGACTCCCAGAGAGTGTGCTGGGCTTGGCTGCTGCTGCTGCTGCGCTGAGTGCTGGAGGATCTTCATAGCTGGAGAAGATGTCGAACGGTTTGCCTGAGGGACTACTGATTTTTTTCCCTCTTGCTTTCTCACTTCTCTTCTTTTCACTTTTAATCACACTTTACTTGGCTTCACTTCTTATTTTTAAACCTAACAATTCTTTGGGTTTCTGTGGATGGGGTCAGATCTGGTGGTGCTTTGGGGTGCTTGGGATTCGCTGTTTTGTTTTTCCTGGTGTTTATTTCTTGTTTTTCCCCTCTGCTCTGACTGAGTGCTGTTGTGTCCCGGGGAGCAGCACGGTTTGTTTGGTTTTTCTTCTTGGTGTGCTGTTGCCCTCTACATTTTTAAAAAGCTTTAATTGATTCTCAGTGTTTTTGTTATGGTGGGGATTGCCCACTTCGGGGGTGGCTGGCCCGCTGCTCTGCTCTGCTCTGCTCTGCTCTGCTCTGCTCTGCTCTGCTCTGCTCTGCTCTGCTCTGCTCTGCTGCTGTTTAGGCTGTTGTTGTGGCCTGGGAGGGCACTGCTTGTTGTGCCTGGTTCATATTGCAGTGCTGTTGCTACAGTTTAACAATTTAATCCGTTCTTCTTGTTGTTGTTGTGGGTTGCCTACATTGGGGACCGTGGTTCCCTGGGTGGGTCTGGTTTGCTGCTGTTGGTGTGGCCTGGGGGGCACTGCTTGGTTCCTTTTGAGGTACCCAGTCAGGTTTTCCCCTCTAAATAGGTACTAGGGGAGAGTATTTCAGGAAACATTTTAAAGTTCCTTCCTTAATTAGCTACCTCGGGATTGGATTTATAAGAAAAAAGGCAAGTAGGACTCCTTCATTATAAGGGGCTGTGCCTCTTCTCCATTGGAAGGTCAGCTGTTCCTGTTAGAGAGAGGACTTCAGCAGTCTCTTGGGGTCTTAGTGGCAGAGGCGGGCGTCTGCTGCTGCACATCTCTGCGGACTTCTTCCTAGACTTGTTAGTTAGGTGTCATAGTCAGGTTTTTTTAAAAAAACCTTACCCTAACTTTCTAAAAAGGTTGAACTTCATTGTTTCCTGCTCAAGGTTAGCTCGGTCATTTAAAGCTAGCCAAGTTTAGCGTCAGGTTTCTCTGGTTGGTTAAAACCCTCAACAGAAGACAGAGAGCAGCAAAAATCTCCTTAGAAGTCTCGCCAGGTTAGGCTTTTCCAAGCAAGCAAAAAAATAGCTGGGAGGAGGTATCATAACAAGTTTTCAGAGTTCTTTATACCAGGTGTCAGTGGAGTGCCTTCAGGGCCTCTAATTTCCCTGTACCTGAAGTCAGACAGAGTTTGACCAAGGGTCACAGTGATGAGTGGCAAGCAGGAAGGGCAGAGGGGCCCTGGGGGCAAGGCCCAGTGGAAGACTGGAGGGGGGGAAGGGAGGCAGAGGGGGATGGCTGCATCCTCCCCCCCCACCCCTATGAAGAGGCCTGCGTTGGCACCACCTTCTACCACTCCGACCTCTGGCTGGAGTGGGGCAATAAAGAGCACCCGCAAGGGTCTCTTTATTGAGGTGGCTGCTGAGGTGTCCCCTTCAGAGGTACAGGGAGGGGCAGGTGCTGGCACAGCACCTCCTGTGGCTGTCGTTGCCACCAAGGCATGGTGCCCGCAGGAGGAGCTGTCTGATCTGTCCCTTGGGCTGTGCTTTGGGGGCCTGACCTGCCTGTCCAGGGATGCAGAGAGCCATGGAGGAGTGGGACAGACTGGCCCACCAGTTGACTCTGCTGTCTCCTCCAGGATCCAGCCAGCCTGTGTGTGTGTGGGGGGGGGGGCAGGAACAAGGGGTGGAGCAAGAGGGAGAGATGGAGGTATAACCCCCCCCCGCCATCTCAACCCCCTGCCTATCTTTTTCCTCCTTCTGCCCCCACCCCTGGAAACAGTATATCCACCCAGAGCTCCTCACAGGAGGCAGCTCAGGGGACTCACAAGGCTGCTAGTAGCCTCGGGGGCCCAGAACCTCCCAGGTCTGGAAGCACTTCCAGAGAGTGGAGGGCACCCACCTTGCAGAATGCCAGCTTTGTAGGCAGAGGGCTAGTCGAGGAAGGCAGGAAGGTTCCCTCCTGAACCACTGAAGAGGCACCACCAGGTGGTCCTGCTTCAGGGGAAGAGAAAGGCTGCCACTGATTGCTTTATACTCTTTTAAAATTATCGCATTGCCTTTGTATGGCATTGTAAACCACCTTGAGTGTTCCTCTGCGGACAGGAGGGCATGTGATTTCAAAGTGGTGCAAAGGACTTTAGAACAAGGCTGGAGTTTGCTTTGAGAAGCAAACATATAGATGAGGTGAAGGAGTGTAGTTAGGGGTGGCAGCCCTGTCCCCCACTCAGCCACCAGTGGGGGATGGGGGGAGGGTTGTCAAATCCAGGTTGAGGAACTCCTGAAGATTTGGAGATGGAGCCTGGGGAGGCAGGGACCTCCGTGGGGTACAGTGCTATTGAGTCCCCCCTCTTTCTCCAGAAGAACAGATCTCTGTGGGGATGAGCTGTACTTCCAGAGGATTCCCAGGTCCACTTGGCAGCTTTCATCGCAAAGAGGTTCTGCCTGGGGTACAGGGTGGAAGCCTGCACAGACAGCCCTGTGTGCAGCTCAACATGACTCAATAGTTTCACTTGCTTATCAGCTTCTGGAAGCAGTGCCCAGGTGGTGGCCTTCCTAGAGCGACCCTGAACATTGAGAGGGAATGAATGCACAGGGTGTGTGGGGACTGGGCATCTGCTGCGCAGGGAACCTTGCCAGTCCCAGGCCAGCTGGATTCCCCCTTCCATATCATCACTCAAGCGTTAAGATTGGCACAAACCAGTTGGCCTTCATAAGCCTACTGCTGCCACAGTGTCAATATCTTCCCCTACCATTTCATATGACAGGGGAGTGACCGACTTCTGCTGCTTGCAACCTTTTTCTCTTGATTTCTTCTGTGCCGTTCACCCCCCCCCCCCCGCCCCAGTGCTCCCTTGTGCTGGAATGATGTAATCTAAGGTCAGACGGGGAACTGCTAGGAGTGGAGGAAATAGAATTCAATATTCGCTGGAAACTTAATCCTGAGAGGAGGTGGAAGCCAAGTTCCTTGTCATCTATACCGAGACAGGCACAGATTTTGCAGTGAGTGGCACGGAAGGCAAAGAAGCTGGTTACAGAGAGCGAATCCAGGTTTCCAACTTGACGAGGCGACTCCTGTGATGATGAGCTGGACATACAACACCCTTAGATGGAAGAGTTCTTGCCCAGTGGGGCTTTTAGCAGGTGAGGTGTCAAGGCCATGCAGTGGGAAGGGGGGTCACACAATGATCAGAGACCTCGGGGGTCCAAAAGGGAGCATGAATGCATCGTTGGGATAGCCCTTTGGTAGGTGCTGCATGCACCCGTTCTCCCCTGGAAAACCCTGACCATGGGAAGCTTTGGGGATTTCCTCCTGTGCAATGGGTCATTATTGATATTATCAAATTATTGTTATATTATAGAAAAAGCTCAGTGACCTCTAAAGCCAAAAGGGCAGAGGCACGAAACTTCCGCATTTCCAAAGGTTCAGAGTCTGGTCTAGATAGATGGGAATAGATTTCAGGTGGAGGGGAAGTGAGTGGAGGGAACATTAACCATATGCAGGTGGCTCCACAGAAAAACTGCAAAGCCTAGAAATGATTCCTGATGAAGGTTAAAGCAGCAGCTGGCAAAGCAGGGTGACAACTGAATATCAAGAGGACCAAAGTGACGACTACTGGAGAATCACACAACCATAAGGCTGACAATGAAGACACTAAAATCAGAGTCCAGTAGCATCTTTAAGACCAGCAAAGATTCATTCAAGGTGTGAGCTTTCAAGTGCACTCTTGCTTATACTTGAAAGCTCCCGCCTTGAATAAATCCTTGTTGGTCTTAAAGGTGCTACTGGACTCTGATTTTATTGTGCTACTTCAGATCAACATGGCTTCCCATTTGAATCTATTCTTAATGAAGACACTGTGATTGTTCAAGATTTTCTGTTCCTTGGCTCCAGCATCAACCAAAAGGGATTTTGCATGGAAAGCTAGTATGGTGTAGTGGTGGCAGCATCTAACCTGGTGAGCTGGGGTTTATTCCTCACTCCTCCTCCACATGCAGCCATCTGGGGGACCTTGGGCTAGTCACAGTCCTGACAGTTCTGTTCTCACACAGTGGTTTCTCTCAGAGCTCTTGCAGCCTCTCTTCCCTCACAGGGTGTCTGTTGTGGGGAGAGGAGGGGAAGGGGATTGTATGCTGCTTTGAGACGCCTTCAGGCAGGGACAGCACTTCACACACACCCGCTAAACAGAAGAGGGTGGGGAGCTAGGAACTGACACCACCAGTTTGCTAGTCTTTCCTTGGGAGGCATTGTCCAGCAGTGACGTTTCACCCTGCCACCAGGTAAATGAGCGTCACAGGGATACACTCAAGTCTTTTTCATGCAAATGCTCTTTTAATATAGTTGTTGTGTCTGGCTACCTGCTGGAATAGAACCCAAAAGATGGTTTTGCTATGCGATCATTCCAATCCCATAGCAACTGTCCCCACTGCATACTGAAAAGTGAATAGGGTATCACCGCACTCCCTGCCCACCGATGTTTTCCCAGAAAGACAAAAGCAGGAATCTTGGGTCGCTTCCCAAGATTGAGAGCATTGCTTAACCATTTGCAGAGGTGGCCAAACCTGCTTCTTCGATTAGAGAAACGTCAGTAGCTCCGTTCCTTGCTAACTGGAAGCCTCCTGATGACTTCTTTCATGAAAGGAAGAAAAAACAAACAACTTGATGATTTGTGGTTTTGAGGAGTAAAGGAAATAAGAATATATTTGGTTTTGAGGTTAATAGAGAGAATGTATTGTCAAAGGCTTTCATGGCCAGCATTCACTGGCTTTTGTAGTTTTCTTGGGTTGTGGGTCCGTGTTCTGGTAGGTTTTGCTCGTTATGTTTTACCTGCATCTGTCACATCTGGCAGTGCTAGACCTCTGAAGATGCCAGCAACAGATGCAGGTAAAACATAATGAGCAAAACCTACCTGAATACGGCCCCACAACACAAGAAAACTACAAAAGCCAGATAGTAGAGAGATTTTTAGAGATTAAAAAAGCATGTTCTGCTATAATTGATGTTCTGCTATAATTTTGGAATAATCTTAACACCACCCGTGGGGCCGTGGGCGCCGCAGACTAAATAAAACGGTAAGGGGTTCTGGGGCGGGATGTGTCCGGGATGAGGAAGGGTCCGGATTGGACTCTTCCTCTGGACAGACAATCGGAGGGACCAATCGGCAGGTGCAAAGCGCCTACCGATTGGTCCCTCCGATTTCCAGCCGCGAGCAGTTGCTCCTTTGCCGGCGGCCTGGCGCGTCGGGAGGCGTGAAGCTGCCGCTGCCACCAACACTTCGCCCCACCCGCCAGCCAGCACCCGCCGCCACAGAAGCCAAGCCGCCGCCACAGGGACATCGCCCAGCTCCTGCGACGCCACCCGTGGCGAATCTAGCCTGCCGTCAACAAAACAGGTATGCGCCCGGCCGACAGGATGACCCTGGTCTTGCTAAGCAGGCCCGCACAGCCCCGCCGCACTCATGGCGCGCCCTGCTAGCGCCCGCTGCATTTTGACTGCAGCGGACTTATTTACTAGTTTTAGAATAAGTGAGTAACCTTGTTATGAATATATGTTTAGATTAATTGTATATGTTTTTGTTGCCAAAAAGCTCAAAAACTTTATTGTTACTATATATTTTTGGTCTTTGCTTTGCTTTCCAAGTGTTTTCTTTGATTTTTTAAATATGATTTCTTTTTCAGAATTTTATCATTTTGTATTAGCTTTTTAAAAATAAAAACACTCTTTAAAAACAGCATTGTTTTAACCCATGGCCTTCCAAAAGCGAACGCAGAAGGGCTGTTTGGAAAACAAAGCTTGTATTTTCTCCCCCCCCCCCCATTAATAACTTGTACCAGCCCACTGAATGTATTGCTGACTAGGGATGTGCTCCTCGGCTCAGCTCAGCTACTTCGGAGATCACCGAAGCCCAAGATGTCATGTAGGAGACCAGCACTGTGGCACAGAGAGGAGGGGTGGCAGCTGACCATGAATGTCCCTAAGCAAAGCGGTGCTTTCGTCTGCTTGTGAGCCACAGTGCCTGAGCAACAGTGGCAGAACTCTTGCAGTCAAACACACAAACAGTATTTTAAAGTTGTTTTAGAAGAATTTACAGGTGCCACCACAGTGATTGAGTCAGCATTTGGGTCTCCCTCTGTGAAGTGTCCTCTGTAAAGCTGCAGGTGGCCTTCCCAAACCTTTGTACAAAGTGAGATACTGCACATGATACCTTGAGCTAACTGAACAATGCTTGTTATTAGTTGGCTGATTAGCTAATGGCCTAATTTGGGGTGTGTTATTCTGGATGAGAATCCTGTGCAAAGGAGCATTGGGGGCATTTGATCTGGGACCACAACCCCAATTAGCTTATATTAACTCCGGCTACTAAATGATATCTTGCAAAAGTTCTCTGGTTTAGATGTGCATAATTTGGATCCCAATCCCATGACAGGTGTAAAACAACACCGGGCCCCTAATGGGGATATCAATAGCCCCTGCTGACAATTTCCTGGTGCCCATCAAGAGATTTTAGAAGGTGGGTCGGGCCAGGTATGACTCATACTCACAAGGGCTTCTCATTGGTCACTAACGGTCCGATGGGCTATGTAGATTATTTTTTAAAATAGTTTTTAATGAAAAGTTTTTTTGGAAAAAAAGATAAAAACTACAATACTAAAGAAAAAAGAAAATAAATATACAGGTATAGAAAGGATGGATTTCTGATTTTCTGTGCAACAAATATGAATAATATTACATACTTTGCAATTATAAAAAAGAAAAAAAGTTCTCCTCTCCATTCTCTAGATCTTTTTCCTTAATCATCAAACCCACAAAGCATCAGTCCATTTTTTCTTCCTTTTTGCATAAATATTATTATTATTATTATTATTATTATTATTATTATTATTATTTAGATTTATTACCCACCACTCCTTGATGGCTTGTAGATTAGATAGATTAGAATAAAACCCCATAAAACCCTAATTAAAAAACCCCAACAAAAAATGACAATCAGTAATCAGATCAAAAGAGAGAAGAAGGTACGGCAGAAAAAAACATCACTATTCTCAATACCCCAACAATTCACATTGGAATGGACGGGAGCACTTGCACCTGTCTCAGAATTCACCGGAAGGGGGGCCATATAGATATCCCTGGCTGTACTGGCCTCAACCATAAACCTGGCGGAAAAGCTCCGTTTTAGAGGCCCTACAGAACAGGTTTCCAGTTAGTAATCAAAGTCGATATGGTCTTTTATCAAAGTAATAACTATCCACCTCTGCCAAACTTTTCCATTTTGCTGCTGCTGTCATAGAATCACAGAATCACAGAATCATAGAGTTGGAAGGGGCCATACAGGCCATCTAGTCCAACCCCCTGCTCAACGCAGGATTAGCCCTAAGCATCCTAAAGCATCCAAGAAAAGTGTGTATCCAACCTTTGCTTGAAGACTGCCAGTGAGGGGGAGCTCACCACCTCCTTAGGCAGCCTATTCCACTGCTGAACAACTCGGACTGTGAAAAAAGTTTTCCTGATATCTAGCCTATATCGTTGTACTTGAAGTTTAAACCCATTACTGCGTGCCCTCTCCTCTGCAGCCAGCAGAAACAGCATCCTGCCCTCCTGCATAAAAACAAAGTTCTGTGGCTTTTTTCCTAGTCGTTTGTCTATTAATCCCATAAGGAAGGCCTCTGGTTTCAATGGGCATTAGACCTTAAAATCTCCTGGATTGATGAACATATTTGTATCTTCAGAAAAGAAGAGCTGGGTTTTTTTATACCCTGCTTTGCCCTACCCGAAGGAGTCCCAAAGCAGTTGAAGAAACACCTTTCCCTTCCTCTCCCCACAACAGACACCCTGTGAATTAGGTAGGGCTGACAGAGCTCTAAGAGAACTGCTCTGCAAGAACAGCCCAAAGAGAAATATGATCACCCAGCTGTCTGCATGTGGAGGAATCAAACCCGGTTCTGTCTGCCATTCTTAAACACTATACCACATATCCCTTTTTCAGGACACAACTGGAGGACTGGTCATTGAAAATGCTCATAATCGTGTGGGGATTTCATAAAGTGCCCATGAGGACTACCTTCAGTTAGTATTTATAGAGAAGCTGGCAGTTACAGGTGTGGTCAATTATTTCCCGTTTTCAACAACGGGAAAGTTTTTTCATTCATCATTTGAATACTGTGATGCCTGGGGGTCAATGTCAACATTGATTACAATTGTTTTTTGTAAAAATCTGTTTTGGTTATTTACTTTAATGGATCTGGCCCCTTTAAATAATTGACTACACCTGTAACTGCCACCTTCTCTATAAATACTAAATGAAGGTAGCCCTCAGGGGCACTTTATGAAATCCCCAGATGATTATGAGCATTTTGCCAATGTGATATTACGATTACTACTGTGACAGTATATTGGAAGGTATGTTATGCTGCTTTGTAAAATTATGAACTATGTTTTGAAATTTTACATGCATATATTGTCTACTTGTTTATTCATTTTGCAGAGCAACCACTGACGAAGATAGAACAGAAAGCGGGTCACTTAACCTAGGATCCCGTTTTGGTTGATTCTTTATGTTTGACCATTTAGACTTTATGTTATAACCTCTTCACTTATAAACCTAGAGAAGACGACTGCATCATTGTGCCTCGCGATTTCCTTTTTCCACATTGAGGAATCCACCATTCCAGGAGCTAAGCATTGGGCAGGCTCTTCCTTCCTTCTGCAGAGGAGGCTTCCACGGACAGGCATCGAGCCGCCTGGCTTTGTGGTCTGCTCCATCAAAGGGCACACTCTGCAACTGGGAGACCCCTTTCATGGAGCCGGAGGGACTGCCAGCCCGTTTGCTTCAGGCCACCTCATGGCTCAGAGCACCCTGTGCCTCTCCCGGCCTTCATATCTCCCTCCCCGGACCCAGTTTTCATTGCCTAAAATTAAAGCTTCTTCCTTTTCCTCCCCCCTCCCCTGCAGCTGCCGTCCTGAGTTGTTGCTTCCTGCGAACCCAGGCCCAGGATATCCCTGTTACGGTGAACCCACCACAGCCAGTGGAAGGCCAGGAGGTCACTCTGACTCCAGGAGGAAGCACCGACATTTTTTCATGCAACTGGTTTCGAGGAGAAGATTTGCCCCCAAACCGGATCTTTGTATATATTTCATCATCTGGGCAGGAGAATGGTCCAGGCTATACAGGGCGGGAGACCGGAGGTTCAAACTGCTCCCTGCACATCAGAAGTCTGACGCTGAATGACACTGGAAAGTATACAGTGTTAAAGACCACAAGCATGGGTCTTTCTGAAAAGGGAAGTGTGCAGATACAAGTCTTGGGTATGTTTTTTTCCTTCCACTGTTTATTGTACCATATAAAATCCTTAGCTTCTCAGTGACTCACTCCCTCACTGAGGGCCAATCAGAGGGCTGGCATGCTCACCTCTGTGCCTCTGATTGGTCTTCAGTTGGAGGGGCCTCCCTCACTGAGAGTCAGTCAGGCACCTTTTCTTTCTGAAAAGGGGAGTGCGCATATAGGTATAGTGTGTGGTTTTTGTTTTGTTGCTGTTTCTCCTCTCTCCTACATTTAACCCCTCATTCAGGGCATTCTCTGTCTGATTTGGATGTGGGGGAGGGGTTTGGGGAGATCAAAGTGGGGAGGGGCTGTGACTCAGAGGTAGAGCCTCTGCTTGGCACACAGGAGGTCCCCGGATCAGTCCCCAGCCCCTCCAGTTTAAAGGACCAGGCAGGAGGGGATAGGAAAACGGTCTAGTGGAATCCCTACAGAGCTGCTTCCTGTCTAAGAACTTGATGGACAAGTGCTCTGATTCAGGACAGATAGGAAGGGACAGAGCAATATGGTATACATTTTTAAAAACCCTGTACGGTTGGCATAAAAACATCCAAAAACAAAGTGACCTATCAGGAGGTCTGTTGCCCAAGTCTCTTATTCTTTGACTCATCTGTCTCTCCACACTAATGTCCTTTTCTTCCCGCATAAACTGTCACCAGCTTCAGGCTAGTTTTCAATCAGTTGTATTCACATAGTCTTCTTCAGACACCAACTTTTCTAAGTTATAACAAGATCATTTTTTAAAATGGACAGTCTAGTCAATGTAGAAGCAGAATACATATTTATCTTCTAGAGCAGTGGTCCCCAACCTGAGGTCCACAGCCCGGTGCCGGGCCGCGAAGGCCAGGGTGCCGGGCTGCGGTTCCCTCTCCCCACCCCACCCCCCGCAGTAAAAAACTTCCCAGGCCGCAAGCTCGCGGCCCGGGAAGCTTCTTATTGCGGGAGGGGGGGAGAGGGAATCAGGGCCGCGCCGCGCATGTGCGGCCCGGCCACGCATGCGTGATGCGCGGGCACGGCCGCGCATGCGCGATGCGCGGGCGGGGCAGTTGCCCTGCCGGTCCCCAGCTGAAAAAAGGTTGGAGACCACTGTTCTAGAGCAGGGGTAGTCAACCTGTGGTCCTCCAGATATTCATGGACTACAATTCGCATGAACCCCTGCCAGCATTTGCTGGCAGGGGCTCATGGGAATTGAAGTCCATGAACATCTGGAGGATCACAGGTTGACTACCCCTGTTCTAGAGTCAACACTCACCTCACTTTGGATCAGTGGTTCTCCACCTTCTGAATGCCAAGACCCTTGAATACAGCTCCTCATGTTCTGGTGACCCCCAACCATAAAATTATGCAAGGGTTCTTTCACAGAAATCAAACCAAAACTGACCAATGGCGTGAAGATCCCTTGTTCATGATTGCATATAAATTGTTTTTTTTCCCAGGGGCACTGCAGGAGTGGCTGGTGGCCGAGCGTGGGCACCTGCAGGAGGAGCAGCAATGGTGGCGGTGACCCCCAGCCAAGCTGCTCGCCTGCTGCAACCCATGTGAAAGGGTCATTCGACCCCCAAAAGGTTCCCCACCCCCAGGTGGAGAACTGCTGCTTTAGAAAATAAATGTTTTCTGCTTCTCTGTTGATTTGACTATACATTTTAAAATGATCCTCTACAACCGCGGTTCTCAACCTGGGGGTCGCGACCACTAGAGGGGTCATTCTACCCTTTCCCCAGGGGTTGCCGCTGCACCCCTGTGGCCACCTTCCTAATGGCGCGAGGGTTGCACGTGGCCACTTCAGCGATCACGGAAGGTCAAGGTGGGCAGTGCCACAGTGGCGAGGAGTGCCAGCGATGTACCAGCCAAGCGCCCGCACTCAGGCTTTTCTTGGCCTTCCATGATCGTCAGTGTGCTGGAGCATGCAATCCTATGACCCCCTTTGGGTCTCCGAGGCTGCCGCTGCCACAGTGGCCTTGGTGCCCCAAAGGGGGTTGCACCATCAGGTATGCTGAGAACCACTGCTCTGCAATAATTGATGGTTGATATCATTTATAATTTAGAGTGGTGTCTGGAGAAGATCTATGTATGTACAACTGATCAAAACTGAGCCAGAAGTCGGTAACAATTGTGTTGGAAGAAAAGAACATTACTGTGGAAAGGCATCACTAGACGGGTTAATGAATAAAAGGTTTTGGCCACAAGCCTCTTGATGCCACACTTTTATTTCATTGATGTTCTTCGTATGCCAGTAGTACAGGGTTTCTCCTTTATAAAGATTCAGTGCAAGGCAGCATCATAGGTCTGCTTGTTCCAGGACAAGGAAGAATGAGTGAAAGGACTAAGATAGTGAAGTCTGCCCTTGCTAGGGTTGCCAACCTCCAGGTGAGAAGAGCCAAAAATACAAAATGGGGTACCCAGTATATTGCAGTTATACAAAAGAAAAAAAAAACCCTCACTGTGTAGTAACAACATAACGAAGAGTTTATACAATATGGGAAAAGTTTATCCCAAAGGGAGCAGTCCTCTATCCTATTTTATTCAACATCTTCATGTGCCTTCTTGCCCAGCTGGTATGGCAGTTTTGGCTGGGTTGTCAGCAATATGCAGATGATGACCCTGACTCTCTCCCAGAAGCATTAGCCTGGAAGCAGTGAGGAGATGGCTTAAGCAGAGTCGTCTGAAGCTCAACCCTTCAAAGATGGAGGTCCTGTGGTTGGGTAGGAAGGGCCCATGTGTGGAAGCATGTCTGCCTGCCCTGGATGGTGTGCAGCTCTCAATGGCTCACTCCGCCAGGAACCTGGGCATGATCCTGCATGCTTGCCTCACAATGGAAGCCCAGGTCACAAAAGTAGCACGGCTAGCATTCTGCCACCTTGGTGAAGCCAAACTACTAGCACCCTACTTGGCCCCGGAACACCTAGCCACAGTGATCCATGCAACGGTCACCTCTAGACTGGACTTCTGCAACTCGCTCTATGCAGGCCTGCCGTTAACATTGATCCGGAAACTACAGCTGGTCCAAAACGCAGCAGCTGGGTCCTCACATTAATACCGTGGAGGTCCCACATTCACCCCATCCACCATCAACTGCAATGGCTACCAGTTGAATTCTGGATCAGGCTAAAGGTTCTGGTAATTACCTTTAAGGCCATAGGCGGTCAGGGCCCAGTGTACCTGAGGGATCGCCTCTCTGCCTATGCCCCTCAAAGACCTCTGCGCTCTGCCACCGCCAACTGGCTAAGGATCCCTGGCCCAAAAAAGCCCGCTTGGCCTCAACCAGGGCCGGAGCCTTCTCCGTCCTGGCCCCCACCTGGTGGAATGAGCTCCAGAAGGAGATCAGGGCCCTGACAGAACTAAAGTAGTTCCGCAGGGCCTGCAAAAGGAAGCTCTTCTGGCCAGGCATTGGGTTGAGGTCGACCAAAATCAGCAACATCTGCAGGGCCCCTGAACCTCCCTCCCAAAAATCCATGCACCCAACTGAACCATGGACCTATTCGAGCTGTAGACGGTAACCTTCAGTTATGGTTGCTACTGTTACTGTAATTATTGTTGTTGTCCATTTTATATGTTATAAAGAAACAAATTTCCATGTACTGTTTACATTCCATGTGAACCACCCTGAGGGGAGGGCGGAATACAAATATATCTTTATTATATTTGTAAAGAAATAAAAGCATAAACATTGTAACACTCCCAAAGTGTGTAACTGTAGAAATGCCACTGGAAATGCCAATGGTAGGAATGCCAATGGTAGGAATGCCACAGTAGGAATGCTGCCAGAAACGCCAAATCCAAACAAGGAACTGGTAAATCCTGCATTTTGCTCATGGCTGCTTCCTCTGTGGACCCCAACCGAAGAAGTGCCAAAAAGGCCTCTAGAGCAGGGGTAGTCAACCTGTGGTCCTCCAGATGTTCATGAACTACGATTCCCATGAGCCCCTGCCAGCATTTGCTGCAGGGGCTCATGGGAATCGTAGTCCATGAACATCTGGAGGACCACAGGCTGACTACCCTGCTCTAGATAACATTCATGCCCTGATGAAGACCTTCATGATTTCATTGCTGAGTAGGGTTGTGTGCTCGGCTGTTCAATCCCGAGGCGTCCAGCGCCATGGTGCACAGCCCTATATGCTGAGTAACAACTAAAACATGTGAAGGACTGTGAGGGAGGTTGGGATCCACACAAGCAAAATGCAGCCATTCCTTGGATTTGGCATTTCCAGTGACGTTCCTACAAATACACCCTTTTGGAGTATTGCAATGTTGTGCTTGTGCTTTTAAAGCATCAAATATATTTTTCCAAACTGCATAAACTCTTACTTAGTTTTGTTGTTACTACACAGTGGGGTTTTTGTTGTTGTTGTACAACCTCCAGGTGGAGCCTGGAGACCTCCTGACATTACAGCTGGGCTCCAGATGGCACAGATCATCTTGGTTATCTTGGCTGGAGGGCATCATGCCCTGTGGAGGTCCCTCTCCTCCCCTCCCCAAATCTCACCCTCCCCAATCTCCGGGAATTCTGAGCCCAGGGTTGACAATTCCACGCTATGCGCACCCTTCCTACCCACTTACTGTCCCCTTGGGTCTTCTCCAGCTGCAGAGATGCTGAAAAAACCCACTGTGTCGGCCTTCCCCTGCCCTTACCCTGTGGAGGGCACAGAATCTGTCGCTCTGACCTGCGAGAACCACTCTGGAGGATCCATCCAAATCCGCTGGTTCCGGAACGGCAGCCCTCTCGGGAAGAGTGACCGGGTGAGCCTCTCTAGGGATAACCGGACTCTCTCTATCTTGAGCGCCACCCGAGACGATGCCGGGCGCTATCAGTGTGAAGTGTCCAATTCAGGAATCACCGAAATAAGCGACGTCAAATTCATCGATGTGATCTGTGAGTGCAAGTGTCTCCTTTGTGCTTCTGGGCTGCTGGGGGTGGGGATGCCCGCTGGTCTTTCAGACCTGAGCTCAAGAAACGTGAGCAGGTAGAACAGAGATCCCCCCTCCCCTTTTGAGCCAATGTGCACCTTTGGAAATTGGACACAGAGTTTCCAACAACCAAATGGCTGCCTCAGGAGGCGGAGCCAATCCCAAAATGTCAAGGAGTGAGGCTATACATAACTCTGATTGTAGCTCTTCAGGCTTTCAAGTGGGAGCTCTGTTTTATGGGATGGTTTTCAGAATGGACATAATTTTTAAACTATTTTCTCACCTGCACACAACTATACATCAGGGGGCTAGCTAAGAAGGACTCATCGCCCAACACCTGGAAAGTGGTCAGAAGCTCTGCTGGCCCCGCCCAGTATCTAAAATTATCTGGCAGGTGCCATGGTGCCCAAGGGCACCACGTTGGGAACCATTGGGAAAACGGTTGACAATATATACATATCTATGTAATCTAAGGTTATTTTGGTCCCACCCAGCCTCTAAGCTTAGGAGACCATGCACGGTTTCTCTTTCTCCATTTTATCCTCACAACATCCCTGTGAGGTGGGATGGGCTGATAATGAATGACTGGTCCCGAGGACCCCCACTGAGCTTCCATGGCAGAGAGGTGATCTGCACCAGGTCACACAGTCTAATCCAGGGGTAGTCAAACTGCGGCCCTCCAGATGTCCATGGACTACAATTCCCATGAGCCCCTGCCAGCATTCGCTGGCAGGGGCTCATGGGAATTGTAGTCCATGGACATCAGGAGGGCCGCAGTTTGACTACCTCTGGTCTAACCATTAAGCCATCATTCGTCTCCCAGAAAAGGACCGTATCTTGACGGGTGCAGAATCCCCAAGGGCATCCCCATGGAAATGGTAACAACAGAAAGCAATAAGAACAGGGGTGACCATAAAAATATAGCCATAAGAAATGACCATAAAAACAGAACCATAAGGAACAGAAAGAATGGCCATAAAAATAAAACCATGCAGCTGGTGAATGTAACCATCAAGCCATAGAACTGAAATGCCGGTGATCCCGTATCCACCTGGAATTGGATGCCTTCCCCTTGGCGTCTTTAAACGCCTTCCCCTTGGCCTTGAATCCCAGACAAGAGTCTTACAGTTGCTCTCCTCTTTGCTCTTGGCTGCAGTTTGGATCCCTGGAGAGGGCAGCAAAGGCCCTCTCCAGAGAAGAGTCAACCTCTGTGCCCTGGAGTCCAAGCCAGGCCCAAAGGCCTGTTTTTCCCCAAAGCCTTCTCCAATCCCCCTTTGACACTGTGAATCACACCCTTCCTGAAAGTGCAATTATTACCAATTACCAACATTACTCCTGACCAATGACTTTCTAACCCATAAAAGTTTTGGTTATTTGGACAGGTGCCCATTACCACTTTTCCTGGGCCTTGCCCAGCACTGTGTAGTCAACAAAACATTTTTCACAATAAGTTCCTTTTGCAAATCCCATTAAAGAGCGCTTGTGCCTAAAATGTTTAAGAGTCGGACTAGGGCTGTAGGCTGCGGCTCAGCTCAGCCGCCTCAGCGATCACCAAAGCCTGAGGAGGCCAGTGCTATGGTGCAGAGAGAAGGGGCGGCTCCTCCTACGTTCCGCCTCAGTCTTCGGTCATTGCTGAGGCGGCCGAGCTGAGCCGAAGCACACAGCCCTAAGCAGGACAGCTTCGAGTTGGAAATAGTTGGAAATAGCTGGAATTTCTTTGGGGGTGGGGGCTGGGATGGGGTTTGGGGAGGGACCTCATGAGAGTACACAGAGCAGACATTTTTCTTCAGGGAAACAGACCTCGGAAGTCTGGAGGTCAGATGTAACAGCAGCAGATATTTCCAGGCCCCACCTGGAGGCAGACAAACCTGTTAAAGGGCTGATTCTGCACGGGTGGAAAAGGCTGAGAGGGTATACATATGGAAGTGGGGCAAATCCCTGCTTCCACATGACACAGCTGCTAGGCAGGCTCCCTCGTTGGCCTGCCATGGATCGAGCCCTCAATTTGCCATGGCTAAGGGAATGTGGGAGAATCTGCGTTCCCTTAGCCACTCCAGGGGCCAGCAGGGCCTGTCCCTCCCTGTTCTACGATGACCCAAAGAGGGCAAAGAATGCACCAGTTGGCTTCACAGCGCTTTGCATTCATTTTTATTTTGCAGCAATGTGGGATTACGTGGAACACAATCCAAACCTCCTGCAAAACAAAGAACCCCCCTGCGCCCCCCCACATGGCGGAACTAATCCGCTGCTGTTTTGTTTCCTGTGGGGATGCATTTCAGCAGGACACCAGGTGTCCCGCTGAACAGTGTCCCCCATGCTGCTCCACCAGCAGCCTGGCACAGGCTTCACCATGTGGAACTGGCCTAGCAGAGTCGAGTGTGAATTCACACCCTGACATTTTGTGGTTGAGCCCGCCTCTTCTGGCAGCCATTTTGCATTTTTGCTTACCAAAGATGCCCAAAGGCTCAAAAAGGCTGGGGGACTTCTGATATGTAAATTGCATTGGTTTCCCCTGCAGAATATCACCCATCCACCATTTTCCTTGGAATCTCAGGGAGCCTAAGAAGGTGTTGTCCCACTTCATATACTCAGGAGAGTATAGCCAGGCTGAGTAATTCTCCGTGTGCATCTCACTCTCCCAAATATGTACAGCTGGTTTCTTGGTGCAGCACCAACCTTGACTTGTTGACTCAGGCAGCCAGACTTCCACGGTTACTGGAGGTTCCATTGTTTCCTGCTGTTGAGAACTGATGGGGGGAGAGAACAGGGGTACTGCTTGTTTACTGTTCACTTTCCTTCACTGAAGGTCTTCAGAAGGAATCTGTTCTTCCTTTGGACACTCTCACTTAGCAGAGGATTGGACTAGATGACCTCTAAAACACCCTAACATATTTATTTATTTACAAATTTTGTATTCCACCTGTCCATCCTTCCAAGGGCCAGCTGCCGAACAATTTCCAGCATATGTAATCAAATCACATTTTAAAAGGCATTAAAATCAACAACCCAAGTGAACCTCCTGGGGCCCAGGAATGACCAGCAAATTCATGCCCAGAGAGCAAAGAGCCCTCCGGGAGGCATAAGGAGACAGCCGGTCCCTCAGGTTGTGTGTTTTCCCTCCCAGATGGACCTGAAACTCCTATGATCCGCCCGACTGAAAAGCTTTACAAAGAACATTCAGACCTCAGTCTGGTTTGCAAAGTCGATGCTTTCCCTGATGCCCGTTACACCTGGTTTTTAAATGGGATACAGTGCGGTTCACAATCTAACCTTCTCATCCGGAGCGTCACCCCAGAGCATTCGGGGAATTACACCTGCCAAGTCACAAATGTCCTCACTCTCCAAGAGAGGAACACCACGCTGGAAATTGAGGTGGAAGGAGGTGAGTGACCATGAGGGGATGGCCTTCTCTGCCTGGGCTGGGACTGGCCCTGAGGACCACGGGGGGGGGGGACAAGCTGAGTCAAGGGCTGGCAGCCCTGCTGGGAGCTTTTCCTCAATCCTTGGTCTACTCAGGGGGGACTGTGACTCAAGAGCAGAGCCTCTGCTTGGCATGCAGAACGTCCCAGGTTCAATCCCTGGCATTTCCAGTTAAGAGCGACTGGGCAGTAGGTGATCTGGAAGGCCGCCCTCTGAGACTCTGGAGCCATGAAGAGGGGCCATAGTGTGTCTTCTTGGCATGCAGAAGGTCCCTGGTTCAATCCCCAGCATCTCCAGTTAAAAGGACCAGACAGGAGGGGGGGGGATGGGAAAGACCTCCGCCTGAGACCCTGGAGAGCTGCTGGCAGTCTGAGTAGACAAAACTTACTAAGATCAGAGTCGGAGTCCAGCAGCACTGTCAAGAGCAATGCATCTCCACACTCTTGCCATGACTGTTGTGACTCCATTTTGTCTGCTTAGATCTGCAATTCATGTCTATTTCATTGCGGCCTTTCATCTCTGTCTGTATGTACCCACTGAGTTGTTACCTTTATCTGCAATCCTGGGGCTAGGGGGACACTCAGGAGGAAACACATTTGCCTCTTCAGTTTTCCTCTCTCTGCAGCTGAAGTGCGTGACGTCAGGGTCACTGGCCCCTCTGTTGCCACCGAAGACCAGCCGATCACTTTGACATGCTCTGCTGTGGGCAGCTCCATTTCTTACTCCTGGTTTAAGGGAGACCAGTACCTGGAACCAGGAGATTCCCTTGTTCTGACCAACAACCACCAGAATCTCACATTCAATCCGTGTCGCCGGAGCGATTCTGGGGATTATACCTGCAGAGCATCCAACAGCATCTCCTCCAGCTTCAGTGAGCCCCACCGGCTGGATATCCTGTGTAAGTCTGGACAGAGTCAGCCGATATCAGTCTGTCAGTGGCAGTCAGTGGCAATTGGAAGCCTGTAAGTCCAACCCGACTTGGGGCCACTGATGACTGATCTTGATGTGGGTTTCTACTTTCTAGGCATCTCTATCTCTAGATCATAGGATTGTCATCTCTGGGTTGGGAGATACCTGGAGATTTTGGGGGTGGAGTCTGAGGAGGGTGGGGTTTTGGAGCAGGACGGCCCTCGGAAGGGTAATGTCCTCGAACCCACCCTCCAAAGTAGCTGTTTACTGTAGCTGTGGGTGGGGCGGGGGATCCACAGTGGAGAGGGTGAGCGGGGCGGCAACTTGTGGTGGTGGTGGGGGAACGGGTGGGGGTGTATGGGGCAGGGAAGCAGTGGTGGAGTGGTGGCAGGTTAGTGGCGGTTCGTGGGGGTGATGGGGGGGCGGGGGAGGAAGAGCACAGTGGGTGGGTGGATGGGTGGGGGGCAGCGGGGGGCGACTGCCTGCATTGTGGTGGTGGCTCGTCGCGTCCTGGATGGCTCGGCAGGGACAGAAGGTGGACGTCCCTGGGCACTGCCGGCACCCCCTGCTACCTCCAGCAGGGCTGTGATGGCAGGCGGCTGGGCACGGTAGCGACAGGCGTGGGGGGAAGGCGGGCCGTGAGGCTTGCGAACCCTTGCCCCGATGAGGAAGGTGGCTGCCTCAGCAGGAGGAAAGGAGCGGGGCCTCCATGTCTTCGATGCGGCATCCCTGCTCCTTTCCTGCGGGCCCCCATCCCCGGCCAAGGTTCCTGCTCCTTTCCTGGCAGCGAACCATCTGAGCGGTCCAGGGCGGGCCAAATGGTCAATGGGGAGCTGTGCCATTGGACACGGCCCCCGAGTGGCACTCGGAGGAGCCAATCAGGAGCCGCTATTTGCCCCTCTCAGTTTTTATCACGGACAGGCCTTGCCCCTTCCAACTTGCCCTTACTGCTTTATTATTACCGCTCCGCAGGAGCGGTTACAGATACAGATACTTGGAAATTATTAACTTTAAATTGATATTTATTATATCCCATTCATAGTTTGCCACTGAAGAAAATATGTTTGAAAACACTTAACAGCTAGTCTGCATTCAGGCATACTTTATTTTTGGAATAAAAGGGGACTGTGGTTATTGACTGGTGTAGCTCGTTTAGAATCAAAGAATCATAGAATCATAGAGTTGGAAGAGGCCATACAGGCCATCTAGTCCAACCCCCTGCTCAATGCAGGATCAGCCCTAAGCATCCTAAAGCATCCAAGAAAAGTGTGTATCCAACCTTTGCTTGAAGACTTCCAGTGAGGGGGAGCTCACCACCTCCTTAGGCAGCCTATTCCACTGCTGAACTACTCTGACTGTGGAAATGTTTTTCCTGATATCTAGCCGATATCGTTGTAAGGTAAAGGTAAAGGTATCCCCTGTGCAAGCACCGAGTCATGTCTGACCCTTGGGGTGACGCCCTCTAGCGTTTTCTTGGCAGACTCAATACGGGGTGGTTTGCCAGTGCCTTCCCCAGTCATTACCGTTTACCCCGTACTCATTTTACCGACCTCAGAAGGATGGCAGGCTGAGTCAACCTTGAGCCGGCTGCTGGGATTGAACTCCCAGCCTTATGGGCAAAGCTGTCAGACGGCTGCCTTACCACTCTGCGCCACAAGAGGCTCATATCGTTGTACTTGTAGTTTAAACCCATTACTGCGTGTCCTCTCCTCTGCAGCCAACAGAAACAGCATCCTGCACTCCTCCAAGTGACAACCTTTCAAATACTTAAAGAGGGCTATCATGTCCCCTCTCAACCTCCTGTTCTCCAAGTCTCTCAACCTATCTTCATAGGGCTTGGTCTCTTGGCCCCAGATAATCCTCGTCACTCTCCTTTGTACCCTTTCAATTTTATCTATGTCCTTCTTGAAGTGAGGCCTCCAGAACTGCACACAGTACTCCAGGTGTGGTCTGACCAGTGCTGTATACAATGGGACTATGACATCTTGTGATTTTGATGTGATGCCCCTGTTGATACAGCCCAAAGTGGCATTTGCCTTTTTCCCCGCTGCATCACACTGCCTGTTCATGTTTAGTTTACAGTCCACAAGTACTCCAAGGTCTCGTTCACACACAGTGTTACCTAGAAGCGTATCCCCCATCCAGTAGGCATGCTTTTCATTTTTCTGACCCAGATGCAGAACTTTACACTTATCTTTATTAAATAGCATTTTGTTCTCATTTGCCCATTTTTCCATTGTGTTCAGATCTCGTTGAACTCTGTCTCTATCTTCTGGAGTATTTGCCAGTCGTCCCAATTTGGTGTCATCTGCAAACTTGATGAGTAGTCCCTCCACCCCTTCATCTAGATCCCTGGTCCTCAATCTGCGGGCCGCGAAGGCCATGGCGCTGGGCCGCGAAGGCCATGGCGCCGGGCCGCGGCTCCCTCTCCCCGCCCCTCCCCCGCAGTAAAAAACTTCCCAGGCCACAAGCTTGCGGCTCAGGAAGCTTCTTACTGCGGGAGAGCGGGAAGAGGAAATCAGGGCCGGGCCGCGCCCGTGCGGGCCGCGCCCACGAATTGCGCATGCGCAATGCGCGGGTGCGGCCCCGCAGGCGCGACCCGATGCATGGGCGTGGCCCGCGCGGGTGCGGCCACCGCGGGCGCGGCCCAATGCCCTGCCGGTCCCCAGCCTCAAAAAGGTTGGGGACCACTGATCTAGATCATTAATGCTAAAAAGTACCGGGCCGAGCACCGAGCCCTGAGCTGCCCCGCTACTCACTTCCCTCCAGTCTGATGAAACACCATTGACAACAACTCTTTGAGTGCGGTTCTCTAACCAATTCCCTATCCATCTAACTATCTGAAAATCCAGATTGCAGTCCTTCAATTTATCCATCAGAACATCATGGGGAACCTTTACTAAAATCCAAGTAAACGACATCAACCGAATTTCCACGATTCAGCAAACCTGTCACTTGGTCAAAAAAGGAAACCGGGTTGGTCTGACAGGACCTGTTGGAGACAAATCCATGCTGACTTCCTTGGATCACCAAATTGTCCTCCAGATGTTTGCTGATCGCTCCCTTTAATATCTGCTACATTATCTTCCCCACAACAGAGGTCAGACTCACTGATCTATAGTTTCCTCGTCCTCCTCCCCGGCTGCTGCCTCAGGGGCTGCCCTGCTACTCTGCCGCTGGCTCACCTTTGGTGCTCTCCAACGGCCGCCATGGCTGGGGCTCCCCCTCGGTGTGGCACTGCATAGCTGCTACTGGCAGTGCCCCCCAGTGGGCGGCATGAAGTCAGGGGCGCCAGCGAGAAAGCAAGTGGAGCAGGGCCGTCACAGCTTCACTTCAGTCACACAGCACAGATCGTTGTGTGATGCTCACATCTTCTGCTGAGACAATGTTTTTAAAAATCTACAGAGCTAGTGGAATCTTTCCCATAGTTTGATGGGAGAGATCCCCACCCTGCCATGCCCACTGTTGCTGTGGCAACCCCTCAGAGACGCGAGGTATCAGAGGGAGCATGACACCCACTTCTTAAAAACCCTAGGTGGACTCCACAAAGGATGTTGACAAACACCACATTGGGGACCCCTGGCTTAGGCGATGCATGCGAGGATGGAAATTAGCAATTAGAAATCCCAAGGATCAAGCCAGTCCACACAGCTGGCCCACTTGGTGTAGTGGTTGGGAGTGCGGACTTCTAATCTGGAGAGCCGGGCTTTATTCCTCACTCCCCCACATGCAGCCTGATGGGTGACCTTGGGCTCGCTACAGCACTGATAAAGCTGTTCTGACCGGGCAGTAATCTCAGGGCTCTCTCAGCTTCACCTCCCGCACAGGGTATCTGTTGTGGGGAGAGGAAAGGGAAGGCAACTGTAAGCTACTTTGAGACCCCTTCGGTTAGAGAAAAGCGGCATATAAGAACCAACTCTTCTTCTTCTTCAGTAATCTCAGGGCTCTCTCAGCCTCACCTCCCTCACAGGGTGTCTGTTGTGGGGAGAGGAAAGGGAAGGGGATTGTAAGCTGCTTTGAGACTCCTTTGGGGAGAGAAAAGCTGCATATAAGAACCAACTCTTTTTCTTCTTCGGCACTGTTTCATGACTTCTAGCTGCAAAAGGAAAGGAATAAAGGATTCCTGACCAATCTGGGTCCAGCATTGAAAAGAAAATATACAGTCCTGTGTTTTCTACAGAATAATGTAGCAGATTGTACAGTCCATTTCTGGAAGGTACCACTTCAAAATACTGGTATATACATCTGTGTGTGTAGGAGTCATGCTCAAAAGGTCCCCGCGGGTTGTTCTCTAGCACACTAAACCTTATGCCTGATGAGCTACTTTACTACATGCAGGAAGGTCAATAGCATTTTAAAACATCCCACCCTTCTTCCAAGGATTTCAAGATAGCAGACACAGTTCTCAGTTCTACTCTGACAATAGCCCTGTGAGATTGGTTAAGCTGAGAGATCGAGGTCATGGATATGAGTTTCTATGACAGTCAAACTTCGCTGGCAGGGGCTCATGGGAATTGTAGTCCATGGACATCTGGAGGGCCACAGTTTGACTACCCCTGTTCTAGAGTCTGTGGCTCATCTCTGGCTCGAATCCCAGCTGAGTCATTTCATGCACTTCTCTGCCACAGATGGACCCGATCCTCCTGTCATCCATCAGGTTTTTGAGCGGGAGCAGCTGAAGCTCTACTTGTCCTGCCGCGCCAACTCGTCTCCTGCTGCCAGTTACATCTGGTTTCTCAATGGGAAGTTTCTGCCTGACCAAACAAAACGCCTCCCTCTGGATCTTGCTTCGGAGTACAGTGGGAATTATACCTGCCAAGCAGAGAATGGGAGCACCCAACATTTGAGAAATACCACCCTGGAGCTTGAGGTGAAGGGTGAGTAAATAGAATTTCAGCCAGCAGTACCTCCTGCTCACCCATTTGGAGCGATCACCCTGAATCTCTGAAAATCACACACGGTAATGAGTGGACAGGATGAGCTCTCTGCCTGCCGTGGATCTGAGACATTATCTGTCAGACCTTGGCCTTCTGCCTCCATCCCAGACTTTTTGAGCCTGGGAGATCCTTCAAAATGGCTGCTGCTGGAGGTGAAGCCAGTTACAAAATGGCTGCCACAGGTTACTTTCAGTCGTGTGGCAAAAATCCTTGTGGCAGCTGCTGCCAAAATCTGCACACCCATCAAATCTCTGATGGCCAATCAGAAGCCACGCTGGGCAAATGTTAAGAAATTTTTTAAACTAATTAATTAATAAATAAAAGTTCCACGTGGCCCCACCCATTTCCTAAAAACACTTGGTAGACCCTGGAAAGGTGGTGGCGACCCTTGCTCTATTTCCTCTTGGATTAAACAACAGCCCTTCACCCTGTGAATGGGGAGAGATGTGCTTGTGCTATTAAATAAAAGAGTAAGGGGTATGTGGATGGGGACTGTCCGGACTTCAGGCCAATCGGGATGCGCGCAATGTCTGGACAGTCCCCGTCTTCAACAGCTCCGGCCAGGAGCACAGCGGTGTGGTGGGGAGGGATGGCTACCCTTCCCCCTTGGACCAGGAAGCCCTCATGCCGCCTCACTTCCCGGCCCAATGGGAGGCACAGCGGGAGGGAGGGGCTTCTCTCTTTCCTTTCTACCTCTTCCTACATCTCTCCCTCTATTTGGTGTAGTGGTTAGGCCAGTTTGGTGTAGTGGTTAGGAGTGCGGACTTCTAATCTGGCATGCCAGGTTCAATTCTGCGCTCCCCCACATGCAACCAGCTGGGTGACCTTGGGCTCGCCACGGCACTGATAAAACTGTTCTGACCAAGCAGTGATATCAGGGCTCTCTCAGCCCCACCTCCCTCACAGGGTGTCTGTTGTGGGGAGAGGAAAGGGAAGGTGACTGTAAGCCGCTTTGAGCCTCCTTCAGGTAGGGAAAAAGCGGCATATAAGAACCAACTCTTCTTCTTCTTCTTCTTCTATGTATCTGTCTTTTTGTCTCTTTCTTCCTCTCTTTCTATCCCTCTCATCATTTCTTTCTGTCATCATCTACTTTTCCTTGCTCTCTATATTTCTCTCCCTCTTTCCCTGTGTACCTCTACTTCTCTCCCTCATTTAATTTCTCTTACATTCTCCCTTTTTCTTTATAATTCTGTCTTCTTCTTGCTCTCTTACTCTCTATATTTCATTGTCCTTTCTATTTCTCTCTTCCTTAGTTTCTTCCCTTCTACCTATATTTCTGGTTACCACTCTTTTCCCTCTCTTTTCTTTCCTTTCCCCCTATCCTCTTTCTCTCTCTTTGTATCTCTCTATCTTCATCACTCTCTTCCTTTCTACCTCCCTCTCTCTTTGCTATTCCCCCCTCCCCCATTCTAGGGCCCGCTGTATCAGCTACAACAGGCTTTAATTCTAGTATGTGTGTGTGTGTATGTATGTATATATATATATATGTTTGTTACTCACATAGGACGGTGGAGGAACACTGAAACACAGAAACCCTGAGTGATTTGGGCCATGGTGAGTACCAACAGGATTATCCCAAAGGCTGCAGTAGTTTCCTGCTCACCTGGGCCCGGTTACATCTGCAGCCATGAACAAGAAAGCTTGGCTATGTTGGGTATGTTGAGTGGGATGGGAAAGGGGAAGCATGAATCCAGATGCATTGTGGGATATTCCATTCCATCCTGAGAGGAGATAGTAGGGCCTGGAGAAATCATGTCATTCCCGCTCTCGCTTTTAGCAGGGATGAACTTTGCATGATGTGGATGTTTTACTTCTGGGACTCCCTCCCAACTTATTCCTGGAAAGGGAAGAGATCCACAGCCACACCAGAGATCAAGCAGGACGGCTAGTAAACCACACAACGGAAGAAGGAACTCGATCCTGTCAGCCGTTCTAAGAGTCAACTGTTCGGCATGTAACTTCCTATAAATGTTACTGCATAAAACTGCTAATGTAACTGCATAAAAATGTTAATTTTTGGTTTTGTCAATTCTTTATGCCAATAAAAGTATTCTGATTCTGGAAGAAGGAACCTGAGTTTCCTGCTTCATTTCTATCAATAATCAGTCCTCCCCCCACCCCCAAGAACTGAAATAGCCTCTGGTTCAACACTCGTTATAGAATAATTAAATAGATTTTAACCCACCAAAGAACAAATTTAAGATTCCACAGACCAGCAGCAAAGGTTTCAGTGACAACATCCATGCTGAAGGATATTAATAGGATCGATTTTACGGTCAGGTTTTATTAACCTAGAAGTTAGCAGATTGCCAGGTTAGGCTGGAAAACGCAGCATGCAGCTGAGTGCGTGTGGCCAGAAAACAACAAACAAACAAGCCTCCCATTCAGCTTGGTGGTAGTTCAGCGACCCCCAGTCTTTTATTTATTTATTTTTATTTATTAAGTAACATTTATATACCGCCCTGCTCCCCTGGAGCTCAGGGCAGTTCACATGGAACGTAAGGAATTATACACTGAACTAGGCTTGGGTGCAGCTAAAGCAGCTGCTCGCACCTGAAGCAGCCAGTGCCACGTCTCGGGGGGGGGGGGAGGGAGGGAGGCGTGGGCTGATATAGTTAATAAATATATCAGGTAGACCAGAAATCTAAGAGTCTATTTTCGTTGTAAATGTCTCTGAGATTATCACTGTCTTGCAAATCAATTAGGTCCATCTGAAAAAAGTTATTTGCATCTTCTTGTGCTACTTCAAATGGATTCTGAAACATTCTTATTTTCTTTCCAAGATTATGGCAATCAGTGAATCTGTTCTGAAATTCTACCTGCAATAAGTTCACTGCTTTGATGTGTCTTTCGACATTGAATTTTAAATTCCTATCCTTTCAAATTTTAGTCCATTGCAGCATGAGAAGTTTGAAAAGGGCATGGGCCAGGACCATGGAAGCGTTGCTCCTGCCGGAGATGGGGAAGTGGGTTGCAGCCCTTGTTGGGGGCCTCTGCCAGGGGACTTCCCCTCTGCCTGGGGCTCTGTTGGCACAAGAGGCGGCAGTTGTCCTGGAAGAGGCGGTGGTTGTCCTGGGAGGGGGGCTTCTTTAGCTTGCCCAGTGCTTGGGCTCACCCCTGGTGGGGCTTCTCCACTCAATGCTGGGGGGAAGGTGGGAAGGGGAAGGAGTGACCTGACCAGAATTTAACCTCTGGCATGCCACTTACTGTGGCTACACTTGGCCTTTCTCCTCAGATAGTCCCCAATCCTCCTCCCTTGTAACCCACAACAGCTCTGTGAGGTAGGCTAGGTGGAAAGCATGAATTATTTGTTTCCTGATCTGGAGGTGGTGCCAGAACATCTGAGGACTGACTGGCAGCCAGCAAGGAACTTGGGGGGGGGATTAATCTGGCCAGTTGCCATGACAGGATGGGGCTTCCAGGATCCACCTGCCATAATGTGCCTTCACTCCTCCAGCCAAAGCATCAGTCAGAAAGTGCGGCAGGCTATTCTTACCTTTGACTGGACTTGCAATTGTCATAAACTTGTTCCACCAGCCTAGGCCCTCAACGGTAGGGCGGGATAGAAATAAAAAATGCCGATGAGAATACTTTTTTTTTGTCTTATTACACCACACTGGCTCTCCCGTGGCCACTCTTAGTGCGCAGGCCTGAAGTCCCCCTGCCTGCCAGCATGCATAGCTGTTGCCTGGGGGTGGCTGAAGCAGCCCAGGGAGCAGCTCTGCGCCTCCCCCCCCCTCCGCGCGGCGCTCCTAGCTGGGAGCTGTCCAGGGGCCGGCAGGGGACTCACGGTTGGGCCTGGAGCCGCCAGGCACAAAGGCCGGCCAGAGAGGGGCCCAAGGCGCGAAGCTTAGGAGCGCAGAGACCGCAGCCCTTCCTCCGGCAGCCGGGGACTTGGTCGGCCGCACTCCGAACCCGGGGACCGTCGGGACGCCCCAGCGCGCCTGGCCCCCTGCTGCGAGGAAGGTGGCCGCTGCTGCTGGCCTGCTGGGGCGCTGCGCTCGGGCTGGCTCCTCAGCTGCCGCTGGGCCAAGCGCGGCGTGGGGGACGGGGGAGCCCTGAGCTGAAGCGCACTGGCTGGCTGGCTGGCTGGCAACTGGCGGCCGCGGCCGCAAGGGCTGGGCGCACGAGCCCCGGGGGACTGCCGATCTGACGAGCGTAGGAAGAGCCCGACGGGGCGCACCCCTCGCCTGCCCCACCACGGCCGCCTCGGGCCCGCTCTGTCTTGCGAGGCGGCCAGGGGGGCTCCTCCTGCGCGCCGGGGATCTGTCGCGTCTGAGCCTGGCGGCCCCGCTTGGCTCGCTCCGTGTTGGCCGCCTGCGATGCTCCGGGAAGCCCTTAAGCGCGGCTCCTCTTAGCCCTCGACAGCCGGAAGAACCCCCGCCCTCTCGCCTCCCCTACTACCCCCTCGAGGCCCCGGGCAGGAGAAGGGGGTCAGAGGAGGGGACTAGAGTGCGGGTCCCCCGACGTGGTGCCCGGGGACATCACCCGCTTCCCCAAAGCATTTGGCGGGAGCCAGAAAAGGGGTTCTGGCTCCCGTCAAATGCTTTGGGGAAGCGGGTGGGGCTTCTGATTGGTTGTGCAGATTTTTAAGACTGTTGCTTAGGCGGCAGAAGGATTTGCGCTCTTTTGTGCTGAAGCACAGCTCCGCCCCTCCTTTTTTTGTGGCTGGCTCCCCTTCCCTCCGGGCAGCTATTCTAGATGTGCCGTCAGGCTGGAAAAGGCAGGGGATCCCTGGACTAGGACCCGGGAGATCTCCACTCTGCTAGAGAAGCTTGTTGGGTACCCTTAAGTCAGTCACGCCCCCTCGCCGGGATCTAAAAGGAAACCGCTTTGGGACGGAGGGAAGGCGGGGTATAAGTCACACGAAATGTGTGGGCAGACAGCTTTGGAGCAAATTCAGGGCCGGATGCTGGATGTGGCGGACTGAACCCGGACGGAAGCGAAGTCCCGCGCAGGCTCCGCTACACAACCCTCCGACGGCGCCCAGGAGAATCCTATGCCGAGAGCTCCTACGCAGCCCTCCTAAAAAGGGCGCAGGAACCGAAAGCCAGATCCAGACCTCTCTGCACCGTGGGCATCGCTTCGAATGAGCCTGTGGACATTTGCTTTTCGATCTGCGCCCCCGCCGAATTGCCTTGCACACGAGAGATCCCCGCCCGTTTGGAAAACGGATTCCAAACCGAAGTGCGAGTCCAGCAGCAACGTTAAGACCAACCGAGTTTTATTGCTGGTAATTAAACTACCCCGAATTAAACTTTGGTGGGCTCAAGGGTGCCACTGGATTCACACTTGGCTACGCCGACTCAGAGCCGCGCTCCGGATCCCAAACCAGTTTGCAAAACGCTTCCTTTCACCTGGGTGCCCTTCCCACTCTGCGACCCTAGAGGCCGCTCGCCCCCGCTGAGCCGGGCTCCGACATGCCGCATGACGCTAGAGCCCTGCGTCCCGCGAGGAAGGGCGGTGCACGGGGAGTGACGACAAAGACAAGCGCCCACCCGGAAGCGCCGGGCCTCCTGGCCGCCGCCATCTTGGCCGGCTCGCTGGGCGCCGCCATATTGTGCGAGTGGCTTTCCGGCGGACGGCAGCCTCGGCGAAGAGGCAGGAAGAGGAGCTGAGAGGGCCCCCCCGGCCGCCCCCCAGCCATGTCCGAGACCTACGGTACGGGGGGGGGGGGAGAAATGGGGGGCTCGCTCCTGGGGAGCTTTTCTTGGCGCCCACCGTGGGAGGGGTTGGGGATGTGCGGGGTCAGCGCTTCCACCTGGCCGGTGCACCTGGCTGCCCCCACCCCCTGCTGCCCTGCCTATGGGCGTTTGTCTGGGGGGCACAGCCCTCGCCCCCTTCCCCGCCCCTCTGGGCTGCTGGGGGAGGAATGGTGGGGGGCAGCTGCTTGTGGGCCTCCCCTCCCCTTTTGGTCCGGGCCAGCTGTTAAGTCGTGGGGGCTGCAAGGAGGGGGTTGCTCTTTGCACTCCTGGAAACGGGGGGGGGGGGCTTTTTTAGTGCTTCTGGGGGGCGACAGCCAGCCCCCATGCCCCCACGACCCTTGCCCACGGGAGCTTCGTCTCCCCGATTTTGGCTCCCCCCCCCATCAGAGTTCTTTTTTCACTCCCCCCCCCCACACACACACCGATTTTCTCTTCCGGCTGCGGGTGGCTTCAGTGGTGTTTTTGCATCGGTTTGTTTCACTCCGGTTGGGATTCAAAGCCATTCAGAAGGCAGAAACTTCTCCCCTCCCTCTGTTTTCCTGACACAACCGCCCGCCCTGTGAGGTAGGCCCAGCTGAGAGTTTGCAGCAGGCACAAGGTCACCAGTGGAGGTGAGGTGCAAAGCACCATAGGGCAGGATCCTAGCCTACTCTGCTCCCATATTTCCACCTTTGGGGGCACCTGGACTCATTAGGGCAGGGGTAGTCAAACTACGGCCCTCCAGATGTCCATGGACTACAATTCCCAGGAGCCCCCTGCCAGCATTCGCTGGCAGGGGGCTCCTGGGAATTGTAGTCCATGGACATCTGGAGGGCCGCAGTTTGACTACCCCTGCATTAGGGCTCTTCTTCAGGGGATCTTCCTTGCCAGCTTTCAGATGGAAGAAAAGTGCCCTGTTTTGCTGGGCCTTCAGATTCCTAAGGAGCAGATCTAGGCTAACGCCCTGCTGCCCAAGAGGCCATGGCCTTCTGGGATGTTGCCTCCCACCGCTGCCTCTAAGGGCGCTTCCGAGCGTCAGTCGTAAACAATGACTGGCAGATTTCAGCCCGTCCACCTGGGCAAGGAACACGGCTGAGGTGTGGTCAAGCATTCAGTGCCGGGGAAGGAGGGGAGCTCTGCTCCTTCCCCCAGTTTACCACGTGTTGTTGTTGTGCTTGAGGGAGAAGAAGAACAAGGTGTTCTTATTTGACCAAGGAGGGAGCCAGAGAAGGTTCAGGGAGGGCAGTATACAAATGTAATAGATTAAGATCCCCCATGTTTATCGCAAAACATATTGAGATCTAAACAGTAGAATGAATGGTTCTGCTTTGCGCCTTGTTCTTTTCTCTCCTGCCTGCCAAGGTGGCTTTATTTTCTTCCTGCTTTGGAAGTTGAAGCATTTCCCAGCCAGCCTTGTTCAGCTAGTTTTGGAGCCAGGCTGGAAGATAAATGTTTTGAGTGCCAGAGAGAAGCAAGGTGAGCCAGGGAAGGGACACTTCAACTCCCAGATTGATGTAATGGTTAAGAGCAGCGGCTTCTAATCTGGCCAGCCAGGTTTTATTCCCCACAACTCCACATGCAGCCAGCTGGGCTACCTTGATGAAGTGGTTTGGAGTGCGGACTTCTAATCTGGCAAGCTGGGTTTGATTCCCCACTCCCCCACATGCAGCCAGCTGGGTGACCTTGGATGGAGCATGAATATCAGGGCTCTCTCAGCCCCACTTACCTCACAGAGTGTCTGTTGTGGGGAGAGGAAAGGGAAGAGGACTGTAAGCCGCTTTGAGAAAAACAGCATATAAGAACCAGCTCTTCTTCTAGTCAGAGTCCTGTTAGAGCTGCTCACACAGAGGCGTTCTCTTAGAGTTCTCCCAGTTTCATTTACCTCACAGGTGTCTGTTGTGGGGCGAGGAAGGGAAGGCGACTATAAGCCACTTTGAGGTAAGGGAAAAGCAGACTATAAGAACCAACTCTCCTTCTGTTTTGCTTTTAGGGGGGAAGATTCCTTTCCCACACCCCCAGCCCCATCTGATTGTGTTTTCATGTGAACACAAGGCCGCCTGTTACATTTCCCCTATCAGGACGAGTAGTACCTGAGAAAGTACCTTTTGTATGAAAGTACCTCTTGTTCTCTCCCTTTAAGGAAGGTAGAAGGTATCATGAGGTTTTAGATCAGAGGTGGTCAAACTGTGGCCCTCCAGATGTCCATGGACTACAATTCCCATGAACCCCTGCCAGCATTTGCTGGCAGGGGCTCCTGGGAATTGTAGTCCATGGACATCTGGAAGGCCGCAGTTTGACCACCCCTGTTTTAGATCCTTCCCTCTTTTCAGGGACTGAGTGCCTCAATAATTGCATAAAGGATGGTGTGGCAGATGCTGCTTGACCTTCAGAGAGGGAACATTTGCCTCTTTCCTACCTGCCAGAGGACACAAGCAGAGGTGATACAATAACTATCATCAAATACTTGAGGGGCTGTCATAGAGCAGATGGAGCAGAGTTGTTTTCTGTTGCCCCAGAGTGTTGGGCCAGAACCAATGGGATGAAATTAATTCAAAAGAATTTTCAGCTAAACATCTGGAAGAAGCTCCTGACAGAGCGGTTTCTCAGTGGAACAGGCTTCCTCGGGAGGTGGTGGGTTCTCCTTCTTTGGAAGTTTTTAAGCAGAGGCTGGATAGTCATCTGACAGAAATGCTCATTTTATGAACTTAGGCAGATGGTGAATGTGTGGGCAGGAAGGGATGTGCCAGTGGTTGTCTCTTTTGGCCTTTCCTTGCATCTCCAGGGAATTGCTCATTGCCATTGTGGGATAGTAGGTGAATTTCCTCCAGGCCAGGCTGGATTCTAGAGATTTTTCATGTGGGAAGGGATCACTTAGGCATGAAATTGGGGTCACTGTGGGTGGGCAGGTAGCTGTGAGTTCCTGCATTGTGCAGGGGTTTGGACTAGATGACCCTGGTGGTCCCTTCCAACTCTGATTCTGTGATTTGCCTGCATCCTCACCACTGGGGTGGTGCTGCAGGTGGCTAAGGTGGGGAAGCAGTGATGGTGTTTGCTATATCTAAATTCCTGTCTTCATTGGCCAGGGCAACATTTACTTTCCCACTTGGCCTGTGCTGCTGAAAGAGAATATGGAAGGGAACTGCAGTGCTTAGAGAAAATACATAACATAATTGGAATAACAGACATCAATGTCACAGTAGCAAGATTTGTGCAACTCTGTTGATTGGAAAATGTCCCTGCCACTTGCATCCCTTCCAAACCCCTCCCTCTGCCAGAGTAGTGCGAGTCGTTTCCTGTGTATTATAGGCTAGATGATGATTTGGACTAGCTGTCATTTCCTGCCAATTGCAGAAGTGGCAGAATAGCTGTGTTGGGCGGGCTGAATCAACGTGCAGTCCTGACAGAAGACTAGAAACACGATGGGGCATTTAAATGTGTAGGCTAAGGAACATGGAAGGGGATAAATGCAGAGAGGGAGAGATTACTGGATTCCGCCAGGCCCTCTGAGATTCTCCTCCAAGAAGGTGACTTTGACCAAGGTGTGGTTATTCCTTCCCAGGCCTACCTGTTTATTCTGCCGGCCTCTTGGAGACCTTGCCTTCCAGAGGGAGAATGCTGGTGCCCTGGATTTCCTTGCCTCCCATTGAGACACCCCCTATCCCCAAAATGTTTTCCTCATAAGGGTGGGGAGGGGAAGGGCCTATGGGCTGGAGGGTTTTACGGGCAGAGGAAAAGTTTGTTCCAAGCAGTGGGTGTAGCTTCTCAGTGCCACCCACGTGAACAAGGATCAGGGCTGGTGAGGTGGCTGCGTGCCTGGGCCCGGTGTCCTCCGCCTGCCCTTCCCACTGAGCTGCTTGCTTTGGGCTTCCCTGAGCCCTCAAGTGGAATTGCTCCCAGGCCGGCGGGCTCCAGACACCAGAAGCTCACCTGCCTGGCCGCCTCGAGGGGCTTTGGCCTAACTGCCGCTTGTTTGGGGCCTGCTCAGAAACTTTACAGAGCGTTAGGATGGGCTGAGGTGTGCTGAGCTTTACCCCCATTGCTCTGAATTCCCAATTTGTCCTTTCCTTCATTGAAAGTATTTGAACAAAAGCTCTGGGAAGGGGGGCTTCCCTGCAGAGGTGGCTGTGGTGGGCATGCCTGGACATGGAGACCTTACCATGTGGGGGAGGGCTGCTCCAATTCCCAGGCTGATTCCTGACCTCTGTGTGGGCCTGGCATGTGGAATTCCTTTCCGGCTTCTTGGAGCGAGAGGCATTTCTCCAGCTTTGGGCTCTTGCCAGATGCTGGTCACTCTCAGTCCAGCCATCCAGGCCTGCAAATGGCCCAGCCGGAGGGCTTTCAGTCTCCTGGGTGTCTAGGTTAGTTGGCCTGGCCCTGCACTGGGCAGAGGATGTGCCCCTTGCAGAGCAGAGAGGGCAGGATGCAGTCTGGCCACTTTTGCCAGAAAGGCCACTCCTGTTCCGGGTGGGCGTAGTGATGTTGTTCAAAGCCCTGGTTGTTCCATGGAAACTGGCTGGCTGACCTTGTGCCAGTCACCCTCTCTCAGCCTGGCCTACCTCAAAGGGGTGTTATGAGTATCTAATGGGGAAGGGGAGAATGAGGAGGTCCCCGCTGGAGATAAAGGCACCAAAAAATTCTTGACCTTTGCTCTTGGGGGATGAATCTCCTTTCCGGATCCTCCTGAGCAGTGGGTTCTCCTGCCTTCGTTGGGAATTAACGCTGCCGTTCTTCCTTGCTCTCCCTCCAGACTTCCTCTTCAAATTCCTTGTGATTGGCAGCGCTGGGACCGGGAAGTCTTGCCTGCTCCACCAGTTCATAGAGAACAAATGTGAGTGTTCTTCTGGGCCCCGCCCCCCGGGGCTCTTGCGGTATTTCCCAGGGCCCCCTGGAGCCTTGCAGAGGAGTTTGGGAAGTGGTTGCTGAGGCTCTGGCATGAGGCCACTGCTGTTCCAAGCACCAAACATTGTGGGTTGACATCCCTTGAACGTTTTGATTCTCCTGCATCCAACAAGAAGTGTAAAAAGTTCCCTAAAGTTACAGATAACCATGTGCACAATCTAAACCAGGGGTAGTCAAACTGTGGCCCTCCAGATGTCCATGGACTACAATTCCCATGAGCCCCTGCCAGCATTCGCTGGCAGGGGCTCATGGGAATTGTAGTCCATGGACATCTGGAGGGCCACAGTTTGACTACCCCTGATCTAAACATTGAGCACAGCAGAAAGAAATCCCTTGTCCCAATGCCATATGAACACATGGTTTTTGTGGTCCTTTTGAAGGCTGGGGGCGGGGGGGGGGGGAAGGAGCTCACAACCTATCCGGCAGTTCTTTCCGAGCACAGGGGGCCACAACCAGGAAGGCCCTGCTCCGAGATGGCTGTGCTGAGTGGGGCGGTTTTATAAATTGAATCAGTTAACTGCCGCTGAACTGATGTTGTGCTATGAAGGCGGGTGGAGGAGGACCCGATCCACGCGTAAGGTGCCGAGGCTCATGCTGTCACGTAGACCAATGACGAGCTCACTTGTAAATGGAAAAAGGGTGGTTCTTGGCATGTTGAGAGGATGCAAAGAAGTCCATGTGTGTTATTCCTGTGCCAGGTACGCTGCTTTCCATTTCCCCTGTATTGCAGACGGTCCCATTTATTGGGAGGAAGGTGAGTTTATTAGGCTTTTGAATGCGCAAAATAAATGGGGTGCGGGCTGCCATGGAGAATGACCCACTGAAGATGACCTGGGTGGAGGAACGACCAGCAGGGCAAGGTGGCAGTTTCTCTCTGGCACTGTGAGCTCTGTAGCAAAGGCCACCCTTGAATTAGGCCTTGGGGGCTTTCAAGGTGCTGTAGCCACCTGCCCCCAGGGCTCCATAGGGACCCCTTTTGCTTCTCTCCTCCAGGCCATGTTCATCCCAATTCTCAGCCTCTGTATTCCGAACTGCTGCCGGTGCTCTTTCTGCAGCCCCTCTTTTATGCTCCCTGCCTGTTGCTCATTTTGGGTCTTTTCCCCGTAGTCAAGCAGGATTCCAATCATACCATCGGTGTGGAGTTTGGATCAAAGGTGGTGAATGTCGGAGGCAAGACCGTGAAGCTCCAGATCTGGGATACGGCTGGGCAGGAGCGCTTTAGGTGAGAGGCTGGGAGCTGCATGCCGCCTGGCCCTTGACTTCCTGGCTGGCCTGTGGAGGGGACGGGTTCTTGTTTGGGGAAAGGCAAGGACTGGCTGAAAAGGCAGAAGGTCCTGCTGAGTCTTTGGGCAGGCCCTGGAACCTTTCTCTGCTGCGACAACTGGTGCTTGTCGAAGCTAAATCCAGCTTGGAAGGTTCTAGGCAGGATCTAGGCCAGTGGTTCTCAACCTTGGGGTCGGGACCCGGGGTCACCAGGTTACTCACCGCCACAGTGGCTGGTGGCAGCGTGTGGAGGTGTGTGGAGGCGGTGGGTGGTGGTGGCGGAGGTGGGCAGAGGTGACGGAGCCATAGCAATGGCTGCCTCCATGGCACCTCGATTGTTGTACTCATGCGTGCGCACACTCGTTTCCAGCGCCCCACGGGCTCCTTCTGCAGCTGCCCAGCCTGCCCGGAGGGTTGTGCCAGTGCCTGCCGAGGAAAGCGCCGAAATCCTTCACTCAGCTCTTTCAGAGCTGGCAGGAAAGTGACTCCCTCCCCCCGCAGGTCCAAAGTCACCCCATCCTGTCTGACTCCGTCCAGCAAGCCCCGCGTGCTCTGAAGCAGGGCTGCCGTGGAGCCCCCCCCCATGCATTTACAAGAAGGGAGAAAGGAGAGAAGTGGCGGGCCAAGGGAGCAAGACGCGCACCCAAGCCCGGCCCAGAGTGGGACAGCGAGCAATGTGGATGCGGTGGCAGCAGCAGTAGCATCCCCCTCCCTCCAGTCACCTCCTGCGGGGGGTCGCCCATGGCCATGGCTGGGGGGGCCAACGGAAGCGCCTCCGCAGCGCTAGCTGGCAGCTCCTCCAGCTGGGTCCCCACTGGCCTTCAGCGCGAAAGTTGGGGTCGCGGTGAAGAAAAGGTTGAGAACCACTGGTCCAGGCTTTTCATAGCAACTGATGATGGTCCAGCCGTGTGACTTGGTTCGTTTGATCGTAACTCAGTCTTTAAACCAGGGGTAGTCAAACCGCGGCCCTCCAGATGTCCATGGACTACAATTTCCAGGAGCCCCCTGCCAGCGAATGCTGGCAGGGGGCTCCTGGGAACTGTAGTCCATGGACATCTGGAGGGCCGCAGTTTGACTACCCCTGCTTTAAACCTTACTCTTTTTGGATGAACTCAAAAGGACTGCATCATATGGCTTAATTTGGATATTATGACATAGTTTACTAATTTGCCATAATTTGCTTTTACCTATATCTACACAGTTATGATGGTTGTTCATTAGTCTGAGGAAGAGTGCCTGCACTCGAAAGCTCACGCCTTGAATAAACCTTTATTGGTCTTAAAGGTGCTACTGTTATTCTTTTTGGATGAATCACTGAAAGATGAACAGATTCCCCTAAAGAAGACTATAAGATAACTAGAATTCCCAATTCAGCCCAGCCTACTTGCTGATATGAGAGCCCTCCGATCTTCTTTTATCCAGGAGGAATGCTTTTATGGACCGAGGCCAATAAGACATTATTCTCATTTTATCATGACAACAGACTTTCATGTAAACCTGCATCACGTTCTTTTTAGCAGTAGGAAAAGTTTGAGTCTGGCAGCACCTTGAACAGCAGCAAAGTTTAATTCTGGGTGGAAGCTTTCGGGTGCGTGCATGTCTTCAGACAGATGCACACGAAAGCTCATACCTTGAATAAACCTTTGTGGGTCTTCAAGGTGCCCCTGGACTCAGACTTTGTTCTGTTGTTCTTGCTTCAGTCCAACACATCTGCCTGAATCTGTTCTTTTTAGTAACTTTAGTAACGTTGCAGAGCCTCTCCAAATGCAAAGACCAGTGTCGAACTTTGAGTGACCCTTCTGACAGCAGGTTCCTGGGCATGCGGCTTGTGACAGACTGAAGGGTTGCCCGGAAGTAGGGTTGGGGGCTTCGGTGTGCCTCAGCCGCTTTGGCGATTGCGGAAGCCCGAGGCATGCCAGAGCCTCCATCCTTACCCAGAAGCACCAGTGAGAGGGGAGGGACTACCTTGCCCTGAGCCCTTCCGACCAGGGAGGCCAGTCTCCAGAGTCTGTCTCTTCTATCCCAACTGACATTCGGGACATTCTCTCTAGGTCGGTAACGAGGAGCTACTACCGGGGAGCAGCCGGTGCCTTGTTAGTCTACGACATCACCAGGTGAGTCTCGGCAGGGCGACTCCTCACTTCTGGGCTTACTCAGGTCTTTGGTCACTTGCTGGGGGTTCTGCTTCCTCTTGGGGCAAAAGCCATGCCGGTCCTGGATTCTGGAGATTTTTGCTGGGGGAGATCACTTGGGCATGAAATTGGGGTCACTGTGGGTAGGCATGTAGTTGTGAGTTCCTGCGTTGTACAGGGGTTGAACTAGATGACCCTGGAGATCCCTTCCAACTCTTTTATTCTATGAAGACACCTCCTCCCCCTGGAAGGGCATTGGGGGAATCATTGGGGTTCTGGTCCAGAAATGGCGAACTACCCCTCTTCTCTGTCATTTGAGAACCATCTTGGTGTAGGGGTTAAGAATGGCAGCCTCTAATCTAGAGAACTGAGTTTGATTCCCCACTCTTTGCAGCCAGCTGGGTGACCTTGGGCCAGTCCCAGTTCTTTCAGAGCTTTCTCAGCCTTACCTACCTCAAAGGGTGTCTGTTTTGGGGAGGGAGAGGGAAGGCCATTGTAAGCTGCTTTCAGTCTCCTTCAGGTAGGCTGCCACTCTCTGCGAGTTAACAGCTAAAAAACCCATGCAACACATAGTTACCGCAGGGTATAAAAACCCAGTTCTTCTCCTCCTCCCTCTGGCTTTTCTTTTGCAGCAGAGAGACTTACAATGCCTTGACCAACTGGCTGACTGACGCCCGCACCCTGGCCAGCCCCAACATCGTCATCATCCTCTGCGGGAACAAGAAGGACCTGGATGCCGACCGGGAAGTCACCTTCTTGGAGGCCTCCCGGTTTGCTCAAGAGAACGGTGAGGGTGGGGGAGGACAGTTTGCAAGGTGATTGGGGGGGGGGGTTGAGCTCTGCCATGCCGAGGGGGGGGGTGGGATGACGGTTCAGTGGCAGAGCCCCTGATGGACATGCAGAAGGTCCCAGGATCAATCCCTGGCAGCATCTCCAGTTAAAAACTTGTAGGTGATGGGAAAGACATCCTGGGGAGCTGGCAGCCAGTGTTTGATGCCCCCGTGGTCTGATTCAGTGGTGGAGGGCGTGGGGTGGGAGCCTCCTGGGGGCTTATGAATGAACGGAGTGATGGCCACATGGTCCCCCATTCTGCAGTACCCTGAGAGACTATCGAGGGGACCAGTCCTTGGGTGGGGGAGGAAAGGGTGGGGCAGCCCAGGATCTGCTCCCCGCCCCCATTTTCCTCCAACCCCAACCCATCCCCAGCTGTGCAGGCCAGGTTTATTTGTTATTTGTGTTTCCACTGGGCAGAGTTGATGTTCCTGGAGACCAGTGCCTTGACGGGCGAGAATGTGGAGGAAGCCTTCCTGAAATGTGCCCGGACCATCCTGAACAAAATAGAGTCAGGTGCGCCTTGGCACTGATGGAGCTGAGGGACGTGGCATGGTTTTGCCTGGGGGGGAGGGCATTGGCAGACCCCGGGCAGTGGACTTGGGTACAGCCGTAGACCTTCTACTGAGGGCCTTGTCCCAAGCTGTGACCTCTGTGGCTGATTTGTCCGAGTGATGGATGTGCAGGCACAACCCACCAGCTTTCATGTCTGCTGCAAACAAAAGAAGCCCTTTTGGGGAAAGCACACAACGTACTGTTGGTGTGGGATGCTGGCTTCCAAAGCGTGCCTAGGTTGGCACTCCTGCCACAGTCAGGAGTGCTGGGGGGGGGGGGGGGGACAGCATTCAGAACCCAGCTTTGCTTTGCAGTGGGCAATTATGGGAAATGTAGTCCTGAAGGACAGTGGAGATTCTTAGGCGGAAGGTGAAAGGCCTGGGCCTCATAGTAGGCTTCTGGGTACTGCTACCACTTCCACACGTTTGGGCCAGCTAGACAGGCACAGATCGGGGGTCTCATTGTGCGGTTGAGGAATTGGTGTCAGGGTTTGGGGTTGTCAGGCACTGGGGAGCTTCCTGAGATAACCCGATCCTGTGTGAAAGAGAGTGGCCAGGACGGGTAGCCATGTCAGCTTTTCTATAGCTGTAGAAACGAACAAGCGTCCAGTAGCACCTTCAAGGCTAAAAAAGCTGGAGGACTTCTGCAGAAGTGATCAGTGACTCACGAAAGCTCACACTCTGTTGCAAATTTTGTTAGTCCCCCTTTTTTTTTTTTACATTTAATTCTGCTCATTCAACAGCACTGCTTCTTTATTTGGCTTTTTATCGTAGTATTCTAATATATCTAAAACCGTTATAATATTCCTCATGGATCAGTTCTATTAATCTTTTCTTCAGTTTATTAGCAAGTATAGTGGCAAAGATTTTATAATCACAATTTAGTAAAAGATATAGGCCTGTAATGACCAATCATTAGCTCCTTCAAATATTCTCTGTTTAACCCTCTTTAAATTCCATAGAATTTCATTGGACAGTTTCTGCGCTAATTAAATATCAATTAGCGCAGAAACTGTCCAATGAAATTCTATGGAATTTAAAGAGGGTTAAACAGAGAATATTTGAAGGAGCTAATGATTGGTCATTACAGGCCTATATCTTTTACTAACTTAATGTCTTGTATTAATTTATTCTCACTCTTGTGATTCTCCTGAATTAATTTCTCCTTTACCTGAAGAAGATCCAGAAGTTCTTTCCTTTCTTGATCTATTGCTTTGGATAAAACAATCCTCTGATCACAGCTTTCCCAGCATCCCATATTACTTTGGATTCTAATTCGTTATTCCAATTAAGTGTCAAATACTCTTTAATTGTCTCCTTAGCGTCTTAAACTCTCTCTGCTTTTTTCAAAAGATACTCATTTCACACACAATACCTTTATTGGCTTAAAGCAGTTTAGGAGCAAGATAAGCAGAAATAATCATAATATACCCGTCAATTTGGATTTTAAAACTCAGCCATAATAAAAGTGACATCAGCATCCTCATCACTCAATAAAAATTGGCAGATCAAGTCTTTTGAATGATTTCTCCATTTGGGTATAAGAGGTATAACATGCCTTCACTGGACAATAAACAAGGGATAATCTAGTAAAATATGTTGAATGTTGTCAGGAACATTTAATTCACAGGGACAGAGTCTATTTCCAAAAGGAATCTTGGCAAATCTCCCTTGTAATACTTTGGATGGAAAAATGTTCAGCCAAACAAGTGTAAACGCTCTACGATAATTGCCAAATTATAGAAATACGCCGGCCTCATCCCGTGCTTCACTTGGAGACCAAGAGCAGGGGGAGAACAAGTTGCCGGAACAGTAGGATGGATTTTTTGAAATTCTTGATCAAGGAGCCTTTGTTTGACACATAATGGAAGAGATAAGATGTAGTCCTAGTCAATGCCAATTTGTTTGAGTGTATTCAGGATGGTAGAGAACTCATTTACCGTATATACTCACATATAAGCCGACCCATATAAGCCGAGGCAGTTAATTTTACATCAAAATCTGGGCAAACATTGACTCACATATAAGCCAAGGGTGGGAAATGCAGCAGGCTACTGGTAAATTTACAGGATGGCCTAAGCACTTAATCCATGCTCAATCATCACAGGCTTTCCCATGCAGCCTCCCTCCCAAGAAATACAGAAAAGTCAAGAGGATGAATAGCTGCTGGTTTTTGTACCCCACTTTTCACTAACCAAAGGAGTCTCAAAGCAGCTTACAATTGCTTTCCCTTCCTCTCTTGATGCCAGACACCCTGAGAGAGCCCTGACAGAACTGTCCTGTGAGAACAGCTCTGGCAGGAGAACCAAACAGTGCCCCCCAGGCCAGCAAGCCAGAGCAGAACAATAGTACCCAAAGTTGGCAACCTACTACAACAAGTACAACAGCTACCAAACTGGGGGCTACAGTACCCCCAGAACAAAACACTGAAAGAACTAGAAAACTGAAAGAACTGTAAAAATCAACTTTTAAAAGAAAAACAACCCCAAGAAGAAAAGGCAAACAATGCTACCCCTCAGATAAAAGAAGAAACACTGAAAAAACAGTAAATCCCAAAGTACCCCTAAAACCCACCCCATCCACAGAAACCAAAAGAATAGTTTGGAAGAAGTGATTTGGAAAAGAAGGGGGGAAAATATCAGAATCCCTCAGTCAAACCATTGATGTCCTACAAGCTGCCAAAGTAAGCTTTCATTTGCTGAAGACAATGGTTAGCTGGAAGCAATTAGCTCACTTGCAAAGAGTTTCGTTTTTAAGATCTTTGCAGAAGGGCAAAGGTTAACTGGAGGCCACTAGCTCACTTGCAAAGAGCTTAGATTGCAGGTGCAATGCTGCAATTGGCTGGCTGGGGGCTGGCTGTTAATCAATTACCCACATATAAGCCGAGGAGGTCTTTTAAGTCAGTGGTCCCCAACCTTTTTCCGGCTGGGGACCGGCGGGGCAAGTGCCCCGCGCAGCGCGCATGCGCGACTGCGCATGCGCCATGCACTGCCAAAATTGCACATGCGCAGCACTTTTGTGCATGCGCACATGCGTGAAATGCCACTCATGCGCAATTTCGGTGCGCATGGTCATGTGCACATGCACGGCCGGGCCACACATGCATGATGCGCGGCACGGCCCTGATTCCCTCTCCACCCCCTCCCGCAGTAAGAAGCTTCCCGGGCCACAAGCTTGCGGCCTGGGAAATTTTTTACTGCGGGGGGGGGGCGGGGAGAGGGAACCGTGGCCCAGTGCCTGGCCTTCACGGCCCGGTACCGGGCCACAGACCGCAGGTTGGGGACCACTGTTTTAAGTGCTAAAAACTGCTGGAAAACTTGGCTTATATGCGAGTATATATGGTATTCTCCATAACCTCTTTCGTTGTCTCTTCCATGTAACTGAAATGGCCCTATTGTCCAAAAAGGTAAAGGGGTGGAAATCTATTGCACACATAAAGGGTAGTAATTTTTTTGCTGCCCATACCATATGTATCCTAGAATAGCGGTCCCCGACCTTTCTCAGGTCAGGGACTGCCTCCCGAGTGGGGGAAGAGCCGACAACCTGGGTGCTGCGAAAACGTGCACGTACAATTGCCGCGCATGCGTGTTTTCACCACCAGGTGGCGCTAACGGCATGCGTGGCAACTGCGCATGCACATTTTCGCCACTAGGGGGCGCTAACGCGCATGCGCAGCAACAGCGCGCATGCTCGTTTGCTTCACCGCCATGCCGGCAGCTGCGCCTACCTCTTCCCTTTCTTCTTGCTGCCGGCGGGGGAAGGCAGGCGTGGCTGGTGGCGGCCCGGTACCGTGGCCTTTGTGGCCCGCCACCGGGCTGCAGATCGGGGGTTGATGACCCCTGTCCTAGAATATTAATTGTGTCTATTAGAGTAGAAAGAGCAGTCAAATAATTTTTAATTACGAAATCTCCAAACATCAAATATCCCCAACTGCTCTTTAAATCTTTTCGGTATCTTTCCCTTCCTTTTATCTTTCCGACGCATGGATTTCCTAGTGTCAACAACACTGTTAGTCTCCTATCAAAATGATCGTTGCCTATTTCCAATATTTTTTTCTCTATATATCAAAAAATTTAATAAAATTCTGGTTTCCATTCCATGCATATACCCCCATCAAGATTATTCTTTCGCCCTCTACTGAAATTCCCACTATTAATACCCTCCTCTTATCATTTTTAAATAACAGTATGGCTTCCAAGGCCATCTTGATCCAAAAGACCACATTTCTTATTATTAGCTATTATAAATTCAATTCATTTTTTCTGATCAAAAACCTCCTATCTCCTTTTTTAATGCGTGTTTCCTGGAGACAGATCACATTGAGCTTTAGTTTATGCAGTAGATGCATTATTCTTTCCCTTTTAACGCTTTCATTTAGCTCATTGACATTCCACAAATGTATTTTAAGATTCATTTACTTACAGTAAATACCAGAGACTAGACCTGTTCTTGCAGTACTTCTAAGTCTTTTCTGTATTTATGCCAGAAGGCCTGTGTCTTCAAAGTCTCCATGATTTTGAATCTCTTGCCTTGAAAAGTGGAATCCAAGCCTTCTGAAAATTCCCACCTAAAGGGGATCTTTATCCGGAATGCCTCTGAAACTCAGTATAAGTGACTTCTGGCAATATTTCAGTATTGCATTGTGGTCCATCTTCTCCATCTCTTCTCTCAACCCCTCTATGTTTTTTTTTCAGTATTGTCCATTTTTTCTCTTTCTCTTATTTCCTTTGCCATTCTTTTTGTCGACTCTTCCACATTTGCCTGTCTCCTTTATTTCTCGTGTCAATTGGTGAACTGCATCTGTGTTGTTTTGCAGAACCTGCCCCATAGCCCTTCACTTTCCTCTGCTGCCGTTTTATCAGAAACTCTTGAGGGAAGAGAGGACGGCCTTCCCTCTGTCGCACCTAGGGATGTGTGGTTCGGCTTGGTTCGGCCGCCTCGGCAGTCCCCAAAGCCCGAGGCAGTGCTGGCCTCCTACGCACCGTCTTGGGCTTCGGTGATCACCGAGGTGGCCGAACCGAGCCAACGCGCGCATCCCTAGGTGCACCAGCTGCTTCACTATTTAAAATGAAGAATCTCCTTATCGGAGGTTGATTTTTCTCCTTCTCTGCTCCTTTCATTTCCACAGTAAATATTTATTATTATTCTGTCTTTCTCTTCAATCCACTTCTTCTTTTGCTAAGGCCACTCAAGCAGCTTCCTTATCAGCTGTGGGCTTCTGAGGCAGCTGTCTGCAGTCAGGCATGGGTCGCTGTCTATTTATTATTTATTATATTTATGTACCGTCCTCCTCGAAGGCTGTAACTGTTATACTCTGCCGACAGTCATTCACTCCGAAAAGCACAGTTCCTTTGTTATGAAAACAGCCGAGACCAGCCTGCTTAAAGGTAAAGGTATCCCCTGTGCAAGCACTGAGTCATGTCTGACCCCTGAGGTGACGCCCTCTAGCGTTTTCATGGCAGACTCAATACGGGGTGGTTTGCCAGTGCCTTCCCCAGTCATTACCGTTTACCCCCCAGCAAGCTGGGTACTCATTTTAACACCGCGGGAGGATGGAAGGCTGAGTCAACTTTGAGCCGGCTGCTGGGATCGAACTCCCAGCCTCATGGGCAGAGCTTTCAGACTGCATGTCTGCTGCCTTACCACTCTGTGCCACAAGAGGCTCTTATCCAGCCTGCTTAGAAATTCCTTTTCACTGCATCCGTTTTACAGGCAAACAGCATTTCGCAGCAGGAGGTTCACAAAGCAACTGAAACAAAACTTATAGTCTCTTACAGCAGTTTCTTTTCACAGTTCTTCATTCACACTTGGGTAAGGCAGATGTTCTATAGCAGCAGTGGTCCCCAACCCACAGGCTGCGGCCCGGTGCCGGGCTGTGAAGGCCTTGGTGCCAGCCCGCGGCTCGCTCTTCCCGCCCCCCCCCCCGCAGTAAAAAACTTCCCAGGCCGCAAGCTTGAGGCCCGGGAAGCTTCTTACTGTGGGAGGGGGGGAGAGGGAATCAGGGCCGCGCCCGCGTATTGCGCATGAGTGGCTGGGCTGCACATGCGCCATGTGGGCCGAAATCGCGCATGCGCGGCACTTTGGCACATGTGCGATTTCGGCCGCGCATGTGCACATGCGCGGGCGGGCAGTTGCCCTGCTGGTCCCCAGCCTCAAAAAGGTTGGGGACCACTGTTCTATAGCAATCCTTCTCCTCCTTGGAAATTTCAGAGGTTGAGTGCCAGCATTGGGATGGGTGTGATTTCCGTGGCTCATACTGCGTTTCTCCACACTCTCTATACCAGCATTCGCTGGCAGGGGCTCATGGGAATTGTAGTCCATGGACATCTGGAGGGCCGGAGTTTGACTACCCCTGCTCTATACTGTGGTGCGCTGGCTTTGGAGCACATAGTGGGCTGCCTCTTCCTGGCCTCAACTTTCTAAGGCAGAGTTCTTTAGGGAGTAAAGTTGTAAAATGCTCCCGAACCCCTCCCGTCTCTCTCATAATTGGAAGAGCCACCGGAGCTGCTACTCACCCCTGCCACAGGCAGCCTTTGAGGTGCTCCTGGACGCTGGCTCTTTCCCGCTGTTGTGCAGAAGAGCTGGGCTTCACTTGAACCAAGAGGGAAGCTGGCTGTTGGACCCACACCAGGGACGTGTGTGTGTGTGTGGGGGGGGAGATATGACAGGAGATGGAGAGCCTTCCATTCAAGATGGCGGTGGCCCTAGCTCTTGGCAAAGTATTGGTGGGAATGGGCAAGGAGAAGGAACATGGGGAAGTAGGGAAGGAAACCTATGGGGATCCCTGGCGAGGGCCATGCCAGTTAGATGGAGGCACTGGAGTGCTTAGTGCTGAGATAGGGTGGGGGTTTTGGAAGCCTGGTATGGCAGTGGGGTGCGTAGGAATCAGTGGACCCCTTCATAATACCTGGGCATCAGCTCTGTAGACTGGCCTGGCAGGGCCATGTTGGGGGTGGCATGCTCTCTGCACAGGTAGACCTCAGAGCAATTGGCATTATTCCCCCCACCCATCCTGCCTTTTCTCTCTGCAGGTGAGCTGGACCCCGAGAGGATGGGGTCGGGCATCCAGTATGGGGACGCCTCCTTGCGCCAGCTACGGCAGCCGCGGGGGACGCAAACGCAGACCCGGCAGCAGTGCAACTGCTAAGCATGCCTTGAAACAGTCTTGCAAGGTAGAATACTGTGTGTGTGTGAGGGGGGAGGTCGAGAGAGAGGAGTCCTCCCCACCCCTTCTGTGCTCTCTGCCAGGAGTCTAGAATGCCTCCCCCCCCAGTCACTCTCCTGTCTTCCCAGGTCCTGTTTCTACTAGCCAAGCCCTTACCAGACCGCCCGGGCCTTGTTTGGCCTCCTCTTGCTCTCCTTTGCTTTGTCAATCACCCCCTCCCCCCCCACACACACACACCCCATTTCTAGGGAGCCTGGCCTTGTTCTGCTGTTCTCTTGGGCTTCTGGGAAAGATCTCAGGAAGTAACATGCTTTTGTACAAGAACAGTCCCCGCTCACAGAGATCCGAGGTGGAGTTGGAATGCTTACCCTTCACACCTTGCTTTCTGCATGCAGGGACTCCCATTGTGGCCCTGCCCTGGCACATGTTGAGGACCAGCCTGGCTGGTTTGCAATGCTGTCGGCATGAAGGTGTTTCCCCCGGATGTTTGTCCCGCCACTCCCCCCCCCCCCCAAAGGCAGGCAGGGCTCAGTGGAGTGGGGAGAGGGCTGGTGAGGGAGGAGCCTTTCTGACTACTTCCTTCCCTTCCCTGCAGTGCTGGATCTCACCCACCCTGGATCAGTGCTGTCTCAAGCACCTGCCTGCGTTCTCTCTCTGTCTCCTGCTCCCGGAGGAGACCTGCTGCAGCCCCGTGCCGCCGCCTCCCTTCCTCTCCAGGAGCTCTGGTGCTCGGCCACCGTGGACTTCCAAGGGGGGCTTTTCCCTGCCTCTCTGGCCCCAGGGACTGCTGGGGCTTGTGGTTCTCGAAAGCCTGGTAGGGGAGTCCGGGAAGGCACCGCCCCCTCCCCCTCCTCCTCACTCCGGTTTCTTCCGTCCGCACTCCGTAGTTGCTGCTGACTCAAGGACTGTGTACTCAGGGGGTGCATTTCACTGGTTGTCTTTTTCACTGCCTCCGTGCTTCCTTTTTAGTTCTGTCTTTTTGTGGGGAGGTGCTTTGGGGGGCTGGAGGCTGGCCGCAAGACGGTTGTGAGGAGCCACCGAGGAGGATCACATCCTGGCTGCTCCAAAATAGCTTCTCTCCCTTTCTCCTGGGGACTGCCACAAGCAGGTACGGAAAAAGTCGAATGCTGATCTCCTGCCGCCAGTCGGCTTCTGCCTGCGGCACTGCAGCTCACGAGACCTCTGGGCCAAGTGCAGCCTCTTGTTCCTTCCTCTGCTGCGGGGCTCAGGGCCTTCTGGGGCGCCCCACACCCTCTGCTCTCTGTGCTGCAGGGCTGGCTCTGAGGGCCCCTGCTTGGATTGGGCCCCCACCTCCTGACCCTCAAGGCTGGGCCTGCCCTCGGGTGCCCCTTGCAAGTCTGGCTTGGTCAGATGGCTGTCCCCACTGGAAGGGGGCTTGTGGAGAGGCAACCAGGCCAAGATCGGGGGGGGGGGGGGGCTGTGGGGCAGGGAGAGGAAAAAAGGAGAGTTAAGAGCCTTTTTCCTCCTCTCTCCTCCCCATTATCCTGCTCTGCTTGCTTAGTCCTCCTCTAGAGCTCCACTTCTCATGTCATCCAAGACGTTTCCCTGCCCTACTTCTACATCTCTTGTGCGGTCGGTCCCCCCCCCCCCCCACGCAGGTGTTGAGCTTTATCACCTGCCTGCCTGCGCAGATGTTTGGGGGGGGGGTCTGGGCCACCCCCAAGTGGCAGTCCAGAGGCATCATTTTTGAAGACAACGGTGATGCATGTGGGGGGAGAGAGCGCATGTGTGTCACCCCCCTCCCTCCTGCCCATAGTCCTAGCTCTACTAATCAGCTGCTTGGGGGGGGGGTGCTCTGGATTCTGGAATTTGGCAGCACCTGCATGCCGGCTGGAGAGGTGGAGAGAGTGTCTCCTGCCTTTAGAAAGAAGTTGGGGGGAGATGCTGTTTCGATTTTTGTTCATGCCATGTTGACCTTTGTTATTTATTTCTTGGGGGGGGGAGGGGAGCCTGCTGCTCTGTTGTCTGTGTCTCTCCCCTTGGATCTGGGTGCTTTTCTCCACAGGGCGCGTTGCTTCCGTCCAGCCATGAAGGGGCAGGAGTGTCACAAAGCAGAGCGCACAACCCAGAGTCTACGCTTGATTTTTGGTTTTCTTCTTTCGGTGCAAACATTCCCTCCAATGTAAGGCAGTGAACGTTGATTGTCCTTCATAAAGTGTGAGGTTTTTTTCCAACTTGGGGCCGGTGTGCGTTCTTCTCCTCCCCTTACATGGTAGAAAAGAGCACCAGTGCATAGAAGGACCCTAGCACCTTGCTCTGGGTTCATATCGTCCAGGGGCTCACTTCTAGTGCTCCGTGCAAATGCAGCTCCGTGCTTCGGCATCAGCCCCTTGCTGCAGAAGTCTAGGCCGGTTCCCCCCCTCCTCCCCCCCCCCGCTGGCTTCACCTCCGAAGGCCTCTGGTGTCCAAGCCAGAGTCAGGGGTGGGGCCCCTGGGCAGCAGCTGCCTCTGCCGTGTGCTTCCTTCCACTGCATGGGACGGGTGCTTCCCCCCCTGCCTCCGGGGCTTCCAGAAAGTGCCCTCCAGATGTGTTGCCTCCCCAGGCTGTGAGAAGAAGGCTGGTCTTGCAGGGGAAGGGACAGCGGTTTTATTTGGGAGTGCTGCAGGAACCTCCTGAAACCCTCTTCTGCCTCCCAGTGATCTGCTAAGAATGGGATCTCTGCTTGGCCCAAATGGCTTTGGGGTGTGTGTGTGTGGGGGGGTGGGGGGGTCTAGGCAACCTGGGCCTGAATCCACCCACCGGCCACAGAACCCGCCAAGTGAGCTGGGGCCTGCTGCCCGCTCTCAGCCTGGCCAGCCTCCCACCACTCTTGTCAGAGGCTGGAGGAGGGGAGGACAAGAGTCAATGCTACTTGCAGCCCCAATGGGGGGGGGGGGAAACGGGGGCAGAAATACATACAACCGTCTGCTTGACACTGAGAAGACAACTGGGAGAATCAGGGCCAGACTGTTTGCCTCTGCAGTGTGGCTCCCAGCAGACTGGCCTGTCCGAGAGAGTTTTGCCAGCCGCCTGGTCAGTGCCCCTTGGTCAGCAGGCTAGAGGCCAGGAGCTCCTGAAAACCAGGGGAAATCGTGGCAGGGGAGGAGCTTTTGGGAGTCCCTGCTCACTGCTTCCAATGTTGCTAGGGCAGCCTGTCTGTCCTGTACAGAGGAGGGGGGCCTGATTTCAGGTGATGCATGACCTGAGCAGGTGGCCTATGGGCAGCTCTGTGGCTTCCTGCTGTGGCCACTGGGCACCTGGAATCCTGCTGCTCTCCATGCCAGGAGGACAGAAGCCTCGGGGCCGAGCTGCACCTGAAGAGGTGAGCAGTGATCATTGAGGGGTGAGTTGGCAGGTGCTGCTCTGTTGTCCTTCCAGAGAGACTGATCTGCCCCCCCCCTTGGCAGGGACTCCCGGAAGCTCCTCCCCTGACCCCAAGTTGGTTAGTCTTTCAGGAGCACTTCTGCCCTGGTAGTGGACCTGGCTCCCCTGGGTGACGGATGGGAAAGTCCTCTAAGCCGCCCCACCAGGTGCTGCAGAGGGGCATGTCCATACGGCAGCAGCAGTCCCACCGCCCTACTTGGCTGGGGGTCCCGGAGAGGCCAGTGGGTGGGGCCCTTAAAAGAAGCCCAAGCCATGCCCTGCCCTGGAGAGCCCTTCCCTTGGGTGCCACAGGAGCAGAGCAAGCGGGAAGAGCCCAAGGAGGGCGGGGGGCCTCCGGGAGCCCAGAGATCGGTCCCCTTGGAGAAAACAGCTGCTTTCACGGGGGGGGGGGGCTCTAGACATGATGCCCTGCTCTCCTCTGGCTCCGCCTCCAGATTTCCCATCCCGGAGTTGGCACCCGCGGGCGGTCCTCCTAGCCACTGGGGGCTTCACCCCGTCGGGGCGCCAGGGAGTTGCCGTCGCGGGTTGGCAAGTGGGTGGCCAGGGGCTTGCGATCGTCGCGCACTCTGCACATGGCCAGAGGCGCGCTTGGCCCCGGCGCAGCCGCCTCGCAGGAGGTCTTTGGCGGCCGCCCGCCCTCAGGAGGCGCGACCCGGGCGGGGACGGACGGAGGCTGACCGGTTGGTCGCCGCCGGGCTCCTCCCCTCGGCCCCCGCCGGGCGGAGAAGGGAAGAGCGGCGGAGCGGCGGGGAGAGGCGAGCCGGCCGAGGAGCGCGGCCGCCGGGTGAGTGGCGCCCGGGCGAGGGGCCGGCGGCGGGGGGGGGGGGGGCGGCTGCGGCCCGCTGAGGACTAGCCCCTTGGAGGGGCGGCCAAGAGGCCTGCGTGCGGCGGCTGCCGGGCTGGCTGGGCGAGCGGGCCCGGAGCGACGAACGGGGAAGCGCCCCGGAAAGGGCTCGCCGCGCCTCCCCCGGGTGGCCCGGGACGGCGCTCTTCTCCGGCCTCGCCTCGGGGCGGCGGGCCCATTTCTTTCTCTCTGTCTCCGTCTGCTCTTTGCCTCCAGGAGCCCGCCGCGCCCTGCCCGCCCGCCCGCCCGCCTGCCCATGGCCGTGCCCGCCGCCCCGTGACCTTTGCCCGCGCCTGGCCCGCACCGGACAGGGCCCCGCCATGGCTCCGGCCGCCGCCGCCGACCGGCCCGGGGACAGCGTCTCATGGCGGAGGAGGCCGGCCCCTCGGAGCCCCTAGGAGTGCCGCGCCGCGCCATGGGCCGCGAGAGCTGGGAGCCGGGCCCGCCGGGAAGCTGCGGGCCCGCCGTCGGGGGGCTGCTCTGGCTGGCGCTCAGCAGCCCGGTGGAGGCCAAGCGAAGGAGGCCCGAGAACGGCGACGCGGAGGGCCCAGGGCTCGCCAAGCGCCAGCGGGCGGCAGCGGAGCCGGGCCCCGGGCGGGTGCCGGTGGGCCAGCTGGCGCTGGACTACGTGGTGCCGTGCCTGGGCTGCTACGGCATCTGCGTCAAGGACGGCTTCCTGGGCGAGGCGCTGGGCGCGCAGATCCTGGCCGAGGTGGTCGGCCTCCACCAAGGCGGCAAGCTCCGCGACGGGCAGCTGGTGAGCGCCAGGACGGTGCCCTCCCGCAGCATCCGCGGCGACCAGATCGCCTGGGTGGAGGGCCGGGAGGTCGGCTGCCGCGCCATCGGCGCCCTCATGGCCCGCGTGGACGAGCTCATCCTGCACTGCGCCGGCAAGCTGGGCGGCTATGACATCACTGGCCGCACCAAGGTGAGATGGGCCAGCGGGGCCTGCAGGGTGGGCGAGCTCTCTGGGCCCCAGCCCCTCTCCCAGCGCGGGTTTCCAGGCTCCTCCTGCACAGTGGGAGGCAGAGGTCTGGCTGCACTGATCTCTGGGGGAGCTGGCCCTAAATCACAAAGCCACACAGCCCTTTTTTCCTCTCCCGCACATGGGGACCCTGTCGCCTGGCCTGTGGGGCAGGGGAGGGGACACAAAGAACTGCAGCCTGTGAGACCCTCAGCCCCGGGGGCACAGCAGAGGGGAGTGCTCCCTTGACCCTGGATCCCTTTTGCAGGCTCCTCCCAGGTGGGCCAGGGGAGAATGGCGTAGCAGATGATGTTGCGTTGGGAGGGGGCTGCATGTCCTCTGGGGTGGGGGTGGGGACTGAGCACCGCCCCACCTCATGCTGGGCTTCACAGAGCCCAGATTACGAAACTGATATGGGTGATGCCAAGCAGAGGCCTGGCAAGACTTCCTCTGAGCATGCATAAGGCACAATTCCATCAGGCCAAGAGAATGCAGCCCAGGCTTGCCTGTTGCTTAAAGTTAAGGGGCTTAGCCTCTCCCACAGTTCAGAATGTGCAATTCCGCTTCTTGCCTTGCCCAATGCGTCTGTTCTTTCATGCTCTGCAAAGGTGGCTCTTCCTGCCCCCCTGCCCCCCCCCCCACCTCCAGTTGCTCCTGGCTCAGCCTGATCACAAAACATTCCCGCAGGAGTCCAGGGCTGGAGGTCTCTGCTGCAGAGAAGCTGCTAGGCTGACAGGCACACGTGTGTCTAAGCATGTGCAGAGAAGGAATTTTGTATCCACAGCCAGTCATGTGTCGTTGTGTCCCCCCCCCTCCACACGCACACACTCTGGTGCCAGACGTGACACAGGTGCTGCCCAGCTGGTGCCATTCCTTCTGCTGCGGCTGTTTTTCAAAGGGGATTGGCCTACTGGGCTTTGGCCAAGAGGGAGTCAGGGGTTTTTAGGCCAGGAGGAAGAGTCAGCGGAAGTTGACGGCCATCCTCACCTTCCCCCCCCAATCCGTGGGCAGAGTGCCCTATCCCCCCCCCCCCGCTGATGCCTGTAAAGGGGGGGAGCCCATTTACTTCCTGCTGGGGTTGTCTAGGCAACTGCAGGCAAATCCGTCTCCAGAGGAATGGTTTCCCGTGGGGATTGTTTCCTCTTGTGTGCTACCCTTTGACCCCAGAGCACCACTTGCTCCTGTGTCATCGTCCCCCCCCCCACAAAGCCACAATTGCCCTGGTTCTTCCGCCTGGCCCAGCCTCCAAACATCTGTGCAGTGGGGCTGCTTCTCAGGCAGGGGGGACCTTTCCTGGGGCCAGCATGTGTGCGTTTCCCCCATTGAGCTGCATGGGGACCTGGGCTCTGATGCATTGAGGCCAGGGTCCAAACTGCTAGAAACCCCCCTCCCCCCCCCCCCCGTGCCTCCCCATCCCGAAAGCTTCTCAGCCCTGCATCTCATTGGCGACTAGTAGATTTCCCTGAAATCCATGAGGGGGGGGGGATGTTCTTAGCCCACTCAGCAGCTGTGGGGCAGATCCTTGCGGGGCAGGGGCAGGGCTTGCTGAGGTCCAGACTTGCCCAAAAAGGCCCTCTCTAACCTGGCTGCCCCTCCCATTTGTTCTAGCACAGTTTGTTCTCCAAGAGGGATTCCTTCCCAAGTAAAAGCCACGGGAGGGCAGATATATTTGCTAGAAAACAACCTGGGAGACATTGGAATAGTTGCCCGCCCCCAGACCTTCCCCCCCCCCCCCCGCTCGCTTCTGCAGTGGCCCAGGTTTGGGATGGGGGGGGGATGGGGTGCAGCCAGTCACAAGATCTGCCTTGCAGGGGCTGACTTCCCAGGAGAGAAAGTGATCCACGTTTTCCAGGAAGAGTTGGGCTGGTTTCAACTCTTCCTGGAATTCCTGCAGGCCTCCGGCTGCGTCCCCCCTCCCCCCCTCCAACCATGTGGAGCAAGGATCCCTGAGAGTTGGGGATGAAGCTGCCCAGGGATGAAGCTGCCCCCCCCCCATTTGCTGCCACGTTGCCAAGGATTCTTAGTTGTGGCTGTTTGGAGCATTCGCTGGCAGGGGCTCATGGGAATTGTAGTCCATGGACATCTGGAGGGCCGCAGTTTGACTAACTCTGGAGGAACCAATATTTGGGATCCCTCCCCCCATTCTGTGTGAGTGGTAGCTTTTCTGTGACCAGACCAGGCAGGGAGGATTTGGGGGGGGGGTCCTGCATCCTTCCCCCTCCCTCTGTTTCTTTTAATGGAGCCCCAGGGGGCATGGGATACAAATCTCCACTCGCTGACACTAGTGCCTGCCCCTGCGAGGCCTTTGTGAGCCCCGGATTTCTCTCCCATAAAAAGACTGAATGAAGAATTATTTTTGTCACCTGCCCTTCCTGGTGAGCTCAGAGCGGGTGACAATGGGAATTAAACCATCAGCGGCACTGAGAACCACATCACAACAATACAGCTGGTAGAAACAGTTTATATTTCGGTAGCCCCCAATTAATTTGGCTGCCTTGTCCCAGCTGGCCCCTTGGTGGGAGTGTAAATGTGGGGTGGGGGAGGGATGGTGGCTCAGGGGGAAGGAGGGACCCTTTAGCTCCATATCTGGGATCTGCGGTTGGGGGTGGGGAGCAGCCTTTTGCCGTCCCCTCCCGGCTCACCTGTCCTGCTCTGGTCTCAACCCCCAGCCCTCCCCCAGATGCCCCCCCCCCCCAGCGAGAAGGAGCCTAGGCGGGCGGGGATACCTCAGTGGCTCCTCCCGCGCTGTCTCCTTTGTGGACCGCAGAGCGGCTGTGGGGCTGGGGAGGCGTGCCAGTGCGGTGTCCTCGGGTGACCCTGCGAGGATGGCCCACGTGGGCCGGTGGCCCGGTTTGGAGCGGATCCTGCGTCACGGGGACTAGATGTCCTCGGTGCTCCGGGAACAGGACGCTCCAGCATTTAACAACGGAGGGGGGGGCTGTTTTCCCCCTCCTTCCCCCCCCCACTTCTGCGGTGTGGATTGGCTGCTGTTCTTCTTGGGAGGAGAGGAGGGAAGGAGCTGGTGGCATCTTGAGGCAGCCCCAGCCTGGATCTCAGAGCAGCCGCTGGAGATCTTGCCACTGACTGTATTTTTTTTTGGGGGGGGGGGGACGGGGACAGGACACAGCTGTTCTCCTGGGCTGCCCTGCTGGCTGTTCCCCCTCCCCCCATTAGCTGGCAGCAACCTGTTCTCTCTGCTCCCCCCTTTTTTACAAAAAAGCCCTTGTTAATTATCTGCGATCTTGTTACCTGCAATCGAGATTTTTGACCCCCCCCTCCCCCCTGTGCCCCAATTACTGTCAAGGCTCTACAGGGGTAGTCAAACTGCGGCCCTCCAGATGTCCACGGACTACAATTCTCATGAGCCCCTGCCAGTGTTAACTGGCAGGGGCTCATGGGAATTGTAGTCCATGGACATCTGGAGGGCCGCAGTTTGACTACCCTTGAGACTTTATTTCTGGCAGGTCGTGACTCTCTTTCTCAGTGGTCTATTAGCTCTGGGATTGTGCAGTGGTGAGTGCCTCTGAGCATGGGCAGAGTCCCTGTCGTTGTTGACAGCCTTTGCAGAGGGCACTGAAGGCAGGGTTGCCAACTGCCAGGAGGCAGCTGGAGATCTCCCGCTATTGCAGACGCTCTCCAGATATCCGTTACCCTGGAGAAAATGGCTGCTTTGGAAGGCGGGCTCTAGGGTGTCATGTGTGTGCTGAGGCCCCTCCCCTCCCTCCTCAAGCTCCACCCCCAACTCAGAGCTGACCGCCCTCTTTGAAGGGTGCCTTTGGGCTCTGCTTCTCAAGGCAGGTGTTCTTGGGCACCGGGAGGTGGGAGGTGGGCTCCCCAGAGGACAGAAGGGCCAGCTTCTCAGCTTGGTGGGAAGGTTTGCTCAGTGGAGACCCTGTACTCTGTATCAGGACATCTTAAGGCTTAAAGGGGTGGAACTCTGAGCCTACACAGAGTGCCAGCAATACTGGTTTATATCAAAGTCCTGGCATGTTTAATTTTGTACACGGTGCATGCAACCTTTTGCGTTCTGTTCCCACTGTTTGCCCCCTTCTCACTCCCTCCCCCTGCATTTCATTTTCCGTGGAAGTGGAGGCAGACTTGGTGGTCCAGCCTGTGTCCCCGCAAGGGCCTCCTTCTCTTTGCTGAGGCGAACACAGCCTGGGGGCCCCCATGGATCTGCGAGCCCTCTCTGTCCCTGGCAATGAACCCCCTCCTCTCTCACCCCCTCCCCTCCAGGCCATGGTGGCATGTTACCCCGGCAACGGCATGGGTTATGTGAGGCATGTGGACAACCCCAACGGGGACGGACGCTGCGTCACCTGCATTTATTACCTAAACCGGCAGTGGGATAGCAAGGTAGGTTGCTGCATCTGAGGAGGACCCCTTTGCACTGATCACCCCCCCCAAACACACACACACACACACACACACACACACACACACACACACACACACACACACACACACACACACCCCTGAGTCTCCTGCATGGCCCCAAAGATGCAAGCGGGCTCCCACCACACCCCTCACCTCCTGTCCCCCCCCCCTCCTGCCTCCCGGATTTGTCCCAAGTTGGACCATCAGTGGTCCAGGATGCCTGGGCTCTGCAGAATTTGGACTTGCACCAGGTAGCCTCTGACCCAGGGACTCCAGGGTGGTTGTCGGAGAAGTTACAGCAGAGTGCAGGGTGTTTGAGGCACTAACATAACCAGGGTGTGCTCCTGAGCATGCGCAGACTGCCGTTCAACACTGAGGGAGCTGATGTCCTCCATGTGGGTCATGGGGGAGGGCATCCAGGCAGGGATGTGTGGGGGAGGAATGGGTGTTCTGGGTGTTGTGGGTCCCATGGGTCTGCCTCTGCATGGATCAGCTGGAAGGCCTTTGGCCTGGGAGAGGAAGGGACGGGCACTCTGGCTGGGCTGTTTCTCGGGGTCCTCGTGTTTCCCTCAAATAAGCTCTCATTAGATTCTAACAATGGCTTTCAGAGTCTCCTTCGGGATTTGAACCTGAGGAAATTGGGTCTGGGAGCATTACTGGAGGGGGGAATGGCCTGTGTGTTTGTGGGGTGACCCCCTCCAGGCTTCCAAAACCATCTGGGAGGGGCAGTGGCTAGGCCAGGGGTGGGCAAACTGTGGCCCTCCAGATGTGCAGGGGCTCATGGGAATCATAGTCCATGGACATCTGGAGGGCCACGGTTTGCCCACCCCTGGGCTAGGCACTAGAGCTGCTGCTTAGCATGCAGAAGGCCCCAGGCTCTGTGGCCAGTGAACAGGACCAGGTAGGAGGAGATGTGGACCATCTTTCTCTGCCGGAGACCCTGGAAAGCAGCTGCCAGTCTGAGTAGACAGCACTGGCCTGGATGAACAGCTGGTCTGACCTGGTAGAAGGCCGTAGAAGGGGTCATGGCTCAGTGGCAGAGCCTCTGCTCAGCATGCAGAAGGTCCAGCTGAAAGCTATCAGGCAGGAGAGAGACTCTGGAGAGAGGCTGCCAGCCTGACGGACAGCTGGCCTGGTTCATTGGAAGGTGGCTTCCTGTTCAGCCCCCTCCCCTTCCACAGGAGTCCGGGGCTGTAACTGTTTGGGACATTACCCTTCATTTCCACCCTCGGCATCACAGCTGACCCCTCCCCAGCTCTGTGGGGCACTCTCTGTGTGTGGGTGGTGCTGCTCCCCCTCTGCCCCGTGACGGGCAGTGCCAACGGGCCCAACTGCTGAAGAAGCTTGTTTCCCCCCCCACTCCCAGGTTCATGGTGGGATCCTGCAGATCTACCCGGAAGGGCGGCCAGTCGTTGCCAACATCGAGCCCATATTTGACCGGCTTCTTCTCTTCTGGTCGGACCGGCGCAACCCCCATGAAGTGAAGCCGGCCTACACCACGAGGTGAGGGGCACCATCCCCTGGGAGGCCTCTCTGGCTTGGCCCTTGGGTGGGGACTGATTTGGATCGGGACCCTGGGGAGCGAGGAGGAAGGGGCTTCAGCCTTCCTGGGGGGGCTCTTTCCTGACCTGAAACGGCTGGGAGGGGACTCTGTTAGAGAAACGTATTAACAGTCTGTCAGAGGGTGTAGTGATGGCCACAGGCAGAGACAGCTTTAAAAGGGGACTGGCTAGATTCAGGGAGGCAGTCAACCTCTGAATCCCAGACTAAGGAGGCAACAGTGGGGGAAGGCCTGATGTTGCCCCTCCAGAGGAACTGGCTGGCCCCTGTGTGAGACGGGAGGCTGGACTAGATGGACCCTCTCCCTGGTCTGACCCAGCAGGGCTCTTCTTGTATTCTTCAGGGGAAGGCCTCATGTTCTCTGCCCTGTGGCTGGACCTCCAGGGGAACTGGCTGGCCCTTGTGTGAGACAGGAGGCTGGACTGGATGGACCCTCCCTGGTCTGATCCAGCAGGGTTCTTCTTATAATCAGAGAAGGCCTTGGCTTCTCTGCCCTGTGGCTGGACCTCCAGAGGAACTGGCTGGCCCCTGGGTGAGACGGGAGGCTGGACTGGATGGACCCTCCCTGGTCTGACCAAGCAGGGCTGTTTTGATAACCATGTATCCCAAACACAGCAAAGAGTGCCCCCTGGAACTTTCTGGTCAGAGGAAAAATTGGGGATGGGGTCTCAACTCCTCCTCTTGCCCTCCATGATCCTGGCCCAAATTTTGCCCCCATACACCTGAGAACATGCGGAAGAGGTAAGGAAAATGTCATTTGTGGTTTGGCACCCAGAGGGAGAATTATCCTGGGCCCTGATCCGCAGCAGGTGTCTCTTGCACATCCTGCACACAAGGAGCTACCCAAGCAGGAGTCCAACACATCCATCCATCTCTTGCCCCCCAGGTGTGCTCACTGATGCCTTACTCTGGAGAAGGCCGGCCCTGCTCCGGCGTCTGCCGACCTCTTCCCTTGTGCTTCTTTCTTTCGCAGGTACGCCATCACGGTCTGGTACTTTGATTCCAAAGAGCGGGCAGAAGCCAAAGGGAGACACCGGCTGGGTATGTGAAGGCGGGGGCGGTGGGGGGTCCGGTCCTGGTTGGGCTTGGTCCTGCTCACAGGAAGGGCAGGGCTACGTAGGCGTGTGATTCTGAGCACTGTCCCCCTTCTGACCAGCCCCCGTTGGCTCGATCTCGAAACTCATCCATTCATGTGATTTCTCTCTCTCCTGTCTCCCCATGGGGCTTCTGTTTTCTTCCTGTCCCTTGCACCCTCACAACAACCCTGTCAGGTAGGTCAGGCGGAAGGTGTGTGACTGACCCAAAGTCACCAGCAGTCCTCTGTGGCAGAGGGTGGAGTCGAATTTGAGTCCCCTTTTCCTAGGCCAACACTTTAACCACTGCCCCACCTGGGCCCTACATAATCCGGGGCTTCCTGGTGAGGTTGGGTCTTGGCATTCTGTGTGTTTTGCATTGTCCCTCCTGAGATCCTTAGCTTGGTGGGCCAGGTGGATTGTTCTCAAGCCCTTGTGGTCCTAGACCTGGCGGAGGAGCTGCGGGGGACCTCGTCAGGTGGATTTCCCCGTGAGCTCATAGCCCCTTTGGGCACCTCTCAAGTCCCCATTGCCGCTGCCCACCAGATTCCCCCTGGAGCAGGCAGCAGTCTCTGGGGGGCTCCTGGGCCCATCTCTTGTTGTTCTACTGCAGACCCACAGAGCTGCCCTTGAAACATTTCTCGGCCTGTCCTACCTCACAGGGCGATTGTGAGGATAAAACGGAGGAGAGGGGGATTACGTGAGCCGCTTTGGCTTGCTAGTAGGTGAAAGGCTCCTGCTAATATATATAATGAAGCCAATCAGTAAAGGAAGACAGACTTTTAAAGAACTGGGCAGCTGCTAGCTCTAGGCCTTGCCTCAGTCTGAGAGAATTGCTCCTGCCCCGTCCCCCTCCGCCCGCAGCCATGCTGATTTGATTTGGGGCTGGGAAAGGCCTCCCCCCATTTCTCGGGGCTCAGAGTGCGAGGGAGACCCAGGGTCTCTGATCATTCAGTCCCAAGAGCACAAGGTTGCAAGTTGCAACTAGGCTTGTGCACTTCGGCCGCTTTGGAGGTCGTTCAAGCGAAGCAGCCAAAGCACGCAAGCCTAGTTGAGACCCTCACCCCCCCCCCAGCAGGCGTGACATGGCCTCCCACTCTTCTTTCCCGCAGCGACCGCCCAAAAGGACATCCCGCCTCCCACCCTGCAGACCGGCGGCCCCACTTGACAGTCGGCCGGAAGATGTCCTGGAGCCCAGACCGCCAGAGATGCCTGGCTCTCCTTGGCCATTTCAAGCCGTGCGTTGCCGCTGCCTTTGCCGCTGCCTCCGCCGCCAGTCATCTGCTGCCCCGCCCCCCATCAGGTGCAGGGGGAGGGTCCATCGCCCCAGTCCAGGAAGTGGAGGGGCCTTCCCAGAAGAGCTGAGCCCGGAGGAGAAATTTGAGGGGGTGTCGTGTCTGGGCCTCGCTTCGAGAGATGCAGGCGCTCTGCTAGGGGCCCTTCTTGCTTTCTTGTTCCAATAGGGGGGCCGTCTGTAGGTGCCCCCCCAAATGGCAGGGGCCTTTCGGTTCCCCCCAGAGCTGCTGCCCTTGCTTAGCCTGCTCACGTCGATCCATCAGTCAGTTGAGAGAGCAGGGAAGCCCGAGAGGGGGATGGGACCGCCGAAGGGGGTTGCAGAGGGGACGGAATAAACATTACCTCATGGAAGTGGCTTCCCCTGGTCCGTTTGTTGGAGGCGGTGGGAGGGAGATTCAGGACAGCCAAGCACGAATTGGGGAACTCACTCCTACAGGATGTGGCAACGGAGACTGACTTGGGAAGCTTTAAAAAGGGAGTGAACAAATTGGGGTTGAGAGCCAGCATGGTGACGTGGTCAAGCATGGCAGCCTCTCATTTGGAGAACCGGGTTTGATTCCCCACTCCTCCATATGCAGCCAGGTGGGTGACCTTGAGCCAATTACAGTTCTCTCAGGGCTCTCTCTGTTCCACCTCCTTCACAGGGTGACTGTTTAGGGGCAATGAAGGAAAAGTGGTCTCTAAGCTGCTTCGGACTCTTTCAGGTAGTGAAAGTGGGACATTAAAAAATCAGCTCTTCCTCCTCCCCCTCCAGTTGGGGTTCTCAATGGCTACCAGTAGCAGAGGCAGGATGCCTCTCTAAAGCTGTCCTGAGTGAGACAGGAGGCAGGACTTGATGGGCCTTCAGTCAGATCCTGCAGGGCTCTTCTGATGTTCTTATGAGGGGGGGAGACAGCTGCACTTCCCTCTGAGTGGGATTGGAAGAGCATCTCTCCAGTTTTGGGACCGGGTCAGGTCTCCTGGGGTCTTTTTGTTGCTGCGGAGGCCCAGATTTGGGTGGGCTGACTGCCCCTCCAGTCATTTTTCACAAGATGCTACGAGTCCTGAGGAGCCAGGCCCACACCGCAGGAGGGTTTTGTTCAAACTGGGTGGCTGCTCGCCGTTCCCCATGGCCAAGGAGGGAGGTGCCCCAAGCCGTTTGCTCCTCAAAATGGGCATCTGGTTGCTGTGAGTAGGAGGAAATTCTAAAGAGCTGCCCCTTCCTGGCTGGAGGCAGAGAAACCGCCTCCCCCCCCCCCCATGTGCATTTGTGCTCAGTTCTCCCCCCCCCCCCCCGGCCCAGCATGCATGTTGGTGCCCCAATTGGCTGGATGAGCCCCAGGTCTGCCAGGCTCAACTTCTGCAGTGGATGTGGGCAGATCTCTGTTGGCCTCATGTGCAGGGTGGGGTTGGGGTGGGGCAGAGGGCTGGAGGTGCTCCTCAGACTCTTAGGGGCTGGGGCTGCTTTGTCCCGCCAGGCAGGAGCCTGCATCGTGGCCTGACCGATCCAGAGGGTGGACTGTAAACTACGCTTGTGGCCAAAGGGAGCAGGAGGCCCTGTGGGTACCTTCCACACCGCACTGTGCCACTTCTCGGGCCTCTGGCTTTTGCTCGGCCTCTTCCGGCCAACTCCTGTAAGGAGGGAGGAATACGGGAATGGAAGGGGCAGGGAGGTGGGGGGCTCTCCACTGAGCCGCCTTGCCAAAGCATCCGCAGATTCAGAGGCCTTATCTGGGGGCGAGGAGGCTCCTTCTTGCCTGATGCCTCTTTGGTTCCTTGGGAAGTGGAGAAGAGGAAACTCACATGGTGAGGCTTAACTGGACAGTGTCCCCATCTGGTCACCTCATCAAGGAAGGATGTGACAGAGTTGGGAAAAGTACAGAGGGGGCCACTGAGATGATGAGGGGGCTGGAGCCCCTTCCCTAGCCTGGAGAGTTTGGGACGTTTAGGAATGAGACCGCCAAGGACATCCAATGACCCTGACGGGCAGTAGGTTTGAGATGGATCAGAGGAAAGACTACTTGACACAGAGCTATTCAAAGTGGAATTCACTGCTAGAGGATGGAGTGACGACCACAGGAATAAACAGCCCTCAAAGGGGATTCAATAATGGAGGATGGGTTTGTCAGCGGCTACTAGCCATGGTAGTAGAGCCTCTTGTGGCGCAGAGTGGTAAGGCAGCCGTCTGAAAGCTCTGCCCATGAGGCTGGGAGTTCAATCCCAGCAGCCGGCTCAAGGTTGACTCAGCCATCCATCCTTCCAAGGTCGGTAAAATGAGTACCCAGCTTCCTGGGGGGTAAACGGTAATGACTGGGGAAGGCACTGGCAAACCACCTCGTATTGAGTCTGCCATGAAAACGCTGGAGGGCGTCACCCCAAGGGTCAGACATGACTTGGTGCTTGCACAGGGGATACCTTTACCTTTACTAGTCATGGTGTCCATATTCAGAGGCACTAGTGCTCTGAATCCCAGGGTCAGGAGGCAACATCAGAAGTCCTCAGCCTCTGTCCTCTTGTTGGCCCTCTAGAGTGAGACGGGAGGCTGGACTGGATGGACCCTCCCTGGTCTGACCCAGCAGGACTCTTCTGATGTCCTTATGAAGGCCTCGGCCTCTCTGGCTGGTGGCTGACCCTCCGGGGGAACTGGCTGGCCCCTGTGTGAGGCGGGAGGCTGGACTAGATGGACCCTCTCCCTGGTCTGACCCAGCAGGGCTCTTCTTATATTCTTATCGGGGAAGGCCTCAGCCTCTCTGCCCTGTGGCTGGACCTCCAGGGGAATTGGTTGGCCCGTTTGAAGCAGGATGTTGGACTAGAGGGACCGTCCCTAGTCTGACCCAGCAGGGCTCTTCTTGTATTCTTATCAAGGAAGGCCTTGGCCTCTCTGCCCTGTGGCTGGCCCTCCAGGGGAACAGACTGGCCCCTGTGTGAGGCGGGAGGCTAGACCAGATGGACCCTCCCCCTGGTCTGACCCAGCAGAGCTCATTGGATCCTCTATGGCAGCAGTTCTCAACCCGGGGGTCGTGACACCCCCAGGGGTCGTTCCCGGGGGAGTGGCGGTGGCGGCCTCTGCGCCACCTCGGAGCTCACCGAAGCAGCACAGAGGAGGCCGGCGCCATTCTGCCGCTGCCACTCCAGCCACTGCCGCCAGCTCCCCTGCAACGCTGGGCTCTGAGGTGGTGCAGAGGCCAGCGCCATGCCACCACCGCTCTGGCCACCGCTGCTCAACACCCCCATGATGGCGGCATCTGCACATGTGCACTGTCACAGTTGCGCATGCTCGCACATTTGGGCACACATGCCACCCAACCCCTGTAGTGGTAGCGGGGCAGCGGAGGTGGAGAACTGCTGCTCTATGGCCTCTTCCTATCCCTTCCCCAAGCACCCACCTACTTGGATGCCAGCCTTGGACACATGAAGCACTCTTAAGAACATCTTTTGACCATGCGCAGAGTTCCCCCCCTCCCCCAATCCCAAAGCCCAGCCAGCTGACACAGAGATGAGTTCCAAAGCTGGGGGGGGGGGGGGGCTGTCAGAACACAGATTTCCCTGCTCTCCTTTTTGTCCAGGACCCCCCCCCCCGCCTCCTACTGGAGAGAGCTCTCTTGGACCCTTCATGTCCGCCTGTCGAGGAGTCCAACCTGAACCCCGTGGGTTCCCGGAGCCACAGTGATCAAGCAACAGACTTGTAAAAATATAAGTGTGGTTTATTAGAAAGAGGTTTAGAAATATTAATCAGTCTGCAATGCATCACATAGCACAGGGGATGATAAAAGCGAGCTGACCGGTCCAGGGCATTGAACAATGCATCAGGCGCGCTGACTTGCTTCCTTCACTCAAGCACGTCATGGTCTGCAGTCCTCCCCAAATCCAACCTGGCCTTTCATTTTTCTGATCTTCAGGCCAATTATGGTTTTTGTCTGTCTTGGTCGGGCAATGAGAACGAGCCAAGGGGATCCTGGCCAGCCAGAAGACTCCCTCCCATCATGCGGCTCACCAATTCTCACATAGAGCCAATGACTGACCCTAGGGTGGCATGCTCCGGCCACTTCGGCACTGGCCACCTCGGGCTTTGGTGCTTGCCGAAGTGTGCCAGAGTGCACAACCCTAAGGATCTCCTCCCATGCTTTGGCATTAGAGATTATCAGAGTCCTGTAAGGCAGGGGTAGTCAACCTGTGGTCCTCCAGATGTCCATGGACTACAATTCCCATGAGCCCCTGCCAGCATTCGCTGGCAGGGGCTCATGGGAATTGTAGTCCATGGACATCTGGAGGACCACAGGTTGACTACCCCTGCCATAAGGAGCCCTCAAGGGGAGCTGCCTGATACTGCCAACTTCCCCCTGCACACACCACCATGTTCGCTAGCCTAGGACCACCGTTTTCGACATGGCTCAAAGGGAGAAGTGTTTGGCCCAACCCTGAGCACTGGGGTGTGTGTGTGTGGATCTGGCCCCCTGCCGTAGGCCAAGCGTGCCAGGGGTAGGGGGTTTGGGCATCCTCTCTCATCACACACTGACAGACGGCTTGGAGGAGTCAGAAGAGCAGCTGGGTAATGTCTCCTCTGGTGGGGTATTGGGGGGAGGGCTTCTGCAGCCTGCAGCCTGACCCTTTTGGCCCACCCCTCAGAAGAAGCAGCCCCAAGCGTGTCCCATTGTGGTTAGTACTTGGATGGAAGACCACTGAGGAAGCCCAGGGTTCCTGCACGGAGGTGGGCAATGGCAAACCTGTCGCCTTCAAAACACCCCAGAGGGGTCGCCATAAACTGGGTGCCCATCTGCAGCACTTTCCGACGATGTGATGCAGAACAGACCTTTCAGCAGACGAGGAAATGCAGGAGGTTGTGTGCAAAGAGAGAGAGATGATTCGTGCTGGGACCAACTTGAGCTGGGACCTTCGGCGCAGCCCTGGTCGTCGCTGGAGGTGGTGTGATGAGCTGCCGTCGAGGGGTGCCGTCCCTCAGCCTGTGGGCGTGGGGCTCCAGTCCCTCCCCAGGGCTAGCGCGAGAGGACCTGGAATTCGAAGGGGCGTGGGACGTTGCCCAGGCCGGTGCACTGGGGTGCCAGGTCAATCTCGGCCGGGGTGACCAGCGGCCGGAAGGTGAAGTGCTGCAGGAGGGTGGTGAGGAAGAGGAAGATCTCCATGCGGGCCAGGCCGGCTCCCAGGCAGATGCGCTTCCCTGTGGAGCAGAACCCCTGTGAGCCAGGGGTTCTGCCGCAGTGGCTGGCCCTTGTTTTGGCACACATCTCATGTCACTTGGCAGGTTGGTGGTGGGGAAGGGCTGATGTCAGGAAGAGGGCACCTCCGGCACATTGAGAAAGGAGCCCTCCATGCGGACTGCAGAGGGCGCCCTTGGCTCAACTTTACTGCGGAGGCCGGCAATCAGACAGCAGGCAGGCAGCCTCCCTGGACGTTCTCTCTGAGGAATTGTGTGCCCACGAAAGCTCATACCTGGAATACCACTTTCTTGGTCTTAAAGGTGCCTGACTGGACTCTAAAGCTGTTCTGTCTCCCTGAAGGTTTCCTTCCTTGTGTTTGGGTGTTCTGGCATATGCGTTGGGGGTGCTTGATGTTTACTGCTGGGGGTGGTGATTACCTTGCAGCCATGCCCTGGGAATCTAGAGGATGGGCTGTCAGCCTGTTCTCCTTGGGGTCCTCCTAACTCACAATGGCACATGCCCAATCTCATCAGGTCCCAGAAGCTAGGCAGGATCGGGACCTGGAGGGGGAGACCCCCAAGGAAGGCTCTGCAGAGGAAGGCCAGGGCAACCCACCTCCCCTGTTCCCTTGCCTGGAAAGCCCCTGGCTGGAACAGAGGAAAGTCAGCTCTGGCTGGCTGGCTGTCACAATGACTTGTCCAGGCCAATACTGTGTGTCATGCAGTGGCCCAAACCCAGGGGCAATCAGGAGGTCCACCAGCAGGGCCAGAAGAAGCTGGTTTTTGTATCTCACTTTTCTCTGCCCGAAGGAGTCTCAAAATGGCTTCCAATCGCCTTTCCTTCCTCTCCCTACAACAGACACCCTGGGAGGTAGATGGGGCGGAGAGAACTCTGCAAGAACTGCTCTAAGAGAACTAGGATGGACCAAGATCACCCATCTGGCTGCAGGTGCAGGAGGAGTGAGGAACTGAACCTGGTTCTCCAGATTAGAGGCCAGTGCTCTTAACTGCGACACCAGGTTGGCTCTCTAGAAGGCCTCCCACTCTTGCCCCTCAAGCACTGAGGAGACAGAGCAGAACTGTGCTTTAACAGCCACTTGTGGACCTCTGCTCTAGATGTCTGAGAGCCAGCTGGGTGCCGTGGTTGTGGCAGCCTCTAATCTGGAAAGCCTGATTCCACATGCAGCCAGCCGGGTGACCTTGGGCCAGTCACAATCCTAGTAGATCTGTAGTCATAGCGCAGTTCTGTCAGAGCTCCCACAGCCTCCCCTACCTCACAGGGTGTCTGTTGTGGGGAGAGTAAGGGAAGGTGACGGTCAGCTGCTTGGAGACTCCTTTGGGGAGAGAAAAGCGGGTTATATAAACCAACTCTTCTTTATCCAACTCCTTCCTGAAGCTGTCTGTGCTTGTAGCTGCCACTGCCACTTCCTGTGGCAGGGAATTCCACCTGTTAATTACAGGCTCCCCCGGTGAGCTTGGGCCAGTCAAACTCTCTCAGCCTAGCCTACCTCACAGGGTTGTTGAGGGGATCCAACAGGACAAGAGAACAAGCTCCTTTGGGTCCCCACGGGGGAGAAAGGGAGCCAGTCAATAAGCAGGGACCTTGGGCTGGTCAACGGGCATCGCAGATCTGCCTGCCCTTCAGGAAACTCACAGACACTAGGGAGTTACAGCTCCCGCTCCCTTCAGTGGCATCTCCCCCTTTCCTTACTCTCAGGTGTGCACAATGTAGTTTTGGGTGTGGGGATGTGCAGGCTAAAACACTACTGCTTACTCCAGCATGCTTCGGCCGCTCGGGCAAGCACCGAAGTCCGAGGCGGCCGCTCCTGCGGCCGCCTCGGACTTCGGTGCTCGCCCAAGCGGTCGAACCGCGCAACCGTAGGCTAAAGCCCCAGTTCCTTCTTGCCAGTTTGGGATGTTGCATCCCCCCCTCCCCCCGCGCATACCTGGGGCAAAAGGCATGAAGGCCTCGTTGCTTTGGAAGGAGTTGTTTTCATCCAGGAAGTTGGCTGGGTTGAAGGAATTCGGGTCCTTGAACTGGGATGGGTCGAAGTGCACTGAACTCAGCAACGGGATCACGTTGGTGCCCTGTTTTTTGGGAGAGTGGTGGGGCGGGGGAGACACTGGTGGTCATACATTGGATGGGAATTCAGAGAGAGCTACAGCAGCTGGTAGCTTCCCCCATCCAAAGACAGAGGAATGCGTGAACTATCTGCAGTGTACTGCAGATCATTCATTCATTCATTCATTCATTCATTCATTCATTCATTCATTCATTCATTCATTCATTCATTCATTCATTCATTCATTCATTCATTCATTCATTCATTCATTCATTCTTGTGGCCAGCCATTTGTCTTCAGAAAAGCAGGAGAGGCAGTTGATGCACTCATCCCTCAGCACACGGGAAACAGAATCCCGGACATTCTGCCTTCCTGTCCCTGGGACCACGAGAGCAGCACAAGGGCCAAGGGTTGCATGGGTTACCTGGCTCCTTCTCCCCCGGGTTTGCGGCCCAGCAGAGCTGCCATGGCCAGGGTACGGGGAGGGAGTTCTGGCTGGTGAATTCTGGGAGGACCGCAGTGCACCTGAAAGCTTATACGGAGAATGGACCTTGGCTGGTCTTTGAGGGGCCCTGGACTTGCAGAGGGCTCCGAGCATCTGCTTGGGCAGAGTGCAGTTGCGAAGGTCTTCTCGCCAGAAATGCTTCTGCTGTCCTCCCACCGTCTCTTTTTCCAGGGCCGGATCCAGGGGCTGGGACTGAGCAGGGCAGGCCTCTGTGGTTTGGGCCCGGCCAGGGCATATGAAGAGCAGCCTCCAACCCCGTCGCTTGCACAGGCTCAGAGACCCTGCAGATGTGCTCCCTGCCCCGCCCAGTAGTTGCAGGAAGGCTTGCAGGGTCTGCAGCTGCCACCCCCAAACTCTGGCCCTTTCAGGAGGTGACCCCTGTGGCGCCTGTACAGGTTGCTGGGACCGATCAGAACATTTTCTGGAGGAACAACCTTCAACTTAAATGGCGAGGGGGGGGCAGCAGTATTTGTGGGGTCCCTCTTCTATCTTGCTGCTGGTTTTAGGACTTGCCCAGGAGCTTCCTTTGCTCGCCTGGGCTTCAAGGGACGGGGAGGAGGAGGAGGCCACTGGGTCATTGCAGGTTGTGCTTTTTTGCTGTGGCCATGCTGCCATGAGGAGGCGAGTTCGAGGCATGCATGCTGGGAGCATCTTTCTCACGTGCAGCGTCTGAGGGGGGAGGGGGCAGGGGCAGAGGGGGTGCTGCCCTACCTTGGGGAAGAGGAAGCTGCGGAAGGGCGTGTCCCTCGTGACGGCCCGGGGCAGCCCCATGGGCAGGATGGTGATGAAGCGCTGGATCTCATAGATGACGGCATCCGTGTAGGGCATCAGCTTGCGGTCGGCCAGGCAGGGGGCCCGGTCACGCCCGATCACTTGGTCAATCTCCTGGTGGACCTTGGCTGCAGACAGACGGGAGGCAGTGAACGGGGGTGGGGGGCTGTTGGGGGACCAAGGTCAGGTTGCCAGCTGCGAGGTGAGTCCTCAAGCCCTCCTGGAACTGTAGCTGAGCCCTGGAGGATAGAGGACAGCCCCCCAGCCCTGCCTTGTCTTCCCCACACACTCTGCCCTCCCCAGGCCAGGGGGATTTGGCTGTCCTGAAGTTGGCAACCCAAACAAATGGCTTATAAGGCCCCTTCTGCCCTCAAGGGCTCTCCAGGTGGGGGTCCGAAACCCAGACCTGGAAGAAGAGCGGATGGCCCCCTTGCATTCTCAGGGCTGTGTAAGGCACGGGGGGGGGGGGCTCTGAGAGTGGACTTGCTGTCATGGGAGGGAGGGCTGAGAGAGGGAGCTCGCTCCAGAAAAGGTTCCTTGCCTCCCATAATGGATGCTTAGACTCTAACTGGAGGCTCAGCCTTGGGGTGACCAATAGATCGTGGCCCTGGGCAGACAGCTGCTCTCACCGGCCACTTTGGGAAACTTCATCAGGATCAGGAAGCTGTACCGCAGGGTGCTGCTGGTGGTCTCGGTGCCCCCGAAGAAGAGGTTGTGGGTGCTCATCACCAGCGTCTCCGTGTGGAAGTAGCTCAGTGGGTCTTGCTTCTCCTGCAAACAGCAGCAGAGACCTGAACATCTGGGGAGGCCAGCATCAAAGCCACTTGCAGATCGGCCAGGGGGAGGCTGCGGCTGAGCCCCTGGCACAGGAGCTGGGGAGGGCAAGGGGGACTCCTGAATCCAGCGCTGCCAACAGCAATTGGCTTCCCCCCCTCCCAGTTCGCATTCCAAGCCAGGCTGGAGATGGTGTCTTTGAGAGAGATGGCTGTTCTGGGTCTTCCTAGAATCATAGAGTTGGAAGGCCCTTCAAGGTCATCTACTCCAACCTTCTGCACAATGCAGGAACTCACAACTACCTGCCCACCCACAGTGACCTCAATTTCATGCTCCCCCCCCCCAAAAGAAATCCAGAATCCAACCTGGCCTACCATCCTACAGTGGCGATCAGCAATTCCCTGGGTATACAAGGAAGGGCCACAAGAGACAAACACCAGCACATCCCTTCTTGCCCACCCACTCACAATCTGCCAAAGTTCACCAAATCAACAATTCTGTCACATGACTATCTAGCCTCTGCTTAGAAATGTCCAAAGAAGAAGACCCCACCACTGAGGAACTGCTCTGTCAGGAGCTTTTCCTGGATGCTTAGCTGTAAAATTTTTTAAAATTAATTTCAACCCCTTGGTTCCGGTCTGAACTTCTGGAGCTACAGAAAAACACTCTGTTCCATCTTCTATATCAGGGGTCCCCAACCCCCGGTCTGCGGCCTAGTACCGGGCCGCAAAGGCCGTCATACCGGGCCGCCAGCAGCCGCGCCTGCCTCCCCCCCTGCAGCGAGAGGGGGGGAAAGAGGCCGGCACGGCAGCCGGCAAGGCAGCTACGCAAACGCGCACGCGCAGAACTGCTGCGCATGTGCGTTTGCGCCCCCTGGTGGCCATAACGTGCATGTGCGGCAACTCTGTGCATGCGTGTTAGCGCCCCCTGGTGGCCAAAATGTGCATGCGCAGCAATTGGTCATCCACGTCTATGAGCAACTGCGGCAGCCGGGCCGCTGGCTCTCCCCCACCCCCGGAGGCAGTCCCTGACCAGAAGAAGGTTGGGGACCGCTGTTCTATATGACAGCCCTCCCAAGTATTTGAAGATTGTTATCATCACCTCTTAGTCTTCTCTCCAGGCTAAACAGACCAAGCTCCCCCAGCCTTTCCTCATACGTCTTAGTCTCCATACTAGGGTTGTGCGATTCGGCCGCCGAAGCAGCCGTTCCGTCCGGGTGCAGCCAGCGCCGCGCCGCGGGGGGGGGGAGGGCAGTGCCGGCAGCGGCATGACAGCGGGCCTGCGTGGTTGCGCCCGCTGTCACGCCGCTGCCGGCACTGCCCTCCCCCCCCTGCGGCGCGGCGCTGGCTGCGCCCGGACGGAATGGCCGCTTCGGCGGCCGAATCGCACAACCCTACTCCATACCCCTCACCATCTTTGTTGCCCTCCTCTGGACATGCTCCAGTTTCTCTACATCTTTCTTCAGATGTGGTGCCCAAAACTGAACACAGTACTCCAAGTGAGGCCTTAACAAAATGGAGTAAAGTGGTAACATCACCTCACGTGATCTGAACAGGACACTTCTTTTAATGCAGCCAAAAATCCCATTTGCCTTTTTAGCTACCAATCACACTGCTGACTCATGTTCAGTGTCTGATCTCCTAAGACCTCCAGATCCTACTGCCAAGACAAGTCTCACCCATCCTATAGTGATGCATTTGATTTTTCCTACCTAAATGAACTTCACATTTATCACTATTGAAATTCATTTTATTCATTTTAGCCCATTTTTCTAGGCTGTCAATATCATCTTGTTTTCTGATTCTCTCTTCTGGTCTGTTTGCTGCCCCACCCAGTTTAGTGTCATCTGCAAATGTAATAAGTACCCCCTCTATTCCTTCATCAAAACCATTTATGTTGAACAAAACATGGCCCAGGACAGATCCCTGAGGCACTCCACTTGTCACTCCTCTCCAAGGTGCTGAACCATTTACAAGTACCCTTTGGGTACAATCTGTCAACCAGTTCTTGATCCACCTAACAGTAATAGGACCTATACCACATTTTACCAACTTGTCAATAAGAATATTATGTGGAGCCTTATCAAAAGCTGTACTGAAATCAAGGTAAACTAGAATCATAGAATAATAGAGTTGGAAGGGACCTCATGGGTCATCTAGTCCAACCCCCTGTACTATGCAGGACACTCACATCCCAATTGCTCATCTACTGTAACCTGCCACCCCCTTGAGCCTTCACAGAATCAGCCTCTCTGTCAGATGGCTATCTAGCCTCTGTTTAAAAATTTCCAGAGATGGAGAACCCACCACCTCCCAAGGAAGCCTGCTCCAACCCCTGTGCTATATCCACAAAATTCCCCTGATCTAGCATGGTAGTAACTTTCTCCCAAAAAGAGTAGATGTTAGTCTGACATGACTCGTTTTTCATACAGCCACATTGACTCTTAGTAATTAGAGCCATCCAGTCTAGCTCCTCAAGGACCGGCTGCTTGATGATTTGTTCTAAAATTTTGCCAGCTATAGACGTCAGGCTGATGGTTCTTTAGTGACCCGGATCCTCCTTTATCCCCCTCTGGAAGATGGTGACCACATTTGCCCACCTCCAATCTTCTGGCACTTCACCTGTTCTCCAAGAATTGTCAGAAATAATGGACAGAGGCTCAGAAATTACATCTGCAAGTTCCTTTAGTACCCTCGGATGCATTTCACCTGGCCCCGAGGATTTGGTTTCCTTTAAAGAAAATAGGTGTTTATGGACTACCCCTACAGTGATCCTAGGCTGCAACTCCCATCCCTCATCACGTGAAATGATTTTGCCACGCTGATTCCCCTCCCAAGAAAAGACTGAGAAGAAGTAGGAACCAAGGAATTCAGCCCTCTCTTCATCACCTGTTACAGTGTCCCTTTCTGGCCCCTGCAATGGACCTGCCATGTCCGCATTCTTCTTCTTCTTTTTACTTTGAATATAACTAGAACCCTTTATTGTTGTTTTTAGCATTTCTTACCTAAGCTCATACTGAAGCTTTTTTAACACTCTCCCTACACGCGTTGGTTATTTATATTCTTCCTTGGTTACAAGATCCTCCTTCCATTTCCGAAATGAGTCTTTTTTATTACTCAGTTCCTTTGAAAGCTGTTGATGGAGCCACCCTGGTTCCTTTAGGTCCCTCCCAGTTTTCCTTCCCAAGGGAATTGTCTGTGATTTTGCCTTCAGCATTTCACTTTTGAGAAACTCCCAACCTTCTTGGACTTCCATCTCAAGTTTTTCCGACCATGGGATTCTACCCAACCTAACTTTAAGTGTGTTAAAATTTGCTCTCCTGAAGTCCAGCCTGTATGTGTGACTACGGACAGTTCTTCTCTTCCCCAAGATCATAAAGTCCAAAATCACACGGTCCCTACTACCAAGCGTGCCCACAACTCCTCCCTGCTGAGTTCACGGGGCAGGGAGCTGCTGGCTGGAGGCCAAATCATGGCTGTGCAAATATCTCAATTTATCCTCCCTTTCAAAATTCCTGCCTGTTTCCCAGCTTCTCTTCCTCCCCAAGCCAGACTGGAGGAAGCACCATCCGGAGCATGAACCAGGCCCGGCGGCTCTTGTGGAAGGCCATACTCAGTGTGACCCGTCTTCCCTGTGCCCTTTTTAAGTGGCCTGCTTGAATGGTGAGCCCCCGAACTCACAGGACCTCTATCATGCAGATGCCTGCCTGCCTGGGTGCCTCCTTGGCCTCGTCCACCAACCTCTGCTGCCTATGCTGGCCTCTGAGGAGGTCCATCCAACATCTCCTGTGAGCCCCCCCCCCTGAACTGTGACCCCCATTAAGAACTCCCTGGGAAAATGGGGGGTGCTTGGCCCCCTCTCTGTGGCACTTGAGCAAAGCCTGGGAGAGGCAGTGGATCTAGAGACCTTCCTGCCAACAGGGCCCTTCTCTGGCCAAGCCCCCACCCCCACCCCAAAAGCAGCTGCTTGAAACTGCAGGGTGAGGAGGGTGCAGGGGAACCACAGGGGCTGGCATCAGTGACATGAGAGGGACCTGGCTGGGGGTCTAGGTTTGCGCTCGGCTGAGAGCAGGGCGGCCTGGAAGGGGGATTGCTCAGGGTGACAGAATTATTATTATTATTAATTCGATTTATTCCCCGCCATGCCCTGACGGCTCATAGCGGGTTACAACAACTGGGCAAAAAACCCCTAAACCCCCCAATTAAAATCCCAGAATAAAAACACACACAAGTTAATCAACCACAAAAAGAGACATGGCAAAAAAAAACAATGCCTCAAACCTCAGTGAACACAACAAGGAGGAGTGGAAGAGAGGAGGTTGCAGATGTTAGTAGCAACCATCACTTCCTGAAAAGGGAGCCATATAGATCACCCTTTCTTTACTGACCTCAACCACAGACTTGGTGGAAGAGCTCCATTTTACAGGCCCTGCAGAATGCCGGAAGCTCCCACAGGGCCCTGCAGCTCTTCAGGGAGCTAATTCCACCATGTAGGGACCAGGACCGAAAAGGGGCTGGCCCTGGTCAAGTCCTGGAGACTCCTGGCCCTCCCTGAGATGAAGGGATGCTGGCCAAGCCTTGGCTGGCATCTGGGTCGTGCTCTCCATCTGGTATCTTAAATTTCTGTTCCAATCTACATCCCTTCTTGCTGGTCCCTTCTTGAGCGCTGCTGGCTGTCCATTTCTGTATTTGGGGACAACCTCCTTGGAGAACTTTGGACAGGACATCTTATTGTGACCTTTGAACTCAGACCAGATCAGTGGCCAAGGTCACTGCACCATCAGATCACTGCACCATCATTTATCTTCTGATTTAGACAAACAGGTTTTTCTGCTTTCTGACATTAACCCCTCAGGCACTTACAATATGCTGCTTTTTGCCATGGCTCCTATGAAAATTTGGGCAAAGTTTACTTCTTCTGAAAGCATTCCTTAGGCTCATTGGTTTGGTGATGTTGTATTGTATTCACTGTATATAGAGATTAGTTATATTTAAATCAAGGTAGATAATTTTTTGAACAAGCAGTTTATTTGATGTATTTTAATGGTATTTTAATTCAGAGTGTAAATATATGTATGCATCTTTTTTTCCCCATAGAATCATAGAGTTGGAAGGGGCCATACAGGCCATCTAGTCCAACCCCCTGCTCAACGCAGGATCAACACTAAGCATCCTAAAGCATCCAAGAAAAGTGTGTATCCAGCCTTTGCTTGAAGACTGCCGGTGAGGGGGAGCTCACCACCTCCTTAGCCTATTCCACTGCTGAACTACTTGGACTGTGAAATTTCCCCCCCTGATATCTAGCCTATATCGTACTTTAAACCCATTACTGCGTGTCCTCTCCTCTGCAGCCAACAGAAACAGCATCCTGCCCTCCTCCAAGTGACAACCTTTCAGATACTTAAAGAGGGCTATCATGTCCCCTCTCAAAACATTTTTCAAAACATTTTTATTAAAACTTATGTCCACAAAATAGATATTACATGGTTTTGTTCCTCCCCATAAACAACCATCATATACAAAGTGAACCCATCACCCATTTTTTAAAATTTGTAATACCCTTAGCTCAGTGCAATAAATTTTACGGACTGACTTGTATCTTAAGTGTTCAATCCTCCATTGGGTTGGTTTGCAACTGATGAGAACCTCTGGGGAGGGTGGGATAAAGAAGAAGAAAAGCTGTTTTTTACATCCCGCTTTTAACTACCCAATGGAGTCTCAAAGTGGCTTACAATCGCTTTCTCTTTCCTCTCCCCACAACAGACACCCTGTGAGGGAGGGGAGGCTGAGAGAACTCTGTTAGGACTCTGTGAGAAGAGCTCTATGAGGGCTGTGACTGGCCCAAGGCCACCTAGCTGGCTTCATGAGGAGGAGCAGGGAATCAAACCCGGCTTGCCAGATTAGAAGCCTTCACACTTAATCACAACACCATGATGGCGAAAACAGTTTTCAATGAACCAGCTGAGGCTGCTGCTGACCGTCCGTCATGGAAGCCGCAGGGTGCAAGACAGACGTCCAGTTCAGTCCCTAAGCCAGGGGCCCTGGGCCTGAGGTCTGGCAGGTGCCTTTGACGTACCTGCTCCATGCGGATCAGGAAGCAGTCGATGAAGTCTCGCGGGGCGCTGGGATTGAGGCTCTCTTGGTGCCTGCGGATGTGCCCTGCGATGAACTGCCGCAGGCTCTCAAAGTTACGGAAGATTTGATGATGCGGCCCCGGCAGGAAGTCCATGAGCCTCGGGAAGATGTTGTAGACCTGCTCAAGGGGAAAGAACCAACACGTATACTGCTGTGAATAAGCGCTCCAAAAGTCCTCTCAAGACTTTCACTCTCCCCCGCATGCCTCATATTCCCTGAAATGGGAAGTCAAGGAAAGGGGATGCGAGAAGTGGTAAGTAACAAGGAGATGCTCAGAATGCAGCTCCAGAAGCCAGAAAGGAAGAGGCAGAGGTTTTGTTCTCCTATCTTTTGATGCAGCGTCAAGAAAGGCCTTAAGAGGTCATTAGTCTGTTTCGTTATAGCCTGCTACAAATTGGCACACAAAGACTCGGGAAAACAAAATCTGGGCAGGCCCTTGGCCATAGCTTCAGTCCAAGTGCCTCTCCCCCTCTAGAGCCGTTGCTGTTTTGAGTCACATGGAGTGGAGGAGTCCCCAAATGCACCCTTCAAAGCTACCCATGAAGCCATGGCCAGGGGACTAAATGGGGGACTCCCTGCCCAACACGAGGCTTTTGCATCACACCAGGCAAAATCTCTCCACGGATCCTTCTCTCCATCTGCCTCCGTGCTGGTCCCCACCCCTGCTGCCGCCACCACTTACCTCCCCCCAAAAGGAGCTCATGATCTTGAAGTTCTCGTTCAAGTGGTCCAGCAGGGTGAGGAAGCTGGCATCCTCATAGTCAAAGCGCTTGCCGAAAACCACAGAGCAAATGACGTTGGCCACGGCGCGGCAGACGGGGTTGATGGGGTTGAAGGGAGACCCTACGAGGGGAAGGAGGAGAGGTCCAAGGACTGAGGGGGCCACCCTTTGGGAGGATGACGTTGGCTCCTTTGAGATAATCCACTTCTCTCTCCCTCCCCCTGCCCCAAATGTTCTTGCCTGGTGTGATGCAGTCACACACCACAGAATAGGGGCACGCTCACCCTTCCCTTGAAGGCTGCCCCCTCCCCAGACATGGGGTGTTTCTCCAGAAGATAGCTTCTAGAAGCGGGGGAAGCTCCTTTGGCCACTGAAACCCTGACCCATGGTGCTCTCAAGCAGCGATTGGATGGAAGTCCACCTGACATCAAGCCGAGCGCCTACCCCCGGTTTTCCGGAACTCTTGCACAAGGCATTGGGCTTCCTCTTGGATCCGCTCCTCAATGCTGCTCCTTCCCACCCCGAAATTCTTCAGAGTCTGCAGGGTAAAGCGACGCAGAACCTTCCACTTTTCCCCATTGGAGAAGGCAATGCCTGTGGGCCGAGGAGGAGAAGGAAGAAGAAGAGTTGGCCAGCGCCACAGCACAGCGAGGAGATGCGGATGCGCCACCAGTGGTCTCTTTGAGTGATCCTTGGCGGTGGGCTCCGCTCCAGGGATTCAGCAGCTGTAGGTGACCGCTTGTCAGGGTTCTATACCTAGCATCGCAATCCTATTTTTGTCACCAAATATGTGGGTTCATAAGAAGAATGCCAGACTACTGGGCCAACCAACAGCTTTTTAATGGAGATTTCAGCAGTGAGTACGTATTGTAACAGGAGACAAGACTGAGACAAGTCCCTCAGCCTTTCTTCATAGGACTTGGTCCCCAGGCCCTGAATCCTTCTCCAGTTTGGTGTAGTGGTTAGGAGGGCGGACTTCTAATTGTCAGGATTGTAGAATCTCTGTCATAAATTAGCTTGAGTTCCTCCATGTCAGTTATATTGTTTTATATTGCTTGGCGCCTGGTTGCTCCAGGTCCTGTATTCTTGCTAGCCATAAAAGTGAATAGTTTGTTTTGGTAACCTTATCACATGTTGTGGCCTCTCGCCTGAGCCTGGGTTTGTTGTCACCTCCTCAAGGCTATGAGAATGTATTTCTGTTTTTCTTACACATGTGTCTTTTCTCTGACTCCCCTCCCTTGGGAACTGTCAAGTTTTGAGCGGGAGAATTGTATTGATAAGCAGAAGCAAATCTGTACTCTAGTCAGATTTGACTTCTCAGTCCTTTGCGTGTAGTACTTTCCAATAAAGCTTTCTTTAATTAAGAAGCCTGTTGTGAGTTCTCTTCACGTTTGACACTAATCTGGCATGCCAGGTTCGATTCTGCGGTCCCGCACATGCAGCCAGCTGGGTGACCTTGGGCTCGCCACGGCACTGATAAAACTGTTCTGAACGAACAGTGATATCAGAGATCTCTCAGCCTCACCCACCCCACAGTGTCTGTTGTGGGGAGAGGAAAGGGAAGGCGACTGTAAGCCGCTTTGAGCCTCCTTCGGGTAGGGAAAAGCAGCATATAAGAACCAACTCTTCTTCTTCTTCTTCTTCTTCTTCTTCTTCTTCTTCTTCTTCTTCTTCTTCTTCTTCTTCTTCTCACTGCTCCCCCTCTGCACCCTTTCAATTTCGTGTTCGCCCTTTTTGAGGCCTCCAGAACCACAAACAATACTGCAGATGCAGCCTGAGCAATGTAGTATGCAGAGGAACTATGCCATCTTGTGCTTTTGATGTGATGCCTCTGTTGATACATCCCAAATCTGCATTCACCTTTTCTACTGCCACCCTACACTGTCTGCTCATATTTAGCTTACAATCCACAAGTACCTCACAATCTCGTTTGCACACACTGCTACCCAGCAGTATATATCCCATCCAGTATGCATGATTCTCATTTTTGTGACCAAGATGTAGAAAGAAGAATTATGCATGCACACAAAAGCCAGAATTAAACTGTGTTGGTCAATGAATCAATCAATTTTATTTATGGTCATAGACTAAAACCCCAAATTTATCTACACAAAGCAGACAATAGGTCTCCAAGCCCATGTATGCAATTGGACAGAGTAGCATTTGATTTAAACTGATTGGTCGTTACGCGTCTGCTTGGATCCTGCCTTGGACCTCAAGCTCAGTCCTCAGCAGATGCACCTACACAACACACTGTGCCTCATTCATATTGGCTGTTATTTCCTTCCTTCATTTGTATCCCACCTATCTCCTCACTGGGACCCAGAGCTGCTGACATCACTCTCCTCCCATTGTATCCTGACAAGAATCCTGCGTGACAGGATGCACAGAGAACCTGTGAGGGAGATTTGAACCCGGGTCTTCTCGAACCTAGTCCAAAAATTAAGCACTACACCACCCTGTGTGTCTCTCAGTTCAAGGGGGTGCCAAGGCTGCCCTGCAAGCCCTGGCTCTGCCCTTGGGTAAGGAGCCCCTGTTTGGGAGGGTGCCACTGTTTCAGCAACCTGCTTACCGTTGCCCTTTGTGAAGCGATAGAAGACGGGGAAGTCCCCCCGGTCGCTGAAGTCATTGGCCTGGTCCACCAGGGCTTCCTTCACGGCTTGGTAACCACACAGGACTACGCAGGGCAGTGAACCCAGGTGGATGGTGTAGACGGGGCCGTATCTCTCGCTGAGCTGAGCAAAGAGAAACCCAGTGTTAGCAGGGCAAGAGCTGCTTGCGGCATTGTGCAGGGGTTTTTAAACATTTTCTTTCAGCAGAGCAAAGACTATGGGCAAGATGTTAAGTCCAACGCTTAAGAAAGCAAGCCAATAAAGTACACCTGTCAGGAAATAAAGGTGGAACAGTCCTGTAAGAAAGGAACATTTTATTCCCTCCAATTAAGAACGAGGCATCCCCTGCCCCCAAAAACGTTGGGAGAACTCAGAACCTGGGTCTGTTGGGTTAATCATGAAATAACCAAGTTTTAACTTTTAACAGGTTCATAGAATCATAGAGTTGGAAGGGACCTCCATGGTCATCTAGTCCAAACCCTGCACAATGCAGGAACTCACAGCTCCCTGCCTACTCATAGTGACCCTAATATCATGCCCAAGTGATTCTCTCCCACCGAAAATCTCCAGAATCTAGGCTGGCCTGGAGGAAATCCACCTTTTGATAGCCTGGGACAGGTTCTCTCTTTTTCTGTTAGGATATTTATTTATTTAGAACCGCCTGTTTTTTCGTGTTGTAAGTTCATAAAATCAGCATTTCTATCAGATGACTATCTAGTCTCTGCTTAGAAACTTCCAAAGAAGGAGAACCTGCCACCTCTTGAGGAAGCCTGTTCCAGTGAGGGACCGCTCTGTCAGGAACTTCTTCCAGATGTTTAGCCAAAGATTATTTTGACTTAATTTAATCCCATGGTTCTGGTCCGACCTTCCAGAGCAACAGAAAACAACTCTGTTCCATCTTCTATATATGACAGCTCTTCAAGCATTTGAAGATAGTTATCATATCACCTTTTAGTCACCTTCTCTACAGGCTAAACAGGCCAAGCTCCCTCAACCTTTCCTCATATGACAGTCTCCAAATCCCTCACCATCTTTGTAGCCCTTCTCTGGACATGCTCCAGTTTCTCTACATCTTTCCTCAGTTGTGGTGCCCAAAACTGAACACAGGACTCCAAGTGGGGTCTAGCCAGAGTGGAGTAAAGTGGTAACATCACCTTGCATGATCTGGACACTATACTTCTTTTAATACAGCCTAAAATCCTATTTGCCATTTTAGTTACCGAGTCACACTGCTGGCTCATGTTCAGTGCCTGGTCTACTAAGACCCCCCAGATCCTTTTCACTTGTACTACTGCCAAGACAAGTCTCACCCATCTTATAGTGATGCATTTGATTTTCCCTACCTAAATGCAGAACTTTACATTTATCACTATTGAAATTCATTTTAGCCCAGTTTTCTAGCCTGTCAAGATCATCCTGTATTCTGATTCTATCTTTTGGTGTGCTTGCTACCCCTCCCAGTTTAGTATCATCTGCAAATCTAATAAGTATCCCATCTATTCCTTCATCCAAATCATTTATAAATATGTTGAACAACACAGGGCCCAGGACAGATCCCTGAGGCACTCCGGTCGTCACTCCTCTCCAAGAAGATGATGAACCATTTACAAGCACCTTTTGGGAGCCATCTGTCAAGGAGTTCTCGATCCACCTAATAGGATCTATACTGCATTTTACCAAATTCTCAATAAAAATATCTTGTGGAACCTTATCAAAAGCCTAACTTGTTGCAATCCACAAAGGCACCATTGTCAATAAAGCTGATGGAAGTTTAACTTTTGGTGTCTTGATGTCTGAACGAGAAGTGGAGTTGGCTGCAGTTGAATCCTGCTAAGATGGAGGTCCTTTGGTCAAGCAACCAAAATCGACTTAGGATCTCCAGCCCTTGAAGAAACAAAACAGGTCAGCACTAGTCTTTTTGACTCTACCTAGGTGGCCACCAGGGAGTCAAAGGAAGGGCAGGAAGTGGGAAGCCAGAGCTTGGCTCTCGTGGCCCATACTTGCCCTTACTCGTGGCCCAGGGCAATGCTGACCCACATTTTAGGGCAGGGGTAGTCAAATTGCGGCCCTCCAGATGTCCATGGACTACAATTCCCATGAGACCCTGCCAGCGAATGCTGGCAGGGGCTCATGGGAATTGTAGTCCACGGACATCTGGAGGGCCGCAGTTTGACTACCCCTGTTATGGCCAGAAAGGAATTTCCCTCCCAGCCCAAGGATTTGGGAGCTTTTTTGCCTCCCCCTGGACACAGAGCAGGGATTGGCGCATCCTCTCAGCTCTTTTGGGAAAGCTTCACCCCTGCCCAAGGGCTGCTCCTGGATTGCCCCTCCTCCCTCCTTGACGGTGTCTGAGGCACACGAGGCTGGCCCCTCGAATACGAGGCCTGGTTGGCGGTGGGGTGCTGCTGGCGTCACCCGGGGTCTGCGCCCTCGAGGGGTCCCCTTCTCCCGCCGCCCCGGACTCCGCTCCCTCCCCTTTCCAGGCCAGGCCGTGGCGCCTTCAGCCCAGGGAGGGCGCTGGAGCCCAGGAAAGCTGTTCGCCGGCTGCGACTGCGGTGCAGAGCCTCTGCCCTTTGGCTCCAGGCAGCGCCCGGAAATCCCAGATCTTGCGCTTCGGCTGAGCGGCACAGGGCAGGCGCGGCCTTGGCTCCCTGGCGCCGGCCCAGGCTCAAGGGCGCCCCTGGGGGTCAGAGGGCCGCCACGCGGGCTTACGGGGCCGACCCGAAGTGTCCTCCTGCTTGCGGCGGGAGCGAGGCCGCTGCCCAGACGTGACCGCGGCGACTTTCGCACGCAAGCCCGGCGCTGGCTGGGGGGGGGGGGGGCTAGGGGCTCGTGACTTCACCGGGCGCCCTCCAGGAGGGGAGCCGAGGGCCGGGCGTGTTTGCACTCTGTTGGCCGGAGGCTCTCCCGGCCCCGTTCCCCGCTCCCCGGGGGGGAGGTTGGCAAGTGGAAGGAAGGGCCGTCGCGGCGCTTACCTTCTCCAGCGAGCGGTACATGGCGCTGGGGTCCAGCTGCAGGAGGTTGCCCAGGAGCGGCAGGGCCGGCGGGCCGGGGGGCAGCCGCCCCTTCTTCGCCCGCCGCCTCCGCTCCTGGCCGGCCCGCAGCCACAGCGCGCCCCCGAGGGCGGCCAGCAGCACAGCCAGCCAGGCGGCCGCGCTCAGCTCCATGGCGCCCTCCGCACACGCGCCGCCCCGCGCTCTTATAGCGCCCCTCGGCCCCACGGGGCGGGCGGCCGAGGTGGAGGAGGCGCCCCTCTGCGGGCAGCCCCCCCCCAGGGCCGGCCCTTCGGCCCCCTCCCGCCCCGCCAGGCTGAGGGGGCTGCGGGACGCCCCGCTGGCTCTGCTGCTGCCGCCGCCCCGCCTGGCGCCCGTCCCCCAGCAGCCCCCCGCAGGCACCGGCGCAAGGCCAGAGGCCGCCCACGCGCGGACCAGAATCCTGCCCCTTGGAAGAGCCGGCCGAGAGCAGAGCCCAGCAGCTCCTAGACGGACCCCCCCCCCCCCCCCAGCACAGAAGGCGCGGTCCCCTGTGGCGACCTGCAAAATCCCTTCCCCCATGCACACACACACACTCTCTGGTGGCCTCAGTTTGACATAATCCTTTTTTACTGCTGTCTCGTTTAAGAAGGACTTTCCCCGCAATATGTCCCTCCCACTGAATTACAACGCTTGGGGTTACTTTTAAGTTTCTCCCGACTCAGGGCACTGGAATGGAGTTTTGTTGACTTGTGCCACTCTAGGTCATTGATGTAGCTGTGAATTTCCTGCGTTCTGCCGGAGATTGGAGGAGAGGACGCTGGAGGTAACTTCCCACCCAATGATCTGAGCCCTGAGAGTGCAGAAGGCGGCCTGCCAGCGAAGCCCCCTCTCCCAACTGCCTGCATTTCCCCACTCTGTAGTCAGGCCTTGCGTGTGCATTGTGAGAGGCAGAACATGGAATGAATGCATTCCTGGATCCATGATCCTTACATGCAGGCAGAGTGTTCTTCTCAGCTGGTGATGTGGTGCCACAACCGGTTCTTGCCCAAGGGGCTTCTTAGAATTCACCTTATGGACCTGCTGTCGGGGTCAGCACAGAACTCAGAACCACGTCAGTGTAGAGTTTTGGCCCCAGAGGGTGCAGCAAGAATGCGAAGTTGTGCAAGGATGCACAGAAGCCAGCGGGGAGAGCAGCTTGGAAAGCACCAAGAATGCGGTTCCTCCCTTGGCCTCAACCACATCCTGACACTGTTTACACACAGCTGAAAAGTAGTTTTCGACATGGCTTTCTGGCATCATAAATTGGGCTTTTGGGCAAGGCTGCCCACAGAACAGACAAACTGGTGAAAGAGCTGCCCTTATGGACCTTTTTCATGAAAAGGGGGAGAAAGGAACTGATTATTTGTGGGTTTGATGGCTTTCTGAAAAAAAGTCTGTGGCATTGGCTGGCAGGGGCTCATGGGAATTGTAGTCCATGGACATCTGGAGGGCCACAGTTTGACCACCCCTGAAGAGAATAGGAAAAAAAGAGGGCTTGGTTGTAATTATAAGGGAAGTTATAAGTTTGTAACCTTGCCTACATTAATTGTAGATAAAAGTAGAAGTCACTCCTCTCTCTAAATGTACCTTTCTCCTTTCCCCTTTCCCACTAGTATGGTAGTTTTTAATCTTTAAAAAATCAATAAAAACTATTTTTATGAGCTGAAGTCTCTGTGTGTGGCACAGCTGTTCCTCACTGTTCTTGTGAGGTAGGGCCCGTGTGGGGGTTGGAACACCTTTGTTTGGGCACAATGGTCACCTCAGCTCAAGCTCTGCGGTCTCCTCCACTTGGTCGGGTAATTCTGGTGGATCCTCATGCAAACACATCTGATCTGGCCCTTCATCCAATCCAAGCAGGTTGACTTGATGGGGCCTTCCGGCAATTGACACTCATTTTCTGTGTCTGGTGCAGCCTCAAAATTATAAAGACCTTTGCATTCAGAGCTTGTTGTATACACTCTGCCATTTTGGGAAATAACAGAATGTGCATTTTCTAGAATTGTTTGGCAACCCCTCTTCTTCAGTTTGCCTAATTATTTGATAACCCTTTTTATCCAGGAAAATTAGATTTGGTGCAAATTCAGGAATGTAACACACATTTTCCCTAAAAAAATTCAAGAGTGTGGCAGATGATGAAAATACAAACAGCTCAACGGTTACTGTGTACACATGAACTAATCCAGTGAAAACATGACAAGAATAGAGACTCTAAACAGCATTGTCTCAAATAGTGCAAAATTTCAAACACTAACCCACAATTTCCTGTGGCTCTGTTCAGATGTTGTTTGCCCTGTAGTAGATGGCAACGTAGCATCCTACAAATGTTCTTTTTGAGCCTGTTTGGAGGTTGTAGCAGGGGAGTGCAGCCATCATTTACCCTTGACCAAAGAAGGGGACACTCCTTCAATCTGGGATGGCCACGCTCTTCCACGGAGCCTTGGGAGGGACACACAGGGAACGGGGAGGGAGGGAGGGAGGGAGGGGGATACCCTCCTAGCCAGCCAATCAACTGACAGATGTCACAGCCAGATCGCCCTCCCATCCGCAATGTAGCATCAAAGTTCCTTGATAGGAAGCAGGCAGGCATCTTTTCTGAATCTCCTAGATGCACCTTTGTTTCCAGGAGCAGCCTTCCCCTCCCCTCTGCCTGGTGCTGAGGATTTCTCGCTTTGTGTCCAAGCTGACTGGATTTCCCTCCTGCAGCCCGACTCTCTTTTCTGGTGCAGACAGACCCCCCCCCCCCCCCCCGCTTTGGAGTCACAGCCCTGGCAACAGAATTGCCCTTCCCTTTGTCTTGCCAGTGAGAGCTACGGCTTTTGCTTGCTATTGATTCCTTATGGGGAACTTGCTCAACCAGATTATTGGTTTCTCTTTTGGTGTCTGATTTCCTTATCTGTCTCATCAATCGCAGGCTGAAAATCCATGATTCGTCTCACTGCCAAGCCACTCCTGACAACATGAAGGTCTTAGGCAAATGTATACAGAAGTGCAGTGATTTTGCTTTGTTCATCATGTTGGAGTTGCTCGTAAATTTTATTGAGTGTAAGCAGGTGTGATCTAAAACAACTCCCACTCACATGTTTGGCTTCAGGGTTTCTGCTTGATGCATGATGATAATGCATCTTTAAGCTGGTGAGATGATGCAAGCGTATGAAACCTGGCTTTTGCTGTAGTCAGGTCTTTGATATCAATGAAATAATCTGAGTTGATTGAAGAGTATAAAAGATTATAAAAGACTGAGTTTTAAGATCCCCTTCTGTCTCTGCATTCAGCACCATTGCTCAAGGAGGGTCCTGCATGAGATGATGCTCCAAATTCTCAACTTTCTGAAGCATGCATAGGAGCAGTTCGCAACATGTGTGGTGCCAGCTGAACCATCCTCATTTCCCCATTTATAAGAACGGCATCTGGATTGCTAGTGGCCGTTTCCTGTTACTCCTCAGCCTCTCAGCCAAATCAGAAGGTGCAGCCAAGGTGCTCTCCTTCCTTTTTCCAGGTCACTTTCTTCCCTCTGTCTCTTGTTAGGTACAATCACAGACAGCGTGTTGTGTATGTGGGTCTGCCAAGAGCCGAGCTTGAGGTCTGAGGCAGGATCCGAGCAGAGATGCAACTGACCAATATACAGTGAGGATCCCATCTGCCAGATCCTATCAGTTTAAAACAGTGGTTCTCAACATGGGGGTTGCGACCCCTCAAGGGGTCGTTCGGCCCTTTCCTGGGGGTCATGGCGGTGGCTGCAGTAGCAGTATGGCACTGGCCTCCTCTGCACCAACTCAGAGCTCATGGAAGCTGTGCGCGCCATGGCGAGCAGGAGCAGCGGCACGTGCGCATTCACACCGACTTGCCGCCAATACCGTAGGGCTTGCGGCATTCGGGCGGTTAAGAACCACTGGTTTAAACCAATTAATGCTAATCTAGTCAATTGCACACATGAGCAGGGAGATCTATTGTCTTCTTTATGTATATAAATTGGGGTTTTGTGCGTGGTTTCTCAGTGTGGTCTTGGTACAACTTGTATCATGTTCTGGCACCAATAAAGACCTGCGACAATTTCAGTGTCTGTGGTTCTTTACCCACAAAGATCTACCACAGATCTAACACTAGTGACGAAGGTGGGATTATGACACTAGCATGCTGCACTAGTAAGCATCCTTTGACTGCAATCCCTGCAAATGTGGTGTCCTGCTGCAGAGCCCTGCTGTCCTAGGAGGGACAAGCTGCTGAATTCATTGGTGCGAAGCCCTGCTACCACGGAGGGACCGTCCACCAGCTGAAATCACCTTCCACTCACTGACTGTCCTCCAAGGAAGGGACCATCTGACCTACTGAACACACTGCTTGGAGAGCAGACAGCCTTACAGAAGCAACATGGCCACCCAGGGCTGACTGGAGCCCATTGATCTAAGCCAACCAGCTGCGGTTCCACTTCCTTGCTTTAGGATGCTTTGGGCTGATCCTGCGTTGAGCAGGGGTTTTGAGAGATACAGAAGTGTATCTCTCATCTGATATGCATGTTTCTCATTTTTGTAACTCAGATGTAGAACTCTGCATCTTAAGCTGCATCTTGTTCTCATTTACCCACTTTTCCAGCATATTCAGATCTTATTGAACTCTATCTTCTGGGGTATTTGCTACTCCTCCCAATTTGGTGTCATCTGCAAATTTAATAAGGAGTCCCTCTACCCTCTTGTCCAGATCATTGATAAAAATGTTGAAATGTACTGGACCCAGTATTGAGCCCTGTGACACTTCACTGTTCACTTCCCTCCACTGTGATAAAATATCATTGGCAGTTTCTCTTTATATGTGGTTTTCCAGCCAGTTCACTAATCATCTGAAAGTCCATTCTTCAATCCTCATTTACCCATCAGAACACCATGAGGAACCCTGTCAAAAGCCTTACTGAAATCTAGGTTAAACAAGATCCACTGAGTTTCCCTGATCTAATAAGCCTGTCACTCGGACAAAGAAAGATATTAAGTTGATCTGGAAGAGCCTGCTGGAGACAAATCCATGATGATCAACAAATTGTTCTCCAGATTGTAGTTTGGCCCCTTTAAAATCTGCTCCATTATTTCCCCTGTAATTGAGGTCAGACTCACTGGCCTAGAGTTTCCTGGGTCATCTCTCGTCCCTTGTTTGAAGATCAGGATAACAATCTTCTGCCACCTCTCCAGTCCTCCAAGTGGTCCTAAAGATGATGGACAAGGGTTTCGCTAATTCTTCAGAATCCATACAGCCCAGGGGATCTGACCATATCCAGTGTAACCAGGTGCCTCTCAACAACCTCTTTTCCCATGTCATCCTGCTACTCAAATATTATACCTTGCCTACTACCATCCCTAGATGTGTCCATATTCTTCTGGGACAACACAGGGGCAAAATAGGTACTGAGCCTTTCTGCTTTCTCTCTGTCAGAGTTTCTCCATTTTCACCAGCAGTGAGCCTATTGGCTCATTTAATTTACATTTGCTCCTGACATATCTGAAAAATCTTTTCTTGTTATAATGTGCTTCCCTGGCCAATCTCAGCTCACTCCCAGCTTTGGCCTCCCTGATGGCAAACCTACAGTGCCTAGTAATCTGCAGATATTCTTTTTTTGAGGTCTTTCCTCTCTATTTCTTGAATATTTCCTTTTTCTGCCTTAGCTCCTTCTGAAGTTCTCTGTTTATCCAGATAGGTTTCTTGGATCTCTTACCATGTTTCTGTCTCGCTGGAATAGCCAGCTCCTATTTTTCTGTACTGTATTAGTATGTCCTTTTATTGGGGGTTTTAGTGGTTTTTTAAATAAAGACTTTGTGACCCGGCACAAGACATTGTATGGGAGTGTTAGGATATAAATCACATTAATTAATTAATTAAGAGCTACCCATCGCTTGCTCCTTTTTCTTCTAGCATTCTGGTCCACGGGATGACTCTCATTATGTCTCTGAGTTGATTAAATTTTGCTCTAATGTGTCTAACAGACAAATCAGACTATGAACTTCCCCGCCCCTCTCCTCATCTTAAGTTCTAGGAAGACATGGGGCCATTTCGCACGGCTTCAAAATAGCAGAATGGTTGCCATTTGGAAACGCTACTAATTTGCCATAACCCACGACGTCGTAGACAATCTGCAACAATCCTGAAACCAATCAGCAAAAAGCGCTTCGTTGTGGCGCTTTCAGGGGAATCCAGAAAAGTGGATTCACCCTCCGGATAGCGATACACTCCTGCAACCAATCTGCAACAGTAGCGCTAAAGACCTGTGCGTTACCATTGTTGCTGGTTCTTCAAAGTCCCTCCCCCTGGGTCTCTCCTCCAAACTTCCGGCGAAGCGATCGCCATTTTTTTTTCTCCGAGCGAGCGGGGATAAACGCACCGACGAGCCTCTTTCTGTTTAGAGGCTTCCCTGGCTTCAGTCCTTCACCTTTAGTCACTAAGCACAAACCACTGAAAAGCCCGTTTGCTGAAATAAAGTCCCTTTATTTTTTACAAATAAATTCAGCCGAAAATCGGGCCCGTGAGAGGGGGGGGGATTTTTTTTTTATCACTCGAGGCAGCGTGCAAACGATCATACAATCAAGCGACAGGTCACATTAGGCAGCTGGATGGGTCTCTCCGTAGCAACGAATCTACCTAGATTCGTTGCTATGGGTCGTTTTTTTTTTAAAAAAACCTTTCTTAAAGGGAAAGGGGCTGTTTGGGAGCATGCTAACGGCTGCCCATTGGCTGCTTGACGGCCAGGGGCGGGATGAGCTTGGCAATAGCGCTTCCTTTCTAGCGATTTCTGCCGAGACCGGAAGCCTGTGGGAAACGCTAAAAAACGCAACTGATTCCACTACAAAGGCAGGTATGCATAACGACGAATTCCACTATTTTAAATGGCGATTTTTCATTCCGCAAACAATTTGCAACAAAGATCCCTGTGCGAAAAGGCCCATGGTCTCTCCTCCCCAGGGTCCACACCAGCTCTTGCCTAGCGACAATCCGCCAGCTCTTGCCTGGTGATAAGAACGTTACAAATAAAATGTATTACAAGCATCTTGTGGCCTGTAAGATGGTTGTGGTTGGCTCTCTATTGTGGCCCAGATCAGGTTAAAGGTTTTGATGTTAACCTTTAAGGCCATCAGTGGTTTGGGCTCTTTGCAGCAAACGCTGGCAGGGGCTCATGGGAATTGTAGTCCATGAACATCTGGAGGACCACAGGTTGACTACCCCTGATCTACAGGACCGTTTGTCTTCTTATGCCGCCTGCAATGCTCTTCACTCTGCAAGTATGAACTTGTTGGAGCTTCCCGGCCTGAAGGAAGTTTGCCTGGCCTCAACTAGGGCCAGGGCCATTTTGGTCCTGGTCCCGACCCAGTGGAATGAGCTCCTGGGAGAACTGAGGGCACTGGTATAGCTTTCTCAGTTGTGCAGGACCTGCAAGATGCAGCTCTTCCACCAAGTTGTTGGTTGAGGCCATGGCGGGTTAGATCTGGGCCCCTTGCTGAATAGCCAGGTCATCAGGCACCCCTGGAATTGTCCCCAAGGCAATGTGCCATCATAGGGTCTGTTATATTGGGGGTAGGTGGGATCTTTCACTGCCTGGGGGGGTGGATTTTTATTGGACGTTTATTATTGTTTTAGGGGTTTCTTAATGTATATTTAAATTTGCAACCCCCTACGAGCCATGTTATAGGAGTGGTGGGATATAAATAAATAAACTCACAAAAGAGTCTTATTGGAGGATGCTGCTCCTTGATTGTTTCTGCAAAGCAAACACACAATGATCTTCTTCCTGAAGAAACAGGAAGTAGGTGGGAGCCAACCTTAAACAAAGGAATCCCCAGGACATGTGCTGAGTTTTTCCATTGCAATCTCCCCTGTGACCACTTGATGCCACTAGTGGGCACACTGGTACACCTCAGCTGCTTAAAAAGCTGAACAACTGCCCTTCAAGGCTGACTTCATCAAACTACTTAGTGACTGAAATTTCAACATGCTGTCCTCCCTACTGACATGGTACTCTACATGGAAACATCCATCAAAAATGAAAGATTGCTCAGTATGGACCACCGTCTGGATATAAATTAACAGTAAATAAATGGCTTTTAAAGTTTTAAAACCTAAATTAGTTATATATGATTTTAACCTTGATATGTTATATCTGACCATAGGAGACTTGTAGTTACCCATGCTGGGTTGCACAGGGTAGAATGGGCTAGATTCAAAAAAGTTTAATTGAAACCAAAACACTATCATCTGTGTCAAGTAGAACTCTTCTTTTCATAGAGGCTGGGATAGGATTAATCTCTCCATTGATAGTCGACTCTACTGTTAGATCTGTAGGTTCAGGAACACACAGACACTCGAATCATGAACCCCCATGAACCTCACATTAAATACAGAGAACAATGAATAAACCGGTGGTTGCGGGTGATTGGACACACCATGGTTTAAACCAGGGGTAGTCAAACTGCGGCCCTCCAGATGTCCATGGACTACAATTCCCAGGAGCCCCTGCCAGCGAATGCTGGCAGGGGCTCCTGGGAATTGTAGTCCATGGACATCTGGAGGGCCGCAGTTTGACTACCCCTGGTTTAAACTGACTGGATCCCTGGAGGATCCTTCTACAAGCTGACAAAACAGGCTGTGGCAAGTCCATTTGAACCCACTAGCTCCCACAGTGAATCTAGCTAGTGAAGATCCAATCAGAAGTGGCAAATCTCGATCCTGCCTCGGACTTCAAGCTCAGTCTTTGGCAGAGCCACATACACAACACAGACCCTTCAGCTGTACTGGCTGGAATCTCATACAAATGCTCGGGGCTCTCTTAGAGCTTTTCCAAGTTGGCTTCTGTCACCTGTGAATTTCTACCTTGGAGAACAAGAAGGAATTTGGCTCTGCCCTGTTTGTAGGACTTGCCCCTGGACAGTATCCAACCATTTCTGGCTGCAAACCCTGATTACCATCTCTTAATCCTGAAAGAGAAGATTTGAGAGAGGCTAATGTTTGAGGATTTAACTGAGATCTCTTCAGGGTGGCTGGCATGGAGTGGAGTGTGGTTACAACAGCCCTTCTGGCCATCTGCATTTCTTGCCTGCTCTTTCGGAAGTGGAAGGAATGGGGCATAAAGGGGCGCTTGCCCCCCGGACCTCGCCCACTCCCCATCGTGGGCAACTTGTTCCAGCTGGATCCTAAGAATATGCCCAAGTCCCTGATGGCGGTAAGGCCCTCCTTTCTTGAAATGGTGTTGCAAGTCTTTGTTTTGGAGGGGGCAAAGAGGAAAGAAAAGCTCTGGAAGGGGGGTCATAATGTGACTTCTCAGCAGGAATCAGGAGATGGAGCATGTTGTAGGAAGATGCTGAGGAAAAGCTATTCTGAAGAGGACTTAATGGAAATTGTTCCTCTGGGGTACTTTGGCCGGGTGTCTTGTACTGTTGAATGATTTCTGCCAGAGTGTTTTGTTTTGCATCAATCTGAACATGGTTAGAGAAGGGATGGACAACATTTGTTTCCTTGTGCGTCTCCAGCTGAGAGAGAGATATGGCTCCATTTACACCATATATCTGGGTTCCCAGCCTTTTGTGGTGTTGTGTGGATACCAGGTTGTGAAGGAGGCCCTGGTGGACCATGGTGAGGAATTCTGTGGACGTGTGGATTATCCAGCATTGACCGACTTCACTAAAGGGGATGGTGAGTATCTTGGCTTCCTCTCTGGGAGACAGGTGAGCTGCCTGTCTATCTAGGATCATCTCATGGTCCTGCGAGGTGCGCATTGTTCTCTTAAACATAAATTGTCCAAAGTCTCCATTTTGTGTCCCTGCAGGGATTTTTTTTTCTAATGGCAGCAAATGGAAGGTGTTACGGCGTTTTACTGCACAGACGTTGCGTGAATTTGGAATGGGCCGGCGCAGCATTGAGGAACGGATCCAAGAGGAGGCCCGATGCATGGTGGAAGAGCTTGCCAAGACCAAGGGTGTGTGCATGTTGGGTGGGGATAACTTGAAGAAGCAGCAAGTTAGAACAGCAAATGACTATCATAGGAGTCTCATGTATATATTTGTTGAAAATGTTTCTATCGCACCTTAAGTGCTCAACTTCATGGCAGCTATCCAGTCTTCAGGCTGCACAGCCATACAATTCAGTAAAACAGATAATCAGTAAGACAAAAACAATGCAGCCGCCTCTGCAGAGCAGTTTGCTTTAAACCAAAATGCCCTTTGAAATAAGACTGGCTAAATGCAAGAAAATGCCTCTGCACCTGCTCAATCAAAGTGTTCCAAAGCAGGGTTAGTCAACCTGTGGTCCTCCAGATGCCCATGGACTACAATTCCCATGAGCCCCTGCCACGAATGCTGGCAGGGGCTCATGGAAATTGTAGTCCATGGACATCTGGAGGACCACAGGTTGACTAACCCTGTTCCAAAGCATTGTCCTGGTCAAAGAAAAGGGCCGCAACCTGACTGCAGTAACAGTAGCCAGGGGGCTATCTCGAGCCCTGCGCATCTGAACCTCTCTCGTCAGAGTTGAAAGCTCTTGTTTCAAGTTAACATAAGTCATCATTGATCAATTAATTCCCCCATATAACGGGCAGGTTTTTTCTAGAAGGCCTCCCTTAACAGGTCTTTAAAGAGGTTCTAAGCCAGGGGTAGTCAAACTGTGGCCCTCCAGATGTCCATGGACTACAATTCCTAAGAGCCCCTTGCCAGCTGGCAGGGGGCTCCTGGGAATTGTAGTCCATGGACATCTGGAGGGCCGCAGTTTGACTACCACTGTTCTAAGCAATCTAAATTGATTTAATAACTTAACTAGTACTTTCACAGCCAGCCAGGTTCACTTAAAAATCTCAAGATCCTTCACAGTTTGGGCAACTTTATGACTGTTTCAGTCTTGACTAGTGAAGTGCTCGCTGAACCATTGCATGGGCTTCCTCACCTACTCTGTGTCTTTTGGTGCTTCCCCAGCGACCCCCATTGACCCCACTTTCCTCATTGGCTGTGCAGTCACCAATATCATTTGTTCCATCATTTTCGGGGATCGGTTTGATTACCAGGACAGGAAATTACTTTCTTTGGTTGGCCTGTTGAATGACGAGTTCCGCCACCTAAGCAGCTCATGGATACAGGTGAGTGATGATTGGCATTTGAGCTGGTGTAAAATGGGGATTAGACAATTGCTTGGACAAGAGACCCATTAGGGTCAAAATGGAATGCTAATGTTCAGAGACTGTGGCTCCTGGCTTAGATAACATCGGGACAATTCCCTGAGTGGCTCAAGGAGGCGGTGGCACGTCCTCTACTGAAAAAGCCTTTGCTGGATCCATGGGATCCTGCCAGCTACTGCCCAGTCTCATATCTTGTGTTTCTGGACAAGGTAATAGAACAGGCCGCAGCGGAACAGCTCCTGGCATTCCTGGAGTAAACTTCAGCCTTAGATCCATACTAGTTGGGCTTCTGTCCTGGCCACAGGGTGGAGACTGTGCTGGCCTCCTTGACAGATTATATCTGGCACCAGCTGGACTGAGGCAGGTTGGCAATCCTGGTCCTTTTATATCAGTCAGCTGCATTTGATGTGGTTGACCATGAATTGTTGGCCTACCGCCTTGCCGGAACCAGGATTAGGGGAATGGCACTACAATGGCTCATCTCCAGTTGGTCCGCAGCTATGGGCTGTGTTGCCACCAATATGCGGATGATACCCAGCTCTAACTCCTGATGGACATCAGCTCGACTCCCCTCTGGATACATCTGCCGTTGTTTGGAAGCAGTGGCTGGATGTCTCAGGCAGAGTTGTCTGAAACTCAACCCTTACAAGACGGACATCATGTGGCAGACATCCTGGACAAGATCAGGAAGCGTGCCACCCATGCCCGGGCAGGGTGCAATTAACATCTGCACTGAGCGCCAGGAACATGGAGCATCTTTGATGCCTCCCTTTCCATGGAGGCTCAGGTCACGAAGGTAGCCCAGATGGTGTTTTTTCATCTGCGTCAAGTGCTGCTACTAGTGCCATACTTGTATTCAGAACATCTGGCCACAGTGATCCATGCTATGGTCACTTCCAGGTTAGACTTCTGTAACTCACTCTAGGTGGCCCTACCATTGTCTTTGATCTGGGAATTGCAGCTGGTACAAAATGCGGCTGAGAGGGTCCTCTCAGAACACCTTTGAGGGCCAACATTCAGCCAGTGCTGTGACATCTTCATTGGTTACCAGTCTTATTCTGGGTCAAGTTCAAGGTATTGTTTTTGACCTATAAGGCCTGGACAGTGGACACTATTTATCTGCAGGACTGCTTATCTGCTTATGCTCCCTGCAGGGCACTTCGCTCTGTGGGTATGAGTCTGCTGGCTGTCCTAGGCCCCCAAGACATTTGCCTGGCCTCAACCTGGTGGAATGAGCTCCTGGAAGAGCTAAGCGCTCTGTTGGAATTGTTAACATTCTGCAGGGCCTGTAAGACAGAGATCTTCCACCAGGCATATGGTTGAGTCCAAGGTGGGGTCTTGGTGTTACCAACGGAGGATCACATAGTGTGTGTTAGATCAGCTCCCTCACTCCCAAAGAAAGTGCTCATTTGACCCATATGCTGAACAGGGGGCGGAAGATTAGAACTCTGATAATATTGCCATCTTTTAATGGATTAAGGGGCTTTTGGGAGTTTGATTTGTATTTTTATTGTTTTATTGTACACTGGTGTGAGACAATATTGAGAGCAGCAGTATATAAATCTAAAAATAAATAAATAAATAAAATCTCTTTGTTGCTCACACGTGAATCCAAAATGCCCTCTCAGTAACAAGGAGTGGGAAACTGATGGCTATGGGGACAGTACTTCACCTTCCCTCCTCCTGGCCCATGGGTTCCATCACAGTGCAGAGAGCATCCACATGACTGTTGATATCCACATCACAATGGTATGGAGTAAGGTGGTTTGTTCCTCTTTACAGGTATATAACATGTTCCCTGGTATCATGTCTTACCTGCCTGGACGCCACAACAGATTGTTCAAGAATTATGAGGAGATGAACTTATTCATTCTGCAGACGGCCAAGATGCACCAAGAGACCCTGGACCCCGACTTCCCTCGCAATTTCATCGACTGCTTCCTTCTGAAAATGCAGCAGGTACAGAAAGGGGATCAGGTTATGTTCAAGGACTTAACTCCCCTTTTCAGTTAATTAATATTTTCTGAATATTTTCAGATTGGGAGGAATGAGTTAAGGCTGGAATCCCCAGGTGGGTCTAAAGGGAGGGGGTCTGAATCCCTTCCAACATTTCAGCCTGGTTTCCACTGCTTTGATAATGAGTGATCTCTGCTGTCACCCTTGCAGACAAGGCAGGAGCTGAACATAACTGTTTTTATGTGACGGTTGCCTATGCTCCCTGCAGATTTAATTGCTGATTTGCTAGTGTGAACTTGATTTGCACACAGAAATGCAAAGAGTTCTTTCCAAAGTCATACCTGAGGGTCAAGTTCTTAATGTGTTTCTAGAACCCAGTGGGACATATGGTCCTGAATGCGTATTTCTGGAGGCATGTTGCAGCCTCCATCTCACTGCACAGGTAAAGGTTGCTCTCTCTTCCTCTGGTCTCACAGGAAAAGCAGGATCCCTTCACTTACTTCCACATGAACACTCTTCTGATGACCGCTCACAACCTTTTCGTTGCGGGGGCTGAGTCAAGTAGCACTACTCTCCGCTATGGGATCCTCATCCTCATGAAGTACCCTGAACTGCAGGGTGAGATGGGAAAACTGTTCACTTGAGTATGTGAAGGTTGAGTTATGCGCCACTGATGCCTCTTTCTGAGTTTTTGACCATCTGACCCTCCGTGGAAATCTTTTCCAACCCAAATCCATTAAATGTTTCCTAATGGGAGGGGTTGGAGATGGACCCTACATCCTTCTGCATGAAAAGGTAGTCCTCTCCTACTGAGCCGTGGACCCTTTCCTCATGGCCTTGCGATGACAAAAGCATTACAGGGCAGACCAATTTTCTCAGTGATCACAGTATCAGGGAAGATTGGAACTGCTGGCATTTTCTGTTGGACAGCACAATTTAAACAATTCAACAGCCATAAGGAATTTGGCATGGAGCGAAGTGGGCCTCCTTGGACAGCTCCTGGCTCCTCTTTGGCTCATATAAGTGTTGTATGGGATGGGTCAGAACCCTGCCTATCAGCTTTTTTTTTTAGTGGAAAGGTGGTGCTTTGAAACAATCCCCCATTAAAAAATTGCAAATTGCATTCCTGCGTATTTTCAAGGACCTCCCCAAATTTAATATTGATACCTGGACAGTAGAAATTCAAAGGTTTGTAAAGGGTTTTGATGAAGGAATTGTGCTGGAAAATTTCTCTGCAAGTTAGTTGTAACTCTCAAATACTGGTCATCTCACAATCTGCCTTCTCCAAATCAGTCCCCTGGTCTGTTCTCTCAAGATTTACATATCTTTTTCTGTCCTAAATCATGACCTCTTTTTCCTGGACTGAAATTACGGCCGAGCATCTGCTCTTCCCCATGACGTGGCTCACGTCTAGATATTGTTGTACTCTGCTGTGTTCCATTGTCACTTTTTCCTCTGCTTGTCCACAGCCAAAGTCTATGAAGAGATCAACCGGGTTGTTGGCCCTCATCGTAGCCCATTGTTTGAGGATCGGGTGCAAATGCCTTACACTGATGCCTTGATCCACGAGATCCAGCGGTTCAGTGATATCGTGCCTATGGGGGTCCCTCGTGCTGTTACAACCGATACTCACTACTGTGGCTACACGATCCCTAAGGTACCTGAGGGTTGGGCATCTTAACCTCCCAAACAAGCACTTTTATTGGCAAGTTTCTCAGGTAAGAGCAGATGGAGAACTGGCAGCTGTTAACCTTGCTTAGCATTATTGGTTGTTAAATTTTTGCAGACCCCTTCCTAGTTGTCATGGTCACACAGTCTGTCTTAGCCCTTCAGCAACGGACATTAGCCCTCGTCCTGGTTTTAGTGTTGCGAATCTTGCAGGTTGTGTCTGCATACTCAGCATGCATGAAGTTACAATTTCAAACATTGGTGACAATTTCAGCTGAACCAGTTAACTGGCAGGATGTCATGTGCGCCACAGAAGATGCGACTCCATATCGGAGCTTTATTTTGATACCACACTGCACTGCCAGTCGGAGGTTTGGTTTGAATGACCATAACATAAATTTTCTATTGTATTGTACAGCACCGCACCTTCAACTGTAGGTTGGCACCCTGGCACGAGAAGAGACCCAATCCCGCACAGCCGTCTGGCTCCTCTGTGTCTGGCTCTACGGGTGCCTTGGAACCTGTCACCTCCCAGCCAGGAGGGCAGGTCCATTACTCCTAGTGTCCTCCCTGGGAAAGCAGGCATGTGCTGACTGATGGATGCCCATATAATTTGGCCAACCAGCCCGCATGGCTTCAAGCCCCTGGCCTTTCCAGCCGGGCTAGCCATGCCCATTAGTGAGCCAGTCTCTTATTGAGATCCCCCTACCTCAGGGCCACAGTACACAAACTGGGGCCCTGAACAAAGGGTCTTACTCGTGCCATTTACCGCATCTATGACAAGAGATCAACTTATAACAACATCCAAAACAGTAAGTAACTGGAACATAGGGAGTGCGGGCGGGAAGCTGTCCCAGCAGTGATCTGCAGCAGAATGGCAGAGCCCCTCCACGTGCGCCTTATAAAGTCATCCGTGGCTCCGCCTCCATGTTTCACCGCACTACGTAGTGGGCCTTCATCATTGTTTTGTGGCCCCACTATCCGCTTCATCAACTGTTGGCTGCAGGTACTCCATGGCCGGTTTTTGACTGGCAGGATGGCATGTGGGCCACTCAAGAGGCGACTCCAGATTGGCATTAATGAGGCCCCAGGCCCCCGCACCTCCAGCTGGAGGTTGGTAGCCTGGCATGGGAAAAGACCCAATCCTGCACAGCCACCCAGCTGCTCTGTGTTTGGCTCTAGGGGCAACCTGGGACCCGCCACCTCCCAGCCAGAAGGGCAGGCCCTTTGCCCCTAGAGTCCTTCCCAGGGAAGCGGGCATGTGATGACCGATGGATCGAGGGCCTGCCAGGCCTGTTTCTGCCAACCCCTGATGCCTTAATGACTAGGCTCATAATTAAGCCACCCATAATTCCTGCACCCATAGGTCGCACCGCCAGTCTGATAAATGGACACCGTCTCTTTGAAACAGAGGTGCTAGCCGATAAGTCACATCAGGAGGTCGAGGAGGTCAGACCACATGAGGCTGGCTCCTGGCAATATCTGCCTGAAAATCTTCCAATCGTCTATGATCATGGATGCCAAAAGCAAACCAGAGGTCCCCAGCAGTACATTTTGCCAAGGTGTACAATCAGCATGTAAGGAGCCCCGGAGTCATAAATTTCAGCCGCAATGACCATCAACAGCAATGGGCACCTCATCCCACGATCCCACGACCACCGGATGCACAGGTGTTTCTCCAGCCTCTGATGACTGCCCCAGCTGGAGGTCTCTGTGTACTTTCCTGCCTAATATACAATACTGTGTCCAACAATTAGGGCTACCAGCAACAACTAGAGAAGGCCTGCAATGAAGTACATGTCAGTACTGTTTCCCAGGGCATATTTATGCTGTAAATGCCCAAGACTGCCAGCAACTCAGTCTCATGATCTGTTGAGGTTCAGCCCCATCTCAGAAAGTCTGTGTTGCCACCACAGTTCCAAACAAATGGGTGCCATAGCACTCCACCCTGTAACCCACCCTGCTGAGGCATTGCCACAAGAGTGCCACCAGTTGGAACCTGGATAAACGTGCCCTATCTTCATGTATCAAAAGCATCTCAGAAAGTCTAGGGCGAACCTCCAGGAATTTGTGTAGGTTTGTAACAGGGCATAAACAATGGGAATCCACCCTGTGTAGGTTGACCCCCCCCCCCTCTGATCGGTCTTGGACCACCTTAACAAAAGCAACACCCTGTCACAGGTGATTTGAACATACTCCAACCGGAAGGCTGGGGAAGCAGCTGTGCTCCTGGTGGGTGCCACCAGTTCACTACAATGGAAGGCCCTATGAAAGGCCAACATAAATGCTGCCTCCTCGTACCCCAAGGAACAAACCTCCCCTAGCTGAAAGACCAGTCTGCTCAAAACTGGCAGCGTAATGGGTTGCCTGGCATCAGGGGGCAGTAGGGCAGTCCTGTCCCGACCCTTCACTGCCCTCTTGGCCAAAAAGGAAGTCCCTGGGTCCCACAATCCTGTGGCCTTGCTGAAAAAGGACAATCTCATGAGTGTGACCTGCAGTGTCCTGTATGAGGCTCCCCACTGCCATAACTCCACCAGGTACCGAAGTAGCAACTCCTCAGACATTGGCCAAGGCCGCTCGTACCTGGCCTGCCAGGCAAAGGTTAGACAACCACTTACGGCCCCATTGTAGCAGTGGCTGGTGGATGCTGCAACAGAACCAAGGATGCCATCCCAAATTACTTGACTCCAAGCTCCCAAAGTTGGTCCATGTTTGCCCGGGGGGTGAGATACCAAAACCTCTCAACCTGCAAACAGAAGAGTGATTCAGCAGTTTCATTCCATACCCCTGCAAGATACCCGGACCAGAAGGTGACGTTACTTGCAAGTCAGGCAAGTGTCAGACGCACAGGAAACTCACAACAAAACTTATTCAAAAGAAAATAGTTTTATTGATTAGCACTATACGCATTGGACTGAAAGTCAAATCTGACTCGAAGCCAGATTTGCCTCAGCTTATCAATACATTTCTCCCGCCCAAAACTTGACAGTTCCCAAGGAGGGGGGTTAGTGAGAAAAGACATATGTGAAACAACAACAGGATTCCAAACTCCCATCCTTGAGAGATTTGACAACAACCCTGTGTGCCCATAACAAGATAAGGTTAGAATAACATCACTATTCTATTTTATTGCTACAAACTACAAGGCCGGGGCTAGCAGGCGCCAGGTTCAATTAAGCAGTATAACTGACATGGAGGAACTCAGGCTAATTTATGACAGAGATTCTACAATCCTGACATCCCTCCGCATTAAAACTAACTTCACTCCTCCATCTAGCCGGCATCTACTGGGCGAGGACAATCCGGGAATGCCCGATGGAAAGCCCGGAGGAGGCGGGGTGCCTTCACATTCCTTGCCTCCACCCACTCTTTGTCCCCCGAGGGGAAATCTTTCCAATCGACCAGATATTGAAGGCGACCCTTATGCAAACGAGAGTCCAAAATTTGGTTGACTTCATAGTGGGTGTCTTTATCGATGAAAATTGGCACAGGCTGGTCTGGAGGAGGGTGCCACTCGTCAGGGACCGGAGCTCTCCGCAGCAGGCTGGAATGAAAAACCGGATGCACATTCCTATAAGTCTTTGGTAAAGCTAGCTCAACAGTCACAGTATTAATCAGTTTTATCACTTTAAATGGCCCCACGTATTTAGGGCCAAGTTTCTTTGACTTCTGTTGGCACCTCAGGTTCTTAGTAGACAAATAGGCCAGGTCTCCCACTTTCCAGTCAGGTGCAGGTACTCTTTTCTTATCCGCTTGAGCTTTATAGGCTTGTTTTGCCTCCTTGAGGCTAGCTACAATTTCTGGCCAACCTGTACTGATGGTGGCTGCCCATTTATTTAGGTCAGGAGCCTCAGTGGAGTGGAGCTCCCAGGTGGGGGCTGTTGCTAAATCAGTCCCATACACTACTTTGAAAGGTGATACCCCAGTTGAGGCGTGAACCCCATTGTTGTAGGCAAATTCAGCCATCGGTAATAAAGAGACCCAATTGTCCTGCTGGTGATTGATGAAACAACGTAAATACTGTTCCAGGATTTGGTTTACCCTTTCGGTCTGGCCATTTGATTCAGGGTGATAGCCTGAAGTGAGGGCTTGCTCCACCCCCAAAAGTCTCAGGAGTTCCCTCCAAAACTTAGAAACGAACTGGGGGCCCCGATCCGTCAGGACACGTGTCGGGATCCCGTGCAGACGTACCACGTGTTCAATGAAAAGAGAAGCCAATTTTGGTGCTGAAGGCACCCCCGTGCAGGGAATGAAGTGAGCCTGTTTGGAAAAAGCATCCACTACCACCCATATAACGGTGTTCCCATGGCTGGGAGGGAGGTCCGTAATAAAGTCCATAGTGATATCTGTCCATGGACGAGAGGGGGTGGGCTGTGGTTGCAATAGCCCCTTTTTCTTGCCTCCAACCGGTTTTGAGGCAATACAAACAGGGCATCCCTGCACATATTTCTCCACATCTTTGCGCAGGGACGGCCACCAATATTGTCTCCTAACTAGGTGCAAAGTTTTTACAAAACCAAAGTGTCCAGCAGTTTTCGCGTCGTGGCAAAGTTTCAAAACTTTTCCCCTGGCCGCCACAGGAACAAAGAGTCTCTCGCCCTTAAAAAAGAGCCCCCCCTTCTCCGTCAGATCAGGGCGGAGGGAGCAAAACTCCGGATCTTGTGACATCCCCTTCTGGACCCAGCCCCCTGGGATGGGCGTATCAGTCTTTACGTGGCTGCGCGTCACAGCGGCCATCCCTAGTTGGGCGGGAGTGAAAACGGTGTCCACCAATGGGTCTCGTTTGCTGTTGTACTGGGGCAGGCGCGATAATGCATCTGCCAAAAAGTTCATTTTACCCGGCAGATGCTTTAGGGAGAAGTTGAAACGGGCGAAAAACTCTGCCCATCTCATTTGCTTGGCGGAAAGCGATCGGGGCTGCTTAAGTGCCTGAAGGTTTTTATGATCCGTCCAGACTACAAATGGGATCGCGGATCCTTCTAGCCAATGCCTCCAGGTGGAAAGGGCCAATTTTACTGCAGCCGCCTCTTTTTCCCAAATTGCCCAATTTCGCTCTGCCCCTGAGAATTTCTTTGACAGATAGGCCAGCGGGTGTAACTTTCCGTCCTCCCCCTCTTGGAGGATCACGGCCCCCATTGCTACGTCCGAGGAATCTACTTGTACAGTAAATTGCTTAGAAGGGTCAGCATGGGCCAGTACGGGTTCGGACGTAAACAATAACTTTAGTTTGTCGAATGCGTTTTGACAGGGGGGAGTCCACAGAAGGGGCGTCCCCGGGCGGCTCGCCGTTTTTCCCCCTTGTTTGGTCTTCAACAAGTCAGTGAGGGGCAGCGGCACTTTGGCAAAATTGGGGATGAAAGTCCTGTAAAAATTAGCGAACCCTAAGAAACTTTGCAGTTGCCTCCTGGTGCGGGGAGGTTCCCAAGCCAGCAAGTCACGCACCTTGCCAGGGTCCATCTCAATCCCCGCATGGGAGACACGGAACCCCAGAAACTCCACCGCATCGCGGTGGAACTCACATTTAGACAGTTTAGCAAACAATTGGTGCTTTCGCAAGCGGTTGAGCACCTCGCGTACCAGATCAGCATGACTCTCAACATTCTCAGAATACACAAGAATATCATCAATGTAAACCAACACCCCTTGGTACAATAAATCATGCATAATTTCATTAATCATATTCATGAACACGCCCGGAGCGCCGGCGAGGCCGAACGGCATTACGGTGTACTCAAATTGCCCCAGGGGGGTGTTAAAAGCCGTTAGATATTCGTGCCCCTTCTTGATCCGAACTCGGTAATAGGCTTCCCTCAAATCCAATTTTGTAAAAATTCGTGCCTTCCCCAAGTGGCCCAACAAGTCTTTTATCAGGGGGAGCGGGTAGGCATTGCAGGTGGAGACCGCATTCAACCCACGGTAGTCAGTACACAAACGTAGCGAACCGTCCTTCTTTTTTACAAAAAGGACCGGGGCCGCCAATGAAGATGTGGCCGGTCTAATAAAACCCCTCGCCAAGTTCTTATCCAAAAATTCCCTAAGCTCCGCCATTTCCCGGGGGCTCATGGAATAAAGTTTGGCTTTGGGGAGTGGTTCCCCTTTCTTTAATTCAATGGCACAGTCAGTTTTACGGTGGGGGGGCAGTTGGTTGCACTCTACCTCCGCGAACACATCAGCAAAGTCTCGATACTCAGGAGGGAGCGCTGTCCCCCCCGATCCCAAAGCGGCCACAACCCCCGTCAGTGGGGAATCCCGCGGTCGAGCGTGCTGCTCGCAGGCGGGAGAGGTAAAGTCCACGGTCCCTTCTTTCCACTTCACTAGGGGGTCATGTTCCTTCAGCCAATCCAACCCTAACACACAAGGGAAGGCAGAATGAGGGGCTACCAAAGGCTGGATTTGCTCCCAATGTTTTTTTATGTCCAAGTCCATTGGGCGCGTTTTCGCCGTGGCCTCCCCTCCGGGAGCACATTTCCCATCCAATTGGGTGATGGGCAAGGGTTCCCTCAGCGGCACCTTTCCCACCCCCAAAGTCTCGGCCAGTGCTGGGCTCACCAGGGATTGGGTGCACCCTGAGTCCACGATACACCGGACTCCCACTGTTTTCCCCGACTTGGGGTTGGAGAGCTTGGCAGGTAGGAGTAGTAAGGGGGAATCACTCACCACGCGTTTGCCCCTGTTGGCGGCCTGCTGGCGGGGCGCCTTTACAGCAGACCGTCCTCGTTTCCCGACTGCTCCTCGGCTTGATCCTCGTCCTCCAGCCCGCTTCCCTCCTCCGAGTCGTCCACTGCTGGCACGGCAGTCACCGGCGCCAGGAGAGACTTGGCACTTTTCTTGGGAGTGGGTTTCTTGGCAGGCTGGGCTTTCGGTGGGGCGCTGCTCACGGCCCTCGGGGTCGCTGTTGCTTTTGAGGGGCAGTTTGCGAGAAAGTGCCCCGCTTGGCCACAACCCAAGCACAGCCCTTTTTCCATGCGCCGGGAGCGCTCAGACGGCTCCAACTTGGCTCGGGGCTTGGTTTTCGCCGGGGTGGAAGTTTTCGCCACGGTTTTGCCTGCCAGGACTTGCACCATCGAAGCTCGCTCCAATCGATTTTCCATCTCCCCAGCCAATTGGACCCAACCTTCGACTGTAAGCGGGTCTTCCAGGAGGAGGCATTTGTCTGCCAGAGTAGGATTGAGGCCCCCCACAAACGACAGCACACGTTGGGGCTCCGTCCAGTCCGGCACCGAGGAAGCCAGCTCTTTAAACTCCCTGGCGTACTCGACCACTGACAACTTCCCTTGCCGGTGAGCCCTGAGTTTCTTCTCCGCGGTCTCTCGCTCGAACGGTTCCACGTACATCTGGCGCAGGGCTCTCATGAAATGGTTGTAGTCACGAATGGCTTGGGGGTGATAGCGGTACAAGTCCACAAACCACTTGGCTGCTTTGCCTTCTAGGGCTTGGCCCACGAAGCGCACTTTCTCAGCATCATCCTGGAAAGTGAACCCCATTTCCATCATGTAGGCCTGGAGGTGCACCAGAAACGTAGGAAAATCGGAGGGGTCTCCGGAAAACTTAGCCTTGAATTTATAGGTGCTCCGCATCTCCACACCCCGGAGGTGGGCTGGTAGGCGCCCCGGGCCCCAATCCGCCGGTGCCGGGGCCGGTGCTGGGGGTCTTGCACCGCGGCCGATGCCTCGTCCTCTCCCCGCCGCTGCTCTTGCTCGTTCCGCCACCCGGGCTGCCTCCGCTGCTCGCGCTGCCGCTCGCGCCGCTTCGCGCGCCGCTGCTGCCGCCGCCGCCTCGGCTCCCGCAACGTCCGCTGCCGCCGCCGCTGCCGCCGCCGCCGCTGCGTCCTCGCCTCCGTCCGCGCCGTCTCCTCCGGCTCCGTCGCCGCCCGCGCCGCCTTCGTCCTCTCGCTCCTCGCCCTCGCCTTCTTGTTCGCGTTGCTCTCTCGCTCGAGCCTCTGCCTCCGCCTCGATTTCCAGCTGCGCCCTGGCCCTGGCCAACGCCTCAGCATCCGCTGCCGCTTGCGCGTCCGCCATGCCGTGCTCCCGCGGTGCAAGCCCACCACTCACTCGTCGCAGGCTGGTATCGTGCGCACCACCACCACGCACTTCCTTCAGCAGGCGTTGCGTTCGGCGCTTCTCCTCCGGATCCAACCGACCCGAAAGATCCTGCAGCCAGTTAGTCACCCTGTCCAGCTTGTACTGCAAGTCCTGTGTCTCACCCACAGGCTCCAGCGCGTAGCTAGGCAGTCCCAGGTGCTCCGGCCACCTCTCGTCCCCAGTAGGGCGGTCGTATTTTGACAATCGCCTGCGCTGGGTGACGTGTCGTTCCAAAAATTCCTCGGGCCCCGGGGTTGTCCCCGAGATTGCCCGCATCATGCCCGAGCTGTGCGGGCCGGCACTCGCGCCGTCGCCCTGGGAGAGGTCCCAATCCAGGCCCTCTCCCTGCTCAGAAAAAGTATGTCCCTCGCCCTGCATTTTGCAGGTGAAAGGAGTTGTGAGATTTGACTTAATGTCAGACGCACAGGAAACTCACAACAAAACTTATTCAAAAGAAAATAGTTTTATTGATTAGCACTATACGCATTGGACTTAAAGTCAAATCTGACTCGAAGCCAGATTTGCCTCAGCTTATCAATACATTTCTCCCGCCCAAAACTTGACAGTTCCCAAGGAGGGGGGTTAGTGAGAAAAGACATATGTGAAACAACAACAGGATTCCAAACTCCCATCCTTGAGAGATTTGACAACAACCCTGTGTGCCCATAACAAGATAAGGTTAGAATAACATCACTATTCTATTTTATTGCTACAAACTACAAGGCCGGGGCTAGCAGGCGCCAGGTTCAATTAAGCAGTATAACTGACATGGAGGAACTCAGGCTAATTTATGACAGAGATTCTACAATCCTGACAGCAAGGACCATCTGGTGCACCAGCTGCATAACCCTATTGCACTTGCCTGTTTGCCTATTCAAGATGTGAACGACAGCCTGGTTGTCACAGCAGAAAAGAACTTTCTTGTCATCAAACAAGTTGTGCCATATGATCACCGCAGCCAGAACTGGAAAAAAATTCAAAAAGGTGAGGTCTCGGTGAACTTCCACCAATCAGTTTGCAGGCCAAGGCTTGGCACACCTCCTGTTGCCATAAAACAGGCTGAATCCAATGCTGCCTGCCGTGTCATAATGCACCTGCAAGGCTGTACCCATATCCAGCAGGGTTTGCCAAATAGCCACACCATTGAAAGTGCGCAAAAAGTCAGCCATGCTACAAGTTCCACATTCATGCCCCTGGACACACAGATCCTGTGCTAAGGTTGCTCCATACCCCCTGTAGCATGAGCCATCTGGGCACAGGAGGCCCTGCCCGGTGTCACCACCTTACAGGCAAAGTTCCGGTGACTCAAGGGAACCTACAGATCCCTGAGCTTGCGTTTTTTCCTCAAAGCGATGAGCATTGCCTACTTCTCCTCTGGCAGGCAAGAAGTGCCCAGTATGGAATCCAACTAAATCCCCAGGAAGGTGAGCCGAGTGGTGGGGCCCTCTGTCTTATCGTGGGCTAGGGGAACCCCCAGTTCTCCCGCCAGCTCCTGAAACAGTGTAAGCCTCGTCTGGGAAGCTGGAGAATCCCTGGCGCCCGCAAACAAAATATCATCGCATTAATGGGTCACTTAATAAAAGTGACCTTTCACCTTCATGGCCCATTCTAAAAAGGTGCTAAATGGCTCAAAGGCTGCACACTCCACCGAGAAGCCCATGGGCACCACCTTGTCCACATATCATTGGCCATCAAACTGGAACCCCAGCAGGCTGAAGTCATCTGGGTGGATAGGAAGCAGGCAAAATACCAACTGAATGTCACACTGAGCAAAAAGGCCACAAGGCCAAAGAGGCGCATGCTGCTGAAGTTGGACACCTCTCCCCTTGCTGGAATCCTCAACCTGCTCTCCAGCTGCCCCTGCCACGGGCGCCTTAAAAAGGTGCTCATGGCTCCATCCCGCATTTTGCTGCAGTGCAAAATGGGTAAAATTGAGAATTCAGAAACTTATTAAAACTTTTATTCAGCCATCTCCCACTCCACCCTGTTTCTGAAATTCCCTTGAAATAAAACAGCTGCTTTGAATTCCCCCACTGAGTGCCCTGGGGGCCCAAAATGTTCTCTAAGGCCGATTCCACATGGGCAGAAAAGGCCAAGAGGGCACTCATTTGGAAGCAGGGCTAATTCCTGCTTCCAAATGATATTGCCACCAGGCTCACCCCTTTCCAGGCCTGGCCAGATCAGGCCCTCAGTTGCCCTGCATGAAGGGAACACAGAAAAATCTGCATTCCCCTGCAGGGGTCAATAGGGCCTATCCTGAGAGAGGCCTGTGTGAACAGGAAGACAATAAAGGGGGGAAATGCCGCAGGTGGCTTGGCAGCGCTTTGCAGAACCATGGGCTGGGCTGGGCTGGGGCATTTTTTGTTTTTTGCAGAAAGGTGGGATTATGTTCTCACGCAATGGCACCTTCCTGCCCCCCCCCGCTTCTTCCCCCCCCTCCCCGATAACAGAATCTTTCAGCCGCAGCTACGTCCCTCGTGGGGACACATTTGGGTGGCAGACCAGGTCCGCCGTTGAAATGCGTGCTCCATGGGGACACAAAAAATGGTGGCAGAGAGCAGGGACTGATCCTGACAGGTGGAGCACACTGCTCCACCCCAACACACCAGCAGTGGCATAGAGTGGTGCCCCTGGTGCAAAATCACCTCTATAGGTTTCTCAGTTTTGTCATTCTTGATGCCTGAATCAGCTGGGCAGGGGGATGGAGCACATAGGAGAACTGCTGCTGACCTTTTCTAACTCATGAGAAGCTGTGTGGGTGCATGGGGGGGGCAGTGTTGGAGGGTGGAGAGGGTGCTTTGTAGCCTGCCAGAGAATTGTTCCTGTTGAGTTCTGCTTGGCACTGTTTGTCTCTGGTTTGCCTCTTGTTATCTGGATTGGGAGTGTTTGATTCAGGATGAGTGCAAGCCCCGTCCCCTGCTGTGCAGTGTCTCTTTTGGATGAAGGACTCCTCCTTGCCAGAGGCATGAGCCTTTGGTGCAAGCTGAAGGGCTATTACTCTGTGTCCCTCAGCCTGGGGATCCTCCTTGGCTGCTGGAAAGTACTTTACTGAAGTAGGGTTGCGTGAAAACCTTGCAAAATGGATAGAGAGAGAGATGCTGCAGTCACACGTAGAAGCTGTGGAATGTTTGTCTTCCTGCCAGAGGAATAATTATAGTTGTAATATGTGTAAATTAATTGTCCTTTTGGAGGAGAAGGATCAGCAACTTGGGGCTCACTAGATAACTATTAACTTACAGGAAAGTTCAAAAACGAAAAGCCTGGGTACTTGTATGAAGTATTACGATGTCTCTACACTAATGCACAGAGTATGAAACAAGCAGGAAGAACTAGAAGTCCTAATACATGAAGGAGACTATGATCTAATATTACAGAAACCTGGTGGGATAACACTCACAACTGGAATAATAGGATTGAGAGGCACAACATATTTAAAAGGACAGACAAATGAAGGGGGGAGGAGTAGCACTACATGTTTAGAATATATGTACTTGTGAGGAAATACATGTGTCTGAGCATGAGAGTTCAGCTGAGACTCTTTGGGTAAAAATAAAAGTAGCAGGAAATAATAGGGCTATTATGGTGGAGATCTGCTATAGACCACCAGGACAGCCAGAGGACTTGTATGAGATGCTCTTAGACCAGATTACATAGTTCTCAGAGAGATGGGACCTAGTCATCATGGGAGATCTTAATTACCCAGGTATCTGTGGGAAGACCAGCTCTGCTAAAAATGAAAATTCCAATAATTTTTTTACATGTCTTGCTGACAATTTCAGTTCCCATAAAGTGGAAGAGTTTCTGCATTGCAAGTGTAATTAGGAGAGAGTTAAACTGAGTGAGGTGGGGGAGGGAAGCAATGTTTTTGAGACCAGTAGCTTTTAGAGTGAGGGAGATAGTAATTCAGTACTGACAGTGAAATCAGAGTGAGGAATTTACCCAGTAAAGATCTCATCAGTATATCACAAGTATATCAGTACTAGTAATCAAGCCCGCTGTAATCAAAATACAGCGGGCGCTAGGCAAGGGAGCCCCCGGCAGCCACACTGCGCGAGGCTGCCAGGGGCTCCCTTGCTGGCAGCCTGACGCGTCAGAGGCGCTTTGCGCGGGCAGGGTTAGGATATTACAAGGATAAGAGAAATGTAAGTGGGTAGGAGTTTAGCTAGTCTTGCTCCAAGACACTCATAAGGATGCTACCTAGCATACTGTGGGGCCAAGAGGCTGCCCATGGCTGTACCATTGTACCATAGCTAGGGTTAGAATCGGGGACTATCTCAGGCCTATGGATAGAAGATGAAAAGACAGCACGATTTTCAAAGATTCCCAAAGAGCCCTCCAAACTTGACAGCAATCCTCTGCTAATCAGAATTCTACCTACTTTCCCTTCCAACCAGGGTACCGGTGTCATTCCTTTACTTACTTCGGTACATAGAGACGTCACCAAGTTCAAAGACCCAGAAGTGTTTGATCCTACCAATTTCCTGGACAAGAAGGGAAGTTTCCACCGCAACGAAGCTTTTATGCCCTTTGGAGTTGGTGAGTTTGAAGATGAGTGCTGGGGAGGGTGATGGTATTTAAGATCTCTTAGGGTAGCTTGTTCACATGTACTGGAGTTTTGGGGTTATAGGGCAGGAAAGACTTTGTTGTTGTTGTCAGCCATTCAGTTGTGTCTGACTCCTGGCGATCCCATGGCATAGCTGTTGCCATGATCCCAAATCCCACATCACCTCCCTCAGCTGTCCAAAGTTGTGACCGGTGTCCAGTCTGACCATGTCCAACCACTGCTCCCTTTGTTTCCTTTTACTACTGACCAATCCTAGCATAATAGCTTTCCCCAAAGTTGGACTGAATGATATGGCCAAAATAAGTGAGCCAGAGATTAATGATTTTGCCTTCCAATGGTATATCAGGCTTTATGCACTGTAGTATTTCCTTGTTTGTGAGTTTTATTGTCCATGGAACCCGCAGAAGCCTTCTCCTACACAAGAGTTCAAATTATTCGAATCTTCTCTTTTCCAATTTCTTCATTGACCAACTTTCACAGCCATAAGTGGATACTGAAAATTTGATAGTTCAAATAAATCTACATTTGGTAGTCTGGTTTAGGTCCTTGCTTTTCCATGTTTGGTTCCAGCTCATCATTGCTGAGCGACCCAGAGCAATTTGACATTTTATATCCATACTGCACTCACTCACCTGCATCAATTTGTGAGCCAAGAAAAATGAATTCTTGAACGCATTTGATCTCTTCAGCATCAATTGTTATTTTGACATGTCTCTTTTTTGCAGTGGTCATTATTTTTCTCTTTATTGTTTAAGAAAGGCCAATTTTCTTATTTACTTCATTGACCTTTGTAATCAGCTGTTCTAGGCCTTCCTTAATTTCTGGCAGGAGGGTAGTGTCATCAGCATACCGAAGATTATTCATATTCCTTCCTCCAATCATAATTCCAGTGTTTTATTCTTTGAGTTCAATCTCTCTCATAATGATCAGAACATACAAGTTGAACAGGAAGGGGGATAGAAACTTGGCACTCTCTATTTTGAACAGTTCGTGTTATCAAATGGTGAATGTACAACGGTTTCGTGGTTGCATAGTGTGACTGCATCAGTTTGATCAAATGCACCGACACCCCCAAATTTTGCTTTTTCTTCCAAATGTAACGTAGAGCTCATTTGAAGTAAGAATATGATCAAATAGAAAAGGAAGTACTTTTTTTGTGGAGTACTGTGGAATGGACTTTACATAATCTGGGCACAGAGAACTGGAGAGAGTAAGGAGGTTCAATGGCTCTCCCTCCTAAAATGTTTCTTCCTTCTCCTGCACTTCACAGGGAAACGTGTGTGTCTCGGAGAGCCCTTGGCTCGCATGGAGATTTTCCTCTTCTTCACCACTCTTGTGCAGCATTTCACCCTCCAGCCTGTGGTTCCACCTGAGGAAATTGACCTCTCACCAATCTCAACTGGCTCAGTAGCGATCCCACACCCATTTAAATTCCGTGCCATCCCCCGCTGAAGATATTGTTTGGGAAAACAGGGTAGAGAAGGTGAAGGGGGGGCCTTTCCTGTCCATAACAGTCCAGTCTTCCTTGCTAATTTTAAAAAATTCCATTTTTATTTTACTTGTTTTATTCTTGGGAACTAGCATAATATTCCATGGGGGGGAGTAGTTATGGCATGACAAACCTGTTTTTTTGCATGTGTGAAATACAGCAACTACCACCTGAAGTCTGAAGGCAAAGACACCACGGCCAGCATCTAGTTCTTAGTTGATAAGACAAACAATGCAGAATTCTATCCTTTAGTTAGCTATTTCTCATGTGTCAGGAAAAGACCTTGTTCTGTCACTCTTCCCCACCTCTTCTCTCGTTGACTGAGATCTTCAGTCTCCTCTGAAAATACCTGGTCAGAACTTCCCACATTCCTCCATCTATTCCTTTGTGAGTGTGAAGAGGAGCTGCCGTGGGGTCGGAAGAGGCTGCTAGACACAGATTGTAGACAATTAAGATTCTGCTTTGATTGTTTTATATTTCTCTGCAAAAGGTGAGAAATAAGTTGTTCTTTGAAAGTCCCAGTTCTTTGATTGGAAGAAGCTATTGATTGAGAGCTTTCTGGTTTTTGTATGGCGAGACTACACATGTGGAAAAGAAAACCTTAATCTTGCCATGTTAATCCTCCCCATGCCTGAATCTTTACCCGTCAGTAGCTGTTGTACTTACTTTGCTATGTATGTTATGTTATTAAATGCCTTCTGTGCCTAACTCTGTCATAGGAGAAATAAATATATTCCCAGCAGTCTGGTAATGTGTTTCTCTCTAGAATGCTGAGCTGAGGGATCCAGTGTAAATGGGAAGCTGCTGCCATTTATGGTCCCATTCAAAATAATCAGCTTCTATTTAAAGATGAAGAAATTACAGGTTCAGAAATGGGAGCTCTTACAAAGTGGTGTGAATGAAACCTTTGGGGCAGTCCCACCGTCACAGAGAAAAGCAATGGAAGTATTTTCAGTTTTGGCCCCTGACTCCCAAGCTGCAGATAGGTCTGTTGCTGCCTTGGTGAAGGCTCTCTTCTTCACAACCTCTGGGAAGTCACTTTTCCTCACAGACATGGCAGGAGAATTTCCACAAACACTCAGGGTTGAGGGGGCGCCCCAGAAGATGGCCGCTCTTCCTCCGGCTGCCCTTCTCTGTCTTTACATGCTTTTCTCCTCAGGAACGTCTCCCCTCAGCTTTCCCCTCCTTCTCCTGTCCTGTTGCCAGGCAACCACTCCTCAGCCTCTCAGTAGAAATCACCTCCCTCTAGAGCAGGCTTTCTCAACCAGGGGTTTCTCAAACCCTGGGGTTTCTTGACAGCCCTGGAACAGTCTCCTGAATAGGTGGGAGTTAATTAATTTTGTGTATTTTAGGTATGTTAAACATTTATCAGATGATATGTCCATATATGGTCTTATTAAGCCATGCACCCCTCCCAAAATGGCCAATGATGGGCCTGGAGAGGGTGGGAAGGGGAGGGGCCCGGGGTGGATGAATACACAGCTCTGCTTCCCAACCATATTCTGCAGATGGCACCACTTCTGGGGTTTCTTAAAGCCTGAGAAATGGTTCTCAAGAGTAAAAAAAATGAGAAAGGGTGCTCTAGATGGCCATCTTTCCACGCATGGGACCTCTACTCTTGTGAAAATAACTCTCAGACTTTTAAGTAATAAAACATATTTTGACATGACTTACATGCTCCTCCCTTTACCCCCACACCATTGCAGCAAATATCTATAGTACCACTATTTTATACCCATCATTTTCCCTCCCAGTCACTTTTCCTGCTGTCTCACAATCAGGATTTAAGATGGGTGCTTTTAACATGGGTGCTTTTCCACTAAATGTCTTTCCACAAGCTTTTCTTCCCATTTGAAACTTCTTTTTCTGAAATTCTCTGTCCCTGGAGAAAAATCCCTCAGCCTCTTCTCTCTTCTCTCTTTCTAGAGTTCTCACCTTCTTATTCTTGCCTTGTGGCTACTCTGTAGAAATCCCCTACATTTAGAGGGCAGATTTTCCAGGCCAGACCCCACTCTGCAAGTGAAAACATGTTACAAACTTTAAAAAAACATATTTTGTTGTGTATGTGGCTTAACAGAACCAAAGCCTGGTATTGAGAAGTTGGTGTACTGATTTGCTACAAACTTGAGTCCAGGCTATTATCAGACTAATCTATGAACCTATTGGAGGCTGTTGTCATGTGCCCATGTCAATCTCTGCTGTTTTTCCAGGGCTGGAGGTGGGATCCTCCATCTCACCCCTCCCTTCTAGTTTCCTGTTTACATTGAGCCATGTCTGCGAAAGGCAAGTGGTATCACTGTGTTCCTCTGTGAAATATTAAACAACTTGTGTAGAGGCTAGAATTAGATGGCCAGCTAGGAAGATAACCCAGCCTAGATGGCAACAGTATTCGCACCTCTTGAGTTCAAACGCTTTCTCTTGAGAACCTTTCTAGCCTCAATCTTGGGGGGGGGGGTATGTGTGGGTCCTATTCCATATATACTGCTGTGGGTCCTTTGTCAATTCCCCTGCTGTGATGTATCTCCACTGAAACCTGCTCCAGCATGTTCCTTCTAATAAACCAACTCTGATCAAGTGCCTGATGTTTGGGACTTTGCTATGTTGGGGTCCCTCCCCTCCATTCATGGTGGACTGGGACATGGATTATCAGGCTTCCCCTTGGGGAGGTTTTGCAACGATTTAGGAGCTGACACCTCCTCTGTGTCCACCCACTCATTTGCTGCATCAGGAAAACCCTTCCAAGAAAGGAAATATTGCAACTGTCCCCGGAGTTTACGAGAGTTTAAAACATCCGAGAGGTCATAGTGGTCCAATCTTTTTGAACCCTGGGGGTCATTTTGGGGAAAGCCCCTTGCAGCTATTGCAGCTATGCTGTGTCTTTGGAGCCTCTAACACACACACACACAAACACTTAGGCCATACAGAAAATGAAAATGGGAACATTAACAAAGTGGGGAGGGGGAATTTAGCACAAACACATCCACACACACACAGACACACACACACACACAAAGCAAAAGCAAGTAACCAAGAGGACTAGGATAAGGATGCTACCTTCCAGTTGGGACCTGGGGATCAAGAAAAATTATAGCTCATCTCAATACCAAACATCAGTTCACCTAGAAAGTTGCAGGGGGGCGACAGGATTGGGAAACCTCATACATATATTGAGGAAGCTGAAACCCCTTATGTAAACTGAGTTATTGCTGGGAAGTCCCCACACTTGCTGAAGACTTCTCCTTGGTCCATCAGTGCCTCCTTCACAGCCTGGTATCCACATAGAACCACACCTGGCTTAGGTCCCAGGGATACACTATGAACAGAGCCAAGTCTGTCTTGCTCAGCTGGTGACACTCAAAGAAAAGAAACTATGCACCCTCCTGGATGGAATTGAGATGTAGGCTGATTTCTCCACACCTCTGGATCTCACACCAAATTCAATTATGACTGCTATGGTCATTTGCCTGCTAATGGAGCTTTCTCCATCCTGGTCCCAGAGGAGATCAGGGCCCTGACAGAACTTGAACAGTTCCACAGGGCCCGAAAAAGCACGCTCCTCTGCCAGGCATTTTGTTGTGGTATACCCAAACCACTGCTTCCCATTGGCCCCCAAGCCTCACTCTTACGACGACTACTACAAATCTGCCCAACCCACTGGGCCTCAGTACAAGTTAAGTACAAGGCTCTTTGCAGTTTCCACTGGTCTTTAATGTTATTGTTGTTATCACCTTGTTATTACTACAAATGGAGTTACCTGTATCATTTCTTGTTTCATGTAAACTGCCCAGAGCCTTTGGGGAGGGCAGTATATAAATACAATAATACAATAAATAAAAATTTAAAAAATCCAGCATCTGAAATCACTCTACTTGCCATGATGTAGAAGATGGAACCAACATGGTCTAGATCAATTTGCCATCTGGCTTGATCAGGAAAAGAATTTGGCACAGGAACAAGCTGGTTTTAGGGAAGGTAGATCTACAATTGAGCATTGTCTTACTCTCCAACATCTTATTGAGAAGTATAGTGCCAAGGGTTCAGCGTCATTATACATGGAATTTGTCAACTTTGTATCAGCATTCAATTCTATCTCAAGGCGTTTTTTGTGGGCTAAACTGGAAGGATCTACTATTGATAAGAGGCTTCTCTTTTTTATTTACCGTATATACTCAGGGGGAGGTGGGGTCGGGTGGGTGATAGTGTAAGGGGGCTGGGTGGGCTAGAGTGGGTTAATGCAGTTGTAGGGAGATGGACCTAGCTTAGGTGTATTAGTGCCTGCTCTCGGGGGGTAGGTGGGAGGAATCATGGAGGGGAAGGTCAGGGGGGGGGGGAGCACATATCATGGGCCAGGGGGGCTATGGCTGGGAGATGAGGTTGGGCAGAGAAGGGTTGGGAACACTGGTGTCCCATATAGGGCCCAGCCGTGGAAACACGACCGGTACTCCTGGTGTGCTCGATTCCCTTCTAACCTCCATCCCATCCCCAGGAATGTGAGGGTGGAGGCTAGGGGAAAGGGCCCATCATTGGTCTTCTGCTATGCAAGGTCGATCAAGAACAAGGCCGCGACTCTGCAACATTTCTTTGTGGAGTCGAAGGCTGACATTGTTTGCGTGATGGAGACCTGGCTGAGAGATGGAGAGGAAGTGGCCTTGAGAGAACTGGCCCCAGCAGGTTACTCCGCCCTTCCCAAATCCCAGACCAACAAGAGGGAGGGTGGCAATCTTGGTTCGGGAGGCTTTCTCCTACAGGGGTCTCCCGGGGCCAGAAATCGGTGGAGTGGAGTGTGTCGGTATTGGGTTGGACTGGGTTGAGAGCTTGGCCATCTGGCTGGTATACTGTCCATCCAATGTGCCGCCAGATACCCTGCCCTGGCTGCTGGAGGCGGCGGCTCCCTGGGCATTGCAGTTCCCCCGGTAGTTTTAATCCTGGGTGACTTCAACATGGTGGGGACCTGGTGTCTTCCATGGCGACACTGGGGCTCTCACAAATTGTTGCTGGGCCCACCCATCACGCCGGCCACACACTCGACTTGATTTTCGGCACCGGGATAGAGGTGGATCTAGATGCAGCTTTGGCTGTGCCGTGGTCAGAACACTATGCCCTGCGGGCTCGGCTCAAGATACCACCCCCTCCCCAATTGGGCAGCGGGTGCATTTTTGCCCGCCCGCGGAGACTCATGGATCCGCTCGGTTTCCAGAATGCACTGCAGGACTTGATGTCTCCTGGTGACTCACTGGCGGCCCTGGTAGTCACGCCTGATGGCCACCATAGATGAAATCACCCCTAAACGTCCTCTCTGCCCTCGACTCAAATGGGCCACTTGGTACACGGGGGTGCTCTGGGAGAAGAAAAGGGAAGTGAGACGACTGGAGCGAGTGTGGCGGAAGACTTGTGATGAAGCTACAAGAACATCTTATCGCACGCTTATGAGGGCATATGAGATGGCAGTGAAAGTGGCAAAACGGGACTTCTTTGCTACGGAAATCGTGTCCGCAAGCTTTCGCCCGGCCCAATTATTTAGGGTAGTTAGATCTCTCACTGCCCTTTAGGGGCGCCAAAATAGTAGATAATTGGAACTTGGCTTTGAGGCATTAGCAAGGTATTTAGCGGACAAAGTCTTGTTGCTCAGCTGCGACCTTCCTGCCACGATTATTACAGTGAATGAACTGGAGACCTGTTGGCTGCTGTTGGCAGTGAGGTTTGATGGCTTCAGGTGGCTCTCTTCTTCCAAAGTGGACAAGTTGCTAGGTGCGGTTAGGGCAACCACCTGCCCCCTCGACCCCTGTCCTTCTTGGCTCCTCAAGGGAGGTGGCCAGTAGATAGGAGGCCAGATCACAGACATCATCAACTCCTCCCTGAGTATGGGGGAGTTTCCTGAGTGGCTGAAGGAGGCGGTAGTTTGCCCTCTCCTGAAGAAACCATCACTGGACCCACAGGACCCTGCTAACTACCACCCAGTGTCACATTTAGCATTCTTGGGCAAGGTGGTGGAAAGGGCTGCGGTGGACTAGCTCCTGGCATTCTTGGAGGAAACTTTGCCACTCGATCCATATCAGTCTGGCTTCTGCCCTGGCCACGGGGTGGGGACGGTGTTGGTCGCCCACCCGTCACTTGCTCCTTCACTTCCAGAATTTTGGTCCATGGGATGACTCTCTTCATATCTCTGAGTTTATTAAAGTCTGCCCTATGAAGGTCTAACAGACAAATCAGACTATGAATTCCCCCCCCCCCATCTTACAAGAAATCCTAGGAGAACATAGTCACTCCTCCCCATGATCCCCACCTCCTTCACCCTATCTACCTGCTCAAAAATGAAAGATTGCTTCAGTATGGAATACCCTCTGGATATAAATTAACAGTAAATAAGGGGCTTTTAAAGTTTTAAAACCTAAATAAGTAATATGTGGTCTTAATCTTTATATGTTATAACTGTTTGGTTCATCTAGTGGATCACAACCCAGGAGAAAGCACATTTCGTAAAAGGGACGCAGGACCATCCCAGCTCCTACTTTCATTAAGGCTCTTCTTTCATCACCAGATACTTGGCTCTGCCCTGTTCGTAGGACTTGCCCCTGGATTGTATTTCTGGCTGGGAAGCAAGAACACCCTGTTTATTATTCATTAATTAATCCAGAGAGAGAAGAAGTGAGAGAAGGAAGAAGGGAAGAAGTGAGTTGAGAGGGAAGAAGTGAGTTGGAGGTTTTAACTGGGATCTCTTCAGGGCAGCTGGCATGGAGTGGAGTGTGGTTACAGCAGCCCTTCTGGCCATCTGCATTCCTTGCCTGCTGCTCTTTCGGAAGTGGAAGGAATGGGGCACAAAGGGGCGCTTGCCCCCCGGACCTCGCCCACTCCCCATCGTGGGCAACCTCTTCCATCTGGATTCTAAGAATATAGCCAAGTCCCTGAAGGCGGTAAGGCCAGCCTTACTTGAAGTGGTGATGCAGGTCTTTGTTTTGGAGGGGGCAAAAAGGAAAGAAACACATGCTGGAGGTGGGGTCATAATGTGACTTCTCAGAAAGAATCAGGAGATGGAGCATGTTGTAGGAAGATGCTGAGGAAAAGCTATTCTGAAGAGGACTTAATAGAAATTGTTCCTCTGGGGTACTTTGGCTGGGTGTCTTGTACTGTTGAATGATTTCTGCCAGAGTGTTTTGTTTTGCATCAATCTGAACATGGTTAGAGAAGGGATGGACAACATTTGTTTCTTTGTGTGTTTACAGCTGAGAGAGAGATATGGCTCCATTTACACCATATATCTGGGTTCCCAGCCTTTTGTGGTGTTGTGTGGATACCAGGTTGTGAAGGAGGCCCTGGTGGACCACGGTGAGGAATTTTGTGGACGTGTGGAATATCCAACAGTGACCAACTTCACTCATGGGGATGGTGAGTACCTTGGCTTCCTCTCTGGGAGACAGGTGAGCTGCCTGTCTATCTAGGATCCTCACAGAATCACAGAATCATAGAGTTGGAAGGGGCCATACAGGCCATCTAGTCCAACCCCCTGCTCAACGCAGGATTAGCCCTAAGCATAATCATAATCATAATCCTCTCATAGTCCTGTAAGGTTCCAATTTTGCTCTTAACATAATTTGTCCAAAGCCTCCATTTTGTGTCTCTGCAGGGATTGCTTTTTCCAATGGCAACAAATGGAAGGTGTTGCGGCGTTTTGCTGTACAGGCTTTGCGTGAATTTGGGATGGGCCGGCGCAGCATTGAGGAACGGATTCAAGAAGAGGCCCGAAGCATGGTGGAAGAGCTTGCCAAGACAAAAGGTGTGTGCATGTTGGGTGGGTGAAGAAGCAGCAAGTTAGAACAGCAAACAACTATCATAGGAGTCTCACAGCAACTAGCCAGTCTTCAGGCTGCAAACTCATGCAATGTAATAAAATTTTTGAATTTTCAATTGTGGGAAAGAGAAAACCTTTACGTAATCGTACATATAGACTGGACTTCAGGAAAGCCAATTCTAACAGACCTAAAGGTATGTTTGGTAGACTCCTGTGGTCAGAAAGACTTGAAGAGATGGGAGTCTAAGAGGGCTGGGAGTTTTTTAAAAGTGAAATGCTGAAGGCTCAATCACACACAATTCCCTTGAGAAGAAAAGATCAAGGAGCCTAAGGAAGCCAAGGTGGCTCCATAAGCAGAATGTAACACAACATGGAGGACTGGAATGGTGGCCAAGGATCACTGTTGGAGCAGTCCACAAACACCTAGTTTCTTTAAATGAAACAGTCTTCTGGGCCAGATGAATTGCATCTAAGAGTACTAAAAGAACTTGCAGATGTAATCTATGAACCTCTGTCCATTATTTTTGACACTTCTTGGAGAACAGGTGAGGTGTCAGATGAAAGGGAAAAAGGAGGATCCGGGTAACTATCGACCTTTCAGCCTGACATCAATAGTTGGCAAAATTTTGGAACAAATAATCAAACACTCAGTCCTTGAGCAGCTGGAACTGAGAGCTATGATTTCTAAGACTTAGCATGGGTTTTGCAAGAACAAGTCATGTCAGACCAACCTTATCTCTTTTTTTGCAAAAGTGACTACCTTGCTGAATTAGGGGAATGCTGTGGACATAGTTTATCTAGATTTCATTAAAGCTTTTGATAAGGTTCCACATGATATTCTTGTTCACAAGTTGATAAAATGTGGTATGGATCCTAATTACGTTAAAGGTAAAGGTTAAGGTATCCCTTGTGCAAGCACCGAGTCATGTCTGATCCTTGGGGTGACGCCATCTAGTGTTTTCATGGCAGACTCAATACGGGGTGGTTTGCCAGTGCCTTCCCCAGTCATTACCATTTACCCCCCAGCAAGCTGGGTACTCATTTTGCCGACCTTGAAAGGATGGAAGGCTGAGTCAACCTTGAGCCGGCTGCTGGGATCAAACTCCCAACATCATGGGCAGACAGCTTCAGACAGCATTTCTGTGCCTTACCACCCTGCGCCACAAGAGGCTCTTTTTAATTACGTTAGGTGGATCAGTTATGGTTGACAGATTGTACCCAGAGGGTACTTGTTAATGGTTCAGCATCCTCTTGTAAAAGAGTGACAAGTGGAGTTCCCCAGGAATCTATCCTGAGGCCTGTGTTGTTCAACATATGTATAAATGATCTGGATGAGGGATGAGAGGGGATACTTATTAAATTTGCAGACGATACTAAACTGGGAGGGGTAGCAAACACAACCAAAGACAGAATCAGAATACAGGATGATCTTGATAGGCTCGCAAAGTGGGCTAAACTGAATAAAATGAAGTTCAATAGGGACATATGTAAAGTTCTTCATTTAGGTAGGAAAAACCAAATACACCAATATAGGATGGGGGAGACTTGTCTTGGCAGTAGCATGTGTGAAAAGTATCTAGGAGTCTTAGTAGACCATACATTGAACATGAGTCAGCAGTGTGACTCAGTGGCTAAAAAGCAAATGGGACTATGAGCTGTATCAAAAGGAGAATCATGTCCAGATCACGGGAGGTGATCTGCTCTGGTTCAGCCTCACTTGGAGTACTGTGTTCAGTTTTGGGCCCCCCAGTTGAAGAGGGATGTTGACAAACTGAAGCATGTCCAGAGGAGGGCAACAAAGATGGTGAGAGGTTTGGAGACCAAGATGTATAAAGAAAGGTTGGGGAAGCTTTGTCTGTTTAGCCTGGAGAGGAAACGACTGAGAGGGTATCTGATAACCATCTTCAAGTATTTAAAAGGGTACCATATAGATGATGGAGCAGTATTGATCTCTCTTGCCCCAGAGTAACGGGTCAATGGGATGAAATTAATTCAAAAGAAATTCCGTCTAAACATCAGGAAGAAGTTCCTAACAGTTAGAGCGGTTTCTCAGTGGAATAGGCTTCCTTGGAAGGTGGTGGGTTCTCCATCTTTGGAAATTTTTAAACACAGGCTAGATAACCATATGTTGGAGAGACTGATTCTGTGAAGGCTGGTTACAGAGATGAGCAAGAGGGTTGTGAGTGTTCTGCATAGTGCAGGGGGTTGGACTAGATGACCCATGAGGTCCCTTCCAACTCTATGGTTCTATGATTCTATAATTCTATGAAAAATAATCAGTAAGACAAAAACAATGCAGCCAGCTCTGCAGAGCAGTTGACTCTAAACCAAAACACCATTTGAAAGAAGACTGGCTGAGTACAGGAAAGGAAGGGGCCCTCCACACCTGGTCAGCCAAAGTGGGATGGTGAGTTGATTGAATTGAGCCCTGAATCAAACAATGTCTTCAAGGGTAGCCCCACATAGTGCAGAACAGTAGTCCAACCTGACCACCTTTTTGGCTGGACAAGCCATGCCAGAATACTCCAAGCTCTGCATGTGAGATTTTGGATTCTTTTGAAGACTCCTTGAAAATTCTGTAGGATCAGAATCTAAGAGCCAGAGCCGTTATCTTGAGTCCTGCACATCTGAACATCTATTGTCAGAGGTGAAAGCTCTTGTTTCATGTTAACCTAAGTCTTCGACACCAATTTGTACCAGTAGCTAAGTCATGCTCTCAGCTCCAATATGGAATCCCGATATATAAAACTATAAAATGCAGAATATTAGATATTGAATTTCAAACGCAGCTAGAAAAATGTGCTCTCCACTTTTTTTAGATATCTCTCCACCATCTGATAAATGAGCATTCTATTGTCATTTACTTGGATTTTAGTAAAGCTTTTGACAAGGTTCCCCATGATGTTCTGATGGATAAGTTGAAGGACTGCAATCTGGATTTTCAGATAGTTAGGTGGATAGGGAATTGGTTAGAGAACCGCACTCAAAGAGTTGTTGTCAATGGTGTTTCAACAGACTGGAGAGAGGTAAGTAGCAGGGTACCTCAGGGCTCAGTGCTCGACCTGGTACTTTTTAACATATTTATTAATTATCTAGATCAGTGGTCCCTCACCAAGGCCATGGCGCCGGGCCGCGGCTCCCTCTCTCCGCCCCCCCGCAGTAAAAAACTTCCCAGGCCGCAAGCTTGCGGCCCGGAAAGCTTCTTACTGAGGGAGGGTGAGGAGAGGGAATCAGGGCCACGCCAAAATCGCACATGTGCGACCGGGCCGCGCATGCGCAAATGCGGCATGCGCGGCAGAAATCGCGCATGCACAGCACTTTTGCGCATGCGCAATGCGTGGGCGCGGCCCGCTGCCCTGCCGGTCCCCAGCCTCAGAAAGGTTGGGGACCACTGATCTAGATGAGGGGGTAGAGGGACTACTCATCAAGTTTGCAGATGACACCAAATTGGGAGGCCTGGCAAATACTCCGGAAGATAGAGACAGAGTTCAACGAGATCTGAACACAATGGAAAAATGGGCAAATGAGAACAAGATGCAATTTAATAAAGATAAGTGTAAAGTTCTGCATCTGGGTCAGAAAAATGAAAAGCATGCCTACTGGATGGGGGATACACTTCTAGGTAACACTGTGTGTGAACGAGACCTTGGGGTACTTGTGGATTGTAAACTAAACATGAGCAGGCAGTGTGATACAGCGGTAAAAAAGGCAAATGCCATTTTGGGCTGTATCAACAGAGGCATCACATCAAAATCACAAGATGTCATAGTCCTATTGTATACGGCACTGGTCAGACCACACCTGGAGTACTGTGTGCAGTTCTGGAGGCCTCACTTCAAGAAGGACGTAGATAAAATTGAAAGGGTGCAGAGGAGAGTGACGAAGATGATCTGGGGCCAAGGGATGCTTAGGGCTAATCCTGCGTTGAGCAGGGGGTTGGACTAGATGGCCTGTATGGCCCCTTCCAACTCTATGATTCTATGATTCTCTCACCTTGTTATTCCCCAACAACACAGGGCTTTTATGCTTGCCAGGTTTAACATCCTCCCATCAGCAGTTATGGCAGGGAGATTTCAGAAGATTTCACTGCCCATGTAAACCAGGCTCTATAGAAACCATACAGCATGTGTTTTTTTACTGCCCCATATACAATGCCATTCGGGCTAAAGCTCTAGACTCAATCCTAGTTAAATGTATTAGCTACTCTGATAAAGGCAAGGTACAGTTCCTTCTTTCCCATCAGGATCCAGATACAATTGATAAAGTGGCTGAATTCTTACAAATGGCAATTAAGCTGCGTGAACTTAAGAATTGACTGTATTCTGATTTGTCTTATTTTTATGCCAATAAAAGTTGTTGTTGTTGTTGATAGATTCTTTCCCCCAGGCAGAATTGTTCTAAGCAATTTAAATTAATGTAATAAATTAACTAGTCCTTTCACAGCCAGCCAAGTTCATTTAAAATGCTTAACATCCTCCATAGTTTGGGCAACTTTATGACTGCTTCAGTCATGACTAGTGAAGTGCTCGCCGAACCATTGCATGGGGTTCCTCACCTACTTTGTCTTTTCATGCCTCCCCAGCAACCCCCATTGACCCCAGTTTCCTCATTAGCTGTGCTGTCACCAACATCATTTGTTCCGTCATTTTTGGGGATCGGTTTGATTACCAGGACAAGAAATTCCTTACTTTGGTTGACGTGTTGAATGACGACTTCCACCTCTTAGGCAGCTCATGGATACAGGTGAGTGATGATTGGCATTTGAGATGGAATGGATAGGGGATGAGACAGTTGCTTAGACAAGAGACCCGCAAAGGTCAAAATGGAATGTTAATGTTCAGAGACTCTGGCTCCTGGGTATTTGTTGCTCAAAGAAAAAGTGCCCTCTCAGTATCAAGGAGTGGGAAACTGATGGCAATGAGGGCAGTAAAATAATAGAATCATAGAGTTGGAAGGGACCTCCTGGGTCAAAGTACTTCACCTTTCCTCCTCCTGGCCCATGTGCAGAGAGCATCCACATGAGAGAGCATCCTGGCCCATGTGCAGAGAGCATCCACAGTACAGAGAGCATCCACATGAATTTTGGTATCCACATCACAATGGTATGAAGCAAGGTGGTTTTTTCCTCTTTACAGGTGTATAACATGTTCCCTGGTATCATGTCTTACCTGCCTGGACCCCACAACAGATTGTTCAAGAATTATGAGGAGATACGCTTATTAATTCTGGAGACGGCCAAGATGCACCAGGAGACCCTGGACCCCGACTTCCCTCGCGATTTGATTGACTGCTTCCTTCTAAAAATGCAGCAGGTGCAGAGAGGGTTTCAGGTTATGTTCAAAGGCTGAACTTCCCTGTCCAATTAAAAATATTTTCTGAATATTATGTGACAATTGCCTTCGCTTGGGTTTTAATTGCTGCTTTGCTACTGTGAACGATTTTCACACAGGAATGCAAAGAGTTCTTTCCAAAGTCATACCTGAGGGTCAAGTGCTTGATGTGTTTCTAGAACCCAGGGGCACATGTGGTCCTGAATGCGTATTCCAGGAGGCATGTTGCAGCCTCCATCTCACTGCACAGGTAAAGGTTGTTGTCTCTTCTTCTGGTCCCACAGGAAAAGAAGGATCCCTTCACTTACTTCCACATGAACTCTCTTCTGATGACCACTCAAAACCTTTTCCTTGCAGGGGCTGAGACAAGTAGCATCACTCTCTGCTATGGAATCCTCATCCTCATGAAGTACCCTGAACTGCAGGGTGAGATGGGAAAACTGTTCACTTGAGTACGGGAAGGTTGAGTTACGCACCGCTGATCCCTCTAGCTAAGTTCTTGATCTTCTGACTCTCCATGGAAGTCTTTTCCACCCTAAATCCATTAAATGTTTCCTAAAGGGAGGGGTTGGAGATCGACCGTACATCCTTCTGCATGAAAAGGCAGTCCTCTCCTACTGAGCCATGGACCCTTTATTCATGGCCTTGTGATGACAAAAGCATTATTGGGCAGCAATCACACTCTCATGGAGGATGGTGACTGCTGGCTTTTTTCTTCATCTTCACCAATTGTTCATCACAGAACAGATGGACAGTACAATTTAAACAATTCAACAGCCATAAGGGATCTGGTATGAAGCCAGATCCTGGCTCCTCTATGGCCCATGTAAGTGTTGTATGGGATGGGTCAGAACCCTGCCTCTCTGCTGTTTTTGTGGGTGGAAAGGTGTACTTTGAGAACATCCACCACTGAAAATTTCCAAAATACATTCCTGAGGTTTTGCAAAAGCCTGCCCCAAATTTAATATTCTCAAGACAAGGGTGATACTTGAACAGATAGTAGAAATTCAAAGGTTTGAACAAGGTTTTGATGAAGGAATTGTGCTGGATAATTTCTCTGTAAGTTAGTTGTAACTCTCTAATGCTGGTCTTCTAGCAATCTGCCTTCTCCAAATCAGTCCCCTGGTCTGTTCTCTCAAGATTTATCTTTCTCTGAATCATGTGCTCTCTTTCCTGGACTCAAATTGGGGTCTTGTGTGGGCCAAGCATGTGCTCTCCTTCCATGATGTGGCCCACGTCTAGATTTTGTTGTACTCTGCCATGTTCCATTGTCACTTTGTCCTCTGCTTGTCTACAGCGAAAGCCTATGAGGAGATCAACCGGGTTGTTGGCCCTCATCGTAGCCCATTGTTTGAGGATCGGGTGCAGATGCCTTACACTAACGCCTTGATCCACGAGATCCAGCGGTTCAGTGATATCGTGCCTATGGGGCTCCCCCGTGCTGTTACAACTGATACTCACTACTGTGGCTACACGATCCCTAAGGTACATGAGGATTGGGCATCTTAACCCCCCAAACAAGCACTTTTTTTTGACAAGTTCTCAGGAAAGAGCAGGTGGAGGACTGACAGCTGTTAATCTTGCATAGCATTATTGGTTGCTAAAGTTTTGCAGACCTCTTTCTAGTTGTCATGTTCACACAGTCGGTATAAACCCTTCAGCAATAGACATTAGCCCTAGTCCTGGTTTTAATGTTGCAAATCTTGCAAGTTGTGTCTGCATAGTTAGAATGCATGAAGTTACAATTTCAAACATCGGTGACAATTTCAGCTGAACCAGTTCATTGTCCAATTTCAACTGTGATCCATGTAAAGGTATGCATTTGATTAAAAGAAGAAACCAGGAAATCACACCTTGTTTTTTTAAAGCTCTCTCTGTTTACAGTGTGCTGCACGATCCTAGCATGTTTGTGTGCTCTGGGAAGAGAAATACGGCTTCCTCTTTACAAAGGAGCAGGAAAAAGAAATCTCTCTGGTTTTTAGACATAACGGTTGGGAACAAAGGCCAAGAAGCAAACTGGGAGCCCTGTCTTAGCTAACATTGCTGGATGAATGATTGGTAGAAAATCTAAAAGGTTGTTAGCGTGGACATAACTTTTCAACCGTAGCTGTGTCCCTCTTGGATATATATCTTGGTGGCAGACCGGGCCTGTTACTGAAATGCGTTCTCCATGGGGACACAGACACAAAAACGGGTAGAGCATGTTCCTCCATCCCGACACACCAGCAGTGAAGGGGTGAAAGTAATTGAATAATTGGTGGGATATGTCCAAGGTTTATTTACCATGCGTTCAGAAAGTAAAAATGTCATCAGTCAATCGCAAGTATATCAATATATTACAAGAGAAATGTGAGTTTAGGAAGTGTTGCTCCAAGTCATTCATAAAGATGCTAGCTAGCATACTGTGGGGGCATGAGGCTGCCAAGGCTGTACCATTGTACCATAGCTAGGGTTAGAACTGGGGCCTATCTCAGGCCTATGGATAGAAGATGAAAAGACAGCACGATTTTCAAAGATTCCAGATGAGCCCTCCAAACTTGACAGCAATCCCCTACTAATCAGCATTCTACCCACTTTCTCTTCCAACCAGGGTATCGGTGTCATTCCTTTACTTTCTTCAGTGCATAGAGACATCACCAAGCTCAAAGACCCAGAAGTGTTTGATCCCACCAATTTCCTGGACAAGAAGGGAAGCTTCATCCGCAATGAAGCTTTTATGCCCTTTGGTGTTGGTGAGTTTGAAGTTGAGTGCTGGAAAAGGTGCTGGTAAATAAGATTTCTCAGGGTAGCTTGTTCACATGTGCTGGAGTCTTGGGGTGGTGGGGCAGGGAACTGTTGTTGCCTGACTCCTGGAGATCCCATGGAACAGCTGTTGCCATGATCCCCAATCCTGCATCATTTCTCTCAGCTGTGTAAAGTTGTGGCCGGTGTCCAGTCTGTGTCCAACCACTGCTCCCTTTATTTCTTTTAACCACTGACCAATCCTAGCATGATTGATTTCTCCACTGAGGTGGATTGAATGATAAGGCTAAAGTAAGTGAGCCGTAATTTTGTGATTTTGACTACCAATGATATATCAAGTCTTTATGTGCTGTAGTGTTTCCTTGTTTATGACTTCTACTGTCCATGAAACCTGCAGAAGCCTTCTCCAAAACCAGAGTTCAAATGAATCATATCTATTCTTGTCCAATTTTTTCATTGTCCAACTTTCACAACCATAATTCACTAATCAAATTAATCTACATATGGTAGTCCGACGTATGTCCTTGCTTTTCCATGTTTGGTTCCAGCTCATAATTGCTGAGCGACCCAGAGTAATTTGATGTTTTATTTCCATACTGCACTCACTCACCAGCATCAATTTGTGAGCCAAGAAAAAATGAATTCTTGAAGGCATTTGATTTCTTCACCATCAATTGTTATTTTGACATATCTCTTTTTTGCAGTGGTCATTATTTTTGTCTCTTTATTGTTTAAGAAAGGCCAATTTTCTTATTTACTTCCTTGACCTTTGTAATCAGCTGTTCTAGGCCTTCCTTAATTTCTGACAGGAGGTTAGTGTCATCAGCATACCGAAGATTATTCATAGTCCTTCCTCCAATCATAATTCCAGTGTTTTATTCTTTGAGTTCAATCTCTCTCATAATGATCACAACATACAAGTTGAACAGGAAGGGAGGTAGAATACAAACTTGGCATACTCCTTTCTGTATTTTGATCCAGTTAGTGTCACCAAATGGTGTATGTACAACGGCTTCTTGGTTGCATAGAGTGACTGCATCAGTTTGATCAAAAGCACTAGCACTCTCAAATTTCGCGAGACCTTCAACAATTTGTTTTGATCTACACAATCAAAAGCTTTCTTGTAGTCAATAAAGCAGATGTAGACATCCTTCATTTATTCCTGTGACTTTCCCAAAATCCAGCACAGCTTTGCTACATGATCATGAGTGCCATGTCCCTGGCAAAGTCATCTTAAACAACTGGTAATTCCCTTTCAATGGTTGTTGCTATGCATTGCCGTATGATTTTGAGGAGCATCTTACTAGCATGAGAAATGAGGGCTATTAGATGGTAATGGCAACAGTTTTTTCAGTCTCCCTTTTTTGGTAGTGGGATGAACACAAATCATATCCACTCCACTGGCCAGTTATTTGTTTCCCAGATTTTTTGGCAAAAAGCTGTATTGGTTTTGATTGGTACACAACTCAGCAGTTTCACAGGTATGATGTCAATGACTGGGTCCTTGTTGTTTGGCAATTGACTCAATGCTCATTCAATTTTCTCCTCATCACAAAATATTGCTGATATATTATTCTTTCAAATGTTGTCTAAAGCTCACTCGGAACATGAAATGACTGAGCAGAAAAGGAAGTACTTTTTTTGTGGAGTACTATGGAATGGACTTTACATAATCTGGGCACAGAGAACTGGAGTGAGGAAGAAGGTTCAATGGCTCTCCCTCCTAAAATGTTTCTTCCTTCTCCTGCACTTCACAGGGAAACGTGTGTGTCTTGGAGAGCCCTTGGCTCGCATGGAGATTTTCCTCTTCTTCACCACTCTTCTGCAGCATTTCACCCTCCAGCCTGTGGTTCCACCTGAGGAAATTGACCTCTCACCAATCACGACTGGCTCAGTAGCGATCCCACATCCATTTAAATTCTGTGCCATCCCCCGTTGAAGATATTGTTTAGGAAAACAGGATAGAGAAGGTGAAGGGGGGCTTTTCTTGTCCATAACAATCCAGTTCCTTTCCTAGTTTTATCCTTGGGACCCGGGGTAATATTCCATGGGAGGAAGTAACCTTGGCAGGGGAACATGTTCATTTCCATGTGCAAAATACAGCAACTACCGCTTGATGTCTGAAGGCACAGGGGGACCATAGCCAGCATCTAAAGCATCTAAAGGAATCCCGTCCTTTATTAAGCTATTTCTCCTGTTTCAGGAGAAGAACTTGTCCTGTCACTCTTCCCCAGCTCTTCTCTCCTTGACTGTGATCTTCAGTCTCCTCTGAAAAGGTCTGGTCAGAACTTCATGTATTCCTCCAGCTATTCCTTTGTAAGAATAAAGAGGAGCTGCTGTAAGGTGGGAAGATGATGCTGCACACAGATCGTAGACAATCAGGATTCTGTTTTGATTGTTTTATATATCTCTTCGGCTGTGAAAGGTGTGAACTCAAAGGGATCTTTTAGAGTTCTATTTCCCAGCTTGATTGGAAACAGAATAAAAAATGCTGCAGGAGTTTTCTGTTTTTTGTATGCCATGACTACACATGTAGAAAAGAAAACCTTAATCTTCCCATATTAATCATACAACCATAATCATACAAACCCTTCCCATGCCTGAATCTTTTCCCGTCAGTAATTTTACTTGGCTAAATATTTTATATTGCGGCCCGGGAAGCTTCTTACTGCGGGAGGGGGGAGAGGGAATCAGGGCCGCGCCCGCGCATTGCTGCGTTGATTCGCAATCAACGAATCTGCGTTGATTCGTTGCAATGGAGAGACCCATCTAGCTAGCAGGTGGTGTTTGAGCTGCCGTTTCATTGTTGCCACGCTCCCCCCGAGTGAACCCCCCCCCCGCACGGGTACGATTTTCGGCCGAAAATAGAATGAAAAATAAAGGGAAAATAAACCAGCAAACGGGGCTGTATGTTGCTTGGTGCTTGGTGACTTTAAACAGCTCTGGGGAGGGACTGCAGCCAAGGAAGCCTCGCTGGGTAAACAAAGGCTCGCCGTTGCGTTGATCTCCGCTTGCTCTGAGAAAAAAGATGGCGATCGCTTCGCCGGAAGATCAGAGGAGAGAACCAGGGGGAGGGACTTTGCAGAAACCGCAACAATGGTAACGCACATAACTTTCCCGCTAGTGTTGCAGATTGGTTGCAAGAAAGAATGTAGCGCTTTCCGGAGGGTGAATCCACTTTTTGGGATTTCCCTGAAAGCGCTACAACGAAGCGCTTTTTGCAGATCGGTTTCAGGAGTGTTGCAGATTGTCAACGACGTTGTGCATAACAGCAAATCAGTAGCGATTTCAATTTGCAACCATTGTGCAATTTTGAACGAGTGCGGAATGGCCCTCAGGTATGGCTTTTCCCCTCCATGAAGAGCAGCTCAAAGGCTAGCCTGATTCTGCCACATCTCAAAAGCTAAGAAGGGTCGGCCCTAACTAAAACTTGGAAAGGCGACCTCCAAGAAACGACAGGGCCATGACATGGTGCCAGGCAATAGCAAACACTTCTGAACGTCTCTTGCCTGGCTGCCAGACAAGTTAAAGATCTCGTGGCTCTATTACACACGAGCCATATGCTAAATAAATAATGTATTAGGAAAAGGGTATTGGGTGGAGTGGCTAAGCAGCCCACCTATGGGCCATGCCCCCATACAAATGCATTCTCTGACAGCATAAGGTGGAAGTAAACGTTAGCAATCCAAGCAAGGATGGCTAACATCACAGACAAGCAAGCCCAAAATCAAAAGGCTGCTTTTCAGTATTGTGGCTGAATGCAAACAAGAAGCACCACAAAACTGATTCTAAAGAGAGACATCCCTTGTGTACCACAAAAGTCCTGCAGCCTCTTTTCAGCTTGGGCTGGGGGCATTTCTGACAATGATGTTATTCATTCATTCGTGTCTGACCCTCAGCAATTCTATACATTTCTGTCAATGACTGCTTCAGGGTATTTCTACGTGGCTTAAATACATTTCTTGGCATGTGATTTTGCACTCTTGGATGGCCAACTTTTTGGACAACTGTTGCCTCTGGCTTCCATAATGTGAAGACTGTAGGGAAATGCCTTCTCTCTCTCTCTCTTTGAAAGAGTTGGTGGATGGGGTGAAGGCAGTGGAGACCCTAGGGGGAAGTGACCATGTCCTCATAGAATTCCTTTTGAGAGGGGGGGGGGGAAGGAAGCTTGTAGCCAGGCGCAGATGTTGGAGTTTCGTAGGGAAAACTTTAAGAAACTCAGAGACATAATGAGTGTCATACCATGGACGAGAATGCTAGAAGGGAAGGGAGCATGTGAAGGGTGGGCATTACTCAAACAAGAGCTATTGCATGCTCAATCAATAACTATCTCAGAAAGACGAAAACACTACAGGAGCTCTAAGAAGCCTATTTGGATGAACAGAGAACTTCAAGAAGAACTAAGAAAGAAAAGGGAAATGTTCATGAAATGAAGGGAAGGACAGAGCTCTAAAGAAGAGTACCTACAGGTTACTAGGCACTGTAGATCAGTCATCAGAAAGGCCAAAGCTGAGAGTGAGCTAAGATTGGCCAGGGAAGCCCATTGTAACAAGAAAAGATTTTTCAGTTATGTGAGGAACAAACGTAAAGTAAAGGAGACAATAGGCCCACTGTTCGGTGCAGATGGACAAACTCTAACGAAAGATGCAGAGAAAGCAGAAAGGCTCAGCACCTATTTTACATCTGTTTTTTCCACAGTTCAAAGGGCTTAGGCACATTTAGAGATGGCAGTGCAAACAGTGCAAACAAATAGAAGAAAACAATAGAATGGGGAGGACCAGAGATCTTTTCAAGAAAATTGGAGATATGAAGAGAACGTTTCATGCAAAGATGGGTATGATAGGGGACCAAAATGGTAGGGACCTCACAGAAGCAGAATAAATTTTTAAAAGGTGGCAAAATTATACAGAGGAACTATACAAGAGCGAGCTTAACATCCCTGATAACCACAATGGGGTAGTTACTGACCTGGAGCCAGACATCCTGAAATGTGAAGTCAAATGGGCCTTAGGAAGTCTGAGCAACAATAAAGCTAGTGGTGGTGACAGCATTCCAGTTGAACTATTCAAAATCTTAAAAGACGATGCAGTAAAAGTACTACACTCAATATGTTAACAAATTTGGTAAACTCAACAATGGCCACAGGATTGGAAAAGGTCAGTTTACATTCCAATCCCAAAGAAGGGCAATGCCAAAGAATGTTCAAACTACCGCACTATTGCACTCATTTCTCATGCTAGCAAAGTTATGCTCAAAATCCTATAAGCTAGGCTCCAGCAATATGTGGACTGAGAACTTCCAGAAGTACAGGCAGGATTTCGAAGAGATCACATTGCCAACAAATGCTGGATCATGGAGAAAGCTAGGGAGTTCCAGAAGAACATCTACTTCTGCTTCATTGACTATGCTAAAGCCTTTGAATGTGTGGAGCACAACAAATTGTGGCAAGTTCTTAAAGAGACGGGAATACCAGAGCATTTGTCTCTTGAGAAACTTATATGCAGGTCAAGAAGCAACAGTGAGAACCGAGCACGGAATCACTGATTGGTTCAAAATTGAGAAAGGAGTTCGGCAAGGCTGTATACTGTCGCCTTGCCTATTTAACTTGTATGCGGAGCACATTATGAGAAAGGTGGGGTTAGAGGAGTCACAAATTGGAATCAAGACTGCAGGAAGAAATATCAACAACCTCAGATATGCAGATGATGCCACTCTAATGGCAGAAAGTGAAAAGGAACTAAAGAGCCTGTTGATGCGGGTGAAGGAGGAGAGTGCAAAAGTTGGCTTAGAACTCAACATCAAGAAAACAAAGATAGGGGTGTGGCCAAGATGTTGTCCGCCTGACAGGGGCCAATTGTGGAAGCAATTGGCAGAAAAGAGGAGGGGTACGCAAACCCCACCTCACCTTTCTACCCAGGAAGTCCTAGGGAACTCTTGGGGCCATGTCCAATCCTTTAGGGAGTATATCTCCCTGAATTACAGGCTGTCAGCCTTTCGGGTCAAGAGGACGACCGCCATATTCTATCTTGGACTTTTCTTTCTTTCTTTCTTAAAGAATCTGCTTTAACCCTCCACTACGATTTACTGCAAATGAACGCTGTGAACTGAGTGGAGGACATCTGCTAAATTCCAAGACATCAATTAACGCACAGAGTCTGCAAGTATTTCTCAGTTTTTTTCGTTTCTCTTTTTCCCCTCTTTTGCTTTGCCTGAAGCCACCTCGTTATGAGGCAGGCTAATTCTCTTTCCTAAGCAGAAGAAGGACTTAAATCAACTCAAATTAATTAGCAATAGCTCTTACTGCAATTGTTTTGGTTTTTGGAGATAAGAGATAAGAGCCATGGGTGGGAGGATCTCGCGAGTATTCTGCTCCTACAAGAATATCTGCTTTACTGACTTCAATACGTCACATACCAGTGCCAGGAACGTCGGAGGACAAAACAGACTTTTGCTCTTGTTTAGGACTGTGTAGGACCTCTGCTGCCCATTTGCAAAACTGTCTGAGGTTGGTTGCTGACTTACAAGCCTAAAACATGTCTATGTCTAAGTCTCTAACAGGAATGATGGATCAATAACAGTGGCTGATGATAGCTCTAAACAAGGTGGAAAACCATCAGCAGAAGAGAAATTTGAAATTTTGGAGATGGAAAAGGGGATGTCGGAGCCTTGCAGCCTAGATAAGGACACCCTTCTTAAAAAGACATACAGCCATTTCAAAGCAACAGTACACAAGAACCAATCAAAAGGTATATGGATCTGCTGTGAAAGTAATCGATTTAAAGGAGCTTTTTGGGAAAAAATGTATTGATATTGGAGTCCAGAAGGTGCAACTGCCTCAAGATTCATCGATGCATACTCTGCGTTAAAGAGTACAACTGCACTTTCTACGCCAAAGGCCAACTGGACAGAACATAAGTCTACGGGAACAACAAGATGCAGCAAGCCTCGATATGAGACCCCCTTAAGAAGACCGGGGAAGGGAAAGGAGAAGCAGGGGTTGAAATTCTTTCTTTTTTTTCTTTTCTTCTGTAGGCACATAGGCAATATAATCGTAAGTGCCGGAAATATAAAACGGGTTCCCCCCCCCCTTTATTTCTTCTTTATTAGTGTATTGTCATAGGGCCAAAGCTCATATTGTTCTGCAAAAAATGTTTAGTTAAGCATTTAATTCAAATCTGAAAATATACCTGTCAGGATGGCTCTTAGAATGTGTCATGTATGAAATGTTTTATAGATGTATATGACACTAAAAGGGACTGTAAAAATTACTAAAAATTATGTTAACAAACGTTCGAAATGTGGTAACAAAGTAGGCTTCTTTTCCTATATATGGCGGAAATGTGAACAAGCTTATAAGTTTGGGGAAAAAGTCTATACCATTGTGTAGTCAACATGGGGTCTCAGATTTCCTATGTAAACTGAATCTGTATTAAGGGAAAGGAGAAGCAATAACTGAAATCCTCTCGTTATTCTCTTGTACATTTTCAAGGCAATGTCACAAAAAGTGGGGCTTTCCCCCTTCTTTCTCTTCTTTTTTATTAGGGTATTGTTACAGGGCCAAAGCTCATATTGTTTTACAAGTAATGTTTAATGCTAAGCATTTAATTTAAATCTGGAAATATGTGTCTGGATGGCTCTTAGACTGTGTCAAGAAGTTAATGTGGGGTCTAAGATCTTCTAAGTAAGCTGAATCTGTATTATTAAATATATCTCCGCAGTGCCTTCCAGCCTCAAATTAAAGCTTCACTAAAAGGAGTCACCTAATGGAGTGGGTTTAAGTATAACAGATGAAGACTATATTTTACTGTTCATTGTAAGTTTATACTATTATGTAGTTAGTGTGAGGTCTTAGATTTCCTATGCAAGCTGAATCTGTATTATTAAATATATCTCCGCAGTGACTCCCAGTCTAAACTTAAAGCATAACTAAAAGGAGGCACCTAATCGAGGAGGTGTAAATGTAACCAACAAAGACTTTATTTTACCATTTTTTGTATTAACAATTTATACTTATATAACTTATACTTATATAACAACTTATATATTTTTCTTCTGTACAACTAAGTAGGCCTCTTTTCCTAAATGTGGTGGAAATGTGGATGGCTCTAAGACTGCGTTAAGTATAAATTGTTTTATAGGTATTATGGGACACCAAAATGACCGTTAAAATTGTTAAAAACTATGTAAACAAGTGTTGGAAAGGTGGTAACAAAGTAGGCTTCTCTTCTTAAATGTGGTGGAAACGTGAAAAAGTTTATAAGCTTTGGGCAAAAGTTCATACCATTGTGTAGTTAATGTGGGGTCTTATATTTCCAAACGAAGACTATATTTTACTATTCTCTGTATTAATAACTTAAATTGTCTCTATTCTATATTTCTATCTTTATGAAAATAAAAAATATATAATAATAAAAAAAAACAAACAAAGATCATGGCATCCAGCCCTCTCAATTCCTGGCAAATAGATGGGGAAGAAATGGAGATAGTGACAGATTTTATTTCCTGGGCTCCAAGATCACTGCAGATGGGGACTGCAGCAAAGAAATTAAAAGATGCTTGCTCCTGGGGAGGAAAGCTATGGCAAATCTAAACAGCATCCTAAAAAGCAGAGACATCACCCTGCCAACAAAACTGCGTTTAGTCAAGGCTATGGTATTTCCAGTTGCAATGTATGGCTGTGAAAGTTGGACCATAAGGAAGGCTGAGCGTCAAAGAATTGAGACTTTTGAACTCTGGTGCTGGAGAAGACTCTTGCGAGTCCCTTGGACTGCAAGGCGAACAAACCGGTCAGTCCTAGAGGAGATCAGCTCAGACTGCTCCTTAGAAGGCCAGATCCTGAAGATGAAACTCAAATACTTTGGCCACCTCATGAGAAGGAAGGACTCCCTGGAGAAGAGCCTAATGCTGGGAGCAATTGAGGGCAAAAGAAGAAGGGCACGACAGAGGGCCTTTCCACACAAGGACCAATGTTGCCAATTGGTCCCGCAAAGCGGAAATGCTATTTTTAAAAGTGCAATCTCGGCGTTATGCATACCGGCTTTTTTAGTGGAATCCAGTAGTGTTTCATTCGTTTCCCACAGGTTTCCGGTCTTGCAAAAATCGCTAGACAGGAAGCGATTTTTCCTGTGCTTTGTCCCGCCCCTGGCCGTCAGTCAAACTAACAGACAATGGGCGGGTGTTATCATGCTCCGGAAAAGCCCCTAAAAAAAAAAAAACACGTTGCAACGAATATGCCTTGATTCTCCCTAACGAACAGACCCATCTAACTGGCAACTGGTGTGTGAGCTGGTGATTCATCGTTGCCACGCTCCCCCGAGTGAAAAGAAAAATCCCCCCCCCACTGCACAGCCGTGATTTTCGGCCGAAAATAAAGGGAACTTGCAAACGGGGCTGTGTTGTGCTTGGGGACTTAGGGGAGCTTTAAAGCACTTCTCTGGAGGGACTGTAGCCGGAGAAGCCTCGCTGGGTGAATGAAGGCTCACCGATTCGTTGCTTTCTGCTCGCTCCGAGAAAAAAAAAAGGCGATCGCTTCGCTGGAAGTTTGGAGGAGAGAGCCAGGGGGAGGGACTTTGCTGGAATTGCAACAATGGGAATGCACAGGTCTTTTTCGCTAGTGTTGCAGATTGTTTGCAAGAGTGTAGCGCTTTTCGGAGGGTGAACACTTTTCCCGATTTCCCTTTAAGCGCTACAACGAATCGCTTTTTGCGGGACTGTTTCAGGAGTGTGGCAGATTTTGTGCGATGTCTTGCGGAACTGCAAATGAGTAGCATTTACAATTTGCACACCTTCTGCTACATTAAAGTCGTGCAGAATGGCCCAGAGAATGGGGTGGCTGGATGAAGTCACTTAAGCAGTAGGTGCAAACTTAAATGGACTTCGGGGAATGGTAGAGGACAGGAAAGCCTGGAGGATCATTATGGGGTCGTAATGGGTCGGACAGGACTTCGCACCTAACAACAAGAGATGGCAGTAGCCAAGGGATAGCGTCTAGGTGGCAGGTTGACATGGACAGAGAGGTTGTCGAGAGGCATTTATCTGCACTGGATGAGTTCAAATCCCCTAGGCTGGATGAAATGCACCCGAGAGTGCTCAAAGAACTTTCCGGAGAACTTGCATAACCCTTGTCCATCATCTTCGGGACCTCTTTAAGAACTGGAGATGTCCTGGAGGACTGGAAGAGAGCAAATGTTATTCTGATCTTCAAAAAAGGGAGGAAGGATGACCCAGGAAACTACAGACCAGTGAGTCTGACCTCTGTTGTGGGGAAGATAATGGAGCAGATATTAAAGGGAGCGATCTCCAAACATCTGAAGGACAATTTGGTGATCCAAGGAAGTCAGCATTAGGGTTGTGCGATTCGGCCGCCGAAGCGGCCGTTCCATCCGGGCACAGCCAGCGCCGCGCCGCGGGGGGGGGAGGGTGGTGCTGGCAGCGGCGTGACAGAGGGCGCAACCACGCAGGCGCGGAACTCCGCGCCTGCGTGGTTGCGCCCGCTGTCACGCTGCTGCCGGCACCGCCCTCCCCCCCCCGCGGCGCGGCGCTGGCTGCGCCCGGACGGAACGGCCGCTTCGGCGGCCGAATCGCACAACCCTAGTCTGCATGGATTTGTCTCCAACAGGTCCTGTCAGACCAACCTGGTTTCCTTTTTTGACCAAGTAACAGGTTTGCTGGATCGTGGAAATTCGGCTGATGTCGTTTACTTGGATTTTAGTAAAGCTTTTGATAAGGTTCTCCATGATGTTCTGACGGATAAATTGAAGGACTGCAATCTGATAAACATATTTATTAATTATCTAGATGAGGGGGTGGAGGAGCTACTCATCAAGTTTGCAGATGACACCAAATTGGGAGGACTGGCAAATACTCCAGAAGATAAAGATAGAGTTCAACGAGATCTGAACACAATGGAAAAATGGGCAAATGAGAACAAGATGCAATTTAATAAAGATAAGTGTAAAGTTCTGCATCTGGGTCAGAAAAATGAAAAACATGCCTACTGGATGGGGGATACGTTTCTAGGTAACACTGTGTGTGAACAAGACCTTGGGGTACTTGTGGACTGTAAACTAAACATGAGCAGGCAGTGTGATGCAGCGGTAAAAAAGACAAATGCTATTTGGGGCTGTATCAACAGGGGCATCACATCAAAATCACAAGATGTCATAGTCCCATTCTATACGGCACTGGTCAGACCATACCTGGAGTACTGTGAGCAGTTCTGGAGGCCTCACTTCAAGAAGGACGTGGAAAAAATTGAAAGGGTACAGAGGAAAGCAATGAGGATTATCTGGGGCCAAGGGACCAAGCCCTGTGAAGATAGGTTGAGGGACTTGGGAATGTTCAGCCTGGAGAAAAGGAGGTTGAGAGGGGACATGATAGCCCTCTTTAAGTATTTGAAATGTTGTCACTTGGAGGAGGGCAGGATGCTGTTTCCGTTGGCTGCAGAGGAAAGGACACGCAGTAATGGGTTTAAACTACAAGTACAACGGTATGGGCTAGATATCAGGACAAAGGTTTTTCACAGTCAGAGTAGTTCAGCAATGGAATAGGCTGCCTAAGGAAGTGGTGAGCTCCCCCTCACTGGCAGTCTTCAAGCAAAGGTTGGATACACACTTTTCTTGGATGCTTTGGGCTGATCCTGTGTTGAGCAGGGGATTGGCCTAGATGGCCTGCATGACCCCTTCCAACTCTATGAATCTGTGATTCTGTGAAATGTCTTCTCTCTCTCTCTGTGTCAGTCTGACTGTTTTGCAGCTCACCACCTACTTAGGCAATCTATTCCACTGCTGAACTACTCTGACTGTGAAATTATTTTTACTGATATCTAGCCAATATTGTTGTCCACATAGTTTAAATCCATTATTTGGGGTACTATCTTCTGCTGCCCACAGGAATCTCCCCCTGCCCTCCTCTAAGAGACAACCATTTAAATGCTTAAAGGCAGCAATCATGTCCCCTCTCAACCTCCTATTCTCCAGGCTGAATATTGTTCTCCAGATTGCAGTTCAGCCCCTTTAAAATCTGCTCCATTATTTCCCCTGTAATTGAGGTCAGACTCACTGGCCTAGAGTTTCCTGGGTCATCTCCCCTCCCTTGTTTGAAGATGAGGATAACAATCTTCTGCCACCTCTCCAGTTCTCCAAGTGGTCCTAAAGATGATGGACAAGGGCAAGTTCTCCAGAAAGTTCTTTCAGCACTCTCAGGTGTATACCATTCAGTCCAGGGAATCTGACCATATCCTGTATAACCAGGTGCCTCTCAACAACCTCTATGTCAACCTGCCACACTTGCCTACTACCCATCCCTAGATGTGTCCATATTCTTCTGGGACAACACAGAGGTAAAATAGGTATTGAGCCTTTCTTCTTTCAGGTTTCTCTCTGACCTTTGTCAGAGTCTCTCCATTTTCACCAAAAGTGGGGGCCATTCCGCACCAGGATCTAGGTAGCAAATTGGCTGCGGAACAAAAAAACGCCATTTTAAATAGTGGAATTCGTCGTCATGCATACCTGCCTTTGTAGTGGAATCCAGTTGCGTTTCTATCGTTTCCCACAGGTTTCTGGTCTCGGCAAAAATCGCTAGCCAGGAAGCGATATTGCCGAGCTTTGTCCCGCCCCTGGCCGTCAAGTAGCCAATGGGCGGCCGTTATCATGCTCCCCAAAAGCCCGTTTCCCGGCCATTTTCGGCCGAAAATAGAGTGAAAAATAAAGGGAAAATAAACCAGCAAACGGGGCTGTGTGTTGCTTGGTGCTTGGTGACTTAAAACAGCTCTGGGGAGGGACTGCAGCCAGGGAAGCCTCGCTGGGTAAACAAAGGCTCACCGGTGCGTTGATCTCCACTTGCTCCAAGAAAAAAATGGCGATCGCTTCGCCAGAAGATCAGAGGAGAGAGCCAGGGGGAGGGACTTTGCAGAAACCGTAACAATGGTAACGCACAGAACTTTCCCGCTAGTGTTGCAGATTGGTTGCAAGAGTGTAGATCTTTCCGGAGGGTGAATCCACTTTTTGGGATTTCCCTGAAAGCGCTACAACGAAGTGCTTTTTGTGGATCGGTTTCAGGAGTGTTGCAGATTGTCGATGACATTGTGCATAACAGCAAAACAGTAGCGATTTCAATTTGCAACCATTGTGCAATTTTGAACGAGTGAGGAATGGCCCTGGGCCTATGGCCCTGGGCCTACCTTATATTTGCTTCTCAAATATTTGAAAAATCTTTTCTTATTATAATGGGTTCCCTGGTCAATCTTAGCTCACTCCCAGCTTTGGCCTCTCTGATGGCAAATCTACAGTGCTAGTAACCTGCAGATAGTCTTCTTTAGAGGTCTGTCCACTCAATTTCTTGAATATTTTCTTCTTTAGCTCCTTCTGAAGATCTCTGTTTATCCAAATAGGCTTCTTGGATTCCTTACCATGTTTCTGTCTTGCTGGAATAGTCATGTCTTGAGCATGCAATAGCTCTTGTTTAAAGAGCCACCCATCACTTGCTCCTTTCTCTTACAGCATTCTGGTCCATGGGATGACTATCGTTATGTCTCTGAGTTTATTAAATTTTGCCCTATGAAGGTCTAACAGACTGCGAACTTCCTTTACCCCCCCCCCTCCATCTTATAAGAAATTCTAGGTGGACATGGTCCCTCCACCCCAGGCTCCACACCTCCTTCAGCAAATCTGCCAGCTCTTGCCCTGTGACAAGAAAGTTACAAAGAAAATGTATTACAAGCATCTTGTGACTTGGAAGATGGTTGTGGTTGGCTGCCTATTGCGGCCCAGATCAGGTTCAAGGTTTTGGGGTTAACCTTTAAGTCCATCTGCGGTCTTGTATCTACAGAACCACCTGCTCTTCGATCTGCAGGTATGAACTCGTTGGAGGTCCCCAGCCTGAAGGAAGTTTGCTTGACCTCAACCAGGCCTTTTCAGTCCTGGCCCTGACCTGGTGGAATGAGCTCCTGGGAAAGCCGAGGGCCATGATGGAGCTTTCTCAGTTCTTCACGACCTGCAAGATGGAGCTCTTCCACCAGGTCTTTGGTTGAGGCCATGGCAGGTTAGACTTAGGCCCCTCGCTGGCTATCCAGGTCATCAGGCATCCCTGTATTTCTCCAAAGCCATCGTGCTATCATAAAGGTAAAGGTAAAGGTAAAGGTATCCCCTGTGCAAGCACCGAGTCATGTCTGACCCTTGGGGTGATGCCCTCTAGCGTTTTCATGGCAGACTCAATACGGGGTGGTTTGCCAGTGCCTTCCCCAGTCATTACCGTTTACCCCCCAGCAAGCTGGGTACTCATTTTACCGACCTCGGAAGGATGGAAGGCTGAGTCAACCTTGAGCCGGCTGCTGGGAATGAACTCCCAGCCTCGTGGGCAAAGCTTTCAGACGGCTGCCTTACCACTCTGCGCCACAAGAGGCTCTTTGTGCTATCATAGTGTCTGTTATATCGGGGTTGGTGTGATGTTTTCCTGCCTGGGGATGGATTTTTATAGGGATTTTATTATTGTTTAGTGGTTTTTTTTAATGCATATTTATAATTGTAACCTGCCATAAGCCATGTTATGGGAGTGGCGGGATATAAACAACAAACAAACACACACAAACACACAAACACCAGCATCGAACTAATTGGTGACTGAAATTTCAACATGCTGCTCTTCTAACTCACATGATAATCTACATGGAAACAGCTATCAAAAATGAAAGCTAGCTTCAGTATAGAACACCCACTGGATATAAATTAACAGCAAATAAGTGGCTTTTAAAGTTTTAAAACTGAATTAATAATATGTGTTCTTAACCTTTATATGTTATATCTGACTGTATGAGACTTGTGGTTACCCACACTGGGCCACACAGGGAGAGACAGCCTAGATTTAATAAAGTTTAATTTTAAACAAAACACTATCATCTGTGTCAAGTAGAACTCCTCTCTTCATCAAGGCTGGGATAAGATGAATTGATAGTCGACCATAATGTTAGATCCGTGGGTTCAGGAACACACAGACAGTCGAATAATTGGTAAAGAAACATGATACAAGTAGCACCAAGACCTCGGGGAACTCCACCCCACCCTGAACCTCACATTAAATCCAATAGAGAACAGTGAATCGACTGGTTGTTGTAAGTGATTGGACACACCAGGGATTAAACTGACTGGATCCCTGGAGGATCCTGCTGCAAGCCAACCAAACAGACTGCAGGAAGTCCATTTGAACCCACTGGCTCCCATAGTGAATCTAGCTAGCGAAGATCCAATCTGAAGTGGTGAATCTCAATCTTGCCTTGGACCTCAGGCTCAGCCCTTGGCAGAGCCACCTACACAACACATACACTCCAGCTGTACTGGCTGGAATCTCATACAAATGCTTGGGGCTCTTTTAGAGCATTTCCAAGTTGGCCTCAGTCATGTATGAATTTCTACCATGGAGAAGAAGCAGGAACTTGATCATATTAATCTAGGGTTGCCAAATGTGGGTTGGGGAATTCCTGCAGATTTGGGAGTTTAACCTGGGGAAGTTGGGGTTTGGGCAGGGGAGGGAGCTCAGAGAGGGCCAATCCCTAGAATATACCCTCCAACCAACCATGTTCTCCAGGGGAACTTGTCTATGTTATTTGGATGCCTCACAAAGTCGGTCTATGTTATCTAGATGTCCCAAGAACTTCCAGGATGCCCCGAGAAGTTGGCAAATCTATATTGGGAGGAGTCTAGGGAAATAAAGGGTGAGTTATATTGGTTGACTAGCAGATCACAACCACCCTTCTCCATTTAATGGAGGCCCACAGAAGGACCCCCCCCCCCCCCATTCTGTTGTATTTTATAATAAAACCAGCCAGGGGAAGGGAGCATCTCATGGGACTGAGCCTCAAAAGCAGCCTGGCCCTTATCCCTTGGGTATGCCTGCGTGTCGTGCCTGGGAACTTCCAAGGAAGAGTTTTGAATGTACTGCTGTGGCAAAATGTACTCTCCCCATTAGAGATGCTCAGCTCTGAAGTCACCCTCAGAGGAGCTGCCTTCTGTTTGATACATGTAGTAGATGACAACCCAGGAGAAAGCACATTTTGTAAAAGGGATGCAGAACCATCCCACCTCCACCTTCCCTGGGCCTGGCATGAAGGCTCCTCTTTCATCACCAGATACTTGGCTCTGCCCTGTTTCTAGGACTTGCCCCTCGGTGGTATCCAACCGTTTCTGGCTGGGAAGCAAGCACAGCCTGATTACCATTCCTTAATCCTGAAAGAGAAGACGTGAGAGAGGCTAATGTTGGAGCATTTAACTGAGATCGCTTCAGGGCAGCTGGCATGGAGTGTGGTTACAGCAGCCCTTCTGGCCATCTGCACTTCTTGCCTGCTCTTCCAGAAATGGAACGAACAGGGCACAAAGGGGCGCTTGCCCCCCGGACCTCGCCCACTCCCCATCGTGGGCAACTTGTTACAGCTGGATCCTAAGAATATGCCCAAGTCCCTGATGGCGGTAAGACTGGCCTTTGCGTGAAATGGCTTTATGGGTGTATGTTGTGGAGGGGGCAAAAAGGGAAGAGACACACTCTGGAGGTGGGGTCATAATGTGTTTTCCTAGCAAGAATCAGGAGATAGAATATGTTGTAGGAAGATGCTAAGGAAAATCTATTCTGAAGAGGACCTGATGGAAATTGTTCCTCTGGGGTACTTTGGCTGGATGTCTTGTACTATTTAATGATTTCTGGCCATGCATGTTGTTTTGCATAAGTCTGAACATCATGGTTAGAGAAGGGATCGACAACATTTGTTTCCTTGTGCGTCTCCAGCTGAGAGAGAGATATGGCTCCATTTACACCATATATCTGGGTTCCCAGCCTTTTGTGGTGTTGTGTGGATACCAGGTTGTGAAGGAGGCCCTGGTGGACCACAGTGAGGAATTCCATGGACGTATGGATTATCCAGCATTCACTGACTTCACTCATGGGGATGGTGAGTACCTTGGCTTCCTCCTTGGGAGAGAGGTGAGCTGCCTGTCTCTGTAGGATCCTCTGATGGTCCTGTGAGGTTTGAATTGTTCTTGTTGTTATATTTATTACCAGCCACTCTCAGAAAGCCAGCTTGTGGTAGGTTACAAGATTAAAAAACAACAACAGAATAATAAAACCCCATTAAAACAACAACCAATACAAAAAGCCCAACATAATGGAACACCTGCCATCAGGTGGCATAGGGTGACAACAACATCCTCAAGATGGTCAAAGAATGTTGTGCTTCCTGGGGGGGGGGGCACTCAGATCTTCCACCCTCAGTGGCCTCAACCATAGACCTAGTGGAAGAGCTCTGTTTTGCAGACCCTGGGGAACACTGTCAGCTCCTGCAGGGCCCACAGCTCTCCTAGGAACTCATTCCACCAGTTAGGGGCCAAGACCAAAAAGGACCTGGCCGTAGTCGAGGCCAAGCATACTTCCCTGGAGCCGGGAATGACCAACAAGTTGGTACCCACAAAGTGCATAGGCCTGTGGGGGGCATAGGGCAACAAACGGTCAAGTCAGATACGTGGGTCCCAGACCACGAAGGGTCTTAAAGGTCAAAACCAAAACATTTAACCAGATCCGGGATACAACTGGCGACCAATGCAGCTGCCTCACCACAGGTTGGTTATCAGCCCTTCATGGTGTTTCTGTGAGGACCCTCACAGCCACATTCTGCACCAGCTGCAATTTCCGGGTCACGGTCAAGGTCAGGCCCACATCCTTAACACGCCCGCGGATTGGCCCCTTCCTCCTGACAGACCATCGGCCGGGCCAATTGGCAGGCGCGAAGCGCCTGCCGATTGGCCCGGCCGAGTCCTAACCTGCTGAAGGAAGCAACTGCGAGCCGCGCAGAGCGCGGCTCACAGTTGCTTCCTTGAGGGCGGCCTGACGCGTCGAGAGGCGCAAAGCGCCTCCGACGCGTCAGGCCGCTGGCAAGGGAGCCCCCGGCAGCCGCGCGGAGCTTCAGCTCGCCCGCAAAGGGAACCGCTTCAGCTCGCCCACAAAGGGAACCCCCGGCAGCCGCGGAGCGCAGCTGCCAGCGGCTCCCTGCCCAGTGGGCTGAAGCAGTGAGATGCTGCGGCAGCAGCGGGCTTGATTGCTAGTAGAGCATATTACAGAAGTCTATCCTGACCATCGCATGGATCACCATGGCCAGGTGCTTGGATGACAGATAGGGTGCTAGTAGCCTCGCATGGTGATGATGGAAAAACCTTCTTGACCTGTTTTCCATTTTGTCCAAAGCCTCCATTTTGTGTCCTCACAGGGATTGCTTTTTCGAATGGCGAAAAATGGAAGGTGTTGCGGTGTTTTGCTGTGCAGACGTTGCGTGAATTTGGGATGGGCCGGCGCAGCATTGAGGAACGGATCCAAGAGGAGGCCCGATGCATGGTGGAAGAGCTTGCCAAGACCAAGGGTGTGTGCATGTTGGGTGGGGATAACTTGAAGTAGCAGCAAGTTAGAACAGCAAATGATTATCATAGGTGTCTCATGTACATATTTGTTGAAAATGTTTTGATCTCGCCTTGGCTTCTAAGCTTCACGGCAACTATCCAGTCTTCAGGCTGCAAACTCATACAATGCAATGAATGCAGGAAAGGAAGGGGCCTCCCCACTTGCTCAGTCAAAGTGTTCCAAAGGATTGGCCTGGCCACAGAAGAGGGCCACAACCTGACTGCAGATAAGCCTTCCTGAGTGAGGGCATTATAAGGAGAAGGCCATCTGAGGAATGCAGCTTGGGTGCATGGCACTTTACAGTAACTGGAATATGTGACAAAAGACACCCTGGCTTTAAAGGGGACAGCCAGTTCATTGAATTCAGCCCAGAAGCAAACAATGCCTTCAAGGCCAGCCCAACATAGAGTGCATAACAGTAGTCCTACCTGACCACCTCTTTGGCTGGACAAGCCATGCCAGAATTCTACATGCTCTGTGAGATTCTGGATTGTTTTGAAGGCTGCTTGTAAACTCTGTGGGATCAGAATCCAGCACCCAGGGGGTTACCTTGAGCCCTGTGCATCTGGACATCTCTTGTCTGAGGTAGAAGCTCTTGTTTCAAGTTAACCTAAGACAACATCAATAGACAGGATTTTTCTGTTAGGTACATTATGTTTCCTTCACAGATGCTAGATGGTCTCCCTTAAGGGATCTTTAAAGAGGTTCTAAGCAATCTAAATTGATGTAATAACTTAACTAGTGCTTTCACAGCCAGCCAGGTTCAGTTAAAATGCTTAACATCCTTCACACTTTGGGCAACTTTATAACTGCTTCAGTCTTGTCTAGTTAAGTGTTCACTGAACCATTGGATGGGGTTCCTCACCTACTTTGTCTTTTGGTGATTCCCCAGCAACCCCCACTGACCCCAGTTTCCTCATTGGCTGTGCTTTCACTAACATCATTTGTTCCATCGTTTTCGGGGATCGGTTTGAATACAAAGACAATAAATTCCTTACTCTGGTTGGCCTGTTGAACGAGAACTTGCACCACTTAAGCAGCTCATGGATACAGGTGAGTGATGATTGACATGTGAGATGGTGTAAAATGGGGATTAGACAATTGCTTGGGCAAGAGACCCATCAATTTATATTATTTATTTTCTTAGATTTTTATACCACCCTCCCATATACCTCTGGGCGGTTTACATGAAAATATATTAGGTACATTAAACATCAAAGATATAAACAACATTATTACATAACACAACATGAATAGTTTCAACAATGGATGTATGTTAACAATTACTGCAATTGGTCAAATTGAACAATATCAGTAGGAACAATTTTAACCGAATCCCTAGGCAGGTCAGAATCATTCACATCATGGAGGGTGTGTCTTGTGGGGGTGTGTGGTTGGGTTGGGTTAGCCACAGTTAAAGGTTGAAATGGAATGTTAATGTTCAGAGACTCTGGCTCCTGCTTAGATATCTCTTTTTTTTTGCTTACACATGAAGAGAAAGTGCCCTCTCAGTCACAAGGAGTGGGAGACTGATGGCCATGGGGGTGGTACTTCACCTTCCCTCCTCCTGGCCCATGGGTTCTATCACAGTGCAGAGAGCATGCACACGAATTTTGGTATCCACATCACAGCGGTATGGAGCAAGATGGTTTGTTCCTCTTTACAGGTATATAACATGTTCCCTGGTATCATGTCTTACCTGCCTGGACCCCATAACAGATTGTTCAAGAATTATGAGAAGATACGCTTATTAATTCTGGAGACAGCCAAGATGCACCAAGAGACCCTGGACCCCGACTTCCCTCGTGATTTCATCGACTGCTTCCTTCTGAAAATGCAGCAGGTGCAGAGAGGGGATCAGGTTATGTGGAAAGGGTGAACTCCCCTGTCTGATTAAAGAATATTTTCTGAATATTTTCAGATTGGCAGGAATGAGTGAAGGCTGGAATCCCCGGGTGGGTCTAAAGGGAGGGGGTCTGAGTCCCTTCCAACATTTCAGCCTGGTTTCCACTGCTTTGATAATGAGTGATCTCTGCTGTCACCTTTGCAGACAAGGCAGGAGCTGAACATCTGTTTTTATTTATTTATTTATTTAGATTTATATACCTCCCCGAAGGCTCATGGTGGTTTACATTGAACTAATCAACAATACAAGAAACAGTCTTCGTTAAAAATCATACAATAATTATAACAGTGGTTGTAACAGTATAACAGAATAATATAAGAGTATAACAATATAATAAAATAGTATACAATACTATACTATTAATATAGTATAGTTGGACTAGATGACCCAGGACCATGTTGTAAATGAAGAATAAGGAGAATAAAGCTTTTCCTAGGGGAAAAAAATTAACTATTTCCTGTAATCAGTTTGACAAGAAAATTGTATTTTTCATATTTTAAGTGTGCAGTAATCACAGAATCTACTGTCTTAAGGCCAATCTGCAAACATTTCAATGACTCCTTTAGTTTTTGTTGACATTACATTCATTACATGGTTGAGCAGCATTTGTTGAAACATATATTTTATGTGACATTTGCCTATGCTTCAGTTTTAATTGCTGCTTTGCTAGTGTGAACTTGATTTTCACACAGGAATGCAAAGGGTTCTGCCCAAAGTCATACTTGAGGGTCAAGTGCTTGATGTGTTTCTAGAACCCAGTGGCATATATGGTCCTGAATGCGTATTCCTGGAGGCATGTTGCAGCCTCCATCTCACTGCACAGGTAAAGGTTGTTCTCTCTTCCTCTGGTCCCACAGGAAAAGGAGGATCCCTTCACTTACTTCCACATGAACTCTCTTCTGATGACCACTCAAAACCTTTTCATTGCGGGGGCTGAGGCAAGTGCCACCATTGTCCACTATGGGATCCTCATCCTCATGAAGTATCCTGAACTGCAGGGTGAGATGGGAAAGTTGTTCACCTGAGTACATGATGGTTGAGTTATCCGCCATTGATCCCTCTTGCTGAGTTCTTGACCATCTGATCCTCCCTGGAAGTCTTTTCCACCCTAAATCCATTAAATGTTTCCTAAAGGGAGGGGTTGGAGATGGACCCTACATCCTTCTGCATGAAAAGGCAGTCCTCTCCTACTGAGCCATGGGCCCTTTCCTCATGGCCTTGTGATGACAAAATCATCACAGGGCAGAGCAATTTTTGCAGTGATCACAGTCTCAGGGAGGATTGGAACTGCTGGCTTTTTTCTTCATCTTCATCAATTGCTCATCAGAGAATGGCTGGACAGCACAATTTAAACAATTCAATGGCCATAAGGAAACTGGTGTGGAGACAAGTGGCCTTTCCAAATTACATTCCTGGGATTATGCAAGAACCTGCCCGAAATTTAATATTTTCCAGTAAAGGGTGATATTTGGACAGTATAAAGTCAAAGGTTTGCAAAGGATTTGGATGAAGGAATTGTGCTGGAAAATTTCTCTGCAAGTTAGTTATAACTTTTAAATATTGGTCAATCTGCCTCCTCCAAATTAGTCCACTGGTCTGTTCTCTCAATATTTACATATCTTTTTCTGTCCTAAGTCATGGCCTCTCTTTCCTCGACAGAAATTAGGGCCTAGCATCTGCTCTCCCCCATAATGAGGCTCACGTCTAGATATTGTTGTACTCTGCTGTGTTCCGTTGTCACTTTTTCCTCTGCTTGTGCACAGCCAAGGTCTATGAAGAGATCATTCAGGTTGTTGGCCCTCATCGTAGCCCATTGTTTGAGGATCGGGTGCAGATGCCTTACACTGATGCCTTGATCCACGAGATCCAGCGGTTCAGTGATATCGTGCCTATGGGGGTCCCTCGTGCTGTTACAACTGATACACATTACTGTGGCTACACGATCCCTAAGGTAAATGAGTGTTCAGCATCTTAACCCCCCAAACAAGCACTTTTTTGGAAGTTTCCCAGGAAAGAGCAGATGGAGAACTGGCAGCTGTTAACCTTGCTTAGCATTTTTGTGTGCTCTGGGAAGATAAATATGGCTTCCTCTCTACAGTAAGAAAAAGAAATCTCTCTGGTTTCAAGACATAAATACTGGGAACAAAGACTAGGACCTATCTTGGGTAACATTGATGGACGAATGGTTGATAGAAAGACTAGAAGTTTGTTAGGGTGGACAAATGGCTAGGAAATGTCAGGCTCCTTTAAGACCCAAAAGGTATGAGTTTTTGAGTGCTTTAGACAGATTGAAATATCCTGCCTCATGTCTTACATACAGGTGTGTGTTGGGGAAGTGTTTTTGTGTCTGATGTAAGCCACCTCGAATCGTTCAAAAGAGGCAGGCTAAAGATCAAATTAACAAACAAATAAATAAATAATTTCACATGATCAGGAATGGGAGCTGTGGCCTAGCATCACTGTAGGGCTTGTCCATAAACATCTAGTTTGTTTCAATGAAACCAAATCCTTGGGGCCAGGTGAAATGCATCCAAGGGTACTAAAAGAATGTGCAGATGTAATTTCTGAGCCTCTGTCCATTATTTTTGACAATTCTTGAAGGACCAAAAGATTGGAGGCAGGCAAATGTTGTCCCCATCTTCAAGGAGAGGAAAAAGGAGGATCCGGGTAACTACCAACCTGTCAGCTTGACGTCTATAGCTTTCAAAATTTTAGAACAAATCATCCAACAGTTGGTCTTTGAACAGCTAGAATGGATGGCTGTAATTACTAAGAGTCAGCATGGCTTCCTCAAGAACGAGTCATGTCAGGCTAATCTTATCACTTTTTGGGAGAAAGTTGGAGAAAGTCCAGGGGAATGGTGTGGACATAGTTTACCTTGATTTCAGTAACGCTTTTGATACAGTTCCTTCTAATCTACAGTTCCTTCTAATCTTCTAATTGACAAGTTGGTAAAATGTGGTATGCATGCTATTACTGTTAGGTGGATTGATAACTCGTTGACAGATTGCAGCTAAGGGATGCTTGCAAATGGTCCATCAGCTTTTTCGAGAAGAGTGATGAGTGGAGTGCCTCAGGAAGAGCCCAGGACAGATCCTGGGCCCTGTGTTGTTCAACATATTCATAAATTATTTGAATGAAGGAATAGAAGCGGCACTTATTCAATCTGCAGATGACACTAAACTGGGAGGGGTAGGAAACACCCCAGATGATCTGGGCTAAAATGAATAAAATGAAATAAATTTCAATAGTGATAGATCTTCATTTAGGTATGAAAAATCATATGCATCATTATAGGATGGGTAAAGTTGTCTTGGCAGTAGTACACGTGAAAAGGATCTGGGGATCTTAGTAGACCAGACACTGAGCATGAGTCAGCAGTGTGACTTAGTAGCTAAAAAGGCAAATGTGATTTTGGGCTGTATTAAAAGAAATGCAGTGTCCAGATCACGTGAGTTGATATTACAGCTTTATTTCCCTCTGTTAAAACCTCACTTGGAGTACTGTGTTCAGTTTGGGAACAACAACTGAAGAAAGATTTAGAGAAACTCGAGCGTGTCCAGAGAAGGGCTACAAAGATAGTGAGGGACTTGGAGACCACATTGTATGAGGAAACATTGAGGGAGCTTGGTGTGTTTTGCATAAAGAGAAGACAGCTAAGAGGTGATATGATATCCATTTTGAAATACTTGAAGGGCTGTCAAGAGAGAAGATGGAGCAAAGAAAAGGCAGCACAATATGCTATGATTCCAAATTTCACAGCCCTCCAAATATCACAGCAATCCTCTGCTAATCAGCATTCTACCCACTTTCCCTTCCAACCAGGGTACCGGTGTCATAGCTTTTCTATCTTCGGTGCATAGAGACATCACCAAGTTCAATGACCCAGAAGTGTTTGATCCCACCAATTTCCTGGACAAGAAGGGAAACTTCAACCGCAGTGAAGCTTTTATGCCCTTTGGTGTTGGTGAGTTTCAAGTTGAGTACTGGGAAAGGTGCTGGTAAATAAGATCTCTCAGGGTAGCTTGTTCACATGTGCTGGAGATTTGGGGTGGTAGAGCAGAGATGTAAAGACTTTGTTGTTGTTGGCGATTCCATGGGTGATGTTTATGCTGTCTGAACCAAGCGTTCATGTTGTGAAACTAATTTTCTTGACAGAATTGTCCCAGACGATCACCTGCATTATTCTTTTCTCTATGTCCAGTGTAGGGTACTTGTTTTAAAGTATCTTGAATGATGGTATATAAGTCTTCAATTTCGACCTTTGTTGTATCATATATACTTGGATAGCTGTGATATTTATTGGCTTGGCAAAAATTTGAATTGTCATGATTCAGTCATTGATCATTGAAAAATTTTGAACTGCTCAAGAAAATGTTTTGCTTGCAATGAAAGCCACACTATTCCTTCTTAGCATATATGAGGGACCGCCTTTCGCCCTATATCCCCCGCAGGGCTTTACGCTCTGAGGGGCTAACCTATTGGTCGTTCCCGGCCCCAAGGAAGCCCGCCTGGCCTCGACCAGGGCCAGGGCCTTTTCGGTCCTGGCCCCAACCTGGTGGAATGAGCCCCCAGAAGAGCTGAGGGCCCTGCGGGAATTACCAGCATTCCGCAGGGCCTGTAAGACGGAGCTCTTCCGCCAGGCTTATAACTGAGGCCGGGCGGAAAGAAGATCAGCACCCCCCTCACAAACTGGCGGTAGAGAGTGTCACCCCCCCTCCTGTAGTTGAGGATGCGGAGACCAAATGAGCAGATTACGCCATCGCTGTTGCCATTACTGTAAATTATCGGATCTTATTGTTATTTTATGGTTTTATGGGACGGGGTTATGTAAGCCACCTCGAGCCTTCGAGGGGAGGCGGGGTATAAATATAAATATAATAATAATAATAATAATAATAATAATAATAATAATAATAATAATAATAATAATAATGGAGTTGTGTCCTGAAAAGCAGATGGTAAAATTCTCCAATTGTAAGAAGCCATAATCTGTCCCAATCGTTGATTCTTGAAAAACCTTCTACTGCTCAAGAAATTTCTTTGCTTGGTTTGAAAGCCACACCTTTCCATCTCATGGAGTTGTGTCCTGAATAGTAGATGGTGAAATTCTCCAGTTGAAGTAAACTATCATCTGTCCCATGTAATTCACTGGTGCCAAGGAGGTCAATGTTCAACCTGACCATTTCTCTTTTGACAATTTCCATTTTTTCTTGAGCCGGTCCTCTAAACATTCCAAGTTGCTATTTGGTGCATCTTCCTAAAACACAGACCCTTGCTTTCACCATTGGCAGCATCAGCACCTGGGCTTCCTGCTGGACTTGCCCCAGGCACATCATAAAATCCAGGACTACTTGCTGGAGGGCCTTGCTCCTACCCAGTCACTTGTTTGGTACCTTCTGGCGTAAGGGGCTCACCATTGGGCACCATATCAAAATCATCTGAGGGCTATACCATAGGATTTTGTGGGCAATATTTTTTAAAAGGTAGGTTTCCAGGTCTTTCCTTAACCCTCCACATTTACCCGGACACGAGACTGACATGCTTAGGTGTATGGCTGGGTTATTAAACACCTTCTCACTGCAAAAAGTATTGCTGATGTATTTTTCTTCCAAATGTTGTGAAGAGCTCATTTGAAGCAAGAATATGACCAGGTAGAAAACGAAGTACTTTTTTTGTGGAGTACTGTGGAATGGACTTCATATACTCCAGGCACAGAGAACTGGAGAGAGTAAGGAGGTTCAATGGCTCTCCCTCCTAAAATGTTTCTTCCTTCTCCTGCACTTCACAGGGAAACGTGTGTGTCTTGGAGAGCCCTTGGCTCGCATGGAGATTTTCCTCTTCCTCACCATTCTTGTGCAGCATTTTATCCTCCAGCCCGTGGTTCCACCTGAGGAAATCGACCTCTCACCAATCTCGATTGGCTTAATAGCGATCCCACACCCATTTAAATTCCGTGCCATCCCCCGCTGAAGACATCGTTTGGGAAAACGGGATAGAGAAGGTGAAGGGGTGCCTTTCTTGTCCATAACTGTCTATTCTCCCCAGCCTAGTTTATCCTTGGGAACTGGGGTCATATTCCATGGGGGAGGGAATAATCATGGCATGGGAAACCTGTTCTTTTATATGTGTGAAATACAGCAACTACTACCTGATGTCTGAAGGCAGAGAAGCCATGGCCAGCATCTAGTTCTTAGCTGGTAACTCAAACAATGCAGAATCCTGTCCTTTAGTTAGCTATTTCTCCTGTGTCAGGAAAAGACCTTGTCCTGTTATTCTTCCCCACCTCTTCTTTCCTTGACTGAGATCTTCAGTCTTCTCTGAAAAGGTCTGGTCAGAACTTCCCGCGTTCCTCCAGGTATTCCTTTGTGAGGCTAAAGAGGAGTTGCAGTGGGGTGGGAAGAGGCTGCTGGACACAGATTGCAGACAATCAGGATTCTGCTTTGATTGTTTTATATTTCTCTTCAAGTGAGAACTCAAAGCGTTCTTTGAAAGTGCCTTTTCTTAGCTCTTTGATTGGAAGTAGAAACAAAAATGCTGTGGGAGTTTTCTGGTTTTTTTGTATGCCATGACTACACTTGTGGAAAAGAAAACCTTAATCTTGCCATATTAACCCGCCCTGTGCCTGAATCTTTTCCTGTCAGTAACTGTTGTACTTTCTTAGCTACCTATTTCTTATTATTAAATGCCTTCTGTGTCTAACTCAGTCATAGGAGAAATAAATATATTCCCAGCAGTCTGGTAATCTGTTTCACTCTGGAATGCTGAGCTGAAGGATCCAGTATAAATGGGAAGCTGCTGCCATTTGTTGTTTCTTTGGAAATCCATTGACAGTTGACAAAGGGAGCATCACCAACACACCACATAGGCATGAAAGCCCCATTCCCCACAGATCATGGTCAGCCACAGCTGCCTACATTTTTAGGAGGAGGGGTCAGAGAAATGGCTACAGCCAGGCTTCACCAATTGGTAAGGTGAGGAGAGTGAGAGAAGTGCGGAAGGGTTCAGGACCTCACACCTCCCTGCGACATCATCTGTATATTGTTTTGGTCTTAAAAGGCCTAGCATAGTGGTCATGGGATTGCTTGCTGATGTTCCATTCAAAATAAACAGACATGGCAGGAGAATTTCCACAAACACTCAGGGTTGAGGGGGCGCCCCAGAAGATGGCCGCTCTTCCTCCGGCTGCCCTTCTCTGTCTTTACATGCTTTTCTCCTCAGGAACGTCTCCCCTCAGCCTTTCCCTCCTTCTCCTGTCCTGTTGCCAGGCAACCACTCCTCAGCCTCTCAGTAGAAATCACCTCCCTCTAGAGCAGGCTTTCTCAACCAGGGGTTTCTCAAACCCTGGGGTTTCTTGACAGCCCTGGAACAGTCTCCTGAATAGGTGGGAGTTAATTAATTTTGTGCATTTATTGGGTGATATGTCCATATATAGTCATATTAATCTGCCTCCCCTCCCAAAATAGCCAGTGATGGGCCTGAAGAGGGTGGGATCGCACCACTTCTGGGGTTTCTTGAAGCCTGAAGGATGTCTCAGGGATTTCCCAACAGTAAAAAAATAGAGAAAGGCAGCTCTAGATGGCCGTCTTTCCAGGCCTGGGACCCCTATGGAGGTGAGAAAATACCTCTCAGACTTTCCCTCCCTTGCACCCTCCTCTGAGTATTTTTGTTTTAAATGGCATGGTCCGCATTGCAGCACTACTGCAAAGTTATATTGTCAAAGCTAAAATAAAGGGCTTTTCCACACCTGTTAAATGTAGTGTTTAATATAGAAGTCACTATATTCCAGCCCCTCCATATAATGTCGCCAACATCCAGTGTTTGAGCAGTATCCAGCTCACTACATTCTCCATTTTATAGCACGATTTCGGGAATTGCAAAAAGTGGATTCATGAACCTAAACAGCACGACCCACTGGCTGAGAACCAGCAGGCAACCAGCAGTAGAAACCTATGGAGGCTCAATCGTGCCGTAGTTAGCCCTGCAATGTCCCACCCTCACACCCACCTCCCTCTTCCCAGGAATGGGAAGTTTTCTCTTTTTAAAAATGACAACGCACCTGGAGCAACAAATACGCATATACTTATGTGGGAATTGCTACCGAGAAATGGAAGCAAATTTTATTCAGTGACGTGCAGAAAGCTTGCTTATCAATGTTGTTTTGTGAAATCAAGGCATTGTGAAAGCAATGTGTTTTTTGTTGAACCCTGGCAAAACCCACCCAAAATGTCTGATTGTCCAAAACTATGACTGCCTTTGTTAAGAGCCTCTTGTGGCACAGAGTGGTAAGGCAGCTGTCTGAAAGCTTTGCCCATGGGAGTTCAATCCCAGCAGCCGGCTCAAGGTTGACTCAGCCTTCCATCCTTCCGAGGTCGGTAAAATGAGGACCCAGCTTGCTACTGGGGGGTAAACGGTAATGACTGGGGAAGGCACTGGCAAACCACCCCATACTGAGTCTGCCATGAAAACGCTGGAGGGCGTCACCCCAAGGGTCAGACATGACTCGGTGCTTGCACAGGGGATACCTTCACCTTTACCTTTTATGACTGTCTTGCCGTGACCAAATGTGCACGTTTTGTAACATACGCTGGTTTCATTGCTGATCATCACCATACCCTTGCCAGTGAAATATTTTGTGTTGTCTCAAATGCAATTTTATTTTTTTCTATTCACAATATGTTTAAACGCGTGTTCGTTTACACGCCTACAAAATAAATGGCAGCGATCATGTAAAGACAAAGAAAGGTAGCTGGAGGAAATGTTGCTGGAAAGAATTCAAGTGAACTCATGACCCCAATCAGACCAATGTTCAAAATGCCCTTAATGCCTCCCACAGAAACCGGGAGGCTTTTGAGGCAGTGGCAATGAGGATACGGACTCTTGACCACAATAGGACTGGGCTGGAGTGTTGGTCTAAGACCAAGACCATGTTGGCGGAATATTTCCACTGCCTGAACCAGAACTGGCAATCAGGAGTGGCTCCGGTAACCTGCCCCTATTTTGACATTCAAAGAAGCATCTATTATTATTATTATTATTATTATTATTATTATTATTATTATTATTATTATTATTATTATTATTTCAGTTTATAGCCCACCACTCCCCTAAGGCAGTGGTCCCCAACTTTTTTATCACCGGGGACCACTCAACGCTTGACAATTTTACTGAGGCCCGGTGGGGGAGGGTAGTTTACTCCTCTACTCTCAACCACTGCCCTAACGCTCTCTGACTCTGGTTGCTATGGAAATGTTTAAACATCCCTTCAAAATAAGATACAGACACGCCACAACAATGAACATAAGAAACATTTTATTTTCATGGAAATTTTAACTTATGACAATGACAAATCAATGGGAACCCTGAGCTTGTTTCTCTGCAACAAGATAGTTCCATATGGGAGTGATGGGAGACAATGACACCCAAAGTGTGTTTTAAAGGTCCGGAGGGGGGATGAAATAAAGGGCTGGGGGGGGAGAGAAGGCGTCCTTTGCGGACCACCTCCAATTAGTCAACGGACCACATGTGGTCCGCAGCCCACAGGTTGGGGATCGCTACCCTAAGGCTTGTGGTGGGTAACAACATATATTTTGGGAATTGCAAAAAGTGTATTCACGACCTTAAATATCACGACCCACTGGGTCGCAGGGAGGTCGCAGATGATGTCGCAGGGAGGGTGATGGTGATAGTTGGCCCCCAAGGGTTGCTCATAGCCTAAAAATAACAAAGAGAGAACATGCGATGGAGGAGAGAAGACAGCAGCCTCCGGACGATCCCAGGTCTTGCCTGAGGATCCATGATGATCCGGAGTGGACTGAGATGGTCACCCTGAACCTCATTGTGATCCTACAGGGGAAAGAAGCCAGTCTCCATTGCCCAACTATCCCAACTTCAGGTAAGCATGGAGTGCCTGGGCTGCGGGTTAGGCTGCCTGAACCTCTGATGGGTAGCAGGAGTTTATATGCTTATTCGTTTCTCCATGTGGGCTGCCCAGGCCTACCTATCCTCGGCTGCACTGGCTTTCTCCTGACTAACATGAGGTCCAGTGTTCATTAGCAACGCTTGTTCCTGGTAATCCCTTTCTCTGTGTGTCCATGGGACAGCTGTTCTGGGCTGCTACAGAGACTCAACTCCCTGAGCCTTCAACCCAGGCTACTGAACAGGTCTCTCTTCAGCAACAGGAAGACCAGGGCAGTGACTCCTGTCACTGAGAATGGTTGGTACTCTTTCATTCTAGTCCTGGCTATTTGGAAAGGGTGCTGATTGTTTGCCTGTGAGCAGCAGGAGATGACCCTCTAAGGAAAAGGGTTGTCTTTTGAAAAGATGGCATGCAAACACCCTCTGCTTTCTGTGTTGTATTATGCCCTGTAAGTAAAAAAATACAGTTCTCCACAGACTACATCCCACCAACTCCCTCCATGTGTGCTGCAGCAGTTCCTTGCCAGATTCTCACCCCAGGAACACTTGATGCCCCTGAAGGTAAGCTTTAGCAATAAACTAGAGGCAGTGTAAGTGGTTTTACTTCCCCAGAAATGTGCAACTTGTAATTGGGGGTGGGGGTGGGGGTGGGGGGGCTGAACATTGCAGGTGTCTCCTCCCCTCCCATTGAGAGAACAATCTCTCCTCAGGTAAGAGGGTAAGGACTGTGCAGTGAGTGCTGCAAAGCCTTTTCTGTGAGAAGGCTGCTGTGTGGAGGCTTCATTTAAATACACACGCACACACAGACACACAATCCAATAGATAACTCAATTTTTATTTGATTTGCAGGTGATATTTCTGGAGACAAGGAGGAGGAAGAGGAACCTGCTGCTAAGGGGCACTCTGCAGAGGAGTGCCTACAGCAGGAGCAGAGGAGGCAGAAACATGCCTCCTTGCTCACAAACCTTGGCCAGAGGCTACTCCAGCAGGGAGAAGGGGGGGGGGACACCGAGCAGAAATCCTGCAGTTGTGCCTTGGAACAACATTTTAGAACAGACTGCTTGGGGTGTGTTTGTGTTTGTAGGGGGGTGTTCAGGCCATTTTGAAACCATCATAAATTGAAGCAGTTTATACAGATGCCTCCTCTGCTCCAACGGTGTCCTGCTGTCTCCCAGACTGTCATCATCTGGGAGTGGAAAGGAGTTCTTCCAATTTCCTATGGGATGTCTTGCCACTGCTCCAGGCTGTTGAGGATGTCCAGCTTAATTCTTTTGAATTTTGTCCGGACCTGCTCCCGGGTGTGGTGAAAGCCCCTAGCTGACAGCTTCCTGGCCAGCACCTCCTGGTCATCATGTGGCTACTGGCCATCAGCTGGGGCAGACTTTTGAATGCCGACACCAGCTCCAAGAGTGTCTCAATTTCTGCGTTCTGCCAGAATGCTTCCTTGCATGATGTGGGCATGTTGAAGAATGGCAGTTTTCAAGCAGAGCAACGATCAGTCACACCTCTCATTTTTTAAAAATGTATTGAATTCCTTGGCCAATAGGACGGGCAATATAAACTTTAAAGATATCCTTGTTGCATACCAGGAACCACAGTGGATGAACTATACTGTAGGCTGTGGCAAAGACCTCCCATCCCAAGCCTGAGGAATGCCCTCACACATGATGCAGAGAAACAAAGCAAGAACAGAGAATCTGAGCCTTTAAATAAACACTGCAAACTTTATTGAAACTTTTAAATATTCCAGAGAAAAACACTGGGCCATTCTGCACAATGGGCAATGTTGCTAAATCTGAGCACTATTGAAAAGCGCTGCAATCAAAAGCAGCATGTCTCGGTAACGCACACAGCCATTTCTATTTAAAAAAGGCTCTCCCACTAGCGCTGTTCTCGTAACGCACAAGGTTCCGGTCTCGCCAAAATCGCAAAAAAGGAGGCGATATGTTTCCATGCTTCCTCCCGCCCCTGGCCGTCAATCAAACAGAACAGCCAATTAACTGTTGTGTTCGTGTTTACCTTTTAAAACTGTTTTTAAAAAACCCGAAATCACCAGTACCAACACATATTTGTTTATTCAATGTATCAGAAAACCCTTTTTCGCTGGCATAGGAGCTGGCGCTTAATTGTTTACACGCTCTTAAAACACCCCTCCCCCCATGCAATTTACGGCAAAAATTACGGACAGTGTTGAACGGGGGGCTGTATTGTGCTTGGAAACTTTACAGACAATTGCTTGTGGAGGGATTTCAGCCAAAGTAGCATCGCTTATTCGTTGCTTTGGCTGGTTTAAGGGGGGGGGGAATGGAGATTGCGACGCCGGAAGCTCGGGTGCGAGAGCTTAGGGAGGGACATGCTTGCTACTATACTGAGAGCACTCGTGTCTTTTTCAGATGTGTTGTAGGTTGTTCTCAAGAGTCTAGCGGTGATTTTGGAGGGAGTGTTGCAGATAATGACGTCGTAAATAACAAAAAATAAATAGCGTTACACAATGGTAACACTTCAGCAACATTAATGCTGTGCAGAATGGACCACTGTCACCTACTCTCCCAGTGACTGTAAAGGAACTTAGCAATGCGACTCTCACCCTGATCCCCTTATTATAAATCCTCCTTTTCCTTTGGTCCATGATGCGTGGCTCTTCATCCACCACCCCCATGGCTTCTGGCTCCTCCTGGGGAACCGTGATCTCATGACCCGTCTCCTCACATATATTGTGGAGGATGACACAAGCAAGAACAAAAGGAGTTAAGTTGCCGAGGTAGACATGGAGCCCTGATGACAAACACCTCCATCATCCTTTAAGCCTCTTTGTAATGACTCCTTTGAACTGTGCCTGGTTTGAGTTCCCAAGGGAGGGGGAGCCCCTATATTGATTGCTGTATGTCTTGTGAATCAGTTCTATGTCTTCAATGTAGTAGGTACTTGCATTTTCTAATAAACTTTTTCAAAAAGTTTACTTATTTAGAATTTGAAGTTTCTCATAGTCGTCCACTTCCTCTTTCTCTCCCCCTTCATGTAAGTATCCCTTTTGTTCTCTTATGGTTGCTTCACCTTGCACCTCTCCCCTGGAAAATAATTCTCACTGGCCCCTCCCTGGTTGCCTAGGGGTGTGGTGGTTTGTTGGGTTCCCCCTTCCTCTAGCTGCCTCCCACAAGCTTATTGAGGTTCCCACCACAGCTTGCCTCTCCACTCTCCAGGAACCTGCAGATAAATTGCCATGTCTCCCCTCCTGTCCAAGCTCCCTTGCTTCCTCACTGTTGGTCTTCCTGATGTCTGTATCTTCAGCCTTCGAGTTCCCACTCCTGCGGGCCTCATTCTGTCACCTACTGAGGCTTCTGTTGGGTTACCCCCTTCTGCGCCGGTGGCACCTCTCTCTTGATGGTGGCACCTCTCCTGTTCCATGACTACCCCTGTTCCATAATAAATTGGTAGCAGACAGGTCAGGGCTAAAATGCAGACAGACAGAAATGGCTACACAAAGGCTAAGCATATTAAATCATGGCAGTAATCTGTTGATCCTGACAGAGAGCAGCTGCAGTTTATTAAACAATGTACCTAACGAGTCATAAATAAAGATATGTATCAGGACTAATGTGTTTCATCAGACTAGAGAGAGGTGAATAGCGGGGTACCTCAGGGCTCGGTGCTCGGCCCGGTACTTTTTAACATATTTATGAATGATCTAGATGAGGGGGTGGAGGGACTACTCATCAAGTTTGCAGATGACACCAAATTGGGAGGACTGGCAAATACTCCTGAAGATAGAGACAGAGTTCAACGAGATCTGAACACAATGGAAAAATGGGCAAATGAGAACAAGATGCAATTTAATAAAGATAAGTGTAAAGTTCTGCATCTGGGTCAGAAAAATGAAAAGCATGCCTACTGGATGGGGGATACGCTTCTAGGTAGCACTGTGTGTGAACGAGACCTTGGGGTACTTGTGGATTGTAAACTAAACATGAGCAGGCAGTGTGATGCAGCGGTAAAAAAGGCAAATGCCATTTTGGGCTGTATCAACAGGGGCATCACATCAAAATCACAAGATGTCATAGTCCCATTGTATACGGCACTGGTCAGACCACACCTGGAGTACTGTGTGCAGTTCTGGAGGCCTCACTTCAAGAAGGACGTTGATAAAATTGAAAGGGTACAGAGGAGAGCGACGAAGATGATCAGGGGCCAAGGGACCAAGCCCTATGAAGATAGGTTGAGGGACTTGGGAATGTTCAGCCTGGGGAAAAGGAGGTTGAGAGGGGACATGATAGCCCTCTTTAAGTATTTGAAAGGTTGTCACTTGGAGGAGGGTAGGATGCTGTTTCTGCTGGCTGCAGAGGAGAGGACAAGCAGTAATGGGTTTAAACTTCAAGTACAACGATATAGGCTAGATATCAGGAAAAAAAATTTCACAGTCAGAGTAGTTCAGCAGTGGAATAGGCTGCCTAAGGAGGTGGTGAGCTCCCCCTCACTGGCAGTCTTCAAGCAAAGGTTGGATACACACTTTTCTTGGATGCTTTAGGATGCTTAGGGCTAATCCTGCGTTGAGCAGGGGGTTGGACTAGATGGCCTGTATGGCCCCTTCCAACTCTATGATTCTATGATTCTATGATTCTATGTAGACAATTTAATAATGTCCCTAATGAGTTAACCTGTTGTTTTATAAATATAGTGGGTGCCTAGATTCCTTTCCTATAGGATGGTTACCTTGTTGGACCATTTATATTAGTAGACCCATTGCTGTGAAATAGTAAGTAAATATTAAATATAAAAGAGAATTTGAATATAAGGTATGGAGATTTTGTATATGTTCTTTAACAAATTGCTTTTTTGATGTTAAATTTTTTAAATATAAAATGTATATATCTATTTTCATATATAGGCTGCTTGCTGAAGACTAATTTTGTTAGTATCCTTGTAGGAACCAACTTTAAATACTACATTATGTTGAAAAAGGTAGATAGAAACATTCTTCTTATTATTATTATTATTCGTAGTAATAATAATAATAATTTGATTTATTGCTCACCACTCCCTGATGGCTCGTGGCGGGTTACAAACATCTGAGTAAAAACCCCAAAGAACCCACAATTAAAACCCCAGGCATAAAATCACAATCATTAAACAAAATCAAAAAAGAGAAGGTACAGTAGAAAAACAAAACCTCTCACTATTCTCAGTTCCCCCCAGTAGCATCTCAAAGTGGAGTGGGAGGGAGGAGGGTGCAGATATCACTTGCAAAACATCACAAAATTTCCTGAAAGGGGGTCCATACAGATCTCCCTGTCCGTACTGGTGAAAAAGCTCCATTTTACAGGCCCTGAAGAATGCTGAAAACCCCTTAGGGCCCACAGCTCTTCTGGGAGCTCATTCCATCAGGTAGGAGCCAGGGATGAAAAGGCTAAGTTTGCCAGATTTCTATGAAGCCCCATTGATCCTAAAATTTCTTGCCCTTGTTTGGATCTCCTAAATCTCAAATTTCTCTTCAGCTGCCAATTTCCAATCCTTGAATTCAGTTATTTCTGTTTCCACTTTTTGCACTTTAATATGGCCATCCTCAATTCGCTTCATATTAGAGTCCACTGATTTCTTAACATCATCAATTATGTCTGAAAGCTCTTTGACAGGCAGGAGTGCATTGTTGGCCCCGAGTGAAGACGCTTAAACCTTGATTAACTGGCAAAACCGGCCACAGCTTTTATTGCATACAAGGAGTGTTGGATGGGGAATAGGGGAGAGCCTGCCCTGTGGTCAGCCGACCACATCCGCGCCTAAATATTCTGGCGGCCCCGTCAGGAATCCCTCCTCTTCTCCCAGCCGGGAGTCAAGGTTCCTGGGCCACCGGAATCCTTACATTGGGAAGTGTATCACCCGAGGTACCGCAGGGGGCGCACACCTCCATTGGTCCAACCTCGGGCCACCCGGCTGCGTGAATCCCTGGCCTCTTCCGCAGAGGTCATCCTTCACGCCCAGCCACCTCTTAGGAGGTCCCAAATTTGGGAGTCGGGCCGCAAGCCGTCCTCCCCCAAATCTCAGGCTCCCCCTATGCCCCCCGCCCAGCTGTGACAAAATAGCAAAACACAACATATTCGAGTACTGATTAACAACAAACCAAAAGGCAGGGAGGGTGGGAGGGAAAGCCTCCTTGCTCCCGGCTCCGGAGCGGCAAATGAGGCCGGGCTGGCGCACGTGGCGCCTTTTATAGCCCGCCTCATTGCCTCCGCCCCGCGCGCGCAGCGTCCTGCCGCTCCTGGACGTGCCGGCTGGCACGTCATTTCTTCGCGCCTCTTCCACGGCGCCAGCAGCTCCGCCCGTCAATGGGCAGCCTCAGGTAAGTCCGGCTTTCTTTTGACAGGCAGGAGTGCATTGTTGGCCCCGAGTGAAGACGCTTAAACCTTGATTAACTGGCAAAACCGGCCACAGCTTTTATTGCATACAAGGAGTGTTGGATGGGGAATAGGGGAGAGCCTGCCCTTTGGTCAGCCGACCACATCCGCGCCTAAATATTCTGGCGGCCCCGTCAGGAATCCCTCCTCTTCTCCCAGCCGGGAGTCAAGGTTCCTGGGCCACCGGAATCCTTACATTGGGAAGTGTATCACCCGAGGTACCGCAGGGGGCGCACACCTCCATTGGTCCAACCTCGGGCCACCCGGCTGCGTGAATCCCTGGCCTCTTCCGCAGAGGTCATCCTTCACGCCCAGCCACCTCTTAGGAGGTCCCAAATTTGGGAGTCGGGCCGCAAGCCGTCCTCCCCCAAATCTCAGGCTCCCCCTATGCCCCCCGCCACTAGAGCAGGGTTTTAAAGCCCTGCTCCCGCCAAACACTCCTGGCCCTCCAGCCATGCGGCTAAGGCTGCCCGGATATCCTGCAGCCAGAGGTCGGTGCCCCAATCCGACAAATGTATGCCATCGGGGCGGTAAAGAGCCTCAAGCTCCCTATCAACATCTGGGTGCAAAATCACCGACCCCCCCCAACTGTTAATAAACCTTGTAACCATTTTGTTAACTTTGCGAGCTGTCAGGTTCACCCCTTTTGGTGACAGGGCATGTTTCCACCTGCGCCGCTCAACTATGGCAGACCAAAATATTTTTGTATTGGGCAAACGTTGCCGCAACACAGCCAAATCAGCTGTCATAACATTAACTAACTGTAGCCCTTTTGTTTTAGGAATATCGTTTCCCCCAAGATGGATCACAAGGGCTGCAGGTGCCCTGCTCTGGTACACCTGTGTTGCCACCATTTCCAGTAGGGCCCTCCATTTCATCCCCCTGCAGCCAGCCCAGCGAAGGTGAATGCGGCCATCGAGTCCCAGGTGAGGTCCCCATCCGGAGCACGCAGCATACAGACTGGCACGATATACGTAGCTGTGGCCCACGAAGAGGACTTCCAAGGGAGATGCAGGGTGCCCTGGAACAATGGAGAGGTCATACACGAGACACTGGACGCACGTACTGTCTATATGCCTTGGACCTCCACCTCCCCAATTCCATTATTTCCTCCGGGGAGGCCCCATCCTGAAACGCCTGTGTTGCCGCCCCAATGCGGAAGGAATGTGCCCCATAATGCCCGGGGTCCAGCCCCAACCGCTTCACGCAGGATTTGAGTATGGCTGCAAATTGATATCTGGAGAGGCATGACCCATCACGATGGATGAAGAGGGCCCCCCCGATACCCGGCCTGATGGCCAAATATGCCCTCATGGCCTGTACGGGACATGGGTCCCCATCGGCCACCATGTGCAGCGTTATCCATGCCCCTTTTCCTATCTGATCCGTTTTTGACCGTCGCAGGTGGACCCTGACTGCATCCCCCATCTGGACCACATCTGTGCGCGCTAGTGCCATGCTCCCTTGAGCGGCCTTGGATGAGGCCAGCAGCTCTCCGCACCTGAAGGCCCCATAATGGGCTAAGGTGAAGGCAGCCTGCAACAAAATTGTCTCATAGGGTGAGTAACAGAATCGCCCAAGCTCCCCCAGCAGCAGCTTTAGCAGATGTCTGGTGATGGGGCGCCTGGCATCCCCAGCACCCGGGTTGGCCCGTCGCCAGCCCTGTATGGCCCTCCGGGCCATGAAGGAGGAGCCTGGATCCCACCCCCCAAAGACTTTGCTGAAAAACGAGAGCCCGGCCAGTTGCACCCTCAACGTCCCAGGGGCCATGCCCGCTTCCCTCTGCTGAACCAGGTACTGCAGGACCAAGCGTTCCTCCATCGGCCATAAGGACCGGGCACCCATTTGCCAGGCAAACTGCACGAAGGCCCCAGCCGCCCCTCTGTACGCCCGTCGTGTCGACGCCGCCAGGGAGCCCAGGACCCCCTGCGTTATGGCTCGACACCAAGGTTCCATAGCCCAGGTGGAAACGCTTCCGGTGCCAGCCTTGCCCGCGGGACGATCCGACGAAATCGGGTGATCTGCGAACGAGACAAAGCATCCGCGGCTTCATTGCGGACCCCCGCCACGTGCCTGGCTACAAATGAGATGTTTGCCTCAAGGCAAGTGAGTACCAGCTTGCGAACCAAACCCATGACCCGCTCAGACCTGGAGGATTGCCTGTTAATGATGCGTACCACTGCCTGGTTGTCACACCAAAACGTCACCTTCTTGTTGGCAAAGCTGTCCTGCCACAGGACCGCCGCCAAAACTATGGGGAAAAGCTCTAAAAATGTGAGGTCTCTCCTCACCTCCGCACCCCACATATCAGGCCACTTACCTGCGCACCATCGGTCCTCATAAATCACCCCAAAGCCCATGCTGCCTGCGGCGTCCGAGTGCACTTGCAGTGCATCCTGCAAATTCAACGGGGATTGCCAGATGGCTACCCCGTTGAAGTTTCTCAGGAATTCTTGCCAGACAGCCAAGTCAGCTTTCATGGCGGCCGTGACCCTGATGTTATGGTGCCGTGCCTGCACCCCCGCCATGGATCTAGCCATCCTGGCGCAGAAGGCCCTGCCCGGGGCAACGACCTTGCAGGCAAAATTCAAGTGCCCTAACAGCACTTGCATTTCCCTCAACTGGCATTTTCGGCGGCAAGCCATTTCCCCCAAGAGCTGGGCGAGTGTGGCCAGCTTTTCCGGTGGCAACTGGGATGTGCCCCGCTCGGAGTCCAGCAATATACCCAAATAGGTCAATCTTGTGGCCGGACCCTCCGTTTTGTCAGCTGCCAAGGGCACGCCCAATTCTGTAGCCAGCTCCTGGAAGGCACGGAGCCGCTGTATGCACTCCCCGGAGCCCTGGGGCCCCACAAAGAAAAAATCATCCAGGTAGTGGGTCCCCTCTGCAAACTGCCCCTTCTCCTTAACTGCCCACTCCAGGAAAGTGCTGAATGCCTCAAAGGCTGCGCACGCAATGGCGCAGCCCATGGGCATGGCCTTGTCAACGTACCAGGCTCCTTGAAATTTCATTCCCAGCAGGCAGAAATCAGATGGGTGGACCGGCAAGAGGCGAAATGCCGATTGCACGTCGCACTTTGCCATCAATGCCCCCTTACCACAAGCTCTGACAATCGCCACTGCATGGTCAAGTGATGAATACTTCACCGCGCATAAGGCTGGGTCAATGTGATCATTGACTGATGTCCCCCTGGGGTATGACAGGTGGTGGATAAGACGGTACTGATCCCTGGCCTTCTTTGGCACCACCCCTATGGGGGAAATCCTAAGATTTGGGAGAGGTGCTGAGGCGAACGGACCCGCGATCCTGCCCGCCTGGCACTCCTTGTCCAACTTCTCCCTCACTACTTCTGGCATATGTGCCGCTGACTTAAGATTCCCGCTACATGTGGCCACCCGAGGCCCTGTGAAAGGAATGCGGAAACCTACCTCGAAGCCAGCCAGCAGGTAAGCTGCCGCCTCTTTATCTGGGTACCTCCGCAGCCAAGGCCGCAAAGCCTCCAGCTTCACAGGAGTGGGGGCCATGGTAAGTGCACCTGCACCCCCGGCCTCATGCGTTTTTTGCAGTTGCGGAAGGTCCTGGGGCACCCGACCCTCCCTCCTTCCTCGGGAAGGATCGGGCCCCTCGAAAGGGCTGCTGGCTGCCACCCTCCTTGATGCAGCTCAGCGCAGTGTGCCCGCCACCGCATCGCTCGCAAGCGTGCGCATAGCGACATGGCTTCCGGTTGCAAACTGTGCGGTTAAAATCCCAGCACACCGTTCCCACATCCCGCCTGGCTGGGACTGCTCTCCGCTCCCTCTCCCGAGGGAAACGCATATGTGGGCCAACCCATACCAGCCATGTGTCCTGGTGTTTTAGGTCCCACCGAGCCCGAGGGTTGTGAGAAGCCATTTCTCTGAAGCACCGATCGTACTCTATGGCTGCCTCATCCCCCCCGAGCTCCCGGGCCTCCAGGACCTGAGCTAGGTACCTATCCAGGTGCCAACCGCGCTCTGGGTAAGCTGCACTGATCAGGGCCGAATATTCAGTGAAGCCCCTGAGCCAGTTGGAAAATGACCGCTCAAAGTGCGGGGCCACCTTCTTTTTGGCATCCCGGCTCCTACCTGTGTCCCCTTTCTTGGCTGTTTGCCTAATGAAGGCAAAAACATCCACGTAATACCCCTCCAGAGCTCTCCGCCGCAGCTTACTTGGAAGGTGAATGCCCGGAGGGGCCTCTGCATCATTGTATTGCCTGGGAGGCTCCGTTGCCATGCCCCCTTCCCTCTTAACCTGCAGCAACTGCCTGGCTACTTCCCGCCTTCTATGAAGCCATATGGGCAGGCCTGGCACGAAGGCACCTTCTAGCCAATGCCAACCGTCCCTACGAGCTTCGTGACCTTCCCCCTCGGTTGAGGACTCACCCGAGGTTGTTGAACTCAGCCTAGCGCAACTGCGCGCATGGCGACAGCTGGGGCGCTTCCGGTGACGCCTCGACCTGGCCCTCGAAGCTGAAGAATGTGGGCTATGCCTGGAACCATGCGCCCCACTGCGCTCCCCTGAAGAGCTGCTGCCAGGTGGCCCCGCCCTGCTCCTGGCTCCAGCCGACTGCTGGGCCATGGCCTGGGCATATCCCTGCCAAAAGGCTGCCGGGTTCGGCGTAGGGGACACCTCTCGCCTGCTCTCATTGGCTGAGCTGGAAGCCGCGCCGCTCGGGTAGGCCTGCCTGACCGACCCTGCCTGAGAGCTCCTGTGTGGCCGCGCCGCCCTGCGCCCCTTGCCCCTTGGCGCTCCACCATCCTGCCGAGTGGCTGCCCCTGAAGGGCCCGCCCGTTCCAGGTGCCGCCCATGGCTGCAGCCAGGGCTCACCTCCCCCCTTGCAGGAGCAGGAACTCGCTCAGATGAGCTGCTGGAGCCCCTTGCCCTGCGCTGCCTCCTCCGTTGAGGGGAAAGGGAGCTGCTTTCCCTCCTGGCTGGTGCCCCATCCCCTTTATCCCTCGGGCGCCTCTCTGCCCGAACGCCTGGGCGGCCCCGCCCTGTGGGCAAGTCACAACTCCCCTCGCCGGGAGCGTCCGCTTGCTGTACCGCCCGCCTTCTAGAGGGTACAGCCGCCGCCCATGCCGCTTGGGCCCGCAGGGCACTCGCCCTCCGCGTAGGCCCATCCCTCCCCGCTCCCCCCGTGCTGCCGCTCTGCCTCGGGGCCTCATCACCCCCGTCCGCCTTCCTGGAGGCTTCCCTCCGGCTCCGCTTCCTTGGAGCCATCCCACCCCGCACTTGAGGGAACTCGTGCCAGGGTTTTTTTTTGTTTTTGTTTTTGAATGGGGGTGGTGGGGGGGGAGTCGTCCGCCCCGCCCGCGTAGAAATTCCTCTCCCGTCCCCTGCACCAGTTCTCCGACGTCCCGCGGTGCACCTTGCCCAAGAGCGAGCACTCGCTCCGGACAAAAAGGGGGGGGGGAGAGAAAGCAGGAGGGCCGCTGAGCTCCGAAGCGACGAAAGCCTCCTTGCTCCCGGCTCCAGAGCGGCAAATGAGGCCGGGCTGGCGCACGTGGCGCCTTTTATAGCCCGCCTCATTGCCTCCGCCCCGCACGCGCAGCGTCCTGCCGCTCCTGGACGTGCCGGCCGGCACGTCATTTCTTCGCGCCTCTTCCACGGCGCCAGCAGCTCCGCCCGTCAATGGGCAGCCTCGGGTAAGTCCGGCTTTCTTTTCTTAGAATCTATTCTTTTTTAATAGAAAGGGCCATTCCGCACAGATTCATTGTAGCAGGAGTGTGGCAAATTGTAATCGCTACTAAAATGCAGTTATGCACAACGTTGTAGACACTCTGCCACACTCCTGAAACCAATCCGCAAAAAGCGCTTCGTTGTAGCGCTTCCAGGGAAATCCCCAAAAGTGGATTCACCCTCTGGAAAGCCCTACACTCTTGCAACCAATCTGCAACACTAGCGGAAAAGTTCTGTGCGTTACCATTGTTGGGGTTTCAGCAAAGTCCCTCCCCCTAGCTCTCTCCTCTGATCTTCCGGCGAAGCGATCGCCATTTTTTTTTCTCGGAGCTAGCGGAAAGCAACGAACCAGCGAGCCTTCATTCACCCAGCGAGGCTTCCCCGGCTGCAGTTTTAAGTCACCAAGCACCACACAGCCCCATTTGCTGGTTCCCTTTATTTTTGGCCGAAACGGCAGCTCACATGCCACCTGCTAGCTAGATGGGTCTCTCCGTTGCAACGAATCAACGCAGATTCATTGCAACGTGTGTTTTTTTTAAAAACCTGCCTTAAAGGGAAAGGGGCTTTTCAGGAGCATGATAACGGCCGCCCATTGGCTGCTCGTTTGATTGACGGCCAGGGGCGGGACAAAGCTCGGCAATATCGCTTCCTGGATAGAGATTTTTGCCGAGACCGGAAACCTGTGGGCAACGATTGAAACGCAACTGGATACCACTACAAAGGCAGGTATGCATAACGACGAATTCCACAATTTAAAATGCCGTTTTTTTTTACCGAAACCAATTTGCAACATGGATCCTGTTGCGGAATGGGCCCTAGAATCTCTTTGTGCAGCCCTTCAACCACTGCTCTCATTAACTTATTATGCCTGTCTAACAAATATGTTATTTGAGTTATTTGAGCGCTGAGGTTTTTTGATATATGGCTCCCCCTGTACGATCTCATTCATGGGCTCAACTAGGACCTCCAGCTCTGGTGGCAGTTTGTCCCGATTAAGATATGGAGGTTCTAGGTGCTGTTGGGCCAGATCGAGCAGCCATTGTTCTCAGCATTCCCTTGCAGGCTACTGCTGTCAAGGTCCTAGGAGTGCACTGGTCTCCCTCTGAGATGGATGGCTCAGGTTCATGCAGCTGCAGCAGGATTTCCCACCCCAGGCCTGTCAGGAACTGATGTCCAGCCTCCTCCACAACTCCCTGCTTCCCTGCTCAGCTCTGAAATCAGCCTCAAGGGGGATGACTTCTATTTGGTACATGGAGTAGATGACAACCCAGGAGAAAGCACATTTCATAAAAAGGGTGCGGGACCATCCCAGCTCCTCCTTCCATGAAGGCTCCTCTTTCATCACCAGATACTTGACTCTGCCCTGTTTCTAGGACTTGCTTCTGGATTGTATCCATTTCTGCCTGGGAAGCAAGCACAGCCTGATTACCATTCCTTAATCCTGACAGGGAAGAAGTGAGAGAGGCTAATGTTGGAGGATTTAACTGGGAGCTCTTCAGGGTAGCTGGCATGGAGTGGAGTGTGGTTACAGCAGCCCTTCTGGTCATCTGCATTTCTTGCTTAATCCTCTTTTGGAATTGGAAGGAACAGGGCACAAAGGGGCGCTTGCCCCCCGGACCTCGCCCACTCCCCATCGTGGGCAACTTGTTCCAGCTGGATCGTAAGAATCTGCCCAAGTCCCTGATGGCGGTAAGATGGGCCTTTGCATAAAATGGCTTTGTGGATGTATGTTGTGGAGTGTGCAACATCCATTTCCTTATGTATCTCCAGCTGAGAGAGAGATATGGCTCCATTTACACCATATATCTGGGTTCCCAGCCTGTTGTCGTGTTGTGCGGATACCAGGTTGTGAAGGAGGCCCTGGTGGACCACGGCGAGGAATTCTGTGGACGTATGGAGTATCCAGCATTGACTGACTTCACTCAAGGGGATGGTGAGCATCTTGGCTTCCTCCTTGGAAGAGAGAGGATCTGTTTGTCTCCCTAGGATCCTCTCATGGTCCTGTGAGGTTCGAATTTCCTCTTAACATAATTTGTCCAAAGCCTCCATTTTGTGTCTCTGCAGGGATTTCTTTTTCTAATGGCAACAAATGGAAGGTGTTGCGATGTTTTGCTGTACAGACGTTGCGTGAATTTGGGATGGGACGGCGCAGCATTGAGGAACGGATCCAAGAGGAGGCCCGATGCATGGTGGAAGAGCTTGCCAAGACCAAGGGTGTGTGCATGTTGGGTGGGGATAACTTGAAGAAGCAGCAAGTTAGAACAGCAAATGATTATCATAGGTGTCTCACGTACATATTTGTTGAAAATGTTTTGATCTCGCCTTGGCTTCTAAGCTTCAAGGCAACTATCCAGTCTTCAGGCTGCAAAGTCAGACAATGAAATAAGTCAAAAACAATGCAGCCAACTCTGCATAGCAGTTTGTTCTTAACCAAAACGCCCTTTGAAATAAGACTGGCTGAATGCAGGAAAGGAAGGGGCCTCCCCACTTGCTCGGTCAAAATGTTCCAAAGGATTGGCCTGGCCACAGAAGAGGGCCACAACCTGACTGCAGCCAGATAAGCCATCCTGAGAGAGGGCATTATAAGGAGAAGGGTGTCTGAGGAATGCAGCTTGGGTGCATGGCACTTTACAGTAATTGGAATATGTGACAAAAGACACTCAGGCTTTAAAGGGGACAGCCAGTTTGTTGAATGGAGCCCAGAATGAAACAAGGGCAGAGTCTGCACTTACTTTCTTTATTCCATTGTCCATCCTGTTGAATTCAGATCGCTTTGAACTCGATTCTTTCTCCCCCCCCCCATTGAAACAGGAAAGTCTTCTGCACGTGGTTAGAGAGGCTCAGAAGGGGGGAGGAAGCCAAGCCTCTTTCTTTCTTTTCTTGAAGGGGGGGGGGAAGAGGAGCCAGGCACGGAGCCTCTTCCTGTTCTTGGAGGGGTGGGGAGAGGATCGAAAAAGGCAGAGGAGGGAGGAAAAATCCAGGACTGACAGAAGTTGAGAGAAATTAGGGGCTTCTCCTTTAAGGCAAGCGTGTCACATGACCAGGTGTGGCCTATCAGAGGTTCTGTACCACGGAGCTTTCTTTCCCAAATGAATATTGAGGATTTTCAGCACTCTGAGATATGGCACACTAAAGGTAGAGTCACTCCGAATCAATCCTTCTTGCTGCAGAAGGAAAATTAAAAATCGCCCCAAATCCAAACGGAAATCGCATTCTGTGTAGAGGGCAGGGACTGAATCGATCTGGGGCTGGAATAAAAGCTCCGTGCAGTTTACACCAAGGTCTTGTTGTGCCCCTCTGTCTTCCCAAATCCCAATCAGGAAGGAGGGAAGGTCTCAGAAAAGCAATATGGTTTATTGGCCAAGAACTATAAAGGAGACATTCTTTCATCAAGAGATTGGAGAGAATGTGGGCAGACCATTCTCAGTTGCCCCTGTCTCTCTCTGTATATATGAGCCTCTTGTGGTGCAGAGTGGTAAGGCAGCATACATGCAGTCTGAAGCTCTGACCATGAGGCTGGGAGTTCAATCCCAGCAGCTGGCTCAAGGTTGACTCAGCCTTCCATCCTTCCGAGGTCGGTAAAATGAGTACCCACTTGCAGGGGGGGGGGGTAAACGGTAATGACTGGGGAAGGCACTGTCAAACCACCCCGTATTGAGTCTGCCATGAAAACGCTAGAGGTCGTCACCCCAAGGGTCAGGCATGACCCGGTGCTTGCACAGGGGATACCTTTACCTATACCTATACCTATACCTATACCTGTACATATACAGCTTATATAGCATATATAGCATATATATATAATCATAACATGAGTCAAACAGGATTAGAACCTACACCATAAAGCATAACATGAGTCCTGACATAAACCAGATCTTTCACTGCTTTTCTGGTAATATATTTACATCATCTATCTTCTACTGGTACAAGCATTTATTTTATTATTATCAATCTTTTCCTAACATTACTATTTACTATAAAATATCAGCAACAGTGAGAACCGAGCATGGAATCACTGATTGGTCCAAAATTGAGAAAGGAGTTCGGCAAGGCTGTATACTGTCACCTTGCCTGTTTAACTTGTATGCGGAGCACATCATGAGAAAGGCAGGATTAGAGGAGTCACAAGTTGGGATCAAGATTGCAGGGAGAAATATCAACAACCTCAGATATGCAGATGATACCACTCTAATGGCAGAAAGTGAAGAGGAACTAAAGAGCCTGTTGATGCGGGTGAAGGAGGAGAGTGCAAAAGTTGGCTTGAAACTCAACATCAAGAAAACAAAGATCATGGCATCTGTCCCTCTCAATTCTTGGCAAATAGATGGGAAAGAAATGGAGATAGTGACAGATTTTATTTTCCTGGGCTCCAAGATCACTGCAGATGGGGACTGCAGCTAAGAAATTAAAAGACGCTTGCTCCTGGGGAGGAAAGCTATGGCAAATCTAGACAGCATCCTAAAAAGCAGAAACATCACTCTGCCAACAAAAGTGTGTTTAGTCAAGGCTATGTTCTTCCCAGTTGCAATGTATGGCCCGTAAGTTGGACCATAAGGAAGGCCGAGCGTCAAAGAATTGAGGCTTTTGAACTTTGGTGCTCTTGTGAGTCCCTTGGACTGGAAGGTGAATAAACCGGTCAGTCCTAGAGGATATCAGCCCTGACTGCTCCTTAGAAGGCCAGATCCTGAAGATGAAACTCAAATACTTCGGCCACCTCATGAGAAGGAAGGACTCCTTGGAGAAGAGCCTAATGCTGGGAGAGATTGAGGGCAAAAGAAGAAGGGGACAAAAGAAGAAGAGAATGAGGTGGCTGGATGGAGTCACTGAAGCAGTCGGTGCAAACTTAAATGGACTCTGGGGAATGTTAGAGGACAGGAAGGTCTGGAGGATCATTGTCCATGGGGTCACGATGAGTTGGACACGACTTCGCACCTAACAACAACAATATAATATCATTAATCTACCTGCATATCATTCTGACATCTTCTGTTTGAGTTAAGATCTGTTTAATGAACCACTATCTTATCAGTGAAAGACTCCAGCCCCCTGGGGCTCATGTTTACCTAAGTCTCTTACTTAGACACAGAGAGGATGTGTGTGTGTGAGGGGGGGGGCTGCTCAAGAGGTGAATCACCTAACACAGTATCTCTCAGAGGCTACTTTCTATCAAACATATAGCAATGTCACAAGAATATCTATTATTTTTCACAGGCATTTGTTTAATTTGATTCCTTCATTTTCAGTTCCTTCAGTCTTCAAGGGTATCCCCACACAGAGTGCATATCAGTACTCCAACCTTACCACCTTTTTGGCTGGACAAGTCATACCAGAATTCTCCATGCTCTGCATGTGGCATACTGGGTTGTTTTGGAAGCTGCTTGAAAACTCTATAGGATCAGAATCCAACAGCCAGGGGGTTACCTTGAGTCCTGCACATCTGAACATCTCTCGTCATAGGAAAAAGCTCTTTTTTCAAGTTAACCTAAGATATCATTGATAGATTCTTTCCCTCATACAATGGGCAGGATTTTTCTGTCAGGTACATTGTTTCCTTTGTAAAGTCTAGATGACCTCCCTTAATCGGTCTTTAAGGACATTCTAAGCAGATTGCTTAGTTGATTTAATAAATTAACTAGTGCTTTCATAGCCAACCAGGATAACTTAAAATGCTTAACATCCTTCACAATTTGGGCAACTTTATGACTGCTTCAGTCTTGACAAGTAAAGTTCTCGCTGAACCATTGCATGGGCTTCCTCACCTACTCTGTGTCTTTTGGTGCTTCCCCAGCGACCCCCATTGACCCCACTTTCCTCATTGGCTGTGCTGTCACCAACATCATTTGTTCCATCATTTTTGGGGATCGGTTTGATTACAAGGACAACAAATTCCTTTCTTTGGTTGGCCTGTTGAATAATGAGTTCCACTACTTAAGCAGCTCATGGATACACGTGAGTAATGATGAGATGGTATGAACTGGAGATTAGACAATTGCTTGGACAAGAGACCCCTCAAGCTCAAAATGGAATGCTAATGTTCAGAGGCTGGTTCCTGTCTTAGATAACATTTTGTTGCTCACATGTGAAGAGAAAGTAACAAGGAGTGGGTAACTGATGGCCATGGGACAATACTTCACATTCCCTCCTCCTGGCCCAAGGGTTCCCTCACACTGCAGAAAGCATCCATATTTTTGATATCCACATCACAGCAGTATGGAGCAAGATGGCTTGTTCCTCTTTACAGGTATATAACATGTTCTCTGATATCATGTCTTACCTGCCTGGACCCCACAAAGGGTGTGTGAATGTTGGGTGAGGATAACTTGAAAAAGCAGAAAGTTAGAACAGCAAACAACTATCATAGGAGTCTCATGTACATATTTATTGAAAATGTTTCTATCTTGCTTTAGCTTCTAAGATTCACAGTAACTAACCAGTCTTCAGGCTGCACAGCCATACAGTGCAGTAAAACAAATCATCAGTAAGACAAAAACAATGCAGCCGCCTCTGCAGAGCAGTTTGCTCTAAACCAAAACACCCTTTGAAATAAGACTGGCTGAATGCAGGAAAAGAAGGGGCCTCTGCACCTGCTCAGTCAAAGTTTTCTAAAGGAGATTAGACAATTGGAGGCGGGCCAGACAATTGGAGGTGGGCTAATGTTGTCCCCATCTTCAAGAAAGGGGAAAAAGAGTATCCAGGTAATTATCAACCGTCAGCTTGACATCGGTAGCTGGCAACATTTTGGGACAAATAATCAAGCACTCGGTCCTTGAGCAGCTGGAACTTAGAGCTGTGATTTCTAAGACTCAGCATGGGTTTCACAAGAACAAGTCATATCAGACCAAACTTATCTCTTTTTTCGAGAAAGTGACTACCTTGCTGGATCAGAAGAATGCCGTGGACATAGTTTATCTGGATTTCAGTAAAGCTTTTGATAAGGTTCCACATGATATTCTTGTTCACAAATTGGTAAAATGCGGTATGGATCCTAATTCTGTCAAGTGGATCAATAACTGGTTGACAAATTGTACCCAGAGGGTACTTGTTAATGGTTCAGCATCTTCTTGGAAAAGAGTGACAAGTGGAGTACCCCAAGGATCTGTCCTGGGGCCTGTGTTAAAAATATGTTGAACAACACAGGCCCCAGGACAGATCCTTGCGGTACTCCACTTGGGGTACTCCACTTATAATGATTTGGATGAGGGATTAGAGGGGGTACTTATTAAATTTGCAGATGATAGTAAACTGGGAGGGGTAGCAAACACAACAGAAAACAGAATCAGAATACAGGATGATCTTGATAGGCTCGCAAAGTGGGCTAAACTGAATAAAATGAAGTTCAATAGGGACATATGTAAAGTTCTTCATTTAGGTAGGAAAAACCAAATACACCAATATAGGATGGGGGAGACTTGTCTTGGCAGTAGCATGTGTGAAAAGGATCTAGGAGTCTTAGTAGACCATACATTGAACATGAGTCAGCAATGTGATTCAGTGGCTAAAAAGGCAAATGGGATTTTTGGCTGTATCAAATGGAGTATCATGTCCAGATCACGGGAGGTGATGGAACCACTTTACTCTGGTTCGGCCTTACTTGGAGTACTGTGTTCAGTTTTGGTCACCCCAATTGAAGAGGGATGTTGACAAATTAGAACGTTTCCAGAGGAGGGCAACAAAGATGGTGAGGGGTTTGGAGACCAAGACGTATGAAGAAAGGTTGGGGGAGCTTGGTCTGTTTAGCCTAGAGAGGAGATGACTGAAAGGGGATTGGATATCCATCTTCAAGTACTTAAAAGGGTGCCATATAGAGGATGGAGCACAATTGTTCTCTGTCGCCCCAGAGGGACGGACCAGAATGAATCGGATGAAATTGTTGTTGTCAATGGTGTTTCATCAGACTGGAGAGAGGTGAGTAGTGGGGTACCTCAGGGCTCGGTGCTCGGCCTGGTACTTTTTAACATATTTATTAATGATCTAGATGAGGGGGTAGAGGGACTACTCATCAAGTTTGCAGATGACACCAAATTGGGAGGACTGGCAAATACTCCGGAAGATAGAGACAGAGTTCAACAAGATCTGAACACAATGGAAAAATGGGCAAATGAGAACAAGATGCAATTTAATAAAGATAAGTGTAAAGTTCTGCATCTGGGTCAGAAAAATGAAAAGCATGCCTACTGGATGGGGGATACGCTTCTAGGTAGCACTGTGTGTGAACGAGACCTTGGGGTACTTGTGGATTGTAAACTAAACATGAGCAGGCAGTGTGATGCAGCGGTAAAAAAGGCAAATGCCATTTTGGGCTGTATCAACAGGGGCATCACATCAAAATCACAAGATGTCATAGTCCCATTGTATACGGCACTGGTCAGACCACACCTGGAGTACTGTGTGCAGTTCTGGAGGCCTCACTTCAAGAAGGACGTTGATAAAATTGAAAGGGTACAGAGGAGAGCAACGAAGATGATCTGGGGCCAAGGGACCAAGCCCTATGAAGATAGGTTGAGGGACTTGGGAATGTTCAGCCTGGAGAAAAGGAGGTTGAGAGGGGACATGATAGCCCTCTTTAAGTATTTGAAAGGTTGTCACTTGGAGGAGGGCAGGATGCTGTTTCTGCTGGCTGCAGAGGAGCGGACACGCAGTAATGGGTTTAAACTTCAAGTACAACGATATAGGCTAGATATCAGGAAAAAGTTTTTCACAGTCAGAGTAGTTCAGCAGTGGAGTAGGCTGCCTAAGGGGGTGGTGAGCTCCACCTCACTGGAAGTCTTCAAGCAAAGGTTGGATACACACTTTTCTTGGATGCTTTAGGATGCTTAGGGCTGATCCTGCGTTGAGCAGGGGGTTGGACTAGATGGCCTGTATGGCCCCTTCCAACTCTATGATTCTATGATTCTATGAAATTAATTCAAAAGAAATTCCATCTAAACACCCAGAAGAAGTTCCTGACAGTTAGAGCGGTTTCTCAGTGGAACAGGCTTCCTCGGGAGGTGGTGGGTTCTCCATCTTTGGAAATTTTTAAACAGCCATCTGACGGAGAGGCTGATCTGTGAAGGCAAAGGGGTGGCAGGTTACAGTAGATGAGCAATTAAGATGTGAGTGTCCTGCATAGTGCAGGGGGTTGGACTAGATGACCCATGAAGTCCCTTCCAACTCCATGATTCCACGATTCTATGATTCTATGATTGGCCTGGCAACAGAAGAAGGCCACAACCTGACTGCAGCCAGATAAGCCTTCCTGAGTGAGGGCCTTATAAGGAGAAGGATGTCTGAGGGATGTAGATTGGAGACACTAGTTCTTGCTTAGATAGGTCTTTTTTTGCTCACACGTGTTGAGAAAGTGCCCTCTCACCTTCCCTCCTCCTGGCCCATGGGTTCTATCACAGTGTAGAGAGCATCCACATGACTTCTGGTATCCATATCGCAATGGTAAGGAGCAAGATGGTTTGTTCCTCTTTACAGGTATATAATATGTTCCATGGTATCATGTCTTATCTGCCTGGACCTCACAACAGATTGTTCAAGAATTATGAGGAGATGAAATTATTAATTCTGGAGATGGTCAAGATGCACCAGGAGACCCTGGACCCCGACTTCCCTCGCGATTTCATCGACTGCTTCCTTCTGAAAATGCAGCAGGTACAGAGAGGGGATCAGGTTATGTTCAAGGACTGAACTCCCCTTTCCGGTTAATGAATATTTTCTGAATATTTTCAGATTGGGAGGAATGAGTTAAGGCTGGAATCCCCAGGTGGGTCTAAAGGGAGGGGGTCTGAGTCCCTTCCAACATTTCAGCCTGGTTTCCACTGCTTTGATAATGAGTGATCTCTGCTGTCACCCTTGCAGACAAGGCAGGAGCTGAACATATCTGTTTTTGTGACATTTGCCTATGCTTCAGTTTTAATTGCTGCTTTGCTAGTGTGAACTTGATTTTCACACAGGAATGCAAAGAGTTCTTTCCAAAGTCATACCTGAGGGTCAAGTGCTTGATGTGTTTCTAGAACCCAGGGGCACATGTGGTCCTGAATGCGTATTCCTGGAGGCGTGTTGCAGCCTCCATCTCACTGCACAGGTAAAGGTTGTTCTCTCTTCCTCTGGGCCCACAGGAAAAGGAGGATCCCTTCACTTACTTCCACATGAACTCTCTTCTGAAGACCGCTCACATCCTTTTCCTTGGAGGGTCTGAGACAAGTACCACCACTCTCCTCTATGGGATCCTCATCCTCATGAAGTACCCTGAAGTGCAGGGTGAGATGGGAATGTTGTTTATTTGTGTATGTGAAGGATCAGTTATGTGCCATTGATCCCTCTAGCTGAGTTCTTGACCTTCTGACTCTCCATGGAAGTCTTTTCCAGCCTAAATCTATGAAACGTTTCCTAACGGGAGGGGTTGGAGATGGACCCTACATCCTAACAGGAGGGGTTGGAGATGGACCCTACATCGTTTTTCATTAAAAGGCAGTCTTCTCCTACTGAGCCATGGACCCTTTCCTCATGGCCTTGTGATGACAAAAGCATTATGTGGCATCAATCACACTCTCAGGCGACGGATGGCTTTTTTCTTCATATTCATCAATTGCTCATCAGAGAATGGTTGGACTACGGTTGTGGAATCCAGCCACCAAAGTGGCTGTTCTCACCTGTAGCAGCCAGCGCTGTGCTGGAGCCCCCCCTCCAGGGAGGGGGAGGTGCGGGCGCTGGCGCACCGGGCAATACACACATGCATGCATGGAGTTCTGTGCCTGTGTGTGAGCGTCTCCCTGCATGCAGCACGGCACTGGCTGCTACAGGTGGGAACGTCTGCTTTGGTGGCCAAATCACACAACCCTAGGTTGGACTTCACTATTTAAACAATTCAACGATCATAAGGAATTTGGTGTGGAACCAAGTGGGCCTCCCCATGACAGGTCCTGGCTCCTCTTTGGCTCATGTAAGTGTTTTATGGGGTGGGTCAGAACCCTGCCTCTCAGCTGTTTTGGGGGTGGAAAGGTACTTTGAAACCACCCCCCCCCACACTGAAAATTTCCAAATTGCACTCTTGGGGTTTTGCAAGAATTTGTTCCAAATTTAATATTCTCCAGTAAAGTGTGATACGTGGACAGTACAAATTCAAAGGATTGCAAAGGGTTTTGAGGAAGGAATTGTGCTGGACATTTTCTCTGCAAGCTAGTTGTAACTCTCAAATATTGGTCATATCACAATCTCAAGATTTATCTTTCTCTGTCCTGAATCATGACCTCTCTTGTGCGGGCCATGATGTGGCCCAACTCTAGGTATTGTTGTACTCTGCCATGTTCCATTGTCACTCTGTCCTCTGCTTGTACACAGCCAAGGTCTATGAAGAGATCAACCGGGTTGTTGGCCCTCATCGTAGTCCATTGTTTGAGGATCGGGTGCAGATGCCTTACACTAACGCCTTGATCCACGAGATCCAGCGGTTCAGTGATATCTTGCCTATGGGGGTCCCTCGCGCTGTTACAACTGATACCCACTACCGTGGCTACATGATCCCTAAGGTACATGAGGACTGGGCATCTTAACCCCCCAAACAAGCACTTTTTTTGGCAAGGTCTCAGGAAAGAGCAGATGGAGAACTGGCAGCTGTTAAACTTGCATAGCATTATTGGTTGTTAAATTTTTGCAGACCCCTTCCTAATTGTCATGGTCACGCAGTCTGTCTTAGCCCTTCAGCAATGGACCAGCCCTAGTCCTGGTTTCAGTGTCACAAATCTTGTAGGTTGTATCTGCATACTCAGAACGTATGAAGTTACAATTTCAAATATTGTTGACAATTTCAGCTGAACCAGTTCATTGTCCAGTTTCAACTGGGGTCCCTGTAAAGGTATGCATTTGATTAAAAGAAGAAACCAGGAAATCACACCTTGTCTTTTTAAAGCTCTCTCTGTTTACAGTGTGCTGCACATCCTAGCATGTCTGTGTGCTCCGGGAAGAGAATTACAGCTTCCTCTCTACAGAAGAGCAGGAAAAAGAAATCTCTCTGGTTTTTAGACATAAAGTTTGGGGACAAAGACCCAGAAGTAAATTAAGTGCCTTGTTTTGGGTGGATGAATGGTTGGTAGAAAGACTAAGGGCATTTCCAGACCTGTTAAATGTAGTGAAATGCTTACCTTATGTAGTCATTATATTCTGGCCCCTCCATATGACTTCGCCAACATCCAGCGACTGGGCAGTAACCAACTTGCTACATCCTCCATTTTAAAGTGCTAGTTGGGGAATAACATAAAGTGGATACACCAACCTATTTAGCGTAAGCTAATGGGAGAGCAACCAGCATAGGGAAGGTATGGAGGTTCAAACATGCTAAAGATGCCTACCTCAACCTGCTCTTGTTCCGCCTCCCTCTCCCTTGTTCCTGGACATGGGAATTTTTTTTTAAAGGTCTAACATCCTCGAGTAACAAATAGGCGGACAAGTGTGCAGCCAATGCCAGAAATAATTCCCTCCCCCAAATTGTAACGCAAAGCATGTATCTCTAGTCCCCCTCCCCCATTTCAGGAATGAGTTTAATTTTTAAGTTATATGTATAGGCGTTTATACGGAGAACTATGAATTAAAAAAAAAGATTAGCATGTATCACAGGACCTTTAAAACATGGAGAAAGGGGATTGGCTGCCTGGATTGATTGACAGGCAGCAGAGAGCCGTGTGTAAAGCACGTTGCTCTCTTCCGCCATTTCCATCAGCACTAGTGGAGGGGGAGAAGGGCGAAAAGGCAGCAGATGAAAGTCAGACAGCAAAATGGTAAGCAGGGGATTGGAGACACAATAATTTTTAGGGCTATGACATTCAGCTGGCATAACACCATTTTTGTTGATGTGCGGAAATGCCATAAAAGATTGTTAGGGTGGACAAATTGCTAGGAAAGGTCAAAAGGATTACAGAACCAAGTTTGTGTTGTCAGGTACTTTTAAGACCTAAAAAGTATAAGCTATTAAGTGCATATACACTTCTTCAGATAGATTCAAATACGCTGCCTCATGTCTTCCATACAGGTGTGTGTTAGGGGGATCAGTTAGCCAGAAAGGGCTAATGAGAGTCAGAATGCAGATGGCCCTCTAAGTTCAGCAAAGTTTATTCCTGGGTAAAAGTGAGAATTGAGAAACTTAGTAACACTTTTATTCAGCCATCTCCCACTCCTCTCTGTTTCTGAAATTTCTTTGAAATAAAACAGCTGCTTTGAATTCCCCCGCTGAGTGCCCTGGGATGTAGTTTTTTATTCTCCAAGGCTGATTCTGCATAGGGAGAAAAAGCTGAGAGGGCATTTATATGTAATTGGACTAATCGCTGCTTCCACATGATGTCACCAATGGGCTGGACCCCTTCCAGGCCTGGCACGGATCAGGCCCTCAGTTTCCCTGCATGAAGGGAACACAGAAGAACCTGCATTCCCCTTTTCACTGCAGCAGCCAATGGGGCCTAGCCTGGCAGAGGCCTGTATAAATGGGAAGGCAAGAAGGCGGGGGGGGGGACCCAGTTGGGTTTGCAATGCTTCTTGGCACCGTGGGATGGATTGGGGCTTTTTTTTTTTTTTTTTTTAAAGAAAGGTGGGATTGCTCTGGGAGCGGTAAAAATAAAGCCATGAGGGGTCGGTGGGAGGAGAAAGGGGTGGGGCAAGTCCGGGATAAAAACTCGAAGGGACCAAACGGGAGCCGTGAAGTGCGCTGCTCCCGATTGGCCCCTTGGCCCCAGGGGGAAGGGGGCAGGGGGGAAGATTCGGCGTGGCCAAAGCAGCAGGCCCTGCTCCTTGGACCCGCCAAGGCTGAGGACTCGGGAGGAGGGATGGGGGGAGGCTTCAGTGCAGGCCAAGGAGCAGGCCCGCCGCGTCAGAGATGCAGCGGCCCTGCTCCTTGTGCCGTGGTGAGGGTGGGGAGTCAGGGAGGAGGCGGCCGGGGAGGGGGAGTCTTCAACACGGGCAAAGGAGCAGGCCTGCCGTGGGTGAGATACGGTGGCCCTGCTCCTTGGGCCACGCGATACCGCAGCAAGCCTTTTTGGGGTGGGGGGGCCTGCCAGGACGGCTGCCCGGGGACTGGGGGGAGGAGAGGGGATGCTAGCACACATTGTATTCACAGATACAATGGGCTTTTAATCTAGTTCTCACATAATCCCATTGTCATGCACCCCCCACTCCCGGGGCAGAAACTTTCTGCTGCATCTATATCCCTCATGGGGACACATTTTGGGAGAAGACCGGGTCTGCTGCTCAAAAGTGTGCTCATGGGGACACAAAAATTGATGGAGCATGTTGCTTCACTCCAACACACTGGTGGTGGCATAGAGTGGCACCATTGGTGTGAAACCAGCCCCATAGGTTTCTCAGTTTTGTCATTCTTGATGCCTGAATCAGCTGGGCAGAGGGAAGGAGCACATAGGTGAGCTGCTGCTGACCTTTCCTAACTCATGAGAAGCTGTGTGTGTGCATGGGGGGGGGAGCAGTGTTGGAAAGTGGAGAGGGTTTTTTGTAGTCTGCCAGAGAATGGTTTCTGTTGAGTTCTGTTTGGGACTGTTGGTCTCTGGTTTGCCTCTTGTTATCTGGATTGGGGCTGATCGTGGGAGGGATTGCCTGGGGGTGAGTGCAAGCCCCGCCCCTGCTGTGCGGTATCTCTTTCTGCCGAAGGGCTCCTCCTTGCCAGAGGCATGAGCCTTTGGTGCGGGCTGAAGGGGGATTACTCTGTGCCTCCTAGCCTGGGGATCTTCCTGGGCTCCTGGGAAGTCCTTTACCGCAGCAGAGTTGCATGAAAACTTTGCCAACTGGATAGAGAAGGAGATGCTGCAGCCACATGTAACAGTTGTGGAATATTTGTCTTCCTGCCAGAGGAATAATTATACTTGTAATAAGTATAAATTGGGACCAATGTTGCTAGATGTTTGCAGTATGCAGAGACGCTATATTTAATAGTGGAATTTCATCATTCCGCACACCTTCAATTCTAGCGGAATATTGAAGTCCCAGTAGCGGTCTATTCATTCCCCACAGGTTTCTGGTCTCGCCGGAATTGCAATGAAGGAGCCGATATTTTTCTGCTCATCAGTCAAACAGAACGGCCAATGAACTGTTGTGTTCATGCTCCAGAAAAGCCCCTTTCCCTTTAAAAACTGTTTTTTTTAACCTGAAAACACCAGTAGCAACGAATATTTGTTCTTTCAGTGTCTCAGAAAGACCTTTTTCGCTGGCGTAGGATCTGGCGCTTAATCGTTTACACGCTCTTCAAGTAAAAAAAAAAATCCCCCCTGATGTGTGCAATTTCTGGCCGAAATTACGGGCAGTGTCGAACAGGGGGCTGTATTGTGCTCAGAAACTTTAAAGACAATTGCAGAAGGGAGCTTTGTTTTACTGTTAAGCACTTCTGTGGAGGGACTTCAGCCGAAGAAGCCTCGCTTATTTATTACTTTCGCCCGTTTAAGGGGAAAAAATTGTGATCAAGTTTCTTGAAACTCGGGCGCGAGAGCTCAGGAGGGACATTCTTTCTACCACTATTTTGAGAATGCACATGTCTTTCGCTGATATGTTGCGGCTTGTGCTCAGAAGTGTAGTGTTTTTTTCAGGGGGAATCCACTTTTCTGGATTTCCCCCTAAGCATGATAAAATTCCGATTGTTGCTGGAGTTTGGCAGAAGTTTTGCGATTTGTTTACAATGGATTTTTTTTTTTTGTGGAAAAATTCTTTACTTGGCTTGCTGACAAATCTATTTCCCAGAAAGTGGAAGAGGCAACCAGAGGGTATGCTATTTTATACTTCATTCTTACCAATAGGGAAGAACTGGTAGACGAGGTAAAAGTTGTGGGCATGCTTGGTAGTAGTGACCATGTGATTTTGGACTTTATGATCTTGGGGAAGAGAAAAGCTGTACGTAGTTACACATTCAGGCTGGACCACAAGTAGTGGGAAACTGCTCAATTCCTACTTCTCCTCCTCTTCTGAGGGGAATTATGTTCAATGTGGCAACCCTGTCAATGGGGTGGAGACCATGTTGGTCACCTTGGTGGATGATCTTTCACACCAGCTGTATCAAGGCAGTTTGGTCATACTTATGATGCTCAATCTGTTGACTGCATTTGATGTGGTCAACCATGGGTTATTGGCCCACCACTTCTCCAGGGCTGAGATTCAGGGGACAGTCCTTCCATTCCTGTGCTCCTTCTTCCAGAACTGGACACAGAGGGTGGCTGTGGAGGAGGTTTTATCGCACCTCTATTGACTTCTTTGTGGGATCCCGCAGGGGGTGGTACTCTCCCCCACATTATTTAACATCTTTATGTGCCCCTTAAGAGCCTCTTGTGGCGCAGAGTGGTAAGGCAGCCATCTGAAAGCTTTGCCCATGAGGCTGGGAGTTCAATCCCAGCAGCCAGCTCAAGGTTGACTCAGCCTTCCATCCTTCCGAGGTTGGCAAAATGAGTACCCAGCTTGCTGGGGGGTAAACGGTCATGAGTGGGGAAGGCACTGGCAAACCACCCCGTATAGAGTCTGCCATGAAAACGCTGGAGGGCGTCACCCCAAGGGTCAGACATGACTCGGTGCTTGCACAGGGGATACCTTTACCTTTACCTTTATGTGCCCCTTGGACAGATGGAGTTACGGGCTGGGGTATCATTAATATGCAGATGACACCCAGCTCTATCTCCTCGTGGATGATTCCCCTAACCTCTCTCCCCCCCCCCCCATGAAACATTTGCTGGATGTTTGGAAGCCATTGTTGAATGGTTAGAGCAGAGTTGCCTGAAACTCACCCCTCCAAGATGGAGGTCCCGTGGCTGAGCAGGAAAAGGGCAGGAGAGGAAGCGTGTCTTCCCTCCTTTGCTGGAGCACAGCTTACCATTGCGCCCACAACAAGGAACTTGGGGGTGATTCTGGATGCCTCCCTTTCTATGGAGACCCAGGTCACAAGAGTAGCTTTCATGCTGTTTTACCATCTTCACCAGGCAAGGCTACTTGCACTTTTCCTGCCTCAGGACTATCTAGCCATAGTGGTCCATGTGACAGTCATCTCTAGACTGGACTTCTGTAACTTACTCTACGCTGGCCTACCCTGTCCTTGAGCTGGAAACTACAGCTGGTGCCGCTTATCTGCTTAAGCTCCCCACAGGGCATTTCGATCTGCAGGAGCTAATCTGGCTCCAGAGAAATACACCTGTCTTTGAACAGGGTTAGAGCCTTTTCAGTCCTGGCTCTGACCAGGTGGAATGAGCTCCTGGGAGAGTTGAAGGCCCAGATGTCAAAGAGCCTGAGGGCCTGTGAAATGGAGCTCTTCTGTCAGGTCCTTGGTTGTGGCCTGACTAAGAGGTAGGGGCCACCCCTCAAATTGTGCTGTCCCATCTTGTGACCACCCTGTGGGGTAAGGGACAGTTTTTGGCCTTCTAGTTGTTTTTTGTTTTATGGGGAAGGAGATTTACTGCGTTTTATTCTGATATAATCTGCCTTGAGTTGTTTGAAAGAGGCAGGCTAAAAATCAAATCAATCCATAATTTCACATTCATTATCAGGGTAACGATGGGGTGAAAGTTATTGAATAATTGGTGGGTTATGTCCAGGGCTTTTTACCATGTGTCCAGACAGTGGTCATCAGTATATCACAAGTATAAAGGTAAAGGTAAAGGTATCCCCTGTGCAAGCACCGAGTCATGTCTGACCCTTGGGGTGACGCCCTCCAGCGTTTTCATGGCAGACTCAATACGGGGTGGTTTGCCAGTGCCTTCCCCAGTCATTACCGTTTACCCCCCAGCAAGCTGGGTCCTCATTTTACCGACCTCAGAAGGATGGAAGGCTGAGTCAACCTTGAGCCGGCTGCTGGGATTGAACTCCCAGCCTCATGGGCAAAGCTTTCAGACGGCTGCCTTACCACTCTGCGCCACAAGAGGCTCATATCACAAGTATATCAGTATATTAAAAGTTTGTGTGAATGTGTAGGAGTTTAGCTAGTGTTTTTCCAAGTCACTCATAAGGATGCTAGCTAGCATACTGTGGGGCCAAGAGGCTGCCTATGGCTGTACCATTTTACCATAGCTAGGGTTAGAATTGGGGCCTATCTCAGGCCTATGGATAGAAGATGAAAAGGCAGCACGGTTTTCAAAGATTCCAGATGAGCCCTCCAAACATGACGGCAATCCTCTGCTAATCAGCATTCTACTCACTTTCCCTTCCAACCAGGGTACCGGTGTCATTTCTTTTCTATCTTCGGTGCATAGAGACATCACCAAGTTCAAAGACCCAGAAGTGTTTGATCCTAACAATTTCCTGGACAAGAAGGGAAGCTTCATCCGCAATGAAGCTTTTATGCCCTTTGGTGTTGGTGAGTCTGAAGTTGTTTGAATGGTGCTGGTAAATAAAATCGCTCATGGTGTGCTGGAGTTTTGGGGTGGTGGGGCAGGGAATTAAAGATTTTGTACTTGTTGTCAGCCATTCAGTTGTGTCTGACTCCTGGCCATCCCATGGCACAGCTGGTGCCATGATCCCCAATCCTGCAACACCTCCCTCAGCTGTGCAGACTTGTGGATGGTGTCCACTCTGATCATGTCCCATGACATTTATGCTGTTTGAATCAAGTGTTCATGATGCAAAACTAATTTTGATGAGAGAATTGTGCCAGATGATCACCTGTATCATTCCTTTCTCCAGGTCCAAATTTGCCAGAAATGTCTCTCTCAGCATGTTTGCCATCTTTTACATTATAGTGACCCATTATGTAAATGATAACTTTCTAGGGTACTTGTTTTAAAGTCTCTTGAATGGTGGTATAAAAGTCTTCAATTTTTGTCCCTGTTGCATCAGTTGTCATAATTGTTGAACAACTGTGATATCGTGGGGGACTTTAATGTCCATGCAGAGCTGCCACCCTCCAGAAATAGTCTGGAGGTAGTGTCAGCTACAGTGACACTAGGATTCTCACAATTTGTTGTTGACCCTACCCACCAAGCCCTAGACCTCATTTTCAGAGCAGTGCTGAATGTGGATCTGGTCACAGCTTATGCCATGCCATGGTCAGACCACTAAGCCCTGAAGGCTTGGCTAAGTCTGCCACCACCCCCTCAGTTGGGCACCAAGGAAATTTTAGCTCACCCGCAAAGACTCATGGATCCAACTGGATTCTTGAGTGCTCTGTGGAACCCAATGCCTTCTGCTACTTCTCTAAATGGTCTGGTCACCGACTGGCATGACAGAATGCTGGACACCATTGATGAGATAGCTCCCGGGCATCCTCTCTGCCCCCATCTCAAACAGGCCCCTTGGTATACTGAGGACCTCCGCAAGAAGAAATGGAAACTGAGATGACTAGAGAGAGTTTCAAGGAAGACTTGTGATGAAGAATCGAGAAAATCTCATAGAATTAAGTTGAAAGCCTATGACACGGCGGTGAAGTCAGTGGAATAAAATTTTACTCGACTTCCATTGCATCTGTGCACTCATGCCCAGCACAATTATTTAGGACTAGGGGCAAAGCCCGTTGTATCCAAGAATACAATGGGTGCTAGAGCTTGGCAGTGGGAAGAGGAAGGGGAGGAGTTGTCCAGTCTGTAAGGGCATGCGGTTGAATGTGTGTGTTGTGTGGGAGGTTATGGTGGCGTGGTGGCAAATGAGGGCATGGGTGTGGAGATATGGATGTCAAGAACCTGTGGTGTGAAATGTTCGTTGAGTGTGGGAGAGGACTGATCTTTGGGAATTGTGGCATAGTGGTTACAGATGAGCTTTCCAGAGCCATGTCCTCAGACATGTGAAGGGAAAATCAGACTGGAGACTCTTCTTAGGGGAAGATTACATGGCATCCAATTCCCCCCAGTTCTGCATCATTTCCCTTCTTGTGTGAATTAGGCCACATTCACTGAAATGCCCCTCTGCCCTAATACACATAGGGTAGTCAGAGTACACAGGTGTCCACCCTGTTCCTTCTTTTCCATTTTTTCACTGTTGATAAAATTTTATGTGCCCACATGCTTCTTTCATGGTTGCTCCTTAGAAGAACGGATTTTTGTACCCTCTTGCTTACTACCCAAAGGAGTCTCAAAGCGGTTCACAAACACCTTTTCCATTCGTCTCTCCACAATAGTCAACCTGTGAGGTATGTGGGGTTGTGAGAGGTCTGAGAGAACTGGGAATGGGCCGCAGTGACCCAGCAGGCCTCAGGTGTCTCAAAGCATTTTCCAATCATTTTTCCTTCCTCTCCTTCTCACTATTTACAGTTTCAGGCTGTAAGTATTTATTTAGATCTTCCTGCACTTTCCAGACTCACAGGACTGATGCTGGTCTGCCTGTCTGTGCCCCAGAATACAAACAGTTGCTGGTAAGGGCTGGCCATAGCCCATAGCCCAGGAGGGACACCCCTGCACCACTCCCTCCCAACTGCAGGCAAAAATGGCTCCTTTGAAGGCTGGACTCTGAGGCATTGTACGATTTTGAAGTCCCACCTCCAAACCTCCAGGAATATTTCTAACCCTGGGGTAGCCAACCTCCAGGTGGGGCCTGGAGAGCTCCTGGAATTACAGATCACCCGCAGAGTATAAAGATCAGGTCACCAAGCAGAAAGGGCTACTTTGGAGAGGGTTGTGGTAGAGAAGAAACATTTAAGGCTTCCCACACAGGTTGTTGTTGAATTGAAAGTCTTGAGGGCTACTGCACAGGGTTGTTGTACAGATGAAACAGGAGACAAAAAAACCAGTTTCATCTGCAGAATAACGCTGTGCAGTGGCCTCAAACCTGCAGAGAGTTGCAAAGAAGAAAGACACATGGCTTCGCTGTGTCTAACCCCTGGCCAGAGCAGTATTTTAAGTGAGAAGGGGCTTTTCTGTGGCCTCCCTGTCAGCCAACTGTTTGGCAGGAAAGTTCCCCCCCCCCCAGAAAAGGAATGCCCTCAGGCTCCCCTGCGTTGCTCTCTGAAGGAAAATGCCTCCCTCCCCTCAGTCAGGGCCTGTCAGAGGCTCCTTCACAGCAGGCCTGAAGGGAGGGAGGGAGGGGAGGGGGAGCACTCTCCAGCCTCCAGCCAGCTCTGTCAGGGTTCTGAGGCAATTTGCAGTTGGACATGACAGTTAGGACAGCCTTGGAGTGAAAAGGGCAGGCGCAGCCTCTGTTCTCATTCCCCTTGGCAGGCCTACTGACCTCCTCTCCCTTTGGTGGTCAAGAGAAAACTGGCAGCCCTTTCTCCAGATTGCCCCTGGCTGGATAGAATTTTGGTTTGTCCTGGTAAGGGGCCAATTGGAAGGCGCTTCGCGCCTTCTGATTGGCCCCTCCGCTTGTCAGTCCACGGCCATGGGACCAATTGTTGCCCTTCCTCATCACGGACTGAGCCCACCCCAACACCCCTTACTGTTTTATTAAGAGGGAAAAGATAGTTCAGTCCCTCACTTCTCTCAATGAAGAGCACCAAAACAATAGCTAATTAGATATTAGCTGTGAGGGTTTTGCAAGTAATTTCTCAAACAAAATCTGGACTCTCCGCTGCACCCTCCCTCCTGCCTTGGACACTGAAAGTGAACTACAGGCACCTTGGCCATCTCTGGAGAGAACACTGAGTTACTTCAGATGACTCTCATTAGCTGAAATGGACAGGATGCTTACATCACTTGCCCACTAGACCCATGCCCATCATGACTACTAAAATCAATGGACATAAGAATAGGGCCCCCCCTCAAGGAAGTAATCAACCTCTCCCCCCAATGGGAGGATTCCTGGTTGGATTAAAAGGTGCAGTGGCATGCCCATTGCTGAAAAAATTATCTCTGGACCTACAGAGGCAATTTATTTTACAAGGTAGGTTGCCAGGTCTTTCTTTAATCCTCCACATTTATGTGGGCTTGGGCCCGACGTGCTGAGGTATATGGCTGGGTTAATAAAGACCTTACCACTGTTCAAAGTACTGTTGATATATTTTTCTTCCAACTGTCGTGTAAAGCTCATTTGAAGCAAGAAATGACCACGTAGAAAAGGAAGTACTTTTTTTGTGGAGTACTGTGGAATGGACTTCACATAATCCAGGCACAGAGAACTGGAGAGAGTAAGGAGGTTCAATGGCTCTCCCTCCTAAAATGTTTCTTCCTTCTCCTGCACTTCACAGGGAAACGTGTGTGTCTTGGAGAGCCCTTGGCTCGCATGGAGATTTTCCTCTTCCTCACCACTCTTGTGCAGCATTTCACCCTCCAGCCCGTGGTTCCACCTGAGGAAATTGTCCTCTCACCAATCTCGACTGCTTTAGTAGCAATCCCCCATCCATTTAAATTCCGTGCCATCCCCCGCTGAAGATATCATTTGGGAGAACAGTATAGAGAAGGTGAAGGGGGGCCTTTCTTGTCCATAACTGTCTATTCTTCCCAGCCTAGTTTATTCTTGGGAACTGGGGTAATATTGCATGGGAGGGAGTAATCTTGGCATGGGGAACCTGTTCTTTTACATGTGTGAAATACAGCAAATACAGTAATTACTACCTGATGTCTGAAGGCAGAGGTGCCATGGCCAGCATCTAGTTCTTAGCTGGTAACTCAAACAATGCAGAATCCTGTCCTTTAGTTAGCTATTTCTCCTGTGTCAGGAAAAGACCTTGTCCTGTTATTCTTCCCCACCTCTTCTCTCCTTGACTGAGATCTTCAGTCTTCTCTGAGAAGGTCTGGTCAGAACTTCCCGCGTTCCTCCAGGTATTCCTTTGTGAGGCTAAAGAGGAGTTGCAGTGGGGTGGGAAGAGGCTGCTGGACACAGATTGTAGACAATCAGGATTCTGCTTTGATTGTTTTATATTTCTCTTCAAGTGAGAACTCAAAGGGTTCTTTGAAAGTGCCTTTTCTTAGCTCTTTGATTGGAAGTAGAAGCAAAAATGCTGTGGGAGTTTTCTGGCTTTTTTGTATGCCATGACTACACTTGTGGAAAAGAAAACCTTAATCTTGCCATATTAACCCGCCCTGTGCCTGAATCTTTTCCTGTCACTAACTGTTGTACTTTCTTAGCTACCTATTTCTTATTATTAAATGCCTTCTGTGTCTAACTCAGTCATAGGAGAAATAAATATATTCCCAGCAGTCTGGTAATCTGTTTCACTCTGGAATGCTGAGCTGAGGGATCCAGTATAAATGGGAAGCTGCTGCCATTTGTTGTTTCTTTGGAAATCCATTGACAGTTGACAAAGGGAGCATCACCAACACACCACATAGGCATGAAGGCCCCATTCCCCACAGATCATGGTCAGCCACAGCTGCCTACATTTTTAGGAGGAGGGGTCAGAGAAATGGCTACAGCCAGGCTTCACCAATTGGTAAGGTGAGGAGAGTGAGAGAAGTGCAGAAGGGTTCAGGACCTCACACCTCCCTGCGACATCATCTGTATAATGTTTTGGTCTTAAAAGGCCTAGCATAGTGGTCATGGGATTGCTTGCTGATGTTCCATTCAAAATAAACAGTCATGGCAGGAGAATTTCCACAAACACTCAGGGTTGAGGGGGCGCCCCAGAAGATGGCCGCTCTTCCTCCGGCTGCCCTTCTCTGTCTTTACAAGCTTTTCTCCTCAGGAACGTCTCCCCTCAGCTTTCCCCTCCTTCTCCTGTCCTGTTGCCAGGCAACCACTCCTCAGCCTCTCAGTAGAAATCACCTCCCTCTAGAGCAGGCTTTCTCAACCAGGGGTTTCTCAAACCCTGGGGTTTCTTGACAGCCCTGGGAGGGTTTCCTGAATAGGTGGGAGTTAATTAATTTTGTGCATTTATTGGGTGATATGTCCATATATAGTCATATTAATCTGCCTCCCCTCCCAAAATAGCCAGTGATGGGCCTGAAGAGGGTGGGATCGCACCACTTCTGGGGTTTCTTGAAGCCTGAAGGATGTCTCAGGGATTTCCCAACAGTAAAAAAAATAGAGAAAGGCAGCTCTAGATGGCCGTCTTTCCAGGCCTGGGACCCCTATGGAGGTGAGAAAATACCTCAGACTTTCCCTCCCTTGCACCCTCCTCTGAGTATTTTTGTTTTAAATGGCATGGTCCGCATTGCAGCACTACTGCAAAGTTATATTGTCAAAGCTAAAATAAAGGGCTTTTCCACACCTGTTAAATGTAGTGTTTAATATAGAAGTCACTATATTCCAGCCCCTCCATATAATGTCGCCAACATCCAGTGTTTGAGCAGTATCCAGCTCACTACATTCTCCATTTGATAGCACGATTTCGGGAATTGCAAAAAGTGGATTCACGAACCTAAATAGCACGACCCACTGGCTGAGAACCAGCAGGCAACCAGCAGTAGAAACGTATGGAGGCTCAATCGTGCCGTAGTTAGCCCTGCAATGTCCCACCCTCACACCCACCTCCCTCTTCCCAGGAATGGGAAGTTTTCTCTTTTTAAAAATGACAACGCACCTGGAGCAACAAATACACATATACTCATGTGGGAATTGCTACCGAGAAATGAAAGCAAATTTTATTCAGTGACGTGCAGAAAGCTTGCTTATCAATGTTGTTTTGTGAAATCAAGGCATTGTGAAAGCAATGTGTTTTTTGTTGAACCCTGGCAAAACCCACCAAAAATGTCTGATTGTCCAAAACTATGACTGCCTTTGTTAAGAGCCTCTTGTGGCACAGAGTGGTAAGGCAGCTGTCTGAAAGCTTTGCCCATGGGAGTTCAATCCCAGCAGCCGGCTCAAGGTTGACTCAGCCTTCCATCCTTCCGAGGTCAGTAAAATGAGCACCCAGCTTGCTGGGGGGTAAACGGTAATGACTGGGGAAGGCACTGGCAAACCACCCCGTATTGAGTCTGCCATGAAAACGCTAGAGGGTGTCACCCCAAGGGTCAGACATGACTCGGTGCTTGCACAGGGGATACCTTTACATTTACCTTTTATGACTGTCTTGCCGTGACCAAATGTGCACGTTTTGTAACATACACTGGTTTCATTGCTGATCATCACCATACCCTTGCCAGTGAAATATTTTGTGTTGTCTCAAATGCAATTTTATTTTTTTCTATTCACAATATGTTTAAACGCGTGTTCGTTTACACGCCTACAAAATAAATGGCAGCGATCATGTAAAGACAAAGAAAGGTAGCTGGAGGAAACGTTGCTGGAAAGAATTCAAGTGAACTCATGACCCCAATCAGACCAATGTTCAAAATGCCCTTAATGCCTCCCACAGAAACCGGGAGGCTTTTGAGGCAGTGGCAATGAGGATACGGACTCTTGACCACAATAGGACTGGGCTGGAGTGTTGGTCTAAGACCAAGACCATGTTGGCGGAATATTTCCACTGCCTGAACCAGAACTGGCAATCAGGAGTGGCTCCGGTAACCTGCCCCTATTTTGACATTCAAAGGAGCATCTATTATTATTATTATTATTATTATTATTATTATTATTATTATTATTATTATTATTATTATTATTATTATTATTATTATTATTATTATTATTATTATTATTTCAGTTTATAGCCCACCACTCCCCTAAGGCAGTGGTCCCCAACTTTTTTATCACCGGGGACCACTCAACGCTTGACAATTTTACTGAGGCCCGGTGGGGGGGGGTAGTTTACTCCTCTACTCTCAACCACTGCCCTAACGCTCTCTGACTCTGGTTGCTATGGAAATGTTTAAACATCCCTTCAAAATAAGATACAGACATGTCACAACAATGAACATAAGAAACATTTTATTTTCATGGAAATTTTAACTTATGACAATGACAAATCAATGGGAACCCTGAGCTTGTTTCTCTGCAACGAGATAGTCCCATCTGGGAGTGATGGGAGACAATGACACCCGAAGTGTGTTGTAAAGGGCCGGGGGGGATGAAATAAAGGGCCGGGGGGGGGGAGAGAAGGCGTCCTTCGCGGCCCACCTCCAATTAGTCAACGGACCACATGTGGTCTGCGACCCACAGGTTGGGGATCACTACCCTAAGGCTTGTGGCAGGTAACAACATATATTTCAGGAATTGCAAAAAGTGTATTCACGACCTTAAATATCACGACCCACTGGGTCGCAGGGAGGTCGCAGATGATGTCGCATGGAGGGTGATGGTGACGGTTGGCCCCCAAGGGTTGCTCATAGCCTAAAAATAACAAAGAGAGAACATGCGATGGAGGAGAGAAGACAGCAGCCTCCGGACGATCCCAGGTCTTGCCTGAGGATCCATGATGATCCGGAGTGGACTGAGATGTCACCCTGAACCTCATTGTGATCCTACAGGGGAAAGAAGCCAGTCTCCATTGCCCAACTATCCCAACTTCAGGTAAGCATGGAGTGCCTGGGCTGCGGGTTAGGCTGCCTGAACCTCTGATGGGTAGCAGGCGTTTATATGCTTATTCGTTTCTCCATGTGGGCTGCCCAGGCCTACCTATCCTCGGCTGCACTGGCTTTCTCCCGACTAACATGAGGCTTTGCCCTGTGCAGTTCTCAACCCTGAGTCTGGGGATGCCTTGCCCCACTTCCCCACCATGCCAGTTGCCCCACTCATCCCTGGACACCCCTCCCCCCCTTGGGACAGGGGTGTCTGGACAACCCTTGGGATAACCTGAAGAGGAAGTCCACATTCCAGTGTTCCGCACCTAGTCTGTGCTATCTGAAAGGAAAAATGAGAAAGGGACACAGACCTTTTATTTTTCAGTTTATTTCCCGCCATTCCCTAAGCAGCTCATGGCCGGTCACAATGTCTTAAAACACCATTAAAACTCCCATTAAAAGACTTAAAATCCATCACAACATGGCAGAAGCAAAAAATCCCTTTCCTACCCCCATTGCTAAGGGGGGGGACCTTCTCATAATATAGTCTTTGTGATCTGCAGGTAGTAACTTGTTGGTGATTCTGGGCCCCAAGGAAGTTCGGTTGCCCTCAACCAGGACAAACCATGGTCAGGACCCCTTGTAATTATGGGACAGCCTGTCTCTTTATGCCCCTTGCAGAGCTCTTCACTCTGCGGGTATGAACTTGTTAGAGGTCACCAGCCTGAAGGAAGTTCACCTGGCCTCAAACAAGACCAAGGCCTTTTTGGTCCTGGCCCCGACATGATAGAATGGGATCCTGGGAGAGCTCAGGGCCCTGATGGAGCTTTCTCAGTTCTGCAGGAGCTACAAGACGAAGCTCTTCCATGAGGTCTTTGGTTGAGGTCATGGCGGGTGAAACCTGGGCCCCTTGCTGGCTAACCAGGGTGTAAACTCTGTAAAGCTCCGGGAAAAGAAGAGGGAGGTGAGACAACTAGAGCGAGTGTGGCGGAAGACTCGTGACGAAGCTGCAAGAACATCTTATTGCACGCTTATGAGGGCGTATGAGATGGTGGTGAAAGTGGCGAAGCAAGATTTCTTCGCCACGGAAATCGCGTCCGCAAGCTCTCACCCGGCCCAATTATTTAGGGTAGTTAGATCCCTCACCGCCCTTCAGGGGCGCCAAAATATTAGTCAATTGGCACTTGGCTGCGAGGCATTAGCGAGCTTTTTTGCAGATAAAGTCTTGTCGCTTCGCCGTGAACTTCCTGTCACAATTAATACAGTAAATGAACTGGAGACCTGTTGGCCGTCTTTGGCAGCGAGGTTTGATGGCTTCAGACGGCTCTCTTCTTCCGAAGTGGACAAGTTGCTGGGGTCGGTCAGAGCGACCACCTGCCCCCTTGATCCCTGTCCCTCTTGGCTTCTCAAGAGGAGCGGAGAGGGGATAGGAGGCCAACTCAGGGATATTATCAACCTTTCCCTGAGTTCCAGGGAATTCCCTGAGCGGCTGAAGGAGGCAGTGGTTCGCCCTCTCCTGAAAAACCCAACGCTGGACCCGCAGGACCCTGCCAACTACTGCCCGGTGTCGCACCTAGCGTTCCTGGGCAAGGTGGTGGAAAGGGCTGTGGTGGACCAGCTCCTAGCTTTCTTGGATGAAACTTTGGCACTCGATCCATATCAGTCTGGCTTCCGCTCTCGCCACAGGGTGGAAACGGTGTTGGTCGCCCTGCTGGATGATCTCCGTCGCCAGCTGGATAGAGGCGGGTCAGCCGTGCTGGTCCTTCTGGATCTGTCGGCTGCTTTCGACATCGTGAACCATGAGATATTGGTCCACCGCCTTGCTGGTACGGGGATATGGGGTATAGCCCGGACTCTCCCCCGGAACCATTCGCCAGATGTTTGGAAGCGGTGACAGAATGGTTTGAGCAGAGTCGCCTGAAACTCAACCCCTCCAAGATGGAGGTCCTGTGGCTGGGAAGTAGGGGGCGGGAAGAGGAAGCGCATTTACCCACCCTGGCAGGGGCGCATCTTACCATCGCGTCCCAGGCCAGAAACTTGGGTGTGACCATTGATGCCTCCCTGACTATGGAGGCGCAGGTCAGGAAAGTAGCCGGCCAGGCATTTTTCCATCTTCGCCAAACTCGGCTACTAGCGCCCTACCTGTCCCCCGAACACCTTGCCACTGTGATCCATGCAATGGTCACCTCCAGATTAGATTTCTGTAACTCGCTCTACGCGGGCCTACCCCTGTTTCTGATCCGGAAACTCCAGCTAGTACAAAATGCAGCTGCTAGGGTCCTCACCGGCACACCTTGGAGGGCCCACATCCAGCCTGTGCTGAGGCAGCTGCACTGGCTACCAATTGCTGTCCGGATCCGTTTCAAGGTTCTGGTTCTAACCTTTAAGGCTTTACGCGGGCTGGGGCCCACATACCTGAGGGACCGCCTAGCGTCCTATGCCCCCCGCAGGGACTCTGCGCTCTGCGAGTGAGAATCTTCTGGTCGTTCCCAGCCCTAGGGAAGCACGCCTAGCCTCGACCAGGGCCAGGGCCTTTTCGGTCCTGGCCCCCACCTGGTGGAATGAGCTCCCGGGATAGCTGCGGGCCCTGCGGGACCTTTCAACGTTCCGCAGGGCCTGCAAGACGGAGCTCTTCCGCCAGGTCTATGGTTGAGGCTGGGGCTGCTGGGGTACATCGACTGCTCTCCCCCGGGCTTCTTCTTGAACATCGTTGACCTCCTTCTCCTCCACCCCTCCTTTTTTAGGAAGGGGGGTAGGAAGGGGATCTTATTATTGTGCCTCCATGTTGTGACATTTTAAAGTCTTTTAATGGGAGTTTTAATGGGGTTTTAAGACACTGTAACCCGCCACGAGCCAATTGGGAGTGGCGGGAAATAAATCAAAATAATATTAACAACAACAACAACAACAACAACAACAACAACAATAATAATAAACTGCACGGAGCTTTTATTCCAACCCCAGGTCAATTCAGTCCCTTCCCTCTACACAGAATGCGATTTCCGTTTCGATTTGGGGTGATTTAAATTTTCCTTCTGCAGCAAGAAGGATTGATCCGGAGTGACCCTACCTTTATTGTGCAATATCTTAGAGTGCTTTTAATGCCTCCCTGAGCTGCCCTGCAGGTTTCAAGAAGATTGCACCGGGTCCCATCCTAGGGGCTCCCAAAGAGGGAATTGTGGGACCCTCTTTGGGAGCAGGACCCCCTGGTGGAATCTCCAAGCAGCTTTCATTTGCCTTCCCTTTCCTCTCCCCACAACAGACACCCTGTAAGGCAGGGGAGGCTGAGAGAGCCCTGCCATTAAGAAGAAGAAGAAGAGTTGGCTCTTATGTGCTGCTTTTCTTGACTTTTAGGAGTCTCAAAGTGGCTTACATTCGCCTTCCCTTTCCTCTCCCCACAACAGACACCCTGTGAGTTAGGTGAGGCTGAGAGAGAGCATGATATGACTGCTTGGTCTGAACAGCTTTATCAGTGCTGTGGCAAGCCCAAGGTCACCCAGCTTATTAATAACTAGGGGCAAAACCCGTTGTCTCCAAGAATACAACGGGCGCTACAGCTAGGCAGTGGGAAGAGGAAGGGGAGGAGTTGTCCAGTCTGTAAGGGCATGTGGTTGAATGTGTGTGTTGTGTGGGAGGTTGTGGTGGCGTGGTGGCAAATGAGGGCATGGGTGTGGAGATGTGGGTGTCAAGAACCTGTGGTTTGGAATGTTCGTTGAGTGTGGGAGAGGACTGACCTTTGGGGATTGTGGCATAGTGGTTACAGATGAGCTTTCCAGAGCCATGTCTTCAGATATGTGAAGGGAAAATCAGACTGGAGACTCTTCTTAGGGGAAGATTACATGGCAACCAATTCCCCCAAGTTCTGTGTCATTTCCCTTCTTGTGTGAATTAGGCCACATTCACCGAAATGCCCCTCTGCCCTAATACACATGGGGTAGTCACAGTACACAGGTGTCCACCCTGTTCCTTCTGTCTCCCATGTTTTCACTGTTGGTAAAATGTTATGTGCCCACATGCTTCTTTCATGGTTGCTCCTTAGAAGAACGGATTTTTGTACCCTATTGCTTACTACCCAAAGGAGTCTCAAAGTGGTTTCCATTCGTCTCTCCACAATAGTCAACCTGTGAGGTATGTGGGGTTGTGAGAGATCTGAGAGAACTGGGAATGGGCCACAGTGACCCAGCAGACCTCAGGTGTCCGAAAGTAATTTCCAATTGTCTTCCCTTTCTCCCCCCATAGCAGATTCCACATGAGGGAGGTGGGGTAGCGAGCTTAACAGGGAAGCTTGCAACCCTAAGAGGAAGACTCTCTGTGCACAGCAGTCTTGACCTTAGCAGTCTTGACCTTAGTAAGTTTTTTTATACTGTTTTTTTTTTATTTGCCAGGCCAATAAGTCATTTCAGTTACTATGGTCTGCTTGTCTGCGCCCCAGAATACAAACAGTTGCTGGTAAGGGCTGACCATAACCCATAGGCCAGGAGGGACACTCCTGCACCACTCCCTACCAACTGCAGACAAAAATGGCTCATTTGAAGGCATTGTATGATTTTGAAGTCCTACCTCCAAACCTCCAGGAATATTTCCAACCCAGGGGTAGCCAACCCACAGGTGTGGCCTGGAGAGCTCCTGGAATTACAGCTCACCTGCAGAGTATAAAGATCAGCTCCCCAGGCAGAAAGGGCTACTTTGGACAGGGTTGTGGTAGAGAAGAAGGCTTCCCACACAGGTTGTTGTTGAATTGAGGCTTCCCACAAAGGTTGTTGTAGAATTGAAAGACTTGAGGCCTACTGTACAGGGTTGTTGTGCAGATGAAACAGGAGACAAAAGAGCCAGTTTCCTCTGCAGAATAATGCTGTGCAGTGGCCTCAAATCTGCAGAGAGTTGCAAAGAAGAAAGACACATGGCTTGGCTGTATCTAACCCCTGGCCAGAGCAGTATTTTAAGTGAGAAGGCGCTTTTCTATGGCCTCCCTGTCAGCCAACTGTTTGGCAGAAGGGGAAAGTTCCCCAACGTCAAAATGAATGCCCTCAGGCTCCCCTGCATTGATCTTGGAAAGGCCTCCCTCCCCTCAGTCAGGGTCTGTCAGAAGTTCCTTTGCAGCAGGCCCGAAGGGGGGGGGGAGAGCACTCTGCAGCCTCCAGCCAGCTCTGTCAGAGTTCTGAGGCAATTTACAGTTGGACATGACAGTTAGGACAGCCTTGGGGCGAAAAGGGCTGGTGCAGCCTGTCCAAGCCTCTGTTCTCATCCCCCTTGACAGCCCTGCTGACCTTCTCTCCCTGCGGTGGTCAGGAGCAGACTGGCAGCCGGACTGGGCTGAGTGAATGGAATTTTGGTCTGTCCTGGTGAGGGGCCAATAGGAAGGCGCTTGACGCGCCTCCCCATTGGCTGCTTGGCCCTGGATGGACACTCGGAGAGCCCAATCAGGAGCTGCTTTGCGGCTCCTGATTGGGCCCTCTGAGTTTTTATCCTGGACAGGGCCCGCCCTAACTCCTCCCCAGGTGGCCTTACCCTTTTATTTAACCGCAGGAGTGGTTAAAGATTGTGGTTTGCCAGTAGGTAGTTCTAAATGTGGTTCATGCCAAACTTAATTTTATGGAGGAAGTCAAAAGTAATACTATTCATATAAATTATTTTGAAATTAACCTTAATAGATTCATGAACTGTAATACATCCCAAATCATCTATTTCACTGGTTCTCAACCTGGGTGTCAGCACCCCTTTGGGGGTCGAATGATTATTTCAGAGGCATCGTGGCAGGGCAAGCAGCTTGGCTGGGGTGGGCACCATCCACACAGCAGACTTGTGGGGTAGATCAAGATAGAGCATTCATCTGTCTAGAGCAGTGGAAAAGAGTGAGATCAGCATGGTGGGACAAGAGGGGAAAAAACAATTTATATACCATCATGAAAAATGAATCTTAATGCCATTGGTCAGTTTTGGTTTAATTTCTGTGAATGAACACTTGCATAATTTTATGGTTGGGGGTCACCGCAACATGAGGAACTGTATTAAAGGGTCTTGGCATTAGGAAGGTTGAGAACCACTGATCTATTTGATCAGATGCACATGTTTTAAATGTTATGTGGTTATGTCTTCACATCCCTTGAAGACGCCCTTGACCATGTGTCAAGATTAAAACACAGCATCATGACAGCTCCCTTCAAACAACATTATGAGGAAACTAGCTTCAAAGCCCATTCCTAAGAACGGGCCTTGAAAGGGCCCCCTCCCCTGACCCCTGGCCAGGCAGCTTAAGGTGGCTTTGGGCAGCAGCTTGCAGCCAGATCAAGTGGGGCGGGTGGGGGCTGGGCAGCTCATTAGCAGGGGTGGGACAGAGCTCCTTAGCAGTCAGCTAGTCAGCTTCTTAGCAGTCCTTAAATTGCCAACAAAATCCTATGTTACAGCTCTCAAATGATTTTGATATGGTGCCCAATGGTGAACCCTTCAGACCCTAAGGGCCTGCAGCAAGTAGTCCTGGATTTTATGATGTGCCTGGGGCAAATCCAGCAGGAAGCCCAGGTGCTGATGCTGCCAATGGTGAAAGCAAGGGTCTGTGCTTTGTGAAGATGAACCAATGGTAGAGGACTGGCTCAAGAAAAAATGGAAATTGTCAAAAGAGAAATGGTCAGGTTGAACATTGACCTCCTTGGCATCAGTGAATTACATTGCACAGATTATGGCTTCATTCAATTCAAGAATTTTACTATCTACTATTCAAGACACAATGCCATATAAAGGAACGCCATGGCTACACTGAAAGCCAAACATTTCTTGGGCAGTGGAAAGTTTTTCAATGATCAATGATTGCATCATGACAATTTGAATTTGTGCCAAGCCAATATTGATGTATTTATTTATTGAATTTCTATACCACCCACCCATAAGGCTCAGCATGGTTTTCATAAAACATCATGAATATACATAGAAATCTAGTGGCAGCAACATAACTGTGGTTCCAAAACTGAACATAACAAATTATAACAAAATACTATAACAGACTCACTCTCAACTTTTAACATGAACACGCATGGGTCATATCATGGAGGGGGTGTTTGGGGGACCAACAGATGTTGTTGAGTCGGCCAGCCTCAACCAATTGCCTGGTGGAGGAGCTCCCTTTTACATGCCCTTCAGAATTGTGGTGGTACCAGAAAAGCCCTGATCTCTTTGGGGAGCTCGTTCCACCAGGAGGGAGCCAGGACTGAGAAGGCTCTGGCCCTGGTTGAGTTCCGGTGTGCTTCTTTGGGGCCAGGTATCACCACCCAATTGGCGGTGGCAGAGCATAGGGCTCTTTGGGGGGTATAGGCAGGGAGATGGTCTCTCAAGTACACTGGGCCCACAGATGGCCTTGAATGTGGTTACCAAAACCTTAAGTCTGATCCAGAATTCAACTGGAAGCCTAAGGGGTTGTTGAAGTGCAGGCTGGATTTGGGATCACCATTGGTGTGTTTTAGACCAGCATTTTAGACCAGTTACAATTTCTGGATCAAGGTTAAGGGCAGGCCTGCATAGAGCAAGTTGCAGAAGTCCAGTCTAGAGGTGACTGTTGCATGGATCACTGTGGCTAAGTCTTCTGGGGCAAAGTAGGGTGCTAGTAGCTTGGCTTGCTGTAGGTGGTAGAAGACCTGCCATGCTACTCTCATGACCTGTGCCTCCATGGAAAGGGAGGCATCAAGGATCACACCCAGGTTTCAGGCAGAGTGAGCTATCAAAATCTGAACTCCATCCAGGTTGGGTAGATGTGCTTCCTCGCTTAATCCATTCCTACCCTGCCACAGGACCTCTGTCTTTGAAAGGTTGAGCTTCAGACGACTTTGTTTGAGACACCTCATCATTCCTTCCAGGCATCTGGCTAAGGATTCTGGGGGAGAACCAGGATGGTAATCCATCAGGAGGAAGAGCTGGGTGTCATCTGCGGATTGGTGGCAAGCCACCCCAAACCTCTATACCAGCTGAGCAAGAAGGTGCATGACAGTGTTAAATAAGGAGAGAGGACTGCTCCCTGTGGGACTCCACGTGTGAGCTGATGACAGCTAGATACTCTCTCTCCTGTTGCTATCCTCTGTCTGTGACCCCAGGGGAAGGAAGTCAGCCATTTGAGGGCTGTCCCGTTTCCTAGAGTTGGCAAGGTGGTTAGCTCAGAGCTCATGATTGATTGTGTCAAACGCTGCTGACAGATTTAATAGTACAGGTGGCGCCGACCCACCTCGGTCCAGCTGGCGGCAGAGAGCATCTATCAGGGTGACTAGTGCTGTCTCTACCCCATGGCCAGGCCGGAAACCTGACTGAAGTGCCTGAAGTTTCCTCCTGGAATTCTGATACTTGGTCTTCAGCAGCCCTTTGAACCAACTTCCCCAGAAATGCTAAGTGAGAGGGGGGGAGGGTTGTCAGGCCCCTGTAGGTCCAGAGATAATTTTTTCAGCAATGGGCATGCCACTGCACCTTTTAATCCAACCAGGAATCCTCCCATTGGGGGGAGAGGTTGATTACTTCCTTGAGGGGGGGCCCTATTCTTATGTCCTTTGATTTTAGTAGTCATGATGGGCATGGGTCTAGTGGGCAAGTGGTTGACCTCACTGATGTAAGCATCCTGTCCATTTCAGCTAATGAGAGTCATCTGAAGTAACTCAGGGCCATTTCGCACAGAGCTCAAAGTTGCTATTTGGTTGCTGTTAGCGAAATCGCTACTTCAACTAGCGAAATGTAACTAGCTGTGCCCGTAACGCACAGCTGCGGTTTTTGCGGAATTTAGCACTTTCACTTCTCGTCACTTTCGTAACCCACAGGCTTCCGGTTCTCCGTCTTTTCGCTACAAAGGAGGTCCCTTTTTAGCGCTTCTGGCCTCCCGTGCCCGTCAATCAAACTGCGGGCACACCTTTGACCTCGACCCTAAAGCCGGACTTGTCAGGGTTCCCTTTTTTTAAAAAAAACCCAGGGAAACCCGTAGCAACGCGTTATCGTCAAATCATTGGCGCCCTTGGAACGTGTTTTCTATTGTTTTCTATGAACCAGAGGTTGATGCATTGATATGTTTGATAGGTTAATCCCCGCCCACAGTACACGCCCACAGGTTACCTGCTTATATGCACCTGGGCAGACACGCGGTCGGCCTCTCTTTGTTTGCGTAGCCTACTGCCCGCAGCACAGGTTAACGTTGAAATGGAGAGGATTATTGTTCAATTGTTGGCTCAGATGCTTGCGGTGGTCCAGCGTATCCGCACCACTGTGCAGCATAGGAGGGCTGCTTCAGAGGAATACCGAGAACGTATTGCCAGAGCGATGACCAGCAGTACAAGACGTTCTCAACGGGCAACCATGGCGGCAAAGAGGCACTGGCAAGCTCTGGCAGAGGTCCGGTTCCCCCCCCGGTTCTGGGCGGACGAAAGATCCTCTGACTGGTGGGAAAATTTTGTGTGGGCTCGCTGGGATGATGACCACTGGATTGCCAACTTTAGAATGTCTAGGGGGACATTTTTTGAACTCGTGGAGGCTCTACGTGGACGCATGGAGAGGCAAGTCACTGGCATGCGGCGCCCCGTGCCAGTGGAAAAAAGGGTGGCGGTCGCATTGTGGTACTTGGCCACCCCTCAGTACTTCCGGACAGTAGCCCAGCAATTCGGACTCGGAGTCACAACGGTTGGCGATATCCTTAAGGAGTTCTGCCTCGCCATGGAGGCGGAATTGTTCAGCAAAGTCGTGTGCCTCGGAGACCGGCTTGGAGCGGTGAGTGTCATTCGATCCCCTTTGCCCTTTAAATTTTTTTTCTTGTTTGACAGGTCAGCAACGAAGACGCGATACACCCCACGCTGACATGCCATGGCTTATATTCTTTTCTTTCCCTTATTCCAGAGTATGGACGGGTTTGCCAGGCTTGGATTCCCGCATTGTTTTGCGGCCGTCGATGGAAGCCACATCCCTCTCCGTGCCCCCGGGGGAAGCATAAAGGAGTACGGGAACAGGAAGGACTTTTGTTCTGTTCTCCTGCAAGGAACTGTGGACTTCTCCGGCCGGTTTATCGATGCCGAGGTGGGGTGGAGTGGCAGGAGGCATGATGCCCTTGTTTTCAGGGAATCGAACCTCAGGAAAGCCATGGACGAAGGGGTCTTTGTTCCAGGAAACCCCACCGCCACCATTGAGGGCGTGCGTGTGCCGGCGTTGGTGCTCGGTGACGGAGCCTACCCATTACGACGCTGGCTCATGACTCCCTACAAGCGGCCAAGGACAGACGTGCAGAGCCACTACAACCTCAGTCACTCCCGGGCAAGGAATGTAGTGGAGCGTGCCTTTGGACGTCTGAAGTCCCGGTTCCGTTGCCTGATGTCCCGACTCCATGTGCATATAGACAATGTGACTCCGCTGATCATCGCGTGTGTCATTTTGCACAACATATGCGAGGACAAGGGACATAACATCCCCTTCCCTGTGGATGAACCTGATCCTGTAGTCCTTGAGGACACTCAAGACATCCCTGAAGCAAGGAGAAAAAGGATCTATGCGGAGGGGTGCAAGGTTCGGGACGCCATAGCCACCCACATCTACAGAAACAGGAGGCGTGTTTAATTGTTTTTCCTACTCTGTTGTTGAATAAAGTTTTGTGTTCTTTGTTTAACCTTGTCTTGTGCGGTTTGTGTACTTAGCCAGCAAAAAAACGGGGATTCTCTGGTCCAAAAGCACTTTGACAGCGCTAAATGCTAACTCCCCACTGAAATTGACACACACAATACGGAAGCGCTGAACGGGGAAAGTTCGGGGAGGCGGGTAGCCAGGAAGTATTGGCGACCCCTGTCAAACCGGAGGATCAATCCACTTATGTTCCAAGGAATAATTTTATTGGTGGGCAGCTTTGATACATTTAAAATAGAGGGGTGGTCGATCGGAGCAACGCACGTTCGTTCCCTAACCGTCATTCCGAAGATGCCGAAGCCACGGAAGGGCTCCTTCTGGCAGCGCGCCGAGGCTGAGGCACTTCTGGAGCTGGTGCTCCAATCGAAAAGTGTTGGCCGCCTTATGGCCAGCACCCACTGCCACACCAAGGGTGCTTACCTGGTGTTGGCATCAAAGCTGAGGGAGAGGGGCTATGTCCGGACCTGGGAGCAGGTCCGGACAAAATTTAAGAGGGTGAAGCTGGACTTCCTCAACAGTCTGGAACAGTGGGGGGGGGGTCCCGCAGCCAAGTGGGAGGACGGTCTTCCACGACCAGATGGTGAAAATATGGGAGAAGGCTGGGAAGCCCCCCCTGGAAATGAGGAGGCATATGGGTAAGTGCTGCCCTCGTTGTGTTTTGCCCTTAAACATGCATGGCATGACTAGCTGCCTCTTTCCCCTACTGTCCCCAATGAAATTCGAGAAAGTATTTAGATGCTGTCAACCCCCTCTGACTTAGCCCGCCAGTACTGTGTAGAACCACTTTGGTTATGCGCTTTGACTCTAACTGTGGTGTGTCCACCAGCTGTGTTTCATCTCTGGTTTGTGTGCTTTTACTTATGATTTCTCTTTTTCTTTGCCCAGCCACACAATCACCATCCAAGATGGCAAAAGCACCTGAGCGTGAGGAGGGGGAGGAAGAGGGACCTTCCACCTCAGGACAGGCTGCAGGTGAGAGTTTTATGTCTGTGAGGGAGACCCATGTGTGTGTACCCCCATGGAGCCATATGGGAGCCTGATGTGATGCTTCCATTTGAAGTGTGATCAAATTCTTTTTTGGTTTCTATAGCAGAAACTATGGAGGCAAGGCTGCGTGCCATGGAGGCCAGGGTGACTTCCTTGGAGGCAGAAGTGGCAGAGCTGAAAGGGGAGATTGAGCAGCAAAGGCAGCGGAGGGAGGCGGAAGAACGTAGGTTATGTTCCCCACTGCCCAACTCTTCTCACACAGTGGCTAAGGCCACTCAAAAGTGTATGCATGTAAACTAAAAAAATTGGAAAATATGTGTGGCACTAATGTGTACTTTTTCTCCCTCCCCACACAGTTAAGAAGAAGGAGGACGAAGACCTCTTCCGCCGCAAAGTTAGGGGGACCATGGGACGGTTGTGCAGGAGAGTGAGGGAGATGGAAGGGGCTGGGGAGGGGAGCAGTGGGACCTAAGTTTTGTTTTCTTTTTGTGTTTTGGGGTGGGGGGTGTTGGGGGGGTTCCCAGTTACTTTGCCCATTTTTCTATCCCTGTTAAATATTTGAATTTGTTAAAAAAAAGTTGGCTTTCTTGGAGGGTGGTGGTGGTGGGGGGGGGGGTCCAAGTTACATTCCCTTGTTTTTTTCCCCTGTTGAACTGTTTCTGAAAATAAAATGTTATTGTAAATTTCCTGAAAAAGACTCCAGTGTGACTCCTTACACTCGCACACCTTTCACCCCAAACTCCTAAAACACCTTTAACCTTTAAAACACCCTCCAACCTCCAACCCACACAACGGTGCCAGAATAGGCACAATCACTAGAGAGGGTACACAGAGACAGAGTCAAAAACATAAACTTTATTTAACAGACAACAGCAAACACAGATAACTAGACAAACTGGCCCAAACTAGGAGGGGGAGAACTTGTCCGCGGGTTTAACGACTCTCTTCCCGAGAACAGTCCTCCTTCTCGTTTGGGTCGAGGCATTCTGAGAGGGGGTGGGTGGGGTGGGTGCTGGAGGTGGTGGGGGGGGTGTGGGTGGGGGGGGGACGTGCACTGTAATCTGAGGAGGGGTGGCCGCCTCCATAACCGCGACCGCCCTCTCCATCAGCCTCCTTATCAGTCGAACCTCCTCCACGCTTTCGCGTAGTGAGTTGTTCGAGTCTCTAAGGATGGCACGGAATTTTTTGCCCTCCTGGGCCACGAGGGAGAGCATCGCCTGGTCTGCGGCAGCGGCACGCCTGGACTCCTCCTGGCAGTGCTCCAGGATCCTTTCTCCCACACTAGTCAGGACGGAGACGCGCCGCAGCCTGCCGCGTTCCCTGGCCAGCCTCTCCTCAGCTTGGAGAGCACCCCTGGGTGGTGAGCCAGCTGGCTCGTCGTCTTCTGAAAGGACCTCTGTTGGCAAAAAAAGAGAAACAGAACTGTTAGTAACATCGAGACAGTCAAAACCCACCCTGGTGCACATGGTGGCCTTTCTTGGTTACATATTGTTAAACCAAGACTCAAAACTATGCCAGGGGAGCACATGGTTATTGTTTGTTTGCCCATGGTGGCCTTTCTTGGTTACATGTTAAACCAAGACTCAGAACAATGCCAGGGGAGCACAAAAATGAAAAGGAAGCACACAGTTATTGCACACAGACATTGCCCTGCAGCCATGGCTCGAAAGGAACAGTTCATGCACGCTCACCATCTTGTATCTGTATACGCCTGCGCACGGCAGGAGGTCCAGCCACCCCACGCTCCTCCTCCTCCTGCGTCCCGGGTATGAAATCTGAAAAAAGGGAAAAAAGAACATGATTTAGGACCAAAGTGTGGCAAAGCAAGCTTCAAACCCTAAAGCAGCAACGTTGAGGGACTCTCTTCTGTCTCTTGGCAGTGCTGCTGCCCTGCACAAACAGAAAAGCACAAAGCAGTTAACCCCCCCCCCCTTATTGCAACTGATACTTACCAACATTTGTGGACGCCCCAGAATCACTGTCCTCTGCCACCGCTGCAGGGGACTCGAGGACCACCGTCCCAGGCATCTGTGTCTCTGTGGACAAGAGCAGAAAATAGTGAGAAAGGAGCAAGCATACAACCTGAACCACACATCAAGGTCCCAAAGTAGTGGCTAAAGCACTGCAGAAGGCCTATGGCTGAGGCATGCAGCAAAACTGTTTGGGTTGTTGGTTAAACACAACCGTTTTAAAAAGCCACCCAAAGCAATCCACAAACATCCAAGCATAGCATGCGTTGCAACGAACACAAGGCATACAATAGTGAAAAAGGAGCAAGCATACAACCTGAACCACACATCAAGGTCCCAAAGTAGTGGCTAGAGCGCTGCAGAAGGCCTATGGCTGAGGCATGCTGCAAAACTGTTTGGGTTGTTGGTTAAACACAACCGTTTTAAAAAGCCACCCAAAGCAATCCACAAACATCCTAGCATATTATGCGTTGCAACGAACACACGAGAAAACGATGCCTAAACGTCAGAACAAACATTTGCTCAAAATGAAATATAAAATAAAAAGAAAATTACTTACCGGAGGCAAGGGGCGTTTGCTCAGGAACCTCCTCTGGCTCCCCAGGAGCGATGGCCATCAGGTCCACCGTTACCAATTCCGCTGGTCGTTGCTGGACGGGGGGTGGAGGCCGAAAGCTGGACGAGGTGCCCTCGCCGGGATCCTCCTCAGCGGGTGGTTCCTCGACCGGGGCAGCCGGCTTCCGAACCACCTTAAGGCTCCTCCCGACGCGCTTCGGCCTGCCGGCTCCTTCCCCGTCGCCGTACAGCTGGCGCTGCTCCTCGAAGTAGGGGCAGGTCACCTTTTCGTTGCCGGAACCCTTATTATGGTTCACGGCACGCATGTACTCCGCCCTCATTGTTTTAGTTTTGGACCGGCATTCAAGGCCGGTCCTGTTGTGGCCCAGGGCACGCATCTTTATGGCCACTTGCTCGAAGACCTCCCTATTCCTGTGAGAGGACTGGAAGGCGTCCTGGATTTTCTCTTCCGAGAAAATCGCGATCAGGTCCCTGATCTCCGCGTCCCTCCAAGTTGGGCCACGGCCGGTTGCAGGGACGGACGAGGCTTGCGAAGAGGATTCCATGGTGCTTTCGCTAGTAGCTGAGCAAAATGGTGGTGCGAGGTGCAGGGTGCAACGGATCATATACCTTCCCGCACACAAAGACAAAGGGACTAGCCGGCTCCTGATTGGTAGAGGGCAGTAGGGGACACGCACATTGGCCACATTAGGTCACATGTCACGTTCAAAACTCCTCGCGCGGGAACAGGATCTGCTCCTAATGGCCAGATTAGCGCCTTTTGTTTGACTTCTCGCATGCGCTGATTCGTCCACACGCGGGAAGAGCAGTTTGAACATGCAGCGGGAGCCATTTTAGTGAAAGGTCCGCCATTACAAAAACGCATGCCGGTGTAAAACCGAGAGCAATTGCAGCGGTACGCGACAGTTCCCCAATAATATTCACCAACCAAAGCATAAATCAATGACATGTAACTGCCGAACGTTCGTTGTCACGCTCAGCGGACAGTTTTTTAAAATGAACGGCGGACGGCGACTCCGCTTGCCGGAGGTCTAGCCGCCGATGGAAGGGGTTGTCCGCACCCAAGCACAACCACGCACCCGGAACCACACAAAGACCCACTACACATAAACCGCCCGTCATGCTAGAATCATTTGTATTGAACCCCTCTAAGCTAAACTGGAGACTGCGAGCGGTGAACGTTCGTTGGCACGCTCAGCGGAAAGTTTTTAAAAATGAACGGCGGACGGCGACTCCGCTTGCCGGAGGTCTAGCCGCCGATGGAAGGGGTTGTCCGCACCCAAGCACAACCACGCACCCGGAACCACACAAAGACCCACTACACATAAACCGCCCCTCATGGTATCACCTCGAATCATATCTATTGAACCCCACTAATCTAAACAGGAGACTGCGAGCAGCGAACGTTCGTTGGCACGCTCAGAGGAAAGTTTTTTTAAATGCTCCCCGTACGTTGACTCCGCTAGTACTGGCCGAAGGTAGACGGGGTTTTAAGCTTAGGGCAAATGTTTGGAACGTGACGGTGTGTGCCACTGTGCTTTTGAAAAACTCTTGTGGTGTCCGTGCAGAATTTCAGAAAGTGATCGTGCTTGAAAGCCAGTCGCTGTCTCGTTGCCTTGTAGATCCCCGCTCGCTCGGAGAAAAAAAAATGGCGGACAGTTCGCCGGAAGTTAGGAGGAAAGGCTCGGGAGGAGGGACTTTGAAGAAACCGCAACAATGGTAACGCACAAGTCTGTGGCGCTATTGTCGCAGATTGGTTGCAGGAGTGTATCGCTATCCGGAGGGTGAATCCACTTTTCTGGATTCCCCTAGAAGCGCTACAACGAAGCGCTTTTTGCGGGTCGGTTGCAGGACTGTTGCAGATTGTGTACGACGTCGTGGGTTATGGCAAATTTGTAGCGTTTCCAATTGGCAACCATCCTGCTACTTTGAAGCCGTGCGAAATGGCCCTCAGTGTTCTCTCCAGAGATGGCCAAGGGGCCTGTAGTTCACTTTCAGTGTCCAAGGCAGGAGGGAGGGTGCAGCGGAGAGTCCAGATTTTGTTTGAGAAATTACTTGCAAAACCCTCACAGCAAATATCTAATTAGCTATTGTTTTGGTGCTCTTCATTGATAGAAGTGAGGGACTGAACTATCTTTTCCCTCTTAATAAAACAGTAAGGGGTGTTGGGGTGGGCTCAGTCCGTGATGAGGAAGGGCAACAATTGGTCCCATGGCCGTGGACTGACAAGCGGAGGGGCCAATCGGAAGGCGCGAAGCAGGCCCAGCCTAGCAGGACAAGAGGCCCTTGTTAGGAGGCCCTTCACCACGATTGTTTGCCCAGGGCCTCTCCCCTTACCTGCTTCTGGATCAAAGAGGTTACAGTCCAAGGATGGAGGGCAGGAGCTGCAAGGGCAGGGCCAATCAGGGCAAAGCTGGCTGCACCCTGATTGGCCCTATTCCAGCTTGGACAGCCGGACACGTCCCACCCCTAGGCTGTTTCATAAATATATAGAGGAACAACAGTGAATAAGGATGAACCATTCAAAGAATGATTTGAGATACATAGCAATTGGACATATATAGGATCAGGGATTAGGGTGTTCTAATATTACTAGATTTCTTTTCCAGAAGGAAGCTGAATGGATCTTTAATTTAAAAACTTTACAACCTGAGGAACTAAATCATTTGTTGGAACAAACATGTTTTTTATAGTTGATTTTTGTTTATAATTAGAATTAAGTGGAGAATACTCCTTTAAAAGACTTTGAGAGGAATTTCTATGAGAGTATCAGGATGACAGACTTGAAATCAAGCAGCTTCTTAATAAAGAAAGAGTTTATTTCAGCAGATCTATCCAGGAGGAAACAAAGCCAAATCTGACGTGACAATTCAAAAATGCAGCTCTTATTCCCCTCAACTTTCCCGCCCAACCCAGATTCTCACACATAAAGACATAATAGACAGTTAAGTCCAGGTGCCATCCGGGAAAGCATCCAATAAATGATAACATGCCTAGCATTGGCTTTGGAGCGCCCAGTGTTACTACTTCTATGACAGGGGTAGTCAACCTGTGGTCCTCCAGACGTCCATGGACTACAATTCCCATGAGCCCCTGCCAATTTGCTGGCAGGGGCTCATGGGAATTGTAGTCCATGGATGTCTGGAGGACCACAAGTTGTCTATCCCTGTTCCATGATAAATTGGTAGCAGACAGGTCAGGGCTAAAATGCAGACAGACAGATATGGCTACACAAAGGCTAAGCATATTAAATCATGGCAGTAATCTGTTGATCCTGACAGAGAGCAGCTGCAGTTTATTAAACAATGGACCTATGAGTCATAGTAAAATGGTATGTGTTCCCAGTGTAACTAATTAAACAATGTACCTAATGAGTCATAAATAAAGATATGTATCAGGATTGATGTAGACAGTTTAATAATGTCCTTAATGAGTTAACCTGTTGTTTTATAAATATAGTGGGTGCCTAGATGCTTTTGGGGCACTCATAAGATTTCCTATAGGATGGTTACCTTGTTGGACCATTTATATTAGTAGACCCATTGCTGTGAAATAGTAAATCAGGAGTAGTCAAACTGCGGCCCTACAGATGTCCATGGACTACAATTCCCAGAAGCCCCTGCCGGCGAATGCTGGCAGGGGCTTCTGGGAATTGTAGTCCATGGACATCTGGAGGGCCGCAGTTTGACTACCCCTGTAGTAAATATTAAATATAAAAGAGAATTTGAATATAAGGTATGGAGATTTTGTATATGTTCTTTAACAAATTACTTTTTTGATGTTAAATTTTTAAAATATAAAATGTATATATCTGTTTTCATATATAGGCTGCTTGCTGAAGACTAATTTTGTTAGTATCCTTGTAGGAACCAACTTTAAAGAAATACTACATTATGTTGAAAAAGGTAGATAGAAACATTCTTCTTCTTATTATTATTATTAGTAGTAGTAGTAGTAGTAATAATAATTTGATTTATTGCTCACCACTCCCTGATGGCTCGTGGCAGGTTACAAACATCTGAGTAAAAACCCCAAAGAACCCACAATTAAAACCCCAGGCATAAAATCACAATCATTAAACAAAATCAAAAAAGAGGAGGTACAGTAGAAAAACAAAACCTCTCACTATTCTCAGTTCCCCCCAGTAGCATCTCAAAGTGGAGTGGGAGGGAGGAGGGTGCAGATGTCACTTGCAAACCATCACAAAACCTCCTGAAAGGGGGTCCATACAGATCTCCCTGTCCGTACTGGTGAAAAAGCTCCATTTTACAGGTCCTGCAGAATGTTGAAAGCTCCCGCAGGGCCCGCAGCTCTTCTGGGAGCTCATTCCATCAGGTAGGAGCCAGGGATGAAAAGGCTAAGTTTGCCAGATTTCTCTGAAGCCCCACTGATCCTAATATTTCTTGCTCTTGTTTGGATCTCCTAAATCTCAAATTTCTCTTCAGCTGCCAATTTCCAATCCCCGAATTCAGTTATTTCTGTTTCCACTTTTTGCACTTTAATATGATCTTCTTCAATTCGCTTCATATTAGAGTCCACTGATTTCTTAACATCATCAATTATGTCTGAAAGCTCTTTCTTAGAATCTATTACTTCTTTTTAAATATCTAGAATATCTTTGTGCAGCCCTTCAACCACTGCTCTCATTAACTTATTATGCCTGTCTAACAAATATGTTACTTGAGTTATTTGAGCGCTGAGGTTTTTTGATATGTGGCTCCCCTTGCACGATCCCATTCATGGGCTCAACTAGGACCTCCAGCTCTGGTGGCATTTTGTCCCGATTAAGATATGGAGGTTCTAGGTGCTGTTGGGCCAGATCGAGCAGCCATTGTTCTCAGCATTCCCTTGAAGGCTACTGCTGTCAAGGTCCTAGGAGTGCACTGGTCTCCCTCTGAGATGGATGGCTCAGGTTCATGCAGCTGCAGCAGGATTTCCCACCCCAGGCCTGTCAGGAACTGATGTCCAGCCTCCTCCACAACTCCCTGCTTCCCTGCTCAGCTCTGAAATCAGCCTCAGGGGGATGACTTCTGTTTGGTACATGGAGTAGATAACAACCCAGGAGAAAGCACATTTCATAAAAAGGGTGCGGGACCATCCCAGCTCCTCCTTTCATGAAGGCTCCTCTTTCATCACCAGATACTTGGCTCTGCCCTGTTTCTAGGACTTGCTTCTGGATTGTATCCATTTCTGGCTGGGAAGCAAGCACAGCCTGATTACCATTCCTTAATCCTGACAGGGAAGAAGTGAGAGAGGCTGATGTTGGAGGATTTAACTGGGAGCTCTTCAGGGTAGCTGGCATGGAGTGGAGTGTGGTTACAGCAGCCCTTCTGGTCATCTGCATTTCTTGCTTAATCCTCTTTTGGAATTGGAAGGAACAGGGCACAAAGGGGCGCTTGCCCCCCGGACCTCACCCGCTCCCCATCGTGGGCAACTTGTTACAGCTGGATCGTAAGAATCTGCCCAAGTCCCTGATGGCGGTAAGATGGGCCTTTGCATGAAATGGCTTTGTGGATGTATGTTGGGGAGGGGGCAAAAAGGGAAGAGACACACTCTGGAGGTGGGGTCATAATGTGTTTTCCTAGCAAGAATCAGGAGATAGAATATGTTGTAGGAAGATGCTAAGGAAAATCTATTCTGAAGAGGGCCTGATGGAAATTGTTCCTCTGGGGTGTCTTGTACTATTTAATGATTTCTGGCCGTGCATGTTGTTTTGCATAAGTCTGAACATCATGGTTAGAGAAGGGATGGACAACATCCATTTCCTTATGTATCTCCAGCTGAGAGAGAGATATGGCTCCATTTACACCATATATCTGGGTTCCCAGCCTGTTGTCGTGTTGTGCGGATACCAGGTTGTGAAGGAGGCCCTGGTGGACCACGGCGAGGAATTCTGTGGACGTATGGAGTATCCAGCATTGACTGACTTCACTCAAGGGGATGGTGAGCATCTTGGCTTCCTCCCTGGAAGAGAGAAGATCTGTTTGTCTCCCTAGGATCCTCTCATGGTCCTGTGAGGTTCGAATTTCCTTTTAACATAATTCGTCCAAAGCCTCCATTTTGTGTCCTCACAGGGACTGCTTTTTCGAATGGTGAAAAATGGAAGAAGTTGCGGTGTTTTGCTGTGCAGACGTTGCGTGAATTTGGGATGGGCCGGCGCAGCATTGAGGAACGGATCCAAGAGGAGGCCCTATGCATGGTGGAAGAGCTTGCCAAGACCAAGGGTGTGTGCATGTTGGGTGGGGATAACTTGAAGTAGCAGCAAGTTAGAACAGCAAATGATTATCATAGGTGTCTCATGTACATATTTGTTGAAAATGTTTTGATCTCGCCTTGGCTTCTAAGCTTCACGGCAACTATCCAGTCTTCAGGCTGCAAACTCATACAATGCAATGAATGCAGGAAAGGAAGGGGCCTCCCCACTTGCTCGGTCAAAATGTTCCAAAGGATTGGCCTGGCCACAGAAGAGGGCCACAACCTGACTGCAGCCAGATAAGCCATCCTGAGAGAGGGCATTATAAGGAGAAGGCCGTCTGAGGAATGCAGCTTGGGTGCATGGCACTTTACAGTAATTGGAATACATGACAAGAGACACTCAGGCTTTAAAGGGGACAGCCAGTTTGTTGAATGGAGCCCAGAATGAAACAAGGGCAGAGTCTGCACTTACTTTCTTTATTCCATTGTCAATCCTGTTGAATTCAGATCGCTTTGAACTCGATTCTTTCTCCCCCCCCCCATTGAAACAGGAAAGTCTTCTGCACGTGGTTAGAGAGGCTCAGAAGGGGGGAGGAAGCCAAGCCTCTTTCTTTCTTTTCTTGAAGGGGGGGGGGAAGAGGAGCCAGGCACGGAGCCTCTTCCTGTTCTTGGAGGGGTGGGGAGAGGATCGAAAAAGGCAGAGGAGGGAGGAAAAATCCAGGACCGACAGAAGTTGAGAGAAATTAGGGGCTTCTCCTTTAAGGCAAGCATGTCACAAGACCAGGTGTGGCCTATCAGAGGTTCTCTACCACGGAGCTTTCTTTCCCAAATGAATATTGAGGATTTTCAGCACTCTGAGATATGGCACGCTAAAGGTAGAGTCACTCCGAATCAATCCTTCTTGCTGCAGAAGGAAAATTAAAATCGCCCCAAATCCAAACGGAAATCGCATTCTGTGTAGAGGGCAGGGACTGAATCGATCTGGGGCTGGAATAAAAGCTCCGTGCAGTTTACACCAAGGTCTTGTTGTGCCCCTCTGTCTTCCCAAATCCCAATCAGGAAGGAGGGAAGGTCTCAGAAAAGCAATATGGTTTATTGGCCAAGAACTATAAAGGAGACATTCTTTCATCAAGAGATTGGAGAGAATGTGGGCAGACCATTCTCAGTTGCCCCTGTCTCTATATGAGCCTCTTGTGGCGCAGAGTGCTAAGGCAGCATACATGCAGTCTGAAGCTCTGACCATGAGGCTGGGAGTTCAATCCCAGCAGCTGGCTCAAGGTTGACTCAGCCTTCCATCCTTCCAAGGTCAGTAAAATGAGTACCCACTTGCTGGGGGGGGGGGTAAACAGTAATGAAGGCACTGGCAAACCACCCCGTATTGAGTTTGCCATGAAAACACTAGAGGGCATCACCCCAAGGGTCAGACATGACCCGGTGCCTGTACAGGGGATACCTTGACCTTTACCTATACCTATACAGCTTATATAGCATATATAGCATATATATATAATCATAACATGAGTCAAACAGGATTAGAACATACACCATAAAGCATAACATGAGTCCTGACATAAACCAGATCTTTCACTGCTTTTCTGGTAATATATTTACATCATCTATCTTCTACTGGTACAAGCATTTATTTTATTATAACCTATGACATTATCAATCTTTTCCTAACATTACTATTTACTATCTGTACACAGCCCGTGGCGCCACAGGCGCCACGGACTGAATAAAAGAGTAAGGGGTAGTGGGGAGGAGTTAGGGCGGGACCGGTCCAGGATAAAAACTAGGAGGGCCAATCAGGAGCCGCGAAGCGGCTCCTGATTGGCCCCTCCGAGTGTCAATCCCGCCCCAAGCAGCCAATGGGGAGCCGTGCGAATCGCGGCTCCTCATTGCCTGCTTCACTCGCTCAGGGAAAATGGCGGAGCGGCTGGTGAGAGCCTCGGCTGGGGGGTGGCCCGGGAAGCCTTCTCTTGGCCGGTGGAGCGGCCTCGCAGCGTCATAGACACTGCGAGGCCGCTCCGCCGGCCAGCAGAAGGCTCCAGAGAGCCTCGGGTGGGGGGGGGACGGGAAGCCTTCTGTCGGCCGCAGAAGGCTCCAGAGAGCCTCAGGTGGGGGGGGGACAGGAAGCCTTCTGTCGGCCGGCGGAGTGGCCTCGCAGCGTCGTAGACGCAGCGAGGCCGCTCCGCCGCTTGGGAGACGGCTCGAGAGAGCCTCGGGGGGCGGGGAGGCTTGCAAGCCTTCTCCTGGGCGCCGACAAGCCCAGAAGACATCCGCTCCCACTCCCGCGGAGCCGCCACAAGGTCAGTCTAGCGCCCATTTTATTAAGAAATAAAATGGGCTTTTTTTACTAGTAAAATATAATATCAGCAACAGTGAGAACCGAGCATGGAAACACTGATTGGTTCAAAATTGAGAAAGGAGTTCGGCAAGTCTGTATACTGTCACCTTGCCTATTTAACTTGTATGCGGAGCACATCATGAGGAAGGTGGGATTAGAGGAGTCACAAATTGGGATCAAGATTGCAGGGAGAAATATCAACAACCTCAGATATGCAGATGATACCACTCTAGTGGTATCTTCACTCTAGTGAAGAGGAACTAAAGAGCCTGTTGATGCGGGTGAAGGAGGAGAGTGCAAAAGTTGGCTTGAAACTCAACATCAAGAAAACAAAGATCATGGCATCTGTCCCTCTCAATTCTTGGCAAATAGATGGGAAAGAAATGGAGATAGTGACAGATTTTATTTTCCTGGGCTCCAAGATCACTGCAGATGGGGACTGCAGCTAAGAAATTAAAAGACGCTTGCTCCTGGGGAGGAAAGCTATGGCAAATCTAGACAGCATCCTAAAAAGCAGAAACATCACCCTGCCAACAAAAGTGTGTTTAGTCAAGGCTATGGTCTTCCCAGTTGCAATGTGTGGCCCGTAAGTTGGACCATAAGGAAGGCCGAGCGTCAAAGAATTGAGGCTTTTGAACTTTGGTGCTCTTGTGAGTCCCTTGGACTGGAAGGTGAACAAACCGGTCAGTCTTAGAGGATATCAGCCCTGACTGCTCCTTAGAAGGCCAGATCCTGAAGATGAAACTCAAATACTTTGGCCACCTCATGAGAAGGAAGGACTCCTTGGAGAAGAGCCTAATGCTGGGAGAGATTGAGGGCAAAAGAAGAAGGGGACAAAAGAAGAAGAGAATGAGGTGGCTGGATGGAGTTACTGAAGCAGTAGGTGCAAACTTAAAGAGACTCCGGGGAATGGTATAGGACAGGAAGGCCTGGAGGATCATTGTTCATGGGGTCACGATGAGTCGGACACGACTTCGCACCTAACAACAACAATATAATATCATTAATCTACCTGCATATCATTCTGACATCTTCTGTTTGAGTTAAGATCTGTTTAATGAACCACTATCTTATCAGTGAAAGACTCCAGCCCCCTGGGGCTCATGTTTACCTAAGTCTCTTACTTAGACACAGAGAGGATGTGTGTGTGAGAGGGGGGGGGGCTGCTCAAGAGGTGAATCACCTAACACAGTATCTCTCAGAGGCTACTTTCTATCAAACATATAGCAATGTCACAAGAATATCTATTATTTTTCACAGGCATTTGTTTAATTTGATTCCTTCATTCTCAGTTCCTTCAGTCTTCAAGGATATCCCCACACAGAGTGCATATCAGTACTCCAATCTTACCACCTTTTTGGCTGGACAAGTCATACCAGAATTCTCCATGGGATACTGGGTTGTTTTGGAAGCTGCTTGAAAACTCTATAGGATCAGAATCCAGCAGCCAGGGGGTTACCTTGAGTCCTGCACATCATAGGAAAAAGCTCTTTTTTCAAGTTAACCTAAGACATCATTGATAGATTCTTTCCCTCATACAATGGGCAGGATTTTTCTGTCAGGTACATTGTTTCCTTTGTAGAGTCTAGATGACCTCCCTTAATCGGTCTTTAAGGACATTCTAAGCAGATTGCTTAGTTGATTTAATAAATTAACTAGTGCTTTCATAGCCAACCAGGATAACTTAAAATGCTTAACATCCTTCACAATTTGGGCAACTTTATGACTGCTTCAGTCTTGACAAGTAAAGTTCTCGCTGAACCATTGCATGGGCTTCCTCACCTACTCTGTGTCTTTTGGTGCTTCCCCAGCGACCCCCATTGACCCCACTTTCCTCATTGGCTGTGCAGTCACCAACATCATTTGTTCCATCATTTTGGGGGATCGGTTTGATTACAAGGACAACAAATTCCTTTCTTTGGTTGGCCTGTTGAATAATGAGTTCCACCACTTAAGCAGCTCATGGATACACGTGAGTAATGATGAGATGGTATGAACTGGAGATTAGACAATTGCTTGGACAAGAGACCCCTCAAGCTCAAAATGGAATGCTAATGTTCAGAGGCTGGTTCCTGTCTTAGATAACATTTTGTTGCTCACATGTGAAGAGAAAGTAACAAGGAGTGGGTAACTGATGGCCATGGGACAATACTTCATGTTCCCTCCTCCTGGCCCAAGGGTTCCCTCACACTGCAGAAAGCATCCATATTTTTTGTATCCACAACACAGCGGTATGGAGCAAGATGACTTGTTCCTCTTTACAGGTATATAACATGTTCTCTGGTATCATGTCTTACCTGCCTGGACCCCACAAAGGGTGTGTGAATGTTGGGTGAGGATAACTTGAAAAAGCAGAAAGTTAGAACAGCAAACAACTATCATAGGAGTCTCATGTACATATTTGTTGAAAATGTTTCTATCTTGCTTTAGCTTCTAAGATTCACAGTAACTAACCAGTCTACAGGCTGCACAGCCATACAGTACAGTAAAACAAATCATCAGTAAGACAAAAACAATGCAGCAAGCTCTGCAGAGCAGCTTGCTCTAAACCAAAACACCCTTTGAAATAAGACTGGCTGAATGCAGGAAAAGAAGGGGCCTCTGCACCTGCTCAGTCAAAGTTTTCTAAAGGAGATTAGACAATTGGAGGCGGGCCAGACAATTGGAGGTGGGCTAATGTTGTCCCCATCTTCAAGAAAGGGGAAAAAGAGTATCCGGGTAATTATCAACCATCAGCTTGACATCGGTAGCTGGCAAAATTTTGGGACAAATAATCAAGCACTCGGTCCTTGAGCAGCTGGAACTTAGAGCTGTGATTTCTAAGACTCAGCATGGGTTTCACAAGAACAAGTCATATCAGACCAAACTTATTTCTTTTTTCGAGAAAGTGACTACCTTGCTGGATCAGAAGAATGCCGTGGACATAGTTTATCTGGATTTCAGTAAAGCTTTTGATAAGGTTCCACATGATATTCTTGTTCACAAGTTGGTAAAATGCGGTCAGGTGGATCAATAACTGGTTGACAAATTGTACCCAGAGGGTACTTGTTAATGGTTCAGCATCTTCTTGGAAAAGAGTGACAAGTGGAGTACCCCAAGGATCTGGCCTGGGGCCTCTGTTATAAATATGTTGAACAACACAGGCGGAGAAGGATGTCTGAGGGATGTAGATTGAAGACACTAGTTCTTGCTTAGATTGCTCTTTTTTTGCTCACACGTGTTGAGAAAGTGCCCTCTCAGTAACAAGGAGTGGGAACCTGATAGCCATGGGGGTGGTACTTCACCTTCCCTCCTCCTGGCCCATGGGTTCTATCACAGTGTAGAGAGCATCCACATGACTTCTGGTATCCATATGGTATGGAGCAAGATGGTTTGTTCCTCTTTACAGGTATATAATATGTTCCATGGTATCATGTCTTATCTGCCTGGACCTCACAACAGATTGTTCAAGAATTATGAGGAGATGAACTTATTAATTCTGGAGATGGTCAAGATGCACCAGGAGACCCTGGACCCCGACTTCCCTCGCGATTTCATCGACTGCTTCCTTCTGAAAATGCAGCAGGTGCAGAGAGGGGATCAGGTTATGTTCAAGGACTGAACTCCCCTTTCAGGTTAATGAATATTTTCTGAATAATTTCAGATTGGCAGGAATGAGTGAAGGCTGGAATCCCCAGGTGGGTCTAAAGGGAGGGGGTCTGAGTCCCTTCCAACATTGGTTTCCACTGCTTTGATAATGAGTGATCTCTGCTGTCACCCTTGCAGACAAGGCAGGAACTGAACATATCTGTTTTTATGTGACATTTGCCTATGCTTCAGTTTTAATTGCTGCTTTGCTAGTGTGAACTTGATTTTCACACAGGAATGCAAAGGGTTCTTCCCAAAGTCATACCTGAGGGTCAAATGCTTGATGTGTTTCTAGAACCCAGTGGCATATATGGTCCTGAATGCGTATTCCTGGAGGCATGTTGCAGCCTCCATCTCACTGCACAGGTAAAGGTTGTTCTCTCTTCCTCTGGTCTCACAGGAAAAGGAGGATCCCTTCACTTACTTCCACATGAACTCTCTTCTGAAGACCGCTCACATGCTTTTCCTTGGAGGGTCTGAGACAAGTACCACCACTCTCCTCTATGGGATCCTCATCCTCATGAAGTACCCTGAAGTGCAGGGTGAGATGGGAATGTTGTTTATTTGTGTGTGTGAAGGTTCAGTTATGTGCCATTGATCCCTCTATCTGAGTTCTTGACCTTCTGACTCTCCATGGAAGTCTTTTCCAGCATAAATCTATGAAACGTTTCCTAACGGGAGGGGTTGGAGATGGACCCTACATCCTAACAGGAGGGGTTGGAGATGGACCCTACATCGTTTTTCATTAAAAGGCAGTCCTCTCCTACTGAGCCATGACCTTGTGATGACAAAAGAATTATGGGGCATCAATCACACTCTCAGGTGACTGATGGCTTTTTTCTTCATATTCATCAATTGCTCATCAGAGAATGGTTGGACTACGGTTGTGGAATCCAGCCACCAAAGTGGCTGTTCTCACCTGTAGCAGCCAGCGCTGTGCTGGAGCCCCCCCTCCAGGGAGGGGGAGGTGCGGGCGCTGGCGCACCGGGCAATACACACATGCATGCATGGAGTTCTGTGCCTGTGTGTGAGCGTCTCCCTGCATGCAGCACGGCACTGGCTGCTACAGGTGGGAACGTCTGCTTTGGTGGCCAAATCACACAACCCTAGGTTGGACTTCACTATTTAAACAATTCAACGATCATAAGGAATTTGGTGTGGAACCAAGTGGGCCTCCCCATGACAGGTCCTGGCTCCTCTTTGGCTCATGTAAGTGTTTTATGGGGTGGGTCAGAACCCTGCCTCTCAGCTGTTTTGGGGGTGGAAAGGTACTTTGAGACCACCCCCCACTGAAAATTTCCAAATTGCACTCTTGGGGTTTTGCAAGAATTTGCTCCAAATTTAATATTCTCCAGTAAAGTGTGATACGTGGACAGTACAAATTCAAAGGATTGCAAAGGGTTTTGAGGAAGGAATTGTGCTGGACATTTTCTCTGCAAGCTAGTTGTAACTCTCAAATATTGGTCATATCACAATCTCAAGATTTATCTTTCTCTGTCCCGAATCATGACCTCTCTCGTGCGGGCCATGATGTGGACCAACTCTAGATATTGTTGTACTCTACCATGTTCCATTGACACTCTGTCCTCTGCTTGTACACAGCCAAGGTCTATGAAGAGATCAACCGGGTTGTTGGCCCTCATCGTAGTCCATTGTTTGAGGATCGGATGCAGATGCCTTACACTAACGCCTTGATCCACGAGATCCAGCGGTTCAGTGATATCGTGCCTATGGGGCTCCCCCGTGCTGTTACAACTGATACTCACTACCGTGGCTACATGATCCCTAAGGTACATGAGGATTGGGCATCTTAACCCCCCAAACAAGCACTTTTTTTGGCAAGGTCTCAGGAAAGAGCAGATGGAGAACTGGCAGCTGTTAAACTTGCATAGCATTATTGGTTGTTAAATTTTTGCAGACCCCTTCCTAATTGTCATGGTCACGCAGTCTTATCCCTTCAGCAATGGACCAGCCCTAGTCCTGGTTTCAGTGTCACAAATCTTGTAGGTTGTATCTGCATACTCAGAACGTATGAAGTTACAATTTCAAATATTGTTGACAATTTCAGCTGAACCAGTTCATTGTCCAGTTTCAACTGGGGTCCCTGTAAAGGTATGCATTTGATTAAAAGAAGAAACCAGGAAATCACACCTTGTCTTTTTAAAGCTCTCTCTGTTTACAGTGTGCTGCACATCCTAGCATGTCTGTGTGCTCCGGGAAGAGAATTACAGCTTCCTCTCTACAGAAGAGCAGGAAAAAGAAATCTCTCTGGTTTTTAGACATAAAGTTTGGGGACAAAGACCCAGAACCAAATTAAGTGCCCTGTTTTGGGTGGATGAATGGTTGGTAGAAAAACTAAGGGCATTTCCAGACCCGTTAAATGTAGTGAAATGCTTACCTTATGTAGTCATTATATTCTGGCCCCTCCATATGACTTCGCCAACATCCAGCGACTGGGCAGTAACCAACTTGCTACATCCTCCATTTTAAAGTGCTAGTTGGGGAATAACATAAAGTGGATACACCAACCTATTTAGCGTAAGCTAAGGGAGAGCAACCAGCATAGGGAAGGTATGGAGGTTCAAACATGCTAAAGGTGCCTGCCTCATCCTGCTCTTGTTCTGCCTCCCTCTCCCTTGTTCCTGGACATGGGAATTTTTTTTAAAGGTCTAACATCCTTGAGTAACAAATAGGCAGACAAGTGTGCAGCCAATGCCAGAAATAATTCCCTCCCCCAAATTGTAACGCAAAGCATGTATCTCTAAAGTCCCCCTCCCCCATTTCAGGAATAAGTTTAATTTTTAAGTTATATGCATAGGCGTTTATACGGAGAACTATGAATTTCAAAAAAAGATTAGCATGTATCACAGGACCTTTAAAACATGGAGAAAGAGGATTGGCTGCCTGGATTGATTGACAGGCAGCAGAGAGCCGTGTGTAAAGCACGTTGCTCTCTTCCGCCATTTCCATCAGCACTAGTGGAGCAGGAGAATGGTGAAAAGGCTGCAGATGAAAGTCAGATAGCAAAAAGGTGAGCAGGGGATTGGAGACACAATAATCTTTAGGGCTATGACATTCAGCTGGCATATCACCATTTTTGTTGATGTGCAGAAATGCCATAAAAGATTGTTAGGGTGGACAAATTGCTAGGAAAGTTCAAAAGGATTACAGAACCAAGTTTGTGTTGTCAGGCACTTTTAAGACCTAAAAAGTATAAGCTATTAAGTGCATATACACTTCTTCAGATAGATTCAAATATGCTGCCTCATGTCTTCCATACAGGTGTGTGTTGGGGGGATCAGTTAGCCAGAAAGGGCTAATGAGAGTCAGAATGCAGATGGCCCTCTAAGTTCAGCAAAGTTTATTCCTGGGTAAAAGTGAGAATTGAGAAACTTAGTAACACTTTTATTCAGCCATCTCCCACTCCTCTCTGTTTCTGAAATTTCTTTGAAATAAAACAGCTGCTTTGAATTCCCCCGTTGAGTGCCCTGGGATGTAGTTTTTTATTCTCCAAGGCTGATTCTGCATAGGCAGAAAAAGCTGAGAGGGCATTTATATGTAATTGGACTAATCGCTGCTTCCACATGATGTCACCAATGGGCTGGACCCCTTCCAGGCCTGGCACAGATCAGACCCTCAGTTTCCCTGCATGAAGGGAACACAGAAGAACCTGCATTCCCCTTTTCACTGCAGCAGCCAATGGGGCCTAGCCTGGCAGAGGCCTGTATAAATGGGAAGGCAAGAAGGCGGGGGGGGGGCCCAGTTGGGTTTGCAATGCTTCTTGGCACCGTGGGGTGGACTGCGGCTTTTTTTTTTTTTTTAAGAAAGGTGGGATTGCTCTGGGAGCGGTAAAAATAAAGCCATAAGGGGTCGGTGGGAGGAGAAAGGGGTGGGGCAAGTCCGGGATAAAAACTCGAAGGGACCAAACGGGAGCTGTGAAGTGCGCTGCTCCCAATTGGCCCCTTGGCCCCGGGGGGAAGGGGGCAGGGGGGAAGATTCGGCGTGGCCAAAGCAGCAGGCCCTGCTCCTTGGGCCCGCCAAGGCTGAGGACTCGGGAGGAGGGATGGGGGGAGGCTTCGGTGTAGGCCAAGGAGCAGGCCCGCCGCGTCAGAGATGCAGCGGCCCTGCTCCTTGTGCCGTGGTGAGGGTGGGGAGTCAGGGAGGAGGCGGCCGGGGAGGGGGAGTCTTCGGCACGGGCAAAGGAGCAGGCCCTCCGCGGGTGAGATACGACGGCCCTGCTCCTTGGGCCACGCGATACAGCAGCAAGCCTTTTTGGGGTGGGGGGGCCTGCCAGGACGGCTGCCCGGGGACTGGGGGGAGGAGAGGGGATGCTAGCACACATTGTATTCACAGATACAATGGGCTTTTAATCTAGTTCTCACATAATCCCATTGTCATGCACCCCCCCACTCCCGGGGCAGAAACTTTCTGCTGCATCTATATCCCTCATGGGGACACATTTTGGGAGAAGACCGGGTCTGCTGCTCAAAAGTGTGCTCATGGGGACACAAAAATTGATGGAGCATGTTGCTTCACTCCAACACACTGGTGGTGGCATAGAGTGGCACCATTGGTGTGAAACCAGCCCCATAGGTTTCTCAGTTTTGTCATTCTTGATGCCTGAGTCAGCTGGGCAGAGGGAAGGAGCACATAGGTGAGCTGCTGCTGACCTTTCCTAACTCATGAGAAGCTGTGTGTGTGCATGGGGGGGGGGAAGTGTTGGAGAGTGGAGAGGGTTTTTTGTAGTCTGCCAGAGAATGGTTTCTGTTGAGTTCTGTTTGGGACTGTTGGTCTCTGGTTTGCCTCTTGTTATCTGGATTGGGGCTGATCGTGGGAGGGATTGCCTGGGGGTGAGTGCAAGCCCCGCCCCTGCTGTGCGGTGTCTCTTTCTGCCGAAGGGCTCCTCCTTGCCAGAGGCATGAGCCTTTGGTGCGGGCTGAAGGGGGATTACTCTGTGCCTCCTAGCCTGGGGATCTTCCTGGGCTCCTGGGAAGTCCTTTACCGCAGCAGAGTTGCATGAAAACTTTGCCAACTGGATAGAGAAGGAGATGCTGCAGCCACATGTAACAGTTGTGGAATATTTGTCTTCCTGCCAGAGGAATAATTATACTTGTAATAAGTATAAATTGGGACCAATGTTGCTAGATGTTTGCAGTATGCAGAGACGCTATATTTAATAGTGGAATTTCATCATTCCGCACACCTTCAATTCTAGCGGAATATTGAAGTCCCAGTAGCGGTCTATTCATTCCCCACAGGTTTCTGGTCTCACCGGAATTGCAATGAAGGAGCCGATATTTTTCTGCTCATCAGTCAAACAGAACGGCCAATGAACTGTTGTGTTCATGCTCCAGAAAAGCCCCTTTCCCTTTAAAAACTGTTTTTTTTAACCTGAAAACACCAGTAGCAACGAATATTTGTTCTTTCAGTGTCTCAGAAAGACCTTTTTCGCTGGCGTAGGAGCTGGCGCTTAATCGTTTACACGCTCTTCAAGTAAAAAAAAAATCCCCCCTGATGTGTGCAATTTCTGGCCGAAATTACGGGCAGTGTCGAACAGGGGGCTGTATTGTGCTCAGAAACTTTAAAGACAATTGCAGAAGGGAGCTTTGTTTTACTGTTAAGCACTTCTGTGGAGGGACTTCAGCCGAAGAAGCCTCGCTTATTTATTACTTTCGCCCGTTTAAGGGGAAAAAATTGTGATCAAGTTTCTTGAAACTCGGGCGCGAGAGCTCAGGAGGGACATCCTTTCTACCCCTATTTTGAGAATGCACATGTCTTTCGCTGATATGTTGTGGCTTGTGCTCAGAAGTGTAGTGTTTTTTTCGGGGGGAATCTACTTTTCTGGATTTCCCCCTAAGCATTATAAAATTCCGATTGTTGCTGGAGGTTGGCAGAAGTTTTGCGATTTGTTTACAATGGAGTTTTTTTTGTGGAAAAATGCTTTACTTGGCTTGCTGACAAATCTATTTCCCAGAAAGTAGAAGAGGCAACCAGGGGGTATGCTATTTTATACTTCATTCTTACCAATAGGGAAGAACTGGTAGACGAGGTAAAAGTTGTGGGCATGCTTGGTAGTAGTGACCATGTGATTTTGGACTTTATGATCTTGGGGAAGAGAAAAGCTGTACGTAGTTACACATACAGGCTGGACCACAAGTAGTGGGAAACTGCTCAATTCCTACTTCTCCTCCTCTTCTGAGGGGAATTATGTTCAATGTGGCAACCCTGTCAATGGGGTGGAGACCATGTTGGTCACCTTGGTGGATGATCTTTCACACCAGCTGTATCAAGGCAGTTTGGTCATACTTATGATGCTCAATCTGTTGACTGCATTTGATGTGGTCACCCATGGGTTATTGGCCCACCACTTCTCCAGGGCTGAGATTCAGGGGACAGTCCTTCAATTCCTGTGCTCCTTCTTCCAGAACTGGATACAGAGGGTGGCTGTGGAGGAGATTTTATCGCACCTCTATTGACTTCTTTGTGGGATCCCGCAGGGGGTGGTACTCTCCCCCACATTATTTAACATCTTTATGTGCCCCTTGGACAGATGGAGTTACGGGCTGGGGCGACATTAATATGCAGATGACACCCAGCTCTATCTCCTCGTGGATGATTCCCCTAACCTCTCCCCCCCCAGAAAGATTTGCCAGATGTTTGGAAGCCATTGTTGAATGGTTAGAGCAGAGTTGCCTGAAACTCACCCCTCCAAGATGGAGGTCCCGTGGCTGAGCAGGAAAAGGGCAGGAGAGGAAGCGTGTCTTCCCTCCTTTGCTGGAGCACAGCTTACCATTGCGCCCACAACAAGGAACTTGGGGGTGATTCTGGATGCCTCCCTTTCTATGGAGACCCAGGTCACAGGAGTAGCTTGCATGCTGTTTTACCATCTTCACCAGGCAAGGCTACTTGCACATTTCCTGCCTCAGGACTATCTAGCCATAGTGATCCATGTGACAGTCACCTCTAGACTGGACTTCTGTAACTTACTCTACGCTGGCCTACCCTGTCCTTGAGCTGGAAACTACAGCTGGTGCCGCTTATCTGCTTAAGCTCCCCACAGGGCACTTCGATCTGCAGGAGCTAATCTGGCCCCAGAGAAATACACCTGTCTTTGAACAGGGTTAGAGCCTTTTCAGTCCTGGCTCTGACCAGGTGGAATGAGCTCCTGGGAGAGTTGAAGGCCCAGATGTCAAAGAGCCTGAGGGCCTGTGAAATGGAGCTCTTCTGTCAGGTCCTTGGTTGTGGCCTGACTAAGATGTAGGGGCCACCCCTCAAATTGTGCTGTCCCATCTTGTGACCACCCTGTGGGGTAAGGGACAGTTTTTGGCCTTCTAGTTGTTTTTTGTTTTATGGGGAAGGAGATTTACTGCGTTTTATTCTGATATAATCTGCTTTGAGTTGTTTGAAAGAGGCAGGCTAAAAATCAAATCAATCCATAATTTCACATTCATTATCAGGGTAACGATGGGGTGAAAGTTATTGAATAATTGGTGGGTTATGTCCAGGGCTTATTACCATGTGTCCAGACAGTGGTCATCAGTATATCACAAGTATATCAGTATATAAAAAGTTTGTGTGAATGTGTAGGAGTTTAGCTAGTGTTTTTCCAAGTCACTCATAAGGATGCTAGCTAGCATACTGTGGGGCCAAGAGGCTGCCTATGGCTGTACCATTTTACCATAGCTAGGGTTAGAATTGGGGCCTATCTCAGGCCTATGGATAGAAGATGAAAAGGCAACACGGTTTTCAAAGATTCCAGATGAGCCCTCCAAACATGACGGCAATCCTCTGCTAATCAGCATTCTACTCACTTTCCCTTCCAACCAGGGTACCGGTGTCATTTCTTTTCTATCTTCGGTGCATAGAGACATCACCAAGTTCAAAGACCTAGAAGTGTTTGATCCTAACAATTTCCTGGACAAGAAGGGAAGCTTCATCCGCAATGAAGCTTTTATGCCCTTTGGTGTTGGTGAGTCTGAAGTTGTTTGAAGGGTGCTCGTAAATAAAATCGCTCAGGGTGTGCTGGAGTTTTGGGGTGGTGGGGCAGGGAATTAAAGATTTTGTACTTGTTGTCAGCCATTCAGTTGTGTCTGACTCCTGGCCATCCCATGGCACAGCTGTTGCCATGATCCCCAATCCTGCAACACCTCCCTCAGCTGTGCAGACTTGTGGATGGTGTCCACTCTGATCATGTCCCATGGCATTTATGCTGTTTGAATCAAGTGATCATGGTGCAAAACCAATTTTGATGAGAGAATTGTGCCAGATGATCACCTGTATCATTCCTTTCTCCAGGTCAAAATTTGCCAGAAATGTCTCTCTTAGCATGTTTGCCATCTTTTACATTATAGTGACCCATTATGTAAATGATAACTTTCTAGGGTACTTGTTTTAAAGTCTCTTGAATGGTGGTATAAAAGTCTTCAATTTTTGTCCCTGTTGCATCAGTTGTCATAATTGTTGAACAACTGTGATATCCTGGGGGACTTTAATGTCCATGCAGAGCTGCCACCCTCCGGAAATAGTCTGGAGGTAGTGTCAGCTACAGTGACACTAGGATTCTCACAATTTGTTGTTGACCCTACCCACCAAGCAGGCCATACCCTAGACCTCATTTTCAGAGCAGTGCTGAATGTGGATCTGGTCACAGCTTATGCCATGCCATGGCCAGACCACTAAGCCCTGAAGGCTTGGCTAAGTCTGCCACCACCCCCTCAGTTGGGCACCAAGGAAATTTTAGCTCACCCGCAAAGACTCATGGATCCAACTGGATTCTTGAGTGCTCTGTGGAACCCAATGCCTTCTGCTACTTCTCTAAATGGTCTGGTCACCGACTGGCATGACAGAATGCTAGACACCATTGATGAGATAGCTCCCAGGCATCCTCTCTGCCCCCATCTCAAACAGGCCCCTTGGTATACTGAGGACCTCCGCAAGAAGAAATGGAAACTGAGATGACTAGAGAGAGTTTCAAGGAAGACTTGTGATGAAGAATCGAGAAAATCTCATAGAATTAAGTTGAAAGCCTATGACACGGCGGTGAAGTCAGTGGAATAAAATTTTACTCGACTTCCATTGCATCTGTGCACTCATGCCCAGCACAATTATTTAGGACTAGGGGCAAAGCCCGTTGTATCCAAGAATACAATGGGTGCTAGAGCTTGGCAGTGGGAAGAGGAAGGGGAGGAGTTGTCCAGTCTGTAAGGGCATGCGGTTGAATGTGTGTGTTGTGTGGGAGGTTGTGGTGGCGTGGTGGCAAATGAGGGCATGGGTGTGGAGATGTGGGTGTCAAGAACCTGTGGTGTGAAATGTTCGTTGAGTGTGGGAGAGGACTGACCTTTGGGAATTGTGGCATAGTGGTTACAGATGAGCCTTCCAGAGCCATGTCCTCAGACATGTGAAGGGAAAATCAGACTGGAGACTCTTCTTAGGGGAAGATTACATGGCATCCAATTCCCCCCAGTTCTGTGTCATTTCCCTTCTTGTGTGAATTAGGCCACAGACACTGAAATGCCCCTCTGCCCTAATACACATGGGGTAGTGACAGTACACAGGTGTCCACCCTGTTCCTACTTTTCCATTTTTTCACTGTTGATAAAATGTTATGTGCCCACATGCTTCTTTCATGGTTGCTCCTTAGAAGAACGGATTTTTGTACCCTCTTGCTTACTACCCGAAGGAGTCTCAAAGCGGTTCACAAACACCTTTTCCATTCGTCTCTCCACAATAGTCAACCTGTGAGGTATGTAGGGTTGTGAGAGGTCTGAGAGAACTGGGAATGGGCCGCAGTGACCCAGCAGGCCTCAGGTGTCTCAAAGCATTTTCCAATCATCTTTCCTTCCTCTCCCTCTCACTATTTACAGTTTCAGGCTGTAAGTATTTATTTAGATCTTCCTGCACTTTCCAGACTCACAGGACTGATGCTGGTCTGCCTGTCTGCGCCCCAGAATACAAACAGTTGCTGATAAGGGCTGGCCATAGCCCATAGCCCAGGAGGGACACCCCTGCACCACTCCCTCCCAACTGCAGGCAAAATTGGCTCATTTGAAGGCTGGACTCTGAGGCATTGTACGATTTTGAAGTCCCACCTCCAAACCTCCAGGAATATTTCTAACCCTGGGGTAGCCAACCTCCAGGTGGGGCCTGGAGAGCTCCTGGAATTACAGCTCACCCGCAGAGTATAAAGATCAGCTCACCAAGCAGAAAGGGCTACTTTGGAGAGGGTTGTGGTAGAGAAGAAACATTTAAGGCTTCCCACACAGGTTGTTGTTGAATTGAAAGTCTTGAGGGCTACTGCACAGGGTTGTTGTGCAGATGAAACAGGAGACAAAAAAAACCCAGTTTCATCTGCAGAATAACGCTGTGCAGTGGCCTCAAACCTGCAGAGAGTTGCAAAGAAGAAAGACACATGGCTTGGCTGTGTCTAACCCCCGGCCAGAGCAGTATTTTAAGTGAGAAGGGGCTTTTCTGTGGCCTCCCTGTCAGCCAACTGTTTGGCAGAAGGGGATAGTCCCCCCCCTCAAAAGGAAGGCCCTCAGGCTCCCCTGCATTGCTCTTGGAAATACTTCCCTCCCCTCAGTCAGGGGCTGTCAGAGGCTCCTTCGCAGCAGGCCTGAAGGGAGGGAGGGGAGGGGGAGCACTCTGTAGCCTCCAGCCAGCTCTGTCAGGGTTCTGAGGCAATTTGCAGTTGGACATGACAGTTAGGACAGCCTTGGAGTGAAAAGGGCTGGTGCAGCCTCTGTTCTCATTCCCCTTGGCAGGCCTACTGACCTCCTCTCCCTTTGGTGGTCAAGAGAAAACTGGCAGCCCTTTCTCCAGATTGCCCCTGGCTGGATAGAATTTTGGTTTGTCCTGGTAAGGGGCCAATTGGAAGGTGCTTCGCGCCTTCCGATTGGCCCCTCCGCTTGTCAGTCCACGGCCATGGGACCAATTGTTGCCCTTCCTCATCACGGACTGAGCCCACCCCAACACCCCTTACTGTTTTATTAAGAGGGAAAAGATAGTTCAGTCCCTCACTTCTCTCAATGAAGAGCACCAAAACAATAGCTAATTAGATATTAGCTGTGAGGGTTTTGCAAGTAATTTCTCAAACAAAATCTGGACTCTCCGCTGCACCCTCCCTCCTGCCTTGGACACTGAAAGTGAACTACAGGCCCCTTGGCCATCTCTGGAGAGAACACTGAGTTACTTCAGATGACTCTCATTAGCTGAAATGGACAGGATGCTTATATCAGTGAGGTCAACCACTTGCCCACTAGACCCATGCCCATCATGACTACTAAAATCAATGGACATAAGAATAGGGCCCCCCCTCAAGGAAGTAATCAACCTCTCCCCCCAATGGGAGGATTCCTGGTTGGATTAAAAGGTGCAGTAGCATGCCCATTGCTGAAAAAATTATCTCTGGACCTACAGGGGCCTGACAACACCCCCCCCCCCTCTCTCACTTAGCATTTCTGGGGAAGTTGGTTCAAAGGGCTGCTGCAGACCAAGTATCAGAATTCCAGGAGGAAACTTCAGGCACTTCAGTCAGGTTTCCGGCCTGGCCGTGGGGTAGAGACAGCACTAGTCACCCTGATAGATGCTCTATGCCGCCAGCTGGACCGAGGTGGGTCGGCGCCACCTGTACTATTAAATCTGTCAGCAGCGTTTGGCACAATCAATCATGAGCTCTGAGCTAACCACCTTGCCAACTCTAGGAAACGGGACAGCCCTCAAATGGCTGACTTCCTTCCTCCGGGGTCACAGACAGAGGATAGCAACAGGAGAGAGAGTATCTAGCTGTCATCAGCTCACACGTGGAGTCCCACAGGGAGCAGTCCTCTCTCCTATACTTATTTAACACTGTCATGCACCTTCTTGCTCAGCTGGTATAGAGGTTTGGGGTGGCTTGCCACCAATCCACAGATGACACCCAGCTCTTCCTCCTGATGGATTACCATCCTGGTTCTCCCCCAGAATCCTTAGCCAGATGCCTAGAGGGAATGATGAGGTGTCTCAAACAAAGTCTTCTGAAGCTCAACCTTTCAAAGACAGAGGTCCTGTGGCAGGGTAGGAATGGATTAAGCGAGGAAGCACATCATGAGAGTAGCATGGCAGGTCTTCTACCACCCTACTTTGCCCCAGAAGACCTAGCCACAGTGATCCATGCAACAGTCACCTCTAGACTGGACTTCTGCAACTTGCTCTATGCAGGCCTGCCCTTAGCCTTGGTCCAGAAATTGTAACTGGTCTAAAATGCTGTGGCCAACATCCTCACAAACACACCATGGAGATCCCAAATCCAGCCTGCACTTCAACAACCCCTTAGGCTCCCAGTTGAATTCTGGATCAGGCTTAAGGTTTTGGTAACCACATTCAAGGCCATCTGTGGGCCCAGTGTACTTGAGAGACCATCTCCCTGCCTATACCCCCCAAAGAGCCCTATGCTCTGCCACCGTCAATTGGGTGGTGATCCCTGGCCCCAAAGAAGCACACCAGAACTCAACCAGGGCCAGAGCCTTCTCAGTCCTGGCTCCCTCCTGGTGGAACGAGCTCCCCAAAGATATCAGGGCTTTTCTGGAACCTGTCAGACGTTGCAAGGACTCACAACCAACTTCTTAGAAATAGAAAGTTTTATTGAGAAGTACTTCATACACCTAGACTAGAGAAGTCAAATCAGCCTGAGGACAGATTTGCTTCACCTTATCAATACAGTTCTCCCGCCCAAAACTTGAAAGTTCCCAAGGGAGGGGAGGAAGAAAGAGGAGACAGATACAATTAAAAAACAGTGTTACTTTCACATGTCCTTGGCTGTCTTCAGGCTTAGATAAGGTGTTATGGTTACCAGAAGCAGGCCCAGCCAAGAGGCTTCAAAGAAAGGAACATTCATAGCTTCCAGAGATAATGGCTACATAAACATAGTTTCACTTTTAACAAGCATGCATGATATAGGGGCCTGGAGCTCCCAGGCACCAAGCGGCAAAGGTCAATCTAACTGTCATGGAGAAACTCAGGCTAATTTATGACAGGGTTTTCTAACAAACCTGACATCCCTCCGCATTAAAACAGACTTCCCTCCATTACCCCGCATCCACCGGCCCTGGGCACAATGGGAAAGCTCGATGGAATGCACGGAGAAGGCGAGGGGCTTTCACATTCCCCGCATCAACCCACTCCCTTTCCCCCGAAGGGAAATCTTTCCAATCCACCAAGTACTGGAGCCGGCCTTTGTGCAAACGAGAGTCTAAGATTTGGTTGACTTCGTAGTGGGTGTCCTTGTCAATAAAGACTGGCACTGGCGTTGAGAGCGGAGGGTGCCACACATCCGGCAAGGGGGAGCGCCTCAGCAGGCTGGAATGAAAAACCGGATGCACATTCCTGTAAGTTTTCGGCAAACCCAATTCAACAGTTACATCATTGATCACTTTTACAATGGGGTAATTCCCACAAATTTGGGACCCAATTTTTTAGACTTTTGCTGACAACGTAGGTTTTTTGTGGAGAGATAGGCGAGGTCTCCCAACTTCCAGGTTGGTGCAGGCGCACGTTTTTTGTCTGCCTGGGCCTTATACGCTTGTTTTGCTTCCTCGAGGCTAGAGACAATGGCTGGCCAAGCTGCACTAATATTCTTAGCCCATTTAGTGACATCAGGAGCTTCAGTGGAAACCAGTTCCCAGGTAGGTGCAGCAATAAGGTCAGTTCCATACACCACCTTAAAGGGAGATACCCCAGTGGAAGCATGCACCCCGTTGTTGTAAGCAAACTCAGCCAGGGGCAAGAGGGCGACCCAATCAGTTTGTTGGTGGTTAATAAAACAACGTAGATATTGTTCAAGAATTTGGTTCACCCGTTCCGTTTGTCCATTGGACTCAGGGTGATAGCCAGAGGTCAGGGCTTGTTCCACCCCCAGCAGCTTCAAAAACTCCCACCAGAACTTGGCAATGAACTGGGGGCCACGATCCGTGAGCAGTCTCCTAGGGATACCATGTAGTCGGACTATGTGAGTCACGAACATAGAGGCCAGTTTGGCCGCCGAGGGCAGACCCACGCAGGGGATGAAATGAGCTTGCTTTGAAAACGCATCCACTACCACCCAAACCACAGTTTTACCCTGGCTGGGAGGCAAGTCAGTGAAAAAGTCCATTGTCACATCGGACCAGGGGCAGGAAGGGGTGGGCAGGGGCTGCAGTAACCCTCGTTTCTTTCCCCCTGGAGGTTTGGAAACAAGGCAGGTGGGACAGCCTTGCACATATTTCTCCACATCCCCTCTCAACGTTGGCCACCAGTAGTGTCTTCTGATCAGGTGCAGGGTTTTTACAAAGCCGAAATGCCCTGCAGTCTTTGCATAGTGGCACAATTTCAAAACTTCTCCGCGCCCCGCTGCCAGAACGTAGAGGCGCTCGTCTTTGAAAAACAGGCCCCCCTTGTCGACCAGGGCGGGGCGAAGGGAAACAAATTCAGTGTCTTGTAGGACCTCCTTCTGAACCCACCCACCGGGGACCGGGCTCCCCCCTTTTGTTTGACTACGCGTCACGGCAGCCAATCCCAGCTGGGTGGGCGTGAACACCGTGTCCACCAATGGGTCTCGTTTGCTGTTGTACTGGGGCAAGCGAGAAAGGGCGTCCGCCAAAAAATTCATTTTGCCTGGCAGATGCTTTAGAGAAAAGTTGAACCGGGAGAAAAACTCCGCCCACCGCATTTGCTTGGCTGACAAGGAGCGAGGCTGCTTGAGTGCTTGGAGATTTTTATGGTCCGTCCAAACCACAAACGGGACGGAAGACCCTTCTAGCCAATGCCTCCATGTAGCAAGAGCCAATTTCACTGCAGCTGCCTCCTTTTCCCAAATTGCCCAGTTACGCTCTGCCCCCGAAAACTTTTTAGACAGGTAGGCTAGGGGGTGCAGCTTCCCGTCTTCCCCCTCTTGCAGGATCACGGCCCCCATTGCCACATCCGACGAATCTACTTGCACTGTGAATTGCTTGGATGGGTCAGCATGCGCCAACACCGGTTCAGACGTAAAAAGGCGTTTTAAACGCTCAAAAGCCTCCTGGCAAAGGGGGGACCACTGGAGCGGGGTGCCCGGCCGATTCGCCGCTTTACCCCCATCTTTTGTTTTTAACAAGTCCGTCAAGGGCAATGCCACCTTGGCAAAATTGGGAATGAAAGTTCTATAAAAGTTTGCGAAGCCTAAGAAACTTTGAAGTTGCCTCCTTGTCCTGGGCGGTTCCCAGGCCAACAAGTCCTGGACTTTGCCCGGGTCCATTTCAATCCCAGCCCTGGACACCCGGAATCCGAGAAACTCCACCGCCTCCCGGTGGAACTCGCATTTCGATAGCTTGGCAAACAGTTGGTGCTTCCGCAGCCGGCTGAGCACCTCCTGGACTAACTTCGCGTGTTCCTCCAGGTTGTCAGAATACACCAAAATATCATCAATGTAGACCGGCACCCCCTGATACCCCCTGATACAATAAATCATGCATAATTTCATTAATCATGTTCATGAACACGCCCGGAGCGCCGGCGAGGCCGAACAGCATGACAATGTATTCAAACTGGCCCAAGGGGGTGTTGAATGCCGTCAGGTACTCGTGCCCCCAGAGCCTATTCTAAGACTAACACTTAAAACTACTGGCAGTAAAATCTTGAAACCAGTTTCTGAATTAGCAGGTTTACCATGTTCTAGGAGACTCAAATGGTCTGACCAGCTTCAATCCAAATTCTTCCAATTTTTTGCAAACCCAGAAACAGAATCTTTGAGGCATGCTATCCTTCAGTCAGATAATGATGCTATCCAAATCTGGGAAGCTATTACTACTCTTCTAAAGCCGTTTCTTGTTAATAACAGACCAATCAAACCTTCACCATATTCAAATAATGGTTGGTTTGACCAAGAGTGTAAAACTCTCAAAAAATATATAACCCACACCATGAGGAAAGCAAGGAGTAATACTAATGAGTTCTGGATGCCCCAACTTTTGTATTTAAGATCACAATACAAAAAATTAATTAAACAAAAAAAGCTTGAACTTGCCAAATCCTTATGGAAAGAATTAGATCGGGCGGTTTCTGAGAAAAATGACTCACGCTTTTGGGCACTAGTCTCCAATAGTTTAAACACCTGGTCCCATCATCTGGAGGCTCGAATACCAGGTAAAGATTGGGCCCTGCATTTTAGCAAGGTCTTTGGAGCCCATTTGGCTTCACCCCCAACAGCCATGTCACATTTACAACATATCCCTCCTGATCTAACAGATCTTCCAGTTTGGCCCACAGTTTCAGGGGCTGAAATCAAAGGCCTGATCTCCTCATTGACATCTGGTAAGTCCCCAGGGGAAGATCTGATCCCTACAGATCTTTATAAAGCCTTTCCATCATGGTGGTCTCCTATATTAGCAAAAACCTTCTCGCAAATTAACAATACAGGCCAAATCCCCCCTGGATGGAAACTTAGCATTGTTGTGCCCATTTACAAAAAAGGGGACAAATCAGCTCCAAATAACTATAGGCCTATTAGTTTGTTGGACATAGCAGCAAAACTGTACAGTAAGTACTTACTGATTAAGCTGGAGGAATGGGCAGATGAAAAATCATACTCGTGCCCCCTTTTTATGCGGACCCTGTAGTAAGCTTCCCTCAAGTCCAGTTTTGTAAAAATCCGGGCCCTCCCCAAATGCCCCAACAGATCCTTAATCAACGACAAAGGGTAGGCATTACAAGTGGAAACAGCATTCAGCCCCCGGTAATCCGTGCAGAGGCGAAGGGACCCATCCTTCTTTTTCACGAAGAGTACTGGGGCGGCCAGGGGAGAAGTGGCCGGTCTAATAAATCCCCTGGCTAAATTTTTGTCCAGGAACTCCCGGAGCTCCTTCATTTCCCTCGGGCTCATAGAGTACAATTTGGCTTTAGGAAGCAGCTCTCCCTTTTTCAGTTCAATTGCACAGTCTGTCTTTCGATGGGGAGGCAACTGATTGCATTCGGTCTCAGCAAACACATCCTCAAACTCACGATACTCCCATGGGAGGGCTAGTGTCCCCGCCTCCGCCACCGTGGCCATCGTCTGGCAGCCCGAGGCGGATAGGGGTCGTAAGTGCTGCTTGCAACCCGGGGACGAAAACTTTACTGTCCCCTTTTTCCACTTCACCGTGGGGTCGTGTTCGCGCAGCCAGTCCAGCCCCAACACACACGGGAACGTGGAATGAGGTGCCACCAGGGGTTGGATCTGCTCCCAATGTTTATCAATGTCCAAGTCCATAGGGAGCGTTTTCACTGTCGCCTCCCCCCCCGGGACACATTTCCCATCCAACTGAGTGATGGGTAGGGGCTTCCTCAGAGGCACCTTCCCTACCCCCAAAGTCTCAGCCAGTGCTGGGCTCACCAGAGTTTTGGTACAGCCCGAGTCCACTATGCATCGTACTCCCAATTTTTTCCCTGAGCTGGGTTCTGTGAGAGTAGCGGGTAAGAGAACCAGGGAAGAGTCACTCACTGCTCGTTTGCCCCTGCCGGAGACCTGCTGGCAGGGCGCCTTTACAGGAGGTCGTCGTCGTTTCCCGACTGCTCTCCGGATTGCAGTTCCTCCTCCTGGCTACTGCCACTATATTCCTCCACCACAGTCGCTGCCCCAGCCGGGGCGAGCAGGGACTTGGCGGTCTTCTTTGGGGCCGCTTTCTTCATTGTCGATGCCTTGGCTGGTGCTCCACCCGTTGGTTTGGTGCTCGCTGAACTTCCCGCCCCAGCTTTTGCTGGACACTGGGCAAGGAAGTGGCCGGTCTGGCCGCAGCCCAAACATAATCCTTTCTCCATGCGGCGAGTGCGCTCGCTGGGATCCAGTTTAGCTTTGGGTTTGGGTTTCTTCGGGGTGGAGGTCTTTCCCCCCACCTTTTCCTTGATTCCACTGTACTCAGCGGCCCGTTCAAGACGGCTTTCCATTTCTCCCGCCAGCTGTACCCAGCGCAGCACAGTCAACGGGTCGTCTAGGAGGAGGCACTTGCTGGACAGGTTTCCGGAGAGGCCCCCCACGAAGGCATGCACCCTCTGGGGTTCCGTCCAATCCGGAACGGCCGCCGATAATTTTTTGAATTCTCGGGCGTACTCGGCCACAGTCATTGTCCCTTGTTTCAGGGCCTTGAGTTGCTTTTCCGCCGTCTCCTTCTCAAAGGGCTCCACGTACATCAGGCGCATGGTTCTCAGGAAGTGATTGTAGTTTCGAATGGCTCTCGGGTTGTAACGGTAGAGATCCATGAACCACTTCCCCGCCTCTCCATCTAGGCACTCTCCCACGAAACGAATGCGCTCGGCATCATCATGGAAAGTAAAACCCATGTCCATCATGTAAGCTTGGAGGTGGACCAGGAAAGAAGGAAAAGCCGACGAGTCACCCGAGAAACGGGCCTTAAACTTGTAGGTGCTCCGCATCTCGACCCCCCTCAGATGGGGAGGCAGGCGACCTGGGCCCCAATCCACCGGAACCCGCGCTCCTCGGGGTCGTGGGCGCACCCCGCGACCGACTCCTGCCGCTGCTCCAGCCGCCGCCGCTGCGCCACCAGCCGCCGCCGCTCCGTCGGCTGCTGCTGCTGCTGCTGCTACTTGCACTCCAACGGCTCTGGCTCCATCTGCACCTGCCTGGACCACAGCCTGAACCGGCACCAGGGGTTCCGCTCTTCTCCCGGCAGCAGCCGCCCCAAGGTCGTCTTCTTCTTCGCCCGACGAATGAGCTGCTGCCCTCGCCGCCACCAGGGCGGCGGCTTCGGCCTCGGCCGCGGCATCCATCGCCGCCACCTCGCGCTCCCTCAAGGTTGGGAGGTCTCCCGCACGCTGGCCGCCTGGTTCGTGGAAGTCCGCTTGCAGTTCTCGCAGCAGGCGCCTTGCCTCGCGCTGCGACTCCGGAGCCAGTTCTCCCGATACCGCATGCAACCAGTTGGTCACCCTGCTGATCCTCTGCTGCAACACCTGCACCTCGAGGGTGGTCGCCAATCCTCGACTTGAGACCCCCGCGGGCAGTTGCTCAGGCCACAGCTAATCACCTGTCAGGTGGTCATACTTTGACAGATGCCTGCGTTCGGTGATGTGCCTTTCCAGGAACTCGGAGTGGCCCGGAGTCGCTTCCCCCAGGGCTTTGGCCATTCCTGAGCTAAATGAGCCCGCTACAGCCACTTCGCCCTGAGAGTAGTCCCAATCCAGACCCTCTTCCTGCTCAGTATAGATATTACCTTCGTCCTGCATATTGGCAGGCGAAAGGTGTTGTGAGATTTGACTTAATGTCAGACGTTGCAAGGACTCACAACCAACTTCTTAGAAATAGAAAGTTTTATTGAGAAGTACTTCATACACCTAGACTAGAGAAGTCAAATCTGCCTGAGGACAGATTTGCTTCACCTTATCAATACAGTTCTCCCGCCCAAAACTTGAAAGTTCCCAAGGGAGGGGAGGAAGAAAGAGGAGACAGATACAATTAAAAAACAGTGTTACTTTCACATGTCCTTGGCTGTCTTCAGGCTTAGATAAGGTGTTATGGTTACCAGAAGCAGGCCCAGCCGAGAGGTTTCAAAGAAAAGAACATTCATAGCTTCCAGAGATAATGGCTACATAAACATAGTTTCACTTTTAACAAGCATGCATGATATAGGGGCCTGGAGCTCCCAGGCACCAAGCGGCAAAGGTCAATCTAACTGTCATGGAGAAACTCAGGCTAATTTATGACAGGGTTTTCTAACAAACCTGACAGAACCACCACAATTCTGAAGGGCATGTAAAAGGGAGCTCCTCCACCAGGCAATTGGTTGAGGCTGGCCGACTCAACAACATCTGTTGGTCCCCCAAACACCCCCTCCATGATATGACCCATGCGTGTTCATGTTAAAAGTTGAGAGTGAGTCTGTTATAGTATTTTGTTATAATTTGTTATGTTCAGTTTTGGAACCACAGTTATGTTGCTGCCACTAGATTTCTATGTATATTCATGATGTTTTATGAAAACCATGCTGAGCCTTATGGGTGGGTGGTATAGAAATTCAATAAATAAATACATAAATATTGGCTTGGCACATATTCAAATTGTCATGATGCAATCATTGATCATTGAAAAACTTTCCACTGCCCAAGAAATGTTTGGCTTTCAGTGTAGCCATGGCGTCCCTTTTTATGGCATTGTGTCTTGAATAGTAGATAGTAAAATTCTTGAATTGAATGAAGCCATAATCTGTGCAATGTAATTCACTGATGCCAAGGAGGTCAATGTTCAACCTGACCATTTCTCTTTTGACAATTTCCATTTTTTCTTGAGCCAGTCCTCTAACATTGGTTCATCTTCACAAAGCACAGACCCTTGCTTTCACCATTGGCAGCATCAGCACCTGGGCTTCCTGCTGGATTTGCCCCAGGCACATCATAAAATCCAGGACTACTTGCTGCAAGCCCTTAGGGTCTGAAGGGTTCACCACTGGGCACCATATCAAAATCATTTGAGAGCTGTAACATAGGATTTTGTTGGCAATTTATTTTACAAGGTAGGTTGCCAGGACTTTCTTTAATCCTCCACATTTATGTGGGCTTGGGCCCGACGTGCTGAGGTATATGGCTGGGTTAATAAAGACCTTACCACTGTTCAAAGTACTGTTCATATATTTTTCTTCCAACTGTCGTGTAAAGCTCATTTGAAGCAAGAAATGACCACGTAGAAAAGGAAGTACTTTTTTTGTGGAGTACTGTGGAATGGACTTCACATAATCCAGGCACAGAGAACTGGAGAGAGTAAGGAGGTTCAATGGCTCTCCCTCCTAAAATGTTTCTTCCTTCTCCTGCACTTCACAGGGAAACGTGTGTGTCTTGGAGAGCCCTTGGCTCGCATGGAGATTTTCCTCTTCCTCACCATTCTTGTGCAGCATTTCATCCTCCAGCCCGTGGTTCCACCTGAGGAAATCGACCTCTCACCAATCTCGATTGGCTTAATAGCGATCCCACACCCATTTAAATTCCGTGCCATCCCCCGCTGAAGATATCATTTGCGAAAATGGGATAGAGAAGGTGAAGGGGTGCCTTTCTTGTCCACAACTGTCTATTCTTCCCAGCCTAGTTTATCCTTGGGAACTGGGGTCATATTCCATGGGGGAGGGAATAATCATGGCATGGGGAACGTGTTCCTTTGCATGTGTGTAATACAGCAACTACCACCTGATGTCTGAAGGCAGAGATGCCATGGCCAGCATCTAGTTCTTAGCTGGTAACTCAAACAATGCAGAATCCTGTCCTTTAGTTAGCTATTTCTCCTGTGTCAGGAAAAGACTTGGTCCTGTCATTCTTCCCCATCTCTTCTCTCCTTGACTGAGAGCTTCAAATGCCTCTGAAATGGTCTTTTCCCAACTTCCCGAATTCCTCCAGCTATTCCTTTATCAGGATGAAGAGACTAATGGACACAGATCATAGTGAAATAACAGAAAGTCTGTCAATCTGGAGAAAGCCGAAACGAAGAATATCACTGTCTACTTTTGTTTAAATATTTTGTTATCAGTGAACAAAGTCGGATATTTTTGAATACACTCACACACAATACCTTTATCGGCATAAAGCAGATTAGCAAAATAAATAGAGATAGCGAGGATACATCAGTCAGTTTAAGTTTAAAAACTGAAGACAGAAATTCAGCCATAATAAAGATGACATTGGCATCCTTATCACTCAGTAAAAATTGGCAGATCAGGTCTTTTGAATTGGCATATTATAAAAGGTATAATATGCCTTTGCTGGACAATAAACAAGGGACAAACCAGTAAAATACGTTGCGTGGTGTCAGGAGTGTTTAATTCACAGGGACATAGTCTATTTTCGAAAAGAATCTTGGCAAATGTCCCTTCTAATACTCTGGTTTCTCTTCAGATCGCATATTTTAGTATATGCAGCTCTATTGGAATGCGGTCATTCTTAATATATTCGTTTATATAGGCTGCGTGGAGATGCACTTTCGATTTCTTTCCATTTAAAAATGCAAAATGATCCCAATCCCCACTGGGGGCTCCATTACCCACATGAAGAGGCTTATTAACCCCAAGAATGGATTTATGGACCAAGTTAACAGCTTTATAAGCTGTTTGTCAAGAAATGTAATGTATTGTGTAATATGACCATGTCAGCTCATTTATGTAGGTATTTCATCCAGAGTGAGTGTGAGCACTTGTCCTGCTTACAAAATTCAGTGAGCGACGCCCCACTTATGAATAACTTTGATTGCCACAGACATAGCCCAGGAGATTTGTGGTTTTTTGGAATAGAACAATTGAATAAACAGACACATCAAAGAATAGAGATGAATAGATTACAACTACAGAGGTAGAGTTTTTATATTTTTGCACTTAATACTATAGGCAAACATGGTTTGATCTAGGATTGTGCGATGCGGCCACCGAAGCGGCCATTCCCGCCCCACACCGCAGAGGGAGAGGCGTGGACGCCGGCGTGCTGGTGCACCGGCACCTTCTCCCCCCCCCCCCACGCAGTGGTGCTGGCTGTGACAGGCAGGAACAGCCACTACAGCGGCCAAATCACACAACCCTTGTTTGAACACTTTTTGGGATTTATCATGTTTCCTATGAACTGGCCCTTTAATTACATGTTAAATTCTCTTTACCTGTCTTTCATGGAACTTTCGGTCAAGAAAATATTTATTCTGAATTTTGCTAGCTGTTAATGAGGACCCAATAACAGAATTTTTGACGGATCCTCCACTTAAAGTGCCAAGGTATATTCTAAGGTAACTATAAATATTATAAAGAAATAGACTTTGCTAGTTTGTTATTAAGAAAAAAGTAAGATGAGAGGGAAATGTATAAGATTGGTTTATCTGTATTTTTATTTTAGAAAAGCAGAGATAGATTGAACAGAGTTGGAACTTAATGAAATATTATGAAGGTGGGGATTTTACATTTTATATCTGATACTTTGTATGTTTAATTTTGAAAGTTCTAGTTTTGATTGAATCACATGATATTCATTGATTCTATGTTTGATAATTAAGTATAAGCCACTGAGGAAGAAATAGAAAGTGGGATATTGTATAACTGCAACCTGTTTTGGCTTTACTAGCTGATTGAAAATAAAATTATATGAATAAAAAGAAGCTTTATTATTCTGCAATGCCAGAGTCAAACTTATCTTCATTTCGGACACAGATCATAGACAATGAGGATTCTGCTTTGATTGTTTTATATTTCTCTTCAGCTGCAAAAGGTGAGAACTCAAAGCATTCTTTGAAAGTCCATATACATATATCTTTATTATGGTCATAGACCAGCAAAATCAAAACTATTTCACGGTTACAGAAATAATATGGCTAAAACATGGTTTTACTCATAGAATAGCATTATGTTACTTAGACTATGAGTCTGCTAAAATACAATTTAAAACTAAATGGAAATGGAAATATAGGTAAGTTTTTCTAATTGTTCTCAGGGTCTGTTAAGTTTTAGTCAACTTCCACCGCCTATTTATGGCTGCACCACAAAACCTGGGCAGAGTCTGCACTTTGTTTATTCCATTGTCAATCCTGTTGAATTCAGGGCCTAGTCTGCATGCAAGAGAGAATGCACTTTCAATACACTTTAGAAGTAGATTTTCCTGTTCCGCACAGGAAAATCCAGCCGTGAAAGCACATTGAAAGTGCATTATCTATTGTATGCAGACTAGGCCCAGATCGCTTTGAACTCGAGTCTTCCTCTCCCCCCCTCCTCCCCGTTGAAACAGGAAAGTCTTCTGCACGTGGTTAGGGAGGCTCCGAAGAGGGGGGGGAGGCAAATGGAGACTCTTTCTTTGTTTTCTTGAAGGAGGGGATCGAAGAAGTCAGAGGAGGGAGGAAAAAAATACTTTCTTTTCTTGAAGGGCGGGGTGAGGGGAAAGATCGAAGAAGGCAGAAAAAAAAGACAGAAGTTGAGAGAAATTAGGGGCTCCTTTAAGGCAGATTTGTCACATGACCACCTGTAGCCAATCACGGGTCCTCTACCACGGAGGAGAGCCCAGATTCAAAACAATGCGATTTTATAATATATTCAGGATTAAAAGCACTCTAAGATATCGCAAACTAAAGGTAGGGTCACTCCGGATCTATCCTTCTTGCTGCAGAAGGAAATTTTAAATCGCCCCAAATCAAAACAGAAATCGCATTCTGTGTAGAGGGCAGGGACTGAATCGACCTGGGGTTGGAATAAAAGCTCCGTGCAGTTTACACCCTGGTGACACTCTATGTGATGGAGCAGTTTGTGTCTGTGAGCAGCAGGGAGATATAGGATTGTCCTGAACGCCCTGGGATTCTATGTAACCATGGTGTGATAAATATGGAACAAATGTCATATAGGCCCATTATGCACGGCCGCCGAAACGGCGATTTCGGGTCACATGGAAAACGCGGAGGGGGAAGACGCGACGCATACCGGTTATGTATGGGGCGGGGCGCGACGGCGGCAAAACCCAGAGTAACCGATTATGCACGCGGCGATCCGGGCGCCGCTTCTGGTTGCGCCCCGGTCACCCGGAAGCTGCGCTTTCTTCCGCGTTTCACTGACGCGGCTTTTTCGGCGGCATGCACCGAAGCTGTGGCCAGTTGCAGCCGGCTCCGTGCGTTATCGGTGATTTTAGTCGCCGCCATTCCACCCCGAATGTGCGCTAAAACCCCCGTGCATAATGGGTCTATAAGTGACAATGCAAAAGGATATGTTTCAATGTTTCCACAGGGGCACTTCCTTTCACCATAGGGAATTTTCTTGTGTCACCCTTCAAGGACAGCTGAGGGAAGGGCATTGCAGCGAGCTAAAGGGAAGGCCCTCTGGTGATTAGGCACTTCAAGATTCGTCAAATAAGCCAAGGGAGCTGTGACATACCAATTGCCTTCACTAACAATGAAGGCAGAGGTATTTGCTTGGTCATGTTGGCATTCTATATCCACTACTCGCTGTTTGATAACCTCTTTAGCTTGGTCATAGGCCATCTGAACCAGAAATTCTGGAGAAAATCCCAAGGCTGCAATTTCCCCCCTCGCAGATAGTTTCCCTGAAGACTGGAAGTCATCCTTCAATATCAAAGAAGCTAATCCACAGGGAAAAAAGGAGATCTTAAGCCAGTAATAGAGAATGCTTAACCATACTCTTGCCTCCACCTTCACAAGGCCGGTCTCAAGTCGCAAGGTGGCATTGGAAACACATCTCGGGACTTTGATGGCTGCTCTTAGGAATTTGGATTGTACAGATTCCAGTAATGCGAAGTTGGAATAAGGACCTAGCTGTGCACCATTTAGCAGTTTGAAAGTCCTGTTTTTCAGCTCTTTGATTGGAAGCAGGAGCAAGAATGGTGTGGGAGTTTTCTGTTTTTTGTATCCATAACTACGCATGTGGAAAACAAAACCTTACTCTTGCCATATTAACCAATAAACCATACAAACCCTCCCCATACCTGAATCGTTTCCCATCAGTAACTGTTGTACTTACTTGGCAACATATTTTATATTATTAAATGCCTCTCAGAGTAGAAATAAATATACCCCCAGCAGTCTGTTTCTCTCTGCAATGCTGAGCTGAAGGATCCAGTGTAAATGGGAAGCTGCTGCCATCTGTTGTTTCTTTGGAAATCCATTGACAGTTGACAGAGGGAGCATCACATACACTCCACATTGGCATGAAGGCCCCATTCCCTGCAGACGATGGAGGTCAGCCACAGCTGCCTACATTTTTAGGAGGAGGGGTCAGAGAAATGGCTACACCAATAAGTGAGGAGAGTGAGAGAAGTGGGGAGAGGGTTGAGGCCCCTCACACCTGCCTGCAACATCACCTGTGTAAGCTTTTGGCCTTAAATGGGCTAGAAATAGTGGTCATGGGATTGCAGATGTCCCACTCAAAATGAACAGCTTTTATTTAAAGATGAAGAAGTAACAGGTTCAGAAGTGGTGCTAAATGACATTAGAAAAAGAAGAGTTGGTTTCCCCCTCACTTTTCACTGCCAGAAGGAGTCTCAGTGGCTCACATTCTCAGGCCTACTTCCCCCCCCCCCCATGAACCAGTGACAATTGGCACCAACAGGCTACAATTTGCAACTCATCAATACCTTACAAAAAATAGTACCAAATGGCCATGACAGAAAGCTGACAAACAGGTAGATCCTGTTACACACCCCTTGAACAAATTGAGTTATTGCTGGGAAGTCCCCAGACCTACTGAAATCTTCTCCTTGGTCCACCAGGGCCTCCTTCACAGTCTGGTATCCACATAGAACCACACCTGGCTTAGGTCCCAGGGATACACTATGAACAAAGCCATGTCTCTCTCTCTCTCTCTCTCTCTCTCTCACCTGGTGTCTCCAACGGCAAAAACCATGTATCCTCCTGGACTGAATTGTCTCATGGCAAATGCTGATTTCTTCTACCCCTCTGCATCTTGCACCTAATCCAGTCATAATAAAATCAGAGTCCAGTAGCACCTTTAAGACCAACAAAGATTTATTCAAGGCGTGAGCTTTTGAGTGCAAGCACCGTTCATCAGACTATGATCTTCTTACATCACAATATACAGCAAAAATCAGTACGTTACATCTGTGTCACAACCAAATACAGCCAATGATAATCCTTTGTCAAAACACACAATCAATCCCTTAGAATTCAGTGTACTTTACAAAGAGAAACCAAAATGTTGCTATTGGACTAAGGTGACCAGATGTTCCGCTTTTGGTGGGACAGTCCCGCATTTGGGGGGCATTTCCCCCATGTCCCTCAGCATTTTCCTGTTGTCCCGCAGCGTTCCAATTTTTTTTAGTTAATTTTTAAAATATATATAATTTTTTAATTTTTATATAGAGAGAAAAAGGAAAAATATATTTTTGCCGCGCGGCAGCCGAGCAGGCAGCTGAGCAGGCAGCCGAGTAGTCAGGCCTGGCTTAGGAGCCAAGTAGTCGGGCCGGTGTCAAGCACTGACAAAACTCACAACAAAACTTCTGTAATAAGAAAGCTTTAATTGGAAGTAGATCAAGTCACTAAAACGTTAGAAGTCAAATCTGTTCAATGCAAGAAAAGCAGGCACTTATCAATACTTTTCTCCTGCCCAAAGCTTGAGCGTTCCCAAGGGAGGGGGGGAAACCTCACCCAGGTGCCATCCCAGGCTTCCTGCCAAAGGTGTTGAAGTTAGCGCTGCCTTGGTCAAGCCGGCGCCTCAGGCTAGCTGATAAGCTGTTTACAGGAACCGCAGGAACCTTGCAACAATGTTTCACAGTAGGGGGGGAATAACCAAAAGGCAGGGATCAAAGCAGAGGAATCAAAGGGAAAACTACAAGCAGAGGTTTTGGTTACATGGGAACTTTGTGGCTAAATAGGAGACAAGGACAGAACACATACAACAACCAAGATGGAGTCAGACAGGATCACTGGACAGAAATCATGGCAGAGAACAGGGACTGATCCTGACAGCCGGGCTCTGGGGCGGGGCTTGCGCAGCGCAGCCATTACTGCCGGGGCCCGCTGTTCTGCTGCTGCCTGCTCGCGCCTTCCCTTCCCATGGATTCATCCGCTGGGTTCTTCCCGGGCCGCCACCGCCGCCAACCTGACTCAGGGGAAGGGAGGGTCCGCCACTGTCGCTGCCCTTCTTGAGGCCAGTCAGGGAGGGGGGGAGGCAGGTTCCGCACAGGCAGGGCTGCCGCTGTTGTCGCCAGGCTCCCCCCATGTGAGAAAGCAAGAGCCGCCGCTGCTTTGCCTGAGGAGGCAGACAAGAAGTCGCCGTTGCTGCCAACTGAGGGGGAGCGCGCTCGTGCCCGCTGCTTCTCCCCACCCATCGTGCTTTCCCGCCTCCCTCCTCTCCCTTCGTTGCTCACTGGGCCCCGCGTTCCCCGGTCAGCCATGCTGGCTCGGGCAAGGTAATGAGCCACAGAGCCCCAGGGTCTCAGTGGAGTGGCACCGCCACTTCCGCCTCTGCCTCGTCATCCAGGGCCAGGCAGTATTATCACCCGCACAGCTGAAATGACCCACGTGGATGTTGGGCGGTGTGTGTGTGTGTGTGTGGGGGTTGCGGCCTAAGCAGACAGGGCGCTGCTGGGGGGAAGGAGGGGGCGGAGACGCCGCATCTGCTCGCCCCCATTGCGGCAAGGCCTGGTGAGGAAGAAGCGCATGTTTGGGAGGGGCTTGAGGACGCCTCTTTTCGGGGGAGAAAACGCCCACTTTGACACCCAAGAGGCTTTTCCGGCGGCGGCGGCACGTCCCGCTTTAGGTTCCCTAGGTTCTGGTCACTTTATATTAGAGATCAAAGGCTATCACCACTCCATATGTTGCTTGCTCCATACAACTGTGAGACATTCCTCCCCGGGAATTGTTGGTCACTTCCCAAGGCCAGGGAGTCCAACTCAAAATTCCATTACAATGCCATATCTTACAGTCGTATTATCTGTACACCGCCCGTGGCGCCGCGGGCGCCACGGACTAAATAAAACAGTAAGGGGTTCTGGGGCGGGATGTGTCCGGGATGAGGAAGGGTCCGGATTGGACCCTTCCTCATGACAGACAACCGGAGGGACCAAACGGCAGGCGCGAAGCGCCTGCCGATTGGTCCCTCCGATTCCCAGCCCCAGCAACTGCGAGCCGCGCTCAGCGCGGCTTGCAGTTGCTCCCGGCCTGACGCGGTGAGAGGCGCGAAGCGTCTCTCACCGCGTCAGGCCGGCCCCAAGGAAGCCCCCGCCGCAAACACAACACAAGACTCCAGCCGCCGAGAAGCTGCAGAAAAAAAAGAAACACCCCCGGAGGAGCCTTTCGCCGCTAGCGCGACGAGAGGCAGCAGAAAAAAAAAACCCTGTAGGAGCTCCAAGCCGCCGCGCCGACGAGAGGCAGCAGGAAAAAAAAAACCCTGTAGGAGCCTTTCGCAGATCCAAGCAGCACAAACAAAACCCTGAAGGAGCCTTTCCCAGCTCCAAGCAGCAGAAAAAAAAACCCCTGTAGGAGCTCCAAGCCGGCACGCCCACGAGAGCTAGCAGAAAAAAAAAACCCTGCAGGAGCCTTTCACAGCTCCAAGCAGCAGGAAAAAAAACCCTGTAGGAGCCTTTCGCAGATCCAAGCAGCAGAAAAAAAAAACCCTGTAGGAGCCTTTCGCAGATCCAAGCAGCAGAAAACAAAACCCTGAAGGAGCCTTTCCCAGCTCCAAGCAGCAGGAAAAAAAACCCCTGTAGGAGCTCCAAGCCGGCACGCCCACGAGAGCTAGCAGAAAAAAAAAACCCTGCAGGAGCCTTTCACAGCTCCAAGCAGCAGAAAAAAAAACCCTGTAGGAGCCTTTCGCAGATCCAAGCAGCAGAAAACAAAACCCTGTAGGAGCCTTTCCCAGCTCCAAGCAGCAGAAAAAAAAAGCACCTCCTGGTGTCCCCTGGGTCCTAGCGCCCATTGCATTCCTGGTTGCAATGGGCTTTCTTGCTAGTCACAAATAAAATACATAGTGAGGAATATGGATACACAAGTTGAACAAGGTTAGCATGAATAAAAAAAGCCTTTGTCTCTATTGAGTCCTGGGTATGTCATAGTATTGAGTTTTGTAATAACAGTCACATAATCCCAATTAAAATAAATTGTGAGGAATGTGGATACACAAGTTACATAAGGTTAGCCTGCATAGTGAGATAAAAAACCTTGGTCCTTGTTGAGTATTGAGTGTTGTGATAACTTGGATTTCTGCAATCTCCCTTTCTAGCCTGTTTTTGAAGTTTCTTTGTAATACAACAGCTACTTTTAGGTTCTAAATTGAGTAGATTCAAGTGAGTAGCCGTGCGGCTTCTAATAGGGTGAGCCAGTTTTGAATCCCTACTCCTCCACCTGCAGCCACCTGGGTGACTTTGAGCTTGTCACAGCCCTGATAGTGTTATTCTGGCCAAACAGTACTATCAGAGCTCTCTCTCAGCCTCATCAACCTAATAGGGTGTCTATTGTGGGGAGAGGAAGGGAAGGTGATTGTGTAACTGTTTGCAACCAGTTTTTTTTCTTTCTGTATGGTGTAGTCTAATTAGTACATTCTTTCCCAGAGGATGAACTCATGAGAAAGGGGGAGGTGAAATTATACAGGCTTTGGTTGGCCAGATGTGAATGATGTAATATACACCTGGGTGCAAGATGCTCTGCGTGCTTTTCACATGACCAGAGGAGCCTGCCTTTTGCTTGGGGAAAAACAGAAGATTTGCCTTCTTTAACTGGGGTATGTTTAGGCTATATGGGTTGGGAGCCCTACTATGCCAAATGTTTTTATTGGGAGAGTCAACGGGGAATCTGACAAGGGAAGCATCTTGGCTTTCACCTTATGAAAACTGCAACTTGCTCTACGCAGGCCTACCTTTAACCCTGATCCAGAAACTGCAGCTGGTCCAGAATGCTGCAGGCAAAATCCTCATGGGATCACCACATCCAGTCCAGTCTCCAACAACTGCAATGGCTCTGCAATGGGTCTCCAGTTGAATTCTGGATCAATCTTAAGGTTTTGGTTATCAACTTCAAGGCCATATGTGGGCTGGCCCCAGTGTACCTGAGAGACCGCCTCACTGCCTACCCCCCCCCCCCCAGAGAGCCCTGTCCTCTGCCACCTCCAACTGGCTAGTGATCCCTGGCCCCAAAGAAGCATGTCAGACATCACCCAGGACCAGAGATTTCTCTGTCCTGGCCCGCACCTGGTGGAACGAGCTCCCTGAAGAGATATAGTGGCCGCGAATAAGCGCGGCTGCCATTGATGCCATGGGGATGCCCGGGAGCGGTGCAGAACCCAGCCTCGTCATCGGGCCACGCCGCGGTTCGTCGGAGAGTGGCAGGGCGGCTGGCCTTAAATAGGCCGAGCACGAGCAACGTGCCCCTTTTCTCCTCTCCATGCCGCCCGGACAGCTTGCTGATCGGGCTGTGCAGCTAGGTAGGATCTGGGAGCCAGGGAGGCCCATGGTGCTTCGGGAGCTCACTTCACCTGGTATAAAAAAAAAAAGGAGGAGAGAGAGGGGGAGGTAGGTAGCCAGGAGGGACCAACACCCACAAAATAGCCAGGTCATGTGGCGGCAAAAGGGTGCTCCAAGCAGCGGGGAGGGCCCCGGGGTGGTGGCCTCATCGAGGGACAGGGTGGGGGCGGGCCAGACCGAGGCCATGGACCATACCCCACCACGGAGGGGAGGCGGGCGGTTGGGCTTGGTGGGGCCTCGCCCCACCACAGAGACTGGGTCCCCCGGTCGCAAGGCCATGGCCCTAATCAAGGGCAGCCGACCCCGTCGGCGCAATCCAGCTCATTCCAACGCCTCATTCTCGGTCAGTCTGACGGGGAGCACCAACTCTGTATGGCGGGTCACAGCGGAAGGCGGCGGAAGGCGCACAAACGGTGGCGCTCATTGCAACACAGCCTTCCCTCTGGTGAGTCGTCATCGTAGGTCGAGGGAGACAGTTCCATCCACAATGCTCAATTAGCTGAATGGGTTCACTGAATACCTTGCCCTGATTTGCAGTTCCTACCCCGAAAGTTCCTACCTGTTCAATGTTCTGGAGGCCTGGGAGGTGGAGGGGTGAGGAGGTGGCCATGTTGTACATTTGTACATTTGCCTTCAACACGCTGCTCAACATATGGTTCTTTCAGGTGGAGGACCATCGGCTGTGGCTGTTGCCGTTGTGGGACACAGCATACCTTTTTGGGCTGGAAGGCATGCCGCATCAACCAGTTGGGGGTCGGACATTGGATTGGATGCTGTCTGCAGGATTACCTGGTCCGGACGATGGGGACTACTCTGGTCATCCTTGCTACATGTAGTGGCCGATGACATCCATCTTCACGCGTCCCGGACTTCCTGTTGATCCATCTGTGGAAGAATGATTGGCTGACAATGACCGGAAGACAGCTGAGTGCCTCCATAGCAGAGGACTTGACTATCTTGTGACAATGCCTTCCAAACACCATCTTGCTATGGTCCGAGATGTTGGACAGACTTTCTTGGTGGAATGCTAGGCGACCCGACAGGGTGAACTGGGCCAAGCAAAACGCGAACAAGGCCGCCAAGAAGACGGTGTTGTCACTGCGGGGTGCGGTTATTTTGCACATTACCAACATTACTTTTTGCTCACTGTTCCTTTTCCGGCCTGATGGGGTCCACCTGTTCAGGTGGGTTTGTTACAAGTTTTGTCCGAGGGTTGGCGGGAACAGGGACCACCGGTTCCTGTTCAGTGGTGGGTTATGCCAGGTAGGGAGCCTGTTGGCGAGGAGCCAACTGGGATGTCTAAGTGTGGCCGCTGTTGATGCCGCAGGAGCGACCGGGAGCAGCATGGCTCGTCGGACAGGGGTGGTGCGGCTGGGCTTAAATAGGCCAAGTACGAGTAACCCACCCCTTTTCTCCTCTCCACACTGCCCAGACAGCTACCCTCCCTTCCCCCCCTTGTTGAAAATTTTTCTTCGTCGTAGTCACAGGTTATGCCAGGTAGGGAGCCTGTTGGCAGGAAGCCCGTCTGCGAATGGGACTCCCTGGGGTAGGGGGTCTCACTAATGAGACCGGCCATTAACTGGACATGGCCTACCCTGCTAGGAGGCCAAGGGCCCAGGGCCAAGTGGCCAGAGGACACCAATGGAGGCGGACGCCCATTGAGTCCCCCTAGAGTCACCTCCCAGGAGATTCTATGGCGGAAGGCATCCCATCCTCCTGGCTGGGAGAGAGGCGAGGAGCTGGAGCACTGCCACCCCCACCCCCCAATTCAGTTCTAGTTCACAAAAACATAGGAGAAATAAACCTGTCTATGCCAGTGATCAACGGCTCCCACCCCACCATTTGCTGCCGGCCCCATCTGTCTCCATCCAAGTGTGAAACATTCCTGCAAATGAGATGCTGCCCTGGAAACTATCTCATCCCGAGACCAGGGAATTAAACCCAAATTTCATTACATATCACTAACCTCACCTTATGGTCCCAAATAAAATAAATTGTGAGGAATGTGTATACACAAGCTAAATAAGGTTAGCATGCATATCCCTCCCTCCCTCCCTCCATCTATCTGTCCATCTGTCCATCCGTCTTTCTCTTTGTCTGTCATCTACCCATCTATCCCTCTACCCATCTAACTACCTACCTACTACCTCATCTCTCCCTGGATAGTAAAAATGCAGACTTCTCTGATAAAGGGGCTGCTAGAGTTTGTCTTTTATATTTAATGGGATTAAAGTGAATCCAGTTTTGCTTGTTATTTTAGAGCTCTCTTTGGCTGCAAAAGGTGATAGCTTAAGTGCGCCTTGAGCAGTTTTGTGTTCTAGGAGGAGGGCCAGAAATTCCCTTGGAGTTTTCTGCATGAATCAGCTCCAAAACATACACAGGAAAACTGCAAAGTAAACCGATAAATTATTTTAATAACTTGTGCTTCAGCCTGATAGTTCCTTCCTCTAGATAACGTTGCACTCTGGGATTTTGTACAGATACGATGTTGGGAAACTCAGGGATGAGAATTCAAGGCGAATGTGCTAAGCCTGGGGTAGTCAAACTGCGGCCCTCCAGATGTCCATGGACTACAATTCCCAGGAACCCCTGCCAGCGCTGGCAGGGGTTCCTGGGAATTGTAGTCCATGGACATCTGGAGGGCCGCAGTTTGACTACCCCTGTGCTAAGCAAAGGGGAGAATGGAAGGCCACGCCATGCAGGCTCAGAATGACAGAGGCCATTCTGCCATTGCTATCTAAAATGGCAAAGCTAACCAACCTAGTCAATGGCAGACCAGAAGAAGAAGAATGCAAAGAGATATGGTATTATTATACAGACCATATAAGTAGTTAGTAAATATATGTATTATTTGAATAAGGCCCTGATATAACTCTATGGAAGTTCACTATTTTTGTATCCTATTATTTTCTTCCTTCCTTCCTATCATGTTTTAAAATTGATGTTGTTGTTGTTGTTAGTTGCGAAGTCGTGTCCGACCCATCACGACCCCATGGGCAATGATCCTCCAGGCCCTCCTGTCCTCTACCATTCCTCGAAGTCCATTTAAGTTTTCACCAACTGCTTCTGTGACTGCATCCAGCCACCTCATTCTCTGTCGTCCCCTTCTTCTTTTGCCCTCAGTCGCTCCCAGCATTAGGCTCTTCTCCAGGGAGTCCTTCCTTCTCATGAGGTGGCCAAAGTATTTGAGTTTCATCTTCAGGATCTGGCCTTCTAAGGAGCAGTCAGGGCTGATCTCCTCTAGGACTGACCGGTTTGTTCGCCTTGCAGTCCAAGGGACTCGCAAGAGTCTTCTCCAGCTCCAGAGTTCAAATTAAAATTGATAAATGCTGGTATTTCCAGCAAATAATAATTTAAAAAAGAACGAAGGAGGCCAGAGGGGGAGTCATGGCCATAGCACACCCAGTGGCGTGGGAGGCCTTGGGTTCAGTGCAGCACAGGAGCCAGGTGAGGAGGTCGCTTTCTTGGCTCCAGAAGAGCTGGAGAAGAGCTGCCCATGAGAGTTGACAGTGCTCACACGGTCATTCCAGGGGGCTCAGCCTCCAAAGCCACCAGCCTCATCTGCTCCAGAGAAACTCCCAATGGTGAGGCCACAGGTGCTCTGTGGAGGCAGACCAGGGATTGCCCAAGTAAAATAAACATATAAGATGCCAGCATCAAAAGATCCTCAGCAGATTCAGTTTCCCAACCAGCTCAGAACTTCTCCTTTCAGAAGGTTTCTCTGTATTGCTTCCTCTGATCTCTAACAGCCCAGAGAGTCCAGGCCTTCTCTGTTGGGTGATCTGTTTGCTGGGAGGTTTGGGGGTTTGATTTGTAACTTTTACGTTGTTTTCAGTTGTGATATTCCCTTCTTGGGTTTCTAATCTGCCTCAGGGAAGCATGGAAATATTTTTAACAAAGTAAGCAAAACAAACCCTCAAATGATGCCCGGAAGGCCTTGGAGGCAGCCGGATGCCTGTGCTGGCTTTGAGCACACAAGGCTCTTGCCCAGAAGTTGGTGTCATTCCAGGTGCTGTTTGCCCCCAGCCTCCCCTCTCCTTCCCAGCAGCATTCTTGGCTGGAGCATTGCCTCGCCCCACATAAACATGAGCTTTTGTAAACCGAAGGGGCCGCTTTGTAAATACTTTCTCCCAAAGAGGAGATCTGTGCTCCTTCATGCCAACGCCTCTGGTGCCAGCCCAGTAGCTGCTCCCTGGCAGAGCAGCCTGTGCATGTTGCTCAAGAACTTGGCAAGGGCTTGCCTGGCTCCAGAAGATTGGGTGGCAATGGGTGGCTGGGGATGGCATGCAGAGAGCACGCCCGTCCGGGACCCATGGGCCACTCATCCATGAGGCTGCATGTCATTCCGCCCACGACTTGTCCCGAGGAGCTGCTCCTCCTCCCCAGTGTGAATCGATTTGCATTTTTTTACATGTTGATCATTCTTTTGTCCCCCTCTGAGTTTCTCTATGGAAAATAAAACCAAGCTGCAGGAAGCTCCGGATGCGTTGGTGGGCTTCCCCCGTGCCCCGGCAGGGCTTGGCTTGAGCTGACCTTGCAGGGGTGGTGTTACTGGTATACAGGCAAGTCACAGCTGACTGACAGCGACCCTGTAGGTTTTCTTTTTATTTTTTTAAGTGATGGTGAACCAGCATTCATTGAGGTTTACATATAAAAGGAAAGAACTGAAAACAAAGATACATATAACATAGTTTACAATTACGCCTTGCCTTCCTTTAATGCATTTAGTAACTAACTACCTAAATCAGGGATAGTCAAACTGTGGCCCTCCAGATGTCCATGAACTACAATTCCCATGAGCCCCTGCCAGCGAATGCTTAAAACCTTTCAAAGAAGGAGAACCCACCACCTCCCGAGGAAGCCAGCGAACGCTGGCAGAGGCTCATGGGAATTGTAGTTCATGGACATCTGGAGGGCCACAGTTTGACCACCCCTGACCTAAATAATCAGTGTAATAGCTCCAGAGTTCCTGGAATTTCCCTGCAGGGCGCCTGTTCATTAGACTTGTAAGCTTCGCCCTTCTGGCCAATTCTATCTCCCAAGGTGCCTGCTGTGCAAGGAGAAAGGGAAAGTTGTTTGCAAGTCACTTTGGGACTCTTTTGTGTATTTTGTCTTCTTCTCTTCCTCCTCTTCTTTCTATGTGGGGGCAAGAGTTCACCCTCTTAGTTGACTACACTTCTCTGCTATGCCTGTAAACTGCAAAGAACATAAACAGCAACCTTCCAAGATGGTTAAAATCATAGAACCATAGAGTTGGAAGGGACCTCCAGGGTCAGCTAGTCCAACCCCTTGCACAATGCAGGAACTCACAACTACCTGCCCACCCACTCACAATCTGCCTAAGTTCATAAAATCAGCACTTCTGTCAGATGACTCTCTTGTCCAGGGGTAGTCAAACTGCGGCCCTCCAGATGCCCGTGGACTACAATTCCCAGGAGCCCCTGCCAGCGAATGCTTAAAACCTTTCAAAGAAGGAGAACCCACCACCTCCCGAGGAAGCCTGTTCCACTGAGGAACCGCTCTAACTGTAGAAACTTCTCCCGGATGTTTAGGCGAAAATTCTTTTGAGTTAATTTCAACTCATTGGTTCTGGACCAACCCTCTGGGGCAAGAGAGGACAACTCTGCTCCTGGCCTTACAAGATACAGGCGTTCAACATCAAGTTTGACCATGCTGCCGGGTGCAAGAACAGGCTTTCAGATTCCCTTTCCAGGAAGGACATGTGGGATTACTTGCAGGTTGACTTGCATGCTTGTTCTCTATTGTGAAACGTGTTATCTTGTAGAACTGATTTATCTGGATTGGCTGCAGAGCAACCTTCTGTAAAAGATGGTGGGTGTCTTTCTTTTGAGGTTTCTAAGCTGTAACCACATGGCCTGTCTGAGAGCCCTGCCAATTCTGTGAACTTGGGCCAGTCATGAGAGAAGGGCAGGAAGGGGTGAGCCAACACTCGGCTCTCATGGCACTTTCTTCCATGCCACTTTGGGGACAAAGAGACTTTTCTCCAGGCCAAATTGGACCAGGATCCTGGTGGTTTTCTTGCCTTCCACTGGGGACAGTGGGCGGTCAAAGGGGCAGTGTGTGTATTTAGCTGTGAACTTCCTCTGTTATGCAGGGGGTTGGGCTAGATGACCACTGGTGTCATTTCCAGTTCTATGAACCTCCCCAAAATGATGAGATGTGATTCCCTTTCTCTTACCTGGGAGTGGACGCAGAAAACCCAGACTGAGACAGAAGCTAGTGATAGGGGTGGGTGAGACATCTTACACAAGTTTCTCCGCACGAACTTTATTTCATGTTGATGTTTAGAGCCCACACAGGTTCTTGTTCCAGTTGCTTGCTGTACTGCGTTCTCCAGTATCTTTTGCTCAAGGTGTCCTTGGGCCATTGGTTGGCTGAGTAATTAATACAGCAAAGGTGCACAACGTGATTAAATCATAGATACCACTTTATTCAGGAACTAACATCCTTGATAGTGAAGAACAGACAGAGATAAGGCCCTAGCTTCATCAAAAGCTGGGAGAGAGAGACTTCCAGGCTATTGCCGCACGAGGAGCAAGCTGGAGACAGACAAGGAAGGAAACTTAACAAGAGGGGGAAGGTGCTGTCCTCACTATCCTGCCTCGTGGTCTTCTTGCAGCTTCCTGCAGGGCCTTCTTCCCTTCTTTGCACACCAGGCACTGCCTTTCCCAACTAGGGATGTGCGCCTCCTCTCAGCTCGGCCACCTCAGCAAACACCAAAGCCCAAGGCGGCATGTTGGAGGCCAGTGCCATGGCGCTTAGATCAGGGGAAGCGGTGGCAACAGCGCATCAGCTGCTGACTACATGCAGGCACATCTGCGTCTGTGTGCTGCCGCCGGCTGGCATGCCACCACTGCCCCTCCTCTCTGCACCATGGAGTTGGCCTCCTACGCCCTGCTTCGGAGATTGCCGAGGTGGCCGAGCCAAGGTGCACATCCCTAATCCCAACACTGCAGAGAGCAGGTTTGCAGCCAGGGAATGGTGCTGGATCCAGCCCTGACTTTGTAGGAAACTCCCCAGCAGTAAGGTTGCTAGACCACCACCACCCCCGACAGCAATGGGGGGTGGGGAGGGGTTTGGGGTCAGATTCAGGTTAGGAAACCCTTGGAGATTTGGGAATGAACCCTGGGGAGGGCAGGGATCGCAATGGGGTTCCATATCATAGAGTCCACACTCTAAAGCATCAGTTTTCTCCAGGGGAACTAGCATTTGTAGTCTGGGGATAAGCAGTAAGTCTGGGGGATCTCCAGATCTCACCTGGATGCTGGCATCCCTAGCTGGCGGGTGCGGGCAATTCTGAGCATCTTCCAATAGGCTGAACCAAGTGGTCCTCTGGTGCCCCCTTCTGGACACTGCATGCATTGGCAGCTCCTTTGAATTTCTAGTGACCTTGCATCAGGGGTATACATTACCCCCTGCTGGGGGCTGCTCTGAAGTCGGACCCTCCAAAAAATCCTCAATGGACTCTGAACAGACGTTATCCTCAGGCAGGCAAACCCATGCTGGAGTGAAGCATCCCGTGCAAACAGGTATGATTTTTGCATTACTCGTACAGTACCATAAGAGTACATCGGGGCTGAACAGAGTGACGGCAAAAACAGTGAAGTCTCTGCCCCAAGGCACTTGCAAACAAATACCAACAACATGTATGTCAGGAAGGAAGAGAAGGGGACCTGAGGGAAGTGGAAAGAGAAGGGGACCACATTCATACATCCTTAAACCTTGGCTGGAGTTGCAGATCAGGGGACGAGGCCAAAACTACATGGAGAAGGTGGGCTTTCAGGAAGAAATGGAAAGGGGTGGGTGGCATCACAGAGGCATTCTGGGAGGGGGGAGCACCGCACAACCTGGAGATAAGAAGCAGCAGTAGATACCTCCTGGAGCCTGAAGGCAGGGGAGCTGGTGGGGGGAGGGGGCTGCAGGGCATCTAAGGCCATAGTTGAGGGGGATGCAAGAGGCACTGATGGGAAAGTAGTAAGACAGGATCCGGGGGGGGGGAATCTTGAAATTCTCTGCTGGCTGCACTGTCTGTGGGGCTGTACTGATTGCCTGTGATCTGGTATGGGGCGGAGGGGCAGGCTTCGTTGCAGCGACCCCCCCCCCCAGCCTAAAGGGGTACTCTGGCTCCTCCGCACACCATCCTCTTGCAGGACAGAGAAGACCGCCATAGAGCAGGCCAGGGACGTGGGAAGGAGCAGGCAGGCCACACAAAGGGACATTTTACCATTTATGATGGCCATGTAATAAAGCCATTTTTAAAATGCAAATGCATTCATTAATCCAAGGAAGCATGCATGCACATGGAAGCTCATACCTTGAATAAAACTTTGTTGGTCTTAAAGGTGCCCCTGGACTCAAAATTGGCCCAAGCATTAATCCAGAAGATTCTAAAGACTAATGGATAAATGAATCCAGAGGCTGTTCTTTTGGGATCAATGGGCAGACAACCAGGAAAAAGAGCCGGACAACTGCAGCAAGGTTATTCTGTGCTCAAACGTGGAAAAGTCCAACATTCCCCACAACAGGGGAGCGGCTGGCAAACATGATGGAACTTGCAGAGCTGGCTCAACTTACTTCTTTGATCAGAGAAAAGAGAATATCTACTTTCATTGCAACTTGGAGAGCCCTTATAGACTTTTTGCACAAAAAGGAAACCAAACGTGAACGGATGACCTGGGGGGTTGATGATTATGCGGGGCGGGATTTGATAACAGGAAAAAAGAGATCCCTTTCTCCTTCTGTAATTAAAAAGACAGTGACAAGTCATTCCAAAACGATGTGGACAGAACTGAGGGGGTTCAGAGGAGAGCGATGAGGATGATCTGGACCAGGGGTAGTCAAACTGCGGCCCTCCAGATGTCCATGGACTACAATTCCCATGAGCCCCTGCCAGCGAATGCTGGCAGGGGCTCATGGGAATTGTAGTCCATGGACATCTGGAGGGCCGCAGTTTGGCTACCACTGATCTGGAGCCTGGGGTCCGAGCCCTGTGAGGAAAGGCTGAGGGACTTGGGAATGTTCAGCCTGGAGAAGAGGAGGCTGAGAGGGGACAGAGTTGCTGTTTTTAAATATTTGAAGGGTTGTCACTTGGAGGAGAGCAGGGAAAGGTTCCTGTGGGCAGGACCTGCAGCAATGGCTTTAAGCTACGTGGAGAATTATATCAGCTAGATATCAGGAAAAAATTTTCCAGTCAGAGTAGTTCAGCCATGGAATGGATTGCGTAAGAAGGTGGGGAGCTCCCCCTCACTGGCAGCCTTCAAGATGCTGGGTGCTTCAGGCTAATCCTGTACAGAGCAGGGGGTGGGACTAGATGGCCTGCATGGCCCCTTTCCACTATAATGAATCTAAGTTCATAACTTTATTTGTATTTATTTGTATTTGTTGTAGAGAAAACTGGAAGCCTTTTCTTCATATTTTTGTATATTTCTTTTTCCCCCTGTCTTTTTGGTTTTGTACCCCCCCCACCCCTCTTTTATTTCTTTATCTTAGCTTTTATTATTTTTCTCTACAAAGGGCTCTTGATAAATATTTTTCAAAAAAGAAAGGAGAGGTTAATGGGGAGGACTCCTCCCTCAGCACGGTGGAAAAGCCAGGAGGAGCAGAAATGTGTGGGATTAACATGGGCGTGGGGGCAAGGAGGTTCTGGGGTCAGAGTAACCAGAGCGCATGGCCACCGAAGGAGAGGACAGAGTGTGGAGGAGGCAGGATGTCCCTTTAGGCTGCAGGTGCCAGATCACAGTGGCATGTCCACAGATGATCAGCGCAGCCAGCCGAGTGCTTGGTTAGAAAACTGCCTCCCTGCCAAGCTGGCCTGGAGCCTGTTCTGTGTGGACCCCCCAGCTGCCTTCTCCCTCCTCACCCCCCACCCCTTCATTCCCACAGTGTGGGCCAGGCTTTGTCATGCCCCAGTGAGGGGTGGTGGGTGGCCAGGCCCGGTTTCACCGGGGGAGGAGGCAGAACTGGTAGGGTCGAGGGATGCTCCCCAGTCCTGTAGATTCTGGGGTGATGTCGATGTCCTTGGGGGCCATCAGGGGCTTCAGCTTGAAGTTCTGCAAGATGGTGGTGAGGAAGATGAAGAGCTCCATGAGCGCCAGGCCTTCTCCCAGGCAGACCCGTTTTCCTGCAGGGGAAGGAGAGGGACAGAGCCATTGACCCTCCAAAAACAGGAACACACATGAACCTGCAATGTCCATCAAGGTCAGCTCTGTCTACTCAGACTGGAAGCCGCTCTCCAAGGTATCAGGCTGAGGTCTTTCCCATCCCCTCCTGCCCTCTCCTTTCTACTGGAGATGCTGCTGGGGATTGAACCTGGGACCTTCTGCATGCCAAGAGAGGCTCTTCCCCTGAGCAATAACCTCTTCCCATGGGTTTGGGGCTGGCAAGCAAAAGGGTCAGCCCAGGAGGCAAAGGGTGGGCCTTACTTGGCTTGAGAAAATTGTCCTGGACTGGCGTTGAGTGAATGGCTGGCAGAAGGGGAGGCAGATCAGCACAGTCCAGGAGCCCCGAACATACTCTAGCCCCTCTGGCAGTGGTCTACCCCACCTCCCTTTGTTCCTACCTGCCGAGAAAGCCATGAAGGCGTCATTCTTCTTGAACCGTCCGTTCTCATCCAGGAAGTGAGTCGGGTCAAAGGAGTTTGGATTCTTGAACTGTGTTGGGTCAAACTGAGATGTGCAGAGCAGCGGGATTATGTTCAGGTCCTGGGATAAGAGCAAGGCGGTCAGTACAGAGGCTCTGCCCAAAGGCCCATGGGGGTCAAACCACCCCCTCCCATGGGGGGTCAACCAAATCCTACAAAACCCCCAGAGATGACCAGCATGATTTGCTTTTTAAAAAATACCCCTTCCATGTCCTTCCTGGGGTGGGCCAAGAAGTGGGCAGCTGGGATTAGCATGGGGAGTCCTATGATCTGAACACTACTGTCCTGAATCTGTGAATGAGCTCCAAATTTATAGCGACCTTGGGGAGGACATATCCACGGAATTCGATGTCCCGTGTGACCGTGTGGGGCACCCCCATGGGGACGATGTCAGCAAAGCGCTGGATCTCATGGATGACAGCATCCGTGTAGGGCATCTTCTGCCTGTCCTCCATGCAGGGGCTGCGGTTCAGCCCGATGACCTGGTCAATTTCCTCATGGAGTTTTTCTGTAACAAAGAAGAGAGGCTGTCAAGGGCTGGAGGATGCAGGGGTGGCCAGGAACAGGTGGCAGTGACCCTGGAGGGACCACACCAACTGGACCTGCTGTGGGGAATGGCAGAAGAAAAGAGCCCTGGCAAGTGTTTCTCCCCCCCCCCCCCACACACACACTATGTAAAGCACGTGCAAGGACAGCTCGTCTTTACTTCTTCTGATATTAATGCTTATCACATAAGGGGGTTGGTAAAGCAGAAACAAATGCTTCTACAGCATAAAAGTTGATATAAAATAAAGGAAGCACTAAAATGTATTAAAATGCAAAGCCTGAAGGTGAAGCCCTGCTCTTGCTGGAAACCAAGCAAGAGAGACCCATCAACAGCTCATACAAAAAAAAAAGGGGGGGGGAAATCCTGGCAATCCTTTTTTCTTATTAGTGTGCAGATTTAAACTCTGAGATTTGTAGGAGAAAATTCAAGCAATAAAATAGGCGCAGAGTACAGGAACAGATGTGAACAGCATGCGGTTTAAGGAGATACCGCTTCAATTCAGTAAGAATCAAAATTAAACTGTGAATGCAGAAAACACCCTAGCTAGACTTAACCCATCAGATCTCAGAAGCTAAGCAGGGCCTACCCTGCTTAGTACTTGGATGCTAGACCACCAAATAAGTTGAGGGTCACAACATGAAGACATGCAATGACAAAACCACCTCTGAACATTTCTTGCCTTGAAGATCTCACAAGGGGTTGCCGTAAATCAGCTCCGACTTGAAAGTGCTTTCTACCAACAGCATGCAACATGTTCCATCCCTTGATGCTGCACACAGCTCATTTGCCCCCTCCCCATTCCCTTTTTCCCACATTGCCCCTCAGCTACCAAACATCACAGAAGAACCGGCCCCTCACTCTCCAAGGGCAGTCACCACCACCCCATCCCCAGTCACCTTCCACTTCAGGGTGCCTCAGGAGGATTCGGAGCCCGTACTTCAGGGTGGAGCTGACAGTCTCCGTTCCGGCAAAGAAGAGGTTCACTGTGGTCTTGGACATGGTGTCCTCATTGAAATAGGTGTTGGGATTGTTCTTCTCCTGAAAAGGGGATGAAACACAGATGTGGAACTCTGCTTATCCATGCTGGGAAGCCAGTCTTGCCAAGGCTGACAAAATGATCATGGGGGGTGGGGGTTGTGCAAGGAGATTCAGATCTAGTACTCTGCGCACTGCAACCCAGTTACCTGGTCTCTGGAATTTTAGGGACCTACCCGATTTCTGGTGCAAGACAGGCTCAAACTGAACTGTAATATAACCTGGGGCGGGGACCACCATTCCTTGTTGGGGGAGCACTCCTTTAGGGTCTTGACTTGCTTCCTGACGGCCCCTCAAATACTGATGTGCTGGGAAGCACTGCAAATTTTACAGCTCTTGGCACCCGGACAGATGTAGGCCACATTCCCCCCTGGTTTTATACCAGTCTCACTGCCATGGCTTGACCCCACAAAGGATCTTGGGAACTGGAGGCTGGTTGAGATGCTGGGCAATCTCACCTTCTTGCTTTGGCTCTCATGGCCCCTTCCCAGATCTACTCATGAGGAGCAAAAGTCCACTGTCAGGGATGCGTCTGAGCTTGGTGCAGCAGAAGGGTACCTGCTGGATTTTGATGAGGAAGCAGTCAATGAAGTCTCTCAGGTTGTTTGGGTCCAGCGTCTGCCTGTTCATCTCCAGCCGCTCACCCACAAACTCTGCCAGCTTCAGGTAGTTCTGGTAGATCTGGCGGTGGGGCCCTGGGATGTACTTCATGATCTCAGGGAAGGTGAAGAGCATCTGCAGCAGAAGGGGGAGGAAGTCATGGGTCACAGGAAAAGTCTTCCACTGTTTCTACAGATCTCTAGACAAGGGGTTCTTAAACTTTTCCTTCTCAGGACCCCTTCTTGCCTGAGAAATTTTTTCATGACCCCAAGTATATAAGCATGTAAAATAGGCATACCAATCAAACCGAATGCTTTAGTCAGGAGATGAGCTAACATTCCAAGGGATCCTCAGGTCCCACCTGGGATCTCTAATTCTCAACCAGGAACTAGAAAAGAGTTTATAGAGGAATATGCAGTGCAGCACAGGTTGGTGTACACCCTTTTAAAAAATAGGAGGAGAAGGAGGAGGGGGAAGAAGAAGAAGAGTTGGTTCTTATATGCCGTTTTTCTCTCTACAAAGAAGTCTCAAAACAGCTTACATTTGCCTTCCCTTTCCTGTCCCCACAACAGACACCCTGTGAGGGAGGTGGGGCTGAGAGAGCCCTGATATTACTGAAGAAGAACAAGAAGAAGAATTGGTTTCTTGTATGCCACTTTTCTCTACCCAGAGGAGTCTCAAAGCGGCTTACATTCACCTTCCCTTTCCTCTCCCCACAACACACATCCTGGGTGGGAGGTGAGGCTGAGAGAGCCCTGATATTACTGCTTGGTCAGAACAGCTTTATCAGTGTCGTGGCAAGCCCAAGGGGAGAAGGAGATGAAGGCAAACTCCTGCAGGCTCTCCAGAGTATCTTCCCTCAATATATTCCCTGCCTCTCCCCCCCCCTCCCCACTACCACAAGCACTCTATTTACAAGACGATGCATTCAAGTGTGGCACAGAAGCCTGGGGGCTTGAGAAGAAGCTAGCACAAAACAGCTCAGGAGCAAGGAGGGAAGTCTGCAGCCAGCTCAGGAACCAAATCAGGTGGCAGAACATGGGAAGCAGTGGGCAAGAAGCAGACACACAAGGGCAACAGTCACTGTTACTCCCTTGTGGGAGTTGCATACTGGCTAGAAGTCAACAGGATTCACAACCCCCACATTCAGTTACGCAACCCTGAATGGTGCTGTGATCCACAGTTTAAGAAGCTTTACTACAGGGATCAGTTGCTGCTTTGGAGGGTGGACGATATGATACTAGACCCTGCTGAGACCCCTCCCCACCGCTCCCCAAACCACCCCCACTCCCAACCCAAAGTTGGCAACCCTAATTAGGGACCATTCCCAGTCTGAGTGTTTGAGTCTCAAGGCAGCTAGACAAGCTCCCCCTGGATCTGACCAAGTAGGACAGCTGAGGCCTTTTGTTCACCCAGCAGGCAACTCAATGGCTGCAGGTAACTGGTAACAGGTAACAAGCCTCCCCTACTGTTTGTTTGCCCCCAGTGGTATTCAGAGACACACTGCCCCTGAACACTGTGGTTCTACTAGTTATTGCATACTTGAGAATGCATTTCCCACAGCATCTGGGTTGCGCCATTCTGCTGAATGTCCAGCACTGCAGGGAGGCAAGAAGTGGCAGAGATTGTGTTTCCCTCCATTGCAGTTCTTCTATAGAGGCATTCCTGGAGGTGGGAGCCCCAAGTCCCCACCCTCCCCATCTTGGACTCACTTGCCCCCAGGTGGAGCTCATGAGCTTCCAGTTTTTATTGATGAGGTCCATCAACATGAGGAATTTCTTGTCCGTGTATTCAAAGCGGCTTCCGAAAACCAGGGAGCAGATGATGTTGGAGCCGGCGCAACTCAGGAAGAAGGTGGGGTCAAAGGGCTTGCCTGTGAACACACCAAGAGGCAGCAGAGGGGGGGGGGAGATGATCCTCATGCAGGGATTATCAGTATAATTACAATATTTGTATCCTGCCTTTCCACCCTTGCTAGGCACCTAAACATTTAAATCATGCATGATCAAGTCAAGGCCCACCAAAACATGCTTCATTCAAACAATTCAAAAAAGGTAAAGCAATGAAAACACCACAGGGATCATTGGGGGAAAGCAAAATGAAGCACTCACTGGCAGAAGGGGGCTATAGAAGGGGACAGATGAAGTCCCAGAGGAGGGATGGGCAAGAATTGGCAATTCATAATGAACTCTGTCTTGTTTGTGGTTCATGAAGTGAAGTTTGTAGCAGGTGAACCAGGACAAATTTTCCATGAACTTCGTTGTTGTTCATGGTGGATACATTTCTGGACAAGCTGTCTCTGCTCAATATTAACCAAACTCCAAACCAACAGGGGGGGACATTTTCCAAAGGTTCCCCCCATCTGTATTTCAGAGCATTGGTGCCATGACTGAGAAGGCCCTTCCCTGGACTGCCTCCACCGAGTGAGCACCTGGGGCCTGGCTGGAAGGAGAAGCCATTACTTCCTCCTCTTTTGAGGCCTCCCAGTTCATACGAGAGGCACAGAGAGCACTTCTTCCTGTCTGGCAAAGCCTCTGAAGGCTGGTCTGTCAGAGCAGCTGCCCGGTTTTCTGGCCTGGCTTCAATGTCTCGACCAACAGCTTTGAATTCAGCAAGTGAATCTTTCCTGTGATCACTGATCTGGAGTAATAAACAGAGGCAGCAGCCCCACCCATGAAGGCAATTCTGCAGGCAGGCAGTTCTCCCTGTGCAGGAGTGCTTGGTCCATCAGGAGAAGAGGACACGGAGGAATGTGGGTAGTCTAAATCTCCCCAGCCCCGCCCCAGGCCAACCTTGGGTCTTGCGGAGCTCCTCCACCAGGATCTGGGCCTCCTCTTTGATCCGCTCCTCAATGGACCGCTTCCCCATGCCAAAGTTCTTGAAGGTGGTGATGGCAAATCGGCGCAGCTGCCTCCAACACTCCCCTGTGCCGTAGACAATCCCTGGGGAGAGAGCAAGGGGAGGCCAAGGGTCAGCTGTAGCCAGCAGCCACGGCCCTGGCAAGAGCCTGGGGGCCACGGGAGACAAGGGTCCGTCTGGAGAATGGCTCTGGACAGAAGCTCGCCAGGAGGCCTCTGATGCATGTGCAGCTGCATCTAGGACTCTATTTCACCCACATTGCACAACCCCAAACAGGCCTAAGAGTGTTGCCAGATTGACTGGACTGGGGAGGGGTCCTCTGCTTTCAAGATGCACCTTGCCCCCCCCTTACTCCTCCCAGAACTCACCCAAATTCAGAAGAATGTTGCTCCTTAACAGATGAGCTGATATCACCCAAATGCCAGCAAGCTGGGATTGTTGGGGACAGAGTAGACTACATGGTTTGAAGAAATTCTACCAGAGAGTTTTGCCCCAAAGTATCTCTCCCTATGTCACTTCCCCTGATATCAGCACCTTGGAAAGCAACCTCCCCCCCCCCACACACACACAATTCCCTGTGGGCTGCTCAAATCAACCTGCCAACTCTAAGCCCAAATGACCCAATTCCTGTACAATTCAAGAAGCACCAACCCTCCCCCCCAACTGCTGCTAGAGCAGGGGTAGTCAAACTGCGGCCCTCCAGATGTCCATGGACTACGATTCCCAGGAGCCCCCTGCCAGCGTTCGCTGGCAGGGGGCTCCTGGGAATTGTAGTCCATGGACATCTGGAGGGCCGCAGTTTGACTACCCCTGTGCTAGAGTGTGGACAAGCTCGGCCAGGCCAGCTCCAGTGTCCCCTCCCCCAGGCTAGGACTGCCAACTTTGGGCTGGGAAATTCCTGAAGATGTAGGGGAGGGATCTCAATAGAGAACAATGCCCCAGCCACCCTCCAAATCAGGTATTTTCAACAAAGGAACTGATCACTTTAGTCTAGTGTCATTTCATGAGAGTTCCAGGTCCTGCCTGGAGGTTGGCAAGGCTTCTGTAGGTTCCTCCCTCCACCTGCTGTTCTGTGCTGAGGCTCAGCTCCAGGAACACAGTGGAGATTTCCCTTGAACATACACAGAGTGCCCTTCCTTCCCGACTGAGCTGCTACACACAACTCTTATGAAACTGGGGCAGAGGGTGTGGAATGTGTGTCTTTCCCCAGCAGCCTTCAGGAGGGGCTGTGGCCCACTGTGTCATGCACTTGGTAGGCAGAAGGTTCCAGGTTCAATCCCCGGCATTTCCAGTTCAAGTCTCAGGGAGCAGGTGGTGGGAAATGCCTCTCTCTTCCTGAGACCCCGTAGAGCAGCTGCCAGCCTCAGTAGGTGATACAGATTCTGATGGCCCGAGCGTCTGATTCTGTGTACGGCTCACCGTTGCCTTTGCTCCACATCTGGACTGCAGGGAAGTCTCCGCGGCCGCTGAATTCTTCTGCCTTGTCAATCAAAGCCTCCTTCAGCACCTGGTAGCCAGAGAGGACCACGCAGGGCCGGGAGCCCAGGTAGAACGTGTACATCGGGCCATATGTCTTGCTGAGCTGGAAGGAAGGAAAGGCAGGTTTTCCATAAATCAGGATTTTGGAAGGGTTTTTATGTGTGTGTCTGTCTGTGTGTATGTGTGCTGCAGTTATCAGCTTCAGGTTAGGACCTTCCCGGTTTGGGGCAAGGCAGGGTTCTCAGTGGGGAATACCGTCCACACTCCAAAGTAGCCCTTCCAGGGAGCTTTGTGCCCCGGAAATGAGTTGCAATTCCAGGAGATCTCTCTGTCCTACCTGGAGGCTGGCAGGCTTAGCGTGTAAGAACACACAAGTGCAGTTGACTGCACAAAACAGATTGAAAAGCAAATAAATGTGAGCAGCTTAGGGCTGCCAACCTTCAGGTAGGGCCTGGAGATTTCCCAGAATTACTACCAATCTTCAGGTAGGGCCTGGAGATTTCCCAGAATTACTACCAATCTCCAGGTTATGGAGATCTCCTGGAAAAAATGGCTGCTGTGGAGGGTAGACTCTGTGGCACCCCGAAGAAGAAGAAGAAGAAGAAGAAGAAGAAGAAGAAGAAGAAGAAGAAGAAGAAGAAGAAGAAGAAGAAGAAGAAGAAGAAGAAGAAGAAGAAGGAGAGGAGGAGGAGGAGGAGGGAGGAGGAGGAGGAGGGGGAAGTATGTGGGGCTGAGAGAGCTCTGAGGGAGGCTGCTTTGTGAAAACAGCTCTAACAGGACTGGGACTAGACCATGCGGAGGAGGACCAGGGAATCAAACTTGGCTCACCAGATTAGAAGCCGCTATGCTGGCTCTTGTAGTATAGCATTTAAGGGCAGTGGCTTCTAATTACTTTATTATTATTGTTATTATTGTTATTAATTAAAATTGTATGACTGCCGCTCTCAGAGAACCGGCTCTTGGCGGTTTACAACATTTCAAATATAAATCAATACATTAAAACCATAAAAATCCCCCATTAAAACCCCATAAAACAATGCTGATTTACAAAGATGGCGATATAATAACTGTTCCCATAGAGGCTACTGGTTTGTACCCAGAATAAAACTTGGTTGGTCTTCCAGTTCCCCCTGGATTTGAGCTTTGTGGGGCAGCTTCAGACCAACACTGCCTCCCACCTGTAATGAACAGCTCAGATACTTAAACTGCCTGGCTTCAGAGCATTCAGATTGAAAGCCCTGTGCTTCTGCTGCTTCTGTGGGGGTGGGGGTGGGGGTGGGGGTGGGGGTGGGGGCTGCCTGTGCCCTCGACTCCCCTTCAAGCAAAGGAGATTTTTTTTCCTCAAGAGTTCTGCAGCCCTTGGCCCTTGCCTGTAAATGGCTTACTAATGCCAAGACAGCCTGTGGCATAAATAAAATCATGCCGAGTGGGCCAAAAAGAAGGCTGTGTTCTAGAGCAGGGGTAGTCAACCTGTGGTCCTCCAGATGTGCATGGACTACAATTCCCATGAGCCCCTGCCACCATTTGCTGGCAGGGGCTCATGGGAATTGTAGTCCATGGACATCTGGAGGACCACAGGTTGACTACCCCTGTTCTAGAGAGTCTCCACTCTGGACTTCCTCCTGGAGGCAGACAACACAGATCTCTGTCCCCACCTGACCCCCTTTGGATTTCAGCCCAGTGACCTGTCCTTGGCAGCATGAGAAGGAGACCTCCAGGGATCTCTTTGGACAGGAGGAGTCCCTCTGTCTCCTTCTGTTTGTCCCTGAAGCCGAAAAAAAAATGAATGAGAAAGAAAAGAAAGGTGCTGGAGGTCAGTCCTGCTCCCTAATGCCAGATGAGTTGGGGGTCTGATTGTCCTGTAGTAAAGCTGCGAGATTCTGCATGTGCACAGAGGCACTCTTGATCTCCATCACTCTCCCCTCCTTTCCCAAGTGGACCACGAATCTCAAGAGGAGATTCTGTGAGCCAGCCTTGCTCCAAGATGCCATCTGACACTCCATCGCCTCCAAGCCCGATCCGGGCCCCCAAGCTAAACCTCCCACCGCCGGGGCCCCAGGGGCCTAGAGCCTCTCCTCACTTCTCTCAGGGAGTTGATCAGCTCCTTCACGTCCACCTGGAGCATGTTGCCAATGAACGGGAGTGGAGTGGGCCCCGGGGGGAGGCTGTGGAACTTCTTCTTTGAAGAGAAGGTGAGGAAGAAGAGGCAGGAGATGACGGTGGCCAACAGAAGGGTGAAGGAGCCACTGAAGTCCATCGTGGTGGGGAACGCCGTCTCCGTGCAGCAGGTACAAGACTTGCTGGGCAGTTGCTGATCTTCTGCTGAACAGGCAGCTACAGAGAGAGAAAGAGAGTTAAGAGGACTAGGGAAATAAACTGGCACCAGCTTGTCTCAACCCACTTGGCAAACAAATGGTATCATGTGAACTGTCGTCCAACAACCTCAGCGGCAAGCGTTTGCAACTCCCCACTTGACTTCTGGGGCTTGGACAAGACCATTCCTGTGTTCAGGGGTAGAATCTTTCTGCAGAATTGTTTTTCTGAGCATCCAGCCAATTTTGTTCCACGAGTCAGACAGGGTGAGGGGCTCCCCAGGGCAATCCATTTCCCGCTCTGGCAACACACCCAGCATGTTGCTGTTGTTACAATAGTCCTGAAAAATAATTATTGCCAGGGGGATTGGCATCAACGTGCTCCTTGGAATAGATAGAATAGATAGAACAAAACCTCTGGAAAAGAGCCCACCCATGAAATGGGGTGGGTGACAACATTGTCATGTTCAGAGTTTAGTGGGAACCCAATCCACTTTGGACTAGGGGTATTTTCCCATTGATGTGACAACTGGCATCTCCACCCCTGCAACAAGACAGTCATGAACCCCCAAAAGAAGAAATTCCTCCTTAATTTTCTAAAATGCCACCAAACTGGCTGCCGAACAGGCTGGAATGGAACCAGATGGTTTGGGATCGCAAGGTCCGAGAGGGCCCCTTAGAAAAATGTTTCAGAATGTCCCTTTTGGGGGTAAAAACAATTCTGTCCTTTGACAGGCAACATTGAGAAAAATGAAGAAAGGGAAAGGTAAGTAAATATCACAAACTATGACCGTGCCTTGGTCATAAATTATGCCTGGATGGAAATGTGTGTCCTGTTGTAATTGTTGATTTCCTGGGATCGTGGTCAAGAACAGTTCTGATACATGTTTTCTGTCTGTTTCTGAATCTCCAGTTTGTATGGGAGGGATGGGGAACAGGGGGGGGGAGTAATGGAGGCTACGAATAGTCTATCTCCAATAATCTATAACGGGTAGTCAAACTGCGGCCCTCCAGATGTCCATGGACTACAATTCCCAGGAGCCCCTGCCAGCGAATGCTGGCAGGGGCTCCTAGGAATTGTAGTCCATGGACATCTGGAGGGCCGCAGTTTGACTACCCCTGATCTATAATAATAGAGCCTCTTGTGGCACAGAGTGGTAAGGCAGCAGACATGCAGTCTGAAAGCTCAGCTCATGAGGCTGGGAGTTCAATCCCAGCCGCCGGCTCAAGGTTGACTCAGCCTCCCATCCTTCCGAGGTCGGTAAAATGAGTACCCAGCTTGCTGGGGGGTAAACGGTAATGACTGGGGAAGGCACTGGCAAACCACCCCGTATTGAGTCTGCCATGAAAACGCTAGAGGGCGTCACCCCAAGGGTCAGACATGACTCGGTGCTTGCACAGGGGATACCTTTACCTTTACCTTTACCTTTAATAATCTATCTCCAGCTTCTCTTGGAAGGAGGCCTAAAGGAACTTGGGATCAATGCAAGAAGCAGAATTAATGTACAAACAGCTGCCAGAATTCTACTTCTTCAGTTCTGGAAATCGAGATGTCAATAATTAAACACTAGGAATGGAAGGCTTGGTCAATCATCGACCATTTGAAGTGGGTATTGACACGATCCTTTGGACTCCGTTTTGTGAGCCTTGTCTCCACATCACATAAAGAGGATGTATGGCCCTCCTGGGAGGAATGCAGATATAAGGGCTGGATGTGGCTTGTAGTGAGATAAGAAACCAATATCCCTGTTGAGTCCTAAGGATTCCATTGCTTTGAGAATTGTAATTCAGCAATTTCCCTTTCCAGTCTCTTCTGGAAGCTGAACTGCAAGGAACTTCTCCAAGATAAGAAATCTGGTAAAAAAAGAAGTTGAAAGGAACAAGAGTGTCAAATCTCTTGAAAAGCCCTAGGGGGTTCTCAAAACCTTCATACTGTATAGCACAGGTCAGGAAAGATAGTTCAGAGTTGAAGGGGTCACCAGCATGATTAACAAGCAGGAAAAAAAAAGCTTCCTTTGTAACCTGGAAGGAGACAAACAAAAATGACCACAAACTGACACGAAGGAAAAGCAAGCTGACAATCAGGGATACAAAACAGGGCTTTGATAAAATATGCCGCTAACAGCATGGAGACCAACAATGGGCAATTCTTTACTTTCAGAGCAGGAAACCAGCTAGGGAAGGAGGTGGACCACTGGATGACAATGGAATTAAAGAAGCACTAAAGGACGATAAGGCGATTGTTGAAAAGCTCACTGAATTCTTGCTATCCTGAAGATACAGGGCCAACGCCTCTTCCTGAGTGGATGTTTTCAGGACGGGGAGGATGTGGAGCTTTGTCAAATAGCAGTGACAAAGGAAGAAGGTCTAGAACCAGAAGATTCAGGAACTAAAAAAGGCAGTATTTCTTCACAGCATATAGTGAGTTTGTGGAACTCATTGCCACAGGATGTGGTCATAGTCACCAACTATCAATGGATACCCATCATTTATTTATTATGTATTTTTATGAATTGTATGACACCGCTCTTGGACTGGCCAGCTCATGGCAGCTAACAACAATTTAAACACAGGTTAAAATTACAAAAATAATCACGATAATATTCCTAAAGCATCAACTAAAAACCCCCAACCCACTTATAGTCCCCACTTTTGTGTTTCATGTACCCTGAAAATATGTGGGTTCCAGATCCACATGACTTTGGAATCATTGCAGCTGTCTTTAATTGTGAACGTACATGATACAAGCAGCACCAAGACTTCACTCTGCTAACCCTCCCCCGAAGACCCCAACTTATATACACTGTAAGAACCAGGGTGGGTAACCATTGGCACAGACCCCTTGAGTGACTCAAACCGATGGGCTGTCATGGTGGCTGCGATGCTTAGAGAACAGGGCTGAGTCTGCACTGGGCTTTTTATCATCTCATAAACATTGTCAAACGATCCATTTCGCTACTTTACCACCTCTCGTGTCACAGCATATGTATGTAAGTGCATTTCTGGTAAAAAAAAAAAAAAACATTTGAGGAACACTCAGAGAGCCCCAGTATTAAGTGTAGATGTTCTGTGTTTTGCCAGATTAACTTCCTGTCCCGTGACTCCAATGCTGATGTAGGAAAGCAGTCTGCTGCTGATTGGTCAGGGCATCAGTTCAAAGACTGCATGGTTCCCGGTTGCCATTCCATCACAAGACTTATTTTTGTCCTCATTTTGGGATCTGTTTTAAAGTGACTGCACTCCAACAGTCCACACTTCTCTGAGCGGAGATTTACTTTCCCCTTCTTGTTCTCTGTGAGGCTGCTGCCTCCCCTCCCCCCACTCTTACAGAAAAAGAAAGATGAACAAGCAGCCTCATGCTCCACTTACCCCTCTGCTGGCTTCCTCTGGCTGTATTGTCGGGAGTCAAAAGGCAGGAAATGAAGCATTCTCCAGCCTTGTGCTCCTTTAATGCTGGCTGAAGCTTCACCCAACCCCCCACCCTCCAATCAAGCAGGCAGGAGGCTGAAAATTGGGACACTGCAAATGCATAAGGGCAAGGCTGTAGATATGGGTTCAAATCAACCAGAATTTGGCAAGATTTACAGTGGAAAAAATGTGAGTACAGACGCACTCTAAGTGTACCTGACCCTCCCTCGGCCCATGTGCTCGGTCCTCAGTAGGATCACCCATGTGCTCGCATACACAACAAACACTCTAACACTTAGTTACACGCAAAAAAATCTGGTAGCACCTACAGAAGCCTATTGGCTGAGAGGATAGCCTGCTCCACCAATCACCAGCTAAAGCAGGGGTAGTCAAACTGCGGCCCTCCAGATGTCCATGGACTACAATTCCCAGGAGCCCCCTGCCAGCGAATGCTGGCAGGGGGCTCCTGGGAATTGTAGTCCATGGACATCTGGAGGGCCGCAGTTTGACTACCCTTGAGCTAAAGGATAAAGAGAAGAGGAGTTACACAAATGTCTCTAGCTAAAATAAACAGAATGGGTCTCTGTTTCGAATTCTTCTTCAGACACAGCCTAATTTTGTGAATTGTTCTCCAAAAGCAATCTTTACCAATAATATGTGACCTTGGGAGTCTTACTTCCCACAGCATGCATTTGTACTCCAGTCATCGGAGGCTTATCAGAATAGAAGAAGACACTTTACTACACAAACTTCTCTGCATGAACTTTATTCCATGTTGATGTCTAGAGGCAACACAGGTTCTTATTTTGGTTGTTATTTGTACTGTTCTCCAGAATCTTTTCTTCTGGCCAGAGTAAGACAAAAGGTTTACTATCGAGCACCTTGCAAGGTGGCCAGTTGTAAGTGGGGGGACGGGGACAAGGGAACTGCTTACCTGCACCTCAGGCTTTTTAGTAACACATTGGACTGCCAGCAAATATGGGATGCAGCTATTTCTATACGAATGAGAATTTCCTGCTCCTTCAGTCCCAAAACGCAACAGGAGCCAGACACCAATCTGTCTGTCTGCCAGTTTTAGCCAAGTCCTGAGACTACCATCCTGAGGTCTTGGGGGAGGGGGGGGAGAGAAGAGGAGCTAAATTTTTGTATCCTGCTTTTCCCTACTTGGAGGAGTCTCAAAGCAGCTTACAACTGCCTATCTTTCCTCTCCCTACCACAGACACCCTGTGAGGCAGGGCTGAGAGAGTTCAGAGAGAACTGGGACTGGCTCGAGTTCATCCAGCTGGCTGGCTGCATGTGGAGGAGGACCAGGGAAATCAAACCTGGCTTTCCATATGAGAGGCTGCCGCTCTTAACCACTGCACCAAGTAGAAGAGGAACAGTACATGACTTGGCTTGCAGTAATAATTTCCAGCTGGATCTTTGAACTTTGGGCTGGATGCCAACATAGCAAGACAAGTTCCAACACCAGGATGGTTTCCAAGGACTTCAGCCTTTTTACCTCTGCAGCAGGTAGGTCTTATTTTTGGACTGGCCTTTGCTCCCCACCTTCCCAGTAATTGCTTTTGGTGTTTAAAGTTCCAGTGCGATCATGGATGGTGACTTTCACCTGCGACTTCTCCAAACAAAAAATCCTTCTTAGAACTGTCAATGAGGATCACAGGAAACCCTTAGTTTGAGGAACAGGACTCTTGGTCTACCTTTGAGTTATGAAGGAAAAAGGATTCACAAAACTAACACAAGATTGGCAGAAATCCCCCCCCCCATTGGGGGTTGGGCACAGATGGGGCTGATCTTTGCTCTCTTTTGTTGTGAAACAGAATCTCCAGGCTGTCTTGGACCAATTTGAAAAAGCCCAGAAATGACTAAGCAGAGAATTTTGCAAGGCTGTTTGATTATTTTGCAAGTTTGTTTGGCAAATAACTTTACTTGGTCAAATACCAGCTCCTTGCAACATCGTATCTCTTTTTGTTAGCGAACTTTACACTACCCAACTGTCTGAAGATTTCTAGTTCTTCCAAATTTGTTTGGGCAAGTTCTGGTCAACAAGAACAGGGAGGGTCACTCCCCTGGCTCTTCCCAGTGGAATCCATCCAGGTGCTGCGTTAAGTTCTTCAAAACATAACTATCTTCAAAACATACCTTTTTCAAAATGGAATCGCTATCTTTTAAAAACGTGATAACTTTGTGGATTAAGACAGTGTCCATGGAGGACACATAAGACCGTAGAATAGAATATTTACAGTTAGCTTAAGTAGCTTTTTTTGCTATTTACTGCATTTATGTATTTTAGAAGAAGAAGAGTTGGTTCTTATATGCCCCTTTTCTCTACCCAAAGAAGTCTCAAAGTGGCTTACATTTGCCTTCCCTTTCCACTCCCCACAACACACATCCTGCGAGGTGGGTGAGGCTGAGAGAGCCCTGATATCACTGCCCGGTCAGAACAGTTTTATCAGTGCTGTGACAAGCCCAAGGTCACCCAGCTGGCTGCATGTGGGGGAGCGCAGAATCGAACCTGGCTCGCCAGATTAGAAGTCCGCACTCCTAACCACGACACCAAACTGGCTCTCTTTTATTGGTTTATATCTACAACGTTGTATGTCACCCAAAGATGGCGGGCTCAAGAGGGGCGGCTTATAAATCTCAGTAATAAATAAACAAACAAGCAGTGGGGAGATATTCTCTATCTTGGTATATCTGCAGGGCCATCTTTCCCACTCAGGGTTAACCTTTCAACTGCTAGCACAGCCTGGATTGGACCTCTGAGTCCTCCCAGCAGCCACCTGGGAACCAGATCTGGATTGGGGCCATTTGGCATGGAGAGGAGTATTTAACTCCTCCCCTGCCATTTTTGGGATTATTGACCCATAGACTAGAGTTAACAAATCTGGACTGGGGAAATTCATGGAGATCTGGGGGCTAGGGAGGGAGATCCATGGGGCTGTGATGCTGTTTTGGCCCACCCTCCAAAGCAGCCATTTTCTCCTAGGAATTGCTGTCATGGGAATCCATGTTGCTTTTCAGTAGAGTGGCTAGATCGGAGTCCAGCAGCACCATAAAAATAACAATAGCAACAATAGCAAAAATAATAAATAATTTTTGTATTTATAACCCGCCCTACCTTGAAGGTTCAGGGTGGGTAGCAACATATACAATAAACAATAATTCAATTTAAGCATTAATATCACCAATACTGTACATTCAATTTAAAATAGATCATTCTAAAGCAGCCCCCTCTCTTCTGATGATGTCCTGAGCAGACTGAGGTTTTGAGCAGGGAGGTCATGTTTCCCCAATATTCTCTCTGGCCTCAAACATAGGCCAGGTGGAACAGCTCTGTTGTGCAGGCCCAAAGACGCAGCTGTTTGGCATGCCCTTCCTTCCCTTGGCCCCACCCGGGCAGTGCAGAATAGGGTTCTGCGCCACGTTGTCCGAATTGGCCACTCTGGGCCACCGCAGCCAGCGCCTCACCGTGGGGGGGAGGGTGCGCAGCCAGGCCCCCTCCCTCCCCCCCCTCCCCGCGGTGAGGCTCTGGCTGCAGCGGCCTGGAGCAGTCAATTCCGACAACGCGGCGCACAACCCTAGTGCAGAACTGACTCTACACTACCCAGGAAGGGTGTCCAGGGATATTTAAAGAACACACAAAACAGCTGAGTTTCTGTCACAACTAAGCTACTTGGTGGCTCTTCAGCTGAATCACATCTGAATTGATCCAGGCAGCTTTGAATCGGCTGATTAAAACTGATGGGATGTGTGATTAGACAGATAGATATTTATAATATGGTCATAGACCAATAAGATCGAGTAATCAAAGATTTAAATTACAGTGTTAGAGAACTATAGCAAACTCTGTTTAATATAAAAACCATGCAACTGTTAGGTAAGTTTAAAATTATATCATTTTTATCCCAGCCCTGGATTCACTATCAGTCAGTGGGTTTTACAAGCTATAGCAAGGAACTTTACTACCAGCACTGCAAATTGCGGGTTTCCACCTTCCATTAACTGCTTGGCATTTTCCAAGTTGGTGTGATGATTGTTCAACAGAGGGGTAATTGATTTAGGCACCTCTGATTCAGCATTGATTCATCTTATCCAAATCAAATCGCACACCCATACTCTGGAAATATCCAAACCTGCCCAGAAGCGGTCAACCCTCGCCCCACCCTCTGTCCCCAACCCCACCATGGCTGGGAACTCCAGGGATCTCACACCCCAACCTCATCCCTGAGGGTCGCTTCTGTTCTTTTCCCTAAAGATGGCCGCACAGGTGTGGGAAAGGCACTGACTGTTATCTGTCAAAGCTTCAGATCCAAGGCAGAGGCATTTCTTGATGCTCAGCCAATCTCCCTCAGCCTAGTTCTTAGAAATCAAATCTGCTTTCCTGGAACGTGCACATCTGGCTGTCCTAAGAAGAGCAATCCCAGTTTTGGGCGTTTCTCAGTGCTGCAGGGGAGGAAAAGGGCTCAGCAGCTGGAAAGGCTGCTCCTGGGCTGCTCCTGGAGAATTAATGCTTTGTAAAGTTGGAAAGATTCAGATATTTTTCTCAGAAATGGGCAACTGAAATCTAAGGAGTCAGTTCTTTGGCCCAAGGAGCTGTCCACTCTACCAGGAAGAAAGTCTCCACATTCTTGGGGGAGAGAAAGATCAGTCCCCAGAAAGGTGGCAGGGATTGGGGCCTATTCCGCTCATGCAGCAAGTGCTTGGCCATAGAGCCAGACTGTGCAGGATAAGCCGGCCAAGCCCTGATCAAACCCCTGGTAGGAAGGTCAGGGAGCCGCTTTCTGAAATGCCCCTTCTGTTCAAAGGGACATCAAAACAAGCCATGGACTGATCTTGTTTCCCTTTCTTCAGAACAGACGCTTTTTCTTCACTCGGGACTGCTTTTGATGATACAGAGGCTAAACTTCTGAAAAACTGGATGGTACGGTTTGATATGAAAAGGAGCACACCAACTAGCTACTAAAAAGATGTTGCGTATTCCAACCCAGCTGTACGTCGAGGCCTGCTGGCCAGGGAGGAGGGTACTCCAGGTGTGGTCTGACCAGTGCCGTATACAATGGGACTATGACATCTTGTGACTTTGATGTGATGCCCCTGTTGATACAGCCCCAAATGGCATTTGCCTTTTTTACCGCTGCATCACACTGCCTGCTCATGTTTAGTTTACAATCCACAAGTACTCCAAGGTCTCGTTCACACACAGTGTTACCTAGAAGCTTATCCCCCATCCAGTAGGCATGCTTTTCATTTATCTGACCCAGATGCAGAACTTTACACTTATCTTTATTAAATTGCATCTTGTTCTCATTTGCCCATTTCCCCATTGTGTTCAGATCTCGTTGAACTCTGTCTGTATCTTCCAGAGCCATATGGCAACCTGAACAGTTTATGAAAACTTCAAAGTAAAGAAAACTGTAGAAATCTGTAATTTCCTAAGCTAAGGAGCGTATCCTATATTCTAAAATTTGAAAGGCATGTAGAGAGAGAAGGATGGAGGAATTCCATTTTAGCCATTTTTTGATCCGTTGCTCAGTCTGATGCTGTGCTAAAAGTATTCTTGTGGACATTTTCTTTTTAATATTTATTTATTTATTTATTTTAAATTTATACCCCACCTCTCACAACAATGTTGCCTTGAGGCTGCTTACAGAATAAAACAATATAGCATAAAATCCCATTAAAACATAGATAACATTGATCACAATATCAAAATAGCTATAAAGATGATGGTATAAATCGATATTCCCCAACCCAACTCAGTTGATTCCAACAAAGGACAAATATCATGAATATCTTAATGGTGTAAATCTGGGTCTAGATAATGCAGGACCCCCAGATCGTAACTCCTGTCAACCCCCTGCCCCCCGGCCTCAACCAAATGCCTGGTGGAAGAGCTCAGTCTTGCAGGCAACGTGGAACCTAGTTAGCTCTGTCAGGGCCCTTAGCTCTTCCACCAGGTTGGGGCCAGGGCCAAGTGAATATCCCGGGGGCCCAGGACAACCAGCAGATTCCTACCCTATTTTAATAAATAGTTGATAACTTTGGATGCTGCTGGTGGTTCTTTGTACCACTTAAACCTCCACCATCTTAGACATGCTATGTCTGTTCTGCCACACCTGATATAAAATTATCTGAGATAACATATCAGTTTTACCCAGGCCACACGAACAAAGAGATTCTGAATATGGGATGTTACAAAACCCTCCTTGCAATTCTTCAGTAGGGTTAGTGCTAATATGAGCCAGAGCAAATGCCCAAGCATAATGAACAACTATATTGCGCATGGTGGCAAGACTGAGGTGGTAAAGGGTCAAAGAACTGGGTTGCCAGCTCTGGGTTGGGAAATACTGGGGGACTTTGGGGATGGTGCTGGGAAAGTAATGCTATGGAGCCCACCCTTCAAAGCAGCCATTTTCTCTCTGGGGGAGCTGATCTCTGCAGTCTCAAGGCTAGCATCCCTAGCAGGAAGACTTGCGCTTACTTGTTCCCTCGCAAGAGATCTCTAGAGCAGAATTTTTCAGCTGTGAAAGGATCAGCATTGGGGAAGGCGGGTTGATTCTTCTGACCCCCCTCTTCTGACCCCCCTCACACACACACACACACACACACACACACACACACACACACACACACACACACACACACACACACACTTTAGCTCGAGCAAAGAGTCATACACATGCCTGCCTGCTGCTTGGCAAAAGCTAAACCAGTTGCACAGGTGTATGCATCTGTGTGTCTGTGTGTGTGTCTGTGTGGTTTCCACCAGGAAAAGAAGCACCCCCCTTTTAGTTCGGGGAGCCTTCTCTTGGGCTGCTCCTTGAAATCAAATTACCCCTAGTAAGATTTTGTTTATTTTATTTCACTTTATTTACTTTCTCTATCACCTGCCTTCCTCACCAAAATTCCAGACCCCATTGCACATGCACGGGTGGTGTGGCTTGCTCCTGAGCAGTGTGCTTTTAATTAAGCCATAAAATCACAACTCTCCCTGCAGGCTGTTTGGCTTTGCTTCTCAGGGGTTGAGACAGGGAGCAGGTGTGAAAGGTTTCCTGCAGCTCTGCCTGCTTAAAAGTTGGCACATCGACTTCCTCTGCCAGGTTCCCCTTGCCCTGTGGAGACTGGCACCTGATCCCAGCCTTGGCATGCTGCCACGCCCCTGGCATTACAAAAGAGGCTCACGAGTCCTGGATTCAACCCACTCCCACCCTGGTTGCCAGCCTCCTGGTAGTGACAGGAGATCTTCTGGGAAGATAACTGATGTTTCATCAGACTGGAGGGAGGTGAGTAGCGGGGTACCTCAGGGCTCGGTGCTCGGCCCGGTACTTTTTAACATATTTATTAATGATGTAGATGAGGGGGTGGAGGGACTACTCATCAAGTTTGCAGATGACACCAAATTGGGAGGACTGGCAAATACTCCGGAAGATAGAGACAGAGTTCAACGAGATCTGAACACAGTGGAAAAATGGGCAAATGGGAATAAGATGCAATTTAATAAAGATAAGTGTAAAGTTCTGCATCTGGGTCAGAAAAATGAAAAGCATGCCTACTGGATGGGGGATACGCTTCTAGGTAACATTGTGTTTGAATGAGACCTTGGGGTACTTGTGGATTGTAAGCTAAACATGAGCAGGCAGTGTGATACAGCGGTAAAAAAGGCAAATGCCATTTGGGGCTGTATCAACAGGGGCATCACATCAAAATCACAAGATGCCATAGTCCCATTGTATACGGCTCTGGTCAGACCCCACCTGGAGTACTGTGTGCAGTTCTGGAGGCCTCACTTCAAGAAGGACGTAGATAAAATTGAAAGGGTACAGAGGAGAGCGACGAGGATGATCTGGGGCCAAGGGACCAAGCCCTATGAAGATAGGTTGAGGGACTTGGGAATGTTCAGCCTGGAGAAAAGGAGGTTGAGAGGGGACATGATAGCCCTCTTTAAGTATTTGAAAGGTTGTTACTTGGAGGAGGGCAGGATGCTGTTCCCGTTGGCTGCAGAGGAAAGGACACGCAGCAATGGGTTTAAACCAGTGGTCTCCAACCCCCAGTCCAGGGACCAGCACCGGTCCGTAGATCAGTTGGTAGCAGGCCGCAGCTCCTTGTCCTCCCTGGCTGCTGCCTGGGGGGCTGCCCTGCCACTCTGTCCCCAGCTCGCCTTTGGTGCTCTCAGCGTGGCACTGCACAGCTGCTGCTGGCAGCGCCCCCCCCAGTGGGCAGTGGGAAGTCAGGGGCGCCAACAAGAAAGCAAGTGGAGCAGGGGCTCAGGCAGTGGCGGCGTCCCTCGGCAAAAGACTATCCCCCCCCTCCCGGGCCTCAGTACAATTATCAAGCGTTGACCGGTCCCCGGTGATTAAAAGGTTGGGGACCACTGGTTTAAACTACAAGTACAACGTTGTAGGCTAGATTTCAGGGGAAAAAAATTTCACAGTCAGAGTAGTTCAGCAGTGGAATAGGTTGCCTAAGGAGGTGGTGAGCTCCCCCTCACTGGCAGTCTTCAAGCAAAGGTTGGATACACACTTTTCTTGGATGCTTTAGGATGCTTAGGGCTAATCCTGCGTTGAGCAGGGGGTTGGACTAGATGGCCTGTATGGCCCCTTCCAACTCTATGATTCTATGATTCTAAGATTCTATGATTCTATGATTCTACCTCTGGTTCTCCATTAAACATAGGAATCCTGCCCTCCTCAGATCATATTGCCCTGTAATTGTATTGAATGTATCTTCTCTCTCATGCAATGCCAATAAAGGTGTACATACATATGTAAGTAAGTAAGTAAGTAAGTAAGTAAGTAAGTAAGTAAGTAAGTAAGTAAGTAAGTAAGTAAGTAAGTAAGTAACTGACCTCTGGGCAACAGGGATGAGTTCATCTTGAGAAAATGATTCTGTGGCCAAATTGCTCTAGCAGCCCCAATTCAGTTCCTAGTGTAAACTGCCGCCAGCCTGCATGTAGAGAGGGGTAGTCGATAACAGTGGTCCCCAACCTGCGGTCCGCAGCCCGGTGCCGGGCCATGAAGGCCATGGCACCGGGCCGCGGTTCCCTCTCCCCGCCCCCCCCCCCCCCGCAGTAAAAAACTTCCCAGGCCGCAAGCTTGCGGCCTGGGAAGCTTCTTACTGCGGGAGGGGGGGGAGAGGGAATCAGGGCCGCGCTGCGCGGTGGGGCAGTTGCCCTGCCGGTCCCCAGCCGAAAAAAGGTTGGGGACCACTGGTCTATAAATCAAACAATCTGTTCCACATAATATATTTCTGGTAAGGGCTTGGAGGTGAAGCTGGTCTCATGGCTTAAGTGCCACTCAGCACTTAACACCCACTCAGGGCAGCTGTCCCGCCCCTGAGTGCCTCCTCCTCCAACCAGCTTGCCTGTCTATCCAGTGGCCAGCCAATCACCTTCCGTCCCCCACCCCTGACCATTCCCTTCTCTTTCAACTTCCCTCAGATCTCTGCTGCATGAGAGCTGCCCCTGCTGATGAGTTCCCTTCCTGGGGGCCTGCAGCCTGCAGCCTTTCCAGGTCCTGGGGGGGGGGGGGTGACAGAAACCATCCACAGAGTTCTCACCCCCCCCAATCTAGCGTCCGTTATATTACTGCATGCAATGGGCTTGGCCTCTAGTAAGTGAATGAATGAATGAATGAATGAATGAATGAATGAATGAATTAATGAATGAATGAATGAATGAATGAATGAATGAATTCCTCTATTTGGCTTCCAGGAATTTAGGGACCGTACCTAACAAGGCACATTTATGATAATTTGAAATGTCTTCCCTCAACATCTCTCATGTTTTGATTCTGCTTCCAAAATGGCTGGATTTTCACCTTCATCCCTGACCGTGAGACCATCTCATCACAGGTCCGCATGTTGACAGACCACTGGGAATCCTACTCCCCTTGAATGGACATACGATCCCTTCCTTCCCTAACCCCCTTGGCACAGTCTGGTCTCTTCACAGGGCCTTCTTTTTCCTTGGCAGGATCGCCAGTCTTCACATTCGCATTAACAGCTAAAGGGACGGCCTGTAAGCGGCCACACTTTGTCAGCCCGGATCCAGATCACCTTTTCCCCAGAAAGCGGCAGAGCATGAGAATTGTTTGGGAGCCCAGCCCAGTTGTAAGTTACCAGATAACTTGCCCTCTGTAGTGAGGAATGCCACAAGTAAGACCTCACAGACGTTATAAAGCCTCCCTCTCTGGCCCCACGCGAGAGTCTCGCTGAAGCATCCGGCACTCCCCATGGAGACGCTGCTCGTCTTGTTGCTGCTCCTCATCGTCTGCTGTGCCCTTCTCATCTTGAGGAGGAAGGGTGCTGGGAGCAAAGGCCTCCCCCTCCCCCCTGGGCCCACCCCGCTCCCCCTCCTGGGGAACTTCCTCCAAGTGGGCCGCAAGAATGTGATCAAGTCCCTAATGAAGGTGAGTCTGTCCCCTTCCTTTGCCAGGCCAAACGCTGAGCCTGCAAGCTCCTGGGCCCAGGGTAGGTTGCCAACTCCAGTCTGGGAAACGCCTGGAGATTTTTTTCAAGAAGGTAGAGTCAAGGGAGTTTAAGGAAGGACATCAGTGGGGTACAAGCTGCCATTTTCTCAAGAGGAACTGATGTCTGTAGTATAAAGACTTAGTGGGTGGGTGAGTGGGTGGGTGGGTAGAAAGAAAGAAAGAAAGAAAGAAAGAAAGAAAGAAAGAAAGAAAGAAAGAAAGAAAGAAAGAAAGAAAGAATGAATTTGGGATGGAAATTTGAAATCCATACATGAATGTTTCGAACTTTTCCACTTTTTGATTTTGAGGGGCTCTTGAAAAAGCAGAAAGCTGTTAAGCATCCATTTTTGATCTCACCTCTTCCCTCCCATAAATATACACAGCGTGCTAAGTACATTGGCAATTATAACCGGAATTTTAAAATGTATTCCAAATTTGGTCAGCCCCGTTAATATTTGAATGGGGGACCACCAAGGAAGTCCAGCTTCAAGTGGATAGCTTGAAGTACCACAACAAAATTTGAGACCCACAAAAATTTATTCTATGTGTGAGCTTTCTTGCGCATGCATACCTTCAATAAATCTTTGTGGTTGTCACAAGTGCCACTGGACTCAATTTTTATTACGGGAGTCCAGGGTGGCTGTGCCTCTTGCCCAGGGGTAGTCAAACTGCGGCCCTCCAGGTGTCCATGGAATACAATCCCCATGAGCCCTTGCCAGCAGGGGCAGGGGCTCATGGGGATTGTAGTCCATGGACATCTGGAGGGCCGCAGTTTGACTACCCCTGCGTCTCGCCCTTTGAGACAGGTAGAAACTTCAGGACACCTAGGGGCTAGGGTTGCTAGTAGGGTTAGGCGCTTTGGCGCCCGAAGCAGCCAGTCTCTCCCGGTGCGGCTGATGCCTGTGCCTCCCCCTCCCCCCCCCCCCCCCGCAGCACGGCACTTGCCATGCTGGGGTCGACCGGCCGCTTCAGGCACCAAAGCGCCCAACCCAAGTTTCCAGACCCAGACCAGGAAATTCCCAGAGAGTTTGGAGTTGGAGCCTGGGGAGGCACAGTGGGGCACAGTTGTTGCTGTTGTTGTTGCTGTTGTTGTTATTATTATTACTGGATGTATTGCCTGCCGCTATCAGCAGTCATCTCACAGTGAGTTTCATAAGATGATGTTATGCGTTCATATAAACTCCCACAAATATAAGGTTAAAAGTTAAAATTCTACTCAGCCCCCTCAGTACTAAACAATCCAGTGGCAAAGTCCCAACCCCGACCCCCCCCAAATCCAAGCCCCCCTCCCCCATTGTGCTTTAGGGGAGAATTAAGGGGGTGCCACAATCCAGGTACATAGATGACTATGCTAGCTTGGCTTGGAGGGGCCCCTCTGATCCCCCGCCCCCTGATCTCAACCAAAGACCTGGCGGAAGAGCTCCATCTTGCAGGCCATGCGGAACAGTAAAGGCTCCTGCAGGGCCCTCAGCTCTTCTAGGAGTTCATTCCACCAGGTCAAGGCCAGAACCAAAAAGGCCCTGGCCCTAGTCGAGGCCAGGCGATCCTCCCTAGGGCCAGCCTCCCCACTGCAATGCTCCATGTCCGGTTCTGCAGGAAGGAGAGCAGCTACTGGAGGGCTGTCCCATGTATCCCCATTGCAGAGAGGCAGTGGGCCAAGAGCTTGTAGTTGACCATGTCAAACATGGCTGACAGGTCTAACATCACAAGAATGACCAAGCAGTGTCAAAGAGCCCACCCTCCCAAGCAGCCATTTCCTCCAGCGGACCGGATCTCTGTAGTCTAGAGAGAAACTGGACTTGTGGGGGATTCCTGAACATGGGCATCCCTGTTATGGACTGATGCTTTTCTCTGGGCAGATGAGCGAGGAATATGGCCCGGTGTTCACCGTGTATCTGGGACCGCAGCGTGTCGTGGTCCTGTGCAGCTACCAAGTGGTGAAGGAGGCCCTGGTGGAGCGGGCAGAGGAGTTCAGTGGGCGTGCACAGCTGCCCGCCTTCTCCAAGGATTTCAAGGAGCATGGTGAGGGAGCTCTGTGGCTCTGGGCCCCACCCACCCAGATATTCGGGGAGGGGGGGCAGAAGGGGAGGTTACAGTGAAATCCTCAGAAGGAAGGTGCTTGATTGCTTCAAGGTCTTTCTGCCTTCAGTGCCTGGCTGATTCCCTGTTAGGAAGATTTCCTTAAATGTCATGCACTAGAAAAACGTTAACTTCAGATCTCTTCATTCTACTAAACCATAGCTTGGAAATGTTTTGTGCAGAAGATGCATTTCAGGTGTCTGATGAATGAGACTCAAATCCATACAAAATCTATTAGGACTCCAAACACCCCCCCCCCAAAAAAAAAAAAGAAAAAAAGAAAAAAAAGAAAACGTGTATGAAGCTGCCTTTTATGGGACCCGACTCTTGGTCCATCAAGGTCTGTACTGTCTACTCATGTACTTCAAGAGAGCAAGCATGTGCCCCCTCGGCCTCCTCTTCACCAGGTGGGACATCATCCTCATATACCTCAGCCTTTCCTGGTAAGGCTTCTTGGTCTCCCGGCCCTGGTTCATCCTAATCGTCCTCCTCTGCATTTGCTCCCTTCTGCCCAGATTCTTTTTTCAAATGAGGCCTCCAGAACTGCACATAAAACTTCAAGTTCAGCCTGACCAGTGAGGTTTGCAGTGCGACTCTGGCATCGTCTGATTCAGAGATTATGCCTCTGATGATACATCCCAAAACAACATTAGCCTTTTTTGTTGCTGCATCACACTGACTGCTCATATTCAGCTCACAGTCCACCTGTACCCCAAGGTCTTGTTCAGACTGCACCCCTCTCCCTTCTTCCAACCATCATTCTGCAGAGAATATTACAGTAAATGAAACATTGAGGTGGAGCATATTTCTCTGTACATTTAAATGCAAGAATTTAAAGGATACTGTTTAACTATGTGAATTTTATGAAAGGTCAGAAAAAATACTAGAGGTCCCCCCCTGCTGGACACATTCTAGGTTTTCCTCGCAGTCTTCTGGGATCTCATGAGTTGATCATGTTGAGTTTACAATGATTCACAACCGAGATGTTTTTGGGGGCCCTCTGCTCCCACTTGAGGCCCCACGATTGAAGTTGTTGTGGATTCTTCCTACCAGGGGTTGTATTTGCCAATGGGGACCGGTGGAAACAACTCCGCCGCTTCTCTCTCCACACACTGAGGAATTTTGGGATGGGGAAACGATCTATCGAGGAGCAGATCCAGGCAGAAGCCCAATACCTAGTGGAGGAGCTCCATAAAACTGAAGGTAAGCGGAACTCCATGTCCTCTCTCCCCACCCCCACTCTCTGGGGAAGGTTTAGAAGGCAATCCTAAGCAGCTGCATTTAGTGGGGCAGCAGGGCTTGCTTATAGGAAAGTGATCCCAGGATTGCACTGTTAGAACACACCTACTCCACAGACAGAAGCATTCTTTGTGCACAGGGAATGTGGTTTGGGGAAAGGAGCTAGCAGAGAATGCTCAGCAGCACTGAGACAAAAGAACAAATCCCAAGAATCTTTGGGGAAAGCCATGGCACTGAGGGTGGGGTATAATGGTAGCAGCGGACATGCCTTTCCTCCTGCGGACATGGCTTCTTTCTCCCCCTACCAGAGAGGCCCTTTGACCCAATCTTCATCATTAGCCGCGCCGTATCCAACATCATCTGCTCTGTAGTGTTTGGGGATCGCTTTGAATATGATGATGAGAAATTCCTCATATTGAACAGGCTGATAACAGAACGGTTCCGTGTGGCTAGCTCGCCCATGGCTCAGGTGAGGCTGGTGGGGCAGCCCCCCATAACCAAACCCTGCTTTTCCCTGCTACTAATTTGTGCCAGAATCATCAGTGTTTGGTGAATGCAGCAGGCACTCTGCAGTCACAGAGGCATGATCCTTAGTGCAGTAAATCAGTCTCTCAGGAAGGATAATGCCCCAAAAGGCAAAACCTTCCATTTATTCAAGCAGACCCCATTACATTCAAGTTGCAGCCAACAGGAGAGAGAGAAGCCTGATCCTTCTCACAAATGGCCAGCTTGTCCAGCACCGTGAGTATAAGGGCACTGTCTGTGCAGGAGAGACTTGCAGACAGGTGTCTCCATGGAAGGCCATGGAAAGAGAGGACAATGATTACAACTGGCCTCAACCAGGGCCGGGGACTTTTCAGCCCCAGCCTGGTGGAACACTCAACCTTGCAAGATCAGAGCCCTGAAGAACCTAAGGTCATTCTGCAGGGTTTGCAAAACAGAGCTGTTCAGCCTGGCCTACAGCTGAAGCCTAAACTTAACAGCAAACTACTTAAGCAAGCACTGACATTCAAGTGGCATCCCATTCAAGGAGTCAACACCTATAGAGGAGTCAACACCTATGCGCCCCCCCCCCCAGTGCGCAGTCATAGGAGTTGCTCACTCCAACACAGAAATGCTTAGCTGATTCCTTATTCCTGTACCCATAACTGGCCAGAGCTCTCTCCCCCTCCTTCATCTGTGATGCTGGCCGCCAAATCAGTAGCTCAGGGTGATGTGGAGGTGGGAGAGAGGAAGAAGAGGGACTTCTGTCCCCTGTTGTTTGTGAGCTTTTATTAGTGGTCCCCCTCCCAAGCAAAGCCACTCAGAATGATGCATAAGGGTAGGAAAGAAAGAACTGAGATCTGGAAGGCTGGGTTTGACCCCAAACCACCAGCTGACTCTGCTGTTCTTAGCAGCTCCTGCAGTCTGTCTACAGACTGGCTGGATCTGGGGGCCCAACTCAGGATCCATAAATAGGAGTGACTGGAGGAAAAGGTGGGTTGGCGGAGCTCTGTCACTCCGGGAACTGTTTTGAGCTGAGCTGAGATTGCAGGAAGGAATAGTGGAGACAATTGTTCCAGGGAGCTTGTGCAGAAGGCCTTTCAGTCCCGGCCTCTCTTGGGAATTGGAACCTTCTGGGACCACTCCGCAAAGAAGCCCTGATGGCCCATTGCCATCTTTCCCCACCCACAGCTGTACAACATGTTCCCGGAGCTCATGGAGAAAATTCCAGGGATTCACCACAGGGGCAGCAAATGCTCCCAAGAAATTATCAACTTCATTCTGGAAAGAATCGAGATCCAGAAGGCCTCGCTGGATCCCAGCATGCCCCAAAATTACATCGACTGCTTTTTGGTGAAGATGGAGCAGGTAAGTCATTAACCAGCAAATGAATGGAGGAGGATAGCAAATCAAATAATGTACTCCCCTCCTCCTCTCCCCCCCGCCCCCGGTGCTTGGAGCCCCATGGTTAGTGTTTGTCCCTCTGGTGCTGCCATCAAGGTATCTATTCCCCCTCCATTTTGTCAAAGAATGATAGCTCTTTGTGTGATATGTGCCGTCAATTTGCTTCCAACTTATGGGGACCCTATGAACGAATAACCTCCCAAAATGTCCTGCCATGGAGAATCGCTAGCTCATTCCCCAGCTCAACTGCTTCAAAGAATTTGATTGCTTACAGCCCTAAAAGAGAGTCATTCAAAATGGACACAATTTTTTTTTTGCGGATAAGATCTTCATGTTCCACTACAACCTTTCCCAAAATGTTGAGACAACTCCGGGGTTTGATTTCTACAGTTTCAGGTGCCTCACCCAGACTGAAGAGGGCAGAGCGCAAGCTTCAATGAGGCCGACCACGTGTCCTCTAGACCAAGGGTAGCCAACCTGTGGTCCTCCAGATGTCCATGGACTACAATTCCCATGAGCCCCTGCCAGCAAACGCTGGCAGGGGCTCATGGGAATTGTAGCCCATGGACATCTGGAGGACCACAGGTTGACTACCCCTGCTCTAGACCCCTTGTGGCTTGTGAAAACGGGCAACAAGAGGATCGGTAGACCTCCCCAAGAGACTGTAAACCTGTCCCTGGCGAGGCTAAAGGAGGCAGTGGTCTGGCCTCTACTGAAAGAAAAATCACTTGGTCCATTGGATCCTGCCAGCTACCGTCTGGAGGCCGTGGCAGGATGGCTCCAACAGAGCCACCTGAAGCCCAACCTCTTTGAAGATGGAGGTCCTGTGGCTGGGGAAGAAGGAGCCAGTGGAGGACGCTCATCTCCCCTGCTTTGATGAACTGCAATTATCAGCTTCAGAGTTTGGGGGCGACCTTTGCCTCCCCCTTATCGATGAGGGAATAGGTCAAGAACGTAGCGTGCCAGACATTTTACCATCTGTACCAGGCAAAGCTGCTATTGCCCTTTTTGGCCCTGGGAGATTTAACCACAGTGTTCTATGCAACGGTCACCTCCAGGCTAGATTACTGCAACTCGCTCTATGCAGGTCTATACTTGGACCTGACCCAGAGATTGCAGTGGGTGCAGAATGCAGCTGCATGGGACCTCACAGGGACCCCATGGAGGGATCTACTCAGCCTGCCCTCCAGCAGCTGCATTGGCTTCTGGTAAAATTCCAGATCAGGTTCAAGGTTTTGGTATTGACCTTAAAGGCCCTATGCAGACTGGGCCTTCTATACCTGAGGAACCTCCTCTCCCAATATGTCCCCAGAAAGCATTGCATTCTGCAAACAACAAACATGCCCCAAATACATGGCCACAACCAGAACCAGGGCTTCTTCGGCCCTTGCTACAACCTGGCAGAGTTGCCAGTCAACATTTGAACCCGGTAGTGCTGTCAAAAGTTCCACAAGGCCTGCAAAACAGCCCTCTTCTGCTAGGCCTGTGCCGGAGGTCAGGACATGGTAAGGACATGCCCCCCCCTTGTTTTAGATCCTCCAGTCTTATCAGCCCAATGGAGGATATCTAGTCGGTGGGGAGAGAGGTATTGGTTTTATCTGTATTTATATTATTTATTGTAAACTGCTCTGAGCCCACTTTGAAGGGAGCATCTTAATACAGCCCGCAGCTCCACGGGCGCCACGGACTAAATAAAAGGATAAGGGCTTGGGAGGCGGGATGTGTCTGTGATGAGGAAGGGTGCCGATTGGCCCCTTCCTCTGGACAGACTACGGGAGGGACCAATCGGCAGGCGCAAAGCGCCTGCTGATTGATCCCTCCGAGTCCCCGCCAGAGCAACTGCGAGCCGCACACAGCGGAGACTACACATCTGATGGCCCTCTACAAAGCAAGCCGGGAGAAGGCATCTTCCTTCTGTAGCCACCAAAGCAGATTCCCAACCAGGGTTGTGGGGAACCCTGGGGTTCCATGAGAGGTCCCCAGGGATTATGTGGCCTGTCCCAGAAGTTCAAATGCCTGCTGACATTTTTATTACATTCATATACCGCCCGCCCCAGAGGCTCAGGCACATGGAACATAAACAATACATTGAATTTTGTTTCTACATCAGATAAAATATAATACAGTACAACAATGTTAACAACAAGAACTAAAACAGATAACAGATTACCACAATAACAATCAGGTCCATGGTTCAGTTCAGGTATATGGATTCCTGAGAGGCAGGTTCAGGGGCCCAGCAGGTGTTGCTGATTCCGGTTGGCCTCAACCAAATGCCTGGTGGAAGAGTTCCCTTTTGCAGGCCCTGCGGAATATCTATAGACCTCACTGGAGCCCACTTTCCCTGTTGCTCTTTCCCCACAATGGAGATGGTAAATGATTGATAGATTGATTGGCTGGCTCCCACATCTTACTTCTGCGCCTCCTTCACCAGTACCAGCATTTTAAACTGGTGAAGCTGGGGATTTAACCTGGGACCTGCACCCAAAGCAGAGGCTCTTTCACTGAGCCACAGACCCTCCCTCCTTATTTAACTCTTGACAGGAAAAAAATAATCCAAAGACGGAATTCTGCCTGGAGAATTTGGTGATGTCCACGTTCAATTTATTCTTTGCTGGGACGGAGACGGTCAGCACCACCCTGAGATACGGGTTCCTCGTCTTGCTGAAATACCCGCACATACAAGGTAAGGGAAAGCACTTTGGGGGACCCCTCTGACTCAGTAACATGCCAAGCAGCCTCGATTCAGTCCCACGTTCTCCTGGCCAAAAGACCTCTGGTGCCAAGTGGTGGGAATGAACTTTCCCTGAAATGGATTAATGGGGTCACTTCAGGCGATGGGGCTTGGGATATTTGCGCCCCACTAAAAACACCGGGCCCCTTCAAAGGGCTTCTGAGTTCCCGTGGTTTATAGATTTGGCTGACAGCACATTGCAACCCGCAATTTTAATCAGGGGTGGAGCCAACTCTTGCAGCCTGCCCATGTTGTCTTGTCCCAGACAGAGATTCTAGTGTGGAAAGAAGGTAGTCTTCTTTGAAGGGGCCTGGTGTTTTTAGGTTGGATACACACTTTTCTTGGATGCTTTAGGATGCTTTGGGCTGATCCTGCGTTGAGCAGGGGGTTGGACTAGATGGCCTGTGTGGTCCCTTCCAACTCTATGATTCTATGATTCTAGTCTGTCCTTCCAAACACTGCATTCTGCTATCTGGGGGTGCCCCCTTGTGGCTTAGTCATCCTCCTGCAGTATGAAAGGTCCTTGTGTCTCGTCCATGAGAACTGGTTGTTTTTGAGAAATAGCATGAAACTTTGCATAGGATGTGTATGCTCACATGCCAATGTGGGGGGCTGGGGGGGCTAAGGCAAAGAGTTTCAAAAAGTATTGTTTCTCAGTTTTTCAGAAGCTAAAACCAAATATAAAAGGTGTTTTGTTCTAGGGATGTGCACCTCGGCTCGGCTTGGCCAGCTCGGCGATCACTGAAGCCCAAGCCAGGGGCATAGGAGGCCAGCACCATGGCATGGAGAGGAGGGGGGGTGGCATCTGCTCTCCGTGGTGCTGGCCTCCTATGCCCCGCCTCAGGCTTTGGTAATTGCTGAGGCAACCAAGCAAAGTTGAGGTGCACATCCCTGTTTTGTACTGACTCCAAGAGTCCCAGGAGACAGGTGCTAAAATCAGGTGCCCACTCCTGATTTTGAGTGCACCAACCTTCCCTTTCTAATCTCTGACATCTGTAACACGTCCTACGGGCCCCGCAGTACCAGGGGTTCCACGGTGCTGTATGGTTAGGAGGCCTTCACACTGTGATTGTCAGGGGGGGTTTCATACTTATGCGGCTTGCGAGATGCAAGAACAACAACAAAGAAAGAAGCTGTCTCTTCCAGCTATCCCTAGTAAGGGTTCCCTGCTGTTGCAGCACAAGAAACAACACCAATTGTGCTCTGCTACGGCCCCACAGATCCTTAAATTGGCTCTGGTGATATGGGCTCCATGAATCCTTAAACCACGACTGTCGGTTCCCCCAGAAAAGATCCACGAGGAAATTGAGCGAGTGGTTGGACGAGATCGGCCACCAGCTGGCGAAGACAGGAGCAAAATGCCTTACACGGAGGCCGTCTTGCACGAAATCCAGAGGTTCGGCGATATCCTCCCCATGAGCCTTCCTCACAGAGTCACCTGTGACACCCACTTCAGGGGATACATCATCCCTAAGGTGAGGGTCCCCCTCAAGAACAGGGAGGTCACAATCCAGCTGCTTAACCTCTGCAAGGCTCCCTACATTTCAGTTGGGGAAAGGTGGGAACTCATGTTGGAATCATCTCCCCCTCAGTTCTGGACTTAGTGGATGGTCTGGTGGGCAAATCCTTCATTCCCTGTCCTCAGTTCTTTATCAGGTAAGTGGTACCTGGAGCCTCACAGGAGTTTAGAGCACCTGAAGCCAGTCGCCCTGATCGGAATGGCCCAGACTAGGTTGAACTCATCATATCTTGGGAGGTAAGTTGGGCCAGCCTTGGTTAGTTTTTCGGTCGGAGACCACCAAGGAGGTCCAGACTCATTGCACAGAGGCAGGCAATAGTAAATCACCTATGAACATCTCTTGCCCTGACCTGAATGGCCCGGGCTAGCCCAATGTTGTCAAATCTCAGAAGTTCAGCAGATGAAATGCTGATTTTATGACCTTAGGCAGATTGTGGGGGAGTGGGTGGGCAGGAAGGGATATGCCAGTGTTTAACCCCTGTGGCCCCTCCTTGCATGCCCAGGGAATTGCTGATCACTACTGTGGGATGGTAGATGAATTCCCTCCAGGCCAGTCTGGATTCTGGAGATTTTTGGTGGAGGGATCACTTGGGCATGAAATTGGGGTCACTGTGGGTGGGCAGGTAGTTGTGAGTTCCTGCATTGTGCAGGGTTTGGACTAGATGACCCTGGAGGTCTCTTCCACTCTATGATTCTAGGGCCTGGGTTGGCACTTGGAAGGAAGACCACGAAGGATGTCCAGCATTGCTAAATGGAGATGACAATGCTAAGACCACCTTTGTCTTGATAACCCTACAGGGTCGCTGTAAATCAACCATGACTTGAGCACAACTTTCCCCTGAAAGCAAGTTATTCACTGAAAATCCCAAATAACTCCCTAGAAGCTCAGTTCACAGAGATGCTCCATCCATAGGTGACAGTTTAACCAGCCTTTGGTGGTGAATGCAGGCACCCACTGTGCCTTGCTTTTTGTGCTTCCCTCTGCCCCCTCCTGCTGCCAACAGCTGCTCTGCCTTCTCCAGGGAACATCTGTCTACCCGCTGCTCACCACTGTGCACTATGACCCAGAGCAGCACTCCAACCCCCACGACTTTGACCCCGGGAGGTTCCTGGATGCCAGAGGCCGCTTTCAGAAGGTGGATGCATTCATGCCGTTCTCAGCAGGTGAGGAGGGGACTTCTGTTCCCCAAAGGCAGGCCAGCAGGAGGGGCTCTCATCTCTTCTTCCCACATGGGCCAGTGCTGCAGCCGTTGTCATAACTGAGGCCACACCTAACAAGGAAGGAGAATAAAACGCAGATCTGGTTTATTGTATTCTGATTTTCTCTACCTGAAGGAGTCTCAAGGCAGCTTACAATCACCTTCCCTTTCCTCTCCCCACAACAGACACCCTGTGAGGCAGGTGAGGCTGAGAGAGCCCTGATATTACTGCAGAGTCAGAACAGCTTTATCAGGGCTGTGGTGAGCACAAGGTCACCCATCTGGCTGCATGTGGAGGAGGAGAAGTGGGGAATCAAACCCAGCTTGCCAGATTAGAGGCCACCACTCTTAATCACGACACTCAACTGGCACAGGTGGAAGAAAGGAAGAATTTGCTAAATGCTCCATCGGCCTCTTTTTAACTGTGTCTTTGGAATCAAGCAGTAACTAAAAATACTAAAAAGGCAAATATGATTTTGATGTGGAACATCTACTGGCGTGCTCCCTCCAACGGAGGTCTACGGACATGGCGTCCATAGTCCCGCCCCCAAGGACTGCACCAGTAGATGGATCATGGCAGCGGTGCCATGATGTCGTCACCGCCGCTGCCAGTTTTCCAAGGCCACTCCTGCCCTCTGGAGAGCAGGGCCATTCTCCGGAGACTGGCAGAGGTTGGCCCTGCCCAGCATGAAACAGTGCTGTGCATTGCTGTGCTGGAGCCACTCCCGTCAGTCTCCCGAGGCTGCCCCTGCTCTCCAGAGGGCAGGAGAGGCCTCGGAGGCATGGTGGGGGCAACCCCAGCCCAGCAACGCACAGCACTGTGTCGTGCTGAGCTGGCCCCGCCCCCACCAGCACTCATGCCAGCAGGTGAGGGGGTGGGGGGCAGGAGGGAGGGGGCAGGGAGCAAGGATTCTCACCCCTTTTCTTCTGGTCATCTTGCAGCCCCTTAAACATATAAAGCAAAGGCCCAGCAGTGGCTATTAGCAACAAGGTATATTTTTGGTCCTTGGGGGCCCACATTGGGAGGGCTTCTGGAGTTCTGGCCCTGCTGGACGAACCTCCCAATGGCCTCTGGGCTTGGTCACTGTGCAACACAGAAAATTGGCCTGGAAGGGCCACTGGCCTGATCCAACATGGCTTCTCTCATGCCCTTATGTCCCATCTTCTTGCCCTACAGAGGCCAGCCTCCTCTTCCCTCCCTCTGCAGCTGTGCTCATTCTGAAAATGCCCATGATTTTTCTTGATTGGCTTCTCTCCCCCCAGGGAAGCGCGTTTGCCTGGGCGAAGGGCTAGCCCGCATGGAGCTGTTCCTCTTCTTCACCACCATCCTGCAGGCCTTCACCCTCACATCAGCCGTGTCACCCAAGCACATCAGTCTTGCCCCTACAGCGAGTGAACTTGGCAAGGTACCTCCCATATATCAGCTTTCAATGCTCCGCCGTTGATGATGGTCCTTTCAGATGCCTTCAACAAAACAGCAGTCATATCAAAAGAACACATTACAACTGAAAACTTGGCCAGTTCCCAGTGACAATAACTGATCAGTTCATTTCTTAATTTTGTTTACCATAAAGCATCAGTTTCAACACCAATTTAATTTCAAAAGAACTTGCCATCTTTTATCAGCAGACCTCTTTCCCTCCTCTTAGGGGAGGGGTGTTTCTCTGGGCCCCGTTTTCATATCACACTTTGTATCTGTGGCTGTTGCCCCCTTCCAAGAAGGAGAGCCTTATATTATCCCATACACTCACTCAAGAACAGAACTCACACTCATAGACAGGGAGAGCAGATTCACACACGCATTCACTTCCCCAGTGGGCGGCTGGCACTATCCATTGGCCTGCCCACCAACAGTGCTGTCTCGGGGGCTTTACGCACCGGGATCTTTGTTGCAAATTGGTCACTGAATGAAAAATCGCCATTTAAAGTAGTGGAATTCGTCGTTATGCATACCTGCCTTTGTAGTGGAATCAGTTGCGTTTTGTAGCGTTTCCCACAGGCTTCCGGTCTCGGCAGAAATCGCTAGAAAGGAAGCGCTATTGCCAAGCTCGTCCCGCCCCTGGCCGTCAAGCAGCCAATGGGCAGCCGTTAGCATGCTCCCAAACAGCCCCTTTCCCTTTAAGAAAGGTTTTTTTTTAAAAAAACAGACCCATAGCAACGAATCTGTGTAGATTCATTGCAACGGAGAGACCCATCCAGCTGCCTGGTGTGTTTGAGCTGTCGTTTGATCGTTTGATCGTTGCCACGCTTCCTCCGAGTGAAAAAAAAAATCCCCCCCCCTCTCATGGGCCCGATTTTCGGCTGAATGAATGTGTAAAAAATAAAGGGAAAATAATTCAGCAAACGTGCTTTTCTGTGGTTTGTGCTTAGTGACTAAAGGGGAGGGACGGAAGCCAGGGAAGCCTCTAAACAGAAAGAGGCTCGCTGGTGCGTTTATCCCCGCTCGCTCGGAGAAAAAAAAATGGCGATCGCTTCGCCGGAAGATCAGAGAAGAGAGCCAAGGGGAGGGACTTTGTAGAAACCGCAACAATGTTAACGCACAGGTCTTTTTCGCTAGTGTTGCAGATTGGTTGCAGGACTGTATCGCTTTCCGGAGGGTGAATCCACTTTTGGGGATTTCCCTGAAAGCTCTACAAGGAAGCGCTTTTTGCAGATTGGTTTCAGGTGTGTGGTAGATTGTCGACGACGTTGTGCAAAATAGCAAATCAGTAGCGTTTTCAATTGGCAACCATTGTGCTATTTTGAAGGCGTGCAAAAAGCCCCTCAGAGTTCCTGAACAGGGCAGGTGACGCTACTCTGCCTGCCCTGAACCCTTTGGGGGGACTTAATAAAGCCACCTTCTAGCAATGGCACTGGCCAGCCCTGCTTTCTCCCCCCGCCCCTCGAATGGACTCACCCATGGGAGCAGAGACCACTTTTTTCTGCTCAAGCCTTGAAATGTTTTTCATAAGGACAGCATTGCCTGGGTCAGGGAGGAGTTGGTCCAGAACCCAAAAACCACAGCTACAGACAAAATGATGTCTGGGCGCCTTGAGCAGTGCATAGATGTCAAGCCCAATTCCTCCCTAAGAGGGCACTCAGGACCAAACCCGATAGCCAAATGGCCTAATTAGCTTAGCCCCCCAATTAATCACACTGAGAGAAAAATATTTTTTAATATTTTTACTGCAGAAGAAATAGAGACACAGGGGAGTTCCTGAATCTGCTCAGAGAACAATAGGGTTACCTGGGGTTAAGTACCTTTTCCTTGGAGGCTAGGAAAGCCCCTTGCAGGATGTAGCTCCAGAATGCAGGAAAGGGCCTCAAGAGTCAAAAATGTACATACTCCCTTCCTGCCCACCCACCCACCCACAATCTGCCAAGGCGCACGTCCCTAATTTCAGCCCATATGTTCTCATTCAACCCTCTGGGGCAACAGAATACAACTCTGCTTCATCTTCTATGTGGCGATCATATCACCTCTTGGTGGTCTTCTGTCCAGGCTTAGTCCTTTGAATGTGTGCTCTCTCTAGCTCTTTCCTCACCTTTGAATTAGAATCCAGTGAAACATCGACCTGCATCATACAAAATGTAAGATTCTCTGCTGGGTTGGGCCAAAGACCTGGAGAAAATGCCTGCTTTGGAAGGTGGACTCCATAGCATCCGACTCCACTGAGGTCCCTTCCCCTCTTAAACCCAACCCAGCTTGGGCTCCGTCCCCATATTCTCCTGGTGTTTCCCAACCCAGAGCTGGTGGCCCTATCCTTGGATGCATCTAGTTCTTATTTAAAGGTACCTGGGACAATACAATCACATGTCTTCAAAGGACACCCCGTAATTTTTCAAGAGTTCTGCATGATCTCTGTCTCATGGAACAATGTCAGCAAGCCTTTTGCATGAGGGGAGAAGATGACACCCAGTACGTGGCTGGTGGAAAGGCTTTGCACAGAGCTCCAAGCTGGAATCCGAGGCAAATTTGTTTCTGTGCCAAAGAGCAAAATCTTGAACTTCGAGATTCTCATTAGCCTCCACGTCCTCCCATTGGTTAAAGGTTACACAGAGCCAGACGGCCTGGCCTCCTTCCTGCTGAACATGCAACATTGTGTATATCATGAAAATCCTACAGGAGTCACTGAAGGAGATGTGCAGTTGGCAAACCCATTAGCCACTACATTCCCAAATCCCACTGGCATAACCCGTGGAAACGAAGTCTGCACACTCCTAAGTTTTTAAATATAAACTGCTCTAATGTTTAATGTTTGTTTTTAAATTTTAATGTGCAAACGTTTTAGATCTATTATTATGGATGTTTTAAGTCACCCTAAGCTACATATAAACTTGCGCGGGTGGAGTTAGATTAGCTTGTTGGGACTTTTGAACTTGGCTTGGTCCTGTGTCCCTCCAGAGAAATAGGGCTGTAGAGTAACAGAGCGTTTAAAAGTATGCAGTTATTAGTTATCTTTGTGGACGAAGCATAGATCTAAACTCACAATGTTTTGAGGTTTAAAAGAGAGTAACCTTTACAAGGAAGATTATTTACAAAAGTTAAAAAGTAGTTACAAAACCCCCCACATTGCCAGCCTTTGTGGCTGGGCCGCAAGCAGACTACATGCCTATAAATCAGCAGGTAGAGAGAGCAGAGAGTGTAAAATGGTGGCTGCTTGCTTGCTTAACCAAAGCAAACACTGAAGAAGCAAAACACTTTCTGGAGAAGCAGGAAGAGGACTCTCCAGACATCTATTGGGGAATTTCCACTGCAATTTCACCAATGACTACTTGATGCCACCAGTGAGCACTTAGGTACAGCTCAGTGGCTTAGAGAGCTTAACAACAGCCCTTCAAGGCTGACTCCACCAAATTACTCACTGATTGAAATTCCAACACAGTTCCTCTCTGCTTGCTTCCTCAATAGACTGAATGAAGACAACACAGCAGTTAGACAGTCAGGTTTCTCTCTCTCCCCCCCCCCCATGCTCTTTCTATTCAGAGGTGTTTTTCTTCATAATAAAACTGTTTTCTTCTTTTAGGCATCCTGGTGCTTCACAACTCTTCCCATATCTAAACTCTGCCCACATTTCCCCTTTGGGCAAGTCCTTCTTACTTCTTTCCTTTGCAGCCTGACTCCTCTTTGTGTGGTCTGATGTGAGCACTGTGTGGAAACAACCCCAGGGTTATATACAGTCACTGGGCTCTCCAAAGGCGTCAAAGGTGTCTAATCCCATCAGGCACTGGGGCACTGCCCCACTGGAAAGGTGTCTGCTGCTCAGCACTGCCACCCCTGCAATGGCCAGAGGCCAGAGGTATGGCAGCTTTCAGCCTTACAGGGAGGGAGCCAAGTGCCTTGCAAAGGTAATGGGATCCCGCCCAACCTTATGAAGCTGCTGACTCTGGTCTCATTGCTGAGGAGTGACCTGAACTATCTCAGCTCATATCTCCTCCTGCTTGGCCCCACTGCTGGCCCCTGCAAATCTCAACATTTCCTGCAGTGCATTAGGGATCCCACCATTCGGACAAAGGCATGGGGCATCCCACACCCTCTTCTGTGGGCAGGAGAACTGCCCTCACTGGGCATGGGATCAGCTCCTCCCCTTCCCTCCCACTCAGTAGCTTGAACTAATCATATGTGGAAGATTTTTAGCTGTGGAAAGAAAATTGAACCCAAAGGGCTTAAAGCTCTCAAGGTGTTGTCTGCTCTGACTGGCAGCTGCTCTCCAGGGTCTCTGGCAGAGGTCTTTCCCATCACCTCCTACCTGGTCCTTCTTAACAGGAGATGCTGCCAGGGATTGAACCTGGGACCTTGGAACGCTTGTGTGTAGTTATAATTCTATAAATTATTCTGGAACTAGAATTAAAGCCCCTTTTATCATTAAATAAAAGGGACGCTAGAGGCCAGCCCCGAGGAAAGGCTTCCTGGGGGTGTGAGATGCAGGGGCAACAGGGTGGAAGATGCAAAAAGACGCAGAAGTCCCTGAAGACGCAAAAAGCGTTTTCTCAGCCCTGGGAGCCGCCTCGGCGCAGCGAGGCAACTCCTGGGGCCGAGAGAAGGCCAGCTCCCGCCCCCCCTCCCCGAAGACGCAAAAAGCATTCTCTCGGCCCCAGGAGCCGCCTTGCCATGGCGAGGCAGCTCCCGGGGCCAAGAGAAGGCCTGAGGCGGCCCCCCCTCCCCGAAGACACAAAAAGTGTTCTCTTGGCCCCAGGAGCCGGCTCGCCGTGGCGAGGCGGCTCCCAGGGCCGAGAGAAGTGCAGTGGGAGGCGTCCCCCAGGCGGAAGGCTTCGGAAGCAGGGACGTGGGCCGGAAAAGGAGCAGGGACGTGACGTCTGTGACGCGGCATCCCTGCTCCTTTCCCAAGGCAGAGGAGAGGGCAGGCCAAAGGACTTAGCATTCGGGCTGCCTGCGCAGTCTGCTTGGCAAGTTCCCGGCCTGGCCTGGCGAGTTTCGCGGCTCCTGATTGGGCCCTCCGAGTTTTTATCCCGGACAGGGCCCACCCTAACTCCTCCCCAACAGCCCTTACCTTTTTATTTAATCCGCTCCCACCGGAGCGGTTTAAAGATGGTAGGTGAATTTCATCCAGGCCAGGCTGGATTCTGGAGATTTTTTTTTTGGGGGGGGGGATCATCTGGACATGAAACTGGCGTCACTGTGGGTGGGCAGGGAGTTGTGAGTTCCTGCATTGTGCAGGGGGTTGGACTAGATGGAGGTCCCTTCCAACTCTATGATTCTAAGTGCAGCCTTTAAAAAGGGCATTTATAAGAATTAGAATATACTAGATGACAAGCTATGTTCAATAAAATGTGCAATTAAAAAACTAAATAGAAAGGTCTCTTAAAGGTAAAGGTATCCCCTGTGCAAGCACCGAGTCATGTCTGACTCTTGGGGTGACGCCCTCTAGCATTTTCATGGCAGACTCAATACGGGGTGGTTTGCCAGTGCCTTCCCCAGTCATTACTGTTTACCCCCCAGCAAGCTGGGTACTCATTTTACCGACCTCGGAAGGATGGAAGGCTGAGTCAACCTTGAGCCGGCTGCTGGGATTGAACTCCCAACCTCATGGGCAGACAGATTCAGACAGCATGTCGCTGCCTTACCACTCTGCGCCACAAGAGGCTCTAGAAAGGTCTCTTAGTACAACAATATTCACCCAGAAAACGAATTCGCCATCTGTTTTACCAGGATCTAGCTTCCCGTTGGGTCACTTTCCCTGTGAACATTTCTGCTTTTGCAAAAATGCAAGATCTCTAAAATATTTCATTAACCCTGCTGACCATAAACAATATTATCTTTAAAATCACTGTATGCCATAGTGATTATGTGATCTATGCAATATCATGTGGAAAGAAGCTGAATGGATTTTGAAACAGAAAACTCAACAACCTAAAGGGCTACCTGGGCATATCTCTTGGCAGATGCTCATGTAGATAAGAGCTCCCTCGGTTTATGTTCATGCATGGGAATGAAGCCAAAACGTCAGCATGGCTCTCTAACACCTATTTAACAAATACAGAGATTCTTTTGTAATTATGTAATATGCACCCAGGGATACAACAGGTGCTAGGACACACACCTGCACTGTGACCTTCCTAGTTTTGACATCCTCCTCCCTCCACATCCCACTCAATCTTGAGATCCAAAGTGGTGTAGTGGTAAAAGAGGGCAGATGCTAATGTCAAGAGCCGGGACCCTAGATTCCATAAAGAGATTTACATACATTTTACTGAATAACATAAAGGATAATAAAGCAGACCAAAGTTTAGGTGATCAAAAGCAAATTCAAGGCAACAAGAAACGAGCAAGGCTGCAATTTTGCAGTTTATTTCTCTTTTATCAGTTAACAGATAGCTCAATTTTAGTTGACAGCTGACGATTCTGCAAAAAGAGAGCCCAAGAAGGCATTCCTACAGTCAGTGTGGCTTAGGATATATAGCTCTGTTTATTAGTCTACAGCAGGGGTAGTCCAAGTGCGGCCCTCCAGATGTCCATGGACTACAATTCCTATGAGCCCCTGCCAGCGCTGGCAGGGGCTCCTGGGAATTGTAGTCCATGGACATCTGGAGGGCCGCACTTTGACTACCCCTGGTCTACAGTTAAAAACCACACAAGAAGAATTCTTTTTAGAAATGCAAAAATTATGTGTGCATCAAAAAAGAAGGCAAAGTCAGGTCATTACAAAACTTAAACCACATTATTTCATGCCACTGTTAAAACTAGTCGTAATCAACTGGATGACCCATTGATCTTCCCACAGAGGAAACTGCCAGGGGGGCTGAGGAGTTCTGCAGGGCGGGAGGGAAATCTCCAAGTAGGGACTCAGTGCCACCTGGTGGCGACATCCAGAACTGAAGTTGCCATCTGTCGCACAAATCTTAATCCAAGGAGTTCAGTGGGGAGGCTTCTAAATAGCCTCGGGTGCCTCCACCACCTCCTGTCTGGGGATGGGGCAGAGAGTAGAAGGACAATGAGTGGACCCAGGCCCGATGTTTTGACGACCGTGAGAAACCCACCGTTGTGGGCCTATTGGGCCAGGATCACTCCCTGCCCTTCTCTTGTCCAACCTCCCCAACCCACTATATCTGCAGCCTGGCCTCAACCCAAATGCTTTGGCCCCAGCCTGGTGGAGCACTCTGCTGAGAGAGACCAGGCCCTGCAGGCCCTTAGCCAGCTCTGTGGGGCCTGTAAGGCTGAGCTGTTCCACCAGACCTAAGGTGGACCCAGATGGACCTTCATGAAGTGTTGGCATCACTGCAGGAAACTGCGGTAAGCTCTGCCCTCTGTGGATCTGACCCCCATCCCCCCACACACACACCTAAAGTAGCTGCAAGTGACTAAAGCACAAAATGTTTTATTGGATTTATATATCCTTAACACTATTTCACTCCCTTAGCTGTTTGGGAAACTGCCTCCTGGGAGGAGACTGTCTGGGGCCCCGTCCGTCCAAGTCCACCCTGATTGGCCCTCCCCCTCCAACTCCCACCCTCCCTCCTTGCCTGCTAGAAGCCTTGTGGCTGCGGCCTCCATTGTTGCCCATGAGGAGAGAGGCAGCGGCAGGGCTTTGCAGCCCGCAGGTAAACTCCTGCTGGGAGGGAGCTGGGGGGGGGGGGAGTTTGCAGCCTCCCTGTGGGCCGCAAAGCCCTGTCGCCACCAGCGGGGGGGAGGGCTTCCACTCCCTTTAACCCGCTTTGTGGGCCAAAGGGAGCCGCAGCCACCCTCTCATGCCCCTTTCCTGCTCATGCTCAGCCACCCTCTCATGCTACCACCCCTTTCAAAGCCCATTTTTAAAACGGGCTTTGATACTAGTGATTTTATATTTGCATCAGTTGTTATCATATGTTGCTACTCGCACTGAGCATTCAGGAAGAGCAGACTAAAAAAATTAAGATGTATTTATTTAATTAAAATCAACAACACCCAGACCTCATATTGTTTAAGGGGTTAATAGTCCTATTGCTCTTCTAATACGACAGCAATATGTACAGGTTTCTAACGGTTAAATCCGTCACGTCAGCAAAGACAGGGACAGTTCAGCTCCAAACAACCTACTAAGCACAACAACACCGAACAACAACAAGCAAAACTAGAGAACTTATATACGTGTTTGAGGCTCCCGGCAAGACACACCCTTGGTCCTTAACAGAGGCCCAGGATAGGTCCATTAAACCAGGGGTAGTCAAACTGCGGCCCTCCAGATGTCCATGGACTACAATTCCCAGGAGCTCCCTGCCAGCGTTCGCTGGCAGGGGGCTCCTGGGAATTGTAGTCCATGGACATCTGGAGGGCCGCAGTTTGACTACCCCTGCATTAAACTGTCCAATGAACAGCTGGGGATGGGGACTCGGCAAATCCCAATCAAGTTGACGACCCTAGTCCCTTGCTCCAAGATCTCTGTATCAGATCGTCTACATACACAGCAGTAACCCCCTAGCTGGCCTGCAACAACATATTCACATGCTTTTCTGCAGCAGACCACCATCTTTTAAAAGAGCTTCATTACGCCCCACCCCCAGGAAGAAATAAAGCCACACCTGCTTCCTGAATCAGGCAAAACAGTGATTCAAGTGATGGAGTTCCTTTTAGAAGGATTCTTCTCAGGGAGACTTCAGTCTTTCCCCCTGAATAGACTGGCTGTAGGGTTGCCAGCTCTGGATTTGGAAATGCCTGGAGATTTTGGGGGTGGAGCCTGAGGAAGGTAGGGTTTGGGGAGGGGAGGGATTTCAGTGGGGTATAATCAAGAGGAACTCAGAAAGAAAAGGAAAATGTTCAGGAAATGGAGGGAAGGACAGAGCTCTAAAGAAGAGTACCTACAGGTTACTAGGCACTGTAGATCAATCATCAGAAAGGCCAAAGCTGAGAGTGAGCTATGATTGGCCAGGGAAGCCCATTGTAACAAGAAAAGATTTTCAGTTCTGGGAGGAGCAAACGTAAAGTAAAGGAGGCAATAGGCCCACTGTTGGGTGCGGAAGGATAAACTCTAACGGAAGATGCAGAGAAAGCAGAAAGGCTTAGCGCCTATTTTACATCTGTTTTTCCCACAGGTCAAAGGGTTTAGGTACATCTAGAGATGGCCGTAACCAAAGGATAGTGTCTGGGTGGCAGATTAACATGGATAGAGAGGTTGTCGAGAGGCATTTAGCTGCACTGGATGAGTTCAAATCCCCTGGTCCGGATGAAATGCACCCGAGAGTGCTCAAAGAACTTTCCAGAGAACTTTCACACCCCTTGTCCATCATCTTCGGAACCTCTTTAAGGACTGGAGGTGTCCCGGAGGACTGGAAGAGAGCAAATGTTATTTCGATCTTCAAAAAAGGGAGGAAGGATGACCCGGGTAACTACAGACCAGTGTGTCTGACCTCTGTTGTAGGGAAGATAATGGAGCAGATATTAAAGGGAGTGATCTGCAAACATCTGGAGGACAATTTGGTGATCCAAGGAAGTCAGCATGGATTTGTCTCCAACAGGTCCTGTCAGACCAACCTGGTTTCCTTTTTTGACCAAGTAACAGGTTTGCTGGATCGTGGAAATTCAGTTGATGTCGTTTACTTGGATTTTAGTAAAGCTTTTGACAAGGTTCCCCATGATGTTCTGATGGATAAATTGAAGGACTGCAATCTGGATTTTCAGATAGTTAGGTAGATAGGGAATTGGTTAGAGAACCGCACTCAAAAAGTTGTTGTCAATGGTTTTTCATCAGACTGGAGGGAGGTGAGTAGCTCAGGGCTCGGTGCTCGGCCTGGTACTTTTTAACATATTTATTAATGATCTAGATGAGGGGATGGAGGGACTACTCATCAAGTTTGCAGATGACACCAAATTGGGAGGACTGGCAAATACTCCGGAAGATAGAGACAGAGTTCAACGAGATCTGAACACAATGGAAAAATGGGCAAATGAGAACAAGATGCAATTTAATAAAGATAAGTGTAAAGTTCTGCATCTGGGTCAGAAAAATGAAAAGCATGCCTACTGGATGGGGAATACACTTCTAGGTAACACTGTGTGTGAACGAGACCTTGGGGTACTTGTGGATTGTAAACTAAACATGAGCAGGCAGTGTGATGCAGCGGTAAAAAAGGCAAATGCCATTTTGGGCTGTATCAACAGGGGCATCACTTCTAAATCACAAGATGCCATAGTCCTATTGTATACAGCACTGGTCAGACCACACCTGGAGTACTGTGTGCAGTTCTGGAGGCCTCACTTCAAGAAGGACGTAGATAAAATTGAAAGGGTACAGAGGAGAGTGACGAAGATGATCTGGGGCCAAGGGACCAAGCCCTATGAAGATAGGTTGAGGGACTTGGGAATGTTCAGCCTGGAGAAAAGGAAGTTGAGAGGGGACATTATAGCCCTCTTTAAGTATTTGAAAGGTTGTCACTTAGAGGAGGGCAAGATGCTGTTTCTGTTGGCTGCAGAGGAGAGGACACGCAGTAATGGGTTTAAACTACAAGCAAAGGTTGGATACACACTTTTCTTGGATGCTTTAGGATGCTTTGGGCTGATCCTGCATTGAGCAGGGGGTTGGACTAGATGGTCTGTATGGCCCCTTCCAACCCTATGATTCTGTGATTCTATGATTCTATAACGGTATAGAGTTCACCTTCTGAAGTTGCCATTTTCTCCAGGGGAACTGATCTCTATTGCCTAAAGACCTATTTTAAGCCCAGGCGATCTCCAGCAACCACCTGGAGTTTAGCAAACCTAACTGACAGGCTAATTCAGCTATACTGGCTCCCTTGATCCATTGGGATAAAATTCCCAATGTGCACCTGAGGAGTAAGCCCTGCTCCTCTCATCTCTCACTGTGCTGTGATCTCTTTCTTTCAGTACCTCTGGCCTGGTTGACTATTTACTGGAATCTGGAAAATGTGTTTCAAACAGAATGATGGAAGAGAACAAAATTAGCTCACTTCACCCACACTCTCTGGTTTTATCAAAGTAGATAGGCTTTCTTCATGTGTGAATGGGAAGATCTGTTTGTATTATAGCCCTGCAGGGCTTACAAAAATCCCTGGAAGTTCAACTCTGCTGAAATGGCTGCTGGCCCTTTAAACCACACATCTTGATGGGTCCACCCATCAGCTGTGAGGTTTAAAAGGGGGAAGAAAAAGGGAGGATTTCAAATGTCTGGTAGCCATTCAGCCTTACAATGGACAGGAAAGCACATTCAAGTGTAAGTTTGATGGGTCTGCCCATCAGCTGTGAGCTTTAAAGGGCTGGCAGCCATGTAAAGGCTCCATCTGTGAGATTCTTCGTTCACTCCAAGAAAAGCCAACCTTTAGAAAAGTTTCTTTATTAGAGCAAGGCAAGCGGCTACAAGTGAAGCATAGTTAGAACTAACATACAGAGTACAAGTGGATACATATAGGGTTTAAGGGGGTGCCACCCTTCCTGGTGTCAGGATTGTAGAATCTCTGTCATAAATTAGCTTGAGTTCCTCCATGTCAGTTATATTGTTTTATATTGCTTGGCGCCTGCTTGCTCCAGGCCCTGTAGTCTTGCCAGCTATAAAAGTGAATAGTTTTGTTATGTTAACCTTATCTTGTTGTGGGCTCTTGGGAATGTTGTCACCTCTTCAAGGTTGTGAGAATGAATTCCTGTTTTCTTTACACATATGTCTTTTCTCTTGTCTCCCCTCCCTTGGGAACTGTCAAGTTTTGGGCGGGAGAAATGTATTGATAAGCAGAGGCAAATCTGAACTCTGGTCAGATTTGACTTTTCAGTCCTTAGCGTATAGTACTTTTCAATAAAGCTTTTCTTTCATTAAGAAGCCTGTTGTGAGTTCTCTGTACGTTTGACATTAAGTCAAATCTCACAACTCCTTTCGCCTGCCAACATGCAGGACGAAGGAAACACCTATACAGAACAAGGAGAGGGCCTGGATTGGGACCTCTCCCAGAGCGACGGAGCCGGTGTGGGTCCGTACAGCTCGGGCATGCTCAGGGCCGTGGAGGGAGCGACTCCTGGGCCTGCCGACTTTTTGGAAAGGCACATCACCGAGCGCAGGCGTTTATCGAAGTATGACCGCTTGACGGGGGATGAGCAGTGGCCGGATCAGCTAGGAATGCCTAGCTACGGGTTGGAGCCCGCCGGTGAGACGCATGACCTGCAGCACAAGCTGGACAAGGTGACCAATTGGCTACAGGACCTCTCGGGTCGGCTGGATCCAGAGGAGCAACGCGAGACGCGACGCCTGCTGCGGGAGGTGCACGGTGGTGCCCGCGAACCCAGTGGTCGGAGATCAGGAGGTCTGCCCACCCTGCGAGAACGCGAGGACGCAGCGATGCAGGCAGCAGCTGAGGCCGAGGCGGCAGCCTCAGCGAGAGCGCAAAAGGAGGCTGAAGACGGCGGTCTCGAGGGTGCCGGTGGTGCGGGTGCGGCTGAAGGGGCCGGGGCAGCCGAAGGCGCTGGAGCAGCGGACGGAGCGGCGGCGGCAGCAGCGGACGTTGCGGGAGCGGAGGCAGCGGCGGCAGCGGCAGCGCGAGAGGCGGCAGCAGCAGCGCGAGCCGCGGAGGCGGCGCGGGCTGCGGCGGAGGCAAGGGCGGCGGCAGGAGTGGGCCGAGGCATCGGCCGTGGTGCGAGGGTCCCGGCCCCCGCGGATTGGAGCCAGGGACGACTGCCTCCTCACCTCCGGGGAGTGGAAATGCGGAGCACCTACAAATTCAAGGCTAAATTTTCGGGGGACCCCGCAACTTTTCCTTCGTTCCTGGTGCACCTCCAAGCCTACATGATGGACATGGGGTTCACTTTTCATGATGATGCCGAGCGCGTGCGCTTCGTTGGAGAGGCCCTGGAGGGAAAGGCAGCGAAATGGTTCATGGACTTGTACCGTTACAACCCAAGAGCCATCCGCAATTACAACCATTTCCTGAGATCCATGCGCCAGATGTACGTGGAGCCGTTCGAAAAAGAGACGGCGGAGAAGAAACTTAAGGCCCTGAAGCAAGGGAAACTGACGGTGGCCGAATATGCCAGGGAATTCAAGGAGCTTTCCTCAGCGGTGCCGGACTGGACCGAGCCCCAACGTGTGCACGCATTCGTGGGGGGTCTCTCTGGGGACTTGTCCAGCAAGTGCCTCCTTTTGGACGACCCCCTCACTGTGGCCGGATGGGTCCAGCTGGCTGGGGAGATGGAGAATCGCCTGGAAAGGGCCGCGGTGTTCCAAGGAATTGCAGGGAAGGCAGGAGCAAAAACCTCTACGCCCGTAAAAGCCAAGCCGAAAGCGAAGCTGGAGCCGACCGAGCGCACCCGGCGCATGGAGAAGGGGTTGTGCCTGGGTTGTGGCCAGGCTGGCCACTTTCTCGCGCACTGCCCCTTGAAGACAGCGACCGGGGCAAAAGCAACGGGCAGCACTCCCCAGAAAGCTTCATCTGCCAAGAAAATGGTCCCGAAGAAAAGTGCCAAGTCTCTGCTGGTACCGGCTGGTGCCGCGGCAGTTGTGGAAGAATCGGAGGAGGGCAGTGGCCAGGATGGCGAAGATCAAGCGGAGGAGCAGTCGGGAAACGAAGACGGTCTGCTGTAAAGGCGCCCCGCCAGCAGGCCTCCGACAGGGGCAAACGCGTGGTGAGTGATCCCCCTCTGATACTCCTGCCCACAACCCTCTCCAACCCCAAGTCCGGGAAGACCGTGGGGGTCCGCTGCATTGTGGACTCAGGGTGCACCCAGACTCTAGTAAGCCCAGCACTAGCCGAGACTCTGGGGGTGGGCAGAGTGCCTTTGGGGGAGCCCCTACCTATCACCCAGCTGGATGGGAAATGCGCTCCTGGGGGGGAAGCCACCGTAAAGACGCGCCCGATGGACTTGGACGTTCAGAAACATTGGGAGCAGATTCAACCCCTTGTAGCACCCCACTCAGCATTCCCATGTGTCCTGGAGCTGGATTGGCTGCGGGAGCATGATCCCACGGTGAAATGGAAAAAAGGAACCGTGGAGTTTTCCTCTCCTGGTTGCAAGCAGCACGTTCAGCCCCAACCCTCCCTAAACGATCGGGTCGTGGCCGCGGTGGGGTCCACGGGGGAAGCGACTCTTCCACCAGAGTACCGAGACTTTGCAGATGTGTTTGCGGAAGCTGAGTGTAACCAACTTCCCCCCCACCGTAAAACTGACTGTGCCATCGAGTTAAAGAAAGGGGAGTCCCTCCCTAAAGCCAAACTTTACTCAATGAGCCCGAGGGAAATGGCTGAACTCAGGGAGTTTTTGGACAAAAACCTAGCCCGGGGGTTCATCAGACCCGCCACTTCACCCCTGGCGGCCCCTGTTCTTTTCGTGAAAAAGAAAACGGGTCTTTGCGCCTCTGCACGGACTACCGAGGGCTGAATGCTGTCTCCACTTGTAATGCCTACCCGTTGCCTTTGATAAAAGACTTGCTGGGGCACTTGGGGAAGGCACGGATTTTTACAAAACTTGACTTGAGGGAAGCCTACTACCGGGTCCGGATAAAAAAGGGGCATGAATATTTGACTGCTTTTAACACCCCCTTGGGCCAATTTGAATATACTGTCATGCCGTTCGGCCTCGCCGGCGCTCCGGGCGTGTTCATGAACATGATAAGTGAAGTTATGCATGATTTATTGTATCAGGGGGTGATGGTGTACATTGATGATATTTTGGTGTATTCAGAGGATGTGGGCAAGCACGCTGAATTGGTCCGCGAGGTGCTCCGCCGCCTGCGGAAGCATCAGTTGTTTGCTAAACTTTCAAAGTGTGAGTTTCACCGGGATGCGGTGGAATTTCTAGGTTTCCGGGTTTCCCAGGCAGGGATTGAGATGGACCCGGGCAAAGTGCGGGATTTGCTGTCTTGGGAACCTCCCCGCACGCGGAGACAGTTGCAAAGTTTCTTAGGATTTGCAAACTTTTACAGAACGTTCATCCCCAGTTTCGCCAAAGTGGCGCTGCCTCTCACTGACTTGTTAAAAACAAAAACGGGGGGAAAGACAGCAAGCCGTCCCGGTGCCCCGCTCCAGTGGACCCCCCAGTGTCAGGAAGCTTTTGAGAGTGTGAAACTGTTGTTTACCTCTGAGCCGGTGCTGGCCCATGCCGACCCCGCTAAGCAATTCACTGTGCAAGTAGATTCTTCGGATGTGGCAATGGTGGCCGTGATCCTGCAAGAGGGGGAGGATGGGAAATTGCACCCGTTGGCCTATTTGTCTAAAAAATTTTCTGGGGCAGAAAGAAACTGGGCGATTTGGGAAAAGGAGGCGGCCGCAGTAAAATTGGCCTTAGCCACCTGGAGACATTGGTTGGAGGGGTCCGCAGTCCCCTTTGTAGTGTGGACAGACCATAAAAACCTTCAGGCGCTCAAGCAGCCCCGCTCGCTGTCAGCAAAACAGATGCGGTGGGCGGAGTTTTTCTCTCGTTTCAACTTCTCTCTCAAGCATCTGCCGGGCAAAATGAACTTTTTGGCGGACGCTCTTTCTCGCTTGCCCCAGTATAATAGCAAGCGCGACCCATTGGTGGACACGGTTTTTACCCCCGCCCAACTGGGAATGGCCGCAGTGACGCGCAGCCAAACCAAGCAAGGAACTTCAATCCCGGGAGGGTGGGTCCAGAAGGAGGTGTTACAGGACTCTGAATTCAGTTCCCTCCGCCCCGACCTAACTGAGAAGGGGGGTCTGTTTTTCAAGGGGGAGCGTCTCTATGTCCCGGTGGCGGCGCGCGGAGACGTTTTGAAACTTTGCCACGATGCGAAAACCGCTGGACATTTTGGGTTTGTAAAAACCCTGCACCTGGTCAGGAGGCATTATTGGTGGCCAACTTTGCGCTCTGATGTGGAAAAATATGTGCAGGGCTGCCCCACCTGCATTGTCTCCAAACCTGCTGGTGGGAAGAAAAGGGGGTTGCTGCAGCCCCTGCCCACCCCCTCCCGCCCGTGGACCGATGTCACCATGGATTTTATCACGGACCTACCCCCCAGCCAGGGGAAAACTGTCATTTGGGTAGTAGTGGATGCATTTTCTAAGCAAGCCCACTTTATCCCTTGTGCGGGCCTGCCTTCAGCGGCCAAATTGGCCTCGATGTTTGTGACCCACATAATACGCCTACATGGGATCCCGAAGCGCGTGCTCACGGATCGTGGCCCCCAGTTCGTTGCCAAGTTCTGGCGGGAGCTCCTGAGACTGTTGGGGGTGGAGCAAGCTTTAACATCGGGCTACCACCCCGAATCGAACGGCCAGACTGAAAGGGTGAACCAAATCCTTGAACAATACTTGCGCTGTTTTATCAACCATCAGCAAGATGACTGGGTTGCCCTGTTGCCACTAGCTGAATTTGCCTATAACAACGGGGCCCATGCCTCCACGGGTGTGTCACCATTTAAAGTGGTGTATGGGACTGATTTGGTGGCTGCCCCCACATGGGAGCTAAGTTCGTCCGAGGCCCCAGAAGTCACCAAATGGGCAGAGACTATTAGTGCCGGGTGGCCAGTAATCGTGTCAAGCCTCAAAGACGCAAAACAGGCTTATAAGACCCAGGCAGACAAGAAACGGGCTCCTGCGCCTGCGTGGAAAGTGGGAGACTTGGCTTATTTGTCCACAAAGAACCTACGTTGCCAACAGAAGTCTAAGAAACTTGGTCCCAAATATGTGGGGCCCTTTTCTATTGTGAAACTTATCAATGCTGTGACTGTAGAACTATCTTTGCCAAAAACTTACAGGAATGTGCAACCGGTTTTTCATTCCAGCCTGCTGCGGAGAGCCCCTGCTCCGGATGTGTGGCACCCCCCTCCATCTACGCCGGTGCCCATTTACATCGATAAAGACACCCACTATGAAGTCAACCAGATTCTGGACTCTCGTGTGCACAAGGGCCGCCTCCAATATTTGGTTGATTGGAAAGATTTCCCATCTGGGGACAAGGAGTGGGTGGAGGCTGAAAATGTGAAAGCACCCCGCCTTCTCCGGGCTTTTCACCGAGCATTCCCCGATTGCCCTCGCCCTGTTGACGCGGGCTAGGGTGGGGGGGGCCCTTTTAGTGCGGAGGGATGTCAGGATTGTAGAATCTCTGTCATAAATTAGCTTGAGTTCCTCCATGTCAGTTATATTGTTTTATATTGCTTGGCGCCTGCTTGCTCCAGGCCCTGTAGTCTTGCCAACTATAAAAGTGAATAGTTTTGTTATGTTAACCTTATCTTGTTGTGGGCTCTTGGGAATGTTGTCACCTCTTCAAGGTTGTGAGAATGAATTCCTGTTTTCTTTACACATATGTCTTTTCTCTTGTCTCCCCTCCCTTGGGAACTGTCAAGTTTTGGGCGGGAGAAATGTATTGATAAGCAGAGGCAAATCTGAACTCTGGTCAGATTTGACTTTTCGGTCCTTAGCGTATAGTACTTTTCAATAAAGCTTTTCTTTCATTAAGAAGCCTGTTGTGAGTTCTCTGTACGTTTGACACCTGGCAACATACAACACACTATGTCAAGGAAGTCACAATGTGTGGCTGAGAAAACAGGGAAAAGGGGGACAAAACAGATGTGGGAAGAAGGAGGGAGATGAGGAATGTTAGGGCATCTGGTCCGCTTGGAAAGCTACAAAGGGAATTCATCCCTGGGTGTCAGCTAGGCTCAGGCTTGGCAAAGCATTACATCATAACAGAACTACAGCCTACTAAATCATGGCAGAAAAACATGGTGGTTTCTGACACCATCTCACTTTCCGCCTTCCAGGTGGAGGGGAGCAGATTGAAGGGTCCCGCCCCAAAGGAGGTGAAACTGGCCTTAACCAGGGCTCTCGAGTGGGATCAGGGCCCTGATACTATAAATGGCTGCAAGGTTTTTCTCCATTTGGAAGTGGGGATAGAGAAAGGGACCGCGAGCCCTTCAAACCCCCCAGCTGGACTGTTTCCCCACCCCACCCTGTCAGCAGTGAGGTTTAAAGGAGTGGCAGCCATTTAAAACCTTTTCATTCCTTGCTTTCCAAAGGGAGGGTTTCTGTTGGCTGTCAGCCATTCGACCTCACAGCAGACAGGTGTGCATGCCCCACTGTAAGGCTGAAATGACTGCATGCTCCCAAGGACAGGCACCTGTGTTGGGAGCTGACCTCTCTGCCCATCCAGAGCTGGACTGCCTCCCTTTGCAAATCAGGTGTGGGAAGCTCTTGGCTGGTTCTGACTTTTAAAAATGTATTGGTTTTTTCTTCTTCTGGGGTATATTAGAACTGGAAAAAATCAGGATTTCGAAAAAATTCCGGATCTGAAAACGATACCATACTGGTATTCAGTTTTGGGGTTTTCCGGGAATGCCGGAAAATGGTCCAATAGACTCGAACTGAAAAAAAAACCCTGATTTTTGGGGGGAATGCCCTCTCCCTAGTTCTGACTGCATAGGTGCCTCTTAGGGGATGTGGAAGCAAATCATCTTCTCGGGCCAGGCAGGGATTTGGCCCAGCCTCAAGAGAATGAAACAGAATGAATGTGCTTATGTGGAAGCAGAATTTTCTTTTTGTGCAGGTGAGATATTGCAATCATCTTGCTTTCAACAAGACAGAAGTGCTACAGGTGGGCAGAAGGCCTGACCTAAAGGTTAAGTTATCACCCACTGTAGGAACAGGTCCATAGTCGGGGGTGGGGGGGGGGGTCAGGGACCCAGGCCTACTGCTGGATAAGGATGTGGCAATTGTGGTCCAGAGTGGCTTATATGTGGGGCTGCCTTTGAAAAGGGTTCAGAAACTTCAGTTGCTACAGAATGCTGCAACCAAGATAATTGGAGCAGGTTGTAGGGGCTGTATGATTCAGCCCATCTACACTGGCCTGTCATCTGTTTCTGAGCACAATTCAAGGTGCTGGTCTTGACCTTCAAAGCCATATGATCTGTGATCCTTTGCAGACTCTGCTGGGCAGAGAGTTTCAACTTGGCTGCCTAGCAGAGATCAAACCAAACCCCCAGGGAGAATGCTTCTCTTGGATTTCTTTGTTCCCACCCACAAGTCCACTTTTCCATGATTGGAATGCGGTGGTCAAATCACTCCACCCCCACCCCCCCATTGCAAATAATTCTTTGTAGCAGTAAACTTAATAGGTATTTTGGGTTCCCAGCTTTCATTAAAAAATAAAAGTAAGGCGGAGATCTTTTCACCAGGGAGGAAGCTAAAGATACAGGACAGGTTTTTTTTTTTAAATTAAGGCTGGGAATCCAGAGAAACTGCTAGACCAGGGCAGAGTCTGCACTTACTTTGTTTATTCCATTGTCAATCCTGTTGAATTCAGGTTGATTTGAACTCGGGTCTTCCTCTCCAACCCCCCTTCCCATTGAAACAGGAAATTGTTCTGCACGTGTTTAGGGTAGTTCAGAAGGTGGGGGGAGCCAAGCCTCTTTCTTTCTTTTATTGAAGGGGGGGAGGAGCCAAGCAGGGAGCCTCTTTCTTTTCTTGGAGGGGGGGGGAGAGAATCGAAGAAGCAGAGGAGGGAAAATAAATACAAGACCAACAGAAGTTGAGAGAAATTAGGGGTTTCTCCTTTAAGGCAAGCTTGTCACATGACCAGCTTTGGCCAATCAGGGGTTCTCTACCACAGAACAAAGCCCAGATTCAAAACAGCCTGCTTTCTCAATCCAGATTTTAAAAATATTGAGCATTAAAAACACTCTAAGATATCGCACAATAAAGGTAGGGTCACTCTGGATCAATCCTTCTTGCTGCAGAAGGAAAATTTAAATCGCCCAAAATCAAAATGGAAATCGCATTCTGTGTAGACCGCAAGAACTGAATTGACCTGGTATTGGAATAAAAGCTCCGTGCAGTTTACACCCTGTTCTTACAACCCTCTAGTGACATATCACTATTTCGGTGCCTTTTTTCAAAACGGGGCTGTGGATTGATTGACTCCCAAGAAAATCAAGAGTTACTTGTGTGTACTGAAAAGCTCTGCATTTCACAGAATCTGGGGATGACAGAAAAAGCGGGGAAAGAGCCTGATGACTGAGGAGTGTATGGGAGGACAGACGATAAAAGAATGGAGGAAGAGTAGATGTTCAAGAAGCGTATTTCTCTGACAAGTATTGCACAGCAAAGGAGGAAACATAGACAACATGCAATAAAAGCATGTGTGTGTGGGGGGGGGGGACATGACAAAAAACGACAGAATTAAAACTCTGAATGTTTCACATAGTTGATAGGATTTTTGTTTTTTTTTGAGTGGCCAAATTCAACTGTGAGGAGGTCTTGTTGGAACAGTCTGTTCTCCTTTAACGTGGGATCATGCAGAGCTCATAAGAACGAGGAATGGAAGCAAAGCCAACCAGCTTGGGAGAGATGTCGATTTCCTTGGGTGGGACCAGAGGTTTGAAACGGAAGTTCTGGAGGATGCTGGTTAAGAAAAGGAACAGTTCCATCCGGGCCAGCTGTTCCCCAAAGCAATATCGCTTGCCTAGGAAAGGGGGAGGAAAAGGAAAAGCTTCTTGTGACGCCTGTTGAGCAGAATCTGGGCTATCTTTATTGGGGGGGGAGGTAGGGGAGAGAGGAAGGGGGAGGGGAAAGGGACTGGGGAGGGAGCTCACCTATGGAGAAGGGCATGAAAGCATCGTTCCTCTTGAACTTCCCGCTGTCATCCAGGAAGTGTTGGGGGTGAAATTCATCAGGTCTTGCGAAATACTTGGGGTCCGTCATCACAGAGCCCAGCATGGGGAACACCTCTGTGCCCTGAAGGCCGAAGAAGATAAAAGAATGGGGGTGACAAGGGAGCAAAGGGAAGACACTGCTAGAGCAGGGGTAGGCAAACTGCCCCTCCAGATGTTCATGGAATACAATTCCTATGAGCTCCTGCCAGCTGGCAGGAGCTCATGGGAATTGTAGTCCATGGACATCTGGAGGGCCACAGTTTGTCCACCCCTGCGCTAGAGCATTGTTGTTGTTGTTGTTAGGTGCGAAGTCATGTCTGACCGATTGCAAACCCATGGACAATGATCCTCCAGGCCTTCCTGTCCTCTACCATTCCTCAACGTCCCTTTAAGTTTGCACCAACTTCTTCAGTGACTCGCTAGAGCATAAGACTCCACTAATCGGCCAGCAAACACAATTCCGGTGCACGGAAGGGCATTTGAGGTATGTCACAAACCCCTAGTTCCTGACTAGTTTTCACCCCCTTTGAGGTTCGCTTCATTCCGTTGTGCTCCTGGATCTCCCGCTGGGTTATGGCACCTTCCTGGGCCCACTGGAGAGCACCCCTCCCATCCCCTGTTTGTGTTTCAAAGCCTCATCCCATGTTCCCTCCCTTATCTTCTCTCACAAGGTTGGCCTCACTGGGAGCTCAGGCTAAATACCAGATGGCCGGATGGGTTGTTTTGGTACCTTGCAGATCAGAGGAAAAGGTATTGCTCTTTCTGTGTGAATCAATGTTCCTGCCCAATGCTGCCCCTATGCCCCCCTCCCCCTTATGCAACCCCCTTCTTCTGTGTCTGTCAAGAATCCTGCCTATGAGCTTATGAAAAGTGCTGATCTTTGTCCTGATTCTCCAAATAAAGACTTTTACTCGGGAGTGATGTCTGTTGTGCGAATCTGATGGGTCTCAAGTGCTTGGTTCATGACAAGGATAGCTAGTTGCTATTCAATCTTTTGAGAGGACCATTATTAGAAAGGAAGTTTAACAACAGTCCTAAGGGTAGTAGCTTCTCAGAAGATTAGGAATCGTTGAGCCTGCTGTATTTGAGCCCAGATCCAGCAGATTTCAGAGGCTCCGCAGGGGCGGACATGGCTAGTAGTGGGATGGGAGATCACCAAGGAAGTGCAGGGTTGCTGTGCAGAGGCAGGCAATGCCAACCCACCTCCTCTTTGTCTCTCCTCTGACCTGGATGGCCCAGGCTAACCTGATCCCATCAGATCTCAGAAGCTAAGCAGGTTCAGCCCCAGCTAGCATTAGGATGGGAGACCTCCGAGGAAGTCAAGGGGCGTGAAGCGGAGGTTGGCGACAACAAACCCCCTATGAAGGTCTCTTGCCTTGAAGACCCAATGGGGTCACCAGAAAACTGTCACTAGATGGCAAAAAAAATCAAAAACAAAATGTGAGTGTGTGAAGAAGCAGCCTGTTTATGCAGAGGAAGCCAAACGGTGGTTCTCCAGATGTCCATGGACTACAATTCCCATGAGCCCCTACCAGCATGCACTGGCATGGGCTCATGGGAACTGTAGTCCATGGGCATTTGGAGAGTTACATTTTGGTCACTCCTGGTTTATGAATCGTGGCAAAAGCCTACTTTTCCTAAAGCTCTTCTTCCTGTCATTTTTGTCAGGGACACAATAGTTTGTATTAGGAGTGTAGCTCCTTTTGAAAGCTATTATTAAAAAAATTCTTGTCACTGAAGATATTTATTTCTATAAGCATTTACAGAACCGGGGAACAAGCTTCCGCACTCTGGCACAGTTCGGCTGCTCCAGCAATCACTGAAGCCCAAAGCTACCCTTTAACCCCTTCACCACACTGCGTCTCAAGATGGAGCAGTGGGGAGGAAGGTCAGAACCCTGGAAGGTCACAGGGAGGGGTGTATTCCTGGGCGCAAAGGGCTTTGCCTCTAGGACAGGGGTAGTCAACCTGTGGTCCTCCAGATGTTCATGGACCACAATTCCCATGAGCCCCTGCCAGCCGATGCTGTCAGGGGCTCATGGGATTTGTAGTCCATGAACATCTGGAGGACCACAGGTTGACTACCCCTGCTCTAGGATACCTCACTTTTATTAAACCTTTCTAGGGCAAAATGTCTCTGGAATACCCCAGAACATGCTAGAATGGGCAATGAACAAATAATAGTACAAGAAACAGTGGGGCATGTCAAAGGCACCCCAGAACAATATTTTGGAACTCTAAACAGAGACATAGCCTATGCTTACATGCAGCGCCTCTTTCCAATATGCCCCCCTACATGCCCAGCAAGCTTTGTGAAGCTTCCCATTCCTGGGAGAGGTGTTCTAACTGAAGCCTCCAGGTCAGTGGTTCTCAACCCTGGGGTACCGGCCCCATTCGGAGTCACCTGGCCCCTTCTGTGGGGCCTTAGGTTTTTTAACAATACAATACCTTTATTGGCATAAAGCAGATAAGCAGGATAAACAAAGTTAGTCAGGATACGTCAGACAGTTTAAATTTAAAAACCGAGGACAGAAATTCAGCCGTAATAAAAGTGACGTCGGCATCCTTATCACTCAGTAAAAATTGGCAAATCAGGTCTCTTGAATGGTTTCTCCGTTTTGGTATGAGAGGTATGATATGCCTTCTCTGTTCAGTGAACAAGGGACAATCCAGTAGGATATGTTGGATGGTGTCAGGAGAACTTGATTCACAGGTGCATAGTCTGTTTTCGAAGGGGATCTTGGCAAATCTCCCTTGTAATACTTTAGATCGAAAGGCATTAAGCCGAGCAAGCGAAAACGCTCTGCAATGGAGGGGATTTGCCAAGTTATGGAAATAAGCTGGCATTATCCCCTGCTTCACTTGGAGACCAAGCGCACAGGGAGAGCAGATTGCTGGCACAGTGGGGTGGATTTTTTGAAATTCCTGATCAAGTAGCCTTTGTTTGATCTGGTACATAATGGAGGATTCATTCAGAGATAAGATGTAATCGTAGTCAATGCCAATTTGTTGGAGTGTAGTCAGGATGGTAAGGTAAAGGTAAAGGTATCCCCTGTGCAAGCACCGAGTCATGTCTGACCCTTGGGGTGACGCCCTCCAGCGTTTTCTTGGCAGACTCAATACGGGGTGGTTTGCCAGTGCCTTCCCCAGTCATTACCGTTTACCCCCCAGCAAGCTGGGTACTCATTTTACCGACCTCGGAAGGATGGAAGGCTGAGTCAACCTTGAGCCGGCTGCTGGGATTGAACTCCCAGCCTCATGGGCAAAGCTTTCAGACGGCTGCCTTACCACTCTGCGCCACAAGAGGCTCTTAGTCAGGATGGTAGAGAACCATTTAAATTTAAAAGTGTCTCTCAGTAAACAGGCCAATAGACTATCTGATCGAACCCTAAGATGCAGTTTTAGCCAATATTTAAAGGTTGGTTGCAAGCAGTGGCGGGCAGCAAAGCAGGCGGTGGCGGCAGGCAGCAGCGGGCAGTGGTGGCAGCCATTGGAGGAGGAGCCATGGCAATGGCCGCTTTCACGCCACCCCAACTATTGTGCGCCTGCACACGCAGATGCACACATGCGCATGCAGATGCGTGTGTACGCACGCTGAGCCCACCGCCACAGTTGGGGTCACTGAGTCAGAGCAGTTGAGAACTGCTGCTCTGATTGGTCCAGGGTTTGTTCCGAACCCATGAGCAACCACTACCCGGCACCTCCCCAGAAACCTCTGTTTGGAATGCAGCCCCTTAACTGCAGAATCCTGCCTCCCCTCCCCCCCCCTTCTGGAAGCGTTTTGGCCTGAAAAGGGTTAATCTGTGCACAATATTTCTGTGTTCTTATTTCCAAACTATTGTTCTGGGGTAGCTTTAATGTTTTGGGGGTCCTGTGGTTTGCTTAATGACCACTCTGGACTGTTCTGCAGTGTTCTGGAAGTATTTTAGCCCTTTTAGTTCTAGGGTTGCTCACTGCGTCGTCCGAATCGGCCGCTCTGGGACGCCACAGCCAGAGCCTCATCGTGGGTGGGGGGAGGGTGTGCGAAGGGTGAGGCGCTGGCTGCAGCATCCCGGAGTGGCCGATTCGGACAATGCGGTGCACAACCCTATTTAGTTCCAAAATATTATTCAGTCAACAAAACACTGCTTTTGTTTAGTGCCCATTCCAGCTTGTTCCAGGATGTTCCAGAGGCATTTTGGCCCAAAACCTGTTAATAAAGGAGTGAGAATTCCACGTTCTCATTTCTAAAATATTGTTCTCAAGTGTCTTTGATGCATCCAGCTCTTTTTGGTGGTCGTCTTGGATGTTTAATGCCTATTTTGGGCTTGTTCTGGGTCATTCGGGAGGCTTTTTGGCCTGGTAAGAGTTAATAAAGTTGCAGGATTTCATTTCTAAAATATTGTTCTCAAGTGTCTGTAATGCATCCCACTGGTTTTTGCAGTACTCTTGTTCATTGAAGAAGAAGAAGAAGAAGAAGAAGAAGAAGAAGAAGAAGAAGAAGAAGGAGGAGGAGGAGGAGGAGGAGGAGGAGGAGGAGTCGGTTCTTATATGCCGCTTTTCTCAACCCGAAGGAGCGGCTTACAGTCGCCTTCCCTTTCCTCTCCCCACAACAGATACCCTGTGAGGGAGGTGAGGCTGAGAGCCCAGATATCACTGCTCAGTCAGAACAGCTTTATCAGAGCTGTGGCAAACCCAAGGTCACCCAACAGGCTGCATGTGGGGGAGTGCAGATTCAAACCCGGCTCATCAGATTAGAAGTCCACACTCCTAACCACTACACCTTTCCAGTCTACTCCAGGGCATTCCAGAGGCTTTGGGGCCTGGTAGGGGTTAATATAGGTACAGGATTTCCACCTTTTCATTTCTAAAATATTGTTCTCAAGTGTCTGTAATGCATCCCACTGAGTTTTGCAATACTCTTTTCTTTTTTTTTTAATGCCCGTTCAGGCCTGTTCTGGGTCATTCCGGCTTTTACCCTGCGAGAAATAAGATCGGTGCATAACGCAGGAACAGATGCAATCAGGATGTGGATTAAAGAGATTAAACAGTGAGTGCAAATAGGATCCAGGTTTCTTAAGAAAGAGAGGTTAAGTAAGGCAAAGGGCAGAAGAGGGCAGAAGTGAGCAAAAATCGGGTTCCCGATGCTGAGAGGACTGCTTTAAACACCTGGAGGTGTGAAGACTGGCAGAGTCTCTCAGCAGGGTCAGAGCCCCCCAGTTTGTGCTGATGTGACATGAGCAGTGAAAGGATTAAGACATGGATTAAGACATGAAACATTAATCACTAGTAGTAAAGCCCATTGCATTCTGAAATGCAATGGGTGCTATCTCATGGCTTGGTGTAGGTTTAGTGCCTCACTTGGAAGCTGACAACCCTAAGAGGAGGTCTCTCTGTGCACAGCAGTCTTGACCCTAGTCAGGTTTATACACACCTAGGTAGTGTGGAATTCCTATCTTACAACCTTACCTCCTCTCTGCAATATTTTCTTGACCTGAAATAAGTCAGGGGGTGCTCCTGACTCCCCCACTTCAGTCAGTAGCTGTTAGAGGATTCCTTTACAGCAGGCCTGAAGGGAGTGAGGGGGGGGGGTGCGGAATCCTGAGCAAGAGCAGCAATTGGCCATGAGGGGAGGGGAGATTCCACCAATAAGAGTCTTTGGAACCTTCAGCATGTTGTTGGAAGTATGAATCACATCTTTAACAGCACTTAGCTGTTAAAATAACAACCAAAGTGCTGGGTGGGTGGAGACTGGGCGGGGCCTGACGGAAGCAGTCCTGTTAAAGACTAGGGGTAAAGCCTGTTGTTTCCAGGATTACAACGGGCACTAGAGCTTGAGGGTGGGAAGAGGAAAGGGAGGGTTGTCCCACATGCAAGGCCATGGGAATAAAGGGGAGTTTTGCGAAGGGGGTGTGGTGGCAAATGGGGGCATGGTAATGGTGACATGGGTGTAAAGAAAGTGTAGTAGGGAAGGTTGGATGGGAATGGTTGCTGGCTTCAAGGGGGCTGGGTGGCAGAAGGTGGTTGGAAGAGCTTTTACAGAGAGGGGGACAGCAGGACAGGGCAGTGTGTGGCTGCCAAGATGCTTGTCTCGGAGGCCATGGCAGAATTTTGTTGGTGATATAGATTATATAGATTTGTGGAACACAATTGAGAACACAAATACAGATTTGTGAAGCACACTTTAGCCACAGTCTGTCTATGGTTATTTTTAGGTCAGGCAGAATGTATCTTGAGTTCATTGTTGGCTGCTGTGGCACTATGTGTATAGTTATTTCTTTGTCTCTCAAAGTAACCTTGAATTTGTCAAAAGCAGATAGCTCCTGAATGTAGCATCCCTCCATATAAAGGAATGTATTCTTTGAAACAAAGAGCGAGAAAATTGTAATAAGATATATAGCCATCCGTGATAGGTCAGATTGTACGCCCTTCGTCGTCGACCTGATTGGTCAAAGGGACAGTGAGGGAGTGAGCGTCAGGATACCTCATGATGACGTATCAAGGTCTTAAAAATGAGCTGCACCGATGCAGACTTCAGAGAATGCACCAATTAGCTTTCTCTCCATGCTTGCAAACATGTATCCTAAATAAATCCTCTTGCTGCTTAGCTGTCTTTGTTGTGGTCTTGTAAATTTTACACCGCATGATCCATAACATTGGTAAAAAGGGTCTGGTGCCTGGCTGTGTTAGCTGTGTTGCAGGGGACCTTGCTTGAGGAAACTTTGAGGGTAGAGATGCAAGTGGGAGTCAGATTGGTATCTGGGGAGGGGGGGATGGAGAGCGGAGATGACAGTAATGACGGAAGTCTAACAAATGAAATGCCTGTCTTGTTCCAGAGAACTGCAGGAATGGCGATCTCTGAAGTCCAGGGAGGGAGAACATTTGGAGAAGGTAGGAAACTGAAGAGGAAGGGAAGATGCCAGAAGCAAGTTGATGCAATCCACATTTACAAACTGAGAAGGTCTGGGGGGATCATCTCAATTAATAAAGAAAGAATAAAAGGAAGAAAAAAGAGCTGTAGGGGTATTTGTATGTGCACAAAGCTCCATCTTCTAGAATGTCAAACACATGCTCAGTTCTGATGTGGGTAATAAGGAAATATGGAACAATATCGCTCAGCCAATATTTTGTACATGATAAAAAAAGGTTGTGGAAGTACAAATAATTTGGAAAATTCATGTGTCCTCATTCCATGAGGTTTTTCTCTGCATGATCATTTAAGCACACAAGAGTTAGAAAAAGTCACCATGAAGACATAGAGATATAACATCACCTTTATGGATATGTTTTAAATTGTAACTACCACCCTCTCTGAGTCCATAACTAGAGAAAGGAGAGCTAAAAGTACTTAAAACAAACCTGGCGAGCAATTGTTATCTGGCGCCTCCTGTAAGTAGAGGTAGTGGGGAGGGATCTTGGAATTTCCGGCATTTCAGGTCTGTGCCCAGTTGATGAGTAATGGCCATATTAAATTCTGGTTCCCAGATTCTGCTTGTTCCTGGCATGCCAGGCGGGTTCAAGGTTTTCGTATGTCTTTGGATGATAAGACTAGCAACTAGGTCATTTCCATTTTTGCCTTGCAGAAAATTTATAATTTCTCAGGGTTGCTTTGATTTTGATTCCTGCTGCTGAATCTATTTTATTTAATTCATTAGGTTTTCTCAGTTGCCACTCACCCAAAAGGTCTCATTAAAACCAATGTGGTAAAAACAACATAAAAACAAATAAATATAAAATATAAACATTAAAATACTAAAATACGTGGCTATTGCCATATCACTATTAAAACGACCCAAACATAGATTCGTGACCCCAATTCCCCACAGTGACCCCAATTCCATGCCTCCCCAGCAGACTCCCTGGCCAGTCTAGCCTGTACAAAATTCACCTCCTGATCCCAAAGTAGTGATGGGCATTTCCATGGGCAAGCCAGAAAGGGCCACAAGAGCCAAGCGCTAACACAACCATTCCTGCACACCCACTCACAATTTGCTTAAATTCTGCTCTGCATAAAAACTTCCAAAGAAGGAGAACCCACCACCTCCTGAGGAAGCTTATTTCACTGAGGAACTGCTCGAACTCAGAGGAACTTCTGGATATTTAGCCAAAAAACAGAAAATAACTCTGTTCTATCCTCTGACATCCTTGCAAGCACTTGAAGATGGCTACCATATCACCTCTCAGTTGTCTTCTCTCTGGGCTAAACAGACCAACCTCCATCAACCTTTCTTCATATGACTTGGTCTCCAGACCCCTCACCATCTTCATTGCCTTCCTCTGGACATGCTCCACTTTGTCTACATCAGGGGTAGTCAAACTGCGGCCCTCCAGATGTCCGTGGACTACAATTCCCAGGAGCCCCTGCCAGCAAATGCTGGCAGGGGCTCCTGGGAATTGTAGTCCACGGACATCTGGAGGGCCGCAGTTTGACTACCCCTGGTCTACATCCTTCTTCGTGTGATTACCCTCCAAAGGCCAATCAAATAATTCAGCTGTAAAAATCTAATCCCTTCTTTAGTAGAAACTAAAGAAAACTAATCCCTAAGTTTATAACACTAGCTCTTAGGGAAGGTGGAACAGACAAAGATTTCTTGGGAGAGTTCACTGAGCCGCCATGGAGATCTCACATCCGGCCTATACTTCAACAACTCAACTGGCTCCCAATTGAATTCCAGATCAGGCTTAAGGTTTTGGTGCGTACCTTCAAGGACATACGCGGTCTGGGCACAGTGTACCTAAGAGACCGTCTCTCCGCCTATACCCCCAAAAGAGCATTACGCTCTGACACCGCCAACTGGCTAGTGATCCCTGGACCCAAAGAAGCATGTCGGTCCTCAATGAGGGCCAGAGCTTTTTCTGTCCTGTCCCCCACCTGGTGGAACGAACTCCCTGAAGAGATCAGGGCCCTGTCCGAACTTTCAAAATTTCACAGGGCCTGCAGAAGGGAGCTCCTCCACCAAGCAATTGCCTGAGACCGACAACAGGTCCCCCCTCAGACATCCTCTCCATGGCCTGTACCAACCTGTCCTCTCTAAGGGCCTTAGCTAAGTTCCGTTCCTGTTGTATTGTTTAATATCACTTAAATTGTGTTATATAGATTATTGTTGTTGTTATATTTGTTTATGTTATATATTAATTCATTCCATGTATCCCCCATACTGTATGTAAACTGCCATAAATACATAAAAGCCATACCACGGGGATCGTGTATCCTCGGAACTGGGTGTCTCGGATCACACGCCGTGCCAGCCCCATGGGGATCAGGTCAGCAAATCTCTGGATCTCATGGATCACCGCATCAGTGTAGGGCATCTGTAGGCGGTCTTCCACTTTGGGACCACGGTTCCGGCCAATCACTTGGTCAATTTCCTGATGGATCTTATCTGTTGAAAAAGCCGCAGGACGTAAAGATAGTATTTGTAAGAGTTCATTGACAGTCCCTGTCCCCCCACCCCCATTCCTGGGAACCCACAAGGTAGCCAAAGGGATTCTGCTGTAGTATTCCCAGTTCAATGCCATGGTGCCCTGCTGGGAACACAGGAGGTATTCTGGAGAAAGGACTGGGAAGCCAGAAATGCTGAAGAATTCACACATCTGGAAGCCCACAACATTCTTGAAATTTAATTTTTGGAACTACTCCAACCAAAGCCACTTTTGCCCTTCTAGAAAGGCTGTCCCTTCCCACCCTCCTTCCGCAATCACCTTCAATTTCTGGGTATCTGAGCAGAATCAAAAAGCCATAGCGCAAGGTGGTGCTGACAGTTTCGGTGCCAGCAAAAAATATGTTGACTGCGGTCATGACTATATTCCTCATGAAGAACTCTGTGTTTGGATTTTCCTTTTCCTTGTTAGAAAAAAATGGAAACATGCTTCACAGATCATGACAGTCACTTTGTGAGACACTCTTTCCCCGTTACGTAAGAACATGAGAGAGGCCATGTTGGATCAGGCCAATGGCCCATCCAGGCCAACACTCCGTGTCACACAGAGGCCAAAAGCCAGGGGCCATTAGGAGGTCCACCAGCAGGGCCAGAACTCCAGAAACCCTCCCACCATTGCCCTCCCAGTATGAAGAAGACAGAGCATCATTGCACCAAACAGAGGGTTCCATCTAGACCAGGGGTAGTCAAACTGCAGCCCTCCAGATGTCCACAGACTACAATTCCCATGAGATCCTGCCAGCGAACACTGGCAGAGGCTCATGGGAATTGTAGTCCCTGGGCATCTGGAGGGCTACAGTTTGACTACCCCTGGTCTAGACCTTGTAGTTAATAACCACGGATGGACCTCTGCTCCATTAGTCGGTCTGCTGTGAGGTCATGACCAAGCAGCTGAGGAAAAGGTTCACCACATATGGAGGAGCTGGGAATCCAACCCGGCTCTCCAGATTAGAGGCCACCACTCTTAAACTCATGTAATATCTTTGCAAAAGAGAATCTATGTATTGGTGGTGGGCAGAATGAACAGGATCAGTACATGGTGTTTGACTCCCAAACTTAGGTTGCTGTTTTTATTTAGCTTAACCTGCACACCACAGAGCACCCTTCATCCTTCCCTTCAAAGTAATGCATTTTCTCTTTTCTTGATCAATTCCTAATTAGTATCATAGAATCATACAATCATAGAGTTGGAAGGGACCTCGTGGGTCATCTAGTCCAACCCCCTGCACTATGCAGGACACTCACATCCCAATCGCTCATCTACTGTAACCTGCCACCCCTTTGCCTTCACAGAATCAGCCTCTTCATCAAATGGCTATCTAGTGGTTTAAAAATCTGTTTAAAAATTTCCAAAGATGGAGAACCCACCACCTCCCAAGGAAGCCTGTTTCACTGAGAAACTGCTCCAACTATCAGGAACTTCGTCCAGATGTTTAGACGGAATTTCCTTTGAATTAATTTCATCCCATTGGTTCTGGTCTGTCCCTCCGGGGAGAGAGAGAACAACTGTGCTCCATCCTCCATAGGGCACTCTTTTAAATACTCGAACTAGCTGTAACAGATATAATGCTAATAAAATAGTGAAAGAATAATATAGTATAATAATACTTGGTGCATTTTTATGAGGAAGCTGTCTATGAAATCTCGAGGGGAGTTGAGGTCCAGGGTCTTCTGATGCTCCTCCACCTTCCTGGATACGAAGAGTTCCAGCCCATGGAGTTCCTTGAAGGCTTTCTGTTGAGGTCCAGGCATGTACTGCATGGGTCCAGAGAAGATGTCGTAGAGCTGCACATTGGGTTTGCAGGGATGTGGGAGGGCAAAATATAGATCCTTACTTATCAGAGGAATGGAATGTTGGCCAAAAGGAACAGAGATTCATTTTTGTATGGGTTTGATCACATTTTTGGAAATCTGAGTCCAGAATTTCCTCCCTCCCTCTCCCCTGGTTCCAAATTTACCTGCCCCCATGGAGTTGCAGTGAAACGGAAACTCTCCAGGATCATGCTCAGCAATGAGAGGAACTCCTTGTCTTCATAGTCAAAGCGGTTGCCGAAGACGACGGAGCTGATCACGTTGGACACGGCACGGCTCAGGAAGTAGGTGGGGTCAAAAGGTGCACCTAGAAGGATCAAGAGGCATCATTCTAACTCAAGCCTTGGATCTAGTTGGCAAGCCAGTGCAGTATTGGCATAGAAACTGGGTTAGGGAATAGTTCACTGTTAAAATAACAGGCTAAGGGCTTAGTGGGCAGAGAGTGGGCATGGCCTGTCTGAGGCAGGGCCCAATCCGGATGTGCAAAGCACATCCTGATTGGGCCCGGCCTCAGACAGGCCATGCCCACTCAGGACTTTGGCCCTATCAGTGTGACCACAGTCCTAGCAGGCCTGCCCTTCCACTCCGGCCAGGGGCTCTTTGCCAGCATAGCTGGCAGTTTGCCCCTGGATGCTCACCAGGCCACATGTAAGTGGCCTGCGGGTGGGGGCCACTATTCCCGTAAGGCTGGGAAGCCCAATGGGAGCTGGTGGGGGGAGGGGGATCTTTCCCTTCCCCCTTGGGCTGGGAAGCCTCTCTCCTCCCCCCCTTTCCTCCACACCATCTTAAAAGGACAGGAAAGGCCGGGGGGAAGGTGGCCTCCCTCCCCCCCCCCCCCCCCGGGGCTTGCCCTGTTATTTTAAAATGGTGCCGTCCCCAGGAGTCGGCTCCCGGGCATGGCACCATTGTGAACTGACAGGGAAGGCCAGAGGGGGCGGGAGGCCTCCCTCCTCCCACCTGGCCTTCCCTGTCATTGTAAATGCTCTCCCTCGCTGAGACCTCCCCTCCCCCCCTTTGCCCGAGAGCCACGCTAGCACCTGCAGCATTTCAGGGTGCAGCAGGCTTTACGGCTAGTTAAATATGATACAGCTATTATCCCTATCTTTGGTCTCTCTTATTTTAGTCATCTTCCATGCAGATTTAGCCACAGCAGAGGCTAAGTTCAATATTTTTATCTGACAGCATGATTTTAAATGTCTCAGAAGCCTAATTTGTGGGAAAGATGAATTGAGTTCTCTTCTAATTTGATCATACAGTTGGCATTCAAGCAAAACATGTTCTGATGTTTCAATACTCCATGATTATAGATACGTAATCATTTGTGCATTGGTGTTTTTTAGAGTAAGCCTTCCTTGAAAGCAGACGATAAGCATATGATAACGAAATAGCCTTGGTCCATCAAGGTCAGATTCGTCTATTCAGACCTTTGGTGCTCCTGAGCGCCTCCACTAGGAAGTGTGCCTCCTCCAGGATCCGTTCTTCAATGGACCGCTTCCCCATGCCGAAATTTCTCAAGGTTGTGATGGAGAATCGGCGAAGCTGCTTGGCCCTTTCCCCTTGGCTGAAGGCAACTCCTGTGAGTAAGAGCAGGAGACAGCAGAAAGTTATTGGCAAAGAATATATCTGGGGATAAACAGTGTTTGGATAACTGATGGTGGGGGGGGGGGAAGCAATAAAATTATTGTTTGATATGTCACCAATTTATGACAAGCATTTGTTTTTTATTGATTGATTTTTATATAGGAAATAGAATAGAAAATACATTAAAGACTGATACCATATGTAGTTATTCCCTCACTTCTTTAACTAATACCTTTGCTTACTACCTATCTAAATAGTCTGTATAAAAACGGCATTCATCTTGAAATTCTTCTGTAGGCCTATTGTTGGTTAATGTTTAATAGAGACATCGTCCAATACTTGAGGTCAACTTTTTTCTTGGTATTATGGTAAGATTTCCCATTCCTTGGCTCTATCGTCAACCAAGAGGAACCCAAAAAAAACAAGAGATTGAAATTGGGGTGGGAGCACCCAGGAAGGGGCTAGAAAAGATCCTTAAGTGTAAGGATGTGTCCCTAGTAACCAAGATCAAGTTAATTTATACCAGGGGTAGTTAAACTGCGGCCCTCCAGATGTCCATGGACTACAATTCCCATGAGCCCCTGCCAGCATTTGCTGGACATCTGGAGGGGGTGCAGTTTGACTACCCCTGATTTATACCATGGTATTCCCTGTCACTATGTATGAGTGTACATGTATTTCCCCAAGAGCATTGAGATCTTTGCAACTACATTTGTTCAAGGTCCCCAGTCTGAAAGAGGTAAAGCTGGCCTTGACCTGGGCCATGGCCTTTTCAACCCTGGCCCCAGCCTGGTGAAATGAGCTCCTGGAAGTGATCAGGGCCCTGAGGAACCTAAATCCGTTCCATGGAGTCTGTAAAATGGAGCTATTCCATTTATGGATGAGGCCAGAAATAATATCTACCATATAAGACTGGCTTCACTGCGGTGGGAGAAGAAGAAATGGAAGATCAGTTCCTGCCAACCACCTCCCCTAAATTTGGGATTTTAGTTGGGGCGTTATTTATTATTTATGTATTTTCTGATATTTTTAGACCACCCTCCCTTACATCCCAGGACGGTTTATAGAAAATATTTTAACGTTTTAATCTTTGCATATGTTTTAATGCTGTTACCCATTTGGGAGGGATACAAATAAAAATTTGCTCACAGGCCTGATCCAGCCTGGCCACTGAGGGGGGAATTAAATCCTTTGAAATGTAGTGCTGGAGAAGAGTTTTACAGACCACTAAAAAGACAAATCAGTGGATTCTCGATCAAATCAATTCTGAACTCCCTGGAAGCTAAAATGACTACAGTGTCTACTGTATTTTGGTCTCATTGTAAGAAGAGTCACTGGAACAGACAAGAATGCTGGGGGAAATGAGAAGGCAGCAGGAACTGAGGGTAACCCAATTGAGACTCATAGACTCAGGTCAAGTAAGCCACACTCTCCCAGTTTGCAAGGCCTGAGCATGGCTGTTAATAATAGGACATTTTGGAAGTCATTAATTAATTAAATAATTAAGAGCCAGCATGGTGTAGTGTTTAGGAGCAATGGCTTCTAACTTGGCAAGCTGGGTTTGATTCTCTGCTTCTAATTCCACATGCCAGTGACCTTTGGCTAGTCACAGTCCTGATAGTGCTGTTCTCATGGAGCAGTTTCTCTCAGCGCTCTCTCAGTCCCACCTGCCTCACAGGATGTCTGTTGTGAGGAGAGGAAGGGAACACGTTTTGACACTCCTTCAGGTAGTGAAAAGCAGGGTATAAAAACCAACTCTTCTTCTTCTCCATAGGGTCACCAAGAATTCAAAATGGCTAGATCAGGGGTAGTCAAACTGTGGCCCTCCAGATGTCCATGGACTACAATTCCCAGGAGCCCCCTGCCAGCGAATGCTGGCAGGGGGCTCCTGGGAATTGTAGTCCATGGACATCTGGAGGGCCGCAGTTTGACTACCCCTGGGCTAGATGGCACTTAACGCACACACCTACTGAATTTGATGACTCCTTCTTTCATTTTCCAAGTTTATGATTTTCATAATCGCAGTCTTATAAATCTTAGTGGCCCACTTAGTGGCCCACTACACAAGAGGTTGGGTCCAAGTTGAAATTTCACTTCTGTTTTTTTAATGTAAATATGAATTTACTTTATGGAGTTGTTGGGAGAAAAGACGGAATTAGGACTGTGCAGCGTCTTGACACTGAAGTGTATTACTGCAAACCACAGCGCCGAATGAGCTGCCTGCTGCAAAAGAGACCAACCGTAGGTGCGGAAAAGCCAGTCGAAGGTGGCTTGCTCCCCACGGCCGCTGAACTCTTCAGCCTGGTCCACCAAGGCCTCCTTCACCGCATCGTAGCCACACAGCACCACAATCCGCCGGGGCCCCAAATGGAGGGTGTAGACAGGGCCGTATTTGTCCCTGATCTAAAAGAGAGAGAACAGAGATGGGTGCAAAGGGGCAGAGGAGGAAGGGAAAGGAATGGTTGGGAAATATAATGGGCTTAATAGTAGGAGAAACAAGTTTTATTGGACAGAAAGGCCGCAAAACTAGGCATGCTCCCCCAAAATTACTTAAATAAGTTTTCATTTGCCCTTTCAGATATTAACACATGTTCCATGTTATGTCCACCATGCTGGTTTGGAGTCTTTGTTCTATTTTATTTGCTTGCATTGAACTATGAGGAATGCTGCAGGTCCCGCAAGAGAAATTAGGGGCCGTTCCGCATTCGTCCAAAATAGCACAATGGTTACTAATTGAAATCGCTACAGTTTTGCCGTTATGCACAACGTCGTTGACAATCTGCAACACTCCTGAAACCGATCCGCAAAAAGCGCTTCGTTGTAGCACTTTCAGGGAAATCCCAAAAAGTGGATTCACCCTCCGGAAAGCGCTACACTCCTGTAACCAATCTGCAACACTAGCGGGAAAGTTCTGTGCGTTACAATTGTTGCGGTTTCTGCAAAGTCCCTCCCCCTGGCTCTCTCCTCTGATCTTCCGGCGAAGCGATCGCCATTTTTTTTTTCTCCGAGCGAGCGGAGATCAACGCACCGGCAAGCCTTCATTTATCCAGTGAGGCTTCCCCGGCTGCAGTCCCTCTGTTTAAAGTCACTAAGCACAAGCAACACAGAAGCCCGTTTGCTGGTTTATTTTCCATTTATTTTTCACACTGTTTTCGGCCAAAAATCGCACCCGTGGGGGGGGGTTCACTCGGGGGGAGCGTGGCAACGATGAAACGGCAGCTCAAACACCACCTGCTAGCTGGATGGGTTTCTCCGTTGCAACGAATCAATGCAGATTCGTTGCAACGTTTGTGTGTGTGTGTGTGTTTTTTTAAACCTTCCTTAAAGGGAAAGGGGCTGTTTGGGAGAATGATAATGGCAGCCCATTGGCTGCTTGACGGCCAGGGGCGGGACGAGCTCGGCAATAGCGCTTCCTGGCTAGCGATTTATGCCGAGACCGGAACCCTGTGGGAAACAATAGAAACGCAACTGGATTCCACTACAAAGGCAGGTATGCATAACGACGAATTTCACTATTTAAAATGGCGATTTTTCGTCCCGCAAACAATTTGCAACATGGATCCCGGTGCGGAATGGCCCTAGATTTTGCTGGGGAAATCGTCACACAAAGACACAAGGGGACGAGAAAGTTTCAAGAACTGGGTCTAGACATGAAAAGGGTTAGGGGGTGTCACTACAAAGGGAATGGGCACACATGAAGAAGAGTTGTTTTATACCCGGCTTTTCACTGCCTGAAGGAGTCTCAAAGCGGCTTCCAATTGCCTTCCCTTCCTCTCCCCACAACAGGCACCCTGTGAGGTAGGTGAGACTGAGAGCTCTGACAGAACTGCTCCGTGAGAACAGCACTATCAGGATTAGGGTTGAGCACTTTGGCTCGGTTTGGCCGCCTCGGCAATCACCGAAGCCTTAGGTGGCCAGCGCCACGGCAGTTGCATGCAGGCATTTAGTTCTGTGCCTGCATGTGGCCACCAGCTGTCATGCCCCTGTTGCCACTGCCCCTCCTCACCATGCTGCGTTGTTGGTCTCCTATGCGCTTGCTCGGGCTTCAGTGATTGCCGAGGCAGCCAAACCGAGCCGAAGCGCTTAACCCTAATCAGGACTGCGACTAGCCCAAGGTCACCCAGAGCTGGCTGCACAGTGAAAAGAAGGAGGGAATCAAACCCAGCTCTCCAGATCAAAACCTGCCACTCCTAACCACTACACCAAGCTGTGTCTCTAACAAGAGACACAGAGGCTGGGGAAATGTGGATTCAGGAAACGTGAGGGGGAGAACGGTAAAGATGGAGCTCTTTAAAAAGATACCCCTAGCCAATAGTGATACCAAAAAAAAAAAGGCAAAACAAAGGTGTTTTTCAGAATGCGGTCACCTTTTGCATTTTCACAGGTGTCGCACAACTTTTGATGATCACATTATTGGTGGAATCAGCTACATCCGTTCTGGCAGGGGTGCTGCGGCCCTCCCGCTTTCACTGGCAGGGGCTCATGGGAATTGTAGTCCATGGACATCGGGAGGGCCACAGTTTGCCTACCCCTTAGTTCTGGGGTCTCCCCAACCCACAGACTTTGTGTGTGTGTGCAGGCCCTCAGATGTTTCAGGAATGCAGCTCTCTCCATCTTCTTTGGAAGACATGGGCCGGGTGCGATCTCTTTCCATGAGAGTGGCCCCATTGACCTCAATATGTTTGCTCTTGCACAAAATGAGGGAGGCCATCAAACAGTAACCTGCTGTCTGCTGTCCTAAGACCAGCGAGTCCCTCCTTTCCTTTCCCTAAGTTTACATTGCAAACTTCATACATAACATTACAGTCCAATTGCCCCAAATGAAATGTTATGTAATCTACTCGATTACATAACATTTCATTTGAGACAATTGGACTGTAATGTTATGTATGAAGTCTGCAATCTAAACTTAACTCACTGGTCTTAGGACAGCAGACTGAACTCAGCACAGCTTATCACGTGTGGAGATGCTTCCTTGTTTCCCCTGCACACATTCAGACATATCCAATCAATATCAAACAGGAAGAATGCAAGCGTAAGAATTTCTTCTCATGAAATATGGAAAGACCATTTAGGTGCCTTATCATCTATGGCTTATCATCGATATTACAATGTTGAAAATATGTAAACGTTGATGCAGAGTTTCAGAAAGGAAATGAGAGATTGCGTGCAAACTGGATAGAAGAATTAAACAAAGTAGTTGCAGCTGCAAAAATTGTAGCCAAAAGAGGATTAGCATTTTGTGGTGTATTGTACAGTTGCAAAGTGTTGTAAAGAAGCAGTCAGAGGTTTTTTTTTAGCATGCTATAAACAGTTTATACATTCTTTTCTATCTCACCACAAAGATGGACAGATGAATTACATACATAGGTACTAGAAGAATTTGCAGATGTAATTTCTGAACCTCTCTCTATTATTTTTGACAATTCTTGGAGAACAGGTGAAGAGCCAGAAGATTGGAGGTAGGCAAATGTTGTCCCCATCTTCCAGAAGGGAGAAAAGGAAGACCCAGGTAACTACCGACCTGTCAGCTTGACAATTTTAGAATAAATCATAAAAACAGTTGGTCCTTGAGCAGCTAGATCAGATGGCTGTGATTACTAAGAGTCATGTCAGACTAACCATCTTGGAGTGGTGGTTAGGGGCGTCGAACTTCAAGAACAGGGTAGAAAGGGAGATTGCAGAAATGCAAGTTATTACAACACTCCAATCTGTGAGTTACCCTGGACTCAACAAAGACATCGGTTTTCGATCTCACTATTCATGCTAACCTTGTTTAACTCAGGTATCCATATTCCTCACAATTGATTTTATTTGTGATATTGTGATAATGTGACTGTAAAGTAATGGTATTTGTTATGGAATGCTGAGTTTACTCCTTGGCCTTGGGATAAGACAGTTACTGGCAATTGCCTTGTAAGAATGTTTCACACTGCTTTCATGGCTCATTTTATCCTTGTAAAATAGTCAGCGGTATTTAATGCTTTTAAATGCTGACTTTTATGGTGGAGAGGTTTTTAAGTTTTATTGTTGATGCATTTTTAACCTTTTAAATGTATTACTTTCCCTTTTTATACACTGCTATTGTATAGTAGTGCATCTAAAATTTTGGTCTAAATGACTGTAAAGCAGGGGTAGTCAAACTGCGGCCCTCCAGATGTCCATGGACTACAATTCCCATGAGCCCCTGCCAGCGAACGCTGGCAGGGGCTCATGGGAATTGTAGTCCATGGACATCTGGAGGGCTGAAGTTTGACTACCCCTGCCTTAGCTGCTATGGGGGCCAACAGGGTCTGTCCTGCAGTAGGCCCATGTGGACAGGGAGATTATAACTGGTATGGAAACAAATGGGGCAAGCAGCATATGGTGATGTGATAGCCTTTGATCACTGTCACAGTTTTATGTCTCCCATGTTTGTGTGAACAACAACTGAATTTCAAGGGGATTGACTGGCTGTTTTGGCAAAGAATTATCATGGGCTGTGTTTGGATGTGTAAATATAGACAAGGGGGATGGTTTCTAGTGAATACAAAGGAAAAAACCTATCCCAAGGCTACTATAGATGTAGTAAAATTATACAGAATACATGAAATAAAAGGTTCTTTGTTCTTGTTTATTCTTGTATAGGATCCAACCAGAACGGTATCTAGATATGTCCCCTTTTCAAATAATAATCTTCCTCAATGGTTGTCCTCACTTTTGAATGTGAATGTTATGATTGTCCAAATTGTGGAATTCAACCTCTATTGAATAATATATATATCGGCCTTTGGCTCTTCAATATGGGGATGCTGGTAATACCAGCTGCTCGGGAGAAGATGAATAAGAGGTGATCTGATAGCCATCTGACTACCCCTGACATAGAGGACGGAGCAGAGTTGTTTTCTGTTGCCCCAGAGGATCGGGCCAGAACCAATAGGATGAAATAAATTCAAAAGAATTTTCAGCTTAACATCCAGAAGTTTCTGACAGAGCAGTTCCTTAGTGGAATTGGCTTCCTTGGGATGTGGAGGGTTCTCCATCCCTGGAAGTTTTAAGCAGAGGCTAGATAGCTAGCTATCTGTCAGAAATGTTGATTCTGTGATCTTAGGCAGATTGTGGGTGTGTGGGCACGGTCAGATTCTATGATTCTAGTGCGGGATGGATGGATGAATGGATAAAGAGAAGAGAAGAGAAAAAGATCAGCAGCCTATAAATCATCATGCAACAAGTTTAATTTGCTAGTTGTCAGTTCTATGTCTGAAGAAAAGAAAAATCTGACTGAATTGCTTGCTGCATAAATTGGAAAAAATCGTTGCAAGTTTTCCCAAAGTATATATCAGATTAAGCATTTGCTTATCAATTTTTTGCACAAATGTGAAAGGTGAACCGTCATTTTCCAAATTAAATTGCATCAGAAATTACCTTTGCTCCTCTATGACCGATTATGTGTGGGCAAGAAGAGCCAGGCATGACAGAGGGGCTAGTCCCCACTTATGCACAACGTTGGTGCTGGCCCGGCCCCCTCCTGGCCCGGCCCACTTTAGGGCCTCTGACGGCCTGCAGCATTCCCTTTTATGCCGTGGCCACCATCAGTGGTCAGGCTGGATCAGGCCTGTGCGCAAAGGAAGAGCTGGACCTTCCAGAGCTATGGTGGCCAGGAGGGGACTAAAAACGCCCCACTCAGATCCGCAGCACTTTGCAGGACCACAGGGTTGAATGGCTCTTTCTGTTGTTCTTGTTGTTTTGCAGGAAGTTGGGATTCTGTTCTCACACAATCCCACCTTCCTGCAAAATAAAACCCTTCCATCCCTCCCCAAATGGCGGAACCTTTCCACCACAGCTGCGTTTCCTGGGGGGGGGGCATTTCACCAGTGGTCCTTCTCCATCACCAAAACATGTCCCCCACAGGGATGCAGAAAGTGGCAGACCAGCTTCACCCCTTAAATGTGTCCTTCATAGGAACACAAGAAATGACAGCGCATGCTGCTCCTCTGCAATGCATCAGCAGCAGCCCAGCATGGCCACTACCATGTATAATCAATCTGTGTCACAAGCAAAATCAACTCTCTACTCTCTATTGACAGTGAATTATCAAAATACACGTCCATTGATAAAATATTCCAGGAATTTGCCAGTTAAAAATTCCCTAAACTTCAAATTCTATTCATACCTTGTAATGGTGTTGTCTGAATGCAAATTATATTTCCCCTTATTAAAAGGTAAAGGTAAAGGTATCCCCTGTGCAAGCACTGAGTCATGTCTGACCCTTGGGGTGATGCCCTCTAGCGTTTTCATGGCAGACTCAATACGGGGTGGTTTGCCAGTGCCTTCCCCAGTCATTACCATTTACCCCCAAGCAAGCTGGGTACTCATTTTACCAACTTCGGAAGGATGGAAGGCTGAGTCAACCTTGAGCCGGCTGCTGGGATTGAACCCCCAGCCCCATGGGCAGAGCTTTCAGCCTGCATGTCTGCTGCCTTACCACTCTCCGCCACAAGAGGCTCATATTTCCCCTTTTAAGTTAATGTTAATGAACTTCAGTGGAAATGTTACATTATCTTGGTGGCAATAATTATGTGACTGACTGATTTGAATTGTATTTATTTTGATTTGTATTTTCTCTACTGGTATTCTATGTACTTTCAAGGCCTAAAGGTGTATTCTTAAAACAATTGACAGGCACGATGTACACGGCCAATGAAGACTTGAGTCAGCTTTGGCGTAAACAGGCCACAGCTTTATTATCCATAACAAAACACGGGTTGGCCTGGCACGAGGTGTGAGTATTCCCCGCGCAGTCGTCCGACTGCTGCCACAGGCTCAAGGGGCGCCCTGGGTCCCCCTTCCTCCCTTGCCCCTTGAAGCCCTCCCCAGGGAAGAGGCAAGTCATGGTTGCTGGGCGCCTGCCACATGCAGCCATCCCCCACATCTTGGCTCTGAGCCCCTGGCCTCCCCAGCCGGGTAAGGCCGCGCTCGGTATCCGCCGATCTCTTAAGGAGACCCCCACCGCAGGTCCCAGTCCGCAAGCTGGTCCCTGTGACATAGACTCTACCTCGTGCCCCCTATTCCGCAGCTGTGACAGAATTCCAAAGAACTTGGGGAGGGTAGGTCGGTCCGTCCTGCAGCCCATGCAGCAGCAGAGAGGGGCAGCTGCTGGCCTCGTGGTGCTTATAAAGCGCCTGGCCCCTCCCTGCCGCTGACGGTGATTACTTGCAACAACGGTCCCAGCGACAAGCGTCGTCGCATCTTCCTGGCCTCGCCCATCAGCCCCGTCAACTGCGGCCCCTGCCGAGCCGCGGCCGCTCTTTATTTTCTGTTTCAGGTAAAATTTATCAAATTTTTGTGGGCCCTGAGCATTTCAGTTTTTTCTGAGAAAACAAATAAAAATATTTTCTTGAAGAAGAAGAATTGTTTCTTATATGCCACTTGTCTCTACCTGAAGGAGTCTCAAAGTTGCTTACAGTCGCCTTCCCTTTCCTCTCCCCACCACAGACACCCTGTGAGGGAGGTGAGGCTGAGAGAGCTCTGATATTACTGAAAAAGACCAATTGGCTCTTATATACCGCTTTTCTCTACCAGAAGAAGAGTTGGTTCTTATATGCTACTTTTCTCTACCTGAAGGAGGCTCAAAATGGCTTACAGTTGCCTTCCCTTTCCTCTCCCCACAACAGACACCCTGTGAGGTGGGTGAGGCTGAGAGAGCCCTGATATCACTGCTCAGTCAGAACAGCTTTATCAGTGCTGTGGTGAGCCCAAGGTCACCCAGCTGGCTGCATGTGGGAGAGTGCAGAATAGAACCCGGCTCGCCAGATTAGAAGTCTGTACTCCTAACCACCAAAATAGCTCTCAGATCAAAAGTGTGTTACAACAGGAGATTCTCTTCTATGTGGGTAGCACCATTGGCTTCAAGACATCGATCATAGTGTAAAGCGAGAGGGGGACAGGATCCCTGCAGGGCAGAGATGGAAGCAAGCAAGCTCTGACCTTCCCCTCTAAAATCCCCAAAGAGCACTATGGTCTGCAGACCAACATCTGTTGAGGGTCCTTGGCCCAAAAGAGGTAAAGCTGGCCTTGACCAGGGCCAGGGCCTTTTCAGTCCTGGCTTCAGCCTTGTGGAATGAGCTCCAAAGAGAGACCAGTGTCCTGAAGGGCCTGAATGAGTTCCACGGGGCCTGCAAGATATAGCTGTTCCACCAGGGTTATGGTTGAGTGAGTAAACACCTACCAATAAAGGTAATGATTGGGGAAGGCACTGGAAGGGCTACCCTGTATTGAGTCTGCCATGAAAACGCTGGAGGGCGTCACCCCAAGGGTCAGACATGACTCGGTACTTGCACAGGGGATACCTTTACCTTTCCAATAAAGGCTGGTCGCACCAGTGGAGGAGGAGCGAGTTGGCAGATCAGCTCCATATAAAACCCCCTGTCTATTGAAAATTTATCTGGGGGTATCAGGAAGATTGTAAAAAAAATTAACTGTATGTTTTAAAAGTTGTTACCTGTCCTGAGCAAAATGGGTCACCCAAGTTTGCAAAAAAAAAATCTATTTTGGGTAAGCATGGACCCAATCTGCAGACTTAGGTATCCACAGATTGGGGTCACACTTGGAAAATCATTATGCAGACATAAACAAGTTGGGCCCATTCAAGCTCTATCCACAATCACTGGCTGCTAGGAAACAGCTTCAACAGAAGGAATGCGTTAAAATCAAAAGGGACTTGCTCATTTGCTAAATATTTCCAAGCCAAATGTGCTAACTGGTTTACAGATCCAGTTTCAGAGGAAATATACCAGCCTGTGTCCTTTTAGCAAGCATTTCCTAAGATACCATTTCATGGCAGCTTTTTATACAAAATCCAAGCGATAAGAAAGTTTATAGTAAAAGATTAAGCTTGTTGTTAGTACTTCGGACTGGAGATTTAAAAAAAAAAAGAATCAGTCAAGGGAGTTCACATATTTCAATTGTTTATTTTAAAGAGGGGGGAGTTTCACTGGGGCCCAATCCGCATAGGGCTGGGCCCCTGGCAGTGTGGTGCTGTGAAGGAGAAAGCTTCACAGTTTACTGTGTTCCCACAGGGGGCACATTTAGCACCAGATCCACTCCCATGCTGAAATGTGTCCCCCCAGTGAAAAAAAGTGGTGGAATCATTCTGTGCGTGGGGGGCCCTGGTCCACAAAGTGCCATGAAGACGACCGTGGCCTTTGCCGCTCAGATCTTTAGTAGGGCAGGGAGGCCCTGTCCACATGGGCCTACTGCAGGACAGACCCGGTTGGCCCCCATAGCAGCTAAGGCAGGGGTAGTCAAACTTCAGTCCTCCAGATGTCCATGGACTACAATTCCCATGAGCCCCTGCCAGTGTTTGCTGGCAGGGGCTCATGGGAATTGTAGTCCATGGACATCTGGAGGGCCGCAGTTTGACTACCCCTGAGCTAAGGGAATGTAGATTTTCCTGCATTCCCTTAGCCCAGGCCAACTGAGGGCATAATCCGAGGCAGGCCCGGGAGGCTACACCATGCGGAAGCTGGGATTTGCCCCATTTCCGTATGACCACCCTCTTGGCCTTTTCTGTCCATGCGGAATCAGCCTGTGAGAATACAGTGGTTGAACAGGAGAGCTAGATATTATAACTCTTCAGCGCTCCATGAATACCTTCAGTTCAGGCATTCCTTTTTAGAACTGGTGGCTCTGTACTCTTTCAACGCAATCCCAAGAACACTTTCCTGAGAGTAAGTCTCCATGAATACACCTGAGCGGGATACTGAGTAGACCTGCTTTCTATTGCTCCCCAAGTACGAATTGGGATAGCTGATGATGACAAAAAAAAACTGTAATTTGTCACCTAAAATATATCAAAGTCTGTTAAAAGCAATAGAGAAAGAAGATCCAAGTTTTGTTCAATGCTGAAGTTGAAATTAACTAAGAACAATTATTTGTACTGGTATAAATATATGGTCACTCTGTTTTAAAACTATTTTAAACTAATACCACAGGAATAGCTGATTCTTCTCAGACTGGCTAAAATTTATAATCATTTGGGGAAACATGAGAATTGCCAGCTAAAAGGATTTTAGTAATTGCTGGTGGCTTAATCTAGTAGCAAAGAACAATTGGAAACTGTTCTTAGGGAAGAATAGGCAGGACAATTACATGGGGCCAATGAAACTATCCCCAGCTGGTGGAAAGTTACTGGCAGATGCTAACCATTTGGCAAAACTCAGAAAAGTCATTTTGTGATTAAGTCTAAGCTGGTTTCTGGTTTCCAGTCCCAAGGCAATCTTCTGAAATCCATCTCTGTAATTATTTGTAATTCAAACTTTAAGAAAACACTAGGAAATGCAAGGCATCTCCAGAATAGAAAAAAACACACCAGGTAGAGATGTGTTTTGGATTAACTCAGGGTTGAGTTATATCATCCAGTTAATCTTTGGCGATGATTTTCAGTACGAACAAGCCTATACACAGGGTCACAGTTCGCCTTTCCCCCCGTGGCACCTATGGGATGTGTGCAAAGAATTTGCAACTCCCATTGACAAATCAAACAACTGAATCTCTTTGGTCAGTGCAGCATTTAGTTATCGATATCATTTGTGTGCTCTACAACCTTCAATTGCCTCTGGTCAATTATTTATTCTGATTACAATCCTTTGAAGTAGGTCATTCAGAAAAAGCATGAGTCCAGAATTGTCTACCACAATTGCACAGCTCAATCTAGACTCAGCCACCACCCTTCCAATCGTCCAGACCAGGGGTAGTCAAACTGCGGCCCTCCAGATGTCCATGGACTACAATTCCCAGGAGCCCCCTGCCAGCGTTTGCTGGCAGGGGGCTCCTGGGAATTGTAGTCCATGGACATCTGGAGGGCCGCAGTTTGACTACCCCTGGTCCAGACTTTCCAAACAACTTCTGAGTGGAGACTGGGAAATTCTCAGACAAATTCAGGAGGTTTGACATAACCAGTGAGACTGGCTGACATTTCAGTTCTTTTCACTGGCTTCAAATTAAGACGTCATTTACTGTGACCCAAGGTCAGTGAGGGACCTATCCAGCCATGTGGAAAAGATATCTAAGCCGGAGGCTACCATGTTTAGTTTCAGACCTGCTGCTTTACTCCCAGTTTCCCCTCAGTTGCTATTTTGCACTGCAGGGAAGTGTTGGCAACTTTAATTGTGCTAATTTCATCATTTGCTTTTGTGAGCGGGCATACATGCTTTAACTAACTAAGCAACAACAAAATAATACCATGGCCTGAATGCTGTAAATTACGTCATAGCATGGGAAAGGGCTTTCTTTCTCTTCATCTTCAACTTGTTGTCAAAATGTTTCATAAGTTCTGCCTCTGTGAGAGGAAAAGAAAAACCTCTCACAACGCACAGTCTTCAAACCATTCATGATCCTGGCAGCCTCCCTCCCTTGCTCACATTTTACTTTGTGTGTACCAGCTTGGTGTTGTGGTTCAGAGCAACGGCATCTAATCTGGTGATCTGGGTTTGATTCCCCACTCTCCCACATGTAGAAACCTGGGTTACCTTGGGATTGCCACAGCCCTGATAGAGCTGTTCTCACAGAGCCACAATCTCAGGGCTCTCCCTCACCGGGTGTCTGTTGTGGGGAGAGGAAAGGGAAGGCAAATGTAAGCCATTTTGAGACTCCTTCAGGTAGGGAAAAGCGGCATATAAGAACCGACTCTTCTTTTACTAAACCAATATTCATAAAGATGTACTAGTCAGACAGGATTATCACTCTTTTGTCATCCATCTCAAGTCCCAGGAAGAAGGTGGGTTATAATTTAATAATAATAATAATAATAATAATAATAATAATAATAATAATAATTTAATAATAATAATCATGAACAAAGATATTGAAACATAAAGCAGTGTATAGGTGGACAGTGTTAAAGCTGAGAAACATGCAGAATCCAAGTGAGGAAATGCTAGTGTATGAAACAAGAGAAGAAAATTTGGGTCCAGGGGAACCTTTAAGACCAACCAAGTTTATTCAAGGTATGAGTTTTCCTGTGCCTGCACACTGCCTCAAATACAGTGAAATGATAAATTACCAGTCCATACATATAGGCAGAAGGTGAGCAGTAAATCAGCACACAGCATAATGAAGATATTTAACAGATTCAAGGACCAAACAGGAATAACAAGCTTAGCTAAGAAGGTTACCGATATGCAACAATAGTGAGAGAGGGAAGAGGAAACAGACGGCTAGATCTGGAGTCGCATTCATGAGCAAACCAGAAATATAACCAGATGTTTAACCAGATCCTATGACTGCATCATTTTGAATCTGAGTGTGTTTGTGTGTGTGTGTGTGTGTGTTTGTGAAGGGGTGGGGGAACATGTATCATGAATTACCTTCAAAAGTGAGCGGTGCATGTCTTTCAAGTTGACCTGCAGCAAGTTCCCAATAATGGGCAGAGGAGTCGGTCCAGGTGGCATTTTTCTCTTCCTGCGCATCTGTCTCCACGTTGAGAGGGCCATCAGGCAAGAGAGGCAGATGATGAGGAAAATGGTCCCAGCTCCAATGAGATCCATGGTGGCTGAAGGAACTCTACAGGGTAACTGTATCTACACAGCTGGAAGGGATCTTATATAAACTCTCTCAGGAAACCCAATACCCACAACAGTTCTTGTGAAATTTGTTTGTGCTCTCCACCTTGGTAGTCAAACGGCCCAGTCAGGGGTCTTTCACCCAGTCCCAATGAATCTCACTGAGAGATAAACCTTTTTATATTTTTACTGCAGAAGAAATATAGACACAGGGGAGTTCCCAAATCTCTGCAGAGAACAATAGGATTGCATCATGTTAAATACTGTTGCCTTGGAGGTTGGGCTTGCAGGATGAGCCAATAGCCTGGGGTCTCTACCTCTCACTCCACCTCTCTGGAACACCCTGCAGCCCTTAAGCCAGCCTGTCAGGAGCTGCTGGCAGGGATCAGGGTCTTTTCCTGGCATCAATCCCAGCCCCCAAGGTTTATAGATTGTAATGGCTTACTCATACCTTCTGGTCTTGGCGTGCAAGATAAGACTGCCTTTACCCTGCTCTAAACATTCCTTCTTCCAGCTCATGGAAAGCTACATTTTAGAGAGGATCCCATATTGCTTTCTTGATAAGAACCAAGGGTCAAAAATGATCAATCAGAAGGTTCAATCATTCGCTGGCAGGGGGCTCCTGGGAATTGAGATCCATGGACATCTGGAGGGCCGCAGTTTGACTACCCGTGCTCTAGAGTTGGGAAAGGGTGTGGGGCATACCCATATAACACCTCGAATGGGGAGCACCCCATGCTAGTATGGGGGGCAATATTATACGCAAGCTCCGCCAGGAGCAGGAGCAATGACCAGTCCTTCTGTTGGTAGTTTAAGAAGCGTCGTAAGTAAGGCTCTAGAATCTGATTGACCCGCTCCATTTGGCTGTTAGGCTGCGGGTGGTAGGCCAAAATGCTTCCCCCCCTGGAACCTCAACACCAGCCTCCAGAATCAGGCAGTAAACTGTATGCCCCTATCCGAAAACGTCTTCCTCAGGAAAGCGTGGAGTTTCATGATGTGCTGGACAAACAGTTCAGCCAGGCGGAGGGCCGAAGGTAAGGAGTCGCAGGGCACAAAGTGTGCCTGCTTGGAGAAGCGACCCACTACCACCCAAATGACAGCCTTACCATTGCTTGGGGGAAGGTCAGTGATAACTTCCATGGAGATGAACTCCCACAGGCAGTGTGGCAACTCTAGGGGTTGTAGAAGACCCAGAGGTTTACCTACCTCCCCCCTTGACAAAAAGGCAAACAGGCCAGCCTTTCACATAGGACTCCACGTCCCCTTGGAGGCACAGCCACCAGAACTGTCTGCAAACGAGGGCCAAAATGACCCACGTTCAGGCTGTCACGGCAGCAGCCAGCACCAAGCGTGGAGGGTTTCTGGTATGTACACCCTCTCCCCTTATAATAAAGGCCTTGGGCCTCTTCCAGGGTCCGCTGGGGGGAAGCGATGGCCAGGTCTCCTGCCAAGGCCGACAGCAAGGAGTCCCGGTGGAGCCCCCAGGCCATCTCACTGGGAAAGGGGCAGGGGCGGTGTTCCCACACAGCTCCTCATCTGCACCAGGAGCCCCACCTATTTGAGAGAGAAGACAGTGTTTGCCCGGCTCTCCCACTTTGTGTCATGCTGAGGGAGGCGCAAGAGGGTGTCGGCCAGAAAATTGGAGTGCCCGGGGAAATAGCAGAGGATAACCTCAAAACGGGAGAAAACTCTGCCCACTGCTCCTCCTTGGTACTTAGTTTACGGGGCTTGCGCAAAACCTCCAAGTTCTTGTGATTTGTCCACACCTGAGAAGGCACCCACGAACCCTCCATCAGGTGCCGCCAGACCATCAGCGCTGCTTTGATTGCGGTGGACTCCTTTTTCCAAATGGCCCAATTTAGTTCTGTGGGGGAAATCTTTCCTGACAGATATGTGCAAGGCCTCAAGCACCCGTCCTCCCCCCGCTGGAGGAGAACCCTGCCGACTGCCACCTCCGAGGCATTGACTTGCAGGATAGAGGGGCGGGCAGGGGCGGGGTGAGCCAGCACTGGCTCAGAAGTAAAAAGAGACTTCAGGTTCTTGAATGCCGCCTGGCAGTCCACAGTCCAATCCCAGCAAGCCCCAGGCTGCTTGGCCCCCTCCCCTTTACCCTCTTTAACATGTCCATAAGGGGCAGGATAATATGGGAGAACTGAGGCAAGAAGTCACAATAGCAATTGGAGAAGCCAGTGAATGCCTGAAGCTGCCTCTGTGTGGATGGTGGTTTCCACTCCAGCACTGCCTGCACCTTGGCTGGGTCCATCCGGAAGCCCTCAGGGGAGATCCGGTAACCAAAGTAATCCAGGCTGCGCTGGTGAAACTCACACTTGGATAGTTTGGCACAGAGTTTGTTGTCAAGGAGGTGCTGCAGCACTTCCCTGACCAAAGAATTAGCTCCTCTAGAGCAGGGGTAGTCAAACTGCGGCCCTCCAGATGTCCACGGACTACAATTCCCACGAGCCCCTGCCAGCGAATGCTGGCAGGGGCTCGTGGGAATTGTAGTCCGTGGACATCTGGAGGGCCGCAGTTTGACTACCCCTGCTCTAGAGTCTAGGAATGTCATGAAAAACACAATGATACTTCTGTAGAGTAGGCCACGAAGCACCTTGTTGATCAGGTTCATGAAAACAGAGGGAGCCCCAACTAACCCAAAAGGCATCATGAGGTGCTCAAATTGCCACAGAGAGGTGTTAAAGGCGGTCCTCCATTCATCCCCCTCTGCTATGCGGACTCGGAAATAGGCTTCCTTCAGATCCAATTTTGTGAAAAACTTCCCTCCCCCCAATTGCCCCAACAGCTCCTTTATCAAAGGCAGCAGGTAAGCGTTGGTTTTGGATATGCCGTTGATGGCCCTGTAATCCATGCACAGCCTGAGGGAGCTATCCTTTTTTTTTTTTTTTTTTGGCAAAGAGCACTGGGGCTGCCATGGGAGAGGTGACAGGGCAAATTTAACCACAGGACAGGTTTTTATCAACAAACAGTCTGAGCTCCTCAAGCTCAGCGGGACTCATATTATACAGCTTTGTCAAAACAATGACATACCCTGGACTCAACAAGGACATAGAGTTCTTATCTCACTATGCATGCTAACCTTGTTTAACTCGTGTATCCACGTTCCTCACAATTTATTTTATTTGGGACAATGTGACTGGAAGGGGATGGTAGTGATATGGAATGGAATTTTGAGTTTAACTCCCTGGTCTTGGGATGAGATAGTTGCCAGTGCAGCAATTCACATACAGGAATGTTTCACACTTGGATGGAGACAGATGGGGCCAGCAGCAAATGCTGGGGTGGGAGCCGTTGATCACTGGCATAGACAGTTTTATTTCTCCTATGTTTGCTTGTTTGTTTGTTTGTTTGTTTGTTTGTTTGTTTGTTTATATGCCGCCCTCCCCGAAGGCTCAGGACAGGTTACAGGGAACAAGAAAAGATACAGATAACGTATGGTAACAGGTGATAACAGTAATAACATTATAGCAACAATAACTTAACATGATCATAACAATAACATTAGAAAATCGAATTGCAAGAGCCTCTGCTCAACTCTTACTGGGACCCAGTGGGTTAGGCAAATTGGTGTCCATCGTAGTGGGGGGGGGAAGCTTGGGGGCCAATAGGAAGTGATGGTTTGGGTTGACCTCAACCAAATGTCTGGTGAAGGAGCTCCCTGTGGAACTGTTTAGGTTCTGTCAGGGCCCTGATCTCCTCTGGGAGCTTGTTCTACCAGGTGGGGGCCAGAATGGAGAAAGCTCTGACCCTAGTTGAGGTCAAGCAGGCTTCCTTGGGGCCAGCGACCACCAGGAGGTTGGAAGTAGCAGAGTGCAAGGCTCTTTGAGGAGTGTAGGTAGAGAGGCGATCCCTCAGGTATACTGAGCCCAGACCGTGTATGGCCTTAAAGGTGATAACCAAAACCTTAAGCCTGATATGGAATTCAACCGGGAGCCAGCGCAGTTGCTGGATGGGCTGGATGTGGGACCTCCGAGGTGTTGCTGTGAGGAGCCTGGCAGCCGCGTTCTGAACCAATTGCAGTTTCTGGATCAAGGATAGGGGCAGGCCAGCGTAGAGCAAGTTACAGAAGTCCAGCCTAGAGGTGACTGTCGTGTGGACCACTGTAGCTAGGTGTTCCAGGGCCAAGTAGGGTGCTAGTAGTTTGGCTTGGCGAAGGTGGTAAAATGCCAGCCGTGCTACCGTCATGATCTGAGCCTCGATTGAGAGGAGGCATCAAGTATCACTCCCAGGTTCCTAGGTGGAGTGGGCCACTTTTAGCTGCACTCCATCCAGATTGGATAGGTGTGTTTCCTGCCCAGGCACAGGACCTCCGTCTTTGAAGGGTTGAGCTTCAGACGACTCTGCTTGAGCCACAGAATTTTGTGAACTACAACTGAATTCAAGGGGACTGATTGACTGTTTGGGCAAAGAATTATCATACTTGGCTGTGTGACACAATTTACTAATTTAAATTGAGAGTGCTCAAAGAACTTTCCAGAGAACTTGCACAGCCCTTGTCCATCAACTTCGGGACCTCTTTAAGGACTGGAGATGTCCCGGAGGACTGGAAGAGAGCAAACGTTATTCCGATCTTCAAAAAAGTGAGGAAGGATGACCCGGGAAACTACAGACCAGTGAGCCTGACCTCTGTTGTGGGGAAGATAATGGAGCAGATATTAAAGGGAGCAATCTGCAAACATCTGAAGGACAATTTGGTGATCCACGGAAGTCAGCATGGATTTGTCTCCAACAGGTCCTGTCAGACCAACCTGGTTTCCTTTTTTGACCAAGTAACAGGTTTGCTGGATTGGGGAAATTCGGTTGATGTCATTTACTTGGATTTTAGTAAAGCTTTTGACAAGGTTCCCCATGATGTTCTGATGGATAAATTGAAGGACTGCAATCTGGATTTTCAGATAGTTAAGTGGATAGGGAATTGGTTAGAGAACTGCACTCAAAGAGTTGTTGTCAATGGTGTTTCATCAGACTGGAGAGAAGTGAGTAGCGGGGTACCTCAGGGCTCGGTGCTCGGCCCGGTACTTTTTAACATATTTATTAATGATCTAGATGAGGGGGTGGAGGGACTACTCATCAAGTTTGCAGATGACACCAAATTGGGAGGACTGGCAAATACTCCAGAAGATAGAGACAGAGTTCAACGAGATCTGAACACAATGGAAAAATGGGCAAATGAGAACAAGATGCAATAAAGATAAGTGTAAAGTTCTGCATCTAGGTCAGAAAAATTAAAAGCATGCCTACTGGATGGGGGGTATGCTTCTAGGTAGCACTGTGTGTGAACGAGACCTTGGATTGTAAACTAAACATGAGCAGGCAGTGTGATGCAGCGGTAAAAAAGGCAAATGCCATTTTGGGCTGTATCAACAGGGGCATCACATCAAAATCACAAGTTGTCATAGTCCCATTGTATACGGCACTGGTCAGACCACAGTTGGAGTACTGTGTGCAGTTCTGGAGGCCTCACTTCAAGAAGGACGTAGATAAAATTGAAAGGGTACAGAGGAGAGTGACGAAGATGATCTGGGGCCAAGGGACCAAGCCCTATGAAGATTGGTTGAGGGACTTGGGAATGTTCAGCCTGGAGAAAAGGAGGTTGAGGGGGGACATGATAGCCCTCTTTAAGTATTTGAAAGGTTGTCACTTGGAGGAGGGCAGGATGCTGTTTCTGTTGGCTGCAGAGGAGAGGACACGCAGTAATGGGTTTAAACTTCAAGTACAACGATATAGGCTAGATATCAGGAAAAACATTTTCACAGTCAGAGTAGTTCAGCAGTGGAATAGGCTGCCTTTAGAATCATAGAATCATAGAATCATAGAGTTGGAAGGGGCCATACAGGCCATCTAGTCCAACCCCCTGCTCAACGCAGGATCAGCCCAAAGCATCCTAAAGCATCCAAGAAAAGTGTGTATCCAACCTTTGCTTGAAGACTGCCAGTGAGGGGGAGCTCACCACCTCCTTAGGCAGCCTTTTTGCTTTATGTCATGATACTAGTTCATAGTCTGAGGAAGAGGGCTTGCACTCGAAAGCTCACATCATGAATAAATCTTTGTTGGTCTTAAAGGTGCTACTGGACTCTGAGTATGACCTGTCAACCAGTTATTGATCCACCTCATAGAATTAGGATCCATACCGCATTTTACCAACTTGTGAACAAGAATATCATGTGGAACCTTATCAAAAGCTTTAGCATCATGACATAAAGCTTTACTGAAATCCAGATAAACTATGTCCACGGCATTCCCCTGATCCAGCAAGGTAGTTACTGTCTCGAAAAAAAGAGATAAGGTTGGTCTGACATTACTTGTTCTTGCAAAATCCTTGCTGAGGCTTAGAAATAACAGCTCTCTGTTCCAGCTGGCACAATTCTTGTGCTAAAAGATCTGAAATTAGGTTTACCAGAATCTTATGCTCAATCTTTTAACTTTTCAAATAGTGGTCTCATTACATGAGCTCATTAAAGGCATTAATTCTACTCTTTTTGATGTATTAAATAGAATCATAGAATCATAGGGCCATTTCGCACGGGGATCTTTGTTGCAAATTGGTCACTGAATGAAAAATCGCCATTTAAAATAGTGGAATTCGTCGTTTTGCATACCTGGCTTTGTAGTGGAATCAGTTGCGTTTTTTAGCGTTTCCCACAGGCTTCTGGTCTCGGCAGAAATCGCTAGAAAGGAAGCGCTATTGCCAAGCTCGTCCCGCCCCTGGCCGTCAAGCAGCCAATGGGCAGCCGTTAGCATGCTCCCAAACAGCCCCTTTCCCTTTAAGAAAGGTTTAAAAAAAAAAAAAACACACCCATTGTAACGAATCTGAGTAGATTCGTTGCAATGGAGAGACCCATCCAGCTGCCTGGGGTGTTTGAGCTGTAGTTTGATTGTTTGATCGTTAACACGCTGGCTCCGTTTGATTGTTTGATCGTTAACACGCTGGCTCCGAGTGAGAAAAAAAAAATCCCCCCCCTCTCACGGCCCGATTTTCGGCTGAATGGAATGTGTGAAACTGAAGGTCACTTAGTGACTGAAGGGGAGGGACTGAAGCCGGGGAAGCCTCTGTTTGAGCTGTCATTTGATCGTGGCCATGCTGCCTCCGAGTGGAAAAAAAAAATCCCCCCTCCCCCCCCCACGGGCGCGATTTTCAGCCGAAACAGTGTGAAAAATAAAGGGAAAATACATCAGCAAACGGGCTTCTGCGGGCTTCTTGTGCTTAGTGACTAAACTGCTCTGAGGAGGGACTGCAGCCTGGGAAGCCTCACTGGCTAAACCGAGGCTCGCCGGTGCGTTGATCTCCACTCGCTCGGGGAAAAAAAAATGGCGATCGCTTCGCCGGAAGTTTGGAGGACAGGCTCAGGAGGAGGGACTTTGAAGAACCCACAACAATGGTAACGCACAGGTCTTTATCGCTATTGTTGCAGATTGGTTGCAGGAGTGTATCGCTATCCGGAGGGTGAATCCACTTTTCTGGATTCCCCTGAAAGCGCCACAACGAAGCGCTTTTTGCTGATTGGTTTCAGGATTGTTGCAGATTGTCTACGACGTCGTGGGTTATGGCAAATTAGTAGCGTTTCCAATTAGCAACCATTGTGCTATTTTGAAGCCGTGCGAAATGGCCCATAGAGTTGGAAGGGGGCATACAGGCCATCTAGGCCAACCCCCTGCTCAATGCAGGATCAGCCCAAAGCATCCTAAAGCATCCAAGAAAAGTGTGTATCCAACCTTTGTTAAATATCAGAAGGACTCTCTATAAGAGTCATTGTCCCAGTTTTGGGTGGATCACCATGTTGGTCTGAAGTAGCAGAACAAAGTTTGAACCCAGTGGCCACTTTAAGATTTATTCAAGGTATATGTTTTTGTGTACATGCACATTTCCTCAGATACAATGAACTCAGAATTACCAGTTCATACATGCTGGTCTTAAAAGTGCCCCTGGACTCAAACTATGTCCCAGTTTTGTTGAGCTACAGGTGTTGATGACATGAAAGGTAGGTTATCTGTAAACACAGAGCTGTTATTTTTCGGGTCTTCTAACCTTGGTCAGTTTGGACACAGATATGCTTGGAATGTCAACATACCTCAGATTGTTTCTGTATTACGTGAACACTCAGCACTGCAACCATGGAAGTTCTAAACCACATTTTTCATAGGAACACAGTGAATAACTTGCAAGTGACAATCCATATTTCATAACTTTGTCCTCATTAGATTGGATTTCTCCACTATGACATTTCTCCACTCCCATAACTGACAAATGCTTTGTATTTTTTAAGCTAAGCTGGTGTTATGGTAACAGGCCTCCATTCTACTTTTTTCCCCCTACTTTAGGCTATCATAAGATGTTGGAAATGGGGTCATGTTGCAGTTTCAAGGTCTAGAAATGGGGAACAAAGTACTGGGAAATGGTCAGTCATGTGGGTAAAGCCAATTGAAATCATCTGGTGTTTGGAGACAATCATGGGTGGGTGGGTTGAAACTTCACTGGAGACTTCACAAGGCTGAAGGGACCCAGCGTATCATTTCATATTCTCTCAGGCTGGTGGAGAAGATCGTACCTGTGTTATCAAACTAACCACTTTTTAAAGGCCAGTTTTGAGTGTGGTCTTCCAGAATCAAAAATACTCCGTTTTTAGGTTTGCAAACCGGGCTGAATCTGCATGGAGTTTTAATTACAATCCCAGGTTGAGTCAGTCCCTGCCATCTACACTGTATTTGATTTCCATTTTGATTTTGGGTGATTTAAATTTTCCCTCTGCAACAAGCATGCTTCATCTGGAGTGACCCTACCTTTACCCCACGAAATCTTGGAGAAGACTCTTGCGAGTCCCTTGGACTGCAAGGCGAATAAACCGGTCAGTCCTAGAGGAGATCAGCCCTGACTGCTCCTTGGAAGGCCAGATCCTGAAGATGAAACTCAAATACTTTGGCCACCTCATGAGAAGGAAGGACTCCGTGGAGAAGAGCCTAATGCTGGGAGCGATCGAGGGCAAAAGAAGAAGGGGACGACAGAGAATGAGGTGTCACTGAAGCAGTAGTTGCAAACTTAAATGGACTCCAGGGAATGGTAGTGGACAGGAAGGCCTGGAGGATCATTGTCCATGGGGTCACGATGGGTCGGACACGACTTCGCACCTAACAACAACAACAAAGGAACACAGTAACTACATTTTATTTATTTATTTTGGATCCCTTGCTCAGTCTGGTGCTGTGCTAAAAGTATGCTGATGGACATTTTCCTTTGTAATTTTGGATGGTGGTAGTGGTTCTCTGTAACACTTAGACCTCCACTGTCTTAGATATGCCATTTTAAAGGGAATTCTGGGGGAAGGCTGGCAGTTGGCATGGCTATTCCTCCAGGGTCACACAAGGCAGTAAACTAACCTTGTGATGACCAGGTGCTGGGCAGCAAGAGACATAGAAGCAAGGCTCAGAAGTTCAAAGGGAAGCTGGGAGTCCTGACCTACCCAGTGGGTGCTTCCATACAAAGGTGAAGTAGTGATGGTGAGTTTCTGGAGAAAGAGAGCAAGAAGCTCTCCAGATGTTGGGAAAACCTTGGAGTGGGCACAGTGGAATAAGGCCTTCAGACCAGAGCAGGTCCGTCTGACACAGGGAGCAAAGGAGATCTCACTCTGTCATGAACCAAATCTTCCCTTGCACTTGGCCAGGAAGTTTTGCACATAGGCCCTGGAATGTTCTGGGCCTAGAGCCACACTGATCCTGTGGGATTGTTCATTGGCCAAACTCCTTCTGGAGAGATCTTTTGATGACAATTCCCCTGTTGGACGAGAGCAGATACATTCCGCCACCCCCTCCCCCCCCCCATGAGAGGCTTCCCAAAATTAGTTCATAGTATGGCATGGGATGAAGCCATTTTTAGACAATTTATGAATAATCATTCTCTGATGGGTCAGCTAGTGGCCAGCTGCTGGACATCAGGATAGACTGCCTGTTCTGGGGTTCCAAGCCTCCAGGAGGGAGACCTCCAAGAATATGGATGCGAGTTCCTCCAAGAAATGCCAGAGGTCATGATGTGGAGCCAGATAATGGCAAATCGTGTACAAATGTCCCTTGCCCAGCTGCCAGAAAACCCTCAGATCTCCAGGCTACACTGCACACATGGCACACAACAAAAATAATATATGGTATTTGACCCACTGCGGTCTCTCTCCTCCCCAAACTCCACCCCCCAGGTTCCACCCCAGATCTCCAGGAATTTCCTAACACCACAGGTAAGTGGGGGTGGGGGTGAGAAACTAACTTGCAAGTGCCCTGAAGTAGCACGACAAAATTTGGCACCTTTCAGACCAACAAAGATTTATTCATAAGAGTATAGGTATAAGGTGAAAGTAAATTAGTAGTAAATTAGTAGTAAAAGCTAATCAACTGAACCCAAAGGACTCATTAGCTTTTTAAGCAAAAATTATCATTCTGCATTACACAGTTTACTAATTTACTTTTTACTTATATCTGTACTCTTATGATCCTTGTTCCATTGTCTGAGGAAGTGTGCATGCACTCGAAAGCTCATGTTTTGAAAAAAATCTTCGTTGGTCTGAACTCAAATTTTGAAAGTACCCTATTAGCAATGCTCCATAACTTTTGTTTTGCAATCCGTTCTGTATTTTCTTAACCCCAAATGCCTCTGCCATGCTTTTGGTCTTTATAAAGTAACCTTTTGTTAATGGTTCCATGTTCATTGAGGGATTGAGATGGATTATATCTCCCCTCCCCCTCTAGAAACATACTAGTCAGGAGGAGATCTGGAAAATTCACCATCATTCTAGTTTCCTGATGGTGCTTGACAGATGCTGCTCATTCAAATTCTGGCTGCTTGATAGGCTCTCTGTCAAAACCATATAGCAATTTTTTTGCCATTTGTATAATTCAGGGGTAGGCAAACTGTGGCCCTCCAGATGTCCAGCAAATGCTGGCAGGGGCTCATGGGAATTGTAGTCCTTGGACATCTGGAGGCCCACAGTTTGCCTACCCTGATATAATTCACTGGGTTAGGGGTCAATAGTAGCTGTCTTCAGGTAGTTAGCTAGCTCTGGAATTTCAGCTCTGCTGTTTTGATCCCTGTGAAAGTGTTCTACTTCTTCATCCTTGTAACTACAGGTGTCAGTTGTGCCATCTGGTGTCATCTGGAGTGTTTTTGTGCCTAAACAATTAGGTAGGGGAATCCCGAGAGTTAGAGGTTAAAGCAGAATAATGCATTCTGGGAAGGCAATTTCAGCAATGACCTTAGAGATGTTACCATCATTGTATTTTCAATAAAGAGATTTTCTTAAATGAAGTCAGCTTATTGGAAGCAATCGACTGAACTCTCACAGCCTCCTAGCTGTTTTTCAGCTGCACCCTGGTTAGAGCAGGCCTTTGAACCTCTGCCTCCCACAGGGCCCACCCAATTGTTGACCTCCTAAATTTGCAGAATCAACCTGGAATGCAATTTCCCAATCTATTGAATCAGCAATCTTGGTTATTTATTAATTTACTCTTACTAAATATTGGACATTGAACTGTATGCTGAGTCAGGGTTATCATATTCTGCAAAAGCAAACAATACGGTGTCTTTCTCAACTGTCCACTTCAAAAAAAGTTGTCACTATGACAAAATTAAGCCAAGCTCATTACTACTAACTTGGAATATTCCTAACTTCCCAACCCCAAAAGAAGACATTTTTATCCTTAAAAAAAAAGGACTCAAAAGAGGACAGACACCAAAAATTGAAGACATCCTCCCTGAAGATGATTTACCCATCTTTGAAACCCTCCTCTGCACATGCTCCAGTTTCTCTACATCTTTCTTCAGTTGTGGTGCCCAAAACTGAACACAGTACTCCAAGCGAGGTCTTACCAGAGCAGAGTAAAGCAGTACCATCATCTCACTTGATCTGGATACTATACTTCTTTTGATATAGCCCCAAATCTTGTTTGCCGTTTTAGCTATCGAATCAAATTGCTGGCTCATGTTCAGTGCGTGGTCTACTAAGACCCCTAGATCCATTTCACATGTACTACTGCCAAAATAAATCTCGCCCATCCTGTACTGATGCATATGATTCTTCCTACCTAAATGAAGAACTCTACATTTTTCACTATTGAAATTCATTTTAGTCCTGTTTTCCAGCCTGTCAAGATGATCCTGTATCTTGATTCTGTCTTCTGGTGTTTAGCATTATCTGCAAATTTAATAAGCACCCACTCTGTTCCTTCATCCAAAATATTTATGAACTAGGGGCAAAGCCCGTTGTCTCCAAGAATACAACGGGCACTAGAGCTTAGCAGTGGGAAGAGGAAGGGGAGGAGTTGTCCAGTCTGTAAGGGCATGGGGTTGTCATGTGTGTTGTGTGGGAGATTGTGGTGGCATGGTGGCAAATGAGGCCATGGGTGTGGAGATATGGGTGTCAAGAACCTGTGGTGTGGAATGTTCGTTGATTGTGGGAGAGGACTGACATGTGGGAATTGTGGCATAGTGGTTACAGATGAGCTTTCCAGAGCCATGTCCTCAGATATGTGAAGGGAAAATCAGACTGGAGACTGTTCTTAGGGGAAGATTACATGGCAACCAATTCCCCCCAGTTCTGCGTCATTTCCCTTCTTGTGTGAATTAGGACACATTCACCGAAATGCCCCTCTGCCGTAATACACATAGGGTAGTCACAGTACACAGGTGTCCACCATGTTCCTTCTGTCTCCCATATTTTCACTGTTGGTAAAATGTTATGTGCCCACATGCTTCTTTCATGGTTGCTCCTTAGAAGAACGGATTTTTGTACCCTATTACTTACTACCCAAAGGAGTCTCAAAGCGGTTTACAAACACCTTTTCCATTTGTCTCTCCACAATAGTCAACCTGTGAGGTATGTAGGGTTGTGAGAGATCTGAGAGAACTGGGAATGCGCCGCAGTGACCCAGCAGGCCTCAGGTGTCTCAAAGCATTTTCCAATAGTCTTCCCCTTCTCTCCCCATAGCAGACTCCCCATGAGGGAGGTGGGGTAGCGAGCCTCACAGGGAAGCTGGCAACCCTAAGAGGAAGACTGTCTGTGCACAGCAGTCTTGACCTTAGTAAGGTTTTTAATACTGTTTTTTTATTTGCCCGGCCAAGGTTATTTGCCAGTTACTATTTCAGTTACGATGTGTCTCATTTGAAGGCTGGACTCTGAGGCATTGTACGATTTTGAAGTCCCACCTCCAAACCTCCAGGAATATTTCCAACCCAGGGGTAGCCAACCTACAGGTGTGGAGAGCTCCTGGAATTACAGCTCACCTGCAGAGTATAAAGATCAGCTCCCCAGGCAGAAAGGGCTACTTTGGACAGGGTTGTGGTAGAGAAGAAACATTTAAGGCTTCCCACACAGGTTGTTGTTGAATTGAAAGACTTGAGGCCTACTGCACAGGGTTGTTGTGCAGATGAAACAGGAGACAAAAGAGCCAGCTTCCTCTGCAGAATAACACTGTGCAGTGGCCTCAAATCTGCAGAGAGTTGCAAAGAAGAAAGACACATGGCTTGGCTGTGTCTAACCCCCGGCCAGAGCAGTATTTTACGTGAGAAGGGGCTTTTCTGTGGCCTCCCTGTCAAGTAACTGTTTGGCAGAAGGGGAAAGTCCCCCCCCCCCTCAAAAGGAAGGCCCTCAGGCTCCCCTGCGTTGCTCTTGGAAAGGCCTCCTCCCCTCAGTCAGGGCCTGTCAGAGGCTCCTTCGCAGCAGGCCTGAAGGGAGGGAGGGGAGGGGGAGCACTCTGCAGCCTCCTGCCAGCTCTGTCAGGGTTCTGAGGCAATTTGCAGTTGGACATGACAGTTAGGACAGCCTTGGGTTGAAAAGGGCAGGCGTAGCCTGTCCAAGCCTCTGTTCTCATCCCCCTTGGCAGCCCTGCTGACCTCCTCTCCCTTTGGTGGTCAGGAGCAGACTGGCAGCCAGACTGGGCTGGGTGAATGGAATTTTGGTCTGTCCTGGTGAGGGGCCAATAGGAAGGCACTTTGCGCGCCTCCCCATTGGCTGCTTCGCGGCTCCTGATTGGGCCCTCCGAGTTTTTATCCTGGACAGGGCCCGCCCTAACTCCTCCCCAGGTGGCCTTACTCTTTTATTTAATAGGACCCTGTCCTATTTAAAGATGATATGTTGAACAACACAGGGCCCAGGACAGATCCCTGAGGCACTCCACTCGTCACTCCTCTCCAAGAAGATAACGAACCATTTACAAGCACCCTTTGGGTGAGATCTGTCAACCCGTTCTCAGTCCACCTAACAGTAATAGGACCCATACCACATTTTACCAACTTGCCAGTAAGAATATCATGTGGAACCTTATCAAAAGCCTTACTGAAATCAAGGTAAATGATGTCCATGGCATTTCCCTGATCTAGCAAGATAATAACTTTCTAAAAAATCATAGGAAGAGAAATACTAAAGGGAGGCATAATTCACTTTTTCTGGCTGGCTTTGGGGGGGGGGGGAATCTATCATTCTCCACCTGGTTTGTCTCCTGGAAGAGCTGGCTTAATGAAATTCTATCAATCAATGAATCTTTATTTAAATGGTCATAGACAAGGACATAAATAAACATAAAAACCGATAAGTATATTAACAAATCCATATAGTCTGGAGATGCACAGTAATTCCAGGAGATCTCCAGGTCCCACCTGGAGGTTGGCTATTCCTGATCTGGAAATATTCCTTGAGGTTTGGAAGTGGGGCCTCAAAAGTATGCAATGCCTCCGTGTGCAAATATATAGCATAAAGTGATCAGAATTCTGCTTGGATCCTGCCTTGGACCTCAAACGCAGTCCTCAGCAGATCCACAAACGCACCACCAACCCTCCTTCTCCCCAAAATCCTGCAGCCATGGAATTGCCCCTCAGACAGAAGCAAAACCACTTTGGTTGATGAAGAACAAGAACCTGGGAGGCCCACTGAATTCCAGCAACCTAAATAGACGGGTACCAACGTCATGCAGCTCCATGTTTCTGGGAATTCCGGGTAGAAGAGGACAGCCCAGAATAGAAATTGCACTCATTGGAGTGGAGCCGTCATTATGGGTCTCCTAATTCTTCCCACCAGCTAAAGTCCTTTTCCAACTGAGAACTGCATCCACCATTTGTGGCTAGCACAGACTTCAGACCAGATGGACTGGCAAATGCCACAATGTTCATTGGCTCTGAATTTGTGACATGCAGGCCTGTTGTGCCCAGACAGCTTATCGCTGAGAAGAAGTTAACCCTTTAAACTCCACCTTGGATTCTTTGCCTGCTACACTCATCGCCCGCTCCCCCCCCCCCCACCACCTATATTGATTCTGCAGCTGCAACCAAAGAATGCTGTTTTTCTCAACTGGGGTGGAAACATCACTTGTGGTGTGTGTGTGCATGCAAAGGGGTTTTTAAAAGTGTTGTGCAATTCCCCTTTCACAGCTACATGGTACCATCAAGTCAGCGCCTTCCACTTAAATCCCTGTGGTTCGGTTCCTTGTACGAAAGGGAACACAAAGGAATGCAGGCAAAGTTCCAAAAAATCTGAAAACTGCTTGTGGAACTAACTGTGAAGCTCCCTTTTCTGATTATCAAGCTCTAGCAGATTTTCTGTTGTGCTATCGGCCACTGTGACAAATGGAACAGAGTCCCCACCAGCTTCCACCTCATTCGTTGCCACCCAAGTGCCAGATCTGCAGGCCACCCTCACAGGCAGGAGGGTGGAGAAAGAGGCGGAAGAGGAGTAGAGATAGCTGTGGGGAGGGCAACCCCCAGCATGACATCCCAGTTGATAAAGGAACTTGCAGGCATTTCCTCACTTGCTGAACACTAACTCTGTAAACCCAACAAAATCAGAGTCCAGTGGCACCTTTAAGACCAACAAAGATTTATTCCAGGCGTGAGTTTTCGAGTCTTAAAGGTGCCACTGGACTCTGATTTTCTTGTGCTGCTTTAGACAGACCAACATGGCTACTCACTTGAATCTGTAAACCCAGTTTGCTGCAAGACCAAAAAGAGTGAAGCTCCTGGGCAAAGCATTCAGGAAACTTGCTGGGTATTTGGGGATACTGGCAGGGGGGAACTTCCTTTCCCTGTCCTCCATGCCCACCAGCTTTGTGTGGGCAGCAGCCACAGTGTCCACGGCTGGGCTTGAGGTGGGTCTTTCCTTTCCTTCCCCCATTCCCCCCTTTCAGAATTGCAAAGAGGCTTCGGTTTTTCTTCCCTGTCATTTCTCCCCCCTCCCCCGCAATGATCCAAGAACAGCGATAGTCTAATAACGCTAGACTCATGCTGCATGTTTTAAAAAATGTAAATGTAAAATGACAAGAGAGAAAGTAACCAATGAAGTGTGCATACCGAGTGACCACCAGAAGGTGTAGAGTGGGTGGGGCCACCTCAATGAGGGCCCGGGAATGACCTTTGATGGGAAACAAAGGGACAGCGGTGTGTGGGGGAAATCCAAAGGAATCAGTATGCTTTCAAATTACCTTCGACTCAGAAGCATAACAAGAGAAAAATCAGCACAAAACCACTCTCCTAAAAGAAGAACTGTTTCTTTGTACCCCACTTTCTACTCCTGAAAGGAGGCTCAAAGCGGCCTTCCTTTTCCTCTCCCTACAACAGACACCCTGTGAGGTATGTGGGGCTGAGAGACCTCTGAGAGAACTGGGACTGGCCCAAGGTCACCTGGCGGCATGGGAAGGAGGAGTGAGGAATAAAACTCAGTTCTCCAGTTTAGAATCCGCCACTCTGAATTACGACATCCCTCTGGCTCTCAAGCCGTAGAAACAGTGACTGGATAGGAAACGGAGCACTGAACGGGGGGGGGGGGGGGGAATCAGTGAGGAATGAAAAAGAAAACCTGACAGAGATGTGTGGCAAATACAATCTGCTTCAGTTCTGCACTGCTCCCCGGTGGTGAGGCTGGTCCATACAGAAGTCCTTGTAGTCTGTGAGAAACGGCTGGCCAGTGAGGCCCACGGGAGACTTTGGGCCGTTCCGCATTCGTCCAAAATAGCACAATGGTTACAAATTGAAATCGCTACAGTTTTGCCGTTATGCACAACGCCGTTGACAATCTGCAACACTCCTGAAACCGATCCGCAAAAAGCGCTTTGTTGCAGCGCTTTCAGGGAAATCCCAAAAAGTGGATTCACCCTTCAGAAAGCGCTACACTCCTGCAACCAATCTGCAACACTTGCGGGAAAGTTCTGTGTGTTACCATTGTTGTGGTTTCTGCAAAGTCCCTCCCCCTAGCTCTCTCCTCTGATCTTCCGGAGAAGCGATCGCCATTTTTTTTTCTCCGAGCGAGCGGAGAACAACGCACCAGCGAGCCTTCGTTTACCCAGTGAGGCTTCCCCGGCTGCAGTCCCTCTGTTTAAAGTCACCAAGCACAAGCATCATAGAGGCCCATTTGCTGGTTTTCCCTTTATTTTTCACACTATTTTCGGCCGAAAATCGCACTCGTGAGGGGGGGGTATTTTTTTTTCACTCGTGGGGAGCGTGGCAACGATGAAACGGCAGCTCAAACACCACCTGCTAGCTGGATGGGTCTCTCTGTTGCAACAAATTAACACAGATACGTTGCAACGTGTGTGTGTGTGTGTGTGTGTGTGTGTGTGTGTGTGTGTTTTTTAAACCTTCCTTAAAGGGAAAGGGGCTATTTGGGAGCATGCTAACGGCCGCCCATTGGCTGATTGACGGTCAGGGGTGGGACAAAGCTCAGCAATAGCGCTTCCTGGCTAGCGATTTTTGCCGAGACCGGAAGCCTGTGGGAAACGATAGAAATGCAACTGGATTCCACTACAAAGGCAGGTATGCATAATGACGAATTCCACTATTTAAAATGGCATTCGCTGGCAGGGGCTCATGGGAATTGTAGTCCATGGACATCTGGAGGGCCGCAGTTTGACTACCCCTGCTCTGGATGACTTGGGGCCATTCCGCACCGGGATCCATGTTGCAAATTGTTTGCGGAACAAAAAATCGCCATTTTAAATTGTGGAATTCGTCATTATGCATACCTGCCTTTGTAGTGGAATGCAGTTGCGTTTCTATCATTTCCCACAGGCTTCCGGTCTCGGCAAAAATCGCTAGCCAGGAAGCGCTATTGCTGAGCTTTGTCCCACCCCTGGCTGTCAAGCAGCCAATGGGCCGTCAAGCAGCCATTCGCTGGCAGGGGCTCATAGGAATTGTAGTCCATGGACATCTGGAGGGCCGCAGTTTGACTACCCCTGGTCCAGAGCAAATGTGTGTTGCTGTTTAGCCAGTGTGTTACCTAGGAGGCACCAACCCAGCCTGTTGTGTGACAGCTGCTGAATTTCACCTCACCGAGTTAAGGCTTTTGCTCACCACCAGGTGGCCCTCGGGCCAAGAGCGAGGAGCCTGAAGCAGGATGCAGCTGGGCACCGTCAAGCACGCCTGGAGCCTCTAGGCTCAAAGATCCCGCCAATTTAGAATTGTTTTATTCTGGGTTTTGTTAGCACAGCGTTGAGCTGAAAGAGAGAGCCAGCTTCCTAAAACCTTGGCATCTATACAGCATCTGTCATGACATAAAATGTTTACAACTATGAGGGAAACACATCTCATTTTCCCAAGTAAATTCAAGCTGGGAGGATTGATCTGAGACTCCTTTTTCTCCCCAGTTTGTCTAATGCCTTCGTGACCTGCTAATACAGAGATCAGGTTCTTCCCCTCTCCCCGCTGCCTCTCCCTTCCAAACTCCCTTTATGTGGTGGAATGCAGATTCAAATCTGTTCAAGGTGGGTCACCTTTTTGGTCTGAAGCAGCAGAACAAAGCTTGAGCCCAGGGGCACCTTGAAGACCCACGACATTTTATCCAAGGTACAAGATTTTGTGTGTATGCAAAAAGTTTGGATAAAGCTTTGTGGGTCTTCAAGGTGCCCCTGGGCTCAAGATTTGTTCTGATTCTGCACTGAGCAGGGGGGAGGTGGACTAGATGGCCTGTATGCCCCCTTCCCACTCTAGGATTCTAGGATTCATGAAGGAGAGAAACCAGAGAAGGAGCATTTGTACTACCAAGGAGCCAATGTTGGTTACTGAAGTCACAGTCTAAACCCGGTTGAAGTAACCACAGCTTTCAGCTTCATGTGCAAAAATGACCTTTTAGATACTTGTAACTTCCTCTAGAAATGCATCCAGAAGCACCTTAGAGATGGATTTTTTTTTGGGGGGGGGAGCTTTTGAGAGATGGCTCCTTTTGTCAGGTGTGTTGGTATCTGATGAAGGGGACTTTGACTCTCAAGAGTACGCTCCCACCGCCCAAGTCTCTAAGGTAGTACTGGGTTCAAATTTGGATGTTCAACTGAAGATCAAGGTGGTTACCCCATGAAACTTCCTCTAGAAAGGAGGCTTAAATATGGATAGAGGAGACAAATTCGGAACAGAGCAACATCACGAGGAAAAGGGCCCTTGGCTACGTTTCCAGTGCTCAAAGTGAAAGGAGACAGAGACTGTGGTGAATATTCATGTCCAGGCAGGAACAATTAGAAGCCTTGTGAAGGCCAGCAGAAGACCTTTTGCAATGCTCTGTCAGAAATGTACAGCCTCACGGCCTTCCATAGGGAAGATTGACAGGAGCCTGTGGCTTTTCTGAGACTTTTGAAATCCTGACACAGTGTGGTGAGCACAGACCAAAAACGACTGCCACAAAATGACTGCTCCAGGAGGAGGAGGAGCCATCCTCAAAATGACTTCCTTCCAGACAGTAGAGAAAACCATCCCATATTATGATATAACTCTATGTTATTCAGTTCCCAGTTAGGACCTGGGGGTCCCATTGTTTGGCCCTTGTTTGGAGCCTCTCCCCTTGTTTCAGGGCCCTCAGAAACTGAGGGAACTTACCAGGCAGATATGCCCCCACATCAGTCATCCTGAGGGCTGGTAGGCTAGTTTTTTCATAGGGTTGGACGTTTGGGCATCCGAAGGGGCCGCTCACGCCCGATGCAGCCAGCACCGTGGCGTGGGGGGAGGGGGGAGGCACGGGCATCCACCCACGCCTCCCCCCACCCCCATGCCACGGCGCTGGCTGTGTCGGGTTCCAGCGGCTGCTTTGGACATCGAAGCGCCCAACCCTAGTTGCCAGTGAGTGATGGGGAGGGGGTAGGGTTGCCATATACACGTTGGGACATTTCTGGAGATTTGGGGGTGGAGCTAAGGAGGACAGGAACCTCAGTGGGGTACAACACCTCAGACTCCACCTTCCATTTTCTCCAGGGGAACAGATCTTTGTCATCCAGAAGTGAGCTGTAATTCTGGGGGATCCCCAAGCCCCACCTGGAGGCTGGCATTCCTAGCATATCTTATGCAGACAAGAGTTTGGCCCCCATGAGAGTTTGGGCCTGGGCAGATGGAGCGGAGAATTAAAACTGTCCAGCCAGATGAGACTCCTGGTCCCTCTTGTCCAACATCCTGACTCCAGCAATGGTTGCCTCCAGATTCAGATTCAAACTTTATTACAGTCGTTCAGACCAAGTTATATGAAGCTAATACATAAAAGACCAAAAGAATATGGTCATTTAATATAATACAATTTAAAACAGATCACAAAATAGAACTTAAAATGATGCTACTTTCTTGCCTCCAAGAAACCTACAAGCAGGGCCAGGCAGAAGGAAGCCACACCGCTGGGGGAGCCTGCTTGTCACACAACCCCCAGCGGTGACATGCCGGCATCTACTTGGGAAGCAGCTTGGGGAGACAGGTGCCAGGGTAGGAGCAAAGAGCAGGCCACAAAGACATACAGGGCTCTCTCCCTCCCTGCCCTGAGCACTGAGGGATTAGCGAGGGACCAAGCACAGCTGGTATGTGGGAGGAATGTTCCCGAAGCCGCTCACTCTTGGACTGATGTCGATGTCCTTGGGGTCCATCAGGGGCTTCAGTGAGAAGTTCTGCAGGATGGTGGTGAAGTAGAGGAAGAGCTCCATGCGGGCCATGGCCTCCCCCAGGCAGACCCGTTTCCCTGGCAGGAAGGAAGGACAGTGGCGTGAGTGAAGCCTGGTGTGGAACGGGGTTTGCAGCCCCAGTTTGGCCCAAGTGGATCTCAGCTCTGGATTGAGTGGGCAGCCTCCAGCTTTTCTCTCTGCTTGGGAGAGATTGGGTTGGAACCCATCTGCTAGCAGAGGCACTTCCTTTCAAGACACACTCGTCTTGCATGAACAGATTGCTACTTCCCCTTCCGTAACATGCCTCTGTGTTAGCACGACAACACCAACCAACAATTCCCACTCCCATCACCCAGAGTTATCCACCCATCATGTTTGCAGCCCATCCAATGCCAGTTGCACAGAGTCGTGTGAGGAACATCAGAAGAGCCCTGCTGGATCAGACCAGGGAGGGTCCATCTAGCCCAACATCCCATCTCACACAGGGGACAGCCATTTCCTCTGGAGGGCCAACATCAGGGTAGAGAGGCTGAGGCCTTCATAAGAACATCAGGAGGTCTCTACTGCATCAGATCACTGAGGGTCCATCTAGTCCAACATCCCATCTCACACAGTGGCTGACCTGGTAGGCCAACAACAGGATATAGAGGTTCTTAAGAACCTTAGAAGAGCCTTGCTGGATTGAGGGTTCATCAAGTCCAGCCTCCAGTCTCCAGTCCACAGGGGCCAACCAGTTCCTCTGGAGGGCCAACAATAGGGCATAGGTGCCAAGGCCTTCATAAGAACATCAGAAGATCCCTGCTGAATCAGACTACTGAGGGTCCATCCAGTCCAGCTGCATGTCTCACCCAGTTCCTCTGATGGGCCTACAACAGGGCCCTGGAGCCAAGGCTTCCCTTCCTGTTGCCTCCTGGCTCTGGGATTCAAAGGTTGACTGCCTCTGAACATGGAGGTTCCCAGGAACAGAACGTGGGGACAGCAGCTCCGAAGCCATTCTGTGCACTCCATGTGGGTTCCCAGCTTCCAAAGGGAGCTGATAACCAAACCTCCCTCCTCAAGGGAACCAGCCAAGGAAGTCCATCATCGCTGTCGGGAGGGAAGCAGTGCTTCTAGAACAGGGGTAATCAAACTGCGGCCCTCCAGATGTCCATGGACTACAATTCCCATGAGCCCCTGCCAGCGAACTGCCCCTTGCCAGGGGCAGTTTGACTACCCCTGTTCTAGAAACTGCTGGTTAAAGGATTAAATCCCATCTAACCTGCAGGCAAAATGCTGCTGTGTTCAATTCTGGGGTAGGCCCTTCCCTTTGGCAGCTTGTCTGTCATGTGATGGCTGCTCAGCTGCAGCTGGACTTTAGCTTTTGGATGACCTCCCATCTTGAGGGGGTGGACAGCCTCCTTGCTGGGCTCCCAGCCTGCTTCTGCTGACCTCTCCTAGGTGCTGACCGGCCAAAAGTCAGATTCCATGGCCAGGGAGGAGTTTGAACCCTGGCCTCTCTGGGTCATTGACATTCGACCCACCACATTTGCAGACTATATTCCAAGTGAAAGTCCGGGCAGAGGAAGGCCCCAGCCTCTGAATGTTGTTCAGGGAGCACTTCCAGACCTCTAGCTTCATCTGTGCGGAATTAGTCTGTCTTGTCAGCCAGCTGGCCATGTGCTCTGAGAGCTGGGATACCAAGCAGCCAGGAGTGGAAATGAGAAGTCTACCTGAGGAGAAGGGTACGAAAGCATCGTTCTTCTTAAAGCGGCCCTGCTCGTCCATGAAGTGCTCGGGGTAGAATTTCTCAGGGTGGCTGAAATATTTGGGGTCACGCAAGACAGATCCTAAGAGAGGAAAGACATCCGTGCCCTGGAAAACATGGGGGAGGGAACAGAACAGAATAAGAGCCCTGCTGGATTAGGGCAAAAGTCCATGATTTTGTTCACAGCATAGTAGAGAGGTCAGCCTCCAGACAGGGCCTGGAGATCCCCTGCTATGACAGAGGTTTGTTACCCTGCAGAAAATGAGTAATTGCTTTGTACCCTGCTGAAACCCCTCCCCTCGCCAAACCCCACCCTCCCCAGGCTCCACCCACAAATTCCGCAGGTATTTCCAAACTCAGAGCCAGCAACTCTACAGTGTGGTCAACCAGCTGCTTCTAAGGAGTCAACAAGCAGAACTTCTCTAGAACTCCGAGAAGGGTATTGAGCGCCATCCAAGGTTGCCAGCTCCAGGTAGTGGCTGGAGATCTCCTGGGATTACAGTTGATCTCTGGGCATCAGAAATCAGTTCCCCTGGAGAAAATGGCTATATTGGAAGGTTATAGGATTGTGCCCCACAGATGTCATTTCCCTCCCCTCCTCAAGCTCCACCTCTAACATTTCCAGGTATTTCCCCACCCAGAGCTGGCATTGCGAGGGCTCCCACACTAAGGTCGCTGTTCTATGACTCTCCCCTCCACTCAGCTTCCATGAAATGAAACATTCTGGTAGAAACATGGAAGGTCAGGGTTTCTGAAGGGATCATGAAGACTTTGAGGCAAGAGTGTTGTAGCTTACAAACGATTTGCCTCATAGAAGAAAAGCAATGGGTGTTCTTAGCAGGAGAAAGAGGTCAGGATCTCTGAAAAGTGGATCCAGTTGGGGGGCGGGTGTCTCCCATCATCAGGTCCTGCCCCTGATCAACTGGCCAGCAGGTGGACTCATCAGTGGAAAGGCCTTGAACACAGGAAGTGATGTCATGCCAACAACTTCTGGGTTATGCCCTGTTATTTGTGCAAAAACTCAATGGTAAAACTGGCTTTTAACATAAAAGTTTTTGCCCAAATAACAGAACATAGCCCAGAAGTTGCTGGTGTGATAATGTCGCTTTCTATTTACAAGAGGTATCCGAGTATGGCGCTCTTCTCCTTCTTCACCTCCAGCCCTCTGTTGCCATTCCCATTATCAGCATAACAAACCTCTCCATTTTGGACACCCCTCAAAGGCCAGTCATAGGGAATGGCAGCCAAGAACAGAAAGAGAGAAAGTAGAGCAAAGCAAGGGGAGGGATGGAGCACGCAAGGCGAAAAGAGAAAAGGTGTGCAGAGTGAACAAGGACAAAGGGAAGGTGCAAACCTGCCAAAGGGTAAGGACAAGGATTAAAGGATGAGTTTGGAAGTCAAGCAACTGGAAGATGCCAGGAGTTCCTCAGGCAGGTTCCCAGGCGCCTGCAGTTTCTTTCCCCTTCCTTCATGCCTCCCCCGCCAGCTGTCAAGTGTTTGTCCCTTTTCTTATTTGGAAAACGTCCATGCTGCCTCTGCAGAGACCTGCTTCAGCAGGCTTCCAAGTAAAACAGTAAAGCAAAACCATTGAAAACAAGCCAAGACATAAAACAGCATTAAAACAAAAAATAAGTTGGCTGAAAGGCTGGAGAGCAGGGAGGACTAAACTGGGGCTCTCCAGATGCTCTCCCTGGCTCATGGGGATTGTAGTCCATAAACATCTGGAGAGCCACAGTTTAGCCACCCCTGCCGTACAAGGAATTGTGCTCAGGCCGGACCTAGAATGGCTGAACAAGAGGAAAAAAACGTTTGCTAAAAGAATAGGAACGTTTTCAGGGGTCCCCAGTCCTATTTGAGCCTGCGGGCACCTTGGAGAGGCAGTCACAAAAGGACTGCTGCAAAATGGCTGCCATCTTCTCTTGTAAAGATGAAGCCTTCTCTTTGTCTCTTGTGGCCCTTCCTTGCCTACCCAGGGAAATGATGATCACCACTGAGGGATGGAAGGTGAATTTCCTCCAGGCCTGGCTGGATTCTGGAGATTTTTAGTGGGGGGATCACTTGGGCATGAAATTGGGGTCACTGTGGGTGGGCAGGTAGTTGTGAGTTCCTGAACTGTGCAGAAACGTGGACAAGATGACCCTGGAGGTCCCTTCCAACTCTATGATCCGATGATTCTAAGCCAACTGCAAAATGGCTGCCGCAGGTTACCTTTAGTCATATTGCAAAGTTCCTTCTGTTCGACTGCCAAAAAAACATTTTAAGAATTTTGGATAGCAAAGTAATTCCACAGTGGCCTCTAGCCCCACATGGCCCTGCCCACTTTCTAAAAACTATTAGTCAATGCCAGGAAATATATTGGCAGGGATCACATTGAGGAATCTGGACTGTTTTGAACTGGACGCCCCAAGGAAGCCTCCGTCTCCCTTCCTGCTAACTTCACTTAGTCAGGTGTACTTGCCTCTGAGACTCCACCCGCACAGATGCCTCACCTTGGGGAGGAAGTACCCCCGGAACTGAGTGTCCCGGATCACAATGTGGGGCACCCCCATGGGGACAATGTCGGTCAGCCGTTGGATCTCATGGATGACGGCGTCTGTGTAGGGCATTTGCATCCTGTCCTCGATGCCCGGGATGCGGTTGTGTCCGATGACATGGTCAATTTCCTGGAGGACTTTAGCTGCCAGGATGTGCAAAAAAAAAAAACCCTTAAGAATGCAAGTTAAATAAACCAAGGAGATGTTCTACCCATCTGATTCTCAGAAATAGTTTCGGGATCTGCCTGTAGATAGTGACTCTGGTCCATAAGAACACTGGGCCCCCAACTCCCCCAAAGCTTAGAAGATATTTCACAGGCCCCTGTGGATGAGAGGACGAGCTCTTCTGTTCCTCAATGTGTTCAGACTAGGAGACGTGTGCTGGTAACTGGGGATTCCGTACTGAGAGGAGTAGAAGCCAAAGTACCCTATATACTCACGTATAAGCCTAGTTTTTCAGCACCTTTTTTCATACTGAAAAAGCCCTCCTCGGCTTATACGCAGGTATATATGGTAACTGAAATAAAAGCCTGCTCCAGCCAGCCATACATTGCATGGCCTTTTGCAAATGTGTACTGTAAGCTGAGCTTGTTCTGGCAGCTTGTAGGACATCAACGGTGTGACCGAAGGACTCTGATCTTTTTTTTCCTTTTGCCTTCACTTCTTCCTCTTCCTAAACACTTCTTCCAAACGATTCTTTTGGTTTCTGTGGGTGAAAAGCGGAGTGCAAAAAACAGCAGCGATTCATCCTCTTGACTTTCCTGTATTTGTTTGGGGGGGGGGCTGGATGGGAGAGCCTGTGAGGATGGAGCATTTCCCAGCTTATATGCGAGTCAATAAGTTTGCCCAGATCTGGTAAAATTAGGTGCCTCAGCTTATATGCGGGTTGGCTTATATGCAAGTATATATGGTATGTTGACCGGACTTGTTGTCTCGAGAAGTATGCTGTCTACCAGACGTGAGAATCAAGAATGTCATGGAAAGGCTGGGAAGACTCATAAAGCCCAGGGACAGATATCCCTTCCTGCTCATTCATGTGGGAAGAAATGACACTGCCTGGTGCAGTGTGGAGCATATGAAGTGAGACTCAATGGCCATGGGGGGGGGGGGAGTGGAGGATTTGGGAGACAGGTTGTGTTTTCATCAGTTCTTCCTGTTAATGGCTGAGGCTTAGGAAGGGAAAGAAAAATAATGCAGATAAATGACTGGCTACATCATTGGGGTAAACAGGTTTGGGGGTTTGGACCATGGATTGCACTTCTGTGATGAGACTCTTCTATGGGGAGATGGTTTGCACCTCACGATGGCGGGGAAAATGTCTTTGCAAAGAGTCTTGCGGATCTGGTGAGGAGGGCTTACAATGAGGTCCAATGGGGGAACAAGACGTACATTCAAAGCCCAGTTTGATGATAATAACTGTAGATGGGAAGCTGGCAGATTTAAGGGGGATGACACATATGCAGGCAACAACTTACAGGAATGTTCAAAAACTAAAAACCTGGAGTACTCATATGAAAGATTGCAATATCTCTTTACTAATGCATTGAATATGGGAAACCAGCAGGAAGAAGTAGAAGTCCTAATAAAGGAAGGGGACTATGATCTAATAGGCATTATAGAAACCTGGTGGGATAACACAACTGGAATAATAGCTTTGAGGGGTACAACTTATTTAAAAGGGACAGAAAAATAAAGAAGGGGGAAGGAGCAGCATGTTAAGAATGTATATACGTGTGAGGAAATACATGGGTCTGAGCCTGAGAGTTCAGCTGAGAGTTTTGGGGTAAAAATAATAGGAGATAATAATGGTATTATAGTAGAGATCTGCTATAGACCACTAGGCCAGAGAGAGGACTAGGAATAGATGTTCCTAGAACAGATTACCAAGTTTTCTTAGAGACAGGAGCTAGCGGTCATGGGAGTTTTCATTTACCCAGCTATCTGTTGGAAGTCCAGCTCTGCTAAAAATGAAAAGTCCAATAAATTCTTGACTTGTCTTGCAGACCAGTGGTCCCCAACCTTTTTATCACCGGGGACCGGTCAATGCTTGGCAATTTTACTGAGGCCCGGGGGGGGCAGTCTTTTGCCGAGGGATGCCGCTGCTGCCTGAGCCCCTGCTCCGCTTGCTTTCCCGCCAGTGCCCCTGACTTTCTGCCGCCTGCTGGGGGGTGCTGCCAGCAGCAGCAGTGCCACGCCGAGGGGGATCCTCAGCCATGGCGGCCGCTGGAGAGCATCAAAGGTGAGCCGGCGGCAGAGTGGCAGGGCCGCGGCCCGGTACTGACTGATCCATGGACTGGTACCGGTCCCTGGACTGGGGTGGGGGACCACTGTTGCAGACAACTTCATTTCCCAGAAAGTGGAAGGGACAGCCAGGGAGTCTGCTGTTTTAGGTTTGATTCTCAGCAATAGAGAAGAACTGGTTGACAAGGTAAAAGGTGTGGATGTGCTTGGTAGCAGTGATCATGTGATTTTGAACTTTATGGTCTTGGGGATGAGAAAAGCTGTACGCAGTCACACATACAGGCTGGACTTCAGGAGAGCAAATTTTAGCAAACTTAACACATAAAGTTATGTTTGGTAGAATCCCATGGTCAGAAAAGGAGATGGAAGTCCAAGAAGGTTGGGAGTTTCTCAAAAGTGAAATGCTGAAGGCAAAATCACAGACAATTCCCTTGAGAAGGAAAACTGGGAGGGATCTAAAGAAAGCAGGGGGGCTCCATCAGCAGCTTTCAAAGGAACTGAGTAATAAAAAAGACTCATTTAGGAAATGGAAGAAGAAGAAGAAGAAGAAGAAGAAGAAGAAGAAGAAGAAGAAGAAGAAGAAGAAGAAGAAGAAGAGTTGGTTCTTATATGCCACTTTTCTTGACCAGAAGGAGTCTCCAAGCGGCTGACATTCGCCTTCCCTTCCTCTCCCCACAACAGACACCCTTTGAGGTAGGTGAGGCTGAGAGAGCCCTGATATTACTGAAGAAGAGAGTTGGTTCTTATATGCCACTTTTCCCTACCTGAAGGACTCTCAAAGTGAATTACAGTCACCTTCCCTTTCCTCTCCCCACAGCAGACACCCTGTGTGGGAGGTGAGGCTGAGAGAGCCCTGATATTCCTGCTCGGTCAGAGCAGCTTTCTCAGTGCTGTGTTGAGCCCAAAGTCACCCAGCTGGCTGCATGTGGGGGAGAACATATTCGAACCCTGCAATGCCAGATCAGAAGTCCACGCTCCTAACCACTACACCAAACACTACACTACACCAACTGGAAAGAGAACCTTATAGCCAAGGAGGAATGTAAACAAATAACCAATGTTTGTAGGGAGAGTGTTAGAAAAGCTAGAGCTCAGTATGAACTTAGGCTAACAAGAAATGCTAAAAACAATTTTAAAGGGTTCTTTAGTTATATTCAAAGTAAGAAAAAGAATGGGAACATGCTAGGACCATTGCGGGGACAAGTAAGTGACATTGTAACAGGTGATGAAGAGAGGGCGGGACTGCTTAATCCAGTGTTTGTCTCTTGTGGCCCTTCACTGCATTCGCAAGGAATTGCTGATCGCCACTGTGGGATGGTAGGTGAATTTCCTCCAGGCCAGGCTGGATTCTGGAGATTTTTGATGGGAGGAATCACTTGGGCATGAAATTGGGGTCACTGTGGGTGGGCAGGTAGTTGTGAGTTCCTGTATTGTGCAGGGAGTCGGACTGGATGACCCTGCAGGTCCCTTCCTATTGTATGAACACAAGGAAAAGTACTTTTCCAGGCACAGGGCTGTAAGCAGATAGCTCAGGTCAAGAGGTCAAGAATCTGGCTCAAGAAAGCATCTGGCCCGCATCTTACTTGCTTTAATTCTCCCTGTTTTTGCTCTCCTACCTTCCACTTCTGGGTACTTCATTAGGAAAAGGAATCCATATCTCAGGGTGGAGCTGACCGTCTCTGTCCCAGCAAAGAATAAGTTGAGGGTGGTGAGGATCAAATTCTTCAAGTTGAATTCGCTGGAAGGGTTTTCCTTTTCCTTTGGGGGAATCAAAGGAAATGGTGGTCATAAATAACCAAGCGGGGGAAAGAGAGGAAACCAGTGAAAAAAGTATTCAGTTTTGCATAGGAAGCTGAAGCTGGACACCTGGACATTAATTCATAATTGACAGCTGCCAGAATCTCCCTCAGATCAAAGACTAGAGGTATCCGTCTGTTGTTTGTCTGTTCAAAACAAGGTCGATTTATAAGACGGGGGGAGAGAGAGGCTGAACTGTCTTGGGCTCTGGTAAGAATTTTCTAATGCAGCCATTCCGCAGTGCCCAGTGATACAGAAAGGTGCTGCATTGTGCTCATCCCCACATTCTCCTCATTTTGTCGATGGGAATCTGGATCTGAGGAAGTAGAAGAAGAGCTGTTTTTTGGTACCCCGCTATTTACTACCCAGAGGAGTCCCAAAGCAGATTGCAAACACCTTTCCCATCCTAAAAACCAACTCCTCTTCTTTTCCTTCCCTTGTGAGGTTGGTGGGGCTGAGAGATTCCTGAAGGAACTACTTGAAAGAACAGCCCGTAGAGAACTGTGACTGGTCCAAGGTCACCCAGCTGGCTGCATGTAGAGGACTGAGGACCCAAACCCAGTTCTCCAGATGAAAAGCTGCCACTTTTAACCACCACACCAAACTGGTTGTCATTGAAAGTATGAAGGATGATGTGGGATCCAAAATGACAGACATCTTTCTTTTTTTAAGGGAAATCCCCAAACTCTCGCCTCCTGGGTTCTAACTTCTTGAACACCTGGGTTGCCCTTTGCTGTGCCTTTCCCAGTTCTGTTTCTTTTTAGGAAAGGGTGTTCAGAAAGGTATGCAGAATTCGAAATGCAGCCATGCCAAAAAGGTCTATACAACGAGGGCTTCTGCTTCCCCCGACCTCTGAAGACATAGCCGAGTGGGCTTCATCCCGGCCGTTCCATGGGTCCCACTGCGTTCGTTCAAATACCTTCTGCATCTGGATGAGGAAGCAGTCGATGAAGTCACGCGGGTTGTTAGGATCCAGCGTTGCTTGGTTGCTCTTGACTTTCTCGGCAATGAAGTCCTTCAGATCCTCAATGAGATAGTAGATGCGGTTGTGTCTCCCGGGCAAGTACTGCATGATGCCGGAGTACATATCGTAGAGCTGGGCAAAAGGGGGAAGAGGCTGAGCCGCAGGCCTTGCAAGGTCCACCCAGTAAAGGTGGCCACCCAAAGAGGTTTTTTTTTGGGGGGGGGGGAGAAAGTTATGAGAAATTGATTAAAGAAAATATGGGTGTTTATTCCAAAGTGCATGAAAGCCCTACTTTAAAATGCAGGCATCTTGAAGTGGTACATATTTGGGCTAAGAAGTCCTGAATCTATGCAACATGATAAAAGCCAGCATTGCTTAGAATAAGTCAATTCCATATCTCTAGGTTAAGAGCCCTGAACTAATAAAACAGGGCCAACAAGTTTTATTTTATTTTATTTATTTATTGACCAGCACTCCCAGACCAAGCTGCCTTGTGGCATACAATAAAACCCTGATAAAATAACAATAAAATACAGTTATAAAAGCCCCTGGCAGCGTACTTTCTCTTCATCCCTCCCAACCACCAGTGTTGGCCGAACTACCCACCGCCTACCCTCCCACCCAGCAAGCCTCATGGAAGAGGAGGCACCTCATGCCCTAGGTGTACCAGGCATCCTGAGGAGGGACCCTAGATCTTCCAGGGCCTTGACCGAATGACTGGTGGAAGAGCTTCATCATGCAGGCCCTGTGGAACTGCACCAGCTGTGCCAGGGCCCTCAGCTCTTCTGGGAGCTCAGTCCACCAGGTTGGTGCCAGGACCGAGAAGGCCCTGGCTCTGGTGGAGGCCAGGCACACCTTCGGTGGGCCAGAGACCACCAGCAGATTCAAACCTGCAGAGTGAAGGGCCTTGGGTAGGGCAATGCCTCAGATATGTAGGGGCCCAGACCACAAATGGACTTAAAGGTTAATACCAAAACTTTGAACTTTATCCAGAACATAATTAGCAACCAATGCAGCTGCCTCAGCACTGGCTGGATGTGAGCCCCCCAAGATGACCTAGAGAGGACCCTGGCAGTTGCATTTTGTGGCAACTGTAATTTCCGGGTCAAAGACGAGGGAAGGCCCACGTAGAGTGAATTACAAAAGTCTAGTCTGGAAGTGACCGTTGCATAGATCACTGTAGCCAGGTGCTCCGGAGACAGGTAGGGCTGTAGTAGTCTGGCTTGGCAGAGATGAAAAAATGCCACCTGGGCTACTCTGGTGACCTGCGCCTCCATTAATAGGGAGGCATCAAAGATCACCCCCAGATTCCTGGCCATAGTTACAGCCTCCAACTGCACCCCATGCAGGACTGGGAGGCACATTCCTTCTCTCTGGCCACAGGACCTCCGTCTTGGAGGGGTTGAGTCTCAGGCAGCTCTGCTTAAGCCATCCAGTCGCCTCTTCCAAACATCTGGGAAATGTGTCTGGGAGGGGGGGTCTGGCCAACTGTCCATCAGGAGATAGAGTTGGGTGTCATCTACATATTGGTGTCAACCCAGCCCAAAGCTCCGGGCCAGCTGTGCCAGAGGGCTCATGTCAATGTTAAAAAGCATGGGGGAGAGTATTGTCCCCCATTGAACTTCACAAGGGAGTGCATAGGGGTACAACAACTGTATCCCCCACTGCCACCCTCTGTGTCCAGTTCTCTAGCTTGATAGCCTTGAACCAAATAAAAACAGGACCAAATGTCTTTCTGCCTCCGAGGCCTTTCTCAGTGGTCCAATTGTTCTAAACACGCACCCCATGACACATAAACCTGTGTGGATGCCAAGGCAGATTGATTAAAAGGCCTGGAAATTAATCAGGAATATAATTCTTCCATAATTTACTGCAGGGCGCCAGGTACATATCCCAGAGCTGGACAAAAGAGGGAGGACTGGGAGTTGTAAATCTTGCACGATCCACCCAATAAAATGTCTATGGTTCTGACAGGTTGGCAGTTGTCTATGCATTTTCCCTGTCCAATTACAATTTGCCTTAAACATCTGCAGTCCAAGAGACCATCCTCTCCCCAAAGCTCCTTTGAGGGGCCCAGCTGGAACCAAAACGCCTAGAGAAGAACTGAGGCGCTCTCACGCAATGGGAAGGTCAGGAATGACCAACCAACCTTCCCCAGAGGACAAAGATTCTGTGGCCCTCCAGATGTCCATGGACTACAATTAGCCCCTGCCAGTGAATGCTGTAGAGCATCTGTGAAGGACCCTGTGAAGTCCTGTGAAGGACTCTAGAGAGCATCTGTGAACAACCCTGAGGCAGCATGGCAGGTTCCCAATTTGGGTGTTAGAGCTGAGGGGGGAACTTATTATGGAACATTGCCCTGGAGTTCATCTTCCAGAGCAGCCATTTTCTCAGGAGAACTGATCACTTGTCTGGAGCTCAGCTGTTATTCTGGGAGATCTGGACCATGCACATCCCCCAGAAGTCCCTCTTCCCAATTTACAGTGCTTTGAGGTCCATGATGTAAGAAAGGAGGGGAATAAATGCAGGGAAGGTTTCCTGATGTTACAAAATTTTAAACGTCCTGCCGTAGGCAAGGCTTGCCAACTCTGGGTTAGGATCAATTGGGAGATTTCGGGGCAGAGCCTGAGGGGAGTCAACTTTGGAGAGAGAGTTCAGCCTAAAAACTTCTAAAACAGCCATTTTATCCAGGGCGCTGATCTCAGCTATAAATCTGGAGGATCTCTAGTCCCCACCTGGAAGCTGGCACCACAAGCACCCTGCCTATTTTCGAGCAAGTGGCAGGAAGAAGGTCCTTGCTACCTGAGCCCAAGCGGTGCTCATCTCGATGAATGATTCGTTGATCATGCGCAGGAGGGAGAGGAAGGTCTTGTCTGCGTAGTCAAAGCGGCTGCCGAAGACCACAGAGCTGATGACGTTGGAGACCGTGCGGCTTAGGAAGAACGTGGGGTCAAAGGGCAAACCTTAGGAACAGAAAAAGAGGGCAATTTTGTACATTCTGCCTATCCCTCCTCCCCGCTCCAGAGGTAGGAGCCATGGTGGCCAGCACCCACCTTTGGTTTCCCGGAATTCTTCCATCAAGTACTGAGCCTCTTCCTGGATCCTCTCCTCGATGGACCGTTTCCCCATCCCGAAATTCCTCAGGACAGTGAGAGAAAAGCGGCGCAGTTGCTTCCAGCGTTCCCCATTGGCGAAGGCGACTCCTGGAAGGGAAGGGATGTGAAGTCAACTGGTTTCTTCCTCCACACACAGGATAGATTCAAGTGGGTCGCCATGTTGGTCTGAAGTAGCACAACAAATATTGAGTCCAGGAGCACCTTTAAGACCAACTAAGATTTATTCAAGACGGGAGCTTTCGAGTGCATGCACTCTGTGGTCTTAAAGGTGCTATTGGACTCCATTTTTGTTGTCACTCACAGTATAGTTTGTTAAATTTTCCCATGTTTCACTGGCCGTTCTTCCATCCAAGCCAGGTTTGCCAGCTCTGGGTTGGGAAATACCGGGAGAATTTGGAAGCAGAGCCTGCCCCCTCCAAAGCGAACTGGTCTTTTAAGTCTGGAGATGACTGTAATTCCAGGGGATCTCCAGGTTCCACTGGGATAATAGCAACCCAAGCCCCCAACCAATTCCGCCCACTCACCGAAGCCGTTGAAATTCCGGTCAATGGTGGCCAACTCTCCCCTCCCGCTGAAGTCGTCTGCTTGGTCCACCAGGGCTTCTTTCACCGCATCATGCCCACACAGCACCACCACCCGGCGAGGCCCCAGGTACACGGTGAACACCGACCCGTATTTGTCCCTGAGCTGCAGGAAACATCCAAACACTGTCAGAGTCCTCTGAGACCAACCGGGTATTATGCAAGGGATACACTTTCATGCGCGTGCAAACTTCTTCAGAGACAATGCAACGGGAAATACCAGTCCATGCATACAGGTAAGAAGAGTGCAAAACGGTAAATGCACCCGTGGGTGAGCATAATAAGCTGCCCTGCATCTAAGTCAGGCCAACGATCCATGCGTCTCCATACTGTCAATGCTCAGTGGCTCTCCAGGGTCCTGAAGGGGTCTTTCCCACTCTCCCACCACGGAGGGGAGAAAGGTTTGAAACTGAACCTTCTGCCTGCAGAGGAGGAAGAGTCATGCCCTTCCTAGACCTTAGATCAGGGGTAGTCAAACTGCGGCCCTCCAGATGTCCATGGACTACAATTCCCAGAAGCCCCTGCCAGCAAATGCTGGCAGGGGCTTCTGGGAATTGTAGTCCATGGACATCTGGAGGGCCGCAGTTTGACTACCCTTGCCTTAGATCAGTGGTCCCCAACCTGCGGGCCGCGGCCCGGTGCCGGGCCGCGAAGGCCATGGCGCCGGGCCGCGGCTCCCTCTCCCCGCCCCTCCCCCCCCCGCAGTAAAAAACTTCCCAGGCCGCAAGCTTGCGGCCGGGAAGCTTCTTACTGCGGAAGGGCGGGGAGAGGGAATCGGGGCCGGGCCGCGCCCGTGCGGGTGCGGCTCACGGGCGCGGCCCGGGCGCGGCACGATGTGCGGGCGCGGCTCGCGGGCGCGGCCCGATGCAGGGGTGCGGCCCGCGGCCCGTTGTGCGGGCACGGCTCGTGGGGCGCGCGGCCCGCGGGTGCGGCCCGATGCACGGGCGCGGCCCGCGGGCGCGGCCGATGCGTGGGCGTGGCCCGCGCGGGCCGCGGGCCGCGCCCCAATGCCCTGCCGGTCCCCAACCTCAGAAAGGTTGGGGACCAGTGCCTTAGATTCTAGAGTTGTATTCGGAAATTTTTGAAGACAGGAATTTTTAGATACTAAAGACTTCCTTGAATCATCATCATCATCATCATCATCATCATCATCATTCAATTTATTGCCCGCCACTCCCAAACTCGCCTTGTGGCGGATTAAAAATGTGTCCAAAAAAGTACCCAATATGAACCCAATAAATGGACTATAGAACACCACAGAAACAGTATGGCAAAATCACCTCCTCAACTTCCCCCACCACCCCAATCCCTAACTCAAGGGGGAAGAAAAGAGGGTCAGATTGACATTGACCGCTTTGGGGGGGCCACATTGGTCTTCCTTGCTGCCCCCAGCCTCAGCCATAGACCTGGCAGAAGAGCTCTATTTTGCAGGCCCTGCGGAACACCAAAAGCTCCCTCAGGGCCCACAGCTCACCCGGGAGCTCATTCCACCAGGTCGGGACCAGAATCAAGAAGTCCCTGGCCCTGGTCAAGGCCAGGCGAGCTTCCTTGGGGCCGAGAACGATCAATAAATTATCACCCACAGAGTATAAGACTCTGCAAGGGGCATAGGGCGATAGGCTGTCCCTCGGGTATGTGGGTCCCAGATCGCGTAAAGCCTTAAAGGTTAGAACCAAAACCTTGAACCGGATCCAGACAGCAACTGGTAACCACTGCAACTGCCTCAGCACAGGCTGGATATGGACCGAGAGTGCATCCCAGTCTCATTTCTCCCGAGAGGGCTGTGCCAACAAGGGCCCAACTCACCGCCATGAAAGACTTGAAGGTCTCCGCTGTGCTCACTTGCAGCAAGTTGCCAATGAAGGGCAGAGGGGTTGGCCCTGGGGGCAGCTTCCCCTCCTTGTGCATTCTCTTCCAGGCTGCGATGATGACCAGGCATGAGAGGCAAAGGCCCAGGAAAAGGGTCAGCAGCACCCCTCCGAGCTCCATGGTGCCCCGGCTCCAAACACAGCCGGACGCCTCGCCTAACCCACTATATGTAGCCTGCCCTGTAAGTGAAACCGGACTATCCTGCCAGGGATTGTCTACACCAGGAAATCAAGATTTGGTTTCAGTGCAATAGATTTGTTGGGGGGTGGGGCCCACATCAAGGCCAGGCTGGATGGGTAGCCCTCTTGGGTGGGCTGTTCCTGGGGAGGGTTTCAGGCAGAGGGGGTCTCACTGTGGTTTAATAGATTCACTCGGAGGTGGCTACTCTAAAGGATAAAGTGGATTTTTTCCCTTCTAGGTCTTCAGTCCCCAACATGTAACCATGTCCCACCAGGAATCTTTGCTGTTGGATTCAAATGTAAGCATATTTTGTGATCGGCCTGTGGTTTACGTAATAGTCCCATTGTACTTATTCTTCCGACCAGTTCCAGTTGGAAAGGCCGGCTATACATGAAAATACGTCAAAAAATAAATTCTGTGGTGCTGGGCATGTTGGAAGGATGTGGAGTCTTTTTGCCTGAACTGTTTTGAGGCAGTCCCAGCCCACAGCCCTGGCTCAAAACACCAAGGGTGCCCTCAGGCTCAAAAAAGGGTGGGGACATCAGAGAAGCCATGTAGGATCAGGCCAGCAGCCCATCCAGTCCAACACTCCATGCAACACAGTGGCCAAAACCCAGGAGCCATCAGGCAGTCCAGCCCGCAGGGCCAGAACTCCAGAAGCCCTACCATTTCCCTCCCACAAACATCAAGGAGGCACGACATACCTGCCCCAGACATAAGAATGCAAAAGAAGCCCTGTTGGATCAGGCCAATGGCCCACCCAGTCCAACACTCTGTCACACCATGGCCAAAACTCCAGGGGCCATCAGGAGGCCCACCAGTGGGGCCAGAAGGCCTTTCTACTGTTGCCCCCACAAACACCAAGAGGATAAAGCATCCCTGCTCCAGATATACGAACATAAGAGAAGCCATGTTGGATCAGGTCAATGGCCTATCCAATCCAACACTCTGTGCCATAGAGTGGCCAAAACCCAGGGGACATCAGGAGGCACACCAGCAAGTCCAGGACTCCAGAAGCCCTCCTACTGTTGCCCCCCCAACACAACAAGACAACAGAGTTTCTCCGCCCCAGACAGAACATTCCACCTATATCTTGTGGGCATCTACTCCGTATGTTCATCCAGTCCCCTCATGGAGCTGTTGATGCTTGTGGCTGCCACCACTTACTGTGGCAGGGAATTCCATGGGTTCATGACTTTTGGGAGGAATGACTTTCCTCCATTGCCTCCAGCCACACAGCGCTCCCTTCTTTCTTGCCGCCTTAGGAAACAACCCTGGAGGTTTCCCACACATTGGGCATTATCGTGTGAAGCCTGCTGTATGGCAAAGTGTGAGAAATAATTGTGACCCATCCGCACTCCACCCCTCTTGAGCTGTCTCGAATGTTTCTGGGCTCTTTTCGTGTACCTTGCACTCCTCGCACACCGCCAGAAACACGAGAAGAGAGAGCAAGGCGCTTTTGTTGCCCTTTGGCCTGCCTACCACTGTCACCAGCCAATCCCCTCCTGACATGGCTGACTGACATGTGAACTTCCGGCGACCGCCAAAACTTCTTTTAAAACAGACTTATTCATGCAAATGCCTATCCTAGTACTCATAGAGGCACAGACAATCATAGACGAGGCGGTTCTCTATTTCGTCCCGGGAAAAGGAAGGCGAGGGTGAGGGCGGGACATTGGAGGTGGAGGTAGCGTTTCTTTGCTTCCACACATTTCTTGTGCTAGCGGCCTGCTCATGGTCTGCCGGTCGCTAGCATTTTTTAGGTTGGTAGATCCACTTTTGGGGATTCACCAATTCACGCTTCAAAACGGCAGATGTAGTGAGCAGTTCGCTGGCTGGACGTGGGAGGTTGGCGGCATCACGTGGAGTGGCCGGAATAGAGCGTCTTCACAAGGTAAGCATGATGCTAAATTTATGGCATGGGATATACTTTTTTAAAATGACGGGACTTTGGGAGTCCTCCTGGTGGTTCGCTAATTTTATTTCAGTCCAGCTGTCCGACACTGCCAGGCGTGAGGGCCTCTGTCTCCATGGAAACGAGGCAACAGCCCCGCCTTTGACTGGCAGCAGCCTTGCCAGCCTCCCAGATCGCCCACTGCTGCAACTGAGCCCAGATGAGCAAGATTGTTTCCCCCGAAGAAAACGGCTGCTCTGGTGGGTGGGCTCTGAAGGATTGCACAAGGCCCACCCTCTCCAGGCTCCACCCTCAAATCCCCAGGTATTTCCTCACCTTAGCTGACAGGCAAAAGGACAGGGGAGGGGAGAGGCAAAGGGGGCAAGCTGTGATGCCAGAAATAGGGTTGCCAGCTTTGGGCTGGGAAATACCTGGAGATTTTGGAGCCAGAAGTAGGTGGGATTTGGGGTGGCGAGGGAGCTCAGTGCAGTATTATACTACAAAGTCCACCCTCTAAAGCAGGGGTAGTCAAACTGCGGCCCTCCAGATGTCCATGGACTACAATTCCCAGGAGCCCCCTGCCAGCATTCGCTGGCAGGGGGCTCCTGGGAATTGTAGTCCATGGACATCTGGAGGGCCGCAGTTTGACTACCCCTGCTCTATAAAGCAACCATTTTCTCCAGGGAAACTGGCTTTTTTAGTCTGGAGCTGAGCTCTAATTCCTTAGCCAGAAGAGGATGGTGAGCTCTCCACAGGCTTTTGCTGTCATTTGGGGCTTGGCTAATTTTCCCTTGCTGGTCTTCCTTCCAGAATCCCAGTAGAGCTTAGGCCCTTGGCTCCCTGGCCAGGAGTGAAGCCAGCATGCCCTTCTAGGGTTGTGCACCGTGTCATCCGAATCGGCCGCTCCTGGACGCCGCAGCCAGCGCCTCACCCCGGGAGGGGGAGGGAGGGTTTGCAGCTGCACACCCTCCCCCCCCCCGCATTGAGGCGCTAGCTGCGGCGTCCCGGAGCAGCTGATTCAGATGACGCAGCGCACCCTATGCCCTTCCTCTCAGGCCTGCACACCCAGAGCATGTGGCTCCTCCGTCTCTGACCCATGGCCTAGTCTCGGTCTTCCCTCCTTTTGGGTGGTGTCAAGAGCTGTCACTGCAGGCTCCAAGTTTGAGTGGAGCGGGGCAGGATGCGGCCTCAGAATGCTTAGATAGGCCAAGACTTGAAAACCACCCATTTTTGCACGCCATCCGAGCCGCACCCATGTTGCCCTGGGAGCCTCGATGGAACACCTGGGTTTACAATGTATTTCCTCGCGGGTGTGGGTTGGTTTTCTTTTTAACATTTAACTCCACCTGGACTTTTTTTAAAAATGGGGAAAGTCAAATATCAGCCCCACAATGAATACCCAGATAAAGGATGACCAAAGAGCTGAGCAGACCAAGCCTTTTATAAAAACCAATAAGGAGGTGAAGAGGGTTAGCTTAGCGTGTGCAGTTATATAAAAGGGAGATTGAATTCATTTTTGGCACCGCTGAGGTTGCATAAGTGTCAAATCTCCCCCGCCCGCATCCCTTTTGTGGTTTTCACCTTTGCACTTGAACATGTTTACCCATTAATCTCCCCGTCCTTTGTGCGCACCAAGTATTTTGAAAAGGGGTGGGGAGAAAGTCAAGCGGTCATGCAGGAGACCAAAGTCTTATTGGCCTCATGTTTATCTGGACAGGAACAGACTCCAGAGAGGTCCTTGTGGATTACGAAGGCAAACACAAATCACTTGTCATGGACTCCCTCTAGATCATCTGGCAGGCAGTGGAGAAAGATTTGCTTATATAAGTCTTGCTCCATCTCCATTTAATAACATTCACAGAATGTTTCGCATTTCCAGGAAAAAAAAAACCCTCCTCTATTGAGGTCACGCGTTTTGCATTTTCAACAGGTTCCTCCCCATTCCAAATGAGGCTTAAAGACCCCGAAACAAAAAGCTAAGAACACACAATAGGAGTGGTTTCCATCCTTTGGGGGCTGGGGACTCAAGAGTTAAGACAGATCAGACCTCACCACAACCCCTCTGGCTTTTCCAGAGAGGGACAGTGGAAAATCCATGCACCCTAAGAATGGCAACTGGCCAGCCTCAAGTAACCTCAGGGCCCTCCTTTTCCAAATGCAATTGGTAGGTGGCAATGTCACTTGGACGTCAGCTTGATGTAGTGGTTAAGACTGTGGACTTCTAAGTCTGCACGCATAGGATAATGCACTTTCAATATGCTTTGGCAGCTGGATTTTCCTATGCAGAACAGGAAAATCTACTTCTAAAGGGCATTGAAAGTGCATTATCTGTTGTGTGCAGACTCTACCCTAGTTTGATTCCGCTCCTCCTCCACATGCAGTCAGCTGGGTGACCTTAGGCTTGCCACAGCACTGATAAAGCTGTTCTGACCAAGCAGGAATATCAGGGCTTTCTCAGCCTCACCTCCCTCACAGGGTGTCTGTTGTGGGAAGAGGAAAGGGAAGGCAAATGTAAGCCACTTTGAGACTCCTTTGGGTAGAGAAAAGCGGAATATAAGAATCAACTCTTCTTAATATCAGGGCTCTCTCAGGCTCCCCTCCCTCACAGGGTGTCTGTTGAGGGGAGAGGAAAGGGAAGGCAAATGTAAGCCACTTTGAGACTGGGTAGAGAAAAGCGGAATATAAGAATCAACTCTTCTTAATATCAGGGCTCTCTCAGGCTCCCCTCCCTCACAGGGTGTCTGTTGAGGGGAGAGGAAAGGGAAGGCAAATGTAAGCCACTTTGAGACTGGGTAGAGAAAAGCGGAATATAAGAAACAACTCTTCTTAATATCAGGGCTCTCTCAGGCTCCCCTCCCTCACAGGGTGTCTGTTGAGGGGAGAGGAAAGGGAAGGCAAATGTAAGCCGCTCTGAGACTCCTTCGGGTAGAGAAAAGTGGCATATAAGAACCAACTCCTCCTCCTCCTTCTCCTCCTTCTCCTCCTCCTCCTCCTCCTCCTCCTCCTCCTCCTCCTCCTCTTCTTCTTCTTCTTCTTCTTCTTCTTCTTCTTCTTCTTCTTCTTCTTCTTCCAATGGCGGCTTGAAGCCAAATGGGGACAGCAGCATAGCAATGCTGTGGGCCATTCCGCACAGATTCATTGTAGCAGGAGTGTGGCAAATTGTAATTGCTACTAAAATGCAGTAGACAATCTGCCACACTCCTGAAACCGATCCGCAAAAAGCGCTTTGTTGTAGCGCTTCCAGGGAAATCCCCAAAAGTGTATTCACCCTCTGGAAAGTGCTACACTCTTGCAACCAATCTGCAACACTAGCAGAAAAGTTCTGTGTGTTACCATTGTTGCGGTTTCAGCAAAGTCCCTCCCCCTGGCTCTCTCCTCTGATCTTCTGGCGAAGCGATCGCCATTTTTTTTCTCGGAGCAAGCGGAGAGCAACGAACCGGCGAGCCTTCATTCACCCAGCGAGGCTTCCCCGGCTGCAGTCCCTCTGTTTTAAGTCACCAAGCACCACACAGCCCCGTTTGCTGGTTCCCTTTATTTTTGGCCGAAAACCATGCCTGTGCACGAGGGGGGGGGGTGTTCACGCGGGGGAGCGTGGCAACGATGAAACGGCAGCTCACAAGCCACCTGCTAGCTAGATGGGTCTCTCCGTTGCAACGAATCAACACAGATTCGTTGCAACGTGGTTTTTTTTTAACCTGCCTTAAAGGGAAAGGGGCTTTTCGGGAGCATGATAACAGCCGCCCATTGGCTGCTCATTTGATTGATGGCCAGGGACGGGACAAAGCTCGGCAAATATCGCTTCCTGGATAGTGATTTTTACTGAGGCCAGAAACCTGTGGGAAACGATAGAAACGCAACTGGATTCCACTACAAAGGCATAACGATTAATTCCACTATTTAAAATGGCGTTTTTTCATTCCGAAACCAATTTGCAACATTGACCTGGTGTGGAATGGCCCTGTGAATCTATCCAGTCACTCACTCACGAATGCCAGGACTTGGTCCCAGCATATCAGAGATGGTTTCCCCTGATGCACAATCATACAGTAAAGTGAAGGGGAAAGGAAAACTACACCTTTGAAGCCATTCTAGGCAGACTTCTATGACCTCTTGGAGGACCTGACCTCATGAAGGATGAGAGTCTCAATAATGTCTCATGCAGCTAGAGAATGATGGTGTGGGAAAATAAAATTTCTAATGGTCCCTGGCCCTAAAGAAGCCTGCCTGGCCTCAACCAGGGCCAGAGCATTCTCTTTCCTGGTCCCCACCTGGTGGAACGAGCTCCCAGAGGAGATCAGGGCCTTGATGAAGCTGACACAGTTCCGTAGGGCCTGCAAAAGAGAGCTCTTCCGCCAGGAATTTGGTTGAGATCAGGGAATCCAGCAACCTCTGAAGGGCCCCTGCTCCCCCCTCCCTCCCAGAACTCCATCAGTGCGCTCTGCTCCTGTTTGCACTGTTGCACTGCTTGCACTGTTTGCATTGTTGTAATTATCAATTATTAGTAATAATGTTACGGTTATTTATATGTTATGGATTGTTTCTTGCATTGTTTATTTTATGTAAACTGGCCTGACCCTCCAGGGAGGGCGGTATATAAATATAATAGACAAATAAAAATAAATAAATAAAATTTGCACTCTGCGTGCTCGTAACAAAGAAGCCGTCATCTCCTCTTCTAATAACTATTAAAGGCCGTTGAGCAGGGACTCCCCAGTGGTGGACTTCATGTCTTAGATGCATCTTGGGGGAAGTGTTTGAGTCCACTCCAGGGGCGCTTTTAAGAACAACAAAATTTTATTCAAGGTAGAACCTTTTGTGTGCAGGCACGTTTCATAGAAGGCACCACCTTAAGCTGCCGGGAATGGAACCCCATCAACCTTACAAAGAAACCCCTGCAGATGTCTGAGGAAGTGTGCCTGCACACAAAAGCTCACACCTAGACTAAAACTTTGCTGGTCTTAAAGGTGTTGCTGGCCTCAGACTTTTCTCTGCGGTTTCAGACCAACACAGGGGCCTGCCTGAATCTAATTCCTGTTGGGTGGAAGATGCCATGATGCACCACCAGCAAGAAGCATTACAACAGACCTGATTTCCCTACTTCCCTAATAATCAAGATGTCCTGACTTTCTTTTGGGAAAGTAGAGGAACGATTCCGATCTCCCATTGAGAAAGTGAAGCCCAAATGGGATAATATGTTTGGGTTGCCTTCTGCAGATGGAGGAATTCCACTGGCAGGGGCTCATGGGAATTGTAGTCCATGGACATCTGGAGAGCCACAGTTTGGCCAACCCCTGCAAAGCAGTTGGGTTCTCCAGGTGAATGGGTTTGCATCATCCAAATATCAGTTATAATTCCAGGAGATCCCCAGGCCCCGCTTGGAAACTAGCAACCATATTTTCCATCCTTGCATATTTTTTATACACATCAAAACGAATTGCCTTCCTTTTTACCTCTGCTGCACCGTCCTGGGTAGGAGGGTAAGGTGTTGGCTTTCCACCCAGCTTCTCAGGCCTGCAGTGTTTACCAAACCCATGGCATTAGTACAGAGAGCCAGCCAAGGTTTCATGAGAAGCCACTCAACTGTCTCCACTCCCCGAGGGAAGAAACCAGAGAGGCTCCCAGGAACAAAAGGCCGTGAAAAGGCCAGATTAGAGCAGAAGAATCGACCCTGAGCACAGCAGCAAACCCGAAACCTCCTCCAGAGTTGGTCCAACCCTCCTTCTTGTGCTGTTGAAAAGAGCCTTAATCCGGTTGCATAAAACCACATTCCTCCCTGGGAATACAGAGTCCTTTTGGGGATGCTGGACAGGCCTCGTTCACGTGGTGCCAAGAGGAAGAGGGGCATGTGTGAATGCGTCAAAGAGGGAAGAGATTTGGGCCTTGAGCACCACAGCTGAGGACTGGCTCCTCTTGGCCTTCAGGGAAGGCAGGACTGCCGCACAGCCAGGGGAGGGACTGGTGGAAAAGACAGTCTGGATCCACCATTGGCTGCGGGTAGGAAGAGCCTGGGGTAAGGCCAGGCATGACTGGCTGCACCAAAAGGACAGTGGGAGAATGGACTCTCAGCCCCTCCCTGTCCCTTTCAGCTGGTCCCCAGGTGGTTGTAAGACCTTGTTTTTGTCCCCAGGGAAGGCACCATGACCGAAATATTGGGGTGAGTCCTTGGGTGAGGAGGATTCCCCCACCAGTTGTGGTGGATCCCTCCCATCCTTATTCTGTTATCTTCTACCTATGGGGTTCTTGTTAAAAGCCCCCTGTTGCTTTAAATAAGTTCTGTTCCCCTGCCATGGGATGGGCTCCTTTTGAATCTCTGAAGGAGGGGCTGAGCAGCTGGAAGCCACGTTCTCTGGGGAAAGGTGGAGAGCAAGAAAAGACAGTGGAAACCCTCCTGGATTGAGGAGGAACAGGGAAAGAAAGGGGGCAGGAGCCAGGGAGAACAGGTGGAATATTCTTCTTCCTTTCAGGGAGGTAAAAGTTAAGTTGTTACTCTGCTTGTTCATTAAAATCAGCATCTAGTAGCACCTTTAAGACCAACAAAAATTTATTCAAGGCGTGAGCTTTCGATTGCTTGCACTTTGAATACATCTTTGTTGGTCTTAAAGTTGCTACTGGACTCTGGTTTTATTGTGCTACTTCAGACCAACACAGCTACTCATTTGAATCTGCTTGTTCATGTTACCCCTTCCTTTTTTAAAAATTCTGGATGTCTTTCCTTTGTAGTTCAATAAATCTACTATTGTTGGGGTTTGGGGTCTGTTGGTCCTGTGATTTGGTGGAGTGACTACTAAATCAAGAAGATAGAAGCCAGCTGCCCCACACCATCCCACCACAGGCTGGGCTACTGGCCAAAGGAACGATACATAGAAATAAATGCAACCAGTTATATCTTCCCAGGAGTGGGTGAGACTCCTCCTAGTTAAAGAAGAGGGTCTTACAGGTGGCAGCAACTAGACAGGGAACCACAGGGCAGGGGTGGGGGAGCGTGGGGAACCAAAGGACCAGGGGACTCCCTGTTCACCACACCTGGACAGATGCCCTACAGAGAAAAAGACAGGGACCTCAAGGCCATGGGGATTTCCTCAAGGTCAAAGGCTGAGTCTGAATGTCAGTAAAGTGAATCCCAGGGCCAGGAGGGGTCTGAATGCTTCAGAGGAGGAGGCACACACAATAATAGTGACAGAAGAGAAGGTGCCCAGATCTCTATGGCTTCTCCCTGCATTCTTCTGGTCCTCACAGAGGCACCCAAAAGAAATGAGCAGCGCCTGGTGGAAAGGATGCTTGGGTGAGGCTTTCACCCAGCACAAGCCTGATTTAAATGTGACGCCCGAAAGAAGGACATGGCCCTGCCCCTTGGCAGGCACAGCCAGTATGCACGTGACGCCCTAGTCTTGCTTGGGCATCCTGACAGTCCTTGGCAGCCCCCTCATCATGCCCAGTCTGCATGAGATGTTGGCTGTAGATGTTGGCTGCATGGGTAAAGGTATGATGAGCCAAGGTATTTCAGAGTGAAAAGTCAGCGCTAACTGGACAATCTGAAAACTAACACAACTGTGTCCACAAGCCTTCCCTTATGCCCCCCCCCTCACTGCTAGATTGGGGAGGAAAGGACCCCTTGTGGGAACATCACCCTTAGAGTTCGCTTGACTGGGGAGTCGCTGGAAAGGGGCTGAGAGTGTGTGTTTCTTTTGTCCTCTCTGTGGACATCTTCTGGGCGACATACAAGGAGGGGGTGTCTGGCCTCAGCCAGGGGGGAGTGGGCTGAAGAAAGCCTGCCAAAGAGGAGGGCTGTCCCTTTGACTGGAAGCAAAAGACTTTGGGCTGTCCCTTAAAGGTGGGCTACAGAGAGTCACAGTGATTGACAGGTCTGGAGGACCTGTGTAGACCACTCTGTCTCCTGTTCTGATGCTGCCCTTTTGGTTGTTCAGAGGACACTCCTTTGGGAATCTTCCTTCCTTCCTTCCTCTCTCTCTCTCTCTCTCTCTCTCTCTCTCTCTCTCTCTCTCTCTCTCCCTCCCTCCCTTCCGTCCTTCCTTCCTTCCTTCCTTCTTCCTTCCTTCCTTCCTTCCTTCCTTCCTTCCTTCCTTCCTTCCTTCCCTCCCTCCCTCCCTCCCTCTATTCTGGACATTCCTTCCTTCCTTCCTCCCTTCCTCCCTCCCTCCCTCCCTCCCTCCCTCCCTCCCTCCCTCTATTCTGGACATTCCTTCCTTCCTTCCTTCCTTCCTTCCTTCCTTCCTTCCTTCCTTCCTTCCTTCCTTCCTCTCTGCTCTCTCTCTCTCTCTCTCTCTCTCTCTCTCTCTCCCACCCTTCCGTCCTTCCTTCCTTCCTTCTTCCTTCCTTCCTTCCTTCCTTCCTTCCTCTCTGCTCTCTCTCTGCTCTCTCTCTCTCCCTCTCCCTCTCCTTGCAACTATGAGAGTGGGGCATGCAGGGATGTCAGCCCCCCAGTAGAGACCAGGGGAATCCCCCCCGTATGACGGCTCCTCTCCAGTCTACATTTCCCCCGGTAGAAAAAGACTGCTTGGGGGGGGGAGGGGCTCTGTATCATTGCCCTCTGCTGAGTCCTGTCCCTCCCCAAGCTCCCCTGCTAAAATCCCTAACCCAACCTGGATCTGGCAATGCTGGTGTCATGGGGGGGGGCGGAGCTGGCAACCTCATTCCTGCATCTTCATCCGTTGTAGACAAGCCAGTTTGGGGAGAGCCAGCTTGGCATAGCAGTGAAGAGTGGCATCTTCTAATTTGGGGAGCCGGGTTTGATTCCCCACTTCTTCACATGCAACCAGCTGGGTGACCTCAGCCCAGTCAGAGTCCTGTTAGAGCTGTTCTCAAAGGACAGTTCTGTCAGAGCTCTCTTAGCTTCACCTACCTCACAGGGTATCTGTTGTGGGGAGAGGAAAGGAAGGTGACTGTAAGCTGCTTGGAGTCTCCTTTGGGCAGTGAGAAGCAGGGCATAAAAAACCAGTTCTTCCTATAGCCGGTTACTTTAGAACGCCGGCTCTGCTCTTGTCTGTCTAGAATGGAGGTCGTTACAAGAAGGGCTTATGCAAGTTGAACAAAGTACAAAGGCTCTGTGGGAACCTCATTCCCTCACCCGGCAGCTGGACACATATCGCCCCTGCTCAGATGCATCTTGCGCACCTTGCTAAGCTTCTCATCTTTCGTCACTTTTCACCTTTCTTCCTGTGGTGTTGCAATTCCAGCCTGTCCCCATTTCCTTTAAACCGGGGGTTTAAACCCCCAGTCTGTAGCCCGCTACCGGGCCGCAAAGGCCTCGGTGACAGGCCGCCATGCCTGCTTCTCCCCCCCCCCGCACCCCCCCCCCGCAGAGAGAGGCTCACCAGGCCGCGAGAGAATCGGCCGCCAAAGGGGCCGCTTCACTCGCAGCCCGGATAGTTTTCTGCTGTGGGGGGGGGGGGGGGGAAGAGGCATGTGCATTATTTCCCTCTGGTGGTGAAAATGCGCATGTGTGTTAGCTCCACACATGTGCGTTTGGTTCGCGCATGTGCGTTTTCACCACCAGGGGCGCTAACACGAATGTGTGGCACCCGGGCCGCTGGCACTTCACCACCCCCAGAGGCGGTCCTCAACCTTAAAAAGGTTGGGGACCGCTACTTTAAACAACCAAACCAGCTGAGAACCAGATCTGGCTAATGGTGGAGCAGAAAGGGTGATGGTGTCCGAGTGAGCCCCCACACACACATGCACATAGAGTCTGTGGTGACCGCTGACACCTATCAGGATGTTGAGTGTTTCTGCCGCTCCAAGGCATGTATGGAAGCCACAGGCCTCTGGATTGTGCCAGTTAATTCTGTGTTGATTCGGATTCTTGGTGACGCTGTGCATGAATGTCCTCAAAAACGCCCTGTCACAAACAGCCTTTCTCAGGTCTTGCAAACGGAGAGCTGCAGCTTCTTTTATTGAGTCCATCTATCACGTGTCGGGTCTTCCCCTCATTTCAATTGTCCTTTCCAAGAAGCCCTGCACATGATATAAGTATCCAAGCAGTTCTTTGCTTCCTCTGCTGTGTCTGGCTTGCCAAAAGGAGGCAGGCAACAACTATACGGGCTGGAGCCTGTGGGGTTCACAGGGCCCCTGAAGCATTTTGGGTAGGGCCCTGAATTTGGATGACTGCATGCTGGGCTCTCCGCCCCGGCTCGGTTCGGCCACCTCAGCAATGACTGAATCCCAAGGCGGTGTGCAGTAGGCCAGTGCCTTGGTGTGGAGAGCAGGGCTGGTGTGCCTACTACACACTGCCTCGGGCTTCGGTCATCGCCAAGGTGGCCGAACCGAGCTGAGGCATACATCCCTCCTCCACACCCTCCCAGGCAGAGGCACAAGAGGGCACCAGCAAAGAGTCTGCTGTCCCTCAGGCAAATTAAATCCAACATACCTTGCCAGCAATAACCCCCCCCCCCCACTGAGACAGCACCCCTCCTTGGGGCTAAGAGGAGCAGCCCAGTGTCCCAGCTTAGCCTGGGAGGGGTCCACGATCTTACCTGCCCCGGCCTCCAGAGCTCCGTTTTACAGGCCCTGCGGAACTAGGACAGCTGTGGATTGCTGCTGTGGATGTGGTGGCAGCCACAGAGGTTGCCGAACATCTGGACCCACCTGAAGACATTAGGATGTGCTCACAAGAACTCTTCCCTGGCCTCAAATTGTGCTACTCTTGAAGGTGCTGCAGGACTCTGGACCTTTTCTGTCTGAAGAAGGGAGAAGGGACTCTCAAAAGTTCCTCCCCTGCCACAAATGTTGTTATTCCTTAAGGCAGGGGTAGTCAACCTGTGGTCCTCCAGCAAATGCTGGCAGGGGCTCATGGGAATTGTAGTCCATGGACATCTGGAGGACCACAGGTTGACTACCCCTGCCTTAAGGTACTCCTGGACTCTGCTGCTCCACGCAGACCAGACTCACATGGAGACCATCTTGATCTGTGCCAGACGTAAGGCTACTGAAGCCACAGGGAAGGGGGGCACCCAGAGCTACACACCCATAGCTAAATTCAGAGGCCTGCACCAGTATGTCCTCAGAGACAGCAACAGCCCTTCTCCCTCTCTTGGGCATTGTGTTCCGATAATGACTCCACTTTGGAGGCCCAAGGCCAGCATCAAGCTTTATTGTGTCATTCACAGCAAAACCCCGTCTGTTACAATGATCAGAGACTGTTTAGCATGAAGGTCTGTGGACACTGAGGACTAAGGAGAGAGCAGCAATCTCAAACAGATCACCATGATGCATAATGTGCAGCCAGAGCAAAGGGGGTGGTTACCTCTGGAAGGATAAAGCAGTTGCCCTTTGGAAGTGTTGCAGAATCAGTGCAGAAGAGCGTCTTGCACTGCAACCATTGGTAGGGGCTTTGGGGTGGAGAGCCCGCCCACCTTCGGGAACCATTATTCTTACTGGCGGAGAAAATGTCAGTGCATCTCCCTCTCCAGAGACCCGCTCAAAGCCATCAAGGGACATCCTGGGCTGGGCTCAACCAACATGGATCACATTTCTTCCCTGGCAGGGCTGCCTTGGGAGATGCCAAGCAAGGACTGTGTCCTTCTGCCTCCCAGGTGCCTCATCTGTGGCTGACCAGCTCTGGTTGTTCATTAGTCCCTCTGATAATGAGGCTTGCTCAGGAAGATCACTGATAAACTCACACGGGAGACCCCACTGTAGGATCACAACCACCCCAAAGTTCAAGCATGATTTAAGAACAAGATGAGTTCAAGGGGACCTCAAGGTTTAGAACTCAGTCTGGTTGTTGGAAAGCTGGTAAAGTGCAAAGAGAATGGAATGTCCCTTTGCAATAAGGCGGGATACAGCAATAATGAGAAAGGGTTTTCCTGGCCTGCAAGCCCCTCCACCTGTGGGAACAAGTGTTAACTTGAGCGAGTTGCTGTATTTTTAAAAAGTCACACTACCCCCCCCCCCACCCTCCCGTGCTCCAAAAGTCTTGAGGGCGCAGCAGAAGAGAGCGGCAGAAGGAGAGAGCCCTCAGCGGGGGACCGTGCACATCTGGTACATGGGGACGATGTTGGCAAAGCCGCTTTCCAAGGGAGTCGTGTCGATGTCCTCCGGGGGCAGGAGGGGCTTCAAGCGGAAGTTCTGCAGGATGGTGGTGAAGAAGAGGAAGAGCTCCATGCGGGCCAAGGCCTCTCCCAGGCAGATCCGCTTCCCTGTGACAAGAGAGGAGAAAAGTGGCAAACATCTTTAGAGCAGCTCAGGGCCAAGCCAAATCTCAAAGCGGTATTTTGAGTTAGTGTTATACACAACCAGATGTTCTCTCCTAGGTGAGAGGCTTCCTGGCCGTGTTACCCCCTCCTGCTCCCCCAGGGACCTTCCTCATTTGGCTTACCTGAGGAGAAGGGCACAAAGGCATCATTTTTCTTGAAACTTCCATTCGCATCCAGGAAATTCTCCGGGCTGAATTTTTTGGGGTTTTTAAATTTCTTGGGGTCATTCAAGACACTGCTGAGCACTGGATAGATTTCAGTCCCCTGCGAAAGAGAGAATTTTTGAAGATAGAGTTCCAGGGTTTTAGGGATGATACAACCTCAGTCTCAAAACAAGAAAGATGGGGAGTGAAACTTACAACCTCATTCCAGTGGAGACAGCTAGGCTGAATCTGCACCCACATTTTTTTTCCTCTGTCGATCCTGACGAATTCTTATTGATCTGAATCTGGATCTTCCAACAGATTTGCAGCCTTCTTTTTTTTCCCCGACTCAAAAGAGGTCCCACTAAGATGCTGCTTTCTGCACTGTATTTTGTCCTAATTGCCAATCTCCTGTCTCTTCCCGCTTGACTGGGTAAGCTAGAGTGGCGGGGGGGGGGGCGGAGTCGTGATTGCATTAAGCTCCAGTCAGCATTGAAGGAGCACAAGGCTGGAGAGAGCTTTATTTATTTCCTGCCTTCTGTCTCCTGACTCTGCAGCCAAAGCAAGATAGGAGAGAATGCGGGGGGGGGGGGAGAGAAACCCCAAAAGGCAACTCTCTGCTCACGGATCCCAATAATGAGGTCAAAAATTAAACTTCCAATAGAATGGCAACCGGGAACCCCAGTTTTCCTGCAGTCTTTGAAATGATCAACTACAACACAAAAAAACAGGCAGTTCTGAAATAAATGTACTAACAGAAAAAAGAGAGAACCTATCCCAGGCTATCAAAATCAGTATACATCAAAATGTGTCTTGTCTCTGTTTTAATCGTTAGTGAAACAACCAGCTCTAGATTTGTGCCGTTTTCAATGCTGAACTTTCCTCAGTGGTTGCTTCCTCCTATGATGTGTAACTTATTCTAACAAGTTTCAAATATTCCAATATTCATCCAACTCAAAGTTGTAGTATAAACTCTACTGATATACCATCGGCCTTCAGCACACAGGTATGGGAGAGCTTTGTCAAAAGACCACTCCCAAGTGCGGGGCGGGGCGAGTATTCAGGCTCAGAAAGGATAAAAAGCCCAGTGCAGATTCAGCCCTAGATTCTTCTCTCTCCCTTTTTTTTTGGGGTGGGGGTGGGGGAGGTGGGGGGGTTGCTATTAATGGAGTTTTTAAGGCTAGAGATGTTCAGAGCTGGTTTACCAGTGCCTGCCTCTGTGTAGCAACTCTGTACTTCCATGGAGGTCTCCTATTCATGTATCAGTTTAGCTTCTGAGATCTGAGAAGATCAGGCTAGTCTAGGCCATCCAGGTGAAGCCAAGAAACATTCAGGCATGGTTGGCCATTGCTGCCCCTGCATAGCAACCCCAACTTCTTTGACAGTCTCCCATCCAAGCACTAACAGAAGTGGCTGGCCATTGCCATGGCCTGGCCACTGCCATTGCCTGCCCCCATCAACTTGCTTGATGGTCTCCCATCCAAGGACTAACCAGGTTCAGTACATGAAATGTCCTATTGAAACCAAATTTTGTTGTGCTACTTCAAATCAACACAACTACCCACTTGAAAAGATCTGACAAAATCTTTCAAGCTTGTGCTATCTAAGTCAGGTATGGATTTCTGCAGTGGTCGTGGTAGTAGCCACAGAGGTTGCTGACCTCCAGGACACTAGAGTCACATGACTCTGCCAGCTGATCATTAGCTAGCAAGGAATGTCACATGACTGCCTGAGCTAGAGTGCATCTAGCTAGAGTACAGCAGAAGCATCCTTAGGGCCAGCTCTGGATGTGGTTAAGGATTGAGTCTTTGATTGAGTAAGGAGAGAGAAAGGATGGGAAATCTGTCCCAGAAGGGGAAGGAAAGATGATGTGAAAGACCCACATGAGTTGGCTGCACAGGTCAAAGTCAGATTCTGGAGATATCGCTAACCCTTTCAAAACACATCCACACACGACCTTTCCACACCTCCCCAACTGACCTTCGGGATGAGGTACCCTCTGAACTCGGTGTCTCGGATGACCATGTGAGGTACATCCATGGGGATGAGGTCGCTCACTCTCTGCACTTCGTGGATGACGGCGTCAGTGTAGGGCATCTGGTTCCGGTCTTCGATGTTGGGGGCCCGGTTGTTCCCAATCACCCGGTCTATTTCCTCATGCATCTTGTCTGTTAAAACAAATCATTTGATTTCTGGGCAAATGGCAACAGGGTGAGGTAGCTTTTATCTCCGCCTCTTACCTCTGCCTTTCTGATTCAGAGAGTTCTCAAGAGCAAAGTGAATTGTTTTAAATTCATGGAACCTGGCCAAGTATTAACTGCAACTCTGAACTATGCTGCCGGCAAACTGTATTCATTGTAACAGGACTTTTCAAGATTTTATATCATTTGAAAACCATATTGTTCATTGCCTTTACTTCCTCACCTTACCCTCCAAATCCTGCCCTGAAACCAGATGATATTTTGAAAGTATTTGAAATTAACTCTTGAACTTGACTCTCCTCTGACTGAATCCTTTTGGAGTGGGCTTGTTTTGGTTTCCCAAGAGCTTTTCTGTTTTAAAATGGGCCCCATTTCTAAACTGGAAGGTGGCCCAAGGCTGCCAGTTCCCTTGGTAGGGATGGCAAGATACCAGGCACCAGGGGGTGCTTTGTTTCTCTGCAAAGGCCCCACCCCTGCCCTCTACATCACCAAGCAAGCCCCGCCCACCTGCTTGCCCCAGGCATGACTCAGGGTAGGTGCACTGCTGTTTGGATACCACCAGGTCTCTCCATCATACCTTGAACATGGGGGTATTTCATCAGCAGCAGGAAGCCGTATCTCAGGGTGGAGCTCACGGTCTCCGTCCCGGCAAAGAACAGGTTGAGAGTGGTGAGTTCCATATTCTTGACGTTGAATTCGCTGGCGGGGTTGTTCTTCTCCTGCAGGCAAACAGAAGTGGGAACAAAAGATCATGGGGATACTTAGGGCCATTTCGCATGAAGGAATTTCAGTGAAATCATTACCAGATGCTGACACTTTAAAATCATGGTTTCAGATAACGGCATCAGCCTCCCATCCCAGTTTCGCTCCATCTGCCTATTTGTAGTGCAAGCAGGGAAATCAGGAATACTGCATTCCCCTGGTCAAAATCCCGATAGATTTTGGGTTGCAATCACCCACAAGTAACAGTGAGGAGGGGTCAATAGTACTCATATCGCCTCGGAGATGTCCCTCCCCTGCTCCCACCTCCATGGCATCCAGGGACGAGAGGTGGGTGTTTTTAAAAAATGGAGAATGCTGAGTAGCAACGCATAATCACAAGTCTCTTCAGAACCCTTTCAATTATCTGGCTGCCCCCTTGCTCTTTATGTGAGTGCTTTTGTCACATTTTATCTTTTGTTCTTTTTCTTTGGGGGGCACATGTAGAACTCCAGCAAAATACCCCCCACCTTGTTTTTTGTTTGTGAATGGCTGGAAACTACAGGTAATCCCCCCCCCCCGGCTGCTGGAAGGGGATGGGGGGGTGAGGTTGCTAGCTCCAGACAAGTTAACTGCCAGGGAGGGGCAGAGGCCACAGTTGGAATCAACTCTCCAAGGCATAAATTTTCCCTTTTGCCGACAAATCTTTTGGCCCCAAAGCATCACCTCTTTGCTTCTGAGAAGGGGCTGCCGTTTGGGAAAATTTTCACAGCAGTCCCTAAATATAAGTTTGCGCTATGAAATTATCCAAACTTGAAGACGGAGCTGTGACAGATAACCAGTGCCTCTGTGAACAAATGAAACTGCATTGCAATGATTACTTCGGTGTCTGTTTTTTTTTTAAAGGAGGGGGGAGGCTGGCTTTGCATGGCTAGCTGAGGCTGATTGGTTGTCTGGTTGATTGGCAGGCTCGAGGTGGGAGGGGGCAAGGGAAGCTTGTGGTGTTTTCATTGCTCCTCGGCAAGAACCGGAAGTAGGTGAGGAATGCTGGAGGAGAAACAGTCCCGCTAGGAAAACAGAGTTTTGGGTCAGGTGTGAAATGACAATGGAATGCTACAATACACAGCAATGGAATATTCAGCGTTGATTACGGATTTCTACCAGCTGTGCGGAATGGCCCTTGCTGGCTCTCTTTTTTCACCAGTCCCTGGTGGGAGGGGAAAAGGAAATTACATTTTGAGGATCAACGGAAGATAATGGGATCCCTCAGTTAGCAGCTGGACTCTCTCTCTCTCTCACACACACACACACACATACGCACACACACTCTAATAGGTACAAGATATAAAATAAATACAAGTCAATAGGTACAAGGCATCATGGTGGGGCAGGCTTCCCTCCCCTTCCCTCTCCAGCCTTGTGGCAGCCCAAGAGGCAGGTGCATCTTGCAGAGACTACCCATGTGGCCTTGGAACCCCAGGCAGGAGCTCCAGCTCTCCCAGAGGTGTGCTCTGCACATGCACAGACTGGATTTTTCCTTCCTGTTTTTTTCCTTCTTCAGGGAGGGGGACAGAGGGGTGTAAGATGCATTTGCACATCTGGGCGCTTTAAATTCCTCCAGGTTTCCCGGGCCAAGTTTGTGCCTGGCATCTATGTGCTCGTTTTGTGGTCCATGCAGGGCCAAGACTTTGCTATGAGGCAAAGGGAGGCCATCTCATCTTGGCTGAGGGCCTAGTCAGGATTCTGAGATTCACAGAACGGAGAGCAAGAGATGGGGCTGTGGCTCAGTTTGTCAAAAACGCATTTCCTCCTTGATGAATGTCTGCGTCTCCATTCTTGCTTGGCTACCCCTGAGCGTCAGCAGACGCATACGATTCCATTCAGCCACCTTGGAAATCAACTCCCCTACCGCCTTGTGTGGCTGCTGCCCTCTGGGGCTCTGAGAGCATCCATGGTGCCAAGGCAAACATTCCCCTCCCCCCACAACCTCGAGTGACTGAATCTGCCTTCCCTCATTCCTTCAAGAGGACTGGGCCAGAGCTCCCAGAAAGTCGTCCCCCCCCCCCGCCCACATGAAGCCTGTTATTTTCATCAAGGGGGGGAAGGGCCGCTTTCCCCTGACACTTTATTTTCTTCAGCCCAAAGTCTGAGACTCGTAGCTAAGATGGAATCCCTGACCGAGAATGTTGGGGGGAAGGCTTAGCCACCCATTAAACCAGTAGTAGTCAAACTGCGGCCCTCCAGATGTCCATGGACTACAATTCCCATGAGCCCCTGCCAGCTAACGCCAGAGCCCACAAATAGGAAGCGGCGGCAGCCCTCAGCCAGAGGAGCCAGTGCGGTGAACTCGTGGAAAGCATCTTAAGTGCGGGGGCATTGCAGCTTGGAACGGACCAAGCTTCCTGGTGAGTTTGCTCTCCTGACTTCTCCCCCCCCCCCCATTGGTTCCTGCTTGGAATGGTGGAAAGCTATATGTAGTCGCACATGCAGGCTGGACTTCAGAGTGAATTTTAACGAACTTAAAGTTACGCTGGGAAGAATCCTGTGGTCAGAAAAACCTGAGGAGATGGAAATCCAAGAAGGTTGGGAGTTTCTCTAAAGTGAAATGATGAAGGCAGAATCACAGACAATTCCCTTGAGAAGGAAAACTGGGTGGGACCTAAACTTGCTTTCAAAAGATTTGAATAATCAAAAAGGCTCGTTTAGGAAATGGAAGGAGGACCTTATAACCAAGGAGGAAGATAAATAAGCAAACAATGCATGTAGGGAGAGTGTTAGAAAAGCTAAACCTCACTATGAACTTAGGTTAGCAAGAAATGCTAAAAAAAACAAGAAAGAAGGGTTCTTCAGTTATATTCCAAGTAAGAAAAAGAATAGGGACACGGTAGGACCATTGCAGGGACCAGAAAGGGACATTGGAACAGGTGATGACGAGAGGGCTGAACTGCTCAGGGGATATTAGGCTGTTTTAAAAGTAGTGTCCAGATCACATGAGGAGATGTTATCACTTTACTCTGCTCTAGCAAGACCTCACTTGGGAGAACGGTGTTAGTTTTGGACAACACAACTGATGAAAAATGTAGAGAAACTGGAGTGTATCCAGAGGAGGGCTATGAAGATGGGGAGGGGTTTGGAGACCAAGTCGTATGAGGAAAGGCTGAGGGAGCTTGGTCTGTTTCGCCTGAAGAGAAGATGACTAAGAGGTGATATGATAACCATCTTCAAATACTTGGAGGGCTGTCATAGAGAAGTTGGAGCAGCATTATTTTCTGTTGCCCCAGAGGCTCAGGGGAAAAACAATAGGTTGAAATTAATTCAAAAGAATTTTCAGCCAAACATCTGGAAAAATTTCCTGTCATTTAGAATGTTTCCTCAGTGGAACAGGCTTCCTCAGGAGGTGGTGGGTTCTGCTTCCTTGGAGGTTTTTAAGCAGAGGCTAGAGAGTCATCTGACAGAAATGCTGGTTAAGGAGTCTGGAGTCTCCAGTTCTCATCTGGAAATCTCCAGGTCTGGACATTGCTGTTAAACATTTTAAATGTCTTTTATTTCTCATTGTTCTTAGGTAAGGCCCTATTGCTTGTATTCTTGCTGTTATGTAGAGGTTGCTAGCCTGTTGTATTTCTCTTAAAATCTTTAGTTCTAGTTTTGTATTATCTCTAGTTTGCCAGCTGCCTGCTTGCTCTGGAACTAAGATAGTCTTCGACGTGATAAGTCGAAGTGATAACCCTGATACCAGGGTTCCCAGGGGATGAGCTACTGTTTTACAAAGTGTGAGAATGCTTTGAGGTCAAACCACTCTGTGACCATCCTCATCTGCACATTTGGTGAAGGCCTTGATACCGCCTCATTCTTGGTGTAATCCTGACGTGTATTTCTGTCTGCTCCTGGGTGGAGACTAGCTTAGTATAAAGGATAGTGTAACGGTCTCAGTCCTGGTCTTCAAAGGAGAACTTGCTCATGTTTTAACCCTCTTTGCTCTTTTCAGAATCTGAAATAAGTGGTTTTGTGTTGGATCCTCGGGCTATCCTCAGCCTGTTCTTTTGCCCATCATGATGCTCAAGATGTGGCACCTGACAGGCATGCTTAAGGTCCCAGGTTCACTCCCCGACATCTCCAGTTAAAAGGAGCAGGCAGGAGGGGATTGGAAAGACCTCCGCCTGAGACCCTGGAGAGCCATGGAGAGAGGCTGTGGCTCATTTTGGTGTAGTTTGGTCTAGTGGTTATGAGTGCGGACTTCCAATCTGGCATGCTGGGTTCAAATCTGCACTCCCCCACATGCAGCCAGCTGGGTGACCTTGGGCTCGCCACAGCACTGATAAAACTGTTCTGATTGAGCAGAAATATCTGGGCTCTCTCAGCCTCACCCACCTCACAGGGTGTGTGTTGTGGGGAGAGGAAAGGGAAGGCGAATGTAAGCCACTTTGAGACTCCTTCGGGTAGAGAAAAGTGGCATATAAGAACCAACTCTTCTTCAGTAATATCAGGGCTCTCTCAGCCCCACCTCCCTCACAGGGTGTCTGTTGTGGGGAGAGGAAAGGGAGGGCGAATGTAAGCCACTTTGAGACTCCTTCGGGTAGAGAAAAGTGGCATATAAGAACCAACTCTTCTTCTTGGCATACAGAATGTCTGCTTGGCATACAGAATGTCCCAGGTTCAATCCCCAGCATCTCCAGTTAAAAGGGGCAGGCAGGAGGGGATGGGAAAGATCTCCACCTGAGACCCTGGGGCATGGCTGTCAGTCTGAGTGGAAACTGGAAAATACTGACTCCACTGTGGGCCTGATTCAGTGCAAAGCAGCTTCATGTTTGTTCTGCTGTATGCAGGGTCGTTTGTTCCAAGTTGAGAAATGCCTGGAGATTTGGGGGTGGAGACTGAGGCTTTGAGCAGCCGCCACCTGGAGATTGGCATCCCTCGGTAAGTGTTTGTGTGAGTCCAGGGCACACAAGGAGAGTACATTTAAAATATTTGCTCTCCTGATCATGAGATGTTTGCAGAAGTGATTGGCACAGAAGAGGCTTTGTGCCAGAATCTGCGGCAAACATCTTTCCCGGTGGAAAGCCAAGATTTAACTCCCTGTCGTCCTACTTTGTTGGCTCTACTTGGCCAGCCGTGAACACCGAGCATTCTGAGAAAGCCCCCAACAGCCACCTGCCAAGCCCGCTTGGCCAGTGCCCATGACATCATTTCGGCAGCCCCCTTCTGTGCCCCTGTGGGGAGAGGGGGACAGGGATACCTTTTCCATCTGGATGAGGAAGCAGTCGATGAAGTCCCGTGGGGAGTTGAGGTCTAACGTTTCCCGGTTCTTCTCTGCTCTCTTGGAAATGAAGCGTCGCATGTCTTCCAAGATGTCGTAGATCTTGGTGTGGGGTCCAGGGAAATATTTCAGGATGTTGGCATAGATGTCATAGAACTGCAGGAGCAGAGAAAGGGGCAGGGAGCAGGTGATGGGCAGTTTATTTCAACTCAGAGTTGGAAGGCACACCCAAGGTCATCTAGTCCAACCCCCACCAGTGCAGATACAACGATGATATCCCCAGCCGGTAGATGTCCAGAGTTTACACCTGAGGCAATAGTCACAAGGGAATCCTTGGGCATTATGGCCAAAAAGAAAAGAGTTAACCCCCATTTGTGAACCTCTCCAAGCCATTGGATGGGCTCCTGTGGTAATCATGGAATATTCATAGGCATTCCACCTCCAGTGAGGTGAGCATGCCAACTGTTTTGTAAGCTCCTTGCAAAGGAGTAGGAGCCAGAGAATCTATGTGCTCTTGTGGGCAAACAAGGGGCGGAGAGAGTCAGGTCAGGGGGCTGGAGAGACAGGAGGGAGGAAGGGAGGTCAAGCAAGAAAGACAAATGGGCTTCACACACACATTTGAAATGGGCAGCATATCTCTGCCAAGAAGAATTTGGCCCCTAGTGGACCAGCTCTGCTCTCTGTCAGGAGAGTTCCTCCACCAGCTATTCTTTTTTTCTTTTTCTTTTTTTTCCTTTTTTTTTGGGGGGGGGGGTGCTACCTGGGACCAAGCAGTGCTCATCTCCCGGAAGCTGTTGTTCATCATCTCCATCAAGGCCTGGAATTCCTTGTCCTCATAGTCAAAGCGGTTGCCAAAGACAATGGAGCAGATGACGTTGGAGACAGCACGGCTCAGGAAGAAGGTGGGGTCAAAGGGCTTCTCTGGAACAGGAAAAGGCCAGAGAATGGGTCAACACCCATGAAGCTGCTTCCTGGGTCCATGCTGGGCACCGGGTAGCCCTACCCCTTTAACAGAGGCTGGGATCGGCAGAAAGCAGCCATCAACAGAACTGTTCCCTCCCAGGGAAGGAGAGCTCATGTCTGCTTAGGAAGGCACCGTGTGAAAAGGAAGCTCAAGACTGGGAGACAGAGAGAAGTTGGCTTCAGCACCTGCAGACCGGGGGGGGGGGGGGGGCTGAGTATCTATGTGCAGAATCTTTCTCTCCCCCTCCCCCTCTCTTTCAGGAGATCCGATGGGGAGAGCTAGATCTGCTGTGCCCACAGGTGTGCCCAGTCTCCACTGTTCTCTCTCCCAAAGGGCACCCATCTGGGCAGGTGCCGCCCCAGTTCTCCTCACCCCAGGGAGCATAGCTCATCCTTCTCTCACCATTGGTCTTCCGGAATTCCTCCAGCAGGAACTGGGCTTCCTCCTGGATCCTCTGCTCAATGGTTTTCTTCCCCATCCCGAAATTTCTCAAGATGGTGAGGGAGAACCGTCGCAGCTGCTTCCAGCGATCCCCATTGGCAAAGACCACACCTGGGGGAAAGAAGAAGAAGGTGAAGAGCTGGCTTTTTGTACCCCCCTTTCTACTACCCAAAGGAGTCTCAGAGCAGCTTCCAGTTGCCTTCCCTTCCTCTCCCCACAACAGACACTCTGTGCAGTAGGTAGGGCTGAGAGAGCTCTGAGAGGACTGCTCTGTGAGAACAGCTCTAAGAGAACTGGGACTAGTCCACAGGCATTTAGCTGGCTGCATGTGGAGGAGGAGTGGGAAATCAAACTCGGATTTCCAGATTGCTCTTTTCCACAACACCAGCCCCAGATGGAGTCAGGGCAGCCTGGACAGAAGCACCGGGGGTGCCCTTGGTGGGTGTCAGAGGCCGAGGTGGGCAACTCACCATATTCCTCAAAGGTCCGTTCCAAGGTGGGCATCGTCTTCCTCCCACTGAATTCTTCGGCCTTGTCCACCAGGGCTTCCTTCACGGCATCGTGGCCACACAGGACGACCACCGGCCGGTTTCCAAAGTAGACCGTGAACACGGGGCCATATTTTTCACTGAGCTGCACTCGAGACAAGAGCAAAGATTTCATTTCTTTAAACAACGGAACTGTCTCTGCTGCTCCTCCTCTTTCCCTTCTCACATTGCAAACCTCACACACACACACACACACAACCCACTGCCCACTGGCATCAATGCCGTTCAGAGGAGGGGGGCCGGATGGTGGGCTGCCAGCCCCCACGTGGGAAGCCAGCCATCAAGGAAGCTGCCAATGGGTGACACGAGTCAAGCCAAAAAAAAAGAAGCCCTCTTTTATTCCAAAAATAAAGTGCGCCAGAATGCAAGACAGGTTATTATGTTTTCAAACATATTTTCTTCGATGACAAGCTATAAGAGGGATATAATGAATATCAAAGTTAATACTGACAAAGGTCCACAGGCTAAACAGAGTGAAAGCAAAGCTAGAAATATGACAAAGGATTTTTTTTCAATTTTCACATAGGACCAGTTGTAGTAATCATAAATACAGGAAGGTAACCAGGAAACGGGAGTGAGAGCCAGAACAGAACATTACTATGGAACTTTGTATCCCTCTTACAAATGGCCACTGGAGAAAATACATTTGACTTGTTTCACTTGTAGTAAATTACTCGTTTCTCCCCACACTTCTTAGAGCCGGTGGCCATTTGTATATTATTACTGGTTTAAATACAAAATGAAGCAGGGCACAGGCTGGTAGAATTTTGTCAAGAGAATACAATGGTCATAGCAAACACTCTTTTCCAGCAACCCAAGAGACGACTCTACACATGGACATCACCAGACGGTCAACACAGAAATCAGATTGACTATGTGCTCTGCACCCAAAGATGGAAAAGTTCTATCCAGTCAATAAAAACAAGACCAGGAGCTGATTGTGGTTCAGATCATGAGCTTCTTGTTGCAAAATTTAGGCTTAAATTGAAGAAAGTAGGGAAAAGCACTAGGCCACTCAGGTATGAACTAAATCATATCCCCGACGAATACACAGTGGAGGTGACAAATAGATTTAAGGAATTAGATCTGATAGACAGAGTGCCTGAAGAACTATGGACGGAGGTTCGCAACATTGTACAAGAGGTAGCAACTAAAACCATCCCAAAGAAAAAGAAATGCAAGAAATCAAAATGGCTGTCTGAGGAAGCTTTACAAATAGCTAAGGAGAGAAGGGAAGTGAAAGGCAAGGGAGAAAGAGAAAGATACACCCAACTGAATGCAGAATTCCAGAGAAAAGCTAGAAGAGATAAGAATGCCTTCTTAAATGAACAGTGCAAACAAATAGAAGAAAACAATAGAATCGGGAGGACCAGAGATCTTTTCAAGAAAATTGGAGATATGAAGAGAACGTTTCATGCAAAGATGGGTATGATAAGGGACCAAAATGGTAGGGACCTCACAGAAGCAGAAGAGATTAAACAAAGGTGGCAAAATTATACAGAAGAACTATACAAGAGCGAGCTTAACATCCCTGATGACCACAATGGGGTAGTTACTGACCTGGAGCCAGACATCCTGGAATGTGAAGTCAAATGGGCCTTAGGAAGTCTGAGTAACAATAAAGCTAGTGGTGGTGACAGCATTCCAGTTGAACTATTCAAAATCTTAAAGGACGATGCAGTAAAAGTGCTACACTCAATATGCCAGCAAATTTGGAAAACTCAACAATGGCCACAGGATTGGAAAAGGTCAGTTTACATTCCAATCCCAAAGAAGGGAAATGCCAAAGAATGTTCAAACTACCGCACCATTGCACTAATTTCTCATGCTAGCAAAGTTATGCTCAAAATCCTACAAGCTAGGCTCCAGCAATATGTGGACCGAGAACTTCCAGAAGTACAGGCAGGATTTCGAAGAGGCAGAGGAACTAGAGATCAAATTGCCAACATACGCTGGATCATGGAGAAAGCTAGGGAGTACCAGAAGAACGTCTACTTCTGCTTCATTGACTATGCTAAAGCCTTTGATTGTGTGGAACACAACAAATTGTGGCAAGTTCTTAAAGAGATGGGAATACCAGAGCATCTTATTTGTCTCTTGAGAAATTTATATGCAGGTCAAGAAGCAACAGTGAGAACTGAACATGGAATCACTGACTGGTTCAAAATTGAGAAAGGAGTTCGGCAAGGCTGTATACTGTCGCCTTGCCTATTTAACTTGTATGCGGAGCACATCATGAGAACTGCGGGATTAGAGGAGTCACAAATTGGGATCAAGATTGCAGGGAGGAATATCAACAACCTCAGATATGCAGATGATACTACTCTAATGGCAGAAAGTGAAGAGGAACTAAAGAGCCTGTTGATGCGGGTGAAGGAGGAGAGTGCAAAAGTTGGCTTGAAACTCAACATCAAGAAAACAAAGATCATGGCATCCGGCCCTCTCAATTCCTGGCAAATAGAAGGGGAAGAAATGGAGATAGTGACAGATTTTATTTTCCTGGGCTCCAAGATCACTGCAGATGGGGACTGCAGCAAAGAAATTAAAAGACGCTTGCTCCTGGGGAGGAAAGCTATGGCAAATCTAGACAGCATCCTAAAAAGCAGAGACATCACCCTGCCAACAAAAGTGCGTTTAGTCAAAGCTATGGTCTTCCCAGTTGCAATGTATGGCTGCGAAAGTTGGACCATAAGGAAGGCCGAGCGTCAAAGAATTGAGGCTTTTGAACTCTGGTGCTGGAGAAGACTCTTGCGAGTCCCTTGGACTGCAAGGCGAACAAACCGGTCAGTCCTAGAGGAGATCAGCCCTGACTGCTCTTTAGAAGGCCAGATCCTGAAGATGAAACTCAAATATTTTGGCCACCTCATGAGAAGGAAGGACTCCCTGGAGAAGAGCCTAATGCTGGGAGCGATCGAGGGCAAAAGAAGAAGGGGACGACAGAGAATGAGGTGGCTGGATGGAGTCACTGAAGCAGTAGGTGCAAACTTAAATGGACTCCAGGGAATGGTAGAGGACAGGAAGGCCTGGAGGATCATTGTCCATGGGGTCGCGATTGGTCGGACACGACTTCGCACATAACAACAACTGGTTTAAAATAAGCCATTGGATAGAGACCCATTATATTTGAAAATTGACTAATTGGGGGACTTCCCACTGAAGAAAGTTGTTTTCCATTGAAAACGGAATTTCCCAGGATGCCGTTCTGGTAGAAGTCCCAACAAATAAAGGAATAAGAAAAGAAAGAACATAAGGAGAGACTATTCTTGGTTTTGATAGTATTTATTGTATTGCCTTTGGGTAGGTTTCTTTTTCTGAGCTTATGTCACTCGTTTGGCAACGTGCTTGATTGTTTGGCTTCCTGCAGGTCTGACAAGTTGTCTTTTCTGTTGCTACCAGGAGGGGATCTCCTGGCATTAAAACTGATCCAGAGTTGTGTGCTTCGGCTCGGTTCGGCCTCTTCGGCAATCAGCAAATCCCGAAGTGGTGCGTAGGAGGCCAGCACCACAGTGCGGAGAGGAGGGGTGGCAGTAGCATGCCAGCTGGTGCGCCACCGCTGCTCCTCCTCTCCGCGCCACGGCACTGGCCACCTCGGGCTTTGGTGATCACCGCGGTGGCTGAACCAAGCCGAAGCGCACAGCCCTTTCAGACTATAGCGATCAATTCCTCTGGAGAAAATGGCTGCTCTGGAGAGTGGGCTCTGTGGCCTCATGTCCTGCGGAGGTCCCTCCCCTTCCGCAGCCCCGCCTTCTAGACTCCACCCCCCACCCCCAGTCTCCAGGAATCTCAGAAAACCTGAAGCTGGAATCCCTCGCCCAGGGGCTACTCCGTGGAGACCAGCCACGGGGATTGCAAACTGGCGCTTCCCTCTCAGAGACAAAGTTCACAGGCCCTGGGGCCAAGGATCTGAAGTGGGGAGCCCCTTCTCCTCTTGACTGTTTGGAGAGATTTGTGGGATTCAGGGCTGGAGACAGGCTCCTTGTCAAGGTGGGCCTTTGGCAGGAACCCCTGAACTGGGTTGTTCTGTTCTCAGGGATTTTCCCTGCTGCCCAACCAAAATGTCTCCTTTGACCTGTCTGCTCTGTGACTTGGAAGCCCCGGACCATAAACTGAACTATAACCTGAGGACTTCAGATCTCACGTTCCAGGGCTGAGTCCAGCCTTTGCAAAGTGACCAGTCCAGTTTTACTGCAACAAACATGGCACAAAAATTACAGGGAAGCAGATAACTATCCTTTCCAGCAGTGATAGGTTTGATCCTATGAACACTGACTGCACTTGCTATTGCACCTGCACTTAAAATCATTGAATCATAGTTGGAAAGGACCTCCAGGGTTATCTAGTCCAACCCCCTGCACTATGCAGGACACTCACAACTACCTGCCCACCCACAGTGACCCCAATTGCATGCCCAAGTGATCCCCCCAACAAAAATCTCCAGAATCCAGCCTGGCCTGGAGGAAATTCACCTACCATCCCACAATGGCAATGAGCAATTCCCTGGAGATGCAAGGAAGGGCCACAAGAGACAAACACTGGCAATCCATTCCTGCACACCCACAAACAATCTGCCCAAGTTCATAAAATCTGCATTGCTGTCAGATGACTATCTAGCCTCTGCTTAGAAACTTCCAAAGAAGAACCCACCACCTCCCAAGGAAGCCTGTTCCACTGAGGAACTGCTCTAACTGTCAGGAACTTCTTCCGGGTGTTTAGTCGAAAATTCTTTGGAATTAATTTCAACCAATTAGTTCTTGCCCGACCCTCTGGGGCAACAGGAAACAACTCTGCTCCATCTTCTATATGACAGCCCTATTTGAAGATGGTTATCATATCAACTCTTAGTCGCCTTTCCAGGCTAAACAGACCAAGCTCCCTCAGCTTTTCCTCATACAACTTGGTCTCCAAACCCCACACCATCTTTGTAGCCTTCCTCTGGACACGCTCTAGGTTTTCTACATCTTTCTTCAGTTGTGGTGTCCAGAACTAACACAGTACTCCAAGTGAGGTCTTAAATGAGCGGAGAAAAATGGTAACATCACCTCGAGTGATCTGGACACTATACTTCTTTTAATAGAGCCCAAAATCCCATTTACCTTTTTAGTCACCGAATCACGCTATTGACTCATGGTCAGTGTCTTTTCTACTAAGACCCCCTCCCAATCCTTTTCACACGTACTACTGCCAAGACAAGTCTCACTCATCCTATTGTGATTCATATGATTTTTCCTACCTAAATGCAGAACTTTACATTTTTCACTATTGAAATTCGTTTTATTCATTTTAGCCCAGTTTCCCAGCCTGTCAAGATCATCCTGCATCCAGATTCTGTCTTCAAGTATGCTACCCCTCCCAGTTTAGTATCATCTGCAAATTTAATAAGGGCTTCAGCTATTCCTTCATCAAAATCAGTGGTAGTCAAACTGTCCCCAAATTCGCTGGCAGGGGGCTCTTGGGAATTGTAGTCCATGGACATCTGGAGGGCTGCAGTTTGACTACCCCTGATCTAAATCCTTTAGGAATATGTTGAACAACATGGGGCCAGGACAGATCCCTGAGGCACTCCAATCATCACTGCTCTCCAAGAAGATTTACAAGCGCCCTTTGAGTACGATCTGTCAACCAGTACTCGATCCACCTAACAGGAACAGGATCCATACTGCACTTTGCCAACTTTTCAATAAGAATTTCAAGCGGAACTTTATCAAAAGCCTTACTGAAATCAAGGTAAACAATGTCCACAGAATTCCCCTGATCTAACAAGGGAGTGACTTTCTCAAAAAAAGAGATAAGGTTAGTCTGATATGGCTTGTTCTTGAGGAAGCCACATCCCCAAGAGAGTTCTGCTGAAGGTCATGCACACATTTGGGACAGCAGGAAACCAGGTGGATACCTATAAAAATGCCAGCTGAATTTCTGGGGGGGAAATCTCTGCTGTGTATATCGCCAAGGTATCAGACAGGGAGGAGGGGTGACCAGCTCTGGATTGGGAGATACCTGGAGACTTTCGGGGTGGAGCTGGGAGTAGGCAGAACTTGGGGAGTAGGCAGGAAGGGTCTTCAGTGTTGTATAATCTGGAGTCCCCCTCCCCTCTCCAAAACATCTACCTTCTCCGGGGGAACTGATCTCTTTCGTCTGGAAATGAGCCGGAATTCCAGGACAGGGGCAGAAAGCAATTTCAAGGACAGGTCTTCTCAAAGCTTGCGTGTGAGTGGAGAGGGGATCTTCTTAATGGCACATTTGAGTGAACCAGGTAGTTGGGGACAAAATAGAAAATGGACTGGGGGAGGGGTTTGCTAGAATTTCTTTCTTTCTTGTACGGTAATACAGCCCAGAGATCCAAAGACTGCCTGGCAGCCAGGCAAGAGACGTTCAAAGGTGGCTTTCCATCGCCTGCCTCTGTGTCACACACACACAGACACACACACACACACACACACACACAGTGCTCCTTGGAGGTCACCCTTCCAAGGGCTAGCCATGGCCGGTTCTGCTTAGCTTCCGAGATCTGACAAGATCAGGCTTGCCCGGGTTATTGAAATGCCGGAGTTACACAATAATTCTGTCAAAAGGGCAGCATCCCAATAGGGATTGTCATAAAAGGACACCTTTGCGTTTGGGGGCAAAACCAACAGTGCCTGTTTGCGGAGAGGATTTATGTCCTCCTGCGAGTGAAAGGGCTGGAGGGAGGGAGGGAGAGAGAGAGCAAGACCTGCCCAGCTCTTTCCTGCCCTTTGTCCAGGATGCAAAGCAGAAGAAGAGCCAGGAGAGAGGCAGGCAAAGGAATGAGGTGCCAAAGGGAGAGCGACATGTCTCTGGCTGGGGGGAAACCGGGACAAACAGAGGAAAGGGCAGGCAGACCCAGGGTTGGGGGAAGGTTGAAAAAGGGGAGGGCAAATCTCTGGAGGAGAGATGCTGAAGGAAGGCAAAGGCCAGGGTGAAGGGAAAGCAGCAGCCTGAGAAGAACCTCAGAAGAGCCCTGCGGGGTCAGACCAGGGTGGCTCCATCTAGTCCAGCATCCTGTCCCACACCATGCCCAACCAGGTACTTTGGGGGGGTCTAACAATGGGGCAGAGAGGCCAAGGCCTTCTCCCGATATTGCCTCCTGGCTCTGGGATTCAGAGCTTGACTGCCTTTGAAGATGGAGGTTCCATTTATTCGCCATGGCTAGTAGCTGCTGATGGATCTGTCTTCCCCCTTTAGAACTGCCTGTCCCTGTGGCCATCACCATACCTTCTGGCAGTGAATCCCAGTTTAACCACCTGTTATATAAAGAGGCGTTTCCTTTGGTCCACCGTGAGCCCAGTGCCTGCCAGGGTCCTCGAATGCCCTACTGTTCTCTCTGGCCCCTCTCTGGACCTCATGGATCATATTGCAAGCCTCCGTCGTGTCCCCCTGCACAAATCCTGACCCTTTCCCTTAAGCCCCCTGAGGCCCACCCCCACCCACCCTCCCATGGCCCATTCCCAGGGTCTCTGCACTCACCTTGAGCAGAGACTTGCAGGTTTCTGCCGCTTTGATCTGCAAAAAGTTCCCGATCAGAGGCAGGGGGGTGGGCCCGGGGGGCAGCCTCCCATTGGAAGACAGTTTCCTCTTGGCTGTGATGACCACCAGGCAGATAGCCAGCAGGACGGTCAGTGCACTTGCCAGCTCCATGCTGGACGTCTGGCCCCTGCTTCTCGTCCGCTCCCCAAGGTGCTGGCCTGACTCCTTTTGCGCGGTTCGGAGTATTTATGCAGGCATCCCTTCGGCACCGCCTCCTGCATTATGCAACAACACGGGGGAAACATGTTGCCTGTCTAATCTTCTAAACTCCTGCTGGATAGAATAGGCTCCTTCCTTGTTAATCAGGGTGTAAATATTTAGCCGAGAGTACAAACTCGCATGCTCTTGCCAGTGAAGTGGATTCCCAAGGAGTATCTTTGCCCTTTTGATTGACAGTGCTTCTCACAGAGTAGGAGGGACCTGCACTGTGTTATTTGGGACAGAAGGACTGGTGGTCAAAATGGGCAATGCCGGCCTGCTGAGCCCTCTGGAGGGCTGCCCCATTTGGACCCTTCTTCTTTTTTAAATCACATTTGTATTGATTTTCAGTGGTTAAAATAAGGAAGTGAAAAGAGAGAAAGAAAATTAACATTCTGAAAGTAGTTACATCTTAAATCAAGATGACCATTTTTGCCGGCATCAGTCATAGCAACGTAATGACATGTAGATATGTATGTGGTTTACTTATTAATAAACTCCAGATAGTCGTTCCAAGGTTCTTGAAACTCTTCAATTGGCCTTCTGTTAACTCAGTCCGTTCGTGTTGCCATTTTGCACAATTCTCCCATCTTATCCATTTGGACCAGGGGTAGTCAAACTGCGGCCCTCCAGATGTCCATGGACTACAATTCCCACGAGCCACTGTCAGCATTCGCTGGCAGGGGCTCGTGGGAATTGTAGTCCATGGACATCTGGAGGGCCGCAGTTTGACTACCCCTGATTTGGACTCTTCTTGATGCAGCAACCAGGCCAGGTCCTCCCTCTCTTGGAAGACTCAAGCTTAGCCTCCAAGCTCTGAAATGGGAGCTGCCCATATTTCAAGGGGCTCTCAGTGCCGGGTAGACTTCCAAATGAGGTCCAGCGGTGAAAAAGATTTTTGCAGAGATAATCCCTCTTTTGCCTGTTGGTACCTGCTGACACACCCATCATGTCAAGAGACTCTTTGTTTCTTGGTTCATCTGATCTGCTCAAGCACATTCCTTGGATTGTGCAAACTGGCCTTTATTTTTACCATAGAGAAACCCATGAAATATTCTTCAGGCTTTGAGAAACCCCACAAGTGGTGCCATCCTGCAGAATATGGTTGGGAAGCATCACTGTGGACACGCCCACCCAAGGCCCCTCCCCTCCCCACCCCCTCAAGTCCATCATTGGCCATTTTTGAAGGGATGGGTAGGCAGCGATGGCATGAAGGGCTCAGTGGTGCCCCCCCATGTGGTGCCCAGGGACGAACCCTGCTTGCCCCACCCTAGATACACCACTGCCCTGAACAATTCCCCTTCCTTTCTATCCCAGTTCTTTTCCTTCCTGCAGAATCCCAGCAGACCAGCTTTCTCAGTGGGCCCTCCTGCTCGCCTGCACCCTCTGTGTGCCACTTTGGGGGTGACCATGCTGGGCCCAAGGTCATCCTTGACATAGGCTTGTCAACCACCAAGCAGGCAGCAAAGCAACAGAAAGACCGTTTATGCACTGGGAACTTCACTGCCCCAGCTTTCATGCAGGTGCACAAATCAGGAATGGATGAGGGGTACCAGGCCAAATGCTCCCCCATGTGTGTGCAGGAAGAGGTGGGGCAACCTGCCATGACTAAAACTCCAGCCTGCAGCCCGGCATGAAACCTCCAGTGCATAAATGATCAAAGAGCTGACAGCCAGGCTACAAAATGTAGTCAAAGAATCTCTTGAATTCAAAATCTGTTGCAACAACCATATGTCAGAAGGAGGGGGCAGGTGAGCAACTGAACTGAACAGAGAGAGAAAGCTGAGAAACCCCACAAGCATGGGGGTACTTGTCTGAACCACTTGCAAGGGGACCAAGAGACTGTCCTAATCTGGGGCTCTGAATGCGGAGGCCATGGGCTGAAGGCCACCCTCTGGTTTTGGCCAAGCTGGGCTCTCCATTCCCTGCAACCTTTCTCCTGACTCAGTCATGGACACCCTCAGCAGGCTCCTTAGGAGTTTGGCCTTGACCTTTCGGTCCCTGCAGGACGATGCAGCTCTGACTTACCAATGCTGACCCCATCACAGACTTCAGTTGCCACAGGCTTCTCTGCGAATCTGACTGCCCTGCCCACAAAGCCAGCTTTTCACACTCTCCTCACTTATCCTGACAGGACCTGGCCTTCCACCTCTCTCCCTGCTGGCTTCTCCCCAGGCGAAGCTCACCTTTCTTCCACTGCTTATCAGCAATTGCATTGCGTGAGCCCGTCCAGAGTTAATCAGTGGCCAAAGTGGCATAGGAGGGAGACGGCCGCTGGGGCAACACACAGGGAAGGTGACATGAAGATCCCTTCCAGTGCATTTAATCTCTGGAATGCACACAACCATATTAATGCTGAAGAGCATTTTAGATGACATGCATTCTGTAATTGGCAGACTTGGATTGATACACGGGGGAAGTGGTGATGGTGGGGGGTGTCTAGGTTGGCCAGATGGTGTGTGTCTTTTATGGGTTAATCAAGAGAAATGTAAAATACAACAAATTTCACCCCTCAGGCTTCTCTCTAAAATAGTGATGTACCACCACGATGAGTTTAAGCTGTCCTGGAGATACTACCAGCCTACCTCAGGGGGGGTCTCCTAATGATAATTGCGAGGAGACATAAAGTGCTTTGAGTTGGGTCGTGCACTTCAGCTCGGTTCAGCTACCTCAGTGATCAACGAAGCCCAAAGCAGCGCGTAGGAGGCCAGTACCACGGCGTGGAGGGAGGCGGTGCACCAGCCAGCAGCCACACACAGGCACAGAACACTTGCATGTGGCCACTAGCCGCCGTGCCGCCTCCCCTCCTCCCCTCCTCTCTGCGCCATGGCACTGGCCACCTCGGGCTTTGGTGATCACCAAGGCGGCTGAACTGAGCCGAAGCGCACCCCCCTAGCTTTGAGCACTGAAATGCTAACTGTTTATAATTTTACCATTAAAAACAAATTAAAATTACATCAACACGTATCCACCTAAGTTTCTGGATCCCTCCCATCTCCTGGGGTGGGTTAATCTTGGAGAGGGCGCCTTTGATGGTATTGTTCATTGTTTACTGGCCCTAACGAAAAGCCTGGGGGAAGAGCTCCATTTTGCAGGCCTTTCAGAACTGAGGAAGTTTCAGTAGGGCTCACAGTTCATCCAGGAGCTTGTTCCACGAGGTAGGGGCCAGAACCGAAAAGGCCCTGGCCCGGGTTGAGAGCAGCCACACTTCTCTAGAGTTAGGGATAACAAGCTGGTTCGAACTGGCTGAGCAAAGTGTTCTTTGGGGGGGGGGGTCAGTGAGGCAGATATGCCAGGCCCAGTGCCCATATGACCTTAAAGGCCAGTACTTGACCTTGATCTGGAATTCAATCGGGAGCCAGTGCAGTTGCCTTAGGATAGGCCTAACACAGACCCTTGTTACCCCAAATGCTCAGTTGAGGAGGAGAATTAGCTGAGCAAGAGGGGCATAAACAGCGAAGGCCTTTTTGCTTATGTTTTATGAAGAATCCGAGACAGACAACAAATATTAAAAATAAGAATATGGTTTTGCCTAGACCAAAGTGGGCACCAGGAATGACTTGACTGTAGAGGACGAGGGTGCCAGGCCATCTAGCAACAAGGTCTGTTGCCATGGGTAACACCCTCCCAGTTGTTCTCATGAGGACCTGCGCTGCTGCATTCTGGATCAGTTGCAGTCTCCACATCAAAGACAAGGGTAGGCCTGTGTAGAGAGAGATACACAACCTGGGGCTGACTGTTGCATGGATCACTGTGGCAAGGTGTTTCGGAGCCAGGTAGGACACTAGCAGCTTGGCTGGGCAGAGGTGGTAAAATGCCAGTTGAGCTACTTTGTTGACCTGAGCCTCCTTAGATAGAGAGGCATCAAAGGTTATGCCTAAATGCCTAGCAGCTGATGCAATCAGCCAAGTGCACTTCCTTTCCTACCCAGCCACAGGACCTCTGTCTTGGACAGGTTGAGTTTCAGACAGCTCTGGTCGATCCAAGCCATCACTGCTTCCAGACAAATGTCTCTAGGAAGATGTCTAGACAGCTGTCCATTAGGAGATAGAGCTGGGGGTCATCGACATATTGATGGCATCCAAGCCCAAATCTCTGGATCAGTTGGACCAGAGGGCACATGAAGATGTTAATAGGGTGGGTGACAAAATCACGCGTTGGGAGACTCCATATGAGAGCTGACAGCAGTGAGATTAACTATCTTTCACTGCAACCCTCCGTCTGCGACTGCAAATGAAGGAGATCGGCCATTCTATGACCGACCCCCACTTCGGCAAGGTGGTGAGCAAGAAGCTCATGATCTACCATGTCAAATGCCAACATGAGATCTAACATGACAATCATCGCCACCCTGCCCCAATCCAACTGGTGCCGGAGGTCATCCATCAGGCAATGAGTACCATCTCCACCTCATGGCCAGGTCAGAAGCCAGACTGGAATGGATCAAAGGCCAACATTTCATCTAGATATGCTATAAGTTAGTCTGCAGTGGCCCTTTCAACCACTTTCCCCAGAAATGCAAGATGCGAGACAGGATGGTAGCTGGCCGGGTCCTGTAGGTCCAATGATGACTTCTTCAGCAGGCTCCGAACCACCACCTCTTTCAGCTCCCAGGGAGAGATTTATAATGCCCTGTGAAGGGCCTCCGATCTTTTCCTCACTTGATGTGAGTAATCCAGGAAGGACAGGGATCATATGGACAAGTGGCTGGCCACGCTGAAGTTAGCAACCTATTCACTTCAGTTAATGAGAGCAGTCTGAAGTCTTCAAAAAGTGCTTCTAAAAACATGCAAAGGGGCCTCGAGTTCACTGAACGTATCAAGAGGTTGTCGAACGACTTGGCGGAGTGCCACAACTTTATTTGTGAAATAGCTCGCAAATGCTTCACAGCCAATATCCGATTGACTACAGCTCGTGCACCCATTCTCAAGGGCAGGGGTAGTCAAACGGCGGCCCTCCAGATGTCCACGGACTACAATTCCCATGAGCCCCTGCCAGCGAATGCTGGCAGGGGCTCCTGGGAATTGTAGTCCGTGGACATCTGGAGGGCCGCCGTTTGACTACCCCTGCTCAAGGGCTATAAGAGACTGAATTACCCTAAATAATCGTGCCAGGCATGAGCATTTTTTGTTTGAAACTCTGACCTCTGGGTCCAAAGGCCTCAAGCTGCAGGGACTGGATCTTGCAAAAGGTGAAAAAGGCTCCTTCTCCATTTTCCTCCTCGTTGCTGGGCTCAGGGTTTGATGGGGAAGCCTTGAACTTTGCATCTGTCACATCCAACAGACAGATTTGCCATGTTTGAGTTTGGAGACCAGTTGCAATCCAGTCCCTGGGGCTGTTTGGTTTGGCACAAAATGACTTGAACGCCTACCACGTTGGGGGTTTGAATGTTCCAGGTGGCTCTTTGTGGAGCAACTGTGTGGACTGTGACCCCCTACTTGAGGGATCACCATCCCCCATGGACGGCATCTGCCCAGTGGCTGGGCCTTCGGGAGCAAACAGCCGCTTCAGGCGGCCAACCCTAAATGGGAAGTGTTCAGAGAGTTTGTGGGTCTCCTTTTCCCCTCCCTGCTGGTCAACAGACCCCACTTGGGACCCCTGGACAGCTTCCATTATTGCTCCTTTGGGTGGAAGCCATTTCTGTTGTGGAGTCCATCTCCCCTAGAGATGCAGGCGCTCTTCCTTCTTGTGCCAGGCCCAAGGAGGGATGGCTTGGGCTCCCCTCTCTAAGCTTTCGCTGCCAGCCAAGTGTGAAGAGGCGGGTGTTTGCTCTCTCGGATCCAGCCCGTCTTCTCTTCGGTCCACTGCCCTTTCTCAAGGACTCGGCTATCCACTCCCCACCAAATGCGGAGAGCAAACATGGACTGGACTTTGATGACCCCACCATTCTAAAGCGGAGCAATGGCACAGCACTGCTTTCTAAACAAATGAAAACTGAAAAGGCAGAATACTTGGCTGGGGACAGAATGGAACCAGTTTTTCTTCCCTGCTGCAAGAATGCAGGAAGAGCAAGCTTGCAATCTTTTCTTGTCTGCCTTGTGCATGCACAGAAAGCTCACACCTTGAATAGAACTTTGTTGGTCTTAAAGGTGCCTTCGGACTTTAAAAGCCCTGCACTGTTCTACTTCCTCCACCCCTTCATGGGTGCAAATAGGGCCCAAAGGTCCTACTAGAAGGCCAAAGGGCAGATCTAAGGTCGGCCTCTTATCTGGAGTTTATCCCAGCTTGCTTTCAGAACAAGTGACGGCCCAGATCAGAAGGTTTTGCCAGCACAAGAGCTGAGCTCTCTTGCAAAATGTTGTCTTTTGTCTAGCGAAAGCAACTCTCTGACATATGAAAGGATTTAGACACCTCACCCCAGGGGAATTGTCCAGATCAGAGACCCCTACTCATTGTACAGCTTTTGCCCAGCAAGGATTATCATTGGGCAATGGAGTTTTGATTGGTGGAGCAGATTTTTGTTTCATGGCTTTGATGCCCCGCTGAAGGATCTTTGCTGTGTGAATGAAGGCAGGCTGTAGCAGACATTTTGTGGCGGGCATTTTGGGGGTGCCATCAGCATGTCAGAAGGTTGGGGCCCCTTGATCCACAGTTATCTTGCCATGGTTCTGGACCATCTAGTCCAGCATCCTGGCCCTCTGGAGGGCCAACGACAGGGCCAAGAGGCCGATGCCTTTATAAGAACATAAGAAGGGTCCTGCTGCATCAGATATTGGGTTGCATCCAGTCCAACATCCTTACACAGAAACCAACCAGTTTCTCTGAGAGGCCAACTACTGGACACAGAGGCCGATGCCTTCATAAGAACCTAAGAAGAGCCTTGCTGGGTCAGACCAGGGAAGGTCCATCCAGTCCAGCATCCCATCTCACAACCAGTTCCTCTGGAGGACCAGCCACAGGACAGAGAGGCTGAGGCCTTCATAAGAGCATAGAAAGAGACCAGTGAGAGTCCATTTAGTCCAGCCATGTGTTTTACACAATGATCAGACAGGTCCTCTGGCTGGCCAGTCACAGGGCACAGAGGCCAATATCTTTCCCTGATGTTGCCTGGGATTCACAGGTTTAGTGGCTCTGCATATGGACACTATGGCTAGTAGCCACTGACAGACTTACAAATCTATCCCTCTTTCAAGTTGTTTATTCCTGTGGTAGTCATCATGTCCTCTGTATTTTCCTTTTTAAAAAAGCAGATTTCTATGCAGAAACAGACTAAAAAGTTGACCCTTTAAAAACGCAATCTGAATGATATTGCTAGTGCGGAAACAGACCTACTCCTCCCTAACATAGATTTTGCTTTTTTTTTTACTTCTGCAAAGTGCTTATCTTTTTGGGAAGAAGAGACGGAAAGAAAACCAGCTAACCAAATGAACTGTCAACAGCTTGCCAGGAGATGTTGGGAATCTATCAAATGAAGCGAAACTGGGCCACGAACAAAACAGAGATAAATTGGGATTAATTCCCTCCTCTGGCTCCAGGGAACACGTGTTCAGGGTGTGAGCAGGTGAGGTAGGGATTGAATTACTTGTGCACACCTTTTCCCAAGAGATGCAGAGCTTTGAAAGGGGATCAAGTTACCTTTCCGAAGGTGTGCAGGCATGTCACAGGGATGGCTGAGCCCAGATCTCTCTGGGACGAGCACAAGTTGGCCCATTGGGTTGGGTTGGGTTGGGTTGCTGGTGGGCAGGGGAGTGGAAACAGAGATCTGTTGCAGGAACTCGAAGTATGTGGGTACTTTTTGAGCTGACCTGGGGTAGTTGCTTAATCAGGGCTGCTTCTGAGGAGAACAGAAATGTTTCAAAGCTGACCATGCACAATCAGCTCTTTGCAGTTCTCCCTTGGTACAAACTCTGTTGTGTCTACTAATTCTGGCCTGTAGGGCTGGAGCACCTGAAGTTCAAGAACAGACCAAAAAGAGAGACTGCAGAACTGCAAGTTATTATAACACTCAAAACAATGGCATACCATGGGTTCAACAAGGACATAGGTTTTTTATATCTCACTATGCATGCTAACCTCATTCAACTCTTATATCCACACTAGGAACTAAGCCCATTGTAGAATAAATACAATGGGCGCTAGCAGGCTATCGTGGTTGTCGGGGGTTGCGGGCAGGGGCCCGTGGAAGCGGACAGGCAGGTTGAGTTAGGGGCGTGGGGCGCAATTAGGCAGAAAGGGAGAGGCGAGGGACCTTACCATGCAGAGGGACTATTTTTGAGGCCGGTGTGCGGCTCCACGGCGCCATTCTGGTCGCGTTGGCGAGCAGGATGTGGGCTCCCGTGGCAGCTGGTCGTTGGGCCTAATTATTCCGGCGAGGAAGTTGGCGCGGCTGCTCAATGGCGCTGGTGATGTTGGCGGCGAACTGTGAGCAGGCGGCAGCTCATTGGGGCATTGTTGTTCGGCGTGGCCATGTTGGATGGTGGGTTGTTTGTGCGCATGTGTAGACTCTCACTCCCGGAAGAGGGAGCACAAAGAGGACCCAACGGTAAATTCCAAGCTTCGGCGGCGGGCTGCAGGGCTCTGTGGCGATGTCAGAGAAGGCGGCGGGAGGCGAGTGCGGCCAGCGGCTCGGCGGCGGGCTGCAGGGCTGTGTGTGGATATTGCAGGAGGCGGCGGGAGGCTGTCGAGCGGCTGCAGTCTTTGTCCGAGTCCCGGTTTTCGAATCCTGGTTTTTCGGCGGCGGGAGGCTGGCGAGCGGCTGCAGTCTTTGTCCGAGTCCTGGTTTTCGAGTCCTGTTTTTTTTGCAGCGGTGGGCTGATGTGGCGAGAGGCGCTTTGCGCCTCTCGCCGCGTCAGCCCGCCGGGCAGGGAACCCCCAGCAGCCGCGCTACGCGCGACTGCCGGGGGCTCCCTCAGGCGGCGGCCTGACACGGCGAGAGGCGCTTCGCGTCTCTCGCCGCGTCAGGCCGGGAGCAACTGCGAGCCGCACTATGCGCGGCTCGCATTTGCTGGGGCTGGGAATCAGAGGGCCCCTCCGATTGTCTGTCATGAGGAAGGGTCCAATCCGGACCCTTCCTCATCCCGGACACATCCTGCCCCAGAACCCCTTACTGTTTTATTTAGTCCGTGGCGCCCGCGGCGCCACTGGCAGTGTGCAGATTCCTTACAATCCCATTTTCTTTTTAATTTATTTCATTTGGGTCAATGTGACTGTGATGTGATGTTAGTAATATGTAATGTAATTTTGAATTAAACTCTCTGGTCAGGACAGGATAGTTGCCAGCACAGCTTGTCACCTGTAGGGATGCTTCCATGCTTGGGTGGAGACCGATGGGACCAGCAACTTCTCTCTTTTAATAATTTCTTTTCACAACTGGGAAAGTTTCTGCCATTAATTACTGACATAGGCAGTTTTATTTCTCCAATGTTTTTGTGAACTGACATTTTTCCAATGTTTTGTGGACTGATTAGCTGCTTTAGCAAAGATTTATCATATGGCATAATTCTGAATAGTGGACATTTGATTCTGTGGCTGGGGGCTACTCAGGGGGGAAAGGCCACAGCTGGGGTCACCCAGGGCTCTCTCAGGTTCGGCAGTGAAGATGGGGGAGGTGAAGGCCTCAATGGCAGGAGAGACCCATGGTGGCAACAGGACAAGCAGGCACAAAACCAGCAGTGCTGCAATTAAAATATGACAAAACTTGTTAGGATGTGAATATTATCTAGAGGCATCCAGGCACTTGTGCAGTAAAGCTTTTGTTGAGGTGCAAAGACAAAGCTTTCACAAGTGAAATGCAGGATCAGCTGGTTCCTCGTTTGGATTTTGGAATTTTCAGTGGCCTTCCTACAACGTTAGTATCTGTGCAGTATTTATATGAACTGTTTATGCTCTCAAAGCATTGAATTAAGGTTTTCTTCATATTGTCCCAATTCTTGTTGTGTTGTCTTTACACAGTAGAATTTATCTTTTTAATATTTTTTAGCATTAAAACATTTTTTAGCATTTATTTTTTTAGCATTAAAACATTTTTTAGCATTAAAAATTATCTGTAATAGCATGTTCGCTGTTGAAATAACTTGCTAAGGGCTAAGTGGGCAGAGAGTGGGCATGGCCTCTCCAAGGCAGGCCCATCCAGCCGGCCAGGGGCTCTCTGCCACCATTGTTGGCCGTTTGCCCCTGGACGCTCCCCTGGACATATATAAGTGCCCTGGGGGTGGGGGACAGTGGGGGGAGGGAGTGAGAGGGCTTTGCGGCCCAAAGGCAGGCTGGCACAGCCGCACTGGCAGTGGGGAGGGGAAAATTTCCCTTCCCTCCACCCATTTAAATGGCCATTTTCAAAATAGCCTTTGCTCCCAGTAGGAAGAATGAAAGCAAAAGATCTTTGAGGTACATTCCGCACAGCGTTAATGTTGCTGAAGTATTACTGTTGGTAACGCTATTTCTTTAACATTATGCATGACATCGTACACAATCTGCAGCACTTCTGCAACATTTCCGCAAAATTCACTTCGTTGTAGCACTTTTCGGGGAATCCACAAAATCTCCTAAAAAAAAAGTGGATTCCCCCTAAAAGTGGGGATTCCCCCTTAAAAAACCGCTTGAGAACAACCTGCAACACATCCGAAAAAGACATGTGCGTTCTCGATATAGCAGTAGCAAGAATGTCCCTCTCTAAGCTCTCGCACCCGAGCTTCCGGCATTGCGATCCCTTCCGCAATTGTCTGTAAAGTTTCTGAGCACAATACAGCCCCCTGTTCGACACTGCCGTAATTTCGGACAGAAAGTGCACCCGTGGGGGATTTTTTTTTTTTTACTTTAAGAGTGTGTAAACGATTAAGTGCCAGTTCCTATGCCAGCAAAAAAAGTCTTTCTGATACATTGAATTAACAAATATGTGTTGCTACAGGTGTTTTCAGGTTTTTAAAAAACAGATTTTAAAGGGAAGCACGAACACAACAGTTCATTGGCTGTTCTGTTTGACAGCCAGGGGCAGGAGGAAGCATGGAAAAATATTACCTCCTTTGTTGCGATTCCGGCGAGACCGGAAACTTGTGCGTTACAAAAACAGCACTAGTGGGAGAGCCTTTTTTATGATAAAAACCGCTGTCTGCGTTACCGAGACCTGCTGCTATTAATTGCAGCACTTTATGATAGTGCTCAGATTTAGCTACATTGGCAGTTGTGCGGAATGGCCCACAATATTTGAGAACCTAGTCAACATATTCTGTGTAACTTGTAAACTTTATTGAACACAATGGGCAATCAAACAAGCACTTAACAGTACAAGCCATAGCAACCTACTTTGCAGTTTACTGAGCTCTGTTGCTGTGAATAATACAGCTCACGCACAAGTAATTACTTTCGTACTTTTTTCAAGTATTCACTGAATACTACCAACATATATACATCCAAATACATAAAGTTCCAGAAGATTTCAAAGAAGTTTCCAGAAGTTATACATTTCTGCTGGCGTTTTGGAAGTGGTCTTTTAAAATTGAGTAGGTATGGTTCTGGCTCATGAATCATATAGTGGACCAAGCCAAGACCCTGCTGTACACCAAGTCTTCTCCATTCTTCCTCAGACATTAGATGAGTTTTTGGCACTTGTTTTGAAAGTTGCCTCGGTAACATTCCATGCCGGTACTCGTAGTTCTCGTCCAAGTACTTGTCCGAATAATAGAACTGTGCTGCGGGGCCTGGTGCCTCGTTCGCCTCCTGCTGCCAGCCAGCCAACTGACTTGCCTGCCTGGAATTTTTCTTAAACACCGTGTACCCCATTTTGTGTTTTTGGCTACCCCCTGGAGATTGGCAACCCTAGACAGAGGACACACATGGCATGCCTTGATTCTCCAGTTGTTCTGGAAGGTTCTACAGCAGTGGTCCCCAACCTTTTTATCACTGGGGACCGGTCAATGCTTGACAATTTTATTGGAGAGCACCAAAGGGGAGCTGGTGGCAGAGTGGCAGGGCAGCCCCCGAGGTAGCAGCCGGGGAGGAGGACGAGGGGGAGCCGCGGCCCGGGGACCACTGTTCTATAGGACTGATTCCTCATGGGGGGGAAGCCCAGCTGGGCTAATCCCCACTTCCATATGACATCCCCACCGGTCCAGCCCCACCCCCCTCCGGCCCTAGTGCACTTTAGGTCTCTGTTCCCTTAGCTGCTCCAGAGGGCAACGGGATGTCTGCAAGGACGGAAAATGCCCAGTCGGCTCCACAGTGCTTTGCGGAGTCACAGGGCCAAATGGGGCTTTTTTTAATTTGCAGGAAGGTGGGATTGCTTCGGAAACCGCATATTTGCAAGCTTCCTGACAGGATACCCCTCCCGCTTTTTACCGCTGCCTCATCGTGGCTTTTTGCCTCCTGACAACGCGGCAAGGGGAAACAAATTAAACTTCTCCCCCCACTCCTCGGCTTGTTAATCACTACAAGCCACAGCACAGCTGTTGTTTCAGGGACAAACTTCCTTCTCCTTCCTCCCAAGCCATGGAATTAATATTTGAAAAAACACAAACGGCCCTTCCACCTTGCTATGTGGTAACACCACAACACAGGAGCATTTTTTTTTAATTAACATTTCAGCATTGCTATGGAGAAACACCACCACAATAAAACATTCCCCCTCCCCCTTTTTGGGATTCATGTTGGTTTGGTCTCCATTTACATTCAGGTAGATTTGTGAGAGGCTGACCATGGTAACTGGACCCGAATTAATGATTTTGTGTGAACAGTAAGGCTTAAAAACGAGGAGCACGGATGCCTAGCTGAATGGGAGAAGGCTGCTTCATAACACGCCCCCTCCTTTCCCATCAAAACCCAAACGCCGGAAAACACAAACAGGGATGTGTCTTGCCTGTCAGAACCCAAAACAGACAAGGTCAATGAACAGAACATTTTATTTCAACTTGGGGAATGTAGCTTTGCAGTCCTGCAGCAACATGGACTGCGCCATTAAAAAAAATTCACAATCAGGAAATGGAGAGGGCAGGGTGGGTGTGAGGGTGGGACAACGCTAACAAGACTACCATGTGTTTCTCCCTCCACATGGGCTGGTGTGGAGCTTTTGTTGAGGTCCTGGCTGCCCCAATGTGAAGCACGATAAGGAGTGGCAAAACCAGTTTGGGCGATTTCCCCCATCATGAGTCAAATCTGGCCAAAATTCATACCAGCCCCTGACCAGCCTCAGGTTGCTGATGACGTCATATGGAAGCAGCACTAAAACCCACCAGCAACTAGGGCTGTCCAGGGGCAAATTCCTCATGTGGAAATGGTCACGGTATGGCACAGCATCTAAGCAGACTTAGAGTCAATGTGGTATAGTGGTTAAGAGCAGCAGCTTCTAAACTGGTGAGCCAGGTTTGATTCCCCCTCCCTCAAGATGCAGCTAGTTGGGAGACCTTGGGCGAATCACAGTCCTGATAGTGTGGTTTTCACTGGGAGCCAGTTTGACGTAGTGGTTAGGAGTGCGGTCTTCTACTCTGGCACGCCAGGTTCAGTTTTGCACTGCCCCACATGCAACCAGCTGGGTCACCTTGGGCTCCCCACGGTACTGATAAAACTGTTCTGGCCGAGCAGTGATATCAGGGCTCTCTCAGCCTCACCCACCTCACAGGGTGTCTGTCGTGGGGAGAGGAATGGGAAGGCGACTGTAAGCCGCTTTGAGACTCCTTCGGGTAGAGAAAAGTGGCATATTAGAACCAATTCTCTGCTTCTTCAGTAATATGAGGGCTCTCTCAGCCTCACCTCCCTCACAGGGTATCTGTTGTGGGGAGAGGAAGGGAAGGGAACTGTAAGCCACTTGGAGACTCTTTCGGGCAGTGAAAAGTGGGGTATAAAAACCAACTATTGTTGTTGTTAACAACAGGGGGAAATGACATTTCCTGTTTATATCATTTGACCACAGGAAAGAAAGGGGGACATTTAAATCATATATCTATGTCCCATAAAATATTCTTTATTCAGTCAGCTGACCAGGAAAAAATAAGACCACCACCAGATAAAAAGAAATCAAGCATGAGGAAAAAAGCATATTAACAAAGAGATCCACCAGAGAACTCAGTATTTTGCTAGCAATATAACAAAGCTTTGCCACAGAGTACAATATGCTGGAAACGGCATCTTCAAGTAAGAAGTTGCCTCATAAGTTGTTAGGGCAATCAGAATAACTGAAACGTCCAAACTGCGAAGTCAGCAGGGATAGAATTGCTTTGTCATGATGAATCAGATCTTTACGAGGCAGAAAGATGAAGGACTGCCTCTCTGTAGACGCTTCCTGATGATCTCTTTGCTCAACAAATTCAAACTTGCTGGTGATCCCCAACCCCAGAGAGGTGTACCAGGCCTCAAACAGAGCCAAGGCTCTTTCAGCCTAGTAGGTTGACTTGCTGGTGGAGACACAAGCCCTTACAGAAACCTCTAGGTTCTGAAGGGCCTGCAAAATGACCCTCCTCCACCAGGCATTGGGTTGGGGCCAAGAGCTGAGCCTGCCTAGCCCCCTGGGGATCTCACCCTGGTTGTTTCCACCATCCTGAGCCAGGCCAGGCATGATAATGCCATCATTGTGTGCCTCTGCTCATTAGGGAGTGATTAATGGATGAAGCAATCATGTAACGAAACAGAGCATAAATAATTTTAATAGAAATTTAATGATTTTATAAATAGTTGAATTTGGTCGGTTTTTACAAACTGTTGTAAGCTGCTCCGAGACCATTTTGGAGAGGGGCAGCCTAAATGTCACATAGATTAGATGATAGACAGACAGACAGACAGACAGACAGACAGACCGAGAGAGATAGATAGATAGATAGATAGATAGATAGATAGATAGATAGATAGATAGATAGATAGATAGATAGATAGATAGATAGATAGATAGATAGATAGATAGATAGATAGATAGATAGATAGATAGATAGATAGATAGATAGATAGATAGATAGATAGATAGATAGATAGATAGATAGATAGATAGATAGCGCAAAGGCAGAAAAATCCAATGGGTGTTTCAGGCCCCTATGAGATGTGAAAATCCAAAAGTCTGAAGCAATGATTTGTCAACATTATGAGACTGATAAGACTTGAAATTTCACAGCACTATAAAATTTGAAACTAAAATTAATCAGCAGCAGGTACCGTTTTTGGACATGGTGGTGAAAAATGGCTTAATATCTGTGGCCTCTTTCAAGAAATCAACAGATAGGAGTGCTTTATTGCATTCTTCTCCTTTTCACCCAAGGCACAAGGGAGAATCTCCCCTACAAACAGTCCCTAAGGCACAAGTGAATGAATACGGACCGTAAGGTATATGAGCAAGCAAGAGAGCAGAGCTATCCTGAAGACATTTGTAAACCGCCCGTGGCGCCGCGGGCGCCACGGACTAAATAAAACCGTAAGGGGTTCTGGGGCGGGATGTGTCCGGGATGAGGAAGGGTCCAGATTGGACCCTTCCTCATGACAGACAATCGGAGGGACCAATCGGCAGGCGTGAAGCGCCTGCTGATTGGTCCCTCTGATTCCCAGCCCCAGGAACTGCGAGCCGCGCACAGCTTCGCGCCTCTTGCCGCGTCAGGCCGCCGCCTGAGGGAGCCCCCGGCAGTCGCGCGGAGCGCAGCTGCCGGGGGCTCCCTGCCTGACGCGGCCTGACGCTTTCTGCCCTTCCTGCCGCTCTCTGCGACGGAGCGGCTGCCGTGCCGGAAGCGTGGTGGGGCACATGGCGCTCGGGTCGGAGACACTGTCGGAGCAGCCGCTGCAGTTGGCCGTGCTGCTGGCCTTCGCCTCGGGAGTGCTGGTGGGCTGGCAGGCGAACCGCATGCGGAGCCACTACCTGGACTGGCGGAAGCGACGCCTGCAGGATCAGCTGTCGCCCACGCAGAAGAAGCTGGACCGCCGCCTCCTAAATAACACTGAGCCCCGCAGCCCGCCGCCGAGTCGCTGACCGCCCCGAAGCCGGTGGGGCCGTCAGCCCAACAGTCCAGCAGCTTCTGCTGCGCCGGCGGCGGTAGCTAAGTTCGCGGCCCCATCAGCGGCGCCGCCAGAGACATCCGCGCCGCCCCTGACGCCCCGTCGCCTCTTGCTGCTGCGATGATTTTGCTCCTGCCGCTGGCCCGAAGCCTCCTTCTCCCGCCCATCAGCCAGCCAGCCAAGCTCGGAGAAGAGCCTGAGGAGCTCGCGATGACCGGCCAGGGCAGCCGGAAGGACGAAACTCAGAGAGGGAGGGAGAATGCCTCCGAATGGCTCTCCGCTCTTCCTCCCTCCTATGCTTTAGGTAGGCTGCTCCACGGAGGAGGGGGGGTTAACTGCTAGCGCCCATTGCATTTCAATCTGCAATGGGCTCTATTTCTAGTTATTAATAAAACAAAAAGAAGAGCAGGTAGTATTCCTAAAGGTAAAGGTATCCCCTGTGCAAGCACCGGGTACTCATTTTACCGACCTCAGAAGGATGGAAGGCTGAGTCGACTTTGTGCCGGCTGCTAGGATCGAACACCCAACCTCATGGACAGACAGCTTCAGACAGAATTTCTGCCGCTTACCACTCTGCACCATAAAAGGTTCTTGTAGTATTCCTAGAGCTACTTTTTTGAAATACAAAGAAAAGGCTTCACCGTAAAAATTGCTTCATTCCCTTAAGTTTTCCTCTCAGGCACACACTATGAGAAATATTATATTAAGGCACTGGCATTTGGTGTCTCACATAAAAGCCACTTTTTGCTTGGAGAAAAGGGCAAAAATTAAGGGAGATGCTGACTTTTCCAGGTTCTGTTCCAAACACGTGTAGAGGGTTGGTTGCTCACTGACAGCTTTAAATGTGGTAGTTGTGGTGTGTGCAAATACATGTTGGAAATGAAGATTCTTGAATAGCCAAGTATTAACTTTAGATTACATATCAAGAAGAAGAAGAGTTGGTTCTTATATGCCACTTTTCCCTACCCAAAGGAGGCTCAAAGCGGCTTACAGTCGCCTTCCCATTCCTCTCTCCACAACAGACACCCTGTGGGGTTGGTGAGGCTGAGAGAGCCCTGATATCACTGCTCAGTCAGAACAGCTTTATCAGTGCCGTGGCGAGCCCAAGGTCTCCCAGCTGGTTGCATGTGGGGGAGTGCGGAATCGAACCTGGCATGCCAGATTAGAAGACCGCACTCCTAACCACTACATCAAACTGGATCTCAAACCATTCATCAACTGTAACACAAAACTATGGTCTATCGGGTCACCATGTTTCTACACAACCCCTTGAAGTAAGAATATTGAGCATATGTCAAAAATTTGAAATGGTATTCTTGAGTGGCCCACTTCACAGAATTTAATCATAATCCTGAAGATTTGAGGTTCTTCAGATTAGAACATTTCAAAGATGACATTTGTAACAGAACGAACCTGATGCAGAAATTATTAAGACGTAAGGCAGAATTAATTTTCAGATTGAACACAGTGACACCCTGTGGTCTGAATCAAGAATTTGGCTATACTGGTATTTTGTGGAAGGTTGATATGTCTTTAAATGGCTAAATGGCATTTTTATTAGGTGATTTATTTAGATAGCAGTAATCTAGGGGAACTTTGGGACGTTAATGAAGGTATTGGATACCTCTTGATCCCCGAATTTGATTGTATTGGAACCATTGTGGCCCTTGAAAATTATTAGGTAAGAATATAACGGACCAGGAAGGAGAGGTAGGGGGAGAGGCAAGAGGGGAGGGGAAGGAGTGTGTGTGTGTGTGTTTCAGAGAGGGAGGGGGTCAGGACTATGGAGTCCCACAGCATGTATATGTTCTGCATACACTGTGATAGTTGGACAGTAGATTTTTTAAAGACCCCAGCATGTTACAAGAACTACTGAATTGAACCAACAAACCCCCCAAAACCACGTTATGTATACAAGCAAACAAGGGATCTTCCCATCAGTGCACACTATTGGTCAATTTCAGTTTAAACTGACTGGATCTGGCAGACGAAATCTATCTGCGCATTGGTCAATTACATTGTAAGCTATGAGCCTGCCTCAGACCTCAAACTCAGCAGGTCTACAGACACAACAAGCTCTTGAACTTGCTTTTGTTGCCTGCCTTTTTAATTCGTACTTTGCTTCTGCTAGTTGGTTGATATTTTATGCACTGCAGATATATGATTTAAATGTCCCCTTTCCTTCTGTGACTGACTGGTCTAAATAGTGTCATATCATACATGAAGATGCTTTGACTTTTGACTTTTAGAGACAGTGAACAGCAGGGGTGGGCAAACTGCGGCCCTCCAGATGTCCATGGACTACAATTCCCATGAGCAGAGAACAAACATCATTCCTTTCCTGACCTCCATGTTGGAAGATCCCAGTAGCTTCAGAGAAATTCAATCTAGGTCGTTTCTTGGGCGAAGAACACTTCAAGAAGAATGAGGCATTCATGCCCTTCTCCACAGTACCCCAAACTGGCCCAGGGAAGGAATCCCTACAAATGCCATAGAGAAACTGCTCCTATGGATCAGAAATGCTACTCACACACACACACACACACACACAGACAAGGTTTCTCCTCTAATGTGCGGGTTGGCACCCTTTCTCCCCAGTCCATTTCTTCCTGTCTGGCTCTGGATTTAGATCAAAACAGGTGGCTGTGTGAGTCTGTTTACAGCAGAAAAGCAAGAGACCAGGAGCACCTTAAAGATTGGCAGAATTTGTGAGACCAGCTCCCTTCTTCAGACAGATCAGGAGGAGTGACTGTAGGAGTCTGTCTGTAGCAGCAGAAAAGAGACTCCAGCAGCAGCAACTTCAAGACTCACACCATCTGTGGCAGGGAAGGCACTGCTCCCTTTGTGAGCCTTTGAAAGCTCCTCCCCGGCCACAACTTTGGTTAGTCTTTCAAGTGCTCCTGGGTGTAAACTGCACGGAGCCAAATAAAACAGTTTTAAAAACAACCAGTTTAGACCGCTTTATTATATTACAATCGTTGTTCTGCATTGAATATAGTCTGTTGAAAAACTATGTTGCAATGCTCCCTGCATGAAACAATTCATAGCCCTGCCCCCTGTAGTTTTGCCAACTCTGCTTTGTTCTCTAATGCAGTCACTAATCTGCATAACTAAGGAGCTTCTCTGCTTGACTAATAGGGCGTCTGAGAGAGGCAGGAGAGAAATGAATCGGTGAAAAGCATCTTTCAGAAACAACGCTTAAAAAGACGCTTAAAGCACCAAAGAGGCAGTTCACCATGCAGAGCAAAATCAATTTTGCAGAGTAAATTCATTCTTCTGTGCAGAGATCAGAAAGATGACGATGTATTCAGTGAGTTTTCATCACCTTATCCATCATGCAGGCCCTGGTCTGGCTCTTGGGGGGGTCTGGCTGGAGCCTGGGCTGTGGGTCACTGGCCTGGCCCCTGAAGAAGAGCCTGGTGCCCTCTTGTGGCTGTTTGCTGGATGAAAAGAGCAAGAGAAGGGATTTTAAAAGCCTTGGGGGAAATTTCCCAAACTGAGGGTTGTGCGATTTGGATCAAATCACTCCAAATCGGCCCCGCTTCGGAGACAGATCGCTCAGAGGCAGTCCATCTGGAGCTGCACAGGGCCTTGCTCTGCCCACGGCCCGTTTTGAGAGGGTGGCAGACCGTCAGGTCTGCTCAGGAGGTGAACTGCTCCGCTCAGTAGGGGTAAAAAATTAGAGCAAACATTGATCTGAAGCAGGCGAAACATCCATCGCCTTTTGCTTATCTTCTCCTCCCTTTTGTTGGGAAAGTCCTGCCTCAGCGGACTAATCCTCTTCTGCAACTCTCTAAGCCTCTCTTTAAGACTGGAACCCACCAGACCATCCACTGGGGCTCTTGAGTACAAATGGGTGAAAGAAGAAAGGTAATTTTATTTGCAAATAAAAGGAGTCGGTTTCTCCATCAGGAGAACCACTGACTCAAAGGACAGAGCTGTCCTGTCCATCTTTTTATCCCCTATTTGTGATAGGTAATCCCTACATCTTGTTTTCTCTCCTCCCCGTGGGACAGAGTTACAGTAGGGAAGACAAATCCCATAGCTGGATGCTCAAGTAAGCCATTCCCTTCATTTTGTTTATTTGTTTGTTTGTTATACCGCCCTTCCCTACGGCTCTGGGTGGTTTACATAAAACCTATTGTAACATTTACATAGAACAGTGATTCTCAACCTGGGGGTCGGGACCCCTTTGGGGAACGAACAATCCTTTCACATGGATCGTGGCAGGGCAAGCAGCTTCGCCAAGGGGGGGGAGCCATCCACACAACAGCCTTGCGGGGTAGACTGAGACAGAGCATTCATCTGTCTGGAGCAGCGGGAAAATACGAAATCAGCATGGTAGGACAAGAGGCAGAACTGAACTGAGAAACCACAGAGTAGTAAAGGGGTACACATATTATAATGGGCATAACCACGCTCACCACCTTGCATACTAATTAAACTATTTGCATAACCCTGGTGTCTCCGGAAGTGGCGTCACCATGCCCCACCCCGTGCCCCATGCACCGGAAGTGCCGCCATGTCACCACGCCCCTTGACGTCACGAGAAGTGCCGTTATCATGCCCCACCCCATGCACCCCCTGACCCGGATGTGCTGCCATTACGCCACACACACCCCTGACAACACTGGAAGCGGTGTCATCATGCAATCTGGCCCTTGCCCCCTGCCCCGGAAGTGCTGCATTATGCCACAAACGCCCCCCTCCCTGGAAATTCAGGTGTCATGCCCCCACCTTCTGTCCCCTTTGCCCCGGAAACAATTTCCACAGACCATGCTCCCACTGGAAACGCAGCCATCTTTTTACACCCCTCGTGACAGTGTTGGAAGTGACGTACAGCATAGACCAACCCTCCCTACTGTGTCACAACCAATGGGGATGACCAGGTACGGCCATGTGTTCCCTCTAGCAAATCGCCCTGTCACCCCTGACCAATAGCAAAGAGGCTGGGACAGCCCCCCAAAGAAGTAATTTTATAGACAGTGCCTCTTCCACAATGGCTCTTGACTTTTTTGTATTGACTGGAACAGGAAATAGTTACCATTTTTAAAAAACCACGCTACTGCCTGATTCCTAAGCAGAGTATCAGCAGAGCAGCAGGAAGGGGGTGTCAGATCCCGGCTGGGAAACTCCTGGAGATTTGGAGATGGAGCCTGGAGAGGACAGGGACCTCACTGGGGCACAAGGCCACAAAGTCCCGCCTTCAAAGGATCCCTTTTCTCCGACGGGGAGGGTGAGGGCGAGGGACTGGAGATGGGCTGCAATTCCAGGAGATCCCCAGGTCCTGCCTGGAGGCTGGCATCCTTAGGGGGGGGGCTTTGCCAGTGAGGAAGCGGGGTTTGCTCCAGATCCTGGAGTGGACGGGTGAAGCCAGCGAAGGGACTGGCAGACAGGGAGGGTCCCATCTTGATTCCAGCCGGGGTGGGGGGGGGGGTGTCCTTGCAGCGCCCAGCTGTTTGGGGAGACGATGTGCGTGTGGGATTCAGGCCGAGGAAGAGGCTGGGGCAGCGGGGAGCCCCCGAAGCAGGCTGGCCTTCCGCGCGCCGCCGGAGCCTTTGCTTGTCCTCTGGATCGCGCCCCTCCGAAGCCCGCTGGGGCTCTGCCGGGGGTCGGGGGTTAGGATTTGGGGGTGTAGACTGGAGGGCAGGGGCCTCCTCCGTGGAGCGCAGGGCCACCTCCCAGTCAAAGCGTGCTTCCCCTCCCGGGCGCCTCGGTGTCTGGGGTCCCACCCCCTCGGGCAGCTCAGCCGGGAAAGCCTCCCGGGCCGCCCCCGCAGCCTGCCTGCCTGCCTTGCAGGACGCGCGTCCCGCGCCCCAGGGCTCCGTGCGCCCCCCACTGGTGCTGCGCGGGCCTGCAGGGTCGGCGGGGGAGCGGCGCTGGCTGCGGTGCCCTTGGCTCCCCGGAGAGGCGGGCGGGCCAAGCGCGGGGCGCTCCGGGCGGGCGGCGGGCAGGGCGGAGGCGGAGGGGCGGCGCCAGGAAGGCTGGGCAGCGCGGGAGAGGACACCATGGCGGCTTGGCCGGAGCCCTTCCTCGGCGCCCTCCTGCTGCTGCTGCTGCTGTGGCTGCTGCTGCTGCGCTGGGAAAAGGCGCCGCCCGCCCCCCTGCCGCCGGGTCCCACCCGCTGGCCCCTGCTGGGCAGCCTGCTGCAGCTCCCCGGGCCCTCCTTGCTGCACCGGTTCCTGGCGGTGAGTGGCCCGAGCTCCCCTGGAGGAAATGGCAAGGGACCCATGGCATCAGACCCTTCCCGCTTCCAATCCTGCCCTGACACCAGCTGGGGCCGGAGTTTGGCGGACTCAGAACTAGGCCCACTCCTTCTCCACAGGCAATCAGCTGGGAGACCAGTTCTCTCAGAGCTCTCTCAGCCCCACTTACCTCACAGGGTGGCTGCTGTGGGGAGAGGAAGGGAAGACTTTGAGACCCAGGTAGTGAAAAGCAGGGTATAAAGACCAGCTTCTTCAACTCCCCCCCCCCCAGTGCCCAGGGGGCTGCTGCGAGATGCCCCCGTGGTCTCCCTCCTTGTTTGCTCCTCTCCCATTAATAGTCTGGGTGGGACGATGAATGCAGGGGGGGCTCCGCTGGCTGGAGAGGCTTGGCCGATCCGCTCCTGACTTCCTCCCCCACAGGCCTGGACCATAGCTCGACCCCCCCCCCTCCACCAAACCAGAAGGCAGGGGAGGTTAAAGGGTGAGACTAGGCCAGTGAGCTCCAGTACCTGCAGCAATGCCCTCTGCGCATGCCCCAAGGCATTCTTCCCTGTCATGACTTCACACATCCAGGGGCTGCCCTGCCAGCTAGAAGTGGGAAGTCCCACTCAGTTTAGTGGACCTGCTCACGGCAAAGACTGACCGTAGACAAGCATTCCTGACCAAACGTTTTGGCGCCAGACTCTGGAAGACAAACAGTAACTCATTCTTTCCATTTTCCCTGGAAGAGGCTCAGAATTCGCTTCCTCCTTTCAGGCCCCCTCTGGATTAAAAAAACCCTCTTTGGAACTGTTTGTAGTTTTGACAAGGGCTTTGTGAGCAGCAAGTAACTAAAACGGAGCAACTCGGCTAACCCTCCCTTCCCTCTGCCTGCCTTGGCAACCCAGCTGCGGGAGAAATACGGAGACATCTTCACCATCTATGTGGGGCCCGTTCAAGGTGTGGTGCTGTGCGGGTACGAAACACTGAAGTCGGCGTTGGTGGATCAAGCAGAGGCCTTTGAGGGGCGGCCAAAGATCCCCACGATAGAACGAACCAGCCGGGGCTACGGTAGGCAGATCCATTGTTAAATGTGTCTTGTGTGTCCTTGATCCTCATTAGGGGTACATGATATTGGGCATGGACAATCCAGCATGTAATAAAAGCTTTTACAAAATTGACTTTGTTGACACCTTGCTTTCTCCCAGTGGGATCCTTTGGTTTACCCTGTCAGGTAGGACATAAGAACATTCAGCTGGAGTTCCTCCCATTGTTGCCCCAACCAAGCAATAAGGCAGAGCATCACTGCCCTAGACATAAAAACATAAGCGAAGCCATGTTGGATCAAGCCAGTGGCCCATCCAGTCCAACACTCTGTGTCACACAGTAGCCAAAACCAAGGGCCATCAAGTGGTCCACCAGCAGGGTCAGAACTCCAGAATCCCTCACCCTGTGCCCCCTCTCCAGAAGACAGAGCATCACTGCCCCAGACATAAGAACATAAGAGAAGCCATGTCCAACATTCTCTGTTCCACAGTAGCCAAAACCCAGGGGACCTCAGGAGGTCCTCCAGCGGGGCCAGAACTCCAGAAGCCCTCCCATTGCAGCCCCCCATCCTCAAGAAGACAGAGCACCCCTGCCCCAGGTAACGTGACTAAAAGGCACTGTTGGAGTCTGCTCCAGATGTTTATCCAAGGTACGTCAGCCTTAAAATATCACCCTGGCCCAAGGTCACCGAGCAAGATTCAAGGTACAGTGGGGATTTGAACCTGGGTCTCCAAATTCTGATCTAACTAGGGTTGCGTGCTTCAGCTGCTTCGGCAATCACCAAAGTGCACAACTCTAGATCTAACCACTGCACTGCTGTATCTCAGTTCATAGAATGTGGGGCATACTTGTTTTTCTAGGGCCTGAGACCACAGCATATTGGAAGTATGTCTGTATGTCACCAGTTTTTTAAACAGTGGAGGGAGCAAAGACTATCCTTGGTTTCCAAGCAGGGAGCCAGCCCTGTTAGGTGGGTGGGGCTGTGAGAGCTCTAAGAGAACTGCTCTGTGAGAACAGGTCTAAGAGAACTGTCACTGGGGCCTGACAGAGCACCCAGCTGGCTGCATGTGGAGGAGGAGGAGGGAATCAAACCTGGTTCTCCAGATTAGAGGCTGCTGCTCTTTAACTACCACGCCACGCTAGCTCTGGGGGCGCTCAACCACTCAGGAAGGGCTGGAGTCCCAGGACTGGAAGGAGCCCGTTGTCAGAACCCCCTGGCTCCAAAGTGGGAGCTGATTTCTGTGGCCAGGTAGGTGGGGGGGGGTGAATGCACTCTCCTTTCTCCCTCTCCCAACTCAGTTGCCAAGCCTCTGTCAAGTTCCCAATAAGCAGATCCGTTGTAATCAAGAAACCTCTTTATTGAAGAAAATGGCGTTTCCCTTGCTACAACTAAAGAGCAAAGCTACAAGCATACTTTTATGTTGCCATCACAACCCCTCCCCTCAATCTGAATCTTGACACGCTAATCAATGTGCCAGGCTCTCGATCTTTCCGGACCAAGTATCTGAGACTAGATGTGCGTAAACCTGTAGTCACTACAAGCGTTCCTAAGAGCATAGATCAGTTTAACAAGGTGGAAATGATAAAACACCTGCAAAAGATACAGCAAGGGAGAGAGAGCTGTGGGAATCTGCCACGCAATTAAAGCACAGGATAAAAACAGGTCAAAGAAATGTTGCTTGGCCCCAGAGGAGCGTGTCAGGCCTCAACAAAGGCCAGAGCCTTCTAGGTCCTGGCCCCCACCTGGTGGAACGAGCTCCCTGAGGAGGTCAGGGCCCACAATTCAGCAGGGCTTGCAAAAGGGAGCTCCTCCACCAGGCATTCGCTTGAGGCTGACTGACTTTGAACATCTGCTGGGCCCCCTCTCTCAGACGCCCTTCCATGACTGTTCAGTTCAAACTTTATTACAGTCATTCAGACCAAATTATACAAAGTTAATACATAAAAGACCAAAAGAATATGGTCATTTGATATAATGCAATTTAAAACAGATCATAAAATAGAACTTAAAACTACGCTACTTTGGAGCATCGGATTTTTATGGCGGCGGCACAAAACGTAGCCAGCTGAGTTGTCACCTGGGGGGACTCATCACTTAGCAGCCTCTTTGCTCGATCTACATTATGATCTGGCGACTTTTTAAGGAGTGGTTCAATCAAGTAGCTACGAATGTCTATATAAGCAGTGGAACAATATATGCTCTCTTGTATCAATTTCGCCACTCCCACAAAAACATTGTCTCAGTGGAAGGGGAATGTTCTTATAGCAACCCTCTACAAGAGCTTCCATGACTGAACAATTTGATCTCCCCACTGTTGTTGTTATTCATGTTGTGTTGTAATTGTTACCGATAAATTTTGATGTTCTATTGAAAATTGTATAATGTTATAGATTGCTATAATGTTCGTGTAAATTTATGCAACGTTCCATGTAAACTGCCCAGAGCCGTAAATAAATGAATGAATGAATGAATGAATGAATGAATGAATGAATGAATAAATAAATAAATAAATAAATAAATAAATGCATGGAACGGGTCAAAAATCATAAAATAGGCCAAGGAAACATTATGGGGCAAAATTATGAAAATATGCAACCAGGAACCTGACACGGGTCTTATGGGGACCTCTCTCTGCCCCCTCAAGGGATTGTTTTCAGCAATGGGAAGACGTGGAAAAAGATGCGCCGTTTCGCTCTCAGCACCCTTCGGAATTTCGGGATGGGGAAGCGGCCCCTTGAGGAGCGGATCCAGGAGGAAATCCAGTTCCTCGTGGAGGAATTCCGGAAGACACAAGGTTTGGGTTGCAGAATAGCTTAAGCAGCCCCCAAGTGCTAAAGGAGGCATCTCCACAGCTTCAAAATACTGGGACCTTAAAGACTTCCAGGTGCATTTTTGCAAAGCAGAAGCACAGTTGTTACTTGGGGATGCACAGGCCACATCATGAAGCCCGCCTCACCTTCCTGTGTGGGATGAGGAGGCTGTGACAAAGGTAGGAATTGCTGAAGCCATGTCCCCTAGCCCCTGCTGGCCCTCCTGGCAGGCGGTCATGAAACCCTTCTCCATAGTTAAGAACCTCAGAAGAGCCCTTCTGGATCAGACCAGTGAGGGTCCATCCAGTCCAGCCTCCCGTCTCCCACAGGGGCCAGCCAGTTCCCCCGGAGGTCCAGCCACAGGGCAGGGAGGCCAAGGCCTTCCCTGATAAGAATATAAAAAGAGCCCTGCTGGGTCAGACAAGGGAAGGTCCATCCAATCCAGCCTCCCATCTCACACAGGGGCCAGCCAAGTCCCCTGGATGGCCAACCACAGGACATGGAAGCCAAGGCCTTCCCCTGACATTACCTCCTGACTCTGAATGTGAAGGTTCCTATTAGTCACCTATGCTAGTGGCCACTAATAGCCCTCTCTTCCATGAATATTTAATCCCCTTTTCAGGCTGTCTTTCTCCTTCAGTGGGGGAAGTCCTCCATACTGCTTGGGTCATGCCTCCTACTGCTCCTTGCAGGGTTCTGCAAATCAGCATGCCTTCTGGGAGCGTGGTAGGCTGACCCCTCCAGGCCTGTTGTCCTACATGCTCCGAGCAAGTTGCTGGCTTCACCTGAAACTGTGCAGGTGAGATTTCCCTCACCCCCTTTCTGGCTGAGCGGGGAGGGGAAGATATCACCTCATCAATTGGAGGCAACCATGTCTCTTCTACCTGAGAGATGCGATGCCCCCGGGCAGAACACAGCCGCACCCGGGACTAGCAAGAGCAGGCTAATAATGTGTTTGTAGCAGGAACTGTGGCTGGGCTGTGAGGTGGGGCAGCGGGGCCCCTCTTTTTACAAACCTCCCTTGTGAGAGCAGAAAATATGGCAACTGAAGGCAACACTAGGGTGCCGTTTCTATCCGCCATTTTAGCTCCCTCACTGGCGGAGTAGGGGGGAAAGCAGTGGCAGCCTTTATGGATCCCACCGTCATCAGCTGCTCCTCCGCAAGCCCAGATTGTAGCCACTGGGTGCAAGAAGAGATGTTACAGTCCCTCCCACCCTCCTAAAACAGACGGAGCGAGTCCAGTTCTTCCCCCTCCCCAAGTGAAGACACGGGTGCTCCAGAAAGAGAAAAGGATCCCTTTTAAAATCTAGATGAGAGCAGCCGCCTCCTCTAACAGGAGACCAAAGATACATCACAAAAAGCACAGAGATACCTGTCAACATTCAGGGGCAGAAAGGGAGTCAGCAGCTACATCAGTTACGGTGGCTTCTGACAAGGAGGATGGGGGATGGCCAGGGACGGATTCTGACTCCAAAGAAGTCTCCTCCAGACTTTTTTCAAGCAGAATATTTTCAAACTAGATATTAAGCCCACTGTAGAAGAAATACAGCAGGCGCTAGAGAATGGGGAGGCAGACTGTAGGCAAAGAAGGAAGAAGAGGAAAGGAGGAAGGGGAGGGAGGAAAAAGGGCAAGGGGTGGTTGAAGGGATACATAGAAGGGTGAAAGAAAGGAAGTAAAGGAGAAAGACAGGAAGCAAGGGAGAGGGAGAGACAGAGAGACAGGAAGGAGATGGAGAAATAGAGGAAGTCAGGAAGGAAGAAAGGAAGGCAGGCAGAGAGGTAGGTGAAAGGGGAGGGGACAGGGTATGTGTGAAGGGTGGGGGGAATTGCAAGGGGGGGCGAATCGCGAGGGGGAGGTGGCGAGGGAAGGAGGGGTAGAGAGGAGTGTGCGTGGGTGTGTTGGGTGGGGGAAGGGGTGGGAGAGCATGATGGGTGGGTGGCTGTGCGTGTGTGTGTGTGTCTCTGGGCACAGGGAAATGGCGGAGGGCCGATTGCGGAGGGGGTGGCCAGGGGGGGTTTGGCTGGTGAGGCTGTGTGCTTCTGTGTGTGTCTCTGTGGGTGCGGCGGGGCGATCACGGGGGGCGGCCAGGGGGAGTTGGCTGCTGAGGCTGTGTGTGCATGTTTGTGTGTGTGTGTGTGTGGATGCGGGAAAGCGGTGGCGGAACAATCGCGGGGGGGTCGGCCAGGGGGGTTTGGCTTCTGAGGCTGTGTATGTGTGTTTGTGTGTCTGGGTGCGGGGAAGCGGCGGTGGCGCGATGGCCATCAGGAAGGGACCCCAGGCAGGAAAGGAGCAAGGACGGTGCGTCTCCGACGTGGCATCCCTGCTCCTTTCGTGAGGGCAACGGGAGCCAGTGGGAGGGACTCACCATCGGGGAAAGCTGCTTCCCCTTATGTGCAGTGAGTCCCCGGCTGGGGAAGGTGAGGCTGGGCCAAGCAGCCAATGGGGAGCCACACTTTGCATGGCTCCCCATTGGCTGCTTGTCCCTGGAGTGACATTGGAGGGCCCAATCAGGAGCCGCCTCACGATTCCTGATTGGGCCCTCCAAAATTTTATTCCGGCTTTAGGGCTTACTCTTTTATTTATTCTGCTCCGCAGGAGCAGTTAAAGATAAAGATACTATAGAAAAAGGTCACTAAACGTCTCGATTTTGAGGAGGAGATTGTGAACAGTTCTCCTTCAGGAAAAACCAGGAGATCAGCTAACTTGAATGTAAGAGGTTTCAAGAAACCTCCCAATAAGCTGACAGTATGTATGAATAATAGAATCATAGAATCATAGAGTTGGAAGGGGCCATACAGGCCATCTTGTCCAACCCCCTGCTCAACGCAGGATCAGCCCTAAGCATCCTAAAGCATTCAAGAAAAGTGTGTATCCAGCTTTTGCTTGAAGACTGCCAGTGAGGGGGAGCTCACCACCTCCTTAGGCAGCCTATTCCACTGCTGAACTACTCTGTGAAAATTTTTTCCTGATATCTAACCTATATCGTTGTACTTGAAGTTTAAACACATTACTGTGTGTCCTCTCCTCTGCAACCAACAGAAACAGCATCCTGCCCCCCTCCAAGTGACAACCTTTCAAATACTTAAAAAGGGCTATCTCAACCTCCTTTTCTCCAGGCTGAACATTCCCAAGTCCCTCAATCTATCTTCATAGGGCTTGGTCCCTTGGCCCCAGATCATCTTCATCGCTCTCCTCTGTACCCTTTCAATTTTATCTACGTCCTTCTTGAAGTGAGGCCTCCAGAACTGCACACAGTACTTCAGGTGTGGTCTGACCAGTGCCGTATACAATGGGACTATGACATCTTGTGATTTTGATGTTATGCCCCTGTTGATACAGCCCAAAATGGCATTCACCTTTTTTACCGCTGCATCACACTGCCTGCTCATGTTTAGTTTACAATCCACAAGTACCCCAAGGTCTCGTTCACACACAGTGTTACCTAGAAGCGTATCCCCCATCCAGTAGGCATGCTTTTCATTTTTCAGATGCAGAACTGTACACTTATCTTTATTAAACTGCATCTTGTTCTCATTTGCCCATTTTTCCATTGTGTTCAGATCTTGTTGAACACTGTCTCTATCTTCCAGAGTATTTGCCAGTCCTCCCAATTTGGTGACATCTGCAAACTTGTAGTCCCTCCACCCCCTCATCTAGATCATTAATAAATATGTTAAAAAGTACCGGGCCGAATACCGAGCCCTGAGGTACCCCAGGGTACTCACCTCTCTCCAGTCTGATGAAACACCATTAACAACAACTCTTTGAGTGCGGTTATCTAACCAATTCCCTATCCACTTAACTATCTGAAAATCCAGATTGCAGTCCTTCAACATCCATCAGAACATCATGGAGAACCTTGTCAAAAGCTTTACTAAAATCCAAGTAAATGACATCAACCGAATTTCCTCGATCCAGCAAACCTGTTACTTGGTCAAAAAAGGAAACCAGGTTGGTCTGGCAGGACCTGTTGGAGACAAATCCATGCTGACTTCCTTGGATCACCAAATTGTCCTCCAGATGTTTGCAGATCACTCCCTTTAATATCTGCTCCATTATCTTCCCCACAACAGAGGTCAGACTCACTGGTCTGTAGTTTCCCGGGTCATCCTTCCTCCCTTTTTTGAAGATTGGAATAACGTTTGCTCTCTTCCAGTCTCCAGGACATCTCCAGTCCTTAAAGAGATCCCGAAGATGATGGACAAGGGCTGTGCAAGTTCTCTGGAAAGTTCTTTGAGCACTCTCGGGTGCATTTCATCCGGACCAGGGGATTTGAACTCATCCAGTGATGACTTTGAAGACGTTATGAGAGCTGAGTGGGCAATTCCTGGCAGGGAAATATCTTTGCATTCTGTAGCCAGATGAAACCACGCAGGATCTAAAAATCCCATCAGTTGATGCTTCTGTCGTGGTGATGTCATCAGGAGCAGTAATAACCAAAGATGGAGATAACATCCTAAAAGATCCTGTATACCAATGGTTCTCAACCTGGGGGTCAAATAACACTTTCACAGGGGTCACAGCAGGGCAAACAGCTTGGCCGGGGAGAGGGGCAGTGGCTACAAGATACAGTTTGTTCAGCCACCGCCCCCAACAAATTTGTGTCATCCCCTGTATTGAGAGAGGAAATGAAAGCCTCTTTAGTAGAGGCAGCTATTCCAACATCTCAGAGGGGCAAGGGTGTATATTCTATACTGTTCATTGTGCCCAAGAAGTCAGGAGAATGGCGGGTGATTCTGAACTTAAAGGAACTAAACCTATTTGTCATAAAACAGAAGTTCAGAATGAAGTCCCTTCGTTCCATTCTACAGGCACTTTAGGTCAACGACTTGATGACTTCCTTGGACTTGAAAGAAGCCTACCTGCACATTCCAAAGCATCAAACTTCCAGACAATACCCCAGATTTGCTTTCAGGAACAAACATTACCCATACAGGGCTTTACCCTTTGGACTCTCTTCTTCCCCAAGAGTTTTTATCAAGGCGATGGTGACCTCGGTCGCATTTCTTTGACGAAAAGCTGTCCACATCTACCCTTTATTGGACAACGTTTTGCTGAGGGGAGAGAATCTCAGGGAAACCCAGAAGAGTATAGAGGTGACAGTACGCACACTTCAAGAACATGGATTCTTGATCAACATTCGGAAGAGCAATCGGACACCATCCAGAGTAGGGTTATGCGCTTCGGCCACTGCAGCAGCCATTCAAGCCCGAAGCAGCCAGCATGTGGCATGGGGGGAACAGGCGGTGCCGACGGCAGTACACCAGTCAGCGCATGCAGCAGGTGCAGCTCTGCGCCTGTATGTGCCAACTGGCGTGTTGCCACTCCCCCGCGCACTGTGGTGCTGGCCGCTTCGGGCTTGAACGGCTGCTGCAGCGGCCGAAGCACACAAGCCTAATCCAGAGACCTGATTCACTTAGGTACTCTGATCAACACCAAACAAGCAAGAGTCTTCCTGACTTCAGACTGGGTGATGAAGGTGAAGGACATGATGTTAGAGGTTTGCAAGACAAAAAAGGAAGTGGTCTTAATGCTCTTGGCACAACTGCTAGGCCTCTTGATAGCAACCATAGAAACAGTTCCCTGGGCAACTGCAACAACTGCAATGGACATTACTACCGTTTCAACATCATATCATCAAGAAAAGACACAAAATGACAAGGGAGCACAAGAGCCTTGATGCTACACCAGGAGGCAGTGATGGTCTGCCAGTGGGCCATGTCCAAGGAGTGAAGGCCCAGCATCTTCAAGGTACCCAGAATGTGATGGCGGATCAGCTGAGCCCCAAGGATGTGGATCCGATGGAGTGGTCAATCGGCGATCAAGTGTTCCAGAAGATTGTCCTTTGCTTCGGAAATCCAATAATGGATCTATTCGCCACAACAAAAAACAAGGAAGTGAATAGATTCATGTCCAGGGTTCCGGGAAAGGGAACAGAAGGCATAGACCAGGGGTAGTCAAACTGCGGCCCTCCAAATGTCCATGGACTAGGTTTCCCATGAGCCCCTGCCAGCAAATGCTGGCAGGGGCTTCTGGGAATTGTAGTCCATGGACATCTGGAGGGCTGCAATTTGACTACCCCTGGCTTAGACTCTCTTCTCCAGAACTGGCCAAAGGGACCAATTCGAATGTTGAACAAAATCAGAGAGGATCTGGCAACTGTAATACTATTGGCACCATGGTGGCCAAGGAGACCATGGTTCTCAGACTTAATACAACTATCGGTAGAGAACCCATGGTGGACCCTGCCAGTGACTCCGGATCTGTTAAGCCAAGGACCACTTTGGCACCCAGATCCTCAGTGGTTAAAAATGACGGCATGGAAATTGGTAGGGAAGCGCTAGTAGATTTCGGCATCCCCAAAGGGATTGCAGATGTAATGTTTCATGCTGGACGTCCAGCAACCAGGAGAATATATAACTATACCTGGTTGGCTTTTAAAAAATGGGCACAGAATCGCAATTTGTACCCCATGAAGCCGTCTTATAAAGATATCTTGGCATTCTTGCACAATGGTAGAAGTTAAGTTTTAAAGCCTAATATGCTGAAACGTTGGATGTCAGCCTTAGCAGTGAGTTTTGCAAACAATAACTGATTAGGAAATATCTCAAAGGGGCAGCTCAATTACCTACACCTGTCCAACATAGATTTCCGACATGGAACCTCTCAGAAGTGCTTCAGGCACCTTCGAGACATCCATTTGAACCTCTAAAATCAATAGAGTTGAGGTACTTAGAAAGTGGCCTTTTTATTGCGGTGATAACAGCAAGAAGGGTGTATGAACTGGGTACCCGATCAGTTGCTAAAGATCGCTGTATTTCCGTAAATGTTCTGTTGTGTTATGTACAAATCCTCCCTTTGGGCCAAAAGGCAATTCAGGTTTTCATTTGAACCGACAAATAGTGATTCCATCCTTCTTTCCAAACCCCTCAGGGGAGACGGAAAACAATTGGCACAAATTAGACGTCAGAAAGCGTTTGAGGTGTGATATCAAAAGAACTCAGGGCTTTAGATTAACAGAGGCCTTATTTGTTGCCTACAGCACAACTAACATAGGTAATAAGGTATCAAAGTCTACAGTGGGTAATTGGATAAGACTGTGTATCCAACAGGCTTATGATTCACAAGGGTTGAGCTGCCCAAAGAATATCACGGCACACTCAACAAGAGCAGCAGCCACCTTGGCAGCCGTTGATTGAGGAAATTTGTCGGACAGCAACATGGTCCTCCTTTAGCACATTTGTGAGGTGTTACAAAATTGAAGCTCAGGAGGAGGAATTGGTAACCTTTGGCGTACAAGTCTTAGAACAGGTGTCGGGCTGAATCTGTAAGACATATCTTATCCAAGTTCCTCTTAATATTTGTGACACTGGCCTGGGGATGGAGCATGTCTGGGGCACCTGAGTTGGAATAGAGCCAATCAGGGTGTGGCCAGCAAATTGGCCTGGTGCTGACAACTCCCACCATCCGTTGCCAGCTGCTCGCCCCTCACCTCAAACGTGTGCCTGGCTGCCTGACCCAGCACATCTGCAGCTCTCTGCCAGTCCATCCATGCCACAGGACACCCCGGGCCCACTACTGACAGCCCAGCAGCAGCGGCGCCTTCCAATCTGTCCATGATCACCGCACGCTCAGGCTACCCACCCCAAAGAACACCCTAGCCCGACCACCGGTGGCGTGGAGGATGGTGCGTCAACACCGGAGACCCACCACCCCATCCTGCCAGCCACGTACCAGCCCCACATGCTCAGGGCACACCTCTAGCCATGCTGAACTCTGGCCCATCGCTCTGCCGAGCGCCCAGCCCTGTGTGCTTGCCGCCCTCCTCTCAATGTGCCAAGGACCCTCTACATCCTCCGCCAATTTCAAGATCGTACAAAGCCTCAGAGTCCAGACTTCAAAGGAGCCATTCTTGCCTGCAGTTGGGAGAGAGTGGTGCAGGTGTGTCCCTCCTGGGCTATGGGTTACGGCCAGCCCTTACCAGCAACTGTTTGTATTCTGGAGCGCAGACAGGCAGACCAGCATCAGTCCTCTGAGTCTGGAAAGTGCAGGAAGATCTAAATAAATATTTACAGCCTGTAAATAGAGAACAAGTAAATGGCTGGAGACACATGGTAACTGAAATGACCTTTTGGCCTGGCAAATAACCTTGGCCTGGCAAATAAAAAAACAGTATAAAAAACCTTACTAAGGTCATGACTGCTGTGCATAGAGAGTCTTCCTCTTAGGGTTGCCAGCTTCCCTGTGAGGCTCGCTGCCCCACCTCCCTCGTGGGGAGTCTGCTATGGGCAGAGAAAGGGAAGACGATTGGAAAATGCTTTGAGACACCTGAGGCCTGCTTGGGTCACTGCAGCCCGTTCCCAGTTTTCTCAGACCTCTCACAACCCCACATACCTCACAGGTTGACTGTTGTGGAGAGACAAATGGAAAAGGTGTTTGTAAACCGCTTTGAGACTCCTTTGGGTAGTAAGCAATAGGGTACAAAAATCCATTCTTCTAAGGAGCAATCATGAAAGAAGCATGTGGGCACATAACATTTTATCAACAGTGAAAAAATGGAAAAGAAGGAACAGGGTGGACACCTGTGTACTGTCACTACCCCATGTGTATTAGGGCAGAGGGGCATTTCAGTGTCTGTGGCCTAATTCAGTGGTCCGCAACCTTTTATAGGCTGTGGACCGGCGGCAGCAGGGAGGGCGATTGCCCGGCCGCGCATACCTCGCATGCACATGCGAGTTTTCGGCCGCGCATGTGCGGTCCCGCTTCCCTATCCCAGCCCTCCCACAGTAAGAAGCTTGCCGGGCCACAAGCTTGCGGGGAGAGGGAGCTGCGACCCGGTGCCAGGCCCGGTGGTTGCGGACCAGCGGCCTAATTCACACAAGAAGGGAAATGACGCAGAACTGGGAGGAATTGGTTGCCATGTAATCTTCCCCTAAGAAGAGTCTCCAGTCTGATTTTCCCTTCACATATCTGAGGACATGGCTCTGGAAAGCTCATCTGTAACCACTATGCCACAATTCCCGAAGGTCGGTCCTCTCCCACACTCAACGAACATTTCACACCACAGGTTCTTGAAACCCATATCTCCACACCCATACCCTCATTTGCCACCATGCCACCACAACCTCCCAAACAACACACACATTCAACCCCATGCTTTTACAGACTGGACAACAAATCCCCTTCCTTTTCCCGCTGCCAAGCTCTAGCACCCATTGTATTCTTGGATACAACGGGCTTTGCCCCTAGTATATATATAAAAGCCTACCCTATGTAGCTTGGTTACATAACCAGTATGGAGGACTTTGCCCCACTGAAGGAGAATGAAATGCAGACCTACCTGAAGGTTTCTTCTCTTTGGTGGGACAAATTCCTCCAATATATTTTACCCTAGTCAATATGTTGTGTTACAAAAATGGTGAAAAGCAGATATGTTATGAAAAGGGGTTGGTTTTCATGTTACTATTGCTGTTAATGTTTAAAGTTCAACCATTAATGAAGTTAAAAGAGTCATCGAGTTTATTGGTTGGAACTTGGCTATTCCAGGCCTGGAGGGGCCAGCCTACCATACTCCCAGAAGGCTTGCTAATTTGCATAACCCTGTAAGGAGCAGTAGGAGGCATGACCTAACCAATATGGAGGACTTCGCCCCACTGGAGAGAAGACACCTTCAGGTAAGCCAGTGTTTTGATTCCTGCGGCCATCACTACATCCTCTGGCAGCGAGTCCCACCTTTTACCTCAATCTCTGTGCCAAGTAACATTTCCTTTCCTCTGTCCTGAGACTACCAGTTCTCCCCCCTTTCTGGAGGACTGTTTGTAGAGGCCTGGAGGAAACTGAGCACCCTCTGAAAGGGGCCCCAGAACGCCCCCAGAAGTGGGGGTGGGAGAAGTGGCAGATAGGTCCCTAGAGCTCCTGCCTCCCCCCAACTCCGGCCACCAGTGTCATCGGCCAGATCCATCTTCCTCTCTCCTTTCCCTTGGCAGGCTCACCCTTCGACCCCACCTTTCCCCTCCGCCGATCAGTCTCCAACATCATCTGTTCGGTGGTTTTCGGTCAGCGCTTTCAGTACGATGATGAGGACTTCCGAAAGCTGCTGGACCTCATGCAGGAGAATTTCCGTCAGATGGAGTCCGTCTGGGTGCAGGTGGGCAAAAATAGCAAAGCGAGGGGCGGAGACCCAGTGTTACTGTGAGAAAATCGACTCAGGAGGAGCAAACATTGGCGAGCATAGAAACATGCATTTGGAAGGGGCCTCCAGGGTCATTTAGTCCAACCCTCTGTAGGGTGCTGGAAATTCACAACTACCTGCCCACCCACAGGGACCCCCAATTCCATGCCCAGATGTTGCCCTTCCCCCCCCCAAAAAAGAAACAGAATCCCTGGCCAATCTGGCCTGGAGGAAATTCACCTTCTGAGCCCCAAGTGGCGATGGGCATTTCCCTGGGCATGCTAAAAAGGGCCACAAGAGCCAAGCTCGGACAGAGTCCCTCCCTTTCAGCCACTCGCCATCTGCCTGAGGTCACAAGATAAGCACCATGACTTCTGCCTCTGCTGTCCCATCTGAGGATTTGGGGGGCTCGGTGGCTGGTCCCCAACAAGACGAGGAGAGGTCGGTCGATGCTGCACACAACTGTATGAGGCAGGGAAAGCATGGGGCTTCGCTCATGTACTATGTGTTTGCTTTTCAAAGTATGCCTGAAACTCTACCCCCATGTCCCCTACTAAATCATGTGGTCCCATGCTGGCTTTGGAATAGGTCAAGGGCCCCACAGGACTGAACTCTAGATCCCATGCTGGATCTAGTTGTGGGGAGAGGATGTGGCCCAGTGGCAGAGTCTCTTCTTGGCATGCAGAAGGTCCCAGGTTCAATCCCCAGCAGCATCTCCAGCTAAAAGGACCAGGCAGGAGATGATGGAGAAGACCTCTGCCTGAGTCCCTGGAGAGCCATGAAGTGAGGCTGGAGATCAGTGGCAGAGCTCCTGCCTGGCATGCAGAAGGTCCCTGGTAGCTGCTTTGAGATTCCTTCGGGTAGTGAAAAGCGGGATATAAAGCAAGCTCTTCTTCCTTTGCATGTGGTTTCTCCCCTCCTTTTTAAATATTTTGGTCTGGTCTCCCCATGCAGTTGTATGGTGTCCTCCCTCAACTCATGAAATACCTGCCAGGCCCACACAATAAGCTCTTTGAGAACTTTGAGGAGCAAATGAGGTATGTGGCCAAGATCATTCAACAGCATGAGGACTCCTTGGACCCTGCATCTCCTCGGGATTACATTGACGCCTTCCTCATCCAAGCTCAGCAGGTATCTACTTAGGTAGACTTGTGTTTATTGGCCACCTTCTTTCCAACCCAACCTTAGTCTGGGTGGATTACCATAAAGGTAAACTTGCAAAAATTAAAATGCGAAAGTTGCAATTCAATTCAGTAAGTTTAAAAACATTAAAACAATTAAAAACTACATTTGCCCAATACCCTCTGTTAAATATGTTGTATATTCAGATGGAGACACGGACGGCCATCTGCCACTGAGACCTTCTGTCTGCACTTTATCCTCCCTTTGCCTACAGGAGACAGGGGACCCCGGAACTGAATTCCACAGGGAAAATCTCATCATTTCTGCCCTGGACTTGTTCTTCGCCGGCACAGAGACCATCAGCACCACCTTGAAATATGGTCTGTTGATCCTCTTAAAGTATCCTCACATCACAGGTACGCTGGGCTGCCTCTCACCTGGGAGGGAAACGGGGAGAGCTCCGACACAAGACAGGAAAAACGGGGCGTGATTGCTGTGACTGTTCTCTCCTGTCCTGCTGCCTCCCAGAGCGAATCCAGGAAGAGATCGAGCAAGTGGTTGGGCAGAATCGGGCCCCATCCATGGAGGACAGGCAGCGTATGCCGTACACGGATGCCGTGATCCATGAGATCCAGAGATTCATTGACATCAACTCACTTGGGGTTCCCCGCTCTACCACCCGGGACACCGTGTTTGCGGGATACACAATTCCTAAGGTACCTGTGCCGCTCAGTGCACTTCCAGGAAAGGGCTTTCAGGCCAAAGGCCCTGCCAAGGCCAGCATTTGGTTTCTAGTCATGGCCCGCCAGACTCTTCTAGGCGCTCACAATGCAACACCCACCCCTCTCGTGTGCGCCTGGGATGCACAGGTACACTGCCTCTTTGCACGGAAGTACCGTGTCGCTCTGTGGGCTTTGGGCAGATGTCTGTGAATGTTCCCCAGCACCATTTACAATAGGGGTTCCCAAAGTGGGCAGTACTGCCCCCCTGGGGGGGGGTGGAAGGATCCAAGGGGGCAGTGAGGAATTGGGGGGCAGTTTCCTAGCTCCTGCAGGTTAGTTAAGGTGATTTAAGCTGCTTTGCAAGGAGAAAAGCAGGGTATAAAAGCCAACTCTTCTTCATTCACTGTTATATAGACCAGTGGTCCCCAACCCGCGGACCGCTGGGCCGCGGCACCTTCTTCCCTCCCCCCCCCCCGAAGCGAGAAGCTCGCCAGGCCGCGAGCAAATCAGCCGCCAAAGCGGAGGGGCCGGGAGCCGCGGCTGCCGGCATGGCGGCGGCGCAAACACTCATGCGCGGACTGCCGCACACGCGCGTTTGCGCCCCTGCTGGGCGCAAACGGCCGTGCACGGCAGTCCTTGCATGCGCGTTTGCGCTGGGACTGCCGCGCGGGCCTCCGGGCCGCCCTCTCCCCACACTATGCCGCAGCGGTCCGCAGCGAGTGTAAGCTTGCGGACCGCTGGTATAGACGATGGACAATGTGTCAGTTCAAGTCTTTTGGGCATGTTAAGGGCATGCAAAATCTATTTCTGTAGACTATTTATTTAAGTATTTAGGTTTTTATAACACCCTTCCATACGGCACTGAGTGGTTTATATATAACATCATGAGGTAACTACATAGAACATTGCAACAAAGATAACAATCATAACATAACATGTCAACCAGAACAATATTTAAACAGGAACCTTGACACAGCTTTGGGTTGGCTGGATTATTCGTTCATGGGAGGGGATGTCTGGGGGGGCAGTGGGTGTTTTGGGGCTGGTCAGCCTCAAGCAAATGCCTGGTGGAGGAGCTCCCTTTTGCAGGCTCTGTGAAATTGTGGAAGTTTTGGCAGGGCCCTGATCTCTTCAGGGAGCTTATTCTACCAGGTGGGGGCCAGGACGGAGAAGGCTCTGGCCCTTGCTGAGGTCCGACGTGCTTCTCTGGGGCCAGGGAACTGCAGCCAGTTGGAGGTGGTGGGGCGATTGGCCTCCAAAAGTCAAGCAGGTACTTTATTACAACAACCACAATAACAACAATTAATTTTTATATCCCACCCTTCTCAGTTGCCTCAGGGAGGGCAACAGCAATAAAAACAAACGTAATAGAAATATACTAGAAATATAGCCCATTGCAGTCCGAAATACAATGGGCGCTAGCAGCCCCCAGGAGTGAGAGTGGGTATGGGGGGGGGAGTACCTGAAGTCCTTGCTGGAGTCCTGGTCTTTTGGCGGCGGCGAGCAGCTGGCGAGAACGTCGGAGGTGGGCGGGAGGGGCTTCTGCCAGGGCCGGGCCGGGGCGGCAGCGAAGGAGCGCCTGGGCCGGCCCCAGCAGAAGCGTGTGCCGTGGGTTCCCTCGGGCGGTGGCCTGACGCGGCGAGAGGCATTTTGCGCCTCTCGCAGCGTCAGGCCGGCGGGCAGGGCAGGGAGCCCCCGGCAGCCGCGCTCCGCGCGACTGCCGGCGGCTCCCTCGGGCGGAGGCCTGACGCGCCCGAGGCCGCTCCACCGGCCGGGAGAAGGCAGCCAGGCCCACCCGGCCCCCGAGGCTCTCTCAAGGCTTCTCCCGGGCCGGTGGAGCAGCCTCGCCGCGTCTATGACGCGGCGAGGCCGCTCCGCCGGCCGGGAGAAGGTGGCGCGGCCCACCAGTCACCCGTGGCTGTCTGTGCGGGGGAAGCAGGCAACGGAGATTCCCCATTGGCTGCTTGGGGCGGGATGGACACTCGGAAGGTCCAATCAGGAGCCGCTTCGCAGCTCCTGATTGGCCCCTCCGAGTTTGTATCCCAGACAGGGCCCGCCCTAACTCCTCCCACAGGGCCCTTACTGCTTTATTCAGTCCGTGGCGCTCCGCGCCACGGGGCTGTTTAAAGATTATTATAACGGTTTAACAATTAATTCAAAAGTACATAAGCATCTTCAAAAATAAAATAAAAAAACATTCCCATACAAAATCGATAATTATTCCCTCCCAAAAAAATGGAACGATTGGATGCAGCCAAAGCCTTTGTTTAAAACAAGTCCTATGAGTTACGGTGCCAACAATCTGTCACTGTGGTGTCCAATGTATCCTAAACAGGGATTTTTGTCTGAATTAATCACAGTTAAAGATCACTTGAACACACCTGAGGCTGCCTTATATAGAATTGGACCTTTGATCCATCACAGTATTACAGGGGTGGGCAAACTGTGGCCCTCCAGATGTCCATGGAATGCTGGCAGGGGCTCATGGGAATTGTAGTCCATGGACATCTGGAGAGCGACAGTTTGCCCACCCTTGCAGCATTGTCTACTCAGACCGGCAGTCGCTCTCCAGGATCTCAGTCTTCTGTGTCTCCTTTCCCTGGAGATGGCAGGGATCAAATTTGGGCCCTTCTGCAAGCCAAGCAGAGGCCCTCCCACTGAGCTACAGCCTGTCCTGTCCGTAGAGACTGCAGGTGAAATCTTCAAGGTCGTATTCTGTTGCTTTGGCAAAGCAGGACAATTTTGCTCCTTACTCCATTCGTGGGCTTTATGAGCCGAGTCTGTAATCTGTTTGCCTATTGCCTGGGGCTGGAGGCTTGCTTTTGTTGGAAGTGCCCTTATTTGGGTTGTGAAAGAGGGAATTGCTCCCAGGGCTCTATTCGGCTACTGGACATTGGGCAAGAAGCACCAGGGCTTGTGCAGAGCCTGATTCCTGGGTGGCCTGATCTAGTCTCCCTCTGGGCCCTTCACAGCCGAGCTGAAGAGTTAGAAACTTGGTTACATTTTCTGGATTCTGAGATCCCTGGATCTGTGCTTTCGAAATCTCTCTATAGGAAGTGCCTCTGAATTAACATTCTTCAAACTGTCCTGTCTTTAAGAGCCTTCATTCAGGCTGGGGCATCCTGGATTGAGTCAATCCTGCAGGCAGAGGGAGGGGCCGAGCACCAGCCACCTTAAGAATACGTCGCTTTTACTGAGAAGAGCATCAACTCTGTCAAGAAGAGAGGAGAGAGAGAGTCCTGCCTAACTGACTAACTGCTGTGAAAGAAAGCATGGAAGCATGCGCGAAGGAAGCATGCGCGAAGGAAGCATGCGAGAAGGAGCAGGATACAGGAGGAGATTATTTGTAAAAATATTGCTGCCTTCTCAGTCAAGCCGGAATTCTGACTTTTCATTAAAAACAATTTGTTAGTATCGTAGCTAGCTTCTCTGGTTAAAAGTAGGGATAAAAATTTGGTCCAAATACATGAAATGGGCAACACAATAAAGCATGCAAAGCAGATTTTTTACAATTATGTCCATAGGGGGAAATTCTGTAGGCGTAAGGAATATTATGAAATATCCCAGTTAGCAATGCTGAAGGTAAAACATTGAACCCTGCTAACCTAAAAGCTCTTCTCACTGGACTCCAAGGTCGATCCAATAAGACTAGCACAGGCTTAGGACTATCCCATTTCATAGGGCGGGCCCTCGTGATGCCTTTTCTCTTTTCTCCCCCTGCGGCTCCTCTTGGAAGGGCACCATGGTTCTCCCGCTGCTGAATTCTGTCTTACACGACCCCACCCAGTTTGAAGCACCGGAGACCTTTGATCCGGGACACTTCCTAGACGAGAAGGGCTCTTTCAAGAAGTCGGCGGCCTTCATGCCATTTTCAGCAGGTGAGTGCTGCGTAAGGACACCTGTTGCTAGGGATGCAGCCAGTGTCCTTCCACAGACGGATGGGAGCCCCCAGGAAGCCCCTGTGCTTCGTGACTCAGAGACTTAATGCAGCCTAAAGGCACCCAAGAGTGCTGGGCAGGAATGTGTCTTATCACCTGCTTTGTTGACTTTAACAACTACCTGTGAGGTGTGTGTGGTTCTTTCCCCTCTGGATCAGATAAATCCACTGCCAATCTCCTGAGGCCTCTAATCTGGCGAACAGGGTTTGCTTCCCTACTCCTCTTCCCCATGCAGCCTGCTTGGGCCAATCCCAGTTCTCTCAGAGCTCTCTCAGCTTCACCTACCTCACAGGGTGCCTGTAGTGGGGAGTGATTGGGAAGGTGATTGTCAGCCACTTTGAGACTCCTTCATGTTGTGAAAACTGTAGTAAAAAAGCTCATCTTTTTTCTTCTTCCTCAAGGTATCCTTTGTTTTTCCCCATTGTTGACTGTCAGCAGCTCTTAACCTTTCAATTCTTCCGTTGTTCTTCTGATCAAGCATTGAGAAGGGGGTTGGACTAGATGGCCTTTAAGGCCTCTTCCAACTCTAGGATTCTGTGCTTCTCATAGGCAGCTATTTTTACAGCAGGATTTTGAAAAGGGGGAAGGTACAATACATTCCAGAATCCTTCTGAAACTTCTATTTCTTTCTCACTTCTTCTTGAATTTTTAAACTCTCTATTATTTTTGTATGTCGCACCATTGTTAATAGGTTTTCATTGATTCAATGAGTTGCTTTTTGTATTATTTATTTTATTTAATGTGTGTGTGTGTGGGGGGGGGTAATTCCACCCCAAACCGTGCTTGTGCATGGCCTTGCCTGGGTTAGCACATGCAGACTCCCCTCTGGAGTGGTTGGCCAAGCCAATCACTTTAGTCTCTAATAATACATCAAAGTGAGTTTGGGGATGCTTCTTCCTGGGGTGCAGCTCAAGGGGGAGAGAGGAAAGGAGTGTTTCTGACAAGCCGAGGGGCTTAATCTGTGGCCTTAGGGGGCGGGAGAAATGACAGAGCTGTGCTCCTTCTTTCTGCCATTTCAGGGAAGCGCTCCTGCCCCGGAGAAGGCCTCGCTCGGATGGAGCTCTTCCTCTACTTCACCTCCCTGCTGCAGAACTTTGCCCTCACGTCTCCACTCTCCTCGGAGGATCTTGACATCTCCCCAGAATACAGCGGCTTTGGCAAGGCCCCACGCCAGTACCAGCTGGGCCTCCTCCCTCGCTGAAGTGTCCCCTGCTTTGTGGTTCTTTAGAGAAATGGGGGGGGGGAGAGAGGGAGAGAGAGAGATCCTCTGGGCATGACTTGAGTGCAGAGAGTTGCTGCTGAGCAGCCAAACAGGGAAAGCCACTCGCTGATGTTTTTAGAATTTCCTTCTTTTGGGCTCTGTCATAAAGAAAGGTGGGTTTTAATCAGATGAGAGAATGGGCGGATTTGTGACGATGGCAAAATTAACCAGTTTGTTGAATAGTCCCTCATGAAGAATTCTTAGGACGTTGGAACTGTTTCTTAGATTATAAAAAAAAAAATACTGAATATACTTTGACTATGTCTACTCATATTGCCAAGGTTGATTCAGCCTTCCATCCTTCCGAGGTCTGTAAAATGAGTGCCCAGATTGCTGGGGGGTAAACGGTAATGACTGGGGAAGGCACTGGCAAACCACCCCGTATTGAGTCTGCCATGAAAACGCGAGAGGGCGTCACCCCAAGGGTCAGACATGACTCGGTGCTTGCACAGGGGATACCTTTACCTTTACTCATATTGCATTATAATGATTCCACCTGTTGTGGGTTGAGAGTGTAGATTGCTATTGATTTTAATATCTGTTTTCTATTTTTCTTTCTTTTTTCTTTTTCAAATCGAATAAAAACGTGTACAAAAAAGAATAGTGGGTTTCCTGAGCGAAGGAGAGAGGAAATCTGCTATGCATGAAGTTTGCTAGAAATTCTGTGAGCATAGATGGTGAGACTGTGGGGAAAGGATAGCCTAGAGCAGGGGTAGTCAACTTGTGGTCCTCCAGATGTCCATGGACTACAATTCCCATGAGCCCCTGCCAGCATTCGGAATTGTAGTCCATGGACATCTGGAGGACCACAGGTTGACTACCCCTGGCCAAGAGGGACAACTCTGGACCCAATGAGGGGGTAGGGCTTGCAGCACAGCTGAAGTATCTTCCTGTCCGTGCAAATCCTTCTGCCTGCCATAAACCCACAGGGTATACAGTGTTAACTCTATAAAATCAGAGTCCAGTTGCACCTTTAAGACCAACAAAGATTTATTCCAGGCGTGAGCTTTCGAGTGTCTGAGGAAGAGTGCTTGCACTCAGAAGCTCCCGCCTTGAATAAATCTTTGTTGGTCTTAAAGGTGCAACTGGACTCTGATTTCATTGTGCTACTTCAGACCAGCACGGCTACCCATTTGAATCTTGTGTTCACAGTAGTGTAAGAGTGTTAATTCTCTGGTGTGAAAAGCTTTCACAAAGGGGTAAAAGAATACATGGCACAACCAACAGCTTCTGACAACGGGAGAAAACATGCAAATGCTCAGAATGTGGAAAGAAATTCAGTCGGAATTACAATCATCAGATACATCAAAGAATCCACATTTGAATGCTCAAAGCATGGAAAGACCTTGAACTGGAGTAGCAATCTTCAATGGCATCAATTAATCCACAACTTTTGAACACAGAGTGTAGAAAGAGCTTCATTCACAGATTCGACCCTTAAGAACATCAGAAGATCAGATGGTTTTCTCGGCCAGGGTTTCTTTATAGCCCTGGGTTTCCCAAATGGGCGGGAGTTGATTGAGTTTTACTATATTTTTCTGATTTGTCAAACATTTATCAGGTGATCTGACCATATATGGTCATGTCAACTCAACCACCCCTCCCAAAATGACCAGTGATGGGCCTGGAGGAATGGGAAGGGGACATCCTGGAGGCTGGCGTAACACAAGTTTTGCTGATGTGTGGACATGCTCTAACTTTGTGGTTGGAAGATTCCCCCTCTACAAAATTACTCACAGCAAAACCCCACTTTCCTTCCCAATGCTCTGTATCCTACCCCATCACTTTATAGTGCCTCCTTTCCATATTTCCAACCTTGTCATAGAATCACAGAATCATAGAGTTGGAAGGGGCCATACAGGCCATCTAGGCCAACCCCCTGCTCAACGCAGGATCAGCCCTAAGCATCCTAAAGCATCCAAGAAAAGTGTGGTCCATTCCGCACAACTTCAAAGTAGCAGAAGGGTTGCAAATGTAAACGCTACTAATTTGCAGTTCCACAAGATGTCGCATACAATCTGCCACACTCCTGAAACAGTCCCACAAAAAGCAATTCGTTGTAGCGCTTAAAGGGAAATCGGGAAAAGTGGATTCACCCTCCAAAAAGCGCTACACTCTTGCAAACAATCTGCAACACTAGCGGAAAAGACCTGTGCGTTCCCATTGTTGTGGTTCCAGCCAAGTCCCTCCCCCTGGCTCTCTCCTCTGAACTTCCGGCGAAGCGATCACCATTTTTTTTTTCTCGGAGTGAGCAGAAAGCAACAAACCAGCGAGCCTTCATTCACCCAGTGAGGCTTCTCTGGCTGCAGGCCCTCCACAGAAGTGCTTTAAAGTTCCCCTAAGTCCCCAAGCACCACACAGCCCCGTTTGCTAGTTCCCTTAATTTTTGACCGAAAATCGCGCCCATGCGGGGGGGGGATTTTTCTTTTCATTCAGGGGAGCATGGCAACGATGAATCACCAGCTCACATGCCAGCTGCCAGCTAAATGGGACTCTCTGTTGCAACGAATTAACGCATATTCGTTGCAACGTGTTTTTTGTGTTTTTTTGTTTTGTTTTGTTTTTTGCTTTTCTTAAAGGAAAAGGGGCTTTCCCGGAGCATGTTACCAACCGCCCATTGGCTGTTCATTTGACTGACAGCCAGGGGCGGGACAAAGCACAGGAAAAAACGCTTCCTGTCTAGCGATTTTTGCAAGACCGGAAATCTGTGGGAAACGAATGAAACGCTACCGGATTCAACTAAAAAAGCAGGTATGCATAACACCGAGATCGCACTTTTCCGCTCTGTGGGACCAATTGGCAACCTTGGTTCCTGTGTGGAAACACCTTGTGTATCCAACCTTTGCGTGAAGACTGCCAGTGAGGGGGAGCTCACCACCTCCTTAGGCAGCCTATTCCACTGCTGAACTACTCTGACTGTGAAATTTTTTTTCCTGATATCTAGCCTATATCGTTGTACTTGAAGTTTAAACCCATTACTGCGTGTCCTCTCCTCTGCAGCCAACAGAAACAGCATCCTGCCCTCCTCCACGTGACAACTTTTCAAATATTTAAAGAGGGCTATCATGTCCCCTCTCAACCTCCTTTTCTCCAGGCTGAACATTCCCAAGGCCTTCAACCTATCTTCATAGGGCTTGGTCCCTTAGCCCCAGATCATCCTCATCGCTCTCCTCTGTACCCTTTCAATTTTATCTACGTCCTTCTTGAAGTGAGACCTCCAGAACTGCACACAGTACTCCAGGTGTGGTCTGACCAGTGCCTTATACAATGGGACTATGACATCTTGTGATTTTGATGTGATGCCCCTGTTGATACAGCCCAAAATGGCATTTGCCTTTTTTACCGCTGCATCACACTGCCTGCTCATGTTTACTTTACAATCCAGAAGTACCCCAAGGTCTCATTCACACACAGTGTTACCTAGAAGCGTATCCCCCATCCAGTAGGCATGCTTTTCATTTTTCTGACCCAGATGCAGAACTTTACACTTATCTTTATTGTCAATGAATAGTATCCCATCAGAAACCAACCCGGAGCTCTTTGTCTCAAAAAACCCAACCTGGATAGGCCAAAAAAAGCCTGCTCCTCTCACATCTTGGACCTCAGCAGGGTCATCCCTGACTAGCACCTGGAAGGGTGACAGCCAAGGAATACCCCGAGCATGATATGGGGACAGGCAATGGGAAACTACCTCCCAATGCCTCTTGCCTGGCTTTCAGATAATCTTAGGGTTCCTAGAAGAATGAAGGCTCCCATTTATGAGTTGGTAGATGCTGACCTGCTTTGGACTGCTGAGATTTCTGAAAACAACCTAATGCCATAATAGCAGAGAAATAACATAGCCATTGTTTCATAGTTCTTCCAGTGCGGGGTCAGTATGCAGGAGTGTACTCTTTGTGGGGGCTGAGTGGCTTGAGCCCCCCCTCCCCCCCAGCCAAACAACCAGTGCCAAATCATATTGACAAAGTCACAAGAGGGACTCAGGTGCAATGGCAGCTGAGGCCCAGGAATGCCCTGCCCCGCTGCTGTATGGACAGGCAAAAGCAGCAAACCTCCCACTCTGCAGGAAATAAAACCCTCCCTGTTTGCCACAGCCTCACACCAGAGGAAACCAGGAGAAGGCAGCTGCTTCGGACTCTGTGGCATAGCTGGTTGGTTTGACTGTGGCAAGAGAGAAACTTCCCACCATCTAGAAGGAGCACATTAACAGTGGCTGTGACAAAATGTGCATATTGCAATACAAAATGTGTACTTGTTCACGTCTTGCGGATCTCAAAGATCTAAAGTTTATTCTGTGTGGCTGGCTTGCCAGGTGGGTGTCTGGAGGCTGTAGAGGAATGGTTTCAGCATAGTCAGGTCAAACGGCAAAACGAGGTTCCAGAATGAAGAATACTAATTTTCAAACATCCTCATCAGTGGCGTTGCCTAAACTTTTTCTCAGTATCCATAAAATCCATGACAACTGCATACCTTAATATGCCTTTTGACTTTCACAATGTGGAATTCACTTTTCTATTAGCACATAAGAGCCTCTTGTGGCACAGAGTGGTAAGGCAGCAGACATGCAGTGTGAAGCTCTACCCGTGAGGCTGGGGGTTCGATCCCAGCAGCCGGCTCAAGGTTGACTCAGCCTTCCATCCTCCCACGGTCTGTAAAATGATTACCCAGCTTGCTGGGGGGTAAATGGTAATGACTGGGGAAGGCACCGGCAAACCACCCTGTATTGAGTCTGCCATGAAAACGCTAGAGGGCATCACCCCAAGGGTCAGACATGACCCAGTGCTTGCACAGGGGATACCTTTACCTTTATTAAACAGAAGGGCCTCCATGATTGAGATGAGCCAATGGCCAATGGGATGCTAAAAGATATGCTTTATTATTATTATATTATATAATTCATTAGTCTTTATTAGTATCTCATTGAATTATTTGCATAGTGATGTACTCTTTTTATTTGTTATTATTATATATTGTTCTATTTGTTTGAAAATGAATATTCTTTAATCCGGAACCTCGTTTTGGCGTTTGATCTGATAGCCACAGTTGTAAGACGGTAAAGTGATTAGAAAACCTGAAAAGGTTGACTTTTATTGCACAGCCACAGATCGGTTCTTTTCTTCATCGCTGATCTTCGTTGGACCAATCAGGATTCGTTCAGACCCTACAGGGGAGGCCTGGAGATCTCCCAGGTTTTCAAATGATCTCCTGACGACAGAGGTCTCTAGCGCAGTGACTCTGAAAGCTCCTCGCCTGCCAGCCTACTGGACTCTGATTTTATTCTGCCACTTCCGACCAACACGGCTCCTCTTTTGAATCTGCCGGGCATCCTGTTCATCTTGACCGCCCCGCTGGGTCCTTGCTTTTTTCGACCGGGAGAAACTGTCTCTTTTGGACATTGGACTCTGCCCCCCTCCCCCAATTCCGCCTTCCTCAGGCGCACCTCCCCCAAACCTCCCGGAATTTCCTCCCGCGGAGTTGGCAATCCTCGTGCACCGCCCTCCCAGGCCGGCCGTTCCCTCCTGCGGGGCCCGCAGCCGCGCGTCTCCTTCCGACGGCTCCGCTTGCCAGTGCTCGGGGCGGCCTCGGTGGCGGCGGCCGGGAGAGAAGCGGCTCTGCGCTCCGTCGGGGGCAGGGAAGGGGGAGAGCAGCGGAGGCCGCCAGGGAGCCCCGGGGCCGGGATGGGCAGGCGGCAGGAGGAGCGGCGGGGATCGCGGAGCTCCTGGCAGGCGGCGCGCCTCGCGGGTAAGAGGGGTCGGAGAGCGGGAGGGGAAGGGCGGAGGGATTGCCCTGGCCTGGCCCTAGATCTCCCCCCACCCCCCGCGCCAATAACACGCAATTGAATTGTCCTCCCCCGCCGCCGCCGCCGCACTCCTCGTTTGGCGGAACTTTCGCTTTGGGCAGCGCCGTCCTTCCAGCTCTGCTCGCTTTGCCCGAGCTCGAAATGGCTCAGAAGCTCTTTGGGTCCTCCCCACTGAGGATTAGAAACCCCTCTATTTGCCCGAGGGAAGCTAACAAGGGGATTCTGCAGGGGCCTGGGCCGAGGAGGAGAAGAAGAGGAAGAAGAAGAGTTGGTTCTCATATGCTGCTTTTGTCTACCCGAAGAAATCACAAAGCAGTCGCCTTCCCTTTCCTCTCCCCACAACAGAGACCCTGTGAGGTGGGTGAGGTTGAGAGAGCCCTGATATCACTGCTTGGTCAGAACAGTGCCACAGTGAGCCCAAGGTCACCCAGCTGGCTGCGTGTGGGGGAGTGTAGAATCAAACCCAGCTGGCCAGATTAGAAGTCCGCTACACCAATGGTCCCCAACCCCCGGTCCGGAGACCGGTACTGGTCTGTGGATCAGTTGGTACTGGGCCGTGGCTCCTCCTCGTCCTCCTCCCCGGCTGCTGCCTCGGGGGCTGCCCTGCCACTCTGCCGCCGGCTCACCTTTGGTGCTCTCCAGTGGCCGCCATGGCTGGGGCTCCCCCTCTGCATGGCACTGTGCAGCTGCTGCTGGCAGCGCCCCCCAGTGGGCGGCGGGAAGTCAGGGAAAGCAAGTGCAGCAGGGGTTTAGGCGTCCCTCGGCAAAAGACTACCCCCACCTCCGGGCCTCAGTAAAATTGTCAAGCGTTGACCGGTCCCTGGTGATAAAAAGGTTGGGGACCAGTGCACTACACCAAACCAAGCCCCTTCTCCAAACTCTGCCTGCCCCAAATACTGCCCTCAAACCTCCCGGGTCTTTCAATGCTGGAGGTGGCAACCCCAGCTGTCATGCTTCCAGATCTGTAGCTATGACAGCCACCTGACTGCCACTGAAGGGCTGACTGGGCTGCAGAACAAAGACCTCAGCGCTTTCTTCTCTCGGGGACTGTCTCCTGCCCTTCAAACCTGAGCCAGAAGGCCACGAGCCCTGGGTTCTGGTCCTGCTCTCTGCAGCCTTTCCAGTTGTTGCATCTGCAGTTTGGGTTCCCTTATCATCTGGGGTAGTCAAACTGCAGCCCTCCAGATGTCCATGGACTACAATTCCCAGGAGCCCCTGCCAGCGAATGCTGGCAGGGGGCTCCTGGGAATTGTAGTCCATGGACATCTGGAGGGCCGCAGTTTGACTACCCCTGATCTATTGTGTGAACAGAGAAGAAAAGAGGCACTTTGCTGGCAGCTGAAATGTCCAAAATGCCCTCTCATTTCCTCTTCCTTTCTCTGGGTCTAAATTTGGGCGTGGCTCACTTAGTCCCCTGCTCTTGCTCAGGGGCCTCAGGACAGCTGTCGATTACATCGCCAACCAGACCGAAATATTGTTCCTTTAAACTGTACTGGATTTTGATTTTTTTTTTATTGTAAACCGCTGTGAGTTCTCTTTGCTGAGCAAAGCAAGGAATAAATCTTCAAAGAGGTTTGAACATGGTGTAGTGGTTAAGAGTGGCAGCTTTTAATCTAGCAAGCCTGGTTTGATTCCCTGGTCCTTCATATGCAGCCAGCCAGGTGACCTTGGGCTCCCCACAGTCCTGATAGATCTGTTCTCACAGGGTCTCACCTAGCTCACAGGGTGACTGTTGTGGGGAGAGGAAGAAAAAGCGTAAGCCACTTTGAGACTCCTCCGACTAGTAAAAAGCAGGTTAGAAAAACCAACTCTGCTTCTTCTAAGGAGACAGCAGACAAGCTAGCTAGCTTCTTCATGCCTGGGTTCAGCAGGGACTGGCGCTGCTTGTGCTGTCAAGAGAGAGGCATTTGGAGACATTTCCGTTCTGTTGCAAACAACTGTCCTGCACGTTGTGTCCAAGCCTTCAGCATGGGGAAGTCAGCATCATGGTTGCTCCATTCCGAGAAACCCCCGAGTTTAGTTCCTATTTTGAGGTGATTTCCCCTTTTGTATCCTGCTCCACAGTCAGAAATTGGACCATGACTGACCGAATCTTGTGGGGAAGCCCTAGGGCAGTGGTTCTCAACCTGGGGGTCAGGACCCCTTTGGGGATCAAACAACCCTTTCACAGGGGTCATGGAAGGGCAAGCAGCTTGGCCTGGGGGGCACCATCCACACAACAGCCTTGCAGGGTAGATCGAGATAGAGCATTCGTCTGTCTGGAGCAGCAGAAAAGAGCGAGATTGGCATGGTGGGACAAGAGGCAGAACTGAACGGAGAAACCCTGGGAAAAAAACAACTTATATACTATTTGGTCAGCTTTGGTTTAATTTCTGTGAAAGAACACTTGCAGAATTTTACGGTTGGGGGTCACCACAACAGGAGGAACTGTATTAATGGGTCGTGGCATTAGGAAGGTTAAGAACCACTGCCCTAGGGCAAAATGATGCATGGGGGTGGAGAGGACGGACAAAGAGAACTCCTTCTCCCAAAAGACTAGAAATGGAGGGTAGCCCATGACGTTGATGGGCAGTAGGTTCATAACAGTCACAAGGAAATACTACTTTACACAGAGAGGAATTCAAATGTGGAATACGCAGATATAAGCTTTAAAGGGGAATTGAAGGTGAGTGTATAAATGGCGTCTAGCCGTGGTAACTGAGGGGAACCTCCACATTCGGAGGCAGCCAACCTCTGAATCCAGGAGCCAGGAGGCAACTTCAGGGGAAGGCCTGAACCTCTAAGTCAGGGGTAGTCAAACTGCGGCCCTCCAGATGTCCATGGACTACAATTCCCATGAGCCCCCTGCCAGCGAATGCTGGCAGGGGGCTCCTGGGAATTGTAATCCATGGACATCTGGAGGGCCGCAGTTTGACTACCCCTGCTCTAAGTCCTGTTGTTGGCCCTGCAGAGGAACACAGTGTTGGATTAGAGGGGTTATGGGTCTGATCCAGTCGGGCTCGTCTTATGAAAAGGAAATAAAATAATAGCACTGAAGTGCTACAGAGCAAAGTTGGGGGGATATATGGTTGTTCTATAGCTGGATATCCTGCATGTCATATCAATAGATTTTCAAATTGTGGCTTTTTATGGGTTTTGTAATTGTTGCATTAATGATGTTTTCATAACGTTTTATTTCAACTGTAAGCCGCTTCGAGTTCTGCCAGAGAGAAAGGCGGCTAATAAATGCTTGGAATAAGCAAACCAGGCAAAGTGCTCCCTTTCCCTCTTGCTCTGAAGATGCCGTCCTCAGTTCCTCTTCCTGCTAACCAAGGTCCAGGGGATTCCTCTGACAGTGAACCCACCCAAGCCCCTGGAAGGACACGTTCTGGGATGAGACACCTTTCATGAGGCCAGAGAGCTGCAAGGACTGCCAGCCCATTTGCCTCAGGCCCTCTCCTGGCTCAGAGCACCCTGTGCCTCTCCCGGCCTTCGCATCTTCCTCCCCGGACCCAGTTTTCATTGCCTAAAATTAAAGCTTCTTCCTTTTCCTCCCCCCTCCCCTGCAGCTGCCGTCCTGAGTTGTTGCTTCCTGCGAACCCAGGCACGGGATATCCCTGTTACGGTGAACCCACCACAGCCAGAGGAAGGCCAGGAGGTCACTCTGACTCCAGGAGGAAGCACCGACATTTTTTCATGTAACTGGTTTCGAGGAGAAGATTTGCCCCCAAACCGGATCTTTGTATATATTTCATCATCTGGGCAGGAGAACGGACCAGGCTATACAGGGCGGGAGACCGGAGGTTCAGACTGCTCCTTGCACATCAGAAGTCTGACGCTGAATGACACTGGAAAGTATACAGTGTTAAAGACCACAAGCATGGGTCTTTCTGAAAAGGGAAGTGTGCAGATACAAGTCTTGGGTATGTTTTTTTCCTTCCACTGTTTATTGTACCATATAAAATCCTTAGCTTCTCAGTGACTCACTCCCTCACTGAGGGCCAATCAGAGGGCTGGCATGCTCACCTCTGTGCCTCTGATTGGTCTTCAGTTGGAGGGGCCTCCCTCACTGAGAGTCAGTCAGCCACCTTTTCTTTCTGAAAAGGGGAGTGCGCATATAGAAGTCTTAGGTATGGTTTGTTTGCGGTTTCTTATCTTTCAGGGATTTTGACCCCTCACCCTGTCGAGAGCTGGCCTAATGACTGTTTGGTGAGCAGAGGCCAACTGGGAGGCCAGAACGGCCCCAGAGAAGGAGGGCAGGGAGAAGGATGCCCACCTCCTTGTGGAGGGGGCAAAGAAGGAGAGGAATCCCTGAAGGACCTTCTTGGTTTGCAGTGCCAGCTCCTGAACACACCCTCCCCCTTATGTGAGGAGGAGTCTGCTAGCTCTTATTGTCAGTGGTTCCTCCTCCTCCATGCAGCTCCAGCAGAGAGAATAGCAGCTAATAAATATTTGAAATAAGCAAACAAATCAGAGTGCTCCCTTTCCCCCTCTCAGCCACTGTCCTGAGTTCTTGCTTCCTACTAACCCAATACCTGGTCGATCTCATTATGACAGAACTGGAACAGACATCGAAAGGACAAAACAACACTGTGACTCCAGGTAGCTTTCTGCATTTGCAGCTTAATTTAAATTCTTACAAAATTGAGGCCAGTATCTCTTTAATCTGCATCCTGTTCCTGCACTCTGTGCCTATCTTGTTTTTCAGATTTTGCTTCTCCAAATCACAAAGCGTAACTCTTCATAGTAATAAGAAAAATGAGATTGTGGAGATTTTTTCTTTTTCTTTCTTCTTTTTCTTTTCTTGAACAGTTGATTGTTCTCTGTCAATTGGTTTCCAGTAGGAGCAGCAGCTTCCACTTCTGAGCTTTGCGTTTTAGTGCTGCTTTCATTTTGCCTTAGCTTCTATGCTGTAAAAGCATTTTTTCTGCTTTATAAGCCCCCTTAACCTTATAATGATGAGCATTCATGTCAGTCCCTGCCTGCAGCTGATTCCTCTTCCACTCTCCCTTTTGATATGTGCTTCACATGATATGTGTGGGAGGGAAATGTTCTTTAGGGCTGCCCTCTCTATTCTTTTCTCCTGCTTTTCCCCATCTTGGCATTGTTTTAAAAGTGAAGGGGACATGTTCCACTAGAATTCCTTAAGAAAAATCTATTTCTTAAAAAAAAAAAGAGGGGAAAAAACTGGACAATTTTGTGAATAAGGCTTATAGGCTTTTAACTATAGCAAGGCTCAGGTGGCTTAGTCAGTAAGGTGCTTCTCCAGAGATTACAACTTTGTGAGTTCAAACCTAGCTGTGGTTCTTAATTTATTCCCCACACAGGATTTTTTTCCTTTTTTTTCCTTTTAAAAAGCTTATGTTTAAAATGGACCATTTTTAAAACATGAGTTTTGCAAAAGTTAAAAAATAAAAACTCCTGTGTGGGGGGAAAATTAAGACGCGGGAGATCCAAACTCACAAAGTTTCAATCTCCCGCAAGTGTCTTATTGACTGAGCCTCCTCTGCCATGTTGTAGTTTAAAGCCTATAAGCCAGGGGTAGTCAACCTGTGGTCCTCCAGACGTTCATGGACTGCAATTCCCATGAGCCCCTGCCAGCATTTGCTGGCAGGGGCTCATGGGAATTGTAGTCCATGAACATCTGGAGGACCACAGGTTGACTATCTCTGCTATAAGCTCTACTCACAAGATTCTCTTAGGTATGGTCTTATATTTTGGATATTTTTATCTCCCATCCTGTTAAGCAGGCTTAAACACTGTACAGTGAGCAGGGCCAACTTGGAGGCCAGAACAGACCTGGAGGGCTGGAGGAAGAGTGCTCGCCTCCCCGTGGAGCAGGCGAAGAAGAATCCCTGCAGGGTCTCCTCGGCTTGTGCTCACCCATCTTATAAGGTCTGGGGACTGCTCCCGCCCACCTTGCATGGATTAGGCAGAGACAAGCTTACAGCAGTGATTCTCATCTGTCTTGCTGCTCCAAGCCTTCCCAGGTTGTCAGTGGTTTCTTCCCCTACCTCATGCAGCTCCAGCAGGAAGGTTTCCTCTCCTACCTCATGCAGCCCCCACAGCCATTGATCTGGCATAACTTTTCCCAGTGGTCTAAATGGCCAGGCCTCTCCAGCAGGGAGTGTGGGGCTGGGAAACCAAAATTAGCATTGTGTTTGCAATTTAGTTTTTGGACTGTTCAGCGTTCTCATTTTCCTCACTTGTCAGTTCCTGTTTCGGGGGGGGGGGCACATGTGTTTATCTCCCTCTAGTGGCCAATTTGATATTACATCATTTTATGTCCAGCATTAAAAAGGAGATATGCCTGACCAAAACTGATGCAGTTTTGTACCGATCATCAGAGGGTGCCAGATGTATGCAGGGGGAGAACACCCCCCCCCAAAAAAATCCAGAAACTTACAAGGAAGGGAAATAAGAACAAGGTAAAGCCCTTTATCATCAATTATGATATTTTGAAAAGCAAAAAAGAGGACTTATTTCCCCATGGACTACTTCAAACAAGTGACCACTGTGACAAATCTAATTTTAAATACCCCTACAATTTAAGCTCTGATAACTTTTACTAACTAGGACTATTCCTAACCTTCCAACCCCAAAACAGATATTTGCATCCGTTTTTTAAAAAGAGGACAGCAAAAACAGAGGACACGTCCTCTACAAAAAGGACAACCAACCAGTACTTTATCAACAAGCCAAGAGTAACCTTCAGGGGAGGCAAAGGGCCGCATATTCATGCTCAAACAACTCAAATGTGGCACTATAAGAAAAGCTGGATTCTACAGCCTGGGATGGTAGAAAAGAGTTCAGCAACACCTAACAAAAACTTTGGCAAGGCATGAGCTTTTGTGATCACTTCTTCAGATCTGTAAATATTCTTAACTTACAGAGAGTGAGGCCTTCCCCTGAGGTTGCCTCTTCATAGGTGGACTGCCTCTGCACATGGAGGTTCCCTTTCGTCACCATGTCTACTAGCCACTGATGGATGCCTAACTACAGATCCTCTTGGCCTAGGCCTTTTCCTAGCAGTTTTTAATTGCACCCTCAAGTCCTTGAAAAGGTTATTTTCCTTTGCAGGAGATATTTCCATTTCCAGTTCCACTCGGGTTGCAGGAGCCGTCCTTGGGACGTTGGCGATCGCAGCTTTGGCAGGAACTGTACTGTACTGCTTCTTCCGTAAGTAAAAACCAGGGAGCCGGGGATTGACAGCACGAAATTGTCCCCTGATTTCTTCATCAGTGTCCTTTGGGCTGCTGTGCTTGGCTGTGGAAGCAGGATTTAAGTTTTTTAAAAGGTTAGAGCAGGGGTAGTCAAACTGCGGCCCTCCAGATGTCCGTGGACTACAATTCCCAGGAGCCCCTGCCAGCATTCGCTGGCAGGGGCTCCTGGGAATTGTAGTCCACGGACATCTGGAGGGCCGCAGTTTGACTACCCCTGGGGTAGAGCTTCTGTGCAGCCAGCCCATAGCTGAGCTACAGCATTGACTTCAGCAGATGTCCAAGTGGATAATGCTGACCTGGATGGCCCTAGAGAGCTCAACGCAATATTATGATTATGATGACTGATTCTTTTGGAGCCAGGAGATCCGAGGCAGCCAAGCAAGGGATATTCGGAGGTGGCTTTCCACTGCCTGCCTCTGCATCACGCCCCCTAGTGTTCCTCAGAGGAACTACCATCCAAGGCCTTGGAAGAACTCACACCCAAATCCCTGGAGGTCTCCAATCCCAGGGTCGGCCCCGCTTAGTTTCCGCAATCTAATGGGATCAGGCTAGCCCCAGACATGCCACCGGTGAATCTTTGTCACAAAATGACAGAGGAGCAGCTTGTTTTAGAGCCCCTGCAGAATAGTTTGGTCTGTCGTCTCCCTGGACAGAGTATTCCACCAGGCCGGGGCCAGGGTTACAAAGTCTCCAGTCCTGGTCGAGGCCAGATTAATTTCTTCAGGGCCAGGGATCCTGGGCATATTTTGCTCACTCAATCTCAGTGTTCATCAGGGGACATAGTGGGGGAACTTGGGAGCTGAGCATGGCGGTCCTTTTCAATAGCTGGATGGGAGACCACCAGGGAATTTCAGGGTCACTGTGCATAGACAGGTCCTGGCAAACCAACTCTGTGTGTCTCTGCCCTGGCCTGGATAGCTCAGACTAGGCCAATCTCATCAGATCTCAGGAGAAAAGCAGGGTTGTTAGTGGTTAGCCTTTGGACAGGAGGCTGCCAAGGAACTCCAGGGGCGCGGTGGAGAACCAGGCCATGGAAAACCACCTCTTGCCTTGTTGTGAGTCAACTGCGACTTGCCGGTTATTTCCTCCACCGATGCCACTTTTACGAGGGTAGGAACCAAATGTTTATGACTGACTTCGGAGTGTTCTGCCCCTTTCTCAGGCGCTCGACGGCAAGGAGATAATAGCTCCACGCTGACGAATCCAGCTTCTCCAGTATATGAGAATACGCTCCCTTCTGCCCAGGTGAGACCTTGAGCGAACCGTGGAAACTGTTGAACCTTTCCTTTTCAACACTGGGGCTGAACAGCAGAAGGACTTGGCTGTGGGACTTTGGAAGCACAAGGCTTCTCGTCTGAATTAGACCACCGCCTGTGCCAAAAAGGTGTGGCAGTAGCCGATTTGCACAAATAGCTGTCTGTTTTTAAATAAGATGCATATGTGCAAAGGACAACGGCTGAGTGTGTTTGCCTGACAGACGTCTCGGCGAGGATTTCTTATATAGACTGGAAACCCAGATCTTGGCCAGTGAATGTACAATCTAGATCTGGGATCCTCACTGAACCTTCCCCAGACTTCAGGCAGCTCCAGAGGAACTGGCTGGGGCCACTCTGTGATACAGGATCGTCTAGGACCCCATTTGGGGTTGCCTTGCCTCTTCCCCGGGGTCTCCAGGTTGCCCACCGCCATAGTGGATAGTGGCAGCGTGTTGGGGTGTGTGGTGGCGGCGGAGGCAGCAGCCGGTGGCTGGCGGAGGTGAGCAACGGCTGCGTTCACACCGCCTCAATTGTTGTGCACATGCATGTGCACACGCATTTCCAGCAGCCCACTGGCTCCTTCTGCAGCTGCCCAGCCTGCCTGGAGGGTCACACTGGCACCTGCCGAGGAATGCGGCAAAACGTTTTGCTCAGGTCTTTCAGATATGGCAAGAAAGCGACCTGTTTCCCCCCCCCATGGGTCCAAAGTTGCCCCATCCCGCTTGACTCTCTCCAGCAAGCCCTACATGCTCTGAAGCAGGGCCACTGCAGGATCCACACGCACACACGGTTACAAGAGGAAGGAGAGAAGTGGTGAGCCAAGGGAGCAAGACACACGCCCAAGCCTGGCCCAGAGCGAGACAACGAGCAATGTGGTTGCGGTGGTGGCAGCAGCCCCCTCCCCCAGGCAGGGCCCTCTCCCCCCTTCATTCACCTCCTGGGGGGGTCACCCATGGCCACGGCTGGGGGGCTGGTGGAAGCCCCTCCACAGGGCTAGCTGGCAGCTCCGCTAGCTGGGTCCCCGAAGTTGAGGTCACGGCGAAGAAAAGGTTGAGAATCACTGGTCTAGATGGACCTTGGTCTGACACAGCAGGGCTCTTCTGAGGTTCTTATGAAGGCCATGGCCTCTCTGCCCTGTTGTTGGCTCTCCAGAGGAACTGGCTGGCAACTGTGTGAGGCAGGATGCTGGACTAGGTGGACCCTCCCTGGTCTCATCCAGCAGGGCTCTTTGGGTGTCCTTATGAAGGCCTCGGCCTGTCTGCCCTGTTGTTGGCCCTCCAGAGGAACTGGCTGCCCCCTGTGTGAGTCAGGATGCTGGACTAGAGGGACCGTTGGTCTGATCCTACAGGGCTCTTCTTTGGTTCTTTTCTTCTTTTTCAGACCCAGGTCATGCTGATGAATTCTTTAGATACCAACAACACCTATGAGGTAAGTGGGGGGCGGGCACAGGTATCACCCCCCTGAAAGGTAGGGGACCACCAAAGAAACCTGGAATAGGCCTGAGAGTCAGAGGGAGGGGCCGATACTCCTTCACAATGGTCCACTGTTGGGCCAAGACAGCCCAGCTCTGCCTGTGGAGGAAAGGCTTCAGACTGTAAATGTTTGCTAGCATTTGCTCCCCTTTCAGGAGTACATTCTGCCACCCAGCACGAATGGCATCAACCCTATTAGCAGGACTACAATTAGGGATGCCAGGACTTCTTGGCTACCACCCGAAGATGGGGGAGCAGGTTGCCAGCTCCAGGTTGGGAGACTCCTAGAGACTGGGGAGTTTAGCTTGGGGAGAGCTCAGTGGGGTCTAATGCCCTAGAGCCTACCTGCTGAAGCAGCCATTGTACACTTTAGTCTGGAGATGGGCTTTAATTCCAGGGGATCTCCAGATCCCACCTGGAGGCTGGCATCCCTATTTAGGATTGCCAGTCCTGGACAGGGAAGATATGGGGATGGATCCAGGGGAAAGGGAAGTTGGTAGGGATCTTTGCAGGTTATGAGGCCATTCTTCGAAATCTCCACTTCCACTGGAGCAAGGCTGGCCAAGGCTGGCTCTCCAGATGTCCATGGGCTACAATTCCAATGGCTCATGCAGGGGCTCATGGAAATTGTTATCCAGGGACATCTGGAGAGCCACTATTTGCCACTCCTGTTGTAGGGGAAGGGATCCCTGCTGTCTGGAGGTCAGCTGTAACTCCAGGAGATTTCCAGGGCGCCCCAAGAGGCTGGATAAAGACTGTCGGCGCAATGAGAATGCAAGCTGAGAATGAGAACTGACAGTGGCTGTTCAATAAACTGATTTATTAATAAGGTTGTATCCGTTGTAATTCTCAGTGGACAATCTAAGAATGTAACAATGATTGATCAATTTCCAAAAAAAATTATACTATATCACCTAGGCCAGGGATCCTCAACCTGTGGTCCTCCAGATGTTCACGGACTACAATTCCCATGAGCCCCTGCCAGCAAATGCTGGCAGGGGCTCATGGGAATTGTAGTCCGTGAACATCTGGAGGACCACAGGTTGAGGATCCCTGACCTAGGCAATAAGCTCCAGACAATTTTTCAAAAAATTCCCATACTTTTTTGTACATGGGTATTAGCACGGGGCCACTGAAGACACATGTCATGGAGCACCAATCCCACATCAGGAACGGGCTCAAGGAAGCACTGCTGGTGACACGCTGGATGAGACATGGCCATAAAAAGGCTGAACTGGACTTTTGGGGGCTGGAACAAATCAAACATTGTTTCTTTCATGGAACGGATTTACAACAACATCTGTTGTAATAGGATTGCTTTTTAATTTTTCCATGAATACAATTAGTCCTGGGGGTCTGAATACATCCTGGGATCTGTCATGTTACTTGTAACAGCTTTCAATTAGGGTTAACTGATTACACCATTGTGTTTGGAAGATTAGTGACCATTGTGTTTGGAGGGTTGAAATAACTGTAATACAATAAGGTGAGTTTCTCGATGGGAATGTTTTGAAAAATTGTTTGGAGCTTATTGTCTAAGTGATATTGTATAATACTTTTTGGAACTCTAATAGACCATTGTATTTCATTGTAGGTTAAGATTACTACAAGATACATTGTAAGATTGAGACCCAGGTCTTTCTGTGGATGAATCATTTTTATACTTTACATGATGTTTGGTATATTTTGGTAACACAGATTTTTATGACATAGGAACACCATTGGAAAAGGATGTTTCCTGAAAATTTGTTATACAGCCTAGGTACCTATTTTGGTAGTGGGGAATTTGATTTGTAAACAACTCAACCATTGCTGAAGAATTTAATTATTGTTGAAGAATGTCTTACATTGTCTACTGAGAAGGACAAAGGACACGGCTTTATTAATAAATCTCTTCTCACCAGGAGGCTGACAAACCAAACCGACAACAACAACTCCAAAGGACATTCCCCATTTATGTCTCCATTTTCTCTCCAGGAGCTGCAGCACGGGGACCAGGCTGTGTACAATCAATTGAGGTGGGACACAAAGTCCCTCCAAACTTGAGCAGAAGTGGATTCCTCAGACCAGCGGGTCCGCTCCTTGGCCCTCGACCCCTTTAACTCTCTGGGCTTTCAACCGGCCTAACAGTTTTAGGTATTAGCTATGGCCTTCCCAATTGCAATGTATGGCTGCGAAAGTTGGACCATAAGGAAGGCCGAGCATCAAAGAATTGAGGCTTTTGAACTCTGGTGCTGGAGAAGACTCTTGCGAGTCCCTTGGACTGCAAGGCGAACAAACCGGTCAGTCCTAGAGGAGATCAGTCCTCACTGCCCCTTAGAAGGCCAGATCCTGAAGATGAAACTCAGATACTTTGGCCACCTCATGAGAAGGAAGGACTCCCTGGAGAAGAGCCTAATGCTGGGAGCGATCGAGGGCAAAAGAAGAAGGGGACGACAGAGAATGAGGTGGCTGGATGGAGTCACTGAAGCAGTCGGTGCAAACTTAAATGGACTCCGGGGAATGGTAGAGGACAGGAAGGCCTGAAGGATCATTGTCCATGGGGTCGCGATGGGTCAGACACGACTTCGCACATAATAACAGTTTTAAGAGCCTCCAGGCTGTGACAGCCACCCTTTGGGAACTCCATGCCCATGTTCTGAGAAGAAGAAGGGGTTTTAATCCCTGCTTTTCTCTATTCGGAGGAGTCTCAAAGCAAATTGCAATCACCTTTCCCTTCCTATCCCCATAACAGACACCCTGCAAGGTCAACGGAGATGAGAGATCTCTAAGAGAACTGCTATGCAAGAAGAATGAGAGAACTGTGACGGGCCCACAGTCACCCAGCTGGCTACATGTGGGGGAACAGAGGAGAATCAAACCTGGTTCTCCAGATTAAAGTATGTCATTCTGAAACCCTACACTACCAGGCTGTGACATCTGTGCTTTGGGAACTCCTCACCCACATTGTGAGAAGTAGAAGAGGAGGTTTTAATCCCTGCTTTTCTCTACTTGTAGGTGTCTTAATGGGGAAGGCACTGGCAAGCCACCCCGTATTGAGTCTGCCAAGAAAACGCTGGAGGGCGTCACCCCAAGGGTCAGACATGACTCGGTGCTTGCACAGGGGAGACCTTTAGGTGTCTCAAAGCAGCGTATAATTCCCTTCCCCTCCCTGCAACAGACACCCTGTGAGATAAATGAGGCTGAGAGGTCTAAGAGAACTGTGACTGGCCAGGGGTCAACAAGCAGTCTTCATATAGAGCAGTGGTCCCCAACCTTTTTATCACCGTGGACCAATCACCGGAGACCACTCAACGCCTTTTACTGGGGCCCGGTGGAGGGGGGTAGTTTACTCCTCTACTCTCAGCCACTGCCCTAACGCTCTCTGATCGCTATGGTAATGTTTAAACATCCCTTCAAAATAAGATACAGACATGCCACAACAATGAAGTGTGTTGTAAAGGGAAGGGGGGGATGAAGTAAAGGGGCGGGAGGGGCGGGGGGAGAAGGCATCCTTCGGGGCCCGCCTCCAATCAGTGGAAGGACCACATGTGATCCGCAGCCCACAGGTTGGGGATCACTAATGTAGAGAAATGGGGAGTCAAACCCTGCTCTCCTGATTAGATTCTGCTGCTTTTACCCCAACACCACGAGGTCTGTGAGCCGTCACCCCTGCCTTAGTCCCCAGGATGCTCCCATGGTTGACAAGGAAAGTCTTATTGAACCAAAAACAAAATCACACAATTGAAGAGGGAGCAGAGGTCTGCAGCGGAGTGTGAACTTTCACACAAAGATGGCACCTGATTCAACAGTCCTGTAGGTTGTCTCATCTGAAGCACCACCGGCTGATCAGGCAAGGTGAGATCTGTGGAGGCCTTGAGGCCTAGATTGATGGATGTTCCTCCATGATCTCTGCTGCCTGTTCCTTCAACAAATGATTTCTGCAGGTTGCCAACTCTAGGCCTGGAAATCCCTGGGGACAAAGCCTGTGAAGGGGAGTGTTTGAGGTGGAGGGCCCTCAACATGGTTTAAGGCCAGAGAGCCCATATTCTCTAGGGAGTTTATCACTGAAGTCTGGAGATCATTGTAAATCCAAAATGTGACCAGGCCTTGCCTGATAGTTGACAAGCCTAAACCCAAGCAAGGTGTACCCTAACCCAGCGGTCCCCAACCTTCTTGTAGTTGCGGACCACCTCCGAGGGTGGGAGAGAGCCGGCAGCCCAGCCGCTGCAGCTGCACGTAAACGCGCATGCGCAGTTGCTGCGCATGCACGTTTTTGCCACTAGGTGGCGCTAACTCGCGTGCGCAGAACTGGCGCGTGCGTTTTCGCCAGCAGGGGGCGCAAACATTCATGCGCGGCAGCTCCGTGCATGCGCATTTGCATCGCTGCCGTGCCGGTGGCTGTGCCTGCCTCTTCCCCCCCTCTCGCTGCGGCCCGGCACCATGGCCTTTGAGGCCCAGTGCCGGGCCGCGGACCGGGGGTTGAGGACCCCTGCCCTAACCATCCCTCAGGGGTCAGCGTAAGCATTGCCTACTTCCTTCATGCAACTGTGGATGAGAGTCTTTGGGAGGGCTCTCTGTGTGATTTAAAGCCAGATAGTCCTAAAGGGAAGGGGACCCAGTGGGTGAATTTGGGTTGGCCCCAGATTTCTTGTTTCCATGCTCTAGCTCAAGAGTGCTTTTGGCCAGCTTCATCTGCTCTGCCATTGCTGGGTTGGTCAGATCAAGCCACAGTGATCAATGCCTTTCTTACATTTCTTATTTTAAATAATACAGTATAAGTATCTTCCACAGTAATAATATATTTACTTACATACTAGAGAACAGTCAAACACAAACTTTAACAGTAACTTTTTCTCTGAGGGAAAGTCAAGGCTTCAGAGATATACTTTTTCTTTTGTTTACAAAAAGTAAACAATCTGGATGTTACATTTCATTTGCTATTCAGGCCCATTCTGCACTGGTTTAATGTAGCAGGAGTGTGGCAAATTGCAATTGCTACTAAGATACAGTTATGCACAACGTCGTACACAATCTGCCACACTCCTGAAACAGTCCCGCTAGAAGCGCTTCGTTGTAGCACTTCCAGGGAAATCCCAAAAAGTGGATTCACCCTCTGGAAAGCGCTACACTCTTGCAACCAATCTGCAACACTAGCGAAAAAGTTCTGTGCGTTACCATTGTTGCTGTTTCAGCAAAGTCCCTCCCCCTGGCTCTCTCCACTGATCTTCCGGCAAAGCGATTGCCATTTTTTTTTCTCGGAGCGAGCGGAGAGCAATGAACCGGCGAGCCTTCATTCACCCAGTGAGGCTTCTCCAGCTGAAGTCCCTCCACAGAGCTGCTTTAAGTCACCAAGCATAACACAGCCCCACTTGCAAGTTCCCTTTATTTTCGCGCCCATGCATGGGGGGAGGGGGTTTCACTCGGGGGAGCGTGGCAATGATGAAATGGCAGCTCACAGGCCAGCTGCCAGCTAGATGGGTCTCTACGTTAGGAGGAAGCAAGGAATCAAGGAATCAAGGAATCAAGGCATATTCGTTGGAACGTGTGTTTTTCTTTTTTTTTTTAAACATGTTCTTAAAGGCAAAGGGGCTTTTCGGAGCATGGTAACAACCGCCCATTGGCTGCTCATTTGATTGATGGCCAGGGGCGGGACAAAGCATGGCAAATATCGCTTCCTTTCTAGCAATTTTTGCTGAGACCGGAAACTTGTGGGAAACAATTGAAACGCAACTGGATTCCACTACAAAGGCAGGTATGCATAACGACGAATTCCACTGTTTTAAATTGCGCTTTTTCTTTCCATGATCAATTTGCCACATTGATCCTGGTGCGGAATGGTCCTCACAATACAGAAGTAGTGATTGATTTATATTTTATGACAGAATAAACCTGAACACACACCTAACCGTCAAAAGCTAACTTGTCAAATGGAATACTCCCATCATGCATCACTTCAGCCTCAAGAGTTTCTGCATGCAAGGATGCAAAACAAGAATTCCAACTCAGTTGCCTTTTGTGTACATGAAATGGGGCCTTTTCAGTGGCAGCCCCTCTTCTTTCTGTTGTCAGTGGATTCCCACAAACTTTAACAGTAACTTTTTCTCTGAGGAAAAGTCAGTTCTTCAGAGATACACTTTCTTTTTCTATTGTTTACATAAAGTAAAACAATCTGGATGTTACCTCATTTCACTTGATATTCACAGAACAGAAGTAGTGATTACTACACTTTCTGACAGATAAACCTGAACATTTGGATGAGTTCAAATCCCCTGGTCCGGATGAAATGCACCCGAGAGTGCTCAAAGAACTTTCCAGAGAACTTGCACAGCCATTGTCCATCATCTTCGGGACCTCTTTAAGGACTGGAGATGTCCTGGAGGACTGGAATAGAGCAAACGTTATTCCGACCTTCAAAAAAGGGAGGAAGGATGACCCGAGAAACTACAAACCAGTGAGTCTGACCTCTGTTTTGGGGAAGATAATGGAGCAGATATTAAAGGGAGCAATCTGTAAACATCTGGAGGACAATTTGGTGATCCTAGGAAGTCAGCATGGATTTGTCTCCAACAGGTCTTGCCAGACAAACCTGGTTTCCTTTTTTGACCAAGTAACAGGTTTGCTGGATCGGGGAAATTCGGTTGATGTCATTTACTTGGATTTTAGTAAAGCTTTTGACAAGGTTCCCCATGATGTTCTGATGGATAAGTTGAAGGACTGCAATCTGGATTTTCAGATAGTTAAGTGGATAGGGAATTGGTTAGAGAACCGCACTCAAAGAGTTGTTGTCAATGGTGTTTCATCAGACTGGAGGGAGGTGAGTAGCGGGGTACCTCAGGGCTTGGTGCTGGGCCCGGTACTTTTTAACATATTTATTAATGATCTAGATGAGGGGGTGGAGGGACTACTCATCAAGTTTGCAGATGACACCAAATTGGGAGGACTGGCAAATACTCCGGAAGATAGAGACAGAGTTCAACGAGATCTGAACACAATGGAAAAATGGGCAAATGAGAACAAGATGTAATTTAATAAAGATAAGTCTAAAGTTCTGCATCTGGGTCAGAAAAATGAAAAACATGCCTACTGGATGGGGGATACGCTTCTAGGTAACACTGTGTGTGAACATGACCTTGGGGTACTTGTGGATTGTAAACTAAACATGAGCAGGCAGTGTGATGCAGCGGTAAAAAAGACAAATGCCATTTTGGGCTGTATCAACAGGGGCATCAAAATCACATCAAAATCACAAGATGTCATAGTCCCATTGTATACGGCACTGGTCAGACTACACCTGGAGTACTGTGTGCAGTTTTGGAGGACTCACTTCAAGAAGGACGTAGACAAAATTGAAAGGGTACAGAGGAGGGCGACGAAGATGATCTGGGGCCAAGGGACCAAGCCCTATGAAGATAGGTTGAGGGACTTGAGAATGTTCAGCCTGGAGAAAAGGAGGTTGAGAGGGGACATGATAGCCCTCTTTAAGTATTTGAAAGGTTGTCACTTGGAGGAGGGCAGGATGCTCTTTCTGTTGGCTGCAGAGGAAAGGACACGCAGTAATGGGTTTAAACTTCAAGTACAACGATATAGGCTAGATATCAGGAAAAAGTTTTCACAGTCAAAGTAGTTCAGCAGTGGAATAGGCTGCCTAAGGAGGTGGTGAGCTCCCCCTCACTGGCAGTCTTCAAGCAAAAGTTGGATACACACTTTTCTTGGATGCTTTAGGATGCTTAGGGCTGATCCTGCGTTGAGCAGGGGGTTGGACTAGATGGCCTGTGTGGCCCCTTCCAACTCTATGATTCTATGATTCTATGAACATGAACAGAAAAACTCTCAGACTAATCTCTCTCTCACTCTCTCTCATACACACACACACACACACACGTACAACCAACTGTCAAAAGCTAACTGTCCAATGGAACACTCCCATCATGCATCACTTCAGCCTCAGAGTGTGCATGCAAGGATGCAAAACAAGAATTCCATCACCCCTTCTCAGTCTCGTGTGCAAGAACTAGTAAGTCCAAGCTTCGTACGCAAATTCTTGAATCTGATGAAGGCTTTCCCAGGATGTCAGCCGTCATTTCAGTAGCTGGACAATATCTGTATGATGCCTTGTTTTGTAAGAACATGCCCAAAGGGATATCACACTCCTCTGTGCTTTGCGTGTGCCTGTACCTTTTATTTTGCGGAGAATCTGTTGCAGCTTTGATTATTCAAAGGGGGGGGGAGCGAAGCACATGCTCCAAAAAACACTGAAACTTTTCAGATTTGGCAGAATAGGATATTTGTTTTCTCGTTTCTGGCCCAATCTGAAACTGTATGATTGTTTTTTCTGAACATGCCAAATTCTACCAAATATTATACATTCTGGTAGCCAGTGGAGGATTTTGGGCAGCTGGGGGAAGGGGAACTGGCTTTTAAATTCTGTTCTAAACTGTTCTAAACTGTGATTTGGAATTCATTGTAAACTGCAATGTAAGAGACAATGTTTGTCTGCTCCAGCCTTTTTCAACCTTATGACTGTAGAGGAACCCCTGTAATAAATTTTAGGCTTCAAGGACCCAGGAAGTGATGTCAGCTGGTCACACCTCCCTGCTACACCCTTGGAAGTGACATAACCACACATGCCCTTCAACCTCCTTTTGCTCCTTCCACCCACCTGTACTACTGCTACAGTCGCTCTACCCTAGTTGGAAATCCCTGGTTACTCTCTCCACTCCATGCAGAACCTAATTCTGTAAACCACTGACCTGGAGCCAGACATCCTGGAATGTGAAGTCAAAGGGCCCTTAAGAAGTCTGAGCAACCATAAAGCTAGTGGAGGGTCAACATTCCAGTTGACCTATTCAAAATCTTAAAAGACGATGCAGTACAAGTGCTACACTCAATATGCCAGCAAAATTGGAAAACCCAACAGTGGCCACAGGATTGGAAAAGGTCAGTTTACATTCCAATCCCAAAGAAGGGCAATGCCAAAGAATGTTCAAACTACCGCACCATTGCACTCATTTCTCATGCTAGCAAAGTTATGCTCAAAATCCTACAAGCTTTGTTGTTGTTGTTGTTAGGTGCGAAGGCTTGTCCAACCCATCGTGACCCCATGGACAATGATCCTCCAGGCCTTCCTGCCTTCTACCATTCCCCGGAGTCCATTTAAATTTGCACCAACTGCTTCAGTGACTCCATCCAGCCACCTCATTCTCTGTCGTCCCCTTCTTCTTTTGCCCTCGATCGCTCCCAGCATTAGGCTCTTCTCCAGGGAGTCCTTCCTTCTCATGAGGTGGCCAAAGTGTTTGAGTTTTATCTTCAGGATCTGGCCTTCAGGGCTGATCTCTAGGACTGACCGGCTTGTTCGCCTTGCAGTCCAAGGGACTCGCAAGAGTCTTCTCCAGCACCAGAGTTCAAAAGCCTCAATTCTTTGACACTCGGCCTTCCTTATGGTCCAACTTTCGCAGCCATACATTGCAACTGGGAAGACCATTGCCTTGACTAGACGCACTTTTGTTGGCAGGGTAATGTCTCTGCTTTTTAGGATACTGTCTAGATTTGCCATAGCTTTCCTCCCTAGGATCAAGCATCTTTTAATTTCTTTGCTGCAGTCCCCATCTGCAGTGATCTTGGAGCCCAGGAAAACAAAATCTGTCACTATCTCCATTTCTTCCCCATCTATTTGGAAGGAATTGAGAGGGCCGAATGCCATGATCTTTGTTTTCTTGATGTTGAATTTTAAGCCAACTTTTGCACTCTCCTCCTTCACCCGCATCAACTTTAGTTCCTACAAGCTAGGTTCCAGCAATATGTAGACTGAGAACTTACAGAAGTACAGGCAGGATTTCGAAGAGGCAGAGGAACTAGAGATCAAATTGCCAACATACGCTGGATCATGGAGAAAGTTAGGGAGTTCCAGAAAAACATTTACTTTTGCTTCATTGACTATGCTAAAGCCTTTGATTATGTGGAACACAACAAATTGTGGCAAGTTCTTAAAGAGATGGGAATACCAGAGCATCCTATCTGTCTCTTCAGAAACCTATATGCAGGTCAAGAAGCAACAGTGAGAATTGGGCATGGAATCACTGATTGGTTCAAAATTGAGAAAGGAGTTCAGCAAGGCTGTATACTGCCTTGCCTATTTAACTTGTATGCGGAGCACATCATGAGAAAGGCGGGGTTAAGATGAGTCACAAATTGGGATCAAGATTGCAGGGAGAAATATCAACAACCTCAGATATACAGATGATACCACTCTAATGGCAGAAAGCAAAGAGGAAGCAAAGAGCCTCTTGATGCGGGTGAAGGAAGAGATTTGGTGCAAATTTAATTGGACTCCGGGGAATGGTAGAAGACAGGAAGGCCTGGAGGATCATTGTCCATGGGGTCGCGATGGATCAGACATGACTTTGCACCTAACAACAACATCTTAGTAGTCTCTTTTCTAAACGGAAAAGTCCCTGACAGTTCAGCCTTCCCTCCTATGAAAGGTACTCCAGCCCCTGAATCAAGAAGAGTTTCATTGGACACACTTTGGGAATAGAGTATCTTTAGGAGCCTGGCTCTTAATTTGCTCATTTCAGGTGACAATATTCAGGAATAACAAATCAGCATTAGATTCAAATGGGTAGCCGTATTGGTCTGATAGTTACCGGCAATTACCTTGTAAGAATCTTTCACACCGGTATGGAAACAGATAGGGCAAGCAGCATATGGTGATGTGATACCCTTTGATCACTGTCACAGTTTTATTTCTCCCATGTTTATGTGAACAACAACTGAATTTCAAGGGGATTGATTGGCTGTTTTGGCAAAGAATTATCATTGGCTGTGTTTGGATGTGTGACACAGTTTACTAATGTAACAGAATTAATTTTTGCTATATATTCCCATGATTATGTAAGGAGTTCTTAGTCTGACGAAGAGTGCTTGCACTCGAAAGCTCACATCCTGAATAAAACTTTGTTGGTCTTAAAGGTGCTATTGGACTCTGATTCTATTAAATCAGGATTAGTACATGTTTAAATACAGAGTTCAATTTTGGATGCAGGTTCATGCAGGATGACCTTTGGGGCATTGTACCCCATTGTAGTCCCTCCCCTCCCCAAACTCCTGCCTCAGGCTCCACCCCCCCCAATGTCCAGCTATTTCCCAACCCAGAGTTGGCAACCCAAGTTCCACCCTGTAAATTTAAAGAAACGAAAACAGCAGGATAACTTTTATACATTTAATGATACCAACTAGAAGTTTAAAAGCGCTATGTAGTATAAGGTCACAAGGGGGCGGGGTAAGGAAAGCTCTGATGCAGGTTTTCTAAAGAGTCTTCTGCACAACCACTGTTCTTTGATTTATATCCTCCCCAAAGCACGTTACTTTGTTCCAATACGCAGCTGGTTGCTGACAGCACAAAAAAGGTCTTTCTGAAAAAAACTGGAGCCCCTCTGAAGTAGAAGGAGAAGCAGGGTAGAAAACATCACTAAGCAAACAAAACCAAGCAATATCTGTTTTTAAAAGCCTCCGTGTGGTCTTTCCTGTTGCTGGCAAATATTCATCTTCTTCGTTTCCCCTTTTTTTCCTGTGGCACTATTTCTTTTGCCGTTACATTGGATGGCTGATACATATCAAGAATTTCACAAATTGATAAAACAGAAAAAGGAAGCTTGGGTCCTGCAAAAGTCAACCAGTAACAAAGTCAGATTTGCCTTTCTTTGAGAACAAATCAATGCCAAAGGAGACATCCTCAGAGACCCCTGAATCTCTGTGTTCCTCCATTCTCAATCCATAATGTTTACATTTTTATCTATGTTTCAGTTTATATACAGCTACAACCACACAGTGGCTCGTGGCGGATCACAAGAAAACCAACATAAAATCCCCTAAAAATATAGCCCTGTAAAACTCCCCTTGCAGTGACAATCCAACCTCCCCTCAGCTCAATAGACCCATATAGTAACCAGTGTTCTGGTGGGGGGAACAGGGGGGGAGGGCTGATGGATTAGTTAGCGAGCAGGGGGCCCAGATATTCCTAGCCCTGGCCTCAAACAAGGACCTGGCGGAAGAGCTCTGTCTTACAGGCCCTGCGGAACTGAGACAATTCCAGCCCTTAGCTTTCCTGGAGCTCCAACATCATCATACATTGCAGTCCGAAAGTTGGGATCACAGGGAGAGGCCCACCTGACTATCTGGTCAATCAAGAGTACATGAGACAGGGCCTTTTCAGTGGCAGCCCCTCTTCCTTCTGTTGCCACTGGGAAAGATCCACGTTCCCTGGCTCCCCTTCCTGCCCCAGTCCCCATTCCTGTCCCGGAAGATAGGAAACAGAACTGCCAGGTGCTGACATCTTACTCACAGAAACAATATTAAAGCAGGATTCCAACCAGCACAGCACCAGCCAAGGACCATGCCGTGATGCCAAGGACCGCTCTCTTGCCCGCTTTAGAAGGTGTAACTGAAACAGGATCAGAACCTGAACCTGGACGTGGACCTGGACCTGGAGCTGGACCTGGACTTGGACCTGGACTTGGACGTGGACGTGGACCTGAACCTGAAAATGAAAAGCCTCTTTTCAGGACTCAATACCCCCCAGTGTCATTTCTCTACCTGGCCACCCCTCCCTTCAGAAGCAGTGAGCCTTTCTCCAATCCATGCTATGTATTTAGTATTCCAATCTATTTAAACATTTAATACTATTTTATTAGTGCAGCTATTGAAGGGAATTTAGATTAAGGTTAGAGTGTTTTGTTAGAACACCCTCCTGTCTGTGATTCAGTTGTTTGTAAGCCCCTTCTGTGGCCACTACGGGTGGCGTTGTGCTGCCCATGGGATCACCACAGTTTGGAAGGGGCAGGGGGGAGGAACCCTGCCCGGTGAGAAGATACCAGCAATTCTGGGCCAAGGGGGGTATAGCGGTGGGGGAGGTTCAATAATAAGGGGGCAGCAACATACGCAGGTCAAATAGGGCTCTTGTTTTGGGATTCTCATGGCCACCAGCCTCATCGATACTCACGCTGCCCTTCAAATCTCCATCCCCTCTGCCGATCTGAGGGAGAGAGGGCTAGGGCAGAATCATTGCTGATGCTCTGCAAATCCTTGACTCAGTGGGGTTATTTTGTGGGAACAAAGTTGACCTGGCACGACTGAGAGCTGGGCGCGAGAGGGGGAGACAGTCGCCCTGAAAGATCTGGCCCCACCCAGCTTTTCATTCCTGCATCAGCCTCGACTCCATGTTGGGGGGGGGGGAGGAGTCCTGGTCTGGGAGGCTTACTCCTTCAAGGCTGTCCCAGCGCTATCGATGTTGGGGGTGGAATGTTTTGGCTTAGGATGGGAGTCAGTTGAGAATTTGGCCATCTGGGTGGTGTACTGCTCTACCTGCTACATCCCCAGATGCCGTCGGGCCAGCTGGAGGTGGCGGCCATCTGAGTGGTGCAGTTCTCTGGACTTTTTATTCTTTTGTCTTCAACATCTGTGTGGACTGGCCACCCCCAGGAGTTGGCCTGCACCTGGTGTCGGCCTTATCTACTGCCCCTCCCAATGGTAAGGATGCGGGGGAGGGCAGCAGGGTGACCAGTCTTCTGTGCTGTTCCCTGGCAGCGAGGAGGCCAGGCAGAGCAGCATGGCGCCTGAGTGGGGGAGGCTCCTCCCAATGAGGGCCAGAGGTGAGCATGCCAGCCCTCTGATTGGCCCTCGGTGTGGGAATGAGGGGTCCCAATGAGGGCCAATCAGGGACAATCACGCCATCGAGAAGCACACTAAGGATTTTATATGGTACAATAAGCAACAGTGACAAAAAACATACCGAAGACTTCTAGATCCAGAATCCCCATTTCAGTACGACCCGTTGTTGTGGTCTTTAACACTGTATACCTTCCAGTGTCATTCAACATCAATCCTCTGATGGTCAGGGAACCGTCTGTACGTCCTTTCTCCCGCCCTGTAAACCTTGGACCATTCTCCTGCCCAGTTGCTGGAAGATATACAAAGATCCGGTTGTGAGGCGTATCTGTTCCTCGAAACCAGTTGACTGAAAAAATGTCGATGGTTCCTCCCGGAGTCATAGTGACATCCTGGCCTTCCCTTGGCTCTGGTGGGTCCATCGTAACATCGATACGCCGGGCCTGGGTTAGCAGGAAGCAAGAACTCAGGATGACCGCTGAGGGGGGTGGGCAAGAACAGACAGAAAGAAACAAGTTTTCATTAGGCAACAACAATGGAGTCATCCAGACTTGGGATTGTCCTCCCTGGAAGGCCTGGTGCCTATGCTAAGTGCCATCAAGCCACTTCTTAATGGAGCTGCCAACTTCCAGGAGGGGCCTGGGGATCGCCCACTGTTACAACTTAACTCCAGACATCAGAGGTCAGTTCCACTAGAGAAGATGGCTGCTTTGGAGGGCAGACTCTATGATATTGGACCCCACTGAAGTCCCTGTCTTCCCCAAACCCCAACTTTCCCAAGCTCCACCCCAAATTCTCCAGGTATTTCCCAACCCCCACCTGGCAATCCTTCTTCTGACTTATGGCCACGCTCCAAGATGCTCCCTTGAGTGAGCCCATTCCTATCCTTCTGGGTCTTCCCCTTTTCCTGCTGCCTTCAACTTTTCTTAGCAGGATTGTCTTTTCCTGTGAGTCTTGTCTTCTCATGATGTGACCAATACATGAAAGCCTGAGCTTAGTCATTTTAGCTGCTAGGGAGAAACCAAACTTCAAGAAGATTAAGAGGTCACTCTAAGGCAGGGGTAGTCAAACTGCGGCCCTCCAGATGTCCATGGACTACAATTCCCAGAAGCCCCTGCCAGCATTCGCTGGCAGGGGCTCCTGGGAATTGTAGTCCATGGACATCTGGAGGGCCGCAGTTTGACTACCCCTGCTCTAAGGAGCCATCAGGTGCAAAAACATCCTCAGCAATTAATCTTCTTTGCCCATCCTAAGAAAGCGGAAGCCACAGAGGTGCAGACAAACGTGGTGCACCAACATGACTTGCCTGTGGAGAGCGTGAATCTGCCTCCCCCTGGGGCTGGCATCATCCCCTCTCTCAACGAGCACAATTCAGGACTTCTTGCCGTCAGACGTCTGCAGATCCAACTGCATCCAAATATTGTCACTTGCCCGCAATCCAGGCTTCCAGACTGGGCCAATCCTTATTTAGGATCCCAGTTGGTGGGCAGGAAGCCAACTCCTGGCAGCACCTAGGTTTGTGAGATCACATGAAGACCCCTGAGGTCAAGAAGTCCTCCACTACATCCTGATTAAAGCCCTCCGAGCCCCAGAAAGAGAGCCAAGGAGCCTCAGCATCCAACCCATGAGATGGGGGGCCAACGGCAGAGGGGATCCAAGCGAGTCACAAGATCCAGTAAGAATAGCTGCAAAGGGAGCCATCAATTATCACTGGAGAAGTCTTGGCAAACATCAAACTGGGACATAAATAAGAGATTTCCTCCAAGCAGGACCTCTGGGGGAAAGAATCCACGGGCCTTCCCCCGGAGAGAATGGCTGCTTTGGAGGGAGGACCTAAGGATGCCAGCCTCCCGGTGCGCCCTGGGGATCCCCTGGAAGGAGAGCTCACAGATCAGCTCCCCTGGGAAAAGGGGCTGCTCTGGAGGGGGGACTCCACAACGTGATGCTCCACCGAGGCCCGGCCCCAAACACCGCCCACTCCCCCAAGTCTCCCAGCCGCCTCCCCCCTCGCAGAGCTGCCCCCTCCCCCCCCCCCGGCCTGCCCGTGGGAGCTGCTCTTCGTCGGCGTCCCTCCCGGCGCCTGCAACGGCTGGCCCAACGTCCATCCCGAGGGTCGCCCTTCCCGGCCCTCCAGGCAGCAGCCCCCCAAGGCAGCGCGGCGGTGGGGGGGGGGGAGAGCCCGGCGGGGACCCCTCTGCCGCTCGACGGGGCGGCCACTCCATGGGGCGAGCGGCCCCCTTGCCCGGGGATCCCCGCGGGGGCAGCCCCGTCCCCCCTCCCGCTGCCGCCCCCTCTCACCGGCCAGCCCCAGCGACCCCCAAGCAGGGCCCGGCCCCTCCGCCGCCCAGCCCATCGCCGCGCCGACGGGGCGGGGGCGGCAGGAGGAAAGGGACACGGGAGATCGGCCCGAAAAGAACAGGCCAGCAGGTTGCCCTGCCCCCTCCGGGCGGGCGAGGTCTCTGCCGGAGTGCCTGCGCATCGGCTGCCCTGGACCGTTCCGTCCGTTCTGAGGCGCTCCCTGCGGAAGGCTGGCGGGGGGCACGGGGGAAGCGGCTGCTGCAGGAGGCGGTGCCGGCCACGACAGGACTGGCACAGTGAAGGCGGCAGCTGCTGGGCAGCAACCTTCTGACCGCCCCCCCCCCCTGTAGAAATCCTTAGTAGATGTGAACTGGCGAGGATCCCACCCAGCAACAATATGCTGTGCAGGTTTTCTGCACCCAGGAATAGGAGGACTCTCTATAATTATTTTTGCTGCCATGACTTTCTGGGAACAGAACTGTGGCATTCTTCTACTAGGGGATAGTCAAACTGCGCCCCCCAGATGTCCATGGACTACAATTCCCATGAGCCCCTGCCATTGTTCGCTGGCAGGGTCTCATGGGAATTGTAGTCCATGGACATCTGGAGGGCCGCAGTTTGACTACCCCTGCTGTACTCCCTCCACCCCATGCCTAAGTTTGTAAAACGCTATCATCCTTTTGCTCCCCTCAGTCATCCATACTAGGCAGCCACTCCAGCCTTCCCTCCTAAGAAAGGTGCTCCAGCCCCTGAATCAAGAAGGGGGTACACATTTTGGGGACAGAAAGAGAAGCTTCAGAAGCCTGGCTCTCTCTTCATTTCATTTGCTCATTTCAGGTGACCCAAAAAGCAACCAGGAGTAACAGAGCAACACCCCCGAGCCTCCAGGTATTTCCCAACCCAGAGGTGGCACACTGAGTTCTCCCCTGTAAAATTATAGACAGGAACAGCAGGATAGTTTTTGTACATTTAATGACACAAATAGAAATTTAAAAGCGAAGTTGAAGCACCTTATCGACAATATTTACTTGCAAATGATAGTGAGTTAATTTCCAGTGGTTTAAATTGCTTTAGAGAAAGTAAGGTTGCAAGGGGGGGGGGGGGCAAGTGCAGATTTTCCAAAGCATCTTCTACACAACCATTGTTCTCTGCTTTATATTCTCCCCAAAGCACAAAAAATCTGGAATCCCTCTGGACTAGAAAGTAGGGAAGAAGCACATAAAAACAACTAACAATCTCTTTATAAAAGCCTTTGAATTGTCGTTCCTGTTGCTGGCAAAATATGCCTTCGCCTTCTTCTTGTCCCCTTTTTTCCCGTCGAAACAATTATTTTCCTGTTAAGGTGGATGACTGGTTCAAGATGACTGGTTCAAACCTGGTGCAACAGAAAAAGGAACCTCAGGTCCTGCAAAAGCAAACCAGTTATCCCCAGCAACAAAATCAGGTTTGCCTTTCTTTGAAAATGAGATCAATGCCAAAGAAGAGGTCCCTAGCCTCTGCGTTCTCCGGTTCTCAATGGAGTTATCACCTGCAGGCTCAGAAATACTGGGAGATCTCAGAAGGTGGCCTTTGGGGAGGTAATGTTTGGGGAAGGACCTCCATAGAACCATAAAGTTGGAAGGGACCTCCAGGGTCCAACCCCTTGCACAATGCAGGAACTCACAACTCCCTGTCCACCCACAGTGACCCCGATTTCATGCCCAAATTATCCCCACCACCACCAGAGTCTCCAAAACCGGCAAGTGTGGAGGAAATTCACCTTCCATCCCACAGTGGCAATCTGCAATTCCCTGCATATGCAAAGAAGGGCCATAAAGGACAAAAACTAACATATCCCTTCCTGCCCACCCACTCACAGATAACTATATAGCCCTTGCTTACAAACATCCAAAGGAGCAGAACTCACCACCACCTGAAGAAGCCTATTCCAGTGAGGAACCACTCTGTCTGGAACTTCTTCCAGATGTTGAGCTGAAAATTATTTTGAATTAATTTCATCCCATTGGTTCTGGTCCGACCTTCTGGGGCAACAGAAAACAACTCTGCTCCATCTTCTATATATGACAGCCCTCCAAGTATTTGAAGATGGCTGTCATATCACCTCTCAGTCACCTTCTCTCCAGGCTAAACAGACCAAAGTCCTTCAACCTTTCCTCACACAACTTGGTCTCTAAACCCCTCACCATCTCCCTAATCCTCCTCTGGACACGCTCCAGTTTGTCTACATTTTTTGTCAGTTGTGGTGCCCAAAACTGAACACAGTACTCCAAGTGAGGTCTTAATAAAGTAGAGGAAAGTAGTAACATGACCACGTATGATCTGGACACCATGCTTCTTTTAATACAGCCTAAATCCCATTTGCCTTTTTAGCCACTGAATCACATATTACTGCCTGGACAAGTCTTGCCCATCCTATAGTGATGCATTTGATTTTGCCCATCTTAAATGAAGATCTTTGTGTTTATCACTATTGAAATTCATTTTAGCCCAGTTTTTTTAGCCTGTCAAGATCATTCTGTCCTTTGTTACCCCTCCCATTTTTGTGTCCTCTGCAAATTTAATAAGTACCCCTCTATTCCTTCATCCAAATCATTTATAAACTAGTAATTAAGCCCGCTGTAAAAAAAATACAGCGGGCTCTAGCCATTCCCAACCGTCCTAGCAGCGTTGCCTGGGCGGGTGGGAAGGGCTGGGCCCCCCCCCAAACTCCCCTCCCACCGTGGAAAAAGCCTCCCTGGGGCCTGGGCAGGCTGAGCACAGGCTCGCTGAGGCCGCGATCGGCCTGTTCGGGCCCTGGGGAGGCTTTTTCCCGCCCACACCCCACCATGGAAAAAACCCTCTGATTGTCAGTCCGGAGGAAGGCGCCAATCGGTACCCTTCCTCATCCCGGACAGGGCCTGCCCTCGGGGCCCTAACTCTTTTATTCTTTCCGCTCCGCAGAAGCGGTTAAAGATATGTTGAACAACACAGGGCCCAGGATGGATTCCTGAGGCACTCCACTCGTCACTCCTCTCCAAGATGACGAATCATTCACAAGCACCCTTTGGGTGCGATCTGTCAGTCAGTTCTCAATCCATGTAGCAGTAATAGTATCCATACATCCCATCTCTCTGAGAAGTCTCTCTGAAGGGTACACTGTTGTAGAGGCCACCATCCAAAGCAAAGCAGCAGTTCTCTCCAGGGGAACTGATCTTCTAGAAATCAATTGTAAGGAAGGTGATCTCCAGGAGCTGCCTGGAGGTTGGCAGCCCTTGCCAAAGGACTCCAGTAATACGGCAGATCCAGAGCCCAATTTGGGTTGATTTTGATCTTAAAAGCCTAACATGACCTAACATGAGAGCTCAGACAGCTGGGAGCAAGTGGAGAGAACTGCTGGGGAGAGCTGCTGCTGTTCAGGTGAGGCTAATTTGGTGCTGAGTGAGGCGATTGCTGGGTGATTGCTGGGAGGATTAAAACGACTGCTCTTCGCCAGAGGCGTGAGCTGAAGGGCGCGAGCCAAAGGGCTCAGCCTGTGGCTCTTAGCCTAGCAATTAGAATCTGTAGATTATATTTTCCTAGTAGTTGCACTGCCTAAAAGGTACGATGGACCTCCAGGATACTCATCCCATCATCTGCAATGAGTGTGACATGATTGCCTTCCTCCCTGAAGACACGATGGACTACATCTGCCCCAAGTATAAGCTGGTAAGACTTTTGGAGGAAAGGATTAGGGGCTCAGAAGAAAGGATTGTCCTAGCAGTAGTTACTCTGACAGAAAATAAGAAAGGGGAGGAGTTCATAGACAGGAGCTGTGCAACTCTGAATAAAGAGGATATAACCAGTCCTGAAGAAGATATGGGGATTGACCTCATTACGGAGCCTCTGCAGACAGGTAAAAGAATCAAAGGCGTAGAGCGAGACGGTTCTCGGGGCCTTTGGAGCTCAAGAATAGATTTCAGGCCCTTGCGGAGGAGGTACAAGTGTCAACGAGGAAAGAGGTACCAAAACAAAGTCTAAGACAAAGTGACGAGGCCACGAGGATAGAAGGAAATGGTGTTGAGGGAAAAAAAGGAGAGTACTAGTAATTGGAGGCTCCCTATTAAGAGGAATGGATCGTCATGCGGCTGGGCCCGACCCCCTAACCCGAGAGGTGTGTTGCTTGCCAGGGGCAAAAATTAAAGACATTTCAGAATGGCTGCCCAAACTCCTCAAATCTACGGATCACTACCCATTTGTCATGGTCCATGTGGGAACGAATGACATGTCTGTGAATACCATTGCTCCTATTAAAACAGACTATCAAGATCTAGGGAGGAAGCTCAAGAAAATGGGGGCACAAGTGGTATTCTCTTCAATCTTCCCTGTCAAGGGAAGAGGAATGCGTCAGGAGAGGAATGGAGGTGAATCAGTGGCTGCGTAGTTGGTGCCGGCAGGAGAGATTTGGTTTCTGGGACCATGGGATAGGCTTTCTTGAAGAAGGCGTACTAGCACCTGATGGACTGTCAAAGTTGGGGAAGAATGTGTTTAGCAGGAACCTGGGGAGATTCAGCAGGAGAGCTTTAAACTGAAGCCACAAGGGGAAGGAGACGTTCAACATACAGAATGGAAGGAAGGAGACCAAACGGGGGCAGCCCAACCAGGAAGGCCAGCTCATAGGGAACCAAAAGTAAAAGGATTCAGATGCCTTTATACTAACGCCCAAAGCATGGGCAATAAGAAGGAAGAGCTGGAACTTCTCATGCTGATGGAAAGGCATGATCTAGTAGGCATCACAGAAACTTGGTGGAATGATTCTCATGACTGGAATGTAATAGTGGATGGATATGAAATGTTCAGAAAAAATAGAATAGATCGAAGAAGTGGAGGAGTGGCACTGTATGTGTGGAAAGGGCTTACCTGTCAGGAAATTCTAGTGAAGGAGAGCATATCTACAGTGGAAAGCATCTGGGTGAAAATAAGCAAGGGGAAAACAGTGTGGTGGTTGGTGTCTGCTACCAACCGCCTGACCAACAACAGGATGTGGATGCTGCACTTTCTGAGCAGCTTGGGAAAATATCCAAACGGCAGGACCTTGTAATCATGGGTGACTTCAATTTCCCAGATGTGTGCTGGGAAACAAACTCTGTGAAGCGTCCTCAGTCATGCAAGTTTCTGACCTGCCTGGCTGACAATTTCATTTATCAAATGGTAGATGAACCCACAAGAGGTTCAGCCATACTGGACTTAATACTGACCAACAGGCAAGAGTTGGTGGATGGGGTGAAGGAGGTGGGGACCCTAGGGGGAAGTGACCATGTCCTCATAGAATTCCTTTTGAGATGGGGGTGGGGGTAAGGAAGCTTGTAGCCAGACGCAGATGTTGAATATTCGTAGGGCAAACTTTAATAAACTCAGAGACATGATGAGTCTCTGGACGAGAATGGACGAGAATGCTGGAAGGGAAGGGAGCATGTGAAGGGTGGGCGCTACTCAAACAAGAGCTATTGCATGCTCAATCCATGACTATCCCAGAAAGCCAAAAACACTGCAGGAGCTCTAAGAAGCCTATTTGGATGAACAGAGAACTTCAAGAGGAATTAAGAAAGAAAAGGGAAATGTTCAGGAAATGGAGGGAAGGACAGAGCTCTAAAGAAGAGTATGTACAGATTACTAGGCACTGTAGATCAATCATCAGAAAGGCCAAAGCTTAGAGTGAGTTAAGATTGGCCAGGGAAGCCCACTGTAACAAGAAAAGATTTTTCAGTTATGTGAGGAGCAAATGTAAAGGAGGCAATAGGCTCAATGTTGGGTGCAGATGTACAAACTCTAACAGAGGATGCAGAGAAAGCAGAAAGGCTCAGCGCCTATTTTACATCTGTTTTTTTCCCCACAGGTCAAAGGGTTTAGGCACATCTAGAGATCGCAGTAGCCAAGGGATAGTATCTGGGTGGCAGATTGACATGGACAGAGAAGTTGTCTAGAGGCATTTAGCTGCACTGGATGAGTTCAAATCCCCTGGGCCGGATGAAATGCACCCGAGAGTGTTCAAAGAACTTTCCAGAGAACTTGCACAACCCTTGTCCATCATCTTCGGGACCTCTTTAAGGACTAGAGATGTCCCAGAGGACTGAAAGAGAGCAAACGTTATTCCGATCTTCAAAAAAGGGAGGAAGGATGACCCGGAAAACTACAGACCAGTGAGTCTGATCTCTGTTGTGGGGATGATAATGGAGGAGATATTAAAAGGAGCGATCTGTAAACATCTGGAGGACAATTTGGTGATCCAAGGAAATCAGCATGGATTTGTCCCCAACAGGTCCTGTCAGACCAACCTGGTTTCCTTCTTTGACCAAGTAACAGGTTTGCTGGATCGTGGAAATTCGGTTGATGTCATTTACTTGGATTTTAGTAAAGCTTTTGATAAGGTTCCCCATGACGTTCTGATGGATAAATTGAAGGACTGCAATCTGGATTTTCAGATAGTTAGGTGGATAGGGAATTGGTTAGAGAACCGCACTCAAAGAGTTGTTGTCAATGGTGTTTCATCAGACTGGAGGTGAGTAGCGGGGTACCTCAGGGCTCGGTGCTCGGTCCGGTACTGTGCTGCCCTAGCCGGGCACACACAGGGTTAGTTTAGAGAAATGCACGCTTGCCAAGTCACCCAACTTCAGAGTGCATACCAGAGAGTAGTCAAAAGTCCGGTCCGGGTCTTTACCGAAGCCTTGACAGCCAATGTTCAAAGGGAGAACCGAAGGGTAGTCATTAATCACACCGAGGTCAAAGCCGGAGAGTCTTTCAGGAATAAATCAAGTCCACAATACCTGTTCGTAGACAGTTGTCGTATCAAGCGTCGTCAAGCCTGGAATCAGTCAGGCAGAGGCATAGGTGAACCGGAACCGGGTCAAGGTAACGAGTAGACTTGTGCAAAAGTTGCACCCATGCTGAGAAGTACTTTTGCTGTGCTTAAATGTAGGCTGAGCTGACAGGCTAAGTGGCTGCACCTGGTACTCAGTCTCGTCCATTGAATCAGCCCCACCTGGGCCCCATCTAGCTTCCTCCATTGCGCTAAACCGAGCACTTTGACGGCCTGCTGTCAACGCCGTTCGTCTGCATTCCCTCCTGCGCTCTGGAGATGAGTCTGCACTGTGAAGGGGTGTTGCTGCTGGCACAGAGGGCATGATGACTGCAAGGCTAGGACCTGGCTGTATGTCCCTATCAGGGCTTGCCTCTTTAACCAGCATCCTGCTGCTTTGCCCCAGCTCCTCATCTTCCTCCTCCGAGGGATCTGGCACAACAGGCTCTGGCATTGGTGCAGAGGCACCCTCTGGTGATGGGGCCATGACAGGTACTTTTTAACATATTTATTAATGATCTAGATGAGGGGGTGGAGGGACTACTCATCAAGTTTGTAGATGACACCAAATTGGGAGGGCTGGCAAATACTCCGGAAGATAGAGACAGAGTTCAATGAGATCTGAACACAATGGGAAAATGGGCAAATGAGAACAAGATGCAATTTAATAAAGATAAGTGCAAAGTTCTGCATCTGGGTCAGAAAAATGAAAAGCATGCCTACTGGATGGGGGATGCGCTTCTAGGTAACTCTGTGTGTGAACGAGACCTTGGGGTACTTGTGGATTGTAAGCTTAACATGAGCAGGCAGTGTGATGCAGCGGTAAAAAAGGCAAATGCCATTTTGGGCTGTATCAACAGGGGCATCACATCAAAATCACAAGATGTCATAGTCCCATTGTATACAGCACTGGTCAGACCACACCTGGAGTACTGTGTGCAGTTCTGGAGGCCTCACTTCAAGAAGGACATAGATAAAATTGAAAGGGTACAGAGGAGAGCGACAAAGATGATCTGGGGCCAAGGGACCAAGCCCTATGAAGATAGGTTGAGGGACTTGGGAATGTTCAGCCTGGAGAAAAGGAGGTTGAGAGGGGACATGATAGCCCTCTTTAAGTATTTGAAAGGTTGTCACTTGGAGGAGGGCAGGATGCTGTTCCCATTGGCTGCAGAGGAAAGGACATGCAGTAATTGGTTTAAACTACAAGTACAACGATATAGGCTAGATATCAGGGGGAAAAATTCACAGTTAGAGTAGTTCAGCAGTGGAATAGGCTGCCTAAGGAGGTGGTGAACTCCCCCTCACTGGCAGTCTTCAAGCAAAGGTTGGATACACATTTTTCTTGGATGCTTTGGGCAGATCCTGCATTGAGCAGGGCTTTGGACTAGATGGCCTGTATGGCCCCTTCCAACTCTATGATTCTGTGATATGACTGGAGATTGGAGTACCTGGAGAAATGTTACATTCTGGCCCCAAAGTTAGGATCACAGAGCCCACGTGACTTTCTGGTCAACCAAGAGTACATGAGACAGGGCCTTTTCAGTGGCAGCCCCTCTTCCTTCTGTTGCCACTGGGAAAGATCCACGTTCCCTGACTCCCCTTCCTGCCCCAGTCCCCATTCCTGTCCCGGAAGATAGGAAACAGAACTGCCAGGTGCTGACATCTTACTCATGGAAACAATATTAAAGCAGGATTCCAACCAGCACAGCACCAGCCAAGGACCACGCCGTGATGCCAAGGACCGCTCTCTTGCCCGCTTTAGAAGGTGTAACTGAAACAGGATCAGAACCTGAACCTCGCTCTGAAAATAAAAAGCCTCTTTTCAGGACACAGTACCCCCCAGTGTCATTTCTCTACCTGGTCACCCCTCCCTTTGGAAGCAGTGAGCCTTTCTCCAATCCATGCTATGTATTTAGTATTCCAATCTATTTAAACATTTAATACTATTTTATTAGTGCAGCTATTGAAGGGTAGATTAGATTAAGGTTAGAGTGTTTTGTTAGAACACCCTCCTGTCTGTGACTCAGTTGTTTGTAAGCCCCTTCTGTGGCCACTACGGGTAGCGTTGTGCTGCCGATGGGATTACCACAGTTTGGAAGGAGCAGGGGGGAGGAACCCTGCCCGGTGAGAAGATACCAGCAATTCTGGGCCAAGGGGGGTATAGCGGTGGGGGAGGTTCAATAATAAGGGGGCAGCAACATACGCAGGTCAAATAGGGCCCTTGTTGTAGGGTTCACATGGCTGCCGGCCTCAATACTTGCAGTGCCCTTCAAATCTCCATCCCATCCCCAGATGTGGGGGAGAGAGGGCTAGGGCGGAACCATTGCTGATGCTTTGCAATGACAGATCAATCAGCAACAATCCTTGACCCTACAGGATTATTTCGCCGGAACGAAGTTGACTTGGCATGCATGTCCAAAACCTGGGCGCGAGAGGGGGAGACAGTCGCCCTGAAAGATCTGGCCCCACCCAGCTTTTCATTCCTGCATCAGCCTCAACTCCATGTGGGGGGGGGGGGGGGGAGTCCTGGTCTGGGAGGCTTACTCCTTCAGGGTTGTCCCAGCGCTATCGATGTCGGGAGTGGAATGTTTTGGCTTAGGATGGGAGTCAGTTGAGAATGTGGCCATCTGGGTGGTGTACTGCTCTACCTGCTGCACTCCCAGATGCCGTCGGGCCAGCTGGAGGTGGCGGCCGTCTGAGTACTGCAGTTCCATTAACTTTTTATTCTGTGTGTCTTCGATGTCTGTGTGGTCTCGCCATCCCCAGGACTTGGCCTGCACCTGGTGTCAGCCTTTCCTACTGCCCCTCCCAATGGTAAGGATGCGGGGGAGGGCAGCTTGGGGGATGAGTCTTCTGTGCTGTTCCCTGGCAGCGAGGAGGCTGGGCAGAGCAGGATGGCGCCTGACTGGGGGAGGCTCCTCCCAATGAGGGCCAATCAGAAGCCCATCACGTCATCAAGAAGCACACTAAGGATTTTATATGGTACAATAAGCAACAGTGGAAAAAAAACATACCTAAGACATCTAGATGCACAATCCCAATTTCAGGAAGACCCTTTATTGTGGTCTTCATCACTGTATACTTTCCACTGTCATTCAACATCAGTCTTCTGATGTACAGGGAACCGTTTGAACTTCCGGTCTCCCGCCCTGTATACCTTGGACCATTCTGCTGCCCAGATGTTAGAAGATAAACAAAGATCCGGTTTTCACGCACATCTTCTCCTCGAAACCAGTTGACTGAAAAAAGGTCGGTGCTTCCTCCCGGAGTCATAGTGACGTCCTGGCCTTCCTTTGGCTGTGGTGGGTTTAATGTAACAAGGACATTCTGGGCCTGGGTTAGCAGGAAGCAAGAACTCAGGATGGCCGCTGAGGGGGGTGGGCAAGAACAGACAGAAAGAAACAAGTTTTCATTAGGCAACAACAATGGAGTCATCCAGACTTGGGATTGTCCTCCCTGGAAGGCCTGGTGCCTATGCTAAGTGCCATCAAGCCACTTCTTAATGGAGCTGCCAACTTCCAGGAGGGGCCTGGGGATCGCCCACTGTTACAACTTAACTCCAGACATCAGAGGTCAGTTCCACTAGAGAAGATGGCTGCTTTGGAGGGCAGACTCTATGATATTGGACCCCACTGAAGTCCCTGTCTTCCCCAAACCCCAACTTTCCCAAGCTCCACCCCAAATTCTCCAGGTATTTCCCAACCCCCACCTGGCAATCCTTCTTCTGACTTATGGCCACGCTCCAAGATGCTCCCTTGAGTGAGCCCATTCCTATCCTTCTGGGTCTTCCCCTTTTCCTGCTGCCTTCAACTTTTCTTAGCAGGATTGTCTTTTCCTGTGAGTCTTGTCTTCTCATGATGTGACCAATACATGAAAGCCTGAGCTTAGTCGTTTTAGCTGCTAGGGAGAAACCAAACTTTAAGAAGATTAAGAGGTCACTCTAAGGCAGGGGTAGTCAAACTGCGGCCCTCCAGATGTCCATGGACTACAATTCCCAGAAGCCCCTGCCAGCATTCGCTGGCAGGGGCTCCTGGGAATTGTAGTCCATGGACATCTGGAGGGCCGCAGTTTGACTACCCCTGCTCTAAGGAGCCATCAGGTGCAAAAACATCCTCAGCAATTAATCTTCTTTGCCCATCCTAAGAAAGCGGAAGCCACAGAGGTGCAAACGTGGTGCACCAACATGACTTGCCTGTGGAGAGCGTGAATCTGCCTCCCCCTGGGGCTGGCATCCTCCCCTCTCTCAACGAGCACAATTCAGGACTTCTTGCCATCAGACGTCTGCAGATCCAACTGCATCCAAATATTGTCACTTGCCCGCAATCCAGGCTTCCAGACTGGGCCAATCCTTATTTAGGATCCCAGTTGGTGGGCAGGAAGCCAACTCCTGGCAGCACCTAGGTTTGTGAGATCACATGAAGACCCCTGAGGTCAAGAAGTCCTCCACTACATCCTGATTAAAGCCCTCCGAGCCCCAGAAAGAGAGCCAAGGAGCCTCAGCATCCAACCCATGAGATGGGGGGCCAATTCGTACAGACCAATCTCTCTGCTAAACGTGGACTATACATTTCTGGCAAAAATCTTAGCAGAAAGACTGAAAAAATGTATTGGAGACATTATACACCAAGACCAAACTGGATTTATGCCAAGAAGGCTAATGAGGAATAACATAAAATTCGTCTTGAATGTGGCAGACTACGTGCGTAAAGAAAAGTTGCAGGCTGCATTTATATTCCTGGATGCAGAGAAAGCTTTTGATAATGTCAGTTGGGACTTTCTGTTCGAAACATTGAAAGCAACCGATTGTGGTGGCACCGTTCTGGAACTTATCAGACAAATATACTCGGAACAATCAGCTAGAATATTAATAAATGGAATGCTAACAAAACAATCCATTAAAATAGACAAAGGCACCAGACAAGGATGTCCTTTGTCTCCATTGCTATTCAATTTGGTATTAGAAATGCTGACAACCAAGATAAGAGCTACAAAGGAGATTATGGGAATTAAAATCGAAGATCAGGAATTTAAATTGAAATGTTATGCAGATGATGTAGTTTGTACCGTCATGAATCCAAAAGCGTCAATCCCATCTCTCCTGGAGCTATTGAAAGACTTCGGTCATTATTCAGGGTATAAAAAAATTGTTCTACAGGGAATCACAGATCTCGATGTGCAAAACATCAACCGAAAAACAGGCTGTGAGATAAATCCCAAATGGGTGAAATATCTTGGAATTTACCTAGACAAAGATTTCCGAGAACTCTTCACTGGCAACTATGAAAGACTATGGAAGATTATGCAACTGGATATTAAAAGATGGAATGATCTGAAACTGTCCTGGTCAGCTCGAATGGCCACAGTCAAGATGAACTTGTTGCCTAAATTTAACTTTTTGTTCCAAAAATGGCAATCAGTGATCAATAAATTTATCTGGAGTGGAAAAAGGCCAAGAGTTGCTTTTAAAATACTTCAAGACGTGAAGGAGAGAGGAGGTCAAGGTGTTCCTAATCTAAAACTATACAAAGATGCAGCAGCACTTACATACATAGTGGACTGGGTACGGGAACCGCATTCAAGAGAACTGGTATTTGAAAGAAAAAACATGGGTAACAGCTTTCATGAAAGACTATGGCTAGCAGGAAAACAAAAAAAAAAGCAGTAGCAAACACCTGGATTAGTGGACTTTTGAACGTATGGTCAAGATACAATAAAAGACTATCTCCAGCACCATCAATATTGAAATTGCCAATTGAAGCATATTTTGGTAAAGCTCAACAGAAAAGGCTGACTTGTCTCCAGTACAAAGACTTAATATTAAAAACCGGCAAATTTAAGGATATGCAAACAATAAAGAAAGATGGAGTAGAAAGTCAATGGTTAGAGTATAACCAATTACTATCTAGATTCAAAGCAGAGTTTCAGCAACCGTTAAATCTAGAGGCTCCAATACCAGAATTTGAAAACTTGGTAATCCAAGACAAGCTTCACTTGCAGGGCCAAATATATAAACTGCTATTAAGGTATGAGACGGAAACGGAACAGGTTAAGCCATGTATGATTAAATGGATGCAAAATATTGAGACAAATGTGACAATGGAACAATGGGAACTAGTATGGGCTAGAATACCTAAGTTTACTAATAGTCAAATACTTAAAGAAAATTTGGTATAAAATGTTTTATAGGTGGTATTGTGACACCAAAAGTGATCGCCAAAATTGCTAAAAACTGTGATAACAAATGCTGGAAATGTGATGATAAACTTTTTTTCATATGTGGTGGAGATGTGAAAATGTTTACAAGTTCTGGGCCAAAATACACACCATTATGCAGAAAATGTGGGGTCTTAGATTTCCTATGAAAGCTTTCCTATGTTAGATTTCCTATGTTACTAAGTATACCTCCGCAGTGCCTCCCAACTCACACACAAAGTTTATTCTTCTACGCGACAATGGCAGCAAGACTAGAATTGGCCAAGAAATGGAAAACGCAAGAACTACCTTCGATAGAAGACTGGTTGAACAAACTAGCTGACTTTGCCAAGATGGCCAAACTGACACTGGAAGAACAGAAGAGGCCTTTCAAGAACAATGGGGCCCTTATCTGAATTACTTAAGAAAATAATCTAAAAGGGGACTGAAACGGGGAATTAAGTGTATCAAATGAAGAGCATAACCTATTTTTTTCTGTAATAATAATGTAGATTATTCGTACTGTACTGTACCATCTTTAATTCTGAAAAATAAAATAAAAATTCTGCTATAAAAAAAATGACGTCACTTGCCCGCAATCCAGGCCTCCAGACAGGGCCACTCCTTATTTAGGATCTCAGTGGGTGGGCAAGAAGCCAACTCCTGGCAGCACCCATGAAGACCCCTTAGCCCAAGAAGCCATCCTGATTGAAGCCCCCCTCAAACCCAGGAGAGAGAAAAAAGAGGAAATGACACCCAAGGCAAGCAAGCCCAAAGAGCCTCAACATCCAACCCATGAGATGGGGGGCCAACGGCAGAGGGGATCCAAGCGAGTCACAAGATCCAGTAAGAATAGCTGCAAAGGGAGCCATCAATTATCACTGGAGAAGTCTTGGCAAACATCAAACTGGGACATAAATAAGAGATTTCCTCCAAGCAGGCCCTCTGGGGGAAAGAATCCACGGGCCTTCCCCCGGAGAGAATGGCTGCTTTGGAGGGAGGACGTAAGGATGCCAGCCTCCCGGTGCGCCCTGGGGATCCCCTGGAAGGAGAGCTCACAGATCAGCTCCCCTGGGGAAAAGGGCTGCTCTGGAGGGGGGACTCCACAGCGTGATGCTCCACCGGGGCCCGGCCCCAAACACCGCCCACTCCCCCCAAGTCCCCCAGCCGCCTCCCCCCTCGCAGAGCTGCCCCCTCCCCCCCCCCCGGCCTGCCCGTGGGAGCTGCTCTTCGTCGGCGTCCCTCCCGGCGGCTGCAACGGCTGGCCCAACGTCCATTCCGGGGGTCGCCCTTCCCGGCCCTCCAGGCAGCAGCCCCCCAAGGCAGCGCGGAGGGGGGGAGAGCCCGGCGGGGACCCCTCTGCCGCTCGACGGGGCGGCCACTCCATGGGGCGACCGGCCCCCTTGCCCGGGGATCCCCGCGGGGGCAGCCCCGTCCTCCCTCCCGCTGCCGCCCCCTCTCACCGGCCAGCCCCAGCGACCCCCAAGCAGGGCCCGGCCGCTCCGCCGCCCAGCCCATCGCCGCACCGCGCCGCCTCCCGCGCCCTCGAAGCCGTGGCGCTCCGACGGGGCGGGGGGGGGGGGCGGCAGGAGGAGGAGCCAAGGGCCAGACCCCGAAGCCAGCACGGACCGTTCTCCGGCCCCATCCGCAGCCGTACCTGCACTTGGAACCTTCCCCACCGGAAAGCCTCCTTTGCGGACTTGGCACACCAGAGTGGCATTCCTCGACCTCGCCGCCCCTCTCTCCTTCAGCAGTGAGCCTTTCTCCCATACATGGTATTTAGTATTCCCATGTAGTTAAATATTTCACATTTAGTTATTTGCACAAATCTTTCGGTTTAAAAACAAAATTTCAAGGGGATGGGGCCTCACCCTCCTTTCCTAGGTCTGGGCGCAGGCAGGAGGTAGGGAATACCCCATTCCAAAGACACCCGCAGAAGCCTATGGATGTGTTTCAAGTATTCTAATAAATGAATTAATCGCCTCCAACATGGTGCCCATGAGCACCGAGCTGGTTGCCAATACCTTTCCCAGAGCCCACCCAGTGTTTTCTTTTAATGGGTGTGGCCTGGTTTGGCTCAAACCCAGCAAGACATCTGATTGGCCACTGGAGATTTCGGAATTCTGCAGGGCCTGCAAAAAGGGGCTCTTCCACTAGGCTTTTGGTGGGGCCGACTGACCCATAACATCTACAGGTTCCCCCCCAGACTGAGGGACCGAACCTACTGAGGGATTGTCAAGTTATTGTTGAAGTGCCGTTCTGATTGTTCCAATTTATGTGTTGTTGTTATTGTTATACTGTTATATTGATTTTGATAGTGTTCTATGTGAATGTTCCAGAATGTTTTATGTAAACTGCCAAGAGCCATAAGAAATAAATAAATAATAAAATAAATAAATAAATTTCCTGGGCAAAGGTTTTGTAAGGCTGCCTTGTCAGCAGTTGCCAACTGCAACACCAAGGTCTTTGCTGTGTGACTGAAGGTAAACTGTGCCAGACATTTTGTGGCTTGCTCTGCTTCCAGGAGTTGCCCTTTTGTGGCTGCATCAATCCCGCAGTGTCCGATTTCCAAAGGTTCCTGCAGGCTGGGGACAACAACATGTGCACATAAAATTGTACATTTATCACTTGGGTTGTGGGAAATGACCTCTGGTGACCTTTTTCTGAGATATGTTATCTGAGATGTTATCTGGATGAAGGATTAGAAGGGATACATAAATTTGCAGGTGATACTAAACTGGGAGGGGTAGCAAACACAACAGAAGACAGAATCAGAATACAGGATGATCTTGATAGGCTTGAGAAGTGGGCTAAACTGAATAAAATGAAGTTCAATAAAGACAAATGTAAAGTTCTGTATTTAGGTAGGAAAAACCAAATACACCAATATAGGATGGGGGAGACTTGTCTTGGCAGTAGCATGTGCGAAAAGGATCTAGAGCAGAAGAAGAAGAGTTGGTTCTTATATGCCACATTTCTCTACCAGGAGTCTCAAAGCGGCTTACATTCGCCTTCCCTTTCCTCTCCCCACAACAGACACCCTGTGAGGGAGGTGGGGCTGAGAGAGCCCTGGTATTACTGAAGAAGAAGAGTTGGTTCTTATATGTCGCTTTTCTCTACCCGAAGGAGACCCCAAACTGCTTACGTTCGCCTTCCCTTTCCTCTCCCCACAACAGACACCCTGTGAGGGAGGTGGGGCTGAGAGAGCCCTGATATTACTGAAGAAGAAGAGTTGGTTCTTATATGCCGCATTTCTCTACCAGAAGGAGTCTCAAAGTGGCTTCCCTTTCCTCTCCCCACAAGAGCCCTGATATTCCTGCTCAGTCAGAACAGCTTTCTCGGTGTTGTGGTGAGCCCAAGGTCACTCATGCTTGGGTGATGGAGGGATGACTGTGGGGGGGCTTCTGGGTTTCTGGCCCCTTTGGTTGACCTCCTATTGACCCTGGGTTCAGGCCACTGTATGACACAGGATGGGCCATTAGCGTGATCCAGCATGTCTTCTCTCATGTTCTTATGTCCCCTTCTGCTATTAGACTTCGATATAGTGGTGATACTAGAGACGGGCATGGATGCCCTCTGAAACAATCTATGCCCAAGGCCCTATTTGTGCCAGTGCTCTGCCCCAGACCCAAAACAGAGCCCCAGAGACAAGCACCTCTGGGGATGCACAGAGTACATTTTCCTTGATACTGAGTGACTGCAGCTTGGGACTGAGGGGAAGGTGAGCTGAGAAGAGGATCGATTTCTACCAACTTCCTTTGTTCAGTTTGAAGCAGCCACTTGGAGGTGATCCCAATGCAGCTGCCGATGTCACAGATTTGGCCCATCAGGGTTGCCAATTGCGGACTGGAAAAAGGTGGAGAATGGGGCTGAGCCCAGATCACTGGTAATGCTGGCTGATTTCGTCTGCCCAGCCCATCAGAAGCCCTGCAGGGCCTGACCTTGTAAGCGTCCTATAAACCCTTGGCGGGCCCCAGGAGAGGGGCTGGTGGGGGGGTGGGCGCCCGGGGGCCACGGGCACCCTGATGGGGACGCCTGTTCTACAACATGGCTGCGCGCGATCGGAGCAGTGCTGGAGCCGCAACTGCCTTAGCCCGGGGCGTAGCGAGCGGCGGCACGCGACCTTCGGCAACCGTCCCCTGCCGCCCCCGCCCCGTCGGAGCGCCACGGCTTCGCCGGCGTAGAGGCCATGCGGGGCGGCCCGGCCGGAGGGCGGCCGGCCGCGGCGGGGGAGCGGGCGTCGGAGCGGCCGGGGCTGGCTTGGGGGTCGCTGGGGCTGGCCGGTGAGAGGGGGGGGCGGCAGCGGGAGGGGGGACGGGGCTGCCCCCGCGGGGATCCCGGGCAAGGGGGCCGCTCGCCCCAGGGAGTGGCCCGCCCCGTCGAGCGGCAGAGGGGTCCCCGCCGGGCTCTCCCCCCCCAGCGCCGCGCTGCCCTGGGGGGCTGCTGCCTGGAGGGCCGGGAAGGGCGAGGCGACCCCCGGAATGGACGTTGGGCCAGCCGTTGCAGGCGCCGGGAGGGACGCCGACGAAGAGCAGCTCCCACGGGCAGGCCGGGGGGGGGGCGGCTGGGGGGGGGACTTGGGGGAGTGGGCGGTGTTTGGGGCTCTCCTTCCAGGGGTGCCCCCGGGCCCACCGGGAGGCTGGCATCTCTAATCCAAATCGAAAACAGAATTCCAAAGGTGCCCACAGGGTCAAAAATGCAGGGATCTGTAAAGTTTTTTACTTCAGATTGTTAAATTACCAAACGAGTTCTAATGCTATGAGGCCTTTTAAACTAGACAATAGTTCAGGGATTTAACATGTGCTTAACCTAGCCCTGACAGGAGCAGTTCGTCGAATGATCCAAATACATTTCTAGGGGAAGAGGAAGAGCAGTCTGCTCTGACTTCGTCATTCACTCAAACATTAAATCCTTTCTGTGACTTATCTGGGAAGAAATCTTGTGCTCTTATCGTTTCTCCTCAAAGGGCTGCTGGACCTCCTGCTAGCCGGAGCCAAGCAGCAGTGGGGGAATTGCGGTCACTCTGTAATGCCATTTCCAGCGTGGGTCTGGAACTGATTACTGCATTAAGGTGAGACTCCTGGATGCCACTGAAACTTTATAAATCCTCCAAGGCCTTAAAATCAGGATGAATGAGTAATCCCAATTTACTAAAGCGAACTTTCACATTTTTGCTGCCCACTTCATACTTTGCTGTTCGGTGTGAAAATATTTCACTTATTTTTTAAGGTCTGTTATACAGGATCTATTAGAATAGGCTTGGGTGCAACTGTCCAGCTTCTACGCTATCCTAAGTCTGTGTGTTGGGAGAGGGTAATTAAAGAATAAAACTTCAGTTCTGAGAAAGGGAGTTTTTGTTTAGGGAAAACATGTGAAAGTCAAGGCAGGGCAAAGCTGAGATGGAATCAGGTCTGTCCTGAACACACCCTTGATGGAGAAAGTGCATGGAAATGAAAAACAAATTGGAACGGAACTGAATCAGCCACCGAAAGAAAGGCACGGCGGGATCCCGGCACAACAGAGAAGAAGCGGGTTTTTGAAGATCCAGGCGCACGTGTGAATGGAAAACTTCCTCAAGAAAAACAGTCCAAAGTGACAGTGCGGCAAAACTGGCAAATGGTGTGCCAGCTGGAGAAATGCCATAGGAAGATCACGCCATGGCATGATGGCAGGAGACAGCGGTCCTGGGCTCCACTCTGGCTACTCACCCGCCACCGCAATTCCCAAGGTGGCATTGTCCTTGTGGTGCGATAGTACATTCCACGCTTGGCAGACATATGTCCCAGAATCCTCTGGGGTAGCATCTGGGATCAGCAGTTCAGATGTTGTGTTACGTTCTTTCCCATTGACGAACCAAATATAATGCGGGTCAGGGAACGCATCAGCATAGCAGAAGAGTCTGATTTCAGAATGCTGATGGTAAAAACCTTCGGTCGGTTGGATCACAGGGGTGTCGGGTCCATCTGGGGCAGACACACAAAGCTAGGATGTTGGGATTTGAGTGGGGAACAGTCTGGAGGCCCCCACCCCCTTTTCCCCATCACACCAAAAAAGATCCCTTCACCAGACTGAGATGGAGTCAGAAAGACAGAAGGTACAAGAGCTCGGCATTCAAGAGCTGGTAGATAGATGAAACCCTGGGAGAAGAACATTGCTGAGATGGTTTCCTATCTCCCAATCTCTGTGTTCCTTCCTAGACAAGATGCTCACGCCATCGTATTCTGAAGATGTCCAGATAACAACATTTTTCTTAAGAAAAGGCACAGGTCTGTTATGTATCCTCTTTGCCGAACAATCTTTCTCTCTGTACCATCTTTCAGAGTTGCCAGTTTTGGGTTGGGAAATTCCCAGAGAAGGGGCACAGAGCCTGGGGAGGGCTGAGTAGATGGAATATTCGGACCATGAGGGCTGTTCATAGATGGAATCTGTTGCCTTAGTGGATGATGGAGTCTCCTTTGTTGGAAGTTTTTAGGAAGAGACTGGATGAGCACCTGTCAGGAGTGTGTGGCTTTTTAGAAGTGCCTGAGAAGGTGGGGGGCTGGACTGGATCTCTTCCAATTCTGTGTGAGTCTGGGTTTGGAGATCTTAGAAGCAGCCAGTTTTTCCAGGGATCAGCTGTTATTAGGTCTGTCAGATCCCCCTGGCTACTGGCAGAGAACAGGGGGTTGCCAGGTTGGGAAACTTCTGGAGCCTTGGGGGTGGAGCCTGTAGAAGTTCCCCCCAGTCGCCATGGCTAATAGCCACTGCTAGACCTCTCCTCCATGAATCTGAGTAATCCCCTTTTGATGTGGCCATCACTACATCATCTGCCAGCAAATTCCACATCTTAATTACTTGCTATCTAAATAATTCTGCAGCCTACAAAGTCTACAAAATTTAGACCTTTGGGAAAAAGGTATGGATTGTTCATAGGGAACTTTGTCCATAATAAAGTGAAGACTGGTTTTAAGAAGAGTCTTGAAACTGCAGAAATGCACATGACCATTTCTGACCACAGTCTGGAAAAAAGCCAGGTCTTATGATGGTTAAAAGTTAGTTATTTTCTCTCTCTCTCTCTCTCTCTCTCTCTCTCTCTCTCTCTCTTTCTCTTTCAACAACAGGGCAAGTTGCAAAAATATAGCATCCACCAGTCTTATTTTCTTAGCCAGAACCGGTAAAATTGATGTCATTATCTGGAGAAGGAACAATAACGACCGTTAAAAACAAATCTAACCTGTTCTTCTAGCTCCTATGTTTAATAATTAAAATAATTAAAATGAAGTGAAAATGGCCAGGTAGCCGTGACTATACTCTTGGCTACAATGGGCCCCTTTCATGCCCGCTTCACTTGACAGGGAGTTTTTAAGAGCCTACAAAATGCAGATTACTATTGTGGTTCAAGATGAAGAACAGCACAGCGCTCTTCTCAAATCACAGCTGGCCCTTCGCGGTGTCTCTCCTTCGTTCCTTGGCTCTACCCTCTGGAGGGCCTTTGCTGACCAGCTTCTGCCAGCTGCTAGCAACCATCCGCCCCCCACCCCAGTGCCATCCTGCTGGCCTGTGAGCTGCCCATTTATCCACGCATGCAACAGGCTCGGCTGGTGCCAGCGATCTGGGCCTGACGTCACTGAGCGGAAAAATAAAGGCTGTCGAGTTAATGACAAACGGGGCGAGGAAAGCAAAACAAAAAACTGGCATGAGGGGAAATCCAGCTCAGGCCTCTCTGTACCACCCTGAGACCAGGCCAAAGTCCCCCGTTTCTCCCCCTCCTGCACGGCATGCCCGGCCATTGCACTGTTGGGGCACTCCTGCTTCGGCCAGCCCCAGACAGCTCGGGCTGCCTTGTTGCCTGGCTGTTTTGTGAGCCCTCTGTGTGGGTGAGAGGGGAACTTAAATATGCTCGGGGGGGGGGATATACTTCAGCTTGTGGCTCCCCCCCTCAGGTTAGCCTAGTGTAACTCTCCCTCGGCTTCCTTGTTTGCTATTTCTTTCAGTGGACAGATAATTATAACATGTTTCCAACCCTCTCACAGGAGGGATTCTAAGTGGGCAAGAAGACAAAGAGCAGATTTGCTCAGAAAAGCCCCAGGCTAGAGAGTCCCATGACATGTTTTTAAACAGTCGTTATTTGAGGGTTCTCTGGCTAACCCAGTGTGTTGCCCTGTACTTTTTGAGAATTGCAAACTGTAGCTTTTTGAGGTTAGAATATTACCAGCAACAGACCTCTAGAGAAGGGGTAGTCAGACTGCGGCCCTCCAGATGTCCATGGACTACATTTCCCATGAGCTGCAGCAGCTCAAAATTTAGAGCCAGGACTGCCAAATTCCAGGTGGGGGCTGAGGATCCCACAGAATCACAGCTGATCTCTGATCTTTCTCAAGAGGTCAGTTCCCCTAGAGAAAATGGCAGCTTCTGAGGGTGGAGACTGTTCTCCCAAGGCTCCTCCCTTAAACCTCCAAGAATTTCCCAACTTGAAGATGTCAACCCTAGAACCTCACCTGAGGAGCTGTGTAGATACACCTAGGAGGAAGCGACACTGTTATATCAGTTGTTCATCCCTCCTTCACCTTAGTTAAGCTCAGGGTAACAGAGGCAAGGGATTTGTCACTAGGTCCACAGATGAGCATAGAGCTGGCCCGGGTTCAATAATGAGGACTGAGTTCTCAAAGACACGGAAAGAATATTTGGATATCAACCGATTCAGTCAGTGCGCATTGCCGCCATCTCTCCAGGTACCAAAAAAGAGAGGGATGGTTTTACAAGAGCCAGCAAACATGGAAAGATCAGAAGGATCCAAAAGAAAAAGTTAAAAAAAGAAAAGAAACAGAGATATCTCATGAGAGGTATAAATGGGACAGGATACAGCTACAGGACAGGGAAGAAGACAGCTGCCATGACCGGCCAGGCCAAAGAGGGTGAGACAGTGATACTCACAGATCACAGCTACGTATAAAGAGTCGCTTCTGCTAGCTGAGATTGGGTTAGTCACTTGACACTGATACTCTCCAGTATCACTACGGATTGCGTCACTGGTGACAACAGTCCGGTTATCCCCGGATATCTGGATCCGAGAGCTACCATTGAGTGGCTCTCCATCGTAAAACCAGCTGAACAAGACTTCTTCGAAAGTGGTCTCACAGGTCAGAGTAACAGAACCCATGGACTCTATAGGGAAGGGAGTTGGGAACGCAGACACACTGGGCTTCGTCAGAAAGCCTGTGAGTGGAAGAAATAGAATGCGACCATTAGGAATCAGTGGCTTTATGGGAACAAAAAAGGAGAAACAGAAGAAGAGCCGTTTTTTTATACCCCACTTTTCTCTTCCTTAAGGAGTCTCAAAGCGGCTTACAATCTCCGTCCCTTCTTCTACCCACAGCAGGCACAATGTGAGATAGGTGGGGCTGAAAGAGTTCTGAGAGAACTGTGGGTCATTCCGCACCAGGATCCATGTAGCAAATTGTTTGCTGAACGAAAAATCGCCATTTTAAATAGTGGAATTCGTCGTTATGCATACCTGCCTTTGTAGTGGAATCCAGTTGCATTTCTATCGTTTCCCACAGAGTTCCGGTCTCGGCAAAAATCGCTAGAAAGGAAGCGCTATTGCTGAGCTGTGTCCTGCCCCTGGCCGTCAACCAGCCAATGGGCGGCCGTTATCATGCTCCCAAACAGCCCCTTTCCCTTTAAGGAAGGTTTTAAAAAAAAACACACACACACCCGTTGCAACGAATATGCGTTGATTTGTTGCAACGGAGAGACCCATCCAGATAGCAGGTGATGTTTCAGCTGCCGTTTCATCGTTGCCACGCTCCCCCCTGAGTGAAAAAAAAATCCTCCCCCCTCACGGGCGCGATTTTCGGCCGAAAACAGTGTGAAAAATAAAGTTAAAATAAACCAACAAACGGGCCTCTGCGATGCTTATGCTTGGTGACTTTAAACAGAGGGACTGCAGCCGGGGAAGCCTCACTGGGTAAACGAAGGCTTGCCGGTGCGTTGATCTCCGCTCGCTCGGAGAAAAAAAAATGGCGATCGCCTCGCCGGAAGATCAGAGGAGAGAGCCAGGGGGAGGGACTTTGCAGAAACCGCAACAATGGTAACGCACAGAACTTTCCCGCTAGTGTTGCAGATTGGTTGCAGGAGTGTAGCGCTTTCCGGAGGGTGAATCCACTTTTTGGGATTTCCCTCAAAGCGCTACAATGAAGCGCTTTTTGCGGATCGGTTTCAGGAGTGTTGCAGATTGTCAACGACGTTGTGCATAACGGCAAAACTGTAGCGATTTCAATTAGTAACCATTGTGATATTTTGGACGAATGCGGAACGGCCCTGTGACCTGCCCAAGGTTGGCAGGCTTTGTGGGGAAGAGTGGGGAATCACACTTGGCTCTCTAGACTGGAGTTCACCCCTCTAGATTTTTTTTTATATACAAGTTTTTTTATTTTCATAAAGATAGAAATATAGGATGCAGTACGAGTTATTAATACAAAGAACAGTAAAATATAATCATCATTTGAAAATGTACGACCCCACATTAACTACACAATGATATAAACTTTTGCCCAAAGCTGAGTCTAAGAGCCATCCACATTTCCACTACATTTTTTAAAAAAGGCCTATTTAGATATACAAAAGAGAAGTTGTTAATAATCAACTTACTTGAGAGATCATAGACCTCACGTTGACTGCTTGATACAATCTAAGAGCTGTCCTGACAGATATTTCTAGGTTTAAGTTAGATGCTTAACATTAAACATTTCTTGTAGAACAGTATGAGTTTTGGCCCTGTATCAATACCCTAATGAAGGGAAAAGAAAGTAGGGCTTTGCCTTAAAGATATACAAAAAAAAAATTACAAGAGGATTTCATAGCTTCTCCTTATCCTTAATACAGATACATCTACAAAACAATTTATACTTGACCCATTCTAAGAGCCATCCTGACAGGTATATTTTCAGATTTACGTTGAGAGCTTAACTTTAAACGTTTTCTACAGATCAGTGTGAGCTTTGGCCCTATAACAATACACTAATAAAGAAAAAATAAGGGGGGGAAAACCCCGTTTTATATTTCCAGCACTAACGATTATATTACCTATATGCCCACAAAAGAAAAGAAACAGGAGAGAAAAAACCACTGCTTCCCCTGTATAGAATACAGTATAAGTTATTAATACAGAGAATAGTAAAGTTTCCAGGTTTAGATTAAATACTTAACATTAAACATAGAACAATATGAGCTTTCGGTCTTCTTAAGGGGGTCTCATATCGAGGCTTGCTACATCTTGTCGTTCGCGTAGACTTATATTCTGTCCCATTGGCCTTTGGCGTAGAAAGTGCAGTTGTACTTTTTCCCGCAGAATATGCATCGATAAATCTTGAGGCCGTTGCACCTCTTGGACTCCAGTATCAATACAATTTTTTTCCCAAAGAGCTCCTTTGAATCAGTTACTTTCACTACAGATCCATATATCTTTTGATTGATTTTTGTACACTGTTGCTTTGAGATGGCTTTATGTCTTTTTTAAAAGGGTGTCCTTATCTGGGCTGCAGAACTCTGACATCCCCTTTTCCATCTCCAGAATTTCAGATTTCTCTTCTGCTGTTGGTTTTCCACCTTGTTTAGAGCTGTCATCAGCCACTGTTATTGATCCATCATTCCTGTTGGAGACTTCTTCCTTGCCATCTTGGATCTCCTTGAAGATATTTTGGACCAATCCTTCTGTAAATGCTTTGAAATCTTGGGTTTGTTTCTCTATTAGATGAGCCAATCTTTTTAACATAGACATGTTTTTGACTTAAAAATCAACAGCCAGCCTCAAACAATTTTACAAGTGGCCAGTAAAGGTCCTCTGTTTTATCCTCTAACGTTCTGGCACAGGCATGTGACGTATTGAAGTCAGTAAGGCAGATATTCTCGTGCTGGAACAGAATTCTCGTGAGATCTTCCCATTCACAGCTCTTATCTCTTATCTCCGAAAACCAAAACAATTGCAGTAAGAGTTTTTGCCAATTAATTTGAGTTGATTTGAGTCCTTCTTCTGCTTAGTTAGGAGAATTAGCCTGCCTCATAACGAGGTGGCTTCGGGCAGAGCAGAGTAAAAGGAGGGGGGAAACAAAGGGCTTTGATGCAGGAAGAGAGACGGAGAAAAGAAAAACGAGAGATACTTGCAGTAAATAATGTTTTGGAACTCAGCCGATGTCCTCCCCTCAGTTCACAATGTTCATTTGCAGTAAATCGTCGTGTAGGGTTGAAGCAGAATGAATGTCTAAGCTAAGACTCCAGCAACAATAGTCGTTACATCTGAATCTCTATCAGAAAGTAGGAATTGCAGATTTGTTAACAAAGACATTGTTCTCAGTAAGGCAGTAAAACTATCATCATGGCATCTGTCATATGAAGGGCAATTAACAAATTATATGCGAGAGTGAGGCCAGCCAGAGCCGAATGGACAGAGTCTGGCATGGAACAGATCAGCAATTCTCAGGTGTGGTAGCCATCAAATCATACAACCAAACTCAATTCTGAGAGGCACACCTCAACATGAGAATGTTTTGGTCTAGTTCAGACATGCATTTTTCTCACATGTTGACTTGCATTGTGTGGGAGAGCCCACAGATACCAAAGAGATCTTTTGTATCACTTCGGTCGCAACTCAAATCTTGACCAAATCAATTTGCCCATTTAGCTACGTCACCAAGCGTTCCTCCGTACAGCAATGAGAAATTAAGTGATGCACATCCAAGGGTCAGGGTCCCAAAGGACCAGTTCACACACATATGTTTTCCTACAGCTTCTCCAAGGACGTTTTGTTGCCTGTTTAGGTAATCCACATCTCCATTTGCTGTCCCATAACACCACATTCTCAAATGCACAGACTTTCCGCATGTCTTTGTGCAAATACAAACACCGACAAGTGGAACAGGACAGCGAGACAGCCAGATATTGCTGAATGGTGGATTGTGGTAGCAGGTGCACATGAGGATATTGGGACCTGTGGCATGCAGCTGAAGTGTCCACATGCCTACAGCCACTGCTGTCTTCATTTGCCAAGCCCCCAAAATTTGCTATGGTCTTATTAGGACAGTAAATACAGAACTTCTGTTTGCCAAAGTCAGCTCAAGTCCTGAAGGAGAAAATCCAACTGACATACTCTTCAAGGAAGAAACACAAGGGCGCAACTAATCTCCTATGCAAATATTTTAAAAATGATCAACATCTTCATAGAGAATTGTTCCGCACAGCTCCTACTAATTTCAATTTTTCTGATGTGGGGATAATGTATGTATGTATGTATGTAGCAATTTTTATCCCACCGCTCTGGTGTGGATTGAGGGCTGAAGTATCTTCCAGGAACGCCAGGAGCTGGTCCGCTGCAGCCCTTTCCACCACCTTTCCCAGGAACGCTAGTGCGCTACTGAGCGGTAGCTTGCAGGGCCATACGGGTCCGGAGATGGCTTCTTGAGGAGAGGGCACACCACCGCTTCCCTCAGTGCCTCAGGGAACTCCCCCAGTTGGAGAGAGCCATTGACAATATCAACGTAACTCACTACATTTATCACTTTGGTTGGGGGAACCGGCCTTCGTAGGATCTTTTTCCAAGTGATGTTAACGGAGTGTTTGGAAAGCTTTGGTTCTCGGGAGACCAACGTCCATAAGATGATTTGCCCCTCATCCAAATCACTGGATTTCTATTTGTCACAGAATATTTGGCCATTTGGGCATGTGGTAAACAATGTCATCATTTCACTAAATCCAAAGGTCACTGCAGGCACAGAAATCTGTCCCACAAAGGATGTGTGAATGGGCCTCCTCCAGTTCAGGGGCAGGATTTTCAACCACTCCAGAGGGGGGGAAATAAAAATAAAGCCAGGGTGCATGGCTTCTCTACTTGCCAGGCTTCCCAGAGACCTAACTATCCACACAGGACCGGCTTATCTATGTAGCACCTGCTGCAGGCCCCACACTTTCATGGGCCCTACGTAATGCCTTCCCTCCATGGATCAGGGCTGTATCTTATCTCTCCCGCCCCCCTTTTCCCTCTTTCAGGACACTTGGAGAGATATTCCTTTCCACTGTGGGGGAGCCCCTCTGCCCACAGTCTGGCTGCTCCCTTAGCCATTGGACTCTGCTGGGGTCCCACAAATCCTTAAACTGGCTCTGGTGCTGCGGCCCCTGCAAATCCTTAAAGCACTTCTGCATCCACATTCTTCTGTCACACATAAACATGCACATTTTACTCTTTCTTCACATCTTGGACATCAATGTATGCTTCTGTGACGAAATGTCCCATTGCTATTTCAAAAGAACAGGTTTTTTCCCTCTGGGCTGGGGGAGAGAGGGGGGGAAGGGCTGCTAAGCTCCTGTTCACCTTCCCTTTCACACATTAATTGTGATTAATTCCAGGTACCTGGCAGGAAGCAGGTACCTGGAATGGGGGAGGGAGAGCTTCTTCTTCCCAGGACTCCTAGGTGAAGAGCTTCCTGTGGGAGGGGCCAGGAAGGAAGGCTCTTTGGGGCTTTTGGCTGTGGGTCTTACCCTGCTGATCATCAGGGAGGGAGCCTGCCCTTGGAAGAGGAGGTGAGCAGCCATCTTGGACATGTGAGCAAGGCAAGGAGACTTTGGAATCTCTTTAAGCAAAGGGGCCTGCCTTGTACTTGACACCAGAGAGGGCATGTTTAGCAGAGGGACACAAGGACTGCCTTTCATCCGGTTTCTTTCGCTTAACTCTGTGCGATGCTAAAGATTTGCTTTTTAAACCTGTTCTCTTAATAAACCTTTTATAAATTGGAAGTGGGCCATGGTTCTCTGATCCACGTAGTGTTCCCCTGCCATGGAAACGCTAGCGGAAGTGCAAAGGGAAAACCCAGAGGGGTTGACCCTTGCAGTATCTCTTCCCCCACAGTGCTCAGGAGCTGGGGCTGTGGGAGACCACAGAGGTGAGGCCTCAGGGGTGGAAGCAGCAGCTAGGGTTCCTGGCTCCCCCAGCTGCGACCCTGTGCTTTAGTGAGGTGGTGGCAACAGTTACCCAGAGTTCGTTTTGCCCCCCTGCCTGGAGTTGGCAACCAGCCAGAACACGGGGCGGGCAAGGATGGGATTGGGTCTGCAAGCCAGAAGCAGGATGGTTCCATCACAGCTTCTGTGGGAATAAGCCCCACACCTAGAACTGAATCAAAACCAGCACGGCCTGTGCCAGCTTCCCCAACACACGCAGGGAGGGTCATTCATTTGGAAAAACAAACAACTTCAAGTTTTGCTCTCATAACCCTGCATACAGGCTAGAATTCCCATTTCAGCTACAAACCAGCAAATAATGATGGGAGAAACCCCACCCTTTCTGCCACTAATTCTGCACATTGATGTGTGGTTGAAAGTGTAACTGAATCATATATGTGCCACTTATGGATTGTGAAAATACCAGAACACTCCATATCTCAGTAGGTGAGGAAATGGACCCATTTAGGGGGACTGTCCTTAGAAACCGTTGTACCCATAGCAGGTTTATCTGGCCTCCTTTCTTTCTTCCTTTGGCTGAGCAGGAGAGATTGCTCAGAATGCCTTAAGGGGCGAAATATATGAGAGACTAGTAGAGAAGCCCATTTTTAAAATGTGCTGGGGGATGTCCCCCATGCACCACTTCTGTGACTGCTGCTGCGGAGCATGGGAAGAGGGGCTTCCCTGGCCTCTGCCAGAGGCCAGCGTGAGGAGAGTGGTGGGGCTGCCATGGAGGGTGCATGGCGGCTTCCCCACTGTTTCCCAGCAGCGAGGACATTGGGGAGAGCGACTGAGGACGTGAATGGCCTTTCCCACCCCCCACCCCCATAGTGAGCATGCAGGGGAGAGCGGCAGGGTGGCCAAGATCAACTTTCCTCACTGTTCCCCCAGTGGCAGGGTAGCACAGAGCAGGAGGCCAGTCTTCAGCACTGTTCTCCAGCAGTGAGTAGGCTGGGGCATGGTGCCTGACTGACTCTCAGTGAGGGAGGCCCCTCCAACTGAAGACCAATCAGAGGCACAGAGGTGAGCATGCCAGCCCTCTGATTGGCCCTCAGTGAGGGAGTGAATCACTGAGAAGCTAAGGATTGTATATGGTACAATAAACAGTGGAAGGAAAAAAACATACCCAAGACTTGTATCTGCACACTTCCCTTTTCAGGAAGACCCGTGCTTGTGGTCTTTAACACTGTATATTTTCCAGTGTCATTCAACGTCAGACTTCTGATGTGCAGGGAGCAGTTTGAACCTCCGGTCTCCCGCCCTGTATAGCCTGGTCCGTTCTCTTGCTCAGATGATGGAAGATATACAAAGATCTGATTTGGGGGCAAATCTCCTCCTCGAAACCAGTTGCATGTAAAAATGTTGGGGCTTCCTCCTGGAGTCAGAGTGACCTCCTGGCCTTCCACTGGCTGTGGTGGGTTCACCGTAACAGGGATATCCTGGGCCTGGGTTAGCAGGAAGCAACAACTCAGGACAGCAGCTGGGGGAGGGAACAGAAAGAAACACATTTTTATTAAGCAACAACAGAGTCATCCAGATTGGGATCATTCTCCCTGGTGCCTATGCTAAGTGCCAGGTGGGAATACCCAAAGCAAACAAAATGAATAGGCAAAAAGTTGTATCTTCTTGAGATTTATTGAATGCAGTCCTAAATAATTTTGCAACAAGAACCGGGTCCCAGGTATTCAATCCCGCTTTCTATTCTCCAGTGGTTGCAATTGTAGTCTTAATATAACATCACCAGTATTAATTTCTACAGGTACAGGATATCACATTGGCAATAGCTCTTCAGTAAAGGGGTCACTTCTACTGCACGGCACTTTCGCGCATGCAAGATTTCGGCCATGCATGTGTAATGCACGGGCGCAGCCCTGATTCCCTCTCCCCGCCCCCCCGCAGTAAAAAACTTCCTGTTTTTTACTGCAGGGGGGCAGGGAGAGGGAACCGCGGCCCGGCGCCATGGCCTTCGCAGCCTGGCACCGGGCCGCGGCCCGCAGGTTGGGGACCACTGCTGTACATGACTTGCCTGTGAACCTGCCTTCTCATCCTTCCATTTCACAAAGAGCACATTTCAAGACTTCTCGGTTTTGGAAATCTTCAGTTTGTTGTAACATCAAAATACATTCATCTGTCCACAATTCAGGGTTCTAAACAGTGCTGATCCTTACTTAGAATCCTGATTGGTAGATATAAAACTAACTTGTCTTAATCCGTATCCAGATTTCAGCTATGAAAGCAACGGAAGATCTCTGAATCTAAGTCCTCAATTACATCATGATTGCAGGCAGAATGCTTTTAAATTGATGAATTCTATGTGGAAATCAGTTTTAAATGTAATTATTTAAATTTAATTATTTTCTCTTTGCAGCAGGGTCGCTACATCATTTGCTGCCTCAATTCCACGCACATAAGGTGGGAGAGAAATGGTTCAAATAAATGAATGAATCAAACAAAACATCTAGTTTGCTCTGACCATGAGCAAGCAAGACAGTTTAAACTCCAGTATTAATTATGAAAACACGGCACTAACAGCAGTAAAAAGAACCATCAATTATAAAAAAGAAATGTCAAGCCATTGTCTTAGCAAATATCAAGCTGGGATGTAAACAAGAGACATCTGAGTAGGAATTCATAGGGTAAAAATCCAAAATGCTGGAATAGTCCCAGGTGATTTTTCAAATGACTGTAGGGTATAAACTGCACGGAGCTTTTATTCCAACCCCAGATTGATTCAGTCCCTGCCCTCTACACCGAATTCGATTTCAGTTTGGATTTTGGGCAATTTTAATTTTCCTTCTGCAGCAAGAAGGATTGATCCGGAGTGACCCTACCTTTATTGTGCCATATCTGAGACTGCTGTTAATCCTGAATAAAGAAAGCTCCGTGGTAGAGAACCTCTGATAGGCTACACCTGGTCATGTGACACACTAGCCTTAAAGGAGAATGACCACTGGTCTACATACCGAAAGGGGTCCTTCTCCTCAGGGGTCAGGAGGACAGCTGGATGGGTGTTTCCCATCTCTCCTTGAGGGAGGCAGGTCATTTGAATATTTTGCCTTCCTGTGGGAAACGCCCCTCTGAAGCCAGTCGAAAACTTCCGGAGCACCCAGCGTGCCATCACATTCTAGGCTCTACAAAGCAATCTGCATTAACTTGCACAAACAACATGGAAGACAACATAACCCATAACAACGTCTACATCCCGGCTGTAGGAAAACTATGCAAGGATTCAGAGACATACTACTGTGATGGACCACCCTATGGGCGGGACCAGCTGTCCTCCTGACCCCTGAGGAGAAGGACCCCTTTCGGTATGTAGACCAGTGGTCGTTCTCCCTCTGGGTCAGGAGGACAACTGGATGGGACTTACAAGAGCAGTCCCTAACCCAGGGAGGGTCCAACTGGGTCCATCACATGCGACAGAACTCTCCGGCCAAATGCCGCCTGCTCTGTCTCCCTATCTTGGATTTTATAGTGTTTGACAAAGGTTGAAGGAGTAACCCAGGTTGCAGCTCGGCAAACCTCTTCCACTGAAGCACTCTTAGCGAATGCCGCTGAAGCCGCAGCACTCCTCAGCGAGTGCGCCGTGATGCCCTGTGGAATCTCCTTCCCAGCAGCCCTATAAGCCTCCACGATGCAGGACCTGACCTGCTTACTGATGGCTGCCTTGGTCAGCGCGCCTCCCACCTTTGCCCCTGACGGACAGACAAATAGCGAGTCCGTCTTCCTGACCCCTGCCGTCCTCTTAATGTACACCTTGAGGATGCGCCTGACATCTAGCATGTGCCATTGTCGCTCCTGCTCTGTGACCAGATTGGGAAAAAAGGTGGGCAAATTAATTTCCTGGGACATATGAAACCGGGAATCTACCTTAGGCCAGAATGAAGGGTTCAGTCTAAGAACGACCCTGGTCTTCCTGAACCTGCACAATTCCCTATCCACTGACAAGGCCGCCAGCTCGGAAACCCTCCTGGCGGAAGTGATCGCCACTAGGAATATGGCTTTCCTGCTTAACCACTGCAACCCCACTGATTTGATGGATTCAAAGGGCTCCTTTGCCAAGGCAGAAAGCACCCATCCCAGACGCCAAGTCGGGAACAAGTGCCTGGGAGGTGACTCTAGACTGGATGCCCCTTTTAAGAATCGCACCACATGAGGATGTTTAGATAACGGGATCCCCCCCTTGCAGCCCCAGCACTGTGGACAGGGCCGCCACCTGCCTGCGCAGGGTATCCGATCGGAGACCCGCTGCTCTACCATCCTGCAGAAATTGTAAAATGCTACTAATTTTGGGCGTGGACGGAGAAACCGCCCTCCTCCTACACCATCTCACAAACGCCTTCCAGGAACAGTTATAAATTCTTGTGGTAGAATCTCGTCTGGAAGCTAATATGGTGTCCATGACTGCAGCACTATAGCCTTTCACTCTCAACGCCGACCGCTCAGCCTCCACGCGGTCAAGCTCCACCATCCTGGACGAGGATGGAGACAAGGTCCTTGGGACAACAGGTCTGGAGACACTGGAATCGTGAAATGCGGTCGAATGGCCAACTGCACTATCGTCGAGAACCACCACCTTCTGGGCCACCACGGTTCTACGAGGATTACCTCCGCCCTTAGTTCTCGAACTTTTCGCAGGAACCTTGGAATGACAGGAAGAGGTGGAAATGCGTACAGGAGACCTGGAGGCCAGACAGCTGTCAACGCGTCCGTCAACTCCGCCAGTGGATGCCAAAACCGGCTGCAAAACCTGTCTACCTGGCGGTTGTGAACTGTTGCGAACAGGTCCATGACCGGTCGGCCCCACTGAACAGAAATGAGGTGAAAAGCGTGTCTGCTGAGCGACCACTCTGCTTCCTGAATTTCTTGATGGCTCAGCCAGTCTGCCTATGTGTTTGCCAGACCTTGAATGTGCTCCGCTCGGATCGATGCTAAGTGATCCTCCGCCCAGCGCATCAGTCGATCGGCCTCCGTCTGCAACTTCCCGGACCTTGATCCGCCCTGGTGATTGACATACGCCTTTGCGGCCACATTGTCCGTACGCACTAGGACGTGCCTGCCCTTGAGCTGACTGCAGTAAGCTAGTAACGCCAGTCGAATTGCTTGCAGCTCCAGCAGATTGATCTGCTCTGTTGACTCCGCCTGCGACCACGTTCCCTGAGCCGGCGTACCGTTGTACATCGCTCCCCATCTGGAGAGACTTGCATCGGTGAACACCTGGTGAACGTGATCGTGTAGAAACTTCTTGCCTTTGCTCAAGTTGGCCTTTACAGTCCACCAACACAGATCTGTCTTGACCTGATGATCTAGGGACACTGACACATCCCTTTTCCGCGATATCCGCTCCTGAAAAGGTCTGAGTGCCCTTTGAAGAGGCCTGGCTCGAGCCCTGGCCCACTGGATGACCTCCGTGCTGGACACCAACACTCCTAGAATCTTTGCCAGCTGTAACAGTTAAGACTGTCTTGCCTGGATCACCTGGGCCATCAACTGAACAGTTTTTAGTATCTTCTTCTGAGGAAGTAAAAGTGCACATTGAACTGTGTCTATCACCACCCCCAGATGTTCTATCCTCTGTGACGGAACTAGAGAACTCTTTTCCCTGTTGACTATGAAACCGAACTGTTTGAAAACTGAAATTGCTCTGCTTGTAAACTGGCTCGCTAACTCGAGCGACAGAGCTCTGATCGACAGGTCGTCGAGATACGGGTGTATGTGAATGCCGTCCTGTCTCAATATGGCTACCATATTCACCACTAACTTCGTGAAAACCCGGGGAGCGGTGGAGAGCCCGAACGGGAGAGCCCTGTACTGATCATGCCGCCCCCCTACGCAAAAACGCAAGAAGCGCCTGTGCTCTGCCGCTATAGGGACGTGCAGATAGGCCTCCTTGAGATCTAGGGAAGTTAGGAACTCCCCTCTTTGCAGTGCCTCCGCAATTGACTTTAGCGTTTCCATCCGGAACTTTCTTAGGGGAATAAACGTGTTCACGAATTTTAAGTTGAGAATTGCTCTCCAATCCCCCGTCTTTTTGGGCACCGTGAAAAGAAGGGAGTAAACCCCCTGGCCCTGTTCCTCGGATGGGACAGGTTCTATCGCTCTTATCTGAATTAAGTGTTCTATGGCTTTTAGCATGCGATCCCTTTTTTCTGGATCTTTGGAAATTGGGGAAGGAAAAAACTTGTCCGGAGGTAGTTGAACAAACTCTATTCGGTATCCTGTCTTTATGAGACTTTGAGACCATGCATCTATCCTGGGATCCAGCCATTGCTGATGGAACTGTGCTAAGCACCCCCCGACTGGTAAGGACATCGAGTCATGCTTGATTTCCCTTATCTCCATCTGCGCGGTCCGATCTGTGTTGCCGGAACCTATTGCCTTGAGCACTGAACGCCCCTCTGCGGAACGACTGCCTTGACTGGCCCCAGGACCCTCTTCTGCCTTCCGGTCTAAATCTGGGGCCTGACCCTTGACTCCGGAAGGCAGGTGGAAAGGGCTTCCCATCCCTGCGAATACGCCGTGGGAATGCCTTCTTCTTGTCCCTGGTTTCTATTAAAACCCGGTCCAGTGAGTCCCCAATTAATTGGTCGCCCTGAAAGGGATAAGCCACGACCGTGGTTTTGGAATGGGCATCAGCCGGCCAAGCCTTTAGCCATAAAAGTCTCCTGGCCACTGCAGTAGATGCCATAGCTCTTGCTGCGAACACTACAATGTCTAAGGAGGCGTCAGCATTAAACGCTGAAGCCTTGAGAATTCTATTTGTTCCCTCCTGCAACCTTCCTTCTGACTCTGGAATTAACGTAAGTAACTTCTTGCACCAGGCCATGGAAGCCCTGGCTACTACTGATGCTGTGGTAGCCGCTCTGATAGCCATTGCCATGGCTTCATGTGCCTTACACAAAGCTGTCTCTGACTTGCGATCCATCATGTCCTTTAGATGCCCCTCGCCATCCTCAGAGACCAAGCCCGATGACTGCAGCTGTGGGCTCTATGCCCCAAATGAGACCTTTCCTCGGCCATGAGCCGAGCACGCGGTCGCCGCCGCGGAGCTCAACCTCGCTGCCCGATCCGGCGCAGTCTCGAGGGAGCTCAGTCTCGTAGCTGCGCCGAAAAAGAAACTTTGCTCCTTTTTTACAAAGGGCCAAGCCTATCCTTGCCTGCTTGAAAAACAGCACGGGACTCTGAAGTCGCGTCTGCTCCCTCGCGAGGCAGGAAGAAGACTGGCTTCAGAGGGGCCTTTCCCACAGGAAGGCAAAATATTCAAATGACCTGCCTCCCTCAAGGAGAGATGGGAAACACCCATCCAGCTGTCCTCCTGACCCAGAGGGAGAAGCCCCTAACTTCTCTCAACTTCTGTCTGTCCTGGATTTTTCCTCCCTCCTCTGCCTTTTTCGATCCTCTCCCCCTCTCCTCCAAGAAAAGAAAGAGGCTCCCTGCTTGGCTTCTCCCCCCCCCTTCAAGAAAAGAAAGAAAGAGGCTTCAAGAAAAGAAAGAAAGAGCCCCCCCCCCACCTTCTGAGCCTCCCTAACCACGTGCAGAAGACTTTCCTGTTTCAATGGGGACGGGGGGGGGTGTTTTTGTTTCTTCAGCTGTCAAGTCACAGCCAAGCACTCTTCCTCAGACTATGAACTGACCATCATGACAGTGGGAATATAGAAGCATTTCAAAATAGTAGTTCTGTAGCATGCAGTGTAAAGAGCCTCTTGTGGCGCAGAGTGGTAAGGCAGCCGTCTGAAAGCTTTGCCCATGAGGCTGGGAGTTCAATCCCAGCAGCCGGCTCAAGGTTGACTCAGCCTTCCATCCTTCAGAGATCGGTAAAGTGAGTACCCAGCTTGCTGGGGGGTAAACGGTCATGACTGGGGAAGGCACTGGCAAACCACCCCGTATTGAGTCTGCCATGAAAACGCTGGAGGGCGTCACCCCAAGGGTCAGACATGACTCGGTGCTTGCACAGGGGATACCTTTACCTTTAGCATGCAGTGTAATTTTTGCATGTCTTTCTTCTTGAATAAATAAAATATTTATTTAAGAAAGAAGGTTTACTTCCTTGACCCCACACTTTTCACTTCACAGGGGCTGTCTGAAATAACTGAAATCATCTCTGAAGGAGAGCATTACATCTCAAATGGTCATTTTTTTAAGAAACGAGACTCTCTGTAGTGGTTTTAGATATACTTTCCTCAGTGTTGGCTGTAGGATTCTCATCTTTGGGGAAATAAGATGAGCCGATTCCACACATATGAATTGGGACAAAATCACTGCAGAAATGCTCCTGTGATTCTTAGTATCCTTCTTAGCTGAAATTAATTGGGAGGGGCGGAGATTTCAGCTCGTTTGCTGATAAGCATACAAACCCAAGTTCTCCAAAACAGGATTTCTGAATTTTGACAGGCTCGAGATTAGGTTCGGCGCAGTTCGGCATGGTTCGGTGCAGTTTGGTGCAGTTCGGCGATCACCGAAGCCTGAGGTGGCCAGCGATGGGTGCCTCGGGCTTCGGTGATTGCCGAAGGGGCCAAACCACGCCGAAGCACGCAACCCTACTAAAGATCAAAACAAGAACCCTGAACTAGATCCGACTTCTGACCACCATTTTAACATACTTTGGTGGCCCCAGAGAGGATGTCCCGATCTGGATCGAGACACAGCCAGCTAGCTAGAGCTGCCAACCTCCTGGCGGGAGCTAGACTTCTAGAATTACACCCAATCTCCAGGCTATGGAGATCAGTCCTGCTGGAGGAAATGGTAGCAGAGCCCATGGCACCATTGCTGAGGGAAATTAGATGCTTAAAAGCTTACACCCTAAAACTATCCTTGGCCTCTACAGTGCTCAGTCCCCAGCTGTCCTATGACACACTGCTGTGGCCACCCTCTGAGACTTCCTGCTCCAGATTCTGCCCTCCACCTGTTCTATCCTCAAATCTCCAGGAATTTCCCTGGAGCTGGCAACCAAACTGACAGCTGAAGAAGCACCACAGAGCTGTTGGCAGATAAGTAACTAGATCAAGGGTGGCCAAAGGTGGCTCTCCAGATGTCCATGGACTACAATTCCTGTGAATCCCTGCCACAAGGCTTATGGGAATTGTAGTCCATAGATATCTGGAGAGCCACAGTTTGGACACCCCTGTTCTAGAGGCACCACCTGTCTTGGCTTCCCAGTCAGAAGGTGACTTCTGCTCCTGGTTCTCCTTCGCCGGATGGAAGGAAGAAATCAAAGCCTTTCGGCTGGTGAGCCGATGAGATTCCATCCACTGAGGGCCAACCCAGAGCCAGGATGGTGGGTGTTGCGGGCACGGATTTCTCCCCCCCTTTTGTGTTATAAGAACAGCTTTGGGGTCCCTCTTTCAGCTTGGAGGCATGGCACAAACTGGGGGAGTGGTTAACATTTTGGCATCTGTTTCACGCAAATAGAAGAAGAAGAAGAAGAAGAAGAAGAAGAAGAAGAAGAAGAAGAAGAAGAAGAAGAAGAAGAAGAAGAAGAAGAAGAAGAGTTGGTTCTTGTATGCCGCTTTTCTCTACCAAACGGAGTCTCAAAGCGGCTTACAGTCGCCTTCCCTTTCCTCTCCCCACAACAGATACCCAGTGAGGTGGGTGAGGCTGAGAGAGCCTTCATATTCCTGCTCAGTCAGAACAGCTTTATCAGTGCTGTGGTGAGTCCAAGGTCACCCTGCTGGCTGCATGTGGAGGAGGAGCAAACCCAGCTCACCAGATTAGAAGTCCGTGTTCCTAACCACTACACCAAGCTGCCTCCCTCTCTGTTTGCCAGAGGACAGAAACCATACAGCTACCGCTCCATTTTCCCACCTTCCAATCCTTTTGGGGTGGGTAGACGGGGGGGGGGCAATTGAGATTAGGACTATAGCCCTGGAGAAGAGGATGAAACCCCCCCTTGTCACACCTTTGCTAGAAGTTCCCCCACTCCATTGCACTCACACCTTTAAGGACAGGCACAGGAAACCTATTCCTGGGCTACTGGAATCTCCCCTCCCCCCGATCCTGATCCCCCTTTTAGCTGACAGGCCAAAATTTTTCTTTTCAGCCTGTTATGTGTATAGGGTTTTTGAGAGAGAGGGGATTTCTCCATCTTTCAAACCTGCTTTTATGATCCCTTTCCAGCCTGTGGCCTGTTCTACAGACATTAGGCTAGGCTGCTGAATGTTGTTTTATGCCTCTAGCTCAGTGGTTCTCAACCTGGGGGTCGAGACCCCTTTGGAGGTTGAATGACCATTTCACAGTGGTCGTGGCAGGGCAAGCAGCTTGGCTGGGGGGGGGTGCCATTCACACAACAGCCTTGTGGGGTAGATCGAGATAGGGTGTTCATCTGTCTGGACCAGTGGAAAAGAGAGAGATTGGCATGGTGGGACAAGAGGCAGAACTGAACTGAGGAACCGCAGAAAAAAATCAATTTATAATAATGAACAATGGATTTTCACGCCATTGGTCAGTTTTGGTTCAATTTCTGAGAAAGAACCCTTGCATAATTTTACGGTTGGGGGTCCCCACAACATGAGGAACTGTATTAAACGGTCGCGGCATTAGGAAGGTTGAGAACCGCTGTAACTCCACACTGAGGGTTTTTCTGGTTTTATCAGCTGCCCAGAGTGTGTCCAGCGCTAAACAGTTGAATCCATAAATCAGGGATCTTCTAACATTCAGACCAACTTGGGCCCTCAAGGCACACTCAAGTTCAAAGTAATAGAGTCCGTCCCACCCTCACCCCCATAACATTATACCCCCCTATCCTCAAAAGCAGAACAGTTTAAAATCAAATGTTAAGCCTAGAAGCACAAAGCAAAAAAGCCTGCCTTGGGGTCACTGGAATATTTTCTTAGGATATTAGTAGAGCATTTTCCACCGCTGGAGGTGTCGGCAGCCACAGCCTGAAAGTTCACCATTCCTACAAGGGGTGGAGGATTTGGGGCAGGTTAATCCTGGTAGTTATTCTGGAGGGATGAAGGTAGATCCAGAGCGCCTGATCTCGTGGGTCTCAGGACCTGGGTAGGCCCGATCTCAGAAGCTAAACTGGTTGAGCCCCGGCCAGTGTTTGGACGGGAGACCCCGCAGGCAGTCCAGGGCGGCTCCAGGCAGGCAGGCAGGCAGGCAGGCAGGCAGGCAAGGGCCGACCAACCACCTCCGCCCAGCCTGATCTCGCAGGGTCGGCGCCTGAAAACGCCACGCGGGGTCTTGGCCAGAAGTCAGCGCTGACCCGCCGGCGCTTTCCGCCAAGGGACCCGCGACGGGATCCAAGTTCCTACGCTACGAGCGAAGAGCGACGGGGCGGGCGGTGCAAGTCTGCACCAGTCCCCCAGGCTGGCGTCTAACTTTAGGGGGGGGCCTCCCTCCCTCCCTCCCCCGCCCGCCGCGGGTCCCGACCCCTCTCACCTGCTAGCAGTCGCCGCGCCAGCGACCCCCGAGGCGGGCTGCCCGGCCCCGCCGCCTGCGTCCCCATCCCGCGGCTGCGCTCGGGCGGACGCCTGGCTTGCCTCCCCGGCACCTTCCGGCGCTGCGCTCCCCCTCTGAGCCCGCCAGCGCCCGGCGCCCCCACCAGCCGGCGACACCGCCTCCCGCGGGCGGGCCTAGGCTGGGGCGGCGGAGGGCGGCCACGTCGGGCAGGGCTGGCGGGGGAGGCGCTTCCCGGCAGGCGGCCTCTGGAGCGCGCCTTCTCCCTGAGGCTGAGGTCCCCGCGCGGCAGGCGGAGTGCGGAGTGCCGCCGGCGCCGCCCTGGGGCGGGACACAGCGGGCTGCTTTGAAGCGCCGGAGCCGTCCGGACAAACCTCGGGGCAGCCCCACAAGTCAGCAGCAGTCCAGCCGGCGCCTGCCTTGGCCTCAGCCAGGGTTTCCTGGAAGGGATTCCCCAGTGGGTGGGAGTTAGCAAGTTCTTCATCTCTTTTTCAAATGGGTTAAACATTTATCGGGTCCTAGATATGGTCCTAGATATGGTCCTGTTGACCTGCCCCTCCCCCCTCCCCCAATGGCCAGTGATGGGCCTGGAGGGGGTGGGAAGGGGAGGGCGTCCTCGGTGGGCATGTCCACAGCTCTGCTTGCCAAACACATTCTGCACGATCAGGATCGCACCGTTTCAGGGGGTTCTCAGTGGTCAAAGTCTTGAGAAAGGGGGTCTCTACCGCCATGTCCTGGGACGAAAGGGCAACTGAAGCCAATACCTTCCTTGCCAGGACTGGTGCCTTTCACATAGGGTTGCCAGCTCTGGGTTAGGAAATGCCTGGAGGATTTTGGGGGTGGCACCTGGGGAGGGCGGAGCTTGGGATGGACCTTGGCAGGGTCCAAGGCCATAGCATCCCCCCTCCAAAACAGCCATTCCCCCACCCTCGGGGAATTGATCTCTGTTGGCCAGTGAGGAGAAGATATCCAGGCGCCTCCTGTATACCGATACTCCTGCCAGTTTTTATATAGTTAGTTTCTATTGTTTCTTTTACATGATGTTGCAAACATTCATGAACAAAGGAGACAAATTGTTATTGTTGCATAACTCGGCCCCGCCTACCCCACCTTTCTAGGGAGAGGAAGCGAAAGGGGCGGATCACCGGCTTTGGGACTCCTTCAGGGAGTAAAAAACAGTACAAAACAACAACAACAACAACAACAAAACCCAGCTCCTCCTCCTCCCCTAACTGCCTGCTGGCTAAATAAAACCAGAGTCCAGTAGCATCTTTAAGACCAACAAAGATTTATTCAAGGTGTGCAAGCGCTCGCAAGCTACTTGTGCTACTTCAGACCAATACGGCTACCCACTTGAATCTGCCTGCTAGCTAGCTAGTTAACTAGCATATTTTTATTCTGCATTTCCACCCAGTGTGCATCATTCCTCTGTCATCCCCACAACCACCCTGTGAGGTAGGCCGAGCAGAGCGGCAGTGACCGCTCCATTTCCCAGCATCCTGCAGGCTGTGCCTAGGGCAAGAGGGTCTTTGTCATTAGTCCTACGTCTAGGCCTCATGGCTAAAATCTTCCTGTCGAAACACTGTTGGACAGTTGGAGAAGAACACATTTAATAGGAAAATTGCATGTAATTATAAGCATCCGCCGGTTATGGGACCTGATACACAAGTTATGGAGCCATAGACTGAAAGCAGGCAAAGCAAATTTCCTGGAAACATTCTGAAGTAATACACGAATGACCTGAACAAACACAGGGGAAGCCCCACAAATTGGCAGCAGTCAAGCCAGTGCCTTGCGCTGTGGCCATATCCTCGAACAAAAGGGAGACTGAGGCAAATCCAGTTGATGTCTCATCGTTCCTTGACAGAAACTCAGAATGGTGTGGCTTGGAGACAGAAAAAGGCTTCAGTGAGGTATAATACCCTCCAGGTCACTCTCAAAAGCAGCCATTTTCTAGAGACAGAATTGATTTCTGTCATCTGAAAGATCTGTACTGATTCTGGAAGATTTCCAGGGCCCATCTGGGGATTGGCAAACCTAATTTGGAATGATTTAGGTTTCTCTTCACAGCAACCCTGTGGGGCAGGCCAGGCTTGGATATGGAGTTGCCAAGGAGTGGCCACTGAGGCGAGGGCCAAATGAACATGATGGGACTGTTTTATGTGCCCAAAGAGGTGGGTGAGGAGCTTGCTGACCCCGCTTTTCAAGCTAGCCCAACCACAGCAGCACCCTTCAAATCAGTATGGATTTTAAAAGCCTTTTATAGACTTGGTGAAAAGTGTAGCTTGCCTTGATATGTAGACCTATGTTGCTCTCTAGTGTCGATTCGAGAAATTGCAACTCCAGACTTTCTCAACCAGCATTTAATGAAACCTTTGGGGTTTCTTCATGGCCCTGCAAGGGTTTCCTGGATGGGTGGAAGTTAATTAATTTTGTATATATCTTTCAAATGTGTTAAATATTCATCCCCCCTCCCAAAATGGCCAATGATGGAACTGGAGGGCCTTGGGTGGGTGTGTGGGGAAGAGGAGGGTCCTTGGGTGGCTCTGCTTCCCAGCCATATTCTGCACAATTGTGCCACTTCTGGGGTTTCTCGAAGCCCAAAGAATGTTTCGGGGGTTTCTCCATGGTAGAAAAGTTGAGAAAGACTGCTCTGGCCTTTTCTTTTAAGGTAATGGTTAGGCTAGCCGTTCTTCAGGAGTGTAGACTTTTCAATTTCTTGGGGGGGGGGGGAGGCTGGGGCCAGTAGCATCATGGGGAAGAGCCAGTGACATCATAGGGAGGGGCCTCTGGAAGTTGGGCCATGGGAGATTTAGGGAGGGAAAATGGTCAGAGTTCACATTACTAGTAGTTACCATCTCTTTTTAAATTTACATCCTGTAAGTGAACACAGGGATATTTTGAGGCAATTCAGTAGAGTGCCCATAGCCATGACTCCAAATAAAACTTGCAGTTTTGCCACTTAGGATATGATATACCTTGCTTTGGAGAAGAAGAAGAAGAGTAGGTTCTTATATGCCACTTTTCTCTACCCGAAGGAGTCTCGAAGCAGCTTACATTCGCCCTCCCTTTCCTCTCCTCACAACACACACCCTGTGAGGGAGGTGGGGCTGAGAGAGCCCTGATATCACTGCTCGGTCAGAACAGTTTTATCAGTGCCATGGTGAGCCCAGGGTCACCCAGATGGCTGCATGTGGGGGAGTGCAGAATCGAACCCAGCATGCCAGATTAGAAGTCCGCACTCCTAACCACTACACCAAGCTGGCTTTCTCTTTTTCTTAGCACACTGCTTAAAAATCTACCTTAAAAACATAGTCATTCAGAACAAATTATTATTAAACTGACAAATCAGTTTATGGGAAATTCCTGTACTTAGTTAATTTCTGCTTTCCAGGTTGAACTTATAAAACACATTTGGCTTCAACAAATGATCTTCAGATAGTTGAAATATTACTTTAACTTTTAATTAACAACAGATATTATTTCTTTACATTTTTAAAATTACAACGCAACCAAATATTCTCCCCATCCCCTATTAGCCCTTCTGCTCCACAAAGCATCCTCTCCTGCCATATCCCACCAATCCATCCCAGTCCCCCCGTACAGATTGCTCTAAGTTCAACCCACTTGTCAAGATGTTACAATTCAAAAAACCCTGTACTTAAAGGACACTGAATGTGTTGGATGTAATTGATGTTCCTTGAATGAACTCATTAGCTATAACGTGAAGATCCATTTCCTGAGAGATTTGTTCGGGCCCATGAAGAAGAGCCGTGTGATTGAGCCTGGCCTGTCTTGTGCTTGACCTTAGAAAGGCCTTTATTCTGCAGAGGCATGAGAATGACCCTTCTGAGGTGCAGGAAGAAACAGAGATGGTAAGGCCTATTCTGATAGGTTTAGCTAATTCTGGTAGCAGACATTTTCCTTGTTCTCCACTGAACAGGTCAATCACTTCACAAAGAGCAAAAAGTTTAACTTTCCGCTCCCTTGCAATATCCAAAAACATGTCCCAATGAAGTTCTAGCCGGGCAGCATCCAAGTCAGCTTTGTAAAAGTTAGACTGTATGTATGATCATCTTCTCCTATAGCAAACTGTTCAGTTTTGGGACACATCTGAGAAAAGGCGATTGTGTAAACTGCGGTAGACATTATCAATAATTTCATAAAAAGATTTTCCTGTAGAAATCCTTAGTAGATGTGAACTGGCGAGGATCCCACCCAGCAACAATATGCTGTGCAGGTTTTCTGCACCCAGGAATAGGAGGACTCTCTATAATTATTTTTGCTGCCATGACTTTCTGGGAACAGAACTGTGGCATTCTTCTACTAGGGGATAGTCAAACTGCGCCCCCCAGATGTCCATGGACTACAATTCCCATGAGCCCCTGCCATTGTTCGCTGGCAGGGTCTCATGGGAATTGTAGTCCATGGACATCTGGAGGGCCGCAGTTTGACTACCCCTGCTGTAAAGAAACAGGCCTTCCCTCCTCAGTCCCCCAACCCTGGAATTATACAGCATGTGATACTATCTCCAGTCTGGTAACAAGCAGAAGGTGTTTGGGTGGCTGGGGGAAGGGGGACAGGCTTATTGTAAATTGCCCTGAGTCTGCTTGTGGTTGGAGGGTGGTTTAAAAATCCCCCAAAATATTTTGGGAGAGGGAGAAAAGGTTCTCTTTGTCAGCTCCCTCCACCGCATGCATAATTTAGTAAATCTCTATCATACTTTTGTAAACCACTGTCTTAGCTGTCTTTTTTTCTGAATGGAAAAGTCCCTGACATTTCAGCCTTTCCTCCTAGGAAAGGTGCTCCAGCCCCTGAATCAAGAAGAGGGTACACATTTTGGGGACAGAAAGAAAAGTTTCAGAAGCCTGGCTCTCTCTTCATTTGCTCATTTCAGGTGACCCAAAAAGCAACCAGGAGTAACAGAGCAGCAGTGGGGCTTGTTTCCATACAGATGTCACTTTGGGATGCAAGGGCATGCAGGGCGGGCTCTACTGCATTACACCCCACTGATGAAGTCCCTCCCCTCCCAAAACTCCTTCCTCTTCAGTCTCCACCCCCACACCAGTCTCCAGGTATTTCCCAACCCAGAGGTGGCACCCTGAGTTCTCCCCTGTAAAATCAGAGACAGGAACAGCAAGATAGCTTTTGCACATTTAATAACACCAACTAAAAATTTAAAAGCTCTGCGAAATTTAAGCACCTCACCCATGGCATTTACTTCCAAATGATAGGGAGTTAATTTTGAGCAGCATAAACTGCTTTACAGAAAGTAAGGCTGTAAAGGGGGGAGGTGGGAGAAAAGCTCCTATGCAGATCTTCCAAAGCGTCTTCTACCCAACCAGCATTCCCTGCTTTATAGTCTCCCCAAAGCATGTTATTTTATTCCAATACGCAGCTAGTTGCTGACAGCCCAGAAATGTCTTTCCGAAAAATCTGAGGTAGAGGGAAAAGCAGAGTAGAAAACATTGCTAAGCAAACAAAAACAAATAACATCTCTTTTTAAAAGGCATTCCCGTTGCTGGAAAAAAGGTCCTTTTCTTCTTTCCTCCTTTTTCTTTCCTGTCGATGTGCATGTAAGGGATTCCTCAAACCTGGCAGGATAGGAAAAAGGAAGCTCAGAGCCTTCAAAAGTGAACCAAAGCACAAAGTCACATTTGCCTTTTGTTGAAAACAAGACAAAGTCAGTGCCTAGAGAGCCCTGAGTGCATTCCCCCCTTCTCAATCCCTAGTGGAGTTGCCATCTCCGGGATGGGAAATATCTAGAGGTTTTGAGGGAGGAGCCTGTGGAAGGTGGGGGTTGGCGAGGGGAAGAAAACACAGAGAGTGAGTTCGGGGTGGCCCCTTTTCCTTGTTTCTCTGCTCTAGCTCCAGAGTGCTCTTGGCCAGCTGCATCTGCTCCTGGGTTGGTCAGATCTAGCCACAGTGATCCATGCCTTCCTTACATTCACACTGGACTACTGCAGTGCACTCTACTGGGAGCAACCCTTGAAGAAATTTTGGAAGCTGCACTGAGTTCAGAACGCTGCAGCTAGATGATGATGATGATGATGATGATGATGATTATTATTATTATTATTATTATTATTATTATTATTATTATTATTATTTCCCGCCACTCCCTGGGTAGGCTCGTGGCGGGTAACAGTTGTCTTAAAAACCCCAATTAAAACCCCATTAAAAGATATTAAAATCATAACATAACATGGCGGCAGCCAATCACAATCTACTCGCACCTACCAAGGCGATAGAGAATGGGGGGAGATGATGTATACTTCAGACCCCCCTGGGGGGGCAACACTCTACCTTGCAGATTGTGGATGGGGGCCAGCTATTGAGACCATGGGTAGGGTTGCCAGCTTCTGACCTCAAGATTCCCAAGTCCAATTCAGGTTGGTTTGATCTTAAAAGGCCAATACAGTTTGAGACTGGAATAGCTGGATGAACATCATCTCCCATATATCCCGGCCCAAAAGTTAAGATCACATCCCGGCCCAAAAGTTAATAGGCCCACCTGGCTGTCCAGTCAATCAAGAGATGTCAAAAAAGGTTCACAAGACAGGGCCTTTTCAGTGGCAGCCCCTTTTCCTTTTGTAGCCACTGGGAAAGATCCACGTTCCCTGGCTCCCCTTCCTGCCCCAGTCCCCATTCCTGTCCCAAAAGATAGGAACAGAACTACCAGGTGCCGAGATCTTACTCACGGAGACGATATTAAATCAGGATTCCAACCAGCACCACACCAGCCAAGGCCCAGACCGTGATGTCAGAAATAATTGTTTTGTCCACGTGATCAGCTGAAACCAAAAAACCTCTTTTCAGGACTCGGTACACCAGAGTGGCAGAGTTGCCGTACCTTTCTTTGGAAGCAGTGAGCCTTTCTCCAATAAACGCTACCTATTTAGTATTCCATAGTATTTTAATACTTAATATTTATTTATTTATACTGCTCCTGACCTCCCCAAACCTAGGAAACCTCCTGACCTCAGAGCCAAGACCCAATATACGGCAGCCATTTTGTGATTAGCCCTGCTGCTCTCTAGGCCCAGCAGAGCCATTAGGCACAGGAGGCAGTGCCTGAGACCCACGGTGCTTTTAGGGGCCCTGAGAAATTATTTAAGTTCTTTTAATAGTTGAAGGGCAGGAAACGAGCTTTTAGGTTCAAAGAAAATGTTTTTTTCTCTCATCAGGAAAAAAGTGACATCTTTGGGCCCTCAAATATCTATTAAATTTTGCCTAAAACTTGGAGGGGGGGAGTTGAAGTATTTAAAGTTATATCTAATGTAATTTTTAATATTATTATTATGGTGGGAGGGGCCCTGAAGGAAAAAGGGCCACAAATGTCACCCTGTGGCTCTCCTGTCCATCGTGGCGGCCGTTTTATGGCGACTCCTACCATCTTCCCCTCAGAACTGAAAAGTGCCCACTGGCGCTTCAATGCTGGGGACAACAACATGAACACATGACTTGGTACACGTAACACTTTGGTCGCGTGAACTGGTCTTTGGCGACCTTTGTCCAAAAGATGTTAACTGAGTGCTTGGAAACCTTTGATTCTCTTGGGACACCATTGACCGTAAAATGACTTTCTACATCGGATTTCTGTTTGTCACAGGATATTTGGGTAATTGGGCATGCAGTGACGATGTGTCATTGCAGGCACAGAAATCTGAACCCTAAAGGATGTGGGAATAGGTCCCCTCCAGTGCCAGGGCAAGACTTTCAACCACACTGAGACTCATTTCAGAGTGGGAAAATAAAAATAAAACCAGGTTGCACAGTTTGACAGCATTCTGGAGGCTCCTCTACATGCTGGACTTCCCAGAGATCTAACCAGCCATGTTCTTCTGTCCTACGTACTCATACACGCTTCAGTGCTCCGTCTCATATTGGACACATCAATTTATGCTTCTGTGAAAATAAGCCCCATGCCTAGAACTGTATTAAACTATGTGGTTTGTATTTTGTATAATTTTGTACACAGCCCTAAACTGGCTTGTCGGGAGGGTGGTCTAAAAAGCTAGTAAAACAATAAAAATAAAATAAAATTAGCAATGCCTCTGTCAGCTTCCCCAATGCCCACAAGATGGGCCATCCATTTCGAAAAACGAATACCTTTGAGTTTGGCTCTCACAAGTCTGCATACGAGCTAGAATTTCCCATTTCAGCCACAAACCGGCAACAAATGCTTGGAGAAACCTCACCCTTTCTGCCACTAATTTTGCTGATAAATGCCTGGTTGAAAATGTCATCAAATCTTGCACATGCCTGTTATAGGCTGGGAATGTAATAGAGAAGGGGTGGGCAAACTGCGGCCCTCCAGATGTCTATGGACTACAATTCCCAAGAACACTGGCAGGGGCTCATGGGAATTGTAGTCCATGGACATCTGGAGGGCCACAGTTTGCCCACCCCTGTACTAGAGCAACTTAATTCACGGGGAAATTTCCAAAATATCTGCATATGAGGAAGTGGATGTCCTTTGGGGTACCCATATCAGGTATATCTTGTCTTTTTCCTTTCTTCATCTGAGCAAAGAGATTGACTTAAAGGGTAAAATACAGGAGATCATAACAAACCATACCTACGATTTGTACTTCTGTGTGGCCTTTTTCAGTATCATTAGGATTCATAACCACTATATATGTTCCAGAGTCATTCAACGCCACATCTCTGATGTGCAGGGAACAGTCTCGGCCTCCAGTCTCCCGCCCGCTGTAGCCACTGCCAGGATGTTGCACGTGACTCGAGGGATCATACGTGAAGATCCGGTTCAGTTCTTCTTGATCTTTTCGGTACCAAATGCACACGGCAAAGTCACGGTTTCCTCCTGGAATCAGAGTGATGTTATTTCCGATCGTCGGCCTTCCTGGTTTTATGGCGATACGAATCCCGTGAGCATGGGCTAACAAGATGCAAGAACTCATGATGGCAGCTGAATGCAGGAGAGAGAGAGGGAGAGAGAGAGAGAGAGAGAGAGAGAGAGATATTCTTCATTTGCTCCAAGAAAAGTAACCTTTTTAGAAAAAGTTCTTTATTAGAACAGAGCAAGATACTGCAAATAAAGCATCATTAGAACTGGTTTTACAGAACACCAGCCAGCACCTATAGGGGCAAGGGGAGGTCCCCCCCTTCCTGGGAGTACAAAACAGATACCACTTCAAGTAAGTCACAACATCTTGCTAATCTACGAAGAGTGCTTGCACTCGAAAGCTCACGCCTTGAATAAATCTTTGTTGGTCTTAAAGGTGCTACTGGACTCTGATTTCATTGTGCTACTTCAGACCAGCACAGCTACTCATTTGAACCTTGCTAAATTATGGGTATGAAAGGGAAGGAAAGGGAGACCAAACAGCTTAGGGGAGAGAGCAGAGGGTGGTGAGGAACACGAGGGCATCTGGAGACATTAAAGGAATTTCATCCTTGGGTGTCAGCCACATACAGACATGGCAAAGTAAGGAGATCATAGTCTGAGGAAGAGTGCTTGCACTCGAAAGCTCACACCTAGAATAAATCTTTGTTGGTCTTAAAGGTGCTACTGGACTCTGATTTCACTAAATCAGAGTAAGACTACAATCTACTATGATTTCCTTACTTTGCCATGTCTGTGTGTAGCTGACACCCAAGGACAAATTGCTGGGGGGGTAAAACAATAATGACTAGGGAAGGAAATGGCAAAACCACCCTGTATTGAGTCTGCCAAGAAAATGCTAGAGGGCATCACCCCAAGGGTCAGACATGACTCGGTGCTTGCACAGGAGATACCTTTACCTTTAAATGGGGAAAAGGCTCAGAGATGTTTTGCTAATTTGCCATTGCCTCTTTCTGTGCTGCAGTCCTGGTACTCCTTGGGGGTCTCCCATCCAAATGTTAGCCAGGGTAACCCCTGCCTAACTTCTCAGGCACTAACCAGGCGGGAAAAATGGGCATGCTCAGATGACTGGTCTCCTCCATGTTGCCCAGCCTGGGCAAGGGCTTTGATGATAAGAGTACTCAGTGTGCCTCCCAGCCTGCTCTGTTCTCTTGGCATGGATACATTAACAAGAATGCCAAGTTGGTATTCTATCCCCCTTCCTGTTCAACTTGTATGCTGAGATCATTATGAGAGAGACTGAACTCAAAGAATCAAACACTGGAATTAAGATTGGAGGAAGGACTATGAATAATCTTCGGTATGCTGATGACACTACCCTCCTGCCAGAAATTAAGAAAGGCCTAGAATACCTGATGACCAAGGTCAATGAACTAAGAGAGAAATTTGTCCTTTTCTTAAACACTAAAAAGACAACTGCAAAAAACCTGACATGTCACCACAACATTTGATGGTGAAGAAATTGAATGCATTCAAGAATTCATTTTTCTTGGATCATGAATTGATGTGTGTGGCTATTGCAGTATGGAAATAAAACGTCAAACTGCTCTGCACCGCTTAGCAATGATGAGCTGGAACCAAACATGGAAAAGAAGAGTTGGTTCTTATATACCGCTTTTCCCTACCCGAAGGGGGCTCAAAGCGGCTTACATTCACCTTCCCTTTCTTCTCCCCTCAGCAGACACCCTGTGGGGTGAGTGAGGCTTAGAAGGCCCTGATATTCCTGCTTGATCAGAACAGCTTTATGGTGAGCCCAAAGTTACCCAGCTGGCTGCATGTGGGGGAGCGCAGAATCGAACCTGGCTCACTAGATTAGAAGTCCGCAGTCCGTACACCAAACTGGCTCTCGGGAAGGAAGCCCTATGTATCCTGCTGTGTTCTTAACTGTCCAATCACATTTGGGCTGGGAGGGAATGGAGAGAGGGGACTGAATTTAGGAAAAGGTCCCTGGAGAAACAGATGGAGCCCCTTTTCTCCCGGTGCCATCCCCTTGCTGGAAGGCCCCCATCCCCTTGCTCTTATACCCTCAAAGACTTGCGCAAGAAACGACTCCCTGGGCTTTCTCCATCCCTTTGCCGCTAAAATCTCTCCCCCTGCCTGCCTTGCGACTGGTCGGGTGCCTCCCGACCCCCCTCTTTAGCGGCCAGGCCAAAGGTTTTCCGTCTGGATTAGAGATGCCAGCCTCCCGGTGGGCCCGGGGGCACCCCTGGAAGGAGAGCCCCAAACACCGCCCACTCCCCCAAGTCCCCCAGCCGCCCCCCCCCGGCCTGCCCGTGGGAGCTGCTCTTCGTCGGCGTCCCTCCCGGCGCCTGCAACGGCTGGCCCAACGTCCATTCCGGGGGTCGCCTCGCCCTTCCCGGCCCTCCAGGCAGCAGCCCCCCAGGGCAGCGCGGCGCTGGGGGGGGAGAGCCCGGCGGGGACCCCTCTGCCGCTCGACGGGGCGGGCCACTCCCTGGGGCGAGCGGCCCCCTTGCCCGGGATCCCCGCGGGGGCAGCCCCGTCCCCCCTCCCGCTGCCGCCCCCCCCTCTCACCGGCCAGCCCCAGCGACCCCCAAGCCAGCCCCGGCCGCTCCGACGCCCGCTCCCCCGCCGCGGCCGGCCGCCCTCCGGCCGGGCCGCCCCGCATGGCCTCTACGCCGGCGAAGCCGTGGCGCTCCGACGGGGCGGGGGCGGCAGGGGACGGTTGCCGAAGGTCGCGTGCCGCCGCTCGCTACGCCCCGGGCTAAGGCAGTTGCGGCTCCAGCACTGCTCCGATCGCGCGCAGCCATGTTGTAGAACAGGCGTCCCCATCAGGGTGCCCGTGGCCCCCGGGCGCCCACCCCCCAGCCCCTCTCCTGGGGCCCGCCAAGGGTTTATAGGACGCTTACAAGCTCAGGCCCTGCAGGGCTTCTGATGGGCTGGGCAGACGAAATCAGCCAGCATTACCAGTGATCTGGGCTCAGCCCCATTCTCCACCTTTTTCCAGTCCGCAATTGGCAACCCTGATGGGCCATTTCTCTTCTCTCATTCTGATGCCCCAAATCTGTGACATCGGCAGCTGCATTGGGATCACCTCCAAGTGGCTGCTTCAAACTGAACAAAGGAAGTTGGTAGAAATCGATCCTCTTCTCAGCTCACCTTCCCCTCAGTCCCAAGCTGCAGTCACTCAGTATCAAGGAAAATGTACTCTGTGCATCCCCAGAGGTGCTTGTCTCTGGGGCTCTGTTTTGGGTCTGGGGCAGAGCACTGGCACAAATAGGGCCTTGGGCATAGATTGTTTCAGAGGACATCCATGCCCGTCTCTAGTATCACCACTATATTGAAGTCTAATAGCAGAAGGGGACATAAGAACATGAGAGAAGACATGCTGGATCACGCTAATGGCCCATCCTGTGTCATACAGTGGCCCGAACCCAGGGTCAGTAGGAGGTCAACCAAAGGGGCCAGAAACCCAGAAGCCCCCCCACAGTCGTCCCTCTGTCACCCAAGCATGAGTGACCTTGGGCTCACCACAACACCGAGAAAGCTGTTCTGAGGGAGCAGGAATATCAGGGCTCTTGTGGGGAGAGGAAAGGGAAGCCACTTTGAGACTCCTATGGGGAGAGAAAAGCGGCATATAAGAACCAACTCTTCTTCTTCAGTAATATCAGGACTCTCTCAGCCCCACCTCCCTCACAGGGTGTCTGTTGTGGGGAGAGGAAAGGGAAGTCGAACGTAAGCAGTTTGGGGTCTCCTTCGGGTAGAGAAAAGCGACATATAAGAACCAACTCTTCTTCTTCAGTAATACCAGGGCTCTCTCAGCCCCACCTCCCTCACAGGGTGTCTGTTGTGGGGAGAGGAAAGGGAAGGCGAATGTAAGCCGCTTTGAGACTCCTTCGGGTAGAGAAAGGTGGCATATAAGAACCAACTCTTCTTCTTCAGTAATATCAGGGCTCTCTCAGCCCCACCTCCCTCACAGGGTGTCTGTTGTGGGGAGAGGAAAGGGAGGGCGAATGTAAGCCGCTTTGAGACTCCTTCAGGTAGAGAAAAGTGGCATATAAGAACCAAGTCTTCTTCTTCAGTGATATCAGGGCTCTCTCAGCCTTACCTCCCTCCCAGGGTGTCTCTTGTGGGGAGAGGAAAGGGAAGGCGAATGTAAGCCGCTTTGAGACTCCTGATAGAGAAATGTGGCATATAAGAACCAAATCTTCTTCTGCTCTAGATCCTTTTCGCACATACTACTGCCAAGACAAGTCTCCCCCATCCTATATTGGTGTATTTGGTTTTTCCTACCTCAGAAAAAGGTCACCAGAGGTCATTTCGCACAACCCAAGTGATAAATGTACGATTTTATGTGCACATGTTGTTGTCCCCAGCCTGCAGGAACCTTTGGAAATCGGACACTGCGGGATTGATGCAGCCACAAAAGGGCAACTCCTGGAAGCAGAGCAAGCCACAAAATGGCTGCCACAGTTTACCTTCGGTCACACAGCAAAGACCTTGGTGTTGCAGTTGGCAACTGCTGACAAGGCAGCCTTACAAAACCTTTGCCCAGGAAATTTATTTATTTTATTTTATTATTTATTTATTTCTTATGGCTCTGGGCGATTTACATAAAACATTCTGGAACATTCACATAGAACACTATCAAAATCAATATAACTGTATAACAATAACAACGCATAAACTGGAACAATCAGAACGGCACTTCAACAATAACTTGACAATCCCTCAGTAGGTTCGGTCCCTCAGTCTGGGGGGGAACCTGTAGATGTTATGGGTCAGTCGGCCCCACCAAAACCCTAGTGGAAGAGCTCCTTTTTGCAGGCCCTGCAGAATTGCGAAATCTCCAGTGGCCAATCAGATGTCTTGCTGGGTTTGAGCCAAACCAGGCCACACCCATTAAAAGAAAACACTGGGTGGGCTCTGGGAAAGGTATTGGCAACCAGCTCGGTGCTCATGGGCACCATGTTGGAGGCGATTAATTCATTTATTAGAATACTTGAAACACATCCATAGGCTTCTGCGGGTGTCTTTGGAATGGGGTATTCCCTACCTCCTGCCTGCGCCCAGACCTAGGAAAGGAGGGTGAGGCCCCATCCCCTTGAAATTTTGTTTTTAAACAGAAAGATTTGTGCAAATAACTAAATGTGAAATATTTAACTACATGGGAATACTAAATACCATGTATGGGAGAAAGGCTCACTGCTGAAGGAGAGAGGGGCGGCGAGGTAGAGGAATGCCACTCTGCTGTGCCAAGTCCGCAAAGGAGGCTTTCCGGTGGGGAAGGTTCCAAGTGCAGGTACGGCTGCGGATGGGGCCGGAGAACGGTCCCTGCTGGCTTCGGGGTCTGGCCCTTGGCTCCTCCTCCTGCCGCCCCCGCCCCGTCGGAGCGCCACGGCTTCGCCGGCGTAGAGGCCATGCGGGGCGGCCCGGCCGGAGGGCGGCCGGCCGCGGCGGGGGAGCGGGCGTCGGAGCGGCCGGGGCTGGCTTGGGGGTCGCTGGGGCTGGCCGGTGAGAGGGGGGGGGGCGGCAGCGGGAGGGGGGACGGGGCTGCCCCCGCGGGGATCCCGGGCAAGGGGGCCGCTCGCCCCAGGGAGTGGCCCGCCCCGTCGAGCGGCAGAGGGGTCCCCGCCGGGCTCTCCCCCCCCACCGCCGCGCTGCCTTGGGGGGCTGCTGCCTGGAGGGCCGGGAAGGGCGAGGCGACCCCCGGAATGGACGTTGGGCCAGCCGTTGCAGGCGCCGGGAGGGACGCCGACGAAGAGCAGCTCCCACGGGCAGGCCGGGGGGGGGGCGGCTGGGGGACTTGGGGGAGTGGGCGGTGTTTGGGGCTCTCCTTCCAGGGGTGCCCCCGGGCCCACCGGGAGGCTGGCATCTCTAATCCAGACGGAAAACCTTTGGCCTGGCCGCTAAAGAGGGGGGTCGGGAGGCACCCGACCAGTCGCAAGGCAGGCAGGGGGAGAGATTTTAGCGGCAAAGGGATGGAGAAAGCCCAGGGAGTCGTTTCTTGCGCAAGTCTTTGAGGGTATAAGAGCAAGGGGATGGGGGCCTTCCAGCAAGGGGATGGCACCGGGAGAAAAGGGGCTCCATCTGTTTCTCCAGGGACCTTTTCCTAAATTCAGTCCCCTCTCTCCATTCCCTCCCAGCCCAAATGTGATTGGACAGTTAAGAACACAGCAGGATACATAGGGCTTCCTTCCCGAGAGCCAGTTTGGTGTACGGACTGCGGACTTCTAATCTAGTGAGCCAGGTTCGATTCTGCGCTCCCCCACATGCAGCCAGCTGGGTAACTTTGGGCTCACCATAAAGCTGTTCTGATCAAGCAGGAATATCAGGGCCTTCTAAGCCTCACTCACCCCACAGGGTGTCTGCTGAGGGGAGAGGAAAGGGAAAGTGAATGTAAGCCGCTTTGAGCCGCCTTTGGGTAGGGAACAGCGGTATATAAGAACCAACTCTTCTTTTCCATGTTTGGTTCCAGCTCATCATTGCTAAGCGGTGCAGAGCAGTTTGACGTTTTATTTCCATACTGCAATAGCCACACACATCAATTCATGATCCAAGAAAAATGAATTCTTGAATGCATTCAATTTCTTCACCATCAAATGTTGTGGTGACATGTCAGGTTTTTTGCAGTTGTCTTTTTAGTGTTTAAGAAAAGGACAAATTTCTCTCTTAGTTCATTGACCTTGGTCATCAGGTATTCTAGGCCTTTCTTAATTTCTGGCAGGAGGGTAGTGTCATCAGCATACCGAAGATTATTCATAGTCCTTCCTCCAATCTTAATTCCAGTGTTTGATTCTTTGGGTTCAGTCTCTCTCATAATGATCTCAGCATACAAGTTGAACAGGAAGGGGGATAGAATACCAACTTGGCATTTTTGTTAATGTATCCATGCCAAGAGAACAGAGCAGGCTGGGAGGCACACTGAGTACTCTTATCATCAAAGCCCTTGCCCAGGCTGGGCAACATGGAGGAGACCAGTCATCTGAGCATGCCCATTTTTCCCGCCTGGTTAGTGCCTGAGAAGTTAGGCAGGGGTTACCCTGGCTAACATTTGGATGGGAGACCCCCAAGGAGTACCAGGACTGCAGCACAGAAAGAGGCAATGGCAAATTAGCAAAACATCTCTGAGCCTTTTCCCCATTTAAAGGTAAAGGTATCTCCTGTGCAAGCACCGAGTCATGTCTGACCCTTGGGGTGATGCCCTCTAGCATTTTCTTGGCAGACTCAATACAGGGCGGTTTTGCCATTTCCTTCCCTAGTCATTATTGTTTTACCCCCCCCCCCCAGCAATTTGTCCTTGGGTGTCAGCTACACACAGACATGGCAAAGTAAGGAAATCATAGTAGATTGTAGTCTTACTCTGATTTAGTGAAATCAGAGTCCAGTAGCACCTTTAAGACCAACAAAGATTTATTCAAGGTGTGAGCTTTCGAGTGTAAGCACTCTTCTCCAGACTATGATCTCCTTACTTTGCCATGTCTGTATGTAGCTGACACCCAAGGATGAAATTCCTTTAATGTCTCCAGATGCCCTCATGTTCCTCACCACCCTCTGCTCTCTCCCCAAAGCTGTTTGGTCTCCCTTTCCTTCCCTTTCATACCCATAATTTAGCAAGGTTCAAATGAGTAGCTGTGCTGGTCTGAAGTAGCACAATGAAATCAGAGTCCAGTAGCACCTTTAAGACCAACAAAGATTTATTCAAGGCGTGAGCTTTCGAGTGCAAGCACTCTTCGTAGATTAGCAAGATGTTGTGACTTACTTGAAGTGTTATCTGTTTTGTACTCCCAGGAAGGGGGGGACCTCCCCTTGCCCCTATAGGTGATGGATGGTGTTCTGTAAAACCAGTTCTAACGATGCTTTAATTGCAGTATCTTGCTCTGTTCTAATAAAGAACTTTTTCTAAAAAGGTTACTTTTCTTGGAGCAAATGAAGAATATCTCTCTCTCTCTCTCTCTCTCTCTCTCTCCCTCTCTCTCCTGCATTCAGCTGCCATCATGAGTTCTTGCATCTTGTTAGCCCATGCTCACGGGCTTCGTATCGCCATAAAACCACCAAAGCCGACGATCGGAAATAACGTCACTCTGATTCCAGGAGGAAGCCCTGAATTTGTCGTGTGCATTTGGTACCGAAAAGATCAAGAAGAACTGAACCGGATCTTCACGTATGTTCCCTCGGGTCCCGTGCAACATCCTGGCAAGGGCTACAGCGGACGGGAGACTGGAGGCCGAGGCTGTTCCCTGCACATCAGAGATGTGGCGTTGAATGACTCTGGAAAATATATAGTGTCAATGGTTATGAATCCTAATGATACTGAAAAAGGCCACGCAGAAATACAAATCGTAGGTATGGTTTGTTATGATCTCCTGTATTTCACCCTTTAAGTCAATCTCTTTGCTCAGATGAAGAAAGGAAAAAGACAAGATATACCTGATATGGGTACCCCAAAGGACATCCACTTCCTCATATGCAGATATTTTGGAAATTTCCCCGTGAATTAAGTTGCTCTAGTACAGGGGTGGGCAAACTGTGGCCCTCCAGATGTCCATGGACTACAATTCCCATGAGCCCCTGCCAGTGTTCTTGGGAATTGTAGTCCATAGACATCTGGAGGGCCGCAGTTTGCCCACCCCTTCTCTATTACATTCCCAGCCTATAACAGGCATGTGCAAGATTTGATGACATTTTCAACCAGGCATTTATCAGCAAAATTAGTGGCAGAAAGGGTGAGGTTTCTCCAAGCATTTGTTGCCGGTTTGTGGCTGAAATGGGAAATTCTAGCTCGTATGCAGACTTGTGAGAGCCAAACTCAAAGGTATTCGTTTTTCGAAATGGATGGCCCATCTTGTGGGCATTGGGGAAGCTGACAGAGGCATTGCTAATTTTATTTTATTTTTATTGTTTTACTAGCTTTTTAGACCACCCTCCCGACAAGCCAGTTTAGGGCTGTGTACAAAATTATACAAAATACAAACCACATAGTTTAATACAGTTCTAGGCATGGGGCTTATTTTCACAGAAGCATAAATTGATGTGTCCAATATGAGAAGGAGCACTGAAGCGGGTATGAGTACGTAGGACAGAAGAACATGGCTGGTTAGATCTCTGGGAAGTCCAGCATGTAGAGAAGCCTCCAGAATGCTGTCAAACTGCAACCTGGTTTTATTTTTATTTTCCCACTCTGAAATGAGTCTCAGTGTGGTTGAAAGTCTTGCCCTGTCACTGGAGGGGACCTATTCACACATCCTTTAGGGTTCAGATTTCTGTGCCTGCAATGACACATCGTCTCTGCATGCCCAATTACCCAAATATCCTGTGACAAACAGAAATCCGATGATTTGGTCATGTAGAAAGTCATTTTACGGTCAATGGTGTCCCAAGAGAATCAAAGGTTTCCAAGCACTCAGTTAACATCTTTTGGACAAAGGTCGCCAAAGACCAGTTCACGCGACCAAAGTGTTACGTGTACCAAGTCATGTGTTCATGTTGTTGTCCCCAGCATTGAAGCGCCAGTGGGCACTTTTCAGTTCTGAGGGGAAGATGGCAGGAGTCGCCATAAAACGGCCGCCACGATGGACAGGAGAGCCACAGGGTGACATTTGTGGCCCTTTTTCCTTCAGGGCCCCTCCCACCATAATAATAATATTAAAAATTACATTAGATATAACTTTAAATACTTCAACTTCCCCCCTCCAAGTTTTAGGCAAAATTTAATAGATATTTGGGGGCCCAAAGATGTCACTTTTTTCCTGATGAGAGAAAATAACATTTTCTTTGAACCTAAAAGCTCGTTTCCTGCCCTTCTGCTATTAAAAGAACTTAAATAATTTCTCAGGGCCCCTAAAAGCACCGTGGGTCTCAGGCACTGCCTCCTGTGCCTAATGGCTCTGCTGGGCCTAGAGAGCAGCAGGGCTAATCACAAAATGGCTGCCGTATATTGGGTCTTGGCTCTGAGGTCAGGAGGTTTCCTAGGTTTGGGGAGGTCAGGAGCAGTATAAATAAATAAATATTAAATATTAAAATACTTTGGAATACTAAATTGATAGCGTTTATTGGAGAAAGGCTCACTGCTTCCAAAGAAAGGTACGGCAACTCTGCCACTCTGGTGTACCGAGTCCTGAAAAGAGGTTTTTTGGTTTCAGCTGATCACGTGGACAAAAAAATTATTTCTGACATCACGGTCTGGGCCTTGGCTGGTGTGGTGCTGGTTGGAATCCTGATTTAATATCGTCTCCGTGAGTAAGATCTCGGCACCTGGCAGTTCTTTTCCTATCTTTTGGGACAGGAATGGGGACTGGGGCAGGAAGGGGAGCCAGGGAACGTGGATCTTTCCCAGTGGCTACAAAAGGAAAAGGGGCTGCCACTGAAAAGGCCCTGTCTTGTGAACCTTTTTTGACATCTCTTGATTGACTGGACAGCCAGGTGGGCCTATTAACTTTTGGGCCGGGATGTGATCTTAACTTTTGGGCCGGGATATATGGGAGATGATGTTCCTCCAGCTATTCCAGTCTCAAACATTATTGGCCTTTTAAGATCAAACCAACCTGAATTGGACTTGGGAATCTTGAGGTCAGAAGCTGGCAACCCTACCCATGGTCTCAATAGCTGGCCCCCATCCACAATTTGCGAGGTAGAGTGTTGCCCCCCCCAGGGGGGTCTGAAGTATACATCATCTCCCCCCATTCTCTATCGCCTTGGTAGGTGCGAGTAGATTGTGATTGGCTGCCGCCATGTTATGTTATGATTTTAATATCTTTTAATGGGGTTTTAATTGGGGGTTTTAAGACAACTGTTACCCGCCACGAGCCTACCCAGGGAGTGGTGGGAAATAAATCATCATCATCATCATCATCATCATCATCATCTAGCTGCAGCGTTCTGAACTCAGTGCAGCTTCCAAAATTTCTTCAAGGGTTGCTCCCAGTAGAGTGCACTGCAGTAGTCCAGTGTGAATGTAAGGAAGGCATGGATCACTGTGGCTAGATCTGACCAACCCAGGAACAGATGCAGCTCGCCAAGAGCACTCTTGAGCTAGAGCAGAGAAACAAGGAAAAGGGGCCGCCCCAAACTCACTCTCTGTGATTTCTTCCCCTCGCCAACCCCTACCTTCCACAGGCTCCTCCCTCAAAACCTCTAGATATTTCCCATCCCGGAGATGGCAACTCCATTATGGATTGAGAAGGGGGGAATGCACTCAGTGCTCTCTAGGCACTGACTTTGTCTTGTTTTCAACAAAAGGCAAATGTGACTTTGTGCTTTGGTTCACTTTTGAAGGCTCTGAGCTTCCTTTTTCTTATCCTGCCAGGTTTGAGGAATCCCTTACATGCACATCGACAGGAAAGAAAAAAGAGGAAAGAAGAAAAGGACCTTTTTTCCAGCAACGGGAATGCTGACACGGAGCATTTTAAAAAGAGATGTTATTTGTTTTTGTTTGCTTAGCAATGTTTTCTACTCTGCTTTTCCCTCTACCTCAGATTTTTCGGAAAGACATTTCTGGGCTGTCAGCAACCAGCTGCGTATTGGAATAAAATAACATGCTTTGGGGAGACTATAAAGCAGGGAATGCTGGTTGGGTAGAAGACGCTTTGGAAGATCTGCATAGGAGCTTTTCTCCCACCTCCCCCCTTTACAGCCTTACTTTCTGTAAAGCAGTTTATGCTGCTCAAAATTAACTCCCTATCATTTGGAAGTAAATGCCATGGGTGAGGTGCTTAAATTTCGCAGAGCTTTTAAATTTTTAGTTGGTGTTATTAAATGTGCAAAAGCTATCTTGCTGTTCCTGTCTCTGATTTTACAGGGGAGAACTCAGGGTGCCACCTCTGGGTTGGGAAATACCTGGAGACTGGTGTGGGGGTGGAGACTGAAGAGGAAGGAGTTTTGGGAGGGGAGGGACTTCATCAGTGGGGTGTAATGCAGTAGAGCCCGCCCTGCATGCCCTTGCATCCCAAAGTGACATCTGTACGGAAACAAGCCCCACTGCTGCTCTGTTACTCCTGGTTGCTTTTGGGTCACCTGAAATGAGCAAATGGAGAGAGCCAGGCTTCTGAAGCTTTTCTTTCTGTCCCCAAAATGTGTACCCTCTTCTTGATTCAGGGGCTGGAGCACCTTTCCTAGGAGGGAAGGCTGAAATGTCAGGGACTTTTCCATTCAGAAAAAAAGACAACTAAGACAGTGGTTTACAAAAGTATGATAGAGATTTAGTAAATTATGCATGGGGTGGAGGGAGTTGACAAAGAGAACCTTTTCTCCCTCTCCCAAAATATTTTGGGGGATTTTTAAACCACCCTCCAACCACAAGCAGACTCAGGGCAATTTACAATAAGCCTGTCCCCCTTCCCCCAGCCACCCAAAACACCTTCTGCTTGTTACCAGACTGGAGATAGTATCACATGCTGTATAATTCCAGGGTTGGGGGACTGAGGAGGGAAGGCCTGTTTCTTTACAGCAGGGGTAGTCAAACTGCGGCCCTCCAGATGTCCATGGACTACAATTCCCATGAGACCCTGCCAGCGAACAATGGCAGGGGCTCATGGGAATTGTAGTCCATGTACATCTGGGTGGGCGCAGTTTGACTATCCCCTAGTAGAAGAATGCCACAGTTCTGTTCCCAGAAAGTCATGGCAGCAAAAATAATTATAGAGAGTCCTCCTATTCCTGGGTGCAGAAAACCTGCACGGCGTATTGTTGCTGGGTGGGATCCTCGCCAGTTTACATCTACTAAGGATTTCTACAGGAAAATCTTTTTATGAAATTATTGATAATGTCTACCGCAGTTTACACAATCGCTTTTTCTCAGATGTGTCCCAAAACTGAACAGTTTGCTATAGGAGAAGATGATCATACATACAGTCTAACTTTTACAAAGCTGACTTGGATGCTGCCCGGCTACAACTTCATTGGGACATGTTTTTGGATATTGCAAGGGAGCGGAAAGTTAAACTTTTTGCTCTTTGTGAAGTGATTGACCTGTTCAGTGGAGAACAAGGAAAATGTCTGCTACCAGAATTAGCTAAACCTATCAGAATAGGCCTTACCATCCCTGTTTCTTCCTGCACCTCAGAAGGGTCATTCTCATGCCTCTGCAGAATAAAGGCCTTTCTAAGGTCAAGCACAGCACAGGCCAGGCTCAATCACACGGCTCTTCTTCATGGGCACGAACAAATCTCTCAGGAAATGGATCTTCACGTTATAGCTAATGAGTTCATTCAAGGAACATCAATTACATCCAACACATTCAGTGTCAAAGGACGCAGAATTGTAACCTTGACAAGTGGGTTGAATTTAGGGCAATCTGTACGGGGGAACTGGGATGGATTGGTGGGATATGGCAGGAGAGGATGCTTTGGGGAGCAGAAGGGCTAATAGGGGATGGGGAGAATATTTGGCTGCGTTGTAATTTTAAAAATGTAAAGAAATAATATCTGTTGTTAATTAAAAGTTAAAGTAATATTTCAACTATCTGAAGATCATTTGTTGAAGCAAACGTGTTTTATAAGTTCAACCTGGAAAGCAGAAATTAACTAAGTACAGGAATTTCCCATAAACTGATTTGTCAGTTTAATAATAATTTGTTCTGAATGTCTATGTTTTTAAGGTAGATTTTTAAGCAGTGTGCTAAGAAAAAGAGAAAGCCAGCTTGGTGTAGTGGTTAGGAGTGCGGACTTCTAATCTGGCATGCCGGGTTCGATTCTGCACTCCCCCACATGCAGCCAGCTGGGTGACCCTGGGCTCACCATGGCACTGATAAAACTGTTCTGAGCGAGCAGTGATATCAGGGCTCTCTCAGCCCCACCTCCCTCACAGGGTGTGTGTTGTGAGGAGAGGAAAGGGAGGGCGAATGTAAGCTGCTTCGAGACTCCTTCGGGTAGAGAAAAGTGGCATATAAGAACCTACTCTTCTTCTTCTTCTCCAAAGCAAGGTATATCATATCCTAAGTGGCAAAACTGCAAGTTTTATTTGGAGTCATGGCTATGGGCACTCTACTGAATTGCCTCAAAATATCCCTGTGTTCACTTACAGGATGTAAATTTAAAAAGAGATGGTAACTACTAGTAATGTGAACTCTGACCATTTTCCCTCCCTAAATCTCCCATGGCCCAACCTCCAGAGGCCCCTCCCTGTGATGTCACTGGCTCTTCCCCATGATGCTACTGGCCCCAGCCTCCCCCCCCCCCAAGAAATTGAAAAGTCTACACTCCTGAAGAAAGGCTATCCTAATCATTACCTTAAAAGAAAAGGCCAGAGCAGTCTTTCTCAACTTTTCTACCATGGAGAAACCCCCGAAACATTCTTTGGGCTTCGAGAAACCCCAGAAGTGGCACAATTGTGCAGAATATGGCTGGGAAGCAGAGCCACCCAAGGACCCTCCTCTTCCCCACACACACACCCAAGGCCCTCCAGTTCCATCATTGGCCATTTTGGGAGGGGGGATAAATATTTAACACATTTGAAAGATATATACAAAATTAATTAACTTCCACCCATCCAGGAAACCCTTGCAGGGCCATGAAGGTTTCATTAAATGCTGGTTGAGAAAGTCTGGAGTTGCAATTTCTCGAATCGACACTAGAGAGCAACATAGGTCTACATATCAAGGCAGGCTACACTCTTCACCAAATCTTTAAAAGGCTTTTAAAATCCATACTGATTTGAAGGGTGCTGCTGTGGTTGGGCTAGCTTGAAAAGGGGGGTCAGCAAGCCCCTCACCCACCTCTTTGGGCACATAAAACAGTCCCATCATGTTCATTTGGCCCTCGCCTCAGTGGCCACTCCTTGGCAACTCCATATCCAAGCCTGGCCTGCCCCACAGGGTTGCTGTGAAGAGAAACCTAAATCATTCCAAATTAGGTTTGCCAATCCCCAGATGGGCCCTGGAAATCTTCCAGAATCAGTACAGATCTTTCAGATGACAGAAATCAATTCTGTCTCTAGAAAATGGCTGCTTTTGAGAGTGACCTGGAGGGTATTATACCTCACTGAAGCCTTTTTCTGTCTCCAAACCACACCATTCTGAGTTTCTGTCAAGGAACGATGAGACATCAACTGGATTTGCCTCAGTCTCCCTTTTGTTCGAGGATATGGCCACAGCACAAGGCACTGGCTTGACTGCTGCCAATTTGTGGGGCTTCCCCTGTGTTTGTTCAGGTCATTCGTGTATTCCTTCAGAATGTTTCCAGGAAATTTGCTTTGCCTGCTTTCAGTCTATGGCTCCATAACTTGTGTATCAGGTCCCATAACAGGCGGATGCTTATAATTACATGCAATTTTCCTATTAAATGTGTTCTTCTCCAACTGTCCAACAGTGTTTCGACAGGAAGATTTTAGCCATGAGGCCTAGACGTAGGACTAATGACAAAGACCCTCTTGCCCTAGGCACAGCCTGCAGGATGCTGGGAAATGGAGCGGTCACTGCCGCTCTGCTCGGCCTACCTCACAGGGTGGTTGTGGGGATGACGGAGGAATGATGCACACTGGGTGGAAATGCAGAATAAAAATATGCTAGTTAACTAGCTAGCTAGCAGGCAGATTCAAGTGGGTAGCCGTGTTGGTCTGAAGTAGCACAAGTAGCTTTCGAGCGCTTGCACACCTTGAATAAATCTTTGTTGGTCTTAAAGATGCTACTGGACTCTGGTTTTATTTAGCCAGCAGGCAGTTAGGGGAGGAGGAGGAGCTGGGTTTTGTTGTTGTTGTTGTTGTTTTGTACTGTTTTTTACTCCCTGAAGGAGTCCCAAAGCCGGTGATCCGCCCCTTTCGCTTCCTCTCCCTAGAACGGTGGGGTGGGCGGGGCCGAGTTATGCAACAATAACAATTTGTCTCCTTTGTTCATGAATGTTTGCAACATCATGTAAAAGAAACAATAGAAACTAACTATATAAAAACTGGCAGGAGTATCGGTATACAGGAGGCGCCCGGATATCTTCTCCTCTCTGGCCAACAGAGACCAATTCCCCGAGGGTGGGGGAATGGCTGCTTTGGAGGGGGGATGCTATGGCCTTGGACCCTGCCAAGGTCCATCCCAAGCTCCGCCCTCCCCAGGTGCCACCCCCAAAATCCTCCAGGCATTTCCTAACCCAGAGCAGGCAACCCTATGCGAAAGGCACCAGTCCTGGCAAGGAAGGTATTGGCCTCAGTTGCCCTTTCGTCCCAGGACATGGCGGTAGAGACCCCCTTTCTCAACATTTTGACCACTGAGAACCCCCTGAAACGGTGCGATCCTGATCGTGCAGAATGTGGTTGGCAAGCAGAGCTGTGGACATGCCCACCGAGGACCCCCGCCCCTTCCCACCCCCTCCAGGCCCATCACTGGCCATTGGGGGAGGGGGGACGGGCAGGTCAACAGGACCATATCTAGGACCATATCTAGGACCCGATAAATGTTTAGCCCACTTGAAAAAGAGATGAAGAACTTGCTAACTCCCACCCACTGGGGAATCCCTTCCAGGAAACCCTGGCTGAGGCCAAGGCAGGCGCCGGCTGGACTGCTGCTGACTTGTGGGGCTGCCCCGAGGTTTGTCCGGACGGCTCCGGCGCTTCAAAGCAGCCCGCTGTGTCCCGCCCCAGGGCGGCGCCGGCGGCACTCCCCACCCCGCCTGCCGCGCGGGGACCTCAGCCTCGGGGAGAAGGCGCGCTCCAGAGGCCGCCTGCCGGGAAGCGCCTCCCCCGCCAGCCCCGCCCGACGTGGCCGCCCTCCGCCGCCCCAGCCTGGGCCCGCCCGCGGGAGGCGGTGTCGCCGGCTGGTGGGAGCGCCGGGCGCTGGCGGGCTCAGAGGGCGAGCGCAGCGCCGGAAGGTGCCGGGGAGGCAAGCCAGGCGTCCGCCCGAGCGCAGCCGCGGGATGGGGACGCAGGCGGCGGGGCCGGGCAGCCCGCCTCGGGGGTGGCTGGCGCGGCGACTGCTAGCAGGTGAGAGGGGTCGGGACCCGCGGCGGGCGAGGGAGGGAGGGAGGGAGGGAGGGGCACCCCCCCCTCCTAAAGTTAGACGCCAGCCTGGGGGACCTCCGCGGTGCAGACTTGCATTCGCCCGCCCCGTCGCTCTTCGCTCATAGCGTAGGAACTTGGATCCCGTCGCGGGTCCCTTGGCGGAAAGCGCCGGCGGGTCAGCGCTGACTTCTGGCCAAGACCCCGCGTGGGGTTTTCAGGCGCCGACCCTGCGAGATCAGGCTGGGCGGAGGTGGTTGGTCGGCCCTTGCCTGCCTGCCTGCCTGCCTGGAGCCGCCCTGGACTACCTGCGGGGTCTCCCGTCCAAACACTGGCCGGGGCTCAACCAGTTTAGCTTCCGAGATCGGGCCTACCCAGGTCCTGAGACCCACGAGATCAGGCGCTCGGGATCTACCTTCATCCCTCCAGAATAACTACCAGGGTTAACCTGCCCCAAATCCTCCACGCCTTGTAGGAATGGTGAACTTTCAGGCTGTGGCTGCCGACACCTCCAGCGGTGGAAAATGCTCTAGTAAAATCCTAAGAAAATATTCCAGTGACCCCAAGGCAGGCTTTTTTGCTTTGTGCTTCTAGGCTTAACATTTGATTTTAAACTGTTCTGCTTTTGAGGATGGGGGGGGTATAATGTTATGGGGGTGAGGGTGGGACGGACTCTATTGCTTTGAACTTGAGTGTGCCTTGAGGGACCAAGTTGGTCTGAATGTTAGAAGATCCCTGATTTATGGATTCAACTGTTTAGCGCTGGACACACTCTGGGCAGCTGATAAAACCAGAAAAACCTTCATCAGTGTGGAGTTACAGCGGTTCTCAACCTTCCTAATGCCGCGACCGTTTAATACAGTTCCTCATGTTGTGGGGACCCCCAACCGTAAATTTATGCAAGGGTTCTTTCTCAGAAATTAAACCAAAACTGACCAAATGGCATTAAGATTCATTTTTCATGATTGTATATAAATTGGTTTTTTCTGGGGTTTCTCAGTTCAGTTCTGCCTCTTGTCCCACCATGCCCATCTCACTCTTATCCGCTGCTCCAGACAGATGAACACTCTATCTCGATCTACCCCACAAGGCTGTTGTGTGGATGGCACCCCCCAGCCAAGCTGCTTGCCCTGCCACGACCACTGTGAAATGGTCATTCAACCTCCAACAGGGTCTCGACCCCCAGGTTGAGAGCCACTGAGCTAGACGCATAAAACAACATTCAGCAGCCTAGCCTAATGCCTGTAGAACAGGCCACAGCCTGGAAAGGGATCATAAAAGCAGGTTTTGATTTCTTCCTTCCATCCGGCGAAGGAGAACCAGGAGCAGAAGTCACCTTCTGACTGGGAAGCCAAGACAGGTGGTGCCTCTAGAACAGGGGTGGCCAAACTGTGGCTCTCCAGATATCTATGGACTACAATTCCCATAAGCCTTGTGGCAGGGATTCACAGGAATTGTAGTCCATGGACATCTGGAGAGCCACCTTTGGCCACCCTTGATCTAGTTAATTATCTGCCAACAGCACTGTGGTGCTTCTTCAGCTGTCAGTCTGGTTGCCAGCTCCAGGGAAATTCCTGGAGATTTGAGGATAGAACATGTGGAGGGCAGAATCTGGAGCAGGAAGTCTCAGAGGGTGGCTACAGCAGTGTGTCATAGGACAGCTGGGGACTGAGCACTGTAGAGGCCAAGGATAGTTTTAGGGTGTAAGCTTTTAAGCATCTAATTTCCCTCAGCAGTGGTGCCATGGGCTCTGCTACCATTTCCTCCAGCAGGACTGATCTCCATAGCCTGGATATTGGGTGTAATTCTAGAAGTCCAGCTCCTGCCAGGAGGTTGGCAGCTCTAGCTAGCTGGCTGTGTCTCGATCCAGATCAGGACATCCTCTCTGGGGCCACCAAAGTATGTTAAAATGGTGGTCAGAAGTCGGATCTAGTTCAAGGTTCTTGTTTTGATCTTTAGTAGGGTTGCATGCTTCGGCGTGGTTTGGCCCCTTCGGCAATCACCGAAGCCCGAGGCACCCATCGCTGTCCACCTCAGGCTTCGGTGATCGCCGAACTGCACCGAACTGCACCGAACCATGCCGAACTGCGCCGAACCTAATCTCGAGCCTGTCAAAATTCAGAAATCCTGTTTTGGAGAACTTGGGTTTGTATGCTTATCAGAAAACGAGCTGAAATCTCCGCCCCTCCCAATTAATTTCAGCTAAGAAGGATACTAAGAATCACAGGAGCATTTCTGCAGAGATTTTGTCCCAATTCATATGTGTGGAATCGGCTCATCTTATTTCCCCAAAGATGAGAATCCTACAGCCAACACTGAGGAAAGAATATCTAAAACCACTACAGAGAGTCTTGTTTCTTAAAAAAATGACCATTTGAGATGTAATGCTCTCCTTCAGAGATGATTTCAGTTATTTCAGACAGCCCCTGTGAAGTGAAAAGTGTGGGGTGAAGGAAGTAAACCTTCCTTCTTAACTAAATATTTTATTTATTCCAGAAGAAAGACATGCAAAAATTACACTGCATGCTACAGAACTACTATTTTGAAATGCTTCTATATTGCCACTGTCATGATGGTCAGTTCATAGTCTGAGGAAGAGTGCTTGGCTGCGACTTGACAGCTGAAGAAACAAAAACACCATTATAAAAAAACGGGTTCTGTTTTGCGAGGGAAAACTTTCATGCTTCTGCACTTGAGATACTGCAGTATCCTCATAGATTCATTGACTGAGTCAGTCCAACTGTTGTTGGATCTCCCCACTTTTCCTGCTGACTGCAACTTTTCCTAACATGATTGTTCTTTCCGGTGACTCTTGTCTTCTCACTTTATCAGTCCCAATTATCCAGAGATACAGCCTTAACCTACAGTCATTTGAAAAATCACCTGGGACTATTCCAGCAGTGTGGATTTTTACCCTATGAATTCCTACTCAGATGTCTCTTGTTTACATCCCAGCTTGATATTTGCTAAGACAATGGCTTGACATTTCTTTTTTATAATTGATGGTTCTTTTTACTGCTGTTAGTGCCGTGTTTTCATAATTAATACTGGAGTTTAAACTGTCTTGCTTGCTCATGGTCAGAGCAAACTAGATGTTTTGTTTGATTCATTCATTTATTTGAACCATTTCTCTCCCACCTTATGTGCTTGGAATTGAGGCAACAAATGATGTAGCGACCCTGCTGCAAAGAGAGAATAATTAAATTTAAATAATTAAATTTAAAACTGATTTCCACATAGAATTCATCAATTTAAAAGCATTCTGCCTGCAATCATGATGTAATTGAGGACTTAGATTCAGAGATCTTCCGTTGCTTTCATAGCTGAAATCTGGATACGGATTAAGACAAGTTAATTTTATATCTACCAATCAGGATTCTAAGTAAGGATCAGCACTGTTTAGAACCCTGGATTGTGGACAGATGAATGTATTTTGATGTTACAACAAACTGAAGATTTCCAAAACCTAGAAGTCTTGAAATGTGCTCTTTGTGAAATGGAAGGATGAGAAGGCAGGTTCACAGGCAAGTCATGTACAGCAGTGGTCCCCAACCTTTTTATCACCGGGGACCACTCAACGCCGGGGACCACTCACCGGGGACCACTCAACGCCTTTACTGAGGCCCGGTGGGGGGGGTAGTTTACTCCTCTACTCTCAACCACTGCCCTAACGCTCTCTGATCGCTATGGTAACATTTAAACATCCCTTCAAAATAAGATACAGACACGCCACAACAATGAAGTGTGTTGTAAAGGGCCAGGGGGGGGGATGAAGTAAAGGGTCGGGGGGGGGGAGAAGGCGTCCTTCAGGGCCCACCTCCAATTAGTCGAAGGACCACATGTGGTCTATGGCCCACAGGTTGGGGATCACTAATGTACAGGATATCACATTGGCAATAGCTCTCCAGTAGAAGTGACCCCTTTACTGAAGAGCTATTGCCAATGTGATATCCTGTACCTGTAGAAATTAATACTGGTGATGTTATATTAAGACTAGAATTGCAACCACTGGAAAATAGAAAGCGGGATTGAATACCTGGGACCCCGTTCTTGTTGCAAAATTATTTAGGACTGCATTTAATAAATCTCAAGAAGATACAACTTTTTGCCTATTCATTTTGTTTGCTTTGGGTATATTCCCACCTGGCACTTAGCATAGGCAACAGGGAGAATGATCCCAGTCTGGATGTTGTTGACTAATAAAAATGTGTTTCTTTCTGTTCCCTCCCCCAGCTGCTGTCCTGAGTTGTTGCTTCCTGCTAACCCAGGCCCAGGATATCCCTGTTACAGTGAACCCACCAAAGCCAGTAGAAGGCCAGGAGGTCACTCTGACTCCAGGAGGAAGCCCCAACATTTTTTCATGTAACTGGTTTCGAGGAGAAGATTTGCCTCCAAACCGGATCTTTGTATATCTTCCATCATCTGAGCAAGAGAACGGACCAGGCTATACAGGGCGGGAGACCGGAGGTTCAAACTGCTCCCTGCACATCAGAAGTCTGACGTTGAATGACACTGGAAAGTATACAGTGTTAAAGACCGCAAGTACGGGTCTTTCTGAAAAGGGAAGTGTGCAGATACAAGTCTTGGGTATGTTTTTTTCCTTCCACTGTTTAATGTACCATATAAAATCCTTAGCTTCTCAGTGACTCACTCCCTCACTGAGGGCCAATCAGAGGGGTGGCATGCTCACCTCTGTGCCTCTGATTGGTCTTCAGTTGGAGGGGCCTCCCTCAGGCACCATGCCCCAGCCTACTCACTGCTGGAGAACAGTGCTGAAGACTGGCCTCCTGCTCTGTGCTACCCTGTCACTGGGGGAACAGTGAGGAAAGTTGATCTTGGCCACCCTGCCGCTCTCCCCTGCATGCTCACTATGGGGGTGGGGGGTGGGAAAGGCCATTCACGTCCTCAGCCGCTCTCCCCAATGTCCTCGCTGCTGGGAAACAGTGGGGAAGGCCGCCATGCACCCTCCATGGCAGCCCCACCACTCTCCTCACCCTGGCCTCTGGCAGAGGACAGGGAAGCCCCTCTTCCCATGCTCCGCAGCAGCAGCCACAGAAGTGGTGCATGGGGGACATCCCCCAGCACATTTTAAAAATGGGCTTCTCTACTAGTCTCTCATATATTTCGCCCCTTAAGGCATTCTGAGCAATCTCTCCTGCTCAGCCAAAGGAAGAAAGAAAGGAGGCCAGATAAACCTGCTATGGGTACAACGGTTTCTAAGGACAGTCCCCCTAAATGGGTCCATTTCCTCACCTACTGAGATATGGAGTGTTCTGGTATTTTCACAATCCATAAGTGGCACATGTATGATTCAGTTACACTTTCAACCACACATCAATGTGCAGAATTAGTGGCAGAAAGGGTGGGGTTTCTCCCATCATTATTTGCTGGTTTGTAGCTGAAATGGGAATTCTAGCCTGTATGCAGGGTTATGAGAGCAAAACTTGAAGTTATTTGTTTTTCCAAATGAATGACCCTCCCTGCGTGTGTTGGGGAAGCTGGCACAGGCCGTGCTGGTTTTGATTCAGTTCTAGGTGTGAGGCTTATTCCCACAGAAGCTGTGATGGAACCATCCTGCTTCTGGCTTGCAGACCCAATCCCATCCTTGCCCGCCCCGTGTTCTGGCTGGTTGCCAACTCCAGGCAGGGGGGCAAAACGAACTCTGGGTAACTGCTGCCACCACCTCACTAAAGCACAGGGTCGCAGCTGGGGGAGCCAGGAACCCTAGCTGCTGCTTCCACCCCTGAGGCCTCACCTCTGTGGTCTCCCACAGCCCCAGCTCCTGAGCACTGTGGGGGATGAGCTACTGCAAGGGTCCACCCCTCTGGGTTTTCCCTTTGCACTTCCGCTAGCGTTTCCATGGCAGGGGAACACTACGTGGATCAGAGAACCATGGCCCACTTCCAATTTATAAAAGGTTTATTAAGAGAACAGGTTTAAAAAGCAAATCTTTAGCATCGCACAGAGTTAAGCGAAAGAAACCGGATGAAAGGCAGTCCTTGTGTCCCTCTGCTAAACATGCCCTCTCTGGTGTCAAGTACAAGGCAGGCCCCTTTGCTTAAAGAGATTCCAAAGTCTCCTTGCCTTGCTCACATGTCCAAGATGGCTGCTCACCTCCTCTTCCAAGGGCAGGCTCCCTCCCCGATGATCAGCAGGGTAAGACCCACAGCCAAAAGCCCCAAAGAGCCTTCCTTCCTGGCCCCTCCCACAGGAAGCTCTTCACCTAGGAGTCCTGGGAAGAAGAAGCTCTCCCTCCCCCATTCCAGGTACCTGCTTCCTGGCCAGGTCAATTAATGTGTGAAAGGGAAGGTGAACAGGAGCATAGCAGCCCCTTCCCCCCGCCCCCAGCCCAGAGGGAAAAAACTGTCCTTTTGAAATAGCAATGGGGCATTTCGTCACAGAAGCATACATTGATGTCCAAGATGTAAAGAAAGAGTAAAACGTGCATGTTTATGTGTGACAGAAGAATGTGGATGCAGGAGTGCTTTAAGGATTTGCAGGGGCCGCAGCACCAGAGCCAGTTTAAGGATTTGTGGGACCCCAGCAGAGTACAATGGCTAAGGGAGCAGCCAGACTGCGGGCAGAGGGGCTTCCCCACAGTGGAAAGGAATATCTCTCCAAGTGTCCTGAAAGAGGGAAAAGGGGGGGGGGGAGATAAGATACAGCCCTGATCCATAGAGGGAAGGCATTACGTGGGGCCCCTGAAAGTGTGGGGCCTGCAGCAGGTGCTACATAGATAAGCCGGTCCTGCGTGGATAGTTAGGTCTCTGGGAAGCCTGGCAAGTAGAGAAGCCATGCACCCTGGCTTTATTTTTATTTCCCCCCCTCTGGAGTGGTTGAAAATCCTGCCCCTGAACTGGAGGAGGCCCATTCACACATCCTTTGTGGGACAGATTTCTGTGCCTGCAGTGACCTTTGGATTTAGTGAAATGATGACATTGTTTACCACATGCCCAAATGGCCAAATATTCTGTGACAAATAGAAATCCAGTGATTTGGATGAGGGGCAAATCATCTTATGGACATTGGTCTCCCGAGAACCAAAGCTTTCCAAACACTCCGTTAACATTACTTGGAAAAAGATCCTACGAAGGCCTGTTCCCCCAACCAAAGTGATAAATGTAGTGAGTTACGTTGATATTGTCAACTGCTCTCTCCAACTGGGGGAGTTCCCTGAGGCACTGAGGTGGTGTGCCCTCTCCTCAAGAAGCCATCTCCGGACCCGTATGGCCCTGCAAGCTACCGCTCAGTAGCGCACTAGCGTTCCTGGGAAAGGTGGTGGAAAGGGCTGCAGCGGACCAGCTCCTGGCGTTCCTGGAAGATACTTCAGCCCTCAATCCATACCAGTCTGGCTTCCGTCCTGGCCACGGGGTTGAGATGGTGTTGGTCTCCTTGTTCGATGATCTCCATCGTCAGCTTGACCGAGGTGGCTCTGCTGTGCTAGTTCTTTGAGATCTATCGGCCACATTTGACGTGGTCGATCATGAGCTGCTAGAGAGCCGTCTCGCTGCTACAGGGACAAGGGGTACAGCCTTGCGCTGGAATACGCTCCTTCCTCCAAAACCGGACACAGAGGGTAGCACTGGGAGATGAACTATCGGGCCCTTACAGGCTCCCTTGTGGAGTCCCACAGGGCTCGGTGCTCTCCCCCACATTATTTAACATCTTTATGCGCCCTCTGGCTCAACCGGTGCGGAGTTATGGACTGGGTTGCCATCAGTATGCTGATGACACCCAGCTCTTTCTCCTCATGGATGGCCACCCGGACTCTCCCCCGGAACCATTTGCCAGATGTTTGGAAGCCGTGGCTGGATGGCTCGAGCAGAGTCGCCTGAACCCCTCCAAGACGGAGGTCCTGTGGTTGGGCCATAGGGGAGCAGACCAGGAAGCGCACTTACCCTCTCTGGCTGGGACGCAACTTAAGATCACGTCTCAGGCCAGAAATTTGGGGGTGACCATTGATGCCCCACTAACACTCGAGGCACAGGTCAAGCAGGTAGCTGGCCAGGCATTTTTCCATCTTCGCCAGGCTCGGCTACTAACGCCCTATCTGTCCCCCGAACACTTGGCCACAGTGATCCATGCAACGGTCACCTCCAGATTAGATTTCTGTAACTTGCTTGATCCGGAAACTGCAACTGGTCCAAAATGCAGCTGCTAGGGTCCTCACAGCTACACCTTGGAGGGCCCATATCCAGCCAGTGCTGAGGCAGCTGCACTGGTTACTGGTTATATTCCGGATGAGGTTCAAGGTTTTGGTTTTGACCTTCAAGGCCATCCGTAGTCTGGGCCCAGCATATATGAGGGACGGCCTATCACCCTATACCCCCCGCAGGGCCTTACGCTCTGCGGGGGCTAACCTATTGGACATTCCCGGCCCCAAGGAAGTTCGCCTTGCCTCGACCAGGGCCAGGGCCTTTTCGGTCCTGGCCCCGACCTGGAATGAGCTCCCGGAAGAGCTGCGGGCCCTGCAGGAACTTTCAACGTTTCTGCAAGATGGAGCACTTTTGCCAGGCCTTTGGTTGAGGCCGGGCAGCAAGGGACATCCGCCCCCCCCCCCACAAATGTGGCGGTTGTGTGTGCCATCAGACCCCCTTTTTTTTCTTCCTTTTAGTGGGGTTATGGAAATTGGGTTAGTTGCATGAATCTGGCCGCCATTCTTGTCTTGCCTTGTTGTGATTGGTGTACTGTGTTTTATTGTTCTTGTTACTGTTTTTAGGGGATTGATTTTATGTGACCCGCCTCGAGCCTCCGGGGGAAGGCGGGATATAAATTAAACAATGATGATGATGATGATGATAATATGTGTTAATGTTGTTGTTTCCAGTGTTGTGCAGCCAATGGGCACTTTAGAATTCTGGCGGAAAGATGGTGGGTGCCACCACAAAATGGCCACCATTCTGAGCAGGAGGGTTAATTGCAAAATGGCTGCCATGGACTGGATCTTGGCTTTGAGAAAGAGATTTGTTACAATTTCCAAAGAAGGGGGCAATTTTGTGCCCTGCTTGGCCATACCTTGAGACTAGGAATGTGCACCTCGGCTCAGTTTGGCTGCTTCGGTGATCACCAAAGCCCAAGGCAGTGCGCAGGAGGCCAGTGCTGTGGCACGGAGAGGAGGGTCGGCGCTCAGGGTTCCCCCTGTGACTGGTTTTAAGTTAGCACCATGGGATTGATTTGTCGCCACCATAGGAAGTTTTAATGGGTGTTTTAACGGGTCAATATTGTATTTTTAATTGGGGTTTTTAATGTGGCTCGTGGCAAGCCAGCTTGCTGAGAGCAGTGGGATATAAACTGCTACATACGTACATACATACATACATTATCCCCACATCAGAAAAATTGAAATTAGTAGGAGCTGTGCGGAACAATTCTCTATGAAGATGTTGATCATTTTTAAAATATTTGCATAGGAGATTAGTTGCACCCTTGTGTTTCTTCCTTGAAGAGTATGTCAGTTGGATTTTCTCCTTCAGGACTTGAGCTGACTTTGGCAAACAGAAGTTCTGTATTTACTGTCCTAATAAGACCATAGCAAATTTCAGGGGCTTGGCAAATGAAGACAGCAGTGGCTGTAGGCATGTGGACACTTCAGCTGCATGCCACAGGTCCCAATATCCTCATGTGCACCTGTTACCACGAGCCACCATTCAGCAATATCTGGCTGTCTCGCTGTCCTGTTCCACTTGTCGGTGTTTGTATTTGCACAAAGACATGCGGAAAGTCTGTGCATTTGAGAATGTGGTGTTATGGGACAGCAAATGGAGATGTGGATTACCTAAACAGGCAACAAAACATCCTTGGAGAAGCTGTAGGAAAACATATGTGTGTGAACTGGTCCTTTGGGACCCTGACCCTTGGATGTGCATCACTTAATTTCTCATTGCTGTACGGAGGAACGCTTGGTGACGTAGCTAAATGGGCAAATTGATTTGGTCAAGATTTGAGTTGCGACTGAAGTGATACAAAAGATCTCTTTGGTATCTGTGGGCTCTCCCACACAATGCAAGTCAACATGTGAGAAAAATGCATGTCTGAACTAGACCAAAACATTCTCATGTTGAGGTGTGCCTCTCAGAATTGAGTTTGGTTGTATGATTTGATGGCTACCACACCTGAGAATTGCTGATCTGTTCCATGCCAGACTCTGTCCATTCGGCTCTGGCTGGCCTCACTCTCGCATATAATTTGTTAATTGCCCTTCATATGACAGATGCCATGATGATAGCTTTACTGCCTTACTGAGAACAATGTCTTTGTTAACAAATCTGCAATTCCTACTCTCTGATAGAGATTCAGATGTAACGACTATTGTTGCTGGAGTCTTAGCTTAGACATTCATACAAAGTGTTGTTAATCTTGTATTTATATTTTATGGCTTGTGTTGTTATTTAAGCTGTGGACTTTATTATCCTTTTAGCCATATTGACATATGTTTTATGACAACTTGCTGAGCTGAGCCTATTTGTTCAGGTTGAAAGAGGTATTTCGGTAATCAGCTCTCGGTTTATCAGTTTATTGGCAATATATGCGCCCACTGATTCTGTTAGGTGAATCAGGTGATATTCCTTCTTCTCTGATCACAGACAGTGATATGGTGGTGGCATCTTAACAATTAACATGAGATCCTGCAGAGATCCATGGTTTCTCCATGTCTGGGACTATGTTCTGCCTCTGAGAGCCAGCGTGGTAGAGTGGACTCTAATCTAGAGGGGTGGACTCCAGTCTAGAGAGCCAAGTGTGATTCCCCACTTTTCCCCACAAAGCCTGCCAACCTTGGGCCAGTCACAGTTCTCTCAGGACTCTCTCAGCCCCACCTCCCTCACACAGTGCCTGCTGTGGGTAAAAGAAGAGACGGAGATTGTAAGCCGCTTTGAGACTCCTTAAGGAAGAGAAAAGTGGGGTATAAAAACCTACTCTTCTTCTGTTCCAAACCCTTTTTTTGTTCCCATAAAGCCACTGATTCCTAACGGTCGCATTCTATTTCTTCCACTCACAGGCTTTCTGACCAAGCCCAGTGTGTCTGCGTTCCCAACTCCCTTCCCTATAGAGTCCATGGGTTCTGTTACTCTGACCTGTGAGACCACTTTCGAAGAAGTCTTGTTCAGCTGGTTTTACGATGGAGAGCCACTCAATGGTAGCTCTCGGATCCAGATATCCGGGGATAACCGGACTGTTGTCATCAATGACGCAATCCGTAGTGATACTGGAGAGTACCAGTGTCAAGTGACTAACCCAATCTCAGCTAGCAGAAGCGACTCCTTATACGTAGCTGTGATCTGTGAGTATCACTGTCTCACCCTCTTTGGCCTGGCCGGTCATGGCAGCTGTCTTCTTCCCTGTCCTGTAGCTGTATCCTATCCCATTTATACCTCTCACGAGGTATCTCGGTTTCTTTTCTTTTTTTAACTTTTTCTTTTGGATCCTTCTGATCTTTCCATGTTTGCTGGCTCTTTTAAAACCATCCCTCTCTTTTTTGGTACTTGGAGAGATGGCGGCAATGCCCACTGACTGAATCGGTTGATATCCAAATATTCTTTCAGTGTCTTTGAGAACTCAGTCCTCATTATTGAACCCGGGCCAGCTCTATGCTCATCTGTGGACCTAGTGAAAAATTCCTTGCCTCTGTTACCCTGAGCTTAACTAAGGTGAAGGAGGGATGAACAACTGATATAACAGTGTCGCTCCCTCCTAGGTGTGTCGCTTCCTCCTTCCTTCTCACCTCCTCAGGTGAGGTTCTAGTGTTGACATCTTCAAGTTGGGAAATTCTTGGAGGTTTAAGGGAGGAGCCTTGGAAGAACAGTCTCCACCCTCAGAAGCTGCCATTTTCTCTAGGGGAACTGACCTCTGAAGAAAAATCAGAGATCAGCTGTGATTCTGTGGGAACCTCAGCCCCCACCTGGAATTTGGCAGTCCTGGCTCTAAATTTTGAGCTGCTGCAACACAGATGGGTAGTCAGATAAAAACAAGAGACTACTCTAAAGGCTAGCAGAATCTAGTCCTAAAAGGCCGTATCCAGGATTCACTGACCCACAGGGCTTGACTAATGGGTGACATTAATTTATAGCAGGGGTGGGCAAACTGTGGCCCTCCAGAGCTCAATGAACTACAATTGTCATGAGCCCCTACCGATTGGCCATGCTGGCAGGGACTCATGGTAATTGCAGTCCATGAACCTCTGGAGAGCTACAATTTGGCCACCCCTGATTTAGAGGTACTCGGTCCTAAACCACTGTTAGATTTATCCTACAATCCTAGGTAGATTTTTTGTAAGTCCTATTGAATTTAGTAAGGCTGACTCCCGAGTAAACATTCCTAAGGGCCAAACTACCCATGCACATTCCTAAGAGCCAATCTAGCCATGGTTGTTTGAGTTGGATTCATGTTCCACTCAGCCCCACAATAGCTGCAGGGATCGGCTGGTCAGGAACTGAAGGTCAGGAACATGGCTTGGGATACCACCACAGGCAGAGGAAGGGTTCCTGCCTCCCTCTCCCAAAGTTTGCCGAAAAATTAGAAATGTTCAAAAAAAGAATCCATTGGAGGTTTAAATCCATTTCCCCAATTTCTTTTTAATTACTACCTCTTCCTCTGTCTAGAGCAGGGGTAGTCAAACTGTGGCCCTCCAGATGTCCATGGACTACATTTCCCATGAGCCCCTGCCAGCATTCGCTGCTGCAGTTTGACTACCCCTTCTCTAGAGGTCTGTTGCTGGTAATATTCTAACCTCAAAAAGCTACAGTTTGCAATTCTCAAAAAGCACAGGGCAACACACTGGGTTAGCCAGAGAACCCTCAAATAACGACTGTTTAAAAACATGTCATGGGACTCTCTAGCCTGGGGCTTTTCTGAGCAAATCTGCTCTTTGTCTTCTTGCCCACTTAGAATCCCTCCTGTGAGAGGGTTGGAAACATGTTATAATTATCTGTCCACTGAAAGAAATAGCAAACAAGGAAGCCGAGGGAGAGTTACACTAGGCTAACCTGAGGGGGGGAGCCACAAGCTGAAGTATATATCCCCCCCCCTGAGCATATTTAGAAAGTTCCCCTCTCACCCACACAGAGGGCTCACAAAACAGCCAGGCAACAAGGCAGCCCGAGCTGTCTGGGGCTGGCCGAAGCAGGAGTGCCCCAACAGTGCAATGGCCGGGCATGCCGTGCAGGAGGGGGAGAAACGGGGGACTTTGGCCTGTCTCAGGGTGGTACAGAGAGGCCTGAGCTGGATTTCCCCTCATGCCAGTTTTTTGTTTTGCTTTCCTCGCCCCGTTTGTCATTAACTCGACAGCCTTTATTTTTCCGCTCAGTGACGTCAGGCCCAGATCGCTGGCACCAGCCGAGCCTGTTGCATGCGTGGATAAATGGGCAGCTCACAGGCCAGCAGGATGGCACTGGGGTGGGGGGCGGATGGTTGCTAGCAGCTGGCAGAAGCTGGTCAGCAAAGGCCCTCCAGAGGGTAGGGCCAAGGAACGAAGGAGAGACACCGCGAAGGGCCAGCTGTGATTTGAGAAGAGCGCTGTGCTGTTCTTCATCTTGAACCACAATAGTAATCTGCATTTTGTAGGCTCTTAAAAGCTCCCTGTCAAGTGAAGCGGACATGAAAGGGGCCCATTGTAGCCAAGAGTATAGTCACGGCTACCTGGCCATTTTCACTTCATTTTAATTATTTTAATTATTAAACATAGGAGCTAGAAGAACAGGTTAGATTTGTTTTTAACAGTCGTTATTGTTCCTTCTCCAGATAATGACATCAATTTTACCGGTTCTGGCTAAGAAAATAAGACTGGTGGATGCTATATTTTTGCAACTTGCCCTGTTGTTGAAAGAGAAACAGAGACAGAGAATAACTAATTTTTAACCATCATAAGACCTGGCTTTTTTCCAGACTGTGGTCAGAAATGGTCATGTGCATTTCTGCAGTTTCCAAAGCATCTTCTTAAAACCAGTGTTCACTTTATTATGGACAAAGTTCCCTATGAACAATCCACACCATTTTCCCAAAGGTCTAAATTTTGTAGACTTTGTAGGCTGCAGAATTATTTAGATAGCAAGTAATTAAGATGTGGAATCTGCTGGCAGATGATATAGTGATGGCCACATCAAAAGGGGATTACTCAGATTCATGGAGGAGAGGTCTAGCAGTGGCTATTAGCCATGGCGACTGAGGGGTGCTTCTACAGGCTCCACCCCCAAGGCTCCAGAAGTTTCCCAACCTGGCAACCCCCTGTTCTCTGCCAGTAGCCAGGGGAATCTGACAGACCTAATAACAGCTGATCCCTGGAAAAACTGGCTGCTTCTAAGATCTCCAAACCCAGACTCACACAGAACTGGAAGAGATCCAGTCCAGCCCCCCACCTTCTCAGGCACTTCTAAAAAGCCACACACTCCTGACAGGTGCTCATCCAGTCTCTTCCTAAAAACGTCCAACAAAGGAGACTCCATCATCCACTAAGGCAGTGGTCCCCAACCCACGGGCCAGGCCGCAAAGGCCTTGGAGTCGGGCCGCAGGTCCTTCTTCCCTCCCCCCCCCCGAAGCAAGAAGCTCACCAGGCCGCGAGCAAAGCGGCCTCCAAAGCGGCCAATTAGCTCGCAGCCCGGCAAGCTTCTTGTTTCGGGAGGGGGGGGAAGAGAAGCTTGCCGAGCCACGAGCTAATTGGCCACTTTGGCGGCCGATTTGCTGGCGGCCCGGAGGGGCCGGGAGGGGGAGCCGCGGCCGCCGGCATGGCGGCAGTGCAAACGTGCATGCGCGGACTGCCGCACATGCGCGTTTGCACCCCTGCCGGGCACAAACGCGTGCGCGGGAGTCCGCGCATGCGCGTTTGCGCTGGGGCTGCCGCGCATGCGCGGGCTCCCAGGCCACCCTCTCCCCCCACTCTGGAGCAGCGGTCCACAGCAGCCGAAAGGTTGCGGACCACTGCACTAAGGCAACAGATTCCATCTATGAACAGCCCTCATGGTCCAAATATTCCATCTACTCTGCCCTCCCCAGGCTCTGTGCCCCTTCTCTGGGAATTTCCCAACCCAAAACTGGCAACTCTGAAAGATGGTACAGAGAGAAAGATTGTTCGGCAAAGAGGATACATAACAGACCTGCGCCTTTTCTTAAGAAAAATGTTGTTATCTGGAGATCTTCAGAATATGATGGCGTGAGCATCTTGTCTAGGAAGGAACACAGAGATTGGGAGATAGGAAACCATCTCAGCAATGTTCTTCTCCCAGGGTTTCATCTATCTACCAGCTCTTGAATGGCGAGCTCTTGTACCTTCTGTCTTTCTGACTCCATCTCAGTCTGGTGAAGGGATCTTTTTTGGTGTGACGGGGAAAAGGGGGTGGGGGCCTCCAGACTGTTCCCCACTCAAATCCCAACATCCTAGCTTTGTGTGTCTGCCCCAGATGGACCCGACACCCCTGTGATCCAACCGACCGAAGGTTTTTACCATCAGCATTCTGAAATCAGACTCTTCTGCTATGCTGATGCGTTCCCTGACCCGCATTATATTTGGTCCGTCAATGGGAAAGAACGTAACACAACATCTGAACTGCTGATCCCAGATGCTACCCCAGAGGATTCTGGGACGTATGTCTGCCAAGCGTGGAATGTACTATCGCACCACAAGGACAATGCCACCTTGGGAATTGCGGTGGCGGGTGAGTAGCCGGAGTGGAGCCCAGGACCGCTGTCTCTTGCCATCATGCCATGGCGTGATCTTCCTATGGCATTTCTCCAGCTGGCACACCATTTGCCAGTTTTGCCGCACTGTCACTTTGGACTGTTTTTCTTGAGGAAGTTTTCCATTCACACGTGCGCCTGGATCTTCAAAAACCCGCTTCTTCTCTGTTGCGCCGGGATCCCTCCGTGCCTTTCTTTCGGTGGCCGATTCAGTTCCGTTCCAATTTGGGTTTCATTTCCATGCACTTTCTCCATCAAGGGTGTGTTCAGGACAGACCTGATTCCATCTCAGCTTTGCCCTGCCTTGACTTTCACATGTTTTCCCTAAACAAAAACTCCCTTTCTCAGAACTGAAGTTTTATTCTTTAATTACCCCCTCCCAACACACAGACTTAGGATAGCATAGAAGCTGGACAGTTGCACCCAAGCCTATTCTAATAGATCCTGTATAACAGACCTTAAAAAATAAGTGAAATATTTTCACACCGGACAGCAAAGTATGAAGTGGGCAGCAAAAATGTGAAAGTTCGCTTTAGTAAATTGGGATTACTCATTCATCCTGATTTTAAGGCCTTGGAGGATTTATAAAGTTTCAGTGGAATCCAGGAGTCTCACCTTAATGCAGTAATCAGTTCCAGACCCACGCTGGAAATGGCATTACAGAGTGACCACAATTCTCCCACTGCTGCTTGGCTCCGGCTAGCAGGAGGTCCAGCAGCCCTTTGAGGAGAAATGATAAGAGCACAAGATTTCTTCCCAGATAAGTCACAGAAAGGATTTAGTGTTTGAGTGAATGATGAAGTCAGAGCAGACTGCTCTTCCTCTTTCCCTAGAAATATATTTGGATCATTCAACGAACTGCTCCTGTCAGGGCTAGGTTAAGCACATGTTAAATCCTTGAACTATTGTCTAGTTTAAAAGGCCTCATAGCATTAGAACTCGTTTGGTAATTTAACAATCTGAAGTAAAAAACTTTAGAGATCCCTGCATTTTTGACCCTGTGGGCACCTTTGGAATTCTGACAAGAGTTTGGTGGATGCAGTCACAAAATGGCTGCCACACGAGGTGGGGCCAGCCATAAAATAGCTACTGTAGCTTCCCACACACTCTTCCTGACCTTGAACTGTTGAGTCAGTTGCTGCCAAAGCAATTTAAAAAACAAAACTACTCAGCCAGTCACATCTGCAAGGGCCACTCAGAAGCTTTGCTTGGCAAAACCACCCCCTTGCACAATCTACTTTCTAAAAATACTTTGTGGATGCTAGGAAAGGTGCCAGTTGATACACTGGAGACTCCTGTCCTAAACTGTAGCTCCTTTACTGTGGTATAAGGTTAGCTCTGGCTTGTTTGGATGCACCATAGTATAACATTTCCATATTTCCTACTCTGGGTGAGCAGAGACTCCTGTAACTGATTCATCACTTATGTATTTGGGGGCATTAGGAGCTCTTACTTCTCCTGTCTCTGTCCTCTACTTCACATCCACTTTCATACATGGGGGTGTCATCCATCCTGTCACAAACTGTCAACCATCCATCAACCACTGGACCGGTTCTGTGCTTCCTTGTTTGTTCTTGTAGTCCCAGTTTTCTCCTAGAGTTCTTTCCAGCTCTCTGGTGATCATGAGAGCATCACATGGGGTCACTTCATTATTCCTGTTCTGAGTACTATGCTAGTTTTGACTTCACTGTCTTTCCTCACTGGGGTTTCTTTGTTTGGACTGATGGTTCTGACGGCTGACCACCAAGTCCCATTCCTGATCCTCCCCCCCCCCCCCATGATCTTTTACACCTGTCTGTCTATACTGATCGTCTAATTCTCTCAATATGGGTTTTGTCCTTGACATCTTCAAAGGATGATGGCATTGCATTCCAAACCAACATGGAACTCTTTCAATTTTTCTATCCCAACAGATGAAGTATCCAATGTCACCATTGTAGGCCCTTCCACAGCTATAGAGTACTACATTGTCCAGTTGAGTTGTACCTCTCAAGGTAGCCTTGTCTCTTACTACTGGTTGAAGGGCAGCCAACTGGTGGAACCAGGAGATCGTGTCATTCTGTCAGACAAAAACATGACGCTGACGCTCAATTCTAGCAACAGGGACGACACTTCCAGCTACGTCTGCCAAGGAGTCAACGACTTCTCTTCCCAGTACAGTGAGCCTCACTGGCTGGAAATATTCTGTAAGTCTAGTCTGAGTATTCAGTGATAACTCTGAGGAGAGAGTCTGTTATCTTGGCCACATGTTTGCTGTCCGTCTACTTTGTACCCCACCCTTTTCCCAAGCCGCTCAGGGATACGTGGTTCTTCCTTGTTCATCTTATCATCACGACAAATTTGTGAAGCATATTTAAGCAAAAAGAGATGAGACACTGGCCACCCACCAAGTTTCATGGCAAAGAAGGACACAACCTCTCTCAGAATTAGCTATTTTAGGGTTATTGTCTGGATATATCAAAGGCAACAGATGGGCAAGAGGGGAAGGATTTTACCTCCCCACTAACCTTGGTGTGGCCAACAGTTCTAGAGAGTAAAAAGATTCCATGCAGGGAATTCCTGTAATGAACATCTATGGCAGTCCAGTGGTCAATAGATAAAAATACCAAATCGTTACTGTTTGTCTTTCTGATTAAGCCAATTGGCTCATATCTATTGTGGCCAATCCCAACCTAAGTTGTAAGGGCTAAAAATAACCTCGATTTTTTTTTAAAATCCTGCAAATATTCATTTTTGCAGCACTGATAAGTCCACTAGTACAATCTCCATCCTTAGCTAATTTTCTCTTCTTCAGATGATGGGATACTAATGGAAAGGTTAGAGCTGGCTTTCTCAACCAGGGCTCTGTGAAACCCTGGGGCAGGGGTAGTCAAACTGCGGCCCTCCAGATATCCATGGACTACAATTCCCATGAGCCCCCTGCCAGTGAATGCTGGCGGGGGCTCCTGGGAATTGTAGTCCATGGACATCTGGAGGGCCACAGTTTGACTACCCCTGCCCTGGGGTATCTTGATGCACCTGGAAAGGTTTCCTGCATGGGTGGGAGTTATTTTTTAAATATATTTTTTAACATTTCTTAAACATTTATTGTGATATGACCATATATGGTGATATGAAAAAATGGCCAATGATGGGCCTGGAGGGGGTGGGAAGGGGAGGGGCACTAATAGAAACCAGCCCTATTTTCAGGGTTAACTTTTCAAGAATCAAAGCGTGCTTCCCCAGATGGTGACTGGCAAAAGGAATTTGGACTTTTGAAACTTCATACCCTGACAATCTGGTTTGCCCTGGTGGTGGTACTGGATTCAAATGTAGCTTTTCTACTGTAGACCAGGCTTTCTTGATGTCCCTGGAAGGGTTTCCCAAATGAATGAGAATTAATTAATTTTTATATATTTTTTAAATTTGTTAAACATTCATTGGGTGATATGATCTTATATGGTCATGTTGACCCACCCCTCCCCTCCCAAAACAGCCGATGATGGACCTTGGAGGGATGGGGAGAGGAGGGGCATGCCCAAGGGGGCATGTCCACAGCTCTGCTTCCCAACCATATTCAGCACGATCATACAACTTCTGGGGTTTCTCGATTCCTGAAGAATGTTTCAGGGGTTTCTCAACAGTAAAAAAGTTGAGAAAGGCTGAGCTCTGACACCCATCCTTAAAGTGCAACCAGAAACCTAGCAGTAAGATGTCACCCTGTTTCCAAAGAAATATCCCAAAGGATCAATATTCCTTGAGCCCTGAATTCCTGAGATTTGTCTCCAAGACGTTACAGCTACCCATGTTCAGGACTTAGGAAACAGTTATGATGGAAGATCTTGAGAGTGTACCCGACTTCTGCGAGAACAGTCTAACCTGTTTCAACATGTAGCTTTCCTTTGTTTGCTCCAGACGGGCCTGATAGCCCAATAATTGACCCCCAAGAGTCAGTTTATAATGAGGGCTCCACCCTCAACCTCTCTTGCTTTGCCGACTCCAACCCAACTGCAAACTATTCTTGGTGGTATAACAATCAACTCCTGGAAAACCAGACGGATTCTCGACTCCTGATCCAGGATCTCTCAAGAAGCAGTGCTGGGAGTTATACTTGTAATGCCACCAATGATGACACAGGTGACTTCAGCACCAGCAGCCTTGAGGTCACTGTCCTGGGTGAGTAATAGAAGTGTTCAGCTTGTCTTCCCAGGAGAACTTGCCTCCCTGTGTTGCTGATCTCTGAAATCTGCCTTTGCCTGGCCTGACTGATTGTGTTGCACTGAATATTTCCTGTTGCCATTTTGGTTTCCTGTCTCCTTGGAGAGGCCTTCTTTCTCCAGCCCGTGCATGGGTGATTGTGATCAAACCGCCCGCTACATTCGGTTCTGGAATTCTTCCAAAGATGGACTGTCTATTTGGATTTTTCTGACTCCAGGATCTCAGTGTCTCTCCATTCAGTGGGCTGTTCCTCTTTGTTATCTGCTTTGATTCTGTTCCAGATCCATGACCCTTGGCAGGCATCAATCAGATGCTAAACAAGTTACCTTTCCACCCATTACATCTGCTCACTTTGACTGGGCAGTCCCCTTGCCTGACTGTGTCCCTATTCAGTCTTTTAAATGACAATCACTTCCATTCCTGGTGTACAACAAAGCTTTCATTCTTCAGGTCAAATTTAGCTGTTCTGTCTTGCCTCACTCAACCATTGTTATGAAGTCCTGTCTCTTCTGGACTTGAAGGGTATGCTATTGTTTCCTGCCAATCTGGAATAACCAGTACACATTGTGTGCAAGTTCCTGGCATTGATTTTCCTTTGTCTGTCTTCCTTCGTCGAACGCTTCCCTGCTAGAGCTGAGATGGTCATCGTGTGCTTCACGTTCGTTGGACTCTGGATGAGCAACTATGCCCAGCGAGTTGACATTCACTTGAGTGAATCAGCGCCTGAATTCTCTTTCCTCCCACTTGCTTGTTTGTGTCATGTTGGCTTCCTTCTGGTTTTTCCCCAAAGTATCTCCATGGATGATCTGCTCTGTCTTCACTGCTTTACACTGATAAAATCCATTCAAGGAGGAGCAAACTCTGTTATTTCTTTCCCTGTTGTTGAGTCTTCAAATGTCGTTACGCCACTTCCGTTAACCACTGGGTCTGTCTTCCGTGGTACATGAACTACTAGTGGGACCATTTTTGGACCATCCGCTGCCTTCCTTGATTTTTTGTCATCATTGTTTCCTCGTCCTTCCCTGTTATCGAGTGCCACTTTATCTTTCATCCTCCACTGAACATTTGCCTTACATCAAACAAATTTGTGTATCCCAATGGGTGCAACGATCCATTAGGATGACGATTTTCTGTCCGGCTCCTCATGTCCATCGATTCCTGAAAGATTTAAATTTTAGCAAGGTCCCATGAATGAATTCACTCTCCTCAGGAAAGGGAATACACAACTGCTTCCTAAATTGCAGTGGGAGACTGGAACATGGAAGTCAAGGACGAAGTAAACACCAGCCGTCAGCCCAAACTTATCCTTTCTTTTTAATCTCCAAATAACTCCCCTCCCTCCCCATCGCCTTCCTTCTTCTCTCTCTCTCTGCAGAACCAGTGTCTAATGTCATCATCACCAGTCACCCCGACAAACCCGTTGAAAATGACCTCATCGTTCTTAACTGCAGTTCTGCAGGCAGCAATGTTTCCTACAGCTGGTCAAAAGGGGACCAGAAACTGGCGTCGGGAGGGCATATCTTCCTGGGTTACAACAGCCTCACGTTCAACCCAATCCGCCGGAATGACACAGGCAACTATACCTGCTCTGGACAAAACAGTTTCTCCAACTCCAGCGCCACCTACCTGCTGGATGTCTTCTGTAAGTTTTGCTTTATCACTGAGAGAGGGTTTAAAAATATCTCGGGAGCACAACATAGGTGGAATGAGCTGAGTACTAGCTTACAACTTATATACTTAGCTTTTCGAAGATCGATAATATGGATATGCACAAATGGGAGAGGACAGATGCCTTAAACTCTGTCGAAGAAAGGCAGCTTAAAAGTATTAATCAATCAATTAATTAATTAATTGACATAGAAGGGTCTCTTCTGGTGTGGGGAGTTGGAAACTGCACCTGCCAAATAATCAGCTATTAATTTTTGTATTTTTTTTTAAGTCTTGTCCTGTTTTATATTTATTTCTTAATAATGAAGAATCCTCGTTCTTATATCAATTACACTGATTGTCAGCAGCAATGAACAAACATTAAACTCGTATCTTTTAAATGCAGTAATTACTACTTTCTAATGTCTGCACTTAAAAACCACTCTGATTAGAGTATCCGGCATAAACTCAGATTTGAGTTTTAAGACCCATTTTCCTTCTTTCATATCCATTTTCCTTCTGCTGTCTCTAAATTCTGATCAGTGTTTCAAAATATGATCATGGTACTGAATGCCTCTGAATCTTTTGAATCAGCCCTTTAAGCTGAAACCTCATTGCCTTTCCTCATAGCTGGTTCCTTTCTAGCTCTTGTCATAAAAGTTGTTAACCACTTTATTTGATAGTTAAAGCCAACAACATCTTCCGTGTATCCCAGTCTCAGTAGGAGTAGTGGTATATTAAACATAACTACAATTGTAAATGACGTTGCCATCTTTTCTCCAGTTAGTTGGGATTTTTGCTTGCAGTTATGTATTCATGTCAATAGAGACCAAACATCTGTATTAAATATGCTGATTCGGACTGGTGTGAGGATATAAAGCGGCTGCCTTAAGAAAAATCAGAGATATCTAATTGTCTTAACAAAGTGTGCATTCCAAATTTCATCTAGTAACTCCCCACAATTATTTGTGACCTTTAGGACATTACAATCTAACAAGAGGGCAGCGAATACCCCTTTCATCTAAATATGCAGGGCTCCAAATGACGGTCCTGAAAACAGTGGGATGCAGGTGTGTTGTGTTTCTTATTATAACACATCACACAGATCTTGATACTGCCATCTCCCCTCCCCACCCCACCCCACCCCAAATCAAAAGAGTAGTGAGTCCTTCCCCAAAATTGGGTAAAGATGGGTTCTTCCTAGAAGCTAGTTTGGGGTAGGGGCTAAGACTGTCCAACTAGAATCTGAGAAACCCAGTCTCAAACTCCCCACTTTGCCATGGAAGCTAACTGGGTGACTTTGGGCCCAGTCATAAAATACAAAAGGGGAGAACGTTGTAACTGGCTTTGCATCCCCTTTGGGGAGAAAATGGGGGATAAATAAATCCCCACGTCTTAACTTGCTTAACTTGCTTTGAAAAACTCCTCTGCTTCCTGCTTGGCTCTCTGTGGCAACAGAGTCACTAACAACCCTTCCTTTTGAAAATTCTGCAATAACCGTAGTGTCAACAGACTTCTAACTAGCTTGAAACAATCAAACTTCCTTCACAGACCCTGACTGTTGAATTTTCAGGAGGATTCATTCTTGCTGATCTAATTTGTTTAACCCAAACATTATTTCCTGGGAATAAAAACCCATTCAAAATTTGGATTGTAGACATGCCCTAAATAAACACTGCATGGATGTGGGAGTGGCTTAAAATCTCCCTAGATGGGGCCTCTGAATAGAAGCTTCCCTGGGTGTCAAGAGAGAAGTAGTCCAGTGCCAAACCTACAGATGTGTGCCAGTCCTGCTTATAATGCACTTGGTGGAAGATGGCTGGAAGTCTTTAACCCCACCCCCAACTCCCACCCCAAAACTATATGTCTTCCCCCAATGTATGACTCTCCTGTATTTGCTCCAGATGGGCCTGATGAACCGGTAATCAGCCCCCCACGGCACGATTATGCAGAGGGCTCCCCCCTCACCCTCTCCTGCCGCGCTGATTCGCACCCTTCAGCACAATACACTTGGTCCTTTAACAACACTGAGCTTCCCAAGATGAATTCACAGCTTTCGATACTTAGTCTGTCCTTCGACCAGGCTGGGAATTACACCTGCAATGCTTCCAACCCTGAGACCAGCTTTTCCAGCTCTACAAGTTGGGAGATCAAGGTGCTTGGTGAGTATCCGCAGGAGGGGTCCGGCAAGATCTCTGCCCCTGGGTCAGCTGTGTGCCAAAGATATGCGTCTTTGGAGAGGGACCAGTAGGTGGACCTGGACATTATTGGAGGCAGCAAACTCATCAGGGCAGGAACTAAACTGTGTTGTTAGGATGTGATGACCACAAGTATGGTCAGCTTTAAAAGGGAACTAGGCAGATATGTGGAGACTACTAGTCATGGTGATTGAAGGGAACCTCTGCATCTTGAGGCAGCCAGCCTGGAGGCAACATATAAAGGACTGGATGACTCTTGAGGCCTCACAAACAATTGTTTCCCCACTATGCAAAAACTAAAGCCAGAAGGGTTTCCATTCTCACACCAAACATGTATTTATCATGGCTATCTCTGTCCTCTTTACTGCCTCTGCCAGGACCCTTCCGTGTGTCCCCAGCCTTTGTCTGACACCAGCTACCATTCAGTTTTCAGTCCTTCTTCTCTTCTTTTTTGTTCACCAGGCATTGACTTCTTGACAGCCTGCCAGTTCCAAAAGATTGGGGATCCCAGTCTAGTGGATAATCCATTGGCTGCATCATCTTCTGTTCACCCAGCATGTCTTTATTATTATTTATTTATTCAACACGTTTATAGACCTCCCCTGTCGGGCCTGCTGTCTCAGGGCGGTTCACACTATGAAGAAATACAACATTATTTCTTCTTAGCTCTTCTCTTCTGATGTTAATTACTGGGAACCCTGTAATTGGAGGGGGAGAAAGTGCATACAATAAACACAGCATATGAAGAGAAGAGCAATGGGAGCTTAAGGACATTTTTATTTCTACCTCAGCTTTTGTGAGTCAGCGATGTGTTTAAGAAAGTAGGCTCTGACTCATGGAAGTTTGTGCCAGAATGAATTTTCTGATGTCTTTAAGATGCCACTGGACCTTATATTTCCCCCATCTAGAATCAATGTCCCTTTAGTGGTATCACTGTGTTCAGTAAATCGCTTTCCCCCTCAATGTTTCCTCATGATTTTCCTCACAGAGGCTGCCTGTGTAACTGTCTCATTTCTTATCTGTGGGGCGTTGTCTCATAACTGTCCTGAATCCCAGATTTTTAATCCGCCATTACATTTGGCATCAGATCACTTTTGTCAGTCCAGCAGACTGAATGTCTTCCTCGGCGTGACTTCCAGCATTCGTTTTCTGTTGTCCTGCTTTGCTCTCAGACACAGCACAATTCTCCGAAAGGACATCCAAAGCAATCCTGCCACCAAGATGCCTAAATTGTGGCCCTCTATGGCAGGGGTTGCTTGGTCCTGGGGAGGAAAGATGCTTGCTCCTGGGGAGGAAACCTATGGCAAATCTAGACAACATCCTAAAAAGCAGAGACAAACAACAAAAGTGTGCTTAGTCAAGGCTATGGTCTTCCCAGTTGCAATGTATGGCTGTGAAAGTTGGACCATAAGGAAGGCCAAGTGTCAAAGAATTGAGGCTTTTGAACTCTGGTGCTGGAGAAGACTCTTGCGAGTCCCTTGGACTGCAAGGTGAATAAACCGGTCAGTCCTAGAGTAGATCAGCCCTGACTGCTCCTTAGAAGGCCAGATCCTGAAGATGAAACTCAGATACTTTGGCCACCTCATGAGAAGAAAGGACTCCCTGGAGAAGAGCCTAATGCTGGGAGCGATAGAGGGGAAAAGAAGAAGGGGACGACAGAGAATGAGGTGGCTAGATGGCATCACTGAAGCAGTAGGTGCAAACTTAAATGGACTCCGGGGAATGGTAGAGGACAGGAGGGCCTGGAGGATCATTGTCCATGGGGTCGCAATGGGTCGGACACGACTTCGCACCTAACAACAACAATGGCAGGGGTAGTCAAACTGCGGCCCTCCAGATGTCCATGGACTACAATTCACATGAACCTCGTGGAAATTGTAGTCCATGGACATCTGGAGGGCCGCAGTTTGACTACTCCTGCCCTATGTGATTTATCTTTCTTGCCATTTTCATTGCCTAACTAGACGATCTCCTTTTAATGGCTTATATTAGTTTTCTTTCCGAATTTCTGTCCCTCCTGAGCAGATGTTCTTCAGACTGGATTTGATTTTAGCCGCTCAAAAATCCCAGCTTCTTCACTCACAGTTCCTATTTTGAATGCTCTTTTTGTAACAAGTGACTAAAAAAATGGGTTATGGAAAGAGTCGGTTGATATTTTCTTTCTGAGGGCCGAGCTGTGCCTTCGTTTCTGCCTTCTGTTTCAAAAACATGTTGTTTCGGGAAATAGTGACAGGATTTAATGAGCTGTTCTTCCAAGAGACAATGCAGGCTGAGATGTCGTTTTGTTTATCCTGCTCACTCGATAATTACTCTCTTGGATAATAGGAAGCCATTAATGGCCGTCGGGCATTCGTGACCTTCTCAACACTCTCTCTCCTTTTTTTAATAACCCCAAAATCTTTAAAATGAATGTGATCTCTCCGATTAGATGTTGTGTACTGCAAGTTCTGTGAGGCCCTAATAACTTTGTTAGAAATCCTCATGGTGGTTCCATAACTAAACTGGCAGCACAAATACACAGGTTTCTACACAGCTCCCTCTTGATGGGTTAGAGAACTTCATTTGGTATTTGTTGTTTAGAATAACTCTCTAGCACAGAGAGTCCGCGTCTGCTGGGTGGGTTGGACAGAGGCCAGGACCTGTTGACGGAGCTCAGTAGAGGAACTTGTACTTTGCCTATACGTAAATTCAGTCTCTGGGATACTTTGTCAGGTCCCAGCCCAAAATTCAGTCACTAGAACACCCAGATAGCACACATCTAGGCCACAGAGCTAACCTGATTTAATACCTATTTCCTCTACCTTGTATTCCTTACATAGGAGCTACAGTTCTGTGGAAGGAACTATAAATCTTTTGCCACAATTTGTCAACTACAGTTTCCAGAATTATTTTTTTTGGGGGGGGGGGTGTGTAAGCTGTCATAGCAACGCTTGATTTCATAAAGAGTGGAGCTACAATCATGGCACATATTGGAGTCAAATCACGGCACATCTTGGACTCAAATAAATTCATGAAGGCACATTAATGAAGGCACATTAATGTATAGAGCAGGGGTGGGCAAACTGGCAGGGGCTCATGGGAATTGTAGTCCACGGACATCTGGAGGGCCACAGTTTGCCCACCCCTGGTATAGAGGGTCAGAATCTTCAGCTGGTGTGAGATAACAGGAAACCTAGCAATCTGAAAAAGATGCATGTCCTGTCCAGCTAAGGCAGGGGTAGTCAAACTGCGGCCCTCCAGATGTCCATGGACTACAATTCCCAGGAGCCCCCTGCCAGCGAATGCTGGCAGGGGGCTCCTGGGAATTGTAGTCCATGGACATCTGGAGGGCCTCAGTTTGACTACCCCTGAGCTAAGGTTTTGGAACAGAGTTCAGTCTTGGCCAAGAGAACTCCCATGCAGCCGTTGCATCAGCATTAGGGTGTGTGCTGCCCCGGCGGTACCACTTGGGTGGTTTTAAACCCACAAGGTCCATGTTCTTAGGGCTTCTTTTCCCCTCATGGCTCAGGCAAGATGGGTTTGCATGCCTTGGTGTGAGTTGTCATATGCAGATGAGCCTCCAAAGTGGTTAGTTGTCATCTCTGTGTGAGGTGGCTGCTTCAGTCATTTCCCATGCACACCAGTGCGGGGAAATGCTTGGCAGAAGCGCTTCTAGGAGAGACCTGAAGTCTATTCCTAGATCAGAGCATGCTTGGGTGTGTTAATTTTATAACAACAACAAGCCTTTAATAGCATATGAAAGTATAATTGAACCAGTAGCAAAGTTTTTACATCTTGCCATGAGAAATCGTGAATGTATTATGTCTAAAGCATGATCTTTGCATTTGTTCTCACTATCAGTGGATCCTTTTGCACTTTCCCTTCTTATATTGTACTTTTATATGCTATTAAAGGCTTCTTGTTGTTGTATAAGAAGGGAAAGTGCAAAAGGATCCACTGCTAGTGAGAACGAAGGCAAAGATCATGCTTTAGACATAATACATTCATGATTTCTCATGGCTAGATAAAAAAAAATTTGCAACTGGTTCAATTATATCAGGGTTCTGGGATGTCAAAAGAAACTGAGTTGTGTTAATTTTATTTTCTTACGCTACAGGCAAAGCCCATTTCACTCTGAGAGGCAGCAGGTGCTAGCCTATAGGTCTGTGTGAGTTTAGTTTAATTCTGCTTAGTTGTATAAAGCAGGCTTTGCTCAACCCAGGTTTAGTAAAACCCTGGGATCTCTTGAGGGCCCTGGAAGGGTTTCTCAAATGGGTGGGAGTTAATTTTTCTGATATTTTTAAAATGTGTTAAACCAGGGGTAGTCAAACTGCGGCCCTCCAGATGTCCATGGACTACAATTCCCAGGAGCCCCCTGCCAGCGAATGCTGGCAGGGGGCTCCTGGGAATTGCAGTCCATGGACATCTGGAGGGCCGCAGTTTGACTACCCCTGTGTTAAACATTTATCAGGTGATATGACCATATATAATCATGTTTTCCCCCCTCCCCTCCACAAAATGGCCCATGATGGGCCTGGAGGGGGTGGGAAGGGGCATGTACGCAGCGAGGCTTCCCAATCACATCCAGCATGATCACACCACTTCTGGGGATTCTTGAGGCCTGAAGAATGTTTCAGGGATTTAGCAACAATAGAAAAGTTGAGAAAGGCTGATATAAAGGCTCATACTAGGGATGCCAGCCTGGAGCTTCAATGGACCCCCAGCTGTTGGAGATATCATCCATGGGGCCAGCCAGGGTTGGCAGCCTCCAGGTGGAACCTGGGGATCTCCTCGAATCTCCAGGTGAGATAGAGTAGCTCCCCTGAAGAAGATGACTAGTTTGGAGGGAGGACTAAGTAGAATTGCACTCCATCCAGGTCTCTCCCCCCAATCCTGCCCACTTCCAGCTCCACCACCCAAGGTACTGCCAAACTAAGACCTACCTCCTAAAGCAGTCCTCTGCAGCAGGGTTGCTGGAGCGAACCCTCCACCACCTTACCTTCATCAGCTCACCACAGAGCATGGCTGGCCCTCCTCCCCCTGCTCTCTGGTGTGTCCAAAGCCATGCTGGGAGAGGACCAGCCCAGCTGGGTGAGCACAGCCATCGGGCCGGCCTTCCTCCTGCTGTCCCAACTTACTGTTGGTGTTTGGTCACAAAGTGGAGCTTTGGAACAGTGCTGGTTGTCCTCCCTCTCTACTAAGTGCCCAGAGGCAGCAGGCAGAAGGGGGGCAGGGAAGAGCTGTGATTGGCCCTGATTGGGGCATTGCCCTCTCCCTATTGGATTCCACTAAGGGTCAGTCGGGGCGATCTTCACCCAGTGCATCATCATGGACACAAACTGGTCATGACTAGGAGGGGGATATATATACACACAAACACAGTAAGATTACCAGCTTTGGGTTGGGAAATACCCAGCTTTGGGCTGGAAACTTTGGGGGTGGAGCTGGGAGTAGGCATGATTTGGGGCAGGGAGGGATCTTAATGCAGTCTAATGCTATGGAGTCCACACTCCAAAGCAGCCATTTTCTTCATGGGATCTGATCTGTCTCTTGGAGGCAAGCCATAAAACAGGTGGACTGGCATTGCTAATATATATAGTTTACTTTTGAAAAGCTCATGTTTTAAAAAAGGCTGTACCATCTTTTCAGTAGGAAAAAAAAGGAAAATGAATCAGCATGGCAAATTCTGTGTGGACAAAGAACGAAACACCCATATACAGGTTGAAACCCATGACCTTTTGCTCTTCTGGCTGATTGAGTTTTATTAATTGAGATATACTGCCTAGGTTGTATCTTGAGCTGATAATCAGCATATGAAGGCTTTTCTGAATTTTTTCATTAAAACAAACAGCAATGCAGTGCCTCATTAGAATTGTTTTTTTTTAAAAAAACAGGAATCCAATTGTACTGAGTTCCTTACTTAAAAATAAAATTGACATGATGGGATGGGAAGGGGAGAAAAAGCAAACAGCAATAGCAACAGCCCACTATTTGACGCACATGTCAGGAGGAAGAAGGGGGGAAACAGCTTAAGGGGTTCCACAAGAAAAGTTTGTCTATAGTTCTGAAACTAACTCTGACCCCAGATTCTTGCAAGGGGAAGATATAAAAATATTTAAATGCTTAAGCAGTACTGGGGCTTAGAGAAGGTAAAGTCAGGAAAACCTTCTATTAAGATGGCAACCCAGAGGTGAAAGCAGCTTTAAGAATCTCTCCTTACAATTTCAAAAGGCACCCACTGCCTGAAACTGTGGAGTATGTGGAGATATAATCTGTAATTTGGAGGAGAAAAAAACTGAGAAGGAAGAAATGTGCAGAGTGCAGGAACAGGATACCAACAGGATGTGAATTAAAGGGGTGCCGGCTTCAGTTCTGTGATAATCAAAATTAAGTTGTACATGCAGAAAGGTCCATGGTTTTAAGAGAATTCATGCTATTTTAGCTGCCTTTACAGACATCTGTGAAATGGTGTAAAACTTAACTGAAACACAGGGTTTTGCTTGAGGGCACAAAAGGAAATGAGCAACATTGTGTACCAGGGCAGAAGAGGAAATAGAAGTAACAAATTATCCAGGCGGTTGTGTCTTAGCTGTCATCTTGTTCTGCCAAAACACAGCTCATCCCATTCTGCACTCAAAAGAGATCAGGCTGTATGAACAAAATGGTAGTTACTGACAGGGCTATGGATATGATAAAATTTTGTGGAAATGCAGAAATGGTACACTGCACATTATTGGACATGAAAATTGGCCTCCTCAGCTTTTGTTTTCTGTTTGCAGTTCTAAAAATTAGGTTTCTAGTCCCTGTGGCTGTGTGAATCGAATTCAGAAACAGCTGCTGGAAAAACAAAGGCCAGAGAAATTGTTAAATGGGTTTTCCGGGGTTTGTGAGGGGTTTGGAGACCAAGTTGTATGAGGAAAGGTTGAGGGAGCTTGGTCTGTTTAGCCTGTAGAGAAAACAACTAAGAGGTGATATGATAACCATCAAATACTTGAAGGGCTGTCATATATAGAAAATGGAGCAGAGTTTTTTTCTGTTGCCCCAGAGGGTCGGACCAGAACCAATGGGATGAAATTAATTCAAAAGAATTTTTGGCTAAACATCTGGAAGAATTTCCTAGCAGTAAGGGTGATTCCTCAGTGGAGCAGGCTTCCTTGGAAGGTGGTGAGTTCTGCTTCTTTGGAAGTTTTTAAGCAGAGGCTATATAGTCATCTGACAGAAATGCTGATCTTATGAACAGGCAGGAAGGAATGTGCCAGTGTTTGTCTCTTGTGGCCCATACTTGCATATTCAGGGAATTGCTCATTGCCACTGTGGGAAAGTAGGTAAAATTCCTCCAGGCCAGGCTGGATTCTGGAGATCTTTGTGGAGGGGTCATTTGGGCATGAAATTGGGGTCACTGTGGGTAGGCAGGTAGTTGTGATTTCCTGCATTGTGCATGGGTTTGGACTAGATGACCCTGGAAGTCCCTTCCAACTCTATGATTCTATTATTCTTCGCCTTCTCCTGAGCTGACTCAACTCTCCCAGTTTGGCTGTGCATATTAAGATGACATTTACACTAGGACTGTCAGTTCAGAGCTGGGAAGTACTTGGATTTGGGGTGGGGAGGGGTCACAGTGTTGCATAATGCTCTGGAGTCCACCCTCCAAAGCAGCTATTTCCTCCTGGGGAACTGATCTCTGTCACCTGCAGATGAACTGTAATTCCAGGGGATCCCTAGATCCCGCCAGGGAACTGGCATCCCTAGTTTAAGCAACAGAGTTAGTTTTATTCTGTTTCCCAGTGTATTTTTATAATTACCTCTCTTCTCCCGAGCAGTTGGGCTTCCTCTCTGTCTATGGTTTCTTGCCTCCTGTGGCAGTCATGTTGTGGTTGCGCCCACCGCTTTGTGTCAGAATTCCAGAAGTTCCTGAGAAAGGTTGAGGATCCCTACTGTAAAGCAGCCATGGTATGCGGTATTGGGTAGTATCAGCTCTAAGGAAGGTCCCTTGGTTCCCGGGCTGGTTCTGGGATCCACCTGAACTGCAGAGAGCCACTTCTGTTGGCAATAGACACACATCGTTCTAGATCTCATGTTGGTTGCCAGCTGGGTTGGCTGAGACACTTGGGGTTAATTGCCCATCATTTCTCTCCCAGGATTTGCAGCTCCTTAATGTTTGCCTTAGAGCCTCTTGTGACGCAGAGTGGTAAGGCAGCAGACATGCAGTCTGAAAGCTCTGCCCATGAGGCTGGGAGTTCAATCCCAGCAGCCGGCTCAAGGTTGACTCAGCCTTCCATCCTTCCGAGGTCGGTAAAATGAGTACCCAGCTTGCTGGGGGTAAACGGTAATGACTGGGTAAGGCACTGGCAAACTACCCCATATTGAGTCTGCCATGAAAACGCTAGAGGGCATCACCCCAAGGGTCAGACATGACCCGGTGCTTGCACAGGGGATACCTTTACCTTTACCTTAAGTAGTCATCTGACGGAAATGCTGACTCTGTGAACTCTTGCAGATGGTGAATGTGTGGGCAGGAAGGGATGTGTCAGTGTTTGTCTCCTGTGGCCCTCCCTTGCCTACCCAGGGAATTGCTGGTTGCCACTGTGGGATGGTAGGGGAATTTCCTCCAGGTGAGACTGACCAGAGATTCTCGGGGGGGGGGGGTTTGGGGGGGGGAAGCATCATCTGGGTATGTAACTGGGATCATTGTAGGTGGGCAGGTAGACTAGATGACCTTTGAGGTGCCTTCCAGCTCTATGATTTCCAGACTGAAGCTGGCCACCTTATTCAGGAACCAAAGTCTTGTCCTAGGGTAGACTTGGAAGGTAAAGCGGCCAAAAGTAAGCTCAGCTGGCACCCCTTGGTGCTTACATGGAGAGCTCTTCTCCCCAAGTTCTGAGTGGGATGTAAATGTAACCAGCCTCTTGTGCCAAGACATATACAGGAATGCCTCCCATTTGGGGAATGTGTTTGTTTATTCTGAGCATTTCTCTCTGGCAAGCTGCCAGGCCAGCGTGGGCTTTCGGGGCAGCCTGTGTTTGAATAAAACCTAAATCGTTCAAAACGGTTGATAAAAGCTCCATGACTTTTCCACAGGAGTAATTTTAGACTGGTTTTAGGTTGTGCTGCTTGACCCGGGGTCATGCTTGTAAACCTCCTGGGGCTCAACTGAAAAGACAACTATTCCAAACAAACAGGGATTGTAATAGCTTGGCAAAGGCAATCTTTAAAAAAAACAGATTAAAACAGCAGATGGAACAGAATCAGGTATCGAGCTTTTATACAATACAGTTTTGGACTGTTAAATGCGAAAAGAGTATTTTTGTAGGGGAGGGGACCCTTTCCACGGAAAACAAGAATGACAGAGAAGCAGGGTTTCCATCCTCCAGCTGGGGCCCAGAGAAGTCAGTTTTTAAAATTGACAAACAGTATTATATGGTCTGTTTGTTTATGTTAACCTTTAGGTGCTTAATCTGATCTCATAGCTAATCTCCAGATCTGGTACGGTGTAGTGCAGGGCTGGCCAAACTGTGGCTTTCCAGATGTCCGTGGACTACAATTCCCATAAGCCCCTGCCAGCACGTGTCCTTGGACCAGTCCCAGTATCTCTCAGGCCCACCTGCCTCTCAAGGTGCCTGTTGTGGGGAGGCAGTTGTAAGCCCCTTTGAGACTCCTCACGGCAGATAAAAAAGGGGGGTATGAAAACCATCTCTTCTTCATCAGCTTCCCTGGGGGAACTGGTTGCTTCAGCAGGGGGCCTGCCCAAGTTGAGAAAGGCTCCTCTATAGCAGGGGTAGGCAAACTGTGGCCCTCCAGATGCTCATGGGAATTGTAGTCCGTGGACATCTGGAGGGCAACAGTTTACCTACCCCTGCTCTATATCATTATACCCTGCTGAAGTCCCTCCCCACTCTCAGCCCCATCCTCCTCAGGCTGCACCCCCCCCCCAAATCTCCAGAAATTTCCCAGCCTTGACTTGGCTGCCCTAAGAAAGAGGAGAGTCTGAATGCTTCCCCCAGTGCAGAGAAGCTTTTGTGGGAATGGACAAACTGAGACTGTTCAGATATGCAGCCTCCTGCTCAGACACCAAACTGGGATCTGAAAGGGGAACCTCATGAACATGTCTGTGCTGAAAGCACAGGCTCAAGTGGTTTCACAGTTCCCCTTCTCCAGCTGTGTGCTTGCTGTTTGTCCATTTTTTAATGGTTTCAGAGGCTGGTTGTGTTGGTCCACAGAAGCATGTCTCAACTTTTTTGCTGTTGTGAAACCCCTGAAACATCGTTCAGGCATTGAGAAACCGTAGAAGACGAGCGATGGTGCAGAATTCGGTTGGGAGGCAGAGCTGTGGACACACCCATCCGAGCCCCCTCGCCTTCCCACCCCCTCCAGGGCCATCACTGGCCATTTCGGGAGGGGAGGGGTGGGTCGACATGACCATATATGATCAGTACAGTACAGTATGTTTATTCGGTCGATTGACCCATATAAATAATGCATCAATAGAAATGCAATCAATGATAAAGGTTAATCGATATGTGTAGTAAAAAAATACAAAAGTTATCATACATAAAAATCATACAGGGTCATCATACATAAAAATCTGTCCCTCTTAATAAGAAGGGTTGGGGTGGGCTGAGTCCGTGATCAAAACTCCTAGACTGGCCCCTTGGCCCCGGACTGACAAGTGGAGGGGCCAATCAGAAGGCGCAAAGCACCTTCCGATTGGGCCCTCACTAGGACAGACCAGAGTTCCAGCCCAGCCAGAGGCAATCTGGAGACATCACTGCCAGTCTGCCCCTGACCGCCGCAGGGAGAGGATGTCAGTAGGACTGCCAAGGGGGGTGAGAACAGAGGCTTGGACAGGCTGTGCCAGCCCTTTTCGCCCCAAGGCTGTCCTAACTGTCATGTCCAACTGTAAATTGCCTCAGAACCCTGACAGAGCTGGCTGGAGGCTGCAGAGTGTGCTCCCTCCCCTCCCCCTTCCCTCAGGCCTGCTGCAAAGGAACCTCTGACAGCCCCTGATTGAGGGGAGGGAGGCATTTTCCTTCAGAGAGCATTGCAGGGGAGCCTTGGGGCATGGGGGTGGGCATTCCTTTTTTGGGGGGGGGACTTTCCCCTTCTGCCAAACAGTCGCCTGACAGGCAGGCCACAGAAAAGCCCCTTCTCACTTAAAATACTGCTCTGGCCGGGGGGTTAGACACAGCCAAGCCATGTGTCTTTCTTCTTTGCAGCTCTCTGCAGATTTGAGGCTACTGCACAGTGTTATTCTGCAGACGAAACTGGATGCTGTTGCAGAGTTTCTTTTGTCTCCTGTTTCATCTGCACAACAACCCTGTGCAGTAGGCCTCAAGTCTTTCAATTCAGCAACTGTGGTAGCCCTTAAATGTTTCTTCTCTACCACAACCCTGTCCAAAGTAGCCCTTTCTGTCTGTGGAACTGATCTTTATACTCTGCAGGTGAGCTCTCCAGGCCCTACCTGGAGGTTGGCTACCCCTTAGTTGGAAATATTCCTGGAGGTTTGGAGATGGGACTTCAAAATCGTACAATGCCTCAGAGTCCAGCCTTCAAAGGAGCCATTTTTGCCTGCAGTTGGAAGGGAGTGGTGCAGGTGTGTCCCTCCTGGGCTATGGGCTATGGCCAGCCCTTACCAGCAACTGGGGCGCAGACAGGCAGACCAGCATCAGTCCTGTGAATCTGGAAAGTGCAGGAAGATCTAAATAAATATTTACAGCCTGAAACTATAAATAGTGAACAAGTAAGTGGCTGGAGAGACATTGGCCTGGCAATAAAAAACCAGTATAAAAAATCTTGCTCAGGTCAAGACTGCTGTGCACAGAGAGTCTTCCTCTTAGGGTTGCCAGCTTCCATGTGAGGCTCTCTACCCCACCTCCCTCACGGGGCGTCTGCTGTGGGGAGAGGAAGGCAAGACGATTGGAAAATGCTTTGAGATACCTGAGGCCTGCTGGGTCACTGCGGCCCATTCTCAGTTCTCTCAGACCTCTCACACCCACACATCCCTCACAGGGAGACAAAGGGAAAAGGTGTTTGTAAACCGCTTTGAGATTTCTATGGGTAGTAAACAACAGGGTACAAAAATCTGTTCTTCTTCTAAGGAGCAATCATGAAAGAAGCATGTGGGCACATAACATTTTACCAACAGTGAAAATATGGGAGACAGAAGGAACAGGGTGGACACCTGTGTACTGTCACTACCCCATGTGTATTAGGGCAGAGGGGCATTTCGGGGTCTGTGGCCTAATTTCCACAAGAAGGGAAATGACACAGAACTGGCGGGAATTGGTTGCCATGTAATCTTCCCCTAAGAAGAGTCTCCAGTCTGATTTCCCCTTCACATATCTGAAGACATGGCTCTTGAAAGCTCATCTGTAACCACTATGCCATAATTCCCAAAGGTCGGTCCTCTCCCACACTCAACAAACATTCCAAACCACAGGTTCTTGACACCCATATCTCCACACCCATACCCTCATTTGCCATCACAACCTCCCACACAACACACACATTCAACCCCATGCCCTTACAGACTGGACAACTCCTCCCCTTCCTCTTCCCACTGCCAAGCTCTAGTGCCCGTTGTATTCTTGGATACAACGGGCTTTGCCCCTAGTATTAAGATAATACATATATGACCATATCACGTGATAAATGTTTAACAAATTTTTAAAAATATGTAAAAGTTAATTAACTCTCATCCATTTTGGAAGCCCTTCCAGGGACGTCAAGAAACACCAGGGTTTCACTAAGCCTGGTCTACAGTAGAACAGCTACATTCAAATCCAGTACCACCACCAGGACAAACCAGATTGTGAGGGTACAAACTTTCAAGAGTACAAATTCCTTTTGTCAGTCACCATATTTGATTATTGAAAGTTTAACCACATTGCTGCTGGATCCAAATCTAGCTGAAGGATTTTTGATGCAATTTGTAAATTTGTGTTTCAGTTGCCCAGAAAAACATTCAACCACGGCTGGCCTAAGCAAACGTAGCAGGGTAGACAGATTGCAGGTTGGGAATTTCCTGGAAGCTTGGGGGTGGAGCCTGCGGAGGGCAAATTTTAGGTAGGGAAGTGGGTCCACTTTCCAAAACAGCCATTTTCTCCAGGAGTCACTGATCTCTGTGCTGTGAAGATCAGTTTGTAATTCCGGGAGATCTGTAGACCCTACTTGGAGGTTGGCAACCCTAACCAGGGGGGCACAGGGGGCTGTGCATACTGAAGAGAGCATTGCTTTATACTGTTAGACTAATGGACTATCTAGGGATGCCAACCACCTGGAGAAAAATCCCCTGTCCCTTTAACAGGTTCAATGGGATGACTTCTCACTTTGAATTGTGGAGGGGGGGCACAACCCCCCCCCCCGCCCTGCATTCTACTCTTTATTCATCTATTTGTTTGTTTAGATAATTAGGTGGCATGGTCAGCCCAGGAGGAGACTCCCTGGTGGCCTAACCAGAATGATAAAATAAGATTAATTGGCTTTTATTTCCTGGAGACCATTTCATCCAAACCCGAGTGCTGGCCAATCCGAAACTCAAGGCATAATTCATATGGGTTCAGTGCTGCTACTTCCTCTCTGCCTTGTTAAATTTCCTTGTGTCAACAAAAGCGAATCCCGTGAAATGAGAAAGAGCCTGGTGGCTTCTGAGTCACTGTGAGAACGGCCTTTACCAACGGGGACAGCGGCTGTGGGTGTACGTCTGCAGCTTTATGCCTGGAACCTGTTCCGTTTTGTTAGCCTTGGTTTTGTGCTATTTCTTCCGAAGCAAGCACAGCCGTTTTTCAAGACTGCTTAGGCGACTCCCAAGGAGAGAACCCTGGGAATTTTACTCTGTATCCTTCCCTCCCTTTCTCCCCCTTTCTCCCCGCTTCTCTCCTCTCCCGGAACTGCAAATGATTTCCACACTACAGAGATCCCTGGAGGACATCGGCATTGGGGGGTGGACTTGGTAGCATTGCATCCCTTTCTGAGCTCCTTCCCCTGCCCAAACTCTGCCCTCTCCAGGGTTCATCCCCAAATCACCAGGAATTCCCTTAGCTGGAGCTGGTAACCCGACTCCTCAGGCTTCAGAATGTCTTTAGTTGCCTTTGGACAAGTTGAGGTGTCTGAGCGGCTTTGTTCAAAAGAATGGGCTAGAATTCCCAGGAAGTTCTCTTCTGCAGGTCCTGGAATATCTGCCCCCCCCCCACAGAACCCCCAAAAAGGACACACATACTCCTAAGTAGGTTTGGGCGCTTCAGCGCACCTCGGCCGCTTTGGCGATTGCGGAAGCCCGAGGTGGCTCTGGCCAACTAAGCGCCCAACCCTACTCCTAAGTAAGCATCATGCCTTACATCCCCTTCCCCTTGCATAATATGTCTCAGGGAATCCTTTCTCCTCAGGGGTTGGCCTTTCACTTCACAGAAAAATAAGTGGCCATCACAAACCAAGGACTTGTAAGATGTTTAGAAGCGGGTTATATTTTGCTCAGCAAGCAGACACTTGGAAATCTAATTTTTCCCAACGAGCCTCCAGAATGTTTGCAGTCAATACCTCTTTGTTTCTTTTCTTCCAAAGTGCTCTGTGTGTGTGTGTTTCTATTTCTCTTTCTCAACTGCTTATTAAAAAAAAATCGGTGACACCTGCAAATCCATTCCTCATTCGATCACCAGATATACACATGCTGGACACAGCTAGGCCCTGCCCCAGCTCCTAGGACAAACGTAGTAAATGTTGGGTATTTTTTCAGTTTCCCTTACCAACTTCTCCTGAAACTGCAGAAATACCTGGAATGTTTAGAGTAGAACAGTTCCAAGTTGAGCGTTCAGAACTGTTAGGATTAATTAAATTAATTAGGATTAATTAATTAGGATTAATTAAAAGGCTGCCATATCGAGGATGGAGCAGAGTTGTTCTCTCTTGCCCCAGAGGGACATACCAGAACCAATGGGATGAAATTAATTCAACAGAAATTCCATCTAAACATCAAGAAGTTCCTGACAGAGTGATTTCTCAGTGGAACAGGCTTCCTCGGGATGTGGTGGGTTCTCCATCTTTGGAAATTTTTAAACAGAGGCTGGATAGCCATCTGACGGAGAGGCTGATTCTGTGAAGGCTCAAGGGGGTGGCAGGTTACAGTGGATGAGCGATAGGGTTGTGAGTGTCCTGCATAGTGCAGGGGGTTGGACTAGATGACCCATGAGGTCCCTTCCAACTCTATTATTCTATGATTCTATTATTATAATTAATTATTCATTCAACATTGAAAGCTCCCAAAGGCATTTCTAGGGGTAGTGAATGGAAAGGGGTCATGACCTCCTATCTAAAGGTAAATCTCCTTAATCGGCTGCCTGTGCCTGCCTTCAGATGCTTCAAGCCCACTGAGCATGAACCCCTCTTTCTGTTTTGTATCCAGAAAAGCTGATCCCGCCAACTCTGCAGCCTGCAGAATTCATTGCGCACGAGCACATGAACATCACCTTAACCTGTACTACCTCGGAAAGCGCCAATGTCTACGTCTCCTGGTTCAAGGATGGCCAACCCATCCCAGCTAAGTTAATCCTTTCTGAGCGGAACCGAACCCTCACCATTCCTGACTTCAGCCAAGCCGATGAGGGGATATATATCTGTCAGGCTCAGAACCCGGCTAACAGTGCCCAAAGCAACCCTAGTAAAATAACCTTGGACTGTGAGTAAATCCACCAGTCTCCTTCTGCTGATGTTCCCATTGTTCCAGTCTCTTGCTGTCTGTCCATGGCACAATTTCTGACAAGGATCCTCCCCCGTTTCCATAAAGAAGGACACGGGGTCTCCAATTCACACAGCTCTCGTATTCCCCTAATCCTCGCTTTACTTTAATTTCGTTTTGACCAGCTCAATAATGTTCCCTTGGATGTTCCAGCTAAAAGGTTTCCATGATTTTGCAACGACCAGCACTTTGGACTTCCCATAATTCATTGTGAGTCTATTAGATTCACAATATGCAAAGCATTGACTGAGGAGGCACTTTAATCCAACTCGTGAACAAGACATGATGACAGCATCATCAGCGTAAAGTAAAAGTGGAGTATGTAGAGAGCCGAGCTTAGGGCAATGGCCATCTACAGTAAATAGTGATGGAGCAAAATCATTTAGCAAAAGCTGCAGCTCACAGATGAATCAAGCAAGTGACAAAAAAACAAAATTAAAAACAGTATGCAATTCAACACAGTTAAAAGCCAATACAAGTAAAACAGGCCAAAGCAGCTTGTGGTGTTTTGGACAGGAAATGTGCAAAAGGTAGCTCACACTGACAGCTTCATGGTGCCTAAAAGGCATGTTTCTGGATCCTCAGGGCACCTTGTTTTGTGTTAATCCAGCCTGTGTAGCAAAAGTGTTGAAAACAGGTTCTGGTCCCGTCCTTCTGTCATCCTGAACCGTTAGCTCCTTTGCATGGCCTGGATATGATACCCATGTAATGGTGTGGAACAGCTTTGCCTTAGTCGAGGGGCATTCTGTGAGTCTCTCCCCCTCCCCAGTGCCTTGAGGCGACCTTCTTTCTTTTCTGGATGGGTCCAACTCTGTTTGAGCCGAACCCAAGCAGAGCCAGAGCACAAAAACTATATTCTGACTGGACTTTTAAGATCTCGCAAGGTGGGAGGAATCAGTGCCTGCAAGTAGGGCTGGGTGCTTCGGACGCCGAAGCACCCAGCCCTACCTGCAAGGCTTAGGATCCCATGACTGGGGACTCAGTTGGGCTTTGGCTCAGTGGTAGAGCACCTGCTTGGCCTACGGCAAGTCCCTGGTTCAATCATTGGCAGTTCCACTTAAAACTGGTTGGGAGGTGATGTGCAAACTCCCCGCCTGAGACCCTGGAGAGCTAGTGCTGGTCAGAATTCACAGTACTGATCTTGATGTGGTCCGACCCAGCATATAGCAGCTTTCTTCCTATATGCTCCTTCAGCCGAGGGATGGTGGCTGCGTGGCGAAGCATCCACTCAACATGCAGAAGGTCCCAGGTTCAATCCCCGGCATCTCCAGGTAGAAGGATCAGGTAGAAGGGGACGTGAAAGAGACCTTGGAGAATCACTGTCACTCTGAATAGATGAGGCTACCAGGGGTGGCCAAACAGTGTTGGTAGGGGCTCATGGGAATTGTACTCCATCAACATCTGGAATGCCACCATTTGGCCACCCCTGGACTAGACCCAGGGCCCCCAACCTTTTTGAGCCTGTGGCCACATTTGGAACTCCAACACGGTGTGGTGGCTGTAGCCACAAAATGGCAGCCGCAAAATGGCTGTCCCAAGAGACTGAGCTAGCCACAAAATGGCTTCACCGTCTTGACTTAAGCAACACAATAAAGATCCATATGCCGCAGTGGCTGCTGCTGCCCAAGCGACATTTTTTAAAACCTGTACAGCAGTCAACTCTACAGTGTTCCATTGGAAGCCTAACTGGGTAAAAGCTAGCTCTACCTACTTTCCCCAAAATACTTGGTGAACATCAAAAAAGGTGCCATTGGGGGGCCCTGAGCTAGAGTGACCTTGATTCAGTATAAGATAGCTTTGTGTGTTTGTGTGACTTTGATAGAGCATGGTGGATGGGGGAGGGGGGGCTGGGAAGTTACAACAGCAAATCTCTTGCAGTGTTACAAAGCAGCCCTGCAGGGGGCACTCAGGCCTTCCCCGGCCAGCAGTGGCAACTCTGTGTGTTAGCTGACCTACAACCTCTGCCCTGGCCCACAACCATTGGTGAGTTGGCGTTGGCCAATATCTCCACTGGTCCGGGCAATGCTAGGAAAGTGGGCTGTCCGGGCAGGGGCCTGCCAGGAACTTCCTTGTAACTTAAATACCTGGTTCACCCTGGGAGAGTCTCCCAAGACTTGCCACCTACCCTCTGTCACCTTTGTACTGCTGCTCGTTCGGAATGCCCCGTTTCCTGCTGAACTTGGTTACAGAAACAAGACTTTTCGGTTCAAGGTTGGCCTGCTGTAGAAGAACTGGATTCGAGTCCTGTCGCACTTTACAGACTAGCAAGACTTTTGAGGTTATGAGCTTTCGAGAGTCAAAGTTCCTGTAGTCTGATTTATAGATAATAGGGTTGCCAGTCCCCATTTGGAGCCCCTCCTCTCAGAAACTGGGAGAACTTATCAGGCACAGGGTGGAAATTAACAAGAAGTTGACATGACATGCTGATGTCACCTAGAAGTGACGGTGGCACATGGGTGACATCAGGGGGTGACGCTCTGGTTATTGGGCAAAACTCTATGGTCAGAAGTTAATTCTACCATAAAGGTTTTGCCCAAAAGCCAGAGTGTCACACACACATCACATTTATCTTGATGCTTCTCCCCGCTCCTGGAATGTGCCTCTCATATCCTGCAAGGGATCTCAGAAGCTTAATAGGGAAGGATGTCACCATCTGGAAGGATTGTCGTCTTCCTTTGGGGTGGTATAAGAGTGAGTGCATCATGCCTCCCAGTTATAATTGAGGATGAAGGTACATCTTGACTATTGGATGTTTGGGAAACATCAAGTTAAAGGTACAGGGGACTGCCAGGTTCCAGAAGAGGGACCATTGCCCGGGGGAGGGGGGTGTTTTCCAAGGTCGGTGTGGTGCTATGACAGTCTCAGATCCTTTCCTTCTTTTCCAGCTTCTTCAGGTCCAGGCCTCTCTCCCGGGCAGATAGCCGGGATTGTCATCGGGTGCCTGCTAGGAGTCGTCCTCATAAGTGCGGTGCTGTATTTTGTGCTAAAGAGCACAACCTTGGGGTGAGTAGCCCATACAGGGTGGCCTGTGGATCGGGGCCCCTGAAGTTTGCCGCCTCCCTACGTCTCCAAGGCCTCTCTGCTCTGATCACCGGGTTTGGTTTGCCCTCTTTGCTCGCTCTCAGGGTTCATTGGTGCAGCACTGGTGTGGGTGTCTTTCCTACCTCTCTGCCCTGGGTCGGAATCCTGCCCCTCTTGTCTCTCGGGAATGCTGAGCATCCTGCAGTTTGTCCCTCCTCCTGAAGCATGCAGACACTAACGCGTGTTGCCGTCTTCAGTGTGAGGAAGAGGAGGTGACTGCCACGCTCGGAAAGGCTTGCCAGAAGACACTGCATTTTGTTTAAACACTCTGTGGTGGGTGAGGCTCAGGGGCAGATAATCACTCCCGTGTGCAGAGGATCCCAAGTTCGATCCCCAGCATCTCGAGTTTTAAATGGATCAGAAGCCTGAGACCCTGGAGAGAGCTGCTCCCTGCAGAGTAGGTAATACTGTCCTCAGCAGCTGAAGGGTCTGACTACAAGTAAGGTAGTTCCGTGTATTCGGATATTTTCCTGTTCAGGACCTGGAAATGCGAGCCCATAAGTAACCCTCAGTTATACTATTAAGCAGAACCATATGAAATAAGGGAGGAGATGGTTCAGAAATTAATCAACGTGTTTTTATTTAAGCGGAATTAACTATTAAGAAATTGTAATTAACTAATTTCGGAGGGTTGTCATGTTGATATGTAATAGAGCAGCTAGATTTGAGTCTAGCAGCAGCTAATAAGATTTTCGGGGTGTGACCTTTGACTCTTGAAAGCTCACAGTCTGAACATGTCACTGGTCTCCAAGGTATTGCCAGACTCAAAGCTAGGACTAAAAGGATAATCATTCATGGAAATTATTTAAATTCTTGTGTAGTCTTTAGCGGACTGTGATGATCTTAAAATATCGGTAACCTTTAAGACAGTATGATTAACATGAAACATTTTAAGGCAACAGTATTAATACCCCACCAAATTCTAAATTTTATCATATCGTAAAAAACATCTTTTTGCAAGGAATAGTGTCAGAAGTGGGGGGGGGGGAGAATCTAATGAAGTCAACCTTGATTGAACAAATTCAGGTTGGAAGGATGCTTATTTATTTGTTTGTTTGTTTGTTTGTTTGTTTATTTATTTACTGCCCTCCCCGAAGGCTCAGGGCGGTTTACAGAGAACAGGAAAAGATACAGATAACATAAAAACCCTTTGGTTGGGAGAGTAGAGATGCCAGCCTCCAGGTAGGACCTGGGGATCCCCCAGAATTACACTCATCTCCTGCTTTAGGGCAGGGGTGGCCAAACTGTGGCACTCCAGATGTCCCTGAACATCTGGAGAGCCACCATTTGGGCACCTCTGCTTTAAAGGATAAAGAGCATTGTAAACCATGGAGATCGTTGTTCTCCCCAGGCTCCAACCCCAAAACTCCAGGCTCCAACCTGGATTTTGCAACCCTACACCTTCCTGCCAGGGACTGGGGAGACCTGGCACCCCTAATGCAGCCTGATTCACGCACCCACACAATTATTCCAGTTTTAATCTTCAGATGGATTGAGACAATATATCAATCCCAATATGTACAGGGCCTAGCCACAATAGGGCAAAAGGGTGCAGTGCGCCTGCAAAATATAGCCACGCCCCACCAAGAAGAACAGGCAAGAGAAGCTGTGATTGTAACCGTTCCCCTCTTGACTAAGCACCAAAGTGGCTGCTACACCTCCAAATATCTGCCGGAATCTCCTGCAGTGGACAGGGAGTCCAAGATGGGCATTTGAGGGCTCTCCAGGCAGATCTTCGACCAGATTGGAAAACCACCATTGTGGGCTGTTTCATGGATGGAAAGAGGGGTGGGACTGGGAGCAGATGGAGTTGTGATGTTTTTGATGACGGATCCGCAGTTTAGGAGAGCCTGTTTTGCTGGCCCTGTTGAGGGAGAGGCCCTTGCTTGCCTTAGGGTCACACAGTGTCTGCTGTTTACCTAGGAGGATGGAGCAGCACTCATCCAATGGAAACATACCCTCTGCACCCGGCCACAGTAAGTATCAGCCCTACGGGCTGGGCCGGGATCTGTGTGAAGCGTGTGGTTTGCTCTCTCCTGCTGACACCGCCCACAAATCTGCCCCGTCATTTGGAGGGGGAGTCCAGCTCACGGGATCGTAGAAGGAACCCTCTGTGCACAGTAGGACAGGAGTTCCTGTCCTTTTTGAGCCAGTGGGGAATTTTGAAATTCTGAGAGGGGGTGATGAGCTCCACCTCAAAATGGCTGCCATGGGAGGTAGAGCCAAATCCAAAATGGCTGCCTGAGGAGGTGGAGTTTTGCCCCTCCTGGGAAGAAAGAGAAAACGTTCTGCACACGTTGGATAATGCCCTTTCAATGTGCCTTTGCAGCTGGATACTTCTGTGCAAAACAGGAAAATCTGCTTCGAAAGTGCATCATCTAACATGTGCGGAATGAGCCAGAGTGAAGAGGGAATGCTAAATGGTACCACACACTGACTAATGAAAGTCCAGGTGCTTATCAGTCCTCCTCGTTCACCAGTACAAAACCCTTTGGTTGGAATGAGGGCCACCAATAAGAGAGCCTGGCTTCCGGGAGCCCCAGCCCCATTCTGAAAAGCTTAGCGGGTGCCGGGGGAAATACTGGTGGGTGCCCCAGTGTCCACAGGCACCGCATTGGGGAACATAGGTGATTATCCTGTTGCTGACCCAAATGCATTATGGGAAACTCCAGGCCAGTTTCTAACGGCAGGACTTCACTACGACTCCATCTGCCAGCAGGAACTCAGCTGGGAATCCCACCCCCCTGATACCACTGCTGCGATGTCAGAAGCTGCTTTTCTCTATGGGGTGTGTTGGCATCTGCCCCTCCCCCAAGTCTGTTTCAGCTCCAGTAGGGAAAGCAGGGGCTCACAGCAGGGGGTTGTGAAATGCTTAGCCAGGGCTCTTCAGGAAGGGGGCACTTTGAAATGAGGTTGGGAAGTCGGGTGGGGGGAGGGCTTTCCCTCCCACCATCCCACACTGTCCTTGGGGGTGCCTCAAGCTTAGGAAAGTGGGTGGGAGAGGATTAGATTAAACTCGTGGCCATGCTATAAAGCTGGGGACAGTAGGATACACCTGGTGGATTCCACCCCACCCCCTTCTGCACCACTCTTCAAGGCCTTTCCCAGGTCCGATGAGCCTAAAGGCCAGTGATGGATCCTAGAAAGGACTCCCTCCCCCCCACACACACAGGCACCCCAATGGCTTGCTCACCCTGTTGAGAACCCTCTCTGCCTACTCTCCTCATGGGGGTCTTCCCTTTTGGTTGGGAGTGATTTCCCAACAGGGAATGGTTGGTTGGTTTTCCCCATGCTTCTTGCTTGTCTCTATAGGGGCTTGGGTGCAAGCTCTGTTGTACATTCACGTTTCTTGACTGTCTTTCTCTGTCCTGTCTGTCATTTCAGACCAGGGCGTCACTGACACCAAACCCACGGCGGTAAGGATGGACTCTTTATGGTTCCCTAAATCCAGGGCCCTGGTCCGGATGGCCCAGGCTAGCCCGATCTCATGAAGCTAAGCAGGGTCGGCCTTGGCCAGTACTTGGATGGGAGACCGCCAAGGAAGCCCAGGGTCGCCACGCAGAGGTGGGCAATGGCAGAAACCACCTCTGTTCAGCTGCAACCTGATGTCACTTCCGGCCAGCCGGCCGGCCTCCAGAAGTCTTCTCCCAGCTCTAGATGAGAAGCGGGGGCTGGTGGTTAAAGCATATCTGACTGGAAAGGTTGGGGGGAGGGGGGGTTCTGGAATCCATTTCCAATCCGGAGAAGTAAGTGAGAGCTAATTACAGTTGCCAAGGTATTTTACCAGCCTCCTGTGCCTTTAATAATGAATTTCTCAGCACTGGCCGCGATTGCTCAGATCCTGCTTAAAACCAGGGGACTCCTTCGTGGATCAGTATGACGGCTGCCTTCCTGCCATCTTCTGGCTTTGGCTGGAGTGGAAAAGATCCACAAAGCCTTAGTGGGGGGCACTGGCTACTTGGGCGCCCTTGAGAAAAACCACTTGCTGATTTCTGTTGAACAGCGACAGAAAAACAAGGAACCTTTTCAAGGCAAAGACTAGTCTTTGACTAACATTCCCCAGTACTTTTGAGCCAATGGCCTCTTGATGTTAAAACAGTAATATGAGGAAGGTCCGTAGGATTTTCCCACTGTTGTTACAAGAAACTTACATCGGAGGACTCAACCACTGAAGAAGTCACAGGAAATAGAAATTATCTAGAAACCATTGTGGTTGATTCTTCATGTATATAAAAGCAATTGTATTGGAATTGAATATATATATTAATTATATTGCCTTGGAAAGGTTCCTTGTTTTTCTGTTGCTATTCTGTTGTGAACCTTCCTTTATTCGTGTACGGTTGGCAGTCTCCGTCGCCAACCACAGACATCTGGGTTGAAGGTAGGGTTGGGCATTTCAATACGCCTCGGCCGCTTCAGTGATCGCCGACGCCCGAGGCAGCCAGCGCCGTGGCCACGGCGCTGGCTGCCTCGGGCATCGGCGATCACCGAAGCGGCCGAGGCGCGCCAAAGCACCCAACCCTCGTTGAAGGTCACTTGTAGAATTTAAAGTGGGTTTCCCTCAGGGGGCAGCCTGGAGTCACGCAAGCATCATCCGGACCCTGACCCCACCCGATTTTGGAATTCACCTCAAATGCAACCGGGGTTGCCTGCTTTAAAAAAAAAACAAATTCGTTTCCTGACTTCTGTTTTTTGTCTTTTATAGGGCGAAGAGGACATACAGTATACCACATTAGCCTTCAACACCTACAGTCCTCCTCAGCCAAAGCCGGGGGCCACCATTCCCTTGGAGAGTGGCACGATTTACTCAGTAATCAAAAATAAATGATTGAGGGGCCGGGTCTGTTTCCCCCGCCCACCCACGGTCGCCCTGTGCACCCCCCTTTTGTTCCTGGTCCTCTGCTTTCTTCTGCCTGGACTCTTTGAGAGGAGAGCCCTGCTTCTTGCAGGAGAGGGGAACGCACAGACAGATACACACACACACCCCGTTTTGATTCTCCTTTCAGCCTGCACCCACACCTCATGGCAGAGTGTTGTCCAAGGAAGCTTCTTCCCTGCCCGGCTGCCTGTTGTAAAGGAAGGACTTGCAACCGGAGGGAGCGTGGCTGTGAAAGGCAGGCTTTCGGCTCCCCCCTGCCCGGAGCGGCGTGCGTGCCAAGGAAGGACGGTTGTTTCAGGGGTGTGAGAGGGGAGTGGGAAGCATGCCCCTGTCTCCGTGCCGCCCTCCTGTTTCTGTGGCCATTCTGGCTCTGCCCCAATCTCTCCCTCTGCCTGCTATCTCCTGGGCGGGGTGGTTGCCAGGCAGCGGCTGAAGGCTCCTCCCTCGGGCCCTGCTTCCATTTGCCAAAAGCACCGCTTCTGAGTTTCCCAGCACTGGCCACGATCGCTAGGAAAGGAAAGCACTTGAAACCGGGACTGCTTCAGTGGGCCAGCCGCCTTCCTGCCTGTCTTCCGGCCTCAGATGGACTGGAAGAGAGGCCAATTTGAGACACACAGAGAGAGAGGCTGTGGCTCCAGCTGCACCCTTCCCTCGCTGCCCGGCTAATGGTTCTGCTTAGCTCCATCTGATGCATTCCCAGAGGTGGATGCAGACTCTGAAGGCGTGCGGGCTCCCTCTCCAGTTCACGGAAGGCCGCAGGGCCCAGCAGTTAAAGCACAATGGCTCAGGTTTCAGGCTATCACTAGGAACGAATCTCAGGGACCCTCTTACCCCACTGGGAGCCACAGAGCAGACGGGTGGCTCGAAGACGCCCACGTTAGTAAATCCAGCTCAGCCGCGCTTTTCGTTTTGAGCAAGGAGCCGCCCTTCCATCCCGTCCCGCTTTGCCATGTTGGCCGTGAAGTGAAAGATGCACAATAAAGGTTATATTGTCTTGGAGCCTGTGGGTGGGGCAGGGGTATTTAAGTTGATTCACCGGTGGAAAAAATAATCAAGGTTGTGTGGGGGTCACTGTTCTCCTTGCATTCTCTCCCTCCCGTAAAAGGAATGCTTGAATAAGCAGCATGGAGCAGGTCGCTTTGCAAAATTAAGCGAGCAGCTAAGGGGGGGGGGGAGTCACTCCAAAAAACTCAGCATTTACTCTGCAGCTGGTCTGCCAACTTGAACCAAATGGGGCCAACTGGCCAGCCCGGATTTGCTGCCTGCCCCTAGCGTTAGTCCGGCCCAAAGCCGGCCTGCTTCAGAGAGAACCTCTCTCGGAATGGCAGCACTCTCTGGGCTTCCCCCCTGCTCTTCCGAGTTGCTAATCGTTGATCAGGAAATCAGGGTGCCCTGAGGCGTGATAGGATCTCGTACACTCTGGACCTTTCTAATGGCTGGGTGTGTCTGGAAGAAAGACAGCCTGTGTTCAGACTAGTCTCGGGGACCAAAGGACAATGGTCAATGGGACAATGTCCCGGGCGTGTGTGCTGGGCACGGCCCCAATGCTTACATTCATTCGTTCGTTCGTTCATTCATTTGCCGCCCTGTCTTAAGGAGGCTGCCTGCCATCCGAGGCAAAGGGACTTGCCAGAGGGGCTCCTTTCATCGCTTTGGGCTGGGGCTGGCCTGCACAGAAGTTGACCTTTTGCATGCCTGGCAGTGGGGGAATGTTTTTGTTAAGGTTGTGTGCTGGGTTGACAGGGGGACAGTGCCGGATGACGGTTTTGCTCCACTGGGACGCCAGTGGTGGTGATTGTAAAGAAAAATCTGAGCTGTTTCTCTGGCGTTTGTATGACAAAATTACATTTTTAATAACAAAAATATGGACTGACACCACTTGTGCATCTCGTTGTTTATTGATTGATGGCTTGTGTGTGATGGCTTGTGTGTGATGGACCCAGGAGACCCTAAGATCGCCCGGCAGCCACGCAAGAGAGGTTCAGAGGTGGTTTTGCCGCCACCTGCCCCTGTGTCACGGCCCTGGCATTCCTCGGAGATCGCCCTTCCCATTGCTAGCCGGAGCCGACCCTGCTGAGCTTCCAAGATCGGACAGGACTGGGCTCGCCTTGGAGGCGATTTATTGTAGGGCTGCCAGCTCCAGGCTGGGAAATACCTGGAGGTTTTGGAAGGTGGAGACACAGAGGGAAGAAGACAGTTTGCCGGCCAACATCTGGCAACATGGTGTGGTGGTTAAGAGCGGTGACTAGGGATGTGTGCTTCGGCTCGGTTCGGCTGCCTCGGCAATCACCGAAGCCCATGGCGACGTGTAGGAGGCCAGCGCCCTGGCGCTGGCCTCCTACACGTTGCCACGGGCTTTGGTGATTGCCGAAGCGCACATCCCTAGCGGTGAGTGATTTCTAATCTGGTGAGCTGGGTTTGATTCCCCACTCCTCCACATGCAGCCACCTGGGTGACTTTGGGCTAGTCACAGTCCTATTAGAGCTGTTCTCACAGAACAGCTCTCTCAGAGCTCTCTCAGGCTCACCTACCTCACAGGTTGTCTGTTGTGGAGAGAGGAAGGGAAGGCAACTGTAAGCCGCTTTGAGACACCTTCGGGTAGTAAAAAGCAGGGAAGAAAACCCAACCCTTCTTCTTGTGTCTGAAAAGACCGGAAAAGCAAGGAGCAATTTGAAAGTTGGCAACCCCAGCAGGGACTGTCTCACTGCCCAGATGCCATACCCAGAAGCAGACAATGGAGGCCAAGCAGGCCCAGCAGGATTTTTACCCAAATGCAGCCCAGCTCGGGTGCCAAGTTTCGAACCAAGGCCTTGTTTGTTTGTCTTGTTATCTGCAGCAGGGATCAAGTTGGGCTGTAAATACACCGTGAAAAGGAACATTGGCTGATTCTAGAAATGAGCCAGAGTCCAGGAGCACCTTAAAGTCCAACAAAACTGGTGGCAGGAAGAAGCTTTTGAGAGGCACCGCTCATTTCTTCAAATACAGGTCGTTGTGTTAGTCCAACTGTTGCAGGAGAAAAGAGCCAGAGTCCAGGAGCACCTAAAAGATCAACAAAATGTGTGGCAGGGGAGGAGCTTCATCCAGGCCAGCCTCCCGCCTCACTCAGTGGCCAAACAGTTCTCCTGGAGGCCCAGCCACAGGGCAGAGAGGCCGAGGCCTTCCCCTGATGATGCCTCCCGGAACTGAGACTCAGAGGTAGATTGCCCCTGAATTTTGAGGTTCCCCTCCATCACTATGGCTAGTAGCCACCGCTAGACTTAGCCTTCCCTGCTCTGTCCCCAAATCCCCAGGAATTTCCCAAGCTGCCATTGGCAACCATGGAGATGTAAGTGGTTAAGGGTATTGAACTAGGATCTAGCTCGGAGACCTAGGTTCAAATCCCCATTTGTGCCATGGGTTCTCTCTGGGTGATCTTGGGCCAGACAGGGTGATCTTGGGTCAGATTGACCTACATCACAGGGTTGTTGTAATGGAAGAAAAATGCAACGTAAGCCTCTTTGGGTCCCTATGACCTCTCCCAACTTCATAGGCAGGTCATGGCTTTGCCTGGTGGAGTATTCCCAAGTTACCAAAGGATTCAGATCATCCTCTCCCTGCTTGCTCTTGTGCAAATATCCCTTTTTTCCTTCCTTGTGACCCAGGGCCTGGGTAGCCATTCAACAGGTGGTGCTTTCCCCCATGTTGACCTCCCTACCAGGATAAGATGTTATCCTGGTAGGGAGGTTCACATCATTTGTTTGCGAGGAGCCACAGTAGCAGCAGTGGAAATTAAGCTGGCGGAAAACCCGCTGAACTTTGGACGGCAGAAGCAGGCCGGCTTTCCCGTTCGCCTTCTCCTTTGCCCAGTCAGAATCCCTTGTCCCTCAAAAGCAGGCTCGAAACAGAAAAGCTGCATTTCCTGTTTTTCATTTCTGGTTTTGACTTGCCCTTTCCTGGAGTTGTGCTGAACTGAAAGACTCTCCCGATATTTTGGCTTCTTGTCCCTAAGAACGTTTCCTGGTCTGCAGAAGCCCGGGGGGGGGGGGGGGAACGCCGATAAAATGATCTCAGCTCTTACCTGAGTAGCCAAGGCTGTCCTAATTTTGTCAGATCTCGGAAGCTCAGCAGGATCGATCCTGGCTAGTTGTTGGATGGGAGACCACCGAGAAAATCCAGGGCCGTGACACCAAGGCACACAATGGCAGACCGTCTCTGAGCACCTTTTGTCCTGAAGCCCCCATGCGATGGCCCTAAATCAGCCGTGACCCAACGGCTTTTCCACCACTGTGGAAATTATTAGGGTTGGGCTCTTTGGTGCGCCAGCCGCCGAAGCAGCCGAAGCGCACCGAAGAACCCAACCCTAGAAATTATCTTCTCTAGGAAGCCAGAACCCTGGGTAAAGTTGATGTTCTCTACCTACCCCCACCCCCTCCTTAAAATTTGCATGGAATTGTGGTCACACCACACTTATTCGAGGCCAAGTCCACACAGACCTCAGAGAAGAGGGCGGCCCACGAGAAGGGTCAGAACAATTACAACACCCAAGGAAGCAGATAACCCCACCTCCTTGTACGGTAGCACTGCCACCAACTCTGAATGGTCCCCTAGGCCAGGGGTAGTCAAACTGCGGTCCTCCAGATGTCCATGGACTACAATTCCCAGGAGCCCCCTGCCAGCATTTGCTGGCAGGGGCTCCTGGGAATTGTAGTCCATGGACATCTGGAGGGCCGCAGTTTGACTACCCCTGCCCTAGGCATTCAAGACCCACAAGACAAAAGGTTTGTTTTTTATGTTTAGATTTATATACCGCTGGTCTTGAATGCCTTGCGGCGGGTTACAAGATCAATAAAATCCCTTAAGAGTCCCCATTAATTAGAATAATAACATAACAAGATGGCAGCTAATAAAACACCAGCCCATTCCCCCGTTCCGCATGGGCCGACAACTCTCTCTGTCCCTGGGAGCGAGGAACCTGATAGTGTAGCACAAGTGAGGCAGGCAAGGCTTCCACTTAGCTTGTTCAAGAAATGAAACACAAGGTTTTAAAAAAAACTATTGTATTTATTAAGGTACACATATACAAGTAACACATTAGCAGTGGGGAAAAAATAAGATTTTATAACGGGTAGTCAAACTGCGGCCCTCCAGAGGTCCATGGATTACAGTTCCCATGAGCCCCTGCCAGCTGGTCAAACTGTAGCTCTCCAGAGGTCCGTGGACTCCAGTTCCCAGCTGGCCGGGGCTCATGGGAATTGTAGTCCATGGACCTCTGGAGAGCCACAGTTTGGCCACCCTTGTAGGAAGCAGACTTTCTCATGTGGCCCACCAAAGATTTCACAGGGCCAAAGCCTAAGCCAAAGTTTCATGGAACATGATTTGAAGCCATTATTTCACTACAGGAATCATGCATTATATGTCAGTTTCTTGATCCTTACAGACACACCCCTGCAGGGTTGTTTTTAAAAGCTTTCATGGCTGCGGTTGGCATAGCCAGCCTCCAGGCAGGGCCTGGAGATCTCCAGGTGGCAGAGATCAGTTCCCTGTAGAAGATGGCTGCTTTGGAGGGTGAGCTGAATAGCCTTGTGCACAGATGAGGGCCTTCCCCTCCCCAAATCTCACCTTCCCCAGGCTCCACCCCTTCAAAAAAAATCTCCAGGTATCTCCTGACCCAAAGCTAGCACTGATATTGGGCATGGGGAATTCATGAGTTTCCCCTGCCAGCGGGGTTTGGTGATTCAGAGCAGCAGCCTCTAATCTGGCAAGTCGGGTTTGATTCCCCACTCGTCCACATGCAGCCAGCTGGGTTGCCTTGGGTCGTTCCCAGTTCTTTGAGAACTGTTTTTGCAGAGCAGTTCTTTCAGAGCTCTCTCAGCCTCACCTATCTCACAGCCTGGAAAAAATGGCTCTTTTGGAGGGTGGACTCTGTAGCCATTAGACCCGCTGAGGTGTCCAGACTTCGCTCCCCAAATCTCCAGAAATTTCCCAAACCAGAGTTGGCAACATAAGAGGTAAAGAGAAAGCATTAAACAAAATACAGCACTAACCTTTCCCCCGTGAAATTGCAGTTCCGGTAGCTGCATTCTGTTAAAAATATAACCCTCCCATCTGCACAGTAGGTTTGGGGAACTGGCTCTAGACCATATGCTCACCTTGAGTCAGATCCGATGCAAATCTTCAGAAAGAGGAAATGGCATTTGACTGACTGCAGATGGCTAGGCATACTGTCAAGGCATACTTGACAAGAGTTTATTGGGGGGGGGGGGACACGGGCTGCAATGGCTGCAGGAAATCACCAGATTCAGCTGTGCCCCCTCTGTAGGGATGCCCGCCATCAGGAGGGACCTGGAGATCCCTGAAATTACAGACTGCAGAGATCCCTTTCCTTAACTAGATGCTTATCTTATCTTCCTTGTAAAGGATGCAGATAATCTCCCACAAGAGGCCCTGTCCTCCCCAGGCTCCAAACCCTGCCTGGATCTGGCAGCCCTACCCTTCATCCCTCACTGGTGGCCAATCACTGCATGGGAAAATGCACCAGTTAAACTTCGGTTCTGTTCATACCTCAGAGAAGAGGGTGGGCAGAGTGAAACAGGAGAGCCTCTAATCTGGCAAGCTGGTTTTGATTCCCCACTCCTTCACATCCAGCCACCTTGGGCTAATCACAGTTCTGTTAGAGTTGTTTTCATAGAGCAGTTCTATCAGAGCTCTCAGCTTCATCTACCTCACAGTGTCTTTTGTGGGGCGAGGAAGGGAAAGGGGCTGATAGAGCTCTGAGAGAACTGCTCTCTGAGAATAGCTCCAAGGGAACTGTGACTTGCTCAAGGTCACCCAGCTGGCTGCATGCAGAGAAGTGGGGAATCAAACCTGGCTCTCCAGATCAGAGTCTGCTGCTCTTAACCACGACACCACCCTCATGCCTTTCGTCGGAGGCTGGGCTTTGGGGAGGGGAGGGTCCTCAGCACGGTATTGTCCATCCTCCCGAGCAGGACTGATATCTGCAGTCTGGAAGAACATCTCCAACCAGGAAGTTTCAAATGAAATCCTGATGGTCCAACGAAGTATCCAAAAAGAAGAAAAAGGACCAACCCGTGCCATACAATACATTTAGGGGGGAAATTCTTTTGTCGCTTTTCTTGGTGTCAAGATGCCAAAATGAGTCTCCGGATTAAAATAATACTCGTTTCCAATCCTTCATCAGTGGCGTTGCCTCGATACAAATATAATCCATGGATATATAGTATTTGCTCATTAATCAAATATTTTAAGGTTATTTGTAAACTATCATTCATACCTCTCAAAAGAGTTTCAAACTTTCACAATGTGGAATTCTTATACAGTAAACACCTTCTGGAAAACAGGGCCAGTATTCAAGAACCTGGAAGTTGGCAAGCCTATCGGCGAGAACAGGAAGGCTTGCTAGGCAAAAGAGCCCAGTGTGGGAAAGGCCAGTCCGCCGTGGAGCCCAGTGTGGGAAAGGGTCACAAGAAAGCACCTCAGTTGGTCAGGCACACTGTGTAATTATTAACACTGAATGTGAAAGGCCAAAAGCAATTGTGTGCCGTTCGTTCACTGATGTGTGATTCTGGTGTTTTGTGTCAGGGCTGGGGGAAGGAGTTATTTAGGAGGTGAGGCTCCTGGAAAGGAGCCAGTTTGGGGCAGTGGTTAGGATGCTGGGTTCGATTCTGCACTCCCCCACATGCAGCCAGCTGGGTGACCTTGGGCTCGCCACAGCACTGATAAAGCTGTTCTCACTGAGCAGTAATATCAGGGCTCTCTCAACCTCACCCACCTCACAGGGTGTCTGTTGTGGGGAGAGGAAAGGGAAGGTGATTGGAAGCCACTCTGAGACTCCTTTGGGTAGAGAAAAGTGGCGAATAAGAACCAACTCCTCCTCCTCCTCCTCCTCTTTCTTCTTCTTCAGAGTTTGAGGACCACGTGAAGGACTCTCACCAGCTTGGTGTTGTGGATAAGAGCAGCACCTTCTAATCTGGCAAGCTGGCTTGGATTCCCTTCTCCTCCATGTGCAGCCAGCTGGGTGACCTTGGGCTAGTCCCAGCCCTGGTAATGCTGTTCTGACTGAGCAGTCCTGTCAGAGCTCACTCAGCCCCACCCCTCTCACAGGGTGTCTGTTGTGGGGGAGAGGAAGGCCCCTGTGAGAGGCCAACAGGTGTTTCTGTACTACATGTACATATGCCAAGCTAGGGTGGCCAGCTGCAATTTGGGGAATTTCTGGAGAACTGGGAGGGGAACGTAGGGAGGGCAGGGTCCGGGGAGGAAGGGACCTCTGCAGGATAGAAAGCCATCTGGTCCACTGTCCGAAATCACCATTTTTTCCAGGGGAACCTATCTCTGTTGTGATGCTGGAAGGTCTCCAGGTGCCACCTGGAGGCTGGCAAACCTATGCCAACCCCCCCCCCAGCCCCTGGCATCGCAAACTATAAACAGCTGAGAACGGTGAGGGGTCAGAACTGCTACTACCCTTTGCCTTTCTCCTTCTGAGTGGCAGTGGGGATTGGAGCCCAGTATGGTCAGCCAAAACCCCCACACACATGCACACCAGTTCACCCCTGAAGTCAGCAGCAAAGGCAGGAACCCAGCTCTCATGAGTTCTATTTGCTATCATCTGGTGCCCCATTGCCTCTGGACAGGAATGAATCAAATATCTGAAGCAGTGTGCATACTCATGAACGCTTACAGAGTGCTTTCCCCTGGTGCTTAACCCCTGGTGCTGGGGTTAAGAGTGGCAGACTTTAATCTGGAGAATGGGTAAGCCTCTCTGGATTCCCACCAGGCAGCAAAGCAGGGTACAAAGGAAGGAAATATCAGAAGAGCCCTGCTGGATCAGACCAGGGGTCCAGCTAGTCCAGCCTCCTGTCTCACACAGGGGCCAACCGGGCCAGCAACAGGGCAGAGAGGCCGAGGCCTTCATAAGAACCTCAGAAGAACCTTGCTGGATCAGATCACGGTTCCATCCAGTCCAGCATCCTGACTCACCCAGTTCCTCTGAAGGAACACCCATTGGCCAACCAGTTCCTCTGAAGGAACAACAGGGTAGAGAGGTCGAGGCCTTCCTAAAAATCTAAGAAGAGTCAGACCAAGAGTCAGTCCACCCAGTTCAGCATCCTGACTCACAAATTGGCCAACCAATTCCTCTGAAGGAACAACAGGGGCAGAGAGGCCAAGGCCTTCCTAAGAACCTCAGAAGAGCCCTGCTGGATCAGACTAGGGGTCCATCCAGTCCAGCATCCTGACTCACACAGTGGCCAGCCAGTTCCTCTGAAGGGCCAACAGGGCGGAGAGGCTGAGGCCTTCCCTAGTATTGCCTCCTGACTCTGGGATTCAGAGGCTTAGTGCCTCTGAGTATGGAAGCTCCCCACGGTCACCATGGCTAGTAGCAATTGATAGACATCCTCTGTGAATGTATCCCATCTCCTTTCCTGTCTACTCCTGTGGCCATCACTACAGCCTCTGGCAGCAAATTCCATACTTTAATCACCCACTACGTACAATAGTATTTCCTTTTCTCTGTCCTGAACCTACTGTCCACTGGATTCCTCAGATGCCCTTGAGCTCTAGTCTTTAGGGAGAGGGGCAGAAAAATTCCTTGTCAATTCTCTCCACCCTGTGCATAATTTTATAAACCTCTGTTTTCTAAGTGTTTTTATACCTGGCTTGGAGCCGTGTATCAATAAATCTGAATCTTATATACCTCTGTCATGTATCCTGCCAGCAAAATGGAACCTCCATGTGCAGAGGCAGTTAGAATTTCAGGAAATCCAGAGTTAAGGGGAACTGGCTGTGGCTCTCCATTCATGCCCTGGCTGAGACGTGGCCCTGCTCTAGGAGCGAGCCGGCAAAGCAGCCAGTGCCAGTGCTGGCATCCGGCAAGGCGGGGCCCGCCCCCTCCGGTCCCAGACCCTGGGTCACATTTCCGGGCAACTATCTATAAAGGCTCCTTTCAAGGGTGCAGGCGGCATTTGGGCTTTTGGATCCAAGCACCAAAATAGCCTGCGCTTTGACAAGGTGGTGTGGAGGCCGCCACAGCCGTGGGGTGGGTGGGTTTGAGCAGCCCGAAAGAGAGTCTGCCACGACCCGCATCTCAGACACCTGCTATGTGTTAGAATCATTTAAAGCAAATGTGAAAAGTATATATAAATCAAGAAAGAAGCCTCCTTGTCTCTCCCTTCCCCTTGCCAAATTAAGGATGTCAACTGCAGTTCTGTTCTGTCCCTCCCCTGGTTCATGGTGCTTCACCCTCTTCAAGAGCCAGCTTAGAATCATAGGGTTGGAAGGGACCTCAGGGTCACCTAGTCAAACCCCCTGCAGAATGCAGGAAATTCACAACTACACAATGACCCCAATTCCATGCCCAGATGATGCCCCTCCCTCAATGAAAACCAGAATCCTTGGCTAGTCTGGTCTGGAGGGAATTTGCCTTCTGATCCCAAAGCGGCTATCAGCTTTTCCCTGGGCATGCAAGAAAGGGCCACAAGAGCCAAGCACCAATGCAATCCCTTCTGCCCACCCACTCACCATCTGCCTAAGTTGACAGAATCAGCATCTCTATCCGATGGCTACCCTTCTGCTTAAAAACCTGTGAAGGAGAACCCACCACCTCCCTAGAGCTCCCGGTTAAGAGCGGCAGCCTTTAATCTGGAGAACCCGGTTCAAACCTTCACTCCTCTTCCACATGCAGCCAGCTGGGGGACCTTGGGCCAGTCACAGATCTCACACGCCTCACAGATTATCTGTTGAGGGGAGAGGAAGGGAGGGCAATTGTAAGTCTCTTTGAGATCCCTTTTGGTAGTAAATAGAAGGGTCCGAAACAACAGCTCTTCTCCTCATCCCACATCCCATAACCCAGGGGTAGTCAAACTGCGGCCCTCCAGAGGTCCGTGGACTACAATTCCCAGGAGCCCCTGCCAGCTGGCAGGGGCTCCTGGGAATTGTAGTCCACGGACCTCTGGAGGGCCGCAGTTTGACTACCCCTGCCATAACCGGTGCAATTTTTAAAATAACTGTGAAATCATAAATGGGCCCCAAAGCCAGAGTCTGTTGGAGGCGGTAGAAGGGGCACAGGGAAGAGGACCCTATGTTTGTGGGACCCCTGCTTGGCTGCCTCCCCTCCCAGCAAGCTGAGATCAGCCATTTTGCAGCTCAACCGAAAGGGTGGGGAAGCCAAGCGACAGTGGCGCATACAGAGCCGTGGTTTTTCGCATGCGTGCCCCAGGAAATGGACAGTTCCTCAAAAAGTTTTGTGTGGGTTCCTCTCTCTGAAGCTCAACAGGGTAACCACGTGCTCCTGATCTTCTGCAATCACATTGGCAGAACCAAAATGGACGTCACGCTGATGGATTGCCAACACTCCTGGAGATTCGGGGAGCTGCGGTGCATGGAGAGGGGAAGGAGCTCAAGGTCTCATCTTGCACAGGGCTCCTTTTCTCTTCCGCTGGTTCTTCTGCAGTGTACTGAAAAGCTCCCACCTTCTCTCCAGACTCCTTTGCCCTCTTCTAGCTGCTACCGGAAAGTTTGCCACGGAGAGGAGTGAATGTGAGAAGCTGGAAAGGAAGAGGAAAGAAAGAAGAGCTGTTTTTTTTGTGTTGGAAATAGCTCTCTGGTGTCTCCTGACCTCTCTAAACAGAAACTCTCTTTACCACAAAGTTAGTGAGATAGATAGGAGCATTGATGTCTCACCTTTGATCTCACTGACCTGTCCCTAGAGGGTAATTTCCTGTTTCCTGAGTCGTCCTTTTGTCCTCCATTCCTCAATCCTGCAACATGATGGATGCAGAGAGGCCTCCAGCATCCCTCAGCATCCAGCTATTGAGATTAGAATAGGAATCTTCTCTTTACCTCTAAATGTGTAGAATTAAGCCCACTAATAAATAGTTATTATACTAGTTAAGGTGACCAGATTGTCCCACTTCCCACTCCAGGGACATCTGGGGGTACCTGGCAAATTGTACTTATGCTGAAATTAAAATATATATATAAAATAAAATATATATATATATATATATATATATATTACAATACTATTTTTGCATCCTATGCATTCTATGATTTTTGTTGCTCCATATAGACCAAATTTTAAATCAAGAACCCCCCCCCCCCAGTCAATGGTGTCCCGCTTTACCAATGTTAAAATCCGGCCACCTTAAGTTAAGTACAACCTTAGTGAATGTGTTTTTCTTTGTTTGTTGCTTTCTCACCACATGCACTCAGCCTGCTGCTGTTGTTAACTCCAGGATATGAAGACTTTACCACAAGTCAAAAAATATTTAATACCCCTCATTTTGTACCCTGCTTTTTATTACCCGAAAGAGACTCAAAGCAGCTTACAATTGCCTACCTCTCCCATACCAGCCCCCCCCCCCCGGTGAGTTAGGTGAATCTGAGATAGCTCTGACAGAACTGAGAATGGAATCCTAGAGTGGGAGCTAAATTCATGGAATCCTAGAGTGGGAAGGGGCCATCCAGGCCACCTAGTCCCACCCCTTGCTCACTGCAGGATCAGACTCAAGCATCCAGGATAAGGGTCTGCCCAGCCCCAGCTTGAAGACGGCCCCACCTCCTTAGGCAACCCATCCCACTGCTGAAGTAGACTCATAAAATCCTGGAGTGGGAAGGGGCCACACAGGCCATCTAGCCCCACCCCCTGTTCAATGTAGGGTCAGCCTCAAGCATCCTCCATGTGCATGTACATGCATTACTGCATGTGGAGGAGGTGGGGGGAATCAAATAAAGCTCTGCAGATTAGAGGCTGCCAGTCTTAACTATGACAGTAAACTCGTTCTCTGCAAGGACAAAGTGCAAAAGGAGAGCTGCCCTTAGGGAGTGCTGGCCTGCAACCCACTTTCAGAAGATCTGTGACCCACTTCTGAGTCTCGACCCACAGATTGGGAAGCAATGTCCTATTACATATGAGCTCTCTTGGTACATCATGAACATACAAGGAGCACTCTACGGAATTGCTTTACTACACTGGTATAAAACTGTATGGTTCATGCCTGGATTACTCTCGGTCTACAGCAGAAAAACTAGATTTGAGTCCTCTAGCACCATAGGGTGGCCAAACTGTGGCTCTCCAGATGTCCATGGACTACAATTCCCATGAGCCCCTGACAGAAGATCGCCTAAACAGGAACACCCAGATGTGATATCTAAGAAAAGTGGTAAATCCTGAGCACAGGAGATCCTTTACCCTCCTTCGTCACAATGCCCTGCCCTCTGCTTACTTGAGTGGGAAATTTGATGGACTCCCTCTCAAGGATCGGCTCTGTATCTGCAACGGGGATCAAGTAGAGAACACAGAACACATCTTATTTGAGCGCAAGCTGTATAATCATATTCGCACAGGTGCATTAGTACCAATGCTTATAGAATGTCCTCACAACCTGAGAAAGCATCGCCTGCAAATATTGCTATCAGATACAGATAATTTGTTAACTAGCAAAGTAGCAAAAATTTAGCTTTAAGAATTAGGAAAGACTGGGTCACTCGTGTATAGCCATAATAGGTCCACAGAACTTCTTATGTTTTCTGGTTAGCAGATATTATCATACGTCTCTTAATCTTGTCTTTTGTTTTATATTTTAACAGCTTTACTAGTTTTATTGCTTTTATGGCTCATTCTATCCTTGTAAAATAGTCAACGGCAGTTAATGCTTCTAAATGTTGGCTTTTATGGTGGAGAAGTTTTAAATTTTATTGTTGATGCATTTTTAACCTTTTAATGTATTACCTCCTCTTTTACAAACTGCTATTGTATAGGAGTGCATCTAAAATGAGTGTAAATAAAGACTACCCCTGCTCTAGAGTCATCATCGGCATATCCCAGTCCTGTACTTCATGCTGGCGTGGGTGGCTCCCATTTGCTTTTTTAAAAGCACCTATCACAGATCTTCCACCGTTCATTTTCATGGTGCCCCAAGGCAGTGGTCCCCAACCTTTTTATCACCGGGGACCACTCAACGCCTTTTACTGAGGCCCGGTGGGGGGGGTAGTTTACTCCTCTACTCTCAACCACTGCCCTAACGCTCTCTGATCGCTATGGTAATGTTTAAACATCCCTTCAAAATAAGATACAGACACGCCACAACAATGAAGTGTGTTGTAAAGGGCCGGCGGGGATGAAGTAAAGGGCCGGAGGGGGGGGGGGAGAAGGCGTCCTTCAGGGAGAAGGCGTCCTTCCCACCAGCGTTCCTGAGGTGCCTTCCTCCCTGAGCCATCTCCCTGAAGCTGTTTGTCTAGGTGTCGGAGCTGTTTGCCCAGGCGTGTCAAAGGGACCATAAACCAGCAATCTGCGGTGGAAGCAACAGGCAGTTCACGCTTCTCCTGGTGCCCGGAAGGCATGTTTTCCAAAGGAGGAGTCCTTCAGAGCCTCATAAACCTCTAAGAGCCATAACTCTGGCCAAAACCAAGTCAGGCCAAACCGTCTCCCTCAGTGGCACAAATCCATCTAGTGCCCTTTACCACCAGATACCTATAAACCTCTTGGGCCAACCTGCGGCATGTGAGCATCAGGGGGTTGTTTGCATGCTGCTTTCCTGGGTGGGGTGGCCCATTAAAGGGGCTGTAAAGTGACTCTTTTATAGATTCAATACCTGGTCTCCTAGAAACAGGATCCTGTGGTTCTTGGCAGCAATGCAACAACTCGAGGTCCCAGCGGTGGCTCTTGATCGGTCCTGTGAAAAAGATTCACATGTGGGATTTCTGCTTTTGCCCTGACCTGGGTGCTCCCGGCTAGCCTGGTCTCATCAGATCTGGGAAGCTAAGCGGGATCCGCCCTGGTGAGTACTTGGCTGGGAAACCATCAAGGAAGTCTGGGGTCACTATCCAGAGGCAGGCAACCAACACCCACCCCAGTTTGCCTCGGTCTGACCTGTCACCTGGATGGGCTTGGCTAGCATGACCCTTGTCAGATCTCAGACTTAGCAGAGTCAGCTCTGGTGAGTGGATGGAGAAAAAAGCACTAAGGAAGTCCAGAGTGGCTGTGCAGAGGCAGGCAATGGCCAACCAACTCCATTTAGTTCTGCTCTGGCCTGGTTGGCCCAAGCTGGCTTGATCTTGTTAGATGTTGAAAGCTAAGCAGGGTCTGCCCTGGGGAGCATTTGGATGAGAGACCAGAGGCCAGGCTTTGGCCATTGCTATGGGTCCCATCCTCTGCTGCCAACAGGAACCTCTCCTTGCCTTCCACATGACAACTTTTTGAATAATTAAAGACAGCAATCCTGTCTCCTCTCAACTTCCTCTTCTCAAGACTGAACTTTCCCAAGTCCATCAGCCTTTCCTCTCAGGGCTTGGTTCCCAGGCCCTGGATCATCCTCATCATGCTCCTCTGTACCCTCTCCATTCTATCCACATCTTTTTGGAAGTGAGGCTTCCAGAACTGCCCACCAGATTCCGGGTGTGGTCTGACCAATTATACAGTAGGGCTACGACATCTTGCAGTTTTGATGTGATGCCTCTATTGATAAAGCCCAACCCTACATTTGCCTTCTTTGCTGCCGCATCACTCTGGCTATTCATCTTTAGCTTGCAGTCCACAAGTACCCCAAGATCTCATTCACACACGGTGTTACCCAGAAGTGCATCTCCCATCCAGTGTGCCTGCTTCTCATTTTTATAACCCAGATGTAGAACTCTGCACTCCTCCTTATTGAATTGCACCTCGTTCTCATTGGCCCACTTTTCCAGCGTGTTCAGATCTCGATGAACTCTATATCTTCTGGGGTGTTTGCTAGTCCCCCCTCCCCAATTTGGTGTCATTGGCAAATTTAATGAGGAGTCCGTCTACCCTCTCATCCAGATAGATTCAAGTGGGTAGCCGTGTTGGTCTGAAGCAGCACAATAAAACATAATCAGAGCCCAGGGGCACCTTTAAGACCAACAAAGATTTATTCAAGTTGTGAGCTTTCGAGTGCTTGCACTCGAAAGCTCATGCCTTGAATAAATCTTTGTTGGTCTTAAAGGTGCCCCTGGGCTTTGATTTTGTTTTATTATCATCTCATCCAGACCACTGATAAAAATGTTGAAAAGATCCACACTCAGTCCCAAGCCCTGTGGCTCCCCACTGCTCTCCTCCCTCCAATCTGATGAAATACCATTGACAATTACCCTCTGGGTGCAGTTTTCTAACCAGTTCCCTCTCCTCCTCTTTCTAAGCACAACGCTGACCTGGTCACCTGCCCTTGGCAATAGAAAGCGGGTTCTCCCACCAATCTGCAAAGTGAGGTTTGAAACCATGTCTTGTTTTAAACAATGTCCATTTAAAACAACGTCCAGATGTCTGTGGTCAGCAACATCAGCCTTTGGCTCTGTGGCATTTTTGTTTTTTTTGTCCTGGGTCAGCACTGCAAAGGGCCTTCAAATAGCCCAGATCTACATTTCTAAAACAAGATGCCCTTGAATAGATCTGTGTTGTGGTCTCATTTGGGATACTATGCGCAGTTGGAATACTTTTTCGATCTGGGCCCCAGCTTGATGGAATGTTCATCCAAGCTGCTGGAATTGTACTTGGCAAGTAATTTGGTGAAGTTTGCCCTGAAGGACTGTTGTTGTTTAAGCCACTGAGCTGTGCCTTTGTGCTCACTAGTGGCATCAAACAGTCATTTGTCAGGTTGCAGGGAATTCTAAGCTGTGTGCTCTGAGGATTCCTTTGTTTAAGGTGGGCTTCCACCTGCTTCCTTTTTCTTCAGGAAGAGCAGATCAGTGTGTGCTTTTGCTGAAGCAAGGCACATCCATTAAGGCTCTCAGCTGTCTCCCAACTGCTGGTATGTAGGGATGTAGTCCGCTTGCAGTCTAGCCACAGAGGCTTGCAATGTGCTGCTTTTGTAACTACTCTTTAAGCTTTTGTACTCTGCTTCAGTAAAAGAGCCTCTTGTGGCACAGGGTGGTAAGGCAGCGATATGCTGTCTGAAGCTCTGACCATGAGGCTGGGAGTTCGATCCCAGCAGCCGGCTCAAGATTGACTCAGGCTTCCATCCTTCCGAGGTCGGTAAAATGAGTACCTAGCTTGCTGGGGGGGTAAAATGGTAATGACTGGGGAAGGCACTGGCAAACCACCCCGTATTGAGTCTGCCAAGAAAACGCTAGGGTAGCGATCCCCAACCTGTGGGCCATGGACCTTCAACTAATTGGAGGTGGGTCCTGAAGGACGCCTTCTCTCCCCCCCCCCCAGCCCTTTACTTCATCCCCCCCGGCCCTTTACAACACACTTTGGGTGTCATTGTCTCCCATCACTCCCAGATGGGACTATCTCGTTGCAGAGAAACAAGCTCAGGGTTCCCATTGATTTGTCATTGTCATGAGTTAAAATTTCCATAAAAATAAAATGTTCCTTATGTTTGTTGTTGTGGCATGTCTGTATCTTATTTTGAAGGGGTGTTTAAATATTACCATAGCAATCAGAGAGCGTTAGGGCAGTGGTTGAGAGTAGAGGAGTAAACTACCCCCACACACACACCGGGCCTCAGTACAAGGCGTTGAGTGGTCCCCAGCGTTGAGTGGTCCCCAGTGATAAAAAGGTTGGGGACCACTGCGCTAGAGGGCATCACCCTAAGGGTCAGACATGACTCAGTGCTTGCACAGGGGATAACTTTACCTTTACCTTTACTCTGCTTCAGTAAGGAGACTGAAGCAGGTGAATATGATATCTATTTGTAAATAATCTTTCCTGGTAAAGATTCTCTCTTATAAACTTCAGTGCTGTGGGTCTGGATCTGTACATCGTCCACAAAAGTAACTAATAACTGCATACTTTCAGAACACTCTGCAGCTCTATTTCTCTGGAGGGACACAGGATCAAGTCAAGTCCTAAAGTCCCAACACAAGCAAGATTATTAAACAATTCCGCCAGACCTGCAAAACAAAGTTGTTCCACCGGACCTACAGATGACACCTAAAATTGTTGTGATGATCTCTGGCCTCCCTACTGAGAAGCATTTAATAGCTCTTGACTATCAGAAAACTTCTGACAATTTAGCACCTTATGTTTCCCCCTCTCCTTCCAGAGAGAAGGTAAGAGGGATGTGCGCTTCGGCACAGCCTGGCTGCCTCGGCTGTCACCGAAGCCCGAGGTGGCACGTAGGAGGTCAGTGCCTACGCACTGCCTCGGCCTTCGGAGATCGCCGAGGCGGCCAAGCCAAAGCACGCATCCCTAGTAACAACTCAATATGGCTTTTAACTCATTTAATTGGACTGATTTTTAAACGTTTTAATGTGTGTTTATTCATATTCTAATGCTATGTTATTTTATAGGATGCTGTGAGTTGCCCTGAGCTTTCGGGGAAGGGGCGGCATACGAATCTGAATATAAATAAATAAAATAAATAACTTGCAGTCACCATATCTGGAAAAGGCCATTGCAAAAAGTAGAGGAAGGCAACCGAGATGAATCTGGGACTCTTCTGTTTAGCAAAGAGACAACTAAGGGGGGACATGAAAGAGCAGGGGTAGTCAAACTGCGGCCCTCCAGATGTCCATGGACTACAATTCCCAGGAGCCCCTGCCAGCGTTCGCTGGCAGGGGCTCCTGAGAATTGTAGTCCATGGACATCTGGAGGGCCGCAGTTTGACTACCCCTGTGATAGAGCTTTATAAAATTACGCCTGGCGTGGAGTTGACAAAAAGCTGTGTGGAGTACTCCCAAATGTCATGGCCATCGCAGAATTGCCAACTGATCAGAAAAAAACTGACCTGGCCTGCTTCTGTGCCATAAACTGCAGCTAACTTTGCAGGGATGCTCGGAACAGAGTTATTTCCTGGGCCAACTGAGCTGATCTTCACAACACAGCTGCAGACACAGGTTTGAGAAGCTGGCAACAGTTCCTGCTGTTGTTTTGGGATTACAGGCCTGATGGACTGGAGGGTGCTGTGATGACCCAGCCTGCTGTGTTTTCTTTGTGTTTTGTTTCCCAAGTAACCGTTTCAACGTGGAATGACAATGGGGCTTAAAAGCCTGAGATTAAATAAATGTAACAGGAGGTTGATTAGAGTTCCGAGCGAACAGCTCCATAAAGAGAATAAGTGCTCCAAGGTTGGCCCAGTGAGTCTCTTTTCCAAAGTGTGGTTTCATTTCCCAGAAATCAGCTGAAGTGCTTGCAGACAATAATAAGATAGAGTGCGCTGGGGGGGGGGGGAGGACCGGTACTCTGCAGCACTGAGACGGGAAGGAAAACAGATTTTTTTTTCTCCTTCTTGTCAAAGTGTTATTGAGGCAGGCCGATGACGCTTCCTCCACCACTGCCTCTCCCTGCCTTGGAAACAATGCCTGTTGTGGAAAGAGTTGCCAACCCCCAGGTGGGGCCTGGAGAGAGAATGTCAGTCCAATGAGAATGCAAAGTGAGAAAAGAACCGACCATGGCTGATCAATAAAACCGTTTATTACTCAAAATATGTTTTTCAAATCAATGTCTTAAAGTTGATTAGCAAACTTCTGACAACAATATTGGGTCACCAAAATGGGTATCTAGGTTCATACCATGTTTTCCGGAGGAATTCCTTTCTATATGGCCTGCCTTCCAATTCTTCTGATTAAAATCCAGTTTTTACAGATAGGGTGAAACAAAATATTTTATAGTATTTATTTATTTATTAAATTTATATACTTCCCCTCCCAGACCAGCCAGATCGAGGCGGTTCGCAACAACACCACAATAAAAACACAAAATACTATAAAAATACCAATACATATCCCAACTGCAACACAGAAGGTGGTGACCATTCATGTCTCTATTAAAACCCTGGACACCTCGGCACTTCGGTTCCCGGGCGTGAATTCACTCATATTGCTGGATGATGTTAGCCCAAGGGGCAATGTTCGGCCCCCAGGGGGGAGATACGGGGGAGGAACCCATCATATTTCCCCAGTCTTTAGCCCAGCCTCAACCATAAGCCTGGTGGGAAAGAGAGAGCTCCCCCAGGGCCCTCAGCTCCTTTGGGAGCTTATTCCACCAGGTAGGGACCAGGACCGAAAAAGCCCTGGCCCTGGATGACTACCAGCAAATTCATGCCTGCAGAGCAAAGCACCCTGCGGGGAGCATAAGGAGGTAAGCGATCCTGCAGATAGGTAGGACCCAGGCTGCATATAGTATCACATAGGCAACATGCTCATCAAATAATGGAGAGTCCCACACGCATATCTGAATGGAGGAGATGGCTGCTTTGGAGGATGGACTCTTTGGTGTAAGAGCCCAGTTGAGCACCCTCCCCTCCCCTCCCCAGGTTACACGTTCAAATTGTCAGGAATGCCCTGAAAATAACAGTGCAATTTTCATACAACAGCCCATCTTCCTACAAGCGTCTCTCCCTCCATCTAACCCAGGGGTTAGTCAAACTGCTGCCCTCCAGATGTCTATGGACTACAATTCCCATGAGCCCCTGGTAGTCCATGGACATCTGGAGGACCACAGTTTGACTACCCCTGGACTCCAACCTAACCTTGTTCAACTTTTTTACCTTCTACAGGCAGCAAGAAACCCCAGGAGTGGGGCAATCAGACAGAATATAGTTGGGAAGCATAGCTGTGGACACGCCCACCTGGGGCCCCTCCCTTTCTCCCCCTCCAGGACCATCATTGGCCATTTTGGGAGGGAGGGGCAGGTCAGCATGACTGTATATGGTCATATTATCCAATAAATGTTTAACATTTTTTAAAATATATATTAAAATTAATTAACTCTACCCATCCAGGAAACCCGGAGCCATCAAAAAACACCAGGCTTTCATGAAACCGTGGTTGAGAAAGCCTGGTTAAACCTCACAGGATTGTGAAGACAAAACAAGGGGGAAGAACCACATACGCTGCTCCGAGCTCCTCCAGATAGACAAAAGCGGCTTTCCAAACCAGATATGAGCAATATATTTGATGATCGACCCAGTTCGTCCCTGGGGTTGGTAACCTCCAGACGGGGCCTGGAGATGTGGCATCTGATCCCCTGGAGGAGATGGCTGCTTTAGAGGGTGGTCTGTATGGTTTCACACCCTTGCTGAGCTCCCTCCCTCCCCTCTCCTCCCCAAGCCCCATCCCCTAATCTCCAGGAATTCCCCAAGCAAAAGTTAGTTGCCCTATCCAGAGAATATACCACCAAGTTCTCTAGGCAACGCAGCTTCTGTCCTCTGCTCGATCACATCGCAAGCATAAGAGACCCCACCCCACCCCATAACAGCCAGGTGGTTCTCTTGTGTGGCCCGGAAGCCTCCCTAGCTGGCTAGACCAGACCTGCCCTGGGGCCTTTAAATATCAACTTGACCTCTGCCAACCGGGTGGAGCTTTGCCTTTCCCATCAGGGAGATAAGGATGATGGAGCTGTCACACTCTCCCTCTTCGGGATGGTTTCCAAAGCAGAAGGGTTGGGCGTGTGCACAATCGCCTCTTCCTTGGATAAAACTTGGCCAGTTGTCCAGGAGCCCCTGGACTCAGACTTTGTCCTGCTGTTTCCAGGCCCAGGCGGGTGCCCACCTGAAATCTGTCCTCACGCTGCAACCGTTTCCTTTTTTGAAATGCCCCAGGGAAGACTGGCTCTCTGCCCTGCCCTTAACGGGGAGTAGCAGCTACTAGGCCCAACCTGGTGGAAGGAGCTCCCAGGTGAGCTGCGGGCCCTGCAGGAGCTGTCAACATTCCGCAGGGCCTGCAAAACAGAGCTCTTGCACCTGGTCTATGGTTGAGGCTGGGGTCTGCGAGGTAGATCGAGCCCCCCGGGTATGAGCAGTACATCGACTTCTGGCCATCCCCTCTGGTAGTGGGGATGGGGGGGGGGGTTCCAGCATGTTTGGGATTTTTATATCTTTTAATGGGGGTTTAATGGGTTTTTATGAGACTTTGTAAGCCGCCACGAGCTGGCCTTGGAAGTGGCAGGAAATAAATCAGGAAAAAAATCAGAAAAAAATCGATAAAATAAATAAATTGTGTTGTGAGTCCTACCCTCCAAAGCAGCTGTTTGCTCCAGGGGAAGTGATCTCTTCAGCCTATAGATCCATCGTGATTCCAGGAGCTCTCCAGGCCCCACCTGGAGGCTGGCACCTTTGTCTAAAAATTGATCAAAGTGAAGTACCAAGCTGGGGTGGAGAGCCAGAGGGATGGAGAAGTCCCATGTTCAAAATTCCACTCTGCTAACCTTGGCTATGGTCTCTTTCTCTCTGAGTCAAACCCACCTCACAAGGTTGTTCTGCCTTGGCGTTAGCCTCTCTTTCCCTCTCTCTGAGTCTAACCAACCTCAAAAGGGTGGTTGTGTCTTGGTTAGTACATGGATTCAGCTTCCAGTGTGGTGTCTTGGTTAACAGTGGTAGCCTCTCACCTGGATAGCTGGGTTCAATTCCCCACTCCTTCTCCAACTGATCTTGGGCCAGTCCCAGTTCTCTTAGAGCAGGGGTAGTCAAACTGCGGCCCTCCAGATGTCCATGGACTACAATTCCCAGGAGCCCCCTGCCAGCATTCGCTGGCAGGGGGCTCCTGGGAATTGTAGTCCATGGACATCTGGAGGGCCGCAGTTTGACTACCCCTGTCTTAGAGCTCTCTCAGCCCCACCTACTTCACAGGAGGGTCTGTTGTGGGGAGAGGAAACTGAAGGTGATTGCAAGTCACTTTGAGACCCATGAGACCTACTGGGTGACCTTGGGCCCATCCCAGTTCTCTCAGAGTTCTCTCAGCCCCGCCTACTTCACAGAGTTCACTGTTGTGGGGAAAGGAAAGTGACTGTAAGCCGCTTTGAGGCTCTTGGTAGTGAAAAGCAAGGCACAAAATACCAGCTTGTCGTCTTCTTCTTCCAAGTCAGACTCCTGCTTCCTGATCCGTCTGTATGATTCATGACTATTTCATAGCATCCCTGATTTTGTTTTCCTCATTCTGGGCTTGACACTATTCAGAAATAACCGCTCTCCTCTTTGTTTTCCGCCCCCTCCCTCCACACCCTCCCCAGCTCTCCCCACAGGTGCCCAAGGTAATTCCTCCACTTTCCTCCTCTCATTCTTTCTGGGTGAATTATTGATGCACCATTTACTGGAATCTCACTTCTCCTCCCAGCCAGGGCTTAAGAGCTGAGGGTGGAGGATGCCGGGCGTTTACCTCCGGTGGCTCCAGCTTCCTCAAGCGATGGCCGCTGAAACTGCAGCACTTGGCAGGCAGCAGAAGTCGTGAAGGACGTGATTCTCGAAGAGAACCACTCAAGGCTATAACTCAATAATACAAATCTAATACATGGGAGCGTGAATTAAATTATTCTGTTTCAGAGTCCACCATAAGGTAGACAGGGCTTGGCTTGGATGATTTCCTCCAACTTTCTCAGAGTTAGTTGTCACTTGGAGAGAGGGAGAAATTGTGACTGTAGAAGAGAGTCTGGGGGAAAGACCCTGCGTCAATTTTTTTTTACCTAAATTGATTTCTAGCCTCGCTTCCCCAGCTGCATTTATATCCTCACTTCTCCCTCTCCCGTTTTATCCTCCCAACAACCTTGTGGGGTAGGTTGGGCCCGAAAGGTATGAAAGCGCCAAGGCAGAGGGGGGGATTTGAACACCGCTACCCTGGCGCTACGTCAGGGGTAGTCAAACTGCCGCTCTCCAGATGTCCATGGACTACAATTCCTATGAGCCCCTGCCAGCGAATGCTGGCAGGGGCTCAGGGGAATTGTAGTCCATGGACATCTGGAGGGCCGCAGTTTGACTCCCCCTGCTCTACGTCTTTAAAGCAGCTGTATGGAGTTACCAATATGTTCAAAGGGTTACTAGAAATCTTAACCTAGTGTTGTCCCTGAGGGTACTCTTCAACAGATATTACAAAAAAGGGTGTTGATCACTGTGGATCATGTGACCCTCGGGGCAGTGTGATGGGGGGGGGGGGGAGAGCCTGCTTGGAATCCAGTTCAAATATCACCTTTGCAGATAAAATACCAAGAAATATCACCCCATTCCAGTGTTTCCCCGTATCTCTCAAGATCATCTCCCAGCCTAGAACTTTGCTCCCCATTCCAGTGTTTCCCTGTACCTCTCAAGATCATCTCCCACCCTAGGACTCTGCTCCCCATTCCAGTGTTTCCCCGTATCTCTCAAGATCATCTCCCACCCTAGAACTCTGCTCCCCATTCCAGTGTTTCCCCGTATCTCTCAAGATCATCTCCCACCCTAGAACTCTGCTCCCCATTCCAGTGTTTCCCCGTATCTCTCAAGATCATCTCCCACCCTAGGACTCTTCTCCCCATTCCAGTGTTTCCCTGTATCTCTCAAGATCATCTCCCACCCTAGAACTCTGCTCCCCATTCCAGTGTTTCCCCGTATCTCTCAAGATCATCTCCCACCCTAGAACTCTGCTCCCCATTCCAGTGTTTCCCCGTATCTCTCAAGATCATCTCCCACCCTAGAACTCTGCTCCCCATTCCAGTGTTTCCTCGTATCTCTCAAGATCATCTCCCACCCTAGAACTCTGCTCCCCATTCCAGTGTTTCCCCGTACCTCTCAAGATCATCACCCACCCTAGGACTCTGCTCCCCATTCCAGTGTTTCCCTGTATCTCTCAAGATCATCTCCCACCCTAGAACTCTGCTCCCCATTCCAGTGTTTCCCCATATCTCTCAAGATCATCTCCCACCCTAGGACTCTGCTCCCCATTCCAGTGTTTCCCTGTATCTCTCAAGATCATCTCCCACCCTAGAACTCTGCTCCCCATTCCAGTGTTTCCCCGTACCTCTCAAGATCATCACCCACCCTAGGACTCTGCTCCCCATTCCAGTGTTTCCCCGTACCTCTCAAGATCATCTCCCACCCTAGAACTCTGCTCCCCATTCCAGTGTTTCCCCGTACCTCTCAAGATCATCACCCACCCTAGGACTCTGCTCCCCATTCCCGTCTTTCCCCATATCTCTCAAGATCATCTCACAGCCTTGAACTTTGCTTCCCATTCCCATCTTTCCCTTCAAGGGGCTTTCCTCAGTGCTGAATGATGTAGGCTATAGATTAGATGAACTGATATCCAGTCTTCAACCATCATGTCACTCCCAGACTGGGTAGGGAACCTGAACTCGTTTCAGCTGGTGTTCCTTACGAGGCAGGTATAGAATGTTGCCGCTGTGTGGATTCCCCGTCAAGCGGATGGGAGAGCTGGACTAGGTAAGGTGATCCTTTCACTGGGAGCTGGTTCAGTGGGGCGTATTGCCTTACCTCCCCGCCTCTTTTGTGCAATGCTTGTTAGCCCGTCATTAATGGCTGGGTAGATTTGATGACCTTTGGAAGAATAGCAGGAACTGATCCCCAGCAATGAGGAAGGATGTAACTATGTAAGCTAGCAACAGTTGTGGTAATACGCTGGGCTTTCACGTTTTAAAGTGATCATGTTTCTAGTCCTTATGGGAGGGGAAAAGCCCCATAAGGAGATTGTGCCAAATTCTCAAGAGGAGTCGGGCCTTTCAGTAACCAACTGGTCATGCTATGAAAATAATCATTATATGTAGGTCTTTCGGGTTGCCATCCTCCAGGTGGGACCTGGAGATCTATGGACATGCCTTCCCCCAACTCCACCCCTAAAAATCTCCTGCAATTCCTCAACCTAGAGTTGGCAAGCCTGACATTCTGGCTTCATTTATGAAGAAGAAGAATTGGATCTTATATGCCGCTTTTCTCTACCTGAAGGAGGCTCAAAGTGACTTACATTCACCTTCCCTTTCCTCTTCCCACAACAGACACCCTGTGAGGGAGGTGAGGCTGATAGAGCCCTGATATTATTGAAGAAGAAGAGTTGGTTCTTATATGCCGCTTTTCTCTACCCGCAGGGGTCTCAAAGCACCTTACATTTGCCTTCCCTTTCCTCTTCCCACAACAGACACCCTGTGAGGTGGGTGAGGCTGAGAGAGCCCTGATATCACTGCTCGGTCAGAACAGCTTTATTAGCACTATGGTGAGCCCAAGGTCACCCAGCTAGCTGCATGTGGGGGAGTGGGAAATCAAACCCAGCTCGTCAGATTAGAAGTCCGCACTCCTAACTACTGCACCAAGCTGGCTCCTGGACGCATTTGCAAATATAAAATAAATAAATGAATCTTTATTTTTGGAAGCTCAGGGTAGGTGAATTTTGAATATAAAAATCACATACTGAATGTAACCAGTAAAACATTGTATATTTGAGTAGACCCCAACTAGTTTAGACTGGGGGAGGGTTCAAATTCTTGGAGGGCAGATTCTCCCTCAGTTTTCAGCCGTGGGAACGGCCCTTTTTGATGTCCTGCTTTTGGGCCCTGGTAGAACAGCTCTATCCTGCAGCCCTGGGGAATTGTTAAGGTCTGCCAGGGCCCTGATCTCTTTCTCCAGAGCATTCCACCAGGCTGGGTCCAAGGCTGGTATCTCCTTTGGGCTACAGATCCTAATCAGGTTTTGGCCAGATGAGCTTAGCGTCCTTAGGAGGGCATAGTGGAAAAGTCAGTCCCATAGATACGCTGGCCTCTGACCATGTAGGGCAGCTTTTCTCAACTTTTTTTACCATTGAGAACCCCCTGAAACATTCTTCAGGCTCCACAAAAAAAGCCCCAGAAGTGGCATGATCTTGCAGAATAGGTTTGGGAAGAATAGCTGTGGACACATCCACTTGAGGCCCTTCCCCTTTCAACCCCCTCCAGGCCCTGCAATGGCCAGTTTGGGACGGGGGGGCAGGAAGACATTAATGTATATGGTCATATCATATAGGAACTTAAAAACTATATATAAAAAATTAATTCTATCCATCCTGGGAACCCTTCCAGGGTTGTCAAGAAACCCCATGGGTTTTGCAAAATCCCGGATGAGAAAACCTCGGTTTTAAAGGTTAGATTCAAATGGGTCGCTGTGTTGGTCTGAGGTAGCACAACAAAAATAGAGTCCAATAGCACCTTTAGACCAACAAAGATTTATTCAACGCGTGAGCTTTCGTGCACCCCTTGAATAAATCTTTGTTGGTCTTAAAGGTGCCATTGGACTCTATTTCTATTTTAAAGGTTAACACAAAAACCTCAAACCTCTTCTGGTCTCCATTCTGGAATCAACGCAGCTGGGAGCACACCAGGGTCATATGTGCCCTCCACGATTTCCCTTGATGATCTGTGACATCCCATTTTGGACCAGCTGGAGCTTCCAACTCTATGATTCTGTGGTTCTGTGATTCCAGAGCTGTATCAAGGGAAGGCCAGCCTAATGTCTGAATTATTATTTAACTGCATCTGACAAACTGGGTGTGGAGGGGTTATCCAGAGAGCTGGGCGCAAGAGGGGCCTAAGACACAGACTCAGCTTAAAGATCTGCAGTCACTTGTGGGATTTGGGTCAGACCCTAATTGTTACAGATTTTGTATAGAGGCCAGCTGCCTTCTATGGCCATTCCTTTGAGGCTGGAGTGCCACCTAGTGGCAGTTCTTGGAATGCATTTGAGGAAGTGTCCATGCACACGAAAGTTCATATATACCTTGAATAAAACTGTTGGTCTTAAAGGTTCTGCTGCTTCAAAGCAATAGGGCTAACCACTTGAATTAGCTCTCCTCCTGCTAGACTTGAGAAATTCAGATTTGACACTCAGCATAATTTTCTCAATTGTTGTTGTTAGGTGCAAAGTTGTGTCTGACCCATTGCGACCCCATGGAAATGATCCTCCAGGCCTTCCTGTCCTCTACCATTCCCATTTAAGTTCACACCGACTGCTTCAGTGACTCCATCCAGCTACCTTATTCTCTGTCGTCCCCTTCTTCTTTTGCCCTCAATTGCTCCCAGCATTAGGCTCTTCTCCAGGGAGTCCTTCCTTCTCATGAGGTGGCCAAGGTATTTCAATTTCATCTTCAGGATCTGTCCTTCTAAGAAGCAGCCAGGACTGATTTCCTCTAGGACTGACTGGTTTGTTTGCCTTGCAGTCCAAGGGACTCACAAGAGTCTTCTCCAGCACCAGAGTTCAAAAGCCTCAATTCTTTGATGCTCGGCCTTCCTTACGGTCCAACTGTCACAGCCATGCATTGCAACAGTAAGCCCTGTGAAAACTGAGCTATGGTTGGACATGAAGCTAAGTCAGATAATTTGTGACCAGATTAGAGACCTTGGAAGGCCAGTGCCAAGATCTTTTGCAGATGAAGAAAAATGGATATGCACATAGAGCTCTCATTTTTTCTTCATCTGCCTACTCTTGGCAGATGCCTTAAGAGAAATCAATAAATATTCAATTGTGCTGTCCATTGTGTATATTTAAAGATATATCACATTCTATCCCAAGGGCTCTCCTATAGTGACTGCACTCATAAGCTGGAACACATGGATATGCATATAGAGATCTCATTTTTTAAAGAGGGAGATCTCATATTTAAAAGTGATATCATAGAGAAACAGGGTGGTGTCATGGTTAAGAGCAGCAGCCAATAATCTGGAGAACCGGGTTTGATTCCTCATTCCTCTTTCACATGCTGTCAGCTGGATGACCTTGGACCAGACACAGTTCTCTCAGAGCTCTCTCTGCCCCACCTACCTCAAAGGGTTATCTTCTGCGGGGAGAGAAAGGGCAGACAATTGTAAACTCCTTTGGGTAGTAAAAAAGAAGATACAAACGAACTGCTCTTCATCATAAATGGAACAAGCCTGTCCCAGTATGTTACCTGTAAGAATTAGCCAATTATAGTATCTACTCAAATGCAAACCCAGTCCCCCCACCCGGCAACTAGATATGCCCTTAAATAAAAGAGGGAGTTGTCTCACACTTGCATATAAGTTTGTTATGCCCAAGAATAATTTTGCATCTCTAAAATGTCATTTTCATTCAGGGTCATTTTCCCCATGGGGTGACCTTGGGCCAGTTGCATTCTCTCAGTCAAACCTACCTAGTAGGGTTAGAATAAGAGAAGGGACCTCCTGGGTCATCTAGTCCAACGCCCTGCATTATGCAGGACACCCACAACCCTATCACTCATCCACTGTAACCTGCCACCCCCTTGAGCCTTCAGATGGTTATCTAGCGTCTGTTTAAAAATTTTCAAAGATGGAGAACCCACCAACTCCCGAGGAAGCCTGTTCCACTGAGAAACCGCTCTAACTGTCAAGAACTCCTTCCGGATGTTTAGATGGAATTTCTTTTGCATTAATTTCATCCCACTGGTTCTGGTCTGTCCCTGCAGGGCAAGAGAGAACAACTCTGCTCCATCCTCTAGATGGCAGCCTTTTAAATACTTGAAGATGGTTATCAAATCCCCTCTCAGTCGGCTCCTCTCCAGGCTAAACAGACCAAACTCCCCCAACCTTTCCTCACACATCTTGGTCTCCAATCCCCTCACCATCTTTGTTGCCCTCCTCTGGACACGTTCCCGTTTGTCTACATCCCTGGCAGGATACACTTGTCGGGGATGGAACTCTGCATACAAGAGGAATTGGGAGAGTTAATAAGGAAAATCTCTGCTTGGGCATACTGGGCAGTTGGCGCCACCCTCTCATGGGTTAGATCAGCCTTTCTCAACATTTTTACCATTGAGAATTCCCCGAAACATTCTTCAGGCTTCAAGAAACCCCAGAAGGGGTGTAAAAATGCAGAACATGGTTGGGAAGCAGAGCTGCGTACACATCCACCCGGGCCCCTCCCCTTCCCATCATTGTCCATTTTGGGAGGGGAGTGGGTCAACATTGAACCATTTTAAAAAATATATAAAAAATGAATTAAGCCCCACCCATTGGGAAACCCTTCCAGGGCCCTCAAGAAACCCCAGTGTTTCATTAAACCCTGATTGAGAAAGCCTGGCTTAGATTTGGAGCCTCTTTGGCCATTGCCTATCTTTTGCTTTATCTTATCTCGCCCTCTCTTCTTCACTCTCTTACCTGGGCTTGGAGCTGAAGCAAATTAACCTGTTCCCAATAAATTAAATGTACCGACATGGATGTGTCATGAAAGATGCACTCATATTTTTGGAAGTAAAATTTCTTTCACTGGTGACCATTGAGTCAGATGGATCATCTTTGTATTTACTTTGGCAGACAGCATTTCATTCTTAACCGGGAAACCTGGAGGAGCGTGTGACACTTCTGTGCTTATAAGTGAAATGACTCCCTCCCCCTTAACCTAATTCTAAAAAATGGAGGAGAGGAGAACGATGTGAGCTGATTTGGTCAGGACGGAAGGTTGAGGGATACAAATGAAACAAATTTTTTTAAAAAATTAGTTTTGTGATTACAGCGCCCCCGTGTGGTGATTCGGGAAACTGCATGTCCTCTAGCAGCCTTTTCCTTCCTTTCTTAATAGCAAGAGGCAGGAGTACCTTCCCTCCCAGCTTCAGTTAACACTTTCAGACCTGAAAGAACAGAAAAGAACATTCAGGCCCCATGAATATGAATCGAGAATTTCCCAATGACGGGGAACTTTACCATCGCCAAGAGCGGGCCTCAGATTGTACCCAAGAGTCCAGAGGAGGATGAACTTGGAGACATCACTTTAGAATGGTCCCTGAGAGCCAAAGGACCTTCTGCAGCACTCGTTCCCCAATCCCACAGGGGTCCCCCAACATGGTGCTTAGCTCACTGACACTGTTGCTGGAGACTTTTTAGAACATGGTTTGGGCCTGTGAGGCAAGGGTAGTCAAACAGTGGCCCTCCAGGTGCTCATGGACTACAATTCCCATGAGCCCCAGCCAGCGCTGGAAGGGGCTCATGGGAATTGTAGTCCATGGACATCTGGAGGGCCACAGTTTGACCACCCCTGAGGATTCTGCCCCACAGGGCCTTTGGAGATCGGATTGGCTGTGCAGAGTTATTAAAAGTTGCTTCTTCACGGCAACTTTGTGTGTGTTTGCCAGAAAATATCTTTTTAAAATATGTTCATATTTTTAAAAACTGTCCCATTAAACATATAGCTGATGAAGAGACCTTTGGCTTTCAGAAGCTGATGTCCAGACAATCTTGCCAGTCTCCAAGACACTCCAGCTGTCAGAAGTGCCAGGCTTCTGCCAAAAATTGTAGCTACAGTAGATGTTAGGAATTGATGCCTCTGCTAAGTGCCCCTACGACCTGTTCCATTTCCTTTTGCTTTCATGCCTTCCCACCATCCATCTCTCCGGGGATGTGGATGGCAGCCTTGAAGTGCACCACTCTCAGGACTTTTGAAGAGTTCCTGTGTTTCTCCGCTTCTCACAGGAGGGGGGCTAACTGTGGGCTTATATGCTGAACCTGTCCTGTTGTTCCTTAGTTCTGACAAGGTATTGCTTTGGTTTTGTTTGCTTTCAATAAACTCAGTCTTCTGTGCCAAGGATTCGTGTATCCTGCAGAATCCTGATGCCAGGTCCCCGTCAGCAGGCGGACATGGCTGCCCTCCAAAATCATCCCGTGAAAGAGCTACTTAGAGCAATGCATAAAATCACTCCCTGACATTTTGAGATTGGGTCCACCTCCTTTGGCAGCCATTTTGCCACTGGCTCCACCTCCCACGGGAGCCAATTTGTGGCTATTCTGTGACTTGAAAGGGTTGGAGACCTCTGCCCAAATACTTTCCTCACACCCTCTTCCTGCCTAATCTAGACTGGGGATTGGAGGAGGGGGTTTCTCTTGTTCCTCCTGCCCCAGTTTTGTGCCAGTGCTCCAAAAGTTACCTTAACATCTCCTGGAGACAGAATCAAAGCCAATGGCCTCACTCACCGTATGCCTCCTCTGCCCCAAATAAGGATGCGGTGGTATTCTTCCCCTCGGTCCCCCCGCACGTAAGCAACAGCAGCCGCCTGAGGGAGAGAAAAGAAACTATGTTGAACACCCATTCTAGATTGGCCGGTATTTCTGTGAGAGGCTGTGGCTCAGGGGCAGAGCCTCCACTTGGCACACAGAAAGCACTGGGTTCAATCCCTGCCCTCTCGAGGGGCAAAGGGGGGCAGGCAGGAAGTGCTGGGAAAGAACTCTGCCTGAGACTCTGGTGCTGCTGTCAGTCAGCGTGGACAATACTGACCTTGATGGACCACAGGTCTGATTCAGTTGAAGGCAGCTTCACCCTGTTTACTGTTTCAACACTAGCTCCTAGGACAGGGGTGGACAAACTGTGGCCCTCCAGATGTCCATAGACTACAGTTCCCATGAGCCCCTGCCAGCAACTGTAGTCCATGGACTTCTGGAGGGCCACAGTTTGACCACCCCTGTCCTAGGAGCTGCCTTCTGACCCCTCTCCCCTTTCTCTTTTGTCCTCTTTTGCTCGCCACATGGCCTTCCACCGAGAAATGTGTGTGTCTGTAGGTCTCTCCTGTAGAGTTATGCCCTCATACTCCCACACACAAGATGCTGGACAAGCCGGCAATTTGTAATAGGAAAAGGACTCTTTAGTTTAGCCTTTCTCAACCTTTTTCACCATCGAGAAACCCCTGAAACATTCTTCAGGCTTCAGGAAACCCCAAAAGTGGCGCGATCCTGCAGACTGTGGTTGGAGAAGCACAGCTGTGGACATGCCCACCCAGGGCCCCTCCCCTTCCCACTCCCTCCAGGATCATCAGTGGCCATTGGGGAGGGAGGAATCAACATGACCATATAGGTCGCATAACCCGACAGATGCTTAACACGTTTAAAAAATATATCAAAAATTAATTAACCCCTACCCATTTGGGAAACCCCTCTGGAGCCATCAAGAAACTCCAGGGTTTCATAAAGCCCTGGTTGAGAAAGCCTGCATTAGATTCTCTCTTCTCTTGACCGTAGCCTGAATGTGAACTGGACCAATTTGAATAAATGTAAATCAGCTTTCTTTTTTTGCAATATCTTTCTTGAGAGATTTCTTTATCGCACCCAGGATCACACCTTTGTGGAGGGACCTGCAGAGACATGTGTCTCCATGAAAGACGATGCCAAGAGAAGGAGAGGGTTGCAATTCTGTGACTGGGCAAACTCTGCCACATTAACCAAATATCTCCAAACCAGGTTACCCCGACCCACAGACAGCCTGCAGACCCACCCTCTGCCTCAACCAAGCATCTCAGGGTCAGATCCAGCCTGCTTTTCCTCCTCGATCCCTTCCAAGTAAGTTTTTGCCAGTGTCGGTGCAGTTCGGCCACCTCAGCAATCACGAAAGCCCGAAGCAGTGTGTAGGATGCCAGAGCCACTTTGCACTTCAGTGATTGCCGAGGCGGCCGAACCACGCCGAATTGCATAACCCGACTTCCAAGTCCCCTGCTCTCTGGAGTCACGGTCCCTTGTGGCTTCTGTTTATGTTCCACAATCCCCACTGTGGGCTTTTCAGGCAGAGCTGCTTTCAGGGGTTATGAGTGGCCCCAGGGACCCTCAGCTTTCTTCCACAATGCCCCACCCCCCACACAGCCTTCTCCTGCTTGCAAGCTCTCACGCTCGGTTCCCTGCACCCCCTGAACACCTTTTCCCCAATACTGACAGATGCTGACAGATGCATCTGGCCATGGGGTTGCCAGCTCCAAGTTGGGCAATACCTGAGTGTTGGGTTTGGGGAGGAGACGGACCTCAGTGGGGCAGAATGACCTCCCAAAGTGGCCATTTTCTCCAGGGGAACTGATCTCTGTCACCTTGAGATCAGGGGGTGAGTAGGCAATACCCAGCTAACGCGTGGAGGTTACAACACACAAAAACTGGGGTACATAGTAAATGGAAAATACCAGAGGGAAAGGGGAGCAGCGTAATGGTGACTCGGAAACTATAGTCAATAACGCTTCCAAAAGTGAAAAAGAGCCATTTATAAAGTATCATCAAAACAATCATAACCACCAAACAACACTGTAAATCTGTGTACAATGATAAAACAATTCAACAAGTGTGATGCAAATAATAACTCAGGCAACAGTTCAACTGGTTAGTTCCAACTGAAGTTCAAACGAGGATCTGGTAGTCCCCCGTTTTGCAAGGTGGCTTCTACAGTGGCCCCGACAGAAGAAATGACGTTATCTAGTTTCACGAGGGAATAAGTAAGAAATTCTTAGAACAAATCCCCCAAAAGTGTACTAAATTCCCTACATCAACGGTGATTTTCAAGGCTGCACGTAGCTGACTCTGCGATCCAGGGAAGGATCAACTTGTCGAATTGTTGTATCACACTGAAGTGTTGTATTACTGTACACAAATTTACAGAATTGTTTGGTAATCAGGATTCTCTTTATGATACTTTATAAATGCGTCCCACAGGGAGGTTGGCAACCTGCGTGAGGAGGGCTGCAGTGGCCACTCAAGAGCAAACCTGCAAGAGCAAACTGGGAGCATGGGTACAGATGGATGGCGTGGGAGGGGTGGGGGTGAAGGTCAGCAGCCGTCAGGACCCGCCTGCAATCCTGGGGCCACTCAGCTAACCCCACCTCAGGAGATCTTGATAATGGCCCTGGGTTTGGGGTCTCCCTTGAGGGAGCAGCAAAGCTGGTGGGATCCACGCCCTCTAGCTCCCTTCCTGAGAGGTAAAGGCTGGGCCCGATGTCTTACTCACAAAAAATGCAGTGAATGAGGACTCCAATCAGCACTGCCATGCACAGGGCCCCAATCGCGATCCCAGCAATAATGCCCCTTTCCATCTTCCGTGAGCCTGCGGTGGGAGAGAGCTTTGAGTGAGCAACTGGACCAGCCAGCAAAATCCGACCCCAGCACCCCTCACAAACCGACACTGTTCCCCAGGGTGTATCAAGTGAGTATGGAGATTAGCATGTCTGATCAAGAGGCACAAGACCCAGGTTCAAATCTCTGTTCTGGCATGGGAGCTTGTTGGGGACAACCTTGGGCTGGTCTTACTTGCTCCACCTAACCTACCTCACAGGGTTGGTGTGAGGATAAAACAGAGGAGAGTGATGTAAGCTGCCTTGAGTTCCCAGTGGGAGAAAAGTGTGGACAAATGTTGATAAAATATTGATTAAAGCTCACTTTGTTGGAGATACCTTGGCTCACGACCTGGGAATATTTCTTGGTCTCAGACTCAGATTTTGTTCTGACAAAGGAATGAGGTGAGGAAGCTCATGTAGCTTTTCTCCCGCTTGCTGCCTGCCTTGCTTAATAAATCAACAGAAGTATTCTTAGGGACGTGAGGGAATCCATCTTTGTTTTGTTGACTCAGGCCCAACTGCCAGCAAATGGCTTCCCTCTGGAACAGGGGCGTTCCCACAGCTGCCAGTGGAGGGGAGAGGAAAACTATGTTTTGCAGCCTTTGACCTTAGTTTTGGGGGTTACTGTGGCAATCCAAAATGGCACCTGAGATCCCTACAGCCATCACTAGAAAGATATTGGGGGCGGGCAAGAAGAGACTGTGGAGAGGAGGAAGAGGAGAGTCAGATATTTGAATTTATTTAAAATATATTATTTAGCTGCCTTTCTCCCTTGTGGAACTCAAGGCAGCTTACAACAATACGGTTTCACTTGGAACTGATACCACAGTGTCAGTATTCTCTCACTGCTCTTTCCTGGCGGTAATTTTTTTTAAAATCATGCCTCTTCTCCCCTGCACTTTGGCTTCCTGTAGCTCCGTTTTCTGCGGCAGCCATTTTGTGGCTGGCTGCATCACCTGCAGCAGCCATTTTGTTGTGGTGCCCACCGCCCTGGGTCTGAATTCCAAACGTGTGCACAGGCTCAAAAGGGTTCTAGACACCTGGCTTAAAGAATTAAATCTCCAAAAACATAAGAAACAGTCAACAAAGCCTACCCAAGGCTGTTACATATGCAGCCCCTATCTCAGAAGAAGCACCCCTTATGGCCTTGTACACAGTATAGTTTCTGGCATCCTCTGACTTCAGTCTCCTGATATGCAGAGGGAGCAGTTCAGCAGCCCTCCAGTCTCCCGCCCAGTATGGGCTGGGCCATTCCATTGCTCAGGCCTCAGCAGGTACATGAAGATCCACTTCCCTTTGTCCATTCCACCTCCATTGATACCAGTTGCAGAAAAGAAAGTCAGGTGACCCTCCAGGAGTTAGGGGAAGGTTTTGTCCTTCGAATGGACGCAACAGTTCCCACGTGGCAGGAATTTCCAACAGGAATTTACTGTACCAATCATGGAGGGAAGGTTGCAGCAGATCATCAAGACATTGTGCGCAAAGCAGCTTACAGAAGCCTCACAGCTGACGTCCAATTTGCTACTCCTTGGACACCCTTCCTCAAGGGCAGTAAGAGACTGAACTACCCTAAACAATTGTGCCAGACATGAGCTAGCGGACATGATGGGTGCTGCATAGAACTTGCATTAAGCAACCAGTCATAGGTTGAGGTAGGGCCAGAAAGGACATCGGGGAGGGATCTCGTTGATGGCAGCCAGCAGCCAGATAAGTGAATTGCTGACCAAATCATCTAATGCAGGGGTAGTCAAACTGCGGCCCTCTAGATGTCCATGGACTACAATTCCCAGGAGCCCCTGCCAGCGAATGCTGGCAGGGGCTCATGGGAATTGTAGTCCATGGACATCTGGAGGGCCGCAGTTTGACTACCCCTGTTCTAATGAGTCACCAAGAGACACTGGGTCCTGCAGAGCAGGGTTAGTCAACCTGTGGTCCTCCAGATGTCCATGGACTACAATTCCCATGAGCCCCTGCCAGCATTCGCTGGCAGGGGCTCATGGGAATTGTAGTCCATGGACATCTGGAGGGCCGCAGTTTGACTACCCCCGAGTCACCCTCCAAAGAACTGATCTCTGTAATTCTGGCGGATCCCCTGGGCCCACCTGGAGGCTGGCATCCCTAGTTACAATGCTAAAGACTCCTCCCTCCAGGGGAAATTGATCTTTTTCGCCTGGAGATGAGCTGTAATTCCGGAGTGGGGGGGGATCTCCTGGTCCTACCTGGAGGCTGCCCCCCCTATTCGTGGCTATTGCTCTGGCCCATTCAGACCAAGGGGCGCGGGACCCCCAGAGGGTCGGAATCCGGCCGGCAGGGCGAGGGGGCGGCTTGGCCAACTGCCGCCAGCCCGGTAACCGACGGCCATGGCGCAGGGCCGGCGGGGAAAGACGCGAGGAGGGCGGGTTTGGTCCGCCCCAAACCCCTTGAGCCGCCGCGAGGGCTTCCTTGGGGCAGGGAAGGCGGGATACAAACGCGGGCGGGCTCTCTCCGACGCCCTGGACGGGGCGGGCCAGAATGGGAAGGAGGAGGAAGAAAGCCCGAAGGGGTCCGCCTGGCCTTTTCGGCTCCCCCCCTCCCTCCCCCAGAGGGCCCCGATCCCCGTCACCTGCGAGCAGCCCTGCCCGCTAAGATCTGCCCCCCCGACGGCTGCAAGGCGAGGGCGACGGCTGCTTCCCCATCTTGGGACGGCGCTCAAGCGGAGCGTCCCTCTCCGGCGCCGGCCATCGCCCTCCCGCCGCGCCCGCGGAGCCCACGGGCATGGAACGGGTTGGCTTCCGGGGGGCGCGTTTCCCTAGAGCCACCCCCACCCCCACCCCCACCCCGGGGACTGCCTCGGCTCGGGGCTTGCAGGGAACCGAATGCAACCGGAGGCTGAGCCGTGGGGGAGGGGGGTGGGGAGTCTGCTGCACCCTTACTCCAGAGTAGGAGCCCTTGACCCAGGATGGTCACCTTTTTTTCCAATGCTGAGCCCACTTCGGTTTTGAATTTCCTTCCGTTCTTCCACCATGAGACCCAAACGCCACCCGCTCGCTAATGGCCTAGGGTTGCCAATCTTCAGGTGGGGATCTGGAGGTCTTCCGGAATGATAGCTGCTCTGTAGGGTGGAGTGGTCATTGGGCTGAGATCTGTGGGAGCCCAGTTCGAATGCCTACCTGCCCACGGAGGCTCACAGAGTCACCTTGGGGCATTTGTACTTTCTCCCCGACCCACCTCACAGGGTTCTTGTGAGGGGGAAATGCAGGAGAGGAAGGATGTCCGCTGCTTTACAGGCAGGACAGAAGGGAACGGAAGAATTGATAGCCATACATACAGCTGGTTGGGAAGCAGTTTAACTGGGGGATGCCAAGACTTTCCCACCACAGCCTGTCCCAACAGGGAAGTAGGGCCACCCCGCCACTGGCAGATGACAGGGGGATACGGTTGATTCTCCCAAGCTGGAAAACTACTGGAGATTTTGAGATCTAGCTTGGGGAGGACAGGGACTTCCATCTCTTTCTCTGCTCCTCTTCCATCTCTCAGGGGATTTCCACACCTGTTAAATGTAGTGTCATGCCAGTCGAATGTAGGCATTATATTCCCGCCTCTCCACATCCAGCGTCTGGCCACCCGACAGCTCACTACAGCTTCCTTTTTAAAGCACTTCTTTGGGAATCGCATAAAGTAAATTCACCACCCTAAAAAGTGCTAGCTTATGGAGAGCAACCAGTAGAAGGAAGGTATGGAGGCTCAAACGTGCTAGAGTCATCTGTAACGTCCCATTCTCGTACCTGCCTCCCTCTCCCGGGATAGAAATTCCTTTTCGAATATGGCGACATGCATGGAGCGACAAATAAATGGACATGAACGTAGGCGATGCCAGAAATAAAAGACCTTGAACGGAGACAGATGTGGCGGGGGGGGGGAGATAAGGCATCAGGGGAAGGGGCTGAGTGGTGAATAAAGACAAATAAATGTTTGTGGTACAAAGTGTGGCTCTTGAAAGCACTATCCATCTATGATTCCATGCATAGAGATTGCAATGAATAAGTTTGAAAGTTAAAAAATTTAGCGGGCATCATGGGACCTTTAAACTGCTTCATAAAATGGAGGCAGGGGATTGGTTGCCTGGATTGATTGACAGTCAGAAGCATGACGCTGGTCTCCCCTCATCTGCTGGTCCCCCTCAGACACCCCCTCCATGATCTGAAGCAGCCTGACCTCTCTGAGGGTTGTCCTATCATTCTGTTGAAGCCATTGTTAGATTATTGTTGACTAGTAATCAAGACCGCTGTAAAATAAATACAGCGGGCGCTAGGCAAGGGAGCCCCCGGCAGTCACACGCAGCGCGACTGCCGGGGGCTCCCTTGCCGGCAGCTCCCTTGCCGGCAGCCTGACGCGTCGGAGGTGCTTTGCGCCTCCCGATGCATCAGGCCGCCGACAAGGAAGCAACTGTGAGCCGCGCTCTGCGCGGCTCGCAGTTGCATCCTTGTAAGCAGGGTGGGAATCGGCTGGGCTAATCGGCAGGCGTGAAGCGCCTGCCGATTGGCCCGGCCGATGGTCTGTCGGGAGGAAGGGGCCAATCGGCACCCTTCCTCATCCCGGACAGAGCCCGCCCTAACTTCTCCCCCTAAGCCCTTACGGCTTTATTCAATCCGCGGCGCCTGTGGTGATGCGGGCTGTGTAAAGATATGTTATTTATGGCTATGTCATGTGATTAGACTGTTCTACAATGTTTTCTGTGAACCGCTCTTAGCCGCATGGGAGGGCGGTATAAGAATCAAATAAATAAATAAAAAGGTTAAGGTTCTTCATTTAGATAGAAAAAAATCATACGAATCACTATAGGATAGGGGAGACTTGTCTTGGCAGTAGCAGATGTGAACAAGATCTGGGGGTCCTAGTAGACCAGAGACTGAATATGAATCAGCAGTGTGACTCGGTGGCTAAAAAGGCAAACAGGATTTGGGGCTGTATCAAAAGAAGTATAGTGTCCAGATCATGTGAGGTGATGTTGGCATTTTACTCCACTCATGTAAGACCTCACTGGGAGTACTGTGTTCAGTTTTGGGCAACACAACTAAAGAAAGTTTCAGAGAAACTGGAGCATGTCCAGAGGAGTGCTACAAAGATGGTGAAGGGTTTGGAGGCCAAGTCGTATGAGGAAAGGCTGAGGGAGCTTGGTCTGTTTAGCCTGGAGTGAAGGCGAGTAAGAGGTGATATGATAACCATCTTTAAATACTTGAGGAGCTGCCATATAGAAGATGGAGCAGAGTTGTTTTCTGTTGCCCCAGAGGGGCCCAATCCAGGTGCACCCAGATTAGCCCATGGAGCGTGTCCGGCCAGAAGTAGAGGCCAGACAGCCAGAAACGGATTCCAGACACGTTCTTCCCCCAGTGTCTCTACTGAAATAGTAGAGCCACTAAGTGGTAAGGATGTTTTGTAATGTCTTAATGTAATTAATGTATTTTAATCATGTTGTTAGTGGCCCCAAGACTCCAAGAGAGGGACGAGATATAAATTAAATTATTATTATTAATAATAATAGTAACAATAATACAGCATCGTCCTGCACATGCGTCTTGCAGAACTCCCTTGACCAGACCTGAGGAGAGATCTTGTCGATCCATTTTACGCTTGCCTGTTCTCCTGATTGTCATCCCTTTTGTCCTTGCAATTCAAGTCACTAACCACCAAATGGCTTGCCACAACATCTTATTTATCCAACTGCCACTTTCATCCCCAGGCCGTATCCCTGGTGCATGGGGGGGGGGGGGGGGACAGGAGCCAAATGGAGCTTTTGCACAGCAGGGGTTCTGACCAGCCCTTGGAGATCTAATTGGCCCTGTCGATTTTAAAAAGTGCTTAGTGTAGTGGTTAGGAGTGCGGACTTCTAATCTGGCGAGCCGGGTTTGATTCCTCACTCCCCCACATGCAACCAGCTGGGAGACCTTGGGCTCGCCAGCTTTTGATAAAGCTGTTCTGACTGAGCAGTGATATCAGGGCTCTCTTAGCCTCACCTCTCTCACAGGGTACCTGCTGTGGGGAGAGGAAAGGGAAAGCGAATGTAAGCTGCCTTGAGACTCCTTCAGGAAGAGTAAAGTGGCATATAAAAACCAACTCTTCTTCTTCTTTTGGCAGCAGATGCTGTTGCAGCACAATGGAATCTCCCTTGTTTGAGGACAAGATTTGCAAGAGCTCCTCAAACAAAGCCAAGCAGGTCCTGTTACAAGGAAGCCATTCTGCACCAGTGCCCCCGGAGGACTGCCCCGAGACGATCCCTTTTTCTGTCCCACTCTCAGCCTTCCCAGAAATGATATCAGGAGAAGACGAAGGAGGTGGCAGGGGGGGAACGGCCGCTGATCATAAAAGGTTGGTGGTGAGAGCCCTGGCACGACACGGCCACTAACATGGAAAGAGTCCTCCTCTGGCTGCTGCTGCTGCTGTCCTTCTCCGTCTCTTGCTTCTCAGCCGGAGAGAAAGGTGAGCGAGAACAAAGAGGTCGGCTCAGGAGGTATCGCCTTCAAGAGCCAGCATAGTTTCGCAGTAGTCTGATCTGGAGAACCAGGGTTGATTCCCCACTCTTCCCCCATACGCAGCCAAGTTGTGGGCCTTGGGCCAGTCACAGTTTTGTTAGAGCTGTTCTTGAGGAGCAGTTCTCTCAGAGTTCTCTTGGCCCATCCACCTTGCAGGGTAGGTTTTGTAAATTGCTTTGGGATTCCTTTACTTCAGCGGTCCACAACCTGGGGGTCGGGACCCCTTTGTGGGTCGAACGACCCTTTCACAGGGTCGTGGCAGGGCAAGCAGCTTGGCTGGGTGGGGGGGCGCCACCACTGTTGCTGCTCCTCCTGCAGGCAGCCTTGCGGGGTAGATCGAGATAGAGTGCTCATCTGTCTGGAGCAGCAGAAAAGAGTGAGCTCAGCATGGTGGGACAAGAGGCAGAACTGAACTGAGAAACCCCGGAAAAAAGCAAATTTATATACAATCATGAACAGTAGATTTTCATGCCATGGGCCAGTTTCGGTTTAATTTCTATTAAAGAACACTTGCATAATTTTATGGTTGGGGGTCACCACGACGTGAGGAACTGTATTAAAGGGTCACGGCATTAGGAAGGTTGAGAACCACTGCTTTAGATAGTGAAAAGCAGGGTACAAAACCCCCAGCTTTTCATGTTACAGTCTTCCTGGCTTGCAGACAATTAGCCGGGGAGGGAACAGTATCTTTGCTTTACCCCGGCAGAACAGGACTGTAAAGTTAACTGCAGGATTGGGACCGGCTGAGGAAATACCCTTTTCACTCCTAATGTGAACCTCTTCTTGTACAGACTTGCCTGGACATTCAGGCCACTGTCCTTCAGGTGAATGAACAAAAGTCCACTACAGACAGGGCCTTTCCCCTGGTGGGCTCTTCCTTGTGAAATTCCCCTGCTGCCGACTCTTTTGAATTTTAGGCACGTTTAGTTGGAGAAGGGCACACCTGGTCTAGGCTTGCTTTTTGTTGATTCATCTTGCTGGCTTTTCAACTTTCCTTTTCCTGATGCGGTTCTGTTCATTTGTATTTTAGCCAGGCTCCTTGACCACCACTTGTTGCCATTTTAATAGCTGCTTTTAATATCCCTGTGTTTAAAAACAAATATTGTGGTTAATTTCTACCAACCCACCCCCAAAACCAGTTATTTATTATTGTATCCTGTATTATTTTACTGAGAACTAGATTCAAAGCCCGTTCCGAAGAATGAGCTTTGAAGGCCCCCCCTCCCCGCCGCCGCAGCCAGCCAGGACACCCGGCACTGTGGCTTCCCGGGCCCTCCGAGGACGGCTGCTGCCTCTGTGAGGCGGCAGGCCTGCTTGGCGGGCCCAGCAGAAGCCATCCCCGCCCCCCCCACCGATGCCGCGGCTTTCCCTGGCCCCTCTGAGCAGGCTCAGATCACAATGGTAATGCAGCTGGCATTCTACCACCTTCGTCAAGCCAAACTACTAGCACCCTACTTGGCCCCGGATCACCTAGCCTCAGGGATCCACATGAGGAAGTCACCTCTGGACTGGACTTCTGGAACTTGCTCTACGCAGGCCTGCCCTTGGCTTTGATCCGGAAACTGCAACTGGTCCAGAACGGAGCTGCCAGGGCAACGCCTCAGAGGTCCCACATCCTCCAGCAGCTGCACTGAAAATACATAACAAGAACAGATGTATTCTTAAACAGAGTTATTGTTAACTGATACCTATAGAGTAAGAAAAACACGCCTCTTCTTAGGAATGTACTGTGAAACTGGTTAGCCCCAGTCCCCATGGCAGCCATTTTATGGTTGCATCCAGCACCCTGGGTCAGAACACCAAACACGCTCAGAGTCTCGAAAAGGGCAGACACAGATTGAACATGTGAAGGGGAATAACCTCTTCTCAGATTCTGTGGTCTCAAGGAGTACATGTGGTAGGGAGTGTCAGACGCACAGGAAACTCACAACAAAACTTATTCAAAAGAAAATAGTTTTATTGATTAGCACTATACGCATTGGACTGAAAGTCAAATCTGACTCGAAGCCAGATTTGCCTCAGCTTATCAATACATTTCTCCCGCCCAAAACTTGACAGTTCCCAAGGAGGGGGGTTAGTGAGAAAAGACATATGTGAAACAACAACAGGATTCCAAACTCCCATCCTTGAGAGAAGTGACAACAACCCTGTGAGCCCATAACAAGATAAGGTTAAAATAACATCACTATTCTATTTTATTGCTTACAAACTACAAGGCCGGGGCTAGCAGGCGCCAGGTCCAATTAAACAATATAACTGACATGGAGGAACTCAGGCTAATTTATGACAGAGATTCTATAATCCTGACATCCCTCCGCATTAAAACTAACTTCACTCCCCCACCTAGCCGGCATCTACCGGGCGAGGACAATCAGGAAATGCTCGATGGAAAGCCCGGAGAAGGCGGGGTGCCTTCACATTCCCTGCCTCCACCCACTCTTTGTCCCCCGAGGGGAAATCTTTCCAATCGACCAGATATTGAAGGCGACCCTTGTGTAAACGAGAGTCTAAAATTTGGTTGACTTCATAGTGGGTGTCTTTGTCGATGTAAATTGGCACAGGCTGGTCTGGAGGAGGGTGCCACTCGTCTGGGACCGGAGCTCTTCGCAGCAGGCTGGAATGAAAAACCGGATGCACATTCCTATAAGTCTTTGGTAAAGCTAGCTCAACAGTCACAGTATTAATCAGTTTTACCACCTTAAATGGCCCCACGTATTTAGGGCCAAGTTTCTTTGATTTCTGCTGGCACCTCAGGTTCTTAGTAGACAAATAGGCCAGGTCTCCCACTTTCCAATCAGGTGCAGGTACTCTTTTCTTATCTGCTTGAGCTTTATAGGCTTGCTTTGCCTCCTTGAGGCTAGCCACAATTTCTGGCCAACCTGAACTGATGGTCGATACCCATTTATTTATGTCAGGAGTCTCAGTGGAGCTGAGTTCCCATGTGGGGGCTGTTGCCAAATCAGTCCCATACACTACTTTGAATGGTGATACCCCCGTTGAGGCATGAACCCCATTGTTGTAGGCAAATTCAGCCAGCGGTAATAAAGAGACCCAATTGTCCTGCTGGTGATTGATGAAACAACGCAAGTACTGTTCCAGGATTTGGTTTACCCTTTCGGTCTGACCATTTGATTCAGGGTGATAGCCCGAAGTGAGGGCTTGCTCCACCCCCAATAGTCTCAGGAGTTCCCTCCAAAACTTGGAAACGAACTGGGGGCCCCGATCCGTCAGGACACGTGTCGGGATCCCGTGCAGACGTACCACGTGTTCAATGAAAAGAGAAGCCAATTTTGGTGCTGAAGGCACTCCCGTGCAGGGAATGAAGTGAGCCTGTTTAGAAAAAGCATCCACTACCACCCATATGACGGTGTTCCCGTGGCTGGGAGGGAGGTCCGTAATAAAGTCCATAGTGACATCTGTCCATGGACGAGAGGGGGTGGGCTGTGGTTGCAATAGCCCCTTTTTCTTGCCCCCAACCGGTTTTGAGGCAATACAAATAGGGCATCCCTGCACATATTTCTCCACATCTTTGCGCAGGGACGGCCACCAATACTGTCTCCTGACTAGGTGCAGAGTTTTCACGAAACCAAAGTGGCCAGCAGTTTTTGCGTCGTGGCAAAGTTTCAAAACTTTTCCCCTGGCCGCCACAGGAACAAAGAGTCTCTCGCCCTTAAAAAAGAGCCCCCCTTTCTCAGTCAGATCAGGGCGGAGGGAGCCAAACTCCGGATCTTGTGACATCTGCTTCTGGACCCAGCCCCCTGGGATGGGCGTAACAGTCTTTACGTGGCTGCGCGTCACGGCGGCCATCCCTAGTTGGGCGGGGGTGAAAACGGTGTCTACCAATGGGTCTCGTTTGCTGTTGTACTGGGGCAGGCGTGATAATGCATCTGCCAAAAAGTTCATTTTACCCGGCAGATGCTTTAGGGAGAAGTTGAAACGGGCGAAAAACTCCGCCCAACGCATTTGCTTGGCGGAAAGCGATCGGGGCTGCTTGAGTGCCTGAAGGTTTTTATGATCCGTCCAGACTACAAATGGGATCGCGGACCCCTCTAGCCAATGCCTCCAGGTGGAAAGGGCCAATTTTACTGCGGCCGCCTCCTTCTCCCAAATTGCCCAATTTCGCTCTGCACCCGAGAATTTCTTTGACAGATAGGCCAGCGGGTGTAATTTCCCGTCCTCCCCCTCTTGGAGGATCACGGCCCCCATTGCTACGTCCGAGGAGTCTACTTGTACAGTAAATTGCTTAGAAGGGTCAGCATGGGCCAGTACTGGTTCGGACGTAAACAACAACTTCAGTTTGTCAAATGCGTCTTGACAGGGGGGAGTCCACAAAAGGGGCGTCCCCGGGCGGCTCGCCGTTTTTCCCCCTTGTTTGGTTTTCAACAAGTCAGTGAGGGGCAACGCCACTTTGGCAAAATTGGGAATGAAAGTCCTGTAAAAATTAGCGAATCCTAAGAAACTTTGCAGTTGCCTCCTGGTGCGGGGAGGTTCCCAAGCCAGCAAGTCGCGCACCTTGCCAGGGTCCATCTCAATCCCAGCCTGGGAGACACGGAACCCCAAAAACTCCACCGCATCGCGGTGGAACTCACATTTAGACAGTTTAGCAAACAATTGGTGCTTCCGCAAGCGGTTGAGCACTTCGCGCACCAGATCAGCATGACTCTCAACATTCTCTGAATACACAAGAATATCATCAATGTAAACCATCACCCCCTGGTACAATAAATCATGCATAATTTCATTAATCATATTCATGAACACGCCCGGAGCGCCGGCGAGGCCGAACGGCATTACAGTGTACTCAAACTGCCCCAAGGGGGTATTAAAAGCCGTTAGATATTCGTGCCCCTTCTTGATCCGAACTCGGTAATAGGCTTCCCTCAAATCCAATTTCGTAAAAATTCGTGCCTTCCCCAAGTGGCCCAACAAGTCTTTTATCAGGGGGAGCGGGTAGGCATTGCAGGTGGAGACCGCGTTCAACCCACGGTAGTCAGTACACAAACGTAGCGAACCGTCCTTCTTTTTTACAAAAAGGACCGGGGCCGCCAATGAAGATGTGGCCGGTCTAATAAAACCCCTCGCCAGGTTCTTATCCAAAAATTCCCTAAGCTCCGCCATTTCCCGGGGGCTCATGGAATAAAGTTTGGCTTTGGGGAGTGGTTCCCCTTTCTTCAATTCAATGGCACAGTCAGTTTTACGGTGGGGAGGAAGTTGGTTGCACTCCACCTCCGCGAACACATCAGCATAGTCCCGATACTCAGGAGGGAGCGCTGCCCCCCCCCGATCCCAAAGCGGCCACAATCCCCGTGCGTGGGGGATCCCGCGGTCGAGCGTGCTGCTCGCAGACGGGAGAGGTAAAGTCCACAGTCCCTTCTTTCCACTTCACTAGGGGGTCATGTTCCTTCAGCCAATCCAACCCCAACACACAAGGGAAGGCAGACTGAGGGGCTACCAAAGGCTGGATTTGCTCCCAATGTTTTTTTATGTCCAAGTCCATTGGGCGCGTTTTCGCCGTGGCCTCCCCTCCGGGAGCACATTTCCCATCTAATTGGGTGATTGGCAAGGGTTCCCTCAGCGGCACCTTTCCCACCCCCAAAGTCTCGGCCAGTGCCGGGCTCACTAGGGATTGGGTGCACCCCGAGTCCACGATACACCGGACTCCCACTGTTTTCCCGGACTTGGGGTTGGAGAGCTTGGCAGGTAGGAGTAGCAAGGGGGAATCACTCACCACGCGTTTGCCCCTGTTGGCGGCCTGCTGGCGGGGCGCCTTTACAGCAGACCGTCCTCGTTTCCCGACTGCTCCTCGGCTTGATCCTCGTCCTCCAGCCCGCTTCCCTCCTCCGAGTCGTCCACTGCTGGCACGGCAGCCACTGGCACCAGGAGAGACTTGGCACTTTTCTTTGGAGTGGTTTTCTTGGCGGGCTGGGCTTTCGGTGGGGCGCTGCTCACGGCCCTCGGGGCCGCTGCTGCTTTTGTCGGGCAGTGTGCGAGAAAGTGCCCCGCTTGGCCGCAACCCAAGCACAGCCCCTTTTCCATGCGCCGGGTGCGCTCAGACGGCTCCAACTTGGCTCGGGGCTTGACTTTCGCCGGGGTGGAAGTTTTCGCCACGGTTTTGCCTGCCAGGACCTGCACCATCGAAGCTCGCTCCAATCGATTTTCCATCTCCCCAGCCAATTGGACCCACCCTTCAACTGTAAGCGGGTCTTCCAGGAGGAGGCATTTGTCAGCCAGGGTAGGATTGAGGCCCCCCACAAACGACAGCACGCGTTGGGGTTCCGTCCAGTCCGGCACCGAGGAAGCCAGCTCTTTAAACTCCCGGGCGTACTCGACCACTGACAACTTCCCTTGCCGGTGAGCCCTGAGTTTTTTCTCCGCAGTCTCTCGTTCGAACGGTTCCACGTACATCTGGCGCAGGGCTCTCATAAAATGGTTGTAGTCACGGATGGCTTGGGGGTGATAACGGTACAAGTCCACGAACCATTTGGCCGCTTTACCTTCTAGGGCTTGACCCACGAAACGCACTTTCTCAGCGTCGTCCTGGAAAGTGAACCCCATTTCCATCATGTAGGCCTGGAGATGCACCAGAAACGTAGGAAAATCGGAGGGGTCCCCGGAAAACTTAGCCTTGAATTTATAGGTGCTCCGCATCTCCACACCACGGAGGTGGGCAGGTAGGCGCCCTGGGCCCCAATCCGCCGGTGCCGGGGCCGGTACTAGGGGTCTTGCACCACGGCCGATGCCTCGTCCTCTCCCCGCCGCCACTCTGGCTCGTTCCGCTGCCCGTGCCGCCTCTGCTGCTCGCGCTGCCGCTCGCGCCGCTTCGCGTGCCGCTGCTGCCGCCGCCGCCTCGGCTCCCGCAACGTCCGCCGCGGCCGCCGCCGCTGCTGCATCCTCGCCTCCGTCCGCGCCGTCCCCTCCGGCTCCATCGCCGCCCGCGCCGCCTTCGTTCTCTCGCTCCTCGTCCTCGCCTTCTCGTTCTCTCTGCGCTCTCGCTCGAGCCTCTGCCTCCGCCTCGATTTCCAGCTGCGCCCTGGCCCTGGCCAACGCCTCAGCATCCGCTGCTGCTTGCGTGTCCGCCATGCCGTGTTCCCGCAGTGCAAGCCCGCCATTCGCTCTTCGCAGGCTGGTATCGTGCGCACCACCACCAAGCACTTCCTTCAGCAGGCGTTGCGTTCGGCGCTTCTCCTCCGGATCCAGCCGACCCGAAAGATCCTGCAGCCAGTTAGTCACCCTGTCCAGCTTGTACTGCAAGTCCTGTGTCTCACCCACAGGCTCCAGCGCGTAGCTAGGCAGTCCCAGGTGCTCCGGCCACCTCTCATCCCCAGTAGGGCGGTCGTATCTAGACAATCGCCTGCGCTGGGTGACGTGTCGTTCCAAAAATTCCTCGGGCCCCGGGGTTGTCCCCGAGATTGCCCGCATCATGCCCGAGCTGTGCGGGCCGGCACCCGCGCCGTCGCCCTGGGAGAGGTCCCAATCCAGGCCCTCTCCCTGCTCAGAAAAAGTATGTCCCTCGCCCTGCATTTTGCAGGTGAAAGGAGTTGTGAGATTTGACTTGATGTCAGACGCACAGGAAACTCACAACAAAACTTATTCAAAAGAAAATAGTTTTATTGATTAGCACTATACGCATTGGACTGAAAGTCAAATCTGACTCGAAGCCAGATTTGCCTCAGCTTATCAATACATTTCTCCCGCCCAAAACTTGACAGTTCCCAAGGAGGGGGGTTAGTGAGAAAAGACATATGTGAAACAACAACAGGATTCCAAACTCCCATCCTTGAGAGAAGTGACAACAACCCTGTGAGCCCATAACAAGATAAGGTTAAAATAACATCACTATTCTATTTTATTGCTTACAAACTACAAGGCCGGGGCTAGCAGGCGCCAGGTCCAATTAAACAATATAACTGACATGGAGGAACTCAGGCTAATTTATGACAGAGATTCTACAATCCTGACAGGGAGGCTGGCTTATTCTCCCGGGCATTTCTGTCCAGGCCCTCTTAAATGTTGTCAGATCAGGAAGGCATCTGTTTTCTGCTAGCTCTGGAAAACACTTTGTATGCGTGTCTTTGTGGCTCCTGCTGCTAACTGATCCACTCTTTCCGGAGCAGATCGAGGATTCCAAGTTGGCCAATCAGAGGGAAATCCCAGCAGACATGAAACAATCGGAGATGGGAGTAAGCTGTGCCTATGCTCAGGTGAGTGCTGCTCCACTTCCGACAGCCAAGGCACAAAGCTCCGAGGCAGAAACTCTGGTTTTGCTTTCCATTGCAGAAACAGGTCTGGTTTCTTTTCCAGCTGAGGTTGCCCTCCAAAATGTCCCTCTTGCATGGCATCAAGTTCTCCAGTCTGATGTTTCCTCAGACAGGGTAAACATTGATTCTAGCAAGGTGGCATATTTCTTTGTATCCCACTTTCCTGCAAAGAGTTTGGGTGCTGTTTCTTCCTTCCTAGTTTTATCACAATCTTGTGAGGTCAGGGAACTGGGAAGGAAGCCACTGGAGCAAGGCCATCTGGAGATGCCATATTAAGGAGGGGATTCTAACTCAAACCTCTCCTACTCAGACACTAAACACACTGAGTGGTGTAGTGCAGGGGTAATCAACCTGTGGTCCTCCAGATGTTCATGGACTACAATTCCCATGAGCCCCTGCCAGCATTCACTGGCAGGGGCTCATGGGAATTGTAGTCCATGGACATCTGGAGGGCTGCAGTTTGACTACTCCTGCCATAGAGTCGGGGAAGCAGGAGTCCTAGAGTGGTGTCACATCTTTGCAGAGTTCTGCACCAAACTAGACCCTGCCACCAGACCTGATGACCCTGTTGGGAATAAGGTTGCCAACCTCCAGGTGGTATCCAGAGACCACCCAATCTGACAATTGATCTCCAGGCAACCAAGATTAGTTCCCCTGGAGAAAATGGCTGTTTTTGAGGGTGGACCTTGTGACATTGTATCCTTCTGACGGCTCTCCCGAAACCCTGTCCTCCCCAGGCGCCACCTCCAAAATCTCCAGGTTTGGGGTTTGGAGACCAGGACATATGAGGAAAGGTTGAGAGAGCTTGAGACTACAGGTTGACTTCAGAGCAGCTGCTTCTAATCTGGTGAGCCGTCTGATTCCCTGCTCTTCCACATGCAGTCAGCTGGATGAACTTGGGCTCGTCACAGTCCTGATAGTACTGTTCTCGCAGAACAGTCCTGTCAGAGCTCTCTCAGGTTGTCTGTTGTGGGGAGAGGAAGGGAAAAGCGATTGTAAGCCGCTGTGAGACTCCTTCAGGCAGTGAAAAGTGGGGTGTAAAAAACAATTCTTCTTTTCACTGGGTGCTCTTTGTGTATGTCACCTTTTTATTTCAGTTATTTGTTCCATTTATATACCGCCCTCCCACCGAGCTGTTCAGGGCAATGTACAAAGCAAGTAATAGGGCACTGGGGGACCGGTATGGTGTATCAAATGTTACAGTATAAGAAACAGACTTCTAAGGATTCTTCAAACTTCAGTTGGTTCTTTAATGCCCAGAATAGTAAACAGATCCCAAATGTGTGGCTTTTTCAAGGGGCATAAATTTCAAAGTTTTCAATAGGAAGCTTCAGTTTAGAGAAACAGTCTCTTAACAGAGAGTAAGGCTATTCTAGCAACCTCTACTCCTACTCAGGGCAGTGTACAGCATGTATTAAACAACTAAAATAAAATTTAAAACAGTTAATAACATGAAAACCACTTAAAGCAGCATCCGTAACCAGCATCCACATCAGTTGTCAGCATTATTTCTAACAGACTATCAATAGGCCTTTCCAGATTAAGATGTTTTTGTGGAGGTTTATTTGTTTGCTTGTTTATTTACCAGTTATGGGGACCCACTGATGGTCTCATCCACAAATCCGATGTTAGCTTGGAAAAGGGGAAAAAACATTAAAGAGCTTATCAGGCCTATGCCTGTCAGAGCTCACGTCCTCTTTACCTAAGGGGAACCACAAATGTGGTAAATGCTCCGTGTACAGATACTTACAGGAGATTGATGTTTATAATCACACCAATGGCTTTAGGGTTAACATTAATAACTTCATCATGTGTGACACTAAAAATGTTATTTATGTTATTTTATGTGAATGTAATTCGGCTTATGTTGGCATTTCTACAAGAGCTTTGAAAATTAGAATCCAGGAACATCGATGTTGTATCAGAAACCATAGTAGGGACACTCCGTTGGTCCATCTCTGGATAGAAAAACAACACAATGTGGATATACAAACATGTCTTCAACAAACAGAGACTTTTTAAATTTTAGTGTGGATACAATAACCCTGAAAGGTCTGAATTCCAACATGGACTTTACTTGTTTTCTGCAATAAATAAATAAATAAATAAATAAATAAATAAATAAATAAATAAATAAATAAATAAATAAATAAATAAATAAATAAATATATATATATATATATATATATATATATATATATATATATATATATATATATATATATATATATATATATATATATATATATATATATATATATATGAATATGTTTGTCTACTGACTTGCCCTTTAATTCGCACTAATTGGCAACACCTGCGTAATTAAGGTGTTTTTTTAAAACATGGACTGGGGATAATAGTAGCTGGGCACGTAGGAGTAAAATTGCCTCAAGATGGAGAGCTTAAAGAAGAAGAAGAAGAGTTGGTTCTTATATGCCGCTTTTCCCTACCCGAAGGTGGCTCCAAGCGGCTTACAGTCGCCTTCCCATTCCTCTCCCCACAACAGACACCCTGTGGGGTGGGTGAGGCTGAGAGAGCCCTGATATCACTGCTCGGTCAGAACAGTTTTATCAGCGCTGTGGCGAGCCCAAGGTCACGCAGCTGACTGCACGTGGGGGAGCGCAGAATCGAACCTGGCATGCCAGATTAGAAGTCTGCACTCCTAACCACTGCACCAAGCTGTCTCTCTTAAAGCTGGGAGATACGTCTTAATTGATATATTACTGTTAAATGGATTACAGGTATGTTGGCAAATGGATCTAGTTTGGTTTGTATTATTTTGTACATTTCATGATATCTTGTTAATTATTATGAAACCATTTTGTTGTAGACTCTGCAGTGGCAATCATTGAAGAAGTATTTGAAAACGGGGGAAAATATACCTAGGAGCCCATTCGGATTGCCCAGAAGTTTATTATTTATTTATTTATTTATTTATTTATTTATTTATTTAATTTCTATATCGCCCTTCCATATGGCTCAGGGCAGTTTACATACAACATGGGGGATACATGGAACGGAAGTTATATGATTTATACACCAAACAAGAGTGGCTATGAGACTTTTCATTTTGGCCTGCTGATTTTGTTTTTCTCCTATCTCTAACATTCAGAAATCAACGGTGTAGTTCCTTTTCATTGAATTCATCCCCAAATCCTGACATGCACCCAGCTTAGTATGTATACCCTGACAGGTTGGTGTCATTTTAGGGTCACAGAGGCTTCAGAAACAGAAGAAACATGGCCATGTGTGTCCCTGTGACCAATTCATCATGCCTCGGTCAGGTAAGAAAAATGCTACCAAGCATCCTAAACAAATGCTTGATGGGGTCAGTGTTACACTTCTGCCCATGACCGGCGTTGCCCTCCTACCCTGTTTTCTACTCCCACATGTGTCCCTGCATCCTCCTTCCATTTTCAAGCTTCCTAATGCCCATGCTCAGTTCCCCGCACCATTGGAACGCCCTTTCCCCAACAGCACTGGCCAGACAATTCAGCTAGAAGCACTGCTATTATGTGCCACCTTATGCCCTTCCTCAGTGATGGTAGGGAGCACCAGCAGTGTGGAGTGGAGGTCAGAGGCAGTGGGCCACTGCAGTGGGCCCTAATGCTTTTGTCATGCCCCCCCCCCCATTCCTGGCTCCATGTAATTTATCAGGGAGTCACTTCTGACTAGGTTCTCTGGTATTTTCCATAGGCCCCCTGGCTTTCCTCCACCCCCTCCTTGCTCCATGGGTTCTCTGATCTCATGGCAGTATTCTTTATAGTCTAATAAAACAAAATCAGAGTCCAGTGGCACCTTTAAGACCAACAAAGATTTTTTTATTGGTATTAAAGGTACCAATAGATTCTGATTTTATTTTATTGTGCTGCTTCAAACCAACAGGGCTATCCATTTGAATCTTTCTTTATAGCCTGTTATCTTTATGCCTAGGCCGAAAAAAGTGAATGACCTTGTTGCTCTGTAACACCCAGGTGTCAAAATACTGAAATGCTTTCACTTTGCCTTTATGATTAAAAAGCCTTTTCCCTGGGAATGCATTTTGGCTTGCAAAATACCAATGGAAATAAGGCTATATGTATCCTGACTTTGCCATTAAACCTCATTTTTAGCAATGCATTCCTGTTGGGCTGAAAGCCCATATTCATCTATATCTATATAATTATAATAAAACAGCGTAAGGACTTTTCTCAAGAACCGTCCACGTCTGTTTTTCGTGGTTCCTCGGATGTGCTTCAATAGGTCGTAACAGCTTTGAATTCCTGGCAGTTGCTACAATCAGCTCTGAAAAGACCAAAATGCCACAGGGATCTCAGAGCCCCAGATTCTTGACACATCTTTATCTGAGTCTTATGCAAATCACCACCATCCCTGCAGGGAATGGGAGGGAATGCTGGCTCCTCCAAGACTCATTTCGTGTGCATTTTTGCCAGTCTGTAGCTGCCTATAGCCATTGTAAAAGGGTCCCTTTGATTTTTGACTCAACATGGGTCAACGAGGAAGGATATAGGGATATGAGGTATTGGGGTTGGGTAGCGGAGGAGACCCATGAGAGAAACACAAGGAGAAGACAGAGGAGATGGAGGAGATCTGGGGTTTTTTTTGTACTCTGCTTTTTACAACCCAAAGGAGTCTCAAAGCGGCTTACAATGGCCTTTCCTTTCTCTCTCCACAACAGACACCCAGTAAAGTAGGTGAGGCTGAGAGAGAGAATTAAGACTGGCCTGAGGTCACCCTGCTGACTGCATGAGGAGGAGGGGATCAAACCTGGTTTTCCAGATTAGAGGTTGCTGCTCTTAACCACTAAACCACTTAACCACTACACCAAGCTGGCTCTTGTGTCCTGGCAAAGCAGAATCCATGGGAAGTGCATTTTGTCTGTGTTCCTCACATGGTAGTTTCCCCCTCATACTTGGGTTGACTGATTTGTCTTACAAGGAAAAGAATTATCTGGCTTAAAAAAAGAGGCCCAAGAATTAAAAGCCATAGAGCAGGGGTGGGCAAACTGTGGCCCTCCAGATGTCCAACTGTGGCCCTCCAGATGCCCATGGTCTACAATTCTCATGAGTCCCTGCCAGCATTCGCTGGCAGGGGCTCATGGGAATTGTAGACCATGGACATCTGTAGGGCCACAGTTTGCCCACCCATGCCATAGAGGGTTACCAACTCTGGGATGGGAAATTCCTGGAGAGCTGGGGATAGAGACTGGGAAGGTGAGAGACCTCAGTGGAGTTATCATGCTCTGAAGTAGTCATTTTATCCGAAGGAACTGATCTGTGTCCTCTGGAACTCAGCTGCCATGCCAGTCTATCTTGGACTCACCTGGAGACCCACAGTACAGTTCTTCTTTGTAAGCGACAGAAAGGAGATAACACCTGGCACCAGAAGAGAAAAAAATGGTTTGAGTCAGTTTCTTCTTTCCCCTTTTCCCCAGGACGCCACCACCGCCACACCCACCACAAGAATCGGGAACTTCCTCACCACCGGAAGCACAAGTGCCGGGATTTCCAGAGCAACTGCAAACATCGGAAACTCATGAAGGGGCTTCAGATCCCACTGTAGCTCTCAATAAAGCTCGTCCACCCGTTTCCTACTTTTGGGGTTGCGTTATGTCTGGAAAACGTGTCGAACGTGAACAGTCAAATTTGGAACTGATTCTAAAACTCTAGTTCAACCCTAGGCGGCTACAGGCCTGTAGGTAAAACCTCCCGTCCTCGGCCACCTGTAAAATGGGACTATGCCCTTGAGCTGCCTACTCTGGGTAGGGGTATTCCTTGAGATTTGGAAGTGAGCCCTGGGGAGGGCAGGGTGTGGGGGCAAACTCAGCAGGGATGGGATGGCACTGAGTTACCCTTTTGAGCAGGGGTATTCAAACTGCGGCCCTCCAGATGTCCATGGACTACAATTCCCAGGAGCCCCTGCCAGCATTTGCTGGCAGGGGCTGGCAGGGGCTCCTGGGAATTGTAGTCCATGGACATCTGGAGGGCCGCAGTTTGAATACCCCTGCTCTAGGGCAGGCATTTTCTCCTGGGGAACTGGTCTCCATGATCTGGAAGAATAAAAATGCTAGGGGATCACCAAGCCCAGCCTGGAGTTTGGTAACCCAGGAAGCACACTACATAAACTGCAAGCATCAATCTTTGGCGGCATATGCATTAGGCGTATGCCAGGAAATACCGGGAGATTTGGGGGCGGAGCCTGGAGGAGGGCGGGTTCAACGCCATAGAGTCCACCTTCCGAGGCAGCCGTTAGGTGAACTGAGTTCTGTGCTTGGAGTTGTGCAATTGGGAGATGTCCAGCCACTACCTGGCGGCTGGCAGCTCTATTTATGCACGCAGCGCCGGCCTTAAACCGCTTGTCTTATCCTGAGGTTTAAAAGTTCATTCAAAGAGGCTGAGCGCTGGAGGAAGTGAATCTTCCACTTGCTTCTGTTGCGCGACGGCGTTGGCAATCGAAGCCTCTCCAGCCCGAGCTGGAAGCGGCTCTCTTTGGGCTGCACGGGGGCGTCCCTCTTCTACAGGGCTAAAGGAGGGGGGGGGGTTCCCTGCATACAGTGACCCATTCATTATGCACGCATTGGTTAATGCACTTTCAATTAACATTAGAGGTGGATTTTCCTGTTACGTGCAAAAGCACATGGAAAGTGCATTATCCAACATGTGCCTAAAGGGTGCGTGCAAGCAAACGTGCCCCGGATTGCAACCTTGCAGCGCGATCCGGTGCACTTCTTCAGAGCTGCGAATCCCATCGGAGCCAACCTTCCGCTTCAACGCGCGTTACTTCCCAGTAGACCCAAATGGACACGTGCGTATTAAAAGCCAAGAAGGAAGGGGGAGAAAGTCCCCCAGACGTCGTCCTCCCCGCTGGCTCCATTCCAGAGAGCGCGGGCCCTTTAAGGCCGGCAGGGGAAGGCGGAAGCGAGAGCCAGGACGCGGTTGCCAGGACAACCCCGCCTCCGATGACGTTGCAACGGACCATCCCACCGGCTCCGCCCTCGCCCCATTGGCGCGCGCCGGTCATGTGGCGCCTGCGAGCGCTCGATCCCAGACGGAAGCCGGTTTGGAGGGGGGTCGCCTGGAGGGCGGCAGGCGAAGAAGGTGGAGCCCGGCTGGGTGAGTGCGAGAGGGGCTCCCCCTGCGGAGATGAGGCGGTTCCATTGGAGAAGGAGGGGGGCAGAAGGTGGGCTTCCCCTTTTTTCCGCCCTCCAGGCAGGATGGAGGCTTGTATTAAATCAGAAGAGCCCCACCCGCCGGAAAAAAAAACCGCCCGTATATCTGCATGGCATTTATTTCTGACACTTCCGTCTTCAGAAGAGGCTCGGGGCTGTTCCGCTTTTAATCTTTACAACAGCCTTTTGAGGTAGGCTGTCGGATAGAACGGATCCCTAGTGAGTTTCGTGGCTGAGGGCGGGATTCAAACCCAGGTTTTGGGTAGAATTCCGTGTGTGTGTGTTTGGGGGGGGGGAAGGTCCCCGTCCCCGCTCCCTCCCAGCAGCTGTTTGGGGAACGATAAGATGGGGAGGGGGCTGGAGTAATTGAAGGTTGCTGGACTCTGGTTGTCAGCGCTGTGGTTACTGAGCGACGCTCCCCCTCTGAGGATGGCAAGGGGGTGCCTGAAACCGTTGGGGCTTCACAACTCCCCCCCCCCCCCAATCATCTGTCAGTGCTTTGCAGGGTCAGCCTTCGACCCCCCCCCCCCACTGCCAATGGCCCTGGGCAAGGTAACTTTTCACAGCTTTGGACATGACGTTGGCACCTTTCGTTTTGCCCTGGGGCTGTGCTCATGAATGAATGCCTGGGTGTCTCGTCTGCATGCAATCCCAAGTTATTTCGCCTCATCACATTCTCTTGCTACCTTCTCCTGGGATGCAATCTCTCCTGCCAGCTGGTAGCCTCCATTTGCTGCTTTGTAATGAACTGTCCACAGCCCTGGTTCTGTCACCCCCCATACAAATGAAATGAGCATTAGTTAATAAACTTTTGTCAATCTGTGTGGTGTAGTGTCCCCAAATTCATCCTCTCTACAGTTTCTCACTAGTTTTCATATCTTGTTTATATAATTGGGCATTTGGGATGGAGAAGTCCATCTAGTGCAGGGGTAGTCGAACTGCGGCCCTCCAGATGTCCATGGACTACAATTCCTATGAGCCTCTGCCAGCATCCATGGACATCTGGAGGGCCGCAGTTCGACTACCCCTGATGTAGTGGTTCTGTTCAGGAATCCCCATGAGGACTGTGCTGCCTTCCCACAACTTTTTGGGCATTCCCCCCAATAATTTTTAGGAAGTTGGCTGGACCAGATGGGCTTTTCTGATGGGCCGTGCAGATTTTTTTAAAGTGTTGCTTTGGTGGTGGCTGCCACAGCAGAACAAAGATCTTCACTCTGTGACCAAATGTAAGTTATGGAAGGCATTTTGGGGCTGCGCCCAGCACACCAAGTAAGGTGCTTGCAGGCTCAAGAAAGTTGGGAACTGATGTTCTATTTCATTCACCCTGTTGAATGGTGGGGTAGGAGCCTTTGATCACTGACATAGTTTTATTTCTCCTATGTTTTTGTGAACTGCAACTGAATTCCAGGGGATTGATTGGCTGTTTTGGCAGAGAATTATCATTGGCTCTATTTGGATGTGTGACAGTTTACTAATTTAACATAATTAATTTTTGCTATATATTCCCACTGTCATGTAGGGAGTTCTTAGTCTGAAGAAGAGTGCTTGCACTCGAAAGCTCATGCCTTGAATAAATCTTTGTTGGTCTTAAAGGTGCTACTTTTATTGTGCTACTTCAGACCAACACGGCTACCCATTTGAACCTGTTTCCTTCCGGCATCCTAGAATAGTGAACGGGTTATTCCACTGCTAGGAATCCATATATATCCATAACCTTTGGGGAGGGCGGTATAAAAATTTGAATAAATAAATAAATATTAAGAGATGCAGTGGGGAATGTTTCTCTAGGTCAGGAATCCTCAGCCTTTTTGAGCTTGCTAGCAGATTTAGGATTCTGACAGGGTCTGGTGGGTGCTGCAACAAAATGGCTGCCTAAAGAATTGGAGCCCCAAATTGTTTGGCGCAGCTTAACTTCAGTCACACAGTGCAGATACTTGTACTGTGGAGGCAGCTGCTTCCAGGAGGATGTTGTGGTTAAAGACCGGTGGCTTCTAGTCTGGTTAGCCAGGCTTGATTCCTCGCTTCACCTCCACATGCAGGCAGCTGGGTGACCTTGGACTAATCGTAGGCCTGATGGTGCCATTCTCATAGAGCAGTCCTGTCAGAGCTCTCTCAGCCTTACCTCCCTCAAAGGGTGTTTGTTGTGGGGAAAGGAAGGGAAGGCGATTGTAAGCTGCTTTGAGTCTCCTTCGGACAGTGAAAAGAGAGGTACAAAAACCAACTCTTCTTCAAAGCAGTCTTCTAAAAGTTCTACACAGCCAATCAGAAACCTTGCTGTATGTGCACCACCCTGAGCTGGTGTCCGAAGGGCAGTCTAGACATTTTATTATTATTATTTCTAAAAGCACTTGGTAAGCACCATGTTTGGGATCATTGTTTTAGACCAACCCTTCGTAGTGCTAGGAAAACCCCTTAGCTGTATTATCAGCAGTACAGGTTGTCTGTTGCTGTCCCCCCCCCCCCCAGTCTCCATTACCCAACCATCAGCCACCATGGCTGACAACTTGATCTTCTAGTCCTGCAAGTTCATTTTGCTCCGCTTCCTAGCAGTTCAGCTTGCTTCTTCGCTAGTTGATTGTTTTGTGAGGTGTGCTCGAAACAGGGTTGCGTTGATGGCAGAAAGTAACTGAGGTGAGACATTGGCAGCTGGGTTTATTTCTCTCCTGGTTTCCAGCAGTGAGACATAAGAACATGAGAAAAGCAATGTGGGATCAGGCCAATGGCCCATCCTGTCCAAAACTCTGTGGTCACAGCCCAGAAGGTCCACAAGCCAAGTGAAAACTCCAGAAGCCCTTACACTGTTGCCCCCCAAGCCCCAAGAGTACAGAGCATCCCTGCCCCAAACAGACCTTGTGGCTAAAAGCCACGGATGGACTAAAAGCCACGGACTAAAAGCCACGGATGGACCTCTGCTCCAAATGCTTCTCTAGTCCCCTCTTCAAGCTGTCCAAGCTTGTAGGCACCACCATTTCCTACAGCAGTGAGTTCCACACGTTTATTACTCTCTTGGTGGACTTTGTTTGATCTATTCGAAGCCTAATGCTCATTCCTTTTATGGAGCGCTCACCAATTCTTGACATTCTCAGTCCCAGTACTCGATGAATCCTGGAGCCCTTCCTTCCGTGTGGTCCAAATGCAATCCTGTGAACATGTCTAATAGGCCAACTCTGTTGCGCTTTGCTCTTTGAAGGGTCCCTCCCATGATGGCAGGCGAGGCCCTGATCCAGCAGTGTCTGCCTGGAAAAGCAGCTCAGACTCGGTGGCTGTTTCCTGGAGGAGTACTCGCCATCATTGCCTGCTAGACGAGTCCGGCATAATTGCAGAGCAGGAGTGAAGAGAGAAGCAACAGTTGAGGCAGGAGTTCAAATTTCACCTCAGCCTGGACAAGGGGCTGATCTTGCAGCCTTGGCTCTTCATCTGTGATCTGAGGAGGCCAATGCTTCCCTGACCTGGATGGGCCAGGCTAACCCAATCTTGTAAGATCATGGAAGCTTAGCAAGGTCGGTCCTCATGAGTATTCGTGGGGGGAGACCACCAGGGAAGCATCTGGGTGCTTTTGGAAGATGCTGTCCTTGGTGGCTTCATAGAATCCTAGAGTTGGAAGGGGACCTTCAGGGTCATTTAGTCCAACCCCTACACAATACAGGAACTCACAGCTCCCTGCCCACCCACAGTGATCTCAATGTCATGTCTGTTAAAGAGACAATAAAGTTTTATAAAGTTATGAACCTTTGATTTATAAGTGTTTTTATTGGTTGACATTCGTACACTGGCAAGATTTGCTGGATTATGGTTTTGTAAGTTGTATGGGTCTTGTAGCTGGCTTGGAGCTGTGTTTTAATAAATCTAATCTAAATCACTCTTATAAATTTGGTACCTTGTTTCCTGCCCTACCCTGGATAGCCCAGGGAAGACTGATGCTGCCAGATCACAGTGGCTAGGCAGGGCAGACCCGGCTAATATTGGATGGGAGACCTCCAGGGATTTGGCGAGGAGTTCCTCCTAGGGACACTAGGGAGACAGGCAATGGCAAACCATCTCCAAGCGTCCCTTGCGTAGCTGCCTGACAACCCGCAGATGCTACAAATGAACCCCTTGCTTCTGTGTTTCCTGGCAGCTACAATGATAGCTGAGATCCAACTGATAGCGCTTGCTCCTGTCATTTTGAGGCAGAGATTCCCCTTTGGCATTTCTCCTTTTTGCCCTGACTGGATGGCCTGGTCTGGTCAAAGCTAAATAGAATCAGCCCTAGTGAGGGCTTGGAAGTAGGGTTGTGCACTTTGGCGTCCGAAGCGCTTTGGACACCGAAGCACCAAACCCTACTTGGAAGTGAGACCACCAAGAAAGCCCACGGCCACCAAGGAGCGTCTCTTGCCTGGGAAAGCCGACAGGTCGCTGTAAGATGGATATGACATGACCTCACTTTTTTTTGCCAACACAGTGCCTCCCTCCCAGGGATGTTGTAAGTAGAAAGAAGTGTGAAGCATTGGAAGTCGTGGCAGTGATTCTGATGATAAGTCCTCCCCCGTGGAAGCTCATGCAGGCATCAGACATTGTTAATAAGTCGACCCGAATCATGGCCTTGGCTCGGTGTTGCCAAACTGTCAAATTGGAGGCAGTTGTGCAACCGCACACTTTCTTTCCTCGGCAAAATCCCTGGCCTCCCGGCAGTTTCCACTTAACAGCCAGGGCAGGGAGTGGTTGGCATCTCAGCTGGCAAGCTACAAAGGAATCTGTGTTATGAATAATGAGTGCCTGGCAGTGCCAGGAATCGCTGGGGGAACAGCCAGGCGTCCTTGCCGCATGACGCTTGTTAATCTTAATTCTAGTGGGCACCAGCCTGTTGATGTTCTTCTTGTTTTCTCTCCCGCTCTCGCTCTTTTCCTCTCTTGGTCATCATTGTTTTCGTCCTGGAATCCAAGGTATCCGGGCAAAGAGTTGAGAGGGGTAGGTCAGGCGAAGGTGCGAGTCTGCCTTCCGCCAATCCTGGAGCGGAGGGCCCTAGCGTGATGTGGAGGCCAGACCTCTGAAGCCACTAATCTCTCGCACCAGTTTCCCCGTCTCTCTTCCCCCCCCAGCTGAGGTCAAAGGGCAAGGCTGCATGCGGCTCCTAGCCCTGGGGAAGGAAGGGACTTCACGTCCTCCCCGACTCCACCCTCTGCAAAGCTGGCTGTTGACTGTTTGCGTGGCCGGGTTACCCCTTGCCCTCTTGCCCAGTCCTCGGCGTTCCCTGTTCCTGGACCTCTCTGCCGTGTCCCCAAGTGCCGTCTTCAGATTCCTTGTAGCGGTCTCTTGTGGTCCCAAGCTGCCTTGATCCCACGGGTCATATCAGAGGAACCACAGAAAGCGTCAGGGTTTACAAAGGAAAACACAGGCTGGAGAGCAAACGGAGCGAGGCAGCATGGGGTAGCAGTGCACTCTGGGAGGCTTGAGTTTAAATCCCCAGTCATAGAATCATAGAGCTGGAAGGGACCTCCAGGCAGGGCTGGTTTATCCATGTCACATGTGCTACGGACCTCACACTTCTAGGGGCCCTGCACGGTGCCCTCCCTCTATGGATCAGGACAGTATTCTCTCCTCCCATCCTCTTTATGGACACTCAGAGTATCACCCCTTTCCCCTCTGCCCCTAGTCTGGCTGCTCCCTTAGCCATTGTACCCAGCTGGAGCCCCACCAGTCCTTAAACTGTCCTTAAACTGGCTCTGGTGCTGCGGCCCCTGCAAATCCTTAAAGCACTCCTGCCTCCAGGCTCATCTAGTCCCAGGGTGGGCAAACTGTGGTCCTCCAGATGTCCATGGACTACAATTCCCATGAGCCCCTGCCAGCATTCGCTTCATGGGAATTGTAGTCCATGGACATCTGGAGGGCCACAGTTTGCCCACCCCTGATCTAGTCCAACCCCCTGCAGAATGCAGGAAATTAACTACTACCTGCCCACACACAGTGACCCCAATTCTATACCCAGATGAACCCCCCCCTCAACAAAACAGAACCCCATGTTCCTGGGCAGGCAAGAGAGGGCTAGGAAAGCCAAGCAACCGGCACCATCCCTTCTGTCCACCCACTCACAGTCTGCCTCAGTCATGTCACAGAAGCTCACCTTGGGCCAATTGCAGGCTCTCGGCCTAACCTACCTCGCAGGCTTGTTGTGAGAACAAAACAGAGGAGACGAGAAGGACGTGAGCTGCTTTGGGCACTCACTGAGTAGCAAGGCGGGGTATAAATGAAACAAACAATGCTGGCAGGGGCTTGTGGGAATTGTAGTCCGTGGGCATCTGGAGTAACAGTTTGGCCACCTGTAGTGGAAAGCAAACATCATCAAGGACAGAGCAAGAGAGTTTAGATCAGCGAATGCTAGCAGGGGCTCATGGGAATTGTAGTCCATGGACATCTGGAGGGCCACAGTTTGACCACCCCTGGTTTAGATCATCAGTTCCCAGCGTGGGGTCTGTGGGCGCCACGATATCCACCGACTGCTTTCCTGTTCCTAGTGATTTGGCTGTAGAAAAGAACCTAGAGTTCCCCCAAATGTGTGGCAGGAGATGATCTTCTGTGTGCCCCTGTTTGCTTCTTTGGTGTTTTTGGAAAGTGGGTGGGGCTTCTGCTGGCCCCTGGAGACGGGATCGGCTGTGCGGATTAAAATGATTTTGTTTTAGCAGCATCTGCTGCTGCAATGTTGGTTTTATTCTTTCTCTGTCCAAGCATTTTTTAAAAATAGGTGTTTTGCAAGGGGTGTTCCATGGGTGTGACTTGGGTGGCCAAGGGGTGTTCCATGGGTGGCCAAACCATGGTTGTCCATATGTCCATGAACTACAATTCCCATGAGCCCCTGCCTGCTGGGGCTGGGAATTGTGGTCCATGGACATCTGGACAGCTACAGTTTAGCCACCCCTGCCCTGTGTAGAGCAGTGGTCCCCAACCTTTTTATCACCGGGGACCACTCAATGCCGGGGACCACTCACCAGGGACCACTCAGCGCCTTTTAGTTTACTCCTCTACTCTCAACCACTGCCCTAGCGCTCTCTGATCGCTATGGTAATGTTTAAACATCCCTTCAAAATAAGATACAGACACGCCACAACAATGAAGTGTGTTGTAAAGGGCTGGGGGGGATGAAGTAAAGGGCCGGGGGGGGGGGAGAAGGCGTCCTTCGGGGCCCACCTCCAATTAGTCGAAGGACCACATGTGGTCCGCAGCCCACAAGTTGGGGATCGCTAGTGTAGAGGACTTCTCTTCATCCAATTCCTTTCCATTCATAGTCTTCAGCGTATGCTAGTTTAATAATGATAAAACTGCTTTAAAAGAACATGGTTTCCCTCAGGACCCATCCAGACATATCTTAACTTGCTGGGTGAAAGCTGACTCTGCCACAGGGGGTGAGGGCACATTTGTTCATGTCCATCATCTAGCACCTTGCAAACTGCCAAGCTGTATCCAAAGATGGCTGTGTGCAGTACTGATTGGCCAGTACCTGTGAAATCATGTGCTTATGTTCATCCCCATCCCACCCCATGGAAAGGATTTTGCAACTGGAATTTCATTAGGAAAAAAAAGAAGAAGAAGCAACAAATAAGTACCAAGGTGGGGAACTGAAAAACCCACGAGGGCAAAACAGAATGATCTACATTTGAACTGTAGGTGGGTGCATCTTTCCAGTGTGGTTTGAAATCAGGGGAGCTCTCTGGCTAGTTCCGCGGCAGAAGCAAAATTTGGCAAGCTCTGCTTAAAAGTTCGTTTGCACACTTAGAGTTGGACGGTTCCCTTCAGGCCATCTAATCCAGTTGCTGCTTAGAATCATAGAGTAGGAAGGGATCTCCTGGGTCATCTAGTCCAACCCCCTCAACTATGCAGGCCACTTCCCTATTGCTTGAAGGCTGCTGAGAAGGGAAAGCTCACTACTTCCCTAGGTAGGTGTAATATAGAATCATAGTGGTGTATAATTTCCTTTGTTATATACCTGGTGTAAACCGTAATAAATCTTACTACTACTACTACGAATCATAGAGGTGGAAGGCCCTAGAGGCTATCTAGTCCAATCCCTTGCTCAATGTAGTATCAGCATAAAGCATTCCTGAGAAGTGTTTGTCCAGACTGCCAGGAACAGGGAGCTCATAGAGTTGGAATGGGTCATACCAGCCGTCTCGTCCAACCTTGTGCCAGGTTTTGATGGGCATGTAGAATTTGGATGCCCCCTTCCTCCAAACTGAATAAAGTCAATGTATGAGACAAAGGTGATTTGGGGGGGATAATGAATGGGTTGGTGATGCACTTGGAAGGTCATAGAGAAGGACAGAAATCTGGTGCAGGGAAGGGGTTGGATGGGGGTGCCATTTTGTGAGGTTTTTTCTGGGCACTCTTTGGTTGTGTTGCACTGGGAAGCCATGCTGGATCAGGCCAGTGTGTATGTGAAAGTAACTGCCTAACATACTTTATTTCCAGCTTTTCTCCCCAATGGGTACCCAAAGCCCTCATTTGATTACCTGCTTCTCCTCCACCTGAAGTCTGCTGGGTGCCCTTGGGCCAGTCCCCCTTCTCTCAGAGCTCTCTCAGCCCCACCTGCCTCACAAGGCCCCTGTTATGGGGAGAGGAAGGGAAAGCGATCATGATGATGATGATGATGATGATGATTAAACTTATTGACCACTTGCAGCAGTTCACAACAAACTATAAAATCATCACATCGCACAATAAAAAGCCAGTCCCCCTCCCCAGTAACCCTGTGAGTTCCACCAAAATGACTGACTCTAGCCTCAAGGGAGGTGTAGGTGTTAACAGCTTCATAGGTGTTAAGATAAAGCCAAACAGAGCCATTTGGAGGAAGGTCCGCACAGATCTTCCTTGCCCTGACCTCAACCAAACGCCTGGTGGAAGAGCTCTATCTTGCAGGCCCTCGGCACTTCTAGTAGCTCATTCCACCAGGTAGGGACCAGGACCAGAAAGGCCCTGACACTGATTGAGGCCAAGCATACCCCACGGGGGCTGGGGGTTACCAACCAGTTGGAATTCACAGAGCAAAGAGGGGCACAGGGAATTAAGCAATCCCCCAGATACGCTGGGCCCAGACAACAAATGGCCTTGAAGGTCAAAACCAGAACTTTGAGCCTGATCTGGAATTCAACTGACAACCTCAGCACCAGTTGGATGAGGACCCTCCAGGGTGTTCCTGTAAGGATCCCAGCTGCTGCATTTTGTACCAGTTGCAGTTTCTGGGTCAGGGTTATGAGCAGCTTAGAGACTCCTTAAGGGCGAGGAAAAAGTGGATAGAGAAAAACAGGGCATACAGGGTACTCATCACCTTCCTTTTCTGGTTCTCCATTTTATCTTCACTACCATGTTGTGAGGTAGTTTAGGCTAAGAGAGTGTGCCAGACCAAGATCACCCTGCCTACTTCCTCAGCCCAATGGGATTTTGAAACTGGATTCCCATCCCCGGAACTTCAGTGTGCCCCCTAACCACTCCACAGCCCTGCCTCGTTGTGACCAGCGGGTTCTTCTGGCCACCATTCTTGTCCTTCGGCTCTCTGTGCAGAGGCCAATCCTCTGCAGTCCCCCTCTCGGCACATATTTACTTCTAGCTGAACTCCAGGGAGTCTTTGGGGTCAGGGAGAACAGGGTGAACTTTCCCTTCCTGGAAAGGCTCCTCCTGGCAAACCCTACTCCCAGAGTTCCCATCAATGGACACGGCTCGCTGCCATGTCGGAGGAAGAGTCTTGTTTGTCTTATTTTCGTGGCCGGAGCCGATTGCTCAGCTCTTTCCATTCCAGGTCCAGTAGCATGGCAGCTAAAAAAAAAGGAAAACAACTTGATGGAGCCTGGGATCGAGAGAGGGGCCCCCTCGGCTGTGCCCTTCTGCTGTTCTTTAGTTATATATTTATCATGATTTATTGTTTTATCATACTAGATTCAAAGCCTGTTCCTAAAAACGGGCCTTGAAAAGCCCCCCTCCCCTGGCTCCTGGCCAGGCAGCTTAAGGTGGCTTTGGGGTGCAGCTCGCAGCCAGATGAAGTAGGGTGGGCGGAGGCTGGGCAGCTCATTAGCAGGGCCCGGACCAAGCAGGCAGGCACCAGTCTGGGAGGCCCTCGTCAGCAGGCCTAGCTTAGCAGGCCAAGAGGCCCTCGTTAGCAAGTCCTCCACCACAACCCTTTGCCCAGGGCCTCTCCCCTTACCTGCTGCTGGCTCCAGGCACTGAGACATCTGAGAGCAGGGACAGGGGGCGGAAGCTGCAGGGGCAGGGCCAATCAGGGCAAAGTTAGCTGCATCCTGATTGGCCCTATTCCAACTTGGACAACCAGACACATCCCACCCCCTAGGCTGTTCCATGAATATGTAGAGGAACAACAATGGATGAGGATATGACACGCCTGTAATATAAGAAAATAGGGGGGAGCAATTAGTGATCGTAGGGAAAGAATCTTGAGTATTCGTGAAACCCCCACACGTTTCGGGTCACGTTTCTTTGGGGGTGGATAACTTCAGATTGCAAGCAGGGTGTCCCTTTGGAAAGGGACATTCTGCTTGCAATCTGAAGTGATTTTCTCCCAAAGAGGTTTGACACAAAATACTCAGAATTCTTTCCCTATAAGTACTAATGGTCCTGTCCCATCCCTCCAATATTCTTCATGTAATAAACTCAGGAGATCCTAAGATTGTCCGACAGCCGAGCAAGAGGGGTAGAGGCGGTTTGCAGTTGCCTGCCCCCCCACATCACAAACCCTTCCAAGCACTATCCAGGGCTGACTGTGGTTGGCTTCCCTGGGCTATCCGGGTGGGGTCCCAATTCCGTCGATCGCTTGCCTTAGAGAAATCTGGTAGCAAACCGGATGGATGGTGGGCTTCTGTTTTTTGTGAAAGGGGGGGGGGAATTTTGTAACGGGGAAGAGGCTGACTGTTCAGACAGCAACTAGGGAGAGTGGATATGGGAAGAGGGGCAGTCTGATGGTTTGGTGGTCTTAGGGCAGGGGTAGTCAAACTGCGGCCCTCCAGATGTCCACGGACGACAATTCCCACAAGCCCCTGCCAGCATTCGCTGGCAGGGGCTCGTGGGAATTGTAGTCCGTGGACATCTGGAGGGCCGCAGTTTGACTACTCCTGTCTTAGGGCTTTCCCATAGTTTTTCTCACTCACACCTGCTGGTGACCCTTTTTGTCTTTTCCCCACTTCTCTTTACAAATCCCTTTCCATTTCTGTCACTCATGGCCTTCAACTTCCCCCCCCCCTCTTAAATTTCCTCTCACCCCAGCACAGTTTGGCAAGTAGAATTTCTGGCTGACATAATTCCATCACGGGCAGGGGTAGTCAAACTGCGGCCCTGCAGATGTCCATGGATTACAATTTGCTGGCAGGGGCTCATGGGAATTGTAGTCCATGGACATCTTGGAGGGCCGCAGTGATTACCCCTGCTCAAGAGAAACTGCTTGATTCCAGTCCTTAGACAGCAATAATACTTGGGGCGGCCAAGTATTGGCTGCTCCAAATCTCTCAAATCCTCTCCAAATCTTCTTGTTCTCTAAGGTGCTTCGGGGCTGGGACATAGCCATTTGACTGCAGAGCAGGACGGCCCGCCTCTGAAACAGGGAAAGTTTTCTTAATGCAAAGGGGCCAAGGAGCCTTCTCCCCTTATGCCCCCCCCCTCGCTAGGAACAAAACTTAGAGCTATCTAACCCCTGGAGGCCAAATGCTCCGTCCCTCCTCCCCCGTGCAGGCCAGTGGGTGGCACCTCCTCTGAGGCGGAGCTGGGCTTGTTGGTCTTTTAAGACAGCCAGTTGTCATCCAGCATCGAAGGAAGCTGCTGTGCCAGCCTGGATCCAAAGGCAGGTCTGTACCACTCTGCTTGCTCTCCAGATTGGCTCCAACAGTTTTGGGAGGGAATGTTGCCTCTGGGCTTCACATGACTGCGCGCGGAGGGGTGTGTGTGTGTGTATAGATCTCATCTCTGCTTCCAACCTTTTTGGTGCTCTTAGGGCAAGGGCGCTGCCCTCTCAGCCTTCCTTGGGGCCCGGGATGGTAACGCTGGCCCAACACTGGCCCGCCTTGCAGGGCTATTGGTAGCATTGCTGGGGGTAATGTGTGCAGACACGCCGTAGAAAGGTCGGCATTTCTGAATGAGTGAAGTGGCTGTGTCTGTGGATAGATCTGTATATTTATTTCATTTCTTTTGTCCCTGATGGGGTTTCACAACATCCCTGTGAGGTAGGTGAGACTGAAAGTATGTGACTGGCAGAGTGGGGACTCGAACTTGGGTCTTCCAATGCTGGGGGAGAGGAGCTCTCTCCTGCATATTGCTGTCTGAGAGAGACCCAGGCCGTCACAGTGGTGAACGTTGATGGACATTTGCACAGGAGAAAATCTCTCTGAGGGAACAGGTAGCTCTTTCCTGGGGGCCTTACAAGCTGGGGGTTCGAACATCTTCCTGTCTGCATTCCCCTCATATAAACATGGATTCCATTATAAGCCAAGGGAAGGGCTTGCAAAGGGTCCCAGGTTCAGTCCCCAGCATTTTGAGTTATCAGGTAGCAGTTATACGGGAGCCTCTTGTGGCGGAGAGTGGTAAGCAGCAGAAATGCTGTCTGTCCACGAGGCTGGGAGTCTGATCCCAGCAGCCGGCTCAAGACTGACTCAGCCTTCCATCCTTCCGAGGTTGGTAAAATGAGTACCCAGCTTGCTGGGGGGAAAACGGTAATGACTGGGGAAGGCACTGGCAAGGCCACCCTGTATTGAATCTGCCATGAAAACGCTGGAGGGCGTCACCCCAAGGGTCAGACATGACTCGGTGCTTGCACAGGGGATACCTTTACAGGGGATACCTTTAATAGTTATACAGAAGACCTTCAACTGAGGCCGTGGGAGGACTGACTTACTTGGACCCACCAACGCCTTTTCTAGCTCCTGCCAAGTGTCTTCAGAAAGTGGGTGGGGCTTTTCCCAGCAAGGTTTCCAATAAGCCGCCAGAGAACTGATTGGCCATGCAGACTTATTTTTTAGAGTCACTCTAGTCTTGGGGAGGGCCACTAGTTGTTTACGGTCCTCAACCAAAAGCCTGGTGGAAGAGCTCAATTTGGCAGGCCCCTCAAAACTGAGGGAGTTCCAGAAGGGCCCACAGTCTTTCCAGGAGCTCTTTCCACCAGGTAGGGGCCAGGACCGAAAAGGCCCTGTCCCTGGTTAAGACCAGAGGTACTTTCCTGTCCAACACCCCGCCAGGAAAGGATTTAGGAGGTTGAGCGCCAGCCGTTTTAATCCCACCATTTGTCTCTAATCTCATCAATCTTTTCATTTCGGAATCTTTCCCCGTGCTCCCTAACTCGGTCTGTCTCTTTGCAGATCCCCCCCGGGCGGCCACCATGGACTCCCGGCCCCTGTTCCAAACCCTGCACTCCCTGGTGGAGGATAACGCCACTTTCTTCCGGGACACCACCACAGAAACCAGCCAGCGCTTTGTGGCCGCCTTCACAACCATCCGGGAGCACGCCCAGTACCTGGAGCCCCTCCTCAGCCACTTTGCCACCATCTACCACATCTTTGACCTGGACGAGCACACGCCGGCCAACGGCTACCGCAGCCTGGCCCAGACGGTGCACTGCTGCCTGGCCCACATCGTCCACAAGAGCCGCTACGTGGCCGCCAACCGCAGCAGCATCTTCTTCCGCAGCAAGCACAACTGCGCTGAGCTGGAGGCCTACTGCACTGCCCTGACTCAGCTGCGGGCGCTGGTCTACCTGGCCCAGCGCCTGTTGACCCACAACCGCCCCGGCTGCCTCTTCCACCATGAGGAAGGGGACCTCTCAGAGCTGTTCCTGCAGGAGTACATCACCATGCACAAAGGGTGTTTCTACGGCCGCTGCATGGGCTTCCAGGTAAGGGAGGGCGAGAGCAGGGGAGCCCACTCTGGAGCTTATCCTCCCCACCCAGGCAAGGCCACAGAAGGACTTCCATGGGGCCCACACACTTTTGCCCCTGTCTCCACAAGTTCGTTTTTCTCCTTCTGATTTTAAAAGAAATTAGAACATCTGTGTGGGCCCCTAAAAGTATTGTGGGCCCTAGGCATTGTGCCTCCTGGCCCCTCCACAAGCTTTCCCCACCAGGGTTTCGTGAAAACCTGGGCTTTCTTGACGGCCCAGGAAGGGTTTCCCAAATGGGTGGGATTTTTGATATATTTTAATATATATATTTACATGTTAAACATTTATCGGGTGATATGGCCATATATGGTTGTGTCAATCTGTCCCTCCCCCATCCCAAAATGGCTAACGATGGGCTTGGAGGGGTGGGAAGGGGAGGAGCCATGGGTGGGCGTGTCCACAGCTCTGCTTCCCAACTATGTTTTGCATGATCGCGCCACTTCTGGGGTTTATCAAAACCTGAAGAATGTTTCAGGGGCTTCTGAATAGTAAAAAGGTTGAGAAAGGCTGGCCTAACAGATCGGTCGACTCTGTATCCACATAACCCGGCCCTTTGCTTTTCTGGGTCTCCTCTCCATTGTCCCCATCTCCCTCCTTTCAAAGGACTTGGTTAATTCCCCCCCCCCCCCCCGGTGGGCCCTTGAGTCTGCGTCTGTTCTGCATGGCATTGGCCTGCTGTCTCACCTAAGAAGCTTTTGGTTTAACCACACACATACATACACACACACACACACACACACACAAAGTCCTCGTTCCCCATTGATGCCTGAAACCATATCACAGGGGTGGGCAAACTCTGGTTCTCCAGGTGTCCATGGACTACAATTCCCATGAACTCTTGGGGCTCATGGGAATTGTATTCCATTATAACTTGGAGAACCACAGTTTGGCCACACCTGCCATACCAAGCTTCATTTCCCCCGCTTTCTTTCCTCCTGCTGTCTGTCACCCCAGTCACAAGAACCCCCTCAGTTTGAGACGGGGCAAGGACCTATTATCTTGATAGGGAGGGTCTGTGGCTCAGTGGAAGAGTCTCTGCTTGGCAAGCAGACGGTCCCAGGTTCAATCCCTGACCACTCCTTGATCACTGGGGTGTTATGGGAGAGCGTTGTTACCCACCAGGAGTCACTGCCTGGGAGCGGCGGGCTATAAATGTAAATTTAAAAATAAATAAATAAACTCCAGTTAAAAGGATCAGCCGTGGAGCAGCTGCTTGGTATATGGAAGGTTCCAAGTTGAGTCCCCAGCAGCTCCAGTTTATAAGGACCAGGCAGCAGGTGATGGGAAAGATTTCTGCCTAAGACCCAGAGAGCCAGTGCCAGCCTGAATCCACAAGGAGGATCTGAATGACCACCAGTCTGATCCATTATAAGGCAGCAGCTTCATGTATTAATTTGTAAGGGAGGGGCCGTGGCTCAGTGGCAGAGCATCTGACTTGCAAGAAATAGGTCCCCAGTTCAATCTCCCGCAGGTCCAGTTAAAAGGGCTACATTATAGGGGTGGTCAAACTGCGGCCCTCCAGATGTCCATAGACTACAATTCCCATGAGCCCCTGCCAGCGAAGGCTGGCAGGGGCTCATGGGAATTGTAGTCCATGGACATCTGGAGGGCCGCAGTTTGACTACCCCTGTATAGGTTATGGGATAGACCTCATCCTGAGACCCTGAAAAGTCACTACCAATCTTAGATAATCCTGACTACAATACTGTAGAAGGCAGCTTCAGGGGTTCGTCTGTAAGGAAGGGGTCCCAGTTCAGTCATGGAGCCTCTGCTTGGCATGCAAAAGGTCCCAGGTTCTATCCCCAGCATCTCCAGTTTAAAGGACCAGGCAGGAGGGCATGGGAGAGACCTTGGCCTGAGACCCCAAAGTACCACTGCCAGCATGGATTGTCGATACTGACCCTGGCGGTCTGATTCAGGGTCAGGCAGTCTCATACGGGTTCTTATGCTGTAGCCACAATGCTGTGTAAATGCGTGAGAACCAGGAGCTCCCAAAGCATTCTGGGGAAGGCAGAACTCGTTTCCTTCTTGTGCTCCTTGCTGGGAAAGGCATTCAGTGCCACATGGTTTGTGCCAGTCTCTGCCAGTTATGCCATCTCCTCCCCCACGAAAGTAGAGCTCTCTGGATGCATTCCAAAAGAGGAGCTCTTGACGGCATGGATCTTGGGAGGGGGGCTCCCCCGTGGTGGCTAGTCACGCCTGCTCCCCCCCCCACAATAGCAGGCTGCGGCCTTGGCAACGTGGCCTTGAGCCGACATGCTGCTCGGTGGTGCCCGTCCCCTTCAGTGCCCTCCCTCCGAGGCTCTTCCTAGCTGTCATCCAGCCGGGTTGGACAGGATCCCCAGCTGCTGAGCAGGGATGTCAGCTGCAGAGCCCCCATCCTCATCCAGGGCCTTTGCTGGCAGGAACAAACCAGCCTTTGTGACGGGAGGCAGGCACAGTCATCCAGCTGCTAGGGCTGGAAAGGTCTTTGCATCCTCCTCTCTCTGTGTTGCAACCCATCGTTTGCTGCCTTGGCCCAGGTGCCCTGATCTTGGTCTCCATGACAGGGGCTCACAGGTTGCCAGTTCTGGGAAAAACTTGGAAGTGTTAGAGGTGGGGTTGGGGGAGGGAAGCGTCTTCAGGGACCTATATGGCCATAGAGTCCATTTTACACAGTGGCCGCTTTCTCCAGATGAAACAATCTCTTGTCTCTTGGAGATCAGTTGTTGTGCGGTTGGCAACACATAGAAGACCCCCCTTCCCCAAATTTCACCTCCCCTGACTCTACCCCCTCCCATCAAATCTGCAGGTATTTCTCAACAAGGAGCAAGCCACCCTAGGGGTGGCCAAACTGTGGCTCTCCAGATGTTCATGGATTGCAATTCCCACAAGCCCTTGCTACCATTTTGGCCTCCTCTGACATCGGCAGGGGCTCGTGGGAAGTGAAGTCCATGGACATCTGGAGAACCACAGTCTCCGGCCGCTGACAGCCTTGGCTCCAAACAAGCCCTCTGGGGGTGGGAGGGAGGCCCGTCTCTCCTCTAACATCCCCCTCTGTCCTTTTGCCTCAGTTCGCCCCCTCCATCCGGCCCTTCCTGCAGACCATCGCCATCAGCCTCATCTCCTTTGGGGAGAACTACAAACAGCACGAGTCCGGCATCAGTGAGTATGGGGCTCTGGGAGATGGACTGGGCAATTTTGCAAACGCCACCCTGTCCGTCACGCCCAACGTGCGCCGCAAGGCCTGTCCCTGCCATGACGTGCCTCTTGGTCCCTCCCTTCATATCAGGCATGGCACTCAGTGACCGGCTGGGAATGGCCATCTGCTCTGCTGAAACAGCAACCCTCAGCCCCTTTGTGTTTGCCCAGCAGAGTGACACGCCCTGCCCTCGCCATATGGCAGATGTGTTCATCTTAAAGTCACCCAGTGAGGTTTGCTTTCTAGTTGCAGATAGTTCTGTTGACCTCGCTGTCTGCTACTAGTGACATGCTTCCTCCCCCCCCACCCCCGCCTTCTCCTTGTCTGTACTGGAGGGCAGGGAGTGTAATAGCAATATGGGGCTGACTCAGATGGCCCAGGTTAGCCCAGTCTCATCCTCTGTTGGAAGCTAAGCAGAGTCAGCCATGGATTGGGGGCCACCCAGGAAGACAGCACAGAGGCAGGCAGCGGCAAACCACCTCCAAGGATCTCTTGCCAGGTGGTCCAGGCTGCCCAATTGCATCAGATCTCACAAGCTAAGCAGGTCCTGGTTAGTCCTGGGGTGGTCTTCCACCCAGGGTTGCCACACAGAGGCTTCTTGCCTTGAGTTAGATGACCCAGCCTTCCTTATCTCAATAGATCTCAGAAGCTAAAGAGGGTCGGCCCTGGACAGGATTTGGATGAGAGACCCTCCAGAAAGCCCGGGTCTAGCTACACAGAGGCAATCACCAACCATGTTGAAAACCCTCCCTTGAATTCAAAAGCCGAAGTTTCCCTCGTGGTCCGGTAGACGGCCATCGCTTCCCCTCTCCCATCTATGCAGGCGTAGCAGCCGGCTCGCTTTTCACCAGCGGCAAGTTTGCCATAGATCCTGAGTTACGAGGCATGGAGTTTGAGCGCATCACGCAAAACCTGGACGTGCACTTCTGGAAGACCTTCTGGAACCTGACGGAGATGGAACTGCTGGCCGTAAGTAGCCCCCTCTGTGTGGAGTCTCAGATGATCAGGACGGTCAAGGGAAGGGGATGTCAATTGGGACTGCCTGTGAGTATTTGGGGAGGGAGAAGAGAGCAGAGGAGTTTTAGCATGAGGAGAAGAGAGGAGCTGAGGTGGAGAAAACAACTGGGGTGGTGATGGGGGCACCCAGAACGGGACAAGAAAGGGAGGGTGATCCAAACTGAAGTGTGTGCTGTGTGCCCAGTCCCCAGGGAGGGGGTGGCTTGATTGCTGGCCCCTTGGGAGGGACCCATGCCATAGAAATGCCTTGCCCTGGACATAGAACCATAGAGCTGGAAGGAGCCCTACAGGCCATCTCGTTCAGCCCCCTGCTCAATGCAGGATCAGCCTCAAGCATCCAGGATAAGGATCTGTCCAGCTACTGCTTAGCTCCCCACCACCTTAGGCAGCCCATTCCACTGCTGAACTAGACTCCTAGAGTGGGAAGGGGCCACACAGACCATCTAGTCCCACCCCTTGCTCAATGCAGGATCAGCTTCAATCATTCAGGATAAAGATCTGTCCAGCCGTTGCCTGAAGACCACCAAGGAGGGGGAGTTCCCCACCTCCTTAGGCTGTGCATTCTACCGCTGAACTAGACTCATAGAATCCTAGAGGGGGAAGGGGCCATCCAGGCCATCCAGTCCCACCCCCTGCTCAAAGCAGGATCAGCCTAAGGCATCCAGGATAAGGATCTGTCCAGTTGCTGCTTGATAACTGCCAGGGAGTGGGAAGGGGCAATGCAGGATCAGCCTCAAGCATCCAGGATAAGGATCTGTCCAGTTGCTGCTTGAAGACGGCCAGTGAGGGGGAGCTCCCCACTGCCTTAGGCAGCCCATTCCACTGCTGAACTACTCTGACTGTAAAAAAAGTGTTTCCTGATATCTACCTGAAGTTCAGAAGCCGTGTATGGGACTCCTTTTGGGGGTGGGGGGCAAGGCTACAAGGCAGGAGGACGACTAGGGTGAACTGGGTGAGGAAGCGTGGGTCAGGTCAACATTTTTGTTTTCCTCTGTAGCATGTGTGGAAAAGGGCCCTTGAACAGCAGCCTGTTGCTTAGCAAGGCTGTTGTATGTATGTGTGTGTGTGGCTACGGGTGGGAGGGTGGGCTGTGCTGAATCACCCAAGCTAGCCAGATCTCATCAGATCTCGAGAATTAAGCAGGGTTGGCCCTGGTTGGCCCTTGGATAGGAGATCATCAAGGAATACCAGGATCTCTCTCTACACTGAGGCAGGCAATGGCAGACGACATCAGCTCGTCTCTTGCCTTGACCTCGACGGCCCAAGCTAGCTCGGTGCTGTCAGCTCTCAGAAGATCAGCAGGGTTAGGCCTGGCTTGTGTTTGGATGGGAGTCCTCCATGTAATACCGGTGTTGTGAGGCAGGCCATGGCAAACCTCCCCTGAACGTCTCTTGCCTTGAAAACCCTGCGCAGTTTAAGTCAGCTGTGTTTCCACCGGAATGCTGTCGGCTGATTCTGCATTCAGTGGGAGACAGGCTAGATCAGGGGTAGTCAAACTGCGGCCCTCCAGATGTCCATGGACTACAATTCCCAGAAGCCCCTGCCAGCGAATGCTGGCAGGGGCTTCTGGGAATTGTAGTCCATGGACATCTGGAGGGCCGCAGTTTGACTACCCCTGGGCTAGATGGACCGCATGGCTTTTTCCAGCTCGGTGGTTCTATAAGATACGCAAAGGTTAAAAATGTAAGCAGAAAAGGAGAAAGAACAGCGCTGCTCATACAGCATCCATGGTATAAACACCTTGGTATAAAGGCTATGTTATGATGTCGCTTAATTCTGTATTTTTAAAAAAATATGAAGCCTGATCAAGAAACAAAGTACTTTCCCACTGATGGGCAATTTGGGGGGCTTTTGTGTTGGGGTAGGAGAAAGTAAAACAGAAGCACTTGTTTTAAGGCAGGCCCCGAGAACCACAGTTGGTTTTATTGGGTTGTGTGATTCGGCTGCCGAAGCGGCTGTTCCCACCCATAGCGGCCGAATCGCACAACCCGTCTGCTGCTTTAGCCTGCCGGGTGACATCCCACCTGTGCCCTTCTTGCAGTCCCTGGCCAACATGACCTCCTCCCAGGTGCGGGTCTCCCGGGCACTGTCAGTGCCGCCTACGTCCTTTGAGCTGCCGCTGGTCGCCGACCCCAAGCTCTCTGTTACCATCACGCCCCCAGTAGCCCACAGCGGGCCTGGATCCATCCAGATGAGGCTGATCTCCTACGAGCTGCGCGAGGGACAGGTAAGGGGTAGGGAGCGACCACAAGCAGCCCTGGCCGCATCTGGGGTTGGATGGGCACAGTAGGCCTCAGAAAAAAGTTCAGCTCTGAGTTATTTCTGTGCAGTCCATTCAGGGGGTCTGTCAGCATGGTGCCTGTGGGTGCCAAAGTGCCCGAGGAAAACATCCCTGGCATCCAGCAGAGCTTTCGATGGGCAACTGCCACTGCAGAGCGAGAGCCAGCTTGGTGTTGTGGTTGAGAGTGACAGCTTCTGATCTGGGTTTGATTCCCCCCTCCTCCACACGCAGCCAGCTGGGTGGCATTGGGCTAGTCATAGTCCTGACAGTGCTGTTCTCACAGAGCCATTTTTCTAAGTCTCCTCTCCCTCACAGTGTCTGTTGAGGGGAGAGGAAGGAAAGCCGATTATAAGCTGCTTTGAGACTCCTTCAGCTGAAAAATGAAGTGTAAAAACCAACTCCTTCCTTTATTCTCTCCCAAAGTGTTTTTTAAATTGCCCCTCTCCTCCCCTGCACTTGGGCTCTCTTTTGTGTGTCACTCCTCCTTTCATTTGGCCATTGGGTGGTCCCCCGCTGCGCATGACTCCTGCAGCAGTTATATTGTGGCTGGGCTCAACAGATGGTTTCCAAATCCCCAGGAATCCCCAAGATCCTCATGGCTCAGTGACGTGCCTTCGGCTGCATCAGAGCTGGGAGGGCAAACGGGGTCAAACATCTAGCCTTGCCATCTCCCGCCATGTGTTTTTCCAGCTCATGGCTCCCCACCTGCTGGCAGTGCGATTCCCACAATGAGACCATTTGTCTAGAGCGGGCAGAGGGTCCCAGGGGACGGGCGCTGCCATGAGACCCAGGTGAGTGCCAGATGGTCCCTTTGGGTTCTCACTCGGCTTCTTTTTCCTGCCTCCAGGACAGCGAGGAGCTGGCCAGCCTGGTGCGTCCCGAGGGGCCCCTGGCCCTGGAGCTGCGCTGGAAGACCAAGCCGCTGCCCCGCTCGCCCTACTTGGTGGTGCACATCCACGGCGGCGGCTTCGTGGCCCAGACCTCCAAGTCGCACGAGCCCTACCTGAAAGCCTGGGCCCAAGAGCTGGACGCTCCCATCCTTTCCATCGACTACTCACTGGCGCCTGAAGCCCCCTTCCCACGGGCCTTGGAGGAGTGCTTCTATGCCTACTGCTGGGCGCTCAAGAACTGCCACCTGCTAGGTGAGAGGCGGGCGGGAGGCAGTGCCAAGGTTTGGGTTCTGCTCCCCCCCCTTCCCCCAGATGAGAAGTGCTCCTGCGAAGGGGCTGCAGCTCAGAGGTGGAGTATCTACTTAGTATGCAGAAGGTCCCAAGGTCAATCCCCAGTGTCCCTGTTCAAAGGCCAGGTAACAGGTGCCATTAGACCCTGCAGGGCAGGTGCCAGTCCTGGCTTTGATACACTGATGATCTGAATGAGTATAAGGTACCTTCATGTGTTCATTTGTAAGAAAAAGGCAATGGCTCAGTGGTAGATCCTCTGCTTGGCACATAGAAGGTCCCAGGTTCAATCCCCAGTATATCGAGCTAAAATGGACCAGGCAGGAGGGGGTGGGAAAGACCTCCACAAGACCTTGGAGACCCATGAAGTGGGGCTGGAGCTCAGTGGCAGAGCCTCTGTGTGGCATGCAGAAGGTCCCGGGTTTAATCCCCAGCATCTCCAGTTAAAAGGACCAGGCAGGAGGGGATGGGAAAGAACTCTCTCTGAGACCCTGGAGAGTGGGGCTGTAGCTCAGTGGCAGAGTATCTGCTTGGTACGCAGAAGGTTCCAGGTTCAATCCCCAGCTTCTCCAGTTGAAAGGACCAGGCAGGAGGGGATGGAAAGACCTCCGCCTGGAGAGCCAGGAAGTGGGGCTGGAGCTCAATGTTAGAGCCTCTGATTGGCACACAGAATGTCCCGAGTTCAATCTCTTGCACCTCCAGTTAAAAGGACCAGGTGAGAGGGGATGGGAAAGACCTCCACCTGAGACCCTGGAGAGCTGCTGCCAATTTGAGTAGGAAGAATTGACTTTGGTGATCCAAGGGTTTGATTCGATATAAAGTAGTTTTACATGTATTCATGAGTATAAGAGCACAAGGAGAGCCCAGATGGATCAAACCAGTGAGGGTCCCTCTAGTCCAGTATCCTGTCTCATACAATGGCCAACCAGTTCCTCTGGAGAACCAACAATAGGGCAAAGAGACAGAAGCCTTCCCCTGATGTTGCCTCTTGTCCCTGGAATTCAGAGGTTTAGTGCCTCTGAATGTGGAGGTTCCCCTCATTCACCATGGTTAGTAGCCACTGATGGACTTATCCCCCATGAATCTATCTAATCCCCTAGTCCTGCAGCCATCTGGCAGTGAATTTCACATTTGAATCTTTCTCTGTGTAAAGTAGTCTTTCCTTTTGTGCATCCGGAACCTACTGCCCGTCAGCTTCCTTGGATGTCCTCGAGTTCTAGTCTTCTAGAAAAATGTCTCCTTTCCCCCTGGGAAAGCCAGCTGGGTGACCTTGGGCCCGCCATGGCACTGATAGAACTGTTTGGACTGGGCAGTGATATCAGGGCTCTCTCAGCCTCACCCACCCCACAGGGTGTCTGTTGTGGGGAGAGGAATGGGAAGGCGACTGTAAGCCGCTTTGAGCCTCCTTCGGGTAGGGAAAAGCGGCATATAAGAACCAACTCTTCTTCTCCTCTTCTTCTCTCTCCAACCCATGCACAATTTCATCAACCTCTGTCATGTCCCCCCTCGGACGCCTCTCCTCTGAACTGAAAACCCTGCACTCTTCAGCCACTCCTCCTCCTGTATGCGCAGTGAGAACAACCACATATGTGTTCTTGTGTAGGCTCCACGGCAGAGAGAGTGTGTCTGGCGGGGGACAGTGCCGGCGGGAACCTGTGCATCACGGTCTCCATGCGAGCAGCTGCCTTCGGGATCAAGATGCCAGACGGGATCATGGTGGCTTATCCGGTCACCCTCATGCAAGCCTTGGCCTCCCCCTCCCGCCTCCTGACCTTGCTTGACCCGCTCCTGCCCCTCAGCGTCTTGTGCAAGTGCCTCAGCGCCTATGCAGGTGAGGGCCCCAGCCAGACCGAGGCGGGAGGAAGGGGTGGGTCGCAGGAACCCCAGAGGGCTTCGGGAGGAGAGGGGCAGCACTCCGTCCTGTGTAGCTGGACTGCAGGTGAGCAAGAAGGACTCCAATGCAGAACCTTGGCAAGAGGCTGGATGGCATTTCTTGCTTTTTAAATTGTTTAAAATTATTCATTCATTCATTCATTCATTCATTCATTCATTCATTCATTCATTCATTCATTCATTCATTGGATTTATATACCACTGCTTCCAGCAACAACATCTGCCAAACAGGAAAGAAATATAAAATTGGACATTGCTGGACCAGAGCAGGAGTCCGTTGAATCCGGCATTCTGCCTCACAATAGTGGCCCCAGCCAGTTCCTCTGGAGGGCAGAGAGGCTGCGGTCTTCACAAGAACCTAACAAGAGCCCTGGTGGATCAGACCAGTGAGAATCCATCTAGTCGAGCACCCTGTCTCCCGCAGGGTCCAGCCAGCTTCTCTGGAGGGCCAGCCACAGGGCAGAGAGGCCAAGGCCTTCCCCAATACTGTTTCCTGGCTGAGACTCAGAGGTTTAGTGCCTCTGAATGTGGAGGCTCCCCTCAGCCATGGCTATACATGAGCATTTCTAAAAGGGTTCCTATTATTCATTTCAGAGGGCAGCCGTGTCGGTCCACAGCAGCACAGGAAATCTAGATTTGAATCCAGGAGTCGAGGCTTTTGAGAGTGAAAATCCCCTTTGACTGATTCCTGACAAAGGCCTCCAAGGTGCCCCTGTTTCCATGTGCCGTTGTCCCTCGCATTAGGATGTTATCATTCCTGCGTCCAGTCAGAGAATCTGGACTAAACAGTTTTAAAAGGACTTTGCCTATTTGCCTCTGCTTGGTGGCAGAGTTCTCCAGGATTTATCCATCTTGAAATCTGATCAAACAAGTCAGTTGTGACAGCAGAAAAGGGCAAGCGTCCAGGAGCACCGCAAAGACTTAACAAAATTTGCAGCAGGATAGGGGCCTTCATGAGTCACGGCTCACTTCTTCAGATACAGTTAGCATGCGAGTCCATCTGTCCTTACATCACAAGGTTGGTGGATTTCCACTTTGTACGGCTAAACGTGGTGCCTCCCCTGGAGACAGATTAAACCGGCCGTGCTAGGCTGTCCCAGCAGCAGAAAAGAGCAAGTGCCCACCCATTAGCTTCCGAAAGACTAACAGAATATGTGGCCGGGGAGGAGCTTTTGGGAGTCACTGCCCACCACTTCAGATAAAGCTGGATGCGTTCAGATAACATTTTAGCTGTCAGCTGTGACCTGAAAGTTCCTCCTCTGCACAAATTGTCTTAGTCTTTAAGGCACTCCTGAACTCTTGTCCTTTTTTACTGCTACAGATTGACTCAACGACTCATCTTGATCCAAGTCAGTGTAAGTTCTGTTCTCGACCAAAAACCCGCAGACCCATTTATCTTTTATTGGAAAAGTTCCAAACGTTGCTTAGTCATATCATAGCGAGCGGTATTTTAAAAAGTGAATTCTGTTCCAGGTTCTTGTCTCACTGCTTTTAAAGTAAAGGTAAAGGTATCCCCTGTGCAAGCACTGAGTCATGTCTGACCCTTGGGGTGACGCCCTCCAGTGTTTTCATGGCAGACTCAATACGGGGTGGTTTGCCAGTGCCTTCCCCAGTCATTACCATTTACCCCCCAGCAAGCTGGGTACTCATTTTACTGACCTTGGAAGGATGGAAGGCTGAGTCAACCTTGAGCCGGCTGCTGGGATCGAACTCCCAACCTCATGGACAGACAGCTTCAGACAGCATTTCTGCTGCTTACCACTCTGCGCCACAAGAGGCTCTTCTCATTGCTTTTAGGGAGCGTTAATTAAACCCTAGTCACACCCACCCAGAAATCTCCCCTGATCTTCCCAGACTTGCATCCAGGGAAACCTCATTTGCTTATCGAGGTTGTTCAAAGAAAAAGCTCCATCTTATCTTCCCCTAAATCTGTTCAGTCCTAAGGAGGCGGTGACTCTAGATAAGTCCTCCTGTGGTTCTTGATGAAATAGGAGCTAATCAATGCAAGGGCTAAAGAGCTGAGCAGCCAGGTCAGAGGAATTCCACCAGATAAAGCAAGATAAGAACTCTTAACCCCCATGTTAAAAAGCAGCTAATCTGACTCTTCTGTGACTGCTTCAATTAACTGTCACAGATTAAAGTAACTTGGAGCAAACAAGAGTTCACTGACAGTTGAAGAGCCTGCCAGTTCTCAGTCAGCACAATCAGCAAGAAAAGGTGACCCTTCCTACATTCCAAAATGTATCAGGCTTTCTCAGACACGGTTTCGTGAAGCCCTCGGTTTTCTTAATGGTCCTGGAAGGGTTTCCCAACTGGGGAATTAATTAATTTTTTACATATTTTAATTTATTTATTAAACATTTATCAAGAAATATAACCATATATGATCATGTTGACTTGCGCCCCCCCCCCCCCCCCAATGGCCAATGATGTGCCTGGAGGCGGTGGGGAGGGGAGGGACCTTGGGTAGGCGTGTCCACAGTTCTGCTTCTAGGGTTGTGTGATTTGGCTGCCGAAGCGGCCGTCCCCGCCAGGAGCAGCCAGCGCCGCAGCGGCCGAATCGCACACCCTATCTGCTTTCCAGACAAATTCTGCAGAAATGTGGCACTTCTGGGGTTTCTCGAAACTTGAAGAATATATCGGGTTTCTCCATGGTTAAAAAGTCGAGAAAGGCGGGTTATAAATGCAGAAATCCCAAATAAGCCTCAACAGGAGGACCTGTTGCTTAGGGGGGTTCTTGCCAGACTGAAAGAAGGTGCCCCTTGGGAACAGAATTTTGAATAAGTGCAACTCATGGTTTGTAGGTATTTGCTATGACACCACTTTTGAGGAATTTGTGTTCACTGTTTGAAATTTACTCCAGGGTCTGTTCAACCTCTTCTGATGTCTCTGCTGCTGAAGGAAATATTTTTTAAAGTGGTCGTTACCAGATGGCACTTTGGTGACGATTACAAATAAATCAGAAATAAGAACTGTCAAAAGTCATCTTCTTTTATCAGTTTACTTTAATGGTCCTCTATTCAGCCCCTGCTCTGGATGCTTTGTGATTTACTGGTCCCAGCTAGCAGCTTCTTTCCACCCCCCCCCCAAAATAATGGGGTTTTTTTAAGATAAAAAACGCAATCCTAAAAGAGAAAAAGAAGTATACAGATATATATAGAAAAAATTTCTGATTTGCTCTGCAACAAATATAAAGACTTATTGCTTACTTTGCAATTCTAGAAGGGGAAGAAAGCTCTCTTTTTTTCTATTTTCAAAACCTTTTTTCCCCTTAATCATCAAAACGACAAATTGGCAGATCATTTTTCATCCTCTTTTCACGCAAAAAGGCTTCCAGGGGATTCCAGTTAATAATGAATGCAGATACTGTCTTTTCTCTAATCAGAGAAGTAAGTTTATCCCTCTCTGCAGCTTATCCAGCTTTTCCAAAGTCTGTGGCATGGCCCTTTCTGGGAGAGAGAGAGAGAGCACATAGGGCATGGGAACTTTAGGTCATGGACATCTGGAGCCACCCCTGACATAGGGGAAGGGAATCTCATGGCACCTTTGCCAAGAGAATGTAATCCCACCTCTGATTTTGTGATATGGAGCCGAAGTCTTCCACCGGGGGCCATCTAGTCCACGGAAGCTTCAGTTCGAATAAAATCATGTTTGGGAGACAGCGGGGTGTCGTGGTTAAGAGCGGCAGCCTCTGATCTGGAGAATAGGTTTGATTCGGCATTCCTCTTCCACATGTAGTCATCTAGGTTAGCGATCCCCAACCTGTGGGCCACAGACCACATGTGGTCCGTCGACTAATTGGAGGTGGGCCACGAAGGACGCCTTCTCCCCCCACTCCCCCCACCCCCCGTCCCTTTACTTCATCCCCCCCGGCCCTTTACAACACACTTTGGGTGTCATTGTCTCCCATCCCTCCCAGATGGGATTATCTCGTTGCAGAGAAACAAGCTCAGGGTTCCCATTGATTTGTCATCGTCATGAGTTAAAATGTCCATGAAAATAAAATGTTCCTTATGTTCATTGTTGTGGCATGTCTGTATCTTATTTTGAAGGGATTTTTAAATATTATCATAGCGATCAGAGAGCGTTAGGTTAGTGGTTGAGAGTAGAGGAGTAAACTACCCCCCCCCAGTGATAAAAAGGTTGGGGACCACTGATCTAAGTGAACTTGGGCTAGTCATAGTTCTCTTAGGGCTGTTTTCACAGCAGTTCTTTCAGAGCTCTCTCAGTCCCACCCACCTCACAGGGCATCTGTTGTGGGGAGAGGATGGGAATGGTATCTGCAAGCTGCTTTGAGACTCCTTCAGGTAGGGAAAAGCAAAATATGCAAATACCAACTCTTCATCTTCAGGGGGTGATTAAAATGTTTTCCTCAGCAGTCCAGTTTACAGGCCCGTCTTCTGGAATTCTTCTTGGGAGACAGCATGTGTGAAGTCGGGACTCAGAGAAACAAGCACCTCTCTTTTCCCCCAAAGTACTGGAGTTGAGGAAGTGGGTGGGTGTTTTTCTGGCCCCTCAACGCCTGTTCTCTTTTTCTGCCTTCTCCTCCCCATCCAGGGCTGGATCCTGAGCAATCTGAAGACCTCACCCTGGAGAAGCTGAGCCCCATGAAGATGGTGAAGCGGGACACCTCCCTTCTCTTCCGGGACCTGCGCCTCAGCGCCTCGGCCTTTCTCAGCTCCCTGCTGGAGCATCCCGGCAAGGCTGACGGGGCAGGTGGGGCAGACGGTAAGAAGCAATCTCCTCGAGGCCACTGCATCCTTCTCCGGCTCCTCCTTTCCTGTCTTCTTCTCACCCGCCTTGTCTCTGCAGGGAGCGGCCCTCTTTCCTGGTGCCTTCAGAGCTACCTCAGGCCCCCCCTGACCCGGCTGCTGTCAATGCTGTCCCGGGTGTGTCGAACCCAGAGCCCGGCCCTTACTAACTCGGCAGCTGGTAGGAGCCCATCCCCATCCCTAACTGCATGCCTGGTGGCTAGAAGCAAAAAGGGGACGAGGTGACAATGTCAGCATTGTTAACGGCTTGGCATGCGTGTGACTGGCAGCAGCTGCGGCTTGGGCAAAACTGGAAGAGGACCGTGAGTGTCCCTCATCCAAACCCCCTGGCCCTGGCTTTGCATGGCATTTGTGGCTGCAGTCAGATGCCCTTTGCAGTCAGAGGGTTCCAAAGCTCTGTGCAAAATAAGATGCAATCGAGCAATGCAACTTCGGTGGCAGGACTGAATCCTGGAAACGTGGCGTATTTGGAGGCGGGGACTTCAATTTCCTTTGCGCCCTTGAAACTCACCAGCGAAGGGCTCTTGAAGTCACCCCTCCCCTTTCCTCATCTCTGTGTTTTCTTAATTTCCTGACACTCACATGCTTCCCCCCCAGCTTTTCTTCCAGCATGCTGCAGTTTGTCTCCGACGATCATGTCCTCTGTGCATGTTATACTTCTGGCTTCTGAAACAGGAAGTCCAGCCTTTCTCCTGCTGAGAAAGCCCTGAAACATTCTTCAGGCTTCAAGAAACCCCAAAAGTGGCGTGATCATGCAGAATGTGGTTGGGAAGCCTAGCTGTTTACACATCCACCCAGGCCCCTCCCCTTCCCACCCCCTCCAGGCCCATCATTGGCCATTTGGGGGAGGGGGCAGGTTGCCAAAACCATTTATGGTCATATCACCCAATAAATGTTTAACACATTTTAAGAATATACAAAACATTAACTCCCACTCATTTGGAAAACCCTTCCAGGGATGTCAAGAAACACCAGGGTTTCACAAAACCCTGGTTGAGAAAGCCTGGCCTAGCCCCACACTCAAACCACTCTGCCCTGCTGGCTCTCTCTTTTTCACAGTAAGAGGGGATACAAGCAGCCCGAGCTGCAAGGAGGGACAGGCAGAACCACAAGTCCTTTAGGGGAGGGAACAAGAGAGAGAAGAATATGCTGCGGTCAGCAGAGAGAAAGGCAGGGCCAAAATGGTGTCTCCGCTGTGGCAGAAACAGGGCAAACTGATGCACTCCCACTCACACCCTTTGCTCCCCTCTTTGGCACACAGAGTCCGTGAGGAAGAGTGTTTCAGAGGTGGCCCTGAAATCCAAGCCCACCCCCAGTGCCCAGGAGTCCCGCAAGAGCCAGACCTGCCACAACCTCTCCTGCGCGGCTGAATCCTCCCCCCTGGATAAGGGCTGCCCCTCTAGCCCCTCCTGGACCTTGGAACACCACCCGTCCAGCTTCTTTCTGAACAAGGACAATCAGGAAGAGGCGGCCTCCAGCAAGGGCCACAGGCTGACCTTCCCGGACGGCTTCAAGCCCCTGCGCTCCGACCAGCCAGCTCCCTCCCTGCACGTGGAGCTCTCGCCCATCTTCAAGAACCCATTCATGTCGCCTCTCCTGGCTCCGGACGCCATGCTGAAGGGTCTGCCACCAATCCATATAGTGGTGAGTGTGTCCCCCCCCCTCCCCCGGGCTGAGGGCAGCGGTGGGTGAGAAGCGCAAAGTAAATGGCGCCTAGAACCCCAACTGCAAATGCACATCGATGGGGTCTGGACTGGCAGTAACTGGCCAGGGAGAGATCTTGGAGTCAGGGTAGATTACTTGTTTAAAACGTCAACTCCGCTTTAGGAGACATACCTCGTTTTAGCCTTGCTTTGGATTTCCTTTGGATGCTGTGGGTCGACTCTAGCCTTTCTGCATTTGGGCTTTCCTCCCCTCATTTCCCAGGCTGAAATGCACAACAGGCAGCCTCCCATCATGCTTTGCTCCCTTCCCCCCAAAATATGTGTGTATGTGTGTGTGTGTTTTTTTTAGCAAAGTGGTGCCTGCTTGCACCTTTCTTTTCATTGGAACCTTTAATCTCACCATTCTGCGCATTTGATCACCCGACCCCTCCCCCCCAAGTGTCCCAAATGAACTTTTTAAAAAACCCTGGGTTATAACAGAATAACACAACTCCGTAAGACCGCAAGACTGCTTTTTAAAAAACGTAGAAACAGTGTTGTAACGCAACCACTCCCTTTTTTTAAAAAAGGCACATTTTTTGGGAGGGAGGATAGTGACGAGGAAAGGGGCATTCCTGAACAACTCAAAATGGCAGGTATGGGGAAAAACCCAATTGCACACATTTCCACATTGGCAGCCTTGAATAAGACCCCGTTAGACCCCGTTTTCTGGGGATTCCTTTGCTGTGGGGCAGGTGAGGGAGCAATTCAGGACTGTGCCTGAAGAAGCACATTTTAGTACGGAAACAGACGAAAAAGTTCACCCTTTAAAAATGCAAATCCGAACGAGCAGAAAAAACCTCAGTGTGTTACTGCAATAAAAAAGGCAAAAGCTATGCTTATTAGGAAAGGGACAGAAAACAAATCTGCCAGTATAATCCCAGTGCCTCATAAATCTATGGGGCTGCCTCATTTGGAATATTGCGTACGGTTCTGGCCACCAGACCTCAAAACGACGATCTAGCATTGGAAAAGGTGCAGAAAAAGACAGCGAAAAGGATGAAGGGCCTTCCAAAGCCAGGTGAACGAGGCTTGGGCTCCTCAACATGGAGTAACAGCGACTGAGGGGTGACGTGATATACAAAATTATGCATCCTATCCAACCCCCGCCCCCCACATCTCCACTTGCTTTCCACCACTCATGGTTCTAAGAAACCTGCTAAGATTTTTGCCCAAGAATACCTGCTGGTTGCATAAAGTTGTAGAATCTACTCTTAAGGGGCTTGTTCTGTTGACACCAATTTCCATTAGAGGCGTTATGCTCACTTTGTTCCCCTTTTACTTAACTTCACAACAGCCACTGTGGTAACCTTTAAGAACGTCCACAATGTGGCAACCTGGTTTTCGTGAGCAGAGTAGTCCTCCAGAAAGGTTCTGGATAAGAATAATGACCTCAAAATATTGCTTAGACCAGGGGTAATCAAATTGCAGCCCTCCAGATGTCCATGGACTACAATTCCCATGAGCTCCTGCCAGCAAATGCTGGCAGGGGCTCATGGGAATTGTAGTCCATGGACATCTGGAGGGCCGCAGTTTGGCTACCCCTGGCTTAGACAAATCCCACAATATCCAAAGCAAACAAAAGCACCAATGCTCTCGGGGCGGGTGAATAAAACTATGAGAGAAGCGGCTGGGTAAGTCTGATAGTTTTCATGGCCAAAGGGCGGCTGGAACAGAACGGTGTTTCCATGGTCTGGCAGGGCATCCACAGGAAGGACAAAGGAAGCAGAGTTCAGGTGCGCCCTTTGTCCGATACAAATGGAGAGAGCCCCCCCCCCCCAGGCCTTATCTTCCACTCAGAAGGAAGTAGGGGGTCCTGCAAAGATGGGAGTCAGGAGGCAGAAGTAGAATGCAAACGTAAGCAGCTCAATTAGAGCAGGGCAGAAACATTTAGGGGCAGAAGGTGTGGCCCAGCCGAGGTTTTCAAGGCAAGAGATGTTCTGCGCAATTCAGCCACCAAAGCAGCCGTTCTCACCCATAGCAGCCAGCACCACGCGGCAGTGCGGCACTGGCTGCTACGGGCGGGAAACAGCTGCTTCAGTGGCCGAATCGCATAGTCCTAGCAGGGGTGGTTTGCCCTGGCCTGCCTCTGCGTCGCCACCCTGGACTTCCTTGATGGGGGTCTCCCAGCGCTTAGCTTCCGAGTTCCGACTAGATTGGGTTAGCGGCTGTCAAGGAGGGGTATTGGGCACCCGTGCAGTGGGCAGTGCCCAGAATGATGGCCTTCTGCCCTGCTACTCCCTAGGCCTGCGCCCTGGACCCCGTCTTGGATGACTCGGTGATGTTCGCCCGGCGACTGCGAGCCTTGGGGCAGCCAGTGACCCTGCGGGTGGTTCAAGATTTGCCCCACGGCTTCCTCAGCCTGTCACAGCTGTGCCGCGAGACCCGCCAGGCCTCTGCCCTCTGCACGGAGCTGATCCGCGGGATCCTGCTTCCCCAGGAAGAGCCCCCCCCGGCCCCCGCCGCTCTCCTCCTCCCTCCGCAAGCATCGCAAACTGGAGAGGACCTGCCAGCCCGGGACTGACCTTCAGACAGCAGCCCAGGACGACAGCACCCAAACTGGACTGGACGGACAGGGCGGGAGCCTCGGAAGGAGCTCGGCCAAGGTAGCCCTGGGTGACCAGGGGCACCTGGCCGGAGGCAGCTTGGCAGCGGGCCACCCAAACAGGGCCGCCCCCCCCCTCCAATCCTGACCTCGCTGCTGGCCCAGACACCAGCTCTTCAGGAGGCGCAGTGGGACGGGGGGTGGGTGCCTGACTCCTCCCCTCTGTGCGCCCCTCGTTAGAACCGTGTGGCTTGAGACAACCCTGGTGTGGCCCGGCTTCCTCTTGCGATGGAGATCCTTTCTGGTGCTCTTTTCTTCTCTCTGTCGGAGGCCCTTGGAAATTGCCCACCATTCTCCCTCCCTCTCCGCTGGAGTGCTGTTTTATATGTGTGAGGCTTTTTAAAACAACCCATGGGGGCCTCGATAGGCCCCACCCGCTCCTGGTCTTTTTGGACCCTCCCCCCTTCTTCAGTCACCTTTCTCTCTGCCTTTCTTGACACCCCCCCCCCCAATCCCACCCCCCCCCCAACACTCCGGTACTCCAGAGCACAACACTCTACGGTTCTCCACACACCTTTGAGAGAGGTGCCCCTCCTTGCGCACAGAGACAACGCGGCCTTTAAGGGGGGAGTCTGTTCTCCCAGCACTGCCAGTGGGGGGGGGGGCTTTAAATAGCACTGGGTGAGCCTCCACCTCTTAGACACTCCACCGAGGCACAATGAGCCATGACAGCCACTGTCCTGTTCCTTTCACCGGTTTCCACAACCTGCCAGTATTAACCTGGGACAAACTCCGTAGTACTCTCCCCTTCCCACACACAGTCTCTTTGCCTTTCGACGTCTTGTCATTGTTGCTGCTGTGAACCAAAGGGGGAACGGGGGGGGGGGCTTCATCTCCTGCAAAGGGCTCTCATACTCCCTCACTGCCCATCTTCCGGAGTGGCAGGCAGCAGCAGGAGGAAGGAAGGAAGGGAGGGAGACACCCATGGATTTTTAAAGAAATAAAAAGCGGTTTGGTTTTGAGAGAGGTGGAAATCCAAATCCTTTATTGGCATCTAAAAACAGATATGACCGTTGGAAGTGGAATAAATAGACCTAAAAATAAACTTCAGTAAAAGAGTAAATACATTCAGCCCGCAAAGGAATTGAGAAATAGACAACAAATGGCCCTTAACAACAGCCCTGACGCACTTTAATGGCACCTAGCAAAAATTTGGCCACAGCTGCTGTTATTTCTGTATTGGTGTCATCCAGAGGGGGGGGGAACCTTGAGATGGTTGGGAAGTCCCTCCTTATTTCTCAGAATAGGACCCCAAAGCTTTCTACGAAGACTTGTGCAAAAAGGAGAAGAGAAGAGAAGAGAAGAGAAGAGAAGAGAAGAGAAGAGAAGAGAAGAGAAGAGAAGAGAAGAGAAGAGAAGAGAAGAGAAGAGAAGAGAAGAGAAGAGAAGAGAAGAGAAGAGAAGAGAAGAGAGAGGTATTCTGTTCTCGGGAACAGAGGCCACTCGATGTTTTCCTTAAAAGCAAGCTTGTGGCAGATGTTGCACCCTATGCAAAAATAACGCTCCCCCTCCCTCCCCCCAGGGACTTGGCTTGGCAACCACTGCATTATGCAAATAGATGTCCTAACACACAGTTACAGAAAGAGGCTGGCTGTGCCCGTAAGTGTGTAGACATTATTAGCCCATACCATTTTTGTCACCTTCCATGAGGTGCCGTATATTAGCAGCAGAGCCTTTTCTGGGCATGCAGAAGGTCCCCAGTTCGATCCCCAGCACTCTAGTTCAGAGGGGCAGGTAGCAGGCAAAGTGACCTCCGCCTGAGCCCCTGGAGAGCCACTGCCGATCTGAGAAGACAAGACTGATTTTGATAGACCAAGGTAGCTTCACTCATCCCTCCTTCCTTACACATACAGGTGGGCCTAAAGGGGGGGGGGAGAATCACATTTGCAAAGGCTCTATGGCAAGTCACCTGGAGGAGATTTGTAGTCACCCTAGGGCAGGGGTAGTCAAACTGTGGCCCTCCAGATCTCCATGGACTACAATTCCCATGAGCCCCTGCCAGCATTCGCTGTCCATGGACATCTGGAGGGTCACAGTTTGACTACCTCTGCCCTGGCCTAGGGGACAGGCTGGATCCGAAGTGAGTGCCAGTACCTCTGCTCTATGGCAGAAGGAGATCTTTCCTAGGCCTGCTTGAAAGTGAGACCCCCCCATTACATGGGGGCAGGAGAGATTGTGGCCAGGACTGTTTACGCAGAAAGCATGGCACCGGGTGGTAGCCTAGGAAACGATGTCAACAACACGCTTCCTTTGCCTCCATCGGAATGTTGTTTTGGCTGGTGTAGAAGATGTGGCAACATTTGTCTTTGGTTGCTCACTGTGGGACGGGAAGAGAGGGGGGGTGAAAGGTTTGGGGCTCCTCAGGGGAAATGACGGAGCCTTTCAGGGAAGGAGGCATTTCCTAGCCCACGTGACTGGATATTTGTTGGGAGGGTCGGGTGAGGTTTCAACTTCTGCGGTTATCTTGTTTATTGATGGAAGTCCTGTTTTGAATGAGGTTTTATCTGGGTTTTATGATGGACTGTTGTAGCTCTATATATATAGCTTGCTGCTGGGGGGTAAATGGTAATGACTGGGGAAGGCACTGGCAAACCACCCCGTATTGAGTCTGCCATGAAAACGCTAGAGGGCGTCACCCCAGGGGTCACACATGACCTGGTGCTTGCACAGGGGATACCTTGACCTTGACCTTTACATATATATATATATATATATATGATTATAATTAATAATCACATATAATAACATCAACATCAAGCTGGAAACGCCCCACACAAGGTCTCAACAGCAGAGACCACAAAGATGTTGTGGCACCTCACAGCTGCCCTGTATACCGACAGCCTGCAGCTGCCAGGCAATCTCTTGGTGATTTGGGGTTCTCAGAATGCAGAGATCCCACTGGGGGAGCTGTTGGGATCTCTCAGTAATGGGACACTGCTAAGACTGAAGCCTGATCTATGCACATGTGTGGTTTGCAGCAGGGAGTAGTTTGCAAGGGTGGATGAGGAAGCAAGGCTCCAGTTTAGGAAGTGGCATTTTGTGGGCATTCCTGTATCTCAGCTGCTAACCAAACTGATCTGGTGTAAGTCAGAATGGTTTGTTCCCACCCTCCAAAGTCTCTGTTTTCTAGAGTAACTGATCTCTGTGCTCTGGAGATGAGCTGGAATTCCAGGCGTGGTGGTCCGCAGGTTGCACCGGGAGATTAGAATCAGAAACTTGGATCTCCAGAGTCATCTAGTCCAACCTCCTGCACAATGCAAGAATTCACAATTATCTGCCCACCCACAGTGACCCCAATTTCATGCCCAAGTGAACCTCACCACCACCAAAAATCTCCAGAATCCAGCCTGGCCTGGAGGGAATTCCCCTACCATCCCACAGCGGCAATTAGCACTTCCCTGGGGATGCAAGGAAGGGCTATACGAGACAGACGCTGGCACATCCCTTCCTGGCCACCCAGTCACAACCTGCCTAAGTTCATAAAATCAGCATTTCTGTCAGATGGCACTGGCCACCTCAGCCTTCGCAATTGCCAATGTGGCTGGGGCGTGCTGAAGCACCCAACCCTACTTGGAATCCCTGCCTTCTGAGGAAAGGCTGAGAGAGTTGGGGGTGTGTTGCTTGGAGAAGAGGAGGGCCAGGGGGGATAGGATAGCTGTGTTTAATCACGTAAAAAGTAGACTTGTTGAAGAGGGGGCCCACTTGTTTGTTGCAGTCTTAGAGACAAGGGCTAGAAGCAGTGGGTTCAATTCACGGGAAAGGAGGTTCCACTTAAATTTCAGAAAGCATTTTCTGACCATGAGGGCTGTTTGTAGATGGAATCTGCTGCCCCGGAGGATGGAGGGGTCTCTTTCGTTTGAAAGTTTTTAGGAGGAGATTGGATCAGCACCTTTCAGGAGGGTGTGCTTTTTAAGTCCCCGAGAAGGTGCAGGGCTGGACTGGATGGCCCTCTGTGGTCTTTTCCAGCTCTGTGTGATTCTGAAGTAATACTCAACGGGGAATTATAAGAGAGCAGGTCACGGATTAGTACGCAGCATAATGAAAATTTTTACCAGACACAAGGACCCAACAGAAATAGCAAGCTAATTTTATCAGGTTGTCATTCATTTGGGTATCAGTCTGCGGGAAACACATAGTAAAGGATATAAAAGATTAAAGATTAATGGACAGATGCAGTCCCAGTTGTGGAACCTGAGAGTAATTAAAAGAGAATCTGTCACTTCACAAGCAGTGTTCACAAGTTAAGCATATATGTGTCTTGGCAGAAGCAGAAATATTAACGTAGGCCAATGTTGACATCTCCAGGATAATATGTTACATGAAATCCTAGTGGTCCATCTAGATCTTCCTCACAGTGGCCAACCAGTTCCCCTAGAGGGCCAGCAACATGGCAGGGAGTTTGAGGCCTTCCTAAGAACCTCAGAAGAGCCCTGCTGGATCAGACCAGGGGTCCCTCCAGTCCAGCATCCTGTCCCACACAGGGGCCAGATGAAATTCCTGGTCTAGTGTTCCCCTCCTTTATTTCCTCACATAACAGTGGATTGCGCCATCCTGTCCACTGTGTTGGGACTTATAAAAACGAACGCATCGAGACTAAACGTGCCTTATGAGTAGTGCGGGAGTCCAGTATGGGTAAGGGATGCCCAGGTGTACCAAACCTTTGCAGGCACAATTGGAATCCAAACGCAGTACGTTGGATGCAACAACCAAAAGGCCACTGCAGGGGGCGAAGTCTGCCACAAAATGATTGCCAGCCACTGGTTAACTTCAGCAATGCAGGGATCATTGTGCTGTGGTGGCTACAGCTGTCAAAGCCACAGGTTGCTTTAAACAAAATCTGTACAGCCAATTAAATCTCCAGTAGCCAATCAGTAGGTTTGCTGTGCACATCTGTTTGTCCAGGATCCTGCTGGCTTCTAACCTCATTGTATAAATGCAAGGATCTGAATTGAATTGAAAGGATGAAAACAATATGCAGAGCTGAGCCATGGGGGGGGGGGGGGGAGTTCAGCTGGGATACTCCATAACAGGTGGTCAAGATAGCATCAGATGGGGAGGAAATCTGTATTTTCCAGGTCACACATTCAGGTGAGGGAAAATCCTGCAGAGATTTACGTACTTAATGAGCTAAGCTGCAGGAATAGGCTCTTAATAGGAAAAAAATCTCACATCTTTTTTTGATTATAGAATAGCTTGGCTCTTTTCCTCTGGGTTTGGCAGGCTTAAAAAATGACTCAATTGCTGTTTCTAAAACAGTGGTCCATCCAGGCCAAACTGTGACTTTCCAGATATCTATGGACTACAAATCCCATGAGCCCCTGCCAGCATCATGCTGTAGTCCATGGACATCTGTAGTCCATGGACATCTGGAGAGCCACAGTTTGACAACCTCTGTTTTACATCATGGTGTAATTCCCCATGTTCTCCTCGCAACCACTCCTGTGAGGTAGGTCAGACAAACTGGGCCAAAATAAGCCATGTCAGCAGCAGAACCATAAGGGAGGGGGGGGGTGTCCCAAAGAACAAAAAAGGGGCTCTTGGTTAATTGGCAGATGGCTCCCTTCCCAAGCCCTTATTCCAGGGATCCCCAACCTTTTTGAGGCTGCAGGCACTTTTTGGAAGTCACTGCGGGCGCATCTACCAAACAGCTACGGCAAGAGGCACAGCCAGCCACACAACGGTTGCTGCAACTAACTTTCAATTGGCAACATCAACATTCCAAGTATTTGGAAATACTGAACAGTAAATCTGCCCATTTGGAGAGGAGGGCGACCATGAGCTTGGATAGAGTTGCCTGACCAGAGAGAGATCTGGTTGCAGGGAGGTGCCGTTGCTGGTATTTAGCCAAAGGCCTGGCAGAAGAGCTCCGTTTTGCAGGCCCTACAGACGTGTTAGGGCAGGGGTAGTCAAACTGCGGCCCTCCAGATGTCCATGGACTACAATTCCCAGGAGCCCCCTGCCAGCGAATGCTGGCAGGGGGCTCCTGGGAATTGTAGTCCATGGACATCTGGAGGGCCGCAGTTTGACTACCCCTGTGTTAGGGCCTCGATCTCATTGGGGCGCACATTCCACCAGATCAACGCCACCATCAAAAAGGCCCTAGTTAAAGGAATTGGCTGCAGCCAATCAGTTGTTGGACATGAACCCCAGCTTTCTAAACCCCCTCAGCGGCCCAGGTGTTAGTGGCACAAAGGGCTGCTCTAGTCCCTCTTTTATGCTCCAGGGGCCCGGAAGCAAGGTTGCAGCCAGTTCTCCCAATGCATTATTGTCCCCCAAGTGACTTGAACTTAATAGAAGGCAAATAGAATATAAAATTTAATAGAATGGCGTTCTCGGGAACAAACCCTCATTTAAATTGCCATCCCATCTGCAAATATAAATTGCAAATATCTGCCATCTGCAAATATAAATATGAACATGAAAATTCTGTTACTCTTCCCACTTGAGAGCAGGTCTCTTGTTCTCTGGTCACCCACAGATGGCCACGGGAGACGTCTGTCCTCTTTCTCTCGGTTCCTTGTTATATTTACACCCTGTCAAGAGATACGTGGCCTCCATAGCCAATGGGGCCTTCTGGGACCCTCCACTGGTTTCCAGTGGGCATTCATAGAATCATAGTTTCAAGGGTTATCTAGTCCAACCCCCTGCAGAATGCAGGCAATGGCCACAAGAGCCAAACACCTACACAGTTTGTTTTGCCCACCCACTTACAATCTGCCTAAGTTCACAGAATTCTTATCATTCGTTTTAGTGTATTGCACCAAAAAGATGTCCCTGTTTGATTTCTGCCTTGTCAAGGTACAGGGCAAGAAGGGGCAAAGGACTATTGCATGGGGAAATGTCCCTGTTGGATTTCTGCCTTGTCAAGGCACAGGGCAAGAAGGGGCCAAGACCCTCACCCAAACAGGTTGCAAAGAGTCATTGCATGGGGACGTTTGCAAAGGCAAATGGACCAGATTTGTGAGGAAACTCCAGGTAGGGGATGGTGTGGGGAAACTCCAGACATGAGCTGGCTGCCTTCGCAGGAGCAAGAGGGGGGACAGGATCTGGGGCCAGAGGTTCAGAGGGGGGGCAATGGTTGGGATTCTTTCCCTGCGGAGGGATACCACTTCTCGTCCTGACCCTTCACTTCCCCCTCGAAGTCCCCCTCCCCTCCCACTGCGCCCCAGCGGCGGGTCGCTTGGCGGAGCAATCCCCGCCCTTGCCCGCCTGGGGGAAGAAGTCCCGGACCCACGGAGAGACGGATTCCAAGATGGCGGCGTAGTTGCGGTGCCGCCGTGAGGACCCTTAACGAAATTGCCACTGTGCCTGTGTAAGGAGTGGCCGCCTCAAAAGGTTTTTTTATTTAAAACACGAAAAGGCAACGGCGTTCCCGAAGAACCGGCCCGACTAAGCGACTGATTTCAGGTGAGTGGTTCAAAAGCGCGCCGCTCACGTAACTTACGCTGTGGGTGGGAACGGTGAGGCGTACGCACCGGGGGCGGAGCGTAAAGGCTGTTGGTGAATAGCCCGCTAGGCTAGGGGGAGCCGCGTAAATGGAGCAGTAAGAGTCCTCCGAGCGGCCTCCAGGGGTCGCTGCTAGAGCGGCGCTGCGCAAGCGGCGTAATAGTAGTGGGCGAGGTCTCGAGCGTAAAGTGCGTAAGGGAGGGAGCGTTATGGGCGTAGAACGTTTCCGGGAATAAGCGTAAGGAAGCACGTGGGGAATGCGGTCCGTTCTCGGGTTCTTCGCAGAGGCTTCTCTAGGTTTTAAGTCACCTGTCCATAAACAGCCGGCACAAAGTAAACGAAGCCCTTCTGGCATGTGGTCTTATCCACAGTATCTCCCCGCCCCCTCCTGGCAGCAATAACAACAAAACCATTCAATTTATCAGAGGAACAAAGCTCAGTAACGCTTAAGATGTATCACCCAGTCTTTGTTTGGATTGCCGGCTCCTGGCTGGGAAACTCCTGGGGACCTGGTGATGGAGCCTGGGGAAGACAGGGCCTTCAGTAGAGCACAATGCCAGAGTCAGCCCTCCCAGACATCTCATTTGTGCAGGGGAATTAATCTCTATTCTGGAGCTGTAATGCCAGGAGATCTCCAGGCCCCACCTGAAATCTGGCAACCTTAGTTCCACATGTAGCTGGTGAAACCTCACATTGCCAGCTAAAACCACATTCCTCTCTATTCAGGGTTGGAATGCTGAGCCATTTTCCACTGCAAACATACAAGTTAAGAATGTAAGAGAAGCCCTGTTGGATCAGATCAGTAGCCCATCCAGTCTTACATTCTGTGTCACACAGTGGTCTCAACCCAGGGGCCATCAGGAGGTCCATCAGCAGAGCCAGAACTCCAGAATCCCTCCCACTGTTACCCTGCCCCCCAAGCACCAAGAATACAGAGCATCCCTACTCCAGATAGAGTGTTCCATCTATAAAAAGGTAAAGGTATCCCCTGTGCAAGCACGGAGTTATGTCTGACCCTTGGAGTGATGCCCTCCAGCGTTTTCATACCCTGCGGCTAATAGCCACTCTTGGACTCCTGCTCCAGATGTTTCTCCAGTCTACTCTTGAAGCTGCCTGTGCTTCTAGCTGCTCCCACTTCCAACGATGGTTACTCCAATCCAAGCCCATTACTCCCAATGTAAGTTTTTTGGGTTCTGACTGGGGTAACTGTGCATAGAAACGTTCACCCAATCGACTAAGATGGTACCTCTGATGAATCTGGTAACAGGTTCCTAGTGTGTGTATTTTTCAAATAAGCATATTTGCAAAAACTGCAGAAGAAGCACTTCCTCTGAAGGTTGCCAGCCTCCAGGTCCTATTCCGCACACAATAGATAATGCAGTTTAGAAGTAGATTTTCCTGTTCTGCACAGGGAAATCCAGCTGCCAAAGCACATTGAAGGTGCATTATCCTATGTGTGCTGAATGGGCCCAGGTGGGCTTGGAGATCTCCCAGAATTACGGTTAATCTCCAGACGTCAGAGATTACTTCCCCTTGAGAAATTGGCTTTTCTAGATTCTATGACCTTGCTGCCCACTGAGTTGCCTCCCCGAATGCTATCCTCCCAGGACTCCACTCCCAAATCACCAGGAATTTTCCAGTCTGGAGCCGGCAGCACTCGGAATTTGGGTTTGTGTGTTTCGGTGCAGTTCGGCCACCTTGGCGATCACTGAAGTGGCGCGTAGGAAGCCAGCAGCACGGAGAGGAAGGGCGGGAGCCGCCAGCTGGCATGCCACCGCCACCTCTCCACACCACTGACTTCCTGCGTGCTGCTTCGGGCTTCAGTGATCGCCGAGGTGACCAAACTGTGCCGAAGCGCACAACTCTACTCAGAATCATGAGTGAAACAGAGAAGAAAATAGCCATGTCCTAAAACGCAAGCCATATAATACATTTAATTGAGACCAAACCAAATAGCAGACCCAGCATATCAGCTTTGGAGTTTGCCAGAACTCTCGATTGTCTGGACATTAAAACACAAAACCCACAAAAGGATGTTTTGTTCCACTCTATCCTAGTCCCAGCTTTATTTGAATCTGGCATCATGGTTGGCTGTATCCTAACAGCCATTGCCAGTTTGGCGGCAGCTACTAAGCCCGACAGGATAATAAAATGTTTGAGGAATTCCTAGAAGGCTTCCCAGAACAGTTGTCCTTGACAGATGGGGCAATCAGCAAGAGATCAGCTGAGTTCTCCTTTAAAACAGCGGCATTTGCTGGCAGGGGCTCATGGGAATTGTAGTCCATGAACATCTGGAGGACAACAGGTTGACTACCCCTGCTTTAGAACGTCTCATCAACCCTAATGTGTCGCACTACGCAGGGTTTTTTCATGGAAAAAAGGAAATGTCAACTCTTCTCAAAAACAAGTCAAAAGACTAACATAATTTTGCAGAATGAAATCAGAATCCAGTAGCACCTTTAAGACCAACAAAAATGTATTCAAGGCGTGAGCTTTCGAGTGCAAGCACTCTTTGTCAGATTGCAGATTGGTTGTTGTTGCCCAAAGCAAGTGATTTGTAACAAGCAACAATGTTGCAAGCTTGTAAACTTCAGAAAGAAAGCCTTTGATCTAAATCATGTTGATGTGGCAGTGTGAAATTTCATAAGGAAACACTTGCAGCAGCTCCTTTTCATGGCAGATGCCAGTGTGTCTTGGCTCCCTTTTGGTGTGCAGTGTGTAATCTAGAGTTTTCCTCCCTTCACTGTTTTTTTCACCCCTCCCACCACCACCAGGAAGAGCAAAGATGGCTCCAGCCTGTGAGCAGCTGCAGTTCCGTTTCCCTGGCTATGGGGACGGGGTGCTGCGCCGCATGGACCAGCTACGGGAGCAGCGGCGCTTCTGCGACGTAACAGTGCAGGTGAACGAGTTGCGGGTCCCCGGGCACCGCGTGGTCTTTGCCGCCTGCTCCCCTTTCCTACGGGACCAGTTTCTGCTCAACGACTCAGAAGAGGTGTTCGTCTCGCCCTTCCAGAGCCCTGAGATCGGACGGCGGCTTCTCCTCTCCTGCTACACAGGCTGCCTCGAGGTGCCCGTCAAGGAGCTCGTCAACTACCTGACGGCCGCTTCCTTCTTGCAGATGGGCCACGTGGTGGAGTGTTGCGCCCAGGCCCTGTCCCACTATTTAGTCCCCAAGGCTGATGCTCTGCTGCGGGAGGAGGAAGAAGAAGAAGAGGGTAACAGCCCACAGCAGGAGGGGGAGGAAGAAGAGGAGAAGTATTGCCCTGCTGCGTTCAGAGGGGAGGCAGACTCTAAGGAAGGCAGAACGGAGGGACTGGAGTTCACCCCTTGCAGCTCCCGCAGCTCCTCCTCTCCCGCGATCTCGCTCTCTCTGATCAACTCAGCCATGGAAATCACACGCAGCTACTTGCAGGGCTGCTTGGATGAGGAGACGAGCAGCAAAGGCCTTCCTTTCCCGCCCCCAGTGCCTGTGCCTGGCTCCCAGTGGAGGCGCTACCCTTTGCACTGCCGCCGGCGCAGCACAGTCACAACTTACAGGGACTGGAGGCCAGGGGGTGGGGTGGCTGGGTGGAAGGTGCCCGAGCTGGAGCGTCCATACCGGTGCCCACGCTGCAATAGCATCTTCCAGCAGCTGGGCCATTTCGTGAGCCACGTCCGAGAGCACAAGCTCTTCCTATGCCTGCGCTGTGGCAAGGTCTTCTCTCAGAAGAGCAACCTGACGCGGCACTTCCGGGTGCACACCGGCTTCAAGCCCTTCCAGTGCCCCATCTGCCGCAAGTGTTTCACCCAAAATGCCACACTACAGGACCACCTCAACCTGCACAGTGGCCTCAAGCCTCACCGGTGCAACTACTGCGACATGCATTTCACCCACAAACCAGGCCTGCGGCGTCACCTCAAAGAGATGCACGGCAAGAGCACCTTCGAGAACAGCCATGAAGAGATTGAAGAGGTCACCATTGACTTTGATTGACAGGAGGGAGGGAAGGGGTCCGGGAACAGAATGTCAGGCTCTATGGATGAGGCCAGGCTGTGTCATTTGGGTGCAAAAGGAAGCAGAAAGGCCATGACCCAGACTGAACCTGATGGCACAGGCATAGGTGGGGCCACAAGCATACTCCCTCCTTTGTTAGTCGGAAGGGAAGTGATGCAATCCAGGTGTTCCTGGTAGAGAGAGAGAGAGGACATGGACTAAATAATTTCCTAGATGTAATGAGATACCTCAAAGTAAGTAGGGGACCAAGATGGGCTTTTTGTGGGCAAGAGGATGCTGTGACCTCTCTTGGAGATTATTCCACTGCAGTATACAGAAGGGGCCCTGTTGTGAGGCTGGGGGGAAAGTTTTCCAGTGTCATTGGGGCAGATGCTGGGAAAGATATGGCCCCTGGCACACGAGTCCAGCAGCACCTTAAAGACCAACATTTGTGGCAGGTGCTAAGCTTTCTCTGCTGACTTCTTCAGACTCGCCAAAGCCATTCCCCTGCCACAAATTTTGTTAGTTTTTTAGATGCTCTTTTCTACTACTCCAGACAGGCTAATGCAGCTTAACCATTGTGAAGCTACTGGAAAGTTCTGCTGTTCAGGACCTGTTGGAATAAACACAGCTAAGGTGGCTCATTCAGTCAGGACCTGTTGAACTATTAGGGAGCTCAGAAGAATGCAGTCTTGCCTTTTCCACATGGATTGTGTCAGAGATCTAGTGATATGCACTTGGGGGGGGTCAAAATTTTCGGAAATGGGTTTCCATACTGATATTCTGGATTAATTTGCTCCCCAGTTGCATTTTTCAGGTGAATCGCTCTCGGTAGAAGACAGCAAAGGTCCAGTGGGACCTTAAAGATTAACAAAATTTGGGGCAGGGTATAAGCTGCTCCCCTGCCACAAATTCTCTTAGTATTTCAGGTGTTCTCGGACTCTTGCTCTATTCTGCTACTGAGTGACAAATACAGTGACTCACCTTGAAAAAGTGAGCAGTGACTCAAGAAAGTACCTGCCCTGCCACAATTTTTTTAGTCTTTAAGGTATTCCGGGACGCTTGCTCCTTTCTACTGCCGACAGACTAACACAGCTTCCCCTCTTGATGGTCATTCCCTTTGGAGGGATTTTTTTTCAGGAGGGAGGTTGGGATGGCTCTTTTTGAAGCAAATGGCACCAGTATTTCAGGGAACCAACCCTCCAAGTTTCAAGCAGTTTGAATCAAGGAGTTCAGTTCTGTGGGTTCCTGGGCAAGGTGGTGTCAACGTGTCAATTTTGCCTATGGGAAAAATAAAACTCTGTGCATTCTCTGGGGCGAAGCAGCCAGTAGCCGAACAGGCAAGAGCAATCAACCACTGACCAAAACCCAGTGCAGATGCAGACAGAACAACAAGTCCAAAAGAACCAGTGTCAAACCAGAGCAGCAGGGCCCATGCCTGAAGCCCAACAGAGCCCATTCATACTAGAGAGCCCAACCAAATATTTCAAATTTAAGAAAAACAAACATAGGAGTCTTAAAATGCCAGCCCTAAACAGTTCCAGAGGTTTTCTTGCCCACTTTTTTCAGTATTCAGAAAAATCCAGATATTGTTCTTGATACCTAAATATGTCCAAAACTGTCAATAAGGTGTGTGCCCCCCCCCCCAAAAAGTATCTTTGGACTTGTCCCTCCTGACAGCTTCTCAACAGATAAGTGTGTGAAAGGGGTGCTGTTTTAATTTCCCACCTCAGACTCCGTTCAGCTGTTTTGGTTTGGGGCAGGGCTGGTGGTGGTGACAGAGGCTTCCCTCATGCCCTGATTGGGGAAACCCCTCTCTTGGCAGGCTCTTGTCAATTGCCAGGCAAAAATCCAGTCTGTTCTGCCAAGTTTGCCAGCTCAGAGAATTGTTTGGGCTTGGGATGCTGCGGGAACAATAGTTCTGCTCTCCATCTGCATTAGTGGAGTGACTTGGGGAGGGGGGGGCTCTGGGGGAAGACCAACTTCAGCCTTAACTGGCCTCCCCAGGCGTTGTGCAGCTCGGCAGGACTCGAGGCTGAGAGCAGACCAAGCCAGGATCAATGCGTTCACACCACCAGCCAGGGGGTGTCCAGGGCTGCGTTTGTGGTAGAGCACTGCGGGTAAGAGCACTGGGCTCCGTGAGAGTAAATGGCTTGTTCCACGTCGGGCTAAAATTCCAAGAGCAGCAGAGGTGGGCGGGGGCACCTTGCCACTGTCAGTTAGGCTGAAGTGACCATTCCCAGCCCAAAGAACGCACTGACGAGTCATTCACAAAACTGAGTGGGTTCAGGGCGTAGGCAGAAGGAAGATGAGGCCCACGTCCTGCCTGTGAGATCCTATGGCAGAGTAGCATTAATTGTATAACAAAATCAGAGTCCAATAACACCTTTAAGACCAACAAAGCTTTATTCAAGGTGTGAGCTTTCGAGTGCTTGCACTTTGAATACATCTTTGTTGGTCTTAAAGGTGCTACTGGACTCTCATTTTGTTGTGCTGCTTCAGACCAACACGGCCACCCACTTGAATCTATTAATTGTATATTTTCAGGATCAGGTGCTGCATTGAGTAGACTTCGTAGCAGGGAGAGGCGTCTCCGATCCTTTTCGTACAAAGAGATCTCCATTTTGATGATTGCGCTAACGACCTCGAAAGAAAGTGAGAAAGGCACAGCCAAGGGACAATTGAGGTTTTCTGACCTGTCAGCTCGTTCTTCCCCCTAGCCTGCTTGGCCCCGAACTGCCCTGATGTTTTCCATTCCCGCAGCCAAGCTGGCCTGGGCACTTGCTCCTTCCCTGCTGTTCCATCACTGGGTTGGTTCTCGCCTCCTGCTCCCTCTTGACTTCCTCTCTGCCTTTTCCTATTGGCCTCCCTCCCTCCTCCATCGCCATTTCTGTTCTTTGCCTTCAAAAGTGCTGGGGAACCCATTCTCTTTTGGCTCAGAGGACCACAGGAGGGTTAAAGAGGATGGAGGCACCAGTGGAGGTATTAGGTCCCTGTTCATACACAACAGCCACCCTTTGATGAAGGGAGCTTTAACCCTCAAAAGTTTATACCCCCAAAGTCTTAAGAACCTAAGGAATGCCCAGTCCAGCATACACAGCAGCCAACCAGAGGAAGGCCAACCACAAGGCAGAGAGGCTGAGGCCTTCATGAGGAGTCCTGTTGGATCTGACCAGTGAACCATCTATTCCAGCATCCTGCCACACACAGTGGCCAGCCAGTTTCTCTGGGGGGGGCAAGAACAGGGCAAAGAGGATGCCTTCCCCTGATATTGCCTTTTGCCCCTGGGATTTAAAGGATTAAAATACCTCTGAATATGGAGGTTCCCCACAGCCACCATGGCGAGTAGTCACTGATAGACCTCTCTTTTGTGAATTATCCCTTTTTAAGGCTGCTTATTCTTATGGCCATCACCACATCTGTCAGCGATTTCCATGTTTGAATCGCTCTTTGTGAACATAAGGTTGACCATCCATCTGGCCCATGCAGGGTCGGGGGAGGTGACATGACTGTCCCAGGTCTGGGCCTTTTGTTATAAAGATGCAGACCCAAGGCGAGTGAACTTACAGCCCTGCGTTGAATTGGCAAGTTTCCGTTGGCACGTGACTCCCGTTCGTGCCACCCAGCTGGTAGCCAAGAGTCAAAGAGAGCCGGGTTTCAAAGCCACCTCCTGCACTGGGCAGAGAACCTTCAAGGCCGTGTTTCCCAGTGGTGCTGCAGGGCTGGGGGTGGGTGGGAACAAGCTCTCTCCGCTGATACCACCGGGAGTTTGGTTACGATGGTGGGCCTCTGGGTAGTTTTGGGGCTGGGGTGGGAACAGGACATGTCAATTCCAAGGACTCTGATTTTATTGTGCTGCTTCAGACCAACCCGGCTCCCCATTTGAATCTCTCCGGAAACTGAGGCAGCCTTCGCAGCTCTGCACAGCAGCTGACACAGATAAGCCAAACAAGCGTGACTCACCAGGAAGCACCGTGACAAGCCTGTGAACAAAGTGGAGGATTAGAGTGGCCTAAACAAGCCCAGGGTGCACGACTGGCGCAAGGGCGGCTTAGCCCGGCATGAGCGTAGCCTAGGAGCAGGGCGCCCGAGCTGCTTTAAGGAGGCCCTAAGTTTGATCTGGCGTCTCCGCCAGCAGACGGTTAAGTCAAGTGGCTCTTCAAAGGGCGCCAGGCGATATCCGGGCCAAATCGCTGGAACGCAGCTTCTGTGACATTTCCACAATAATCTGCTCTCCGTTTCTGGCCTCCTCTGCATCCTGGTCTAACGTGGCAAGGCAGTTCTAGAGCGGGCGTCCTGCAGCGGTTACGAGTGTCAGACTAGCGCCTGATTCGGAAGGAGCAGAACCAACTTTGAAGGCAGTGGCACCTCTTAGACCAGCAAAGTGTCATCCGAGGGGTAACCCGTTTCTGTGCGTGGCCACTTCATCAGATGCAGGGAACCAGCATAAGTGCCCTCAACCATTTCATACCGGGAGAGAGAGGGTGGAGAGGTTAATTGCCGGGAAGGGCTGGCTAGAACTTGGTTGTCTTTCCAGCCCACACCAGACTTAACTCTTGTATTCGTATGCTCATTTACGGCAATTCACGGATCTTGATTGCCGCCTTAATCCAATCTCAGCTATTATCTCTCTGGCTCTTATGCATCTTGAATCTAACCAGCCCTTTCTGACAATTAAACCCCCTACCATATCTCTACCACAGCCTTTGTCAACTTTTTGAGCGTAACCCCTGGAATAAATTGGCAAGCTTCACCAGAAGTCAGCTGGCCATGCCTCCCTGCCAGCCACCCTCCCTCCATTCAAGCCCCAGAGCTCGCCAGGGGCCTTGTGGCTGGATGAGGCCCGAACTCTGAACTGTGGCCAGGCACTAGACAAAGACAGGCCCCTCTACCACCCTGCACTTTCAAACAAAAACCTCTTGTCAATCCACCAATGATACAAGTCGATGAAGTGATAGGGGCTTTGGCTGGCAAAGGTTTGAATGGCCAGGGAGCCCTCCCCTTCTGGACCCCTCCAGGCCCGTAATTGGCCACTATGGGAGGGGGAGGGGTTGACCTGCCCATATAAGGGGGACATTTTAATTATAAATCTCTAAATTGCAGCACACTATAGGGTAAGGGTGGCTAAACTGGTGTTCCAGGTGTCTGTGGTCACCTCATGGGCTCATGGGAATTGTAGGCCATGGACACCTGGAGCACCACTGTTTGGCCAACTCCCCCTTAGGGGTTCCTGTGACCCACTATTTGGGAATACCTGCTGTGCCAATGCGTAATGGCTGAGGATATCTGAAGGACCACGCATGCACAGAAAAGCTTATACTTTGAATGAAACTTAGTTGGTCTTAAAGGTGAAACCTGGACTTTGGCCTCATATCTGGAAGATTGTGCTCTGAATCTCGACTTGTACCAGGAAATTTGCCAGGTAACCTTGGACCATTTGTACTTTCACAGCCTCACCTGCCTCGCAGGGGTGTTTTGAGGATAAAGTGGGCTAGAGGAGAACTGTATATGCTTTCTTGGGTAGAAAGGCAGGGTAGAATTAGGTGGAAACTACAGGGTTTGGTCAAAAAAATGTTCCATCTTTTACCTTGAGACACACTCCAAGTGTTTTTGGAGTGTCTTTTTAAAAAAGTCTTTTTAAAAAATTACATGGTGCATGTTGCTTTTCCCCTTATTGTGGACTATCCCACCCTCTTCGTTACCTCAACAGCGCTTGCAAATTAATAGTTTTGGTGCATTTAGACAACAATTAAAGCCCCTGGGAGCGGCCCCTGTTCCCATTTGCAGCCCTTCAGCAGGGCCTGGAGCCTTCTGGCTGCTTCCCTTCTGTGGGTGGGGCTGAGCAGTGTTTCGGTGGTTGGGGGGAGGAAGGAACTCACTTGGGCTTTAGGCCTAAGAACATGCTGACAGCAGAGGATCCAGCAGTGAGGACAGAGGGTAGGGCAGGCAAATTGCAATTTCTGGATAAAACTGCAACCAAGCGCAGTTTTGTGTGGTTTTTTGTCTCTGCGGCTTTCGCTTTTAATTTCGAATGCAGCATCTGCGTTGCAGAATTTGTACACAATAAATAATTGGTCACAGAAGTGGAGACCTGGATCCGCTTGGAGAGAGGGTGGTGTGTTCAGAATCGAGTCCTTCTACCTGCATGCCTTCCCCCAAAAGCACAACGCTCTGGCAAATGGGTATCAGCAGCTCCCTGGGGGGAAATCTATCTTTGGGGGCTGACGACCAGTCATACAGCCTCACTGATCTCAAAGGAGGTCAGTGGCCCAAAAGAAGGTCAGCCCCCCCCCCAATTCAGTGAGGGGGTGTGTTTGGGAACTTTGGTAAAGTTGAGAAACAGTTTAGAAACCACCTTGGATTAATTCAAGGGGGTCGCCGTGTTGGTCTGAAGCAGCACAAAAGATTTATTCAAGGCGTGAGCTTTCGAGTGCTTGCACTCGAAAGCTCACGCCTTGAATAAATCTTTGTTGGTCTTAAAGGTGCTACTGGACTCTCATTTAATTGTGCACCGTGGATTAAGTTCTGGGATTGTACAAGCTTAGTTTTGCTTTGGCCTGTTGCTTCTTCCAGACAGCAGGCAGCTGGACCTTTAATACCACTACGCCCGTCCATTCTTGGTTGTGCGCGTGGATGCTTGCTTCCCTGACCCAGGAGAGCCTGTCCGTTTAGGGCAGCCTTTCTGAACTTTTCATCCTTGAGGACCCCCTGGAACATCCTTCAGGCTTCGAGAAAGAAGCCCAAGAAGTGGCCCAATTGTGCAGAATACAGTTGGGCAGGATAGCTGTGGGCACGTCCGCCTGGGGCCCCTCCCCTCCCCACTCCCTCCAGGAACATCATTGGGTCATAACACCTGATAAATGCTTAACAAAACTGAAGGATTTATTGAAAATTATCCCCCACCCATTTTGGAAACCCTTCCAGGGTCATTGAGAAGTCCCACGGTTTCATGAAATCTTGTTAGTCTTTAACCCGGGTAGCCCAGGTGAGCCCGATCCTGCCCAATCCTGGCAACTTAGCAGGGTCGTCCCTGGCTAGCACTTAAACGGGTAGTGTCCGAGGAATACCAGGACTGTGATGCGGGGCAGGCATTGGCAGATCACCTCTGGACATCTCTTGTCCACCAACCAGACGATCTTAGCGCCTCTTAGCTACATTGCTGAGGGGAGTCTAGTACTCTTGGAGTCTAGCTCTGGACAGACAGACCAGGTGAGAGGCAGCTTTTAAAATGCTGGCTGGGCCTCCCTTGAGAGCGAAACAAGCCCAGGAGAACAGCTCCCAGCCTGCCTTCAAGACCCCTACAGCTTCCTCAAAGCCAAGGCATAAGGGGGGGGGGGGTTGGGTTCAGAGAATGACCACTGGTTTATTTTCCGGGGCCCTCCAGAAAGCCCTAGCTCCCTGTCTGCATTCCTTTCCCTGTTAACCTGTTCCTTGCCTTCCCTAATGCCCTCCTGGGCTGCAGAGCTGGGTGTGGAAGGCAGTTGCCACTAGTAATCCTGATGCATGCTTCCTTCACACCGATTTTGCCAGTGGGAGAGTGTTGGCAGCACCTCCCTTGCTGGGACTTTAGTGGCCTGGATTCATTGTCAGAAGACCTGAAGTGCAGTCTCCCCCCCCCCCCCCAAATCCTCTGGGCAGGGCATCAGAGCAGGAATGGTGGAGGGGAGAGGAAGAGGAAGCAGGGGTAGTCAAACTGCAGCTCTCCAGATGTCCATGGACTACAGTTCTCATGAGCCCCTGCCAGCGAATGCAATTGAGACGTGAGTGTCCTGCATAGTGCAGGGGGTTGGACTCGATGGCCCGTAAGGTTCCTTCCAACTCTATGATTCTACTAGATTTAAAGCCCATTGTATATAGGAATACAATGGGCGCTGCTGGCCCCGGCAGCCTTGCAGGGTTCCTGGCAGCCCCCTCCTGCGCAGCCTCTCCCCCAAGGGCCCAGCTTCGGTGTGGTGAAAGGAGCAGGCCCAGTTCCTTTCGCGGTGCCAAAGCTTTCCCCCCCTCCCCCCCCCAAGGTCCCGGCTTTGGCGCTGCAAAAGGAGCAGGCCCGGCCTGCTCCTCTTGCCACACCAAAGCCTTTCCCGCACACCCCCCCCCCCCCGAGGTCCCAGCTTTGGTGCTAGGAAAGGAGCAGGCCCACCGCATCGTTGAAAAGCCCTGCTCCTTTCCCGGTGGCAAAGCCTCTTCCCCCGTCCCCCTCACCTCCGAGTCTGGGACGGGACAAGGGGCCATTTGGGAGCTGTGTGCTGTGCGGCTTCTGATTCGCCCCAGATTGATACTCAGAGGGCCAATCAGGAGCCCCTTCAAGTTTTTATCCTGGACTCGCCCCGCCCCTTTCTCCTCCCACAATGCCCTTACTAAATTATTCTTACCGCTTCTGCGGAGCGGTTTAAAGATGATTCTATGATTCTATTCTATGACATCTGGAGGGCCACAGTTTGACTACCCCTGGTATAGAGTTTAAGCAGGAGCAAGTTTGCACTGGGAGACGGATGACTCAGTTGCCACCTCTGGGTTGGGAAATGCCTGGACACCTTGGGGGTAGAGCCAGGAGTGGTGGGGTTTGGGGCAGAGAGGGACAACCACAGTAGAGTATAATGCTATGGAGTCCCCCTCCAAAGCATCCGTTTTTTTCCAGGGGAACTGATCTCTGTCACGGAGATGAGCTGTCAAACCAAGTGCACCCTGCCCTCCCCATTGGCATCTGCTCCCCTTTCTGGACACAGTCTGCTCCAGCTTGTCTTTAGTCTCCCAGCCCCACATTAACTCCTTAGGGCTCTGTTTCTCCGCTGCAAACTTGCCAGAGTCTTCAGATTAGGGATCACCTGGTCAAATACACTTAGGAGAGCACCGGAATGAAGCTCCGTGTGCACATGGAACCAGGAAAGAGGCCGGAGGGACGGGATCGACAGGCCTTCCCAATTCTGTATGCAGAAATCTGCAGGAAACTTGTTTGAGCAAGCCCCTCTCTATAGAGAGACACAAAAAATGGGCTTCTCTTTAATGCATGGCCACAGTGGTGTGGCTGCCTGTGTCTGCTGCTGCCTTTTATTCCTGAGCTCAGATCTTCAGTGGCTCCAGCGGCCTGCCTTGTAGTTTCCACCACTTGCTGGCCTCAGCTGCAGAGCATCTGCTCAGCATGTGGAAGGTCCCAAGTTCAATCCCCAGCAGCTCCAGTAGTTGATATGAAAGACCCTGGAGAACCAGCTGATGCTGGTCTTGACTGGAGACTTCTCACCTTGATGGACCAATTCGGTATTGATTCAGTGTAAATTCTCATGGGTTTTCGTAACAGACAAAATGGGGCTTTCAAGAGATGGGGGGCTGCATTTTCTTCTGCCAAGCCCAAAAGACATTGAAACATTTGCTTCCTTGGAAGCTACTTGGTGTGGCGAAAAGTGCCATCAAGTCATAGCAGACTGACCCCTAGGACAGAGGTGGCCAAACTGCTGGCAGAGGCTCATGGGAATTGTAGTCCATGGACACATGGAAAGCCACAGTTTGACCCTAGGGTTTGCAAGGCAAGAGATGGACAGAGGCGGTTTGCCATTGCTTGCCTTGATGTGGTGACCCTGGACTTCCTTGGCAATCTCTCATCAAAGCACTAGCCAAGGCTGACACCACTTGGCTTCCAAGATCAGGTGAAACCAGATTAGCCCAGGCCATCCCGCACAGGACCGAAGCTACTTAGCTTGTGGTTTTTATATTTTCCAAGTCCACATTCTTGGAAACCTGCTGCAGCATGCCCTGAGTTTCTGGGATACAGCAGGCAGTATGGTGTAGCAGTTAAAGAGGGACCAAGTGCAATTTCATTCCTCTACATGCAGCCAGCTGCGTGAACTTGGACCAGTCACAGTTCTTTTAGAACTGTTCTTGCAGGGCAGTTCTCTTAGAGCTTTCTCAGCCCCACCTATTTCACAGAGTGTCTGCTGTCGAAAGAGAAATGGAAAGCTGTTTGTAACCTGATTTGTGACTCCTTCAGATAGTGAAAAGTGGGGTATAAAAAAAGCAGCTCTTCTCTCGTCTTCTGGGGAGCAGGTGAAGAGCGTGTTGCGATGGGGTTTTTGTTTCTGTCTCTTCTAATGGTGTGTGGACAATATTTGTGGGTGAGTGGGTGTTTTGTAGCCTGCTAGAGTTTCTGTTGAGTGCTTTTGTTTGTGGCTGATTGAGGAAGAGTGTGGCTGAGGGGTGGAATGCAGCATTGGTGGTCTTTAATCAAGGGCTGGACAGATACTTATAATGGATGCTTTATGATCTTGCATTGAGCAGGGAGTTGTGCTAGATGGCCTGTATGGGCCCTTCCAACTAGGATTCTATGATTGCAGGCCTTGTCTTGCGTTGGGCTGTGACCCTGCTTCACCTCGTCAGAGGCACAAGCTAAAGGGTTCTTGGCCTGGGAGTTTGTCCGGGGATCAGCCTAACATCTTTATCTGAAAGGTAAAGATCCTAGAGTGAAGGAATCTATTTGGGAGACAACTGGATACTCAAGGCCCTGCAAGGACTGTGCCATGTTTGTTTTCCTCCCTGAAGATGACACTTGTCATGAGTGTAAACTGATAGGGCTTTTAGAAGAGAAGATTAGGAGCCCAGAGGAGAGGATTAAAACCCTGCATGAAATCAAGGAAGGGGAGAATTTCATTGACAGGAGCTGTGTGGACATGCATAGGGATGAAGAGACCAGTCCAAAGGAGAATAAGGGGGTTGGCTTCCCTATGGAGCCTCCCCTTACTGCCTCAACACAAGGTCTAAGAGGCTTCGAGCAAGACGGCACTCGGAGTCATTGGAGCTCAGGGATAGATTCCAGGCCCTGGCAGGGGAGATGGAAGCAGCAACAAGGGCAGAGGAGGAGCCCAAACAAGATCAAATCTGGAGTGAAGAGGGCATGGGGACAGGAGGAAACAGCAATGGAAGGAAAAGCAAAGTGTTGGTCATGGGTGACTCTCTGCTGAGGGTCATGGAACGTCTCATGGCTAGGCCTGACCCCCTAGCCGGAGAGCTGTGTCCCTTCCCAGGGGCCAAGATTAGAAATATTACAGACTGGATGCTGAAACTGATTATGAATACCTATTTGTGATGGTCCACATGGGAGCAAATGACATGTCTGTGAACTCAATGGCAGGTATTAAGGCTGACTGCAGATCAAGGGAGGCAGCTGAAATGAATGGGGCACACACAGTATTCTCATCCATCCTGCCTGCCTGTCAGGGGAAGTGGAACGAGTCTTGGGCTGTGTCAGCAGAGGCAATCACATCAAAATTGCAGGTGTGCTCCTAATCATGGGCCAAGAGGCCCGAAGGTGCTTCCCTCCCCAGGGCTCCTCGGTGCTTTCCAGGAAGGAGGGCTTGGTGAGCTGGCAGACTCCCTTGAAGCTCTGCTCTAACTGTGCTGCTCGCTGGGTGACCCAGGGCCAGTCACACCCTCTCAGCCTGACCTACACCAGAGGGTTGTTGTGTGGGCCAAATGGAAGCGGGGAGAACAGCATAAGCCATTTGGGAGCTGCTCCTTAGCTGGCGTGAGCTCCCGAGAGGGGTGTGTGCCAACTGAAGCACAGCTGCTGCCCATGGCCCAGGCCAGCTTGGCAGGTTTGACTGTAGGGAGGTGCCTTGCTCCAGCTTTGAGGTGTGGCTTCCCCTCAGAGGTGGGCTGGAGGCAAGGCTTCCAACACACCCCTGCAGGTGGATCTGTCAACATCAGAGAACAGGTGGAAGAGGCAGGAATTAGGTGTTCTGTGCTGAGACAGGAGCCAAGTGAATCCCGGGAGCCAAGCCTTGTTGGCACTCACCCCTGCCTTGTGCTTTGGGTAGGTGGCTGTTTACCTGGGAGGAGGAGGAGCAGCCTTGCCTGTGGCCAGCAAACTCTGCACTTCGGCACAAAGTTGTGTTGAGTTGATTGGATTTTTAGACCCCCCTCCTCCCCTCCACTCCCCGCAAGCCGGATCAGGGCAAATGTAAAATAAGCAATTACAACATATAAAATTAAATTTAAATTAATTTAAAAGAGCAGTGACAGGTTAAAAGAGCAACGATGCAGCTGTAAAGCATCTGTTGTGGGTGTTGAATTCTTCCAGAGATTCAGGATGTTTTGGGAGTGGATCAATACATAGATAGATGGACAGATGAGTGGGCGGGACCACAAATAGGCAGGTAGATAGCTGTTAACTTTGGCTCCAACCAAAAGCCTGGCAGAAGAGCTCCGTCTTACAGGCCCTGTGCGATGGCACTAACTGGGAGCTCGTCTCACCAGGTAGGGGCCAGGACAGAAAAGGTTGTTTGCAGGCAAGCCCCCCCCCCCCGCTCTGCCCCAGTTAAAGGGATAGATCCAGATGGGCAGCTGTGTTTGTCTGAAGGAGCAGAAAAGTGCAAGAGGCCAGGAGCACCTTCAAGACTAACACATCTGGGGCAAGGGAGTTGCTTTCAGGAGCCACTGCTCACCTCTTCAGATACAGGTAGAAGACTTCTGAATGTAACTGAAGAAGTGAGCAGTGAGCAGAAGTGAGCAGCTCCCCACCTGCCATCGCTTTTGTTAGCCTTTCAGGTGCTCCTGGTCCTTTGCGCTTTTCTAGTCCTGCAAATGGATTAACACTCCTGAAAGTTCATCCCCTGCTGCCAGTTTTGTTGGTCTGGAACAGGGGTAGTCAAACTGCGGCCCTACAGATGTCCATGGACTACAATTCCCATGAGCCCCTGCCAGCGAATGCTGGCAGGGGCTCATGGGAATTGTAGTCCATTGACATCTGGAGGGCCGCAGTTTGACTACCCCTGGTCTGGAAGGTGCTCCTGGGCTCTTGCTCTACTCACAGACGAACACAGCAACCCTTCTTGATCTGTCTCCAATTTAGGGTTGTGTGCTTCGGCGCAGTTTGGCCCCCACGGCGATCACCAAAGCCCGAAGTGGCGCAGCAGAGAAGAGGGGTGGTGGTGGTGCACCAGCTGGTGTGTTGCCACCACGCCTCCTCTCCGTGCCGTGGCACTGGCCGCCTCGGGCTTTGGTGATCACCGAGGCAGCTGAAGTGCACAACCCTAGCAGGGAAGGTGCCACATTGAGCCATAGAGGATGGAAATCCCGCAGCCTTGTGAAACAATGACACATGGACTTGCATTCTAGCTGTGTCAGAAGTGGCGAGCAGTGACTCACGAGAGCTCCTCTCTGCCGCACATTTTATTAGCCTGTCAGGTGCTCCGGGATTTACTAATTTCTACAGTTAAAAGGATGAATCAGCTTAAGAAGGGCTTTAATGTTGTCTGAAAGCTCTGCCCACGAGGCTGGGAGTTTGATCCCAGCAGCCGGCTCAAGGTTGACTCAGCCTTCCATCCTTCCGAGGTCGGTAAAATGAGTACCCAGCTTGCTGGGGGGTAAACGGTAATGACTGGGGAAGGCAATGGCAAACCACCCGATATTGAGTCTGCCATGAAAACGCTAGAGGGCATCACCCCAAGGGTCAGACATGACTCGGTGCTTGCACAGGGGATACCTTGACCTTTACCTTTACTTTTTAAAAAAACCTAGCTTCCCAGGCCAGGGTGCTAAAGCTTCTGGGCTTGGAGGGAGTGAAGCAGGATCAGAGCAGGAGGGCATTAAATGGAATCCCTTGCAACCCTGGCTGAACCAAGAGGTCCAGTTGCTGCCCTGCATTTAAGCCCCTGCAGGCCCGAGCAGCTGGTAGTGCCACCCCAGTCCTCACCCAGTTTCTTTCAGCAGGAATCAAAGTTCCTCTCCCTTCAGTGACCCCCAAGTCTAATTGATTTGGTATGACAACCCATCAGGGTTGGCCCAAGGTGGACACCTGGTCCTGTGGGTGGACCTCCTGATTGCCCCTGTGCAACAAGGGGTTGGACTGGATGGGCCATTGGCCCGATCCAACATGGTGTCCCTTATATGTGACCTTGGCACCCATCTAGAAGAGCATTCCGTTTTCTAGAGCTTCTAATCAGATGTTTTGGAGAAGCCAACCGATGTCACCCCAAAGGCTGCAGCTGCCCCCACTGTGAAGCCCAAGCAAGCAGCACTGCAGCATGCATACGCGGAGGCGATGTTCCAGCCTTGGCCTGCCCTCTCCTTCTCCATTACTCTCTCTAATCCCCCCTACGATCCTGTCACTCTCTATAACCCCCCCCCCCCATGGACACATTTCCCCTGATCGAGGCATGCATGCGCTGAAGGAAAGCACACCCAGTGAGGTATGACACGGAAGATGCTGTTCCCAGGATTCTGGTTTCCAAGATACAAGCGAGAGGGACGGAAAGGGCAGGCTGCTAGGAAGACTGGTCCTTGACAAACTTTTTGGCCTGGACTAGGGTGTGCTTCAGCAGCCAAAGCAGTTGTTCAAGCTTGAAGCAGCCAGCGCCGCCGAAGCACACAACCCTGGTCTGGACCGACAGGCTTGGGAAATGCTGCCCCAAAATACGCTTCTCTCCCTTCACTTTAGCCTCTCTCGGAGCATCTCCTCCACAGGAAGAACGTGGGAAATCAGAGATTGGTTCTCCAGGCTTTTAAAACGTTGCACGGGGATCCCGATTTGAAGGGGAGGGAATTAAACCCTCCTGCCAAATAATTTCCCCAAGATCAGGGTAGAGGCATTATGGTTCATCCTGGTAGGAAAGAATGGCGTCTACAATCACGATGCCTGTGCTGAGATTTCCATCAGGAAACAGCAGGGCGAAAGGGTGAAGCAGCAGCCAAGGGGAGGGATCTGACACTTCGAAAAGATAACGACACCTGGAGATCTCATCCTAGATCACCTACGCAATGCACAGCTCAGCCCTGAACAGTCAACAGTTGATCCTGCCACCTCTGTGCTCTACTTAACAAGTCAATAAAAAGAACATAAGCGGCTGTCTCTTACAGAGGTCTGTGCCACTTGCAAATACACTGGGAAGGAGAGAGAGACACGTCTTGCTAAGAGTTGCTCCCAGATGAGGAAGGACGAGTCGTTCCCCCCTTTGGAACCTCAGCAAGAGCGGCAAAGAAGAAACTGTGACAAAACAGGAGTTGCTCACTCCAGTCTTTATTGTGCTTGCCTTACAACACCCCTGTGAGGTAGGCCAACCTATGAGATTGCCATTTGGAACCAGAGAACTGGTTGAAAGTGAATCGGACAGGACATTAGTGGTTGTTGGCACTCCCTACCTCCAAGAGATAGAAAGAGATATCCTCCCCTCCCCCCTGCAATCCAGAAAGGAGGACCAGTAGGCAGCAAGATCCAGCATTCCCCAGCAGCATGAAGCCAGTGCATCCTGGCCACCCAGCTCCTGCCAAGCAGGCTGCTTGGTTTCCCAAACTATTGGCGATTTCATCCTGCAGTCTTGGCGTGTAGCAGCCGTGCCCCAGAATGCCTCCCCCTCTTCAGTACTCATCACTGGGCCCTTCAGGCTTCGTTCAGTTCTTCTTCTCCCTCCCCGTTTCCAAATCTATTCCTGAGACCGGAGTGGCCCAGATTTTGCAGAGGGTGTTCCTGACTCAGTGGCTTTCCACCTACACACCCACCTCCTCCTGTGGTGTCCCATTCCAGCCTCTTACCTGCTAGCGTCATTCAAGCCGAGCCCTGACTTCCCAGAACCCAGACTGGGGAAGGAGGATGATCTGAGCAAGCCCTGGCAGTGAGCCCTGGCTTCCCACCAACCAGCCGGGTCTTCCTGCCCCAGGGCCCACGCCCGCCACTTCCCAGCCGCGCTGAAGAACTCGCCCCGCCAAAGGGCCTTTCAGCCATTCTGCTCCAGCATCCCCGAGGGAAGAGAGACTTGGCTGGGGAAGGTCGCCTTGGGGATTTGGAGAACGCCGAGCGGTTGGGCGGCTGACGCTTGGACCTCTTTCCCCTGTTGGCTGAGGACCCTTCCTTTCCAGGGCACCTGCCCCGATGGCTTCCCCACCCTGCCCTGTGGTCACTCAGCCGGTGGCCATCGCCCGGTACTGCCCAACTCCGTACAGAGACTGGAAGACGGATCTCCTGGACTGCTGCTCTGACAGGGGGATCTGTGAGTCTCAGGGATGGGCCGGGTGGAGTGGGAAGCCTGCTGTGAGAGAACAGTCATGGGGTGGTCAAGGGAGACACGAGGACAGTTGGCCATCGCCTGCCCCTGCGGCAGCACACTCCATGGCACTCCTTCCAGGCACCAGCCCTGCCAAACTGCTGAGGGCTCTGGTGAGATGCCGGGCCACAGGGTCCACCCTCCAAAGCAGCTGCTTTCTCTGGGGGAGTCTGGAGGTGGGCTGCAATTCCAAGGGGTCCCCAGGCCACACGTGGAGGCTGCACCAGAGAAGGAAGAAAGCTGACAGGGATGGCGGCAAGTTGAATACCTTCTTTATTAATTCACGGTGAGAGCCAGATGTTTTAGGGGTAATCGCTTCCCTCCGTGGCTCCCAACGCTGGCTTGTCATCACTAAGCATTTGCTTTACAAGCGGACTTTCCATATTTTGCCACTTTTTCATATCAATCTGACCTTTGGCTCTGGCGGTAGATGGAGGACCACGGCTAGCAACTGTCTCTGCATCGGGTGGGTCCTCATTCTGCCTCTCACTGTGAATCCATGAGGAGGAATTTCTGGCACTTGCAGCCGCCCACCTCAGCCTCTTTCCTCCTGCAGTGCTCCTGGGGGCTCACAGGTCCTCTCGTTCGGCCCACCTGGAGGTTGGCATCCCTGTCTCAAGGCAGCCCCCAAATCCATCTGGTATGCTCAAGGGGGGGGGGACTCTCCCGGGGAGTGACCCAACCTGTCCCATCCTGTCAATTTGCTTAGTAGGACGAGGGTGAACATGAATGTTGTGCTTTCCCTTGAAGAGGACATGGTTACTTTGCTCTTTTCATCACCTTCCTAGAGAAAAGGTGTTTTTCCCCACACCCTGCTTTTGATTACCAAAGGAGCCTCAAAGCGGCTTCTAATCACCTTTCCCCTGGGAGTTGAGGCTGAGGGAGCTCAGAGAGAACTGGGACTGCCTGAGGTCAGGGGTTAGGGCAGGCGACGAACGGCACGTTCTCCAAGTCGATGATTGCCCTGGCAGAGGACAGGGGGATTATGGTTGCCAGATCCAGCCAGGGAAGTCCTTGGAGATTTGGGGAGGGCAGGGATCCCTGTGAGAGCACCAGCTGAAGCCTTCTCCAGGGGAGTCAGGCAATCTGCAATTCCAGAGGAACTCCAGGTCCTGCCTGGAGGTTGGCATTTCTGCTCCAGCCACACACTTCTTCCCAGGGTCAAACTGTGGCCTTGCTGCAGGGCTGGCCCTCAACCAGGAAGGCTTTCAGAGAGGGAGGCAGTAGCAGAGCCAGGATGTCTTTTGTCCAGGTTGCTGAGGGCGCGAGAGAGGTTGCTGCCCCAGCTATTCTGTGTGGGGCTGGCTAGAACCGGCTGGCCGGCTGCTGCAGGAGCAGAATGGTGGACTCGAGGGGCCTTCGGTCGGATCCAGCGCAGCTCTTCCTACATTCTCCTCCCTCCCTCAGGTCTCTGCGGGATCTTCCTCCCCTGTCTGCTGGCGTGCAAGGTGGGCGTGGAGTACGGCGAGTGCTTCTGCGTCCCATTCCTCCCAGGAGCACTGGTGGCCATGCGGACGGGCCTGCGGGAACAGCTTCGCATCCAGGTACCGTCTCCCTTTCCCTTCGGGCTTCCAAGGGCAGGCCAGGCCAGGCCAGGCCAGGCGGCCAAGAGCCAGCTGGGGCAGGAGCAGAAGCATCTGTGTTTCCCAAACCAGCAGGCGATCCCAAGCGGGTTAGTGGAAGAGGCCGTGCAAAAATGGCTGCAAACATGTAAGGCTAAGTGGATCAGGGCTGAGAGGGAAACTGGCTCTGGAGTTAGGGAGGATGTCAAGGCTGAAGCAGGAGGTTACGAAGCTGGGAGGGCAATACACACAGGGGGTGGGCAGCATGCCCCTTGGCGGCTGTTCCCCCTCCCTTCCCAAGTGAGCTGCCATCTACCACTTTGTTCGGTGGATCGCCCACAGCCAGTCAGCGCAGACGCTATAGGGACCTCGATGCAAAATGCAGTGCCCCCCGCCTTACACATATCCCCCCCCAAGCCTTGGCAGGAGCGCCTTGCAAGAGGGCAGCTGTAGGGAAGAGATCAGCCCAACTGCCGAGCTCATGTCCACAAGACCAATGGAGGCTGGTGCTGCTGTACCCTCCTGGCCAAAGTCCCGAGGACCCTGAAGGGACTGCACCGCTTTGAGGTGCCTGCGGGGGCCTGTGGCATTCTGACCCAGGCGGGTGGGAACAGCGACTGAACTGCTGCCGCCACTTACCTTCAGCCACACGCTGACAACCCTCCTGCTGCTGCTGTCCAGGCGGCCTTTCTAAAAGCGTTGAGCACCCAATCAAACCTCCAGTGGCCGATCAGAGGCCCTGCTGGGCAGAAGCCCCAAATGCCCTGGTCTTGGCGGGCACCTTGTTGGGGACCTTTGGAGTTGGAAGAGCTGGGGAGGGGGAGGGTTACCCCCTTTGTTACTACCAGGAGGAGTCTCAGGTGATTCATGAGATGTAGCAAGCCGATCCTGGAGCTTTGTGCCCACCCTGACTGACCGCGACCTTCTCTTTCCAGGGCTGTGTCTTCTGCGACCTTGTGGCCTTCTGCTGCTGCTGCCCCTGCGCCCTCTGCCAGATGGCCCGAGAGCTGAAGAGCCCCTGCTAGCCTGCTTTCACACAGAGTCTGCACCCTCTCCAGGTACCCGGCCGAGGCCAACACCCAGGAGGGCGTTGCTGTGGAATGAACAGAGCCCCGCTCAACGCCTCTTCCCGATGAGGCTCAGCAGCGGATGCTGAGCCTGGCTAGATGTTCTTGCTGCAGGGGAACCGGGAACCACAGCCCAGCCACACACGGGAGGGACGGGTTTTGATCTGGCCTGGCACAGATACACACACACTCTCTCTCTCTCTCTGCCCTTTTTAGATGTTACTTCACAGATTAGCAAAACACAAACCTCCTTCTAAAACCGGTACGGAAGGGTTGTAATCGCTGCCTCTCCCTGGTAATAAGTGCACTGGGAGACAGATAAAAGGAGATGGGGAAAACGCCGTCCACCTCTGATTCAACAGCAGGGCTCCCAGGGCCACCTCTGAGGGCGGGGCCACCGAGCTGCTTCCAAGAAGGCAGACTGCCCTGTGCCAAGACAAAAGCAGCCGTGGAGGAGCGAGGGAACGCAGAGTGTGCCAGATACTGAGAAGAACGTGGGCCGGGGCTTCTCCTGGACTGGACTGCTTGAGGCTGCAGGCAGGAATGCTTACAGCAGGGGCAGTCAGGCTGTGGCCCTCCAGATGTCCACGGACTACAATTCCCATGAGGCCCTGCCAGTGAACATCTGGAGGGCCGCAATTTGACTACCCCTGGCTTACAGGAACTAATTGGGGTGTGGGTGGGAACCCTCACGGAGCAAAGGACCCCATCAGCAAGGAGATGAGCTCCTGCCGTGCTGTTTTCCTCTGGTTTTCTTTTGTAAGGGAGCTTTTAAAAACTCCCCCATTGAGCTGACGTGGCCTAGCCTAGAAAGAGCTTTACCACCGGCTCTGAAGCTTGACTGTCCGACTAGGAGGAACACCAAAACAGCCAACAGCGGTCTTTATTACCTTGGAGGGGGCGGGGAGGCAGTGCTGTGTAGAAAACCCAGGACAAGTGGAAACGGCAGGGAAGGTGCTAATTTTTTGAAAAAATAAAACCGCCTAACACATGCACCCAGGCACTGAGAGTCTCTCCCTTCCTTTCGCCCTGCGTTTCTGAGACATTTCTCCCTGCCTTAAGGGAATCTCTGGCCTGTACTCTGGCTAGCCCCTCCAGGCCAGCCGCTCCGTGGTCTGCACCAGGGAAACGGCGGAGGGGCGGTTGCTGGGAATGGCCCCTGCCTTTGAGACGTGCAAGAAGGGCTTGCGTCCACGACGTGAGAACAGGACACAGTCTCTCTCGCGGAAGCCAGGGCAGACTGCCGAGGAGCGCTGCAGGAGCCATGACCCCCGCCTGCCGGAGCCCCCGCTCTGCACCCTCCCTCCCTCCCCCCCCCGTGGCTCATAGTGACATGCTCGTGAGGTTCTCGTGGCTGAGGATGCCTTTGCGGGAGCTGCTGACCCCGTGGCTGCTGCTGCAGTAGTCCTGGAGGTTGTGGCGCAGCGTGACGAGGGCTGAGCCAAGGCAGGCCCGGTTGGGGGCCTGGGGCCCTCCCGGCAGCTGGAAGAGCACGGTGGCCACCCCGGCCATACCGTCGTCGGTGGGCTCCAAGGTGATGGGCCCCACGCGGAAGCTGGAGTAGGAGTAGCCCATGAGGTGAGAGAGGAAGGGCTCCGAGCGGCGGAAGTGGGCCACCGGGTAGGGCACCTCGTGGTACGGCTTCAGGCGGCTGGGCAGGGGCTGGGCGGCGGCCAGCGCCGGGTGCTTGTGGGGGCGGGCGGGCAGGAAGATCAGCTCGGCAGCCACCCCCAGGGCATCCGGCTCAAAGTAAATGGTGACCTTGGCGAAGGGCCGGCTGGCCATCTTGGTCATCTCCTGCAGGTGGCGCCGCTGCTCGTGCCTCAGGTCCAGGAACTGCTTGACCTTCCAGAGCAGGACGCAGACCGAGAGGAAGAGGAAGAAGCAGGAGAAGAAGACCGAGAAGAAGACAAAGAGGTCGATGTGGGCCTGGTCCTGCCGGAAGGAGAGCAAGCCCTGGGACTCCGTGAAGTTGGGGCCGGGCCCCCCAATGCCCAGCAGGACAATGTAGAACCGGCTGGACTTGAGGGCATGGATCTCATGGGGGTAGGTGATCACCACCCGGTCACGGACACCCCGGACGATCAGCACAGAATGCTGTCCGCGCACGGTGATGTAGGTGATGAGGCCGTGGGTGCGCTTCTCTTGCACGGGCAGGGAGGCCTGGCTTCCATTGGTGGCCCCGCCACGCCCAGCCGCCTCGTCAACCGGGGACACCACCCGCACAAAGTGCGTGCCCGTGAGCGCGTCCACGTCCACGGCGAACGTCTCGTAGGAGGTGGAGATGTAGACGTCCACGCCGCCGAACGTCACGTCGATGGTGATGCGGATGTCCACGTTGGTGAACTTGGGCTGGACGCCGAAGAAGACGGTGCGGCCGAGCGGCAGGTTCTTGATATTGGGCTCGTGGAAGCAGTTGGCCTGGGAGGTGGGGTCGAAGCAGCTCTCTTGGTCCACAATGATCAGCCGGTAGCACTGGTGCCCGCCAACGGGGTTCCCGTGGAAGAATTCGCGACATTTGGCACACTAGGGCGGGGTGGGGGAGGGAGAGACAGCAGGGGAAAGAAGGTCACTTTCAGGGTGGCTCACGCTTGGATCTGGAAAGACAACAGACCAGGCTGGCCAAACTGTGCCTCTCCAGATGGCCAAGGACTACAATTCCCATGCGCCCCTACTGGGGCGCATGGGAATTGTAGTCCCTGGCCATCTGGAGAGACACAGTTTGGCCACCCCTGCAGTAGACCATTCTGCACATGTTGGTTAATGCACTTTCAATGTGCTTTTGCAGCTGGATTTTCTTGCACGGAACATCATCCAAAGTGCGCAGAATGACTATCAGCTCTCTTATCTCCGCACTGGAGAAACGGCTCAGCTATTCCAGTACTATCAAGAGGTATGAGCAACCCTGGGTTAACCCACGTGTGACGCCTTCAAATCCTCCCAAGAAAGTAACGCATGGCTCCAGCAGTAGAACTGAATCTCAGCCACAGATTCAAATATTTTGCTTTGCAACACGTGTCCTGGCAAGCAGAACGGCAGCCTCCAGATGGGCGCTGAGGATCCCCTGGAACCACAGCTCAACTTTGGACTGAGGAGATCAGTTCCCCTGGAAGCTGGGCTCTCTGGCATAGGACCCCACTGAGGTCCCTGTCCTCCCCAGGCAGCACCCACAGATCTCCAGGAGTTTCCCAGCCCTAACTGGTGAAGTAGTCCCACCCCCCGTGGATTGTGGAACTGGGATTTCGCTTCTCTTTTCTCAAGGGGGGGGAATGTCAGTGTGAAGGGTGTCTGATAACAACTGCCCAGTAGCTTGAAATGGATTTGTCTTGAACCCAGGTGGAGGCGTGACTACATCTTTGGTCTAAAAGTCCCAAGTGGGACTGGCTGTCTTCCCCAACTCCCTTTTCAGCCATTCCCTAACGTGACTTTCAGTGTTCAAAAAGCCTGTCAATTCTAGAAAGTCAGCCTGTCTGCTGCTTCCCAGAGAGTTTGGCGGCAGATCTAGCTGGATTTCCCTGTTTTCCCATTCCTGGACGCTTGTCCTTTCTTCTGGGCCCATTCTAGGACATCCCACCCCACCTCCCCCGGCATTCCACTCTGCCGAGCCCCGCATCCCAGGCCCCGCCCCACACCTGGTATTTGTAGCAGTCCTTTTTGTCGGACTGGGCGCTGTTCTGGCACGGCCCGGTCTCTGTGTTGTTCTGGCACGGGCAGTTCGTCCCGTCCAGTTCATTGCAGTAGTCGGCGTGGCCGTTGCACTGGCACCTGCAGAGAGAGGGACCAAAAGGGTGAGGAATCCACAGCTTTTGCCCCGGGCCAAGTGGGAGGATCACGCCAAAGGGGCGAAGTGAGGGTGACGCTCTTGCCCAGAAAACCGGAGGGGGCTCTTAGTCATGGCATCGCCTGGAGCACCGTGCCAAGAAGATCCGGGAAGGATCATCATCCAGCACTGCTGAGTTGGTCTGAAGCAGCAGAACGAAGTTGGAGACCAAGGACTCCTTCAAGACCAGCAAGTTCTATTTAAAGTCTACACCTCTTCTCCTGTCTGTTCATTAACTCTTGTGTGCCGAGTGCTGATTTATGGCTATTCACAGATCTTGACAACTGCCTTAATCCAATCTCAGCTATTGTCGCCCAGTTACTTACGCATCTTGATTATAGCCAGCCCCCCCCCCCCAATGTAATGGCCGAGGATATTCCCTTTCACTGTCTCCGAGGAAGAGGACTTGCACCCCGAAGCTCATCCTTTGAATAAAACTTACTTGATCTTAAAGGTGCTGCTGGATTCCTACTTGTTTTGCCTAGAGTGGCACTTCCCGGTCTGCGGGTTGGGACCCCAAAGTGGGCCTCTAAGCCTCTACAAGGGGGTCACAGGCTCCCTAATGGCCTCTCCCTGCCCTTTCTGTTGCTCTCTTTTGTATAGTCACATCGCCGGGGGTGGGGTGGGGTGGGGGTGGGGGTGGGTTCGGGTGCAGTTTCTCTCCCCGTCAGGCGCAAGGTCTTACTTGGTGCATTTCCCCTCCAGGAGGAAGTATCCGTGCAGACAGCTCTCGCATTTCTCCCCAAAGCTGTTGTTCTGGCAGTTCACGCAGACGGCCACGTCCTCAGTGGGTCCCTCTGCCACCCACTTGGGGATCTGTGGGGGAGGCAAGGGGTCAGGAACACAGGCTGGCAGGCCAGCGCCACACCCTCACTCCAGAGACCTCAAGAAAGAGATCTGGAAGAACCGGGCAGGGACTCCCGAAAGCTCCTCCTCTGTCACGAATGCTGTTAGACTTAAAGGTGCTCCTGGACTCTGGCTCTTGCCTCCTGCTACAGACAGACTAACGTGGCTGCCCATTTTAGGTGATCTCTCGGCATCCAGTTCTGGGCACTGCAGTTCAAGAAGGGTCTTGCCAAGTTGGAGAAGACAAAGGTGACCAGGATGGCTGAGGGGTTGGAATCCCTGCCTTACGAGGAGAGGTCGGGTGTGGGTCTCTTGGACAAGAGGAGGGCAAGGGGTGAGATGGTAGTTGTGTTTAATTACATAAAAAGTAGACCTGTTGAAGAGGGGGCCAACTTGTTTACTGCAGCTTTAGAGACAAGGACGAGGAGCAGCGGGTTCATATTACGGGAAAAAAGGTTCCATTTAAATATTAGAAATCATTTTGTAGGTGGAATCTGCTGCCTTGGAGCGTGGGGGAATCTCTTCTGTTTGAAGTCTTTAGGAGGAGATTGGATGAGTGCCTGTCAGGTGTATGTGATTTTTGAGTCCGGGGGGGCGGGGGGGGGGCTTTGGGGTCTCTTAGAGCTCTGTGTGAGTCTGATTCTGATCTCCCAAGATAAAGAGTGAAAAGCAGAAGACAACTAGGGGAAGACAGACATTTTAAAACTTTGTTTTTCCTAATAGTCTTTCGACAAGCTTGTTCACCACGATGGGTGATAAACACTCATGCATCCGTTTCACTTAAAGGCACATGAAAAAGAGAAAAGAAATCCAAGTTTATAAATAGGATCAGTTGGAGAGGCTGTCGAAAACGCTACTCCCAGTCTCCCTGGGCACGTCCTGGCCGGCACCCGCCTAGAAGGGAGGTCTTAGCTGATGGGCAAATGGGCTGGCTGACCCAGGCCCCACCAACAGCACCACTCCGTCCACAGAGAGGAGGGGAAAGCAGGACAGGATCTTCCACTCCCCCCTGCTCCGAGCAAGAGCCACTCAGTGCCTGTCACACCTGGCTCTTGGACAAAACCCAAATGAGGGGAGTGTACAACAGAAGGCCTACATGTTAAAAAAAGGAAACCAGACTATCTGGAATCCAATCATCAAAAACAGTATAATTTCACAAAGTCTGTCTGGATTGTAATTCAAAACAAATATTCCAAGTTCACAATTATTTCAATTTCTACAAATAAAATTTATATTCAGAAGTTAGACGTGTGTTACAAAGTAAACCATCAAACACAGTTTCTGTGCAGGAATAATCCTTACAAAAGTCCCTTCATTTCTATGGACAGGTGTTGAAGGCGGTGGCTGATGATGTAGAAATCGGAATAATTGTGAACTTGGAATATTTGTTTTGAATTATGATCCATACAGGAATGGCTTTGTAAAATTATAGTGTTTTTGATGATGGTGTCCACTGGATTCCAGATAGTCTGGTTTCCTTTCCTGATGTGCATCTGGCTCTTGGGCAGCTGTCTCTGCAGCCAGTCACAGCAACCCTGTGAAGTCATGATGGCAATTCCCATCTGGCTTGCAGGAGATGAAGGCTGCCCCTTCCTTGGCCCAGGTGGGGAAAGCCAGAACGTGACTGTGTGTTTGGCGGGGGTGGGGGGAGGCAGGGATCCCAGGGCCCCAATCCTGGACTTCTGCCCCTGGTTCCGGAACTGCCGAGATTACAGCTCCTCGCGTGTCTTTCTGTGACTCACCAAGGCCGGGTCCAGCGGGTAGCGGGCAGGGTCCCGGCGGGCTCGCTCGTACTCCTCCTGCGTGATGCACACATTGCTGTTGCCCCGGCAGAAGGCGTGGCAGGGCCGGCAGGAGCCCCCGTTCAGGGCGGAGCCCACAAAGAGCGGCTTGCACTTCTCACAGTGCTCTCCCTGGGGGGAGGGGAGGGGGCACAGTTGAGGAGGCTGGCAGTAAGTGTGTGTGTGTGTGTGTGTGGGGAGGCTGAGGAGACATGCAGGGACTGGTGAAACACCTTCCACTCCCCCAGAGGCAAGTCTCATCAGCAGACGATAGGCTTATCAGGGGCCCTGGGAATGGATCCATCTCCCACCCATCCTGCACGGGGCTGGAGTTCCTGGAAGAGGAAGATGGCTTCCTCTGGGGGAGGGGGAGGGTGTGTGGCTGGCTCTGCCTCCCATGGTGGCCATTTTGTGCTTGTTCCCACCACCCTGTGCCAGAATCCCAAAGGTGCCTGCAGGCTCAGAAAGGTCTGCTGGTTCATGGCTCTTGCCATCCTTGCGCCAGGGAAGGGCTGCCTCTCGCTGGGGCTGACCAGTCCAGCCGCCCTCTGGAATGTTTCCCAGGGGTGCTCCTGGCCGATCCCTTGCTGAGGTTAAGGCCTGTGGCTCCTTCACCCCTGCAGCCTCCCTCCCTCCCACCCAGCCCTTCGCTTCTCCTCACCATGGTGTTGTTGAAGCATGCCAGGCACTGATCCTGCGCCTCCACGCCCACACAGTTGCTGTGCTTGTTGCACTGGCACTCCACTGAGCAGTTCTGCCCCACGTAGCCAAAGTGGCAGAGGCAGGAGTTGGGCTCCACGCAGGTCCCGTTCAGGCAGCCCTGCTCGCAAACCGGCTTGCACAGCCCCGTCATGCTGCGAGGGAGACAGAGAATGGGGGCAAAACCCCGTCAGCCCTTCCAAAGACATGGACCAGAGGGAAGAGGCACAGGGGCAGAGCTCAGAAGCATCAGAAGAGCCCTGCTGGATCAGGCCAGGAGTCCCTCTAGTCCTGCATCATGACTCACTCTGGGGCCGGCCAGTTCCTCTGGTGGGCCAAAAACAGAGAATGGAGGCCGAGGTCTTCCTAAGAAACTCAGAACCGCCCTGCTGGATCAGACCTGGGGACCATCCAGTCCAGCCTCCTGCCTCAATCAGTGGTCAGCCAGTCCCTCTGGAGGGCCAACAGCATGGCAGAGAGGCTGAGGCCTCCCCCTATTAAGAATATTGTCCTGAAACTACTGCCCACCAGCTTCCTTTGGCGCCCTCGATTTCAACTCTTTTGGGAGAGGGAGAGAAAGTAGTGAAGGCATCAGCTCCACGGGGGATGGCGAGTGGGAAAGCCAATCCAAGGCAAAGCAGAGGAAATTTGACAGGGGTTGGAAAGGGTTGGGTGCTTCGGCGTCCGAAGCGGCCATTCACACCCGAAGCAGCCAGCGTGGAGTGGCTTCTTCGGACGCTGAAGCGCCCAACCCTTGTTAGACTACCAATTTGAGGACTAACTGGATGCTGGGTCCCTTCCTCGTCATCTTGTTTGCCTTTATATACGGCTCTCTGGGGTTTCTCTCCTCCTCCTCCTCCCTGGCCTGCTGCAGAACTGCTAGGACTGAGGAAATGTGACCGAGCATGAAAGCCTGTGACCGGACATCTCCCCCTCCTTCATACCGCTCCCTAGAGTTGGGGGGGGGGACACAGAGTGTGATGTCACATCCAGGGGGACTGTCTGGTGACACGTGACTTCTGGGGGGCGTGGCAGGGAAGTGTCGTTTGCTGACATCACTTCTGGGGTTGTTCGAAGCCAGACAAATGTTTCAGGGGTTTCTCAATGGCTAAAAGGCTGGGGAAGACATATTCGAGGATTTACGGGACGATCAGTCCCTTCCACGTCTGGTCCAGGACGTCAGTACAGCTCTTTGTCCTAGTCCTTTTCCAGCTGGGATGATCAGGCCAGGCCCAGCATGGAGGGTGGGGGGTACATGCAGCGGGAGACCTACACCCCTTCGTCTGCCCCTTCCGATCAGCTACCCGCAAGGTATCTGAAGCCACCCTCTCCTCCCTTTCCTGTGCCCTGGCCGGGACTCACTTGTCCAGCGTGTAGCCGTTCTTGCAGCTGCACTGGTAGCCATGGGGCAGGTCGTTGCAGTTCTGGGTCTCGTTGCAGTCGTGGTGCCCGTTCAGGCACTCGTTCTCTGGGGGACATGCCAGGAAGGCCCAGTCTGCCTCCGTGGCACACAACTGAGAGTGCACTGTGGGGGGCGGAAGACGGGACAGGACACTGTGAGAACCGTGCGTGGGGCAGGCAACTTGAGGGAAAGGAGACAGTCCCGGGATCACCCACCCCCCCAAACCCAGAGGAAGGAGACCTCCTGTCCACACAGGCCCCAGTTCAGAAGGAGTTTAGAAATCCCTGATTTTCCAAAGGTCAGAGGAAACCGTCAGAGGCAGTGCTACAAGGAGCCACCACCCCCTGGAGCGGACAGACGCAGTCCCAGTTGGTCTTCCTTTCCACCCAGGAAGATGCCCCAGAAATGCCAGGCTCAGGTTCTGTCCGGGACCTACCGTTGTGAGGGCCTCTCAGCCCACCCTCTATGCAGCGCCCCTTGCCGTTCTCGCCCCAGAGGCCGCACCACCCACATCGGGGCTGCTGGATGCAGAGGGCACACTGCTGGAACTGGGAGCAGGAAGGGGAACAGCTCTCGGCCCCGCTCAGCACCCTGCCGCACATCCCAGCCGCGCAGCGCATGGGCAGATACGTGGGGCTCATGCACTGCAGGGAAGAAAAAAGTCTGTTAGCCCTTGCTTGCCAAAGTTAGCCTTCACTGGCCAGTGTTAGCCTTCACTGGCCAATGGAAAGGCTCACTCTTTTACACCCCAAACACACAGTTCTTCACCATCTTCAATCCCTTGAATCTCCAGTTACAAGGATCAGATTGTGGCAGGTGATGAGAAAGACCTCAGACTGAGATCCTGAAGAGCCAGGGACAGAGAAGAGAGACCCATGGGACAGCACGGTATAGTGGGAAGAGCGCCAGGCTATTTTATTTACGTACTTGAGTTGTATCCCGCCTTTCTCCCCAATGGAGACCCGAAGCGGCTTACAACATTCTCCAAGTTTCTCTTCACAACAACCCGGTTAGGCTGAGAGCATGTGACTAGCCAAAGGTTCAAGCTTCCCTGGTAGTCGAGATTCAAACCTGGGTCTCCCAGATCCTAGTTCAACAATCTAACCACTAAACCACACTGGCTCTTGTCGGAGACCTGAGTTTGAATCCCCCCCCCTGCCGTGGAATCTTGCTGGGTGACAGACGCATCCTCACCTTCCCCACCACCCCTTGAGGCAGCAGATTCCATCTAAAAACAGCCACCACTGTCAGAAAATGCTTTGTGATATTTAAGGGGTGGTTTAGTCTCCTCCACTGAAGTGCTTAGGTGGAGACTGGATGATCCCGTGTCTGGAGTATGTGATTTTTAGGGGCCTGAGAAGGTGTGTGTGTGTGTGGGAGGGGGGCTGGACTGGATGTCCCTTGGTGGTCTCTTCCAACTCTGTGATTCTGATTCTAGGAAGGGACTGTGCAGACAAGGTCCCCCCCCTCTTTCTGTGTAGATCTGGCCCTTCCTGCTCTGAGCTTCCCTGTTGTCCCTGTGACGGATGAAGAATCCCAGAACAAAAAAAGGGCCCTTCTGTCTGTCTGCCCCAGCATCCTCTTTCCCACCAAGGCCAGGCAGGTGCTGCTTGAACCCCCGGCAGTGAGACAGAAAAGCAACAATCCTCTTCCCTGAGCCACCCCCAGCAACTGACGTTCTAAGGTACACTGCCACTGAGGGTGGGGGCATGGCTGAACGGCTCTGAGAAGAAGCCCAAGGCGGAGGGGGGAGGCACCTGCTGCAGGCTGACGCTCCAGACGCACTGCTGCCAGCCGCCGTCGGCCCCCTTGGAGCTGAGGCACTCCTCGCAGGTGCTGTGGTTGTGACAGGGCGTCGGGCAGGCCAGGGGGGGCGAAGACTCCACGGGCATCGGGGAGACGTTGAGGAGCGAGTGGCTGAAGCAGGTCCAGTCGTAGGTGGGCTGGACGCTCAGAATGCGCCGCGTCTCCCCTGGGAAGGAGACAGGGGCTGGAGCTCAGTCCGGGGGGAATAGGGGGAGGCATCAAGCATGGCAAAGGACAGGGTGGGGCCACGATTAGCAAGAGGTTCCCCAGCAAAACAGGAGAGATCGTGGCTCTGCCAGCAGGAGAGATCTCCCGGGCAGCCTGAAGAAGACTGTCAACCTCCTGGTGGCATCTGGAGATTTCCTGCTGATGCAACTGATCTCCCGATCACCAAGATCGATTCTCCTGAAGGGTCGACGCTGGGGTAATATGCCCCACAGATATTCCTCCCTGCCCCAAACCCCACCCTCCTCAGGCTCCACCTGGATCTGGCAACTGCCCAAGTGGGAAGGCAGGTGACTGAGCAGAGGGTGTGTTCAGGGCCAGCGCTCACTGCCTCCCCCTGTGCCCCCTTCAAGCCATGCACGAGTCCTGCAACACCCCCCACCTGGCCCTCCCCAACCGATTCCTTGGCCCTTCCTTCCCCAGGAAGCCACTCAAAAAGGCCAGGAAGTGAGGCAGCCCCCTTCGTGCGTCCCCCGGGCCTCCCCCCTCCCCCAATCAGTCCCCCCCTCACCAGTGCGCTTGAACTGCCGGGTCCACATGCACTTCCCGGAGGCCGTGCACTTGGCGCAGTCTGAGGCCTCGCAGGAGATCTCCGAGCAGTTGCTGGCCACGAAGATCTCGCGCTGGTTAATGCGGCAGTCGTTCTCCGAGGTGCAGCTGCCCGTGCTGCCGATGCAGGCCCCCTCGGGGCAGTTGGTGCACCACTTGCATTGTGGCCAGGCCTGGGAGAAGGGGCGAGGGAGCCGCGTCAGAAGCCCTCAAGGGCAGGGGGAGTCAGACTGCGGCCCTCCAGAGGTCCATGGACTACAATTCCCAGGAGCCCCTGCCAGCGAATGCGGGCAGGGGGCTCCTGGGAATTGTAGTCCATGGACCTCTGGAGGGCTGCAGTCTGACTAACCCTGCTCAAGGGTCTCCTCCAAACAGCTCCCCGTTGCTTTCTAGGTTCCTTCACGCTAGCAGGTCCCCAGCCTTTCTGAGCCTGCGGGCCACTCTGCAATTCAGACACGGTGCAGCGGGGCTGGCTTCAAAACACCTGCTGCAAAAATGTCCCCTTGGGGGGGGGTGAGCCAGCTGCAAGATGGCTGCCTCAGCGGACCTTCAGTCAGAAACAAAGCTCCTCTTGTGTTGCAGTGGCAGCTGCCGCCAAAGCAATATTTTAAGAAACCTCCATGCCCCCAGCTAATAGAAGTTTTGTGGGGCAAAAGCCCACCATGCACATTTCGCAGGCACCATCGAAAGCACCTGTGGGGACCACCCACTACAAGTCTTCTGGCCCCTCCTTCCATGTCCCTGCTATGTGCTTCTTATGCATTTGTGATTTTTTTATTGTAAGCCGTCACGAGTCCCTGGAGAAGTGGCGGGAGACAAACCCATAAATAAATTAATGAATAAATGAAATAAAAATGTATCCCTTTCTGCCCAAAGCAGATCACAAAGTCAAAATATTAAAACAGCTGCAAAAAAACCTGATCAATAATGTACAAGTTGCAAAAACTAGCCAGGGCTTTAAAAAAAATATCAAACCAGCATTTAGCACCTTGAACCAGAAGAGTTCTTAGGCTTTTAAACTATGAAAGAGCGGGAAGAAAATGGAAAATGGGGTGGTGTCCAGAGGCCCTACAGCTCCTTGCAAACACAGGATATTATCGGCTTTCCCCCACAGTTGCATTGTTCAAGCTCAGCCGTTTGGCATTCTGGAATGCTGGACCCATCTGCACACTTCCTGAGATCCTTTTCCAGCCGTTAAAGTGAAGTTAGGACCATCTCGCACCAGCAGTGTGCACTCAGCCTAGCCTACCTGACAGGGTTGTTGTGAGGATGACATGGAGGAGAGGAGAACAAGGGAAGTGGATTTGGGTCTCCGTGGAAGAATTCCATCAAATAAATAAAACAAATAACAATAAATAAAACAATGAAAAACAAAAAACAAATAAATAGAATCCCCAGTGCTCCTAAAGCCATAAAACCCCTACCTCCCCCCCCCCCCAGGGATCCCCAGAAGCCCTGCAATAGGCGGGCAGGAGGTGCTTCCCAGCGCTCCCTGCTGGCTGCCCCGCCCCGCCTGACAGGAGGTCTACTCACGGGAATCCCCAGGCTGTGGGCCATGGCCCGGGGGTGCTGGGCAAGGCACTCGCTACACGTCCGGAGCCGACGGCACTCATCCGCAGATCGAGGGGTGGGGAAGCAGGAGGCCCCCCCGAAGGAGCAGCCCAGCCTGGGGCAGAGAAAGAAAGAAGCCACAAATGTTGGTGCCGCTATTCCCCTCCATGCATCAAGTCATAACTGACTGACAACGAAACCGTAGGGCTTTCCAGGCAAGAGAAGAAGAGCTGGTTTCTTAATGCCCTGCTTTCATTACCCAAAGGAGTCCCAAAGCAGCTGCCGATCGACTCCCCTTCTTCGCCCCCAAGGGGCTGAGAGAGCTCTGAGAGAACTGTGACCGGCCCGAGGTCTCCCAGCCGGCTGCACGGGGAGGAGGAGTGAGGAGCTGAGCTCAGTTCTCTGAATCAGAATCCGCCACCTTCGTCGTCTTAACCATGACGGTGAGCTGGCCCTTACTCCAGAGCAGCCGTGTGGGATAAGACCAATGCCTCATCAGACCGGCCACCCATCCAGTCAACCCAGGGTTGTTCCCCTTTCCAGCCCACGAGCCAAGAGATCTTCTGTAGCAAAATGTAATTATTGGGCATTCCTAGGAAGCAACGCCCGGATCTGGACGGCCCAGGCTAGACCGATCTCTTCAGAAAAGCTCAGCAGGGTCGGCCCCGGTTAGGACTTGGCTGGGAGCCCACTGAGGATGACTCAGGGTGCTATGCAGAGGCAGGCAAGTGCAAACTGTCTCTGAATTAGGGGTGACCACTGAAGCCCGAGCACAGAGAGGAGGGGCAGCGGTGGCACACCAGCCAGTGGCCACGCACAGGCGCATGCCCCTACTCTCCGTGCTGTGGTGCTGGCCACCTCGGGTTTCGGTGGTCACCAAGATGGCCGAACCAAAGCACACAACCCTATGTCTCTTGCCTAGAAATCCCTGTGGGGAGGCATCTGCAGGACGCATCGAGCAGGGGAGTGTGGGGAGGTAGAGTTGCATTTCTAGCACTGTGCTGGGGGGTTGGGCTAGATGACTCTTGGGTGCACCCAGCTCTGTGTTTCTAAGGTGCTTTCATAGGACTTACATGGTGTAGACCAGGGGTGGGCAAACAGTGGCTCTCCAGAAGTCTATAGACTACAATTCCCATGAGCCCCTGCCAGCAATGAACTGTAGCCCATGAACATCTGGAGAGCCACTGTTTGGCCAGCCCTGGTGTAGATTAAAAATTGAACAACCAGATCGACATGGGCGCTGACCCAGCGCCCAACACCATTCCTCTGAGAAACAACAGATTTGAGCAAGAGGATTCTCTGCTTCCCCAAGTCGGCCCCATCCGAAGTCTCCCATTCTCCTCTGCTCCCTGCCAGCACCTACCTCTCGGCCGTGTCCGCAGAGAGACAGCTGGCTCGGCACCAGGTGCAGCTGGCCCCGGACCCATTGCAGGCTTCGGGGCTGGAGAAGATGAGGCATGGGTCGGAGGGCACCGAGAGAGCCACCATCCGCCCCAGCGCCACACCATTGAAGCCCCCGGAGAGGTAGATCCGGCCCTCTACGGCAGCCACAGCGTGGGCGATAGACTCCATGATGGGTTCCCCCACCACTGCTTCTGCTGAAAGGGGTGGGGAGGGAGAGGAAAGGGGCCACAGAGAAGCAAACATCAGACAGCAAAGCAAGAACTGGAGCTGCTGGAACTAAGGCTGCCAGCCTCCAGGTGTGACCTGAGACCCCGCAGAATTACAGCTCTTCTCCAGACTGCAGAGAGCAGTTCCACTGGGGAAGATGGATCCTTTGCAGGGTAGACTCTGTGGCACTGGGCCCCAGTGAGGTCCCTGCGCACCCACAAATCACCAGGATACGACCTGGAGACCTTCTGGAATTACAGCTCATCTCCAGGGCCCTTTTCCAGGCCTGTTTTCTGTCTCCGAGTCCCCTCCCTGCCTTGTTTTTCAAGGTTTTTCCACAGATTCCACAGCCTTTGTGTTAGTCACAGAGATCTGCCCTAACAAAGGGTTTGGATCCTTTGCTCTGACTTCATAAATCTTCAGGACAAGCAGGGGACGGGGAACTGTATTTGCTTCTCCGCACTCCCAGTAGCTCCCTGGCTCCCAAATCCAACCCCTTGTCTGGCAGCCGCCTTTACCTGTGCTGTTGGGCAGGATCCAGGTGTTACAGTTCAGCTGGTAGAAGAAGAGGTGGTTGGTGAAGTTCTCGCGCTCCGTGCGGCCTCCGATCACCACCATGGTGTCCTTCAAGACCGCAGCCACGTGGAAGAAGTGAGCCAATGGCTGGCGTTGGGGAGACAGAAAGGGAGGGAAGATACGATGACATCACTTCCGGCATGACCCAGAAGGGACACCATCACGTCTCCAGAGATACTCGATCATTCCCAGACAATAATGTCCCTTCTGGGGCTTGTGGGAAGTAACCTAATGGCAACGGAATTTGGCGTGTTCATTTATTTATTTCATTTACATCTCGTTTTTCTTCCCAACAAAGACCCAAAGCAGCTTACAGTTGTCTCCTCTCCTCTGTTTTATCTTCACAACGACCCTGAGGCAGGTCAGGCTGACAGCATGTGACTGGCCCAGGGTCACCCAGAAAGCTTCCACTGCAGACTGGGACAGAGAGGGGATTCGAACAGGGGTCTCCCAGATCCCACCCCGACACTTGAATGCTGTCAATCCACCCCCACCACCCATTTTCCCCCTGCTGCCCAGTTGAGCGGCAGTAGCAAGGAACAGCAGGGGGATGGACGTGTCCCACCAAATCCCCAGAAAGCCCAAGTCTGACCCTGGTATCAAGATCCCATTCAGAAGTTTCCATATTTGTGCCATAAGCTGCTCCTCCGCCTTGAGCTATTCTGTTGTTGAACTGACCTCTCCTGCTCCTCTCTTGCATTCACCTGTTTCTGTGGCCCTTCCCTTTGGTTATGTCACGGGATGTTCTCAGGTTCGTTTGTCCTGACCCCAATTAATGGAGAAGTGATTTCTCTCCTGTGCTAGCTCCTACCCTGTGCCTGTCCAGCAAAGGAAATGGATTGGAAGTTTAAGCATACTCGTGCTGCTTTTGCAAGCTTTGAGCGTGGGGATGCTAACAGAAAGATTTTTGCACCTGCCGCCTCCACACGAACAGGGATGGGGGTGGGGGGGAATCATGGATGCCCGTATAGCAGGGGTGGCCAAACAGTGGCTCTCTAGCTGTCCATGGACCACAATTTCTACGAGCCCCTGACTAATTCCTGGCTAATGGGAATTGCAGTCTATGGACAGCTGGACAGCCATATAAGTTCTTGGAGAACAGGTGGCAAAAGATTGGAGGCGGGCAAATGTTGTCCCCATCTTCAAGAAAGGGAACGAGGAGGATCCTGGTAATTAATGACCCATCAGCTGGATGCCAATAGCTGGCAAAATTTTAGAACAAATCATCAAGCAGTCAGTCCTTGAGCAGCTAGAGCAGATGGCTTTAATTACTAAGAGTCAGCATGACTTTCTCAAGAACAAGTCATGTCAAACTAACCGTATCTCTTTTTTTGAGAAAGTTACTACCTTAATAGATCAGGGGAAAGCTGTGGACAGAGTTTACCTTAATGATAGCTGTCATGTTCTTCATTTAGGTAGAAAAAAATCAAATGTATCACTATCGGATGGGCAAGACTTGTCTTGGAAGTAGTACATGTGAAAAGGATCTGGGGGTCTTAGTAGACCACACAATGAACATGAGTCAACAGTGTGGCTCGGTACCTAAAAAGGCAAATGGGATTTTGGGCTGAATTAAAAGAAGTATAGGCCTCACTTGGAGGACTGTGTTCAGTTTTGGGCACCACAACTGAAGAAAGATGTAGAGAAACTGGAGCATGTCCAGAGGAGGGCAACAAAGATGGTGAGGGGTTTGGAGACCAAGTTGTATGGGGAAAGGTTGAGGGAGCTTGGCCTGTTTAGCCTGGAGAGGAGATGACTGAGAGGGGATTTGATAACCATCTTCAAATATATGAAGGGCTGTCATGTAGAAGATGGAGCAGTGTTGTTCTCTGTTGCCCCAGAGGGTTGGGCCAGAACCAATGGGTTGAAATCAATTCAAAAGAATTTCTGGCTAAACATCCAGAAGAAGTTCATGACAGAGCGGTTCCTCACCGGAACAGGATTCCTTGGGAGGTGGTGGGTTCTGCTGCTTTGGAAGTTTCTAAGCAGAGGCTAGATAGTCATCTGACAGAAATGCTGATTTTATGAACTTAGCCAGATTGTAAGTGGGTGGGCAGGAAGGGATGTGCCAGTGCTTGTCTCTTGTGGCCCTTCCTTGCCTACCCAGGGAATTGCTGATTGCCACTGTGGGATGGTAGTCGAATTTCTTCCCGGCCAGACTGGATTCTGGAGATTTTTGGTGGGGGGATCACTTGGGCATGAAACTGAAGTCACTGTGGGTGGGCAGGTAGCTGTGAGTTCTTGCACTGTGCACGGGGTTGGACTAGGTGACCCTGGGGTCCCTTCCAACTCTATGATAAGTATGCTGGCATAATTGTAACTCGGTTTCAGCAAGGAAACACCTTGTGGTGCCTGCGGTGCATTTCTTCAAAAAACAGATTTCTTTTGCATCAATGAATCTGCCTGTGAGAAGTTCAACTGGGCTTTGACATTCTACCCCAGCCAGCTCCTCACCAATGTAATTTTCTTCCCCTCCTGATGGGAGTAATTCATGTCCAGAGAAGAACTGCTGTAGCCTTAAAATGGGCAGTGGGTGGCAATGCCACACCCTGCTCGGCTTCCAACTGCTGCTGACCAGGGCTTCAGATGTTTGTGAGCAGCCATTCACCCGCACATGTTTTGGGGATCTGCTCCTCACCTTTGGCCCCTGGGAGGGGGCCAGGAGACTCCAAGTCAGGTTGGGGTAATAAAGACTGTAGAGCTCTGGGGACGCCGACACCATTTCCACGTGGAAGCGGTGGCCGCCGAAGACGTAGATGGCATCGGTGCCTTCATGGTAGACAGCTGAGTGCCCATACAGACCTGGAGGGGGAAAGACAACCAGAAAGACTGAGCTGGTTTGTGGAAGAACTTCCTGGTTTGTAAAGGACTAAACTATTTCAATTAATTAATTATAGTCCAATCACCCCAAATGGGCCACTGAATAACAACCCAGGCATTAGGATTGTAGAAATCTGGCAACACCACCAGAAAGAACCAAAGCATCACAAAAGTATTCATATGTCATGTGAAGTGGGACAGAAATAACATTACATAACATGAAGGGAGGGAGGGAGGGAGGGAGGGAGGGAGGGAGGGGTAAACAAAATGGAAGAAGGAGAAAATCAATAAGAAATAAAATAAATAAGAAAAAAATAAAATAAATAAGACAAAATAATAAAGAATGGAAAGAACATTAAATAAATAACACTCTAGTTACAATAACATTTAATAACTAAGCATTTATTTCATTATAATATTTAATATTAATTTAATAAATAACCTACATACAATAAGCTGAACACAGCAGCATAGACTACAGCCTCTAATAATTGATGAAGCTTAAGTTAACTTAAGCTTAACCCACTCCATACAGCACAACCTTTTTAGCTGGGCAGAAAAGCCCTTTTGACTAGTTCAGCTGTGAGTGGGGAATGGTGGGAAGGAGGAGCACCTGCACTGAATTTACCACTTGGGGGGTGCTTCCGGAGGGGGGGGTGTTTCTGTGCATGGAAGTTGGGTGGCTGGGGATTCGCATTCGTGCCCTTCCCTGGCAGTCAGCTCCTCACTGGCAGAGACATGGAGGCGGACATTTCCCGTTGTTGCCCCGTGCCGCTGTGGCCCATGGCATTTGTGCAACCAAGGAAATTGTGGGCTAGCTGGGGGGGTCATTCAACAAGGTTCCCTCCTGAGATTCCCTCCCCCGTACCCCTGGTTACCCTGGAGCCCCCCTCTCAGGGCTTGCAGATGCTCTACCTGTTGGCGGAGTCCCAGCCTGGTGCACAGATTGCCAGCTCTCCGATGCCACATTGTATTCCAGCAGTTTCTTGTTGAAGCCGTTCTCTGGAGAATAGCCGCCAATCAGCAGCAAGGAGGAGCCATGCCGGGCTGTGAGCGTGTGGCCCGCCACGGCTGGGATCAGGGGGTCCTGAGGCGGCCAGGAAGACAAGAAAGCAACTGTCAAGGACCCAGAGAAGTGGGGTGAGAATTGACTGGAGGGGGCCTGCGTGGTAGAATCTGGGCTTCTTTCAGGTGAGCAGAAAAAACTGGGCATCTAACGATAACCCCTGTACCCCTAGATCTCCAATCAGGTTCACTACTTATTTTCAGTTATAGTCACCCTTTCTTACTGGGACTATTTTTCAAAAGTTTGTTTTAATTGTATATTTTTATGATAAATCAAACTTCCAAACATGCGTTTTTAAAAATAGACAATAATTAAACATAGGTCTGTATAACCATTGTATTATGTAGACTGGAGCCCTTTTTGTTATAGTCTGTTATATTTTTTATTTCACTCTGATATGCAAAGTAGATTGTGAGTACGATAAAGCAATTCGGACAATCAGAACACTGATTCACAAAATGTGAGAATGTCTGGGTTGATCCCTTACACCAGGGGTAGTCAACCTGTGGTCCTCCAGATGTCCATGGACTACAATTCCCATGAGCCCCTGCCATGGGAGTTGCATGGGAATTGTAGTCCATGGACATCTGGAGGACCACAGGTTGACTACCCCTGCCTTACACCATAGCTTTTCTCTCCGAGATTTTTGTTTGGGACATTTTGCTTAATGGCAGAAGCATGAGGGGCCTTCCTCACTGCCAGACAGGCCGACCGTCCCGTAACACAGACAAAAATGCACATGGCTCTATTACCATCATGCAGACAACAGAGATTATTGGTTTCCCAAATGGTCATTCCAGCCTTTCTCAACTTTTTCCGCATTGCAAAACCCCAGAAGTGCCGTGTTCGCCCTGACTATGGTTTGGAAGTCGAGCTGTGGACATGCCCACCTGAGGGCCCTCCCCTCCCCACCCCCTCCAGGCCCATCAGTGGCCATTTGGGGAAGGGTGGGGTGGGTGGGTCGGCATGACCATATATGGTCAAATGACCCAATAAATGTTAAAAAATGTTAAAGGTATAATAAAAATGTATTAACTCCCACCCATTTGGGAAACCCTCCCAGAGCTGGCAGGAACGCCAGGGTTTCCTGGAACCCTGGCTGAGAAAGCCTGGGTTACATAGTCCCAGGAACATGAGGCCCCCAGTTGACACCCTCGAAGCAAGGCACTGACCTGCACGAGCCTCCACTGCAAGGTGGTGAGGTTCAGCAACCAAAAATCGCTGGCCACCCCGTCTGCCGTCAGCCCACCGAGCACAAACATGGCTTTGCAGGAGGGGATGTAGGCCGCTGCGTGGAAGTAGCGAGGGTAGGGCCCCGGGCCCCTGTCCTCCGTCCCGGCCAGCATCTGTGTCCAGCGGCGGTCCGCGATGGAGTACCTGGGAGTGAGAGCAACCTCGCCCGTCGGTGATGGAATGTCAGCTTTGGTCTTCCTCTGCAAGGCGCTTTTCCTGTAAGTTTTCTGTCCCTACAGAGAACTAACTGCCTGGTTTTGTTTTGGGCTGACCTCTGCACAGAGTTAGGTTTTGGCAGAAGTCTTGGGAGCTTTCTGAAACGTTTGTACTAGGGTTATGCCACGGCGCTGGCTGCTTTGGGCTGGAACGGCTGCTTTGGCAGCCGAAGCACACAACCCTAGTTTGTACACAGTGCAACACTTCACATTCCTGAAATGGCCTGAAAGGGGACAAGGGAATCACATGATGCCTTGAGCTAGCTGAACTATGCTTATTATTAACTGGCTGATAAGAGAACGGCCTAATTTGGGGGTGTTATTCTGACCGTATAAACATCTGTGCCCAGAGTGGCTGGATGTGCTGGATTTTGGAAATGAGCTGCAGGGCCACCTTTTAATCGCTGCAGCCTTCTAAAATGGGAACTTGGAAGAATAATCTGACCAGTTGAAGATAATTTGGATCCCTATCCTGCAACAGATTCAAACGAACCAGTCCCTAATAGGGCACAGATATCAGTACAGAGGAAAGCAAGTGGAGGACATCTGGGGAATCAGCCACCTCTGGGGGGGGGGGAAGAGTGCCTCTGCCACTTTACCTGTACACGTTCCCCAGCATCCCCTCTCGCAGCGACATGCCCCCAAACATCCAAAGCGTGGCATCTGGCCCCTCCACCATGGTGTGGCCCAAGCGATGCAGGAAGCGGCTGGCCGTGTCCTAGAGAAGGAGGAGGAATGATAGAATGGAACAGGGATCCCCATTGTGATGCCTGCAGGGGCCGTGACACCCACCAATGTGGGTGCCTCCTGAGTGTTTTCAGAAAGCAGACGTCACCAGATGGGGGTTCTGAAGAACAGTGGGGTTTTATATCCCGCTTTTCACTGCCTGAAGGAGCTGAGAAGACTGAGAAGTAGGAATTGAGCTGTTCAGCCCTCTCTTCATCACCCGTTAAATGCCACTTTCTAGTCCCCACAAATCTAACTCCTAAGCGTTCCTCGGGGGGGGGGGTTCACCCCCAAACATTCCCCAGCTCACACACAAGTCTGCTCGCCAATTGGCCATGCCATTGCAGAGATGCCACCACAAAGGATAACCTAGAAGCCACCATGCAGGGGGAGGGGCATCACTCACTGCCGTCAGCTGGGTGTCGATCAGGGTCTCCCAGACGATCTTGCCGGCGTCGAGCGGGACAGAGCAGTCTGCTCCAGCAAACCCCTCACTGCAGATGCACAGCGCCAGGCTCTGGAGGGAGGGGCAGGGACAAGGGAGGGACACAGGAGGATTCGGAATCCCTTCCGTACCAGCGTCGCTCAGGACCGGCCAGGAGACAGCCCACAGAGGACCCCTATAGGTGCATCTTGCAGGGGCTGACAACGTCTCTGAGGGCAGTGGGCTCCCGTCCCCTCTAGATCTGGCCTCATGAGTACTGAAGCGCAAATGCAGCCTCCTCACTGCTTGTAAGGAGGCCTGGGTTATGTTACGCTAGGACAGGGGTAGTCAAACTGCGGCCCTCCAGATGTCCATGGACTAGAATTCCCAGGAGCCCCTGCCAGCGAATGCTCCTGAGGGGCTCCTGAGAATTGTAGTCCTTTTACATCTGGAGGGCTGCAGTTTGACTACCCCTGCCCTAGGGGGCAGTGGTGGATTTTCTGCACCAAAAAGCCCTGCAGGTGGCAACAGAAGGAGAACCCTTTGGATCCACCCAACAGCGTTGCCTGGAAGGCCCTTCTTCTCACCCTGTTGCAGACCCCTTGCCCGGCGTGGCTGCTACAGTTGCCCGGGCAGATCTGGAACCGGCAGTTGGGCCCGGTGAAGGTGTCCTTGCAGACGCAGCGCCCCTCCTGGCACTCCTGATTGGCCCGACAGCTCGGCCGGCAGCGGTGGACCGTGTAGGTGGCGTTGAAGCCCGAGGACTCACTGGAGTTGGCCTCGTAGTAAATGACCAGGAGGCCTGTAAAGATGGGCCCGGCAGAGAACCAGGAGGAGAAGAAGAGTGGGTTTTATACCCCGCTTTTCACTACCCGAAAGAGTCTCAATGCAGCTCACAATGGCCTTCCCTTCCTCTTCCCACAACAGACACCCTGTGAGATAGGTGGAACTGAGAGAGCTCTGTGGGAACAGCTCTAACAGGACTGGCCCAAGGTCACCCAGCTGGCTGCTTGTGGAGGAGTGGCGAATCAAACCCAGTTCGCCCGATTAGAAGCTGCCGCTCTTAATCACCACGCCACTCTGGCTGCCCACCAACCGTGGTGGAGCTAAGCTCAAGGGATGGCCTTGGCCAGGCTCCCTCTCGGGGATGAGTCACGCATCACTGGGCAGCCGGCGTGAAGCCTTTGCATGCATTCATTTATCTCTCCATGCTTTTCTCCCTGCGGTTGCAGGTCCAGGTGGCTTCGAACGTCTTCCTGCCCTCTCCCAGTTTCTCATGACAACACTGTGAGGTAGGCCACGTTGACAGTTTGGGACAGGGCCACAGTCGCCTGGTGAGCTTCCATGGGAGAAGTGTGGATTTGAATGCGGGATGACTGGGGTCCTGGAGCAGCCCTCTATCCACTACCCCACACCTGGCAGGAGGACCTTGAATCAGATGCATGCTGGGCATCCTGGGCATTCTCTAGCCCCCAGGCAGGGAAGTGGCTCCTCACCTAAGGCCTCCCGTCCCAGGCCTCTGAGTGGCCACAGCCAAGATGCAGAAGGCAGAGCTGGGGAGGCCCCAGCAACGCTCTGGGCACTCTCGCCACCCTCCCTTCGCCACCCTCCCTCCGCCTGGCTTGGCTTACCTGAGAGAGCTTCCGCCGTGACCGGGCGGGGACGGCCCTGGCCACAGAAGGCCCCAATCAGCGTGCGGTCCAGCTCGCCCGTGTTCAGGAAGGCAGGCAGGCCGTCGAAGGCATAGACGTAACTGGTCTAGGGAGAGGGGCGAAAGGCAGGGGTTGGGGTTCTTGCCCTTATAAAGGAACCTGGTTGGGTGAGTCTTCTGAAACGGCAAGCTCCCCTCTTCTGCCAATGTTATGAGCCCACGTGGAACCACCCCCTTGGTTGGCCCATGTCTCCCCTCCCCCGCCTCTCCCTGTGCTCACCATGCAGAGGGTGTCAGGCTGGAGCGTGAGGGTGATGGTCGGGCAGGTCTGCTCCGGACGACAGGGCCCCATGCTCTCGCTGGCTGACAACACCCAGACACAGTAGGAGAGCCCGCCGGGTGGGGGTCCCCCAGCCCGCTGAGAGCTCAGCGAAGACGAAGAGGAGAGGTTGGTGAGCAAGGTGCGGCCCAGGCACTCCTGGTAGCAAATGCCCTTGTTTCTGGGGAAGACAAAGCCCCAGGGGGCCACGTCAGGGACGGTGCAGAACCTCTCCCAGGGCCAGTTGAAATCTCACCTGCACTATGAAAAGCTCAGCCCCTCAAGCGGCATGAAGCTGTGTGAGATAATTTGAGACAAAGCGCTTACAGCCTTGACTCTCCACACCACGAGAGCGTTTTTTGCCTAATTATATTTCAAGCAGATTAACATACGGTAAAATATGACTGCACAGGCCTCTAGCAGTTTGTAAGTTACATTTCAACATTTGTTCTAACAGGTACTTTTATGTTACAGAGCACATGGAGTGAATATATTGAATTTATTAATACCATTTTGTGGAGGTATGGACATGTTTGTACATTGTTACAAGGATATTTTGTGATTTACGACTCATTTTTGCCACTGATAAAAAGATTGAAAATAGAGAAATAATCTTGAGACCGTTTTGGTAGAGTCCAGGTGGAAATTATTATAATAATAAAGAGATAACAGAGACTTAGATTTTGATTAAGCCATTGGACAGATTCTTTTTTTCCCCCTTTGATATACCTAAATATAGCAGCCGGTTTCTCTCACCTGGGATCCCCGTAGTAGCCGGGGGCACAGCGCTCGCAGTGGGGCCCCTCAGTGGGAGGGGTGCAGTAACAGGCCCCCGTGGTCCCATGGCAAAAGCCCATCTCCTCCAAGCCGTGCCCGTTGCAGGCGCACTCCCTGCAGCCGCCCTGGTGCGTGGCGTTCCCGTAGCTGCCCGGCCGGCAAAGGTGGCAGCGTTCGCCGTGTGTCCAGTCTGGGGCGGAGGGAGGGGGAAACCGCATCAGAGAAGCAGGCGAGGGCCAGGGCAGGAAGGGAGGGTGGGGAACGGCAACTCACTCTGACACTCGTCACAAACCCCGGGCCCCTGGGCCGCGCAGCTGCTGTGGAAGTGGCACCCGCAGTCCACGTTGCACTGCACCCCGCTGGAGCTGCCGTTGGAGCCCCCCACGCCCGGCTCGGAGGTCCAGCCCAGGTCGCACACGCAGGTGAAGTTGGGGCCCCCGCTGCACTCCCCGTGGGCACATTCGTCGTAGCAGCTGTCAGGGGAACAACACAAAGGTAAGCGAGAGACGGGAGATCTGCTCCGGAATGGAAGCAAACACCCCCCAAGTTGCTGGCTCTTTGAAAGGAAACGGTTGCCGTCAAGTCACAGATGACCCGTGGTGCCCCCTCACGGGGTTTTCAGGGGAAGAGGCACCCAGGGATGGTTGGCCATTGCCTGCCTCTGACCTTGGGATTCCTTGGTGGTCTCCCTTCCAAGGGCTGGCCAGGGCTAACCCACCATGGGCTATCCTGGTCAGGGCTCCGAGAGGCACTGTTAGAAACAAACACAAAGCCAAGGTGGCCAGCCTCCTGGTGGGACCTGGGCCTCTCCCACAATTGCAGCTCCTCTCTGGGCTCCAGAGATCAGTTCCCCCGGAGAAAATGAATGCCTTGGAAGCTGGGCTCTCTGGCATCGGACTCCACTGAGGGCCCTGCCCCCCCCCGGCTCTGCAACCCTCCAGGAGTTTCCCAACCTGGATCTCGCAGCCCTACCACCTCGTCCACAGGGGGGGGGGGGCATAAATCCTACACAAACCTGTGCAGTCGAGCTGTTTTAACTTCCCCAACCTGACCCCTGTTTGCAGCCGGTTAGGAGAGTCCCTCCGGGGTCCTTCTTGGGTAAATCACTTCTTGGGAAGTAGGAGATCGCCATCAGATGGAAACAAGATATTGTAAACTAGGGTTGTGTGCTTTGGCTCGGCCGCCTCGGCGATCACCGCAGCCCAAAGAAGCACGTAGGAAGGCAGCGCTGCGGAGAGGAGGGATGGCAGTGGCGCGCCAGCCGACAGCTGCACGCAGCATGCTGCATGCAGCTGTTGGCTGGCGTGCCACTGCCACCCCTCCTCTCCGCAGCGCTGCACTGGCTCGGGCTGCGGTGATCGCCGAGGCAGCCGAACCGAGCCGAAGCACAACCCCTTACTGTAAACCAGTTTCTTTGGGAAGAGGCTGTTATGGAGGGGGAAAGCCCCCCCCCCCAATAAATATTCAGCCCTCGGAAGCTAAGCAGGGTCAGCTCTGGGACGGGAGACCACCAAGGAAGGCTCTGCAGAGGGAGGTGATAGCTGACCGCCTCCGCTTCTCGCTTGCCTTGAAAGGCCCTGCCAGAGATGCTGGAAGTCGTGTGTGACTTGATGGCGTGTTTTGAGTTCAGTAGCACCTTTAAGCCTAGCAAAGGGTCATTGGTCTTAAAGATGCCGCTCTGTTGCGAGGGCTGGCAGGGGCTCATGGAAAGTGGCTACCGTTTGGCCACCCCTGTAATAGATCAAGATTTGAACACATAACACGAGACAAAGAAAATTTAGACAATGACAAATAAATTTCTTACAAAACGAAGCAAAATTGCCCATATAAAGCCATACATATAAAACCATACAAACGATTCTCTGCTCAGTCGCCTGGATTTCTTGTTACGGCCTTTGCAACGAATGCTAAGATGGTGACTGTAAATGGACCATATATATGGACAACACAATCAACCCTGCTTGTATGCGATGAAGGGAGCTTTGCCCATCAAAAGCTTTTGCCCTGGGATTCTCATTGGACTTTAAGTGCTCCTAGATTTGAATATGGCTCTTCTACTGCAGACTGAGTTTCCCTCTGAAACTGTCTTGGCATGGTGCCAATTATCCAAGAATATGAGTCTCCTCTGGTGGGATGGCTAGCTATTGTGGAAAGCTGGGTTTCCTCAACAATGAAAGGCTCTTTATTGACCTCAGGCTAGCGGGAGCCCCCCCCCCGTGTTCCCCTACTCACGTCTGGTTGCAGGAGGCCACGCCATCGCCTGCGTAACCTCTGTTGCAGTGGCACTCGAAAGAGTCCAGCGTGTTCTTGCAGTTGGCGTACGGATGGCAGTTGGCCAGACCCAGACGGCACTCGTCCACATCCGGGCACTGCCCGTAGGACCACTGGGCGGGGTGGGTGGGAGGCAGGCCGTGAGAGTCCCACAGAGCCACCGAGCAGTTCAGGAAGGACTTCAGGCCGGAGAAATCCCCCGGGAGGCACCTGTGGAGGGAGGCGGGCGGCTGACTCTCCTCACAGGACCGTCAAGTTGGTCAACTACTCTAGGAAAGGCTTCTGGGCCTAGAGTACTTATGGGAGTATGAGACCATAGAAAACAGGCTTAATAAAACATTTTCAATAAGCTTTAATAACAGCTTGACAGTTTGATAGATACCAGAAGGAATGAAACTGCCATTATCTGTAAGCCTCTGCCGGTGAGAGTTACTCTGTTGCCAAAATTCTATGTGTGAGATGGGGGAGATGAGTCTGCTGCAATTTGCAAAGGGGACCCCAATGTTGCCTTCACAGATGAAATACTGCAGGCCTAGGAATGTGCACGTGTGGAGGAGTATCTTGATGAACTTGGCTTGTTATTTCTGTAAGGCCCTTGTATCTGGTCAGATCTGCATTGCGCTGTTTATTAATCCATGACCCACTCTCTACTTGTACATGTGGCCTTGTAATTCGTTTCATTGTCTCTGACAAAGTGTGCTATGCACACAAAAGCTTTGATCTTAGTGGATCTTAACGGCGCCCCTGGACTCAAACTTTGTTCTGCTGCCTCAGTCCAACACGGCTGCCCACGCGCATCTGGCTCACACCAGACAACCTTTCTGTCATATTTATGGGAGCACAAAGCAATATTATGCTCTCCACCTCTATGGCAAAGTGAGGATTTAACCCTGGGTGTCCCAGGTCCCAGACTGGCTCTGGAGCTGCTACACCACACTGATCTGGCACTAAAAGGAGAAATTCATCAGGTGAAGCTCCAGTGATGGGGAAAGCTACACTTGAATTTCAGCCTGCCATACAAACTTTAAACACAACCCAAGGAACAAGCAAGGGTGTTGGGAATTCTTTTTGCACAGCTAACTTAGAAGACTGACACTTTTTTTTATCAACGTGATGGCAGAAATATGAGAACTAGTAACTTGATCAGGCAATGATCGATTTAAACAATGAAATCAGAGAGGCATGCTTCTAGGTCTGCTGAATCATGGATGCATGACCTGGTAGTTTCACCATCACTGCTTCCGTGCCCCCAGAAGTCAATCAAATTTCTCAGGCACTCTGGCTTTACTGCAGCCGGAGCACAACAAAAATAGAGTCCAATAGCACCTTTAAGACCAACAAAGATTTATTCAAGGCGTGAGCCTTGAATAAATCTTTGTTGTTCTTAAAGGTGCTATTGGACTCTATTTTTGTTGTGCTACTTCAAACCAACTCGGCTACTAACAATTGAGATGCCTAGTTCCAGGTGGGACCTGGGGAATCTCCTTGTAAACACAGCTCATCTCCAGACTGAGGAGATCAGTTCCCCTTAAGAAAATGGGTGTATGGGGGGTGGACCCTGTGACCTCGCACCCCTCTGAGGTCCCTGTCCTCTGCAGGCTCACCCCTAAATCCCCAGGAGATTCCCAACCTGGAGTTGGCAACCCTTCTCCCTGCCCCAACCTCCAGCCAGAAAAACCCAGCAACCTCAGGAGAGACCTGCCCTCACCTGCCAAGGGTTGGGTTGTCTGAGTTCCCGCACCAGCCGCATTCAAAGTTCTGCAGGCATTCGCGGCAGGTGTTGAAGCGGGTGCAGTCGAGGCACTGGGGCACCGAATGGACGCTGAGGCCAAAGGGACAGAGAAAGCCGGACAAGGGACAGGAGAGAGAGAGAGAGAGAGAGAGAGAGAGAGAGGTCAGCTACATCCAATATCACTTGGGGTTATGAAACTTTCAAAAGAATGAATCAAGTTGCTAATCCTCTGGATGATTCCCCCCTGCCACTGCTGCTGCCGCTGCCTTCTGATAACGGAAGGGGCAAAAGCCCAATGCCTCATGGGACATTTCCCTGCCGGTATTCCTGTCTGGGAAGGGAGAAGGGCGACAGAAAAGACCCTCCCCTGTCCTGAGGAATGGTGGCAGCATCCAGAAAGGTGAAACAAGGCAGAGCTGCTTCGAGTCAGATTCCAAAGAGGAGAAGAGCGGGTTTTTATACCTGGCTTTTCTGTACCCAAAGGATTTTCAAAGCGGCTCCTGATCGCCTGCCTGCCTTTCTTCTCCCCACACCAGGCACTCTGTGAGAGAGGTGGGGCTGAGCTATTCCTGAGAGAAGGGTGATTGGCCTGAGGTTACCCAGCTAGTTTCGTGGGAGGGGGGGGGAGGAGTGGAGAATCAAACTCTGCTCTTAACCTGGACTGAGCAGCACCTTCAGGACCAACACCCTTTTTTTCGCGGGATGAGCTCCTGTGTGTACGCCCACTTCCTCCGATACACTGAAGGGGGAGTTGCCAGTCCACACACCGTGCAAGAGGGTGAGCAGCAAATCAGCAGGCAGCATCATAAAGGTGTTTAACGGATGCAAGGACCCAACGGGAATAACCAAGTGAGCTGATATGGCCCTCATTTGTTTGGGTTTAACTCTGCGGGGGGAAAGGTAGTGGAGGAAATAAAGAGATCAAAATCCCCCAGCCGGTGTCCTGGGAGGAAGGAGGGTCCAATCTGGCAGCCCCTTTCTCTCTCAACAATTTGTGTGCCCAGAGTGCCACTCGCCCCTTCTGCTCCCTGTCGGAGGGAGGCACAACATTTTGAGAGGGAAGGAGGTGGCCGTCGCTCCCATTTGCCGGCCAAACCTTGCCCCCCTCCACGTACCTGTCATACCAGCCGCGGCAGTCTCCGTAAGGGTACTTGGCCAGGTAGGCGGCAAAGAAGAAGCAGTTCCGCGTGGACTGGCACCAGGCACACTGGCTGGAGTTGGAGAGGCACTCGGAGCAGGTGGTGCGTCTAGAAGTGGGAGGGGGGGAGGAAGAGAGGAACGGCTGGCTTGCGATGCCAGGGGCCGCCCGCCATTCCCGTGCCGAAAGCCCACTCAGCTGCAGACAGGAGCCACGCGTCAGGAAGGGGAGGAGCGAGCGCCACAATCAATACGCTTCTGACATACAGCAACCGTGGGAGTTAAGGACCTCCAAAATGTCCTGCCTTTTGCAGCCTTGCTAACCGAGGGCCCCGGCTTCCTTGGTGGAGTCAGTCCATCTCCTGTTGGCCCTTCCCCTAGCAACTGTCTTCTCCCCACTGGGCGCCCACAAGAGACACTGGCTGCTACGTGGTCTCAAGGGCAAACCATCCACAGCCCACACTGTAGAGCAGGGGTAGTCAAACTGCGGCCCTCCAGATGTCCATGGACTACAATTCCCAGGAGCCCCTGCCAGCATTCGCTTGGGAATTGTAGTGCATGGACATCTGGAGGGCCGCAGTTTGACTACCCCTGCTGCAGAGCAACCCCTGGCTCGTGCCACCCCCTCCCCGCCTCCCCCTCTGGGTCACTCACTGATTGCAGAGCAGGGGGCATTCTTGCGGGGAGCGGATTGCGCTGGCCAGGCGGCCTCGGCGGCTGCAGAGAAAGTCCCCCTTCTTGCTGCTGTTGACTTGCCATTCGCAGAACGGATCCTGGGGCAGAGGACAAGACGAGGAGGTGAGGCGGCCGTAGCATGACTGACTTTCATGCAAAGCACGTCCCGAGAGTTGGCCAATCCCTCTTCTCTCTAGGATGGGCATGTGCAATCCTCTGTGATCAACCGCGGCCACTGTCGACTGGCTTGGTTTTGGGTGCACACGACCATCATAGCTGCTGTGAGATAAACCCTCACCCTGCAAAGGAAGAAGGGTCTCTTTCTGGGAGGGGAAGTAAGTAGGACCAAGATTTCAAGACACCTGAAGGTTAAAAAGATTCAGGGCCCGAATCAGAGACTTGCCCCCATACCAGGTGATACCAGGTATCACCACGATGTGTGATACCGTCCAGCTTGGTGCAGTGGTTACAAGTGTGGACTTCTAATCTGGCAAACCGGGTTTGATTCCCTGCTCCCCCACATGCAGCCAGCTGGGTGACCTTGGGCTCACCACAGCACTGATAAAGCTGTAATATCAGGGCTGTCTCAGCCTCACCTCCCTTACAGGGTGTCTGTTGTGGGGAGAGGAAAGGGAAGGCGACTGTAAGCCACTTTGAGACTCCTTTGGGGAGAGAAAAGCAGCATCTAAGAACCAACTCTTCTTCTTCTTGGGTGGCACCATCTCAGGGAATAGGAAGGGGTTGGCACGCTGGGAGCCTGATCCCTAGGAAGAATTTCCTGTACCTGGAAAGCTAGCATTTCACTTGAGCCTCCCTTGACAGGCTAACTTTCCACAAGCAGCTAGATGATTAAGTGGGAAAGCCCTCAAAGACACAGTCCCCAGCCTGAAGGGGTCTAATCCGGGAGGGACTTTTATTGTACCCCAGGCCCAGATATCTGAATCAGCTCTCACACTGGTCAGAGGACATACAGAGAGGGTATGTCAGAGCCTCTTCTAAAATCCTTGCAACAAGGCAAGAACGAGGGACAGTTTCCAACCCAGCAACCGATCTGTTCGCATTCTTTACTTACTTCCTTCTTCCTCTGGGACCCAGAAAGCCTTGTCTCCTCTTCTCTTCCATTTTATCTTCACAACAACTGTGTAAGGTGGATTAGCCCGAGAGAGGAGTGATCAGCCTAAGGCAGGGCTAATCAAATTGCGGCCCACGCTGGCAGGGGCTCATGGGAATTGTAGTCCAAGGACATCTAGAGGGCCACAGTTTGACTACCCCTGGCCTAAGGTTACCCAGCACGCTTCCGTGGAAGAGGGAGGATTCGAACCCGAGTCTCCCAGATCCTAATCCAGTGCTCTAATCACAACCACACAAGGTTCTCCGTGATTTTTGCCATAATTCCCTCATTCCAGACCAGGGATCCCTAACCTTAGCCCACAAGCACTTTTGGAGTTCTGGCACATCGTGGTGGGCACAGCTGCAAAATGGCTGCTGCAGGGGGTGGAGCCAGCTGCACAATGGCTACTGCAGGAGGAGGAGCCAGCCACAAAATGCCTGCTGCAGCATTTCGTCATTCTCATGACAAAGATCCTTATATTCTAGTGGCAGCTGCTGCTAAAGCAATGCTTTTAAAATCACACAGTCAATCAGATCTCCAGTGGACAATCAGAAGTTAGGGTACTTCCTCAGTGGAACAGGCTTCCTCAGGAGGTGGTGGGTTCTCCTTCTTTGGAAGTTTTGAAGCAGAGGCTAGCGAGCCATCAGACAGAAATGCTGATTCTATGAACTTAGTCAGACTGTGGGTAGATTGAAGAGATTGTGTTGGAGCTTGGCTCTTGTGGCCCTTTCTTGCCTGCCCAGGAAAATATTGATCACCACTTTGGGGTCGGGAGCCAAATTTCTTCCAAGCCAGACTGGCCAGGGATTCTGGTTTGCAGGGGCAGGGCATCATCTGGGCATGGGGTCAGCTAGTTCTGGGGGGGGGGGGCAGCTAGTTCTGCAGGCAGTTGGACTCTATGACCATAGAGATATCCTTCCAACTCTATGCTTCTATGATTTTATGCGTTGGTTATTACACCCCGCTTTACACTACCCAGAGGAGTCTCAAATTGGCTTACAATCGTCCGCCCTTCCTTTCCCCACAACAGACATCCTGTGAGGCTGAGAGAGCTCTGAGAGAACTGTGACTGGCCCAAGATCATCCAGCTGGCAGCCTATGGAGGAGTTTGGCAGATGCGAGGCCGCTGTACTTAACCACGACACCACGCTGGCTCCAAAAACTTGCTGTTCACCCCATTCCTCCCGCCTTGTAAAAACACTTGGTGCCCCCGGGTGCCATGTTGGGGACCCCTGCATTCGCTGGCAGGGGCTCATGGGAATTGTAGTCCATGGACATCTGGAGGGCTGCAGTTTGACTACCCCTGCTCTAGGCTATATGTCTGCCCGACTGTGAGCACACCAGGGTTTCTGGTTTTGGAAACATCTTTCCCCTCCACAAACAGCTGTACCGCTTAAAGCGCCAGCTTCTCTCTGCTTCCCAAACAAGCTTCAACCCTGAGACATCCAACCAGAGTGCAGCTCAACCCTCACCTTGCTACAGGCGTGGCAGTCGCGGTAGTCCTCGCACAGGATGCAATTGCTCGGCACCAGGATGAGGCGCACGGCATCAGCGCCACAGGGCCCGGCATCGTCCTTCTGGGCCAGGCGTCGGTGGCAAGTGGCGCTGAGCGGGCACCAGCCGCACCCCTGGTCAGCCAGGCAAGCCAGGCAGGAGTGGTACGTGGTGCACATCTCCGAGCGGTAGGGCTCCAGGAAGAAGTACGAAATCTCCTACGCAGTCAAAGCGGGAGAGGGAGAGGGAGAGGGAGAGGGAGAGGGAGAGGGAGAGGGAGAGGGAGAGGGAGAGGGAGAGGGAGAGGGAGAGGGAGAGGGAGAGGGAGAGGGAGAGGGAGAGGGAGAGGGAGAGGGAGAGGGAGAGGGAGGCTCCAGAATTAGGATAGCTCAGAAGCAGACCAATGCAACATACCTCTGCACCCTCCTCTCCCTCTCCCTCCCAAATGCGGTTCAGGGGTCCCCGCTCTTTTTCAGTCTGTTGGAAACTTTGGAATTCTAACAGAGCAGGGGTGGCCAAACTGCGGCTCTCCACAGAGTCCAATTCCCATGCTGGCAGGGGCTCATGGCATTTGTAGTCCATGGATATCTGGAGAGCCACAGTTTGGCCACCCCTGTAATGGCACCGCCATATGGCTGCCACAACTGGCTCCTGCAGGAGGCGGAGCTCTCCACATAATGGACACTGCAGCGTTCCTTCAGTCACCCAGTGAAGATCCTTGTGTGATGAGTGGCAGCTGCCACCAAAGCAACCTTTCAAAAAATCTGCCCAGCCAATCCAATCTCCGAAAGCTTGGCTGCGTAAAAGGCCCACCTGGCCCTGCCCACTTTCTCAAAACATTTGGCAGGGGTCAGCGGGCACCCTCGTGCCCACGGGCACCAAATTGGAGACCCCTGTCATAATATGTCCATGAAGCTTGTTGGGCAAAGTCATTCCCCACACTGAATCACCCCTTCTCTTTGTTTTCAGTAGCTGTATTAAGCATTTGGCTCAGATACCAAACGCATTAAAATCCCATGCAGCCAGTTATTACAAATGCGCATGCCAGAAAGAATACTAACAAATGGTCATAAGCCGAATTAGAATGAGGATAAAACTATTCACGGTCCTTCACAACCAACCCACAGACCCTGGGAGCGGCTAGGAGATACTGAACAAGCCACCTGAACACGACCTCCCCCAAATCCACGTGACATTTTATCAAGTGCTGATCAACCACGGTTGTTTAAAGCACTTTAGGTGAATTTTGACTCAATGGAGAAGGGGGAGGAGCAAAAAGGCCACTGAGAATTTCATTCAGACACCCTCTTTCTAGGAAGTACTTTCCAATAATTCACCAAAATACGTGTTCAAGAGATTATGAGAATTACTGGCTCATAGTTGCATTAATTCTGGCCAGGGCTTACGTAGCACAGAAGTCGCAACTCTTTGCTTGAACTGGGGAGGAGCCCTCAGTGGAGGTCCTGTATTGCTTTTGTGGTTCTAACCCGCCCCCCTCCATAAGGCAATGCTTGGTCGGTATGGCAGTGGTGGGGGGCTGGTCACTTGTCAGGAGGGAGGTAAGGAAGGAAACAGGAACAGCCCAGGTGCCAGGCTGGCCCCAGGGGAGAGGGATGACAAAAGGTGTGCGACGGAGCAGGGAGAGGTAGCTGACCAGGAGATGTGAGCTACAAGTGAGGATCCCGGGGCTGAATGGTGGCCAGCTCATGCTAAAGAAAAGGGGTTTAAACAACGCCACAAACATTGCAACTAGGGTTGTGCGCTTTGGCTCGGTTTGGCCGCCTCGCCAAGCACCGGAGCCCGAAGCGATGCGTAGGAGGCCAGCACCGTGGCGCAGAGAGGAGGGGTGGCGTGCCAGCTGGCGGCCACATGCAGGCAAAGAGCTCCGCACCTGTGTGCAGCCGCCAGCTGGCACACCACCACCACCCCTCCTCTCCGCGCCACTGGCCGCCTCGTGCTTCAGTGATCGCCCAGGTGGTCGAAACGAGCCGAAACGCACACCCCTAACTGCAACATGGCACTCATCATGGAGATGAGGAATCAGATCAGACAGGATCACATTAAAAACGGCAAATCCCACCGGCTTTTGACCACCAGCCTCCTTCTGGCCCAGATAGAAAAACCAACAAACCATCACTCGTGCTAGTATCTGATGAAGCGCACTTTGACTCATGAAAACGTATCCCCTGCAAAGAGCCACTGGACTCAAATGTTATTCCAGCTACTCCAGACTCACACAGCTACCCACCGGGAACTCTGGCTATAAAGACCGGCTGACTTTCACTCCTACTAGTGTGGCCTGTGAAGCGCCACTGGACTCAAATTCTGGTTCAGCTACTACAAACTAAGACAGCTCCCCACCCAAAACCATCTTCAGTAGAAGGGCTCACAAGCAGAGCCCTTACAGACCCAGCACCAGCATAATGCTTATTGCAACTGGTGCCTGACAGGAGGGGGCCAAAACATTGTGCCCCACAGCGGGAGTCGCCCAACAGTGGCCGGGTCCCAGTGGTCAACACAGGGACGCAAAGAAACTCACGCTGCCTCCCGGCACTCCTGTACGGTCCCAGGTGAGAGTCAGCTCACTCGTCTGCCCGTTGCCGGAGTTATTGAGGTGGCCTTCGACCAGCACGGCATACTTATTGCCCCTCTCGGTGCTGGGGAAGAGGCGCTCGGCCCCGGGCCGCTGGAGCAATCGCTTGTTGTTGTCTAGTTGTACGGCCCAGCGGCCGACCTCCTCCTGGAACAGAAGAGAAGACACGATCCATCGGCACAGCAGGCTTTGAGTGGCATGGAGCAAAGTAAGCAAACGGACAGCTGGGTGGACAGCTTTCTGCCTGGTCATCTATGGTGAAGCAAGAAGCTCCTGGAGGTGACCAGGCAGGCAGACAGTATAAAGATGTAACGGATTTGCCCCCCCTTGCTTAGAACAGAAGTCCTTGTGGGGCAGGCGTTGTAGTCAATGATTTTAGGGCCTATATACTTAAAAAATATTTATTATTTTAGACTTTAGCTGCCTTTCTTCCTTATGGAGATCAAGGCAGCTTCCACAATAAATGAAATACACAAAATACACAGTCACCTCCAGGACTGATTTCAGGAACTAACTCTACGCAGGCCTTCCCTTGTCCTAGATCTGGAAATTGCAGCTGGTACAAAATGCAGCAGCTAGGGTCCTCATGGGAACAACATGGAGGGCCCATACCCAGCCAGTGCTGAGGCAGCTGCATTGGTTGCCAGTTGTGGCCCGGATCCAGCTCAAGGTTTTGGTATTAACTTTTAAGTACAAACAATACATAAAGCTAAAATATTAGATCACGATTGAAGATGGCTTTAATTCAATGTGGTATCAAATTGTCTTCAGTTGCCTCCTACGAATCAGAAGAGAGGGGCCCAGAAACACCTCCTTGGGGAGGCTCTTCCGTAATTGTGAGGCCTTTCATACATGAAGTGGGGCCGCAGCTCAGTGGCAGAGCCTCTGCTTGGCAGGCAGAAGTTCCCAGGATCAATCCCTGGCATCTCCAGGCAAAAAGACCAGGCAGGAGGGGATGGGAAAGACCTCCGCCTGAGGCCCTGGAAAGCCCTGAAGCAGGGCTGCAGCTCAGTGGCAGAGCCTCTGGTTGGTGCACAGAAGGTCCCTGGTTCAATCCCCGGCACATCCTGTTTAAAAAGAATCAGGCAGAAGGCGATGGGAAAGACCTCCATCTGAGACCCTGGAGAGCCATGAAGTGGGGCTGTGGAAGAAACTTTGCTTGGCATGCAGAAGGTCCCAGGCTCAATCCCTGGCATCTCCAGTTAAAAGGACCCTCAGGAGGTGATGGGACAGACCCTGAGATCCTGCAGAGCTGCTGCCCATCTGAGTAGAAGAGACTGAATTCAACGTGCCGAGGGTCTGATTCAGGCCCCAGCAGCTTCCTGTGCCTCCTTACCAGCTCCAACGTGCCAGGGCTCCGGCCCAGCTTGGCCACCACAAAGAGGCGCTGGATGCGTGCCCAGATGGAGATGTCCTCAGCAGGAGCCGGGTTGTTCACCAGTGGGTGGATGAAGCCCTTGTAGACCAGGGAGACGTCCATCTCAGTGCTTGGGTTCAGGGTGATGGTGGTGCTGCGGACAATCGAGACCTAAGGGGAGGACATGGATGGTCAGGCTGGGCTCTTGCAGAGTCCAGAGTGAGAGAGAAAGAGGCGGGGGAGCAAAATGCTGGCTGCAGACAGGCAAGATTTTTCATTCAAGCGGGCAGCAATGTAGAAACCATGATGAAGGTAATGTGACCCTTCTTGCCTTAGTGGCACAAAGAATCCTTTTTAGCTGGTCTCAAAACAACACCAGAAGGTTGCCTGCTGGGTCAGACCAGCGGTCCATCTAGTCCAGCATTCTGTCTCCTCTGGAGGGCCAACAACAGGGCAGAGAGACCAAGGCTTTCCCCTGATGTTGCCTCCTGGTTCAGAGATCAGAAGCCTCTGAATGTGGAGGTTCCCCTCAGTCACCATGGATAGGAGCCACTGATAACTTTATCCTCCACCAATCTGTTTATTCCTGTGGCCATCACAACATCCTCTGGCAGTGAATTCCAAATTTAATCTTTCTCTGTGTAAAGCTGTATTTCCTTTTCTTTGTCCTGAACCTCAGCCCTAATCTACCTCCCAGAGGATGGTGACTATTGTGAGACTAAAACAGAGGAGAGGAAAGGAACGTTGCAAGCTGCTTTGGGTTCCCATCAGGGAAAGAAGCGGGACATAAATAAAAACACAATAAAGTCTCTCTCGTGGCAGTCAATTTGAGTTCTTCCTTTCTTCCACAACAAGATAATAAAACCACATTAAAATCACAAACACAATCAGTAAAAAACCTAACCCCCCACAAGCAAGCCCATAAGGCTCCACCAGTTAACCTAGCTCCAAGCCTCAAGGAAGGCATAAATGTTTAAGAAATGTTTTAATGTTGAAAGAATCAAACATTTGGAGAAGGGACCATGTAAGGCTTTCTTACCCTGGCCTCAACCAAACGCCTGGCGGAAGAGCTCCATCTTGCAGGCCCTGCAGAACTGATCTATCTGTGGCAGGGCCCTCAGCCCTTCTGGGAGCTCATTCCACCCGGCAGGGGCCAGGAACAAAAAGGTTGAGGCTAGACGTACCTCACCTGTTAGAATTCACAAAACAGAGAGCTCTGCGATGGGTCAAGGAAGTTAAATGGAGGAGTTACTGTGAAGCGAGAACAATGCTGTGCATTGCTCTTGGTACCCACGGTGGAAGGAAGCGGGATATGAATAAAAATAAATTAAGGACTCCTTTGTGTCAGTGAACTCAGATTCACTTTTATTTATTCCCCAGATTCACTGGGGAAGGCACTGGCAAACCGCCCCGTATTGAGTCTGCCAAGAAAACGCTAGAGGGCATCACCCCAAAGGTCAGACATGACCCGGTGCTTGCACAGGAGATACCTTTATTTATTTATTGGGAGTCACTGTGGTACAATGACTAGACCGCCAGATTCGGATCTTGGAATTCTGGTTTGAATTTCCCACTCTGCCAGGGAGACTTGCTGGGTGACCATGGGCCAGTCGAGGCCTCTCGGCCTAATCTACTTCAAAGGGTTGTTGTAAAGGGAAAAAATGGAGGACGGGACAACAATGTAAACTGTTTGTGTCCCCATAGAGGAGAAAAGATGGGTATAAAACTGGGGTGGCCAAAGTGTGGCTCTTCAGAGGTCCATGGAACACAATTCCCACAAGCCCAGTCAGTGCTGCTGGCAGGGGCTCATGGGAATTGTAGTCCATGGACCTCTGAAGAGCCACAGTTTGGTCACCCCCGCTAGAAATTAAGTAAATTTTTTAAAAATCATGTTGCAACATAGTTGACCCACTTTAAGTCCAACGAACACTGGCCATCAAGGGGTACGGACCTGAAAAGCGGAATGCTTTGATAAACTTCGTTGTTCCTGCTCTGATTGGCTGAGAACAACAAAAAAGGAAAAGGAAAAGGAAAAAAAAAACGTTTTGAGCACCTGACAGAGCCACATGACTGGAACGTCGCGTTCCACTTGGCAGGTAACAAACCATGCAGTAAACAGGAAGGGGTGGGCCTGCAGCTTCAACACCTGCTGAAGCCTGACACTGGCCTGTTTCCGGATGCAAAAGGTCTCATGGACCACTCTGCCTATATCTTCACCAGAACGGGATACAAAGCAGCCCCAATTAGACGTGACATATAGGCGCTGAGAAATATAAAACACATTCCAATATTGCCTGTTATGCTTCACAGGAAAAACGGTTTATCAGGGGTAGTCAAACTGCAGCCCTCCAGAGGTCTATGGACTACAAGTCCCATGAGCCCCTGCCAGCACTCAGCTGGCAGGGGCTCATGGGAATTATAGTCCATGGACCTCTGGAGGGCCACAGTTTGACTACCCCTGGTTTATAACAAAACATGCATTTAAATCCAATGAATAGTAGTGCTATAAATTCTGGAATTCTACCTCACCTTACCTTTGGGTTCTGCATCAGAATATCCAGGAATTATGCCAGCTTTCTTCTATTCTCCAGGGACCCACTTGGAAGTCCACAGGGAGATTTGAATGGACTTTTCTGCACATTCATGACAGGTTTTTTTCCGGCCTGTCTCAGGACCATGTGACTGCATGAGCACTTTGATGCATGGGGGGGGGGTTATACATATTCTTCTTATCAAGAATTTCTAGTATGACTTTTCATTGTATTTAGCAATTCAGTAGGATCGTGTGTGCATCCATTTAAATGTCTGTTTTATGATAAATATAAACCATTTTTCCTGTGAAGGAATCACATGCAATTTATTTATTCTATTTATTAGATTTTTATATCGCACTTCTATATGGCTCAGGGCGGTTTACATATAACGACGTGGGGGGGGGATACATGGAATGGCCTAACATAACAGTCAAAATACATCAACAATAATTCTCAGTGGTTTTGAACAACAGAATTTCAATTGTCTTATAATCAACAACATAATAGGAACAGCAACTTAGCTAAAGCTTCCCAGAGAGGTCAGACTGGTTCAGGCCATAGAGGGGATGTCTGAGGGGGACCTGTGGATGTTGTTGGGTTTGGTCGGTCTCAGGCAAATGCCTGGTGGAGGAGCTCCCTTTTGCAGGCCCTGCAGAATTGTGGGAGTTCCGGCAGGGCCCTGATCTCTTCAGGGAACTCGTTCCACCAGGTGGGGGCAGGACAGACAAAGCTCTGACCCTTGTTGAGGACTGACTTGCTTCTTTGAGGGCCAGAGCTTTGTCTGGGGCACTCCACTTGTCACTCTTCTCCAAGAGGATGCTGAACCATTAACAAGAATCCCTTGGGTACGATCTGTCAACCAGTGGATAGCCATCTGACAGAGAGGCTGATTCTGTGAAGGTTCAAGGGGGCGGCAGGTTACAGTGGATGAGCGAGAGGGTTGTGTGAGTGTCCTACATTGTGCAGGGGGGGGGGTTGGACTAGATGACCCAGGAGGTCCCCCCTTCCAACTCTATGATTCTAGTTATACCACCTGACAGAATTAGGATCCATACCGCATTTTACCAGCTTGTCAACAAGAATATCATGTGGAAGCTGATCAAAAGCTTTACTGAAATCCAGATGAACTATGTCCACGGCATTCCCCTGACCCAGCGAGGCACTGACTTTCCTTGACCATGATCTGGTTCAGTGCCCAGTCGTCCTGGCACAGCCACAGCTCACTGTGTTTGTTTTTAAACAAAGAAGACTGGGGAGGAGATTGGAGTCGTAGAGGGCTGGATGAATCCTCGTTGCAGGCTCTTGGCAAGGAAGTCCTGGACAGGGCATGCAGGTGCTTGGGTAGGGTTGCCCCAGGTTGAGCTCTATGCCGGTTGAGTTCGGGGGGCGGGGGGGGGGCTGGTTTCAATCTTTCTCCTCAAATACATCTTGGGAGTCACTGTATTCTGGGGGAAGTTCACTATCCATGTTTGTGGAACAACTTAGCAACGTGGGAACAGGCAAACCCTGGTGGCATACGCATCGAAATCGAATGTCTTGCTAGGGCCCGTTGATCAAAGATTATGTGGCTCGAGCCAGTTCATGCCCAGCACGAGTGGGAACCAAAGTATCTAGACTACAGCAAACAACAAACACTCGGTGTCCTGTTGGACTTGCATCACCAGAGGCTTGGTCTCCCACTTGATGGACCCAGAATCCAGGAGGTGGACATCACTGGCTTCCAACTGTATCGATGTGCCTCACCCCTGATGGGGAACTGGTTTTGGTGTTGAAGGGACCAGTCGACAGATGACTGGGTGGCTCCCGAGTCTGCCAGAGTGTGGACCAGGACCCACCACCCATCCAGGAGCTGGATCCATACTGGCAGCAGCAGAAGGTTTAGACCGGAGATGGGCCCTCCGGTTCCTCCCAGCTGGCCAGACCCATAGCCAACTGAGAGCGGGTGTTTCCCACCTGCATTTTACTTCTCCTTTTCTCAGGGCCCTACATAATGACCCACCCCCTGCAGTAGAGGCCTGCGGATGGTCTTTCTCTGCCGCCGTGACTTGTGGCCAGGTTCCGCCCAATTGCACAGGCTCTCCCTGGACGGGGTGCTGGTGCCTAGAGACAAGAGTTAAGGACTCGAGTCTGGACTGGATCGTTGGAGTGAGGCAGGTGCCGTTCCTCCAAGCCGCTGTCGATCCTAAAGCATAGTTGCACCCGCTTAGCCAGTACCCGAGGTCTGTCGACCCGAGCCAGCTCCTCCAGCACCTCAGTGGAGAGCCCTGCCACATACTGGTCGACCAAAGCAGCCTTGTTCCAATCTAGATCTTGAGCTAGTATCTGGAATTCAATTGTGTAATCCTGGACCTATATCCTTCCCTGGCGCAGCTGCCGGATGCAAAGGGCTGCCCGGGTTACTTTCTGGGCGTCCCCAACAGCCACATTCATCCGTGCTTCAAACTGCATGAAGTGGGTTTGTTCAGGTGCACCGGCCAGCAGTAGTGGAGTAGCCCACTGACTGAGCCACAGCTCCTTCCATGAGGCTTGTCAGAAAGCTGACCTTGGCTGGCTTGTGGGGAGACTCCCTTGCCCCAAAACGGAGGAAAAGTGGGAAGGCTCCTCGCCGCCCATCAAACTGCTCTGGGGCTTTAAGTGGCCAGACAGGAAGCACAGTGACCAACACTGGCGGGGGGGTACACTGGAGCAGTGGCTTGTTGCAGTGTAGCCACGGCCATGTTCAACTGTTGTACCTGCACTGCCAGAGCCTGATTGCTTGCCAGAAAGCCTGCAAGATTCCGCTCCATGTTGTGTGCGGTGAAGTCCATCCGTGCTGCCCTGCCAGGCTGCACCTGCACAGCCGGGTGCTTGTGCCGGAGCATAGAGCTTGCCCCAAAGTCCGGAGTCCATTCCGGGAAGGTGGGAGCCAGGAGAGAGAGAGTTCACAGGACCACAAAGAGGGGAGCATAGTAAAGGCAGCCATAGTCAAAGACAGAGACTGCGGGACAAAGGCAAAACACGAATCGGAATCAGGAAGCCAAGCCAAAGGGTCGAGGAATAATGCATGCTTTTGCCCCACAAAGGACCTTAAGGAGTGGCAATCTTCTGACAGCTCTCAGGGCAGATTGCCTCCTCCGACGCTGACATTCAGGGCTTGCTGGAACCTTCACCAGTGATCTCCGGGACTGTTCTTCCGGCGAGTCCTCCGGGCTTGTAGCTACCTTGTCCAAAGGCTTAACATAAATTGGGCCCAGGCTGCTCATTCTCAGGGGAAACAGGAAGGTCAAATTCTGTGGCCGATGGGTTTCCTGGTGATTCTGGGAGATCTTTGGCCTCCAGAACACCCCCTGGCGCTGGACTAGTAGGTGTGGGCATGACACCGCCACACTTTTACTACTCAAAGGAGTCTCAAAGCAGCTTACAATCACCTTCCCTTCCTCTTCCCACAACAGACACCCTTGAGGGGCTGAGAGAGCTCTGCAAGAACTGTGACTGGCCCAAGGTCAACCAGCTGGTGGCATGTGGAGGAGGTGTGGGGGATCAAACCCGGTTCTCCAGATTAGAAGCCGCCGCTCTTAGCCACAACACCCAGCTGGCTCCCGCAACTGCCACACGCCTGTGGGATTCCCACCCCTTACCTTATCGGGCTGGGAGTCGTTTCGCGGCTGCTGGTAGGTGATGAGGTGAAGGCCTGGCAGGAAACTCTCTCGCCTGCATTGCGCCAGGGACGTGACAAAGTAGGGCTGAGTCCCCCACCAGCCGAAAGTGCCCGAGATCTTCCCCACCTGGCACCTTGCCCGCTCTGGAGGAGGAAGGGAACAGGAAAGGTGCATTTCAAAGGCAAAGAAGGATCACTGCAGACAGAGTGGACCCATCCAGGTGAGAGGAGATCTCGCATCCCTGTGACACTCTAGGACAGGGGTAGTCAAACTGTGGCCCTCCAGATGTCCATGGACTACAATTCCCAGGAGCCCCTGCCAGCGAATGCTGGCAGGGGCTCCTGGGAATTGTAGTCCATGGACATCTGGAGGACCGCAGTTTGACTACCCCTGCTCTAGGAGCAGATGCCCATTTCTGGGGTCCTCCCTGCAGAAGGCCCCATTTCCTCCCTGGGAAACAGTGGGTTGGCGGTGGGAATTCATGTGGCAGCCCCTACTGTCCTGGAAAACGTCCAAGCCAGAGGACAGGACTTCACTTAGTTACGGGTCACCCGTGTTTTTGAGGCTTGGAATTTCAAGGAGGTGTGATAAACCCTGTGCCAAAATGGCCACCATGGGAGTCAGAGCCATATGCAGTACTTCTCTCCTCTCTTTGCAAAAGTGTCACAGAGAAGGGTGGGGCGAAGAAGCACGGGGTGGGGGAAGAAAGGGGGGGGATGAAAAGAAGGAAAGCCTAAAGGGGAAAGGAACCCACACACCAGCTAAGGAAAGTCCAAATCGGGGGTGGGCAAACTGTGGTCCTCCAGATGTCCATGGACTACAATTCCCATGCTGGCAGAGGCTCATGGGAATTGTAGTCCATGGACATCTGGAGGGCCACGGTTTGCCCACCCCTGGTCCAGATGCTTATCAGTGCTCCTGAAAACTCTTTTCATTGGCATGAGAGCAGCCAATAGGAAGCCTGGCCTTACAGCGCTCCTCCCACTTTCTGAAAAGCTTGGCAGGCTCCAGGGGAAGGGCTGGGGAGGAACCACGGTGCCCGTGGGCACCTCACTGGGGAGGTCTGATTCCCGAGGCACAGAAGGAAGCAGAAGCAGGCAACAACGACACCCACAACTACCCGTCTTTTAAAGGGGACAGGGGAGGTTGCTATGATTTGGGGAGGTTGAACTGGAAATGTTTTTGACTGTCATGGTAAGCCGCCTTGGAACAATATGGAAAAGCAGGATATAAATGTTTTAATTCGTAAACAAAAAATTCTCATTCTCTATTTGACCTACTTCAGCCTCCAATTTAAATCTGCTGCTCCCGTAACTATTTCCATTCTGAGGCACTTGAGACCCTAGGCTGAAGACCACCCTGGTACAAACCTGCCTGTCCACCCACCACGAGCGTAGAGAATCCAGCCTAAAGGAAGGAGGAGCAAAACAAGGTGATGACGCCACTGCAAACGCCCCACAAGGGGTGGGGGTGGCACTGGTGCAGAACCATCTGATTTGGCTCACTTACCCGAGAGAGGCATGCAGGTCTCATTCTGTACACACCAGCCAAAGGGACCTGGGGCTCGGGGCAGAGAAGCATTGGCGCTGCCGAAGGCTAGGCAGGACTGGCAGTCGACCAAGAGGCGGGCCAGCCCTAGGCAGCCGGTGTTGGGACACTGGAGAAGAAGAAGGCACCCATCAAGAAGCAGAACACTAGACCCTTTGGCCTGCCTCAGGGGAGTCCTACCTGAAAATCTCCCAATTCTCAGCTTACACAGTCTCTGAATAATCAGAGCAGCCAATAAAGAAATCGGGGGGGGGGGGGCAGAATCGCTAGAAATTAAAAACCAAGGAGGAAAGCAGGAATCTCCTTTCAAAAAATAATGGTGTGCAGTGTGCAGGGGTGGTCAAACTGTAGCTCTCCAGATGGTCAATGGACTACAATTCCCATGAGCTCCTGCAAGCACATGCTCAAAGGGACTCATGGGAATTGTAGTCCATGGGCATCTGGAGAGCCACAGTTCGGCCACCCCTGGCTTAGAGCTTCAGAGGCTCAGAGGAGTCCTGCATTCGAATCTCCACTCAAACTGGCCGAAGAATTCTGGGCCTGTCACCCTCTCACAGCTTAAACTATCTCCACAGAGCTGCTGTGAGGAGAACGCCGGAAAAGGAGGGGAGAGAATTAAACATTGGTCTCCTTGAGGTCTTGGAGGGATGTGACGGGACTAGAATGTCATTGCTGCTTATGCTGTTTGCTGCCTACTAAACCATCCCTCTTTGTCTCTATAGAATTGCCTATCAATGACTATTAGCCACGAACGCTAAGCAGAACCTCCACATTCAGAGGTACTAATCCTCTGAATCCCACAGCCAGGAGGCAACATTGAGCAAGGCCTTGGCCTCAATGCCCTGTGATTGGCTGTCCAGAGGAACTGGTTGACTGCTGTAGGAGACAGGATGCTGGACTAGAGGGACCCCTGGTCTGATCCAGCAGGGCTCTTCTGAGGTTCTTATCAGGGGAAGGCCTCGGCCTCTCTGACCTGTTGCTGGCCCTCCAGAGGAATGGGTTGGCCACTGTGTGAGACAGGATGCTGGACATGATGGACCACTGGTCTGATCCAGCAGGGTTCAGCTTAGGTTCTTACCCTTCAAAGAGATTCAAACAAACCATTTCTCAATTTAGGGGGCTCTATTGGGGCCAAGTTTGAGAAGCCCTTTGCTAGGCCCCTGCATAACCCTTGCAGAACAAGATAATCTGGCTGCCTGACCCCACATCTGCTCCCACCCCACCCTGCACCCCATGGGATCACTCACAATGCTGTGGGGTTGGGTGCTCTGACAGACGTTCATGCACCAGGCACATTCAGGATCCTTGGCACACGTGCTTTTCTCTCGGTACATGGAGCAGTAATCCAGATGGTACTGGGGGCGGGAGAAGGGAAAGAAGGGGGGGAGATTTGGTGTTGTGGGTCTGGAAAGCTGTCCCATTGCCTGCCCCACTCAAAGCACAAAGAACAGATGCTCCAACTCTCCTCAGAGTCCCTCTCCCCGTTTTCCATGAGACAAGACAGCACCCAGATGCATAAATGGATGCAGGGAAGGGGGGGGTAGAGTTGCCCCTTACCATCAGAGACGGCACCTGAAAGACGAAGGTGGGCACCTTGTAAGCCAGCAGGTCGCCCCGTGGCACACCACTGTAGCCTCCGGCAACAAGCAACACGGTCCCGTTCATCACAGCTGCTATATGGGAGTACCGCCCTCGCGCCTGGGCTTGAACCTTGGCCTCACGTTCTGGTGGGAAGAGGAGAGAGCGGACTGGGTTAAAGGCTTCAAGAGGAGATGGTTATTGGGAAGAGGGGAAGTTCAACAGGGGCAGGTTTCCTTTTCCCTGTGATGGAAGAAGCTGCACCTATGGAACTTCTCCCCACAAGGCCCGCACTTTCTGAAATCAGACTGTTTCCCTCACCCTGGGGGATCTGGTGCGCCAGCTCGTGGCTGGAGACCCACTGATGGCAGCCCAGGTGGTAGAAGAAGATTTCGTCCTCGTAGCATTTCTCTTCATGGTAATGAATGTGCACATTGCCCCCTAGAGGAGTGGAGGGAAAAGACGGGCATGAAGATCGGACACTTCCAAGCTCTCATTCCCACTAAAGCCCCAGATTTGTTCTCCTAACGGAGGACAAAAACAAAAATCGGGGAAGGAAATACCAGTGTTGACCCTATTCATATTACTAATAGCTGGATTATTTTATGGTCCCCACCTTTTTTCTCTGACCCTGTTTCTATGTATAATACTATAATAAAGGTAAAGGTATCCCCTGTGCAAGCACCGAGTCATGTCTGACCCTTGGGGTGACGCCCTCTAGCGTTTTCATGGCAGACTCAATACAGGGTGGTTTTGCCAGTGCCTTCCCCAGTCATTACCGTTTACCCCCCAGCAAGCTGGGTACTCATTTTATCGACCTCGGAAGGATGGAAGGCTGAGTCAACCTTGAGCCGGCTGCTGGGATTGAACTCCCAACTTCATGGTCAGAGCTTCAGACAGCATGTCAGCTGCCTTACCACCTTGCGCCACAAGAGGCTCTATAATACTATAATAAACAATAATAAATAACTCTTAGCAGGAGTCTCTTATATTGAAATGGACTTGGTAAAAGCTTATCCTGGAATACAGCAGAAGCAAAGGGGAGAAGGCTCACCTGCTGGGTTTGCACACATCTGAGGGTTCAAGAGGAGATAGACTGGCCACACGATAATGAAACTGGAGAAAATCTCCTGAGAGGCAAACGATAGGGAAGGACGTAGATTGCAACCGAGTTTATTCTGACCCAGGAGTCTTTACAGAAATACTTCAAGTGTGTTCAGACTAGTAAATCCTTCCAAAAGGAAGAGAAGCATTGTCTCTTGATCAGCTCTTCTGGCACAATGAAATGTTTTCTGAACAAAGGAATATTCCCTGAAAATAGCCTTAAGCAGTAGGTATTCAAAGCTTATTTTGGAAGGACTGTAAGGATTCTTGTCTTTACATTACAATTTACGTCCTTTCCTCGCGCAGGATTTTCTCAAGCTACATCTGAGGGTTGACAAAACACACAAGCCAGGAGAAAAAGTGAGCAACCGTCAATACTATAACGGCAGTGGTGGTCAAACTGCAGCCCTCCAGATGTCCGTGGACTACAATTCCCATGAGCCCCTGCCAGCAAACGCTGGCAGGGGCTCATGGGAATTGTAGTCCACAGACATCTGGAGAACCGTGATTTGACCACCCCTGCAGATATAGTAGAGCGGTGCACTAGAATATGGGAGACGCAGATTCAAATCCCTGTTCTCCCCTGCGAGTTACTGGGTGACTCAGGGCTGGTCAGACTCTCCCAGCCTAGCCTACCCTGCAAGGCTGTTGTTAGGCTACGGTGGAAGAAAGGAAAGAGAACGGTGGAGTATAAAAGAAGAAATAACGAATTACAAGGAACGGGCATCAGATCACAACAAGGATTTCTCCATTCTCTTTCCACCGGACGGTAAATTAAACTGGGGGACGAGGGGAACAGAGTGGCACTCACCATACACGACCATGTAGTTGCCGATGACTGTGGCAGAATGGAACGCCCGCTCCCTAGGACCCCGGTGCGAATCTTTGGCACGCAACGTACTCCAGTAACGAAGGTCCACATGAAAGAGGTCGGTGGTGTTAACTCGCACACTGAACCTGGGAAAGATGGGGGAACAGGGGGAAGGGGGTTATTCCTCTCTCATTGCAATCATGTTTGGGTTCTGTCCTTGGCACTGGCCTTGACCTTGACCTTTAAATCGCTACATGGCTGGGATTGAGGGATCTGAATGATCTTCCGTATGTCCCTGGCCGAGCATTAAGATCACCAGGAAAGGCCCTCCTGACTGTCCCAGTCATCAAAGGACTTCACCTGGAGGACACGCAAGACAGGGCCTTTTCGGTGGCAGCCCCACAGTTATGGAACAACCTCCCCAGGGAGGTGTGACAGGCTCCCTCGCTTTTGGCCTTTCAGAGGTAAGTTGTAAACAGTATTATTTAGAACTGCATTTGACTAATTTCAATTTTTATATTCTTGTCTTTTGGGGTTTTTCAAATATAACGTTGTTTTGTTTACATTCTAGGCTGCCTTGAGTGCCACAAGGGAGAAAGGTGGTCAAAAAACGTTTTAAATAAATAAATTCCCGCCATCGCTTGTTTCTCCCAGTTCCTTCCTTACCGGGCAGTGGAAGGCCGATGCCCGCCGTAAACCAAGAGGGTGCGGGACGCAGGATGAAACACCATGGAATGGCCGGCCGCTGCAGGTGCCTTGCCACCCGAGGGCATCACCAGTTCCCACAGCCACATCCGGAGGTGAAAGCGGTACATCTGGGAGGAGAAGACGTCTACCGAGGTGCGACCTGACAAGGGATGAGGATTAGCAGTTTGGGATATTTCAATAGCTGTTTCATAAGAACATCAGAACGGTCCTGCTAGATCAGGCCAGTGGCCCATCTAGCCCAGCATCTCATCTCACATGTGGGCCAACCAGCTCCTCTGGAGGACCAACAACAGGGCACAGAGGCTGAGGCCTTCATAAAAACATCAGCCCTGCTGGATCAGACCAGGGGTCCACCTACGCTAGCATCCTGTCTCATGCAGTGGCCAGCCAGTTCCTCTGGACAGCCAACAGCAGGGCAGAGAGTTTGAGGCCTTCATAAGTAGTATCCACAGATCGGGACCGCATTGAGAATGAGGTATATCAATGCTTATGATTTTATATCTGTATCTTTTTTTCCTGTTCTCTGTAAACCGCCCTCAGTCTTTGTGGAGGGCGGTATATAAACAAACAAACAAACAAACAGTACCCTGCTGGATTGCATCAATGGTCCATTTCATCCAGCATCCTGTCTTACACAGGCGACAACCAGTTCCTCTGGAGCAGTGGTCCCCAGCTCCCGGTCCGGGGTCTAGTGCCAGTCCATGGCTCAGTTGGTACCGGGCCGCGGCTCCTCCTCGTCCTCCTCCATGGCTGCTGCTCACCTTTGATACTCTCTGGCGGCCGCCATGGCTGGGGCTCCCCCTCGGCATGGCACTGCGCAGCTGCTGCTGGTAGCAACCCCCAGTGGGTGGCGGGAAGTCAGGGGTGCCGGCGGGAAAGCAAGTGGAGCAGGGACTCAGGCGGCAGCAACATCCCTCGGCAAAAGACTACCTCTACCCCCTGGGCCTCAGTAAAATTGTCAAGCGTTGACCGGTCCCCGGTGATAAAAAGGTTGGGGACCACTGCTCTGGAGGACCAACAACAGGGCAGAAAGGCCAAGGCCTTCCTGTGATGTTGCCGCCTTAAGGCTCTGGGATTCAGAGGTTTAGTGCCTCCAAACGTGGAGGTTCCTCGCACCCAGCATGGCAAGTCGTTGTCGACAGACTTATCCTCCATGAATCTCCCTAATACCTTTCTAAAGCTCTTTACTCCTGTGGCCATCCTGTCAAGCGTTGTAAGAACTCACAACAAGCTTCTTTAATAAAGAAAGCGTTTATTGAGAAGTTACTTCATACACCTAAGCTAAGAAAGTCAAATCTGCCTGAGTTCACATTTGCCTCCCCTTATCAATAGTGTTCTCCCGCCCAAAACTTGAAAGTTCCCAAGGGAGGGGGAGATGAGGCACCAGGTGCCATAAAATGTAGTGTTACTTCTCGCACGTCCTTGGTCGCCTCCAGACAAGATAAGATGTTATGGTTACAAAAGGCAGACCCAGCCGGCGGGTTCAAAAGACAAATAATTCACAGCTCCCTGAGATAGCAGGATGCAACAAAACAGTTTTGACTTCAGGCATGCAAGCATAATATATGGGCCCTGGGTTACAAGGGGCCCCCAGGAACAGAAAGGAACAGAAAGTCGAAAGGCAAAGCAAACAAACATGGAGAATCTCATGTCAACTTATGGCAGGAACAGGCAGTGATCCTGACACATCCTCTGATAGGAAAGGCCACATTTTCATCCCTCACGGTTTCAAATGCAGCAGGTGAGGAGTGGCAGGAGTGGCAGGAGGCAGCGGTTAAGAACAGCAGACTTTAATCTGGAGATTCCTCCCTCCCTCCCTCCCTGTTTAGATTTCTAAAGGTGCCCCTCCTAGCAGAGCCAGCTCAGGGCAGTTTACATCATTAGAGAGCCAGTTTGGTGTAGTGGTTAGGAGTGCGGACTTCTAATCTGGCATGCCAGGTTCGATTCTGCGCTCCCCCACGTGCAACCAGCTGGGTGACCTTGGGTTCACCACGGCACTGAGAAAACTGTTCTGACCGAGCAGTGATATCAGGGCTCTATCAGCCTCACCCACCCCACAGGGTGTCTGTTGTGGGGAGAGGAAAGGGAAGGCGACTGTAAGCCGCTTTGAGCCTCCTCCGGGTAGGGAAAAGTGGCATATAAGAACCAACTCTTCTTCTTCTTCTAGTATTACAGTCAATTAAAACCGTTAAGTTCAACCATTAAAACAGTTAAGTTTTAGCAGTCTTCATCGTCCACCTCAGACTAGAAAACGGACTTATAGAGGTCAAATTGGGGTGTGCAGCCATGTTAGTCTGAAGGAGGGTTGGGCACTTTGGTGGGCCTCGGCTGGTTCAGCGATTGCAGAAGCCCGAGGCAGCCAGTGCCAGGCCTTGGAGTGAGTTGGCATGCTGGTGCCAGCGGCGTCCCTCCCCTGCCCTCCCCTCCCCGGCACTGGCCGCCCTGGGCTTCTGCAAACGCCAAAGTGGTCGAGGCACACCAAAGTGCCCAACCCTGGTGTGAAGCGAAAGAACAAGGTTTGGAGAAAAAGAGCTGGGTTTGGGTATCTTGCTTTTCCCTGCCCGAGGGAGCCCCCAAATGGCTTACAAACACCTTTCCCTTTCTCTCTCCATAACAGACACCCTGTGAGATAGGTGATGCTGAGAGAGCTCTGAGAGAACTGCAAAAGACTCAAGGTCACTCAGCTGTCTGCATAGGGAGGAGGAGTGGGGAATCAAACCCGGTTCTCCGGATAAAAGGCCGCCGCTCTTCATCACAACACCAAGCTGGTTCTCAATTTTTGTCTGATAGAGATCAGGTTAGGCTTCTAAATGTGGTTTTTAATGGCCCGATAATCAGATGATAATTATTTTTATAAATGCTGAAAAGTACGGCTTTTTTCTCCATGAGCTCTCCCAAAGAGGCTCCTGGAGAGGCGATGTGCCTAGTTTCCAAAGCAGGAAAAGCTACCGCTTTGCTTTCCTCACCAGGGACGCTTCCTAGATCCTGCAACTCACCTCCAAAGATGTACAGCCATTCGTCCACCACGGCAGCGGCGTGGCCAGCCAGGCCAGGCGGCACGGGAGGCGAGGAAGTGTTGCTGGGCAGCAGCTCCTGCCAACGCCCCTCCCGCGGCCGGTACATCCAGACGTCGTTGGCGAGGGAACCGCTGGCCAGCTCGCCCCCAAAGAGAACCAGGAAGCCCTCCCAGGCCACGGCGGAGTGGGAGTGGCGCGCCGACTGCAGGGAGAAAGGCCAAAGGACAGGTGTGAGGTGAGCCGGAATGGGAAGCCAAACATCTCTCCTCTTTGTGACCATTTTGCACCAGCTGCAGGTGAAATCCAGGATTACCAACCTCCAGATGGAACGATGGTCATCTCCAGGCTTCTGAAAGCAGTTTCCCTAGAGTAGCGGTAGCCTAATGGTGGCCCTCCAGATGTCCATTGACTACAATTCCCATGTGCTAGCAGGGGCTCATGAGAATTGTAGTCCACGGACACTGGAGAGCCATCGTTTGGCCACCCCTGCCCTAGAGGAAGTGGCAGCTTTGGACTCCTTCCTGCTGAGCTCTTGAAGCTACATCTCTCCCCAACCTCCAGGAATTTCCAAGACTGGAAACCTAGACTTCCTGTCATGTATGAATGTGCTCAACGGGATGCAGCAAACAGCTCGGCCTCCATAAATCTGTGCCCTGGCATTACACACACATGTCCTGTTTGTGGGGCACATTCTTCAGTGAACACTTCCAACTATGGTTGTGCACTTCAGTGTGCCCCGGCTGCTTCGGCGCATAGGAGCCCAGTGGCACGGAGAGGAGGGGTGGCAGCGGCGCACCAGCTGGTGGCCACACACAGGCTCTGCGCCTGCATGCAGCTGCCAGCTGGCGCACCGCCACCATTCCTCCTCTCCGTGGTGCTGACCGCCTTGGGCTTCAGTGATCGCCAAGGCGGCCCAACCCTGCCGAAGCGCTCAACCCTACTTCCAACACTTTGTGACCAAATGTCACATACAGACCGGTCCTGGGAGACGACGGGAAGGCAACACTTACCGGAGAGGGACTGAGAACTCTTCGGCGCCAAACGTTTGTGGTGAAGTTATAGAAGACGAGGTCTCCCAGGGCTGTGTTGAGGTCCAGACCTAGAGCAGAGGAGGCAAAAGGGCCATTCAGAACTTTGGCCCACCCCAACGGCTGGGACCTGCCCTCGGGGGCTAAAACCCGTCCTTTGAATCTTCCATTCCTGTGAATCTGCTGCCATGCATCGGGTTGCCGTGTTCTCTTCCTGAAATTCCTGGAAATGTTTAAGCCTGGGTGGAGGGGACCCAATTTTTTTTTCTTTTTATGGAAATGTCGGGGAAAACAGAAATACAGGCAATATTTTCTTTCTTGTATTATCTTATTTTACAGCTTTAATTGCATAAAATGCATACTTTCTTTAGTGTATAAACTTATGCAATTTAAGGAATTTAGAAGCGCAAAAGTCTTAGGCATGTACAAGAGAGAGACAGTGTGTGGGTGTGGGTGTGAACATGAGAGAGAGAGGGAGAGAGAGAGCATGTGCTGCATACAACTGCATTCTATGCTTTCTTATAGAACAATTATAGCTCCTTTAGAGCATAATTTTCCCCGGTGAAGATATAAAAATAAAAAGAGTGGAAAATAGAAATCCATTTCTGTTATAACCAAAGTGTGTTACTCCGACATGGCCACCTATGCTCAAAGGAAGACTGCCAGTGTTATTTGGACACCAAGTTCAGCTTTATAGCACTGAAAACACTGAACTTTTTAACAGTGCAATTTTGTCACATATATTAACTGTGGACAAAATTTAAACAGATATATCTTTGCAATTACATTGCCTGTGTCTACAGCATTCACAGGAATGACCTAATCCAGTTGTTTTTATGCACAGCAATTTTCACACCACACATTTTTAATAACTCACCTTAGAAGCACTTCACTTATTCTAGAAGGGGGGGAAATCATGGGATTTTTTTCAAGTAGAACTCAAGATTTCTAACTTTTCAAAAAATCCAGTTTTCCCTTTTATGTCTACATGAGAAAGATGCACATATGAGTCGTTATAAGAAAAGGTAGAAATTGGGGCTTGAATAGCAGCCATCAAGAATATAAGAAAATGCAGGGGGGGGGACAGAAGCATACCCACAGGCTCCCCAAACCTGGCATCCATCCTCACTTCCCCTCTTCCTGCCTCCCAGTTTCCAAGAAGTCCCAAACTTACCATCTGCATATAATTTAAAAAACTAAAAACCAAAACACTTAAGATCAGATGAGTCAACAAGGTACAATCTGTCCATAAACATTCAGCACACGGGTGGTTGATCATGTGTATGCAAGGTTCCTTGTAGGGCTGGGGCGGAAACTATCTCTAGAACTTCTTGCAAGCAACAAGCTCATGCAAGAAGTTAGACACCTTCACCCTTGTCTACTAGCTCTGCACCTGCAGGGTGCTTTGCCCCCTTAATTATTTCATTTATTTAGGATACTACTATGCCTCCTCTCCAGGAGAAAAGCATTGAGTTGGAGGAGCTATCCAGGGGTAGTCAAACTGTGGCCATCCATATGTCCATGGACTACAATTCCCAGGAGGCCCTGCCAGCATTCGCTGGCAGGGGCTCCTGGGAACTGTAGTCCATGGACATCTGGAGGGCCGCAGTTTGACTATCCCTGAGCTATACAGTTGCAGCCACCCGGACATTGTAGCGAGGTCCCTTTTGGTCACCAGCAAGGGATGGGTGGTAGTAGGACTGCCAGATCAAGGTTTGGAGGCAGAGCCTGAAGAGGGGAAGGTTTGGGGAGGGGAGGGACCTCAGTGGGGTCCAAAGCACAGAGTCTAGCCTCCAAAGCAGTCATTGTCTCCAGGGTAACTGATCTTTGTTATCGGAGCATGAGCAGGAATGCCAGGAGATCGCCAGATTCCACCTGGAGGTTGGCATCCCTACACACAGAGAATGAACTAGTTTAAACCTACAAGAGTTGGACCCATCCATGGGTCCGACTCATGTTTTTCAGATCTCAGAAAGAAGAGCTTCTGTCTCCCCGCTCCCCCTCCAATGGGGTGGTCCCCTTCCTTTCCCCCCCTCCGTAGAACAGAACAGTGTGACGTCTGACCTCCGAAGATATAGAGTCCTCCAGTAGAGGGCAGGAAGGCACCAGCAGCAGCCGTGCGGGCTCGGAAGCTGGGATCCCCGGCACTCACGTTGTACCACTTGCCGGCTCCTTGGTTCTCGCTCAGCGCCAAGTCGCAGGCCTGCCCCACAAAACCTGCCTCACACTGGCAGCGCCTGGAGTCCTGCAAAGAGGCACAAAGGAAAACAGGCTGAGAGAGCCAGGGGAAAAAGGTTTCCTACAAAGCGCTAAGAGGCCAGGGAAATCCTCCAGCAAAAGAAACTCGTGTGCTGCCGTTTCCCTCTCCAGCAGGGGTGGCCAAATGGTGACTCCCCAGATGTCCATGGCAGGGGCTCATGGGAATTGTAGTCCATGGACATCTAGAGAGCCACAGTTTGGCCGCCCCTGCTCTACAGATTTTCACATTTTGCATTCAGAAGGTGAATGTAGATCAGGGACTCCCAGTGTGGTGCCCAAAAGCTATTTTTAGAAAGTGGGCAGCATCAGGTAGGGCTCTTGCCCAGCAGGGTCTCTGATTGGCCACTGAAGATTTGATTGGCTGTGATGATTTTTTTTTAATGCTTTGGAAGCAGGTGCTGTAACAGCACAAGGATCTTCACGTTTCTCTAATCTAAACGTTCAGAGAAAGTCAATAAAAAAGATAAAACAGAAGGTCATCAACTGAGTTTTCAGTGACAGAAACAAATACAATTAGCAATTATATAATTCAAAATAATATTCTATAGCCCCCTTCTTTCCTAGCCTCAGCTTGGCTCCATGCATGCATCCAGTTTCTTTCACCCTTTCGTTTTCTGGTAGGTCCCACCCCACCCCCACCCCCGCAGGGGAAACCGACTCTGTCCTTCAGAGCACTAGCTCTGTAGGCCTGCATATTGTGACGCCAAACAAATTGTCTATACCAACTTTTGTTCTTTCCTTTTTAGATAAAAGCCTGTGTTCTGTGGGAAAGGATTTTGGAGGGCAAAATGTCCATTTGTTGGAGTAAGTGGGTTATTTACTTGTTTGTAGCAAAGCTTATCTTTCACAAAGTGCCCTGATATAGCTATAGACTTTTTTTATTAAGAAAAATGTCTCAGCTCGTTTTGTGTCCTTTGGAAGGGTATTCTATGTTCACAGCAAGTTACTTACTTATGCTAACATTGATAATTTGTAACCCCCCAAAAAAACCCTCTTTCTTCAGGATTCTCTAACAATCTCTATTATTGTCAAGTTCGGTCAAAAATAAATTTTTCTTTCTTTTAGTCCTCAAAACCACAAATCATCAAGTAATTTTCCCCATTTCAGCCCAAAAATCAGTTAGAAAAGAATGAAGTTACTGCAGATTTTAAAATTATTTAGCATAGAAGACACACAGGTCTCCAAATACAGTATGGAGACTGTGGGATTAAGGCTGTAGGAAGAAGAAGAGTTGATTTTTATACCCCACTCAAAGCAGCTTACAGTCGCCTTCCCCGTCCTCTCCCCACAACAGACCCCCTGTGAGGGAGGTGAGGCTGAGAGAGCCCTCATATTACTGAAGAAGAAGAGTTGGTTCTTATATGCCACTTTTCTCTACCCAAAGGAGTCTCAAAGCGGCTTACAATCACCTTCCCTTTCCTTTCCCCACAACAGACCCCCTGTGAGGGAGGTGAGGCTGAGAGAGCCCTGATATTACTGAAGAAGAAGAGTTGGTTCTTATATGCCACTTTTCTCTACCCAAAGGAGTCTCAAAGCGGCTTACAATCACCTTCCCTTTCCTCTCCCCACAACAGACACCCTGCGAGGGAGGTGAGGCTGCGAGAGCCCTGATATTAAGAAGAAGAGTGGGTTCTGATATGCCGCTTTTCTCTATCCGAAGGAGTCTCAAAGTGGCTTACAATCACCTTCCCTTTCCTCTCCCCACAACAGACACCCTGCGAGGGAGGTGAGGCTGAGAGAGCCCTGATATTAAGAAGAAGAGTGGGTTCTGATATGCCGCTTTTCTCTACCCAAAGGAGTCTCAAAGCGGCTTACAATCACCTTCCCTTTCCTCTCCCCACAACAGACCCCCTGTGAGGGAGGTGAGGCTGAGAGAGCCCTGATATTACTGAAGAAGAAGAGTTGGTTCTGATATGCCGCTTTTCTCTACCCAAAGGAGTCTCAAAGTGGCTTACAATCACCTTCCCTTTCCTCTCCCCACAACAGACACCCTGCGAGGGAGGTGAGGCTGCGAGAGCCCTGATATTAAGAAGAAGAGTGGGTTCTGATATGCCGCTTTTCTCTATCCGAAGGAGTCTCAAAGTGGCTTACAATCACCTTCCCTTTCCTCTCCCCACAACAGACACCCTGCGAGGGATGTGAGGATGAGAGAGCCCTGATATTAAGAAGAAGAGTGGGTTCTGATATGCCGCTTTTCTCTATCCGAAGGAGTCTCAAAGTGGCTTACAATCACCTTCCCTTTCCTCTCCCCACAACAGACACCCTGCGAGGGAGGTGAGGCTGAGAGAGCCCTGATATTAAGAAGAAGAGTGGGTTCTGATATGCCGCTTTTCTCTATCCGAAGGAATCTCAAAGTGGCTTACAATCACCTTCCCTTTCCTCTCCCCACAACAGACACCCTGCGAGGGATGTGAGGATGAGAGAGCCCTGATATTAAGAAGAAGAGTGGGTTCTGATATGCCGCTTTTCTCTATCCGAAGGAGTCTCAAAGTGGCTTACAATCACCTTCCCTTTCCTCTCCCCACAACAGACACTCTGCGAGGGATGTGAGGATGAGAGAGCCCTGATATCACTGCTCAGTCAGAACAGCTCTATCAGTGCTGTGGGGAGCCCAAGGCTGCATGAGAAAGAGCGGGGAATCAAATCCGGCTCACCAGATTGGGAATGACAACTCTTAACCACTACACTAAGCCTGAATGTAGGTGGAGGGGAGTAGGTTGTGCATGCCTCCTTGGTTGCATGGACCCGATGGCATGAAAGCAGGCAGAGCAGACAGTCTTACCTGGCTGCAAGTTCCATGGTTCTGACAGTAGGTGGTGCAGTCAGGCATCGAACAGTCGTCGCCTCCCCAGTCTGGATAGCAGTTGCAACGCCCGTCGTTGTCGCAAGACCCGTGCCCTGAACAGCCCATTGGGCACAGTGAGATGGTGTAGGTGGCATTAAAGCCCAGCAGGTTGTAGTTGGCATCACTGAACAGATGGAGTAGCATCTGCCAAAGAGAAAGGGTCATTGAGGGTGTGCCAAGAGAAATGCACCAAGAAAGCACCAACAAGAGATCTAAGCCATAAGCAGTAGGCCCAGGATTCCCAACTCCAAATTGGGAATCCTAGATCCTAGATTGGGGGTGGGGTGGAAGAACTCTACAGATGGCCTCTCTCTACCCCAAGACCTGGCATAGGAGGCACTCGGGGGTGGAACAGCCTCCCTGAGTGGATGTTAAGCCCTGAGTGGTACTTAAGCCATGAGACCAGCTCCTCCTCCAAGCCCTTACCAGAAATATTAAGTGGAACAGATGTTATGTTTTACGGGGTTTTAACTGGGTTTTATTGGGTGTTTTATTGATACTGCGATCCGCCTTGTGGCGGATCGCAGTATCAATAAAACATTAGCCAGTTTCTGCCCAAATCTCAGACAGATGTTCAGCTGTAAACTGGCGGAGGATGGATTTAAATCCAAATATGCTTCTCGACAGATATTGACGACCAGTCGCTTCTAACCAGGATAACATTCTGATCTGAGGTTCGAAGGGAAGTTGGGTCAGTCTGCGGCAGAAGAGCTGTATTCTAACTCAGTAGCACCCAACAAGATTTTGGGGTATAAATTTTTGAGATATGCTTGAAAGGAGCATTGGCTCTCAACAGACCTGGGCCTATTCTGCACACAATAGATAATGCACTTTCAATGCACTTTAGAAGTAGATTTTCCTGTTCTGCACAGGAAAATCCAACTGCCAAAGCACATTGAAAGTGCATTATCCTATGTGTGCAGAATGGCCCCTGGAAACCAGATTGGTCTTGAAAGAGCTACTGAACTTGAATCGAGCTCTTCGGATTTAAACCTGACATCCCCTGGTTTCCTCCTGAGGAAATGAAACGGTTCTGGAATGGCACTCCGAATCAGGATATGAACTAACCACCCACCACTGAGAATTCCCACTTCCACAGATCGGTACCTTGCCAGAGGTGGCCTCGATGGTGGGTGGCAGGGTGCTCCCGCTGAGACTGGCCAACAAGGGGCTGCTGGGGGAATCTCCGTCATAAATGAAGAGGTAGTCGTAGGTACATTCCGTGTCCATGAACATGAAGGTCAAGAGAATGTGGTAGCTGCTACTGGGGGCTGAGCAGGATAAAAAAGAGGATCACCAAAGCAGCATTAGGAAGGAAGCATCCTAAAGGGGTTTGTAATAGTGATAGGAGTTTATATTACTAGTAGTAGCAGGAGCAGCAGCAGCAATATTTTATTTTAAAAACTTCCCGTTCCTCAAAGGTCCAGGGTGGGTAATAACATATAAATAAACAATATCTTTAAACAGCCCGTGGCGCCACGGGCGCCACGGACTATATAATTCGTTAAGCCCCCTAGAGGTGGGCTTTGTCCGTGATGAGGAAGGGTCCGGGTTGGACCCTTCCTCACGACAGACAATCGGAGGGACCAATCGGCAGGCGCAAAGCGCCTGCCGATTGGTCCCTCCGATTCCCAGGCTGAGCAACTGCGAGCCGCGCACAGCGCGGCTCGCAGTTGCTCCCGGACTGACGCGGCGAGAGGCGCGAAGCGCCTCTCGCCGCGTCAGACCGCCACCCGAAGGAACCCCCAGCAGTCGCGCGAAGCGCGGCTGCTGGGGGTTCCCTCCCTGCCGGTCTGACGCTGCGGGAGGCGCGAAGCGCCTCGCGCAGCGTCAGACCGCCGTCCGAGGGAACCCCCAGCAGTCGCGCGAAGCGCGCCTGCTGGGGGTTCCCTCCCTGCCGGTCTGACGCCTTCTCCCCTTTCAAAACCCCTTTTTATAAAGGGGCTTTGAAACTAGTAATATCATAAAATGTAAAGGTATCCCCTGTGCAAGCACCAAGTCATGTCTGACTCTTGGGTTGACGCCCTCTAGCGTTTTCATGGCAGACTCAATACAGGGGGGTTCTGCCATTCCCTTCCCCAATCATTACCGTTTACCCCCCAGCAGCAAGCTGTGTCCTCATTTTACCGACCTCAGAAGGATGGAAGGCTGAGTCAATCTTGAGCCGGCTGCTGGGATCGAACTCCCAGCCTCATGGTCAGAGCTTCAGACAGCATGTCGGCTGCCTTACCACCCTGCGCCACAAGAGGCTCGTAAAATAATATCATATAAACATTAAAATCATCCTAATTCATAATCCTAACCACTTCCTGTCTTTCTAATGCAGCCTATCTCAACTTTTTTTTTTTACTCTTGAGTAACCCCTGAAATATTCTTCAGGGTTCAAGAAAAAACAAAAGTGGCACGATTGTGTAGAATATGGTTGGGAAGCATAGCAGTATGTGTGCCCACCCAGGGCCCTTCCCACCCCTTCCAGGCCCATCATTGACCATTTTGGAAGGAGTAGGTGAGTCATAGAAGCATAGAGTTGGAAAGGACATCCAAGGTCATCTAGTCCAACCCCCTGCACAATGCAGGAACTCACAACTACTTGCCCACCCACAGTGACCCCAATTTCATGTCCAAGTGATCCCCGCACCCAAACCATAACCCCAGGGTTTCATGAAACCCTGACTGAGAAAACCTGTTCTAATGAGAGGGGTGGTGTGAATGTAGGCGATAAGGGGAAAGGTAGTTCAGCCAGTGTTCAGAGCGGAGACTTCTTTAGGGCTGGGAGATTTCTAATGTTCTTCCCAGCCTCCACCACAGGCCCAGCAGAACTGCTCTCTTATAGACCCTGCAGGACTGTCCTAGGTCCTGGAGGGCCCTAATCTCACCCAGGAGAGCATTCCACCAGGCCGGGGCCCAAGCTAAAAAGGCCCTAGCTCTGGTTGAAGCTAATTTAACATCTTTGGGGTTGGAGATCCTAGCAAGTTTTGCTCACTAGATCTTAGTAACCTTTCGGAAACATTCCACCCATCACGCCCCAAACCCTGCAAGTCCCTGTTTCCAACCAAGGGACACACCGGAGTCTGACGGGAAAGTGAAAAGTTAAAGTCTCAGGCTTTTTCTAAAACGAAAAAAAAATGTGGAAGGAGTTTGCCTGTGTCTAACAGCTGTGTGACAGGAAGAAATTCAAGAGATGGCACTTCCCATTTCTGCGAAAAGCCACATCTGTGAATTTCAGTCTGTCATGCAACCGTGAGATGATGGAATCTCATTCAGGAAACCAAGAAAGCAATGCTCAGCACCTGACTTTCCATCCCCATGTCCCCAGAGCACCCTGACATGTAAATGCTGCAAGCAGGAACAGCACTAAGGGGTTATCCATTCTGCAACAGCCCAGCTTACTGGCTCAGCCCAGCTGTCTGTAGACTTCTGGAAGTACATCAACAGGATGCAGTGATGGGCCATTCCCTGTTTTGTAAGATTATTAATGCCCAGCTTGGAACCTACCCCTTCTGCATTTTGTCTCCTCTGTTTCAAAAATAATCAGCTGCCATCACTTTTGGCAGTGATGAAGATTCCTTCTGCTAAGAAATTATTCACGGGTATCTGTCGTGCTATTAAGGAGGACAGTGCTTAGAAAAGAACTGCAAAAATCAAAGTATGTTTTAAAGACTGGCCAGATGATCCTAGCAAAACAACGTTGGCTTGAACAGAAATAGCCAACAATACCTCCACCCCAACTACGCAGGAGCAGGTGGGCTCGATATCGTCAGATCTCGGAAGCTAAACGTCTGAGAAAGTCCAGGGTCACTTGGCAGGAAGTAGGAGGTTTAAGCAGATGCAGCAGTACCCAGAGGTGCTGCATTGGCGACCCCTAGTATAGACAACAGGGCTTGAGAAAAAGAGAAGAGCTGATTTCTTGTTCCCTGCTTGGTGTAGCAGTTAAGAGTGGTGGTTTCTAATCTGGCAAGTTGGGTTTGATTCCCTGCTTCTCCACATGCAGCTAGGTGACCTGGGGCTCATCATAGCCCTGATATTGCTGCCCTCACAGAGCAGTAATATCAGGGCTCTCTCAGCCTCACAGGGTGCCTGTTGTGAGGAGAGGACGGAAAGGTGATTGGAACTTACTTTGAGATTCCTTCTTGTAGAAGAAAGCGGGGTATAGAAACCAATTCTTCTTCTTCTACCCGAAGGAGTCTCAAAGGGACTTACAATCACCTGCTTTCCCTCCCCCCACAACAGACACCCAGCAGGGTAGGAGAGGCTGAAAGAGCTCTAAAAGAATCACTCTGCAAGAACACTCTAAGAGCTGTGACTGGCCCAAGGTCACCCAGCTGGCTGCATGTGGAGGAGTGGGGGATCGAACCCAGGATTAGAGGCCGCCACTCCTAACCAGCTTTCTCTGGGTAGGAGCCTTATCACTTGAAGCCCCGGTCCCCGCTGCGATGAGACTCTCCTGGCCCCTTCCAAAGGGCTCACCTTCCACCAGCCACTCGCAGTTCCCATTGACGGAATAATTGCCAGGCCCGTCGGTCACATAGCCAGAGGCGTTGTGCAGCACTTGCCGTTCCCCCTTGCAGTCCCCTCCGCTGGCTCGACGAGCCCCGTACCGGAGGAGGAGCAGCATCAGCAGCCACACTGGGCAGCCGACTCGGGGGTCCATGGTGGCTCCTGGATTGCTGAGCCGAGCTACCCTTCAGAAGGCAGGTGGGCAAGCGGCATCGTCCAGCCTAGAAGAATAAGGAAGAACCGGGGTTAGGGCAAGAGCCAACTTTGTGCCAACTTCGGCTCTCCAGATGTCCATGGACTACAATTACCATGAGCCTTTGCCAGCATGCTCTCCAGATGTCCACGGACTACAATTACCATGAGCCCCAGTCCATGGACATCTGGAGAGCCAGCCTGGCCACCCTTGGCCTAGTTTTACCTAGAAGAAACCGAAGGAACTTATTCAACAGGGTGAGCCCCTCTTCTGATAACCCGAGTCCTGGCTCAGCCCCAGTTCCTGTTTTAGATGCCGGTCAGAAGCTTTGGAACTAGATCTCTTTCCCTTTAACATGCCTATTCATGTCCTGGCCCACACCCACAGAGTCCAAGCCAGCCTGATCACGTCAGATCTTGGAAGCTAAGCAGGATTGGACCCAGCTAGTATTTGGACAGGACCACCAAGGAAGCCCAGGACTGCTGTGCAGACGCAGATGGCAGCAAAGGACCTCTGTTCTGTTGGCCTTCATCTTGACTTCAATGGCCCAGGCTAACCCAATCCCGGCAGATCTCTGAAGCTAAGTAGGGTTGGCCCTGGTCAGTATTTGGATGGGAGGCCCCCGAGGAAGTCCAGGATCACTTGGCAGAGGCAGGCAATGGCAAAACACCTCTGAAAGTCTCTTGCCTTAGAAACCCTATGGGGTTCCTCTATGTTAGCTGCAATTGGACAGTAAAAAGTCAACAAATATGGGGCCTGATAATAGGGCAGGGGACAGAAGGCCTAAATAAATTATTTGTTTCCTGAGAACAGCATTTTGGGAGAAGGCGAAACAAGAGCCCAAAACTTTACAAGTATATATTTTTTTAGTTTAGGCTTCTTTTGTTGGCTCAGGACATCTGTACCAGTTATTAAAGACTGCGAGTCCTTTGAAATGCAACCGATCAAACCCTTTGACTACCTTAAGCCCATTGCATGAAGTCAAAATTATATGTAATATATGCAGGTTTTTGATTCTTCAACAGCCATTTGTCAGCAGTATTTTCTCTTCTGGCCTGTGCCTCCGTAGTACCAGAAATACCAACGAAAGGAAAAATATTCAGCATTTTATTTATGTCTTTAAATAGATATAGCCCGCCTTTCTGCTAAGCACACAGAGAAATGCTGATACTTCTGTGCAGATACTGAGTGCTTCTTTTCCCCCCGCAGCAGGTGCCCACACATCTGAGCCTATGGGTAGCTGACACTAGCTTCTCCCAATGTCCCTGATCCTTCCAAAACCAATCCACTGCTCACCTGGTTGCAGGTGAGGTGCCTGCAGGTGGTCCCAGAATGAAGTCTTTAGAGTAGCCCTTTTGACTGTGGAGGAGGCCCTAAAATATTTTTCAGGCTAAAGGAAAAAAGCCCATAAGGGCACTATGCTCAGCCAATATGAACCAGCTGGCTATCCCTGGCCCTCAAGAGGTATGTTTGACCTCATCTAGGGCCTGGACCTTTTCAATCCTGGCCCTTACCTGGTGGAATGAGCTCCCAGAAGAGCTGTGGGCCCCTCAAGAATTAGCTCAGTTTCAAAGGGCCTGTAAGACTGAGCTCTTCCACCAGGCAAAAATGTAGTAACATCAGCACTGGCACCCACCTGTGATTCCCCCCCCCCCCCCCCGAAACAAGAATAACAATTGGCAATTATTAGGTTGGTGAGGGAATTTTAAAGAAGTGTTATCTGGCTATTACTGTTAATTAACTGTATTAACTGATTTGTAATTTTTAATTCTATGTAATCTATCCTATGTTGTTAACAACCCCGAACCAGTTCCAGGAGATGCAGTGTATAAAACTAATAATAAATGAAATAAGAAAATGGGGGAAAGGCCAGGGAGCACCTTGGAAGTTCTTACTGAGGCTCAGGGCATCCCAGCTGGGAATCCCTATTTTAGGGAAGGAAAGAAGAAGCCTGTAAAATACCCTGACACAATCCACATCACAGAATCACAACCCACAGGCGGAAAAGAGAAGCAAAAGTCTCTTGCCAGCTGTTCTTAAAGGGAAGCAGGGCGATGCAAATGGGGGGAGGGCTCCCGTGCACCCTCTTCTATGGGCTAGGGTTTTTTCTCCCTACTCAAGCACTCCGAAGGACAGCAGATAGATGCCCGGGGATTCTCAAAATGTTGCTTCATTCTAGTGTTGCCAAGTCCCCCCTGACTACTAGCAGCAGATGGTGGGTAGGGTTGCCAGGTCCAGGCAGGGGCCTCAATGGGGTCCAAGGCCACAGAGCCCACCCTTCCAAAGCAGCCCCATTCTCTGCAGTCTGGAAAGGAGCTGTAATTCCAGGGATGACCAGGTCCCACCTGGAGGCTGGCACCCCCAAACCTCAGTGGGGTCCAATGCCAGAGTCCCCCCTCCTAAAAAGCCACTTTCTCCCGAGCTGTAATTCCGGGAGATGTCCAGGTCCCACCTGGAGGCTGGCATCCTTCCAAGAAACATCCCAGAGAAACCGCAGCTGTAATCATTACGGGAGAGAAAGGCAGTGCCTTTAAGGCACCGGTATGGAAAGGAGCCCGAGAGTGGGAAAGGCGAGGGGAGGGGGGGGGGGAGACTCCTATGATTTGGTGGCTCCCGCAGCCAGGAGCCCCATGTGCGGGGGGGGGGATATATGGGGAGCGCTGCACGGGACCCTGAAGGGGGAGCGGGGAATATGCGGCAGGGGGGGGGCGCGAACTTCCCTGGAGAGGTTGGGAAAGAGCCCCCCAAACCCACCTCCACGGCTGGCGACGACTCCGCTGCCCCCGCGGCCCATGGAGAAGCGCTGTCCCGGAGGCCGGGAGGCAGCGAGACGCCGGCCCAGAGCGGCCGTGGGATGAGCGGGCGCCGCGGATGGAGCCTGGGAAGCGGAGGAGACGAGAGGAGCGGCTAGAGCAGAAGCGACGTCGCCTCGGCAACCGGAGCTGGGTTTCTTTTTGTTTTTTAGGCGGATGAAGGAAAGAACTCTTGTTGCCAACCTCCAGGTGGACTCCCGCAAGACAGCATTTGTGTAATAGTGGCTCAGTCAACAATACCTCCTAAAGTGCAAAATAATTCTTTATAAAGCATCATTAGGATAATCATAAGTAATAGTCATGAAATATTATGAATTTGTGTACAATGATGCAACAGGGGCAATAAAAAAATAGACTGAGGTGCATAGCCCCGTTGGTCTGAAGCAACAGAACAAAATTTGTGTCCAATGGCACCTTTAAAACCAAGACAGTTTTATTCAAGGTGTGAGCTTTCATGTGCAAGCATTGTCTAAAGAACATTCCCAAGTCCCACAGCCCTTCCTCATAGGGTTTGGTCCCCAGACCCCAGATCATCCTGGTCACTCTCCTCTGCACCCTCTCTATTCTGACCACGTCCTTTTTAAAGTGAAGCCTCCAGAACTGCACACCAGACTCCAGGTGGGGTCTGGCCAATGCAGTAATCAGCACTATTCCGCACACATTGGATAATGTACTTTCAATGCCCTTTAGAAGCAGATTTTCCTGTTCTGCATAGAAAAATCCAGCTGAAAAAGCACATTGAAAGTGCATTATCCAACATGTGCAGAATGAGCCCAGGGGTAGGACATCTTTGCTTTAATCCAGACCTAGCTATACTTGTAGAGCCTGAACAAGTGTGCATGCACATGAAAGTGTATACTCAGAATTAAACTTTGTTGGTCTTAAAGGTGCCATCAGAATCAATCCTAAACAGAGCTACCCTGTTCAAAGCCCAACGACGCTGAGCACCTTAGAAAGATGTAACTTTATTTGGGATTCTGGTGTAACACAATTACCCTACTGGAATATATGGATTGAGGCCCTATTTAAAAATGACACGGGTGAGGTAAAAGAAAGCTTCACCCTGGCCAGAAGTTTGGGAAACTCCTAGAGATTTTGGGGGATGGGGCCTGGGGAGGGACCTGAGCAAGGTACAATACCATAGAGCACACCCTCCATAGTAGCCATTTTTTCTGGGAGAGCAGATCTCTATGACCTGGAAATCAGCTGTGACAGCCTGGAGGTTGGCATCCTTACTTGCCACTGGGGTAGGCTCAAGTCTTAATAACAGCCTGTGGCTGGGAAAGCTGAATGAAATGAAAAGTCTGCCTTTTTAGGAACGTTGGAATTGTTTTATTTCTAGGGATGTAGGAGAAAGCAGCCATCATTCCTTGCAAATAGGTGCTGATCCCATCCGCCATGCTTTACTCACAAGGATAAACTGAATCTGGAACATGGCCATGTGGGTAACTTGTATCACTCTCCTTAAAGATGACGATTTAAATTCTCCAGGGAAGCCTGCTCTGCTTTCAGACTTCAGTCACCTGTTCAAGGTAGTCTTCCCTACCACCACCTGCACTGGGGACCCACTATGGATACCTCCTTCTAGGAGTAAATGAGCTCTCTGGCTTTACCCTACCAGAGTTGGCGCAATTCCGCAGAGCTCTTCCACCAGGTTGGGGCTAGGCCAAAGTCAAGTTTATTTATACAGCCACAGACCAGAATGCAGATTAAAACTTTTAGACAATATAAAAAAATTAAATTTTCAATAAAACTAGCTAGAAGGACATGGTAATGGTGGTTGTGTTTATCTTTCTAGTGGACTTGAATCACGTGGATGCAGAACTTCACTATCTGGAGTGAAATTTGAGGTTTGTCATCCTTGAATAATTCTTGGGACCAATCTGCTCCTGGAAGCCAAAATTAACTACTCAACTACCTATTTTATGGCCCCACCTATTCTCTTCCATCCTATTCCATTTTACTGTTCATTTGTATCCATTTGTAAAACTCCAGCCTGACTTTAGGGAGATAATGGTAACAAACATTCTGTGGAGAAATTGTTGCTGCTAATTTTAATCTTGAATTTTAATTTGTTTGTTACCTATTTTAAATTGATTTTAAATCCAAATTCGTATTTAAGTATTGTGTTTAACTTATAATTTGTACACAGCCCTTAGCTGGCCCACTAGGAGGGTGGTCTAAAAATGGAACGAAGGAGGGAGGGAGGGAGGGAGAAAGGAAGGAAGGACAGGGGAAGGGAGGGTGGGAGGGAGAAAGGATGGAAAACTAGGTGGGAAGAAGTGATCAAAATGGAAGAGGGAGAGAGGGAAGGAAGGAACCTTCTCATTACTAACCATATTTTCCCCCTCCTGTCTACTCATCTACCAAAGCACCAACTCCAACCCTACCCCAACAAAAACCAACAGCATCTCTCAGTATCATTCACTCCTCTAACACACAATGGTGAGCAGAAAGCTCAACCACCATGAAAAACTCTGGTTACAGAGTATATATCAATGGAATTCAATAAAGAAATAATTAGGAGCTCAGCTGGGGAGGGGAAGAAATCAGTGCCCAGCATCTCAACCACATGTCCCTATTTATCGGCAATAACCAGCTTCCCAGGAGCTCCTCCAGCAGCAGTGGGAACAGTTCCCCCCCCCCCTCCAGCCGCTGTTCACTTCCAGCAATGCAGGCCTACGGGAATCACCAGAGTTTAATGAGCTTGTTCTAGACCCAGACGCCTTAATAGGTTTGCTAGCGAGGGGATCGATTTAAGCGTGTGTCTGATAGTCATGTGTGTGGCTAGGAACTTCTCTGTTCCCCTTAGGGAACGAAAGCAGGTTTCCGCAACTTGGGTCAGAGTCCCACTCCACCAAAAGCAGCCTGGTCACCATGACTGCTAAATATCTGACAACTCACCCTGTTATATCCATGGGGCACTAAACCAGACAAGTGGTTTTGGAGACCCTACGATGTGCTGCCTTGATGCTGCTCGAAAGCTTCGCAACTGATTTCTCCTGCCCAAGCCAGATGATGTGGTTAGCAGCCTCTTTGATCAGGTGCCCAAAAGATGATTAAGATCTTCCCCTACTGTGGTATCTCTTCCTCCTCCTCCTTTCTCTCTTTCGTTCCCCAGAAGAGACGCACGCTTTCCCAATGAGATAGAAACACAAGAATCCTCTTTATTTTGGCAAAACAAAAAAACCCCCCAACAACCCACTCTGGTGGATTTCAGAAAATCACCGTCATCAGGGGAAAGGACCCACAGCATCGCCACGAGAAGGGGGCCAGGGCGATACTATTGCCGAAGGGGCCGGGGAATTCCCGGCAGCACTGCCATCATAGAGTGGAACATGAAAAGGGATACCAAAAAAACTTGAGACAAAATCTGGGGTCTGCAGTCTCTTCTTTTCCCATCTTTGTTCAAACAGCATTGTTTGACCAAGGTGAAGGTTCCACAGGCCCTTCTTCGAGTCAGATTCACTACAGGGAAATGCAAGCTTAGAAGCTGGCCTCTCTCTGGCTGAAGGGGGGATGGAGAAAAGCCAAGAAGAGACAAAATAGACCCACTTCCCATGTTCATCTAGACACATAACACATGAAACTGCCTTATATGGAGTCAGACCATCAGTCTCTCAGAGTCAGCATGGTCTGTTCAGATTGGCAGCTGCTCTCCAGAGTCTCAGGCAAAGGTTTTTCACATCACCTACCGCCTGGTCTTTAAAGTGAAGATGCCGGGGATTGAACCTGGGACCTTCTGCAGTCAAGTGGAGGCTCTTCCACTGAGCCACAGCCCCACCCTACGGTTCCTGGCTTCCCCTCTCCAGGGGAACCAGTCCCAAGGCTTCAGACTGTCCCATGCAGAAAAAGACAAGAGACGCATGGTTCAGGGAGTCCATTACATAACTAAGGAGGGGAGGATTTGCTCCCACTGTCCTTGAGTGGGAAGGGAGATTGTAAAAAGGAGGAGGACAGATTCCCTTGGTGCAGGGCTTCTCCATGTTCGCAGGAAAGAAGAGGTTCTGTATTATTTTCAGAGAGAGCTGGAAACAAACAGCCTGTCTGATGAGTCTGGACAGAAGATGAGTACAGGAAGCTAGGGGGGAAAGGGCGGGTATCAGAGGAGAAACCAGGGACAGGAGGCCAAAGACAGGGAATCGGGAGGCCCCCTACACAGGCCGAGCACCGGTCGTGTGCATGCTAAAATATTCGGTGTAGCCATTGTGCTGGTGGAGTTGGGGTGCATGCAGCTGGTAAGGGGGCGGCTGGCTCTCGCCCCCCGCAGAAGGTTTCAACAGGATGGGGGTCCCACTGAGCTCTGACGTGGTGACCACGCAGCTGGGGGTCAGGGTGTGGTCGGCAGATGACGTCTCCTCCACTTGCTTGCGAGGCTGGACAGGAGAAAGGAAGCAGAACGACCCGGTCAGTATAGTCAATGGAAAAGGGGGAAAACCCCAAGACACCCCCTTTCCACATTCCCCCAGCCCCTCATAAACCAGAAGCAAGAAAACCAAAGTGGGTAAAGAGAGGCTTAGACGCCCCAAGGCTTAGACCTCCAGACCTGGCCAGCATGTGACCCCATGTGCCAACCGCAGTTTATTTGACAAACATGGAAGGCACAACTGCAGACAATTCCCTTAAGAAGGAAAACTGGAAGGAACCTAAAGAAAGCAGCGTGGCTCCATCAACAGCTTTCAAAAGAATTGAGTGATAAAAAGGCTCGTTTAGGAAATGGAATGAGGACCTTATAACCAAGGAGGAAGATAAACACATAATCAATGCATGTAGGGAGAGTGTTAGAAAAGCTAACAATTAGGATGAGCTTAGGCTAGCAAGAAATGCTAAAAACAACAAGAAACAGTTCTTATGTTATATTGAACGTAAGAAAAAGAATAGAAACATGGTAGGACCATTGCATGGACAATGCTGATTTTATGAACTTAAGCAGATTTTGAGTGGGTGGGCAGGAAGGGATGTGCCAGTGTTTGTCTCTTGTGGGCCTTCCTTGCATGCCCACGGAATTGCTAATTGCCTCTATGGGATGGTAGCTGAATTCCCTCCAGGCCAGTCTGGATTCTGGAGATTTTTGGTGCAGGGATCACTTGGGCATGAAAACAGGGTCACTGTGGGTGGGCAGGTAGTTGTGAGTTCCTGCATTGTGCAGGGGGTTGGACTAGATGACCAAGGACAACCCTTCCAAGTCTATGATTCTATTCTACGATTCTAGGTGTTCCTGTTGGCAGCAGAGGATATGACAGATATGAATGGGTTTAAATTACAGGTAGAAAGGTACTTGGCCGGATAATAGGGGAAATTTTTACATTAAGAGCAGATAAGCCATCAAATCAGTGAGTTCCCCCTCACTGGCAGTTTTCAAGCAGAGGCTAGACAAACACTTGTCAAACTGTAGCTCTCTAGATGTCCATAGACTACAATTCCCATGAGTCCGTCAGGACATGCTGTTCATGGACATCTGGAAAGCCACAGTTTGGCCAGCCCTGCTTTAGGCTGATACTGCATTGAGCAGGGGGTTGGACTAGATAGATGGCTCCTAGAACCCCTTCTATGATCAATCAGAGAAGAGCTTTCATCAGTGAAAGCTCATTTCAGGTACATGTCAAAAAGTAGGAGGGATGTAATGGCCCTTCTTGGGACAACGAGAGATCCAAAAGTGAAGTAGATGAAGACAAGAGAATCATGTCCTGAGATCATCAGCTATTTTGGCCGGTGGACAGAGGGATAATGCTTCTCAGGTGGAGAAGGCTGAAGCGAAAGATCCACCTAGAGCAGGGGTTGTCAAACTGCGACCCTCCAGATGTCCATGGACTACAATTACCATAAGCCCCTGCCAGCAAATGCAGGGGCTTATGGAATTCAGCTACCATCCCACAGAATGCAGGGGCCCATGGGAACTGTAGTCCATGGACATCTGGAGGGCTGCAGTTTGACCACCCCTGACCTAGGGGCATGCCTAAAGAAGTTCAAGAGGAGCAAATTAGGCAGTCTTGCTCCTAGTCCAGAAGGGAACAGCTTTTATCCACTGTTTGTGGAAAGGAGGAGAAGAGGCAAGGGAGTTCACGCAGAGCCCCATTGAGACAACAGGATGAACGGCAAGGTGGGTGGGGTTTGGAAGGCTCACATGGGGAGCCGTGACCAGACAGGGTGGTTCTCTGATTGACCCCATGGTCTGTTCTAAGCAGACTGGCAGCCTTTCAAAGTCCACAGGAGTTACATGGGTGTCACTCTGCATTGACATGGGTCAATTTATAGCCATAGGGATTCGGCAACTTTTAGAACACTGTCGTCCCCTCCTCCGTTCGCTCCCAACAACAGCTCTATGCGCTAGGCCAAGGTCACCCAGTGAGTGTCCGTGGCAGAAGTTGGGATCCAAGCTTGGATCGCCCAAGATCCTAGTCTCCATGTGCCAGATGACTCTACCCACTGCTCAAGATGGTGCTGCTGCTGCTCTTTGGTATACTGCTAATGGGCAGCCAAATCTAGACTGTGCGTGCCTCCCCAAGGCCTACCGTGGACACAGCAGTGCCTTTATACAGACTGCCCCACACTCGACTTCCTGGCAAACTCCAAGCTGCTATTTTCATCTACAAAAGACTCTAAAGCAGGGGTAGGCAAACTGTGGCCCTCCAGATGTTCATGGACTACAATTCCTAATGCTGGCAGGGCTCATGGAAAATGTAGTCCATGGACATCTGGAGGGCCACAGTTTGCCTACCCCTGCTCTAGAACAAGGGTCCCCAACATGGTGCCTACGGGCACCATGACACCTACCAATACCCTTCCTGGTACCCACCAAAGCGTCTGGAAAGGAAACACAATAGCCTTCTCCCTGCAGACTCTAAAGCAAGCAAAAGCAGAGTGCAGTTGGCCCTGAGCAGAAGGGGAAACCCGGAGCTGCCTTTGACCCTGAAGGGGCTCACATTGCTGGCGCTGCTGCTCCCTGTACTCTGGGGGATGGAGAAAAGCTCCGTAAAGTTTGGCACCGAGTCGCTGATGAAGGTGACGTTGCCGTATACGTGGTGGGGGAACTTGGCCCCAGCAGCTGCCTCCTCCACAATCCCAATCTGCGACGTCCGCACGTGGTAAGGGAAGTTCTTGTTGGCTGCCGAGGGACGGGTCATTATCTGAGGGAACGACAGAAACATCAAGCTGGCGGCTGGATAGAATCTGAGAATCATAGAGTTGGAAGGGGCCTCCAGGGTCATCGAATCCTATACCATGCAGGACATTCACAACTATCTGCCCACCCACAGTGACCCCAATTCCATGCCCAGATGATGCCCTGACCCCCCAACCCCAGAATCCCTGGCCAGTCTGGTCTGGAAGAAATTCACTTTCTGATTCCAAAGTGACGATCAGCATTTCCCTGAACATGCAAGAAAGGGACACAAGAGCCAAGCTCAGACACAAACCCACTCACAGTCTGCCTAAGTTTGCAAAATTAGCTAGCCACTACTTTAAAACTTCCAAATAAGAACCCACCATCTCCTGAGGAAGCCTTTTAAAACAGTGGTCCCCAACCTGCGGTCCACGGCCCGGAGGCGTGCCGCGCATGCGCGTTTGCGCCGCTGCCATGCCGGCAGCCGCGGCTTCTTCCCTCCCCCACCCGAAGCAAGAAGCTCGCCAGGCCGCGAGCAAATCGGCCGTCGAAGCGGCCAATTATCTTGTGGCCCGACAAGCTTCTTGTTTCGGGCGGGGGAGGGAAGAGAAGCTTGCCGAGCCACAAGATAATCGCTTTGGCGGCCTATTTGCTGGCGGCCCGGAGGGGCCGGGAGGCGAAGCTACGGCTGCCGGCATGGCGGCAGCGCAAACGCGCGTGCGCGGACTGCCGCGCATGCATGTTTGCACCCCTACCAGGCACAAACACGCGTGCGCAGCAGTTCGCACACGCGAGTTTGCGCTGGGACTGCCGCGCGTGCGCGGGCCCCCGGGCCGCCCTCTCCCCACTCTCCGGAGCAGCGGTCCGTGGCAGCCGAAAGGTTGCGGACCGCTGTTTTAAAGGATAAGGGAGACGTAAGGTTCGCTGTGCACAAGTACACTAAGAAGCTCCTCTTTCTCCCTCCACGACCCACAGGCAGGGGACGCTGCCTTAGTTATCCCAGAACAGATTCTCCACTTTGGATTCAAGGTTTTATTTTCCTCTCACTCAAGAGAATTACATTTGAAAATATACACCATCACAAGATTCTTGAGCAGAGTTCCCTACATGGTGCCCTGCAAGCAGGGGATATCACTGTAGTATCATAGATTCTCCATTTGTTATTTTTAATGGGGTTTTTTAGTCTTCACACTCGCAGAGATGCATTTCCAAACACGTGCAAAACATCTGCAAAAGACTCCAGAGCAGGAGCCCCCAATCTGGTGCCCAGGGGTGGCAAGTGCCCACCAACAACCTTCCTGATGTGCAGCCAATGTTTTTAGGAAGTGGTGAGGCAATTTCATATAGGATTATTTTCACTTCCTTTGTCAATCCTCTTTAAAAAAAAAAGTTTGCTTTTGAAAGCAGAAGCTCATGTTTGCAAAAGACTCTAGGGGTGAACGCTTTGGCACGGTTCGCACCTCGGCGATCACCGAAGAGCTCACCTCTACCAGCCACCAAGGCTCCTTACCCCTAGCTCTACCTATTCCCAACCCCTCAAAGGAGGACTCTTCCCCCCCCCCAAAAAAAAAGGAAAGTCACTTCAAAAGCAAGCTTTTTCACTGGCAGTCTTCAAGCAAAGGTTGGATGCAGACTTTTCTTGGATGCTTTAGGATGCTTAGGGCTGATCCTGCGTTGAGCAGGGGGTTGGAGTACATGGCCAGTATGGCCCCTTCCAATTCTATGATTCTATGATTCTATATAACTGGTTCACAAAAAGAAGCTCCATCCAGGACTTGCTCTAATGGTAACATACAATACTGACTTTGGGTAGCATCAAAAGGTTAGAAAAGTGTATATACAAGTCATGTGTAGAAGTGAAGTTTGAATCACTGGGGCAGAGTCTGCACTTACTTTCTTTATTCCATTGTCAATCCTGTTGAATTCAGATCGCTTTTAACTCGGGTCTTCCTCTCTCCCCCCCCTCCCCATTGAAACAGGAAAGTCTTCTGCACGTTGTAAGGGAGGCTCAGAAGGTGGGGGGGGGCAAGCCTCTTTCTTTCTTTTCTTGAATGGGGGGGGGGGAGAGCCAGGCAGGGAGCATCTTTCTTTTCTTGGAGGGGAGGGGGAGAGGATCAAAAAAGGCAGAGGAGGGAGGAAAAATCCAGGACCGACAGAAGTTGAGAGAAATTAGGGGCTTCTCCTTTAAGGCAAGCGTGTCACATGACCAGGTGTAGCCTATCAGAGGTTCTCTACCACGGAGCTTTTTTCCCCAAGCTGGATATTCAGGCTTAAAAGCAGTCTAAGATATCGCACAATAAAGGTAGGGTCACTCCGGATCAATCCTTCTTGCTGCAGAAGGAAAATTAAAATCGCCCAAAATCCAAACAGAATCGCATTCTGTGTAGAGGGCAGGGACTGAATCGATCTGGGGTTGGAATAAAAGCTCCGTGCAGTTTACACCTGGGACACACCTTTTTGCATTTCTAAGGGACCTCTCTCTAAGACAGGCTGTCTCAACCATGGATTCGTGAAACCCTGGAGTGTCTTGATGGCCCTGGAAGAGTTTCTCAAATGGGTGGAGCTAATTAATTTTTAATATATATTTTTAAATCATTTATTGGCCGATATATGGTCGACCTACCCACCCCTCCCAACATGGCCAGTGATGGAAGGGGCCCCCAGGTGGGCATGTCCACAGCTCTGTTTCCCAAACATATTCTGCACAATCACGCCACTTCTGGTTTCTCGAAGCCTGAAGAATGTTTTTGGGGTTTCTCGATTGTAAAAAGGTTGAGAAGGGCTGCTCTCAGAGAATGAAGTGTGCAATAATGGGAGATACAAAAGTATTTCTGTTTCTTTTGAACACTGCCCTTTCATTCATTTTTTCAATGTTGTCACTATGGTTTTTATTTTAGAAGCCTTCTCAGGCAAGTTCCTGGGGAGACGGCACAAAATTTTTCTACCCTGACAACTCAGGAGGGTGGTGGGAATCCTCACCAGGAAGACTGTGTGGGCGTAGAGATGGATGCCCAACTGGATGCCATTGACGATCTTCTCCCGTGCCCACTTGGGGATGCCGAAGTTGGCAATGAGGGCCGTGACGGGAACAGCGAAGAACCTGCAAGAGGAAAAAAGGGTTGTCTTGCCACACAAGCTGCCCTCTCCTCCCCTACACACACACACTTCTTTTCGCTAACACAAACCTCCCAACTTTCCTTTCTGGGAGTGGAAAAACACCTCTACCCTTGCTTCTTTTTGAAGTCAGCTACCCTCCTCCCCAGCTACCCAGGAAGTATCCCCATCTCATGATGGTGTATATTGGGAGTATTATCGTCTGCAAAAGACTCCAGAGCAGGGGTAGTCAAACTGCAGCCCTCCAGATGTCCATGGACTACAATTCCCATGAGCCCCTGCCAGCATTTGCTCTAGAGCAGCGGTCCCCAACCCCTGGTCCGGGGACAGGGACCGGTCCGTGGATCAGTCGGTACTGGTCCGCGGGTCCTCCTCATCCTCCCCGGCTACTGCCTCGGGAGCTGCCATGCCACTCTGCTGCCAGCTCACCTTTGGTGCTCTCCAGCGGCCGCCATAGCTGGGGCTCCCCCTCGGCATGGCACTGTGTGGCACTGTGCAGCTGCTGCCGGCAGTGCCCCCCAGCAGGCGGCGGGAAGTCAGGGGTGCCAGCAGGAAAGCAAGCGGAGCAGGGGCTCAGGCAGTGGTGACATCCCTCGGCAAAAGACTACCCTACCCCCCGGGCCTCAGTAAAATTGTCAAGTGTTGACCAATCCCCAGTGATAAAAAGGTTGGGGACCACTGCTCTAGGGCACAGGTCCCTCAAAACAGTGTCTGTGAGCACTATGGCGCCTCCTGACACCCAACAAGTGCTTTTAAAAAGTGGGCATGGTCCATTGAGGCTTTTGCCCAGCAAGGCATGAACACCAAACTTATACCCAGAATTAAACTTTGTTGGTCTTAAATGTGCTGCTGGACTTATATAAATAAAGGTGCATGTTGGGAGAAACAGTAGCTAATGGGAATTGTAGTCCATGGACGTCTAGAGAGCAACAGTTCTCCAGGTTGTTTTCTGTCACCTCCCACCTGTTCTGGAGCTCAGTGGCAGAACCTCTGTTTGGCATGCAGAAGGTCCCAGGTTCAATCCCCAGCATCTCCAGTCAAAAGGACCAGGCAGGAGGTGATAAGAAAGGCCTCTGCCTGAGACCTTGGAGAGCCACTGCCAGTCTTAAGACAATCCTGAATTCGATGGACCAAGGCAGGCAGTTTCACATGTTCACATGTGTATGTTCTTAGCCTGGAATAAAGTTATTTATTTGGCTCAGTGGCAGAGCATCTGCGTGACATGCAGAAAGTCCCAGATTTGATCCCTGGCATTTCTAATTAAAAGGACCAGGCAGAAACCTCAGCCTTGGAGCTGCTAATCAAGGGTCTGAAATAGTTTCAGGCAGATTCACATGCTCATCCAGCAGACTGCCCCCTTGCCAGTGGTAGCCCCAGTCTAGATTCACTCACCAGAGGGTATAAGCTGCAAAGAAGGGGACATAGAAGGGCTGCTTCTCTGGGAACTGCTTGAGGGTGATCAGGATGGCATAGCAGAACCAGATGTAAGCCACAAACTGTAACGCAATCAGGCCGTACCCAGCTGGCGACTCATAAGTGTACAGCACCTGTGCCTGGTCAAAGAACTGAGCCCAAGGAGGGAAGGAAGTGGGTGAGCCAATGGTAGAAGCAGCAATTCAAGGGAGAAGTAAATCACAGCAGAAAAACCCACCACAGGCTATTCAGGGCTGGGGAATGGAAGCACAATTCTCCATGGATACAGAAGACGAGCGTCTTCCCTGAAGCCCAGAAAATGGGAAGGCCTTCCAGAGATTCGAGAGGAAAAGGCACTCCTGTTCCATTAATAAGAGGACTTGATGAGAAACAAATTAGACAGGTTCATGGAGGACAGGTCCATCAAGGGCTATTACCCAGGGGGACTAAAGGGAACCACCACGATCAGAGGCAGTTGGCCTGTGAATAGCAGCACCAGGATGAGTCATTATCAGGAGAATGCCTTGGCTCTTTGTGCCCTGTTGTTGGCCAGCCACATGAACTGGTTGGCCACTATGTGAGACAGGATGCTGGACTAGATGGACCACTGGTCTAATCCAGTAGGGCTCTTCTGAGGTTCTGATAAAGCCTTCAGCCTCTCTACCGTGTAGTTGGCCCTCCAGAGGAACTGGTTGGCTGCTCTGGGAGACGGGATGCTGGAATAGAAAGACCACTGGTCTGATCCAGCAGGGCTCTTCTGAGGTTCTTAATGCATACATCTTCTAAAAGAATGAATAATTAAAAGTGGAAGTCCCTGATCTCCCAAACGGAAAGCTCCCTAGGGTAGAAAACAATGGTAGAACAGAAGGGTTCCCAAAAGGACCTGGGCCCACAGGGGAAAGCACTCACCTCTGCCTCGTAGATGAAGAGAACAACGTGTGTAATCGTGTAGAGGGTCATGTACACTGAGAGCTTGATAGATCCCGTGTGGCTGATCCGACCCCTGCAAGAAAGGGGTTAATATGATTGGAGTGCTGCGCCATGAACCTCTTGAGACATTTCCTCTAAATTCTGGTTTGACTCCTGCAGCTCCCTTTTGCCAATTTGAATTCCAGGATACCAAGTGTTCCTCCACCATGGAGCAAGATTTTCCTCACACAAAAGGAGTCCTCTGGTAGAGGAAAGAATGCTGGACTAGAAGGACTACTGGTCTGATCCAGCAGGGCTCTTCTGATGCTCTTGGGTCCATAACCACCCTGAAACCCGATTTTCCATGCCACCAAAGTACACTCCCCCATACCCTCAACTGGAAGCCAGCCATCTCCAATATCCTTTCCTCAAATTTTGCCTTTAACCAAATTCAAAGAAATGACATTCCAGCATCTCCCAAGCCCAGGGACAAAGCCGCGTGCTCCACTTCTCATCTCATCAGCTCTTCTTCACAAAACCACTGCCCACTATAACCCTATAACCCTGCTGCTAACAAATCCCGTCTCTTTGCTCGAGAACGAGAACAGCCCATCAAAGGGGTTGTCAGTTTTTCGCCATGCCAAAAACGTCTTCCAACCTCCAAACAACACACAGAGAAATACACAGATAAGGGATTTTGTTCCACTGGAGCAGGCTCAATTGGGGTTTCATGTCTTCCTGAAACCCTTCTTGAATGGGTGGGAATTAATTATTTTTATATATATTTAAAAAAATTAAAAACACTTATCAGGTGATATGACCATATATGGCAGCAGTTCTCAACCTGGGGACCCCATTAGGGATTGATCGACCCTTTTCCCAGGGGTCGCGCCATAGCGGCTGCTGCCTAATGCCACGACCCCATTCGGGTCGCCGAGGCAGCCTTGGTGACCCAAACAGAGCCGTGGCATCAGAAAGGTTGAGAACCACTGAGGTTGACCCTCGTCCCAAAACGGCCAATGATGGGCCTGGAAAGAGTGGGAAAGGGGAGGGGGCTCCAGATGGGCATGTCCACAGCTTTGCTTCCCAACCATATTATGCACAATCGTGCGACTTCATGGTTTCTTGAAGCCTGAAGTTGAAGAAGGCTGCATTGGAGACTTCATTAAAGGCCCGGTCCCCAGTAACCTCCGTAAAGCTGTGAGTTCTTTCTACTCGGGTTACCATTCAGCAGCCTTCAATAGGGGAGCAAGATGAGAGGTGTAACATGCGGAGATTTCCAGTTTAGCAGTGATATTTGTTCCACAGTTCATGCCATATTCATTTTGCCAAAGCCCCTGGTAGCAGCAGGGTAGCCAGGAGACAAGGGAAAAGTTGTGTGTTTCAATAGACAGCTTCTTCATCCGTCTGCAAAATCCTGCATCTCATAAGCCCCCCCCCTCCCATCACCAGCTGAAATGCATCCTACCACGCTTTGATTATAACCCCATCAATATTCTTGCCGGTGCAGCAAGTTTTCAACTACACAGCACAAAACGCAATCCTCTTAGCCCTGCTGTCTCAAGCTTGCTGAAGGAGCTTCTGGTACTAACGATACACTGCTGACCCGTTTTTGAAAACAGCTTTGGAAAAAGGGCTGTTCAAACCAGAGAAGTGCCCCCGGGGAGGCCTTTCTCTGCCTGACTCACCACTGCAAACACTCTGTCTCCTTGCAGAGTTCCAAAAGAGATTTTGACACTAGCAAGTGTGCCTTGGGAGCCTTGTTAAGGGGTAGGGATCTGCCAGGGACTGGCTGGCAGAACAGAAACAGTGGGAAGAAAAGAGTTATGCACCTTTTTTCTCCCCATCCTTGCTCTGCTTGAAACTCCCCTCTCCCGAAGCTTTTCCATTTTAAAAATGCCATAAACTTGCACATAATATGCAGCTGGATGACACAAATTTGCACATAATGCCACAAACTTGCACGTAATACACAGTTGGATTCCTCAAATGCACGTAATACGCAGCTGGGTGACACAAATTTGCACATAATGCCACAAACTTGCACATCATACCCTACAGGCTGGATAGCTCTCTGTCAGCATACTTTGCTCTCCAACCAAGCAGCTGGCAGCCAGGAATGCTACTCCCCATCAAATGATCTGCCCCCCTCCCCACTTCTTCAGCTGTGCAGGTACCTGGTGACTGTAAATCCTTTTCCCAGAAGAATTAGCATCAGGAGGAAGATCAGGAAACTGACGGAGAAGAGAAGCTTGGCTAGAGAAAGAGAGAGAGAGAGAAGTCAGATGAGCCTAGAGATTTTGGGTCCTTCTGGGATAAGGGATGGTGGTCTAGGGGCCTAGGCAGGACATTCTGCACCCATGGAGGGAGAGAGGGTTGTACTAAAAAGAATGACAAGGAATGGCCATCAAAACCCACTGATTTAGCTCTTCTAGTTGTAAAGCAGCGTTAGAGGTGGAGGTTTAAACTATGGCCAAGTCCAAGAGCCACACCACTCGCAACCAGTCTCACTAATGGCACAGAAAGGGCCAGGTCGCATAGATATGAATCTCTGAAGGGGGCTGATTCCAAGTTCCTGAAGAACATGTGCTTTGCAAAGAAACACAACAAGAAAGGGCTGAAAAAGATGCAGGCAAACAATGTTGAGTAACTGGCTTGCCTTTGGATGGGGAAAGGGACTGACTTGCTTGGACTCATTTTGTAGACCAGGGATGGGTAAACTGTGGCCCTCCAGATGTCCATGGACTACAATTCCCATGAGCCCCTGCCAGGAAATGCTGTCAGGGGCTCATGGGAATTGTAGTCCATGGACATCTGGAGGGCCACAGTTTGCCCACCCCTTTTCTAGTCAAAACAATTGGGTGGAATGTACTGGTGCAAAACAACAACAGCATTGATTTCTTCCCAGATAAACCGCAGTGAATGCTGACATACACACCCCACCCAATTGTGGCGAATGAGGCCATCCTAATCAGAGTTACTCCCTTCTACAGCAATGGATTGCAAAGGACTTAGAAAGGGTTTGACTGTAAAGTTAAGCATGATGCTTGGAACAGGATGTCATGTTCAGCTGGGGGTTGGGGCTTAAAATCCGTGGCTGACCCATATGGATGCCAGTCTCCAGGTGGGATCTGGGGATCCCCTTGGAATTACAGCTTATCTCCAGGCTACAGAGATCAGTCCCCCAGAAGAACACAGATGCTTTGGAGACTGGACTCCTTGTCATTGTACCCCACTGAGGTCCCTGTTTCCCCCCCCCCCCAGGCATCATCCCCAAATCTCTAGCAGTTTCCCAGCCTTGCTCTGGCAACTTGCCCCCTATCTCTTGCCAGTGGCCAACAAGGGACCAGGCAACCTAGCAGAATCTGGGCTTGCACCTTTTACAAGGTGAGTGTCATGCTGCACCCCAGCCCAGATCTGGACTAAGCAGCATCAGGCCCAAATTCCTTAGGTAAGGCCAAGAGACAGCCACTGGACCCCCTCCCAACAAGGCTGCCATGAGGATAAAATGGGAGGACCCCCATATGTCTAAATTACACCACAAGGCACTCTTGATCACACTCTGCTGCTAGACACCTTGGGGGGGAGGAGATTTTCATTGACACCTACCCAGGATCTTGAGGCTGCCGTTACCGATGCCATCACTTGCGTACTGTCCCCAGTATATGCAAAAGAACATTAGGCTCAGCACTGAAAAGGAGAAAAAAGAACAGTTGTGATGAGTCCACTCTATTAGATCCTCCCCAGGGCCTTCTCCGTGGTAGCCTCACACTTATCAAAATCTTTTTCCATGGGAAAACCCACACCAGGCCACTAGCTAGCACCTGTGGCCTTTCAGCATGCCATGGGTATCCCATAAATCCACAAGGTGGAATTCAGTACTGGATGCAGAATCAAACCTCGTCTCAAAAACTGAGGGCCATTCCGCACAACAGGCAATGTCGCTAAATCTGAATGCTATTGAAAAGCGCTGCAATCAATAGCAGCAGGTCTCGGTAACACACACAGCCGTTTCTATCGGGAAAAAAGGCTCTCCCACTAACACTGTTCTCGTAACACACAAGTTTCCGGTCTCGCCGAAATCACAACAAAGGAGGCGATATTTTTCCGTGCTTCCTCCTGCCCCTGGCCGTCAATCAAACAGAAAACAGGGTTGCACTTACCTGTAACTGTTGTTCATCGAGTGGTCTTCTGTGCAGTCACACATGGGTTCTGCGGAATCGCAGGCCTGCCACGGAGAGGAACTCGCAAGCTTTTATACATATAAAATTCTAGAAGCTCCCAAGAGTGCTCACCCCTCCCCTACAGAGGGTGACTTTCCCGCCCAAAGTCACATGATGTGGGAGGGGTTAGCACTCTCCCCTCAGTTCTCCTTCCTGCCGCCGGAACAGGCAAGTGAATCCATTATCAGCGGCCCACTGCGGGGAAGGAGGGAGGGTTGTGTGACTGCACAGAAGACCACTCGATGAACAACAGTTACAGGTAAGTGCAACCCTGTTTTCATCTTCGTGGCTTCTGTGCAGTCCCACATGGGAGACTAGCAAGATCACGCACCCTGGAGGTGGGTGTGGGCTTACATAGCAGAAAATGGATTGAATCCACTCTACCCACAGAACCTCTCTCCAGGAGTTGACATCTATAACAAAGTGGTGGACAAATGTGGATCATTGATCAGGTCACTCCACTGCAGATGTCTATTAGAGGCAATCCAGGCAAGAAGACTGCAGAAAAAAACTCTGAGAACATGTAATTCAGAGAGATACCAATAGGGCCATCTACTTCAGGCAAAGCTTGTCAGTTTATGGAAACATCATTCAACATGGTAATATCTGTACTGAGGCCCTTCTACACATTCATGGATCAGTAAGGCAAGTAACGATTTCTACATTGCCTGGATCAGCCCATTCCATTATTTACTTGTTTGGTTTTTTTAACCAAACATATCCCATACACATAGCCCTCTCTGCTTCAGAACCAGGTGTCAAGTCAGGAGTAACTTAGAAATCACTTGGGGAAGAAAAACCATGTTCGGTTTTAATACTACTCATCTCGATGAAATCTTAGAGAAGAGAGGGCCATCAGATAAGGTAGACGTTTCCTCCAACCTTCAGGCTGAATCCACGGCCATCCAAAAAGGATGTACTGTAATACATAAATCTGTCAATCAATGAATCAAAGAAAAGGCAGATTCACAAATGCATTTTTAACGGTTGAGTTGCTAACATCTTGCTATCCTGATCTAGAAACATTTCCATCTACACCAATAGAACAAGTAGAAGAGGGTTTGTGGTTTACCACCCACGCCCTCAAGACCCTAAATATTAACCACCAGCCAGGAATAGCAGACGAACTATCAGTCGGAATTGCCTGAGCACTAGGTGATGGTGGAGGTCTCTATGCAGGAATTCTGGCTCTGTCAGAGAGGCAATGAACCTGTATGCTTGCAGTAGGAAACACACTCCACTTGGTCTACAGGTTGCTTCAGAAATGCAGTGTACACTGTCCAGTTAGAACTTTCAAATACCATATCTAGGAATCCTGCAAGGGAAGAAGAAGGTTAATGAAGAATGGAAAGGTTTCCCCAGTGGGTTGTGAACCCACTGATACCCCAGAGCACAACATGCATTGATTCCAGTAGCAAATGAGTACCCTGTACTGCTTCTTGCAGCAAAAAAGGAACTATGTTTGGAGTGTCCATTATTGACACTCATATGTGACCGCAATCATTGCTTAATCTTCCCTGTATCAATCCAATATATGCGCTGAGGCTAGCACCAAAGCACACTGAGGTTTCCCATCATGTAGATGACAGAGACATGTTGAACAGAACCTGAGCACTGTAACATAACCTCAGGTAGCCTGTTTCCACCATAGTAATTCATATAGGTTTATGCCATGGAGTCATCTGTAGGCAAACAGGACCTGCTGTTCTTGAATCCTGCACAACAAAGAATCAAAGACACATTAATAGCTCTGAATTTTGAGTCTTATTAATAGTCTAAATAGATGTTCTGACCCGGTACTCAGACAATAATAGTACAACGCTTTCCACAGTCAAATAACAAGGCAACTGTGAGGAGATAGTATCAAGGTATCCCCTACTAGAGATTCAATGTGATGAGTGTAAGAGTATGATCTTAGAGATCGTGCTTCAAATCCCCACTCTGCCATGGAAATTTGCAGAGTGACTCTTTCTCAACTTATCCTACCTCACAGGGTCACTGTGAGGAGAAAGTGGAAGATCACTATATCAGAGCCCTCAGGAGAGTCAAAGGAATAGGGAGTTTCAACCAAAGGTGTTCCTTAAAGATTCTACTTTTTTGTTTTTGTTTTTTTCCCCTCACCCACCCCCCAGGGGGTGGAAATCTGTTTTCCAGAGGGATAGCCTCAGTAGTCCTTTCAATGGAAAAAAACATTGTGAAATAGATCCATAAATGCCACATTTCAATAGGGAATGAGCACAGATGCTGCAGACCCACAACTTGGACAGCATGCCCAAGGCTCACTGAAGACTGAATTCAAATACAAAAGGGAACCTGCCTGACCATCCAGTCACTGAAATAGGGATACACATAGCAACTATACAGCCTGATGTGATCCACTATAGTTGCAATATAAGTTGGGAATAACCAAGTTGCAGACACTAGACCAAAAAGCAACACATTATAAACATAATAAAAAGCATTATGTAGAAATGCAGGAATGGATGTAAGAAGCCAGTGCCCTTAAGAGTGATTATGGCAGACCATAAGCTTTTTGACAAATGAGGGAGACTCTTGTTCATGACATATGAACTCCTCAATCTCTCTGTACTTAGTATGTCACCCAACATACAGGATAGCTGTTTCACCTACACTCTTTAGGACTATTATATACATAAAGGTAAAGGTATCCCCTGTGCAAGCACCGAGTCATGTCTGACCCCTGGGGTGATGCCCTCCAGTGTTCCCCCAGCAGACAACACAGGGTGGTTTTCCATTCCCTTCCCCAGTCATTACTGTTTTACCGCACAGCAAGCTGGGTACTCATTTTACCAACCTCGGAAGGATGGATACACACACACACACACACACATATATATCTATATATACAGGTATACAGCAACACTGTCTCTAAGGATGGCTGCCACTTCATCGATCAGGAATGGTGGATGCCAAACGGAGGCTACACCAAATGCTCTGCATCATAAATATACAAATACAAAAACATTATTATTATTATCACTGTTTCCCAAACATGGGAACAATAGGATAAGTTTCCAGAAAATATACAAAGGACCCCCAATGCTGGGGCTGCAGATTCCCTGGGGATTAAGCAGAATTTCCATTCGTAGCATCCCCTTACCCTTTATTTTGAGGGGTGCACAGCTGCATTTGAGTGGGCGGGATTGTTTGGTAGATCTGATCAGGATAAAAGAAGATCCTGACTATGGGAACCTGCATGCTTACCGTTGCCAATATTTTGGCTGTCAATATGAATTTCTTTATGTGCCCAAGCATCTCATATGTCTGAGCACTAAATGTTTACCATCAAAAGGAAAACCCCCCAGGTTTAGACCTTATTCAGGGAACCACGGGGAATGATTAGCCAAGAATGATGATGCATTACAATATAGGCTGGCATTACCGTATTGTGGCTTTTTGCCCCCTTTCCTGAAGCATTCAATTGCCACTCTCCACATTTGAGTTGTACTGCCACTATGCCAGTGGATCCCCTATGCGTCATAAAATATATTTTCCTTCCATCAGTTTCAAAAAGCGGGGAGGGAGGAAGGTGACAAACAGATCTAATCATTGCTGGTTGTACATCCAAATGATGGAGGTGGCTCTAATTTAAAACAATCCAAAATAAGAAGAGCCTTTCCTCCTGAGTCTAAACATCCTGTTTTTCTGCTAATGCAGGTGTGAATGCAAGTTTACTCAGGGCCTCTGTAGACAGAAGGCTATAATACCCTTGCTTTTATAAAAATCAGTTCTGAGATGATCTCAGATCCTTTGCCAGCAACTGTGTCAAAGATTCACTTGTGGTGGCAGCAGGTAATGGCATCTATATAGCCTAGGACCACATGTCCAATCTCTTTCCCAATCTTTCCTGGGTGTTGGGAAGGTGGGCAGAGCTTACTTGCAGAGCTGACGCTCAAAGTTGGGGACAGGGGGAGAGCACCATTGCCTGTCCTTTGGATTTCCCCACAGTCTGTGGTGACATTTGGCAGTGATGCTCAGTGGCACTGCTGGGCAACGATGATTGGTGCTGATGCTTGGCAGCAGCGCTTGGTGGCAATACTATGGAGGCAAGCATGCTCAGGGTCTCATTGTCAGAGAGCTGACAAATTGGTGAGTTGTGTGTCAACACAGCACCCCTTGGCACCAAATTATGACATTTATCATCACATGGAGTCATGACTTACGTGATCAAGGACTCTCAGTGCCAGGCAGCCCTTGGGAATCAGACAGCAGCAGCAGATCTTGACATCAAGGAAATGGTGCCTGCTGGCATCAAGGAGACAAATCGCCTCTAAATGCGAACGATAAACAGGCCGATGCCGAACTTCTTCTGTCTCCTTCATCGGTGGGCTACGAGAGGCCCTAGAGAGGGCAGATTCCTCCTTCGATTAGGCACCACCGGAACTGGCACTGAGCTCACCTGCAGTGGCTGCTGGTCATAAATTAGCCACTGGGGCTCTCTCTCCTTCATCAGTGGGCTAGATGTGGCCCTAGAGAGGGCAGATTCCTCCTCCAATTAAGCACCACTGAGACTGGCACTGAGCACACCGACAGTGGCTGCTGGCCATAAATCAGCCGCTGGGGCTCTCCTTCACCAGTGGGCAAGATGTGGCCCTAGACAGGGCAGATTCCTCCTTCGATTAGGCACCACTGGGACTGGCCCTGAGCACACCGACAGTGGCTGCTGGCCATAAATCAGCCGCTGGGGCTCTCCTTCTCCAGTGGGCAAGATGTGGCCCTAGACAGGGCAGACTCCTCCTTCGATTAGGCACCACTGGGACTGGCCCTGAGCACACCGACAGTGGCTGCTGGCCATAAATCATCCGCACTGGCTCTCTCTCCTTCACCAGTGGGGTAGCTGCAGCCCTAGACAGGGCAGATTCCTCCTTCGATTAGGCACCACTGGGACTGGCACTGGGCACACCTGAGGTGGCTGTTGGCCATAAATCAGCCGCCGGCGCTCTCTCTCCTCGCAGGTCTGAGGCGCCGAGGCCGTCTCTCAGAGAACTTCCAGACAAACTGCTCTTCCTCCCCTCGACTTCCGGGGTGGTTTGGCAGCAAGGCTGAGGCACTGTCCCCTGTCAGAACAGAGGCGAAGGACTCAGCTTTTCATTTGGGGCTATTTCACCCCACTTTATTCTCTCTCTCTCTTTTTTAAAAAATATTTATTTATTTTAATTACTTATTTAAACAAGGCCACAAATATTTAAAACAGTGGCCCATAATATCGGAATTCTGAGTCATTCGCCTTCCTTCTGAATCTGAGGTGAAATTTCTCTTCAGCTTGCTGAACAGTCCTCTCTCAGAGGCGGCAGAAAAAGAACTGAGGGGAGAGTGCTAACCCCTCCCACATCATGTGACTTTGGGCGGGAAAGTCACCCTCTGTAGGGGAGGGGTGAGCACTCTTGGGAGCTTCTAGAATTTTATATGTATAAAAGCTTGCGAGTTCCTCTCCGTGGCAGGCCTGCGATTCCGCAGAACCCATGTGGGACTGCACAGAAGCCACGAAGATGAACAGCTAATTAACTGTTGTGTCCGTGCTTCCCTTTAAAAACTGTTTTTTAAAAACCCGAAAACACCTGTAGCAACGCATATTTGGTCATTCGATGTATCAGAAAGACCTTTTTCCATTGGCATGGGAGCTGGCGCTTAATCGTTTACACGCTCTTAAAGTTAAAAAAAATCCCCCCCCAGTTGCAATTTCTAGCCAAAATTATGGGCAGTGTCTAACAGGGGGCTGTATTGTGCTCGGAAACTTTACTGACAATTGCTTGTGGACAATTTACTGACAATTGCTTGTGGAGGGATTTCAGCTGAGCAAGTATCGCTTATTCGCTTTTACCGGTTTAAGGGGAAAAAATGGTGATTGAGACAAAAAGTGGATTCCCGAAAAGTGCTACAACAAAGTGATTTTTGTGGGAGTGTTGCAGGAGTGTTGCAGATTGTGTACGACGTCGTGCGTAATGTTAAAAAAATAGCGTTACACAATGGTAAGACTTCAGCAGCATTAACATTGTGCGGAATGGCTCTGAGTTCCCCAGTGTGATAGTCATAGTCATAGACTCATAGAGTTGGAAGGGGCACTTTTAAGGGAAATCCTAAAACCTGTCACCAACTTGCAAATCTCTGGGAGGGGAAACCAATGATTTTATAACAGTATTCCCCCCCCCCCAAAAAAAAAACCTTGAAAGATGAGAGGACAATTCAGAGAACAGAATTCAGTACTACAGATAGCTCTGTGCCTCTTCCCTATAACCTGCAAAATCAATGATGCAAAATCAGTATAGTTGAGGATTGCCATGTTGGTCTGAAGTAGCAGAAAAAAGTTGGAACCCAACAGCACCTTTAAGACCAACAAAATTTAATTCTGTGTATAAACTTGTGTGCATGCACATTTATTCAGATACTTCCTCCAGCCTTACATGCAGGCAGAGGGAGGTGGTTGGTTGCCAGGAAGGGCTAGTTAAAGTTGAGATGCCTAAGTATCTGGGTGATGTGTAGCTAAGATTGGATTAAAGCACTTGGTAAGACCCTATGAATAGCAGCAAAGGTCTCACCAAATGCTTTAATTAAATTTTTAGCTGTTCTTATTGCCCAGTTATTTCTGCATCGTGTGAGCCAGCATGGCGGAGTGGTTAGGAGTGGCGGTCTGTGATCTGGAGAGGCAGGTTTGATTCCCCACTCCTTTACATGCAGCCAACTGGGTGACCTTGGGCTAGTTACAGTTCTCTGAGAACTATTCTTGCAGAGTTCTCTCAGAGTTCTCTCTACCCCACAGGGTGTCTATTGTGAGGAGAGGAAAAGAAAGGTGTTTGTAAGCCGCTCTGGGACTCCTTTGGGTAGCGAAAAGTGAGGTGTAAAAGACCAACTCTTCTTCTTGATTCTAACTAGTCCCTGGCAACTAACCTTCACCCACCCACCCCTGCCTATATGTAAGGCTTGAGGAAGTCTGTCTCAATGTATCTGAAGAAGTTTGCCTGCACACAAAACCTTATGCCCAGAATTAAACTTCTGCTTATCTTGAAGGTACCCTTGGACTCCAACTTTGCAAATAAGCATTCAGGTTTAGCTGATTTGTGTGAATCCTAGAGGGGGCTGAATTCTCATCTCCTCCACAACAGAGTTTTGGCACCCACTGACCCAGTGGACTCAGTGACTTCATTGGTTCCTTTCCTCTCTGGTTCCTCTCCTACCCAACTGGTTCCTCTCCTACCCAACAGGCTTCTTCTCTGACCAGACTCACCCTCCACACCGGCTGCAGTCATAAACATCTTGTATGTAGTGTGGAGAAGCTGCCGTCCCTTCAACAGATCTGCAAGAGATTAAAATACAAAACCAGGAGGAAAATGGAAAAAGAGATCTCTCTCTCTGGCATCTAATCACAATGCACTGGTCCTCATAGGATATTATTGGTTTGTTTTATTTCCATTACTTATAGTCTGCCTTATGACGTCTCTCCCACTAATTAGGAAGAATGCTGTTAGACCTAACAAAATGCTGTCTGATAAAAATAATGAATGAACTTCAGCAGTAGCCAGATTTGCTTGCATGGCTACCAAGATTAGGAATGTGGAAGAATCTGGAGGAAATATGCCAAAAGATTGTGCTACTTGCTAAATTTACAATGTATCTTAGATTAAAAAGGTAAAGGTAAAGGTATCCCCTGTGCAAGCACCGAGTCATGTCTGACCCTTGGGGTGACGCCCTCTAGCGTTTTCATGGCAGACTCAATACAGGGTGGTTTGCCAGTGCCTTCCCCAGTCATTACCGTTTACCCCCAGCAAGCTGGGTACTCATTTAACCGACATCGGAAGGATGGAAGGCTGAGTCAACCCTGAGCCGGCTGCTGGGATCAAACTCCCAGCCTCACGGGCAGAGCTTCAGACTACATGTCTGCTGCCTTACCACTCTGCGCCACAAGAGGCTCTTAGATTATCCAGGCTTAAATTTTAAAATTATTGTTATTTCCTTAGAATTTTCCTGTTTTATCTTTTGTTTTAATTTATTTTGTCTGTATATATTCTGCATTCTGGTAAAGTACCGTAATAAATCATATACAAACAATATCACAGGGATTAGCATTGTAGAACCAACCAGAAGAACATAAGTGGAGCAAAGTGTCAGCATTAACACAACCCATTAAATGATGCAAAACTCTAAAGTAGGTCCCTCATTTTGACAAGCAACACACAGCACTATAGATCACAGTCTCTAATAATTTTTTCAAATAACTTTGTAAAGTGTTTAGTACAACACAAGTCTATTGCCCACATAGAAAAGCCCTACTGAATATTTCAGGTTTTGCATAGTCTCCAGAAAGCCATGAGAGGGGGAGCCATCCCCTTCTCTAGCAAAGACCACACTTGCAAATCCCGCACACTGGACCTCACTCTCAATCCTGAACAGATGCTGAGAATTTTTGTTAAAGGGTTTCCTGTTCCACTGAGCAGAAGTGTATCACTCATCCAGTGATGGTTGCCACCCATAAGCCTGTGGTTTCAGCACTAAGATCCCCTGAATACTCACAGCCAAAGTAGCAGGAAATGACAAGGATCAGGATAAAGATGAGCAGGAATGTGATGTCTGTCTCAAGGATACCTGAGAAGAACAGAGGGGGAAAGGTCATTGGAAGAAACCTATAGGGTGCATGATTCGAAAACATATGAAGAATATCCTACAGGGGGCAACAAACGAGATGTGTTTTCAAACAACCTCCTCCTGTACTGTGATTGGCTCAGTTGGAGACTTCCTGCTCCATTGAGCACACTTCCTCCCTGGCAGTCAAAGGGGGGGAGTAATAACATTTAGACTGTTAGGACTCTTTTTCTCACCTTTCTTTATAAAGCTATTTATTCTCTAAGCAGCCAGTCCTGCACTCCTTTGCCCCCTGGGCACCATGGCAATCACTGACCCCTTTCCTAGTGCTTGCCAAGTGTTTTCAAAAAGGGCGTGGGGCTGGGTGGGGCCCTGATTGGCCACTGGAAATCTGATACATACTGACAGATGAGTTTCTTAGAGAGAGCAATACACATACCGTATATACTCGTGTATAAACCGAGTTTTTCAGCACAGTATTCACACTGAAAAAGTGCTCCTCGGCTTATACGCGGATATATACGGTAATTGAAATAAAAGCCTGCTCCAGCCAGCCAATCCTTGCATTGCTTCTGCAAACCTCCTGCAAGCTGAAGCTTGCTTGCTATGGCTGCTTGTAGGACAACAATGTTTTTTTTTTCCTTTTGCCTTTACTTCTTCTAAACTATTCTTTTGGTTTCTGTGGGTGGGGTGGGGTGGATTTGGGGGGTGCTTTAGTATTTACTGTTTCTCCTAATGTTTATTTCTTCTTTTTTCTGAGGGGCAAAAGGGAAAAAAACGTTGTTGTCCTACAAGCAGCCATAGCAAGCAAGTTTCTTTTAAAAGTTGATTTTTACGGTTCTTTCTTTCAGCGCAGAATTTTACAGTTCTTTATTTCAGTGTTCTGTTCTGGGGGGGGCACTGTAGCTGTAGTTAGTCCATTCTCCCAGTTTGATAGCTGTTGTACTTGTTGTGATAGGTTGCCAACTTTGGGTACTCTTGTTCTGCTCTGGTTTGCTGGCCCTTTTTGCACTTACAGAGCTAGTTTACTGTTTTTTCTTTGAAATAAGTATTCAAAAACATTTCTCCTACTGGTGCCTCAATTAATGTAAATTTACCAGCAACTGCTGCATTTTCCACCCTCGGCTTATATGAGAGTCAATAGGTTTGCCCAGATTTTGTAGTAAAATTACGTGCCTCAGCTTATATGCGTATGAAATAAAATATTTTAAACAATACGTTCATTTTTAAAAGCATCCAGTTAAAACAGAGCTTCTGACTGGAATGTTGAAGAGCTACAGTATGAGTTCTGCATAGTCTCATTCCCTGACATTTCACCCTTGCCTCCACCTCCTACTTCAGCCATTTTGTGGTTGAGCCCATTGGCTTGCATCTGAGCTCAAAAGAGCTGAGAGTCTCTGCAATTACCCCAGGCTGGTTCTCTCTCATTCTCCACCAATTCTCAACAAAAATAAATGGGAACCATTTGCAAAATGTGACCATTACATCATTGCACTCAAACCTGCCATCTTCCCTAGAACCCAGATGGGAACTTACCAAACTCATCAGCTGAAAAGTGACGTGTCCAGAAGGATTTGCCGTTGGTCAGGATCATCTCATACTCCAGTTCCAGCCCATCGCCCTGCAGGAGGAGAGGACAAAGGTCATTGTGGCCTTGGGAAAGGTGCTCCCGAAACGGTCAATGGAATCTGAACTCTTGTGGGGAATGAAGGGACTCACCCCGCATTTGCTGAGCGCCACATACCACCAACGCTCACGGACTGAGCGAAAGCTCCGGCCGCTCGCACAGCTCAGGTACCTCACAGAACTCTCCGTCACCAGCTGGGCGAGATCATGCAGAAGACAGAAGAGGGATGTAGAATCAAGGGACAAGGTTTCATCCAAATGCCTTCTCCTTTACCCCCCCCTACCCCTTTTGGCTAGAGTTTGACCATTAGGAAGTGCTTGTTTCATCCAAATGGGAACACCCCAGGAGTCCCTGGGGTGCATACTGGAGTGGAAGACAAAGGCAAGCAACTTGACTACTGCTCCCAGTTACATCTTCCAGAATTGGCATCTTTGACCAATGCTTACGTTTGCAGAGCTGTAGATTCATGGGCCATGGGTGCAGAATTCAAAATTTCAATTTTATGGGTTTTTAAATATAAAAAGTAGGTTTTTAAGCCCTTATGGTGTGAATGGTGGGGAATATGGTGAAGGTTTTGCCTTCTGAAATATCAAAAGCTAAAAAATAACTTGAATACGATTTCCACCTAGGGAACTGGCCAGCTCCACTTGGAGAGTTCAGTGAGGCCATGGGTGTGAAAACGAAAGGGGAGAGAATCGGTTGTGACGTGGTATGCAGGGTCAAGGCTGTCTTCTTAGCTCCTGCCCTTCTTCCCAGCCTACCTGAGGCGGAGCCACTGTAGTAATAGTAAAGGCTCGAGTGTAAGGAGGTCAAAGGGTGTAGAGGTTATGTCACTTCTGGGGACATGGCAGGGAGGTGTGATCAGCTGGCATCACTTCCAGAGGTCTTCGAACTTGAAATTTTATTTCAGGGGCTCATCCATGGTCAGAAGTTTGAAAAAGGTTGCCCTAAGCCTTAGGCCATGAGAGATGGAGGGGGAAGAAGTTTCCCCTCTTGCTGGGAATCCTTGGAAGCTTTTCCTTCTTCAGTTCCTGCCTCCTCTCAACTGGGGAAACTGTACATATGCCAGCTGGAGAGAGGTCAGCCTGAATTCCTTTTGTCCCTTTTTGAGAATTTTATTTTTCACAGCACAGAAAGGTCACCTGTTGAGGGCTGCAGGTGGGGCCGCTCCCAAATCTTTGGGAGTTTATTCTGCAATCTGAATGAAACTAAGAAAGGGATGGGGGGTGAATAGAGTTGGCAGAGGTGGTAGGTAGTCTTGTCCCTTGTGAAGCCCCCTTACCTGGCATCCTGACCAGGCATACTGGGTTGTAAGGTTGATCACCTGGTTGTTCTCTGGGCGGATCACGGACTCCTTCATCAAACAATCCTAAAGGGAGATTACCAGGTGCACAGTAATTATTCCTGAATGGAAACTAGATCAACATGTCACAGCAAAAACTCAGATCCATTTTATTTTTATTTGAAAATAACTGGAAAAGGGGGGGATTAAATTAAATCAATTTTGAGGAAGAGGTTTTAATCCTTTCCCTTAAACCAGGGGTCCCCAACCTGAGGCCCGTAGGCCACATGCGGCCCCTGCCTTTTTTCTGTGTGGCCCTCCAACCTGCTTGTCTGCTGCTATTGCCCTTAGACACATACTGTTCTTCCTGCCTCAAGGCACCATCTACTGCTGTTCATCCTGTCCCTTTCTTGCAAAAAAGACAACAGCAACACTGTTTGTTTTGGTCTCCATGGTTCCTTCTGTCAGCCCCTCTTGTTCTTATCCTCCCTAATAGCATTTTGGCCGTTCTTGGTGATTTGCTAGCCAGCAAAGCTCAGGCACCCATACCACAGCTTTTTAACTCCCCCTCTCCATGAATTACCATGCTGAAGCTATGTATGTATATAAGGAAGGTAAAGTCGCTGTGGGAATTGGTTCAAGAGATGCAGGTCTGCTTTTGCGCGCGCATGCACACACACAGGCGGAAAAAGGACAGTAAAGGCCTGGTATTTTTGCCAAAAAAGGAGACAGTGTTGATCATACTGAACATTTCTAGAGGCTCCACTCATCAAAGCAAGTGGCTTCCAAAGTTACTGGTGAGGTTGCTGCTGCAATCAAAAGCATTCTTCCTTCCACAACAAGAGGTGGTTGCTCGGACTGCTGGCCTTGCTTGCTTCTGCCTCTCCTCCCTTCCTCACTCCTGCTAGGAGCCTTCCCTTGAGTACTCTTAGCAGGGAAGCTTATGGCATTCCTCTTCTTCCTCCAGCCAAGTTGCCTTCCCTCTGGCTGCCATTTTACTTCTCATGATTGAGGCTTGGCTGGCAAGATGTGTATGTGCACCCTGCATATAATTTGAGGACAACTTAATGGCATATCCTCTGTTCAAGGTGGAAGGCTGCCCTCATTCACTCTTTCTGCCTACTTGCCCCTTTTTGGAGGCTCTCCAATTTTTAGCATATTAAAATTAAAACATTAACAGGTGTAGATTTAAACTTCAAGGGACTGTGTTTATTAAGAAATAAATGTCATAGTATTCAATGTGCTTAGGATTGCAACTCTACCATCTGGTAGGCCAGATTTGCAATCATTTTATTTTATTGTTCCTAGCCTGTGTATATTGTTCCATGCTTCTGAGAACTGTAATGCCATCATCAAATTGAAAATCTCCCAACAGCAGCTAGAGTGGAGTGAATATAATGGAAAAGGGAGGAATTAGGCCCCTAAAATTATACTACTCATATTTTTATTTATTCAACGATAACACAGAAACTCTGCAACTGCTGCTCTGCTAAAAACCCTGAAAGATGTCTGCAAAAGGAAGTTCTATTTCAAAGGAATGAAACATTGCAGATGAGCACCGTGTCTTTAATGACAAATGGACTACTGAGTACTTCTTTGTTTTAAACAAGGATAAAGCAGTTAGTCTGATACATCTTGAAACTGTCTGAGTATTAAAGGAGTACAATACTAAAAGGCACTTTGAATTCTGTCACAAGAGCTACTCAATATATCAATGAGAGGTCTAACTGAACAAGATAATTTTAGACGGCATGTTGAAGAGAACCTGTCTACTGTGAGGGCCAGCTATCAGGTTGCTAAATGTATTGCTGAGAATGGTAGACCAGGGGTAGTCAAACTGCAGCCCTCCAGATGTCCATGGACTACAATTCCCATGAGCCCCTGCCAGCCCCTGTCTCTGGTGGTAGACCTTTCTCTAATGGTGAATGTGTTAAAAAGTGTGTGGTTAAAGTAAAGGAGAAAACGTGCCCTGAGAAGGTGTTAGTTGTCAGTTTATCTGCATCTAGAATCACCAGACATATTGAAGAACTAGGAGAAGAGCTGCCTTAGACTATTTCCCTAGCCAAGATTACCCCCGGAAGCTTTCATTTGCCTTGGGAGGTGAGGAGGACAGGTACTTTTTTGAGCATAAAAAATTAAAATTGTATGCTTGGAAGAACCCATATTGACTTCCCTGGCACAGAGAACATCTGTGAACAAACACACCCAACCCTGAGCTTTATCCACCCCAAGTTGGTTGCTGATTCTCAGATCCTGAATCTCACAACACCAGAAAACGCACAGAATTACATGACACAAAAAAAGACATCCAGCTGCTCCCTGACATCAGCTATAATAATGGAAATCATGTGGGGCAGAAATATGAAAACTCTGTCGCTGCTTTGTAGTTCCCACTAATGTTTTCTTCCAGCGTTCCATGGGGCTGAATAAATTGCCATGATTCAACCAGGCCAATTCCAGTTTAAATCATCTTGGAGGGAAGTTTTAGCACCCTGGCCCTTCAGACCTGAAAAACAGTTGTCAATTTTATGGAGGAGTTGGAACGTCACTATGGTATTTTAATGAGTGTTTTTATTCTTTATTTTATCATTATTATAATTTACAGGTTTTATTGTAAATCCTACTTTGTTAGCCGCCCCGAGACTCCTTGAGGGGCAGGATACAAATTAAGTAAATACATCTAAATGAATAAAGATCTGAGCAAGGCTGTTAACGATAGGATGTTATTCATTCATCGGGTCATCATAAGTGGGAGGTGATTTGACAGCACTTTATCCCTCCCCAGGTGAGGTGAGACTTAATATTTATTTGTTTGTTTGTTTGTTTGTTTATTTATATGCCACCCTCCCTGAAGGCTCAGGGCGGTTTACATGAAACAACAAAATGGTACAGGTAACATCATTCTGGTAACAGTATGGTGGTAACAACAATAACATTAACATAACAACATTAACAATTAAAGGATGGTGAAACTGCAAAGAGCCTTAGCTCAACTTGTACTAAGACCCAGGGGTTGGGTGGATTTGTTAACAGTCATGGTAGGAGGGGAGGGCTTGGGGGCCAATTGGAAGCGATGGACAGGTTGATCTCAACCAAATGCCTGGTGGAGGAGCTCCCTTTTGTAGGCCCTGTGGAACTGCTTTAGTTCTGTCAGGGTCCTGATCTCCTCTGGGAGCTCATTCCACCAGGTGGGGGCCAGAATGGAAAAGGCTCTGGCCCTGGTAGAGGTCAAGCGGGCTTCCTTGGGGCCAGGGACCACCAGGAGGTTGGAGGAGGTAGAGCGCAAGGCTCTTTGTGGGGTGTAGGCGGAGAGGTGATCCCTCAGGTATACTGAGGTATATTTCTACATTAAAGACAAACGTATAGCCCCCCAGGAACTGGAAACAGAAACTGTATTTCAAGAGAAAGTGCTAAAGTATAAAATTCTCACCTCCTGCACTAACTACAACCCCAAGGATAACTTTGGGAGAAGCTATGACAAGTTAAAAAAAAAACAATAAAACAACCAACTATTGAATCAGGGATAGGCTTGTTGTAGAGATTTGGGGTGTGAAAAGAGGGAGGAGACAATGATACCTGAATTTTTATAATAGAAATGTTGGAGGATATCGACTTACTGATAATTCTCGACTCCCTCAACAAACAATAGTTCACAGGAGACTCTGGGGGGAAGCCACAGCATTCATTCTGGTGTGAAACCAGGACCTAGTCTGCACACAATAGATAATGCACTTTCAGTGCACTTTCAAAGTATATTTTCCTGTTCCGCACAGGAAAATCCAGCTGCCAAAGCACATTGAAAGTGCATTATCCTGTGTGTGCAGACTAGGCCCAGGAAACCAGGAAAGAAGCCCAGCTGAATAGACCTGTGTAAGATTCTCAATGCCCAGACTAGCCCAGCCTCATCAGACCTCAGAAGCTAAGCTAAGCCTCAGAACAGGGGTAGTCAAACTGCAGCTCTCCAGATGTCCATGGACTACAATTCCCATGAGTCCTTTAGCTGGCAAGGGCTCATGGGAATTGTAATCCATGGACATCTGGAGGGCCGCAGTTTAACTACCCCTGCCTCAGAGGTCTGATGAGCTTGGGCTAGCCTGGGCACCCACCAACAGTTCTGTTCCAAACATGCAGGCATCCTTGTTGCTCCCTTCTTGTCACAAGAGGAGTCACCATGAGTCAGTTGCCGCTGGACAGCACTTTCCTGCATTCTGAATAGATCTGTACAGGGTTGCTCTCCAGTAGTGTAGATTAAACTGTGGTTTCCACACAAGGATGAACCCACCTAGTTCTGATGGCATGCACCCTTGGTAGCCACGTCCCGCTCTATGTTGGGTAAGGCAAGGTAATGACTTCAGGCAGCTTGTAGATTTTGGGTAACAGAAACCAGCACTAACACACCTTCGTATCATACCATATAAAATTGTGTTTGTACTTCCAGGAGCGCTCTGATTGGCCCTCTGGTAGGAGGGCCCTCCCACAGAGGGCCTATCAGAGGCCTGGTATGCTCTCCCCTGGCCATCTGATTGGCCCTCAGTGGAAAGGAAACCTCCCCCACTGAGGGCCAACCACAAGCTGAGTGCAGAAGGCTGGCCCTGTCCTCCACCAAGGCTCCATGGCTGTCGTTGACCCCCTCGCCACTGAGCCCAGGGAAGGTCAACCACCTCCACTATGGAGGCCCCATCACTCTCCCCTACCTCCTTCCCACCGGCGGTGCTAGCAGTGACCACCTCCTTCAAGGAGGCCCTGCTGCTCTCTCCCGCCCTCTTGCTGCCAGTGGGGGCTGCTGTCTCCTTGCCACCCCCAAAGGCTGGGAACACCGGCTGCCTCCTCCGCAGGGGCCCTGCACATCTCACATGCCTCCGGTAAAAGCAGCCTGTCTCCCCCATGGGAGCCCCATCACCCTTGACCACCACCCCCAAGGAAGGGGGCCACTACACCCTCTGCCATGCTCCCTCAGCTCTCAAGCCTCCTGCTGAGAGCTGGGGGGGTAGTGCCAGCCCCTGGCCTGCTTTTAAAGTAGGCTTTGCCACTAGTATATATATAAAACTGGCAATTTAAAAACATTGAGCTAAAAGTTCAAAGGGAAAAAATAAGCATAAGTGATAAGTACAAAATGAGAACTAAAACAAGGCATCAGTTAAACTTTCAAATATTCAGCCAAAGAAACCAGTAACCTTAACGCTTTTCAAAATAATATTCTACATGAAAATTGCTTACTTAATCTCAAACTATTACAAATCCATGTGAAAAACTATCCTCTTTCTTATTAGCATCTACTTAAGTCTAGTAAATTTCTTTTCCCTTATTCCGCAAAAATCACATCTTCATCTCATAAGAACACAAGGTCCAGCTAATCCAGCATCCTGTCTCACATGGCAGTCAACCAGTTCCTCTGGCATAGAGGCTCCTGGCCTCTATTCCCTGATGTAGCCTCCTGGCACTGCCTCTGAACGTGGAGGTTCCCTTTAGCTAATAGCTACAGTTAGTCCTATCTTCCACAAATCTGTCTAATCACCTTTTCAAGCTGTTTGTGCCTATAGCCATCCCTTTCCCCTCCCCATCATTGCATCACAGGTGAACATACCCCAAAATGGATACAACCAATACTGTTTTTGTTCTGGTTGCAGGGGTGACTTAAAATACAATGCAGTGAGCCATGGTGCTTTTCAAAGCCCTGCGAACATGAGAAGGGAAGCATCTAATGCCACTCTGGGTCTTGGGAGGGGGTGCAAACACTGCAAGGGGGTGGGAACCGGCAGCAGAGAACAGCCCCTTCTGACAGCACTCCTTGTTTGGAACGGCATAGATTGATTCATACAGCCCTAGAAAAAAGGGAGGTGGCGTTTGCTGCAGCTGCACTGCCACCCAGAACTGACCTTATTTCCCTTTTTATAGACCGACGGCCACTGAGAAGGATCATCAAAATAAAGAAGGATGTTTTCACAGCATTTTGCCTTCAAAGAGAAGCAGAGAAGGGACAGTTAGGTTGGGAGCTGTGCTGCCCCAGAATGGAGGAAATATTTCATAGTAAAATATAGGCTTTTTTAAAACGGAGGCTAAAAGGGGGACATAACCAAAAACCTAAGCAAGGGATCCCCAACATGCCCCCATGGGCACCTCGCCATCCACTGACACCTTTCTGTGTGCTTTCAAATTTCTTGGGGGGGGCTAAGTAGAGCATTTCCCCAGCAGGGCTTCTGATTGGCTGTGAAGATTGAAATGGCTTCTGCTAAGTTCAGCTTCTGCCTGAAAAGTTGCAGAGTTCGATCCCCCACATTTGGAGCAGAGTTCAACCCCTCACACTACTTCCTGTGGCAGCCATTTTGTGACTGGCTCTATGTCCTGTGGCAGCCATTTTGTGACTGAGCCCACTGCCCTTTGTCAGAATTCCAAAGATGCCCACAAGCACAAAACGTTGAGGACTCCTGCCACAGACATACCTCTGGGTAGCGGAATCGGAAGTCCAAGCGCCCATAGTCAGACAGGAAGCAGAAGCGAGTCAGGAATACCCAGTCCTGGAGAGAAAAATTACCTCAGTTTCAAGATTATTTCTGTTACATAACTCAATTAGTAACACCAAACATACAAGGAGAACCAAGGAACAGAGTTAGAAATACTTTCTCTTGATATAGACCTGAGGTTGGTTCTAGAGGGACACAAGACCAAGCATCTGCTGGATCTACAGGGCTGGAATGGTCCCTCTCTCCAAGGTTGTTTGCACTTTGCTGTGAAGGAAAACTATGGTGCACTGGGGGAAATATTTCATTGCATTTTTATGGAATATACAGTAAAATGTTTTCCCCGCACTTCAGCATCGTTTGTCGGCTTTGACTCTGCATTAGAGTCCTGCCCTCTTTTTCACTCTTTACATGGAATATCCAAGAATTCTAGATTCAGCATGTGCCATCTCCCATTACTAGAATTGCTCTCCAGACAACCAAATCATTCAATCCCTGGAGAAAATGGCTGCTTTGGAGAGTGGACTCTATGGCACTATATATCTAGCTGAGGTCCCTCCCCTTCTGAAACCCCACCTTCTCTAGGCTCCACCCCTATGATCCCCAATTATTTCCCAACCCAGAGCTGGCAAACCTATGTATTAAAGAGGGGAGATCCAAGTGAGGAAACCTCTAGGTGCTGGCTGGACTGATCTCGAGGCAACAGAAATCAGTTCTCTCTTAATTACATAATCAATTACATCAATTAAATGAATGAATGAGAGAAACAGAGAGAGTCTTCCTTGAAAGCTGGACTTTATAACTTTATACCACACTGAAGTCCCTTTTCTCACCAAACCCCACCCTCCTCAGGCTCCACCCCCAAAATCTCCAGGTATTTCCCAACCTGGAGCTGGCAACCCTACCCCAAACCCTGAAGGCCACATTGTTCTCCAAGCCTCCTCAATCTGCAGGCCCAATCTGATCTGAGTTTGCTGAAAAAGAAAGTCAGCCTAGTTTTAACATTGTATATGAGATGCAATTTCCCTAATCCTGACCCATCTCGAATATTATAAGAATGCCAGCAGCCTGTGCTTGGCTCCAACCAGTTCCTATAAAAATTTTACTACTTGGCTTCAGAAAGAATAAATAACACCCCAAACAGTCCCCATAAACCTGCATCTATTATGCAGTAAACAGCAAATTCATTAATCTGGCAGAACGCAGTGCACCAACGAGAGAGGATGAGGCTGATATGTAGCCACTGCTCGTTAGAAGGTTTACCACAGAGCAACACCTCCACATCTGTTCTGGCCTAAGCTTGACCCCCATATAAGTATGTCTGGGTTGCCAACCTCAAGCTGGGACTTGGAATTCTCCCAGAATCACAACTTATCTTCAAACTATAGAGATTGGTTCCCCTGAGAAAATGGCAGCTTTGCATTTTAATGCCCCCCCCCCAGGCTCCATCCCCAAATCTTTGGTAACCCAAGTTCTGCACTCACTGAGGTTGGCTAGGCATGTGGATTTCCCAACAGAATTGTTTGTGGACATATATACCACTGATTTACCACCTCAAACGGATATAGAGAGGTGGTATATCAATTCAATTACATAAATGAGAACATCAGAAGAGCCCTACTGGATCAAACCAGAGGTCCATCTCGACTAGCATCCTACCTCACACAGGAGCCAGCCAGTTCCTCTGGAGGGCCAACAACAGGGCGAGGAGGCCGAGCCCTTCCCCAACATTGCCTTCTGGCTCTGGGATTGAGGTTTTCTTTAGGCATTACAGCTAGTAATCACTGATGGACCTGTCCTCCATCAATCTTTCTTTTCCCCCCCCAAAGAATTTTTATTAGACATTTTTATATAGATTTTAAAAGAGGAAAAAACAACAAAAACGGAGTAAGAAACAGGTATATCAGCGTCAGAGCCTCTTGTGGCGCAGAGTGGTAAGGCAGCTGTCTGAAAGCTTTGCCCATGAGGCTGGGAGTTCAATCCCAGCAGCCGGCTCAAGGTTGACTCAGCCTTCCATCCTTCCGAGGTCGGTAAAATGAGTAACCAGCTTGCTGGGGGGTAAACGGTAATGACTGGGAAAGGCACTGGCAAACCACCCCGTATTGAGTCTGCCATGAAAACGCTAGAGGGCGTCACCCCAAGGGTCAGACATGACTCGGTGCTTGCACAGGGGATACCTTTACCTTTACCTTTATATCAGCGTCAATACAATAATTTTTGAATCTCTTGCCAACTAGATCATAAACTATAATCTATCCCTCAGATTTTTCAATTTATTATTATTTATTATTAATTGTATTTTTACCCACCACTCTCTGTATATCGGCTCATGGCGAGTTACAATACAAAAAGTCCTATAACAATAACCCCAATAAAATTCCCATTAAAACCACACAAAATAATATATAAAAATGTCCAATATGGCGGGACGCTTGCCACCCAGGCAGTAGGGGGCTGTGTCAATAAGACATCACCCAAGATAGTCAAGGGTGGCATACATCTCAAAGGTACACCTTCCTGATGGGGGGGTCCAACTAGATCTTCCTTCTATATCGGCCTGGTGGAAGAGCTCCCTCTGTCTTACAGGCCCCACGAAAAGTTGACAAATCCTGCAAGGCCCATAGCTCTCCTGGGAGCTCATTCCACCAGGTAGGGGGCAGGACCAAAACGGCCCTATTATACCAAAAAGGCATATTATACCAAATATGCTTATTGAAATTGAAATTAAAATTAATTTATTTAAAATTATTTATATCTGTAGCTATCTCTACTTCTATCCTTTCCTCAGGGAAGCCTAGGAAATGTAGCTCACAGAAAACTACCACACAAACTACAATCACCAGGATTATTTGGGGGAACCACAACTGTTAAAATGGTATAACGCAGGGGTAGTCAAACTGTGGTGTCCACGGAGAGCCACTGTTTGGCCACTCTTGGTATAATGTCTCTTATACTGCTCTTTATTGCATTATTGTAATATCTCTGCAATCTGCTTCGAGTCTCAATAAGAGCGGCAGAAGATAATTCAACCAGACAAGGAAATAACAGTTGTGTGCTCTCTGGCAGAAACAGACAAGGATACAGAGCCCCGTTCTCCATCAGTCTGTTAAACAGTTCAGTAATTTCATTTGTAGTCTGCTTTTGTCACTGGAACTCAAGGAGGATTACAAGTATAATAAACTCTTCAGTCAATCAAGATGCAAATTACAAAATACAATAACACCAAGCAAATCTGCAAACTAGCTATAAACTACGACAACGTTTGAATCTAACAGCAAAGAAAAAATAACACAGTTGGGGGTTTGTCAAGATAATAAATCAAAATCTCTCCATGTACGTACAGATGCCAGTCCCCAGGTGGACTTGGGATCCCCTGGAATTATAGGTCATCTCTAGACTTTAAAAATCAGTTCCCCTAGAGAAAATGGCTGCTTTGGAAGGTGGGCCACATAGCATTATACTCCACTGAGGTTCCCACCCCAAATCCCGGCTCCATCCCCAAAGTCTCCAGGTATTTCCCAGCCCAAAGCTGGAAACCCTAAGGCAGGGTTCTCAGATTCACCGTGGCACACCTGGCACAGGGATGGGGGGAGAGGGCCATCTTCAGGTTAGGAAACTCCTGGAGAATTGAAAGTGGAAGCTGGGTAGCACAAGGACATCAGTGGAGTACAATGCCACAAAGTCCATCCTCCAAAGTAACCATAAAATCTAGGATAATTTATCTCTGTAATCTGGAGATGATTGGTAATGGGGGGGGGGGCGTCCCCTCCTGAAGGTTGGCTTCTTTGGTATAGTTGTTAAGAGTGGCGGCTTCTCATCTGGTGAGCCAGGTTTGATTCCCCACTGCTCCACATGCAGCCAGCTGGATGACCTTTGGCTAGTCACAGTTCCAACTTCCCGAGAAGCCCTATCAGGGCTCTCTCAGCCCCATCTACCCCACAGGGTGTCTGTAGTGGGGCGAAGAAGGGAAGGTGATTATATGTCATATTAAGGCTCCTTGGGGTAGTGAAAAGCAAAATATAAAAACCAACCTTGTTCTTCTTAAGGCAACAAGATAATCAGTATAGGAAAGAATTTATTCCTAATCAAAGTCTCCTCCTGAATTTTGCTCCTTCTACAAGAATGCCCTCCTGAACAATTCTATTTTGCACATTTTGTGAAATGATAGAAGCAATCCAGAACTGTGAACAATACCTAAGAGCCTTGGCTGCTGACTTTATCATGTGATCATTTAAGACAGATATCTCTTCCCAACCACCTCTTGGAGCAAGGAAGCACGGAGGACTAACAGATCAGAGTCTCCCTTCATCCCCTTTCTTTCTTTCAGTTCATGTGGTATAAATTCTAAACTGCATTACTGATTATGAATGCAGAATATAGGAGCTAAAACTTATTTTGGTTTTATTTGAGTGGAATATAATAGTCTGGTATTATTACCCCGCTTTCTCTGAGGAGTTCAAGGTAAAACAGGTAGCTTGACCCTGGGATATTTTTAGAGCTTTTGAAAAAATAATTGTTTTCAATCTAATACTGCAAACCCCTGTTGTTTTTGTCAAATGGGAGTTAAATATGTGCTATAAATAAGTATGCAGTTACACAGTTCTCCCTTCGCCCTTCTTTTATTTTCTCCACAACAACCCAGTAAGGTAGGTCAGTACCTGGCCCAAGGTGATCCAGTTAGTTTCAAAACAAATGGAGATATGCACCTGAATGCCCCCCAAGCTAACATTCTGGCCACTGTAAATTAATTTAATTTAAAATATAGCCTGCTTTTCTCCCAACCAACAGCACTTTTGTCAGGATCAGAAGATCAGAAGAGAGCCAATTTAGTGTAGTGTTTAAGAGCAGTTGCCTTTAACCTAGAGAACTGGATTGTATTCCCCACCCCTCTATGTGAAGCTAGTTGAGTCATTCACAGTTCTCTTAGAGCTGTTCTTACAGAGTAGTTCTGTTAGAGCTCTCTCAGCTCCATTTACTTCTGTGTCTGTTATGTGGAGGAAGGGAAAGGTGTTTGTGAACCACTTTGGGGCTCCTTCAGGTAGGAAAAAGTAGGGAATAAAAACCAACCCTTCTTCTTCAAGTGGGTTACATCATTTTAAAAAATCTAGTCTAAATCTCACGGAAATAAGAACATAAAAAGAAGAGAGAATGCTACAACTTCATCATAGTAACTGACCAAGCCATCAAAATCAAGGTCTTTGAAATCTTTACATCTCCTCACACATTAAGGAAACTTATCCTAGACCAGTGGTCCCCAACCCGTGGGCCGCGGCCAGGTGCCGGGCCGCGAAGGCCTTGGCGCTGGACCACGGCTCCTTCTTCCCTCCCCCCCCCCCCGAAGCGAGAAGCTCGCCAGTCAGCGAGCAAATCGGCCGCCAAAGCTTCTTGTTTCGGGAGGGGAGGGAAGAGAAGCTTGCCGAACCGCAAGCTAATCGGCCGCTTTAGCAGCCAATTTGCTGGCAGCCCGGAGGGGCCAGGAGGGGGAGCCGCTGGCGCAAACGCGCGTGTGTGGCAGTCCGCATGTGCGCGTTTGTGCTGGGGCTGCCGCGCGTGCGCGGACCCCCGGGCCACCCTCTCCCCCTACTCCGGAGCAGCGGTCCGCAGCGGCCGAAAGCTTGCGGACCGCTGTCCTAGACCACAAAAATGGCCCCAGAGAAACCTCAAACATTAGCAGAACACTTTCCCACAGTAAAATCAGAGTCAGACTTTGACTGACTAATAGTGCTTGCACTCGAAAACTCACGCCCTGAATAAATCTTTGTTGGTCTTAATGGCCCTACTGGACTCTGATTTTATTGTGCTACTTCAGACCAACACGGCTATCCATTTGAAAGTTCAGAACTTCCTTGGGAGCGGGTATGGAGGGAAGAGCTTCCGCAGATATAAGGCTCTGACATTGGAAAACTACTTTTAAAGAGTGATCTTAAACCTGGGACAATCTGTTCAAAGCCCTGAGCCCATCAACAATGCATATTCTGCTTTCAGCACTAACGGCAACATCCATGTTGTCTTCAAGGGACGCCCCACGCACTGTGTCTTACAGTAGTCCAAACACAAGACTGGATCCCACCTTTCGCTGGTTTCCTTCCAGTGAGCTAACCTTTTCCTCACAGCTACCACACGGGCACGTTTGTTTCTCCCTCACCTGAAGTAGCACAGATATCAAGTCACTGCAGCAGTTTCCTTTGGCAACTGCACCCCAACTAAACTCAGCGTAAGACTGAACAGCAAGGAAGGAAGCTGTCCAAGGCCCTGGAAATATTTCATTTAGCTCTGTCTTTTAATTTGCACGGAGCAGCACTGACTGGAAATTATTATAAATAAATATATAAAAGGGCAGGATTTAATGATTCCAACTTTTCCTGGGGAATGATCTCTGAGGAGGCAAGCTTTCCCCATCGACACCCTTTCCCCCCTCTACAGCTAGGCCCAGGCCTATTTTCTTCCCCTTCAAAATCCCCTCGTGTTCCCATGGCAACAACCCATGCTCCGGGTTTCCACGGTAACCGTACCAGAGCCTGAAGAAGGCAGAGGAAGCAAGCAAAATTGGAGAACTGGGGCAAACAGAGAGGGAAATTTTTTTTTAAAGAAGGGGGCCTGTTTTTTCCAGCATCTCCTAGAGTGTCCTGCAATAACCGCTGCAGCAGTTCCACAAAGCAATTCCACATTCCCCCACCCAACCATAAGAACTTGTGGGAACACTGACTTAAAGTATAACCGTACTTTAGGGCAACAGCAAACGGGCCCAGGGTAAGACCGCCCACAAGATGGGGGTGTGGAAAGGCCTGCTATTCCGTCCTCTCTTTGTGGCTGCCGTTCCTAGGCCTCAAACCAAGATTGTAACCTTTCCAGCCTCACTGCCATGTGCGATTCTCAGTTCTCTTTCTTCCCTTCAGGGGTGGCCAAATGGTGGCTCTCCAGATGTCCATGGACTGGCAGGGGCTCAAGGGAATTGTAGTCCATGGACATCTGGAGAGCCACCGTTTGGCCATCCCCCGCTAGTGCTTTGCCACTGCACAACAGGTAGAAATTCAACAGGCAAGCGCTTTCCTCAGCATGGCAACACAGTGGAGACAGCTCTGTTTGGTGTTTTTCTGCCTGGTGGGCAGCTTTTCAAGGTATAGGGGGGAGAATACCCAATGGAAGAGTGGGGGTCTAGAAATTGTATACTAATAATCCCCTGAGACCTGTGTCAACTCATATCACATGGGAGTGCGGAAATTCAATGATAGAGAGCGCTGCATTGCTTTCTGAGTCAAGAGGTGGTTTCATGCAAGGGAAATGTTTGGAGCACAGACAGTACATAAAATACTGAAGAGCTCTGCCTTTGGGGTTCCTGGTCGCCCTGACCACCAAAAGGGAGTGAGAGGGCAGGACTACCAGATCAAGGTTGGGAAATTCCAGGAGATATGGGGGTGGGGCCCAGGGAAGGCCAAGGACCTCAGTGGGGTCCCAACGTTGCAGAGCCCGCCTGTCAAAGCATCCATCTTGTCCATTTCTGTAGTCTGGAGATAATTCCAGGGGATCCTCAGGTCCCACCTGGAGGCTGGCATCCCTAGTTCTGGCCAAAGAAGATGAAACTCTACAGCAAAGGGGTGGATTGTAGTGGCCCAGGAGGCCTCTATCCCAGTTCATGCTGACCAATTCCCCCTCTGACTTCTAACTTCTTTGTTCCTTTGGCATAAATAGTTCTGTTGCAGATCCACAAATGCAAATCAGTCACCTCCTAATATACCTTGACTATGCTTTTGGACACACAGTTTTACCAGCATTCAAAAACTGCCCATGATGGGCGAGGGGTTTCCACGAGGCCTGCCTTTCCACAGCAGATGTTGTACATGGCACAATTGGTGTGTTATGCATTAATGACTCTGAGTAGCAAAAGGGACAACAACTACTCTTGCGGTGTCCGAAATCCAAAAGGCACATACGCCCACGCCGGATTACTTAGTCCAAGATAAATACTATTGCCGGCACTGTGTATTGTGAGAATGACAATCGCCTGTCAGTAAAGTGCTGTGCAATCAACCGTACAGTAAATATGACAAGCAAATCAAATGGGATTATTGATCATTAGTCTTTTTAAAAAAACCTTAAGAGAGTACTTAACACAGTATGCTTTCACGATTCCCTTTAGCTTTGTCCATCTCAATATGTCCCACCCCTTCAAAAGTAAATGCTGATTTTATGAACTTAGGCAGATTGTGAGTGGGTGGGCAGGAAGGGATGTGCCAGTGTTTGTCTCTTGTGGCCCTTCCTTGCCTACCCAGGGAATTGCTGATTGCCACTGTGGGATGGTAGTTGAATTTCTTCCAGGCCAGACTGGATTCTGGAGATTTTTGGTGGGGGGATCACTTGGGCATGAAATTGGGGTCACTGTGGGTGGTCAGGTAGTTTTGAGTTCCTGCATTATGCAGGGGTTGGACTAGATAACCCTGGAGGTCCCAACTCTATGATTCTATGAAACAGCCACAGCTCCCTGCCCGTCACAGCACCAATCTCTCACTCCAGATTTTACAACCCAATCTACAAATGCTTGTGCTAGAACGTGTGGTGCAAACCTGACTCCCGCTTCCACCAGCCCACATCCTCTTGAGTGACAGGCGGCATTTCTGCATTCTCACACCTTCCTTGGGCCAAACATGGATTTGTGAATGGGGGACAGAATCCTTTTTTCCCACCCAAAACAACCGCAGGTTTCCGACATGCGAAGGCACAGGGGAGCCAGACAACGGTCTTGAAAGCACACCTGAACAGAGCGGGTGGCAGGACACTAATAAATGGATGGAATTTAAAGGGTGGCTCAGAATGGCTCAGGCTTCAGTAGTAGGAAGGGCCGGGTTTTTCACTGGTCTTGTCTGGGTGCCCTCTGAGGTCACAAATACTGTCCCCCAATTTCATAGCTGAGGTCCCCCCCATCCTCCCTCAATATTGCAGCAAACCCCAAAATACCCAGATGGGCTCTTCTTCACTTCTCCCCATTCAAGAATAAACTCTGGGTTATAAAGGGGGCTGCGGGTCACACACACACACACCCCGCCCCCCTTGCCACCCCAGCTGGCGAGAGCTGTCACCCATCAGAGGGGCCAAGCAAAAGGAGAAATCTTTTTCGGGAAGGGGGATCCAGCCCACATGGGGGAGCTGCCCCATGGTCGAGGAATGAAGGGGCGAGCAAGGGGGAGAAGGCTCGACGGTGGGGGGAAGGAGGGAGGGGGCAGAATAGCCCCAAGCGCAGGGGCCCTAGCGGGCCTGCGCATGGCGATCCCGAGGGTGGGGGGGGGGGCTCTTGGGATCTGCTCTCCCCCCAAGAGGCGGCAGCTCCCCGCTCCCTCCCTCCCTCCCCCCGACCCGCCGGGCCACCCACCTCTTTGGTGCTGATGTTGCCTTTCACGTATTTGCCCCAGCTCGACCGGGGTTGCTGACCCAGCAGCAGCAGCAGGAGAACCTGCAGGGGGGCAAAGAGTCGGCGAGCGCCGGGCAGCCGCGCCAGAGGCCGGGACGGCTCCATCCTCACCCCCATGGCCGGCTCCAGCAGCCGGGCGCAGCTCCCTGCGCGCTCCCGTTTAAAGAGACAGGATCTCGCGCTCCCCCCCTCCCCCCGGTCCTCCAGCAGACCCCGCCGTCCTCCGGCCTGCGCATTTGCAGGGATTGGGGGTGGGGTCTCTAACCCGCTATTTGCAGGCGGGGGGGGGGGGCTAAGTGAGTTGCCTTCTTGCCTTCTCCATTTTGCCTATATGGGGTGGGGGATTGAGGGGGCGGGAATCAAGCATGTCCAAACTGCAAAGGACAGAAGCTGGGGAAGAAGAGTTTTTATACCTCGCTTCTCTCTACCCGAAGAAGTCTCATAGTGGCTTACAATCGCCTTCCTTTCCTCTCCCCACAACAGGTACCCTGTGAGGGAGGTGGGGCTGAAGGATCGTGCTGCAAAGTGCTTCGCCAGCCCCTTTCCTTTCTGCTCTTTGCCCGCGTTTTCGCCATTAAAATTGTATGCCGCTCCAGGCAGAGATCTTTTTTGTTTTGCATATTTACACCCGACTCAAGACAACCCTGCGAGGTAGGTGAGGCTGAGAAGGGGTGGAGAGCCCGATGTCCCCCAGAGTACGGTCCAATGACTCTCCAATCACTCCACAATGCTGATCCTCTTTCTCTCAATCATCATTTGCTCGGGCAAGAAAAATATCCTAATATTCAGGGTTACCAACCTCCAGGTGGGTCCTGGAGATCTCCCTGTATTACGGTTCTTGTCCAGACTAGGGCTATTTGTTCCCCTGGAGAAAACGGCTGCATTGAAAGCATTATACCCTGACGAGGTCTTCCCCTTTCCCAAACTCCCTCCCCAAACTCTACCCCCCCAAATTTCCAGGAATTTCCCCATGTAGAGTCAGCAGCCCTCTCCCACATGAAGTGGAGGCAATTCAAAAAGAAGCAGACCTGGTTCTCAATGAGTGGGGGGATGGGTCACCAGGGGCTAGGCCAAAGGTTCGCCTCCTGCTGAACTAGTCTTCCTGATGGATGAAGATCACCAGACCAGGTTTGGATGGCACAAGTCTACACATTCCTAATATTGATGCTAATGACCTCGCAACACACCCGTTCCTCTGCATCAAAGTCCCATGCTCTCTAGGCAGTCAGACTTAAAGACCAACAAGATCTGGCAGAACAAAATCAGAGTCCAGTGGCACCTTTAAGACCAACAAAGGTTTATTCAAGGCATGAGCTTTCGAGTGCAGCACTCTTCCTCAGACTAATGAACAATATAAGGTAAAAGCAAATTGTGGCAAATTAGTAAACTGTGTCATAATATCCAGATTAAACCATATGATGCCATATGATAATTGTTTGCTAAAACAGCTAATCAGTCCTTTTGAGTTCAGTTGTAGTTCACAAATACAATGGAGAAATAAAACTCAGTAATTAATCGCCGACACTTTCCCAGTTGTGAAAAGAAATAATTAAAAGAGACTAGTTGCCGGGAGGGAAGAGCATGCAGAGAATCAGGATACGTATCTGAGGCAGGGAACTTTGCCTCTCAGAAGCTCACCGTCCAGAAAATCTTGTTCATCTCTAATGTGCTCTTTGACTCAGATTTAGCCACTCTACTGCCAACCGACATGGCTGCCCTCAGAAAGTCTCTCTCTCTGTTTTTTGCTGTCAAATAATGGCTGTGGGTTTTCAAGGCAAGAGGTATTAGGAGATGGTTGACTATGGCCTGCCTCTGCCTCAGAATGTAGTTTTTCCTTGGAGGTCTCCCATCCAAATACAACCCTGCTTAGCTTCTGAGATCCTCCTATCCTGGCCTATCCAGGTCAGTCTCAAAATATTTCATAAGACTGCCTTGTCAAAGAATACAGTTTCCATCTGCGAAGCAAGACAATTTTCAATTTCAGATTTCAGAGAAGAGGCTGACTTTGATATGGACATCTCCTCCAAATGTACACAATCCAAGATAGACAGCCATTGTGTGGCATTCGTTTACTTGGCATGTTGTTTACTTGGATTTTAGTAAAGCTTTTGATAAGGTTCCCCATGATGTTTTGATGGATAAATTGAAGGACTGCAGTCTGGATTTTCACATACTTAGGTGGATAGGGAATTGGTTAGAGAACCGCACTCAAAGAGTTGTTGTCAATGGTGTTTTTTCTGAACTGGTGAGCCAGATTTGATTCCCTGCTCCTCCTCCACGTGCAGACGCTTGCTCCTGGGGAGGAAAGCTATGGCAAATCTAGACAGCATCCTAAAAAGCAGAGACATCACCCTGCCAACAAAAGTGCGTTTAGTGAAGGCTATGGTATTCCCAGTTGTAATGTATGGCTGCGAAAGTTGGACCATAATGAAGGGCCAAGAATTGAGGCTTTTGAACTCTGGTGCTGGAGAAGACTCTTGCAAGTCCCTTGGGCTGCAAGGCGAACAAACCGGTCAGTCCTAGAGGAGATCAGCCCTGACTGCTCCTTGGAAGGCCAGATCCTGAAGTTGAAACTCAAATACTTTGGCCACCTCATGAGAAGGAAGGACTCCCTGGAGAAGAGCCTAATGCTGGGAGTGATCGAGGGCAAAAGAAGAAAGGGATGACAGAGAATGAGGTGGCTGGATGGAGTACCTGAAGCAGTAGGTGCAAACTTAAATGGACTCCAGGGAATGGCAGAGGACAGGAAGGCCTGGAGGATCATTGTTCATGGGGTCACGATGGGTCGGACACAACTACGCACCTAACAACAACAACAAATTTATTATTGTAACCTGCCCTTCCCATGAAGCTCTGGGCAGGGAAAGTTAGTTCATACAATATCTTTAGACCCTTCTCTCAGCTCAGGCTGTCTCAACAAAGGTTTTGTAAAGCCCTTTGGTTTCTTGATGATGCTGGAAGCTTTCCAGAATGGGTGGGAGTTAATTAATTTTTTATATATTTAAAAATGTGTTAAACATTTATCAGGCGATATGACCATATAAGGTCAACTTGACTCACGCACACGGTTGGGCCTGGAGGGGGTGGGGACTGGAGTGTCCCCAGGTCGGTGTGTCCACAGCTATGCTGCTCAACCATATCTTTCATGATGGTGCCACTTCTGAGGTTTCTTGAAGCCTGATGAATGTTTCAGTGGGTTCTCAATGTTTAAAAAAAAGGTGAGAAAGGTTGTATTAGCTCCTTAAAACAAAAGCCTGCTGGCACCTTAATGATGAAATCATCCATGGGCTTCTGTTTTACTTTGCCACAATGGATTAACACAGCTACTCTTATGCCATTAACAACTTACCCACTGAAAACAGCTTGCCAGGTTAATCTGCTCCACCCTCTCATCTAGTAGAAGAAGAGTTGGTTCTTACATGCCACTTTTCTCTACCCGAAGGAGTCTCAAAGGGGCTTACATTTGCCTTCCCTTTCCTCTCCCCACAAGAGACACCCTGGGGGGGAGGTAAGGCTGAGAGAGCCCTGATATTACTGAAGAAGAAGACTTGGTTCTTATATGCCACTTTTCTCTACCCAAAAGAGTCTCAAAGGGGCTTACAATTGCCTTCCCTTTCCTCTCCCCACAACAGACACCCTGTGAGGTGGGTGAGGCTGAGAGAGCCCTGATATTCCTGCTCAGTCAGATCAGCTCTGTCGGTGCTGTGATGTGCCCAAGGTCACCCAGCTGGCTGCACGTGGAGGAGGAGCAGGGAATCAAATCTCGCTCACCAGATCAGAAGTCCGCAACCCTAACCACTACACCAAGCTGGCTCTCTAGGGTTGCCAGCTCCAGATTTGGAGATTTGAGGGCAGAGTCTGGGGAGGGTGGGGTTTAGGAAGGGGAGGGAACTCAGTTTGCTATAATGCCATACTGCCCACCTTCCAAAGCAGCCATTTTCTTGAGAAGAAGCGGAATAAATGTGTTTAACCAATTTGATTATAAAATAATCATAGAATTGGAAGGGGCCATACAGGCCATCTAGTCCAACCCCCTGCTCAACACAGGATCAGCCCAAAGCATCCTAAAGCATCCAAGAAAAGTGTGTATCCAACCTTTGCTTGAAGACTGCCAGTGAGGTGGAGCTCACCACCCCCTTAGGCAGCCTACTCCACTGCTGAACTACTCTGACTGTGAAATTTTTTTCCTGATATCTAGCCTATATCGTTGTACTTGTACTTTAAACCCATTACTGCGTGTCCTCTCCTCTGCAGCCAGCAGAAACAGCATCCTGCCCTCCTCCAAATCACAACCTTTCAAATACTTAAAGAGGGCTATCATGTTCCCTCTCAACCTCCTTTTCTCCAGGCTGAACATTCCCAAGTCTCTCAACCTATCTTCATAGGGCTTGGTCCCTTGGCCCCAGATCATCTTCGTCGCTCTCCTCTGTACCCTTTCAATTTTATCTAGGTCCTTCTTGAAGTGAGGCCTCCAGAACTGCACGCAGTACTCCAGGTGGGGTCTGACCAGTGCCGTATGCAATGGGACTATGAAATCTTGTGATTTTGATGTGATGTCTCTGTTGATACAGCCCAAAATGGCATTTGCCTTTTTTACCGCTGCATCACACTGCCTGGTCATGTTTAGTTTACAATCCACAAGTACCCCAAGGTCTCGTTCACACACAGTGTTACCTAGAAGCGTATCCCCCATCCAGTAGGCATGCTTTTCATTTTTCTGACCCAGATGCAGAACTTTACACTTATCTTTATTAAATTGCATCTTGTTCTCATTTGCCCATTTTTCCATTGTGTTCAGATCTCGTTGAACTCTGTCTCTATCTTCCGGAGTATTTGCCAGTCCTCCCAATTTGGTGTCATTTGAAAACTTGATGAGTAGTCCCTCCACCCCCTCATCTAGATCATTAATAAATATGTTAAAAAGTACCGGGCCGAGCACCGAGCCCTGAGGTACCCCGCTACTCATCTCTCTCCAGTCTGATGAAACACCATTGACAACAACTCTTTGAGTGCGGTTCTCTAACCAATTCCCTATCCACTTAACTATCTGAAAATCCAGATTGCAGTCCTTCAACATATCCATCAGAACATCATAGGGAACCTTGTCAAAAGCTTTACTAAAATCCAAGTAAATGACATCAACCGAATTTCCCCAATCCAGCAAACCTGTTACTTGGTCAAAAAAGGAAACCAGGTTGGTCTGGCAGGACCTGTTGGAGACAAATCCATGCTGACTTCCTTGGATCACCAAATTGTCCTCCAGATGTTTGCAGAGAGCTCCCTTTAATATCTGCTCCATTATCTTCCCCACAACAGGTCAGTTATTTATTTCATTTACATCTTGTTTTTCTTCCCAACGGAGACCCAAAGCGGCTTACAGTTGTTCTCCTTCTCTGCTCTGTTTTAACTTCACAACGACCCTGAGGCAGGTCAGTTCAACAACAGAATAGCTCAGGGCGGAGGAGCAGCTTATGGCTGAATGGGATCCATCCCCCTGCTGTTCCATGCTACTGCTGCTCAACTGGGCAGCAGGGGGAAATGGGTGGTGGGAGTGGATTGACAGCATTCAAGTGTCAGGGAGGAATCTGGGAGACCCATGTTCGAATCCCCTCTCTATCCCCGTCTGCAGTGGAAGCTTATCCATTATCTTACCCACAACAGAGGTCAGACTCACTGGTCTGTAGTTTCCCGGGTCATCCTTCCTCCCTTTTTTGAAGATAATTTTTGAAGGAATAATGTTTGCTGTCTTCCAGTCCTCCGGGACATCTCCAGTCCTTAAAGAGGTTCGGAATATGATGGACAAGGGCTGTGCAAGTTCTCTGGAAAGTTCTTTGAGCACTCTCAGGTGCATTTCATCTGGCCCAGGGGATCTGAACTCATCCAGTGCAGCTAAATGCCTCTCAACAACCTCTCTGTCCATGTCAACCTGTCACCCAGATACTACCCTTTGGCTACTGCCATCTCTAGATGTGCCTAAACCCTTTGACCTGTGTTAAAAAAAAACAGATGTAAAATAGGCACTGAGCCTTTCTGCTTTCTCTGCATCCTCCGTTAGAGTTTGTCCATCCACACCCAACAGTGGACCTATTGCCTCCTTAACTTTACGTTTGCTCCTCACATAACTGAAAAATCTTTTCTTGTTACAGTGGGCTTCCCTGGCCAATCTTAGCTTACTCTCAGCTTTGGCCTTTCTGATGATTGATCTACAGTGCCTAGTAACCTGTAGGTACTCTTCTTTAGAGCTCTGTCCTTCCCTCCATTTCCTGAACATTTTCCTTTTCTTTCTTAGTTCCTCTTGAAGTTCTCTGTTCATCCAAGTAGGCTTCTTAGAGCTCCAGCAGTGTTTTCGTCTTTCTGGGATAGTCATGGATTGAGCATGCAATAGCTCTTGTTTGAGTAGCGCCCACCCTTCACATGCTCCCTTCCCTTCCAGCATTCTCGTCCATGGTATGACACTCATCATGTCTCTGAGTTTATTACAGTTCTCAACCATACCTGTCAGTGACCCCAACTTTGGCAGTGGCTTCGGTGGTAGTGTGCGCATGCGCATGCATGCGCAAAACACTGGAGGTGGCGTGGAGGTGGCCATTGCCATGGCTCCACTGCCACTTCCCACCTCCGCCAGCCGCCGGCCACGGCCTCTGCCTGCCGTCTCCGCCGCCTGCTGCCTGCCTCCACACGCCATTGCCACCCACTGCCACGGCCTGCAACCTGGAGACCCCAGGGAAGGAGCCCGGAGACCCCAAGTGGGTCCCAACCCACAGGTTGAGAACCTGGTGAAACCTCTAAGAAGAAACCAGTAACTGCTGACAAAATAAGAATGTTGACTTGATTATGAAGCTGATTGATCTTTTTTTAATGCAGTTTATTAAAGCTTTTTTAAAAGTAAAAAACCGAGATAAAAACCAACAAACTAGGATAAAACAGAGAGAAAAAAGAAGGAACTAAGGAAGAGTAGAAACGACACTTTCGATCTTCTTCACAGTGAACATAGTGCCCCCCCCAAGGAAGACACTTCACCACGCTTGGCCCGTCAGTGGTGGCCAGCAGATGTGGCCCTGTCACCCCCATAGTGGGGGAGGGCTTGTTTTTACCACCATACTTGTTTGTTAATGTTAATTCATTTTAAATTGGGTTTTAATGCGCGTTTTATTGTATTGGGTTTTTATTCTGTAACCCACAATGAGCCAGCATGCCGAGAGTGGCGGGGAATAAATTAAAAAATAACTATGTAAAATCAAAAATGTCACACTTAATCTAAAGTTACAAACATTAAAAAACCCTCTTTTTCCTACTTTCTAATAATATTTTTCCTCTTAGTCATCAGAACAGCAGTTCCTTTTTTCTGTTTCGTGCAATGAATCTGTAAAGTGTTTCCAGACAGTCATGAGTACAGATCTTGTTTCTTCTCTGATCAAAGAAATAAGCGTGGCCGTCTCTGAAAATTCCACTTTCTTCACCAACTATTCCCGTTTTGTGGGTTAATGAATCTTTCCATTTCTGCACATATAATACCCTTGTTGCTGATGTCATATATATAAAAAATAGTTCTGTGAGTTTTTTTCTACCTGTCCGTTACTCCCAATTAAAATCCTCTGGTTTCAATTGTACGTTTAAAATCTTCTGGATCAATGAATGCATCTGATTCCAAATTTTCCAGGCTTTATTACACCATAAATGGTAAATGAAGCTGTTTGATCAAACGCTTAACATATCACTAAATCAAATCAAATAACACGTAAATGACTTTTGTAAATCCGGGGTCACCGGGGATAAAAATCCCAGGGTAGATTCAGCCCAGATCAGACTAAATGTGAGAAAGACCCACAGCTCACTTGCAGCATATCTGCTTGGAGTGCATGAAGTCCCAGGAAGCTCCAGTTAAAAAGAGCAGGCGGTGGGATTTTACCATATGCAGTGGACCTGTCAGAAGATAAGGAAATATTGTGTTATGATTCATGATGAGATGCAAAAGACTGAAAATTACATTTGTACTAGATGCAAAATGTATGTTATTAAATACGGCACCAAATAAGTGCTTTATAGGGCAAGCCTCAGTGGGGATGCCAAATTAATCCCTGGCTCATAAAGCCAAAGAAAAGTCTGATGGCACTTTAGATATGAACAAATGGATCCCGCATAAAGCATCACCAAAGCTGTCTAGTCACTAAAAGTATATATCTTTCTTTGAGGCAGAGTGAAGAAAGACTTGGACCGTTTCTGCACGGAGGTGTAAATGCATGCTGCCTCCTGCTTGCAAACACATGATAGTAAACCACTCATTTGCATGCTTCCTGATGGGAGACCCCTCCCGCGTTATCCCGCCATCTCGTCACAGCTTTTTCCCTCCTGATGAGGCCGCAGCAAAGCCGGAAGTGTGGACAACTCACAGATTTCTCCCCACTCCTCGGATTGTCAATCAACCCAAACCACCAATCCCTTCCCAGCTTTGTTTGGGGGACTCAAACTTTCGTTCCACCCTCCCAGTCCCGAAATTACTTAAAAAAAACACTTCTGTGTTGCTACGGGGACACACCACAACAGTAAAACAGTTTTTAAAAATATATTTCTGCATTTCTATGGGATCATGCTGTGACAAGACATTTCTTTAGACCTCTTTCGGGATTCTTGGTATAGTGGTCTCTCTGTATGTTTGGGTAGATTTCTGATAGGCTGGCCGCAGTAATTGGACCCTGATGATTGTGTGTTCACAATAAAGATTTAAAACACAGAGCACGGATGCTAAGCTAATAGGGAGAGGGGGACTTTATCACACACCTTTCCCCATTCATACCCCAACGTCAGAAAACACAAACAGGAATGTGTTTTACATCGGTCTTCCGCCCAATCCCAATATCACTGTGCACACTGAAGAGAACATGACACTACATTTTATTTGGACTGAAGTCACATTGCTTTGAAGTCCCATAGCAATGTGGACTGCACCATTAAAAAGAAAAGTGATTCGGAATGGAGAGGGGAGGGTAGTGGCGAGAGTCACACATTTATTATTTCAGACAGCCTTGGCCCTGTTTATGCCCCGTTTTGCACCGTGACAAGAAAGGGGAAGCGGATTCTACCGCTTTCCCTCATCGTAGGGCAAAAGGTCATTGTGCTGACCACTAGAGAGCTATGGGTTGCTGCCGATGTCTTGAGTAAGCAGCACTAAAGCCCACGAGCCATGAGAGGCTGTACAGTGGCAAATTCCTCATGCAGAAACGGTCCCAGGCTGGCTTCTCCAGTGACAGGCAAAAAAGAAAATAAACCCCACAGGTGCACACAATCATTCTCTTTTCTATTTTTGCCCTGATTGTTCAGCAATCCACGCTCATGGCACACGAGCATGCATTCCACACCACTGTGCTTGCCACATCCTTAATTCTCCAAAGCCTGAAATCAGCAGATGTAGTCCCAGAAACAAACCAGACATTCACTTCCCTTGTAGTCAAGCCACCCCCAAACAGTTGTTTTGAATCCAGTTGATAGAAGCACAACTGTTGCTTATCAAGGTGCAGCATCAATGGGAGAACTCATGCTGAAGAATCCTAGAGCCAGGAGGCAAGGTCAGGGAAAGACTTCAGCCTCTATGCCAGGGGTAGTCAAACTGCAGCCCTCCAGATGTCCATGGACTACAATTCCCAGGAGCCCCTGCCAGCGAATGCTGGCAGGGGCTCCTGGGAATTGTAGTCCATGGACATCTGGAGGGCTGCAATTTGACTACCCCTGCTCTATGCCCTATTGTTGGCCCTCTAGAAGGCACTGGTTGGCCAGTGTATGAGGCAGGATGCAGATGGGGGATCACTTGACTTTACTGCAGACTTCCCTGGTGTTACAAGAGTCCCTGAGGGTGAGGGTAGGGGCCATGCCCCGGTGCTCTTCCAGGAACTATCTGAGTCCTCAGCGGAGCTGCTCTCTCCCTTCCGTCTTGCCCTCCTCCGCCTGGCACGACCCCCAGACTTCAGCCCTCTGTCCTCAGCCAGCATGGTGTGGCAGCTCCTAAGCTGGAAAGCTGGGTTTGATTCCCTGCTTCCCTCCATGCAGCCAGCCAGGTGTCTCTGGGCTAGCCACAGTCCAGATAGTGCTGTTCTCACAGAGCAGTCTCTCTCTCATCCCCACCCACCTCACCGGGTGTCTTTTGTGAGAAAGGGAAGGCGATTGTCAGCCGGTTTGAAGCTCCTTCGGGCAGTGCAAAGCGGGGTGTAAAAACCCACTCTTCTTCTCATCCCCTCACCCCAGACCAAAAACCAGTAGGCGAGAGCGGCATAACTTCCTCAGCGCCTTCGGTCCCCGTCCCTCGCCCGTCTGTGCTCTTTGCTTTCTCCGTCCTTTCTCTTGCCGCCCACGCCCTGCTCTCCCCCACCACCCCCCCCTCACTTTCCCCACCTGTGGTGTCCTCTCCGGGCGCCTCCCGTTATTCAGCTTCACACGATGCAGCGCCGCCCCCCTCCCCGCTTACCGGAGGCTGCCAAAGACCCGAGGCCGCACCCCGGGGCGCCGCCCGCCACCTTCCCAGGCACGCGGCCAGGAGCTGCGGGCCGCTTTGTCCACTTCCCTCTCCGGCACTGGCGAGTCCGGGGGAAGCTCTGCCGCAGCCCCGGAGCCCGACCCGGCCGCGCTGAGCAGCGCCGTCCCTGCAGGTGTGTGGGCTGGAAAGGGGGGGGGGGCTGACGTTGCTCTTCGCCCCTGGCGTCGTGGGGGCCGTCGAGGCTGTTTGTCATGGTTAAGAGCGAGCGGGGGAGGAGGGGGGGGCTCTAATCTTGCCAGCAGGGTTTGATTGACCGCTCCCCCACATGCAGCCAGCTGGGTGACTTTGGCCCAGTCACAGTCCTGATAGAGCAGTTCTCACAGAGCAGTTGTATCAGAGCTCGCTTAGCCTCTCCTACCTCACAGGGTGTCTGTTGTGGGGAGAGGAAAGGGAAGGCGATTGTGTGCCGCTTTGAGAATCCTTCTGATAGAGAAAAGCGGCGTATAAGAACCAGCTCTTCTTCTCCTGGGTCTCTTCATTCCTATGGCAGGCCAGGAGCGGCCCCAGGTGTCTCCCGGGGAGGCCCAGATGAGTCCCACCTCCTGGCCTTGGAGGCTCAGGATTCCTGCCAGCGCTGGGAAGTCTGGGCAAGGGTATACCATTTTCTCGGAGGGGGGGCACCGATCTCTGTTGGCTGGAACCCAGCAGTAATTCTGGAGGATGGCGGCCCTATCTCTATCCGTGCATAATTTTATAAGCCTTTGTGGTGTCTCCCCTTAGCCATCTTGTTTCTAGGCTGAAAAGTTCAAGACTCTCCGTTCTATCCCTACAGAGAATCTGTTCCATCCCCTTGATAATGTGGGTTGCCTTCTCTTCTTTCTCAGCAAGGCCTCTTTTGAGATGAGGTGACTTCAGATTGCCAGGCCCCCTTCATCCCTGGCAGGGGAGGGGAGGATGCAGTTAACAGATCCACGTTGGGAAACTCTTAGAGATTTAGGGATTGACCTAGGGAGGACAGCAGTGGAATATGATGCTGTAAAGCAGGGGTGGGCAAACTGTGGCCCTCCAGATGTCCATGGACTACAATTCCCATGAGCCCCTGCCAGCAAATTATGCCAGGGGCTCATGGGAATTGTAGTCCATGGACATCTGGAGGGCCACAGTTTGCCCACCCTTGCTGTAAAGCCCACACTTTTCTCCAGGGAAATGGATCTCTGTGGTCTGGAGATGAGTTTTAATTCCAGGGGACCCACTAGGGTTGCATGCTCTGGTGCGCTTCAGCAAGCACCGAAGTGGCCAAAGCACACCAGAGTGCACAACCCTAGATCCCACCTGGAGGCTGGCAGCCTTCCAATGACTGGAACGCCACAGAATTTCCCAAAGGAGGCCGCATCCTTGCTCTTCATAAGGCAGTTCTAACAGAGGCTGTTTGAGTGTTGGTCCCTTTCCTATGAATTCCCAGCCTGGAGTCCAATCCGTCTGTATTTGCATCTCCAAAAGAGACTTTTCAGACCAGAGACTGTTGAGAGTATCATTCAGGACGTCTGTGGAGTCACCTGGGAACTAAACCTTCCTAGCAAGGAACCCCTTCCCTGAATCCCTTTCAGAACCCAACTTTAGGGGGAAATTAGGGTTGCCAGCTTCAAGGTGGGAAAAACCTGGGGACTTGAGGGGTGGGGCCTGCAGAGGGTGGGATTTGGGGTGGGGAGAGAATGAAATGGGGGGATAATAGCATACAGTGACCATTTTCTCCAGGGGAGCTGATCTCTTTTGTCTGGAGGTGAGCTGTGATTCCAGGGGATTACCCAGGTCCCACCTGGAGGCTGGCATCTGTAGCAAAACCTGTTCTGCTACTTTACAATAGATATCAGTTGAACCTCAAATAACTTCTCTTTGATTGTTAGCATAGCTTTACAACTAAAAGCAAAAGCAAGCAAAAAATACCTACCCAGAAAAACCACAAAACAAGATATTCTTTTGTATTGTTTCTTTGGAGAGTGCCAGAGTAGGTGGGACGCCCTTTTTAAAGAAAGCTGCAATCTGCCAGTTTTGGGATGGGAAGTACCTGAAGTTTTGGGGGTGGAGCCTAAGGAGGGTAGAGTTTAGGGTGGGGAGGGACTTCATTGGGGCATAATATCATAGAGCCCACCTTCCAGAGTGGACATTTTCTCCACAGGAGCTGATCCCTGTGGCCTGGACATCAATTGTAATCCCAGGAGAGCTCCAGCCACCACCTGGAGGTTGGCAACCCTACCCCCAGGAGGAAACTTTTGCAAAGAATAACAGAGAGAAGAGGTGAAAAGCCTTTGCAAAACAAGGAATGCTCAGGTAGGGGAAAAGCCACACACCCTGCAAAGTGAGAAGGAACTCACCAAGGGTCTTTGTAGCAGGAGATTCCACAGAGGTGGGATTCTTTTCCATACTTGCAAAAGGAAACACCTTCACTTTTAAGAGTGGGGCATTCAGTAAAAGTGGGGCATTTCCCAGAAAGTGGAAGGGGCAACCAGGGGGTCTGCTATTCTAGACTTGATTCTCAGCAATAAGGAAGAAGTGGTTGATGAAGTAAAAGTTGTGGGCATGCTTGATAGTAGCGACCGTGTGATTTTGGACTTTATGATCTTGGGGAAGAGAGAAGCTGTCCATACTCACACATTCAGGCTGGACCTCAGGAGAGCAAATTTTAACAAACAATAGTGATAAATGTAAATTTCTGCCTTTAGGTAGGAAAAGTCATATGCACCACTATAGGATGGGTGAGACTTGTCTTGGCAGTAGTTCGCGTGAAAAGGATTTGGGAGTCTTAGCAGACCAGACGCTGAACATGAGTCAGCAGTGTGACTTAATGGCTAAAAGGCAAATGGGATTTGGGGCTGTATTAAAAGAAGTGTAGTGTCCAGATCACTCGAGGTGATGGTATCGCTTTACTCTGCTCCGGTAAGACCTCACTTGGAGTACTGTGTTCGGTTTGGGGCACCACAACTGAAGAAAGATGTAGACAAACTGGAGTGTGTCCAGAGAAGGGCTATGAAGATGGTGAGGGGTTTGGAGACCAAGTCATATGAGGAAAGGAAAGGATGAGGGAGCTTGGTATGTTTAGCTGGAGAGAAGACAACAAAGAGGTGATATGATAACCATCTTCAAGTACTTGAAGGGAAGTTATATAGAAGACTGAGAAGAATTGTTTTTGGTTGCCCCAGAGATTCAGACTAGAACCAATGGGTTGAAACTAATCCAGAATAATTTTCAGCTAAACATCCGGAAGAAGTTCCAAACAGAGCGATTCCTCAGAAGAACAGGCTTCCTCAGGAGTTTGTGGGGTCTCCTTCTTTGGACGTTTTTAATCAGAGGCTAGATATAATCTGACAGAAACGCCAATTTTATGAACTTAGGCAGTTGGTGAGGGCATGGGCAGGAAGGGATGTGCCAGTGTTTGTCTCTTGTGGCACCTCCTTACATACCCAGGGAATTGCTGACTGCCACAGTAGAATGGTAGGTGAATTTCCTCCAAGCCAGGCTGGATTCTGGAGATTTTTGGTGGTTGTGGGCTTTAAATGGGGGTCAATGTAGTTGGGCATTAAATGGGGTCAATGTAGTTGTGAGTTCCTGCACCGTGCAGGGCGTTGGACTAGATAACCCTCGAGATCCCTTCCAACTCTATGATTCTGTGGGTATTCTTATCACTTGGGGTAAAGGAATGCATTTCTAAAGGACTACCATTTCCACTCGGAAGCACATAGCACATTCCCACTGGAAACCTACCCAAGTGTAGGGTTGCCAACCTCCAGGTGGTGGCTGGAGGCCTCCTGGGATTACAGCTGAAATCCAGGCACTGGAGGTAGTTCCTCTGGAGAAAATGGCCACTTTGGAAGATTGGAGTCTATAGCATTATATCTTGCTCGAGCCCCTACCCTACCCCAAATCCTGCTCTCCTCAGGCTCCACCCCCAAAATTCCAGGTATTTACAACCTGGAACTGACAACTCCACCACGTGTGGCCTGTAGCTAGCCTAGAATTACATCTGTTTTCCAGATGTGAGAGCTCAGTTCCCATGGAGAAAATGGCTGTTTTGAAGGGTAGAATATGGTAGAATATGGTTGCCAGTCTCCAGGTGGGGCCTGGGGACCCCCTGGAATTACAGCTCATCTCCAGACTAAAGAGATCAGTTTCCCCTGGAGAAAATGGCTGCTTTGGAGGGGGGACTCTAGGGCCTTGTTCCCCACTGAGGTTCCTGCTCCATCCCCAAATCCCCAGGAATTTCCTAGCCTGGATCTGGCAACCCTGCTCCCCATCCCCCGCTGTTGGTCAGGGAAATCTGGTGACCTAAGCGCCCTCCAGTCTCCATACCCCACCTTCTCAAAATTCTACCTCCAGATCTCCAGCGATGTCCCAACCTGGAGCTGGCAACCCTAAATACCTGAAGAAGTCTCAAATGGTCAATAAGCCTATCAGACCAACACATTGTGGAGAGAGACTGGATTCTGGGATTATGGACCCCAAAGACAGATGTGCCCATATGCTCTTCTAGCCCTGCAGCTGTTCCTGAGTTGTGACTGGAAAGCAGAAGAAGTTAGCTCGAGAGGCAGAAACAGAACTGAAAACCACCTGGCCATTCACTTCCCTTTAAATAAACAACGCTGTTTTAGTTTCCCACAGTGGCTAGGAAGAGAGAGAATTGAATACCTCCCTGAATAGATTGTCAGAAATCCGTACTGTCCGTACTGGCACCAAGCTAACATGAAGGCCCAAGAGACAGGTAGGCGGGAAACTTTCCCTCAGATAAGGCGTAGACTCCGCTGAAGCAGCACTCTCACCCTTGCGAACCTCCAGGTAGATCCTGGAGATCCACTGGAATTACAGCTGCTCTCCAGACAACAGAGATCAGTTCCCCCGGACAAATGGGCCGTTTTGGAGGGTGGTGCTATACCCTCTCTCCCCTCCCCAGGTTTCACCCCCAAATCTCCAGGAATTTTTCAACTGGGAGTTGGCACCGTGTGATTCCTGGCAATAGCAAACTACTTCTATCTGTAGAACAGCTGGACTCATGGAAGAACGATCAAAATGAAAGATGCATGGAGGACACTGCATGTAGGGGGCCTGCAGTAGGCAGGGAGGAGAAATTAAAGCAAGCCTGCAGGTTGCTTGTTGATGGGGGGGGGCGGGGACTGACCATTTGCTTACCTGCCCTTGGACTTTCGTGACCAAGTTAAGCTTTGCTAAGGCATGAAGATCAGAATGATCTTCAAAATATGTTGCTTTCAAAACTGGGGCATGGCTCTTTGCTGTGGTATTTATCCCCAAAGCAAAGCACTTTGGGGATAAATCCCATTTGTGTGACTGAGTAGCAGCTCTGCACTTTTGTTGGCCCCTTGTAAAACCCTTCTCTGGTTTGTGGAAAGATGCAACTGTGGGAAAACAGCCACCGCAGTCACGGTGTTTTCTGTGACAAAAATAAACGGGAGTCTGGTGGGATTGAGAGACAGAATGTGCGGGATTAATGCTGCCAAGTCATGGCCAGTTTATGGCGACCCTGGTTTTCAAGGCAAGAGTCATTCAGAGGTGCTTGGCCATGGCTTACTTCTGTGTAGCAACCCAGGACTTCTTCGGTGGTTTCCCATCCCCGTACTAACCAGGGCTGTGACCCTTCTTGGCTTCTGAGATGTGGCAAGAGCAAGCTAACCAGGCAGGGCTACTGAGAAGGCTAACATGATTTAATTCTAGATTCTTGTGGACTAGCTCAGTTACTGCAGGTCACGATATTCGTGATCCCTGAACAGAAGTTAGGGTTACCAGAAGTCTGTTTTTGAGAGGACATGGGTGACCTTGGGCTTGCCACAGCACTGATAAAGCTGTTCTGGCTGAGCAGTAATATCAGGACTTTCTCAGCCTCACCTCCCTCACAGGGTGTCTGTTGTGGGGAGAGGAAAGGGAAGGCGACTGTAAGCTGCTTTGAGACTCCTTCGGGAAGAAAAGTGGTATATAAGAACCAACTTCTTCTTCTTGGTGTTCATCCACCGACATGGTATTGTGGTTAAGAGCAGCAGCTTCTAATCTAGTGAGCTGGGCTTCATTCCCTGCTCCTCCACATGCAGCTATCTGGGTGACTTTGGGCTGTCACAGTCCTGATAGATCTGTTCTCACAGAACAGTTCTGTCAGAGCTCTCTCAGTATCACCTACCTCACAGGCTGCCTGTTGTGGGAAGAGGAAAGGAAGGCGATTGTAAGCTGGTTTGAGACTCCTTTGGGCAGTGAAAGACAGGGTATGAAAACCAACTCTTCTTCTTTTAGGCTCTTTCTAAAAACCTATATCCTTTTTTTTTCTTTTTCAAAATATGGTAACCTTAAAAGAAAGGAAGTTATGGCTTACCAAAAAATGCCACATTTAGATAGATATTGCTCATGTAATACAAATAATATTTGAACTGTCCCAAATGTCCTTTTTTACTGTCCTTTTTATCTGTATAAAGTCAGGAGGTATGCCAAAGTTAATTGCTTATAATATGCAAATATATTTATTAGAGCCCCAAACACCTTTTAAAACGAAACAAAACTTTGCGGGTTGGGGAGGGGTGGAAAGGGAAGAGGGTGCTATTTAACCCTTTCCCTGCCCACAGCCTCTCTGCCCCACATTGTGGCTCTGCCCCCGTGGGGCTCAAACTGTGGGCTTGCTACAGTTGCCATGAGTTGGGAAATTCCTGAAGGTTTTGGGAATGGAACCTGGGGAGGGCAGGGACCTCCACAGGTTTTAATATTTTCTCCAGGGGAACTGATCTCTCTATTCTGGAGGTCTACAGTAATTCCCAGAGATCTCCAAGACCCACCTGGAGATTGGTGAAAGGTTTTGTTGAAAATGGAGGAGGGGGAGGATCGGAGGTGAGAACCCACTGGTTTTGGCAACTTCTGGGGGGCACCAGGAAAAAAAGGGGGGGCTGTGTAGTGGTGACTCTGAAACTACAGTAAATAATGATTCCAAAAGTGCAAAATACATCATGGTGTAGTGGTTAAAAGTGGTGGATTCTAATCTGGTGAGCTGGGCTTGATTCCCTGCTCTTCCACATGTAGCGAGAGACTCCTTCAGGCAATGAAAAGCAGGCTATAAAACCCTCCTCTTCCTCCTCCTCCTCCTCTCCTCCTCCCCTCCTCCTTCAGCATCATAAAGACAATCATCATGAGTAATAACTAAACAACACTGTAAATTTGTGTACAATACTACAAGTGTAATAAAAAAAATAGTTCAGGGAAAAATCCAACATGTAAGTTCCAACTGAAGGCCAAATGACATTTCGCAGGGTGGCTTCCACAGTGGACCAAATGGGATTAATATAATATTATCAAGTTCTTCAAGGGAATAAAAAATTGACTTAGAAGAATTCTCAAAAAAATGAACTAATTTATTGCATCAAACGGTACTTTTGTTTCTTTATTACTTAGATTTTTAGCCCGCCACTCTCCAGAGACTCATGGTGGGGTACAATATAACCCCCCCCCCATAAAACATGATAGAACCCCATCCCATAACAAAACAACAAATCATAGTTAAAAGAGGATAAAACAAGATTGGTGGTATCATCCCTCCCCCAATCCCTGCAGCCGTTTACCCCCCCCCCCGGGTGGGGTATGCTGGATGTTATTGCGTAACATGAGGAGGGTCCCTCATTGTTCCTGGCTCTGACTCAACCAAAGACCTGGCAGAGGAGCTCCATTTTGCAGGCCCTGTAGAACTCTGATAGCTCCATCAGGGCCCTCAGCTCTTCTGGGAGCTCATTCCACCAGGTTGGGGCCAGGACCGATAAGGCCCTGGCCCAGGTTGAGGCCAGGTGTGCTTCTTTGGGGCCAAGAACCACCAGTTGATTAGCATCCGCAGAGCGAAGTGCCCTGTGGGGGGCATAAAGAGACAAGCAGTCCCTCAAATAGGCAGGATCCAAGCTGCGAATGGCCTTAAATGTTAGCACCAAAATCTTAAACCTGATCTGGGCCAGGACAGACAACCAATGCAGCTGACTCAGCACAGGCTGCATATAGAACCTCCAAGATGAACCAGGCTGATTGCCATTTCTTGAATGTTCTCTCCGCGATATCCAATGGTAACATTTGGAATAAAAAGTTAAACTTTGGCAGTATATTAATTTTAACTGTTGCTCTCCGTGCTGACCAAGACAGTTTCATGTCATTCCGTCTTTTGATATCCAATTCAATATTGTTCCAGAGTTTATTATAATTGCCAACAAAAAGTTCCTAAAAGTCATTATCCAAATAAATCCCGAGATATTTTACCCATTTTGGATTAATTTCACAACCAGTATTTCCTTTAATAGCTTGTATCTCCGAGTCTGTAACTCCTCATAACATAATTTTGGTTTTGGCTTTATTTATTTTATATCCAGAATAAAGCCCGAAGTCTCTCAGCAGATCCAGGAGTGCTGGAATTGAAGTTGTTAGGTTTGTCAAAGTGCAGACTGTCACCTGCGTAACATTTCAATTTAAATTCTTCACCTTCAATCTTTACTCCGGTGATCGCTTTTGTTTCTCGCATTTTAGTTGCCAATATTTCTAGTACCAAATTAAATAATAATGGAGATAGTGGGCATCCTTGCCTAGTCCCTTTATTTATGGTAATAGACTGATTTGTAAGCATACCATTCACTAAGATTCTTGCTTCTTGTTCCGAATATATGCACCTAATCAGATCCAAAAAGAAGTTCCCACATTCTAGTGTTTTTAAAGTTTCAAATAGGAAGCCCCAACAAACATTATCAAAAGCTTTCTCTGCATCCAAGAATATGAAGGCAGCTTTCAACTTTTTTGGGACACATAATCTGACACATTCAAAACAAATCGCATGTTACTCCTCATTAATCTTCTTGGCATGAAACCTGTTTGATTCTGGTGTACTATATCGCCAATAGATCTTTCAAGTCGCCAATAGATCTTTCAAGACATGTTTGAATTTCTTCTTCTTTTGTGTAATTTATTCCATCACATTTTAGTTTATTTATATTATGTTTTTGAAAGTTCTTCCTCAGTTTATTAGCCAACCATTTCCCTGGTTTGTCTGCCCACTCAAAGTTTTTTTGTTTGAGATAATCCAGTTTCCTCCTCATCTCTTCCACCTCCAAATTATCTCTCTGTATTCTCAGTAATTTGATATGCTTTGCTAATCTTCTTGTTTGGTGTTGTTGATGTTGGTATTCCAATTGTTGCAACTTTTCCTTTATCTCCTCCACCCTCTTCTCTTTCCTGTTCCCTGCCATTGTATTCAAATGTATAAGTGTGCCCTTCATGAATGCCTTGATAGCATCCCAAAACATAGCCATTGATACATCTGGAGTGACATTCAGTTGGAAGACATCTTGCAAGGTTAACTCACACATCTGTTGTACCTTTGGATCCTCTAAGAGGTAATCATTCATTCTCCACCTCCTCATTCCAATTCTTCTTACCGACAGTTCAATTTGCAATTGATTATGATCGGCATAGGTGTTTGGTAATATCTCAGAGCTTACCAATTTAGATAACATTTGCTTAGATGACCAACTTTGATCCAGTCTTGAATAAGCCTTATGTCTGTGCAAATAAAACGTATATTGGCGCATTTTTAGATGATGTTCTCTCCACACGTCTACTAGAGCCAAATGTTGGAAGTTGGATCTTGCAGAGGATAGAAAAATTGAACCAGGTTTCCTCGATGATTTGTCCCACGATGCATTCTGAACTGCATTGGGAAGGAAGAAATTAGAAGACGTTAGAATCACATAAAATCAGTTCTCCTGGAGAAAATGGCTGCCTTAGAACATGGACTGTATGACAGTGTACCACCCCCCAGGGTCCTTGTCCTCTCCAGGCTCAATTCCTCAAATCTCCAGGAAATTCCCAACCCAGAGCTCTCAAAAGAAGAATCTACAGATGCCTATAATGTTTAAGTGCCTCACTGTGGTTCTTCTGCTCTGGATTCCCACCCCCTAATTTGTTTTTTTAAAGACATCTTCATCTGCTTTATTGACTACAAGAAAGCTTTTGATTGTGTGTATCTCAACAAATTGTGGGAAGCCCTGCAAAATTTGGGGCTGCCAGTGAATTTAATCAAACTGATACAGTCACTCTATGCAAACCAAGAAGCCATTGAACATACACCATTTGGTTCAAAATAAGGAAAGGAGTATGCTAAAGTTGCATTCTTTCCCCCTTCCTGCTCAACTGGTATGCTGAGATCATTATGAGAGTACTGAACTCAAAGAAGCAAACCCTGGAACTGAGATTGGAGGAAGGAATATAAATAATCTTTGGTATGCTGATGACACTACCCTCCTGTCAGAAACTAAGGAAGGCCTAGAACCCCTGATGACAAAGGTCAATGAAGTAAGAGAGAAATTTAGACTTTTCTTAAGGGACAAAAATAACATCCGCTGCAAAAAACAGTCATGTCACAATAAAAATTGATGGTGAAGAGATCGAATGTGATCAAGAATTCATTTTTCTTGGATCATGAATTCATGTGAGTAGTGACTGCAGTAGGTTAATAAAATGTCAAATTGCTCTGGGTCGCTCAGCAATGATGAGCTTGAACCAAACACGGAAAAGCAAAGACAGAAGCCAGGGTACCAAATGTAGATTAGTTTGATCTATCACATAAAAGTTGGATGATGAAAAAATCTGACAAGAGAAGATTCATTTGAACTCTGGGGCTGAAGAAGGCTTCTGCAGGTTCCATGGACAGGAAAAGTCACAAACAAGGAAATACTATAGGGCATAACGTATGATATATTATTGGTAGGCAAAATCACGAAACTACAGCTTCTTTACTTTGGCCATACCATGCGATCCAACTCATTGGAGAAAGCAATTATGCTAGGATTAGTCAGTGGAAAAAGGAAACCAGGCCAAAAAAAGATACGGTGGTTGGGCACAATCTGGGCGGGCACCGGCAAAAATATTGTATAGCTGACTGAGGCGGTGCAGAATTGGGGATTGTGGTGATAGCTGTACATTTGGATGGCCAAGGATTGGACACGACTGAATGGATGTCAACAACCATTGTTGTTTGCCTGCTTTGAGCTTGGAAATTCCTGGACCTGCAGGTTTAGATGGTGGAATCCAGGGAGGGTGGGGTTTGGGGAGAGGAAGGTTGTCGGAGAGATCAAATACTATCAGTTCTATCCTATAAAGCAGTGGTCCCCAACCTTTATGAGGCTGGGGACCGGCAGGGCAACTGCCAGCCCGCGCATCACGCATGCGCCATGCACGGCCAAAATCGCACATGCACGGCACTTTCGCGCATGCGCAAAAGTGCCGTGCATGCGTAATTTTGGACGCGCATGCGCAGTGCGCGACATGGCCCTGATTCCCTCTCCCCGCCCTCCCGCAGTAAGAAGCTTCCCGGGCCGCAAGCTTGCGGCCTGGGAAGTTTTTTACTGCGGGGGGGGGGGCGGGGAGAGGGAGCCGCGGCCCGGTACCATGGCCTTCGCGGCCTGGCACTGGGCCGCGGCCCGCAGGTTGGGGACCACTGCTATAAAGTAGCCAGAGTTGGAATACTGGGAGAATTCTAGGCACCACGTGGAGGCTGGGAACCATACCCAGGTGAGAATCAACTATCCAGGCTTCTTTACAGGAGGCCACAGTTCTGACCATGACAGCCTGGGCTAGCCCCATATCACCATATGCTGGAATCTAATCAGGGTCAGCCCTGGTCAGTACTTGGATGAGAGATCACCAAGGAAGTCCAGGGTCAGCCCTGGTCAGTACTTGGATGGGAGACCTCCAAAGAAGTCCAGGCTCAGTACTCTGATGGGAGACCACCAAGGAAGTTTAGGGTCAGCACTGATATGTGATCCTCTTTCCTGTTCACATGCTTTGGTATTCCACTTAATTGTTTTCATTGTTTGAGTATGTTGCACAGATTTGCTTGGTATGTTTTGGATTGTTTGCAACCTTGGGAGACCCTACATTGGGTGGAAAGATGGCATTAAAAAGATTTAAATAAGTAATAAAGGGAATATCATTGCCTGAATATCATCTCAGGTAGTTTACAGTTCTCTCTTCTCCACATCTGAATGGGCACAAGACTATCTTTCATGCCCTGTAGCCTTTGTGGAGAGGAAGTTGGAGAGACATGTCCCATTAACAAAAGAATTAATTTCATACTATTTCACAAACTATTAGCTTAACAAAAGACAGGGTCCTGGTAATCACCTGAGATATTTTCAGTGGCTTTCTCCAATGCGCACCTTATGTCCCTATGCCCCTAAGAGAGAAAAGCTCTCATGAATCAACCCTGAAGTGGTTTTATTTTCATATGTGTGTGCATGAAAGCATAAAATGAGTCGATGATTTTTAAAGTTAAATCTCTTTCTGACGCTTTTTGGCAGTCTCGCCTGCCCCATGCTGGGCTTAGACCTCCGGCTGCCATCCAGGTAGAGAGATACCTAGAGATTTTGGGGGTGGAGCCTGAGAAGGGCAGGGGAGGGGAGGGATGTCTATGGGTATAGTGCCCTAATCCACATTCCTAAGCAATCATTTTCTGCAGGCAAACTCAAGAGTCTTCCCCTCGAAAGAGATTTGTGGCAGGTTTTGCCATATTCCTGAATGGGAGAGACTTTGCTGCCATGGCTGTGGCATCCCCGACACCCTCCTCCACATCTTGGTTGGCTCTTTGCAGCCAACGCATCTCGATTCAAGACTATATAACCAAATTGGGGCCAAATGAATGGCAAGTTAAGCTCTGCTTAACGAGAAGAATCATGCTCTATTGGCTAAAACTGCTAATGTACTCTGTTCAGTGTTAAAAGTCAATCTTTCGTATTTGCAAAAATGCTAGCCTGTGCATTAGGCTTCAGTATATACCACCTATGTCCATCTGTACTGTGGTTATCTGTATTTATATGAATTTTATGCCATTAAAGGTAATCTATATATCTATCTCCAGCAAACTGATATCTATTGCCTGAAGAAGAGTTGGTTCTTATATGCCACTTTTCTCTACCTGAAGGAGTCTCAAAGTGGTTTACAATCCCCTTCTCTTTCCTCTCCCCATAACAGACACCTTGTGAGGGAGGTGGGGCTGAGAGAGACCTGATATTAAGAAGAAGAGTTGGTTCTTAGATGCCGCTTTTCTCTACCCAAAAGAGTCTCAAAGCGGCTTATATTCGCCTTCCCTTTCCTCTCCCCACAAGAGACATCCTGTGAGGGAGGTGAGGCTGAGAGAGCCTTGATATCTCCTCTGTCAGAACAGCTTTATCAATGCTGTGGTGAGCCCAAAGTCATCCAGCTGGCTGCATGTGGGGGAGCACAGAATCGAACCCAGCTCTCCAGATTAGAAGTCTGCACTAATCATAATCCCACTTGAAGAGTCACTTGAAGAAAAAAACACTGAAGAGGTGTCAAATTCAACTTTTTCATGATTATCCAAAGCCAAACAAGCTCCAGTATGAAGTACTAATTTTCAAAGTGTGTTCTTCTGTCAGTGGCTATACATTCTAAATAATAAATCAAATTGTATTTACAAAATTTACCCTTATAATCACATTCATAATATAATTGAATGTATTAAAGCAATCATATCTGGTTTAAATTTCTCAACTTGGACAATTCTACAATTGAAAATAAAACCGTCATGAAACACCAATATACAACAATGAAAAATTATATAATGCCATACAACAAGTATAACATACCTATAGAATATTAATGCAACATAGTTTCACCAAGCTTTTAAGCCATTATAATTTATATATTTTTCTTCATCTGATTAGTCTGTGGACTGACGGGTCTTTCTATTTTGACATCATTTTGGCAACCCTGCTTTGTGACCTGAGTGACCCTGGTGTGGTACAGACCCTTAGACTATCACCCCACCCACCAGGACTTTTCCTCGTAGCCTAAATAGCGATCCACCCCAGGGTCCCTTGTATATTATATTGGTGCAGAATTTACAGAGAACTTGGGGGGGGGGGGGAGAGGAAATGATTCCATGGATGTCAGTAAAACGGCAGTTCCCAAGTGATAACCAAGTTCCTGATGAATGTTCTTTGGTTCTAGGGGGCTACCAGAGGATTTTGAAATTGTGGATTCCACTCACGCAAATGAGGAGATTAGGACTGCTCCTCCCTTCCTTGGCTTTCGTGCTGTTTAACACTCAGCAGGCCAGCTCCTATGGCTTCAGGAACTGCATCCAGATCATGGGAGACCCGGGGAACTTCAAGTGCATGCAGCGCTTCCTGACTTCCATCTCCAGCGCTGTGGGTGACCTCCCCAGCAACACTACGGTGGTCAATGCTTCCCACAACTCCATCTGGTCCTTGCCTTACGGGAGCTTCCTCCACCTGCCGGAGCTGCGGATCCTACAGCTCAGCTACAACAAAATACAGAACATAGAAGGTGGAGCCTTCGACAATCTCATGGCCTTGGAGATGCTCAACCTCTCCTTCAACTGTTTGGTAAATGTCTCCAAAGAGGTGTTCAGTGGCTTGGCTGGCCTCACCCACCTCGTTTTATACAACAACCATCTGAAAACGATACAGCCAGGGACGTTTGACCCATTGCAGAGCCTTTGGAAACTGCATCTCCAGTTTAACCTCCTGGAGAGCTTTGACGGAGTGCTTCTGGGCCTTCAGAACCTGACAAGGCTGAGAAACTTGAATTTGTGCAACAATCGTCTGGTCTCCCTAAGGTCAGAAGGCTGGCTTCCCAAGTCCCTCTCTACCCTCCTGCTTTGTAACAATTCCCTGAGGTGGATGGACGTGAAAGGGCATGGATTTCTGAAGAATGTGAAAAAGCTGGACCTTTCCTACAACAAGATCTCTAACTCTTCTTCCTTTGCTGCAGTCAGCCTCCGGAAACTTAGCACTCTGAAGCTGATGGGAAACATAATAGATGTTTTCCAGCTCTTGAATGTTTCTGATTTACGGCCTTCTAGCTTGGACTACTCAGGGCTGCACTTGCATAACTTTTCACAATTGGAAAGGATGTGCCAGCATCTCAGGAAATCTAACTTCCCCCTGAATCTTCATTTGCAGAGCAACAGCCTCAGGAACCTGAATGACAGCACCTTCTCCACTTGCCCACCAATCCGGCAACTGGATCTCTCGAGAAACCACCTCAAAGAAGTGGGGTGTGTAGGAGAACTGTTCAACAGGTCAGTGCCTAACCAGCTGCAAACCTTGACTGTCAAACACAACCTATTAAACAGGCTGAGGGACTGCCATGGCAAAACCACTTTGCAAGAACTAAGGAATATCTCCTTCAGCTTCAACCGCATCCTCTCAGTTAGCCCTTATGCTTTTGGCTATGCGCCTAATTTGGAGAGACTCCACCTCAACATCAACAACATCGCCTACCTGGACAAACGCGCCTTGAAGGGCCTCAGCAAACTCAGGGAGCTGCGTTTAGACAACAATCTTCTAACTGATCTCTACAACCTCAGCTTTGATCAACTGACCAATCTCCGGACACTCAACCTCCGGAACAACCGTATTTCCGTCCTCTTCCCCCAAATCTTCCACAGTTTAGGGATGCTGCATATCTTGGACCTGGGTGGGAACAACATCCGCCGATTAAGCAACAGGTCCCTCGAGGGGCTGAGGAATCTCTCCAACCTCTACCTAGATGGAAATCATATCGAACACATTAATTCAAATGTTTTCATCCCTGTGCAGAACACCCTGAAAGTGCTGGACTTGAAGAGCAATAAGATAATGTACATCAGCATGAAACAGCACAACACACCTCCATTCTCCTTTCTGAGCAAGGTCTATGATCTTAAACTTCAAGCTCAGCAGCCTTTTGGTCTGAAACTCATCCCGCCGAAGCTCTTCAAGGGCCTTACATCCCTCCGGAACCTCTACCTGTCAGGGAACAAGATCCTCTCCATTGCACCAGACGCCTTTGATGACCTAAAGCAGCTGCAATATCTCACATTGGCTGACAGCAGCAATGGCATGGGGAATCTTCCCCCTGGGGTATTCAAAAACCTTAGGAATCTGACTAGCCTCGACCTGGAGAATGTGGGCATCCACACGCTGACCCTGGAGGTCTTTGGCAACCTCAGTCGACTCCGCTTTCTCCAACTAGGGAAAAACGATCTGCAGACAATCAACAGCAGCGTGCTGGAAAACCTGACTTCACTGAGTTACCTTGACCTCCGCAAATGCCTACTGGCATGCACCTGTGATAACATTTGGTTCCAGGAATGGTTGAACAATGACCGAGTGCAGGTGGTTTACCTGTACAATTACACCTGCAATTCCGGGCAGAATTCCAGTTATGTTTACAGTTTTGATACCCGGGTCTGCTACCAGGATGTGGGGAAGTATCTATTCATGATCACCTTCCCGATCCTGTTGCTTCACATATTGCTTCCGTTACTCTACCAGCATACTTACTGGCACCTAAAATACCACTTATACATCCTGAGAGCTTGGGTCAACAGTCGCTGGAGGCGGGAGGAGGGCAAGCATTACAAATTTGATGCCTTTGTCTCTTACAATTCCACTGACGAGAAGTGGGTCCTGGAACATTTGGTACCCAGCCTAGAGGGCGGAGAAGCGCCAGTCTTCCGCCTGTGTCTTCACCACAGGGATTTCCATCCTGGAAAGTACATCATAGACAATATAGTGGACAGCATCCACAACAGCCGGCATACCATCTGTGTCATCAGCCGGAAATACCTACAAAGTGAGTGGTGCTCTATGGAGATCCAGTTGGCCAGCTATAGGCTGTTTGATGAACTGAAGGATGTCCTGATTCCTGTTTTCCTGGAGGACATTCCCAAGAAGGAGCTTTCGGTCTACCACCGGATGCGGAAGGTGATGTTGAAGAAAACATACATCAGTTGGCCGTCAGACCCCGAGGCTCAGAAGCTGTTCTGGGCTAAACTGAGATTAGCGATGAAGGGGAGCTACTCGGAGGAAGGGGAAGTAACACACTCGTTTGGGAAAGAAGGGAAGCCACTTTTGGAATCCACTTCCAAGATGGAATAGGGTGATTTTGTTCCAATCAAAACAAAAAGAAGAAACTGAACCTGCCCCCTTCCGAAGAATCAAGAACCAAAAGGTTAAAACCAAAATGTGTGGCCTAATGATTCAGTTTCTCCACAAAGAAAGTACAAATATATGTAAAATGTACAAATAGGCAAAAATCTGCAGGTATTTATGGCAAAATAATTTAAAACAATATTAGGCCTAAATGATATCCTTACAAGCAGAGTGAGATTATTCAATATCAAGTCAAGACTGTGACCATATGTCAAGAAACTGAATAATTAGGCATCACATCTGCATTTCTTTAAGTTTTGGTTTTTGCTCTAAAACACTAGTGGGCAGAACCCAATGTGGGAATGCTAATTTTGTACGAGAATGAGGAGTATGGAGCCACGGCTCAGTGGCAGAGCAGATGCTTGGCATGCAGGAGGTCTCAGGTTCCATCTCCGCCCTCTTGAGATGAAAGGACCAGATGGGAGATGATGTGAACAACCTCCATCCGAGACTAGGGATGGGTTTGTACCAGGGAAATGTGGTTTATCTGAGACCGTGTTTCATGATGTGCCCAAGTTGTAAGCCATGAACGGTCAAAAACCTTTAGGTGCCAAACAAATCGATTCACTGTGAGAGGTTTGTGACGTGATGGGCCCCCCTCAGTGTGCTAGAGATGCCAAACTCACAGTGGATCTCTGGCTGACTCTCCTCTGTCATCCAAGTTTGATGAGAATCCCAATTGCAGCCATTGAGATGTATGTGCAACGTTGCACAGACTGTGATTATGTTTTAATGCTGTTTTAACCTTATTAATGTGCACTTACTAATAAATATTTGTATTTTGAATTTCGAACAGATGTCATAGTGCCCAAACTGTGGCTCTTCAGATGTCCATGGACTACAATTCCCATCAACATTCTAGCAGGGGCTCATGGGACATGTAGTCCATGAACATCTGAAGAACCACAGTTTATCTACTCCTGGCATAGTGTGACTCACTTTGTGTAATCTGTCTTGGATCTGAATGAGACAGACAAGCCATACGCAATGTAAATAAAATGGTGAATGTTAAATAGAAATAGTAAACTTTGTTTCTCTTCCTACCCTTTCCACAAAACATAAGACAGGTAACACCAATTATAAAACATTAAAATAATTCCAGCTAACCCCTCCACACTCAAAAATTATTACCTATCAAGGAGTAACATTATTATTATTATTATTATTAGATATCTTTATTTGGGATATGTCTCTTCCCATGGTGTTCCGATGGCTTATAGGGGCCATTTTGCACTTCTAAAAACATAGCATTAAGCCAGCGCAATTACTTAATGCTATTAAAAATTGCCCCCCCCCCGCCATTTCTTACCTCCTCAATATCTGTTTCTTCTCCTGCTTTCTCACTCTTCCTGGCACTCCACATGGCTGATTAAAATGGCTGCAGAGAGAGACTCACAATACCAGTGAGTCTCCCTCCATCTGTCAATCATGGCAGCCAGCCAATCAACTTTCTCCCAGTTTTAATCATAGATGCATAGTGCATATTTTAATGGCACCCCACTTTGGAATTATGAGGCTTGAAGATCCATAAAAGTAATTTTTTCCTGATTTTTTTTTGGGGGGGAGGGGGTTGAGAGGCATGCTTTGTGTGGCAACTGGTGGAAGGAATTTTTTTTCTCTGCCTGGCTTAAGCAATGCATATTCGTTGCTCCAGGCAGCTTGCTACAAAAAAAAGCCCCATTCCAGGAAAAAGGGAAAGGGAGGTGGGCACAAGGGCAGGCGCTGGAGATGGATATCATGCTACTTCTGGCCACTCTGGTAACACACAGCTATTTCAATAGTGATTGCTGGTTGCTCTCCTCCCGCTCACGCTACAAGGCTGGGTGAAATAGCTAGAGCTTTAAAATGTAGGATGCAGCTGCCAGTTTGCTACTAGAATGCTGGATGCTGACGACGTCATGTAAAACGTAAAAAAAAAAAGTGTCTACAAGAGGTAACCATTTCACTTCATTTTCTGGGTGCAGAATGGCCCTAGCTTTTCTAGGGTCCTTCTGGGGGAGACCAGCTGATAGATGTTGAGGGTTTTCTCTTCCTGGCCTCAACCACAGGCCTGGTAGAATAGCTCTAACAGGCCCTGCAGAACTGATCAGGGTCCTGCAGGGCCCTAAGCTCCCCTGGCAGAGCATTCTACTAGGCCGGGGCCAGGGCCAAAAAAGCTCTGGCCCAGGTTGAAGCTAGTCTCACTTCTTTGGGGACAGGGACTCTGAGTGGGGTTTGATCCGGGGGAGAGGTAGTCCCAAAGGGCTAAACTCCTTGATAAGCACTTTGGTCTTACAAGCATATCAGCTTCAGAACTGCCATTGGTGATTACAAGATTATGACTTCTAAGCCATCTAGGGCCATTAACAAATTAACCTTTCGGAGGGATTGGGCAATAATCCTTGCAGGAGGGGTGTGCTTCCCGCAAAGTCACTCAGCCAAGCTGTTCATAATAGATTTCCTTGGCATCCCTGCCCTCTGCGGGCTCCACACCCAAAATCTCCAGACCTAAGAGAAGGCCTTTTCTACACAAGTCCCTGCCTGCAGAGTTTTAGCTGTCTTTTTTTAGGCACAAGGTGAAATAATCTACCCAGGCATTTTTGGCTGAGTCTTCCCCATTTGTTGTATGGTGGTTTTATTATCTTAACCATAAGCTGGCTCTAATATTTGTGAAAAGCCAGCCTAGGAGGAGCACTGTCCGGGACACCTCTGGGTGTCCGGCCTGCACTTCCACCACCACAGGCAAATCTGGGCGTGGCCGGCTTGGGCTGGCCCTGGGAGCGCCCACCTCCAGAAGTCAGCCGCTAGGCGCTTGCCCAGCCTCACCGCCAGACACTTCCTGCCTGGCGAGGAGAGCGCTCCCGTGGCTCCGAGCCTTTGCTGCTGCTTGACCCACCCACCAGCAGCCATGCTGGCCCAACCGCTAGCGTGCCCATTGCCTCACTTGCCAGCAAACCTACTGCCTCTGACGGCATGCACTGGGCCAACCACCACCAGGGACGTTTCGCGGCTGCCAGCACTTCGCCTCACTCTGCCGATGCGCCGATGCCGTTTCAGGTACGTCGGCCGCCACCTGCCCCCTCTGACTGCGTGGCCTGCTGGCACCCATTGGATTCCTGGATGCAATGGGCTTGACTGCTAGCTTTTACATAATTTTTAAAGAGGAAGCTGGCTCCTGCTATGTAATTTCTTATCTGTCCTGTATAACATATTGTATTTTTTTCTTGTATATTTACTGCTCTTTTGCATTCTGTCATTTTCATGATCTGTAACCCACCTTGCAAGTCTGTACAAGTGAGGAAGACTGACGAGATATAAGTCCTCTCCTGGTGTGTGCAAGACAGTTTGAAGCTAAGATCCAGGGGAGATGAAGATCACCTGATGCACTGCTCAGGGGGAGAAAAAACAGGGTCTGGCCAGTTCAAATCACTCATTGCTTCAAGGTACAAGCTTTCGAGAGTCAAAACTCCCTTCGTCAAAGCTTTGACCCTCAAAAGCTTAGACTGGACTTGAATTTAAATGTTCTACTGAAGACTGACATGGCTACTTGCTTAAGCAGAACTCAAGTGTCACCCTTAAGACCAGCCAAGTTCAGCCTGGAATGAGTTGACTGGTGAGGATGAATCGGTTACTCTGAAGTAAGTATCTCCAGCCTTGTTGAGGCTGAGGCACCTTTGGAATTCTGAGACAGGGTGGTGGACAGAGCCACAGGAGGCAGAGTCAAGGAGAAAACGGCAGAGAGCAAGGTTAATCCCTCAACGTTTAAGGCAAAAGCTCTGTTCAACAGGATGCCTTTAACTTGCACAGCCAGTCATATCTCCAGTGGGCAATCAGAAGTCCTGCCGGCCACAAGTCCCATCTGGCTCAGTGCGCTTCTAGAAACACTTGATAAGTATCAAAAAAAGTCCTGGAGGACACAGTGTTGGGGACTTCTGCTTTGAAATCCTCGGGGGACAGTGGAGTTCTCAAGAGGGAGTTGAAGGGGAAAAAGTAGATGTCTTCTCTTAGATATTTGTCATGGGAGTCCCAGGCAGAAGACTGTGATTTTAAGAAAATTATAGGACCACCAGTAGCCCAGAACATATTAAGAGTACATCACTCAGGTGATACTAGACTTGAATATAACCTATCTACTGCAAACCAAGATCCCAGCTGTGTTCAGAGTTTGGCAGCCCACTCTAGACAGATCTGAAGCTTGCATGAAGCCATGAATAAGAGCACGTCCCCTGGTGCTGGAGGTCTCCATGTTAGTTATCCAAGTGTTAGAAATGCATTCTGTACACGCCCAGGGGCATTTATTTTTTTTATTTTGCTATGGAATTAATGCAGGTCATCTGTCCTGGCTTTCTGTGATAGGGTCAACTGTGATAGGGTCAACATTACAACTTGTGATGCTGGTGTCAAGTTTGTACCGAACTTCTTGCACAGCTAAGGAAAGTGGATCATTCTATCCACGTCAATCGTGGTTGCATGATTCGTCCCAGTCTCCTCTGCAGGGTCAGGGTCAAATAGAGTTGACGGTCCCCACCCTCCAGCTACCAGCAAGAGATGGTGAGGTAAGGGTTGGTAGACCCAGGTGGGAAAATCCCTAGAAATTTGGGGATGGAGCCCGGGGATGACAGAGTCCACCCTCCAAATAATCCATTTTCTCCTGGGTAACTGATCTCTGTAGCTTGCAGCTGAGTTGTTTCTAGAGGAGCCCCAGGCCCTACCTGGAGACTAGCAACCCTAGGGATAACTATGGTTAGACTGCTGGACTACAGTCTGGGAGACCCACATCCTGATCCAAAATTCTGCTGTGGCCAAGGACACATTCCCAGCCTAACCTTCCTCCCAAGAGGAAAGGAAAATGTTGTCCACAGTTTTGTGTCCCTCCTGGGAGAAAAGAGTAGAAAAGAAGTAAATAAAGTTATCCATGCCCTTATCTCACAGTGTCGTGCTTTTCCTACAAACTGGTCGCCAGTTTAGATACCCTCAATGTATTCTGTAAGTAAGTCTTGTATATTGCAGTAAATTCTATATTGCAGGTAGGTGTAAGATGTCACCTGTGGCTGAAGCACACAAGAGCCAAGAAGGGGTTGTAGTGCACGATTATTATTTTTTCTGGTTGACTATGGTGGACAAGCAAGTCAAATATATCCCATCTGCACCCTTCTTTCACTCTCTACATGCTAGGCTAATTCATTAGGAAAGAACCTGCTCAAGGATCTTCCTGGTTTAGAATAAAACTAGTAATTAAGCCCACTGGAAAAAAAATACAGCAGGTGCTAGCTGTTCCCAACCGCCCTGGCAGCGCTGCCTGGGCGGGTGTGAAGGGCTGGGCCCCCCCGAACTCCCCCCCAGGGAAAAAGCCTTCTCAGGTCCTGGGGGCTTTTTCCTTCCCCCCCTCCATGGGAAAAGCCTTCAGATCACCATCCCTGGGGGCTCAGAAGGCTTTTTCCTCCCACCCCCAGGCGAAAGGCCTCGCCATGACGGGGGGCTGCGGGCCGACCTTCCCTCGCGACAGCCAACATAGGAATGGCCGCCATGGTTTGCGCTCGTGGGGGGTTGGGCGGGTTGGGAGGCGCTTTGTGCTTCCCAACTGGTCCGTGCCGGGGCAAGGAGCCAATCAGCAGCTGCGCTGTGCGTGGCTGCTGATTGAGGCATTGGGGCTGGAATGACAAGTGGAGGGTCGCCTCCCGATTGGGCCTTCCTCTTGTCAGTCTAGGGGAAGGGGCCAATTGGCACCCTTCCTCATCCCAGACAGGACCTGCCCTCAGGGCCTTTACTCTTTTTTTATCTGCTCCACAGGAGCGGTTAAAGATAACATTAAAAAAAATACAAGCCTGCAAGTTGAGACATGGATGTAACTTTAATGAGCCGAGAATCCAAAGGAACAGCAACTGCCTAAAGGCAGAATCATCTGTGACAGCACAGGGACCTCTTTGGGCAAAAGAACAGCAACTGATTATCCACAGAAGCAAAATAATCAGAGGCAAAAATGTCAGTGGTTTCTGTTGCTAATACCTACAGGGGCTTGGCAGCTATTTACATATCTGGGTATCTCTGAGCCTGCTTGTTTCACATGGCCTATTTGTGAAAATATTGAAAATATCCTAACATTCCTATTGGTCAAGCCATATATATATAATGGGGGTAAAGCCCGTGGTACACAGGAATACAGCAAGGGCTAGGCCACTGTTCTGGGCGAAGTCACTGGAGTGATGTTCTTTGGGCAAGTACATGACTGTAGGGGTGGCTTCTGTTGCATGCAATGGCATCATGGTGATGTTGGGCATGTTCATGGGTGCCTGAACAGCTATGAGCCACTGGCTTTGGTCAGCTGGGAAAGCCACTAACCCCCAATGAAGTGGCTTGCATGGGTAGATCTATCCTGTCAGTGGATGATTTCACAGTACACAACGCTGTTCGTGACAATCTGGTCTGAATCTTGGATCAGCATCCCTTGCTCTGGGCCAGCGACCACACAGACCCTGAGATCCTGAAAGTGTAATTCTTAAGATGGCAACATAGGGCTGCCAACGTCTGAAGAGGTGGCACCTATCTGGCTACCTTACTTCCTCTGTGCAAATGTTTATTGGCCTGAAATAGGATGGAGGCACTTTATTTAGATCTTCCTGCATGTGCTGGTAAGGGCTGGCCAGAGCCCATGGCCCAGGTGGGACACACCGTGCCACTCCACCTCAACCTTGGCCTGCAAGCCTTTACCATTGTCTCTACTATCACTGCTTATCTCTAGGTTATAAAGATCAGCTCTGTAGGTGAAATTTGCTGTTTTGGAGGGTGGACTCTGAGGCATTGTACCATTTTAAGGCCCCACATCCAAACCTCAAAGAATATTTCCAATTTATGGTAGCTATCCTCCTCATGGGGCCTGGGGATCTCCTGGAATTAGAGCTCATCTCCAGACTATAAAGATGAGCTCTCCAGACAGTAATGGCTGCTTTGGAGTGTGGACAGGGCTGTTGAGCAAAAGAAACATTTGAGGCTCCCACACAGGTTGTTGTGGAGATAAAACACTTGAGGCCTTTTGTACAGCAGATGAAATAAGAGGCAAAATAACCCCTGCAAGTTTCATCTGCAAAACAACCCAGTATAGTATATGTTTCATCTCCACAACAACCTTGCGCAGTGGGCCTCAAATGTTCAGAATGGTGGAGAAGAGACACGTGTGGTTTTGCTGCATCTTCCCTCTAGCAACAAGGCCGCAACATTATTTTAAGTGAGCTGGGGCTTTTCTGTGGCTTCCCTGTCAGCTAGCAGTTAAGCAAAAGGGGAAAGCTTTCCCCACTCAAAAGGAAAGCGCACACATGCCCACATGCGTTGGTCTCAGAAGAAAATGGGCCTCACCTCAGTCAGGGGCTCTTAGAGGCTTCCTTCACAGAGGCCTGAAGAGAAGGGGGGGGGCGGAATCCCAAGCAAGAGCAGCAATTGGCCCTGAGTGGGGGATATTCCACCAACAGGAGGCTTCGGCACCTTCTGTATTTTGTCAGGGTGTATGGTCAGGTGTGGGACAGCCTACCTGATTGGCTGTTTGTGGGACGAAATGGCAGCCAATCAGGTAAGCTATGAATTATCTTTATACAACTTCAGAATTATATAGTGTTATGATGATATACACACACAAACATCCATCCACACATCTACATATACACTCATATATATATGTGTGTGTGTATGTATAAAGCATAAAATGTAATTTTTCATGAAACATGTCAGTAAACATTAACTTTGCTGTAGCATCCCTTGCTGTTAATGTGTTAGAAGAGGCTATTGTGATGTATCTTTCGCCTCAGACTTCAGAGGGGCCATCAGAGTGTTAGAGACAGCCAGGTCAGTATCCTAGCATCCGCCATGAGCCAATAGCCCTGGGAAAGGTGGCACAGAAATTGAAATGAATAAATTGAAGATAAATAAAATCCTGTCTCTCCATTTATGGCTATCCCTTTGATGGTAGACTGATATTCTCAAGGACCAAACTTCCTTCTTTATCCTTTTAGGGCCCTCCCCTCCCCTCTCTTGCACAACCACTTCTCCTCCATCTTGCCAACAGAGGAGGTTGCATCCCTGAATTCCTCTCCATCCTAGCTAGCTAGATTAGGACTCTATCTCTTTATTATTCTATCCAGAAATGTAATTCTTTATTATAATAAAGTAAATATATATTCGACCGAAGGAGTCTCAGCCTGCTTATTTTGTTTGTTGCTTTCCTTTACCAGCACTCTCACATGGGTTCCACGATTGCTTAGCCTCGATCACACTGCTAATTAAGGGAATATGACAACACTATTCCAACAATTTTGACAAACTTCTGGTGTTGATCAGCATTCTAGGCACAACCACTCTCTTCCCAAGTTAGTACATCCAGAATTCTTCTAAAAACTAGTAAATAAGCCTGCTGCACTCTGAATGCAGCAGGCGCTAGCGGGGCTCAGGAGTCGGCGGGCTTTGCGCCTGCCGATTGGGCCCTCCGATTGTCAGTCTGGGGGAAGGGGCCTATCGGCACCCTTCCTCATCACAGACAGGGCCCACCCTTGGGGCCCTTAACGAATTATTTTATCCGCTCCGCTAGGAGCGGTTAAAGATAGTGTGAGAACAGCCTATGACCCTGAGTGCAGGCAGCTGGTACACACTGAAAACATACAAAGGACAGAGCACATACAATCGGACCTCAGCTGAACGGTACACAGCGGTTCCTGAAGAAGTTCACACTCAAATTCTGATGTGTTCTGACTCGACTGAGTTAACTAAAAAAATAACCAACAGCAAAGGGTACTTTGTTTATGAAACGTGGCAATTTAATATTATCCAGGTAATAGCATCAAGAGACAGCTAGCCTACACCTTCCGCTCCCCGAGCAATGACTCCCATCAAGAAAACAAAAATATTATTCATAGGGGAAGCTCAGCCACATATGAATGGGCCAATAAAACTGCTTTAAAAGGATGGCTAGTTGTTATAGAAGAGTTGTGGCCAAGGTAAAAACAAGTTGTTGAGGTGAATGCAAATAACCTTGGCTGTCCAGCTCTTAGAGACCTAACATGAAGTCTTTAGGTGAAACCACCGGCTGTTTAGGGATGCCTCTGCACTGTTTCAGTACAACTTCATGCGTGGGAAGGCCCAGGGTTCAGGGCTGGACCGTCCCAGACGATGGCCCCGCAATGAATGGAGTGGGGACTGCTCATGTTCTAGAACCTCCGAGGGGGGGAAATATGACATTGGCAGTTGCTGGAGGAGCCGCAGGCCTTCCACTTGGCTGAGCCTCTGCCAGTTACAAGGCAGGATCCTGGAACCGGTGCAGTCTTTATTAGTGACTCCCTGCATTTTTGTGGAGGCCAATGATGGTCCCCAAAGTTGGTGACTGTTTGAGATTCCTTCCGGTTCAAAAGCAGCTTTCTGGCGGTGAATTCTTGAGTTTGCCCGTCCAGAGAACCCCAGAGGTCCATTCAGTGGGTGTCTGCCAGGGACGTGCATTTCTTGCTGAGGGTTTTGCCTGAGCAAGCAGCAGTTCTGCTCGGGGCTGATATTGCACATCTGGAGAGCCTCCTCTCGGTCTGAATTCAGCTCCCTTAAAGTGGATGGCTGGTGAGTGAGAAAAGGATAGCCGTGGGCTCGTGGCACGGGATGTCTGGCTCCTCTGCTAGGCACATTGGGACTCCAGATGCTTTTTAAGACGTCAAAGGAGGTCTGAGACTCAGAGGCGGCTTTCTCGGTGTGCCCCACGCCCCGAGTCTGGGAAGTCCACTGATTCTGTGGAAATTGTAAGGTATGGACTGGAGCAGGCTCTGCCTCTTGTGAGTGCCACTGCTCTGATCCGAGCTCAGAATACTGCCGGGAGTCAGTGATGGGGAACTGGCTGGGGCTTACATTGGCCGGACTCCAGGCATCCCAGGTACTGAAAGGCAAGCAGGGCCTTTGGGGTACATTCTTCTTTTGTAGTGGTCTGTAGGCTTCCTTGGCCCTCTCTTGCCTGCTCTGGGGCTTCCAGAGAGCATCTTTCAGCCCTTGTTCCCAAGGCCACGCAGTTCTGAGCACAGCCTCCTGCAGGGGACATTGTCTCTCTGGCGTAAGGGAGCTTCCTGCTATCGGGTTCACATGCTGGGAAGACAGAAGATGAGAGCGGGGCTTGATAGCTGTTGAGCCCAAGCTCTGTTGGTTAAACCCATCCGGCTTCACAAAAAAGTCTGTGTCTTTTCCTGGGAATACTCTCCCTTCATCCTGTACAGAGGAAGGAAACAATGACAGCTTCAGAGCAGTCGGAGATGAAGAAAACTACATGAATACAGGGGTGGGGCTGCTGTTTGAGTTACAGAGAAATCTCCCAATGGGTAGACACTGGAATCCGCTTAATTCTCCACTAGAGAAAATTTCATGTATGTCCAGCATCAATCAGAGACACTGTATCTCCACTTTACTGTTATCATTTTACAAAACTGTCTTCTTTTCAAATCAGCCTGAGTGAATGAATAGTGACGTCTAAAGTTTCAGGGTACTCACCATTTGTATAGCTGTATGTGCAAGACTGGGAAAGGGGCTGGTGAAGGACACATCTCGGCCTCTCTTCTTTTTCGAAAAAATCCCTGGGCTGGAGTTTCTGCTGCTGACACTGGATTTTGTTTCTAATTGCCACTCTTGAAACCTGCCAACTGGGGTCTTGAAATCTAGAGGGAGCAAAAAAGAAAACTGATCTTCCCATCCAGAATCACAAAATCTAGAACCAGAAGTCTGTCAAAGCTACTAACAGAACTAAGTTTGAGTCCGGTGTCACTTTGGTGTGCTTACACTCAGAATTAAACTTCGCTGATCTTTAAGGTGCCATTGGACTCAAACTTTATTATTTTGCGTCAGACTAACAAAGCTACACAGCTGAATCTAAAGTCCCTGACAGTTTGGATGGTGCAAAATAGCATGTGAAGTTGGGCAAAGCATGAAGCTTAAAGTGAGTTTAAAGAGGAGAGAGGGGGACTGGTAAGACTTTGGTCCTAAAGGAAGTAGGCAGATTCCTTGAAGGCTTTGGGGATCAGTGAGGATGGTGAAGTTCAGGTCATAAGGTGGGATATCTCAGGAAAGAAAGTTAATTCATTTGAAAAGTAGTGTTGGAGGGGAGTTTTACAGACACCGTAGACTGCAAAAAAGACAAATAAGTGGGTTTCTGATCAAATTAAGACAGAACTCTCCCTAGAAGCTAAAATGACTAAACTGAAGTGATTGTCCCTTGGACACATTCTGAGAAGACAAAGGTTCCTGGAAAAGACTATCATGCTAGGAAAAAGTGGAAGGCAGCAGGAAAAGACCCAACAGGAGATCAAGGGACTTAGTCAAGGAAGCCCTGGAACTCTGATTGCAAGACCTGAGCAGAGTTGTTAACGCTAGGACTTTTTGCAGGTCATTAATTAATGTCCTCAAACAACTGCCACACCTCCTTGATATCCAGGTTACGGAAGAGTCCTGGGAAATTCTAAGCTTACACACTGTTCTTGAATTCCTTTGGTGGGGGGCGGGGGGAGTTCAAAAGGCAGCTTACCTGCCTGGATGGCATCACGCTCAGAACCTCCTGCTATCTTCTCATACCACCCCAAAGCAGAAAAAGTAGGTAACTTTTGCTTCTGCTCCAGAAGGATGCTGAAAATAGCCCGACGTGTTTCATTGATTAAGTTGCGCCCAGGGAATATCGCCTTGAGGTTGAGCTTCTTTTCCAGGTTATGAGCCAGTTCCCCAGCAAGATGTCTGGTTTTGTGGGCTCCTGCTGGGGAGACAGGGGGGATGTTTTCCTTTTTCTTCTGGCAAGGATCAGGCTCTGCCATTTGAAGTTCTGACTGGTGATTCACCTCTGCAGCAGCAGATAATGCCGAAGACTGGGATGCAGGATCCGTCATGTTTATAGGAGCTGTGAAACTGTGTTCTGTAACCCCTTCACAGACAGCGGGTATAACTACAGGAAGAGAATCCTCATTTGTTCCACAGAGATCATTTACACTGGATCCCGGCTGCTGACAAGGAATAGATGCCTGATCAGAGACAGTAGATTTATCCACTCCGCTGTCTCTTTGCAATTGGGTGGCCTCCACAAAATCTTGCTCACATCCAGGGTCCAGTAACCTCTCTATGTTAGCAGAATTTACCTTCTTATTAAACATGCCCAGAGAGATTCTGTTCTGGGTTATAATCACAGTTTTTGTACCACTGATCCCCTTGAAGGAGGCTGGCTTGTCACAGTTGTTCAGCTGAGAATTCCAGGCAGGGGGAAAAGCCTTCTGCAGCCCCCAGCAGCTGGGCCTTTGCTCCAGGACGCTGTCAGTGCCAGTCCGTCCAAATCTGACATAATTGCGCTCCCATCTGGTTCTGCGGCGTTTGACCCTAACGGGTTTCTCCCCAGACCTGCTCTGCTCAGTGTGGGAGGCTTTCTGCTGGTGGGAAGAACAGGGTAAGCCAGTGCTGGCGATAGGACGTTGGTTTCTTTTTTCCTTGCTGCAAGGATTCATGCTGACAGTAAATCCTAGTAAAAGCATACAAAACAGTAAAAAGTTTAAGCTAAGTTCTCCCTAGCAAAGGTGACTAATATAAAGCTGGGGGAAACCTGGGGGGTGGTGATGTTATATGCTGCTTTGGGTCTTCAGTGGAAAAACAAAGAGGCATAATATAAACATAAATAATAATAAGAGCTGTTTTTTTGTACTCTGCTCCCTGAAAGAGTCCAAAGTGGCTTCCAAACACCTTTCTCTTCCTCTCCTCACAACAGACACTCTGTGAGGTAGGTAAAGCTGAGAGAGCTCTAAGAGAACTGCTCAGTGACTAGCTCAAGGTCACCCAGCTGGCTGCATGTGAATCAAGCCTGGTTCTCCAGATTAGAGTCTGCCTCTCTTAACCACTACACCATGCTGGAGACCTCCTTGCCAATGGAATGCTTTGCCACATATTCATGTAGAAAACAGATTCCACATACACCTTTTCTAATAGTAATATCGCCTTGAACACAACTGAGAGTTTACCAATACCTAGAGAGTGCAGAGGTGGGCCAATTATTACCCAAGGGACTCAAATGGCCCCAGGGAACTTTTCATCCAGAAGCATATAGTTGGAAGGAGCCATGCAGACTATCTAATCCAGGGGTAGTCAAACTGCGGCCCTCCAGATGTCCATGGACTACAATTCCCAGGAGCCCCCTGCCAGCGAACGCTGGCAGGGGGCTCCTGGGAATTGTAGTCCATGGACATCTGGAGGGCCGCAGTTTGACTACCCCTGATCTAATTCAACCTCCTGCTCAATACAGCATCAGTCTAAAGCTGACAAGTATTTTCGCAGCCAGCCTGCAATACTGCCATTGTTCCTGAGAAACAATCAAACAAGACAAGGTGCCAAGGGCTACTAGGAGCGTCACAGTGGGAGAGACAGTCAGATCTGTCCACCCGATACACTGCTCCTGTGTTCAAGGCATTTCAAGTATGTTATAAATAGTACTTACAACATTCCTGTATGGTAGATAACCTGTATTGCAGAGAGGGGTCAGAGAACACAATGGCTTGCCAAAGGCCACTCAGAGAACTTGTGGCAGAGAAATACGTGAAGTGCCTAGAAACTTAGCTATCATGCTTCCCAAACAGAAGTCCAGACACATCTTAGAGACCAATAACATTTATGAAATCTTGTGGTTCTGGGCTTACCTCCTCAGATGCAAGGAAGAAAGAAACTCATTTACCCAATTTTAAGAGTTTATTGCATTATTTTCTTACTTTCTAATGTATTTGAGGAAGTGAGCTCTGACCTCCCAAAAACTCATTACGGAATAAATGTTGTTAAGTCTTCTGAACTTCTATTTTGTTTTGGTCCAACAGGTAACCCCCTTAGCCCTCTGAAATTACTATGCTTATGCCAGCTTTGACACATTCATAAGAGAAGCCATGTTAAATTAGCCCATTGGCTCATCCAATTCAACACTCTGTGTCATACAGTGGCCAAAACCCAGGGGCCAGCAGGAGGTCCACCGCTGGGGCCAAAGCTCCAGAAGCCATCCCACTCTTGGCCTTCAAACACTACGAATACAGAGCAGCACTCCAACCCCCCAATAAAAATCACAGCCCCAGTAATTGCATTATGCAACTTAAAAGAATCACCACTGGGAATAAAAAATAGATAATGGAACGACATATCATGTGTAATTATGCCCTCTGCAACCAATCATCAATGTACATATTGTGCTGATCAAAAAGACTAGCTGCCTTAGCCGCTTGGTTTATTTTTGTGTGTGTCATCTACCAGTTTGTGCATATACAGTATGGGCATCAGTAATTCTAAACATGTACCTTGTTAAGTCAACAATTACTACATTTTTATACCACCTCTCTGCAAAGAATACGGCAGCACTATACAAAATGAACCACGCAAATTATTAGGGACTGTGATCTATACTACTGTGTATAAAAAGGTAAAGGTATCCCCTGTGCAAGCACCGAGTCATGTCTGACCCTTGGGGTGACGCCCTCCAACGTTTTCATGGCAGACTCAATACGGGATGGTTTGCCAGTGCCTTTCCCAACTATTGTGTATAGTTGGCTGCAAATTTATCCTGTGGAATTTTGCAGCATTTAATGCGTCATGTTAATAAACTTTTTAAAATTCAGTTCTGTTTTTAAAACTTCTGGTGGGTTCTACCACCCAAATTGTATTTCATTGTTTATTGACTGTCTCATCCTATTACTCATTCTGGGTAAACTGCCTTGAGTCCCATTGATAAATAAAAGTGGCACCTTTAAGACCAAAAAAGTGTCATTCTGAGTATAAGCATTTGTGTGCATGCACATTTCTTACAAAACTTTGTTGGTCTTAAAAGTGCTACTGGACTCATACTTTGTTCTGTTGCTTCAGACCAACACAGCCATCCACTGAATCTTAAATAAATAAATATACTGTAGATGTAAATGATTTAAATTAATATATTCAACATTTTACAATCTAAAGCATCATTTCCCAATACAGCAGCTACAATGCAAAAGGACAAATGTCCTATGTCCTTGCATTTTGTTTTTCTGCTGCTGCTTTTCAAAAAATCAACTCATACCTGCAATTCTATGCCTTACTCTGTTTACTGTTGAATGTAGAGGGCCTTGCATCACAGTAATCATGGGCAGGACTGAGCTTGATGTGTCACCTTTAGTCATTAAAATGATGAACATTTATAGCTCAGTGCACAGAAACCAGAAAATATTTCATTAACCAAAGAGCAACAAGAGGCAAGCAAATGCTAGCTAGAACCAATCCAGGTGTTGTCTCTTTGGTAACCTGGGGGTACATGGGAGATGGAGAAGCTGAAATTATTAATAGATTGGTTTTCCTAGCTGCTGCCCAAACACCTTCTTTTTATCTATTAAACCTCTCTTCTCATAGCACATAAATTAGCATCTGATTTTGGTGCTGTATATATAAAATGCCATTCTTAAAATATAACAGGAGTCCAGTGGTACCTTGAAGTGGTACTAACAAAATTCCAGCATAAATATCTGTGAACCAGAACTCACTATGCCAGAATAAATTTTGTTCAAATTTAGTGTGCAACTGGACTCCAGCCTTATCTTGATGATACAGGCTAACATAAAGGCTACCCCTCTGGAATGATCATGCTTAAAGACAGGAGTTTGAGTTCCCAACTTCAGTATGGGAGATTCCTGGAGATTTGGGAGCAGTGCCTACAGAGGGCTGAGTCTGTGGGGTGAACTCAGCAGGGAACTGATGCTGGAGAGTCTAAATCTTTCTTTTCCTCCAGGACATTGATCTCTGTGTAGGCTGCAGGCCAGATGTAATCCCAGGGGAACACCAGGACCCAGCTCGAGACTGGCAAACTATGGTTGCCAGATCTGGGTCTGATTTATTTGCTGCCACTCTTGGTGAGCCGGCTCACAGCGGCTTACATCTGAAAAAAGCTGCAATAATAACTGTACAAGCGCACTTAAAACCCCATAATATAACTTCAAAGAAACATGAACAAAAACTAGTTCAGGGGAAAGGGAACTCATCGGGGATGCAATACCAGACCCCACGCTCCAAAGCTGCCCTTTTCTTCAGGGGAACTGACTCCTTCCAGGGGTAATTCCAGGGGTTCTCCAGCCACCACTTCGAGGTTGGCCACCCTAATGTACCAGGGGTAGGGGTGCCAGCCTCCAGGAGGGACCTGAGGACCCCTGGAATTACAGCTCTCCTCCAGGCTAAAGAGAGCAGTTCCCCTGGAGGAAATGGCTGCTTCGGAGGGGGTGCCCCACAGCATCATACTCCACTGAGCTCTGTAACGGAGCTCCCGAGTCGCAGGACACAGTACAGCAGGTGTCAGCCCCGTTCATTTTAGAAGACACTCCCCCGCCATTTTAGACTCCCACCTGTCTGCCCCCACAGCCTAGTCAGGGCACTCCTCGCAATGGGCGCCCCAGTTCGCCTCCTCCTTCTTCGGTTATAAACGCCAGTCGCGTGAGAGCCCCTTTCCCGAGCTTCTAATTGAGCCTCTTTCCCGCCCTCCGACGGACTCGACCCCGCCTCCACTTGACGGTGATTGGTCGCCGCGGAGCAATGGTGAACTCTCATGGGGCGCGTGTGGTGATCGGTGCGGCTTCCGGGAGACCTGCGGCCACCACCTGAGGGTTGGTCGAGCTCATTGAGGGCTCGTACGAGGTCTCCGCTTTCCACCGCCAAGTAGGGCGTCCATCCCTTGCGCCTGCAACAGGGCTTCCAAGTCAGCTTGTAGCCGAGGAGGGGACTCTGGCTTTCAAGGCGGGTTTTGCAGCCTACATTTCTGGTAGCTTTTTAGGTGCAGGTGGGTCGCCGTCTCGAGGTGAAACAATACAACAAAGTTTGGAGTCCAGTGGCTCCTCGAAGACGGGCAAAGTTTAATTTTGGATATAAGACTTAATGCATGCGCTGTTAACGCCAGCAGCAAACAGACACCAAAGTTGGGCAAATGCTCATTGGAGGAGTCCAAAGGAGGGCTTATTTGCTATCAGAAAGCCACAAAAATAAACCTTGGTCAATCATGCATCAAGCCTGCTCTGTGCATTCAACTGAACCTAAAGTGTTGAGAGCTTCCTGCCTCAATAGCTGTGTAAAAGACTTGGGTTTTAGATTGTGCACCTTCCCTCTTTCCTTCAAATGTTGCACATGTCTTGTTTGCATTCCTGCAGAGATTTGAACCCAACTCAACACAGCATTTTGACATTTCCCAGATGAGAATGGGGATAGAAAGGACTATTGCATGGGAATCATCTGCTTATCTGTGACAGTCAGTATGCAATAATCTCGCCAGTGTTTCAGCAGGCAAGAAATGTTTTGTTTTTTTAGGTTAAAGATACACTAGAAAATGCAAAGAAACCAAAAGTGTCCTCCAGGCTTTTAATGGCTTAAAAACACCTTTGCCAGCATATAAAATGAATGTGTCAACTTGTGCATGCATTAGACAAGCATCTAGTTATTTGGAAAATGTGTATGAGGAACAACAGAGATAGAGGACTCAGAAATTAAATCACAAAAACAAACAAAAATCCAGCAATAATAAAGTCAGTACCAAAAAAGTGGCATCAAAAATGTAAAGACATGCTCAGCATGAAACAGCACTTATAAAACTGCATTATATGTGGTCAGACAGTATACGAAAAATGGGATAAAACCTTCACTTCAAAAATTCTTCCCCAAATTTTATACGGCATCCCTCTGTGGATCTCAGCTTTTAACAAAAACTTGGAAAGGTTACAGTCTGCCTTTTTTCGGCAGATTTTGGGAACTCCAAATTGTGTCCCTTACTCCTCCTTCTGTCTCGAAATCGGCCATAATCTTCTTGAAACTAAGGCCTGGATTTCTACCTTCAAATATTGGCTAAAACTGCATTTTAGGGTTCGATCAGATAGTTTATTGGCCTATTTATTGAGAGACTATTTTAAATTTAAATGGTTCTCTACCATTCTGACTACACTCCAACAAAGCCAACATACGCTGAATCATGGAGAAAGCTAGGGAGTTCCAGAAGAACATCTACTTCTGCTTCATTGACTATGCTAAAGCCTTTGATTGTGTAGAGCACAACAAATTGTGGCAAGTTCTTAAAGAGATGGGAATACCAGAGCATCTTATTTGTCTCTTGAGAAATTTATATGCATGTCAAGAAGCAACAGTTCACATGGAATTACTGATTGGTTCAAAATTGAGAAAGGAGTTTGGCAAAGCTGTATACTGTCGCCTTGCCTATTTAACTTGTATGCGGAGCACATCATGAGAAAGGCGGGATTAGAGGAGTCACAAATTGGGATCAAGATTGCAGGGAGAAATATCAACAACCTTAGATATGCAGTTAATACCACTCTAATGGCAGAAAGTGAAGAGGAACTAAAGAGCCTGTTGATGCGGGTGAAGGAGGAGAGTGCAAAAGTTGGCTTGAAACTCAACATCAAGAAAACAAAGATCATGGCATCCGGTCCTCTCAATTCCTGGCAAATTGATGGGGAAGAAATGGAGATAGTGACAGATTTTATTTTCCTGGGCTCCAAGATCACTGCAGATGGGGTCTGCAGCAAAGAAATTAAAAGACGCTTGCTCCTGGGGAGGAAAGCTATGGCAAATCTAGACAGCATCCTAAAAAGCAGAGACATCACCCTGCCAACAAAAATGTGTTTAGTCAAGGCTATGGTCTTCCCAGTTGCAATATATGGCTGCGAAAGTTGGACCATAAGGAAGGCCAAGTGTCAAAGAATTTAGGCTTTTGAACTCTGGTGCTGGAGAAGACTCTTGCGAGTCCCTTGGACTGCAAGGCGAACAAACCGGTCAGTCCTAGAAGAGATCAGCCCTGACTGCTCTTTAGTAGGCCAGATCCTAAAGATGAAACTCAGATACTTTGGCCACCTCATGAGAAGGAAGGACTCCCTGGAGAAGAGCCTAATGCTGGGAGCGATCGAGGGCAAAAGAAGAAGGGGATGACAGAGAATGAGGTGGCTGGATGGAGTCACTGAAGCAGTAGGTGCAAACTTAAATAGACTCCGGGAATGGTAGAGGACAGGAAGGCCTGGAGGATCATTGTCCATGGGGTCTCGATGGGTCGGACACGACTTCGCACCTAACAACAACAAGCACTTGGTCTCCAAGTGAAGCATGGGATAATGCCGTCTTATTTCTATAACTTGGCAAATCCCCTTTATCGCAGACCATTTTTGCTTGCTCGGCTCAATGCCTTTCCATTCAAAGTATTACAAGGGAGATTTGCCAAGATTCTTTTCAAAAATAGACTAGGTCCCTGTGAATTAAACACTCCTGACGCCATGCAACTTATCTTACTGAATTGTCCCTTGTTTATTGTCCAGCGAAGGCATATTATACCTTTTATATCGAAATGGAGAAACCATTCAAAAGACCTGATCTGCCAGTTTTTATTGAGCGCTGATGCCAATGTCACTTTTATTATGGGTGAATTTTTGTCTTTAGTTTTTAAACGTAAACTGATTGATGTATCCTGACTATCTCTGTTCATTTTGCTAATCTGCTTTATGCCAATAAAGGTATTGTGTGTGTTTTTCAATTTTTGGGGGGCTGGCACTTAAATATCCTGCATCTTTAAAAATTAAATTTCTGACTTTTAAGAGATCTGAACCCAGAAGTATCCTAGTAACTCTTAACAGTGTAGCAAAGGCTAAAATGGAAACAGAACTATAGTTTGGATTTACTAGGAAAAAGGAGACAGAAGTATGTTGACTCAATGTTTGTCCAAATTCTCATAACTTGACTGGAACTGGAGTAGTGTTTGTATGGGTTAAAATTAGAAGCATGATTCTCTTACATATAAAAATATTCTTAAAATCATATTACATGCTACTTTGGAGTAACATGTAACAGAGAAGACCACCTTTTCCCAAGCACTGGGCATCAAGTTGCTTTGGGACACCGGATATTGGAAGCAAACTTTGATCCAATTCATTGCCTGATTCAGGAAGCATCCTTATTTATCCATTTTAAACAAAATCTGGACCAATGCATCAGTCAAAGTTTGCACAAAGGGAAGAAAGGAAACTACCTCTGCATAGGGGAGATGTTTTGTTATTAACAAATTTCCTAGAGTGATTTGAACTTTTAAACAAATGCAATTTCCATGTTAGCCATAACTCAGATGACTTGTTCAGCTCTATAGTAATAAAAATTCTATATCCCTGTCAAGTGAACGCAATCAATCTTTTTATATCAATATTTGAACAGATAGTTGGGTTTACACAAAATGATGAATGCCATTTATTACCACCATCCTCATAAAAGCTTAGATCCTTAGTCCACGCTGTTTAATAAATATTTTATTCAGGAAACCACAAAAGGTTATAATGCTATGATTAATTTTCAGGTCTATTAATATTTCAGTAGGCCTGTTGACGTATCTGAAATTCCCCACCCCGCTGGTAGCACCACAGTCCTAACCTGTAAATACCCCAAAATAAATTTTGAAGCCAAGGTACCACTCTCAATTGTTCCGGTAGATGATCAAGAAATATTAGATAAATGTTTTCGGTATGTTGCAATTTATGTGGCAATCCTAAACTGAGTTCTAACTCCATTAAGGGCTTAAGTATAACCTGAGAAGCAATGTGTTATAATGGTTAAAGTGATTGCGAGTCCTAGGTTCAGAACCTTGTTCTGCCATGGAAGATTGCTGGATTAACTTGAACCATGCAAACACTCTCAGCCTAATCTACCTGACAGGGATGAGAGGAGAATTATGCAAGACAACATGGGTCAACGCTGGAGAACAAGTAGAGTATAAATTGAAGTAATATCTGCTTAGAATTCCATTATTATCTTTTGATCTAGGGCAGGGGTAGTCAACCTGTGGTTCTCCAGATGTCCATGGACTACAATTCCCATGAGCATTTGCTGGCAGGGGCTCATGGGAATTGTAGTCCATGGACATCTGGAGGACCACAGGTTGACTACCCCTGATCTAGGGTATTCAAAACAGCCAGAGTTTGCAAGTATCTACAATGGTTCAAAAGAGCCTCTTGTGGCGCAGAGTGGTAAAGTTTGGTGTAGTGGTTAGGAGTGCGGACTTCTAATCTGGCATGCCGGGTTCGATTCTGAGCTCCCCCACATGCAACCAGCTGGGTGACCTTGGGCTTGCCACGGCACTGATAAAACTGTTCTGACCGGGCAGGGATATCAGGGCTCTCTCAGCCTCACCCACCTCACAGGGTGTCTGTTGTGGGGAGAGGAATGGGAAGGCGACTGTAAGCCGCTTTGAGCCTCCTTCGGGTAGGGAAAAGCGGCATATAAGAACCAACTCTTCTTCTTCTTCTTCTTCTAAAGCAGCCAACATGCTATTTGAAGCTCTGCCTATGAGGCTGGGAGTTCAATCCCAGCAGCCGGCTCAAGGTTGACTCAACCTTCCATCCTTCCGAGGTCGGTAAAATGAGTACCCACCTTGCTGGGGGGGGGGGGGTAAACGGTAATGACTGGGGAAGGCACTGGCAAACCACCCCGTATTGAGTCTGCCATGAAAACGCTAGAGGGCGTCACCCCAAGGGTCAGACACGACCCGGTGCTTGCACAGGGGATACCTTTACAATGGTCCAAAGCAAAATGGACCATTGAAGCAAAATAACTCCAAACAGATGGTTGCTTTCAAGGCCTCTGGATCACTCCATCAGAACCCCTCCCCTTTAATATTAAGTTTCAGTTTTGGAGAACTTGAAATCTTGCACATAGTTGTGTATGATTTTGGATGGTCCTAATAAAAGTTATTATTTTGCTTTTGTTTCTGGGTACTTAACTAGAAGCCAGGACCCCAAAGGTTGAACAACTAAAAAATAAAATGTAATACAACTATTGTTGTTGCTGCTGTTGTTACTGTTATTTTAAAAACGTTTTTTCCCCCTTCTCTTGGCAGACACAGTGTACAGAATTTTAGGATTAAAAATGATATACAAAGGTACCATTAAAAACTCAAATCATAGTATACAGCAACAAGGTGAAGTTGCACATCTAATTTCAGAAAATCACAAGGGTTACATATTATAACCAAAGGACCAAGTGTGTTTTGACCCTGAGGGCTTTCTTCAGTAGTATAAATTGTACTTACATAAAATTATAACTATAATGGCATAAAATACCAAGGTCAGGCAGGTTGTATATGAGTCACAAAAAAGTGAAGTCCCAAATAATGGTTATAAATAATTTCTGCTTAAAAAAATCCACACTTATCAGGCATGGTGACTAAGGACCCACATTCTGTCCTGGGCCATAGTTCAATTCCCAAGTGTGAGATCATGTGCAAGGTTTGGTGTCTGGTTTGCCCATACTCTAGGAATGTTTTAGATAACCTTTAGGTTCCTGATTTGATTTTTCAAGATGGTTAATCCCTTGCCATTCATGAATATTCACATTCTCAGAGATATTTGTGTTTTCTTTATAGTTTGAGTAAAAGGACATATTGGGAGCTAGCTTAAGGAGGTCTACTCAGGAGTAAGTCCCATTTTGTTCAATGGTCCTTATTACTAAAACAGTGTTTTTAGGGTTGCAGCCAGATATTGCCCCCCTAAATTTTGTGAATCACCTTAAGCTGTTGGTGTTCACTAAGTGAACCTACCTGTCCACGGTGATCCATGCGACGGTCACCTCCAAAATAGATTTCTGTAACTCGCTCTATGCAGGCCTGCCCTTGTCCTTGATCCGGAAATTGCAGGTGGTACAAAATGCGGCTGCTAGGGTCCTCACAGGAACACCATAGAGGGCCCATATCCAGCCTGTAGTGAGGCAGCTGCATTGGTTGCCAGTTGCTGCCTGGATCCTGTTCAAGGTTCTGGTTTTGACCTTTAGGGCCCTCTGTGATTTGGGACCCACATACCTGAGGGACTGCCTGTTGCCCTATGCCCCGCCCCCGCAGAGCTTTACGTTCTGTGGGTTCAAAATTACTGGTTGTGCCTGGCCTCGACCAGGTCTAGGGCCTTCTTAGTCCTGGTCCCTACCAGGTGGAATGAGCTCCTGGGATAGCTGTGGGCCCTGCAGGAGCTTCTGGCATTCCGCGGGGCCTGCAAAACAGAGCTCTTCTATGGTTGAGGCCGGGGTAGTGAGGAAGATTGGTTGCCCCCCCTGGTGTTAGGCAGTGGTTAGGCCATTTGCTATCTTGGCCCCTCTTTCCACCCCTTACTAGAGGCTGGTTGGGGGGTTGTGAGACCGAGGAATTACTTCCATGTTTGTTCTAGTTTTGTTCTATGATTTTGTTGTCCTGTTTTTAATGGGATTTTTATTGGACACTTTGTAACCCACCATAAGCCACTCCTGGGAGTGGCTGGAAATAAATTAAATAACAACAACAACAACAATTGCTTTTAGAAAGTGGTCAGGATGAGGTGGGACTTTTGCCCAGCAAGTCTTCTGACTGGCTATGCAGATGAAAAGACATTGGCCCATTCCGCACAAGGACCAATGTTGCCAATTGGTTCTACTAAGCGGAAACGCTATTTTTAAAAGTGGAATCTCGGTGTTACGCATACCTGCATTTGTAGTGGAATCCAGTAGCGTTTAATTCCTTTCCCACAGGTTTCCGGTCTTGCAAAAATCGCTAGAAAGGAAGCGATTTTTTCTGTGCTTGGTCCCGCCCCTGGCCGTCAATCAAACGAACAGCTAATGGGCAGTTGTTATCAGGCTCCAGAAAAGCCCCTTTCCCTTTAAGCACAGGTTAAAAAAAAGAAAAGAAAAACACAGGTTGCAACGAATATGCTTTGAATCTTCCTAACGTAGAGACCCATCTAGCTGGCATGTGAGCTGGTGAGTCATTGTTACCACACTCCCCCAAGTGAAAAAAAAAATCCCCCCCCCCGCACGGGCGCAATTTTCAGCCGAAAATAAACTGAACTTGCAAACAAGGGGCTGTGTTTTGCTTGGGGACTTAGGGAAGCTTTAAAGCACTTCTGTGGAGGGACTGTAGCTGGAGAAGCCTCGCTGGGTGAATGAAGCCTCGCTGGTTCGTTGCTTTCTGCTCGCTCCGAGGGAAAAAAAATGGCGATTGCTTCGCCAGAAGTTCGGAGGAGACAGCCAGGGGGAGGCACTTTGTTGGAACCGCAACAATGGGAACGCACAGGTCTTTTCCGCTAGTGTTCCAGATTGTTTGCAAGAGTGTAGCGCTTTTCGCAGGGTGAATCCATTTTTCCCGATTTCACTAGAAGCGCTACAACGAATCGCTTTTCGCGGAACTGTTGCGGGAGTGTTGCAGATTGTGTGCGATGTCTTGCAGAACTGCAAATTAGTAGCATTTACAGTTTGCAAGCCTTCTGCTACATTAAAGTCATGCGGAATCACCCATTATGTTAAACAGTTTCTGACCAGAATATTGAGGAGTTACTATTAGAACAAATTTAGAGTCCAGGGGCACTTTTACGACCAACAAAGTTCTATTCAAAGTATGAGATTTTGTGTTCACGCACACTGTATCTGAGGAAGTGTTTGTGCACGTGAAAGCTCATATCTTGAATAAAACTTTGTTGGTCATAAAGGTGTCACTGGACTCTAAATATGTTCTGCTGCTTCAGACCAACATGGCTACCTTCTTGAATTAGTATTAGAATTATACATAACCATATACCCTGACCATTTATTATTATTATTATTATTATTATTATTATTATTATCATTATCATTATCATTATCATCATCATCATCATCATCATCATCATTCAATTTATTCCCCGCCACTCCTTTGCGGCTCGTGGCGGGTTACAACATCTTAAAACCCCATTAAAATCCATTAAAACAACAACTACAGTTTTAACATTATTAGTTAACTAACTAGCATGGCAAGATCGGCAAATCAACTTCCCCCCTCCCACTACTGGTAGGTGGAGAGGGGATCCTGATGGTTCCTAGTCCCAATCCCAATCCCAGATCCCGGGGGGCGGCATAGGTGTTAGCCTTGGCCTCAACCATAAACCTGGCGGAAGAGCTCCGTCTTGCAGGCCCTGCGGAACGATGGAAGATCCCACAGGGCCCGCAGCTCTCCCGGGAGCTCATTCCACCAGGCAGGGGCCAGGACCAAAAAGGCCCTGGCCCTGGTCGAGGCCAGGCGTGCTTCCCTTTTGTAATTGGTTCCACCTCTTATGGCAGCCATTTTATGATTGTGCTCACAAACCTGTGTCAAAATTCCCAAGCTGCCCACAGGCTAAAAGTTTTAGGGACCCTGGGACAGGTTAAACCTGAGAATAGCAGTCAAATTAATCATATTTTGGAAGTGACATCATTGCCAGACCTTGTAAACTGTGGAGATTTTTATAACAGAAAAGCAGAGAGGCTTGCAATACTTAAGGAGACGATCAGATCAATGTTTTCTTATTGACAAATTAGATTTCTAGCCTATTTCCTGGTTTATTACTGAGGAAATTGATGAGCAAGTTCTGTTCCACAGCTAAATTCGGGTCAGGAGCTGGCTCTTATTGTAAAGAAAAAGATGGCTTTAGAAGCATATTGGGGGGGGGGGGGGATCATGCATCCTAATTTATTGTTGGAACAGGGGTCACTGAAGAGGAGTAAGATTTGACTGCCTTCCCAAATTGCTATTATAGTAATCCACTCAATATTAACTGGGGTTTATTAATCTAATGCTGTGGGGACACCCAGTGGCTACGGAGGGCAAAGCAAAGTAGAACTTCGGCAGATGAAGCTTATCATGGGGATGAATAAAATTGCTCCTGCCGAAACGCCTATTCTGGTAGACTACAAGAGCCTTTCGTTTTTCCTGCTTCGTTCTCTGGGGTCTCCCCCCGCTCCTTTAGGAAATTTATGCACCAAAAACTCCCGTAGAGAGGTTAGTTTTACTCTTCTGCCATTCAAGGATGATCCGTCTGTAGCAAATAAGGAGTAACGCACTTTGCACTCGCTCAGAGGAACATGCCCCCCTTTTAAAAGCTGCACCATCTTTAAGCTGAGCTCTAGGGCTCCCTCCCTCACACCCCGTAGGGGTTCGCCTCTTCCTTCTTTCTACCCCGCCCTCATTGTCTGTTCAGGACGCTGAACCCCATTCCTTTTGGGAGACTTCCCCCATTTCCATTCTAAAAACTGACAAGATCCTCCTCCTACTTCCACCCGCCCCCTTTCCCTAGCGCCGAGGTAATAATTGCTAGCGGGGCGATCTATCGTCTTGTTTTCCCGCGCTGCTTGCTGATTGGCTGCCATCTGCCAGAGCCCGTCGCTGATTGGTCGGTTGTTTTTGGCGGGCTCCGAGAAGACTGAGGGGAGAGTTTCCAATTTGGGCTTAGAATAGTGGTGACTGTTAGGATGGAGGGTAGCTGAGGGATTTAGCAGAGCTGGTTGAACTGGGGTTGAGCTTTAGGAACTGAGGGGAAAGGAGTCAGTAGGGATTGAAATCTGTTTTTTTTTTTGGGGGGGGGGGGATGACCACCGAGGCAGATGCTCCGGGGTTGAGGGAAGATGTTTTAGATAGGTTTGAAGTCCAGGAGCTGAAGGGAGAGACCTCAGGCATAACTGGAGCTGAAAGGTGTATGGGAATAATAAATGAATGCCAAGAAACTAAAGAAAAAAAGAAAGTAGAGACTGATCCAAGGAATCTGAGAGAAAAATCTTTGAAGGATGAGGCCAGTGAGGCTTCTCCTGATTTTCTCCTAATAAAAACCATTGAGGCAGATGGGATGGTCTCAGGTACGAGAAAAGGCAGCTTGGGGGACAAGAGTTCCACACAGAGAGACAAAAAGCAGACAAATAAGAAAAAGGGGCAGAAACTCAAGGTGAGGGGAAATCTGAGAGGAAATAAGATTGACATTGTAATCCCAAACACACTCACTCACTGTAGTGAATTTAGAACTGAACTATAAATGTGTAGCTTTTGCAAGATAGGGCCCCACAAACCTGGAAGTTCTGATTTCAGGAGAAGGGCTTGAGCATTTAGGACTTGTGCAGGTGGTAGATTGGCCCATGGCTTGTTTAATGCTATTGCAACAAGAAGAGACAAGTAGTGTAAGGTTTGCACATTAGTGTAATGATTGCTGTTTTGATTTATGCCACTGCTGTTAATCCTGCTCATCTCTGGGTTGCTAGTTAGACTAGCAGAGATCAACTAAATGTGTGTATCAGGTGTATTGCCCCCCCACTGTCACCACTCCTCAAATCCTGCACCTGGGTACATTTTCTGTTGCAAATTATGAATTGTGTAATGAAATCCTAGATAGTATAAAGGTAGCTAACCAAATAAGGTTTTGATTCATTTTTAACCAGCAATTCATTGAAATAAAGTGAAACATGTATTTTGAATTCTTTGTTACAATAATATGCCAGAGGAAAAAAGACTTAAAAACAAACACTGTTAGTGTTTGTTTGAGTCTAAGGGCATGTTTAAGACCAACAAAGTTTTATTCTGGGTATACGTTTTCATGTGCATACATACTTCAGTTGAGTAGCTGTGTTGGTCTGAAGTAGCACAATAAAATTTGAGTCCAATAGCACCTTTAAGACCCACAAAAATTTATTCAAGGCATTGAATAAATCTTTGTGGGTCTTAAAGATGCTACTGGACTCAAATTTTACTACGCTTCTTCAAGTGTTATAGATTTAATTTTTAAATAATCACTAGTTTCAATTGGATAGTCAGCTTTAGTGCAAATTAATATTGAAAATATTGATTAATTTGGAGTACAAATGAAGGAAAAGCTATCACATTTACTTTTCCAGCGAAGTTTGTTCAGTAGTACATGAACTCGTGTAGTTCTTCAGCCTACGTAGCAACTTTAGGCACTTCCGCACATCGGGAAAAATAGCATCATGCCAGCTAAATGGTGTAGTGCTAAATATTATCACACCTCCCAGCCACTCTTCACCTTTTTGCTGTCTCGCTTTTCTCTGTTGCCTTTTTGCACTTCTTACTCTTCACAAGTGCTGCTGTAAATGGCGGAAGAGAGCAACATGCTTTATATGCAACTCTCTTCTGCCTGTCAATCAAGCCAGGCAGCCAATCCCCTTTCTCCATGTTTTAAAGGTCCCGTGATGCCCACTATTTTTTTTTTAAATTAATACTTCTCCATTTAAACTCATATGCGTACAATCATAGATGCATAGTTTTTTGAACACCACCCCTTATTGAATCATGATAATTAGTCATGTTCCTGATTTTTTTTGGGGGGGGGGGCTTTAGAGAGGCATGCTTTGTGTTACAACTTTAGAGGGGAGGGAATTCTGGCATTGCCTGCATGCTTGTCCAGCTATTCTCCATTAAAAAAAAAATTCCTGTCACCCAGGAAAAAGGAAGAGGGAGGCGGGTGCAAGGGCGGGACATTGGAAGCGGGGGTAGTGCTTCCTCCATACATTTCTTTTGCTGCTGGCCTGCTGGTTGTCCGCTGGGGATAGCGCTTTTTAGGTTGGTGAATCTACTATTTGGGCCAATATAGTGAGCAGTTGGCTGGTCATACGCGGGAGGATGGCAATGTCATGCAGAGCGCCCAGAACATAGCGTCTTCATAGACTAAGTATGCTACATTTAACAGTTGTGGAATTGCCCAATTTGTCTCAGTTGTCACCTCTGTTAATTGATTGCACATCCAATCTGTGCTTAAAATGTAATTGGTATACTGATTAATAATAATAATATTCTTAGAGCTTACTTGCAAAATATTTTTTAGTAAAATCTTTAGCCACAAACTAATGTCTCTTTTCCTTCCTTTACATTAGGCAGAAGATGCTTTTAAAGAGCTGTCCATCTACTTCCCCAAAGATCAGTGGGCTGAAATGGGAGATTGGGAGAAAATTCGCTATAAAAACATGAAAGAGAACTATGAGTTTATGACTGAACTAGGTGAGAAGAATTACTGGAAATGAAAGGAAATGCAAAAGAAGTTGAACATAGTTGAAACCTTTTAACATTTATTTGCAAAAAAAAATTGATCCTGCAAAAAGCTTATTGCATTTGTTAACATTTGACAAAAATGTATTGAAGTACAACCACCTTTATATAGGTGGGCTACCACATGCTGAAACAAGCATGCCATACGCTTACATTATTATAGCTCTTACCTGAATTACATAATTTATTATATATTATCAACTTTTGTAAATACATTAGGAATACAGTAAGCTGCCCATCTGTCCCGACTCACGCCGGACACACACGCTTTCCTAGACTTCGTCCCAGGTCCCATACGGGTCCCCAAAAGACCTGCCGGCCAGAGCCCCCTCCCTGCCTCCCTCCCTCCCTGCCCCCCGGCCAGCAGGATAGCCTGTGGGAGGCAAAGTGAGCCCAGTTGGATGGAGGGAGGGAGGCCGTGCTGCTGCCACGGCACGTCCCGCCTTACGTTCTCTTAATTCTGGTCACCTTAGAATAAAGGTAAAATCTGGAGAACAAACTGAGGGGAAGGAGATAATTTATTATTATTACTGTTCTATGTGAACTGTCCTGGGCCTTACGGATGGTAGTATTCAAACGTAATGAATGAATGAATGAATGAATGAATGAATGAATGAATGAATGAATGAATGAATGAATAAATAAATAAATGTGGACTTGTGAACTTGTGTTGAAATTGTGCTTGGTAGGGTTCAAATCCCTGTACAAATATGGGTTCCCTTGGTAGACTTAAATAAGCTACTATCTTTAAACTTCATAACTAGATCAATATAATAGCAGTAATGACTAGTTTATTAGAATGTTGAGGAGGATATGTAAAATAATATTTTAAATGCTTTGTATATTTAAGTTGATTTATAAGGCACATTAAACAATTTTTGCAGTGTTCTATTATGGTAATTAAGCATCTTGTGGCGCAGAGTGGTAAGGCAGCGACATGGTGTCTGAAGCTGTCTGCCCGTGAGGTTGGGAGGTCAATCCCAGCAGCTGGCTCAAGGTTGACTCAGCCTTCCATCCTTCTGAGGTCGGTAAAATGAGTACCCAGCTTGCCGGGGGGTAAACAGTAATGACTGGGGAAGGCACTGGCAAACCAGTATTGAGTCTGCCATGAAAACGCTGGAGGGCGTCACCCCAAGGGTCAGACATGACCTGGTGCTTGCACAGGGGATACCTTTACCTTTTATTATGGTAATTAGACTTGTCTTCCAAAATCCCTGTTCAGCTGTTGGCTCTATATTGTTTAAATAATCAGAGAGATTATATTTCACATAGCTAAAGGGTAGAAGTAGTTCGCGATAGATCTGAAATTTCTCAGACTGGGTAGAAATGATATCGTCTGGCTTTACTTCATAACAGCAGTGCTAGTGATCATACTTTGCATAGCCTCTGTTAGGAACACCTTTGTGGAAGCATTCTTTTCAGTATGGTAACATTAAAAAATTACAAAACAAACCCTCAGTCCATTTTATTAGGTCTTCCTACTCCTAAACCATCATTTATGTACCATGTGAGGCAGTCCCGAAAGTCTGCAGGGAATGAATCTTCTGAGTCAGATGAAGAGTGGACACCAAAACCTTTAGGTAAATAATCCCTGTGTTTCTTTAGTATAAGAAGACATATGGAACAATTGGGTGAAAGCCTCCCTTGAAAAAATACCTCTATGTATAAAAACTGTATAGATTTTGTTATTCTGTATCCTTCAGACATTTAGTTGGGAGCCTGAATAAATTCTGTTTGTTAAATAGTTACAGTGTACTCTGTTTTACTCCACAAATGTATCTGCTGGGTATTAAATGTCTATCTAGGCCATAGGTAGTAATGGAAACTTAAATAAATTATGCAAGACAGTTTTTCTTATCTTGTTTCTAACCTTATGAATTCTACTGTGAGAAAAACAGCTGTCACTTTTTCTTTTCTCCTGACCTCTGTTGTTCACCCTGCTAAATCCTGCAAGAAACTTTACAAACCCTAGCCATTATTATTATTATTAATTTGATTTTGATTTATTTCCCGCGTGGCGGGGTACAAATTTGTTCATAATAAAACCCCAATAAAAGCCCATTAAAACAATACAAGGACATAAAAATCATACATCAAGAAAAACCACAAAACATGGCCGTATAACTAATCTCCTGTCCCCACAATAAGCAACTAATAAAACATCTAATAGAGGGAGTGGGATGAGGGGGCCATAGATAGTGTATAGCCAAACCGCCACCTAACACCAGGGGGCCCCCAATCAGATCTTCCTTGCTGCCCCGGCCTCAACCGTAAGCTTAGTGGAAGAGCTCCATTTTGCAGGCCCTGCAGAACACTGAAAGCTCCTGCAGGGCCTGCAGCTCTTCTGGGAGCTCTTTCCACCAGGTAGGGGCCAGGACCAAGAAGGCCCCAGCCCTGTTCGAGGTCAGGTGCACTTCTTTCAGGCTGGAATGCCCAACAAGTTGGTACCCACAGAACGCAAGGGGAAGCATAGGGGGGGCATAGGGCGACAGGTGGTCCCTGAGGTATGTGGGTCCCAGACCATGAAGGGCCTTAAAGGTCAAAACCAGAACCTTGAACTGGATCCAGGTAGCAACTGGCAACCGATGCAGCTGCCTCAGGAAGAAAATCCTTGACAGGAGTGTGAACCTATGCACATCTTACTTAGTAGCTGTTGGTGCCCTATCCTGTATTTTCTTTATATAACCACTAAAAGTCCACTTCTACTAAGATGCATAGATATCCTGATTGTCACATTATTGAACAAATAATGCAAATTTAAAAAATGCCCCATTTGGCTTTGCGGCTCCATGAAGCATTTTCGTCCCTGCCAGCATGCCATAGCTGGGGAGGAGCTGCATCCACATGGGCCTGGGCCTCACTAGGGCAGCTAAGGGAACATGGGGCAACCCAGCCCTACATCATGCCAGGCCTGGGAGGGGGCCAGTCTGGCAATATTGTTATGTGGAAATGGGGATTAGCCCTGCTGCCATATGAATGCCTGCCTGGTCTTTTCCTGGCCTCTTTTAAGCATCTTTTTCTAGTTGGAAAAAATTCATGCAGACACATCTGGAACCTTTCAAAGGAAACAATTTGGAGAGAAATTATAGGTGATGAAAGCATTAAACATCCTTCTATCAGAATCCCAAGATTGCTGCCATGATTGATTGCTGTATCTTGAACCGAAGTGTAACCATTTTGAAATGTGCTCCTTGCTTTAGCTTATTGTATCACTTGTAGAATTAGGCACTGCTCCTCAAGGCCATCCTAGCAGCTTGTTATCTGGCCTGTCTGGCTTCCCAGTTTGGCACCTGCATCTTTCTGTATTATGTCCGGATGGAATGTGAATCTCAACAGGTCTGGGAAAGGCGGGAAGCTGGGGGGGGGGGAATAAGAACTGGGGTTTGAACTGTATAGGTCAGATTGGTCAGTGTAAGTCCAGAGAGTCTCTTTGAATAAACCATCATCTTTCACACAATGGGGTTTATTTTCAAATCTGCAATTCTGACACCTTCCCTGCATTATTCTGGTGGAAACTCCTACCTCCAAGTGTGTCTGCTTAAAAGTAGTAGACATGATGCTTCGTTACATGCTTCATTATATGCTGTGTCTTAAACACTCACCAAATATAGAACAATAGTACTATATCTTTCTCGATATGACTGACTGGCTTTAACCAAAATATGAGAGATCTGATCGGAATACATTTTCACTTTTTTGTTTTTGTGGTTTATCATAAATTTATATTTTCAGCATAATGTGCTTATTTTATTAAATAATTGCTTGCATTTTATCACCAGTTAAACCTTTTAGACCTTCATGTAATTTGAATAGCCGAAAAGAAGAAAAGAAAAAAAAACAGAACCATGACCAAGTAAGACCTCACTGAAAATTTCCCCAAGATATTTGTAATTTTTTTAATGAATTGCATAGAAGCTAATTAATTTTGAGAAACATTTTGCTGACATATAAAAAAGACACTCACAATGGCAGGGGTATATAATTTCTGTCCTAAGATTTTATTTGACTGAGCTAATTGTTCAGAAACATTACCTTTCAGTCCAATGATTTGGGTTTCGGTTTGCAGTTATACAAACTTTCAGACAGCTTGGGGCTCAAATGTTTCAGAGTCAAAGCCAGTGTTTCCCAGCTGGAGGTCTGCAGACCCCCAGGGATCCCTGCCAGTTCCCCTGTTGCCTTAGCTAGGCTTGGGAACTGGCCATTTACCTCATCCCCCCCTTCCCCTCAAGCATGAGTGGTTTAGTCGGCTGATGGTTTTCCCGGGTTGGGAGGAGGTGTAGCCTGCATACTTATTCCCATCTTAAATTTCCTACAGTCTCTCCCCTGTTCACAGTCCTCATCAAACCTGTGTGTTAGTATTTATGCTCCATGGAGAATGTTCCTTTCCATCAGTGCTATTAGGAGGTTCTGTTTTTCTGCCTAAAACTGAGCATTGGGAAGAAAATGGATCCAGAGTTTGTGTGGGGAGGTTGACTGGGAGGGTGGGGGGAAGAGACAGGAGACTGGCTCTTAATAGCCCACAACCACTCCCACCGCTTTTTCTCCTATTGCATGCCCCAATAGCAAGGAAGAAGGCAGAGAGCCTGTGTGTGTGTGTGGGGGGGGGCATTTTTCTGAATAAAACTGGTGAGCTTTGTGAAGGAAAGAGGGCCAGGGGTTGTGTGAGGATGGTGGCTGGGAGAGGGGAAGAGAGACAGACAAACACAAGGCTGGCTTTTAACCACCCATAGCTTGTCCCCCCTGCTTGCTCTCCTGCTGTATGCTCCATAGCAAGAAAAAAGGCAGAGAGCCAGTGGAGGGAGGGAGTTCAGCTTAAAACTGGTGAGCTTGAAAAAGAAAGGAAGACAGGGCTTGTGTGGGGAGGGTGGATGGGGGGAGGGGAGAGAGAAGAGGCTGTCTCTTAATAGCCCATAGCTCCCCCCTCCCACTCCCATTGTATACTTCAATAGCAGGGAAGAACGTAGGTAGTCCTACCTGTAGGCTGGCATATTTGACAATATGTGGGGTACAATGCCACAGAGTCCAACCTCCAAAGCAGCCATTTTCTACAGGGGAATTGATCTCTGTCATCTGAGGATTAGCAGCAATTCCAGGGGATTCCCAGGTCCCACCTGGAGGCTGGCATCACTAGTCAACAGCTACTACACGTGAATCCAGTGTAAGGACTGTGCACAGCCTGCATGAGGATTCCTTTCTTCCCAGGATTCCCTTTGCCCTGGCAGCCATTTCTGACCCTGAGAAAACATATTCTCAGGTCCTAAGATTGCTAGTCTCCTGGTGTTGCCTGGGGGGGGTCTCCTCAGAACACGTCCAAATCACTGAAATCATTTTCCCTCAAGAGATGGACTTTGACAGTTGCTTTGCATGATGACAGCTGCTTTGCATGATGGACTTTGACAGTTGAGATGAATACTTCCTTGTTTTGCCCAGGAAAGGTTTGCTACATAGCATATTGCACACAAAAAATGAAACTAATTTCTTATTTAACAAGCATTTTATTTTATTAATGATGCTTTACACACTGGTGCTTTCCCATCACAGAAATTGGGGTTCCCAGGCCTCTTCCTATGTCACCAGAATTGACATATCTATTAGACCCACCCACTCCTGCCTACATTTGACAGTTTCACACATTGCTAGAGATGCCAAACTCGAGGGGGGGGGGTTGGTTGGCAATCTCAGTACAAACTGATCTCCTATGCTTCACAAACAGAACAATACCTGCAGTATTTGCTCTTCTTCAGTGAAAAGGTGCCTGAGATGGATTAAAGATGCTGTGGCTAAAGGCTGAGCAAGGAGGCAAGACTTCTCTGGGCAGGATAAGGTGTCCTCCCTCTGCCAGAAGCCTAGAGCCTCGCTGCACCTTCTTCCTCCTCACCTTCTTGCAGAAGCCAATCTCGCTCCTGACTGGGAATATTCACCAGGTGGACTGCCAGCTAACCAAAAGAACATGAGAGAGGCCATAATGTATCAGTCCAGCCCCCTGTGTCACACAGTCACCAAATCCCAGGGATCATCAAGAGGTCCACCAGCAGGGCTATAACTCCAGAATCCCTCCCACTGTTGGCCCCCAAGCACCAAGAATAAGACCATCACTGCCCCAGTCATAAGAACAAAAAAGGTGCCATGTTGGATCAGTTCAATGGCCCATCCAGTCCACCAGTCTGTGTCATACAGTGGCCAAATCTCGAAGGCCATCAAGAACCCCCTGACATCATTTCCCCGTGTCCTCAAAGCCTGAACAATACTTCAGAGGGTTGTCCATGGTCAAAAGGTTGAAAAACTGTGGTCTAAACTGAGGTTAACACTTCAAGTATATCATTGTAACCTTTAATCTATGATAGTTTATGCAAGATTCTTAGTTAGCCATTAAGGTACCACAAGACTTTCTGCTATTAGATATTGATATATTTTCTTATGAGGTTTTCAAAGTTCCTTTCTCCTCTTAGTTATTTCAGAGGCTAGGAAGTAACTTTAATAGTATTACATTGCTGAATGCTCTTTAGTTTGCTGCAAATAAAACTGTTTTGATGGGAGAATGGGTAGGAATAGAAGGCTTGCTTCTAATTTTATTAAAATTGTTGATTGATTTTGAAAAGAACATGAATTGATTTAAAGGGTGATTATTGAGGCAGAAATACAAGATATATTTAAGCTGATGAAATTACTCAAGGTGGGCAAATTGTAGCTCTCCAGATGTTCATGGACTGCAATTCCCATGAACCCCTGTCAACAACATGCTGGCTCATGGTAAATGTAGTCCATGGACATCTGGAGAGCCACAGTTTGGCCACCGCTACCTAGTTTATAATACAAACAATCAAAGGGGAAATTTAGGAATGCAGCTGCTAGTGTATTTCAGCAGTGACTGAGAAAATGATGCAACTTTCTGTGAAATTTATATCCAAAGGTTAATGACTCTGTATTTGTGGAGCCTCAGTTGTGGAGAAGTTCCACACCATATTTTATCCTGTCTGTTATGCAACAAACTAAGGAAAACAATTCTTGCTAATTTACTAAATGGTTCAAATGGCCAATCTGATAAGGAAAAGCTCACTTTCTTATTAGATAATGAATTTTTTTATTACCCACAAAATGTTATTGTTTGTCCTTGCAGCTAAGAAAATAAGGGCTAAAGAGAGCAAATATCTACTTTGTCATATACAATCTGAATATTTTTAATTGATACTTTAGGATGCTTTGGGCTGATCCTGCATTGAGCAGGGGGTTGGACTAGATGGCCTGTATGGCCCCTTCCAACTCTATAATTCTATGATTCTATGATTAGTAGCTTTATCCTAATTTGTATTGTTTATTTTGTATTATGTTTTGAAAGGTTTAATCATTTTAATTCATTCTGTAAAGGCTTATGACTACATGCAAATAAACTGACTGACAATGGTTAACAATTATGTTGATAGTCATTGCCATGTATATTCTGTATATCATAGGCAAACATTTTTATTATAGAATAGAGAGTCTTCAGAAAAATTAAGAATTAGATAAAGGCAGGGCAGTCTTGTAGCTTTATTAACAAACTAGCAGGTAAACTATTTAAAATATTACTGACATTATGAACATTTTTATTGGTAACTATGAATAAGAAAACATCCCCATTTTAGGGAATATAACTGAGCCAGAAGCTTGTTGTTAATATCTGTTAATTCTCATCAGTATTCCTGTTTCAGAGATGAATTAAGATGTTGAGATATAGCAAAAATTTCTGTTACAGAATAAGCAGAAAAACGTGCAGAAATTTGCTAAAGAAGTCACCTCCCCAAATCAAGCTGATGTCAAGAAAACTCACAAAAATATGTGTTCAGACATGTCTGTTCACACTACTGATGTTGCAGCAGAATCCCAAACTGGTAAATACTGACAAGTCATTCAGTGTTTGCTTTTATAGTACCTGAAAATAATTCAACGATTAAGTCTGTAATATGAGTGAAAAAAATTGTTTAGAACTTTAGTGTTTTCTTTATCGTTCTCTTTAATTTTTGCCTGATTTATATACCGGGTTCACCATCTCTTGAGAACTTTAGTTGGTATTAAAACAATGGTGTTCTATGCAAGGCAACATTGATTGATTGATTGTATTTTTATTTTTCCCTTCCATTGGGAAGCTGAGGTGGCATACTTTTCAAACAATATTTTTATCCCACCATTTCTTTAAGAACTCAAGGTACCCTGTATGGATTTCTTGCCCTCTGTTTTATCCTCAGAACTCTATAAAGTAAGCTAGGCTTCCATCTTGACACTGTGTGTTTATTTGACTATATTAATGAGAGCCTGGGAATTCCTCTATTTTCAACATCCTTCTCGTAATATAAGGTCCTGCTCGTGTTTTTCTTTCTGAAACACTTTGTCAATTCAGTTACCATATTCCAAGGTATCTCATTTCCCCCATCATTTCCATGTGGAATATCTGTGATGGAAAATACCAATGGAACACCATTACATGATATACAACAGTTGAATTTCATTTTAAACTACCCTTCTACACAGGTCTAGGAAGCTCTCACTTTGCAAGGCTTCCCACATTCTGGAATGCAATGCTACATGTTATGTTGTCCATGTTTTTCATACAGAATACACTGGTATAACACTGACAGCAATTATGCTAGCTGCAAAAAACAGAGCTTTCCTAAAATAAAGAAATATCCTTGATAGGCGTAAATCTGGGAATCCATGATGCACTACTCTTTATTAAACTTGGTTCATCTTCTGTTTTGTAGTGCAGCCCTTATTGGGACTGTGGAGGTGCAGGCTGGCCACAGAGAACACTTTCTAGCTTTAAAAATTCCTATTACAGAGCATCCTGCCCCAAGCCTTTCCTGCTGAATGCATCACATGCTCTAGGGGCAGGATGCTCCCTTTCTCCTTTAGTTCCTTTTTTACCACTGTGAGAGGAACATGCACGTCTAGCTGCTCCTAGTTGCTGCTTTCTTTTTTGACAAAACTGCTTAGTTTTTGACTAAGTATCCTTTGGGAGACTGTCTTTGGTGATGCCATTTCTTAACTGTACAGTGATTTTTTGCCTGTGGACCCACCATAATGTTGGAGTATGCAATGTCTGGTGTACAAAGTTAACCAGGAAGAGGAAGACCCTGATGGGGGCAGCAAGAAGGCTGTTAGATAGATCAGAGAGTTCAGGACCTTTCTATCTTTTAAGTGTGCCTTTTGTCTGTCCCTAGATTGCTACTCTTAGGGCAATTTCCTCTTTCTTCCCGGATGCTTCCAGTCTGCCTTCTTCTCTTGAGCCAGCTAGATGTAGGAGCTCTATCCTCCGCCTCACCTTTCCTATCCAGAATGTCCTTCCGTAAATAAAACTTTCCTTTCTAAGCTAAACAGCGTCTGCATATCAATGAAATAACTTTGCTATGCTAACAAAAGGGTTATGGGCCCAGGGCAGACACTAATTAGTTAGACAAAGGAGAATTGCCTGAGGGGGCTTGGTCGGAGCCTGAGGCGAGAGGAGAACAAAGGGGATCCAAGATGGCCACGTGCGGCAAGGATCACGCCCAGCAAATCTACAAACTGACCGACCGCAACTATCTACTTTGGAAGGCAAGAATAAAGGCCTTAATGAAGGCGGAGGAGATTTATGAGGTAATTGAGAAACCCCGACCGCCAGAAACCCAAATTGTGGAGAGGATCTCCTGGGACAACGAGAATGAAAAGGCATGCGGTATGTTGCGGGGGTCCCTTTCTCACAAAAACTTGTTGCATGTTTTAAATTTGAAAACAGCCAAAGAAGTATGGGATAAGATTCAAAAGATTTATTCCAGAGTTTCCTTGAAGATGCCTGTTGAATCCCTAAAAGGTCTCTCTGTGAATGCAAAGGAGACAGTGGGTTTCAAATGCAAAGAGAGCAGCCACAGTCAGTGGGAATGCAAACTAGCAAAACAAAGGGAAGAGGCTGTAAAGACCAAATGGTCTGCCACAGACACAGAGAGCCCAACAGGCAATCTAAACGGAAAGCAAAGCAGAGACAGTGTCTTAAACAGGAAACAAGACAAAGAGTTAACAGATTTTAAATGTCTTTCGGTCTCCCAGAATGTTTATCAAAATAATGCAAATAATATTTGGTTTATTGACTCTGGAGCCATAAATCATATGTCGAATAACCGAAGAAATTTTATAGAATTGGATGAAAGTCGGAAATTAGAATTAATTGTAGCCAATGGGTCAACAATGCTCTGCTTAGGAGTTGGGACAGTTCAATTATCGTGCAGATTACCTACTGGGGGGACCCAAAGAATCCTGATTCAGAATTGCATGTATGTCCCTACACTTGCAAATAACCTCATCTCAGTGGGGGTGATGACTGATAAAGGACTAGATGTATGTTTTGACAAAGGTAAATGCCTAATTAAGGATGCAAATGAGATTTTGGCCACGGGAAGCAGAGAAGGTGCTTTGTATGTGCTGGATACCTGTAAGCAACCAGAAATTAATCTTGTGAAGCAATGCAAACATAGAGACTGTATGAATCTGTGGCATCGCAGATATGGCCACCGAGATAATCAAGCAATAAAACAATTAGCAAGCCAGGATCTAACAAAGGGCTTGCAGATGAAGGGGTGCCCTACTGAACCAGAGCGATGCATGTGCTGCCTTAAAGCCAAAGCAACCAGACCCAGCTTCAAAGGGAAAAGTGATTTGCAAAGAGCAAGGAGGCCCCTAGAACTTATTCACAGTGATATATGTGGTCCAATGAGGACAGCAACCCCCAGTGGAAACCGATATATACTGACTTTTATTGATGATTTCTCAAGATATACTGTAACTTACCTGCTCAAAGAAAAGGGCCAGGTATTGGAGAAATTTAAAGAATACCTTGCAATGGCCAGGAACAGGTTCACTACAGATCAGCCACTAGTATTATTTTCTGATAATGGGGGAGAATATATTGGACATGAAAAATTATCTGGCAGAAAATGGCATAGAACATAATTTCACTGTCCCATATACCCCAGAGCAAAATGGTGTGGCAGAAAGAAAGAACCGCTCTCTCACAGAGATGTGTAGATGCATGCTCCTAGAAGCAGGCTTACCTGAGAAGTACTGGGGAGAGGCAATTAACACTGCTACCTACCTGCAAAATAGACTACCTACCAAAGGTGCTACTGCAACACCCTATGAACTTTGGTATGGGCACAAGCCCAGTGTGAATCATTTAAGGGTGTTTGGATCTAAAGCTTATGCCTACATTCCCAAAGAGAAGCGAGCCAAGCTGGATCTTCGTGCTGAAGAAGGCATTTTTGTTGGCTACGCAGTGGGATGTAAAGGTTACAGGATCCTTAACCCCCAGACAGACAGAGTGAAGATCTGCAATGCGGTGTACATTGATGAGAATCCTAGAGGCATGAAAGCTGTGGACATCAGTGAGCCTACATCGGCAGAAGGGGGTGAATCCTCGCAACTAGAAACAGTGTTCCTCAGGCCTATGGGCAACGCGAAGCAAACTTCCCCGCAACTAGAAACAACGTTTCTCAGCGTAGAGGACAACGCAGAACAAGACTCCACTGCAGAACCTCAGGAACCAGAAGGGGTTGCAGAGCCAAGTGTCAGACAATCTTCAAGAACAAACAAAGGAGTACCACCAGAAAGGTTCACTTATCTGGTAAAGGCAGAAGCAGCACCTGAGCCTTCCACATGGAAAGACATTGAAAGGATGCCTGCCAAGGAAGCAGCTAAATGGAGAAAAGCTGCAGAAGAGGAAATTGAATCTCTGAACAAGAACCAAACATGGACACTCACAGAACTGCCTCCAGGGAAGAGGACAGTTGGATGCAAGTGGATCTTCAAAACCAAACTTGGAGCAGAAGGGGAAGTACAAAGGCATAAAGCCAGATTGGTTGCCAAAGGATACTCCCAGAAATATGGAGAAGATTACGATGAAACCTTCGCACCTGTGGTGGGACACACTTCAATAAGAATGCTCTTGAGCATAGCTGCAGCAAGAAAGATGCATGTGGAGCATCTGGATGTAAAGACTGCATTTCTTCATGGAGAAATAAAGGAAGAAGTCTACATGGAACAGCCACCAGGATTTGAAAGACACACAGACAAGAATCTTGTGTGCAAGCTGAAAAAGAGCATCTATGGACTGAAACAGGCTGCAAGATGCTGGAATGAGAAACTGCATCAGCTCCTAACCAAGGAAGGGTTTAAGCAAGGCAAAGCAGAACGCTGTCTCTACTCGAGATATAAGGACAACAGATGGACTTATATTCTGATTTATGTAGATGATCTGCTTTTATGTTATGAGGCCAAGAAAGACTGTGATGAAATAGTCCAGAACTTAAATCGAGAAGTGGAAGTAAAGCAACTTGGAGACATCCAGTACTATCTTGGAATACAAATAGAACGCAGAGAAGATGGGAGCTATCTTCTCAACCAAAAGCAGAAAATTCAAGAATTTCTCAACTTCATGAATATGAAGGAACTTAAGCCAGCGCCAACTCCAATGAAGACAAACTTCTTGGAACAAAGAGGAATCAGTGAGCCTTTCCTCGACAACAAGCAGTACAGGGAAGCAATTGGGAAGCTCCTGTACATCAGCACATTGACACGTCCAGATATCGCAGCAGCTGTTGGCTTACTGTGCAGGAAGGTGGAATCACCAACCAAAAGAGACTGGAATGCAGTCAAAGAACTTACAAAGTACCTGACTGCAACTGCACACCTGAAACTAAAGCTACCAACATGTGACAATCCCAGACTGGTGGGATACATGGATGCCGATTGGGCAGGAGACACTACTGACAGAAAGTCTACAAGTGGACACCTGTTCTACTATGGCGGCGGTGTAATCAGCTGGAGCAGCAGGAAGCAAGAAAGTGTAGCTGTCTCCACAACAGAAGCTGAATATGTATCTGCAGCAGAAGCGTGCAAACAACTGAAATGGATACTGCAACTGATGCAAGACTTTGGGGTAGAAGAACCCAAGCCAGTGCAACTCTATGAAGACAACCAAAGCTGCATCAAGCTTGCACTATCAGAGAAAATCAACTCCAGAACAAAGCACATTGATGTGAAGCATCACCTCGTGAGAAACATGAAAGAAGAGGGGCTTGTTGAGCTGGACTACTGTCCTACGAATGAAATGATTGCAGATGTGCTCACCAAGCCACTCGCCAGAGAGAAGTTTCAAAGTCTACGCAAGAAGATGAACCTTGTGGACTTTGTACACTAGACTTTGAGAAGGGGTGTTGGAGTATGCAATGTCTGGTGTACAAAGTTAACCAGGAAGAGGAAGACCCTGATGGGGGCAGCAAGAAGGCTGTTAGATAGATCAGAGAGTTCAGGACCTTTCTATCTTTTAAGTGTGCCTTTTGTCTGTCCCTAGATTGCTACTCTTAGGGCAATTTCCTCTTTCTTCCCGGATGCTTCCAGTCTGCCTTCTTCTCTTGAGCCAGCTAGATGTAGGAGCTCTATCCTCCGCCTCACCTTTCCTATCCAGAATGTCCTTCCGTAAATAAAACTTTCCTTTCTAAGCTAAACAGCGTCTGCATATCAATGAAATAACTTTGCTCTGCTAACACATAATGCCATCTAAGGCACTGTTTAAGAAATGCACAAGCTGCAATATAAAAATTCCCTTGCTTGGACAAGCAACAGCTTTGCTTTCTCTGCCTGTGAGAAACCCATAACAGGGGAGCATGCCAGGAGTGTCAAAAGTTTATCCTAAAGCAAGATCTGATAGAGTCTTGAGGCTGAAGGTGGCCCTACGGGAGAAGGCATTGTTGGGTCCCGCCCCCCTCGAAATCTGCATCAAAGCAGTTGACTCTGAGACTGGAACTGAGCATTTTGGTTCCATCAAAGATGAAGGGCCTAGTGTCCAGGCCACTGTCAAGTCAGTTGGTCTCAGTTGGGCGAACCGCTTAAAGCAACTCTACTTAAAAGACCCATTTCAGTGGCCACTGAGACAGAGAAGGAACAGAGACCGAGCTCCCCTGCCAAGAACAAGGATTGCTTAGATTCAAAACTGCCTCCTAAAAAGTATAAATGTTCTAAGACCAAGGCAAGGAACCAAATATCCTTTCTTCAATTCCCAGGAAGATACAGAGCCCAGATCCAGTGCTTCTGCATCCCAACACATCTTCACCTGGATTATGATCCTTTTCAGGGTTGGTTTCAGCTCCTTATGACAACAAGGCAGGTCTTACTGATATGGACCAATCTTTAGTATGGCATCCAGTGTCTGCGCATATGTCATCAGCTTACCCAGACCCATGGAGTGAGTCCACGGAGGACTTTGGGTGTCTGGATCTAATGATACAGGGGCACGAAGCAAGTAGTTCTTGCCCATATTTGTAGCCAGTTGAAGAAGGAGATGCTAGAGCCTTGATCTTGTCTCACTGTAACTAGGGGACTGTTTTAAAACCTCTCCCAGACAACACTGGGAATTCCAATACCTGTTTTGCTGAGATTTTATGGGAAGCAACTGCTTCGGAAGGTGAACACATTGGAACTGGACATTTCTACATCCGATTAGAGGCCTAAGGATAAATATTGAGTAGGCTATACTCTGAAGTCCCTTCTATAGTAGCCTTCCCGATCCTTGAAGGGCAGTTGGATCTAACAATTCCGTTTTGGAAGAAGCTTGCATTAGTGCAGGTAACCCCCGAAAAATCAAATGTATGGACCGGATAAAACCTAATGAAGCTCAGTATTTAGCAGTGCATCCTCCACCTACGTCATAGACCGGACCAACACACATCCCCAGCGGATCACAAAAGTAGTCACCAATGGACACACTGGGGAGGAAATTATATTTGTCAGCAGCTCTGAACTTTCAAACTGCCACTTACCAGGCCATTATGAGTGGATATAAATTAAATCTGTGGAAAAGTATTTTGAAGTACATTGACCTACTCCAGAATAAACCAAACTGTTTGGTTCACTTGATTCTGTCAGAGGTAATTAAATTATTGAAATGAGATAAATGCTGGCTAGATGTATTTACTAGAGCCATGGCATAAGCTATAGTCCTCCATTACCATTCCTGGCTAAGAACCTCTTTACCGGTAGAGACAAGGACAAGAGTAGAGGATCTTGCATTCAAGAAGACCGAATTGTTTGCCCTAACATCCTTTTAAGATGTTCTGGAAGGGAAATGTGTACTGGCCCAGTTAGACAACACTACTGCCATCTTCTATATTAACAAACAGGGTGGCATAATATCAGCAAGACTGTTGGGAAACCTTAGCGCTGTGGATGGAAGTCATATGGATCTGTGTGAAACCCAAGGTGATTCATCTTGCAGGCTCTATGAACAATCAGGCGGATAGGCAAAGTAGGGTTATTTGTTCAAATCATGAATGGTCTCTACAGGACAAATAACTTGTCAGAGAATTCCAAGCATGGTGTTTCCCTGTGATAGACTTGTTCGGCACTGCTGAGAACAGCAGGTCTCCCATATTTTCCTCCAGACCAAGGAGGGCGAGGAACCCCTTTTTACTCAGCTGGCCCTGTTCAACGCATTTAGAATAATAGAATCATAGAGTTGGAAGGGTACATATAGGCCATCTAGTCCAACCCCCTGCTCAGTGCAGGATCAGCCTAAAGCATCCATGTTAAGTATTTGTCCAGCCACTGTTTAAAGACCACCATTTCCCCTCATCCACAGGTGAGGGAGGAAGATACAGCAGAGGGAATGAATGCAATTATAATAGCTTTGTATTGGACGATGCAAATTTGGTGTTCAACCCTGTTGTCACTATCCAAAGGAGAATTAACTCAGTTTTCCCGAAAACCTACTCCTATTGGATTTGATGGTTAACCACGAAGTGGGATGATTACACCGGGCAGCCCGGATGATCAGGCATTGAACAATGGTTAGAGAAGTTATTTTTCAGGACAGGAAACCATCCGCTAGATATGTTTACAGCCTGAAATGGTCACACTTTAAAAAGTGGTCCCTTACCAGAGGGATTTTCCCATGTGTTCTCTCTCTGTAATTTTTGAATATCTGGTATACTTCACCAGGGATGGACTGTGTAAAAACCCATGTGGCAGCCATTGTAGCATTTCATAATAAGATTCAGGGGTTCTTAGTATTTGTGCACAAACTAACTAAATGGTCCTTAAACTTAACATGATTCCTCTACACCTAAGATATTGCCGCAATGGTCACTACAGCTGGTTTTCTTGGCCTTAATGAAGGAACGTTTTGAGCCATTGGCACCATGCCCTTTGTGGATTCTTTCCATGAATGTGGTGGTTACATCAGCCAGGAGAGTTGGAGAATTAGCTGCATTTTGAGGGGGACCCACCATTCCTAAAATTTTATACCCAAAGTTTAGTCCTGTGTCCTAGTTTGCGGTTTTTCTCCACAGTGGTAAAAACTTGGCCAAGAGTTTATATTACCAGTTTTCTTCCTGTCCCCGGAATCTCCAGCAGAAAAGATGTGCATAGAGCTCAGCTTTATTATTTTCAAAGAACAAGTTTGCTTAGGAAATCCGGTGCATTATTTGTTACTAGGACCCTAAGTAAGATAAGTCTGCCTCTGCACAATCCATCTCTTGATGGATGGTCTTGGCAATTAAAGCATGACCCACTCAGGTCTGCTGAGATGCGCTGACTTCTTGAAGTGAAGGCATATTTCACAAGAACACAAGGTGACCCCAGCCATAAAATTATGCAAATGTTCTTTCACAGAAATTAAACTGAAACTAACCGATGGCATGAAGATCCATTGTTCATGATTGTATATAAATTGGTTTTTTTCTGGGTTCAGCTCTGCCTCTTGTCCCCCCATGCCAATCTCACTCTTTTCTGCTGCTCCAGACAGACGAATGCTCTATCTCCATCTACCCTGCGAGGCTGTTGTGTGGATGGCGTTCCCCCAGCCAAGCTACTGCCCTGCCGTGACCCTTGTGAAAGGATCATTCGACCCCCAAAGGGGTCCCGACCCCCAGGTTGAGAACCACTGGTCCTAGACCATCTGGCCAGATGTGAAGCAGATTTTTGGAGAACACTTCTGTGTTTGTTGTGTGAGTGAGAGGCTCTATCCACTGCCTGGTCCCAATGTGGGCCTGCAGTACAAGACAGAAGATGAAAACTGAGTTGCACTTATATGTAATTGTTCATTAATGTATTGTGTGCAGATACACAATTCCCCCCCCTTCTCCCCTATGAGTGCTCATGTCTGGTAACATCATTTATTAGGTGCTTCCCCTTAGCTCTAAGAATCTTGTTTGAATATTTATTTGGATGGAAAGTTCATGGTGGCTATAGGGGAACTGAGAAGGGGGGCATTCTGCCCCTATAGCATGTGATGAATTTGGCAGGATGCCCCCCCTTCTCCCCTATGAGCGCTCATGTCTGGTAACATTCTGCCCCTATAGCATGTGATGAATTTGGCAGGAAAGGCTGTTCAAGCGTAGGCAGGACACTTTGTAATTGGAATTGTTTAACTTAGAAAGTATTCTCCACAGTCAGCCTCCACTGTCCCAATGTATGTCTGTACATAAGGCATTGATGAACAACAGTTGCAAGTCAGTCCAATGCTGTTTCCTCATTAGTTCTCTGAGATGTTTGAACATGTTGCTGGGCAAGGAAAAAGCACCATGATTCAGGTATTCCTTGTATAATTGATATGCCACTGATCATCCATTTGTGTCCTATTTCCATTCTGTGTAGCTTGATAATTTCATTATTTATTAACTAGTAATCAAGCCCGCTGTAATAAAAATACAGCGGGCGCTAGGCAAGGGAGTCCCCGGCAGTCGCGCGCAGCGCGGCTGGCGGGGACTCCCTTGGCCAGCTGCTTGAAGCGGCGAGAGGCGCTTTGCGCCTCTCACCGCATCAGGCCGCCGGCAAGGGAGCAACTGTGAGCCACGCTATGCGTGGCTGCCGGGGGCTCCCTTGCCGGCGGCCTGACGCGTCGGAGCCACTACGCGCGGCTCGCAGTTGCTCCCTTTTCGCCAGGGCGGGAATCAGCGAGGCGCTTCGCGCCTGCCAATTGGCCCCACCGATGGTCTGTCCAGAGGAAGGGGCTAATCGGCATCCTTCCTCATCCCGGACAGAGCCCGCCCTAACTCCTCCCAATAAGCCCTTACGGCTTTATTTAGTCTGCGGTGCCGTGGCGCCGTGGGCTGTGTTAAGATATCTGAGATTTTACAGAATTTACTGGAAAGCCTGAAACCATATTAAAGATTTAAACTAGGTAGTATAATAAAACTAATAAGTATAATAAAACATGATCTTCTTAGTTGGCTTTCTATATCATCTTACAGAAACAATTATTTAGGTCTCAGTCTTGCATGTTTTTCTTGAGTTCATGCATTACAAAAATTAAGCTGTATACTGATTTTCAGATTTACCAAAGAAAATTGTTTCTGAGGAAAAAGAGTTCGAGAAAAGAGAGCAGAACAAACCAGGTAGTAAGTACAGTCTACGGAAGAGAGAGAGAAAAACATATTTGGAAATAAATGAACCAAATGATGATGATTTCTTGTGTAAGTAATAACCTTTTAAATCAGAATTTTCTAGATTCATGTCCTATGTTTGCTTGAAAAAATGTTTATAAAATGTTTGCTTGGGAAAGGGCCATGACACAGTGGTAGACCATCTGCTTTCCACAAAGAAAATCTTAAAATCAGACCAACTTTTGGTTCAAATGATCAGGTAGCATATGATGTGAACGATCTCTGCTCAAGACTCTGGAGAGCCACTGCCAGTTAAATTAAACAATGATTAACCAATGGTCAGTTATAGGGCAGCTTCAAATGTCCACATTATAACACACCGTGGCTTTCAGATTTTCCATAGTAGCTACAGGAAATTTTCAGAGCAAGGAGAAGTAATTTATACTTGTATTGCCCCGCTCAGAGTAAAGGAAATCATCTGTACATCTCTATAGAATTGATGGGGAAGTTTCTACTAAAACATCTTTGGTAGCTGAATGATGCACATCATGACGAGATTTTCTGATCCTACCCCTTTGGTGATAATTCACTGTCCTGCGATACTCCATAACTAGCTTCTTTTGTACAGTGAATAAGAAATAAAGATTGGATTTATGGTGAATGTTTGTGGTGGAAAGGAAGTCAAGAACTTTGGTTTGTTACTGTGAGAATGTGCTGGTTGCACAATCTCTTGTAATCATTCTTTGGAACATTCAAGGTTTCTTAGTGATGTCCATTTATTTTATTCACTCTTAGTTTCCCTTCCCCCTGTACCCTGATCTCTGATCACATGGCTGTCTTTAGGAACAAGTTGATAAACTACAGCTTCCACAAAATTGAAGTCTCTCCATCTGGGAGTATGGATCATAGAATCATAGAGTTGGAAGGGGCCATACAGGCCATCTAGTCCAACCCCCTGCTCAACGCAGGATCGGCCCAAAGCATCCTAAAGCGTCCAAGAAAAGTGTGTATCCAACCTTTGCTTGAAGACTGCCAGTAAGGGGGAGCTCACCACCTCCTTAGGCAGCCTATTCCACTGCTGAACTACTCTGATTGTGAAATTCTTTTTCCTGATATTTAGCCTATATCGTTGTACTTGTAGTTTAAACCCATTACTGCGTGTCCTTTCCTCTGCAGCCAATGGGAACAGCATCCTGCCCTCGTCCAAATGGCAACCTTTCAAATACTTAAAGAGGGCTATCATGTCCCCTCTCAACCTCCTTTTCTCCATGCTGAACAGTCCCAAGTCCCTCAACCTATCTTCATGGGGCTTGGTCCCTTGGCCCCAGATCATCTTCGTCGCTCTCCTCTGTACCCTTTCAATTTTATCTACGTCCTTCTTGAAGTGAGGCCTCCAAAACTGCGCACAGTACTCCAGGCGTGGTCTGACCAGTGCCGTATACAATGGGACTATGACATCTTGTGATTTGGATGTGATGCCCCTGTTGATACAGCCCAAAATGGCATTGCCTTTTTAACCGCTGCATCACACTGCCTGCTCATGTTTAGTTTACAATCCACAAGTACCCCAAGGTCTCATTCACACACAGTGTTACCTAGAAGCGTATCCCCCATCCAGTAGGTATGCTTTTCATTTTTCTGACCCAGATGCAGAACTTTACACTTATCTTTATTAAATTGCATCTTGTTCTCATTTGCCGATTTTTCCATTGTGTTCAGATCTCGTTGAACTCTGTATCTTCTGGAGTATTTGCCAGTCATCCCAATTTGGTGTCATCTGCAAACTTGATGAGTAGTCCCTCCACCCCCTCATCTAGGTCATTAATAAATATGTTAAAAAGTACTGGACTGAGCACCGAGCCCTGAGGTACCCCACTACTCACCTCCCTCCAGTCTTATGAAACTCCATTGACAATGACTCTTTGAGTGCGGTTCTCTAACCAATTCCCTATCCACCTAACTATGTGAAAATCCAGATTGCAGTCCTTCAATTTATCCATCAGAACATCATGGGGAACCTTATCAAAAGCTTCACTAAAATCCAAGTAAACGACATCAACCGAATTTCCACGATCCAGCAAACCTGTTACTTGGTCAAAAAAGGAAACCAGGTTGGTCTGACAGGGGGAGCTCACCACCTCCTTAGACAGCCTATTCCACTGCTGAACTACTCTGACAGTGAAAATTTTTTTCCTGATATCTAGCCTATATCATTGTACTTGTAGTTTAAACCCATTACTGCGTGTCCTTTCCTCTGCAGCCAATGGGAACAGCATCCTGCCCTCGTCCAAATGACAACCTTTCAAATACTTAAAGAGGGCTATCATGTCCCCTCTCAACCTCCTTTTCTCCATGCTGAACAGTCCCAAGTCCCTCAACCTATCTTCATGGGGCTTGGTCCCTTGGCCCCAGATCATCTTCGTCGCTCTCCTCTGTACCCTTTCAATTTTATCTACGTCCTTCTTGAAGTGAGGCCTCCAAAACTGCGCACAGTACTCCAGGCATGGTCTGACCACTGCCGTATACAATGGGACTATGACATCTTGTGATTTGGATGTGATGCCCCTGTTGATACAGCCCAAAATAGCATTGCCTTTTTAACCGCTGCATCACACTGCCTGCTCATGTTTAGTTTACAATCCACAAGTACCCCAAGGTCTCGTTCACACACAGTGTTACCTAGAAGCGTATCCCCCATCCAGTAGGTATGCTTTTCATTTTTCTGACCCAGATGCAGAACTTTACACTTATCTTTATTAAATTGCATCTTGTTCTCATTTGCCCATTTTTCCATTGTGTTCAGGTCTCGTTGAACTCTGTATCTTTTGGAGTATTTGCCAGTCATCCCAATTTGGTGTCATCTGCAAACTTGATGAGTAGTCCCTCCACCCCCTCATCTAGATTATTAATAAATATGTTAAAAAGTACTGGACCGAGCACCGAGCCCTGAGATACCCCACTACTCACCTCCCTCCAGTCTTATGAAACTCCATTGACAATGACTCTTTGAGTGCGGTTCTCTAACCAATTCCCTATCCACCTAACTATGTGAAAATCCAGATTGCAGTCCTTCAATTTATCCATCAGAACATCATGGGGTACCTTATCAAAAGCTTCACTAAAATCCAAGTAAACGACATCAACCGAATTTCCACGATCCAGCAAACCTGTTACTCAGTCAAAAAAGGAAACCAGGTTGGTCTGACAGGGGGAGCTCACCACCTCCTCTGTACCCTTTCAATTTTATCTACTTCCTTCTTGAAGTGAGGCCTCCAGAACTGCACACTCCAGGTGTAGTCTGACCAGTGCCGTATACAATGGGACTATGACATCTTGTGATTTTGATGTGATGCCCCTGTTGATACAGCCCAAAATGGCATTTGCCTTTTTTACTGCTGCATCACACTGCCTGCTCATGTTTAGTTTACAATCCACAAGTATCCCAAGGTCTCGTTCACACACAGTGTTACCTATCTCTATCATCTGGAGTATTTGCCAGTCCTCCCAATTTGGTGTCATCTGCAAACTTGATGAGTAGTCCCTCCACCCCCTCATCTATATCATTAATAAATATGTTAAAAAGTACCGGACCGAGCCCTGAGCCCTTAGGTACCCCACTACTCACCTCCCTCCAGTCTGATGAAACACCATTGAGAACCACTCTTTGAGTGCGGTTTTCTAACCACCTAACTATCTGAAAATCCAGATTGCAGTCCTTCAATTTATCCATCAGAACATCATGGGGAACCTTATCAAAAGCTTTACTAAAATCCAAGTAAACAACATCAACCGAATTTCCATGATCCAGCAAACCTGTTACTTGGTCAAAAAAGGAAACCAGGTTGGTCTGAGAGGACCTGTTGGAGACAAATCCATGCTGACTTCCTTGGATCAGCAAATTGTCCTCCAGATATTTGCAGATCGCTCCCTTTAATATCTGCTCTATTATCTTCCCCACAACAGAGGTCAGACTCACTGGTTTGTAGTTTCCCGGGTCATCCTTCCTCCCTTTTTTGAAGATCGGAATAACGTTTGCTCTCTTCCAGTCCTCTGGGACATCTCCAGTCCTTAAAGAGGTCCCGAAGATGATGGACAAGGATTGTGCAAGTTCTCCGGAAAGTTCTTTGAGTACTCTCGGGTACATTTCATCCGGACCAGGGGATTTGAACTCATCCAGTGCAGCTAAATGCCTCTCGACAACCTCTCTATCCTTGTTAACCTGCCACCCAGACACTATCCTTTGGCTACGGCCATCCCTAGATGTGCCTAAACCCTTTGACCTGTGGGAAAAAACAGATGTAAAATAGGTGCTGACCCTTTCTGCTTTCTCTGCATCCTCCGTTAGAGTTTGTCCATCCGCACCCAACAGTGGGCCTATTGCCTCCTTTACTTTACGTTTGCTCCTCACATAACTGAAAAGTCTTTTCTTGTTACAATGGGCTTCCCTGGCCAATCTTAGCTCACTCTCAGCTTTGGCCTTTCTGATGATTGATCTACAGTGCCTAGTAACCTGTAGGTACTCTTCTTTAGAACTCTGTCCTCCAGTTCCTGAACATTTTCCTTTTCTTTCTTAGTTCCTCTTGAAGTTCTCTTTTCATCCAGATCCTGCAGTGTTTTCGTCTTTCTGGGATAGTGATTGATTGAGCATGCAATAGCTCTTGTTTGAGTAGCGCCCACCCTTCACATGCTCCCTTCCCTTCCAGCATTCTTGTCCATGGTATGACACTCATCATGTCTCTGAGTTTAATAAAGTTTGCCCTACGGAAATCCAACATCCACGTCTGGCTACAAGCTTCCTTGCCTCCCCATCTCAAAAGGAATTCTATGAGGACATGATTACTTCCCCCTAGGGTCCCCACCTCTTTCACCCCATCCACCAACTGTTGCCTGTTGGTCAGTATTAAATTGGTCAGGATCACATGCTGCCTTTTGATATCAGAAGACTGATAAGAAGACTGACTCCTTTTGACACAGGAGTCATAGAAGTTCACCTATGCCTTACTACCTTATCATCACTAAAATGACAGAATGGAAGTTCATGGCAAGCCCACGTTAGTTTTTGATCCATCAACTTATTTCTGAGTTTGGCAATATCTTATGAGAAGTAGTGCAAATTCTACATAAAGGAACTATGAACTATATATCAGTTTTCATCATAATTATTGTTGCAAATCTTTAAACAGCCCGTGGCGCCACGGGCGCCACGGACTAAATAATTCGTTAAGCCCCCTTGAGGTGGGCTTTGTCCGTGATGAGGAAGGGTCCAGGTTGGACCCTTCCTCACGACAGACAATCGGAGGGACCAATCGGCAGGCGCGAAGCGCCTGCCGATTGGTCCCTCCGATTCCCAGCCTGAGCAACTGCGAGCCGCCCGCAGCGCGGCTCGCAGTTGCTCCCGGCCTGACGCGGCGAGAGGCGTGAAGCGCCTCTCTCCGCGTCAGGCCGCCGCCCCAGGGAGCGCCCGGCAGTCGCGCGAAGCGCGGCTGCCGGGGGTTCCCTGCCTGGCAGACTGACGCGGCGAGAGGCGTGAAGCGCCTCTCGCCGCGTCAGACCGCCGCCCGAGGGAACCCCCGGCAGTCGCGCGAAGCGCAGCTGCCGGGGGTTCCCTCCCTGGCGGTCTGACACGGCAAGAGGCGCGAAGCGCCTCTCGCCGCGTCAGACCGCCGCCCGAGGGAGCCTGCCTGCCTGCTACCTACAGAAGCCTGCTGCCGCCGCCGCCACCGACGACGACGCCGACCAGCCCGCCGCCGGTGAGTCCTAACGCCCGCTGCATTTCCCTGCAGCGGGCTTGCTTACTAGTATATAAATATGAAAATGAAAGGACTTTTTGCTGAATTATGTCTGTACTTCTATCTTTTTATTTCCTAGATTGTGAGTATTGCTCAATATTTTTTATTGATGAGTGTTCAGTTCATGGTCCTCCAGTTTTCATCAAAGATGCAGCAGCAGAAGTAGGACTGGAAAACCGAGCGGCTCTCACTTTACCCTCAGGGTTGAGAATTGGCCCTTCCGGTATTCCCAATGCTGGTCTAGGAGTCTGGAATGAAGGAGAAGTTCTCCCTAAAGGAATTCACTTTGGACCATATGAAGGGAAAATTACGGAAGAAGAGGAAGCAGCCAACAGTGGCTATTCTTGGCTGGTATTTTTTTTTTTACCCTATTTTATATTTTTTTTGGTGCAAAGTTTTTCTTTGTGATTTTCTTTGCAAAAATTCTTATGTCTCCTCAAGGTTCCTTCTACTGAAAATTGCACTAGCCATATTTTTTCTGCTTCTAAATTAGCTGTGTAAACTCTACCCTCTAGTGACCCCACAAAGCCTATAAAATTCAGAGAAGCAGTCTTCTTAGTTTTATTTTGTTTTGGGGGTGGTTGCTGGGTTTTGTAGGGCCCCCCAACCTTTTTGAGTCAGTGGGTATCTTCAGAATTCTGAAATGGGGTGGTCAGTACAAACACAAAATAGCTGCTGCTGGAGGCAGAGGCAACTGCAAAATATTAGAGAGTGAGATCATGCATAACTGTAGCCTCCTCCCAGTCCATCACCAGGTTGATAGTTTTGGCCATCTCATATAGAGAATCTGCTCTGTCATGCCCCTTAGATATGTCAGCCCACTCTGTCAGAATCCAGTCCACATCAGCAGCCTTTTTCAGGAAGATCTCCTTGAACAATATCTGCAAGGCAGCAAGGCAGCAACCTGGGCAAAAGAAGACACATTTATTAAGCATTGTGCATTTGACCTGTGGGCTTGGGCTGATGCTTAATTTGGAAGGGTCCTGTTGCAAAGTTCTGGAGGGCTTGCAAGATGGCACTCTTTTACCAGGCATTTGGTTGAGGCCAAGGATGACTCCCTGAAGAAGAGCCTAATGGTGGGAGCAATTGAGGATCATTGTCCATGGGGTCATGATGGGTTGGGCATGATTTTGCACCTAACAACAACAACAAAGGATGACTACTACCATAAGATGGCCTCCCGACCAGACTCCCACCATCCTCCACTTGTGCCTGGCTAGTAACTTGTAATCACCTAACTCCCAGACACAATAGGACAACTTTTTGGAGCAATGCCTGAGGATAGGTTTTAATGTAATTAAAATTTTTAATTATATGGATTTTTAACTAGTTGCAGTAAGCCATCCCGAGGTGCTTTGGAGAGGGGCGGCCTGTACATAAAAATATAAATAAGTAAATAAAATTGTTTGTTTGCTTGAGTCCTCAACCCTCTTCCAAAGTTAATGGAGCTTGCTAAGGTCTCAGTGTGGGGCTGCACTACAAGACATAAAATGAGACCAGAGTTGCTTATCTATAACTGTTGTTTATCAATATCTTGTATGCAGGCATGCATTCCCTCCAGCTTGAGAGACAGTTTGGTGTAGTGGTTAGGAGTGCGGACTTCTAATCTGGCATGCCGGGTTCGATTCTGCACTCCCCCACATGCAGCCAGCTGGATGACCTTGGGCTCGCCACGGCACTGATAAAAACTGTTCTGACCGGGCAGTAATATCAGGGCTCTCTCAGCCTCACCCACCCCACAGGGTGTCTGTTGTGGGGAGAGGAATGGGAAGGCTTGGGCTGATGCTTAATTTGAGCATCAAATTTGAGCATTAATTTAAGCCGATTTGAGCCTCCTTCGGGTAGGGAAAAGCGGCATATAAGAACCAACTCTTCTTCTTCTTCTTATCCTGTTCTGAGCCCTCAATTATGTAATTTTGGAATCTCGGTGGTGGTGGGAACTGAGAAGGGAGGGTACTCTACCCTGTAGATCTGTGACTCATCCAGCGGGAAAATGAGGCATCTGCAGTTGGAATGGGGATGAGCACCCCCTTGAGGAGCTTTAGTTAGGAAGAATCTCTGCAGCAGGCCTGCATGTGTGCAGTCCCAATGTGTGTCTGCACACAAGACATCAAGGAACAACAGTTACAGTTTTTCTTATAGTTCTGAATTTTGAAAACATTGTTACTAATTTCACCTACCCTCTTGTTCACTGCTTAGTTGTTGCTGCATCCATACTTTATTAGATGATATACTACTAATATACTACTATAGAGCCTCTTGTGGCGCAGAGTGGTAAGGCACCAGACATGCAGTCTGAAAGCTCTGCCCATGAGGCTGGGAGTTCAATCCCAGCAGCCGGCTCAAGGTTGACTCAGCCTTCCATCCTTCTGAGGTTGGTAAAATGAGTACCCAGCTTGCTGGGGGTAAACGGTAATGGCTGGGGAAGGCACTGGCAAACCATCCTGTATTGATTCTGCCATGAAAACGCTAGATGGCGTTACCCCAAGGGTCAGATATGACCCGGTGCTTGCACAGGGGATACCTTTACTACTGTTACTCTGTAGCATTGAATCTGCAATTGGATTATCCTGTTTGGACAGGCCAGTGTAGGTGCAGATAATTGCCCTATTGCAACAATAACACAATCCCTAGCAATGAATGAATGCTGCCCAGAATCTAGTTAACTTTTGTCTGTGATCATATATGCTGCGCTAGCTGGCCACACCCGGTAGCAGCTGCCTCGGTGAGGCCTGGGCAGCCAGCCCAGATGGAGATAACGTTCAGTCCAAGTCACCGGGAGTTAATAAGGACAACATAGAGCCAGGCAAAGAGTAGTCAAACAGTCCGAAGGTCTGAGTCCAGGAAATCTGAGAGTTAACCAAGCCAAAGCACTTTACCGAAAGCCGTAGTCAGGTCCGAAGCCAGGGGGTCAAGGATTAAACAGCAGGTTACAATAGCAGGGCCGGTCCAGGGGGCAGTCGCATAAATTGCTTCCACACTGGCTAGCTGTTTCTGTATCCCTAAATGCAGCCCATCTAATGAGCTGCACCTGCAGGATGACTCAGCCCTCCTCTCCCGGCGTGAGTCCAGCTGAACCTCATCGCTTCTGACAGCTCGCCTGCAATCTCTGGCTCCTTCTGCGTTCTGTCAGACCCACCCTTTGGCTTCGTCTGAGACGTACAGCCACTTCTTCCGAATCTGAGTCTGAGGTAGACTCCTGTTGAGGTCTGTTATCTGCCAGCTGCCGGGAACATCCCTCCCCCGGGTCCACCTCATTACTCAGATCTGGCTGGGCTGTTGACTCTGGTTGCTCCAGCAACCCCGGGGAGCCGGGAAGCAGCAGCGGGGGTGTGACATCATATATACGAAAATTAATAATTGTACTCAGAGAATTCTCTCGTGGTTAGTTTCTATGAACAAGATACTAATGTTCATCTTCGTGGGTTCTGTGCAGTCCCACATGGGTTCTGCGAAGATCGCAGGCCTGCTTCGGAGAAATGACTAGCTAACTTAAAACTCAAAAACACTCCCAATTGTGCTAGCCTCTCCCTTCACAGGCTGACTTTCCCGCCCAAAGTCACATGATGTGGGAGGAGCTAGCAATTTCCCCTCAGTCCTTTTTTGCCGCTGGTAGGAGAAGGACGCTAGCTAACTAGCTCTTCTATTCACCTCAGGTGAGAAAATAATTTTCTGACAGGAAATTTTTTTCAGAAGAGACTAAAGATAGCTCTATTTAAAAAATGTGGTCAGTGTGGGGCCAAGATGGCTCAATCTGATCATCATACCTCTTGTCTACTATGTTTGGGTGAAGGCCATTCAGTGGCTACATGCCCTTCTTGTAGGAAACTCTCCCCAAAGACACGAGATGAGAGGGCCAGGAACTTGAAAGCAGCTCTTTGGGAAAAGTCCCTAATGGCCCCTGAAACTCCAGGGCCTTCTTCTGTAGCTCCCTCTCAGGGACCTTCTGTACAGGACAGAGCGGCCTCAGAACCGCCCAAGATGAAAAGAAAGAGAGCTGTACCATGTTCTAGAGCCACGTCCCCCTTAACATCGGGGACATCGAAAAGAGTCTCGAGGCAAATCTCCCCCTCACCACCGAGACGACGATTGGGGTTGAGAGGCAGTTCGAGAGACCGGGCCTCTGCGTCGGGTGCGGCTGTACGAGCTGATGACTCACCCTTATGGCACTTCAGCGCCAGCACAGTCTGTCGAGAGACCTTCCTGACATGACGTCAGAGCATTCGACGTCAAGAGGTCCCCAGCTTGAGGTATTGGAGTCACGGCCGGAGCAACTGACTGATGCTTCGAGCAACGCTCGCCGCTGACACTTCGACGCCAGCATTCTGCTTCGACACCAACTGTCTTCATTGGCGTCATCTACTGAGTCCTTGATTCCGATGATGGTCCCGGCATCTTGGCGTCGGTGGGGCCGGCCATTGCCGAAGGAGGTGCCTTTTCTGATACGTTGGTCTCAACCCTTGGCTCCGGCTACACATTCGGCAGCTAAGGGCTCAGATTCCGATGACGAGCCCTTACAGCAACGACATTGGACCTCTTCGTCTTCTCGCCGTCGAGAACATCTTTCTCCCCTGGTTCCATGTCGCGATCAGCTACCACTTCAAGGTCATGAACACTCTTGCTCCCCGTCTGCTCGACGTCGAGGCGATCGCTTACCTTCATCGCCTAGTCGACGTCGGGAGCAGCTTTCTCCCCCATCTGTGAGGGGTCGGGAGCAATTTTCACCTCTGTCCCCGACTCGCATGTCGTCGATGACTCAACGTCGAGAGTGTGATTCCATCTCGTCGCCAGCTCGACGCCGATGGCAGGTCTCTCCCTCGACGTCGAGACTCCCACGTCGTGACAAGGACACTGACTCTTTTACCGAGTATGAGGACCTTGATGAGTCTGTGGATCTTTCCCCCCCTGAGGAAACTGGGGTAGTTTTGGCTCAATCCCCGACAGATGAGAACAAGCCCTATGCTGAGCAGTTAATTTGCATGGCAAATGCACTAAAACTGAAATATAGGGTTGTTTCTGAGAAGTCAGAAGACCCTTTAATGGAGTTTCTGTACTCCCCTCATCTAGGGCCTATCACGCTCCCTCTTATCCAAGGTGTTTCAGAGGTTTTGGAGAAGACATGGCAAACGCCTACCTGTGCCCCTCCTACCTCACAAAAAATAGACCACCTGTATAGGGTGCAAGAGGATGGCTGAATTTATTTGTACAAGCATCCTAGATCATTTTCAGTGTTCTCTGCTATTTTACCAGGCAGGGGTAAAAATGAATAGCATTCGGCACCCTTAGATAAGGAAGGTTGAAAAATGGATGCCTTTGGCAGACGCCTTTACTCCTCGTCTGCATTAGGATTGCCAACCTCCAGACTAGGATGAGCCGTTATCAGGCTATTCTCTGGGACAGGTTGGAACCCGTACTGGCTTCTCTGCCTGAAGAACACAGGCCCCTTATTCAGGCCTTGTTATCTGAAGGGAAGGACTTTGCCAAACAGCAGGTCAAGGCTTCTCATCATGCTGTAGATTGCTTAGGGAGGGTTATGTCTACATCTGTAGTCATGCACCGCTATTTGTGGCTAAAATCCTCTATTTTTTTGGCTGATATTAAGACAGCCCTTTAGGACTTACCGTTTGAGGGGAATGAGTTGTTCAGCCCACAAACAGATGATGTCCTAGAAAAAATGAGAACAGGTCCCGGGCTTTTCCCCCTGTTCCAAGATTTTGAGAACAGTCGAAAAGGAGACGAGGGCCCTGTAATCGGCCGCAGGGAGGTGATAGGGAGACTAGGGGTAGGCAGACTCAGTCTCAATGACTGGCCGCCCCAGGATGCCCCGTTGGCACCTTAGCTGGGTTTGCTGGAACATGGTGTTCAATTACATGAAGTTTATGGGTTCAGTCAATAATAAACTTTGGTTACTTCTTGGAATTTGATGAAACACCTCCTTTTAATTTACCACCATGGCAGCTTGGTGGACTCTGATATTGCACATGAAATTGGTAAATTGTTGCAAAAGAGGGCAATCAGATGTCTAGGGTCATCTCCCTCGTCCCCTGGCTTCTATTCCAAATATTTTGTGGTCGACAAAAAGGATGGTGGGAAAAGACCTATTCTAGATCTTAGAAACCTTAATGAATATATTGTACCCAAACGGTTTAGAATGCTATCCTTGTAGAATGCTATCCTTCCACAGTTGTCTGGAGATCTCTGGTTTGCCAAAAGAGATCTTAAAGACACCCATTTCCACATCGCCATTCATCTAGTCTGTACCAGATACCTATGGCACTCGATCCATATCAGTCGGGCTTCCGTCCTGGCCACGGAGTGGAGATGGTGTTGGTCGCCCTTTTGGATGATCTCCGTCACCAGCTGGACAGAGGCGGGTTGGCCGTGTTGGTCCTTTTGGATCTATCGGTGGCCTTTGACATCGTGGATCACGACCTTCTGATCCATCGCCTCACCGGCACGGGGATACGGAGCACAGCCTTGCGCTGGATACGCTCCTTTCTCCAGAACCGGACCCAGAGGGTTGCGGTGGGGGAAGAGTTCTCGCGTCCCTACGGACTCCCCTGTGGGGTACCGCAGGGCGCAGTCCTCTCCCCCACGTTATTCAACATCTTTCTGCGCCCTCTGGCCCAACTGGTACGGAGCTTTGGGCTGGGTTGCCACCAGTACGCTGATGACACCCAGCTCTATCTCATGGACGGAACCATTCGCCAGATGTTTGGAAGCAGTGACTGAATGGTTCGAGCAGAGTCACCTGAAACTCAACCCCTCCAAGACGGAGGTCCTGTGGCTGGGAGGCAGAGGGCAGGACCAGGCAGCGCGCTTACCCACCCTGGCAGGAACGCAACTTACTATCGCGCCCCAGGCCAGGAATTTGGGGGTGACCATTGATACCTCCCTGACTATGGGGGCTCAGGTCAAGAGAGTAGCGGGTCAGGCGTTTTTCTATCTTCGCCGGGCCCGATTACTAGCGCCCTACCTGTCCCCTGACCACTTGGCTACAGTGATCCATGCGACAGTCACCTCCAGAATAGATTTCTGTAACTCGCTCTACGCCGGCCTACCCTTGTCTCTGATCCGGAAACTCCAGCTAGTGCAAAACGCAGCTGCTCGGGTCCTCACTGGTACACCTTGGAGGGCCCATATCCAGCCTGTGCTGAGGCAGCTGCATTGGTTGCCAATTGCTGCCCGGATCAGGTTCAAGGTTCTGGTTTTGACCTTTAAGGCTATACGCGGGTTGGGACCCACATATCTGAGGGACCGCCTACCGCCCTATATCCCCCGCAGGGCTTTACGCTCTGTGGGGGAGAATCTCCTGATCGTTCCTGGCCCTAGAGAAGCGCGCCTGGCCTCGACCAGGGCCAGGGCCTTTTCGGTCCTGGCCCCTACCTGGTGGAACGAGCTCCCAGGTGAGCTGCGGGCCCTGCAGGATTTACCAGCTTTCCGCAGGGCCTGCAAGACGGAGCTCTTCCGCCGGCTTTTTGGTTGAGGCCAGGGTCAGCGAATGAGTGCCAACATTCCCACCCCCAGACCTAGCATCTTCTCCCCACCCTCCCTGCCGCTCTGATAGCAGGGATGGGAATAATAAGTTCCGCCATGTTGGGATTGTTTTAAAGTCTTTTAATGGGTATTTTAATGGGGATAGGACTGCTGTGACCCGCCACGAGCCTACGGGGAGTGGCGGGATATAAATCCAATTAATAATAATAATAATAATAATAATAATAATAATAATAATAATAATAATATGGTTTTATGCAACTGGTTTGCATTACGAATACACCGTTCTCCCGTTTGGTTTAGCCTCTGCCCCGAGAGTTTTTACTAAGGTTACAAACATGGTGGTTTCACATCTACGTACTCAAGGCATATTGCTTTATCCGTATCTAGATGACTGGTTGCTAGTTGGGCATTCCCAAGAGGAGCTGTGCTCTTCAATTACTATCTCCATGAATCTCCTACGATCCTTGGGGTTTAACATTAATTCAGAAAAATCCTTGTTCCTACTCGATCCCTCAAGTTTATTGGGGCACTTTTAGATAGTGATGCGAACATGGCCTTTCTGCCACACAGCAGAGTGGTGAAATGATCACTTATGGCCCGGAGAACGATGTTTTATAGACACCAAACCATTCATCACATACAATCCCTGCTGGGCCACATGGCATCCACTGCAGCAGTCACACCACATGCTAGGTTACATATGAGACCGTTGCAATTATGGTTTCTCTCAGTTTGTAAACCTCATTTGGTGAACATGTGGAAATGTTTTTCCATTCCAAGACGAGTGGCACGCTCCTTGTCTTGGTGGGCTGATCCTACAAACCTTTCAAGAGGTGTTCCTCTAGGACCCCAAAAGGAGGAGTTGATTTTGTACACTGATGCTTCTCTGTGTGGCTGGGGCACACACTGCGGAGAATTTTCTGCACGCGGTGTTTGGTCTTCCCATGAAGCATCCTTACATATTAATTTATTAGAGCTTGGGGCAGTAAGGAATGCTCTTTTTTCATTTACAGTTATTCTGAAAGGGAAATGAATACTGGTCACCACCGACAACGTGGCCACAGTATATTACATCCGGAAGCAAGGTGGCACAAGATCAATAACATTATGCAGGGAGGCCATAAGACTGTGGAATTTGGCAGCCGTCAACAACATTCAATTGTCAGCAGTCCACATAGCAGGAGACCAAAACACCTGGGCAGATGCCCTAAGCAGGGATGTCAACCGGCTACAAGAGTGGTCCCTAGCTACCCAGTATCATACCAGTGTTTCAAAAATGGGGGACACCCACCATAGATTTGTTTGTGACGGCCACAAATACAAAGTGCCTCCATTTTTGCTCCAGGGGGGGAGTGGAACCCAGATCTCTGGGAGACGCTTTCAATTACCAATGCGAGAAATCCTTTTTCTACGCCTTCCCTCCCTTCGGTCTGGTAGGGTGAGTGGTAGCGAAGCTTCTGTCCGGAAGCACTCACGCCATATTAATAACACCCTTTTGGACCCAAAAGACCTGGTTTCCTGCCTTGTTCCAGCTGGCTCAGGGTCAGCTTCTGCACCTACCCTGCCAAACCAACCTGTTGCATTGGGGGAAATTCCTACATCCCAATCTGCACCCCCTCCACTTGACAGCATGGCACATTCAACCTCGGGTGCCCTTTCAGTGATGCACATTTTGGAGTCGGCAAGGAGGCCTTCGACTCGTTCATATTTGTGTAAATGGGTCAAATTTGAGCAATGGGCTCTTTTAAATGACTGCAGTGCACTTTCTTGTGACATTTCTAAAATACTGTCTTACTTAACATCCTTAAAGGAGTCAGGCCAGTCCAATTCCTCGGTCAGGGTCCAATTAGCCGCTATTTCGGCCTCACATGATTTGGTGGATGGCAAGCCAATTTTCTCGCATCCAATATTACGTGTGTTTTTAAAGGGTTTAAAAAATTTGTTTCCCCCAGTTTCCCCTTTGGTTCCTCAGTGGAGTTTGTCCCTTATTTTATCAGCTCTCACCCATAAACCGTTTGAACCTCTGGCTACAACGGATCTGTCTTTTTTGTCGTACAAAGTTACCTTTCTTGTGGCTATTACATTAGCACGACGGGTGGGGGAACTGGCGGCCTTGTCTATGGAGCCCCCCCTTTTACAGCTGTTTACAGACAAGGTAATCCTACGACCTAGTATAGCCTTTTTGCCTAAAGTGGTTTCTAGGTTCCACCTGGGACAGTCCCTGACCCTTCCGGTTTTCTTTCCAAGTCCATCATCACACTTTGAAAGACAGATGCACACTTTGGACGTTAGATGGGCCATTTTATTTTATTTTGACAGAACTCAACAATTCAGGAAAGATAAATCACTTTTTGTATGCTTCAGAGGTGTCAATCTGTTTAAGACAGCTACCTCTCAGACACTTTCACGTTGGATAGTGCAGGCCAGTGGTCCCCAACCTTTCTGAGGCTGGGGACCGGCAGGGCATCGGGCCGCGCCCGCGGGCCACGCCCATGCGAATGTGCAGCCCCGCCCTGATTCCCTCTCCCCGCCCTCCTGCAGTAAGAAGCTTCCCGGGCCGCAAGCTTGCGGCTTGGGAAGTTTTTTACTGCGGGGGGGCGGGGAGGAGTAGCCGCGGCCCGGCGCCATGGCCTTCGCGGCCCGGTGCCGGGCCGCGGCCCGCAGGTTGGGGACCACTGGTGCAGGCGATTCGGCATGCATATAGACTTTCCAAGCTGGATTGCCCTTTGCGGATTACCACGCATTCAACCAGAGCTCAAGCGACGTCAGCAGCGTTTGCGGCAGGGCTTCCTATGGCCGACATCTGCAGGGCAGCTACCTGGTCGACGCCGGGGACCTTTATCCGACACTATTCCCTGGACGTCGACTCTGCTAGAGATGCAGTGATGGGGAAAGCAGTACTCCAATCACTACTGCGCACATAGCCTACCCCAGCTCCATGGTGAGTGATCTTGTTAATCTCCCATGTGGGACTGCACAGAACCCACGGAGATGAAAACAGGGTTGCACTTACCTGTAACTGTTGTTCATCGAGTGGTGTTCTGTGCAGTCACACAACCCTCCCTCCATCCCTGCTGGGCCGCTACCTATTGATTGGAATTGTTTCCAGCGGCAAGGGGTTAGGACTGAGAGGAGATTGCTAGCTCCTCCCACATCACGTGACTTTGGGCGGGAACGTCAGCCTGTGAAGGGAGGGGCTAGCACTCTTGGGAGTGTTTTTGAGCTTTAAGTTAGCTAGTTATTTCTCCGAAGCAGGCATGCGATCTTCGCAGAACCCATGTGTGACTGCACAGAACACCACTCGATGAACAACAGTTATAGGTAAGTGCAACCCTGTTTTCTACTCTTCATGGAAAGCAAACCCTAATTTATCCTTTTATGAGGGTAGACAAAATAATAGTGGTTGTCTCCTGAAACTGGAAATTAGTATGGGATCGGTCACTGAAATAATAGTGCATTTATGTTGTATGTGCTGTAAATAAGGTAGTTAGGGTATTGATAAGTGAGTCTCTCATCTGCTTTTAATTACAGATTACTAAGGGAAAAAACTGCTATGTTTATGTTGATGGAAAGGATGAAACTATCTCCAATTGGATGAGGTAAAGATCCTGGTCAATTTAAATAAAGAACAGATTGTTCAATCTTCATATAGTTGGGAAAGTTATAGTATAACACTAGAATAGATTTTAAATTAATATAGTCCTATTACAATCCTAATCATATTTATGAATCTCTCTGATTAAATGCCCTTTTCAATACTTATGATTGCAACCAATCAGATTATGCAGCTTTAAATCAAAACAGAAAACAATCTTAACTGGCTAAATAAAATGATTCATTTGGCAAACTCATAAATTTTCACAATCCATTGTGAATCCTGGGGAGGGAGTGTGCATAATCGAGGAACCCGAGGAGTGGCAAGGCAGCGCATTCCAACAGGCGGTCCCCGGAACGTCACTTCCGGCCAGCACCAGCAACAGTGTTCCGGCCACCCAAAGCCAGGCCAGGGAACGCGAGGAACAGGGAGGGAATGGCAGCTCTGCCACCGGCAACACAGAGGACCCGAGCCCAGTCCAGGGAGTCTGCCCCACAGGGAAGGGGAACACATGGGAATGGGCGGCCAAAGGCACAGGGGGCATGCACACGCCAAGCATGAGCTGGGACCAGGGCTGCATATTGCCAGCACACTGGCGGGGCAGGGACATAGGCCGCTCTGCAGTGTTGTGGCAAGGGACAACCCGGGAACCCCTGCAAGCTCCAACGCACCACCCCCTGGAGCACAGAAACACAACAGAGGCCAAGGGGATATGAAAATGCAAATTTTATTAAAAGAGAACAGGAACAGGTAGCCAACAGAATGGAAACAGTGAAAAGGTACAAACAAAACACAATCTCACAAACCTATAAGGGGCGGGGGCATTTTCTGCTGGACGCCGGCGGCAAACGGGGCAGGTGGACGACGGGCTGGCAACATCCACAGACAGCCATGGCGGCACAGTGGTCATGTCCAGCCCCCCCCCCCCCCCCAATGGGGAGCCTGGTGAGCCATCCAGATGAAACCCTTCATCCAGTACCTCGGGCCCACGGGGGACGGGGGCCTACCGGGCAGGACCGCAAGGTGGGCGCCCTACTGGACATATAGGGGGAGGGGGATGTGCAGGTCCATGATTGCCTGGACACCATTGGTGAGCTGGTTGATGGCTGCACCTAGCTGTGCTGCTATTGCTGTGGCCGCCCTGCGATCCATCCTGCCGTCCCCGGCCTCTCCGTCTTTCCGGCCCCGTTGCAGCTTCCTGTGGCAGATGGATCTGCTGGCTGCTGTCCCGACCATTCTGTGCTGGGTGAATGGAAAGGTTGCAGCCACTGACTGGGAGTTCTGCGCATGCACTGGTCCGCTGGGGCCGGCTTCTAGTCTGTTTCTGGTGCTCTGGCCTAATTGACGGGCCACAGTCAGAAAAACCCGTATGCTCCGCCTGGCATCTCCCTTGCTGGCACTTTGGCGGCCACCCCTGGGTACTCAGGTAGCTGATGTGCTGTTAGCTCATGGGATACTGTGTGGCTTTCTGCTCCACAGCATCCACCCGGCGCCCGCCTGCAGTAGCCACTGCCATGCATAACAATTGAAAGGCAATTGTCAAAGCACCTATGGATGCCTTTGGATGCTGTGTGGATGGGAAGATTCGTATTTATATAGGTCCTACTAATCATTCTCCCCTTCCTAACAAAGGGTTTCTTAGAAAAAGAGAATTCCTAGAACATTATAATGTAATCTGTTGCAACAATCTATTGGTCTCCATCTTTAAACTTATTTATTTATTTATGCATCAATTTATATACTATCCCTCTTGGACTCACCATCTCAGGATAATGAATAACAAACTGAATCCATATCACAGTAAAACCAACAATAAATAGTATCAATAAAACTTTGAGAGCAGTACATTAAAAACAGCTATCAGCACCAGTAATTGCTTACTTATTTACATTGAGGGAAGTTGCTAATATAGATGTCAGTAGGAGATAAGAATCAGAGGGGGGAGGGGGGAGTGATTATTTCTTGAAGGATGATTCTCTGACTTTAAGTTTTTAATTTTCTAATTTCTACTTTTTAGTTTTAATTTCTAACTTTCTAATTTTTAAATAGAAGCAAGTCTCTAGATGTTATTGTTGTGGAAAGGTACCAGATACACCCTCTTCTTATAATTATAAAATGAAAGGGAGTGATTGGTAACTCCTGCCATGAGTTGCGTTTGACCTGTCTGACTCCATTTTGTATCTTTCTGTACTGTTCTCAGGCCTGTATTATGACCCTGAGCTGTCTGCTTTGCTTGCTTTGATTTAGTCACTGTGCATCGTTTGTTAACCAAGTTATCTGTAGGAGAAGAGATCTCTAACACTCAAGGCCAAGGCGGCCTCACTATTTTTGGAATGGGCAATATGGCTTCCACCACAGTGGTTACATCAGACTGTATATTAGGCCTCTGCAATTATAATTTTATCAGTTTGTAAACCTCACATGATTCAAAGTTGGAAACAATTCTCAGTCCCACGATCCATCTTATGATCTCTGAAATGGTATGCAGGACGAGGAGGAGCCGCGGCTCAGTACCGGTCCTCAAACCAGGGGTTGGGGACCACTGGTCTAGAGGGCCTCCCCTTGAAATCCAAGAAGATGAAATATTTCTTTACCATTGCAATGAACAGTTAAGAGGAGACAGCATTAGGGAAAGTGATGTTACAACCAATACTCTGCATGTAGCCTACCACACCTCTATGGTGAGTAATCTAGCTAGTCTCTCATGTGGGTCTGCACAGAAGCCACAAAGATGAAAATAGGGTTGTACTTACCTGTAACTGTTGTTCATCGAGTGGTCCTGTGCAGTCACACAACACTCTCTCCATTCCTGCTGGCTCTTATATTATTTTTTAACTAGAGTTAAAGCCCATTTTATTTCTTAATAAAATGGGCGCTAGACTGACCTTGGTTCGGCGGCAAGGTGGTCGGCGTCTGGGCTTGTGTCGCAGCTCAGGCGCGGTGGGGCAACGATCCTGAGGCTACAAGGCCGCTGTAGCAGCGGAGAGAAGGCGGGAGGGCAGAGCCGGGCAACGGCAGGCATCCTCAGGCAGCTCCTGGCCGTTGGAGCGGCCGGGAGAAGGCGGCGCGCCCCCCCCCCCACTGCGAGCCATGGGCAGGTTCATGGCACAGTGGCGGCGAGAAGGCAGGAGGGCTGAGCCCGGCAACAGCAGCCATCTTCAGCCACCTCCCAGCCGTTGGAGCGGTCGGGAGAAGGCGGCGCGGCCCCGCCCCACCACGACCCATGGCGAGGCTTCTGCCTCAGCGGGCGGGAGAAGGCGGCAGGGCCCCCCCCAATGGTAGGGATCTTGACGCGGCTCCCGGTCAGTGGAGCGGGCGGGAATAGGCGGCGCGGCCCCCCCCAGCGGGAACAATTGTGAGGCTTCTGCCAGCTGCGGCGCGGCCGCTCCAGTGGCCGGCAGAAGGCAGAGGGGCCCCCGAGTACCTGGTCCTTTTTGGGTGACTTCCCAGGCCACGTTGGGAGGGTTGTGAGACTGGGAAGGAGCAGGGCCACCGCGTCTTCGACGCGGCGTCCCTGCTCCTTTCCCCACATTGACGCGCTGTCTCTGGCAGCCAAGGAGGCAATGGGGAGGCGCGCTTTGCGCGCCTCCCCATTGCCTCATTGGTCCAGGATTGACACTCGGAGGGGCGATTCGCTCCTCCGAGTTTTTATCCCGGACAGAGCCCGCCCTAACTCCTCCCAACCTGGCCTTACTGTTTTATTTAGTCCGCGGCGCGGGGCGTTTAAAGATGCAAGCTTGCTTTGTGCTGATTATGGAAAGATGGGGTATAAATATTTTACTGAAATCTGGAAACATTAATCTCTCAATAAGAATAATCAGAAGTACAATCTTCACAGAGCTTTTCTGGTTGCTACTTTTCCATGACTGACTATGAATCTCATTGTTAACTTTGGACTTACAGATATGTTAACTGTGCCATGAATGAGGAAGAACAGAACCTTGTTGCATTCCAGTATCATAGAAAAATCTTCTACCGAACATGTAAGATAATTTTCCTTCATTCAGAGCTTTTGGTTTGGTATGGAGAAGAATATGGAAAGGAGCTTTCTATCAAGTGGGGATCAAGATGGAAATCACAACGAGGTACTACATTAAGTGTCTTTAGAGGCTAAATGTATATAATGCATTTTTCCTGGAAAAAATGTGCTGATACTACACTACCTGTTAAAAGACTATTTTATATAGTTAAGAGAACTATCAAATTTTGGGCTTAATGGAACTGATATATATGTTGCAGTATGTGCCAGGCTCATAATTCAGCTCATACTTGGCTAAGCCATAACTTGATTTTCTCAAGCTTGGTGTAGTGGTTAAGAGCATGGATTTATAATTTGGTGAGCCAGGTTTGATTCCCCCACTCCCTCAGATGCAGCCAGCTGGGTGACTGTGGGCTCGCTGCAGCACTGATAAAACTGTTCTGACTGAACAGTAATATCAGGGCTCTCTCAGCCTCACCTCCCTCACAGGTTGTCTGTTGTGGGGAGAGGAAAGGGAAGGCGATTGTGAGTCACTTCTGGTAAAGAAAAACAGCATATAAAAACCAACTCTTCAAACTAACTCTTCTTCTTCTTCTTCTTCTTCTTCTTCTTCTTCTTCTTCTTCTTCTTCTTCTTCTTCTTCTTCTTCTGTCCTTTGGTGCACTGGCTGAATTATTATATAACAGCTATCATTTACATAACTGTACATGTATCTTCTGCTCTCATGGCCAACCTACATACTAGAGTCCTTGCATCTTGTAGGTCAATCACAGGACATTGTATCAGACAGTGTTTTCTCTAATGGGAGTTCTATTTCTAGTTATGTGGGGTCTCATTTCAGACTAGAATACAGGTAGGCGGGCTTTAACACCCCCCATTTTGTTAATCTCGGGAAGCTGCTATTTGTTCCACTGGAGTCTCAGCTTTTGACAATTCGGTGCAGCTAAGTTTCCATATTGGGGCATATACTAGCCTCCGGCAGCTGTTTCTGGTTGGGAAAATGGCACAGGGTGAAGTTTAAACCTCCTTTCCCTATGTCCTAATCTGAATTAGACCCCCATGTACCTAGGAATCAAATTGATCAAGGAAAACTTGTGGCACATTTCTGATGGGAAAGTCCTTGTGAAAGACCTAAACACAAAATGATGAGTTTACCACTACCTAGTGCTTTCTCAAGTGTGAGATCACATTCCCATAAAGGTAGAATAAAGGTAGAATATTCAGTATTTCTGTAGAGGGGAATAAAATGATACATTAGAAGAACAGCCACACTGTTGCAGATTCAAAACTTGAAAATTTGTTCATCTTTGTGGCTTCTGTGAAGTCACACATGGATCAGTGTCTGATGTAGGCCTGCCACGGAGGAGAACTCACAAGCTATATATAGACAATTTTAGAAGCTCCCAAGAGTGTTCACCCCTTCCCTCATAGAGGATGACTTTCCTGCCCAAAGTCACGTGATGTGAGAGGTGGTATCAATCTCCACTCAGTTTTTTTCTGCCACTGCTGAGAGAGGACTGTTCAGCAATATGAAGAGAAATTTTACCTCAGATTCAGGAGGAGAGGCAAACAATTCAGAATTCTGATTTTATTGACTGCTGTTGTAGGACAGGGCCTTGTTTAATTAAACAAATAAATAGAAAAATAAATATTTTTTAAAAAGAGAAAGAAAACGGGGGGGGGGGAGGGTGGCCACAAATGGAGAGCTCTGAGGGGCTTTACGCACCCGGATCTTTGTAGCAAATTGGTCACTGAATGAAAAATTGCCATTTAAAATAGTGGAATTCGTCGTTATGCATACCTGCCTTTGTAGTGGAATCCAGTTGCGTTTTGTAGCGTTTCCCACAGGCTTCCGGTCTCGGCAGAAATCGCTAGAAAGGAAGCGCTATTGCCGAGCTCGTCCCGCCCCTGGCCGTCAAGCAGCCAATGGGCAGCCGTTAGCATGCTCCCAAACAGCCCCTTTCCCTTTAAGAAAGGTTTTTTTTTTAAAAAACAGACCCATTGCAATGAATCTGTGTTAATTCGTTGCAACGGAGAGACCCATCCAGCTGCCTGGTGTGTTTGAGCTGTCGTTTGATCGTTGCCACGCTCCCTCCGAGTGAAAAAAAAAATCCCCCCCCCTCTCACGGGCCCGATTTTCGGCTGAATGAATGTGTAAAAAATAAAGTGACTGCTTAGTAGTGTGCTTAGTGACTGAAGTGTGCTTAGTGACTGAAGGGGAGGGACTGAAGCCGGGGAAGCCTCTAAACTGAAAGAGGCTCGCTGGTGCGTTTATCCCCGCTCGCTCGGAGAAAAAAAAAATCGCGATCGCTTCGCCGGAAGATCAGAGAAGAGAGCCAGGGGGAGGGACTTTGTAGAAACCGCAACAATGTTAACGCACAGGTCTTTTTCGCTAGTGTTGCAGATTGGTTGCAGGAGTGTATCGCTTTCCGGAGGGTGAATCCACTTTTGGGGATTTCCCTGAAAGCGCTACAAAGAAGCGCTTTTTGCAGATTGGTTTCAGGTGTGTGGCAGATTGTTGACGACGTTGTGCATAACAGCAAATCAGTAGCGTTTTCAATTGGCAACCATTGTGCTATTTTGAAGGCGTGCAAAAAGCCCCTGAGTCTGTCACCTCTGTTCTGACAGAAGACCTCCACTGTGCCTTAGCCTTGCTGCCAAACCACCCCAGAAATTGGGGGGAGGAAGAGCAGTTTGTCTGGAAACTCTTTGAGAAATGGCCTCAGACCCACAAGGAGAGCCCCAGCCCCTGATTTATGGGCCAACATCCACCTCAGGTGTGCTCATGCCTGTCCCAGTGGTGCCTAATCAGATGAGGAATCTGTTCTGTCTAGGGCTGCACCTGCCACACTGGTGAAGGAGAGAGAGCCCAACCAGCTGATTTAGGGCCAGCAGCCACCTCGGGTGAACTCAGTGCCAGTCCTGGTTTTTCCTAATTGGAGGAGGAATCTGCTCTGTCTAGGGCCTCACCTAGCCCAATGGTGAAGGAGACAGAAGAAGTTGTGCATTGTTTATCATTCTCATTTAGAGGCGAGTTGTTTCCCTGATGTTGGCAGGCACAATCTCGATGTTGAGATCTGCTACTGCTGGCTGACTCTCTCAATCAATGCTGGTAACCCAAGGGCTGCCCGGCACTGAGAGTCATAAGTAAGGTCCATTCCGCACAAGGACCAATGTTGCCAATTGCTTTCACAAAGCGGAAACGCTATTTTAAATAGTGGAATCTCGGCATTCTGCATACCTTCATTTGTAGTGGAATCCAGTAGCTTCATTCATTCCCCACAGGTTTCCGGTCTCGCAGGAATCACTAGAAAGGAAGCGATTTTTTTCTGTGCTTGTTCCCGCCCCTGGCCGTCAATTAAACGAACAGCCAATGGGCGGTTGTTATCATGCTCCGGAAAAGCCCCTTTCCCTTTAAGCACAGGTTTAAAAAACACACGCGCACACACACGTCGCAACGAATATGCGTTGATTCGTTGCAACGGAGAGACCCTTCTAGCTGGCGTGTGAGCTGGCGATTCATCGTTACCATGCTCCCCCCGAGTGGAAAAAAAATCCCCTCCCCGCATGGGCGTGGGTTTTGGCCGAAATTAAAGGGAACTGGCGAACAGGGGGCTGTGTTGTGCTTGGGGACTTAGGGGAGCTTTAAAGCACTTCTGTGGAGGGACTGTAGCTGGAGAAGCCTCACTGGGTGAATGAAGCCTCACTGGTTCGTTGCTTTCCCCGCTCTGAGAAAAACAAATGGTGATCGCTTCGCCAGAAGTTCGGAGGAGAGAGCCAGACTTTGTTGCAACCATTACATTGAGAACGCACAAGTCTTTTTCACAAGTGTTGCAGGTTGTTGGCAAGAGTGTAGCAATCTTCTGAGGGTGAATCCACTTTTCCTGATTCCCCAAAAATCGCTACAATGAAGCGATTTTGGCGCTAGTGTTGCAGGAGTGTTGCAGATTGCTCATGACGTCATACGTAATGCAGTTTTAGTGGCAAAAACAAAATGTAAGACTAGTGCTATATTAAAGTTGTGCGGAATGGTCCTAAGTCATGACTGCATGTGATGCTAAATGTCATAGCTTTGTGCCAAGAGACATCATCTGTGTTGAGATGGAATTCACCGATTTGTCAGTTCTCTGAAAATGAGACCATGAGCATACTTGCCTACATAGCATTGCCACCAAGCACTGCTGCCAAGCATCAGCACCAACAGTTGCTGCCAAGCAGTGCCACTGAGCATCACTGCCAAGTGTCGCCACAGAGTGTGGGGAAATTCAAGGGATAGGCAATCGTGCTCCCCCTTCCCAATATTGGCCGTCAGCTCTAGGGGCCATTTCGCACGGGGATCTTTGTTGCAAATTGGTCACTGAATGAAAAATCGCCATTTAAAATAGTGGAATTCGTCGTTTTGCACACCTGGCTTTGTAGTGGAATCAGTTGCGTTTTTTAGCGTTTCCCACAGGCTTCCGGTCTCGGCAGAAATCGCTAGAAAGGAAGCGCTATTGCCAAGCTTGTCCCGCCCCTGGCCGTCAAGCAGCCAATGGGCAGCTGTTAGCATGCTCCCAAACAGCCGCTTTCCCTTTAAGAAAGGTTTTTTTTAAAAAAAAAACAGACCCATAGCAACGAATCTGTGTAGATTCGTTGCTACGGAGAGACCCATCCAGCTGCCTAATGTGAGCTGTCGTTTGATTGTATGATCGTTTGCACGCTGCCTCGAGTGATAAAAAAAAATTCCCCCCCCCTTCTCACGGGCTCGATTTTCGGCTGAATTTATGTGTAAAAAATAAAGGGACTTTATTTCAGCAAACGGGCTTTTAAGTGGTTTGTGCTTAGTGACTAAAGGTGAAGGACTGAAGCCAGGGAAGCCTCTAAACAGAAAGAGGCTCGCCGGTGCGTTTATCCCCGCTCGCTCCGAGAAAAAAAAATGGCGATCGCTTCGCCGGAAGTTTGGAGGAGAGATCCAGGGGGAGGGACTTTGAAGAACCAGCAACAATGGTAACGCACAGGTCTTTAGCGCTAGTGTTGCAGATTGGTTGCAGGAGTGTATCGCTATCCGGAGGGTGAATCCACTTTTCTGGATTCCCCTGAAAGCGCCACAATGAAGCGCTTTTTGCGGGTCGGTTTCAGGATTGTTGCAGATTGTCTACGACGTCGTGGGTTATGGCAAATTAGTAGCGTTTCCAACTAGCAACCATTGTGCTATTTTTAAGCCGTGGGAAATGGCCCTAGAAATAAGCTCCCATGAAAGATTGGGAAATAGGTTAGACATGGCTATGTAGATGCCATTGCCTGCTGCCACCATGAGTGAATCTTTGACACAGTTGCTGGCAAAGAGTATAAAAGCAGTGAACTGCAACTCAGTAATGAACATGTATCACAGGTCCCTTAAGATGTAATCTGTCACTGATGCCTTGTGGAGTATAGGGATCCACTGGCAAAGGCTACAGTGGCAATTGAATGCTTCAAGAAAGGGGGCAAAAAGCCACAATACAGCAATGCCTGCTGGTATTGTAATGCAACAACATTCTTGGCTAATCACTCCCCATGGTACTCAGAATCAGCGCTAAAACTTGGGAGTCTTCCTTTTGAAGGTAAACTTCTAGTTAGTGCTCAGACATATGAGATGCTTGGGCACATAAAGACAGCCAAAACACTGGCAACAGTAAGCATGCAGGTTCGGCATAGATGGGATCTTCTGTTATCCTGACCAGACCTACCAACGAATCCCACCCACTCAAAATAGAGGGTAAGGGGATGCTAGGAATGGAAATGCCACTTAATCCCTGGGGATTAATCCCCCAGCATTGTGTATTGTGTATTTTCCAGAAACATATCCTATTTTTCCCATGTCTGGGAAACAGTGATAATAATAATAATCTTTTTGTATGTGTATATTTATGATGCAGAGTACTTGTTCCCATTAAAGTAACTTTAGCTATATCTGAGGTAGATGGCCCTATTTGTATATCTCTGAATTAAAGGTAAAGGTAAATGTATCCCTTGTGCAAGCACCAGGTCATGTCTGACTCTTGGGGTGATGCCCTCCAGCGTTTTCATGGCAGACTCAATACAGGGTGGTTTGCCAGTGCCTTCCCCAGTCAATACCGTTTTACCCCCCAGCAAGCTGGGTACTCATTTTACCGACCTCGGAAAGATGGAAGGCTGAGTCAACCTTGAGCCGGCTACTGGGAACGAACTACCAAGCTCATGGACAGACAGCTTCAAACAGCATTTCTGCCACTTACCACTCTGCGCCACAAGAGGCTCTGAATCTCTGGGCCATTCCGCACTGATTCTTTGTAGCAGGAGTGTGGCAAATTGAAATCGCTACTAATTTGCAGTTATGCACAATGTCGTTGACAATCTGCCACACTCCTGAAAACGATCCGCAAAAAGCGCTTCGTTGTAGCGCTTTCAGGGAAATCCCAAAAAGTGGATTCACCCTCCGGAAAGCGCTACACTCTTGCAACCAATCTGCCACACTAGCGGGAAAGTTCTGTGCGTTACCATTGTTGCGGTTTCTGCAAAGTCCCTCCCCCTGGCTCTCTCCTCTGATCTTCCGGCGAAGCGATTGCCATTTTTTTTTCTCGGAGCGAGCGGAGATCAACGCACCGGTGAGCCTTCGTTTACCCAGCAAGGCTTCCCCGGCTGCAGTCCCTCCCCAGAGCTGTTTTAAGTCACCAAGCACCACACAGCCCTGTTTGCTGGTTTATTTTCCCCTTATTTTTCACTTTATTTTTGGCTGAAAATTGCACCCGTGTGTGGGGGGGTATTTTTTTTTCACACAGGGGAAGCGTGGCAATGATGAAACGGCAGCTCAAACACCACCTGTTAGCTAGATGGGTCTCTCCGTTGCAACGAATCAACGCAGATTCCTTGCAACGTGTGTGTTTTTTTTAACTTGCCTTAAAGGGAAAGGGGCTTTTCGGGAGCATGATAACGGCTGCCCATTGGCTGCCCGTTTGATTGACGGCCAGGGGCGGGACAAAGCTCGGCAATATCGCTTCCTGGCTAGCGATTTTTGCCGAGACTGGAAACCTGTGGGAAACGAAAGAAACGCAACTGGATTCCACTACAAAGGCAGGTATGCATAATGACGAATTCCACTATTTAAAATGGCGTTTTTTCGTTCCGCAACCAATTTGCTACATAGATCCTGGTGCAGAATGGCCCTCTGAATTACATGTGCTCAAAGATTTTTTCTGCAGCCTTCATGGCTGGATTGCTTCTAATAGACCTCGCAGTGGAGCGACCTGATCAATGATCTATATCTACCCACCACTATGTCATAGATGTCAACTCCTGGAGAGAGGTTCTGTGGGTAGTGTGGATTGTCAATCCATTTTTCCACCATGTAAATTCACACCCACTTCCAGGGTACGTCTCCCAGTACTATCCTGCTAGTCTCCCATGTGTAACTGCACAGAAGACCACTCGATGAACAAGTTACAGGTGAGAAAACCTTGTTTTCATTGAGTGGTCTTCTATGCAGTCACACAACCCTCCCTCCTTCCCTGCAGTGGGTCATTGATGATGGACTGACTTGTCTGTTTCAGAGGTGGGAAGGAGAACTGAGGGGAGAGTGCTAACCCCTCGCACCTCATGTGACTTTGGGCAGGAAAGTCGCCCTCTCTGAGGGGGGGATGAGCACTCTTGGGAGTTTCTAGAATTTTATATATATAGCTTGCAAGTTTTTCTCCATGGCAGGCCTTATGCCAGATGCAGATCCATGTGACTGCACAGAAGACCGCTTGATGAACAAGAGTTACAGGTAAGTGCAGCCTTGTTTTTTCTTTCATATTGGCTAGCTCTCATTTAGTGGAATAGATATTTTATTACATATATACACATACATGGAGAGGCAGCTGAGCCACTCTTTTAAGGACCACTTATGTAACCCTGTATATATATACAGCAACAGTACATTAAAAGTAAATTACTAATGCATCATTTTGTAAAATATGTTTAAACGTAAATTAGCATGGCTCTAGGCCAGTGGTCCCCAACCTTTTTATCACCAGGGACCGGTCAACGCTTGACAATTTTACTGAGGTCCGGGGGGGGTAGTCTTTTGCCGAGGGACGTCGCTGCCACCTGAGCCCCTGCTCCACTTGCTTTCCCACTGGTGCCCCTGACTTCCCGCTGCCTGCCAGCAGCAGCTGCGCAGTGCCACGCCGAGGGGGAGCCTCAGCCATGGCAGCTGCTGGAGAGCACCAAAAGTGAGCCGGCAGCAGAGTGGCAGGGCAGCCCCCGAGGCAGCAGCCAGGGAGGAGGACGAGGAGGAGCCGCGGCCCAAACAAACTGATCTATGGACCGGTACCGGTCCCCGGACCAGGGGTTGGGGACCACTGCTCTAGGCCATTATATTTCCTACATTCAGAAGTATTATTTTGGAGAACTATGGGCCCTCTCAACAAAATTTAATATCATGTTTTGGGGAAGAAACATCTGGAAATACATTCCCATGATTTTTGTAGTTTAATAGTTTCCTCACAGCAATAGTTCTTTATGTAACTATAGTTGTTGCTAAGAATTCAGAGATGTTTGCATTGAGATATTTGTCTACATACCAATTTCACCCATACATTTTTACTCTCACTGATCCCTAGTTCTATCAGAACTACTATTAAAAAAATAGTAATGGGCATATTGTTATTAACAATCTATTGTTGTAATCCACTAGTTCCACTTTCATTTTTAAAAAATTAAAGGGGTGAAAACAGAACCAGTAGATTATAGCAATAGATTATTAAAACATCATTACACTATAGCAGGGGTAGTCAAACTGTGGCCCTCCAGATGTCCATGGACTACAATTCCCAGGAGCTCCTGCCAGCGTTCGCTGGCAGGGGCTCCTGGGAATTGTAGTCCATGGACATCAAGAGGGCCGCAGTTTGACTACCCCTGCACTATAGTGATCAGTCAGTTATTGATTGTGGTGGGAAAATCATGGCCATGAAAACTGAGGCAAGAAAAACAGCACCACGGTGACTAGACTTGCAGAACGCACACCCTCCTGTCCGTTTGGTATCCAAAGGGGCTTCAATAGCAATATTTCCAAAGTGATAGTAACAAATGAGGTTTATGAAATATTGCAGCAAAACAGAGGGAAATAGATTTTTAAAATTTTTATAGCTTGTCTGTATTGCTGAGACTCAATGTGCATTACCCCAAAAAATTTAAAAATGGGGGGGGGTATTTGTTTCCAAATAGCACACTGGCAGAATTCACACCTGATACTGCAGCAAGATATCGCCTGTCATCACTGCTCCTGTTGTGAATTGACTTTCACTTCCAAACACTACCTCGGCCAACATATGAAGTGGAAACATTCTGGGTATGGAATGTACAGTAAAGAACCAAAAAATGCACAGGGAGAGGAGTCACTATTCAAAATCACAAGCGTGGCTTCTTATAGTGTTACACCGCAGCAGCTAACGCCTAGTGGAGTGAACAAAAGTGAAGATGGAAAGCTCCTTTTTAAAGATAGGAACAAATTGAGTGCTAATAGAACTCTAAACACTTCCCATAGGGAAAAAAATTCTTTACACAGTGATGGTGGGGCAACCTTAACACAATTGTACTTGGCCAACCAAATGCACACAAAAGAGAAGCCATATTCATGTAGCATGTGTGGAAAACGTTTCAGCCAATCAACAGACTTGGCCCAGCACATGCAAATGTACACAGGAGAGAAGCCATATACATGTAGCGTGCATGGGAAAAGCTTCTCCCAGTCATCAGATTTGGCTGAGCACCAGCAAACACACACAGGAGAGAAGCCATATTCATGTAGTGTGTGTAGGAAAGGCTTCTTGTGTTCCTCAAACTTGGCCCAGCACCAGCGAACACACCCAGGAGAGAAGCCATATTCACGTAGCATGTGTGAGAAAAGCTTACCCTGTTCATCATGCCTAGCCCTGCATCAGCGAACGCACACAGGAGAGAAGCCATATTCATGTAGCGTGTGTAGGAAAAGCTTCTCGTATTCATCACACCTGGCTCGGCACAAGCGAACGCACACAGGAGAGAAGCCATATTCATGTAGCGTGTGTAGGAAAAGCTTCTCGTATTCATCAGACCTGGCTCGGCACAAGCGAACGCACACAGGAGAGAAGCCATATTCATGTAGCGTGTGTAGGAAAAGTTTCTCCCGCTCATCAAGCTTGGCCCTGCACCAGCGAACGCACACAGGAGAGAAGCCATATTCATGTAGCGTGTGTAGGAAAAGCTTCTCGTATTCATCACACCTGGCTCGGCACAAGCGAACGCACACAGGAGAGAAGCCATATTCATGTAGCGTGTGTAGGAAAAGCTTCTCCTGCTCATCAAGCTTGGCCCTGCACCAGCGAACGCACACAGGAGAGAAGCCATATTCATGTAGCGTGTGTTGGAAAAGCTTCTCGTATTCATCACACCTGGCTCGGCACAAGCGAACGCACACAGGAGAGAAGCCATATTCATGTAGCGTGTGTAGGAAAAGTTTCTCCTGCTCATCAAGCTTGGCCCTGCACCAGCGAACGCACACAGGAGAGAAGCCATATTCATGTAGCGTGTGTTGGAAAAGCTTCTCCCAATTATCACACCTGTCCCAGCACCAGCGAACGCACACAGGAGAGAAGCCATATTCATGTAGCGTGTGTAGGAAAAGCTTCTCCCAATCATCAATCTTGGCTCGGCACAAGCGAATGCACGCAGGAGAGAAACCACATTGTTAGATCACAATTCTGACTGTGTATGTCTGTGTGTGGGGAGGGGTTGTGTGGGGAATAAACAGCTGTACCTCTCTCTGTCTAAGTTGTGTTTTAATGATTTTTCATACATGATATTGGAAGCAGGACTAGTTAGTACACTGAGTACTACATACTGTCACTGTTCATCTAATGCAAAACAAAGGCTGTAACAAATGTTTCTGTGGGGAAAATGCTTACATTCTGTATGATTGTGATAACTATTTCACAAAAATTATATCCTACCTTTCGGCCTTCAGAAAGGCTATCCATGTCAATAACAAAACATATAACGTACTCACATTTTAAAAACGACACATTAAAACCAAAGCCAAAATATATACAGAGGCATAGAACAATTAAAACATTGGGTAGGAAGTAGGGAACACTGAGAGGATGCCAGATGAAACAGAAAAGTCTTCCCCCACTGGCACCAGATGGCTGGGTAGGTTCATGGAGAGTAGATGTTGGTCCCAACCTCCAGATAGGGCTTTAAAGCTCATCACCAGCACCTTCACCTGTGCTTTAAAACAACCAGGGAGGCAGTATAGATGGGCCAAAACTGGTGGCAGCATTCTGCATCAATTGAAGTTTCCAAGGTAGCTCTTTGTAGAGTACACTGCAGTAATCCAATCTAGATGCAATCAGGGCATGCAAGACAGGGCCAGTTTTTTGCTGCATAATAAAGGCCACAGCTAGCTAACCACTGAAGTAGATAAAAGGCATTTGTGGCCAACATCTTCCTCCTGCACATCCAGCCGTAGGCCTGGGTCTAAGAGAGCTCCTCATCCCAAGCTGCAGATCTGAGATATCTTAAATCCTGTGTCAGATTTTGCATTTACCAGTAGCACTCTTCTTGGGATTAAACTTCAGTTTATTAGCCTGCACCCAACTCCAAAAATGTCTCCAGGCACTGCTTCAGGGTTTCTAAGAGCTGACTTGACATCTGCATCTTGGTGACAATCTAGCCCAAATCTGATAACTTAATGCAGCTGTTTATGATTAAGAATGCTCTTCACCTTTAATATTCTCTCAAATTGTTTTCTTCAAATGTTTATGGAATGTTGTGGCTATTGTCCTTCAACCAATCTGCCCCACCCCCACTCCGAGGGACAGTTTCTGCTGCTTGTTCAACTGGCAAGAAATGTGGAATTAGGAGTGCAGGAGCAGTTTGGAAAGGAGTTGCTGTGGAGAAAGTAGCGCTGGAGGAGTTAAGTACCTTCTCACTGCTCTATTTCAGATTACCTCCTACCAAAGTTGCCTTGCTACCAAGACAGCCACCAGGACTGCATTATACATGTTTCTGTTTTCAGGACTAAGCCACCCCCACCCCCCAATTCTTATTTTCCAAATTATACTCTTGCCATCTGCCAGCATCATGAGACTGACAGATTTGATTATTTTATTGACATCTCAAAAACACACAACAATGCAGCTTATGGTTACAGCAATATAGAATTACAAGATGATTCATGAGGTAAGGTTCTGACTAAGTTCTGAGCTGAATAGGCTGTGCCAGGCATTGCTACGGTTTGGTGATTGTCCTCTGTCTATTGCAATGTGCATCCAGAGGCTTGCCTGCCACAGTCAGGACACAAGGCTATCCGAACCGTTCTGGGAAATGGTCAGGCCCTTGGGAAAGGCTAGTCATTTATCTACTGGTCCCTTTGAAAATCAAAACTCCTTGGTCCATGGAACTACACGGATCTTTAGCTACAAGTCAGGCCCATCTGCTTCAAGTGTCCCCAGTTCTGTCCATGCTCAGAAGAATGTCAAGAGAGTCCTTTAGTGAATTCTACTTGGACAATGTAAAAAAACTGTCATGGAAGAATGGAGCAGTATGGAAGTTCCTCAAAAGTCGTGAAAACAGGAGACACTGATGGAGAACTGTTTACTGTCTTTCCCTCCCTCCTCTGCATATGAGATGCCTACCTTTTAAAACCAAAGTGCTGCTTTATCCATTAACAGTTTAGCCTTTGCTTCCAATGTTGAAATTCATTTTAACTGTTAAAATCAGATTTTGAGGATTCAGGTCTGGGACTGTGTGATGTAGATAGACTAGGGGCAAAGCCCATCGTACCCCAGAATACAACGGGTGTTAGGGCCTCCAAGTAGGGAAAGGAAGGGGGTAGAAGAGGGGAAAAGGAAGGCAGAAAAGAAGGGCAGGAAAGAACAGGAAAGCAACAGGAAGAACAAAACAGACAGAAAGGAAGGAAGGGAGAAAGAGAAGAGAATAAGTGAGAAAAGAAGGGAGACACTCCCGATCCCCCCCATTTGGGAGTGCACGAAGAGGGGCACCTCAAGGCTGCTGAGGGCCCAATGGGGCCCCTTCCTCCGCCTCCTGGGAAGTGGAGAGCCTGGAGTGACAGAGCATGGTTGTTGGCATGGTGTGGTAGATTTTCCCAGCTATCTGGGAAGTGGAGGTAGCCCACTGTGGACATCTGGGGCTGGGGACATCTGGGGACCCTCGTCCCCAGTGGCACAGCAGCAGCGCCCCACAGCTCAAGGGGAGGGGGAAAGGCAAGGCCCTGTGGCAGCCCAGGCTCTGCGACTACCTGGGAGCTTGGAGGGAAGGACCCCCTTCCCTCAGGCCACAGGGAGGTGGGTGGATGAAGGGCTTCTCCCCCCTCTCCCAATGATAGGCTGTGGCTGCAACTGGGAGCATCCGTGTGTGGTGAGGAAGTAGCATGCCCATGGCAGCCAGCAGCTGGTGGGGAGGTGGGTGAGCAGGCAGGTGGAAGGCCTCTGGCATACCCGGCACGCTGAGTGATTGGAAGCCCCCCTCCCCCAACCATGAAGCCATGTATATCCCAGATCTGGGAGATGACCTGGGGCCACAGGGAGGTGGGTGGGCTTGCAGCAGGGAAGCCTCTGCCATGGCGTGGCATCCACGGGCCCATTTGAACCGCCCAGACAGGCGGAGGCTGCAGGTGGGACAGGAAAGTGGCCATGTCCCTGGTAGCATGGTAGCGTAGCCCATTTGCTGACAGGGAGGCAGGTCAGGGAGGCAGGTGGCCAGGAGGGCTGTGGCAGCCCTGGCCCCACATGGGATCGGAAGGGCACAGTGAAGGGGCTGGCGGGCTTGTGCAGCTGCTCTAAGCATGTGGCTGGGAGGTGGCCTCGGCCCATACGGAGGCGGAGGGACAGGCGACGGTGAGGGTTCAGGGCACGGTGTTCTCAATTTCTTGAGAATCAAGAAGCAGTACATGAAAAATCATAAATAGAATACAGAGTAGGGATATTTCAAACAAGATAATTCTTACTGGGATATTTTACTGGGAAAATTAAAATATTAGAAAAAACCCTCTGCTATGTTCTATTAGTACCAGCTTTGATACAGCATTCTTAGTCCATTTCCTTCAGCTTCCTTATTGTAACGCTGAAAAGGTTACACATACTATCAGTATCCAAGAGAGAAGAATACATATCCCGCCCCCCGCCCTGTTTTATCTCTTAGAAGTATCATGGCTTTTCTGGCTTTTCCAACTGCAAATCAATCACTTTGACATTTCCTATGTCCTGGTAGGTAGCTTGCAGCCCCCGTGAGATATCCTCATACATGGAGCAATCATCCAGGTTCAGTCCCTGGGGAGGGAAGAAACAGGTCATTTCTGAAGTATCTTTAGTCTGCAATCCTACACTAGCTTCGCAGGACTTGATCCCCAGAAGACTTGCCTAGGACTGAATTGTTAGGGGGACAACTTTCTCCTCTTTGAGCAGTCCACAGAAAGAGTGAAGGGGTGGATCACAGCAAACATCAGAATACAATCCCAAGGTCACGTAAAGTGCTGCCTTGGGCAACTAAGAAGGAAGTACAATGAGTAAAAGAGATCCCAGGCTAGCTTGATCTCATCAGATCCCAGAAGCTAAGCAGGGCTGACCCTTGATTGGAGACATCCAAGAGATACCAGGGTCATGACACAGGCAGGCAATAGCAAACCACTTCTGCCTTTAGTCTTGAAAACCCTGCTGTAAGCTGGCTGCAACTTGACAGGGGGCTACAGGAGAAGGGCAATGTTGATGGGAACTTTCGGCTTGATCAGGATAAAAGAGATTTGATTCCTTTCAAAAGCCGTGAAATTCTCACAGGTGATCGCTCATGTGGAAGACTGCCTTTGTGTACACATATATCTTTGTGTCTAATCTGGAGAGTTTACAACAGAGGGAGGAGGAGGCTGGTTGGGATTCCTATTTTTATAACCTTATGAATAAATCGTCCCCATCTCTGAAATCTGCCTCCCATTGTGCAGATTGTCTCCCTGAGTTACCTCGTACAGGTTCTCCTCTTCGTATTTCTTCTTTTTGGCCTGCAGCAGGCTCTCATTTTCCCATTTCTTCTGTAAAAAGAAGTAAACAAGACACTGATGGCCATTCAGAAGACCAGAGAGGCATGGTGGATAGTGTGAGTTGGACCTATGTCCAGCTATACTGCAACATCAAACTCCAGTCCATTTCACACAAGCATACATGACTTCATCTAGCTGACATTCCTCCCTGATTATAATTCTTTGGGGGGGGGGGAAGGGAAAGAGATTTCTCAGTTAATCGCCTTCCACAAAACCAAAGTACCAGCAGTTTAGTGGCTGCATTTTGCATAAGTGAGCTAACACTGGTAACATGGCCATATTAGAAGAAGAAGAGCTGGGTTTTATACCCCACTTTTCACTATCTGAAGGAGTCCAAAAGTGCCTTCCTCTTCCCACAACACAGTGCACAGACTACTGGCAGCCAGTGGGATGCTGTGATTAGAAGAGCCACTTGGCTCTGGGAGAACTGGGTTCAGCTGACTTGCAGTTCTGTGAAGCCCACAAGGTATCTTGAGCTAATCACTCTCGGCCTAATCTGCCTCACAGGATTGTTGTGAGGATAAAAATAGGCCACTTTAAACTCTGGATAAAGTAAAAAGTCCACCTTCTAGGCAGAACTCTGAAATGGTTTGATGAATCCAACTTATTAACCCGTAATTTTTAACCCCTAATTCCAGTATAGTTTGTTACTGTCTGGGGAGGAAGAGGGCAGAAAGTTCTTTAATACAACAAGCTAAAGCGGAACAAGATCTGGTGACTGGAAAGTGTAGGCAGACAGACTCAGAATGGATCATATCATCTGTGTGCAGACGTAGGAAGGAACTGCTCACCCTCAAGAGGAGAAAAAGACCCGGCCCGATGGCAAAGATGAGTAGGAGGAAGCCCTCAACTGTGATGATCGTGTTTTTGACGGATTCTCTTATATTCAGGAAGGATGCGGGGCGAGGTCCTAGAGGAAAGGAAGCAAGAGGCAGAGGGGAGGTTGGTCCAGACTCCCCACGGCATCCCTGCCTTCCAGTCTGCTCATTCCTGCATTCTCATGTGAACAGTGCAGCAGCAATAACAACAAACAAAGGGAAGAATTGTGTTTGGAAAATATTGGTCAGTCTGCTGTATCACTTTGAGTAATTTTGCCTGATTAGGAGGTTTTGTTTTGACAAGGGACCGAGAGAATCTTACTTACAATTTACGATACATACAAGCCCCATAATACCTGGCCCAATGAAACCTGCTGAGGGCCTATTATGCACTCATTAGATAACCCACTTTCAATGCACTTTCCAAGTAGATTTTCCTGTTCTGGACAGGAAAATCCAGCTGCAAAAGCATGTTGAAAGTGCATTATCCAATGTGTGCAGAATGGGCCCTTGTGTACAAGAGCCATCGTGCTTTTGCAGCTGGATTTTCTTGTATGGAACAATATATTTATCAAGTACATGGAAAGTGCATCATCCAACATGTGCTGAATGGGCCCTGGTGGTGGGGGAAAGTGTTGTCAAGTCATAGCCAACTTATGGTGCCCTTGTGAGGTTTGCAAGGCAGGAGACATTCAGAGGTGGTTTGCCCATCCATCGCCTGCCTCTGCTTTGTCATTCTGGCTTTCCTTGGAGGTCTCCCAGGGCCAAACCTGCCTGGCTACTGAAATCAGGTCAGGGTCCACACAATTTAGTCACATATCAATAGACCTAAATTAAGTATATACTCAAGCATAAGCCAACCTGAATTTTAGCCGAGGCACCTAATGTATTGACTCGAGTATAAGCCGAGGGTGGAAAATGCAGCAGCTACTGGTAAATTTCAAAAATAAAAATAGATACCAATGAAATTACATTAATAGAGGCCTCAGTAAGTTAAATGTTTTTGAATATTTATTTCAAAGAAAAACAGTAAAGTAGCTCTGTAAGTGGAAAAGAGGGTCAACAAAAACAATTTGGTATCAACAATAAGAGGTAAGTGGGGGGACCCTCACTCGAGTATAAGCCTAGGGGGGCTTTTTCAGCATTAAGAATGTGCTGAAAAAGTCAGCTTATACTTGAATTGAACTGTATTTTGTTTCAGTGCCCTTGTGTTTAAGTCTGCTCTGGTCAAGGGTATGATATGCTTGGTATGATATGATATGACTGTTTCATGTATCGTTGACTAGTTTTAATGTAAACCGCCCTGAGCCTTCGGGGAGGGCAGTATATAAATCTAAATAAATAAATAAAATAAAATAAATAAATATCTGCTTTTCTATTAGGAGCACAGGGAAAAGATCCATCTCCTGTGTGCCCACTACAACCCTAAACCTCCCAAAAGAAATTCTCCACAAGGGCATAGACGAACCACAGTGAAAGTCTGTCCAAAGTTTCTGGAGACTTCAAATGTCAAACACGGGTCATTTTTAGAGCAGAAATGGACGTTAGAATTGTGGCGTTTGTGAAAGTGGATGACCTGAGCCAGTCTCAGCCTAGTCCTACCTCACAGGGGTGTGGTAAGGATAAAGTGCTCAGATCCATCGTTACCACCTTAAGCTCCTTGGAGGGAGGGCAGAATAAAATATAATTAAATATTCTGTGGTCATGTCAGGGTTTTCCATTTATACGCCAAAGCATACCTGCCACTCTCCCAGCTGCTATACTGGCTCAGCACCATCCCTTAAAAAGAATGCAGTGCAGAAAATCCACACGTATCCCCTACCTAGACAAAACTCTATACCAGAGGTAGTCAAACTGCGGCCCTCCAGATGTCCATGGACTACAATTCCCAGAAGCCCCTGCCAGCGAATGCTGGCAGAGGCTTTTGGGAATTGTAGTCCATGGACATCTGGAGGGCTGCAGTTTGACTACCCCTGCTCTATACAATTCCCAATATAAAACTGAATATCCCTGTAGAAAGCTGAGTGTTTGTATTCCCTTGCCAAATGATGAGCATTTTGCCTCACGCTTGCTCAGAAATGTGGAGAAACAATGCAGTGGTAGAATTCTACTGACAACTTGGCTTGGATAACAGATAACCAAGAATTTGCATGCAATTTGTGACAAGTTACAACTTGAGAAATGGTTATTTGTGATCACTGAGAGGAGGGGACAGTTTCTTGCTGATGCATTTCTGCTTTGGTCTTGTTCGTTACGTAGCATAATCGGGGGGGGGGTCTCTTTCTCTTCATGTACCATGCTCCTGATCCAGATGTGGCCTCCATATACCCTGACATATACTGACATAGAACGCCAACAGGACCTAGCTAATAACCCACCTTTCATTATCAGTGAACCCAATAGATACTCATCTTTCCCTATGACATATTTGGCCAAGCTTGAAGTACCTAGTCATCGGAGGGCCTTCACTTTGGCACGCTGTGATGCCTTCCCTTCGGCTGTATTAGAAGGAAGATATACGAAAATACCCTATATCGAAAGGGGATGTACCTGTGGCTCTGGACATATAGAAAGCATGGAACATGTTCTCCTCAAATGTCGATTTTATAATGACATTCGAATTAGTCTAATTCTTCCACTGTTAGGCAGATTCCCAGGACATTCAGGAGAATTTTACATTTCCCTGCTGCTTACAGATAATGATACAACCTATAGAGTTGCCAAATTCTGCAGCCGCGATAAAAATTCGTAATAGAATGGTCTGTTCCGAGTGAACTGGACAGCTGTGTTTATGTACATTATTATTATTCTATTTTGTATTGTTATGTTTTAAGATGTTTTAATTTCTAGTTTTAATGGCTGTTTTTGTATCATCTTGTGCTGGTCTATGACCGTAATAAAACTAACTAACTAACATGAAGCCCCCTGAATACTTGGGTGACCTGATTGGTGATGTACCCAGAAAAAGATAATTGGCTAATGCCAGTTGGGATCTTCAGCCCCTTGACTAGAGTTTGTATTTGTCAATAATATTTTAAACAGAAGGGTGTGTGTGTGTGTGTATGGGGGGATATCCTAAATAAATGTATTGCTGAACAAAGTTTGAGTCCAGTGGCACTTTTAACACCAACAAAGATATAAGCTTTCGTGTGCAAGCACACTTTGTCAGTTATAATGAAACAAAATTATACCTGAAGAAAGGTGCTTGCTCACGCAGGCTTGTATACCTTTAATAAATCTTGGTTGGTCTTCAAGATACCACTGTCTCCACTTTGTTCTGCTGCTTGAGACGAACATGGCCACCCACCTGAATCTATCTAAATGTTTATGACTTCTGGGATGGTCTGTTTTGTCTTCAGATAGCGTACTTTAAAAATCCATGTAGGGAAATGGTCAGAAAATAACCACAGGTTGACTTTGAACCCCCACGTTGGGCAAAAATTATTTTGAGATAACAGCTGAAACAGATCTAGTGTGTGTGTGTGTGTGGGGGGGGAGACTAATAAACTTCCTCTATCTCAAATTTTCAAACACATTTTTGAATTTATATTTTCTAATCTGACATTTCTGTCCAGCTTCCCAACATAGGTTTAGGACAGGGGTAGTCAAACTGCGGCCCTCCAGATGTCCATGGACTACAATTCCCAGAAGCCCCTGCCAGCATTTGCTGGCAGGGGCTTCTGGGAATTGTAGTCCATGGACATCTGGAGGGCCACAGTTTGACTACCCCTGGTTTAGGAGAATGTGAATGGTATAGTACAGCCTGACCTTGGTCCTCGGAAGGGAAATCACCAAGGGAGACTTTGCAGAAGAAGGCAAGGCAAACCACTTCTGATTAACCATTTGCTTAAAAAACCTTACGGGGTCACCAGAATTCGGTTCTGACTTGACATCGCTTTAGACACAAGCATTGGATTTAGAGATCATCAAAGGAAAAAGCCAATGACGATTGAATATGGTGATCCAGGTTCCATTTTTTCCTGGGACTACATCAGCATTACTTAACCTTGTCACATATTTTTAAACAAACTGAGGTACCAGTCCCCCTTATGCTCACTTGGTAGTACGCCACATTGATGTACAGTGGTCCTTACTTACAAATACAGCAGCATAAGATTGAGCCATCCATTGTGTATTTTTGTTTTGGTATATTTCGAACATTTGTGCTCCCAAGGAGAGCCATGCGTTCGGCTCTTCTCGTAAGAGCCCAGCGGGGCAGAATAAATGACAGGTGGTGTGATATGTGTGGCTAATCAGGGTTCTGAACTAGGGTTGTGTGCTCCGGTGCAGTTCAGCCACTTCAGTGATCGTTGAAGAGGCTGAACCGCACTGGAGCACACAACCCTAGTTTGAACCCTGAGTCCGAAGCCAATGCTACACATAACTCTTTTTAACATAAGGGGCTGTTTGGGAGCATGCTAACGGCCGCCCATTGGCTGCTTGACGGCCAGGGGCGGGACGAGCTTGGCAATAGCGCTTCCTTTCTAGCGATTTCTGCCGAGACCGGAAGCCTGTGGGAAACGCTAAAAAACGCAACTGATTCCACTACAAAGGCAGGTATGCATAACGACGAATTCCACTATTTTAAATGGCGATTTTTCATTCCGCAAACAATTTGCAACAAAGATCCCCGTGCGAAAAGGCCCTGGGTGTCTCTGACTTGAACTCGAATATTCACACATGAGGCCGGCAGAGACCCAATCCAGCTGAGGGCCATATAGTGGTACATGAAGAAGCTTTGGTCTTCCCTCCACCATTTACCCAACTCAAAAGGTTCCTGGGAGGTTCAATTTGCTCCTCTGGGGACCGTTCCATGCCGCTTATCTAGAATGCCACTCAGGCTGTCGTAAATTTTCAAAATTCAGGCAGATTGGAAATAGAATTTCAAAAGCCATGTTAATTTAAAAAGAAATTAAAGTTGTGTTCCGAAATGCAAACCAAAAGTTGTTTCTGTTTTTCTCTTTTTCCTCGGTTCTATCTGACAGCCACGTTTTGCAAAGCAACATCTAGGGCAGGGATCCCCAACCTTTTCAAGCCCGTGGGCACATTTGGAATTCTGACATGGGGTGATGGATGCAGCAACAAAATGGGTTCCACAAAATGGCTGCCACAGCCACGAAATAATTGCCACAGCTGAACTTCACTCAGGCAGTTTAGATCCTTGTACTGCGGAGGCAGCCGCTGCCAAAGCAGCATTAAAAAATATCTGCACAGCCAATGAAAACTCTGCAATAGTAAACCAAAAGCCTTGCTGGGCAAAAGCCCCAACCACTTCGTAAAAACACTCGGCAAGCACAGCTGTGCCCCTGGTGCCATGTTGGGGACCCCTGCTTCAGGGATTTATGAAGTTTACTCAGATTTCCCTCTGATCATTCTGATGTGCATTAGCTGTTTACAGGCCACTTTATCCTGCTTATCTGTTCCACATATTTCTGGTAACAGCTTGGAGGAGGAGCTGGTCTCATGGCTTAAGTGCCACTCAGCACTTAACACCCACTCAGGGCGGCTGTCCCACCTGTGAGTGCTCCTCCTCCAACTGTCCAGCAGCCAGACAATTGTGTTCCGAGGCTTGGAGGCTGCAGATCCCTGCTGCAGGAGAGCTGGCAGGGGCCTCATTTCCAGGTCCTGGGGGAAGGGAGAGGCCAACAGCAGAGTTCTTCCATCCCACCCCACCCAATCTAGCACCCGATGTTTTCCTGAATGCACTGAGCTTTCCCCCTAGTATTTCAAAATAATCTGCCACGGGGAGCAACATTCACACTCACTCCGGACCCAGAGGAACGTGCCGCACGACTGGGCGTAGTCGTTAGAGGACGTCACGGTGCAGTAGTACATGCCGGAATCGCGGGTCTTGGCCTGCTGGAAGGAGAGCTCTGAAACTCCCTTTTCAACCTTGATGATTTGGGGGATGCTGCTGGTAACATGAAAGATCTGGCTGCAGTTAGGGGAACAGGATCTTCTCCAAGTGACGTTAGCATTATCCGGGGCTTTGTAGCGGCATGTCAGGGACACGGGATGCCCTTCCACGATTAGGACTGAGGAAGGACCAGCTTCCACCTCCAGATGGACTTGGTTCTTCATTTCCGCTTTCAAAACCAGACCGGTATGCGAGGCCGCAAGCTTCCTATTGTTTGCGGCTGCCGTTCCGTCCTCTTGCTGTAATGTAGTGAATGCCTCTCCACTTGTCTTTGGATCGTGTGCACCACAGACGTGACCTGAGGCAATGAGAACGGGCAATTTCTGAGTGTGCAAAACAATATGGAAGGAAAAGTCTTCTGGGTGGCAGAGCGGTTATTCCAGGGGTAGTGAAACTGCGGCCCTCCAGATGTCCATGGACTACAATTCCCAGGAGCCCCCTGCCAGCGTTCGCTGGCAGGGGGCTCCTGGGAATTGTAGTCCATGGACATCTGGAGGGCCGCAGTTTCACTACCCCTGGGTTATTCTCTTCATCCTACTGGACAGCTCCTCCTGTTCTTTTTCTCTACTTTTTCCTTTCTCTACTTTTTCCCCATTGAAGCCCCTGAAATATTCTTCAGGGGGTCATGAAAGCCCAGAAGTGTCACAATTGTGCAGAATATGGTTCGGAAGCACAGCTGTGGACACGCCCACCCGGGGCCCCTCTCCAGGCCTATCAGTGGCCATTGGGGGGGAGCGGGTTGATATGACTATACATTGTCATATCATCTGATAATTTTTAAATATATATATATATATTAATTAATTAACTCCCTCATTTGGAAAACCCTTCCAGGGCCATCAAGAAACCCTGATTCAGAAAGCCTGTTGTAGGGGCAGAAGGATACCATCCAGTTCACAGGCACCAGAGGGCCAACAATTCTCCATCTTTAACTAGATTAGGGTCCAGGAGCACTTTAGAGACCTACGAGAATTTGGGGAATTAATTTTTTGAGACTCAAAACACCTTTCATGAGATACAAAGAAAGCTGTGTCTCTCCAACGCTCATCCCCTGAAAATCTTGTTCACCTCTAAGGAGCTCCTAGACTCGAATCCAGATGTTTTACTGCAGACCAACAACACAGCTGTCCTCTGAATCTACCAGCAGCGTAATATGCAAGGATTTAGAAGATGGAGCTTTTCCTGACAAAAGGATGAGGAAAATTCACCTGCAGTTTTTGTGCTTATCAAGCTTCTGAGGTTCTATAGCAGAGAGGATATAAAAAAACATTTATGTACTGATTTGTTTATTGATAGTTCACGTTTTTTGCTGAGATTCGAGGAGAATTACATAGTGTCAGTCCAGGACATCTAGGGAAGAACCCAGTAGACTACAGAAATCTACAAACAGAATTGGGTTGTCACTGGATGGGGAAATTTCTGGAGATTTGTGGGGTAGAGCCAGGAGTGGGCAGGATCTGGGGCAGGGACGAGCCTCAGTGGAGTATAAAGCTCTGTCCACCCTCCAAAGCAGCCATTTCCTCCTGGGCAACTGATCTCTGACAGCTGAAGATGAGCTTTAATTCCAGGGCATCCCAGGGCCCACTTGAGGACTGGCATCCCTAAAACAGACAGCTCACAAAATGGACCCCCTGCATTATATCCCCTTTCAAATAACAGCCCCTGCAGTTGTCTCTCCACAGTTACTTCCCTGCTGATCGGGTTACTGAAGCACGTCTCCCCCTTACAATCCCCTCCTGCATCCCTCAAGGGCATTAGGCTGGTTTTGGTTCCTTTTTCCTTGCCCCTGTTGACAGGAAACAGAATCAAGTGAGAAACAGTTTTCAGATGCAAGTCCACCCTGGGGAGGAATTAGAAGGTGAGGGTGGAGCGGATGTGGAACCCTCTGTAGAAGGGTACTTTTGCCCCTGAGGGACAGAAACTTTGAAATAGGCATTGGTTTTAGGGAAGGAAGTGTGTGTGTGTGTGTGGGGGGGGGGGGGTGGGATTGTAGGTTTCGATCATAAGCCCTGTTGGATCAGCCCAATGATACAATTTCTCTGGGTAGCCAACAACAGGGCATAGAACAGCCTTTCTCAATATTTTCCTGTTGAGAAACTCCTGAAACATTCTTCAGGCTTAAAGAAACTCCAGAAGTGGCAGGATCATGCAGATTGTGGTTGGGAAGCACCCACCCACCCAGGGCCCCTCCTTGGCCATGGGGGAGGGGGGAGTTGACATGACCATATGTGGTCATATCACCCAATAAATGTTCAACACATTTTAAAAACATATAAAATATTAATTAACTGTCACACATTCAGGAAACTCTTCCAGGGCTGTCAAGAAACCCTGGTTGAGAAAGCCTGGCAAGACCAAGGCCTTCATAAGAACCTCAGAAGAGACCTGCTGGATCAGACCAGTGAGGGTCCATCTAGTCCAGCATCCTGCCTCACACAGTGGCCAGCCAGTTCCTCTAAAGGGCCAACAACAGGGCATAGGGCCCATGTTTAGCAATTAGTGATAAGTTATGCAGAGAGGTTAGTAGATCAACAATCTGACTTTTGAGTTCCTTAAGAACATTGGCTTTTAATTTCTCCAATAATTCTATAACTTTATCTCTCATTACCGCAATTTGACTCAGTTTTTCTGAAACATGTTAAGGAACAGCTCCTTAATATCTAGATCTTCAGTAGCAAAATAGTGACATGAATAGGCTTAAGGAGAACCTTGCAAATTAAGTTCACGGAGGTTCCTAGGCCTCATGAAAATTCAACCTAGCTTTCTAGCCCAAATCTACTAACGATAACCATTTCCAAAAAGAACATAAGAGAAGTCATGTTGGATCAGGCTAATGGCCCCTCCAGTCCAACACTCTGTGCCACACAGGGGCCAAAACCCAGGGGCATCAGGAGGTTCACCAGTGGGGGCAGAACTTCAGAAGCCCTCCCATTGTGGCCAAGAATACAGAGCCTCATTGCCCCAGACAGAGCTATACCTTGTGGCTAGTCACCACTGATGGACCTCTGCTTCATATCATCATATAAAAACATAAGAGAAGGCATATTGGATCAGGCCAGTGGCCTATCCAGTCCAACACTCTGTGTCACACAGGAGCCAAAGCCCAGGGGAGAGAAACTGAATTAGCTCCCTTCCCATTTTCAAAAGTGTCTGCACTTGAATGGCAAAAGATTCCTTCTTGCTCAGCTACTTCACTGTTTACAGGTCTGCTGATAGAATCATAGAATCATAGAGTTGGAAGGGGCCATACAGGCCATCTAGTCCAACCCCCTGCTCAACGCAGGATCAGCCCTAAGCATCCTAAAGCATCCAAGAAAAGTGTGTATCCAACCTTTGCTTGAAGACTGCCAGTGAGGGGGAGCTTACCACCTCCTTTGTTGTTGTTGTTGTTGTTGTTAGGTGCGAAGTCGTGTCCGACCCATCGCGACCCCATGGACAATGATCCTCCAGGCCTTCCTGTCCTCTACCATTCCCCGGAGTCCATTTAAGTTTGCACCTACTGCTTCACTGACTCCATCCAGCCACCTCATTCTCTGTCGTCCCCTTCTTCTTTTGCCCTCCTTAGGCAGCCTATTCCACTGCTGAACTACTCTGATTGTGAAAAAAATTTTCCTGATATCTAGCCTATATCGTTGTACTTGAAGTTTAAACCCATTACTGTGTGTCCTCTCCTCTGCAGCCAACAGAAACAGCATCCTGCCCTCCTCCAAATGACAACGTTTCAAATACTTAAAGAGGGCTATCATGTCCCCTCTCAACCTCCTTTTCTCCAGGCTGAACATTCCCAAGTCCCTCAACCTATCTTCATAGGGCTTGGTCCCTTGGCCCCAGATCATCTTCGTCACTCTCCTCTGTACCCTTTCAATTTTATCTACAACAGATTTTATCTACAAGCTTCAAGAGATCTCTGCCAAAGGAGTTGACATAAAGCCAATCAACCTTCTCAAAACAAAGGGGCACTTTCTGAAAGGTGTTGTCTTTTATATATGCTTAATTTAACCCTCCTGTGCCCGTGAAAATCTTCTGAAGGGAACTTTGAATCTTGAAAGCTTAAACCCTGACCAACTTGTTGGTATTTAAGGACTCAAGTCTAGCTGTCAAAATCTGATTACTGACTCCTGAGGAACTGAAGTCTTACCTGGCTGAGAAGAAGAGGGGGAAGACCTAGCTAGAAGCATTTAATGACGACTCTGAAATGAATACTAAAATATGAAATTTTAGGAAGGATCGGTCAGGATACAGCCTGATCTCGTCAGCTGGGAAGCTACACAGGGTCACCACTCTGAAGAGAGACCACAAAGAAACCTCCATGGAAGTAGTCCATACCATTTATGCTTCTTGCTTGCCTTGAAAGCCCCTTGCTGGGTCGCCATAAGTCAGCTGCAATCCACAGCATGCAAGAAGGGTTATTGTTATCACTAAAATTATTAATCGATGGGATGGTTTCCAATTTTAATGTCTCCAGCACTTTGCTTCATACACAAGGCTCCAGGAAGTATGAATTTTAAATGGCCAACATCCATTTATTTATTTGTAATATTTATGATCCACATTAAAAAAAAAAAAAAACTGGCCGGGTTAACTCACAACACAAAATATGCCAATAAAACAGATGAATTAACAGTCCATAAAACATTACCTATTTAAACAGCCAGTATGTTGAGTCATAAAAACAGAACACGGAACAGCTCTGCTGCTGGACTTTAGGACCAATGATGGGGAGGGGGAGATACATGGAACACGAAGAGGGAGAGATTCAAGTGGGTCACTGTGTTGGTCTGAAGTAGCACAACAAAATCAGAGTCCAGTGGCACCTTTAAGACCAACAAAGATTTATTCAAGGCGTGAGCTTTCGAGTGCTTGCACTCGAAAGCTCATGTCTTGAATAAGTCTTTGTTGGTCTTAAAGGTGCTTTGGACTCTGATTTTGTTATGAAGAGGTTAGATGTTAAAGCTGATCCCTTTGGGGAACCAGTATGACCTTCACTGGGGATGACAGTTCTCAAATAACACAGTTCAGAAGCAATGGAAACCCTTTACATTCCCATGGGATTGTAGCATTTCTCTAGCCTAAGGAATCGGGAAGGTTTCGTTGTCAACCAATTAAAACATTTAACGGATTGATCATCTCTTAACTAACTGATTAAACGTAATCAAGTCTGTGCGTTTCAAAACACACATTCCTTTGAAATAGGAAGGAAATTTTCTAAACACAAACTACTACTGACTGTCAGGAGAAACCCCCACCTTTTTTTTACAATAACATGCAAACAAAACAAAACAAACCAGACAGAAAATAGCTTCAGTTGCTGCCCCACCTTTTGATACCCCAGCTGCAGTTTTGGGATGGCTTCAGCTTGGCAACCAGAGAGCATTTTAATTGTCTTACCGCTCCATCCTGCCAAGTATTGTTTGCATCTTCCAAGGAAGCATTCCCTGGGCCAGACTGCTACCCTCGTCTTTATTGTTTTCTTCAGTCCACCTTCAGTCTCCCCTTACCTTACCTGCCAAGAGCCCCAGGAAGAGCAAGGAATACGACCATTGCAGGCCACCAGCCATCCTGTGATTTGCAGGGTCCTCACGGCGTCCGCCACCTCTGCGTCTGCCACCTTGGTCCTAAGCATCCATCTATCACTCTGATAAGGCTTGTGGGTTGTTTTTTAGGCTTCTTTTTCCCCTTTGAGGAGATGCGCCCGGTTGCTCTCCTGCTGAAACTCACTGAGCTAAAAAGACTTCCCCCCCCCCTTTTTGCTTTGCATTCAAAGTCAACATTCTGCACTTGAAAGCTCTGCTAGCCGGATGCCGGAAACACATGCAAGGGGGCTGGTATTATACTCTTCAATATTTCACAAATGAAAACAGATCCTTGTGTCTTTGGAGGAGCCTGGCTTTCAGACCAAACACAACAAAAAAGTGCGTGCTTGACGCCTTCCACCTTGCTAAAAGTGAGGGAGCCTGTTCGTCCCCCTCTTGCCCTGGATAGCCCAGGCTAGGCTGATCTAGTCAAATCCTGGAAGCTAAGCAGGGTCAGCCCTGGCCTGGATTTAGAGGGGAAGTCTAGGCTGGCCACATAGAGGAAGGCAGTGGCAAACCACTTCTGAACTACTCTTGCCTTGAAAACCCTGGGTCGCCACAAGTCAGCCGTATTATGATAACCAGCACTATTTCCGCACAAGGAATTTTTCACGTCTCAGCCCCCTAACGTTGTCGGCTTATTGAGCCCCCTCCAAATGACGTCGACAATATTTGGAGGCTGTTTCGGGATGGGGCCATTTTTAAAGTGCTATGTGGTAAGCCCAGGAAAGTGGAGTTACCATCCTCTGTTGCAGGGTTAGTCAACCTGTGGTCCTCCAGATGTTCACGGACTACAATTCCCAAGAGCCCCTGCCAGCGGTTGCTGGCAGGGGCTCATGGGAATTTTAGTCCGTGAACATCTGGAGGACCACAGGTTGACTAACCCTGCTCTGTTGCACGTCCCAGGGGTGAGCAAGCAGCCAGCAGCCAGGGATAGGAGCATATGGAGGGGGAAATGCACAAGAGGGTCTTGAGCACTATCCCGCCCTCTCTGCTTGCTCACCATTTCACATTCAGCCGCCATCTCTATCTAAGTAACCACCACTGCCATGGCCGTCTCGCCGCCCAAACTGTCAAATTCCTGTCCCTTCAGCTCCTCTTCTCTCCCCCAACCCACCCTACCCTACCCCACTGGTCCATTCGCCTGCCACCTGCCTTGGCCCTCTTCCTCCACAGACGTCTGAAGCATGGGTGCCACTGCAGCTCCCCCCCTCCCTCTGATTGGTTGTCTCCATTGATTGACAGGCCGAGGAGCAGTGACTAAAAGAGCGCATTGCTCTCGCTTAGTGCCTTTTTCACCGCCAATGAGAACAGGGAAACGTGAGATGCTGCGGCAGAGTGTGGAGGAAAGAAATGGCTGAATTTATTATCACTCATTTGCGGGTAGGAGACATCCCACGATTTTGTCCCATGTGCGGAAGCAGTTCGGGGAAAGACCAGCCTAACTCTAGTTTGCAAGACCTGAGCAAACGTGTTAACAATAGGATTTTGGGAAGGTCATTCATTCATAGAGTCACCATAAATTGGAAGTAAGTTGACGCCATTTAACATACAATCCCAACCAAGAGCTAGAGGAGACCCCCCTTCCCAACACAAGAAAAGCCAGCTGGCCAAGACAACTGAGGTCAAAACCCACTGCAAGCAGCCTGCTGTGATTTAAAAGCCAAGATGGTACTGCTTCCTGCGGTGAGGGACGCACTAAAGCAGGGGGACCCAGCATTTTTTAACCTTTAGAATTTGAGTACAGGATGGTTGGTGCAACCACAAAATGGCTGCCTTAGAAGGTGGAGCAAACTATAAAATGGCTACTGCAGGAGGTGGAGCCACACACAGAGCAAACCCCAGTGCAGGGGATAAGAGTACTAATTTTAAAAATACACTGAGGAAAGAGGAGTGTGAGAGAGAATAAAACCAACACTGCACAGCCAATCTGCCTTTCAGTGGCCAATAAAAAGCCCTGCACTAGAGAATCAGAATTATTCTCTTTACAAAATGGCTACCCCTCTCCAGTAGCAAGTCAACACATCAATTGGACTTTCAGAGAGGTGGAGGCTGAAGCATATGGAACAGCGATTCTACAAAAGTGACACTAAAATTTAAAAAGGCCACCGGCCTAGAAGCGAAATAGAGATGGAATGCAAATACTGATTTCCCAGAAATGGAACTGAAAGGCAAGTCTATCTCTCTTTTGACAAGGGCCGGTCGAGGCAAGGTATCCCTGGCCTCTTTATACTTGATTAACGAAAAGCCGGGACATTTTAATTTCTTTCTAATCTCCTCTTGTTAAAATCTCCCAAAACACAGAAGCCAGGGGAGCACAGTGACATATCTTTCCTCATACTCTGGCTGCACTTGTGCAACATGTCAACCAGATAAGAAGCATATATTTGAATTTGTAGTTCAAGGTTCCCCTTCCCCCACTCTTGCACCCTCTGTCCCACCTTCTGTGTTCCCACCAGAAAGGTACATGGGGATTATCCAGAGACTCTGGAACGCATCATGTCAAATGAACAAGAAAATGTGCGCAAGAAGAGAAAGAACAGAGAAGGTCTCTTGTGTTACCGGCAGGTCAGGAAAGGCCGCAGGTGGCAAATGGACACAAGGGATCGAATTGTTCCAGCAGGTCCCTCCTTTGATGGAGCTCTAGTCAAGGTGTGCTTTTACTCTCCAGGCTGGAGGTAAGCTGATGTTTGTGCCTCCTCTTCCCTGAAGGGGAAGTAAGCATGCAGACACAGAGTGCAGATAAAGGGAGAGCTAGCCATTAGAGCAGGGGTAGTCAAACTGCGGCCCTCCAGATGTCCATGGACTACAATTCCCAGGAGCCCCTGCCAGCGTTCGCTGGCAGGGGCTCCTGGGAATTGTAGTCCATGGACATCTGGAGGGCCGCAGTTTGACTACCCCTGCATTAGAGTGTGTCAAGAGGCTAGTCCAAAGTCAAGATACCGGTTAGCCCAAACTCACACCATCAAATCTGAAGGAGAAGAAGGAGGAGAGGAAGAGTTGGTTTCTGTATGCCGCTTTTCTCTACCCGAATGAGTCTCAAAGCAGCTTATGTTCGCCTTCCCTTTCCTCTCCCCACAACAGACACCCTGTGAGGGAGGTGAGGCTGAGAGAGCCCTGATATTCCTGCTCGGTCAGAATAGCTCTATCAGTGCAGTGGGGAGCCAAAGGTCACCCAGCTGGCTGCATGCGGGGGAGTGCAGAATTGAACCCAGCTCGCCAGATTAGAAGTCCACACTTCTAACCTCTACACCAAACTGGCTCTCTCTGAGGGGAAATCCAAAAGAAGAATTTTTAAAAACAGGGCGAAGAAGTTCATTTTTATCCCCTTCTCGCTGTCTGAAAGAGTCTTAATGCAGCTTACAATCACCTTCCCTGCCTCTCTCCTGTGAGGTAGCTGAGGCTAAGAGGCCTGATCTTACTGCTCTGTGAGAACAGCACTATCAGGGCTGTGACTGGCCCAAGGTCACCTGGCTGGCTACATGTGGAGGAATGGAGAATCAAACTTGGCTCACCAGATTAGAAGCTGCTGCTCTTAACCAATACACCACGTAGTCCAAGACAGGAGACTCAGTTCACCAGTTTACTACAAGGTCAGTAACTAAGGGCACCACCAGCTCTCCCTTGGTGGCTGCTTTTAACAACACAGCACCTGCCAGCTCCCTCAGCCCTGATCCTGCAACCACTCATTCTTGTTGCTGCTATAGAGCCGATGCTGGTCAGCCTATCTGGCATTGTGCCTCCTGCTGTCCCGCTCCTCTCTTGTCTTTCTCCTAAGTTATTCCCACAGCTCTGATGACAGGGGAGGTGAACTGGCCAGCTGATGGCTCTCCATTGCCCACTCAGGGCTGAGGGGCTGCAAGGAGTCATCAGAGGCTGCCTCCTCCTGCAGTGTCCCTGTTTCTGGTGGATTTGGGTCAGGTGGTCTGCTGGCTGCCTCTTCCTCTGAGGAGTCCTCTGCATCACTTGACTCTGCAGGAGCTGACTGGTCCACAACAGCATAGAAATACATACGAGCCCGAATAATCTGCTGGAATGGTATGGATCTCCTGCCCACAGAACTCAAAAAGGCCAGTTTGCCCATCTTTCTACTCCTGGAGATCTTTGGCTTTAGGTGTGCTCTCTGGATCGGGGCTGGGCAACTAAAATTTTGAAAAACCTGGAACCAATATATCTATTTCAGCCTTTCTAAACTTTTTTACCATTGAGAAACCCCTGAAATATTCTTCAGGCTTCGAGAAACCCCAGAAGTGGAGTGACTATGCAGAATTAACTCCTACCCATTCAGGAAACCTTTCCAGGACCATCAAGAAACCCGGGGTTGAAAAAAACTGATCTATTTGCTGATTTCCAAATAATTCTGTACCCAGCTCTGCTGCTTGAGGTGGCTGGTTTAGCAAGACCTGTGAAATCTCAGGCTGTATCCTGAATGCCTGTTTCTAATGGAACAGTTAGATTTGAGCCCAGAGACCTACAAAAGCTTCAGGTAGAAACTTTGGCAGTCAAACCTGCTTCTATCAGAGGTGCAAGCAGGCACCCTTTACCCTTTTGGAACAGGAGAAGGGAGCAAAGCATCATGGGAGGCTGCCTCCTTCTGAGCCCAATGCATCGAACATATGGCAAATTTCAGCCTGGGAAATAGAGGAAAGCCTGAATGCAGAGAGCAAAGGCCATTTCTGCATGAAGAAAATGTTCCTGGACAGCCTTGGTATATTGGTGGCATATAGATTGTGATTTTTGGAATCCAGGAAACTGGGGGCATTTCTGCACATTGAAAAAATAACATTACACCAGAGAAACAGCGTAGCACTAAAAATTATTACGCCTCCAGCCATTCCTCACCTCCGGGCTCTCTTGCTTTCGTCTGCCGCCTTCTAGCACTTCTTACACTCTGCAAGCACTGCTTGAAATGGCGGAAGAGAGCAACGTGCTTTACACGCGACTCTCTTCCACCCGTCAATCAAGACAGGCAGCCAGTCCCCTTTCGTGATGTTTTAAAGGCCCCACGATGCCTGTTATTTTTTTTTAAGTAAAACTTCTCCATTGAAATGCCTATGCATCTAATAATAGATGCATGGTGCTTTTTATAATGCCACCCCTTATGGAATCACGAGTCTGGAATCTTTAAAAAAATTAATCTCATTCCGGATTGGGGGAGGGGGGACTTTAGAGAGGCATGCTTTGTGTGACTACTTGGGAAAAAAGTTTTTGGCTTTGCCTGCATGACTGAATGCCTATTAGTTGCTCCAGGCAGTTTGCTCCAGGCAAGACAATTTTTAGCACCATGCCATTTCGCTGGCGTAATGCTAAATCGCGTGAACTACTAGTGAGCAACAAGTGAGCAACCAGGGAGGGGGAAACTCATGATAGTCCCGGCAACTTTGCCCCACCCTTGCGCCTGCCCTTCCCCCTCCATTTCCTGCTTTGAGGGCGCGGTCCGTGTTGCAGGGAGGCCATAAACCTATATTATGTAAGGTGAAATAAAATCTTCTTTAAAATGTCCATGGTCTTCTTGGGCTCAGGCAGGCAAAACACAGGCCTGTTTCTATTTTCTGGAGGTGAGAAATGAGCTTGGAAAGGGGGGGGGGTGATCTCCCGATCATACAAGGGGTCTGAGCAGCTTCTTTTTAAGCCAACCATTAGCATAAAACGTCTTCTTGGGCTCCAAGGACAACACGCAGCATCTCAGAAATCCACCCAGACAGAAATAAAGTGCAAAAAAAATACAAATTCCCAAAAGGTGCAGAATGCTGTATCGTTCTGGCATTTCTCCACAGCAACGGGGCAGTGCTGATTTTATTAAAGATGCATATATGTTGTGATATTACCACATAGCAAGGTAGAAGTGCTTTTAAAAAAATAATAATTTCAGAGCTGGAGGAGGGGGGGAGAAGTTTGGGTTGTTTTCTCTAGCAGCTTCGTCAGGAAGCAAAGAGCCATGGCAGGGCAGAGGGAAAATGCGGGAAGGGTCTCCCCATGAGGAGGGCTGCAAATGTGAGATTTACCATCTCGTGTTTGCCAGCAGGAAGCCACTCACGTTTTACCCCTCCATGCAGAAATGGTTAAAGTGTCATCATTCAACTGAAATGAAAATGGTGAGGGATTTGGAGACCAAGTCATATGAAAAAAGGTTGAGGGAGCTTGGTCTGTTTAGCCTGTAGAGAAGGTGACTAAGAGGTGATATGATAACCATCTTCAAATACTTGAGGTGCTATCATATAGAAGATGGAGCAGAGTTGTTTTCTGTTGCCCCAGAGCAGGGGTAGTCAAACTGCGGCCCTCCAGATGTCCTTGGACTACAATTCCCATGAGCCCCTGCCAGCGAATGCTGGCAGGGGCTCATGGGAATTGCAGTCCATGGACATCTGGAGGGCCGCAGTTTGACTACCCCTGCCCCAGAGGGTCAGGCAAGAACCAATGGGTTGAAATTAATTCAAAATAATTTTTAGCTAAACATCTGGAAGATGTTCCTGACAGTTAGAGCGGTTCCTCAGCGGAACAGGCTTCCTCGGGAGGTGGGTTCTCCTTCTTTGTAAGTTTTTAAGCAGAGGCTGGATAATCATCTGACAGAAATGCTGAGCTGTCTTTATGAATTTAGGCAGATGGTGAGTGGGTGGGCAGTGTGGGATGTGCCAGTGTTTGTCTCTTGTGGCCCTTCCTTGCCTGCCTGGGGAATTGCTGACTGCCTCTGTGGGATGGTCGGTGGATTTCCTCCAGGCCAGGCTGGCCAGGGATTCTGTGGTTTTTTTGGCAGGAGGAGGAAGGACCCATCAGCCAAACAGTCCAGGAAGGGAAGAAAGTAAGCTGCCAATGGCAAACCGCTCAGTAATATTTAATAACCAGATGAACCAGAGCCAAAATGATTATATCACTCCAGGGCTCATTTTGGCTCTGGTTCATCTGGTTATTAAATATTACTGAACGGTTTGCCATTGGCAACTTTCTTTCCTCCTTTTTTTGGGGGGGGGAGAGTCATCATCTGGACTTGGAATTGGGGTCATCGTGGGTGGGCAGGTAGTTGTGAGTACAGTTGTGCGTGGTGGCATCTAAATCGGCCATTCCAGGCCAATGCAGGCAGCGCTGAGCTGCGGGGGGGAGGGGAGACGTGGGCACTGGTGCATCAGTCAGTGCACACAAGCAAGTGCAGAGCTGCCGCACACAACCCTAATTGTGAGTTTCCTGAATTCTGACAGGGGGTTGGACTAGATGACCCTGGAGGTCCCTTCCAACTCTATGATTCCATGAAGCCCGAGGCTACAACAAGATGCATCTCCTATTGTGGAAATGGTCACAGTAAAGCTTCCACCTGGAAATTCTTGTTAGTGTCTTAAGGATTTGAAACAAACTGCTCTACTGTAGACCAATGCAGCTACCCTCTGAAACTATGTCTATGACAATAGATTCAGGGGTCAGTCTGAAGCAGCAGAACACATTCTGAGTCTAGTGGCACCTTTAAGAGGAACAAAATTTAACTCTGGGCACAAGCTTCCATGTGCAGGCTCACTTCATCCTCCCCTGGGATACAAGAGAAGCATCTGTAGTCAATGGCTCATATACCAGGTAGCAGAATTAGAATGAGATGGTTTAAATTGTTTAACCAATGAGTGTTTTAAACGTATATCTAATTTATAATGTCATTAACCACTCTGAGCCGGCTTGCCTGGAGGGGCGGTCATATAAGCCCAATTATATATATAGATAAATAAATATTTAAAATACGTTGAAACAGACTTCCTCAAGCTTTACATATTAGGTGTGTGTGTTAGGGGGGTTAGTTGCCGGGAAGGTCTAGTTACAGTCAAGATGCATAAGTAAGTACCGCTAAGATTGGATTAACACCCTTGTTAAGATAACAAAAGAGATGTGAGAACTAAGCTTATCACCAGTGGCACCTTTAAGTCCAATGAAATTTAAATCCATATATAAGCAAGAACTGACTGACTTAGCATGTGTAGTGAGATAAGAACCCAATATTTCTGTTAAACCCTGGGGTTATTCAAGTATCTGAAAGAAAAAGAAGAGTTGGTTTTTACACCCTACTTTTCACTATCAGAAAAAGGCTAAAAGCAGTTTACAATCACCTTCCCTTCCTCTCCTTGTAGCAGATACCTAGCCTGTGAAGTAGGTGAGGCTGAGAGAGCTCTGAGAGAACTGTGATTAGCCCAAGATCACCCAGCTGGCTGTATGTGGAGGAGTGGGGAATCAATCCTGACTCCCCAGATTAGAGGCCGCCATGGCCCCAAACAAAGAGTCTCAAGTTTTACCTCTAATCTTTAGATTCAAATCTTTGGTTTAAACAACTGGCCACGTTTGGTCCTAACACACATCTTCTTAATGTAAAGCCTCACCAAGTCTCCCTAAGTGAAATGTCAAGAGATCCATGATCAGATTATTAAAAAAGAATTTCAAGGCAGATGCAAGAGAGTTCTAAACCAGGCTTGGAAACAATTCTGGAGAAGGAAGGTTTTTCAAGAACCTTTTCTGGCTGGGCTGTTTTTACACTCTAAAATGCGCCCTCTGATGCTCATGATTCAGCGGAGAAAAGCACACAGGTAGAATTACGTGTATGGCTTTACATCAAATATGTTCAGGATTGAAACAGAAATTCAGTCCTACATAAAACCCATTGTTACAGTCAAGAGCCTTGCAAAACTGGTTAAAATTGTTAGTTAAAATCAAGAACTTCACAGGGAAACCCATGACACTTATTAATCACATGCAGACGTCAGGGTGTTTTTGGACCTCTCCGTCACCTTGTTCAATTTTCTTTGCTACAGTTGCAGATAATGCAGTCTGACAAGATATACTTTTACCTTTTATCGGACAGCAAATCACCATGAGACCCTGTGATGGCCAACCAGAAGCAGTTTATCCTAGTAGCACATGCAACACATGCCACAGGCCCCTGCTTTTCCAGGGCCCCTGCAGTGCTATACAGTTAGGGGGCCTTCACACTGTGATTGTCAGGGGGTCTTCGTACTTATGTGGCTTGTGGACTGCAAGCACAAAAAAAAGGTTGATTTGCATGCCCAGTAAATGAAGATGGCATGCTCATTGAGCATGCGTGTGGACAAGTTGCGTAAGTAAGATATTGGGGCATTGCACCTGCATGTCCTGTCAAGGTTCAAGAAATATTTTCAGCAAAATGAAACTGCGGGTTGCTTCCAAAGGTCCAGTTGTGGGGCCAGTCGTGCTTTGCTGAGGCCCCACAAATCTTAAACTGTCTCTGGTGCTACGGGTTCCACAGAGCTGTAAACTGGGCCTGAGTACACCAAGAAAGATGAGAGAACAAACATTTCCTTCTTAGGGAGCCTGCAGCGGACCCTGCAATAAGCGGATGCAGCCACATCCTGAAATTGAAAGGTTTAATGTCTCTACTTCACCAGCAGAGGGACCCAGTGCTACTCAGTGAGTCGAAGTTGGGAGATGGAATCGCCAGCATTGAGATATTTATATGCCCAACTTTCTCCCCATTCTTTAGTCCTATTTCTGCGTGGCTCCTCCTTTGTACATATTTTAAATAAGAAGCGAGGATATAAGTGCTAACAAGGGCTCATGGGAATTGCAGTCCATGGACATCTGGAGAGCTACAGTTTGGCCACCCCTGCTAGGGTTTGAAGGCCATTCAGAGATGGCTTGCCATGGTCCACCTCTGCCTCACCACCTTGTTTTTCCTTGAAGGTCCCTCCACCAACCCTACTTACCTTTCAAGATCGAACAAAATTTGAGGCCACCAGCACCTTCAGGGCCAACAATGTTTCATTCAAGGTGTAAATTTCCATGTTCATGCATCGCTCCTCAGGCACAATTAAAATGGATCCCCTTCATTACGCTGTGTACAGATTTACTGCTCACCCTCTGCCTGTATGTGTGCACTTGTCATTCCTATTTCATTGTGTCTGAGGAACTGTGCGTGTACAAGAAAGCTCACACCTTGAATACAAAGTTGGTCTTTAAGGTGCCCCTGGACTTAGTTCTACTGCTTCAGATTGACATGGCGACTCACCTGAAACTCAGATCTAACAAGAGCAGACTAACCCGGCCTATCCAGTTGAGGATCAAGATGGTCTAGAACAGGGGTGGCCAACAATGGCTCTCTAGATGACGATGGACTACAATTTCCATGAGCCCTAGCTGGCAGGGACTCATGGGAATTGTAGTGCACGGCCATCTGGAGAGACAGTTTGGCCACTTCTGGTCTAAGAGGTCTTAAATTGTGGGGTAGGCCCAAGATGAAAGGGCGCACAGACACCGTTGGTGCCTCTGGTTTTGCTCCTGGGGTATCAACTTTGCTCCATCCATCTCCTCTCAGTCCCTGATGTTGGTTCTCCATGTCAGGGCGACTCCATTTTCAGCACCTTTGAGGTTCACAGAGAGACATCAGCCCAGGAGGCTGAGGCTCTGTGGGTGCATCTGCCTTAATCGTAGACCGGAAAAGGTTTCGTTCTTTTGAGAGGATAAAGGTCAGCATAGATGTTCCTTGGTCATTACACGGTGTTGGAAAGGCTGGGGCTTTCTAGCACGACATGTGCCTGGCATGCAGAAGGGCCGTGCAATCCACGGCATCACCAGTTTAAAGGGCCAGGGTGTAGGCAACTCCAAAGACCCTGGACTCCAGGGCCTGGAGAGTGGCTGCCAGTCTGAGTAGGCAACTGACCTTGGTGGACTGAGTAGACCAGGGGTAGTCAAACTACGGCCCTCCAGATGTCCATGGACTACAATTCCCAGGAGCCCCCTGCCAGCGAACGCTGGCAGGGGGCTCCTGGGAATTGTAGTCCATGGACATCTGGAGGGCCGCAGTTTCCCTACCCCTGGAGTAGACAATTTCATTATAAGGCTGCTTCCTGTGTATGGGGGGGTGGGGGGGGTGGCCCTATTAAGAAAGGAGGATAAAAAAATGGCTCTTAGTTTCAGCTTGTTTTATTCACTCTAGTTATTAACTATGTTGTTTTTCTCTGTTTCGCACAGAGGTTGTTGTCTTTTTCTTTCTGGAATACTTACATTTTAAGCAATCCTCTGAACAGTTTCCAACTGACTAACGATCTATAAATACTGCGCCTTGCCCCCAGTTCCAAGTTCTTATTGCACGCAGAGGTACCGAAGCAGCCCCTGAGGGAAACTGTAGCCTGCTTCCCCAATCAGTGTAGCCCAGGCCAAGCCTTTCAGGGCGGGGATCCCCAAAGCGGTGGGTTCGAATCCGCCCATGCAGGATTGAGGCCGAAGTCGCAGGGTTGTTGCTTTTAATTGGTCATCAAAATATTTTTACTGCAACGAATGAATAGGTCTCCAGCTCGGCTCCTGTGGCAAGGGATCGCAAAGCTGGCCGTGGAACTCCTCCTCGCAGTTTCCGCGGAGAATGCAAACTGCCCTTGCACGAAACTTGCGTCCTCTCCTCTCTCTCTCCCCGCAGAGAGAGAGAGAGAGGCTCTTTTCGCTTATCGTGCTCCCTCGGGCGGCCCCGATCCCTCCCTTCCCCGCTTGCATTTCTGGGCACGGCGAGGAGGTTGGAGGAGAGGCGAGGGGAGGGACCGGGCTGGGGGAAGAGGAGGAGGAGACCGGCAGTGGGGAGGGATCCGGAAAATGCAGGCGGCTTCCTGCCTCCCGTCCCCTCCCCGGTCCAACCCCTCCCCGAAAGCAACAGGAAACCCCGCCAGCCAGCCCAGCCCGCCCGCCTAGCCCAGCCCGCCGCGTCCCGGGCCCGCGGAAGGCTCGATCCAGCCCGCCAGGTGAGCCCAGCCCGCCATCCGCCCCGCGCGTTCCGACGGAGGCGAGCGGACCGTGGGAATGCTGCGCGGAGGGAGGGAGGGAGGGAAGGTTCCCCACGGCGGGCGTTTGCGCGAGAGGAGCGCGGCTCGGGCGCCTCCGCCTTCGGCCGCGGTGTGGGTCGGCGCTGGCGGCCCGGAGCCGAGCTGCGTCGGAACCCGAGATCGGGCCGGCACCTGTGTCCCGGCGCCCCTGGAGCGGCGCCGGCGGGGCAAAAAACTCGCAGCCCCGCGCAGCGATGCGCAAAAACGCATCCCTCCCCCCCTTGCTTTAGTTCCCCAGCACAGTTCCGGGGGAGGCGGGGGCAATGGTTCCGGAAGGCTTGTCTGCAGCCTACGTCGCCTTGGGGAGAATCGCGCTCTGCACATGCTCTTCTGGGCCGTTCTCGGCTTGAGCACTGCCGTTGGGGCGCCCGGTCTGCAGGCGGTTCGCTCTCTAGCTTGAGGATCCGATTTGGAAGGCTCAAAAAAAGGGGATGGATTCAGATTTCTGACGAACCGGGGGAGGCGCCTTGAAATTCGGGGGATTATGGTCACAGAGAACTGGGGGGGGGGGGAGGGGGGTGATGGGGGCAACAACCTTAAGCAGTGAATGGAATCATAACCTTCACAGGGGTTTGAGGGATAAGACAATGGGGTTTTCTTGGTTGGCCACAGGGGTTCCCAACCTGGTTGTTGTACTGACCCTCCCCAGGTCCTAATCTACCTCTATGGTGATAGACCCACTTGAAAGAAGGGGGGAAACCGGGGCTAGGCCTGAATGGAGAAAACTGTGGAGATCAGTTTTACAGGCCTTATTTGGGGGTCAGGGGAACCCCATGGTGGGAAACTCTGAGCTATGGCACATGAGAGTTTGTTTCCGTGTTCAAAATCAGGGAGAGTGTCTGTATTTTGAAAGGTGGGTGAATCCACGGTATTGAATTTGGGGCTCCGTGGTGAAATTTAATGTACCGAATGTCCTCTTGACCTGTTCCCCCCCCCACACCTCCCCACAACAGTTTGGTTTTTTCCTCCTGGTGGGGAAGCCTCATCTTGGCCAGGATCCTGGATAGATGGACCGGAACAAATCTTGGGTGTTGATTTTATGCATTTGTGTGTCAACTCTGCCATCAGAGGTGTATGTGAATGCGGAATAAACATCCTTCAGAGCACTAAGCCGTACATCTAGATCTGGGGTAGTCAAACTGCGCCCCCCCCAGATGTCCATGGACTACAATTCCCATGAGCCCCTGGCAGGGGGCTCATGGGAATTGTAGTCCATGGACATCTGGGGGGGCACAGTTTGACTACCCCAGATCTAGAGACAGTGTGAACACTCTCTGTGTATATGTGTGTGTGTGAGTGAGGCTAACTTTCTCTTTCAAACTTCCCCCGTAACTTGAAAACAGGGAGGCAAAACTTTTTAGAAAAAAACTGAGAGACAAGTGACAGGCATCTGACTTGTGGGTCACCTGAAATCCTCTCCCATGGGGGCGTTTTTTGGAATACAGGACTGACTGGTCGGCCTTACCTAGGACTGACCTGGGACCTGGCGCCCCCTGCAGGCCGTGTCTGTCCCTTTGCCACCTTCCTATTCTCTCCTCGCTTAAGCTGCCCGCAGAGACGGTTTTTGCATGCCAGACATTCTTCCGGCCACGGAGGCCGAAGCTGCATCTTGGGACTGTGAGGTCAATCCTGGAGCGCATGCCAGGCGCGGGGTGGTTTGTGGAACCGCTCCAAGGAGATCCCAGCCTCAAATCAGCCTCTGTCATCACCTTGGCCTGCCCCTCTGCCTCTGGTCTGCCCCACTCGAAAAATGAGCCTCGGCCGGAGCTGTGCTGCCCTTCCTTTCTCCGTTGGTCTGGTGCACATTTGATGACCCGTCAGATTAATAGTTGGTGTGAAGCAGTAGATGTGCGACCGACCACCGCCCGAGGGTAAATCCTGGCATCCAGGGGTGGGAGGGAAATCGGCAGGGGGCAAAACAGGCCTCCCGTTGGAATAATAAGCTCCTTGTTTCTGCAGAGGGTTGTTATTGGAGCGGGTGTGGAAGGAAGACTAGAATTTGCAAAGACCTTGGGGTGTGTGCATGAGCAGTGTGCTGTATGTGCAGAGATGAGGCATTTCTTTCCGTGATATCCCTGGCACAGAGGGCCAGGCTACACACAGTCAGAACAGGCGCGTGGATTTTTGCCTCCTGTGGAAATGCGTGTCAGCTGCATGGCTACACAGGAGATGTTTCCGTGCGGGAGAAAGTCAGGAGAAGAGCTGCTGGCATTTGTGAAGTAGGTCCCAGGTTGAATCCCGAGCATCCTCAGGTAAAGGATCTCAGTTCTCAGGTGGTTAGGAAAGATCTTTCTTTCTGTGCTTGGGAATGATCAGTCAGAGCAGGAAATACTGGGCTAGATCATCTATTGTTCCGCCTTGGTCTGAGGTGTCTTCTTAGGTTCCATTTCAGGGGAAGGACAGTGGCTCAGGGGCAGAGCATCTGCTAGGCCTGCAGAAGGCCCCAGGTTTGGTCCCCGGTGTTTCGGATAGTGGGGCTTGGGGAAGAACCTCTACTGATTAGAGTAGGCCTTAAAATATGGAGTCAGACTGCTGGTCCCCAAGCCCCATCATACTTGTTCCTGATGACCTCTATAAATGACACCCAGGCCTAGAAGAAGAAGAGTTGGTACTTGTATGCCACTTTTCTCTACCCAAAGGAGTTGCAAAGCGGCTTACAGTCGCCTTCCCTTTCCTCTCCCTACAACAGACACCCTGTGAGGGAGGTGAGGCTGAGGGAGTCCTGATATTACTGCTTGGTCAGAACAGCTCTGTCAGGACAGTAACTAGTCCAAGGTCACCCAGCTGGCTGCATGTGGAGGAGTGGAGAATGTAACCCGGCTCACCAGATTAGAAGTTGGTGCTCCTAACCACTACACTAAACTGCACCAAGAAAGGCGTGCAAATTAAGGTCACAGGCAATGGATTACATCTGCATAAAACTGAATAAAACAAGAGCAGGGAAGTGAACAGCATGCTTCATTTCTTTTTAAACTGGCCATATAGCAACTATGCCAGGGATAGTCAAACTGCGGCCCTCCAGATGTCCATGGACCACAATTCCCAGGAGCCCCTGCCAGCATTCGCTGGCAGGGGGCTCCTGGGAATTGTAGTCCATGGACATCTGGAGGGCCGCAGTTTGACTACCCCTGAACTATGCTCTTAGAAGAGGCTTTCCCTCCTACACATGAACGCATGAATCTTCCTTGAATCAGACCATCGTGCCAAGCAGAGGCTCTGCCACTGAGCTCCAGCCCCACTTCCTGGCTCTCCAGGGTCTCAGGCGGAGGTCTTTCCCATCATGTCCTGCCTGGTGCTTCTAACAGGAGATGCCAGGATTGGACCTGGGACCTTCTGCATGCCAAGCGGAGGCTCTGCCCCTGAGCCCCTGAGCCCTGGCCTTTGCTTGTGTATGGGAGAAGGGGGGAATGTCTTCCAAGGTGGCCTGTGCAGTATTTCTTCGACAAGCAGCGTGAGATGGCTAAAGAGGCCCTGCCCCAAGGAGCATGCAGTCCAGGTTGCAACAGGGAGGTCACCAACAAAGGAAAGTGAGAGAACGAAAGGCAGCAGGTTTCAAACGGGGAGGGGGGGGGTCCCTGCAGGAAATGGCAGCGTGTCTGGGCCTCTGCCTATCCCTCAGTGTGCGAGGGCTTGCAGAAAGAAGGGCACCGAGACAGAATTATCCTCCGGGATGTATCCGTGGAGCTGGGTCCCCAGGGGATGCACGATGCTGGCTTGTTGGAGTCGAAAGTCCCTGACAACCATATAGGATGATCATTCACGTGTCCACCGAGTGTCCCAAGGGTCGTGTGAGGTGACCTGGGATGGCTTCTTTGGACCTTTGCCCAGGGCTCTGTTTTCTCCTTCCTCTTGTCCATTTGGATGACCTCTAAGATTTAAGCAAGAAAGCAAAAACAGAAGCTGGGAAGTGAATGCTGATCTGGATAGGGGCGGGGAGTAGCAGGGCAGGCGTGCCTCCTGGGCCCACCAGTGCATTTCTAGAAGTTGGACACAAGCCCTTTAAAGCCGCTTGGTTGGTCTCTTGTAGGTTTGCTTTCCTCCTGCTACAACCACTGATGAGAGAGCGTACCTGCTTAGGAGGGTGGACTCTGGGTATTCTGACTGAGGTCCTTTTCCTTTCCAAACCCCGCCCTCCTCCTTGGGTCCCCGGCCCCCAAAATGTCCAGGTACTTCCAGAATCAGAGCTCGCCACCATAGTCTCTGTGCCTTGGAAAATCTGGGTTTGCTCCTGGGGGAGGGAGGTGGGGTGGTCGATCCGATGTGAGCTCGGTCTGAAGGAAATGGCTTGATGGACCTAGAACCGACTGTACCTGTGCAACCCTCTCCCCTATTTCAGCCTGTGTGAGGGCTCTCCTCTCCTACAAAACTTTTCCTGCTCCCAACAGCTGGAAGAGGAATTGCAGGCAGATGTCCAAAGGGCAGGAGAAATGCAGCCGGAAGCAGGAGTGCCCACTGGCATGTGAATGACTGGAAGGGGGGAGGGGAGGGAAGGATTCGGGGACTGGCTGGGTGAGTAAAGGGGGTTTCTCCCAAAGACAGAGGTGGGTGGGGTGGTCCTCCCCAGGGGTCGAAGTCGGAGTTAGTGGGAGACGCAACAACATGAGAGCTCGAGAATCTGCACCCAATCTGTAATTGGAGTGCGGAAGGCATACACCAAGGTTGGAGATTTCAAAGCTATGAGGCTCAGTGGAACCTCCCATGTTCAGAAGATCCTCAGGGCTCACCACAGCCTGCCTTTTGCTTCATAAGGACATGAGAGAAGCCATGTTGGATTAGCCCAGCAACTCACCCAGTCAAACGCTCTGTGTCATGCAGTGGCCCAAACCCAGGGGCCATAAGGAGGCCCACTAGTGGGGCAGAAGCCCTCCCACTGTTGCCCTCCCCCAGGTAAAGAGACAGAACATCACTGCCGAAGACATAAGAACATAAGAGAAGCCATGTTGGATCAGGCCCATGGTCCCTCCAGGCCAACACTTGGTGTCACACAGTGGCCAAAACTCCAGGGGCCATCAGGAGATCCACCAGCAAGGCTTGAATCCCTCCCACTGTTGATCCCCCCAAGCCCCAAGAAGGCAGAGCACTCCTGGTTTCCATCTATCTCTTCTGGCTCTGCTCCAGATGTTTCTCCAATGCCCTCTTGTAGCCGCAACCAATTTCAGCAGCAGTGAATTCCATGACTTAATGACTCTTTGAGTGAAGAAGGTCTTCTTTTGATCTGTTCTAAGCTTGCTTCTCATTCATTTCTTGGAATAGAACTTCTGTCTCTACCTCATCTCCCCCAGGCATATCTTTATAAACTTCCATCATGTCACCCCCTCTGTCGCCATTTCTCCAAACGAAAAAGCCCAAACATATTTAAGCTTTTGTGAGCCACCTTGGTGTCGTGGTTAAGACTGGCAGCCTCTAATCTGGAGAACCAGGTTCGATTCCCCACTCCTCTTCCACATGCAGCCAGTCCCGGTGGTTCTTCTTGCAGCCATGCATTTGTGCGTCTCCCTTTGCTCTGTGACTGGTGCTTGTGCTTGCAGACGCCCGCACGCGCGTGGCTGCACTTGTGTCACTTCCTACTGCAGGAAGTCAGTGCTGTCTGTAGATATTTAGCTGGTTGCTCCTTTGTTTCAGAAACTCGGCTGAGTGGAGATCCCCCTTTTGTCCAGAAAGGAAGACAAAAAAGGGGAAACGCAGGTGCTCTGGCCCGGGGCTCTTCTCTTCCTCAGCCTGCAGGTGTTTGGGAGGAAGGGCTGTGACATCACTTCCTGTTTGGCCTCTCGGTAGGGAGGGAAACTACGAGGAAGTTGTGTGGCTGGCTTGTCCTGGTTCTGAACCTGAGAAGGGAGATCTTGTATATTCATGAATGAATGGTGTCAGCCACTGGCACAACTGCTCCCTGCCGTCCGTCACCTGCATTTGTTTTTCTGGCCTCTGTCGCCCCGCCCTGTCCCCATTTGGGCTCGCTGAATAATGGGGTTGTCGTTTTTTGCTTATCCCTTGCGCATCTCATGCATAAAATGACCCTGTCATGTAAGCTCCCCATTGATTTTTCATGGACGAAGGAGGGGCGTGGGTTTCTCACCGCCACACCCGGGAAAACGTCACGCCTGCCCATTTCTCTCGCAACCTCGACGGTTCAGTCTGTGTGACGTACAACGTGAGATGTGGGATGGAGAGCTTTGACAGATGATCCCGGTTCCTTCTCCTGCATTGATGCGCCAAATACAGAATCTCCGCTGCGACAACAGCATGTCAGGAAGGAATTCCATGCAAGTGCATCTTCTCACCATCTGGAGATGTGATGTCGGGGCACCTGTTGGATTTCTGCCTATTTCATAGCCGTGTTGGAGGAACAGGGAACAGGGAACAGGGAGGGAGGCGTTCCTTGGGCGGAAGTTACGCTGGCTAAACTCTCTGGTTGTGCCTTGTTGTTCTCTATGTTTACTTGATTTATCGTCTTGACAGGACTCAAGGAGGATTAGAGGATGTTACATAGAGCAGTCAGAGATAATAAAGCAACTAGGGTTGTACGGTTCGGTGCGGATCGGCCGCCTTGGTGATCACCAAATCCCAAAGCGGTGCATAGGAAGTCAGGGCCGTGGCGTGGAGAGGAGGGGTGGTGGCGGCGTGCCACAGCTCTGGCCATCTTGGGCTTCGGTGATCGCCGATGCAGCCGAACCATGCTGAACAGTGCATACAGCAAGTTAGCCGAGGCAAGCTGTACTGTGAACCATACAGAAAGTGGGTTATAAAGTGAAGGTGTTGCAGTAAAAGCTGGGGATGCCTTCAGTAATAATTCCCGTGGTCTGTTATTAGCCGAGCGACTTTGGGCTAGTCCCAGTTCCCTTCGACCAGAGCAGTTCTCTCAGAGCTCTCCCAGCCCCACCTACCTCACAGAGTCTCTGTTGTAGGGAAAGGTGTTTGCAAGTCGCTTTGGGACTCCTTCGGGTTGTGAAAAGCGGGGTTTTAAAAAAAATACTCTTCTTCTATTAATCATCTTTGCCAACCTGACCATTAAAGTGACTAGTCCTCATAAACATTTACCGGCATGGGCCTCTCCGTCAATATTTCTGTTGGCTGCTTGCGAGCGGAGAAAGGGTGCAGTCTCCTGGAATCCATCCCCACTCATCACAGGGGGGTGAGCCTGGTTTGAATATGCCATGAAAGGACCTTTTAATTTGATGCCAAGTGCATTGTTGTTATTCTCCCACTAGAGGGCCTGCAGGAGCAAAAACAGGCGCTGAGGAGCAGTTTGCATTGTTCCCCAGTAGGGGGCTCCAAAGAGCAACCCCCTCAGCATCCATCCATTGGCTCTGATACCCTATTGGTTTTTGGTGCAACGAATTTCTGGGATTAGGTTCAGATTTGCTTAAGCTCCTACCTAATGGGAGGGGGATAACATGTATTTGTATTTAGGGGGGCAAAGGGCCATTTGGTTTGTCCCTGGAACCCTGTGAGTCATTGCAGCCCCCCCCCCGGGATACATATCCCCCCCCATGAAACGCAGGTCCCCACCCTGCCTGCCCTCACGCCAGTCCGTTGGCGCAGTGCCCTCTGTGAGTCAGCCGTCTGCAGGGAGTGCCGATTGCTAGCCTGCTTGCGCCGTTCTGTGAAGCTTCTTTGTAGGTGACAGAGAGGCAGCATTCATGCCCCCGCGATACCTCTACCTTGGTTAGGAATTTCTGAGTAATTGGGGAAAGAGAGAACGGTGGGGAAGTGGGGGGGGGGGAGCCAGTCTTGCTAGCTTGAATGCTTCTCTATGTGAAAGAAAACTGAGCTCTGGAAAAGCTGAGCTGGCCTCTTGCAAACTGAGCAATCTTTGATTCCTACTAGAGGGGGGCCAACCCAGAATTCCCCCCTGCTCTTATCTTCTCTGCTGGAGATTAAATTTTAGCAGCCCCCCCCCCCCCCGGCCTCTGCTTGGATCTGCCCAACATAGTATACCTGTGTCTGAACCGTCACATTGCAGGCTGTGTGGCCACATTTCTGCCACGTGACAAGCCAGAGATCAGGGAGGAGAGTCTGGACTTCTTTTATGTCTTCTTTCTTTTACAAAAGAGCTGTGCGGGTGGAGGGTGGAAAGAACCCACTTGAGTCCCCCCTAACTTATAGAGACCCCATGGAGCAGGGGTAGTCAAACTGCGGCCCTCCAGATGTCCATGGACTACAATTCCCAGGAGCCCCCTGCCAGCGTTCGCTGGCAGGGGGCTCCTGGGAATTGTAGTCCATGGACATCTGGAGGGCCACAGTTTGACTACCCCTGCCATGGAGTTTTCAAGACAAGAGACCTTCGTTGGTGGGTTTGCCGTCACCGGCCTCTGTGTAGCAGCCCTGCACTTTCTTGGAGGTCTCAAATCCAGGGCCGACCAGGGTCGGGCGCTTCGTCATCCAAAGCGGCCTTTCGCACCTGAAGCAGCTAGCGCGAATGCTGGCAGGGGCTCCTGGGAATTGTAGTCCATCGACATCTGGAGGGCCGCAGTTTGACTACCCCTGAATTCTAGCTTGACTTCCTGATGAAGAATTAACCTTCAGTTTGCAGTTAGGCCTGGCCAGACTGGCTGCCACTGGACTGCTGGTGGCTCCTCTTGTTCTGTCCATAGGCATGCACTTCCACACGGGGGGGGGGAGGAGGCTTGATAACCCCATTCAAGGGTTTTGGCAACGTGCTCTCCATCTGCACCTTGCTGACCTTTAGGCCGATCGTTCCCCAGTGCGGGAGGAAGATCTGGGAATGCCAGTTTGGAATCCCCACTCCATGCCCTACCTTGCAGGGCCGTTGTGAGGTTAAGACTGAAGAGAAGAGCATGGCATGAGCTGCGTTGGGTAGCCTGCTGGGGAGAAAAGGGCGAGGGCACACCTGAAATAAATAAACTCTCCAGAGGATCCAATGGAAAGTTAATTTTGGGGGAAAGACGATCCTGAGAAGTCGCGGGGAGGATTTCCAAAAGGGAGGCTGGGCAGGAGCCCAGCAGTGAACTGTCCCTTTGGGTGTCATCTGCAGGTGTATGTGAAGACAGACCTTTTGGACCCCTTGACCCTGCCCCTGGGGACCCCTCCCCAGCGGGGAAGATGGAGTTGGAGGAAGCCTACAACGGAGTGAGTAATGGGGGCGTGGGTGGGCTTGAAAGTGGTTTGAAGGGAACGTTCCCCAAATCGGAGCCCTGAAATTCCTTTCGACATTCCAAGGGGTGCAAATTCATATTATAAATATATAAGTGTCCAGGATGGGCAAAGGGCCCATCTGTGGCCTCGCTCTGAAACACCCTGCTTTGGTCAGCTGGTGATGGTGAAAAGACTTTGGAATGGGAGGCTGGCTGGCACTCAAAAGGCAAGGGAAAGAGACCAGCTAACTCGTTGCAATGCCCGGGTTGTGTCTGTCACTTTGGGGGGGACTGCACTCATGCGTCCCTGTCCTCCCATCCTTGCTAGAACCCGGTGCCTGGCACCCAGAGTGGGTCGGTGATAGCAATCATCGGGGCAGAAGATGAAGACTTTGAGAACGATATCGAACTGGTAAGTCCGGGTCGGGAGGGGACGGGAAGAGGGGCGGAGGCGGGGGGGAGATTGGTGGGGTGGGGCGAGAGCTGAGCAAAGGAGGAGGGCAGGCCTCCGAGGCTGTTGAAGAAGGTGGGCTGACCCATTGTCTTCGATGCCTCCCCACCAGGTCCCGAACCCGGACACTCAGAGCAGCTTGTTTCAGAGCTTGGAGATCCTGAAGAAACATCCTGCCTACCTGATGGTCTTCCTGCAGCATGTGGTGCTCCAGTTTGACTCCAGCCCTGCGGTGAGGCATGCACAAGATGCGCATTGGGCATGTGGTTGGCCCAGCCCTGCTGGCTGGCCCTCTAAATCAGGGGTAGTCAAACTGTGGCCTTCCAGATGTCCATGGACTACAATTCCCATAAGCCCCTGCCAGCGAATGTGTTTGTCGACATTCTGTATCCAATTCAAGACTTGATAAACCTCTATCACGTGAGTGGCTGAGCTGTGGCAGGGGCTCATGGGAATTGTAGTAGCCATAATTCAGCCACCCCTGCTTATCATGTCCACCTTAGTTGTCTCTTTTCTAGACCCTTCATCCATTCCTTATAGGGAAGGGTCTCCAGCCCTCCAAGTCTCTTGATTGCCCTTCTGTGTGTTTTGTCCATCTCCCCACACGTGCACTGGGTGTCTCTTTGTCCCCCATCACCTCCATTTCTGGTTTTGAGGGTTGCCTGGGGTTAGGGGCCTGCCACATCGATCGGACACAGGGAGGGTCCGCAGGGGACATGACCTCCGAGGCCTTGACCTCCTCTTCCATGTTAGCTTTGGGAGGTTCACAGGCCCCAATTCTCTCGACCTTTGCTGCAGCTCTGCTACCTCCATGTGGACCTGATCCGGCACCTGAGCCCCAAGGAAGGGAAGAAGCAGTTTGTGGAGTTCTGCCACACCTTCTTGGATAAAGCAGGGGTGAGTTTGCCCCGAAGGGGTTCTTCCTGTCTTTTTCTTTTGGGAACTTCGCGCAAACTTGGTTGGCTTTTCCACCCCGGGCTTCGTTCTGCTCAGAAGCCCCCAGCACCCAAGTCACTAAGCAGGGGGAAGCAGGGCCTCGGATGATGATGCATAATAAGGTAAAATTACTGTGGTTTTTGTTCTTGGAAGAAATGTTTATTTAGAGAGAGAGAGAAAAAGAGAAATATGCATGCCAGAGCTGCTGTTTGAAGAATCCAACTGGCATTTGACAATGCATATCTTGTTCTTTTGTGTTAGCTTAATATCATATACCACCTGCATTTCCCCCAGAGTTAGCATATATCGCAGTAGCCAAAGTGTGGCTCTCCAGATGTCCATGAACTGCAGTTCCCATTTCCATGCTGCTGGCAGGGGCTCATGGGAATTGTAGTCCATCTGGAAAGCCACAGTTAAGACCATCCCTGGGATAAACAGCCTAACAATTATTTATTTTCATCTTAATTTCTGCTGTTCAATGTCATCTCATATTGGACTCCATTTTCTTCTGAATTCCAATGTTGATTCATTGGAATTCTGCATCTACTGTGTAAGTTTGGTCACTGTCCCACGTCTCGTCTGCTTATTTAACCAGCCTCTCATGTCTGGTAAGAATTCTTTTTTGTGTATTGATGTATAAAGGATCCAAGCAACAGTTACCAACAAGCTCATTAGGTAAAATGATTTTATTACTTGTTTTTTTTTAAAGAATACCAGAAAAAAAATTCCCAGAGTGTTTCATCCTCCAAAAAGGCCCCTTCAAGAGAATCAAGAGTTAGAAGGGGCCATGCAAGCCATCTAGTCCAACCCCCTGCTCAACGCAGGATCAGCCCAAAGCATCCAAGAGCATCCTAAAGCATCCAAGAGAATCTGCCATGTTTAATAACACAATAATATTACTGAATGTATACAGTTACTGGAATTAAAGCCTGTTGTAGCTGTAAATACAGGGGGCACTAGCATGGGGGGGAGGTTGGAGACAGACATATAGGCAGGGAGAAAGACAAACAGGCATGCAGACAGACAGACAGACAAACAGCCTTCCCTCCTCCCCCCGGCATTCCCTGCCACTTTAAAATGGTGCAGCGGCCTGGAGCTGGCTCCCTGATCCAGTGATTGGGCCAAAGTCCTGAGTGGGCATGGTCCGTCTAGGGCAGGGGCCAATTCACGCATCCCAATTGGGCCCTGCCTCTGACAGGCCACGCCCAGTCTCCACCCACCCCTTAAGCTGTTATTTTAGCAGCAAAGTGCTGTTAAAGATGGTTAAAATCACACATGTATTATGATGATGTCATCCGTTCAGTCGTGTCCGACTCTTGGTGATTCTATAGGAAATTCTTTGCCATGGCATCCCTGTTTCTAACCCTGTTTCGGCTTTGATTGTATCGAGCCAGTGGATCCTTTGGCGACCACGTTTCCTTTTGCTGCTGACCATGCCGATCATTAATGATTTTTCTAGCGAGTTTGATCGTATGATGTGTCCAAACCCCTGACCCAAAATACACAGAAGTGATAGAGCATTGGGAATTTTGGGTGGTATTTTTTAAAAATACTGAGTAATAAAATAATTAGCCTTGGCCCTGTTTTTTCCGGATGTTCAGTTCAGGCTCTTTTCAGACTCTTGTTTTCAGTTGGCGCCTAAACCACTTTGTGTGCGTGGTGGTCCGCTTTAAACAGGCTCTGTGGGTGAATTCGGCCAAGGATCAGCAAAGCCCTCCTGAAAGTTTGCAAGCTGGGCTCCTGCCTCTGCACCTCGGGGATAGACTGCTGCCGAAAAGGGAGGCTCCATGGAGCCAGCAGCCATTTCTTCCTCTCTGTCCTGGGAAAGCTTTTTCAGTTCATGCTCGGTGGTGTCAGCGATCTCTCTTAATCCTTTCCCCCCTCTCTCTGCAGTTGCTGCGGGTCCCTGTCCCAACCTCTGTGCAGTTTGAGCTGGGTAAGCACTAATGGGAAGAATGCCGTAATGGGGGTGGGGGTGGGAGTGGGAGAACAGGAAGGCTGGCCCAGAAGCAACTTTTGTGTTCTTCACACTAATGCATTTTGCAACTGGAATAAGTTGTGCAAATGAACGATTGTTCCCGTATTCTGCTTAATTTAGCTTCTGGCTTTCTCGGAGACATGCAGGCACTTTCTAAGAAAGCTCATGGGAGAGGGAAGTCACGCAGGGCCGCCTGGCCTTCTGCACTTCTGCACAAATGCAGAATTCGGCACTGGCCTCTTCACTGCATTCATTTCATTATTTTTTTAAAAATAAAATTTGGGGGCCCTACGGCCAGTGTGCCCTCAGTGTTTTCCCCCTACTGAACATAGCCGTTCACATCCTGAGCAAAACAGAACTGCTGTCATTTCAAAAGGGGGAAATGGGCAGTGCCAGACCCTGCGTCGCTCCAGGCTGCTGCTGAGCAGGGCTTCCGGTGTTCATGAGCAGCAACTCACCCAAATGGCTTTGAGGGGACGCCACTTGTGGCGACATGTTTCCTGGTGATCATTCAAAGCCAACCGGCTGGGGGAAACTGTGCATTTTGATTATGCTGGTGCATCATTCCTCTGGGTCGAGAATCGACTCTCCTCCTCACAAGGAGAACGCATTCTGCAGTTTAGCAGGGGTAGTCAAACTGAGGCCCTCCAGATGTCCATGGACTACAATTCCCATGAGCCCCTGCCAGCATCCGCTGGCAGGGGCTCATGGGAATTGTAGTCCATGGACATCTGGAGGGCTACAGTTTGACTACCCCTGGAATCGTGGCAAATTTGTTCAGTGACTGGAATTACTCCACGGTGCAGAATCCAGTTTTCCTTTGCACAGAATTTGGATTGACTTCTGCAGGCAAGCTGCAGGGGTCCTGTAGAACTCGGAACGTTTGCGTTTTGTGGTTCACCCTTTTCTCACTTAGCTTTTTATGGTTTTTATTCCGCAAAAACGGTTGACAGAGTTCCATCCGCAAACAACGGTTTTGAAGCAGAACGTCAGGCACCTGCCGTGAGCCGTAGGCAGCAGGGTTGGGTGCTTTGGCGCTACATCGCAGGGGAGGCGCAGGCATCGACTGAGCATGTGTAAGCTTTCAAGAGTTAGCGCTCCTTTTGAGGAGCCATAACTCTTGAAAGCTCATTCATCCCCCGAAAATCTTGTTGGCTGTAAATCTAACTGTTGTCCCTGCAATTGCCGATTCTTCGCCCAGCATCTTCCCCTGGGCTGGTCTGCTCCTGGGGGGAGAAGGACGAACCATTTGTGGGCTGGGCTACGTTGGTTGCTGAGTCATCGTGTTTTGGGCTGGGGAGCAATTGGCTGGAGGCTTCCACGGAGAGCGGGCAGCTAGCTATCAAAGTTTCTGCCGCAATGAATGGGGTCAGTCTCCCAGGGGGTGGGAGATGCCTCTGTTTTTATTCAGCTTCCTTTCTGGGTGGGTCTTTTTATCCAGCGGCTGTCCCTCACCCCACTTCTCCGTCTGAGCCAGTAGCTCCCCCACCCCGACAGCTTTCCCCACCAGCTGCTGGGGGGGGGGGAACTGCACCCAGCTGGTAGAATTGTGCAAAAGGCTGGAAGTTTAAAGGACTTGGGAGATTGGCAGGGGTGGAGGTGGGGGAAGAGCCTCCTCTCCCTCCCTGCTCCTCTGTCCAAGAGATTAGGTCATCTTGGAGCCCAAGACCAGGCTGGGCCTTCATGGTGCCACAGGGAGGGAGCAAGTTTGCATTCTGACAGTGCCATCTTGTGGCCTTGATGGGTAATGGCAGCGCCCTCTGTGGGCCCTTTTTTTTTTCCTTTGGGGGTGATGAAACCGGGTCATATCCTGCCACTGTTTCCTGTGAAAGAGAGAACTGTGTGTCTTGCTATGTACTTTGGGGTGGGGGAGAAGCAGGTATAAAGCCACTGATACAGGACAGGAGTGTACTTAAAAAACAAACAGACCTACCTCTTGGGTTTGTTGTGAATGTTACCCGAATCTTGTGGCTGGGGTATGAAGCTGCGTTTTGCAGACAAACAGGTTTTTCTGAAATGAGGGGGAGAGCTCTGAAGCCCCCCCCCCATCTCTGTACATCGTGCGCTGTCATCCCTCTGAGATGGCACACTTTTCTTCCCTTTATTTCAGGGGTAGTCAAACTGCGGCCCTCCAGATGTCCATGGACTACAATTCCCAGGAGCCCCTGCCAGCATTCGCTGGCAGGGGCTCCTGGGAATTGTAGTCCATGGACATCTGGAGGGCCGCAGTTTGACTACCGCTGCTTTATTTATTAATTCATTTTTACTCTGCCTTACCCCCACCCCAGTGCCTTACGTAGTTCTCCTCCATGTTATCTTCACAACACTCCTGTGAGGTAGGCTAGGTTGAGAGTATATTACTGTCCCCGAAGGACTGGTGAACAACAGAAGAGGAAGCAAAATAACCCAACCTGTGTATACAAGCTTTGAGGTTGAGCAGCAGAATATGCTAGCTGTTAAAATACCAATATTTATTACTATTCATGTGCACATTTAAGAATTGCACAGATCCAATATATATTGACGAATGGATAAAGGGATCTAATACAAAGGATCAAATGCATTTCAGCCCCTCTTGGGGTCTTCCTCAGCGGTCTGATATTAAATTCATCATCACTAATATAATGTTGTCGTAGGGACTATAAGGTGGTAAAAAGGATTTAAAGAAGAGGCTCCTACTATCATAAAAGGCCTCTAGATAGCTCTCTCTAGGAGCCTCCTGGGCAAAAGTTTTATTTTCCAAAATTCGGAATTCTGACACAGCAGGCAACGGTACAGCTGACACAAAATGGCTGCCACAGGAGGAGGGGCCAGCCTTGAAATGGTTGCCACAGTTCAGTCACACAGGGCCAAACCTTGTGCTGAGATGGCAGCCATTTTAAAAAATCTGCGCAGCCAATCAAATCTTCAATAGTAAATCCGAAGCTTTGTGGGGCGTGGCAGGTTGATGATTCTGACAGGGTAGGTTGGTCGTGGCAACAGAGCAGCTGCCAGAAAATGGATGCTACAGGAGGCATGGCCAGCCCTGAAATGGTTGCCATAGTGTCACTTCAGTTACATAGTGTCGATCTGTGTGCTGAGGCGGCAGCCATTAAAAAAAACTGCACAGCCAATCAAATCTTCAGTAGTCCATCAGAAGCCTAAAAATGCTTGGCAGGTGCCAGAAAAGGTGTCAGTTGGCAGCACACTTAGGAATTGTGCCCTTTGGCCTGAGGTTGTCTTAAGATGCTGAAATGGTGTGCGTGGGCTGGAATGGAAGTGGTGCTGGCAGGATGGCTGGGAGTTTCCCCATCTCGTGACTCTGTGTGCGATTCCTGTGCTGGACGTCTCCCGCTTGGGACGGCTGTGGAGTTCCCTTGCCAACTTTGAGTTCTCAGCTGTTCTGTCGGATGAAGCCCCTAAATTAATTCAGCACCGTGGAGCTGGGAAAAAGCATAGAAGAGGGAAACAATGATGATTATGGGCCGGAGTACCTTCCTTCGGAGGAAGGAAGGAAGAGCCTGGGACTTTTAAAAGCGGAATGAGACAGAATCATGGAGGAAAGCTCTGTCAGTGCCTACCAGCCATGGTGATGAAAGAGAACCTCCAGGTTTAGAGGCAGTCAACCTCTGAATCCCAATTCTAAGAGGTAACATCAAGGGAAGGCCTCTGTTGTCTATCTAGCAGGGCTCTTCTTAGGTTTTTAGGAAGGTCTTGGCCTCTCTGCTCAGTTGTTGGCCATCCAGAGGAACTGGTTGGCCACTGTGTGAGATGGGAGGCTGGACTGGATAGACCCCTGGTCTGATCCAGGAGGGCTTTTCTGATGTTCTTATGAAGGCCTTGGCCTCTCTGCACTGTTGTTGGACTTCTAGATGAACTGGCTGGCCACTGTGTGATCCAGGATATTGGAGCAGATGGGCCTTCCTTCCATTTCCCCCTACATTCCCTGTCTAGCAGCATCTCTCCAAAACCTCAGGCCAAAGCTTCTTCTTACCCCATGACTTGAGGTCCCTAGAAACCAATGAGTCCACAATATGGACGGGGACCTCATGAAACAGAAATAGCAGAGATTCTCTTCTTCATCAGGTGAGAGGGAGCCCTGTGCCAGCAAACGCCAGCTCTGTTTTTGATTCCAACTTGAGATGTTGGTGTTAACCTTTGAAGCCCTCAATGGTCTGGGGCCGTCATACCTATGGGACTCCCTCTCCCATTACAACCCTGCTCCTGCATGCTTCCTTCAGTCAGCGTCTAAGAGCTTCTTGCCGGCCCCAGGGTGACTTGGGTAGCTGTCTCCAGGGGAAGGGCCTTCTCAGTTGTGGCTCTAGCCCACTACCATGTGGAATGTATTCTTGGATGACACCCATGCCTTGCTGGACTTGTTTAGTTTATGCAGGGTGTGCAAAACTGAATTGTTTAGGCTTGCCTTTGGAGGGTAACTTTTAATGTTTGGGCTGCTTGAATGGTGGAGTGGCGGCATAATCCTTATCCATTGTTGTTCCTCTATATATTTATGAAACAGCGTAGGGGGTGGGACGTGTCCGGCTGTCCAAGTTGGAATAGGGTGCAGCCAGCTTTGCCCTGATTGGCCCTGCCCCTGCGGCTCCTGCCCTCCGGCCCTGGACCCTATCCTCTTTGCTCTCAGACGCCTCAGTGTCTGAAGCCAGCAGCTGGTAAGGGGAGTGGGCCCTGGGCAAAGGTTCGTGGTGGAGGGCTTGCTAATGGAGGCCTCTTGGCCTGCTAAGCAGGGCCTGCTAACAAGGGCCTTTTGGCCTGCTAGGTTGGGCCTGCTGATGAGGGCCTCCTGTTCTGCTGACTGCCTGCTAAGGAGCTCTGTCTCGGCCCTGCTAATGAGCTGCCCAACCCCCGCCCACCCCACTTGAGTTGGCCACCTTAAGCTGCCTGGCCAGGGGAGGGGACCCTTTCAGGGCCCGTTCTTAGGAACGGGCTTTGAAGCTAGTAGTAGTAGTAGTAGTAGTAGTAGTAGTAGTAGTAGTAGTAGTAGTAGTAGTAATAATGTTTTATATACCGTTCCTCCCTGCAGAGCAGAATTGGAACAGTTCACATAAATTATAGAATATATAAAATAACTATAAAATTACAGTTAATCTATTAATTAAAATATTAATTAATTAAAATACCATTAAAACCAGTTCATGCTCCATACTACAATACACATATAACAATCATCATAAATTAAAATTACAATTGATTAGTATTCCAGTTGCGAGCGCTCCTTCTCTCTCTAGTGAGAGGGCGGGATATAAATCCAAGGGATGTTGGACTGATTATTTCTGGCCTGGCGGAAGAGCTCTGTTTTGCGGTCTCTGGAGCACTGTCTGGAGACCCACAGGGCCCTGACCTCTCTGGGGAGAGCGCTCCACCAGGCCAGGGTCAGTGCTGAAAAATTTAGTCTCTTCGGGGCCAGGGATAACCACATATGTTAATATTTTATATTTCTTACTGGTTTGCACGTTTTTTGACCTTATTGGTTTTAACATTGTAAACTGGCACAAGACCCTTTAGGCGAGTGGCAACTATAAAATTCGAGTAAATAAGTTGCTGGGGCCAGCTGCTGTTAAGCCAGTGGCGTCTGTTGCCCCTCTTGGCCAGGGATGGGGCTCAAGCATCTTTCCTCGGCCGTGCCACGTTGCACAAGACTGCTGAGGAAGGGCCCTGTCAAAACAGTCTCCAGATCCCCCGACCCCTTTCAAGCCAGGCCGGCCGGCCGATGCTTATGTTTACCGCACAGGCCGGCTGCCAGGAAAGCAGCGAGGGCGGGCAGCAGCTGTTGAGGCTTATTCTGAATTTTCATGGTTCCCCCATCCCAATATAGCAACGGGAATTCTTCCCCAGACTTTAGGGATGGGAACCATGAAAGGGAAGGCAGAAAGCGGAGGGTTTGGAAAAGTTCCTGGGATGCTCTTGCGGTCAGGCCGGGAGAGGGCGTTGGCCCAGGGAAGCCGGCGGCAGGAGAGAATCTGGATCGGGCTCTTTGGGGAGAGCGGCAGTTCGGCTCTGGGTTAGGAAATGAAGCTCCGAGTGTCGAATTTGGCAGTATTCTGCTGATCCTGGTGGTCCCTTTTGGAAAGACCCAGAACAATTTCTGGTTTGGGGGAAGAGACCATCAGAGGTGGTTTGCCAACCCCTGCCTCTATACTGCAACCTTAGACTCCCTTGGCAGTTTGGGGGACCTTGCTGCCAGCTATAGAAGGTTTTTTGGGGTGGGTGGTGGTTCTACCGTGCCACTTCATTTGCCCTCGGATGCCTGCCCCACCCATCCGGCTGGACATACCCTCGATTTGATCTTTGGTGAAGGGGTAGCAGTGGGTCTGGGGACAAGAAATCTCATTCCATGGTTAGACCACCATGCCCTGAAGGCCCAGTTGAGGATGCCCCCTCCTCCCCATTTGGGCGATGGGCGGATTTTAGGCCACCCATTGAGACTTATGGAATCCAAAGGATTCCTGAATGCTCTGCAGGACCCAATGCCCTCCGGCAACTTGTCGATGGCCCTAGCGGAGGACTGGCTTTTAGATCTGTCATCAGCATTTGACATTTTTGACCGCAAGTTGTTGACCCAGCTCTAACTCCTGATGGACGGACCCCCCCCCCCGGAAAGATTTGCCAGATGTTTGGAAGCTGTGTCTGGGTGGCTCAGGAAGAGTCACCTGAAACTCAGCCCCTCCAAGATGGAGGTCCTGTGGCTGGGTAGAAGGGGGCAGGACCAGGAAGCGCGCCTCCCCTGCCAGGATATGGGTGCAGTTTATGGCTATGCCTGTGGCCAGGAGTTTGGGGTGATCTTTGATGCCTCCCTTTCTGTGGAGGCTCAGATCATGAAAGTATCCCAAGCAGCGTTTTTGCATCTGTGCCAGGCTAAGCTACTAGCGCCCTACCTGTCTTCAGACCACCTGGTCACGGTGATCCATGCAACGGTCACTTCCAGGTTAGACTTCTGTAACTGGCTTTACACTGGCTTTCCCTTGTCTCTGACCTGGAAATTACAGCTGGTGCAAAATGCAGCTGCTAGGGTTCCTCACGAGGTCATCTTGGAGGTCCCATGTTCAGCCTATGCTGAGGCAGCTGCATTGGTTGCCGATCAGCTTCCAGATCAGGTTCAAGGTTTGGTTCTGGCCTGTAAGGCCATCCATGTCCTGGACCCCACTTTTTTTAGGGACCGCTTGTCTTATGTCCCTTGCAGAGCTCTTTGCTCTGCAGGTAGGAATCTGCTTGTTGTCTCCAGTCTCCGGGAGGTACACCTGGCCTCGACCTGGTGGAATGAGCTCCCAGAACAGCTGAGGGCCCTGATGGAGCTATCAGCATTCCTCAGGGCCTGCAAAATGGAGCTCTTCCACCAGGCATTTGGTTGAGGCCAGGCTAGGAAGAACGGCTCCCTCCTCATATATAGGCCTGGGGTGGCCTGTGTGGCCTATTCTCATCTGAAATCATCTCCTGGGTGGCTGTCAACTAGGTGAATGGGGATTGGGGTGGAAGTGTGGATGTCCTGCAGGCTGAGTTTTGTTGCCATCTGGATTGTTGTATGTGGTGTTTTATGTGGGGGGTTTAGACTTTTTTAGACTTTTGTGTAAACTGCCACGAGCCGGCTAGACGTGGTCGTGGTGGTCAACAAATACAAATATATCTATGAGCCTTGTCAGGTTCCATCCAGATTCCCTTTTCTCCTGCCTGCCTGCAGACCGGACCCGGCCGGATCTCCTTACCGACGATGTGCAGCGGAAATTCCTGCTGGAGATCCAGGTGTCCCAAGAACCAGAGATCTCCCGCCAGCTGGAGGACTTCAGGTTGGGGCTCCGGGGGTCTTTCGGCACCGAGCAGAGGGGTGTCGGGAGGAGAGGGCTGGAGCAAAGGAGCAGTGAGGTTTGAGACCGCTTCAGGGAAGCTGTCGGCCATGTTGGCCCTGATCCTGCACCCAAAGGGCCCTGGACTTGGGGCTGAAGAGGTGTCCCCACCAAAGTGGGGAGGTCCCTCATCTGCATTCTCGAGAATCTCCCTGCTGATTCCGAGGGATGTCTGGAACACGTCACGTGCTTGGGGTGTTGGCTGGGGCCGGGCCAGCTCCGTTGCTTGTGCTAGCTGTAGGGCCTCCCTCTCTTCCCCACAGGGAGAAACGGAAGATGGGGATGACCCCCGGGGAGGCCGAACTCTCCGAACTGGAAAGCTACCGGACCAAAGACAAAGGGATCCGCGAGGCCAAGGAGAAGCAGCTGGCGGAGATTCTGCTGGGCAGGCTGGAGGAGATGCAGTGAGTCTGCTGGGTTTCAGTGACCTTGCCCCGAGCTGGTCCGTGAACCCCTCCGTCCAGGTTCTCCCCTGCCCATGAATGGCTTCTGTCAGGGCTCCAACCCAGGACTTAACCAACCCAGGCCCCGCACCCACACAAATGGAGCAGCCTCTTAATGAATCAGACCTCTGGTCCGTTAAAAGAGCCACCGCTCTCCAGGGTCCCAGGCAGAGGTCTTTCCCATCCCCTCCTGCCTGGTCCTTTAACTGGAGATGCTGCCAGGGACTGAACCTTCTGCTTGCCACGTAGAGGCTTTGCCACTGAGCCACACGTGCAGCTGCCTTAGACAGAATCAGCCCATTGGAACATTGAGGTTAATCTTGTTAGCTCAGATCATCAGCGGATCTCCAGGGTCTCAGGCAGAGCTCTTTCCCAACACCTCCTGCCAGATATTTTGACTGGTAATGCAGGGGATTGAACCGGGGACCTTCTGCATGCCAAGCAAAGGCTCTGCCCCTCAGCTCCATCCTGTCCCACAGACCCACAGATTCTCCTCCCATGAACCAGAATGATGTCCCCTCTCTCGCCTGCCCCCATTCTTGGATGATTCCAGTCAGGGAGAGTGGGAATGAATACCCCCCCACACACACACACACAAACAGTTATAGTCTTCCCTGCTTCTTGCTTCAACATGTCCTTCCTGTTTCCCATCTTACTTCCTCTCTGGGTTTTCCTTTTCACCCCTTCCATGGTTGCCCCGCCCCCCCCCCCCGCCATGCAATTACTGGTCCAGTCTCGTCTTCAGACCAGCCAGCGTCTTCCTTTGGGTGGCCCTGCACTCCCTCTCTCGGCCCCCTCCCCTTTTTCCCAGGAACTGAGCCTCTGTTTCTTGGCACCCGTCTCAGTTCAGACCAGGATCCGTGCCAAGAACCGGCCACTGGCTCCGGTCCCAGAGAAGGGGGAGATGTGGCCAGAATGGGGACGGCTGTGCCCCCCCCCTTCCCGGCCTGCTTTGCTGCCAAGTTTCTACCAGATAATGGAAAGCAGCTGGTGAGGGCAGGAAGGGAGGGGGACTCCTCCCCCCCCCCCAACTCTTGCCTGCTCTTGCATCATCCTTGGTGGGGTGTTATAACCTCCTCTCTCAACCCATCCCCTCTTCATTTGCTTGGGCCGCCGGTTGCTGCCTCTCTGCTCAGCGTTTCTCTGGACGCCGTTTAGTCTAGAACATGTTCAGTCGCTTTTCCTGCATCTTTGTCTCATTGAACCAGGATGGGGCTAAAATACCGGTGAGGAATGGCACAGGCTGGGGTGGAGGGGAGACAGTTTGGCCTGAGATGCCAGGGTGGGGAGTAGGGTTGGGTGCTTCGGCAGCTTCGGCAATCACGGATGCCCGAGGCAACTACTGAAGCATGCAACCCTCGTGGGAAGGGCAGAACGTCAGCTTTGAACTGGTGAATCCCGTGTTCAAGCCCTGGCTCAGTTCTGGAGTCTGTGGGGTCTCTCTTGCCGGGTTGTTGTGTAGGTTTTGTGTTGGTGTAGAAAAAGCTGTGCTAGCATCCCTGAGCCCCTTGATACTTTATTTACTTCCTCACGCCATGCATGCCCCACCTTTCTCCCCATCATTCTCCTCTCCTCTTATCACCGCCACAACAGCCTTGCGAGGTAGGTTAAACTGAGGGCATATGACTGGCCCGTGTGAAAGATGGGGATTTGAACTCGAGTCTCCTGGATCCTAGTCCGATGCTAACTTCTGATCTAAAGGGGACCATGCACAGTCATGAGATTCACTGGTGATTCCTTTCTCTCTCTCTTTCTCCCTCCTGTGCAATTTCAGCCTCACCATTGCTGCCGACGAGGAAAAGAGGTACGTCCTGGGGGGGGGGACGGGGGGCTTGCAGGGTGGGGCACGGGAAGATAAAACTGCATTCTGTTGCTTCACTGCAGCCTGCCGGTGGATGTGGTGTTCTGCAAATTCACTCTGCCGCTTCTCCGGAAGTGGGGGAGGGAGGTGGTTTCCTTTATTTTTTTTAAATCCTTGTAGCCCGGCAAGAGCATGCGTCCTCCTTGCGTCTTTTGAGAAGTTGCTGTATTTAGAGGCATCCCCCGGGTCTCACTAGCCTTGGGCTGCTAGCACCCTCTCTCCAGGATCCAAGCAGGGGGCATCTCCTGCTCCATTAGCTTGCAATCCTTTTTTGAAGCGGGCGTGGCAGAATTCGAACCTCAGGCCTTGCTTGTGCAGAGCTCGAGAACTGAATGAAGACTATTCTTGTCACTTCCTCTGGGTTCAGTGCATATCTCGGGGCTGCATAGTGGGTGGGCCTCTTTCTCCAGGGGAGAGGGCTGTGGCTGAGACAGGATGTGCTTGTCATTATCGCTCAGCCGATTTGGGGTGAATGGAAATGCTGGAGGTGGCGGAGACTGATGTGGTTTGGCATGGCCTCACATGACCCTGCTCCCTCCCTCCCACCCACCCCACCCACCTCCCCTCCACAGTGGTTGGAGGTCAGCCCGTGGGGAGAGCAGTTCTTCCGTCTCTGTTGGAACCTACTCGGTGCAGAATCCTTTTTCACACTTTGGTTGTGTCCTCCCATCGACAAATAGGTTTGTCAAGGGCCATCAAGGCACAACCGATTTCAGGTGACCCCAGCAAGGGCCTTTCAAGGCAAGCGAGAAGCAAAGGTGGATTGCCATTGCCTTCCTCTGCAGAGGCCTCCCTCCTCAATACCCGTTGACAGAGTTTAAATTTGCAAAGAGAGCTGAGCACCAAGTGGCTAAAAAGAATGAAATAGTTTTATTTAGAAGAGAAACCACTAGACATAGATAGATAGATAGATAGATAGATAGATAGATAGAGAGAGAGAGAGAGAGAGAGAGAGAGAGAGAGAGAGAGAGAGAGAGAGAGAGAGAGAGAGAGAGAGAGAGAGAGAGAGAGAGAGAGAGAGAGAGTCCTAGCTAACTATCTAACTGTTGTTCTTTTTCATTTTTTTGTTCTGGAGGCACACAGGGAAGAAATGTGCTTGAAAGAGCAGGAAGTTTCCAAGTGAGCCAGACAGAACACTGGAGGGGGCAGTATTTGAAAAATACCAGGACGTTCCTGATCTAACTGACATATTTCCTCCAATGCCCCCTGTAGGATATTCTTCATATATGTTGTTGAATCATGCACATGACAGATCTTGCATATAAAATGCCGACTAGGTTTGTGTGCTTCGGTGGCCAAAGCCGCCATTCGAGCCTGAAGTGGAGGAGGGGACTAGTTCCCCAGAAAGGTTTAAAAAAAAGAATAAAATTCTGCATAGAGAAGTAATCTCTGTCAGTTACAAAAACAAGATAAAATTATAATCCAAAATCTTTAATCAAATTACAGATATTAAAAGCTGTGCATCATGAAATGACAGCTACCTGTATACGTACCATCCCTTGATTTGTTGAGAAAGGTTTATAACTTCTGGATTATAATAGCTTGTTTTATGGGGGTAATTAACAGTGATAGCCCTACATCTGGTTCCTGAACACTCTTCTGAAAATTCCTCTAAGCTTGTACAGAGTGCTGCTCTCCCACCACTAACAAAGCAGAGCTTTTTCCTCCTGCTGAACATCTTCCTGATGGGCAGGAACTGTCAGAGGAACGCCAGTCTCAGTGTCAGTCCATATGAAGAACTGTTGGTTTCTTGTAGAAATACACCCAAAGCAAATGTAACCAATAGGCAAAAAGTTGTGTCTTCTTGAGATTTACTCAATGCAATCCTAAATAATTTTGCAACCAGAACGGGGGGGGGGGGGTCCCAGGTATTCAATCCCACTTTCTATTGCTTCTTCAGCGGTTGCAATTATAGTCTTAATGTAACACCACCAGTATTACAGGTACAGGATATCACATAGGCAATAGCTCTTCAGTAAAGAGGTCACTTCTTCAGTTGTGTCCTAGTCTCCATGTCAGGACACCTCCCACCCCTTCATTGACATCACCCTCTGTGAGTTCTCCGGAGTCTGTCTTAGAATGGCAAGCAGGCTGCTCTTCGGCCAAGCCCTTTAGGCCTTCCCACTGTCTCCTGGCTGTTCCTCCCTTCCTCATTTCTCTTCTTTCCTCTCAGCTCCACCATCTTCACAGCCATCATGACATACATGAAATACCTGGGGGTTAAGACCAAGGGAGCCGAAGGCAAGAAATCCAAGCCCATCTTCTTCCGCAAGAAGGTGAGTGGAAATGCATACACTCTTGACATACAATGCGTAATTTTGGGTTACTTTTTAAATGGCCAGACGGGAAGGGGAACACCCATTCTTGTCCTTCCGTTTGTGTGAATGAGGTAGTCCTGAGAACTGGCTTCCTGAAACTGCTCTTCGCTCCTTTATCAAAATGGGAAGTTTTCCTTGGGGCAGAGGCAAGACTGAATATACATCCTTTTGTGTGCACAGTTTTTGTTAAGGGCAGCTGTGTTGCTATAGAGGAGAGCAGCAAGATTCAAGTCTAACTGCCCTTTACTTGGAAAACAGCAGGATTTTCAGTGTATAAGCCAGGGGTGGGCCAACTATAGCCTTCCAGATGTCCATGGACTACAGTTCCCATGATCCCCTGCTAGCGAATGCTGGCACGGGGTCATGGGAATTGTAGTCCATGGACATCTGGAGGGCCACAGTTTGCCCACCCCTGGTATAAGCCATCCTTTCTCAACTTTGAGAACCCCCTGAAATATTCTTCAGGCTTTGAGAAACCCTAGAAATGGTGCAATTGTGCAGAATATGGTTGGGACGCAGAGCTGTGGACACGCCCACCTGGGACTCCTCCCCTTCCCACCCCCTCCAGGCCCAGCATTGGCCATTTGTGGGGGGGCAGGTCAATGGGACCATATATGGTCATATCACCCAATAAACATTTAACACATTTTTAGAATATATAAAATAATTAATGAACTCCCACCCAGTCAGGATACCCTTCCAGCACTGTCAAGAAACCCTGGCTGAAAAATCCTGGTATAAACTTTCAACGAGAGTTGGTTTTTATACCCCGCTTTTCACTGGCTGAAGGAGTCCCAAAGCAGCTTACAATCACCTTCCCTTCCTCTCCTCACAACAGACCTTGTGAGGTTGGTGAGGTTGAGAGAGCTCTGGGAGAAATGGCTGTGTGAGAACAGAACTATCAGGACATTGACTAGGAGTGGGGAGGCGGAGTGGGGATCAAACCCATCTCGCCAGATTAGAAGCTGACGCTCTTAGCCACTATGACTCTTGGAAGCTCATAATCTCATCCATTTTGCAGGTCTTTAAACTGGTACCAGAAAGATGCCCCCTGAATATACTCTAGCTCGTGGAGTAGGGGCCCTGCTGGTGGACCTCCTGGTTGCCCGTGGGTTGGCCACTCTGTGACACAGAGTGTTGGAATGGATAGGCCATTGGCCTGATCCAATATGGCTTCTCTTATGTTCTGGGGCTATGATGCTCTGTATTCTTGGTTCTTGAGGCCAACAGTGGGAGGGCTTCTGGAGCTTTGGTTCCACTGATGGACTTTCGGATGTCCCCTGGGTTTTGGCCACTGCGTGACACAGAGTGCTGGACTGGGTGGGCCACTGGCCTGATCCAACATGGCTTCTCTGATGTTTCCATGTCAACTACAATGGGAACATACATTGAGTTAGCCTTCCGCGAAGCCCTGCAAATTCTCTCCTGGGAGATGCCTATCTAGCTGTCCCTCTTCAATTAAGAGTGTTTGGCCAATTGACTCACCACATCCTTCTGGTCTCTGCTTCCTTTCCCTCTGGTCCAGATTCCAGGCACCAAGAAGCCTGAGGAGACAGCCAAATCCAAAAAGGGCTTTTTTTTGGACACCCCCTGGTGGAACCGGGGCGACTCCCACTGTGAGTATCCCAGCAGGCGAGGAAGAGAGCCCGTGTGCAGATGATGTCTCTGGGAAGCCACTTCTTGGCTTCTGTGCTCAACTTTCAAGACCCTCCTTGGTCACAAGGCCATGTTTAAACTAAGAAAATGCTCTGATTGGATCTCACCGCTGCCAGTCAGCAAAAGCCCAGGAGGCAAACAGCCACTCCTGTTTCAGTGACTGGGAAAGCGGTGGGCCCACAACTCTGATGTACCCGGGAGCTGATGGGGAGGAACTCAAGGAAATGCCCGTGCTGTTGCATCCTGAGCAATTTGGCACGAGGGTCCCCTTTCAGATCAGTGCCAGAAATCTTACCAGCTCACCAGGCCGGCTTGTGGCCAGCAGGCCAGTAGAGTGGTGCACCTGGTGCATTTTCCACTTTCCCTTAACATAGGCCTACTTTTTCCTGGGAAGGGATCCAGTTTTTCCTCTCCTCCAGCTATTTTTTTCTCTTTTTTTCCTGCATTTTGTTGTAGATTCTGATTACAGACAGTCCAAACCCGAGGGTGAAGGTACCAGCCCCCCACTCCCCCCAATAACGCATGGTGCTCCCAAATGTGATGTCACATGGTTCCCCCCCTCTGTTGGGGGGAGGCGCATCGAACTAATATCTCCCGTTCTTATAACCCGAGGCACTAACTTCTGTGTCCGTAGTTTTTACATAACGTTGCCGTCTGTCTGGTCATAATCTACTAATACGTATCACCCATGCACCGAGACAAGCCCATCGCAGCCTCTGCCTTGTCAGACAGATTTCTCAGCATGTCACAGCTGTTTGTTGTGTGTCTGTCCCTTTGTTTGTCCCACAAGAACTCTCTGTTGTCTTGATGTTGGCCAGGGTCGGACTCCAGGGCAACCTCCAAGAGCTTATGCACAAATTATGCGCTTGCGTTTCCCCACCCCTTGGGGGTGAATTAATTCTACCTTCTACCTTCCCCTCCCCATTCAGCTGGTTTTGTATCGTCTGCAGTTCTGCTAAGCCTTAGTGTTAGGAGGCCCGGTGCAGAAAACAAAGCCCCCAGATGATGTCAGCTGTCATTTTTGAATTCCCAAGTTTCTAGTCCTTATGAACTTGGGAATGTCCAGCCAGTGTTTTGCAGTCCAGAACCAGCTGTGAGTTAGCAAGCATTGCACCTACTTAGAGATGCACATTTTCAGCTCTATGTGCAACTTGTGGCAAGAAGGATCCACTCTAGGATCCTGGACTTCTGCTCTTTCCCGGTCAGCAGGGCAATCTATCCTGCCCACTGCATTCTGGGTCCTGTTTCTTGACCCTGTGCGAACTCCGGCTTGGAGAATCCGCACTGTCCAGAGTTGTACATCTCTGCCTCTGAAGAGAGCTGCAAACCTGAAGCACCCGCAAATTCAGGGAGCTCTCTAGACCTGGGTCCCAGAAAGGGACATCTGCCAGCATGGCCTGGCGCGAGGGGGCAGGCATAGTCTCACCAAGAGACCTGTCATCTCAGCACGGGGCTTGCCCAGCTTGACACATGGTGGGGATGCCCCCTGCTGCTGGCTCTGGGGGGGTGCTGTTGGTTCCGTCAGCAGGGTTTGCACCGTGCTGATCCTGCTGGATCCTGCGAATGCTGGCAGGGGCTCATGGGAATTGTAGTCCATGAACATCTGGAGGACCACAGGTTGACTACCCCTGCCCTAGAGGACAGCCTGGGATGTACCTGGTATGCTGGTCCACGGCTGGTTTGGGGTTTGCTAATTGCTTGGCTGGGAAACCTCCTGGGAAACCCAGCAGATGCTGCATTGACTTGCTGACAGGATGTACGTGTTCTACTAAAAGTAGCAAAACTCAAGGGGGGACTGTAGAACAGGAGTCCTTGATCTTTCTGAGCCTGCAGGTACCTTTAGGATTCTGACACAGCCTAGTGGGTGCAGCCACAAAATTGCGGCTGCAGAAGGCGGAGTCAGCCACAAATTTACCTTTGCTCACATGATGCAAATGCTGGCTGCCACTGCTGCCGGAGCAGTGTTTATAAAAACCTGCATAACCAATCAGTGCTCCAGTGGCCAATCAGAAGCCTTGCTGGGCAAAAGCCCCACCCACTTTTCTGGCAGGCACTGTGGTGCCCAGGGGCACCAGGCTGGGGATACCAGCTTTAGATATTGCTTCTGGCACCTCCCCTCAATTTTACCTTACTCCAGGGGTGGCCAAACGGTGGCTCTCCAGATGTTCTGGGCGCATGGGAATTTGGCCACCCCTGCCTTACATGACATACCTCCAGCCCTTCTGGCCATTGGGGTGGGTCTCCTTGTACAGGAAGCCAAGTAGACCGGGGGCCAACCACTGTTCAGTGGTCGAGAATCACGGCATCCTTGCCTGGTGTTGCAGAGACAGTCAGAATACACCCGATTCTTTTCCCAGTGCAAAATGTGAGTTATCTGATTGCAATCAAGTAGATTCTCAATCAGTGGGGAGAAATTGCCATGAAGTCAGAGCCAACTCATGGTGACCCTACTGGTTTATCAAGGCAGGAGGCAAATGGAGATATCTTGTCCTGGCCGGCCTCTGCACAGTACCTCCGGCCTCCCTTGACGGGCCCCTCTCCATCCTGGCCGAATTTCTGCTATGGGTCAGCCTGGCCCAGCCGAGTCAGCGTAGAGTCTCAGAATTACCTCTGGCCGCCATTCAGGGGGCGGGAGGATCGCCGCTCTACTTAGGAGTAAACGAAAGCACTGCCTCAAGTCAGAAAGGACGCCATGAGCCTTAATCTGTGCGTAACCTCTTGAGATGGGAGCGGAGCCCTGACATCTTGGGGAGGGAGCAAGAGGAACCGCGCACTGGAAAACACTGGGGGAGGGGGTGATGAACCTTTGCTCTCTCTCTCCCAACTTTCATTTGCTTTTCCAACTCGTTCCTCTAGCAGGTGACAAGACGCCCGCGTTGGACAGGAAAGGGTCCAAGGTACCCGAGGGGGTCTCGGGGCGCACCAAGGGGACATCATCTGCGTCCGACCCACCGGGAGTGTCTGTCAACGTGCACCCCCCAGCGGGAGAGGGCAACGATGGGGAACCGGGTGAGAGGCAGGAGGAACCAGGAGGCTGGGGGAGGAAGGGAAACGTGGCCGGATTCCTCTTCCTGGTCTTTTGACGCTCCGGTTCTTCACGGCAGGGTTGGATGGTCCGTCCCAAGTGGGGGATGCAGGGGACTCCCCCGTAACTGAGCAGCCTGTCGCTGGGGATCAGCCCCCGGTGGATGATGGTGCTGAAAATGAAAGGTGAGTGAAGGGAGGGGACGCTGGGCCCGTCGGGTGGCTGGAGGGAGAACTAGGAAGGGAAGTGAGCCATGCCCTTCCTAGTTCTGGAATGCACATGAATGTGTACCTGATATGAGGCAAGAGCAGAATCGCTTGATGGCTGGTTGGCCTGCGGTAAATCGAGAAACTCTCGAGCAGGGGTGGCCAACCTGTGGCTTTCCAGATGCCAATGGACTACAATTCCCATGAGCCCCTGCTGTGGTCCATTCACATCTGGAGAGTCAAAGATTGGCCACCCTTGCTCTAGAGCAGGGGTAGTCAAACTGTGGCCCTCCAGATGTCCATGGACTACAATTCCCAGGAGCCCCCTGCCAGCATTCGCTGGCAGGGGGCTCCTGGGAATTGTAGTCCATGGACATCTGGAAGGCCGTAGTTTGACTACCCCCTGCTCTAGAGCCTTGCAACCAGTTGGAAGAGCCTTGTTGCAAGGAAAGAGTCCCGCTCTTCCCCCCTGTTTTAGAGTCCTGTACCCGTCTCTCCTTTCACTTCCGGCACGTGCGTTGAAAGTCCAAAGGAGCTTTTCTCAGCTTCTGTAGCTTGTCCGAGGATAGCGATTGCCCTCCTCCTGCACCCTCCGCACCCTTTCCTCTGATGCGCTAACTGAATCACCCTTCTCCATTCTGCTCTTTCCTTTCTAGAAGGCGAAAAAGGTTGGTGGCTGCCCCGCCCCCCTCACCCTTTGCATGAATTCCTTCCTCAGGGAGAGACGCGTGCACCGAGTTAAGTATCGGCTTCCTCCCCGGCCACACCAGCTCTTGAAACTCTTTCCCCTCTTTGGTCTCCGTTCCGTCCATCCCTTGATGGGCACAGAGGGGTGACCTGGTGTTCTCCACTGCCCCCTGCAGGTTCTCCTGTTCTTTGCAAGGCCTTGGGGGCGGGATCAGCCCTCCTGGGACTCAGAGACCCTTTTTGGGGTTGCCCCTGTTCCTTGGTGGTGGTTCTTCGCGGAATGTCTCTCACGCCCCTGCATGGCTGCAAGGGGGAGCCGGCCTGACCCCCAAATGCCCCTGGGCTCCTTCTGGTGCATGAATCTCCCTGTCTGGTTATGGGGTTCTCACATCTTTTTTTCTCGTTTCGTCCTTGTTGCCCCTCTCCCCCCACTGCATGTGTTAACGTCTTCCCTCCCTCCCGTTGGGTGTTTGGGCTGCTCTCGCTCTCATTTGTTGTGACACCTCCCCCTCCGTGCGCACACAAACCCCTCTTTTCCAATTGGGCTCTGGCGCAAATGTAAACGGTGGTGCTTTGCCCCGCCTCTGTGTTCCTCGTGATTGATCTGTGGCTCTCCCCCCACGTCCCTGTGGCTCATTCCATCGCCCCCACCCCGCCCCCGGTTTGTCCACCGCCTTCCCACTGCTGCTTCCTGACCTCTGGTCGGTCCGTCTCTCCCTGTCCTGTCTGTGGCCCGGCCTGGCCTGGCCCGCCTTCCTCCCTCGCCAGACTGCCAGGAAAGCTGGGCCGCTCGGAGAGCCTGCGGGTTTGCGACCGGAAGCGGTCCCAGCGGGGCTCGGCCAAGGGCAAGCAGCCGCGCTCCCGGAGCGATGTGGACATCGAGGCCGCGGCCAGGGCCAGCCAACTGGAAGAGAAGCCGTCCCTAGATCAGGCTCGGCACAAGCAGGGGAGCCGCAAGTAGGTGAAGTCCCAGCGGGCACTGCGGAGGAAGTCAATAGGGGAGGGGCTGTGGCTCAGCGGCAGAGCCACCGGATGGCACGCCCAAGGTCCCAGGTTCAACCCCTGGCACCTCCATTTGCAGATCATGTGGCAGATGACGGGAAAGACTGTGGCCCGGAGAGCCACTGCCAGTCTGAGGAGATAATATTGTCTGGGACAGACCGATGGTCGGGTTCTGTGCAATACACAAACAAAGACCGTATAATACACAAACAAAGGTTACACAAGATAAGCAAATGCTGGAACAAGAAGATGCACCAAGTAAATTCTTTTCCTTCCTTCCTTCCTTCCTTCCTCCCTCCCTCCCTCCCTCCCTCCCTCCCTCCCTCCCTCCCTCCCTCCCTCCCTCTCTCTCTCTCTCTCTCTCTCTCTCTCTCTCTCTCTCTCTCTCTCTCTCTCTCTCTCTCTCTCTCTTCTTTCTTTCTTTCTTTCTTTCTTTCTTTCTTTCTTTCTTTCTTTCTTTCTTTCTTTCTTTCTTTCTTTCTTTCTTTCTTTCTTTCTTTCTTTCTTTCTTTCTTTCTATACCACCCTCCCATACAGCTTCATTTCCGGGTGGAAGACTGGCCAGAACTTTCCCTGGTTCAATAAACATTCTCGCATAATAATTTTCTTCACTGCCAAGCAGTTCTTTTACGTGGATTATAACAGCTTCCAAAACAACTGTAAATTTAGCACAATCTTCTCTGACTTCCTGAGACATGCAACAAAGTTTCAGGGTAATGTTGAGGGGAAAAGCAGAAGGTTATGGGTTGTGGACAACACCTACATTTCCTAAAGCGCTTCATAGTTAACATCAACATGAAGGGATGACTTGTCTCTGAAGAAAAAGATTACGCAAAAGTGTTTATTGAACCGGGGGACACTCTGGCAAGTTTTTCACCTGCAAATGAAATCGAAGAGGATAAGAAGAAATGTACTTGATGTAGCTTTTTGTTCTGGGTTCTGTATAAGACACCTTCATGCTGCTTTTTTGGTACCCTTTACAACTAGCATGGGGATGCCTGTCATAGGCCGTGCCAGTCCCACTTAAGTTTGCACCCTAAAACTCTCCTCTAGGCAATCATTTTTTTCCTCCTGCTTTGGGGGACAGAAATAGTTCCACGGATAATCCACACCATTTTTTCCAAGCTGGCCAGAACAATGAGCCACCATCAGTTTGCCCAGCATTTGTGCTCTATCAACATCCCCTTCTTCAAATAAACACCAAGGCTGCATTACTGGATCCACCCGAATTCAGTGCTCTGTTTGCCAGGGAAGTTAACAGCCTGCCTGTCTTGTGTGTTGCCAGGGTCTGTTACTCTGAGGGTAGACTACCCATTTCCATGGAGGCTCTGTTTAACAAGCTTGGCAAACACACCGGCGGGAGTTTAAAACTGGCTGTATCTTGTCGTGAACTCTGCCAAGTTCTTTATGTGGTCAAACGCCTGGGAGAATGGAGTCAGAAGCAGAAATGGAAAAGCCGTTCAAACGGAACATATCTGCCGAGGATATGACCGCCAGTTATTTTGGGCAATAGAAAGGGAGGAAGGGCCGAATTTGCTCTTACTGCGGACAATTTCCGAATTTCACAAGAGGCTCAGATTTGTAAGAGAGGTGTGAGGGAGAGAAGAAGGGCCACTTGGGGTCACTCTTGGAAGTATATGCAAGACATTTCCGAATGTCTGTTTTGTGGCCTTTTCTTAAAGGGAACCTTTGGGATTTCTGTGGCGGACATTTTGTAATTGTGGGGTAGATTGTTGCCACCGATTTTCCAGATTTGTCTGTGGTGGATTCCCGGGGAGAATTGTAACATTGTCCTAACTGCAGAGGTCAGGGCTCCAGGGGGGAGCTGTGGCTTTCCACCCGTCTTTCCTAAATGTCTCTGCCTGTCTTCTTCTCCCTCTTTTTTTTGACCCTCGTAGTTTGGAGCCCGGAGGGGCCGGGGGAGGGGAGCCCCCGCCGTCCTTTCTGCTTCCCCAGTCTGAGGAGAATGAGCCGCGCGTTTCGGAACTGGAGCTCGAGCCGCCAAACTGGCGGGAGCTCATCGACTCCGACACCCTCCTCAGGCTGAAGAAAAGCGAAGTGAAGCGGCAAGAGGTGATCAACGGTATGTGAGGCTCTCCTCGGAGAACTGAGACTGCGACTCCTCAATAATTGAATTATTTTCTTCCGAGCTACACCGGAGCGCTTCTGGACTCGAATTTAGCCGTTCAACTGCAGACCCTCTGAAACTGTAGATCAGGGGTAGGCCAACTGTGGCCCTCCAGATGTCCATGGACTACAATTCCCATGAGCCCCTGCCAGCAAAGCTGGCAGGGGCTCATGGGAATTGTAGTCCATGGACATCTGGAGGGCCACAGTTGGCCTACCCCTGCTGTAGATCTCACCGTTTAGACCCTCAGGAATTGTCGCTTGGGAACGTACCAATTGATAGTTGTAGAGACTGACTTGTTTAATTCACTAATATCCCGCCTTTCTCCTCAGTGGGGCACTGAAGCAGCTGGTGTCCTTCTCTCCTCCATTTCATCCTCACAACAACCCTGCAGAGCAGATTAGGCTGAGAGAGTGTGACAGGCCAAAGGTCACCTGGCGCGCTTCCACGGTACATGCAGGGATTCGAACCGGGATGCTCCAGATGCTAGTCCAGCTATCTTAACCACCACACTACGCGTACGCATTCTGACACGGCGCACGTTGGGAGCAGCCACAAAATGGCTGCCGCAGGAAGCCTTCCACAAAATGGCTGCCGCAGCTTGCCTTCAGTCACACAGCGCTGTGGTGACAGTTCCCGCCAAAGCAACATTTTTAAAAATCAGCAGAGGCAATAAAATTTTCAGCAGCCATCAGAAGCTGAGCTAGGGGAAAGCCCCAGTTGACCCCGCCCCTTGGAGGGTGCCATTTTGGAGACCCCTGAAAGGCAATCTTTATCTAACCTTCCTGCTCTCTCTCCACCACCAGAGTTGTTCATCACAGAGCACGCCCACGTGCGAATGCTGCGGGTATTGCTGGAAGTCTTCTACCAACCGCTCCTGACGGAAGGCTTTTTTGGGGCCACGGACCTGGAGAACATCTTCCCCAGCTTAGAGGACTTGGTTGATGAACACAGTAAGAGCTGGGTGATGGGGAGGACTGGTGCCAATAGCCTTTCCATTAGAATCCACTGGGAGTGGGCAAACTGTGGCTCTCCAGATGTCCATGGACTACCATAACCATCAGCCCCTGCCAGCATAGCTAACTGGCAGGGCCTCATGGTACTTGTAGTCTATTATCATCTGCAGAGCCATCCCTGCCAAGATTTCCTGGATATAAACTTCATGGCAGACAGCAGATTATGAGGCTGTAAGAGAAGCCATGGTGGACCAGGCCAATGGCCTATTCAGTTCAACACTCTGTGTGACACAGTGGCTGCACAGTGGGCAATCAGGAGGTCCACCATTGGGGCCAGAACTCCAGAAGCCCTCCCGCTACCTCCCCCCTCTGTGCACCAAGGATACAGAGCTTCCCTGCCACAGAAACTGCTCCATCGATACTTTGTGGCTTATCGCTACTTATGGACCTCTGCTCCAGATGTCCCTCCAATCCGCTCTTGAAGCAGTCTAGGCTTGTAGCCACCCCCACTTCCTGCGGCAGTGAATTCCACATGTTTGTGACTCTTTGGCTGAAGAAGGACTTCCTTTGGTCTGTTCCTGGCCCACTGCTGATTATGCATAATTTTGTAGATCTTTATCGTGTCAGTCATCGTTTCTCCGATCTAAAGAGCCGGCACCTCTCAGAAAGGTCTTTCTGCTTTCCGGCGGGCTTTCAAAGGAAGAGCCTTCGTTTTGGGTGGGAGCAGTATTCAGGGATCGGTCTTGAATGCCTGAATGAGGAATGGGCAAGAAGAGCTCTCTGTGGGGTTGCCAACAGCCCTGGAAAAGAACACCCTGGGTGAAAACAGAAAGTGGAAGCTTTTCACAATGTAGAGGCAAATAATATTCCGTTTTCCATCGTCTCCCGCCGTCCCCGCCTTTTGAGCCGTGCGCACACTCAATATGGCGGAGCCTCAGTGGGGATTTCCCTTTGGGTTTGTCTGTTTGTCCTCAGAACTCTTTCTGGAAAGACTGAAGAAACTCAGGGAGGAAAACAGTTCTCTGGTTGCGGAGATTGGGGACACCCTGCTGGCTCGGGTAAGAAGTGCCTGCTCTTCATTGCGGGGTGGCCGTGGGGTGGCAAAGGGAAGGCGTTACAGCGTGAATCAGAGAGCAGGGAGGGGGCATCCAAGGTAAGGGATTGGAGGGACCCAGCAGCCCGTGGCCAGGTGGCTAAACGTTGCCCCATTTGCATGGCGGTTTATGGATTGTGGAGAAGCTGTGGGCAGGGGAGCACAGACAGGTGGAGGAGCTCCTGTTGTTGTGGAGCTTGCAGAGCAGAGGAGAGGTGTGAAGGACCTTTCCATGCACCCTGCTTCCCCTTCTCCCCCCAGTTTGACGGGTCTGAAGGCAGCTGGTTCCAGAAGATCTCCGCCCGCTTCTGCAGCCGCCAGTCTTTTGCCCTGGAGCAGCTGAAAGCCAAGCAGAAGAAAGAGCCCCGGTTCAACCAGTTCATCCAGGTATCTGTCGGAGGTGGCTGAGCGAGGCCCTGGGTTCTGCTGTCTCAGACTTGGAGGTGGCATTCGGTCTAGGCTGCAGCATTCAGCAGCCTCCAAATTCCACCTCTACATTTCTATTTGGAAGCACAAGTTTCTAGCCCCTAGTCTAGTTGGCAAAGGTAGGAGGGATCGCGTTGTAGATGGGATGGATTGTCTTCCCAGATTGACCCAGGGCAGCAGACGCAGAATGAGTTGTTTAAAACATACGCGGATTGCATCTTTCCATGAAGCCTTTTTTGTGCCTGCGATACAGAATGCAGACCTTTTGAACTTTCCGCTTCAGGGGCAAGCGCTGTTGTGGTGCTACCGATATGCTGTCCACAAAGAGAGAAAAACCGATATTCTAGGGGGGGTATCTGGGGAGGAGGGAGATAAAGAAGAGCTTCCTTAGGGTGAAATCCAGATGCACTGGGCCAATCCAAACTTCTTCTCATAAACTCAATTCCATTACATGAGATTTCTGCTTTTTCCACCTTAACCTCATGAGATTTCCTCCTCTTCCCTCCAGGAGGCGGAAAGTCAGCCTCGGTGCAGACGGCTGCAGCTGAAGGACATCATCCCGATAGAGATGCAGAGGCTTACCAAGTATCCACTGCTGCTTCACAACATTGCCAAATGCACCGGTGAGTGGGCAGGGGTGTGCCCTGGAAGGAAAGGAAGGTGACAGGTGAAAAGGGGAACTATGTAAGGGAAGAGCAAAATAGAGCAACAGCTCAGGTAGGGTTGCGTGCTCCGGCATGGTTTGGCCGCTTCGGCAATCATCGAAGCCTGAGGCGGCCAGCGCTGTGGCGCTGGCCACCTCAGGCTTCGGTGATTGCCGAAGCGGCCAAACCGTGCCGGAGCACGCAACCCTAAGTCAAGTAAAGTTTGGGACCTGTCCATCCATTTATCAGCAGGCCAAGCTCAGTCTAAGGGCAAGGAACCGATGGGAAAATTTTCAGTAGACATCTTAGGGTGGAAGAGCAGTTAACAGTCTTTAGAGGTCAGGAGCTGGAAGTCTGGAGGACTGATTTAGCCTCTGCTGTTGCTGGTCCATTCCTGGCAGCCCCCAAGAGCTTTTTGCAGGTGAAGAACCAGGTAACATGGCGTTGCCAGTGCCATGATGTCATTTCCGGTGAAAACCCGGAAGTGACATCACGGTGTTCCACAACACTCTAGGAGTTTCATAGAAAATGTGCCTGTGTCATCTACATCTTTGTTGAGTATCTGGAAGAGGGAAGAGAACAGTGGCACTTGCCTGGCTCCCCAGCGACGAACACTAAGTAGAGAACCAGTGGGGGCTTCGATTTAAGGGCACAGCCTTCTCACCGGTCTCTATCCCCCTTTTGCAGAAGAGGAGAAGGAGCGCATGAAGGTGCAGAAGGCGGCCGAATGCTGTCGCCAGATCCTGAACCACGTCAACCAGGCTGTGCGTGAGATGGAGAATTTGCTGGTGAGAACCACCCCCTTCCATTTCCCCTGGGGTTCCTCTCGGGGGTGTAACTGATGGTAACTGTGTCAGTTTTCTTCCTTTCTGATTTGAAATCCTCAGGGGTGGTCAAACTGCAGCCCTCCAGATGTCCATGGACTACAATTCCCATGAGCCCCTGCCAGCATTTGCTGGCAGGGGCTCATGGGAATTGTAGTCCATGGTCATCTGGAGGGCCACAGTTTGACTACCCCTGTCCCTGTCCATGATACATATTATAGTGCAGCATCTGCAGCAAGCAAGGTTAAGTCATTTTACAAGAGGGAGGATGAGCCCTCAGCCTTGGCACAGTTTATATTCTGTTGTGTGATCCATCTTGTCCAGTTTTCTGTATCACGACTGTTCCTTGGTTGGCAGATTAGGTGGGCTTTGCTCACAAGTAACACTTGATGTCCCGCTTCCTCAGTGTGGGAGTGCGTTTCTGTGCATTTCCATTGCCCGGATCTGGCTTTTACAATTATACCAACTGGAGCTTCATCCTGCTTTTTTGTTTTAGTCCTGGTTGTCCCTTTGTATCAGGGGTGGCATTCTGGCAGGGGCTCATGTTAATTGTAGTCCATGGACATCCCCCCCCCCTCCTTGGGTGCTCATGTGCTCACTCTCCGTTTGCTTCCTTCTCAGAAACTCAAAGACTACCAGCGTCGCTTGGATCTCTCCAACCTGAAGCAAAGCACCGATCCACTGCTCAGCGAATTTCGGGTGAGTTTTGCACTGTTGTTGGTTTTTTTTTCTCCTGCTATCAGGCATTAGGGGCAGTCCCTATTGACTAATGATGATCCTAATCTACTCACACGGGGGAGGAGCCCTTGTCAGCGCATGCCAAACCTCACCAGCAAAATCACTGCCTGTTTTCCTGTCCATCTCTTTGGCCTTTCATAGCAGGCAGAAATTCAGCAGGTGCCTCATTTCCCAGCACTGTGGTTCTCTGTACAGAGAGAAGCTGTGGTGTTTTGAGTTTTGGCCTGTTAGAAATGCAACAGAATGGATGGCAAATCTTGTTCTGAGGTTATTCTTAACTTGGCTAAAAAGGTAAAGGTATCCCCTGTGCAAGCACCGGGTCGTGTCTGACCCTTGGGGTGACGCCCTCTAGCGTTTTCATGGCAGACTCAATACGGGGTGGTTTGCCATTCCCTTCCCCAGTCATTACCGTTTACCCCCCAGCAAGCTGGGTACTCATTTTACTGACCTTGGAAGGATGGAAGGCTGAGTCAACCTTGAGCTGGCTGCTGGGATTGAACTCCCAGCCTCATGGGCAGAGCTTCAGACTTCATGTCTGCTGCCTTACCACTCTGCGCCACAAGAGGCTCTTAACTTGGCTAGTAAGGATTTATATTTAATTTTTGCCTAAAGATCCGGAAGAAATTCCAGATAGTTAGAGTGGTTCCTCAGTGGAACAGGCTTCCTTGGGAGGTGGTGAGGTCTCCTTCATTGGAAATTTTTAGGCAGAGGCTAGATAGTCATCCTACAGAGATGCTGATTTTATGAACTGAGGCAGATTATGAGTGGGTGGGCAGGAAGGGTTGTCTCTTGTGGTCCTTCCTTGTATATCCAGCGAAATGCCAATCACCACTTTTGGGGTCAGGAGGTGAATTTTCTCCAAGCCACACTGGCCAGAGATTCTGGTTTTCTTGGGCGGGAGGAGGCATAATCTGAGCATAGAATTAGATACACTATGGGTGGGCAGGTAGTTGTGAATTTCCTGCATTCTGAAGGGATTGGACTAGATGACCCTGGAGATCCCTTCCAGCTCTATGATTCTATGATGAAGTCTGGGGGGTAGACTTGAATGAAACAGAAATCTTTGATTTGAAGCTAGGCGTGGGGGCTTCTGTAAGCTCCGGCTCTTGGAGACCTCTTCCTTGGTGGCAGATGTGCATGAATGAATGAAAATGAGTGAGTCTGACTTTCCCTTTTCCCACAGAACACGGACATCACCAGCAGAAAACTCGTGTATGAGGGGCCACTCACTTGGCGTGTGACCAGGGATAAATCAGTAGGTGAGTCCAACAGCTTTAAAAGGGGCTTGGACTGATTCATGGAGGAGAGGTCTGTCATTGACAACCATCCATAGTGGTTAGAGGTGGCCTTGATGTTCAGAGTCAATCAACCTCTGAATCTGAGTTCCAGGGAGGTGATGTAGGGAATGTCAAGGTCTCTCTGCCCTGTGGCTGGCCCTGCAGAGGAGGTTCCTCTGGAGGGCCAACAACAGGGCAGAATCCCAGGCCTTCCTAAGAACCTCAGAGGTCCATACAGTGTAGCATCCTGTCTCACACAGTGGCCAGCCAGTTCCTCTGCAGGGCCAACAGCAGGGCAGAGAGGCTGAGGCTTTCCCTTGCTGTGGCCTGCTGTCCCTGGGATCCACAGTTTGCCTGCACTTGGGCATGGAGCTCAACATCTGGACAAGGCAATGAGCAAGGCAATGAGGACGCATAATCCCCCCTCTCCCTGACCTTTTCTTCCTCCTGTTCCCCCTCTCCCTGGCCTTTCCACAGACGTCCACGTTCTCCTACTGGACGACATCCTGGTCCTTCTGCAGAAGCAAGAGGAGCGCCTGGTGCTGAAGTGCCACAGCCGTAACATCACCCCAACTCCGGACGGGAAGCAGATGCTGAGCCCCATCATCAAGCTAAATTCGGCCATGACCCGCGAAGTGGCCACAGGTGGGTGCCGGAGACTGGCAGGGCAGGCGAAGCCTCTTGCGGGGACCGAAAACCAAACAAGGTGCTCGGTCACCTGTTCCGTGGGACTGAAGAATCAGACCCAGGAAAACTGGACTAGAAGCTCACTTGTAAAAGAGAGGCCCAGGGTGGCTCTTTTGTGGAGCTTGCACTTGGCACACCAAAGTTCCCCGACACCTGAACGACGCCCTTGGGCGGTAGGGCTGCGGAAAGCACTTGCCTGTGGCCTCGCTCGACTGAGGTGCCAGCCTGGATGAGTCAACAGCCTGACTCAGTTCCTGAGAGTCGGTAGAAGAAGCGTGAAAGAAACCCGAGAAAGGGCAGCTGAGAGAGATCGGGGGGGGGGGGGAGCTGCCATTCTTGCCAAGAAATGCCAGAGCCTGCCTCGTGCAAGATCGTCTCAAATCCCAGCGCTGATCCCTGTGATGGGAAATTATCCCAAACACATAATTTGGGGAACAATCGTTGTGGGGTTTTGTCAGGCAACTTTAGGGTGTTTTCCCTTGTGTTTTCCCTTCCATTTGGGCAATCCAGATTTGGCAGCTAGAAAAGCTGATTTCTGCAACGGGCGCACATATTTAGGCAACTGAATGGCTTTGCGTAATTTGTTCTGTGTTACGAGTTTATGGGGGGGGGGGTGTTCCTGAGATAGGTGGGCTTGCTGACACTCTGGGCAGAGTTTAGATGTGCATGGTGGCGGAGTGCTGGCTGCTTTAAAGTCTTTATTAAGAAGAGAAACAAACTTTGAGTAAGAGAGGAGAGAGATAGTTCTAACAGTTTAACTAATGTCCTTCTTCTGGAGGGAAAGCAGGCAGGGTGGGTGCTCAAAGGGACAGGAAGTCTCCTGTGGAGACTCAGGAGGTGATTATTTGAATATACCAGGAAATTTCTGATCTAAATATGTGTGAGAGCATATCTTTAAGGGCCAGAAACATGCTTCTTCCGAAATTAAAGCTCAGATTTTCCAAAAACTGGGTTCATAGAATCATAGAGTTGAAATGTCGCATAAAGGTCATCTATTCCAACCCCCTGCTGAATGCAGCCTAAAGCAGCCATGATAAGTTATCTGTCCAACCCAATACTACCATCGGGGACTGGAAGGGAGGGTCTGTGCTTTTGTGGAACTGAGGCATAGAAAGCATATTTCTAATTTTAGCATGTTTAGGGTGTCATTAGATAGGGATTATTCCTGTATTGCCCAACTCAGATGGGCTAGAACTGTTTTGTGAAAGGAATGCTTGGTTGGACCCCCTCTGGATCCGCTTCCTTGTTCCCTTGCAGACCGCAAGGCCTTCTACGTCATCTTCAGCTGGGAGAACGGGGCCCAGATCTACGAGCTCGTGGCGCAGACAGTATCCGAAAGGAAGAAGTAAGAAAGCGAGGGTGCAGGGTTGGAGAACCCCGTGATTCTGCAGCCTTGGGAATGGGGTGGGAAGGGGGAAGTTAACTGCCAAGAAAAAATACCCAATTGATTTGAGTCTCCAGAACATGCGAAGGTAGGGGTGCCAGCCTCAAGGTGGGCCCTGGGGATCCAGAGATTGATCCCCCTGTAGAGAATGGCTGCTTTGGAGCAGGGACTCTGGCACTGGGTCCCTCTGAGGTCCCTGTCCTTCCCAAGATTCAAGCCCATTGCATTCAGGAATACATTGAGCGCTAGATGGGGGGGGGGGTGGAAGAACTCTGCGGACAGCCTTCCCCTCCACCCAGGACCTGGAAAGGCTGCAGACAGCTGTTAGGAAACTCACTGGTAGGGGCAGCTCTCATGCAGCAGGGATCTGCAGCCTCTGAGCCTTGGAGAGAAGTGGAATGAGGAGGGGATGGTCAGGGGTGGGGGACGGAAGGCGATTGGTTGGCCACTGGACAGACAGGAAAGCCGGTTGGAGGAAGAGGCATTCAGGGGCGGGACAGCTGCCCTGAGTGGGTGTTAAGCATTGAGTAGCACTTAAGCCACGAGACACGCTCCTCCTCCAAGCCCTTACCAGAAACATATTATGTGCAACAGATACACACACACACACACGTATAGAGAGAGAAACAACTAACTGTGTCTGCAGTCATGTTTCTGTTGTTAGCTTCTGTTCTGGAGGCAAGCAGACAGGAAGTGTCCTCAGAAAAGCTGGAAGTCTCCTGTTGAACCAGTCAGAACCCTGGAGGAGATCATCAGGAAGTTCCTATCCTAACTATACTAAATATAAATCTCCTCTGATGCCCCCTGCAGGACACCATTGTATTTTACTCAGTTATGCACACGGCAGATTTTGCACACTCCAACAAACCTACAGGGTCGCCATAAATTGGTTGCAACTCAGTGGTCCCTTCCACCCCCACAGTTGAGCTTTTTTCCAATTGCTCTGCCTTAGCCAAGGGTAGAGTTCCGGGTTCAAAACATCCAAGTGGACTTCGGGGTTTTGGTACTTTTGGAAATGTCTTCCTCGGCTTCCAAAGAGATCTGATGCCTGCCTCTCTTCCATCCTAGCTGGTGCAGCATGATCAGCGACACGGCTGGGTGTCTGAAGCTGCCTGCCACGAACCGCCTGAAGCCGCGTCATTCTGTGCCAAACCGGACTTCGCCACCCGAGTAAGTAGAAAAGGGTTCCCCAACATGGTGGCACCCAGGGGCACTAGGTTGCTGGCCTACACTTTTCCTGGCACCCACCAAGCGTTTTTAGAAAGTGGGTGAGGTCAAGTGGGACTTGGGTTGTGCGCGGTGACGTCCGAATCGGCCATTCCAGGCCGATTCGGACGTTGCCGCACACAACCTTAAGTAGGACTTTTGCCCAGCAAAGCTTCTGATTGGTTGTTGGGGATTTGATTGGCAGTATAGATAATGTGAACCAGCGAATAAAAGATGGAGCAGGAATCTCGTCTCCATCTGGAAAGGACTATGGTGCTTGTGCAGTGTTTAGGGACTTGCATTTGAGGTACCTTATTCTTCCCAGCAGTTATGTGGAGCCACTGCTCGGTGGGACAGAAAATGGCAGCAAGGAGACACTTCAGTCTGAAGGTGAGACTTGCAGCGTGTGGGTTGGAATCAGAAGTAGCACTCCTGTGGTGGGAAGGGGAACAGAGAGACAGTTCCCACCCCCCCTTCCCTCTCAATACTAGAAATTGGGATCATTCAGTGGTATGGAGGATTATGTAAAATCAAAGAGGAAAAGTCAGCAAAATGGAACCTCCATGATCAGGGGCAGCATACCTCTGGCTCAGCAGGGGAAGAATGTTGGGCCTTTGAGTTCACAGGTGTAGGAAGCGGGGTGCTAAGCCGGAAGGGTTCTTGATCTGACCCAGAAGAAGATTTTCATATTCCTAAACGGGCAGGAGAAGAGGAATGAGAAAAGATGTATCCCCGGATTGTCCTTGAGGCTAAAGTGAGATGGGGAAGGGAACTGCTGTATTCAGGGGCACTGCTCTGATGGGTCTTTTGCTCCCCCACTCCAGAACGAGAGAAGGATGGCCCACTGGAAGGAGCAGAGTTTGAGGAGCGCGGCTCAGCAGGGGAGCAGAGGTCCAGCAAGGCGATGGAGGAATTCGTGGCCGACCTCTTGCCCCTCTATAAGCCACGCCCCAACGGTCCTGGATCCCTGGCAGGCGCCGTACAGGAGAGAGGTGAGTAAGCTCAAAACTCCTCCTCCCTTCTGCCCGTTTCCATCTCTCCACCACAACCTTGGCCAAGGGCGTCATCTCTGTGCTGCTTCTCCCGCCCCTGCAGTTTGGGCCTTGAAGAGGCTTCTGCAGCTATCAGAGGAAGGCGAGGCCGGCTTCCCTGCAGATGACGCTGACCGTCCCCCAGAGAATGGGAACTCCTGCGAGGCGGAAGAGGACGACGAGTGGGGCGCAGGAGACGTAACCAAGGCGGAGAGTTGCAGGAGGCCTTTGAGCGAGAATCTGCGAACAGGTGCCTGCTGGGAAATCCAGTCCTCAAGAGGCATTCTGGGAAAGAAAGACGAGGGTGCGTGGGAGGGGAACTGTCCTCGGAAAGATTGGCCCAGGAGAGAGCAGAATTGGTTGACGTCCAAAGCGAGAAGGATGTCAAGGGGAAGGATAGCGTTGGAGAGGAGGTTGATGGGGGAGTTTTGCCCCATCGGGGATGAGGAGGAGCCACAGGCTGAAGGCGTCTTCGTCTTCCACAGGAGGGACCCCCAACGGCCCTCAGGAGCTGGAGTGGAACTCGGAGCACTTGGAGAGGGAGGGGCCTGCCTCCCCCGTCCTCCTGTCCCACCAGCAGTTGGACGGGGTGAAACATCACCTGCGATTGCTGGAAGACGCGGTGCAGGGACTGAAGGTAGGAGAAACGCTCCGCTGGTGTCGTTGAACTCCCACTCTGGCATCTGAAGTTTTCACAAGTTTTTCACAAGATAGCTGGGCTGGAGGGACAGAAGCGTGGGGAATTGGGTGGGCAGACAGGGCTTGTTCTGGGAGTGAAGGCTGACATTTGGGGTTCAGTGGCTGGGAGGCGGAGGGAGGGAGTTGTGCAGGAGGGAGACACCCCACCCTGGATCCAGTGGAGTCACACTGAGAGGCTTACACTGAGCCACTCCCTCAGGGTCAGTATTTACTCAGACTGGCAGCTGCCCTCCAGGGTCTCAGGCAGAGGTCATTCACATTGCCTACTACCTGGTCCTTTGAACTGGAGATGAAGGGAACTGAACCTGGGACCTAGGAGAGAGCCAGTGTGGGGTAGTGGTTAAGGAGCAGTGGTTTCTAATCTGGCGAGCCAGGCTTGGCTCCCCAGTCCTCCTCCACACGAAGCCAGTTGGGTGATCCTGGGCCGGTCACAGCTCTCTTACAGTTCTTCAGGCAGAGCTGTTCTCTGAGAGCTCTCTCAAAGCAGCTCTTCTTCTGCATGCCAAACAAATGCCCAACCACTGAGCCACAGGCCTTCCCCGTGCCCCTTTGAGCTCAGAGTTCACTTTGAAGCCCAGAGGCATCTATTCAAACAACACCTTTTCTCCATGAGAACTAGCAACTTGCACAAGTTCAAGATTGATGAGAAGCTGTGTTCTGCTTCTGGCACATCTGCAATCATCATGTGAAACTCTCGTGCATGCGCAAACATTCCCAGAATCCCCAGTCTGACATTGCGGGGCTAACTTGGCAAGTCGTTGACAAGCCATGACAGGAAATAAATTCCTTGAGGCCCTCAATCCCTCCAGATTTCTGAGAGAGCGTCATGCGTGTGCCCCAAAAGTGGCTGCCGCAGCTTAGCTTCAACAAACACGGTTCAGTTCCAGGTGCTGTGGAAAACAAGGGCTGTTCCAGAACTCGTTCTGGCTTGTATTTTGGAACGAAAGAAGAACTTAAATTTTTCACAGCCCTTTCATCAGCTTTCTTTCCTTTAAAAAAAAAAAGCTTGGCAGGCACCAGGGCTGATTCTGCACTTACTTTCTTTATTCCGTTGTGAATCCTCCTGAATTCAGATCGATTTGAACTCAGGTCTTCCTCTATTCCATCCCCCTCCCCATTGAAACAGAAAGTGTTCTGCACTTGATTGAGGAAGCTCAGAGCAGGGAGGGGAGCCAAGCACAGCAGGAGTCTCTTGTTTTAAAGGGGCAAGGGTAGAGGATTGGAGACAGGGATATTTCCAAGAGGAAAATCTCTGCTGAGAGAAGTTAGAGCTTCTGGAGCGCAGTCACTTTAAGGGAAGCCTTGCAACTGGGAAGACTCTGAACTGATGCCCTGGCCAATTAGGGAAGACTTCCTTGCTCCAGCGTTCGAGGCACGAGGCAATTATTTCACAAAGAGCACAGATCTGCACATTTACTCATGGTGGTTTTTGAAGTATTGAGGCTTATATACACTCCAGGATATCGGGGGGCAAAGGTAGGGTCACCACAAATTAATCACGTTTGTTGCAGAGGGAAAATTAAAAACACCCCAAATCAAAATGCAAATTGAATTCAGTGTAGACAGGAGGGATTCATTTGAACTGGGACTGGGTAAACAGTTCGGTGCATACTAAACTGGGACTGGGTAAACAGTTTGGTGCAGACTACACCCAGGACGGGAGTCTGTAGGCACTGTGGTGCCTGTGAGCCCCTAGTTGGAGATCCCTGAACAGGCCTGGGCACGTCAGCAGCCATTGTGTGCTCTAGCACTTGTTTGTGCGTTCACTCTCTCCCAGCCCCCTCTTGAGGCAAGTCCTTTCTACATTTGTCTCCCTCTTCTAGGATATTGAAGCGGACTATTGGCGCCTCCAGCAGCTGATGGGGAAGTTCACATCGCCTCAACATCCCAGCTTCACATGAAGCTGAGCCCAGCATGGAAGGTAACCGGGGGGGGGGGGCAGTGCTCCCTCTGGGGTCCCCAGTATCAGCCTTCCCTCTTAGTTCCATCTGGTTAACCTTCGCGTGGTGCGGGTAGTCTGCACTTCAAGCAGTGTGAATTTGTAAACAGCGGCAGGCCTCGCCAGTTGTCTCATTTGATTGACTTCTTTCTATTGTTCTCCTTGTTCTCCAATCGCCCTTTCCCATCTACCCATCAACCCTGCCCCAAGTAGGGTTAGTCCAAGAGACAGGGACTGGCCCAGGTTACCCAGTTAGGTAAGGATTTAACAGAAAAGAAGCCATGTTGGATCAGGCCAGTGGCCCATCCAGCCAAGGACTCTGTGTTCAAGAGCAATCAGGAGATCCACTGGCAGGGCCAGAACTCTAGAAAGCCTCCCGCTGTTGCCCCCCCAAGCCTCAAGGAGAAAGAGCATCAGTGCCCCAGAACACAAGAGAAGCCATATTGGATCAGGCCAAAGGCCCATCCAGTCAAACACTATGTAACAGAGTGGCCAAGATCCAGGGGCTGAAAGGAGGTCCACCAGCGGGGCTAGAACTCTAGGAGCTCTCCCTCTGGCGCCCTCCCAAGGCCCAAGAAAAAAGTGCTTTTGAGCAGAAGTGTGCAGAAGTCCCTCTTTGAAGACTGCTTTAAACACTCATGAAGCCGAATCAGACCCCTCCCCCCACTTGGTATTGTCTACTCTGCCCGGCAACTGCTCTCCAGGGTCTCAGACCAATGTCCTTCTCATGGCCCCCTGCCTAGTCCTTCCAACTGAAGATGCCGGGGATTGAACCGGGGACCTTCTGCATGCCCAGCAGAGGCTCTACCACTGAGCCACAGGGCCTCAAATTCAGCACTTTGGGTCACAGGAGCATGCCTCCAGTTTTGGTTCGGGAAGGCAGAAACCTCAGGGTTGTTGCCAGTGCGTGGTGGTGGTGGTGGGCCTCCCCTGGGTTTGCTTGAATCAACTTAAGGGGAACTCTTCATTTCGGATCAGGCAGGTTCCCACAAGGGATGTGCGATTTGGCCGCCAAAGCAGCCATTCCTGCCGGTCGCAGCCGCTGGGGGGGGGGGGTGCGGATAGTGGTGCGATGACGGGTGTAACCGCGCAGGTGCGGAGTTCATGTAGTCCATGGATCAGCATCACCTGTGGCACGAGTCATTCCAACTTGGCTTTCTTAATCCTCTTTAGGCCCATCTTGAACGAGGAACAAGAGACTGCTGTGCCAGCCGCCTTTCTCTCACCGGACGGCCTTTCCCCTGCATCGGCAGCCAAAGTGGGAACTTTGCTATGTTGTGCATAAAGGATTCTTAGAGTAGGAAAAGATTCTGGGGGGGGAAGGGTTGTCTATATATATATATGTGTTTTTTCTTCGGGCCACGTCGCAAAGGGCCCCTTTGTGCGGCCAAGGAGCTCCATCAGTGTGAAAGGCCACAGCCGAGGAATGGCTCCTTCATCAGGTTAAAAAGATGCTCAGGGGCTTGTAACTAGGGAGGTGCGGTTCGGCATGGTTCGGCCGCCTCGGCGATCACCGAACCGACCCGAACTGCACATCTCTGCTTGCAACCTCGAACGGCCCAAGTCGGTGCCAAAGAGCGGGGTTGGTGCAAAAGGCAACTTTCTTGGGGGTGGGGGGAGGTGAGGAGAGGAAGCAAAGATAGGGACAAAGAAAAGCCCTTCCCCCAGTGTTGCTCTGGGAATGGCCAGTTTGCGCTTGGACCAGCATCACAGAACTTGGCCCCCAGCCCAGTCACAACAGCCTGCTGGATACCACGGGGGAGACCCTCGAGGGCAGTGTGCTAAATGTCTCCCTGATTAACCCCTCCCCACCGGCTGCAGCTGTCCTGCACTGGAATGGCAAGACTCCCGCACCTGCGACCGTTCAAAAGCCATTGGTTGTGCAGGTCTTGCTCTGCACGAAGTTTTTGCTACCCTAAATTTGCTGTAACTCGTCTCCTGTGTCCCCTCTTCCCCCCATGTCTTCCTTAATACTTCCTTTTCTTCTTTTCCATTTCCATCCCTTCCTGCCTTTGGGGACCCAGCCGCTTTTTCTCCTTTTCTGTGACCAGTGCCAGGTCTGCGGGGGCACCAGCACCAGTCCTGCCCCTCCCAATGAAAAAGCTCTTTAAATTCCAAACCTCCTAACCTTTTGCTGTCTCCCTCCCGCTGAGCCCTGCCCTTCTGCCACAACAAGGCAGACCACAGCCAAGCATCTCCTGGAATATTGCCTCCGTCTCCTGGAGAAGTGGGGAAAGAGGGGCGGAGGAGAGATTTTTGGTAGGAAAAAGGGAACCACAGATCTCAGCAGATGGAGGTTTTGAAAGCGGCTCCAGGGTAGACTAAAGACCGTGCCAGCACTTGAATCGTGGGTGGCTGTGGCCCTAGAGTAGGGTGTTTTCTGGAGATCCCAGGTGCTCCTCAGTCGTGAAGCTTGAGCTTCCGTCTCCTGATTCACCTGTCCCCCGTTCACCGCCAGGCGGGTTATGCAGAAGGTGGTCCAGAGGTCCAGCTGGCCTTGCCGAACTAACTTCACACCTTAAAACAGGGGTAGGCAATGCAGCCCTCCAGGTGTCCATGGACTACAATTACCATGAGGCCCTGCCAGCATTCGCTGGCAGGGGCTCATGGAAATGGTAGTCCATGGACATCTGGAGGACTGCAGTTTGACTACCCCTGCCCTAAAACATCCCCCCAGAATCCATTGCCACCCTCCACCTAGCCACCATGGCAGAAGCTCTGAGGTTGCTTTGTCTCGAAATTTTGCAAACTTGTTTGCTCTGTTCTGGGGAATTCTACCTGGTGTCCTCCACCTCACCCCCTACCATTCACTGCCACCCCTGGGGAATGCAGAACTGCACTGTGTCACCTTTCGTCCACCGGACCTGCTTGCTTTTCATGCTGTAGTTCTCACTTGAACTTCTTCCCATTCCCACCCCCACCCCTTGCCCTGGTAGCACACAGAGCTGTTTTCTAACTGCAGACTTTGTAGCATCGGGAAGAGGGAAGAGACACCAGCAGCTTTTTCTTGGGGGAATTGGTATGCACGCTTTCCCCATGCCTTTTTGCTGCTCGTTGCCACCAAGTGGGCAGCAGGTGGCACTGTGTCTGTACATAAGAGGAATACTTCCCCCCCCCCAATAGGGCTGATGGTTCAGTGTAGTCTTTTGCAGGATGGAAGTGAAGGGGATTTCACAAGTCTGTGGACCTCTTGCCCATTGCAGGGGGCATTGAGCTTCCATTATACCCTCTATTTGGGGGAGGGGTATTGGTGTGGGTCATTTACACCGAGCTCCTGGGTTTTGTGATCTGTGTTTGACACCTCAGGCTGGCGTAGTGTCCGGCTCCCCAGTTTACAGACATTCAGTCAGGCCCACGGTTTGCCATCTTGTCCAGTTTGTGAGGACTGTGCACAGGGCCTTCTAAACAAGGGACGGACGTGGCAGAGGGCCGCAAAGGGGGCTCTGGTCCTAGCCTGCCAGGGGGTGAGCATATCTCAGAGGGGAAGAGGCCAACAGGCCAACCCAGAAACCATCTCCCCCCACATCCTATCCTGAATGAACTACTGGTGTGCATGGCCCTCGTCTTCCACAGTGCCTTTACACGTGTTAATAATGTGTTTGTATTTTTAAGAAAAACTCAATCTTTTGCTGGGATATTATATTATATATATATATATAAGCAAATATAAGGGAGTAGGTAGCACTCCCCTTGTTGGGCCTTCAAAGAAGAAATCCAGGGTTTTCTGTTTTCTAGAAAAAATGATATTATATGTGTGTCTCTAGATGAACTTTAGGCTTTTTTGTTATGTCCGTTGCTGTACAAAGAAAGCGCAACCAAGTAAGAAAAGAGAAAAAGAGTTTTTTGCCCTTAGCTTTCCAGTATTACGGAGGGTATATAACCCCCCGCCAAATCCGTTAGTTGCCGAACGGGTGGATGTCACACTGTTTTGTAAAAAAAATCTGGATGAAATAATTCAGAACTCCCTTTTCACAAACCCTTCTGCCTCCAACTCCCACTGTTTCTGCTGTCATTTTGAGCAGATCTCTTTTTTGGGTGAGTGCTTCAAGAAGTATTCTGAAGACCGCAAAATGAAGTTTAATTCCCTGCACACACACACACACAGTTGTGCACATTCTTTCATTCCACACTCATGGAAGTGCCCGCGGTAGCTCTGTATACTTCCGAGTACACCTCTTTCTGTCCCTCATGGGACTGCCCCTAAATCAAGAGTCAGCTGAGAAGGGATGAAATGGAGTTTCCTCTGTCCAGATCTGTAGGGAAGAGTTGAACACGCATCCAAGATCACTCTGTATAATGTAATTCTCAGAATCTCGCATTGTTAGGCAAAGGTGACGGTGGTGTGTCTTGGGGGAGGGGGAGGGGCTTAAAGCAATTTTCCAGCTGTTATGAAGGTGAAGGAGAGATCACTGCGGAAACACCAGAAGCCTGAGCAGGACACCTTGTGAAAAATTTAGCAGAGACTGTTTCCTTTTGTCCATCTTTTCCAGTCACCCTGACTTTTACTCCCCTCCCCATTCCAAAAGGCTTTAAAAGCCTGCATTTGAGCAACAGAATAACATGCAAAAAATGAGCAACATTTGCTAAAATCCCAAGTTTTATTAGGACTGTAAAACTGAGATCTCCAGGGCACTAAATGTATTCCACATTGATGCCCAAACTGAACTTGGACTAAAGACTGCCGTCCTCAGGGCTTTTCTGAATTCTCATTTTACTTTCTGGCAGCTTTCTGTTTCTGAGGAGGGGGTGTCTTTTCCACATGCATTTTGCTCTCCTCTCTCTATTGGTCAGTTCCATGCCACACAGCTCCGTGTCCAGCATCAAAACCCACAGTTTACATCCGCAGGGAGATATGCTAGAAATAAATGTGTGTGATATCGGATTGTCCACTAGAGGCAGCAAAGCACACGTGGAACAGACACCCTAATCCAGAGTTAGTCAAAAGGCGGCCCTCCAGATGTCCATGGACTACAATTCCCATGAGCCCCTGCCAGCGGCAGGGGCTCATGGGAATTGTAGTCCATGGACATCTGCAGGGCCGCCGTTTGACTACCCCTGCCCTAATCCCCGAAGAAACAGGAACTTAAAAGTGAGTAAAATGAGAATGTAAAGACGCATTCACTGCATTGATTTTGTTCAGTACCTGCTGTGTCACCTCTGATTAAAGAGGGGGGGGGGCTTTTCTAGCCAGGCGTGGGTGATAGCTGCCAGCTTCAAAAAAACAGAGGATTGTATCCTCCCCCCCCCCCCCAAGAATGGTTCAAAAATCTTATTTGCATTATTACATGAGACTAGTAAAAAGTCTGTTTCTTTAACTTTTTCTTGATAGACCAATGCATGGCTGGGCATCTTGATCCACCTTTGAGCACACGTTCTCCCATTGCATTGCTCATCTGTGGCTATTCTAGTCCAGTTTGCCCAGCCCGGAGCATTCTCACCATTGCTAACACCTGGGAAGTGACTCTTGGTTCTTTTCAGCTCCCTTGGAAAAGTAGGAAGACTTCTTGCAGCTTGCCCTGTTCTGTCTCCTGCCTGCTTTCCTCTACAATTATCCGAACAGAATCTGCAGTGGCTGATTTGTAGTGAAAGAGCATGGCCATGGACTTTTGGATTCAGATCCACTGTGCCTTCCTGGATCCTGTGAGCAGCAAGTGCTTTTTGGATTTCTTCTGAAATAATGTCTTCCTCAAAACCTGTTGTTTTTTTGCTTTATATATATCTGAAGGTCTCAAGGGGGGGACCCAGCACAGTTCAAAGAAGAAATAAAGTGTTTATCCCCAGTTGGGGAGGTGTTCTGCGGTAGAAACAGGAGAGAGAAGAGAGATCTCTTTTCCCCGGAGATGGGGAGGAGGGGTTAAGAGGTTGGGTATCAGTAAGGAAGAGGCGGAAGGCAAGGCTGGTGGTGAGGAGAGGAGGCGGAAGGCAGGGTTGCTTGTGGCATCCCTTCCTGGGCCACGATCCGTATGGATCCCTTGTTTTCCGCCTCCTGCTCCAAACCTCTTGCCTGGGGCCCAGTTAAGGCTTTGTGTATGTTGCAGGGGAATAAAGGTACGTTTAGTTGGAGAGAGAGAAAAAGAGACTGAACCAAAGATATTCTTGTAAAGATGCCAAAATTAAAAATTATATATATTCATCACAGCCACTAGTGCCGTCTCTCTTTCCGCTTGTCGAGCCTTCTGTGTCTTTCTACTGTTTTGCACATCTGTGTCCTGTGAAGAGGAGAGCCGTCCATAAGGTTTCCACCAGGAGACGTTAGGGGGCTCAAACAAGTTTTGTTTCCTGAATACACAAAGCTTGCCTTCTGTAGGCCCATTTGGGTCAGGATTGTCTGGCGTGGCCAAACTCTGGTTCTCCAGATGTCCATGGACTAAAATCCCCATGAGCTCCTGCCAGCAGGTTCAGTTGGGTGGGGCTATAGAAATTGAAGTCTCAGGCAGAGAAAGCTTTCCCATCTTCTATTTCCTGGTCTTCTTTAAATGGGAGATGCCAGGGATTGAACCTGGGGATTCCTGCATGCCGAGTGGAGTCTCTTTCCTGGAAAGTGGAAATCTTTAGGCCTCTCTAATCAAAGTCAGGACTCACTGCAGTGTGATGGAGTGAGGGGCCTGGGCCATAAAATGGATTATTCCTGCCATATTAATGTCCCTAGTAGGAACGAGGACAAAATTATTATCATCCTACCTCCCCAGTTCCCCCAGAGGGGCATAACCCAGGGGTGGCTAAACTGTGGCTCTCCAGATGTCCATGGACTACAATTCCCAGGGGCCCCTGCCATTGGCAGGGGCCCCTGGGAGTTGTAGTCCATGGACATCAGGAGAGTCGCAGTTTGGCCTTTCCCGGTGTAACCATTTCTTTTCTAAAGGAAGGTTTGGGAATCCAGCAGAGAATGAAGATCCATCCAATGGGAAGGAGAGGGGAGATTCTTGGTTGGGTCTTTCTTGCCTTCTGGCCTTGCTAGAAGGGTCACTGGATCTTTGTGATCTTTTGCATCTGACAAAATTGAGTTTTTGGCCATGGAGTCAACGCTAACTCATGGCCACCCTGTATGGTTTTCAAGGCAAGATACCTTGAGGAGGCATGTTCTGGCCTGCCTTTGCGTGGCAACCCTGGATTTCTTCTGTGGTCTCACATCTAAATATCAACCAGGGCTGAACTTGCTTAGCTTCCATGATCTGAGGAGATTGGGCTACCTATGCAGTCCCTGTAATTTCTCTCAGTCCTTCCCCCTTCTTTTTTCTAGGTGAGATTTCTGTTCAGCCTGTTTCCCCCTCCCTGCCCACAGAAGAGCCACAAAAAGCCGAATAGAGAGTTTATTGCTTTAGAAGCTGGCCGGACCATAGCCGGCCAGTTTTAAATTTTTTCCATCTCCCTCTCCCCCCCCCCACCTCCCGTTGTCCTTGTTCTTTACACTCCATACATTAATACAGTATTTACAAAAGAAAAAGGGTGTGTGGGGGCAATTGGCAAACAGTTTCTTCATCTCAACCACACAAATACAATTTTTTTGTTGTTTTCTTTAAAACACAAAGACACCAAGCACAGGGAGAGGGCGAAACCTTTGTTGTGGAGTAGGGAGGGGGTGTTTTGTACATAAGAGGGTCACACCAGAGCATGACAAGACAATATTGCACTTTGACAGGTTGGGGGGGGAGGTTCACTTGAGTCCATCTTTCCTGGGATCGGGTCACTTTGATGAAGGGATGACCTCTAGGACTGGATTTTTGGGGGTGGGGCAGCTCTTCATAGTTTTGGAATCTGGTCAGCATTAAAAGCATGGCCGTGAGGCTGAATTGGGGGTCGGGAGGAGTTGTCTCCGGAGTATCGGTGAAGTATGGAGCCGTTTGCAGGTCCTGGATGAACATAAATGTGCTGACTTGCTGCATTCAGACTTGAAACAGCCATGGACCACAAAATGTGGTGCACAGGTTGGCCATATGTGGAACAGGTGATGTTTACCAGCTCCAACTTGGGGAATACCTGGAGTTTTTTGGGGGTGGAGCCTGTGGAGGCAGAATTTGGGGAGGGGAGGGACTTTGGTAGGTCATAATGCCCAAGAGTCCATCTTCCAAAGTGGTCATTTACTCCAGGCAAACTGATTCTCCATTGTCTGAAGATGGGTTGTAATCTGGGGTGGGTGGGGTCTCCAGCTGCCACCTGGAGGTTGGCAACCTGAGGAATAATTGTACAACTCCAGGTGGTCTTAACCCTGTGGCAAGGGAAGTGCCATATAAAAGTTAGTTGGCAGTGTGTGTGTGTGTGTCTGTATGTGAAACAGCAGAAAGGTAGACTGCACTGAGCCTGTGCAGCACCACCCACTGGCCGATTCTCTTGCACAAAGCTGGTGCTGAATTGTACTGCCCATGAGAATGGTGGGATTTGTTTTTGAAGAAAGTCCCTTGGGAATCCCCCATCATGTACCAAGAAGTCTTGGGGCAGCCAAGAGGATTAGAAAGGTGAATGTAAAAAAGTAAACTTGCCCCCCAAATTCCCTAAGGCCTGGGATTTAACAGGCAGGGAAAAGGGTTTTTTCCCTCCTCGTGGACAGTTTAAGTGTTCGTGCTCAGCAGGCAGAGTAAAACTGACTCCCCTCCTTTCGACCGAGCTTCTTGGCCGCATCTCCTTGCCTGCTGTGGGCCTCCCACGCTTTCTTGCGCCAAAGCACCGTGATTCTTTGGATACAGGCAGCAGGGAGACATGCCGGGCTTTTCCGCACGCCCTGAATAATGCGCGGTCTCTCGGCTTTCAACTCGCACAATGACCCCGGCGGCTCAAGCGGATCGAAAGTGCATTGGGTGTGAGGGGAGGAAGTGGTGTTGGGGGGGGGGGCTTCGGGTTCTGGAGATGGTGGGGCATCCCAGCCCGGGGAGGGGAGGGGGCGTTCGACACAGCCTATGGAAGGAATAAAATCTTCCTAGAAAAATAGAGACATCCACAGGGGCGGCTCCGGGGGGCGCTAGATCCCCTTTCGCTTTGGCTCCGGAGTGTGTGTGTGTGTGTCTGTGCGGAGGGGTGGGCTCAGCTGCTCAGCAGCCCCTTCCCCTCCTTGGGGGGAGCCAGGCCGGCGGCGCCCGGCGTCCGCTTGGGCTCGGGCCGCTTGTAGGCGGGCGCGGCGGGCTCGAGGGCGTCGAGGGCGTCGGGGCTGAAGTCGCAGGCCTCGTTCTCGGAGCTGCACTCGCTCAGGTCGGTGATCTCCAGCTCGGAGTCGGAGGCGGCGTCCTCCTTGGGGCCCCGGCCGCCCGTGGGGCTCTGCGCCCGCCCGCCCAGCGCCTCCTTCTCCCGCCCGGCCGCCCCGGGCCCGCCGTCCCCGCCTCCGCCTCCGCCTCCTCCGCGCAGGGGCAGCGCCGAGGCCTGGGCGGGCAGGGCCAGGGAGAGGCGGGGCACGGTCCCGGCGCCCCCGGCCGCCGCCGCCGCCCGCTCGGTGCCATCTCCCGGCAGGAGGGAGAGCGGGGTGGGCAGCTGGGCCAGCGAGCCGGACAGGGGGCTCGGGTAGAAGTGGGGCGGGTAGAGGGAGGCCGGGAGCTTGGCGCTGTTCAGGGAGAAGGCGCTGGACAGGTAGGGGTTGAAGTTCCAGGGGTAGTCGGGGAAGGCGGCGGCGTTCCTGCCGTAGGGAGGCAGCAGGCCGGGCGGCTTCGTGTAGCCGGAGACGCCTGGAAGAAGAAGAACAAGATGAGAAAAGGGGACGGTCATCTTTTAAACACGTAGCAGGGGGTGGACAAACCATGGCCCTCCAGATGTCCATGGACTACAATTCCCATCAGCCCCTGCAAGCGAATGCAGGCAGGGGCTGATGGGAATTGTTGTCCATGGACATCTGGAGGGCCACAGTTCGCTCACCCTAGTGCATTCGAATCTGCTTTCCTCCCCCCAGTTGGGACTCCCCCCAGTGGCTTTAGGACATTGGTCTCCACTCCGTTTCCTCACTGCAGCCGGAGAGCTTTGGACGGGACCAAGCTCACCAGTTGAGCTTCGGCAAGCAGAAGCAGGGATTTGAACCCAGATCACTCAGCACATGTGAGAACCCATCAGTTGATCAACAACCCGTGCGCTTGCACTTCTCCTTGCAGGGTCCCCAGATGTGAGGGGAGGGAGTGGATTTCTACCCCGTGGGCCCAGAAGGTCTCCCAGTAGTATTTCTGTCCCCAGAAGGATGCCAGTCAAACTAACAGAACAGGACAGGGGACCTGTGAAAGGCCTGGCCTGGGCAATCAGCAGATGCTGATCAGTAAGCTTAGAATAGATAAAAGGAAGGCCTTCACATGTGGAACTCCCTGCTGCAGGAGCTGGTGGCAGCTATAAGCACAGACAGCCTCAAAAGGGGACTGCAGAAGCTTTTGGAGCAGAGGTCCATCCGTGGCTCTAAGTCACACGGAGCACTCTGTCCGGGGCATGGGTGCCCTGTACTCTTGGGGCTTGGGGGGGGGGCAACAGCGGGAGGGCTTTTGGAGTCCTGGTCCTGCTGGTGGACCTCCTGACGGACCCACCAACGTGTGACACAGGCTATCGGGCTGGATGGACCGTTGGCTTGATCCCACACGGCTTCTCTGATGTTCTTAAGGCTGCAATGTAGAAGGGGAGCACAAAAAACACGGGGGGGGGGGGGCTAATGACAGGCAGCAACTAGGGAAAATTCCCGGCTTTGACCAAGACCTTCCTAGTAGAAGTGGGTCTTTTTACTACTCAAAGGAGTCTCGAGGAAGGGAATCTCCTTCCCTTCCTCCTCCGACAACAGACACCCTGTGAGCTAGGTGGGGCTGAGAGAGCTCTGAGAGAACTGGGAGTGACCCAAGGTCACCCAGCTGGCTGCATGTGAAGGAATGGGGAATTGAACTGGTTCTCCAGATTAGAGTCCACCTCTGTTAACCACTGACTCCCAGCATGGCTGGAGGGGGAAGGAAGGAAAACTTGTTCTCACCAGATCCCAGGAAAGGGAAGGCAGCATCCAGGCGCAGCTTCTCTGTCTCTGACTGTCGCTCAAAGAGTGGGGCGCGGGTGGCGGGGTCCCCCAGGCGGGGGCTGGAAAAGAGGCTTTGCAGGGTCTGAGGGTGGGGGGAGAAAGAGGAGGATGAAAGGGGTACGCAGACCAACTATCCCACTGGTCGGCGGGCGGCCCCTGCAAAAGGGGAAGGCGGAGGGGAATGAAATCTGCTTGCAACGTGAGCCGCCATGCCTCGAAACAAATTTAAGTTCCTGAATTATCTCATTATTATGAAACAAAAATATACAGCAGACCAGGGGTGTCAGTGGGTGCTGTAGTACACACCAGGGGTAGCCAAATGATGATTTTCCAAATGTCCATGGACTACAGTTCCCATGAGCCCCTGCCAGCTGCCATGGTATAGGCCCAAACCTCTTGTTTTTAGCAAGTGGGCAGGCCCAGCTGGGGCTTCTGCTCAGTAAAGCTTCTGATTGGCCACTGGAGAGTTCATTGGCAGTGCAGAATTTTGAAAACGTTGCTTTGGCAGCCACTGTCACCACAGCGCAGGGATCTGAGGCAGACATTTTGTGGCTGCGCCCTCCACACAGTATTGAAATTCCAAAGATGCCCGCAAGCTCAAAAAGCTGGAGGCCCCTTACAGCAGAGGAACTCTAGTCCTCAGCTCAGGGCTGGTTCCCTTCCTGACAACACTACCACAAGTAGGCTTAGGATGCGAGAGAGGGGTTGTCCCCAGGCCTCCTAGGGAGCTTTGTAGCTATGTCAGGATTTGAACCCAGCCCTTTGGGCATCAGAGCAGGACTGGAACACTTGGAGGTGCACCGCAGATCCGGTATAGTGCAAAAGGCACTCTGCGCATGCTTTATGGCAGTTTGTTCTTTTAAAAGGGACTCCCCAGAATATATGACTTCATGCTACAACGTCTGTCCTTGTTTGAGTCTGGTGGTACTTTTAAGATCAGCTACAGATGCCAGTCCACAGGTGAGACCTGGGGACCCCCTGAAATTATAGCTCATCTTCAGGTGACAGATCAGTTCCCCTGGAGGAAATGGCTGCTTTGGAGGGGGGACCCCACTGAGGTCTCGCTCTGCCCCAAATCCTGCCCACTCCCGGCTCCACCCCCAAAGTCTCCAGGTATGTCCCAACCCAGAGCTGGCAACCCTAGGCCCCACCCGGTTGGCATAAGCTCTCTGAAGAAGTCTGCATGCACAGAGAAGCTGATCCATGGAGGAGTATCTCACTGGTCTTAAAGTGGCCACTGGACTCTGACTTGGTTCTGCTGACCCACACAGTGACACCCCCCACCCTCCGGGGCCTGTCGTGTGAAGAAGAGACACTTTAACCCAGCCCCGGACCAGGGGTGAGAGGGATCATCAAGGGATGGGGGACATGTCCCTGGGCACAGAGTCACAGGGAGGAGGGCTGGGAGGAGACGGAGGAGGAGAGGAGGACCCCCAGGCATGCACTTCCAACCCCCCTGCAAATCGGGACCCTGCCCTCTTTGGGACATACCTCTGGGGTGAGTGGGGCACAGTCGGGTCCGTGGCTGCCCCCGTTGAAGGGGTTCTGGGCCAGCAGGAAGGGCGAGTTGGCCGCCATGTCCAGGAGGGGGTAGTTCACCAAGACGACCTTACTGAAGTTGAACTTGTAGGTGAAGCGCTTGCCCTTGGTCTTGTGGAGGATCCGCTTGTTGTAGTAGTATCTGGACGACAGCAAAAGAGGGGAGGGGGAGATGAGCGTGGGCCCGGAGAGAGCAGCTCCCCACACCGGACAGGACGTGCCCAACGTTACGGTAGAGCAGGCTGCTGCAGCCGAGAAACAACAGCCACCATCCTGGCCTGGCGATTACGAAGGATGGCTGGGGTGTCAATTATAAATCAACCACATTGGGATTGTTTGTGCTATTTTTTAGAGCAGGGGTAGTCAAACTGCGGCCCTCCAGATGTCCATGGACCACAATTCCCAGAAGCCCCTGCCAGCGAATGCTGGCAGGGGCTTCTGGGAATTGTGGTCCATGGACATCTGGAGGGCCGCAGTTTGACTATCCCTGTTTTAGAGTCTCCTGTTAGATTTATGAGTTGTTGTGAACCGCCCTGCGCGCTCAGGGGAAGAGTGGCAAAGATAAATAAATGGGAAAGATAAATAAAACAAATGAATAAAATAATTCCAGTTCAGACCACTGGGCTCTCTTGCTGTCAGCTACTTCAACCCTGGCACCTGCGGACTCTGCCCCTCCCTCGGACAGCCGGTCGATGGTTGGGTTAAGAAAGGGGACCTGCCACCTCTGCGGAGAACCCACTTGAGGGGGGCCTTAAAAAATCCTTGTTGCTGTCAAGTCACATCTGATGTGTGGGGCTTTCAAGGCGAGATGTACAGTCAGGTTTGCCAGGTTTGCCTGCCTCTGCATAGCAACCTGGTGGTGACCTCCTGTCCGAGTGCTAATCCGAGCTGGCCCTGCTTAACTTCTGCGATCGGATGAGACCAGACCGCCCTGGGCCACTCAGGTCAGCGCAAGAGACAAGCGGAGGTGGTTTGGCGTTGCAGTTGGCTGCCTCTGCGTAGCAACCCTGCACTTTCTTGGTGGCCTCCCATCCAACAGCTAACCAGGACCGACCCTGCTTAGCTTCCAAGAGTTGACGAGACTGGACTAATCTGGGACATCCAAGGCTGGACAAAGACAAGCAGAGGTCGTTCGCCATTGCCTGCCTCTGCATAGCAACCCTGGATTTCCTGGGTGGTCTCTGTTGTGTACAGGGGACCGAACAAAAGGCCTGCAGTAGGATCAAGTAGACCTGGACTCCAACTGTTGCAACCACTGCAATAGCCAATCAGTTTAAAGCAGGGGTAGTCAAACTGCGGCCCTCCAGATGTCCATGGACTACAATTCCCATGAGCCCCTGCCAGCATTCGCTGGCAGGGGCTCCTGGGAATTGTAGTCCATGGACATCTGGAGGGCCGCAGTTTGACTACCCCTGCATTAAAGTAATCAAGGGGTATGAGCCAATGGCTTGTTGTCCTGGCCAGCCTCGTTATTCTCACTCTATATATATGTTGGGATCATAGGGGGGAGGGTTAGCAGAGTGAAGTCTTGGTGCTGCTTGTACCGTGTACGTCCACAATTAAAGAGAGCTGCAACGGTTCCAGTGTTCTGTCGTTCCTGGACCCACCTATTTTACACTGGCGACGAAGGTCGGATTGCGACACTAGCAAGCCACTCTAGTAAGCAATCTGTGGCTGGAATCATTGCAGAGGAGGAGCCCCGATATCCGAGGAAGGACAATCCGCCACTGCTGCCCGAGGAAGGATAAAGCTGCTAAATTATGGTGGTCCAGACCCCTACCTTCCCAGGGGGGACTCTTCGCCAGCTGAACGACCTCGCACTTGGTGCCCGGGGATGAGACCGTCTGACAGGTTGCGAGTGTCCTGCATAGTGCAGGGGGTTGGACTAGATGACCCATGAGGTCCCTTCCAACTCTCCGTTTCCATGATTCTATGACTGGCTGAACGAGCTGCCAGAGAGCAGACTCAGTCAAGCAGGAACCAACATGGCCACTCAGGGTCGCCTGGAGCATTTGGACTTGAGCCAGCTGGCCAAATTCATTCAGATGTTGAAGTTCCATTTCCTGGCCAACAACATCACGGAACAAGAAGGCCAGTGCAACACATTCCTGAGTATTTGTGAGTTAGCCACGTTCGAGGTTGCCCGGGACCTGACTGCGCCCACCAGCTTCAAGACCATCACGTTCACTGACCTGATCGCCCAGCTAGATGACTGCCTGAGTCTGAAGTCCAGCATTGTCACCAGCCACCACGTCTTCTACAAGAATGTCGAGAGGGAAGGTGAGACCGTAGCCGAGTTTGTGGCTGCCCTGAGGAGTGCCACGTGGTTCTGTAATTTCAACAATGCCGAGGAAAGGCTGCGGGGCTGCCTGCTCTGCAGCCTCCGAGGTGAGCACACGCAGCGCCACCTCCTCGCCAAGGGAGACCCCAACTTCAAAACCGTCCTCAAGGAAGCCCTGTCTGCTGAAGCCTGAGCCATGAGGGAGATGCATGGCCACAGCCCTCATGCTCAGCACCGTCCACGAGCAACAGTAGTCAATTATAAGGCCGTCTCTTCCCCGGAGACCAGCAAGGACAATGACCAAGTCCAGGCCTCTTGACACTGTCAATCTGCTCCACGTGCCTTCACCAGCTGCAGAGGCCCACATGTGCACCACTCATGCAAGCTCCAGACGTGTGGGAAGAAAGGGCACATCAGAAGGTGTGCTGCTTAGTGGGGGCTACTGGGTGTCTTGGCCCCTCAGGCAGCCTCAGTTCCTCTGCCTTGGACTATGGGAGGAAGGAGGGGAAAACACTGTTCCAGCAAGGGTACACAGTATAGTCCTGTCCAGCATTGATGATGGCCCCACAGCCAACAACAACCATCGCCACACTCCACCATGCTGGCTCTCCGCGTGGAGCTAAAGATCAAGATGGAGGTCATAATCGAGGAATGCCCATGCGAGATGGAGCTTGACACAGGATCAACACACTCAATGATTTCAAGCACCATGCTCCGGTGCATCTGCCCGAATGGCCATCTGCCTCTACACCCCCTGCTGATTGAGGTAAAGGACTATCTGGGCACGGAGATCCCAGTACTGGGCATTGGAGACTTTCACGTGTCTTTCAAGACCTTCTCCAGATGCCTGTGGCTAGTCGTGGTCAAGGGAAACACACCAGCCTCCTCAGCCTTGAGTGGCTGAAGCCCCTGGGAGTCCTGATCACGGACGTCAACAGGCAACAGACCACTGCCCTGTCAGATGTCTGTAAGGAATTTCCAGCAGTCTTTGATTGGTCCCTGGGGCACTGCACCCGCCCGCTGGTCTCCCTTGCCCTTGACCCACAAGTCGCTCTAATTCGGCTCAAGGCAAGGTGCGTACCCTTCGCACTCAAGCCGTAGACTGATGTGGAACTGGACAAGCTCATTAAACAGGTGTCCTCCCACTGGGAAATGCCTATTGTCTTTGAAGCACCACCCAGGGAAGCCCATCGGACACGCTGATGCCCTCAGCTGCTTTCCACTGCCCAACCTTAGAGAAGATCCTGCTCCTTCCGCAAGCATCCTTCCGATAGACTCACTGCCACAGCCTTCGCTCCACAAACATTGCCGCACATGCCATGAAGGACCGTCTCCTCTCCCGTGTCCTCAGCTGCATGTGGAGGGGATGGCCAAGCGGTAAGCAAGACTCAGATTTTACTTCTTTCGCAGCCCAATGGACAGAGCTCTCAGCTCACAAGGGCCGCCTACTGTGGGGTCACCGAGTGGTGGTTCCACTCAAACGTCGCCGGCCAATTCTGCAAGTGCTGCAAGAGGGCCACCCGGGAATCGTGCCAATGAAGGCATCGGTCAGGAGGTGGAAGCCTGAGTCCACCCGTGCCATCCCTCCCAGGAGTGGCTCTCACTGTGAATATATATCTTGGGATCTTAGGGCGGCTTATCAGAGCGAAGTCTTGGTCCTGCTTGTATCATGTATGTTCATTTATTTACATATGGTTCACAATTAAAGAGAGCTGCAATGATTCCAGTTTCTTGTGGTTATTGAACCCACATATTTTACAATCTCCGATCCAAGCGCTAGCTCTGGTTAGCTTGTGAGATCTGACAAGATCAGCCTAGCCTGGGCTATCCAGATCAGGGCCAGTGGAATCACACCAAATCATAAAATCATGAACAAACAATTAGAAGAAGAGTTGGTTTCTATACTGCACTTTTCATTGCCCAAGGGAGTTTCTAAGCGGCTTCCAGTCGCCTTCCCTTCCTCTTCCCACAACAGACGCCCTGTGAGGGAGGTGGGGCTGAGAGAGCTCTGGCAAAGCTGTGAGATCAGCTCTATCAACGCTGTGACTAGGCCAAGGTCACCCAGGGTGGGGGGCTTAATGGTCAGGATCAGCTGGCTACAGTCAAGGTGCATAATAGCTGAGATTGGATACAGGCCGTAATCACTTCCTGGTAATTAACCCATGCATTTTCTCTTTCCCTATAGCAGGGGTGGCCAAAAGGGACTCTCCGGATGTCCGTGGACTACAGTTCCCATGGACATCTGGAGGGCCACAGTTTGACTACACCTGCTATAGGTAATGCTTGAGGAGATTCTGTTTCACTATATCTGACAAACTGTGCTTGCACACAAAATTTTATCCCTTGAATGAAACTCTGTGGGACTCCAACGGTTCTGCACCTACAGAGCGACATGGCCACCCCCCTGAATCTACCTCCCCAAGGAGGGTTAGGACAGGGGGACATAGAAGTGACCCCTGCTAAGAAGACCTTTGCCGATGAAGTCCCTAGCCCAAAATAGAAATTCTGCATAAAGCCCAATTCTGAGTCCAATGAAATGGTACAAATGAAACAAATTAGCCCGTGTTTTATTCTTTCCCCTAATTTTCCCTGTTTCTGTTAACAAGAGTAACCTCTGGAATAGCCCTAAAGCTCTACCCCCAGATTCTTGAAAGCCCCCCCCAGACACACCCAAAATTTCTGAGATATATCCAGGGGCAAGCCTCTCTTTCTGTTCTGTGTTGATCTCTGCCCAGGGCTAGAAACTTGTATCCCCCCCCCCCACACACACACACACCCCAGATCCACACAAAACTGATTTCTGCCAGTACCACATTCCGAATGGTACCTTCTAGATCAGTGGTTCCCAACCTTTTTATCACTGGGGACCGGTCAACGTTTGACAATTTTACTGAGACCCGGGGGGGGTAGTGTTTTGCCGAGGGACGTTGCCGCCGCCTGAGCCCCTGCTCCACTTGCTTTTATGCCGGTGCCCCTGGCTTCCCACTGTGGGCGCTGCCAGCAGCAGCTGCACAGTGCCATGCTGAGAGGGAGCCCCAGCCATGGCGGCCGCTGGAGAGCACCAAAGGTGAGCTGGTGGCAGAGTGACAGGGCAGCCAGGGAGGAGGACGAGGAGGAGCCACGGCCCGGTACCAACTGATCCAGACTGGTCCCGGTCTCCGGACCGGGGGTTGGGGATCACTGTTCTAGATGGTTTGGATGTAGCCTCTTGTGGCGCAGAGTGGTAAGGCAGCTGACATGCAGTCTGAAGCTCTGCCCATGAGGCTGGGAGTTCGATCCCAGCAGCCGGCTCAAGGTTGACTCAGCCTTCCATCCTTCCGAGGTCGGTAAAATGAGTACCCAGCTTGCTGGGGGGTAAACGGTCATGACTGGGGAAGGCACTGGCAAACCACCCCGTATTGAGTCTGCCATGAAAACGCTGGAGGGCGTCACCCCAAGGGTCAGACATGACTCGGTGCTTGCACAGGGGATACCTTCACCTTTATCTTTAGATAGTTTGGTTTAATAATGGATGGGAGAACAAAAAGAAATATTGCTTGTTGCCGTGACTCAAACAGGGAGCAGCATGAAAAGTTTGTGGACTCTTCAAGACACTGCAGAAAACCTCTCCCCTCCCCATCAAGTCACAGCTTATTTACGGCGAATCCATAACGTTTTCCAAGGCAGAAGGTGGTTTGCCATTGCCTACCTCTGCGTAGTGATCCTCAGTAGGGAAACTCCTGGAGATCCTGGGGAACAGAGGGACCTCAGCAGAGGAAAAGGCTGTGGGGTCCACCCTCCTAAGAAGCCATTTTTTCCAGGGGAATTGATTTTTATCACCTGGGGAACGGACCCTGCCTGATCTAACTAATCTCTATGTCCTGGAGATCTTGAGGCCCCAGCTGGAGGGTGGCAACCTTAGACGTTACAGCGCTGGAGCTGATCCTGTGTCGCAATACCCCACAAAGCTTTTGGTTTTGAATTTCTACCCTGCTCCATCCTGAGAACTTTGGACCGATGGAAAGAGTAATGAAGAAGATCAGTTTCTCATGGTGGCCGTTTTGCTCCTGGATGCTCAGTGGCCTTCAGTTCTCGAGAGCCTTCGCTTACCTCTGGCTAGACATCCCTCCCCCCAAACACTTTTTATTTATTATTTCTGAGCTAGCCCAGTGCCTTTGACTGTCTAACTCAGGGGTGGGCAAACTGTGGCCCTCCAGATGTCCGTGGACTACAATTCCCATGAGCCCCTGCCAGCAAATGCTGGCAGGGGCTCATGGGAATTGTAGTCCACGGACATCTGGAGGGCCACAGTTTGCCCACCCCTGGTCTAACTACTGCATCCAGAATGAACAGGAAGGCGTCCCCATGAGGTTCTCAAGGTGTTCTGGTTTTGCTCGCTGCCAGAGTGAAACGCCCAATTTAAACAACTGCAGCAATCACCTGGCCTGGCCCCCTCAAGGGGATCGGGTTCGAGGTGCTGCACAGGCCCCTCTTTGCTGCACTCCAGGGTCCTTTGGGGGAGGCTAGTTCTCTGGGGGTGAGGTGACTGTCTCTTTTGCAAGTGCAATGGAACCGGGTTGTTCTGTCTGGTGAAAAATAAAATGTCTTTTTTGTTTTCAAAAAAAAGAATACCAGTTTGGAGAATTAAAATCAAGTTGAAGTAATTAGACGCTGCTGCTGAAGGCCTGGGCCCAGGTGTGTTTTTATGTCTGGGCCCATTTCTAATAGATAAAGAAACACAATGTCAATCATGGCTTTCATGTGTGGAACGGCTCAGTTGTAATCGGCAGGTGAGGATGAGAGGTCCGGCTGAAAAATGGGCTAGAAAAATAACATGATTAAGAACTCCAGGTAGCGATGGGGGAAGCAGAAAGCCTCGATTTCGTCGTATCTGAGACAGGCGAGTATTTTCACTCAATGTGTTTACTCCTCAGTGGAGTTTCCATCAAGCTTTGCAGGGGGGTTCATTCGCACAGACGTTGCCCCTGCCAAAAACGGCCTTTCTAAAAGAAACCAAAAATCTCCCAGAACTCTGTGCTCCTCCTGAACAGCAGACACCGTTGCAAAAATATATAAATGTATCCCTGTATTTTCGGCCCTGCCTGTCTCCCCAAAGCAGCTTTGGTGGCCCCCCTCTTTCCTGATTTACCCAGCTCACCCACCCTCATGCTGCTGATATTTAAAATATTCTGGGGAAGGGCATTGGTGGGGTTGAGGAGAAAGATGTGGGGTGGAGAAAACTGGGGGGGGGGGTAGTGGTAAGGGAGTGAAAGCAAATCCGTTTGGAAAGGCCAAATCTCTCTGCATCGGTTTGCCAAACTGACTGATTTCTTCCAACCTTGCTCTCCTGTGGTTCCCACCAAATGCTTGCAACACAAACTCCACAGGGTCTTCCCAACTGATGGGAAGCTCTGAGGGGTCTCCTGCTGGATCTGCTGCTCACATCAACACCAGAAGCGGCCTTATGCTGCACCCGTTGCTCTGTCAAGATCAGCATTGTCTGCTCAGACTGGCAGCCACGCTCCAGGGTCCCAGCTGGCGTTACATGTTAACTGCAGCCTGGTCCTTTTAACTGGAGAGGCCCAGGATTGAACCCAGGATATTCTGCATGCCAAGCAGGGGCTCCATCTCTGATCCTCTTCACTGGAGAAGCTGAGGATCAAACCTGGGCTCTTCTGGATTCTAAGCAGTGGCTCTGTCTTTGATCCTTTTCACTGGAGAAGCTGAAGATTGAACCTGGGACGTCCTGCATGCCAAGCAGGGGCTCTGTCTCTAATCCATTTCCATGGAGATGCCGGGGATCGAACCTGGGGCCTTCTCCATAGCAAGCTGATGCTCTGCCATTGAGCTACATACCTTCCATTTAGTGATTTAAGAGCCAACCTGCCCTTACAGGGCAGTACCTCCTATAAGCACAGCTCAGTGTCTTCTTGGCAACATCCCCCAGCACCCCGATCTTCTTTCCCCCCTCTGTTACTCTTCTCCCTGCCCTCCCTATCCAGCCTTGGGGAGAGCCATGGGGCTTGTAGGGCAACTACAGAATTTATTTACTGGGCAGCGCGGAGCTGAAATCCCCGGCCGAGTTAATAGGCACCATCAATAGCACTTAGCTCCTCATAAATATTAATTAGGGAGGCGGAATCTCAAGTGGCCAGAAGGGAGCAGTTAATTAATAAGCAATAACAAATATCCCTGTCGATCAATTATGGGGGACTGGCGGCTGGAGACAGCGGGCAAGGGTGGCGGAGCTCTCGTGAGGTCTGAGGGGGGTGGGGCGAAGGATAGGCAGCAGGATAGCCCCCCCCTGCTCCTAAACTCCCCCAAATATTTATGTAACCAGGCAGTCCAAGATACACTCCGGTCTGCAATTCCCGAAGACCATCTATGACAGGGGTAGTCAAACTGCGGCCCTCCAGATGTCCATGGACTACAATCCCCAGGAGCCCCCTGCCAGCGTTCGCTGGCAGGGGGCTCCTGGGAATTGTAGTCCATGGACATCTGGAGGGCCGCAGTTTGACTACCCCTGATCTATGAGGTCTGCTATTTTCAGATCGACGCCACGGTTGCGGCTCAGGGAGCGTGGCAGCAGCGAAGCACATTGTTTTGAATGTCTGCAGTGTAAGGAGGCCAAGGGAAAGTAGACCAGTCCACTTAGGCACCAGAGAGATGAGTTTTGCCTAGAGACTTCCGTTAGGCAGCGTTAAATGCTGTCAAGTCGCTTCCAACCTTTGTCAAGCGAATGGATGAATGACCTCCAAAGCGTCCTTGTGTTCACGGGACCCTCGTGGCTTCCTTGATGGAGTCTGCGCCTATCCTGCTGGGTCTTCCACTTTTCCTGTGGCCCTCTGACTTTTCCTGGCAGGACTGCCTTTTCCAGGAATCCCTTGGGTCTCCTGGCTTCCTGTGAGCTTTCTAACACTTTAGTCACCGAACTTTGAATGGTTTCCAGGCCAGCAAATACTCCTCTTTTTTCTTTTGCTTTTTTTAGAAGCTAAATTCCTTGTTCAAGCCATGAGAGTTTACGCAGCCTGGGACGGGACATCTTCTCTAATATGGTACAGCCGGTCCTCCCTGACTTGAATTCTTCCCCTTATATCTGTTTGAGACGACTGACTGAGAGTAATCAAGACATGTAAGTGAGATGGGAGGGAGGGAGGAAGGAAGGAAGGAAGGAAGGAAGGAAGGAAGGAAGGAAGGAAGGAAGGAAGGAAGGAAGGAAGGAAAGCTGGTTTTTTATACCCCCACTTTTCACTACCTGAAGGAGTCAAAGTGGCTTACAAATTAGGTTGTGTGCTTTGACCGCTGAAACAGCCGTTCCAGCCCAAAGAAGCTGGTGCAGCTTCCGGCTGGAATGGCTGTTTTGGTGGCCGAAGTGCACAACCCTACAACACCGTTCCCTTTCCCTTATAGCAGACACTCTGGCTGGTAGTTGAGGCTGAGAGAGCTCTAAGAGAACTGCCCTGTGAGAACAACTCTAAGAGAACTGTAACTGGCCCAAGGTCACCCAGCCTGTGGAGGAGGATTGGGGAGGAATAAAACCCAGTTCGCCAGATGAGCAGTGCTGCTCTTCAACCAGTACACTAGGATTCCAGCCCTATGGATTAATTACCTCCCAATGCCCCTATGTCCACAGATCCTGCAAACACCTCTTGAGACCTCCAAGGAAGTCCAGGGTAGCTGTGCAGAGGCAGTCAAGGGCAAACCATGTATGTTCACATGAAATTAGCCAACAGAGATCTTTTAGAGCTGGATCTTAAAAGCTTTTCTAGAAGCGTCTAAGAACGTTCCTACAGCAAAACACAGCATTGACATTCCAGGTTCGGTGAAGATGGAAATATTAATATTGGTCTTCTCTTTTAGCAATGGGAGAGTTGCCAACCCCCAGGTGGGGCCTGGAGATCTCACACTGTTACGATGGCATTCCTGACAACAGAGAATCTGTTCCCCTTGAGAAAAGGACTGCTTGTGAGGGTGGATTCCATGGTGTTATACCCTGCTGAAGTCATACTCCTTCCCAAACCCTGCCATTCCTGGGTTATGTCCCCAAAATCTCCAGGTTGTTCCCAATCTAGAGCCGGCAACCCAATGCAATGAATGGGACCATCTGTATAATACGTTGTAAGTTACAGGATGGGGTATAATGCCAGAGTCCGCCTCCCAAAGCATCCATTTTCTCCAGGGGGACGGATCTCTGTCACATGTAGATCAATTGTAATAGAACCACCACCTTGATTGGCAGCCCTATCAGTTATCCAGATAATCAATCAATGGAATTATTGTTCATACTAGCAGTAAAGCCCGCTGTAAAAAAATACAGCGGGCCCTAGGGAACATTTTTCCTCCCCCCCCCATGTAGCCAAACGCTCCCCAGGCCCCGGGGAAGGCGATCCGCGGCTCGTGGAGCCGCAGATTGCCTTCCCCGGGGACTGGGGAGCGTTTTGGTCCCTCCCTGACTTGGAAAAATGCTCCCCAGGCCCCAGGGAGAGCGCTGGGCAGCTCAGCGATCTGGCCAGCGAGCTCCCCGGGGTCTGGGGAGCAGTTGTCCAAGCGGAGGCCAGCGAGCCTACCTTTGGTCTTGGCAGCCAGCAGAGTAATGGCCGCCGTGGAGCAAAGGAAAGCCCTGGTGGGGGTGGGGCGGGTCGGGAGGCGCTTCTTGCCTCCCAATTGGTTGTTGGCTGGGGAAGCAACCAATCAGCAGCCGCGACTGCTGATTGGCAGTTTGGGGCTGGACTGACAAGCGGAGGGGCCAATCGGGAGGCGCTTTGCGCCTCCCAATCGGGCCCTCCGCTTGTCAGTCCAGGGGAAGGGGCCTATCGGCAGCCTTCCTCATCCCGGACAGGGCCCACCCTCGGGGCCCTTACAGCATTATTTATTCCGCTCCGCGAGGAGCAGTTAAAGATGATGTTTAAAGGAAAACAGGGTAGAAATAAAGCTGTTCTATGTCAAATCTCAGCCTTCCATCCTTCCGAGGTCGGTAAAATGAGTACCCAGCTTGCTGCTGGGGGGTAAATGGTCATGACTGGGGAGGCACTGGCAAACCACCCCGTATTGAGTCTGCCATGAAAACGCTAGAGGGCGTCACCCCAAGGGTCAGACATGACTCGGTGCTTGCACAGGGGATATCTTTATCTTTACCTATGTCAAAACAACCACTAGGGGGAGCACATTAAACCTGCATGGTTATAGGCTGGAAATAAAGCTGTGCAATATCAAACTGCCTACTGGAGGGAGCCAAGCATGTACAGAGAAGGGGGGAAATCCAAAGAAACAGTAACAACAGAGTAAAATGGGAATGCGGAAAAGCCCGCTAATTCCTTTCAACCCCAACAGGCCTGCAATTACACAGCACAAGGCCAGGAGGCGGGGTGGTGCTACAGTACAGCACCAAGTGGATTGTCTGACATGTCCAGATGTCTCTGCTGCCATCCTCTCCCTGTCCTCCTTCATCCCCCCCAGACTCTTACCTCAGGGCTCTGCTCAGCTTGTCGTAGTTCATATGGGGCTTGCATTTACGAATGCCCCACAGCCGGGCCACCTCATCTGGATCCTTGATGACAAATTCCCCATAGTCCCCCTGCCAGGCGATGACGTTTTGGTATTCCTCTTTCTGCAGAAGTTCCAGGATAAAATGCCACAGCTGGATCTGCCGGGAGCCGGGACTCGATTCAGGTTTGTAGGCCCAGTCGGGGAAGGCAAACCCTGCCCAGGCAGAGAAGAGAAACAGGATAAGCCAGTCTGGTTCGTGCAGGAGGGATCGTTAGCCCCTAGATGCTACAGGGTACTCATTCCTCTTCAGGGAAGTCATGAGTTTGGTCATGTGCATTTGAGTGGGAAGGCTTTTAGCCAGGGCCTGGTCTTGCATGGGAAGGAAACAGATTCCGGTTATGGGCAGCCATCAGAGTAGGGTTCACCAGAACACAGAAGCAGGAGGCTGCCTTAGTCTGGCCTACTCAAACTGCCAGGAGTTTTTCAGGCTGAGGTCTTATCTTACCTGGAGGTGCTGGGGATTGAACCAGGGACCTTCCACATGCCAAGCAGAGGCTCTGCCACTGGGCTACAGCCCCACTTTGTGGCTCTCCAGGGTCTTAGGCTCAGGTGTTTTGCATCCCCTCCTGCCTGATCCTTTCAGCTGGAGATGCCAGGGATTGAACCCGGGAGCTGTGACTCCTCCCTGACAAATGGACGCAGGAAGCTGTTTTCAACTGATTCAGACCCCTTGGTCCATCTGGGTCAGCCTGGTCTATTCATGTCCCCTCCTGCCTGGTCCTTTTAACTGGTTGAACCAGGAACCTTCCTTTGTGCAATGCAGAGGTTCTTCCACTGAACTGTATCCTTTCTCTCTAGACTCTGGGTTGGGAAATTGCTGGAGATTTCGGGGCTGAGACTAGGCAGTTGTTGTGTTCGGGCAGGGGAAGGAGTGCTACAGGTTGATATGTTACTTTTTTCTCCAGGGAAATTGTCTAGAGATGAGATGTAATTCTGGGAGATCTTCAGAAAGCCAGCTTGGTGTAGTGGTTGGAAGCGCTGCCTTCTAATCCGGTGAATTGGGTTTGATTCCCTGCTCCCCCACATGCAGCCACCTGGGTGACCTTGGGCTCACCACAGCACTGACAGAGCTGCTCTGACCTAGCAGTAATCTCAGGGCTCTCTTGGCCTCACCTCCCTCCCAGGGTGTCTGTTGTGGGGAGAGGAAAAGGAAAGCAATTGTAAGCCCCCTTGAGACTCCTTCGGGTGGAGAAAAGTGGCATATAAGAACCAACTCTTCTTCCGTAATCTCAGGGCTCTCTCAGCCCCACCTCTCTCACAAGGGAAGGTGATTGTAAGCCACTTTGAGACTCTGGGTAAAGAAAAGCAGCATATAAGAACAAACTTTTCTTTTTCTCCAGTATATGAGTGGTCTCTCAGCTTCACCTCCCTCACAGGGTGTCTGTTGTGGGGAGAGGAAAGGGAAGGGAAGGTAATTGTAAGCCCCTTTGAGACTCCTTTGGGGAGAGAAAAGCGGCGTATAAGAACCAACTCTTCTTCTTCTTGCTCCTGCAGACTACAGCCCTACATCAGGCAGCCAAGCAAGACTTTGTGGCTCCCTTCACCAAAGCAGAGAGGAAAGCAAGGGGGAGGGGAAAGAAGAAGAAGGAGAAGAAGAAGAAGGTGAGCAGTAATGTCAGGGCTCTGTCAGTCTCACCTACAGTTCTGCGAGTGAGGACTTTGACTAGCTGAAGGTCACCCAACTGGCTGCATGTGGAGGAGTAGAGAATCAAACGCTGGCCAGGCTCAACTCCAGCTCACGGTCCACACTCATAGGGTTCCCAAAAGCTGGTTGCACCTTTGGAATCAGTCAAAAGTCCCCAGATGGGACTTAGCATGTCAAAATCTTCAAATCCGGCAGTTCATCTGGGCCCTGATTCTCCGTTTTGGAGTTGATAGAATTCAGAGGGAGGGGAAGAGGAGAAGAGCAAGAGGAGAAGAATGGCAGAGACACATGCCAAACTAGCCACTCAATAAGACTGCATGAGAGTGAGAAGAACAGCTACAGAACTGTCAGGGAGGATCCCAACCAGCCGATACACACAAAACTTGTCACTTAATAAGACTGTGCAAAAGGTAGAAGAACAGCTTTGAAACTGACAGGGTGGATTCCAACCAACAGATACGCACCAAACTTGCCACCCAATAGGATTGTGCAAAAGTGAGAAGAGAATGCTTCAACAACTATGCAACTGACAGGGTGGGTTCCAGTTGGTAGCAATACACGTCAGACTTGCCACCCAATAGGACTGCACAGATCCTTCTTTCCAGATTGTCCAGACCCAACCACACGGCTGGCTCCCTGACTGGGAGAGGCTTTGATTTGGCTCCGTTTAAGAAGGGGTTTCAGCTTTGCCATCTCTCATTCTGTCATGCAAGGCTGTAATGCTGCAGAGGAGAAGCATGGAGCATGTGTTACCCTTCCCCAGATGCCAGGCAGCACTCTTGGCTTACGCATATCCCGCATTCCCTAACAGTAGAAAGCCTGACTGACCCTTAAGTCGAACCAGCCAAGAAGGGAGGCGATCTTTGACTAGGAGACCTGACAGATCAAGGTGCTGATGTTTCCTCAAAAGCACCTGGAGGCTATGGGGGTGGGGTTTTAACCAGGAGTGTAGACTTTTCCATTTCTGGGTGTGGGGGGAGGCCAGCGGCCCTGTGGCATCATGGGGAAGAGCCATGTTACAATTCAAAAACCTTGTACTTAAATGACACTGAATGTGTTGGTTCTAATTGATATTCTTTGAATGAACTCATTAGCTGTAACGTGAAGATCAATTTCCTGAGAGATTTGTTCGGGCCCACAAAGAAGAGCCGTGTGATTGAGCCTTGGCTGTGTTGTGCTTGACCTTAGTAAAGGTAAAGGTACCCCTTGTGCAAGCACTGGGTCATGTCTGACCCTTGAGGTGACGCCCTCCAGCGTTTTCATGGCAGACTCAATATGGGGTGGTTTGCCAGTGCCTTCCCCAGTCATTACCGTTTACCCACCAGCAAGCTGGGTACTCATTTTACCGACCTCAAAAGAATGGAAGGCTGAGTCAACCTTGAACCGGCGGCTGGGATTGAACTTCCAGCCTCATGGGCAGACAGCTTCAGACAGCATTTCTGCTGCCTTACCACCCTGCGCCACAAGAGGCTCTTTGTGCTTGACCTTAGAAAGGCCTTTATTCTGTGGTGCAGGAAGAAACGGTAAGGCCTATTCTGATAAGTTTAGCTAATCCTGGTAGCAGACATTTCCTTTGTTCTCCACTGAACAGGCCAATCACGTCACAAAGAGCCAAAAGTTTAAGTTTCCGCTCCCTTGCAATATCCAAAAACCTGTCCCAATGAAGTTGTAGCCGGGCAGCATCCAAGTCAGCTTTGTAAAAGTTTAGACTGTAGCAATGGAGGAAGAGGGGACCATGAGCTCAGGGGCAGTGGAGCTGCCTGACAGAGGTGGATCCAGGCTGCATGAGGCCCTCCTTCGCTGGTCTTCAGCCAAAAGCCTGGTGAACAAGCTCTGTTTTGTAGTCCCTATGGAACTCTCATGAGGGAGCTCATTCCACCAGGCAGGGGCCACAGTGGAAAAGGCCCTGGCCCTTATGGAGGCCAGGCAGGCTTCTGTGGGGCCAAGGCTCACCAATCTACTAGAGTGGATGGAGCGTACCACTCCTCGGGGGATGTGGACAAGTAGACGGTCCTTGAGGTTCGCAGGACCCGGACTGCATGAGGCCTTGAAGGTGAGTGCCTGTGCCTGAAGCCTGATCTGGCAGTCAGCTGGTAGCCAGTGCAGCTGCAGAAGGATTGGGGGAATGTGGATCTCATCCAGTCTCAGTAGCTAAGCAGGGTCGACCTTGGGTCCTCTTCCTTTTATTCTGTCTCTTATTTGGAATAATAGATTTGAATAGCCGATTCGAATGAATAGCATGTTATGTAGAATCATAGAATCACAGAGTTGGAAGGGACCTCCTGGATCATCTAGTCCAACCCCCTGCACTATGCAGGTCACTCACAACCCTCTTGATCATCCACTGTAGCCTGCCACCCCCTTGATTTGTGATTTGGGATGGTAAACTGAGATGTCTTTCTCTGGTCTGGGAACGGGGGGGGGGGGGGTTGCACAGCCAGTCACCTCACTTTCATGAGGAGGGTGCCGTAGGAAGGGCTAGGCGCTTGAGGGGAGACTCGTGGAGCAGAAGGGCAGGGACTCAACCACTTGCTCTCTGCATTCCCCAATGAAAGAGGCATCTGCCCCTCATTCTCCCATTTGGACGTATTCATTGCTTTTGCATTTTGGTACTGTCCATTGAGTTTTCATGGCAAAGATACTGGAGTGGACTGCAAGGACTGCAAGGCGAACAAACTGGTCAGTCCTAGAGGAGATCAGCCCTGATCAGCAGTTGAGGGCAAAAGAAGAAGGGGAAGACAGAGAATGTGGTGGATGGATGGAGTCACTGAAGCAGTAGGTGCTAACTTAAATGGACTCCGGGGAATGGTAGAGGACAGGAAGGCTTGGAGGATCGTTGTCAATGGGGTCGCAATGGGTCGGACACGACTTCACATCTAACAACATAAGAATTGCTTTTGCGATGTTTTCCCCTGGAACTGAACCCAAACGAATAGCAACTGGATTAACTAAGCGTATTATCCCTGTTGGAATCTGGAATCTTTGAAGCATTTTCATTATGCTGTATATTAATTCACTGCTTCGATTTCTGCAGGGCCTGCAAGAGGGAGCTCTTCCGCCAGGTGTTTGGTTGAGGCCAGAGTGGCAGATGGACCTCTAACTGCCCCCCTTCCCATCCTCCTAAGCTATGTAATTGGGGGGGGGGTGAAGCTGATTATCCAGTGGTGGGCAGCTGTAAATCGATGGATTCAGTTTAGGAATTGCTGCTTAAACTGTTCACCGTTAATTTCACTGAACTGTTATGAATTGTACTGTTCAGTGCTGGTCAGGTTGCTCCCTGTCTCTAGTTGTTAATTGCTGAAAGGGGTGGTATAAAATCTAATTAATTAATTTAAAATAATTTACCTCTGTGTATGAACTGGTAACTCACATTTCATTGTATCTGAGAAAGTCTGCATGCACACGAAGGTTTATACCAGGGTAGTCAAACTGTGGCCCTCCAGATGTCCATGGACTACAATTCCCATGAGCCCCTGCCAGCATTCTCTGGCAGGGGCTCATGGGAATTGTAGTCCATGGACATCTGGAGGGCCGCAGTTTGACTACCCCTGGTTTATACCATGGTGGGTCTTCGAGGTGCTACTGGACAAAGTTTGTTCTTATAGGGAAATGTTTACTGTCTGCAGAAATTGGGAAGGTCTCCCAAGAGTAGAACCCTGAGAATGGCTTTTCAATTGGATAAAGAGGGAGGGGGCTTAAAGAAGAGAACGTGACTGAAACCGCTGGGAACAGAAACAGAGCTGGATAACGAACATGAAGAACTTTAGTGCCTAATTTAATGAAACCAACCGTGCCCTCCGTAACAGAATCACTCCTGTCTAAGTCCATATACTTCAATGGGTTTGAAAAAGTGTAACTCCACTTCGGAAGGAACTGCAAATCAAGGGTTTTTAAAAATAAATTAATAAAATGGCGCTCCTCAGACAGATTCAGGCCAGCATATAATTTAAGGAAGCGTGTTTATACTATATGGGGATGAGCTGTTGAACAGATTGAAGAGAAAAGAAGACCAGGACAGCTTAGAAAGAGATTTCCGGGTGTAGTTAGAGATTTTCCCAACAAACTCTGAGAAGGCCTGGTGCTGTGGTTAAGAGAGGCGACCTCTAGTCTGGAGTCTGGAGAGGGGGGAAGACTCAAGACTACGGTCACTAACCTCCAGGGAGCACCTTGAGATCTTACACTATAGCAATTGATTTTCGGACGACCAAAATCAGGCCCCCTGAAGAAAATGGCTGCTTTGGAGAGTGGGTTCTGAGCATTATACCTTCCCAAGATCCCACACTTCCACACCCCCCCCAGGCTCCCCCTCCCCAAATCTCCAGGAGTTTCCCAATGCAGAGCTGGCAACTCTACTGAAGAAAACATCCACCACCCCGATCTACTTCGAGAAGACTTGCTGCAAGCAATTGTTGTGTAAGGAAAGGGACAATGGTGTGGTTCCTTATGGGGAAACTCCCTTCAGCCAAGGGTTTCCTGAAAAAGATACCCCCTGAGAACATCTAGACTGGCCCACTGGGAAGGAAGGAACCCTTCTTCTTTGAGAAGGCTTTTGGGGGAGGGAGGGGAATGGGGAAAGAGGGGGATCTCAGCAGCTTCAATCAGGGGTAGTCAAACTGTGGCCCTCCAGATGTCCATGGACTACAATTCCCATGAGCCCCTGCCAGCGAATGCTGGCAGGGGCTCATGGGAATTGTAGTCCATGGACATCTGGAGAGCCACAGTTTGACTACCTCTGGCTTCGATGGTCTTGGAGTCCCCCCCTCCAAAGCAGCCCATTATCCTCAGGGAAACTGATACAGTGGGACAACTCCAGACACCACCTGGGGGTTGGCAGCCATATCTGGAGCAGTTGTAAGACCCTTGTCTGATCCCGGTTCTATTTTTGGCACTTCACAGTCCTCCCATGAGCTCCTCCTTCCCTTCCCTTCCCCTGCTTTAACTAGGCCCAAGCCGGCCTAACCCAAAGCCCTGGCCTGTTTTCCCCAGTGGCAGGTGGAGCCAAAGTGCGGCTCTCAAGATGTCCATGGACTACAGTTTCCATGAGCCCCTGCCAGCATGCCACAGGTTGGCCACCCTTGGCCCATTGACTGACAGCTTCCCTTCCCCCCGTTATCTTCCCTGACCCAAATGTCTGACTGTAAGCTCTTTGGGGCAGGGACTCGTCTTGTGCTCCCTGAATGACACTGATGATGCCGTCGTAAAAGAATATTGTGGGCATTATTTTTTCATCTCTTTGGAGTCTCCGCATCTCCCCTTCTGCGAGAGGTGACCTGCGCACACCTTTTCACCTGGCTACCCCCCCTTAATCTCGGCCCTGTCAATCCCAAGGCATGTGTTTTGTCTGGCAAATTAAACCCCCCCCATTTCAAAAGGCCAGGAGCTCTTGATGCCTCCGGGGTGCAACCAAACTCGGATCCAGAGCTTTGATTCTTAAATGCTTATAACCTGAATATCTTGTTAGTCTCTGAGCTGCGGCTGGACTTGAATCCGGCTCTTTGACTGCAGGTCAACACAGCTCCCCTCTGAAATGAAAGCTCGCCCAGACGCTCGGTTGCCTGGCCCACCAGACCTCTGCTCCTGAGCTTCCTCTGAACTCCCCAAACTGTTGCCCAGGTCCTCTGAGATCTCCTTCCAGAAGTCAAATCGCTTCCTCCCCTCCCTTCGGCTCCTGGAGGGGGATTTTCGATCTCTGCTCTTTGCTCTGAACTCTCCTGGGGGCTTTCCTAACAGCCTGACCCTGGGGTTTTGTGTGTGTCTCTGTGTGTTGCTGTGTGTCTCTTTGAAAAAAACAAGCCTGTTTGGTCACCTCCACCCTGCCTAATTAATCACTGTTAAGAGGTGGGCTCTCTCCAGGGCTGGGCTTCAAGGGGAAGGGGCTCCGGGGGCTTCTTCAGCACCGAGGAGGTCACGCCGGCTTCCCTCAGATCTGTGCCTCTATCTGTGAATCTATCATTAAGAGGCCTAATGAACTGCTGGTCAGTGCCTTGGTTTCCAGCTACCTTTGGCATCCCTGCGGCAAATTGCATTCTCTCTCCCGGCACCCCCCAGTAGTCCACAGATGTCAGCCCATCATTTGGATGCCACGGCTCTCGACAGTCCCTGCAGAGGTTTGGACAAAGTGGTTCATTCGCAAAGACCAAAACCCTCTCTCCGTCCTGCAGGAGCTCTGCTCAAGCTGAGTTTGAGGAACAGGCAGGGATGCCTCCTCCACTCAGCCTGGCAGCAGCTTTCTGAGGTCTTAGGCGGAGGTCTTTCCCATCCGAGTGCCTGATCCTTTTAACTGGAGATGCTGGGGATTGAAGCTGGGACCTTCTGCCTGCCAAGCAGAGGCTTTGCTACTGACCTCCAGCCCCACTTCATGGCTCTCCAGGGTCTCAGGCGGAGGTCTTTGCCATCCCCTCCTGCCTGGTCCTTTCATCTGGAGATGCTGGGATTGAACCTGGGACCTGCCAAGCAGAGGCTCAGCCACTGAGCTACAGCCCTGTGGCTCTCCAGGGACTCGGGTGGAGGTCTTTCCCATCTCCTCCTGCCTGGTCCTTTCATCTTGAGATGCTGGGGATCGAACCAGGGGCATCCTACATGCCAAGCAGAGGCTCTGCCACTGAGCTGCAGCTCCTCTAGGGCCAGCAGGGTTATGGAGTTTCTTCTAACTTCAGCACAGAGTCCATCTGACCTGTCCATTGTACTGAAGTCAGATTCACCACTGTACCCCAAAAAAGAGAAGGGAAAATGGCAGGGGCTCATGGGAATTGTAATCTATGGACATCTGGAGGGCTACAGTTTGACTCCCCCTGTACTAAGAGTGTCACGTTAATCTACCAGCATCATACCCGTCTGGTCAAACATATTTTCAATCAAGGGCCAACTAGATGCCTCTGGAATGCTGACAGGCCAGACATGGAGCTCAATGGAACTCAGCCATAACCTGGACAGCCCAGGCTAAGTCAATCCCATGAGATTTCAGAAGCTAAGCAGGGTCAGCCCAGGTTAGTGCTGGGACTGGGACTGGAGTCCAGAGTTGCTAAGCTAGGGCAAGCTATGGCAAACTCCTCTTGCCTTGAAACGATGGTTCTTTCCATCACGAGATGGAAAATTGAGAAGCAGCAGGTGGGCCTCCACAGCTCACCAAGGAGTTCCAAGACAGGGACCTATTCTGCACACATAGGATAATGCACTTTCAATGCACTTTCGAAGTAGATTTTCCTGTTCCGCACAGGAAAATCCAGCTGCCAAAGCACATTGAAAGTGCATTATCCTCTGTGTGCAGAATGGGCCCAGGTTGAAGACAATTGCTCTAGGACAGGGGTGGCCAAACTGTGGCTCTCCAGATGTCTGTGGACTACAATTCCCATGAACCCCTGCTCTAGGAGAGCCACAGTTTGGCCACCCCTGCTTTAGGGCATCAGGAAGCTTTGGGAGCAAATCCAGATCCTTCTATTCTAAGGACAGTCCAGGAAGACAAGTATCTCTGCAGGGCAGGTGGCAACAAACTGAGCCCTCTTCCGTGGTACCCTTGTCATCTTTCTGGGAAGCATTTGCAGCTCCTACTAGGCTTGAACTAGACGCCAGAGGGCCAGTCTAACAACTCCAGGCATGTAGGAAAGAGCAAGAGTCCAAGACTAAGAACATTTAGGAGCTTTCACAGTTCAGTTCTTCAGAATGCCACAAGCAGCTTGGGAATAAATACATTGTTAATCTTTAAGGGGCTCCGGGACTCTTGCTCTGTTCTCTGGCTACGGACGGACTAACAGAGATGCCCATTTTGAAGAAGTGAGCAGGGACTACCAAAAGCCCCCCTCCCCCCCAGCCACCAATTGTATTTGCCTTGGAGGTGCTCCGGGACTCTGGTTCTTTTTATCTGCTAGAGACAGACCAACAGCACGACCCAACTTGATCCAGCCCCAGAAATGACCGCTCTGGAGCCCTGCCTGGAATCCTCAGCCAACCATAAGGGGGTGAGCAAGCTTAGGGTGAGGAAGGGCGCCTGGCTCCAGGTCGACCAGCAGAGAACCCCCAGAAGTGGTGCCATCCTGCAGACCAGGGTTAGGAAGCAGAGCTGTGTCCTCACCCACCCGGGACCCTCCCCTTCCCACCCCCTCCAGGCCCGTCATTGGCCATTGGGGGAGATCACAAGATGGTCATATCACTGAAAAATGTTTTAAAGAATTAAAATATATATTCAACATTAATTAATGTCCACCCGTTCAGGAAACCCTTCCAGGGGCATCAAGAAACCCGGGGTTTCACGAAACCTTGGCCATGAAAGCCTGGTCTACTCAGACTGTAACCACTACACTGCTCCAGCTCTCCTTGTTAGGAAGGGAGGGAGGATGCAGCCAAGATGCCCCCATGCAGATATCATGTGGAACCTCAGTCCAGATGGTGCCTGTGGGTAACTTGACGTCAGGTTACAGCTGACTTTTAGCCATCCAAAATGGTTTCCAAGGCAAGAGACAAACTGAGGTGATCCATCATCGCCTGCCTCTGCACAGCAACTCCAGGCGTCCTTGGTGGTCTACCCATCCAAGTACTAACCTCAGCTGACTATGCTTAGCTTCCAAGAAATGCATAGTGCAGGGGGTTGGACTAGATGACCCATGAGGTCCCTTGCAATTCTATTATTCTATGATTCTATGAGGTGATCAGGCTCAGATCACCTCATTCAGGTCAGGATGCCCCTTATCCAACACTGCATAAATAACGGTGGGGAAGCCCATGTACTGCTCTGAGAGCCTTGGAGAACGGTGAAGAGTCTAATTTGCTTATTTAGCCCAGTTCTATTCTGTCCTTCCTTCAATATTCTCCAGGCGCTGGGTGTTGTGCAGCCAGACTCCGTTTTATGCTTACACCAACCCTGTGAGGTAGGTTAGGCAGAGAGAATGGGGTCAAGTCAGCCTGAACCTTTTCCCCCGATTCTGGTCTGACAATCTAACCCCAGGGTCCCCAGCCAGAAAAGACCCGGGTGAGTGCCGCAGAGCCCAGGACGCCATATTCGGGAACCCTGCTTGGACCACCACACCAACACATGGAGACAGAGAGCAAGGAAGGAGAGTTGGTTCTTATACGCCATTTTCTCTACCCAAAGGAGTCCCAAAGCAGCTTACATTCGCCTTCCCTTTCCTCTCCCCACAACAGATACCCTGTGGGGTGGGTGAGGCTGAGAGAGCCCTGATATTCCTGCTTGGTCAGAACAGCTTTATCAGTGCGGTGGCGAGCCCAAGGTCACCCAGCTGGCTGCATGTGGGGGAGTGCAGAATCCAGATTAGAAGTCCGCACTCCTAACCTCCGCACCAAGCTGGCACCAAAGTAGGCACCTTCCTTTCCCTCCCCTCTGACAATGAACTGCCACTAAGCTGTGAAGACTCTTGTTTGGGCTTCCAGCCTGTTATTGCAGCCTGTTATGTGGGGCTTGCAGGGAGGGGGGGGGAGAACGGAGTCAGCCGGCTAATGAAACATGCAAGTCTCCGTCCTCCAGGGCCCAGCAGGGGAAAGAGTGCCCTGCGGTCAAAAGCGCTGCCTTTGATTGTCCCTATTTCCCCCTAGCCTTGAGCTTGGAGCTACAAACTCTCGAGCTGTCTCCCCTTGGGGAAGATTTTGCTGCAAGGGGAGGGGGAGGGAGGAGGAGGGGAGCTGTACAAAAAGGAGTGGGCACAGCAAAGCTTTGTGTGTGTGTGTTGCTAACAGAGAGAGAGAGGGTGACCTGGAACTCTGTGATGGCTACATACCAGGTTGCGTAGATAGCTGCCCTGGTGTTGAGACTAGGATATCCCGTCTTGGAGCTGAAATGGTCACAGAATTCCCCTGAGCATCTGTGGCTTGAACTAGACAGGAGTGGCCCAGCTGCTGGCAGGGGCTCATGGGAACTGTAGTCCATGGACATCTGGAGAGCCATGGTTTGGCCACCCCTGACCTAGTAGATACTGAATATTCTTGGAAAGTAAAGCATCTACTAACCGCCATGTTAGTAGACTGATATTTTAATGGGAATTTTAATGGGATTAGTTGTTGTGACCCGCCTCGAGCCTATTGGGAGAGGCGGGAAATAAGTCTAATAATAATAATAATTTTTAACATCTCACTTCTTCCTTAGGGAGCTCAGGGAACCTTGCAACATATATAAAAACGCACCAAATAAAGTACAAAAAAATAGACATCAAAACAAGATTTAAAACCACAGATGTAGGTCTGCTGGAATCCAAGGGGGCCCTAAATAAAACCATCTTCAGCTGCCTCCTGAAGATGGAATGTGAGGTGGCCAGGCACATCTCCATGGGAATGCCGTTCCAGAGATGTGGGGCTGCCACTGAAAAGGCCCTGCATTGGGTACCCACCAAACAAGCTTCTTTGTTTGGCAAGACAGTCAGGGGAGCCTTTTAACTGCCGCAAGGCTGGATCTTCTCCACCATGAGGCCAGATGGTTCCTGGGTGGCCACTCCCTTCTTGTTTGTGGAAGGACCAACTCTGTGCCCACCTTGAGGAGTCTATGTGCCTGCTGAGCAGAGGGGTGCAAACGTGGCCTTGCCCTGGGGCACCTGACCAAAGGCCAGGTGGGTCAATCAGGCCAAGAAGAGGGCCGGCTGGGGCTATGAGGGAGTTTGTGGCAAAGAGGAGGCCACCTTACCTGGAGTCCAGAGCGCTGGCACCGGAGAGGTGAGGAGCAGGTCTGAGACGCAGTTACAATCCATGCCGATGGAAGGTTAGGCCTGTCGAGAAACAGGAGTGATAAGAGAGACTAGGGGGAGCCTGAGAAAGGGGAAAGAGGGATAGAAATGGAAGAGAACTAAGAAAGAAAGAAAGAAAGAAAGAAAGAAAGAAAGAAAGAAAGAAAGAAAGAAAGAAAGAAAGAAAGAAAGAAAGAAAGAAAGAAAGAAAGAAAGAAGAAAGAAAGAAGAAAAAGAAAGAAAGAAAGAAAGAGGGAGGGAGGGAGGGAGGAAGGAAGGAAGGAAGGAAGGAAGGAAGGAAGGAAGGAAGGAAGGAAGGAAGGAAGGAAGGAAGGTCAACTCTGGCCTCTCCTCAAGCCAAGAGCACCTCCCTCCTTCTCCCCCCCCCCCATCCCCCATGAAGTTTCATTTGAGGTCGAAGTTGGCAGCAGAAATGCCGGGAAGGCCGTCTTGCCCAGCCCCGTTTCCCAGACGCCTCCCTGCGCTTCTCGCCCCATCCCCAGAGAGCCCCCGAGCACCTCTCCGCCCCCCCCCCCGCATCCCCCAAGACCCTGCGGCCCTGCGCGCTGGAGGTTCCCCGTTCCTTCGAGGGCACGCGGAGGCTTTTCCTCGCTCTTTGACCGGCAAGGCCGAGGCGCCGCTTGCTCCAAGGGCGAGCGCCGCCGTCACGTCTGAATGCAATCAAAAGCAGGTTTACAAAGACGCATCCGGACTCATGAGGCATCCGGACACATGAGCATTTCACTGTCGGGAGCCCACCAGGTGGTCAGTCGAAATCTGGCCTCCCTTCGGAGGGGCTGATGAGGCTCACGGGAAGAGCGACTGCTTGGCCTCCAGAAGGTCCCCGGTTCGATGGTTCGATCCCGACATCTCCAGTCAGAAAAGACCAGGCAGGAGGGATGGGACAGACCCCTGTCAGAGAGCCGCTGCCAGCGAGAGCCTGCATCACTAGAAGGTATCTTCACGAGTCTATGCATCGGGCTTAAAAAACCAGAACTCCCAGCGAGTTGAACGCCTTTACCCCCAAGGAAGATGCAGAACCGAAGATTGCCCTGCGTTTCTTTGGTCGTGTGAACGCATAAGGAAGATGCGCCAAGCGCTCTCATCCTGCACCATTGGCCTCTTTCCCCTTTTGACCCGACACCTTCTCTTGCCCCAAAGCCCTGGTCCGCTTAGGTATTTCCCGCACTGCCACGGCCTTTCCGACCACCCGCAGCCACGCCGGTTGGTTGGGCCGCTCTGGGTAACCACCCCCACCCCTAGTTCAACCGAGGATCCTGTCAAGCGAACAGCAATTTCAAGACAGAAATGAAAAAGGGGGGTCGGGTGGCCACAGCCAGAAGACCTTGGGACCCAAAGCTGGCCACGATGTGTTGAAGCCGGTCAGTCATTCGCCTGGAATCCCACAGGAACTCACAGCTGATTCGGCGAAAGAACTTCCCCGGGGAATATGCGCAGGGACCTGTGACCCGTGCAAGGCATCCACACGTGCAGTTGCGGTTAGGCGTCTGGGCCGCTGCTTGAGGCAAACAACGGCCCCGCTCAGACGAGCCTGCTGCCCGACTGTTAAGCCTGGCAAGAGAGGACTAGCGTCACGTCTGAGTAAACAGCCGTGGGACCTGCGGGCACGGAAGTCAGGTCCCGGAAGCCTTCAGGCGCTGGCCTTTAATCGGTGGGTAGGAATCTCTCCCTCCCCGCTTGACTTGAAAAGGTGCCTTCCCACGAGCCCCTCCACGCTGAGCCCGCCGCACCCCACCCCACCCCACCCCCCTCCCTAGCAGCCCAGGCTGAGCTAGAATACTTTGACCTTCTATACCCTTCCCTCCCTCCCTCTAATCAGGCCCTTCGAAATGCATCCAGTTTCCTGGTGGGCCACAAAGTACTGGTTCCAAAGAGGAGATGGATCTCTGCCCCAAAGATCCTGCAATCCAAGTAGCAGCAGAGCTACAACAGGGAAAGCGAAGGAAAGGCCCAGCCAAGTTAGAACATCAGAAGAGGCCAGCTGGCTCAATGGTCAATCCAGTCTAGCATCCCATCTCACGCTATGGCCAACCAGTTCCTCTGTAAGTCCAACCAGAGAGCAGTGAGGCCAAGGCCTTCATAAACACCAAAGAAGAGCCCAGATGGATCAGACCAGGGGTCCAGCTAGTCCAGCATCCTGTCTCACACAACAGCCAGCCAGTTCCCCCTGGAGGGCCAGCCACAGGGCAGAGAGGTTGAGGCCTTCATAAGAACCTGAGAACCTGAGAACCTGAGAACCTAAGAACCTGAGAAGAGCCCTGCTGGATCAGACCAGGAGTCCATCTAGTCCAGCCTCCTGTCTCACACAGTGGCCAGCCAATTCCTCTGTGAATGCCCAAGACAAGGCACAACAATATTCCAAACCTTTCTCTTCATCAGGCCCAACCCCCCCTCAGTTCCCTTTGATATTGGCACCCCCCTCCACATACTAATAATAATAATAATAATACACAGTTTGCCTCCCTGCTCCCCTCGTTTGCACCCCTGAACCGCTCCAGATTCAGTCTTACCTCCCCTTTTTCTGCCCACATTCATATTTCCATCTCCGGCAATTATTGGGAAGCCCTGATCTGGGGCCGATCCCGCCCCCCCCCTCCCCGTCGAGCAACCCGCCTCCCGCAGCCGCGCCGACCCTTTCTTCTTCTTCTTCTCTCCCCCCCCCCCGCCTCAGTGGCTCCCCCGGCCAGCTTATTTGTTCCAGCCCAACCGCGCCTCCCTTCGCTTCCCTCGCCCCGCTTCCCCTCCAGCCACCCCCGGGCCGAGCGCGCGGCTGGCCGGGCTGTCAGATAATTACCGCGGCGGCGGAGCCGGTGCCCTGGGCGACTCCGCTCGGCGCCTGGCGAGTGACACGCGGGCCGCAGAGCCGCATCATTTATGGATTTCGCCTCCCGGACACGACGCAGAGAGAGAGAGAGAGAGAGAGAGAGAGAGAGAGAGACGGTCTTTCTTTCCTGCCGCCCTCCCGCTCCCGCCTTCTTTCTTCCCTTCCTTCCCCGTCTCCTTCGCATTCCCTCCTCCGCCAACTTTGCTTCTGAAAACCGACTTGTTTCACATCCAAACACCCCCCACCCGTCTCTGTCCCTCCCCTCGTCTCCAATCAGGGTGCGTCCAGGTCCCTTCTCTTTCTGCCTCTTGCGCACCTCCTCTCCCCACCCAAACATCTGCCGGCTCCACGGGCCTCCCTTTGCCGTCCCTCTTTGCCTCTTCTTTTCGGACTCTCTTAGTCTTCTGCCGGCGGTGGCGATGGGATTGGCTGAGACCGAGCGGGGCGGCAGGAGCGCGAAGCTGCAGGCGCTTCGTCGCTCGAAAGGGAACGGGCGCCGGGGCCGGGAACTGGTCTCCGTTTGTCTTCATTAGGGGCTGTGTTTGCTTGGGAAACCACTTCCATACTGGATCGGTTCCTCGACCGACAGAAGCGGGAAAGGGGGGGGGGGGGCTCTCAATGAAAGAAGTGAAAGGAAAGAGCGGGGAAGACAGGGAAAGAAGAAAAGGGAGGAATTGCCCCCGTCCCGTCCAGTCTGCCCGCCTGGTTCCAGCCAAAAATATCCACCCCATCCTTTTGAATTCTGTCACTTCCAGAATACCTTTACTTACAGATACTCCCAGAACAAAACCCACTGCCTGGGCTTTCAAGTGGCCCCGATCCCGCACGCCATATCCGCCACTGTCTCTTCAGTATCCTCCCAAAAATATCTGCTTTCCTTCCCTCTCTTCCAAAGGGCCATGAGAAGACTGAGGGAAACCAACCCCCCCCCCCCCCCCCATTTTCACTCATTTCCCTCTGCAAAGACACCCGAAGGCACATGTCTGGTAAGTTCCAAAAGTTTTATGCAGCATCCATAGAGATGCGGTATTGAAGCCATTGGCGCGAGAAACCTCCACGCTACAGCGGCTTGTATCATTCTCAAGCGCACCCAAATGCCAGCCAGCGTATTGGACGTTCCGCTGTCTACTTCCAACTACTTGGCTAACTGATAGTGCACCCCCCCCCCTAGCGAGAGAGAGAGAGAGAGAGAGAGAGAGAGAGAGAGAGAGAGAGAGAGAGAGAGAACAATGCCCAGGACTATAGACCAGGGGTAGTCAAACTGCGGCCCTCCAGATGTCCATGGACTACAATTCCCATGAGCCCCTGCCAGCGAACACTGACAGGGGCTCATGGTAATTGTAGTCCATGGACATCTGGAGGGCCGCAGTTTGACTACCCCTGCTATAGACATTTGGGGACCTTAAAACAGACGCTGACCAGGTTCAGAACCAGGGACAGTTCCGGCCTCTCGCCTCTGCCGCAACTCAGCACCAAGGACAGCTCCAGCCCCCTGTCCAATGGGTGCCTTCTCTTGATGACCGCCATGTGCACCTCTACCCAAGACCCCACCCTTTTCACTTTATCGTCCCGCAATATGCCCCCTCACCTTCTCTTCGTTCCCCTCCCCCACATCCCGCCCTGCTGGGATGCTACCAAAGCCCTCCCCCTCCTGCTTCTCATCTCCGCCCCCCCCCCCCTGCTCCCAGCCTCTCCGTCCTTGGTTGCAGTAATTTTCCGTTTGATTTGGGAGGTAATGCATTTTTTACAAATCAAAGAGGAAGCGAGCAGATTTCCCCCGCAGGCCCCCAGGAGCCGGGGCCCAGATGAGAGGCGCAGATCATTTCCTTGTTAGTTTTGATTTCGGTTACCGAGGCTTTCAACTTCCCTCCAACCTCCTGGAGAAATGTTATAACAAGTAGCCGAGGGAATTTTCCCTTCTTCGCTTCCCCCCTCTTCCTCCCCGCCTCCCCTCCCTCTCCGTTTCTCCCTCCCTTTCGCTCTCTCTCATCTCTGCATATTCCTAAAGCTGGGGGAGGGGGGGATCGCACCCCCCCCAACCGCGTAACCTAAAACGAGACAGAGAAAATGCACTAGCCATTGAGGATCCCCCCCCCTCCTTCACGCCCTACCTCCTTTACCTCCCTTTTCTGCGCTCTGTTCTAATACATTTCCCCAATTCCCTTCTTGGAAGAGTTTACTAAGAACATCTTTTAGGCTGGCATTTTAAAGTCTCCCAAATCAAGACATCTACGTTTTATACTTCCTTGCCTGCCAGTTTTGAGAGGATAGGGCGGGCATTGTTGCCAATATGTTTTTTCTTGTCTCACCGCAGGTAGTTTATTAGTGTGTGTGTGTGTGTGTGTGTGTGTGTGTGGGTTCTGTTATACATCTCCAGTGTACCGGGAAGTCAGCCCAGTTGTGTTCTGGGAGGCTACTCTCTAGCAAGCGTCCTGTCGGATTCATTAACCTGCAAACCTGACTCTACGATCAATTCGAGGTGCAATTTAAAAACTTCCACAAGTACGTTCATGGGCACACTCCCATCCTACCCCTTGGCTCTACCACTTTTGCACACGGTTTAACGGGGACACACGAAGAGAGGGAGAACAAACACCTGGCTATCTATGCCTATCTTCATCAATGGATGACTACCTGTACTGTGCGATCCTATGAAGAGTAATGGTGCATAGGATCGCACGGTTGGCTGACTGAGCAGCTGCCTTATAAAAACAGATTAAACTGAAAAGAAAGTGGAATGTGTCTGATGCCCTGATATAGGTGATTTTTGGAGGAAATGATGGAAGTGTGAAATAGTTGAAGAACAGCAGCCACCAGCCCCTCTGGGAAGAGGAAAGAGGATTTTCTGCCTCTTGTTCCTTGCCCTGCCTGGGATCGTCCGGGCTAGCCTGATCTTGTCATATCTCGGAAACTAAGGAAGGTCAGCCCCGGCTAGAAGTTGCATGGGGAGGACCACGGGAATACCAGGCAGGGGCTTCAGACGGAGGCAGGCAATAGCAAACCACCTTGGAACATTCTCGCCTTGAAAACTGCATGCGGGTCGCCACGAGCCAGCTGTGTGAGTCTCGACGGCAAAACAACAACACAGGGAAAACAAAAGAGGTGAAGCCATGCCCCGAAATTGGCCCTCTGCCAGTTAATCCACTCTAAACGCCAGTTGATTAATCTGCCGTTTGAAAGTTGTCGCCCAGGTATGTCTATCCCCCCCCCCCCAATATTCTGCCTCGAAAGCCCTCAATGTGTAGGGCTAGCAGCACTGACGCACGCACAGGCGCGCAAAAAGCTTGGGAAAAAACACGCAGGCCAGCGGCCGGCCTTTGATTTGGAATGCAAATCGCACCTAACTTTGCAAGTTTTTGGATTTTTTTTCCTCGCGATTTTGGAGATGGGCGGCGGGGGAGGGGGGAATGGACTGTCGTGTTTGTAGGGTTTTCTCTGTGTTTTTAATCTTAAAGGATATGTTTGCCAACTTCTCCCCCCCCTTTGGAAATCGATACTGTAAATTATTCATTGTCATTAATTATCGATTTGGATATCTGGCAGCGGCGTTTGGAGGATGAAAAGCGTTTCTTCCTTCTCCCCTCATTGTTCCATAACCTCCGGCGAAAGAAGCCAGAGCCGGACGCCCCCCCCCGCCTCCCGCCCTCCCCATTCCACCAGGCCTGTTCTAAGCAGCCCCTCTACGCGTGTTAGGGCAAACTCCGCTTGGTCGATAGGGGATCAATGCGGAGCCATGAAACTAATAGCCGACGAAGCCTCTTTGATCTGAAATCTCAGATCAAAACTCAAATACCTGCCTCTAACAAGACAGAGAAGAGAAGCGAGGGAAGGAAAGAGGAGGGGGCGGCCGGGCGGGCGGGAAAGAGGCGAGGGAACCGGCCGCCTTTAAGTACCGGACAGATATTTAAACACGCGGGATGCAAGCTTAATAAAATTGCAGGGGGGGGGGGGTTGGATCGCTTGAGGTTTTAGGAGACTGAAAGGAGACTCCATGGTTGAAAGGAAGGGGGCTGTCCCGGTCAAAGAAAGAAAGAAAGAAAGAAAGAAAGAAAGAAAGAAAGAAAGAAAGAAAGAAAGAAAGAAAGAAAGAATTACAGCAATCTGTAGGAGGGAGCCTGGCAGATAGAGCCGCGCGCGGGTTTGATGCGCGGAGACGGGTCGTTTATTATACCAGCCACGTCCCTGCAGTCACAGGGAGCAGCTCTCCGGGAAAGCCAGCTAGCAATTTATTAAGCAAAGTAATTAATAATTATTTTCTTAACAGTCTAATAGGGCTTCTCCCCTCCTCACGCGTCGCGCTGCCTCGTTTGATTATTTTTAATGTATTTAGAAGTTCTCCTAACAGCCGTTTGGGCATCTTTTTGCCCCCCCCCCCTTCCTTTCTTTCCCGGGAAATCGGAACTCTTGTTGGTGATCCCCTCAACAACAACTCCCTCAGTGGAAAGGAGAGATCGGCAAATAAAATCCGGTGCACCCCCCCCCCACCTCTTTTCCCCTTCGATTCTTTTTGCCCAAATCCAAGGACTCCCTCCCCACGAAGACTCATTTTGCACCCGGAGATGAAGCCCCCAAAGGGATCGCTAAACCCCACCTTATTGGTCGTCGGAGCCACCTTACAATTAAGGCCGTAGGCTGCAAGCCCTTCGGGGCAGAGACCCACACCCAAGTTGGTTTAAGAGCCCCACGGGTATATGAGGCAGTCTTCTACTGAGCCAGGACCTAATTGTGTGTGTGTGCCTACAGGTGTGTCTTCTTTAATACACCTGCCCTATAGCTGCCTTATCCCTTTATGCTGCATAATAATGTAAGCAACACGTATATGAAGCCACTAACACTATTTCTTTTGCCCCAGAATGTGCAGCCTAGGGGGTTCTCCAATGTGATCCACCTCAGATAGAAGAAGAGCTGGTTCTTATATGCCACTTTTCTCTACCTGAAGGAGTCTCCAAGCGGCTTCCAATCGCCTTCCCTTTCCTCTCCCCACAACAGACACCCTGTGAGGTGAGTGAGGCTGAGAGAGCCCAGAGATTCCTGCTCGGTCAGAACAGCTTTATCAGTGCTGTGGCGAGCCCAAGGTCACCCAGCTGGCTGCATGTGGAGGAGGAGTGGGGAATCAAACCCAGTTCCCAGATTAGAAGTCCGCACTCCTAACCCCTACACCAAGCTGGCTCAGATATTAGACCAGCCACAGTTTAGATTTTTGAATGCCCCATTGTTTTAACTGGGGAGAGGGAAACACATTTATAACTTCTCCCATTAAAATCCGTGAGATCTTTTTGGAGTGGGGGCAGAGGGAGAGCTCAGGCTTGGCTGGTTGGCGCCTGCAGGTGTGCCCTGTTCAACACACCTGCCCTGTAGCTGCTTGAGGACACACTCCCCTTCCACATGCAGCCAGCGGAGTGACCTTGAGCTAGTTACAGTCCTGATCATTCTGTTTTCACAGAGCAGTCATATCAGGGCGAGGCTATTGTAGCCCAGTTCCTAAACCCTGGTGGGTGGGATCCACCGGCTCCTTCCTCTTTCGCCTCTCTTGAGGCCTACTGAGGACATTGCCGCAAGGACGGATTGGGACGGAGAGCAGGAGAAGTCTCTCCTGTCCGAGCAAGGAAGCTTCTTCGTGGATCGTGACCTAAGACGCTGGCATTCACGGCTTCACGCAGGCGCCGGGCGGGGTAGTGGTGAAGAACGACTGGCTAGGATCTGGAAGACCCAGGTTCGAATCCTGCCATGAAAGCTCTTTGGATGATCACGGGTCAGTCGCGCCCTCTGTCCGCCTTGCCTACCTCCCAGGACTGCTGCGGGGACAAGGCAGAGGAGGAGCGGAAAAGGCTGTAAGCCGCCCGGGGCGCCCCTGGGAGAGAAAGGAACTGAATTAGTGAACTGACAAAAAAAACGCAGGGTGCCTTCGGCTTTCCTTGACAGAATGGGCCATCTAACTCGGTGGGATTGTCTTCCGGGCACCACCGGTCTGGACCTCCCTCTAAAGTTCCACCAGGTGCGCAGGACCACCCCTTCCTTTCTCCTCCGAGGGCTCTCCCTTCCTCCATTCTATCCCTAACACAACTCTGGGGTAGAGTTGGCTGAGCAGCAATGACTGCCCCTTCCCCAGGGGTACCTAGTGAGTTTTCCTGGACGAGCGGGGATTTGAACCCAGATCCCCAATGTGTCCAAGGCACTAGGAGCTCTCAGTAGTCTTTGCTAAGAGCCAGCGTTACAGCTACATTTATACAGCGCTTTCCCTGAGGCGCTGGAAAGCTTCCCGCCCTGCAAAGTTGGCACAAGTCCCTTAGGTCAGGCTGGGCGGGAATGCAAAGAACAGGGGTCGCAAGAGGAAGGAGGAAGTGAAAGATATTGAATGGGGCAGAAGGGGGGGGGGCTTCGGCTCTTCCGCCTTTCCTGCAATTATGCAAAACTGAATTCTTCCGGAGGCCTTTTCCAGCAGGGTCAATGAGCCAGGACTGCGGTCTACCCTGCGGGGGTGGCCAAATTGTGGCTCTCCAGACATTCATAGGTTACAATTCCCATGGGCTCCTGCCAGCACTTGCAGGGGCTCATGGGAATTGTAGTCGATGGACCTCTAGAGAGCCACACTTTGGTCACCCTTAGTCTACTACAGCTTGCTGTAAATTGGATCCTGCTGTGGATTTTTTGCAAGGTTAAATCAATGCATCTTGTTAATGCTTCTTTGCTCCTTTGCTTCTTTTCTGGTTGGTTCTACATGTCAGTGATCCTAATCCGCTTTCCTTGACTACTGAATGTCCCATCCTACAGTGAGGTATTGCCTCACTATGTGGAATTTGCCTTCAGTCCCACTGAGAAAGGCAGACTAGTAAAGTAAATAAATAAAGACGTCTAGCTGGCGGACTTAAAGAGAGTTCAGTGCCTTTCCCTGCCTTATGCGACTTGGCTGGCTTGCTAGAGAGAGCTGTATTCACATCAGCGCGAGTGCTCAAAACACGACCCAAGTCCCTAGCCCTTTGCAGAGTAATAAAGGCGGGAGGAGGCAAGGCAGATCTCTGCCCTGAGGAGGTTACAGTCTAACCAGTCGGGTTGTTCGTTCCTGGTTGGGAAATACTTGGAGATGTTGGAGGGCGGAGCCTAAGGATGGTGGGGTTTGGGGAGGGAAGGGAAGGGACTTCAATGGGGTATGATGCCACACCCTTCAAAGCGACCATTTTCTCCGGGGGAACTGATCCATGTCACCTGGAGATCAGTTGGAACCTTGGGAGATCTCCAGCTCCCACCGGGAGGTTGGCAAGCCTGAGAATCGGCATGTGATGGCCATTCCGTTTATGGCAGCTAGAGCAGGGGACAGACCGAGTCCAGCTCTGCGGGGAGAGGCCACGGAGGGCCAGGAGGTGGCCGAGGGAGGGGAGGGGAGGAGATGTGGCGCACAGGGGGATGCATGCAGATGCCCCCCAGCGCAGGCCCAGACACTCCGAAACTAGAACGAAACTTGCGAGGAAAAGGGACTGAAAGGGCCCGCGGATCCTATGAGTCTCTCCTCGGAATGGGGGCTTGCTCAGAAGGAAGCGAAGGCAAAAGGCCTTCCCAAGAGCTCAGATCCCTCCCAAGAAGCCTCACGCTTCTTGGAGACGGAGGGGCACCTTGGAGACGGAGGAAGAGGAGGAAGAGCAGGAGGAGAGAGAAAAGGAAGAGGGGGGAAGACCTACTTGACCCAAAACCCCCTGAAGCTGGGCGGCATGTTCAAAGACCACCAAACCTGCCCGTCTTCCAGGCTGAGTCGCCCGCCTTGGCCAACGGCCGTCTTTTTCTCCGGCGACCATCCGCAGAGAAGGACGCGTCTGTTTTCCAAAGGGGGGCGGGCGAGGCCTTCGCGTCTCGCTGAATGGGCCTTGAAGAGAAGGGGGGGCGGCGGTGGGGGGGGGGGCGAGCCTTTCTGTCCGAGCAATCGCCCAGGAAAGAAAAGCACCGACGGGCTGAATAGCAGAGACACCTCGAGTGATGTGCGGCCCATCTCGCTCCCCTGTTAACACAATCTTCTAAACTGAAATTAAAATTGATTTTTCCTTTTTTTTCTCCCTAAAAAAAAATTCATATTTTTCCCTCTGATCTTTCTAAAATAAAGAGCCAGAAAGAAGAGAGAGATGGAGAGAGACTCGGAATGAGAGGACCACTGAAATTGTCACTGAGTCACTGGGGGAGGGGGGACACTTAGGGGAACAGGGGCACTGGAAAAGTTTTAATTTCCTAACACTTGCGGCTCTCTGAGGCTATTTCTTCAAGACAGCTGGGTGAGTCTGGGCGGAATGAGAGAGAGAGAGAGAGAGAGAGAGAGAGAGAGAGAGATCTTGGGAGTCTCGAATGGGCAGAGATGGGTGGGAAGAAGGCAGAATCGAGGTAGTTTTAGATGGAAATTAGGGTTATGGAGGGGAAAAAACCTCATCTGGGTTCCTATCTTCTAATTAAAAAATGAAATTTCCTGCAAGGTGTATGTATTATGGCCATCTCTTAACTAACTCCCTCCCTCTCCCTCTCCCGCTCACCTCCCTTCCTCCTTCCTTCCTTCCTTCCTTCCTTCCTTCCTTCCTTCCTTCCTTCCTTCCTTCCTAGTTAACTGAACAGGGAAAGAGAGGACCGAAAGGAGGGGGCTATAGATACAGAATTGGGGGACAGGAGGGAGGGAGAAAGAGAGAGAGAGAGAGAGAGAGAGAGAGAAGGAATGAAAAAGATTTGATCCTTTATGAAAAAAAGAAGCTTGATGAAAAACCATCTCCGGTCGGGGGTCTGCGTGGGAATTGACAGAAGCAGGAGAAAACGCAGCTAATGGGAAAGCGGTGTACAAAACTGCCCAAGAATTAATGAAGGCGGGCGGGGAGAATTAAGAGAAGGGAGGAATTAATTTTTCTAAAGAGCAGGAATTAAACATACAGGGGGGAGGACGTGAAATTGCTCCTGAGTGGCCGATGCTTTATTCATCATTTGTTTGTTTAACAGAAGAAGAAGAGAAAGAAGAGAGCGGAGAAAGCAAGAGAGTTAAAATGCTGGGAAATTCCACCCCAGCCCCCGCCCCGCTTCGCCTCCCTCCCCGGCCCTTCTGCAGACATACACGCCGAGCGATCCCTTCCGGCTGCCGGGTTCCCTTTGAAATCTGCGCCTTAATGAACGTCTCCCGGAGCAGCGGAGTATCATAAATAAATACACGCTGGATCCGGGGAGATGAACCGTCCACACATCCCCACGCTCTAGTCTTCCAGGCTAGAAAGAGGTAAAGGGCAGAGACGGGTGGGAAGAAGGCAGAATCTTGGTGGTTTTAGATGGAAATTAAGGTTATGGAGAAAAGACCTCATCTGGGTCCCTGTCTTCTAATGTAAAAAATGAAATTTCCTGCAAGGTATATTCCTTCTCAGACCGTCCTCTCCAGTCTGATCCATCTCTCCGTCGTCGTCATCTCGCCCGATCGGAACAGGGAGAAAAGTTCGGGGCCATTTCGGAAAGGGGAGGACGACGACGACGACTCTGCCATTGAGAACCGCCTCTGCCGTCCGCCGCCCCCAGAGGGCGCAAGAGAACAGCTCGCCCGCCTGGGAAAGGCTCGGGGCTTCCTCACGCCGCTGCCCGCTCCGACGTCGCTCGCCCATTTCTGTGCGCCCCCTCTCGGTGGCAATGTCTCCTGCACCTCAGGATCCTCACCATAGCTTGGTCCTGCTTCCTTGACAGGCTATTGGGGGGCTGCTGTTTCTCCCGCAACGTGCGTGTGATATATCGGGATGGGTGTTAACTGCTGCCCCTCCACTTCCCCCTTTCAGTCCCTCTCCCCACCTCTCCTCATACTTTACTGCAGGAGTAGTCAAACTGCGGTCCTCCAGATGTCCATGGAATGCTGGTGGGGGCTCATGGGACTTGTAGTCCATGGACATCTGGAGGGCCGCAGTTTGACTACCCTTACTTACGGTCTTGAGAAATTCCTGGAAATCTGGGGACAGGGGAGACCAGGGAGGGGGGAGGGAAGAGTTTGGGGAGGACGGACAGTTCAGCAGGTGACAGTGCCCCAGAGTGCACCCTTCCAAGCTGCCATTTCCTCCAGAAGAACTGATCTTTGTGGCCTAGAGATCAGCTGTGGTTCCAGGAAAACTCCAGACCGCCCCACCCCCCAACTCCCTCCTTTCCCTTCATTTTCTACAGACTTATCTAGCCATTCCTCCAGTAATTGGAGACAGAATCTGCACTACAGTTCACCACCTTTCAGGTTATGAGTTTAGCCTTTCTGACAGCTGAAACAACAAAAGAAAAAATAATGCCTCTGAGCAAGTGCAGAGTGTAGCCTCAGTACAAATTACAACCTGTGTGTGCAGAGATATTCCTGGCCAATCAAAGTCAATTCAGTTGGATCCTTCTTAAATAAGATATCCCATTTGATTAATCCCATTCACCTTCACAGCTATTAATATTACTCTCATATTTATTTATTCACTTTCCTTCCTCCTACAAAAGCGACTTGCACCATTGCCCTTTATTTCATTTTTGAAAATCCACAACCATGTGAGGTAGGATAGGCACAGAGTATGTGATTGGCCCAAGGTCATCCAGTGGGCTTCTATGGCAGAGTTAGGATTAAAAACTAGCTCCCCTGGGTCCTGTTCCAACACACTAACATTACATATATCTGGCCTCTCATACAGTCTGTTTCATATGAACATCAGCCCTGCTGAATCAGAACAGAGATGCATCTAATCCAGCCTCCTGCCTCACACAGCAGCCAGCCAGTTCCTGGGGTAGTCAAACTGCGGCCCTCCAGATGTCCATGGACTACAATTCCCATGAGCCTATGTCAGCATTCGCCAAGATCTTCCTAAGAACCTCAGAAGAGCCCTGCTGGATCAGACCAGGGTCCATCCAGTCCAGCCTCCTGCCTCACACAGGGGCCAGCCAGTTCCTGTGGAAGGTCAACAACATGGCAGAGAGGCCGAGGCCTTCCCCTGAGGTTGCCTCCTGGCTCTGGGCCTCAGAGGCTTACTGCCTCTGAATGTGGGGTTCCCCTCAGCCACCATGGCCAGTAGCCGCTGAGGGACTTCTCCCCCATGAATTTCTCTCATCCCCTTTTGAAGCTGTTTATTCCTGTGGCCATCACCACAGCCTCTGGCAGCAAAGTCCTCCCCACTGCCATCTGTGTAAAGTCCGCGTCCTTCCTTTCCTCTCCATTCCGCTTCCCCCTTCCCCCTTCCCCCTTCCTTTCTCCGTCCCTCCCGCCACCCAGGCCTGCCTGCTCTTGGCCTTCTTCCACAACCCCCTCCAAGGCCAGCCCCCCTGCCTGACTGTTGGCTCCCCGGCCGAGGTCCGCAGCCGCCTCCTGCCTGCCTGCCTGCCTGCCGCCACGACAAGAGAGTGTCAAAACCCACCGAGAGGCCCTTCCGTGGAGGAGGCGGCCGGCTGCGGAGCGACAAAACCCTCAGGGGGCGACTCCGGGCGCTGCCGCAGCGTCAGCCGCTTCGCCTACCAAGTAGGGCCCGGTCGGCGGAGGCGAAGGCCCCGGAGCCCGAAGACATTCCCGTTCCGCAGCGGCGCCCAGACTGCGCGCAAGGGTGGCACCGTCCAGATCCCGAGCGATGGGCTGTTTTCTCGGCCGCCCTGATTCCGGGGGGGAGGGGGGGCGGCGGGGGCGGGGGGGATAGGAGACGAGCCTCCCCCTCATCTATGGTAATAGGGGCGGAAGGGCTTTCCTCTCCGCTCGGGAAAGATCTAGAATGGGTTCTCCGGCCGGCTTCCACCCGAGCGGGAGAACTGAATCCAGCGGCAAAGGATTGATCTGGAGCAGGGGTAGTCAAACTGCGGCCTCATGAGAATTGTAGTCCATGGACGTCTGGAGGGCCGCAGTTTGACTACCCTGAAGGAGGAACCGAACAAGAGAAGAAGAAAAGCTGTTGCTTTTTTATACCCCGCTTGCCACGACCCGAAGGCGCCCCTTTCCAACCCTCTCCCTGTGAGGTGCCTGGGGCTGAGAGGGAGCTGCGACTGGCTCGAGGTCGCCCAGCTGGCTGCACGTGGAGGAGGAGTGCGGGATCAGACCCGGCTCTCCAGATTTGAGATCCGATTTACGGCGCTCGCGTCTAGATCCACCGGGGTGGTCGACCCTCAATCGCTTCACTTCAAACCCGGCCTCGAATCTGCCGCAGACCCGATACGGTTACCCTCTGGCGCATTCACACGTGCAAGATATCCTTCGTGTCGCCGTCCTTCACCGGCACAAGGGAGAGGAGAGGCCAGGCCAGCGAGGGCATCGGGAGGGAAAGGGTTGCCGTGGAGGATGGGGGGTCCCGGCCTTCCTCGAGCCTGGTCGAGCCGAGCGGGGCCCCAATCCGCCAGGCACGCACGCCGCTCCCCAGCTCTTTCTCGGACGGGCGGCGGCGGCGAGGCGGCCCTTCCTTCAGCCTTGAGGGCTCCAGCGCGCCCGGCCAAAGGAGCGCTTTTCCTCCCGGGGGCCGTTTCCGCGCCGCCGACGGGCAAGGCCGCAGGGATCGGGGCCGCGGCCGGCTCAACCGGTGCGGGAGCCCGTCCTCATCGGGCCACCTGGGGGAGGGGGGGACGGCGGAGGTGGAATTGGCATTAGCATCCCGCAAGCACTTCGCCGGCCCCCAGCGGGCCGCGCACGCCATCGATTGGCAATTAGGCCGCTCTAAGACGCGCCGGCTCCCGGAAAGGACGGGGAAGGGGCCGGCGGGGAGAGGAAAGCCGGGCGGAGGAGAAACCGTCAGCCACCGCAGCCAGGCCCCTTCCCCAAAGACCTGGCAGCCGGACCGAAGCGGGGAACCTGCGGGGACCGAACACGCGGATTCTCCGGACCCCACCCCCACTGCGCTCGCCCCCCACCCCCCACCAAACCGATTTCTGGCCACCCCCGCAAGAGTCTGTCAAGGCAACTGGGGGCCAGGGCTGGGGGGCTGGGGGGCTGGGGGGCTGGGGGGAGGGGGTCTCCTTTCCCTGCTCCCCCTGATCCGAGCCGATCGGGTGAGCCCAGGCCTCCTGCCCTCCCCGGATCCAACTAGATTCCCCGAAAAGAAAACATCCCCCCTTTTTTTTTGCGCTCAGACCTCCCCCCCGCCCCCTTCCCGTCTCGCTGCGGCGGGGCGTCGGGCTGAATTCTCCGCGTTCCGATTAGCAGCCCGGTGGCTTCGGGGCTGTTTGCGCAGCTTTTGATCCCACAGGGAAAGGAGAGGCGGGGGGCGGGAGGGGGGGCAGGCGGATGTGGAGGAGAGCGTTTGGGGAATGGAGGGCGGGGGGGGGGGAGAGATTGGCCTCCAGACTCAAAGGCAAGAAGCGGCGGGGGCGGGGGGGGGAGGCTGGGCGAGAAAGCGAAGTTGGAAAACAAATAAGAGAGGGAAGGGGAAGGAGGGGGGGGGGAGAGAAAGATTTCGACTTTTCTCTTCTCAGGCCCGGAATGAATGAAGATCGGGCCTTACATGAAGTATCCTGCGGGGCCCAGTGGCAGCACGGGAACCTTCCCGGATTACATCCCGCCAGCGAGTCATCCATTCACACGTTCGCAGAGGACAATCAAATCAGAGTCCAGTGGCACCTTTAAGACCAGGAAAGATTTATTCAAGGCGCGAGCTTTCGAGTGCAAGCACTCGAAAGCTCACGCCTTGAATAAATCTTTGTTGGTCTTAAAGGTGCCACTGGACTCTGATTTGATTGTGCTACTTCAGACCAACAGGGCTACTCGGAGGAGTTCACCGAGTTGTTCTTCCCCCCAAAAGAAAAATCGCCCCTTTAACTCCCCGCATTCCCCTTTCGTGGACAGGAGACTCCCTCAAGGGCCCAGGGCCACACGAAGCAACCAGGCCGGCCTACAGACTGCAAGTCAGTGAGTTCCCGGTGGCGAGGAAGAGAAGAGATGGGGGGGGGGGGGGTTGGACCCCGCTTTTCACTACCCAAAGGAGCTCCCCAGAAGCTTCCCCTTCCTCTCCCCACAACAGGCGCGCTGCGAGGTAGATGGGGCTGAGAGAACTGGGGCTGGCCCAAGGTCACCCAGCTGGCTGCAGGTGGAGAAGGACAGAGGACTCAAACCCAGCTCTCCGGTCAATAGAGGCTGCCCTCTTCAGCCCCACAGCAGGCTGCGCCGAGGGCCATTCAGACGAACGAGGCGGCTAGGGCCTGACGTTGTAAAGATATCACTTGAAAACAACAAGGAGTTGGGCATGCATTTTTTTTTTAAATGTAACCTTGGAGAAGTGGAGGTCCCACGCCTTAGCCATTTGGGCTTGCCAAATGGAGATCCACCCCTGGACCGCACCACACACACACACACACACACACACACAATTGTCTTGTTTGTTTCTGCTGCTGGACTCTGGCTCTTTTCTGCTGCTAAAGGTAAAGGTATCTCCTTTTCTTGGCAGACTCAATATGGGGTGGTTTGCCAGTGCCTTCCCCAGTCATTACCGTTTACCCCCCAGCAGCAATCTGGGTACTCATTTTACCGACCTCGGAAGGATGGAAGGCTGAGTCGACCTTGAGCCGGCTGCTGGGATCGAACTCCCAACCTCATGGACAGACAGCTTCGGCTGCCTTACCACTCTGCACCACAAGAGGCTCTTCTCTGCTGCTACAGGCAGACTAACTGGGCAACCCATCTGGAAGGCGCCACCTTTAGCCACCCAGAAGGGGGAAATCCCTCGGCCGTCAACCTTGTGACAGGCTGAACTCCCACTCGAGCTGTATCTGAGGAAGTGAGCCGGGACAGACGACCCACGGCCCAGCCTGCTTAGCTTCCCGGACCGGATGAGCTCGGCCTATCCATACTGCGCTGGCTATTGGACAGAGCTGTTTTTTTTAATACCTCGCTTGCCATGACTCGAAGATGTCCCCAAACCTTTCCCTTTCCCTTTCCCTTTCCCCTCCCAGGGCCGAGAGAGCTGCTGTGGGAGAACAGCTCTGAGAGAACGGGGACTAGCTCAAGGTCACCCAGCTGGCTGCATGGGGGGAGGGGCAGGAAGTCAAAGGCGGCTCTCCGGGGTCGAGGCCTCCGCTCTTGAACCAGGACCCCACGCAGGGGCGGCGCACGGGCTGTCATTGGCAGCTGGATCTCCTCCAGTGGCAATCGAGCCCTGCAGCGCAGCCAGTGCGCACTCCCCACACACCTGTGGATGCCCCTCCCATTCTCTTCCGGGGGGGGGGGAGAGGGGAAAACAAACAACGCCAAACGTCTCTTCGAGGCCCTTGTGTGACCTATCCACCGCGCCCGATCCTAAAGCCCTTTCGCTACTGCCTCGCACCACTCAGGAATCGGGAGGAAAGGAGGCTCCGGTGCTCCCGATGCCAGCACAGGGGAGGGGATCCCGTGCATGTAGCTGCGCTTCTCGTTCGCGCAGGGGGAAAACCGGCGCAGGCCAAGATCTTGGTGGATCGCGCCCGCCGCCTCTCCCGCTCGCCGGGCAGGCCGGCCTGGGTGGGACTGCCCCCATTCTGTTCGATGGAAGCGGGTGGGGAGGGGGGCTTCCTGCCTGGCCCCAAAGCGCGGCGGGGACTCCGGGAAGGGATCGCCAAGCGGCGTCCGGAGCGCACAGCGCCTGGGATCCCAGCCCGCCCGCCGGATCTCGGGGAGGGAGGGGGGAGGGCCGGGGCGACGGAGGGCGGTGGGTGGGACACGCGGACCTCTGGGTGATAATTTGTTAATTCATCAAAGTGACGGCGGTTTGATCTCAATCTCTCATAATGATGGGACGTTAATTAAACTTGTAAGGTCACTTACGCCGATGGCGCGCTCCGCGTGTTTGCTAATTGAACTCTCGCCACTCAGTCGCACAGCCCATTTGTCAGGGGCGACTCTGGCAGCCGTAAGGGGAGGGGGGGCGCCAAACCCTGTCCCCATCATGTGGGGGGGGGGGCAGAGAGAGGCACCTCCACACAGTTCATCACACACACCTGTAGGATAAGGCACCTTCGAAGTAGATTTCCTGTCCTGCTCAGGGAAATCCAGCAGCAAAGTTACCCTACGTGCGGGGAATGAGTTCTATGCATGTAGTATAATGCGCTTCCCATGTGCTTTTGCTGCTGGATTTCCCCATGCAGAACAATGCCCTGACAGTTGTGTGCGGAATGAGGATGCTCCGGTGCCCCTATGGGCCTTCCCGGCACCACGGACGGCGCCACAGCCCCCCAGGCCGGACGGGAGCTTCACTCCCTTGATCAGGGGTAGTCAAACTGCGGCCCTCCAGATGTCCATGGACTACAATTCCCAGGAGCCCCCTGCCAGCATTCGCTGGCAGGGGGCTCCTGGGAATTGTAGTCCATGGACATCTGGAGGGCCGCAGTTTGACTACCCCTGCCATTGATGGTCTTTTGCCCTTTCTGGTCCGCCACTCATTCAGATGCCAGGCGGATGACCCCAAAGTGGGCAGTACAGTCAACGAAAGCACCACAGGATTAGGGTGGTAGAGCCAACCAGAAATCGATAAAACATAGAACTGAAGCTAAACCTCCGAATAGGTCTTAACACAATCAGGGGTGGTGAAACTGCGGCCCTCCAGATGTCCATGAACTACAATTCCCATAAGCGAACGCTGGCAGGGGCTCATGGGATTTGTAGTCCATGGGCATCTGGAGGGCCGCAGTTTCACCACCCCTGTGCTAAATGCTGCAAAGATTACATGATGAGACCCTGGTTTCATCTAAACACACCACCCTCCCTAAGTATTTCTCTAATTGACTTTGGGTACACTAAACAGCGCACTTTCAATCCATGTTCAATTAACTTTGCACCTGGATTTTGCTGTGGCCCAATGGCCTAGGGTGGCTGGACTGAAACCGCATGATTTTGCACAAGTGAAAGTGCCCTCATTTGTGTTTTTTGTACCCGGCTTTTCACTGCCTGGAGGAGTCTCAAAGCACCTTACAATTCTCACAGCAGACAGCCCGTGAGGCAGGTGGGGCTGAGAGAGCTCTGGGAGAACTGGGACTAGGCCAAGGTCACCCAGCTGACTGCGTGTGGAGAAGTGGGGAATCGAACCTAGATCTCTGGATTAGTGGCCGCTGTTCTTAACCACTACACCATGCAGGCTCTCAGAAAATCCAGCAAAGGGTTCAGAGACAAGAAATATTGTTCTTCTGCCTCTCCCTTATAAGATCCCAGACGGACAGTATTAATGTCTTTCGCTAGGTATCTTTGCTGTTGGGATCAGATGATGTCAGTATCTCTTGGAATCCTTTTTAATGACTGCCTGATGTGATCTTTTGACTCCCAGGGAGTAAGGTAGACTAGTAACAAAACTCATCTCCACCACAGTCGCCCCAAGAACTAGAGATTTGGAAACTAGTCGGCCTCAAACTAATCTGGCTTTAAGGTGTCTTCATATATTTGAGCTATTTGGTTCCCACACTGTTCCACCCACACCGATTCTCAAGAAGGCCTGTATTAGGCTAAAAAGGGATTACACCCCTAGTTGGTATCTGACGAAGGAAGTGCTATCTCTCAAAAGCTCACATCTCCCCACCCTTTGAAAACTCTCTGTGGATTCGAATATACACAAATAACCTCAGAACATTCTTAAACCAAGATTCCAGGAGCACCGTAAAGACTAACACAATTTTGAGAGTCACTGCTCATGTGAAAACTCCTCCCCTTTCACAGATTTGGTCAGTCTTTACGGTGCTCCTGGAATCTTGTTCTTTTCTGCTGCTACGGACAGACTAACACAGCTCCCCCTCTTGAGAAGTGAGCAGGGACTCCCAAAAGCTCGTCACCTGTCACCAGGTGACAGGTGGTTGGTTGGTCTTGAAGGTGCTCCTGGACCTTGGCTCTTTTCTGCTGCTACAGCCAAACATGGCTGCCCATCTTGATCTATCAGAATACCACAAAAGGTTAAAAATCCAGAATAAAGTTTGTGTCCAGCAGCACCTTTAAGACCAACAAAGTTTTAGTCAAGGGATAAGCTTTTGTGTGCAGGTGCCCTTTGTCAGATGCAGTTGAAATCCAGCAAACCCCCCCCCGGAAGAACAGCAAAAAGAAACCTAACAAAAACAAGCAGTAGACTCTAAAACATGCAAAGCATGTGTACTCGCGTATAAGCCTAGTTTTTCAGCACCTTTTTTCACACTGAAAAAGCCCTCCTCTGCTTATACGGGGAAGGCACTGGCAAGCCACCCCGTATTGAGTCTGCCATGAAAACGCTAGAGGGCGTCACCCCAAGGGTCAGACATGACTCGGTGCTTGCACAGGGGATACCTTTACCTTTACCTGCTTATACGCGAGTATATACGGTAATTGAAATAAAAGCCTGCTCCAGCCAGCCAATCGTTTCATTGCCTTTTGCAAATGTGTACTGAAAGCTGAGCTTGCTCTGGCAGCTTGTGGGACATCAGCGGTTTGACTGAGGGACTCTGGTCTTTTTTTCCTTTTGCCTTCACTTCTTCCTCTTCCTAAACACTTCTTCCAAACTATTCTTTTGGCTGCTGTGGGTGAAAAGCAGGACACAAAAATCAGCAGCTATTCATCCTCTTGATGTTCCTGTATTTGTTGGGGGGGGGCTGGATGGGAGAGCCTGTGAGGATGGAGCATTTCCCACCCTCGGCTTATATGCTGAAGTCAATAAGTTTGCCCAGATTTTGTGGTAAAAATCAGTCGCCTCGACTTCTATGCAGGTCGGCTTCTCTGCGAGTATATATGGTAAATAGTTTTTGCTGTCAAGTCACAGCTGATTGACAGTGGCATTGGAGGATTGTCAAGGCAAGAGACATCCAGAGGTGGTCTGCCATGGCCTGCCTCCCTATCATGACTCGGATATTCTCCTATCCAAATACTAGCCAGGGCTGACCCTGCTTAGCGTCCCAGATCCAATGACATCGGCCTAGCCTGGGCTCTTAGGGTCACAGCAGCCATAATACATTGCACGGCTGTAATTTCCAGCAGGTGACTCCCTTTTGAACTACCATCTTTGCAGCATGTTCTTGGTCTATTTCAGACACGCTCAGCAGGAAAGAAAGGCAATGTGGAATTAAACAGGGCTTCCTGTTTCTTTGGTCTTGCTGCCAGGGGCAGAACAGTTAGCTCGTCTCTGTTTCCCTTGAAACTGGTCCCTTTGCGTATCTAACATTTTGGTCACTCCTTTCTTTGAACCGCCCTCTCCTGAAAGGCCCAGTCGATGCCCCCAGTCGCTCCAGAAGACTCGTATCAAAGAGAAAGTTAAATATCCCTGGCGGTATTTAAACCTTTAATTGGGACCCTTCTGTTGTTGACAGAAAGACGCGCCGGTTCTTAGCCACAAGGTAGACTATGATCCATCTGGGGCCTTGTGGTGAATTGCTCCCGGACTGCCCAGCAGCTACCGGGGGTTCCTGGGCTTCGGTGTGAACTGAAATACTCCCTGCCCTTTCAAGCCAGAGTCTCAGCGTTACCAACAGTGGTTGAAACAGAGTAAATTTCTTTTGCACATGTTGCACTTTGTTCTCTCCTTCCTGCTAGAATCCCTGTGGAACCACCCCTGTGCTTTGCTGGTGCTCTGCTTCGGCTAACGTTAAACATATCGCTATTATCGTATGGCGTGCACCGGATAGCCAGGAGATCCGAGGACTGTCTGGCAGTCAGGCAAGGGAGGTTCAGAGGTGGTTTGCCACTGCCTGGCTCTGTGCCATGCTCCCTAGTGTTCCTTGGAGGAACTACCACCGAAATCCCTGGAGGTCTCCCATCCAAATACTGGCCAGGGTTGGCTCTGCTTAGTTTCCTCAATCTAATGGGATCCAGGTAGCCGAGGCCATCCAGGTCAGGTGCAAACACACTGGTGGACCCTGAGGATGGTAGCAGGAAAAGAAAGAGACCTCTAGGGAAGATGGACGCTTGCCTGTCCTTGGTCTAGATCAGTGCTCCCCAACCTTTTTATCACCGGGGACTGGTCAACACTTGACAATTTTACTGAGGCCCAGGGGGTGTAGTGTTTGCCGAGGGACGTCGCCACCACCTGAGACCCTGCTCCACTTGCTTTCCCGCTGGTGCCCCTGACTTCCCGCCGCCCGTTGGGGGGCGCTGCCAGCAGCAGCTGCATATTGCCATGCCGAAGGGGAGCACCAACCATGGTGGCCACTGGTGAGCACCAAAGGTGAGCTGGCAGCAGCTGGGGAGGAAGAGGAGGAGGAGCCGCGGCCCGGTACCGACTGATCTACGGACCTGTCCCGGTCCCCAGACCGGGGGTTGGGGACCACTGATCTAGAGTGCCTGTCAGGAGGCAGTTCTGTTGTGGTTTGTTAGAATCCCTCCTCCCAGTGCTGGTGAGGGTCCTCATGCTCCCGCTTCAACCACTGGTCTCCCTCAAAATCAACTCGGAAACTTTGGCAGGTCCAGAATGCCGTGGCTTGGCTGTTTCTGGGAAGTAAAGGGAGCAATCCTGTTCTTCCGACTCCTCTGGCGGCCTGGCTGCAACTGAGCTCGGCTTAACATCTTGGCTGTCACCTACAAAGCCCTCCACAGTTTGAGTCCAATGGCACCTTTAAGACCAGCCCAGTTTAATTCTGGAGATCAACATTTGTTGACGGTTCTCTGGGAGAGCCAGGTTCAAAGCTTTCATGCGCATGCACATGCACATTTCAGCTATCTGATCCACGGGATAGGCTTTTGTGCACATGCATGCTTCTTCAGATATCTGAATGACTGTGCATGCACATGAAGGCCCTGAGCCTTCGGGGAGGGCGGTATATAAATCTAAATAAATAAATAAATAAATAAATAAATGAAAGCATAGCCCCAGAATACCTCTTTGTATAGAAGCATCCTGGGGTTTAACCTGCCTGCTTTTGGCTCTGGTAAGAGAAGAAAGAGGAGACTCTCTTCTTGAGCACTAAAGCAGATTCTCCCAAGGACCGTGGAATGGCAGAAGCTGGATTTGGGAGACTCAGGTTCAAATCCAAAATTTGCAATGGAAAATTTACTGGGTGACCTTCGGCCTGACCTCCCTGATGTGGACCTAAAACAGAGAATAGGAGAACAATATAAGCCCTTTTTGGTCTCCTTCGGGGTGAAGAAGAGCTTTTAAAAAATATATCTCTGCTTTTCACTATGAGGTGTTCCTTTTAATTCTTTTCTTACAATAGCCCTTTCCTCCCCTTCTCCCCGGGTGAGTCCAAGAGAGCTCTGAGAGAACTGTGATGGCCCAAGGTCACCCAGCAGGCCTCATGTGTCTCAAAGTGGCTTAATTTAGCCCTCCATTTCTCACCCCACAACAGGCCCCTTGTGAAGTAGGTGGGACCGAGAGAGCTCACCCAGCTTGCCTCATGAGTCTCAAAGTGGCTTACAGTTTCCCTCCCTTCCTCTCCCTACAACAGGCCCCCTGAGAAGTAGGTGGGGCTGAGTGAGAGAACTGTGATAGGCCCAAGGTCACCAGGCTGGCTGCATGTAGAGGAGGGGGACAAATCCAACCCAGATTAGACCTTAAATTGGCACCAAGCTGGCTGGGCATGACTGAATTAAAGAACTAAATGCCAACGATGAAAGGGAAACCCAGGATTAACTAGATTGGGGGCTCATTCCTGAAATGGTTTTCAACTGCTGATCATTTTCTTTTGAACTCAAGGACCAGAGGTGCGCCCAGATGGCTGAGACTGACATTCGTCCAAAGTGCTGTAGATAAGACGATTCAGATGAACCCCCTCATTAGCAGCACAACGTGCCCAGAATGGACACGGACTAAGGAAGTTACAGAATCCGGAAGGAAGGAGGTCTGAAATGGAATTTTAAAACCCACAAGTCAAGTGGGACTTTGTTATTTAACTGCCATTTATTCTTGCATAATTCCACACCTGTTGTTGAGGACTGCAACATTTGGACAATTAACTTTGAAGATTTTGATCTAGGATTGCTGGCTCTGTGTTGTGAAACAGAAGAAGAAGAAAAAGAAGAAGAAGATGGTTCTTATATGCTGCTTTTCTCCATAAGAAAGAGTCTCAACGTGCCTGAGGGAGCCCTGATATTACTGCCCATCCAACAGCTCTATCAGTGCTATGACAAGCCCAAGGTCACCCAGCTGGCTGCACGAGGATCAGGGAATCAAAGCTGGTTCTCCAGATTAAAGACAGCTGCTCTTAACTACTACCCCATGCTAGGTCTTGAGAAGCCCGATGAGGTGTTTCTTTCGGCAGTCCAAGGTGAGGTTATAGAAGCTTGGATTAGGGCGACCTGATCCGCTGGGTCAATGAGAGGGGAGAGCCAGTTGGAAGAGCTACAGAGGACCGCAGGGTTGGCTGTTGTTCCAGCTGTTTTTTTCAAACAGTTAAACCTGGACAGCGAGAGCTTCCAAGCTCTTAACCCCCCTGCAAATACCTACACCATTCCATCTGAAACAAGGGGGGATAATTCCTCTAGAGCTGACCAGCCTCACCTCTGCCTTATCTGGATTTCATTCTGGCTTGTTCTACCTTAGACACTTGACCAGGGTCTCGAACTACTGGTTCAGAACGGAGATGAACAGATCTGGAGGTTCTGCTCCCCCCCCCGCCCAAACTCTGCCTCTGATTGGACTGAAATTACCAAAGGGCTTTTTTTGATGTTGAGTCACAGCTTACTTTTTGTGACCCCTCAAAGGGCTTTCAAGGAATGCAATGTTCAGAGGGGTTTCCCATGGGGTTTCCCCAGCTTTTGGGGAGGGGTTTCCCCAGCTTTTGGGGAGCAACCCTGGATTTTCTTGGTGGTTTCCCATCCAAATACCGGCCAGGGATGACCCTGCTTAGCTTTTGAGGTGGTGAGACTGGGCTGGCCTGGGCCATTTGGGTCAAGTTCTGTTACATATTCCATATTCCAGTGGGTGGGTCGAAATGGAGGGGCCAACCATGTCAAAGACCACAGTAGGGTTGGGTGCTCGCTCCCAACGCAGCCAGCGCCGTGCCGCGGGGGGGGGGGGGGGAGGCATGGGGACCTCCCCTCCCCCTCTTGTGGTGTGGCGCTGGCTGCGTCACTTCGGATGTTGAAGCGCCCAACCCTAGACCACGGACCAATCTGACAGTGTCAATTGTGACTCTTCCCTCTCCAGCTTGAAGATCATCCACCAAGGTAGCGTGGTGTAGTGATTAAGAGTGGCAGCTCCTAATCTGGTGAGCCGGGTTTGATTCCCCGTTTCCCCACATGCAGCCACCTGGGTAAATGTGTGCTAGTCCCAGAATTGTTAGAGTTGTTCTTACTGAGCAGTTCTGTCAGAGCTTTCTCAAGATCACCTACCTCACGGGGTGTCTGTTGTGGGGAATGGAAAGAATTGAAAGCTGCGTTGAGACTCCTTCAGGCAGTGAAAAGCAGGATATAAAAACCAACTCTTCTTCTTCTTCAAAGCCATCTCAGTTCCAAATCCTGGTCTGAAACAAGATGAAAATGGGTCACCTGGGAGCCCCTGGAGATGCAAAACCACCACATCATACTAGAAAATGCAAAATCTGCCCTGTGCATTTTTCCATAGCATATAGAATCATAGAATCATAGAATAATAGAATTGGAAGGGACCTCATGGATCATCTAGTCCAGGGGTAGTCAAACTGCGGCCCTCCAGATGTCCATGGACTACAATTCCCAGGAGCCCCCTGCCAGCGAATGCTGATCTAGTCCAACCCCTATGCAGGGCACTCACACCCCAATTGCTCATCTACTGTAATCTGCCACCCCTTTGCCTTCACAGAATCAGCCTCTCTGTCAGATGGCTATCTAGCCTCTGTTTAAAAATGTCCAAAGATGGAGAACCCACCACCTCCCGATGAAGCTTGTTCCACTGAGAAATTGCTCTAACTGTCAGGAACTTCTTCCGGACATTGAGATGGAATTTCTTTTGAATTAATTTCATCCTATTAGTTCTGGTCTGTCCCTCTGGGGCAGCAGAGAACAACTCTGCTCCATCCTCTATATGGCAGCCTTTTAAATACTTGAAGATGGTTATCAAATCACCTCTCAGTCGTCTCCCTACAGGCTAAACAGACCAAGTTCCCCCAACCTTTCTTCATACATCTTGGTTTCCAAACCCCACACCATCTTTGTTGCCCTCCTCCAGTTTGTCTACATCCCTCTTCAACTTAGGTGCCCAAAACTGAACACAGTACTCCAAGAGAGGCCGAACCAGAGGAGAGTACAGTGGTATCATCACGTCCCATGATCTGGACATGATACTCTGTTTGATACTGCCCAAAATCCCATTTGCCTTTTTAGCCACCGAGTCACACTGCTGACTCATGTTCAATGTATGGTCTACTAAAACTCCTAGATCCTTTTCTCACATGCTACTGCCAGGACAAGTCTCCCCCATCCTATATTGGTGTATTTGGTTTTTCCTACCTAAATACAGAACTTTACATTTGTCTTTATTTTATTCAGTTTAGCACACTTCTCAAGCCTATCAAGATCATCCTGTACTCTGATTCTGTCTTCTGTTGTGTTTGCTACCCCTCCCAGTATAGTATCATCTCCAAATCTAATAAGTATCCCCTCTAAACCCTCATCCAAATCATTTATAAATTTATATGAAGAATATCCTACAGATGGGCATTGGAGGAGATGTATATTTAGCACTTAGACTACAAACTCCCTCATATTTTTCAGACAGTTTCCTCATGTCCTGATTGGCTCGTTTGGAGACTTCCTGCTCCTCTGAGCAAACTTCCTCCCTGCTTGCCTCCAGAGCAAAAAGTTAGTCAGTTGGACCACTAGGATTATCTCCCTTCTCTCTTCTTCATGTAGTTGTTTCTCTTCATGATATTGATTCTTTAAGCAGCTGGTGGTTCGATCTTTTGCGCACAAACTCTGCCAACAATATCATCTTCCCCAGAAATGACAAACAGGCCTAAAGTTAGACACATCACCCTTAACAGAACAAACCTTGAGAACCAGCGCTCTAATAATTGCTTCCTTCAGAGGCCTTGGGGAAACCTCCTTGTTCAACAGAGCAGTTCGTTTTCTCTCCCCTAGCTCCCACACAGCTGGCAGCCTACCAGAGAGTGGGAGACAGGATGCCAAGAAGCAACTTTGTCTATGCCCCCCACCAGCCCATAATTCCATGCTACCATGAGGGCCTCAACAAAGCCACAGATGAGGTCCTCAACCCCCCTCCCCCCAGAGCCACCTGGAATCCAAGACATGGACGAAGGATGGAAGAGGACAACCAAGATGATCAGGGGCAGGGGTAGTCAAACTGCGGCCCTCCAGATGTCCATGGACTACAATTCCCAAGAGCCCCTGCCAGCGAATTCCCCCTGCGAATGCTGGCAGGGGCTCTTGGGAATTGTAGTCCATGGACATCTGGAGGGCCGCAGTTTGACTACCCCTGATCAGGGGGAGGGAGCACCAACCCTAGGAGGAAGGGCTGAGCAGATGGCAGCTGTTAAGATTAGAAAAGAGACAATGAAGGGGGATTCATGGAGTGAAGAGAGCTGAAAAAAGGAATTTTTCCCTCTAGCTCTCCCCAAAAGGTAGAACTTGAGGGCATCCTATGATGGGCAGTAGGTTCAGGACAGACAAACTGGATTATTACTTTAACATGGAGGGTAATTAAAAATGTGGAATGCGCCGCCAGAGAATGTAACGATGGCTGCAGGAATAAACGGCTTTAAAAGGGGATGAGATGGAGTCAGGAAGGATAAGCCTAACAGTGGCTACTAGCTGTGGTGACTAGAGGGAACCTCCATGTTCAGAGGCAGTCCCTGGATCCCAATGTCAGGGGCAACATCAGGGGAAGGCCTCAGGCTCCATGCCTTCTAGTTGGCCCTCCAAAGGAACTGGTTGGGGCCACTGTGTGAGGCAGGATGCCGGATTGGATAGATCCTCACTGGTATGATCCAACAGGGCTCTTCTGAGGTCCCTAAGAATCTCTGAGGATGGACCATTCTAGCAGAACCCGCAGCCCTGCAGGGAAAGAACAGCAAGCTCAACCGTGCCTTCAGAAGAGAACAAGGGTTGAATCTCCATCCAGTCCCTGGGAATCTGCTTGGTATGGAAAAGAAGATCCCGAGAGCGCCCTTTTCCATGGGTTGGGCCTAACACCATCTGAGAGAGTCCCCTGGTTTCCATCCTGACCAGACAAGGTAGCCTCAGCAGGTATCTGCCTGCCTCCTCTGAAAACACCCCCCCCCCCCACACACACACCTTAGAACAGGGGTAGTCAAACTGCGGCCCTCCAGATGTCCATGGACTACAATTTCCAGGAGCCCCTGCCAGCGAATGCTGGCAGGGGCTCCTGGGAATTGTAGTCCATGGACATCTGGAGGGCCGCAGTTTGACTACCCCTGCCTTAGAACTACTGTTTTTATTCCCAGGCAAAATTAGACAGATTTCATCAACTTGTTGAGTCAAATGGGTGGCAGCTGTAATTTTTTCTTTGTCCTACTAACTGGTCATTTAAACATTGCACAACAGCCCAAGTACTTATTTTGTTCCTTATATGAGATCCTGAGTCCAGAGGCACCTTTGAGACCCATGAAGTTCTATTGAAGATATCAACTTTCGGCATAGACGCTTCCTCAGAAGGGTAAATGTATCTGATGAAGAAGAAGCTGACTTTTTGTGTCCCACTTTTTACTACCCAAAGGAGTCTCACAGCAGCTTACAATTACCTTCCCTTCCTGTCCTCAAAACAGACACCCTGTGAGGTCGGTAGGGCTGAGAGAGCTCTGAGAGAATTGCTCCATAAGAACAGCTCTAAGAGAACAGGTCAACCAGCTGGCTGCATGCGGAGGAGGAGTGGGGAATCAAACCCATTTCTCCAGATTAGAGGCTGCCGCTCTTAATCACCATACCCCACTGGCTCTCAATGAGGAATATAGTTACAGTGTGCTTGCACACTAAAACATCCACCCTGAATAAAGCTTTGTCTTCAAGGTGCCCCAGACTCAAACCTTGTTCTGCTGCTTCAGACTAACATGGCAACCCACCTGAAACTATGTTAATGTCACGGAATAGTCACAATTATTCCAATAGCTCAGGAGAAGGAGCTCAGTCACAGAATGCTGATCCCCTTTGCACAAAAGTCAACAGGTGGTTGAAAATTAAGAAATTAGCCACCTCTTTGGCTGCTGGCCCTAGGATTTCTCTGAGGATTCGTCAGGCTCAGCCTGGCATTTCTGATGGCATTCAGGGAAATACATTTGGAAACTCACAAGCAGAACATACAGCTAATGCCTAGCCTTGGCCCTCAGCATCTGGTGGTCCCAAATCCTGCTGGATTTAGTCCAATACCACCTTAAGGGCCACGTTGTCAAGGGGTCGGTGGGCTGAAATGTGCTGATCTTACCTAGAAGTGACTTCATGGGGGATGTTCTGGCTTTTGGGCAGAAACTCCATGGTCAAATTAGCTTCCAACCATAGAGTTGTGCCCCCAAACCAGAGTGTCACCCTGTCATGCCAACATCAGTTTTGGGTAATGTCAGCACCTCACATTAATTTCCTTTTTTCTTCCCTGGTGGGGCATTAAGATGGGTGCAAGGAGCATCTGGAAAGCAGGGAACCCCGCCTGAACCAGGAGACCTGGCATCTTCACAGGGTCCTCATCCTTTTACCAAAAGCTACTTGAACTAATCTCACTGGCACCACTGAGTCTTTAGGCCGTGTATTCTCAAACGGTGCAGCGCATGGGGAGTTCTCACGTGCCCAGGCTGGGCCTGCCTCCTTAAGATCCTGCTCATGTCTGCTCGCCACCTGCTACCCGCATTAGTCCTGCCGGCAGGTTGATCGGTAGATATGTGGAAAACATCTTTGAAGGGCCTGCGCACCACTGCTGCCCACCCTTTGAAGAGTGAACCATTCGTCTCCCCCCTGTTTGGCCCACAGCTCCTTCCCAGCCGGGCTCGGATGAGATCAGAAGGACAGCAGGTTATAGAAATAATAAGGGCCCTGAAAACAAAGACCAGAACAAAACAAAAAAATTGTTGTTTTTAAAAAACAGCTCATACCGTTTCGGTATGTGGATACGTTTGAGTCTGGATCTAGAAGTCCCTCTGCTGTGGGGCAATCTAGCTTCAGTGCCTCTTTCTGGGTCTTATTTCCTGTTTATATTCTCTGACCCTGGTTTAACTTCGGCCTGGTATAACCACCAAATTAAGACGGGAGAGGAACAGCAGCAGGAGCAAAGAGGCCAGGCCTAATTTCATGTAGAACTCCTTCCCGTTGGGAGCCCCTGGAAGAGAGAGGTCTCTTTAAGGGTTGCCACCTCCAGGTTGGGAAATACCTGGAGAAATGGGAGGCGGAGGTTAAGGAGGGTGGGGCTTGGGGAAGGTGGGATCTTCAGTGCTATAGACCAGAGGTAGTCAACCTGTGGTCCTCCAGATGTTCATGGACTACAATCCCCATGAGCCCCTGCCAGCGTTTGCTGGCAGGGGCTCATAAGAATTGTAGTCCATGAACATCTGGAGGACCACAGGTTGACTACCCCTGCTATAGACCCAACCTTCCACAGCTGGTGGATGGTTGTGTGTCACCTGGAGATCAGTTATAAACCCAAGAGATTTGGAGTCACAAACTGGAGGTTGGCAAGCCTGGATCTCATACAGTTGTTGGCATGTTTAGGAGAAGGGGGATAAATCTATCAATGGCTATTAGGCACAGTGGCTGAAGGGAACCTCCACATTGAGAGGTACAAAACCTCTGAATTCCAGGCTAGAGTCAACATCTAGGGAAGGCCTCAGTCCATCTGCCCTGTGGTTGACCACAGGTTGTCCACTCTTTGAGACAGGATGTGAACTAGAGATGTCATTAGTCTGATCCAGAGGGGCTCTTAGGAAGGCCTCTGCTTCTGCCCTGTTGTTGGCCATCCAGAGAAATTGGTCAGCCACTGTGATGCAGGATGCTGGACTAGAGGAATCATAGAATCATAGAATCATAGAGTTGGAAGGGGCCATACAGGCCATCTAGTCCAACCCCCTGCTCAACGCAGGATCAGCCCTAAGCATCCTAAAGCATCCAAGAAAAGTGTGTATCCAACCTTTGCTTGAAGACTGCCAGTGAGGAACCACTGGTCTGATTTAGTAAGGCCCTTCTTAGGTTCTTATCAGGAAATAAGACTCTCTCTGCCTTGTTGGCCCTGCAGAGGAACTGGCTGGTCCACTGTGTGAGACAGGATGCTGGACTAGAGCCCTCTGTTCTGATCTAGCAGGGCTCTTCTGAGGCTTGTATGTTCTTATTTCCCAGGCTAAACCCTGGAAGAAGCTCATAAGCATTTTCCCAAAACAAGAAAAAAAAAAAAGCTCAAATCAAACCAGACCCTAATCAATCGAAGCCCCTGAAGCATTTTTGTAAAGAGTAGAAAATTTTAGCAGGTAGAAATGATTAAAGATGACACCCAAAATGAAAAAGAAGAAAAAGAATCAAAAAAAGGATCCAGTGCTAAAAACCCTGAACGGCAGCAGCTATTGTCAGAGGCAGAGCCCCAGGTTAAATGTTTGCAGCAGCCTTCAGGTCTCTAGAGAGTCAAGATTTGCATGGACTAAATAAATAATAAATTATCCGGGAGAAAATAAATGAGAGATTAAAAGAAGCAGGCCGGGGCATGTTCCAGTTGGACCGCTGCCTGCCAGGCCTTCCCACAGGACAGCGACCTGTTTCCAGTGTGTGAACAGCAGTGATTCAGACACCAGAATTGGAACAATAGTTCTTGGCTCTTATTTATTGACTTCACTTGACGTGTAGTCTGTCTTTCTCCTTACTGGGGACCCAAAGTGGTTGATATCACTCTCCTCTCCTCCCACACAACAAGTTTGCAAGGTAGGTTATGCTGAGTTGGTAGGCTTGGGTCAAGGTCACCCAGTGACCTTCCATGGCGGAGCAGCGATGTGCTCAAGGACACACAAGAAGCTGCTCTGTGCTCAATCAAGGCCAGTCCCTCAAGGCCAGTACTGCCCACTCAGATTGGTAGTAGCTCTCCAGGGTCCCAGGCCGACGTTTTTCCCATCACCTCCCACCTGGTCCTTTTAGCTGAAGATGCCAGGGATTGAACCCGGGAGTGATTTAAGAATTTGCGGGGCCCATAGGACCAGACCCAGTTTAAAGATTTGTGCAGCCCCAGCAGAGTACCATTGCAGCAGGAGCAGCCAAACTGGGGGCAGAGGGGCTCCCCCACAGAGTCCTTAAAGAGGGAAAAGTGGGGAGAAGAGAAGCTACAGTCCTGATCCATGGGCAGGGAGGCACCACACGGGGCCCCTGGAAGCATGGGGCCCATGCTTCCAGGGGGCCCGTGTGATGCCTCCCTCCCCACTTCTGCATCCCAAGCAGATGTTCTACCACTGAGCCGCAGCACTTCCCCTTGAACCTGGGCTGGAGGTGGCCGAAAACAGTGGCTCTCCAGATGTTCATGCACCACAATAACCATGAGTCCTGCCAGCATGGCCAATTGGCAGGGGTTTGTGTCAGCTGTGGCCCACGAACATTTGGAGAGCCACCCCTGCTAGCAGTCCCACACTAAACGGCCACAAGCACGCCTGCCCCATTCCAATCTCTTTTCTAGCTGTGCGGCAGGCTAACATTTCTGGAGAAACTCCCTTCTTCCCCTGACTGGGCTTTGGAAAATATTTCTCAGCCCAACACACAATTGCACTTCCTCGCATTTATTCCCCCTGCCTGAGCTGACATGAATTAATAAGCGCAAATTAATCTAAGCGACTGCGGTAAATACAAGGAGGCTCTGCGGCTGAAACGGGCTGTTGGAGCCGTGGCAGGCAGGTGTGGCCGCCTTTAAGCAGTTCCTCTTATTAACGGGGGCATTTTAGGATTAGAACCGTGACTGCTGGGAAAGCTGGATTATTCAAAGGGTTGACAAGTGACGTTCTGGCCCGTCGTCCCCCTGAAAAAGGTCCAGTGGTTTAGGCCAGGGGTAGTCAAACTGCGGCCCTCCAGATGTCCATGGACTACAATTCCCATGAGCCCCTGCCAACATTCGCTGGCAGGGGCTCATGGGAATTGTAGTCCATGGACGTCTGGAGGGCCGCAGTTTGACTACCCCTGGTTTAGACTGTTCTGTGCTTTACGGAAAGAGGGACGGAGGGAGGGACGATGACTGACCTTGGTCTAAAACCACACCCATCTCAAATAGTCCTTGTCGCTCCCTCTCAATTTGCTTCATGGAAACAAGGGTCCTCCAATGGTCATCTAGTCCAACCCCCTGTACAGTACATGAAATTCACACCTACTTCTCCATTTCCCCAGTGACTTCTGCCATCCAGGGCTCCAGAGCCAATCTGACCTGTAGGATAAATCCTTCCTGACCCCAGATGGTTAAGCGCAGTGGGTTCTAATTGGGTGAGCTTGGTTGATTCCCCGCTCCTCCTCCACATACAGCCAGCTGAATGACCTTGGGCTTATCACAGCCCTGATCGTGCTGTTCTCACAGAGCAGCAATATCGGGGCTCTCTCAGTCCCACCTACCTCACAGGGTGCCTGTTGTGGGGGGAGAGGAAGAAAAGGAAAATTGTCTGCTGCTTTGAGACTCCTTTGGACAGTGAAAAGGGTGTGTGTGTAAAAACCAACTCTTCTTCTTCCTCTTCAAAGCCAACTTGGTACAGAGAGCCAGCATGGTGGAGAGGTTAAGCGTAGATTCCCCACTCCTCCTCATCATGCATCTAGCTGTCCTTGGGGCAGTCACAGGTCTCTCAGAGCTCTCTCAGCCCCACCGACCTCACAGGTTGTGGGGGGAGAAAGGGAAGGTGATTGGCGGCCACTTTGAGACTCCTTTGGGGTACAAAAAAACCCAGGGGCCAGCTCTTCTTCCAAGCAGTGATTGGAATTGCTCTGGGCTTTTCTGAAAGGGCCAGGAGAGCTGAGTGCTGGCGCCTCTCTTTCTGCTCTCCCTCTTACTACCTGCCTGGGGTCACAAAATCAACTAGTGATGGCCACAAGCATAAAAAGGTAAAGCTATCCCCTGTGCAAGCACTGGGTCATGTCTGACCATTGGGGTGATACCCCCCAGCGTTTTCATGGCAGACTCAATACGGGGTGGTTTTCCAGTGCCTTCCCCAGTCATTACCGTTTACCCCCCAGCAAGCTGGGTACTCATTTTACCGACCTCGGAAGGATGGAAAGCTGAGTCAACCTTGAGCCGGCTGCTGGGATCGAACTCCCAACTTCATGGACAGACATGTCTGCTGCCTTACCACCCTGTGCCATAAGAGGCTCAGGCGTCTTTAAAAGGGGATTACAGCAATTAACAGGAATGGTTTATCGGTGGCCACTAGCCATGATAAGTAAAGGGAAGACTCCCGATGTTTCCATCAAGGACCCCTTCCCAAAGTCTATTAGAGTCTGTTAGATCTGCACCTATTCACTCGTAGTGGAAGAAGACTCGGCCTCCGTCTGAATGAGGCGGGCTGGGATAGATTGTTGAAATACATTTTTGACCACTTGCTTGTCTATTGTAATTGGGGTTTTATGGGAGATTTATTGTCTTAAAATGTTTTATTCTGTGAACCGCTGTGGGTTCCTAGGAAATGCGGCGGTATACAAACTGAAATAATAAATAAATGGAACCTCCATGTTCAGGGGCAGTCAAATCTCTGGATCTCTGTGCCAGGAGGCAACACCAGGGGAAGGCCTCAGACTCTCTGCCCTGTTGTTGGCCCTCCAGAGGAACTGGTTTGCCACTGTGTGAGACGGGATGCTGGACCAGGTGGACCCTCGCTGGTCTGATCCAGCAGGGCTCTTCCTCTCTGTCCTGTTGTTGGCCCTCCAGGGGAACTGGCTGGCTCCTGTTTGAGGCAGGATGCTGAACTAGTCTGATCCAGCAGGGCTCTTCTTAGGTTCTTATCAGGGTTTTTGTACCCCACTTTTCTCTACCTGAAGCGGCTTACAAATCGCCTTTCCTCTCCCCACAACACCCTGTGAGGTAGGTGGGGCTGAGAGAGCTCTGCCTACTGGATAGGGTTGAGATGCATTTGGTCTTATATGCTGTTAGTTCTGTATAGTTTTTATGTAGTTTTTATTCTGTTTTTAATTATGCACTATAATAAATAATTACCATTTTTACATTACAGCTCCTGAGTTCCTACCTGCAAAGGTTGGGTTGTGTTCCTTTTTTGGTTTTGGGTTTGAAATGTTGTGAACTACCCAAAAGCTGCATGCATTGAGGGATGGTATATTAAAACCAACAAATAAATAAATACATTGCCATCTTCCTTCTCTGATTCCATGATTCTACGGTTGCGTTCGCACCTCTGTTCTCCAACAGCATTTGCCTCCTCCAACACTTCTGCATGTAACTTCTCTGGTGTCGGTGCTGCCAAGGTTCTTGAGCAGGGGTAGTCAAACTGCGGCCCTCCAGATGTCCATGAACTACAATTCCCAGAAGCCCCTGCCAGCATTCGCTGGCAGGGGCTTCTGGGAATTGTAGTCCATGGACATCTGGAGGGCCGCAGTTTGACTACCCCTGTTCTTGAGTGTGGAACCCCAATATCACAGCAATTTCTCTGGCTACTTGCCTGCTACCCAGCCCGATTCAAGGATTTGGTTTTGATCTATAAAGCCCTACATGTCTTGGGACTGAGGTCTCTGAAGGACTGTCTTCTCCTATATGCTGCAGCCCGGGAATTAAAATCACAGGGAGAAGTCCCAGAACTGCATCTGGTGGCCACACAAGGCAGGGCCATTTTAGCGGCAGCCCCACAATTACAGAACAACCTTCCTTGGGTAGGTACGCCTGGTGCCCTCACTTGCCATTTTCAGGAAATGGCTAAAGATGGTTCTATTTAGGACTGCATTTGATTGAAAGCAGTCCTTACATTATGATCTTACATTTCTGTTTGCCGTATTTTTATTTAGTCTCTTTTATTTATTTATGTGGCTCAAGCTGAAAGCTGCCTTGAGCTTCCTGAGCAAGGAAGGCAACTAAAAATGTTCTGAATGAGTAAAATTAGCAAACAAGAGTTCTTTGGCTGCAACACCTGAGCACAGAACTGAGAACTGCTGGAAAGATTCCAGGGTGAGATCTCCTTGCCCCTTAAGAACAGGTTCAAAGGGCGATTTAAAAGCATGTCAACCGGCATAAGTTGGAGTCCAATGACCTTATGCCAGAGAGCGCAATAATAGGATTCCCACCCCCCAGGTATTTAAATGTATCTTCTGATCCCTCCCAAAGGCCCATAAGTGGTAACAAAAGAAGCAACGCAGCAGAAATATCCTGTTAAAAATCAATCAGAAACACCTACCAGATCTTAACCTCCTACTCCCCAACCCTCTGCCAGCTTTTAAAAACTCAGAGAGAAAAACTTTTGCAGTGATAGAGAGGTGTACTACTGCATAGTCCAGGTGTAGCATTCAGCTTCCTGGAACTTTGAGAAGAGTCCTGCTGGATCAGACCAGGGGTCCATCTGGCTCAGCATCCTGCCTCATACATTGGTCATAGGTGGGACATGGGGATTCCCTGGAATTACAACCCATCTCCAGGGTAAAGAGTCCAGTTCCCCTGGAGAAAATGACTGCTTTGGAGGCTGGGCTCCATAACTTCCCACCCTACCCCAAATCCTGACCACTCCCAGTTCCACCCCCAAAGTCTCTAGGTATCTCCCAACCTTGAGTTGGCTACCCAACCAGTCCCTCTGGGCAGCCATCCACAGGGCATAGAGGTCAAGGCCTTCCTCAGATGTTGCCTCCTGGCTCTGGGATTCAGGGGGTTAGCCTCTAAATATGGACATTCCCCTCCATTACCATGGCTGGTAGCTATTGGTAGACTTAATCTCCACGAATCTACCTAATCCCCTTTTAAAGGTGGCCATCACTGCACCCTCTGCCAGCGAATTCCACATTTGAATCCCTCTCTGTGCAAAGTAGCTTTCCTTTTGCCTGTCCTGGATGCCTTGAAGTCTTTGAGGAGAGGGAGAAAAATTCCTCTTTGCCAACTTTCTGTTTAAAAACACATACATAACACCATCCTAGTCCTCATGGAGGAGAAGAAAATGTATTTGTCCCATGGTTTCTTTGTCCGTCCTTAACTCTTTCCAACTCTAACATTTGCAGAAGCAGAAGCAAAGATGTAAATTAAACATTTAGTTGCATGCATGATTTTTGAGTATATCACAAGCAAAACGTTTCCTGGTGCCGAGTTCCGATTTATGCAGGATATAGGCCAGAGATCCTGTTAGTGCACTAGAGCAATTATATTTTTTCTTCTTTTTTTCAGATTGAGCCAAGATATTCACCCGTGGCTCACAAATAAACTCTTAACATATATTCAAAGGGTCTTCTTTTCTAATTTTCTGATGTGTATTTCTTCGCTCTGTTTGCTAAATTTTCAAATATCAAAGCGGACCTCAGCTCTTACAGTCAAACAATGGGGGGAAATGTAGTAGGTCAATTTCAGAATGAGCAGAAGGTCCCCGGTTCAATCACCAGCATCTCCAGTCAAAAGGACCAAGTAGGAGGGGAATGGGAAAGACTTACACCTGAGACCTTGGAAAGCCATGAAGTGGGGCTGGAGCTCTGTGGCAGAGCCTCTGCTTGGCATGCAGAAGGTCCCAGGCTCAATCCCCAGCATCTCCAGTTAAAAGATATCAGTCCCAGACCATGGGGAGTCACTGCCTGTCTGAGCAGACAGTTCTGGTGTTGAGGGACTGGTGGTCGGATTCAGTATCAAGTGGCTTACATGTTCAGTGGCTGATCCTCACACGACAACCCAGCCCAGCCTATCTATGAGGCTGTCCCAACTTCTGCACACTTCTAGCCCCCCCCCCCAAAAAAAAGAACCTTGAAGCCCGTGGCAAACTCCCCTGGGAGCCTTCTTGTTTCCTGAAGGTCTGCTGAACTGACTCTGTGCCCCTCTTTGTTTTGATTATGCCTCTCTTCTTACACCAAAGGCCCGGACCCCAGAGCAATCTGAGTGGCCTTGACCAGGGTCTTGGCTTTATCAGCCTGGTGGAGACAGGCGAGGAACTCACCTTAACCCTGCTGCAGTCCAGATAGCTCTTCCCAGTCAGCCTTCCCTGATGAGAAGAACTACAGAGGGGACCTCACCGCTTGTTTAACTGATTTTTATTGCTTAACAATTTTATTGATTTTAACTGTTTATTGTATTTATTGAATGTTGTACAATGGCCCGAGACGGCAGGTCCAATAGGGGTGGTCTATAGATGTCTGTAAATGTGATAATAAACAAACAAATAAAGATGATATACAGGGATGCCAGCCTCCAGGGGGAAGCTGGGGATCTCCTGGAATTACAGCTGATCTCCAGGCGACAGAGATCAGTTCCCCTGGAGAAAATGGATGCTTTTCAGGGTGGGCTCCATAGCATCCGACTCCATTGAGGTCCCTTCCTGCCCCCAAATCCTGCCTGCTCCCAGCTCCAGCCCCAAAGCCTCCTGATATTTCCCAACCCAGAACTGGACACTCCAGTGATATATGAAGCCTGCAAAGCATACAGTAAAACCCCCAAAGGATCAAGTCAAGCTATCCCATGACCCTCCAGGCCAAGGGAGGTTGGGCTGCCAGGTCCAGGTTGGGACAGTTCCCAATATTTGGAGCCTGGGGAGGACAGGGACCTCAGTGGGTTTAGAGTTGCCAATTCTGGGTTGGGAAATAGTTGGATATTAGGGAGGGGTGTGTGGAGCCTGAAGAAGCTGGAATTTGGGGAGGGGAGGGACTTCATCAGTGGGGCATAATGCCATGGAGTCTCCCTTCCAAGCTACCCATTCTCTCTGGGTGATCTCTGTTTCTAGGAGATGAGTTGAAATCCCAGGAGAGCTCCAGCCACCTCCTGAAGGATGGCAACCCTAGTGAGTTCAGTGCCATAGACTCCACCTGCCAACGCCTCCCTGAAGCACGGTGGAGTGGTTTAGAGTGGCAGACTCTAATCTGGAGAACTGGGTCTGATTCCCTGCTCCTCCACATGCAGCCAGTGGGGTGACTTTGGGCCAGCCTCAGTTCTCTTAGAGCTGTTCTCACAGAGCAGTTCTCTCAGAGCTCTTTCAGCCCCAACCATCTCCCAGGGAGTCTGTTGTGGGGAGAGGAAGGGAAAGGTGTGTGTAAACTGCTTTGGGACTCCTTCAGGTAGTGAAAAGTGGGGTATAAAAAACAGCTCTTCTTCTTTCCAGGGGAACTGATCTCTGGAGATAAACTGCAATTCCAGGGGACCCCGAGGTCCCACCTGGAGGTGGACATCCTTCACAACAGATAACTGGCCGTGTCTGTGGGGGTTAAAAACAATTGAAAGTCCAAACTACTTCAGAAGACCTGTGGGGTTAAATACCTCTTCCGAAAAGCACCCTGCATGTAAGAAACTAGATGACAGAGAAAAGGGTTCTAACTTTGGTCTTGCCCTGAGGCACAGGATTTCTTTGTTCAGGGATGTCAGGCAGAAGAATTCTATCAGATAACACTTTCTACCTCCTTTGTTGCCAGAAGCAGTTCAGTGCTGCAAATAGACTAGGGCCCCCCAACCCTTTGGAGCTTGTGGGCACTGTCCGAATGCTGACCCACAGGGTGGGCGTGGCCACAAAATGGCAGCCACAGATTACTTTCAGTCGCACGGTGAAGATCCTGGTGCTGTGGTGGCCACTGCTGCCAAAGCAACATTGCTAAAAACCAGCCAAGCCAATCAGATCTCCAATAGCCAATCAGAAGCCTTGTTGTCAACTGCCCCAGCTGGACAAGCCCGTTTTCTAAAAGCACTTGGCAGACTCTGTGCCCACAGACGCCGTGTCAGGGACTCCTGAAATAGTCTCTATGGCAGGGGCAGGCAAACTGTGGCCCTCCAGAGGTCCATGGACTACAGTTCCCATGAGCCCCTGCCAGCATTGCTGGCAGGGGCTCATGGGAATTGTAGTCCATGGACCTCTGGAGGGCCACAGTTTGCCTACCCCTGCTCTATGGTGTGACCTTCTGCTCATAATAACCCATCAGCATTCACCTCTTGCCTCCCTGGCCCCACACGCCCCCCACACAACAAAGGGACCGACCCTGAATCCGAAACCTCTCTGAGCTGTCATAAAATCAAGACCTCCCGAAAAGACCCACAGGAGATAAATTAGACGCGGAGGTGGCCTTCTGGTACCCAAATGGTTCTCTGCAATAATTCAAGGCCTGAATTAACTTCATTGCAGGTGGAAATTATCTTCTCGGATAGTTTGAGAAATCGATTATTGAACGTCCAAGATTTCTGTGGGAAACTCAAGGCCCTTTCGCAATTCTTTGGCAGGGGACACGGAAGGCCCTGCGGGAACGGGCAGACGTAAATTCTGGCCACTTGAAGGCCTTGTCATATCCCGGCTGTCTGAAGCACTCTTGGAGGAGATGAGAATTGCGGGACCATCTGTCTAAAACTAGTCTATACCAATTAGAGGCAGGCCTGGGATCGTATAACGGACAGAGGGGGAGATATATAACGTCCTTCTGGCTCAGGAGACGGGAGAAAAGGCTTCAGCTCTTAAGTTGCCAGGCTGTGTGTGGTTCGGCAGGCAGTGTGTTTTTGTGTGGCGTGTGTTGTGAGAGGATACAGGTTCTGCAACTGCAATCTTGTATTCAAGGCAATATGTTGCATGCATATCGTGCGTGCAAACACAGGTCCCTCTAAAACACAAACTGTCCTTCATTCCTTAAGTAGGACAATTCCTTCCTTCCAACTCCAGTCTGGAGAGTCTAGCGCAGGGGTTCCTAATTTTTTCGCAACTGTAAGCATCTTCAGACTCAGGGCATTGAGCACAATCGCAAAATGGCCACTGCAGGAGGCGGGGCCGACCCCAAGATGCCAGGGAGGAAGGTTGTGTATCAGCAGTAGTGACTCTTTGACATTTCTGTCAGAATTTCTGTTTAGCAAGACGCCTCTCAGGCCGCCCAGCCAATCAGAAGCCTTCCTGGGCAAGTGCCCCATCTAGCCCCTCCCACTTTTAAAAAACTCTTGGCAGAGGCCGGGAAAGGCGTTGGCAGGGAACGTGGCGCCCACGGGCACCTCGATGGGGACCCCCGGTCATACTCTGGCAGGAAATACAATATGTATAAGGGCAAGCGGACAGTGCAAAGTCGATTCTTTCCAGCCAGCTGCGGCCTGCCACAGTGTCCAATGGCGCTGGGCCCTCTTACCCTGCTGGCCTCCTAAATCCAAGCCTTCTAGATCCCACAACCCCTTAAGCAAAGCTGCTCCAAACGCCCAGACACCCGGGACCCTCTCGCCCCCCCCTCACCCCCCAGCTTTTACTGTCTTTCGGACAACTCCCCGGACTCAGCCCCCCCCCCCGATCACCCCCTGGTCCCCCGCCCCTCTGGATGCCCGAGAGATCCCCCTGCCTCGCAGTGGGTCCTGCCCAGCCCACCCCCAGGCCTCCGATCCCTTCCTCTCCGCCCCCCCCCCCCCCGCCCGGCCAGCGCTTGCCCGTGTCCGAATCAATTAGAATTGAGATTGGAAGCGCAGCGCGGAGGGTAAATATTAAAGCCGGGCGCTTCGCTAATTCAAACCATCGATCAGGCGGGGATGAGAGCAATAAATTATTGTGACAAGATGCAATCCTCGCGCCGGGCGCCTCTGCCGCGATCGATCCGCGCGGCCCAGCCCGGCCCGGCTGCCTGCGCCCTCCCCGGTCGGCAACCTGCGCCCGCCCGTCCGCCGCCCCCCACCCCACCCCACCCCACCCCGGCCTACGCCCAGCGCTCGCCTCCGGGTGGCGCCCCGCCAGCACCGGTTCTCCCCCCTTCGGCTTCCCTCTGGGGTTTCCCACGCTTCCCCGCGCCCCCTCCTCGGGTTGCCGACCTCCAGGGGGCGCCTGGAGGCCTCCCGGAATCACAGCTGGTCTCCAAGCGGCGAGGTGTCCGATCCCTCCGCTATGATACTTGATCTCCAGGATCCAGAGTAAAAGGCCACTGCGGAGGGTGGACTCGCCCTCCTTAGCCTTGTTGTTAGGTGCGAAGTCGTGTCCGACCCATCGCGACCCCATGGACAATGATCCTCCAGGCCTTCCTGTCCTCTACCATTCCCCGGAGTTCATTTAAATTCGCACCGACTGCTTCAGTGACTCCATCCAGCCACCTCATTCCCTGTCGTCCCCTTCTTCTTTTGCCCTCGATCGCTCCCAGCTCCTTAGCCTGCAACCCCCAAATCTCCAGGGAGTTCCCAGCCCAGAGCTGGCCACTGCCCCTCAGTCTCTTGGTTCCCAGCCTCACCTGGGAGTGGGCAAGCTTACCCACCTTAAATGACCCCCACCCTGGGGCTTCCCCTTTCCAGCCTTCAGCCCACCCCTTTGGTTCCCCTCCTTTAGGCCTTAGGCAGCTCTCCCTTTTATTCTCTTTTATTCTCCCTTTTATTCTCACGTGAGCCCCCTTGCAAGGTAGGTGCGGCAGAGAGTGTGCGATTGGCCCCAAGTGAGCTCTGGGATTTGAACTCAGTTCTCCTGAGGCCTAGTCTAACCACTACATCATTCCAGAGCTTTTGCAATGGGGGACCCTTAAACATGTCCTCCTTGACTGCTCTTCAAGAAGCTCTGGGGCCACTCGCTCTCTTTCTGTCTTCTCCTGGTGGATGGCCCCTGCTCACCCCATCCTGCCCTTCTCTGCATTTACTGCTGGGTGCCCCACAAAGGCCCCACAGCCGTGCCTACGAGGCTTGGCTGAAAGGAAGGGCAGGAATCCATGTGCCATGACATCACGTTTACAAAGAAATTCTAACTAACTTGACCATGGCTGATGCAGAGAGAAGGCAAAAGCACCTGTTTTTTAGTTGAGAGCAAAGACTCATACAGAGATGCATCAGGATACCTCATCTGTTAGGACATCCCTCCCAAGCCCCCTGGTCTCTTTTTTGTTTGTACACACCAAGGCACAGCTTGTATTTTCAAAATACACTTTGATACAGCTCCAAGTAATAGGGGTACTTTCCCAGAATTCAGTTTAAACACCATTGTTCATACTGGGCAGTCCTATGCAGGTTTGGGCACAGCCTTTAGAAGGGGCATCCCTCTTTCGATATCACAGCTATAAACTCTAAAAAGCATACAGGAACGGTACATGTGCTGGTCACGCCTCACAATTGTGTACATGCAGATCAACATTAATAAACTTCAACTGGTTATTTTATGTGTATGTGTGTGGGGAGGGGGGGAGAGAAAGAGTTTGACAGATTCATACAAGCACTCCCTCTATTTATTTCCCTTTTAGAAGGAGGGGTATTTTGGGGATCAGCCTACACAGAATGTGGAAAGATCAGCTGAGAAGAAGAGCTAGTTTATATACCTGCTTTTCACTACCCTAAGGAGTGTCAAAGCAGTTTACAATCACCTTCCCTTCCTCTCTCCACAACACACACCCTGTTAGGTAGGTGTGGCTGAGAGAGCTCTGATAGAACTTTGGCAAGCCCAAGGTCATCCACGTGGAAGACGGAGGAATCATACTGGTCATCTCAGGTGAGCACCTGAACCCTCCTTGCCTATCCAATAGCATGTAATGCAGAGAAGCGACAGGCACTCACCCTTGGTGATGTCTGTGGGCTTGGGAAGTCCTCTGGTCCTCCAGATGTTCATGGACTACAATCCCCATGAGCTGTGTTTGCTGGCAGGGGCTCATGGGAATTGTAGTCCATGAACATCTGGAGGATGTCTGGTCTCACCAGAATTAAGCTCTGTGTCTTTTAAGGGCTGCCTCTCACCAGACATTTCTCCCTGCATCAAGACCAACCCTGTGCAGGAAAGAAAAAACCCACTTGTACACCATCATTTTGTGGTGTGGCCTAAGTGTTTGATATTGTCTGTCCGCTTACGCATCACACACACACACAGGAAGGTCCAAAGCAGCCATTCTCTGCAGCAGAATTGATTTTGGCCATTTGGAGATCAACTCTAGTCCCAGAAGAACCACAAGGGTGCCACAAGGAGTTTGGCAACCCTAGTCAGGAAGCAGTTCTTTGCCAATGTTTACTTTGCAACTGGTCTGCACCCCAAGCTCCGGCTTTTGGGCTTTCCGCATTTGTGAGAAGTCCATGCACCAGATGCCACAAGAGACAGAACTGTTATCTGAAGAAGTGTGTGCATGGACACGAAAGCTTATCCTCAGAATTAAACTATGTTGGTCTTGGAGAGTGTGGTGTAGTGGTTAAAAATGACAGCCTCTAATCTGGAGGACCGGGTTTGATTCCCCACTCCTCTACATGTAGCCATCTGGGTGACCTTGGGCCAATCACAGTTCCCTCAGGGCTCTTCTTGCAGAGCAGTTCTCTTAGCACTCTCTCAATCTGACCTATCTCACAGGGTGTGGGGAGAGGAAGGGGATGTTCAACTGCTTTGAGACTCCTTCAGGTTAATAAAAAGCAGGGTACAAAAAAAGCCCCAGGTCTTCTTCAAGGTACCATTGGATTCTTAGTTTGTTTTTCACCCTGGGCTGAAAACAATTTCACGGGGAAGGGGGGGAAATAACAGAGGTGAGAATTCCCTCTGCCCTAGGATTCAGCACCGTGAATGAACTATTCACCATTTCAGCCACCCCCGACATTTAAAATAAACTGGGACTAAACCCTGGATGACAAGTCCATAGGATCTTCTGGGAGCACTTGCAGGGATGGGCTCGATCCACGCGTGGGCCTGTGGAGGCGGCCATTTTGTGGTTTCCACGCTGTCTCCAGAACAAAACAAGCAAACATCGCTGTGCAAGAGGAAGAAAAGCTGGGGTTTTATACTCTGTTTTTCATGACCTGAAGAAGTCAGAAAGCATCTCCCCTTCCTCTCCTCACAATAGGTCAGCCCTTCTCACCTTTCTTACCATTGAAAACTCCCTGAAATATTGTGGCGCAATCATTCAGAACACGGTTGGGAAGCATTGCTGTGGACACGCCCACCCGGGGCCCCTCCCCTTCCCAACTCCTCCAGTCCCATCATTGGCCATTTTGGAAGGGGGTCGACATGACCATATATGGTCATATCACTACATAAATGTTTAACATTTTTTTAAAAATATATATATATCAAAAATTAATTAACTCCCACCTATTTGGGAAACCTTTCCAGGGCCATCACAAAACCCTGGTTGTGAAACACTGCAATAGGCAACCTGTGAGGTAGGTGGGGCTGAGGGAGCCCTGAGATAACTGATCTGCAAGCACAGTTACAAGAGAACTGTGACTGCCCCAAGATCCCCCAGCTGGCTGCATGTGGAGGAGGAGTGGGGATTCAAACCTGGCTCTGCAGATCAGTCGCCTTCCCTTTCCTCTCCCCACAACAGACACCCTGTGAGGGAGGTGAGGCTGATGTAGCCCTGATATTTCTGCTCAGTCAGAACAACTTTATCAGTGCTATGGCCCAAGGTCACCCAGCTGGCTGCATGTGGGGGAGCAAGGAATCAAACTCAGCTTGCAGAATAGAAGTCCACACGGAAAGAAGAAGAAGAAGAAGAAGAAGAAGAAGAGATGATTTTCACACACCCCTTTTCACTACCTGAAGAAGTTCAGAGCAGCTTACAACCACCTACCCTTCCTCTTCCCACAGCAGACACCCTGTGAGGTCGGTGGGCTGAGAGAGCTCTAAGGGAACTGGGAATTAACCACTACATACTGGCCCTTCCCTCTGACTACCATCAGTTAGGGGGCGAGAGCATACTGATTCTTCATCGTACCCCCGCAACCCCACAGCCCAGTAAAAAACGAAACCGAACTTGCAAGAGACCTTCTCCAGTGGCTGCATCTGATCTGCCCCCGTCTCCCCTGCCCTTCAAGGGGCAGCTATTCAACCTCTGTGGGACTAGGGGACCCGGGCTGGTCAGCTCTCGCACCCATGCAGAGTAACCGCTTGATATTTTAGGCCCTGCCGTTCCCCTCATGGACTGCAGCGGCCATGTTTGATTTTGAGAACGAGATCTATTTGCACAAAAAACTAAACAAAACATATGCACCGCAAAGGGTTTTGTGCGTGTGAGGAAAAAAGGCCACACTCGCACACCACACGCACAAAAGACCACAAGGATGGGGAAAGGAACAGGATGCCAAAGCAATCTGCTCTGGCCTGCCCCCTTGTCCACACCTGCCTGAGTCAGCAGCAATGAAGGTTGTAAAGAAGAGAGATGGGACCCGTCAAAGCGGAGATTGGTTCTCAAGTACAACATCCTGGCCTGTTTCATCCGCCCGCCCGCCTGCCTCCCTCACCGCCCCCCAGCCCTGTCTGTCTGCAGCCGGCACCCGGGGCCTCTCGGGCCTCTTTAGGAGGGAGGGCGCAAAAGAGACAAGCGCTTTTGCCCGCAAAAGAGATGAGGAAGGAAGTCCGGGAATGTACACATCCGTCTCCGTGCTGGACACACAAAAGGGATAATGTCAGGCCCTTCATCACATCTGCCTTTGTGGACACGGGTATTCAGAAGCTGTGGGGCTGGCATCGGAAATTCCAGATCCAAACGAGGAACCGGCAGATCCTGCATCTCACTCGTGAAAGCTTCAAGAAAAACTATACTGCACAAGTGCCCGGTGGCCTCCAGATAATATTCGCCTCCTAACGGGTTTCTTCAGAGTTTAATTGCAGAGTAACAACTCCTAAACATATCAAAACTGTAAGGAAGGTACCTTGACGAAACCAGCAGGATTTACCAGTTCCTCCTTTGGATTTGGCATTCCCAGGGGCATTCAGACAGTTCCTTAGTATATTAGATTTTTAGGGGCTAATTTTTATTGGGGATTTTATGTATGTGGTATTTACTGTAACCCGCCCATGAGCCTTTGTGGGAGTGGCGGGATAGAAATTCAATAAATAATAATAAAATAATAATAATACTGTGCTTTGACAAGCGGTAAACACATCGTTATTCTTGTATGACGTGTGCCGGGTGGCCAGGACATCCGAGGACTGTCTGGCAGTCAGGCAAGGGAGGTTCAGAGGAGGTTTGCCACTGCCGGCTCTGTGCCATGCCCCTAGTGTTCCTTGGAGGGACTACCACCGAATTCCCTGGAGGTCTCCCATCCAAATACTAACCAGGGTTGGCCCTGCTTAGTTTCCGCAATCTAATGGGGGTCCAGGTAGCCCAGGCCATCCAGGTCAGGGCCAAAGGAGAATCTTTGTCACCAAATGACAGGAACAATCAGCATTGGTTGGAGAACCACAGAATCCTGCTTCTAGGCAACAAGGCATTCATTTATCGTATGGTGGGGGTTGTCAGGCAGCCAGGCAAGGGATGTTTGGAGATGGCTTGCCATTGCCTGCCTCTGCATCATTCCTTGGAGGAAGGACCACCCAAATCTCTGGAGGTCTCCCATCCCAATCTGCCGGAGAACCCCTAGATTTTGGGACTGGGAGCGCCTTAGAGACCCTGGCCTGTTCCTCTGCATCCTGTGTTCTTTCTTGGCAATCCCTTCCCCCCTTCTGACAGGGATATAAGGACTCCAAGTTCTCCATTCCAGCTCATCTCTGATGAAGGGAGTTTGGACTCTGGAAGGCTGACACCCCCCCCCCCCAAATCTCTAAGGCAGGGGTAGTCAAACTGCGGCGCTCCAGATGTCCATGGACTACAATTCCCATGAGCCCCTGCCAGCGAACGCTGGCAGTGGCTCATGGGAATTGTAGTCCATGGACATCTGGAGCGCCGCAGTTTGACTACCCCTGTGTTCCCGCACTTGAATCTAGCTTGTTAAAACCCTTGTCTTTACCTAGAGATTGTATATCCGAAATAAGAGATGCCATGAATATTATTCCCCCAAAACCTTTTCTTCCTCTCTCTCCTTCCCCCCCCCAACTTTGAAATAGGATGTAAAACTAAACCTTGGCATACCCTGTTTAAGAATCAACTCTAGGCTTTATTGTTTTTTTCACAAGCAGGGGAAGCCACGGAAATAGACTTTGCAGTGTTCAAATGGGCAGGAGAGTCATTGCTTTTAGGTATTTGTAATGCACTTTTAAATGTATTCTTATGTATTGTTTTAACTTTTTTTCTGAATTGTTTTTATGTATTTTTATCTGTTTGATGGTTTTATCCAGTCAGTTGTACAGTGTGGTCAAGGTGTCTGAAGGATTTATCCTCCCCATACGAACTGGTCTGTATCAACAGCAGAGGTCCTGAAACTGTTACTCCCGTTTTCCCACGGGATGGACAATGACGTGGCCTTCTCAGTGATGGCGCCCCATAGATAGAGGAACACATAAGCATGCCTGGTCCCCTCCCTACTATCTTTTAGCCCCCCCCCCCATGAATTCTGGTCTGTTCTTTCTGTTTTTTAACGAGAGCTAAATTTATATTTGCCTGGGGTTACGGCTATTCTGCTCTGATTCTCAGTCTTGTTCTCTTCATTGTTTTTATTGATCTTGTTGGTTTTGACTCTTCTCCGTAAGCCGGTTTGAAGGTCTTGCTCAGCAAAAAGTAGAGCAGGAGTTTCTTAAATAAGTAATAAATGTGAGGCTTTCCCTTCTGTTGTGGTTTGCGTATGTGCAAAGGACCAACAAGTCACAGCCGACTTGTGGGGGCTTTTGAGGCAAGACACATTCAGAGGTGGGTTTACTGATAGCTGCATCTTTACAGTGATCTTGGATGGTCTCCTGTCCAAATATTAACCAGGTCAGACCCTGCTTAGTTTCTTAGATTTAACAGGATTGGGCTAGCCAGGTGTAGGCTTGTCGTCATTCAGCTGTTTCTTAACACATTTTTATTGTCACCACACCCCTGTGAGGTAGGCGAGGCTGAGGCATTGGACTTGGGACATCAGGGGAGTTTCCTGACTAAGCAGAGATTTGAACCGAGGATCCTCCAGTCCAAATGTGTCCCTCTTGCCACTGCCTCATGGACTGGATGTATTATTTACATTTTATATAGTTTCTTAAAAGATTTCTCTCCCAAATTATAAGGAGAATTGTTCCATGGGACTTGCTAGACCTGTGGCTTTACCCCTTGGCAGACGATCTGTGCAGTCCTAAGGACATGGGCTGGGGAATAAACCCCACTGAACAGACCCAAGTAGGATTCTGAGGAGGAGGTAGGAGAAGAACAAGAAAGGCAGAACGATAAAGACAGACAGATAGACAGAAATATAAAGATAGACAGACAGAAAAAGAAACAGAAAGACAAAGACAAACAGATAAAGACAGAGAGAGAGAGAAAGAGAGAGAGAGAGAGAGAGAGAGAGACGGACGGACAGACGGACGGACGGACGGACGGACGGACGGACGAAAGAAAGAAAGAAAGAAAGAAAGAAAGAAAGAAAGAACGAACGAACGAACGAACGAAAGAAAGAAAGAAAGAAAGAAAGAAAGAAAGAAAGAAAGAAAGAAAGAAAGAAAGAAGAGAGCTTGATTATTGTAGCCTGCTTTTGCTACCTGAAGGCTTCTCAAAGCAGCCTATAATCACCTTCCCTTCCTCTCACCACAACAGACTTTCTATGCAGTAGGTGAGGCTGAGAGAGCTCTGCGAGAACTCTGACTGGTCCAAGGTCACCCACAACATGTTGGGAAGAAGTGAGGAATCAAACCCAGTTCTCCAGATCAGAGGCCGCCGCTCTTAACTATGACACCAAGCTCTCTCTCAAGACCAGTGTAACATTGTTCCCTATATAATCTTGGAGACTACCACTGACCACAGCTGAAGTTCTAACAGGGGATCAGAACAGAATACTGTTCCGCTCCACTTCCACACAGGCATGTATTCACAAGAAATACACCATCGGTTTTATATTACTATCATCTCCAAGAATGCTGGGAATTGTAGTCCAAGGTGCTGATGATGAAGAGTTCCCGGACTCCTCTTTCCCACACAGGAAACTACAATCCCCACAGTGCCCTTGGGGAGGGAATTGATCATTGCTGCCCTGAGATCTGGACTCCTTGACCTGTATAGCCCAGGGTAGCCTGATCGCAGACCTGGGGAAATTAAGTAGGGTGGAACCTGATGAATATTAGGATGGGAGACCACCAGGGAAGAGCAGGCAGGCAATGCCAAACCCCTTTGGGACGTCTCCTATGTTTAAAACCTGAGGCAGGGGTAGTAAAACTGCAGCCCTCCAGATGTCCATGGACTACAATTCCCATGAGCCCCTGCCAGCGAATGCTGGCAGGGGCTCATGGGAATTGTAGTCCATGGACATCTGGAGGGCTGCAGTTTGACTATCCTTGAGAGATCACCATAAATCTACTGTCACCTGATGTCACTTCCCACCACTGCTAGAATAATTTGTTTAACTTACAGTTGTGTGATACTAAAAACTCCACACTGTCAATGTTGCACTTCCCCAATTGAGGGTTTTTAGAGGATTGTATATGTTCTTTTATCTTGTAACTCGCCACAAGCCAGCTTTGCCAAGAGTGGCAGGCAATACATTTCAAATAATAATAATAATAATAATAATAATAATAATAATAATAATAATAATAATAATAATAATAATAAAAGCTACCATTTCCCCCCAAGTAAAGAAGAGGTGAAGAGGAATTTGTTTTTCATACCCTGCTTTTCAATATTGAAGTGGTTACAAACTCCGATCCCTTTCTCTCCCCACATCAGAACTGCTGGAAGGTAATTGGGGTGGAGAGAGTTCTGGGAGAACTGTGACTGGCCCAAGGTCACCCAACTGGCTGCAGGTGGAGGAGAAGTGGGGAACCAACCTCGGCTCTCCAGATTAGAGTCCACTGCTCTTAACCACCACACCCCGCTTGCTCTCAAAGATTTATTTGTTTCCACCACAAGTATTCATCCCCTGACCTAGACGGCCGAGGCTAGCCAGTTGGCCTGGGTTAGTCCTTGGATGGGAGACTGCCAAAAAAGCCCGGGGCTGCAGGTTCAGGCCCTGGCGAACCACCTCTCTCGGCCTCTTGCTGAAATTTAGCTGGCTGTGACTTCACGTGGCTTTCTACCGCCACTGACCTTTTATGACCTCGATCCCTTTCGATCAGATGCAGATAAAAGAAAGTGAGAAAAATAAAAGGCTATAAAAACAAAGTTGTCATTATTATTAAAACAGGTTCTAGCCCAAGGAACCTTTTGCTGCCAGGAATTCTGTGCGGGCGCAATAAGATTCCTTTATGTGTTTTTGTAACAGTGCAACACTGTGAGATTTGATCCTCGAATCAACTACAGCTGATGAGGGTTCTGGAGTCCGAGGAATGTCTCAGGAATACTCTAGGCCTCATCCCTTAAATTCCCCTTTAGCTGGGGCGGCATTTTGATCTAGGGTCGAATACAAAGTAAACTTGCTTCTGACATTTTGACCTGGGAGTGCAAAGGAACTGGGGTCACAGATGACCGCCGGTCACTTCTGGATTTTATTTAAATGTACACTTAACTTAATAATTTATTATTAATTATATATAACATAATTCCTATCTCTGTACAGGTTTTTGCACCCTCAGGGGTAGTCAAACTGCGGCCCTCCAGATGTCCATGGGCATTCGCTGGCAGGGGGCTCCTGGGAATTGTAGTCCATGGACATCTGGAGGGCCGCAGTTTGACTACCCCTGCTCCATGTACAACTTCTAATCTTGAAACATTAAAAAAGAAAATATAAAACCATCTCATTTTCTTTATTCTGTCTTACCATTTCTATCCTGCATCCTATCTCTTCCTCCTCCAGTTTTAACACACTTGCTTTCTTAGGCGACTGCCCCCCCCCATTTCCCACACTTTACGCCTGGAAACCCCTTTCAGAATTCTCACGCGAGCAGACCATCCCCAAAAGCACCTTTGCCGAGACCCCTCCCGTGCAACCTTTCTGCCTATCAACCCGATGGAAAGAAAGCCCCAGAAAAGACAGCTGCACACACCAACACACATCAAACCATTTCTCTCCCCTCCAAATTTCTCCTCCGGGCCTAGATCTTCAACAAAGGCTTTCCCTAACCCTCAACCAGTTCTTCGTTTGTACCCACTTCAGGGTTGCCAGTCTCTCCCTCTCCACCCGCATCTCTTCCACGGCAAGACTGTGGGAAACACACATATATAAAGCCGTAACATTAGTAGATTTTTCATGCTAGATTCTCATCTCAGTAGAATTAGACAGTAGTGGGGTTGCCAACAGGCCTGAAGAAGAGCGTCTTGTCCATTGAACAGAGCAGGGGTAGTCAAACTGTGGCCCTCCAGATGTCCATGGACTACAATTCCCATGAGCCCCTGCCAGCGAATGCTGGCAGGGGCTCATGGGAATTGTAGTCCATGGACATCTGGAGGGCCACAGTTTGACTACTCCTGGTTTAGAGGCCTAATGTGCGGGAATGGGCTTTTCCCAGCATGGAGGTAAATAACATCTCCTGGCAAATAACATCGCTCAATTCTTGACCCAAATAGACCAGGCTTGCCGGATCTCCACAGAACTCAGATGCTAATCCCAGATTGGCCTTGGTAGTATTTGGATGAGAGACCACCAAGGGAGCCCGGGGTTCTGACGGTGAAGCAAACCACCTCTGAGCGTCTCTCGCCTTGAACTCCCTTCACGGTCGGTTCCACGGCCCTTCCCCCCCCCCCCCCCCCCCATGCAGCAGCCCTTCCTAAAACATAGCCAGGTTGGAAATGAAAAACCGGTCCGGAGTGGTTTCACCACAAGGTCTTCTTCCCCACAAAGAATCCTAATTCTTTGTTAGCTAGTACGGCACAGTCTCCTGTTCCCGAGAGAACTGCCGGCCAACAGATTGAAAGTTTGCAGGTCTAAATGTTGCAAAGGGTGAGTTTTCAGCAGAAAACTGTCCCTCTTTCTTTTCAAGGGATGCCTTTATTCCGCTAGCCCTTGTTGACAGCCCAAAGGGCACCTCTCACCAAGAAATCTATTAATATGTTCGCACTGTCGGGATTGTTCTCTTGCATTTCTAGTCCCAGGATATTCATGGTTTGTATTCGCACTATTCACACTATTGCCACGGGTCCAAGAACATTTACTTGCAAATAAAACAACATGCCTGCGTTCAGACATCCTTGAACATAAGCCATATTGGACTCAGAGAGTCATAGTTTAAAAAAGTAATATTGGGGTGCATGCCCCATAAGGTCCAATAGGCTGTATATAGATAGCCGGTGTGGTGGATGGGTTAGGGCAGGGGTAGTCAAACTGCGGCCCTCCAGATGTCCATGGACTACAATTCCCAGGAGCCCCTGCCAGCATTCGCTGGCAGGGCTCCTGGGAATTGTAGTCCATGGTCATCTGGAGGGCCGCAGTTTGACTACCCCTGGGTTAGGGGGTCAAACTAAAACTTAGGAGGAACAGGTTCGAATCCCCTGCCATGCCATGGGATTTTGCTGGGTAACCAAGACCTTGTCACACACTCTCCGTTTACCTACCTCACAGGACTGTTGTGAGAATATAAACAGAGGAGAGTCTGGTAAGCCACCTCAGGACCCCGTTGGGGACCAAGGCGAGGTATAAATGAAATAAATTAATGCACTGACAATTGATCTAACCACAGGCCCTCATGGTAGAGTTATTCCCACTTCTGAACATGTGGCAAGGACTGGGGGTTCCACACATGAATGGCAAACGGTATTTTGGAAGGCTGCATAAGCGAAGACTGTTCCTTTAGATTTGTAGCCCACTTTTGCTCAGAGCCCCAGGGTAGAGTTCCTTTTTTATACACACTTCTGTCACAAGGCCTGTTTCCCACAGATGGGAATGGAAGACGGCAGTCTTAGGGATGCTTTCCACAGAGTATGCCCTGCTTAATCACATAAGACTTACTTTTGAGCAGTTCTACTTTAGGATCGCTCCATACATTTGTTGACAAGCCTAAAGGTTTACATTCGACTCAGAGCCCCAGACAGAAATTTAACTCCTAGAATCTCTGGTAATGCCTTGAAACTGATTTGGTAATGAAAAGTGCAGTAAAAGAGGGGTTTCCCCCCCTCTGAGCATGTACAGAGTGCTGTTACCTCACACCCAAGCACAACCCTGCCCAACATGCCAATTTATCAAGGATGCTGGATTTACAGACCTCACCCTATCACAAGACTCCATTTCAGGAATTCCCACCTAGGCTATGTTCAGGAAAAAGAAAGGATAACTTATACTATGCTTGCATGACAAATGGCCCAATCCCTCTGGGCAAAAGAATGGCAGGAAGGGCTAGAAGCCTGGAGGGGAAGAATGGATGTACCACCTCAGAGTGAGGCATGAGTGGGTCATATATATATATGCATGCTTTTAAAGAAGAAGTGTCACCCTGGAAGCAGAAAGCTAGCAGCACAGGGATAAAACTGAGCTATGTTTCTTTCTAGTTGGAGGTATTTGTGTGTGCGCGCGCGGATGTGATGCTTTCTTCCCTTGCTTTTTAAATGCCAGACTGCATCCCAAACCTGTGCTCCCATGTAACTGTCAGGTAGCCAGTCTCTCTCCCCTGGTCCCATTCCTCGGCCATCCGAAAGGGGTCCCACCTATTCCTGCTCTCCTTGGAGACCGAGCTCGGGCTTTGGCGAGCTGCCAAAGGGAAAGGAGGCCGAAGCGGACATCCCGGACAGCTTGAGTCTCAGGCCGAAAGGCAGGTCTCACTACGAGATGCAGCTCAGGGGCAATGCTGGGAGTTCCCCACCCTGGACCCAAACGGACTTCTTTCGCCCAAGGGGCAGACCCGCAGGGCTGGAGGACGCGAGCGAGGATCGAGCCCCTTTGCAATGGCCGGGCGATGATTGGGCCGGTGAAGGAAGTGCCACTTGGCCCGGGCGGACCGGAACGAGGGCGATCCCCGAGGGCTCTTCCGCTGGGATTGAAAGCCCAGACGCTCCGAGGTGGGTTTCTGCCCAGTCCTGGCCGCCAGTCTGCATTTCACTGACCTCGCTGGGGGGGGGGGGAGAGGGGAAGAGCGGGGCTCTACTGCTTGGCGGTCCACTCAGCCCTTAAGCACGAGCCGCGGACTCTGGCCCCGAAGGGGATACAGAGGCCGAAATGCAACTGGCTGTGGGATCGAGTCCCGCGACCCACACTTTTTTGGGGGTGGGTTTTTTTTTAAATATCCCACCCCTCTTTTTTTCCTCCCCTGTTACTCCGGCCAATTCTCTACCTCTGTCTTTGGACAATCTTGGGCAGGTTTACTCAGAAGTAAATCCTGCTGCTTCCCAGTTTTTTTAGTATCGCTGTTGGGAAGCTCTCTGGGGCAGGGAACCTCCTTGCGTGTATAGTGTGGTCCCCTGACATTATTATTATTATTATTATTATTATTATTATTATTATTATTATTATTATTAACAGATCTTTGACTGGTAGAAGACCATTTTGCCTCTTGAGATCTAACCAAGTGTTTGGCAGAATTCTCGCTGTTCCGAGCAACCTTATTATGAATATTAATCAATTAATTAACTAACCCCCCCCCCCTCTGCACCTCACCTTTTGCCAGGGGCATTTCGCCTGCACTTCTACGGGGCCTTCACATTCTTGCTTTTCCGCCCGCGACCGGCTCCTCTTTTCGGAAGGGGTTTGCCTGGACGGAAACGTCCCCAATCTGGACATTCGCTCCCTGCACTTCTGGAATGCACGCAGCTACCGGGGCTCAAGGAGGGCGGGGGGGGGGTTGGTCCTCTCTCCTACTGGGACGTCTGGAGCCTACTCTTAGATGTCTTGGTCGGCAGAGAATTAGTGGTCGCTACTTAGTACCTAGGGAAACTTTGGACATGCTCAGAGGCACTCCGCCACGGCTCAGCTTGGGAAGTAGGAAGCCCGGGGCATGAGGCACCTCTTCGTGGCCACTCACATCCCACCCCCCTCCTCCTCCACGACAGGGCCGTCCAGGGATGGTTTTTTCTCTCTCTTTTAAACCTTTCTAGCCCCACAGAGGTCCAAATCTCTGGGCTGATAAAGTTACTCTTCTCGACCCTCCGTGTAAAAACCTTGCAGTTGTGATCCTGTCTGACACTCGCTTCCAAAATGCGGGACGGGGGAGGGTGGTGGTGTTTGAGTCCCCCCCCCCCACACACAAACACACACGCCAGTCCTTCCAACCCCCCTCCCCCCTCCAAACTCTCAGCCAACTTCTGCTGGGTGAGCGCCTGGGAATGCTTGGGCACAAGGGAAGAAACCGCCTTCCCTGCGGGCCAAGAATGCCGCTGGACGTGTAGCTGCTCCCCTTCCTATCCCGCTGACCCCTTTCCCCAACTCTTGCTCTCTCCAATGCTTCTTGGGAATCTTGTTTGCAAGGTGGGGACCCAACTTTGCCCTGCTTAACCCCCCCCCCCGTGCCATTTTGTCCATCGCTGCCCACAGTGCCTCACGGATATGCTTTCAACGCTCCTCACAACAACCCTGAAAGGTAGGACGTTATTCTCACCCCCATACTAGGAAGGGGGGGGGTTGAAGTGAGAGAGAGTGAGAGAGACAGAGAGACAGAGAGACTCCACAAGAGGTTCGTGGCAGAGACATGGACTGAGACTGATTGTTCACGACAGTCCTGCGAGGTAGGACAGAAAGCCCCTTCCCGGAGTTGCAGACGGGAGAAGAGGGATACCACAAAGGGGGTAGGGGATCCCCACTAGGGATCCCCTGCTGGGACGGTGCTCTGGACTTTGGGGGGGGTCTCTCTCTCTCAGACCCCCCCTCGCCGTTTCCTCTTTTCCGGCGCCCCCTTCTCACTCTGCTCTCCGGCCCTTTCTCCCCTCCCGGCCTGGCGCTCGCCGCCCTCCCTCCCTCCCGCCGGCCTCCCGGCGGCCCCCGGTCTCCCTCTCTGCCGCCCCGGCCGCCGCTGCCGCTGCCGCCGCCCTCCCGGAGGGGCGCGCGTCGCTTGCCATGCCAGGCGCGTCCGCAGGCCGGGCCGCCTCTCGAGGCGCAGGGAAGCAGTTTAGCGCTGATGGATACACACACTTGTCTCTTAATCTCCGGAGCCTCTGATCAATACGCTATTTCCCTTTGTTGCCAGAAATTTCGATCCCCTGCCCTGGAATTAGGTTCCCTGCCTTAATCTAAACGGAAACCGGCTTCCAGTTAGCTGGGGAGAGAGAGAGGGAGAGAGGGAGGGAGGGAGGGAGAGGAGGGGGGCGGGGGAGGGCGGGGGAGGGGGGCGGGGGAGGGTGAATGAGCGAGAGGGGAATGGGAAAAGACAGGGAGAGAGAGAGAGAGAGAGAGAGAGAGAGATGGGGAAGGAGGCAAGAGGAAGAAGAGGAGAAGGAGGGAAAGGCTGTCTCACAGGCAAAAATGCCACAGGCTTCTCCCCCCCCCAAAAAAAAACCAACCCCCCCCCCCACACTGGCCGCTTTCCCTCCTCATAGTGCCCCTGCAAGAATCAGAGACACCCCCAAGCCCATCCACCCCCGGCCCCAACTTTCCACCCCCCAGCCAGCCGGACAAACTTTCCCCAAGCCGGCGTCTTCTACTTACAGTTGGCGCTGCGCAGCATCCAGGCGCCGCGGTCCGGCTCGGAGCGGGTCTGGGTTGGGGGGCGGCGATGGGGCGGGGGGTGGCTACGGTGTGTGGGGGGGGGAAGGAATCCGAAGGGGGTTTCCCCCCTCCCTCTCTCCCTCCCTCCCTCCCTCCCTCCCTCTCTCTCGATCGGGGGAGCGGAGCAAGGCGGTCGTGGGGCGACAGAGCCGGGGCAGTGTGCGGCGCAAGGAAAGCAGGGATCGCGCCTGGGAAGACGGGAGTGAAGCAGGAGGAGAGGGAGAGAAGGGAGAGAAAGAGAGAGAGAGAGAGAGAGAGAGAGAGAGAGATTGGGGGGTAAGGAGTGGGGCGGGGGGGAGGGGCAGCGCGTGGCCGCGGAGGGACGAGGCAGAAGGCGGTGCGTCGGCAGAAGAGGCGCAGGGAGCGCGGCCGGGAGGAACGGCCCGGAGTGTGGCGCGTCTCCTTGCCAAGGCGCGTCTTCGCCGGATTTCAGGCGAGGGAGGGAGAGGCCAGGCGGGAAGCCCAACGAGAAAAAAAGGGGGGAGAGAAAATATATGTAGGCTACGCCAGGCCTGGCGGATCGATGGAATATAATTTTCCTCAAACTCGGAAAATAAAGTTCATAGCTGATCAAATTTGAAAACAGATGTCGAATCGCGACTCTAAATAAGATTCGATCCTTCTGAATGGACTGTGGATAATATTTGGCCGGGCACTTGATGAAAATGACTGATTTCATTTAGACAGAGAGAGAGAGAGAGAGAAAGAGAGAGAGAGGGAGAGAGAGAGAGGGGCTGCGAGCCACCAACCTGTTTGCAGAAAATGTGATTTGTGTGTGTGTGTGAGACCCCCCCTCTTTTTTCCAACTCCCCCCCTTTCCTCCTTTCCCCTCAAATGTTGATGGATGGCTCTGGAGACCCGCGCGTGCCTCCCTGCCCCGAGAGAGCCCCCGACACGCATCTTTCTCCAACCTTGATGGGGGGGGCTGAAATCCCTGCAGGGCGGCCGTCCGACTTTCCCACCCGCCCTCCGACTCTTGGCAGGGTCCCCCCTCTCCATTCGTGGCTCCCCTCGGCCCCCTACACGCCTGTGGCGGGGCGCGCTCGAGGATTCACACGTGCATAGGGAACTAGGAGGCAGAAGTGACGCTTTCCAGGATCCAGCGTCTCGCAGCTCTCACCGGCCCCTCTCCCTTCCCATGCCTTCGCGGAGGTCTCTCCAAAGCGGCGCCCCCTTGAGCGTGTACAGAGTGCATTTCCCCCGTCGGCTCCTCCCCAACAGCCTTCGGGAGCGCAGCCTCCAGGAACAGATGAGCCGGTTCCCCCGCTTGCCACCAGACCCTTCCTCCGTCTCCATTCCCTCCGACGGTGCAACGGGAGGGGAGAGCGCTTGGCAGTCTCGCGGCCCGATCCACTGGTCTACTCGGGAGTAAGCAGCCGCTGCCCGCCCCCCCCTCCGGGTTCAGTCCCCCCCCCGCACAATGGTCCAGAGTCTCCCTCGCTCTCGCTCCTCTCGCTCGCGTTCCCTGCTTGCCATAACAATTAAATATCGACCGCTTTCCCACTCCAGAGGGTGCTGGAGGAGCCTCAGCGGCACCCAAGGTATTCTCGCTCGCGCTGGGCGCCGCCGTGCTTTTTATTCTCGGCCCCTCGCCTGCCGGTTCGCGGCAGGCGGTCCCCGGGATCGCTGCCCTGCCCTGGCCTACCCGGGCCCGGAAGCCCACGGGGAAGGGGGCCCAAAGAAGCCCAGAAGAGGAAGGACAGGCGGCGGTGGGGTGGGGGTGGGGGAGACCCCCGGAGAGGAAGGGGCTGCCGGGAAGGGCAGCCTGCGTGGAAGATGCGCCGATGCACAAAGACCTGATGGATGCCAACCAGGGGAGGAGTGGCTGAGAGGAGGGGAACCAGACAGGGGAGAGGTGTGGGGGGAGGGAAGGGACCCCCCCCCAGTAGCTCCTCCACTGCAGAAGTCAGAGAGGTTGGCCAAGAACCAGCAGTGTGGGGGGGAGCCCAAGGATGTAGCGCGGGGGGGGGGGGGGAGATCACTTTGGAAAACCAGGGAGCTTGGGCGTGGGAATGGGTGTGCAAAAGCAGGAGCAGCGTGGCCAAGGATTGTGGAGTGCATGCAGGCAGAAGGGGCTTGGCCAACTCGGCCTGGGCATGAAAGGAGAGGGGACACTCCTGGCTGTTTTGATGGAAGAGCCCCCAAAGAACCCAGGAGGATCAGGGCAGGGGAGGGGGAGCTGGTGTGCCCACAGGAAAGTACACCGGGTGTTCCAAGCACCTGTGCAAAGTGGCCGTGTACACTTGTGCCTTCCCCTGTCCCGTTCTCCCCCCCCCCATGGGGGCAGGTGACACAACTTATCCCCCCTCCTGCCCAATGTTCCACACCCCACTGGATTCCTGGCTCACTTCCTGGCCAGCTGCAACCTTGTGACAAATCCAAGTAGCCCCATCCCACACACACACACACAAACCGGCTTGTGCAATGTGTGTGTGTGTGTGTGTGTGTGTATGAGAGCGAGAGAAACAGCACACAAACATCTGGGACTGTTGTGTTGACGTCCTCTGCTCCTAGTGTGTAGAGGACGGGTAGTGCCTCTCAAGAAAGATCTGGCCTGCTATCTGCTTGGAGGAGGGGGGGTCAAAAAGATCTCCCCCCCCCCTTTTCCACTCTGGGGAGGCTGCAGAGGGTGGTGGGGAACTGGAGACCCTGTGTGTGTGTGTGTGTGTGTTTTTGTATCTGTCTGGTCTCCTGGAATTATGAAAAATACCTACCATCGACACTGGACTTCAACTTCGATTAAGGCAGATAGGACATGACAGTCCCCGATCAATAGCAGGCCCGTCCTATAAAGTGTCAAGTAATGAATCAATTTCGACTAAATTTTCCATTTTTCAGGGGCCGTTCCGAGAGAGAAGAATATCCTCTTTTGTAAAGATATTATTATCGATTTCGGCGGCAATTTGACATCAGGGGTAGTTAATTCCACTCAGAATAAAATTGAAAACACTTGAGAGAGAAAAGAGAGAGAGAGAGAGAGAGAGAGAGAGAGAGAGAGACAAAGGAAAAGAAGGAGGGAGGGGAAAGGGGGGATAACCATGGGCAGAAAAGCTAGAAGGAGGAAGGGAAAGAAAAAGGAGAGCGAGAAAAAGACTGAAGAGGATAGATAGATAGATAGATAGATAGATAGATAGATAGATAGATAGATAGAGAGATAGAGAGATAGAGAGATAGAGAGATAGAGAGATAGAGAGATAGAGAGATAGAGAGATAGAGAGATAGATGACTGGATGGATGGATGGATGGATGGACAGAGACTGAACTGGAGGAGAATCTACTGAATGGGCAAATCCAGAAGAGGTATCCAGAAGAGGTATCTTTGTGGGGCAGAACTAGGAAATGTGGGGCTGGGAGGCCTAAAGAGATTGTAGGGATAAACAGAAAGGGATGAACGGAATTATTTATTTTAATGGTGGGAAAAGAAGGGATGACGGGAATAAGAGGAAAGGAAAGCAACAATTTTAGATGGCTTTTTCTGCAAAAGTGTATGTGGGCAATCGCCCCCTACCCCAATGGTCAGAAGTATGGTGAGAAATGCAATTCTTTCACCACTGTTGTTGTGGTTGTTGTTGTTGTTGTTGTTGTATTTATACCCCGCCTCCCCCCCCCGAAGACTCGAGGCGGCTTACATAACCCCGTCCCCTAAAAACCATAAAATAACAATAAGATCCAATAATTTACAATAGTGGCAACAACTACTGGCATCTGTTGGCCTGCCCTGTTCAGAAGTCCTCACATACCCAAACATCTGGCCATGGCTGTGCTCTTGCTTCTCTTTCGGCCTGGGGAGCCAGGGAAACTGCTCAGGCCAAAGAAGGTGGGAAGTCCTAATATGCTTTAATATGCTTTAGGATGCTTAGGGCTGATCATGCATTGAGCAGGGGGTTGGACTAGATGGCCTGTATGGCCCCTTCCAACTCTATGATTCTATGATAAGTCCACCACAGGCATAGGCCCTGAGAGAAGGCCTCATCCCGCTGAAACCTCTGAAATAAGTGGTCAGGATGAGGCAGTGATGGGACCCCAGATTTGTGACATTTCAGCCCTCATGATGGCAATTCATCTTTCCCTCAGCCACCACCTCACTATCTGGCCTAAATCCACCCAGGGCCTAGTCTGGGGAGGTGCAGTCCCTGGTTCCTCTGACCCCCAGAGACAGACCCTTCTGGCCAAGAATGAAGGACAAGTCCAAAAACTGGACACTGGGGACAGTGTCTGACTTTGTTGAAGGCCCAGGTTTTGGACTGAGGAGATTACAGGAGCCAGGAGAATGAAGTGAGCATGAAGAAACGTGGGGAGTCAATTGTAAACATGCTGGCGGGAGAACTTCAGGAGGACGGAACATGGCTGGGCGGAATGAGCAAGGCCTCAGTGGGAGAACAGGGGTGATTGGTAGGTGTGTGTGTAGAGGTGGATAAGATGTAAGGAACAGAATATCCTCACCTGAGTGAAAGGGCAGGGGGCATCTTCCATGATGTTTTCCCATGTCTCAAACCATAGTGTAAAGTGCCATTGGGCTGCTTCCGATTCATGAGGACACTATAGGTGAATGACCCCCCCCCCAAACGTCCTGTCTGGTCTTGCAAATGGAGGGCCCTTGTGGCTTCCCTTATGGAGTCGATCCATTGCATGTTGTCAAAAATGTTTGAGTCCCTTGGCACCTTAAGAACCACCAAGTTTTAATTTTAGTATAAATTTCCGTGGGCTTCCTCTTTTCCCTGACACCTTCAACTTGTCTCAGCAATCTTCTCTTGTCACCTGTCTAATACAACTGAACCTCATCTTCCCTCTGATCGGCCTCTGTGGCTCTCCTTCAGATGAGCCTCACAACGATCCTGTGAGGTAGGTTAGGCGAAGAGAGAGGCACCGGTGCCGAGTTCCACAGCTGAGGGGCCATCTGAACATTCTACCCCCTGCGCCACACGGATCGGTGAATCAAAGTGAGACAGAGAAACAGTCAGTCAGAGCTACAACCAAAAACCTTCTCGCTCAGATTTACTTCAGAGTCAACATTTGTATAAAAGTTATAGCAATGTTTGGGTTGCTTCTAATTTCATCGGTTCCCAGTCTGTTTCCGGATCAAGTTCAAGATATTGGTATGAGCCTTTAAGGCTATACATGGCTTGGGACCCACTTATCTGCAGGACCCCCTATCTCCTTATGCCCCCCGCAGGACTCTACACTCTGCGGGTATGAGTCTGCTGGCTGTTCCGGGCTCCAGGACATTCGCTTGGCCCCAACCAAAGCCAGGGCTTTTTTGGCTCTGGCCCAAACCTGGTGGAATGAGCTCCCGGAAGAGCTACAGGCCCTGTCGGAATGGTCGGATTTCCACAGGGCCCGTAAGATGGAGCTCTTCCACCAGACATATGGTTGAGGCCAGGGTGAGTCCCGGAGTTTCCTTTGGTGGATCCCTTCGCATTGGTACATCTGGACCCAATGAGGAAGAACTCTTGGCCCTCTATAGCTGGACGGGGGGAGGGGGGGTTAGAACTCTAGATTGCCATATTTAATGCTTAGTGTTAATGTTAAGTTTTAATGAGTTTTAATGGGGTTATATTTCTATTCTATTGTTTCTATTGTTTTATTACGAACTGCCGTGAGTCCAAATGGAATGCGGCAGTGTATAAATACAAAAATAAAGAAATAAAAGATATAAATGTTTAATTGTGAGCTCTCTGTGGAGACATAGGGGAAGGCATCCATGCATTAGAGAAGAGAGAGAGAGGTGGTGACTAAGGGGAGGAGCCGTGGCTCAGTGGCAGAGCCTCTGCTTGGCATGCGGAAGGTCCCAGGTTCAATCCCAGCATCTCCAGTTCAAAGGACCAGGAAGAAGGAGATGGGAAAGACCACTGCCTGAGACCCTTATTAAGAAAGTTTTGTGTGTTCGTTAGGGAGGGGCTTTGCCTCAGTGCCAGAGCCTCTGCTTGGCATACAGAAGGTCCCTGGTTCAATCCCTGGCATTTCCAGTGAAAAGGACCAGACAGGGGATGATGGGAAAGAGTTCTGCCTGAGAGCCTGTCAGAACCTCGATGGACAGTTGGTCTGGTTCAGTATAAGGCCCCGCCATGCTCTCTAGGCATGTTCAGCAGTGCACTTGCGTACATATATATGCTGGGATCTGTCCGCTTCCCCGTACATCTCTTCCAACTGCTGGGCATGTGTCCACTCACATAACATCCCGCTGGGTTGCTATTAGCAGAAGTCCTGAGTTACAGGAGACAGAGCACAGGACCATAAACGGGAGCGTGCCGGCATCGAGAGAGACTTCTGTCCACAGGGATCGTAGCGAGAGGCCTCACTGGATCTCAGGACTAGTTACAGCTAGCCAGGCGTGCCTTCTGAAGCCGTCCCATTTATCACCAGGACAGGTCACGCTCGGTAACCTTTCCCCAGCCATATTGGGAGAAGAAGGCTATTTAACCCTGCCGGGGAAGGGGAGGGGACACAGGTCCATGGTGCCCCCGGTCAATCTTTTCTGTCTGCTTTTCTTTTTTCAGGAGGGACAAAACTCAGGATCTAGCTGTCCAGGGAGAGACACCAGGGCCGATGGGGAACATTATGCTCATGCAATCCTGGGCACAAAAACATTCTTGCCACTACTCAGCCCCTACTCGCTGGTTACTCGTGGCAGATCGGCCTCGAGTCCCTGTGACCAAGGTGGACAAAGGAAGGAAGTAGATATTTCTGGCTTCTCAGGTCATCTCTGGACTTTGAGATCCACTACTTCTTCAGCCTTTCCCCTCTGCCGACAGCGCTGGGGGATTCAGAGGCATCAGCGACATTCCCGGATGTTGTTACTGATCTGACTTGAACCTGGGAGGCTCCAGGTTCAAATCCCCACTCAGCCACGGAAGCTTCGTGGGTGGCTTTGGGCTGGCCACATGCACTCTTGGCCTGTCCTGCCTCAGAGACTTGTGGGGAGGATAACATAGAGGAGGAAGGGAGACCGCTGAAAGGCGTTTTGGGAGACAAGCAGAGGGCGAAGGAAGCGGATTCATCAGGCTTTCCTGACTTTTTGCCCTTGAGAACCCCCTAGGGTTGGGCACTTTGGTGGCTGAAGCAGCCGTTCACTCCCAACGCAGGCAGTGCCAGGCCACAGGGAGGGGGGGGGAAGGGAAGCACGCGCAGACACCCGTGCCTCCCCTCCCTGCGGCGTCACACTGGCTGCGTCGAGAGCGAACGGCCGCTTCGGCCGCTGAAGCATCTGCTGGTGGAACCCTGGGCCTTGACCAATCTCTCTAAGTTCTGAAGGGCCTGTAAAATGGCGCTTTCCCACCAGGCACTTGGTGGAGACCAAGGGCCACCATCACCATCTAAATGGGCCCCCCAGAGCCAGACCCCTCCTCCCTCCATCTTGCATCTGGGCTGAATCTGCACAGAGCTTTTATTCCAATCCCAGGTCGATTCAATCCCTGCCGTCTACACTGGATGTGATTTCCATTTTGATTTTGGGCCATTTACATTTTTCATCTGCAACAAGCAGGATTGATCTGGATTGACCCTACCTTTCCCCTGCGATATCCTGGAGTGGATATAACTCTCGATATTTGAAAAATCGGCATGAGTAAGTGTGCAGCTGTCTGCTTTCCCCGAAATAACTTGCTGTCAAGCCTCCAACACTGTAGAAAAGCCCTGATTGAGAGAGCCAGTTTGGTGTAGTGGTTAGGAGTGTGGACTTCTAATCTGGCATGCCAGGTTCGATTCTGCACTCCCCCACATGCAACAATCTGGGTGACCTTGGGCTCGCCACGGCACTGATAAAACTGTTCTGACTGGGCAGAAATATCAGGGCTCTCTCAGCCTCACCCACCTCACAGGGTGTCTGTTGTAGGGAGAGGAATGGGAAGGCGACTGTAAGCCGCTTTGAGCCTCCTTCAGATAGGGAAAAGCGGCATATAAGAACCGACTCTTCTTCTTCTTCTTCTTCTTCCATCGCATTTGCCTTTGCAAATCAGGAAATGTTTTTGCATGCAAGAAATGGCTTCCAGGTTTATACTGACTCCTCCCCCAAAAAAAAGAAAAGAAAAGAAAAAGGTCTTCTGACTCAGAAGGAGACCAAAGCCAACAAGCAGGATGTGGTGGTGGAAAGTTTTGGGACTTTTACTAAGCGCTGTCCAGGCACAAGGTCCTGACGTTGCACGTATCTCGATAAGGAACAGCGTTCTTTTCTGCCACCTCTCGGACTGCAAGGCAGGAGGAGGATGGGTGGATGGGGGGACATGGGAGATGCTCGATGGATTCTCCAGCTCTGGCCCATAAGCTCAGTCAAGCTCTAAGTTTCTGCTCAATAGAGATGGGCTGGGTCAGTGCTCGGGTGAAGGAGCTGCCGCTGCTAAAGAGAAAAGGGTCGGGCGGTTCATGACTCCGCAAAGATCTTCTCCTCCCATCGTTAACAAGATTTCATCGAGAGCCCTGCCTGGTTCCAGCTAAGGAGCCTATGTGCTGTGTTTGTGGATCTGCTGAGGATCGAGCTTGAGGTCCGCAACAGGATCCAAACAGGCATGAATAAGACCAATGCACGGCTAGATCCCATCTGCTAGATCCAATCAGTTCAAATCTGGAAATGGCCTATAGCATGCACTGGCAGGAAGATCCATTTATGTCTTGGGTATATATGTTGGGTTTTCGGTGGGGGGTGGGGGGAAATTGGTTGCTTCAGACTTTACTTCTCTTGTAGGGGCTTGAACTGTCCTGGCTTCCTCTGAACCCACAGATTTAACATTACATGTGGATAATTCCTGTGGCTCTTCAGATGTCCATGGACTACAGTTCTTATGAGACCCTGCTGGCATGGGCTCATGGGAATTGTAGTCCACTGGAGAGCCACAGTTTGGCCACCCCTTTCCAAAATTTCCAAAAGTTAGTTCATACTATGATTACTATTATGACAGTATATTGGAAGGTATGTTATGCTGCTTTGTAAAATTATGGACTATGTTTTGGAAATTTTACATGCATATATTGTCTACTAGTTTATTCATTTTGCAGAGCAACCACTGATGAAGATAGAACAGAAAGCGGGTTACTTAACCTAGGATCCCGTTTTGGTTGCCTCTTTATGTTTGACCATTTAGACTTTATGTTATAACCTCTTCACTTATAAATATAGAGATGTCTGCATCATTGTGCTTCGTGATTTCCTTTTTCCTTCTGAGTCCACATTGAGGAATCCACGGTTCTATACTTGGAAAGGAAAACCAGGCAGGCACGTTGCCCGTTATATCCATGGGTCAAGGAACACGGAGGCACTGCAATGATTTCAGCTCTTTAAGAGAGATTTCAGCTCATAGTGCACTGAACTGGAAACACCCCCCCCCCCCCCCCCAAGAACACTCCCCTCCCAATATATACAAGTCAAACAAAAGAACTTCCTGCAGTGATTGGTTACCTGGTTGGTTTAAAGTGATTGGATCACTAGTGGATCCGGCTGCGCATTGTCCAGTCAGGGTGCAGCACTTTCCTTTGAAGCCACTGGCTCCCACAGGAAAACTAGATTGCCACTCAAGTCCTTGGTGGATCCACCTACACAACATGGCCCTAAGCTCCTTGGGAGAAAATAGACAGAGAGAGAGAGAGAGAGAGAGAGAGAGAGGCAGATAGACAGACAGAGACAGAGACAGAGACAGAGACAGAGACAGAGACAGAGACAGAGACAGAGACAGAGACAGAGAGAGACAGAGACAGAGACAGAGACAGAGACAGAGAGGGGGGAGGCAGACAGGCAAGCAGGCAGGCCAGAATGATGTCCTTTTGGATTTCATTGGAGGAGTGTGGGAAAAGGGATCGCAAAATGTTGTTAGTATTTTCATTCTTTTACTTCATGATTGTCTGTCTTTCATGGACTCACCAGAAAGCTCAAAGGCGCTCAGAAACTGCCCTGATTAAATTGCAAAGCGGGGGGGGGGGGGGGGGGTTGCCTGTTACATCTTGTTGTTGTGGTCACTTTTGGGGGGGGGGTGAAGAGCAGAGGCCTCTAATATGGAGAGCCAAGTTTGATTCCCCACTCTTCCTCCACATGCAGTAGTCTGGGTGACCTTGGATCAGTTACAGTTCTCTCAGAGCTGTTCTTGCATGGCAGTTCTCCGAGAGCTCTCTCAGCCCCATCAACCTCACAGGAAGGGAATAAGCTGCTTTGAGACTCCTTTGGGTAGTGAAAAGTGGGGTATAAAAACCCAGCTCTTCTTCTCTTCACCAACCCTCCCCTCACCAGATGGTCCCTCCTCTCTGCTGAAGCAAAGGTATATATGTCCTTTTGTTGCACACCTAATTGTCAGGGCTCTGCTATTATATCCACTTGCTGCCCCCGCTCCTGGATTCTTGCACTGATGGATTCCTTTTCACTCGGGCTTCTCTGCTGAATGTATCCGTCGAGGAAAAATGGCGCCTTCCGAGGGCCCCTGAAACATATTTTAGAGTAAAAAGAGAAACTACCTAGGTCCCCGGAGGACTGTTAGGCCCTGCCATTGGTCCATGGGAACTGAGCATCATGCCATCCCAGAATCCCCTGCTTTCTCTGTGTGCTGCAGGGGAAGATTAGTAGCAGCAGAAAGGCCGTCATCCAAGGACCCAGTAATCACCCTTGGGGCACCAACTTCCTTGAAAGCCACTGGCTTCAAACAAAGATCTCTGCAGCCTCGTTCACATGAGAACTCTCGTACCTAAGAACCTCCAAAGAGCCCTGCTGAATCAGTCCCGGGCTCTCTCCAGTCCAGCCTCTGAACATGGAGGTTCTCTAGCCCAGTGGTCCCCAACCGTTTTATCACCGGGACCAGTTAACGCTTGACAATTTTACTGAGGTTTGGGGGGGGGGTAGTCTTTTGCCAAGGGACATTGCCGCCGCCTGAGCCCCTGCTCCACTTGCTTTCCCGCCAGCGCCCCTGACTTCCCACCACCAACTGGGGGGCGCTGCCAGCAGCAGCTGCACAGTGCCACCCCGAGGGGGTGCCCAAGCCATGACGGCTGCCGGAGACCACCAAAGGTGAGCAGAGTGGCAGGACAGCCCCTCAGGCAGCAGCTGGGGAGGAGAACAAGGAGGAGCCGTGGCCCGGTACCGACTGATCCATGGACCGGTCCCAGCCACGGACCAGGATTGGGGACCACTGCTCTAGAGTTACCATGGCTAGTTGCTACTGATAGTCCTCTCCTCCATGAATCTATCTAATCCCCATTTAAAGTTGTCTCCAGCTGAGGCCCTTGCTGCATCCTCTGGCCCCAAATCCCACATTTTAATCCCTTTCTGTGGGAAGAAGCATTTCCTTTTGTGGGCCCTGAATTGACCGCCCATCAGCTATGTTGGATGCCCTCAAGTATTTTGAGAACCGGAGAAGCATTTTCTTAAAAGAAGGCTTGGTGTTGTGGTTAAGAGCATCAGCCTCCAGTCTAGAGATCTGGGTTTGATTCCCCACTCCTCCTCCATGTGCAGCTAGCTTGGTGACCTTGGGCCAGTCACAGTTCTCTCAAAGCTCTCTCAACCCCACCTACCTCACAGAGTGTGTGTTGTGGGGAGAGGAAGGGAAGGTGATGGTCAGCTGCTTTGAGACTCCTTTGGATAGTAAAAAGTGGGTTACAAATCACCAGCTCTTGCTCTTCGTCGTTGGCTCTCTCCACCATATATATCCTACTGGTACATACATGTTTGCAAGGAAGAGGCAATAAGTATTGGCTTCAGGAATGAAACCAGGGTAAATGTGGAGTTTTTAATCCCACGTTTGGCTGACGTGCATTGACAGTCGCAAGAGAACTGGAGGGAGGTTGGGGGAAAAATGAAGTTTAGCCCAGATTGAACATGTGGTTCCTATAATTTAGGAACAAGACAAATGCTTAGAACTCACCAGTGAGAGAGACAATTCAATATCCCTGAAGAACTGTCAACACAAAGGATCTGAAACACCTCGATTCCTTTCCCTTAAGGGGCACCCTTGGCTTTCAGACAGAAATACCGGCACAAACAAACAAAGAGCCCCGGATTAGGGGGGGGGGAGGCCAGAATGGCTGGGAGAAGATTTCTTCCGATCCCCCCCCCCCAGCCTCCATCAGCAGCAGAACCTCTGGGTCATTCCCCAGGGCAGGGAGAGCACTAGAGGAGGTGAGCAAACCGAGGGACCACCGTTTGCCTCCTCGAACCGGTTGCGCTGGAGGGGTCAGGGGATTTAGCAATATCTAAAACGGCAATCACACCGCTATTTGCCTGTCACCACTACCATCAAGCCCCGCTATCAACGCGGCAATTGCCTTTCTCCGCTTCTGTGTTCCCATATTGCTCTGGGTTTTTTCCTCCCCCACCACCCCCCAGAGTTCTCTGCCCCTCTTTCTGTCTCCCGGGTGCCATAATTCTACCCCCCCCCCCAGCCCAGTTTCTGTCTTTTTTCTCTCTGAGCTTTCCCCTTGCCCTTCAAATTGGAACCCTGTGCCGGGGGGGGGGGGCATAAAAATGTTAGTTCTAGGCAGCAGGGAGGTTTAGGAAGAAAAGGGAGATAAAGGGAGAACAATAGGTGTTCCATACAATCTGCTGTGCCAAGTTGTGCCATGACTGTGGTTGCATACACCAGCCAAAAACAAAACAAAACATAGCAAAAGCCAGACTCCAGGGCATAAATCCAGTCGTGATCCTGACTTTAGGAAACTGATTTTGGAATGCTGTTAAAAGGACAACAAATAGTCCACTATTTCTTTGACGAGCCCACTTTGAGTAACAGCTTGTGTGTGTGTGTGTTTGTGTGTGTTTGTGTGTGTGTGTGTGGAGGGGTGTTTAGATTTTTCTGTCTCAGTTTCCAAGATGCCTCACATGTCTCTGGAACGACTGATGGAGCCCAAGTTCTCTCAGAGGTTTCCTGCACAGAAGGGAGTGGTGGGAAGTGAAATCCCAGCTGATTTATAGCAACCTGGCAAGGTTTTCAAGGCAAGAGATGAACAGAGGCGGTTCTCCATGGCCTCTCTCTGCATTGGGACCCTGGGCTTCCTTACAGCTCGGCCCCCTGAGGGGCTGCCTCTCCCAATGCGCCTCCAGGAGAGCACTCAGGTCATCTAATGCCAACATGCTGTTAATTTCTGGCCTGAACAAGGTGCGTCTGGCCTCGACCAGGGCCAGGGCCTTTTCATCGTTGTCTCCAGGCTGGTGGGAGATGCTGCCAACAGAGACCCGTACCCTTACAGAACTATTGTATTTCCACAGGGCCAGTGGAAATTTCCACCCGGTGTACGATTGAGGCCAGAGCACATAATAAAACCAACGGGACTTCTCCTTCTCCCAGAACATATCCCCCCCCCTGCCAAAAAAACAAAAAAAAAACCCACACCAGCATAACTGGGCAATGCCTTAAGTTTAGAAACAAGACTGAGATACAGGGCCAGATTTTCCTATAGGCTAACTAGGCTTCAGCCTAGGGCCTCAAGATCAAGAGGGACCTATATTCAAATTGTTAACAAAATTAAAATTACACTATTACACCAATCACAACATGTTTCATTTGATATATATCACAATAATGATGTATTTTATTATCTCTCATGTAATTTACAAGGGAAGTGAAAGGGCCACATAAGTGGAACAGCCTAGGGCCTCTTTTTATGTAAATCTGGCCCTGCTGAGAAATGTACAGAGCAATTGGAATGGTTGTTTTAAAAGTTCTGTAATTTACACTTTTTATAGAATTGTTATGTCTGTTTAATACATTGTACACTGTCCTGATGGGGTTGTTAATAGATCCCATAATAATCACCATCATTCTGCCTGGCCAGCTGCCCACACTAAGCCTCTACCATAATGATAATGAGGCTATCCATTAGAAAGGCTTTCTTATTGACAGAATACCCTATTTGGTTTCATACTTTCCTGAATTGGTTGTCCAGAAATGGCTCATGTCACCAGCAAAGAATAATTATTGAAACCTACTGAAAATTCAGTCCAACATTATTCAACCAATGGGTTGGAATTAATTCAAAAGAATTTTTGGCTAAACATCTGGAAGAAGTTCCTGACAGTTAGAGCGGTTCCTCAGGGTACAGGCTTCTTCTTCTTTGGAAGTTTCTAAGCAGAGGCTAGATAGTCATCTGACAGCAATGCTGATGTTATGAACTTAAAGTTTTTATATTTACTCACTGGAAACTATGAGCCCTAAAGGCTTAAACACGAATTTGGAACTTTCTTGCTTCCTGTGAGGTAGCACCTGCAAACACAAGGACTGCAAAATGATGCTGTAATTTCTTAAACTCAAGCTAGGTATAAGATCAATAGCCTCTATAGGGGTACCTTGGAAGAAAGTTTATTATAATTTAAATCCTAACTGATAGGCTTCATGGCCAATTGGGAGAATTTAGAGCCCTTAAAATATTTTTTACATATGTTTGGAACTCTTCGCTTTTAGATGAGACTGCAGCTTTAATTGGTATAGGTGTGGCATGGAGTAAGTTTCTCAGCTAGAGTATAATTACCAGAGGCAGTCTACAACCCAGTGGGATGAGTCTTTTGAACAGACCTCCCCAAACCTGAGAGCCAAAGGCCACATATATATAATATAATTTAAAGGTAAGACTTGGCCCTTTAGTATAATTTTTATAATTTTTATAAGTTTTACGATAATAGCCAAAAAGCTGGCTTTTGATTTATATATATATTAAAGAAACAATGACCGTATGTTTATAAAAATTATAGGAGGTATGTACTATTGTAGACTAGAATAATGACTATGTGCAGTTAAATATGTTCTCTTCTGCTTTGTAAAAATGGTTGATAAGCCTGTATTAATTGTATGCTTTTGTATTTTAGAAGGACAACCACTGAGGAAAACAAAATTGAAAACGGTTTAATCTAGAGGCCGTTCTGGTTGTGCTTATACACATAAATATATAAGAAGAGATAAGAAACGTTTATTTGTATTTATTGTGAAATTGTTTAATATAGCCCGGGATAGGTTCTGTTTTCTGTTACAATAATTTTGAACCGTCCCTTTCTTTTCGTGATGTTATGAACTTAGGCAGATTGTGAGTGGGTGAGCAGAGAGGGATGTACCAGTGTTTGTCTCATGTGGCCCTTCCTTGCATTCCCAGGGAATTGCTGATCACCCATTGCTGTGGGATGGTAGGGGAATTTGCTGTGGGGTGGTAGGGGAATTTCATTCAGGCCAGGCTGGATTCTGGAGATTTTTGGTGGAGGGATCACTTGGGCATGGAATTGGGATCACTGTGGGTGGGCAGGTAGTTGTGAGTTCCTGCATAGAGCAGGGGGTTGGACTAAATGACCCTGGAGGTCCTTTACAACTCTATGATTCTATTATTCTATTTTAAAAACTGTCACTGACATGATCTTTCACGCCTGTTTTCTGTCCCTGTCTTCTCTGTGCTGTCACCTGGAATCCCTGACCCTCTCTGTCTTGGCTTTCCCCTCTTTCTGTGGGGTTTTTACAGTGCCACTGCAAGCAGAATGTTCACCCTTCTAAGCGAGCAGAATGTTCACCCTTCTAAGCCCACTGATTTCTGTGGGAGGGGCCATGGCCCAGTGGCAGAGCATCTGCTTGGCATGCAGAAGGTCCCGGGTTCAATCCCCGACATATCCTAAGAACAGGGGAAGAAATAGTCCATGCTGGCTCTCGCCACTTTTTTGGGGGAAATTATTTCTATTGGACTATGCAAGACCCACAGTATGCATAATTGAGCAGAATATAAGGGGATTGGGTCAATGGTCCATCAAGTCCAACACTCTGTGTCATACAGTGGCCCAAGACCATGGGCCATCAGGAGAGCCATCAGCAGGGACAGAAGTCCAGAAGCCCTCCCACTGTCCTCCCCCCCAAATACCAAAAATGGAGAGGATCCCTGCCCCAGCCAGAGCGATCCATTTATGCCTTGCGGTGAGTAGCCACTGATGGACATTTCCTCAAGAATGTAAGAGAAGCTATGTTGGATCAGACCAGTGGCCCACTCAATCCAGTTCTCTGCGTAGGAATGCCAGCTCTGGGTTGAGAAATAACTGGAATCTCACTAGAGTATAATGCTGTGGAATCCACCTTCCAAAACAGTCATTTTCTCCAGGGGAACTGATTTCTGTCGCCTGGAGATGAGCTGTAAAACTCAGGGATTCCCAGGTCTCTATGTCACACAGACCATTAAGTAGTCACACCACAGCTGCCACCAGGAGATCTACCAGGGGGACAGAATTCCAGAAGCCCTCCCACTCTTGGCCCCCCCAAGCATCAACTTCCCTGCACCCTCAAGACCAGGGGTGGTCAAACTGAGGCCCTCCAGATGTCCATGGATTACAATTCCCATGAGTGTTTGCTGGCAGGGACTCATGGGAATTGTAGTCCATGGACATCTGGAGGACCGCAGTTTGACCACCCCTGATCTAGGCCAGTGGTTCTCACAGGGGTCATGGCAGGGCAAGCAGCTTGCCCGGGGAGGTGCCATCCACACAACAGCCTTGTTGGGTAGATTGAGATAGAACATTCGTCTGTCTGGAGCAGTGGAAAAGAGCGAGATCAGCATGGTGGGGCATGGTGGGGCAAGAACTGAGAAATCCTGGGGGGGGGGGAGGAAGCTAATATATATACAATCATGAACAATGGATCTACATGCCATTGGTCAGTTTCGGTTTAATTTCTGTGAAAGAACCCTTGCATCATTTTATGGTTGAGCGTCACCACATGAGGAACTGTATTTAAAGGGTCGCAGCATTAGGAGGGTGGAGAACCACAGCTGTAGGCCAGCCTTTCTCAACTTTCTTACCATTGAGAAACCCCAGAAACATTCTTCAGGCTTCGAGAAATCCCAGAAATGGCACGATCCTACAGAACAGGGTTGGGAAGCAGAGCTGTTGACATGCCCACCTTGGGGCCCTTCCCTTTCGCAAACCCTTCTGGCCCATCATCGGCCATGGAGGGGGGGTAAGTCAATATGATTATATATGGTCATATCACCTGATTAAACATTTTATTAAAATATTTTTAATGAATTAATGCCCATCCATTCTGGAATGGTTCCAGGGCCGTCAAGAGAAAGGCTGCTGTAAACAACCAGTGGAATCAAACAGCAGAAAGCTTTTCATTTGTCGTAACCATTTTTTGTGTGTGACAGTCAAAGCATTAGGTTTGCATTGGGGGGGGGGGGAGACACACTCTTCTGATGTGCTGAGAAACCCACCCCTGAACATGTCAGGACAGCAAGACGGGAGATATGTTTTTGCAAATAAATACATCAAGGAACTTAGCGCATGATGGGGGAAGGCTATTTTTCTATGTTCAAGCAGGTTCTTTCTTTCTTTTTTAAAAAAGAGATTCATAGGAGGCCAGAGGCAATGTTGGTCAAGAAAAAGCTGTATTGTCTTGCTCCCAGGCCCTGCAGCATCTCATGCTGACAATAGAGCGCCCTACCCATCCCAGGCTGCTGTGCGACCCCCCCCCCCACTCCCAGAAACACACACAGGCACATAGCTCTGCATTCTTCCAGCGGAGGTAGCAGCCCTCTACCTTGACAGCAAGGGACTCCAGGCAGATGAAGGTGATCGATGCTTGTCTGGTGAGTCTGTGGCTTTGCCTGCGACCCTGATTCCCGTCTCATTTTCGTGGGGCCTCTTGGCATCTCATTCCTGTTACCCTCCGTGCCCTTTGTGGAGGCCAAGAAGAAAGGACCGGAGGAGGAATCCATGCTCAGGTTCGGAATCTGAACTGGTGCCCACGGAAAGAAAAAGCCCTGAAACATTCTCCGAGAGTACAGCCGCTGGTAGGGCACTGGAATCATTTGGATCTTCCCAAATCCTTTTGGGGATCCAGAACCACTAGGGTGAGCTTGGCACTTGGTGCAAAGGATGGGGATTTTTAATTTTATTTTTAAGAACCTCAGAAGAGCCCTGCTGGATCAGACCCACAGTTCATCCAGTCCAGTATCCTGCCTTGGGTAATGGCCATCCAGTTCCTCTGGAGGGCCAACAACAGGGCATACTGGCTGAGGCCTTCAGAAGAGCCCTGCTGGATCAGATCAGTTGTCCATCCAGTCCAGCATCCTGTCTCGCACAGAAGCCAACCAGTTCCTCTGGAGGGCCAACAACAAGACACAGAGGCCAAGGCCTTCATAAGAACCTCAGAAGAGCCCTGCTAGATCAGACCAGGGGTCAATCTAATCCAGCATCCTGTCTCACACAGGGGCCAATCAGTTCTTCTGAAGGGCCAAAAACAAGGCAGAGAGGCCAAGGCTTTCCAAAGGATACCAGAACAGTCCTGCTGGATCAGACCAGGGTTCATCCGGTTCAGTATCCTGCTTCACAACTGTGGCCTGCCAGTTCCTCTAGGGCAGTGGTAGTCAAACTGCGGCCCTCCAGATGTCCGTGGACTACAATTCCCAGGAGCCCCTGCCAGCATTCGCTGGCAGGGGCTCCTGGGAATTGTAGTCCACGGACATCTGGAGGGCCGCAGTTTGACTACCCGTGCTCTAGGGGGCCAACGAAAAGAAATCTGCTAAGAGGGCCAAGCTACCCCAAGTAAAATAACAACAAATTCACTATTTATGATATGGTTTCCACAGAGACAAAATTAAAACCATTAAGCATTGGAATGTCAGACTATATGCTTTATATAAGCTGTTGTTGAACATGCTGGAGGACAGCAAAAGACTATTTGCATTTCGGGCTCTAAGGCTTTCCTCAGTGGCCACCCAAGCAAAAAGCACACACTCAGAGAATATTATATATTAATCCCAAACGGGTATTGCTTTCTCATATATTGTGTGGTTTGACATCATTTCATAAAACGATTCATGGGTTCCTCCACATGGTATCTGACTCACACACACATTTTACTTGATGTATTATAAAAGTCCCAATAAACAACGGAACCTCGAAACATTCGAAACTGCAAAAAAAAAAACCTGGTCTAGCTTTTTTAATCCTTGTGGGTGGGTCTGGCTTCATCCAGGAATTACAATCAATTACTGGTTGATGAAACACACATCCAGAAGTATTGGAAATCTTATCCCAAATTCTGATGGCAATGAAGATGTTTGTGTGAGTGAAGGTCCAATGTCGAGGAATCCAAGGCCTGCTTTGTGAATTTATGTCAAATCACGCAATAAATGAGAAAGAAATGCCTGGTTGGGATGAATATACAAGAGTCTATGAAGGTGGGTTTTTCTGAGTGAGGACCAGCGATGAAAGCCTTATAGGCTGAAATGAAAATGATCTTTGTTGGTCATTTGACGTGTTCAGCTTTGTATAGGAAATGTTTACACCTTATAAAAAGATGTTTGGGTGAGTGATGGTAAGTGCAACTCTGTTTTCTAATTATACATCCAGTCCAGCATCCTGTCTCCCACAGGAGCCCACCAGTTCCTCTGGAGAGCCAACAACAAAGCACAGAAACCGAGGCTTTCCTGAGATCCTCAGAAGAGCCCTGCTGGATTAGACCAGGGGTCCATCTAGTCCAGCATCCTGTCTCACACAGTGGCCAACCAGTTTCTCTAGAGGGCCAACAACAGGGTAAAAAGGCAAAGGCCAAGAGCCTAAGAAGACCCCTGCTGGATCAGACCCATAGTCCAACTATTCCAGCACCCTATCTTACACAGCACCCAACCAGTTCCTCTGGTGGGCCAACTACTGGGGAGAGAGACTGAGGTCTTCCCCTGAAAAGAACCTCAGAAGAGCTCGGCTGGATCAGACCAGTGGTCCCTCCAGTTCAGCATCCTATCTCTCACAGTGACCAGCCAGTTCCTCTGAAGGGCTAACAACAGGGCAGAGAGGCCAAGGCCTTCATAAGAACCCCAGAAGAGCCCTGCGGGATCAGACCAGGGGTCCATCTAGTCCAGCATCCCGCCTTACACAATGACCAGACATTTGAGGACCAACAACAGGGCAGATAGACTGAGGCCTTCCTCTGATTCTGCCTCCTGGCTCCGAGATTCGGTTTCAGTTCTTTTGAACGTGAAGGTTCCCCTCTGTCACCATGTTTAGTATCCACTGATTAACCCATCCTCCGTGAATCTAAAAACACATGTCCAGCTAGCCTAATAGCTGTATTTTGGGCCACACAGTTCTTTTATATTATGTGCACACTGAAAACTCTTGTGTGTTAAGTATCCACTGTTTAAATAAATACACAAAACACATACAAAGCCATTTGTTAAAATCACAATTTTAAACCTGCAGTTAGGCTGAAAACCTAAATTAATGGAAGGCCTTTCAAAAGAAAACTGTCTTCAGCTGCCTCTGAAAGATCAAGAGTGAGGAGGCCAGGCACGCCTCTCTGGGGAAATTGTTCCCTAATCATGGGGCAGCACACCAATTGTGTGGCTGTAACACAGTGGCCGCATGCGCCGGTACAGCATAGTTTGAGGGATGAAAGAAACAGTGGAGGTGGCACCTGTCGTAGGGCAAGATGGGCCACCCAAATATACACCTCCTCATTCTCCTTTAAAACCTATCTACTGATCAGAGTTATTTGGTCTGGCTCAGAGCTGTGGCCTCTGCTTGGCCTACAGATGGTCCCGGGTTCGATCCCCGGCATCTCCAGTTAAAAGGACCAGGCCGGAGGTGATGAGAAAGACCTCCCCCTGAAACCCTGGAGAGCCACTGACAGTCTCAGTAGAGAAGGCTGAATTTGATGGACCAAGGGTCTGATTCAGTATAAACAGCTTCTTGTGTAGCTCCAGTCTCTCATTTCTGCATGGATGGTGTTTCTCCTATGTGGCGTCCTTTGCACTGTGGCTCCCAATGCAACCAAGTCAAGGTTGGAATTCTGTGACCAGTGGGCACAGAACTGTATGCTTCGTATTCTTTGGGGATGGAAAGCACAAATGCACATAGCATCAAGTCAAAGCACTGGTCCACCTAGTTCAGGATGAGTCATGGCAAGATCTCCAAGCTGGCATGGTGGTAACCTTGTAGTGTAGCAACCCTCCATTTCCTGGTTGGTCTCCCATCCAAACAGTAACCAGGGCCGGTTCTGCTTAGCTTCCCAGATCAGATGTGATTGGACTAGCCTGGCCCATCCCAGTCTTCTTCCATAGCACAGCTACCATCATTTTGCTTTAGTCAAATAAAACAAGAGATAATCCATCCTTTTGGGAGAGGGGAGAGGAAAGTCACAGGGAAGGGGCTGCATGAGAATCTTGTTGTTTTCCAAGGACCTACCTTGAACTGCTCAGATGCAAAGCAAAAGACTTTAGCTTATTGAAAGAGCTAAAGGTTCTCAAGATGCCCACGAGTGCTCAGGAAGGAGTTAAGAGACATCCCTTCCTCCTTCTGGCCAATGAGCCTCCAGTCTCAAGATGATGGGCAAGCCCTTAAGCTCTCTCTTCCTGCCCATTCTATGGGAACTAAACTTCTGCTGAAGTTACGGAAATCTGCTTCAGCATGCAAGGCTGTTATTATTACTGTGATTATTGTTATTACTACTACATTTATATTCTACTGCAGGGGTAGTCAAACTGCAGCCCTCCAGATGTCCATGGACTACAATTCCCAGGAGCCCCCTGCCAGCGAATGCTGGCAGGGGGCTCCTGGGAATTGTAGTCCATGGACATCTGGAGGGCCGCAGTTGGACTACCCCTGTTCTACTGTATCTGGTGAGACTCAGTTTGACATTTGCTCTTTTGCTCTTTGGCATCTGCTAGAGGCGAGTGTTTCTCTGGTCTCCCACTGCTGTGGACTCCTCCATTTCACCTCCTCTCATGTTTAACACCTGGCACACTCATAAAGCCAAGACTCCATGGCCATGCCCGACTGGTTTTCTGTGCTGCCACCTAGCGGAAGGAGAGGGAGCTAAGCAATTAGTGTGCGGGAACTCAATAGGCCTTGGCTCAAGGTTTCCTCTGAGGTCCCAGCTCCTCTGAGCAATGAGTTTAGGTATTTATTTATTTGATGGATTGATTGGCTGCCGTTCCTGGTCCAGCCAACCCGGGGTGCCTTACAACAGCAGTAAAATACAGTATTTTAATGTGCAAAACCTTAATGTGCAAAATTAAAACCAAACACAGCTACCACCCCACGCATAGTCCCCCCATCTGGCATATTCTGGGCAAGATGTTAAACATTGGAGCACATGGAAAGGAGCTCAAGATCTTCCTAGCCTGGCTTCAACCAAATGCCTGGCGGAAGAGCTCCGTCTTGCATCTCCTGCAGAAACATATTAGTTCCACCTCTAGCGCTTTTGGGAATTCATTCCATCAGGCAGGGGCCAGGACCGCAAAGGCCCTGGCTCTGATCAAGGCCAAGCAAACTTCACATGGGCCAGGGATCACCAACCTATTAGAATTCGCAGAGCGAAGAGCCTGCAAGAGACAGAAGGAGTTAGATAGTCACTGGAAATGGTCAAAATAGCAATAAAGAAGAGCCCCTCTGTGCATGTGCAAAGGGAGGTAATTTGCCATTGCTTGTCCCTGTGCCACAACCCTGGTGTTCCTTCCAAGCGCAAGGACTGACCCTGCTTAGCTGCCGAGCTCTGATGGGACTGGCTTGCCTGTGCTGTCCGGGTTGGGTCAGGCCCTTTCTGGAATACTCTTGATCCCAGCCTCTCCTTGGTTAGACGTTGAGCCTCTTTATTGCTTTCTGTATTTCATCTTATCTAGGACTCTTCTTCTTCTCTTCCCTCTCCCCCCCTATCTTACCTGGACTTGGAGCCCAAGCAGGTTCGCCTTTTGGAAGTATATCTGCTCACTGTGAGTAAAATGAACCACCATGAATATGAAGGCTAATATGTGCTTCTGAACAGCATTTTACCAGAGCTGGGGCCTAGTCTGCACACACAGGATAATGCACTTTCAATGTGCTTTGGAAGCTGGATTTTCCTGTGCGGAACAAGAAAATCTACTACGAAAGTGCATTGAAAGTGCATTATCTATTGTGTGCAGACTAGGTCTGGGAAACAGAGGGTCCAGGATACTGCATGAAGCTTCCAGAGCAAATGATTAAAAATAATGATCCCATATTTTTGCTACTGACTAAACTATAGGGGTTCTGCTCTTCTCCATCTCCCTTCTTCTCTTCATTCTACTGAGCCAGCTTGGTGGAGAGCTGGGTTCAATTCCCAACTCCTCTCCCACATGCAGCCAGCTGGGTGACCTTGGACCAGTGACAGTTCTCTCAGAGCTCTCTCAGTTCCACCTACATCACAGGGTGTCTATTGTGGGGAGAAGAAGGGAAGGCAATAAGGAAGCCACTTTGAGACCTCCTTGAATAGCAAAAAAAATATAGCTCTTCTTTTTTTTCTTCTACTTATTGAATTAAAGACCCCCAAAATGTATTTAAAATTCAAACATACATACATATATACCAAAATTCATACATATATATCGAAAAGGAGAAATACAACCGTCACGCCAAATCCAAGAAAAATGCCCCCCCAAAATATATACCAAATCCCCCCTCCCCAAAAATGAAAAGCCTTTTTAAAAAAAGGAAACCATTTCAACATTAATAATCAACCGCCACATGGTGGTGGTTCTTCTTCTTCTTCTTCTTCTTGAGAGCCAGTTTGGTGTAGTGGTTAGGAGTGCGGACTTCTAATCTGGCATGCCAGGTTCGATTCCGCGCTCCCCCACATGCAACCAGCTGGGTGACCTTGGGCTCACCACAGCACTGATAAAACTGTTCTGACCGAGCAGTGATATCAGGGCTCTCTCAGCCTCACCCACCCCACAGGGTGTCTGTTGTGGGGAGAGGAATGGGAAGGCGACTGTAAGCCACTTTGAGCCTCCTTCGGGTAGGGAAAAGCGGTATATAAGAACCAACTCTCTTCTTCTTCTTCTTCTTCTTCTTCTTCTTCTTCTTCTTCTTCTTCTTCTTCTTCTTCTTCTTCTTCTTCTTCTTCTTCTTCTTCTTCTTCTTCTTCTTCTTCTTCTGGAAGTGCAAATGCACAAGTCAGAACAGGCATCCCCCAGCAGGTATCCAATTCATGGCCATCACACCCAAGCCTGTCTTTGGGCCAATGTGCGTACACCAGACCTTTTTCAGCTCAAAGGCCTCATTGAAATTCTGACCTAGCGTAGGTGCCAACACAAAATGGCTGCTGCAGGAGTTGGCCCCAGCTACAAAATGGCTGCCACCCCTTAACTTAAGCCACGGAGCGTTGTGGTGGCAGATGCCGCCCAGGCCAAAAATCCTCCATGCCAATCACACTTCCAGCAGCCAATCAGAAGCCTTGCTGGCAAAACCATGTCTGGGCCTTGGCCAGGGAAGGTACTGAGGGACGCCATGGGGACCCCTGTCCATACACCGGGCTGTTTCCTTGAGCCACTCCTGCCCTTCCACACCCCAAGCATTTTGCCCACCTGATGCCCACGTCCTCCCTGGAGAATGGATGTGGACGAGGTGGGGGGAGGCGGCTGCTGTCCCACGGTGTATCATTTAACAAAGGAGCTGGAGGATCAATGCTGACTCCTTGCCTCCACATGGCAGGGCCCGGCCTGCTCGGGTGTCGCTGCGCGTTGCCCTCCGGCAGACAGCTTGAGTGATGGTCCACATTAAACAGTTAATCCGCCTGATTGAATGTTTGCTTCCTCCAAATTGAAACATTAAACAACAACGGAGGGAGAAGAGGCGGCGACAAATCAGTCATGAAAGATTCATTTTCTTCCGAATAATGTATCTCATGAGCTCGGAATATACAAATAGCTTGGCGCGATCGGCGGAAACTCCACCTCACCCCCCCCTCCACCTGCCAAGCCGGGCACGGGCCACCCAGTTGCCTCCGCGGCGTCCGTCTGGCCTCCTCGGTGTCACTGGGGAACTGTGGCATCCAGGGAAATTCAGCGCTCTGCAATCCAGCGCCGCGCCAATCCAGGCTCCTCGCACGTGCCGTTTCAAGGAGGGCCGGAAAGGAAAGCGCTTGTCTGATCTTGAGAAGACCAGCAACAAAGTGGTGGAGACAGGCAGCGCCTGGTGCCCTGGGCCTCGGCTAGACCATACTTCAGATGGTGGGCCCTGCCCAGGCATTTCACACTCCGTCATAAGGGCAGAACATGTGAAACTGCCTGATACTGAATCAGACCCCTTGCTCCATCCAAGTCAGACTGGCAGTGGCTCTCCAGGGCAGGGGCAGTCAAACCGCGGCCCTCCAGATGTCCATGGACTACAATTCCCATGAGCCCCAGGGGCTTTCCCATCACCTCCTCCCCGATCCTTTTATTTATTTGTTTTTTTATCCTGCCTTCCCGGTAAGCCAGCTGGAGATGCCGGGGATTGAACTAGGATTCTTCTGTATGCCAGGCAGAGGCTTTGCCGCTGAGCCACAGCTCCGTCCTAACAAACGAACACAGGGAGTTGCCTTATCATGAATCAGACTCCTTGGTCCATCAAACCCAGTGGCTTTCCAGGATCTCAGGACATTGGCTTTCCCATCCCCTCCCGCTTGGTCCTTTAACCTGGCGATGCTGGGGATTGAACCTGGGACCCTCTGCATGCCAAACAGAGGGTATGCCATTGAGTCACTGCCCTACCACAGCTGCTCATGGGTTCCCAAAGTGGATATAGGCAGTGAGGAATTTGGGCGCAGCAGCCAGACTCTTCCTGCTGCAGCTGCATTTTCCTAGTGGGAGACGTTCCAAGGTGGTTTGCCATTGCCTGCCTCTGGGTAGTAGCAACCCTAGACTTCCCTGGTGGCCTCCCATCCCAGTGCTGACCAGGGCCAACCCTGCTTAGCCTCCTGAAGGAAATGGCAGCTTCAAAAGTGGGTTGGGCGGGATCATATTCCGGCTGAGCTCCTTCCCAGGTTCCACCCCTGATCTCCAGAACTTCTGAACCCAGGGCTGGTAACCCTTCTCCAAAAGTCTCCGTCTTTGGAGGGGCTGGAATATCCTTCTCCTGCTCACTCCTGGCCATGGGATTACTCATTGCTTCCCCCCCCCCCCGTCTATTTGTCCTACTCGCTAATGAGGACCCAAAGCAGCTGTTACAAATGATTTTTACAAATAACTTATATATTATTCCAGACTCAAATATGGCCACTGCACAACCACCTAACGGAATTGTAGGCAATATAGTGTGTTTTGAATTTGCAGTAGGCCTAACACCAGGAAAGTAGTGTGTGTTCATTAGGGCTGAGAGCTTCGGCACCCAAAGCAGCTGGTCCCTCCCGGCACAGTCAGTGCTGGCTGCCCTGGGAGAGACCAGCTGCTTCGAGCATCGAAGTACCCAACACTTCATATGTTGGCCTGGCATCCAAGGGGGTGGCATCTCCCATTTGGTCTGTCAACCTTCAGATGTGCTATTACAACTGATTTCCACATTATAGAGATTAGTTCTCCAGGGCAGGTTCTGCACTTACTTTTTCCCCCCACTGTAAATCTTGCCGAACTCTGGTCGATTTTAACCCGTATCTACAGCCTGCCTTTCCCCCGATTTTATACATGTTGCCATTCTGCATTTGCATTGTCTCAATTTTTGATCTCCTTCATTCTTGATTGGGGGGGGGGCGGGTTGGGTGAAGCTCCAGCCGGCATTAAAAGGAGCACAAGGCTGGAGAGTGCTTCATTTCCTGCCTTTTGACTCCTGACAATACAGCCAGAGCAAGCTGGGGGAGGGGCAAGTGGAGCATGAGGCTGCTTGTTTATCTTTCTTTTCGTGCAGGAGTGGGAGGGAGGCAGCAGCCTCACGGAGAACAAGGAAGGGAAAGTAAATCCAAAAGGCAAATCTTTGCTCAGAGAAGTGTGGGCTTTTGGAGCGTAGTCACTTTAAAACAGATCCCAAAATGTGGGTAAAAATAAACCTTGCGAGGGAATGACAACCGGGAACCAAGCCAGTCTTTGAATTAACACCCTGACCAATCAGCAACAGAGTGCTTCACTATGTCAGCATTGGAGGCACAGAGGAAGGGGAGGAAGTTAATCCGGCAAAATGCAGAACATCTACACTTAATACTGGGACTCTTGGAGCGGTTTCCTCAAATATAGCGACTTATATCCACTCCTAGCCATTGTGGGGGAAGGTAGTGTCAACATGGATCAATCGTAGATGTTGCAGAAGGAAGATTTAAAGTGCTAAGCGTCAAAATAAATTAAAAATGGAAATAAAATAACATGTAGATGACTTTCTTTAATTCGGGCCATTGGGGATAAGAGGCCCAGTGTGGATTCACCACTGGAGACATGAAGGGATTAGGCCCAACGAAGGTGCCCCCCCCAAATCTCACCCTCCCCAGATCCCTGCCCTAAATCTTTAGGAATTTCCCAACCTGGAGCTGACAAACCTACCCACATACTAGTCACAGCCAACCATGCTTGGCTTCTAAGATCTGATGAAATGTGGGTAGCCTGCCCCATCTCAGTCAGGGCAGAAAGTGAAGAATTCGCCTCCCGCATCTGTAATATTAGAATGTGAGGATATCCGACAAATCTAATTCAAGGCAGACAAAAGGAAATGCGACTGGATGTTACAGGCGATCAGCTTGTGGAACTCTCTGACACTGGATGTGTAGATGTGTAGATGTGTAGATGGCACAGGTGAATGGATTTCAAAGAGAGGATGGGATTATCGCTGGCCTCTGGCTTCAGAAGCAGAATGCCTCTGAATACCCAATGCTGAGGGAGAAGTCCACAGGCTGATCTGTTCCCAGCAGGCCCAGTTGGAGTCTGCAGTGGGGTGTCTGACTACAATTGATTTATTTGCAAAATTTGTTTCCCTCCTCCCTGCCCTAACAAGGCCCACCAAGGCGGCTAACAATAGACAACATGCAATGATAAAAACCACATTTTAAGGCCGTTCAGAGGATGAGGGGTCTGATGAAGTGTTGGTATGCAGCTTGACAAATGTGTGTTAGAAATGCATGTGTGCCAAGACAATGTTCCAGTGGGGAGGATCAGTGCATGCGCACAGCACAAAGATTTTCGCTGTGTGACTGAAGGTGAGCTGTCGTGGCCATTTTGTGGCTGCTGGTTCACCTTCCTGTGGTAGCCATTTTGTGGCTGGTTCCACCTCTTGCAGCACCCATTTTGTGGCTGATTCCATCTCTGGCAGCCATTTTGTGGCTGGTTCCAGCTCCTGCACCAGCCATTTTGTGGCTACATCCAGCATGCTGGATCAGAATTCCAAAGGTGTCCATAGAATCATAGAGGTTGGGGACCCAAGCTCAACAGTGGCACAACCCTAATCTTTACCTCTGCTTCAAGTTGCTTTCTAAAAGAAGTGCTTGTTGTTAGGTGCGAAGTCGTGTCCAGCCCATCACGACCCCATGGACAATGATCCTCCAGGCCTTCCTGTCCTCTACCATTCCCCGGAGTCCATTTAAGTTTGCACCTACTGCTTCAGTGACTAAAAGAAGTGCTAGAGATGGTAATCTCTCTGTCACAGAGGCTCGTCTGGTGCACTCAGTCCTATTACACGCCCTCAGACCTAGCCTGCAACACAGGGTTGTTGTGAAGATTCAAAGGCAGAGAGGAGAACAATGTTAGTGGTTTTGTCTCCGCATTGGGGAGAGGGGGGGAGTATAAATAGGATCAGATGGGTGGCCATTTTAGTCTGAAGCAATCTGACCAAGTGTGAGTCCAGTGACACCTTTAAGACCAACAAAGTTTAATTGGTGATAATGATGTCAGTGGACCTAGCATTTGTTCTGTATTATATGGTTGCCAGCTCCAAGTGGGAAAACATCTGGAGATTTTGGGGATGGAGGGTTTGAGGAGGGGAGGAACTTAAGTGTCATAGAGTCCAACTCCTAGAGCAGCCATTTTCTCCAGGTGAACTGTTCTGTCACCAGCTAGCTGAGTGGGTTGTGGTGGTATGGAATCTTCCCAAACATCGTAGTGACCAGTGAAGTAAAACTGTCAGAATGCTTGCAGACCAGTGGGAGGAAATGGTCTGGCTTGGATGAAACACTGGCACAAGCCACGGGCGAGGATCAGTTTTTTGGGGGGCGGGCAGACTGAAACTTGGGAAGAGAGTTCAAGAAACTGAGAAACTACAGAGCAAAGAGGCCAGGGAAAGAAACAATCAAATGAAAAACAAGAACCCAAGATGGAAAGGGGGGGAAAATGAGGGGCGAAAGCAGCAGAAGGGAAATGAAGCAAGAAGTGATACAGGAGAAGAATGAACATTATATCTTTGGACGAAGCAGCCAATATTTTTGACTTCGGGGTTCTGGTACTTTCCTTTAAAAAAAAAAAACCCTACGCCTTTCTCTTCTATGAGATAAATCTGTCCAGTTTAAATAATTAATTTGCCCTTCCAGGACTGGAGTCTTGAGTCTGGAGAAGAGGAGAACGCAGCAGACTTCGAGGATCAGAGTTTCCAACAGTCAAGGCAAAGCTCAGTTGCTCTGAAGTAAGCCTCCCCCTACCCCCACCCTGCCAAGCATCACGGCTAAGCTTGCTGATAGGCCTTTAAGCCGAAATATGTTTTTGAAATAACTGCAGGAGACAGAAATAGAGCATAAGGTAAGGACGGCAGATCGTAAATACATTTCACTGGGAAGGCAGGCCAGTGGGGCAAGCAAACGGCTTTGCTGCATGGGTGACCTTTCCCCCTATGGAACCCGATTCCTCACAAGAAAGTAAAATAGCGAGAAATGATTGGTTCTGGGGGTGCCAGCCTCCAGGTGGGACCTGGGGATCCCCTGGGATTACAATACATCTCCAGAAGACAGAGATCAGTCCCCCTGGAGAAAACGGCTGCTTGGGAGGTTGGACTTCCTGGCGTTGTACCTCACTGAAGTCCTAGGGGCTTTTCGCACGCCTTCAAAATCGCACAATGGTTGCCAATTGAAAACGCTACTGATTTGCCGTTATGCACAACGTCGTTGACAATCTGCAACACACCTGAAACCGATCTGCAAAAAGCGCTTCCTTGTAGAGCTTTCAGGGAAATCCCCAAAAGTGGATTCACCCTCCGGAACGCAATACACTCCTGCAACCAATCTGCAACACTAGCGAAAAAGACCTGTGCGTTAACATTGTTGCAGTTTCTACAAAGTCCCTCCCCCTGGCTCTCTCCTCTGATCTTCCGGCGAAGCGATCGCCATTTTTTTTTTCTCCGAGCGAGCGGGGATAAACGCACCAGCGAGCCTCTTTCTGTTTAGAGGCTTCCCCGGCTTCAGTCCCTCCACTAAGCACAAACAACAGAAAAGCCCGTTTGCTGATGTATTTTCCCTTTATTTTTTACACATTCATTCAGCTGAAAATCGGGCCCGTGAGAGGGAGGGGGATTTTTTTTTTCACTCGGAGGGAGCGTGGCAACGATCAAATGACAGCTCAAACACACCAGGCAGCTGGATGGGTCTCTCCGTTGCAACAAATCAACACAGATTCGTTGCAATGGGTCGGTTTTTTTTTTTTAACTTTCTTAAAGGGAAAGGGGCTGTTTGGGAGCATGCTAACGGCTGCCCATTGGCTGCTTGACGGCCAGGGGCGGGATGAGCTTGGCAAGAGCGCTTCCTTTCTAGCGATTTTTGCCGAGACCGGAAGCCTGTGGGAAACGCTACAAAACGCAACTGGATTCCACTACAAAGGCAGGTATGCATAACGACAAATTCCACTATTTTAAATGGCGATTTTTCATTCAGCAACCAGTTTGCTACAAAGATCCCGGTGCGGAAAGCCCCCTAGTCTTCCCCAAGCTCCATCCCAAAATCTCCAGGATTTCCCCAGATCCGGCAACCATAATCCCCCACCCCTCAATAGTGGCTGGGGGACCTGACAATTGGCTCTCTGGAAATCCTGGTGGTGGGGGGGGGAGGATCACCCAACAGTGGAGTCCCTCCCTCCGTCTGAACTAGGGTGACACCTGGTGCAGAGCTGCCTTCCTCCAGGTCTGGCTCCAGCAGCCTCTCTCAAATTTTTTACAGTTGAGAAAGCCTCGAAACATTCTTCAAGCTTTGAAAACCACCAGAAGGGGCACAATTGTGCAGAACATGTTTGGGAAGCATCGCTGTGTACATGCCCACCCAGGGCCCCTCCACTCCCCACACTCTCACTGGCCAATTTGGGAGGGGAGGTCAACATGACTATATATGGTCACACCACCTGATAAATGTTTAACAAATGTTAAAAATATATTAAACTAGCGGTCCCCAACCTTTCTGAGGTCAGGGACCGCCTCCGGGGACGAGGGGAGAGCTGACGGCCCGGGTGCTGCACACACGCATGGCAGCTGCGCGCAAACGTGCACGCGCAGCTGCTGCGCATGCGCGTTTTCACCACCAGGCCGCACCTGCCTCTTCCTTTCCTTCTTGCTGTGGGGAGGGGGGAGGCAGGCATGGCTGCCGGTGGCCAGGTACCGTGGCCTTCGCGGCCCGGCACCGGGCCATGGACTGGGGGTTGATGACCCCCGTATTAAACCATTAATTAACTACTACCCTTTCAGAAAGGCCTTCCAGGGCCGTCAAGAAACCCCAGAGTTTCATGAAATGCTGGTTGAGGAAGCCTGGGCTACAGACTCTTGCTACTATGACTGATCCCCAGGAGATGGTCATCAGTTCAGCTTTAGAAAAGGGCTGCTTTGTAAGGTGAAATCTGTGGCATTCGACTTTATTGCTGTCCCTCCCTGCAAATACCCTCTCCCACCGCCCTCACTAGGCTCCCCCCCTCCAAATCTCCAGGTCTGTCCCAGCCTGGTGCTGGTCAACCTAGCCTGGAGGACTTTCCAAATTACAACCAATCTCCAGGCTATGGAGATAAGATTCTCCAGTGGGTAGTCTGCACAGGGCTTTTTTACCCACTCCCATTTCAAATGAATCCCTCCTGACTACACTGAATTCGTTTTTCATTTGGTTCTGGGCGCTTTAAATTTTCCCTCTGCAACATGATTGATCGGGAGTGACCCTGCCTTTCCCTATCGAGAAGTGGATATAAGCCTCAATATTTGAAAAATCGCCATCAGTAAGTGTGCAGATTTCTGCTTTTTGCGAATTAACTCCCTTCTCTGTGTCTCGTAGGAAGCAGTCTTCCCTGATTGGCCAGGGCGCCAGTTCAAAGGCTTCCTGGTTCCCATTTGCAAGGCATCTCTTAAAGTGACTGTGCTACAGAAGCCCTAACTTCTCTTGGCAGAGATTTTCCTTTTGGATTTATTCCCCCTCCTCTGCTGTCTCCAATCCTCCCCCCCCCATCCCGGTTCAAGGAAAGAAAGCAAGAGACTCCTGTTGTGCTTGGCTTCCCTCCCAGCTCTGAGCTTCCCCAGTCAAGAGCAGGACAGTTTCTGTTTCATTTGGGGGGCAGTGGTCCCCAACCTTTTTCGGGTCGGGGATGGGGGGGGAGAGGGAGGCCCATTAGCCCCTCCCTACCCCTCCTACCCCTCTGGTACCGTGGCCCGGTACTGGTCCGCAGCCTGGGGGTTGGGGAACACTACGGGTGGGAGGACAGAGGAAGACCCGAGTTCAAATCGATCTGAATTCATCAGGATCCATACTGGAAAAACAAAGTAAGTGCAGAATAAGCCCAGGTTGTACGACCAATGTGTTCCAGTACTCAACACCCCTGATGTTTCACTGGTAACTGGCTTCAGAGGTAGAACATGTCAAGGTGGAGATTTCTCTGTGCCCATCCTGTTATAGCCTACTTCTGAAGAGGCCAGCCACAGTTGCTGGCGGAACGTCAGGGACGGAAACTTCCAGGCCACATTGGCCACACAAAGTCGGACACTACTGGGTTCAAATTGAGCCGTTCTACTGCAAGTTGGTGCAGCACCCCTCTGAACCTGCCCACTGAGTTCAGCGTCTCCAAATCTCCAGGAATCTCCTGAGTCAGAGTTGGCATGAAGGTCTTGGCAACCAGACAGGCCCTAACAATCCACCAACTGGGAAGAAAGGCTGTGGGTGTGGGTGTGCTTGTGTGCCGCGGTAAATACCAGAAAGGGATTTGAGCGATGGTCTCCGTTTTGTTTATCCCGCGCTCCCTCATTAAATTGAGCACTACAATTTGCTTGCGTTGCCGCGACAGCTGATTTACATGAGTGCTTAACAAGCACATGGGGTGGGGGGAAGAGGAGAGGAGAGAGGGAGAGATTGATCATGCTGGGCATCTGCCAGGGGGCTCCCAGGAGAAAGCCCCTGGTTGTTCTAGCAAGAGGTAAGAGGAATATTGGCTCTGGCCTTCCTGCCAGTGCTGTGAGGGAGCTTCCCTGACCAATATGTCCTTCCTTCCTTCCTTCCTTCCTTCCTTCCTTCCTTCCTTCCTTCCTTCCTTCCTTCCTTCCTCCTTCCTTCCTTCCTTCCTTCCTTCCTTCCTTCCTTCTCCTTCCTTCCTTCCTTCCTTCCTTCCTTCCTTCCTTCCTTCCTTCCTTCCTTCCTTCCTTCCTGGAATTATAGCTCATCTTCAGGCAATAGAGATCAATTCTCCTGAATAAATTGGCCCCTTAGGAGGTGGTTTGTATGGCATTAAACCCGACTGAAATCTCCCCCCTCTTCAAAGCCCTCTGCAGGCTCCACCCTCAAAGTCTCCTGTTTTTTCCCAACCCAGAACCGGCTACCCTACCCAGTAGTAACATGGGGTATGCCGACCAATTGCACAATCCCTTTAAATACTAATATCTACATTTTCAAGCCATTCACTTGCAGCTCGGGAGAGTATGAAGAACTCTGTCACATCTCCCTTGAAAGCACAATGCTCACATTCCTGGGACAGATGGAAAATAGTTCAGCAGGTTGTGCCACAATCACAGAAAGCTAGTGTGACATAGTAGTTAGAGTGCCAGGTGGGGGTTTGGGGGACCCAGGTTCAGATCCCCTCTCTGTGTGAAGGCTTGCCAGGTGACCTTGGTACTTCCAACATTTTTATCAATGACCTGGATGAGGTGGTGGAGGGGCTAATTAAAATTGCAGATGACACCGAGTGGGAGTGCCTAGCGAACACCCCAGGAGATAGAGCCAGAGTTCAACAAGAGCAGAACAAGCTAGAAAAGTGGACAAATGAGAACAAGTTGCAACTCAATAAGGAGAAGTATCAAGAAGTATAAGAAGTATCAAGAGGAGTATCGTGTCCAGATCATGGGAGGTGATGGGAGGTGATGATACCGCTTTACTCTGCTCTAGTTCGGCCTCACTTGGAGTACTGTGTTCAGTTTTGGGCATCACAGTTGAAGAGGGATGTTGACAAACTGGAGTGTGTGCAGAGGAGGGCAACACAGATTGTGCAGGGTTTGGAGACCAAGACACATGAAGAAAGGTTGGGGGAGCTTGGTCTGTTTAGCCTGGAGAGGAAAAAACTGAGAAGGGATTTGATAACCATCTTCAAATATTTAAAATATTTAAAATATAGAGGATGGAGCAGAGTTGTTCTCTCTTGCCCCAGAGGGATGGAATGTGATGAAATTAATTCAAAAGAAATTCCGTCTCAACATCCGGAAGATGTTCCTGACATTTAGAGCGGTTCCTCAGTGGAACAGGCTTCCTCAGAAGGTGGTGGGTTCTCTATCTTTGGAAATTTTTAAGCAGAGACTGGATAGCCGTCTGACGGAGAGGCTGATTCTGTGAAGGCTCAAGGGGGTGGCAGGTTACAGTAGATGAGAGATAGGGTTGTGAGTGTCCTGCATAGTGCAGGGGGTTGGACTAGATGACCCAGGAGATACCTTCCATGATTCTATGATTCTAAGTGCAGAGTTCTCCATCTGGGTGACAAAAATGAGAAGCATGCACACTGGATGGGAGATGCACTTCTGGGTAGCAGCATGTGTCAATGAGATCTTGGGGTCCTTGTGGACTGTAAGCTAAACATGAGCAGACAGTGTGATGCGGTGGTAAAGGAGGCCAATGTAGTCTTGGGCTGTATCAACAGAGACATCACATTGAAATCACAGGATGTCACAGTACACCACATCGCTCAAGATGCATCTGGAGTCCTGTAGGCAGTTCTGGAGGCCTCACTTCAAAAAGGATTTGGACAAAATTGAGAGGGTGCAGAGGAGAGCAGTGAAGACGATCCATGGCCTGGGGACCAAGCCTTAAGGGCTGAGGACTTGGGAATGTTCAGCCTGGAGAAGAGGAGGTTGAGAAGGGGCTGGATGGCTCTCTTTAACTCCTTGAAAGGCTTAAAGGGCAGAGGGAGCGGTTCCAGGTGGTAGCAGAGGATAGGACTCACAGTAATGGCTTCAAACCCAGTTCTCCAGATTAGAGGCCATCACTCTTAACCACTCGTTCATGCTGGCTCCCAGATAAACATATCAATCTTTAACCGCTCTGAGCGGAGCGGATTAAATAAAGCAGTAAGAGCCCCGAGGGCGGGCCCTGTCCAGGATGAGGAAGGATGTCGATAGGCCCCTTCCCCTGGACTGACAATCAAAGGGGCCAATCGGCAGGCGCAAAGCACCTGCCGATTGGGTCCTTCGATTGTCAGTCCGGCAGCAAGGGACCAGTTGCAAGCTGCGCTCGATCCCTTGCCACCGGACTGACAAATCAGGAGGCGCTTTGCGCCTCCCGTTCCCCCCCCTTCCACTCTCTGCGCATTCACCCACCCCCTGTCATTAGCTCTCTTGCTTTCCTGACGGCGACAGAGCCGGCACCAGCGGCGGAAGAGCCAGCAGGGACGGTGGCCGTGGCGTCGGAGCCACCGGAGACAGCAGCAGCTGAGGAGCTGCCGGCGGCGGCGGGAGAGCCAGCAGAGCCAGCAGTGGCGGAGCCGGCCGCGCCACCGCGCCTGCAGGAGCCAGCAGCAGTGGGCCCGGAACAGGCGGCCGCGGCCACGGCAATGGGAATGGGTAGGCCGCGCCATGGGGTGGGCGGCAAACAACTAGCGCCTGCTGTATCTAGAGTACAGCAGGCTTATTTTCTAGTCAATGAATAAAATTCTTTGGAGGAGAAAATGAAGGAGTGAAGGTTTCAAAGATTCAACAAAGGAAACAGCCTAGCATCCTGTGGATGGCAATCCCCTCTAGAAAGAACTGTGGAAGGAACTCCAAATTATTTCTCTGTCCACCTCCACCTGTTGTGTCCTAGTCAAAGATCTCATAAGACAACTGAGTCCAAATGTAATTATCACTGATCAATTATTTAAGGCAGCGTTTCTGAACCTGGGTTTTGTGAAACCCTGGGGTTTGGGGGGGGGGCAGGAGTTTCACGAGCTTGGGAGGGAAAAATAATTATTACTGATAATTTTTAAATTACTGTACTGGTTTTTTTAAATCTTCTGTTAGATGACCATATATGGTCATGCTAACCCACCCTCCTTTACAAAATGGCCAGCGATTGGCCTGAAGGGGGTGGGAAGGGGAGGTGCCTCAGCTGTAAGCATCCTTGCTGGCTGAGGCTTGTTGCACTTGGAATGTCTGGATTTTATTTTCTTAGTGATGCCATGCACACTGTAAACATGTGACTTCTGGGGGTGTGGCAGGGAGGCGTGTCCTGATGACATCATATCCGGGGTTTCTCAAAGCCTGAAAAATGTTCCAGGGGTTTCTCAATGGTATAAAGGTTGAGAAACCCTGATTTAGGGGTGGAGAGATCCCATCTCCTACCTTACCTCAAAAGGTACCAGAGAGTCCGCCATGTGCTCTCTTGGTGTAGTGATGAAGAGCAGCATCCCATAATCTGAAGAGCCTAGTTTGATCTCCTGCTCCTCTTCCACATGCAGCAAGCCGGGTGACCTTGGGCTCCTCACAGTCCTGTTAGAACTGTTCTCACAGAACAGTGATATCAAGGCTCTCTCAGCCTCATCTCCCTCACAGGGTGTCTGTTGTAGGGAGAGGAAGAGAAGGCAATTGGAAGCCATTTTGAGACTCCTCCAGGGAGTGAAAAGCAGGGTATAAAAACCAACTCTTCTTCTTTTATCACAAACCACCTGAGGAGGCAGGTTCCGCTGGGAGAGGTATCTGCCCAGGGAAGCCTCCCCCACCCCAGAAGATCTTCACAGCCAAGCATAAATTTAAAACTCTGCGGCCAACGATCTCCTATGAAAACACACACAGGCTCTTGCCTGGTTCGTTGGGGCCAGAGCATGAGGGAAGTGTGCCACAGCAGTATTCTAGACCAGGGGTAGTCAAACTGCGGCCCTCCAGATGTCCATGGACTACAATTCCCAGGAGCCCCCTGCCAGCGAACGCTGGCAGGGGGCTCCTGGGAATTGTAGTCCATGGACATCTGGAGGGCCGCAGTTTGACTACCCCTGTTCTAGACAGACCCTTACTGAACATTCGCGTGCCCATTTCCCAATTTACCAGCCTTCCCAATGTGAATTGGAAATTCCAAACTGGAATCCAGTTTTAATGGGGGAATCTCAGAATTTGTAACAGGTGCCACCTTGATGGCATCTCGGTTGATATTTGGCAAGCACGGGAGAGGAAACCCATGGCCAAATGAGAAGCGCAATTGCCGCTCTGTGGCCAGATTCAGCCCAAATGAAGTCTCTCACTGAACATCAGAGAAAGCCATCAAACGTTTAGCGGAGAGCTGGGGAGATATTTAGAGAAGAATGAATTTTCGAAGGCCTTTATGGCTGGAATCAACTGACTCTTGACTATTTATTGTTCACACACTCTACACCAGGGGTAGTCAAACTGCGGCCCTCCAGATGTCCATGGACTACAATTCCCAGAAGCCCCTGCCAGCATTTGCTGGCAGGGGCTTCTGGGAATTGCAGTCCATGGACATCTGGAGGGCCGCAGTTTGACTACCCCTGCTCTACACTTTGGCACAGAGAGATTCCCATTTTGCTGTGTCCTACCTCTGAAGATGCAAGCCACAGTTATAGACAGAACATCAGGGACTAAAATTACCAGATCATGGCCACAAAGATAGCTATTATCTTCAGTCCTTCTGCTTCACTGCTGATCTGGATGCAAGCAGGGAGGAAGTGCACTCAAAAAGCAGGAAGTCTCCTGTTGAGCCAATCAGGACACTGGAGGAGCTCATTTGAAAATCATCAGGAAGTTCCTATCCTATGTATGCTAAAATATACATCTTCTCTGATGCCCACAGCAGGACACCCTTTATATTCTGCCCCTTATATACACCGCAGAGCTTGCAGATCCCAACACCAAAGTCTCCGAGTAAATTTTATGACAGTGTGTGGATCTGACCTTGGGGGCCTTCCACACACCATAAATTTAGCGTCACACTTACCTTGTGAAGACACTATATTATGGGTGCTCTGGTGCAGAAGGCCGCAGCCAGGAATCTCACTAAGACATGGAGGTCTCACATCTGGCCAGTACTCCAAGAACTCAGCTGGCTCCCAGTTGAATTCCGGATTAAGTTTAAGGTTTTGGTAATCACCTTTAAGGCCATACGTGGTCTGGGCCCAGTGTATCTAAGAGACCGCCTCCCTGCCTATACCCCCAGAAGAGCTCTACGCTCCGCCACCTCCAACTGGCTACGGATCCCTGGCCCTAAAGAGGCACGTCGGACCTCAACAAGGGCCAGAGCCTTCTCGGTCCTGGCCCCCACCTGGTGGAATGAGCTCCCCAAAGAGATCAGGGCCCTGCCGGAACTTCCACAATTCCGCAGGGCCTGCAAAAGGGAGCTCCTCCACCAGACATTTGTTTGAGGCCAACTGACTCAAAACATTTACAGGTGTAGACTGAGAGGTTGAACCTACCCCCAGACTGAGAGGTTGAACCTACCAAGGGAGTGTCGAAGTTATGGTTGATATACTGTTCTAGTTGTTCTAGTTGGTATGTTATTATTATATTGTTATATTGATAGTGTTCTATGTAAATGTTCCAAAATGTTTTATGTAAACCGCCCAGAGGGAAGGGGAGTATGTATAAGCAAACAAACAAACAAACAAATAAAATGACGTCACCACCCTCCTGCGTCTCTCCAGCAAACTGCTACATCCTCCATTTTAAAGCACTAGCTGGGGAATCGCATAAAGTGGATCCTCCAACCTAAAAAGCACAAGCTTGAGAGCAACCAGCAGGCCACCAGCCAAAGAAATGTGTGAAGGCGAAGAACTCTACTTCCACCTCCAGTGTCCCGCCCTTGCACCTGCCTCCCTCTCCCTTCTTCCAGGGGGATGAGAAGTACTTTTTAAAAATTAAGAACAGCCTGTAGCAATGAGTAGGTGGACAAGTATGCAGAAGATGCCAGAAATAACTTTCTCCCAAAGTTGTAACACAAAGCATGCCTCTCTAAATCCCCCCCCAAAAAAATCAGGAACAAGATTAATTTTTTAAATGATTCCATAAGGGGTGATGTTCAAAAAGCACTATGCATATATGATTACAGGCATAGGCAACTAAACGGAGAAGTATGAATTTTTTAAAAAATTAACTGGCATTGCGAGCCCATTAAAACACGGAGAAAGGGGATTGGGGGCCTGGCTTGATTGAAGGTGGAAGAGAGTCGCGTATAAACCGTGTTGCTCTCTTCCGCCATTTCCAGCAGCAGGTGTGGAGAGTAAGAAGCGCAAAAAGGCGGCAGACTGGAGCAAGACTGCAAAAGGTGCAGAGTGGCCGAAGGCGAGATAATATTTAGCGCTACGCCGTTCAGTTGACGTAACACTATTTTTAACGATGTGCAGAAATGCCCTACGTTTTCCCGATACTGGAAGGACACTTTAACCGCAACTCTATACTTCACATGTTCTACTGCTGGTACTAGAATAGTACAGCCCCAGTCCCATATTACCCCAGTCAGAGGTTTATTTCCAAAACCCCTGGGCTGTGAATCACACCAAACATACTGCACACAGTTTGCAAAATGGACATCACACTGTTGGCAGAGATCAAAGGGAATGTGAAATGTCCTGAAGTTTGGAGCTTTTTCCCTGGGACCAAAAATGGCCAGTCTTAGGGGTGTTTTTGTTTGTACTAAGCCCTGCTCTGGATGACCAGGTGAACCTCAGAAGCTAAGTATTTGGATGGGAGACGTCCAATGAAAACTGAGCAGGCAATGGCCAGCCTCCTCTGTTAGCCTCTTTCTTTAAAAACTGTACTCAATGGTCCTTTCCCATCACCACCAGGGTACTTATTTATTTATTTTATATCCTGCTTTTTCCCAGAAGGGCATCTCAAGCAGCTTACATCATTCTCCTCTCTGCCATCGTGACCCTGCAAGGTAGCTTAGGATGACAGCATGTGATTGGCCCAAGATCACTGTTTCTATGGCAGAGTGGGGGATTTGAACCCTGGTCTCTCAGCTCCTAGTTCAGCAATGTAACCACATGAGAAAGAGGATGTTAAAACTGAGCAGTCAGAATGGAGTTCCCTAAGAGAGATTTCTTTCTTTTTCTTGTAGAAAAGAGCAAGAGGAGCACCTTAAAGTCTAACAAAAGTTGAAGCAGGGGAGTCACGGATACAGCCAGAATGTGAATCCATCTGTTCTTCTATCTTGGAGAGTGGAATGATTTCAGATGCCAAATCACAACAGTAGGCAAGTGAATGACAACACCAAGTGAATGACAATAGCAATCTGCTTGGCACACCCAAGGTCCCAGGTTCCATCCCCGGCATCTCCAGTTAAAAGGACCAGGCAGGAAGGGATGGGAAAGACTTGAGATCCTGGAGAGCCAAGAAGTGGGGCTGTACCTAAGTGGCAGAGCCTCTGCTTGGCATGCAGAAGGTCCCTGCTTCAACCCCTAATATCTCCAGTTAAAAAGATCAGGAAAGACCCTGGCTTGAGACAGCCACTGCCACTCTGAGGAGGCAATATTGACTTGATGGCCCAGTGGTCTGATGCAGTATAAGGCAGGCAGTCTCCAGGGTGGGAAGGTGGAGGGCAGGGAACCTCAGTGGGGTGCAGTGCAACAGAGCTCACTCTCCAAAGCATCTCTGTTTTCATCAGGGGGATTGATTTCTGTCTCTGGAGTTGAGCTATATTTCCAGGGGATTCCCAGGGCCCACCTGGAGGCTGGCATCCCAGCACCATGCCAACAAATCCCCCCCCCCCCCGCCTCCGTTTTTATCTTTGTAGTCTGGGAGCTGAGCTGTAAGGCCCGAGATTCCCAGGTCCCAGTTGGAGGCTGGTAACTCCCTAGGGAAGCTAGAGATAGTATGAATCCTTTTTACCTTCTGGGGTTTTATTGTATGTTTTGCAGGCTTCATATATCACTAGAGTGGCCAGCTTTGTGCTGGGAAATACCTGGCGCCTTTGGGGATGGAGCCGGGAGTGGGCGGGATTTGAGGTGGGGCGGGACCTCAGTGGAGGATAACGCGATGGCTAGAATGCCAGGTGATCCCCAGGTCTCGCCTGGAGATTGGCACCCTAGCACCGTGCCATCCAGTCGTTCCCCTCCCACTCTGAAGCCTCCGCTTTCTCCAGTCTGGAGACTGAACTGCAAGGCCACGGGATCCCCAGGTCCCGGCTGGAGGCTGGTCTCCCTTAGCGGAGGAAGCCCTCTAGGTATGCTCAGAGGCCCTGTCTGCCTCCCAGCCCCTCCTGGGTCTCCACTGCAAGGAGCCAGGCCTCTGCTAAAGCGGAAGAGGCCTCGTTGGCATCCCAAGAAACTTTCCAGGCCGGAGTTGGGGGTCGGGGCGGTGTTAGGGGGTGGGGGGTGGCAAAGGGTCCCCTCCTCGCCCGTCGCCAGCGCGGCCCCCGCTTTGCGCCCATCGGGGAGGGGGTCGCGGGCGGGCGGGCGGGAGGCGCGCCCCGGCTCAGGCAGCGAAGTGGAGCCGACTCGGGAGTTGATCAATATTCGATTTAGGTGCTAATTCGCCGCTTTTCTGCAGCTGTCAGCGGGTGATGTATGGGGGAGGCGGCGGGGGTCGCCGGCAAGCAGAGCCTTCGCCGCCACTGAACAATAGAGCCGCTTGAATATTATTTATGGGCTCGGACTTTGGAGCTGGGGGGGGGGGAGGATCGGAGATCTGGGGAGGGGGGGCGCGGGGGGGGGCGTGAAGCGCCGAGTTGTCTATTTGTGATGTCTCTCTGCCCGTGAATGACAATTTAACCAACGCTCCGGAGGAGAGACGCAGCCAGAGGGGAGGGGGCGGGCAGGCGGGGTGGGGTGGGGTGGGGGGAGTCTGATCCCAGCGGTCCCCCAACTCCACTCCGAACTACCCAGTAGCGCCCATCTGACCACGCGATGGACATTTCTGTTGCAAAGGGAAGAACCAGGAGAAATTGGGGAGGGGGGTTGGAGAGACCCTGGGGGGGGGGTCAAGAGATCTCGAGGTAACCCGGGAAGAGAAAAAGCGAGAAGGATGGTTCAAAGGTGCTTGGAAAGAGTTAAAAGGAAGGAGGCAAGAAAGCCTTGCACACACACACAACCAATGCCAAGTGTGCTTTTGGAAATCTCCACTGCTCAGGTGGCATCTGGGTACCATCCGATCATGAGCTCTAGTGGCAATAAATTTGCCATTGTTGTCCCAGGGGACAGTCTTGTCCACTTGGCTCAGAAATCCAGTTGCAGGCCACAATGGAAATTCGGATTTCCAACAATGCACTTGGGCCTGCCGCCTTGGCAACCCAGAGGCCGGGCTTTGGCCTAGGTCAGCCCCCAGTCCTTTGTCCTGCATTGGGAAGACAGGGGCCACCCCACAAAAAGAGATGCAGCTTTCCCCCCCTTTCCTTTTCACACCCACCGGGAAATCTGCACGCCTCCACAGATGGAAGACTCCAGCAAATGGGCTTCTAGATGTGTCTGGTGTGTTGGGGGGGGGGGGGCATTTCCCCCTGAAGCCTCCTTAGCCCCCTAAATAATCTGGGTTTTCAACACCACACTGGCACCCTCTTTCCTTGAACATAATCACCTATGGACACAAAACTGAATGCCCGGGGCAGGGGAAGGTTCAAAGAGACCCAATGCAAAAGGAGTTTGGGGGAGAAACAGCTGAGGGTGGGTGTCAAAGCAGCCAGAAATGCCAAAAAAAAAGCGAGAGAAAAGGCAATTAGATGAAAAAGATCATCCCCCACAAATATCTTTCCTTCCCCCACCCTGATCCTTTCAAAATAAACAGTTTCCAAGCAGAATCAGTGAAGGAAAGCAGCTTAAAAAGAACACAAAGAAAGAAGGGGGGGGGGGGAGATTTACATAGCGGCATATCATATTGCCGGTAATTTGTTTTAATTACTATTAAAATCTACTCTAATCACACAAGTGGGGGTTTATTAGCTTCCCTGCTAGAGGAGAGCAAAGTGACAGACGACTTGTTAAGAGAAAATGGAGTGGGGGGAGGGGGGGAGTTGAAGCTTGCCTCCCCAAACCTGTTTCAAATCTTAGACCTTAGACCCAGTCAGGACTTGTAGAATCACAGAATTGGAAAGGACCTCCTGGGTCATCTAGTCCAACCCCCCCCCCCTGCACAATTCAGGATACTGCATTGTGGATGCCAGCCTCCAGGTGGGACCTGGGGATCCCCTGGAATGACAGCTCATCTTCCAACTACAAAGATCAGTTCTCCTGATGAAAATGGATGCTCCGGAGGGTGGACTCTGTGGTATTGTACGCCATTGAGGTCTTGGTTTAATTCCGGAGACTCAATTCCCAAATCTTCAGATGTTTTCCTGCCTGCATCTGGCACTCAAACACAACGGTGGCCAGGAAACACTGGCAAGCCTCTTCCATACAAAGGGGTAAAAATATGATGGGCTATGAGCCAACTTGAGGGCAGGCTGCGGCCTACCCAGCGTACACAAATTTATTACCATGGCCAGCTTCCAGTGGATGTTCTGGAATTGTGACTGACCTGCAGAGGACAGCAAAGCTTAGAAGGTGGCTTCAGAGGCATCGCATCTCTGGGGAGCTGCCTCCTCATACGCCACCTCCAGATCTCCAGGAACTTCTAAACTTGGAGCCGGCAACCTGTCCTGACACTCAATATTTCTTGTCCTGGGGCCCAAAGTGAACAGATGTAATTAGGTTCTGTGGGACAACTATACCCAGTAAGCGTTTGCTTATTTACTCAATTTATATCCTGTTTTTCTGGCCCCACGGGGCTCCCAGGCAGCCCACATCATTCTCTTCTTTTGTGGCAGAGTGGGGATTCGAACCCAGGTTTCCCAGACTGCAGTCCAACATTCTATACATTTCCCCATGGGGGCTCTTTTAGACTATAGATTCAGGTGGGTAGTTGTGTTGGTCTGAAGCAACAGAATAAAGTTTGAGTCCAGTGGCACCGTTAAGACCAACAAAGTTTAATTTGGTGTCGTGGTTGAGAGCAGTGGCTTCTGGAGAACTGGGTTTGATTCTCCATGTGCAGCCAGCTGGGTGACCTTGATCCCGTCACAGTTCTCTCAGGGCTCTCTCTGACTCATCTACTTCACAGGGTGTCTGTTGTGGGCAGAGGAAGGGTGGGCAGTTCTAAGCCACTTTGAGACTCCTCCGGGTAGTAGAAAGTGAGGTACAAAAATCACCTCTTCTGTTATTATTATTCTACTAAATCTAAGATGTTCTGTGTGTGTGCACACTTCTTCAGAGAAATTGAAGCAGACTTCCTCAAGCCTTACATGTAGGTAGAGAGAGGGTGGAGGGGGTTAGTCGCCAGGAATGGCTAGGGTCAAGATGCATAGTTAATGGGGTGATAAATGTAAAGATTTGATTAAAGCCAGTGGTAAGGCCAGTGGGTGGCAGCAAATTAGCCTACAGAGAATAAAACAGTTAACAAACAGATGTGAGTTGGAAACCAGGGCAGATTCTGCACTTACTTGGTTTTTTCCATTGTGGATCCTGCTGAATTCAGATCAATTTAAACTCAGGTGTTCCTCAATTGAAACAAAGTATTCTGCTCTTGATTGAGGAAGCTCAGAGCGGGAAGCTCAGAGCAGGGAGGGGAGCCAAGCATAGCAGGAGTATCTTTCTTTCTTTTCTTGAACGAAGGGGGAGGAAGGATTGGAGACAGCAGAGGAAGGGGGAATAAATCCAAGAGCCAAATCTCTGCTGAGAGAAGTTAGGGCTTCTTGAGTGCATTCACTTTAAGACAAGCCTTGCAACTGGGACCAGGAAGTCTTTGAACTGACGCCCTGGCCAATCAGGGAAGACTGCTTTGCTATGAGGCACAGAGAAGACCGCTAAGTGAGAATGGAGTAATTTAGCACATGTAGTGAGATAAGAACAGAAGAAGGGATGAGTTCCTTCATTCTTTAAAAGAGCCATTCTGGAGCTCTGCTCAGCCCCTAGGGTCAAAAGAAGCCCTGGGGGCTTTCCGCACAAGGACCAATGTTGCCAAATGTTTTCAGAATGCAGAAACACTATATTAAATAGTGGAATTTCATCATTCCGCACACCTTTAATTTTAGTGAAATATTGAAGTCCCAGTAGCGTTGTATTCATTCCCCACGGTTCCGGTCTCGCTGGAATCGCAACAAAGGAAGCAAGATTTTTCTGCGCTTCTTCCCGCCCCTGGCCGTCAATCAAATGGCTGTTGTATTCATGCTCCCGAAAAACCCCTTTCCCTTTAAGAACTGTTTTTTAAAAACGCAAACACACCAGTTGCAACGAATCTGTGTTCAATTGTTTCGGAAAAACCTTTTTTGCTGGCGTAGAAGCTGGTGCTTAATCGTTTACATGGTCCTCAAGTAAAAAAAAAATTCCCCCCCCCCCATGGGCGTGATTTGTGGCCGAAATTATGGGCTGTGTCGAACAAGGGGCTGTATTGTGCTTGGGAACTTTAAGGACACTTGCAGTAGGGAGCTTTGGTTCACTGTCAAGCACTTCTGTGGAGGGACATTAGCCGGAGAAGCCTCGTTCGTTCGTTGCTTTCCCCGGTCTAAGGGGGAAAAAATGGCGATCACTTTTCCAGAAGATTGGGAGCGAGAGCGGGGGAGGGACCTTCTTTCTACCACTACATTGAGAACGCACATGTCTTTCGCTGATGTGTTGCCGTTTGTGCTCAGAAGTGTAGCAGTTTTTTCAGGGGGAATCCACTTTTCCCAATTCCCCGAAAAGCACTACAATGAAGCGATTTTTGCAGGAGTGTTGCAGGAGTGTTGCAGATTGTGTGCGACGTCATGCGGAATGTTGAATTAGTAGCGTTTACCAAAGGTAAGACTGCTGCTACATTTAAGTTGTGCGGAATGGCCCCCTTTTTTAATTCTTAGTGTTGTGTCTGCCAACTTGCTGAAGACCAGGTTTGAGGTTCAAGGCAGGATCGAATTTTGCAGTGTAATCGATCAATGCACGGCTCCATCTCAGCTGTGGGATCCAGTCAGTTTAAACTGAAAGTGACCAATTGTGCCCGCTGGCGGGAAGATCCATTGTTGGCTTATTATATCAGTTGCGTTTTTTCAAGGGATGGTGGTGGTTCAATTTTGCCTTGCAACATCATGCTGGAGTCCCAATGAAGCGCTGATTGAACTGCGAGTGGTCCTGGCTTCTTTCAGATCCACGGATTTAACGCTTATCACATGGGAACAAGTGACCATCACCCACTGAAAGAGGAAACTCTCTGTGCATGTTGAGAGGTTCTTAAATTACTTTATTACTGAGTAATATAAATCTCTGAGTAATAAAATATATTATTTAAAAGATATAGTTTATTACTTTCAAAGATCAGGTCTTGCTGCTGAGGAAAGGATGCTATAAATATTCTGGGCTTTTTTGCACACAATAAATATAGTGAAATGCGTACCTTGTGGAGACGCTTTATACTGGCCGCTCCGCATGACATCGCCAACCTCCCATGTCTGCCATTTTAAAGCGTGAGTTGGGGAATTGGATAAAGTGGATTCTCCAAACTAAAGATGCTATCCCACAGTGGACAACCAGCAGGCCACCAGCAAAAGAAAGGTATGGAGGCCAAGAAGCACTACCTCCAATGTCCTGCTTTTTAAAGTGCTTTTTAAAAATGGAGAACAACCTGGAGTAACGAATAGGCGAACACACGCCTTGGCTGAGATTGTCTGTGTCGCTATGAAGATTCAGATAGGCATTTAAACAAATAAGTCTATTAAAAAAATTTTTAAACAGCAACCAGCAGAAGTTCAGCTGTCAATCAGCCATGCCGGGAGGGGATTGGCTGACCAAAGTGATTGACATGGATAGGCAGGCCAAAGCGCAACAAGATTAAATGGGAAAAGCGGCCAGAAACATGCAAGACAGCTCAAGAAATGTAGAGTGCCAGTGAATCGCAATTATTTCTCACGCTTTGCAATACAGTAGGCTTCACGCTACAATGCCCAATATGTGGGAAAGCCCTCTGTGTCCACTTAAAGGCTCACAGCATCCATGTGAATGCACACAAAATCGACAGGAGATTTTTTAAAAGGCCAAGGCCGAGGGTGCAAAATCAGACAAAAATATATATTTGTTACTCAGTTAAATATCCCCCAAATTCCCTTCATGTTTCTCCAATAGGCTTCGTCAGGGGAGTCTGTTGGTCTTTCAAGAGTTCTTCAAAAAAGATTGTAGGAACAAAAAAAGATCTCTTGAAAGACCAACAGGTGCCCCTGACGAGTAACAAAGTATATATTTTTACCTGATTTTACAATACTGGCATCTGCTGTGACTGGTGCAGGGGTCACTGGGGTGGGTGGGCGGGGATGTTGTCGTGAATTTCCTGCATTGAGCATGGGGCCAGACTAGATGACCTTTGAAGTCCTTCCAGCTCTGTGCTTCTGTGTTTCTATGTGGCTCCCTCCCTCCGTTTTGGAGTAAGCCAAGAAAGAGAGAGAAAATGACCGACCTCAAGCTCCCCTGTTGAGTGATTGGGTTCTGACTCCAATCACAGTCCATCCCCCTAACCCCCCACTCCCTACCTCGGTAACCTTAGTGCCAGATGTGGGATTGTCTGGGTGAACGAGCCCCAGCGGAGAGAGAACTCTTTATTTCTTTCTGACCAAAGCCCTGAGCAGAGGGAGTGTCACACTTCCCTGGTCAAGGGGCGAGGGAGCCCGGGAGGTCCCCGCCTGTCTGAGCCTTCCCCAAAGAATCTGCTGCCGCTCTTGGCTTCCTTCACTGACTAATTCACATGCCTCGAGGCAGGGCAGAAAGCGGAGGAGGCTGGGATGCCAGCTCGAAGCATTTGTTCGCACCGGGAACATCAGCCAATTTACCCATCCATTGATTAGCCAGGGACGCGTACGGCGCACGATTCCCTTCACCCACTGGCAGACCTGCCCTGGCTTTTTCTCCAGACCGACCGAGAGCGAGTTCTCAGAATTAAAACCGGCCTCCAATCGGAACGAGCAGTGGAGATAGGGAAGAAAAAGGCACTTTTGATCTGTTTAGAGTGCGTCTACACAGGGGGCTTAACGCAGATTAACAAAAACCACATTAAATTCACCCACTCAATACAGGTTAATTAACCTGCTTACCAACCTCACATGCACTGGGCCGTGATCAATCGAGCCGTACATAGCTCCTGTGCCACCGCTCTCCTTGGTTAAATGTAGCTACTAGTTTGAGAGACTCATGTTCTGCTTCTCTCTCCCTCACAACAAGGTGGGAAGTGCCTATGCTTTCTCTGCGCATCAGATATACCAGTAAACTACAGATGTACACTGGATGCCTTGCTGTCCATGGAGGTAAAGGTCACAAAGGTAGCCCACCAGGTGTTTTAGCATCTTCATCAGGTGAGATTACTACTTGTCTTCTGAGCACCTGGCCATGGTGATCCATGCAATGACTTCTGTAACTCGCTCTACGTGGGCCTGCCCTTGTCCCTGATCTGGAAATTGCAGCTGGTGCAGAATGCGGCTGCTAGGGTCCTCACTGGAATGCCTTGGAGGGCCCATATCCTGCCAGTGCTGAGGCAGCTGCATTGGTTGCCAGTTGTGGCCCGGATCAGGTTCAAGATTTTGGTTTTGACCTTCAAGGCACTTCACCATCTGGGACCCACATATCTGAACAACCGCCTGTTGCTCTATGCCCTCCGAAGAGCATAAAGCTTGTTGGTGATTCTTGGCCCCTGAGAAGTTCTCCTGGCCTCAACCAGGGCCTGGGTGTTTTCAATCTTGGCCCCAACTTGGTGGAATGAGCTCCCAGAAGAGCTGAGGTCCCTGCGGGAGCTTTCAGGAGGGATTGCAAAATGGAGCTTTTCCCCCAGGTCAACTGTTGAGGCTGGGGCATGGAAGATCAGATGCCCCCCTTCCGAAGGAGCCGCCACTGGGCCTGACCAGGATTCGTAGCCCCCTATAGCACACCGGGAGGCAGCCTCAGTGGCAGTGGGGGGATTGGAGGTAGTTTGCCACTGGGGTACTTTTTTAAATGGGGAAATAGTATTGTATGTTTTTATGTGGAGTTTTTATTGTGTAACCCGCAGCGAGATGGCTTGCTGAGAGCAGCGGGAAATAAATATAAATATAACTATATAAAATGATGATGATGATGATGATGGGACCCCAAAGGGCTGTGTGTGCAGCCCTTTGGACACAAAAGTATGTGTGCGCAGAGACTATATATGCATAAGTAATGCTAATCCTTTCAGACTTGATCTTTTCTGGGTTTCCGCCACAATCATGAGGACTAGAACCATCCTGCTAATTAAAGGTGACAACCTCCGGCGTGAGCAGAAGCGATTACATTTTGCACGTGAAGCTACCTTACACTGAATCAGACCACGGATACATCCGGTATTGTCTGCTCAGACTGGCAGCAGCTCTCTGGGGTCTTGGGTAGAGGTCTTTCACATTACCTGCTGCCAGGTCCTTTTAACTGGAGATGCCGGGAATTGAACCTGAGAGTTTTGACATGCAAAGCAGATGCTCTTCTGCTGAGCCACAGCCTCTCCCTGCCATGTCGCACGGCTTGCAGGCCAGAGGGTTCCTTGACCCTGCTGAGTACTGGTCTGTGGCTTCCAAGGTATTCGTGATGCTTGATGGGGGTTCTGCGCTGCCTCTCCACAAAAGCCACAAATGCATGAGGGCAAAACCACCCTGAGCCTCAGGGGAGGGCGGTATATAAATATAATAAATAAACAAACAAACAAACAGAAAGATGAAATCATATGCTCTGTCCCGACTTCTTGCTGGTTCTCCTATAATTCCACCCAGTTTCCGGAGGTGTGTTTTTCCTCTTTTTTAAAATAAAGGTTTATCTAATATCTAGTCATTTCTGTGCTCCAGAGCGAAGGATCGAGTGTCTGGGACTTTTTCAAAAACAGATTGAGGTGTATATGTGTGTGTGTGGGGGGGGCTTATGATAGAGGTTTAGGCATTGGGTGGAGAGAGTTGACAAAGGGAACTCCCCCCCCCCCTCTCCAAAGACTAGAATTTGAGGGCATCCCATGAAGCTAATGGGCAGTTAGATGGACCAAAGGAAATACTACTTGACATAGAGAGGGATTCCAAGGGGGAATTTGCTCCTGGAGGGTGCAATGAATCAACAGTTTTAAAAAGGGATTCAAGGAGGAAGGGTAAGTCAACAGTTAGTTGCCATGGTGATCAAGGGGAACCCAGCCTCTGAATCCCAGTGCCAGAAGGCAACATCGGGGAAGGCCTCACCCTCTCTGCCCTCTGATTGGCCCTCCAGGGGGACTGGCTGGCCCCAGTGTGAGGCAGGAGGCTGGACTGGATGGGCTCTCCCTGGTCTGATCCAGCAAGGCTCTTTGGGGTTCTTAGGAAGACCTCAGTCTCTCTGCCCTGTGATTGGCCCTCCAGGGGGATTGGCTGGCCCCAATGTGAGGCAGGAAGCTGGACTAGATGCCCACAGGGCTCTTCTGGAGTTCATCATTCCATTCTGCAATAAGAATGGACATAACAGAATACCATTGGAATACCTCGATATTTTACGCAGTGTCCCCTCCAGATTGCGTCCCTCGTGAAATGCCCCTGATCACACCATCCTTGTTATGAATCGTCAGGTTTAAGTCAAAATCCACTCGGGACAGGGAGCCGTCAACCTCAAGAACCAATCCAGGCCCACAGCTTAGCTGCCCCAAACCTCATTACCCAACCTGTTCCTTTCTCCCTCCCAACTCCAGTCTTTTAATTAAGTATCTGTCTGGGTTAATTGATCATTTCTTCTATTAAATCTCTGGCTGCTGTAGTAGTGCCTTTAATTGCGTCTGGGGAGGGGCGTCCCTTTACTTCCCCCCTCCCCGTGACACCTCCAGGGCCCCGTCAAGGGTTGGCCTTCCCTCCTTAACTCTATCCCTGGGCTTTTCGTTCGATGACGGATCACGCTACTCTGTGGAACCTCATTTATCAGGTTTCTCCATCTCCCCTGCCCACCATTATCGGTACCTTCTTGCAGTTCCACGAGAAGAGGAGAGCGAGGCATTAAACTTCCAAAACCAGGATATGTCCTGATTTGGAGGTTTCAGTTCGGCAACGACTTTGGAGGTCATCACAGTGGAGCACATGGAAATGCTAGAATGATGTGCAGGCAAAGCGTGCACCCAGTCAGGAGTCCGGTTATTAAGGGAGGGGTTATGGCTTAAAGGCAGAAGAAGAAGAGGAAGAGCTGGTTTTAAGCCCCGTGTTTCTCTGCCTTGCGGAATCTCAAAGGGGCTTACAATCGCCTTCTCTTCCTCTCCTGACTGCAAGCACCTGGCAAAGTGGGTGTGGCTGAGAGAGCGCTGAGAGAAATATAACAGAGAGCTTTGAGAGAACTGCAGAGCACTTTCACACAAACTGAATAAAACACTTTCAAGTCACTTTCAATGGACTTTGTAACTGGATTCTTCTGTGAGAAATGGCAAAATCTACTTTAAAACCATCCCAGGGTATAGTCTACACAGGGCTTTTTACCCACTCCTATCTTGAATAAATCCCTCCCGTCTACACTGAATTCAATTTTCATTTTGGTTTGGGGTGGTTTAAATTTTCTCTCTACATGATTGATTCGGAGTGACCCTTCCTTTTCCCCATGATATCCAGAAGTGGATATAAGCTTCGATATTTGAAAAATTGCCATCAGTAAGTGTGCAGATTTCTGCTTTTTGTGCCACAGCATCAAAGACTTCCTTGTTCCCAGTTGCAAGTCTTGTCTTAAAGTGACTGCACTCCAGAAGCCCTAACTACTCTAAGTAGAGATTTTCCTCTTGGATTTATTCCATCCTCCTCTGCTGTCTCCAATCCTCTCCCTCCACCCCTTGTTCAAGAAAAGAGACTCCTGCTGCACTTCGCTCCCCTCCCCACTCTGAGCTTCCCCAATCAAGTGCAGAACACTTTCTGTTTCAATTGTGTGTGTGGGGGGGGGGGGATTGAGGAAGACCCAAGTTCAAGTCAATCTGAATTCAGTAGGATCCACACCGGAAAAAACAAAGTAAGTACAGAATCAGCCCTGGAGTGGATTGAAACTGAATTATTTCGCATGTGGAAAAGCCCCTTCAGACATGCCCAAGGTCACCCTGCAGGCTGTTGGGGGAGGAGTGGGGACTCAAACCCAGTTCTCCAGATTAGATGTCGCTGCTCTTAACCACCTCATGCTTGCTCTTGGCATCTGCTTGGCTTGTAAAAAGTCCCATGTTCAATCCCCATTGCCTCCACTGGGAGAACCGCCGCCAGTCTGAGATGATAATGGTCAGATTCAGCATCTGGCAGCATCAGATTTTAATTTTTAGCTTGCCCTTCTAGTTGCTCAGGATGGGTAAGGGCATTCATAAAACATCAAAGAAAAATTAAAACATTTATCTAAATGACCACAAGTAAAAATTCCCAGGCGGGGGGGGGGGGGGTTCTAGCATTGGGAGCTGGTCTTTCCATCTGTCTCAGCAGTGAGGCCAGCTTCTTATTGCTGGATGTTAATTTGGGCTTGGACCATAAGTCTTACAGGCCTGAAACTGATTAAGGTCCTACAGGGCCCTGATCTCTCTAGAGAGCATGTTTCATCAGGCTGGGGCCAGGGCTGAAAACGCCCTGCCCCCAGTTGAGGCCAATCGGACCTCCTTAGGTCAAGGGATCCTGAACACATGCAGATCTGGAATCCTTAACACCCTTGGGGAAATTTACGGGAAAAGGTGTTCCCGCAGGAACGACAGTCCCATCAGGGGTAGTCAAGCTGCGGCCCTCCAGATGTCCATGGACTACAATTCCCATGAGCCCCTGCCAGCATTCGCTGGCAGGGGCTCATGGGAATTGTAGTCCATGGACATCTGGAGGGCTGCAGCTTGACTACCCCTGATTTAGAGCTTTCAAGGTGAACACCTGATCCAGTCTCCAATCTAGAGCCAATGCAGCTGATCCTAAACTGCTTCCAAGTCTGATAGTTTTTCAGTTTGATTCGTTTTGTTTTCTTTCCACGCCAGGCTATCTGTATTCTCACAATGCTCGCCTCTTATGGCACCAAGTGGGTTCCCTTCTCACCCGCATGCAAGGTAAATGACCCACTTATGCAATTTATAAGACTACGAAACCCATGGGTACAGGTGAAAACGCATTCAAGGTCTCACTGGAGGGGGGGGAGGGAGGCCCAGGCCATAAGCTGGCGAATGGATGCAAGCCAAAGCAAAATCAGCCAAAATTGGAACCAGCATGTGGATTTTCCCATAGCAATCTATTGCTCTGGGCCGAAAAGAGGAACCGAATTCGAGATGTACCTGCCATTTGCTATACGCTCAGGTAAAAGTATCCTCGCCCCTTCAATACCCCCATTTTTACCACCCACCCCCCATTCTCTTTTTTTTTTTTCCCCAGCCCCAAATCTTTCCCCAGACTTTCACTCTGCAGCATTGTCTTTTCTGCCCACCACAACTTACGTTCTCTCTCGGATCCTGTCCTTCTCCTTGTCTCTGGTTCTAGCTTCCTCCCCATGTAAATCTCTCCCTCCATTTGCCTCTCCCCCCCCCTTGCAAACTCCCCCCCATCTCTCCCGCCCGCCCCCCCCAGTCTGCACCCCCCCTCCACTCCTCGACAGCCGAAAGTCCCAATCAATCAATGAGCCAAGGATGTTATCAATAACCCAGAAGATGGATAAAGCGGCACATCTTGATTACAATCCCTGTCTGCCGCACTTTAATTAACACTTTAGTTAATTAGTTCGGGACCATTTACGAGTAAAATGTTTTTATTAGGGAATTTGCATGATGGCGCCGTTTGATGAATTGATGTGTTACCCAAACTATCCGACTGTTCTTAATAGATAATAAACAGGAATCAATCAGCCAGCGCTGAGCCCAAGCCTCCCACGATGAGGCGCCTCGCCTCCACTCATTAAGGCCGGGTGACGAAGGAAGTTCCCTTCCTGCCCAGCTTGTGGGCAAAGCCCCCAGACCTCCGAGTCTTCCACAGCTCACCTGAGAGGCCAGTGCTGGATGAGTGACAGCCAGCTCACTGCCTCTGATCCTGCAAAACTGGCTTGCCCACCACACAGCTTGGCCAAAGGCTGTTACCGCTCTGCTCTTAGCTCCCAGGGTGGCACTTGTGGGCACCACGGTGTTGGCTGACCCCCTTCCTTGCAGCCCTCCAAGAGTTTTTTTTTAAAGATGGGCAGGGCCAGGTGAGCTTTAGCCCAGAAAGGCTTCTGATTGGCCCCTGGATTGTCTGTGCAGATTCTTAACAATGTTGCCACGGACCTTGACCGTGCCCCTGAAGGTAAGCTGGGGCAGCCATTTGGCGGCTAGTGTTGTGTCTGTAATTCTGCCGAGGACCAAGCTTGATCTGGAACCTGCAATGTAATTGACCAATGTGTGACTAGATCCCAATTCCTGGATCCAATCAGTTTAAAGTGAAACTGACCAATGGCGTGCACTGGCGTGATGATCTATTGTACATAAGTTGGGGATGAATGTGGGTTTCTCAGTTTTTGCCTGTTGGAACATCATATTGGGGTCACAATAAAGAGATGAAATGAACTCCCAGTGTCCAGGGCTGATTCTGCACTTATTTTGTTTTTCCATTGTCAATCCTGTTGAATTCAGATCAATTTGAACTTGGGTCATACTCCTTCCTATCCCTCCTCCAAATTGAAACAAAGTGTTCTGCACTTGATTGGGGAAGCTTAGAGTGGGGAGGGGAGCCAAGTGCAGCAGGAGGCTTTCTTTTCCTGAACAAGGGCTGGGGGGAGGGAGGATTGGAGACAGCAACCTCGCAGAGAATGAGGAGGGGAAAATAAATCCAAGAGCCATATCCCTGCTCAGAGCAGTGTGGGCTTCTGAAGATCCCACAATGAGGATCTGAACCCAGGGATCTAACAGCTAGCTCCACTTCCCACAGCAGCCATTTTGTGACAGCCATTTTGTAGTTAGCTCCACCTCCTTCTGCAGCCATTTTGGCAACCATTTTGTGACTAGCTCCACCTACCACAGAAGCCATTTTGTCCTTAGCTCTGCCTCTTGCTGCAGCCATTTTGTGGCTCTCAGAATTCCAGGTGCCTGCAGGCTAAAAAAGATTAGGGATCCCTAGCCTAGCTGGTAACCTAGAACCCAGATGGTGCAGCTATGAGTGTAGGAGCATTCAGCAGTTTGGGTTTCAATGTCTGGGTACCAAGGTTCTATGGTTGCAGTGCCACCCACACAAGACTGTGGAGTAAAACTTCTTCCACACAGTCCTTTAGGTGGGATCTCCTCTATACAGATCCAAGTCCATTAAGGTTTATATAGCAGACATATCCCAGTGACAGCTGCATAGGGATGCAAGTCCCCAGGTGGGACCTGGGAATCCACTGGAATTACAGGTCATCTCTAGGTGGCAGAGATCAGTTTCCCTGGAGATCATGGCTCTAGGGGATGCCAGCCTCCAGGAGGGACCTGGGGATCCCTTGGAATTTTAGCAGCAGAGGCAGGCAGCAGAGATCGATTCCCCTACAGAAAATGTCTACATTGGAGGGTGCTCTCCAGAGCATTATGCTCCACTGAGGTCCTGTCCTGCCCCAAATCCCACCCACTCCCAGACTCACCCCTAAAGTATCCAGGAATTTCCCAATCCCTTTTGCCACCCTTGTGGCAACCTCCCAGAAGGATAGAGGTGAAATGTGTGGTCAGGGATCAGCCAATGCAGAGTGACCCCGTTGGGTTTTCAAGGGAAGAGATATCCAGAAGTGAGTTGCTGTTGCCTCGACATCCTGAGTGGTCTCCCATCCAAGGACTAGATCTGATGAGATCTGATCTCAGGCTAGCCTGGGCCATCCAGGTCAAGGCACAGACTAGCAGAGGTGATCTGCCATCTCCTAACAAGTCGGAGAGCTCAGGTTCCCTCTATCGCCACTCCAGGTACAGGTGCCAACTACAGACTGCAGAATGCCTGGTGGTCTGGGGAGGGGAGGGCAGGGCTTGGGGAAAAGAGGGCCCTGAGCCTTAGAGTTTGCCCTCCAAATCAACCCTTGTCTCCAGGAGAATGGATCTCTGGGAGCTGGAGGTTAGTTCAGGTGGACAGCCATGTTGGTCTGAAGCACGAGAACCAAGTTTGAGCCCAGTGACACCTTTAAGGCCCACACAATTTGTTTCTGGGGATAAGGCTTCATGTACACGTCACACATTTCTTTGGATGCACTGCAAGGTGTAGCTGAGGAAGTGAGCTGATCCCCAGAATTAAACTTCCTTGATCTTAAAGGCATAGAAAAACCAACTCTTCTTCTTCTTCTTCTTCTTCTTCTTCTTCTTCTTCTTCTTCTTCTTCTTCTTCTTCTTCTTCTTCTTCTTCTTCTTCTTCAAGGTGCCGCTGGACTCCGTCTTGGTCCTGGAGATCAGCTGTCATTCAGGGAGATCTCCAGGCCCCATCAGAAGAGGAGAGGAATGCTGACAAACAAGCTGCAAAGTACAACTGTTGGTTGAAGCAGAAGTGAGACCAGAACATGGACCGGTTACGGGCATATTTTCATACATTTCCTCTGTGACATCTACTTAAAGGCATTTAAACAGCTGCGCACATAAACGTCTCAAATGTTCAAGAAGACCTTCAACAATATAATCAGAAGTTATTTATTGTCCATAAATGATCAAAAATTTTTTTTTAAGAAATGGGGACCAGGTAGTGGTGGTGCCACCTACATATTTTTTAAAAATCTGATCATTTGTGGATGATAAATGACTTCTGATTATATTGTTGAGGGACTCTCTTGAACATTCGAGACATTTATGTATGCAGCTTTCTCAATACATTTCCATTTATTGAAATTGCCTTCCTTTCCTCTCCCCACAACACAGACCCCTTTTGAGGCTGGTGGGGCTGAGAGAAAACTGTGATTGGCCTGAGGCCACCCAGTTGGCTTCCAGTGGAGGAGTGGGGAATCACACCCGGGCCTCTAGATAAGAGTCCACTGCTCTTAACTACGACACCACCCTGGTCTCTGGGAAAAGACAATGAGGTACTTAGATACAAGAAGAGGCAGGGAACTGGCTGAAGTGATGGCAGAGGGGCAGCTTGGTGTAGCGGTCAGGAGTGTGGACTTCTAATCTGGCAAGCTGGGTTTGATTCCCCGCTCCTCCTCCACATGCAGCCAGATGGGTGATCTTGGGCTCGCCACAGCACTGAAAAAGCTGTGGATGGGTGGGCGATTGTAAGCTGCTTTGAGGCTCCTTCTGGTAGACAAAAGCGGCCTATAAGAACCAACTCTTCTTCTTCAGCATCTCTCTCTGGGTCTAACATGGGGTGATAGATCTGCAATTGCCTAAGATCCCCTGGAGAAAAGGGCTGTTTTGGAGGGTGGCCTCCTTAGCATTATGCACCACTGAGGTCGCTCCCTATCCTAAATCCCGCCCACTTCTGGCTCCACCTCTAAATTCTCCAGGTATTTCCCAACCCAGAGATGGCAACCTTAGACCCAGGGTTGAGGGAGTGGTGCAGAATTCTCAACTGCAGCTCATAGCAAGCATCATTCCCAGCAGAGAAAGCTTCTCTTTGTCGTAGAGGGTATAGTTCAACTAGGGGACCGAGAATCCTTGACAGGCTCTAGCCTGTAGAAGTGCCTCCGCTGGTCCTCCAAAGCACACACAACAAAGATTTACTTATTTACTTTATTTCTATTCTGCCTTTCTCTCCTAATGGGGTCCCAGGGAGGCTAACATCAGTCTCCTTTTCTCCTCACAACAACCCTGTGAGGTAGGTTAGGCTAAGAGTGCGTGACTGGCCTAAGGTCACCTGGCACAGGTGGGGGACTCTCCCAGATGTGTTAACCCCCTGTACCATGTTGACTCTCTTAATGACAAAGATAATGTTGCTCTCTCCTCTTCTACCCCAGAATTTCTCACTGCTCAGAGAAATGGGGTCACACATACCACTGCGGAATTGGCAAGGAGGGGAGCTGGTAAGTCTTCTGAGATCAGGCTAGCCTGGGCCATCCAAGTCAAAGCAGAGACAAACAGGTGTTTTGCTATGGCTAACCCTGCTGAGCTTCTGAAATCTAAAAAAGGGAGACCTCAAAGATTGCAGCAACTATCCCACTGTTAATGACCGGCTGTTAATGACAGGACTCTTTGGAGGTCATTTATTCATAGGGATGGCGTAAGTAGAAAGTAGCCACACTTCTCTCTCTCTCACACACACACACACATACACAATCAATTCTCAATCATTTCACATTCTACATGGCAGAAAAAGGCACCAGCTCCTTTGCCAATATTGAAGCAGTCATCCACCCTCACTGCGCACTTACATAACAATTCAGCAGTCATACTTTAGCCAATGAAGACGTCATCTCCACACTGGGAGAAACTCGGCCTGCTGATTTCCAGCATATCGATTTGGCTGTTAAGAGCACAAGAGCCAGCCCACCCTGGTTTCTGGTCAGTTGGCAATACATTCATAAATTGTCTTCCTCTGATAAAACCCACATGGCTTCTCCCAGCCGCTGTAGGCCAGAACCAGCATGGCAGCATGACCACTGTATGGCAGTGGTCCGCAACCTTCTTCAGGCTGCAGACCGGTGGCGGCAGGAGTGCCGCGCATGCGTGTTTGCGGCCGCACATGTAGCAAATGCACATGCGTGACCCGGTCGCGCATGTGCCTTTGTGGCTGCCCATGGCACAAATGCGTGTGCGCGGCACGGCACGGCCCTGCGGAGGCAGGGAGCCGCGGCCCGGTGCCAGGGCGTTCGTGGCCTGACACCGGGCCACGGCCTGGTGGTTGGGGACCACCGGTGTAGGGGTTGAGAGTGGCGGCCTCTACTCCAGAGGAGCAGGTTTGATTCCTGACTGGATGATCTTGGGTCCGTAGCAATTCTCTCAGAGCTCTCACAGCCCCACCTACCTCACAGGGTATCTTGTTATGAGGGAAGGAAGAGAAGGCAATTGTCAGCCATTCTGAGACTCCTTTGGGTAGTAAAAAACAGGATCCAAACAAATAGCTCTTCCCTTCTTCCCTTATGGAGATCTCATTAATAACAACTGAAGTTTGGGTGCTGGGCTAATTAGATATCGAAACCAATCCAGCAGTCCTCTGATGCTCTTAAGGTTGCCAACTAGCCAGGAACAGGCCAACTTATGTCCCCTCTAATTCACTTTCCCTCCTGTGCAGTTCCCACCTCCTGTAATCTTCAAGTGGGCAACAGACCTTGCAAGACCCTGCCCAGCTCGAGGCTGGGGCCGAATGGGGTTTCCAGGCAGGCAGAAGGTCCCAGACAGGGTTGTGCGCAGTGGCGTCCAAAGCGGCTGTTCCCAGCCGAAGCAGCCAGCGCCGTGCACCGCACACAACCTCCCAGGTTCGATCCCCAGCATCTCCAATTAAGAAGCTCAGTCAGGAGGCATTAGGAAAGTTTCTACCTGAGACTATGCAGAGTGGCTGCCAGTCAGCGTAGGCAACACAGATCTGGGTGGGCCAAGGGTCCGATTCAGTATAAAGCCGCTTTATATGAAGTTACCACCCCCTGGCACATGCTGCAGATGGAAGCCCTGTTCAGGGCGAGCTGCAGGGGCCAGTTTTCAAAAGTTGGCCACCCAAGTCGCTCCCGAGAGACAGGACGCCTGGTTCCCTTTGTTTCCTTTCCTCCTGCAAAGCCGACGTCTCCACAGGGAGGGGGAGCGGCACGGACCCAACCCATCCCCAATTTCTCCTCGCCTCTCCTTTCCTGCCTACAGCGGCGGCTGCTGATACTCATGAGAGGAGCGCCACCGCGTGGCCACGAGGAGTCCTTCAGCAGAGGAAGGACGACGACGAACCGACTTTCTGTTCCTTTCGCGTTCTCCTCCAAAGTTTCCGTCCGCCCCAAAACAGAGACCGAAAACAGATGCCCGTGGGTGCTCTCCGTCGCGGCTTTGTTCTTCTGCCTTCAGTCTTCGCTTCGCCTAGGAGGGAAGCTTCCCCTAGTCCTTAATCCAGGGGTAGTCAACCTGTGGTCCTCCAGATGTCCATGGACTACAGTTCCCATGAGCCCCTGCCAGCAAATGCTGGCAGGGGCTCATGGGAATTGTAGTCCATGGACATCTGGAGGGCCACAGTTTGACTACTCCTGCCTTAATCCATATGCAGAAAACTGGTAGAGACACGAGGGAGAGATCTAGGTCTCAAGCATGGTGTCGAGGTTAAGAGCTTCTAATCTGGAGAGCCAGGTTTGATTCCCCACTCCTTCACATGCAGCCAGTTGCGTGACCATAGGCTAGTCTCAGTACTCTTAGGGCTGTTCTTGCTGAGCAGTTCTCTCAGAGCTCTCTCAACCCTTCCTGCCTCACAGGGGGTCTGTTGTAGGGAAAGGAAGGGGAAATTGTTTGTAAATCATTTTTGGGCTCCTCCAAGTTGTGAAAAGCAGGGTATATAAACCAGCTCATCGCCCTTTTCTTCTCCAGAACAAGCGTCAGAAACCCTGCCTTGAAATGTGGAATCCACCCAGGAAAAGTAGCATACTCTGGAGGAAGGGGGTGAGCCAGTGGCACAAGCATCTTTAGCTAGAGGTTCAGAGGAGTTCGGAGTCCACATAAGTATGCTTCAGCTTGCGGATGACACCGCGCTGCTCGGATTGAGGCCTGCCACCCCACAGCTGTTGAAAAAGAGGCATCAAGACCCTGGAAGTCAAACTAGCTCTTATCTGTGAACACAGATATAGATGGGCCATGGGGCTGGTCTGAAGCTTTGTTGGTCTCAAAGGTGTCTCTGGACTCCAACTGGATTCTACTCCTGATCTGCAAGACTGCAGGTTCAGATGGAGTCACACGCCATGAGAAGAACCACACAGCCTCTTCCCACTGCCTCATTAGGACTGTTACTTGTGTCCGATTGTCATCCTTGTTCATTCTGCTTCCCCTTTACCAACTGTAGGACAAACAGTGGAAGAAGGAAACTCCACCAGATCTTATGGACTGGCCAAACAAGATGGCTGAATAAGCAACAAGGGCAAAACTGATGCACATCTGATGCACAACAGACTAACAACAGACTCCAGAAGAAAATGGAGCCCTATTCCAGATTATATAGATCAGTAAAGTGCGACAGATGATTGGAAATGGTGATATTATGGGTCTCTCCCCCCCACCCCCACCCCCTTTCTCTTCCTAAAAGCTGTTTCCTGGGAAAAGATTTAATTTTCCCCCCCCCTTCACTTCTGTTTTGTGCTATAAAAGAGTACTTTGATAGCTTTAAGAAATAACAGTTCTGTAATACACGATGTATGCGTTTTAAATAAAATCCATAATTTATAATTTTAAAAAAATTAAGCAAATGTTGGGTTTGAAAAAAAAACACACATGATTATGACACGAAAGAAATATTTGTCTTGCACCACTATGGAACATGCAGAAGCTCTTCTGGGGAACAAGCGGGCTCCTTTCACATTGAAAAGTGGGTTGAAAAGAGGCATGGGGAGTGAAGCTGATCCTGAGAGCTTGCCACATGCATGGTGTCAACCTCCAGGGGTGACCTGGAGATGGCTCATTTTCACAATTGATCTCCAATCTACAGAGGTCACTTCCCCTGGAGGAAACAGCTGCTCCAAAGGGTGGACTCTAGGGCCCTATATCATGCTTAGGTCTCTCCCTTTCCCAATCCCCGCCCTCTCCAGGCTCCACCCCCAAATTGGCATGTCTGGCAATGCTCTGGTGTCCCAAAAATGAAGGTACTGCTCACAGCTCCGAAGGAGCCAACCCTGTGGTTTAGGCCTATTTAGGGTCCCCGCCTGGCATTTGGGTGGGTGTTGTTGCTGCAGGGCTGTTGGCTGGCCTTCCTTGCAAGGTGCGGCTGCCACATTTCCAGGTGGGCTGGCCAAGCAATGATTATGAAATATCAGTGATTTTCTCATAAGGGACAGCTGTGGAGCCCATGTTACCAGGCCCCAGTGAACCTCTTGGCATCAGTGAACTGTTTGGGTCAGAAAAACAATACCCAAACTATTTTTTTAAAGGTTTAGAGCAGGGGTAGTCAAACTGCAGCCCTCCAGGGTGTAAACTGCATAGAGCTTTTATTCCAATCCCAGGTCAATTCAGTCCCTGCCGTCTACACAGAATGCGATTTCCGTTTTGATTTTGGGCGATTTAAATTTTCCTTCTGCAGCAAGAAGGATTGATCCGGAGTGACCCTACTTTTATTGTGCGATATCTTTTAATGCTCAATATTTATAAAATCCGGATTGAGAAAACAGGCTGTTTTGAATCTGGGCTCTCTTCCGTGATAGAGATGCCCTGATTGGCCAAAGGTGGCCATGTGACAAGCTTGCATTAAAGGAGAAGCCCCTAATTTCTCTCAACTTCTGTAGGTCTTGGATTTTTTCTCCCTCCCCTGCCTTCTTCGATCCTCTCCCCCTCCTTCAAGAAAAGAAAGAAAGAGGCTTGGCTTCCCTCCCCTTCTGAACTACCCTAATCTAAGGTGACCAGATTGTCCCACTTTTGGAGGGACATCTGGGGGTACATGGCAAATTGTACTTATGTTGAAATAAAAAAATATATATTACAGTACTATTTTTGCGTTCTATGAAACTTTTTGTTGCTTCATATAAACCAAATTTTTAATCAAGAAACCCCCCACCCTGGTCAATGGTGTCCCGCCTTACCAATGTTAAAATCTGGTCACCTTACCCTAATCACGTGCAGAAGACTTTTCTGTTTCAATGGGGGGGGGAGAGGAAGACCAGAGTTCAAATTGATCTGAATTCAACAGGATTGACAATGGAATAAACAGGATTGACAATGGAATAAACCCACCTGAGCCTCCGGGGAGAGCGGTATAGAAGTATGATAAATAAATAAATAAATAATAAATAAAGTAAGTGCAGACTCTGCCCAGATATCCATAGACTACAATTCCCATGAGCCCCTGCCACCGTTTGCTGGCAGGGGCTACCCCTGGTTTAGAGGTATAAATACTTATTTCAAATACCTTACCTAAACACTAACAATAAGCTCAGGAAAAGAAAATGATACTTTACCCAGAGAGCGATTTAAATGTGGAATTTGCTGCCCAAGGATGTAGTGATGGCCACAGGAAGTGACAGCTTGAAAAGGGGGTCAGAGAAATTCACAGAGGATTAGTCTTTCAATGGCTACTAGCTGTGATAGCTGAGGAGAACCTCCATGTTCAGAGGCACTAAGCCTCTGAATCCCAGAGCCAGGAGGCAACATCTGGGGAAGGCCTTGGCCTCTCTGCCTGCTATTGGCCCTCCAGAGGAATTCTTTGGCCACTGGATGGACCTTCATTGGTCTGATCCACCAGGGCTTCTGAAGGCCTCCGCCTCTCTGCCCTGTTCGTGGCCCTGCAGAGAAACTGGCTGGCCACTGTGTGAGGCAAGATACTGGGCTAGATGGACTCACCCACCCACTCATCACCCACCCACCTATCCATCCACTCACCTACCTATCCATCCATCCACCCACCTATCCATCCACCCATCCATCCACCTACCCATCCATCCACTCACCCCCACCCAACTATCTATCCATCCAACCACTCATCCATCCACTCACCCTCACCCACCTACCTATCCATCCACCCATCCATCCACCTACCCATCCATCTACCCACCCCCACCCACCCACCTAACCATCATCCATCCATTCACCTACGCACCCATCCACCTACCCTCCCACCCATCCACCTACCCATTTATCTACTCACCCCACCCACCCACCTATCCATCCAACCATCTACTCACCCATCCACCTACCCAGCCATCCATCCCCATCCCCATCCATCCACTTACCCCCACCCACCCACCAATCCATTCACCCACCTATCCGTCATCCATCCATTCAACCACTCACCCATCCACCCACTTACCCATCCAATCACCCCCACCCACCCATCCATCCACCTACCCCCACCCAACCATCCGTCCACGTACCCATCCCTCCACTCACCCCCACCCACCTACCTATCCATCCAACCAAGCAACCAACCACTCAACCATCCACCTACCCACGCATCCATCCACCTACTCATCCATCCACTTACCCCCTTCCACCCACCTATCCATCCACCCCCCACCCATCCATCCCCTCAGCCACACCCACCTACCTATCCATTCAAGCATCCACCTATCCATCATCCATCCATTCACCTACTCACTCGTCCACCTATCCATCCATCCAATCACCCCCATCCCACCTACCCATCCACCCACCCATCCATCCATTCACCCACACCCACCTACCTATCCATCACCCATTCACCTACCCATCCATCCACTCACTCCCGCTCACCTACCAATCCATCCACCCACCCAGCCACTTACCCACCTATCCATCCATCCACTTACCCATACACCCAGCCATCCACCCCTTCTTCCATCTGTCCACCCGCTTACCCCCACTCACCCACCCACCCACTTAACCCCCTATCCATCCATCCACCAACCCAAACACCCAGCTGTCCGTCCACCCACCCACCCACCCACCCATCCATCCATCCATCCATCCATCCATCCATCCATCCATCCATCCATCCATCCATCCATTGCCTGTCTTTCTCACTGATTCTCATGGTGGATTGCAGGATGTAGAGCAATAATCTAATAAACAGCACTATAGGAGTTTACAAAATTTTTAACAATGCAACAAAACCCGGTATCAGATATGACGCATCAAGCAATGGAAAGAATGGATCCCTCCCCTCTCCAAATCCTGCCATCCCCATGTTCCACCCCAAAATTTTCAGGGATTTTCATGCCCAAAATTGGCAACCCCATATAATGCAGCAAACAAATGATTTTTCCTCTGTACAGTGGCCTAGACTGCAATGCGGTTCCCTTTAGAAGCCCTTTCCCAATCTGTGCCATTACATAAGCCACCCTGATAACTTCAAGAAAAAAGAAATGCCTTGCAGATTGTATTGGAAATATTGGTGCTTCTGAGCATGCACAGAGTGCTCAGAAGTGGGGCCTGGAGATCTCCCAGAATTACAACCTATCTCCGGACAACAGAGGCTGGTTCTCCCGGAGAACACGGCTGCTTTGGAGGGTGGGCTCTAAAGCAGGGGTAGTCAACCTGTGGTCCTCCAGATGTCCATGGACTACAGTTCCCATGAGCCCCTGCCAGCAAATGCTGGCAGGGGCTCATGGGAATTGTAGTCCATGGACATCTGGAGGACCACAGGTTGACTACCCCTGCTCTAGGGCACTGTACCCTCTTGAGGTCCCTCTCCTCTCCAAAACTTGACCCCCCCGGACTCCACCCAGGAGTTGGTAAGCTTTCCATCTGCAGTGGCACTCCATTGTCTGTTCCTGGTGTTCAGAAGCCAACAAGGGTGGGTTGATTTGATTCCCTGCAATGATCTTGTTCATCTTTATGCGATGGAGACACAGAGAGGAATGGCTTTGGCCACAAGCGTGTTCAGCATGGATGAAATGCCTTCTGTTTTCTGAGCACCCCCATCTGCAAGCTGTTTCCTGATCCTTACGACAACCCTTTAAGGTTTCTCCTTGCCATACCACAGAGAGGGGTCTGAGGCTGAGAGGCTTGGCTGTGGCTGTGCCATTTGAACCTAGGACCACACATCCTCCTCCCCCTCCTATGGTGTGGGTCTGTTTAAAGGCGTCTCCCGTGCCTGACGGTGAGCTGGGAGCAGAGCCCAGGATGGCTTCGGCAGTCAAATTCGGGGTGGGGGAGTCTCACATTGGTGGCTACATTTGAAGGGTAGATTTTTCCATGGAGGGGGCTGTTTATTATTATTTATTTAATTAATGGATAGACTGCCCTCCCCTGACGGCCAGGCGAGGGATTGACCAAGAGGCATCTGCCCCCTTGGTTTTCTGGCTTGGAGACTCTCAGCAGGCAATTTCAAGTTGGCCCACTTCCCTCTTTCTGACCACCAGCCCCCTCAGCAGGGTTCCTTTCCCCTGTTTAAGGAGAAGCAGCAGCAGCGGCCAGGCCTCTCTTCGGGCTGGAGGGGCACCGCCTGCTGCGGTTGTGGTTTTCATTCTCTTCTTTTTCTTCTTCAAAAGCCTTGTTGTTCTCTCTGTGTCTTTTCAGAGGCTTGAATAAAGCAGACGACCAAAGTGCCCGTGGATTTCTGGGTAGACGGACATGCTAGATCTTCTGCGATGGACTCCCCTCCTCTGTGCGGGCCACCCCACCCTTGTGCTGGGAGTCCTCTGTGCAAATCCTGCCCATTATTATTCCAAATCAGAGTTTGAGAGGAGACGAGTCGCAGCTTTTTGGTTGCCATTTTAAATCTGAAGTCATATCTGAGAAAATGGCAGCAAGAGGGTCCCTGAGCCTCTCACACCTCGGCTTGCCAACCTCCAGGGAGGCGCACACTTGGGGCTGCCAATCTCCAGGGGGTGGCAGGAGATCGCCTCTGGGCAACTGAGGTCAGTTCTCCTAGAGGAGAATCGAAGTTCAGACCTCACATGTTTCTGCCATACTGATCTTCATGAGCGGTCAATACAGAGAGACACACAGTTGTGTATAACAAATATGTACAATTATCAACAGAGGGGTAAAAAACCTGCGGGTAACAGGAATAATGAGAAACTAGCACCGTCACTATCCTGGTTCAACCGTATAAATTCTAATCTTCTTGTTTGCTTACTTCTTTGATCAGTTCTGGTCTGGTCTGCAGGGTTCCCATCTCTGGGTTGGGAAATACCTGGAGGTTTGGGGGTGGAGCCTGAGGAAGGTGAGTTTTGGGGAGGGGAGGGACTTTACAGGGGTATGATTTATTGAATGATTCAGTTTTTAGCCTGCCTCTTTCAAACGACTCGAAGCAGGTGATATCAGACATAAAACCCAATAAAACCCCCTGCCCCATGATAAGACACAAAACTCCAGCAACAAGATGGCTAAAACTGTTCCTCTATTCACGGCCAATCGCTGAAGGAGGTTGCAAGACGGTACAGTGCAGCCTGAGGGGGGTGGGGGGGAGTCCCTAGATCTTAGTCCTGGCCTCAACCAAAGACCTGGCGGAAGAGCTCCGTTTTACAGGCCCTGCGAAACTTTGACAGTTCCGTCAGGGCCCTCAGCTCTCCTGGGAGCTCATTCCACCAGGCTGGAGCCAGGACCGAAAAGCAAAGTGCCCTGCGGGGGGCATAAGCAGACAAGCAGTCCCTCAGATAGGGCTGGGCCCAAGCCACGGATGGCCTTAAAGGTTAAAACCAAGACCTTGAACCTGATCCAGGCCACAACTGGTAACCAATGCAGCTGCCTCAGCACTGGCTGGATACGAGTCCTCCAAGAGGAGGCAGTGAGGACCCTAGCAGCTGCATTCGGAGTTTCTGGGTCAAGGACAAGGGCAGGCCACTGTAGAGAGAGTTACAGAAGTCCAGTCTAGAGGTGACTGTTGCATGGATCATTCTGGCCAGACAGTCCTGAGGTGGGTAGGGTGCTAATAGCCTCGCCTGGCGAAGATGGTTAAATGCCGTGTGAGCTACTCGTGTGACCTGGGCCTCCATAGAAAGGGAGGCACATGCTGGCAGGGGCTGATGGGAATTGTAGTACAAGGACATCTGGAGAGCCACAGTTCGGCCACCCCCCTGCCGTAGAGTCTGCCCTCCAAGCAGCCATTTTTTCTCTGATTGTAATGTGGGAGATCTGTAGGTAGGGATGCCAACCTCCAGGTGGCACCTGGGGTTCTCCTGGAATTACAGCTTCTTTCTGGCCAACAGAGATCAGTTCCCTTAGGGAAAATGGCTCCTTTGGAGGGTGGACTCAATAGCATTATAATCCCCTGAGGTCACTCCCCACCCCAAATACCGCCTTCTCGCAACTCCATCCCCAAATTCTCCAGGTATTTCCCAACCCAGAGCTGGCAAACCTATCTGCCAGCTGGAACTGGCATTTGACAACCCAATTCCCAACAGGGACACTCAATATAGGATTGTTTTAGTGTCGCAAAGTCCACTTTCCCCCCTCCTTAAGAGGAGTATTTTTGCCCCGCTAAATTAGAGTTGCCAGCCTCCAGGAGGAATCTGAAGATCTCCTGCCATCACAATTCATCTCTGAGCAGCAGAAGTTAGATGCTTTGGAACTGCCCTATACTGATTCAGAGCATCAGTCTATCAGGCCCTGCCTACTGAGACCAGATTCTCGTGGAGGCCTTTCCCAGGATCCCCTCCTGCCTGGTCCTTTCAACTAGAGATGCCAGGGATTGAACCTGGGACTTTCTGCATGCCAAGCAGAGGCTCTGCCTCTGAGCCACTGTCCCTCCCCCACTCCCTCAGTTTCCCTTTCCTTTATATTTGATGTTTTGTCCGCCCTTCAGCAGGCAGAGATTTCACAGTGGAGGGGAAGAACTTCACCTGTGAGATTTCTGAGTCTTAGACTACCACCGTGGGTCGGGGGTGACAAAACAACGACCCTTCTCCAGTAGGGATGCCCACCTCCGGGTGGGACCTGGAGATCTGCCCCCCCCTCCCCCTGGAATTACAGTTCCTGTCCAGACTGCAGAGATCAGTTCCCTTGGAGCAGTGGTAGGCAAACTGTGGCCCTCCAGATGTTCCTGGACTACAATTCCCATGAGCCCCTGCCAGTGAATGCTGGCAGGGGCTCGTGGGAATTGAAGTCCAGGCACATCTGGAGGGCCACAGTTTGCCTACCCCTGCCCTGGAGCAAAGGGTTGCTTTGGAGGGTGGACTCTGTGGCTTTGGACCCCACTGAACATCCCGTCCTCCTCAGGCTCCACCTGCAAATCCCCAAGAGTTTCCCACCTGTCCACTGGTCTGGAAGAGCTCCCTGCAGGAGGGGGACATTTAGAAAGACACCTGGAAGAAAAATGGCCGTTGTTCTTTCAGCCAGCGGGGGCGGGGGCGGGGTGAGGGGGATGATGGAGGAGGGAACAAGGGCCGGGGACATCTGGTACATTACGGGGCCTGCTCAAAGGCCCATCCGTTTCCCTGATCCTGGCAGGGCCTGAGGGATGGATGGGGAATTGAAGGGGGAGCCGATGGCTACCAAGAAGTCATTGATCTGCTGGGGGCGGCTTGGCAGACAGGTTTCACAAAGGGTGGGGAGAAGCAGGGAGAGGCAGCCCCGGGAAAGGACGGAGGGAGCTCTGAAAGGTTTGCAGGGAAGGGGGAGCCAGAATGACCCTGGACACCCTATGGTAACTGGCTGAGAGTGACTCTGAGCATGTGCAGAGTGCTCCCTGACTATTGAGCACAGGAGCACCTTAGGGACCAATAAGAGTTTGGGGAAGGGCAAGCTTTCCAGAGTCCAAACTCCCTTCAGACATGGAAAATTAAACCGTTTGAGGCAGGCAGATAGACTGCAGCTGGCCAGTGCTGAGAAGTGTCCCCCTCTCTTCAACACAGCCACCCAGAAGGCAAAGATGTCTCAGGGGGTGTCCCTTCCTCAGCAGAAGTGCCCAGTGATGACCGACCTTACCTGTTGGCCTAAAGCAGGGGTAGTCAAATTGCGGCCCTCCAGATGTCCATGGACTACAAGTCCCAGGAGCCCCTGCCAGCGAATGCTGGCAGGGGCTCCTGGGACTTGTAGTCCATGGACATCTGGAGGGCCGCAGTTTGACTACCCCTGGCCTAAAGCTACTGTCTGTAATAAACTGGGAGGGGGGGGGTTGCTTTATACTGCCATGTTTGCCCTAGCCTGGGTAGTCCAGGCTAACCGTTCTCGTCATATCTCATTAGCTAAGCAGGGTCAGTCCTGGTTAGGACTTGGATGGGAGACCGCTGAAGAGGTTAGGGTTGCTGTGCAGAGGCAAAACCACCTTGGAACGTCTCTCACCTTGAAAATCCTCCAAGGGCTGTCATTGGTCAGCTCTGTCTTGACATCTCTGTCTCCCACCACCACCGCTGTGGTTATTACATCCGGGGGTCTTCTGTTAGGCATTCAAAAACTGGCCCTGGCCCTCTCCTGCAGCTCCATAGGGCAGGGGTAGTCAACCTGTGATCCTCCAGATGTTCATGGACTACAATTCCCATGAGCCCCTGCTAGCAGGGGCTCATGGGAATTGTAGTCCATGAACATCTGGAGGATCACAGGTTGACTACCCCTGCCATAGGACACCATCCAGAATTAAACTGGAGAACCTCCCTTTAATAATCTTCCTCCCCAGTTTCCCTTCGCTCACCCCCCAGCAGCCAACTCTCTTGTTTCCTTGTCGATCCAGTACTCATGAACGCGCCTTCAACTGGATCACATTCTCGGTCCACGAGAGCTCTTCCGCCAAGCCTTTGTTTGAGGCCAATGAGCCAGCTTCACCAAACTCACGTGCCTAGAGGCCCCCTCCTCCACAAATGGCACCCTGCAGATGAAGAACCGACCCACGGTGCAATGTTAATTATTAAAAATATTAAACATTCTACTATTCAATGTTATGCCGTTAGTAATGTTCACGTTCACAATTATGATGTTTTATTCCTTGTAATGGATCACAAACGATGTTTCTTTGTATTACATCAGAAGTTCAAATGTAAACTGCTCTGAGCTGCAAGGGAGGGTGATACAAACAAACAAATAAACATAAATGAAAAAATAAAATGGATGGATGGATGGATGGATGGATGGATGGATGGATGGATGGATGGATGGATGGATAGAACAAGCCACCAAGCTAAGGACCAAAAAGGTTGAGAAACCTGAAAATTATTATAAAAGCTATATTAAATACATGTTTTCTTGCACAGGGCTAAACTAGGTCAATGAAAAAACTTTTTGTTAAGGTCATTTTGTTATCTGTGACATATTTTTGGATATTCTATGCATGACCCAAGTTTTTTTTGTTTTGTTTATCTTCTCCTGTGATTTTCATGTATCCAGAAGCCTTTATTGACATTAAAATTTTCACATATGGTTTTTTACTGACCAGTTTAGCACTGGGCAATAAGATATGGATGTAATCTATTTTAATAATACTTTTCAGATTTCTCAACCTTTTTGGTCTCTAGATTGTAGGGTGGTTGCTTCAGGTTGGGAAATTCCCAGAGGTTTGTGGGATGGAGCCAGGGGAGGACCGGGATCTCAGTGGGATCTGATGCCACAGAGTCTACCCTCCACAGTATCGTTCTTGCAGTCAAAAAGCTCACGCCCTGAATAAATCTTTGTTGGTCTTAAATGTGCTACTGGACTCTGCTTCTATTGTGCTACTTCAGACCAACACGGCTGCCCATTTGAATCTATCATTTTCTCCAGGGGAACTGATCTCTCTAATCCAGACAGGAGCTGCAATTGCGAGGAATCACTAGGAAGTCGGCATCCCTAGGAGACTGGCACCCGTAAGAACGAATGGGGGTGGGGGGTGGGCAGATGGAGAACTGTCCAGCAGGTCCCTGAAAACCTGGCCCTGGCCCTGCATATCCAGACCCCCCCAACAGACTTCTGAGCCTCCCTCCCTCCTGATCTGCCTTCCTTGTCCTCTGTTTGGAGCCCCCACCCACCCCGTGTGCTTGTGTGTGTGTGTGTCTCTCTCTCTCTGGGTTTGTGGTGTTTTTTTTATTATTTCCTCCTCTCCTCTCCTTTCTAAACACTTCCTCCCTCCTTTCGGGAGAGCCACCGACTCCCCCGAGCGTTATGACTTCATCCCGGCGCGGGCTGCAGGCAAGGAGAAATAAATCTTCATAAAGGCTGGGTTGTGATTAATCCGTGGGCCAAGGCTCGAGAGCGGGACCTTTCCCATTAGTGGATAATGGGAAGATGGAAAGCTCCTGTCGCGGGCACTAGCTGCCCGTCATTTGTTCCACTTTGCAGTCCATTTGGTGGGGAGAGTACAAGGCACTCCATCAAAAATATTTTCAGAGTTAATTTCCGTCCCTTAATCTGCTTGATTCTTATTTTGTATCGAATGGCAGAATCGATTTTCGTGGCGACTAAATTAAATAAGGGCTCTTTTCATGCATGGGGGAGCCCGGGAGCTAAGGGGAGAGGAGGGGAGCGAGGGAGGAAGAATTAGAAAGAAAAAAAGAGAACAGGGGAGATGAAGGAGGGGGGGGGGGGATGTGCAGGCACACCGGTGGATAAATAGGTGGAAGTTAGGGAGGAGATGGGGAAGATAGGTTCAACTCCAGAAAACACCTTTTCCTGTGGGCCAACCTGCACATGCAGGCCCCAGCCAAGGGGCCTGTTTGTACCTGCACATAACCACTTTGACACTTGTCTGAGGATGACGAAAACATCTCCTCTGTTTTCATAAGTGACCATTATATGTATGAATTTTTGGGGGGGAGAATCCTTGTGGGTGGTCACAGATCCCCCTTTTGTGACTCGCTGTACCTCCTCACCAGCAGAAAATGGAGCTGGCCAAAAGTCCCCTCCTCGTTGTCAACTGAAACGTCACCGGTTGAATTTCTGCCCATCCAGATGGAGCAAGACCAGGTTTCTAGAAATGTGGATGTGTTTGTAGCAAGCTGGTCTGGGCATTAGCAATAAACCGTCCGCGTTCCTCAGTGGGAAATTCCCAGATAAATGATCCTGTAGTGGGGGAACGCACCGGCCGATTTGGCGGAAGTATTTAGCGCAATGATTCCTCCAGTCCTGATAGATGGGGCGGGAGAGATGGGCAACATCTCAGGGTCTGAGCAGAGGGACAAGAGAGACCAGGCTCTTGCAAAAAAAAGAAGGGAAGCCGGTGACACACACAAAAGAGCCACACACCAGCCTGCATGCTGCTGCTGCTGCTGCTGCCGCCCTCGGTCTAACTAGCAGGTTCAAGTGCCACATGGTGTCCCTTTCCATCAGAGCTTTCCATGTTCATTTGATGCGCCATTCTTCTTCTTCCCCTGTCAGATTGGCTCGGATCCCCCTCCCTGCCCATACTGTGGCCCCATGGGGGGGAGCGGGACATGGAGGGGGGGCATATTGCTCTCTCTTTCTCTCTGGATCATATAACCCCGTGGCCTAGCAAAAAGAGAGAGAGAGAGTTCATTTATTCACGCTGAGCCCAGCAATTCATTTATCTCTTTTTGCGTCTCTGACAGTTTGACGTGCCTCCAGTCGCTGCCGATAGCCCACCCCTGCTTGCACCCCTCCCTCCTCATCTGCCAGCCCTTCGCATCAAACCGGGAGGCGTTTTGAGAGCATCTCGGTTCCTTGTCCGTGGGGAATCTCCCGCTTCTCCCAATATTTAACTTTCCCGACTTCCCGCCTCCCGCTACCAATCCTGCTAAGAAATTCCTGAGGGAGAGCCGTGTCCGCTCTGACCTGGATGTCTCCAGCTAGGCCCATGTCATTAGAGCTCAGAAGCTAAGCAAGGTTCGTCCCGGATCGTCTTTCGATGGGAGTCCACCAAGGAAGTCCTGGGTGGCAACAACATGGCAGACAATAGCAACCCCCCTCCATTGTCTCTCCCCTGACCTAGATTGGTCCAGCCTAGCCCAATCTCACCAGAGCTGAGAAGCTGAGCAGGGTCGTCCCTGGTTACCATTCATGGGAGACTGCTGGGAAGGTCCGGGGTCTCTATAGAGAGGCAGGCAATGACGATCCACCTCTGAACATCTCTTGCCTTGGACGTTTCTTGTCTTTTAAGAACACATTTTGTCCTTTTTAATGCTGTTCATTGTTCTCTGTCCCACCTAGCACTCCCTCCCGTCCACACACGCAATGGAAAAAAGCCACCGGAGTAGGAGAGCAGCCAATTGCTGAGTGGCTAATCCACCACTCGGGCAGAAGTGCTGTAATGTAAGATATCCTGTCGTAAGCAGACTGGTGGGAGACGGAGGGACCAGGGGAGGCCTTAAAAATGAGCTGACCATATTTCCCTGCTCAGGATAGGAACCTGGGATAGCAAAAGCAGGATGGGGGTTAAATATTCTGCATTCACAAAAGTAATATAAGAAAAAATACGAAAAAAATACGAGAAAGCCCATTGCAACCAGGAATGCAATGGGCACTAGGACCCAGGGGACACTGGAAGGCGCAGTTCTCTCTCTCTCTCTCTCTCTCTCTCTCTCTCTCTCTCTCTGGCAGCAGGAGCCATAGGAGGTAATCAGAGCTCGTTTGTAGCAGAGAATCAAGACTGGTTTGCAGTTTGGGGCAGCTGTCTCTGTCTGCCTCTCTCCCTTGCAATAGGAGCCCTAGCAGGTAATCAGGGCTCATTTGCGGTTTGGCAGGGCTCTCTGTGTCCCTGTGTCTCTCTCAGGCGTCTGAGAGCAAAGTAGCTGGCATCCAGGGAAGGAAGGCAGGAGCTGTTGGGGCAGAGCCAATCAGGGTGTGGCCAGCAAAGCCACACCCTGATTGGCCTTATTCCAACTTAGACACCCCGGACTCATTCCATCCCCCAGGCTGTTTCACAAATATTAAGAAGAGCAATGGATAAGGATTGTAAACTGCTACTAGCCAGACTGGCTTCGGGAGTGGCGGGGGATAAATCCAATTACTAGTAATCATAATAACATTTCACCCATAAATGTTTAACAAAATTTAAAAATATATTAAAAATTAATTAACTCGCATCCATTCGGGAAACATTTCCGGGGCTGTCAAGAAACCCCAGTTTTTTTATGAAACCCTGGTTGAGAAAGCCTGAGTTAGAGAGACAAAGATCTGGGACCCCTGAGTTGACCCCTGCTCCACCACAAAAGCTCCCTGGGTGACCTTGGCAATTCATGGCCTCTCTGCCTAACCTACCTTGCAGGGTTGCTGTGGGGATAAAAACAGAGGAGGGGAGGATGTAATGAGCCATCTTGGGTCCGTAACTGGGGAGGGGAAAATGCTATAGTCTTTATAGTCTTCCGTTGTTCTCAAAGATCTATGGATAGGTCGGAAAATGAATCCAGCTCTTGGTTTAGAAAGGGGAATATAGAAGAGGACGCCTCTGTTAGTCTCTCTTTCACCCCCCCCCCAATAATACTCAGCCCCAGAGATTCAATGTGACTGAACGAGGAATCTCTGCTCAAATGCATTCTCATTCTCCAACTCTTGTTTTTGGAGGGGAGTATCTTCTGCCTCCCTTGTGGTTAGCGTCAGATTCTGATCCAAGGGATCCCTTTCTTTAGCTCTCCTTCCCTCTTTGAAAAGCACTGGCTTTGTTCTCCTTATCCCCAAGTATTATGGGGCATTCAGAATACCTTATAGTGGAGGGAGGGAGTTCGTCACAAGCCCCGCGTTCCCTGGGAGAGGCAAATATTTGCATCTACATGGTGGTGCTTTTTCTCCCGCTGGACTTTGGACCCATGCAAATAGGAGGGAGGTTGAAACAGACTGAGGGTGTTTTTCCAATGGACTGGGGAGTTGGGTATTTTCTTCTCCCGGATCTGTATCTCAAACAACAAAAATGTACCAGAATGGACCCTGACTCGAAAAGAGAGCACTAGAGAGCTGTATTGGTCAACCATCTAAAACAGTTCCACAGGGCCTGCAAAAGGGAGCTCTTCCACCAGGCATTTGGTTGGGACTGAGCGAGCAATAACATCTACAGCAGCGGTCCACAACCTTTCTGTGGCGGCCGATTTGCTGGCGGCCTGGCAAGCTTCTCGCTGCGGGGATGCGGTGGGGAGAGGGAGCCACGGCCCGGTGCTGAGGCCTTCGCGGCCCGGCACCAGGCCTCGGCCCGGGGGTTGGGGACCACTGATCTACAGGACCCCTGCTCCCTCCCTCCTTAATAATGCACCCATGTGTTCTGCTCTGGACCTGTTTGCATTGTTATATTTTGCACCTGCGTTACAGTTTAATGTTAATATTATTGTATGAAAGTTTTTAGTGTAAACTAAGTTCTATGTACCGTTCTATGTTTTATGTAAACTGCCCTGAACCTCCTGGGAGGGTGGTATGTATAAACAAACACACACACACACACACACACACAAACAAACAAACAAATAAAATCTTTCCGAGATGACCAGGGAAAGGGGAGGGAATGGCTCTGTTTTTGCAATGTGACAGTCAGCTGATTTAGGTAAAGGCCTGTGTGTGTGTGGGTTTTTTTAAAGTATTAGGCATGTGTGATCCGATTCAATCTGTCCAAAAAGGCTCTTGGTTTTCCCCACTGCTAGGAAGTTGGGATAGGGGACTGGAAGGGCTCGAGCCAAAATCTGTACTAGAGGGAAGGCACATGGGTACCTGCGTTTTGATTTGACACTTTCCCGGGCCCTAAGGGGTGGAGATTTGAGGTAGAGGCACCAAACTTGCACTGTGCCTGCTGGAGGCTCTCCTCACAAGAACCCCCAAATTGCAAAATGATTGGACCAGGGGTTCCCATTCTAGGGGCACCCAAAGAAGATCCCTCTATTAGATCTCCATTATTTCCTATAGGATTGGATGGGACATCCTCTTTGGTTGCCCCTAGCAACATGGGGATTCTCTTGAGGAGAGCCTCCTGCAGCCATGTTGCAAGTCTGGAATCGATTGGTCCATATCGGAAAAGATTCGGACCAATCAAAATGGCACTATAGGTGGTTCGGAGGACTCGATTTGAAGCAAATTGAAACCCATCTGCGTTTTCTTCTTTTGGCACATGCCTAAGCCGTATGTCTTTCTTTCCGGCCCTCTTCAAGTTTGGTTCATGTGATCCCAAAACTTCTGTTTAGGGTTGCCAACTTCCAGGTAGGTACAAATCCAGGGCTCATCATCAAAGGCCAAACAGGAACTCCACCAAACCACAATAATCAATGATGCAAAATGAGGTTCAACAATTAAACGTGGACTTCAGATTGCTGCTTATCTGCATTTGTTGATTCCTTCACCGATGGTTAAGGGAGAGTATTTATTCTGTATATATTCTACTATTCTTTGCTTTTCAGGGTAATTCATTTTGTATGAGTGGTGGTTGTTGTTTGGCGGGGTTCACGTTTTGGATAATGGAGTCTACCTTGGATTATCATGCCTGAATTTGTGCTCTCCATACTGTTTTTGTGTCACTACTATTCCTCCGGAGAGTTCCCTCTGTATTGTTTTCAGCCTCTAGATGGGACGGTGATGGTGGTGGGTGTCTTCCAGTTTAAGTGCTGCTCTCCAGACTGAAGGAAATGACAGCCCCTTTGGAGGGTGGCCACTAGAGTGCCATCTCCATGCTGCTGTCCCTCCCCAAACCCCATCCTAAATTCCTTCCCATACATCACCTGGAATTGCCCCAAACCGTAGTTGCCAATTACTACTGAGTAAACCAGGCTGTCTCAACCAGGGTTTCATGAAACCCTGGGGTTTCTTGATGACTCTCGAAGCTTGCCCAAATGGGTGGGAGTTAATTAATTTTAAGATATCTTTTAAACATTTGTTAAACATTTAGTGGGTGGTATGACCGTATGTAAGAGCCTCGTGTGGCGCAGGGTGGTAAGGCAGCCGACATGCTGTCTGAAGCTGTGACCATGAGGCTGAGAGTTCAATTCCAGCAGCTGGCTCAAGGTTGACTCAGCCTTCCATCCTTCCGAGGTCGATAAAATGAGTACCCAGCTTGCTGGGGGGTAAATGTTCATGACTGGGGAGGCACTGGCAAACCACCCCGTATTGAGTCTGCCATGAAAACGCTAGAGGGCGTCACCCCAAGGGTCAGACATGACCCAGTGCTTGCACAGGGGATACCTTTACATTTATGACCGTATGTGGCCACGTCAACCCACCAATCTCTCAAAAAATGGCCAATGATGGTCCTGGAGGGGGTGGGAAGGGGAGTGACCCTGGGCAGGCATGTGCACAACTATACTTCCCAACCATATTCTGCCTGATTGCCCCACTTCTGGGGTTTCTTGAAGCCTGAAGAATGCTTCAGGGGTTTCTCAGTGGTAAAAAAAATTGAGAAAGGCTAGAGTACATGGTTTAGCTTTCCCAGTGCCACTTCACCACCAGTTAGAACAGAAAAGTTATTGATAAGGAACATTATTATTATTATATTTATTTGATTTCTATACAATTCTGCCTACATTTGTACCCAATGCCACATAGCAATCAGATTTCAAGCAAAATACTTCCCCCCAAAATCACAGTACATAACACAGCTAAAAACCATATTCCAATCAAACAACAGTTTGATCTAAGGACTTTTGGTTTCCCAAGGATGCAGAGGCTCAGATTCTGGCAAATCTCCAGGTAGGTGTAAGGAACTGGGTAGCAAAAGTTTTGACAGTATGGCTGAGCCCCACTTTTCACTGCCCAAAGGAGTCTCGAAGTGGCTTACAATTGCCTTCTCTTCCTCTCCCCACAACAGACACCCGGTGAGGTAGGTGAGGCTGAGAGAGATCTGACAGGACTGCTTGGTGAGAACAGCACTATCAGGGCTGTGACAAGCCTAAGATCACCCAGCTGTCTGCACATGGAGAAATGGGGAATCAAAACTGGCTCACCAGATTAGAAGCCAATGCTCCTAACCACTATACCATGTTGGCTCTCAAGTTAAAGGTGGAGTTTCAAAACCAATTGTTCTTCCTCTCCCGAGCCAGCAGGGTGCAATGTGGCCTCTGATCTGAAGACCCAGGTTTGACTCTCCACTCCCCCACATGCTGCCATCTGGGTGACCCTGAGGCAGTCACTGTTCTCTCAGAGCTCTCTCTGCCTTGCCTGCCTCACAGGGTATCTGTTGCGGGGAGAGGAAGGGAAGGCGACTGTAAGTCACTTTGATACTCAGTATCAGTAAACAAAAACACCTCTTCTTCTTCTTCTATTTGTTTTATGTTCATTGTCTGTGAGCCATTTGTGCTGCACAGCATTCTTTACTTTAATAAATTTGAATTGCATTTAAGCTGAGTCTCTCGAGGCATTCCCTTGGATGTGGGAGCGCCTCGAGGTGAACCCGGAGGGTGGGAAGTGAAGGCCCTGGAAAGCAGCACTTTCACTCTCAGAAAGTAAAAAAGGAGTGGTTCGTTCTTACAGTAGGGTTGACAAGTAGAGGTAGAGAAATTCTTGGAGAATCGGGAGAATGTAGTTTAGGGAGAGGAATATAAATTCAGGGAATCCACCCTTCAAAACTGGACCATTTCCTCCAGGGGAAATGATCTCTGTTTAATGGCAAGAAAGAGCATGATGTAGTGGTCACAGAGCGGCAGCTTCTAATCTGGAGAGCTGAGTTTGATTCCCCAGTTCCAGTGCCTCCACATGCAGCCAGCCGGGTGACCTTGGACTGGTTGCAGCTCCCTTCCAGTGGTTGTTGCAGAGCAGTTTTCTTAGAGACAGGGTGTCTGTTGTGGGGAGAGGAAGGGAAAGGTGTTTGTCAGTCACTTTGAGACACCTTTGGGGAATGAAAAACAGTATAAAAGCACAGCTGAAAAGCACAACTCTCCTGGAGTTTGGGTATCACTTATAATTCTGGGTGCTCTCCAGAGAAGAGATTCCAAAGTTGGGGAGAAGCTACTGAGCTCAGATTCTGATAGACTGTTTCTGTCTGTAGAAGGCATTCTTCAAAAAGATGCAGGCCAGGTGAATGCCCATGGCAAATGTATGTGCCTGCATGGGAAAAAACCCGCCACAGCAAGAGGAGACCAGTGGGTCAAAAAAGTGTTACCAGTGGCACATGCAGAATCTCTCTCGGGTCTGACTTCTTCCCCAATTCGCTGCCCAGCGCACTTATTTTTCCGTCATCAGTTTGGGGCCGGGGAAACCCTAACGGAAAGGAGAGGAAAAACACTCCCATGCCACGACCCAGTGCTCCTCCACCCTTCCAACCGGGCCTATAAGAGGCCCCAGCCCAACCCCACCCAACCTGTTTCCTGATTGAAAGGCACCTGGTCAGTCCAGAACCTGACGCTCCAGGAGAAAAAACAGGTAAGAAAGGAATGCTTAGGCAGGGCTATTCATAAACTTAATCACTTTTAGGGTGGGTTGGAGGAGAGGACTGATAGTCATCGGGTCCATTCCATATTAACTGATTCTATGCGCTTTACCCCAGACCTGTGGCTAGCAAACACCTGGCAAATTGGCACCTGAGTGCCTCAGGGGACAGGGTTTCTCCTTGGCTCTGTTGTTTTCCAGCTTGTGGCTATCCAGGAACCCCATCTAGGTTACGCTCTGTTTGAAGCAAGCCCCAAAGGAATAAAGAATGGGGAAGAAGCAAAAATGTGTAGCTGTTTGAGAGGCACAGTTGTGGTTTTAAAGCAGGGCAACACGGATGAGGCTAAAGAAAGGGCGTCAAGGAAAATAAACGAGTTAGCGTGTGGATATTTCTAAACAATGTCAACGGCTTGAAATAGCGAGGGGGTTGCATGTTAGATTTGCGATTGAGTGGGTGTACCGGGATAGAGGGGATGAAAACCATTGTGGTCCTACTTCTGAACTGATGAATTTGAAATCTGGGTTCGAATCCTAGTTATTCCTGGGCCTTTAATAGAGGACAGTCATAAAGTGACACACAGCTCTTTCGGCACTGAGAAACCAGGAAAGGTTTCGGCTTTTTGTTTGGCTGCCATTAAAGGCAGAGAGGCAGAGAGGCAGAGGCGGGGGGGGGGACAACCCAACCCGTAAGGGCAAAACTGACCTTTCGCTTGCCTCAGTGGTGGTGTAGTGGTTCAAGAGTTGGACTAGGACATGGAAAGTCTGAGTTCGAATCCCTACTATGCGGAGGAAACTAGCTGGTAACTACTGGTCAGTCATATTCTTTCAGCCTAGCCCACTCCTCAGAGCAGTTGTGAGGATACAGTAGAAGAGAAGTGAACGCTGTCTCCCTTGGAGAGAAAGGGGAGGTATATTTAAAAGGTGGGATAAAAATAAAATCCCAGAAGAAAAATGAGCAAAGTTTAAATTACTGACACCCCACACCCAATTAACTGTAATAAGCCACCAAAGATGTTTGTTTAATTTATTTGATTTATATACTGCCCTTCCAGCGAAGGCAGCTCAGTGCAGGGTACAGCATTAAACAACATAATAAGACAAATGAAAAAGTTTATAACAATTTAAAACACTTTAAAACACTTTAAAACCACATCTATAATTGTAAGTGAGGCGCTCCTTCTGAAGCAAACACACCCACCCTATAGCTTGAGAACAGAATTACCGTGAGAATTTCTGTAACAGTTAACACCTTATGAGGGAAATGACTGAAAATATATACAGTGTGTAAATAATACTTCTGGATGAGATATAATGTTTATTATTTTTAAAAGCTGGAAAGTTAGGAGTTGCAGATGAACCGCAAGAAAAAAATTAGAACGCTATCTCCTCTGAACTGCCATTCATATGGACCAGCCCTTTTAAGGCAAATTCTAGAGCTGGCATTCTCAGCCAGGGTTTTGAGAAACCATGGAGTTTCTTGATGGCCCTGGAAAAATTTCCTAAGTGGGTAAGGTAAAGGTAAAGGTATCCCCTGTGCAAGCATCGAGTCATGTCTGACCCTTGGGGAGACGCCCTCCAGCGTTTTCATGGCAGACTCAATACGGGGTGGTTTGCCAGTGCCTTCCCCCGTTTTACCCCCCAGCAGCAAGCTGGGTCCTCATTTTACCGACCTCGGAAGGATGGAAGGCTGAGTCAACCTTGAGCCGGCTGCTGGGATAGAACTCCCAGCCTCATGGGCAAAGCTTTCAGACGGCTGCCTTACCACTCTGCGCCACAAGAGGCTCTAAAGTGGGTAGGAGTTAATTAATTTTTAATTGTTTAAAAAAATTGTTAAATGTTTATCAGGTGATACAACAATATATGGTCATGTTGATCCCTCCTCCCCCAATGGCCAAGGATGGGCCTCCCAACCATATTCTGGAGTTTCTGGAAGTCTGAGGAATATTTCAGGGGTTTCTCAATCGTAAAAAAGTTGTGAAAGGCCATTCTAGAAGCGTTTCAGCCCATTCCATCCAGAAGTCAGGATGCTTTCCAGAAAAAGCTAACGAAAGCTGTGATTCTATCTGTACCTACTTGAAAGTAAGTCGCCTTGAAACCAGTGGGGCTTGCTTCCAAGCAAATGTGTTGTTTGGGGTTTATTTTAGGACCGGACTTTAAGCTCACAGATCTGGGTGGCACCAGAGCCCAGTTAGAGGGCTTAATCTCCATGAGTTTTGGCAGCACTTGTCACTTCCTTATCCCAGGTACTCCCTGGAGGGCTTTCTGCAGCCTGAAGGGCCCCTTCCTGAAGACCTTTTTTGGGGGGTGGGGGGCATCTCCGGGCCACTCCATCTTTCCAAATGCAGAACATCTGCCAAACATAGGTCACGACGTCATCTGAAAAGTGGATGCACATGTCTTATTTGGCTGTCCTTTAGAACAGGGGTAGTCAACCTGTGGTCCTCCAGATGTTCATGGACTACAATTCCCAGGAGCCCCTGCCAGCAAATGGGAATTGTAGTCCATGAACACCTGGAGGACCACAGGTTGACTACCCCTGCTTTAGAAAAGTCATTTGGGGGGCAAAATGCACTCACGGGTCATGCAAAGCACTGTAAGTTACCACCGATTTGGGGTTTTCGATGCAAGAGATGTACAGAGGTTGTTTGTCATAGCCTGCCTCTGCGTAGCAACCCCTGGACTTACTTTACTGTCTCCCATCCAAGTACTAACCAGGGACAACCCCAAGAATGGACAACTAGCTTCTTGCCTCTATCTACTGGTCACACAATAGAGAAAAACTGTGTCTGAAATAGGACAGTTTTAAATACAATAAACAAACTTGCAGACAGTTCTTTCTCTATTGGGTCGGTGATTTTCTACAGTGTCTCTCACTTTGTTGTTGTAGCATGGTGGTTACACACCTCCAGAGTTATTGAAAATTCCAGATCAGAGTTTTTTGTGTGAGTACAGTGAAGAGGAACACATGGCTTGTTATGTATTTAAAAAATTTGCCTGCATGATGTTGTGCATAAGAGTGGTGGGCTCTAACCTGGAGAACCGGGTTTGATCCTCCATTCTTCCCCATACAGCCAACTGGGTGATCTCATGCTAGTCACATTTCTCTCAGAGCTCTCTCAGCCCCACTTACATCATAGGGTGTCTGTTGTGGGGAGAGAAAGGGAAGGCAATTGTAAGCCCTTTTACTAGAAAGCCATTGTGGTGTAGTGGTTAGAAGCATTGGCTTCTAATCTCGCAAGCCAGTTTTGATTCCCCATTCCTCCACATGCAGCCAGCTGGGTGATCTTGGGCTCATCACAGCCCTGATAGTACTGTTCTCACAAGCAGTCCCATCAGAGCTCTCTCAGTCCCACCTACCTTGCAGGGTGTCTGTTGTGGGGAGAGGAAGAGAAGGCAATTGCTTTGGGGCTTCTTTGAGTAGTGAAAAGCAGGGTATAAAAAAACAACTCTCCTTCTTCTTGCCTAACCATGCAGCATAGGAAAACACCTGGTTGTGAAAAGTATATAAAACTCTCTCAATGTATGTTCTGAATATTTAATGTATTTTTACCCCTGAGAGAGTATACAGAGGCTCAAATGTGTCTGGTTTCATGTGATTCATAAGACATACTCACCCAGCAGGAATGCTTGTAAACTGCACATTCAGATCTGTAATGTCTTTAATTTTATGTATGTGCCCATCTGTACACCGCCCGTGACGCCGCGGGCGCCACGATAAAACAGTAAGGGGTTCTGGGGCGGGATGTGTCCGGGATGAGGAAGGGTCCGGATTGGACCCTTCCTCATGACAGACAACCGGAGGGACCAAACGGCAGGCGCGAAGCGCCTGCCGATTGGTCCCTCCGATTCCCAGCCCCAGCAACTGCGAGCCGCGCTCAGCGCGGCTCGCAGTTGCTCCCGGCCTGACGTGGTGAGAGGCGCGAAGCGTCTCTCACCGCGTCAGGCCGGCCCCAAGGAAGCCCCCGCCGCAAACACAACACAAGACTCCAGCCGCCGAGAAGCTGCAGATAAAAAAGAAACACCCCCGGAGGAGCCTTTCGCCGCTAGCGCGACGAGAGGCAGCAGAAAAAAAAACCCCTGTAGGAGCTCCAAGCCGCCGCGCCGACGAGAGGCAGCAGAAAAAAAAAAACCCTGTAGGAGCCTTTCACAGCTCCAAGCAGCAGAAAAAAAAACCCTGTAGGAGCCTTTCGCAGATCCAAGCAGCAGAAAAAAAAAACCCTGTAGGAGCCTTTCGCAGATCCAAGCAGCAGAAAACAAAACCCTGAAGGAGCCTTTCCCAGCTCCAAGCAGCAGGAAAAAAAAACCCTGTAGGAGCTCCAAGCCGGCACGCCCACGAGAGCTAGCAGAAAAAAAAAACCCTGCAGGAGCCTTTCACAGCTCCAAGCAGCAGAAAAAAAAACCCTGTAGGAGCCTTTCGCAGATCCAAGCAGCAGAAAACAAAACCCTGAAGGAGCCTTTCCCAGCTCCAAGCAGCAGGAAAAAAAACCCCTGTAGGAGCTCCAAGCCGGCACGCCCACGAGAGCTAGCAGGAAAAAAAAACCCTGCAGGAGCCTTTCACAGCTCCAAGCAGCAGAAAAAAAAACCCTGTAGGAGCCTTTCGCAGATCCAAGCAGCAGAAAACAAAACCCTGTAGGAGCCTTTCCCAGCTCCACGCAGCAGAAAAAAAAAGCACCTCCTGGTGTCCCCTGGGTCCTAGCGCCCATTGCATTCCTGGTTGCAATGGGCTTTCTTGCTAGTTGTATAATAAATATTTAATTTGTCATTTTATTTGTTGGAGTTTGACCCTCTTGACAAAATCAGAATATTCTGAGTTGAATTTGTTTAGTTGCTTTCCCAGCCTAGTTGCTTTAGTTGCTTTCCCAGCCTAGCCTGATCTTGTCCAATCTCAGGAACTAAGCAGGGTTGGGTGGCCCCTGGCTAGTCTTTGGGCGGGGAACCTCCAAGGAAAACCAGGGTTGTGATGTCGTGGCCAGCCGTGGCAAACCACCTCCACGTCTCTGGCCTTGAAAACTGTGACTTTATGGCAAAAAAACCCCAAAACCCCAAAGGCCTGGGAAACCCTTCATTTGGGCCACCACTTCTTTCCAACAGCCTAATATAGGATCCTCGCTTGGCCCGTAACTGCAAATGGATCCGCCCAGAACCCCACAGCAGGGTGTGCTGCCATTCATTTATCGGCATTACGTGGCCGAAACTGACGATAAGAACAAGTGGAAAGGTACACACCACACACCTCTCGGCCTTCTAGGTGCCATCCAGTGCTGCTGATCCCCCCCTAGAGAGATGACAATGAACCCCCACCCCATGACAGCCCCCAACCCATAGACATTCTTTGAACCCTGTGCTGTGCATTCTCCATCCCCTGCCATTTCCCCTTCATTAATTTCTCAGCCCTAAACATGCCCCCCTTCCGGAGCAGACTTTATTTGCTCAGAGGGTGTGTGATCTTCTGGTGGAGTTCCATATTTACGTCTCCCTTTGACATTTCCCTGTCCCGCCCTCACGTACACCTTAACGCAGAAATAGAAAAGGCTGGCCGCAGATTGTTTGAGGAAGGTGGGAGACCTGTCACTTTGGCTGGACACAAATACCAGAGTAAAATAAAAGGGCGGTAGTTGTGGGGGGACCTGATAATCAAGCCAGGAACCTGAAGGCTGACTGATTAAAAAATAGAACAATTTATTATACAGTGCACCGAAGTTTAGGGTTAAAAATGACATACAAAGGGACCAGTAAAAACTCAAATCGCCATATGCAGCAACAAGACGAAGGTGCGTAGCCAGTTCCAGAGAATCACAAAAACACATGGTTGCTCATGTGTATTAACCAATAGACCCAATGTGTTCAACCCTGGGGGCCTTCTTCAGTGGTCAAAATTGCACAAAAAACTGTAACTATGTTGGCATAAAATGTCTTTCTAAGGCAGTGGTTCTCAACTTTCCTAATGCCGCGACCCTTTAATACAGTTCTTCATGTTGTGGTGACCCCCAACCATAACATTATGCAAGTGTTCTTTCTCAGAAATTAAATCAAAACTGACCAATGGCGTGAAGATCCATTGTTCATGATGGTATATAAATTGTTTTTTTTCCCCCTGGGGTTTCTCAGTTCAGTTCTGCCTCTTGTCCCACCATGCCCATCTTGCTCTTTTCCACCTGCAGGAGAAGCGGCAACATTGGTGGCACCCCCCCCCCCCAGCCAAGCTGCTTGCCCTGCTGCGACCCCTGTGAAAGGGTCGTTCGACCCCCAAAGGGGTCCCGACCCCCAGGTTAAAACCACTGTTCTAAGGCCAGGCAGGTTTTATATGAGTCACAAAAACAGTGAAATCCCGAACAATAGTCACAAATAAGTTTGACACCAAGGAGTCGACATGCTTCCTGTATGGTAACTTTAATGTTGTATTTAATCCTAAAATGCTGTGCATTGTATAATAAATAGTTCTGTTACACTTTATTTTTTAGTTGCTCAGCCTTTGGGTTCCAGGCACAAAATACTAGGCCCACGGCCTGGGTAGAAATATCATTCGTCTTGGAAAGACACCATGTGATTCTCTAGGAGGGGAAGCTAATGAGAATGTAGTCTCTACCTGGCATTAAAGACTTGTGAATCAGAAGAGGTTTGGGGAATGCAGCCATAGGTACATGAGAGTATGTGCAAATTCAGGTGGGCAGTTGTGTTGGCCTGAAGCAGCAGAACAAAGTGGAAGTGCAGGAGCATGTTTTAGACCAGGGGTGGTCAAACTGTGGCCCTCCAGATGTCCGTGGACTACAATTCCCATGGACATCTGGAGGGCCGCAGTTTGACTACCCCTATTTTAGACCAATCAAGTTTTATTGTAGATATTGTAGATATTCATGCTCAGGCACAATTCATCTATCCATAGCCTTGCTCAGGTCTTACAAAGGGAGAGCCGTGTCTTCCAGACTGAGTAAATCGATCTCCTGTTGGAGCTTCCTCTTTTCCTGCTGCCTTCCTGTTTTCTAGGATTATTGCCTATTTCAGGATCTCTTCTCTTCCCGGAAACCTTCTCTGCATGAGGCCTTTGGCCCAGGCCAGTGCTTGTCTGGTTGCAGGGCTAATGCCTTTTTGCTGTCTCGCTTTCGTCTGCCGCCTTCCTGCGCTCCTCCCCCTCCACAAGTGCTGCTGGAAATGGCGGAAGAGAGCAGCACGCTTTACATGCAACTCTTCTGTCTGCCAATCAAGCCAGGCAGCCAATCCCCTTCATGCTCCATGATGCACGCTTATTTTTTAAAATTAATACTTCTCCATTTAAAAACCTATTCATCTAATCATCTAATCATAGATGCATAGTGCTTTTTGAATACCACCCCTTATGGAATCATGAATCTTTAGATAAAGTTCGCTGGCAGGGGCTCATGGGAATTGTAGTCCATGGACATCTGGAGGGCCACAGTTTGACTACCCTTGCTTTAAAAAATTAATCTCATTCCCGATTTGGGGACGACGACTTTAGAAAGGCATGCTTTTATTTCTGGCAACACCTGCATGCTTGTGCACCTGTTCTATGCTCCAGGCTGTTGACAGTCCGCAAATGGGTGGCGTGTCACTGGGTCCCCCTGAAATCTCTGGGTCCAGGGATCCCTCTGATCCTGCAGTGGGAAGACCAGCCTAATGGGAAAGGGGGGAGAACAATTGACTGTCCTCATCCTGACCTCTCCCCTTTCCCACAGTGGATATGGCCTACCAGACGGAGATGATCATAGATGCCCAGCCCCAGCCCATGGGTAACAACTACACTTTCAGCAGCCAGGGGGCCTGGAGTTCAGATCTGTGCGACTGCTGTACCGACATGGGTGTCTGTGAGTAACCAAAGCCCAGTGGGCCCCCTTCTGCCTCCCAAGGGGATCCCCCCTCCCCCATATCCAGCCTGTGTCTAGTAAGATCAGGTCATTTGGGTGTCTGGCACAGTCTTGCCCTGCCTGCCCTTTCAAAGAGTTCTAGGAGGTATGCATGGTTCTCCCTTCCCTTTTTTATTCGCACAACAGTCTTGCAATGTAGATCACGCTGGAAAAGACTGACTTGCCCAAATACGCCCAGCTAGTTGCATGGCCAGGTGGGGACTGGAACTTGGAAACTTCCGGATTCTAGCTAGTCCACGCTGCCCCCGTCTCTGCCTTTTCTATCCAGAAGGCTGTTTTAAGTTGGCAGTTGGGGGTGTGTGAGGGGGTGGCATTACCTGACAGTGAGCTTATAGAACTTAAATAATTTAGCGACTGTGTCAGTCTAGGGGTTGAGGGGTGTCACGATCCAGCAAGAGCCATTCACTGCTTCAATAATTTAGATCCCCATGTCAGGTTCTGGCAGTACTGAGCAAAAGAAGAGCAAAGAAAACCAATCAGATGTAATACCTTACAAGTAGAGTGGACGGGGGGGGGGTTGCCTTTTAGCAGCCCTAGAATCTCACCTGTAGGCGCCATGTGCTGCATGTCACAGGCGCTGTCCTATACCCCCTCCTTAAGACTTTAAGGCCAACAAAGCATCTCTGAGAAGTATTCTGCTGGGGGAATTCTATTCTCGGAAGGCAGAAGGAATCAGAAATTGGTTCAAAGGTTGAGGCGCATTTTGGCCTTTTAGAGCATCAATGAAGAGCTCTGTATAACCAATTATGTATTTATGAGACATACAAAAGCTCCCCTTTTTTGCCATCAATTCTCAGTTAACTTATGGCCACACTGAGTGTTTTCAAGAAAAGAGATGTGCAGAGGTGGGGTGCCATTGCCTGCCTCTGCCTAGCAACGCTGGACTTTGCCAGTGATCTCCCATCCAAATAATAACCAGAGCAGATCCTGCTTAGCTTCCAAGACTTGTTGAGCTTGGACTGGCCCTTCCAAGTCAAGGCAGATATAAACAGAGGTGGTTTGACCTTACCTGTCTCTGTGCAGCAACCCTGGGCTCCATTAAAGGTGTCCCATCCAAGAACTAACGAGGGCTGACTCTGCTTAGGTTTAAGATCTGACTAGGCTAGTCTGAGCCATCCAGGTGAAGGCAACAAGTACCAAAAAGGCCTGTGCCTGCCTCTGCATAACCACCCTGGGCTTCCTTGGTGGTCTCCCATGCAAATACTGACTAGCTCACATTCTAAGATCTGGTGAGATGAGCCTAGTCTGGGATATCCAGGTCATGGCTGAGACAAACCTCGTTGGTTTGACCTTGCCGGCCTCTGCGTAGCAACCCTGGACTTCCTTGAAGGATCCCCATCCAAGTACTAACCAGGGCTGACCCTGCTGGGCTTCCAAGGGCTGCTGAAATTGGGCTAGCCCGGGTCATCTGAGTCAACGCAGGGCTGACCAGGGCTGACCCTACTTGGCTTCTGAGAGTGGACAAGCCGGGGCTCTCCAGGTCAGGCCCAGCTCCCCTGGCAGAGAAACATACAGGGCATGTTTCCTTATTGTAATTTCCCATTTTCCATTCTGCAAAACACTTCTAGCCCTTCGCATCAAAGGCCTTGAAAACATCTATTCTCGTTGGTTTTGTATTGATTGATTGATTGATTGGTTTTAGGGATTTCTAGGCCAGCCCTCTCCAGGGCAGCTTCCAGTGAAGGAGAATACTCTCATACAATAAGAAACAACCAGGCCTAAAAATTAAACTAATCAAACAGTTTCCAATCCTACAGTCGTTCCGACCATTAAAATCTCCCAGGCCAGATGTTAACCAGACAACAGAGAAGTTGGCCCAACTTAGACTGAAGTGGATTTGTTCTGGCAAAAGCCTAGATCAGCTTTTCTCAATTCTTTTACCGTTGAGAAGTCCCTGGAACATTTTTCAGTCGAGAAACCCCAGAAGTGGCACAATTGTTGGGAAGCAGAGCTGTGGACACGCCTACCCGGGGCCCCTCCCCTTCCCACCCCTCCAGGCCTATCATTGGCCATTTGGGGAGGAAGGGAGGATGGGTCAACCTGAGCAAATATGGTCATATCACCAAATAAAAATTTAACAAATTTAAAAAATATATTTAAAAATAGTTAACTCCCACCCATCCAGGAAATCCTTCCAGGGCTGTCAAGAATGCCTGGCCTAGATGACAATTAGGTGTGTGGGGTGGGGGAGCTATTAGATGATAAAGTATTCTTCCTCAGTATAGCCTAATTCCTTTGAAAAACAGCCCCATTAAAAACAGGAATCCAGGAACAGAAATGAAAGAATGTCAAGCTAAGCACTCTTCGGCAAGCCAGCCATTTCTGTGGTGATCCCAGGATTTGGTCTCCTAACTGGGTTGCTTGGGCTGAGAGATCAGGGTGGGAGAATAGGCATACCCTGCCATGGAAGGCTTCCTTAGCTATAAATGCTATACATGGTGGGAAGCTGCCAACCTCCAGGAGCCCTCCAGGAATTACAACTAAGCTCTAGGGCAGGGGTAGTCAACCTGTGGCCCTCCAGATGTCCATGGACTACAATTCCCATGAGCCCCTGCCAGCAAATGCTGGCAGGGGCTCCTGGGAATTGTAGTCCATGGACATCTGGAGGGCCACAGGTTGACTACCCCTGCTCTAGGTGACAGAGATCAGCTTCCCTGGAGAAAACAGCCGTTTTGGAGGAGGGCCGCTATGGCATTGTGCCCCACTGTGGTCCCTCCCCAGGCTTGACCCCCCCTAAATCTCCAGGTGGTAGAAAGGAGAACTGGGTAAGGAGGAGCATAAGAGGGGGAGGGGCCAGGATGTTCTCCTGCGATGTTTGATTGGATGCCATCTCCTCCTCTTGCCGTCCCACAGGTCTCTGTGCCACTTTTGTTCCCTGTATCCTCGCCTGCCGGGTGTCAGAGCAGGCTGGCGAATTTTTTTGCCTCCCTTGCCTGCCTGGCACTCTGATTGCACTGCGCACCGGCGTCCGGGAGAAATACCACATTGAGGTGAAATATTGGAACTGTAAAATGTTTTGTGTGTGTTTGTGGAGGGGGAGAAAAGAGGACTGACATGTTCTGGTGATATTTTTTATGAACTCCAAACTTTTGGGTGACGTTTTTGCATGACTTGCGGGAGAGGATGGGAAGGGGAGGCAGAGCCTGTTGAATTTCTGCCTGTTGCAGTTGTTCAAGGCTTGTTGCTAAAGGAAGGGGGGGGGGAAGTCTACCTGATAGGGATTTTCCCTCCTCCTCATAGATGAAGGCTGATCAGGGCTGCCAATTCACCAGCTGGATATTACAGCTGCATTTTGTAGTAGAGTTTAAAGTTGCAGAGAGAACAAAGCACCAGGCTGCTTAAAGAATAAAATAGTTTTTATTTATGAAGAAAAACAACGATGTATAGAAAGATTCCTAACTAAGTGCCTGGTGCCTCTTTGCAAATCTGAACTCTGCCGACACAACGGCAAGCAATATGTCTTTTCTCTAAGCTAAGAACAGCTTAACCTTTGGGTTTCTGCACATCATGTGTTAAAGGGGAAAGAGCAAGCCAGGTGGCTGTTTTTGTTCTGGGCTATTGGCAGCCCTGGGGCTGAATTACATGGGCGCACACATCACTCAATGATGCCCTGCTAAATGTGTCAGATGGTTCCAGTGCAGGGATGCCAGCCTCCATATAATACTAGAAGGGCTCGTGGCAAGTCCAGCTGGGGCTCATGGGAATTATAGTCCGTGAACATCTGGAGAACTACAGGTTGGCCACCCCTGCCACAGTCTGTTAGCCTTCGAGGTGGGGGCCCCAACGTGGTGCTTGTGGATGGGGCATTAGCCCAGAAAGGTTTCTGAATGCCCATTTGATTGGCTATGCAACCATTTAGTGCTTCCTGCAGCAAGTCAATTGGGGCCACCATTGTGTGTCTGCATCCATCACACCGTGGTCAGAATTCCAAAGGGGTCTGCTGGATCAAAAAGGCTGGGAACCGAAGGAATCACAGAAGTCCTTTGTTGATCTTTGCCTTCTCTATCCACCAGTTCATGCTGTTTTGCTTACCCCACATTTTGTCTCCCACCCCCTGCAGGGCAGTATTTGTGACGACTGGATGGTTATGTCTTGCTGCCCGCTCTGTGGCCTGTGCCAACTTTCCCGAGAACTGAGCAACAGGAACTGAAATGGATGGAGAGGTGGACAGTTTTCATACCAACTAGATGGGGAGGGTCCAAGAGCTATCTGGGAATGACACCAGTGTAGACCAGAAAGACCTTTCTTCATTGCAGGAGGGACCATGAAGGACCCATAGGACCCAGCTCTGTTTACGACTCCCCATCATAACATCACCATGAAAATTATTGCTTAATAAAACAATTTTGTGACCCTTGTCTGAAGTTGGTGTGAATTTGTGTGGCATTCTTATACCTGGAGTGGGACAACCAAGGACATGTGTGACCCCCTCAGAGCCGGTGCATGTCAATGCACCAAAGCAAACTAATTTGATTGATCATGGCTTCCCACCCAAAAAGGATTCTGGAACCAGCATGTATTGTGACTGGAGGGTTTGTCTCGAGATGGAGAAGTTCTATATAGTCAGCAAAAACAAGACCAGGAGCTGATTGTGGTTCAGATCATCAGCTTCTTGATGCAAAATCTAGGCTTAAACAGAAGAAAGTAGGGAAAAGCGCTAGGCCACTCAGGTATGAACTAAATCATATCCCCGACGAATATACAGTGGGGGTGACAAATAGACCAAGTGCCTGAAGAACTATGGACGGAGGTTTGCAACATTGTACAACAGGTAGCAACTAAAACCATCCCAAAGAAAAAGAAATGCAAGAAATCAAAATGGCTGTCTGAGGAAACTTTACAAATTGCTAAGGAGGGAAGGGAAGTGAAAGGCAAGGGAGAAAGATACACCCAATTGAATGCAGAATTCTAGAGAAAAGCTAGAAGAGATAAGAATGCCTTCTTAAATGAACAGTGCAAATAATAGAATGGGGAGGACCAGAGATCTTTTCAAGAAAATTGGAGATATGAAGAGAACGTTTCATGCAAAGATGGGTATGATAAGGGACCAAAATGGTAGGGACCTCACAAAAGCAGAAGAGATTTTTTAAAGGTGGCAAAATTATACAGAGGAACTATACAAGAGCGAGCTTAACATCCCTGATATCCACGATGGGGTAGTTACTGACCTGGAGCCAGACATCCTGGAATGTGAAGTCAAATGGGCCTTAGGAGGTCTGAGCAACAGTAAAGCTAGTGGAGGCAACAGCATTCCAGTTGAACTATTCAAAATCTTAAAAGACGATGCAGTAAAAGTGCTACACTCAATATGTCAGTAAATTTGGAAAACTCAACAATAGCCACAGGATTGGAAAAGGTCAGTTTACATTACAATTTACATTCCAATCCCAAAGAAGGGCAATGCCAAAGAATGTTCAAACTACCGCACCATTGCACTCATTTCTCATGCTAGCAAAGTAATGCTCAAAATCCTACAAGTTAGGCTCCAGCAATATGTTGACCGTGAACTTCCAGAAGTACAGGCAGGATTTCGAAGAGGCAGAGGAACTAGAGATCAAATTGCCAACATATGCTCTCTGAACCTTTGCTAAGACTAAAGCACTCAGGAACTTACCTTTCTCTAAACCAGCTACATTCACACCTAAAGCAATCAATTACAGGAGGAATGAAAGGCAAATACAAAGAAATGGCAAAAGCTGGATTCAGAGTTTTGATAGTTGGGAATCCCTGGCCTAGTCTCTGAAAAGCCTGGCTGCAGGTTATGATGCTAGGGTTGCCAGCTCCAGGTTGGGAAATAACTCGAGATTTGGGGGGTGGAGCTTGAGGAGGGCAGAGTTTAGGGAGGTGAGGAACTTCAATGAGGTATAACACCATAAAGACCACCCTCCAAAGTGGCCATTTTCTCTGTCATCTGGAAATCAGCTGTAATTCCAGGGGATCTCCAGTGACCACCTGGAGGCTGAAACCCCTATTTGATAAAATGGACAATTGACTAGGATTGGCAACTCTGGGTAGGGAAATTCCTGGAGATTTGGGGGTGGAATTTGGGGAAGAGAGGAGAGGGACCTCAGTTGCGGTATCCTGCCTTGCTATTTCCTCCTGGGGATTTGGTCTCTGTTGTGTGGAGATGGGTTGTAGTTCCACGAAATCTCCTGGCCATGCTATTATCAGGACCTGGTCCTATTTCTCTCAGCCCACTACTAAATTGTACCAGGGATGTCCTGCCCACCCCACCCCCCGATTCCATATGAATAACCATATATATTAGGTTTACTCAATCAGGGTTTTGTGAATCCTGGGGTTTCTTAATAGCCCTGGAAGGGTTTCCTGAATGGGTGGGAGTTAATTAATTTTAATATCTTTTTAAAATTTTGTTAAACATGTATTGGGTGATATAACCATATATGATCATGTCGACACATTCTCCCCACCCAGAATGGCCAACGATGGGCTTGGAGGAGGTGGGAAAGGTAGGCGCCCCAGATGGGCATGTACACAGCTCTGCTTCCCAACTATATCCTTCACAATCATGCCACCTTTGAGGTTTCAGGGGGTTTCTAAGCAGTTAAAAAGTTGAGAAAGGCTGGCCTGTATCATGGATTTGCAAAATAAGGTGCCCTTGTCTTGTGCCCTCCCTCCCATCCCTGGACTGGTCTTATTACAGCTCATAGCTGTGGTTTGCAAAGCCAAATCACTATTAGGACTCTCCGCCAGCAACAATGGCCTGGCTTGGAATGCTGGCATTTCAAGCAGAGGTCCCACACGCCTCAGTGACCAAGAGGGCTTGGCCTTCCGCAGTGGGTCCTTTGGGGAGTACTCTGACTGGCAACAGCTCTATGAAGTCTTTTCATATCCCCTGCTACCTGATCCTTTTATCTTGGGGTGCCAGGGATTGAACCTGGGATCTTCCGCTGGCAAAACAGAGACTCTGCCGCTGAGCCATAGTTCCACATGCACAATGAACATACAGATTCCTTGGATACTGGAGCTGCTGGCTCTTCTTTCCCTTCGGCCCCTTTCTTCAAGGAGTTCAGGGCATCATGCCTAGTTCTTCCTCCTCTTTCTTCTCTTCACAACAACCTTGTGAGGCAGATGAGGCTGGCAGGGAAAGGACAGGAGGGATTCGGACCCAGATCTCACCCCACTAAATCCCACTGTACAGTGCATTATGAAATGGCTGCCACTGGGGAAGAAGCAAGAATCTAAACTGGGGATGCCAACCTCCAGGTGGGACCTGGAGATCTCCTGGAATTCCAGCTCATCTCCAGACTAGGGAGATCAGTTCCGCTGGAGAAAATGGATTGTATAGCATTGTAGCACACTGAGGTCCCTGTCCTACCTGGGCTCTGTCCCCAAATCTCCAAGAACTTTCCAACCTGGTTCTGGCAACCCTATGCCTCCCCCCCCCCCCCATATACACCGGTGGGTACTTTAACTGAAGTCCTGGTATAATAACAAAAGAAGCTGGAGTGGCATAGTGTATTTAGAGTTTTGGGATAGGATTCGGCCGCTTTGGCGGCCGTTCCCTCCGGGTACAGCCAGTACCGTGATGCGGCACTGGCTGCGCCCGGAGGGAACGGCCGCCAAAGCGGCCCCAATCGCACAAGCCTAGGTGGGGGCTGGGAATCCCCTGGAATTAGAATTCATCTCCAGGCAACAAAGATCAGTTGCCCTGGGGAAAATGGATGCTTAGAGGGGTGGACTGTATGGCATCCCACCCCATTGAAGTCCCATCCCTGCCTAATCCTTACCCTCTGCAGGCTGCACCCCCAAAGTACCCAGTTTTCCCCAGCCCAGAGTTGGCAGCCCAGACCTTGCCCACCTCTATTTATTTATTTGTTGTATTTATATACCGTCCTCTCTTGTGGCTCAGGGCAGTTCATTCATTCATTCATTCATTCATTCATTCATTCATTCATTCATTCATCCAATTTATATCCCGCCACTCCCCTAAGGCTCGTAGCGGTCAACAGCAGTCTTAAAAAGCCTGTTAAAACTCCCCATTAAAAGATTCTAAAACTCATAACATGGTGGACGAAAAAACCAACGCACTCCCGCCCCTACAATTGAGGTGTACAATTTTGTACAACCATGGATACGTGTTGTTTGTATTGAACACCCCAGTTGGAGAGAGCATCTGAACCCTCTTGGCCACTCCCCATTCCTTTGCTAGAGGATAAATTCAGGTGGGTAGCCGTGTTGCTCTGAAGCAGCAGAACAAAATGTGAGTTTTATTCAAGGAGTGAACTTTCGTGTGCAGGCACGCTTCCTCAGACAATGAAATAGATATAAGGCGAGAGTACATAACCAGTAAAATCAGCAAGCAAGGCATTATCTGTTCCTCATCATGCTGCATATTTGTTGGATATCTTCATTATTTACTGCTAATTCGCTGCTAATTTACACTTTCCTCATAGCTGTACTCCGATAATTCCTGTTTCATTGTCTGAGGAAACGTGCATGTACACGAAAGCTGACATCTTAAATAAAACTTTGTTGGTCGTAAAGGTGCCACTGGACTCACATTTTGCTTTTGTGCTAGGGGAGTTGGGGAGTTCGGGAGTACGCCGAGACTACATTTCCCAGGAGCCACTGCGCCCAGAAAGTAAACATCCGTCTTCCTGCCCTGCCTCCTTGCCACGCAGGCACCGTGCTTCCGGCGAGGCTGTCCTGGACCAGGTTCCCAAGGCGGCAGGTGAGCGGCAGAGGTCCAGTTGCTAGGGGCAACCTGGGATGCAGAGCGAGAGCGCCCCTCGGCGCTTGCGGAGCATCTTTGCTTCCGGGCTGGAGCCTTGTGGAGCTGGGCAGAGGTGTCTCGCTGGGCCCTACTCTGGGGCTGAGAGGTGGGAGGGTGGCATCCCATGGTCACTGGGGGCTTTAGATGGGGGCGTCACCCCTGATCTAATGGTGAGTATTTTGGGGGGGGCAAATCCAGGGTTGCCAACTTCCCGTTAGAACCTGGAGTTCTTGTGGCATTACAGCGGATGTCCAGTTGAGACCGAGCAGCTCTCCAGAAGAAAATGGCTGCTTTGGAGGGTGGGCTACGTCTTTCGCCCTGCTGAAATCCCATAGTCCCCAAGCTCCACCCCCAAATCTCCAGAAATTTCCCACTCTGGAGTGGGCAACCTTAGGTAGATTACACTGTGCTGCTTGCCCCCTTTCTTCCTTGCATGTGGCCTGATGGTTCAGACCTAACCCACCACCTTAATTCCAGCACAGGACCTCCGGATTGCTGAGTGTTGACAGTCGCAATCTGCCAGGGAAATATTCTGTTATCTCTGTCCCCGATTCATCCGGGTTTCAACCAAACCTCTGCAAAAAGAAACCACAGGTCTTAGCTAGGCAGCCGGATTTCTCTTCCCCTATATTCTTACCTCCTTGCAGCCCTGAAGGTCTAAATTCTGGGTGGGGGGTAATGAGATATGGGTTTCACAGCTGAGCTCTATGTGTCAGTGTTGCATTTCTATCTCCCCATTCTGCTAAAGAGCTGAGAACCTAACTAGCTCCAGACTATTGCCCCAGCAACCCTGTGAAGGGTTAATCTGAGAGCTGTCCCTTGCTCAAAGCCAGTTGAACAAGGCCGTGAACAAGCAGGGACACGAATGTTGGTCTCTGCACAGTTTGCACCAGCGGCTTTTATACATTATGTTTTCTTCTTTTATAAACATAATTAAGTAAATAATGTTAATTGTATTGTAGCCAACAGTTCCCCATGTTAGGATCCTCTTCCGATTTACTCAGTAATACTAGGAACTGGCCTTTTGTTCCAGGATCTGACTGTTTGCAGAATTGGAGGAGGAAATTGCTCTTCCAGGTTCCCCCCCCCCTTTTTAAACCAGCTGCTGGTTAGAATAAAGCCACGTATTTCTCACCTGTAAAGTACAATAGGTCACAGGTTGCAAATAGATTTTACCGGTAAGCAAGAGAAACTTGCAAAAGTAGACAAACAGGATATCAGAAATTAGCAGGGTGAACCCTGTATTGTGTTGGGAAGTTTTACAGAGGCTGGGACCCAGGGAGGGGAGGGCAGCTGCAGTCCACACAAATTCTTATGGTGGTGTTGACCCAGGGGAAAGTAGGTTTTTGTTGCCATTCACACATTTTCAGGTATATAACCAAGGATTTTTTTAAAAATATGCTCCTAAAAAAGTGACGTGTGTACTGTGATTCTGATACTGGCTTTTTATTTATCTTGTAATGATAATGACTATGTGACATTCTAAATTTTAAAAATTAATTTGTTTAAAGTATGAAATATGGCCATCCCAAACCCTATGTGTGCATTTATCTAATTAATTAATTGGATTGGATTGTGGTGTCATGGTTAAAAGCGGCGGAGTCTAATCTGGAGAAATGGGTTTGATTCCCCACTCCTCCTCCACATGCAGCCAGCTGGATGACCTTGGGCCAGGCACAGTTCTCTCCAGGCTCTCTCAGCCCCAGCTACTTTCCAGGGTGTCTGTGGCGGGGAGAGAAAGGGAAAGCAATTGGGGATCCAAAGCGGTTTTATGTATCCATGTTGGTCTGCAGTCAAACTTTTAGATTCAAATCCAGCAGCAGCATGGAGCCCAACAAGTATGGAAGAGGGCAACCAAGATGATTACGGGATTGGAGCAGCTTTCATAGAAGGAAAGGAATAATAGTCTGAGACTTTTCAGTTTTGAAAAAAAGTGACTAAGGACAGACATGATAGAGGTTTATAAAATCATGCCTGGGGTGGAGAGAGTTAGCCACTACACCACAGCTGTGCTCAGTTCTAGAGCTGTCAGGGGAGCCTGATCGACTGCAAGCCCCCTGTGGAATGTTGCATAGTTGTGCCTAGACTGTGTGCAAAATCATCTTGGTTTCTGTATCTGCCAATCAAGGATCTCATGTGATTGGCTTCCTGTGAGGTCTGAGTCCTTCCTGGTTGCTTTCCTTCAAGCCAGATCTCTTCCTCTCTTCCCGTCTCTGCAGCTCCTTGCCTGGGCCTGAAATTCTCCAGAGCAATATGGCTAGCAAAATAGGACCAGATCATCTCTTCAATCCAGGAACTGAAGTGGAGACTGCAGGATCGGTGCTGGGAACCAAGTAAGAAACTAGGAAGAGCCTCTAGGGCAGGGGTGGCCAAACTGGGGCTCATGGGAATTGTAGTCCATGGACACCTGGAGAACCACAGTATGGCCACTCATGTCCTAGGGGAAGGGCTTGGGTGCTCAGTATTCGGAAGGGTGTGGGACACCGGGGGGGGGGGGTCTGTTACAATTTTCAGCTTTCTAAAGCACTCCTTGCTCTCCTCTGCCCCGTCCCAGAATCTCCATCCCAGCTCTTTTGCCCCAAGGCCCTGCCAAGGAATGGCTGGAGCAGCGGAAAGCGACCATCCGTCCCTGGGCCAACTTTCTGGACCAGCGGCGTTTTGGGAAGCCCCGGAATTTCGGGGAACTGTGCAAGCGGCTTGTGCGCAACGTTGAATATTTCCAGAGCAACTACGTCTTTGTTTTCCTGGGACTCATCGTCTATTGCCTGTGAGTAGCAGAAGGGGGTGAGGAGTCTCTCTTTGCTTTGGGAGCACGGTCGAGGATCCTGCTGTCAGATTGCTGAACAGGAGCAGAATCGGGTCAGGTTAAAAAAAAAAAAAAAGATTGACACACAGAAAGTCACGGCTTCCAAATGAAAAGGCCATGTTTCCAGCCCTTATGGCCAGGAGCATTTTTCCCACCTTGATTTAACGGCATGGATGTTGAAAGAGCAACTTCTGATTGAGGCTAAAAGAGACAAATGCAAATAAGCATAAGAACATAAGCGAAGCCATGTTGGATCAGGCCAGTGGCCCATCCAGTTCAACGCTGTGCATCACACAGGGCCCAAAATCTACAGGTACAACAGCAGGGCCATAACTCCAGAAGCCCTCCTGCTGTTGCCCCCCAAACACCATAAATATAAGCATGTCAAGGGGAAGCAACCTAAAACTGGTATGTCAATTTGGAACCATGGGGGAGACAGAAAGAATTTTTTGTGGTACAGATGTACAGAGTTTCTCCTTCCCTGTTTTTATGCTCAGAGATTTTGCCGCAAGAACTAAAGATGACACAAGGGAATCTCCACATTCAGAGGCAGTCAACCTCTGAATCCCGGACCCAGGAGGCAACATCAGGGGAAGGCCTTGGGCTCTGCGTGAGGAACTGGTTAGCCACTGTGTGAGACAGGATGCTGGACTGGGTAGACCAGTAGTCTCATCCAGCAGGGCTCTTCTGAGGTTCTTACATTTTAAAAACCTGCTGAGTTTGTTATAGACTGCAGATTTTATTTTATTTATTTATTTTATTTATTTATTTATTATATATTTTTAGACTGTCCTCCCTTCAGGCTCAGGGTGGTTTACATATAACAAAGAGGAAGTAAACGTAACAAAGAAGAACAGCATAATTCATAAATTCGGATAGACAATAGTGACAGTGGTTTTAACAGGTGATAACAGTGTGTACAATATCAAGTTAACTTGCTAACTATGCAACAGTCACTCCATGGGTAGCAGTGTAGGATCCAGTATATGGATAGGGGTTCTCTGAAGGCCCAGTAGATATTGTCGTTTCAGTCAGCCTCAACCAAACGCCTGGCGGAAAAGCTCCCTTCTGCAGGTCCTGCGGAATTGTGGAAGTTCAGGCAGGGCTCTGATCTCTTCAAGGAGCTCATTCCACCAAGCACAGGCTAGGACAGAGAAATCTCTGGTTCTGGTTGAGGTCTGACTTGCTTCTTTGGGGCCAGGGATCACCAGCCGGTTGGCGGTGGCAGACTGGGGTGAATAGGCAGGGAGAGTCTCTCAGTCCACGGGACCAAGACCGTGTATGGCCTTACCCTTAAGTACAGATTACCCTTAAGTCTGATCCAGAATTCAACTGGTGGCCAGTGCAGTTGTTGGAGAGCAGGCTGAATGTGGGGTCCCCATGGGGTCCCCGTGAGGATCCTGGCCGCAGCATTCTGGATGAGTTGCAGTTTCCGGATCAAGGTAGAGTGTGTTGCAGAAGTTCAGTCTAGAGGTGACCATTGCGTTCCGGGCCAAGTAGGGCAGTAGTAGTTTGGCTTGGCAAAAATGGCAGAATGGCTGCCACGCTACTCTCGTGACCTGAGCCTCCATTGAGAGGGAGACATCAAGGACCATGCCCAAGTTCCTGGTGGAGTGAACCACTGATAGCTGTACTCCATCCAGGTTGGGCAGACCAGTTTGTTCGCCTTGCAGTCCAAGGGACTCGTAAGAGTCTTCTCCAGCACCAGAGTTCAAAAGCCTCAATTCTTTGACGCTCGGCCTTCCTTATGGTCCAACTTTCACAGCCATACATTGCAACTGGGAAGACCATAGCCTTGACTAAACACACTTTTGTTGGCAGGGTGATGTCTCTGCTTTTTAGGATGCTGTCAAGATTTGCCATAGCTTTCCTCCCCTGGAGCAAATGTCTTTTAATTTATTTTCTGCAGTCCCCATCTGCAGTGATCTTGGAGGCCAGATCCAGGAAAATAAAATCTGTCACTATCTCCATTTCTTCTCCATCTATTTGCTAGGAATTGAGAGGGCCGGATGCCATGATCTTTGTTTTTTTGATGTTGAGTTTCAAGCCAACTTTTGCACTCTCCTCCTTCACCCGCATCAACAGGCTCTTTAGTTCCTCTTCACTTTCTGCCATTAGAGTGGTATCATCTGCATCATCTGAGGTTGTTGATATTTCTCCCAGCAATCTTGATCCCAATTTGTGACTCCTCTAATCCCGCCTTTCTCATGATGTGCTCCGCATACAAGTTAAATAGGCAAGTATACAACCTTGCCGAACTCCTTTCTCAATTTTGAACCAATCAGTGATTCCATGTTCAGTTCTCACTGTTGCTTCTTGACCTGCATATAAGTTTCTCAAGAGACAAATAAGATGCTCTGGTATTCTTATCTCTTTAAGAACTTGCCACAATTTGTTGTGCTCCACACAATCAAAGGCTTTAGCATAGTCAATGAAGCAGAAGTAGATGTTCTTCTGGAACTCCCTAGCTTTCTCCATGATCCAGCGTATGTTGGCAATTTGATCTCTAGTTCCTCTGCCTCTTCGAAATTCTGCCTGTACTTCTGGAAGTTCTCGGTCCACGTATTACTGGAGCCTAACTTGTAGGATTTTGAGCATAACTTTGCTAGCATGAGAAATGAGTGCAGTGGTGCGGTAGTTCGAACTACCGCAGTTGTTTTTAGTAGCCACGATAGGCAGGGGCCTAGTCAGCAGGTGGCTACCCAGTGTTCTCTCCAGAGATGGCCAATGGGCTGGGATCTGATTGACTAATGTTTTGGTGCCCTTTATCCAGGGCTGTAGGAGTTGACCTTTTGTCCCTTTGGGAAATATATTTAGAAATAGTTGGAGATCTGCCATTTTTCACTGATCTGCACACATTCTGCAGACTCACAGCACCCCTTCATTGCTTTAGTTTGGAATCCATGAAGTACACTGAGTCGTAGGTACAGGTGAGTCACCGTGCTGGTCTGAAGCAACAGAAAAAGGTTTGAGTGTAGTGGCACCTTTAAGACCCACAGAATTTAATTGAAATCTGAAACTTTTGCATACACACAGAGTGTGTCTCAAATACCTGAAGAAGAGCGCATGCACATGTTGTTCGCTTAAAGGTACTGCTGGGCTTGGAACTTTGTTTTGCACCAAATCTTGTTTCGTATGAAATGGACATTCATTGATTCCAACCACAGACCCAGATCTGCCTTGGAAGTGGAGATGCCACAAATCACGCCACAAACGTTCTTGCATCCCAGATGTGCTCTCTGCCACTGAACCACAACTCCTCCCTTGCCCTGGTGTCTGACCTCCTTGCTGTCCCCTCTCCCCTCCGCAGCATCACCTCCCCTCTGCTTCTGATCGCCCTCGCCGTCTTCTTCGGAGCCTGTTACATCATCTACCTGAAGACGCAGCAGTCACAGCTGGTCGTGTTTGGTAAGGAGAGGGGGGCTCTGGTTTGCGGGGGGCGGGTCTGATGGGTGACATCCATGCCTTCCTGTAAATTATGTCCTGCCTCAGCCAGCAAAGCAAAAGAGCCACTCCACCGAGCAGACTCAGCGCATACAAGATGTCCACTTAGGGTTGCCAATTCCGGGTTCAGAAATACTTGGGAGATTTGAAGATGACTTGGGCAAGTGGAGTTTAGGGAGGGGAGGTTCTTAATGCCATACAGGCCACGTCCCAAAGCAGACATTTTCTCCTGGAGAATTGGCATGAATGTTTTAAATAAATCAGTGTAGTCTGGAAGTCTGTTATAATTCCAGGAGATTTATTTTTGTATGTGGCACAACCGTCTAGGGATAGTCCCATTTGCGTGTTTGACTGCCTACATTCAACCGCAAGGAAAACAACCTTGCTTAACCGCGGATACCACAGATATGAAGGCGGTAGCCCTCCCCTTTCCCTGTTGCTTTCATTTGACCTTCATGTGGGCCTTGGTCAATCGCTGTAATTTTTCTTTTCATACAATGGCCTTTGGATATTGCAGTTCTCACAGTGGCCATTGGATGGCAGTGTGCTAACAAGAATGAGCCTGCAGAAAAACTGGACACCTTCCTTTAGTGCAGTGGTCTCCAACCTTTTTATCACCAGGGACCACTCAATGCCGGAGACCACTCACCGGGGACCACTCAACGCCTTTTACTGAGGCCCGGTGTGTGTGGGGGGGTAGTTTAGTCCTCTACTCTCAACCACTGCCCTAATGTTCTCTGAGCGCTATGGTAATGTTTAAACATCCCTTCAAAATAAGATACAGACATGCCACAACAATGAACATAAGGAACATTTTATTTTCATGGAAATTTTAACTATGATAAATCAATGGGAACCCTGAGCTTGTTTCTCTGCAACGAGATAGCCCCATCTGGAAGTGATGGGAGACAATGACACCCAAAGTGTGTTGTAAAGGGCCGGGGGGGGGGGAGGCGTCCTTCGGGGCCCACCTCCAATTAGTCGAAGGGCCACATGTGGTCCGCAGCCCACAGGTTGGGGATCGCTACTTTAGTGGATGCATTTCTAACTTGGTGCCTCATGGAGCCGGCCAACGCTTTTTTTTTTTTTGGTACTTACCAACTGGTTTGAGGAAGTGGGTGGGGCCCGGCAGGGCTTCTGATTAACTCCTGGAGATCTGATTGGCTGTGCAGATTTTTTTCTCCAAACATTGCCTTGGCCGCAGTTGCCACTACAGCAAAAAAATCTGCACCAGGCTACAGAAGCCAATTTTGCAGTTGGCTCCGCCTCCTTTGACAGCCATTTTACAGTTGGCTTCACCCCCCATGGCAGCCATTTTGTTGCTGCACCCACCATGCAGCATCAGGATTTCAAATGTGCCCGCAGGCTCAAAAGAGCCATTTGTAAACCCCGCAAAGGGCAGAATTGTTAGGCCAAATAAATCTCACAAACAGACTTCAGTAAGAAAGTAGTTTTATGTTTGCGCAAACAGGAGCAAAGCTTAGCCTTCTTTGGTGAAAGCCAAGATTTTTACTCAAAACTTGCTGGTCCAAAGCAATCTTTTATACAGTTCAACCAGGAAAATTCCATCTAAACTGTCCCTTCCAGGGCAGTCCTGGGCCGGGCTCACACTCTATTCCCTATACGCCCCAAACATACAATTTCCATACATGTATGTGCATTAAAATGAGCTCTAAGTCCACCCAGGGACGGTGATTCTACTATGCTAATAAGCCTACCTATACTTCTGCGCAAGCGTCAATATTTATGACTTTTACCTTTTCTCCAAAAAACTGGTTTCTTTTACAACAGGGGTCTTATCTACAAGAGGGGCTCCAGGATTCCAGTTAAACAGCTTCTTCAACCCATTTTATTACCATGAGACAATGATGGTACTAATCAAGAAATCTAAATCTGACCCTTTGGAGTGGTGGCTGTTCGAGCAGGTCAATTGAGGCCTGCAAGTTGGCTGGAAGCTTCTGTGAAGTTCAGAGAGGGGTCCTGCATGCAGATTTCCTCCTTAGAGGGGGAAATAAAAACGCAAACGAAACGGAGCCCTAGGACACCTTCAAGAAAGCTGCTGGTTTGAAATTTGGCCACCGAGTCTCTTCTTCATTGTCACCTCTGTGCGTTCTCACCCCATCCCTCTCTCTCTAGGCCGAGAACTCAGCACGGCCCATCAGTACGGTCTAGCCGGAGGCATTTCTTTCCCCTTCTTCTGGCTGGCTGGAGCCGGATCTGCCGTTTTCTGGGTGCTGGGTGAGTCACTTTGGTGTTGATCCCATTCCAGTTCTGAGGCAGCACTTTCCTTTCGAAAGCCAGCTTGGTGCAGTGGTTAGGAGCAGCGGCCTCTAATCTGGAGCACTGGGTTTGATTCCCCGCTCCTACACATGCAGCCAATTGGGTGACCTTGGGCCAGTCACAGTCCTGACGGAGCTGTTCTCAGAATAGTTCTGTCAGAGCTCTGTCAGTCCCACTGACCACAGGGGTTCTGTTGTGGGGAGAGGAAGAAAAGGAGATCGTAAGCCACTTTGAGACTCCTTCAGGTAAGAAGAAGCAAGATACAATAAATACCCAGTTCTTCTCCTACTCCCTAGCTCCAGACCCTTTTCTGAGGCACTTCCATGCGACTGAGAGCAACCAGTGAAGCCTCTCTTACCTTTCTGCCCTGCCCTTCCAAGGAGGAGCACAGCTGGTGGTTCTCCCTCTTCCATTTTTAAACGCACAACAGCCCTGCTGGGTAGGCTCGGCTAACCACAGCCCCAGTGAGTTTCATGACCGTGAATGGGTTCTAACTCAGGCTGAGTCTAACCAGACCAGAGCCATTGCATTGGAGGCTACGTTTGTGCTCCCCCTTTCTTTCTGTTTTGTTTTTATCTTGCCACCAACAATGACTATTCCAACTAGCCCAAGGCTTTGCTTCATGCCATAGTGCCAGCAAGGGCTCATGGGAATTGTAGTCCATGGTCATCTGGAGAGCTACAGCTTGACCATACCTGCACTGGTGCATGATGCAAAGGCTCGTGGGAACTGTAGTCCATGGACATCTGAAGAACCACAGTTTGGCCACTCCTGCCGTAATGCAGCGGCACGTCACTGCCAGGGCTTAGGCATGTGATACAGACTCCCCTTTGCCTCACATACTAGACCAGGGGTAGTCAAACTGCGGCCCTCCAGATGTCCATGGACTACAATTCCCAGGAGCCCCCTGCCAGCAAACGCTTGAAAATTGAAAATGTCCCCAGGATTGGCAAATGGCCAGGGTGGGAGGGGATGGAGGCGAGTTTCTCCGCTTCCATCGCGACAGGTGACTACAACAGGTCACCCTTCCTCTCTGTCATCCCCACAGGTGCCACTTTGGTTGTCATCGGCTCCCACGCTGCCTTCCATGAGCTGGAATCTGGAGAGGCTGATGAGCTGCAGATGGAGCCTGTATGAAGACCCCAGAGGACGTTGGCTGTCTCCGATCCCCCCCTAGCACATTCTTTGCCTGGGGCCACTCTTCTGTTTTCTTTGTATATACGGCTGACGTTGTAGGGCATTGTTTTCTTTCTCTTTCTCTCTCGCTCTCTGCAAGAGCCTGTTTTGCAGCTTTCCTTCGGGTCTTGAGAAGCTCCACCGTTCCCCCTTATTGTGGCCCTCTCAGGGCTATTCCACCCCGCGTCCCTAGCACCCTTCCCTTCCAGAACCTGCTAGCCCAGGGGTGGCCAAACTGTGTCTCTCTGGATGTCCATGGACTACAATTCCCAGGAGCCCCTGACTGGCAGGGGCTCCTGGGAATTATGGTCCATGGACATCTGGAAAGCCACAGTTTGGCCACCCCTGGACTAAACCCTCTATTGTTTTTTCCCCCCTGTCTGGGGCAGGCTTCAACGCAGCCCACCTGTCCTTTCCCTCTGCTGTGAGCTGAGCACCACATTAATTCGTTCCATAGCAATCACGCCCTGGAGGTTTCCGAGCGGCACCCAGAGTCCAATCCCATTTCTCCCCTTCTTGCCAGTAACATTAAAGAAAGAAAGAAAGCAGTTTCCAGATTGTCTTTCAGATATCGTAATCCATGCCACAACGGGGGTTTGTCTCCACCCACTAGGATACGTCCGGCTTTAGCACACAAGCCAAGCTGCTGCCCCAGTTCCTTATGGCCAACTCTGCAGGGCTGGCCACGATCTCTATGGAGAGCAGAGTTCGAGTTCGGGACACCACGGAAAACAAGAAGTTTTATAGGGAGATAAGCTTTCCGGATGCAGAGGGAGCTATGACACTCAAAAACTTATCCTCTAGAACAGCGGCCTTTTTGTTGCTGCGGACTGTTGCCATGGGGTGGAGGGAGAGAGCGACCCGGGCCCCGCGCATGCATGGCAGCCCCGGCGCAAACACGCATGCGTGGACCTGCTGCGCGTGCGCGTTTGCAACCGGCGGGGCCACACGCACACGTGCAGCGGTTTTTCGCGTGCACAGTGCCACCGTGCATGTGCGTTTGCGCCCCGTTGGGAGCGCAAACCTTCGTGCACAGCAGCGCTGCACATGCGCAAAACTGCTGTGCACGCAGACACAAAACTGCCGTGCATGCGGCCCCTGCTGGACACAAATGTGCATGCGCAGCAAGTCCACGCACGTGCGTTTGCACTGCCAGCGTGCCAGCGGCTGCACTTCACTCCCCCCCCCCGAAGCAAGAAACTTGCGGGGCCACAAGCTAATTGGCTGCTTCGGCGGCCGATTTGTTCGCAGCCTGGTGAGCTACTCGCTAAGGGGGGGGCAGGGAGAGGGAGTCGAGGCCCATTGCTGAGGCCTTCGTGGCCCAGCATTGGGCCGGGGCCCAGGGGTTGGGGACCACTGCTCTAGACCAGGGGTCGTCAACCCCCGGTCTGCGGACCGATACCGGGCTGCAAAGGCCTCGGTACTGGGCCGCCTGCAGCCGCGCCTGCCTTACCCCTCCGCAGCGAGAAGCTTGCCAGGCCTCGAGCGAAGTGGCCACCAAAGTGGCTGCTTCACTTGCAGCCCGGCTAGCTTCTTGCTGTGGGGGGGGAGAAGAGGCAGGCGTGGCCTCTGGCATGCCAGCGGACGCAAACATGCATGCGCAGAGCTGCCACATATGCGCGTTAAGGTTGGGGACCGCTGCTCTAGAACATGGGTGGCCAAACTATGGCTGTCCAGATGGCCATGTGCTGGCAGGGCCTCATGAGAATTGTAGTTTCTGTATCTGAAGAAGGGAGCTTGTTAGCCTTTACGGCACTACTGGACTAATTTTAGGATTCCCTGTAGTGCCTCCATTTCTTTGCGGATGGCTCACTTGGCCAGCCAGTCCCAAAACAAGAGATGAGTTTTGATTAGCCTTGGCACAGGCTGCCAGGTGCCCTTGACCTGCGAGACCGGGGGGGGGAAGGGGGTACACGGCAGCTTTCTGGTACCAGGAACTGAGGTCTTCCAGCTACACCCCGGCATGGGTGTCCCCTATCCACCCACACCCACCCAGTGGCTCATGTGGCCAAGGGAAACCCATGTTTTATTGGGGACTCTGCTCTAGTGCTTCTTTTAACTGCTGCATGCCAAAAAGTTGTCCCTGCATTGATTCATGTCGGGTCGTACAAAAGGCAGCCATATTCTGAACATCCTTCCTGATGCGGGACCCGGACAAGAAGGGAGACGACCACCTTGACCCCTCTCCCAATTCGCACACAGTGTCGTGGCCCACCCCAATTTCCCACTGTTTCCTCGGTTTCGGTTACCACAGCAATTGGGTCTTCTCTCTCTCTCTCTGAAGTCTTCCGTTGCTGCGGCAATGCCCTCTCCCCCCCCCCATAGGAGCAGGATGGGGGGGGGGAGCTGGTCAAATTAGCCACATCAGGTGGCATCTTGGGCAGCAGACAGCAGTGCCAGACTGGGGGCTCCATGGATGGCAGAAACGAGCCTAGAAGCTGAAACGTCAAGAGAGGGACCTGGGAAAGGGGGGGGGGGACGAACCTTTGAATCCCTCCATGGTTGCCACTGATGCGCCCTCCCTTGCGCTCTAATGCAGAAGTACAAGAGCACACAGAGGCAGTGGCAGAAAACTGTCAGAAGATCCTACGCTGGTCTGGCAACACGGGAGGCCAAACTGCATGCTGGCAGGGGCTTCTAGGAATTGTAGTTCGTGGACATCTGGAGTTTGGTCATCCCTGGTCCAGCAGCCGAAAGTTCCAACTTTCTGGCGTGATCCAGAGTGCACCGGGACGAGGCGAGTGAGTGGGTAGGAAAATAATAGCCTTTAATGAGATGGCCCAATCGGACGGCGTAATTGTTGTGCCTCCTTGGCTTCATATTTTATAGCAGTATACCTGTTTCCTCTGCGTACCCCTGCCCGACAATAATAGTGGTTGGCCAATGCCGCCCAACTCAGCAACATCTCTTAGTCCCCCACACACCACCCTCCATGATCTGAGCCATGCTGAACTCCCACGGAGTTCATAAAAGTTGAGATTAGTGTTTTGGGCTTCGGCCACCAAAGTGGCCTTTCCAGCTCGAAGCAGCCGCTGGCAGCTGAAGCACACAACCCTAATTGAGAGTGGTTAATGCACAGTGAATCTGTTGTAGTATTTTGCTACAATTTGTTGTGTTTGATTTTGGAACCACTGTTATGTTTGTGGTCACTCGATTATGATGTATACTTGTGACGTTTTCGGTAAACCGCCCTGAGCCTTATGAGAGGGCGGTATAGAAATGTAAGAAAATTAATAAATCTGATGGACGGGCTTCCCCCTGGAAATATTTGCCGTTTTTTTGAAGCTGTGGCTGGATGGCTCAGACAGAGTCATCTGAAACTCCACCTCCCCCAAGACGGAGGTCCTGTGGCGGGGAAGGAGGAGGCAGAAGCAGGAAGTGAGGCAACCCTGCTTGGGGGTGATCTTTGATGCCTCCCCGTCTATGGAGGCTCAGAACATGAAGGTAGACCAAATAGCATTTTTTCCACCTGCGCCAAGCCGACTACTAGTGCCCTACCTGTCCCCAGAATACCTGGCCAGGGTGATCCATGCAACGGTCACTTCCAGACTAGACTTCTGTAATACGCTCTATGCGGGCCTACCCTTGTCCCTGACCTGGAAATTGGAATTGATACAAAATGCGGCTGCATGGGTCCTCACAGATCATTGTGGAGGGCCCATATTCAGCCAATGTAGCAGCAGCTGCAATGGTTGCTGGTTAGCTTCCGGATCAAGTTCAAGGTTTTGACCTTTAAGGCTATACGTGGCCTGGGTCCTACTTATCTGCAGGGCCACTTATCTCCTTATGCCCCCTGCAGGGCTCTCCGCTCTGCAGTTACAAATCTGCTGGTTGTCCCAGGCCCCCAGGAAGTGAGCCTGGCCTCAACAAGGGCCAGGGCCTTTTCGGTCCTGGCTCCTACTTGGTGGAATGAGCTCCCGGGAGAGCTGAGGCCCTGATGGAGCTCTCTGGGTTCCACAGGGCCTGCAAGATGGTGTTCTATAGCCAGACATTTGGTTGAGGCTGGGATGGAGAGACCACGGAGTAAGATCGGGTCCCTCCCTTCCTTTTGTGATCTGTACCCCCCTCAGGCTAACATCGCTGGGGTCATCCGGCGGGACACAACGACTGTGAGCGGAAGAGTCAAGGGCCCACAGGGGAGTTGACTGCTGCCGCCATCCATTGGATTGTTTCAAGTGTATTGTTCTAATTGCATAAATTGTACTGGGTTTTAATGTCGATTTTATACCTTCCACGAGCCGACCAATCTGAGAGTGGCAGTCTACAAATCAAATAAATAAATAAATAAATAAAATGGCCAGCCAATGACAGCCCTGAAGGGGTTTTTGAGGCAAGAGACATTCCAAGGTGGCCTGCCCTCCGCCCATCAACTCTGGACTCCTTTAGGGGGTCCCCATTCTAGTGCTGATCTGGGCTGAGCCTGCTTCCCTTGGAGACGGGGCTAGGGCCCCTGCGGCCACATTCCAGTCGTTCTCGCCACCGGCTCTTGTTGGCACAGGTAACACCCATGCACACACACCAGGCTTTGCTGCAGAGGACACAGGCCACTGTTCCCTTTAAGACAGCATGGTTCCCCGTCCATTGGCTCTTGGAGGCTGAGGGAACTCTGCAAAGTTCGGAGCCTTCCTACCTCTTCAGCCCTGAGTCACTTAGGTGGGCAGGAGGTCCCTTAGCCTGGAGGCCTGGCTTCAGATTTTGCTCACCCAGGAGACACAGGGAAGTTCTTTGGGGGCTGGGGGACTCAGAGACTTTCACATCCGACCCTTCTGAATTCTAAAAATGATCGCTAACGTGAGATACACAGTGGTTCGGCGCCCATGCTCTTTACTCCGGGTGGTGGTTGTGGTTAGCAGCAGCAGTCTCTCCTCTGGGGAACCGGGTTCGATTCCCCACTCCTCCTCCACATGCAGCCAGCTGGGTGACCTTGGGCCAGTCACAGTTCTCTCAGAGCTCTCTCCGCTCCACCTACCTTGCAGGGTGTCTGTTGTGGGGAGAGGGAGGGAAGGCAATTGTAAGCTGCTTTGAGACTCCTTCGGGTAGTAAAAAGTGGGGTATAAAAAACAGCTCTTCTATGCCGCAGTTGTTTCTCCACCCCCACGGGGGAATGTCTGGAAGATTCCAGGCTGTACCACTTCAAACTGCAGCTGGGGGGAGGGAAACATATTTTTATTGCCTCATTTTTTTTGTAACCCAGACTATCTACATGTCGTGAAATAGTACATCTGCGTTAAACCCTCCTATGTGTTACTATAATAGATACAGGGTAATTCTTTTTTTCCTATGGGAGAACATTCAAGGTGACGATTACGATCCCACCCATCAAAATAGACAGAGTCCAGAATCCACAGACTGAGCTGTTCACTTTGTCCTGCATAACAGGTACGTGGGCCTGTTTGCACCCCGGTTTTCATTTGGAAGCCGTCTTTCCCTCCTCGGACACTCACAGACCGCAGGCAATGAGACAGCCACGGCTCTCCTATTAAATATTCCACTTCTGGTTTTTATTTTGTTAAATTGTTTTTGTTGTTGTTGTTGTTTTGTATTCCTTGTTTTGGTTGATTCACATGACAACACTACCCCGAAACAGGAAAGGGAAGGTGGGACAGGACGGTATACATCCCCCCCTCCAAGCACAGGCTCCTCCTGTCCCCCCTCCCCACCCCTAAAACACAAAATAAGAGGGTATGTTGGGGGGAGGAAGGCGGTAACAAGGTGATGCAGCCACCTCACCCCATCCTGCCCCAAGGCAGAAGAGGAAGAGCAGACGCCACTGGGGAGGGGGCTATGGCTGTGGACCCCTCTGCCCTGGGCGGGTTGGCAAGACAGGAGCACTGGGAAAATGGCCACGGGGAAGGGGGGCGATGGTGTTGAGCACCAGGGAGGTGTTCCCCTTCCCCTCCAGGGGTTATTTTGGAATAGGAGGAGGAGGAGGATAACTTCCCCCTATGCAGACACACAGGGGAGGGAAAGGGGCAAAAAGCAGCTGCCTTGGTCCTAAAAGAGCAACTTTGTACATGCACAGAGGGCTCCAAGCTCCTGGGTTTTATTTACTTATCTCGCAGGAGTCAGAGTCAGGCAGGGAAGACAGGAGAGGGAAGGGTTGTGGAATCCTGGTGCTTTTTTCCTCGCTCCCACAAACACACACAGAGTGCCTTGTGCTCAGCACCCAGCACGACACGGGGTCCAGAAAACTGCAAGGGGGGGGGGGAGACTGCGGAAGCTTTGTCGGGCAGTGGGGGGGCTCGCCCACGTGTGGCCGCCATTCTCCCTCTCACACACGCACTCACACATGCACACACACGCAAAGACACACAGCCCTCCGTTGTGCAGCACAAGGAGGAGGGGAAGGGTCACCTCTCCAAGGTGGGGGGGGTGGGGGTTCAAAAGTCTCTACTTCTGCTAAGCGGATAACAGTAACCCTGTCACGGTCGGCTCACTTATCCGAGGCATTAATTTTTTTTCCCCTCTGGGTTGCCGCTGGTCCCAGGTTCGATTCCAGCTGGGGAAAGGGGGTTTAAAGAGGGAGGGGACGCTCCCAAAGGAGTATTTTGCAGAGATAAATCCATTTGGTGTAGCTCCCCCCCCTCCAATTTTGCTGTGGCACACAAGACCCTCTCCTCAGATTCATCCCCCAAAGAAAATGACGAAGAGGGCAGGGGGCAGGATCTGGAGGGGCAACCCTCCCCCTCGCCTCAGGTTTGGGACATGCAGGTGGGACGAGACAGAGCTAATTCCCCATCTCAGCCACCCACTGTTGGAGGGGCAGGGGGGGTTGGGAATGGGGAATCAGTTGGTGGCTTCTGCTTCTGAGAGGACGGTCCCGGCCAAACTCTCGTCGTCAGAGGGGCAGGTGGACTTGTGGAGGGGGGGGTGCCCAGCCCCTTGCAGGGGAGACACCAGCGACGGACCAAGGAAGAAGCTCAATAGTAGGTTTCCTTTTCGACCCATCCTGCAAGACAAAAATCAACCGGGGGGAGGGGATTAGGGCTGAGCCCATTTCCTCCCTCCCCCGTTTTTCCAATCGCTCATCCCGCCATCTTCCCCTCCGCCCCTTCATGCCGCCGCTCAAATAGTTCCCCAACGCCTCGGATGCAAACCAAAACATGCATCTTCTTTCCCATCGCAGCTTCCGGCCTGTTCCCGATTTTCCGGTGACGCTGGCGCTAGCAGGAAAGGATTTTTGTCTGGACGGGAAGGGGTGGGGATCCCTATCCTCGGATCGGTTGGCTCTGTCCAGATTTCTAGTTTTGTGCCAGTCTGGATTGTGGGGAGCAGGGGGATTTCCTTTCTTCTTGGGTCAGAGTCCAACGCACAGTCTTGGCTACTGCATCCTGGCTGTGCATTAGCGATCATTTGCAGGCAAATTGTGCAATGACAGTCATGTGCAAACTGTCGTGAACCTTGCCATGCTGATATTAGAGTAATTAGGTATTCTGCATTTGCTGGCAGGGGCTCATGGGAATTGTAGTCCATGGACATCTGGAGGACCACAGGTTGACTACCCCTGATGTAGAGGATGGAGCAGAGTTGTTCTCTCTTGCCCCGAAGGGGGACCGGAACCAATGGGATGACATTAATGCAAAAGAAATTCCATCTAAACATCTGGAAGAAGTTCCTGACAGTTAGAGCAGTTCCTCAGTGGAACAGGCTTCCCCGGGAGGTGGTGGATTCTCCATCTTTGGAGATTTTTAAACAGAGGCTGGATAGCCATCTAATGGCTGATTCTGTGAAGGTTCAAGGGGGTGGCAGGTTACAGTGGATGAGCGATAGAATCATAGAATCACATAGTTGGAAGGGACCTCCTGGGTAATCTAGTCCAACCCCTTGCACTATGCAGGATACTCACAGCCCTAAGGATACTCATAACATCCTGGGTCATCTAGTCCAACCCCCTGCATAGTGCAGGGGGTTGGACTAGATGACCCAGGAGGTCCCTTCCAACTCTATGATTCTATGATTCTTATTCTGGTTTCTGCTAGCTTAGCTTGAACAGAGTTTCAGGGGTGGCCCGGTATTATAAACGTTGTTGTTTGTAATCCCAGGGAGGCCAGCAGTTACATTCCACAGGGCTCCCCGGAGCCTCTCCAGTTATCTTCCTGTCCTTGAGGAGCAGACCGTGCTGATTCCCTTTCGATATCTTGTGAGGTTCTGTGGGAATGCACCTGGGTTTTGGGGCCAAGAGGTTCAGAGGGCTAGGGGGTGGAAGCATCTGAATGTTTGCGTGCAGCCCTCAGTTTTGGCCAAGAGTTTTCACGAGTTTGTTGTTTAGCCCTTTCATAAAGAGATTGCTGCTACTAAGAGTCTGCATACTGGGGGTGGGCGACTGGAATGGGACACAACCAGATGTGCAATAGCAATAGTTTGCAGACAGGTGGCGCCTCGCCCATCTGGAAGAATACATATCTGAACGACCGCTCTAAGGAGACAACAGCGCAAGAGCCAACACACTGCACGGGTAGAGCCTGGGACAGCTACTGACTCTCTCCATTAAGCCCCCCCCCAGCCTAAAGATTGTGCCGTACCTGCCCAGTTCCTGTCCATGCATGCGCATGCACACCCATGCCTCTTCACAACCCACTCACCTCCTGGGTTACGGCGCAGTATGAGTTTGCGGATTTCGTCGTACACGAAAATGAGGAAGCTGTAGGGGAAGGCGCAGAACCACCAACTGGGTCTGAGGAGAGAAGGAGAGGAGATCAGCATGGAGGAAGCAGAAGGTCAGATGGGTCTTCTGGAGTCTGAACCCAAAATCTCTCCGGAAACATGGCTTGCTGGAGACGGACATCCCTACTCTGTTCCACTGCATTGACCCCCTTTTCTAGCCTTTCTCAACTTTTTTGCTGTTGAGAAACCCCTGAAACTAGGGTTGTGGGCTTCGGCTTGGTTGTGGGCTTTGGCCGAAGCGCACAACCCTACCTGAAACATTCTTCAGGCTTCGAGAAACCCCAGAAGTGGCACAATTGTGCAGAATATAGTTGGGAAGCAGATCTGTGGACACGCCCACCTGGAGCCCCTCCTCTTCCCACCCCCTCCAGGCCCATCACCGGCCATTTGGGGAAGGAGGCTGGGTCGACATGACCATCTATGGTCCTTAAAAGGTAAAGGTATCCCCTGTGCAAGCACCGGGTCATGTCTGACCCTTGGGGTGACGCCCTCTAGCATTTTCATGGCAGACTCAATACGGGGTGGTTTGCCAGTGCCTTCCCCAGTCATTACATTTCTGCCGCTTACCACTCTGCGCCACAAGAGGCTCTTCTATGGTCCTATCACCCAATAAATATTTAGTACATTTTAAATTTCTATCAAAAATTAATTAACTCCCATCCATTCAGGAAACCCTGTTATGGCCATCAAGAAAACCCAGCATTTCACGAAACCCTGGTTGGGGAAGGCTGCCCGACTCACTTCAGGGGATACATTCTGAGTGCCACGTCCATTCCAGGACAATACGACAGGAAAGCCGCCAGGGCAGTCTCCTCAAAGAGACCAAAAATAAGGATCTTGTTCCTGGGGAAGGAGAGAGAAAGAGAAAGGAAGTGAGACCCCATATCCTTGTGGGTGTGCTTCATGCCTCATGCGCCTCCCCATCACCTCCCTTGTCTGATGCGCCATTTCTGCGCTGATGGAACATGTCAGAACACAAAGGGTTGCCAGCCCTGGAGATTTTGGGGTGGAGTTTGGGAAGAAGGAGGATTTGGGGAGGGGAGCAACCTCAGCAGAGCATAATGCCATGGGAGCCATCTTCCAAAGCAGCCCACTCAGGCCTGCCCATTTTCCTCAAACATTTGGTGGGCACCAGGAGAGCTGTTGGCAGGGGCCGCGGCACCTACAGGAAGCACATTGGGGACCCCTGCCTTCCAGCTGGAGATGCATTAGTCCTCCCCCAGTAACTCCACAATCCTTCTCTCAGGTTGCAGAATCGCAATGGTCAGCGTGCATTTTTAAATCCTTGAGGGTCTGACCTCATGCCCTGCTGGAAGACTGAATTCCGTCTGGTTTTGCAGATGATCAGGTCGGCCCACTGCACCACCACGATGCTGACGAAGAAGGCTGTGTGGCAGGTGAACTCCACCACTTTGCGCTGCTCGTAGGTCTGGAGAGAGGAAGAGGAGGACAGAATCAATCTCCCGGGTGGGGAGGACCCCAAAATGCCCGTCTCTCTGACCCTCATGCCCACCCCACACTCAACATCAGTGACGGATAGATAGCCTTAGGCGCCTGCCCCCAACCACCGAGATCCCATAGGTGCTCCTTTGGGATTCTAAAACAGGGCGGAGGCCACAACAGCAAAATAGCCATCACAGGACTCTCAGCCAATCACGAAACATCTGGGAGTGAAATCATGCAGAACTTTAACTCTTCAGCCCCTCAGGCAAAGGCTCGGTTTGATTGGATGCCTTTTACTATGTACAGCCAATCAGAAGGCCTGCTGGACAAACAACCCACCCAGGAAAAGTGTCGATGGGTGCCCCTTTGGGGACTCCTGCCCTAAGGGAGCAGGGTTAAGGTCTCCCTCTGCCTCCCTCCCCTGGGGACCAATTTTACAAGGGCTGGGGTTTCAGATCTTGCAACAACACCAAGACCGGCAGAGCTGGAAGAGGCCAGGTGATCAGTCTGATGACAATCAAGCCTCATATGTTCTCGGCTAGTGGAAAGCCGTTCTGTTAAATCCTGAAACTGTCGATCAGTAATTCTGGGGGGACGGGACCCCAGAGAGGAGGGGCCCCAACCCTTTTCAGGCTGCAGGCCCCTTTAGGATTCTGACACAGGGCAGTGGGCACAATGACAAAATGGCTGACTCCAGAGGCGGAGCCAACTGCAAAACATAAGGGACAACCACTTTTCAACATTCCACGCAGAAGCTCTGTTTCATAGGATGGCTCTTAAGCTGCACAGCCAATCAGAAGCTCTGCTGGGCAAAAGCCCCACCCACTTTCTGAAAGCACCTGTCAGGCGCCTGGAAAGCTGTTAGTGGGTGCCATGATGCCCATGGGCACCGTGTTGGGGACCCCTGCCCTAGAAGAACCCAGGAGTTGTGCCACAGAGTTGCCGGATCAGTGCAACGCCCTCCACATATCTTGTGTACCTGCCACTGAAATGTTGCTTTCAGCACTAGAAATTCTGGCCTGAGTGAAGGCTTAGATAGAGCAGCCTCTCACCCGGGATAAGTCCTTTGCCTTTGGTACAGGGGAAGGTCACATGCAGGCCTCTATTCCTCGGAGGGCCGCCTGGAGAGGACACAGGGCTATATCTCTTACTGTCCCAAGAGCACATAAACAAGGGGAAGCCACATCTGCTGGCCAGGGACCGCACCTGATCTCCGTACACACAATGCCTCTTATCTCCTCAATCTCAGACTTCATTTTCCTTCTAGAGGGAACCGGGGACACAATTCCATGGATCCAGTTTGCCCTGGCTGACAGCCAGGGTAGCCGGACCCCCTGGTGGAGGCACCAAGCCCTGCCCCCTGCTACCAATCACCTGGCCAGCGGGGGGGGGGGACGCTACCAATAGGAAGAAGAAGGCCTAGCCCACATTGCTGGCACCACACAGGAAGTGATGCCATCACATTCTGTATTTCCGTGCAATGGCCGTGTATTTGTGCAGAAACTCTATGGTATGGTCATATTTTTGCCCAAACACCAAAGCATTGCTAGCGTGATGATGCCAATCCTGTGCAGTGCCTCTGTTGTGGCCTAGGCCGTCTTCTTTCCACCAGTGAATCCTCTCCCATCCCCACTGATTTCTAGGAGGGAGGGACCTGGTAGCCCAAACCAGCGAGTGGTAGATCTTGTCTGAATGTCCCAAGGGCAAAAACCTCAGTTTCTGAGTACTGCATCTCAGAATTCAACAAAACAACCCTGCAAAACTGAAAAAAACCCCAATGTACTTATTCCAGAATGGAATGTACTATGAATGTACTATGGTTAAAAGTTTCTGTTGCAGCATATCTGCGTTTGGCTAATCAACAGAGAAGAAGAGGGGAATAGCCCCAAAACACAACGTCAGAACTATACAGTTAAAGGTTTTAATATCCATGTTTGTCATCAGACCAAACCTGTTCACAGTCCCCATTTTCATCAAAACTACCTCAAGAACTCCGAACAAGTCACTTTTAACAGGATGACTAACTATAATGACTAACAACGCTTATCCCAGTTGTAAGCTTGCAGGAAACAAGAGCTGACTTCCTCAGATAACAATGACAAAAAAGAAACTCTTCTACCTCATTATGGAAACAGAAAGTTACAGAAATTATATAAAAGCTTGTGCTGTGATAAATCATACAATCATAGAGTTGGAAGGAATCCCCAGGGTCGCCTAGTCCAATCCGCAGCAGAATGCAGGAAATTCACAACTACCTGCCCAGATGATCCCCCCACCCCACCCTCCAAAAAAAAAAAAAACCCAGAATCTCTGGGCAGTCTGGATTGGAGGAAATTTGCCTCCTGACTCCGAAATGTCCATAGGCATTTCCCTTCTGCCCACCCACTCACAATCTGCCTAAGTTCACAGAATCAGCATTTCTATCAAACGCTTATCTAGCCTCTGCTTAAAAACTTCCAAAGGAGGAGAACCCACCACCTTCCGAGAGAAGGAGAAATGTGCTTAATCTTTAAGGTACCGCTGTAGAAGTCCAGAAGTGGTTTTTAAATTTTTGCTGCAACAGATTCACAGGGCTACCCAAACAATAGGCCAGTTTCACCCAAAGCAGCTAAGCAACAGGGACTCCCTCCCTCTCTCGCTCTCCCTCTGTGCTTACCCACTGCTGCCCATAGGAATCCTCCAGGTCATTGACTGTCCGGTCGTCCCAGTTGAGGCGGATGCCAACCAGCACTGATGGAAGAAACCCATTCTCGGCCAGGATCACAAAGTAGGAGAAGAAACCTCCCAGCGCCTGAATCATTCCTGCAAAATAGGGTTAAGGTTGGGCGCTTCGGCTCGGTTCGGCCTCCTCGAAGGCCGAAGCAGCCGCTGTGTTAAGTCTGAAACTGTGGCCAGTGCAATAAATTTTGGTGTACATATTTCTGTAATGTTTTGAAACTATGAATATCAGGTCCTCATATTTTAAATTACCCTCCAGGATCTAAAAGGGTTAAGGGTCACTATCAGGAAACAATGTCCATTTGTCAAGCTAGAGTGAGGTTCGGTGGGAAGATTTCCAGGGTAGAAGCTTTTGAGCAGGGGTAGTCAAACTGCGGCCCTCCAGATATCCATGGACTACAATTCCCATGAGCCCCTGCCAGGGGCTCATGGGAATTGTAGTCCATGGACATCTGGAGGGCCGCAGTTTGATTACCCCTACTTTTGAGAGTCAGAGCTCCCTTGGTTTTTGTCTCTAAGGTGCTTCTGGACTTGGATCGAGCTCTTCTATGGCAGACCAACATGGCTACCACCCCGAAACAATATCCAATAGTTGTGTTTAACAATTAGGGCTGCCAGATTCATAAGCCAGCAGGGGATGGGAGGGACATTTTTTTGGGAGTAATGCAATGTGCTGATTGTATGCCTGGAAGTGGCATACATATGCTGGAGACCTCAGGTGGCAATGCTCTGGCTTTGGGGCAAAACTCTATGGTCGAATTGACTTCCACCCATACAAATCTGCCCAAAAAAAACAGAGTGTCACCTCCCAATGACGCCAACGTTCAAACATTAGTTCTATGAAATATTGGCACATCGTGTTTAAATGTGGCCTTCTTCTGGCTCGGGGTGTGTTTGTGGGGGAGTCTGGGGGGTGGATGCATCCGGAAAGTAGGGGACGCTTAGATGAGTGAGTCTGGTGACTCCATTAACAATATACTGGCAGTTTCAATGCTTCATTGTGCATATTCTACAAGTTTTGCATTTCTTCAAATCACTTTTGAAAAAAAAAGATCAAGAGTTCGGGATTTCAGGCAACGCCATGAAAAATCCATGAGTTGGAGGTTCCAGGTGACCAGGCCATGAAACGACCATGAGATGAGGGTTTCAAGTGACCAGGCAGGTGAGTTTTCCACATTTGGCCTACAGAACACACTTAAACCCCAGGCTTCCTAGAGCTGAAAATCAGATCTCAAACAGCAGCCTGGCTTTCTGCACCTTTCCCAACTGCCACCCTTCCTGTTCCCAGGCCTGTGGCAAAGACGCCCTGCCTGCCCCCCTCACCAATCTGTCCGTAGGCCATGCTGATCAGCCGTTCGTTCACCAGCTTGTCCGTCCTGGGGTTTCGGGGCTGACGCTTCATGATGTCGCTCTCAGCCGCTTCGTAGGCCAAGGAGATGGCGGGCACCTGTGGGCAGAGAAGAGAGAAGAATTAGAACAGGGGGTCCCTAGCCCTTTTCCAGTCTGTTGGCATCTTTGGAATTCTCACATAGCCTGGTTGGCGCAGACCAAAAAATAAAATAAAATAAATCTGCCCTGTGAAGCAGAGCCAGCCACAAAAATAGCTGCCACAGCTTATCTTCAGTGAAGATCAGCACAGCCAATTAAAACTCCAGTGGATAGTCAGAAACCTTTCCATGCAAAAGCTCCAGCATTCTTCACTGAGAGAGCCAGATGCTCAGGGGCGGCCATTTTGTCAAGCTGGCACTGTGGGGCGTTGGGCCTCTGCCTCCAGGCCTGGAGAATAAAGAATGTCCCAGGGCCATGATTTACGTTCACACTGACCGCTGGCTTACCCTACACATGTCAACCAGCTTTACAGCCTTGTCTTTTCCTCAAGATAATAACTTATGGAATTAGTTTTGAGTTTCAACAAAAAAGTCCCCCCCACCCTTGTAAGAGTTTTATGCTCCCCAGGGCAATCACAGGTGAATACTAGTTTTGTTGTGATGAATTCTATATACTATTAAATTAGATATACTATAATTTATTTATATTTTCAGTTGAAATATATTATTTGTTGGAATTATAAACATATACCATTTAGGAAGAATTCATAAGGTACCTTAGAAATAATTTGAAACAATTTATTTTTATAGTAATCTTTTATTTATGTAGACCAGCCTTTCTCAACTCTTTTACTAATGAGAAACCCGCTGAAACATTCTTCAGGCTTTGAGAAACCCCAGATGAGCTTCCGGGTGAGCTGCGGGCCCTGCGGGATTTGCCAGCTTTCCTCAGGGCCTGTAAAACGGAGCTCTTCCACCAGGTCTATGCTGATATGATCATATATGGTCATGTTGGCTCCCCCACCCAAAATGGCCACTGATGGGCCTGGAGGGGGTAGGAAGGGGAGGGGCTCCAGGTGGGCATGTCCACAGCTCTGCTTCCCAACCACATTCTGTACAATCATGTGACTTCTGAGGTTTCACGATGCCTGAAGAATGTTTCAGGGGTTTCTCAATGGTAAAGAAGTGGAGAAGGGCTAACATCTGTAAACCGCTCCGTGGGAGCGATAGGAATAAAATGCTAAGGGCAATGTGGGAGGAGAAAGGGGCGGGGCGTGTCCTGGATAAAAACTCGGAGGGGCCAATCAGGAGCCGCTTTGCGGCTCCTGATTGGCCCCTCCGAGTGTCAGTCAGGGAGGTGAGGGGGCGGGGGAAGAGCCTTCACTGCGGGGAAAGGAGCAGGGCTGCAGACGTGGCGGCCCTGCTCCTGTCAGTCCAAGAGGTGACAGGCCCAGGGGAAGAACCTTTGCCGCCCGGCAGCGAAGCCGGGACATCGGGGGGGTGTGGAAGGTTTCCGCGCGGCGAAAGGAGCAAGCCTGCTCCTTTCGCCGCCCAGAAGCCAAGAACTGGGGGGGGGGGGGGAAGAGCCTGGAGGGGGGGAAGGAGTTAGGCATTGCCCGCCCCCCTGGGAACACATTCAGCCTGGGGGGGAGGAGACAGGCCGTGCTCCCTGGGCACCTGTGAAGGCCTGGAGCGAGGGTAGTGTTGGGAGGGAGCCCTCACAGCTCCCTCCACCCCACAGCCACACCGTGGTCCCTCCTGCCTCCTCTTTCACTTTCTCTCCCTCTCCCTCGCTCTCCCTTTCTCTACCCCTGCCTGCCTACGTTCCCTCCTTCCTTCCCTCCCTCCCTCCCTTCCTCCCAGGGGGGGCCCTCCCGCACCCACCCACTGCCTGCTAGTGCCCGCTGTATTTTTCTTACAGTGGGCTTAATTTCTAGTAATTTAATAATTTAATGACCTATCGTTCTTCTTTTTCTTTTTGAAGTTGCTATATGTAGCACTTTGATGAAATGGGATATAATTAAATAAAACTTGGGGGTGGGGGACAACTCCAAGGTCTCACTGCCATGAGCTGCAACCTAGAAGCCAAGGAACAAGGTTTTGGGAATATCAGGGCAGTTCATTTTGGAGGGGAAATTTACCTCCAGTGGGTAAGTGTGTACAGGTATCCATCATATTTGGCAGCCAGGGTGGAATTCGAACCCATGCCTCCGAAGAGATTGGAGCCGGAGATGCCGGGGTTGGTTGGGGGAAGACTCACCATATCAGTTCCCAAATCGATGCAGAGGATGGTTATGGTCCCCAAGGGCAGCGGGATGTTAGCCATGATGAACAGCAAGAAGGGGGTGATCTCTGGGATGTTGCTAGTCAGGGTGTAGGCGATGGATTTCTTCAGATTGTCAAAGATCAGGCGCCCTGGCGGGAGGGAGACACATGGGCATAAAGGGGAGAGACGGGGGGCACGACTGGGGGGGCAGGGAAAGCAGGGGTCCCAAAAGTCAGAGCCAGGCAGATCTCTGGATCCCCTGGCATGGTTTCGGGAACCCCTTCCCCTCTCTATGCTGGGCTCTTTAACCCATCTGCCCCCTGCCTCCTCATGAACACATAAAGCTGCCCAAGACGGAATCATCACATCTGTCTGTCAGGGTCAGTCTTGCAGCAGCTCCCTCGGGTCTCAGATCTTTTGCATTGCCTGATCCTTTTAACTGGCCCTATCGGGGATTGAATTGAGGACTTTCTGCATGCCAAGCAGAGGCTTTGCCACTGAGCCACAGCCCATCCCTAACAAATGAACACATGAAGCTACCTTACAGTGAAACAGACCATTGATCTCTCCTAGTATTGTCTACTAGATGGGCATGGGCTCCCCAAGGTCTCAGGCGGAGGTCTTCCTATCACCCACTGCCTGGTCCTTTAATTGGGGATGCCAGGGATTGAACCTGGAACCTTCTGCGTGCCAAGCAGATGTTCTCCCTCTGACCACAGTCCTCTTTTTTGGGGAATAGGGGTATAAATATCTGAACATCAGCTGCTCCCTCTCGCATACAAAACCCATAAGGTAAAGGTAAAGGTATCCCCTGTGCAAGCACCGAGTCATGTCTGACCCTTGGGGTGACGCCCTCTAGCGTTTTCATGGCAGACTCAATACGGGGTGGTTTGCCATTGCCTTCCCCAGTCATTACCGTTTACCCCCCAGCAAGCTGGGTACTCATTTTACCGACCTCAGAAGGATGGAAGGCTGAGTCAACCTTGAGCCGGCTGCTGGGATTGAACTCCCAGCCTCATGGGCAAAGCTTTCAGACGGCTGCCTTACCACTCTGCGCCACAAGAGGCTCTATACAAAACCCATAGAGTAGTTTAATGCAGCCAGGACAAAAAAATGAATTGTCAAAGAACTTTCTAGAAAGGGTTTTTATTGTTTGGAAAGGTGCTTAGAAGAGGTCATAAGTGGGGCATGTCTATGCAGCTGTCTGAAAATGGATCCCTAGCCATCTGCTCTTCCCAGGGAAAGCTAGGAAGGGTAATTTGGAGAAGGGGGTAATGTTGGGCAAACTAGAAGAGAGATTGCTTAGCATGGTCAGCAAACTACACCCCCCAGAATCCTTTGGGAGAAGCCTTGAGGGCCAACAACAGGGCAGAGAGGCTGAGGCCTTCCAAGAGCCCTGCTGGATCAGAAGAGGGGCCCATCCAGTCCAGCATCCTGCCTCACACAGGGGCCAGCCAGTTCCTCTGGAGGGCTAGCAACAGGGCACAGAGGCTTAGGCCTTCCTAAGAACCCTGCTGGATCAGTCCAGTGATCCATCTAGTCCAGCATCCTGCATCACACAGGGGCTAACAACAAGGCCAGGAGGCAACATCAGGGGAAGGTTTTGGTCTCTGCCATTGCCTCCTGGCACTGGGAAGCAGAAGGTGATTGGCTCTAAACATGGCGGTCGCCTTCAGTAGCCCTGGCTCATAGCCACGGATGGATCCATAATCCGCAAATTCCCTTTTAAAGCTCTGAGAAGCCTCTAGGGTAACCATAAGTTGGCCATAGCTTGAAGATGCCTCCACCACCAAATGTCTACTAGACCTTGAGGGTGCCATCCCATCATGGCCTCTATCCTAAATCCACCCTTCTGCCACTTACCCTCTTCCACTCCGGTGACGATGGACGCAAAATTGTCATCCAAAAGGATCATGTCAGCTGCCTGCTTGGAAACGTCGGATCCGGCGATGCCCATGGCGACTCCGATGTCCGCTTTTTTCAGGGCCGGGGAGTCGTTGACCCCGTCTCCTGTGACAGCCACAATCGCACCCTGAGTGGGGAAGAAGAAACACACACCACCGTTCAGAAATGAATCCTGGAACGGTGATCCTGACCATCCCGTAGCTTGGACAAGCGTGATTTATACAAGGATGTCCTCCCAAGGGGGAGGCACAGTCTCAGGACCAATTGTGGGGGCACAGAAGTGGGCCTTCTTTCCTTACCTGCCGCTGGCAACCCTCCACAATGATCAGTTTCTGCTGGGGGGAGGTGCGAGCAAAGACAATTTCGGTATGATTCTGCAGGATCTCGTCGATCTGCTCTGCGGTCATGTCCTTCAGGTCCGTGCCGTGGATGACGCAGGCTTTGGCATCCCTGGGTGGGTGAGAGAGGGTGAGAAATGCTGCTCCACACCTGGGAATAGGACCCCCAGGCGACTGGGCAGGACTGTTGTTTGGGAAGAGTAGCGGATTAAGGTTTCCTTTCCCAGGCTTGCTCTGTACTCCTTTTTCTCAAGAACAATAGAAACCCCTTTCCTGATCAATGCAAGCATAGGGGGATGTGGAATCCAAAGCCCCCAGGAGTTGGAGAAGGTGTATAGGAAGGTGCTAAACATGAAGGTTCCGTAGGGAGGCCAACTTCCTGGTGGGACTTGGAGATCCAGCGTTGAGAGCTCAGCTCCCCCAGAGAAAACGGCTGCGTTGGAGGGTGGGTTCTCTGGCATTTTACTCCACTGAGGTCCTTGTCCTCCCCAGGCTCCTTCCACAGTTTCCAGGAGTTTCCCAGCCTGGATCTGGTCACCCTACTTGGTCACAAAGAACCTGGCAGTCTTGAGGCTATCATGCAGGGGTAGCCAAACTGGCTCTCCAGATGGCCATGGACTACAATTCCCATGAGCCCCTGGGCTCATGGGAATTGTAGTCCATGGCCATCTGGAGGGCCACAGTTTCCACACTTCTACTAAAGTAAAAATACTCTGCATGACTTGAGTTGCCAACCTCCAGACAGGGACCATAGATCTCCTGGAGTCAACTACAGTGTTCATTTTATTCTCACTCTTATTCCCCAGCACATTTTTTGGAAAAAAACCCTACTCTTTTTGTCCCCTGAACTTGGGCTTCCTCTGCGTGTGGAGTTAGCTCCACCTCCCACAGTGGCCATTTTGTGCCCCGCCTTCCCCAGCAGCCATTTTGTCATTGTGCCTGCCATCCTATGACAGAATTCCAAAGGCGCCTGTAGACTCAAAAAGGTTGGGGATTACTGCTCTATGACATTGCTCCCTGATACAATCCATCCCCTCCCCAAAGCCCATCTACAGTAGGGGCTAGGCCCTAAATCTCTGAATCCCAGACCCAGAATCCTTTGCTCCCCCTTCCCCTCTGTGCAATTCCATTTTTGGCTCCTCCCTCTCCTGTCTCTCACCTGGGGTTGACCTGACTGACAGGGATGTTCAGGCGGGCGGCAATGTCTTCCACCGTCTCATTGCCCTCTGAGATGATGCCCACGCCTTTGGCGATGGCCTTTGCTGTGATTGGGTGGTCACCGGTTACCATGATCACCTGGTGGAGGAGAAGAATGGGGGAACCAAAGGAAGGCTGTGAGGGGAAAGAAAACCTGGAGGACCAGCCCCCAAACCAGCCTGGGCTCCTTTTCAAGAGCTAGAAAGTTCAGGAGGAAGCCCAAAAGACAAAAATTTCCTTCCACATCCCCCCCCAAACACAGATTTCTTTCTCCAGCTATAAACCAGGGCGCATCCCCACAACTTAAAATTCTGCAAGAGTCATGTTGTTTATAGTGGGGTCATTTCCCAGCTAGCCCCATAGTTTTTGTGGGGATTCCAAACGGATGCAACTGATATTTATTCAAGTGCTTTCGGGGCCAAAACTATTTCTAGGGAAGTACCTTTGACTCAGAAAAAAAATAACTTTTTTAATCGTCCCCACAGAAAAAGTACAAATTGGAGGCAATTAAAGACATGTTGTCAGGTAAAGACACTGAAATAACTTCTGTTGTCAATTTTGCTTGAAGGGCAATCGAAACAAGGAAGAGCTGGGTGAATTCAGAGCAACTTAGGTAAAGATAGTCTCAATTGCTAGAGATAACGCATGCAAATTTTAAAATGTAATTTTGTTGATTCTTACAATTGGGATGTTTTAAATTCTATACAATTTTAATTACCAATGAATACTTTTATGTACATTGTAATTTGATTACTGGTCTAGTACTGTAATAAAGACATATGTTGTTGAAAAAAGACCACATGTGGATTCTAAGGAGAGAGCTGATGTTTCTCTCTTTTCCCCCCAGGGTCTGCCCTGAAGAAAAGCCCCAAAATACCACAGCTGCTTAGTTGCCATTGGCTGAACTACTCTGATGTCATAGAAGCTTGGGCCAACCAGCTGCCATGGAGCAAAGGAATTCCGGCATTCAGTTCTGTAAGACCCTGGACTGCCCTGGAATTTGATGAAAAGCACTATGGAAATGTTCTGAATTGCTACAGGTTTTGGAATTCAGAAACATTTGCCACCTGCAGAGATGCAAGCTTAGCACCAAGGAAGAGCTCTCTTGACACCCACCAGGCGCCGTGGGGGACAGACACACCTTAGCCCTGGGCCTCTCTGGAACGAATTCGGCCACCTTAGCTCAGGGCAAGGGGCCCTCAATCTGAGTTCTGGCCCTTAGGCTTCCCTACGTGCTCTGCCTTCCTACCTTGATGCCGGCACTTCGGCATTTTCCGACAGCATCAGGCACAGCCGCTCGGGGCGGGTCAATCATGGACATCAGCCCCACAAAGCAGAGGTTGTCGATGGTGAAGTTGACGTCATCACAGTCAAAGGCGAATCCCTTGGGGTACTGCTCTTCGGGTAGGTAGTAGTGGCAGAAACCTGTGCAAGGAGGAGACGGAGGTCTTGGGTGGCCCTTCAAAACTGGAATGGCCAGGTGCTGATCCGGGCATTCTGTTTGCCTCTTTAAGGATTTAGAAACCACCCCCATCCCCACCACTACAAAATACAGGCCAGTTCTCTTTCATAGGCTAGCACCTGAGATGTCACAAAATTCATCTTATCTTTTTTTGGGGGGGGGGGGAGATTCTTTTCCTTTCCAAGAAGAAGAAGAGCTGCTTTTTGATTTCCCGCTTTTCACTAGCTGGCGTTCCAAAGCGGCTTACAAATGCCTTTCCCTTCCTCTCCCCATAAAAGACACCCTGTGAGGGAGGTGGGGTGGGAGAGATTAAGTGAGAGAGCAGGTGTTGTAGGTGAGGGCTCTAAGAGAACTGCTTTGTGAGAAAAACCCTGAGAGAATGTGACTGGCAACAAAATGCATCAGGAGCTGAATTTGGTGGCCGTATTACGTCTTAGAGCCCGTCAAGATCCTCAGCAGCCATTTGGAGCTCCAACCTGCTTTAGTTCTTTGAGTAATTTTTTTAGAAGGAGGCTGTGGCTGAAAAATCACTGGAACTGGTGGCTTTTTAAAATTATTTCGCTTTTATGTATTTTCTAGCCATTGCTGGTTACTGGTCTAAAACAACTGCATTTTGTACTATTCGAAACAATGGTGAGGCCGTTCCCGGGGGTGAGAGAAGGCCGGCTCCCACCCCTGACCCTCCCCGAAGCCAAAAACGGCGTTCTCTCACCCCCGGGAGCGGCCTCGCCACGGCTTGGCCGCTCCTGGGGCCGAGAGAAGGCCAGCTCCCGCCCCCCCCACCCTCCCCAAAGACAAAAGAAGACGGCGCAGCCCCCTCCCCATTGGCGGCTCTCTGGAGCCTTCTCCCTGCTGCTGGAGCGGCCTTGCCGCGTCTGCGATGCGGCAAGGCCGCTCTAGGGATCAGGAGAAGGCGGCGCAGCGCCCCAGACGACTCACCGCGTCGGCTGGCAGTCCAGTCTATGCGGTGATTCCCTGGCCGGGTGAAGCAGCCAATGGGGAGCCGCGCAAAGCGCGGTTCCCCATTGGCTGCTTGGGCTGGGAAGGACACTTGGAGGGGCCAATCAGGAGCCGCTTCGCAGCTCCTGATTGGCCCCTCCGAGTTTTTATCCCGGACAGGGCCCACCCTAACTTCTCCCAGACAGCCCTTACTCTTTTATTCAGTCCGCCGCGGGGCTGTTTAAAGATGTGCACACAGTGACTGCTGTGCTGTTTGCATTCTTGTTCATGGACATCTGGAGGACCACAGGTTGACTACCCCTGTTCTAAAGCATTCAACCCCACTGAGGTCCTTCCCCTGAAATCCCCCCTCCTCAGGCTCCACCCCCTCAAAATATCCAGTTATTTCTGAACCTGGAGCTGGCAACCCTCTCTAGAGGTGATATCGTCAAATACTTGAAGGGCTGTCATAGAGAAGATGGAGCAGAGTTGTTTTCTCTTGCCCCGGAGGGACGGACCAGAGGCAATGGGATGAAATGAATTCAGAAAAACTGTTGGCTAAATATCTGGAAGAAGTTCCTGACAGTTAGAGCTGTTCCTCAGTGGAACAGGCTTCCTCAGGAGGTGGTGGGTTTTCTTTGGAAGTTTTTAAGCATAGGCTGGAGAGCCATCTGATGGAGAGGCTGACTTTATGAACTTAGGCAGATTGTGAGTGGGTGGGCAGGTAGTTGTGAGTTCCTGCATTATGCAGCGGGTTGGACTAGATGACCCTGGAGGCCCCTTCCAACTCTATGATTCTATATGGCACTATATCCCATGGAAGACCCTCCCTTTCTCAAATCATGCCTTTCTCAGACTTGGTCCCCAAATCTCCAGGAATTTCCCAACCCAAAATTAGCAGCCCTGTTTCAGGGTAGCTATGTTTATCTGTAGTACAGGGAGGGCTGAACTGTAACTCTCCAGATGGCCAGTGCTGGCAGGTGCTCATGGGAATTGTAGTATATGTCCATCTGGAGAACTACAGTTTTGCCCCCTTGCTGTAGTAGAACAGAGAGATTCAAGGCTAGAAGCCCCTGAGTGACCAGCAAGAATTTTCAGGGAAGAAGGTTCTGAGAATCAAAGCTCACATATTCAAATGCAGACTCTCAAAGCTCATCCTCCCCCCAAAATCTTTTAGGGGAGTATGAGCTTTGAGGGCCCCTGTTTGAAGATGAGAGCTTTGACATTTGCAAACTTCTCCTCTGTAAACTTATTGGTCTCTGAGGGGCTCCTGGATTCAAATCCAGCTGCTCTTCCATTAAAAAAATCCCCTAGAAGGATCTTGCTGGCCATAACATAACACACCCCTTCCTAAGGACACCACACTCTCTTCAGCTCAGTGCCATGGTTAAGAGTGGCAGCCTCTAATCCGGAGGCTCTTACATGGGGCCAACTGCATGACCTTGGGTCAGTGACAGTTCTCTTGGAGCTCTCTCAGCCCCACCCACCTCACAGGGGGTCTGTTGTGGGGAAAGGAAGGGAAGGTGATTGTCAGCCGCTTTGAAACCCCTTCGAGTAGTGAAACTGGGGTATGGAAAACCAACTCTTCTTCTTCTGGGTCTCCCCTGGGTGTCTCCCTACCCAGCACACGCTCTCCGAGCCCTCCAAGCTCCAGGTAGGCATTCTGGAAGGCCTCTTTCATCTCCTCGTCCAAAGGCTGCTCTTTGCCCTGGAGAATGATGGTGGTGCAGCGGTCCAAGATACGCTCCGGGGCACCCTTCATCACCAACAGGTAGCGGTTATCGTTGGGGTCCTCCGTCTCATGAATGGAGAGCTGTGGGAGAATTATAACAACAATAACAACAACAATAATATAGCAGCAACTGATTTTTGTACCCAGCTTTTCTCCACCGGAAAGAGTCTCAAAGTGGCTTCCAATCCCCTTCCTCACCCCCCAACAGACAACCTGTGAAGCAGGTGAAGCTGAGAGAGCTCTCAGAGAAATGTGATTTGCCCAAGGTCACTCATCTGGCTGCATGAGGAGTACTGGGTCAAGCAAGACTTCCACATCACACAAATCATGGAGCTCTACAAGGAGAGCTGATGCCATATGCCAGGGGTAGTCAAACTGCGGCCCTCCAGATGTCCGTGGACTACAATCCCCAGGAGCCCCTGCCAGCGAATGCTGGCAGGGGCTCCTGGGAATTGTAGTCCACGGACATCTGGAGGGCCGCAGTTTGACTACCCCTGCCATATGCAGAATTAGATCTTGTGTCTCAAGTTCCAACGGCCGGTGGTGGGGAGAAGTGTCATATTTTTAATGGGCTCTCAGTGTTAAAAAAAATTCCTTGTTTGCAGTCAACTAGCGCATCAAGCTGTTCTGAACCAGTCTCCCCTAAGGACTACAGTTTGGTGTAGCGGTTAGGAGTGCGGACTTCTAATTTGGCATGCCGGGTTCGATTCTGCATTCCCCCACATGCAGCCGGCTGGGTGACCTTGGGCTCACCACAGCACTGATAAAGCTGTTCTGACTGAGCAGTGATATCAGGGCTCTCTGGGCCTCACCCACCTCACAGGGTGTCTGTTGTGGGGAGAGGAATGGGAAGGCGACTGTAAGCCACTTTGAGCCTCCTTCGGGTAGAGAAAAGCAACATATAAGAACCAGCTCTTCTTCTTCTTCTACTACTACTACATTTTCTGCATGGAACGCGACATGACATATCTCTCAGTCTGGGTCTCAATGGCACAGTGGGAACGCAACACAGATGCCTAACAGCTCTGCATGGGCACATGCCCAGGTTGCATGGAACTTAAGCAGTGCTGTGAGCCAAATTGCCCAGAAGTCTCTCCAACCTGCTTCCCAAGCCCAGATGAAGGAGGTCTGGTTGTGCTGTCACGGTGCTGAGCCAAAGGCAATCGGTATGTGCCCAGAGGCACTTTCACTTACAGAGAGCTGTTTTGCTGGCTATTGTTAGAACAGAAGGCCTTGTGCCAGATTAAGAAAAGACGAGGAGACTGGCTCGCTTCCTAGATATGCATTTAGTTATAAACAGGGAGATAACTACTGAGGAAGACATAGGGTGCTTTCACACACACACGAAATAATCTACTTTTGATATACCTGGCAGGTGGATTTTGCTGTTTGAAATGTGTCAGGACCTAGGAGCCCCAGATTCAAATCCTTGCATTGCCCTAGAAGCTTGCTGGGTAAAAAGGTAAAAGTAAAGGTATCCCCTGTGCAAGCACCAAGTCATGGGTTGACGCCCTCGAGCGTTTTCATGGAGATTCAATACGGGGTGGTTTGCCAGTGCCTTCCCCAGTCATTACCGTTTACCCCCCAGCAAGCTGGGTACTCATTTTACCGACCTCGGAAGGATGGAAGGCTGAGTCAACCTTGAGCTGGCTGCTGGGATTGAACTCCCAGCCTCATGGGCAGAGCTTTCAGACAGCTGCCTTACCACTCTGCACCACAAGAGGCTCTTGCTTGCTGGGTAACCTTGGGCAAATCACACACTCTGTTTAAACTACAGGGCTGATGTTGTGGGGAAAGAGAGGAGAATGATGTAAAGAGCTCCAGGTCCCCCATTAGGGGAAAAGGCAAGACTATCAATGAAACAGTAAGTAAGAAATAGGGTTACGGCGAGTATTTCTGCAGGATCTCTTTCATTATTTGTACTATGTCTCTGCAAACAGCCCAGATTACCTCCTTCTGCCAGTTCTACATTTTGCTGCAAACTGGGATTCAGCATCAAAAATAACTTTTTAAATATCTGTATTTGTCAAACACTAGCCTGGGGGCTGGAGCCACGCCAAACCCTTACAGGTAGCCAGATTCTGTTACAGACTCAGAATCACATTTGTGAGGCAAGGCATGATTTGGACTGTGTGGGATAACCGAGGGCTCGGACTGAGAAAAAATACACTTGCGGGAAGATCCACTCAGAAATAAGAGTGGTGGTGGTAATTTATGCAAAAGACACCTCGAGTCTCCGACATTTGTCAGTTCTGTACCCATAAAAACTTGAGCCCCATTTCTGCCCTTAGTTAAAATGGGCCTGACCACCAGAGGTCAGAGAGACTTGCCTGCATGGCAAGATGGTTAACTGGCCGTTTCCGATCCAAATTATAACAAAAAGAAAGAGAAAAAATGTGCAAAAGGATTAAGAATCTTTAATGGTTGAATAACCCCATACTAAACCTATAATATGAATTGCACTCTGTACACACCTTGTGAAATTGTAGTATTTGTTAATGCTGGTTTAAATGTTATATGTAACAACAACAAATTATAAATTGCCTTCTGTACATGCTCTGTGAAATTGTCCTGCATTTTATAAATTTTTAAATATGATGTATTTAATCTTCTTCAGCAAGCTTTAATTGGCCTACATGATGCGCTTAATATATTTTATGTTTTATGTTATTAGTTGAGTAAATTCCCCCTGATGAAGCTGAATGCACAATGGGTAAAAAGGGGGTATTCAATCATTAAAGATTTTTTATTATTTATTTATTTATTTATTTATTTTCGCATTTGTATACCGCCACTCTCCATTCAAACTCATGGCGGTTCACAATAAAACAATAAACACCAGTACAACCCCCTAAAAATCCCTTAAACAATAAAAACCAGTACAACGCCTTTCTCTGCAATTTGGCTTGGCGTGGCCTAGGGCAGGTGTAGTCAACCTGTGGTCCTCCAGATGTCCATGGACTACAATTCCCATGAGCCCCTGCCAGCAAATGCTGGACATGGACATCTGGAGGACCACAGGTTGACTACCCCTGGCCTAGGGATTCCGGTCCCCAGGTAGGGCCTGGGGATCCCCTGGAATTACAGCTCCTCTCCACAATACAAAGATCAGTTCCCCTGGAGGAAATGGATGCTTGTCAGGATGGGCTCCATAGCATCCGACTCCACTGAGGTCCCTTCCTGCCCCCAAATCTACCCACTCCCGGATCCACCCCCAAAATCTCCAGGTATTTCCCAACCTGTAGCTGGCAATCCAGCTGTTTCTTTTCATAGTCTAAATCAGGGGTGGTCAAACTGTGGCCCTCCAGATGTCCATGGACTACAATTCCCATGAGCCCCGGCCAGCATTTGCTGGCCGGGGCTCATGGGAGTTGTGGTCCATGGACATCTGGAGGGCTGCAGTTTGACTACCCCTGGTCTAAATAATAAAAAATACACTCAGCTTGCCTCTTTTTCTTTCTTTCTTTCTTTCTTTCTTTCTTTCTTTCTTTCTTTCTTTCTTTCTTTCTTTCTTTCTTTCTTTCTTTCTTTCTTTCTTTCTTTCTACAGCTAGATTTTGTGTGTTTGTGTGTATATATGTACACACACACACAAGTACATTACAAAGGCGTGTGGAAAGATGTCACTTGGAAAGGCGGAGGGAAATGTCATTTGTGTCTGAGGTGAATCGAACGGCTCCTGTTTCCCCCTTTTATCGCTCCAGGAAGCCGCTGAAGGGCTTCAGTTTTAATTGGCCATTTTAAAAGTGGAATCTCGTGACAGTTTACGGGCAGTCAACGGGACTAGGAAATCCGGACTCCAGTGGATGGCTGTGCCAGCGTCACATCAACATCGACCCGGGGGGGGGGGGAGGCAGTGCTCAACACCCTTCAGAGCAAAAAGCCTCCCCACCCGCCCCCACCCCCTTTCTGGCACTGTCCATCACGGCTGATCATTCCAGACGGCTGCCCAACAGGAATCCTATCTAATCCTCTCCAGCTGTCCTCGATGGGGACAGGATTAAGGCTGACGGGCCTGAGAATCCAGGAATGGGGGACTATCGGGATCATGCTGTCCTTGCCATGGGAACAGCAAAGTTCAGAGCCAGACCAGGCTGGGATCCACCTATCAGAAAGGTGTTTTGCATCTTGGGATCGGGATTCAGGAAGGGAGTGCATGTTCTGCCACCAGCTTAGTGGGAAGGAAAGAGCAGATATAGCATTGCCATGTACCTCGGGCAACGGCAGGGGGGTGAAGAGGAAGGGCTGCCCGATCCAGGCTGGGCAAGTGCTGGAGATTTGGAGATGGAACCTGAGGAGAATAGACACCTGACTAGAGTACAGTGCCCTATCCACCTTCTAAAACAGAGGTTCTCAACCTTCCTAATGCCGCTACCCCTCAATACAGTTCCTCATGATGCAAAGGTTCTTTCACTGAAATTAAACCCAAACTGACCAATGGCGTGAAGAGCCATTGTTCATGATTGCATATAAACTGGTTTTTACCCGGGGTTTCTCAGTTCACCTCTGCTTCTTGTCCCACCATGCCCATCTCACTCGTTTCCACGGCTCCAGACAGATGAATGCTCTATCTTGATCTACCCCGGCCAAGCTCCTCGCTCTACCGTGACCCTTGTGAAAGGGTCGTTCGACCCCCAAAGGGGTCCTGACCCCCAGGTTGAGAACCACTGCTCTAAAAGCACCCATTTTCTTGTCGTGTGAAGAAGAGCTGTAATTCCAGGGAAACCCCTGGTCCCTCCTGGAGGCTGGTCTTTGTAGACAGATAGGAAGTCAGATCACTTTATTTTAAATGAGGGGGCAATTTCAGAATGGCAGGATGTGATGTAAGCAATACGGTTCTGCAGTGAGTTCAGACTGGGTTTAGGGAATTTGTCCTCACGCTATGCATAAACCTAAGGCTGCTGGAGGTGAGGACAAGCAGGGTTGCCAACTCCTGCTTGGGATCTACCTGGCAATTTGGGGGATGGAGCCTGGGGAGGACAGGGATTTCAGCAGAGTATAAGGTCATAGCGTCCTTCCTCCAAAGCAGCCATTTTCTCCTGGAATTCGAATGGAAATCAGATCAATTGTAATTCCAGGCGGTATCCAGGTACCACCTGGAGGATGGCAACCCAAAGAATAACCTCTAGATGAAAATTTTGATGAAAGCATCGGATGCCTTCAGGGAGGGGTGGTCTATCAACAGCTAACATGCACAACAGTCAAAGCGAACCTCTAAGACAGGGGTGGCCAAACGGTGGCTCACCAGTTATCCATGGACTACGATTCCCACGAGCCCCTGCTACTGGCAGGGGCTCATGGGAATTGTAGTCCACATACATCTGGAGAAACGCAGTTTGACCACCCTTGCTGCAGTCAGTCCCAGTTCTCACGAATAACGGGTGGTGAAAATAGGAGAGTGGGCATAGCAGAAATAGTGTAAGACTATTAATGTTTTAGCATGCTTGTATTTTGAGTAAAAACGATATCGCTAATTGAGTTTGCTGGTGTCCTCTGTAAAGTTTTTATCTCCCACACGTGGCATTGCATTTTATGGCCACAGGAATAAATAGATTCATGTAGAATCTATTTATCTATCAGTGTTGACTAGCCATGGTGACCAAGGTCGCTAACCCTCTGAATCCCAGAGCCAGGAGGCAACCTCAGGGGAAGGCCTTGACCTCTTTGCTCTGTTGTTGGCCCTCCAGAGGAACTGGCTAGCCACTGTGTGAGACGGGATGCTGGACTAGACCTCTCTGGTCTGATCCAGCAGGGCTCTTCTGAGGTTCTTATGGAACACAAGGCCCAGCCCAACAAAGTGACAAGTCAAATCACACCCTTATAAAAAATGAATTTGACACCTCTGGGCTAGAATGTGAGGAGGCAACTGTGGCTATGTCTGCATGGGCAGCATTTCTTCTTGGATGTGAATGTTTTCCAGGAAAACGTCACACTTCTGATACTCAGAGCAGACCAGGTTGATTCCTAGAAGAGAGTAGAGACCAGGAAATTTCCAATTCTGATTCCAGGGGTCCTGCTGAGTCTTGTTCAGGGGACAGGCTGAGGGTTTAGGAAGACACAGTGACTTCATGAACGCCTCTGCCTGCTTGGCAGCACAGCACCACGAAATCCACTCAGAGTTCCCTGGAGGAACACTGCGGTGCGAATGCACCAACGCACAAAGCTCTTGGATTATAACTAAGAGCCGTCTCCATATCCCTGCAGAGAGAGGCTTAGAACAAGAGCGCTTTCCGTCTGCTGAAAAGTGTGTGAAATCAATGCACAGTGGGGGGGGGGGAGGGAATCAGGAGTGTGCCAGATGGCCCAGATGGCCCACCCCTCAGCGCCACTCATCGATTGCTCCTCTGTGCCTACGCACATGGAAGATATACATCCTCATGCAGACCATGTGCCCTAATGAGCAAGCAGGCGCATGGAGAGTCAGGGCGGGGCCTGCTGCTGTGATCCTAATTCCGTTCCTCCGTGTGTCGAATCCACCCAGTTGAGTATCTGAAACGAGCTAAGGTGGTACCTCCTACAGAATAATGGAGGAAGGCTCAGAATAGTTGCTATTGCAACCAGAACTCAGTTGGGAAGGAAACCTGACAGGACCCTGGCAGTGAGGCAGGGCCCAAATTATATTTCCTATCCAGGTCCTTGTTTACCTAAGGGCCAGATGTCCCTCTCACAGAGATTTCTAGATAGCACCTGAGCACGTTGCCACACAAATGACTCAGAGGTGGCCACGGCTCTCTCACAGAGAAGAAAGTTCCAGAGAAAGGGCCTTGGAGGGAGCTGAAGGGAACATACAGTGGCCATTTTGAGCGAAGGGAAACGTTATGTGAAAAAAGATTCTGGAACAGAGGACAATAATGCCGTAGTGTTATTTATAGGTTAATGCAAAGAGAATATTAAGACCTGTTAGAGAGAAGATTCTAGATTAGGGTTGCTAAGGTTCCTTAGCCTGGATGCAGTTCCCCGCTTTCCGGACACACCTCGCCCCTGAACCTCTCCCCCTCGGGTTCGCCAGAGAAGTGGGATGCTCTGTTCTGGGTGCAATAATGTTAGAAGTTAATTCTACCATAGAGTTGGTCCCACCCCTGATGTACCGACATCACTTCTAGCTGACATCAGCACATTGCAACATTCCTCCCCGGTCCCAGAAAGTACCCCCCATCCCCCAGAGGCAGAACCAAAGGACCTGGCAACCCTATTCTAGATATGGCCTAAGAACATCAGTCACCATGCAAATGGGTCACCTGTGGCCACTGCCTTCTCAAAGAGAAGAAAATTCTAGAGAACTCAAGGAGGCTGAAGGGAAAAGATGGCAGCCATTTTGAATGAAGGGGAAAGTTACATAAAGGAAGAACCTAGAAGTGAAGGAGATAATGCTGTTCTTTTTAGACAAGGCTTGAGTACATCAATTGCCATATGAATGGGTTACACATAGCCACAGAGATGAAACTTCTAGTGAACTGGCCTTCAAGGGAGCTGAAGGGGACATATTGGTAGCCATTTTGAGTGCAGGGAAAAGTCACATGAAAGAAGATTCTGGACTTGGGGGGGGGACTCGAATGCTGTAGTGTTATTTATATGTGAACATGAAGAGAATTTACAAATTTATGCACAAGGCAGACAGAGTGGATAGAGAAAACTTTTCCCTCAGTTTCCCTGAACACTAGGACTCAAGGGCATCCAGTGTGACAGGCAGCAGACAGAGAGTTGGACCACAAGGAAGTATTTCTTTACACAGCGAGTGTGAAGCGTCTGGCCTGAGGATGTGGAAATGGCTGCTGGCACCTTTAAAACTGGCCTAGACAGGTTCATGGAGGAGAGATCTATCGGCAGCTACAACCACGTTGCCTCTAGGGAACCTTCACATTCAGGAGCAGTCAACCTCTCAATCTGAAATCCAGGAGACAACATTAGGGGAAGACCTCGGCCTCTATGCCCTGCTTGTTAGCCCTCTAGGGCAGGTGTAGGCAACCTGTGGTCCTCCAGATGTCCATGAACTACAATTCCCATGAGCCCCTGCCAGAGAATGCTGGCAGAGGTTCATGGGAATTGTAGTCCATGTACATCTGGAGGGCCGCAGTTTGACTACCCCTGCTCTAGGGCAATTACTGGCCCCTGTGAGAGACAGGATGCTGGATGAGACGGACCCTGGGTTTGATCCAGCAGGGCTCTTCTCACGCTCATTTTGAGGGCTGGCTTGAGAATTTAGGGTTGCCACCTCCAGATTGAAAACAACCTGGAGATTGGGGGGAGGGGCTGAGAGGTTTGGGAAGGAATTTCATAGAGCCCACCCTCCAAAGCAGTGAACTGGTCTTCTGTCGGCTGGAGATAAGTGGTCATATCAGAATACCTCTAGCTACCATGTGGAGGCTGCCAAACACAAAGACCGTGAGAGGCAAATATATAATGAAGTTCCAAATTTGTTTTGTGGTTGTAAGAACTTCGATCAAGGCTTCCTTATTTTAACTTGTTTCTAAGAACACCCTGATAACTAACTGATCAAGAATTCAACAGTTTCCGGTAACGTCAGTGAGAGTTCGACAGGAGTCTGTGCCTTCTAGAGATATAATTGGAAGTCTGGTGAAGCGTTAACAGAAACGGTTTAATTTGTGATAAGGTAGTCATAAGGGAGTTCTCGAGGAGCAAGTTAATAAACCTGGAGCTTCCGTTATATATTTGAAGAAGAGATGGTTCTTATATGCCGCTTTTCTCTACCCGAAGGACTTTCAGAGCGGCTTACAGTGGTTTTCCCTTTCCTCTTCCCACAGCAGACACCCTGTGAGGGAGGTGAGGCTGAGGGAGCCCTGATGTTACTGAAGAAGAGTTGGTTCTTATATGCCGCTTTTTTCTACCTGACTGAGTCTCAAAGTGGCTTACATTTGCCTTCCCTTTCCTCTCCCTACAGCAGACACCCTGTGAGGGAGGTGAGGCTGAGAGAGCCCTGATATTCCTGCTCTGTCACAACAGCCTTATCAGTGCTGTGGCGAGCCCAGGGTCACCCAGCTGGCAGCATGTGAGGGAGCAAGGAATCAAACCCTGCCACTCCTGGTCTTAATTTGCCACTCCTGGTCATCCTGTTCAGCAACCCATACCATGTGGCTAATTTATATTTAGGATAACCACCTGGAGGTTGTCAATCCTACTGAGAAGCCATACCTGGTATTTGTTTGTGGAGTTGAAGGGAATCTCGGCCACCTTTTTGTTTTTCTCCCTCATGAGTTTGACGGAGCCAGACGAGAGCTCGATGCATTTCAGAAGGGCCGACTCAGAAGCATCTCCTGCTACATCACGCTGTGGGACGAAGGGGAAGAGCATTTTAAAGATGGGCCTTGCACAGGATTCCCCTCTCCAGCCGCACCCCCTGGCTGGGCTGCAAGACACGGTCCCTTTCCAGCCTCCCCTCCCCCAAATTACCAACCTCCATATTATTTTTAGCTTGGAAAGAAGATGCAAGAAATTGAAGCAAGTTACCGTACTCCAGCCATTCTCAACTTTTTTACCCTTGAGAACCCCCTGAAACAGTCTTCTGGCTTAAGAACGCTCAGAAGTGGTGCCAGGTCCGGATTTACATGAAAAGAGGCCGAAGGCTATTCCACTTATGTGGCCCTTTCACCTCCCATTTTTAAGTTTGTAAATTACATGAGAGATAATAAAATACATCATTACTGTGATATATATCAATATGTTAAATGAAACATGTTGTGATTGGAACTAACCTTTATAAAAAATGTGGAATATAGGCCCCTTTTGATCTTGAGGCCCTAGGCTGAAGCCTAGTTAGCCTATAGGAAAATCCAGCCCAGAATGGTGCCATTGTGCAGAATATGGTTGGGAAGCAGGGCTGTGTACATGCCCACCCCTCCCCTTCTCACCCCCTCCAGGCCCATCATTGGCCATTTTGGGAGGGAGGGGCAGGTCAACATGACCGTATATGGTCCAATCACCCAAAAAATGTTTAACAAATTTTTTAAAATATAGTAAAAATTAATTAACCCCCATCCATTTGGGAAACCCTTCCAGGGCCGTCAAGAAACCCTTGGTGTTGTTTTAGGTGCGAAGTCGTGTCCGACCCATCACGACCCCATGGACAATGATCCTCCAGTCCTTCCTGTCCTCTACCATTCCCCGGAGTCCATTTAAGTTTGCACCAACTGCTTCATTGACTCCATCCAGCCACCTCTGTCATCTCCTTCTTCTTTTGCCCTCAATCGCTCCCAGCATTAGGCTCTTCTCCAGGGAGTCCTTCCTTCTCATGAGGTGGCCATATTTCAGTTTCATCTTCAGGATCTGGCCTTCTAAGGAGCAGTCAGGGCTGATCTCCTCTATGACTGACCAGTTTGGTCACCTTGCAGTCCAAGGGATTTGCAAGAGTTTTCTCCAGCACCAGAGTTCAAAAGCCTCAATTCTTTGACACTCAGCCTTCCTTATGGTCCAACTTTCACAGCCATACATTGCAACTGGGAAGACCATAGCCTTTACTAGATGCACTTTCATTGGCAGGGTGATGTCTCTGTTTTTTAGGATGCTGTCTAGATTTGCCATAGCTTTCCACCCCAGGAGCTAGCGTCTTTGAATATCATTCCTGCAGTCCCCATCTGCAGTGATCTTGGAGCCTAGGAAAATAAAATCTGTCACTACCTCCATTTCTTCCCCATCTATTTGCCAGGAATTGAGAGGGCCGGATGCCATGATCTTCGTTTTCTTGATGTTGAGTTTCAAGCCAACTTTTGCACTCTCCTCCTTCACCCGCATCAACAGGCTCTTTAGTTCCTCTTCACTTTCTGCCATTAGCGTGATATCATCTGCATATCTGAGGTTGTTGATATTTCTCCCTGCAATCTTGATCCCAATTTGTGACTCATCTAACCCCGCCTTTATCATGATCAAGAAACTCTAGGTTTTCACAAAACACTGGTTGAAAAAGCCTGCCTTACACCCTTCAAAGAACACCCCAAAGAGCACCCTTTATGCCCTTCAAAGAATACTCCAAAACTGATCCCGTCCCTTTGCACCACATCCTGCTCCCACCCCACTCTCCACCCCCCTCCAGCTCTCTATCTACTTTTTCATGGAGGTCTGGATTATTCTGTTCTCACCTTGAGGATGGGAATATTTTCCTGACCCCCTTTGAACACCGCTCGGTTACAAAGACCTGCAATTTTGGACAGGGCCACCCAGGTAGCAGAGCTCTTGTCAAAGGCCGTGCCTACAGGGAAGAGAAAAGGAGATTAAAAGTCACAGCATGAAATTCAAAAAAAAGAGGAAGAGAGTGAGGCATGGCCGCCCACAAAAGAGATAGAACTCAGGTGAAAGGGGCACTCCTTTTCCCCTAGAAGAAACCACTTCCCATCCAAGACAGACAAAGTTGCCCTGTTCTCATCCCCCCAAGGCCCTCACCAGACTGGTCTTCAGTGGTATCAGCTTCATGGATCTGGTTGTCAAACCACATGTGCGCAACAGTCATACGGTTCTGGGTCAGGGTCCCCGTCTTGTCTGAGCAGATGGTGGAAGTGGAGCCCAGGGTCTCCACAGCTTCCAAGTTCTTCACCAAACAGTTCTTGCGTGCCATACGCTTGGCGGTCAGGGTCAGACATACCTGGTAGGAAGAAGAAGAAGAAGAAGAAGAAGAAGAAGAAGAGCTGCCTTTTGTACCCCGCTTTTTACAGCCTGAAGGAGTTTCAAAGTGGCTTACCATTGTCAGCTCCTTCTCTCCCCACAACAGACACTGGGTGAGGTCAGTGAAGCTCAGAGAGCTCTGAGAGATCTATGACTGGCCCAAGGTCACCCAGCCGGCTACATGAGGAGGAGGAATGGATAAACCCACTTCTCCAGATTAAAGGCCACCACTCTGAAACCACTGCACCAATCTAGATCTCAGGAAGGGCAGAAGTCAGCAAGAAGGCAGTAGGAGAACGCATCTGAATCAGGACACATCAGATTTGCAACAGCAGACAGAATGTACAAAACCCAACACTTCTCTATAGCCTTCTGGTCTTCAGATAGTCAACCAAAGAGAAGTGCGGTTGTAGTTCAATGGTAGAGTCTCTGCTTGGCTTGCACAAGGTCCCCGGTTCAATCCCTAGCACCTCCAGGTAAAAGGACCAGGCAGGAGGTGATGGGAAAGACCTCCACCAAAAAACCTGACTCAGTGGCAGAGCCTTTGCTTGGCATGCAAAAGCTCCCTGGTTCAACCCCTGGCATCTTCAGTTAATAGGAACAGGCAGGAGGTTCAAGACCCTCCTCCTGAGACCCTGGAGAGCCACTGCCAGTCTGAGTAAACAATCCTGAATTTAATGGACCAAAGGTCTGATAAGACAACTTCCTGTGTTCATTTGCTACTAAGGAGCCGTGCCTCAGTGGTAGAGCATCTGCTTGGCATGCAGAAGGTCCCAGGTTCAATCCCCAAAGGACCAGGCAGGAGACCCTCCTCCTGAGACCCTGGAGAGCTGCTACCAGTCTGAGAAGAGAATACTGATCTCAATGGACCGAGGGTCTGATTCGGTATGAGGCAGCTTCATATGTTCAGGATCAGAACCTGGGTCCCTGCCAGTAGGTTTCACCTACTCCTGGCTGAAACCGCCTCCTGTCTTTTCCCTCCCCCTTGAGTCTGCATGTGAACAAGGGTGGTGATGTCACTTCTGGTGCCATGTCACTTCTGGAGGGCGTGGCCAGCTGACATCACGTCCGGGGCTCCTCAAAGCCTGAAGAAATTATTTCAGGGGCTCCTCCGTGGTACTTACAGTGACAGTAGCCAGCAGCCCTTCAGGGACGTTGGCCACAATGATGCCGATGAGGAAGATGACGGCTTCCAGCCAGCTGTAGCCCAGAATTAAGGAGAGGACGAAGAAGGAGACCCCCAGGAAGACAGCCACGCCGGTGATGAGCTGGATGAAGTGTTCGATTTCCACTGCGATGGGGGTCTTGCCGACCTCCAGACCCGAGGCCAGGGTGGCAATCCGGCCCATCACGGTGCGATCACCAGTGGCTATGACGACACCCCGTGCTGTGCCTAGAAGGACAGAAGGACAGCTTCACTGGCATCTCAGCATGACAAACTTTAATTAATTAATTAATTCATTCATTCATTTCTGACACTTTCTCCCCAACAGGGGCCTGAAGCAGCTTACATCACTCTCGCCTCCTCTATTTTACCTTCACAACAGCCCAGTGAGGTAGGCTCAGCTGAGAATGTGTGACTGACCTGAGGTCCCCCAGATGTGGTGATTCCAACCTGGGTCTCCCAGATCCTAATCTGACACGCTGGCCACAACACCACACTGACTGTCTTATGTTGGTGCTGTGCTCATTTCCGATACCTAATACCATGACCAGTGTGCTCTGTCAGCTGTATGGGTGAGAGGCCACTTATTAACATAACAGCAGCAGTCTGTGGCCCTCCTTGACAAAAAACACCTCCCAGAGGAGGGATCCCCAACCAGGGATCTGAGGAGCCCCTGAGGTTCGTGGCCGCTCTGGAGGGGGTCCACAGCCTACCCCTCTTGCCTTGATGGACTCTGCCACCAGCTTGGGAACTGGAAGTCCTTCTACAGCCTGCCTGTTAACGCAGGAGGTGATATCCCTTCTGGTAGCATTAGGAACGCAAAGGTTAAGCTGCAAAAATGATTTTACAAATATTTCTTACCTAGAGTGCACTAATTCAACATATTAAAAACATAAGCATCATGATTTAAAACATCACACTTCTAACTACACATGGAATAGGCCAACACAGAATAGACCCCGAGGGGTCGAAAGGCTTGCTGGGTGGAAAAGAAAAATCTGTTGCTCCAACGAGTCTTTTTCCGACCCACGAGGGAATGCACTCTTGACTGAGAGCTGAGTAAAAGCTGAGAGTGGCGGCTTCAGCAAGTACAAATTTTAGACGGAGGGCTCCAAATCAGACACCTTAGAAAGACTAGATGGAGCAGCACCCAGCAGATCTTTCTTTGCCACCCAGCAAGACTTCCGATTAGGGTTGGGCACTTTGGTATCCGAAGCAGCCGTGGAGCTGGCTGCTTTGAGCGGTGACGACTATTTCGGACGCCAAAGCACCCAACCCTACTTCTGATGTTGATTTTAGACATGGGTGCATTCCTCACAATAATTTGGCCACTGAGGAAGACCCCTCGGGGTCAAAACACGTTTGGTCCATTCTGTGTTGGTCTAGTCCAGGGGTAGTCAAACTGCGGCCCTCCAGATGTCCATGGACTACAATTCCCAGAAGCCCCTGCCAGGATTCGCTGGCAGGGGCTTCTGGGAATTGTAGTCCATGGACATCTGGAGGGCCGCAGTTTGACTACCCCTGGTCTAGTCCATGTGCAGTTAGAAGTGTGTTGTTTTTAAATTATGATGACTATGTTTTTAGTATGCTGAATTAGTGCACTTTATTCAATAAATATTTGTTAAAAAATCAGTCTGGCGACTCAACCTTTGGGTTCCGAACTTTTCCAGTTAGGTTGGTTTTCGGTTTCCCTTTTCGGTTTTGGTCCCTTCTGGCAGAAGGGGGGGGCATGGCAGAGAGGCTTGGCCAGCTGACCACTTCCGGGGTAGCCCGAGAAATTATGTCAGGGGCTCCTCCACGGTGGAAAGGTTGAGAATGGCTGTCCTAGAGACACTCAGCCTGGGAAGATTTATTGACAGTGCCAAGGTTCTGGGTGGTGATGAGATTAACAGAGGCTGCCGTGATGCTTTTAACTTATTAATAGGCTTTTAAATTTGTTATAATGTTATTGTTGACGTTTAATGTTTTATTGTTGTTTTAATTGCTTGTATTGGTAAATTATGCATGTACATCACCCTGAGCCGGTCTCAGAAGGGTAGTTTAGAAATTTAATACATAATAGTAATAATTTGCCATTTTTAAGATTACAGAAGTTCTATTCTGCTCAAGATATGAACTGCTCCATGCAGTGGGAGGGGGGGGATTAGAGGAAAGATGGACCATGACCTCTCCCAAGGAATCCTGGGAATTGTATTTCAGGAAGAGTTAGAGGCATCTGTTAGAAATGTCTGCCAGGAAAAAGAATGGCTATCCTTTTTAGGTCAGTAATGCAAACAATCCCCAAGGACTTAGACCTAATACAAGCAGGAACCTACAAGGACTTCAGGGAGATCTTCTTTCCTTCTCCCCCCTCTTCCTGTAAGTCTCTGTTTCCTTCACATCAATGTTTGGGGCAGGGGCTTTGATTTTAGATTTTCCTGCAAACCTGGGGGCATTATTCAATGTTGCAGGAAGATCTGTCTTGTCCATTAAGGGCTCCAATCTCTGGATTTAAGTATCCTCAGATCTGGCCAGGTTGAGAATTAGATCTATCCATATCGTTCTTCCACCAGCATCCTGGCAGACCATCTGAGATGCCACGAAGACACTTTCCCATCAATCTATACCCTTTCCCCTTTTAGGGTCTGGCCATACCCTCTACACAGTTGGTCGAGAAGAAGGTGATATTCCTGGTTTCCAAGGGGTTATCGTGGGTGCAATCGGGGGATCGTGTCTGGGGTTCCGATTCACCAGTCAAGGACGAGTTATCCACCTGGACAGAAGGAAAACCACAGATGCAGCTAAAAATGGCTCTAAAAGATGCGTCAAGAACTTTGACGTGCAAATGCCCTTATTTTAAACTTTGCCATGAATTCACATTTCAGATCTTCCAATTCTAAAAGTCAGCAAGCAAACACTAGGAAATCCAAGGGATTTTTGACCCCCAACTTTCAAATGTAACACTTCTCCAGGAAAAAGCTGTATATGAATAGATGACTAACAAAGAAATTGGAATCTGGGGTTCTGAACTAGCATCCTTTGACATGTGACAAAATTCCTGGTATATTGTTCAATTGAAACAAATATCTGATTCCTATACCTTAAAACGTTCTCTCTGTGCCTCCCTCCTAACAAAGGAGGGCCAGAAATATCTTTAGAACAGAACACTATGAGCAGGAATGTCTGAAGCAGCTATTGTGATGCTAATTTTAATTGTCTTGCTTCATGGCCAACAAACTGTGGGCATTCTGCCTTCAAAACTCGCATTAGCTTCCCTCTCCACTAGGCCTGGTTAATAAGAAGTCGGGTTTTTTTTTTACCCTGCTTCTCACAACCTGAAGGAATCCCAAAGCAGCTTACAATCCCCTTACACTCTTCTCCCCCACAATAGACACCCTGTGAGGGAAGTGAGGCTGAGAGAGCCCTGAGATTACTCAAAAAGAAGAAGAGAGGGAGCCCTGATGTTACTGAAGAAGAGTTGGTTCTTATATGCCGCTTTTCTCTACCCGAAGGACTTTCAGAGCGGCTTACAGTGGCCTTCCCTTTCCTCTCCCCACAACAGACGCCCTGTGAGGGCGGTGAGGCTGAGAGAGCCCTGATATTACTGAAAAAGAGTTGGTTCTTATATGCCGCTTTTTTCCACCAGAAGGAGTCTCAAAACGGCTTGCAATCGCCTACCCCTCCTCTCCCCACAACAGGCACCCTGTGAGGTAGGTGGGACTGAGAGAGCTCTGAGAGAACTGTGACTGGGCCAAGATCACCCAGCTGACACCCAGAAGGCGTGGGGAATCATACCAAGTTCTCTAGATTAGTTATCGCTCTTAACCAATCGCTCTTAACCAAGAAGAAGAGTTGTTTTTTTGTACCCCACTTTTACTGCCTGAAGGGAGTCTCAGAGTGGCTTCCAATCCCCTTCCCTTCCTGTCCCCACAACAGACAACCTGTGAGGTCCATGGGGCTGAGAGACCTCCAAGAGAATTGTGATTGGTCCAAGTTCACCCAGCTGGCTGCACGTGGAAGAGGAGTGGGGAACCGAACAAAGTTCTCCAGATTAGAGGATGCTGCTCTGAACCACTACAGCACACTGACTCTTAAAGAAGGGACAAAACCCTTTGCAAATCCCACAGCACTGGACACCGGTGTTCCATGGTTCAGGAAATTTGGGGCAGGGGGTGGGGAATGCACATTCCAGGGCCTCACCTTGCAGCCATGGGCGGAGATGATCCTCAGGTCGGCCGGGACTCTGTCTCCCCCTTTCACTTCCACTAGGTCCCCGACCACCACATCTTCGGCGTTGAGTTGCATCTTCTCACCTTCCCGGATTACCAGGGCTTGCTACAGGATGAGGAGAGCAGTCTTGGTGAGGTATATACAAATTCTGCGGATTCTCAACTATCACTAACTGAAAATGCATTGCCCTAGCACAGCAATGGCCAAACTGTGGCTCTCCAGGGTGTAAACTGCACGGAGCTTTTATTCCAACCCCAGATCGATTCAGTCCCTGCCCTCTACACAGAATGCGATTTCCGTTTGGATTTTGGGCGATTTTAATTTTCCTTCTCCAGCAAGAAGGATTGATCCGGAGTGTGCGATATCTTTAGTGTGCGATATCTTAGAGTGCTTTTAATCCTCAATATCCATTGGGAAAGAAAGCTCCGTGGTAGAGAACCTCTGATAGGCTACACTTGGTCATGTGACACGCTTGCCTTAAAGGAAAAGCCCCTAATTTCTCTCAACTTCTGTCGGTCCTGGATTTTTCCTCCCTCCTCTGCCTTTTTCGATCCTCTCCCCCTCCCCTCCAAGAAAAGAAAGAGGCTCCCTGCTTGACTTCTCCCCCCCCCCCTTTCAAGAAAAGAAAGAAAGAGGCTTGGCTCCCTCCCCCCTTCTGAACTACCCTAACCACGTGCAGAAGACTTTCCTGTTTCAATGGGGAGGGGGGGGGGAGAAGAAGAATCGAGTTCAAAGCAATCTGAATTCAACAGGATTGACAATGGAATAAAGAAAGTAAGTGCAGACTCTGCCCAGGTGTCCATGGACTACAATTCCCATGGGCACCTAGAGAGGCACAGGCCACCTCCCCTAATCTCTGGGCGGGGCAAAAGCCACTGAGCTGTCACTTCTATTGTCTTTTGCATCGTTCCAGTAGCAGCCAGCAAGCCTCTGTTTATCCATTCATCCTTCCTTTAAAATGATCCTTTTGAAACATGCATTTCTGTTCCCAGTTTGGAAATGCAGGCATTCCAAAGCAGAGATCCACCGACGCCATCTATTTCTATGGCAGCACGGATCGAAAAGCAAAGCCACCCACTAGCGACACTTAGATTTGGCCAAGCTTCCAGCATTGTTCAGGATATGCTTTCCTGTTTCGTGACTGCTGTACAAGAGGTGGTTTGAAAGGCTTCCAAATTAAAATTCACTTCCTTTTTAGCTCCAGTATGTTTGAACCAGAGGCATGACAGGAAAGGGAAGCACACCCAGACAGTGGATAAATTTACCCTCTAACAACACTCATTCCCAAACCCTCTTGACTTTTATTTTGGTTTCATTTCCCCTGCATGTTTTGGGAAACCGTTTGTATGTTGCTCTGTTGTTTTTGGCATAGAAACAAAGGGCTTTTCCACCTCGGTTTTTTATCTTGATTCCGGCTCCATGTTGCTTTGGTTTATCCCCAATTTCTACGTGCATTTTTTGCACCACGCTGACTGACAATACTATTCCTGGTGCCCAACCAGTGTTTATAGGAAATGGGCAGGGCCAAGTGGGGCTTCTGCCCTCCATGGCTTCAGATTGGCTACTGGAAAACTGACTGGCTGGACAGATTTTGTAAAAGGTTGTTTTGGCAGCAACTGCCACCACAGCACATGGATCTTCATTCTGTAAGTAGAGACAAGCTGCCGCAGTCATTTTGTGGCTGGCTCCGCCTCCTGTGGCAGCCATTTTGGGGCAACCAAGGACAAAACAATGGACAATCTGGGTTCATTAGGGATGGAGTAACAATGAAATATGGGGAGAGATGCAAGGGGAGGAGACAGACTAGAATCTGGAGGCCAAGGGGATGAAGCCATACTAGAATCCAGAGGCATTGGGGGTGGAGCCACACTAGATTCTGGAAGGACTGTGGGTGGAGCCAGACTATAAACTGAAGGCATGGCAGTGAAGCCACACTAGAATCTAGAAGCATTGAGGCGGAGCTACATTGAGATCCAGAGAAATTAGGGGAGAAGCCAAACTATAATCCAGAGGTACTGGGGAAGAGTCTGACTAGAATATGTAGGCATTGTGGGAGGAGCCTGGCACTTTAGATGTGAAGTTGGGCACCATTTGGGGGTATCGTGGACTGCCAGGCGGAATTTTGAAACTATTGACTTTTCAGAGCTTCCAGATAAAACCATGCTGCTCTAACTACTGAGCTCCACCCACTGCTCTCATCCAGCAACTCTACCAGCACACCCCTTTTTCACAGTCCATACCTGTGGCACCATGTTCTTGAAGGACTCCATAATCTTAGAGCTCTTAGCTTCTTGGTAGTAGGAGAAACAGCCGGTAATAATGACCACAGCGGCCAAGACTATACCTAGGTACAGCTGTAGAAGGATGGGAAAAGATACAGGAAGTTGGAATCTCAAAAGCCCTGGAGTATCCCTCCTTTCACCCTATTCCCTCTCCTCCCTCCTTCCCAGGCATCCTGAATTTAGTGCAGGCACTCACGTTGTCCCCAGCTGGGTCGTCCTCAGTCCCCGCTTGGATGCCATAGGCCAAGAAGCAGAGGATGGCCCCGATCCACAAGAGGATGGAGAACCCTCCAAAGAGTTGGCGGCAAAACTTCACCCATTCAGGAGTGGTAGGTGGTGGGGTGAGTGCGTTGGGGCCGTCACGAGCCAGGATCTCTTGGGCTTTGCTGTGGGTCAGACCCTGTTGGGGGGAAACAGAGAGACTGATTCTTTCCTGAGCCCATGATGGATCCGCCTGTCGGCCGGCAACCTTATCTTGCCGGCATTTCTGTTCCTTCGCTCCCTCCAATGATTTCTCTCCAGGGACTAATGCTTCAACCCGAAAAAGACCCTTTGAAGTTCCCATCAGGATATGCAGAATCACACAGAGCAGGAAGAGACCACCAAGGGCTATCCATCCAGCTGCTCACCTCAGACTATTAAAAATCACCCCCTCCTGACAGGTGCACCATACTGCTTTCCAAGAACCTGAGGCATAAATTTGTACTTCCAAATGTTGCACAGAGATGGTGGTGGAATCACAGCATCCTCTTAGGATAAGGTTCCCAGTTTGGAGTTGGGAAATTCCTGGAGGTTTTGTAACTGGAGCCTAATGGGGGCAGGTTTCGGGAGCAGAGGGTCTTCGATGAAGTACAATGCCATAGAATCCACCTTCTGCAGCAGCTATTTTCTCCTGCCTGGAGATCAGTTGCAGTTCCATGAGATCTCCAGCTGCCCTACCTTAGGAATCTGCAATCCAGTTTTCCTGAACTAACTTGCTTGTTTATAGAGAACATATTCCAAACCCCAATGACATACAAAGCGTCCTGGGGCAGGTGTAGTCATCCTGTGATCCTCCAGATGTCCATGGGCTACAATACCCATGAACCTGACCGGGGCTTATGGGAATTGTAGTCCATGGACATCTGGAGGACCACAGGTTGACTACCCCTGTCCTGGGGAATGCTGGCCCAGACAACCCATCTCCTGCCTTGGATCCTCATCCTGTATAAATAAGTTCCCCCAACTCATTTGTCAAATTTCACTTCAGAGGATCAAGCTCCCTGTGGTTGATTTTATAGTCAACTGTCAAGGTTCAAGGACTGGCCAATTCATTCATAAGAACCTCAGAATAGCCCTCCTGGATCAGACCAGTGGTCCATCCAGTCCAGCATCCTGTCTCACACAGTGCCCAGACAGTTCCTCTGGAGAGCCAGCTAGAAGGCAAAGAGGCTGAGGCCTTCCTAAGAATCTAAGAAGAGTCCTGCTGGATCAGACTAGTGGTTCATCTTGTCCAGCATCCTGCCCCACACAGTGGCCAGCCAGTTCCTCTGGAAAGCCAACAACAGGGCAGAAAGGCCAAGACCACCATAAGAACCTCAGAAGAGCCCTGCCGGATCAGACCAGTGGACCATTCAGTCCAGCATCCTGTCTCATTCAGTGACCAGCCAGATACTCTGGATGGATAACAACCAGGCACAGAGGCTGAGGCCTTCCCCTGATGTTGCCTACTGTCTCTGGGATTCAGGGGCTTAGCACCTCTGAATGTGGAGGTTCCCATCAGTCACCATGGCTAGTAGACACTGATAGGCTTATCCTCCACGAAACTATCCAACCCCCTTTTCAAGCTGTCTATTCCTGTGGCCATTACAACGTCCTCTGGCAGTGGATTCCACACTGTAATCACTCACTGTGTAAGGAGCTATTTCCTTTTCTTTCCCCTCACCCCGATTCTCTCCAGAAAATAAAACCCAACTATCCCCATCATGCAGTCCTGTAATTCTCACCAAAGCATCCCTCGTACTTCAAGAGGGAGACAGTAGTGCCACAATATAGGTGGGGGAAGAACAACCCTGCAACCTGGGTTTCCTTACCTGCACGCAATCCGTATTGTATTTTCGGCACACCTCCTCGATGGACATTTTGTGCTCGGTCTGAAGGGGGAAGCAAAACAGAATGAGAATTAGAAGGTCACTCCACTCTCTCCTTCCGTTCCTCCCTCCCTCCTGTTCCTCATCCACTGCTGCTGGATTCATTTGAAGCAGAATTACTCCAATCTAAATTCATTGATTTCACTTTCTATAACCTGGAGTAGGTCTGCATCAGATCATAAGAGTGAAGAAGAAGAAGAAGAAGAAGAAGAAGAAGAAGAAGAAGAAGAAGAAGAAGAAGAAGAAGAAGAAGAAGAAGAAGAAGAAGAAGAAAAGTTGGTTCTTAGATGCTGCTTTTCTCTATCTGAAGAAGGCTCAAAGCAGCTTACAGTCGCCTCCCCTTTCCTCTCTCCACAACAGACACCCTGTGAGGTGGGTGAGGTTGAGAGAGCCCTGATATCACTGCTCGGTCAGAACAGTTTTATCAGTGGCAAGCCCAAGGTCACCCAGCTGGCTGCATGTGGGGGAGTGCAGAATCGAACCCGGCATGCCAGATTAGAAGTCCGCACTCCTAACCACTTCACCCAAGAAGCCATATTGGATCAGGCCAATGACCCGTTCAGTCCAGCACTCCATGTCACACAGTAGCCAAAACCCAGGGCCTGCAGGAGGTCCACCAGTGGGGCCAGAACTCTAGAAGCTTTCCCGCTCTTGCCCCCCAAGCACCAAGGAGACAGAGCACCCCTGCCCCAGACAGAGTATTCCATCTAAACCTTGCGGCTAAAAGCCACAGATGGACCTCTCCTATACAAGTTGCCTAGGCTTGTCGGAACCACAACTTCTTGCGGCAGTGAATTACACATTTTAATGACTTTTTGGGTGATAAAGGACTTTGTTTGATCTGTTCTCAGCCTACTGCTCATTCAGGATTTCTTTCTCGACCTTCTCTATCCCATGTTTAATTTTGTAAACTTCTGCCACATCATTCCTCATAGAATCATAGAATCATAGAGTTGGAAGGGACCTCATGGGTCATCTAGTCCAACCCACTGCACTATGCAGGACACATAGTGCAGGGGGTTGGACTAGATGACCCAGGAAGTCCCAAATCTATGGTTCTATGATTCTAACCCTATCACTCATCCCCTTTAACCTGCCACCCCCTTGAACCTTCAGAGAATCAGCCTCTCCATCAGATGGCTATCCAGCCTCTGTTTAAAAATTTCCTCAATTGCTGTTTCTCCAGGCTATAAAGCCTGCCCCTAACCTCTTTCAGATTGGCCCCAAAAATGAACTGGGTGTGAAGCCAAATAGCCCCTTGCTGAGCGGGCACTCAATGTCAGTGCTCCTCTGGTGCTCACCATCGCAACTTCCTTCTTCAGATCGTCCAAGTCCCGGGCTTTCTGTGCTTTGCCCTTTTGGGGCGACTCCTTCTCGTCATTTTTGTCTTGTGTGGTCGCCACACGGTAGCTGTCTGAGCGGCCGTACTGCACAGGAAGAGAGGAGGGGGAAAACACAAATCCCTGTATCAAAGAGGGTCTCGGAACTGTATTCTTCGAGCAATTCCCAAATGCCTGTATCCATGGGGCGAACGCTCCATTTAGCAAGATCTTCTGGAGAATAGACCTGATCCCACCCAAATATGAAACTCTCATTTCTCAGAATTTGTTTGAGGAAACAATTTTTTGGATCACAGCTCTGATGGAGAGTATCCCCGGTATATCCCCCAGCAACCAAAGAATATAAGAAGCTCTCTTAAGACTTATGGCTGGGGTCCCTATGCCTGTGGGCGCCTTTAGAATTCTGGCAGAGTGCAGTGACCGCAACCACAAAATGTCTGCCACAAAATGGCTGCCACAGGAGGTGGAGCCAGCTACAATATGTACGCCGCAGCACACGTTCAATCCTACCATGATGATCCTTGTATGGTAGTGGCAGCCTATGAAAACAGCATAAAAAAAAACCCTGCACAGCCAATCCAGCCTCCAACAGCCTCTCCTAGTTCTGCCCCCCTTTAAAAAACACTTGGCAGGTGCCAGGAAAGGCATCAGGCACCACAGTGCCCATGGGCAGTAAACTCCTATCCAGAAACATAAGTTCCATCACATTCAGGATGCTCAACCAAGAACCTCTTGGCTTTCCGATTTGGTGCGCTGAATCCATGTACACAAAGGTGATTTGTGGTGCTCTTTTCACATGGCGGAACATTTTTCAGGGTGTCAGCAGACCCCTTCACTCCCCCAGGGCATAATTCCCGGGTGGAACATTGTGATGGGTAGCCATCGGTCAGGTTTGCTCCTATTTGATACTTTTAAGGGTTGCGATGGCATTTCTCATCTTTGGGAAGAAGCCAAGAGATCGGCATTCTCTCAGCTGGTAAAAATCTACACTGCACAAGTGTTGGGGAACAGAAGAACAGGTCAAGGTCAGATTATCTGGCCTAGAAAGGTTTGCCAGCTCCCTGTTGGGAAATATCTGGAGATTTTGGGGGTGGAGCCTGAGGAAGGACGGCTTTAGGGGGAGGGAATTCAATGGAGTATAATACCAGGGGTAGCCAAATGGTGGCTCTTCCAATGTCCATGGATTACAATTCCCATGAGCCCAGGGACCACCTCGAGGTCAAGAACCCTAGACCTGTGTGTTGTTTTCCATTCCTTGGACAAAAAGAGTGAACTTCCCAGATCCAAGGCCTCGTTTTCTTTTCTTTTTCTTAAAATGAAGGGCAAGTTAGAATTTCAAACACAGAAGGATTGGGGGGACCCCACTTAAATCAGGGGTAGTCAAAATGCGGCACTCCAGATGTCCATTGACTACAATCCCCATGAGCCCCTTCCAGTGAATGCTGGCAGGGGTTCATGGGAATTGTAGTCCATAGACATCTGGAGGGCCGCAGTTTGACTACCCCTGCTAGCCCATACCTTTCAATCCTATCTCTATTTTTAAAAGACTTAGACATCTTGCCCCAAACCCCCATTTTTTTCCTGTCCTACAAATCTAGCTGTTTTACTCTGGATCAACCCGACTACCCTCTGGAATCGCCCTATGAACAGTTTTTCCCTTCCTGACTAATAAGGCCTCTAAACTACCTTCTGGTAATCGGGCCTCGGGTTTGACTAGGCCTTGAGTCCTGACTGCTGAAATTTGTGACCAAATCCCACTCTACCAAACGCGGTGATAGCCACCAGCTGTCTGTTTAAAGGGCACTGTAAAATGCACAGAGGAGGTCCCTCACTTGACCTTGGGGACTGAATGGAACCCCCATGTTCAAAGACAGTGTACCAGATACTGAGAGAAAAAAAATATGACAGGACACCAGTTCATGCCTTGCTTGTGAATATCCAGAAGCATTTTGTGGGCTACAAACAACCCAGGAGGGATCTTGGTCTGGCCCAGGGGTAGTCAAACTGCGGCCCTCCAGATGTCCGTGGACTACAATTCCCAGGAGCCCCTGCCAGCGAATGCTGGCAGGGGCTCCTGGGAATTGTAGTCCATGGACATCTGCAGGGCCGCAGTTTGACTACCCCTGGTCTGGCCCATCATGGCGATTCGTATGTGCCTAAACTGAATAAATATGTCTTTTCTTTGAGTTTCACTCATCTTGCTTACTGGTTTACTAGACTGTGGTCATGATTAAGGAATCAGAGAACGAACCAAAGTTTATTTCCTTGGGCGCTTTGTGGATCACCCTTCGGCCACTGGCACAGAGGTACAACTTCGCACTTTCCAGTTCTGTCCTTTGAAAGAGAATCCCTGCCAAATCCTTGGGGATCAGAAGGAGGTGCAGGAAAGATGGCCGTCTGCCCAGCAGCCAAGTAGACCATAGGTCCCACACACACTCCAGTTGGACAGGGCCTGCCAGGTTTGATCTTTGGCATTTTTTCCATTCCAGGGGGAAGACTTTGGCCCGAGACGATGCTAGGTGAGATGTATCAATTGTCTGGCCAAGTAAAAGTTCATCCATCCATCCATCCATCACCAGCCCAGGCCTGGCAAGCAATTGTTGGCAAATATGAACTCCTCTTAATCCCCGCTGTCCATAGGCATCTCTGTTTATCCAGGGGTGGCCGAACTGTGGCTCTCCAGATGTCCATGGACTACAATTCCCATGAGCCACTACCAGTGGCACGGGCTCATGGGAATTGTAGATCATGGACATCTGGAAAGCCGCAGTTTCGCCATTCCAGATCTATGCAGAAGCATACAAGCGCATCTATATTCCTTGGAGTACAAATTTTTCTGCACTGCGGATGTGTTTTCCTCTCCAGGTTCCAGAACCGGCTTGGTTCTGGGGGCCACAATCCACCTTTTGGGACCTGTGGTGTACATGATTTTCTGACCAGTTGGTGAGGATAGCCAGCATCCACTCACTTACTACCCTTGGAGGATAACAAGGCAGTGACTGGGAAGAATGCACCAGGTGGTCTTTAGCTAGATCTTTGGAACATGCCAAGCAAAGGGAAATGACTAGAAATATTGAATCCTTGAGCTGGCGACTGAAATTACATGTGATTCCCTTGGCTAGGAAAATGGGGCCAAGCGCAGAGGCGGCTCACTCTGGGTTTTTCTTGTCCATGACCTTGATCCATCCCTATCTGATCAGGGGAAAAAGGTAGTCTGCAGTTGTGTGTATACAAAAAATGTTCAGAAATGTGAAGGTCACACTGTCATTCCCAGCTGCAGGATTTTCTCCTACTCTGGCTTGCTGTGGTCTCCAAGTCAAACAGGCATTGCAGGTTCTTGGAGTAATGCAAAACCTGCAAAACCTATTTGACTAGGCACAGCAATTTTAAAAAGACTATGCTGACCAAAAACCAATCATTCCATCATACACCCTTCACGTCTCTGAAAACAACTGTCTATATACAAACTACCTTGTCTTCCTAGCAATTATTTGCAGCCTGGAGACGGCTGATGTTGGTCCATTTTTGAGGGGACCCAGATTTGGCCTTGCCCGTTCCTTGAATGGAAGGAAAGATGGTATATAAAAGCAACAAATAAATCTTGGCCTTAAGGCCCAACGACTATTTCTGTGACCTTGACTGACCTTGAGGTGTCCTTCCCGGTTTTGCCTTATCTGGAGGCTAGAGGGCCTGCTAGATGGGAATCTCTGGCCCTGACAAGTGTCCAAAAGTGGAGGTCCTCCTCTTCTGGATCATTGTGGAAGGAAGCGTTGAGAAAACGCCCTGCAACCAGCCCTATTCACAAGCAAGGCCTTGTTATAGGGCAAACCTTTGCCCAGAACTAGGGACACTTGAAAAGTCAGGTACGCAGCCCTAAGCACAGTAAACACACACTCTAAGGCACACAAAGACACAGGTGTCTACTTATTTACTGAATATACTGATCATCACATATAAAGCTATGCGTAGCAAAGGCAGAGTGCTGTCCACACTTCTGCATGCAAACGCGCCACCACACGCACACAGACCCTATGTACCGCTGCGCTCTCCCCTCATGCACTCCCTGGGCCACCAAGGTCTCCTAATGTGCCCACGTGCCAATACATCCTTTTCCTCCTATGCCCACATCTACCAGCCATCACAATCACAGGCTGTTGGCTTAAGTGCTCAATCATCACCTGCCCCAAATTTCAAGTTGGTTGGGGGAAAAAACTGCAAAGTGGCCACTTTCCCCCTCCCTCCACTTCTCCCTCACCGGCAGCTGCCCTCCAGGGCTGGAGAGGAAATCCCAACCGATAAGGCTGGCTGGAGGGGGCTGCAGTGCTTTATCCCTCGGCCCATCTGCAAAAGGGGGGTGGGTGGTCCAGAAAGGGGGATTCCCCTCACTTCCCTACTGCGGACCTAGCCGACCGATAGCATCCGGAGACGCATGGCTAGGCTGGTGGCGCATAGGCACGGCTATGGGACAAGGATGGCGCAGCGCCTCCAGCCCCGGGCAGCGCCAAGGAGCCATCCCCCACCAAGCGCACGTCGGGGGATGCGGTGGGCTGGGCTGGGGGGCTCCCCAGCAGTGTCCGACCAGCCGCCACCCCCCTCGTCTGCAGCGTTGCGCCGAAAGGCAGGCAGAGCCACCTGGCGCCGTGCCAGTGCTGCAGTACGATCCCCAGCCGCAGCGGCCCATAGAGGACGGGTGGGGGGGGCCGGGATGGAGGGCAAAGAGGGCTGCCCCCCCACGCACCCCTTCCTCACTCTTGGAGGGTCCCTGAAAGGAGGGCAGGGGACAGGGTGCATAGGCGCCCCCCCCACGCCCTCCCGGACCCAAGACCAAGAGGGGGGCGGCAAAGGCGAGGGGGGACCCTGCAGGAATGGAGGGGAGGGGGCGACTTAAGGGGGGGAGGCTGATCGTTGCAGACGGCAGCAGGCCTGGCTTCAACACTGCAGGGAGGAATCGTCTGCAAACGGAAGGGGGGGCATTCTAAGGGGGAAGGGAGGAGGGGGAGGGCACGGAAGCCTTCCCCCCCCCCGCCGCTTTCACTTTTGGGAGATCATCAGCTCTCCCCTCCCCGGGGGAATCCCACCCTTTCGCTTGCCTTGCAGACCCCTTTCACATTGCCTCCCCCACCCCCCTCTCTCCTTCCTGCGCCTCGCAAGGTTACAGCTGCTGCGGCTGCAAAGGCGCCCTCGCTTTGATGTGGGTCTCCCCCTCCCCCCCCCCCCCCGCGCAAAGGAAGGCGGATTAGCGGCTCTCGCCCGAGCCATATGCTCCCCCCCCCCCCCCGCCGCCCGCGTCCCACCCTCCTCCTCCGAGCACGCCCGGGGCTGGCCTTTTTGGCCGGCCGCCGCTCGCCTCTCTTAACGCCCCCCCTCCCCATCTCCGGGCGCCCCATTTATTCCTGCAGCTCCCTCAAGAGCAGAAAATGACGCTTCCGTCGAGGATCCGCATCCCTCCCCTCCCTGTTCTTGGACGGGGGGTGGGTGGGTGTCGTCTCAATAGGATTTCTCAAACGAGATGTTCACCCCCCCCACACACACGCACCCAAACACATATATATGCCCAGAGTTTAGCAAAGCAGAGACGCCAGAGATCCAATGGGGGTGTCTGTGATCCCCCCACCCCGCTTCTCCAATTAGAGTCTTGGGGGGAGTGATGACCTTGGGGTTGGTGATGATCCCCCCCCCACAACCCCCGTGGTTGTCCCAGGCTTGGTTGGGCTGCCGCCTTGGGCTGCCGCAGCCCCCCAGAGGACAGGGCTGCCCTTGAATATCAATGAGGGGCCGTCACAGCGCCATCCCCCCCCCCCCCCTTCTGAACACCAGGTCTTTTCTGGACAGCCCGTTTCCATCTCTCTCTCTCTCTCTCTCTCTCTGGCTTCTCTGTGGCCGATGACTCATCTTCTTTCCCTGCCTCTCCATCCATCCGGCCATCCTGGCTGACATTTTTGTTTGGGGGGGGGGATTTTTCAACCATTGCCCTGCTAATTCGTGTTTCCCCCTTGCAATTTTGGTCCTCCCCCCCCTTCCTTAAAAGCATGTTCCATTTGCAAAGACACCCCCTCCTACACACCATCACCAATCCCTTCTAGGCACCCCCTCCCCAAGAACACCATCCTCAACACAACCTCAAAGGGGGGCGGGGGGGGGCGCGTCTCAGCCCTTCAATCCACATTTCACATCCGCACCCTATGACAAATGCCGTCCGCAACGTTATCCGCCCCAAATCAAGACTGTGGTTCCCAGAACGGTAGAAAGAGTGATGAGGTTTTATCTGTTGCCTAGAGAAAAATATTTCCTGAGCATCAAGAAAGGAGGGGGAGGGGGCAACTTGGACAAACTGGGGTAGGTTGAGGAAGTCCCCCCCACTCTACGCCCAAGGGGAAGAGGTTATATTGCCTGGCCACAAGGAAGAGGCAGAGGAGAAGAGAAGGTTACTGGAAGGGGGGAGGGGGCGCCACATACGGGTACCACTGCCTCGGTTGCATGCCATGCACAGGCATCTATAGATCCGTGTCACACAGGCAGCCAGGAGATCCGCTAGCTGACCCCCCTCTCCCCCAACACGCAGGGTGAGGAAGGATTCACATGGGCAGTATGTGACGCATGGGAAATGCTGACATGCATCTCTCCGTTTCAGTTCCCATCATCTGGAGGAGGGGGGGTGTATAGGCAGGCAAAATTTCCGACTGCAGGGGGGCAGAGCGAGAGAGAAAGATGTGCTGACACACAGGAACGCCCTCCCCTCTGAAAAAAGCACATACATCTAGCTCTCTCTCTCCTGCACATGCAACTCTAGACACGCATATGGGGCAGACATGGCGGCATTGCTCGACACGCATATGTGGCACAAGGATGCAGGGATGTCAAGGGGCCAGGGGCCAGCTGGAATGGACAGACACCCCAGGGGCAAGGGATGTGGGGAGGGCAACAGAACCAGTCCGGACATGGACATGCGCGCCCAGAGAGGGAGAGTCGGGGTGGTACCTACCCCCATCTTGGTGGTTTTTCCGTCTCAACCTGGGTGATCCAGACTCTCCAGGGGTCTTCTAGCTGGCTGGCTGGCTGGCTGGCTGGTGAGCAAACAAGTGGATGGGTGGGTGGGTGGATGGATAGATAGATAGATGGGGAAAGAGAGAAAGAGAGAGAAAGAGAGAGAACAAGACAGAGGGGAGAGGAGGGAGCCGCCTGTGCCCCAGCCAGGGATACTCTGCCCACGGCTGTGAGGCGCCGAAGGACGGAGCACGCCAGACTCCCGGCTCTGCTGTCTGATCCGGGGAGGGCGCAACAGCCAATCAGCAGCGACTCCCCCCACACGCCAACCCACCAGTAAGCCCCACCCCTTTTACTGCAGAATTCACCTTCCCCAAGGTGGGGGAGAAGGGGGGCAGGGGATCCCTGGACCTCGCCAAGACACCTCTGCCACACTGCCCCCAAATCACACCCTCAAAGAGGCAGGGCCTCGCTTTTGAGTGCACACACACTGATACACACACACAAACGCAGCTGGGCCAAAGAGTCAGGGGGCCTGAGCACCCGGGAATCAAGAGAGCCCCAAGTTAGGAGCCAAGTGCAGGCCTCAATATGCACCCGCTCCAATCCCTGGGATCACCCAGCCCCTAAGCACAAAATGTCACCCTACAGGGCACCCTACAGGGCACCCCACAACTATGGCGCATCTCCTCCTCTCTCGCAGAGCCTTCACAAATGGAGACACCATTTGTTGTCAAAAATAAATGCTAAGAGTGTCAGGGATCAGAGGGAAGGGGATCGATCGGGATTTCTTCCCGAAACCTCACCCGTTTTAGACCAGGGTTCTTCTGGTCAAGTTTCGGGTTTCAGAGAGAGAGAGAGAGAGAGAGAGAGAGAGAGAGAGAGAGAGAGAGAGAGAGAGAGAGAGAGAGAGAGAGAGAGAGAGAGAGAGAAGAGCCAGAGTTCTTGAATCAAGCAGCAGTTTTTATTAATTGCAAAAATAACAGAGCCACTCAAGAGAAAGCTCTCCTGGAAGATTTCTGCCTGACCCCCTGAGTGGCCCTTGCACTTCATAAAGGATGTGCCTGCACCCCCACAGCTCCGGTCCAGAGAGGAGAGGACATCTTTGGGGACCATTCTCTGCCGCCTTGGGTGTTTCCGGATTTTATACCCTTCCTTCCTTCCTTCCTTCTCTCTTCCTCCAGTCCAGGAAACTGTGCCCTTGTTGGTCATCTCTGCACCCGCAATTTCTGATTTTGGGATCTTGCCGTGATGGCCTGGATTTATGGCCTGGAGATCTGGCAGGCTGATCTAGCCTCACAGACCTTCTGGATGTTTTCCTGACTCGCTGCCATCCTAGGTCATCTTCCAGCCTTGGCTTTCGGCCCAAACTCATCCCACTCTCATAAACCTGGCTCTTGGCCACAGCTGGACAGGTGGCCCACCTGTATGATTATTTACCTGCAATGGGTCCTGCTGCTGTGAGCTGGATGATTCATACTAGCCCTGTCTCATCTCAGAAGCTAAGCAGGGTGGGGCCTGGTGAGGACTTGGACGGGGGACCGCCCAGACTGGCTACACAGAGGCTGACAATAGCAAATCCTCTCTGAACATTTCATGTTAGCTATGAGAGCTATAAACCCCCTTGGTCTGAAATTTTGTATCTGGCATTGTCTCACATAGGGCCTCCAGCCCCCTACATCCAGGCCTCCCTGACCCACAAATAGCACCAGACCCATATTGTATGTATGACACACCTACAATGTGTAATCGGCTTGCCACCAGGGTTGTGGGCTTTGGCCACCAAAGCAGCCGTTCCAGTCCGCGGCCAAAACCCACAGCCCTAGTGGCACCCCTGGGATGGAAGAATTGAGGGATGGGGTGTGGGGAAGGAGGGGAAGGTAGTGGACTCAGCAGGGTACAGGGCCAGAGAGTCTGCCCTCTGAAGCAGCCATTTTCTCCAGGGGACCTGATAAGACCGGCGGTCTCTAATCTGATCGGTGTAGTCTGTTGAGCAATTGTAATGGCAGAAGGCCTCCAGGCAACCCTACACATGCCTCTGGCTACCCTGCCCACCCCATTCCCCACAGCAACAATTCAGCATCTGGACACACACACACACCAAGCCCTGTACCCCAAGAACAGCCAGGCCTCCTAACTCATTGGACGCACCACTCCCAAACGATTCCCAGGGTCACTGATTCATTCCCAAGACAATTTATGAGATAGAGGAAATTGTCACAGCAGTGCTGTAACTTATAGGGATGCCAATTCCCAGGCTACACCTGGGGATCCCCTGGAATTATAGCTCATCTCCAGGCAACAGAGGGCAGTTCCCCTGGAGAAAATGGCTGCTTTGGAGGGTGGGCTCTACGCCACCATCCCCATCTTAAATCCTGCTGACTCCCAGCTCCACCCCCAAAGTCTCCAGGCATTCCCAACCCGGAGCTGGCAACCCTAGATCCTTATGCCTAACTTGGGCCAGGAGTGGAGACTAGTAGATTGTCTAAAATCTCCTGGGATTACAACTGATCTACATGCGACAGAGATCAGTTCCCCTGGAGAGAAAGGCCACTTTGGAAGTTGGTTTCTGTGACATTCTGCCCCGCCAAAGGGTCTCACTGCCCCAAGCCTTCCTCAGGGTCCTCCCCCCCAAAAAAAAATCTCCAGGAATTTCTCAACCAGGATTTGGCAACTGCAGCAGCTAGGGTCAAATCCAGCTCCTGCAACTGCCCATCAAGAGTCAAAGAGTGGGGCGTGGAGGGAAATGACTCTGTCATTAAGAGATTTGCCTGCAGCAGAGGAGGGTCCCTCGGCCCACCAATATTTTCATAAATTCTTAAAGCATCAGCTTCGAGGGGGTATGGAAAGCAACTAGCTATTTATTTACATTTTATGAATTTCATTTCTATCCCACCATTTCCCCAATGGGGAACCAAAGTGGCGTAGGAGATTCTCCTTTCTTTTGTTTTAGCTCTTTGTAACAACCCTGTGAGGTAGGCTGGTGTGAATGGTTACCCAAGGTTACCCAACAAGCTTCTGCGGCAGAGGGGGGATTAGAATCCGGTTCTCCTTGATCCTAGATTCAAATGGGTAGCCGTATTGGTCTGAATTAGCATTTACGCCCTGAATAAATCTCTGTTGGTCTTAAAGGTGCTACTGGTCTCTGATTTTATTTTATTTTTTTATTTTTTTTAATTCAGTTTTTATTATTATTTGATTTTATTGTCTTTGATCCTAGTTGGACCTGGGGTTTCTCCAATTGGGTGAGAGTTAATTAATTTTTAATTTATATATTTTAAAAATTATCAGGTGATATGATCATATATGGTCATGTCAACCTGCCCCTCCTCCCAAAATTGCCAATGATGGGCCTGGAGGGGGTGGAAAGGGGAGGGGCCTGGTTGTAAAATTCCTTGCTGTAGCGACTGGAGTCCAGAGAGGTAAGTACTCTCATTTTCACCTAACTGTGCTGGGGGATGGCAGGGGTGACTGAGAAGCAGATGCCTGCCCCAGCCCTGCTCCCAGCCCAGCAGAGTAGGCCATTGGGCTGTTTCTGGCATTGGGGGACTGGGACGACAACGACGGAGTGTGATGTCATTCGCTGGCAGGGGCTCATGGGAATTGTAGTCCATGGACATCTGGAGGGCCGCAGTTTGACCCCCCTGCACTTCACATTCCATATGCAGCTGTATGGTGACTGCAGATTTAATGCGTTTATTATTATTTTTTAAATTATAATTTGATTTCTAAGCCACTCCTAGGAGCCTCTTGTGGCGCAGAGTGGTAAGGCAGCCGTCTGAAAGCTTCCCCCATGAGGCTGGGAGTTCAATCCCAGCAGCCGGCTCAAGGTTGACTCAGCCTTCCATCCTTCCCAGGTCGGTAAAATGAGTACCCAGCTTGCTGCTGGGGGGTAAACGGTAATGACTGGGGAAGGCACTGGCAAACCACCCCAAATTGAGTCTGCCATGAAAACGCTAGAGGGCGTCACCCCAAGGGTCAGACATGACTCAGTGCTTGCACAGGGGATACCTTTACCTTTACCTTAAGCCACTCCTCCTTCCAAGTGGACTCGGGACAGCTTACATAAATTAGTGAAAACCATCAAAAGCCCAGTCCCCATTAAGTGAATGTCTACACTACAAAGCTCAAGCCGGCTCAACAACCATACCCTCTCCACCCATCTGGCCAAATGGCCTTTGGCAAGGGGCTTCAAGGGTCTCCAATAGAGTTCTTTTCTGGGGGAAAGCACAATAATAAAACCGTGTTTCAAACTGACACAGACCGGCAGGGCGGATCCGCCTTTGTAACCTGCGCAACCGTTTCCCTGCAGCACTTGAAGATCTCCGAGTTAGCACAAAAAAAAAAAATCCTTCCCACCCACGCACAAGCCTTCCTATAGTGTCCTTGCTGGCTCTGTGCATTCTGATGTATGTAGCCCCACACGGAACACTGTTTTTCTCTCCGTCGGTTTCTCCCTTCCTGCTAACTTAATGGACTTTTAACAACATTCAGCGCCAGCCTGGCTCGCAGAAAGGTGTTCTCAGGGCTGCCGCATCTCCCTCCTTGAGTGCTGAATCATTTCAGAAAGGGCCGGGTCAGACATGCATGTTCACCAAGGGATATTGCGCATGTGAGAATGAGCTGTGGCAGGTTAAACCATTGCAGCACTAGATCCTGCACCACGCCGTCTGTTTGCGCTGAGTGCCCATTCAGTGGCACCCCTTCACACAGCCAGCAGCAAGGAATCAAGTGTGGGAGGAAGATGCATGTGTGAGTGGATCCCCACAGTTGCCTTGGGATCTCGCCTAACGAGGTGATTCTCTGGGAATTATGAAAGAAGAGCTGTTTTTGTACCCTGCTTTTCACTGCCCAAAGAAGGCCCAGAGTGACTTACGAACACCTTTTCCTTCCTCTCCCCACATCAGACACCCTACGAGGTAGGTGAGGCTGAGAGAGCTCTGAGAGAACTGCTCAGCAAGAACAGTTCTAAGAGAACTGTGACTGGCCCAAGGTTATCCAGCTGGCTGCATGTAGAGGAGAAGTGGGGAATCGAACCTGGTACGCCAGGTAAGAGTTAGTTACTCTTAAGCACAACACCATGCTGGCTCTGCCCTAAAATTATGTATGCCAATAAAGGTTTTCTGAGTCCCTGAAACTCTTTTTGGTCTCAAAGGAGCTCTTGATCACTCAGAGCCCCCCAGTTTTAAGAAGAAACCACCACCACCACCACCCCCCCCAGCATGTTAAATGTTAAATTTCTGCAACATCGCGCTCAGTGCGAACACCCTGTGAGGTAGGTGGGGCTGAGAGACCTCAAAGAGAGCTGTTCTGTGAGAACAACTTTAGGAGAACTGTGATTGGCCCAAGGTCACCCAACCGGCTGCATACGGAGGAGTGGGAAATTGAGCCCCATTCTCCAGATTAGAGGCCGCCACACTTAACCTCGACACCACACTGGCCTCTTCACCAGGGTCATTTGAAGCTGAGTTACTCCCTTCCAGAGCCATTGGGGTCAATGCAGCTAGAAGGGTATGCCTAATGTTGCCAACCTCCAGGTGGATGCTGGGGATCGCCTCATATTACTGTTGGATGAGAGATATTAGCTCCTCTGGAAAAAATGGCTGCTCTGGAGGATAAGCTTTACACCCTCCCCTCTGCACATTACGCCCTCCCCCCTCGAATCTCCAGATATTTTCAAGCCCAGAGCTGGCAACTACAGCTCAGTTTAAGATTGTGCTCTGGGGAACCTCACAACACTCCCACACACAAAGTGTCAAACAAGGTTCTGGGAGACATGAGTCCCAATCCCCACTCTGCCAGTCACACACTCCCCACCTGACCTACCTCACAGGGGTGTTGGGAGGATAAAACAGTAGAAGAAGACCAAAAAAAAAAAAAAAGGTGGACATCTCAATGAAGCACACCAAACAAAACAAAACGTGCCCCAGAATGCGAGAGGCCTACACAGCAACACCGGAGTCTGTTCAGCACAAAGCTGACAGATCGCCTCTAGCTCATCCCTTTGACTTAATGGCTGCATCATACTGTTCCTTTATTTATGATTCACATTTTTAATTGATGATCCTTCTAAATCTGAAGGAGTGTTCTCTCTCTCCCTCTTCTCTTCGGCCTTTGTAAGCAGCCAGGAAGGCAGGTTTGGTGAATCACTGCCTCGGAGATATCTGGAGGCTTGTAAGAATTTCTCCCAGCATGTGGTTTGTTCTTACCTGGTTTAATTTTCCTGGTTTTTCTTTTTCAAAAGAGGCTGTCCGCACCTCCAATTTAATTGCTTTCCTGTGTGTGTGCATGTGTGTGTTTTTTTTTAAAAAATGGGTTAACATGCAGGATATAAGTTTCAGAATAAATATGTGACTTTTCCATCCTTAGATCATTTTGGCTCTTTGCAAAACACATTTATTAGCCCTCTTTCTTCCTTACGGAACTCCAAGTGGGGCTGCTAGGAAACGGCCCCACCTCCTGGGCCACCAGCAGGAGTTGGGGGGCAGAGCTGCCATATCCAGGTTGGAAAATTCCTGGAGATGTGGGGAGGAGACAGTCCTTCAGATGCCTTGGTCCCAAGCCATGTAGGTCTTTGTCTCAGATCTAAGCCCCTCCCTATAATTGCTTAGCTATAGCATTTGGCACCCTCGGATGCTGACAGAGTGTGGGAGGGAGGCGTTGCCAACAAGGCTGGAGAGTTTTAAACTATCTTTTATTCTGAAGTCTACAAGCCAGACCACAATCCCCTCTCCACTCAATCGCTTCCAGTGGGAACACCCTCCCATAGCGGACCCCGGCAGAAATCACAACGTTAGCCGTTCCGCAGCCCTGTGTTAATTATTTCCAGTGGGCTTTGCTCGGCTTATTGCCGGCTCCACGCTCCTGATCTCTCCAAGACGGGCCAGGATTGGGGCCAGGTGGGCCTCAGCATCATGTTCTAGCCTCTCCCATCCTTCATCCAGTCACCATGGCAACTGGGCAAGGGGGGCAGGCCATGTGACCCAGAGTCACTGTGGCAACCGATGGAAGGGGTTTCCACGGCAGCAAGGGACGGAGGATCACTGGGCAAGGAAAGAGATGATCAGCCCTGCCTCCCGGTGTGTGTGGGAGGGAGGTAGCAATGGGCGGGGGATCCTTAGGATCTACCCTCCCCCCTCATTTGTGAAATAACAGAGGAGCCATTTGGGGGGGCTTTTAAAATCCTTTGTTTCTCCTCAACTCCTTTGAGAATTGAGGCTGCTCTTATCTATCAATACAGTAAATTGGCAAAAAATTTATTAGGGGCACCAAGAAAGAAATACTTTGGAAAAGGGAATCCATTCCTGACGTCAGCCATAAGAACATAAGAGGGCTGACAAGAGGGCCAAAGGCCTTCATAAGAACCTCGTCTCACACAGGGGCCAGCCAGTCCCTCTGGAGGGCCAACAACAGGGCAGAGAGGCCGAGGCCTTCATAAAAACCTCAGAAGAGCCCTGCTGGGTCAGACCAGCGGCCTATCCAGTATCCTGTCTCACAAAGGGGCCAGCCAGTCCCTCTGGAGGGCCAACAACAGGGCAGAGAGGCCTAAACCCATCCAGTCCAGCATCTCATCTCACACAATGGCCAACCAGGTCCACTGAAGGGACAAGTGGAGAGCATCGAGGCCAAGGCCTTGTCTGAATCCCAGTGAACTTAGCCACCTTGTGTTCATGTTTTTTACATTTTCACTGTAAACTGCCACAAGCCAGCAAGGTCCGGGAGTGGCGGTCAATAACAGCAAATATAAATTTTTTAAAAATAAATAAACGTCTATCTTTTCCCCCCTGAGTTGGGAATTACGTGCAGATTTTGGAGGCAGAACCTGAGGAGGGTGGGTTTTGGGAAGGGATATGACTTCAGTCGGGGTCCAACACTGTCCCAAGTAGCCACTTTCTTCAGCTGAACTGCTGTCTATCACCAGGAGATAAGTTGTAATCCCAAGAGACCTCCAGCCAACATCCTCACAGAACCTCTCTTGGTCATAGTCCATCATGCAAGTTACTCAGGGCAGAGACTTTCCATAACACTGTAAACCAGGGGTAGTCAAACTGCGGCCCTCCAGATGTCCGTGGACTACAATTCCCAGGAGCCCCTGCCAGCAAATGTTTGACTACCCCTGATGCTAATGGAGGTGTATCTAAATCGCAGTCGCTGTTCTCTGCTCCTTGTAGGACAACTTGCTGGGAGCTGCTTTGGTGGCCATGGTGAGGGCAGAAAGATGGGATATACATTTTGCTAAATAAAAAATAAAGGTGAATAAATGACATTTGCTGCTCCAGGGAAGGGAATTGCCATGGAGGGAAAGGGACGGAAAGGAAACACCCGCTTCCCGTTCCCATCTAGGAGCAGAATCTCCTTGAAGAGAATAGGACAGCAGTGATGGGACAGGGGGGCACTCGGCAACCATATCCAGACCAGCCTTTGATGGAAGAGTTTAAATATGCAAAGGAGGAGTGACAGCTGCTCAAAGAATAAAATAGTTTTGAAACGAGAAAAAAAATTGTTAAGGAAGAGAGAGAGACCTAACAGTCTAACTGACTAATTATTCTGGAGAAAACAGAAAGTGTGCTCAAAGGAGCAGGATGACGTCAACTGAGTTAATCAGGACACAGGAGGAGATTATCTGAAAATACCCCAAAGTTCCTAATTGGAATATGCTAACTACACATCTCCTCTGATGCCCCCTGCAGTATATTCTTCTTATGCTGTTGAATCACTCACCCTATAGATCTTGCATATTCCAACCGCCTATAGCAGGATCCCACCTCTCAGCTGTGGCCTCCTCCTCCAATCATCAATATATGGATAATGGAGTTATCCTATCCTTTATTATTATTATTATTATATTTATATTTAGAATAATAATAATAATCATAGAATCATAGAATCATAGAATCATAGAATCATAGAGTTGGAAGGGGCCACACAGGCCATCTAGTCCAACCCCCTGCTCAATGCAGGACTAGCCCTAAGCATCCTAAAGCATCCAAGAAAAGTGTGTATCCAACCTTTGCTTGAAGACTTCCAGTGAGGGGAAGCTCACCACCTCCTTAGGCAGCCTATTCCACTGCTGAACTACTCTGACTGTGAGAAACTTTTTCCTGATATCTAGCCTATATCGTTGTACTTGAAGTTTAAACCCATTACTGCGTGTCCTCTCCTCTGCAGCCAGCAGAAACAGCATCCTGCCCTCCTCCAAGTGACAACCTTTCAAATACTTAAAGAGGGCTATCATGTCCCCTCTCAACCTCCTTTTCTCCAGGCTGAACATTCCCAAGTCCCTCAACCTATCTTCATAGGGCTTGGTCCCTTGGCCCCAGATCATCTTCGTCGCTCTCCTCTGTACCCTTTCAATTTTATCAATGTCCTTCTTGAAGTGAGGCCTCCAGAACTGCACACAGTACTCCAGGTGTGGTTTGACCAGTGCCGTATACAATGGGACTATGACATCTTGTGATTTTGATGTGATGCCCCTGTTGATACAGCCCAAAATGGCATTTGCCTTTTTTACCGCTGCATCACACTGCCTGCTCATGTTTAGTTTACAGTCCACAAGTACCCCAAGGTCTCATTCACACACAGTGCTACCTAGAAGCGTATCCCCCATCCAGTAGGCATGCTTTTCATTTTTCTGATCCAGATGCAGAACTTTACACTTATCTTTATTAAATTGCATCTTGTTCTCATTTGCCCATTTTTCCATTGTGTTCAGATCTCGTTGAACTCTGTCTCTATCTTCCGGAGTATTTGCCAGTCCTCCCAATTTGGCGTCATCTGCAAACTTGATGAGTAGTCCCTCCATCCCCTCATCTAGATCATTAATAAATATGTTTAAAAGTACCGGGCCGAGCACCGAGCCCTGAGGTACCCTGCTACTCACCTCTCTCCAGTCTGATGAAACACCATTGACAACAACTCTTTGAGTGCGGTTCTCTAACCAATTCCCTATCCACCTAACTATCTGAAAATCCAGATTGCAGTCCTTCAACTTATCCATCAGAACATCATGGGGAACCTTGTCAAAAGCTTTACTAAAATCCAAGTAAATGACATCAACCGAATTTCCCCGATCCAGCAAACCTGTTACTTGGTCAAAAAAGGAAACCAGGTTGGTCTGGCAGGACCTGTTGGAGACAAATCCATGCTGACTTCCTTGGATCACCAAATTGTCCTCCAGATGTTTGCAGATCGCTCCCTTTAATATCTGCTCCATTATCTTCCCCACAACAGAGGTCAGACTCACTGGTCTGTAGTTTCCCGGGTCATCCTTCCTCCCTTTTTTGAAGATCGGAATAACATTTGCTCTCTTCCAGTCCTCCGGGACATCTCCAGTCCTTAAAGAGGTTCCGAAGATGATGGACAAGGGCTGTGCAAGTTCTCTGGAAAGTTCTTTGAGTACTCTTGGGTGCATTTCATCTGGACCAGGGGATTTGAACTCATCCAGTGCAGCTAAATGCCTCTCGACAACCTCTCTATCCATGTTAACCTGCCACCCAGGTTAACAACATAATAATATAATAATAATGATAATAATATAACAACAACAACAACAACAACAACAATAATAATAATCCTATCCTGTCCCACCTCTCCACAGAGCAAAGCCTTTCTGAAAATCTCTAGCTTTTCTTTGGGAACAAGTTCAAGGTGTTCCTACAATCTAAGTCCCCTTCTTCCAGTTTAAAGGATTCTTCTGGCATAGCTTAAAACTGTCTGAAGTTGGAGATTTTTATTCATTCATTTATTTATTGGGCTTCTAGGCCACCCTTCTCCAAAATGGTCTGGGAGGGGGGGGGCTTACAACATTTTCACGATTAGAACCCCATACCAAAAATATAATCTCATTAAAATACTAAAATTAAGCAATCAATTTTTTAAACAAAAGCATATTCTATCATTATGCCTCCTCCAACATGCTCATATAGATGGAATTCCAGTTTCAATCAGGCTCAGATGACCAGGAGTGGGGGAGTGGGTGGGAGGCACGTTCAGCTGATAAGAGAGCAGCCTTGGGCCTCAACCAAATGCTTGGTGGAAGAGCACCAATTTTCAGGGCCTTCAGAACTCTAGAAGTTCTGTAAGGGTCCAGGTCTCTACTGGCAGCTCATTCCATGATGCTAGAGCCAGGGCTTAGCACAGTTCTCAAAGGCTGGGGACCACCAGCAAGCTAGAATTTGATGAGTGGAGTGCTTTTTGGGGCGCATATATGCTCCTTATGGGAAGGATAGACTACTTGGAGCACAGTGGTCTGGTGGTCACAAAACTCTAGATGCAAATACTGAGGCCCATTCCGCACAGGTTTATTGTAGCAGGAGTGTGGCAAATTGTAATCGCTACTAAAATGGAGTTATGCACAACATCGTACACAATCTGCCACACTCCTGAAACCGATCAGCAAAAAGCGCTTCGTTGTAGCGCTTCCAGGGAAATCCCAAAAAGTGGATTCACCCTCTGGAAAGCGCTACACTCTTGCAACCAATCTGCAATACTAGCGAAAAAGTTCTGTGCGTTACCATTGTTGCAGTTTCAGCGAAGTCCCTCCTCCTGGCTCTCTCCTCTGATCTTCTGGCGAAGCGATTGCCATTTTTTTTTCTCAGAGCGAGCGGAGAGCAACGAACTGGCGAGCCTTCATTCACCCAGTGAGGCTTCTCCAGCTGAAGTCCCTCCACAGAGCTACTTTAAAGCTTGCCTCTAGTCACCAAGCACAATAAAGCCCCGTTTGCAAGTTCCCTTTATTTCCGGCCGAAAATCGCGCCCGTGCATGGGGGGGATTTTTTTTCCATTCGGGGGAGCATGGCAATGATGAATCGCCAGCTCATACACCACCTGCCAGCTAGATGGGTCTCTCCGTTGCAACGAATCAACGCAGATTCGTTGCAACGTATGTGTGTGTGTTTTTTTTTAAACCTGTCTTAAAGGGAAAGGGGCTTTTTGGGAGCATGATAACGGCCGCCCATTGGCTGTTCATTTGAGTGACAGCCAGGGGCGGGACAAAGCACAGGAAAAATTGCTTCCTGGCTAGCGATTTTTGGCGAGACCGGAAACCTGTGGGAAACGATTGCAACGCTACTGGATTCCACTACAGAGGCAGGTATGCATAATGCAAAATTCCACTATTTTAAATTTCGGAATTGCTTACTGTAAACAATTGGCCACATTGATTCTTGTGTGGAATGGGCCTGTGTTCAGGATCCTATCAAAATTCAGCACTTCAGAATCCTACAGGTTGTAGTGAGAGACATTTAATCGAGTGCTCAATCCTGCTATGGAAACCTTAGAACTTAGCTCAGCTAGGGCTAGTTTACCCCATATACAGAGAGACAGTGTGGTTTAGCTAACTAAGATCTTGGAGACGGGATTCAAATCCCCAATCTAGCTATCGAAGAAAAATTATTTTCAGGCCATTTATGCCACCCTGCCTAACAATGATGTAGGTGAAAAAAGAATAGCCTTGCCTGTATGAAGAATACATTCCCAGATCTCTAAGTGCACATTTGTATACAACAAAAGCACATCTCATGTGGCAAAACAAACCCCCTCTGTCTCCAGTGGCACCCAGCCCACACACTTAAGGAAATCCATACTGTCTTTCAGAAAAGACGTACTCAGGGATAGAAATGGACTCAAAAAATGATCTAAATACATAGCCAGTGGCTCCAAAATGGACCCACAGGCAGACATGATGGGTCTTCCCGGTACAGAGAGAATATTTTTATGAATTTTATGAAGATAAAATTGATTGGTGTGGGCTGTCCAAAAGACAGTCATATCTGTATTTGTGACTGCAGCCCTCTGGTATTGTCTCCTCCAAAATGGAACCATCTCTGGAAGTTTTGCGGAGTGAGACCTCAGGAGTCACCCACACACTCTTGGCCTAATCTACCTCACAGGATCGTTGTGAGGGTCAACAGGAGGAGAGGAGAATGACATACATAGCTTTGGGGGAGAAAGTTAAATTTAAGTAGAAGAAAAGGAGGTTTTTATACCCTGATTTTATCTACTTAAAGAGTCTCAGGGTGAGTTACAAACCCCTTTGCCTTCCTCTCCCCACAACAGACACCCTGTTAGGGAGGGAAGGCTGAGAGAGCTCTGAGAGAACTGTGACTGTCCGCAAGGTCACCCAGCTGGTGGAAAAGGAGTAGGGAATCAAAGCCACGTCTCCAGTTTAGGGTTTGCCACTCCTACCTACAACATGACATGAGCCCATACGTTCTTAAGTGTGTCGTCCCTGCCTCTAGTCTTGGGATCTTCTGAGCACAAGTGCCTCCCGCCGATTTGTCACCCGAGCTGGTTCCAGAGGAGACCTGGACATCTGTCAGCCTCCCATCTTCTCATCAGGCCAAGAACCCCTTCTTCCCAATGAAACCTCTTTTCAGAGCTCTAGGTTCTCAGTTCCCCCCACAGGCCCCAACCCTTTGGCTCACCCACTCCATGCTTCTCAAACCTCCCCCAACCCCCCCAACCCCTCACATGCATGTCCCCCCTTCTCCCAGTCCATCCCTTAAAGCAGCAGTCCTCAACCTGGGGGTCAGGACCCCTTTGGGGGTTGAATGACCCTTTCACAGGGGTTGCAGCAGGGCGAGCAGCTTGGCTGGGGGGGGGCGCCGCCACTGCTGCCGTTCCTCCTGCAGGCGCCACACAACAACCTTGTTGGGAAGACCGAGATAGAGCGTTCATCTGTCTGGAGAAGCAGAAAAGAGAAAGTTCGGCATGGTGGGGACAAGAGGCAGAACTGAACTGAGAAACCCGGGGGGGGGGGGGATTTATATACTATCATGATCTTCATGCCCCTGGTCAGTTTTGGAATAATTTCTGCGAAAGATCCCTTGCATAATTTTATGGTTGGAGGTCGCCATAACATGAGGAACTGTATTAAAGGGTCGTGGCATTAGGAAGGCTGAGAACCACTGCCTTAAAGAGACTCTTTGCCAGTAACTTCCTTCTCTCCCTGCGCCTAAAGGGCTCCCAACCCAGGAGTGGCTGGCGCCTCAGCCTTCTTGGCGGTGCTGAAACGGACAGTTCCCCGAGCAAAAGAGATGGCTGAATCGTCCCCTAAGCCAGCTTCTTCCCCCAGCGAGGTCTCTAGAACAGGGGTAGTCAACTTGTGGTCCTCCAGATGTTCATGGACTACAATTCCCATGAGCCCCTGACAGCGTTTTCTGGAAGTGGTTCATGGGAATTGTAGTCCATGAACATCTGGAGGACCACAGGTTGACTACCCCTGCTCTAGAAGACAGCTGCAGAGGGGAGCCAAGTTGGTCTAGAGCAGGGGCAGCCAAACCATGGCTCTCCAGATGTCCATGGACTACAATGACCATGGGCCCCTGCTGCCAGCAGGGGAAACCAATCAGAGCTGGAATCTTGGAAACCAATCAGAGCTGCCCCTGGTTCAGACTTGGATAGGAGACCATGGAGGAAGGCAAGGGCAGCCACCTCTGCTCATCTCTTGGTTTAAGTCAGCGACTGCTCAGTACCCAACAAATATGCTGGTGCCTTCTCTGGCAGCCCCTCGCCTTCTCCCACACCACAGGTATCAGGCATGGGGCCACTCCTCTGGGCGTTCACCCACGCTCATCTTTCAAGCGAGGCCACACTGGCATGAAACATCCATCACAGCCTGAACATGTAAAATCCTTCTGCATTCAACGAAGGCTTTAGCACAGTCCAGACTGACAGGTGTGAATGACCCCAGATGTGAGATGCACTGTGCACCATGAATGGAACCAATTCTAATAAGAAAGGTTTCTGGAAGAAGTGGCATGCAAACAACCACCTGTCCACCTCACCCTGCCCCTCGGCCTGGTTTTAGCCTTTCTGCGCATTACCCTTCTGCTGAAACGGCAACATTGGCTGACTCAGCAGCTGCAGGATTTTGCATTTCTGGACACCGTTGCATGAGGTGGAGGAGCAGGGAATCAAACCCGGCTTGCCAGATTAGAAGCCACTGCTCTTCACCATGGCACTACGCTGATCGAAACAGTTTAACTCCGGGCATAAGCTTTCCTGTGCATGTATGCTTCTTCAGATACACCGGAAAGGACTTGCTGAAGTTTTGCAGGTCGGCAGAGAGAGGGCGGAGGGGGTGAGTTGCCAGGAAGGGCTAGTCAGAGTCAAGATGCATAAGTAAGCAGGCAATAAGTACAGCCAAGATTGGATCAACGTCGTCGGAAAGGCCTGTGGAGGGCAGCAAACCAGCTTGTAGAGAATAAAAGAGTTAACAACCGATGGGAGAACTGGGTTAAGAGTCCAGCAGCACCTTTAAGACCGACAAAATTTTATTCAAGGTAGAAGCTATCATGGGGGTGCACACTTCGTCAGATACCAGATCTACGGGGAGGGGTTACTATGCATGGGGCACCCCCCACCATGCCACCCCATCGCAGCAGCCGGGACCACGCTCCTCTACCCTCAGGGCCTGGCAACGATTTTGATTCTTCTATCTCAGCCTGGGCGTTCCCCTTGATTTGTCCTTCCTTTTCCTGCGGCTGCAAAGCCAAGAAACAGACCAGGTGGCCAGCAGGAATCCCTGCCCAGAGGGAGGCACAGAAAGCGAGAGGCATACAGCCACCCCGGACGTCCTCCTAGCACCCTGCCTCCCCCCGCCCCCCCCTTCCCTCAAGGTCTCCTTTTGCCTCAGGATGAAGAAAGGGCTGCCGGGAGCCCAGAGAGAAAATGAGTGGGTGGCCATGCCCATTCCTCCCGAGTGGAGGGGGGGGCAGTCAGATCTGCAGCATTTGGGTCAGGGAGGGGCTTGAAGAAGAAGCCAGGTCTTCAAATTCTGAACAAACTCAGAATTTACACAGATCAGGATTTTCCTGGGTCTAGCAGGGGTAGTCAAACTGCGGCCCTCCAGATGTCCATGGACTACAATTCCCATGAGCCCCTGCCAGCGAACGCTGGCAGGGGCTCATGGGAATTGTAGTCCATGGACATCTGGAGGGCCGCAGTTTGACTTCCCCTCTACAGTGAGTGGTTGTGTTTCCCCACCCCCCGGGGGGGGGATTCCGGGCCTGTATCTCCTGTTATGTCCCCACCAGCTTCCCAACTGTTAACCAGCCCAGTTCAGTAAGACATGTGGTGTGGGAAAGACCTGCCTTTCCCTAGCTGACAAGACAAGAGGCTTTGGGCTTGGCTAATGCCCCGAGGGAAAATAATTAAAAATAGCGAGTGAGCCTAGCTCTTAGTGGCTGGCAGCAGCAACTCAGGACCTGAAGTGGCCGATTACTGACCTGAGAGACGCAGATTGAAAGCCACACTGAGGCTCATTTGACCCGGAATCCCGCCCTCCTTATCCACGATTTGGGGGATGTGGGCTTTTAAGTATAAGGGGGGGGGACTTCGCACGTGCTCAAGAGCGCCTTTATTATTATTACAGTCAAGGTTTGCGTTTTGGATTCCCCCCCCCCATTCTGGGCACTGGGCCAGTAGTTCAAAAGAGACAGACTGGGTGTGAGTCATCGCAAATTAAGCCCTCGTTAAGAGGCTTGGGGAAAGAGAGGGTTAAACTGAGTCTGACCTCCATGGCTCTGAAATCAGAGATGACGTTAGGGAAAACACGGGGACATTTCAGGACAGGACAGGGGAGGGCTTGGGCAGCAACCTCCAAAATACCCCCCCCCCCTTTCAGAGACTGTTTATAAGCTGGGTAATGTTCAGAGCAGGGGTCCCCAACCTGGCACCCTCCAAATGCTTTCAGAAAGTGGGTGGGGCCAAATGGGGCCGCCACAGGAGCTTGCTGGGTGACCTTGAGCCAGAGATACACCCCCGGGCTGTCCTACCTTGTGGGGTTGTTGTGAAGGAGAGAAAAAGGTTGCCCGTTGCCTTGAGCTCCCATTAAGGAAGGAAAGCAGGGGATCAAAGAAGTGAATGCTAAATAAATGCCCAAGTGCAGCCTTCTAAGCCTTCTAAGCCAGCCTTTTCCAACCTTCTGCCTAGGAGCACTGGACAGGCCTGGAAAGGCCCCGGGTTCAAATCCCTATACCATCTTGAGCTTCCAGATGAACCTACCTCGAAGGGTTGTTGTGAGGTTTTAAAGTGATGGCTCCCTCAGCATTTTGGAAGAAGAGGGTAAAAATCTAAATACATATCGGTGTAACACAGGTCTGTGAATGTGCTTTCAGTCGCCCTTTTAATCCCACGATGGCTCTTCCTGCCGTTCCAATGGACCAATTTAAGAAAGGCTGAGCCAAATGCACCACAGATTAACAAGTAAGAACATATTCAAATTGTGCATGGAAAGGAAGAAGGGAATTGGCTTGCCCGTTAGTTTACATGGCTCACGATTTTCTAGATATGGGCAGAGTCAGTCCCTTGCCTGATCCTTCTGCCTGATTTTTCAGGGAGTTAAAGGAAACATCCTCTCTGTTGAACAGGCCCTCCAGCAATCAAGCGCTGAGCTCTAGGACTGACTCGCAGCAGAAGGCGTCTTCATAAGAGGTAACTGACTCCATGAGCCACATGCCCACGATGACGTACATCGCCTGGGATTATCTGCAGGCTGTTATTTACCTGGTGATATGACTGAGGAAGGCAAGAGCCAACAGCCTCTTGGGAAATCCTTGGAGGTTTGAGGGGGTGGAGCCTGGGGAGGGCGGGGCTCAAAGAGGGGAGGGACCTCCCCCCTCCAAAGCAGCCATTTTCTCCAGGGGAATTGCTCTCTGTAGTCTGCCGATGGATCTCCAGGCCACACCTGGAGGTTGGCAGCCCTATTCACCTGGCATAACTATTACACACACACACACTCTGGATCTATATGAAGAACCACAGAAAAGAACCCCCCTGTCTTTCTTCCAGGAAACCGAGCTACCCGTCTCCCAAATCTCAGATCTGAAAAAGAGAAATCTCCTTGTGTTTTTCTACGCCCAGGACTATGGGATTGACAGGCTTATATACCGTTCCAAAAAGAGCCTGTGAAACCCATTCGACCAGCTGGACAAACAGGACAAGCAGACTGAGATTCCTCCCTTCCCTTTTGGTTCCCCCAGAACAAGGGTAGTCAAACTGCGGCCCTCCAGATGTCCATGGACTACAATTCCCATGAGCCTCTGCCAGCGAATGCCGCAGTTTGACTACCCCTGAAATCCCGCAGAAATCCCGCAGAAATCCCCAGAAATCCCGCAGTTTGACTACCCCTGCCCGAGAAGCTATTTCTGTCTCCATCTTACAAAAAAGAGGCATGCTGGAGGGAGGGAGAGGAAAGCTCCACCTCTGGGGGATTAGTGAGCTGGAGAGATCCGTCCCCCCATGTCCGTCCCCCCAGCGTGGGCACACAGACAGGCCTCCTGCAGGGATTCCCCCAACAAAACCGATTCCGACTCCGACTCGTCCTTTTGCCCTTCTGGACCAGGGAGGCGAAGGTCACATCTGGTTTCCCCGGCAACCATTGATTGGCAGATGGGCTTCAGGGGCGACAGCTCTCCACCAGACAGCCTGGCTTGGGAGGAATCATGGAGTTTGTCTTAGCAAACCGACTGGGGGTGGGATGAGGAGGGGGGTCTCCAGTTCTAGGATGCCTGGGGTGTCTCCTCCCTTCGGGAACAGCTGGGAAGGGGGAGAACAGGCCTCCTTCTTTCCTCCCCAGTTACAGGTACCCATTTTTCTCCTGCCCTAGATAGAAGGGGGCGAGAAATCCCCCAGATGTGCAGCTGCCTGGTAGAGAGGCCCTTCCTCTGGTGCCCGGGATGAGCCCTTGACGTCAGGAGGTTAATTCCTCTCCTGGCAACGCTCCTCAGTCATCGGGAGGGAGCAGGAGGCGCTGGGGGCGGGAGGGGAGCAGCACAGAGATGGTCTGTCTTGGGAGACTTCAGTTCTGGAAAGGGGGACAAGGACTTAGAAAAAGCTAAAAGCATTTTCCCCCTTTAGCAGCCACACACACCCCTGGCTGCCAATCTTCCAGCAGGGCCTGAAGAGATCCCAGAATGAAAACAGAGTTGGCAACACTAAAAACCAAACTCAGGAAAACTGTCATCTTTTTTAGATTTTTAAGTATGCGTTTCAAATATTGGTAGCCCAGCCTGAGCAATGTGGATGGACAGGATAGAAATAAAAATCTCCTCCTCCTCCTCCTCATTATTATTATTGTTATTGTTGTTGTTGTTGTTGTTATTGTTATTGTTATTGTTGTTGTTATTGTTATTATTATGAGATACTCGATCTGGAGCCACCCGCAGCCTGTGTCTTCGAGGCCCGACTGCACCTAGAGCCAGGATCCCACACGTCCCTTAGGCTGACTCTGGCCTCTCCACCTGGAGCCATGCTAACCACGCCAGTCCGGCTCAGGGCAGGTTTCCCTGCTCCCTTTGAGTCCCAAGCCCAGTGCTTGGGTGGGACCACCGGCCCATTTCTGGCCAGCAGCACAGACCCATTGCAGGGAGGGAAGGAGGAGAATCAGCTAGTCGGTGCAAGACAAAGTCTGGGCTGGATTCAGGATTGCTTAGTCCCAGTTGGAAGAGACACTCAAGTCTGGGCAGCCAGCTCTGGGTTGGGAAATACCTGAAGACTTGAGGGGGGGGGGGAAGAGTCTGGGGAGGGGGGGGCTGGGAACATCATAGGGTCCACCTTCTGCCTTGGGAAGACAACAGAGTCCAGAGCAACTGTTTTCTTTCTCTGTTGTTCGGAGCTCACTTGTAAAAGCAGGAGATCTCCAGGGCTGACCTGGAGGTTCTAAAGGAATGGGCCCCACGGCATGGGTAGAAAAGTATGATGGACAGTGAGAGGGAAAAACAACTGATTATTATTATTTTAAATATTTAATGATCTTCTTTCCGAATGAAAGAGCAGCAGAGTTTCCGATACTCAGTAGGTAACAAAACTTTGAAGGCTCTCAGTTGCAGGGATGCCCCTGGTCTTCCGAAAATAAATGAAACAGAGGGTAAACCCTTCCCATAGGTCAATCTCCCCAAGAGAGACACACAAGAGTACAGTAAGTTGTTCAGTGAGTTGTTAAATGCACCAGAACCTAATCATTTATCTAAAACTTAAGGAACTTAACTTAAAAGTAAAAAAAAAAACATATATACACACCCATACATACATCTAAGAAAGCATAATAAAATTGATCATCATCTGTGAACTTTTGGAGAATGAAGATTCTTCTATGGATGTTCAGACTTTAATTCCCATGCAAATTCTGGCAGAGGCTCATGGGAATTGTAGTCCATGGACATCTAGAGGGCCACAGTTTGCCCACCCCTGCTGTAACTTCATGAAAGCTGTCTGAAATAGCCACTCTCACTCTTTGCCCAGGTTTGAGTTTGGATGATGGTCCATTTTGTTATGCCCTCCCCTGGCTCTGCCCCCAAAATTTCCAGGTATTTCCCGTCCCCGAGCTGGCAACCAGCTATAACTGCCACAGAGTTTACCCACCGGAGAGGCCATTTTCTCCAGGGGAACTGATCTCTGCTGTCTGGTGATTGGTTGTGATTCCTGGAAATCTCCAGCCGCCACCTGGCATTTGGCGACCATATCGATGGGCCACGACCCCGCCACGCATATTTTGAGCTTGCAAAGCCAAACCCCCCCCCCGCCCTCCCATTTGTTAGGATCATCTCTGGTCCTAAATAGCCACCCCGGTTGTTACATGAGACTGGGAATGCAATTGTCATAAATGCCATATTAAAAAGGCAGAATCGCACTCAATGCTGCCCCCTTGTGTTTGTCTCTGGGATTACCCCATTATTTTCGGGCCCTAAATAACCACCCCGGTTATTACATTAGACGGGAAATTCAGTCGTCGTAAATACAACAGAAAAGGCAGGATCAGACTCCATGCTGCCCCCTTGTGTTCATCGCTGGGGTTATCGCGTTGCTTCAAGGCTCTGAGTTTTCAGTTTTTTAAGAAAGAGAGAGGGGAATCTGAAAATGGCTTGTTGGAAAACGGCATACCTAGTGCAGGGGTAGTCAAACTGCGGCCCTCCAGTTGTCCATGGACTACAATTCCCAGGAGCCCCCTGCCAGCATTCGCTGGCAGGGGGCTCCTGGGAATTGTAGTCCATGGACATCTGGAGGGCCGCAGTTTGACTACACCTGGCCTAGTGTGTGAAGAAGGGAAGAAGACCCTACAGCGGTCAGCAGGAAGGTGATTAGATAGGAAGTGAGGTTAACATCTTCTCTTGCCTTGCGTGTCTCCAGGTGGCTCCTTTGTGTGTCTCCAGGTGGCAGTTCCCCCCTTTATCACAGAAGGAACCAACCCAGCTTACCCTCACCCTCCACTCGAAGTGTAGTCAGGAACTCATCTCTGTCTTTCCTCTTTCCTATCACGTATGTTAGTTCCTAAATAAACCTTTATCTTCTGTTTAATCAGGTTGTGCACCGTTGCTGTGTTCATTACTCTGCCAACATGCCTTTCATTTGCCTCTATAATCAAGTCACTAATTGGATTTGAACAATTACTCGGTGGGCAGGGAGAAATGCTAGGCTGCCTAAATGCACATTTTGCTCGCCCTCAGGTTGCCAACTTGGGGTCCAGAAATTCCTGGAGATTTGGAGGTGAAGCCTGGGGATGGAACCCCAGTAGAGTGTTACGTCCTGCAATGCAGCCATGTTTTCCAGGGGGATTGGTCTCTGTCAACCGGAGACCAGGTGTAATTCCTGGAGAGCCCCAGGATCCATCTGGAGGTTGGCAACTTGAGGGACGAGGCCACTTCATTGGAATCAAAGGATCCAAGACATTCATCTATTGAGGGTTCACATTCGTTCTCAGTACAACAGTCCTGTGTGGTTTGACAGTATCGTATCGAAGTTTGGGAGGAGGGAAATGACAGGAAACTGGAAAGACAGCCAGACTAGACTGGCGGAGGGGTCTGGGTTCAAATCCACCCTCCACTATAGAGCTTGCTGAATCCTTTTGGGCCAGTTGCTCTCTCTTAACCAAGGCAGGGAATAAATTCACATCCTCAAGACTTCATACAGTCACTTAATCCAACACTTGGGGATCAATGTCTCCTGCCCAACCTTCCCATTTTGGCCAGTATGCTTCCTCTGTGCCAGGCTCTCTCAACCAGGGTTTCATGAAACCTGAGCTGTAGGAGTGGCCTGGTGATGTCATATCCGGAGGAGTGTCTGGGTGATGTCACTAGGGTTGTGTGGTTCGGCTCGGTTCGGCCGCCTCGACAATCGCCGAAGCCCGAAGCTAATTGCCGAGGCGGCCGAACCGGGCCGAACCGAGCCGAACCACACAACCCTAGATGTGACTTCCAGTGACATGTGACTTCTGGGGGGCATGGCAGGGAGGTGCGGCCTGCTGAAAACACATTCGGGGCACCTCAAAGCCCAAAGGATATTTCAGGGGTTTCTCAATGGGGAAAAGGTTGAGAAACGCTGCCCTAGAAGCTAAACTGACCTAACAGAAGCTATCATTCATGGATCACATCGCACGAAGACGATTCTGCTGGGAGAAGCTGAAGGAGGCAGGGGATGAGGAAGACTCATCGTGAGATGGATTGGACGGCACCAGGGCCCTCCATCTGCATGGCCCGAGCACGGCTGTTTCGGATGACGTGAATTCATAGGGTTGTCATAAGCAGGGAGCCTGAGAGCTTGCAGTATTCCCAATGGGAGACAGAAGTCTTTGAGATACCCTACTCTCTGGATTAATGGATATTGACCTAGATTTTTTCTAAGATAGCTTTATGTAGCCTGGATCCTACTTATTTGCAGGACCGCTTAGTTGCTTATGCCCCCCGCAGGGCTTTTCGCTCTGCAGGAACTAATTTGACGGTTGTCCCAGGCCCCTGGGATGTTCATCTGGCCTCAACTAGGGCCAAGGCCTTTTCGGTCCTGGCCCCAGCCTGGTGGAATGAGGGCACTGCCAAAGTTGCTAACTTTCTGCAGGGCATGCAAGACGGAGCTCTTCCGCCAGGCATACAGAGGAAGCAAGGGCGGCACCTGGGTGTTCTCACTGGAGGTTCCCCCCTCCATGTTGATTAGATCTGGCCCTTACTCCTACCATAAGAGAACTGACCTTTAGGCTGAACAGGATGGGGAGGTGAGGGTTAGGGCACCTATATGATTGATTCGCCATCTATCTAATTGTGATAATTTGTAATTGTTTTTATGGGATGTTTTATGGATTTTATTGTATTTACTGCCGCGAGGCCATTGGAGAATGGTGGTATAGAAATCTATAAATAAATAAATAAATGACGGACAGACGGACAGACGGACAGACAGATAGATAGATGAAGATCCATCCCCCATCGTTTTTCAGGAGTTTCCAGTGAAATCAAGAAAGTGCCCCTAACCCACCATTTCATTTTTTTAAAAACTTCTAAAAATTGCCGGCAGCTCACACAAGTTCCTTGTGGCCAGGGAGGTGTAGTGTGTTGGTCCAGGGAGCCCCACGTTCAAATCCAGGCTCACCATGAACCTGACTTGGATGGGCCATTCCCTTTCAGCCTAGGCAGAGTTCAGGCCTGATTGGATTTGGAACCCGCTGATTTGTCTGTTTGTAAACCAGCTAATCCAGCCCCTCATCCTTACTCCATCCCCACCTCTCCATGCAAGAAAAGACGAAGAGGAGCTGGGTGTTTCTTACCCCGATTTTCACTACCCAAAGGAGTCCCCCAAGCAAACACCTTTCCCTTCCTCTCCTCGTAACAGACATTCTGTGAGGCAGGTGGGGCTGAGAGAGCTCTCCGAGAACTGCTCTGCAAGGACAGCTCTAAGAGACTTATGACTAGCCCAATGTCACCCAGCTGGCTGCACATGGAGGAGCAGGGAATCAACCCCAGTTCCCCAGATCAGAATCTGCTGCTCTTTAACCATGACATCACATTGGCTCTCAAGCAGGGTAGATGGCCAAGGCATGGCCTTCTCTGGGGGGGGGGGGCTCAGCTTTGAAATACCCTTTCCCTGACCTTATCGCAGTTTGGGCACCTTCCTTGGCTTCTTCCTCAGGAGATTGAATGAGCCCTCCAATCTAATTACGTTTTTACACCACAGCTGGTACTTTCCTGACGCTCCTTAAGCAATTATTCATGGTAATGACTGTTGCCTTTCTCAGGAATGCCTTTGTTTCAGAGATGGCCTTTGCTGCTCTTTTAATATCGAGGCTCTCCCACCTCCCCCGGCCGCTGGTCTACGTCCTTTTGCCACCCCGTCAATTGATCTATTTTTATCATTTCTGGTTGGGATTATTAACATTAATCTCTGGGAAATGGCCTCGAAAGTCAATTTAACGGAGAACGCAGCGGAAAACTCGTTCAGTAGACAAAAATTAATAAATTGAAGCACACCGGGATGCTCCTTCTGTTGCTTTCCGAGCCCAGATGCGCCATTCTTGAGGGGCACTAGAGAAATTAGGCAGAAGGGAAATGTAATTATGTCGGCTTCGGCCCAGCAGTTGTCCAGCTCTCCTCTCAAATACGAGGCACTCTCGCCTCTGCTGGGGAAGTCTGTCCCGCAGTTCCACCAGATCTTAATTGAGGTTTGTGTGTGTGGTTTTTTTTTTAAGTTGTCCAGTGTCACCTTTAATGGGAAAGTTTTTAAAGGTTTTAAGATGTTGGCATCCTTTAAGATGTCCCATCTTTCAGTGTTGATGACAGCTGGGTGCAGTGGTGAAGAACGGCAGCCTCCAATCTGGAGAACCAGTTTCGAGTCTCTGCCCTTCCTCCACATGCAGCCAGCTGGGGGAACTTGGGCCAGGCACCGTTCTTTCAGAGCTCTCTTGGCCCCACTTCCCTCACAAGAGAGAGGAAGAGAAGGCAATTGTCGGCCACTTGGAGACTCCTTCAGGAAGTAAACACAACTCTTCTTCTTCTTTTAGATCTGGAGTGTTCTCTGTCATTAATTGAGGCAAACACTGTTTGTAAGCACCACTAATAACTTCATTTGGGGGATCAGATGGGGGCATGACCCCCATGCCCACCCCACACTCCTTAGATCACTCCTCGGTGAAATGGAATTGTTTGGCTCTTATCTGGATGGCCCAGGTCAGCCCAGTAGGAGGAGATCTTATAAGGGAAGCTTGCCTTGAACACTCTTCAGCAGGGGTAGGCAAACTGTGGCATTCGCTGGCAGGGGATCATGGGAATTGTAGTCCATGGACATCTAGAGGGCCACAGTTTGCCTACCCCTGCTCTTTACGTGCCAACAGGTGCGCTTAGTCTGTAGCTTTGGGGAAGTGCCACAAGCAGACTGCACAACCTGTGCAAGATGATGCGTGGTCGGAGACTGTGGCTTTTGGCCACTTATCTGATGGTTGGCAGGGTCCATATTTGTCAGTTCTTCAGTGGTGAGTTGGAACATTTCTCCACCGTTTGCAGCTTGGCTCCCTCGCACGAACTCAAGGCACTGACTTTGCAAATGCGTTTGTGAGATCCACGTGTTGCCTCTGCATGCGCGTGCTGTGCGCTGAATGGTGCGGGCTGATCCATCAAGTTCCGCCACGGGGTGGTTCAGGCTCATAGAACAACACTAGACGCCTTGTGGGTAAAAATGTGCTATGCTAGGACAGTTTCTGGCCCAGTCAAGCCAACGCTGTGTAAAAGTGGAAGACATAGAGAGAGAGCAAGCAAAAGGAATGACCTTTCAGGCAGAAAGACCCAGGTTGGACTCTCAGTCTGCGGAGACTGGGACCAGTTGAACAGAGCAGGTGGGATCTGATTCAAAAGTCTGCCACCTGGTGGCAGAAGCTGGAAACGACAGGACTTCCTGACCTGGATGGCCCAATGACCAGATCTCAAGAGCTAAGCAGGGTTGGCCATGTTTAGTCCTTGGATGGGAGAGGTCTAAGGTTGCCACCTCTGGAGACTCTGGGGGTGGATCTGAGAGTGGGCTGGATTTGGGGCAGGGCGGGACCTCAGGGGACCATAATGCTATGGAGTCTATTGTTCCAAAGCAGCCGTTTTCTCAAGCAAAACTGGTCTGTCATCTGGAGAGGAGCTATAATTCCAGGGGGTCCCCAGGTCCCACCTGGAGGCTGGCATCCCTAGGAGCCCAGGGTTGCTTGCTCTACAGAGACAGGCAGTGGCCAACCACCTCTGCTTGTCTTTGCTGTGACGTGGACAGTTCAGGCTCCTGCAGGAGCGTTGTGAATGTCCTGCATTCTGCAGGAAGTTGGACTAGATGACCCTGGACATCCCTTCAACTTGGGTCGCCCACCGTTCCATTCATGGTCCCTGTGACCCTTTACTGTGTAGTCCGGGGGTAGTCAAACTGCGGCCTTCCAGATGTCCATTGAATGCTGGCAGCGAATGCTGGCAGGGGCTCATGGGAATTGTAGTCCATGGACATCTGGAGGGCTGCAGTTTGACTACCCCTGGTGTAGTCCTTTTAGTTCGACCCTACCCCTCAATAGTCCAGCCAACCACCTTGCAAGGGTGGCCAGTGGTATTCGCCTTGCAGAGACAGCCTCTCTTGAGATATAAACCAAGGACTTGCCAGCTAACAGCTCCCGTTCTACAGGTGAGATACGGCCTCCCCGGTCCCCCTGGTCTACTTTGAATCCCTTTGTTTTTTAAAAAAAACAGAACTAATAACTTCCGTCTAGAAAAAGCGGAAGAGCAGCGGAAGAGACTTGCCAATTTATGTCATCTGCATTTCCTTTGGCCATCAAAGGGTGTATTGAGTTACAAAGTCAGAGGGGGGGAGTACTAGATCTTTGCTCAAAAGGACAATTTAATTGCAAATCAACATGGCTTAATGGCACGGTCGATCAATAATAAGTGTCAATCCATAAAAATGTCCCTCTGCTGTAGAAAAGACCCTAAATGAGGCCTGACTCGCTGGCGACAAATCAATGATTGAAATGGAGCCTTTCTTCTTTGAAACTGAAACCGTCTTAGACAGGCTGTCCCGGTCTGAAATGCACAAATCAGCGCTTCAGCACTGTAATGTTCTCTAAAAGATCCCGATTTGGAGACTTTCTTGGCACTAGGACACATTCCAAGGGACACACACCATGGAGTTGGCCAACAGGCCCGGAAAAAGCAGCCTCGTACCCTGGCGTTCCGACTTCATATAAGGCTTCTGAGAACATTGGCCAGGGCACATTTGAGCCAAGGGGGAAGCAGAGGAGGTTGGCCATCACCTCCTTCTAGGGTGCCGGCTTGGGATTGGGAAATATCTGGAGGTGTTTGGGGTGAAGCTGGCAGTGGGCAGATTTTGGGGCGGGGAGGTTCCTCAGAGGGGGACACCCTCTGAAGCAGCTGTTTGCTCCAGGGGACTGGCCTTCCTTGCCTGAACATCAGCTGGAATTCCAGGGGATCTCCAGGCCCCACCTGGAGGCTGGCATCCTTCCCTTCCTCTACAGAGGCTTCCTTTGTGGCCTCCCATCCCAGGAACGGCCCTCCTGGCTTCCAAGACCTGACAGAAGGCTTCCTTCCAGTCCCTTTCCCAAAGGCACTGTGGAATGTGATTGACTAGGTGGCGTTGCCAACTTGCAGGTGGGGCCTGGAGATCTCCTGGTATTACGACGGATCTTTGGACACCAGAGATCAGTTCCCCTGGAGATAATGGCAAAGTTGGTGGAAGGACTCTGTGGCATTGTACTCAGCCAAGATCCCTCCCCTCCCTCAGGTTCCACCCTCTCAGGCTCCACCCTCTCTACCTCCCCATATATTTCCCAAACCACCTATGCCCACGTGCTGTAGCTGAACTCCATGTTGGGAAGAAAAGCTTCAATCGGCCCTTTCTGCATATTAAGTCTCTAAGGAGGAGATGGGATATTGTTTTCCAAGCCTCCTGAAAACCCTAATGGATGGCCCAGAGAACCCCAGTCGTTGTTTAGACCTTCACTGCACCCCCCCCACACACACACACACACATTCCTGTAAGAATGGGACAGAAGCCCAAGGTCCTGACACGGATGGGTGTGGATCATGGCCACACCGCTGTGGCCCAGGAATGTGTCAAGGACCAGGAGGAGGTCCTTCCATGTACCGTGCTGCCCAGAAGCCCTTAGAGTCAATGTAGCATCGTGGTTACGGAGCAGTCATCTGTAATTTGGAGAGCAGGGTTTGATTCCTCACTTTACATGTGCGGCTAGCTGGGGGGAGCTTGGGCTGGATCCAGCTTGCTCTTTCAGGCCATCCTATCCAATCCCCCTCATGCCCCCATCTCACTGATCCACATAGGTCCTACAATCCCCAACCTTTTTCGAGTGGCCAAACGGGGTCCCCTCCCTGCTCTTCCAGTGTCATGAGCCATGCCTGACCCATGCCAGCTTAGCCATTTCTCCCTTCCCAGAGTTGAACTGGCTGCCCTGAGGCCTTCTGAAGCTGTCCATACTCTCAACCCCCAGCTCTCCCTAGCCTTCATAGTGCAAACAAGCGTATCTCGGTTCTTCTTGGAACGCTAAACAATCCTGTTTCCGTTCTCGCACCTGGGTGTGAGAATGACTGGCTGTCTCGTGTTCTCACACTGCACTGGGATCAAGAGGGTCAGCTGTGGGAAAGGGAAACTGGTCCCTTAATCTGGGTTCAAGGGGTGGGGGTGGGGGATATCTGAGAGCATATCTGCCAGTGTCCTCTTTTGTTCCCTGCCTTCAGCAATGCCCATCTGTGATGCTGAGTACCTGTCGATGCTGCCTTGCCCTAATAAAGACTCCCTGAGGTTCTCCCAGTGCCTGGGCCTCCTGCATGGCTGCCTTGGAGAGGCTAACTCCAGGCTTCACCCCAGGGTCGTAACACGGGTGCCCAATATTTGACTTTGTTACAACTTGGTTCAGATCAGGGTAGGGTCTACATTGTAACAGCTGGGTGTGCAGATCACTCTTCTGTAACCCGTAACTACATATATAAAAGTGCCGAGCCCTCCTGGGCGGAGCAACTGTCCACTGTGCGCTTCCTAATTGGCCCAGCCTCACTACTGCCCGCCCAGGCAGGATCGCTCTGGCGAACTCATCGACATTGCACTCCTGCCCACTGCACAGAGAGCCCGCTGGAGGGCTTTGCGGTCCACCGGAGACTCGGAGGGGGGAGGGCTGGCTACACTCCCCCCTGGGCCACAAGGTGGAGTGGAAACAGCCCTCCCCCCTGTACTCTCGCGGGCCTCGGCGCAGCTCTGGCGGGTGGCGGGAAGAGACGCCGGCCCTCTTGGGGGGTGAGGGAGGGGGGACTATCTACCGCCTCCCCCCACCCCCTCAGGACTGCCAGCACTCACTGTATCCCTGACTGCACCAGGCTTTCAGAAATATATTATTTAATAATTGTACATATTTTTTCTGTTCTCTCTGCCTCAGGAAGGACTCAAATGTTTGAGACCAGTGTACTTGACTGCCTTCCTTCTTTTTAGGCATTTCTGCTTGAGCAGTACAAAGTTCAAGTCCAGTGGCCCCTTTAAGACCAACAAAGTTTAATTCCAGGGGAAAAAATCATGATGATAATAGAAATGATAAAAAATTTATTTCTAATTCGCCCTTCCAAATTGCTCAGAGTGAGTAACAACATTAATAAAACATTATATTCGCGCATGCACACAAGCACGTATGCCTAGAATTAAACTTAGGAGCGCTTTCACGCATGCTAAATATTGCAATTCGAATCTACTTCAGCAATTTTGCCATTTTGTACAGTACAATCCAGTGGTAAAGTGCAATATTCAGTGTGTGCGTAAAGGCCCTCTGGTGGTCTTCAAGGTGCCCCTGGACTCAGACTTTGTTCTATGGCAGGGGTGGCCAAAGTGTGGTTCTCCAGATATCCATGGACTACAATTCCCATGAGTCCCTGCTGGCAGGGGCTCATGGAAATTGTAGTCCACGGGCATCTGGAGAGCTAGTTTCGACACTCCTGCTCTATTGCTTCAAATCAACACAGCCAGTTACCACCTGGAAATTCCTAAACAAAGAGTGAGCAGACTGAGCAGAGAATTTGCTTGTGTGAATGTCGCCGCAAGGGTTAGTCTCCCCGTCTTATCCCCCCCCCCCAAATAATCCTCTCTAGTCACTCGCATAAAAGAATCAAGTATCTTCATGTTTATTTGTCTTTTGGGGTCTCCACTAAAGTCTCCAGTTTTTGGCTTCTATAGAAATTTCTCCAAAAAAGGAAAAAAAATTAAAAGAGTGAAACAAAAATTAAAAAAAGACAGACAGAACGTTGTGGGGAGAGGGCCCCACAGACCCGTCCTCGCCCCCCACCATCTTCCGCTTACAGGGTCCTGTGCGGCTCTCCCGGACGCCACCCGCAAGAGTAGGATTTGGTGTTGTTCTGTTTACCTCCATCCGTTTCTTCCCGTTGCCCCCTTTGAATCTTGGTCGTGGCTGCTGCAGGTCTATTTGTTAGAAGCACAGAGGACTCCAAACAGGTGACGTGGAAGGTGGCTATCACTGAGAATCCCCCAAATTCGGCCCAATCCCCAGTGTGGTTTGACCATCCGCAAACCCTTCTGTGCCTCTAGTGATGGGACGGGGCTGCCTCACTACACAGCTTGCAAAAACGCTCCCAACCTTCACATCCCTTGTATCAAGGGGTGGCAGTCAGCCCCCAACCCGCTATGGCTGGTGTCATTTCCCAGCTTCCCCGAGGCACGTGATGGGGGCAGTTTAGCATTTCCTACCCCGATGGTGCATTTATTGGAGCAATTTCCTTCATGGGGTGAAGGGGTGGGGAAACAGCACAAGGCAGGGGTCTCCGAGGGTCGGCGCCAGAGTGGAAGCGTGAGGCGGAGTTGGGGGAGGGGGGAGGCCAACGCGAGGGACGGTCACCTGTCCATTGCTCTCCCACAAAGACCAAAATGGGCTTTGCCTCTACCTGCACGCCGGAAGTAGCTGACTTTGAACTCTGTGTCGCTCCAGGGCCAGGGATAGGCAGCGAAAGATCGATCAGCCCAAGGGCAGGATTCAACCAAGAGCGCTGGAGGAGTTACGAAGAGACACACACCCTTCGTTTCAGGGATCGCTGTGGATCTTTCTCTCCTGATTTACTCAGGTGCTGCCAGAATTTCCCCTCCATGGCTGGGGGGAGGGCTCTGATTGGGGGGATTCCCCACAGGCCGGGGTCCCAAAGTCAGGGCATACGCATAGCGTACATGTCTAAAACGCAGGCGCCTCTGCGAGAGAGCAAAGGCAGGGCCAAGGTGGGAGGGTGATAAGCAAGTTGGGGGGGACCTCACTCCTGCTCGCTGAGTTCGCGGGGGACTCCCCGCCGTGGAGTGCCCTCCTCAGGAGGCGGGGGCCCTCGCGGTGGCGGCGGGGCTCCCCGGAGAGTCTGGATACGCCGGCACTCGTGGCAGATGCGGACGTGGGTGCAAGGCCTGGGCGGATCCTCCAGGAGGCGCTGTGGGCCGGGCTCCGAGACCAGAGTCCCCGAGTAGAGTTTCCCATTACTGAGGCGCATCTCGCGGACGGAGCGCAGCGACAGGGCTGCGCGGGTAGCGTAGTGGCGGCGCCGGCGGCGGGAGCGGGTAGGCTTGCGGCAGGAGACGGCGTGGCGCAGTTCCCTCAGCATCTCCTGGCACACGGAGATCTAGAAGGGGGAGTGGGAAGAAGGGTGAAAAAGCAGCCGTCTGACTGGGTAGTGTGGCCTGGCCCCCAGACCCACATCTGGTGAAAATCTAAAGAGATGGCAGCTCCACAAGAAAGGGGGAGGGAAGTAGACTTCCTAACACTGAGACTCAATACAGAAAGCAGGGGAAGTCCTGCTTATCGGACCCTTCTCATTTTCCACACTAACCATTATTTGCTCTTCCTGCCCCACTGCACTAACAGCCACCCATCCTACCAATGAAGCCATTTTCCCTCAAGTAGAGGGTTGGTTGCTGGGCAACCAGTGGGAGGGTGGTGGGAAGAGAAATGAGGCGGGCTGCAACATTCCCTGCACCACTATGTCACTTCCAGGAAAAAACGGGAAGTGATGTTGGATAGCTCTAGGAATTGCCAGAAACTCTATGGTTTACCATAGAATTCCCTAGAGCTACCCTGCATCACTGTTCTGCTTCCCCTCAAAGTGACACAGTGGCACACAGGACTGGGTTGGGTTTTTCTAATTTAAATGTTTTAAAAATTGCTACATTGGCCTCTGATGGTAGCAGCGCGCTGGAAGTGACATCATTGATTTGCTACTGAAACAGGAAGCTCAGGCATTTTGTTCAACACCAGAGTTCCCAGTGTCAACAGTGCCGCAACGGCAGAACTTTCAGTGCATGCCAAAAGTAACAATGTTGTGCTATAGGCCTCCCTGTGCTACCAGTGAGTATCCCATTCTCTGCCCCCCTCCCGACCGCCAGTTGTCAGGGGGCACCTGGCAGCTCTAACAGCCCCATGCCCTGCTGCAGGGGAGGCAGCCATTTTTGAACGAGTGGTGCCCGGATTCTTCTGAAGCCCTTCTTGCTCTTGTGGGGGGATCAAGGAAAGAAAGGATTCGCTCTTTGCTTTGGGGAAGAATAAAGCAAGTAGCAGGAAACATATTGGTGGGCGCCATGTTGGGGATGCCTGATCCCTTCATCCCTGCATGGGAGATCACTCCTTCGCCTCCCGTTCTCCTTGTGAGGAGGCTGGTCCCTTTCCTGCCCTTGTTTCTTCCTTGCCCGAACTCCTCCAGGGGCAGGCAGCAAAGGAAGCCGTCCCAGCCCACCCCCTCCCTCCCTCCCCTCCAGGGCTCTGCCCCTCACCTCCTCGTGTTCTGCCGAGCGGCGTGTGGCCCAAACAAACTCCATGACGGCGACGAAGACCGCTATGATGAGCCCACAGATCAGCACCACGAAGATCCCGCCGATGTTCTCCATGCCCAGCCCTGGTGGAAACAAACAGGGGAGAGGAGAGTCAGGGGGGGGGGGGCAGAAGGCTCCCCAGAAACCCTGATCCCACCAAAAGCGCAAAGACCTTGAGGTTGCGGACTCCTTCGCTGCACCCTTGTCAGATATCGCCACCCACATTGACGTCCCTCCAAAGAGATCTTTATCCCGTGTTCACATTATCCAGGCAAAGCTATCAACCATCCTTCTAATACAGTCCAGGAAATGAGGGTTCCAGGTTTCAGTGGGTCACCAGCAGAAAGCTCCCTGCCCTCTCTGCCTGCCACTAGGGTTGTGCGTTTCGGCGGCCGAAGTGGCCATTCCAGCCCGAAGCAGCCAGCGCTGCTGGCTGCTTCGGGCTGGAATAGCCACTTCGGCCGCCGAAACACACAACCCTACACCACTGTGTCGTCCCCTCCCGCAATGCCCTGTCTTCTCTCCCCTGCATCCTCCTTTCCCATCTCCTAGCTGCCTATCCTTCCCTCACACCACTCCCTAGGTCCCCCGTCCTCCCTGCAGGGGCAGTGGGCCCCACGAGAAGACCTGGGCCTTGGCAGCTGCGAGTGGGTGAGGGAAGGTCTGATGGCTAAGAGGTGGGGAAAGGGAAGGGCAAGGCAGGCAGGCAGATATCGGGAGGGGAGGGGGAGGGCCCAACGCTGATGCTTGTCAGGATCAGTCCCCTGCTCTCTGCCATGATCTCTGCCACTGAACCAGAGAGACTCCATCTTTGTGTGTGTGTAAAAGTGCGTTTAGTCAAGGCTATGGTCTTCCCAGTTGCAATGTATGGCTGCGAAAGTTGGACCATAAGGAAGGCCGAGCGTCAAAGAATTGAGGCTTTTGAACTCTGGTGCTGGAGAAGACTCTTGCGAGTCCCTTGGACTGCAAGGCGAACAAACCAGTCAGTCCTAGAGGAGATCAGCCCTGACTGCTCCTTAGAAGGCCAGATCCTGAAGATGAAACTCAAATATTTTGGCCACCTCATGAGAAGGAAGGACTCCCTGGAGAAGAGCCTAATGCTGGGAGAGATCGAGGGCAAAAGAAGAAGGGGACGACAGAGAATGAGGTGGATGGATGGAGTCACTGAAGCAGTAGGTGCAAACTTAAATGGACTCCGGGGAATGGTAGAGGACAGGAAGGCCTGGAGGATCATTGTCCATGGGGTCGCGATGGGTCGGACACGACTTCGCACATAACAACAACAAACTTTTGCTGCCTTTCCCATGTAACCAGTATGCTTATGGCTCTGTGGTATTCTTTTGATCTCCCCTCCGTTTTCACACTGCATGTTCTCCCTGCTGTGATACTTCGTTACCAGTGTCCCTGTAAACATCTTATCTGCAGTTTGAGGTGCCGAGCTGACCAAGGCCGCGCCAACAGAGACACTTTGGCAGGAAGCCCGGGATGGCCCCTGGCGGAGGATGACACCCCTCCCCTTGGGAACGGGTCTGGTTTAGGCGGGAGAATTGTATTGATAACTGCTCGCTTCCCCGATATCGAACAGTCTTGACTTCAGATGTTTAAGTGCTCAGATCGACTTCCAATTAAAGCTTTCTTTCTATAGAAGCCTTGTTGTGAGTTTTGTCTGCCCTTGACTATGCTATCCCTGGCTGTGATTGCAATTAAGTCACAAGTTGCCAATCAGGCTATGCAACCTTTGGAGGGGGGGATAAAGTTCTCACACCAAGAATGGAAAGAGGATGGCCCAGGGACAGCCCAGACAAGCCCAGTTTTGCCCTTCTCAGCCTTTCTTAACTTTTTACCATTGAGAAACATCCTTCGGGCTTCAAGAGACTACAGAAATGGCCCCATCCTGCACAATACGGTTGGGAAGCATAGCTGTGGACACGCCTACCTGGGCCCCTCCCCTTCCCACCCCCTCCAGGCCCATCACTGGCCATTTTGGGAAGGGAGGGGCGGGTCTGCATGACCATCTATGGTTATATCACCCGATAAAGGTTTAACCCGTTTTAAAAATATATTATAAATGAATTAATTTCCTCCCATTTGGGAAACCCCATCAAGAAACCCCAGGGTTTCACAGAACCCTGGTTGAGAAAGCCTGGAGTGTTTTTTTCTCATCTGTTCACATCCTCATCCAGGCTCCAGGCTGGGTCACTTTCCTAAATCTGTCCCATGCCACCATGTTGCACGCCCTCCCTGGGTCTGTGTAATCTCATGGGCGTACTTGCCCGCATGCCGAACCGTGTTTCTCTTTGTGTCCCGAGATTTGCAAGCCCAGCCGATTGCGGAGGCCGTGCCTCGGGGAACCGCCTCCGCAGACAAAGTGATGGAGTGGCCAGACAGAGGAAGCCGAACGTCTCGTCTTGTGACAGGGAGAAGCAACCCGATTGCTGAGGCAAGGGAGGGGAGCAGAGGGCCTCTATTCTCTCACTTTCTGCCCTACATGAAGCTCTTTCATTAGCTTCCCTCTGAGAACAAGGGGGAAATGCTCCAATCACCAAATCAGCTAGGCCACTGCTTTTTTGGGGGGGGGGGACTGCAGTGATTACAGCATGGCGCATCCTGTTGCCATGGCAGGGGGGGGGTCTCTCCTCACCCACCAATCCCTTCCTATACTTTCAAGTTTCTGTCCACCATACCCCTTTTTCTGAAGGGCACAAAACTATTCATGTGAAACATCTTCCTCTCTCTGCCAGTTTGCAAGGTGCTCATCATGGATATTCCCTATCATACTGTGGCTACAGCCATGTTTCTAGTCCCTAAGGTGGGGTCCCTGACCTTTTTGGATCCCGTGGCCTCATTTGGAATTCTGAGGGGCAGTGAGTCAGCGACAACCCAAAAATAGCTTCTCCGGGAGGCGGGAACAAGCCAGAAAAAACTTTCTGCGGAGGCAGAGACTGAAGGAATTCCTCTCCTTACATGACCCAGGATGAGGGAAAGCCAGAAGGGAGCCCCACAATGACTAAGGAAAGCCCAGGGGCTTGTCTGTTCTTCTGAGCCTTCTTTCACTTGAGTGCAAGCAGCCAATCACAAATCCTGCCTTACAGTGGCCCCACCAGCTCTCTGAAAAGCTCAGCGGATGGGGAAGCATTGCCCTAAGGCAGGGGTAGTCAAACTGCGGCCCTCCAGATGTCCATGGACTACAATTCCCAGAAGCCCCTGCCAGCGAATGCTGGCAGGGGCTTCTGGGAATTGTAGTCCATGGACATCTGGAGGGCCGCAGTTTGACTACCCCTGCCCTAAGGTGACAAAGAAAAGCCTCAAGGTGGGAAGGTAACATCCAACAAAATCTCAGGAGCCAAGGAGAGCGGAACCAGGGACTGCCAGAGCGTTTCTCCCATCCCAGGCTGAACAAAGGCTAGCACAAATTAAACAAAACGAAACTAAAGTATGCCTACATACATAAAAGGAATACGGCCCACCTTTCCTGCGCATGGGCTTTTGAGCAGGGCTTGCAGCTGCTTGCCCCTTTCTGCAATTACCGGGAGCGCAATCAATTGTGCAACAGAATGGAAATGCCTTAAATGCGCATGGCTGAGGTATATTTTGGACGGACGGTCCTTGCAGCCCTGAATCTAAACCGTTAATGACCTCACTGAACGGCTAGAAGGTCACCGCTACACTACAGTTCTGCATCAGGTCAACCGTTGTGGCTGTTTCCGCTTCAGCTACACCCCGTAGCCAGAAAAATAAAGGAATAAATCAGGGCTGCCTGCCGTCTCCCCTGTTGTCACAAGAGGCCGCCATGCGCTCAAGCCGTCTGCAGCCTTCCTCCCTCAAATGCCGCATCGAATAGTCGAAACAAAACAAAACACTTCCGAAATCAGAATCACAGCAGCCCTGTGGACATCCCAGAGATACTAAAGACCAGTTGTCACATCCACGCAACTCCAGAAATGGCTTGGAAATTGCTGGAGATGAGGATGAAGCCAGGGCAGGATGAAATTAGTGGAGGAGAAGGACCTCAGCAGAATATAACGCCATACAGCCTGTCTGTCGACGCGGCCTTTTTTCTCCAGGGAAACTGATCTCAGCCCAGGAGCACCGGAAAGACTTAACAGGTGCCAGGAGAGGAGTCCCTTGCGTGAGTCACTGCTCACTTCGTCAGATACAGCCAGCCTATGAGTCTTTATACCGCAAGGCTGATGAATTTCCGTCTTGGTCAACTAAATGTTGCACCTTTCGTGGAGACAGATCAAGATGGGTAGCCTCCCCCCCCCCCCCCTGCGGCGCGGCGCTGGCTGCATCGGGAGCGAACGGCTGCTTCGGCCGCCCAAGCACCCAACCCTACTGTCTGTAGAGGTAGGAAAGAGCAAGAGCCCAGGAGCACCTTAAAGACTAGCAGCATCTAGGAGTATCTAGGAGTCGCTGCTCACCTCTTCAGATATAACCGGCATCTGAACTCCCTCCACTCTCCAAGATATAAGGACAGGTGGGCTCACATTCTAGCTGTCTCTGAAGAAGTGAGGAATGACTCCCAAAAGCTCCTCCCCAGCCACCAGTTTTGTGAGTCTTGAAGTTGCTCCTGGACTCTTGCTGTTTTCTGCTACCACAAACAGACTAACACAGTTACTCTTCTCCACTAATCTCCGTGCTGCGGGGGGATGGCCAGTCCTCACTTGGGAGGTTAGCAACTTCAGCTCTATGGCTTAATTTTAGCTCCGCACTGAGCCCCAGAAATGTTTTCAAGGCCAGATTTCAAATCTGCCAGCTTCTTGCAACTCTGTTTTTTCATCCCAGTGTGTATCACTGGACACAAAGGAGAGGAGACCTTGAACAGTAAGACAAACCACATATTCTGAGAGAATTCTATGGACATTTCCGCACCCATTAAATAATACTTGCCAAAAGAAGTCGCTATATTCCGGCCCCTCTATCTGACGTCGCCAACATCCAGGGTCTGGGCAGTAACTGGCTGGCTATATCCTCCATTTTAAAGCACAGGTTTGTGAATCGCATAAAGTAGATTCATCAACCTATTTAGCATGAGCTACTAGAGAGCAACCAGCAGGGGGAAAGTATGGATGCTCAAATGCGCTAAAGTCACCTGCCTTGTCCCGCTCTCGCACCCACCTCCCTCTCCCTTGCTCCCGGGGACGGGAATTTCTTTTTTTTAATGGCTAACTTCCTGGAGCAACGAATAGGCGGACAAGTGAGCAGGTGATGTCATAAATATTTTTTTTCCAAAGTTGTGACACACAGCATGCCTCTCTAAAATTTTCTCTCCCCCCCCCCAAAAAAATCAGGAACGAGATTAATTTTTTAAAGTATCAAAGGACTTATGATCCCATAAGGGGTGGCGTTGAAAAAGCACTATGCATCTATGATTCTATGCCTAGGCATTTCAATGGAGAAGAATGATTTTTTTTAATTAGCAGGCATCACGGGACCTTTAAAATATGGAAAAAGGAGATTGGTTGCCTAGATTGATTGACAGGCAGAAGCACAATGTGCCATTTCAAACTGGAGATGTGGAGAGTGAGACGCGCAAAAAGGCAGCAGACAAAGGTGAGACAGAAAAAAACGTGAGAAGGGGCTGGGAAATGTGATAAAATTTAGCACTTTGCCATTCAGCTGGCGTAACGCTATTTTTACTGATGTGCGGAGATTGCCTGTCTGTTCCCTTCAGTTGCCCTCTTCTGCCATTGAGAAGAGACTTCTTCTTGTTCTTCTTGTTGTTGTTGTTCTTGTTCTTCTGCTTCTTCCCCCAAATCTTGTTGGTTGCTACCGGACTCAAATCTAACTGTTCTACTTTAGATCAACATAGCTACCCTCTGAAATTTTGTTTCCTTTCGCATCCCGTCTGTGATTCCTCCTCAATTTCCATTTTTTTTTCATTGTTTCTATATCACATTATAGTACATGGTTTTAATTGTTCCAATGTTGTGGGGGTTTGTTGGTTTTAATGTTTTTAAGTTGTGTTTTTATTGCCTGTTTTAATTGGTTAGGCACCCTGTTGGCCCTTACAAGGGCAGAAAGGCAGGGTGAAAAGTTTTGTAAAATAAAAATAAATAATGACTGGCAATCTTAAGTTGACAACGCCCATACCTCCCCCTCGCTTAAAAGTCTTGGCCTCTGACCTTTGGCCCGGTGGTCCTCTTCTTTTGGACACTTGCTTCCTTCCCACCATTTGCGTTTCAGGATCTCCAAGCGGTTGTTCTCCTGAAGCTGCAGAATGGCCAGGGTGATCTCATCCCGGAATGGGGAACCTACAGAAAGTCAAGAGAGCAAAGACAAAGTCAGTAGGAAATGAAGAATCCATCCCACGTCGGACAACTAAGAAAACAATCTTCCAAAGCGACAGAAATGTTGGCAAGCAGGAGAAAGCTTTAAGGAACTCAGCTGCTAAATTCAATGGAACTCTTAGCAATCCCAGAGCTCCTCCACAAAAATATGAACTCTTGGTAATCCCAGAGCTTGTCCATAAAACATAAACTCTCAGGAAATGTCTCCCTCTCTTACTATCTACTGCCTGGAAACTTTTTTATTTTCCTTCTTGTCCAAGAGCCAAGGTCCCATGTGGGGCAATTCTGAATCTAAACCAAACCAAAACTTGGTTCTTCCAAGTTTGCAGAAAAAATTGTTTTGCATTGGTGTGGCCCCGACCTGTAGATTTAGGTATCTGCACATGGGAGTCACACAAACAATAATATTTGCCCTACTTCCACGTGCCCCGTTCTTCTCAGTCAGCCACTTCTGCTCCACTCCTGGGGCTCTTTCCATCCTCTGGCTCCCAGCCCCCACCATCGGGTCCCGATCCACCCCACTGTCTGCCACTCACCTAGCGGCATGCCAATGCCATAGCCCTTGGTGTCCAGCAGCCCACCGATCTGTGTGAGGTTGCAGTTCAACCTCCGGTGATATTCGTTCATGGTGCTCTCAAGCAGGAAGGCATATTTCGAATTCAGCACCCGGGCGATCCCTTCTTCTGTGCTCTTCACAAAGACGCTAGGTTGCTTTGAATGCATGTAATTCCACATCCGCTGGTACGTCTGGTACCGGGAATTCTGTTGGGGGAGAGAGTCGGAGAGCTTGATGCAGAAAGGTGGCACGTCCATGGCTTTCTTTGTCTGAAGGTTTGTCGGTCCAGTTTCTATCTAGCCAACTGTCATGTGTACCAGCTGAATCCGATCCTTGCCATCCCACTGACTTTGCTGACAGTTTGGGATCAACCATTTTAAACTGGGTCCCAGATTACAACAGCAGTTTCCACACTGTAAGGGACGTGTGGCGTTTCCCCACTGTATCTGTGAACAAAGTACCTTGGAGACAGGGCTTTGATATGGCAGGTTTCCCACCACTAATTCCCCAGCAGTGGCCACCACCCCCTCACCTGAGCCACAGGGGCTTTTACAACATGAAAAAGGAGGAAGCTAATGCATTGTATTGATATAGTCTTGTAAAAATGAGGGTTACGGGTTCTGTGAATTCCCAGCTTTCAGTTTTTTAAAGGAAGTTTTTAGCCTCTTCCACTGCAAATCTCTACCTTTCCCCTTGTATCTCCACAAGAAAAAAAGGTAGAGCAGGGTTTCCCAACTGTGGTATTGGAATACCATATGATACCATGAAGGCTCCTCAATGGCACTGCGTTTGTTTTTTTCCAAAATGGCGGCTAGGGATATTCCTCCCACCCTATGAAAGAAAAAGATTTTTTAATTAAAAAAAAAATTCCACCCTTATTTGAGCAGGTCAACCCATCCCTCACAAAGTGGCCAATGATGGGCCCGTAGGAGGTGGGAAGGGGAGGAGCCCTAGCCATTTAAACACTTGCCACCTGAGGCTCCTCCCACTTCTGGGGTGGCATGGCAGGGAGGTGTGGCCAACCGATACCCAATACTTCAAAGCCTGAACAATATTTCAGCAGTGCCTCCATGGTCAAAAGGTTTTAAAAGCCTGGACTAGAGACATACTTTTTAAAATAGAGCTGGTTTTTGTACCCCGCTTTTCACTGCCTGAAGGAGTCTCAAAGCGGCTTCCGTTCCTCTCCCCGCAACCTGTGAGGGAGGGGAGGCTGAGAGAGCTCTGACAGGACTTCTTTGTGAGAACAGCACTATCAGGGCTGTGACGAGCCTAAGGTCATCCAGCCGGCTGCATGTGGGAGGAGAAGAAAGGAATCAAACCCGACTTGCCAGATTGGAAGCCACCACTCCTACCACCACCACACCACGCTGAATTCATGGAACAAGCGACACCTACAGTTATAACAGTTTATCAATATAATAATATTCTAGCACTGTTGACTGAGAAAATAAAATCCCCCTCGGGTGCTTCCCCATGGGCAGGAAACTTCGGATTTCCCCCCTCTCATGGCAGCCTTTCAAGCTTTACTGTGATCTCTCCCGAAATCTCAGAGCAAAGCAGGTTTGAGAAAAGCTGCTGTGGGGCAGGGGCAGTCAAACTGCGGCCCTCCAGATGTCCACAGACTACAATTCCCATGAGCCCCTGCCAGCATTTGCCGCAGTTTGACTCCCCCTGCTGGCGGGGGAAGAGCACTACCACCGGGGGGGGGGGGGGTTGGTCACTTTCCGAGAGTGGGAGGAATGACATCAGCACATTGAGAGGCAATGCTCTGGGGGACTAAACTCTATGGTAGAATTAGATTCTAATCATAGAGTTTTACCCCCAAGACTAGAGCAGCACCCCCTCCAAGGACCCAATTGTGCTGACTTCCAAGTGACATCAATACATCGTATTTGCAGTGTTCTTCCCGGTTCGGAGGGGTTGGGGGGCAAGGTGTGTTTGGAAAGCAGGGGACCACTGCCTGGGCCAAGCAGGAGGAGGGAAAAATGCTCCCCAGCATCACTGACCCCCCCCCCCCCGCCAGGCAGATAACTCCTGCAGAAATGGCCAGTGAGATTCCTGTTTCCCAGGGAAGCCATTGAGAACTGAACCAGCCCTGAGTTGTCTGAGACCCCCCTTTATCTACATACCCCCACCCAGGCTTGTTCCTTTGTGCAGAGATAATGTTAGAACTGTGACACAACCCTGTGAACTCATTTCTAGAATACTGCTACATTTAGATGATGATGCTAATGAGGCGGGAATGTTCAGCCTGGAGAAGAGGAGGCTGAGAGGGGACAGGATGGCTGCCTTTTAGTATTTGGTAGGCTGTCACCTGGAGGAGGGAAGAGAGCAGTTCCCGCTGGCAGCAGGGGACAGGACCTGCAGTAAGGTCCTGTCCCCTGCGGCAAAGCACAACAAGAAAAATGATCCAAAAATGTGGCAAAAGCCCAGACTATCCCAATCTGCAGGGGGTTGGACTAGATGACCCTGGAGGGACCTTCGAACTATGATTCTCTGATTCCTAAGAGCTTAAAAGATCTCCATAAAGTTCAGTATTCAAATGCCAGGCTACCCAAGGCCAACTCCCTTCCGAGATCTGATAGGATCAGGTTAAGAAGGTAAGAACATAAGGCAGGGGTAGTCAAACTGCGGCCCTCCAGATGTCCATGGACTACAATTCCCATGAGCCCCTGCCAGCAAAGGCTGGCAGGGGCTCATGGGAATTGCAGTCCATGGACATCTGGAGGGCTGCTGTTTCACTACCCTTGACATATGGGAAGCTATGCTGGATCAGGCCAATGGCCCATTCAGCCCAACACTCTGTGACACACAGGGGCCAAAACCCAGGGGCCCTCAAGTGGTCCACCAGTAGGGCCAGAACTCCAGAATCCCTCCCACTGTGCCTCCCCAAGCACCAAGGAGTCCAAGCATCTCTGCCCCAGAGAGAGCATTCCATCTCTGCCTGGTGGCTGAGTCAGATGGACCTCTGCTCCAGATGTTTCTCCAATCCCCTCTCGAAGCTGTCCATGCCTGTAGCCACTATTCCTTCCTGCGGTAGTGAATTCCATGCGTTCATGACTCTTTGGGTGAAGAGAGACTTCCTTTTATCTATTCTCGGCCTACTGCTCATTAATTTCATTGAGATTAATCTCAGCCATCCAGTTCAAAGCTGCCCTTACGTATCAACGGCCAAAGTTCTGGTCAGGATGAATAGGACACAAGCTGATTTCCCCTCTAGCGTAAGCTGTCAAGTGTAGGAGGGAGAGTTCATTGCTCCCCTCCCCATGCTGTCTGGGAGAGAAGGGTCTATCGAGGCCTCGCTGCAGACACATACCCCACCCTAATTAAGCTTCACATGCCAAGCTATTATAAGCTGCTCCCTCCACAGTTTAAAAAGCCATGGCGGGGAGTGCTTAATTACAATCAGAGAAAGTGCTTTTCCTCCCATCCTAATTAACCCCCCTTCAACCCGGGACTATTTTCAGCTTCAAAGGTGGTCCAGGCCCTTCAGAGCTGCCCCAGATCCTAATTCCCTTTCTTCGGAATACTGTAGTCAGGGACCGGCTTGACCACACTCAATCTTTTTCTTTCCCCTACGGCTGACACTCCGCTACCCCCAACTTGCTCTGTTTCCAGGAGGCACGGACATTTGTAGGATAAGGCAGCAGCCTACAATTATGGCACATCCACCCCAAAGGAGTTCCACCTGGTCTCTTCACTTTCGAAGGCAGCAGAAGACAGTTCTGTTTAGGACTGCGTTTGATTAAAACAGTCCTAAACTGTGGGGGAGTTTATGACTTTATGTATTTTTATGTCCATTTATTGAAACTGGAACCAACCTGGAGCTCCGGAAGGAAAGAAGGCAGCCAAGTTACATTTTTTTTCATTATTTAATTCATTTCTCCCCCAAGAGGCTTATGTTGCTCTCCTCCCTTTCGTTTCAGCCTCACTACGACCCTGTGAGGTAGGTTAGGCAGAGAACGTTTGACTAGCCCACGGTTACCCAGCAAACTTCCATGACACAAGTTGGGATTCGAACCGTGATCTTCCAGCTACTATGCCGACATTCTTAACTGCCACCCCACACTGGCTCTCTTCCTAATCAATGTTTTATTTGTTTGTTTGTTTGTTTATTGCCCGCCTCCCCCTGAAGGCTTGAGGTGGGTTACAGCATCAGAATAAAAAAAACAATGAAACTTCTTAAAGCAGACATAAAAAAACAACTCATACAAATACAGTCAAACTCCATTGGGGCTAAAGATACTACGGCCGAACACATCCCAAATCTATAGTCCTCCCCATAATACGTTCTAGAGGGGAAGGGTGAACAGAGGGCACAGTGCAATTCGCTACCGCCACTCCTGTAAGGGGGGGGCACAATCTTCCTTGTCACCTGGCCTCAACCATAGACCTGGTGGGAGAGCTCTGTTTTGCAGCATGCCGGACGCTCCCACGAGGACCGCAGCTCCTCCGGGAGCTCATTCCACCAGGTCTGGGCCAGGACCGAAAAGGCCCTGGCCCTGGTCAGGGTCTTCACTTAGGTAAATAAATGAAATTAAATAGAAGTTGCTCACTCTTAACACTCTGGGGTATAGCAGACTTCAAGTGAGGGACAATATAAAAACTGAACGAACAAACAGGGGTACTTGGCAGGGACAAGTCAGGCTACTGAGGGCTCCCTGGACAAGGTGGGGAAATGTGGGCTTTTTTCTTTCTATTAAACCGTCAAACTAATTTCCCCCTAACTATCCCAGGAATCCTTCAAGTACACCAGGACCCCGTCTTTCTCTACCAATGGCCCCTTTCAAGGGTAAGCTGTGAAGTGTTTCACAGAGGGAATTGCTGTTTTCCTTCTTCAATGAAAAGCCAAAGATCTGAAACCTCTGAAGCCAGGATCGATCCTGAAAGCAAGATCACAACAGGGCTGCAAGATCCTGGCTCGGTCATGGGGTGTGTTTTGAGGGGGGCGCTTTGGGCCAAGAGGGAGAAGATTTTGGCACTCCGATGGCTTCACGCTGGGAGCGGCCTTTCCTGTCTGCTTGGGGGGGGGGGGCTGCCACCTTGTTTGTTGATTGATTTCCCGTCATTAACTGTCTCGCAGAGAAGAGACGGGTGGCTGTTACTGTGGAGACGGGTTGCCGGAGCAACCAAAGAGCAGGTTGGAATTGGGGGGAAAGGGAAAAGAAAATGCCAGGCCTGAATAGACTGGTCATTGGCACCTTGGCTACGGTCGCCATGGAAACCGCCATCCCTGACCCCTCTCCCCCCCCCTGCGCAGTTGCTCGGACCCTGCAGCCAAGGTCCCCCCACAAATTCAGTGCTGGGGAACGGTGGATATTTTCTGAGGAATAGGCCTTTGAGTCGCCAAGGTGCTTAAAAAAAGAGCGGAAATCCCCCAGAGGAAGAAGCCAAGTGGGAGAGCTCTGGGGATTCAGGCTGCGGTCGGGGTGAGAGGCGGGAAGGAAAGCAGTGGTTAAGCAGAGAACCGGATGAAGGTCACCCCGGCCGGCCGGCACAGCTCTGGCTTTGTGGGAAGCGTTTCAAAAAGAGGAAATGCAAACAGACAGGGTTAGGAGATCAAGGGCTTCTTTGAGGGTAGTGATTTTCCGCAGCGGGCAGCAACAGACACAAACAAAAGACAAGAGTCCTGGTGTTGTTTTCGGGTTTCCATCACTGCGCAAAATGAGAGATCTTCCCTTGTGGGGGGAAACGTGGGACTCTGAATCCACGCAATGCTGGATCGGAGCCCATCTCTGCCTCATCGTCCAGGAGTGCCCCAGTGGAACTAGCTCCCCAGTCATGGTCAAAATCACTTTCTCCTCCAGCCCGAGGTACTTGAGAGTTATACTGCCTCTACAGCTGGAGGTTCCATTTTCAGCCAGGATGACTAACGATAGCAAGCATTGATATAGCTTTTTTTTTTTAAAGGGCTCACTTTTGATTTCAGGCATTCTTTAAAGCAGGGGTGGGTACGATAAGGGACCAAAATGGTAGGGACCTCACAGAAGCAGAAGAGATTTTTAAAAAGGTGGCAAAATTATAAAGAAGAACTATACAAGAGCGGGCTTAACATCCCTGATAATCACAATGGGGTAGTTACTGACCTGGAGCCAGACATCCTGGAATGTGAAGTCAAATGGTCCTTAGGAAGTCTGAGCAACAATAAAGCTAGTGGTGGTGACAGCATTCCAGTTGAACTATTCAAAATCTTAAAAAGACAATGCAGTAAAAGTGCTACACTCAATATGCCAGCAAATTTGGAAAACTCAACAATGGCCACAGGATTGGAAAAGGTCAGTTTACATTCCAATCCCAAAGAAGGGCAATGCCAAAGAATGTTCAAACTACCGCACCATTGCACTCATTACTCATGCTAGCAAAGTTATGCTCAAAATCCTACAAGCTAGGCTCCAGCAATATGTGGACCGAGAACTTCCAGAAATACAGGCAGGATTTCAAAGAGGAACTAGAGATCAAATTGCCAACATACGCTGGATAATGGAGAAAGCTAGGGAGTTCCAGAAGAACATCTACTTCTGCTTCATTGAATATGCTAAAGCCTTTGATTGTGTGGAGCACAACAAATTGTGGCAAGTTCTTAAAGAGATGGGAATTACCAGAGCATCTTATTTGTCTCTTGAGAAACTTATATGCAGGTCAAGAAGCAACTGTGAGAACTGAACATGGAATCACTGATTCAAAATTGAGAAAGGAGTTTGGCAAGGCTGTATACCAGGGGTAGTCAAACTGCGGCCCTCCAGATGTCCATGGACTACAATTCCCAGGAGCCCCCTGCCAGCATTCGCTGGCAGGGGGCTCCTGGGAATTGTAGTCCATGGACATCTGGAGGGCCGCAGTTTGACTACCCCTGCTGTATACTGTCGCCTTGCCTATTTAACTTGTATGTGGAGCACATCATGAGAAAGGCGGGATTAGAGGAGTCACAAATTGGGATCAAGATTGCAGGGAGAAATATCAACTACCTCAGATATGCAGATGATATCACTCTAATAGCAGAAAGTGAAGAGGAACTAAAGAGCCTGTTGATGCGGGTAAAGGAGGAGAGTGTATCCGGCCTGCTCAATTCCTGCCAAATAGATGGGGAAGAAAAGGAGATAGTCACAGATTTTATTTTCCTGGGCTCCAAGATCACTGCTGATGGGGACTGCAGCAAAGAAATTAAAAGACGCTTGCTCCTGGACAGCATCCTAAAAAGCAGAGACATCACCCTGCCAACAAAAGTGCGTTTCATCAAGGCTATGGTCTTACCAGTTGCAATGTATGGCTGCGAAAGTTGGACCGTAAGGAAGGCTGAGCGTCAAAGAATTGAGGCTTTTGAACTCTGGTGCTGGAGAAGACTCTTGCGAGTCACTTGGACTGCAAGGCAAACAAACCGGTCAGTCCTAGAGGAGATCAGCCCTGACTGCTCCTTAGAAGGCCAGATCCTGAAGATGAAACTCAAATACTTTGGCCACCTCATGAAAAGGAAGGACTCCCTGGAGAAGAGCCTAATGCTGGGAGCGATCGAGGGCAAAAGAAGAACGGGAGAATGAGGTGGCTGGATGGAGTCACTGAAGCAGTAGGTGCAAACTTAAATGGACTCCGGGGAATGGTAGAGGACAGGAAGGCCTGGAGAATCATTGTCCATGGGGTCGCGATGGGTCGGACACAACTTCGCACCTAACAACAACAACAAAGTCAAACTGCGACCCTCCAGATGTCCATGGACCACAATTCCCAGAAGCCCCTGCCAGCATTTGCTGGCAGGGGCTTCCGGGAACTGTAGTCCATGGACATCTGGAGGGCCGCAGTTTGACTACCCCTGCTCGTTACCGTTATCTTCTCACTGCAGGGGAAGGCGAGAGAAACATGATTCAGTGTTAGGCTCCTTCTCTGTTTGAAGTCAGATTTGGAAGAGAGGCCTGCTCCTGGGACTTCCCACCGCAAAACTGAATGTATGGGATTCATCACCACGGGGGAACCGTCATGGCTATTAAAAAGGAGACTCAAGAAAGGGACAGCAGGTCTTAGCCACGGTTGCCAAATGGAGCCTCCTGGTCAATAGAGGAAGTCTATCACTGAAGACTAGTTGCTTGGAGGGTTCTCCCAACCCTGGAAGGATATTTGCGTTTATGTCTTGCTTGTGAGGATGCCTGGGATCATCTAACTGGCTATTGCTGGAGATGAGATGGTAGGGAGTTCTGTCATCTGGGGTGCGGGGGATGTCAGGGTTGGCACCCTTAGCAATTGTTACCAGACCCCTTTATCATCTTAGAATTTTTCTGAGATCTTTCTCGGGCTGGAGGCAAGGAGAACGTGTCAGCTGCTTTGGGAGAAAGGCAGGATACTGATGGAGTAAATGAACATTTCAAATCCCAATATGTATTGTTCTTCCCCCCCCCCCAATATATTCCCAAGCCCACAGGGGCATGACCCCAGAACAGCCGCTCACATCCACCAAAAGGCCCTCGGGATTGGCCCAAGTTCCTGGCGAAGGGCACGGCACTCACTTGGAAGAAGGTCATGGTGGAGCCAGCGTGGATCGTGCCGTATTCAATGTTGGTTTGGTCCGCCAGGTCGTCAGCCGATTCGATGGGCACCTCCATCCGCTGCACAGTGAGGAAGGCGGCCAGGTTGGCCGTGTAGGAGGAGATGATGATCAGCGTGAAGGCCCACCTGCAGAGGCGGCAGTGGCAGCAAACGGCGACAAAATCCCCGGTTGCACATTGAGGCAGGGAAAGGAGGCGCTTGTAGGAAGGGGGGGGGGGATTGGGAAATGACCACTGTTGCTGAACTGCTAACCAGAGAAGCTCCTGAGCTTAAATCTGCTGGCAAACTCTACCCCCTAAAATCCAGTTACAGAAATTAACCATGGCGGGAAGGGCATTCTGCGCATGCTCAGAGGTATCCCTCTCCACCTCTCCTGCCAGTGCAGAGTAAAACAATTCTCACTAACCAGAAGAAAATAGGCAAAATTCCAGGTTTCAGGACCACCACCTGGCTTTGGATTGGCTTTGGAAAGAGATTTCAGAGCTTCACGTCAACGGATCCCAGTGTGGGCCCTTTTGCATCCCTCTGCTTCCGCTAGCAATGCCAAGTTCCAAGAGGCAAAATTGGCTCATTCCGCACACCTTGGATAATGCACTTTCAATGCACCATAGAAACAGATATTCTTAGCCCACTCTGCACACTTTGGATAACACAGTTCCCATGCAATTTAGAAACAGACATTCCTGGCGCATTCTGCACACACTGGATAATGCACTTTCAGTGCATTTAAGAAGTAGATTATCTTGTTCCGCACAGGAGAATCCAGTTGCAAAAGCACAATGAAAGTGCATTAGCCAATGGGTGCAGAAGGGGCTCATATTTTGCACAGGAAAATCCAACTGCAAAAGCTTTACCCAATGTATGTGGAATGAACCAAAGTTAGTTCCTGAATCCCAGGAGGACAGCAGAGACTTGAGCCCAATTTTCACTTTCAGTGACAGATTTGGGCATAGTGGCACAGGCTTTCCCTCCCTCGAAGGATTCGAAAATCAGAATTATCAGCTGGTGTGCTTTATCTGCACCCCTGCCTGGAAAAGGGCAGCTTCTAGCCTGCTTGCCAGACAGGAAACTTGGACCTTTTTTCTAGCTCGGCTTCAACTGCCAAACTGTTTTTCCCAAGATCCCATCCACCAGATGGACTCTGTCAATAGAGGGTAGCCACCAGCTTCTGCGATCCCTGGTGGACAGATGTCTCTAGAGACACATAAATTCTGCTTTAAATACCAGCATGTCGTTGTAGAACCCACTTTGCAATGTCTGAAAAATCTATGCCAAAGAGAACTGGCAGCAGACGGACAAGGATTTATATCAGGGCCACAAACTGATTGAAGAACGTGTTCTTGGTTAACCGCTCGCCTCGTAAGCAATTACTCAACGGCTTAATCGAATAAATGAACATGTTCCCAAAACCGATACTTAAGCGTCTCCGAGCTACAGGAGGAAGCATAATAACCTACAATTCATAAACCAAAACAATAATTCCTTGTTGGACGGAAAGGGCACCGTTCGTAATTCTATTTTTCACTCTCTACCACGAGAGCGCACAGGAACCCAAACAGCTCAACAAAAGGCCAGCGAATGTGCCCTTGCCTCAATTAAAACTCACTGCCCCCCCCCCCCAAGGACGAAGCCTGAGTTAATTAATTGGCCGTGAATGCAGGAGACGGCATGTTCAATCCCTGGCATCTCCAGTTACAGCATCTCAGGTAAGATGTTCTGGGAAAGGCATTTCTCGGACTGCAAAGCCAGAGAATTGCTGCCAGTCTGAGTACACAACACAGAGCTGTGTAGTACACGGACTAGTAGCACACGGGTGGAGCTCAGGCCTTGCATGCCGAAGTCCCCAGGTTCAATCCCCAGCCTCTCCCATTAATGGGTCTGGTTGAAGATGGTGGGAAAGATCCTTCTCTGCCTGGGACCAACAGCCAGGAAGAGTTGGCAATTCTGAGCAAGCTGAATCATATGGCAGCCTCCAAGGTCACAGCCCTACTTAGCTGGGATCTTTTCCCAGGATCACTCCTGCCTATCCAATTTCTAGGTGTAGAAAATCTTTCACATTCTTAGCTGCCTGCAGCAAACGTCTACACAATAACTTTTTTGAAGGGGAAAAAAATATTTACGAATATCTAGACTTAAGCAAATGGCTCTACAGTTGTCCCAGGGGCAGAATTTTCCAGGCTTCCCTCTGCACGCAAAGCTGCCATAGACTGTTAGGCGGAAGGAGGGGCCGCGGCTCAGGGGAAGAGCATCTGCATGGCACGCAGAAGGTCCCAGGTTCAATCCCCAAGCAGGATGGAGGTGTTGTGAAAGACCTCTGCCCAAGAGAACCAGCATGGTGTCGTGGTTAATGAGGGGGGCACTCTAATATGGAGAACCAGGTTTAATTCCCCACGCCTCCTCCGCGTGCAGCCAGATGGGTGACCTTGGGCTAGGCACATTTCTCTCAGGGCTTTCACAGCTAGTCAGTTCTCTCAGAGCTTTCTCAGCCCCATCTGCCTCACAAGGTGTCTGTTGTGACAAGAAGAAGGTGTTTGTAAGCTGCATGGGAACCCCTTCAGGTAGTAAAAAGCATGGTATAAACAAACAGCTCTTCTTCTTGGTGTAGTAGTTAGGAGTGCGGACTTCTAATCTGGCGAGCCGGGTTTGATTCCCCACTCCCTCACATGCAGCCACCTGGGTGACAGCACTGATAAAGCTGTTCTAATAAAGCAGTAATCTCAGGGCTCTCTGAGCCTCACCTACCTCCCAGGGTGCCTGTTGTGGGGAGAGGAAAGGAAAGGTGACTCCTTCTGGTCGAGAAATGTAGAGTTATCTGGAGTTGCCAGGGATTAAACATGGGACCTTCTGTATGCCAATCACATGCTCCACCTCTCATCCTTTTAACTGGAGATGCCGGGGATTGAACCTGGGACCTTCCGTGGGGCCAGCAGATGCTCTACCACTGAGCCACAGCCCCCATAGCTGGAGGTGCCTTCCCTCTTCCCCAGCCCTTTCTCCAGTTTGGTTGAGGGCTTGGCCCAGTGTTGCTCACCAGACTCCGCTGACACAGCGGGTAGAGAGAGCCCGGGGCATGATCTCCGATCCCTGCTGCATGAATCCCCCCACGGGGAACCAGAGGCTGTTGCCGAGCGTGTACTGGTTCTCCAGGATGTTGTGTCGCTCCCGGAGGCAGGGGTGGGGATTGTACCATTCGTAGGGGCTCAGCCTGCAGAAACGAAGAAGACAAGGCTTAATTCACAGCAAATGCCCTTGGGATTCTTAGCGCTGGGCTACGCATTCCCAAAGTTCCCTGTGAAACGCCGTGGGAAGTCATAACTTTAAAAAGATTTAGCCCGAGATGGCAATAGTTGCACATAATCACCACAGGGCTTAGAGATTGCTCCAGAGGATAATTTTGTTGGTCTGCAGAAGAACAGCCGGGCTTGAATTCGGAGGCTCTTTAAGAGGCCAATAAAATCTTCGGGGTATCAGTGTTCGGCGGCCGAGGTTCTCTTCATCAGGTAGGAGTCGAAATGGAGATCTCAACGTCTTTATACCCCAGCTGGAAGGTGGGAGGTGGGTTGCAAAGAAGGAACTCAGGATCCAGAGGTACAAGGCGAGACGTAATCAGCTTGACTGGACTCTAGGAGGGATGCTGAGGGGCTTAAAGAATCTTTAAACAACCACTATCTGCTGCGAGAGCAGTGGGGGAACAATGCTGCAAAGTAGGGCTGGAACGGCCGCCTCGGCTGCTGAAACACACAACCCTAAAAGGTTATATCACAAAGATCCTAACCCAGGGGTAGTCAAACTGCGGCCCTCCAGATGTCCATGGACTACAATTCCCAGGAGCCCCTGCCAGCGAATGCTGGCAGGGGCTCCTGGGAATTGTAGTCCATGGACATCTGGAGGGCCGCAGTTTGACTACCCCTGTCCTAACCAATAGGCCACAGCTGGTATGTATTGGCACCCAGACGGCATTGTATGGCATTTGGGCTGTCCTGTCAAATGCTCTCAAAACCGTTCCTGCCATACAACGAGGGCCCCTGTGATTCTTCGCTAGAATCTGGCAGAAAAAAAAAACATCTAGCTGATCATAACAGCCGGAGATCAAGATGGGAGCACCATACAGTTATGGAGCTCCTACTTTGAAGGTTTATGTTCCAAGTGCTGCTGGTATATATTGGCCTCCTTCAGCAAGGGAAAAAAAAATTGAATGATTACATGAGATGCACCAGTGGCAATCTTTTGTGCCTCCTTAATATGTTATATCTGGGACAGATTATATCAGAAAAGTATATCCAAGTATGGAAACGGTTTGGTTTGTTCTAATTTTTGTCCATTTATTTCCCAGTTGTATGTAGGAGGTTGTAATCATATGGTAAAAACTGTAATTTTGTACTGGCCGTTATTAATGTCCAATTTCCTCTTTTTACAATACTGGGAGAAGGCTTCTAAAACGCGCCGGAGGCCAATTGGAGTGCGGGAGGGTAGAAGAGCACCCTCAGCATAGAAGAGTGCTGGCGCTGACATTTGCTAAAGTGGGAGGGTGAAAGCGTGAGGATTTCAGATTGGCAGAAAGATCCTCCACGTACAAATTGAACAGTTGTTGCTGTTGTTAGTTGCGAAGTCATGTCCGACCCATCGCGACCCCATGGACAATGATACTCCAGGCCAGGGGAAGTCAGGCCAGGCATTTGCTGGCAGGGGCTCATGGGAATTGTAGTCCATGGACATATGGAGGGCCGCAGTTTGACTACCACTGCTCCAGGCCTTCCTGTCCTCTACCATTCCCCAGAGTCTATTTAAGTTTACACCAACTGCTTCAGTGACTCCATCCAGCCACCACATTCTCTGTTGTCCCCTTCTTCTTTTGCCCTCAATCTCTCCCAGCATTAGGCTCTTCTCCAGGGAATCCTCCCTTCTCATGAGGTGGCCAAAATATTTGAGTTTCATCTTCAGGATCTGGCCTTCTAAGGAGCAGTCAGGGCTGATCTCCTCTAGGACTGACCGGTTTGTTCGCCTTGCAGTCCAAGGGACTCACAAGAGTCTTCTCCAGCACCAGAGTTCAAAAGCCTCAATTCTTTGACGCTCGGCCTTCCTTATGGTCCAACTTTCGCAAGCCATACACTGCAACTGGAAATACCATAGCCTTGACTAGGTGCACTTTTGTTGGCAGGGAACAGTAGCAGGGCAATACACAGCCCTGGCGAATTCCTTTAGATAGTGGAAAGTCCTGTCCTTCCAAATGGTAAATGCTGACCCTTTAGTTCATCAACAAAAAGGAGAAATGCAAGAAATTAGAGGAACTCATTTGTCGTGTCGCGTTTTTCTTCTTGTCACACACAAAAATATGTGAATGTACCTGTGTCAATACTCTACCTGAGCACACACCGTTTGTGATTCTCACTTGCTACCAGATGGGCAGCAATTTTATCAGGGCTTCTGTCCGCATGACGAAATATACCCAAAAAGGGCAGGAAGGACAGAGTGATGTACAGGAATACAGAAAAAGCAGAATGCAGAAAACTGGCTTTGCCTGCCATCAGAGGGTGCATCAGAAGACAGTAATTCTAAATTTGGGGGAAACTTACCGGGCAGCTAGGAAGAGGACGCAGCTCACAGCCAGATACGCCAAGAGCATGAAGAGCCAAACAGCTGGGGAGAAGGGATCCAGAAAGGAGAAATAGCCCGGTTTGCGTCCCTGCAAAGGGAAGCAGCATGATGGAAAGGGAGATAATCTGAAGCATTTACTGGGTCCTTTTCCCAGCTTAGCGCAGCCTAATCATGGTGTTATCTTCCCATGCTGGGAATGGTTAGTGTCAACACTCGGGTTAGCAAACAGCCAAAGCCAACTGCAGAGTGCTCTGATTAAAAGATGCCAATCAGGAAGCACAACTGGTTGACCTTTTCACTGGAATCATAGATTTGTAGAGTTGGAAGGGACCTCCAAGGTCATCTAGTCCAGGGGTAGTCAACCTGTGGTCCTCCAGATGTTCATGGACTACAATTCCCATGAGAATTGTAGTCCATGGACATCTGGAGGGCCGCAGTTCTCATGGGAATTGTAGTCCACGAACATCTGGAGGACCACAGGTTGACTACCCCTGATCTAGTCCAACCCCCTGCAGGATACAGGAAATTCACAACTACCAGCCCATCTACTGTGACCTCAATTCCATGCCCCCCCCCCCAAAAAAAACCAGAATCCCTGGCCAGTCTGGCCTGGAGGCCCAGTCCTAGGACAACAGATCTACAGAATGACCTTAAAAGCTATCCTTTTTTAATCTTATTGAACCAGCAGTACAATTCTACGGTTCCTGGGCATTCTCTCCCTGCACAACTACTGGGCCTTCCATAAATTACTGGATGCTTAAAGGAAAATTTGGCATTCCAACTTCCTCTGCATACCAGAGATTATAAACCTGCTATTGCTTAGAGCAGGAAAAAAAGGGAAGCAGTATAATCGTGACTTGGAAACTATAGTCAATAACGCTTTCAAGAGAGAAAATGTATCACCAAGACAATCATAATCACCAAACCACACTGTAAATCTGTGTGTTATAATACAACAATTCAACAAGTGTGATGCAAACATTAATTCAGGCAATAGTTCATAGAATCATAGAATCATAGAATCATAGAGTTGGAAGGGGCTGTACAGGCCATCTAGTCCAACCCCCTGCTCAACGCAGGATTAGCCCTAAGCATCCTAAAGCATCCAAGAAAAGTGTGTATCCAACCTTTGCTTGAAGACTTCCAGTGAGGGGTCACTCACCACCTCTTTAGGCAGCCTATTCCACTGCTGAACTACTCTGACTGTGAAAAACTTTTTCCTGATATCTAGCCTATATCGTTGTACTTGAAGTTTAAACCCATTACTGCGTGTCCTCTCCTCTGCAGCCAGCAGAAACAGCATCCTACCCTCCTCCAAGTGACAACCTTTCAAATACTTAAAGAGGGCTATCATGTCCCCTCTCAACCTCCTTTTCTCCAGGCTGAACATTCCCAAGTCCCTCAACCTATCTTCATAGGGCTTGGTCCCTTGGCCCCAGATCATCTTCGTCGCTCTCCTCTGTACCCTTTCAATTTTATCTATGTCCTTCTTGAAGTGAGGCCTCCAGAACTGCACACAGTACTCCAGGTGTGGTCTGACCAGTGCCATATACAATGGGACTATGACATCTTGTGATTTTGATGTGATGCCTCTGTTGATACAGCCCAAAATGGCATTTGACTTTTTTACTGCTGCATCACACTGCCTGCTCATGTTTAGTTTACAATCCACAAGTACCCCAAGGTCTCGTTCACACACAGTGCTACCTAGAAGTGTATCCCCCATCCAGTAGGCATGCTTTTCATTTTTCTGACCCAGATGCAGAACTTTACACTTATCTTTATTAAATTGCATCTTGTTCTCATTTGCCCATTTTCCCATTGTGTTCAGATCTCGTTGAACTCTGTCTCTATCTTCCGGAGTATTTGCCAGTCCTCCCAATTTGGTGTCATCTGCAAACTTGATGAGTAGTCCCTCCACCCCCTCATCTAGATCATTAATAAATATGTTAAAAAGTACCGGGCCGAGCACCGAACCCTGAGGTAACCCGCTACTCACCTCTCTCCAGTCTGATGAAACACCATTGACAACAACTCTTTGAGTGCGGTTCTCTAACCAATTCCCTATCCACCTATCTGAAAATCCAGATTGCAGTCCTTCAACTTATCCATCAGAACATCATGGGGAACCTTGTCAAAAGCTTTACTAAAATCCAAGTAAATGACATCAACCAAATTTCCCCGGTCCAGCAAACCTGTTACTTGGTCAAAAAAGGAAACTAGGTTGGTCTGGCAGGACCTGTTGGAGACAAATCCATGTTGACTTCCTTGGATCACCAAACTGTCCTCCAGATGTTTGCAGATCGCTCCCTTTAATATCTGCTCCATTATCTTCCCCACAACAGAGGTCAGACTCACTGGTCTGTAGTTTCCCGGGTCATCCTTCCTCCCTTTTTTGAAGATCGGAATAACGTTTGCTCTTTTCCAGTCCTCCGGGACATCTCCAGTCCTTAAAGAGGTTCCGAAGATGATGGACAAGGGCTGTGCAAGTTCTCTGGAAAGTTCTTTGAGTACTCTCAGGTGCATTTCATCTGGACCGGGGGATTTGAACTCATCCAGTGCAGCTAAATGCCTCTCGACAACCTCTCTATCCATGTTAACCTGCCACCCAGACACTATCCTTTGGCTACAGCCATCTCTAGATGTGCCTAAACACTTTGACCTGTGGGGAAAAACAGATGTAAAATAGGCACTAAGCCTTTCTGCTTTCTCTGCATCTTCCGTTAGAGTTTGTCCTTCCGCACCCAACAGTGGACCTATTGCCTCCTTTACTTTACGTTTGCTCCTCACATAACTGAAAAATCTTTTCTTGTTACAATGGGCTTCCCTGGCCAATCTTAGCTCACTCTCAGCTTTGGCCTTTCTGATGATTGATCTACAGTGCCTAGTAACCTGTAGGTACTCTTCTTTAGAGCTCTGTCCTTCCCTCCATTTCCTGAACATTTTCCTTTTCTTTCTTAGTTCCTCTTGAAGTTCTCTGTTCATCCAAATAGGCTTCTTAGAGCTCCTGCAGTGTTTTCGTATTTCTGGGATAGTCATTGATTGAGCATGCAATAGCTCTTGTTTGAGTAGCGCCCACCCTTCACATGCTCCCTTCCCTTCCAGCATTCTCGTCCATGGTATGACACTCATCATGTCTCTGAGTTTATTAAAGTTTGCCCTACGAAAATCCAACATCCGCGTCTGGCTACAAGCTTCCTTGGCTCCCCATCTCAGAAGGAATTCTATGAGGACATGGTCACTTCCCCCTAGGGTCCCCACCTCCTTCACCTCATCCACCAACTCTTGCCTGTTGTTCAACCGGTTAATTCCATCTGAAGTCCAAACGAGGATCTGGTAATCCCCCATTTTGCAAGGTAGCTTCTACAGTGTCCCTGACAGAAGAAATGATGTTATCTAGTTCCATAAGGAGATAAGCAACACCTTAGAACAATTCTCCAAAAAGTGAACTAATTTCTTCAACAGTGCTGCCTTTTCATATTGCACACAGCTGGCTCTATGATCCTTACCTACAAATGATTTTATCTTATATCTTATAAACGACTCTTTTGCACTCTTGGAAGCATTATTGACTATAGTTTCTGAGTCAGATTACGCTGCTCCCTTTTCCCCTGGCATTTCCCATTTACTGTGCACCCCAGTTTTTGTGGATTGTACTGCAGACAGCAGGCCTGCATGGCTCACTCCCTGTTAACAGGGAAAGAGCCTTGCCTCAGGACCATGGACAGCAACGAGCTAAGTCTCAGATCATGCTCCCTTTTGGGCTGACTTCCTCGGGAGTGGAGTTTCATTAAACCCTGGGGTTTCTTGATGGCTCCAGAAGTGTTTCTGCAACTGGGTGGAAGTTAATTAATTTTTTATATCTTTTAAATTGTTTTTTTAATTATCAGGTTATATGACCATATGTGGTTATGTTGACCCCCCCTCCCAAAGTGGCCAATAATGGCCTGGAGGGGGTAGAAAAGGGGCATAGCAGGGCAGTGTAGCCTGCTGACATCATTTTTGGGGTTTCTCGAAGCCTGAAGAAAGTTTCAGGGGCTTCTCAACAACTTCGCAACTAACAACAAGAATCTTTCCGTTAAAATCTGTGTCCTCAGGGTGCAAACAATCTCGAAGGTTTTCCTTTGGGTGGGTGGATTTTCAGGTAGGGAGGCCAGCATCTCTTTGATCTCATTTCCTGGCAACAACCACGCTCTGTCTTACAGGCCTCTGGGATTGTTTTCGGTCCTGGAGGTCCCTGATCTCATCAGGAAGAGCATTCTACCAAGCCGGGACTCGTTTTACTCCTTTCGGGCTGGGGACCCTAAGCAGGTTTTGACTACTCGACCTTAGTACTCTTTGGGAGACATAGGGCAAACCACTCTGTGGCCTGCCCATCTCAGAAACTAAGACGGGTCAGTCCTGGCTAGCACTCTGCTAGATGGAGAATCCTAGAGTTGGAGGGGGCCTCCAGGGTCACCTAGTGCAACCCCCTGCAGATCGGAATAGTCTGGGCTTGTGGCTGCCCACATACAGCCACTCTGCAGGGTTTTCAAGGCAAGAGGCTTCTAATACGATTTTAAAACCAAATGATTGACTATAGAGATCGTTTCAGTATAAACTTTATGGATTGTTTTTAAGGCTTGTTGCCTTAAAAAGGGTGGGTTATAAGAATAAAATGATTAATATTACATAATTGCATGACATAATCTGCATGGGCCTCCTTGGGGATCTCCCACCCAGTTTGGTGTGGTGGTTAGGACTGCAGACTTCTAATCTGGTGAGCCGGATTTGATTCCACGCTCCCCCACATACAACCAGCTGGGTGACCTTGGGTGCGCCACGGCACTGATAAAGCTGTTCTGACCAAATATCAGGGCTCTCTCTGCCTGACCTACCCCACATGGTGTCTGTTGTGGGGAGAGGAAAGGGAAGGCGACTATAAGCTGCTTTGAGACTCCTTCGGGTAGAGAAAAGCGGCATAAAAGAACCAACACTTTTTCTTCTCCTCAAAGTGCCAAATAGGGTTGGCCTTTTGAGACCTGACGAGATTGGGCTAGGCTGGGCCATCCAGGACAGGGCAGAGATAGACAAAGGTCGTTTGCCATTGCCTGCCTCTGCATAGCAACCCTTGGTGGTCTCCCATCCAAGTTCTCACCAGGGCTGATCCTGCTTAACTTGGGCCAGCCTGGGCCATTTAAGTCCAAAAAGTCTGGCCTATCAGAGCTGCTGTCTGAAGCATAATTTTAGCAGAATACACGGAACTTGATGTAAAGAATAAATCAGACTCTTGATCTCAAGTATAAGGATCAGGAATGAGATCATCTATTATCTCAGCAGAGCTCTGGGGCTGTGCGGAAGGAGACGTTACCACCCTGTTCTGTCCTTGGCACTGCCCAACTGTCCCCGTCTAGCCTCTCGGTCCCTTCCCCACCTCAAATCCCGCCACGTACCATGTGTACTCGGTACAGGATGCTGATCCCCAGGGTCATGAAGGGTTTGGAGAAGTCGATAACCTTCTCCCGCTCTGCCGTGATGGTGAAGGCCGCCACAGCCAGATCGGCTTTCTGCAGAACAAAGAGACACACAGTCAATCAGAGAATGGTACAGACCAATCGGTCTTGTTGTTACCTGCCCTGAACTAACCAGCAAGGCCAGCCTACAAAAATAAAATTATTATGCTATTAATATCGCTCCCTAGCAGTCCCCCTGTTGCTTTGATCCAGGAATGATGAAGCTGCATCCTCCACCACCGATGGTTCCAACGAGGGATGTGCCATTCGGTTTGGACAAGCCTAATTGATCCAGGTACTTTGCAGGTTTATCCGAGCCAGATTGCCAATCCCTGCACCCAGGACAAAAAAATAGTGGCTGAATCAAGATTCAGCAATTTGCCCAGTTTAAAAGAGGGATCAGAGGGAGGGAGAAAGCACACAAAGCTACTGATCTGTTATAAACAGCTGCCTGGCAGATCCTTTAAATCAGGGGTAATCAACCTGTGGTCCTCCAGATGTCCATGGACTACAATTCCCATGAGCCCCTCCCAGCGCTTGCTCTTGGGAATTCTAGTCCATGAACATCTGGAGGACCACAGGTTGACTAATCCTGCTTTAAATGCCTCCCCCACAGCCTTCTCTGTTAGTAGACAGCATTGACACTGCCAGAGAAGACTAGGGGGGCATTTAATGGGCCCTCCAAGCAGCTGATCATGACTCATCAGATGGTTGATGCACCCTTTAAATGCCTCCCCCACTTTCTCAGGCAGTGGAGACACTCTCTAATGCAGGGGTAGTCAAACTGCGGCCCTCCAGATGTCCATGGACTACAATTCCCATGGGTTCATGGGAACTGTAGTCCATGGACATCTGGAGGGCCGCAGTTTGACTACCCCTGCTCTAATGCCTGGGCAGATGTGAGTGAGAGAGAGACATGTGCACAATGAAAAAATACTGACCACTTCTGATTTGGTTGAATTGATCTGGTCAAATACCAACCAGTGAAGGGCAGTTTGGGGGATATGGATTCAGCATGAATCGATTCTGGCTAAATCTGAAATGGTCTGAATTCTTTTCCCATGCGCATGCCTAGTTCCAGCTGCTCAGGGGAGAAGTTAAATTCAGGTGGGTAACCGTGTTGGTCTGAAGTAGTGGAATGAAATCTGAGTCCAATGGCACCTTTAAGACCACCAAAATTTTATTCGCCTGAGCTTTCGTATACATGCACACTCCTTCAGACAATGAAATGGAAATCACAGTACAAGTACATTGTACTAGTAGAAGGTCTCTTTTAATTACTCTGTTCTACAACTGGGTCTCTGTTGTGGGGAGAGGAAGGGAAGGCAATTGTAAACTGCTTTGAGACTCCTTTGGGCACTGAAAAGCAGGGTATACAAACCAAGTCTTCTTCTGTTCTCCGCCCCAAAATCTCTAGGAATTACCCAGAGTGGTTCTTGAAGCTCCCTGCTGCCTATTCCATGACACTGACCTGGCAAGCCTGAAGTATCCAAACCCCTCTGAGTAGGGTAGCCAGCTCGATATTTTGAGGGTAGAGCCTGAGGAGGGCGGAGTTTAGGGGCAGGGAGGGACTTTGATGGGGTATGATGCCAGATCCTCCTCCTCCCAAAGCAGCCATTTTCTCCAGGTGAGCTGATCTGTGTTGCCTGGAGATCAATGGTAAGCACAGGAGATCTGTGGCTGCAGGTGTCTCTTAACTTTAGACTGCGACTAGTTCCCTCTGCATTGAAAAATCAGGGCAAGTTTACACATTCATTTCACAGAGGTTAGAAATCCCTGTGATGTCTGAATATTACTGGGTGCTCAGGCAGGGAATGAGCAACACTGCCATGATTTTGTTGCTGGGCTACCCCCTAGGGCAGGGGTCATCAATCCCCGGTCCGCAGCCCGGTGGCGGGCCGCAAAGGCCACGGTACCGGGCCGCTGCCAGCCACACCTGCCTTCCCCCGCCGGCAGCAAGAAGGAAGGGAAGAGGCAGGCGCAGCCACCGGCATGGCGGTGACGCAAACGCACATCCACACTGTTGCCGCGCATGCGCGTTAGCGCCCCTAGTGGCAAAAATGTGCATGCGTAGTTGCCGCACATGCGCGTTAGCGCCTCGTGGTGGCAAAAACACGCGTGCGTGGCAATTGCGCATGCGCGTTTTCGCAGTACCCGGGCCGTCAGCTCTTCCCTCACTCCGGAGGCGGTCCCTGACCTGAGAAAGGTTGGGGACCGCTACCCTAGGGGCCTGGAAGAATAAAACACGCAAATAAAAAGCGGGGAACTTGGTGCCAGAAGGACAACAGCCAGATAGTCTCCCTACAATCCATTGTGTCTGTCGATAGTTTTCTAGCCCTTGTTAAAATAGCTTGTGGACTTAGAGTAAAAAGATGCCTTCTTGGTCTCCTCCACAAATGGTGAGGTTTGCACTGAATCTACTGTTCGTAGACTTGCCAACTTCTGACTGGTGAATTCCTGGAGATTTCTGGAGGGAGTGGAGCCTGGGGAGGGCAGAATTTTGGGAGGGGTGGGATCTCATCTCAGCAGGGTATAAAGCAGGGGTGGCCAAACTGTGGCTCTCCAGATTTCCATGGACAATTCCCAGGAGGCCTGACCGGCAAGGGTTCATGGGAACTGTAATCCGTGGACATCTGGAGAGCCACAGTTTGGCCACCCCTGGTACAAAGTCATTGAGTTGTAGGGCAACTAATCTATAATCTGGAGATGAGTTGTAATTCCAGGAGATCTCCAGTCCATACCTGTTTGTTTCTTACCTAGAGGTTGGCGACTTTAACTGCTTCCTAATTATTTCTGCAAAGGCTCGAGCTTAATTTTTTTCTTTGTTTTTTTTTAAGGCATAAGTGTTCAAATCTTCAAAAAAATTCAGAATCCAATGTGCATTTTGCTTGGCTGTGGTGACTTGGCCAAAAAGGGTATACGTATGTGCTCAGACAGCCTGCTCTCTTCCACCAGCCTGAAGGGATGAAGGAAGCTGATCCCAGAATACACAGCACTTGGACTATCCTAGTTCTGGAGCAAGTGTCCCTGAGACACAACATTCAGTTCAGAGTAAAACCAGATAAGACGCTGGGAGATCAAATCTCTGTGTATTTTTCCTATGTGAACAGCACCTGAGAGCCAATTTGTTCCAGAAACTCTAAATCCTTCCTCCTGTCTTTCTTTATTAAAACATTTCTACCCAAGCTAATCTCACAGTTCAAGGCAGCTTACAAGATCAATAACACTTTCCGTTAAAAACAATTAATACAGCAAACCCCAGTTTTCTCCCTGAAGGGCTTGGCTGCTTCCTTGACTTCAAGGGAACCCACAAGGAAGGGAACCCAAAAGTACTACTTTACAGAGAGTGATTAAAATCTGGAATTTTAACATTTGGAATTCGGTGCCAGAGGATGTAGTGGTCGCCACAGAAATAGACAGCATTAAAAGTGGATTGAATGGATTCATGGAGACTAGCTCAATCCGTGGCTAGAAGCCATGGGGACTGAGGAGAACCTCCATGTTCAGAGGTCCTAAGCCTCTGAATCCCAGAGCCAGGAGACCACATCAGGGGAAGGCCTCGGCCCCTCTGCCCTGTTGTTGGCATTCCAAAGGGACTGGTTGGCCACCGTGTGAAGCAGGATGCTGGACTAGATAGACCCCTGGTCTGATCCAGCAAGGCTCTTCTGAGGTTCTTATGAAGGCCTTGGCGTTTCTGCCCTGTTGTTGGCCTTCCAGAGGGGCTGGTTGGCCACTGTGTGAGGCAGGATGCTGGACTAGATGCACTATTATTTATTTCCCAGATTAAATAAATAATAGTAAATAATAACATTTTTTAGAATAAAGGTAAGTTGCACTGGAGACCTGATAGCACATTGTCCAGCATCTCATTTGGCTTTCTCCTCAGTATACCCTGAGGCTACAGGTTATGCTCAGGGTAGGGTTGGCAGCTCCAGGTTGGGAAATACCTGGAGCCCTGGGGGTGGAGCCTGAGGAGGGCAAGGCGTGGGGAGGGGAGGGATTTCAACAGGTACAATGCCACCTTCCAAAGCGGCCAAAATCTCCAGGATTTCCTGGAGAATATACTCCTAGATATCCAGACATACCCTGAAGGTCGGCAATCGTAACTCAGTGAGAAGCCCCAGAGGAGTTTCCCAAAACAGCTGTACCCTGTTGATGAGCTCTCCCACCATGCCGGTCCAGGATCCATTGGGCTCAGGCGCCCCGTACAGCCCGTCCTCCACCAGCTTAATCTGGAAGCGGAATTTAAGGATGTCGGCTAGCTCATGAAGCATGTCCACGCAGAAGCCCTCGTACTGCTCCGTCCCAGAGAGCTCCTGGTAGTTTGCGCGACGCATCATGTAGGGGTTCTCCTGGAAGAGGCAAGGGAAGTCAGTGTGTAGCGTTGTGCTATCGGAGGGAGGATGTTCTAGAACAGGGGTAGTCAAACTGCGGCCCTCCAGATGTCCATGGCCTACAATTCCCATGAGCCCCTGCCAGCGAATGCTGGCAGGGGCTCATGGGAATTGTAGGCCATGGACATCTGGAGGGCCACAGTTTGACCACCCCTGTTCTGGAACAAAGGCCCCCACATCCTGAAAACAAAAACCATTCAGTCATAAGCCCTGGAAACCAAAGGCATTAAAACCATGAACATTAGACACTAAAGTCGTTAAAACTGCAAGCACTAGAAACCAAATAATTAAAACCCCAAGCACTGGAAATCAAAGTCACTGAAGTAATGAATGCTGGAAACCAATTCCTTAAAACCGCAAGCGCCGGGAAACAAAGTCATGAAAACGGCAAAGAATGGAAACCAAAGTTATCAGAACTGTAAGCACTGGAAGCCAAAGTCATTAAAACGGCGAGGCCTGGAAATCCAGTGTTAACCAAAGTGCTCTGAGAAAATTGGGGAAAGGCGGTTAACGAGCTAGGATCTCTTTTGCGCAGTTTACGAGGTGATTAAGCCCTTCAGGAACCCAAGGCAAACAACAAATACAGTTTAAAATAATGTTGGATCTGTATTTACAGAATAAGACTAAGCCAGGGGTAGTCAAACTGCGGCCCTCCAGATGTCCATGGACCACAATTCCCAGGAGCCCCTGCCAGCATTTGCTGGCAGGGGCTTCTGGGAATTGTAGTCCATGGACATCTGGAGGGCCGCAGTTTGACTACCCCTGGACTAAGCAATTCCACTAACACATACCGCAGAAAGAAATAAGTTGGGAAATGGCTACATTTGGGGAAGAGGACAACAAAGTTCATACGATTACCTATCTTGCCCAGACGAAGTTGGGTGCATTGAAGGAAGGGGGTCAGCAACAAGAATTAAACCAGCATCCAAGTTGTGTGTGGCCAGAGGGAAGCGAGCACACTTGGAGCTCCAAGGAAGGTTTTTATACCCTCTCCTTAGCCAGATACATGGTATGATCACTTAGGCAAAAGTGGGCTTGGGACAAAGGTGCTGATGCCCCCTTTTGATGTGGGCCCTGCTTATATAGTCATTCACAGCAACTTGATTGAACCACTCCTTAAAAAGTCGCCAGAACATCCTGATGTAGATCGAGCAAAGAGGCTGCTAAGTGATGAGTCCCCCCAGGTGACAACTCAGCTGGCTACGTTTTGTGCCGCTGCCATAAAAATCCGATGCTCTAAAGTAGCGTAGTTTTAAGTTCTATTTTATGATCTGTTTTAAATTGTATTATATTAAATGACCATATTCTTTTGGTCTCTTATGTAATGACTTCATATAACTTGGTCTGAACGACTGTAGTAAAGTCTGATTGATCGATTGATGTGGGCCCAAAAGCCTGATTGATCCAGGATGTTCAAGATCAAAGTGATCAAAGAAACTTTGGGACCTGGTTTGATCTAGGTGACTATATACAACAATAAGGCTCTTGGCTAGCTGGCGTTAGGTTGGGTGGAGAGGAAGGGGATGGCAGAGGTAAGTTTCTTCGGAGATCTGCCAGTTTAGTGGGAGGGGGTGCTCCTTGAAGTTTCCAGCACTGTGAGCGTATTTCCCACGGATGCAGGGATGCTGAGTTCATGAGGTCAGTCAGTCATGCCAAGCTTCACTGGTGCTCTGCAGAGAAAGGTTGGCCTGACCTTTGCCTAATCTCTAGGCCAGAGCAAATGTTCAAAGTCAGAGTCCATAGTCTTGATAGAAGAAGCACTCAGGTGCTATTCTAGTCCCACGATGAGGCCTGTTGCTATAGGTGCTGATCTAGGGTTTCTGGCACCATGGAATACAGTCCAAAGGGTCTGGTTTTCACTGGTTATAATCCTGGATCTGGTAGGACTGGTTACATTTCAGGGGCATGGTTGCGCTGGTAACACCAACGGCATTAAAACCACAAGCACTGAACTCAAAGCCATTGAAACCGCAAGCGCACAAAACCAAAGCCATTAAAAACACAAAGACTGAAAAAACAAGCTAACACCATCAAAGCATAACCAATACAACACAAAATTCAAAAAGACACATGTGCTAAAATTCTGTCTGGCCAGCTTGGTGCAGTGGTTAAGAGCTGTAGCCTCTAATCTGGAGACCTGGATTTGATTTCCGATTCTTCCACATGCAGCTAGCTGGGTAACCTTGGGCAAGTCACAGTCCTGTTAGAACTGTTCTCACAGAGCAGTTCTGTCAGAGCTCTCTCACCCACCTTCACAGGGAGTCTACTGTGGGAAAAGGAAGGGAAAGCAATTGTAAACTGATTTGAGACTCCTTCAAGTAGTGAAAAGTAGGGTATTAAAAAAAAAAAACTATTCTTCTTCAATGACATGTCCTAGGATCCCCCAGACCTACAGAAAGCCTAAAGAGAAGGACGATACTTACCAAGATGGTGGTGACTATCAGAGTCTTGTTGACAAGACTCTCCGAGATGTTGATGTCCAATGTCGTGGCATTCATCGCAAGAGTCCTGTTGGAGTACCACACCCCGATCTACAGAGAGAGGAGAGGAGGGCAGAATTTCCCAATGGACTTATCCTGTCATGTATACAGGGCTGGGAGGCTCCGTTAGCACGGATCCAGGATAGTAGACTCCAGGCCTGCTAATTTGATCTTTAACAAGCAGAGACGACCCGTCAGCCAAAGATGAATAAACAAAAAGAAATTCCAAGCTGGCGGTGGCAAAAAACCTTATTCAGAACGAGTTCCTAGGTATAAAACCTTGTTTTCGTATTTTACTTTCTCAGTAAATTTATTTCTGAATTGGTTTTCAGGGATACACACAAGATCTTCAATCCACTATCTAATTCTTATATTTTATATACCTTATATTTTAAGTCATATAATTTGGGTCTATTAGTATCAAAGGTCCATAAAGGTAACTATCTTATAAATGACCTCTGGAGCGCTCAACCCTAATAGCCACAGCCCTGCTCTTACCTCCCGGTGGCCATGGCGGGCCTTTTCAAGGATTCGCAAGGTGTAATTGGTCCTCTGCCCCTTGCTGTTGAATTCGACGCGCCCTGTCAGCCCATCATACTCTACCTGGCCAGGGATGGGGAGATGGAGGTGGAAGAATGGGAGGGAGGAGAAAGACAAGAGAGAGGAAAAGAGAATGAGGAGTCGTTAGGTGGGCTGGACCAAAGGCTACCATCAGCATGGAACGGCCAAGTCGAGATCTCTGCATCTTCTCAATTTGCATCTGCTCTCACCTGTTTTGTAAACTCGGGGATTTGGTCCACATTCCACTTTGGGGTATCCCCAGAGGGGCAACAGTGGACATATGAACAAGGCATTAATGATGCAACAACTGCAGGCATGTTTTAAAAAGACAGCCTCCCTGAGGTAAGCGCAAGCCGGCAGTTGCCTGTGACGCCTCCCTGGGCATTGGCTGAGGAGCTGGGCTGTCACAGAAGCTGCCCAGTGAAACCAGCCCAGACTGCTGTTCATTGGCTGGGTTGTGGTGATGTCATAGAATGTTCACGAACAGGCTAAGTGCTTGGAAATAGCCTATCAGCGTCAAGGACACAGGTACAGGAGGGGTGTCTGGTGGAAAGGAATACAGAAAGGTGAGGAGAGGCCCAGTCATCACAGGAGGGAACAGAGTGACAGAAGCAGAAGTTACGGATATTTGGCTTGATGTGGTTTTAAAGGCTTGTTTTGACTCTAATGCTACCTTCACTGAGGAACAGCGACTGAAAGTTCAGAAGCAAGCAAATTAGGAAGAGTGCTTTCTAAAACAAGCATGGTGTAATCATTACAGTGTTATGAGACCCATGTTCAAATCCCCCCACACTGCCATGGGAGTTCACTAGATGACCTTAGTCCCATTCTCTCCTCCTAGCCTACCTGACAGGGTCGTTGTGCGGGTAAAAAAGAGGAGGGGTAAAGACATGTACACCACTTTGGGTTCCCACTGGGGAGAAAAGGAGAGTACGAAAAGAAACAATGTCTCTCTCACAGGGTCGAGCACAATGCACCTTTCGCTCAAATCCGGGCCGACCTTGGTGTCATCTCTGGCCCCAATCTCACAGGTGGAAGACCGAGGAGTCTCATTTTTATTCAGGGCCAGTCAGTCCCCTGCCTGCCTTCTCTGAATGGCCTGGACGCCACAGGAAATGGAGCTCCCCCCTTCGCGCCAGACGCCCTGCCTCTCACCATGCGCAAGTAATTCATGAGGCTGGTTCCGTGTTGCCAGATGTTCGCTGAGGTGCAGGCCAGGGGTTTCACCCCAATCTCTTGGCTCCGGTTCAGCTCCCGCACGGCACTCACCACGACGTGCACCGCGTCAAACATCAGAGCCGCGGACAACTGGAGAGGGCAGATAATTCAGCCGGAGTTAATCACTAGGCGGTCCCAGGGGCCGGGTAATTGCTCTAATGGAGGCCTTTCGCCCCGGCGCAACTCCATTCGCCTCCCAACACTGCCATCTATACACGGCCTACATGGGAAGTGAAGGCGACTGACTCAGCCAAACGGACAGAGACAGCACCAGGGGAGGCCAAATCTCAGTTTCTCCAGTACGTTCCCAAGCATCCATGAAAATCAGGATGTGAAAGTCTGCCCACCTCCACGGACACCCAGGTTTATTTATTTAATCAGTCGATTTATATATCGGCCCGCTCGGACTGGCTGTCTCAGGGCGGTGAACAACAATTAAATTATAGCATCACAACTGTTGCTGCTGATTTTTAATCTGTCTGTTGCCCATCTTAAATTTCACTTGATCTTATTTGTTCGCTTATTGTATTTTATCCATACTTTTGTACACCGCCCAGAGACAACTTGCTGGGAGGGCAGACTAAAAATCAAAGGAGGGAGGAAGGGATGGAGGAAGACTTGGTGGGAAGGAGTGATCAAAATGGAAGAGGCCAGAGAAAGGGAGGGAGGAAGGGAAGGGGGAGGGACGGAGGAAGGAAGGGTGGAAGGAAGAGAGGGAGGGAGGGTGGAAGGGAAGGAGGAAGGGATGGTGGAGGATGGAAGGAAGGGTGGAAGGGAAGGAGGAAGGGAGGGAGGGTGGAAGGAAGGGGGTGAGGGAGGAAGGGAGGGCGAGGGAGGGGGGGGAATAATAAGATCTATTCACATTGAAATCAAAACAATGCATTTTAAAAACACTATTGAAACCATTACCAGCACAAGTGATTGTTACTGAGATTGGGGACAATGTCAACCATTTATGATGCTGACTAGATGGGGGGAGGGTTTTAGGTATTTAGACATCCAGGGCCCAGACCGCTGGGAAATGCTGCTCGCCACAATGGTTTGGGACTTCTTTTGGAATTCCTGAAACAGTATGAAAACATTTTGATCCCACCTTCCCTTGTCGTTTAAGGTGGCTTGCTATAATAGTTTTAAACATTTGCAGTTTAAAATTTAAAAAATAGGAAACCCCGAATCTCGCCCCCTTAAAAAATGCCTGCCAACTCAAAAGTCCTGATGAACAACCAAGCCTTGAAACACCTCAAGAGCCAGAATAATGTAGGGATGCCAGTCTCCAGGTGGGGTCTGGAGGATTCTCTGGAATTACAGCCCGTCTCCAGACCACAGAGATCAGTTTCCCCTGAAGAAAATGGCTTCTTTGGAGGATGGGCTCTATGGCAACTGAGGCCCCTGTTCTCCTCAGGCCCCATCCCCAAATCTCCAGGAATTTCCCAAACTGTTGCCCCAATGTTGTCCCAAATTTCCCGGGGAACTGATCTCTGTACACTGGAAAGCAGCTGAAGATATCCAGGCCACACCTGCAGCATGCTTACAATGTCACGTTTAGAAGCATGGTGAGGTAGCCAGCAAAGGGCTGCCTGATGTGGGCACATGGGAGACAGCCCCCCAAATATGTGGGTCCCAGGTCTTTATGAAGGATTTTAAGAAGTTTTTAAGAAGTTGCATAACCAGCACCTCAGACATATTGATTTATTTGGTGATTTATATACCGCCCTATCCAGCGAACCGGCTCAGGGTGAAACTGAACCCAGAAACCTCCTCCCTAATCATGCTGCAATAATTCCGGGTGAAAATCTTTTTCCCTATCAGAGACCTCTGCACCTATCCATTCTGAATATTTTCTCATGTCAGGCGAAATTTCGCCGGCGACCTCATTCGGCCGAGACTTACTGCAGGCCCAGGGTAAGGGCTGACTTCACAGTTCTCCCGCCATGACATGTTGAGGCTGCGGACAAACTCCAGGTAGAACGGGTGGCTGGTGTTGAACATGGAGAAGCCGAGGACGTTGGAGTGCTCATCCACAATCCCCTCCAGGTGAAGGATTGGGAAATCCTGCCATGGAGGGTGAAGGGGAGAGGGAGAAAGCAGGATGAGAAGCAACAGGGAACAATCCCCACCCCCTGCATGCAGACAACTAGCCTTCCAGGGCAAACTTTCCACGCAGAGCAAATCTGACAAGCCAGATTTCTCCTTACAATTTATTTATTTTTGCATAGGGGAGTACACAAGAGTGACCCTGAGATACTTTCAACTTGTCCTAGGAGAGACGATGAGGTTCTCCTAACAGCAGGACATACTGACAGAGGGAGGGATTTGAACCTGGGCCTCGCTAGCCCATAAGGGGCCCACTCTGGGTGAGAAATTCCTGAAGATGTGGGGGTGACACTGCAGCCAGCAGTTTGGGAAGATGAGAGAGTTCAGTTGGGATGTGATTCCATGCCATCGACCCTCCCAGCCTTCCTTTTTCTCCAGAGGAACTTCTCTCTGTCACTTGGAAGTCAGATGTAATTCTGGGAAATCACAAGGCCACATCTGGAGGGTGGCAACCAAAGCCCTCTAACCACTACATATCTACAACATTCATGGCCTGCTTCCTGACATTGGGAGCTCTTTGGCGTTCAGTTTTAGCCATCATTCGCACCTGACGTGCGGGGTTAGAACATGCCAGATCTGTAGAGCGCATGATTTAGCAGCATAAGAAGACTATCGGAGATATGTAGTTAACATATTTAGATTAGGAACATCCTTATACTTTAAAACCATCCTGCTCCTTTGAGTGTGTTTCTTGCCTGCTTTCCCTCCAGAGGGCGTTAGTCAGTTCTGTCTCTTTACAAATTCATTTCTCTTCTCAATAAAACTTTGTTTTTCCATGCTTCTCATTCTGCTTCTTCACTACAATACATTTAAGCCTTTGTATAAATGCTTATAATTCTAGAATTTTCTCCTGCTTCCATGCACATAAAACGCATGTCCAACTCTCCTCAAATTTTGTGACGTGATCTAGAACTAAAGATGGGTGTTTCACCATCGCTGCGTACTCAGCAAATCTGTTCTTCCGCTCTTCTAACCGAGGGCAAAAGTCTGCTTTTGGTTTTGCTGCATAAATAATTCTAGCTGCTGTCACCCTATGACTGAATATCTCTTCCAAAATTTCTGGCAAATTGTTAGGCCAGAAATTGTTAGACCAAATTGTTAGATCTAATTATATACTCTTGACTTCCATGGGAAATTAAATCTTCAAATTATTCTGCCATATATGGGGCGGGGGGAGTTCTGCCTAGGGCTTGACAGTTCAAACTTTATCCTTTGTAGTTTTGGTTCATTTTCTCCATACCTTTTGGAGTAATCCTTCTGGTCTATTATTAAAACAACGGGAGCCCTTTATATAGAGCAGGGGAAGTCAACCTGCTGGCAGGGGATCATGGGAATTGTGGTCCATGAACATCTGGAGGACCACAGGTTGACTACCCCTGATATAGAAGACTCGTAAACGACCAGATGGCACATCTAACAGCATGTCAAGATCTGTATTCTTCCCTGCTCTGCGATTCATCCAGTGTGGCTTTTTAGTTGGGCCTGTAAGCCTGGCTAGCCTCAAGTTCATCTGGGTTTTGCCTTTGAGGCTAGGTGGACATAGCTCCCAGAGGGCCTCATCCCTGAGCTGAGAAAGGCCTTCAGTCGTCCCCTGTCCTCCCAGGGTAGTGCAGGTGAACTGTTGTCTTATCGCATGTTTTGCCTGACTGCTTTGTTAGTTCTTGGGAGTGCGAGGCCTATGTTTGCCTTGTGGTCTCGAAGCCTTGTGGGCAGCGAGGCCTTGAAGAGTTTAGCAGAGAATTGTATAAATAAGACTCATAAGTCTACAGTGTTGTTCTGAATTAAGTTGCTTAAGGTTCAATCATGTGTCTTAATCTAGCCTTTCTCATTTTTTTTCACCCTTGAGAAACCCCTGAAACATTCTTCAGGGTTTAAGAAGCTACAGAATTGGCCCAATTATGCAGAATACGGTTGGGAAGCATAACTATGTACAGACCTACCTCCCAGGGCCATTTCATGAAACCCTGATTGAAAAAGCCTGTCTTAAACCTTTGGATTAGAGTTAATGGTATTTGTGTTGAAATTTGGCAATACTTTGGGCCAGAGTGTCCTGAAGTTGTTTTACAAGTTATTTGTCTGTACCCCATACTTGATTTTTTATAGTATTGCATGTGCCAAAGCCCAGCAGCAATGACTGTTCTCCTTGCAAACTGTAACGCAGTATCTTTATTCTGTCAGCAAGCTGTCAGTGTCAGATTTTGTTTGGCCTGAATTGGCTGGAAACAAAATTAAGATATTCACACCTGGGTGGGTCCAGAATGTTTCCCTGTAATCATGAGAAATGTTCTAGAGCCACCTATTTAGCGACATACCTGTGAGGCAGCTCTGATGTATGCACTTGTCAAATGACGCTTTGCAGAAGTGGGGTTAGTGTCCTATACCAATGTGTGTCTGTTTACAGTACATTGTCTTTGACACCCTAAGCCACGTCTAATCCTGATCTTCATGCTACGTCTTCAATAAACTCTTCTACATGCCTTTGGAGTAACAGGAGCTCTTATTGGACTATACTAACCGAAGGCTCAAGGTGAACCTGACAGCATATACACCCTCACATTAGTTAAAATCTAGAAGAGCAGCGACTACACTCCCTGGTTTTCATGTTCCCAGTCACAGACTAGATCTAGAAATCAGCCATGACATTGCCAAATGGATTGTACTGCCCCAGACTGCAAGGGCACAATTCACATTTAAAAAAAAATATTTCCCTAGGTATAAAAAAAGGAAAGGAAAAAAATGGCTGCAAATAGAAAGTTAGTTCTGCATATCCCCATTTTCCTGGACAGCTTGCTTTCTGCTTGCAAGGATGATGATTTTTTTTTTTTAAGACAGGTGAGCACACACGCAGTCTCACAGTAACTCAGAAATATATACAGGCACATCTTGGGGCAGTTGTTTTTCTACACTGGCATAAATCTGTGCATGTTTCCCTTGGATTACTGGCAAACTATTCACTTCTATCATTTCCTTTTCCAAAAAGAAACTCTAAGAAGTGCTTCTGACTCATCAAAAAAAAAAAATCTTTGCCTGGCAAACCCTTCCCTCACAGTTGATTCTAACACCCCGTCCACCATTCCATATAACTTAACATAACTGTAAGCTTTAATTTCATAGAACTATCAGCAGCTACTAGCCACAGTGGTGGAAGGGAACCTCCAGCTTCAGAGGAAGTCAGCCTTTGAATACCGGCACCAGAAGGCTACATCAGGGGAAGGCCTCAGCCTCACTGCCCTGTGGCTGGCCCTCCAGGGGAACTGGCTGGCTACTGTGTGAGGCGGGAGGCTGGACTAGAGGGACCCCTGGTCTGACCCATCAGAGCTCTTCTAAGTCCCAGAAGGAGGAAAGGAGCCCTGATGGAGCAGCCGAGTAAGATCAGAATGTGAGAAGTGGCCAAGTGACATTTAGCAGGCTGTACTTAATAAACAGATCAGTCTGGAAAACCCAAAGGCCTGTACAAACCACAGTGACATCTCTCAGCTTGGCTATCGTGGCTCCTTGTAAACAGACGTGTCATTCATCGATCTAAGTGTTACAGCGTCCTCCAGGAGAGCGCAGGGTAGCTTTGATGATATTTTGCTGTGTGATTCTTTCCACTTCCAACTCCCGCTGGCTGACAGTAATTTATCCAGGGCGACCAAGCAATATCCTTGGTAAAGCTGGGGTTTCTAGCCAGTCTTCACTGGTCTTAGATCAGCTATCGATCATCTACGCCACATTGGCTCTTGAGATCCCTGATGCTGAACGTGAGACAGAAAGCTCCCCTCACACACACACACAAGAAAATCAGAATCCAGTAGCACCTTTAAGACCAACAAAGATTTATTGGGGGTGTGAGCTTTCGAATGCACTTGAAAGCTCACACCCTGAATAAATCTTTGTTGGTCTTAAAGGTGCCACTGGACTCTGATTTGATTGTGCTACTTCAGACCAACACGGCGACCCATTTGAATCACACACACAACCACCACTCTATAGGCCAGCCGGCCTCTGTATTCCCAGCTGCCATTCACTTCTCTACACCATGGGGAGGAAGGGCTTGGAAGTATATTCTGATGCACGAAGCTCCCCTTCTCCAACTCCCATAATAAAACCAGCAACAGCTAACTTCACAAATTACAAAACACACACATTTACAGGCCTAACGTCACTTATAGTAACTGCAGATTTATAATTTATGTTCCAGTTCCCAAACAGAGAGAAGTAATGTTAAAAGACAAGTTAATCCAGAAGGGAGGATTCTTATGAAGGGTTTTGCACATGCCCCAAAGAGAAACTCTCTGCCCCTGTACATTTCTATTTTGGAGGAGCTGGGTCAGGTTCCATGGTGTTTGAGGTCTCAGGGGTAGTCAAACTGCTGGCAGGGGCTCACGGGAATTGTAGTCCATGGACATCTGGAGGGCCACAGTTTGACTACCCCTGTGACCCAGCTTCTTGTACGACCCCTATTCTGAGCAAAATAATCCTTCTCTCACCCTTGCTCTCAATTGGCTTTATGCCATCACCGCATCACTGAGTTTAATTGGCAGGGCAGCCGGGTGACATCATCACGTTGACTATGTGATCCACCAATTAGCTGGCACTGCTCATGGAAAGCAGGACAGGCGGGAGAGGAAAATGGTGCCGAAGGCAGGAGAATGTGGGGGGGGGGGGACGCGACAACTAGGAACAGCAAAAAGCAAATGCAACAAAGAAACACGTCAGAAGATTCAGGGAAATGAATTTAGCCTCACTCCCTGATGGAGGGGGAAAAACGTTTTCATTCATATTCAACACAGTGCTAATTATATAAGCATAGAGTGATTATAATGTTTAACAGCTGAAAACATTTTTTCCCTCTTGTTCCTCTGGGATGGAGCAGCAACGAACCATTACTATACTTGATTAAAATGTGGGGTGGCCACCAGGGGTGAGATAAAACCCCAGGGAAAGGCATAACTATTGGGTGAGAGTGAGCCTAAGAACCTAAGATGAGCCCTGCTGGATCAGACCAGGGAAGGTTCATCCAGTCCAGCATCCCATCTCACACAGGGGGTCTCATTCAGTGGCCAGCCAGTTCCTCTGGGGGGTCAACAACAGGGCAGAGAGGCTAAGAGCATCAGAAGAGCCCTGCTGGGTCAGAAGAGGGAGGCCCCATCTAGTCCAGCATCCATCTCACACAGGGGCCAACCAGTTCCCCTGGAGGACCAACCACAGGGCAGAGAGGCCGAGGCCTTCATAAGAACCTCAGAAGAGCCCTGCTGGGTCAGATCAGGGGTCAATCTAGTCTAGCATCCCATCTCACACAGGGAGCCAATCCAATCCTCTGGAGGGCCAGCAATAGGGCAGAGAGGCCAAGGCCTTCATACGAACATCAGGAGAGCCCTGCTGGGTCAGACCAGGGAGGGCCCATCTAGTCCAGCATCCCATCTCACCCAGTGGCCAGCCAGTTCCTCTGGAGGTCCAGTCACAGGGCAGAGAGGCTGAGGCTTTCATAAGAACCTAAGAAAAGCCCTGCTGGGTCAGACGAAGGAGGGCCCATCTAGTCCAGAATCCCATCTCACATAGGGGCTAGCCAGTTCCTCCAACCACAGGGCAGAGAGGCTGAGGCCTTCATAAGAAACTCAGACTAGCCCTCTCATCCAACATCCTGTCTCCCGTAGCAATCCCCAACCTATGGGCCGCGGACCACATGTGTTCCTTTGACTAATTGGAGGTGGGCCCCGAAGGACGCCTTCTCCCCCCCCCCCGGCCCTTTACTTCATCCCCCCAGCCCTTTACAACACACTTCATTGTTGTGGCGTGTCTGTATCTTATTTTGAAGGGATGTTTAAACATTACCATAGCGATCAGAGAGCGTTAGGGCAGTGGTTGAGAGTAAACTACCCCCCCCCTGGGCCTCAGTAATAGCGTTGAGTGGTCCCCGGCGTTGAGTGGTCCCCGGTGATAAAAAGGTTGGGGACCACTGCTCTGGCGGACCAACAACAGAGAATGGAGGCCGAGGCCTTCCCCTGAAGTTGCCTCCTGGCTCTGGGATTCAGAGGCTTCGTGACTCTGAATGTGGAGGTTCCCCTTGGTCATCACAGCTAGCAGCCACGGAGAGACCTGTGCTACATGGACAGGCAATACTACCAATCTGCAACATTCTTGGACTACTGGGGTGTATCAGGATGCAGGCGTCTTCCATGGAGACCCCTTGGCCCGGCCGAGACCAAGAACGACTGTACTGTCTGCAGGGTAACAGTTTACTCCAGCAGTTACATGCCCCAAACACGGTACAGTTAGACCAGAAACATCTGGCAAGCTGGATTCCTCCAGCTGTGATCCTGTGAAAGGCTGCTTTGGAAGAGTCATCCCAGGTCAGTCCTGCCATTCTTAGAAGCAGCGGCCTGCAGCCCCTGCTGGGTGAGGCAGTTCTGCCTGAGTCACAAAAGAACGCCATCCGTCACGCGGAGCAAAGTCTCACAATTCCCAGGATCACAATTCCACAAAATCCTGTTCTAGAGGGCATCCATGCGGCAACATAATAATAAATCTATCTGTCCAGAGCAGCCGTGCTGGTGTGCCGTAAACTGGTGTGCTCCAGTTTCCCTGGAGAAAACGGCTTCTTTGGAGAGAGGGCAGACTCTAAGACAGGGGTAATCAAACTGCGGCCCTCCAGATGTCCATGGACTACAATTCCCAGGAGCCCCTGCCAGCAGGCAGGGGCTCCTGGGAATTGTAGTCCATGGACATCTGGAGGGCCGCAGTTTGACTACCCCTGCTCTAAGACATTGTGCCCCTCTGAGGACCTTCCCTACACAAACACTGCCCTCCCCAGGCTCTACCTCACCCCAAAAAATCTCCAGAAATTTCTCAACCTGGAACTGACAACCGTAGCTAGATTCGAGTCCAACAAGGTTCCCAGGGCATGAACATTTGACAGTCCCTTTGTCAGATTAGAACTTGTATTTGACAAAGGGAGCTGTAGCTCTCGGAAGCTTACACCCCGAATATCTTGTTGGTCTGTAAGGCTGGGCTGGAACCCAGCTCTTCCACCTGCTCTTCATTCACCTGAGAGGAGAATGAAGGAAGCTGCTTTAGGACCACATGGGGGGTGGCAGCAAGTGAAACCAGCCAGAAATTATCTACAGTGACATTGCAGCCTTGTCCTGTTTATTGTTTTTGTTTGTTATTACTATTATTGCATTTGTTGTTATTGTTGTTCTTTTTATTATTGTGTTTGTTCTTGTTGTTATTGCTGTATGAATCATTTATTCGTATTTTGAAATCTCCCTTGAGTCTCAGTAAGAAAGCCAAGATACAAATGAAGATGATGATGATGATGATAAATATAATAATAAATAATAATGAACAAAAATATGAGTATGATAAAGTATAAGATGATGAAGCAGAAGAACATAATAAGACCCCTGTGGGATCAGACCAATACCAAAACTAGTCCAGTAGTGGCCAGCCAGCTCCTTTGCAGGACCAACCACAGGGCACAGAGGCCAAGGTCTTCATAAGAACCTCAGGAGAGCCCTGCTAAATCAGACTAGTGGTCCCTCTAGTCCAGCATCCTGTCTCACAGTGGCTGACCAATTTCTCTGGATGACCAACAACAGGGGAGAGGCAGAGGTTTTTCCTAAGATCCTCCGGATAGCCAACATGGCAGAGAGGCCGAAGCCTTCATAAGAACCTCAGCCCTGCTAGATCAAACCAGGGGTCCATCCAGTCCAGCATCCTGCCTCACACAGTGGCCAACCAGTTCCTCTGGAGGGAAAACAACAGGGCAGAGAGGCCGAGGCCTGCTCATGTTGCCTCTTTGCTCTGGGATTCAGAGGAAGAGTGCCCCTGCTTGTGGAGGTTCCTGCTGCTGACAGACCTCTCCTCTACGAATCTATCTTTTAAAGCAGTTTATTCCTGTGGCCATCACTACATCCTTCAGGAATGAATTTCACATTTTCATCATTCCCTGGGTAAAGAAGCATTTCCTTTTGTCCATCCTGAATCTACTGCCCATTGGCTTCATTTTATGACTGTCTCTCATGTCCTCCCTTAGTCATCTCTTTTCTAAGCTTAAGACCCCAAACTCTTCAGCCTCTACTCCTACGGAAGGGGCTCCAGCCCCCTAATCATCTTGATTGCCCTCCCCCCACCCTTCCCCCAAGGAACATCCAGAGGAAGAGGAAGATGATGTGGTAGCAGCACTCCTAGAACTGCTACTTGCTCAGTTCCTAGTGAGCCTCCAACGCCTTCTCCCTCAAAGGGGGGGGGGACCCTGACCCTTTGAAAAGGCTGCCCCGAATGTCCTTTCACCGAGAGACGTGCAAAAAAATCAGAAACGACAACAGCCCTTCCGGCTGGATTTCTACGGCAAGGTCACCTTTCATCACAACAGAAACAAACACTGATCCTAAATCCAACCTCTTTTTTCAGCCGGCAATCGAAAATCTGCTTGCGAAGCAAGCTCACGACCAAGGACAGAAGGAAGTGCCACAACCCCAAACACAAGGCTGCCCCCAAAGACGGCAAACCCTGACTTCATTTCAACCCTTTTCTCGCCCACCCCCCCCCCCTGCCCGGCAGCACAGTACGTGACATCGAAGTTTCGGGAACTATGGGGGAGGAGGAAACTGGGGTTGTAGGTCTTAGGAGCGAATCTGAAATTGGCGCTTAGTTTTGCTATGAGCTCTCCTCTACCACAGGTTAGAAAAGTGTCTGTTTTCAGCTGTATATTCCTTCGTGTTCTTCGCTCTTCTCTCTTGCTTGAGGATCAGGACATCTAAATGCACATGCAGAGCGCCCAGGAAGTGAAAGAGGAGCAAAGTGAAAGAGGGTTTGTTGGATACAGTGAAGCAGAATTTCCTCAGCCCTTGCATTTTGTATAGCAGGAGTATTCAAACTGCGGCCCTCCAGATGTCCATGGACTACAATTCCCAGGAGCCCCCTGCCAGCATTCGCTGGCAGGGGGCTCCTGGGAATTGTAGTCCATGGACATCTGGAGGGCCGCAGTTTGACTACCCCTGTTGTATAGGGAGGGGGGTTAATTCCAGGAAGGCTTAGCTCAACTGTGGTCAATCTGTCAAAATTCTCGTGACTGGCATGGGTGGCTTGGCCTCTTGGTGCGCGAAGCCGTGATCCGCCTGCCCTGAGCTTGCCATAGATCAGGGGTGGTCAAACTGTGGCTCTCCAGATGTCCACAGACTACAATTCCCATGAGCCCCTGTGCTGGCAGGGGCTCATGGGAATTGTAGTCCCTGGACATCTGGAGAGCCAGTTTGGCCCCCCATGGCCTAGCTAAAGATACATGGTTAATGGGAGATGATAGTTGAGATTGGGTTGTCAGTTATTAAGATCTGTGGATGTCCATAAATCAGCATACAAATACGCGAGTTGCCCACTGACAGAAGAAAGGAAGCTGAGAGCGAGAAGAGGAGCTGGTTTTTATACCCTGCTTTTCACTACCCGAAAGGGTCCCAAAGCGGCTTACACCTTTCCCTTCCCCTCCTCTCTTGCGAGATAGGTGGGGCTGAGAGAGCTCTAAGATAACTGATCTGTGAAACCAGCTCTGAGAGAACTGTGACTGGCTCAAGGTCACCCAGCTGGCTGCATGTGGAGGAGTGGGGAATCAAACATGGATCTCCAGATTAGAGTCCACTGCTCTTAACCACTGCACCATGCTGGCTCTCAGCAATAATCACCCCATTCACTATGCTTCTTGACTCATTAGCCCTTCCCGGCAATTAACCTCCCCCCCCCACACACACACACAGACACACACTACCTCTCTCTCCCAGGATATAACAGTTGAGGAAATCCTGTTTTATTGCATTTGATGCACACATTTTGGATAAAACTTGGTTGGCCTTAAAGCTGCCACTGGACACAGAGAGCCAGTTTGGTGTCGTGGTTAGGAGTGCGGACTTCTAATTTGGCATGCCGAGTTTCGATTCTGCACTCCCCCACATGCAGACAGCTGGGTGACCTTGGGCTCGCCACAGTGCTGATAAAACTGTTCTGACTGAGCAGTGATATCAGGGCTCTCTCAGCCTCACCCACCTCACAGGGTGTCTGTTGTGGGGAGAGGAATGGGAAGGCGACTGTAAGCCGCTTTGAGACTCCTTCGGGTAGAGAAAAGTGGCATATAAGAACCAACTCTTCTTCTTCAGTAATATCAGGGCTCTCTCAGCCTCACCCACCTCACAGGGTGTCTGTTGTGGGGAGAGGAAAGGGAAGGTAAGCCACTTTGAGACTCCTTCGGGTAGAGAAAAGTGGCATATAAGAACCAACTCTTCTTCTTCTACTTTACCCAAGGTCAGACCATCAGTCCCTTTAAGCTGTCGCTGATCAATTGGATTGGCAGGGACTCCTCAGTCTTCTTGGGAAGGGGCTTTCTCAGCCCTGCTGCGTGAAAACAATAACCAGGCCCTTCAGCAAACATGCTGTGCTCTTCAGCTGAGTGGAGAGGCAAGATATACAGATATGCGCCACGGAACTAACCATTGTGGTCAAGATGTACTTGTAGAAGGCAGACGTCATCCCCAGCTCTGCGGCCTACAAAAAGAAAATGGGAAGGAGATTCAGTTTTCCCACTAGACATGCCCCCCCCTGACCCACAAGCCCCTTCACCAGCAGTCACAAAATCAAAATTCAGAGACTTGGACAATAGAATTTGGCTTTCAGCCGAAGCTCCAAGGCACTCTCCCTGTCCCTGGAAGGCCATCAACTTCCACTGAGTCCAATGGCCTTCCAGACCTGAGCCAGCATGTTAAGAACGGCAGCTTCTAATCTGCAAAACCAGATTTAGTTCCCCATTCCTCCTCCACATGCAGCCAGCTGGGTGACCTTGGGCCAGTCACCGGTCTCTCAGAGCTCTCTCAGCACCGCCTACCTCACAGGGTGCATGTTGTGGGGAGAGGAAGGGTAGGAGATTGTAAACTACTTTGAGATTCCCTTGGATAGAAAAAAGGAGGGTACAAAAAACAGCTCTTCTCTTCATCCCCAAATGCCAGCATCCAATTCCCAGGGCTGCAGTCAAGGCCGGGAAGATGGACAGTGGGCTGAGATGGCCGGGGAAAGAGATCACAAGCCAAGGGCTGCTCAGAGCAGAATATGCCAAGGGTCCAAGTCACAAGGGAATCCCTTCCACCACCATATGCCCCCTCCAATCCGCCAGCTGCTTTTTTCAGCACGAATCCCAAGAGCAGCAGAGACAGAGGGCTTTGTTCTCTGCAAAGGTGCACGTGCAAAAAACAGGTCTCCCAAAGGAGCAAAAGAAACCCCTTAAGTCCTCCTTTCTGGTGGGTAGCCATGCTGGTCCACAGTAGAAGAGTTAGACCTGGGGTCCCCAACACAGCACCCACTGGCACCTTTCCGGGTGCCTGCCAAGTGCTTTCGGACAGCAGAGGGGACCAGGTGGAAGGTTCAGCCCAGTAAGGCTTCTGGAAACTTGATTGGCTGGACAGTTGTTTTGTTTATTGATGTTGCTTTGGTAGCAGCTGCAAAGATCTTCACTGTGGGGCCAAACATCAGCTAAGGGAGCCATATTGCAGCTGCATTTTCCACGTTGTGCCCAAATTTCAAAGATGTCCGCAAGCTCAAAAAGACTGGGAGTTCTGAGCTAGGTTAAGGTGCCACTGGACTCAAATAGCATCTCCCATAACCTATACAGGGGCTTATTTAGGGGGAGGCAACCTGCCTGAGAGTTAGGATTAGAGATATGCACTTCAGCGCAGCACAGCCGCCTTGGCGATCACTGAAGCTCGAGCGCCGGTGATCGCCAAGGCGGCCAATTTGCACCGAAGAACACATCCCTTGTTAGTATTGCCAGAGGGGGTCATCAGCAAGAGACGAAGTACATGGAGTTGTCATCTTCAGGTCAGAAAACTCCAGGAGATTTGGGGATGGAGCCTGGGGAGGGCAGGGACCTTACCAGGATACAATGCCACAGAAGCTGGGATTTTCTGACAGCCCTGGAAGGGTTTCCTGAATGGCTGGGAGTTTCCTGAATGGCTGGGAGTTAATTCAATTTTTATCTCTTTTCAAAATGTGTTAAACATTTATTGGGTGATATGACATGTTGACCCCTCCCTAAATGGCCAATGATGGGCCTGGAGGGGGTGGGAAGGGGAGGGGCCCTGGGTGGGCGTGTCCACAGCTCTGCTTCCCAACCCTGTCCTGCATGACTGCATCTCTTCTGAGGTTTCTCAATAGTAAAAAAGTTGAGAAAGGCTCCTCCAAAGCATTTGTTTTCTCCGCAGGAACTGATCTCTATTGTCTGGAGATGAGCTGGAATTCCAGGGCCCACTTGGAGGCTGGCGCTTCCCCACATGTAGCCAGCTGGGTGACCTTGGGCCAGTCACAGCCCTGATAAAGCTGTTCTGACCGAGCAGGAATATCAGGGCTCTCTCAGCCTCACCCACCTCACAGGGTGTCTGTTGTGGGGAGAGGAAAGGGAAGGCGAATGTAAGCCACTTTGAGACTCCTTTGGGGAGAGAAAAGCGGCATATAAGAACCAACTCTCCTTCTTCTAAAGACCATGCAAGTAATCTAAAGCTGTTCAGAGAAGCTACCAGACCCCTCTGCTCCCAGCTCTCTAGCAGAGGCAGGAAATGCCATGAGCAGGGCTCCACCTGTTCCTCACCTTCTTGAGGATGAGAAAGGAGATGGAAGCATTTGCATCGATGATGATGGTGGAGATCTTGTCGTCCCGGATCTCCTTGAGCAGCGGCGTCGGGTCGTTGGTGTCGTCCAGCATCCGGATCGACAGCGTCTCCTTGGAGATGAGAAACTGGCGCACCAGCTCCTCCAACCGCAGCAGGCCTGAGGGGCGGGGGTGGGGATGGGGGAGGGACAAGCAGTTAAACCAGCAACTGTTTCGAGGCACAGCCTGGCCCTACGCTGTGGTTTAAACATCCTTGACTTGGCTCGGTGATATCTGAACTGGGGCATGGAAATTCCAGCGGCCAGAATAAGCCACGCCACCCCAAACTGAGCAGGGCTGGCCCTCATTAGAGCTTGGACGGGAGAATGCCACGAAAGTCCAGGGCTGCTACAAGGAAGAAGGCAATGGCCAACCCCTTCCCCCCAAGGATGTCTGTCGTAGGGAGAAGTGAAGGGGATTTTACCTTTGGTTACTAAGAGTGTTCACTTTGGCTCGGTTAAGCCACCTCGGCAATCACCGAAGCCTGAGGTGGCCAGCACCATGTCACGGAGAGGAGGGGCACCGATAGCATGCCAGCCGGCGGCCGCATGCAGGTGCAGAGCTCTATGCCTGTGTGCCACCGCCGGCTGACCCACCGCCACTGCCCCTCCTCTCTGTGCTGGGGCGCTGGCCTCCTACACACCACTTCAGTGATCACCGAGGCGGCCGAACCAAGCCGAAACGCACAACCCTACCGGGTAGTAAAAAGCGGGGTACAAAAAAACAGATGACCTTCTTCCCTGTCCCCCTCTTGCCTTGAAACCCCCAGGAGGGACTGCAATGAGAAATCTGCCACTCAAGCCTTTATTTTGATGGAGAACCTTGAACCAGCCAACACCTTTAATCTATGCTGTTGTCCACGCCATTCCCATGATAATCTTTCAGGGTGGTCAACAGGGTCCCTCTTTGTCTCCGCCAGAAAAGCCAGCTGAATCCAATCTGTAAAAAGCTATGCCGCCCATGGCTTATTTCTTTGATTTCTTTATTTAGAATACGTCCCTGTTGCCTCTCCAGCAACCTGCCTACTGCTCAATACAGAGCTTCTATTTAGATACATACAGCAGATAAACACACAAACACACACACAGAGCTGCCCTATCGGTCCGTCTTTTTTCTGTTCTCACTGATAGCACCTCCCCAGGGTTTTTAGCAGAGACATACCAGCTACGTGAGATCCTCAAGAACCACTGGCCCAAGCTTGCTGGTTAAAGAAGTATTTCCTGTGAAAACATTTCACAGGAGATGCCAGGGATCAAACTTGGGAACTTCTGCACTTAAAACAGGTGTCCTGCCACCCGGTTCTCTGCACTGCCATTCCTATAAAAACCTACGGAGAAACTTGCTAGATCAGACCAGTGGTCCATCCAGTCCTGCATAATGTCTCACACAGCGCCCAGCCAGGTCCTCTGAAACAGGGGTAGTCAACCTGTGGTCCCCCAGATGTCCATGGACTACAATTTCCATGAGCCCCTGCCAGCGTTTGCTCGCAGGGGCTCATGGGAATTGTAATCCATGAACATCTGGAGGACCACAGATTGACTACCCCTGCTCTGAAGGGCCAGCCACAGGGCACAGAGGCCAAAACCTTCCTAAGAACCTCAGAACAGCCTTGCTGGATCAGACCAATGGTCTGTCTAGTCCAGCATCCTGCCTCACACAGTGGCCAGCCAGATCCTCTGTTGGTCAAACAATAGGGCAAAGAGGCTGAGGCCTTCCTAAGAACCTCAGAAGAGCCTTGCTGGATCAGACCAGGGGACCATCTAGTCCAGCATCCTGTCTCACACAGTGACCAGCCAGTCACAACAAGGCAGAGAGGCTAAGGCCATCCCCTGACGTTGTCTCCTGGCTCTGAGATTCAAAGGATGAGTGCTTCTAAATGTGGAGGTTCCCCTCAGTCACCATGGCCACTGATAGACCTCTCCTCCATGGATCTATTTAATCCCCTGTTAAAGCTGCTTATTCTCATAAGAACAATTTTAGCATTCCACACACCATTTTAGCATTCCACACGCCAGTGAGCCATGGAGCAAGAGTGAACCAGAATCAACTCCTGTGCTAAGCTGTAGTCAAGGCTTCCCTGGGATGGCCTCAGTTTTCTGTCTGTCAGGCCAGAGCATTTTGCCTACAGTTTGCCTAGAGAAGAAAAGAACCTCCTAAAATACACACGATTGTAGAGCACTCAAGATGCTTAGAATTTATTTCTCTTATTTTAGAACTCGCCTTTCTTCCCCTCTCCACCGGGACCCAAAGTGGCCTATGGATGAGGTCGAGTTTATTTGCAATCCTGAGTTGAGATTTTAAATTTGGGGCTTTTGTTCTTCCTACATTCTATTTTATGCCTTTTATCTCTATTATAAGCTACTTCGATCTCCTTAAAGATATAAGATACCTAATAAATGATTTAAATAATATTTGTAAATTCCTAAAAGAGTCTAGCAAATAACCTCAGTGAAAGGGGTCCAAACAGAGCTTTCCCTAAACAGAGTTGACTTCACTGGATGCAGAAGACGTAATTCTGCTTTGGGGGCAGTTTCCAAGTTACAGACTCATCCCTTGACTTGTACCTTCATGTCACTTGATTGACTTCAGCAGGGCAACGCCCATGATCAATCCCTCCTCCCCGCCCCAGGGCCCCGCCTCCTTTCCTTACACTCAGCTTTGGCGCAGATGAGACTAGCGGAGGGGTAGTTGAAGGACTTGAGGATGAGGGATACGGCGAGGCTGACGTCCTCGTTGCTGGGGTAGAGACTGACGGAGGCAAAACGAAGGTACTGCAGCTTTGGGGTCTCCTCAGGACCCACTTTAATATGGGGGATCTGGAGAAGGGGGAAAAGAGTCAATCAGTTGGGGGGCTGATAATCTGTCTTCCTGTCCCCTGGCTGACAGGTATGGGCAGACCGAAACTCTCAACCGAAGGAACTCATTTTGCAGGAGAAGGAAAATCCAAACTCTGTAATACCACAAAGTCATGCAAATTTGACACAGTTGCCCTGTAACTAAACACATTTAGTGGCTTGCAGGATTTCCCCGCTCTTTTTTGGGTCACCAACTAATTTAGTTGCCTTAAACGGCTGGCCTGATCCAGTATATCAAGGTCAGTCTTGTTTACTCAGATGGGCAATAGCTCTCTAGAGCAGTCATTCTCAATCAGGGCTACTAGGAACGCCAGAGTGACTTCAGAGCCCCCAAAATACTCCAGTTGGGGGGAGATTTAAATTTTAAAATATATCTGTTCCACTTAATAGTTCTGGTAAGGCCTTGGAGTAGGAGCTGGTCTCATGGCTTAAGTGCCACTCAGCGCTTAACACCCAATCAGGGCGGCTGTCCCGCCCCTGAGTACCTCCTCCTCCCACAGGCTTTCCTGTCTGTCCAGCGGCCAGCCACTCACCTTCCGTCCCCCACCCCTGACCACCCCCTCCTCCTTCCACTTCCCTCTGAGGCTTGGAGCCTGCAGATCCCGGCTGCATGAGAGCTGCCCCTGCCGGTGAGTTCCATAACAGCTGCCTTTTCAAGTCCTGTGGGGAAGGGGAGGCCATCCGCAGAGTTCTTCCACTCCATGCCCCAAATCTAACACCTGTTGTATTCCTGAATACAATGGGCTTGGCTCCTAGTATGTATCTATATTAAGAGGGGGAGGAGTCAGGAGGACAGAGTGGGTTTCTGCTCATCTGTCTAGTCTGCGGTGGCCTTGTTGAATTCACACACAATGGGAAAGGAGTGGGAGGGAAGAGCTGGATCTGCTGCACTCCCTGCCCCCCCCCCCATTCTTCCCTTCTCAGAATTTCTTCTTAGAGCCCCGCCAGCAGAAAAGGGCTGGAGGAAGGCTGTTGCAAGCAAAGGGGTTCAGATTCAAGCAGCAGAGGACTGTGTCCAAGGCCACAGAGGCTATCCTCCAAAGCAGCCAATTTGTCCATGGAAACTGATCTCTGTAATTTGGAGAGGGGCTGTAATTCCAGGGGATCCCCAGGTCTCACCTGGAGGCTGGCATCTCGAGCTAAGAGCTACTACATCTGGATGCTTTCCCTTGCCCTGGCAGCCATTTCCTATTCTGGGCAAATATCTTCTCAGGTCTTATTAGGATTGCCAACATCCTGGTAGTGCCTGGAGATCTCCCAAAGTTACAAGTGTTCTCCAAATCACACAGATTATTTCCCCTGAGGAGAATTGCTGCTTTGCATGGTGGGCTTTATATGACAGCTGAGATGAATGCTTCCTTGTTTTGCTCAGGCAAGGTACTGCATACATAACAATGAAACTAACTTCTTATTTAGCGAGCATTTTATTAATGCTGCCATATTAGTGATGCAGAATCTGTCACAGTTGCTGGTGGAAGGTGACTCCATGCAGCCATCTGACTTCCCCAATGGAAAATCAGATGTGTTTTTCGATCCATGCGATTCTGCCTGCACCGTCTCAAAGGGAATATCGAGACAGACGAGGAGCAGAAGAGGACAATCACAACGATTGAGGCATCAGACCAGGTTTATAAAATTAGACACAATATGAATGAAGGGGAGAAAAAGCAAGAAAGTTTTTTTTCTTAATCTCTCAAAACACTACAAAGCAAGGGCACCTAACAGACAAGATGGGCAAACCACTTCAGACAGACAAAAAGAAGGGACTTCTTTCTCCAATCCATAATTAACTTGTGGAACTCACTGGGCATTTCCGCACAGTGGTCAAAATGGTGAGACGCCTGCGACCTACAATAGTGTGATACTCTTCTTCCCCTCCACACTTCAAAGCCTTACTGTAGGGTCTTCCCCTTCACACATGCTGTACAAACAGCAAACAAGAGAGCAACACACTATTTCACTCACCACACCTCGACCTGTCAATCAACGGGGCCAACCAATCAGTGATTTGTTGGTCTCACCCCCTTTTTTTTAACTTGAGACTTACACATAGCAATGCATATTCTTTTCTATGAAAATGCATTGCTACATTATTTAAAGCCTCCCCCCCCCCAAAAACACGGCTGGCAAGCAGAGGCACGGGGAGGGAGGCAGATCCCCCCCCCCGTCATTTAAAAGAACCAAAAGGCTCTCAGCAAGCTCCCAGCCACCCCCCAGCCGCCACCCCCAATCAATCTGGGCAAATTAATCAGGGGTGGTTTACATACACCCCATCAACCCATCACTCCCTCCCTGCTTCCTTCGCTGAGCAGGAAATGAAGGGGAGAGGGCAGGAGCGAGGGTGGGACATCGCAAAGTTGACTGTTGCGTGTTTCACCCTCCATATGTCCCTATTGCTGGTTGCCTGCTGGTGGATCACACTTTTTAGGTTGGTGAATCCACTTTTTGGGATTCCCGAACTCGTGCTTTAAAATGGAGGGTGTAGTGAGCGGCTGCTACCTAGACACTGGATGTAGGCGACGTTATACGGAGTGTCCGGAATATGCGCCTACATTCAGCAAACATTTCACTATATTTATCATGTGCGGAAATGCCCACCGACACAGGATGCAATGGCTGTTAGCTTCACAGGCCGTAAGACAAATTCCCAGAGGATAGATTCATCAGTGTCTACGAGTTATGGCGGCTAAATGGAACCTCCATGTTCAGAGGATGTGCACCTCTGGATGCCAATTGCAGGGAAGCTCCAAAACGAGAAGGCTTTGGCGGCCTGGATTTGCTTGTAGGTCCCCAGTGGAAAATGGAATGACGATTATCATTCTTATCCATTAGGGCTCTTCTAACCACATTGACTAAGCCTGCGCATGAGAGCGAAGGGGGTAGAGAAGTCCTTACTCTGGCAGCTACTGGAAGTGCAGAGTTCCTTTTGTCTACTGGGTAATAAATGATTTACAATAGCTATTCACTGCTCAAGTTCTATGCATCACAGAGCTTTTACTGGATTAAAGGAGAGGAAAAGAAAGTGTGGAATAAAAAGCTTTGGGGAACGAGGTAGCAATCATATCCGTGAAGTAAGGATGGGGCTCTCACCTCTTTCTCCCCACAGATGTGGCTGACGATAGACGCAGAGGCTGGGCTGGAAGCCGGGCCCAGGACTGAGACCACCCCCTTGGGCAGGATCTGACACACTGCACAAAGATTAGACCAGCGTTACATAGACATTCGTCCAACTTGCCAGTTCTCACACTCATGGCACAGCTGCCAAAACTTCACCTTGGAGCTTCGGCCTACCTCCCCTGAGCAATTTCTAAATCACCCCGTGGTAAGCAGACAAACTCCCTAACGTACTTATTCCCAAATCTGGGTCAGACCCCCAGCATACTGTCTCTGGCTATTTGACATTCCCGCTAAATGGAACCCCCATGTTCAGGTGCAGTTTATCTGAGTGCCCTTAGGGGGGCAGACAACACCAGACTCTTGCCTTCACGCAGGCCTCTTGGATAGACCTCTATCCTCTTCCTCTTCTCTTTACCTCCTTGTTTCTTTCCCTTCCCACCTATCTGTCCCTACTTATCCTGTTGTTCCTCCCAGCCGGGAAACCCGACATTAAGGACAACTAGCCCACCCTCCCGCAGGATGGGCCCAGCTTCATCAAAAGCCCCTCTGCATTTCTTGCCCTCGTCCGGATGGCCCAGGCTAGCTCAGTCTCATCAGCTCTCAGAAGCTAGGCAGGGTCCGCCCTGGTGGATATCTGGATGGGAGACTGGCGAGAAAGTCCAGGGTGGCTATGCAGAGGCAGGCCATGGCAAGCCACCTCTGAAGCTCTCCTGCCTTGAAACCCCCTTGGGGTTATCGGAAGCCAGCCAGCTGCAACCCGACAGCACGTTCCACCACCATCACCACCACCTGCCCCTCCTCCTTGCAGATGACCTACTAAAATAACATTACTGCTCACTTCCCAGATTTCACACATGCCTGCTAAGCGTAAGCACAGCAGAGGAGCCAGGAGAATTGAGCCGCATGAACCACAGAGGCCCTGCGCTTGATGCTCACCTATGCTGTGAATTCAGTACCTGGCGCTCTCTCTTTCTGCTGCAGGATCCCAAATGAGGTCTGTGAGCAGGGCCGGATTAGAAGGTTTTAGCAGCCCAGGAATGAGTCGAGCCGGAGGGTTTGTGCAAAACTAAGGGGTCGTTCAGCTCAGCACGGCCCCAGGCAGGACCTCGGAATTACAGGTAATCTCCAGACTTAAGAGACCCATTCCCCTGGAGAAAAAGGATGCTTCGCAAGGGGGACTCTAGGGCAGGGGTAGTCAACCTGTGGTCCTCCAGACGTTCATGGACTACAATTCCCATGAGCCACTGTCAGCACGTGTTTGCCAAAGATCAGGGGTGGCCAAATTGTGGCTCGCCAGATGTGCATGGACTACAATTCCCACGAGCCCCTCAGCACATGGGGTGGCCAAACCGTGGCTCACCAGATGTCCATGGACTACAATTCCCATGAGCCGCCGCTGCCAGCAGGGGCTCATGTGAATTGCAGTCCATGGACATCTGGCGAGCCACCGTTTGGCCACCCCTGCTGTAGACCGTTCCACACTGACTTTCAGCCTTTTCCGAATTGAGTCGGAGGCCCGGGCCAATCCAACTTACTGGTGTCGGTGGTTTCGTACTGGCTGTCCCGCTGCAGTTCGAAGATCTCGACCTCCACGCGGGCTTTGGCAGGCACCTCGATGATGCTGTTGATGTGTTCGCGTGCCAAGGCTAATGCCAGTCGTTCCCCCCGGCCACACACTGTCTGGTCATCCAAGATTGCGGCTAGGGACAGAAGCGGGAGGGGAAGGAAAGAAGCAAAAGTCAACCATAGCCTATTAATACCTAGTCAAGGTTACCCTTGATGGGCAATTCCTTCTCATCTGCGGGCGAACACCAACTGGTTTTTCTTGCCCACCTCCGCAGGCACTGCTCTTGTGTGCCCCTAATTCCTGCCCAGAATCACGAAACTTGGGATCAATTACTTTGGCCATCTCATGCGATCCAACTCAACGGAGAAAGCAATTATGCTACGGTTGTTGAGTGGAAAAAAGAAACTAGGCCGACAAACAACATGGTGGTTGGACGTGATTGGAGAGGGAGGCAGTACAGGATTGGGGATCACGTCAACAGCTGTGCCATGGGATCGCCAAGAGTCGGACACGACTGCACAGCTGAAACAATTCCTGCCCTTGAACTAAAGATCACATGGCCCTCCCGACTGTCCCATGAATCAAGGCTTGCCTGGCTGGCCCACGAGACAGGACCTTTTTGGGGGCAGCACCATGATTATGGAGCAATCTCCCCAGGGAAGTGCACTTGGCCCCCTCACTGTTGATCTTAAGAATATGCCGGAATATAGCTAATTAGGACTGAGGGGCACTCAAGAGCAGAGCAGTTTTTATTTATTGGCAGTCCTGATCAGAGTTTCTCAGCCGTGACCTTTTATGAATTTCTCACACTGTTTCTGTTTTATTTTTAACAACCCTTTTATTGATATAGTTGCCTGCTGAGATCCAGGCCCTGACGGAGCTGTCAAAGTTCCACTGGGCCTGCAAAACGGCACTCTCCCACCAGGCCTATGATTGAGACCAGGGGGGGTCTGAGGTTTTATGGGCCACACTCCACCTCCTCTTTCTTGACTCGCCCTATTTGATATCATCTCCAGTTTTGGGGTAGGTGGCGGAGGCCGCAAAGCGATTTTTAAATGGCATTTTATTGTAATTTTATTATTTTTAATATAATTCTTATTTAGAGGAATACAAAGAAAACCCTTACATATTATACACCAGGGGTAGTCAAACTGCGGCCCTCCAGATGTCCCTGGACTACAATTCCCATGAGCCCCTGCCAGCGTTCGCTGGCAGGGGCTCATGGGAATTGTAGTCCAGGGACATCTGGAGGGCCGCAGTTTGACTACCCCTGCTATACACTACAAGTAGGCTAATTAGAAAAAGGATATACATAAAGCTTGCACGTAACAATATGTATCTTCTTCTTTTACATCTTCTTTTACCTCTTTTACATTTCCCCATACATATACAGACTGGAGATCACTTTGAAAGCAGAGTAACTGCTTTTATCGAAGGCATTATTGCTGTGAATCGCCCTGAGCTCATACGAAGAAGGGCAGTAAAGAAATAAAATATTATTACTTGGAGATAAGGCTGGTTTAAAAATGGGTTGCGGAAAGGAGGAGGGAGGGTGGAAGGGCTCCCACAGAGGAGGGCAGGCCAGCAAGCGAGGCACGATGGCATAGAGCCGCGTGGCTGTGGTGAACCGGGCACAGATGGACTGTACTGGTCTCCCGGCAGCCAGGAGGCCTGGGAATGCGGTGCAGCTGTGGCAGAGCATGTTCAGGCTCTCTCGCTGGCCATGAGAGTACAGTGGCTACAGCAAAGCAAGTCCAGACGGTCCCCCCCGGTCACCCAGCAGCTAGGAGGGCGGGCAGCTTAACGCACCTGCAGCAGACAGCCTCCCCTTTCTCCCGGTTTTCCCCCTGCCAGCTCTTCCTCCACATGCCAAGCACTGGGAAGTGGCACAGAGGAGAAGGGGGACAGGGGTGGGGAAGAGCCTCTCATTGGCCCTCAGTGGAGGAGTGCCCTCTCCCTACTGGGGGCTTCTCCCCCAGTGAGGGCCAATCAGAGCCTTGGCACGTTGTTGGATAATACACAAACTCAATTCTATATATGGATATTATCTACTGTAAGCCACCTTGAGTTCTGCAAGGGAGAAAGACAGCCATAAATTTCAAAAGGCTCTTCTCTCCTGTGCCACGCCCACCCAGGACAAAAGACAGCCAGCGCGGTGTAGTGGTTAAAGTGCCCAACCAGGATCGAAGAGATCCAGGTTCGAATCTCCATTCTGCCACTGAAAGCTGCCAGGTGACTTTGAGCTGGTCACTCCCTCTCTGCCTGACCTACCTCACCGGGTTGTTGTGAGGATAAAAAAGAGGAGAGAATGATGTAAGCTGCTTTGAGCCCTCATTGGGGAGAAAGGTCGGATATAAACAAAGTAAATAGATAAAACAATTTTATTCTGATCTTTCAGCTCCCCCCCCCCCCCACGATTCTTGCAAACTCCCCGATCCTTTCTATGTGACCCGCTCTGCATTCACCTGCGACTACAACGAATGGCCACCGCTGGGACCAATAGTGGCACCCATCACATTGAAAAAACGCAAAGCTACACAAATCCTTTGTAAGAAGCGCGCCGTGCCAGGAAACGCTCCTTTCTCCCAAAACATTCCTGTCCTGCGAAATCAAAATCACAAGCTCCGTAGGGAGTTTTGACAGCGGGTTACGCATTTGGCCAGGACTCCCGCAATGATGGGGGACAGGTCTATCAAGAGCTATTAGAGCGGATCGCTAAAAGAAGTCTCCTTGCAAACAGGAAGCAGAGATGCTGGAGACACCATCTGTGTTGCTTTCGGCACTCGATCTATATCAGTCGGGCTTCCGTCCTGGCCACAGGGTGGAGACGGTGTTGGTCGCCCTTTTGGATGACCTCCGTCGCCAGTTGGATAGAGGCAGGTCAGCCGTGCTGTTTTTTTGGGACTGTCGGCGGTCTTTGACATCGTGGATCACGAGCTGTTGATCCACCGCCTCGCTGGCACGGGGATAAAGACCACCACCTTGCACTAGATGCACTCCTTTCTCCAGAACCGGACCCAGAGGGTTGCAGTGGGGGAGGAATTCTCGCAGCCCTATAGACTCCCTTGTGGGGTCCCCCAGGGTGCGGTCCTCTCCCTCACATTGTTCAACATCTTTATGCGCCCTCTGGCCCAGCTGGTACAGAGCTTCGGGCTGGGATGCCATCAGTATGCTGATGACACCCAGCTCGATCTCCTCATGGACGGCCGCCCAGACTCCCCCCAGACCCGTTCACCAGATATTTGGAAGCAGTGACTGAATGGTTCGAGCAGCGTCGCCTGAAACTCAACCCCTCCAAGACGGAGGTCCTGTGGCTGGGAGGCAGGGGGCAGGACCAAGCAGCACGCCTACCCACCCTAGCAGGAGCACAACTTCCATCGTGCCCCAGGCCAGGAATCTGGGTGTGACTATCGATGCCTCCCTGACTATGGAGGCGCAGGTCAAGAGAGTAGCGAGCCAGGCATTTTTCCATCTTCGTCAGGCCCGGCTACTAGCGCCCTACCTGTCCCCTGACCACTTGGCCACAGTGATCCATGTGATAGCCACCTCCAGATTAGATTTCTGTAACTCGCTCTATGCTGGCCTACCCTTGTCTTTGATCCAGAAACTTCAGCTAGTGCAGCTCCTAGGGTCCTCATAACACACCTTGGAGGGCCCATATCCAGCCTGTGCCAAGACAGCCGCATTGGTTACCAATTGCTGCCTGGAACAGGTTCAAAGTTCTGGTTTTAACCTTTAAAGCCATACACGGGTTGGTACCCACATACCTGAGGAACCGCCTGTCACTCTATGCCCCCCGCAGGGCCTTACGCTTTGCGGATAAGAACCTTTTGCTCATTCCCGGCCCTAGGGAAGCGCGCCTAGCCTCGACCAGGGCCAGGGCCTTTTCAGTCCTGGCCCCTACCTAGTAGAATGAGCTCCTAGAAGAGCCTAGGACCCTCTCAGAGCTATCTCAGTTCCGCAGGGCCTGCAAGATGGAGCTCTTCCATCAGGCATTTGGTTGAGGCCAGGGCAAGGAAGAGCTATACGGCCCCTCCTCCTGATAACCATCTTCATGTATTTAAAATGGTGCCATATGGAGGATGGAGCAGAATTGTTCTCTCTTGCCCCAGAGGGACAGACCAGAATGAATGGGATGAAATTAATTAAAAAGAAATTCCATCTAAACATCCGGAAGAAGTTCCTGACAGTTAGAGTGGTTTCTCAGTGGAACAGGCTTCCTCGGGAGGTGGTGGGTTCTCCATCTTTGGAAATTTTAAAACAGAGGCTAGATAGCCATCTGACGGAGAGGTTGATTCTGTGAAGGCTCAAGGGGGTGGCAGGTTACAGTAGATGAGCAATAGGGTTTTGACTATCCTGCATAGTTCAGGGGGTTGGACTAGATGACCCAGGAGGTCCTTTCCAACTCTGTTATTCTATGATTCTATGATTCCTCCAAAGACCTACCTTCAGGTATGCAGCTGGGCTAGACCTGTTCAGTGGAATATGTATTTTAGAGGGAGTGGTTTTTATTACTGATAGTTATTATTGGGGATGTCTTACTTATTCTGTTGTAAACCACCGTGAACCAGCTGGCCCGAGAGCGGTGTTCAACAATCTAATTAGTAAGAAGTATCAATAATAAAATTCAGAGGAAGAGATGGACAGAGACCCAGCACGAGAAGAGCTCAGTTGTACAACTTCAGACAAACGACATAACGTAGTGTGTGACCTCAGGTCAAGTCACTTCCGACTTATGGCGACCCTGTCACTGAATGACCTCCCAAATGTCCTATGCAGAATAGGCCATGGCTCCCATAATCAAGTCAATCCATCTCTGGCGGGGCTTTCCCTCTTATTCTGCTGCCTTTTCCTAGCATGATAGTCTTTCCCCGTGTCCCTCGACTTTTCAAATGTGACTCAAGTCTGACAGCCTAAGTTTAGATTCCAGTGGGTTGCCGTGTTGGTCTGAAGCAGCACGACAAAACACAATCAGAGTCCAGTGGCGCCTTTAAGACCAACAAAGATTTATTCCAGGCGTGAGCTTTCGAGTGCTCACGCCTGGAATAAATCTTTGTTGGTCTTAAAGGTGCCCCTGGACTCTGATTTTGCCATTTCTACCTCTAGGGCCAGTTCTCCGCTTACTGCGGGCAGCGACTGATTACTGATTTGTTCATTATTCTCTTAATGTGGGCATCTTCGTTGTACACAAAAGGTTTCTCATGCAATTCAATCTCAAGGAAATCCAAACTGCTGGCTTTTCCTATTCGTCTCTGGAATTTGTGAACCATTTTCATGGCGCTGTATGTAAATATACTCTTTGTTGGTCTTAAAGGTGCTACTGGACTCTGATTTTAATAAATTAACCCCATCTTTGTTGCCAGCAAAACGTCCTTATCCTTAAGAACCTTTCCTAGCTTTTTCATGCCTACTCTTCGCTCTCTCAATTGCCTTTGGATTTCTTGACTGCAGTCTCCTGTTTGGACAGTTTCTGAGGTCCAAACGCTAATTCTTGGGCGTCGTTAAGTGGCAGCACGACATCTCACAATAAGACATTAAGCCGCAGGAGCACCTTTTGTGATGGTTTTAGCGCAGTGGCATAAATATTCACTCTTGGATTACTGGCGACTGTCCACTCATATAATTTTCTTTTGTATAAAGCATTGCTAAGAAGCTTTTCCCATGAAAATCCTGCCCTGCCGCTTCCCTTCCGATACCAGGTTTTATAGCCTTGCACCTGCTCCTCTAATACCCCACCTTATGTCTCTGACCTGGCTAGCTTGATCTCATCAGGTCTCAGAAGTTAAGCAGAGTTGTCCCTGAGCAGTATTTGGATGGGAGACCTCGAAGCAATCTCTTCAGAAGCGGAGGAGAGACCTAACAAATTCCACTGCAGCTTTGGAAGACCAAAAGACACAGCAGCATGAGGTTAGTCCAAAGGTAGAATCAGGATCCTGGGGTTGGCAGGGGCCACCCAGGCCATCTAGCCCACCCCACTGTTCAATGCAGGATCAGCCTAAAACATCCAGGATCAGGATTGGTCCAGCCACAGCTTGAAGACTGCCAGTGAGGGGGAGCTCACCTCCTCCTTAGGCAGCCCATTCCACTGCTGAACTACTCAGACTGTGAAAAATTTTTCCTGATATCTTGCTGACACCGTTCTACACGTAGCTTAAAGCCATTACTGCAGGTCCTGGCCTCTGTTGCCAACAGGAACCTTTCCCTGCCCTCCTCCAAGTGACAACCTTCCAAATGTACCCTCTCAGCTTTCTTTTCTCCAGGCTGAACATTGGTCAATTCTGATCACACCTGGGGGGGGGGGGGATTTGTGCACGGTCTTTTCACAGTCAGGGCTGCTAAGCCTCTCAGCCCCCGGGCCCTATGCAAAGATCCCCTCTGAACCTTTATTTGTGAATTCCTACCAGGCACAAACATTTGGGGGGGGGGCAGTGAGGCTCAGGCTGGGGTTTCCTGGCAGGGGCAATGCCCCCCAGTCTGCCAGGCTCTCTGTATTTCCAACTGGGGGCCATGCCCCGCCCAGGCTTCCCGGTGGCACCTTTTCATTCACAAGCAAAGGGTTTAATTGTCTCAGCAAAGGAGTTCAAGTCTCCTTTCCTCTCCTCTTACAGAGCCCTCTTTCTTTGACAGAGACTCAGACTATTAGGATAGGGGGGGATATTTTTAAAACCAAATGATTAATGGGCATCAGCGTATGATTTTGGGGAAGCATAATTTTCTATGGAAATTGTTTAATATAGATTACTAAGTGCAGGATTGAGCTGGGTTTAGCCTCCAACGCCCCCTACCCTGGGAAATTGGGGTCAATGCCCCAATTCCCACTCCAACATCAGAAGCACAAGGACAGGACGTGTGATTAAAACCCGCCTCCAACGGCAACACCAGGGACTGCCCCCCCCATAGAAATCTGGTCCTCCAGGACCTTCAACCTCGAATCCCCTGGTCAGCAGGGACCTTCTCCCTAACCCTCTTCACAGGGATTTCACGTTGTCCCACAAAATGCAGTCTCTGCTCCCCACATTCTGTGGTTCTCCCCTCCTGCCCAAATGCCGATTTATCCACAGCCGTCTGGATGGGAGGATAACTAATGGATCTGCCAACCCGACTGAGCCCAGCTCTCGGAGGCCATCCATCACCCGCAGGGTCACCCTGATCCCAAACTTCTTGGCTCCTTGCTACTACCTACAGCTCTGCCACCTTGACCGAGCAGCCCCCACGACTCAGTCTCCCCCAACAGGTTACGTTCCTAAAAAGAACCCTGTCAGATCAGCCCAATGGTTCATCTCATCCAGCATCCTGTCTTACACAGCAGCCAACCCGTTCCTCTGGAGGTCGAGAACTGGGCAAAGAGGACAAGGCCCTCTCCTAACGTTGCCTCCTGGCTGTGGCATGCAGAGGATCAGTGCCTCTGAACATGGAGGCTCCCCTCGGTCAACATGGCTAGTAGCCACTGATAAACTGACCCCCCCATGAATCCATCTAATCCCCCTTGAAAGCTGTTTACTCCTATGGCCATCGCCACATCCTCCGGCAGCGAATTCCACATTTTAATCATTCTGCGTAAAGTAGTATTTCCTTCTGTCCATCCCAAACCCACTGCCCATCCGCTTCACTAGCTGTGCTCAATTTCTAGTAATCTGGGAGGAAGAGTCCTCTTCGCCAACTCCGCCCCATGCATAATTCTATACATCTCTATTTCTATTTGTCTTCCTCCCTCTTAGTCGTCTCTTTGCTAAACTGAAGTCCCAGACACTTTAGCCCAGGGGTAGTCAAACTGCGGCCCTCCAGATGTCCATGGACTACCCCTGCTTTAGCCTATCCGTCAAAATGTGGCCCTCCAGATGTCCATGGACTACAATTCCCAGGAGCCCCCTGCCAGCGAATGCTGGCAGGGGGCTCCTGGGAATTGTAGTCCATGGACATCTGGAGGGCCGCAGTTTGACTACCCCTGCCCTAGGGGATGTCCAGCCTCCGAAACTCGGTTGCCCTCTCTGCACTTTTCCCGATGGAGCTCCTCTTACCCATGCGCAGGGAAGACAGCACTTCGGTGCTCTCGTGGGCGTAGCCGAGAATCAGCAGCAGCAGCAGTGCGGGCAAAGCCGGCATCTTCTACCCCTCCTCATGGAGAAAGTTCGGCCGTGGCCTCCGCGCTGCCACCTGCAGGCGGGAGACAGAAATTCCCCACGTGACATTTCTTACCCGCTTTCTGGTATTTCGAGGGGAGAAAGTTTGAGTCCGCTGGCCCCTCAGATCAACAGAGTTTAATTCAGGGTATCATCTTTCACGTGCATCACCACTCCTCCAGATGCAATATCATCCTTATTATTATTACTAATAATAAGAATTCCGTTTATATGCTGCCCTTTCCTGATGGCTCAGGGCAACTTCAGAAGATTAAAATATACACAGAATAATATCAATAATATAAAATTAAAAAATACAATTGCAGCACCAATTTACTCAGAATCATGTCCCATTTCCAGGGGGTGGGGAATGACAAGTAGGTAGAGTTGGTTTACCCCGCTTTCCCCTGCCTGAAGGAGTCTCAAAGTGGCTTACAGTCTCCATCCCTTCCTGTCCCAACAACAGACACCATGTGAAGGAGGAGAGGCTGAGAGAGGCTCGATACTACTGAAGAAGAAGTGTTGGTTCTTATATGCTGCTTTTCTCTACCCGAAGGAGTCTCAAAGCAGCTTCCATTCACCTTCCCTTTCCTCTCCCCACAACAGACACCCTGTGAGGTGGGTGAGGCTGAGAGAGCCCTGATATTCCTGCTCGGTCAGAACAGCTTTATCAGCGCCATGGCGAGCCCAAGGTCACCCAGCTGGCTGCATGTGGAGGAGGAGTGGGGAATCGAACCCGGGTCGCCAGATTAGAAGTCCGCACTCCTAACCACTACACCAAACTGGCTCTCACACCAAAAAGGCTCTCACACCAAGCTGAGGATGAGGATGCCAATAATAATTTTATTCTTTTAGTTCACCCTTCGCAGTTGGCTCAGGGCGGGTCACAACAGGCATATACAAGAAAATAGCTTACGCTGACAAACAGTTTTTAAATGTACAGCTAGTCAATACAATCAACAGAGCGGGACCAATGCATTAGGCCATGAGAAAACTGAAAGGAGGAAAGCAGGTGCACAGCACAAGTATCCAGAATGACACATTAAAGAGTAGAGAAATTGCATAATAGAAATCTACTTTGAATCTGTTATACACGGCACTATAGATCAAAAGTACCAATCATTTATCAAGGTAAATTTGTGAAACCCATTTGGTAGAGTGCAATCCCATTACGTGAGCAGAAAAGCCCTCTTAGATAGTTCAGCTTTATATAGTTTGCAGAAGGCCAGGGAAGTGACCCTGACCGTTTATGCACTGGGAACTTCACTGCCCCAGCTCCTGTGCAGGAGCACAAATCGGGGGCGGATGAGGTGCACCAGGCCAAATGCTCCCCCATGTGGGCGCAGGAAGAGGTGGGGCAACCTGCCACGACTAAAACTCCAGCCTGCAGCCCGGCATGAATCATCCAGTGCATAAACGGTCCCTAAGAAGCCGTGTCTGGATGGCTCAGGCAGAGGAGCCTGAAACTCAACCCTTCAAGACGGAAGTCCTGTGGCTGGGTAGAAGAGGCCAGGATCAGGAAGCGCGCCTCCAATACCTAGATGGAGTGCAATTAACACCTGCACCTGTTGCCAGGAATTTGGGAATGACCTTTGGTGCCTCTCTTTCTATGGAGGCTCAGATCATGAGGGTAGCCCAATTGCTGTTTTACCACCTGCGGCAAGCGATGCTGCTAGCGCCCTACCTGTCTCCAGAATACTTGACCATAGTGATCCAAAAACGGTCGCTTTCAGATTAGACTTCTAAAACTCGCTCTACGTGGGCCTACCCTTATCTCTGACCTGGAAATTGCAATTGGTGCAGAATGCGGCTACAAGGGTCCTTATGAGGTCATCTTCAAAGACCCATATCCAGCCTGTGCTGAGACAGCTGCACTGGTTACTGGTTAGCTTCCAGATCTGGTTTTTGGTTTTTGTTCGTACTTTTAAGGCTATCTGTGGCCTGGGCCACCCGTATCTGAGGGACCGCTTGTCTCATTATGTCCCCCTCAGGGCTCTTTGCTCTACAGGTTTGAATCGGTTGGTTATCCCTGGTCCCCAGGAGGCCTCGGCCAGGGCCAGGGCCAGGGCCAGGGCCAGGGCCAGGGCCAGGGCCAGGGCCAGGGCCAGGGCCAGGGCCAGGGCCTTTTCAGTCTTGGCCCTGACCTAGTGGAATGAGCTCCTGGAAGAGCTAAGGGCCCTGACGGAGCTATCACAGTTCCACAGGGCCTTCAAAACGGAGCTCTTCTGCCAAGCGTTTGGTTGAGTCCAGGCTAGGAAGAATGGGTCCCACCAGGTATAGGCCACCATAGGCCGGACATCAGTAGATCTCCCCCAGGTGTAGTGGTTACTTTATTATAGGGTGGGGATGGGTGGGTGGGGGGAGGTTAATGGAGTGGTTTTTGACCGCCAGTATGGTCTTATCATATTGTATGTTATTATGTGGGTTTTAAATCTTATTGTAAGCAGCCACGAGCCAGTGCGGGTCCGGGAATGGTGGGTAATCAGGTAATCAATCAATCAATGAAACTAAAATCCTCAGAAGATTCCTGCTAGATCAGACCAGGGGCCATCTAGTCCAGCATCCTGTCTCACAGTGGCCAAACAGTTCCTCTGGACAGTCAACAACAGGGCCGAGGCCTTCGTAAGAACATCAGAAGAGCCCTGCTGGATCAGACCAGGGGTCCATCTGGTCCAGCCGTCTGCCTCACACACAGTTCCTCTGGAGGGCCAACAACAGGGCAGAGAGGCCGAGGCCTTCCCTAGATGTTGCCTCCTGGCTCTGGGATTCAGCTGGAGGTTCCCCTCAAACACGATAGCTAGTAGTCACTGACAGACTTATCCTCCATGAGTCTATCTTTTAAAGCTGCCGATTCCTGTGGGAGCTTTCCTGAGCTCTCTGAACAGGCAATTTCACAGGTTGGGAGACACAAGGGGGGGGGGAAACAGGTGAGCCAGTAGTTGTTGACGGCACCTGCAGAAACCTCTGCTGACATGGTTTATGAAAAGATTCCCACTCCACCTTCCCTCGTGGTTCAAGGCAGCTTGCAATTATAGCTGGAAATGTTTTCAGTTAAGACCCCGTGACAGAGCAGAACCCAAATCTGCCCCCCTACCCTGCTTTAAAAGATGCCTGCCAGTTCAACCCCCCTCAAAAGCCCTGGCAGAATGGCAGGCCAGACAGTGGAGCTCTGCAAGGAGAAGACCCCATACACACATCTGTTCAGGGAGCCCACTCCAGGATGGAGAAGGCCCTGGCTCTACACTTGTCAACTCTGAGATGAGAAATCCCTGAAGATTTGAGGGGGGGGGAGCAAAGCCTGGGGAGGGCAGGGTTAGGGGAGCAGAGGGACAGGAGTGGCGTATAATGGCTCTGAATCCCAGAGCCAGGAGACAACATCTGGAGAAGGCCTTGGCCTCTATTCCAAAGCAGCTACTTTCTCCACATGAACTGATCTTTAAAGACCAGCAGTAATTCTGGAAGCCGGCTGGGATTGGATGGGGTCAACACCAGGCGGGCTACCTTGAGAGATTTGACAACTTGACAACTGCACATTGGCGCACACAGACACACAGGAAGGAAGCGGTTCTTCCGGCATCCAGAACTGATATTTCAGGGTTCGACCGAGCTTCTCCACAGGCAATAGCAGTAATGCTCCATATGGCTGAGAACCCAACCCAGAACAAAACCAATACAGGTTCCAGAACAGTTCCCCTGGTCCGGATACAACAACCACCAGTTTTGCAAGATTCCACCAGGTAGAGGGGCCACCCTTTTGTCCCAGGCATGGCCCAGGTTGGTTTCCCGACTCTCTGTCAGTCAAGTGCCTACTGTACTGGCATTCAAGAGGTACAACAAACCATTCGGCCTCGACAACCCAACGGAAGATTTCCATATAATCATCCACTGAAACCAAATCGAGAATCAGAGAGTTACCACAGCAGGAAATCAAAACTGGCTTTATCTGACCCAGCTTTCCCTAAGGGTTTGCCACCTCAGTAGCCATTTCGGGATGGCAGTCGTTCAGTACATTTTCATCCTGTAATAGGACAACAAAATCAGAGGCCAGTAGCACCTTTAAGACCAACAAAGATTTATTCAGGGCATAAGCTCAAGCCCTGAATAAATCTTTGTTGGTCTTAAAGGTGCTACTGATTTTATTGTGCTACTTCAGACCAACACGGCTACCCACTTGAATCTCCTGTAACAGGGTGCGAAAAGGCTCCAAGTAACGTCATGAAAGGGGCAGTCTAATGTCCCACTTTGCCGATTGTTCTGAATTATTCCATGTACTCCAATGAAAAAGGCGGACTATATAAAGAGCATAAAACTTTAAAAACTAAATCTGCCTCAGTGATACTCGGGTTCAATAGCCAGATATGGCTCACTGTGATGTGTCACCTGGGGAACTTCTGATCACCGTTCCCCAATGTGGCACCTTCTTCATGTTTCAGAAAAGTGAGTAACGCCCATGGAGGACTAAGTCACCACTCCTGGCAATTTCCCCTCCTCCCCATTAGCACTTCAAAAGCTGGGAGGGGGGCATCCTGCAGACATACAACCTCATTTCTAGAGGAAAATGTATCCAGAAGCAACACCATGCTGTCAGGGGGACAATCTAAGATTCACCCAAAACTTTATAGTCTAACCACAGAGTTGGGTGGTAAATCCTAGAGCACCCTGTCATCATGGCATCCCTTTGGAATTTTCATTGAAAATGACCTCTTCCCATCTCTCAATCCGCCCAGCCGTACCAAGGCCCACGTCCAATCACACTTGCGGTTGGCAGTTGGCTCCCTCATGCCAAGGATGCAAGAAAATGGGGCTCTTTTGGCAAGGTGACAATTGTGAATGTGGCTCTTCCCCAGCCACAGAGAGAGAACAATGTCTCCTCCGATGCCAGAAGGTGGCAAACACTGACCTTCCTAGCCTCTTCCTCCACCACTGGTCCTTCTCTTTCTCTAAGCCACTGTCTGCTGGCAAGATGGAGGGAGGGAGGCATCACAAACAGTGGCACACTTCCCCACAAAGCACACCAGAGACACCACACTGGATGCCACATAAATCCTTAGACCAGTCAGGGATTAGGCACCCAGTCCAAGACTGCCTCTTATCTCCAGTTAGTGCACTTTTTGCCACCAAGGGTAATCAGCTGCAATGCCCCCCCCCCAATGAGCCCCTCAGCAGCCTCTCTCCTCCCCCACTTCCTCAAACAGCACTGCCAACTTTGGGTTGGGAAATTCCCGGAGATGTGGGGGGTGGAGCCTGTAAAGGGCGAGGTTTGGGGAGGGGCCTCAGAGGGTGCTCTGAGATTTACCTTCCGAAGCACCCATTTTCTCCAAGGGAGTGGCTCTCTGTCGCCGGAAGAGCAGCTGCAAGTCTGGAAGATCTTCCAGCACCACCAGGAGCCTGGAGACCCTTTCCCCAAACGCAATGCGGCTTGGCTTCCCCCACTGACCTTCACCCACGCCACGTCCCAATCTGACCCTCAGCCTGTAGCCGTGCATCCTTTACCACCCCTTAGATAAGAGGACGGCAGACCCTGCCAATTTGCTCTCTGCAGCACAGCGCCCCCCGGGGGGGGCTACGCCCAAGCCCTGGGCAGCCTTCCAACGGCTGGTGCTGCAGAGGGACGGGCAACCCTCCCCCCTTTACAATTTGATGCCTGTCCTCCGTTGGACTGAGTCAGCAAGATTCCCCCCCCCCCCCGTCCTTATGCTGCTTTCACCTTGAGCATTAATATTTATTTTCACTCTGCCTCTGTTCCACAGGCAACGGGCGCGGTCTGAGGTCTACCAAAGGGGAAACCGTGTCAGACTCTCTGGCCTCTCACTGAGGAGCAGTTTTTTGGGGGGGAGGGTCATCAGTATATTGGGGGGCAGCAGAAATACATTAAAGCTGGCCAAGATGTTATACATCAAAGCACATTGCAAAGGGGTGGAAAATCGATTCCTGTAGGTAAAAACTTGGCAACAGAACCAGATACGGGCTAAGTTCAATTTTTAATAAGGGATGTCTGCTCATGCTTAGAGACTGTATGCTTCTGAGTCCTGCTTTGTCAGTAGGTAAAGCCGTATAGCAGGAGTGGCCAAACATGGTGGCACGGCTCATGGTAATTATAGTCCGTGGACACCTGGAGAGCCACAGTTTGGCTGCCCCTGCTGTATAGACTTAATGCTCAGCTTTTGGGCTTCCCAAAGGCATCTAAGGGCCCCTACTCGAAAGCAGGGTTCTTCTATTGATCTTATGGGGTGCACGAGGATTCAGCGTCTCTGGCATACTGGAACCAAGCACAGCTTCACTCTTTACTGTGGTACCACAACAGTACCAGAGCAGGATCTGGGGAGCAGAATTTCTTGTGACATTTTCCCTCCGGGGTGCCTCTCTAGACAGGGTGGCCAAGCTGTGGCTCTCCAGATGTCCATGGACTAAAATTCCCATGAGCCCCTGCCAGCATGTGGCCAAACTGGCTCATGGAAACTGTAGTCCATGGACATCTGGAGAGCCACAGTTTGGCCACTCCTGCTCTAGAGTGCTGGAGTCTGTGGAATAGACCAGCTGGTTTACAAAGATAGCCATATGTGTTTTTGATGTGGAACACATCTTGTGGTGCGTCCCCTGAAATGGAAATGGCTATGGATGTCACATCCATAGTCCCACCCCAAGGAGTGCACCAGAAAAGGCAGGGAGTCGGCCGGCGGAGGAGGCCAAGGAGGGTAGGCTGCCGCCACCTGTCTTCTAAGGTAGGGGTAGTCAACCTGTGGTCCTCCAGATGTCCATGGACTACAATTTCCACGAGCCCCTGCCAGCAAATGCTGGCAGGGGCTCATGGGAATTGTAGTCCATGGACATCTGGAGGACCACAGGTTGACTACCCCTGTTCTAAGGCGAGTCCCACCCTCAGGAAAGCAGGAGTGTCCTTGGAAGATGGCAGTGGCAACAGCAAGGGCAGCAAAGCAGGCTGGCTGGAAAGAAGAGAACCTCTGAAAACATCATAAATTCAGGTGGGTAGCCATGTTGGTCTGAAGCAAAAGAACAAAACTCAGTCCAGTGGCACATTTAAGATCAACCAAGTTTAATTCTGAGAATAAGCATTCATGTACACACAGATCTGAAGAAATGAGCAGGGAGTTGGCCTAGGTGGCCTGTATGGGCCCTTCCAACTCAGCCAGTTCAAACAAGCTGAAGATCCCTGGCCCTCAAGAGGTACGTTCGGCCTCAACCAGGGCTAGGACCTTTGCAGTCCTGGCCCCCACCTGATGGAATGAGCTCCCAGAAGAGCTACAGGCCCTCCAAGAGCTGCATCAGTTTCAAAGTGGAGGACAGAACAATGTAAGCCACTTTGCATCCCCGGAGGGGGGGGGGAAGGTGGTATATAATTAAAGCAAATAAAAATAAACCAAATTATCTGGGATGGCAAAACAGAGCTCCCAGAGGATACCCAAAGGACATGTTGCCGTGGCACTGCTAGATCTCAGCAGTGGGGGAGCATCCCCGAAAGGCGTGGGACGGGCTTTCTTCCAGCTTCTCCCCCCCCCCTTGGGGAAGCACACAGACTGGGTGAGGTTAACCGAGGAATCTGCTCTCCGGTGCCACGCGGCAACCGTTGCCGGGCGACGGGAAGCTGCTAACAAGGATGCCCGCCGTTGCTAGGCAAAGCCATCTGCGGCTCTTCAACCCTGCCTAACCTGGCTGCCCTTTTCTCCCTTTCCAAACGGAGATTTCTAAAGATGGCAAACAGGAAACGCAGGTTGGTGCCCAGAGAGCACTATCACTACTAGACACAAACTGGAACTTCCCTTTCCAAGCCCACGGAAATAAATTCTACTCTTCAGGTCAAACCAGGCAAAAGACGGAGGCTTCTGTAAATGGAGCCCGCCCCCGATCTTCCCTCTTCCCTTTTAAACATGTGGAGTGGAAAAGCCGGAGCCAAGCTGAGAGTGCATTTCTGAGAAGGGGGCAAGCATTTAATCTCCCTCCAATACCTCCTTTCTGTCCTAAAATGACCCCACTGGAATAGTATTTACCACCTTTGGAGAAAAAATACCGAATGTGTTTCAGGACCTGTATGTTTGTTTATTGGGGACAAATGGCAAATAACATCTTTAGGAAATTCTGCAAAATTGGGGCAGGGGGTGGTTAGTTGGGAGGCGATGCCGTGCAGAACAAGTGCATATTTGTTTCCATGCAGATAGATAGATTTGTGCAAATTCTTTGACAGCATAAACAGAAAACAAAGCTTTTTGCTAGTATCGTAGACTCAATCTCCGCTGCTAGAAACACTACATCTGTTTCCTACCTGAGGCCCTTACCAGCTGTCTTTTAAAGTAATATTGGGAAGAAAACTCTAAGCATGCACAGAGTATTTCACCCCCCCTGCAGAAAAAGTGTAGCAAGAGCAGAATCAAAGGTGGAAACAGGATTGCCCACCTCCAGGTGGTACCTAAGGTTCTCCCACTATTGCAATTCAAAATCAGTTTCCCTAGAGAAAGAAAAGAGCCGTTTTGTTATATCCTGCTTTTCTCTACCTGAAGGAGACCCAAAGCGGCTTACAAACACCTTTCCCTACAACAGGTGAGGTAAGTGGGGCTGAGACAGCTCTGAGAAAACAGCTCTAAGAAAACTAGGACTAGCCCAGAGTCACCCAAATGACTACAAGTGGGGAACCAAATCCGGTTCTCTAGATTAGATTCTGCCACTCTTTAACCACTATACCACAGGGAGGCGTTTGGGGAGGGGAGGGACCTCCAAAGATGCCATTTTCTCCAGGTGAACTGATTTCTGTCCCCTGGAACTTACTTGTAAATGCAGATTTCCATCCAACCAGCTGCAGGTTGGTAGCTCTAGTTGCCAACCTGCCTCGGGCGCGGGAAATATCTCATTAATAGAGGTTTAATATGTGGAGACGCAGATGCATTTAATGGAATGCCGGTAAATAACATCCCATTTAGCCGCTATTAAAAGGGACAGTTCATTTTTCTCCAGGCCTGTTGGCCTCCCGATTTATAGCTCACACCAGTATTCTCGTTCTGCCACCTGACCTCCCTCCCAGATAGCATCTGCTCACTTTCAAGTTACAAGGTCCCTAGCACTGCACGGAGAGCGATTCTCCCCTACAGATTGAATTCCTGGGTTCTGTTCTCAGGAATTGCTTAACAGAATATTTAATGCCAAATGCCTCCTCATTGAATTTCATGAGCGCCCGTTCGCATTCTCGGCACATTTGAAGAAATATTTGCATCCGAGTTCAAACTGCAACAGACACATTCCCTCTCCCTCTTGGCTGAGCATGAGGGGGGGGGGATGAAGAGACGCCAGTCAAGGCAGGGGGGGGGGAAAGGGAGGTCTACAAAGAAGAAGCCGACGGGGTCTCCTCGGGGCAGCCGTGAGGCACCCTTTGTGCAAATCCCTTCACGGCCATTGCGCCTGGCATTTCTGCCCACAGCGCTACTGGGACACCACTGCTCCACCAGCCCTCCTGAGAGAAAAGCTTGAGGCCATACCAGTTTCCCTGTCATGGGTCTGGTTATCCCGACCATGAGGCTGGCAGCCATTTTGGTCGCCCCAGACAGAATCCCAAGTCTGGCCCCTCAAAGGAACTGCCTGAGCGTATCAGGTGCCCTTTCCAAGAGGCTGGTGGCTTCCCAAGGGTGTTTCGCCAACCCCTGGGGTTCCTGTCGGGGAGTTCCCTGAGGAGAGATCAGTAATGCCCACAAAGCTTCCCTTAGAGCCAGCTTTTCTGACATGACTGATTTACCAGGATAGTTCTGGGGGGAGAATGTGCTGATTTCTCAGGCGTACTTTCCATGCCTGAAGGGGAAGAGAGGGAACTAACACCAAAATCGCCCAGAATCATCTATGCCACAAAGGCAGGCACAGAAAAGAAAAGGGATCTGGGGGGGGGGGTCCATAAGATTTTCGTGTTCTGAAGCTTCTCCTCTAGCCTGGTGCCCTTCGCCTGGTTTTACCCCTCCGCCCCCACCATCCGGCCCGCCTACAGAAATCCAGCGCTTCCCTGCCTAGGATAAAGCATCAAGCACTCAATTTCTGCGCCTCAGGCCGAGGTTAAAGCCACAGCGGCAAGGCCAATAAACAAAGAATGACAATCCTAAATTTCCAAAGCAGGGTTGCCAGGGTGGCAACCCAGAGATTGTTTTTCCCTTTGACGTGAGCAGCGGAGCGTGGGATACGCAGCCCATACGTGGCTAAGCAGGCGGGAGGGGAGGAGAAGCCGCGAGGCTTTGGCTGAGGGGAGAAACAGCAGCCGGGGCAGAAGGGTGGATCTGTCAGCACGAGGACTTGTTGGATGCGTCTTGGGTGGGCACCCCTGTCCTTGCCGCCCCCTCAACCACTTGGGACGTGGCGAGGCAGCCACAGACCAAACTGTCCCCACCTCCGCAGCCATTTCCCTCCACTAAGACATGGCATACCCTCACCACTCAAGCGCTGCCTCAGGTCTGCACCCGCCACGGCGGTGGCACTAAAGGGCAAGGAAAAAAAATGCAGCCATCTTCAGATGCCAGCTTGGCAACCCTGCTGTAGAGGCACACAGCCTGGTTACTGAAGGCCGTCGGGTTGCCAACTGGCCAGGGGGAGGAGGCGGACACCCATGCGCGAACGCCACAGCCCAGTTTTGTTCTTGTCTCTAACGCGAGTGGCTTGGCCTGCAGAAAGCAGGGGTGAAAATTTTCACAGTGTGAAGAAAAAAGCATTATCACCTGCAAACATCTGCCTGCCCCATTGTTGTTAAAGGCCATAGCCCTAGAGGCCTCCAGAAAATTAACCAGCCAGGTCCAGGAGGGGAAAGAAAATCAGGTAAAAGGCAACAAAGGTGAGCTCTTATAGAAAACACTGCCTTGCCCAAAGACCCAGATTCAAATCCCCACTCTACTAGGAAGCTCATGGAGTAACTTTGGGCCAACCACACTCCCTCTCAGCCAAACCTCACAAGGCTGTTGTGAAGACAGAATAAGGCCTAGGAAAACACCTGTAGACCAAGGATCCCACACCTCTTTGAGCTTTTAGGCACCTTTGGGTGGTGGGCCAACCCAACACACACATAAGAGCAGGGGTGTCCAGACTGTGGCTCTCCATATATCCATGGACTACAATTCCCATGAGCCCTTGCCAGCCACTGGGAAAGAGTGAGATAATAAAACCAACATTGGGGTTATTGCAATCTGTTCAATCAACCAGATCTCCAATCAGAAGCCCTGCTGGGCAATAGCCCCATTTGGCTCCGCCCATTTCTTAAAAAAAAAAACACCACTTAATGGATGCCATGAGAGATGTTGGTGGGTGTTATGTAGGGGAACCTTGTTGGGGAACCCTAGATGTAGAATTTGGGGGTGGGGGAATGGGATCAAAACATAATCAGCCAAATCGGACTGTTTCGTTTAGGGTGTGGTGGGCTCAACTGTTTACATTCTTAACCCCGGGACTTTCCCCCTGGGATGGAAATGGAGAAGACAAGCCTTAAAGGGGATTTAAAACTACAGCACTTCAAATCCTTTTTACAAAAAGATCAACCCTACAAAGTGCTGTAAAAACCTTCCGCGAAGTCTCCCCAAGAGAGGCCCAGGTTCAGGCTACAAGAAGGAAAGAAGAGCAGATTTTCCCAGGGTCAAGGCAAGACTGGATTTCTGCATCTTTCAAAGTTGCATAAAAGAGACATGTGTTGTGAAACTGAGATTATTAACCTGGTTTTGTTTTTTCCTGGCTTTTTCCTATGCTTTTTCCTTAAAAAACTAAAACTAACGGGTTACTGAGACAAGCCTGATTTCTGGTGGCTATGCAGTGTTAGAAAGCACAGGAGCCCTCCCAGGGGGGAAAAAGTGGCAACTCCCCCCCCCCTCCCCCAAGAAACAGTCCCTCTCTGCATCTTTCTGCCATCTTTCACTCTTAATGTACAGGTGCATTTGGGAGGGAACTGGAGCGCACAGCTACAATCCTACTTTCAAGATTTAAAAACACCCACAAATAGGAGTCTTCCCCTCCCCACACACACCTCATGTTTCTTCCATAAGAAAAAGGGAGGGGGGGTAGAGAAAGCAAGCAGAACTGGTCCACTTTGCAACTTCCTGCAACCGCTTATTAATCTTTTATGTGGCACATTTAATGCGCGAAACGTTTTACAATATTTAATTTATCCTCATTCAAACCCTATGCCTATTATTATTTCCACTTAAGGCAGGTAACAGGAGGCTGAGGGACTCATTGGAAGCAAAGTTCAGTTTTCCAAGGGTACTCTCTCGCCAGCCGGTTTATACATTCAGGGGGTTCAAGGGACAAAGTCATGGGTTTTCCCCCACCCTAGACTTTACCAGCACAAACTGCAAATCAAGTTCTGCATTTGAATTCTCCCTTATTAAAAAAAACAACGTAACTCCCTGCATGCAGAAAACTACAGTGTCAAGGAGAATAGCTCATTCTCCATGAGAAGTTAGTTTTCTACTGACGGGGCGTTTTGTCATACTTTTTTAGGGGGGGAACTGTTGAAACACCACCGTGCGTGCAAGGAAATGCTTAGTCACACATATAGAGATGCCATGTCACCAAATAACTCTGCTGAATGTATAATTCAACCTTCGGGAAGGATGCAGCTGAAAAGGCAAGAAAAATATATTAGGATGGGTTCATGGGAAGCAAAATTAAATATCCTCAGTTAAGGAAGGAGATGAAACGGGATATAGGATATAAAAAGTCCCCACGGGGAACTGTTTTAAATGTGAAGAGATGGGAATGAATTAGGGACTGTTGACATGTTTATTTGCTATTTATAAAGCATGGCTGAAATCATCCCTTTATTTCATCATTCACTTCCCATCCCCCACCCGCACCCCCAAACCCTTCCAATCAATTGGAAAATGAGTCTCTCAGGAATACGCCTCTCTTTTCAGCAGAATTGCAGCTCTCAAATTTCCTTCCCTCACGGAATGTCTGGCCAGGTGGAGTTGTCTGTGAGAAGCAAGCGGAGGATTCTGGGATACGTCCTAATGGTGTACCAGTTTAGACAACAAAACAGCTAATTCTGCACAGCTGGACATTGCTGGTCACCACTGGAGATGGAGGGCATATCACAAGGACATCCAGATGTGAAGCAACAGGTGCTACCTGCTATAGACACCAAACTCGACAAGGGCTGCTGTTTTCAGCAGATAAGTGTATCGAGAAGTTGGTCATACAGCGGCCCATCGAAGCCATGGCTGAATGATCAACTCTGAGCTTGGAAACTCCCAGAGATTTCGGGATGGAGTGGTTGGGGGCATAATGCCATAAGAATCCACCCTCCAAAGCAGCCATTTCCCCAGGGGAACTCTGGTTGCCTGGTCTCTCCAGCCACAGCCAGGGAATGGGGGGTGGGAGGGTGGCCAGATCCAGGTTAGGGAACTCCTGAAGATTTGGGGATGGATTCTGGGGTGGACAGCTACGATTCCAGAGAGTCCACCCTCCAAAGCAGGGGTAGTCAAACTGCGGCCCTCCAGATGTCCATGGACTACAATTCCCAGGAGCCCCTGCCAGCAAACACTGGGAATTGTAGTCCATGGACATCTGGAGGGCCGCAGTTTGACTACCTCTGCTCCAAAGCATCCATTCTTTCCAGGGGAACCGAGCTCTGGTCTCAGAAGCCAAGTTGTAATTCGGGAGGAATCTTCAGTCCCACCTGGAGGGTGGCTTCCCTGGACGGACCTCAGAGAGGTATGAAGTGGTAGAGTCCATCTTGCAAAAGAGCCATTTTCTCCAGGGGAACTGATCATCTGTCATTCTGGGACATTCCAGGTCCCACCAGGACTCTGGCAAACCCAGCTGAGACCCAGGAATGGGGAGAGAGATCGGCTAGAGAAAGGAGGCAAGTATTTAAACTAGGGGTGTGCACTTCAGCATGGTTCGGCCACCTTGGCGATCACCAAAGCCCGAGGCAACCCGCCTCACCAGGTGATCGCCGAGGCAGCCAAATCGGCTCATCCCGTTCCTGCCATTGCCCCAGTGGGAATGGCTGCTATTCTCTCCTTCAAGGAGTAGCAGAGTCTGCTCACAGCCATCCAGGTCTGCTTCTCCTGCTGGCCGTGCGGAGGAGGCCGGGATGGGGAAGGATCAGCTCTGCAGGAGCCCAAGCGCTGCCAGCCGAGCTGAAATACGCTCATGCATCAGTCAAGGCGATGACAAAAGAAGATCCATCGGGATTCATTCAGGCACACCGTGAAGCTGACTCAAAGAGTGGTCTCTCTAGAATGAACACACATGAAGCGGTGTCCACCGAAGAAGGGGAGCTCGGTTTTTATGCCCTGCTTGTCACTACCCAAAGGAGTCCTAAGGTGACTTACAAACCCCTTTCCCTTCCTCTCCCCACAACAGAAATAGGTGGGGCTGAGAGAGCTCTGGGAGAACTGCTCAGTGAGAACGGCTCTAGGAGAACTGTGATGGGTCCAAGGTCATCCAGCTGGCCACAAGTGGAAGAACGGGGAATCAAATCCAGATTAGAGGCCATTGCTCTTAAACATGGCACCACACTGGCTCTCAAAAGTCAATGTTGTTTATTCAGACAGCTCTCTGGGGGCTTCTGCAGAGGGCTTCAGAGCACTCACGTTTAGATTTCTCATTGGAGAGGCTGGGGATTAAAACTGGGGCCTTCAGTATGCTGAGCAGATGTTCTACCACTTCCTACGAGGAGCTGAGAGAGAAGACAATTACAGGGGGGGCGTCACAAATGAGTGTTGAGCCAGGGGGGTTCCTAAGGAGCTCACGGCTCAGCACTTGGAACCACTGCGTCACACAGTGTCTACAGTTCAATCCCGTACGGAAGAAAACGAGAATCAAGCTCAGAGGACGAGCATCCCATCTCCGCACAATCCTTTTTACTGCTAACTTCTTAGGGCTGGTCTGGCAGTCTTACCAGGGCCTATATTAGGGCCGTCACCCGATTAAAGAAATCCTGGCTAATTGTATGCATCGGGGGGTTGATTAATTGATTAAATCTGCAGGCATCTTGCGAAAGCACAAAACAACAGTTCCGGAGACAAAAGCATGCGTCTTTTGTTTTTAGGCGACGCACAGATGTGGCACAGCAGGCAGCAAGGGAGAATAGGCATCCCATCCAGAGAGAGAGAGAGAGAGAGAGAGAGAGAGAGAGAGAGAGAGAGAGAGGGGTGGGGGGTGGGGGGCTCTTTAAGATGGCGCCATAGCACCTGCAGTTCTGGTATGCATACGCATTTAAGATAAAATAACTCACCATTAAAAAAAAATAATAAAGATCCGTCCCTCATTCAATCAGGACCCTTTTCAAACAGTTCAAGAAGAAGAAGTGCCCCCCGCAGGGCTTTACGCTATGTGGGTTCGAACTTACTGGTCATTCCCAGCCCCAGAGAAGCACGCCTAGCCTCGACCAGGGCCAGGGCCTTCTCGGTCCTGGCCCCGACCTGGTGGAATGAGCTCCTGGGAGCTTACAGCGTTCCGCAGGGCCTGTAAAACGGAGCACTTCCGCCAGGTCGCTGGATGAGGCTGGGCCGCAAGGAAGATCGGGGCCCCCCTAAAACACCGTGGCAGCAGTAGCATAATGTAATCAGCACCCTCTGTTTCCCATTTCCCACACCCTTTTAGAATGGGTTATGTGGAGTAATTTATATAGACATTATTGGTTTGCCGCATCTGTCTTATTCTTTTTTTCTGTGTATTATTGTGCATTGGGGTGTTATGGATTCTATTGTATGGTTTAATTCGGGGTTTCATACTGTAACTCGCCTCAAGCGAGAGGCGAGTAACAAATCTAAATATAATAATAGTAGTAGTAGTAGTAGTAGTAGTAGTAGTAGTAGTAGTAGTAGTAGTAGTAGTAGTAGTAGTAGTAGGGTTTTTTTCACTGCCCAAAGGAGTCAAAGTGGGTTACAATCTGCTTCCTTTCCTCTCTCCTCTGTGAGGTTGGTGAGGCTGAGAGAATTCTGACAGAACTGCTCAGTGAGAACAGTACTATCAGGACTGTGACTAGCTCCAGGTCACCCAGCTGGCTGCATGTGGAAGAGCAGGAAATCGAACCCGGCTCGCCAGATTAGAAGCCGTCATGTTTAACTCCTACACCAAGCTGGTGTAGATCAAAATATTGATCTACGGAACACTGCCAGGGCCTTGTCAGTCCTGGCCCCAACCTGGTGGAATGAGCTCCAAGAAGAGCTGTGGGCCCAGAAAAATGGAGCTCTTTCATTTGGTTGGGGCCAAAGAATCGATGACAACAATAACAGCCCTGGAATGGGCCCTCCTCCACAGAAACTCCCCCCCCCCCCCCAGAATGAGAGAAGCGAATGCAGAAAGCTGCTTGCAGTAGCAAGTAATAATTAACTTTTAACGGGCTTTAACAGTGATTTATTGTTTTAAAGGCTATTTATATGGACGTTGTCACTAATGATGTTGTAATCCATCCTGAGCCAGTTCTACCGGGAGGGGCAATCACAGAAATCGAAATAAAATAAATAATAGTTCTTGGCCCTCTTCTTAGGGTTGCCACTCTCCAGGGGGTGACTGGAGATTTCCTGGGGTTACAACTGATACTGACGTATGGGGGGAATTAATATTTTCTTAATTATAGTTCTGTAAAGAGAAGCTTAGTGTATCTGACAAACAGAAGGCCCAGGAACTTGTTTTTGACTGCATATGATATGTTCTATTCTGAAGACCAGGGACAATTGTTTATATCATGCCATTGTTTATGTTACCAGAGGATTGAGAAAAAATGGGAAATCGCCTTTTGTAACCTTTTTTCGGTGACTTATCATAATGGCAATGGGGTGGTCCTGTGGGATGTGCAAGGGGGTGGAGACCCCAGGTTATCGGTTCGACCTGAGAAGCATCATCTTTCCCTGCCTTCAATGGAATATTATAAAATCTCATGTAATCCTTTGTTCGACACACAGGCTTTTCTGGGACAAACCCATTGTGTTATTTTGTTCTTCTACAGTTGAATAAAATTATAAAAGGTTTTCCAGTCTAGTGGTCACTCTGTTTGGGTACTGCACACTAGGCAGTGGAATAGGCTGCCTAAGGAGGTGGTGAGCTCCCCCTCACTGGCAGTCTTCAAGCAAAGGTTGGATACACACTTTTCTTGGATGCTTAAGATGCTTAGGGCTGATCCTGCGTTGAGCAGGGGGTTGGACTAGATGGCCTGTATGGCCCCTTCCAACTCCATGATTCTATGATTCTATGATTCAAACGATTCCAAAATGCCCAGCCCAGGGCCTGGCCTATCAATCTCCTGACAACTGATGTTCACCTGGAAGGGGGACTCTATTGTATTCTACCCTATTGAAGACCCTCTCTTCCCCAAACCCACCTTTCCTTGTGCCCCACCCCCTGATATTTCCCATCCTAGAGCTGGCAAACCCACCTCCTCCTGTTTTGCATTATTTTATCATTTTAAATGTTGTTTTTTGTTGCTCAGATGTTCTAATTTGGGGAGGGGGTGTTTAATGTGCCCCACTGTGGGGACCAAGATCTGGTGGAAAGATGTCACGTTTTAAATAAAAGCAAGAAAGGAATGTCCGGGGGTCACTAAAGTCCTCCTCCTTATCCACTGAGGCTCTCGCAGAGATCAACAAGATGTGAACACGCTGGAAAAGTGGGCAAAGGAGAACAAGATGCAACTCAATAAGGAGAAGTGCAGAGTTCTACATCTGGGTCACAAAAATGAGAAGCTTGCACACTGGATGGGAGATGCACTGCCGGGTAGCTGTGTGTGTGAAGGAGATCTTGGGGTCCTTGTGGGCTGTAAGCTAAAGATAGGCAGACAGTGTGATGCGGCGATAAAGAAGGCAAATGCAGTCTTGGGCTTTATCAACAGAAACATCACATTGAAATCACAGGATGTCTCAGTCCCTCTGTACACCACATTGGTCAGACCGCACCTGGAGTCCTGTGGGCAGTCCTGGAGGAGGCCTCACGTCAAAAAGGACGTGGACAAAATTGAGAGGGTGCAGAGGAGAGTGACGAAGATGATCCAGGGCATGGGGACCAAGCCCTATGCAGCAAGGCGGAGGGTCTTGAGAAAGTTCAGCCTGGAGAAGAGGAGGCTGAGAGGGGACATGATTGCTGTCTTTACATATTTGGAAGGTTGTCACTTGGAGGAGGGCAGGGAGCGGTTCCTGTTGGCAGCAGAGGATAGAACCTGCACAAAAGACTTTAAATTTTGTGTAGAACAGTACGGCTGGATATCAGGGGGGGGGGGGCGGATTTCACCATCAGAGGAGTTCAGCAGTGGAACGGGCTTCCTAGGGAGGTGGTGAGCTCCCCCTCACTGGTGGTCTTTAAGCAGTGGCAGGACATACCAAGAACGCTTTAGAGTGATCCTACATAGAATCACAGAGTTGGAAGGTACCTCATGGGTCATCTAGTCCAACCCCCTGCACTATGCAGGACACTCACATCCCTATTGCTCATCTACTGTAACCTGCCAGATGTCTGTAACCTCCATCAGATGGCTATCTAGCCTCTGTTTAAAAATTTCCAAAGATGGAGAACTCACCACCTCCCAAGGAAGCCTGTTCCACTGAGAAACCGCTCTTACTGTCAAGGACTTCTTCCGGATGTTTAGACGGAATTTCTTTTGCATTAATTTCATCCCACTGGTTCTGGTCTGTCCCTCTGGTCCATCCTCTGGTAGCCTTTTAAATACTTGAAGATGGTTATCAGATCCCCTCTCAATTGTCTCCTCTCCAGGCTAAACAGACCAAGCTCCCCCAACCTTTCCTCATACATCTTGGTCTCCAAACCCCTCACCATCTTTGTTGCCCTCCTTTGGACACGTTCCAGTTTGTCTACATCCCTCTTCAACTAGGGTGCCCAAAACTGAACACAGGACTCCAAGTGAGGCCGAACCAGAGCAGAGTAAAGGGGGTTGGATTACATGTATGGTCCCTTTTGACTCTATGATTCTCTTGGTCTTTGGTGATTTCACCAGATGTGGCCTACACAGTTTTACCTTCATAGCCATAAGAAGTACAGATATGAAAACTCACATTAGGTGGACTTCTCCACCAAACCACTTGAGATAAAACTATGGAATAGGTGTCGCCCAAAGGATGTTTTCTGAAGAAATACCTGATCTGCTCTATGGGGTTGATGACATTTATCCTCTCCAAAACCTAAGTTGGCCAGCTTATACCAGCGATCACCAATTGTCCCCAACTTCCTCGGAGGTCATCAGGATTTCAGACACAAAACCCACCACCTTCAAATCCAGCAAATCACCTCTAAGCAACCGCGTAGCATAGCCATACTCCCTGTATGAGTCATGATGTGGGCCAAAGCCATTTCAACAGCTTCTCCACTTGGAATGAGAAAAAGTGACTACCCCTAATGCAATGATAGCTGCTCACTTCCTCTGGTCCGTATCTTGACTCACCGATCAGAGTCAGCAACTGAACTGCACAGAGAACTCAGACAGAGCCTCCAGGGAGGTTCATAGTGGGGCAGGAGGAGTTAAAGAGCCCCTGAAAAACAGGTCAGGTGTGTGCCTCGGACAAAACCTGGATTGCTCTCCTGATTCGAATGTTAAAAGAGCCCTTTGCCGGCCCACCTCAAGAGCACAAGCAAAAGCTGACAACAAGATGTGTTCTTCCAAAGCCGCTGTCCTGGCACCGTTGCTGGCGTCTCTCAGAGTGCAACCATAGAATCATAGAAGGGCCCTCATGGGTCATCTAGTCCAACCCCCTGCACTATGCAGGACACTCACATCCCAATCGCTCATCTACTGTAACCTGCCACCCCTTTGCCTTCACAGAATCAGCCTCTCCATCAGATGGCTATCCAGCCACTGTTTAAAAATTTCCAAAGATGGAGAACCCACCACCTCCCGAGGAAGCCTGTTCCACTGAGAAACCACTCTAACTGGCAGGAACTTCTTCCGGATGTTGAGATGGAATTTCTTTTGAATTAATTTCATCCCATTCATTCTGGTCTGTCCCTCTGGGGCAAGAGAGAACAATTCTGCTCCATTCTCCATATGGCACCCTTTTAAATACTTGAAGATGGTTATCAGATCCCCTTTCAGTCGTCTCCTCTCCAGGCTAAACAGACCAAGCTCCCCCAACCTTTCTTCATACGCCTTGGTCTCCAAACCCCTCACCATCTTTGTTGCCCTCCTCTGGACACGCTCCGGTTTTGTCAACCAAAAGCTGATAAAAAGATACGAGCTCCTCTAAAGTCACTATGTTGTCCTCACTTGGGGATGTTCAAGACGCTTTCCCCTGCATCTCTGAAAGCACAACCAAAGTTCATAATAAGACGCGTGCCCTTCCAAAGCTGCCACGCTATCCTCACAGTGGAGATGTTACAGAGCAGTCTGCCTGCATCTTTCGCAATGCAGCCGAAGGGTCATAGAAAGATACGTGCCTTTCCAAAAACCACTTTGCTGACCTCACTGGGGAATAGGGTTCGGCCGCTTCAGCGGTCATTCCAGCCCGAAGCAGCCGCTGGCTGCTTCGGGCTGGAATGACCGCTGAAGCGGCCGAAGCACACAACCCTACTGGGAAATGTTCAAGAGCCCCTTGCCTTCATCTCAGAGAGGGCCATCCAATCCAAAGTCCATAATAAGTGTCTCTTGCAGTCCTTCCTGAGGACAAGCCCTTTGCCAGGAGCTCCAGGAAATCAACCCTGGGTTCTCAGAGGAGCCCTTTGCCATTATCTGACCTGTGAAGGAGGAAGCATCTCCGGGCCGCTGTCGGGACGTGGGTCCAAGCTGCGTCACGGCTGCCTGCCCTCCACGCCGAGGACCTGTCGAATGAGGTCTGCGTACAACTGCCACAGAACAAACTCTGCCACGCCAGCTTCTCACCGATCCAGCCCACGGCAAGGGGGCCAGGTGCGCCCATGCAAGATTCCACCGTGCATACCGAAGTGGCCAGAGAAAAAGGAACCCTTCGATTGGGCTCCCTCCCTTTGCCGGACGCGTGTTCGAAGGCCAGCTGCATTACAGCGGCCCTGAGTAAGAAGCCCTTGATTAGCCGCTAGCAAAGCCCTAGTAAGAGTTTAATAGGATCAGAGGCCTCCTGCACATCTCGCCGCAATCCCAGCTAGGAAAGGGGCCGAGGAAATAATCAGCTTACCCAGAGGGTGGTAGCAACGGTGCCTCCCCCACCCGAGGCGGGCTCCTTCCCCGGGCCAGCGGAAGCCTTTGACCTGAAGCCCAGGAGGAGGATATATCATTTAGGAACAGAAAGCTGAAGCTTTTCCAACCTGGCGTACCTGGAGCAGCTGGGGAGAATGAATCCTTGGCAAGCCAAACGCTACATCAAACACCCGTGTGCCACTTCAGGCCAGGGATCTACCAAGGTCAGAATTGTCTGTCCAGCTCTCAAAGATCCCAGGCCGAGGTCCTTCACGCATTGTCTACTCCTTGATCCTTTTAACTGCAGAGGCCGGATTTTGAACCTGAAACCATCCGCACGCCAAGAAGAAGAAGAACCATTTTTTTACACCCAGATTTTCACTGAAGAAGTCCCAAAGTGGCTTTAAGATGCCTTTCCCTTCCTCTCCGCACGACAGACACCCTGTATGATAGGTGGGGCTGAGAGAGCTCTAAGAGAAATGCTCTAAGAGAACTGTGACTAGCCCAAAGTCATCCAGAAGGCTTTGTGAGTCTCAATTACCTTCCTATCCTCTCCCCATAGCTGGCACCTGTGAGGTGGGTGGCTGAGAGAACTCTGAGAGAACTGTCACTAGCCCAAGGTCACCCAGCTGACTAGAGGCCACCACTCCTAGCCACTACACCAGACGGGCTCTCAAGCAGATGTTCTATCGCGAGCCCATGCTCCACACACAAAGCAGGTGCTCAACCCAATGAGCTGCACCCCTCCTCCCCAGAGGGAGAGATCTTACCCACAGCTCTCAGGATCTGCTTTGATGCAATGGACAACCCCAAAGGATCATGCTGGGCTCATGTTGTGAATCTTTCACTGCGATGCGATGTTGCAGTTGTATGCGTGTGAGGGAGGGCAGGTTACAAGTTTGTGCGGAGACCAAAGAAATTGGGGTGGGGGGATTTTGACACAATGGGTCAAAAGCCATCAGCTAAAGAGCAAAAGGCCTTTTTGCATCAGGAGCCAGAGCTGTGTTTGAGTCTGCATTCAGAGAGTTGAGGGCAATTTGGGGGGGGGGGTGTTATCCTGTAGGGCAGGGGTGGCCAAACTGTGGCTCTCCAGAGGGTCAAGGACTACAAGTCCCATGAGCCCCATGCTGGCAGGGGCTCATGGGACTTGTAGTCCTTAAGCCTCTGGAGAGCCACAGTTTGGCCACCCCTACTGTAGGGTTTTCAAGACAAGAGGCATTCAGAGGTGGTTTTAATCTTGGACTTCTTGGGTGGTTTCCCATCCACCCACTAACCGGTCAAGAGTGCAGGAGATTAGTTCAGGGAGACCTGAGTTCAAATCTCCATTTGTGCCATCAAAGCTTGCTCGGTGACCTTGGGCCCGTCATATGCTCTCAGCCCAGCCTACCTTGCAGGTCTGTTGCGAGCAGAAAATGGAAGAGAGGAGACTGATGTGAGCCACTTCAGGACTCCACTGGGGAGAAAGGCAGGGGACAAAAGAGTTAAACAAATCATAGAGAGGACAAGATTGGGCTAGCCTGGCAATTTTGGGGTCACTCTGATCTATCTTCCAATTCTGGAAATGGGACCAGATCCCTTTTCAGGAACTAGCATGTACTTCCCCATTCCTCTTTTCTGTCCTCATAACTAACCCGAAAAAGGTCTCCTTGGTTGTCGCACGGAAATTCTGGAATTCTCTCTCAAGGGAGATTTGTCTGTCCCCCTCTATCTTCCCCCAGTGGCTGAAGACCTCCATTTTATTTGGCCCTCCTTAATTAACTCCTTGGCCTTCCTCCCATTGATGTGTGTGCAGGCTTTACTAGAAGGTTTTACTACACAGATGGTTTGCCTGTGCTTGCAATACTGTTTTGATTGTTCCCCACCTTGTTGACCCTAAAATCGCTGGGAAAGGCAATATGCAGCAAGTTTGAAATAAAATAGAAAAGACATTATATATACAACTACTCTGTGAGGCAGGCTAGGCGGAAAAACTGCTTTATGATTTTGCTCAAGGTACTTCCCAGCAGAGTGAGAATTTGAACTCGGAGCCTCCCGGTTGTAACCCAGCACTCTAATTACTGGATCCACGTCGGTTCTCCCGTGTGCATTTTAAGTGCAATAAAGTCACGTCAGACTTGAAAGTGTTAGGGTGTAAGAGTGGCAGCCTCTAATCTGAAGAACTAGATTAGATTCCCCAGCTTGGTGAACCTGGGCAAGTCACAGTTCTCTCAGAGCTGTTCTTGCAGAACAGTTCTGTTACAGCCCAGCCTACCCTCACAGAGTACCTGTCAGAGGGAGAGGAAGGGAATGGTGTTTGTAAGCTGCTAGAGGATTCCTTCAGGTAGTGAAAAGCGAGGTTAAAAAATACAGCTCTTCTTCTTATGAATGAATGGTGTTCCCGACAAATTTTTGCTAACAACCTTGACTGAGTTAATTCAGGCTAAATCTGTGATTCCTGGGAATAGGCCAACCTGAGCACCACTGGGCTTCCAAGTCTCAGCACACAGGACTGGGCTATAAGAAAGGAAAAGTGGGGTTATCTACAGATGAACAGCCCTTGGCCCCCATTAACTGTGGGCATGCTGACAAGGAGAAGCTCTGGCTCAATGGAAGAGCCTCCGCTTGGCATGCAGAAGGTCACCAGTTCAATTCCCACAGTCTCCAGCTAAAAGGGAAGGTAATGAGAACCTCTGAGGCCCTAGAGAGCTGCTGCCAGGCTGAGCAGGCAATACTGGCATCAACAAGCCAAGGGTCTGATTCAGTAGGAAGCAGCTTCACAATCCATCCCAGGTTGGGTTTTCTTCTTTTACTGCTAACTTCAACTGTTCCTATCATCCCTGTGTTTCCCATGGAGTCTCTTAGGCACCTGAATGTCCCACCCTAACTCTTACCTTGCAATGCATTCTGAAATATCTGGCCTTGCAGACCCTTTCATTCTGCTCAAAAGAATAACCACACGGCAAATCCACGTTCCCCAGACAAGCTCCCAAGCCAACCACCAGGAAATCCTCCAAGGCTTAATTTTAAAAACAGCAAGGACCATTCGTTCAAGTATTTCTAGGTGGTATCCTCTCCATGGGTCGTTAGGAAATGATCATATTGAAGGGAGAAAGTAAGTCTGCCGTGTTTGGAAGAATCTTTTTTTGTTTAAAAAATTACCTTCCAAGGTTCAAAAACTGCCGCCTAATAAACACCCTAGTGCAGAGGTGGCCAAACTGTGGCGTTCTATAGACTACAATTCCCATGAGCCTCTGCCTGCTGGCAGGGGCTCATGGGAATTGTAGTCCAAATCCATCTGGAACGCCACAGTTTGGCCACCCCTGCCCTAGCGTAAAGGGCCCAGGCAAGCCTGCTTTACTTAGTTCTTGGAAGCGTAGCAGGATCAACCCTGCTTAGTATTTGCATGGGAGGCCAGCAAGGAAATTGCCACCCAGAGGCAGACAATGGCCAGCCACACCTCTTGCCTTGAAAACCCTATTTATGTATTTGTTGAATTTCTATACCGCCCTCCCCTAAGGCTCAGGGCGGTTTGCATAAAACCTCCTGAATATACGTCGAAATCTAGTGACAGTCACGTGACAGTGGTTCCAAAACTGAACGTAACAAATCATATGACAGATGATTCTATGACAGATTCACAGCGTGGCAACAACCATGGAGGCCTTTCTCGACTTTTTTACCATCGAGAATCCCCTGAAACATTGTTCAGGCTTCGAGAAACCCCAGGAGTGGCTCAATCGTCCAGAATATGGTTGGGAGGCAGAGCTGCGGACACGCCCACCTGAGGCCCCGCCCCTTCCCACCGCCTCCAGGGCCATCTTGGGAGGGAAGGGTGGGTCAATGTGACCATATACGGTCAAGTCATCTGATAAATCAAACAAATGTTTTGTCTCAGAAGCTCAAGCAGGGTTGGCCTTGATTAAGGCTTGGATGAGGGCAGGCCGTGGAAAACCACCTCTAAATTAAGTCAAAGCTCTATGAAAGGCAGAAGACAGATGTTCCCAGCATCTAGTCCAGGGGTGGTCAAACTGCGGCCCTCCAGATGTCCATGGACTACAATTCCCATGAGCCCCTGCCAGCATCCGCTGGCAGGGGCTCATGGGAATTGTAGTCCATAGACATCTGGAGGGCCGCAGTTTGACTACCCCTGATCTAGTCAGTGAATTGGCTGCCCATACAGTGGCCACTGTAAGGTGCACCTCTGAACATTTCTTGCTTTACAAACCTTACGGGGTCACTGTAAATCGGCTTGACAGCACTTTCCCCCACCAGCCAAAAAGCACACCTGAACCAGGCACCTGCAGCCTATACAAGCCCTGCGCCTCAAATCCCTACAGGGAAAAAATGATCTGATAACATCCACCCAAATAACATCCAAATAATATCCACAGGTCCCCCTCCCCCAGACATCCCTTCCATGGCCTGAACCAGTCTGACCTCTCTGGGGGCTTTAGCTAAGTTACTGTTCCTGTTATATTTTTGTTGTTTAAGATCACTGAAATTGTGTTATTCAGAACCACTGTTGGATTATTGTTGTTGTATTTGACTATGTTATATGTTAGGCCGTTCCATGTATCCCCCTCCGTGATGTTATAGGTAAACCGCCCTGAGCCATATGGAAGGGCAGTATAAAAATCTCATGAATAAATGAATGAATGAATGAATGAATATTTGTCTGCTGCAGATCTATGAAGACACCCAAAGTCTCCCAAACTCACTCTAACCTCTTGCTGCCTCTCAGCCTCCAGTTATGAACCTGTAGCTCCTTTCCTCCCTCCCCCAGGAAAATCTAGTCTTCAAGGAAACAGGACACCACAATCCGTCCACTCTGGCTTTCGCTTCCAAAGCACCAGGACATCTGGCTTCAACCTCACAGGAAGAAGTACTCGGCCCCATGGCAATGCCGCCCAAATTCTTTGCACAACTTACTTGCAACGGCAGTAACGACCCCGGGAAGCAAGGAGACACGTCCCTTTAATTTGCTGACGGACACATGAAGCTGCCTTATACTAAATTGGGCTCCAGGGTCTCACAAGGTCAGTGTTGTCCACTCAGGCTGGTAGCATCTCTCTGGGGCAGGGGTAGTCAAACTGCGGCCCTCCAGATGTCCATGGACTACAATTCCCAGGAGCCCCTGCCAGCATTCGCTGGCAGGGGGCTCCTGGGAATTGTAGTCCATGGACATCTGGAGGGCTGCAGTTTGACTACCCCTGCTCTGGGGTGTCAGACTGAGCTCTTTCACATCACCTGCTGCTTGATGCTTTTACCTGGAGATGCTGAGTACTGAACCTGGGACCTTCTGCATGCTAAGCAGAGGTTCTATCTGATTTTTTAAACCTGAGAGGCAAGGGATTGAACCTGGATCCTTCTGCAGGCGTTTCCCAGCCACGCTGCCAATCCTAGATGTGGGTGGAAATTCAACACCCACCCGGGCTCTGTCATGAAACTTGCCTGGGTGATCTCGTGTGCAGTTGTATTTTCTCAGCCTCGCCTATCTTGCAGGGTTGTTATGAGGACAAAATGGAGATCTGCAGAACAACACGCTCCTGGGATTTAAAAAGCACTAAACAAATATTGTAGCGCCATGACTTGTTCCCTTAAGACAAATTGCTCGTGTTCAATACATGATTCAATTTTTAAGAAACCCATATGTACTCTGGAACTATCAGCTAATGGAAGTGAGGTATCGCCTGGGCAACTGTGAGAATGGATGGACCCCCTCCCCCCCCAAAATGAGCCCCCCACCCTGATCCTGGCCCTCCTGTAGATCAACAGGAAGCCCAGTTAATGACACTGTGTCTCCACCCCCATTCACAAGGAGTGGTCCTCAGATCACACAAACATCAGGAAATCACAGAGGCTGGGAACTCCGAATAATTCCTTGGCCTCTCCTTGACAAATCAGTCACCTGGCTTCGGGAATCCAAGGCAACTCCAGGGTGGGCCAATTGTCGGGGCCGCAAGACCTACCATGGGGCTAATCCCCTAACTTTGCGCAGAAAAACCGTGATGGTCAGAGACAGTCGCCAACCAGAGAGGGTGGCATGATTTGCATCCGGCCCACTGAGAACCCGGAAGCAGGCAGTGGCGTAAGCAGTGGCCTACACAGCTGGGCTTCCCACGTCCAGGGAGCCACTGAGAGGCAGGCCCCGAAGGCACATGATGCCGTGTTATTCTTTGCTGTTGCGATTTACGGTTTGTACCCTGAGCCCCAGTCATCTGCGTGGTAATACCAGCAGACCACCCACTGCAAAATGAGGAGGCCACAGAAGGGTCTCTGCCCCAAAGATCTTACAATCTAAGACTTGACAGAGGGAAGGTGAGGGGTGCATGAGATGTGTTGACAGGAAGCAATCTACATGGAGTGGGGGGTGGTTGGCCAAACGGTGGCTCTCCAGATGTCCAATGACTACAATTCCCATAATCCACTGCTAATGCTCATGGGAACGGTAGTCCATAGACATCTGAAGAGGCACTGTTCGGCCACCCCTGACATAGAGGGATTCAGGGAAGGAGTTTCTAGCTCTCCCTGTCGCCTCCCTGCATGTCCAAGAAATGCAAACACAAAGGGTCCATCGAACCAGCCCTGCCCACCCTGCCACCAAGCAAGCCCAGTGGCTCTCCAGCTGCCTCTTGCAGCCCACCAGTCTACCCTGTTGTTCAAGCTCCAGGCAGGATTCAACCGCCCCTGGACAAGCCTCTCCCGGCGTGTTCTGGTCTGGTACCAAAAAGCACTGTGAGGCCAGAAGCCCTCATCCCGCCCTCTCTAGGCTTCAGGGGTCTCACTCGCCCCCCACTACTCATCAGCATCATCTTTGCAGGGAATTCTACTCCTCCTCCAAAAAGCCACAGGCCTCCCTGCCTCCCGATTACGGCCAAGAGTTTGTGGCACGAAAACGCATCCCCTGGCCTCGGGTTCCCACCAGAGCAGGGATCCTTTCACCACCGCTCCTCTTCGATCCACCTGCTCCTGGATGCCAGGGTCCCCCCCAAACCCCATCCCCTTCCACTCCTTCGCGGCCGGAGGAGAGATCTGATGCTCCGGCCCCGCCGTCTCCGCCACCATGGCTTGTCACTGCGATTTGGTTCCTGACTCAGAGCCCTTCCCGTCCCTGGCACGACGCTTGGCGCAGCTGTGGGAGGGGGTGTGGAAGAGATGCTAACCGGGGTTGGCAAGGCCACAGACTTTCTCACCTCCCTCTCTGCCCCACCACCCCAACAACGGCCTGGCTGGGATAAACTGCAGTGGCCGGGCCTGCGATGAAAGGGGGGCACAGGGTGGGCAAACCAGGAAGCGGAGGGGAAAGAGGCCTAAACGGGATGGGGGGGGGGATGAAACTAGGGGTGGGGAGAATGTGCAGGAAAGAAAGAGGAGGAAGGGACAGAGAGGGATGAGAAAGTCTGAGGCTGTTTGGGGGTTTGGGAGGAAGGAGATGGAGGACACTCGGAGGAAATAGGGAAGCGCAACACCTGAAGTAGAAAGATCAGCAGACTCCGTATCCACTGCAAAATAAGGCGGCCACAGAAAGGCCTCTGCCCCAAAGAGTTTACAATCTAAAATTTAACAGAGGAAAGGTGAGAACCTAATGGTGTGAGCCAGCTTCATAAAAAATCAAACAATATGGCAACACAACCACTCTAATACCCTACCAAAGAATACCCTACCAAAGGATACAAAGAAAGAAAGAATACTTTCTACCAAAGATGAGTGTCAGCTCGCTGTACTGATCCTTTTCCTACTGCCAACCTTTGCAAAGGGAAAGGGGGAAAAAAGTGCTGGATGATTGATTCTGAGGGAGGAGAAAGAGTTCAGAGGTGTGGGGTTAACAGAGGTCATTCTGCCATACTAAATGGACAAAACCAAGGGAATCTGGGAAGTCACAAGCTGGGGGTATGCAGGGATGGGGGGGGGGAGATGCCACACCAAGGGGGAACTGGGTCTTGTACCTTTGGAGGACCAAGAGAGGGGTGGGGGAAGAAGGACCCCAAGTGGGTCTGGGTCAGAGCGAGGCAGCTGGGGGCTCAGGTAAAGGAGGAGGGAGGGAATTATATGGACACTCCCCACAAACAAAGGTTACCTGTGAGTGGAACTGTGCAAGAAGACTCCCACCCACAGGATACAGCAAGTCACAGGCACCTAATCAAGGGAGGGGGCATCTGTTAGACCCCTTTCCCTAGTGCTGTGGGGAGAGAAACAGGAGGGGGCAGCTGAATGTGGAAGATTCAGGAGGAAGGGAGGCACCTCTAGGGCAACCCAGTACAAAGCTTGGGGAAAGCTGCCTCTCCTGGAGTTTCCCGTCCTGTGCAGATCTGAGCAGTCCAGGAGCAGAAACACACCTATCAATTCATAAAGGATGAGGATTGATGTGGCTTGCCTCCCTGTCCTTCTGGGAGGGAGAGAGAATTTGGGAAGGCATTGGTGGGAGATCCAAGGAGATGGCGAGAGCAAATGAGAGTCGCAGGAGAGGCTGTAACAGGAAGAGCCAGGAGGGTCGTAAAGAAAGTGGGTGCAGGAGAAAGGAAGACAGGAGAAAATTTCAGAGGAAGGGAGAAACAAGGTACAGACAGGAAGAAGGAGCCAGAAAAAGGGTCACTAAGTAGGGATAGAACAGCTGAGGAGAGAGGCAACGTTTTGAAAGTTCACATCGAAGGGCCAGCTTTGAGTAAGTCCTGGTCTAGAAGCAGTCGCCCTGGCCTGCTTCACAGGGTCGTTGTGAAAGGAACAAAATGTTCTACATCCTCGGAAGTAACATGCAAAGTTAGAGGGGATTTCGTGGAGGAGAAAGGGCTAAAGACAAGTACTTGTTTAGAGCAAGTCCCTTAATGCAGATCTCAGATGAATGGGGGAGGGTTTTTTTTTTACCACAGTCAGATTGGGTTTATCAATAGCTACACCCATAGTCACCAGAGGCGAGTAAGCACAGTATAAAGGTGACCAGGAGGTAGGTTACCTTTTTCTTTAACAAAACATTTCTTTTCCCCTTGAAAACTGACCCTGAAGAGGCCACAAAACAACTCACACTGGTTGATATAAAGGAGTAACGTAGTCTGAAATCTGCAGGCCTCAACTTCTTCCGTGTCTTAGTTGCCAGGTGGCAGGGAGTGACACAGGAGCTAAGGCCTTCTGCTGGAGGAGGACGGGAAGTTAGGTTGAGGGGATGGGGGGAGGGGATGATGGAAACCCCCTCGTCCCCATCAGGCCGGGAACCATGCCAAATTCAACTGCTTCATGGCTTCCGCAGGCATCCGTCCAGAATTTCATCCTCCAAACTGGGGGGGGGTCATCTACCAGAGGGTCAAGAAGGCCCCGGGGGAGACACGTGAGCCCCCAACCCCAGTCCACCCAGGATCTGCCCCCTTGGTTCTTGTGTTTCTCCTCGCTCCATACCCCATGGGCCATGCCACTGGGCCGGGCTAGGCCAGAGAAAACAGTCTCCATGTAGAAAGCCATGGACCTTTTTGGCCTAGATTGGGGAGAAACCAGAGAGGCAACCCAAAAGAGAGGAAAGGGGGGGGGGCTTTGTTGTTTAGCTCCTGTCAATGGGGTCTCCTCTTAAGTGATGGGGAACATGCGGCTGGATGAAATAATTTATAATTTTGTTCACTGGGGAACGCTGGGCAAAGATTAGCAGAGCAGTGGGGGAATGATGGATGGGCAACACGGAAGAGGGCGGGAGGGGAAATGGGGAGAGACCTCAGCAGAGAACCTGCCTCTATCTCTATGGCATGGGGCACGCCTGCCCCACCTGCCCCCCCAACCCAATCTGTGTCCAACCAAGTTGGGCTTCTCGTCACCTGCCCGCCCACAATTTCCCACCGCCCTGACCACAACCGTTTCCCAAACAACACCCACGCACCCACCCCGTCCTCATATCAAGCGACCCCCTTTATGGTCTGAGATCGCCCCCCCAAATCCAAAACCTGGACCAGTTCTCCCTGCCTGATACGTGTGCAGCACTTGGACAGCGGGGGTATACCAGAGGGACACCATATACAGAGGCAGCCTTCCACCCACCCTAGCTTTGCAAATGTAAATGCCCCCCCCCCAAAGACACCCAGAAGAGGAAAGTATTCCAGACTTACGGAATCCGTGAACTGCGCCCCCCGGCCGGCTGCTTCTCTTTGCTCCCCCCTTCCCGGAGGGGGAGGGGAACCCCGATTTCTTCTCAATCTTCTTTGGGGAGAGGCAGACAGCCGCCCGGCCTTGCTCTCTTCTCTCCCCCCCCCCTTCAGAAAATTTTTTTTGGATTTCCCTCCCCCTCCCCGAGAAAATGTCCCTGGGATGGAGAAGAGGCACAAAACTCTGGGATCACCTCTCCATCGGGACCCTCCCCAAAGAAGACAGGCACAGGAGGAAAAAATGGGGAGGGGGCTGAGAGAAATGGGGGTCTTCGGTGCTAAGGGGGCTTGGGCCCCCCCCAGGTCCCTTCCAGCCAAAGGAAGCAAGCACAGGTCGCTGGAGGGGGGGGGGCTATTCAGTTGTGTCCGGAGTCAAAAGCCCACCGGCCCCCTCCGCTCCGGGGGGGGAGAACTGTCCATAGAAGAGGAAACTCCCCATGGCCGCCGCTCCAGGATGCTGTAGCCCCCCCTTTATGGGGGGGCCGCGACACCCCCCCAGTCAACGGAGCCTCCTCTGCCTTTCGCCTTCCTTCCTCGTCGGGGTGGAGGGAGGGCGTCGGAATTGCAAATGTTGATCTGCCGTCTGCAAATCGGGTGGGAGGGCGACGCAGACGCAGCCCCCCCCCGGTCTTTTCTCGCCCCCCTTCACCCCCCTCCCTCCCTCCCTCCCTTCCCTCCCTCTACGGTTCTTGGCCGCTCGCTCGACGGCGGCAGGCTGGAGCTTCGTCGCCCCAGCCCAAATCCCCGCTCGGCGTCTGGATCTTCGGGGGGGGGGGAGAGGGAAGGGGGGGTTATCCGGCGCCCCCCTCCCCAAAGCCGGGCGGGGGAGGACCGAGGCTGCGATCCGGTGGCTGCCAAAGCCGCAGAAGCCGAAGCTTCCCCCCCCCTCCGGTCCTCCTTCTTCCGCCTGCCCCCCCTCGCCTGTCCCCCAGCTACACCCCCAGGATGAGTGGGGGGGGGCGATGCGCGGCTGGAGGGGTCCCGGGGGCGGGGGGTGCCGAGGCCGGGAGGGGCGTTGGCCGGCGGCAGGGCTGGCCTCTTTCCCCCTCTCCTCTGGCTGCCGGAGGGGGGGAGGACGGTGGGGGGGGGGGGAGCGCGGCGGCGGCGTCGGAGGGGGGGGGGGAGAGCGCATTGGCATGCGCTGCAGCGCTTCGCCGGCGCGCACAGAATGTTGATGAGGCTCCCTCGCAGCCGAAGCGGAGTCACTCCGGCGGCCCGCGAAGACCCCCGGGGGCGGGAGGGGGGGGGTCGCTCAAGGCTTGCTTCGTGCCCGGGGCGCAACCCCGGAGCCAAGTCCCCCCCCCCTTTTTGCATGTTCAGAAAAGGCGTGAGCACCAGGGAGCATGTGCGGAGCGCCTCTCCCTGAACTGTCCAAGAGGCTCCGGCATGGGAGGGACAGGACTGAGTAGCGTTGAACGTGTGCAGAGCGCCTCTCTCCGAACCAATCGAATAGGCTCTTGCCCCTGGGCTTGTGCAACGCGCAATGAATGAATAGGGACCTCTGAGCACGTGCAGAGCGCTTCTCTCAGAACTAGTTGAACAGGCTCTCGGGCACTGGGCACGTGCAAAGTGCCTCTGGAGTAATCTGGCTTCTATCAGGCCCCACCCAATCTGCATTTTACCACCTGCCGTCGGAATCGGAGATTTGCCGTCTGTTTGAGAGATGACAGGAGATTCCAGGTTTTAGATGGCCAGCGCTGGGTATTTAACCTGAAGTCGTTTACTGTTCCTTTAATAATATTAAATGTATTTAAATTGTTTTCAATAAAATTTAATTTAATTGTTTCAGTATGCCACCTTGTGCGCCACCCAGAGTCAGGTTACCAAGATGGGCGGTATAAAAACCTAATAAAATAAATAAATAATAAAAATTATTTAATAGCTACTTGGACACTGGGCATGTGCAAAGTGCCCCCCTCTGTCTCTCTGAACTAATTTAATTGGCTTTCACCTGGCTGGTAGACCACACTTTTGAGTCTCCCCTGACTAACTTGTTTCCTTCCCCAAATGTCTAATTTTAGCCTGCAAGTTCCTTGCAGGTGCACACCTAGCATTTCACTGAAGAAACGGGGGACATTCCCGCTTAGGTGGATGGGGCCTCAATGCTAATCTTCCCAGTGAGAAATGGTGCACCTGCAAGGGTGGCGCAGGATGGGCCCGGCAGCTTCCCAAAGGGCCTTTCTGCCCTTCGGTGTGTCTGGCCCTTCCCTTTTCAGAACCCAGCAGAGGTTTGGGCTCTTTTGCTGCAATGGTAAAAATATATGCCTCTGCGCACCAGTGAACGTAGGGTTGCCAACTCCAGGTTGGGGAATTCCCTGGGGATTTGGGGGTGGCTCCTAGAAAGGGAAGAAGAAGAAGAAGAAGAAGAAGAAGAAGAAGAAGAAGAAGAAGAAGAAGAAGAAGAAGAGAGTTGGTTCTTATATACCGCTTTTCCCTACCCGAAGGAGGCTCAAAGTGGCTTACAGTCGCCTTCCCTTTCCTCTCCCCACAACAGACACCCTGTGAGGTGGGTGAGGCTGAGAGAGCCCTGATATCACTGCTCGGTCAGAACAGTTTTATCAGTGCCGTGGCGAGCCCAAGGTCACCCAGATTGTTGCATGTGGGGGAGCGCAAAATCGAACCCAGCATGCCAGATTAGAAGTCCGCACTCCTAACCACTACACCAGACTGGCTCTAGGGTTTGGGGAGGAACCTCAGCAGGGCACAGTGCCATAGACTTCACCCACCTCTGGCATCATTTTCTCTATGTGAACTGATGCCAGTAGTCTGGAAATCCATTGTCATTCTGGGAAATCTGAGCTCCGCCTGGAGGCTGGCAACCCTACTTGTTTTCCCCTCAAAACCAAGTAATTGGGATTGCCCACAGACATCTGTCATTCTTGGCCCTCTCCCACAGGGGGCCTATTCTGCTTATCCTTACAACAGCCCTGCAAGGTTGACTGGCACTACTGTTCCACCCTTGGCGCCTGAAGAAGAGAGAGCTAGCATGTAGGCTGTCTAGTGAGCTCGTGGCCAACAGGAGATTTGAACCAGGCACTTCTCCATCATCTTCACCAGGTGTCTTCGCCGGGTAAGCATTTCACTATATTTATGACGTGCGGAAAGGCCCTCAGTTTGTAGCCTTCTTTAGCACACCGCCAAATTATTTACAGAAATAAGCAGTCTCCCCACATGCAGGGATACCAAGGAAACAATATATTTCCTAAAGAACCATAGAGGACTTGGGTTTTTTGGTTTTTTTTAATTCTATTTTACAAAACACAGCCTTTTGAAGTGAGGGTATAGAAGCAGCGACTTCTCCTGGCTACTTTAACCTCCCCCCTCTGGAAAAGTTATGCATGGCTGTAACAACACCCCACCCCCCTGCAGAGATAAATGCCACTTTGTGGGGGTGGGAAAAGGTAATTTTCAGGGGAAGAGGAAAGGGTTAAGAAACAGCCCTACACACACAAGCACACACACACACACACACTGTTTGTCCTTCAAATTTATAACTGCGGTGGAAGCTCCATTGTGATATAAAAACAAAATGTCTTAGAATGGCGCATAATGTGCATTCTCCTTTCTGTAGGCAGCCCTCTTAGCGCTGGTGTCCTTCGGTCTGGAACGCTCCCAGCCTGCGCACTCCAAGTCCAGTTGTGGGGTCAGAGATCTGATGGCTGACACTTGCTGCGATAAGTTCGGAATGGCAAATCGGCCTCACAACAACCCTGCAGGGTAGGGGAGAGACAGATTTGTCCTGGGGCTCCTCTTACGCTCCCAAGTCAAGCAAACATTGGAGCTGGCATTGACGGCATGCAAATCAGCCTCACGCATTGCTCCTCCGTGGCGACCCCAAAGCTATAAAACATCCAGCGATGCAAGTTCATTCAAGCTTGAGCGTTTTCGCCCCAGAAGCAGCGGGTTGCAATTGGCTGGCCGGGGGTCACCCCGGTCCAAGTCCGAGTTAATTGGCTTTATTTTCTAATTTGCAACTGCGTGTTTTCATGGGAGGGGGGGAGAAGAGATGGCAAGTGATTGTGGCAGGGCTGCAGTGCATTTGCTTATCCCCCCCCCCCCCCAAAAAAAGAGAAACAATTTTGTGGCTTGTTTTGTTTTTCAGTTTGGGGTGGGGTAAAGCGGGTGAAGCGGGAAGGTTTATGAAATGATGAATGGGGCAGAGTGGAGAAATTCTCGCCTGATACTGGAACTCAAGGTCTGCCAGTGAATTTGATTGTCCGTGGGTTCAGGGCCAAGGAAACAGTTCTTGCACAGTTTAACCTCCTAAGTAATGAATGGAATTCACTGCAGATTTCCAGGGTCTCAGGTCTTTCCCATCAACCTGATCTTTGGATTGGAGAATACAGGAACTGAATGTGGGACCCCCACCCCCACCCCCACCCCCACCCCCAATTGCTACAGGATGCAGAAATGAAGGTCACACATATCCTTGGAGGGCAGTTTCTACCCATGGCTATTTGCTGTGGGGGCAAAGTAAAGCCTCCGTGTCCAGAGGCAGTCTACCCTTTAATGCTCTCAGTCGGGGAGGGATGCCAGGAGAGGCCTGTTCCTGCTCTGCTTGTGTGGCTGCTGCTGGGGACAGAACATTGCCCCTTTGGCCTGATCCAGCAAGGCTCTGCTCATGGGCAAAGAACTAGAGGACCAGTGTGAGCTTTATTTATTTCCACAAGGAGCCAGTCAGGGCTCCAATACTGGTGCTTCCTTAAAAAGTCAGCTGAGCTGGGCGAATGGCCCAAGGTGACCTATGAAGCTTTGCAGGGGTAGTCAAACTGCGGCCCTCCAGATGTCCATGGACTACAATTCCTATGAACCCCTGCCAGTTCCCTGGCAGGGGCTCATGGGAATTGTAGTCCATGGACATCTGGAGGGCCGCAGTTTGACTGCCCCTGCTTTAAGGCAACAGCGGGAATTGAAACCCAGTCCAACTTATAGCACAGCTTAGATGAGCCTTTTTCAATCTTTTGACCACAGAGGAACCCCTGAAATAATTTCTCAGACTTCAAGGAGCCCCGGAAATGATGTCAGCTGGCCACACCCTCAGAAATGACATCACTTTCCACACCCTTCGGCCTCCTTTTGCCCCCCCCTCCCCCCCCCGCCTTTACTACTACTACTTGGAGGCCTTTTCCGAGCAGGAGCAGGGAAGACAGCCCAGACTTAAGAGTTTTTGCAGACCCTCTTCAGAATGTCTGTGGACCCACAGGGGACCCCCGGTTGGGAATCCCTGCTATAGCTTTACCCCATTGAAATCCCTCCCATCCCCAGACTCTGCCTCCTCAGGCCCCACCCCCCAAAAGCCCAAATATTTCCCAAGCTGCAGTTGACAGTTCTACATTTAATGCCATAGGTCCCCCCTCCAAAGCAGCCATTTTCTCCAGGGGAAATTATATTAGTACTCTGGGCAACAGCTGGAATTCTGGGAGATGTCCAGGCTGCACCTGGAAGTTGGCAGCCACTCAACAAGAATTGTTTTTTACTCTGCTTTTCACTACCCAAAGGAGTTCCCAAAAAGCGGCTTACAGTTGCCTTCCCTTCCTCTCCCCTGTGAGGTAGGTGAGGCTGAGAGAGCTCTTACAGAACTGCTCTGGGAGAACAGCTCTAACAGGACTGCGACTGGCCCAAGGTCACCCAGCTAGATGCGTGTAGAGAAGCGGTGAATCAAACCCGTCTCACCAGATTAGAGGCCACCGCTTTTAACCACCACATCTAGCATAGGTGGTTTGCCATTATCTTCATAGAATCATAGAATCTAGCCTGAGGTAAATTTGCCTCCAATCCCAATATGGCGATTGGTATTTCCTTGGGCATGCAAGAGAGGGCCTCAAGAGCCAAGCACTGGCACAATCCCTTCCTCTGCAGAGCCATCCTTGGTGGTCTCCTTACTTGGTTTTCAAGATCTGACACAATCAGGCTAGACAAGGCCACCTTCCCTCCCACACAATGGAAAAGAAATGGAATTAAAATCACTCATTCAAATTATTTTGTTTCTCTTCCCGCAATGGCCCTGGGAGACTGGTATTATGTTCCCCACCGGCAAGATGAGCCAGAACCCTGCAGTTAAGAAGGCCTCGTTCTTCTTCCCATTGTCAAAATCCAACTCCTTCACAATCAAAACTAATTCACAAAAGACGTTTCCTGGAATATGAAAACCAAGGTCGCTTAGCAAGTTCATCCTTGAAATGAAAGTGGGGCTTTCCAAATCTTAGCTCACCTTCTTCCCTGCCACGATACCAGTTCACTAGGGGAGAATCAGTCTTGCTTCATAGCATCCGGATGCCTGAGAGCCACGGTTTGTGCCTCCTCCTCAGAATAATCTCCCCATTGTAAGAAACAAACCATAGGTTGTGCAGGAAGCCAATTTGCCTCCTTTAAGTCTTCCCTGGGCCTCCAGAGGGGTAGACAGCCTGTATAGGGCCATTTCATCTAGGGAGAACCCACAAGTAGCACAAACTGCAGATAACCAACCAGCTTGAATTCCCAAATTGCTGCCATTAAAAAAAATCATAAGGAGCAGCTTGACTGGAATGTGCTCATAAATATACAGCATCATCTGGATGAAGGTTGGCTCCTAACTCTGACCCTTCCTGGACCCTGTAAGGGCTCACCTTGACCAGAGCCTGTTTTGGAAATATTAGAGGCCTCAAGTAGATTTATCCAGCCTTCTGGTCCACAGAATTGACTACAGATCCCTAGTGTCCTGAATAGATCTTTTTTGTAAAGGAGCCAACTAGCTATAACAATTATTGTAATCTTTGTATATTTTATGTATTTTATATACGGTGGTTTTCTTTGATGCCAAGATACGTCAGGTCAGTGGAGGCATTTGTATGTATGTATGTCTTGATTTTATTGAGGCTATGCTAAAAGCCTTGGTTTTTTAACTTGATTAATAAATACTGGCATTATATTTTTAAAAAAAAATTGTGCTCCAACCTGTATAGGCTAACATTCATTTCCCTCGTGTTGACCTTTTTAGGTTCCTGTCTTTTGTTTCGGTCAGAATATTTTCTCCTGTTTGTTTTGAACTGTGTTCAGACACTACAACTAACTGGCCTTGGCTTAAAAGTAAGCAGAGAGACAGTTTGGTATAGTGGTTAGGACTGGAGTGTGGACTTCTAATCTGGGTTCAATCTAAACCCGGGTTCAATTCTGCACTCCCCCACATGCAGCCAGCTGGGTGACCTTGGGCTCACCACGGCACTGGGCTTTCTCAGCCTCACCCACCTCACAGGGTGTCTGTTGTGGGGAGAGGAAAGTGAAGGCGACTGTCAGCCACTTTGGGACTCCGAGTACAAAAAAGGAGCATATAAGAACCAACTCTTCTTCTTCCTTTTCTTCTTTTGATCTTCACTTACAAAAGCTCCTGAGGGGCCGTGGGAACAAGAAGCAGATGCCTGGCCGTTGCAGAAAAACGCTCTGCACATGCTTAGAGGAACGTCCTGCACAATCCGAGGCCTGCCTGCTCAGAGGTGAGTCCTACTCTGTGTAGGGGTAGTTTACTGCTTCTTAAGGATTATGGAAGGATTCCAGTCTTAATTATATACTATTACCACCAACCCGATTCTTTAAAGCAGTGATCCCCAACCCCTGGTCAGGGACCGGGACCTGTCCGGGGATCAATCGGTACTGGGCCACAGCTCCTCTTCATCCTCCTCCCCGGCTGCTGCCTCGGGGGCTGCCCTGCCACTCTGTTGCTGGCTCACCTTTGGTGTTCTCCAGCGGCCGCCATGGCTGGGACTCCCTCTCAGCATGGCACTGTGCAGCTGCTGCGGGCAGCGCCCCGCAGCGGGTGGCAGGAAGTCAGGGGTGCCGTCGGGAAAGCAAGTGGAGCAGTGGTTCAGGCGGCAGCAACATCCCTCGGCAAAAGACTACCTCTACCCCCTGGGCCTCAGTAAAATTGTCAAGCATTGACCGGTCCCCGGTGATAAAAAGGTTGGGGGCCACTGCTGGAAAGAAACCTGCTAGGATAGGGTTGACTGTTAAAGAGGGCAAGGTGACACTTCAAGACAAATGGCATCTGCAGGTGATTCCCCCCCCCCCCGAGTTCAACTTTGTTGTAAAAGCCCGTATTCTCAGCCATTCTGAACAGCACAGGATACAGGTTTAAAAGAAGGACCCAGGGTTCCCCACCACGGTGGCCCCACCCCTGCACCTTTGCTACAACCCACCAAGTAGCTTTAGAAAGTGGGTGGGACTTCTGCCCAGCAAGACTTCTGACTGGCCCCGGGAGATTTGATCAGCTATGCAGATGGTTTAAAACATTGCTTTAGCAGCAGCTGTCACCCACAGAACGAGGATCTTTGCTGCGTTATCAGAAGCGGTGGCAGCCATTTTGTGGCCAGCTCTGCCTCATGCGGCAGCCATTTTGTGCCGATGATCACACCGTGTCGAAATTCCAAAGGCGCCCACAGGCTTTGAAAAGGTTGGGGACCACTAGATGAACTACACCCTTTACACAGAACATGCATGCGAATTCTGCCAATTCTGACCCATTTATTTATTTACTTCATTTATACCTCAAGTGGTCTACTTTGTTCTCCTCTCTTCTGTTCTTTCTTCACAACAAAACTACCAGGTCGGTTAGACTGAGCATCCAGGACATGGCCAAGGTCACCCAGTGAACATCCTTGGCAGAGGGGGTTTTAGCCCAGGTCCTAGTTGATCACCCTAACCCAGGGGTAGTCAAACTGCGGCCCTCCAGATGTCCATGGACTACAATTCCCAGGAGCCCCTGCCAGCGAACGCTGGCAGGGGCTCCTGGGAATTGTAGTCCATGGACATCTGGAGGGCCGCAGTTTGACTACCCCTGCTAACCTCCACTCCCTCTGATGACTCTCATATTGTGCATTCGGATTTCAGACTCCAGTTTGGAACTCCATGTCAGAAACTGAAACATAAATTAAGCTGCCTTCTGTTGAATCAGTCTGGCAGCTGCTCTCTAGTGGTCTTTCCTTTACCTCTTCCCTGGTCCATTTAAATGGAGATGCCGGGGATGGACGGGGGACCTTTTACATGCCAAGCAGAGGCTTTGCCGCTGAGCTACAGCCCCACTCTCCAAGGTCTCGGGAGGAGGTGTTTCCCATCCCCTCCTGCCTGGTTCTTTTCTTTCAGCGGTTCTCAACCGCTCTAACTCAGCGACCCCAGCTGTGGCGGCAGCCGGGTCAGCGTGCACATGTGTACAGACAGCGAGAGTGCATGTGCGTTCACATGCGTGCGCAGTCGGAATCTGATCAACTGAAATCACAGGCATTTGGGGGCTGAGAGACCTTTCAGGGAAGCCCCTTCCCCTTCAAATCGCCCCGCTTCTTGGAGAAGCTGGGTGGTGCATTCAGGCTCCACTTTGGGAACCAAGGAATCATAGAATCACAGAATCATAGAGTTAGAAGGGACCATACAGCCCATCTAGTCCAACCCCCTGCCCCTAAAGGAGGCGCGGAGAAGGGCGTGCCTGGCCTGTTGGGCCTTTTGTAGCCACGGCGACGGCAGCCATGGGCAGAGGCTGAGCCACTGGGCCACTTGTATGACTGGGCTCCCAGCACCTTGTCTGTGCCCTTAGGCTGCACGAGCTCCCGCCTGGGCCCCGGAGCCTGCAAGCTGCTCTCCAGGGCCGCGCTGTGCTGAGGTAACGGTGGCAGGCAACAGTAGCAGGCAGCGGTGGCAGCGGAGGAGACATGGCAATAGAGACACGCCACCTCAGCATTTGTGTGTCTGTGCATGCACACAACAGTCAGGGCGGTGTGGAGGTGGCCATTATCATGGCTCCTCTGCTGCCACCCACCACTGCTGCCACCTGCTGTCGCCCACCGCAGCTGGTGGCCACCGCCACCCGCCCGCCACCACTTGCGGCTGCTTCCACCGCCACCCGCTGCCACTGCAGTGGCAACAAACCTGGGGACCCCACAGAATGGGGTCACGACCCCAGGGTTGGGAACCACTGTTTTACTTGGAGATGCCAGGGATAGAACCGGGGATCTTCTGCATGCCAAGCAGAGGCTCTGCTACTGAGCCACAACTTCTCTAGCTGAAGACTAGAAGGTTGTGGAGAACGGTTGGGTTTTGTAAATTCTGTCTGCTGTTGCAAATCTCATGTGCCCTGATTGAGATGTTTTCTCCCACTGACTTCTGCCCCACTTTATACCTCTCCAGGGTCTCAGGTGGAGGTCTTTCCCATCACCTCCTGCCTGGTTCTTCTTAAACAGTAGATGCTGGGGATTGAACCTGAGACCCTCTGTGTGCCAAACAGTCTCTACCACTGAGCCATGGCCCCTCCCCAAAGGGGCACACACATGAAGCTGCTTTATACTAAGTCTCTCAAGGTCAGTATTGTCCACACTGACTGGCAGCAGCTCTCCCGGGCTTTAAGCGGAGGTCTTTCCCATCCCCTCCTGCCAGGTCCTTTTAATTAGAGATTCCAAGGATCGAACCGGGGACTTTCTGCATGCCAAGCATATGCTCTGCCGCTGAGCCACAGGTTGGAATGATGAACATTGACTGGGGAAACCAGCAGAAAGCAGACAACAGAAGAGAGATGAGAAAAAACCCAAACAAGGGAGAAAGGAGGGGGTGGAAAATGAAGCTCTCCTTTTCTCTCCCTTGCCTGAAATTCTTTAAAAGCCCAGCCAGAGAAGGATTAGCCACAATCGATGTAGTTCCAGGATGCGCAGGAGGGAAGACGAGAAACTGAGTGACAGATGGACAGGTTGCGGTCTGCGCTGGAACACTGGACATCGGAGAGGCGAGGGAGACGTGTGTTTCGACCCAGCCCAAGAATCTGTAGGTGCAGCAGGCAGAAAATCCTGGACACAACCCACCAACACGGTTCTCCCGCACCAAATCCCTTTGTGCCAAAGGCCTCCTCTGGCTGAACATTTCAGTAGGGAGCACTTTGACTGGGCATGCTCAGTAGTGGCGCTTTCCTACATGCATGTGTCAAGGGCTGCTAAAGGGGCCATGGCTCAGTGGCAGAACCTCTGCTTGGCATGCAGAAAGTCCCCGGTTCAATCCCTGGCATCTCCAGTGGCACACACTAGGCCAGGGTTATCAGTTCTTACCTGAGGTTTTGGGGTTGCCAACTTCAACTTGGGAAACTCCTGGAGATTTGGGGACAGAGCCAGGAGATGACAGGGACTTCAGTGGGTATAATTTGGGGATGGAGCCTGGAGAAGACAGGGGTTTCAGTGGGCACGATGCCATAGAGTCCACCCTCCAAAGCATCAGATTTTTCCTAGGAAGCAGATCTCTGTAGTCTGCTGATGAGCTGTAATTCCAGGTCCTACTTGGAGGTTGGCATCCCAAGATCAGAACACATAACTTTCATTAAACCAGACCGTTGGCCCATCAAGATCAACAGACTCTCCAGAGTCTCAGACAGTCTTTCCCATCACCTGCTGCCTGGTCTTTTTTAAGTAGGAGTTGTAGGGGATTGAACCTGGAGTCTGCCAAGCAGAGGCACTTCCATGGAGCCATACCCGCTCTCCATGGGTCTCCAGGGTCTCAGGCAGAGGTCTTTCTCTCATCACCTGCTGCCTGGTCCTTTTTAAATTGGAGATGTGGGGGATTGAACCGGGAACCTTTTGCATGCTAAGCAGAGGCTCTTCCATGTAGCCATGCCCCCTCTCCATGGGTCTCCAGGGCCTCAAGGTCTTTCCCATCACCTGCTGCCTGGTCCTTTTTAAATAGGAGATGTGGGAGCCTTCTGCATGCCAAGCAGAGGCTCATCCACGGAGTCACATCCCCTCCACTATGCATAAGGCTTTTACCCGAGACCCTGAATAGATTAGAATAGACAATGCCGATCCTGAGGGATCGAAGGACCCGATTCATGGGAGGGCAGGTGTGTGTGCGTCCCTGGGTCACAAACATCTGCACTCCACACCAAGAGATGGTCATGGCCCTCTGTTAGATTGGCTCAGCCAGCCTAGGGCACCCCTGTCCCCCCACCTGTGCTGTAACATTTCAGTTCAGTTCGGCTCAGAATTTCTCAGCAGAGGTGGAAGAGGAGACTTGGGTTTTATTGCCATGGATTCGCAGAAGTAACTGTGCATCTAAATGCAGGGACGGGGCAGGCAGCTGTGGATTATAAAAGGTTTAGAATGCAGAGCAGAGCAAAAGCAGATAGATAACCCGGTACGTTCTGCCTTATATATATAAGGACAGGACAGAATGTAGCTTGTCACATATCTGAGAGCCTGCCATTTACAGAATCCCTTCCTTGGGGCCGCCGACGCTACCCTCATTTCAATAGCCCTCTCCTCCTCCTGAATAATCGGCTGAGCATATTAGCAGGTACCCAGTGAGAATTTCAGGCTGAGGCAGAACAGCCTTGAAAACAGCCGCTCACTTCGTTGCTGGTGTATCTTTATCTGCATTTTAATCGTTTTCCTACCTGCCCATCACCTGAGAACATTCATTTTGATGAACGTTTGCTAACCAACCCTGTCCAATTCCCCATCTTCCCCTCCCTCTGCTTAACTTCAACGCAGATCTTGTCATTTCTGATCTTCCACAACAGTTCTCTCCAATGAAGAATTACGGCATAAGATATTGTTCGTACTTCCATATCCAGGCCTGGTCGCCTGTGGCGATCAGATATGATCGCCAGGAGACCAGGCAGCAGTCTTTGGGGATTTGTTGCCCAAGCCATGTGGCATACATTTATTTTTATTCTATTTGCCTTATTTAGATGACAGCAGCCATATTGGGTCAGCCCAATGGCCTACCCAGTCCAGCACCCTCTATCACCCAAATGTGGGGGTCATCAGGAGGTCACTGGAATTCCAGGCAGAGGATACAGAGGGGGTCAATAGAATCAACAGAATGGACCATTCAATAAAGAATGCACTAGCCCAGCCTTTCTCTACATTTTTACCATTGAGAAACCCTCTGAAATGTTCTGCAGACTCAGAGAAACCCCAGAAGTGTCGTGATCAGAATATGGTTGGGAAGCAGAGCAGTGGACACACCCACCCAGGGCCCCTCCCCTCCCCACTCCCTCCAGACCCAACATTGGCTATTTGGGGAGGGTCACGATGACCATATATGATCATATCACCCGATGTCTACCGAATTTTAAAAATATATTAAACATTAATTATTTTTACTTCTTTGAAACCTTCAGGGGTTTAACAAGAAAGAAAAGATTACAATTTTCTTTCTTTCTTTCTTTCTTTCTTTCTTTCTTTCTTTCTTTCTTTCTTTCTTTCTTTCTTTCTTTCTTTCTTTCTTTCTTTCTTTCTTTCTTTCTTTCTTTCTTATATTTATATACCGCCCTCCCCTTGCTGCTCAAGGCAATTCACAGAGAACTTTTAGCTAAGGACAATTGTAACCCACCACAAGCCAGTCTCGGGAGTGGCGGGAAATAAATGTAATAATAATAGTAATAAAAACATGAACAGGGACAATATAAATTCAATAATAGCCAATAGACACGTGATAGGGTGGTGATAACAATCAGAACAGAAACAACCATTTGTAACAATAACAGCTGTAATAATAGAAATGTTAACGTATCAACTGTAACTGTAGATTGGTCAGTTGGCCCTTGATGTCTTTAATGGGCATATCTGTTTGGGTTGGGGGGCCCACGGGCCCAGTGGATGTTGCTAGTTTGATTGACCTCCACAGCAGTCAGGAAACCCCCAGATTTCAGAAAGCCTGCATTAGCATCAGGGTTGCAGAACCAACTGAAAATCTAAAAAACATAACTGAAGCAAAGCATGTTAACTTGACACCAGGGTAGTCAAACTGTGGCCCTCCAGATGTCCATGGACTACAATTCCATTGAGCCTCTGTCGGCACTCTTATAGCGGTAGCTATAAGAACATAGGACTAGCCCTGCTGGATCAGACCATAATTGGTCCCCCACCTTTTTGAGCCTGCGTGCCCCTTTGGAGTGGCTGCACAGCCTGGTGGCCCACCCACAGAACGACTCCCACGGCTTCCTGTCACCAACACCAGGAAGATGCTCGCCCTGTGGGGGTAGCTGCTGCCAAAGGAACACATTTTAAAATCTGCACAGCCAGTGAAACCTCCAGCGGCCAACCAGCAGGCTGGCAAGCAAATGCCCTCCACGGCCCGCCCACGCTATTTTTAAAAGCTTGTTGGCCACCAGTTGGGGCACCCTGGGTGAAGTTACTTCACTAGGCAGGGTTTGATCCTATCTCGGCACTATCAGAAAGAAAATTCCCAACCTGCCAGTGTGTTTCCAGACACAACTGAGATTTTGACCTTTAAATCTAGCTTCCTTGAAACACCGTCTCCTCCCAAAGGAACCTGCCCACCCCGAGACACACGTTAGCGGCCCCCTCTCCAAGTATACCCACCTCTGGAGGTGACCATGGAGACCCTTTTTGTCTTGCCAACTGTGGCGAACCCTCCCTAGCCAAATTCATCCAGCACCACTCCTCGTTTAATTCCAGCATGAAAGAACGTGTTATCCCACCCCCCATGATTCGGATAATTGTTTCTGCTACCCTTGAATTGACTTCTGATGTTTCTGTTGGTTTGCATCTGGTTTGAGTGAACTCAAATTGTTCCATTAGCCTGGAGTGCCTGATTGAAAAACAACAGGTATTTTAGTTGCTGCTTTAGTTTTTGTTATAAATTAAAGGTGTTTACTATATGCTGCTTTGGAGGCTTTGGAAAGGCGAAAGTTGTTTATAAATCTGAATGCATTTTAAAGAAATAGGCCTGGTGATCCCTGACCTGCATAGTCCAGGCTATTGGAATATGTAAGATCTGTAGTGTGTACGAATTAACAGCATGAGAAGAAGATCCTACAGGGGGACATCCGAGGAGATGTGTATTTTGTACAGTTAGATTAGAAACGTCCTGATATTTTTCAGATAGTTTCCTCCCATGATCTGATTGGCTCATTTGGAGACTCCCTGCTCCTTTGAGCACATTTCCTCCCTGCTTGTCTCCAGAACAGACAGAATGCAGAACAACAGTTAAACAGTTAGGACTCTCTCTTTCTCCTCTCTTATTCACAAAGTTTGTTTCTCTTTGCACCATGAAACTATTAAGCAGCCTGACGTCTCCCGCGCACCGGCGCTGATTTCTGGCAGCAGCAGCTTCTGGGCAAGGATGGAAATAGTTCTGATCTGTGAGATCTGTTCACAGGTTTGTAAGATCTGCTCATAGAATCATAGAGTTGGACGCACCAATAGAGGCCATCTAATCCAACACCCTGCTTAATGCAGGATCAGTCTAAAGCATCCCTGACTAGTGTCCATCCAGCGACCTAAGTGATGACCTTGAAGAGAAGAATCATGTTCCTTCTTCAGCCTTCTCCAGGCTGAACATTCCTAAATAGAGTTGCACACTCTGGCATAGTTTGGCCGCTTCAGTGAAGCGGCCAAACCACGCTGGAGCGTGCAACCCTATTCCTAATTTCCTCAGCCTTTCTGCCTAGGGCTTGGTCCTCAGGCCCTGGATCATCCCCGTCGCTCTCTTCTACACCTGTTCCGTCCATGTCAATTTTGAAACGAGGCCTCCAGAACTGCACACAGGACTCCAGGTGCGGCCTGACACATGCGGTGTACGGCCAGACTACGACTTTGTGAGATTTGGAGATGATGCCTCTGTTGATAGGCCACCACCTCCAAGACTGCATTCACCATTTTTGCTGCTGCATCACACTGACAGCTCCTATTTAGCTAAAGGTCCTGAGCCGGATAGCCAAGGCTAGCCTGATCTCATCAGATATTGGAAAAGCAGGACTAATCCTGGGTAGTATCTGGATGGGAGATCTCCAGGAAATGCCAGGGTCATGGCACGGAGCCAGGCAATGGCCAACCAACTCTGGACATCTCTCACCTTGGAAACCTTACATCGTTGCAATAAGTCCTGACTTGCCGACACAAACATACACGCATGCTGCTTATACTGTGAGATCTTGTTCACACACACTGCTACCCAGAATTGTTAATCCCATCCAGAATGCATGCTTCTCATTGTTGCTACTGTTATGTCCGTGGGCATTTGGCCACTGATGCAAATGAGGGCTTCCGCCAGCCAAGAAACTAACCAATCAAAGAAACCTGATTGCTCTGCTTAGGGCCAATCAGAGGCAGCAGCGGGCTGCCAGAGGAGTATAAAAGTGCATGAGTTTGCCTGTTTTTCTCTGTTCAGTAGTTGGAGTTTGTTGCTGGAGTTGCTAAATAAAAAGAGCTGTTCTGAAGAATTGGAGTCTGTGTTCACTGAACCCGCAGACTTAATACTGGCGACGAAGGTGGGGTTGCTGTCCTAGGCAGCCTGCCCTGGGAAGCGATGGTCCAGCCGAAGCCACCGGTGGACCTACCCCAGCCGCGCCCAGTGCCCACTGACAAGGGACCAGCCGGTTGAGTGCAGTTCCAGCTCTCGCCTCTCAACAGCTACCCAGACATAGAACGCTGCACTTATCTTTTTGGAATTGCATCTGGTTCTCATCTGCTCACTTTTCCACGGTCCGCTCCAGACTCCAGTCCCAAATCTTCAGGAGTCCGCCCCCCCCCATTCCCCTCCTGTTGGATGGTCTTTAAAGGGTCCTAAGTCCTTAAGTGGTATCATGGTTAAGAGTGGTGGCCTCTAATCTGGGTAGGTTCTGCTCACAATAGATAATGCACTTTCAATGCACTTTAGAAGTAGATTTTCCTGTTCTGCATAGGAAAATCCAGCTGCAAAAGCACACTGAAAGTGCATTATCCTATGTGTGCAGACTCTGCCCAGGAGAGCCAGGTTTGATTCCCCACTCCACCTCCACATGCAGCCAACTGGGTGACCTTGGGCCAGTCACGGTTCTCTCAGCTCTCAGCCCCATCTTCTTCACAGGGTACCTGATGTGGGGAGAGAAAGGATACGGGATTGTCAGCCACTTTGAGACTCCTTCAGGTAGTAAAAAGCAGGGTACAAAACCCAGCTCTTCTTCTAATCAGAAAACAGCATTTCCCCCCAAACCTCCTGGGTGAAATCCTTTCACCAGAGCTACCAGAGTTGGAACTCGGGCCTTCTGAATGCCGCACAGGTACTCCCTGCCGCTGAGTCTCAGCCCCCTCCCCAGAAAGCATTACCCTAATTGAAGAATGGCTCCCGGTAACTCAAAGCGCCCACTCGCACGGAAAGCTGTCTGAGTCATTGCTCTTCTTCCACTTCGCTTCCACCGGGATGCAGGAATATTTCTGCCGTGTTGATGCACCCTCTACAGCCGGAGCGCTCGCTCGTGGCTGCGGTGAATTGGGGGCTTTGCCCTCCCTGAGGAGGCTGCCCACTGCATCTCTGCGAGAGTCACCACTTCAGTCTTAACCCCTTCCCAGCCAAAAGGGGGCACCCACATCAGCGATTTATGTAAAAAAACAACATAAACTAATGAGCGGGTCCATTTGAATGTCAGTGTTTTGTTTGTGCCGCCAAGTCACAGTTGACTCACGGTGACCCTGTAGGGCAGGGGTGATCAAACTGCGGCCCTCCAGATGTCTGAATGCTGGCAGGGGCTCATGGGAATTGTAGTCCACGGACATCTGGAGGGCCACAGTTTTGACTACCCCTGCTGTAGGGTTTTCAAAGCAAGAGAGATTCAGAGGTGGTTGGCCATGGCCTGCCTCTGCATAGGGACCCTAATATTCCTTGAAGGTCTCCTGTCCAAATATTACACAGGGACGTTCCTGTTTAGCTTCTGAGATCAGGCTTGCCTGGGCTATCCAGGTCAGGGCTTTCCTGTTGTCCAGAGCGGCCACCAACTGCCACCGGAAGACTTACGGGCAGGACACAGAAGCCAAGGTTTCCCTCTGCTGCGGCCTCCCAAAAACCAGCATTCTTCAGTACCTTGCCTCTGAACACCGCAGTTCTATTTAGTCACATTTTGGCAAATCACCATTGATAAACGAAGCCTTTGCGGACACATCTAGCCCTTCCCCAAAGTTGTCTAAGCTAGCTGGTCACCATGAGTCTTGTGACAGTAAATTCCATAAGCTTATGTAATACACAAAGAAGTTTCTCTGTCCTTAATTTGTCACCTGTCAGTTTTGAATATCGGAAGTCGGAAGAATAAGCCCAGCTGCAGGCATGCCTGGATCCATCTTTATCTGTACGAAAGCGAGAGAGTCCAGCACTGAGATGGTCCCCGAGTTAGAAGAAGAAGAAGAGTTGGTTCTTATAGCCCTTTTTCTCTACCCAAATGCGGCTTACAGTTGCCTTCCCTAGAGCTCATGGGAATTGTAGTCCATGGACATCCTGAGAGCCACCGTTTGGCCACCCCAGCCCTACTGGCTCACCATAAGCTGGCTGAGACTTGATTGTACCTTCCCCCACCGACTCATCGGGCTGTGTTCAGATGGAAGGCATTTGTATCACGGTGCCTGACTTTCATGCTCCTCACCCACCCACCCGACTTTATGGAAATGCCCTCGTCTGTTTTCTTCTTTCTCTTCCTCGTTCTTTCAGTAGTGCCCAGCATCATCTGAATACCCAACTGCCTCTCTGTATAATAACCTAGCCTCCCTTCCAGCTGAAATGTGGCTCCCCCTGAACGAACGTGGTTGACTATGGCTTCGGTGATCGGCAGAGGATTCTCTGGATCCAGAAGAATTTCAGAAGAGCCCCGAGCTTCCCTTTGCCTCCGTCATAGAAATCACATCCAAGCTTTTCGGTGGCTTATGCGGAGAGCCTGATTTCCCCGCCCACCCATTACCCAAACCACGCTTAATGAAAGAATATAAGAGAAAGCAAACCACCCTGGACGGAAGAATCAGCACAAATCTAATATCGTGAGCCCACAATTCCTTGCAAGTTCCAAGAACCCCACTGTGCAAAGGTATTTCTTTTCAACATTTCTACTCATGCAGCGGCAGAACCCCTATGGAGCTGCTCCCTCCGCCTTAACAAGGAAGGTGTCCCCCCCCCACACACACACACAGACACCCATGGGCTCCCTCCCTTCATCAGAGCTTTGGCTCCAGGCCGCAATTTGAAAGCAAACCACATGGAACAGTTTTTTGTTCAAATACTTTGTTAAGTCTCCAGTTGTCAGACTGCTTAAAAGGTCTCCTCGTTTCACGATTGATGCCACATTCTCAGGTTTTGGAGAAGAGCGCCGTTGAGCTGGAAGGGTGTTGTGGACGGGTCAAATTGAGTAAACAAGTCAGAGGGGGAAACGCAAGGTGGCAACAGGCCGGGCCCTGCGGCCATGGTGCAGGCAGACGAAAAGCGAGAGACGGCCAGACTGAGAACCTTTCTCAAGCTGTCAATAATGTCGGGGGGGGGGGGGGATAGCTGCTGACAACCGCTGCTGAGCCCTGGGGGAAGTGGCAGGTCTACGTGAGTGCCGCAGAGCGAATGTCCTTTCAGATGGTGCGCATTTAAGTGGCCAAACTTTATGGGCTGGTGTCCCCTGAACCCTGCACAGCTCCTCAAGTAACAGGAGGTCTCTCTGTGAAGTGAACCCCCAGAGCAGAATAAATTGTCCATCTGCCCTCATGGCAGGGACCCCACACCAGGCTAGAGACGGGCAGATGAGTGCATCGAAAGAGGTGCGGAGATCACAGGGTAACAAGCGTCCAAGAACATAATCCACTGTGAATAAGCTAAAAAGAATGCAATATGCGCCTCGCATAAAACGGTACATCAATTTATAGAGTACACTAAAAAGGGATACAGATGATTCACCCTACATTTTGTGCCACTGCACATACAAAGACCACTTACGTATAGCAAGCATCAGTTGAATTTTCACTTGGCGTTTTAAAACAAATTATTAGCCACAGACGCATAGAGGTTCAAACCATGTCCTCCTAGTGAAGGCCATAAGTCTGTCAATTCTAACACCAAATGGAATGAGTTGTTGATAACTTGAATTGATTGAAGAGGTGGTAGAAAACTTAAATATTCTCAACTGATGGTGTGGGGAAGGGGGGGGGGAGAGACCACATGTTCCACAGGCCCTGGGCAGGCTATGCAAAGGAGAGCCACAGCTGAACCCAGCAGTCAAGCTGGAGGAAGGGGGAAGAGGAGGAGGAGATGTTGGTTCTTAGGAGGAGGAGCAGTTGGTTCTTTTATGCCACTTTTCTCTACCTGAAGGAGTCTCATAGCGGCTTACATTTGCCTTCCCTTTCCTCTCCCCACAACAGGCACCCTGTGAGGGAGGTGAGGCTGAGAGAGCCCTGATATTCTTGCTCAGTCAGATCAGCTTTATCAGTGCTGTGGCAAGCCCAAGGTCACCCAGCTGGCTGCCTGTGGAGGAAGAACACGGAATCAAACCCGGCTCGCCAGGTTAGAAGTCTGCACTCCTAACCAGTACACCAAGAAGAACTGAGTGGAAGTCCGGGCTGCCCAAGAAAACCCCTCAAGAAGGACAAGACTTGTGGCAGACCCCTTCTCTGCCCCCAGAAGCCTGAAAACATGGGGACTTCTCTATTCCAAGGAGGAAAAGTTTCCACCTCTTGCAGCTTTGCAGGCATTCTCCCTCAGCAGGAAGGGCTGCTGGCAGCTGCCTCTTGTTGCCCATGCATTAGGCCCTTTATTTCCTAGTTGAAATCTTATCCTGGAATCCCTCCCTGGGGGAGGGAAGAAAATCTTTAAAAACCTGTTTGAGAGCCAGGATAGTACAGCAATTGGAGTGTTGGGACTACCACCAGGGAGACCTGAGTTCGGATTCCTGTGCTGCTCATGGAAGCAAGCTGAGTGACGGTGGGCCAATCACGCTCTCCCAGCCTGCCCTACCTTGCAGGGTTACGGTGAGGATAAAACGGAGAATGACGTAAACTGCTCCGGGTCCCCCTGGAAGAGTGGCGGGGTGTAAAATAAAGGAGAAGAAGGTTCTCTGCTAAAGCATGTGGATGAGGGAGACCAAGGCCAACCTGAGCACCGATTCCCAGACTGCAGAGACTTCTGACATTCAGTAGCAGCAGAACTCAAGTGCAATCAGAGCAGGCAAAAAAGCTTATTCTCATTTCCTTTTGCCTCATCACGCTGCGGATCCGGTATCCTAAGGACCCCATTGAACCAGTTCCCTGTATCCCCACTGAGTGAGCTCCGGCTAGATGCAATGTGTGCTGTTGTCCTCCCCCTGGAGAAGCATCCAGGCTCCGTGGCTATCGGTGGCTGCCACAGACGGTCCCGCCCACAGAGGAGCTTCTGCATTCAGAGATAGCATCTGGCAATTCCGAGGCCTGCATTGAAAGCAAACGCCAGGGGATAGCCCTTTCCGCTGCGCTTGGCCTGCAATCTCTCCCACGGCACGGGGACAGCTGCGGCTTGCAGTCTGGTGGCCCGGCAGTTTTGGGGAATGGCTCCACCTGGGGGACGCCAGGCAAAGCTGCACTGCCGACGCGCAAAAGTCCTCCTGCAGTTGGGCAAACCTATTTGAAATGCCCCCCAAATTGGGGGGGGGGGGAGATTTCTCTTGAACAGCCTTTACCAGCACAATGCCCTGCTTGGAAAGGGAAATCTGTCAAGTCTCAAATCATAGCAAGAGAATAGGGATAACAGGTAGGCAGGTACAAAATTTGAGTTGCGGTGAGCTTTTGGGTGCCTGCACACAAACTCAGACAATGAAATAGGAATCATCAGGGTGCAGGTACAAGGAGAGAATAAATCAGCAGGAAATTAGTAAACATCATCAGGAAGGTATCCCCATGCAGCATAATATGTAGATAAATAACAGCATTTACATATTATGCAGCATAATATGTAGATAAATATTATGCAGCATAATAATATTTAGATAAATAAGGTTGAGCCAGCTTGTTGTCATGGTTCAGAGTGGTGGCCTCTCCTTTAGAGAATTGGATTCAATTCCCCACTCCAGCTTCACATGCAGCCAGCTGGGTGACCTTGGGCCAGGCACATTTCTCTCAGAACTCTCTCAACCTCACCTCCCTCACAGGGTGCCTGTGGGGAGGGAAGGTGATCGTAAGCCACTTCCTTTGGGTAGTAAAAAACAGGACAAAAACAAACCAGCTCTTCATTTTCTAAATTTGGGGGCTTTTAAAATGGGATCCCGGCAAGGCTACGAGGACTAGCTTGAGGGATCTTGCATTTGTACAGCACTGCCTCTAAACTGGGGATGCTACCTGCACATAACCTATTTGCACAGGGAGCAGTCCACTTTAAATAGGGAGGGTGCGCTAGTGCAAAACCCCGAAAGCTCTTCTGTCCTGCCAGCATCACACTAAAGAGACACTGACTTTTAATCACTCTGACTTTTAATCGCCAGATTTGTTCAGTAACATCGCTCCAGTCCAATTTGAGGTATGGTGTAGTGCTTAAACCGAGCCAAATTTGATTTCCCACTCCGCCACACGCAGCCAGCTGGGTGACCTTGGGCCAGTCACAGTCCTGATAGAGCTGTTTTCACACTGCAGTAATAGCAGGGCTCTCTCAGCCCCACCTATTGTGGGGAGAGAAAGGGAAGGTGATTGTAAGCCGGTTGGAGACTCCTTCAGGCAGGGGAAAGCAGGGTATGAAAACCTAATTCTTTTTCTTCTGCAATGAGTGTCTGGCTGCACACGCTCTCCCCGACCTGTTACTCTAGATCAGGGGTGGACAAACTGTGGCCCTCCAGATGTCCATGGACTACAATTCCCATGAGCCCCTGCCAGGTGGCAGGGGCTCATGGGAATTGTAATCCATGGACATCTGGAGGGCCTTAACTAGATCATAGAATCATAGAAACATAGAATAATAGAGATGGAAGGGTTCTCATGGGTCATCTACAACGAGGAGACCTTTTAAGCAGTCTAACCCCCTGCACTAGGCAGCACACTCACATCCCTATTGCTCATCTACTGTAACCTTAACTGTTGAGAAACACCTGAAACATTCGAGAAACCCCAGAAGTGGTGTGATCACGCAGAATACGGTTGGAAAACCTAGCTGTGGACATGACCACCCAGGGCCATCCCCTTCCCACCATCTCTAGGCCTCTCATTGGCCATTTGGGGAGGGGAGGGAGTGGGACAATATGGCTATATATGGTCATATCCTTATCCATTGTTGTTCCTCTATATATTTATGAAACAGCCTAGGGGGTGGGACGTGTCTGGCTGTCCAAGTTGGAATAGGGCCAATCAGGGTGCAGCCAGCTTTGCCCTGATTGGCCCTACCCCTGCAGCTCCCGCCCTCCGTTCCTGGACTCTAGCCTCTTTGCTCTCAGACGCCTCAGTGCCTGGAGCCAGCAGCAGGTAAGGGGAGAGGCCCTGGGCATAGGGCTTGCTAAGGAGGGCCTCTCGGCCTGCTAGGTAGGGCCTGCTGAGGAGGGCCTCCCGGCCTGGCGACTGCTCATTAAGGACTGCTAAGGAGCCCTGCTAATGAGCTGCCCAGCCCCCATCTGCCCCAAGGCCACCATAAGCTGCCTGGCTAGGGGCCAGGAGAGGGGACCCTTTCAAGGCCCGTTCTTAGGTACGGGCTTTGAAGCCAGTCACCCAATAAATGTATATATATAAATAATTAACACACTCATTCAATAAACCCTTCCAGGGCCATCAAGAAACCCCAGGGTTTTGTAAATCCCAGGTTGAGAAACCTGGCCCTAGGTCCTTTCTTCTGTCTACACCAGGGGTTGGCAAACTGTGACCCTCCAGTTGTCCATGGACTACAATTCCCAGTGTTTGCTGGCAGGGGCTCATGGGAATTGTAGTCCAAGGACATCTGGAAGGCTGCAGTTTGACTACCCCTGGTCTATACGATGGACAGAACCAGGGAATTTGCAGACAGGAAGCGCCGCGTTCCTTCCCTCGGTTGCAGATGCTCAGCGGGGCATCCCATTCTACTTTGTCATGCTGGCTGCCTTGACTGTTCCGGCATTACTGCAATATGAAGTAGCAAAGAAACCTCTGCAGATGTTCCTGCCTTCAAATGAGGCCTGGCAAGCGTTTCCAGGGAGAACTTGATCTGAAGAGACAAAGGCATGCTGAGGGGCTGCAGCTCAGTGGGAAAGCATCTGCCTGGCACGCAGGAGGTCCCAGGTTCGATCCCCGGCATCTCCAGTTAAACGGGTCAGACAGTTGGGGATGTGAAAGCCTGAGAGACCTGGAGAGTGGGTGCCGGTCTGAGCAGACAATACTGTGACCTTGATGGCGTGGTTCAGTAGAAGGCTGCTTCATTTGTTCACGCAACAGTAAGTAGCTAAGTATATTGTTGCAGCTTTTTACTAAGTTTATTGTTTATTAAGTTTATTGTTGCGGGTTTGATTTCCCACGGGGTGTCTGTTGTGGGAAGAGGAACGGGGAAGTGATTGGAAGCCGCTTTGAGACTCCTTCGGGTAGAGAAAAGCGGCATATAAGAACCAACTCTTCTTCTTCAGTAATATCAGGACTCTCTCAGCCTCACCTGCCTCACTGGGTGTCTGTGGTGGGGTGAGGAAAGGGAAGGTGGTTGTAAGCCGCTTTGTGACTCCTTCGGGTAGAGAAAAGTGGCATATAAGAACCAACTCTTCTTCTAGCTCATGGTCGACTACGTCAGACATGGCCAACGGATCGAGCAACATGAGTATAGGCAGCCCACCCTGATCCAACTGCACCAGAAATCATCCTGAGCCACCTTAGCTCCCAACGATCTGTCCCTGTGTCCAAGGAACAGCACACCAGAAAAGCAAAGTTATGCTTGGCCCAGGGGTAGTCAAACTGCGGCTCTCCAGATGTCCATGGACTACAATTCCCATGAGCCCCTGCCAGCATTCGCTGGCAGGGGCTCATGGGAATTATAGTCCATGGACATCTGGAGAGCCGCAGTTTGACTACCCCTGGCTTAGACCTACTGCAGTCAGGGGCTATACCACAGAGGGAAGTGGCAACAGGATAGACTGAAGCAAAGTCATCATTACCCTGCACTGATGAAGGATCCCTTGTGCGTGGCTGTGAATTTGGATTGAACGGAGCTTTGTCACGGAGCTTTGTACGTTAGAGTTTCTTTCACGGTTTGACAAATTAAAAAATTAAAAATACCCTTTCCGAGATGATGATCACAGTAGGTATTAAAAATAATTCACTTTAACAATAAACCAAGGGCATGTGAGGCTATCAGATGGCCTTTTTCAACCTTTTGACCATCGAGGCACGCCTGAGAAAAGGGTCAGGCTTTGAGGTACAGCGGAAGTGACATCAGCTGGCCACACCTTCCAGAAGTGATGTCGCCCAGACCTGCAGCGCTAAGGATGCCAATTTCCAGGTGGGACCTGGAAATCTAGAACACTACAAACCGATCCCCAGCCAAGAACCAGCAGTGTATTGTTAATATGATTTATAGCCCACCACTAGTAGAAAAAGAAAGCCATCTCTCTCTTACACAGACACACACACACACACAAATCCTGGTGAACTCTAAACTCTTTTTTTAAAAACTCCAGAAAACACTCACTTGTTTACAGTGTTTGTTAGTTTTATTTGTTTGTGTGTGTGATTTTCTGTCCCCCAAGCCTCAGGGCTTGCCAAGGGCCTTCTGAGTCCTAGCGCCTGGCCCCTCTACCACCCCCCACCCCAATTAAAACAAAAACACCTCCTGGAGCCACCACCAACTCAGGTCAACTCCAAGTGAGAAGAGCCTCAGCTTCAGAGGTTTGAATGGCTGGAACCCCTCCCCTTCCCACCATCTCGAGGCCCATCTTTGGCCACTTGGGGAGGGGGGCAGATCAACCTTCCCATAAAAGAGGAAAAATCTTAATTTTTTTTATTTTTAAAATATTGGGGGGGGGAACCTCGCCCCATTCAAGGCACATCTTGGGGGGCGCCCTGGTTGAGAATCCCTGGTGTGAGACATGGATGTCCTGATCTGAAGAGCCCAGGCTAGCTCAAGAAATCTGAGAAGCTAAGCAGGGTCACCTCCAGCAAGTATAGGAGACCTCTGAGGAAGACCAGGGCCACGTATGCAGAGGGAAGCCATGACAAACCACCTTAAAACCCTATCCGGGGGATCACCATATCATTTGACAGCACTTCCCACCACAAACTTAATTTTCTTAGTTGCATAGATTCTTTTTTAAGTGGCAAACGTTGAGGGGCTTGGAGACCAAGTCGTATGAGGAAAGGTTGGGGGAGATTGGTCTCTTCAGCCTGGTAAGGACGACTAAGAGGTGACATGATAACCATCTTCAAGTACTTGCACGGCTGTGAGATGGAGCAGAGTTGTTTTCTGTTGCCCCTGAGGGTTGGACCAGAACCAATGGGATGACATTAATTCAAAATGATTTACGCTTAAACATCCAGAAGAAGTTCCAGACAGTTAGAGCAGTTCCTCAGTTGAACAGGCTTCCTCGGGAGTGGTGGATTCTCCTGCTTTGGAAGTTTTGAAGCAGAGGCTAGCTAGCCATCGGACAGAAATGCTGATTCTGTGAATTTAGGCAGATTATAAATCGGTGGGCAGAAGGGCATCACCTGGGCATGGAATTGGTGTCATGGTGGTAGGCGGAGAGTTGTGAATTTCCCACATTCTGCAGGGGGTTGGACTTGATGACCCTGGAGGTGCCTTTCAACTCTATGATTCTATGACACTGATTCTATGAAAAGAACCACACATCCAAAGCCATGAGCACTTTGATTTCTGTTTTTATTTTTCATATGAAATAACAAAAAAACAAAAAAAAGAGCCCTCGTGGCTGTAGGAAGGAATCCAGTTAGAGAGAAACCAAACAAAGGGTGCTGTTATGGGCCATGGGAAGAAGCTGGGGAGGGGGGAGGGGGAAGGGGGGGGAGGGACAAACAGGGAGAGACTCCTGCAAGGTAAAGCAGAAACTCAGTCAAGAGGTATTTACAATCCGGACTGTACCGTGGTGGGGAAATCGGCTCCCTGGAGCTCTCTATTAGACAAAGAAAAAAGGAAAAAAATTTGCCATAGGAATCAGCCCAAGAAGGCTGCTAGTGGGCATTCCAGGGATTACCCAAGTCACAAAAGAAAAGCCACGTTTCTCACAGCTGAACAGGGAGAGGCCTGCTCAACAGCAAGGAGTGAAGGAGCAGTGACCACGGTGGGGTGGAGTGCCCAGGCCCAAGAGGAGGGGCCAGGAAAGGGGAGAAAGGACAGTGGCCCCCAGCCCACCTCTTAGAAATAGCTAGGATGCAGACGGGAAAGAGGGCACAGGTCAAAGCTGGGGAAGGACACGGTAAAGCAGGAATAGCCAAACTTTGGCTCTCCAAAGGTCCATGGACTATAATTCCCATGAGCCCTTGCCAGCTGGCAGGGGCTCATGGGAATTGTAGTCCATGGACATCTGGAGAGCTACAGTTTGGCCACCCCTGGGGTAGAGGACAGAGGTCATTGCAGCTATACTGGAGCCCCATAAGGGGGAGCCAGGGAACAGCAGCTCCCAGTCCGCAGAGCATGATCGGCTGCCCCTCCTTACTCCCCCCAGCCCAACTCAAACCCCCCCAATCTGGACGTTCTCCACCTGGATGTTCTCAAAGTGAACACCCCCGTCGGTTGGATAGATTTCGATGGTCTCCACCACCGGGATCGTCTCCATAATGGTCACAGTGTTTCCATAGACCTGCTCGCTAGTTGAGGTTGAGGAGGATGCAGCAGCTGCGGCAGCAGCCGCAGCGGCAGCAGCAACAGCCTCCGCCATGACCTCTTGCTCGTGCTGCAGGCGCTGCTGCTGATGCATCTTGCGGTGCTTCCAGAGGTTGGAGAAAGAGCGGTACGCCTTGCCACAAGCGTCGCAGTGGTACGGGCGCTCCCCGGTGTGTATGCGCTTGTGCTCGGCCAGCCGCACGGCGATGGTGAATGCCTTCCCGCAATCGTTGCACTTGAAGGGCTTCTCGCCCGTGTGCAGGCGCCGGTGATCCTTGAGGTGTGTGGACTGCCGGAAGGCCTTCCCGCAATCTGGGCAAGGGTAGGGGCGCTCGCCGGTGTGGATGCGGCGGTGAACCTGGAGGGAGGTCTCTGTGCTGAACAGTTTCTTGCAGTCGCTGCATTCAAACGTCTTGGGGCAGGTCGGGCGCCGAGGCCGGGGAGGGGGTGGTTCGTGCATGGGGAGCTCCTCTTCCGCCCCCTCGAGGGTTTGGATGTCCCCGTGGAGGCGCTCGTGGGCTCTCAGCTGGGCGGTGGAGCCGACCTTCTTCCCGCAGACGGAGCACTCGAAGTGACGGCTCATCTTGCCGCACTTGTGCTCCTTTAGCTGCTCGGCGCTGACAAAGGCTGCCCCGCAGCCAGATGTGCAGCGATGGGGCTGCTGGCCTGTGTGGCTCAGCTGGTGGACCTCCAGCAGGCGGCGCAGCAAGAAGGAACGCCCGCAGGTCTGGCACTTATAGGGATACTCCCCAGTGTGGTGGTAGCGGTGCATGAGCAAGCGGTAGGGCCGGTGGAAGACACTGCCGCACTCCTGACATTTGTACGGGTAATGCCGGCTGTGCACCAGGAGATGCTGCTGCAAGGTGGAGGACTGCGTGAAGCATTTCTGGCAGATGTCGCAGCGGTACGGGCGCTCGCCAGTGTGGGTCAGGCGGTGGCGCTGCAGGTTGGCGGGGGAGTTGAAGCTCTTGCCACATTCCTTGCAGTGGTAGGGCCTCTCCCCCGTGTGGGTCAGGAGGTGGTTGCGCATGTGGGACTTCTTTTTGAACATCTTGCCACAGGTCAGACACTTGTGGCGGCGCTCCATCTTGTGGGAGAAGCGCTGGTGGCGCGACAGTTGCGCCTGTTTGGGGAAGGTGCTGCTGCAGAGCTGGCACTGGAACTCCTCCGGCTTCTGCTCCACGGCGATGCCATCCACCAGTGTGGCGGCCGCGTTGTCCACAGAGCAGATGATGGCCAGCGGGATCACCTCTTGCTGCTCCTCGGGGGGCTGGGAGGCCTCGGGCGGCTCCTCCTCCTCCTCCTCCTCCTCCACCGGCTGGTCCTCCAGAGGAGATTCGGGCAACTCGTGGGGCTGTGTCGAATTGACACTGTGGGAGCGCCGATGGTAGAGGAACTTGGTCATGTTGATGAAGGTCTTGCCGCAAGTGCAGCGGTAGAGAGGGTTGGACGAGTGCGTGCGCCGGTGGGAGAGCAGAACGGCCTCGGTCCCGAAACCCAGGCCGCAGTCCACGCACAGGAAGCGCGACTCCCCGCTGTGCTCTTCTCGGTGCTTCTCAAGGGCACCCGGAGACTGCAGCACCTTGCTGCACAACGGGCATTTGAAGGCGCCCTGCCGATGGCTCCTCATGTGCAGCTGGAGCTTGTGGGCGGAGGGGAAGATCTGCTCGCACTCGGCGCACCCGTGCTCCTTGGCCGGCGACTTGGCCTTGCGGGCGGGTGGCTCCGCGGGGGTGTTCTTCAGCTCATAGCTGTGGTCGGTCGCTGTGATGCTGGAGGGAGCCGGTGGGGGCACCGCCCCATTGTGCACCCCCACCAAGCTCAACGGCGGGGGCGGGGGCAGTTCCTTGATCTCGGCCGGGCGGAGAGCCGCTTGCTCCCTGACCCGTGGCGCAATGACCTGGTGCGTGGCCTGGTGCTCCAAAAAGTCAGCCGTGGACTGGAAGAGCTGGAAACACTCACTGCACTCGTACAACAGCAGCTGCACAGTGCCAGTGGGATCCACTCCGTCTTCTGGTTTGCGGTAGGAATGCTCCAGGTTGACCAGCGCCCGGTTCTGGGGAGGAGCTGGGGGAGGAGCTGGGGGCTCAGGAGGCTTGCGGTGAGACTGTCGGTGGGCGAGCCACACGTCTTGGCTGGTGAACAGGGCCTTGCACTCAATGCACTCATAGTGGATCTGGCTGGAGCTGATTGGTTTCACCATCGGCTCGGGCTCTTGGGTGACCAGCTTGAGGTGCATCTCTTGGTGTTCCAGCAACTGCCCCGGAGACAGGAGGATCTGCCCGCACTCCAAGCACTGGTACTGGCTTTCCTGCACGGTCACTGTCTGATAGAGGCCAGCCTCAGCTCCAGCCACCAGCCCGGCCTCCGCCAGCCCCACCACTTCGTACTGTTGCTCTTGGGGGCACATGTGGCCTTGCTGATGCACCAGTGCTTCTTCCAGGGAGCTGAACTGCTGGCTGCATTCTGAACAGACGTAACGGTGCTCCACGTACACCAGCGTCTCCTCCCCTTGCTCCGCCATCATGGAGAGAAGCTCTAGGCCTGCTGGAGAAGAGTGTCGGAGAGAAACGGTTAAGAAGCTGAATGGACTAGATAGCGGCAACAGCCTTTTGAGTGATAAAAATCACTTTCCGGTTTTAAAGTGGTCCCCCAATTAATCTCCCCTGTGTTCCTGCCCAAGAGAATTAAGATCCCAGGGGGAGGCCCTTCTGACGGTCCCATCAATCAAAGAACCTCGTTGGATGGTTGCACAGGAGAAAAAATTGAGGAAAGCAGGGGAAACCCACAAATGCAACACCACCCTTCTGAGAAACAGATCTTTCAGCAATTGCACTGATCCACTCCTGAACCCAATCCAAGGTATTGTTTTTGACCTTAATAAATATTTGGGACTGAGTTATATGGACACTCTTCTCCTATACATTTCTGCCCAGGAACTAAGATCTCAGGGAGAGACCCTCCAGGCTATACCTCCAGGCTATACCTGTGGCAGGGGTTTGTGGTGATTGTAGTCCATGGACATCCGGCAAGCCACCATTTGGACAACCTTGGACTAAAGGAAAATTTCAACAGCGAGCCTATGCAATTAACTCATTTTCTAAAAATCCAGCTGCTAAGATGGAAAGGCAGCCCCAGTTAGTCTGTGGGCGAGAAGGACATAAGAAGGACACAAGCCGTTGGCAGGTTTCCCACACCAGAAAGGGACAGGGACGATAAGAGCCACACAGGGGGTAAGGTTAGCCAATTCACACGGTGGCAAAGGCCCACTTGGGTTGCCTTCAAGCCTCTCCTGCTCAACCTAACCCATTTTATCCTCACAACAACCCTGCAAGATGGGGGGGGGGGAGAAAAACCAATGTATGTCACCTTGAGTTCCCTAGAGGAAGGACATGATAAAAATGGGATGGGTTGTTTGACGCAGCAGCTGACTCTTTTGCAGGGCGATGCTTCAATGTGAGGGTTGGGGGAAAGGGGAAGAGGGCCAAAGTGCCTATTTTAGTCACTGTAACCAGCCAGCTACTTAACATGTGACCGTTACATGCCGAGTTTGAATTTCGATGCTAGCAAAACAAACCGGGATGTGTGGTTTCCACTCTATGCTTTCAGGACCACCACATTCCCTCTCCATCCATCCCTCACAACACATGGCTCAAAGCTAGGGTAGAGGGAAAGAGAAGAAGAGTTGGTTCTTGTATGCCGCTTTTCTCTGCCAAGAGTCTCGAAGTGGCTTCCAATCCCCTTCCTTTTCCTCTCCCCACAACAGACATGCTGTGAGGGAGGTGAGGCTGAGAGAGCTCTGATATTCCTGCTCTGTCAGAACAGCTTTATCAGTGCTGTGGCCAGCCTAAGGTCACCCAACTGGCTGCATGCGGAGGAGCGCGGAATCCAACCCGGCTTGCCAGATTAGAAGCCGCCACACCTAACCACTACACCGCACTGGCTTCCAGGCTTTTTACCCCCCTGGTGCTTGCAGACTTCCTGTAGGTTGAGATGGCTGTCACCTTGAAAAGGTTAGAAAGGCAGGTTCCTCCTGGCCTTAATAGTTTTTACACTGGATTTGTACATCTATACAAGAAACCGTTGTTCACCCTTCAATGTTAATCTGAAGTCAATGAGTTGTGGATACATTTTTTTTAAGCAGAAGAGGATTAAGTCTGAGGCCGGCATCCAATGGCTCAGTACAATTCTCCACAAGCAGAAGTTCTGTCTTGCCAATCTTCTACAGTTTTTATTTCAAGACTGCCAGTGAAAAGCTTTGGGCCTGCAGAAAGCTTTTAAGAAGCTCACCCTGCAAACGGACCTTGCCCATTAATGGACAGGAGAACAGGCATCTTTGGTGATTCATAAAGAAATAAAGGATAGGAATAAAAGGATGGGTTCGGGACCATGGAGGGAAATTAGCTCTGGGATCCCCTATCATCCAAGGAGCAGTGTGCTACCTGACCCAGTGCCACTGTGATGTTGGGGTTAAACTGCAAAGACAGAACTAAGGGAATTGGGTTCCAATCCCCACCCAGCTATGAAGCTAACAGCGGAGCCCCAGCTCAGTACTTTTCTCACTGAAAATCAGCATGCTGCCTTGGCTAGAGCATCAAACTAGATCTGGAAGGCTCCGGTTTGAATGCATACCCTGCCATGGAAGCTCGCAGGGAGACCCTGGGCCAGTTACCATTTCCCGATGACCTACCTCAGGGTTATTGTTGCAATGCTAAAGAATGAAAGGGTGGGACCTTGCAAGCCACTTTGGGGCCCCTCAACACTGCAGAAAAAAGCAGGTATAAATAGCTAAATAGATTAATGTCAATGACTGGGAGTCAGAGAGAGGCAAGTATGCAACCAACATTAAAGTTTGGCATTCCGAAGAATTTAAAGTAGACTATGAAATGCCCCACAAGTCTGTTTTCAAGTTGGTTATACTGACAGCAAAATGGCACACAGGTTTCAATATATGGAGATGCTGGGGCAAAATGTCCTGCAATTAAACCCCAACAGAGTTCGTGATATGGTGGTGGCAGGGAGAGGATTAGAGGGAATAAATTAAAAATTCTCCTGGGCTAGTATAAGTCACTTCCAAAAGTTTACTCAGCTTCTTTTTAAATGCCCAGAACTGCAAAAGTTCTGCAAGTCTGGGCTGAAAGAAACTGGGGGAAAAGGCTTTCTCCACAAGACCTGAGCTCTAACTTGGCTAGCCCAATCTCATCACACCACAAAAGCTAAGCAAGGTCAGTCCTGGTTAGTATTTGGATGGGAAATTGCCAATGAATACAGGGCTGTGGTGTGGAGGAAGGCAGCTGAAAACCACCTCTGAACGTCTCTTGCCTTGAAAACCCTATGGTAGCCTTTTCTGAACTTTTTTACTGTTGAGAACCCCCTGAAATATTCTTCAGGCTTCAAGAAATCCCAGAAGTGGTGCCATCCTGCAGAATATGGTTGGGCCCCTCCCCTCCAGGCCCATCTTTGGCCATTTTGGGAGGGGTGGGTCGACATGACCACATATGGTAATATCACCCTATAGAGGTTTAACTTAAAAAAAAAACCAAAAAATAAATTAACTCCACCCATTTGGGAAAACCCTTCCAGGACCATCAAGAAACCCCAAGGTTTCACAAAACCCTGGATGAGAAAGCCTGCCCCATCGAGCCGCCATAAGTTGGCAGTGACTTGACAAAAAAAAGGGGGGGACAAAAAGTTGTCAAATAAATATACGTGCCATTGACATGTATTCATAATGTCTTGTATTTAGAAATATAGCATAAGATTCCTGTCTATAGTTCTTGAGTTTAGGACACATTCTGCCACATCATGTGGTTTTTACATGCCACTTAAATAACGAGGCTATTTGTTTATGTGCCATAATTTTTTTTCAAGCTGACAATTTTGTACTATTTAAATAAGTTAATTTTGTTCTTTTTCATTGATTTTTATCTGCCACACTTCCAGCAGCCTCTAGGGATTTCCGTTCACCAGCTCTGTTTCTTCCACATAAAGAATGGATCTGGTTTCTTTCACGTACCTTCCAGGCTCAAAGCCAGCAAGCAGCCCCAGAAGGGCACCTGGTCCTAATGACACATCCAACACGGCCTGCTTCAGCACACCAAGTCCTGCTAAAAAGAAGGGGGAAAATCCATCTAGAAACTCTTTTTAAAAACCTGAATTCTTCATTTTTAACAGAAAGCAGGGAAGACTGGAAAACTGTAACTCACTGCGGGGATTATACCCACCCCGTTCTTTTCAGATTACCCCACTATAATTGGGAAAAATATCCCCTATTTTTGGCTGCCCCACCTCAGTAACCCGGGGCCATACTTTTTAAATTAAAGAACAGTGTCCAATTCAATTTTTTTCTTCCTGCACTTAAGGCACCCCGTCCTTATGAGCTGCCAGCAATTGCTCCAGGAATGCTTTCCTTCCACCCTACTTCCAGAGGGCCGATGGCATCCCGCTACTGTGAACCCGGTTGCCAAACTCCAGGTTGGGCCTGGAGATCTCCCAGAATGGCAACTGTTCTTCAGACATCATCCCACCCCGGAGGAAATGGCAGCTATGAAAAGGAAACTCTGTGGCATGACCTCCGAGATCCATCCCCTCCCCAAACCCTCACCGCCCAAACTCCAGGAATCCCCCCCAAGCCGGAGACCCCCAAAGCAACGAAGGGTCTCGTGGGATCGCGAACGGGATGGGGGCCAAAACCTACCTGGCCAGTGGCCTCACCTGACAGCTGCGGCACCCCCACCCCACCCCTCTTCCGTTGCGCAAATGCATCGCCCTCCCCCACTCCACGGGGGGAGCCGCTCTCCCCTCCTCGGCTGGGATCGCTGCCCCTGCCCCTCCCCCTCCCCCACCCTGCATTGGGCGGGCCCGGTCCCCTCCCCCACCCTGGCGGCGCGTGCGGGGAGAGGGGGCCTCCCTCCATCGCGGCTCCGCATGGGGGGGTTCTTGCCCCCCCGCTCTCGCCTTGGGCTCCCCCCTGCACTAGGGGCGCTCTCCCGCAGGCCCCCCGCCCCTCACCTCTTCCTCCCTTCTGTCCCCCACAGCCCAGCCTTCTCTCTCACCTCCCCCCAGAACAAACCGTTCCTCGATTGGATTAGGCGGCGCGACCAATCCGGAGGCGCCGTACTGGGCCGCTCGCCCAATCGGGGCGCTCGTCTCTGTCGGACGCGTGAGCTTCTGCCCGAACCCTTCGCGATCTTGATAGGGCGATGGCATGGTGACGTCAGTGGCGGCCCGGAGCGAGACTCCGCTGGCCGTGGAGAGGAAGTGGGCGGGGTCGGGAGGAAAAGCGAGGGAACCGGCCGGCTGGGCCGTACCAATCGGAGAGTTCGGGAGGGGGGGGGGGAGAGAAAGGACTGGACGTTGGAGCAAACTAAATCGCTGAGGGCCCGTGGGAAAGGGGTGGAGTGGATCCGGAATGAGTCCGTTTCCACGGCTGCTTCGTCAAACACGTTTGAATGGCCGTACATACGTGTCTCTGGTACGTAAGTGTGTGTTTAGAGGTAAAAACACCTACAAAACGTGTCCAGACTTAGGGTTGCCAACCTCCAGGTTGTTCATCCTGGAGCTCACCTGGAATTGTTGCTGATGTCCCGCCTACCAGTATCAGCCCCTCGCAAGGCTGACCAAACTGGCTTTCCACGTGTCCATGGACTACAATGCCTATGAGTACGTGTTGGCAGGGGTTCATAGGAATTGTAGTCCATGGACATATGGAGCGACGGTTTGGCTACCCCTGGTCTAATGGCGGGTTTAGAGGATGGGAAATGTGGCATTTTACCTCCCTGGGGTCCCTGCCCTCCCCGGTCTGTATATATATTTATATACCGCCCTCCCTGGAGGCTCAGGGCGGTTTACATTGAACTTATGAACCATACATGAAACAATCTGCATTAATAATCATACAATATTACCAACAGTGGTTGTAACAATTAAATAATACAACAAATAAAGTTGTAACAGCACACAATACAATATAACAGCACAAGAGTGGAATGGCACAACATGTCCAGAGCGTTCTGGTGGAGTTCTGGGGTGGGGGGAGCAGGGGCCTTCGTTCGCTGTTGGTTATGCCTGGTCTCAACCAAATGCCTGGTGGAAGAGCTCCTTTTGGCAGGTCCTGTGGAACTGTCTATGTGAGAACAGTGACTGGCCCAAGGCCACGCAACAGCTTTCATTTACCTGCCCTTCCTCTCCCCACCTGTGAGGTAGGTGGAGCTGAGAGAGCCCTGAGAGATCTGTGACTGGCCCAAGGTCACTCAGCTGGCTGCAGGAGGAGGAGGAGGAGTGGGGAATCAAACTCAGCTCTCCGGAATAGAGGCCGCTGCTGTTAACCATGACACCACTCTCAATTTAAATGGAGATATAACCCTCATTTCACAACTTTGATGAACAATTTGCACACATTAGGTTGGCCCCAACCAGCTTTTCTCCTGGTTAAAAAAGGAAGGTGTTTTTTCCAGCTCCCCAAAATGCTATGCTGCAGGTTTCCAACCTCCAGGCGGGCCTGGCAATCTCTTGGAGTTGCAACTGATTTCCAGGTAGTTTTCCCAGGTCCCCTCTGGCCACCAGCAGAGGATGGGGGGGGGGGGCAGGGTTGGCAGCACCAGGTTAGAAAATCCAGGAGATTTGTAGGGTGGAGAATGAGTACAACAGGGATCTCAGCAGGTGCATTGCCCCAGAACCTGCCCCCCCCCCTCCAAAGCATCCATTTTATCCAGGGGGAACTGATCTCTTCAGTCTGATCTCTTCAGTTGCTCTGTATAAAATGGCTGCTTTGGAGGTGGGGCAGTGGCTTTATCACCTGGTGATGCCCCCCCTGTACTCAGACTCCACCCCAAAATCTACCAAGAATTTCTCAACTTGGAGGTGTCAATCTCTGTACAAAAGCTACATATGCTGGCAGTCTAGTGATGAGAGAAATAGTATGAGACTGAAAAAAACCCTGGCTGGATCCAACCCACCATTCATACCTGACCTGTATAATTGGACAATGAGTTAATCTGGAGTTGATCCTTATTTTATGATGTTCAATCAGGACAGGGGTCTCCAGCGTGGACGGCAGTGCCCACCAACCCCTTTCTTGGTACCAGCCAAGTGTTTTTAGAAAGTAGGTGGGGCTCTTGCCAAGGAGAGCTTCTGATATGCCAGTGAAACTTTGATTGGCATTGCAGACCCCAAATAACATTGTCTCTTTGGCAACCAGAACGTTCCTTTTAATGCCTTTCTTTCCCAGGGTGTTTTCTCTCTTCATCTCCCCCACATTTGGGCTCTGTGGACAAAGTTGAAGAAGAGTTGGTTCTTATATGCCACTTTTCTCTACCCGAAGGAGTCTTAAAGTGGCTTACAGTCGCTTTTCCTTCCTTTCCCCACAACAGACACCCTGTGAGGTGGGTGAGGCTGAGAGAGCCCTGATATTCCTGCTCAGTCAGAACAGCCTTATCAGTGCTGTGGCGATCCCAAGGTCACCCAGCTGGTTGCATGGTGACGGGAAGCATGGAATCAAACCGGTGTTACCAGATTAGAAGTCCAGACTCCGAACCACTACACTAAGCTGGCACCCACTCATTGTACAGTTGTGCCCACCACCCCGTATCCAAATACGCCCACAGGCTCAGAAAGCTTGGGGACCCTTCAATTAGGGTGAGGATAACCGTATCAGCTTTAGAAGCACTCTGCTGGTTCGGCAACGTATATATAGATTTTATTGTCTTAGCCATAGGCCCTCACAGTACAGTCACATGTACAAAAGCATACAAAAACAGGATAAAATAAAGGCTAACTTCTAAAATTGCAAGACTCAAAATTGGCTAAAATAAAGTGTCAAGATTAACATTATTGGAACAACAGAATTTGTTTACATAGTTAGACCTAATCTTCTTAGCGGCAAGAGCAAATAGGGCAACTCTGTTGAAGATATGCGGGTCGGTATCTGATAGCAAGCGGATTAAGTGCTCGGATTTTGCTATGCCCTTAGCAGTGGGCAGAAGTTTCTTAATGAATTTAGTTCTCGGGTCCTTGTACAGAGGACAGTCGAGAATACTGTCGACTGTCGAGTAAAGAAGGTCCTTTATTCCCTCCATATCCCAGATGCAAAGACAATTGGACACGGGTATGGGGGAATTGACCACTGTGAACTGCACTCCCCATGGCATTCACCTCAACCTGGTGAATGCCATTCAGTGTTAGGGAAGTTATAGTCATTGGGTATGAGGAACGGTGGTGTTCTCTTTTAAATTACTTAAAGAATGGTGCTACCTTAGGTGGAGCTATTGCACTGCTGTCAATTATTGCATCCGTATGAAATATCCATTCACAAAGTTCGTTTCTGGATCCCAGAAGATCATCAGGGATAGAGCATTGCGCTCAGAAATAGTTGAGAAAATCCGAGCGGGCTTTGTCCCGTTTCACAGAAAACAGCAAACTCCACATTGCTGCAAGTAAGTTTTGTCCAGTAGTTTAATATAATTACCTTTACTCGAACACCCAAAGAGAGTAGTCCTAACTCAGCTCTTGTAAGAGCTGTGGGTGACCTCATTGTAACACCAAAATTCTTCTCAACAGGTTTTGGACCCTTTCTAAGGTGACCCGTATATCATCCCCAGCCCCATATTTCTGCTCCAAAAAGCAGTGAGAAAATCACTTTAGTACTGAAAATTTGATGACTGGATCCACCAAATCACCTCCCTTTGAGAATTTAACTATAGCCCCCAAACTTCTCAACCTTGACGCTCATTTAACAGACAAACGTTCTTCCCAGAATGTTTCGGTGAAAGTTATATCCAAGGTATTTGTAGGAGCTACGTTGTTCAATTGGTGTACCCAAAATGCTCCATGCAGATTTGGGGGGATACTTCTTGAACACCATCTCCTTCGGTTTTGCATCATTAACGTTTAATCTCTCCTCTTTGTAAAATAAACCCAGCTTATCCAGCAGTCTCTTCAGACCAATTTTAGTCAGAGTGATCAACCCCCAGAGCAAGTTGTGCATTTCAGCCGGCTTGGCAATCACCCAAGCAACCTCCATGCTGCGCCACTGGCCTCCTACACGCCACTTCGGGCTTTGGTGATCACCAAGGCGGCCAAACACAACCCTAACACAACCCTGACGGAGCTTAAACAGTTCCGCAGGGCCTGCAAAAAGGAGCTCCTCCACCAGGCATTTGGCCGAGACCAGATGTAATCTACAGCGACCAAGGGCCCCTGCTCCCCCCCCCTCAGAATTAAATCAATAAGCCACCCCCCTCAGAATCCCATCAACAAGCCTTGGACCTGTTTGTATTATGATTGTTTATTGTTATACTGTGTTGTGTTTGGTTGCAATTGTTGGTTATTGATGTACATGTTCTACAGACTGTTTTATGTATGGTTCTCTATTATAATGTAAACCGCCCTGAGCCTCCGGGGAGGGCGGTATAGAAGTATGATGAATAAATAAAATAAATAAATAAATAAATAACCTGGACCATCTAGCTTGGATGCTATGTCCTTGATACAGAAATTGAATAATAAGGGGGCCAGCACACACACCTGTTTCACACCTCTATGCACAGGTATTTCATTGGTCAATACGCCAGAAGTCATAGAATCATAGAATCATAGAATCATAGAGTTGGAAGGGGCCATACAGGCCATCTAGTCCAACCCCCTGCTCAACGCAGGATTAGCCCTAAGCATCCTAAAGCATCCAAGAAAAGTGTGTATCCAACCTTTGCTTGAAGACTTCCAGTGAGGGGGCGCTCACCACCTCCTTAGGCAGCCTATTCCACTGCTGAACTACTCTGACTGTGAAAAACTTTTTCCTGATATCTAGCCTATATCGTTGTACTTGAAGTTTAAACCCATTACTGCGTGTCCTCTCCTCTGCAGCCAGCAGAAACAGCATCCTGCCCTCCTCCAAGTGACAACCTTTCAAATACTTAAAGAGGGCTATCATGTCCCCTCTCAGCCTCCTTTTCTCCAGGCTGAACATTCCCAAGTCCCTCAACCTATCTTCATAGGGCTTGGTCCCTTGGCCCCAGATCATCTTCGTCGCTCTCCTCTGTACCCTTTCAATTTTATTTATGTCCTTCTTGAAGTGAGGCCTCCAGAACTGCACACAGTACTCCAGGTGTGGTCTGACCAGTGCCGTATACAATGGGACTATGACATCTTGTGATTTTGATGTGATGCCTCTGTTGATACAGCCCAAAATGGCATTTGCCTTTTTTACCGCTGCATCACACTGCCTGCTCATGTTTAGTTTACAATCCACAAGTACCCCAAGGTCTCGTTCACACACAGTGCTACCTAGAAGCGTATCCCCCATCCAGTAGGCATGCTTTTCATTTTTCTGACCCAGATGCAGAACTTTACACTTATCTTTATTAAATTGCATCTTGTTCTCATTTGCCCATTTTTCCATTGTGTTCAGATCTCGTTGAACTCTGTCTCTATCTTCCGGAGTATTTGCCAGTCCTCCCAATTTGGTGTCATCTGCAAACTTGATGAGTAGTCCCTCCACCCCCTCATCTAGATCATTAATAAATATGTTAAAAAGTACCGGGCCGAGCACCGAGCCCTGAGGTACCCCGCTACTCACCTCTCTCCAGTCTGATGAAACACCATTGACAACAACTCTTTGAGTGCGGTTCTCTAACCAATTCCCTATCCACCTAACTATCTGAAAATCCAGATTGCAGTCCTTCAACTTATCCATCAGAACATCATGGGGAACCTTGTCAAAAGCTTTACTAAAATCCAAGTAAATGACATCAACCGAATTTCCCCGATCCAGCAAACCTGTTACTTGGTCAAAAAAAGAAACTAGGTTGGTCTGGCAGGACCTGTTGGAGACCAATCCATGCTGACTTCCTTGGATCACCAAATTGTCCTCCAGATGTTTGCAGATCGCTCCCTTTAATATCTGCTCCATTATCTTTCCCACAACAGAGGTCAGACTCACTGGTCTGTAGTTTCCCAGGTCATCCTTCCTCCCTTTTTTGAAGATCGGAATAACGTTTGCTCTTTTCCAGTCCTCCGGGACATCTCCAGTCCTTAAAGAGGTTCCGAAGATGATGGACAAGGGCTGTGCAAGTTCTCTGGAAAGTTCTTTGAGTACTCTCGGGTGCATTTCATCTGGACCAGGGGATTTGAACTCATCCAGTGCAGCTAAATGCCTCTCGACAACCTCTCTATCCATGTTAACCTGCCACCCAGACACTATCCTTTGGCTACAGCCATCTCTAGATGTGCCTAAACACTTTGACCTGTGGGAAAAAACAGATGTAAAATAGGCACTAAGCCTTTCTGCTTTCTCTGCATCTTTCGTTAGAGTTTGTCCATCTGCACACAACAGTGGGCCTATTGCCTCCTTGACTTTACGTTTGCTCCTCACATAACTGAAAAATCTTTTCTTGTTACAATGGGCTTCCCTGGCCATCTTAGCTCACTCTCAGCTTTGGCCTTTCTGATGATTGATCTACAGTGCCTAGTAACCTGTAGGTACTCTTCTTTAGAGCTCTGTCCTTCCTTCCATTTCCTGAACATTTTCCTTTTCTTTCTTAGTTCCTCTTGAAGTTCTCTGTTCATCCAAATAGGCTTCTTAGAGCTCCTGCAGTGTTTTCGTATTTCTGGAATAGTCATTGATTGAGCATGCAATAGCTCTTGTTTGAGTAGCGCCCACCCTTCACATGCTCCCTTCCCTTCCAGCATTCTCGTCCATGGTATGACACTCATCATGTCTCTGAGTTTATTAAAGTTTGCCCTACGAAAATCCAACATCCGCGTCTGGCTACAAGCTTCCTTGGCTCCCCATCTCAAAAGGAATTCTATGAGGACATGGTCACTTCCCCCTAGGGTCCCCACCTCCTTCACCTCATCCACCAACTCTTGCCTCTTGCCTGTTGGTCAGTATTAAGTCCAGTATGGCTGAACCTCTTGTGGGTTCATCTACCATTTGATAAATGAAATTGTCAGCCAGGCAGGTCAGAAACTTGCATGACTGAGGACGCTTCGCAGAGTTAGTTTCCCAGCACACATCTGGGAAATTGAAGTCACCCATGATGACAAGGTCCTGCCGTTTGGATATTTTTTCAAGCTGCTCACAAAGTGCAGCATCCACATCCTCTCGTTGGTCAGGCGGTCGGTAGCAGACACCAACCACCACACTGTTTGTTTTCCCCTCGCTTATTTTCACCCAGATGCTTTCCACTGCAGATATGCTCTCCTTCACTAGCATTTCCTGACAGGTAAGCCCTTTCCTCACATACAGTGCCACTCCTCCACCTCTTCGATCTATTCTGTTTTTTCTGAACAGTTCATATCCATCCACCATTACATTCCAGTCATGAGAATCATTCCACCAAGTTTCTGTGATGCCTACTAGCTCATACCTTTCCATCAGCATGAGAAGTTCCAGCTCTTCCTTTTTATTGCCCATGCTTCGGGCGTTAGTATAAAGACAACTGAATCCTTTTACTTTTGGTTCCCTATGAGCTGGCCTTGCCGGTTGGGCTGCCTCCGATCGTTTTCCTTCCATACACTCCCTATGTTGATCGTCTCCTTCCCCTAGTGGCTTTAGTTTAAAGCTCTCCTGATGAATCTCCCCAGGTTCCTGCCAAACACATTCTTCCCCAGTTTCGATAAGTGCAATCCATCAGGTGCTAGTAGGCCTTCCTCAAGAAAGCTTATCCCATGGTCCCAGAAACCAAATCTCTCCTGCCGGCACCAACTACGCAGCCAGTGATTCACCTCCATTATCTTCCTCTCCTGATGCATTCCTCTTCCCTTGACAGGCAAGATTGAAGAGAATACCACTTGTGCCCTCATTTGCTTGAGCTTCAACCCCAGATCTTGATAGTCTTTTTTAAGTCCCTACCTTGACTCTTACCATGGTCTTTAGATGGAGTTGTCTGATTAGATAGACTACCGACTTAATCCAGTGTTCTGTTTTGCAGTGGCCAGCCAGTTATCCTGGCGGATCAATAAATGGCAGAGGCAAAGGCCTTCCCTGATACAGCCTCTTAGCGCTGGTATTCAGAGGTTGCTTGCCTCTGACTCCGGAGGTTCTCTGTAGTCACCATGGCTTGTAGCCATTGCCTTTCTCAACTTGTTTTACCCCTTAGAAGCCCCTAAGGCATTCTTCAGGCTTCGAAAAACCCCAGAAGTGGCGCCATTATGCGGAATATGGTTGGGAAGCATTGCTGTGGACATGCCCACCTGGGGCCCCTTCCCAACCCCTCCAGGCCCATCTGGCCATTTGGGGAGGGCAAGGCAGGTTAACATGACCAGATATAATGATATCACCTGATAAATGTTTATCAATTAAAAAAAATATATTTAAAAAACAATTAAGTACCACCCATTTGGGAAACCCTCCCAGGGCTGTCAAGAAACCCCAGGGTTTCACGAAACCTGGGCCAGCCTCTCCTCAATGCATCTGCCCAGCCCACCTAGAAAGGCATTAGGGTCACTCACAGTGAAGTCCACAAGTTAATTCTTGAAGTAGTCTCATAGCTGTTGCCCCTCAATGCCACTGGGTGCTCCTGAATTCTAGAATGATGAGAGAGGGAGAAAAAGCCCTCTTGTTGCCATCTTGGTATTGAGAGTCAGTTTGTGGTAGTGGTTAGGAGTGCGGACTTCTAATCCGGCAAGCAGGGTTCAGTTCCCCACTCCCCCGCATGCAGCCAGCTGGGTGACCTTCGGCTCGCCATGGCACTGATAAAGCTGTTGTGACCAAGCAGGAATATCAGGGCTCTCTCAGCCTCACCCACCCCACAGGGGGTCTGTTGTGGAGAGAGGAAAAGGAAGGCAACTGTAAGCCACTTTCTCTACCTTCGGGTAGAGAAAAGCAGCATCTAAGTACCAACTCTTCTTCAGTAATATCAGGGCTCTCTCAGCTCACCTTCCTCACAGGGTGTTTGTTGTGGGGAGAAGAAGGGAAGCCACTTTGATGGTAGGGAAAAGTGGGGTAAAAACCCCCATCGTCGCCGTCTTCTTGGCTTACTCTCTGCCCCGTGCATCATTTCGTAAGCCTCACCTCCTCCTTCCCCCCCCCCTAAACTGAAAAGTCCTGAATTCCAGCTTTTCCTCATAGAAGGGGACTCCTCATCCCTTGGTTTTCTGGGTTGCCTTCTATACATTCTTCAGCTCTGCAACGTCCTTTTTTGAGACAATGTCCTGCAGTGACCCTTTTGAGACAGACTGTCCTTTTTGAAACACGACTGTAACCATTATTCCAAACACGGATGTAACCATTGCTCTAGCCAAGGACTGCGTAACATTGGTGGTTTCTTGTCAATCCCTTTCCAGACAATCCCAATGTGGAGTTTGCCTTTCTCACCCCTGCAGCCCACCCTTAGTACCATGCTGTCCGCTACAACCCCAAGATCTTTATTCTGGTCTCAGCCAACACACGAGAGTATCATATGTAGCTTTAACAATGTTACTTTTCCTGCTTTTTTTAAAGGCCCCTTTCAGAGTTTATACAAGGCTGGTCAGCACATGATACATATTGTCAAACAAGATAGTGAATAGAAGGAGGAGGATTTGTGTTTTATACCTCACTTTTCACTGCTCAGAGGAGCCTCAAAGCGGCTTACAATCGCCTTCTCTCCCTCTCCCCACAACAGACACCCTGTAGGGTAGTTGGGGCTGAGAGGGCCCTGACAGGACTGCTCAGTGAGAACAGCACTATCAGGACTGTGAGGAACTCAAGGTCTCCCAGCTGTCTGCATGTGGAGGAGTGGGGAATCAAACCCTGCTCTCCAGATTAGAAATCGCCTCTCCTAATAACCTGAGAGCCAGTTTGGTGTAGTGGTTAGGAGTGCGGACTTCTAATCTGGCATGCCAGGTTCAATTCTGTGCTCCCCCACATGCAACCAGCTGGGTGACCTTGGGCTCGCCACGGTGCTGATAAAACTGTTCTGACTGCGCAGTGATATCAGGGCTCTCTCAGCCTCACCCACCCCACAGGGGGTCTGTTGTGGGGAGAGGAAAGGGAAGGCGTCTGTAAGCCGCTTTGAGCCTCCTTCGGGTAGGGAAAAGTGGCATATAAGAACCAACTCTTCTTCTTCTTCTTCTTCTTCTTCTTCTTCTACTTTTGGACCAAGTATAATTCTGCACTCGCACGAAAGCCAACCCCCAGAATTAAACTTTGTTTTTCTTAAAGGTGTCCCTAGACTCAAATTTTGTACTTTTGCTTCAGACCAGCACAACAACCCATGTGAGTAAGAGAATGGTTTCAGCATGCTGCGGGCAAAGGCTCAGGGGAATTGCAACCCACAGACATCTGGAGAGCCACAGTTTGGCCACCCCTGAACTAGATAGTGCTATTTTTTTCCACCAACAAGGGAGCAAAGAGTTGCACGGTCACATCAAGAGCAAGCAGGCTAAGCAGTCGCCATTCTGGCAGGCCAAGCAGTCAGCTGCCCTTAAAGGAAACTCTCGTTACTGTGCTATGCTGGGATGCCAACCTCCAGGTGGGACCTGGGGTCCCCCCTGGAATTATAGGTCACCTCCAGACTACCAGGATCAGTTTCACTGGAGAAAATGGATGCTTTGAAGGTGAACTCTATGGCATTGGACCCTAATGAGGTCCCAATGAAGTCCTTACCAGAAATATTAAGTGGAACGGATTTGGTCAGGCTATTGTGTGATACCAATACAGCTGAAAGGCATTTCTGGTTTTCTTTATTCCATGCCCTGTAAAGTCGGGAGAATTTCAGAGAATCTTGCTTTACGTACACGTTCAAGAGAAAAAGCACCCATCGATATTTTCTCTCACAGTCTCGTCTTCAGCACATCATTGCCTCCGCTACACCTGGTACATGCTTGCTTCCTTTCTTCCATAGCAATATTTAAAAAGCAGCCTTGGATACGCTACCATAAGCCTGTAGGAGATTGCTCATGTGCAATTGGATTACATCAAACATCTGGCCCATTCTGTATTCAGTTACACCAGATGCCATTTCCATAGGATTATACCGAGCACGGAGCTCCACAGAAAACAGAATAAGTTCAGAAAGCCGAGTTTGTGATAATTAAGTTCGAAGGATTCCATTCTGCTTCTGTAATGGAGGAATAAAATCTGGTTTTCTCTCAAACCGTATCATCTTGTGTGAATTGGGACAGACTTTTTACTGGGCCACCAAATGCCGGAAAAGTGGAATGAGTGAGATCAAGCACTCTGTGTTTTCTCCCCTTTTCATGTACATGCTCAAATCATTTACTGTTTTTTTATGAAGTAGGTTGACTCCTTATACATGTCTGTCTAGGGTTGCCAATAGTGGAGAGGTGTGGGGATGAAGGCTGAGGAGGGGGGGGGAGATGGGGAGGGGATTGGCCTCAATGAGGAATAAAGCCAGAGAATCCATTTTCTCCAGGTGAGCCTATCTGTTACCTGAAGATCAATTGTAGTAGATTTCGAGCTGCCACCTGGAGGCTCGTAATCCTATGTCTATCCTGTAAGCTAGGGGGTGGCTGAACTGTGGCTCTCCAGATGTCCATGGACTACAATTCCCATGAGCCCCTGCCGGGCTCATGGGAATTGTAGTCCATGGACATCTGGAGAGCCACAGTTCAGCCATCCGTGCCATAAGCCCTTTTCAGACATTACAATTTTGGCGCTACTATCTCACGTAACCGGAGAGTATAATGGTGCATGCCATTGGAAATCCAAATTATCACGGGGACCTGCTCATGCATATCCAAACTGGGAAATGCGCAATGTGCCTTATTCACAGAACATGTCCAGAGACACCTTAGTATGTAGGGTCGCCAACTCTGGCATGGGAAAGTTCTGGAGATTTGGTGGCAGCCAATGGAGAGGATGGAGTCCAGAGAGGGTGGGGAGATCAAGTTATTATTCTGGAAGAGCTGTAGGCACAGGACTCTGTCAGGATGCTCTTTGTGGGCAATGAAAGAAGCGCTAAAGAAGCGGTTCTCAACCTGGGGGTCACCACCCTTAGTGGGGTCAATCAACGCTTTTCCCAGGGGTGGCCGAGGCCGTCGCCTTCCTAATAGTGTGAGGGTTGCACGCTCTGGTGTGCTCCGGCTGCTTTGGCGATCACAGAAGCCCGAGGGGGCAAACTGTAGCTGCCTCGGGCTTCCGTGATCGCTGGTGTGCCAGAGTGCACACAACCCTATTACCCCCCTTTGCATCGCCTAGGCCAGGGGTAGTCAACCTGTGGTCCTCCAAATGCTAGCATGGGCTCATGGGAATTGTAGTCCATAAACATCTGGAAGACCACAGGTTGACTACCCCTGGCCTAGGCCCCTGCCATGCCGTTGCAACCAAAAGGGGGTCACACCATCAGGTAGGTTGAGAACCACTGCTCTACAGCAAAGAGGCAGTGTTCCTTCAGAATTCTGGATGGTTCCATTAATGGGAGTTAAGTGTTAGGAAAAGACGGCATTCAGGTGCCTCTCATATGTTTGAAGAGGGCAAGACCCAGAGAAAGGGGACAGGTGTGTATGTGGGGGAGAAAGAGCAGTCTAAGTTTGGCAGAAATGGAGAAGCACACAGACACTGTTTCTCTATTTCTACAGTGGTAGAACATTGGTGTTGCAATGCAGTGAGTCACTGGTTCAATCCCCAGCCTCTCCTATTAAAGGATACGGTAGCAATAGTGGAAAAGACCTCCTGGGACCTTGGGGAGCCACTGTCTGAAGAATCCTGAAGATGCTGTAGGTTGAGTTCAAAGGAAATGTTGGGCTCTTCTACATTCGCCTCTCCCTTGCTTGTAAGTTTCTGATCCTTCCAAGGGGGGTTCTGATCTGCACACTTAACTCCCTCTAATTGTTGATTTTAATATTACACCAGTGTACGTACAGCGTATCTCCCTGCAGATTGAAACTACAGGTTTTTATACCAAACATATGCCAGTGTAATCTCAAATCTACCAGTAGAGAGCGCAACACGCACGTGGAACCAGAGGTAAAACCCCAATGAAACAGGAACTTACAAGCAAGGGAAATGAGAACATGAAAAAGCCCTTTGACTAGTAGATTTGTTTAATTTAGTGTTTTGTTCAGGACACCCAACATCGGACATTACTGGCACTTCAAGATCTCTTAGGCTAACAACCAGCTCCACCAGCTTGCCTCCTCCCTCTTAGTTCAGCCAATTCTGAAGCTTTCCTCCAGAGCCATCCTTGGACAGATGGATCAATCACAGGAGGACCCGCCAGACCAAAGGAAGGCTGCACATTTGGCTGACAGAGTGAAGGGCAGGGAGCCAGCGGCATTTGGCTTGTGTGAAATGAAGCGCCCACTCACAAATGCTTGCTCATTCCCAAACCAAATTGGCATCCCATCCCCCCCACAGCAATGGTAGATCTTGTTCCCGTTTTGCCCCAAAGGAAGGATACTGTGATTCACAAGGCAAGCTGTGTCTGTGTTCCCCAGTCTGCCAGGTATGCACGTAACATGGCCAAGTAAGCAGAGCTGGCCACACTAGAGTCCAACAGCAGGAAGGAAAGAAAGCAAAACGAGAACAAAAGCGTGACTGTAGATTGGTTTCTGCCAGAATTAGGGCATTGATGGAGTGATACTAGGGAAAAGCAGAATGTAGGAAACTGCACATGTCCTATTTCAGAATAAAAGCTGGAGGGGGGGGGATAGTTTTACATCTGGAAACAACATGGCAGAAAAGGGTTAAGCCCTCCTCAGGTGCCAGGGTCCCAGACTCACACTCCCGCTGCCACTGTGACTATTTATTGAAATGTAAGGACAGAAAGGATCTCTAGCATTTCTAGTTTGACACTGTTGTGTGTCTTTTGTGGCCCATACATTCATGCTCTCTGGCAGCGTCCACAGTGCTGTTCCACCAACCCCACTCCCAGCTCTGGACAAGAACCAGGAAAAGGGCAGTGATTTTGTTCTTCCTGGCAAGAGAAAGCCAAAAACTGACATGGCAATGAGGCCCTTGCTCGATGGGAGTGACTGAAGCGAAAAGCCAGAAAGACACTCCCCACCCACGTGTCTGTAGCAGCCATTGGAAATGACGGCCACAACAGGCAGAAGGTGGGTGTGGTAGCTGCATCGTCAACATCAACAGTATGTTCAAAGCAGCCCACTGTAAAAAACCAAAGGGTGAACAGCTTCAAAGATGATGATAGCCTGAAAATCTGGAGCTAGCCTGAGAATCCCCTACTCTTTCTGCCCTGTGATTCTTGTTACGATCCACAGACATAAATGCCGTCCGTCCCGTTCCCCAGCACTTGTTACGAGTTGGTGGATTTTTGTGATTTCTTTTTTTTTGAAAGACCAATTTCTCTTGTAAACGGCTGCAAATGGAGAGAGTACACAGATTCATAGATGCCAAGAGATTTTGCTTCTCACCTCTGCTGCCTTGAAACCAGAAAGCGGGTGACAGCTAGGGTGGCCAACCTCCAGGTGTGGCCTGGAGAATCTCGTGCTATTAGAACCGCTCTTGAGGGGAGAGATCAGTGCAGAAAAGTGGCCCCTTTGGAGGTGGTCTCTATGGAATCATACTGACCAAACTCCCTCCTCATCCTGCTCCTCTGGCTCCACCTCCAAAATCTCCTGGTACGTCCCAGTCTGGAGCGGTCAACTAAGGTTGTGCGCTCTGGTGGCGTGCTTCGGCCACTTTGGCGATCACCGAAGCCCGAAGCGGCCAGCGTCCCGCTGGCCGCTTCGGGCTTCAGTGATCGCCGAAGCGGCCGAGGCGCACCGCCGGAGCGCACCACCCTACCGTCAACCCTTGTGTCAACAACGGACAGCGGTCTGAGGGGGTCCATTTTGTCCCATCGTTATCAGCACTCAGCCACCACGACAGACGCCCGATTCCCTTCCGACTCGTCTTTGGTTGCAAGATTTTTATTTTGTTTTGTTTTTTTGATTTTAAAAAAAGACAGGGAAAAAAACACAAAACCACGACAGAACCAAAGGAAAGAACAAATTAAAAAAAAATCACTCAGAATATTTGTTACATTTATCATCATCATCATCATCATCATCATTTTTTTTTCAAGTCACTTCTAAGCCCCACAGTTACAAATAAATTAACAAGACAGGATCAGACCCCGGAAGATTAAAAATTAAAAAATTTGAATACTAGGAACTAACTACCTTTGGCAAAGTTATCACACGATTTCCCCACTGCTCCCAGGTTGGCTACAGCAACAGGCCAGTCTTATTGGGGGTGGGGGTGGCAGGGATCAGGGGCTGGTGCAGCATCTCTCGTTCCAAGGCCTGACCCCTTATTCCACCTCTTTCGGGCCAGCTGAAATGCGTACAGATGCCGCGTCGGCACAGAAGCATCGGAGGAGATCCTGCTTCGCGTGACCCGGGCAGGCAGCGACGCGCTTAAAGTGCCCAGAAGAAGCCAGGAGGTCGGGAAGGGCTGGAAGCCATCTTGGACTTTAAACGGGATTCACGGTCGAGGTTTCATTGGATGCGGAGCAGCAGCTGAGAGCGTGGCTTCTGGCCGCGCAAGCATGCTCTTGATCTGCACGTCCATGCTTTAACTCACGTTGGGGAGGGGTAAAAAGCACTTTCTCTATTCGGGCAGAACCCCTGGTTATGTAAACAGGGTCCATCAGAGGCCTTCCAACCCTTCCCACTGGCCCTCACGGACCTCCCTGTGGCTCCGGCCGCGGGTCCTTCACCCGGCCAACGGTGACCCTTCCCGAGATGTCAGCAATAGACCCTCCAGAGAAAGGTGCTGCTGTTTCTATGGGAACGGCTTGTGTTCCTTGGGGGCCTGGGCCACACCACTGATTTCCCTCCTGTGGGGGTGAGAGAGAATGCTGCGCCTGACCCCCCACCTCCCCAAACAGACCCGTCCGGCACACACCCTTAATAAAGCTTTTCTATTTGGTTTATCATTAAAGTATATGAGGTATATGGCGGGCTATCTCCAAAGAGCGTTGTGGTGGATGTCTTGGCACTGTGAGGGGGGAGGGAGGGGGTCTAGCCTGGGCCCCCCTCCCTTGTGCCCTCCCAACCCTGGGTGGGGCACCGGCACAGAGGCGTGTGAGCAAATATTTGGTTTTGCAGCTGTAGTTTTAAAGCTTGTTCCCTTCCTCATTCTAAAATCCCCAGGGGTGGGGGAGGTCAGCGGAAAAGAGGCTGGTTTCCAACCATCTCCCATCCTGCCTCTGTTTCAGGGTGGCCAGTTCTAGGTTGGGAAATGTCTGGGAGTTTGGGGGTTGGCAATGTTCGGGGAGGGGATGAAATTCGGCAGGGGTGTGGTTCCGTGAAGTCCCCCTTCCGGTTTACGGGTGGACAGCCGCAGTATGCAGCTCCCTGGGAGGTATTTTGGGGGCAAGGATAGGTGCTTACAATTTCTGTAAGAAGGTGATGTTGCCTGCTAGTGCAGGATCACTTCCTTACAGAAACTTCTTTTAACCAGAGAGTTTTGAGCAAATCCTAGAATGTCCCTGACATGATGATGTCACTTCCAGCTTTTCATTGGAAGTGATGTCATGTGGTGGTGCAATGTCGGCACCCCCCCCCCAATTCCTCCCGCCACCAGCCTTGAATGTGCTGGTAGGGAACGGGAGTAACTGTCAGAAGATCTCCTGTTATAATGGGAGACCTGCCAAGCCCACTCCCATAACTGCCATTTTGTTAAGGGAAGAACTCCAGGCCTTGCTTGGCCATCCACTTGAAGAATGGAGTGGGGAGGGTGGGTCCAAGATGAACATGCTATCCTCCTGCTACAGGGGAACTGCAGTCCAGCAAAAACTGAATCCCTAGTTGTTATTCTTCCAGACTGAACCCACACTCTCAGTTCCCTCCCCTGTCAAGTTAGGAATAGCTCCGCCATCTAATCAGTCACCCATTTGGGACTGGGAGCAGAGCTGGGGCTGCTAGAACTGGCCACTACGACCCTGACAATGGCCCACGTCTCTGACCCTAAAACTGGAAACAGGTAACTGTTTTTCCAAAAGCTGAGATGGGTTTTAGAGAGGCTCCCTTTCCCAAGATGTACAGACGTCTCTTTTTCCCCCCTACTGTCACCTCTGGTTAAACAGGTGAGACAAGGTTTGGAGACAGTACATAAACCTAACAAACCTGGTTAATCTTTCAAACCTCTTTCAGCTTCCTGGGGGGGATGTCTCTACCTTGCTTCCTACACCCCACCTTCCTTCACTTGCCCTGTAAATCTTGGCTGTTCCCCGCCATGCCAGACACCCACCATACAGCTCCATCCATGGAGATAGGGTCATTTTTGGTCTAGAATCATTAAAAAAAAAACACGTTTTGGTTTTTCTTTCTTTTTGTTGATTTTTTGTTTAGCTTTTTTTTTTTAAACCTTTTTATCTTTTTTTGTGGCAAACCTTCAGCATTTGGTTTTTTTGTCTTTTTATACAGTAAGAAGCGATAAAGCGGAACATAGAATTTTCTCTATAAAAAAAAATAGAAGTTACCCCCCCAAAAGAAGTGGTTTTTTTTTAAAAAAAAGAACAAATATCACTAAACAGTTACATTCCACCTAGAAACACGTTCAGTAGCACATGAGAGAGAGAGAGAGACAGACAGACAGACAGAGGGAGAGAAAGAGAGAAAAAGAGATTTGATTCCCCCCCTTTTTCTTTTAATGATGTCCACCATAATAAAAGCATGATTGGAATCTTAAAAGAGACGGATAAATATTTGCCGGTTCTCTCTCCCTCACGCACATAATGGGGTGAAAAACATTTTCTTTTCAGTCTTTTAAAACTAGGTGTTTCCTGGTTTGTGTGTGTGTGTGTGTGTGTGTGTATGCTTCAATTTATTTTTGGAAAGTTTCACAGTATTTTTCTTTTTGTTATCTCAAACCCACCTGAACGCTATAACACAGCAAAAGCAGGAGATAAAATGAGGTCGAGGTTGGTTTGTTTTTTTTTTCCTTTAAGAAAAATGTCAAAGTCCTTTTGCTTACTTGTTTTGTCCTTTTTTTTTTCACTGTGTCCTTTAGTTTGGTTTGGTTTGTTTTTTTCTACCAGATCGTAGTATGCCATGGCTAACTTCCTTCTCTGCAACAACAAGACTTTGGTTTGTAGGAGTTGAAAAAGAAAAGACAAAAGTTGGGGGGGGGGGGAGAAAAACACTCCAAACAATAACTTAAAAAAATAAAAATAAGCAACCCTCAAACACTTTAAAAAAATTCCCAAACCAACACAGTAAACTAACAACAACGATAATAAAGAAACCAGCCCCCAACGAATTTACCCAAAAAGGTTAGAAAAACAAAAGTAAATCAGCATTTTGAGAAGCCATTTTTAAAGCTTTCCAGACCTCTAGGAGGGTATTGCAGGTTCCTCTGTTCTTACCCTCCCACTTCTGTTGATTTGGTTTATTTTAATTTGTGTATGTTGTGTCTCTTTGCCGTTTACAAAATCTTGGCTTCTCAACGCAACTTTCCATGAGGTATTTTTTTTTTCAGGACAGAGAAAGATGGTTGAGCCATTTTGCTTCACCAGAGAAAAGTAAAGATTTCCCCTTTTATTCCCATGTTTTCATCTGTTCTTCTTCGATGAAAATGTTGAACGTGTGTTTATTACGTTCTCTTTGTTTGCTTGGTTCGTTCTTTTTGGTTCAAAGTTTGTGTCTTTTTCTCGCCTCCGAGTCTCTGATATCCACACAAGAAGAGGGGGGGATTCGGATCCCTCATTTTGTGATTTCTTTTCCCCCTAAAATTCCCCAACGGTCTTCCTTTTGTTGTTTTCTGTAGTGGTGTCTATCAATTTTTGGTTTTTGTTCCTGGAAAATGTAAAGAATGCTGAAATTTCCCATTTATTTTGTTTTGGTTTTTGTCAGGCACTGGATTATGAGTATTTTTTTTTTCAGAACACAGATATAAAAATAATAATAAAAATTACATATCCCCTGTCGTCAGAAAAATAACCCCTGATACTAGCCCCAGGTGGAAATTAATTTGAAAGGGGGGGGGGAAGCTATCAGTAGAAAAAAATTAAATCTGCAAAGAAAACATTCAAATTGGTAGAACAAAACATATACATGTTTAAAGCGGCTCATCCTGAAAGAGCCAAAGACTTTCAAAAGGGCATTGTGTCCTGCAAAGATGTATTAATACTTTATACCCTGTGAATACTTTAGCCTACCCTAGGAAAGTTACCCTTAATGGAAGTGGGTCATTAGTTCTTTACTGGAATATGGGGGGTGGGGTCGGGGCAGTCTATTGCTCTCTGTCTGTGCTTGTTGCATTCAATGAGTTTTTATAAAGTGACTCTTTTTAGGTCGCTTACGGCGAGCGGAAATCACTTCCAGGTAACCAGGCAGAGATATTCTGTCAACTGGAGGAAAATGGTTTTCTGTTAGCTTGCCAGACTTGTTTTCTTTTTTACCTTTTACGAGCCGCTAACAAAATTGTGGGTTAGTAAGGGAGTCACTTCAAAAATTGCAGCCTAGTAACCCTTGAAGTTCGCTGAGAGGCTGAGATAACCAAAACTACACCTCGACTGGAGAAAATCATTGCAGGACATAAGTCTGGAAACCAATTTCCATCAGGGGAACCTGGTGCCCAGTTTGTAGGACAGCCTTTGAAAATCCTAGACTCGGTATTCAATGAAAATCCCTCAACAAAAATTATAAAAATTGCTATTTGTTTAAAAACATCTCGTTTTTGAAAAGTTAAAAAAGGAAGAAAAAAAAAGTTTTAAAGCAAGGACTTTAAACCCCCCACCCACCCACCCGTCCAACCCCTTCCGGATGCCAAATAAAAGAAAAATAAATAAGAATAAATAAACGCATTTTGAAAGACATTCGACCAGACACAGAAGTTAGAAAAGTCTGTAAAAAGCTTTGGGTGAAGCTAGGACTGGTGATTTTTTGGTGTGAGATTCTTTTTCCCTTTAAGGATTTTAAAGGGATTTTTCGTTCTTTTTTTCTTTTTTCTTTTTTCTAAAAAAGCAAAATAAAACCCCATATGTTTCCTTCCTGAAACTGTCCAGGAAACTAGCAGACGGGGGGGGGGGGGGGGAGAGGGGAAGGAGAGAAATCATGAAAAAAAAGTATTAAATGAAGCCACTGATAAAGCCACCTTTAGTTAGGTGTTCATTCTTAACATCAGAGGGAGAGGAGAGGGAAAAAAACAAATTAACACAAAAAGTTTGGGGGATTCTTTTTGGTTTCTTCCTTTGTTCCTTTTTGCTTTGCTTGTTTGGTTGCTTTGGGTTATTATTATTTTTGGTTGTTTTTTGTTGTTGTTTGGCTGCTGCTGACAATTCTTTGTTTGGTTTAGTTTCATTCATCCTTTTTTCCTTTTTCTTTTTGGTTTCACTCGTCGGTTTGTACGTCCACTCCTTTGGCCCGCCACCGCATCGGGAAAGGCAGAGAGGAACACTCCCCGGCCCTCATTCCGCCTTGGCATCCGGCTCGGTGGATCCGGGGCCGGCCTGCCCCAGAGTCTGCGCCAGATCGCTGGAGGAGCTGCATGAAGAACAGGAGGAGGAGGAGGAGGAGGAAGAGGAGGAGGTCAAGGTGGGAGATTTGCTGGGCATGGAGGCAGCCACGGCGGCGGCCGCTGACACCAGCCCCACTCCTCCCGGGGCAGCACTCAGCAAGGGTAGGCCTGCATGGTTGAGGAACAGCGGAGAGGTCACAATGCTCTGGCTTCCGGTCGTGCTCGCTGTGGTTCCCAGGACCAAGTTACCGCTGGCGTCAAGGCTGGTAATTGGCAGGCTTCCACCACTGGCCAATGCTAAGACGGGGAAAGAAAAGCACAAGTTAGATTTTCCCAACCGGTTCACATCTTGAGAGATTTCTGACCCGGAGGAACTGGGTGTTACTACAGCTGCTCTCTAGAACAAGGCTCTCGAACCACTCCCTAGAGTCATGGGTGCCACGACACCGTGGGTGCCACGACACCTCTTCAGACTTTTCCCGGTGCCCGCCAAGCAGGTTTAGCAAATGGGCAGGGCCAAGCGAGGCTTTTGCCCAGTAGGGCTTCTGATTGGTTGTTGGAGGTTTGATTGACTGTGCAACATGGCTTTGGTAGCAGCTGCCTACCAGCAGAAGGATGTTCAATGTGTGACAGCCCTTGTATGGCTGTGCCTACCAGCGTCTGTCAGGCATCTAAAGGCGTCTCCATGCTTCAAAACAGAGGTGGCCAAACTGTGGCTCACCAGGGCCCTTTTTGCACTCACATTTTTTTCATTGTAAATCTTGCCGAATTCTGGTTGATTTGAACCTGTATCTACAGCTTTCCTTTTCCCTGATTTTAAACACGTTGTCTTTCTGCATTTGCATTACCCCGATTTTCAGTCTCCTTCCTGCTTGATTGGAGGGTGGGGGTTGGGTGAAGCTCCAGCTGGCATTAAAAGAGCACAAGGCTGGAGAGTGCTTCATTTCCTGCCTTTTGACTAGTCCCAGGTCTATAGCCAGAGCAAGCCAGGGGAGGGGAAAGTGGAGCAGGAGGCTGCTTGTTTATCTTTCTTTCTTTTCCTGCAAGAGCGGAGGGGGGGAGGGGAGGCAGCTTCACAAAGAGCAAGGAGGGGAAAGTAAATCCAAGAGGCAAATCTCTGCTCAGAGAAGTGTGGGCTTTTGGAGCGCAGTCACTTTAAAACAGATCCCAAAATGAGGGCAAAAATAACTCTTGCGAGGGAACGGCAACTGGGAACCAGGCAGTCTTTGAATTGATGCCCTGACCAATCAGCGACAGACTGCTTCGCTACATCAGCGTTGGAGGCACAGTGAAGGCGGATGAAGTTATTCCAGCAAAACACAGAACATCTACACTTAATACTGGGAGCAGTTTCCTCAAATGTAGTGAGTTATATCCGCTCCTGGATATCGTGGGGGAAGGTAGTGTGGCTGCAGATCAGACATTGCAGAGGGAAAATTTAAAGTGCTAAATATCGTAATGGAAACTGAATACGTGTAGATTACTTTCGGTATTACCAGGGATAAAAAGCCCAGTGCTGATTAACCCGATGTCCATGGACTACAATCCCCATGAGCCCCGGCCATGAGCCCCGGGGAGCCACAGTTTGGCCGCCCCTGCCTCTAAAGGTTGAGGTTCCTGCTTTAGAGAGAGCCACTGCACACCAGTTCTCTAACAATCAATCCCCCTGCTTGTCATACCACTGCCCAGAGCTAGAACAGGCATGACATGATATCCTCCCTTCCAGATCATTCCAATTCTTGGGCAGGGGGCGATCATGGGCCCTCCTCCCAAATAAATAAAAAAGGCAGAAGTACAAGGTACAAACAAAACCATCCTCAAAATGAAAACCCCCTCCCACACATAAACCTCCAATCCCCAATGCATTTCACATAAGACATAAGGTATGGGGTATGTTTGAAAGGATGCACAAGGAATGATTAGCAGGTGGGGTATGGGTGGGGGAGGATGCATGTTATGGAGCATGATGCCTTCTGCTCTAAGACCACCAAGACGGAGATGAAATCTCAGGAGGAATGAAAGTTGATTCTGGAGGACCAGGCCTGACTCTCGGGGCCTCACGCATCCAACACGCATACTCCAGCAGATTGCAGGCTCCATCGCCCCCGGATTCACTTCTAGGGTTCGGCGCTTCGGCACCCAAAGCAAGCCGGTCTGTCCTGGCGCAGCAAGCGCAGCGCCGTGGGGGGGGGGGGAGGCGCAGGTGTCAGCGTGCTGACAGATGCACACACGCAGGCACGACACCTGCGTGTGTGCGCCCCACCGGCGCACTGACACCCACGCCTCCCCCCCCTGCGGCGCAGTGCTCGTTGCGCCGGGAGAGACCGGCCGCTTCGGGCGCTGAAGCACTCAACCAAAGCACTTGGAAACCTTTTGGGCAAGTTGGAACTGGAGGAGTCCCGCATCATCTTTTAGGCCATAGCTGTCCAACTTCCTCTCTGGTTATCCAGGAGCTTAGCCATCCCCTATCGGCCTTCTCAAGCCTTAAAAGTGGCGCTTTTCATGTGTGGCTGACCGGTGTTTTTCCATTCAGCACATCACGCATCATGGCTATGATAAGAGAAGAAGAGCTTTTTGTCGTTGTGTCTATAACTCTTCCTAGCCTTCCTCTCCCCACCACAGAATCCCCTGTGAGGAAAGTGGGGCTGAGGGAGCTCTGAGAAAACTGGGACTGGCCCAAGGTCATCCGGCAGGCTGCTTGTCGAGGAGGACCAGGGGAAACCAAACCTGGCTCTCCAGGTGAGAGGCTGCTGCTCTTAACCACAGTGCCACACGGGCTCTTAGTGAGATCTTGAGAGCAGAACACCATTGCTCCTCTGCAGGACCTACTGCTCTGGGTCCGTCCTCTGCTTGGTGCAGGCTTTCTCAACCAGGGGTTTGTGAATGGGTGGGACAATTCATTTGTTATATATTTTTAAAATATATTTTTAAAATGTGTTAAACATTCATTGGGTGATATGACCATATATAGTCATATTAAAAAATGGCCCATGATGGGCCTGGAGGGCGTGGGCAGGTCCTCAATGGGGAAAAGGTTGACAAAGGCTGGGTTAGAGCAGGGTAGTCAAACTGCAGCCCTCCAGATGTCCATGGGACTACAATTCCCAGGAGCCCCTGCCAGCATTCGCTGGCAGGGGCTCCTGGGAATTGTAGTCCATGGACATCTGGAGGGCCACAGTTTGACTACCCCTTGGTTAGAGGATCACAATCGCATCTGGGATACCTGGATTCAAGCTCTCAGTCTACCACAGAAGCTCACTAGTAGATTCTTGTCATGAGGATAACATAAGGGGGAAGAGAACAACGTGAAGACTGCTGAAGATGATTTCTAAGAGTTGCAGTTATGCACTTGGTGCTGGACTACTCAGAAAACAACTGAATGCATCCCATGATCTTAAAAGAGGCATTCCCTCTCCTCTACCACACAAAAGGTAATACCTCTTCCCTGATGATATCTATTGTAGCACATGCCTGCATTGTCTAAAAACAAAAGATGACATTTCCCCCGTCAAAAGTATTCTTCGATTTGTGGCACTAATTGTTTAGAGCAGTGGTCCCCAACCTTTTTATCACTGGGGACCATTCAACGCCGGGGACCACTCAACGCCTTTTACTGAGGCCCGGTGGGGGGGGGGTAGTTTACTCCTCTACTCTCAACCACTGCCCTAACGCTCTCTGATCGCTATGGTAATGTTTAAACATCCCTTCAAAATAAGATACAGATACGCCACAACAATGAAGTGTGTTGTAAAGGGCTGGGGGGGATGAAGTAAAGGGCCGGGGGGGGGGGAGAAGGCGTCCTTCGGGGCCCACTTCCAATTAGTTGAAGGACCACATGTGGTCCGCAGCCCACAGGTTGGGGATCGCTAGTTTAGACGAGGACAGGGAACGGTTCCTGTTAGCAGCAGAGGGTAGGATCTGCAGGAACGGCTTGAAACTACACGTAGAATGGTACCAGCTAGATATCGGAGGGAAATTTCACCATCAGAGTAGTTCAGCAGTGGAAGAGGCTGCCTAAGGAGGTGGTGAGCTCCCCCTCACTGGAAGTCTTCAAGCAGCGGCTGGACAGATCCTTCCCAAAAATGCTTTAGGCTAGGGGTGGCCAAACTGTGGCTCTCCAGATGTCTTTGAACTACAATTCCCACAAGCCCCTGCCATCCCCATGCATGATGCTGACAGGGGCTCATGGGAATTGTAGTCAAAGGACATCTGGAGAGCCACAGTTTGGCCACCCCTGCTTTAGGCTGATCCTGCATTGAGATGGCCTGTGTGGTCCCTTCCAACTCTATGATTCTATGATTTGCAGTGGTTCACATCCCTACAAGCCTTTCCCACCAAATACGAGGCTGCTCGGGAAACTTGGCTCCTCACATGAGTTGTTTCCTCCAGAGGTCAGCCCCTGCTGGCGACAACCACATGATCCCGCAGAGAGCACACGCATACCCCTGCCAGCACACATGGCCCCCAAACGCACTTCCTCTTTCTCACACAAGCAGGATGGGGAGGGGGTGAATGGTAGAAATGGCATCATGTCTGGTCTTTCTTGTGTTTTTCTTTTCACCAACCTTGGATGGTGGCCAGCGGGTTGGTGGCCATTAGCGCTGGGTTTAACCCGGCGTTCACCCCTAGCACTGTGCTTCTGAAATCAAACCAGAGGCGGCAGGTTAACGTGGGAGTCTGCAGTGCGAGACACGCAAGCAACCCCCAGGCAGCCCGGCAGGGACGTTTCCTCTCTTAGGTCCAGGATGTTCACAAGAGGACTTGCTTAAAGCACGCAGGAGGGTATCAAGTGTTCATGGATGCTGTGGTTTCCTTGCGGTTCTCGTCCCTTTGCTGTTCAGGATCAGGCGGGGCCTGGAGATCTCCCAGGGATCAGTTCCCATGGAGAAAACTACGGCATTACACCCCTCTGAGGGCCCTCTCCAAGCCCTGCCCTCCCCAGGCTCCCCCCAGAGACCTCCAGGTATCTCCCAATTCAGAGCTGGCAACTCCCTTCCCCTTCCGGGAAGAGGTTGCTCAAAGCCCCCCCCCCCCCCACTTACATCATGAGACCAGCTGAGAACAGACGTCCCCATTCCCCTCCGGCTGCCGAGCCCCTGATGTCCTCCCGCTTCCGCGCTACTTACCCTGTACTGGGATTCAGGCCTTGCAAGCCGATAACCGAGTGACTGCTGCTCTGGGGGCTAGGGTTTGTGCTGTTGCTCGGGGGTGGCGTGACGGAGTTGAGGGCGGTGCCCCCTGCTCCCACCGCTGTCCGACTGGAGGTCAGGGAGCAGACCGTTGGGGATAAGGTAGTAACTGCCCAAGAGAAGGGGACAGGAGGTTAAGGAGAGAGGCTCGGGTGCCTCAATAAAGGAGGGGCAAAGGGGCTGCAAGTGGGAACCAAAAGACCAAGAGGAACATACTCTCCCAAAGGGGGTGGGAAATATAAGCAGAAAACCCAGCAGATACATAAGCTGGAGTATTCCAGGCCCTGAACAAGGTCACCCCTTTCTGAGTCCACTGATGTTAATGTTGCTATCCAGGGCAATATTGAAAAAAGCCATTCCGAGCATCGAAATAGCATGTGCTATCGGGGGGATCATGGTCACTGGGCATCTGGGGAGCCACAGTTTGGCCACGCCTGATTTGTGAAAAGACGTATTTCCCTCCATACCCTGCTATACTTGGAGGAAGGTTCTGCAGCCACACCCCAAACCTTAAGTGTTCTGCCAATGGCTATCATGCAGGCACTGCTGAGTACGCATACATGGTAGCTCTTAAGGAAGGACTACTTGAGCCCCGCACTTTGGGCCTCTCACCAACCTATGAAGCTCACAAAGAGCCACTGCAGGCAACCCACTGCGTACATAAGAGGGCTGGCCAAATGGAATAGTCCAAACTAGAAAAATTCAACCCATTGGCTAGTACAAAAATGTAATATTTTTTGTTTATATTTATTCCAATTTATTATGTAGATACTGCCTTCATATCTATGATGTACAAACATAAACCAAAACGGGTTCTGGATAAACACAACTTTTTTTTCTTTTCGAATAGCTCTTTGGCTATGAAACAGTAAAGAGCAGTAAACAAACCTCCATGAAACCCTGAGCCTGGGGGACTATTTACATGATAAAAACCACTGAGGAAGAAAACAACTTTGGAAACGGGCAACTGAAAAAGAAAATTTTTGTGTGTTTATCCGGAACCCGTTTTGGTTTAGGTCTGTACATCATAGATATTAAGGCTATATCTACAGAATAAATTGGAATAAATATAAACAAAAAATATTACATTTTTGTACCAACCAATGCCCAGGGGTAGTCAAACTGCGGCTGTCCAGATGACCACTGACTACAATTCCCATGAGTCCCTGCCAGCGTTTGCTGGCAGGGGCTCATGGGAATTGTAGTCCATGGACATTTGGAGGGCCGCAGTTTAACTACCCCTGGTCCAGCCTGTTGCATTAATTAATTAATGCTATACCACGGTGTTTTTTTTTCTTATACTTGTGCTGTGGCTTCTGACCTGCAGCATACTTGGCATGAAGGTTGGCTCCTACATGACCCTTCCTGGACCCTGAACGGGCTCGCCTTGCCCAGGGCCTGCTTTTGAAACATTAGAGGCCTCCATTTGTTTTATCTGGCCTTCTGGTCCACAGAATTGACTAAAGCCCATCCTGTCCAGAGTATATAATATCATTTTATGTGAAGGAGCTAACTGTACGTAACAATTCTTGTTTGTATTTCATACCTAACCACTGATAAAGGCAGTAATATGGAACCCTGTCTGGTCAGCGAAGGCATTGGCATGCATGTATGCACTGATTTTACTGAGTCAGTAGCACCTTTAAGACCAACAAAGATTTATTCAAGGCGTGAACTTTTGAGTGCAGGCACTCTTCCTCAGACTAGGAAGAGTGCTTGCACTTGAAAGCTCATACCATGAATAAATCTTTGTAGGTCTTAAAGGAGCCACTAGATTCTGATTTTGTTTTGTTCTGCTGCTACTCACTTGAATCTGATTTTACTGAGGTTATGCTATAAGCTTGGGGCTTTTAACTTTAATAAACATTAGCACTAAGTTTAAAAATTGTGTTCTACCCTACACAGGCTTAGATTCATTTCCCTTATTTTGACCTTTTTAGCTGCTTACACACAACAGGGATAGTCCTCCCTCCATCTTAAGGGAGAACCTTATCCTGCTTCCTGCCCTCCTCTCTGAATGCTTCCCGGATGTTTCCTCTGCTACACAGCAAGTGGCAACACAAAAGCCAACAGCCCAATTGGCAGGGTTATAACAAACGTATAGGCCGGAGCTCTCAGCATCCCATTGGCTGGTTGGACCAGAAAGAGAGTCCCGGGGATAGGGCTGTGTGCAACCAGAAGACAGCTACCTGTTGTGCTCAGACTACTGGAAGCCTGGGGCAGACTTGTGCCGGTGCCTGGGCTGGTCACCTGGAGAGATGCAAGAAAGAAACAGACTGTCAAAGACACAAAGGAAGAGACTTCCAAACGGCAGGGCTGCCGAGAGCCACCAGACCCCAGACCCCTGCAAACAGAGATTCCATGACCCCGATCCAAAACGAATATCCTAACAAAACAAACCTGGGTTGAGACCAAGGTTAATACCTATCTAGCTACCTATTAATGGCTCCACCCACGCATAGATGCTCTGCGGAAGTTTTGCTGTGGCTTTAACCTGCCGGTATTTATTTAAATTATATTTTTAAGGCTTAATTTTATCTGTTTTAACTTTGCATTTTACACAATCCTATACACTTCCCTGAACCAGCTTGCCAGGAGGGCAATCTAAAAATCGAATAGATAAATGAATAAATACATAAATAAATGAAATTACTTGGCTGGCTGTTAGTATGCATCTCTATAATAATAAAATGATCCACAAGTCCACCTGCCTGTGCATTGTGGCAGGCATCACGCATCAGAAAGTAAAAGTAGGAAAATCAACATTGAGCAGCCACTTTCAGGGGAATTCCAGGGCCCCAAATGAAAGGAAGTGGAATAACTTGGCCAAGGTTATCTATTTGCAATGGAAACAAAGATTGTATAGAGGTCAAAAGTGTTGGGAAATCCAGTTTCAAAACCCCAATCATGCTGGGGCACTTGCTGGGCGGGTCTTCGGCCCATCAATTCTGCTCAACCTAACCTACCTCACAGGGTTGTTGTAAGGATAAAGGGAAACGATGAAAGTTGCTTTGGGTCCCCCTTGGAGATAAAGGCAGGATAGAAGATAAATAAACCCCTGAGGCAGAGTGACATTTATTATTATGCATGTTAAGGGTGGAGCGGAAGCATCCTTTTCCTTCTTTAATATGGGAATATATTAATCCCCCTTTTGTGTCTGAGGTCTGCTTCCTTACCACTATTGAGCACATTCTAAATTGCCAGCCAGGATGAGTGAGGGGCCATTCCTAATGAAAAATAAAAGGGGGAGGGAGAAAAATGAAAACTTGAGACAGATTCATAGATTTATTTAAGTACTTGCAGGAGCTGAGTGGAACTACAGGCAAAAAGTAAACCACAGCACAGACCTGGTTAGGAGGCCACGCCCACCTGGCTGGTTCCTTCCGCCTCCCGGGAAACTTTGCAAAAAGGCCTGCGCCCCTTGTGGCTGCAGCCAGAACTGTCCAAGGAGATATTTCCCCCCTGAAATGCCTTCCGTGTGAATACAGCATGTCACCAGCTTCAGGAGCCCTCCAGCTGACTTGGGCTTCCCCCTGAATTTTGTCCCCCCAGTCCCCCTCTGTTGGCGGTCTCGCCAAAAGGTAGTCTTCTCCTGTTACTCGGTGGTATAGGACAATGGAGGATCAAACTAGGCATTACATCTTGAACAAATCAGGACACAGGTGCCTGTCCTGACTCACTGTCACAAAGAAGAACAAGGTATTTTATCTGAAGAACGCTCCATTCACCTCTGGAGTGCTGCAAGGGGGAAAGAGAGATGCTGGCTTCTCTCCTGAAACATTTTCAACAGGGGAAACAGCCAGAGAAAGGGGCAAATCAGGCTCCCCTGGGGCTGCTTCCACTGGCAAAAATGGCATGGGAGGAAAACGAGAAGCCCGTCCTTCCTCCTTGCGATGGGGGAGGGAACAGGCTTCTCTCTTGCACCATTTTTCACCTTTACTAAGAAAGGCACATGGAGCCACGGAAAGGGGTGACATCGTCCCCCTCCCCTGGCTGTTTCTGCTAGTGAAAACAACACAGGAGGGAAACAGGAAGCCTCTGCCTACTCTTTATGTATTTGGGAATTTTATATCCCACACCTTCATCCAAAGGTCCCAGGGTGGATCACAACAATACAGAACAACATAATACTTTGAAGTATTTAAAACATAATCCCCCCTCCTTCCCTCACACCATGACAGGAGAGCACCCAGAGGAAACTAGATATATCGGGGGGTTATATTCACTTCTGGATATCGCGGGGGAAAGGCAGGGTCTCTCCAGATCAATCATGCATGTTGCAGAGGGAAAATTTAAAGCGCCCAAAATCAAAATGGAGATCAAATTCAGGTCCATTCCGCATGATTTCAATGTTGCCTAAGGCTTGCAAATTGTAAATGCTACTAATTTGCAGTTCCGCAAGATGTCGCACACAATCTGCCACACTCCTGAAACAGTCCCGCAAAAAGCGATTCGTTGTAGCGCTTAAAGGGAAATCCAGTCCCAATCCACACAAGGGCCAATGTTGCCAATTGGTTCCTGAAAGCGGAAACGCTATTTTTAAAAGTGCAATCTCGGTGTTACACATACCTGCCTTTGTAGTGGAATTCAGTAGCATTTCAATCGTTTCCCACAGGTTTCCGGTCTCGCAAAAATCGCTAGAAAGGAAGCGATTTTTTCTGTGCTTTGTCCCGCCCCTGGTCGTCAATTAAACAAACAGCCAATGGGCGGCTGTTATCATGCTCCCGAAAAGTCCCTTTTTCCCTTTAAGAACAGGGTTTTTTTAAAAAAAAAGAAAAACACACGTTGCAACGAATATGCCTTGATTCCTCCTAACGTAGAGACCCATCTAGCTGGCATGTGAGCTGGTGAGTTATCGTTACCATGCTCCCCCGAGTGAGAAAAAAATCCCCCCCCCCCTGTACGGGTGTGATTTTTGGCCGAAAATAAAGGGAACTTGCAAATGGGGCTGTGTTGTGCTTGGGGACTTAGGGGAACTTTAAAGCAGTTCTGTGGAGGGACTGTAGCTGGAGAAGCCTCACTGGGTGAATGAAGGCTCGCCGGTTCGTTGCTTTCTGCTCGAGAAAAAAAAATGGCGATCGCTTCGCCGGAAGTTCGGAGGAGAGAGCCAGGGGGAGGGACTTGGCTGGAACCGCAACAATGGGAACGCACAGGTCTTTTTCGCTAGTGTTGCAGATTGTTTGCAAGAGTGTAGCACTTTTCGGAGGGTGAATCCACTTTTCTGCATTTCCCTTTAAGCGCTACAACGAATTGCTTTTTGCGGGACTGTTTCAGGAGTGTGGCAGATTGTGTGTGACGTTTTGCAGAACTGCAAATTAGTAGCATTTACAATTTGCAAGCCTTGGGCAACATTGAAGTAGTGCGGAATGGACCCCAGAAAAGAGAGAGCTAGTAAAACCAGCAGCGCCAAACCACCTAGGCTCAGCTTCCTCTGGAGATCACTCATGAGGGCGACCAGAGTCACTGCAACTCCATGGCCTGGCCTGAAGCTGGATTAGAAAGGATCAAGGGCCAATGTTTCCTCCAGAAGACTTAGCTCTTGTACCCATGGCTACTTGCTCAACCACCTTGCCCAGGAACATCAGATGCGATACTGGTGGTAATTGGCTGGGTCAGTTGCATCCAGCACTGCCTTTTTCATAAGTGGCCTGAGTAACCTCTCTTTATGCTTCTCCAGGAAGGTCCCTGTAATCAGGGGCAGGTTAATAATATCCTGGAGAGGGGCCCACACTCTCTCTTGTCGCCAGCTTTCACGAGCTAGAAGGGGCACGGGTCAAGAAGGCAAGTGGTAGTTCCTCCAAAGAACACCAGAGGTCGTGCCACGGAGGCCGACGATGGCAAACCACTTCCAAACGTCCCTTGCCTGGCCACCAGACAATCCTCTGATCGCCTAGCTATAGAAGAAGAGTTGGGTTTTATATCCCGTTTTTCACTGCCCAAAGGAGTCTCCAAGCGGCTTAGTATCATCTTCCCTTTCTCTCCCCACAACAGACAACCTGTTCAGTAAGCGGGGTTGAGATTCCGACAGGACTGCTCTGTGAGAACAGCACTAACAGGACTGTGACTAGCCCAAGGTCACCCAGCTGGCTGCATGTGGGGGAGCAGGGAATCACACCCGGCTCAACAGATTAGAAGCCACCGCTTTTAACCACTACATACACCATACAATAGACAGGCAGAGAGACAAATAAATAAATGGGGGCTCAGTTTGGATTGGGACCATGTTGTTTAGGGGAAGGGACCTGAAGTTTTCTTTCCTGGAACTGTTTCCCTAACCCGGGCTTTCTCAACTTTTTTACCGTTGAAAACTCCCTGAAACATTCCTCAGGCTTTGAGAGACGCCAGAAGGGGCACAACCGTGCAGAACAGGGTTGGGAAGCAGAGCTGTGGACATGACCACCCGGGCCCCCCCCCCTTCCTACCACATCCAGGCCCATTGTTGGCTATTTGGGGATGGGATGGGATGAGGGGGTCAACATGACCAGATATGGTCATATCACTCAATAAATGTTTAGCAAATTCGGGAAACACTTCCAGAGCCATCAAGAAGCCCTGGGATTTCACAAAACCTTGGTTGACAAAGCCTGCCCTACCCTATAGTGGCCCTGGGGAGCACCTTGTACTAAAGGGCTATGTGTAAGCTTCTCCAGTGAGGCAGATAGCAGCTCCCCAGCATTATTTCAGGTCAGGAAAGCAGCAGGGAGGGGGAGCTGAGGTGTCCCACCTGCCACAGTTCCAACACAAATCCGGCCTCCCCTCCCAGCCAGGGAGCAGAGCCAAGGACAGGATATCATGTACTTAGGCCCTTGAGGGCATGTGCCCTCAGAGGGGGTTACGTGATAGGATAGTATTGGGGAGTGTACGAAGGTTACAGTGGGGAGCAAAGTAATTATATGCATGGGATACATGGGAGTTTTCATGGTTGCAGGGGAGAAAGAAGGTAAACTGGAAGGTACCATGTGTCACGGGAGGGGAACGTAAGAGAGACACATTGTCAAGAGGTTGTGCCGAGGACAAAGGAAACGAGGAGAACAGGAACGTACCATGTGGGGACTGTAGCCGGGGGGCTTGCCCTGGGCAGGTAACATGGGAGCCGTGCTGCAAGGGTTGATCCGCTTCTCCTTCTGGCGGCGGTTGCAGAACCAGACGCGAATCACCTCCTTCTCCATGTTCAGTTGTTCGGCAATAAGTAGGATCTCCTCTGAGGTAGGCTTCTGGTTCTGGGAGGGGGCAGGGCAGGAGGTTAGCGGGACGGTGTGGTGACCGATAAAGACTGGGGGTGGATGGGAAGTGGCCATGCGGAGCTTCAGAAGGGCCAGGGATGGGTACCAGTGTGGGGAGGGCGCAATAGAGCATCACCTCATCTTACATTCTGCCATCTGCCAAGAACCAATGATGGAGTATTTGAAGGGGACCATTTGAATAAGGTGAAGAATGCGAAGCAAACTTTAAAACAATGATAGGGAGCCAGAGTCAAACTAGGAGGCGTTCACAAACGGATGTCCCATGTGTTTTCTCATCAGTCAAAGGTGGGGCTCCCAATTCAGATTGCAGTTTCAGCATGGAGGAGGGTTGCCAACTCCGGGTTGCAACATTGTTTGAAATCGGGAGGTCTGAGGAGGAGGGCAGAGTTTAGGGAGAGAAGGGATACTAACTATGGCTCTCCGGATGTTCGTGGACTACAATTCCCATGAGCCCCTGCAGGGAGAGCCACAGTTTGGCCACCCCTGCTGTAGAGGTAGCTCTCCAAAGCCACCTTTTGTTCCAGGGGAACTGATATTGGTAGTCCAGAGATCAGCTGTCGTTCTGGAAGAGATTTAGCCCCCCACCTAGAGGCAGGAGGAGAGATCCTTCCATGCCAGTTTCCCAGTTTCAAGCTCTGTAATGCTTTCTTCTTTGGGGCAAAATAGCAGCTGTTGGAGGCTGATGGGGGGGGGGGTGTTACTGAAATCCCCTCTCTGTTCTGAATTGGGAACATCCCCCTCCAACATTGCAGGGATGTTGGAGGCTGAGATCAGCCAAAGATTTTCCAAGAGCATGTTGGAAAAGAGGGTTTCACCCACAGTTATTTCTATTTCTTTCCCACCAATGTTCTTATCTTCTGGGCAGCTTATGAGGAGAAGAGGACGGGGTGAAGGGGAGGGGAGCTTTCGTCTCTCGGCTGGTCCATGAGATCGTGGGTGGGGAGGGCCTCACCGCGAGAAAGCTTTTTTCCAATGCAAAGCGGACATTGGTCTCAATGCTGGTCCGTTTCTTGCGGCGCCGACCCGGCAGACCGTCGAAGCCCAGGTTGGGGCTGCTTAGCTGGTTGGGGCTGGGAAGCGTGGAGTCCACAGACATTGTCTCTGCGGGAGAGGCGGGAAGAACGAGAAAGAGCCATTTGTTTACCACCCACACCACGTCCGGGTACTTTGGCCCACCTTCCCCCAGTGCCCCTCCCCAGATATTTCACCACAACATTTCCCCTGCCCCTTTCGCTCCCACAACCAGGCCTGGTTTCTTCTTTCTGGTTCTCACTCCCTTTCTCCACTCCCGCTTTTGCGTTGCTTAAGAGGGTCCCCGCCTGATCTGCTTTTAACCAGCCTGTGCCTTTCTCGTTGTGCCTGTAGACCCACCAAGGACCGAGCTTGAGGTCCAAGGCAGGATTGTAGCTTACAATGTCATTGACCAACGCGTGGCCAGATCCCGTTGGCCAGATCCGGTCCATTTAAACGGAAACTGACCAAGAGCATGCACGGGAAAATCTATTGTTTGCCTGTGTATACAAGTTGGTGCTTTTCAGGGGGTTGTTGGTTCAGTTCAATACTTCTTGTACCAGGCTGGGATCCTAATAAAGAGCTCATATCACTTCCAGCATCTCTGTCCCCCTCTGAACCCAAGGATTTAACGCCAATGTTTAAGCAGCAGGTGTGTTACCCGCCTAGTGGGGAAAGCCTCTGTTCTTACGAAGCGAATGTCACTTGAGCCTCGAGGCAGCACTCCATACCCCAACCCTCAAACCCTCTGGCCAGCCCAGCCTCTTTCCGTGAGCTTCCCCATGGCCGGCTTGTTACCCCATCCCAAGCCACCTGCAGATTCCTCCCACCACAGAGCCCATCTTTCTTCTCCTGCCTTGCATGTTGCCCGCCACAATAACACCTGCATGGCCTACTTGCTTTCCTCTTTCCCCTCTTTATTGCCTCAACCTGCCCTCTGCTTCCTCAGTAGGGGAAACACGCTTAGGCCTCTCTTTGTGTGCAGAGCCGTCAGTTCTCGTCTGCCCCACTTTGTCCCCTCTACTCAGCCCCCAAAGCCCCTCCCCTGTCACACTAGGCCTCGGCTTCTCTCCTGCCACCCCCCACTCCTCACCCACCAGCATCATTGAGCCATTTCTCCAGCAGAGGTTTGAGCTTGCACATGTTCTTAAAGCTGAGGTTGAGCGCTTCGAAGCGGGAGATGGTTGTCTGGCTGAAGTCGTTCCCATAAAGCTTTCCCATGGCCAGCCCCACATCGCCCTGCAGAGGGAGGGAGGTGAAGGACAGGAAACGTCAACAGTCTGACTATCGGGGGCTGGATATGAAACAATTCCAGGCCCGGGGTTTTAGGCTGAGACAGAAATACGGCATGTGGAAAAGGTAGAGCAGCCTTCCTCGAATTATTTACTGTTTAGAAACCCCTGAAACATTCTTCAGGCTTTGAGAAAGCCCAGAGGTGGTGCAATGTTGCAGAATATGGTTGGGAAGCATCACAGTAGACATGACCACCCAGGACCCTTCGTCATCCCATCCCTTCCAATCCCATCATTGGCCATTTTGGGGGCGGGTTGGGGGGGGTAGGTCAACATGACCATATATGGTCATATCACCCAATAAATGTTTAACAAATTTTAAACATATATTAAAAATTAAATAACTCCAACCCATTTGGAAAACGGCTGCCAAGAAACTCCAGAGTTTCATGAAGTAGAAATTCCCATCACATTAGGAAATTGGGAACTCGAGTCAGGATGCACCAAAGGAAATGCTTCATCACTCAAGGAGTGATTAACCTGCAGAACTCACTGCCACAGGCCAAGTGGCAGGCACTAGTTCAATCAGCTCCCAAAGATTTGTGAAGGAGAGGTCCATCAGTGGCTGTTACCCATCATTCAGTGCAACTTCCTCGTTCAGGGGCAGTGGCCTTCTAAATACCACAGCTGGAGGGAGGTGGGAAGAACGGGGGAAGCTTTAGCCTCCTTGCTCTGCTTATAGTCATCCGCTCTGTGGGACAGGTTATGGGATTACACGGACCACCAGTTTGATCCAGCATGGCTGCTCTTGTGTTCTTATTCAACATCGCAAGAATCTCAGCTTTCCCTTAAAACAAATATTTCTAGTGTTCTGGGGGCCAAATGTAGTCTTGAAAGTTGTAGAGCAGGGGTGTCCAAACTGTGGCTCTCCAGATGTCCATGGACTACAATTCCCATGAGCCCCAGCCAGCGCTGACAGGGGGCTCTTGGAAATTGTAGTCCATGGACATCTGGAGAGCCACAGTTTGGACATCCCTGCTGTAAAGCAATGCCAAGAAAACATCCAGGTACCCAAATAGGGACAGAGCAGGATTTCTGTGGCTCAGATGGCAGTCTATCTGCACCTGCTTAAATAGCTTTATTTTATTTTTTAATTAGTATATGCTTTTCTTTAATTTCCCTTCCTCTACAGAGCTCATGCAGCTCATGCAGCGCAGAAAGTAGACCCATGTGTGAATGAAACCTGGGTCATGGAGGGTAAAACAGTTGCCTTAAAAGAGCTGCCCCCTGCCGGGTTCTCCGTTCTTCATCAGTCATGAACCACAGGGCGGGGGCGGGGGGGGGGGAAGGGTGGCAATTCTAACCGGGAGGATTACTCCTTCAGGGCCCATCCTGAACTGTCGATCCCAGGCATGGTATGTGTTGGCCTCGATGGGATGCAGCTGAGAGCTTGGCCATCTGGGTGGTGTACCACTCACTCAATGCACTACCAGATACCCTGTCAGTCCTGCTGGAGGTGGTGGTGGCCTGGACACTACAGTTCCCCAGACTTCTGATCCTGCGGGACATTAGTGTCCATGCTGAGCTGCCATCCTTTGGAAATGGGCTGGACTTGGTGTCAGCTGTGGTGACACCAGAGCTCCCATCAGGCAGGCCACACCCTAGACCTCATCTTCATTGCAGGACTGGAAGTGGAGCTGATAACAGCTAACCCCATTCCATGGTCAGACCAGTATGCCCCGAAGGCCTGGGAAAGAATGCCCCCCCTCCCTATTTGGGTGCTGAGCAAACTTTGGCTTGCCCCAAGAGACTTATGGATCCAAACACATTCCTGAATGGGACCCAATGCCTCCCGGTGCTTCTCTAAATGATCTAGTCAGCACCTGGCATGACAGGATGCTGACTGCCATAAAGGAGATCACCCCCCCCCCCAATGCCCTCTCTGTTTCCATCAAAAGCAAGCCCCTAGGTATACTGAGGAGCTCCGCGAACTGAAGCAGAAACTGAGACGGCTAGAGCAAGTTTGGGGGAAAACATGTGAAGGAGTATCAAGAACATCCTACAGGGCATTTATGGAAATCTATATGATGGCGGTGAAGTCAGTTTATTCAACTTTCATCGCATCCAGAAACTCAAGGCCAGCACACTACTAATATTAATATCACAATCACTGCTGAAGTGTAATTAAGGTAAAGGTATCCCCTGTGCAAGCACTGGGTCATGTATGACCCTTGGGGTGACACTCTCTAGCGTTTTCATGGCAGACTCAATACGGGGTGGTTTGCCAGGGCCTTCCCCAGTCATTACCGTTTACCCCCCAGCAAGCTGGGTACTCATTTTACTGACCTCGGAAGGATGGAAGGCTGAGTCAACCTTGAGCCAGCTGCTGGGACTGAACTCCCAGCCTCATGGGCAAAGCTTTCAAACTGCTGCCTTACCACTCTGCGCCACAAGAAGCTCTTGAAGTGTAATTACACATTGTGATATTAATATTAGTAGATATCTACAGATTTGGATATTATATGACCACTAGTAATCAAGCCCGCTGTACTCACAATACAGCGGGCGCTAGATAATGATCTCACGGCCGGCGAGTTGGCAGGCCGCTGGCACGCGGGACATGGCGGCCTGACACGTCGGAGGCGCTTTGTGCCTCCCGACGCGTCAGGCTGCCGGCAAGGGAACAACTGCGAGCCGCAATTGCTCCCTTGGCGGCGGGGCAGCAATCGCGCCTGGCGATTGGCCCCGCCGATAGTCTGTCCGGAGGAAGGGGCCAATTGGCACCCTTCCTCATCCCGGACAGAGCCCGCCCTAACTCCTCCCCCTAAGCCCTTACGGCTTTATTTAGTCCGCGGCGCCGCGGGGTTTAAAATTTGTGGATTGAACTACACAAAGCAAAATATTACCAGAGACTAAGTTATTTTTTATAATTTCATCATCCTAAAGAATACATTAAGAGGAGAATGATTTATTAACAATATATTGAGAATATCACTGATGAAGATATCGAAAACAGACTATACCTAGGAATCCATTTTTAGATTGTTTTGAACATTGTTTTCATTGGAAGAAATCATTTTGCCATCGCCAGCTTGAGACTTTTTTCTTCTGCTGGCTAGGGTGGGATGGCATGTGGAGTGTTTCGCCCTCAAAGGGCAGGGCAAGGGGGTTGGATGTTAAGAAGGGACAATGATCCCTAGGAGCTTCAGTCTTAGTGAAGGCTTAGAGATGCTTGCTTCATTGTATCTTCAATAAAGAGATAATTCTTCAATAAAGCCTGCTTATTGGGGGCAATTGATGGGACTCTTACAAAGGCCTTCTCTTTAGTTCAAGAGAACACAGAGGGCCAAGAGCTACTATGTGGGAATGGCGGGATATAAATTGAATCATAGAAAAAAAAATAAAACTCAGGGGTAGGTACCTGTGTGAAGCCCAGCTTGATACGCCGCTGCTTGAAGGTGCGGGCAAACTGCTCCAGCTCCTCCAGATCGCTGGGCTCCTCAGGGTGCGATGGGGTCTCCAGGCATTTGGGTGGCTGCGTGTGAGCGAGGTGGGACTCGGGGAGGCCAGGCCGAGTCACTTGCTGGGAAAGGGGAAGAAGCCACAGAAACAGTGGTCCAAGAGGTACCAGCCACACCAAACACAACTCAACCGTCATGAGTGAACAGAATCGTATCGCTCCAGTCTTGGCCCGTCTTCTCCAGCTCCCAATGTGTTTCTGGGTACAATTTAAGGTGCTGATGTCATCCTTTAAACCAGGGGTAGTCAAACTGCGGCCCTCCAGATGTCCATGGACTACAATTCCCAGAAGCTCCTGCCAGCGAATGCTGGCAGGGGCTTCTGGGAATTGTAGTCCATGGACATCTGGAGGGCCGCAGATTGACTACCCCTGCTTTAAACCCAAACTTTCTTATTACCTAGACTTGGCTGATCTGGCCATGCTGATCTATGCTTCAGTAACTTTGCAGCTAGATTACTGCAATGAGCTCTACATGGGGCTAGACTTGAAGACAGCCTGGAAACGAGAATTAGTCCAGCAGCAGCAGAAGAGTTGGTTCTTATATGCCGCTTTTCCCTACCTGAAGGAGGCTCAAAGCTGCTTACAGTCGCCTTCCCATTCCTCTCCCCACAACAGACAGCCTGTGGGGTAGGTGAGGCTGAGAGAGCGCTGATATCACTGCTCGGTCAGAACAGTTGGTGAGGCCAAGGTCACCCAGCTGGCTGCATGTGGGGGAGCGCAGAATCGAACCCGGCATGCCAGATTAGAAGTCCGCACTCCTAACCACTACACCAAACTGGGTCTCCAGAATGCAGCAGCCCAACTGCTGTCAGGGGCTAACCACCAGGAATGTACGTTGCCCATTTTAAAACAGCTACATTGGGTGTCAGTTTGTTACTAAGTTCAATTTACGATTCTGGTTAGGACCTGTCACAACCTGGGACCCATGTATTTGAAGATTCGTCTCCTTCCATATATCCCTGTGGGCCAGCTAGTTTTCAAGCGCCATGTCTTGGCTATCCCTCCACTTAGGATGGCCTGTCCAGCCTCAATCAGGACCCTGGCCTTTTCCATTGTGGCTTTGGCTCTGCAGAATGGGCTCCCTGGAGAGGCCAGAAGGGCTTCCTCCTTGGAGATCTTCAGGAGGCACTGCAAAGCCTGCCCGTTTGCCGGGTCTTGGGGACCACTCTCCAGACCACAGATATCAGTGGCCTGGAGTAAACAACAGGGTTTGGAGGATGGACTCTATAGTGGTATGTCCTGTCAAAGTCCCTTCCCCGGGCTCCAGCCCGACTTCTCCAGGCACTTTCCAGCTGGCAGCTGGGGACCCTCCACAGCCCCGCTCCTTTCTCACACTCACCTGTGCTGAGAGCCCTGCTCGAGACTGGTTCGGCAGGAGACTCCCTGGGTTTTGCTGAGGTAGCTGAAAGAGATTTGGTGTCGGGAGCAGCCCTGCCGAGAGAAAGCAGAGGAACAGATCATGTTAAAGGTGGCAGGAGCTCCTGGGAATTACAGTCCATGGACATCTGGAGGGCCGCAGTTTGACTACCCCTGCCCTAAACAGTCTGGGAACATCATATCTCTGGCATCACTTTTTCCTCTATGTCCCCCCGGAACTGCTACCGTCACGTGATCAGAATCTTCTGAGGATTTGTGGCCCTAAAGAGATAAAATTGACCTCAAGCAGGGCCAGAGCCTTTTCAGCACTGGCCCCAGCCTGGTGGAACGCTCTGCCTAACGAGATCAGAACTCTGCAGGACCTTGAAGTGTTCCGCAGGACTTGCAAGACAGGGCTGTTCCGCCAGGCCTATGGTTGAGGCCAGAAACCAGTCTTAACATCGTCTGGCTTCCCTGCCCAAACCCACCCTTTCACATCCACATTGCCCTTCCTCATCCCCTAGAAATTGGAGATGTCTCCGATGGAACAGGCACTATCTATTTTTAAATTCTGTATTATTTGTGCTATTCGTATGTGTGCATTTTAAACTCTGTGAGCTGCCCTGAGCTGTAGGGAAGGGCGGAATATAAATGAAATAAGGAAGAAGAAAAAGGAGGAGAAGGAAGAGGGAAGCAAAAGACTCAGTGCCAGACTTAGAAGAGACTTAGCTCCAATTTTGCCCTACAAAGTCTCACTCTGCAGCCCGATCAGTTTGTCAGGCCCTCTGAGAGTAATCTGCATTTTGCAGGCAACTGGTTTATGTGCGCATGTGTCATATTTCAGCCTCGCATGAGTACACACACACTCTCTTCCTCCTTACCCTGCTGTCCCTGCTGGGCCTGTGGTAGCAGGAACTGGGCAGGCGGCTGCAAGTGATGCCCTGGAACAAGGACCAGCTGCTGGAGCTGAAGCAGTTGCTGAATGTCCTGGGAAAGGAAGGAAAGGAGAAGGTGGGCCGGGTGGAGCCACACTGGATGGCTCAGAGTCATTTCACAGCAGCCAGACAGCCATGGATTTCCCCACCCCACCCACCCCGGCACACACACAAACACACTGTCATTGAGCAAGGGTGCCAAGAAGCATTCTTTTGCCCCTCTTGCATATTTACAGTACCCGTGATTGGGTGAAGACACCTGCATACGAGGTGTTGAAATATGCAAGATCTGAAGTGGGCATAATTTTAAAAAACGTGTGAAGTGTCTTGCAGGGGGCATCAGAAGAGATGTGTATTTTGCATAGTTAGACTAGGAACTTCTTGGTATTTTTCAAATAGTCTCCTCCTATGTCCTGATTTATTCCTCCCTGCTTGCCTCTAGAACAGATGGAATGAATGCAGTTAGAAAGGCCTCTCTTAGCAGCAAGGGCTCATGGTAATTGTAGTCTATGGGCATCGCTGCTGACGTGACGTCACTTCCGCCATGCACTGGAAACAGCAGCATCATGGAACCCTTGGGTATTTGGGCAAAAAGTCTATAGTAAAAAAGGCTTTTGACTGTAGGGGTTTTGCCCAATGTTTGAACAGCCCCACATCACCAACTGGTGAGGCACACTGGATGGGACATCGCCAGGGCCTTTTCAGTCCCGGCCACTACTTGGTGGAATTAGCTCCCGCAAGAGCTACGGGCCCTGATGGAGATCTTCCGCCAGGTTGAGGCTGGGCTGAGAATCCCGGGGCTTGACATTGGGGCTCCCCCCCCCCTTGGGCTCCCGAACCTGGTATTAGACTGGACCAGGAATGCTGGTGATGTACCCCCATTATACCACCCCCAATCTTGAAGGGGACCTAGACTGGATGGAGGACTGGTAACGTTGAGGAATTAATTATTGTTGTCACTGCCATGGAGTTTTGGGTTTTGAAGATATGAGGGATTGTGTGTATTTTACGATGGTTTAGGATTATACTGTGTTTTTATGGAATATTTTATTGTGAACTGCCGTGAGCCAGCTTGCTGGGAGCAGCAGTATATAAATTTAATTATAAACAAATAAATAAATGTTGCAGCAGCACCCATCTAGCCTCACCCCAACCCACCAGTTGCCCTGGCAACTGTATTTTGATGTGGGACTAGAGGGCTTCTGTGCAGGGGCCGATCGGAAGGGGAAAATGTCCCCTGAAAGGGCCTAACATCCCCCCCCCCCGCAGGAGGGAGAGACCAAATGCCTATACAGTGGGTCTCATGGACAGCCCTTTTGATACTGGGCTGGCATAGCCCCAGAGTGTGGGTGTAGGAGACCAATGGACTGGAGGGCTGCAGTTTGACTACCCCTGTATCTAACTGATCATCCAGTTACTGGAAATGGGTTTTAGTTCCACATGGGAGACCAAGATCTCCTCTTTGTTCCTTCTCTGCATTAAGAAATGCTGCCCGCTACATAACCTTTCACCTACAGTGCAATACAGAACAGCTCGGATGTAGATAAGCTAAAGAATTATGCCCAAAGCAGCCTGCGGACAGCCCTGGCAGATTTAGGCTAAGATTCCAGGTTGCTGCAACTTTATATCCTTGGGAGAACGATGTCTGATAAAGGCTGATGCCAGAAGGGTTGCTTAGGAATAGGCTCTGTTTAATCTAAGCTTGGTGATCCTGCCACAAGAGAGGTATGAGACCAGGGTTCCAGGGCTGGCATGCAGACTTTGGGGGAGGACCAAAGGGGACCGGGGGATGACTCTGAAGTACTGACGTTGCATTGGCTCAGGCCTCTGAGCCAGCCCTATGAGGCAGACAGATAAAATCTGGCCACAGTGTGATGAACATGAGTTCCCTGTGACATTTTTTTCCCCTCGAGCTAAAATAAAAAAAAATTAAGGTTTTTCCATCTGACATATTTTGGGGTAACTCACACTAGGGTCCTTGCCTAGCGTGAGTTACCCCAAAATATGCCAGACGGAAAAACCTTAATTTTTTTAAATTTTATTTTAGCCAACCAAGGAAAAGTCCCTGTGACCATAAAAGCCCCTGTGCCCACAGCTAGTTCTGAGAGATGCTTTACAGAAAGGGACCTACATACCTCCTTCTATATGAACCTATACGCGGGTTGGGACCCACATACCTGAGGGACCGCCTACCACCCTATATCCCCCGCAGGGCTTTACGCTCAGTGGGGGAGAATCTCCTGATCGTTCCTGGCCCCAGAGAAGCGCGCCTGGCCTTGACCAGGGCCAGGGCCTTTTCGGTCCTGGCCCCTACCTGGTGGAACGAGCTCCCGGGTGAGCTACGGGCCCTGCAGGATTTACCAGCTTTCCGCAGGGCCTGCAAGACGGAGCTCTTCCACCGGGTTTTTGGTTGAGGCTGGGGTCAGCGAATGAGAGCCAACATCCCCCCCCCAGACCTAGCACCTCCTCCCCACCCTCCCTGCCGCTCTGATAGCAGGGGTGGGAATAATAAGTTCCGCCATGTTGGGATTGTTTTAAAGTCTTTTAATGGGTATTTTAATGGGGATAGGACTGCTGTGACCCGCCACGAGCCTACGGGGAGTGGCGGGATATAAATCCAATTAATAATAATAATAATAATAATAATAATAATAATAATAATAATAATAATAATAATAATAATAATAATAACCTACCACCTGCTCACCCCAGTCATCTTCAGAGGCCCTGTTTTGATTGCCCCACAACCTCAAGAAAGGGCCTTCTTTGTTGTGACACCGAAATGCTGAGACTCCTTCACAAAGGAGATGTGACTTTCGCCCCTTATCAGTGTCTTTTGCCAGTAGCTGAAGACCTTTTTTTCCGGTTGGCAGGCCCCCAATACCGGCACTGCTCCTAGTACTATCCATTGATGCATCTTTCACTGAATGTTATCATTTTAACTCTTTTTAATTGTTTAAGCAGTTTAATGTTAGCCTGCCATCTCCCTGGGGCCAGGATTTGAGGGACAGCCTTTCAGCAGCTGTGCTCCTTTCTTCGGAGTGGGGATGAGGGGCCACAGAGCCCACCAGACACAGGGGGTGGCAGTGGGGGAGGAGCTGTTGTGTCCCTACCCTTGTGGGGTTCCACAGGGAGTGTTGTTCTGCCCTAAACTGTTTGATATCTTTATGCGCCCTCTGGCCCACTTGGTCCAGAGGTATGGGCTGGGATGTCACCAATACATGGATGACACCCAGCTCTATCTCCTGATGGACAGCTGACCGGACTCTCCCCTGGATACATTGGCCAGTTGTTTGGAAGCCATAGCTGGATGGTTAGAGCAGAGTCCCCCCTCTCAGTTCCGTGGGGCATGGCCAGCTGACATCACTTCCTGGTACCTCAAAGCCTGAAAAATATTTCAGCGGTATCTCCCCGGTCAAAAGGCTGAGATGCTGCCGTTCAGTGGTCCTGCTGCAGATCAACAGGGCTACACATTGAAACGATCTTCCCGTTCAGTGCTACAGTTTCAACTCTGCAGGTGGGCTTCCCGATGCCGGCTCTCTGTTGTGCCCTGTGGCTCTGAACTGGGATGCTATTTGGCTCCCGAATGATAAAAGCGGGCTTGCCGTTATCATTTGAGAGCCCAATAGCATCCTGGCTTGATCCAAATGAGCGACTGCAAGGGCTGTGTGGGCCAACCATGCATAATCGCAGGCCGGTGGGACCCGTTCCTCGTCTGGGGTGTGAGCCCTTACCTGTGCGGTGAGCTGGATTGGTTGTGACAGAGCAAGCTGCGGCGTCTGGGGCTGGTTCTGCGGAGCTGGCAGCTCTGTCCCAGACTGCTGGGAGGAGGCGGCAGCGGCGGCAGCGTTGGACTGCTGCACGGCTGCTGCCAGGAGCTGTGCTTGGGCTTGCTGTAGAAGCAATTGCTGTTGGGCGGGCATCAGCGCCGTGAGCTGGGGGGGGGCGCAGAGAAGGCCAGGAGGGGCCACGGCAAGGGCAGCAGGACGAGCCAGGGTGAGGGGAAGCAACCAAGCCAAAAGGAACGCAGGAAAGAAAGAAAGGGAAGGAAGAAAAGGGGGGAAAGAGAGGCATAAGTCAGGGAGAGACCTAGGATGAAGCGGGTTAGTGGTGTCATTCCCCCTCCCTGCCAGCAGAGGCACTAGAGGAACCCCAAGCAGGTAAGCCAAGCAACAGATCCCTCTGGGCAGCCCACTTGTTTCCTCGCAGAGGCTCCTATGCTTATAACTCACATGCAACAAAGAGATGTTGACCCAATGGAAGAGGCCTTCATGTTAGGACTGCCAGCCTCTTTTAACTGGAGATGCTAGGAAACTGAGCCAAGGGCCTGTCTCTGTCTCTGAGCCACACCTCCTCCCCAACAAACAGACACGTGATGCTGCCGTATACTGAGTCAGAGCTCTGATCTACCGCAGTCGGTACTGTCTACTCCGAGAGGTAGCAGCCACCCAGGGTTGCAGGCAGAGGGTCTTTCTCATCACCTGGGACATGATCCTTTCAGCTGGGGATGCTGAGGGTTCAACCTGGGACCCTTTGCCTGCCAAGCAAGTGGTCCACTGCTGAGCCATAACACCCAATCGCATAGCTGCAAGGGTTGACCAACTCCAAGTTGGGAAATTCCTGGAGATTTGGAGTGGAGCCTGGGGAGGACAGGGTGTGGAGAGGAAATGAAGCCCAGTGGCGATGGGGGGGGGGGGCACAGAGCCCATCCTCCAAAACATCCATTTTCTCCAGGGGAACGGATATTGGTCAGTTGCCATTCCTCGAGATTTCCAGGCCCCACCTGGAGGTTGGCCACCATAAGCTGAGTCTTAGTCTACTCTCTCTCTCTCCCTCTGCTGGACTCTGATTCACCCCTCGAGGTCACCATGGCTTCAGGGCTCTCCATCCCAGAATCGCACTGGCCCCCCACTGTACAGGCTTGCACGCCACAGTTATGAAACTGCTCCTGCCCTGCGGGGGCCTTCACTTACCCCTGCCAGCTGGCTGCCAGCTAACATGAGCTGGGCTTGCGGTAGGTGCGGCTGCTGGGCTGGGGGAGCCGGTGCGGGTGCCGGTGCTGGAGGCATTTCCGTGGGGTCTTCAGCTTTGATCTGGACAGGGGAGAGCGAGAAGCAAGGGGAAAGAGAATCACTCTAATTCCCGGAGTGCAATGGACCCTTTCACCTGCTGGCCACCACTCTCTTTCCCAGGACCCAGGCTGGGTTATTCACAGAGACAAAGGTCATGGCTTTCCTCTCCCGCCTGCAACCTCCCCCCATCCCTGACCTAAAGGAAGCCACCTCGGTCTCAGCCACCTGCTGTGGGAAGGGGGGGAGAGAACACTAAAAGAGGAAGTCATTAGGCTTTCACAGGCCTTGATCATCAGGGCCAGAAGTACTGAACTTCAAGGGGAGCAGTAAGAAATTCACCGTCTAACACCGAGGCAAAGAGAGGACAGTGGCTCAAGGGAGCCAGGATAGACTGGTAGGGGCTGAGATTGACTGCCTCACTCCATGGAGGCTCCACAGAGCTATCATTGCCTAATACCCACTGATAAGGGCCGAGATGGACTTCCTCACTGCATACAGGGCAGGACTTGCACACACTTTGCAGGGGATGGGAAAACCTGGTTAAATTCTGTGCACTTGCCAACCAGATTCTGCAACTGGAGTCCGTTATGCCCTGCAAGTATATTTCCTTATTTTGTAATTTTTTAATTTGTTTAACACAGGAATAGGAAACAAAAACTTAACATCTAGTCATATAAACTACATTTCGGCATAATTCAAGAAAGAGTCCCAGAGCTGAGACTTCTTCGCGTGGCCTTCTAGTCACCCATCTGCTGCTAATATGAGCGGCTCTGGAAGGACGGGGAGTTAGGCAAGGTGCTGAAAACCCGCCCTCCGACCACCAGCCATGGTATCTCTCTGGCGCATCGCCCAGGCGGCTTCCTGTTTTGCTGCCAAGCCCAGGGCGCTGGGAATTTCCCCCAAGGGCTGGCCTTGATTCAAGAGTTCCTATTGTGCTGATAACAGAAGTGTCAAGCAGCCCGCAGGCCTACCCCGCCTACCGGCCCGCCGCCTCTCATGTGTGTCCGTGTAAAGCATGCTGCCGGGGAGGGTGGGGGGGGGGTAGATCTCCAGGGCCAGTCCAATGCCTAAAGCCAAAAGGGCAGTGCCGTTGCAGCGGTGTGGCCAGAGCAGCCGTGCCATGGATAAGGCAAAAGGCAATCAGCGGTCTTCTTCCAGCCAAACTTATCGACTCAGACCAGCAGCCGCTCCCCGGGGTCTCCTGCCGGGCCCATGCAGACTGCCTGAGTTATGAACTGGCAGGGGCTCATGGGAACTGTAGTCCATTGACATCTCGAGAGCTACACTTTGGCTGCCCTTGCTGTAGGGGAACTGATCTCTGGAGATCTAACTCTTGGAGTTCTCCAGCTCTACCTGGAACATGGCAATCCCTATAGTACAGGGGAGTCAAACTGCAGCCCTCCAGATGTCCATGGACTACAATTCCCATGAGCCCCTGCCAGCGAAAGCTGGCATCTGGAAGGCCACAGTTTGACTACCCCTGGACCAGTGAGGTGCTGGGAGGAGTGCCGTCTCCCCCTGGTGGCCGAGGAATGCTACAGGAGGATCATCCCACCAAACAGTTCTAACCCTGCAGGAACAGCAGGAAGGGGAGACCCCCCCCCCCAGGATTGTTACCAGTTGCCTTTCAAGTCTGGAAGCAAAATGGGGCACTCCATGGTGGGCAAGAGCAGAAGCAGCAAGTGGGTTCCGGGGAGGCTGGACCTTACCTTGCTGCCCGTGCTGGTTGGAGACGGGGAGAACGGGGAAGGTTTGCTCTGCTGGGTCTGAAATTGGGAAAAGAGCAGGAGGAGGAGGTTAGCATGGACCAAGCAGGGTTGCCAACTCTGAGTTGGGAAAATCCCTGAAGACTTGGGGTTGGGGCCCAGAGAGGGCAGATTTTAGAAAGAGGAGGGATCTCAGAGGCGTATAATGTCGGAGACAGTTCCCCCCTCCTACGCAGCCATTTCCCCTCCCCCTGAGGAATTGATCTCTCTAGGGATCAGTTGTAACTCCATGAGAGCACCAGCCTGCAGGCTTGTAGCCCTGAGTTCGAGTAAGTATGCACGCTGTTCTCGCCCACAGCTTCTTCCCCCTCCCGTCTTCATTCCTCCTGCCCAACGTTTCTCACCTGGTGGTTTGTGTCAGGTCCATTTCTTTCTGTATCTGGAACCGAAGGAGAAAAGCGTGCCGTGAGTCATCTGCACTGGGTGGCAATCCTTCCAACTCCCCCCTGCAGCCTGGGCCTGTGTGCGCTCAGACATGGAGCTCCTGTCCACAGGGATCCCTGAGGATGCCAGCTCCCTACAGGAGCCAGGGAACCCCCCACTTTGATGTTGCTCCCCACGCTTTCAGAAAACAGGGAGAAAGCACTCACCAGGCACAGGAAGAACATCCCGGATGTGCTGACATCACCCAGAAGTGACATCAGCACACTGGTGTCGTGGGTGGGGGTGGGTGGGTGTGATGCCCTGGGTTTGGGGTACAACTCTGTGGTTTGAAGCTGATTTTCCCCCCATAGAGTTTTCCCAAAAGCCAGATTGTGACTCCCGACATGCTGACCACTTCCGGGTCATGTCAGCACATCGGACACTCTGCTGCGTTTGGGTGAGTGCAGGGAGGAGCTCCGGGAGAGTGCCCCCTCCCCCCCACCAACAGTACAACAGCAGAGAATATTTTTAGAAATGGGGATCCTTTACGGAGGTAGGCTGTTGCCACGCTGATCCTCCACTAAAAATAACTGGCACCTAAGGTCCACTGGATACCCTTTAGGTGGACACTCATAGTGACTAATTAAGAATACTTTGTAAAATCATTGGCATTTAAGAAATATAAGCCCCTGATGAGATTTCTCCTTGAAAATTAGTTAAATATCAGATCTCGTTTTGGCTTTCATTTCTAAGATTTCTAAGAATAAAGAAGATTCTCTTTTTGCATATAGCCATTTTGTCAGCTTTCTTCTTGTTTGTGATTTTAACTGGCTGGCAGGTCATCATTTTTTAAGAGTGTGGTGGTGACTGGCAACCCCAGGGATTCCCCAAGCTCAACAGACTGGCCGCCGATGTACTTCCCTTCCCTTCCCTTCCCTTCCCTTCCCTTCCCTTCCCTTCCCTTCCCTTCCCTTCCCTTCCCTTCCCTTCCCTTCCCTTCCCTTCCCTTCCCTTCCCTTCCCTTCCCTTCCCTTCCCTTCCCTTCCCTTCCCTTCCCTTCCCTTCCCTGCAGCCTTTTGGTGCCTTCCTTTTGTGCTCCCCATGGGTTGCAGGACTTCAGGCCCCTCATTACTGTGTGCAGGTTGCTCATGGGCCCATATGTGGTATCATACAGAGACACGACCGCTGGGATGGGGATTCCTGCAGCCATTACTGGCAGCCGGTCCATAGAATCCTCCCCGAACGGCGGGGCAAAGGATGAACTGACCCGTTAAGTTGACCAAGTTGTGCTGCTTTCTCCTCTCCAGCCCTGGCCATTTCTCCCTGCTTCTCCCTTCTTTCCTCCCTAAAGAACCACTCCCTAAAAGAAACCCTGCCAAAAAAAATTCCTATACCCATATCCATCCTGTAATTCTCTTCCCTAGCCTCCTTGTCCTAAGGTATTCCCAGACTATTTATTTCATTCTTCCAAGGAAGGAGGACAATGAATGAAGCCCCCAACCCCTTTTGCTATGAATCTCTGAGGAAGACGGGGATGGGAAAAAGTGCTTGGACCAATCCGTGGCAGAGGAGAGATTTGAACCTGGATATCGCAAATCTTTCTCTAACGACATCAAGGCTTGACGGGAAAGGGCCAACAAGTCACAGCCAACTGATGGGGACCCTGTAGGGCAGGGGTAGTCAAACTGCGGCCCTCCAGATGTCCATGGACTACAATTTCCATGAGCCCCTGCCAGCAATTGATTACCCCTGTGTTAATTGATAGCTGTGTTTTCACTGTGCCTTCTGTGGTTATTTCAAGCTGAGACCTTGGTTGCCAGGGAGGTTGAAATTCTTGTGTCTGTGCTAAACTATATTATTTTGCCTTGCCGCTTTCTGGGGTGATCTCCGGGAAGCACCTCAAGTCTGGGAACGGACAATCCGAAAGGGAGGGTGGAGGAAAGGAAGGAATTGGCAGTTCTGTCAAAGACCTGAAGCATGCCTGTAGTCCATTTCTATGCCAATTAATACAGACTTCTTTAATGCTACGAGAGTCTGATTATTGGAGGAAGTTCAGCAGGAACTTCATACCAAGCACTAATCCATACCAAGCACTACTTAGCTTCTCATACCTGATGAGATCGGGCTAGCCTGTGCTATCCCATCATGGCCCTAACAGAAGGAGGAGGAGGAGGAGGGGGAGGGGGAGGAGGAAGAGCTGGTTTATATACCCCACTTTTCACTACCCAAAGAGTCTCAAAGCGGCTTACAATCACCTTCCTCTCCCTGTCATGTAAGGAGTTCATAATCTGACAAAGAGAGCTTGCACTTGAAAGCTCACACCCTGAATAAATCTTTGTTGGTCTTAAAGGTGCTACTGGACTCTGATTTTATTCTCCCCACAACAGACACCCTGTGAGGGCGGTAGGGCTGAGAGAGCTCTGGGAACTGTGAAGGTCACCCAGCTGTCTACATGTGGGGGAGGAGTGGGGAATCAAACCCCGTTCTCCAGCTTAGAGGCCGCCACCCTTAGCGATGACACCACGCCAGCTCTCAGTTTACCTCATCGCAATATAACTTAGTCTTCAGGGCCAGGCTGAGTTAAGGCTGTTTTAAGAAGTGGGCAATTTGTTAAATGTCTCTAGAGCAAAACATCTCTGTGCTTAATTTCATTAACGAGGATGCTTCTGGGTAGCTTTGGGAAATCTGCCTCCACGTTTAATTGGAGCAGTGTGTTTAGTAAGTGCCGAAGCATCAGAAGGCACAGACAAGCGCTACGAAACGAGAACGCCTGAAGAGGACGGGAGCGCCGATAATGTCAGCAAAATGCAAAGTGCATCTGAACCGCACACCAAAAAGATTCCCATTGGTCAGCCTCCTAAATCTTGACAAGGGTACAGCCTTCCTCACATCCTTGGGAAGCCTGTTCCGGAGTAAGGTAAAGGTAAAGGTATCCCCTGTGCAAGCACTGGGTCATGTCTGACCCTTGGGGTGACGCCCTCCAGCGTTTTCATGGCAGACTCAATACGGGGTGGTTTGCCAGTGCCTTCCCCAGTCATGACCGTTTACCCCTCAGCAAGCTGGGTACTCATTTTACCAACCTCGGAAGGATGGAAGGCTGAGTCAACCTTGAGCCGGCTGCTGGGATCGAACTCCCAGCCTCATGAGCAAAGCTTTCAGACGGCTGCCTTACCACTCTGCGCCACAAGAGGCTCTTGTTCCAGAGTAGCCACCAAGAAAGCCCAATCCCAGCTTGAAAGAATTCTCACGGACCAGGGTAGAATAATCCCTAATAACTGCCTGGTCTGACGATTGGAGCTGACCAGCAAGCGCATGGGGGTGCAAGCAGTCCCACAGATATAATCATCCAGGGCCAGGGGTCCCCAACATGGCACCCATGGGTGCCACAATACTGACTGCTAAATTTTCTGATGGCCACCAAATGTTTTTAGGAAAAGGGTGGGACCAGATATGGCTAGGCAGATATTTTTAAATGTTGCATTGGCAGTGGCTGTCACCACAAAGATGTACACTGTGTTACTGAAGTCAAGCTGGGGCAACAGTTTTGTAACTAGGTCTGCCTCCTGGGGCAGCCGTTTTGTGCCCACCGTACTGTGTCTTTGTTCCCTCCCTGCCAGGTCTCACTACCTGTGTGCTCCTCTTGCAGGTCCAGTCGTGCCTTCTCCAGCTCCAGGGGCTTAGACATTCTTATTTCTAGGAGAGAGAAAGAGAGAAAAGCAAGAAAAGGGGGATGAGCATTGAGCCTGCATGGTAGACAAGACCTCTGACTCCGTGGTTCGGATTCCCTCCATCCTACGGCTTCTCTCCCTGTCCCATTCCAGCAGAACTTCAACAACAACTGCCTTCAATTGAGTGGGTGAGAAACAGACAGATGAGCAGAGAGGAGGAAGAGTAAATGTTTGTTTTTTTTAAAGAAAGGGCAAGGGAGAGGAGAAGACGTGGAGGTTCATTTCCTGCAATCCTGTGTGCACAAGAGGAACAATTCTTTGTTGCGGTATTAGAGAGCTTCCAGAACCTCTCTCTTTCTAAAGGAAGACAAACAAACAGCAAAGATGTTTCTAGTCCCCATTGAGGCACAGAGATTTCAAATACACTAGCAGGGTCTGAAGCAACTTTGGGGACAGAGCTCTTCCGCTCAAGACACATTACACCCTCCTATGTGGTCTTGGATTTGCATGCCCTTACACAGCTCTCACTTAGGGACAAAGTTAGCTGTGGTGACGGCAGCAGGTGACACATTAGGGGACATTAAAGGGGAACTGCCCCATTAACATAGAATAAGGGGTGTGGGTCTCTGTGGGGACCCAATTTTGAAACACAAAAGTGGGTGCGGCCGAAGATGTGAGAGCTCTGCAGCTGTCTACGGGTTCTCTCCCTGCAGGCTAAACAGTTTTCTCGTCATAGATTTAGAATATTGTTATATTATTGCTGTTTCAGGTCCTAGGGAGAGGCTGACTATCCAATCCATTCAGGGGTAGTCAACCTGTGGTCCTCCAGATGTTCATGGACTACAATTCCCATGAGCCCCTGCCAGAAAACCCATTAAATATTTGGTGGGTGCAACAGAGAGGGCCTTTTTCGGTGGCTGCCCCACCACTATGGTAAAGCCTCCCAGGGAGATGTGCCTGGCCCCCTTAGTTCCCACCTTAATGAGGCAGCTGCAGACTGTTTTATTCAGGACTACAGTCAATGGGGTAGTCAACCTGTGGTCCTCCAGATGTTCATGGACTACAATTCCCATGAGCCCCTGCCAGTGTTTGCATCTGGAGGACCACAGGTTGACTACCCCTGGAAGCAGTCCTCCACTGCGATTTCAGATTTTGGTTTTATGTATTTTTATGCACATGAGCCTCTTGTGGCGCAGAGTGGTAAGGCAGCAGAAATGCAGTCTGAAGCTCTGCCCATGAGGCTGGGAGTTCGATCCCACCAGCCGGCTCAAGGTTGACTCAGCCTTCCATCCTTCCGAGGTTGGTAAAATGAGTCCCCAGCTTGCTGGGGGGTAAACGGTAATGACTGGGGAAGGCACTGGCAAACCACCCCGTATTGAGTCTGCCATGAAAACGCTGGAGGGTGTCACCCCAAGGGTCAGACATGACTCGGTGCTTGCACAGGGGATACCTTTACCTTTACCTTAGTTAATAAACACGTCTGTTCATTAACCCTCTGAAACAACTGTCTCCTTTGGTTTCCAAAAGCCAACCGGTGGTTCGTGCAGAAAGGAACCCCATCTCCCGGATTGCTTCTCACAAGAGGCCAACTCAATGCCATGGGACGGTGGGCATATGCTCGAGTTCATTAGAACCATGCATCAGGCTGTAAAATTTTATCTGTAATGTTTTTAGAAAAAGCAAGGACAATTCCTGGGCACCTGATGCTGAGTCCCTTGTCGAATGATGCCGGCTTCAAGATACACCCAGGGCAGAGTCTGCACTTACTTTGTTTATTCCATTGTCAATCCTGTTGAATTCAGATCGATTTGAGCTCGGGTCTTCCTCTTCACCCCCTCCCCATTGAAACAGGAAAGTGTTCTACACATGGTTAGGGTAGTTCAGAAGGGGGGGAAGGGGGGGAGCCAAGCCTCTTTCTTTTCTTGAAGGTGGGGGAGAGAAGCCAAGCAGGGAGCCTCTTTCTTTTCTTGGAGGGGGGTGGGAGACGATCGAAGAAGGCAAAGAAGGGATAAAAAACCCAAGACCGACAGAAGTTGAAGTAATTAGGGGCTTCTCCTTTAAGGCAAGCTTGTCATATGGCCACCTTTGGCCAATCAGGGCATCTCTACCATGGAGGTTCAAAACAGCCTGCTTTCTCAATCCGAATCTTAAAATATTAAGGTTTAAAAGCACTCTAAGATATTGCACAATAAAGGTAGGGTCACTCCAGATCAATCCTTCTTGCTGCAGAAGTAAAATTTAAATTGCCCAAAATCAAAACGGAAATTACATTCTGTGTAGATGGCTTGGACTGAATTGACCTGGGATTGGAATAAAAGCGCCGTGCAGTTTACACCCAGGTCTTTGGGGAAAGAGGTGATTAGGGAAGTACACCCCCCCCCCCATAGGCATTCACCAATTGGGGCAATTAGGATTGGTGTTAATTCCATTTCAGCAGCATGGTCATTCAATCAAGTTCAGCTACAGTGGGGGAGGGTAAGTTTTTGAGAGTCACGGCTCCCTGCTTTGGCTCCACAAATCTTAGGCCCACAAAATCTTGTTGGTCTCTAGTTGATACTTGGCTCGAACTCAGTTCTTGTTATTTCAGAGTTCACTTTCCTCTCAGAGACATGATGAGTATCATCCCATGGACCAGAATGCTGGAATAGAAAGGAGCAAGGGAGAGGAAAGGAAAGGCAAATGCTTTGAGACTCCTTCGGGTAGAGAAAAGCAGCATGTAAGAACCAGTTCTTCTTCTACTTCTTCTTCTTCTTCAAGTGACAGCCGGGCTCTCTTTAAACAAGAGCTATTCCATGCTCAAGCCATGACTATTTCAGCAAGGCAGAAACATGATAGGGGATACAAGAAGCCTATTTGGATGAAGAGAGAACTTCAGGAGGAGCTAAGGAAGAAAAAGGAAGTCCTTGAGAAATGCAAGGAAGGACAGACCTCTAAAGAAGAGTGTTTGCAGAATACAAGGCACTGTAGGTCAGCCATCAGAGAGGCCAAAACTGGGAGTGAGCTGAGACTGGCTAGGGAAGCCCACTATAACAAGAAAAAGCTTCTTCAGACATGTGAGGGGCAAATGTAAGGTGAATGTGGCAATAGGCCTGTAGTTTGGGGAAGATGGAGAGACTCCGACAGGGGATAGAGAGAAAGCAGAAAGACTCAGTAACTATTTTGCTCATGTGTTTTCCCAAAAGAATATGGATACATCTAGGGATGGGTGTAGACAAGGTGTAGTGTCTGGGTGGTGGGTTGACATGGATGGAGAGGTTGTCAAGAGGCACCTGGTTGCATTGGTGGAGTTCAAATTGTCTGGGCTGGATGGTGTGGATCCAAGAGTGCTCAAAGAACTTTCTGGAGAGCTTGCGAAGCCTTTATCCATTATCTTGAGGACCTCTTGGAGGACTGGAGATGTGCCAGAAAATTGGAGGAGAGTGAATATTATCCCCAACTTCAAAAAAGGGAGGAGAGATGTCCCAGGAAATTACAGGCCAGTGAGTCTGACCCTCTGTCACAGGGAAGATAATGGAGCAGATTTTAAAGAGGGTGATTTGCAAACATCTGAAGAACATCTGATCTGGAGAAGTCAGCATAGATGTGTCTCCAACAATTCTTGCCAGACCAACCTGGTTTCCTTCTTTGACTGAGTGATGACCTCATGAGATTGTGAAAACTCAGTGGATGTTATTTACCTGGATTTCAGGAAGGCTTCTAACAATGTTCCCTGTGATGTTTTGATGTGTAAACTAGAGGACTGAGGACTGGATTTTTGGATGGTTACGTGGATAGGGAGAGTAGTTGTCAATGGTGATTCACTGGCTTGGAGGGAGGTGAGCAGTGGGGTGCCACAGGGCTCCATACTGGGTCCACTTCTTTTCGACATTTTTATCAATGATCTGGATGAGGGGGTGGAGGGAGTATGCATTAAATTTGCAGATAACACCAAACTGGGCGGAGCAGCGAATACCCACTAAGACAGAGATCAATATGAGCAGACGGTGTGATGCAGTGGTAAAGAAGGCAAATGGAGTCTTGGGCTTTATCAACAGAGGCATCACATCAAAATCACAAGATGCCATACCACCTCTGTACACCACATTGGTCAGACCGCACCTGGAGTCCAGTGGGCAGTTCTGGAGACCTCACTTCAAAAAGGATGTGGACAAAATTGAGAGGGTGCAGAGGAGAGCGACTAGGATAATCCAGGACCTACGGACTAAGCCCTGTGAGGAAAGGCTGAGGGACTTGGGAACGTTCAGCCTGGAGAAGAGGAGGTTGAGGAGGGACATGATTGGTGTCTTTAGATATCTGAAAGGCTGTCACGAAGGAGGGCAGGGAACAATTCCTGTTGGCAGCAGAGGACAGGACCCGCAGTAATGTGTTTAAACTACATATAGAACAGTACTGGCTAAATATCATGGGGGAGGGGAGATTCACAGTCAGAGTAGCTCAGCAGTGGAATCGACTGCCTAGGGAGGTGGTGAGCTCCCCCTCACTGGTGGACAGATATTTATAATGGAAGCTATAGGCTGACATTACCAAGGTACAATGGCAGAGAAACATACAGAGCAGAGCTATTAGCCACAAGCCAGTCTCTGCCTGGGGAGTGATGTTCTGTATTTGGGGGGCTTGGGGGAGCAACAGCAGGAGGGCATCTGGAGTTCTGGTTCTGCTGATGGCACCTGTGTTGTGACGTCGAGTGTTCTGTCCCCACTTAGGGACCTCCAGATGGCCCCTGGGTTTTGGCGCCTGGGTGACACGGTGTTGAACTTGAGGGGCCTTTGGGCTGATCCAACATGGCTTCTCTCATGTTCTTACCTCTGTTGTCTGGAGATCAACTGGGAAACTGGGAAATCTCCAGCCCCTACCTAAAGATTGGCAACCCTACACACCTGTACAGGCAAGTGAATCGCTGCGCAGAGGAGTAATTGGGTTGTTTCAAGGACGCATGCACACAGAAAAGCGCAACCATGAGCTCTTTCCCTCGCCAGCTGGGCTCATTTTGAAAGGCTGATGCGATTATGTTTTTCAGGAGTACCCTTAAACTGACGGCTCGGTTTTTTAAAACAATGCAGGGGAAAAGAATTGCAGAGTAAAATAATTCAGAAGCTTGCAAAGATTCTCTGTGTACGAGAGAAATAGGCGGACAGACAGACTGCCAGAGTTGGTTCTGAGACAGAGTAGAAAGGGTGTTTTCGGACAGAACACCCTGACACATATCCCTGTCCCCAAATCAAATGGCCATTCTGATTGATGGTCTCTTTTCATTTATTTTCAAAGCATGGACAGTCAGAAAAGGGGACTCAATTTTGCTGGTCAAACTTTATTTAGAACGAGATAGAAGAAGAAGAAGAAGAAGAAGAAGAAGAAGAAGAAGAAGAAGAAGAAGAAGAAGAAGAAGAAGAAGAAGAAGAAGAGTTGGTTCTTTTATGCCGCTTTTCTATACCTGAAGGAGTCTCAAAGCAGCTTACATTTACTTTCCCTTTCTTCACTCCACAACAGACACCCTGTGAGGGAGGTGAGGCTGAGAAAGCCCTGATATTACTGAAGAAAAAGAGTTGGTTCTTATATGCTGCTTTTCTCTAGCTGAAGGAGTCTCAAAGTGGCTTACATTTACTTTCCCTTTCCTCTCCCCACCACAGACACCCTGTGAGGTAGGTGATGCTGAGAGAGCCCTGATATCACTTCTCGGTCAGAGCAGTTTTATCAGTGCCATGGCAAGCCCAAGGTCACCCAGCCGGCTGCATGTGGGGAATCAAACCCAGCTCGCCAGATTAGAAGTCCACACTCCTAACCACGACACCAAACTGGCTCTCCTTGATACACCAAGCTACCACTCCTGCAGACGCCCACAGACTTCTGTGGCTTTACTAGATGGCTGGCAGGCGGAAGCTCAACAGGCAAAGATTTCATTGTTCCTGGCAGGGAGAAGCCCTGATGGGAAACCCCCTGCCTGCTGAATTTCTGTCTGCGAAGCAGCTCTTAACACCCTAAGGAAACAAGAATCTAAGATATGCTAAACCCACAAGAGCCCTATAAAAAAAGAAGCAAATATTTTGAAGTCTCCCATCCAAAGTCTGGTAGGAATGATGTCAGCACTCTACACAACTGCAGGCAAAAAAAAAAACAGAACTAGAACTAACAGCATGAGAAAACTGGGAATGGCTTCCCCTGCTGGATTTCTGCTTGCGGGGCTAACTCACAGGGCCTAGCACACTGCAGGCCTTTATTTTTCCCAATGGGCAACCCAGAGCAGTGTACAACGCTGTTCTTCCTGTCTTCGTTTTACCTGCGCCACAACAACCCTGCGAGATAGTTCAGGATGGGAAACAGTGGTGGGTCCAAAGGCCACCCTGTGAGCTTCCATGGCAGAAACATGGGCCTCCCGGATCCTGGTCAGACACTGTAACCACTGCACAACGCTAAAACACACACACACACTCCAGGGTGAAACAGAAGTGCAGCCGGCATGAACCAAGGATGTGTCGCGGCTCCCAAAATATACTCCACATGACAAGCATTATTTGCATGAGAGATGTGTCTTCGCCAAAAGTGCTTCCCAGAGATCTGGCTGTGACATGGACCATAACTGCTACAGCAGGAAGAAGTTGGCTACTGCATAGCCCAGGAGTGGCCAAGCTGTGGGTCTCCAGACGTCCATGAACTACAGGGGCTCGTGGGAATTGTAGTCCATGGATGTCTGGAGACCCACAGGCTGGCCACTCTTGGCATAGTGGATCCTATTCCCCCCAAGGCATTCTGTTCACTTTCCTCTTTCATCTGCAACAGGGCAAACAGACTCACTAGTTATTAGAAATGGACCTGGAAGGAACGGGGCAGAAAGTGAAGCATAGGGTTGCCAACAGGTTGGGACATTCCTGGAGATTTCGGAATGGGAGGCCAAGGATTTCTGAAGGCTCCGCCCACTCCCACAGGCATTTTCAACAGAACTGATTTCTGTAGTCTGGGGATCACGTGTGATTCCAGGAGATCTCAAGGCCCCACCTGGAGGTTGGCATCCATAAGCACAAGGCGTCTTTTCCAGGCGTCTTTGTTCTTTACAATGAAACCTGCTTTCTCCCAAGGGCCTCCACTAAGTGCCGATTCAGAGAGGCTTATAGGAAGTTTTGTCCTCAGCTCCAAGCCCATAGCAGTAGCCTAACAAGCAGAAATTCAACAGGTGAAGTATTCTGTCTCAGTCCCTGCTAAGAGAGAATTTCCACCTGCTGGACGCCTGTGAGTAAAGCAGCTTTTCCTGACCGGTCTAGCGGAAAAAGATGACAACTCTAGGCCTAGAGGAGGTCTTGAATTTTGCAGAGTAGGGCAGGATTTCCCCAAGTTTTGGCTTTACCCATCATGGAACTACGGTGGCTGGCCAAGCCACAGGGCATGCCGGTTTTCCCCCTTCCCACACAATTCAAAAAGGTTCAGTAGCCCTATTCAGGTCTCCCTCTGGCAATGACAGCAGAATCTCTCCCAGCCATCCCTCCCATCCACCCACCCCCACCCAGCCTCCAAACTGCTGGTCACCCCTTGGTCTCTTTCACTTCTGCTTCCCTTTCACATTTTTAGCTGGTTTAAAAACAGACTCCAATTTACTGAAACACTGGCTAAAAACAGACACCCAGAAACCTCCCTCGGCTGGCAACTCCCAGCAGGGCCCCTCCCACCTCCCGGCAGCCGGCCGGATCCTTTGCCCGGGCCCTCTGGGGTGCTCTCCATAGGAAACAGGGTGAGGGTCAATCCTGCAAGGAGGTCCTGGTGGTCTCCTTGGCCCAGAACACCTGTAAAGACTGGGGTGGGGGCTTCAGAAGGGGCAGTTCACCCTCCCATGAGAAGCAGCACCGGCCAAAATTCCCTCGCCTTCATGGCAGCCCGTGACCAAGGTGTGTGTGTGTGTATGTGTGTGTGTGTGTGTGTGTGTGTGTGTGTGTGTGTGTGTGTGTGAGAGAGAGAGAGAGAGAGAGAGAGAGAGAGAGAGAGAGAGAGAGGGAGAGGGAGAGAGAGAGCACTAGGGTTGCCAACTGATCACAGCCTGGCCTGCTCCTGTGCCTTTGACAGTGGCACTCTGCCACAATCAGATGAGGACGCCCTCCACAGTCGCCTGTTAACTATCGAGCCAATATTAACGGCGCAGGAACAGAGACTGCACAAAAAAGCCAACTCTCTTGCCTGGGATGCCACCTCCTTCATGACTACAGCAACTGCATGACATGCAGCAATCCAACAGGTATAGCTCCACCCCATTCTCAACGCTGGCCGAAGCTTTCCCATTGAATGCAGGCCTGTTGGGCACTTGTCTGGTACAGGGATTCTACTGAGATACTCCCCTCCTCCATATTTCTCCAGTCCCAGATACCAGCTGATTTCTTCTGCTGCTCACCCCTCCACCACATTCCCCTGGCCCCATGACCTGCCGCAATCCTCCTGACCTTCCCCTTCCTCTTAGACCTTCATGGCACCGCAGGACTGCTAGTGGAAGGTGACTGGTAAGCCTCTTGGAAGCTGATGGAGGCACATCTGCTGGGGGACACACCTGCATTCCGTGGAGTCCCTCCTGCTCTCTGCAGCCACAGGAGTCCTATAAGTTCAGACCGCATGACAATCTTCAAAACAGTGGCCACAGCGGGCTGGGCAGGTGCGTCATGCTCAAGGCAGCCTCTACCATACCAGAAAAGTAAAATTTGGGGCGAGATATCTAGCTGTCCCAGAAGTCACGAAGAGGACAGAGGGAGGAGAGAAGAGAAGGAGAGAAGTGAAAGGCCAGAGACGAGAACGGCGGGTCTCCGCTTGGCGGCTCGGCTCCCCCATCGCTACTTACCTGGCGCCCACAAGCCCGAATTCACCATGGCTGTGCCGCTCCTGGCAGAGGAAAGAGGGCATCGGAGGCTTGCATCTGCTGCTGACAGAGGAACCTGTCCCGCGAGGGGGGGAGCGCGGGCAGCGGGACGAGGAAGGGCCTCCGAACCAGGGGCAGCCCGGGGGAGTTCCCCCAGCACTCGAGAAGCAAGCACAGTGAATCTGGCAGGAAGCAGCTGGGAGGAAACCGTGGCAGGAGCGGAGGCGCAGTCAAGAACGTTGCTGGAGCTGGCACAGATGACAAGCGCATGGGTGTCTGCAGAGTGCAGCAGCCCAGCTAGAGCAGAGGTGCCCTCTTTCCCTTGTGGCTGTGCCAAAGGCCACAGCGACATCCGCCACAGGCAAGAGGTCGGTGCAGAGGCATTTTTCTCAGCATCCGTGTGTTCCTTGCATTGGAGACCAAATACAAATCCCATCGCCCTTGCCGGGAAGAACTCCGAAGCTAAGCAGGGTTGGCCTTGGATGGGAGAGACCTTGGGAAGTCCAAGGTTGCTATACCGGAGGGGTAGTCAAACTGCGGCCCTCCAGATGTCCATGGACTACAATTCCCAGGAGCCCCCTGCCAGCGAATGCTTCAGGGGGCTCCTGGGAATTGTAGTCCATGGACATCTGGAGGGCCGCAGTTTGACTACCCCTGCTGTACAGAGGCAGGCAATAGCAAGCCGCCTTGCAGAACTGGGGGAAGCAAAGGAGAGGGCAACCAAGAGGATTCGGGGGCTGGAGCACTTTCCCTGCAAGGAAAGGCCTGGTGGGTCAAGGGCCTTTCCACTGAGAAAAGAGAAGGCCAAGGGTGATCGAGCCTTATAGAATTATGCCCGAGGTGGAGAAAGCACCCTCCCCCTTCCCAAATACTAGTGCTTGAGGGTATATGGCAAAGCTGGTGGGCAGTAGGTTCAGGTCAGACAAAAGGAAATACTTCTTCAAACAGACTAAAATGCAAAACGGCCTGCAAAACAGAGCTCTTCCACCAGGCAATGGGCTGAGGCCAGTGGGCTCTGCAGAACCCCCTTCCTGATCTGACCAACCTGCAGGGTTACGGTTGAAAGGTTAATAATAATAATAATAATAATAATAATAATAATAATAATGATGATGATGATGATGATGATGATGATGATGATGATGATGATGATGATGATGATGATGATGAAAAATTAAATATTAAATGTTTGATGCTATTGATGTTATTGTTGTTAATACTGATATGGTTATTAAATTCATGCTGTATGTGACTTATTGGTTTCCATGTTCCCTGCGAACCACCCTGAGCCTCAAGGGAGGGTGGTATAAAAATGTAAGAAATAAGTAAACAAACAAATAAAATGTGGCATTCGTAGCCAGGGGATGCAGTGAGTGACGGCCACAGGCAAAGCCAGCTTTTAAAACAGATTCGGGGAGGAGAGGTCTATTAGTGGCTACTAGCCATGGCAACTAAAGAGAACCTCCATGTGCATAGGCAGTCAACCCAGTGCCAGCAAGTAACATACGGGGAAGGCCTCAGCCTCTATGTCCTGTTGGTCACTGTCTGAGACAGAATACTGGGCTCGATGGATGGTTTGATCCAGCACAGCCCTGCTGATGTTCTTATCACCTACTATTTCACCTTTTAACTAGAGATGCCAGGGACTGAACCCAGCACCTTCTGCATGCTAAGCAGGCACTCTGCCAGGGATTCACCGCCTCTCATTTAGCTGAGATGGCAAAATTAAACAGACATGTTTGAGAGCCCTGTGCCACTGGGGGGCAGCACTGACTGCCGATTTCGTGTCCTTCCTGGAGCCTTCCCACAGGCACCGGGTCTGTCGTTGTGAGAAGCAGCATCCTGGATTTAGACCAGGGGTAGTCAAACTGCAGCCCTCCAGATGTCCATGGACTACAATTCCCAGGAGCCCCTGCCAGCATTTGCTCCTGGGAATTGTAGTCCATGGATATCTGGAGGGCCGCAGTTTGACTACCCCTGATTTAGCCCTTCAGTTGCATCCAGTAGGGTTTTCTTATGTTCTGAGATCTGGACAGGGAACTTCATCCCACTTTGTGCAGGACACTTTAAAAAAAAAAGATGTAACAGCTAGATTCAAGGCTTAGGGATCAAGATTGGGTGGGGAGGGAATAAGCTTTAGAATTTCAGAGACTCAAAGCTTCCTTCGGCAGATATATGAGCTGGAAAAAAGATCAAAAGATAATCCTCATTCTTGGGGAGATGATCAAAGAAGATGGTGCTGACTCTGTCAAAGGTCTATAGCAGCCTTTCTCAACTTTTTTGTGGTTGATAAACCCCTGAAAAGTTCTTCAGGCTTCGAGGAAGCTCAGAGGTGGCGCAATCGTGCAGAATATGGTTGGGAAGCAGAGCTGTGGACACGCCCACCTGGGGCCCCTCCCATTCCTACACATCCAGGCACTTTATTGGTCATTTGAGGGGTCGACATGATCATATATGGTCATAAAGGTAAAGGTATCCCCTGTGCAAGCACCGGGTCATGTCTGACCCTTGGGGTGATGCCCTCCAGCGGTTTCATGGCAGACTCAATACGGGGTGGTTTGCCAATGCCTTCCCCAGTCATTACCAGTCATTACCCAGCAAGCTGGGTACTCATTTTACTGACCTTGGAAGAATGGAAGGCTGAGTCAATACGGTCATATCACCTGATAAATGTTTAACAAATGTTTAAAAATATAGAGAAAATTCATTAACTCCCACCCATTCGGGAAACCCTTCCAGGACCATCAAGAAACCCCAGGATTTCACAAAACCCTGGTTGGGAAAGCCTAATCTAGGGCAAGCTTTCTCAACCAGATTTCGTGAAACCCTGGGGTTTCTTGGAAGGCCCTAGAAGGGTTTCCCGAATGGGTGGGAGTTAATAGGTGGATTAATTACTTTTAAAGTATATATTTAAAATGTGCTGAACATTTATCTAGTGATATGGTCATATACGGTCATGTCAGCCTGCCCTCCCTTCCCAAAATGGCCAGTGATGGGCCTGGAGAGGGTGGGAAGAGGAGGAGCCCCGGGTGGGCGTGTCCACAGCAATCTTTCCCAACCATATTCTGCATGATGGTGCCACTTCTGGATATTTTTTTGAAGCCTGAAGAATGTTTCAGGGCTTTCTCAAGGGTAAAAAAGTTGAGAAAAGCTGGTATAGAGACATAAATCTGAGATCGATTAATGTGGATTACTTCAGGGGTCATCAACCCCCGGTCCGCAGCCTGGTGGCGGGCCGCAAAGACCACGGTACCGGGCCACCGCCAGCCACGGCTGCCTTCTCCCGCCGGCAGCAAGAAGGAAGGGAAGAGGCAGGCGCAGCCGCTGGCATGGCAGTGATGCACGTTAGCGCCCCCTAGTGGCGAAAACGCACACATGCAGTTGCCGCACATGCGCATTAACGCCACCTGGTGGCGAAAACACGCATGTGCGGCAATTGCGCGTGCGCGTTTTCGCAGCACCCCGGCCATCAGCTCTTCCCTCACTCCGGAGGCGGTCCCTGACCTGGGAAAGGTTGGGGACCGCTAGATTACTTAATCCCAGTGAGAACAGAGCCATCTTCCCATCCCACATATTGGGGGTAGTTACAGATTACTAATGAGATGGCATCCTTCCCCACCCCATGACTATGAAGACCAGGGACTGTGCATTCTACTGGAAGAACTGGCTTGCCGTGACAGGGTACTGTCTTGGAAACCTGGGATGTTCTTCCCAGAAACCAAATTTGTGGTAGTAATGATGGTTAGAAGGGCACATCCTGACCCCCAAGGGTATGGACCCCCAAGGGTGTAAGGACTAGCTGAAGGAAAGGGACTCTGTCAGTGCTAGGTTGGAGTCCTGGAGCACCTTAGAAAATTTCAAGGTAGAAGTTTCCGAGAGTCAAAGTTGCCTTTGCCCTCTCGCACTGTACCTCTGCATCCTGACTCTCCCAAAACCTTGTTGTTCGCTTGGTGCTTCTAGACTTGAATCCAGGTCTTCTACTGCAGATCAAGATGTCTATCCTCTGAAACCGCCTTAACGGAAGGCACCTACAGTCAGCTACATGAAGTGGAAATCCATTAACCTTGTGGAAAAAACTAGTATGTGTACAAACTAGTAGCATCTTTTTTTACCAAAAGCAAGATATTTTGCATTGTGCTTTTGCATCTGGACTCCATTCTTTGTAACGCCTTCCCCCACTTCAGGTTGGGCTAGAAGGAGTCAGGGATGTCTCTGTTCCCACTAACATTCGATGAAGGGGGATAGGACTCTGGAAATCTCATACCCTGAAAATCTTTATTCATTTATATTCTGCTTGAATCCTCAATGGGGACCCAAAGCATCTTACATCCTTCTGTTTGTCTCCGTTTTATCCTCTCAACAACCCTGTGAGGTAGGCCACGTGGAGAGGGTGTGAGTGGCCTGAGGCCCCCAAGCAAGCTTCCATGACAGTGTGAAGATCCAAACCTAAATCTTCCCAATCTGACATTTGAACACTGTATCACATTGGCTCTCGGTTTGCTCCTGGTCTTGAGTCGAGCTATACTCCTAGATTTTTGCAATCAAAGCAGGGTGTTAGGCCATACTAGCTAGACTAAGTGGTAAGGCCTCACTTGGAGTACTGTGTTCAGTTTTGGGCACCACAATTGAAGAAGGATGTTGATAAACTGGAGTGCATCCAGAGGAGAGCAATGAAAATGGTGAGGGGTTTGGAGACCAAGACATATGAGGAAATGCTGAGAGAGCTTGGCCTGTTTTGCCTGGAGAGAAGACGACTAAGAGATGATATGATAACCATCTTCAAATACTTGAACGTTTGTCACATAGGGGATAGAGCAGAGTTGTTTTCTGTTCTCCCAGAGGGTAGGACCAGAACCAATGGGATGACATTAATTCAAAAGAATTTTCGCCTAAACATCCAGAAGTTCCTGACAGAGTGGTTCCTCAGTGGAACAGGCTTCCTCAGGAGGTGGTGGGTTCTCCTCCTTTGGAAGTTTTTAGCTAGCCATCTGACAAAATGCTGATTCTGTGAACTTGTGGCCTTTTCTTGCATGCCCAGGGAAATGCTAATTGCCACTTGGGTTGGGAGGAGAACTTTCCTCCAAGCAAGATTGGCCAGGGATTCTGGCTTTTTTTTTGGGGGGGGGGGATACCATTTGGCCATAGAATTGGGGTCACTGTGGGTGGGCAGGTAGTTGTAAATTTCTTGCAGGAGGTTGGATGAGATGATTCTGGAGGCCCCTTCCAACTCTGTGGTTCTAGATTCTTGCAATCAAAGCAGGGTGTTAGGCCATGCTAGCAACCTGGAAGCTATTACAGGAGACCAGTGTGATATAGTAACCAGAAGAGAAATACCTTCCTGGGCAACATGGGTTTGAATTCCCACTTTTGCCATGGAAGCTCACTGGGTGACCTTGGGCCTTGCCTACCTCAAAGGGTTGTTGTGTGAAAAGGAAGGCAAAAAAAAACCAACGTTCTAAACCAGTCCTGATTGGGGTAAAAAATGAGATACAAATAAATAAATTGTTTAGGACTAGGAAAATGTAATTTTTGCATAATTTTTGTTTTCAGGATGCCACTAGAATCCACTTTGTGTGTGCATTTTATTAATATTCTCATTATTATGTTTATATGTAACTGACACAGAGTAATACAGCTGCAGGTCAGGAATGATTGCCGGACAGCAGGGAGAGGGCCTGAAGTTTTGGGTACTGGCCACAGAGGGGCAGCAGAGAGCTACCAATTCTCACTCTCACCTGTAAAGATGGTTCATGCCAGGAGACTCCTGTGTAGGGCAATGACCGTCACATTCACCTTGCACAGTCTTACTCAAACACCACAATTCACACTGCTGGAGCCTGCGGAACACAGCCCAGCACAACACAGCACATATGCTCGGGTTCAGTCCAGAGCACTTCCAGTTCAGTGCTCTTAAGCGGGAAAAACCTGGGGAAAGAGCTGGCGAGCACAGATAACACATCCAGCCTCATCTATTTAAGTTTATGGGTTCCAGTGGATATATAGATGGCATGAGGAGCCACAGAAAGGGAGTTCATTGTGTGCCCCTGCACAAGTCCCTTCGCTGGGGACCCTTACATGTAAAAAGGGAACGACGGCATGGTGATTATCAATAAAAAACAAAAAATCCTTCTGCAGTGTCCGTTTCTTGAGGCTCAAGCTCGAGAAACAGGGTCACAATCGGCAAACCTGATTTCCTTGTCAGAACTATGATCTATCCGGAATCACACCTACGTAGAAGCAACCCTGGCTTGGGTCAGTGGGTCTTTCTCCTTAGTAAAGGCGCTGAAGGCTGTGGTATGACTGACCCAGAGCTTTGAGGCCTGGCATCTCCAGTTTTAAAAGGCCAGATGATGTGAAAAACCTCTTGGACAGAAACCCTGGAGAGCCAGACCATAATGACCTTGATGGATCGCGGGTCTGCTTTAGTAAAAGACAGTTTTGTGTGTGCTTTCTGGGAGAGCAATGAGACAGTTCGAATTCTGGAAGGAAAGACCACCAGAATTTGCAAATTCCCTTCACAGACTCTGGCAAACAGAGCTGGAATTTCAGGAGCTCTTCTTTGAAGATTATGCCTCAAAAGATGCACGTCAAAGCTATGAAATGGAACCCAGTCTAGAAAGCAATCCCAGGTGAGCTTCCTGTTTGACCTAAAGCATAGCTCCGAGACACACCGTATGGATTTTGGAGAAGCAACAGCCAGTGTGTCTCCAAGCTTGTGTACCTCCACACACAATACACTCCTGCCTTCACACTCTTGGTATTTAGGAAGGAACCCAGACACCCAAGCTGCTGGCCCAAAGAGAACACCAAAGCTTCTTTCCCTGGGTCGGAGGCCAGCCGTAGAGTTCGGAGTTAGGGCATTTGCAGAGATCGGGAGGTTAGGTGGTGATTCATCAAGAAACCAGCCACGTCCCCCCAAAAAAAACTGTATATGAGGAACCTGTGGCTAGAATAGCAATAGGCTAGTGGGTCAGCGTCTCGGGGCAAGTGCAGAGCTGCCTGCCCGGTCCTGTCTCCCTTGTCCCTGCGGCTGGCTGAGGCGGGCGGTAATGAGAGGAGACGGCCGGTGTCGCGGGCGCTCCCCCGGGGCTGTGGTTATTGTATGTGACGCGCCGGCTCCATCGCGCTGCTCATATTTCTCCCCCGATCAATACTTTTGACTCCCTACAAGACAATAATCGCTTGTCCGCGGCCGCCAGTCGATCAAATACATTATTAGAGTGCGCTCCCGGGGGACCGGGGAGCATGGCGGGCGGGGGTGGGGATGGAGCAGTAGGCGGGGGGGAGAGTTGAGGAAACGTGGCCAGTTTTGGGGGGGTGAGATGACAAAAAGCAGGATAAGTTGGGGGGCGGAAGGATTGGAGGGAATCTATCGCTTCCTCATAGTGCTTCCCTTGCCTGTGAATGGCTACATGCGCATGAATGCGCACAGGTGGTCAACACAGCCTGCACTCTTATTCTGGTAATGTCAGGTCTATGGCATGAGGAAAAGCAAAACTCCCCTGAGGAATGCCGCTAACTCCTCTGAGACTCTTCTGGATTCTCAGGACATTTCACAGCTGAAGGAGGAAACTCCAATGGGGCTGCCAATTCTAGCTTGGGGAATTCTTGGGGATTGTGAAGCAGGGCCTGAGGATGACCGACACTGAGGAGGAGATGTTCAGTGGAACTGTGAAGCCAAGGGGTCCTCCCCCGAATCTGGAGATCCGTTGTAACTCCAGGAGAATTTCAGGCCTCACCTGGAAGTTGGCAACCCTAACTTCAAAAGAACTTCCAATTTCACTGTAGGTGAAATACTGGTTTGGGGAGGTATGTTCATCAAAACTCTTTTGTAGCTTCACTTTCCTCACTTTTGCCCCAGGAAGGAAACCTTGTCTGGTGCTTTTAAAAATCTCGTTCATACTCCAAGGATCACAGAGTGAGAGGATCTCCCCCCTTGCCCCTGTAGCCTCACAAAAACACTGTGAGGTAAATTTAGGCTGAGAGAGACTGACAGGCCCCAAATCGCCCAGTGACCTTGCACAGTCAAGTAAGAATTTGAACCCAGGTCATCCCCTACAAATATGTTTCAAATGTGACAGGAGAAGTTTCTGAGGAGAGACTGAGGAGAAATTTCACTTCAGGAGAGATTTCGGGGGGAGGGGGGAAGCTGAGGGAAAATTTCACTTCAGTAGAGGTTTCTGAGGGGAGCCTGAGGAAAAATTAACTTCAGGGGACGTTTCTGAGGGGAGGCTGAGGGAAAAATTCACTTCTCGAGAGGTTTCTTCGGGGAGGCTGTGAGAAAATTTTACTTCAGGAGAGAATTTTGAAGGGAAGCTGACTACATTTAGGCCCAAAACCTGTTCGGCGACTTTTCCCTACAGTGTACCTTTCTTGCTCCCTTAATTTCCAAACTTGGGACACATTTTCAATGTACTCACTTTCTCAACCAGGGTTTCTTGAGGACCCTGGAGGAGTTTCCCAAACAGGTGTGAGTTAATTAATTTATATATATATATTTCATATTTCTTAAACATCTATTGAGTAATATGACCATATATGGCCATGTTAGCCCACCCACCCGTTCCAAAGTGGCCAATGATGGGCCATGAGGTGTGTCCACAACTGTGCTTCCCAACCATATTCTGCAGACTTCTGGGGTTTCTCGAAGCCTGAAGAATGTTTCAGGGGTTTCTCAAAGGTTAAAAAGTTGAGAAAGGTTGCCCTATGTCCTCACATTCATAGCATTTAGTATGCTCACAAGCACCTCTGCCTAGTGGTCAAGCCAGGGTTGAGGAATCTGAGAGATGTGCCATTCTGACAATGTACACTCTTTGCAGCATTAAATAAGCACAGTATATTCTGTCACTGAACAAAGATGACTGGATTCAGGTTGCCAGCTCTGGTTTGAGAGAATCCTGGAGGCTGGGAGATGGTGTCTAGGAAGAGTGGAGTTTGGGGAGGAGGGAGACAGGTGTGATGCCATAGGGTCTACCCTCTTAGGCTGCCATTTTACTCCACGTGAAGTGAACTCTGCCATCTGGAGATCAGCTGGAGAACTCCAGTTCCCACCTGGAGACTGGCAACCCCAGACTGGATGCTAGGGACAAGTGTACAAGAAAAGGAGTTTTGTGCACAACGCTTTTCCCGTTTTTGCACAAAAAGTTGAAACCTTGATTAAAGGTAAAAAGGATGCAATTCTTTATATATACAGATTAGAAAGAGATAACTCAGGGCCATTCCGCACCAGGATCTATGTAGCAAATTGGTTGCGGAACGAAAAAACGCCATTTTAAATAGTGGAATTCGTCATTATGCATACCTGCCTTTGTAGTGGAATCCAGTTGCGTTTCTATCGTTTCCCACAGGTTTCCGGTCTCGGCAAAAATCGCTAGCCAGGAAACGATATTGCCGAGCTTTGTCCCGCCCCTGGCCGTCAATCAAACGAGCTGCCAATGGGCGGCCGTTATCATGTTCCCGAAAAGCCCCTTTCCCTTTAAGAATCTGCGTTGATTCGTTGCAACGGAGAGACTCATCTAGCTAGCAGGTGGTGTTTGAGCTGCTGTTTCATCGTTGCCACGCTCCCCCCAAGTGAAAAAAATATAACCCCCCTCCCCCCGCACGGGCGAGATTTTCGGCTGAAAATAGAGTGAAAAATAAAGGGAAAATAAACCAGCAAACGGGGCTGTGTGGTGCTTGGTGCCTTAAAACAGCTCTGGGGAGGGACTGCAGCCAGGGAAGCCTCACTGGGTAAACAAAGGGTCGCCGGTGCACTGATCTCCGCTCGCTCCGAGAAAAGAAAATGGCGATCGCTTCGCCGGAAGATCAGAGGAGAGAGCCAACGGGAGGGACTTTGCAGAAACCGCAACAATGGTAACGCACAGAACTTTCCCACTAGTGTTGCAAATTAGTTGCAAGAGTGTAGCGCTTTCCAGAGGGTGAAGCCACTTTTTGGGATTTCCCTGAAAGCGCTACAACAAAGCGCTTTTTGCAGATTGGTTTCAGGAGTGTTGCAGATTGTCAATGACATTGTGCATAACAGCAAATCAGTAGCGATTTCAATTTGCAACCATTGTGCAATTTTGAACGAGTGCGGAATGGCCCTCAAGAGTCATCTTTCAGGAAGCAAAGAGCTTGCAACAGACAAAACTCCAATGGGGCTCCTATATTTTTAACAGCTGTGCGGCAAAAAGAGATTTCAGCAAGAGCAGCTTAGTCAGGCAAGAAGTCCCCATAGTCAGGACTCCTCGAGGCCAGTAAATGGGGCTTCCAGAGAAGCTTGTATCTGAATGTCATAAAAATTTAACCACTGGCTGATTTCCCCCTCCCCCCCAAAAAAAAATCTTGTAAGAAACTGCCTCCATGATCAGGGAATGAATAGATTGGGGGCAATTGGGTCTTTTCTGGAGCCACCTACACAATAAACAGGGGCTTGCCTTGGAGGTACCCAAATGGGATAAGGGAATTATAGGGAGGAACAACCTGATGATATTTTGGAAACAGAAGGGAACTACAAGGGTTGTGATTTCAACAGGGAGACCTCTGGCGGGGGGGGGGGGGGAGCAGCAGCTTCAAATCTGGCAAGCTGGGTTTGATTTCCCGCTCCACCACCTGCAGCCAGCTGAGTGACCTTGCACCAGTTACAATCCTGATAGAGCTGTTCTCCCACAGTAGTCCCTATCACTGAGCCCTACCTACCTCACAGGGTGTCTGTTGTGGGGAGAGGAAGAGAAGGCAGTTGTAAGCTTAAAGACTCCTTCAGGCAGTATAAAAACTGCCTTCAGGCTGGGTATAAAAACAAACTCTTCTTAGCTCTGTTCCTCACACAGTTTTCCTACCCAAAATTACCACTTACCTGTGCTGTGGCTGGTGGAATTATGTGTACCCAAAAAATAAGCTCAAAGGGAAGGAACTAAATAGCTGCTCTTCTGTGCAGGTCTCTCCCTTTAAACTGCACTCCAACAATTGTATTCTGCTAAACAAAATGCTGGGGGGAAATAATTGCATATCTTATCCATAGTGTGTGTAGTCCTGACCTAAGAAGACCCAAATTTTTGTGGAGAGTGTCTATTTAGCTTAGTAGCAGAGAATGGCGTTATAAGCAGAAGGTCCCATCTTAATCTCCAGTAAAAGAAACTCAAGGTAGCAAAACTGGATTCAAGGGTCATGGTGAATGGTCCAACTGGGCCATAGGTATGTATGAACAGGGAGTGACGTTTTACGTGGTCCAGTTTAAGGATGCTTTAACTATCGTTCCTCCTTCATAATTTACTAAGGGGTAAATGGGCGGAGAGTGGGCAGTACCAGTCCGGGTGAGGGGCCAATCGGAAAGCACTTCACAGCTTTGAAAGCTAGTTTAACATATTTATGTGGCTCAGGGCACAGCCATTTCAGCATGGAGGAGTTTTCATTAATCACACACGGTGATGATCATCTCACTCCTTTGGCGGATACAAAACCCAGAGCTTGGTCAATATTACCTGTGGGTGTGTTTCAGTGTGGATTTTTTAAAAAGCAAAGTGGGTTCAAAGAGGGACCAGCATGTATGCTTTCTGCAAATCCTGGGGAAATCCTCAGTGTGCCAAAAATATGAACAAAAAGAAAGTTGGAGGGAATGAAGAACCTTCAAAACCCATAAAGGAGTGATCTGATCCGTGGGGAAAAAAGCCTTCTATGGCATTTGGGATTGTCCTAGCAGCCTAATGCTAAAAAGAGATGAAGAGGAGCAAAGCAAGGCGAAAGACAGAGACTTCAAATGGGGAAGGACGCAGGTGTAGTCAATCTGCGGCCCTCCAGATGTCCATGGACTGCAATTCCCACGGGGCGAATGCTGGCAGGGGCTCATGGGAATTGTAGTCCATGGACATCTGGAGGGCCGCAGTTTGACTACCCCTGGGTTAGGGCAAGCAGCTGGGGGAACAGCGGGTGGGTGGGCAAAAAAACGGGGAGAAGAACAAGATTTCTCCAGCTCATTGTTCTTGAAAGATGGGTTTTGTCAATGGCATTTGCCAACTCCAGGTCAATTTGCGCACCCAATAGTGTGATCACTGGGGAGCTGTACAGGAGCATCATTATCAACATGGCTACAATGTTCATTCTAGATCACAGGGAATAGAAACTGGTCTAGTTTCTTCCCCATTACAACCAGACGGGCATGGTGACAAGGGGCAAATATAAGAATTGCCTTGCTGGATCGGACAATGTTCTTTCTAGCCTGACACCCTGTTCCCAGACTCAACCCACCAGCCGGGCTACCCCTTGAAACGTGATAAATGGGGTAAGCCCCCACCTAGGGTCACCAACCTCCAGGCTGAACTTCCCCCAGAATTACAATGAGTCTCCAGGCTACAATTTCCAGGGAGGAAATGGCAGCTTCCATTGGTGGACTCTAAGATATCACAGCCCTGTTGAACTTCTGCACTCTTTCCCAGATTCCACCATCCTCAAGGCTCCGTTTCCAAATCTCCCAACCCAAGGTTAGCTACCCTGTCATCTGGCCAGGAACTTCCAAGACATTATTGCAAGGGAGGGACACATGCTTCAGGTGCTTAATGTCAGACCAACTCTGTGCGCTTGCATCCACAAATCCCCTTCCACCAAGCTGTTGTGCACTGAAGAAATTGTGCAAATTTGCCAACAAGATACAAGGCCCCACGCAGGAAGCACCGAGGTAAAGCATTCCATGTTTGGAGGGCCTGGTTTGATTTGGTTAAGCAGAATAAAGACAGGGTAGAGCGGAGATACTCTGAATGAGGCTTGGGAGCTCTTTGAAAAGCCACCTGTGGCTCTTTCTGGTACTACTCCCATTTGGGACTCCCAGCTCATTTTCAGGTGCGTGGGCCACCCCTCCACCTGGCAAGGCTTCTAGCTACCATCTTAAAACAGCTACTGTAAAGCTCCCTGAAATATAGGTCTCATGCCAAGACTGAAGTCAATGAGGTTCTTTTGGGTGATGGGAACTGCGGGTGTGCCCTGACCAGGATGCCCCAGGCCACCCCAATTTCATCAGATCTCAGAAGCTAAGCCGGGTTGACCCTGATTAGTACTTGGATGGGAGACCTCCAGGAAAGTCAAAAGTCACTGCACAGAGGTAGGCCATGCTAAACCACCTCTGCTCACCTTTTGCCTTGAAAGACCAATCAGGGGTCGATGGCATTTTAAAAATATGTGGCTCTCAGGGAGCCCCGGGTTCTGCACCTCCGGAGTAGAAAAACTGCTAGCAAAACATATGGAGCAGAAGCAGCCAGGAAGGTCCAGGAAAGCTTTCCCAATTGCTTCGAGGAGGACGCGCAAAGCAACAAGGAAGTCGAGCCATGTGAATATGTAAAGGGGAGGACAGTATCGTAGTGACAGGAGAGGAAGAGAACCTGAGCGGACTTCAGCCTCCATTTTATTCCCAGAGCAAAACCAGGATGTGACGCTTCCAGAGGTAAACCACCAAAAGTTCCATTCCTGCAAAGATAAACCTATTAGGTTAGTAAGGAAAGGTGTGGGGCAGGGGAGACAAGGAAATAGGTCACCCCCCGCTTCTGTGGTTCACCAGACTCAGAATTTCTGTTTGTGCAATGATTCGGGGAATTCACACAAGCAGGGCGCTGGATTTGCGTGCAGGAAATGTGCGTGAACGGGAATATAAAGTGCAGCACTGAGCATAACACAGCAGGCCGGATTCCAAAGGTGTACCTGCACACCTGCCAATGATTTGCAGGTGTGTAGGAGGACTCACCTCTGACATATCTGCCAATTCCAATTTTGCGTGCGTGTGTGAGCTAAAGTCAACCTAGACTGACTTTTGCCACGTGGCGACCGAATCACTTCAACAGATCTTTGAATGACAGACTGATACAACCTTTCTGCACTCATATGGAGGGGGGGGAGGTTAAATCTGGAACCACACAGAGACAATCACATGTATTGCCCAAGCTAGCCCAATTTTGTCACATCTCAGAAGCTGAGCAGGGTTGGCCCTGGTTAGTATTGTACATGGACGGGAGACCACCAGGGGAGTCCAGGGTCACTTACGCAGTTGTCAAGCCACCTCTGGCCATCTCTGCCCTGACTGGGATGGCCCAGGCTAGCTCAGTCTTCCCAGATCTCAGAAGCTAAGCAGGGTCAGCCCAGGTTACTACTCAGATGGGAGACCACTTAGAAGTGCAGGGCTGCTATACAGAGGCAGAAAACGGCAACATCTCTGAACGTCTCTGGCCTCGATAACTCTATGAGGTCACCAGAAGTTGGCTGCGACTGGTTGGCACTTTCCACCCACCACTACAATTCACAGCACACGGCTTGCACAGCGCACACACCTAACCAGGTACACTAAGAACAATGGTTCTCAACCATCCTAATGCAGTTGAATACAGTTCCTCATGTTGTGGTGACCCCCAATCATAAAATTATGCAAGGGTTCTTTCACAGAAATTAAACCGAAACCAACCAATGGCGTGAAGATCCATTGTTCATGATTGTATATAAATTGTTTTTTTTCCCGGGGTTTCTCAGTTCAGTTCTGCCTCTTGTCCCACCATGCCCATCTCACTCTTTTTCACTGCTCCAGACAGACGAATGCTGCATTTTGATCTATCCCACAAGGCTGTTGTGTAGATGGCACCCCTCCCCCGCCGGCCAAGCTGCTTGCGCTGCTGCGACCCCTGTGAAAGGGTCATTCAACCCCCAAAGGGGTCCCGAACCCCAGGTTGAGAACCACCAGCTTTATTTGTTTGTTTGTTTATTTATTTGATTTCTATCCCACCCCTCCCAACAAGTTGGCTCGGGGTGGCTCACAACAATAGTTAAAAACAATAACAGAACAAAATCTCATTCAGTCCCATAGGACTCGCCTCTTCTTGTCTTTAGATCTCCACTCCAAGTTTAACTGGCTGGTCTCATTCTTGCAAAAATGAGGCAGACCTCCTTGTGAGACTCAGTTTGGGTTCCACTGCAGGCAAGGACATTTATGAACACTGTCCTGCAACCACACAAAATATGCGCAGGAACGGTGGCCACCAATTCAGCACTCTCAGAATCTCAGTTATCCATCTTTAAAAAAACACAATTATGAGTCCTTCTGGTGAAATTCTGGAAGCCTTTAAGGTGGATTTCCAGTAGCCAAGGGATCGAGTATGGCTGCAAGAGGCTGCCAATGAAAACCAAACAACACTCTAAATAAGAGTAGGATTCTGAGCAGACATGCTTGGGATTGGTCTCTATGGCTCCCGGTGTTTACATTTGTCTGGAAGGACAGACGCCTGTACACATAGTAAGAGCATCAGGCTCTGCCTGCAACTGTTCTCTCAGTCTTCTACATGCCCATCCTTCTTCTTTCTTTTTCTCACTCATCTGCATCTTTTCTTCTCCACACAACCCACACACGCACCTGTGGGTGCCCATACACACCCCAGTGACCTTTGATGCTCAACTCCGTCTCTTCAGGCAGTAGTAAACGCAACTTGCTTACCCACATCTCAGCCCTGCACACGCCTTTCACACCTGGGTCTTACCTGCCCTGGTGACGAATACATTTCCCACGCATAGGCGCATTTAATCTGGGTTTCCAAAACACATCCGCAGAATGACAAGACGCTAGGTCTGATTTCCCAGCATAACCAAAGCCTGCACAACCCTGGCATCTTTGTATGCATAAGGAAGGTTCGTGCCTCAAAATCTGCAGCCTTGTCATTTTTACTTGATATAAACAAATAATTAAGTGGCTTCCACATGCTATCTAGCTGGAACTCTCCCTAGAACAGGGATTCCCAACCAGGGGTCCACAGACCCCCAGGGGTCTGGAGGAGCTCCAGAGGGGACTACGGCCTTTCCCCTCCTGCCTAAATGAACTTGGCCAGAAGCTTGGGAACTGACCCCCTCTGCCCAGAGGGCTCGGTGGGTAGGCCAAGGTGTAAGGTGGGGGGGGGAGAGTCAGTTGTGGCGTGGTATGGGGGGTCTGGGCTGTCTGCTCAGCTCCTGCCCTTCTTTTCGGCGGTGCCACTGTAATAATAATAGTAATAATAGTAAAGGCACAGGGAGGAAGCAAAAGAAGGGCAAAGGGTGCGGGTGGTTATGCCGCTTCTGGGAGGCGTGGCAGGTAGGTGTGGCCAGCTGACATCACTTCTGGGGGTTCTCGAAGAGTTAAACTTTATATCAGGGGCTCCTCCATGGTCAATAAGTTGAAAAAGGCTGCCCTAGAAGATGAGGAGAAGATGAGACTCAGCAGCAATGACAATAACACTAGGAAAAGGGGAAGGCAACAAGAAAAGAGGAATGCTCAGCAAGCAACGGATTGACTGTGGTCCTCCATTTGTGAGACCTGAGCATGGCTGTTAATGCTAGGACATTTCGGAGCTCAGTAATTCACAGGGTTGCCTTAAGTCGGAAGCAATTTGAGAGGACTTCATGCACAGATGCTCCTTTTATTTCTCCCTATGACTAGCCTGGTTCCCCCACTTACCCATTCTCTTCTTCCAAAATGTTTCTTTGTATCCTGCCCGGTTTTCCTTCCTCAATGTTGTTCTCTTTTATTTTTAAAAATGACAAAAAGGAGGGGGCGCCACTCGGCCATGTTTCAGAAATGATACCTTTTGCATATGCTCTTCGACAGCCTTCCATCTCCATCTCTTTGGGCAAGACCATGCCTTTTTCAAAATGTTCATTTAGTCTTTCTTTTCAGTACCGTTTCTAAAGTGTAGGGACACGTGATAGTTCTGTGACTGGAATGCCAGGTTTGTAATCTGGCATTGGAAGAGTACCCATGGAGGGAGGAATCTGGATTGGGTCCACCATGTGAATGGGGAGGAGCGTTCACCCTTGCCAACTATGCTATTTCCATTATCAGGGATCCATCTCAGTTGTCACCACCCAACTATTTACCCATCTGTTTTCCCAATCAAGATGTATGGCCGATTTCCAATGTGTTCACCCAAAAACAAATTTTAGGGACCCGTTTGATGCCATAGCTGGCACAGCCAATAGATGGAGGACACGTAATATAGCAGGTAAGCACCAAATGAATCTGTGCAGGCTCAATAAACAGGTTAATGGGGGAACCTCCTAACAGGGGAGTGCCAATTTCCAACAGAATAACAAACAAGTCCCTGTGAATAACCCTGGTTTCAATGTCCTTTGCCACTGCATATTCTTCGAGATGGAGAGAACACAGAACATTTGCCACTGCATCTTGTTTCCTCCATTGATTGTTACATTACAGCCTGATGAAGCATATAGAAAACAGGGTAATTCACCGGGACTTTTTTGTTATTCTGTTGGAAATTGTTACTCTCCTTTTAGGAGGTTCCTTCCTTAAACTGTTTATTGAGCCTATATGGATTCATTTGTTAAGCCGGTACAGGTTCATCCTGGACCGTTTGGGGCTCAATCAGAACCAACCTTGGCATCTCCTTTCAATGTCAAGGTCCAGAAAATTCGACTGATTCTGAACATGAACAAATTGTGTGTGTGTGTGTGTGTATGTGTGTGTGTCTCACACAACTGCAGCCACAATAATCAAGCCAAAACAAACAAGCATCTGGGATCAGAGAGCGGGACTCCCAACTTTGAAAGTGTCACTTGCATTCTTACGAAGACCCTCTCCCAATACAATCCCACCAATACTGGCTGCAGTGACTACCCGCCCATGCAGCTCCGGCAGTGGGTTAGGGGAAATCGTAGAGTCAAAGAATCAGAGAGTTGGAAGGGACCTCCAGGGTCATCTAGTCCAACCCCCTGCACTAAGCAGGGACTTACAACTAACTGCCCACTCACAGTGACCCCAGTTTCTTGCCCAAGTGATTCTTCTCCGCCACCACCCCCCCAAAAAAAAAAAAAAAAACTCCAGAATCCAGCCTGGCCTGGAGGAAATTTACCTATCACCCCACAGTGGCAATCAGCAATTCCCTAGGTGTGTAAGATAGGTAGGGCTAATGCCGATGTCAAGATCCGCACAGAAGGCAGCCAAGCGAACCCTCCTGCGCCATGGTAACATTTATTCTTTGCGTCGACTTCCCACGCATCCAGTTGTGCGCCAGGGCTGCAGTCCACAGCCCATCTCTTTTTTTCGGACGGTCGGGATGAAGGACTTCCATTCTCATCCCGATACAGTCGGGTCCACTGCAGTCCGCACATTTGTGCTCCCCAAAGGAGCATAAAGTTTTGAGTCAATCCGAGAGGACTGACTCTATCCCCTACATAAAAATGAGTGGGGTGTGTGGGGAGGAACGTAAATCTGTATTTAAGTGGACTTCAAAAAGGGGCCCATGAGAGACAACATACATGAAGCGTATGGGTGAGGTAAGCATAAGCTTTTGGTGCTCACAGCTATACCTATCAATGAAGCATGACAATATCCGTACATTCCAGTCGGCCATAAAGGTACCACTGAAACAAATGGACATACATTTACGTGTCAGGAACACAGAAGCAGGAGGGGAAAGAGAGCACGCCAATACACAGGTGTGTTTTGATAACCGCTACACAAGAAAGCAGAGGTGCAAAGGAATCGCTAGGTACATGTAGACAAGAAGATAATGTGTTAATAGACAACAGTGACATCACTGGGTGGCCAAATGAGAATATTTCATCCGTTTCCTACAACAAAAGCACGGTTGGGAATTGATTCCCACAACCGTTTTCGTGGTTCACACATGTCCCACCCAAGCAGGCTAGCTTTCCCAATTTGTGGGATTCTCTCAGCAACTATCTCAGCTCTTGGGATCTTTGGCCAACCTGCGTTTGAGATCTTTTTTGAGGCTGGGGATATACCAGAACAATGAACGGCTCGCTTCACCCTGCGAGATGTCAGCCCAGCTCAACCATGCCACAAATGTGCCGAAAGCAGTTGTATCAGCCCGAATTATGTATCAAGAGAGCAGTTACAGGACCACAGATACAGGGGGCATGCCTTGTCTTTATATGTGTAGTGCACAATCCCACACTTGGGGGATTTTAGTCTTCGCTCTGCTTGTATCCTCTGATTTGTTTGTACAAAATCTCCATCTCCGATATCAATCTCCCCTCGGTTCCCGCTAATTCTTTGACACCCCCTTCCTGTCCATCAGCCCAACCTAGGATACCTGTACGGCATGAAACAGGACTTGAATTGAAATGTGCGATCCAATGTTATCAATCTTTACAACTCCGTCAAACTACATCCAGTTCTCATGGCAGAATGAGAGCAATAGCAGGACACACACACACACACCCGACACACACACATACCTGACAAACAACAGGCATCACCCTTAATTTTTACTTTTCCTTAGGAACAAGTCCCCAACCCCAGGTCTGCAATTCCTAATCCCCAACGAAGAATCGCCTCCTGACCACAAACAGGCACGGAAAGGAGGGGAAAAGAAAAGAAAATGCTTTTTTTTTGGCGCTCGCAAGCAGCCCTGGCCATGAGAACCGAAGTATGGTTAATGTGTACTAAGGGGTAACTAATCCATGTTAAGGGATCCGGATTAGGCCCCCTGCGACAAGGGGAATTTGACAAATGCGAGGGGCAGAAGTGGCGGGGTGGTGTGGGGGAACCTTTCCATGAACAATGGTCCTCTTCTATGAGCTGCAGAAGGATGTAAAAGATGGGGGGGGGAGAATGGGGGGGAGAGGGAGAGGAAGAGGGGACACTGGAATTTGCAGTGAGATATTATTTTGGAGGGATAAAAACTGAGGCAAGGATGATAAATAGGATTAATATGATGGGGCGTGGGGAAGCAGCCCCCGAGCTGCTACATCCCCTTCCCATCCCCCAGTGGCTGTGCTTTGTTGGGGGGGGCATCCGTCAGCCCAAGCGCCTGACAATGAAAATGGTTTCGAGCCACGGCTGCCCGATCGATACTGTGCAGGGGGAGAGAGGGGGGCTGCTAGCTACGGCAGGGCCAGGCTACTCACTCACTCACTGGCTCTCTCGCCCTCCCCCCCCCACCTTTTCCACTCCACGATTTCTCCCTTCTCCCCGCTCCAAACGCATTTCATTTTCTTTCCTATTCTGTTCCCTGGTTTCTGCATCACAGCAGACTTTTTGTGTGTGTGTGTTTGTTGGTCAGAGAGGGGGGGATGCCGCAAAGCCGGTGGAAAGCGGGAGGGGGGCAGGTGACATCCCCACCCTGTCTGGTCTTTCTCCGTGTCACAATTTCAGCATGCCTTGCCAAAGCTATAAGAGAAACAATATATATATATATATATATATTTAAATGCAATAAACCAGCCGCACAACCTGAGGGGGGGGGAATAGCTGGACTTCTCCCCCCACAAAGCCACTTAAATCAGTCTCAAGAACCCAAACCCCCACTTTCTAACCTCCAGGAGCTCTTTATGAAAAAGATACGGACCAATACACAGTCGCCCAGAACGGAACTGGGAGTAGAAGGCACGGAGCCAAGGTCACAGAAACACCATGGCTGAGCAGGAAAGCTTCGCAGCAGAGGTTCGAATACCTCTCTCTCTCTCTCTCTCTCCAATTCACTGTGTCCTACGAACAGGGGTCTATCAGTCTTGTTGCCCCCCCCCATTTCCTCCCCAGAGCTAGGAAGAGCCCCCCAGATCAAGGGCTCAATGATGCCCTGAGAAGATGGGACAGCCATGGGATGTAGCTTCTAGGCCCAGTCATCTTTTTCGCCAACCTCAGGAAACCACCATCATCTGCTTGTCAGAGTAAGGCTATCTCCTCAAGAGAAAGACGAACTGTTAATTGTGTAATTTATTATTTCTTTTACCTGGACTGGCTCTGCTAAGCACCCCTCATGACAAGGTCGCTTAAACCAAAGTGGAAGGAATACCTTCCGAAGGGCAAAATGCAGACCCAAACTCTGTCCAGGGTGGAGAAAAAATTAGGCCAGGACCTGCCTAAGCTGAATCCTGCATCCCGACTCCTTGTAAAAAGTCTCTTTTGCCCCACAGTTTGCAATTAGTCTTTCCCCCTCGCTCCCCACAGACACAACTTCTCCAGCTGGTGTTCCCAATTCTTTCTGCCATTTTGGTCTCTCTGATTTGAACAGCCTCCTGGATTCTATCTGATCTCTCTCTCTCTCTCTCTCTCTCTCTCTCTCTCTCTCTCTCTCTCTCTCTCTCTCCCCCCCCCCTTTTAAATGACCGGCATTCATCAATAGATTCAAGGAGGTAGCCATGTTATTATGACACACTTTACTAATTTGCCGCTAATTTCCCTTTGCTCTGTATCTGTACTCTCATGATCCTTGTTCCATTTTGTCAGAGAAAGTGGGCCTGCACATCGGACTCAATTTTTGTTGCGGCTTTTGCAGACCACCTTTCCCATTGAGACTCAGGATGGATTACAAAATATTTTTAAAAACAAATTGATCGCTCAGCAGACAACCTCCGACAAACAAGATGGGGGGGGGGGATGAGGATTATGGAACTGGAGTACCCTTTAAACCAACAAGCTGGAATTCCACAATAGAGGAAGTGGACTCCAAGGGGGACTCCATAGCGTAAAGTACCATATGGCTTGCATAGGCTTATAATAGTGTCTCCTTGTAGCGTGTCTCCTTGTAAATGCAATCTCCTGACTCTCCCCTTCCCTAACTTCATCTGTCCCTCGCCCACCTTCCCCAGTCCTCTTGCTGCCCCTTCTGATGACACCTAGTTGTAATAATCTCATCAGCATCCTGCTTTTTCAGGAGCTGGAGCCGATGCCCATCACGTTCTCAGTCTCACAACAACACAGCAAGGTAGGACAGGGTCGACAACAGCGGCCACTCCAGAGAGTTTTGGATTCAAATTTCTGACCTCCAAAAGAAACTCTTCAGTCAGTGCATCACTCGGGTTCACTTTAGGACAGGCTGAGAGCTGTAGAGCAGGGGTAGTCAACCTGTGGTCCTCCAGATATTCATGGACTACAATTCCCATGAGCCCCTGCCAGCATTTGCAAGAACCTAAAAGCAATAATCAGTTCCTGTATTTCTCTCTCTCTCTCTCTCTCTCTCTCTCTCTCTCTCTCTCTCTCACCGCCAGAGGTGCCCAAAATCTATCACCTGAATTGATCCCCTGCTCTCCTGCAATGTAGGCCTACATTTCATACCCTTTTGAGTGGTCTTCCCAGTAGACCCTCATCCCACAAACTGCACATATGCTTAGAAATATACTTGTTCAACAGAGGCAACCTTTGGAGATGGGGGGCGAGGACAAACCAGCCCCACCAAAGGTGGGCCCGCCCACCTGTGCTTCTGCCGCAGCAATGGAGCCTGAAACAAGTCCACGCAAGGGCAAGCTACGGGGTGAAGGCAAGGGTCCAGGAGGGAGTTGTCGAGACCCCAGCCCTTGGAAGCTCCTTGCAAGTGGGCCTCACTCTCTTCCCCCACACACACACACACAATTTGCCCGATTGTCAGACCTGTCCGTCAGGCCCGCGTCGGCTGCCAGGAGCCGTGCTGTGAGGTAGGGACGCCGCACCCTCAGGGGGTCAGGAGTAGGGTCGGAGGGGGGGTCATGGTAACGCCCCCGCCGACAACAAAAGGGGTAGGGCCTGCTTCCCCCTCACACTCCAGAATAGGACAATTCCTGATCTCTCCATACGGAGGGGGGGTGTTGTGCGGGAGTTTGAAGATGCCCCATCTCAGTTCTAACCACTAGGACACCAAGCTTACCATAAGGAAACCATCTAGAATGATCTCCGAGGTTTTTCAGGCACCTCAGGTGTGCCTGAGGTAACAATGAATTGCTGTTTTCTAGGGAAAGTAATCTAGGAGAAAAAGCATGCAATCTTGGGTTGCTACATCTCTCCACAAGCCCTGATCCTGGCTCCTACAGGACGTTTTGAAGCTTTCCCCTGCTTATTTCCTTCGAGGGAAAAGTGTTGGCTATGTTTTCAAGTACCTGTTTGCCAAGAAGAAGAAGAAGAAGAAGAAGAAGAAGAAGAAGAAGAAGAAGAAGAAGAAGAAGAAGAAGAAGAAGAAGAAGAAGAAGAAGAAGAAGAATTGTTTTTTATACCCCACCTTTCACTACCCACCTTCCCTTTCTCTCCCTACAAAGGACACCCTGACAGGTAGGCAGGGCTGACAGAGCTCTGACAGAACTGGCCCATGAGAACAGCTCTGGAGATCAGTCTGTCATTCCAAGAAGCCTTAAGGTGCCACCAGGAGGTTGACAACCCTGCCATAGCCTATCATCAGTTGTAATACCAGAGCATCTCTAGGCCCCCACCTGGAGATTGGCAACTGTACCAAACCCCTCAGTATCTCCCAAGTTGTCCGAAAGGCAGACCCACAACCGATCAATAGTGTCAAGCCCTGACTTGGAAAGTACGGGGTGAAAAGATGGGGTGCAGAGGCTGGGTTGGCTGCGGCTTCCTCTCACCCCGTCTCTTCTCTCAGCAGCCTCCCCCACCCCCAAAGCTGGCAAGGAAGTTGCTTGTGCACACACATACACAAACACACACACACACACCACTATTGCTCCCGCCGCCCAGTTCTCGCAAGGCAGGCACTTCAGTCGCCAGTAATTAAAACCCTGTTAAACTTCATTAAGCAGCTCCACTTCCGACCTCATTAAATGATCATGAGGAGAGACAGTGTAAAGATGCGATCGCTCACCAGACCTCGGCTTAATGGCTCGGTCTCCTCTCCCCACCCCTCCCCGTTCATTCATTTTCTTTCTCTTTCTTCCTCTCTAGGCTTCCTTTTTACTCTTCTCTTAACACTGGGACTAATAACCCTCTGGATTCTCGCCTCCCAGTGAAATGAAGGCCTGACTCGCAGGATTTCCACATGAAATTTGCACTGTTTGGAATAACATGCTGACACCTAGGGCACTGGTCTTCGGGTGAGTAGGCTACAAGCCCTGAAAGAGTCACCATTTTTATTCCTGCCGTTCGGAAGGACCTGCTTTCCAGTGCACAGATGTAGAAGAAGACGACTTGGTTTTTATATGCTGCTTTTCTCTTCCTGAAGGAGTCTCAAAGCAGCTTACAGTCGCCTTCCCTTTCCTCTCCCCCCAACAGACACCCTGTGAGGTGGGTGAGGCTGAGAGAGCCTTGATATTACTGAAGAAGAAGAGTTGGTTCTTATATGCCACTTTTCTCTACCAGAAATAGTCTCAAAGCAGCTTACAATCGCCTTCCCTTTCCTCTCCCCACAACAGACACCCTGAGAGGGAGGTGAGGCTGAGAGAGCCCTGATATTACTAAAGAAGAAGAAGAGTTGGTTCTTATATGCCGCTTTTCTCTACCCGAAGGAGTCTCAAAGTAGCTGACATTCGCTTTCCTTTTCCTCTCCCCACAACAGACACCCTGTGAGGTGGGTGAGGCTGAGAGAGCCCAGATATTCCTGCTCGTTCAGAACAGCTCTATCGGCGCTGTGGCGAGCCCAAGGTCACCCATCTGGCTGCATGTGGGGGAGGAGTGGGGAATCAAACCCGGCATCCAGATTAGAAGTCAGTGCTCCTAACCACAACACCACACTGGTATCGAGAAGGAGGACCCCGTGTTCCTTTGCCTCTTTTGGCACGCAGGCTGAGCGGAGTCACAAGACGATGAGACAAGTTCACTCAGTGGATCCTTTGTAGCTCACGTGAGTTCAGGGAACCATGACCTCGCTGGACCAGGCTAGCCCGATTTCGTTAGATTTCAGAAGAGAAGTGAGGTCGGCCCTATTTGGTAGGTGGGTCAGAGCCCACCAAGGAAGTCCAGGTTGCTAGGGTTGTGCGTGGCGGCGTCCAAATAGGCCGTTCCAGGTCGACGCAGCCAGCGCCCACACCTCCTCTCCACCCCTGCGGTGCGGCACTGGCTGCATCATCCTGGAATGGCCGATTCGAACGCGAATGCTGGCAGGGGCTCATGGGAATCGTAGTCCATGGACATCTGGAGGGCCGCAGTTTGACTACCCCTGGGGGCCGGGTGTAGAATGCTGTTGATTTACAGCTGACTTATGGTGACCTGCAAGAGTCCAGCAGAGGAGGTTTCTCACTTCCTGACTCTGTATAGCAACCCTGGAGTACCTTGGGGGAGGGTGGGGTCTCCCATCCAAATACTAACCAAGCCCGACCCTCCTGAGCTCCTGAGATCTGATGAGATCAGGCTACCGTGCTTAATTCAAGATATGGACTCGGCTAACTGTCACTTCCCAAACAATGCTGCAGACACAAAAAACATTTCAAATCCAATATTTAAATCACCCCGCTGAAAGAACTGTTGCATGCTAACACTTTTTCAACACCATGGTCCGATCAATAGTTCCTCTGGTGCCGTCAGTGATCTGGGCATTATCGATTTATCAGTCGCGTTCATATCCTTCCCTGGAGTGTGGGGACAGTTTTTTTATGGGCTTGGGCCATTGGCTCCCCATTTTGTGAGACCGATGAGGCCAGCGTTTCCCAACCAGGGTTACCCATAACCCCAGGGTAGCCGTGTTGGCCTGAAGCAGCACAACAAAACAAAATCAGAGTCCAGTGGCCCCTTTAAGACCAACAAAGATGTATTCAAGGCGTGAGCTTTCACTCACGCCTTGAATACATCTTTGTTGGTCTTAAAGGGGCCACTGGACTCTGATTTTGTTCTACATAACCCTGGGGTTATTCCAGAGGCAATTATTTAAAAAATTTACTCTAGGTGGTTTCCTCCTTATTGGGGCCGGCTGATCCACCCCTTCCCAAAATAGCCAATGGACCGGGAAGGGGAGGAACCCTGGGCATACAAACCTTGGCTGACTGAGGCTGCTCTCATGTGGTCGGCCTGTGGGTGGTGGTTGGGGGAGTGTTGTTGTTTTTATCTCTGGGTGGGTGGGAAGGAGAGGGGGGCATAGCCCAGCCTGAGTATCAGTTTCAGCAGTGGAACAGTCCGCTGGGCAACTTCCAGGCTTGGGAGGCGGGGGGATGGTTGGTTTGGGGGGTGGGTTGTTGTTGTTTTTTTTACTCTGTGTGGGTGGGTAGGTTGGGGGGGTGACGTGCATGGCAGGGAGGCGTGGCTGCTGACATCACTTCCAAGTTACCTAAAGTCCTGCAAATCTTTTCACGGGCTACTCCACAATCAAAAGGTTGAAAAACGGCCCGGTGATTGGGTACCACTGGGCTAAAGGATCATGACTAGACAGACGCCACACAGTGAAGTTCGTCACTGGAGCGGATGACAGAATCTGAGATCTCTCTGGTCTGAATCCAATCCTCTATTGCAGTGGTCCCCAACCTCCGATCTGGGGACCGGGACCGGTCTGTGGATCAGTCGGTACCAGGCCGCGGCTCCTCGTCATCCTCCTCCCCGGCTGCTGCCTCACGGGCTGCCCTGCCACTCTGCCGCTGGCTCACCTTTGGTGCTCTCCAGCAGCCACCGTGGCTGGGGCTCCCTCTTGGCGTGGCTGCTGGCAGCGCCCCCCAGTGGGTGGTGGGAAGGCAGGGTTGCCAGCAGGAAAGCAAGTGGAGCAGGGGCTCAGGCGGCAGTAGCGATGTCCCTCAACAAAAGACCCCCCCCCCCCGGGCCTCAGTAAAATTGTCAAGTGTTGAAAGGTCCCCGGTGATAAAAAGGTTGGGGACCACTGCTCTATTGCACTGACTCCATTTCTAACTAGACTTCCCTGCCGTTGACCTCCAAAAGAAGTTATGGGCCTGTTATGGCTTGGTGAAGTGCTTAAGAGTAGCGGTGTCTAATCTGGAGAACTGGGTTGGATTCCCCATTCCTCCACAGGATGCCAGCTGAGTGACCTTGGATCAGTCACAGTTCTCTCAGAGCTCTCTCAGCCTCACCTACCTCACAGAGTGTCTGTTGTGGGGAGAGGAGGGGAAGACTATTATAAGCCACTTTCAGATTCCTCACGGTACTAAAACAAAACAAAAAACAGCTCTTCTTATTTTTGAGAGCCAACTTGGTGGGGCTAAGAGTGGCAGCCTCTAATCTGGAGAACAAGGTTTGATTCCCCACTCCTCCTCCACAAGGAACTGGCTGGGTGATCTTGGGCTAGTCACAGTGGGGAGGAGAAGGGAAGGTAATTGTAACCAGCTTTGAGACTCCTTCAGGTAGTAAGAAATGGGGGATGATACTACGAAGCCAACAAATCTAAAGCTGAGTTATTGTTACATCTGATGCCACAGAGACTTCTTGGCCCAGAACCATTTTTGCCAAGGGGGGGTGGTCTTACCCCTATTGTACAGAAATCTTGTTCCATACATAAGCATGAGGTATCAATGAGGTTTGGAGACCAAGATGTATGAGGAAAGGTTAGGGGAGCTTGGTCTGTTTAGCCTGGAGAGGAGACAACTGAGAGGGGATTGATCACCATCTTTAAGTATTTAAAAGGGTGCCATATGGAGGATGAAGCAGAGTTTTTCTCTCTTGTGACAGACCAGAACCAATGGGATGAAATTAATTCAAAAGATAGTCCATCTAAACATCCGGAAGAAGTTCCTGACAGTTAGAACGGTTCCTCACTGGAACAGGCTTCCTCGGGAGGTGGTGGGTTCTCCACCTTTAGAAATTTTTAAACAGAGGCTAGATAGCCATCTGACGGAGAGGCTGATTCTGTGAAGGTTTAAGGGGGTAGCAGGTTACAGTGGATGAGCATGAGGGTTGTGAGTGTCCTGCATAGTGCAGGGGGTTGGACTAGATGACTCAGGAGGTCCCTTCCAACTCTATGGTTCTATGATTCTAACTGTATCTACGCTTTGGGGAGGGAGGTGGGAAGTGGGCTGGGACAAGGAAGTCACTTGTCTGAATGAGAGAGATTTTATGCCTTAACAGCATCACCAAAACATTCCAGCGGCCTATGCTGACTCCAAAACTTTCCAGCCTCCAGGGTTGGATCCAAGCAGCTCACGACTTTAGCACTGGCTTTCTAATCTGGTATCATCACACGCACACATGCGCAAATACATAAACATGGCCTGGATACTTTGCCCTTGCAGGTGGCGCACGAGGCCTAGCTCTTTCTCCCACACATACTCCTGCCCCTCCATCCCTCATGGCGTGTGAAAATGGGTCCTTTTATTTTTTGCTCTCTTTTTCGAACTCTGTGTCAGGTTTCTTCAACGCTTTTGGAAAACTAAAAAAGAATTACTGCGGAGCAAGGGGGAGCGCTGAATTGAGGAAGGAGCACTGGGAGATAGATGAAGAAGAAGAAGAGTTGGTTCTTATATGCCGCTTTTCTCTACCCGAAGGAGGCTCAAAGCGGATTACAGTCGCCTTCCCATTCCTCTCCCCACAACAGACACCCTGTGAGGTGGGTGAGGCTGGGAGAGCCCTGATATCATATCACTGCTCGGTCAGAACAGTTTTATCACTGCCGTGGAGAGCCCAAGGTCACCCAGCTTGCTGCATGTGAGGGAGTGCAGAATCGAACCCGGCATGCCAGATTAGAAGTCCGCACTCCTAACCACTACACCAAACTGGCTCTCCACTACACCGTGGGTGTCCCTCCACTGCACGGTTCCCATGGGTGTTTTCCCCTCTGATAAGAAAGGTGGGGAGATACGATTGCAGTCTCCCCTATATTACAGAAAAACAAGACATGAGATAAAACTAAGGGGCATCGTGGTATCTGAATGAGGGCAGCCAATCACAATTACTGCTCGGCATGATCAGTGGGGAAAGGAAACGTGGTTGCCAAAGGATCTGGTGGCTCGACACGATCAAAGCCGATACAGGGATGACCATGGACCAACTGAAAGAGACGGTCATTGACAGAGACGTGTGGAGAAGACTTTCCTATAGAATCACCGAGGGTCGGACACGACTGAACGGATAACATCAGCAATAGCAGCCAATCAGAAGCCCTGCCTTGCAGTGGGCCCACCCACTTTCTGAATAGCTCAGCAGGGGTCAAGGGAAGTACTGCTGGATACCACAGCGCCATGGGCACCACATTGAGGAAACCTGCTCAAAACAGCAGAGGGTACCAGCAATTGCTGGTTAACACAGTGATGCTCCATATTGTCAGTGCTTGTGGGGAAGCCACAGTGGGAGGGCTCCTGGAGTTCAGGCCCTGCTGGTGGACCTCCTGATGGCCCCCAGGTTTTGGCCACTGTGTGACACAGAGTGTTGGACTGGATGGGCCATTGACCTGATCCAACACAGTTTCCTTGATGTCGTACGCTAAAGACAAATCACCCCCTCCACCCGCACTGATTCTCCCTTCCTAACCTCTCTTTCTCTGCATTAGCATTGGCAGCCCTCTGTTCTGCTCTGAAGAGAGTCGGCGTCCTCCAGATCCAAAATCCTCCAGAATCCAATGCATGCTCACTTGAGAGTAAATTCCATTTCTCCTCAGTGGGCCGGGTCTGTGTATGCAGGCGTCAGATTGGGCCAAGACCCACTACGAGGTTCCGGAACATAAAAGCTGCTCCTTCTGGCTCACCTGCCGAGCATCCCATTTATACTAAGTGCCCCACTTATAAGACCGCATGCCTCCTAATAGATGCCACAAGCTGATTCTCTGACACGCTCCGTTCTGGCTCAGTTGTGCTGTTGAGATACTCCAGGGGTAGTCACTGCGGCCCTCCAGATGTCCATGGACTACAATTCCCAGGAGCCCCTGCCAGCAAATGCTGGCAGGGGCTCCTGGGAATTGTAGTCCATGGACATCTGGAGGGCCGCAGTTTGACTACCACCGTACTAGGCAGTTTGGTGTATAACTGTATAAAGCCAGCCTTTCTCAACTTTTTTTACTTTTCAGAAACCCCCCAAAAAAGATTCTTCAGGCTTCGAGAAACCCCAGAAGTGGTGCCATGGTGCAGAATAGGGTTGGGAAGCAGAGCTGTGGACACGGCTACCCAGGGCCCCTCCCCTCCCCACCCCCTCCAGGCCCATCATTAGCCATTTTGCTCCTATATGGTCAAATCACCAGATAAATGTTTAACAAATGTTTTAAATTAGTTAATTCTCACCCATTCGGGAAACCCTTCTAGGGCTGTCAAGAAACCCCAGGGTTTCACGAAACCCCTGGTTGAGAAAGCCTCATTTTGAGGCTATCGTGCATTTGGGTTGTCTTCAATCTCTCCGTGCTTTTCTTGCTAGTAGGGATATCGTTGCTCCCATTTTACAGATGGGGAACTGAGGGAGGCTTTGTTGGGGTGCAGTTGGCAGGCATCAGATGTATCAAGGGAGAGCCTGCACAGTGTGAGCTTCCTGGAGGAAAAGAAGTACATAAATGCAATCTCTGTATGCACATGGAGCTCGTCACAATTTGGGTGTGGTAAGGCAGCAGATATGCAGTCTGAAAGCTTTGCCCATGAGGCTGGGAATTCCATCCCAGCGGCCACCTCAAGTTGACTCAGCCTTCCATCCTTCCGAGGTCGGTAAAATGAGTACCCAGCTTGCTGGAGGGTAAAACAGTAATGACTGGGGAAGGGAATGGCAAACCACCCCGTATTGAGTCTGCCATGAAAATGCTAGAGGGCGTCACCCCAAGGGTCAGACATGGTGCTTGCACAGGGGATACCTTTACCTTTTAATCACCTGAAACCCAGTGACCAACCAATATCTTTTGCCAGTGGGAGCAGCCTTGAGCACACAAAGCTTCCTTATGCTGAATAACACCCTTGGCCCATCAGGTCCAGCGTTGGCCGCAAGCAGCTCTCCAGGGTCTCAGGCGCACAGGTCTTCTACATCACCAAGTCGTCCTTGATGCTGGAGAGGTCAGGGATTGAACCTGGGACCTTTTGCTCTACCCCTGAGCCACAGCCCCACCTCTAAAGGCTTGATTCTTAACAACTGGCGTCACCTGGGATGAGAAGCAAGACTATGCTCCACTGATGCACCATTTCACTTTCTCCCCTGTAAGCAAATGGGTGCTGTGTACTCCTATGGGGATAAGTCAGTCACTAAGAGAGAATGGTTTTATGACTGAGGGCTTTCTTCCCAAGATAATGGATGGGCCAGCTTCACATACAGAGATCCATGTACAAATCCATGTACAGGGTATAGTGAAGCATCGCAACCCCCCTCCCCTCCCCTCCCCCGGCCTTTGGCAATACCCAAGTTTTTCCTTCACCACCCATCACAAGGCATCACATCAAAATTGAGCACCCTCCCCAAATTCCACTCTTCCCAGGACACCCCACCGCAAGTTGCCAGTAATCCCTCGAGCCACAGCCAATAACCCTAACTCTCATGCGCAGCAATGTGCAAACCCTGCAGAAGAAATTCTATTTTCCGTTCCTTACTTCAAAATCGGGGGAGGGGGGGATTTCTACTGAAAATTCGCCCAAATATTCAAATTCTGGCTGGTCCCATTTGGCTGGTCCCATTTGTGTGACATCCCTTCCAATGACTCATGTCAGCGCCGGCCAATGCAGTGCGTCATGGGCTCTGTAGTCTTAAGATGGCGCAAGTGCATTACCTAAGTTTCTTCCTCTAAGTAAGAAGGTAGATGAGGTGGGTCGAAAGTCTGCAGCGGATCTTTGCAGCAGCCCAAAACACAGACTGAGGCAGTTTGTATGATGAGAAGGGCGATTACCGGTTTCGATCGAAACAGGCCCACATGTGTGCTGCTATTAGTCAAAAAAGACAACTGTGAGGCAAAAAGCAGATACTTTTTCCTAAAAACAGACCCACGGAGATCAGTTTCAGCCCGAGAAACCAGGTAGAGGAGGAACTGCCCTCTCCCCCACTCCAGCAATTCCAATTGGGACCTCTCCTTGCTGCTCCTTCACTTTCAGAAATGCAAAGGAAATCTGCTCATGGATCTCCTTGGGCTCTTCCAGGCTGGTCCCAAAGCAAAACTTCATAGGATCTCAGACAATGGCTTGGCGCACAAGAATTTAATGACCAAGTGGCAGATGAGTTGAAAACGTGGAATGTCGCATCGCAGCGGCCAGAATGTACTGAGTAGGATTTGGAAAAATCCCAGCACCGTACATGATTCTCAAATTGCAAGCTTTGTTATGGGATTGTTAGCAAAGAACCTGTGCTTTTGCACGGGAGTGAATTTGCAGGGGTAGTCAAACTGCGGCCCTCCAGATGCCCATGGACCATAATTCCCAGAAGCCCCTGCCAGCGAATGCTGGCAGGGGCTTCTGGGAATTGTGGTCCATGGGCATCTGGAGGGCCGCAGTTTGACTACCCCTGATTTAGGGCATTAAACCATTATCATAATAATGTTTGCCTCCATGTAAAGTTCAAATTGTCACCAGGGGAAGGGGGATCGCAAGAGCTCGGTCATTCAGACACTTAGAAACGCATGTCAAGTGCTTCTGAGCAAGTTAACTACAAAACGCCAAGTTCCTCACATTTCCATATGCAGAGTGATCCCACATCCAGTTTGCACACATGATCGACACTGTCATGGAAACGGAGACGGAACCCCCAAAGCTTCTCCTACGCGATCCAGTAGCCAGCCTGCCGCAAACAGTACCACTGAATCACCATGGAAATACAAGGCGATGCTCCTTTTCCAAACAGCGCTGGGAAATGGCGGCTCAATTGCCCTTCATGTGCTGGTTCCAGTCCCATAACTTGTGCACCATGGCTTCCGTGCACATGGGAAAGACAATCCACAGTCTGCACATGACGGTAGCACGCTGGCAGTACAAGCTAACTCACAGCCACCTAAGACTCACAATCTGTTGCCATGTAGCAATGTGTTAAGTAGTTTTCCATTTCCTTGGGAGCTCCGTCACCAGGTAAGCAGGCCTCACGCCCTCTGGACTCTCTGGAGCCACCTGGACCTGGGATTTTTAACATTTTTCAGACCTAAATACGCTCGGAGCCTGTATCAGCAGCCACAAGCCCGTACCCCCATCTCTGCGGTGTGTGAGGTGCTAGGGGGAAGCTAGCACCCCTCCTCGTTTGTGGGGGCTAGGTGATTCACTGCCTGGATCAGGCCCCACCCCACTCCCAGCCACCACTGAAAACATTTCTACAATACGTGGCGCAAGTCAGTGTGTGTTGGTTACTCATGGCTGGTCTTAAGGAAAAAGGTGCGAGCTGGCTTTCCATTTTGGATTTCGACTGAACCAGTTGCCTTCTTCTTTTTCTTTAATCTCCACAAATTTTGTCACACCTGGGCGTTATCAACAAATATGAGCTATAGAATCGCATTCTGTTTTTAGCAACTGCTATCGAGGTAGGTGAGGTGGGACACGGCAAACAGGCCGCCACGCGTTCTGGGGGAGAGGGATGTTTTGCCCTTGCTTCACGACAACTGTGCCAGGTAGGCTGGTATTATTATCAAAGCAGGGGAGGAATTTAGGCTGACAGACAGCCGCTTGCCTCAAACAGAGGTCTCAAACGTGAGCCAGTCTTCTCTCCAGCTGTCTTTGCTCCCTGCTAGCCTAGTTCGGCAATCTCACTCACGGTCACTGTTTGGACAGCTGCGGAAGCCATTTTACCTTCTCTCTCAGAATGAGCTAGTGTCCAGCTGGTGAAGAACTGAAGAGAGCGAGAAATGGGGGGGGGGGGTAGATATCAGGGACACTTTGGGGTCTCACGGTGAAGGGGAACCGCTGACCAGAATAGGAGCGAGCAGGAAACTGAAAGGGGAAGTTGGAAGAGGGAAAAAATGGCTGAGATTTGGGGAAAGGTTCCTTGCATCGGAAGTGGGGTGTGGTCGGGGAGAAAGAATCCAGAGAAAGACGCAAGTTCAGCCAGAGCAGCAATTTCTGGGGGAACCCTGGCCCAGCTTACACACAAGTAGTCACTCGGGCACGATCGCCACTCTCAAATCAATTTGGGTTGTACAAAATGTCCACCCAAGAGGCATGTTCTCAGGTCGGTGTGGGTCCATTCTGCATTGCAAGATGTGTTCTGAAACAGGGGGAACCTCTTCAAACGGAGGCCATTCGGCAACCTTTATTTCTAGCACACTGGGGAGAGGGAAAAGCAATGGAGCATCCACAGGGACCAGAGCGTTACAGGAGGAGGGGAAAGGGGGGGGGGTCCACCAAAGGAGAAGGTGACACAACAGGCCACAGGATTCTGCATGCAGTAGAAAGAGGGGAAAGCATGAGCAAAGGATTCTCATGGAAGGGGGGTCCCCGCTTTATAACAATAACTTTGTAGGGTTGCCAACCTCCGTGGCCTGGAGAAGTCTCATCATTACAATGGATCTCCACACCACAGAGGCCCGTAATGCACACGTAAGTTAAGGAAATGTGCTTTTGTGGCTGGCTTTTCCTGCTCAGTACCAGAACAATCTATTTCTGAAGTGCATCGAAACTGCGTTATCCAACGGGGGAGTCCAAGCCCCCCATGAAAATGGCTGCTTTGGAGGGTGGCCTTTTTGGCGTTACGCCTCACTTGAGGTCCCTCCCCTCGCTATCCTCCACACACATACCAACCTCCAGGAATCTTCCAAGGCTGGAAGCCCTTTAAGAAAGGTAGAAAGAATGCTAGGAGGAGCAGGGTGGCAGCACAGTCTAGGAGGTCCAGACGTTACAAAAACAGCTTTACGGGCAAGGAGGAGGCCGGGGGGGGGTGCAGACAGGTGCCCACCCTCTCCGACATTGGGCCCTGCCTTACAGCCCACCTGATTACATGTTCAACCCCCCTTGGATCCAGAAAGAAAGAGGGAAGGGCAAGGCGCATCCCAGAGACAGAGACAGAGAGAGAGAGAGAGAGGCGGAGGGAGGCAAGTGGACAAACAGGGACAGTCAAGGCCGGGGGAAGGAGGAGGCGCAGGCTTAGGGGTCAGGAGGGTGGAAAAGTTGCCTCTGCACGAGATTTTACACCCTGCCCTCACAATCCCCCTCCTACACACGCACACACATGAGCCTCGGCACAGATCCTCCCCCCCCCCCAATGGCCAGTCCTTAGGGAGCCGGTCCTCTGCCTCCACCCCGCCCCCCCCAGTCCTGCTGACCCCGGCGCGTGGCTGTGCCCAGAGGCTCGGCTGGAACAAAGGGCCCGGAGATCGGCCAATCAGGGTGTGCAGCTTTCCTGCCGCTGACCTTTTTATGATTATTATTTAAGGGAAAAAGCAGAGGCGAGGGGAGGGGAGGGGAGGGGAACGGAGGGGAGGGAGCAGGAGAGAGAGGGGGAGACAGACAGAGAGAGAGAGAGAGAGAGAGAAATGGAGGTTGCAAAGAGTAGGCCAGGCTTCCTCTCTGGAGGGGAATATCCCCACATGAGCTTATCACCAGGCCCTGGTTCCTTCACCTCAGGGTTGTCTCCCATGTATGGGCGCTGGCCTGGGAATCTCCCAGAATTACAGCCCCTCCTGGAGAAAAGGGATGCTGTGGAGGGGAGGGCTATGGCTTCATGCCCCACTGAGGCTCCCCAGGCTCCAACCCCCCACCCCAGACATGATTCAACGAGGCCGCAGCCACAGCTGCCAGCACTGTAGGGAACCAAGTCTCAGCCCCTCCTGGGGAGACGGGTAGAAACGGGCGGTGAAGCCCACCTTCGATTCATCCTGCTTCTTATCAATTGGTCGTTACCAATGACTTTGCGACTTTTGCCCCCAAAGTATTTAAATCACGTGCATCGGGAACTTTTCAGCGGGCTCACAAGAACTGTAGGCCGTGGTTCACCTGGGGGGGAAATCCTTTGGCTTCTAACTTGTCTGGTTATTTAGGTAAGATTTTATCATCATGAGTGTCTATGAACTTTGTAGTCTAGTTAGTGTGACTTTCCATTATACCAGTCGGGCATTATTTCCGTTTAAGGATATTTAATATCACGAATGTACCCGTGTCAGATAATAGAAGCTTTCAGGACCCTTTTCGTTAAGTCATCAATGGTCGTTGGTAACTACTTCATAATTGTGCCCCTGAGGAAAGTTATGAAATGGTGTAATTAACCGGACCACTAATTTGTGCTAATCTTAATCTTGAACCGCTCCTGCGGAGTGGAAAGAATAAAAGAGTAAGGGCCCCAAGGGCGGGCCCTGTCCGGGATGAGGAAGGGTGCCTGTTGGCCCCTTCCCACGGACTGACAATGGGAGGGCCCAATCGGAAGGCGCAAAGCGCCTGCCAATTGGGCCCTTCGATTGTCAGTCCGGCGGCAAGGGACCAATAGCTAGCTGCCCCCCTCCAACGTCGGCTGCAGTGGCCCGAACGCCGCCATTTCCTCCCTCACCGCCGGCCAGAGAGGTAGGCAGCAGCCGGGCCAAGGACAGAAGAGGGGCGGGGGGCCACAAAGCCTCCCCAGGGCCCAGACAGGCTGCTTGCGGACTCGCCGAGCCCGCGATCGGGCTGCCCGGCCCCTGGGGAGGCTTTTCCCGTGGGGGGGGGAGAAAAAGGCTCCCCAAGGCCTGGCCAGCCTGATTGCGGCCTCGCCAAGCCCACGATCGGCCTGCTTGGCCCCTGGGGTGGCTTTTTCCATGGGGGGCGGTTCGGGGGGCCCAGCCCTTCCCACCCGCCCAGGCAGTGCTGCCAGGGCGGTTGGGAACGGCTAGCGCCCGCTGTATTTTTTTACAGCCGGCTTAATTACTAGTTTGGAATAAAGAAGTTATCATTTAACTTTACTACGTGGTCCATTTGCCACCCTCATGTGGGGCCTGGAGATCTCCCAGCATTCCATCTGATTTCCAGATCACAGATCTGTTCCCCAGGGAGGGAATGGCAGCTTTGGAGGGCAAGTTCTATGGCAGGCGTAGTCAAACTGCGACCCTCCAGCTGGCAGGGGCTCATGGGAATCGTAGTCCATGGACATCTGGAGGGCCGCAGTTTGACTACCCCTGCTCTAAGGTATAATGTGGGTTCTAGGTGGAATGCCCCCCCCCCACACACACACACAAAGAATCTTCAGGAATTTCCCAAGCCAACCATGGTACTGAAGAGTCTAACACAAGGAACTGGTGCTCAAAGCCAATTTCCTTGGAAATTGAGGGCAATGATTCATCTTGAGATACATCCCATCCCTAATTGGAAGCACTTAACTGTGCTTCAGAACACAGCTGCAGAACCTTTAGGGAACAACCAATCCCTCACCCCCAAGCTTCCAGAAGTCACAGATTGAGAGCCACACTATTTAGGTGGCATTTCCTAAACACCGTAACGCATCTTCTCCTGGCACGTGTCCACTATTTGCCCTTTTAATCCCCTCGTCTTGACATCCTGTGATCAACGGTTGTTTCACAGATACATCCTACCATAAAGAAGCTGGCTGTGAGTTAACACAAACAGCGGCACATGGATATTGCATGAAACCCATGTTCAACTACCTAAAATATACCCATGGGAAGTAGATGTGGGAAACCTAGTGCCAAACCCACGTCCACTATGGACTTCATGGTGACATGACAAAACATGAAATATGTCACATGTTTCCAGTGATGCGAATGGTCCATCGGATGATGACATCACAGATGACAATTCATGGTCATCCTAATGGTACATCTACTCTTGGCTCAACCCATATCTGTTTGACTCAATATGCAATAGTACATTCAAGGGCAGGTTCACAGGTCAGAAGGTCTCAAGTTTGACAACTTCATCCCATGCGAACCACATCAAAATAGTTGTGTGAACCAACCATGTCCGTGTGTCCTTAAGCAAGCCACCCAAACTCAGCCTCTGTCTGTAGATTCTATGCACCAGAAAGACAAATAATTGCAATTTCATAACTGGGGATATAGGTAGCAATTGCAAAACAGCTTGCAAATTAGGCATAATATTACCAAATAATAGTTTTTGTCCAAACCGATGCACAGGACTCTTCTTCGTTTCAGAAACTTTGTCCTTGAAATTCACAAAAGTTTCACACGCGCAGACCTTGGCATGCTTTTAGCAAATATATAACTTGCCAGCATCAACTGGGTATTCGGGAATTCAGGACATAATTTCTGGTCAGATTTTTTGACAGGCGCCTGCTTTGGTTTTAATCAACCCTCAAAGCAAACTAAACGAAATCCCCAGCTTCCGACAGCAATGTAATCCAAATCAAAGTTTAGCCAAATGAAAGATCTGGAGCCGCCGTGGGTTTGAATTCAAATCCCAGCAGCCGTCAACTGGGATGGATGCTCAGCTCTGAAAATGGGAACTTGAGATGTACAGTGGAGAGATGGTGTCAGCTCTTAAGGGAATGTATGGAGCTATAGAATGTTTCCAAATTTTTGTCATCCGGCTTTATGCAGGAGTTGTATTTATTTTGGAACACAGCAATCTTCAGCCTTCCTCGGTTTTCTCCCGTCTCTCTAGCCACCTCAAGAAAATCAGAGTCCAGTAGCACCTTTAAGACCAACAAAGATTTATTCAAGGCGTGAGCTTTCGAGTGCAAGCACTCGAAAGCTCACGTCTTGAATAAATCTTTCTGGTCTTAAAGGTGCTACTGGACTCTGATTTTACTGTGCTACTTCAGACCAACACGGCTACTCATTTGAATCTAGCCACGGAGTTTGAATTTAAAAGCTTGATTCCTCCTTCTTGAAAGACGAGTCCATTGAAAACTTTGCTACTTTATGCCATCATCAAAGTGGGTCTAATAAAAGTCTCATTTAGATCACGGCTGATTCTTAATGTTTCCCAACCAGGTGTCAAACACGGCAAGCAAAGCCTTCCCAAGAAGCCTTTGTACTTAGAAAGCATTTGTTTCATGTTTTTATTGGAGCATAACTACTTTGAAAACATCAAATGTACATACTGCTCATTTGAGTCACAGATACAAGGAATACAAGAACACAAGGGGGCAAAAATATCTCAGGTTCACAAGGGAACACAGCCTAAAATCTTGGGCCCATATCCTTCCAAAGAGCCCTCAAGACACATAAGGAAACTGGTGACTTTGTACAGAGATACTTATAGCAAGAGAACACGCCAAATCGCCTTCATGCATTACGATGCAGGAGCACATGATGTATCCAAGCCCTTCCAACATATGGTACATCACCCACTGTCTGGCCTGCTGGCGGACACAGAATCTCCTAATGACATAGGATCAGGGCTAGGAAAATATCAGGGACCTGACCATATTGGCAGCTGGAACACCGATGGTGCCCCACTGGAGCAGGAATATTTTATTATTTGTTCCAACTTACAATAGTGTGTTCTGTGCAACAGACACAACCATGGCACATATCGACCCCCTCCGCATTTGCGCGACAGCCATCCAGGTTCCGCACACACCAGGACGACTTTGGTGCAAAGGTGCGTACCAGCCTGTGACACCCTGTTTTGAGCCCTAGCTACAAAGGTGCCAAGGACACAGACACGCCTCCCCCCCCTCCCCATACACACACTGACAGAAACCCTCCTCTGGCCAGAGAGAGAAAAAGAAAGAGAGCAGGCGGGGGTGGAGGTGGGGGCAGTTACTACAGGCTGGAAAATCGATTTCTGCCTCTGAACAAGCTTCGCTTCCCAGATCTCCGGGTTCATTAGCACGGACTGGGCTTGACACCAATACAATTTCCACACTGCGATTTCCACCCTGCAGCAGCAGATGGGGGGGGGGGTGCACAGAGGGTCAGCTCTGCAACGCCCCTTCTCTGCACCCCCCACCCCAGAACGTGTCACGGGCAGATTCGAAAGTCGCCGGCCTGGTTTCTCCTTGGAGCACCCACCCCAGTTCTCTCGCCCTTGCGGTTTCTCCTGGCTTCTCCCTGACACCTCGGTTCCCACATCTTCTTAGCAGCAACCTGTGACTCCTAAATATCCCTAGCAAACCCCAGCAAGGGGAGGAAAGACACGGCTAGCAGAGTCTGGTGAGGTTAAGAGTAAAAGAAGGTCTAGTACAGGAGGCGGAAAGGAGATCTAGCAGTCCATTGGTAAATAAACGACCATTCTCCTAAGCCCTTTGCCTGGGTTGCCAGGAGGTCCCATACAGAGATGAGGAATTTCCCCCAAGGTCACCTAGAAAAGCTTTGCATGGACCCCAGGAAACTCTGCTTTGAGACAGCCCACCCCCTCGTCTGGCTCTAGCCACTGCACCCATTCTGCAGACAGGGCCCCCAGTTCACCTGAATCCATGCCCACATCTTTTGACCTCCAAGCTGCAGCTGCCGACAGGTGTAATCTGGGATTCTTAGGATGCGAGCAGAGATAACTGGGAGGGGGGAATGAAATAACCTGGCATAAAGAGGCTGAGGAGCGTTATATTTTTGAAAGTGAACAACTAGATTTGAGGGGAAACAACTGCAGGGGGAAGCAGGGAAACACAAAACAGACCCAACGGGGAAAGGGGGGGGTGGACCTTTCTCCTAAAGCGGAATCTGCACAACTATTTCATTTCCCTTTTTCTGGAAACCCATTCCAAGGGGAAACAGAATTCCCAGTCCTGGAATTGTATGAGGAAGTGGAGGGGGCAAGGTGGAAAGAGACAGGATCCACAGGCAGGGAGGGTAATTTGTTCAAACTCAACCGGGGAAATTACGGCTGGGAGAATTTGGGTGGGCGATCTGAAATTTCCACATTGCCTGCTGGAGCGGGTTTTAATGGGGGGGGGGCGAATATGATAGTGAGTCCATGGAGAAAAGGGAAAAGAGACATAATGGGTGGAACTGGGCAAGACTGGAAGAGGGGGGATGGAGAGTCCTAAAATCCCACAGGTGACTTCTCCCCCCTTTCCCCCTCCCCAGTTCCCTCTGGGCCACCCCCCCCCCTTTACCACCACCCACCTCACCCTAAACCTCAGTTCTCCTTTGCAACACCCTGAAACTTAAGGGGGGGCACACCACAATTCCACCATGCCAAGGCGCTAAAATGAGTGCGAAAAGGGGAGGGGGAGACACCCACTCCTCAAAAAGAAAAAGTGCGTGAAAGTGGGGGGGGGAGAGGAGAAAGTGGGAGATTCTCTCTCTCTCTCTCTCTCTCTCTTTCTCCCCGGCTTCCTTTCGCCTTCTCCCCTTCCCTCTCCTCCCGGCGTCTCTGCGCGCCTCGGCGGCTGCCTTTTCTCCCCGCTTCCACCGCCGCGCCCCCCCACCCCGCCGCCGCCGCCGCCCCCCAACGCCGCCGCCCCCACCCCCTCCGCCTATCGACCGCAGGATGCCGGCGCCGGAGGTTCGATACGGAGCAGTGACACTCCGGATCAATACCGCATGAATAAAAACCCCGCTCGCCCAGGCGCCCTGCTTTTTCTCGCCGCCCCTCGCCGCCGATCGCCGGCTCTGCCCCGCTTCGGCCGCCGCGCTCGGCTCCGGCAGGCGCCGCCGGGGGTCCTTCCTTCCTTCCTGCCTCCCCCCGGGCCCCCCCCGGAGCATGCACCCCCCGGCCCCCCATCCCGCCCGTCTTACCGTGGGCCGAGCGCAGGGCGAGGGGCGACTTGAGACGCCATCCGTTCTCCGGGCCGGCGGATCTTTGGAAGACCAGGGGGACCGGCAGAGGGATGAACATGTCGGGGACCTGTGAGTGACACTCCGCATAACCCCACGGAGGGAAAAAAAACAGTGAGGATCCTGGGGTGGGAGACGGGAGAGGGGACCGGGCGGGGCGGGCGGGGGGCGACCCACGCGGGGCAGGTGACGACGATGACAGCCCGGGCGGGGAGGGAGGGACGGGGGGGGGGGCGGGCGGGCGGCGGGCTGCGCTCCCTCCGACCAAGTCCCCCACCCCCCGCCGCAAAGACACACTCCGGGGGTGGGGGGGGGGCTTGCACACGTGCGTGCGGAGCAAGCCCGGCTAGTCCCGCGCGGTGCACAAGGGCGCCGGGGCCGGACAGAGGGCCTGGCTTTAAGGGCCCTTTCCTTTCCTTTCCTTTCCTTTCCTTTTTTTGCTTGCAGAAATGCTTGTGCCTGTGTCTCTGTGTGTGTGTGTGTGTGTTTGTGAGTGTGCGCGACACACCGGCCTGGCCTCCCCGTGCCCGTCCCTGGGTGTGTGTCGCCCCCTTTCGCTAGATCCCAGCCCCCCCCCCCTTTTTCGCTCCGTCCGAATTTCTTCTCCTTCCTCCCCCCTTCTCTGTCTCACACAGACGCGCACGGACGCCCTGCCGCCGATCCGCACTTTATTGTCTTCTCCGTTATCTCTCTTCTTCTCTCCCCCCCCCACGGTTTCCCCTTCCCGCCGCCCTCTCTCCTTCCAGCCACCCCGGCTTTGACAGATGACATCCAGCCGAGCGACCGGCCGTCCCTCGCGACCCCCCCTCTTCTTTGCCCCCCCCCCCACTCTTTGCCCAAGTCCAGTCCACCCAGACAAAAGCAATTATTCCTTAGGTGGGAGCTTTAGAGTGAGTGTTGGAAGGGGGGGGGGAAGGGGTGATGAATTAATTATGGACACACACCCCTTCTCCAAAAGTAGAACATGTTTCCTTGTGGGTGCACCTGACACCTCCCCCCTCCCCGGATTAAAGATAAACCTCACTTGTAAGACTTTTCTTCTGCTGCTAGGAGAGCTCTGTGCACCCCACCTCAAAAAAAAAACACCTTTCCTTGATCACGGCCCCTTTTCTTATTAGAAGCCCGAGAGATTTACGCTCACAATTACCACCCGGCCGCGCCGCCATAATAACGGGGTGACCTTGCCACCCAACCCCCCAAAAGCAGCCCGCAGGATACATAATTAGGGTTCGGCACATTTGTGCCATAACTCAGCGACCTCCTTGCGAGGCTGGCTTTTCTCCCCTCTGGCTCTCTGTTAGTTTTTTCCTGGGGAGGCTCGGGGCCCCTGCCTGTTCCTCTCTTTCCAGAAGGGAATTAATTGGTGATAATGAGGATGGGGGGCAGAGATATAGGGGAGAAAGTGATCCTTATACACAGTAATCTAGAGATCTCATTTCAGGAGCACATCCGGTCTGTCTCTCTCTGTCTCTCCCTGCCCAGGCCTGTGGAGGCAATGATCGACTCGTTCCCCTTTCGAAAAAATGCAGAGGGATTCAGAGGGTCCAGAGGAATGGGAGAGCTTATTTGTCTGTGTGCCCCCCACCTCTTCCCCCTTGCCCACTTTCACATCAAGCCAGATAAAAAGGGGACTACGGCTGATTCTGAACCTGAGGCCGGCCAGGTGGGCACAAGCCATGACCAGAGAGACACACGGGATTTGTTGAAAGGGATTTCCCAAGAGGCTTTGCTTCCCTTCGTGGGTACGTGCCTTTCTTTCGCAGATGGCACCTTGAGGAAAAAATAGGTTTAGGAGGATTCTGGAAAAGACTCCAGGACTTTTAAATGGTTCCCCAGGAGGGAAATTGAGGCCAGCAAGCAGGAAGAGGCTTCAGTTCTGCTTCCAGCTCTGGAAAGAAAGAAAACAAAACTCAACCAGCCCCGAGCGTGGGCTTTCTTTCTCAGGAAACTGTTCCCCATTCACCACCACCTATACTCCTGGTACGGCCCAAGTGCAAAATCAGCCTGGAAAGAAAACGCACATAACAGGCCTTGAATCCAGTGCCCAGGCTATGCTCCCACCCTACACCCAATACAGCCAGATGCATCTACCCTGACTCCCTAGGTACATCTAGATTCTTTCTCACTCTCTATTATGATCTTGCTAGTCCCGTTCAACAGCCCTGCAAACAAGTGGGCCAATTGGAGATCAACAGCGAATGCCATTATCTGTGTGTGCGTGTGTGTGTGTGTGTGTCCCTCACCCTCTTTTCAACAGCCTTGGGCAGAGGCAGAACGGTATGGGGGTGAGAACAGCGGGAGTGGGAGAGACACCAACAATATGGGGGGAAGTGACAAAAGGGGAGCCGTGGATGAACAAGAGAATGGGATGGAAACGTATCGGTGAAAGGCAGAAAGAGAGCGGAGTCTATACGGTGCAATACAGATAGGTATCAGATTGATGGAGGGGCAGCCGGATGAATATGTATGGGGTGGAGAAGGAAAGAAAATGAAGATGTGTGTAAGGGGGGGGGGACCCAGTGTCGATGGGATAGGAAGATTGGAATTATTTGACTCTATAGACCAGGGGTAGGCAAACTGTGGCCCTCCAGATGTCCATGAACTACAAATCCCATGAGCCCCTGCCAGAGAATGCTGGCAGGGGCTCATGGGAATTGTAGTCCATTGACATCTGGAGGGCCACAGTTTGGCTACCCCTGCTATAGTCCATGGTCTGCAGGCCAGGAATTAACCACCGCTAGTGCTAAAGTGGGGGTGTTAATCTCTTTCTCTCTCTCTCTCTGTGCCTCTCTCCTTCTTTCTCAGTCTCTAGGTCACGGCAAGACGAAACATATGGCACTCATAACTGCTCGCTGGCGAACCAACCACCTAGTCACTCTTTTCCTTGAGATTCTAACAAAAACGAGCCTGGGAAAGTGATCCCACACGAAGAGATCCTCTTTTTCCGGAGTACGGCTGCCAAAAGGGGGTAAAGAAGGCATGGACCGCGCTTCTGCAGGGGATGGAGAAAAGGAAGGTCACCCCTCGCAAATAATAATCCTATGATGGAAAGAAAAGCCTGAAGCCAGCCCCGAAAATGGACCCAAGAAGAAGACTCGGGGACCCTTTCCGCAAGAGAAGCATGATTGGCTGCTGCGTTTCCCCACCTCTTTGAGTTTGAGAATGACTCTCTTCCGCTTTCTCTCCCACCTTAGTCACATTCAGACATGATGCTTTGCAAGCTAAAGGGTGATCTTAGAGGCAAATGACCTTTCGCCCGCAGGCCCAAGAGCCCCTTTTTCGATCCTGCCTCAAACCAAGACCCACACGACTCTTGAAAAGGGGGCGGTCCTTTTCCAATCTGTACCCCTTTCGCACCCATATCTACCGGGTAGGGAAGGGGAAACCGATTTTTCAGCGGGATTTATTTTTATGCATTAACTTGTCCCCAAACCTTTTGAGAACTGGGTGAGAAAGAAATGTAATCCACCATCGTAAATAATCTCCAGATTTGTGGCACCCAAACATAAGGGAGAAAGGGTAGATAAGACCGTGAGGTGAAAAACAGATTATTGAGTATGGGGGTAAATGGGTGTAAGTTGAACCATATAGGCCAAGATGCAAAGAACTCTATTAGACAACCCTACAAGTTTGTGGGAGCCCACGTGGAACTTTGATTTTTTTTTTAATTGAGCAGCGGGTCTTTTTTCCCTGTATCACAAACTGATTTTTAAACTTGGCCTCTAAAAAATGGCTGCCATCTGAAACCTTCCGGGGTCTCTCTTTGGGTAAGTCCAATGAATTTGGTTTCCACCCTGCCCCTCATCTCCCCCATAGGTAGATCGGACATGTGTGTTTTTCACTTTCATCTCTGTTCACGCAAGCAAGGATTCCACAGTAACAATACCCGAGGAGGTGACATATACAATTAGCAATGAGAAATAACTGCAGACCTGGGGGGGGGGGAGTCCTGGGTTGATGGAACGGCACTGCGCATTGCCACATGCTTCACCCAAGGTGGATGGGAAGCCACAACTTTACCCGTGCACCATGTTGAATGCATGTAGATCTCACGTGTCAAATGCACATCCACGGTCCAATTGAGGACTAATGTGTTGAGCATAGACACGCAGCCCCCTGATCCAGCGCATACCGACCCAACAAAAAACTGTATATGGAAAAGCTTGCTATTGGTAACAGCTCTCTTAAGTATTGGCACATTTTAAATTCTGAATAAATTGATCCAGACCATGCAAAACTCCTGCGTTCTGATAAGATAAGGGGGACGAGAATTGCCACTACGTATATACGCATACCATACAAATGTAGCCGATATATCTTTCGCACCTATTGTGATACATAACACATCCTATCACCATCCCATCTTTGTTTTTAAGCATTACAAAATAAGCAACTTTCATCTTGCTGAGGTTGGTTTCCACATTACAATCTAGACCTATGTTTTTAAAAGCAAGAAATTACATAGGAGGGGGCCACTGTTGGTCTTTGTATAACGGAAATTAGGATTTGAAGGGGGGGGGGAATCAGAAAGTGATGTAACAGGGTGGTTAATGACCTACACTGAGAAATCTGCAATGAATATTTTTATTCAAATTGTGTATTCCAAACTGTATTACAGTCTTACTCGATTCCTCTTCCTCCTCTTCTTCTTCTTGTTATTTATTTAGTAATTTGGAAACCAGAGTGGGGAAAATCTGGGAAAAGGTTTTAGTGGGGTCAGTACTTTAAAAAAGAGGAAAATTTAATCAAAAAATGGCCCTTACAGAAAGTAAAATCAAATTAAAAGAGGAAATCAAAGCAACAAGGAAGGAAGAATGCACTATGGGATTCCTTTGTTGTTACTGAACACTCACTGGGGTGTCTTCAGTGAATGCGGATGGGGACTTTGGGCTATTTTCCCCTTCCCCCCCTTTATCGTCTTTTATGGGATAGGGGAGGATACCTACAAAGCTTCCCCCCTCCTCAATTCCCCTTCCTCCAGCAGAAGGGAAGGTAGGAAATGGAGATTTCCGCAAAAAGATCACTGCAGCGGAAGAGCTGCAGAGATGCACGCAGGGATTTTCCTGTGGAAGGAATGGCAAACGTGGTGGGGTAAGACTTCACCAATAAGGAGAGTGGCTGTGCTGTTTGATGTATTCCATCCCACCCATGAGCAACAAGCTTAGCAGGCTAGTTTAGAGAATGATCCTTCTGTTTTTGTTTTGTTTTGTTGGGGGGGGGGGGGGTTGGAGGTTTAAAAAAAAAATCACTGAATTTTCCCCACTATTCTCTTGGGGGAATAAACGGCTGGAGTGCCGCAAAATTTTCCACAACAATGAAAATGGTGTGGTTTGTTGCTTCACATGCCCAAAACATTCCACAGAACAATAAAGGCAATTTTGACCAAAAAAGAAAAGAAAAGAAAGAAGTAACAGGAATCTGTCACTTATTTCGGCATATTGCAGAATCAATGGGCTCCGTTACGTGAAACAAAGAGCATGGGAGAGCCCCGGATACACTGATGTGTTTCGCTCATTCTTTTCGCCTCTGAAGAAAAGGATCTCAGAGACCAAACCTATTTCCCCAGGCACTCTGTCGAAACTCATTCTGGATAGATATTCAGCCCACCTCATAGTAAGATCTGTTCTCGGCCCCTATTCTTTTATTTCTCCTAACAGGAGCATGAGAAAATGAAAACACGCAAGGCGTGGGATCGAGCTTATATGCTTTACGATCTCTGGCCAGTCTGCGGAGAAGAGGGCTGGAGGGGGGGAAATTGCTACTTGTTGGCTGTTTTCGTCGCAGTGGATCTCACGGCTGACACGTCAAGCCGCCACTTGGTTTTCAAAGTGGTTTGTCTCTTTAGCAACAGGGACCGCTGCCACCAAAACCAGAAGCCACTCCCCAAACGCACACAGGGGCGAACTTCTCCCGTGCATTTCTGAGTCCTGGTCTTTGGTTGTTCACGAGTCAGAGATTCTGGAAAACTATAATAATTCCCGTTCTGCAGCTGCAGAACTAAGAATGAGGCACAGTAAATTCTCTGAGTTCGGAAAGAGGCACCGGCGTCTTTACTTTAGAAGCCAAGGTCCAGCAGAGATCCAAGTCAATTCCTGCTCCGGGTTGTGTGTGCCCAAAATTTCTTCTGATTTCATTGCCTACACATGCTCTTCCGCTAACATGGGGCTCAAGGAATGGTCTTTGAGGGTCACAAAAGTCAAAATTACCGAACATCACCAACCCTGGCTTCAGCTTTGTTCAAAACTGGCAACAGCCGTGTCTTACTGGCGCTCACCAACTTGCACAGATGACAAGATTCCTTCCCCTGCCCCAAGATTTCTGCAGCCCTAATGGCCAAGCTACCCTGTCCCCAAACTGACACACCAATTCCTGTCATTACGACTGTTAGTGTTGCGTTATTGTAGGTCCAGCTGATTCAGCAGGGCTTTCTACCTCCCAAGGGCAAGATCCCTTTATGTTAGGGTTCCCAACTCTGGGTTGGAAAATTCCTGGAGATTTCAGTTTGTAACCTGGGGAGGGAAGGGCTGCTATGGCTTGGGATGATCAGAGTATAATGCCATACAGTCTGCCCTCCAAAGTAGCCAGTTTGCGGTTTACGTGAAGGAATCTTGGAGAAAATTTTGACAAATGTGCCTAGCACACCATCTCAGTACTGCACCACAAAACGTGGAACCAGTTCCTTTTTGTAGTGTAGACCTTGTCTTTAAACCGGTTTGCAGTTACGTCAAATCTATATCGGCTCCGTCTGGGTTTTCCCCCCTATTACACATCGATAACTTTTATAGTAGAACGACCTGTCTTAAGTCTGAAATGCCCTTCTTCTAGGGAAAAAGTGGCTTTGAGGAAGGACATCCTGAACCAACAAACACCACCCAGATACTTAACCCTTTCCCTGCCTCCTAGTGATCCACTCCAAATCACCCCTTCCTACCCAGATAAGTTCTGAAGTACACTTTTATCCACTCAAACATGCATTTGCAAATCTAGAATGGAGGGATCAAGAGAAAGCATGAGCAGGAAAAGGGTTAACCAAAAGTCCCCGGGGAAAGCAGCTGTTGGACTTCTGTTACATACATACATACATACATACATACATACATACATACATACATACATACATACATACATACATACATACATGCACAATGTGTTATTCTGCCTTGAGGTACATACAGCGCAAATCCAAGAAGGGAGTCCCAAGTCTCGTGATGTGAAGATGTTCTCTGTCTCCCTCTCTTGTTCTCTTCCTGGGAGCCAATGGGTCCCCTCTGTGTCACCCACCCACAGCAAAAACAAAATCTCTTTACAAAACGCTCACCTTTCAGGCAGAAGTGGCAGCTATAATACATTCACTCCAGTCCAGTCCAGAACCTGAGAAGAGAGAGAGAGAGCAGGGGTCAGAAACTGGAACCAGACAGCCCTGGGAAGAGCAGCTCCGCCTGTTGCATAACTGGGACACAACAAAGAGATTGTACACAGGAGGGTTTTCGGGTGCTTATTCACCAGGCTGGCAGTTTTACTCACCCTAGGGTGGGAGACAGACCACAGGTTTTGAGAGATGAAGGGGGGACAGTAGAGCTATCCTTGGTGGCAGTGGTGGCAGACAGCGCTGTCTGGTCATAGCCAGCTTATGGTGACCACACAGGGCTTTCAAAGCAAGAGGTGTTCGGAGGTGGTTGGCCATTGTTTACCTCTGCATAGCAACCCTGGACTTCCTTGGTGGTCACCCGTCCAAATACTGACCGGGGCCAACCTTGCTTAGCTTCTGAGATCAGATGTGATCCACAAGTTGGACATAGTGCTTCAAAAGCTTACACCACTTGTTTAACCGGAGAATGCATACACCCCTTGACCACACCAAGGCAACAAAAGAAAAACAAAGATTTTAATGCTGCTGGCTTCAAAGAAAGCGCCATTATTTAGGTAAAATGGTGCTTCCTTCCCACTGCCCTGTGGGAGTTTCCTTTCCTCAAGTGGCGTGGCCTCTTTCCTTGACAACCATGTGAATCCATGGCTCGATCCTGGGCTACTTTGTCACACGATGGCCCTTAACTTCCTTGGTTTAACCCTGAATCGTGAGTGTAGAAAAGCCAGTTCTTCCGCCTATTGCAGGGGTGGCTGAACTGTGGCTCTCCAGATGTCCATGGACTACAGTTCCCATGAGCCCCTGTAGGGTTCACGTCATGGGAACTGTAGTCCATGGACATCTGGAGAACCACAGTTTGGCCACCCCTGGCCTAATGTTGACCTCCTATGCCAAGCCTCTCTGAACAGGCAATATCCTCCAACTAGCATCTCATCCGTAGGGTAGCTATCCTCCCGGTGGTACCCAGGGATCTCCCAGTATACATCTCCAGTCGACCAAGATCAGATCCCCTGGAGAAAATGGATGCTTTGGAGGCTGATGTCCCTCCACATACCCTGCCTTCCCTGACTCTACACTCCAAATATCCTGGTATTTCCCAAACCAAACAGGACATCAGAGTGCAGTTCTCCTTCTATGCCACAAGGAGATACATGGGCCATCCTATTTCTACCTACAAAGGCCACAACTGTGGCACACACACCACTTAAGACCCATATGATGTCTTAGCCACCCACCGCAGTGGAGTTCAACAATCCAGATGTCCTCATAGCCAGGGATGCCTAAAAGCTTGGACCTGAACCTGGGGCCACTGCCAAAATCAGGACATGGGCATCTCGTCCTCTTTGGCCCCTAGAAAACCCCACAAGCCCCTAAGTTTTGAACCCATGCCTCAAAAAGAACCTCTGAATTGCACAGAATATATCGAATCATAACCAAACCCTCTTATCGCTTGATCAAACTCCGGCAACCCGTACAGGAGTCTAGGCTCAAGTTCCATTCATTCTCCTAGCAAAGAAATGCACCAGCAATCTTTCAGCAGTGGTTGGACGGATACTTTTCATGGACACTTTAGCTGATCCTGCACTGAGCAGGGTTTGGACTAGATGGCCTCTATGGCCCCTTCCAGCCCTGTGATTCTAATTCACAAGATTCGTGCAGTAAATAAAAACACATGCAAACGTTTCAGGATTGATCCTTAAGAACACTATGGAACTTGCCAGAAAAATATACATGGATGACCAATTTGTATGAAATACAATTTTGGGCATATATTTCTTTTTATGGGAACAGTCTCAAAGGACTCCCATAGAGGAAGAAACATTATGTTACAGGGGGTTCAAAAGTCCATCTGCAAAATCCCACAGGTCACTCAGACTGGCTCTACCCAGACCATGGTCACCCGCGTATGGGGCTACATGTCCCTCATGGCACACCATCGGTCTGGCTCATAGCCCCCGTCTGATATAACCTACTGATGCCAGAAACCAAATCCAGGTGTCCTGTTTCAGCCCCTCCAGGATTGACATGACTCCCCCCCTCAAACCCCCACCACCACCCTGGCTACGGAGCGTACCCACAGTTGTTCCTGCTAATCAGCCGATGTCATCTGCGGAGTGAAGTCTTTGCTTAAAGAGATTTAGGGCAGGAATCAATAGGAAATTTAAAAATCAATGCGGTTAGTATGAGAAAATCGATGGCGTTTAATCGGCCTGCCGATCCCCAGTCACAACAATTAGAAGGCTGGGATGTTCTACATCCCGCTACACGCCATTAGCGTCAATATTTGTGTAAGTGATGGTAGGGGGCAGGCAGGGGGGGGAAGCGGGGGGGATCCCCAGTCTAGCACTAAAGCACTTGAGAGCTAGAGGAAGCGAGCATGGGGGGGGGGGGGGAAATGGAGATCACAGCATCTTCTGCACACCGTTTCCCTTTGGGAAGAGCCTACGCCGGCTGCTCTCATTTTTCCTGAGCGTCCTCATCACACCTTTCTGGGGATACGGAGAACTACGGTCCGGAGTTCTATTTCTATCTCAAAGAGAAAAGCGGGATCCTATTATTTGAGCCTAGAAATGTGATTCTCGTCGATCCTGCCTTCGCACTTTACACAGGATTACCAAGCGCCAGTAGACGCCAAGCAAACTCCTGCTCATGGTTGCTGATGCCCACTGGTGCTGATGCCCACGGGCCAGCAAATTGGGGGGGGGGGATGGCCGACTTACCAAGTTTTGACATCTGGCAGAACCCGGAAGTGCTGGCAATGCTCTCGAGTGGCACTCCAGCACTTGCCCAGGAATGCAATCGTGTTTCGGAGCAAGTGCTTAGAGCAGGGGTAGTCAAACTGCGGCCCTCCGGATGTCCATGGACTACAATTCCCAGGAGCCCCTGCCAGCGAATGCTGGCAGGGGCTCCTGGGAATTGTAGTCCATGGACATTCGGAGGGCCGCAGTTTGACTACCCCTGCCTTAGAGCATCACGCCTATGCAATGGCGGCACTTCCAGGTCACACCGGAAGTGACATCATCATGCAACGGTGAGGACTGCCACTGCCTTATTAAGTACCCACCTCCCCCATCTCCTCCCTCTGCAGGAAGCAGGACAGGCAGGGCACCAAGATATGGGAGAAAAACCTGGCTTTGCCACTTGGTGGTCCAATGGAGTTTACCTGGCATGGCTGCATCACAGAGCGGCTGCCAGGGCCAGTTTCAGTTTTCAGGAGGACCCAGGCATGGAACTCTTCTTCTCTGACCCCCCACCCCCCCCCCCATCCCCACATTCCTTCCTTCCAACCCACCCACCTGCCCTTGTTTCCTTCCTACCCCTGCTGACCATATGTTCTTTCCCCAATGGTGCTGGGCTCAGTCCTTCCTTGGCAACATGTGGTTAGGGGGGGGCCTCTGTGGCCAAGGGCCCCACTCAGGGTACACTGATGCCCTACAGTGCTGTAAAGGGACTCTCCCTTCCTCTTACCATCTTGGTTCACAGGCTCCAGGGGGAAAACAGGACTCGGAAGAAAGAGGGAGGCAAAGATAAGCCAAGCACGAGGCAACGGAATCCTCAGTCACTCTGCAAAGGGATGGATGAGGCCTCCCAGCGGTCCGTAATAAGCTGGGCACGAGGCTTAAGTGGATGAGCAGATACCGGCCAGGCAGCCAGATGGAGAAAGGAGAGTTTCCTGCGAAGAAATGATTGGCATGCCAAGGCCCGGTGAAGCAGCCCACCTCAGATGGCAGATTTGGGGGGGTGTCATTACAGGGCAGCAAATTGCCAGTTATTTAGGTTTCTATTATATTTTTAACCCCGTGGGGGATGCTGTCTAGATTTCAGGCCTCAGGCAGCAGAACATCTAGAGCCTTCTCCTGAGGGCAGGAAAGAAGGAGGCTCCGGGCTGTTAGGCCGTGAGCTCCGGATACCCAATACCGAGACGGGCTGGGTGTAGCGACGCTGGCTTCAAGGGCCTTAAAACGGTGCTTGTGAAGCCAGGACTCTCACTTTCTCCTGCCATTTTCAGCTCACCTAGTGGTTAGCGCCCATGGCTTGTGAATTTGCTGCCCTTAATCGCCCCGAATCGGGGAAGCAACAGGCTCCGGCAGTTCCTCTTCGTTCTCCTGAAGTGCGGTGCGGAGTAAACGCGGCTGGGACGGGAAGGCAGGCCTGCGGCGAGGCGCTGACAGAGAGTTCGCTCCCGGGAGCCGGATCAATGTGTCAGCGCGGGGGTCGCTGGGAATCCCCCAAAAAATCAATGCGCTGGTGTTTCCGGGCTGTGGCCGCCTAGATTATCCTGGTACAGAGCTGACAGGGGCACTAATCAGCCTGTCAATAACCCTGACCCCGGGCAATTAACCTATCGACAGGAACGGGGCAAGGGGAAATACATGGACTGGGGGGGTAGAAGGTGTAGGAAAAGACCCCAGCAGAGGGGAAAAGGGGGGGAAATATGGGGAAAAGAGAGCGAGAGAGACGCACATACATACACCCTATATTGCTGTACACTCATTAAATGCCAAAGGCATGAAACCATCAGCCCTGGGCTTAATTCACCTGCGTATCATTAAACAAGCAAAACTTCTAGGGCAAGGGTAGTAAACTGCAATTCTCATGAGCCCCTGTTCTACGGTTCTGCTCTCATAGCACATTCCGTCAGGCCATGGAACATTCCTCTTCAGAAGCTCGTTACGGCTAAAACTTGGGTCAACTCTGGAGAAATCTGGCTTTATCGACAGAGATGTCCCAAGGCATACATATTCAGGGGCTACCTTATTCCCAGTCCTCTTCATTCTCTCTGCCCCACCTTATACTATGAGCATGAGGCCTGGAAATAGAGATACCAACCTCCAAGAAGGGCCTGGAGTCAACGACTACATGGACTACAGATGTCCATGGACTACAGATGCTATGGTATACCCACAGATACTAGGTCCACAAGTCTCCAGCCTAGAAACTGAATTCAAAAACACAAAACTCGGGGTTCTGAGGATCTGAAAGGACACAAAGGGGGTACACAACTGACTCTGAGGGGACATCACCAACTTGTTGCCAGTCCCTAGTCTCCCACACAGCTCAGAACACCTACCTATAAGGAAGCCTCCACAAGCCCTGCTTGAGGGTAAGAAAGAAAGAACTGAGATAGATGGCGGATTCAGGTGAATTCATGACCGGTCAATAATCCAAGCCCTGCCTTCCACTGTACCTCAGTCCTAGCCTCAGGTGTATAAGGTGCCAACTCCGGATTGGAAAATGGCTGGAGACTGGGGGGAGAGTGGTTAGTTGGGAAGCAGGGGGTTTAGGGAGAAGAGAGACCTCTGCAGTCTAGGCTGCCATAAAATCCGCCCCTTCAAAGCAGCCATTTTCTTCAGGCAAACTGATCTCTGCAGCCTGGACATCAGCTATAATCCCAGGAGATCTCCCAGCCTTCCCTGGAGGCTGGCAACCCAGGACAGCCACATACATAATTCACAACACAAAAGCATACTCCAAGAGACCTTGAGCCCCTGAATTTGATCACAGATATACAAATAAGAACACCAAACTAGTTCCTGTCCCATCTTACCTTACATATCAGTGTTATGTATTCAACCATAAAATTTGTTATTTATTTAACCATGTAGTAAAAGAATAGGCTCTTCCCATTGACAAGCCAACAAAATTTCCCTGCCTGGGCACCTGCAAGGAGAATCTCCTAACCAGAAGCAACTGTGTGATTGCTTTGGCCTAGCAAGGGTCCTGATTGGCCACTGGAGATTTGATTGACTGCATATTTTTAAAGGCACTACTTTGACAGCAGTTGCCACCATGGCACAAAGATCCTTTCCATGTTACTTCAGGTACACTGTGTCAACCCTTATGCATCTGGCTCCGTCTCCGACAGCTGCCATTTTGGGACTGCACCCACTACTCTGTGTCAGGATTCCAGCAGTGTCCACAGGCTCAGAAAGGGTGGGAAGCCCTGCCTTGGAAGATACATTTCCACTGATAGTTCACAGTCCCATCCACAGATGCACCAGTTCCTGGATATACATACTGTGAAACTAAGGTATCGGCCACCTTAATGCACAGGGGATGGGTAGGTGTCTTACTGCACATACATGCTCGACAGCTATGGAACAGAGTCTCCAGCAAATGAAAGCATCTTTTCTGTACACGGCACTGTGACGGCACACGTGAGCATCAGTTGGGGCAGCAGAACAACCCTTGTGTTAATTTTTTGGCTTTCACAAATGAGGGGTCTACTGGCACAAAACCACACCCAGGCTAGGAAAAAAATCTAGCTTCACCTCGAGTCTATCTCCAAGATATCAGAATATCCTAATCTCACTTTTAGAGACACCTGAATTTCAATGCATCAGGACCCAAAATCAGATCCCACTCCAAGTCTCAACGTCTGACACGTTTAGTTAAGAACTGCTAGGGCTGCCGCTTTAGAGTTTGTGAAGAGTTTTTCAATGCAAAATGAATGTCTATACTGGGGGGGGGGGTCAACCTGTGGTGCTCCATATGTCCATGGACTCCAGTTCCCATGAGCCCCTGCCAGCAGCTGCCAAGTCATCTGGAGAGCCACAGTTTGGCCACCCCTGAAAACCCAGGTTTGAGTCCCTACTTGGCCACAAAGCTTGTGTGCTGACCTTGGGCCAATCGCTCTTTCTCACTCTAACCTACCTCAAAGGGTTGTTGTTAGTGCCAGAATGGAGAAATGGTACCGTATATGCCACCCGGAGCTCCTTAGAGAAAGGACGGGATAAAAACGTTCTCGATATGGGCTTCTTATCACAAATGCTGGCATGAGCTACAGAGGCTCTCTGAAAGAACCCACAGCAGACGCAAGATTCGATCTGGGGACCTTCCAGGTCATGGCCATGAGGCCACGCTGGCTCTTTTCAAGTGGAAAGTGCACAACGGCTTGTGGTAAGGAAGGCATTGAATCTGGGGTCATTACTAGCAATTTATTTATTTTATATTTTCTTCCTTCCTTCCTGTATCCTCTGCCTTTCTCCTCAGGGGGAACCCGAAAGAGCTGACCCCATTCTCCTCTCCTCCATTTGATGTTCACAACAACTCTGCAGGGTCGCTTCAGCTGACGGCACATAGGACTAGCCCAAGGTCACCAAGCAAGCTTCCACAGCGCAAGCAGGAATTCGAACCCAGGTTTCCCAGGTCTTAGGCCTGGTCTTCTGGTGCGTGGAACATGAAGGTTATTGGTAGTGCAAGACAAGCAAAATCAAGGTCTGGGATTAAACACACAGAGACACATATTCAAAAACATACCTTAAAAAGACAAAACAAAAAGCATCTGCCATTGAAACGGACTAGAGGAGCGCGTGCCCGGCTTGGAGAAGTATACTGCCTGCACTAGTTTGGGTGTCCATATGGCTTGTAATGTATAGGGTATTGCGGGGGTCATGTTTGTCCTCCGTCCCATTGTGTTGCCCTGCGTGCCCCTCCCCCCCACCCCCACCTTGTGACCCCATAAATATGGATTCGAAACCATCCTGGCAAAGGTCACGGGGTCAGAGACGGTATAATGACATGATTGGTGGTAGAGCTCCAGTTCTTCCACCGGCAGACTGCAAAATGGGCCCGGGTCTGCGGATAAGGAAAGAGGGGAAACGGGAAGTTGAACCGCAGCAGACGATGAGGAGGGATGCTTGGGCAGACAGAGCGTCACAGCCGACGAGTCGAAAGACGGGCGATCTCCGAAGGAAAGGCAGAAGGGCTGGGACCGACACAAAAACACGAGGAATGAATCCTACATACATGAAAAAGAATAAGCCCCCTAAGAAGGGGAAGTGGGGGGTCTTCTACCCACATCGTCCATGACTTCTGAGCAAAGGTTTTGCCCCTCTGTTTCTGAATTTTGCATAGGCTGGAGACAGACTACAATATTTTGAAAAGGGGTGAAGGGCATCCCTCCCCACAGGGTGGTCCTCTGCTGCTGCCTGTAGGATTGCCAACCTCCAGGGGGAGTGCCCCTGGAATTACAACTAATCTCCAGGCAACAGAGACAAATTTCCCTTGAGTAAATGGCTGCTTCAGAGGGTAGACTCTAGGGCAGGGGTGCCCAAACCGTGGCTTTCCAAATGCACATGGACTACAATTCCCATGAGCCCCTGCCAGCATGCAAGAGACGTAAGGAGATGATTTGCTACTGCCTGCCTGTGCATACTGTGGTATTCTTGAATACTGTGGTATTCTTTGGCGGTCTCCCACCCGAGTACTAACCAGGGCTGACCCTGCTTAGCTTCTGAGATCTGAAACCATACCTTTTGATCAGAAACGCAGTCAGGAAAGGCAATCTATAAGGACCCAACTTGCATAAACTGGAGTTGCCAACCTCTAGGCAGGGCCTAGACATTTCCAGGAATCTAAATTACAGAGGTCAGTTCCCCTAGAGCAGTGGTCCCCAACCCCCGGTCTGGAGACCGGGACCGGTCCGTGGATCAGTCGGTACCGGGCCTCCTCCTTGTCCTCCTCCCTGGCTGCTGCCTTGGGGGCTGCCCTGCCATTCTGCCGCTGGCTCACCTTTGGTGCTCTCCAGCAGCCACTATGGCTGGGGCTCTCCCTTGGCGTGGCACTGTGCAGCTGCTGCTGGCAGCACTCCCCAGTGGGTGGTGGGAAGTCAGGGGTGCCGGCGGCAAAGCAAGTGGAGCAGGAGCTCAGGTGGCAGTGGCGACTTCCCTTGGCAAAAGACTACACCCCCCCTGGGCCTCAGTAAAATTGTCAAGCGTTGACCAGTCCCCAGTGATAAAAAGGTTGGGGACCACTGCCCTAGAGAACATGGCTCTATAGCTTTGTATCTTGCTGAGGTCTCTCCAGCCATCCCCAGACTACACCCTAGTAGCATCCCAGAATTTCTTGATTCTGCCAACCCTTCCCACCCCCATCAGTTCCCAGGGCTCAGAACTTTGCTCCAATTTCCTTCGCCTCTCTCTCCCGCCCCCTGCCCAAGCCTTCTACTCCCTTGATGCAGTTGGCTGTAACTGGATTCCGCTAACCGGATTTTTGAAGCAGATTTTCACAGGTTCAGCAATTCCCGACTAGGGGGTGGGGGGCTGTGTAAGTTTCCCCGGTCCCCATTTATTCAGGCCCAGCGGTATGGCAGCAGGAAAATGTGTGGCGGGGGGTGGGGGGAATCTGTTTCTGATTCTTCTTCTAACAGCTAAGGATACCTGGGGGGGGGGGTCTGCTTCTCGGGTGCCCTCCGTCCATTCCCAGTGGCTTCTGTCTGCATCAGGAAGAAGGAAAAGAGACAGACAGAGTCCTTCAAGAGAAGATGGTGCATATGCCCCATAGAGGGACCAGCAGCTGTGCAGACAGTATTACCAGATAGGCACATTTCAGGTATGTGGGTATCTAGTCACTAAGCGAACGCAGGAGAAACAGTTTGTGGGATCCGGTCATGTTTCCCTGATGCTCCGTACCTCTGCTTCTACTCTAGGAATTTAAGAAGGTCTCTGCTGGATCAGACAGACGGTCTCTCTAATGCAGGGGTAGTCAAACTGCGGCCCTCCAGATGTCCATGGACTACAATTCCCAGGAGCCCCCTGCCAGCGAATGCTGGCAGGGGCTCCTGGGAATTGTAGTCCATGGACATCTGGAGGGCCGCAGTTTGACTATCCCTGCTCTAATGGATCAGGTATCTCTGGGCACGGCCCGTTTATCCATGTAGCACATTCAACGGGCCCTGTGCTTTCAGAGGCCCTATCTGTGTGGTGCCTTTCCCCCCATGGATCTGAGATATGGCCTCTTACCTCCCCCCTTTTCCCTCTTTAAGGGCTCTTGGAGTGCCCCTCCCTTTCAACTGCAGGGAGGGCCTCTCCACCTCCAGTCCGGCTGCTCCCGCCACTAGGGTTGTGCGGTTCGGCACGGTTCGGCAGCTTCGGCAAGCACCGAAGCGACCGAACCGCACCGAATCACGCAACCCTACCCGTCACAACTGTATTCTCCTACGGCCCCGCAAATCCTTAAACTGGCTCTGGTGCTACTGTCTGTGCAAATCCTTAAACCACTCCTGCCTCTTGGAATCTCTAAAGAGGTCACAACACCATCGCTCTCTCTTCATCAGTGGTCCATGGCCTCTGCTGATGGCAGGATGCCTCGGTCTAACAAAACCATCCTTACATCCCAATGTAGTATTTCCTGTCCGAGTTTCCAACAATCACAAGAGTTGGTATGATTCAGCCATCTGCGTTTCATAGGGTGGCCAAGACATCCTGGAATGAGGGCGATAGGGTTGCCTGATCCAGGTTAAGAAACTTCTAGAGCCAGGGAAGGACACGGATTTCAGCACGCTGCAATGCCATAGAGGTCCCCCTCCAAAGCATCCATTTTCTCCCGGGGAGTTGATCTCTGTAGCCTGGTAGGGGCTCATGGGAATTATAGTCCATGGACACTTGAAGAGCCACCGTTTGCCCCCCCCCCCCTGTGCCTATGCAGGCACCATAAGTTGGCTGGGACGTGACAACAGGGGAAGTCAAACTGCGGCCCTCCAGATGTCCATGGACTACAATTCCCATGAGCTCCTGCCAGCAGTATGACTACCCCTGCTCCACACAGATTCCTAGCCGGTGCATTTACTCTTTCACACTGACTCTCAACGGTCTTAGGATACAATCCATCTAAAAGGTATTTTTGCTACTGTTCAGATCGATGCTTCAAGTGACCAATGAGACACAAAACCGAGGTAGAGACATACACAATCTAAACTCTGTTTTTTCAACTAGTCGGATCCTTTCTGGTAAAGGGGGAATTTGGCAATGTGGGGTCCACTCTGCCGAAAGAAACGGCAAAACGAACCAGAGGAGATTCGGCTCCCTCAGCTATTGATTTGTTGTATTTTGGGAAATTCTTAGGGGAACGTTCTCTCCCTTTCAAAATGCTCTCCGCACAATCAGCACTACTGGAAATTAGGAACTGAAACACTAAAGTGCTGACTTTTTCTGAAGAGCTCCAAAGCTGAGAATTTGGAAACAAGAGAGGGCTGCTGTGGCAGAGAGGGTTGGTGGCTTTTGTTGGTTTATTTTAATGGAATCGCCAGCCTGTGGTCCCTCACTGGGCGGAAATGTTGCATGAAAAGGGTATAGATAAATAAATAAGTTCTGCCAGGCCCTGAGAAACTTTTTTAAAATTATGAAAGAGATAGGGGGAGAGAATGAGAAAGGAAACTAAAAAGCAAATAAGCAAGGAAGACCTGCAAACAAAAGGGATCCAACAAGGGAGAAAAGAAGTCGTGAAGATGGAAGAGAACAGAGGAAGGAAGGAAGGAAGGAAGGAAGGAAGGAAGGAAGGAAGGAAGGAAGGAAGGAAGGAAGGAAGGAAGGAAGGAAGGAAGGAAGGAAGAAAGAAAGAAAGAAAGAAAGAAAGAAAGAAAGAAAGAAAGAAAGAAAGAAAGAAAGAAAGAAAATTGTAATCTCTTCTTTCTTGTTAAACCCCTGAAGGTTTCAAAGCTAGTTTTTCTGCATGGGAATCTTCTATCGAGGGACAGCAGGATAGGGGGCTAATTAGGAAATAAAACTAATTAATCACTGCAAACCACAAGGCTGGCCCACCAGGGCACTAAAGAGATGGCTTTTCCTCCCTTCCTCGGGGCACAGAAATTATTTGCTGCCGATGAATTATTTAATGATGCGGTGTTCATTATGTATTATTGATCAGGACGGACGGTTATTGTCGCCCGGATAGCCCAAGCTCCTACCTAGCCTCGGAATCGCCGTCGCAGATGAGGGCCTGATCTGGTCGGCCTTTCTTTCCCCTCACTGTTTTCTGTTGGGGGGTGGGACCATAAATCCAATTCTCCTCTGATCTAAAAGCTCAGGGTCTAAGCTCCGGAGTTCGATCCTGAACAACAGGATTCCAGGCCGATCTTTGTATGAAGCTGCACCCCTATGTCATTTTCATTCTTTTTAAGTGATTTATGTTATCGATCTGTTTAAAACATTTATATGCTACCTTTCCCAAGCTCAGGGAGGGCTCGCATCGCAAGCTGGGAGAGGGCGACTGCTCCGATGTTTTGTCTTGGGGATGGTCCCAGATACCAGCTTCAAAGAAAATACAAAATTGAGGGATTGGCTCACTGGATCACTGCTGCTGCCACAGGCCCAGCTGCCCTCACACATCTGAGCGCTGACTTGTGCCATGCCTGAAAAACATGCAGCCACATGAGGCTGCCTTAGACAGAATCAGACCATCAGTCCAGCAATGTTGGTATTGCCTACCCCAGGGGTGGGCAAAACTATGGCCCTCCAGATGTCCATGGACTACAATTCCCATGATCCTCTGCCAGCAAATGCTGGCAGGGGATCATGGGAATCGTAGTCCATGGACATCTGGAGCCACAGTTTGCCCACCCGTGGCCTACTCAGACGGGCAGCAGTTCACCCGGGTCTCAGGAAGAGGCCTTTGGGGTCATTTATTGCCTGATAAATGGAGACATCAGGGATTGAACCTAGGACCTTCTGCATGCCAAGCAGAGTGTCTGCCACTAAGCCAGGCTTTCTCAACCAGGGCTAAGTGAAACCCTGGGGCTTCTTGTTGGCTCTGGAACGGTTTCTTGGATGGGTTGGAGTTAACTAATGTTTAAAATATATTTTGAATTTGTTAGACATTTATCATGATATGACCATACATGGTCATGTCAACCTCCCCCCCCCCCAAAAAAAAGGCTAGTGATGGTCCTGGAAGGTGTGAAAAAGGGAGGGGGTCGCAGGTGGGCATGTATACACCTATGCTTCCTAACCATATTCTGCATGACTGCGCCACTTTTGGGGTTTCTCAATGGTAAAAAGTTGAGAAAGGCTACACTAGGCCATAGCCTCTCCCAGAATAAGCAGCCTTACAGTAAGCCATACCCTTGGTCCATGGAGGGCAAATCTCGTCTATTCTCCGGGGTCTTTGGCAGGGGTCTTTCACATCACCTATTGCCGCTGGAGATGCCAGGGATTGAAAAAGGGACGTTCGGCTTGCAAAGCAAAAGCACTGCCACTGAGACTATTTCCTCACTGGCGGCTCCATCTCAAACTGCGGGCTGGAGTTGGAGCCAGGGCAGGTTAACCTGCCTCATCCTGCTCCTACACGAGGGAGCATTTGGCTTGGCGCACCTTGACCACCTTGGATTTGTGCTCCCATACAGGAGCCAGAGCAGCAAAGTTCCCAATGCGGAAACAGTCTGCACATTTGTTTCCCTGGAATCCCTGTTCTTTTTTCAAATTTGTGTAGTGGTTAGCTTAGTGTAGTGGTTAGGAGCATGGACTTCTAAGCTGGCAAGCTGGGTTTGATTCCCCGCTCCGTCACATGCAGCCAGCTGGATGACCTTGGTCTCTCCACAGCACTGATAAAGCTGTTCTGACCAAGCAGGAATGTCAGGGCTCTCTCAGCCTCACCTCCCTCACAGGGTGTTGTGGGGTGAGGAAAGGAAGGCGAACGTAAGCCGCTTTGAGACTCCTTTGGGTAGAGAAAACGGCATATAAGTACCAACTCTTCTTCAGTAATATCAGGGATCTCTCAGCCTCACCCACCTCACAGGGGAGGTGGGTTGTGGGGAAAGGAAAAGGAAGGCAATAGTAAGCCGCTTTGAGACTCCTTTGGGTAGAGAAAAGCGGCTTATAAGAACCAACTCTTCTTCTTCTTTAATTAGAATGCTCCGGTACCTTTTACATTTACAAAGAAAGAGTGCTTATTCAGGATCCCTGAACTGCAAACGCATAACAGCTCCGCATTGCCTAGTCTTGCGTGTGCACTTTCGATTTCTGCTGGATCAGATCGAAATCCATGCACTCCAGTCTTCTTCGCACAAGTCCAGACACTAGTTAAGCACAAGGCGATCCGTCGGAAACTAATCCGTAGGCCTTCAGTTCTGCCCACTCCTGTCCTGAGGCCTCATCTAGAACCCCCTCTAGCATAACAGATCTCTTTCTCTCAAACCAAACTGTGGCTCCCCAGCATACTCTTCTTCTTCTTGAAGCACCTCAAACCAAACAGGCAGGCAAAATCTGAGAGATCTGTTTTCTACCCCTCCAGAACTCAAACCTAATGCATCCGTTAGCTGGTCAACTTTTTTTTTAATAGGCCTTTCTCTTGTTTCTTCAATAGTATCCAGACGCAGGGATATTAAGAGACCCAGACTCAGGAGAACAAAAGATTCTTTGCAGGTAATTAACTTAAGGAATTTGCTACCACAAGATGTCACAGCAGCTCACTTGAGTGGTTTCTAAAAGAGAGGAGGCATATTCACGGCCTATTAACGGCTATTAGCCATGATAGTGAAAGGCAGCCTCCGTGTTCGACAGCAGGACACCTCTGAATATGAAAGGGAGGAGAAGCTGGAGTTCCTGCCTGTCTTCTCTGAAAGGACAGAGGGAAAGGGTGGATCCCTGGTCCTGTCCAGAAGGCGAAACATTCTTCCCTGCACTGATTCTTCACGCCACAAAAACTTCCACCTCCTAATTTCTGCATGTCATCCTCCAGGGCTGGGAAATACCTGAAGATTTGAGCTGGAGCCTGGGGAGGGCAGGATCCTGAGTCATCTAGTCCAACCCCCTGCACTATGCAGGACACTCACAACCCCATCACCCATCCCCTGTAACCTGCCACCCCCTTAAGCCTTCACAGAATCAGCCTCTCTGCCAGATGGCTATGCAGCCTCTTTTTCAAAATTTCCAAAGATGGAGCACCCACCACCTCCCGAGGAAGCCTGTTCCACTGAGAAACCGCTCTGTCAGGAACTTCATCCAGATGCTTAGACAGAATGTCTTTTGAATTAATTTCATCCCATTGGTTCTGGTCCATCCCTCTCTGGGAAGAGAGAACAACTCTGCTCCATCCTCTACAATGGCAGCCTTTTAAATACCTGAAGCTGGTTATCAGATCCCCTCTTAGTCGTCTCCTCTCCAGGCTAAACTTACCAAGCTCCCCCAACCTTTCTTCATCCACCCTGTCCTGCTCGGTAGTCAAAACCACATTCTGTGTCACCTCTGAGGAATGTGATTATCTCCTCTCCACCCAGGGAGTGTGGTAGGTTTGTGATCTACCTAGCGACATCAGTCCTGCATTTTTAATTACTGAAGACTTGCTAAATCTTTCCTGGGGTGTGCCGGAACCACAAGAGGGATGTTGCTACGTATCATCTCTGAACTGTCTTCCAGGATATAACGGACTTGACTGATCCGGGTGCTCTTGAACTGTGAACTAAGTTTCCCAGAATCAACCCTACAGATTCTATCCTCACAGCTGATAACTCAGGTTTAGAATTTTCACTTGGTGCACATCCTCAGTAGTTCTCCCATCTGAGATCTGCTGAGATCAGTCTAGCTTGGGCATGCAACTGAGCCGATATTATTGGTTTTTTAAAAAGCCTGACTACGTGAAGGTAAGTGTAATGAAAGGATTTTGGTTTGGGGGATTTTTTTGTTTGTTTTGTGGTTTTGTTTTGTTGAGGGAGGGTTGCTGTTATGACAGACTACTGCCGACCCTGTAGGGCAGGGGTGGCCAAGACGGTGGCTCTCCAGATGTCCATGGACTACAATTCCCATGAGCCCCTGGAAGGGGCTCATGGGAATTGTAGTCCATGGACATCTGGAGAGCCACCATTTTGGCCACGCCTGCTGTAGGGTTTTCAAAGCAAGAGACGTTCAGAGGTGGTTTACCATTGTATGGCTCTGTGTAGAGACCTGAGATTTCCTCAGTAGGTCTCCCCTCTAAGAAGGTCTCCCATCCTCAGTAGTTCTCCCATCTGAGATCTGCTGAGATCAGTCTAGCTTGGGCTCTCCTGGTCGGGGCAAAAGGATGTTAAGGTATATCTAATCCATGTTAGCTTCCTCCAGGTGAGAGCAGGCTCACTTGTCATTGGGACGACAGTGACTCAGCCAATGAAGGTATCTTTCGGGAGTTGACTGGCTCTAATTTACCTGGAAACGTTACTACCAAGCAGTCAGCCAGGAAGAAACCAAGGCAAGCCCCACTAGGGTGGGCAACATGTTTTAGCTCAGACCCAGCCAGCGGTGACGACAGGTGTCAATTCACTGTCTCCTCTTGAGCTACTGCCATCCAGGTCCAACCCAAGCAGCCCCCAACGTATGCTCCACAGAGACCAATTAGTTCAGACCCAGCCAGCATGTATGGGAAGGGTGTGGAGAAGATCCTCTTTTAACACCCATTATCATCACTGCTGGTTGGGCCCAAGATGAACAACCCCATTCAGCTTCCTCCCAGGCTGTTCTAGCATCCCAATCCCTTTTGAGTGAATATGATCGCTAGTAGTATTAGTTGTAGCTGCATCGTCACCACCGATATCAAAAGCGCTGGAATGAGAAACCTACCACCTCAAGCTTGGTGTTGTGGTTAGGAGTGTGGACTTCTAATCTGGCGAGCTGGGTTTGATTCTGCACTCCATCACATGCAACCTGCTGGGTGACCCTGGGCTCGCCATGGCACTGATAAAGCTGTTCTAACCAAGCAGTGATATCAGGACTCTCTCGGCCTCACCCACCTCACAGGGTGTCTGTTGTGGGGAGAGGAAAGGGAAGGCGAATGTAAGCTGCTTTGAGACTCCTTCATGTACAGAAAGGCGGCATGTAAGAACCAATTCTTCTTCTATATTCTATGTGAAGAAGTATGCATGCACATGAAAGCTTATACCAGGCTTTCTCAACCAGAGTTTCATGAAATCTTGAGGTTTCTTGATGAGCTTGGGTTTCCTAAATAGGTGGGAGTTAATTTTTAACATATTTTTTAACTTATTAAAAATTTATTGGGCGGTATGACCATATGCGGTCATGTTGACCTGACCCCCCCCTTCCCGAAATGGCCACTGATGGGTCTGGAGGGGGTGGGGAGGGACCTCGGGTGGGCATGTCCACAACTGTTCTTCCCAACCATATTCTGCATCACTGCACCACTTCTGGGGTTCCTTGAAGCCTGAAGAATATTTCAGGGTTTTCTCAATGGTGAAAAAGTTAAGAAAGGCTGGCTTATACACGGAATTAAACTTTGTTGGTCTTAAAGATGCCCCTAGACTCAAACTTTGTTCGGTTGCTTCAGATTGGCATGGCTACCCACCTGAATTTATATATAAAACAGCAGTTATGGAAACACATAAAGGTCTCAGTTTTAAATCTCCAAATAGGGCAGCCAGTAAATAAAAACCAAACTGGTCAGAATCAGTCCTAAATAAAACTGGCATCGACTGCCTTCTGAGGACTTACTGTGAGGGGCCAGGCACACCTCCCTGGGGACGTGGTTCCAAGATTACTGAAAACAGAGGGGCAATTTGATTAGGGGAAGTTTTGGTATTAAACCTCTGCTAGAAAATTCAGCCATGGTCTCCTCTCATGAGAAAGGGACAGGACAGCCCCTTCCAGAATGGAACACAACAACTTCTGCTCCCCTCCCTGAGCATAGTAGAGCCGGGAGCTCTCTTACTTGGTGCAAAGGAACAGCCACACTGTGTTCCCACTTGGTATGGAGGCAAAATGAAGAGAAACGGCACTAGTTTAATTCTCGCCGAAATGGCCGTGCGGCCAATCGAGACCCCGCTGCTGAAGCTAATGCGTGCTACTGGTGTTTGAAAAGGTAGGTGCGAACACACCCCTGGATACTTAACACTGCCTTAGCTTCTAACTCTATCTACGGGCTTTTCATCTACTCTCCAAAGACAGCTGTGATTCTCTGGAAGCTTCTCAGCGGCTCCTCAATGAGAGGGGAAATCAGAAATGGCGGACAGCCTTGCAAGAAAAGCGTTGGGTGTGTTCTTGGAAGCCACGCTTTTGGTGTCTAAGAAGAAAGGGAGAGGGTCTACAGGGCAGGCTGGTATGAACACGAGCCATAGCATTTGTCCCAGGATCCTCTGAAATTCAATTGTGTTCCACAGCATATGCACACAGGTTCTTCTGCAGATGAGCATATGCAGAAAAGGTGCCCTGAAGATGTGGAAATGATTGTTCGAAATCACAGGATTATACTCCATTGGACCACCTTATAATGTGCCATTATTCATATGTTAATTTGGGCAGGAGGGTGAATCTTTAACCCCCTTTATATTCCTTAGTATTGAGAAATTGCCTGCAACACTAGCAGGACCAAGTTTTGGGCTCCATTTTGTTGTAATTACGACCGTACAGTGAAAAACAGAAAAAACAGGCACGAGAGGCACTGTTCCGACAGGCCAATGCTCAAGATCCTCTCCCTTTCCCTGCTACAGGTTTCTCATATGACCTTGGGCAAGTCCTTTCAAAGACATCCGCATAGCAAATAAATGTATGTGCTAAGAGAGAAGGGTTAGTTACATGTATTCTTCAGTCTATTCGGGTAACCTAATGATCATGTTTAAGGATACATTTCCTTTAGCCAGTCCCTCACCAAGAGTAAATATCCACAATCAGCAGCCATGTTTCAAAACACACCTCGGCCTACTTCTAACCCCAGCCTTTCCTGGTCAGAGTGCGGTTGCCAAGTTTGGTTTGAAAAATTCCTGGAGTGGAGCCAGCAGAGGGTGGGGGTTTGTTTATTTAATTTATTTTTATTTATAATTGTATTTGTTCACTGCCGCTCCTGGCCAGCTAACTCAAGGTGGTTTACATCAGTATAAAACAGTAATTAAAAATAACCAAACTACAACCCCCCCACCCACACAAACACACACACCCTCTTGCAGTTCAATGGACCACCTCTAGCCCCTCACGGCAGGGTGTTCAGAAGAGGAATCCAGTCGATGTTCCACCATCTGGTCTCAACCAAACACCTGGCGCAGGGGTAGTCAAACTGCGGGCCTCCAGATGTCCATGGACTACAATTCCCAGGAGCCCCTGCCAGCATCCGCTGGCAGGGGCTCCTGGGAATTGTAGTCCATGGACATCTGGAGGCCCGCAGTTTGACTACCCCTGGCCTGGCGGAAGAGCTCCATTTGACAAGCCCTGTGGAACCCAGAAAGTTCCGAACTGTGGCTCTCCAGATGTCTCCAGATGTCTATGGACTACAATTCCCATGAGCCCCTGGGATTCCAGGGGCTAATGGGATTTGTAGTCCACGGACATCTGGAGAGTCACAGTTCAGCCACCCCTGCTCTATGGAAATTACATGGCAACAAAGATTGCTTCCCCTTCTGTATATCATTGCTGCCCTCATCTCCTGCTTCCAACTCTTGAGCAACTATAACAAGGCAGAATGCCATAAAATGTCCACTCTTCAAAGCAGCCATTTTGTTTCAGGGGAACTCGTCTTTACAGTCTGGAGACCGGTTGTAATTCTAGGAGATCTCAGTCTGAAGCTCTCCTGGAGGATAGCCACCCTAATTTGAAGGCCAGCCACAGACATCTCCATATCAGAAGCAGGAAAAAAGAACATTTGCTTCTTTTTTTAAAGTCCGAAATTAGGAGAGCGCATGCTTACCTTAAAAAGGACGTGTCCCTGAGATGGATTTTAACTGGCTTATCTTTTCATCCTCAGGTAATCTTAAAAACGTAATTCGACGGGGAGGAGGAGGAACGACTCCTCAGCAATCTCACCAAACTACAATTCCCAGGGTTCTTTGCGACAGTTACAGGGCAATAAAACCACTGTTATTGTGCCGTAGATATGCCCCCAAAACTCCTCTCAGGCTCGACTACATTCAATGATGGATTTCCATGACTGAAATCCAGATTTGAACAGCCTCACGAGGCCTCAAGATGGATCAGGGCCACAAAGCGGAGGGAAGGAGAGAGCAATCCTTCTCCATTGCACTCTTTTCCTGACTGAAAATGACACACACAACCCCAACAAAACAGCACAATATGGAGCTCTCCCCAAACCAGGGCTTAATGCATCCAGGGCTGCCAAGTTCCAGGTGAGGCCTGGAGATCTCCAAGTACTGCAACTGATTTCCAGACTCTAAAGACCAGTTCCCTGGAGAAAATAGCACATCCCTATTGACTTCCCTTGAGAGGAGGCACTTACAAGAAGGAAAACAGAATGGGGGGGGGGGAGCTCATCACTCCCATCCAATGATCCACTCCATCAAGCAAGCTGTGTGGTATGTCAATGTTTCATGGCATTCAGACCCACATGCAAAACCCAATTAGAAATCAGAGGCTATTGGGAGCATGACAAAATCCTACTTCCATGATTATGCCTGTATCTACACAGGCTATTTTCCAGACGCCTAATAATAACAATCGTAATAACATTTTATTTAGAAGCTTGGTCGTCTCAGGGCGGCTGACAACAAATTAAAACAATTGTATGCATGAGCAGGAAACAGGATCCCCAAAGGACATGATCCGCAGAGGACAACGGTCCCTGCAACCAACGGAAAAGAGAGCAAATGGAATCCATGCACAGGATCAAAGTCAAAGTTAACACCAAACTGTCCAAAATAAGCTCAAGTTTGATAACAGCATACAGCCTCTCTGTTTGGCTCCAATCTGAATTCTATCTAGAAAACCTATAAGGATGGCACCAGTCTATTATATTGACTTCGGGTCACCAAACTGTGGCTCAACCAAATGTCGATGGACTACAAGTCCCATGAGCCCCTGGGGGGATCGTGGGACTTGTAGTCCATGGACAACTGGAGAGTCACAGTTAGGCCACCCCTGATGTAGACCAACTTCCCACATGCTCAAATGTTCCAAATGCCCTTCTTCCACAGGGAATCTGTTTTTGCTCAGGGAGACTGCTGTCCCTATTTTGCCCTGAGGGAAGGGTTAAAAAATTCTTTTTTTTGTGCGTAAATATGTCCCTATCCCCCCATCAAGACTCAAAATGCTGACAAGTCAGTGTTATTTGTTAAAGAGAACAACCAGTTCCATTTCAGGATCACACCTGACATCATACGGTCTTCAGTTTTCTAAAGAAAAAGGAGATTGGTACGGTCACATCACTAAAAGCCATCGCAGAATATACTAATACAGTGAGCTACAGGTGGAGAAGATATAGTTGCCAGCTCTGAAGTGGCCAAGTCCTAGATATTTGGGAGTGGAGCTTGAGAAGGTTGAGGTCCAACAGGGGTGAAATTATTTCTGTCATCGTAATACCTGGACCTCTCCAGGCCCCAACTGGAGGTTGGTGACCCCACAAAGAGCCTTTGGCACTTGCAATGAGAGGGAGCATGCTTAGGTGAAGTTTTATGCACAAGCTACATACACTACAGCAGAGGGACCTTGGGTCACGAGGAGTCTCTAAATATTATACAGCCCACTAAATATGACTAAATTACCTTTTTTACATAATGCTATGGGGCCTCTTATAGTTGACACAGTTTAAGGCCTCAGCATCTCTTAATCCACCCTGAGTAGTCTCAGGAGCAGGGGTAGTCAACCTGTGGTCCTCCAGATGTCCATGGACTACAATTCCCATGAGCCCCTGCCAGCATTTGCTGGCAGGGGCTCATGGGAATTGTAGTCCATGGACATCTGGAGGACCACAGGTTGACTACCCCTGCTCAGGAGGACACCCCTGAGGTGAGAACAAGAACACTACCAAGAGCACACAAGTGTCTGTGTTTTCAGTTGTGAAATGCCGGAAGGCAACATGGGCACCAGGATAAATGTACAAGCAGCAGCAGCTGTAAAAGGCCAGGCCTCAGTGAGAACAGAAAGGATTTCACAAGCGCCAAAGAATTCTGAACTGAACACCCTCAGGTCTCCTCCCCAACCATGACACACCCATCTTTTAGGACAGTGTTGCCACGTGAATTTCTGGGTCTGTAGAGTTTAAATATCAGCACCCGGCTATTTTATTGTGAAGAGGAACAAAGTTTGAATAGAAAGAGGAGAGAGAGATTCTTAACTAACTAACTGTTGTTCTTTGTTCATTCTATCTTGTCTGGAGGCAAGCAAGGAGGAAGTGGGCTCCATGGAGCAGGAAGTCTCCAAATGAGCCAATCAGGGCATAGGAGGAACCTACTTGAAAAAGCTCCTAATCTAATTGTGTGAAGTTCACATCTCCTCTGATGTGCCTTCTGCAGGATACTCTTCATATGCACACTACAGATCTTACATCCTCCTCAGAATCAATCGGCAACTTTCCAGGAGTTCCCCGACATGGATCTGGCAACCCTATTCTCACTGTGTGCAAGCTGCTAATATTTTCAATGGTCTCAAAATTAGAAACAGGGCTCAATTTTTTCTCACAAAAGAATAACAGATATATCCGGTCATGTTCCGGATCAGATTCAATGTTTTGATACTGACCTTTAAAGCCCTTCACGGCCTGGGCCCTGCCTACTGGTGGGACTGTCTCTCCCAATATGTTCCCTGAAGATCTGCAAATACCAACCAGTTGGTGGTCCCTGGCCCCAAAGATATCCACCTGGCCTCGACCAGAACCAGGGTCTTTTTAGCCTTGGCTCCAACCTGGTGGGATGAGTTGCCAGTCAAAATTCAGAACCTAATAGAGCTATAATATTTCCACAGGGCCTGCAAGATGGCCCTCTTCCACCAGGCCTACGGTTGAGGCCATGGCTGTCAGAAATCATATGCGCCACCCTCCCTTCCTCTCTTTGGCGTTTTCTCCTATGACTAGTCTGGCATGAGATAGAAAGGCGGGAAAGGGGGGGAATGGATAAGCTAAGCTAAACACCTTTATAAACTTTTAATGTTTTTTTTTTACTTTTGTAAACCCTCTTGACCCTGCTTGCTGATTGGGACGGTACAAAAATCAAATTATAAATAAATATAAATACATTTGAGAGGTACAGTTTTGATGGTGTTTTTCTAAAAAACAGTTATTAAGGGAAGGACTGATTTTGTTGAATGTTGGTCTGTCTTAGAGATATTGGATTCTACCAGCATTTTTGTGGGTATCTGCCCTGTCCGCTCTCACCATGGCCACCAGTGAGGCCTCATGTTCCTTTAGTTGTCATGCCATTTGCCTGCCTGCAATTAGTAAATCCCCACTTTCACCTCTGTTCCCCACTCTCAAGAAATTGAGGAGGGGGAGAAATGGCAGGAAAATGGGCTCCATCATGACTCTCTAGGAATGTCCCCATGTCTCTACGGTGTTTACCAAAGAGATTGTGTCACCCCAAAGTGGTATCACATTGTCTCCAAATTTCACTCTCCCTAGTCACCACCCTTAAAATCTCTCAACATTTACAAGGGCATTGATGGCGACTCTAACCATCATAGCCTTTGGGGGAATTAGAAGGGGGTTTCCTCCTTTTTAGGGGCACCCAAACCAACCCAAAGCTTCTCCCAGGAAAAAAGATGGCAGCTGCATATAAAGGAACAACCACTTACTGAGTTAATGGAATTCTTGAAAGTCCATTCTCATAACCAATATAAAGGGGACAACGAAACCACAAACAAAAGACTCAGCTGGACTCCAGCTTCTGACTTTAGGGTTGCCAGCCTCTAGGTAGAATCTGAGGATCCCCCAGAATTACAGAGATTAGTATCCCTGGAGAAAAAGGATGCTCTGAAGGGGGGACTCTATGACACCGCCCCCCACTGAGGCCTCTGTTGTCCTCATGCTCTATCCCAAAGTCTTCAGGAGTTGCCCAAATTGGATCTGGTGGCCCGGCAGGGCCTGGCTACCATAATTCACCTCACCTTTATGGTTACTCCACCATATGTTTGGCCCACATGGTTTAATCTTTGCTCTCAGGAAGGTGCATTTGAGGATTACAACCCACTTTACTAGGTGGCGTATTTTGAGATCCAGTGTGATGTAGATAGGACTAGGACTAGAATTGAATCCCCCCTTTGCCAATGGAAGCTTGCTGGGTGACCTCAGGCTAATTGCGCACTCTCAGCCTGACCTACCTCACAGGGTTGTTGTGAAACTAAAACGGAGAGCAAGGCAATGAGTCTGGGGAGAAAAGTGGATTATAAATTAAGGCAATAAAGAACAAAATGCTTAAAATTAATTTGAGCGTGGAAGCTGTCTCCATGAGCTTTTCTCTCTCTTGCCACCCTTCCACATTGCTTCTGGTATTTCTCTGTCTCCTTACAAATTTCACATAGCCCAAGTCCAGTCTTGTGGGATGATAAATGGGTGTGACATTGTGATTCCATAGTCCTCCGCCCCTGATAAGTCACTTTCTCCCACCCTCAATTTGCACTATAGGGGTACAAGCAGCCTTGTAAGGATGTGCATATACAAAAATCCAAAGGATTACCCGTTGGTTATCATTATTATTGTGTGCTATTTTGCCTTTCTCTTTCCTTACTTCTTCTGCTCTGCAGTTGTTATTCAGAGCGGCAGTGTTTGGAAATAAGGAGAACCCATTACATACTGTAATGTTCTAGAACAAAATGGCATTTAAAAAAAATATAAAGAATCCTCTTCAAATTGTGCTGGCCTTGCTAAAAACATATAAGAAGATAACACTTCTATTGCAAATGAACTAATCTGGAACAACTTGTAAGGGCCGAAACTTGTAAATAAATAAATGACCAACCTCAGTTTGAAGCTCATTAACCCCAACACAAATAATACCCTCCAAACTATTCCTAAATGTGCCCTGGATAGATTGGGGGAAATTCAGTTCATTTATGCTTTGGTGCCTTAAATTTTAGTACAAAATGGGATTCAAAATTGCTCCTGGATGATCTACCTCTCTTAAATTACCTTGAAGACACCTTGTATTTTCTTCCCGAATCCCGAGAAGGAAACAAATCATACATGTTCTCTCGGCCAGCAGAGAAAACTACTCTACCTCACAGATATTTGGTTGGAACTCAGGTTATTAAGTTTCGGGTGCCAGCTAAAGACATGCATGTTTACCCAGGATTTCTCTTGGGGGGGTGGGTTAAATGTACTATTAACATCTTATCACATGTATATATTTTAATTGTTTGTAAGCCGCTTTGAGTGTCTTTGGTAGACGGAGCAGAATAGAAATTATATTAAAAACAAACAGGATAATATATACTCAGCACATTACAATTATGAACTGAAACTGGAAAGACCTCAGCTTTTGGGTACATTCTCAAAACCACTTAGCAAGCATTAAAAACAACAATACTTTAAGCACTCCATCACAATCAAGGTGGATAAAGGGTATTCTTGTATCCTTTCCAGGTAGTTTTATGGGCAAAGGGAATATCTGATCCATTGCAGCAACTGCAAATTAGGGAGAAAAGGGATTTAATTAGTCAGAATTGATCAACAGAAGGTTCGAGGGGTTGAATAAACGCTGGTTAAGGCTTGTCCCTTTCCACTGTTTCAGCTAAACAAATCCTAAAAGAATCAGGACAAATTCAAAAACCCTGTTCCCCATCACCACCTATGTCCAACATAATCTTTAGTACACAATTAAGCACAAAAAGAAATTGTTCTCCCTATATTAATATTTAAATGTGTGTGTAAAAATGCCTTTGAATTCTAGTTTCTTATCAGAAAACCAAATAACTTTTCCCCTCCTTCCCATTTGGTCCATTTGTATTTCCTCACATGAATAATAGGGAAGAAATTTGAAAAAGATAAATTGTTAGGCAATAAAATAAATCCAAATAGTCCTTGCTTCATTTCTTTTTAAATCAATTTTTAAACATTTAAGACATGGAATTGTTTTGTGGAATAAAAAAGAAATATGTGACATAATATTTTTGGTAATAATAGTGCGCAAAATACTTTTTTGAGAAAAGTTATTTTGCAAGAGGCAAAATTCAATAAGCTTCATAAAAGGAAGCTGATTGAATAACAAGTGAAAATGTTGCAAATACCTGATGTTGGGATATTGGGCATCGTAGCCTGGTTGGTCTTTTATTTGTGGAATAAAATACATATACCATGACCCTAGTTATTTCAAAGGCGAAAAGAAAGTTTTTCTCTGCTTCTAAGATCTGATAGATTTATATACTCAATTTGGATGAAGGGTCTTTGTTTCATTTTTTTTTAAGGGAGTGGTCGAAAATGCAGAGAAGTTGTTCGCTTTGGCATTTGGGATTTATTTCAGTCTAATTCAAACGATCCACCCAATCACAACTGTATGGAAAGTAATATTAAATCCTAACTCTGCACAAAGACTGCTGATTTAGGTAGATATACCCCAAAGGCCATTCGCTGTTGTGTGAATGACAGAAAATAGATTCCTTCTCAACCCTTCCTCAAAACTCAATTAAACTGAAGTATTTGGATTTAAGCTGAGCTGGTCCTATTAACTACCACACGACTTGATTGGCACAGACCCAAGCACCTGGCTGGCCTATTTGTTCAAAGTTTTAAGTTTAAAATGGATCTTAGATGCAAGGGATTTTTACGCCAACGTAGCAACAAGGCCAACACGAAAGAGGCCAAACCACCAAAACACATTGTGGGACTAATGTATATTTGACTGGCTATTTTTGTCTAGCTGGGATTGAGAATGGATAATGACAAAGGGTGATTAGACTACTCAACTGTCCCCCCAAAATGTGCTGTACAACTGTGGGTCCAGCTGTAACCCAGTTAGCCCTCAAACAATTGTTTGCAGGGTGAAAAAGAATTGGCCCTTATCTAAGACGTCAACCAGAGGGATGTATGGCCTCATGACCATAGAAACAATATAGTTTCTGACTGAAATGTTCTAGGATTAAACCCATCCTTTAAAAAACAAAAAGCGAAACTGTTTTACAAGCTCAAATTAACCACGATCTTAAGTCCGAAGGCCCCATGTCAACTGAACCCCACCGGATCTGGTGCACCTGATTTTTCTCTCTATGCAAATTCTGTCAATCCTGCTCTGTACACTGGGTTCCTTTACTGTTCGGCATTGTTCAGAACATGGAGACCATTCCTCTCTTGCGTGACGAGGTAGCAGCAAACTGTTTTCTCAGCTGAGGGGAAATTTAACATCCCCGTTGTTGCCCAACGCGAGGAGCCAAAGAAACATGCTCTTGGCAAAATCGAAAACTGAGGTGTAGACAGTGGGTTTAGGAAGACGGAAGGCTGGTATCTACTTCTGCATGCTCCAAGGCAAAGGAAAATCCACAGGTCTCTTGAATCAACCCAAAACCTCGTAAACAGGTGTAACAAACCTCTCCTGCATCTGAATTTCAAGACGGCTGTTCTTCCAATAATCCCCAAATGCCGGGTCTCATTTGTGAACCCAATCCTCTCCACCCCCTCCACACTCTCTGATCCCCCCCCAGCTTCCTTTGCATCCAGCTGTGTCCCAAAACTATTAGATCTCCCTCCAAAACCATCACATTACTAGTTTATATCTGGTGAAAAGATTATTGTATTAATCCCACTGACACAAAATAGAGGCGTCTCTAGTCTTGGAGCAGTGGAGGCTACGAGATGTGACGATGCTGAAGTGAAGATAATGTATTAAGTGTAGACAATTTTTAATTGTGGGATTTTGTTTAAGGGCTACTCGTTTTCAGAGGCTGATAGAAACCCTCATGCCTCATATGCCCCAATAAATCTATTCTACCAGAATCATGCCAATAGGGAGACAGAAAATATATTCTTCGATTTCGGTTATTTCAGAGAATTTTAAGGTATTTTACAGAGAGTGTCAGGGTATTCATACTTTCTGGCATCGAAAGAGTTCTCTCTACAATTGAATGGCATATGGCTTTTCTCTGTATTTACACTTATTTTACAAACTGATCTGCCACATTGTCAAGCATCTGTTATTGTTATTTTAATAAAGATCAATTTAGCTGATCCAATATAAGAAATCATTTCTTTCCCCCATTCGGTGTCTATCGTGCCTGGAAGTATCATTTCAAACCGAGATAACTTGTAAACTGTATTTAATTTGGCTGTGATGTGATAGAGATCAAAAAGTGAGAAAAAAGATGAAAGGCAAGTGAAAACATTCTATTGTCTCCCTACAATCTGGCAAGAAAACGACAAGGCCTTCTTAATTATGAAGGTTGTTTTAATCGGAAAACGCCTATGCAAATCTATGCAAACATATTTAGAAGCTGAGTTATTATTTATGGATTAGCACTCCAATCCCGTTAGGACTTCTTTTAAAAACTGCAGACTCTGGGCCTGATCGCCTGTTCAAAACGGCCTTTTTTACACTGCATAAGTGCTTTGAAGAGCTCTTGGTGTAATGGGAAATGAAGGTCGCAATTGTAGTGATGTATATTATTTATGGGTTTGTAAATCGACCCCTTTTATATTTATTGAACTGTATTCTGTAGATAGATACTGGATATTATTGATACGGATGAATGTATTTACTGGCTTGATCGTGCTATTGATAGATCCATTCAGAGGCACCGAAAACAAAAGAGACTTTCAAATACTGTGGAACCGGCTGATTATTTTTCTATTATCGATGTGGTGATCTTCTTCTCATTGATACATTGACTTGAGGCAATGCACCTGTTATTTTAGGGCAGGTGTGCCAATCTGCATATAAACCAGTGTTGATAATGAAAGGAAAAACCAATAGAGTTTAATATAAAATCGTCAGCTGTAGAACAAGGACAAGGTGATTACAAAGATCCGAGACATTCTGTGTAAAAACTGTACAACACATTGGTTGTCTATATCTTGATCATTCTAGCTACAAGCTGATCTGCTGTTTATGGATTGAGCTATATCTATGTATTTACAAGCAAATCTATCTTTCCCCAACTTTTATTTCAAAAACTTTCTCACAGGGTAATTTTCAGCTTTTGCAAAGACAATAATTAGACACAGACGCAGCTACCAATTTACAGATTTTGGAAATGAACCTTTAAATGGAAAGATCAAATTTCAAAACAGCTGGTAATTAAATCGATGACTTCCCACTTAACACGCATTGATTTGTAAATGGATCTATTCGCCACAACAATGACCCAGGCTGAGAAATAGGAAAACACACTAACCCACAGCAGATTCTTACTAATTGTTACTAAGGCCTGCTCTTTGCTTTAACGTAGGTGACTGACTTCCTTTGTATCTTTCTCCCTTTCTATCTATAGATATTCTGTAATTTTGGGCTCTTAGAAAAATATAAAGAATTCCAGCTTTTCAAGAAACCCAAGGTGAAAGACGAAACAATGTTTTAATTCCCTCCTTTCTCCAATTCCTTTCTTTCTGGGGTCCTTCTATTCTTCTTGGGCTAGGCTCTGGGGCTGTTTTGCGAGGATAAAGCAAGCAGATCCCAGATCTTAGATATGTTTCCCTCCCTGCATCCTCTACAGAGACTCTCTGCACCAGCCATGTTCGCTGGCCTTCTGACCACTCTCCCCCAGAGGAAAATGTGAGAAAGGTGTGTTGGGGTGGGGGGGTGGGAAGAATCTAGTTCCCACTGAAATGGACACCAAAGTGGGGCAAAAAAAAGGGGGGGGAACAGTGTTTGATGACTGAAGGGTAAGACTGCTCTCTCTTTCTCTCTCGCTCTCTCCCTTCCCCCCCTCCCCAGGTGACATTCATAGAATAAATGACCTGGACTCTTTGTCGGGTGAGATGGAGCTGGCGGTCAGTTTCTTGACCAGGAAATGGCTGCTCTCACATAGCACTGAAAAGCTGTGGATCAGAATTCGCCATTAATGCGCTGTCCCTTATACTGGACATGGGGACCCAACACCCTCGCGGATCAAATAAGAGATTCACCAGTTTGCTGATCTCTATGAAAGGAAATGAATGTTTTTTTTAAAACAAGGAAAGGGGAGCAGTATAATATTCCATTTCCCCTGCCCCCATTTGAGGTTTCAGAGAAGAGAAGCGAAAGAAGGGGGGGTACCTTCCCTTTTTCAACACAGCCATGACTTTACCCAGGGTGGAGAGGATAGGGTGAAAGATCATATGGCCAAAGGGTCTTAGTCCGATGAGGATGTGGAAATATATTTATTCAAGTAGAGAGGAAGAAGAGGCTAGCAAAGTGGGGTGTGGGGAAGAAACATGCGCTAAAATAATTTAGTTTACAAAAATTAGGAAAGCAGAAAGAGAAATGAAAAGGGAAACTGCTGAAGGGACAAATACAGCTTTAAAAAAAGGCTTCAAGAGAGGCATGTAAGGAGAAAGAAATCTGTGGTGTTCCGTGACAGAATATGAAGATGGACACACGCTTGGATGCAGAGAGCACCTTATCTGCATATATAAATAAAGACGGCCTCGTGCTGACCAGGAGACGTATTGAATGGGTGGAAGCCAAAAATCACACATCGAACACACGTCCGCACACAGATGGGTGGACAGAGCAAAGCATTAGAGGCTCGGAGAGAGAAATTATACCGTGGACTCATGGACAGAAAGGGGGCAGCAAGGGATTCTCTGCAACCACGAGATGTCTAGTAAGGCCTCGGAGCAGGTTGCTTGGGGGAAGCCGTAGGCCGGGCCCCAGAAGAACTTCAGACCCTGGGCCTAACCTGCAGGGGGAACAGCAGAGAAAGGGGGGGGGGGAGTGGGGAAAGGCCCAGCGGTACTGAAAGGGTTACCAGGACACACACATACAAATGCGCACACACACATACACACCAGACAGCAATAAAAAAGGTCACTGCAGAGAAATGAGGTCTCGCTTGACAACAGCAGATGCACACCCAACAGAAAGAGAGAGAGTGCGGAACACACACACACAAGCAATCACACACACACACAACGCACCGAGCAGCACAATGCTCCCCGAGTGGGACACCTCCGACTCTATCCATAGTCCACATTTATAGAACCACCACTGTTTAAAAATAAAGCACAGGCACACCGCAAAAACGTGCACAACACCCAAAAAGGCACCACAAAATTACACAACGCAGACTTGGAAGGAACTCAACCAACTTGGAACCCCACACACAAAATATCCACTGGCTTAATTCCACAGCCAAGTTCACTTAATGAAGGACTGGGTCATTATCTATTAACTCGCTTAATTCCAACCTGACCTATTCAGGATGGCTTAGATCCTTCCTGCTCACCTTTCAAGGAGGGTAGACTTTTATCCATGTTTGCAACAGTTAGAACCAGGGAAGGAGAGCTACTAGCTAAAGGAGCATAAGGGGTGTGATCTTAGGTACACAGCCTTAGTCCTTCCTGTCCTAACCACCCAACTCCATTCTTCACGCTCCCACAAAGACAGTTACCCCCTTAGCTACCATAGATTCCATTATCCTGACAGAAGAGGGTATATTCTGGTCACCACCTGCTTTCCCAAACTCATGTCAAGAGATTTACTGTCTCCACGGAATTGTACCTATTCTAGATCAATCCATCCCAGTAATAGGTACGGACCTATCGTAGTGAAGCCTAGAAAACTGGGGTTGTAAGGGTCCAGATTCACTGTGGGTCTCAGCACTGGGCCTGGAGTTTGGCGGGAGATTCCTCAACAGCCTTGCGGGCTGGACAACCGAGCAATCTCTCAGAATACATCCCTCACAAAAGGCCAGATGGATTTCTCGAATTCAGAGGCAAATTTAGGCAGGAGTCCTGAGGAGAAAATCGGGAGTTTCTCTATGTGGTTTGTGGCAAAGGATCTTGTGTGATTTATCACCAGACACACACCAGGCTGTTTGTAGTGAGGAGGCAGGAAAATGCCTTGCTTTTACCCCAAAATGTTCTTTATTCACCCTTTCGTACACATTCAGGGCCCATAGCTGAGACTGCTCCAAGTAAATGAATTGCCCCTTATTGTCGTTTAATCACTTTGTAGTTCCCACAATCAGGGTGAGAAAGGGATGGATTTCCCCATATTAGGTGGGGATTCTAATCCACATTCGTGAACCAAGGGTTTAGTCTTTTCAGATTAATTAATATGGAGGAGGGAGGGAAGGTTGGTCTTGTACATATACCATTAGGATAGGAAAGCAATGGGAGTTTCAGCTAATCTTTCTCTTCAAAGTGGCAATTCCAGCTCAGGGGGTTGTGTGAAATAGAGGAATAAATGCTTTTCTGTCGGGAGGAAAATCAAGAAATTTGCCTAGACAATTTTGGAGGTACCAGTGCACACAAGTGAACAAAATGGGACACAGTATGCGTACAGAAAAGTGTACATATGAGTGGATGGATTCACACACATACTCTCTCACGAGGACAATACATACACCTGCAAGGACACACACACAATCCCAAATTTAAAAAGGCCCGAATGTTAACAAGGCGCTGTCACATTATCCCAGGGCAAAAAGGGTTGTCAATGCAAAATTCTTTGAGGTTTCTGCTCTGTGTCTAATTTACTCCCAAGTAATCTCAGAGAAGCACCCTCTGGCAACTACCTGGTTTTCTGTCGTGAGTGAATTATCCGCAGCCAATGCCAGCTATCCGGAGACAATGGCCGCTGAAAACAGTGTGGTTCAGCAACCCCAAAGTAAAAACAGAGCGCCTGAAATCGACACAACACCCAGGGAGTGAGACCACCTGCCCTTCTTCCCTGAGATATTACCAAGCCTCGCCATGGTTGCTCACTGTGGTGGCACCTTCCCCATGGCAACCTCCTGCAAGTGCCCAACCCATTACACCCCCTCCCCATAAGCACCTCCTTCCGTTGCCAGACCCAGAGATCATTTTTGATTTACCCCCAAACTCCAAGAAACTTAGGCAAGGCACCGTCCAAAGATGAAACACAAAGCTAAGTTGGCCCTCCTGCCCAGGAGTCTTCCCAAAACTCTGTTGTGCCATGTGCAGAGAAATCGAAACCACCAGAGGACTGCCCGAACGGGAAGGATCCGGGAAAGGGAAGCTGGCTTTAGAGAGCAGTGTCATATGCAGTGGGAACTGGGGTGAGGGGAGATGTTAATCTGGATTTGGGGTTCAGGAAAACCCAATGTTCAGCCACAACTCAAGTTTACCCCTATTCTTCTCACTCCTGCCCTAAACTAACTATTCCCGATTCTTCCCCTCTGCCCCATACAGGAACCCCCATACCTGGATTTTTTTTCTCTCTGCTCACTTGCCTAAGATCTACCTGCCCCATCGGATCCAATGCTTCTCCCCCCTTTCTCTTTCTCATCTGGCTCCCTTATCCTGCACCCCTACCTAGCCCCCCCAATCCTCCAATTTCCCTCACCCCCCCTCTCCTGGTCACAATCTGACCTCTTCACCCATCCACCACTACCCTATTTATCCCCCCCCACACACACACACACACTAATATCGTCCCTTCCACACAATAGCCGCCCTGGGCTGCAAATAATTATTAATAACATCCTTTCCTTTTCCTGCCTCTTCTCTCCACCCCCACCCCCCCATCCACGGACAAAAGAAGCGTCCAGTTCTCCTGTCTGTCTCTGCCTCCCCGCTTGGCTCCGGCCATTACACCTCCCCCCCCCACGTCCCCCCCCCCTCCCCATCAGCTCTCAGGACAATCCTCTCCCCCCCCCCCTTATGCAACTTGCATTTTCTAGGGAGGAAAATTCCATATGAACACGATGGAAACAACCCACCCCCCTCCCCCCCAAAAATATTTAATCTAAGCAACCCCCAATTTTGCAGTCTTCAGGGGCAGGGGATGTCCTAGCATTGCACATCATAAATGCCCTCTCTGCACAAAATATCATAAACGCCGGTCACCACAACCTCCCCCCCCCCCCCCATCATCTCCTCCGGTTCCTTCATTCTGTTCCTCCTGTTTTTCCCCTCCCTTCTTTCTTCCATCGCCGGAGCATCAGAAGCCGAGCCCCCGACGCCGAAAGCCAAGCGACATAGGCGAAAAAATCCTCTACAGCTGTTCCTCGGTCTTCCGATATTATTTTTATCCATGCAACACATTTTAATTTTTTTTAAGCCTTCGCTCCTTGCACAAAAAAAAAATATTTGCAAAAATTGCAGCCACCAAATGCCTTTTTTTGATTTTTTGGACCACTGCAAATCCGCTTCCCTTTACAACGCATTTTTAATTTTTTTTTTAATGCAACTGAAAAGCACCTCGGTATTTTTTTTTATTTTTGCATTTTATTCTCTTTTCCTTAAAAAAAATCAAATCCTTTTTTTTATCTATTACATCCCTCCGCTATTTGCCCCTTTCCCATTTTTTTCCTCGCCCCTTTTCCTTCCAGGCTGAGCCATCGAAACCACCGAAAAAACAAAATGCCAGGGGGGGGGAGGTAGAAAGAAAAAGCGTCTTGGAACAATTGCGGCTGCCGCGCTGAAAGAGAGAGAGAGAAAGGAATAGACTCGCCGGTGTGTGTGCCTGTGTGTGCAAGAGACCAGCTGCTGCATTAAGCATTTTGCAATCAATAAAGAGCGGGTGAGATTTATGCAAAGCGCAGATATTAATATGCAAAGTTTTAAAGATTTTTAAATGGGAGAGAGAGCGAGGGAAGGAGACGGGGAGGAGGAGGCGGGGTGGGGGGGGGGGAGAGATTGCATAGAGACTGCACCTACCTCTGCTTCCATCGGTGGGCGCAAGCTGACTCCTCCATGCGCGCATGGGTGCAGCCCAGATACACAGGAGCTGTGGGGGAAGCAGGAGCAATAGCTGGAGAAGCGGCCGCAGCAGCAGCAGCAGTCAGAGCGCGAGCCGGGGCGCGCGCCGGATTCTCTCCATCATTTTCACTCTCGCTCTCTCCCCCCTCCCTTCCCCAGACCCCGGCTCCCGTTGCCCGGGCAACGAGAAAGATGCAGCAGCATCAGCACCAGGGATGAAAGATGCTCAGGGCAGCAACAGCAGATTGAGGATGGAGCTGGGGCGCGCGGGAAGGGGAGCCCTGACTGGAAGGCGGCGGGGCGGCAGTGCGGGGGGGGGGGGGTAGATGGGAGGGAAGAAATAAAGGGGTAGCCTCGGGATTATATTGGGGGGGAAGTGGGGGTCCCTTCAATCTTATGAAAGTCGGAAGAGGAGAAAGAGAGGACTCTTGGAGTGGGGTTTTGTAGGAAATAGTGGGAGAGTTTTTCCATGGGGCAGGGAGGGGATGTGGGGGAAGGGGGCAGTGTGGAAAGGGGGGGGGTGGGGGGACTGAGGGGTAGGAAAGGTGAGTTCTGACATGAGAAGAGGGGTAGGTGAAGATGAGGGAATGTCCCAGGATTTAGGACTGGGGGGGGGGGGCAATGAAGACTCCTTAGGGGTAGGGAGGAAGATAAGTGAATCTGGAGTAGAGCAAGGGTTGTCCTACGGTTCTAAAGGAGAAGAAAATGGGGGTGACAAAGGAGAGGCTTGCCCAGGGCAGACAGGTATCTGTAAGGACTGCATTTATGAAGGCAGGTGGCAAAATTAATGTATGAATGGTCAAGGGGTATGTGGGGATATGTGTCCAGAAACACCTTTTTTGCATGTCAAAGCAGCACTCTCCCAGTTTCCAGCTCCATATATACACAGATTATTTGGAAAATTTGGGAGTGTGTTCATGCCCTGGGAACTCGGGGAAACTTTTCTGAATGCAGTGCTCCCCTCTGTAGACCTATTTACTGGAAACACAAAATATTCTTGGTCTTCTTTCACAAATTAGCATTCAAGAACAGAACAGTCTAATGTGGTGGAAAGAAATTACTCCAAGTAATTTAAAAACGTCGTGCTATATGCTATATATATTATACATTAGAGAAGTGATAGGTTAAATATTCTGAGAAACTGGAAAGGAAGATTGCATAGGAAAAAATTTTTATACAGTTTTATACACAGAATTAGCATGAGTATATCTGGCCTATTATATGCAGCATTACGGTAAAAATGATTGCAAAGAAAGGCAGATAAAACAATTTATGGAACAGATGTTAAGAATTAAATGCAAAATAACTGTAACAGCTGGTTGTTTGAAACTAAGAAAATTGTATTGAACAATAGTATAGTGGAAATACTAGATATAAGCCACAAATATGTACAATTTGATATTACTGCATTATTAGACAATTTTAAGAATCTTATGAACTAAATTCAGAGGATTCCAAGCAGTATATATTCTCACCTAACGGTGCTACAGTTTATACAAATCAGAACTATTTGTATCCATGAACTCTTGTAACCAGCAAGAAAGTCATAGCCACAAAATATTTAATTAAATATGCAAAACAGATAATTATATAAAATAAATATGCATGATTAATTGTATTACTTGCCAACCGCTAAAAATCTTTACCGCCGATATCAAGTATTTTGTGCAATAAGTTAATTGTATCTTCCATTAAATGCACTTAAATTATAAGCTTCTGCATTTCATTTAGTATTATTATATGGAAAATAGCCATTTGTCATGCACATGGAGCTTTTTGAGTATTATATAAAATATATATTTGTAACAAAAGGTTTAGTTGTTCCATTTGCAGCAACAGCAATACCAAATATTCCAAACTGTAAATATCAGATGTTACAAATTGTAAAGTATGTATCATCAACACACAGAAAAATAACACTATAGCATTCAAGAAATATTTAGAACTGAAGTGGTGTAATCAGTAAAAAGACTGCTTAGTAGGGGAAGTGGTATAGGAAGAAAGGATTTTCTGTTTAATATGCAAAAATGTTTTATGTAAAATCTATTAAAGTAAACATTATATGCAAGAAGACTAAATGCTATAAGACACTTGAGAATTTGCATCAAGGGTCAATGGAATATACCTGTGATACTCCTCTCCAAATATTAAAATCATATGTAAAAACAACAGGAGATTTTGCATATGATGAATACAAGAAAACAAAGAATCAAATGCCACTGCTGAAAAGTAAAAATTATTGTGGATAATGAGTAATTTAAGAACATGTTTTGTACATGATGTAAGTTTAAAACTGAGAACTTTGCATATAATGTTTAAAGTTGTCTGATTAGTTCTCAGTTGGCATCTTACAACCAAAATAATTAAGAGCAGTAGGACACAGACCGGAACATTTCTAAATGCCCTCCTGAAAATTACTGGGGGGAGGGTATGTAATAAGCATAGAAATAATTAATATGAGTATATGCAAAGTATGAATCTCAGTATTCGGTGTCAAGTTAATTTTCAGTTGTAGAGAGAGGCATTACCAGTTCTGAATCCACATTACTGTTACATTCAATAATGCGGAGTATTCTGTACAATGGAGAAATAAGAATACTCTTTAATACTACCCTGAAATGTTAAGAATTATCTGTATAGAGAAAGACCGGATTATGCAACACTGGCTAACATTTAGTTTTCATATACATTGCAACATGCCAATGTTAAATCCCTGAAATAGTAGGTAAAGCAACTAACACAAAATTAACTTTGCATGGAAATATATTGCATGTTGAAACAATATTTTATATAAAATATATTAATGATATGATATATTCAACCATGTTAAATCATAATTTGGAAAGAAGAACATTTTACTTAGAAATGTGGAGTTTTTCTCCCCTTCTGTAATGCTTAGCTTTCTGATTTAAAATACTCAAAGATATTTTGTTTGTCCAAATTTCTCCGGCTTCATATATCTGCAGTTATACTACTCATTCACTTTAACACAGTCTTGGGCACTAGGAATTAATTCTCATTAGACAAATATTTAACGTTTGTAGGACATTGTACAGCATTCACCATGGATTCAAAATTCTGTATGCATTCAATTGTTTGCATTTAGGCTTTTGACACACCACATTGTTGCCTACCCAGATTGCTAAAGCCATCCAGTTATCGTTATGAAATGCTCACAAGCAATCCAGAATTAACAGGTTGGCATATCTAGAAAACGCAGAGCCTGTTTGTAATCATGTTATTTAAGATATTTTAAAGGCAGCTTTTCTCTTTACGGATAAAGCCATTTTTTCCACATTGAGGCTTGAAAATTGTTTATTATACATGGTCCTTATTTACATACAACACAAATTCATTATTATGTGCAAAATGGGAAACTGGCCATGCCCTATACAATAAAAAAACATGGGAAATTCTTTGTGAAAATAAAGAGAAATCACAAATAGAAAAACCATTAAAGGATGAAGGTGCTTCAGCTAAATGTTTTAGAAACAGAAAAACAAGGAAAAGAAAAAACGTGTTAAGTGCATAGGTGTCTAGAATGGGTAATTATTTCCTCGAGTCTACAAGGAATTATTTTTCTTCTGATCCTACAGGTTGCCATACAGGGCAATTAAAAACAATTCTCTGAGCAGTACATTTCAAGGATTCTAGACACCACACTCAGTGGGTTTTATTTTAGTGTTACATGGAATACCAGCAAGCGAAGGACAAGGTGCAGAATCTTCGTTCGGTGGAAAAATACTGATTCTATTATTTCCTAAGGAGTGGGGGGGGGGGGAGGGGACCTGTCGCGTACCACAGCTCAAGATCACAGTCTGGAAGCATCACCAAGAGAGACACACCAAATTTTACTGGAAAATAGACCACCCCCACCCCAAACAAATAAACCATCTCCCCCCACTATTTAATGAATTAACAAGACCGGATCCACAATTAACCAGAGACCCATGATCAATGGCCCCTTATATGTGTGTGATTAATTTTTCTATAGATATCGAGTTCCTCCATATACATAGCTGTTAATTTGACCCCACATTCCTGGCTCGGCTCGGGCTTTCAATCCACAGCCCTCACGCCTGACCCTTAGCATGCTGTTATAGACATGCGTCTGACCACAAAGGTTTAGTCCATGCTTGCAAAAAAATGAAATAAAAAGCCGGGTTACGTTCGGAGATACCAAGGTCCAGATATTATTTTGTATGCCTTTGGTTTGTCACACCTACAACAATGAGGTCTACATTCACATCTATATTAAAGTCATTTCCAATTAATTTGACACTAATATCACCCATCCTGTTTCCCTACAGCCCTTGCTCTTGAGTTACCAGGAATCTCATCAAGAACCATTGGGATACAAGAATGGAAGAATATTTGCTTGAATGTTATAATGTGTAAATCGAAAGGGATGAAGGCCTGCCCAAATATCTGAAAAAGTTTCAGACTGCTGTAGGAAAAGATAAGGAAAACACCTTAAAAAATAAATGCAAATATTTCATTGGAAGTCTGTTAGTTAGTGTCTCGGATTATATCTTTTCCAGTGTAACCCTGACAGGCACACGAATCTCATGAACAAATGCTGAGGGACTGGGGGGATGGGGAAAGAACAGAAAGATATGCTTTTCTAGGGGTTAGACATAGGAAACAAGAAGGGGGAAAGTCATCCTAATGCAAAATTGACCCAAGCCACTTAGAAAAGAATTCTGAATTGCAAAAAGATTGGTTTGGTCTCAAAGACTCTTGGTAAACAAAAACAGAGGTAGTTTTGTTCCTACATTAAATGTTACTTCAGTGTTCAGTTGTTTACATGTCCATCACTTCAGGGACCCTATTTGGGAAGAAAGGCAGCATTTAAAGGATTTAACAAAATAAATATTAAATGCATGCTTTCCTTTAACTCAGTGTTGTGTCTAGAGCCACAGAGAATGGATCATGCAAATGCTAGAGTCTGCGGTGAAATTACTCCGGAAAACTGATTGTTGGGGTTTTGTGGCAGGTGATATTGAACCTAAAAGGATCGTGAGGGTTATTCCAGGTGCAAAGGGTGGAGGATGTGGGGCACATTAAAATGAGGTTCATACCCAAAATAAGTGATTCATTATGGATTTTGGCTTTGCCCATGCCTGATGGAGCGACTACCACATATAACTGAAGATATATTACTTGGGCAACCATGATACTGGCTCTGAGCCGCAAAACCTCGCTTCCCTTTGTTCCCCAGAAATAAGAAAAAGGCAGAAATCCCAGTGCCTTCCACCTCAGCCACACAGTTGTTCCCTGGTCAACAACTGGAAGGCCATTTCTAGTCAGGCGCAGCCTGAAAAACAGGCCCCAAATACTCCCAGGAAACCCCTTGCTTGGGCTGTATTCCTGTTTTGCCTCCAGGTTCCTCAAAAGGGGCCATAGGCCGTTCGACAGCCACCAGTTGCTGAGCTCTGGGTATATTTTCTCCACCGCCACCATTTCACACCGGAAAACAAGTATTCTCGCTGTTTTTTTCTACCTCAAGCTTGGCTTAAGAATGAGAAACGAGTCAGCTTCTTCACTAAGGTGTAGGGGCACCCCCTACTGAAGGCTTGGGGAACATTGGCTTCAAAATAACTTCCCTTAGCCCAAGAGGGATTATGCGAACATTGTTAGAACACATGTCCATTTTCATACATTCTAGGTCCTGCCCGCAGGGTAAGGCTGAGACGTGCCACTGAAAGGCAAGACAGAATGGTTAAAAAGGCAGGTCAAGGGTCATTTCCCAGAAGGTGTGCACTCCGACTGTCCCTATTTACGAGAGGCAGTCCTTATTTTCTCGTTTCTGAGGCTAGCTGCGTCCGTCTGCAGTAGAACAGCTAGATTCAAACCCAGGAGTACCTTTGCAACCTACAAGGGTTTCAGGATATGAATTTTCAAGAAACACTCCCTGGCAAAAGCTTGTACCCTGGAAATCTTTTTGATATCTAAGGTGCCACTGGATTTTAATCTAGGTGTCCCTTATATTCTAGCACCTAGTATTGTCCATCTTTTGGGACAAACAGCTTTTTAGAATGTCATTCACCAGAGCTGGTCATTCTTTAAAGTAACCTTTCTTAATTATTTCACCATTGAGGAACCCCTGAAACATTCTTCAGACTTTGTGTAAGGTGACCATGTGTCCCGGATTTCCCGGGACAGACTCGCCTTTGAAAGAATTGTCCCGCGTCTCGGAACGATCTTAAAAAGTCCCGCCTGGCCCTGGCCAACCCTATGCCCTGGCATGCCAGGGCTCGCGCCCACCTTGCCCCTTCCTCGTCCTCCTCACCCAAAGCGCCAACAGCAAGGGCAGCATGGCAGCTGGTTCAGGCACGCTCGAGCAGACACCATGGCTGCCCCCCTTGCCCCCACGCGCACTGCCCGCCATGCTCCGGAGTCCGACTCTGAAACTCTCAAGATTCTTCAGTGGAATCCCTGGGGTGGGGTCGTGGGAGCTGCCAATTGGCTGTGCTCTCACCCTGTCTTGCCCCTGGGAAGGCAAACATGGAGAGCAGGAGAGGCTAGTGTCCAGAGTCCCCGCCTCCTTCTCCTCGAGACTGCACAGGAAGGAGGAAGGAAGCCAGAGCCTGCAAGGCGGTGCCCTCACTTTGCCCAGGAAGGCGAGGAGGGTGTGGCCCAGTGCAACCGCCACAGTCGAAGGCTCTGCAGAAGGTGGGTCGCCTGTAGCTGCGTGCGCAGTAAAGAAGGGTAAGGACTTCCTAATGCTATTTTGCCTCCCTCCTTGTCTCGGCTGCTGGCCACTATCAAGGCCCCTTTGCGCCTTTCTCTCCCCGTGCGGGCATGCGTACGCCAGAGGCCTGTCTCACCGGAGCAACAAGAGCCACCGGGGAAGCCGCCATCTCTTGTTGCAGCCATTGCTGCCCACCGGCCCTCATATTATATATATTTGTTCTGTTCTGTATTTGTCCTTTACCCCCTTCCCTCTCCCCCCTTCCCTTTCTCCTTCGCCTCGGTGACCATCCCCGCTTCAAGTACCATGGCGCTGCCCACGCCCTTGAAGCGGCAGCCTCTCTCCCCCCTCAACAGCCTGGAGGCTCCCAATATGAGCAAAACGCGCACACACACCCCGGTCAATGGTGTCCCACTTTACCAGTATTCAAATCTGGTCACCTTAACTTTGAGAAACCTTAAAAGTTGCACAGTTGTGCAGAATAGGGTTGGAAAGCAGAGCTACGGACATGTCCACATGGGGCACCTTCCCTTCCCACCAACTCCAGGCCCATCACTGGCCATTTTGGGAGGGGACGCAGGTCAAGATGTCCATATATGGACTTATAACCAGAAAAACCTTTAACAAAAAAATTAAATATATTTTAAAAAATTAACTCCCATCCATTCAGGAAACCTTTCGAGGGCCATCAAGAAACCCCAAGGTTTCTTTAAATAATTTTTAATTAAAAAGAAAAGAAACCCCAAATTTTCACAAAACCCTGGTTGAGAAAGCCGGCTTTAGAATTTTAGCCTTTCTCAACTTTTTTACCATTGAGAACCCCCTGAAATAGTCTTCAAGCTCCCAGAACCGCCAGAAGTGGTGCAAGTATGGTTAGGAAGCCTAGCTGTGTACATGCCTACTCAAGACCCCTCCCCACTCCCGCCTATCACTGGCCATATTGGGAAGGGAAATCAACATGACTATTTATGGTCATCACCTAATAAATGTTTACCAAATTTAATCTTGAGAACAAAAGGCTATTAAACCATGTGGTATAAGCAAGCACTTCCCAGCCTGTGGCTCCGGACTCAGGAGTGGGTCTCAAAGCCTCTAAAAGTGGGCCACAGACCACTTGGTCCTAATGGCTGCCTTTGCCCTTTCCACTGCTCTCTTTTGCATTTTGGAAACTAAGACCCAACTCTGGATAGAGTAACTTCCATTGTCATACATTAGTTGATCATTTTTCTTCACATTGATCAAGTCAAATGGGAGCCAGCTTGGTGTAATGGTGAAGAGCCACTAGGGAAGGTAGCAGATGATGGATGGATGGACGGACGGACAGATAGATAAAATTTATGACCCTGCCATTTTGGGGCGATTCACAACAGTCAGTAAAAAAATGAAATAGCATAACAATTAAATATTAAAAACAGTTTTTTTTTCCGGTGTGGATCCTGCTGAATCCAGATCGATTTCATCTTGGTCTTCCTCTTTCCTCCCCATTGAAAGAGAAAAGTGTTCTGCATGAGGTTAAGGATGCTCAGAAGGGGAGGGGGGAGCCAAGCCCAGATGGAGTCTCTTTCTTTTCTTTTCTTGAAGGGGAGGGGAGAGAGGGTTGAAGACAACAAAGGAGGGAGGAAAAAACCTCTACCCACAGAAGTTACTGCTTCTGCAGATTCTGGGGAGAGAAAATTAGCGCTTCCCCATTAAGAAAACCTTACAGCCTGGGCAGCTTTGGCAGCCTTGGCCAATCAGGGCTTCTCTACCACGGCAAACATGCTTTCTCAATCCGATTCTGAAAATATTGAGGGTTATTTCCACTCCTAAATAGCATTACAATACTATTTTTGTGTTCTATGCATTCTATGTAAAATTTTGTTGCTCCATATAGACCAAATTTGTAATCAAGAACACCCCCGGTCAATGGTGTCCTGCTTTACCAATGTTAAAATCTGTTCACCTTAAGTAATCTTCCGATCAAGAAGAGGGGCATCACAAACCTTTTCCTGTTTGCAGTGTGGAATGCTGGCGAGCATCAGAAAGTCACTGACAATGAAACAGGGCTAGGGCAAGATATTTGGTCACCCCAAGCGAGGTACATCTTGTTTGAACATGCCAGATGTGCCATGTGAATGACTGAACAGAACATGAAGAATATTCAACAGAAGGAAATGCTAGATTAGGAACCACACACCCTAATATTTTGCCCAAGTAACTTTATGAATCATTAGGAACAGCACCATCCTATTGCCCGTGTCTAAAAGTCCTCTTGAAGAATTAAGTTTTGCAGAATTGGTGGAAAGCCAGGAGAGTGGGAGCCTTCCTGACCATCTCAGACAGGCTGTTCCAGCATGCGGGGGCCACAACCGAGAAGGCACTGTGGGGGTTGAGACCCCTTTGGGGGTCGAATGACTCTTTCACAGGGGTCATGGCAGGGCAAGCAGCTTGCTGGGGGGGGGCGCCATTCACACAACAGCTATGCGGGGTAGATCGTGATAGAGCGTTCGTCTGTCTGGAGCAGCGTAAAAAAGCGAGATTGGCATGATGGGACAAGAGGCAGAACTGAACTGAGAAACCCCAATAAAAAACAATTTATATACAATCATGAACAATGGATCTTCACACCATTGGTCAGTTTAGGTTTAATTTCTGAGAAAGAACCCTTGCATAATGCTATGGTTGGGGGTCACCACAACATGAGGAACTGTATTAAGGGGTCATGGCATTAGGAAGGTTGAGAACCACTGTCTTAGAACTATTATCCCAGAGCAGTTCTCTTAGAGCTTTTTCTGCCTCACAGGGTGTTTGTTGTGGGAGGAGGAAGGGAAAGGTATTTGTTAGCCACTTTGGGACTCCTTTGGATAATGAAATGCGGGGTATTTAAAAAAAGCTCTTCATCAGCTCTCTCTGCTTGCTCACTGAGGGCATCCCCCCCCACCCTAGGAATTCTGTGGTGGGCACAGCCACAAAACCCTTGCAGCAGGAGATGGAGCGAACCACCAAACTGCTGCCACAGGAGACGTTGCCACACACAAAAAGGAGGCCCAAGCACTGGGGAGAAGAGTGAACATTTCAAAACTATTCTGGGAAAGAGGAGAGAGAGAATAAGGTCAATGCTGTGGTGATGATGATGATGTTATCCGTTCAGTTGTGCCCGACCCTCGGCGATTCTATAGGAAAGTCTTCGCCACACATCCCTGTCTCTGACTGCTTCTTTCAGTTGGCCCACGGTCATCCCTGTATCGGCTTTGATCGTGTCGAGCCAATGGATCCTTTGGCAACCATTTTTGCCCCTGACCATGCCGAGCATTAATGATTTCTCTAGCGAGTTTGATCGCATGATGTGTCCAAAGTAAGAGAGCTTCAGCCGTAATATCTTGCCTTCTAATGACATAGTTGGTTTGCTCCTCTCTATAACTATCTTGTTGGTAACCTTGGCTGTCCATCGTATTCGCAGCATTCGTCTCCGACACCATAATTCGAAAGCATCTATTCTCCTCCCGTCTTCCTTCTTCAGGGTCCAGCTTTCATATCTATAGGTTGTTATGGGGAAGACAATGGCGTTGACTAGCTGGCACTTTGTATTAAGGCTGATATCCTTATTTACTGTGGTGGTAGCTGCCACTAAAACAACACCATTTAAATCTGCCCAGTTTATCTAGTGGCCAATCAGAAGAGCTGATTGGGCAAGTGCCCAGCCACGCCCACTTTTTAAGACCACTTGGAGCTCTGATGTAAGGCCCTTCCAAGTCCATTGAAGGTGGGAGTGAGGAAAGGGAAGACTGCCCCTATTTCTCTCTCTACGTTGCAAGATGTGTGTCGGGCCACCTGGCCGTGACATTCAGCCAACGAGCTTGTGTCTCAAAGTCCTTCTCAGGTATGAATCACTAGCAGAGCAAACCCCTTGTGCCCTCAGCAAAGGAAGGGAGAAAGGGAACAGGAGCAAGGCCAAAATGGGGAATAAAAGAAGACAACACATGGAACAGAGAGATGGGAAGTGCCGAGAGATCTGAAGGATGGACAACTGAGAGACGAGGATGAAGACAAATCGATGGTGGTGTGGAGATAAGACAAGTTCTGTGGGAGGACCCAGCCTAGCCGGATGTTTCCAGCTTTTGGAAGCTAAGCAGGGGCTCATGGGTAAAGTAGTCAATGGATGTCTGGAGAATCACAGTTTGGCCACCCCTGATCTGTGGCCTTGTAGAGAGGTGCCCTCTATGGGGTGCCCAAGAGGAAAGACTGAGAGATGTCAGGGTGGGGCCATTAAAAAGGAGGGCGACAGAGATAAGAGTTGCAGCATTCAATAGGGAGGGGATGAGGAAAGAGCAAAGAGCGCATACAAGCCAAGCAGAGGAAAAGGGGATCAACAGAGCATGGATTAAAAACAATTGAAACGTTACTTTCCGACAGTTAACATTGGAGCGCTGCCCTCGAGCTCATCTCTGTTCCGAAGAGTCTCTCAGTGTGGTTTGAGCTGTGGACCCTCAGTTTTCCTTCAATGCTCTTTGCTGTTTCCTTTTAGGCCATGCAGGAAATCCACCAAATTAAACTCTCCAGGTTCCAAAATCTGATCAGATTGATTTGCATCCTTTTCAGCTCAGAAGTGGCAAGAGAAGTTTAGGACGCAACCAGATGAGGCACACATAGAATCTCCCCCCCCCTTTGATCCAGGGGAATGCTTGGGAGATTTGTATGATTATTGTTCATCAGTGACACACTATTGATTTACAATTGCAATAATGACGTTTATTTAGGGGGCCCTAGGAAAGAAACTGGATGGAATCAGATTAGGGGAGCCACCTAGTGGCCATGTGAGCAATGAGCCTGCTTCTTTCTGGGAACTGAGAAGAGCTGTTTTCGTACCCTGCTTTTCACCCCCTGAAAGAGTCTCAAAGCGGCTTGCAATCGCCTTCCCTTCCTCTCCCCACAACAGACGCCTTGTGAGGTAGGTGGGGCTGACAGAATTATCTGGCCCAAGGGCATCCAGCAGGCCTCATGGGTCTCAAAACAGTTTACAACTCCCTTCCCTTCCTCTTACTGTAACAGATTCCCCTTGTGAGGTAGGCGGAACTGAGAGAGCTCTCAGAGAGCTGTGGCTGGTCCAAGATCACTCTGCTGTTTGCATATGAAGGAGTGGAGAATCACACACTGTTCTCCAAATTAGAGGCTGCCACTCTTAACCACTACACAAAATTATAGTAGCAGGTGGTTAGGATGGAGTAAGGAAGACAAAGATGTCAGATTGAGATGGGCTGGGGGGATTATGCTTGGTCATGGAAATCATATGTAGCTTTACCTCTGAGGCCAAAGGATGAAATCTCACTTTCCATCCTGCTGGAGAACCAACGACAAACAGTCTGTATGCTTTAGGGAAGGGTTTCTTGACCTGTGGGTCACATCCCAAAAGTGAGTTGCAGCACTTCAGAAAGTGGGGCACAGGCCCAAAAGCAAAGATCTGACCCTGGAAACCGGATCTTCCATGCCATATATTAGCTGGTATTTTCTTCTTCACTGCATCTACACCAGAGGTGGCCAAACTGTGGCTCTGCAGCATGCTGCTGGCAGGGGTTCATGGGAATTGTAGTCCATGGACATCTGGAGAGCCACAGTTTGGCTACCCCCAATCTACACGTTGATCAAGTAAAATGCATCCTGATGGTTATTAGAGCGACTTTGTTAGAATCCTGGGTGGGGCTGGAGGGAGTGACAGCGAAGGAGAGGGCAATCAAAGGCTGGGATTGAACTTCCACAGGCAAAGGGTATGTATGTCAGCATGCAACCAATTTGGGGTTCAAGAACCAAGAGCCAGCTTGGTGTAGAAATTTAGAGTGGTGGCCTCTAATTTGGAGAACTGGGCTTGATTCCCAGCTCTTCCTCCACATGCAGCCAGCTGAATGTGGCAGTCACAGTTCTCTCAGAGCTTTCTCAGCCCCACCTACCTCACAGAGTGTCTGTTATGGGGAGAGGAAGGGAAGGCACTTGTCAGACACTTTGAGACTCCTTCAGTTAGAGAAAAGTGGCATATAACAACCAACTCTTCTTCTCCTCCTCCTTGGTGGCAACTGTGCCATTTCTGTGATAGTTGTTTGTTTCTCAAAAACATCTGCTTGGCCACTGTAGAAAATTAAATGCTGAACTAGATGGGTGCCAACGGCATTGTTTGCAACCCACCCACCCCCCCAAAAAAAGGGAAAAAAAGGAAAAAGAAAACACACACAACAATTTGGGCCACCTGTTTGGATCAACATACCAAGTAAATTTGGAATTGTGGGGTCCACTATGCCAAAAAAACTGTTGAGAACTGCTGCTTTAAGGGATGCAGGGGCTCATGGGAATTGTAGTCCATGGACATCTAGAGAGCCAGTTTGGCCACCCCTGGGGCGGGTATATAGCACATGTATCAGGCATACAGAAGTTAAACCTCCAGTCCAAAAGATCTCCAGTAGCAGTCCATACTGGTTCTTATGGACTCCTTAGTCTGACGCCAGTATCAGGCATTTTCCTATAGTCTTTCACAGGTATTTTTTCAGATGGTCCACTTGAGGCCATGTACATTCAGGGATTTAAAGCCCCACAAAAATCACGTTATTTTTTTTTTTTAATTATATCCTCCTTCTCATGCTTGTGGCAGATCCTGATAAGGCAAGTCACGAAACCTGACCCAGGAAGCTCAGCTGCTAAACGGTTTGCAACCCATCTCCTGGGTGAGAAAGGGACATCATTGACTCAGCTGGGTTTAAAAAGATCATGGGACACAGGAAGGGCAGTCTTAGGATAAAGGGAAGCTAAAGGACAGGTAGCCCTGAGGGCACGTGGGCCAGAGAAACATGGCTAAATAGGAAACAGCACGAGCTGAGGGCTGACAACTGGCACCTTAACGATGGAGATCCTTCTCCTTTCCAGCGGGCTCACTTCTTAAGGAGCAAGAGCAACCGTTCTAGGCATGACTGAGAGAGAGAAAAGACCAAAATGCAGAGTTTTAGATTTCCAATTGTCACTTTTGCGTGACAATTAAGCATTTAAGTAAATTTTAAAAATTGCACTGTAGCTCCAAGCCATCTTGGTGTAAGGGTTAAGAGCAGCAGTTTCTAATCCAGCAAGCTGTTTGATTCCCCGCTCCTCCACATGCAGTCCGCTGGGTGACCTTGAGCTAGTCACAGTCCTCATAATACTGTTCTCACAGAGCTGTCCCCTCTCAGCCCCACCTACCTCACTGGGCATCTGTTGTGGGGAGAGGAAGGGAAGGTGACTGGGGCCACTTTGAGACTCTTTCAGGCAGTGAAAAACAGGGTATAAAAACCAACTCTTCTTCATCTTCTGTCTACAATTTTGGATTAAAATTTTTGACCAGAAAATGATTGATGCTGACCTCTTAAGAACGTCCCAGGGTTGGCATCCCATCTGGTTCTTCTAAGCATGACCACTGCTATTTCTAAGAGCGCAGAGAACCAAAAAGCTCTGAGTAAGTTCGGTCTAGTGCAGATATAGCCTATTTCAAATACACATCAGGTATAGCTTTCCCCAAGGAACTCAAGGCTCTTGACAGTTTTAGACCAAGAATGCTTTGCCAGCTCTTCCATTCACAGAACTACAAACCCCAGGGTCCTTTGAGACTCCTAAACTTTGACATGTCCTGATTAGTCAGCGGTGCATGATAGACTGAGGCCATAGGGACCATGTATGCTGTTTGTATGCCAAAACTAGCTCCACATTTCAGAAGGTAGGAACATATGATACAGGAGGTTGTCGGGCACAGGAGTGTAACTTGGCCTATAGGGCTCGGAAATGCTTAATTCCTGGGCACCCTTCCCAGCAGAAACAGTCAATTCCTCCAGCAGCTCATCTCCCAGCATTACAGCTGTACTTCATGAAGGAAAAAAAATCTACAGAAAGCAAAGCTCTAGGCTTTTCAGTTGAAGGTCTCCAGAGGTTGGTTCAAAAATTACATAGAATGCATTTTCTTCTGGCTGAAGCTACAAAGCATTTGAATTTTGCAACTTCCTTGGAGCTTTAAAAGTTGACTCACCAGGGATGCCAGCCTGGTTCTCATGGAGAGAGTACCACAGGAGACAGCAACTCCTTTTCTTTGGGGGACCCCTGAATTAGCCCAAAGACTGTCTCGTACAATATTTTGTTTGTGGTCAATGCTTACAAGTTCCCTCGTGTGTCCTCCTGTCCTAGGTTTGTCTCCCTCTGCCGGTCTCCGGCACAAGGCCCACTGCATTACGAATGACTCAGGCTTGGTTAGCCTGATCACCCACAGCCTCTGAAGAACCCACACCCTATTAAACTGCTTGGAGGTGCAACTGTTCCAGGACAGAGCAATCCCTGCCAGCCCAGCTACTTGCTTTCCCTGGGCAACGTCCATCATAGCTGGCATGTCTCTCCCCGGTTATTTGACTTGACAAGGGAAGACTTCAGCATTTGTGGGAAAATCACTCAACAACTGGCTGCACATTTCTATGTCTATAACCGGAAGGGGTAAGTGTTCACCTTCCCAGCAAGGCAAGCCGTACCACTGCTGCACTCCAGCAGCTGACTGTTTGCCATGACTACCCGGGAAGATACAGAGCCTCCTATTTAAGCAAGGCAGCGCAATAGCACTTCAGAAGCTAGACGCTGTCCTGGCTTGTGCTTGGGTCAAGGCGATATGCACTGAATCGCCTTGTACCTAGAAGCCCTGTGGCCAATGCACATCTCCAGTGTCTCATTCTGTTCAGTCTCCTGTAACACAGATGAGAACTTGAGGGGGGAGGGCTTGGGCTTGTATGAAATGAAGACCCCTGGAGTGGTTTTGACTGAGGTTTAAGCATGTTGTCCCTCACTTTCTAGTAAAAATAATGAACTGGGAGGGGCGAGTCCAGTGAAGAAACAAATATAGAAAAATACAGGTGCACTGGGAAACCAATTTGGCAATAAAATATCCAAATTGGACTTGTATAGAATCTTCTCTCTTCAGTAATTCTTTATCCTTATTATTTCACACAAGTCCCGACATGTATCGCCTGACAGCTTTTTCAAGAGACAATGGTTTTTATATTTAAGGACCAACTTCAGCTTATTAAGGAATCTCTTGACAGAGTATAAACTTAGCTTGTGGCGCTCCAGACGATACACGGATATTTTATTGCCATATTGGTTCCTCACTTTCTAGTGACAGATCTTTTGACCAACCTTCAGCCATATTAGCATTAACCCATTCCTCCCCTGCCTTTCCTCATGGGACAATCAGCAGGATCAGAAGATTTCAACAGAAAACTGGGAAATAGGGACATTTCTGTGCCTGAGGCTTGGTTCTCATTAAACGAAGTCTGGTGACTGCAAATTCTCTTTATTAACATTTGTCATTTGCAAATACAATACAAGAACATCAAAAATTCTTTTGTTCTGTAAAAAAAATTAAATTACAGATTTCCGCTTCCCCTGCCTGCCCCAGTGCCATGAAACAGACTCCTCTATGTGAGATGCTGTGGGAACTGCTTGTCCTTTTTATAAAAAGACCCCTCTATTATTTATACTATGTGCAAATAACCACAGGCAATTGAAAAATATCCCTCTGGAAAGTAACTCAAGCTTCCACTGTTTACAACCATCAGCACTGTGGCTATATACTTAACTTTGGTGGGGAGGGAGACACCCGTCCCCAACAGCAGACCGAAAAGTGGTGGTTACTCTTCCTACAAAGCAGCCAGAAACGGCATGCTTCATTGCCATCCATCAGAGCAGTATGCTTGCACTTCCACAAGGTGCGGCTGCTCTGCACCACGGGGAGGGAGGAAATCACACACTGGTAGTGAGCATGATATACACTCTGATTTGTGCCCTTTTCGTAGCCCTCTGGACATGTATTTCTGCCCAGGGCATCCCATTCGGTTCAGAGGGAGAGGAACCCTCTGAGCAAGTGCCTCCGGTCCAAGCCCTGCTGCATTTGAATGTCCATTCACATCGTTTCTTGTTGTCCATTCAATGCTTCAACCCACAACATGACCAGCTGGGGCCTTCTGTGACTCCCCAGGGCCCCATCGCTGCCAAGATCCAGCCTTGCCCCACAATGGGATGAAGGTTCCTTTTTCTCAAGTCCTTGTCTTCTCAAGTCTGCAAATCCACGTGGTAATCGGATCAATGGCACGTCCTGTGAGGAAGGAAGGAAGGAAAGAATGTTAAACCAAAATGCTGGCTTCAAATCCCTTGAAGGACCACTGCTGGAAGAGAGGTCTAATTCGTGATAATAAATGCCAAAACTCCTGGTCCGGAGGCCTCGGAGCAAACAGGAGATCACAACAATTAGAATGAATAACAGAGCAAATAGCTTCCTTTAGAATTCTTCTTGTTTCTTCAGCTGAGTTTGAACTAGTTTCTCTTAAGGAAGCGAAGTCATAAGCTTGCTCTGCTCTACAAAAGGAAGGCCCCAACGCTCTCCCTCATGCTTCTTCTGAAATCAGCCTTTTCTTCTTTGGCCCAATGCCTTGATTTTTCTGAAACAGAATTGGAGGAGGACAGGACGACTGAGAGGACAGCTAAAGCTAGCTTGCAATGAAAATGTGCTTAAAAGACTGTTAAAAGCTCACTCTCCCCCCACAGAAATACACTCAAAACAAAGAGTGAATGGAGGTGGAGACCGCGGGCAGGAAAGAGAGGTGGATAAAGCCTGAGCAGTTATGAGGCAACAACCCACTCACACACCCCCAATTCAAGTACAGGCTAACGGGGTCTAAACTCGCTGAGACTGAGATAGAAAAAGATCTTGGGAGTCGTAGTGGATGTCGACCCAGTGTACTGCGGCGGTGGAAAAGGCAAACTAGCGATCATTAGGATAAAACGCCTAATATTGTAACACCCGTAGGGTGAGGTCTTGGTTGGAATTCCGTGTATCGTTCTGTCACTGCATCTCCAAAAAGACATTGCAGAGCTGGAAAAATGTCAGAGGAAGGCAACCAAGGTGATTTGGGAATTGAAGCACTTTCTCTAGGAGGAAAGGCTGAAGAGTCTGGGACTCTTCTAAACTGTAGAGATGACTAATGGGGGATATGGTAGCGGTTTCTAAAATCATGCCTGGGCTGGAGAGAGGAATCCCCCCCCCCAAAAAATACCAGAACTCAAAAGCTTCCAAAGAAGCTCATGGGTAGTACGCTCAGCCTGGACAAAAGGAAATACTTCTTCACACATAGTGATTCAAATGTGGAATTCGATGCTAGATAATGGTCACAGGGATCAACATCCTGGAGGATTGGTCTATCGTTGCCTACTGGCCATGGTGACTGAGAGAAACCTTCACATTCAGAGGCACTAATTCTCTGAATCCCAGAACCAGGAGGCAATGTCAGGGGGAAGCCTGAACCGGTTGGTCTCTGTGTGAGTCAAGATGTTGGGCTAGATGGACCACTCTTCTTATGAGCACCACCAGCTAGCCTGGAAAGGCAAACATACTTCTGCTTCCTGGAGGAGGCCAGGTCACCAGGCCTGGGGAGCCACGCTTTCCAGCAAGAGACGGCGTCCTTCCTCGTAATCATCCTCATCCACGTTCACCAGCAACCGGATAGCCTCCTGGCCCACAGCTTCTTTGAGCGAGTCTGTGATGAAGACCCCTTTCAGCGCCTCCAGCAGCGATCCATTCATATAATCACTCCAGAAGGCATCCAGGTAGGACAACTCTGAGAATTTGATGTCACAGATGATTGAGCCCAGGTCGCGTGATTTAAGGATGGTGTTGGACTGCCCAAAGACATCAAACTGACGCTCTAGCCGGTTCTGCTTATTTGACATCACATTCTGACGCAGGATGGGCTCATGCTCACAGTATTCTGCACGAACACGGAGCCTGATGTCTGAGCAGGACAGACAGAACAAGGAGAGAGGGGAGGGCAAGGAGAGAGAGAGAGAGAGAGAGAGAGAGAAAGATAAGTGCATTAGAGCGATAGGTCATAAACATACCATGCAGACAAACACACGGTCATGCAGCGGTATTCCAGGATTGGGCTAATTGCCCTAAGCAGGTGTCAAACACAAAGGCCCACCATGCGGAAGGTTCAGGCCGCTTAGGAATCCCGAAAGATTCAGGCTCCTTGAGATGGTCAGTCCCAGCAAGGGGTGTTCAGAATTAAGTCTTTGAAGCGCACCTTGACACAAAATTACAACTGAACTTCACTAAGGCCCAATTCAAGGGGATCCTTACTCCAACTGGACCAGAAAATGTACCCAAATCTACAACTGCACTCACTCAGCAGCAAGTACTATTGAAGACAATGGGGCATGCTTCTGAGTAAACCTGCATGCTGTTGAGCAGTAGTCAAACTGTGGCCCTCCAGATGTCCATGGACTACAATTCCCATGACCCCCTGCCAGCATTTGCTGGCAGGGGCTCATGGGAATTGTATTCCATGGACATCTGGAGGGCCACAGTTTGACTACCCCTGCTGTTGAGCCTTAAGTTAGGCTAGATCAAGAGGTACACCTTGCCAGAAACTCCATCTCTTTAGATCAAACCTGTTAAGTCTCAGTCTCCCTAGCTTCGCCACTCATTTTGGCCATCTTATGCCAGTATCAGTGGGCGACATCAACGGGGGGGGGGGGCGTCTTCAGAGTACATCCCCCATTGGAAGACTTCCAACCATTTTGCAGCTGAATCCTTTATTTTACTCTCTGCTAAAAAAAAATATACTAGGACTGCTACAGCTGAATACTCACTCCAATGGAAGCATCAGACTGCTTTAAGAAGGGCCAAGAGCCCCTGCGATTGGGACAGAGAGCTGAGGCATCCTGAACGAAATCTCAACTACCGAGACCTTTTTCTGCAGCTGAACTCTGAATTCCCAACTAATGATCTTCTGGCCTACACAAACACAGAGACTAGGTTGCAAGCTTAGCATACTATTATGCAGAAGACATCTCAGAAATTAGTGAAGTTCAGTTGTAACCACGGATACCCAAGGCGGAAGCATGGGATTGTTTTGATCAGTTGCCCAAAAATGTCATCAGCGTTTCAGCTGAAATTTGAAAGGTTCAAAAGGGAGGGAAAATGGAACAAATACAAAGTAGGAGATTTTTTTTAAAAGGAGGCAGGTGGTGCATTACATACGCTCAACAAGGCCGCCAGCTTTAATTTCTCTGTGTCTTGGGATCATCACCTGTAGAAGCATTAACTCGAGAGTGCAGTCACAGCCCTTTACCAGCAACTCTGTACGGCCTGGAGTCCACACCCACCCATGCCAGCTTGGTACAAGGCAGGGGTCGCTAGCCAACTGCCAGAACAAACCCCTTTGTTCCAGAAGGACCACAGCAGAGCAGTGCCGCAAATTGAGGCTCGACAGGTGACATTGTTTTACTCCGCAACAGGCCAGCCAGGAAACAGCACTCTTTGGGTCAGCACAGAACAGTCAGGGGCTTATGCTATGAGCAGCGCCATCTCTGTGCACATGATTAAAGCCTGATGGCTTAGATGCTTTGAAAGTGAAGCACAATTATTGTTATTCTGTATATGAGCACCTGCTTGCTGTGATGGGGAGAGCAAATTAAGAGAGCTCAGCTGTTGGGCCCACTGGAAACCATCTCAAATCTTAACCAAAGCCTCCCAACTCAATATGCTGGCCACAAGCAAAGCCGCTGGGAGGTTTTGTTTTATTAGCACTGTACAGAGCTTAGATACACAGTCTTTGCACCCACGGTTTGGCACATTCAGATTTTATCAAAAACAATCCAAGCCCGCCCACTTTCCAATAGCAACAGTACTCTGGAATACAGAATAGCAGCAGCTGTCAGAGTTGGCGTTAAGCACACTGGCATCCCCATTTGAGGGACTGGGGCTCCCAGGGAAGGACATGAGCCTCAAATACAGGCTCTGGTGAACAAACCTAGCCTGTGTTTCAAAGCAGGCAGGACGAGCATCAACTGCATGGCTCCATGAAAACAGGTGGTGTGAAATTGGTTCAAAGGAGGTAGGGGATTGGTGGCCATGACTAATGCAAGCCCTGAGCAGCTGCATCAAATTAGACACTTTGACTTACATGTACAACCATCACAGCTGAGGCAGCACGAACTCTACTGCACCCACCCAAGCCCTCTGGTTTTTGACCATGAAGGGGAAAAAAGGGCTAGAAATTCAGGCCCCAATCCCCGCCAAATAATCCCACTGCAGTTACTTCTTAGGAGAGACAACTTGGAAATGGTATTACTGAGCCTCGCACCAGGGAAGCTTCTGCTTATGGCTTTCCCCAAGTTCTAGTTACAGCAGCAAGAACGAAGAAGCATCCAAGTTTGTTACCAAAGTAGGATGGTTTCCGAGAATGAGGCCTGTCACCTCATTGCCTGGGCAAACCCTTCAACGTATATCAAGTACGTGATGTAGTTTTACAAGCCAAGATCAGCAGACCCAACAAGGAAGTTGAGAGTTTAAGGTAGCAGTTGCCCAGAAGATAAATGGAACCAGTGTGGAATACCAACTCAATTGTGTTCCACAAACTACCATTTTCCCACTTGAGGCACACAAGTCGGAGTTAGAGGTCATTACAAACAATTTCACTGCACAACAATTCCCCCACTGAGTGGGAAGCAACCAGTCCCAGAGTCCATGGCTGTGTCCCTTAACAAGAGGGCTGCAGGGTCCAGATGCAGGGTCGCTTCTAACATTGGAGAAGCGATGAAGATGCAGCTGGAAGAACCATTAAGATTTTGCTTTTTAGTTTGCCTTTTTATTTGCTTTTTTTTTTGTTTTTTACCAGAGTCTGGTACTTGGCCCGCTTGCTTGGGCCAATACTTATGCTTTTCCAGGGATGAATTTCAACTGTGGACCGAGAAAAACATGGTTCAAGACTTTTAGCACATGGTAACATCAAGAAATCATTCTGAGATTCAATATGGCAAAAAAAGGAAAAAAGAACGCAAGAGGGTGTGAAAAGAGCTCAGCTAGCTTCTGACGGCTGCAGATACCAGACAGGACACTCAATTTAAGTGCCTTACTGTAAATGAGGACCAAACTGCTTCAAGATCAATGAAGGGTCAAGCTCTTCCTAATGTCAGCTTAACCCTGGGGGGTAGGGGGGAGAACTCTGAAACAATACCAAATGCATTTCAAGATAAAACACAGTAAATAACCCCAGGTCTATTAATTGTCAGCAGTTCATCCATCAAGGGCAAAAGCTGACAAGCCAGAGGAAAAACTGCTCGGGAAAACCAACAGATGCAGCTGAAGAGGATGGCAAGCATCATTTTAGGTGAACTGTTCTGCTGAAGCAGAAAGGGATTTAACAAAACTCAAGAAAGAACCCATAACAGTTTACAGTGGCCTGATATCTGCAGCTGTAGAAATAGACATAATAACGAAATATCACCTGACAGGAGGACGCCTATTGGATCCCACAGATTTGTTGCTGAGCAAAGTGTTCAAGGGATCAGTGCCTGAGACATCAACCAACAACAGCCCCATAAGGGGTGCCTCCCTCACTGCTGTGGCATCCCAGCCTGTTTCCATCAGACCCTGCTGGAAGCTTGCAGCAACAAGCCCCCCGCGGTGCCAGTCCGGAGTGGCTCTACACTCTGGTCACAAACCCAAAGGCTGCCGACCCAGCCTTGTCCCACGAATGTCACATCGGCCAACACGCCTTTGTGAAATGGCTGTTTGAGAGGCTGGCATGCAGGATGAGGCAGCCCGTGGTTCCTCTAGCATTAAGATAACTCAGCACACATTTAGACACAGATTTGCTTTCACAAAGAACTGGTGGAAACTTGGGTGCATGGATTCATTTACCTTTGCGAGACCATTCTGTGAGAGGAGAGCACACAAGAGAGACAGAGTCTCTTTATCATCAACTTTTGCTTAGTAACCTGGAATTTAAATGGTGGATTGAGAAAGAATTGGCAGAGATCAAGCAGCAACAAAAAAAGAGAGACCATTTGGAAGTTTGCTTTGTGGGTTTTGGCATCTAAGATCTAGTTCTGGCAGGCTGACGCAGCCCAGGAGGTTGCAATATGGAGATGGGTATCAGACTCCAAAGTTTAGGTGTGCACCTCAAGAGACTTTACAAAACGCAGAGCCTGTCTCAGAAGCAGCTGTCTGAATCAATGAGTTAACTCTGCCCTCATGAAGCAGTAGCATTACATGAAGGTAACATTACAAAACATACAGGCAACAATCTGGTGATGAATGGAGCTTACAGTTTGGTCCTTGCACCTACCCGGCAGAAGCCTTAGCTGCACCATGGAGTTGCAGTTTTGACACTCATTGTATTATTTTTGAACCTTCTTCGTTAGAACCAATTGCCTGCAAATCGGTCAGATGGTAAGAGAGCAGTTTGTGCATTCGTTTTGTTTGTTTCATTTGCACTGCACTGACACAAAGACAACAGCACACTGAGCTATGTGGAGAGCCTAGCCCTTGGCACCTGCCTGCTGAGTGAGGGCCTCTTCAAATATTATGTCTGCACAACATGAGAAGCACTTTCCAACAAAGGAAATATGAGAACTCTGTAGGTTGTCACAGGGAACAGTCTACTTACAGGGTTCACAGTTTTCTGTACACAACTTAATTGTGCTCCACAGAAAGTCCATGATATTTGAAGTTAACCCTGAGTCACAGGAAGTGAATAGTATATGCTTGTCTTGGAGACAGATTACTCAGTATTGACCTAATTCTGGAACCTGAATGCAAGTCAGTGCAAAATTCAAATCAGGCCCCACCCCACCCTGCATAAAGACAACCTCAAAAATATAAGCCAATCGTGTTCAATGGACAGTCTTGCTAGAGAAATCAGCATAATGTGCCCCTTTAGATAACCAGAGGCACAACTGGGAATGGAAGAATACCCAAAGTGTTCCATGGGGTTCTACAGCTGCATCTTAACATGATAACGTTGGCTATTGCTGAAGAGTGGGCTACTCCACTGCTACTTAATGCCATATGGCAGACATGAACCAGGTGGCTGTAAAGAATCTCTTGCCATATCAATGGGAAAAATTTTGCTGAGTTATTTTGGTATGAAATAACTAACTTTACAACAAGTTTGATTTTTCTTTTAAAATTTTTAAATTACTATTTTATACAATAACCTTTATTTTATGTTACCAAACACCTCTAGAGCTGGTTGTTCTGGATCCAGAAGCTTTTCTTCTAAAAACTATTTTATTAAAAGACAATATAAAGTCTGCTTTTAATATCTCGCTCCAAGTAATATTTCCATAGCAGGAAGCATTCCTGGGACTGTATCAGGAACTAGCCTTCCTGAAATGTTCCTTTGTCATCAGCATGGTTTTCACTGCACTCAAGTGTGACACAAGTGTATGTTCCTTCCTTCTACCAGATTATCCACGCCTCCACTCCAATTGGTTAATTGACCTTTCCCAATTCAGGACAACTAAGATTCAAGACTCTCTCCAAGACCAGCATATCAAGCACAAGATGGAATCCATCTGCAGTTTTCACACTCCTACCAGCAACTGGGTGCTAAAGGGCTACCCATCTTTAGGCATATAGATGGCAGTCTTCAAGCAAAGGTTGGATACACACTTTTCTTGGATGCTTTAGGATGCTTAGGGCTGATCCTGCGTTGAGCAGGGGGGTGGACTAGATGGCCTGTATGGCCCCTTCCAACTCTATGATTCTATATCGGCCTGCATTCACATAGTGTGATCATCTGGAGAATTCAGAGAAGATCACACTAGGAACTGAAGGCAATATTCAGAGAAATGGGCTGGAGCCTTCCCACCCTCACCCCCCAAAAGGGGGTCAAAGCTCTCACTCCCCATTGCACTGGGACAGAGCTATGTCCCTAGAAGAGAACAACAAGGTCACTGACTAGAGAACAGGATGACCTGCATAACTGAATTTTTTTTTGTCTTCCCCCAATTCTATTCCTCTCTGGCTCCAACCAGAGAGAGAACGAAAGATGGTTTAGATCCTTAACAGAAACCAAGTTGCTACACAGCATTTTAGCATGGTTTCAAATGGGATTCATAAAAGTACTTAATGCAACCAAATGGAGGGAATCCCAAGGGCACAACACACATTAGACAGATACCTACCACATGTCACTTTGGTAGGAGTTTGGACTTCCTGCTTTGGAGCAGAAACTGCTTTGCCCCCCCGACGCCTACGGGGAGGAGCAGCCTTTGCCCGGCCTCTGCTTACTCGCTTCCTTTTGCTGGAGTTGGAGCCTAAAGTGGAGAAGAGTCACCAGAAATTATTAAGTCAGCTTAAAAACTGACAATTAAAATTTCCACACAGCTGCCACTTCCCAACTCCAAATTCCTCAAATGCAGATGTGAACCATTTACAATTCCTGCCATTTGAATCTAAAATATGATTTTAAAAATCCAGTCAAAAACTGTTAAAGTTACCGCAATGCAGTACAGACATACTCTAAAGGGATATGCAAATGGTTGTAGAGGACATGTCAGCACAATACAGTAGCCCTCCCAAGAGGAAGTGGTTTAAAATTGGAAAGGGATGACAATGCATCACTTCAGGTTATGCAACTGACACACCTGTCTCCCACTGATCATGCTGATTTTCTGCAGAGGCTGTGTTGAGACAGTTGTCCATCTGTTGGTCTGATGACGTGACAGATGGTCCATAGGTATACCTCTCAGGAGAAACTGAAAACAAAATGTGCAAGTCAAACAAAGTAGCAGCTACTACAATTAAATAAGGACTATCAATCTACTGACCCAGCTGGCTTTAAGTCACTTTTATTCTATCCTTCCTACCAAGACCTGTAAAAGGTAAAGGTATCCCCTGTGCAAGCACCGGGTCATGTCTGACCCTTGGGGTGACGCCCTCTAGCATTTTCATGGCAGACTCAATACGGGGTGGTTTGCCAGTCCCTTCCCCAGTCATTACTGTTCACCCCCCAGCAAGCTGGGTACTCATTTTACCGACCTCGGAAGGATGGAAGGCTGAGTCAACCTTGAGCTGGCTGGGATCGAACTCCCAACCTCATGGGCAGACAGCTTCAGACAGCATGTCACTGCCTTACCACTCTGAGCCACAAGAGGCTCTTACCAAGACCTGAGGATGATGTAAATGGCGGGTGCCATCTTTCTAACCTGACATCTCCATGATATGGGTGACCAAGGGTGATGGGCTCATGCAAGAACAGAAGATACCAAAGTGGATCTGCCAGACCCTTGACCAGTAGTTCCTCAAGCTGTGGGTTGCGATTCCAAAGTGAGCTACAGGTGCAAGGGGGTTGGAAGGCTGGAAACAGAGAAGACACTCAGCCTTCTTCCCCCCCCCCCATGGGAAAAAAGAGTGAGGCTTTCGCAATCATAATTCCTGCCTTTGACCTGCATCACCATTCAGTCAAGCTGTTGTTGCTCTCAGACACCAGCAATGCAAGCAGGTAAAGGTGTAGTCTATGCCCACTTTCTTGTGGACTGCCAACAGGGCGGCCCAACAAGCAGAGTAAATTTAGATGTGTATGCTGGTGTTAAAAATTTGAAAAATTCTATTAAGATTGAAGTATCCCACTATTTATTTATTATTATATTTATGTATATTATGCGATATAGGATGAATGTCCCTCGTATCCTGCTCTAAAATCTGTTTTCCTACGGGTGCTTGACAAAACAGAGCAATTGCAAGTCAACAGTAAAACCATTTCCCCATCTCTTCTAAATAATCAGATTAAAATGCCCTTCCCCTGCTCTTATATATATATATATATAATTTATAAAACAGCTTACTACACAGTCCAAGGGCCCAGTACCTGTACGCTGCCTTTTCATGGTGACATATGGCAGCAGATCATGTCTTGTCAGAACTCTCAGGAGCTGCAGCAGCTGAGTGAAGTTGGTTTCATCACATTTCCCCCTCCTTTCCAGCTCCAGCAGAAGCGCAACACCATTCTTGGGCCGCTGTCTATCTGACACAATCTCTAGATTGCCATCTGTCTTGCTTGACTTGCACCCACACTGATTCCTCCTCTTCCAGTTCTCTAGAACAGGTGAGGTGACTTCAGCACCACCTTCTTCTGCTACTGCCACAGCCCAAAGGGCAGGATCCAGTGGGTGGGTCCAAGGCTGAGTCTCATCCAAAAGAAACGAGAGCACATCTATATCATTCTCTGTGAGCTGGGAACCAATCACCTCAAACATGCGATGCAGTGAAACCATCCCATAGTACTCTAAGCATTCCTCTTCCTCCCACATGTGGTTAAAGAGTGACCTCCTCATCTCAGCCATACGAAGCTAACCCTAAAAGAAACCTAATGCTATGAACTACAGGGATAACGTGTAATGCTTTGAACACTGAGGGAGAAAGAAGTGACGTGTCCTGTTAGGGCCTTTTTGAAGATCGCACAAGTTCCTTTTCGGTTTCACAATGCTGCCAAAGACATACCTACAAAAACAGAAAGGGGAACTTATTAAACTGAATTCCAGTCACACCCAACTGGACAGCCCCTCCACAAAAGGTCAGCAATCTTACAAACCTGTGCAGAACAGTGAAAGCCATTTGCCCCTTCCAGTGCACCTTTATCCCACCGCATTCCAGCTGATGAAAACCCAACCTTTATTTTATACATACATATATATGTATGTATACATTTATAAAATTTTAAGTCCTTTTATTTGATTGTGCTCCTTTCTACCCTGCCTTTCTCCCCAGTAGACAACGATGGCACCTTACATCATTCTTTTGTCCTCACAAACCCAGCGAAGATAGGTTCGGCTAAGCATGCGTGTGACTAGCCCAAGTTCAACTTGCCAGCTACCAGGGCACGAAAGGGATTTAAACCTCGGATTCCCAGCTCACGGACTGGCAGTCTTAACCGCAGCAGCACCCTGGACCTCTTCTCGAACTCCCACCACGTAACAGAACACACCCGCTCCAGCACTCGGACCGAGAAAGGTCGCCCAGCTACGGAATCGACCGCACCCTACAAGGCGCCGCGAAGCCGCCAGATCGCAGCACGAGCGCAAGCGCCGCCACCTCGCCTGGCCTAAGGAGTGGGCAGTCCGGGCGCCTCAGGCGCAGCCTCGTCCTTGGCGCAGCGCCCGCCCCTTCCTTCGACACCAAAGCGAGGCCCCGCCCACTCCGCGCGTGAGCTCGCTGGACCCGCCCACATCCTGTTTTTTTCCGCCTCACTCGACGCGGCTCTCCTCCCGGCCGTGACGCACGAGAGCCCGCCCCCTCGCCCCCCCCCGCGGTGTTTTTCCACTCACAGGCGTCTCCTCCGCCTCCCTCGGCGTTTCCTCCTCTTCCCCCTAAATCGGCGCTTCCCTCACCCCTTCCTCCTCAACTCTCCGCCGCCACCCCAAATAAGCCCCGCTCTCCTTTCTCCTCTATCGCATGTCGGTTTACTGTCGTCTCATTTCCTCCCCTTCTCTCCGGCCCTCGCTTACCGCGGCTTCCAACCGCCACAGCTGTCGACACCGTCGTTCAGGTCTTTCTGGTAGCTTCGATGCGTCTGCGCCTGCGTCGACCTAACCCCTCCTTTATTACCTCATGGCGCATGCGCGATCGTGTGTAGGCTGTTTTTTTCCCCCTCCCCCCACCTGGTCTGTTCACCTGCTTCAACTGCTACTGCGCAGGCGTCAGTCGGTGGTGAGGAAACAAAATAACCGTCAACGGCGCGTGCGTCGCCCCCCTCCCCCCCTCAGGTGGATTAAACGGCACGCAGCCTCGTAATCGAGGGGGAGGGGACACCGGAACAAGAGGGGAAGCGCCGAAGGAGGTCCGGGAGCGTGAGAAGAAGCGAGTCCCGTTAGTAGCAACGAATCCTAAGTGCGTTACTAATCTTAGATAACTTGAAGTGACGTCACTTTACGCGTGTTCGGACCCTCGCCCGACGCAAAGCGCAGTTTACGTAAACGGGACGGGCGATTTGTTCCGTAAGTGGGGGCGGGGAACGTCCGCAGGAGCTCAAGGCGTTACGTAATCGGCGTACGAGGAGGGTGATGCTAGCGCATCTCGAGAAGGCCGCGTCAAACTCCTCTTAAGCCCCTCCCCCTGAGCGGCCCCGCTTGGCCCCGCCTTCCCTCCTCCCCCTCGTCTTTGGTCTGGGGGCCCGTTGCGTCACCCAGCCCCGCTAGCCGAACCGCCCCCTTAGTATCGAAGGCGCTGATTGGCCCTCGTCGGAGTTTGTGGGGGGTAGGGGGGTGAGGCGTTGAGAGGGCGCGGTGCCGCCTAGGCCAAGCCGGGCCGGAGTGCGAGGAAGGCCCGGGCGAAAGCGGCCGGCAGCGGCAGTGGGGCTGGGCCCGCGTGCCGGGTGAGTGCCCCCCCGTCCCCCGCCCAGCAGGGAGGTGGTCGAGGAGCCCATCCCTTCTCCATTCGGCTCGGGGGGAGACCCGTCCTCCCCCCCCCCCCCACAGAGGGGATGGCCCCGCCGGACCAGACCCTTCGAGCCCCGCACGTGCTTCTGCACACGGGTTGCGAGGAGAGCCTCCGGGCTGCAACTCGTCATGCTGAGGTTAACTGCCGCTGGCTGTGGAGGATTCCTGACGTTAGTGACTTGTCGTCGTCCCCCCCCCCCCCTCCCCATGAGCTGGCCTGAGTCGTTGGGTGGCTCTAGCGGCGAACCCCGCAGTGGACTTCCTGGCTGAGTGAAGAAGTCCTGCCTTTGGGCTGTCCTGGGCCGGGGTGTGTGAAGTAGCTCGTCAAGTGACCCTGAAGGACAGCGGTGGCCAAACTGTGGCCATGGACTACAATTCCCATGAGCCCATGCCGGCACCTCATAGGTATTATAGTCCACTGACCTCTGGAGAGCCACATTTTGACCACCCATGCCATAGGGTTTTCATGGCAAGTGACGTTCAGAGGTGGTTTGCCATTATTGCCTACCTAGTGGCCATCAGCTGTCAGAGGGGGAGAGAAACCCTTCTCCTTCTGGCCATTGTTTTATAAGGCCCTGTCATGCCTTCTGCCGTCTTTTTTTCTGGGATGAAAATCCTACTGTTTGGTAATAGAAAAGACTGCGCAGTCCCTCTCCATCTGCGATTTTCTTAGTTTTCCACTAGCTATAAAGAAGGGCTTGCAAGATCTTCGAGATAAGTGCAACTATCATACATTGTGAGCTTCTCAACAGAATCTATTTCTCCTTGCATTACTGTTCTTTTGTTAACCCCACTTTTTCTATCCTTGAGCAGCTGGGTTCCCTCATCCATTCTTTGTGAATGACTTTTGAATGGCAATTGTTTTACTCAGCCCTGATGTTCCTTCTCTGCACATGTGCACGTACGCACTGTTTCCTGTGCATGAACGGATCTCTCTAATGGTAGAACACTTACGTCTCTGAGGAAGTAAACTTTGTCTCACTAGAGCTGGTGCTGGAATAAATTTTGTCAATCTTTAAGGTGTTGCAGGACTCCTGTTTTATTCTCCCTGCCTTATTATCATACGCAAATTGTATTTATTGTCCTATACCTCAAGGGTAGTCAACCTGTGGTCTTCCAGATGTCCATAGACTACAATTCCCACGAGCCCCTGCCAGTGGTTGCTGGTAGGGGCTCATGGGAATTGTAGTCCATGGACATCTGGAGGACCACAGATTGACTACCCCTGCTAACAGCAGTGTTCCCTCCAGGCTGTCCGCTCATTACCACAGGAAACCCCACATAGCAATGATCTGGAGCTGTGCAAGGTTTTGCATTGCCCACTTTTAAGATTACAGCAATTCTGTTCTGCTCAAGATGTGAACAGCTGTGCTCAGTAGGGGGGAAATATTAGAGGAAACATGTCCTGACAGTTGTATTCTGACAGTTGTATTTTGATGTACCTTTCAAAAATTCTGATTTCTCTACCCTTTTTTATTATTATTTTTTTTGCAAGACAGCATGCATTATAGTAGCTTAACATTATTGGAGCACACTTCAGGGTCAGCAGTAAGAGGGTCTGGTCAAGAGTGTTAGATTAGTATTTGAAGGACCCAGTTTCAAAACCCCATGGAAGATTGTTCGGCATCCTAGGGCCCATCGCTCTCTCTTTCCCAACCTTCCTCACAGGGCTGTTGTGAAGAAAAAATGGAGGAGAGGAGAGCGCTATATGCCATTTTGGGTCCCCCATTGGGGAAAAGGCTGGTGTAAAAATGAATTATTAAAACAAAATCTTCCTACTTGCTTTCAGCTGTTTTGCTCATCTCTCTCTCTCTCTCCCCTGCTTGCAGGCATTATGGAAGAAGATCTGGCTTCTCTGTTCTTCCAGCAACAATATATGTGCTCTGAGTGTGGGTGTCTCTACAACACTTTGGAAGAAGTGCTGATCCACCAGGAGGGACACATAACAGAGCCCCAAGAGCTCCCTTCGGCCACCACCACCACCACTTCAGTGGATGCTGAGTCCCAGCGGGGCAGCCGTTATCAGTGCCTGGAGTGTGGGTGTGTCCTCTTCTCACCTGACGAACTGTTAGCCCACCAGGAAGTTCACCCCCGGGAGGTTCCAAGCCAGCCCCCACCCCTGTCGGCTTCCACAGGACAGATCCGCTACCAGTGTAACGAGTGTAACAAGCTTTTCCCCTCCACAAGCCTGTGGCTGGTGCACAGGCAAACACACCAGAAGCAAGAGGCCACGGGGGAGTCCCGGCCGTCAGCCCGGGCATCCTGCCAGACAGTTGCTTCCTCGCCTCCTCACCTACCTGCTCTACAACCCTCCCCTTTAGATTCCCCACCTCCTTCCCAACCTGAGCTGCCCATTCATCCCTACGAGTGCTCAGAGTGCGCCCGCCTCTTCCCGACTCCAGAGGAATTGCTAGAGCACCAAGGCGAGCATTTCACGGAGATCGAGAAAGAAAGCGGGGAGGTGTCCGAGGCTACAATCCAGGAAACTGGCAGTCCACATGCCTCCCCAGCGCCAGGCCCCAAAGAGACTCCGCCAGCCATTCCCCCTGCTCTGGCTTTCCACTGCGGCGAATGCCAGCAGGCCTTCAGTACGCTGGAAGAGCTGCGGCGGCACCAGCAGGATCACCTCAGCAGCAATGAGGAGTTCCTGTGTGGCGAGTGCCAGCGTGGCTTCACCACTGCGAAGCGGCTGTTAGCTCACCAGCGGGTCCACGTGGATGGCACTTACGAATGCCCCAACTGCAACAAGATCTTCAAAAAGGCTGCATCCCTGGAGCAGCACATGCGCATCCACAAAGGTGAGGCGCTCTACCTCTGCATGGACTGCGGACTTGGCTTCTCCACCGAGATGACCTTGATTGTGCACCGCAAGAGCCACACGGCTAACCCCTTGCACCGCTGCCACTGTGGCAAAACCTTCAGCAACATGACGAAGTTTCTGTACCACCGTCGCACCCATGCTGGGAAGAGCGGGGTCCCTCCTGTTCGCGGGGTGGGCGACCAGGTACCTAGCCAGCCTCCTGAGGCCCCAGCCGTGGCTGAGTCCACCGTGAACGGCTCTTGCTCCTCCTCTCCTAGCGCAGGGATCGCTGCAGAGGCACCCAGTGCTGGCTTCCTGTGCCCTCAGTGCGGAAAGGCCTTTTCCACCCACATCCGGATGGTGCGTCACAAACGGGTGGTGCACGTTCTGGAGCGCAAGCACAAATGCCCCACCTGCAGCAAAAAGTTCAAGAAGCTGGTGCATGTGCGGAACCATCTGCGGACGCACACGGGGGAAAGGCCTTTCCAGTGCTCGGAGTGTGGCAAGACCTTCGTCTCCCAGGCGAACCTGGCCCGGCACCATGTGACGCACACCGGGGAGCGCCCGTACCAGTGCCAGGTCTGTGACAAGCGCTTCACTCAGTCCTCCAACCTCCGCCAGCACCGCCTCTTGCATGCAGCCCCCAATGGAGAGGGGCCCCAGTCGGCTCTGCACCGGATGTCGCACGCAGGCTGCTTGGCTTTCTCCTGCCCCGACTGTGACAAATGCTTCCCACGCCGCCACCTCCTGGAACTGCACCAGCTCAGCCACTCTGGGCAGGAGCCCCAGCGCTGCCCGGACTGTGGTGCTCTCTTTGTGTTGACTTCCAAATCGCAGGAGCACCGCTGCAGCCGGCGCCGGGAGCACTCAGCGGCACAGGCCTACCCGTGCCTGTCATGTGGCAAGTACATGGGGTCCCTGGCAAAGCTGGCCATGCACCAGTTAGTCCATTCAGGCCAGCGCCCTCATCTCTGCCCAATTTGCGGAAAGTCCTTTACAACCGCCAGCGGGCTGAGCCGACACCAGCAGCGCCATGCCGGCTTGCGGCCTCACAAGTGCCCTGTCTGTGCCAAGAGCTTCGTCGCGGCCTCCGGTCTGCAGCTGCATCAGCGCATCCACACAGGCGAGCGCCCTTTCCCTTGCCCGGACTGTGGCAAGGCTTTCCGGCAGGCCACCCATCTGCAGGAGCACAGGCGGCTGCACACGGGGGAACGCCCCTACCTCTGCCCAGACTGCGGCAAGGCCTTTGTGCAGTCTATGCACCTGGTCGACCATCGGCGCATCCACACTGGGGAGCGTCCCCACCCCTGTCCCGTGTGCCCCAAGACCTTTAAGACGCTTTCCAACTTGCGCAGTCACCGCAAGACCCACACGCAACTGGTGGTCAATCAGGGCATGCTCCAGTCTGCAGGGTCCTTCACGGCAAATGCCCAGCCAACCTACGCTATCATGTGCACTGAATTCGGGGAGACCATTGCTATCATAGAGAGCGCCGAGCCACTCCCCTTGGGGGGAACCATAGAGATTTACGAGGCTACGCTGGAAGACAACATCCAGGTGAATGCCTTCGTATAGGGCTGAAGCATCTCTTGGCTCTTTCTCACATGAACTCAGTGCATGTAAGCAGGAAGTGGAGCCCGGTTCCCTTCATTGCATGCATGGGTCAAGCTACAGTCTCCTAGCACTTGTGTGCCGATCACACGCTATCCAAATGGAATCTGTTCCAAGTTGGCATTGGGGCCAGCCCCCCTTTGCCCCTGCTCACATGCCTCATATGGAGGATTTCTTGGGACATGGCCTTTTTTGTGTGTGCAGGGGGCAGTGCCGTAGAATGGACTGTGAAGTTTGGTACTGTCTTACCTGTACATTTATTTGTAAATAAAAGGTTCAGTTATATTCCGTTAAGAAGTTTCTCCAGTTTCATCTTGGGCTAAGTGGAGCTCTAAAATCATTTTTCTAGCCTTGGGTGTCGGTGCCTACAGGCGTCGTTCCCCTCAAATCACACACTGCTGGCCGCTGGGTTCCCAAGCTAATTGGTGGTATTATTTCCACTTAATCACGGAGAAATAAAACCAGGGGTTTTTTTTAATGGTAGAGGATGGTTGTCTGACCTTGAGAGGGATGTCTGAGAATTTCGCAAATGCTACCTTTCTTACCTTGTCAGGATACAATTTTTCTTCCTTCTGTGCCAGTTATAAATGAAGAGCTGGTTCTTATATGCTGCTTTTCTCTCCCTGAAGGAGTCTCAAAGTGGCTTACAGTCACCTTCCCTCTCCCCACAACAGACACCCTGTGGGGTGGGTGAGGCTGAGAGAGCCCTGATATTCCTGCTTGGTCAGAACATCTTTATCAGTGCCGTGATGAGCCCAAGGTCACCCAGCTGGCTGCATGTGGGGGAGTGCAAAATCGAACTCGGCTCGCCAGATTAGAAGTCCATACTCAACCACTACACCAAAGTGCAGAAGCATATAGTAAAAGCGCTATCCCAGCCAGAGGTCAGGTCTAATTGAGTTTTATAAAAGGAATTCCGAGGCAACGGATATGGCAAACTCACACCCTGTCCCCCTTTACCTAGAGTTTTTTCCCCCATTGACACATCTACAGTTCTAGCAGGCTGGATTTCCTCTGCACTCCCATCTGAACTGTCTGCCGCTTTTCCCATCCCTCCTGGGTATGTGTCACACCCTTGTTAATTGCTGCACCACTGCAACCCACACACTTCCTGAAAATTGGTGATGGTACTTTTTAGGCGCACACCTATAACTCATCTTTGACGTGCACCTTGTCATCTCCTTGTAGGGCTAATAGTCCTGTCAGGGACCCATGATTGGCCACCATTCCCCAGCTTATTGGCTCATGGGAGAAAAATGTGGCTGATGGCCAACAGGAACCTGTAATCACAAGGAGATAGAATGTTGGCAAGGGAGGAAATACGGAGCCCACTTAATCACCTTTTTATGATTTATCCTGCAGTCGTGCGAGCAAGAAGCCTATTTGAGAGACTCACAGATTTGCAGGGATCGAATCAGATTACTTAGCAAGGTTAAGCTTTTTGTTCCTTGGGAGGGAACGCAGTGAACAACGTCAAGGTTTATGATAAAAAGCTAGCCGTGAACGTCTCAGCGAGGCACATAGTCTGGTCCCCCTTGGCGAAACCAAGGGGGCAACTAAATAAAGGTAGCTGAACTGGCATACGGCTGCTAACGTTCTGGGCATGTGAACATTGGGAATAAAAGGGGGGAAGGATTGGCAGTGTCTTGCAATTAGGCCCTTCCCACATTAAGTTCCTGTCCCAGTTATTCATATAATCCAAGGAAAGCCAGCTTTACTCCAAAACAGACCTGGGTATGCAACCAATTCCATTTTTGTTTTTTGGTATTGTTAGAAAAACGGAGACAAGTTTTAAGTCTTTGCGGGATTATGTAAAAAGCAGATCAAACTAGTCTGGTATTAGGATAGAACTCTGAAGTCTGGTATACGCGTGGTCTGAGACACTACACTTCCAAGCTACCCAAAGAAGTTATTGGGCAACAATAAAGCCACTCTGATAATTAGGAAAAGAAACGGGGGGGGGGATTTTTACACTGAACCATCCAAATATGGACCATCACAGTGGCCTCATGATAGCTGCTTTCCTGCAAAGAGTGCAGGGGTGGCCCACTGTAGCTCTCCATGGACTACAATTCCCAAGCACCCCTGCCAGCATCATGGTAATTGCCCATAGACATGAGAGCAACATCTTTGTAAAGCCTTTGATTTGGTGTTTCAAAAGCCCTAACTGATGTAGGAGGCAAAAAATATTGCCTGTAACTTGCCCTTCTTCCCAACAGAGTCCCAAAGTGGCTGATGTCACTCTCTTCTCCATTCTATCCTAACAGCCCTTTGGGGAAAGTTAGGCTGAGAGTGCATGCCTGGTACAAGGTCATCCAGTGAGCTTCCGCAGCACGAGGGAGGGTTTGAATGAGTCTCCCAGAACCTGGTCTACCACTCTAACCACCCCTCCATGTAGAGTTTTCAGACTCACAAAAATCAAGCTATGGCAGACAAAATAATAACAAATATTTATTATATTGTTTATGCAATAATAAAATTTGTTGGCCGATAATTACCACAACCTGATTAGAAGAAAAAGAAGAGTTGGTTCTTACAGGCTGCTTTTCTTTCCCTGAAGGAGTCTCAAAGCGGCTTACAGTCGCCTTCCCTTTCATCTCCCCACAACAGACCCCCTGTGAGGGAGGTGAGGCTGAGAGAGCCCTGAGAATACTGAAGAAGAAGAAGAGTTGGTTCTTATATGCCGTTCTTCTCTACCGGAAGGAGTCTCAAAGCAGCTTACAGTCGCCTTTCCTTTCCTCTCCCCACAACAGACACCCTGTGAGGGAGGTGAGGCTGAGAGAGCTCTGAGATTACTGAAGAGGAAGAAGAGTTGGTTCTTATATGCTGCTTTTCTCGACCCTTTGGCTGCATCAAGTTACAACTGTTCTCTTAGCGATATACCATGGAGAAGCCTAGTTATGCCGGTAGTCTTCTCCCTGCTGGGCACCATGGGGTGAAAACATTAAATGAGGCTATCATGAGATAACTGGAGTCCTAATCTCCCAACCCTCACAATTGCCTCATGGAAGAGGCTGGGAGGAAGCCCTGGAGTTCATATACACACCCCTCCTTTCTAGGGGAATACTCAACAACCCTATTTTTATGGGAGGGGGGGGAATAAAAAGTAAGGTTTTCCTGCATTCAACTGCCCAAAGGAGACTGGCTCTCTTGGTTGCTTCGATGTTCTGTTTGTGGCCAGGAATGGAATTTAGGCTAACAAACTTGGAAGCTAGTTTCTTAAATTCTAGGGGCACCTGGGGATTCCTTACACAGCTCAGCACACAGCTGCTTTAAGCCTAACACCCTGGAGACATGAAAAACGGTCTAAGGTAATCTAATGTGTCTAAGGGTGAGTGCAAATGCCATGCCTAGGTTATGAGATGACACTCAGCCCTCTTCCCCACCCCCTGTGGGATAAAAGAGTGTGAAGCTTTCACTATCCTTCTTCAGCTCCTGCCTTTGACCTGCATCCCCATTCAATCTTTCCTTAGGTTATGGAGCCATGGTTTATCCGTTTCCTAGCACACACGTGAAACAAGAAAACCTTCCCTGAACATTCACACCCAGTTTGCAGAAGAAGAGTTGGTTCTTATATGCTGCTTTTCTCTACCCGAAGGAGTCTCAAAGTGGCTTAAAATCGCTTTCCCTTTCCTCTCCCCACAACAGACTCCCTGTGAGGTGGGTGAGGTTGAGAGAGTCCCAATATTACTGCTCCGTCAGAACAGCCTTATGAGCGCTGTGGGGAGCCCAAGGTCACCCAGCTGGCTGCATGTGGGGGAGTGTAGAATGAAACCTAGCTCGCCAGATTAGAAGTCCACACTCCGTCCTAACCACTATACCAAGCTTGCATACCCTTTTGGCTGTATGGAGCTGTTCTTTGGCGGAGGATATCCTTGATGTTGGAAGCAGCCCCCTGCTGAAAAACAGTCACCCATCCATCCTTTGTTTCCAATATCAGATGGAGCTGTGAAGTCTCGTTAAGCATTAAAAGACTTGGGCGCTGCTGTTGAGGCGATGGAAGCTTTAAAAATGGCAGCCTTACGCTCACCCACCAGTGCCAGAAGGGTAAGAAAGGCAGCTGGTGAAGTAATTCTGAGACTCGGGGACTATGGCTCAGGGAACAGCCTCTGCTTTGCATGGAGAAGGACCCAGGTTCCATTTTAAAATGTCAGGTGACGGGTGATGCAAGAGCTTCTCTGAGCTTGCAGAGATGCTGCTAGTCTGGTTAGACCAGGCAGGGGGCAGGAGGGGGGCAGCAGTTTGACTGCCTGCTGTGGTTGCATTTCCCTAGTGAAAGGTAGCTTGCCATTGCCTGCCTCTGGGTAGTAGCAACCCTAGGCTTCCTTGGTGGCCTCCCATTCCAGTGCTGACCAGGGCCAACCCTGCTTAGCTTCCGGAAGGAAACAACATAAGGTGGGTTGGGAGGGATCATATTCCAGCTGAGCTCCTCCTAAGGCTCCACCCCAGATCTCCAGAACTTCTGAACCCTGGGCTGGTAACCCTTCTCCAAAAGTCTCCGTGTTTGGAGGGGCTGGAAAATCCTTCTCCTGCTCACTCCTGGCCATGGGATTTCCCATTGCTTGCCTCCCTCTCTCTTTCCCCATCTGTCTTTCTCCCCAATGAGGACCCAAAGCGGCTTTTACACATGACTTTTACAAACAACTTACGCTAGGGATATGACCTGGGAGCCAAGGGGGCGGAAGCCTGAAAAAGTTTGGGAACCACTGGAGTTGGTAATACTGACCAAGAGTCTGATGCAATGGAAGGCAGTTTCATGTGCGTCTGAGAAGGAACATTTCCGAGATCTGGGGAGATGGTTTTAAAGCTGGGAGAATCCTTTCCTTAACAGTTGCCTTCTTCCCACTCCAATCCATGTTAAAAATGTCTAACCTAGTTGTGATTTATGTCTCCTGCATTGCTAATTCTTATTCACCCGTATTTCTGGACTCCAACCTGCTCCCCCCCACCAAGACATCAAGCAAAAATAAGGAATCCTGTGCAGTTCTTTCCGTTCATGCCAATAATTTATTGAACCGGATGTCTGTACACAGCCAAAAAACCTAAGAAAGAAACTAACACACAATGTTGGGAGGGAAAAGGAAGGCCGTGATGATCGGTTTGTGGAGGGACCAAGGGGTTATCCACAGGCTGCACCCTGGCTCCCCAGGGTGGGGGAACCTTCAATCCTACAGCGATTGGAAGGTGGAGGGCAGGATCATGGGGCTTGAGGGAGGCAATCATTGCAACGTTGCGTTAAGAAAAAAAATTTATAATCTATTTACAGGGAGAACGGTAAAAGGAAACCATTTGGAAGGAGGGGGACGGGGTGAAAAGGGGAGATGTATTTACAGCTGGAAAGGGGGTGGGTGGGAACTTAAAACTAGTCTTCTCTGTGTGCCTTTCAAGAGCTCCTCCCCACCTATGCGGAGTCGCAGCGCTGGGTCAAGATCCGTGATGGAGGGGGTGGGGGGGGGCAGACTTCTGCCATCAGCCCGCTCGCTTGGGAAGAGCGGACTTAATACCATCCTGCAGCAAAACGCGGGACTTCCGGCAGGAAATTGAAGCGCCAATGATGTCAGAAGGTCGGATGCGAAAGGAATGGTCGGCCGTGCCCGACACAAGCTGAGGCGGGACCTGGGGGAGGGGGGGAGAAGATTCTTGTTCCCGGTAAGGAAAGACTGTGGACGAGGCACAGCCAATGAATGACTAGGACAGGGGGGGGTGGCAGAAGAGGAGAGGGGCCTGGGGCAGAAGAACGGTCTGAATGAGATTCCTTGAATGGGCTGGGAGATAAAAACCAAAAAAAAAAAAAAAAGGCGACCCACTTAAAAATACAGCATCCGAGTTGGCAGAGAAAGGGTTGCCGGGCAAGAGGGATCGTGTGGCGCGCCAAACAGCCCCAGGGTGGGACGTCAGAAACGGCAGCAGATGGCGCTGGACTACAAATAAAAACCGTGTCGTTTCCATGGGATGTTAAAAACCAAGAGGACCTTAAAATCAAGGTGGGACGTACTGGGAGAGGGGGAGAGAGAGAGAGAGGAAGTGTCACAGGCAGCTCTTGGTCTCTCCACCCCTCTCCGGAGGCACCAGCCTGAACTGCTTTTTTTTTTTTTTTTAAAGAAGGGAGCCCTTAATACGGTGGGATCTTCTCTGCACTCTCCCTGTGCCGAGGCATCATGGGGCCAAGCGAGAGGGAGTCGTGGCAGGTAACACGGGGGAGACGGGGGAGTCCCCCTCCCGTCCGAGCGGCCATCTCGTCTCCGACTGGCTCCTCCTTGGCCAATGGGAGGCAGGCTCCGTGCGGTCTCCCGGGCTGTGGTCGTCTTCCCCCACCGTTCACAGTTCAGAGAAGTCCATGTGGGTGGCCTGGGGGGGTGGGGGAGAGTGGAGGGGCCTGCCCCCCTGGCCCAGCAGCCCCTCAGGATGTGTTGGCGATGGGTCCTGCACCGTCTCCAGGCGTCACCTGGCTCCTGTCGCCTCCCAATCTCCCTTCGCCTACAAAAAAGAAAAAGAAACCAAGAAGTGTTCAGGTGGAATGCCAAACCCTCTCTTCCACCGCTCCCAGAATGCAGCAGGAGGCAGTTCCTCAAGAATTCCCCCCCCCAACTCTCCAATTTGCAGTCTGCTTTCATGGAGGAAAACCACTCACTTTGTGCAGTCGTGGAGCCAGGGATGGATCCCACTGTGCCAGCCTGGGACCGGACGTGTGGTGGAATGAGGCTGGGGTTGAGCAACGGTTGGATGGATAATTCTGCAAGGGAAGAGAGATTGGGGGGGGGGGTGTAGGTCAGTTATCCGGAGGTGCAGGAAAGCTTCCAAGGACTTCCCTGTGAGTCTCCCCACATTTTAAAGCAGACGCTCTGAGCATGCAGAGCTGTTGCAGAGGGAGAGAGAACATGCTTAGCCCTTCCCCATATTACTAAAGCACTTTTAAAGATTTTGTACTGAGACAAGTAGAGTCCAATCAGTCTACACCAGGGGTAGTCAAACTGCGGCCCTCCAGATGTTCATGGACTACAATTCCCAGGAGCCCCTGCCAGCATTTGCTGGCAGGGGCTCATGGGAATTGTAGTCCATGGAGATCTGGAGGGCCTCAGTTTGACTTCCCCTGTTTCAGACCAACAGAGCTGCCCACTTGAATCTACCACGGACCAAAGAAATCTTCATTGATTGGAAAAAGTGTGCAGAATGTGAGGCAACTAGATTTGAATCTAGAAGCACCTAGAATTAAGATGGTTGTTAGTTGCACACCAGGAGGGGTAGCCACAGTCATCTGCAGTAGAAGAGTAGCACCTTTGAGATCAACAAGATTTGGGAGGCTGAACTTTCAAGAACCAAAGTTCCTTTTGTCGGATAGGAGCCTCCATCCCTACTTGTATCTGACTAAGGGGCCCACTGCTCTGAATTTGTGTCACGCTGAACTCTCCCCTTGAAGCTTCTCTGCTTGAGGACTGCTGTTGTTAGGTCAGCAATGGGATGTCCTGGAAAACTAAAACGCTCTCCGCTAGAAAATGCTGGCTTTTTCTCCAAGGCCTGCTCCCATGCGCATTTGCCCCCTTCTTGACCCACTTACCTACGGAGCTGAAGTTGAAGAGCGGGGGCAACTCCCGCCCGTTGGGCAGCCGGGTGTTGGGCTCGCGCAGCTCGTCGAAGAAGCTGTTGGCACAGGCCTCGAGGGGGGAGAGGCGGGTGGCGGGCGTGTATTCCAGCAGCCGGCTGCACAGCGAGATGGCCTCCAGTGGCGTGCGGGGTTTGAACACCTGCAGGGGAAGGCGGCCGGAAAGGAAAGACACAGAGTGATCCACCAGCCCAAACTATTTAAAACCCACACAGATGCCTTCACCCACTCAAATCGGGGGAGGTTTCCCTGAAAGCCAGCATCGTGGGGCATGAAAAGCATCTATACAAGTATGGAATCCAGGCAGGTTTCCAGTCTGTCAAAAACTAAGTAGCAATTCTCAGCCAGGCAAGAAAAACCCCATCTCAATGGGGTGACTCCAATACACGGAGCAGCTCTTGCCTCTAAGCTTTTCCTCCAAGCACAGCCAAGCCACAGCACTGCCTCATATGGCTCTGAGCTGCTGAGACCGAAACAAGAGTTGCCATTGAGCTTTGCCTATGGATTCCTCTGCTCTTTGGGGCTTTGTCCCTTCCCCTTCTGCACTCTACATGACACATGTCCGAGGCAGCTGGACCCACCTACTCTGCAGTTAAACGCGATCACAACTGAAAACGCCTTCATGCTCATTCCTCTACCCCGCAACGTCAAGCGCAGAATTCCAAGGCCTGTGTATTATTTGCAGAGTACACTGCAAGACCCTACACTGTACAGAGCTGATACATAGTGCAGGAATCAGCATCCCTTGTCATGGACGCTGAAGTGCCAGATGTAGAACTTTGACTGTTTTTGAAGAGCTGAGAACATCTAGGCCAGGGGTACTCAAACTGCGGCCCACCAGATGTCCATGGACTACAATTCCCATGAGCCCCTGCTAGTGACGTACCCCTGATCTAGGCCTACCCTGCCAGAGCTTTGGGATCAAAAGTATCCATTTTGGACAGCAGAGGGCAGCACCCACAACCCTCTCCACTTATAATGGCTGCCTTGTTCTTTTCACCTTTATCCAGGGGTGTGCTTTGATCTGGGGGAACTTGAACTCCGTGTAGTTGGGGTTCATCTCTCGGATCTGTTCTCGCGTTGGGGTCCCCAGCACCTGGAGTAGGGGAGAGAGAAAGAGAGAGAGAGTGAGCACATCACATCTTGGCCTCACTCACATTTTCATCCTGGGTTTCTTCCAAGAAGGAGAAGAAGAAGAGTTGGTTGTTATATGCCGCTTTTCTCTAACTGAAGGAGTCTCAAAGCGGCTTACATTTGCCTTCACTTTCCTCTCCCCACAACAGACTCCCTGTGAGGCAGGTGAGGCTGAGAGAAGAACAGCTTTATCAGTGCAATGGCAAGCCCAAGATCACCCAGCTGGCTGCCATGTGGGGGAGGAGCAGGGAATCAAACCCGGCTCACCAGATTAGAAGTCCACATACCTAACCACTACACCAAGCTGGCTCTGGAGCTCAGGGCAGGGTACATAACTCCCTGAGAGCCAGTTTGTTGTAGTGGTTAAAATGTGGTGGACCCTAACCTGGAGAATCAGGTTTGATTCATCACACCTCCACATGCAGCCAGTTGGGTAACCGTAAGCCAGTTCTCACAGAGCAGTTCTCTTAGAGCTCTCTCGGCCCCACTTACCTCGCAAGGGTGTCTGTTGTGGGGAGAGGAAAGAAATGATGATTGCACACCGCTCTGAGCCGGTCCACTAGGAGGGTGGTTTAAAAATCAATTAAATTAATTAATTATGCCACTTTGGGACTTCTTCAGCTAGTGAAAAACAGAGTATAAAAATCCAGCTATTCTTCAATATTTTAGTTCATTTTAATTTTTGAAATTTATATTTTATGTGTATATGTGTATATGTGTATAGGTGTATATATAGGTGTATAACACAATACATTGACTTTAAATAAATATTACTTTTTTGTTGTTGTTGTTATGTGCGAAGTCGTGTCCGACCCATCGCGACCCCATGGACAATGATCCTCCAGGCCTTCCTGTCCTCTACCATTCCCCGGAGTCCATTTAAGTTTGCACCTACTTTTTTACTTTTTTAAGAAACCATATTAACCCTAACCATCTTGATAAGAATACAAAAAGCAGTAACCCATCTCTGTGCACCAGAGCAATCTTCACGTATCGCCTGGCAGCAGCTTACAATGAGGTGTGCACAACACAGGATGATGCCAAGTGAGGATTTGAACCCAGTTTACCTGAAGCTCTAAGCCAGGGGTAGTCAAACTGCGGCCCTCCAGATGTCCATGGACTACCATTCCCAGGAGCCCCCTGCCAGCGAATGCTGGCAGGGGGCTCCTGGGAATGGTAGTCCATGGACATCTGGAGGGCTGCAGTTTGACAACCCCTGCTCTAACCACTACACCGCACATGCCCCACAGCACAGGAGAGGGGCCTCTCCCAGGCATCCCACTGACAATTTTACATGGCAGCAGCTGCCTTACTAAAAAAGGAGGTTCTCAACCCAGTAAACCTTATTCTGGAAGGTTATATGCAAATAGATGACAGGGTCTTGGTGGAACAGAAAAAAACTGCTTTAGGATGCTTTGGGCTGATCCTGCGTTGAGCAGGGGGGTTGGACTAGATGGCCTGTATGGCCCCTTCAAACTCTATGATTCTATGGATGACAAAGGGATTCTCGGACATTTCACATAATGGCTGAGATGGCAGCTGGTGAAGCCTGGGATAGAGCCCCACTGGCTGTGCCACCACCTGTCTTCTGAGGCTATTCCCATTCTCTGGAGAGTGGGAGCGGGCGTGGAAGATGGACAGTGGTGGGAACAGTGACTCAGCAAGCTGGGCTCAGCGCCAGACCTCGCCAGCTGCCACTGACAATATTCCAAGGCCATTCCCACACTCCTGATGGGTGGAGGTGGCGGCACAGCAGGGGGGGCTCAACACTGGACCTCCCCAGCCACCATTTATTGGCATGCTCCCTGGGGTGGGACAACGGAAGTCACGTCCATCATCATTTCCGTTCCAGGGAGCATGCCAGTAGCTGTGTTCCACATCAGAAAGATTTGTGTGTGGTTCTCAAGCTTTCTTCCAGGCAAGAAAGCCTGTATCAGCAGCTCGGATTGGGGTTCCTCAGTGATGAGACCAGTAATGGCAAACTGGCTTCCATGACACAGAGCTGGTAACCATCCCTGGCCTCTTTTTACAGTGTGTTGCGCCCTTTCGGGAAAGCATTTGCCGTTCACGTGGAGTGAGAATGAAGCTTGAGATATCACAGAAACTGAGTCTGCAGCCCAGTGTGCTTTCCAGGATCTTCAGGAGTGCATAATGGTTCCTAAGGCAGGCACGTTCCAAATCCCCTGAATGTTGAAGGCTCTGAAGACTACTGAAAACCATGCTTTTGGGCTTCCATGTTTTTTTGGTTGATAGTTGAAAGCTTTACATTTGCTCTCATCTTAGCCTCAAGATCAAAGGACCCAGTGGAGCAGGGATGGCCAAATTGTGGCTCTCCAGATGTCCAGACTACAACCCCCATGAGCCCCTGCTAGAATGCTGGCATGGCCTCATGGAAATTATAGTTCATGCATCCAAGGAGCCACAATTTGGCCACCCATGCAGTAGTAGAGCATCCAAACAACTCTCAAGGAACGATTATACCCCCAGCACCCACAGTGGTCCTGTCATAATCTCGGTAAGATTCATCTTCCTTGAGAGACCTCAAATTATTGGGGAGATCAGAGACTTGGCATGCAGGGAGGCAGAGACTGTGGGTGTGTGGAGGGGGGAGAAAAAGTATACCTTTGGGTGGTGGATAGGAATGAACAGGTGCAGGGGGAGGCCCCTGGCGTGGAGGGGGTAGCAATTTCAATGGCTTGGGGGCATGGGATGTATGGCAGTGGGGGAGGAGGATGATAAGAAGAGGTCAGAGATATGGAAATGCTCAAGCCCCTTCTAACCCCTTGTCCCATCCCAAGAGACAAAAGTGGTGAGGCTAAAGGAATGCACCCGGCTCCAACACGGATGTTGTGTCAATGTCAGGTCTACCAATCATAAAATCATGATTCTGCAAATCTGTTTTGCTGATTACAAGACTTGGCATGTGTGACCGAGACCTGGAAAATGGAGGGTGAGGCTGTTGCCCTGCAAGCTTCTTGGTCTTCCATCAGTCATGGACTTCGGTGGGAAGGGGGATTGTTATGCCGGTCCAGGAGTCTCCCCCTCCCCAACAATCCCAGGCATTGAATGTGTGGGTCTGGGATGGGATTCAGCCAAGAAGCTGGCCATCTGGCTGGTATACCGTCTGCCTCCTGTGTCAGAAGATACCCTGTAGGATCTACTGAAAGCGGCTGCTGTCTGGAGGTTGGAGTTCCTCTGGGTACTTATCCTGGGCAACTTAGACATCCCAATATGTCCCTTAGAGAGCATTTAAGTCATCTGGTGCAAACCTACTGTAGTCCTGCCTGGCCTTGATCTCTAAGCTGGTGGAATGAGCTGCTGCCTGAGACTAGGGCCCTGCTCCAGTTCCACAGGGCCTGCAAGGCGGCGGTTCTCCACCAGGCCTACAGTTGAGGCCATGGCGACCTTTGCTGAAAGGGTCTCCCCTCCGATCCCTGCAATTCTTCCCCACTCTTTCCTGTCTATGCTATGAGAGGAATGAGGGCAGGTGGACAAGGGAGCGGGATAGGTAGGGAGGTAGTTAGGTAGCTAGCTAATATTAGTTGCCAGACAGAGAGGGGTTATTTTAATTTTTTAGAATGTTAACGCAATCAATAAAACATGCATTTATTTATTTTAATGGCCTGTAAACCACCTCGAGCCCAAAGGGAGAGAGGCAGTTTAGAAATATAATAATCGTGGAAGCTTAATTTTATTTTTTTGCAAAGATGCCCACAGCACACAACAGGGGATGTTCTGGAGGGGAGCAGCTCAAGAAGAGATGTTTGTTACCTTGATGATTTCCACCAGCTGGTCTACTCCGCTGTCTCCAGGGAATATTGGCTGCCCCAGGAGCAGTTCAGCCAGAACACAACCGGCAGACCAGACATCTAGGAAGGAAGAGGAAGAGAACCTTCAGTGGTGGCTGGTTGGCCTCCTGGGCAAATAGGAGGGGCCTCACAGCCAAAGCCAGAGGCTCTTTTTTTCTGTTTTGCCATCAAGATAGGCAGGATGGAGATATGAACACGTGAACTCCAAGGATATCTATTCTGGCCAGCAGCCAGCAGTCTTTCCCCAGAAGAAAGGTTCTTTCCAAGCCCAGCTGCCCTAGCTCCCTTTTAACGACAGATGCCTGAGATTGAACCTGGCTTCCCATCCTCCAGTTGGGGTCTGGAGAACCCCCAGAATTGCAACTCAGCTCCAGGCCACAGAGATCAGTTCCCCTGGATAAAATAGCTGGTTTTGAGGATGGAGTCTATGGCTTTACACCCTGCTGCTCCCCCAAACCCAGTCTCTTCCTCAGGCTCCACCTCCAAACCTCCAGGGATTCCCTGAGTTGGCAACTTGAGATTTAACCCACAACCTTCTGCCCACGGAGCACATTTGTCTACTGCCCAACTTCACTACTCCAGACCAAGTGCAGGTCCTGTGGCTTCGTAATACCTTGGCTGTTTTGCTCTAGAGCAGGGGTAAGCAAACTGTGGCCCTCCAGATGTTCATGGACTACAATTCCCATGAGTCCCTGCCAGCGGCAGGGGCTCATGGGAATTGTAGTCCATGAACATCTGGAGGGCCACAGTTTGCCCGCCCCTGCTCTAGATGGTGAGTTTGACAGCTGCCGCTGAATCCCCATTCAGTGTATGCATAAAAGCTTTTCTCCCGGTCAGCAAATGAGTTTCCTTTAATTTTTTTTCCAGTCGAAGAGAACTGATTTTAATCTAAGGGTGCGCACGAGGGAGGAACAGAAGAAGCCGTGGCGGAGGTATGATCTCACCTATGTTTGAGGTGTAATCAGTGGCTCCAAAGATGAGCTCTGGGGCACGGTAGTAGCGAGAACAGATATAGGAAACGTTGGGCTCTCCCCGAACCAGCTGCTTTGCGCTGAAACGAGAACAGGAGAGAACAGTGAGGACGCCTGCGAAGACAGAAGGGTATCTCGTTTGGAAGCTCATCCTTTCAGGATGATTGGGGAAAGAACAATCTGACAAACGCACAAGGAAACCTGCCCTGCGATGCTATGTGAATGCCTTATGCACCAGGTCAGGAAAAAGCACCCTACCCACCCACCCACCCACCGAATTAATTTTATTTCTATTGCCCTCCCTTGAAGCTCAGAGCGGTTTATTTGATTTTTATACCGCCCATCCCGGTCACCCAGCTCTGGACGGTGTGCAACATAGCATACTATACTTAATTTGATTAAGACAATTGAAATACAATTAAAACAATTAACGTCAGGTTAAAAATCCAGCATTGGCTATCTAAAAATTGAGATCGCTTATCTCAATCACACTCGCAAAGATCTAGATCTCCCGTATCGATGATAGGTGGGAACAGGTGGGTTGGGTGGGGCCTGATAGAAGTCTGATGTTCATTTTTATCAGCCCCAACCAAAGGCCTGGTGGAAAAGTTCTGTCTTTTTGTATAAAGGATTCCACTGGAGTGGAGAAAACCTGCAGAATTCATCTCCCTGGATACCCGGTTTCTTTTAAAAGGCTCCCTTGTATGTATTATTCTCCTCAAGGATGCACAGTGACCATTAAGAAGCCCTAGCAAAATCTCAGCATTTATCTGTATAAGGATGGCCCTATTAAGTTCACCCCTGGCCATGGCAAAAGGAAGCAAATGAAAGAACTCAGTTCAACGAATTGTCGAAGGCTTCCATGGGAGGAACGAACTGGCTGTTGTGAGTAGTCCAGGCTGTTTTAGTTTTAGACCTGGACTTGGGCACAGAGAGATTCCCATCTTGCCATACCCCACCTCCAAAAATGCCAGCCAGAGTTACTGGAGAAACGTCAGGGGCTAAAGCTACCAAACCTCTTTGGGAAACCCACAGCAGCCAGTTGCCCTGATCGAACTGCTTTCATTGTACCTCTGCTGCCTTTACAAGACACTTCCTGCTTTCTGATTAGGATAAAAAGGCTCGGATCTCCACTTCCACTCCACTGCCTCCGAAGAAAGGAGCTTCGCCCTTGAAAGCTCCCACCCTGAAGCTCTCATTGGACCCGAAGCTAGTTGGTCTACTGCAGACCAACACGGCTGCCCTCTGAAATTAGCCAAAAGAGTAAACCGAGCAGCGAGAAGCCATAACTGGCTGGCCTTTATTTGTGCCCGTTTCTCTCACAGTTAAGTTTGTCTACGCTGGCACAGGAACCCTCCCTTTTTTTTTAGGACACAGAGCACAGACAGACCTATATATAATCCTTAAGTTTTAAATAGGGCTGTCCATCAAGAGCAGGCCTTTTAAACTTCTTGTTTGTCAATTCATCTTAAAGTAAATCCACTGGGGGGGGGTGTCAACATACACATTTTTTTCCTGAGCCATCGAAATAAGTTTATATTTCAAAATTGTTAGAAAAGGGACACCACTGCTGCCTCTTCCTTACCGTCCGTAGCATAGCAGGATCAAAGCTGGTCTTTTTAAAAAAGAGTGTCCTTGATAATTACTTGGAAAAGGCAATATTTAATTGACCATAACTTTCCCTGACAAAAGATACAGGCAAATGAGAGTAAGATTTATCGAACAGAACTTGCTCAGGATCCCTGGTCCCAAAGAGGTTAAACTGGCCTCAGCCAGGGCCAAGGTCAGGGCCTATTTTAGCAAGGTGGACAGATCAGGGCTACGTGGACAGATCAGGGCCCTTTAGGGCCTAGGGTTGTGCGCTTCGGCGCCAGCTGGCTGCTTCAGGCTGGAACGGCCGCTTCGGACACCGAAGCACACAAACTTAGGACTGTTCGGAAAGGCCTGCCAAATGAAACTGCTGACGCAGGGAATAATACCAAAATACTGCCTTCTCTGCTCAAATAAAATCCAAATTATCAACACATTTTGATGATTAAATTTATGTCTACACCCCCCTTCTTACTAGAGACAGAAGGAGAATGTTTCAGGGAGATATGGTTTTAATTAATTTGTGATTTTAATACCCATGAGTATTTTTAAATTGTACTGTATTTTTATTCTTATACATTTGTCGTTACCCACCGTAAGTTTTTGGGTAGTTTTTTTTCTGAATTATTGTTAGTGTCTATATCCATCTCTCTGGCTGCACTGAGAGGACGTCATGGAATGTTCAGCCAATCTCACGGCTGAGTGTGTCAGTCAAAAGCACTGACTAGCATCATGAGTTCTGGAGAAAGCGTAACATGGGATGGATTGAAAAAACCTCAGGAGTGGATGGGGCCATACGAAAAAAGTTAGAAACATGACCGAGAGGTATTAAAATGGGAGAAGCTACACTGCACAGATACACTTGAAATTAACCAAACAGGCCTCTCTGCTTGCAGATCTCAAATGAGTTTATACATTATTGGGTCAGACAGATAGAAAGGAATCTCTCAGTTCACAAGAAGAAGAGTTGGTTTTCATACCCTGATTTTCACTACTCAAAGGAGTCTCAAAATGGCTTCTAATTGTCTTCCCTTCCCCTCCCCACAACAGGCACCCTGTGAGGGAGGGTGAGGCTGAGAGAGCTGACAGGACTGCTCGGTGAGAACAGAACTATCAGGACTGAGACTAGCCTAAGGCCACCCTGCTGGCTGCATGTGGAGGAGAGGGGAATCAAACCTAGCTCGCCAAATTAGAACCCGCCGCTCTTAGCCACTATACCACACTGGCTTGTGAAATCTACTCAGAAGACTGAGGGCCGAAACCCACTGCACGAAGCCTACCCTGCAGGAGGAGATCAGCCCTTTCCGTGCCAGTCTCACCTGCCAAAGTCGCATAGCTTCAGCACTGCTGTGTCGGGGTCCACAAGCAGGTTTTGGGGTTTGATGTCCCGGTGGCAGACGCCTTGGGAATGGATGTAAGCGAGGCTGCGGAAGAGCTGGTACATGTACACCTGAAGGGGGGGGGGGGGAAGAGAAGCAGGTTTTTAAGAGTTTAAAAAAGAACACCAAAAGGACAACACAGCTGCACGGAAAAAAAGGATATGCTTTTGACATGCAAAGCCTGGTTCGTCTACCGAACCCACGCAAGAAATGAAAGATAAGCTAAAGGGTGCTTTGTAATCCCCTACAGACTCTTATCACTTGTGAAGGAGTTTTAAGATAATAGCATGAAAAGTGCCTGTTGAAACAGGGATGAGAGAAACTCAGGTGGATGTTAAGGAACTAGCCCTCATGGGTACGTTTATGTTTTCCTCCCCATATAATATAAGCGGTGCTGAAAATCGAGAATTTTTAGCAACTCACCCTCCTCTCCCTCTACAAACCACTCCTTTCTGACTGGGATCCTTCATTTCACACCAGCTTTTCTCAAGTTTTTTACTGATGAGAAATCCCTGAAACATTCTTCAGGCTTTGAAAAATTCCAGAAAAGGCACGATGGTGCAGAATATGGTTGGGAAGCAGAGCTGTGGACACGCCCACCTGGGGCCCCTCCCCTTCTTACACATCCAGGCCCATTATTGAGCATTTTGGGAGTAGTGGGCAGGTTGACATGACCACATACAGTCATATTACAGTATTTAACACATTTTAAAAATATATTAACTGCCACTTATTCAGGAAACCCTTTCCAGAGTTGTCAAGAAACCCTAAAGGTAAAGGTATCCCCTGTGCAAGCGCTGACTCATGTCTGACTCTTCGGGTGACGCCCCCCAGTGTTTTCATGGCAGACTCAATACAGGGTGGTTTGCCAGTACCTAAACCCTAGGGTTTTACAAATCCCTGGTTAAGAAAGCATGCTTTAAAGCTGGGGTGGGCAAACTGTGGCCCTCCAGATGTCCATGGACTACCATTAATATGAGGCCCTGCCAGCTGGGTTGGCTGTAGGGAGGACAAAGGACGTACAGTCGAACAACCTCTGACGTGGGAGAACTGCACAATTTAAAGCCCTACAAAGCTGTGTGGTAGGGAGAATCATTTGGATTATGGTCATGATGTTGGGAGAAAGGGTTAACTTTCCCACTCAGTTGTTTTAGGTTATCATTGCCTTCCAGAAACCAGTTAATGGAGGGAGGCAAGAGAGGAGCAATAAACAGCATTTGATCAAGTATGGAGAGCCGGTGTGATTACTGGTTAAAAGTGTTGGAATAGGAGTGGCCAAACAGTGGCTCTCCAGATGTCCATGGACTACAGTTCCCATGAGCCCCAGCCAATGCTGGCAGGGGCTCATGGGAATTGTAGTCCATGGACATCTGGAGGGCCACAGTTTGCCCACCCCTGCTTTAAGCTAACAATGTCGGGTGCCTGAGATAGGGCGGACTCTCAGCCAGATCACTCGAAGTAGGGATTCCAATTAGCGCTGAAAAATCTTGCCCGTGACAATATTCCATATAAAAACAGCAGGCTCATCCAATACAACTGCATTATACATGTGCACACAACTAGGGGGTTCTTATGCCTTCAAGACACACAGCAAAGCATGAGAGGGATGTGAGCCAGTGCCATCTCGCCAGGCCAAATTTTTCAACAGTCATGCACAGGGAAAACCATCCCCATAACAAGACTGTGGCATGGCAATGATACATATTTTTTTAAAGTGATATTATAGGCAATGCCCCTTTATCAAGAAATTTGCCAGGCTTCCCTCAGACTGGCTGTCACATGGAACAAAAGACAAAAACACGGACAAAAAGCGACCTGATCCACAAATTTGGGGCCAGATAGGGAAGGCCCGTATCGTTCTCCCAGCCTGCCTATCTGTAGCACAATCCGGGAATTCTACGGCAGCATACCTAGAATTATACAAACACTGGGCTTCCTCATGAAGGTGGGATGAAGGGCACACAATACAACTTCCTGAAGATCATCTCTCACATACAAGTTTCTTTCTTTCTTTCTTTTTTTAACAAACCCACATTTCTAGACCTCATGTCCTCAAAAGATACGCATGAATCGATACACGGGCAACAATAGCTCAGATCTGAGAAAGCATAGAGGTGGCGGAAGAAGCTTGAGGGCACCAGCTAGGCAGAAGTGGGCTAACTGTGGCCTTCTAGATGTACATAGACTACAATTCCCATGATCCCCTGACAGAATTCGCTGGCAGGGGCTCCTGGGAATTGTAGTCCATGGACATCTGGAGGTCCACAGTTAGCCCACCCCTGAGCTAGAGCTTCGGTTTCTCTTTGCACCTCCTGGTCCTACTCTAAAACCAACACCGCAAGATTAAGTTGCACAAAATCAGCAGAATCGTCCAAATAAGAAATGAAGCAATGTTTTAAATTTGCAAAGCCCACACAGGTTGAAAAAGTTAGAAGCCTATTCCAAGAACACTTAAAAACAAAACCAAGAAACAGCACACAGAGTGAACGTATGAAGTGGCGTCAGACCAAACCAGACCAATGGCCGTGGACCTCAGGTCTCCGGGCCAAGGAGTACCAGCTTCCTTGAGGCACGCTGGATTCAAACCTGACACCTGCTGCATGCATCCCATATGCTCTTCCACTGTGCCAGAGCTCTGTGCTCAGAGTAAAAGGACAAAGGGAAGAAATCACCGTCTGAGAACTGGCGACTAGCATTTGGGGGTGGAGGCTCTTCTCCTCCTGGATAAGAAAGGGCACCAAAAGCCATTACCACCTTTCCTCCTCCTATCACTAATGCGAAGGTGTCTCAAAAGCCATCACAAAGGCTTCCAAGGCCAGAGCCTGTTCCTACCTTCACATAGATGACGGGGATGGTCTGTTTGGCTTTGGTGAAATGGCGGGCCACTCGGTAGACCGTCTCGGGCACGTAGTCCAGGACCAGATTGAGATAAACCTCATCCTTCTGCAACAGGACGGGGGAGAAAAAAAGGAGGCAAGTTGGAAGACCCTGGGCCATACCGCCTTACAGAACAGCAACAGACAACACCAGGTGATTTTGATAGAACTCTTTTTGCCACCCAGGGGCTACACCGTGACGAGTTCAGCTTTCCTTGAACCACGGTTCTTAATCAATCCAGCCCCTAATATCCATCCCCCCCCCTCTAATATCAGGACACAAAATAATGAATGCTCGTTTTCTAAAAGAGGTGTTCTGCTCTTGTTCCAGTGTTCTAGCCCGTCTGGAAAAACAGTGAAAACCCATTATCTACACAGGCCATTTGTGCTTATATTGTGGTGGAAAGTGTGGTAAAGTTGCAGCCAGCTTATGGCCACCCCTCACTGGGTTTTCAGATCAAGAGGAGTTCAGAGGTGGTTTGCCCTGGCCTGCCTCCGTGTAGTGACCCAGGACTTCCTCAGTGGTGTCCTGCCCAAGTTCTAAACAGGGCTGACTCTGCTTAGCTTCAGAGAGCTGGCAAGACTGGGTCAGCCTGGGCTATCCTGGTCAGGGGACTTATGCTGCAGCGAGTGCTCACACTCCAAAGGCCTTCTGCAGTTCCCACTACCAGCATCTCTGGGGTTGAGCTGCATCTTGTGGCTGGCCTCTCACAAACAGTGCCTTACATCTGGCGCTTGCACACAAACAAAAATGCCAAAGGGCTGGAAACAAGATCAATAAAAAGGAGCCTCAATTCATTACTGTAATTAGCCCCTGTGGCCTGGATTTAAGTAGCAGTAAATATTCACCAAATAGGAACCATTGTACTTGTCTCATGACATGGACAAGAGATAGCTTCTCAGGACCTGGAAAGTTTGCTTTCTTTTCTTTTTTTCTGAAAAGCAGCACAGTAGAATGAGGAGCGGAAGTCCAGCGATTCCAGTTTGGCCTTCACTGAGCAAATCGTAGGAATGCCCAGCGGTTAGCTGATACAAATCAGCCGCAAATGTTTTCCCAGTTTGGCCTTCGGGCAGGAGACGCTGCTCTTGTTACTGTTTTATCCTACAGGCAAAACTGCATCACGACTCGCACTCTGCGTTAATTAATCCACACTCCCCTGCCAGAGCTAAAACAATTCCGCAGGGCCTGCAAAAGCCTTCAACCAGGCTTTTGGTCAGGGCAAATGAACAAACCATCAACCAGAGCCCCAAGCCCCCCCCCCCCCAATCCACTGCACTAACAGATGAAAAAACAGGGTCACAGTGCAGAAAAAGCTGAGGAGCCAACTGTTGAATGTTAAATGTTAAATTATAAACTGCGTTATCTGATACAAGTTCCTATTGTTAATGTCATTATATACTTAAATCGAGATGTTTTATTCCATTGCATTATCAAAGTTTCTAATGTAAACCGCCCTGAGCTGAAAGGGAGGCGGTATGTAAATACAATAAATACATACATAAATAATTTAGTCACTCCTGTCAGACTGAAACAATCACTTCACCCGATTCAGAAAAGGAGTGGGAGAAATAGACCTCAATTGTGAAAGTAAAAGGTTAAAAGAGCAGTTAACTTATTTGTGGCAAATGATCCACAGTATAAACCCTTATAGCAGGGGTGGACAAACTGTGGCTCTCCAGATTTTCATGGACTACAATTCCCATGAGGCCCTGCCAGCTCATGGGAATTGTAGTCCATGGATATCTGGAGAGGCACAGTTTGCCCACCCCTGCGTTATAGGGAAGGGCACAGTTACCCCTTCTGCGAGCTATTTTCTTTTTGCATGGCATCCATATAAAGCCCTTTTCTCCCCGCCAACCTTTCAGGATCCCCCTCACCTTCTCCCCACTTGAGTAGAAGAAATACCGCAGGCGGACAATGTTGCAGTGGTCCAGCTTCCGCATGATCTGAAGCTCCCGATTCTGAGAGGCCAAGATGAGAAAAGATCAAGTTCAGTTGCACAGTCTCAATGTCAAAGAGAGAAGGGAGCAACACACACCCGCAATAAACAGCTCACCTTGAACCGCTTATCTTGCAACACCTTCTTGATCGCCACCAGCTCCCCGGAGTCCGCCAATCGGGCCTGGTAGACGACCCCAAATGACCCATTGCCGATGACCCTGATGTCAGAGTAGGAGACTTCTTGGGGGCGATCGGGGCCCTGGCCTGGTGTGGCCACCACAGTAGTTACCTTGCCGCTATCTCCTGGGAGAAGAGAAATGTTGGAGATAGGGGGGACATGAGGTCCAGATCCTTCCCAATCATAACATAAGAAGAGTCCTATTGGCGCCTGCTTGTGGTCCATCAAGTCTCTCACAGTGGCCGAGCAGCTCCTCTGGATGGTCAATAACAAGGCATAGAGGCTGAGGCCTTCCCTTGATGTGGCCTCCTAGCTCTGGGATTTAGTAACAGTGCCTTGCCTCTCTGCAGACAGGGCAATCCCACCCCTCCCCTCATGGCAAACTTATCTTCTTGTGTCGCAAAGCTGTCTTCAAACAAGCACTTTACTTTGGATACCCACCTGGCCTCACCATTCCTAATCCCCCTTTAAGAGGTACCTGAAACCCCAGCATAAATAATTCTTACAATACAATACTAATTATCAAATTGCTAAAGGACAGTAACAGACAAAACATGGACAAAACCTGAGTCCTTTCAAAATCATCTAAAGATGAGATGCTCCTACAAAGCGCCATCAAGTCACAGCTGATTCATGGCAATTCAGGAGGGTTTGGAGATGGTTTCCTCTGCCGTGCCTCTGTATAGCAACCAAGAACTGACCAGGGTTGATCCAGCTTAGCTTCTGATGAGACTGGTTGAGCTAGGGCTCAAACACTGTTACCTCCTCTTAAATCCACTGAACTCAACGAGCTTTGAAGGGTACAGATTAATTTAGCATGGCACTATCAGGGAGGGGTGTGTGAGGACATTTTCCTGAACTTCATTCTATCGGAAAGCTTGTTTTGGTGACTGGAGCGTCAGCTTACAAACTGGTTTGCTTCCTTCATGAAGCCTTCCTAAGAACCTCAGAAGAGCCCTGCTGGATCAGACCAGGGGTCCACCTAGTCCAGCATCCTGCCTCACACAGTGGCAAATCAGTTCCTCTGGAGGGCCAACTACAGGGCAGGGAGACTGAGGTCTTCCTAAGAACCTCAGAAGAGCCCTGCTGGATCAGACCAGGGGTCCACCTAGTTCAGCCTCCCATCTCACGCAGAGGCTAGCCAGTTCCCCTGGATGGAGGGCCAGCCACAGGGCACAGACATCTTTCACCCTAAGAACCTAAGATGAGTCCTGCTGGATCTGATCAGTGGTCCATCCACTCCAGCATCCGGCCTCCCCCAGTGGCCAGTCAGTTCCTCCTTCTTTTCGAACCCATATCCACCCCCCCCTCTTCCCCACACCCTGACCCCGCCACGCCCATTCTGCCGGTTGCCAGGCAACCGCCCCCCACTCCCCCTTTCTCTTCCCCTCCTCCTCCTTAAAAACCTTAATTCTCGCCTTTGTCCAGCCCGTTTTTTCCCCATCGCCGACCGGCCTTGAGCAGGGCAGGCTCAGCGGGGCTCTCCTCCATAAAGACCGGCGGCGGCTGTGGCGGCCGCGGACCCTTCCCCTCCCCTAACCCGGCTGCCCCCCCCCCGCTCCCACGACCCCCCTCCCCTCCCCTAGGAAGGCTCCCCTGCCCACCCCCAAATGCAGGAGGCTCCCGCCCCTGGCGAAGAGGGCACAGCCTCGCCCTCTGCACTCAGCCGGGCGGACAGACCAGCATTGCCCCCCCCCGTCCCTCGGAGCCCCCCCGCCGGCTCGCGCAGGCAGGTGTGGCTCTCCCATCCCCCCACCCCACCCCACCCCCCCTGCCCCCCGTTTTAATGTATCCGCTCCCCCAACTCCGCGCTGCCCCCCCCTTTCCCCCCCGTCCCCAATTGCGTCTCCCCCGCCTCCTTACTGGCCAGCTTGAGCCCCGGGAAGGAGGCGACGCCCGTGCTGGTGCTGGTGCTGCCTCCCCCCGGCCCGGGCCCGGCCGCCCCCCCGGGCTTCCCGCCGGGCGCGGTGGCGGAGGTGGGGCCGGGCGCGGCGGGGGCGGTGGCGGGCGCGCCGCCGGAGGGGTCCGCGAAGGAGCTCGTCCTGGGCCGGGAAGAGCCGGCGCTGCCGCTGCTCATGGTGAGGCCGGGACCGGGGGAGAGGGAAGGGGGGCCGCGCTGGCTGCCTGGCTCCGTCTGAGGCGGCTCGGCAGCCGGCCCAGCCCGGCCCTGTCGCGCGAAGGGATGGGAAATGGAGTCCCCGCCGCCCTCCGCCGCGTCGGGTGCGACGGCGGGCCGGACTACATCTCCCGGCGGCGGCGGCGGCGCTGGGACGGGCCCTTCGGTCCTTGGCCGAATGGCATGATGGGGCGGGAAGTCTCGGGAGCCTTCCGACGATGTCGGCTGCCCGGTTCGGAGACTACGACTCCCAGCGTGCCAAGCGCAGGGATGGCACGCCCGCCGCGACGCTCGACGGGAAGGCGAGTCCGCAAGCTGTACGGCGTCTAGCGCGGAGTTCAGGGAAACGGACTGGGTCTCCCAAGATTCCCCGCGCGCCGGCGGGCAGCCTGTATCGGGGCGGGAGTACAACGGCCGTCATGGGAGCGAGGAGGGACGTGTGACTGCTGGTAGGGCAGGGAAGCAGGTTGGGGGACGGGCCAAGCGACGCCGGTTCCTCCTGAACCTCAAGGCCGCGCCCGGCTTAATTTTGGGACCATCCCGCGCCACAGCCCAGGATCGCTTCAAATGAATGAGGCAACACTCAGTCCTCGCCGCGGTGCACGATGGGAGGCTTTTCTGCTGCGTCTGGGCACTGAGCTCCCGACATGCTTCGCGCGGAACCCCGCGGCTCTCTGGGAAAGGAAGTCCTGGTCCACCCGGCCAGGGCTGGACTGCGACTCCCATCGTGCATCACGATAAGATAAGGACCCACTGAAGGCGACTGACCCTCAGATTCAAGCGACCGGGGCTGTGTGTGCGTGTTGCTGTTGAGGTGAAAGCGAGCCTTTCGTTGTGCAGCGAACGTAACGAAAGAAGCGGCGGGACGGATTGTCGCTGCCCCTGCCATGACTACAGTTCCCAGAATGCAATGCGCCACGAGGAGAAGGCGTTTCGGATCGGGCGGTGACACTGTTCCCACCTTGGGCCGCGCGGCGCCCGCAGGATTTGTGGGAGATGTAGTCCGTTTCCCGAGAAAGTAGGGACGAGTGCTGCATTCAGCTTGCAAGCTTCCCTGTTCTTGTAAAAGACCTTACTCAGTATGCACCACAACCCTATGAAGTAAGACGTGCTCAGACATTTATTTGTTCACGGTGTTTATAGTTCCACTATGGGGTGGCCAAACTGTGGCTGTCCAGCTGTCAGGGCTCATGGTAATTGTAGTCTACGGACATCTGGCGAGCTACTGTTTGGCCACTCCTGCTGTAAGGCAGATTACACACTGTAAATCAGTGCAGTCAGTGGAATGAGACTTCTGATGAGGCAAATAATAGGACTACAACGGGGTAGTCAAACAGCGGCCAGATCCCCATGGACTACAATTCCCATTCGTTGGCAGAGCCTCATGGGAATTGTAGTCCACGGACATCTGAAGGGCTGCAGTTTGACTACCTTAAGGTTGTCCCACTTTTGGAGAGACATCTGGGGGCATCCGGCAAATTGTACTTATGTTGAAGTTAAAAATATATATTTGTGTTCTATGAAAATTTTTGTTGCTCCATATTGACCAAATTTTTAATCAAGACCCCCCCCCCCCCGGTCCCGCTTTACCAGTGTTAAAATCTGGTCGCCTTAGACTACCCCTGAACTTGAATCACAGAAATTAGACATAGAGCAATGATGCTGAAAAATACGTTATGGCCAGAAAACAATGCAGTGATAACAAAGGCACACAGCAATGCAGATAACATCTACAGTGGTCCCCACTGAAAGTTTGTAGAAAAGGGATGGGAGGTTTGCCCAGTGAGGCTTCTGACTCGCTGCTGGTGATTTGATAGTCTGTGCAGATTTTTTTAAATGTTGTTTTTACAGCAACTGCCACCATAGCACAAAGGTCTACTCCAGGGGTAGTCAAACTGCGGCCCTCCAGATGTCCATGGACTACAATTCCCAGGAGCCCCCTGCCAGCATTCGCTGGCAGGGGGCTCCTGGCAATTGTAGTCCATGGACATCTGGAGGGCCGCAGTTTAACTACCCCTGGTCTACTCTGTGTGGCTAAGGCTACAGCAATCATTGTTGGACTGGCTTCCATCCATTTTTGTGACTGCACCATGTCAGAATTCCAAGGGTGCCCACATGCTCAAAAAAGTTGAGGACCCCTGACCTATACCTTACCCAGTAGAGTAAGCCAATAGAAGGGTATATGGCCCACAGCCATGTTTCCTGCTTTTAAATCCAGCACTCTGTAGCCACTATTCTACTTTGCCCTGTACTTTTTACAAGGTACATTTTAAATTTGCAACTGACCATTTTTTTCCACATAAATCAGCAGCTGTAGCAGTCTGAAAGGGCTAAGAATATATGGAGTTTGATGCAACAATGTATTTCAGCGTAAATAGATTTTTGGGGGTTTTAAGAATGCATTTTATTTGCAGACTGTTTTTCAGGGTGCAGAAATACACAAAGTTTTAATTACAATGATAAAATAAGTCCAGTGAGAACAGTATGAAACATGATATTTCAAATGTGTTAACAAAAACTGAAAACCCTGTGATCTAATGGGCTTTGGCCATTAAAGCAGATGGAAAACACTGAAGACAGGGAACATGGAAGGGAAAGGAACTGCCTACATATTTGCTAGATGTGTCTAAAGGCCAAGGTATTCTGGCAAAGGGGTGTGGACCTTATTAACTGCGCTACAGTCATCGTTATCCAAAGGACTGTTTATCCAAAGGACTCGGGCGATTAAACTGAGATTTTATGTGTTAGCTTTGGCTAAATTATTAATATAGAAAACTTGGCTTCAGATTTATATTTAAAGAGTGAGTTACTGACCACTTAAGAACATTTTGTTTCCAGTCTTGAAGAGCAAGGTATCTTGACTTTTGATAATAATGGGCCAAATTTGTGAATGTGCCTTAAATAATAAATTATTTAAGCGGCACACGCAAATTATGCTTACAGATTACCGAGACCTTTCAATTACCACTGCTGCGTTGGTGCGCCATGCTGCTCCGGGCTGGTCCATCTCGTAGGTGTGTTTTCTTTTAATTAATTAATTAAAAAACCCACCGTGTCAAGCAATAAGCTTATAATGAAGCACTTCAAGATTTCCTAGTGAATAGTGAAACAACAAAAATCAAGAACAAAAATTTCTTCTGCTTTTAAACAAGAGGCCAAGGAAGGGCACACATGGCCTCCCCCAGAGAGGGCATGTCAGAGTGCAGTTTGGTTTCCGGCAAAATAAATGCATGCACCACATTTAATTTGTGACAGCCACGTTCTAGTCAAGAGGGGAATGTTACAGGGTGATCCTTTGGAGGAGGAGAGAGATGAGCTACAGGTATTCTCCCCTCCCCCTTAAATTCAGCAGCCTCACATCTTCTAATCACATCCGCCATGGTATTCATAGTACACTCTGGGTGGGCAGGGGCTAGGAAAATGGTACCTGGTACTCCTGAAAGGACTTGGGGGCTGGGGGACTTGGGCGCTTTGGCCCCAGTTGTTTCTCACTAGTTCAAGTGCATTTTTTGTCATGTGCAAAAAATCTCAATGTAGGAACAGTTCTACTGACTTCAGTGGCAGTGCTGAGAATTGCCAGAACGTAGTGACTTCTGTGCTAGCGCCTTTGCTCTCCTTTCCTCCTCCTTCATTTCAGAAAGCAATTTTTGACCGTGAAGAAAGGCAGCAACCCTCAACCACCTGGATTTGCACACCCTTCTAAACAAAATCAGAATTGTTTTCAAGCCACGCCTTGGGAGGCTGACAGATCGGTTGCAGCTTGATCGAGCGCAAATGTTAGGGCATGTTAGCACAATACTCCTGCTCCCTACCCCCCTGGGGCTTCTTTATTGCAGGAAAGGTAGAGCAGAAGCCCAAGAGAATGGTCCCAAGAGCTTTCATTCCGAGAAAGCTCTGTCCACGAACCAAACTTCCTGCCCCTGCCCACACACTATTGACAAAAACATACAAGGTGCTGCTCCGGGGCAAAGGATAACTATAAAGAAGGGTGGGATGGTGGGCTTGTGAGGTGGGCCTTTAACTTCTGCCCAGCCGCACCTCAGCTTTCTTGCAAAAAATGTAAGCCTCCTATAACAACCTCTGTATGATGCAAAGGCCGAAGTGTATGTTTGTGACCTGGGGTGTCACTAGATGGCGCTCTGAGCACTTTCTTCCTCCAGGAAGCAACTAGCAGGGGTAGTCAAACTGCAGCCCTCCAGATGTCCATGGACTACAATTCCCATGAGCCCCTGCCAGCATTCACTATGGCTTCCCCTCCAGGAGTCGCCCCCTCAAGCCCCCTCAGGCCTCGATTGGTGGCCCTAAAGAGAAGATCCGTACAAATCCACTGGTGAGGTATACATGTGCATCTGTTTAGAATGGTTTGTCGCCTCTAAACAACAAAGAAATTGCCATCAAGGAGGCCAGAAGGAGAGAGAGGGGCTGTGGGGGCAAAGAAGGAACAGCCAGAGAGCAAATTCCCAAATTCCCCAAGATGGAGAAGAAACAGAAGACAGTTTGTCCTCCAAAACATGGGGAAGAGTTGCCAGGTTGAATCGTTTAGCCACAGAGAGAATGGTTGGGGAACCAGAGAATCACAGGTGAAGTGATCCAGGTGCTTCCCGGCACAGTCCCAGGTGTAAGATACCTGTTGGGTGACCTGAGATAGATCAAACAGAGGTCGTTGCATCATTCTGTTACTGAAGTTGGCCAGCCAGATATCTCTTGGATCAGGCAGCATGGGCACTGGCCTCTTCCTCACCCTCTTCCTCTGCCTGAGCGGATAGTAATCTGTGGTAGGTTTCCTCTGGATGCAGACGTTCCGTTCAACTTGCTTGGTTCATTGACCTGGGCTTATCCTCCATTACACTTTGGTGTCTCTCGTGGCTACAAATTCCAGAAGTTAAATTATGCATTGCGCAGGGGCGTGCTTGCTTCTGGCTGCCCCAAGCCTATCAATCAGCCTCTTTTAGGGAACCTGCATTCTCTAAATGCAAGAGGCAGGGGGATACAAAGAAATCCACAGAGAAGATGACCAATCAAAGCTAATTGGACTCAAGGGTTACCTCTAAAGCAGGGGTGGGCAAACTGGCTCTCCAGGTGTCCATGGACTACAATTGAAGAAGAAGAAGAGTTGGTTCTTATAGAAGAAGAGTTGGTTCCCTACCCGAAGGAGGCTCAAAGTGGCTTATAGTCGCCTTCCCATTCCTCTCCCCACAACAGACACCCTGTGGGGTGGGTGAGGCTGAGAGAGCCCTGATATCACTGCTCGGTCAGAACAGTTTTATCAGTGCCGTGGTGAGCCCAAGGTCACCCAGCTGGTTGCATGTGGAGGAGCACAGAATCGAACCTGGCTCGCCAGATTAGAAGTTCACACTCCTAGCCACTACACCAAACTGGCTCTCAATTGCTATGAGCCCCTGCTACCATGGGCAGTCCATGGACATCCGGAGAGCCAGAGTGTAAAGCCTTAAGTCAGGGGTTGTCAAACTCTGGCCCTCCAGATGTCCATGGACTACAATTCCCATGAGCCCCTGCCAGCAAAATTCATGGGAATTGTAGTCCATGGACATCTGGAGGGCCACAGTTTGACTACCCTTGCATTAAATGGTGGATGTTTTCAATGGCTCAGAATGCTTCTGGGCATTTAAAGAGGAACATCTTTCCTCTCATTTCAAAAGAGAAATAAGTTTTCTCCAACCCCCCCCCCCCTATTCTGTCTGGGATGAGAATCAAGCCTTCTAGGGATTGCTGAGCCCCGGTAGACATTTGAGATTATCTTCTGATCGGTAGTAAACAGCTTTGCTTCAAACACAGGACAGACTGAGCCTTTGGGGTCAGGCACCCAACAGCTCCAGGTGCCCACTGAGGTGCAGAATATCCCTGCACCACCTGCCCACCCCGTTTTCCCCTCAAGTGCCTCGGGGAATCCGAAGCCAAGCATCCTCTTCAACGGGGATCTGTATCTGAAAACACCCCCAGGGATCTGTTTTGTCAGCTGAAAGGCAGTTAATAAACCTCCTAAATAAAGATTTGCCGTGTGGACTTCCAAGCAATTGCATCATATTTTTTTACTGCACCAATTCCCTGTTGCTTTTTGTGCCGGGTGATGAGTTGATCAGAATGATTCATGGTCAGGTTCTTGTCTGTATTTTTCTTTGCTACGATGATTCCTTGCCCGAATCTCATCTAGTCGATTAGAGAATTGACACCTCTGAGAGCCAGTTTGGTGTCGTGGTTAGGAGGGCAGACTTCTAATCTGGCAGGCCAGGTTCGATTCTGCGCTCCTCCACATGCAGCCAGCTGGGTGACCTTGGGCTCGCCACAGCACTGATAAAACTGTTCTGACCGAGCAGTGATATCAGGGCTCTCTCAGCTTCACCCACCTCACAGGGTGGTTGTGGGGAGAGGAAAGGGAAGGCGACTCTTCTTCTTCTCCTCCTCCTCCTCCTCCTCCTCCTCCTCCTTCCTTATATTGTCCCCTCCCCCCCTGCCCCATTCCTCAGACAAAATACAAAATAGGGCAAGATTCTTAGGGCTGATCCTGCGTTGAGCAGGGGGTTGGACTAGATGGCCTGTATGGCACCTTCCAACTCTATGATTCTATTATTCAGAATCAGGCCAAGCAGTGCCGTATTGTAGTCACGTGTATAGTTTGTACTTTATATTTCTAGAACATATGTAAGATTTCAGATGTAAAATATTTTATAGAATTGTATTTTTGGCCCATGGCTGTGAACGTTGGAGGAGGAAGAAACTGGACAGGAGGAGAGTTGATTTGTTCGAACTCTGGTGCTGGAGAAGGCTTCCATGGACAGCAGACGTCACAAACAAGGAAATACTAGAGCGCAGAAAGCCCTATATATTACTGGAAGGCACAACCACAAAACTCCAGATCACTTGCCCTGGCCATATCATGCGATCCAACTCAACGAAGAGAGCAATGATGCTAGGACTGGTCAATGATAAAAGGAAACCAGGCCGACAACGCAGTGACGAGAGATGATCTCAGGGGTAGTCAAACTGCAGCCCTCCAGATGCCCATGGACTGCAATTCACGCTGGCAGGGACTCATGGGAATTGTAGTCCATGGGCATCTGGAGGGCCGTTATTTGACTACCCCTGAAAATGGACAGCAGTCAGAGCATTATGCAACTAACAGAAGCGGTGCAAGATTGGGAGACATGGAGACAGCTGAGCCATAGGATCGCCAAGAGTTGGACACGAAATCATCATTTCTTGCTTGTTGTAACCCACCTTGAGCCTTCAGGGAAGCAGTCGATGGTTCAAGACTCTAGTCCTCAGTATGGTGTGCTTTGGGCTGATCCTGCATTGAGCAGGGGGTTGGACTAGATGGCCTGTATGGCCCCTTCCAATTCTATGATTCTATATTATCTCTAACTAAATTTCATTGTAACTTTCCTCTCTTCTGCCCCTCAGGCTACCCACACGTTTTCCCAGGGATGAGTTTTCTACCATGTGATTTTGGCTGTGCTTCAAACAAATGTGCTCTCCTGCCTCTGTTTCCTAAGCCACTCAATTTTTTTACTGTCAAGAAACCCCTTCAGGCTCCAAGGCACCTCAGAAGTGGCACAATTGAGCTGAATGTGGTTGGGAAGCAGAGCTGGGGACATGGTCACCTGGGGCCCCTCCCCTTCCCACCCTCTCCAGGCCCCATCATTGGCCAGTTTGGGGATGGGGAGCGTTCGAGATAACTGCATATGGCCATATCACTCATTTAACAAATTCTAATATATTAAAAATGAATTCACTCCCACCTGTTCAAGAAACCCTTCCAAGGCTGTGAAGAACGGTTCTTCACGAAACCCTGGTTGAAAAAATCTGCGGGGGGGGGGGAGGGAGCGAGAGAGACAGAAAGAAAGAAAGAAAGCATTGTAGTTGGTGTGTAGCCTTCTGCCTGTGGTCCTGCCAGGTCGCAGAGCTGATGCTGGCACAAGAAGCAGCAAAGTTGGTTTTTATACCCTGCTTTTCACTGCCAGAAGGAGTCTCGAAGCAGCTTACAATCGCCTTCCCTTCCTCTCCCGACAACAGACACCCTGTGGGGGAGGGTGGGGCTGAGAGAGCTCTGAGAGCACTAAAAGAAGTGAGACTGGCCCAAGGTCACCCAGCTGCCTGCATGTGGAGGAGTGGGGAAACAAGCCCGGTTCACTATATTAGAAGCCACAGCTCTAACCACGACACCACGCTGGCTCTTGTCATGCCACAACATGGTGTGAGTATATGTGAAACTAGGATGAAAGCATTCCTGCTTCTGTGCTCCCTCTGACCTGGAAACCCTTCTGCTCCAGCTGGTGTGCCATAAAATTTGCCACTACCTGTTGGGCATCCACAGGTTACAAGGACACCAGAGCACCACTGCTGACCTCAGCTACTGAGACAAAACATTTCTTCCCCCCCCCGCCCCCTCTAATGGCCAGATACTTCAGGCAAGCCATGAGGGGATCACCCAAATCAGTCTCGTGGCAGATCACACAAATCAATGCGAATGCAAAGTTCCTGAGAGGGGATTTCCCCCCACCCTTGCTTCCCAGTGCAGGAATGCATTCCCCGAAGGGTTAAAGCAGCAGCAGGTGTGGGGGGGGGTGAGCAGAAAGGAGGAGGGAGGCAAGAGAGATGGAGAGGAGGTTAATGAATTATTTAGTAAGTGTAAGGAGCAAAGAGCCTCCCAGTGGGAGAGGGCCCGATTAATTCAATTAAAGGGGATGACGGCAGTGCGCCTCGCCCGGGCGGGTACGCATACAACCGCACCTGCGAGGCCTGCGTCAGCAGAGCCACAGTTGAAGCCCAGGGTCTGCTACGGTGAGACCAAGCAGGGTGCGGGTCAGGTGCATGCGGGCACTGGCAGAGCCGTGCAGAAAAGCCTCCGTACTCCCCCACAAACGCCGGGTCCCTGGCGTCCCCATGCTCCTGAGGGAGGCGTCATGGTTGCTAAGAGACACTCTCTCTCTTGGCTCAGGCCCCACTTCCCAAAATAGCGAAGGCAGTGAGATGCATCCCATCCTGTTCTCCGATCTTCAGTTGCCTCAGGAGGACGGGACGGCCCTTCTGGCGCACCTGGCAGGAAGCTGGGCCTTGGCTGTCCGTTCTGGAGAAAGAAGAGCGCTCCCACCAACTGTGCGGGCCGGGACAAGGTGTCTGGAAACTCAAGAAGAGTCAGAAGAGATTCCAAGGGTGTATTTCTATCACTGCATTCAGATTTGTGTCAAGCGACTGATATTAAGGCTGGAGGACATCCTAAATCCCACCACCTATGTTCCTGTGGACCAGGGTTGGCCAAACTGTGGCTCTCCAGAGGTCCTTGGACTACAATTCCCATGAGCCCCTGCAGGGGCTCATGGGAATTGTAGTCTAAGGACCTCTGGAGAGCCACAGTTTGGCCACTCCTGCTGTGGACAGTGCCCATATTCTCGTACTGTCCCTAATCACTGCCCTGGTTTTTGTCTTGGCGGTGGGGAACATTTAAGTCTTGTGTACGTTGTTTGTCCTCAGCCCTGTTCGTGGGCTACATTGATAGTTGTTAAATCCCAGAGGGATGTGCAAGAAGGCACACACGCACATTTGAATGGCCAGGCTGAGCTGCCATTGAATACCCCACAGCTGGCGAACTTCCTTTGAGGACACACGATAGGACGCTGGTTTTTTAGAATATCTAAAGAAACTCCACCTTTGCTTTTTAATTGGTGAGTTGGATTGCTGCAGGCCGCTGATACACGAAGGGAGGAGAGAATCATTGGCTATAAGGCACGTTGAGTGGCGTCCAAAAGGCGCTCAAGAAGCAGTCTATATACCCCTCTTTTCAGTGCCTGGAGTCTCAAAGCAGCTTCCAATTGCCTTCCCTTCCTCTCCCCACGACAGGCACCCTGTAAGGTAGGTGGGGCCGAGAGCATTTCTGACAGGACTGCTCTGTGAGAACAGCATTATCAGGACTGTGACAAGCCGAAGGTCACCCATATGGCTGCATGCGGAGGAGCGGGGAATCAAACCCAGCTTTGCCAGATCAGAAGCCACTGCTCTTAACCATGACACCATGCTCTCCCTCAAGTGGTACACTTTAGTGTGAGAAGATAAGGGCCGAACTAGGCCTGGAGAAGTCAGAGTGTGGATTGTTACCGTGCCCTAATACTCACTTGACGGTCCTGGGGCAATCGTCTTGAGCAGGGGTAGTCAAACTGCGGCCCTCCAGATGTCCATGGACTACAATTCCCAGGAGCCCCCTGCCAGCATTCGCTGTCAGGGGGCTCCTGGGAATTGTAGTCCATGGACATCTGGAGGGCCGCAGTTTGACTACCCCTGGTCTTGAGTCTTGCTCCCCAGGCTGTTGTAAGGACTAAAAAGGAGACCAGAAGGCTGTCACCCATAAAACAGAAAATGCCAGCTCTAGAGGGCAAGATGGCATTAAGTTATAAGAGAATAGCAACTGAGTGGTTTGACCAGTCACTTAGGGAGGGGGACTCTTTGCTCAAGGTCTTCAGGCAGAGGCTGCACGGGACCCTGTAGCTTTCAATTTCTCCCCTTTACTACAGCAGGTGTTCTCAACCAGGATTTTGTGAAACCCTGGTTCCTAGCCAGCCATCTCCAAATGGTGGGTGTGGATTAATTTTGAATATATTTTTAAATCTAATTTTTTTTAATTGTTAAACATTTATCAGGTGATATGACAATATATAATCATGCTGACCACTCCCCGCCCCGAATGGCCAGTTATGGGCCTGGACGGGTGGTAAGGGGGGTGGGCCCCAGGTCTGCGTGTGTGCTCAGCTATGCTTCCCAACCATATCCTGCATGATTGGGCCACCTCTAAGGTTTCATGATGGTAAAAAAAGACGAGAAAGTCTATACTATGAGGTTGGTATAGGCGGTTTTTGAGGTCCCTACTAGCTACAAATACAGCCCTTTTAGTTTCTAGCCTGGCTGTCTCACATAATGAGAAACCACGCTACACATGGTCTTTCCATAAGGACGTTTGCCATATTGAGTTAAAAAAGGGGCAACAAACGCCATTTCCACCCAGAGTACGCCCTCCCACAACCCAGGGTACATGTTTGTACATAGCAAACATGCTCAGTGCACGTTACCTGTCCATACAAAACGGCAATAGAATGGAACAGGCCGTACCAAGACACAAGATAGGAGTGCCAGAAATGCATATTATACCATACTCAGCTTCTTAAGAGGAAGAGGGAGATTAAGATCTTATTGATATAAGCGTCCCTGTTCCGTCAATCGCCAAAAAGGAGCTGCCATCCGTTCAGGACACGGCAAACGAGTCCAATTTGAAGGAGCCAACCGAGTAATTATTCCTGTCTCTTTGCTGTTTCCGGTATTCCCTTAGAAGTTTTGTCCTTCTCGTAATGAGGGAGTTCTGGTTTCACCTGGGTGGCGGATTTCCCTGCCGATTAGGTGAGCACTCCTTGGTTGGGTCTGGCTGGAAGAACAGGAAGGACAAGATATTCCGGCAGGCTTCCTTCCCTCTCCCAACAGGACTTTCAAAGGCTGTTTTGCAGCTGCACAAATACTGGTTAGATCAGAGGCCTGCTCCTGGAATCTCACCCTCACTGCCTTGGTGTAATTCTGAAGTTTGCAAGTAAATCCTACATGGGATCCAACAGACAACACAGCTGCCTGAAAATTACAGGGGACGCTTGCTTTAAGGAGAAAGCTCTTATGGGTGCATAGGTAAAAGGTGCCGTGGACGAGGTTTACTTCATTGATTTATATTCCGCCTTTCACCCCAATAGCAGCTGACATGATTCCAACTCTCCACTTTGTCCTCACAATCCTGCAAGGTGGGCTCGGCTGAGAGCATGCACCTGGCCCAAGGTTGCCCAGGAAGTTTCTGTGGCACAAGCGGGATTTCGAACCTGGGTCTCCCAGCCCTACACTTTAACCGCTCGGCCAGCCTTTCTCCCCAGCGAGGACCTGAGGCAGCTCACCTTAATCTACTCTCCTCCGTTTTATCCTCAAGAATTCTGTTCGGCTTCAAGAATGAGACTGGCCCAGGAACACCCAACAAGCTTCCAAGGCAGAGATTGGAACCCGGGATTGTGAGATATTCAATGGTAGCCAAACAGTGGCTCTCCAGATGTCCATGGACTACAATTCCCATGAGCCCCTGCCAGCATTGGCTGGGGCTCATGGGAACTGTAGTCCATGGACATCTGGAGAGCCACTGTTTGGCCACCCCTATTCCAACACTTTTAACCAGTAATCACACCGGCTCTCCATACCTGATCAAATGCTGTTTATTGCTCCTCTCTTGCCTCCCTCCATTAATTGGGAAAGTTAACCCTTTCTCCCAACCATAATCCAAACCAGGGGTAGTCAACCTGTGGTCCTCCAGATGTCCATGGACTACAATTCCCATGAGCCCCTGCCAGCAAATGCTGGCAGGGGCTTATGGGAATTGTAGTCCATGGACATCTGGGGGACCACAGGTTGACTACCCCTGATCCAAACAATTCCCCCTACCACGCAGCTTTGTAGGGCTTTAAATCGTGCAGCTCTCCCACGCCAGAGGTTGTTTGACTGTACGTCCTCTGTCCTCCCTACAGCCAACCCAGTTCAAACTGAAAGTTAATTTGAAATAATTTTTTTGCGTTCCATTTCCGTAACTCAGATCAGACACAGAATTCGAGCCACCCGGATGCGGGCTTGGAAAACTTTATGGCTCCAGACCCACACACCTTCAGCGTTCATCCAAAGAAGAGTTTGACCGTCTATGACTGCAATTAGAACAGCTGCTCAAAGGACCAAGGCCTTCCCGATTAGGTTGCACTCTTTCTTCAGGAAGCTGGCTTAGGACATGCCTCGATTACCTTCCGAAGAGCATTTGGAAGGGCCAGGAAGGGTTATTACGGGCCGGGTTTTGTCAACCATGATTGGTTATGCGAAAAACATAACCCACCAAGTTTGTGAATGGAAGGAGAGCTGGGCAAAAGACAGATGCTAACCAGGGGTAGTCAAACTGCGGCCCTCCAGATGTCCATGGACTACAATTCCCATTAGCCCCCGCCAGCGTTCGCTGGAGGGCCGCAGTTTGACTACCCCTGTGCTAAACAATCAAAGTTAGCGAGACATATAAAACAGTTTGAAATTTTTCTCTCTTCAGCTACTAGCTCTGGTTAGCATTTGTTTTTAAAGCACAAGATGCCTTTCATTGCCTGGGGAGGGATTGTCCCCTGCCAAGCCTATGCCACTTGCTTATCTTGATAAATCATCCCGCCCAAGAGAGCACCAAAAAATTAAGGCTCCTAGGGACCAACAAGGAACTGATAAAGATCCATGGCTTTCGATGCTACTGAAGCCAAGCATTTTCCCAGCTTAGTTTCCAGGAGTGGCTGTTGGGGGACAATCCAAGCCTTCCCTTATCATCTCTACCTTTACACCTTTAAAATGTATTCAGGGGTGGCCAATGCTCTACCTTTAAAATGTATTCAGGGGTGGCCAAACTGTGGCTCTCCAGATGTCCATGGACTACAATTCCCACAAGCCCCTGACAACATGGGCAGTCCCATGTTTAGCCACCTCTGATGTATAGGGTTCGCAAGACATAGGAACAGAATTCTGAAGGCCACCCCAGGAGCGTCACACTTCCTCTCCCAGCAGACAAGATGTCTTGCCAGAAGGCAGAAGATTTACAAGACACTTCCTTCCTCTCAACCAGTATGACACAAACTGGTAGGGGAGACAGGCAACAAATGGACACGTCTGCAGGGGTACTGAAAGATGCCTGCATTGAATGTTATGGTTTATTCCAAAGTCCCAATGGTTCCTCCCACTGCCACCCTAAAAGAAATGTTATGTATGTATGTATGTATGTATTAATTTTTGGACTCATATACCGGCGCTTTCAAGAGACTTGTGGCAATTTACAATAAAATGGGAGCATTCTCCTAAAGCTTGAAGGGCGCAAAGTCATGGATGGAGGGGGAGGAGCCCTGGGTGGGCGTGTCCACAGCTCTGCTTCCCAACCATATTCTGTCTGATCATGCCACTTCTGAGGAATCTCAAAGCCTGAGGAATGTTTCAGGGGTTTCTCAATGGTAAAAAAGCTGAGAAAGGCTGGTGTAAGCTTTTGTGGGTGTGCATAAATTGCCCTGACTCTGTCTCACACATTTTGTGAGATTGCCCCTTATATGAGCAGTGTTGGGATGACAGCTTTGTTGCTTTGCTGGGAAACAAGCCTTCTGTAAGTAAATCTATGACCTTGCAATTTCTGCTCTCTGACAAAGACCCAGAGGTAACCATTTTAGTTGCCAGAGTTTTAACTAAGATGCTTTTATAATATGCTGCCTACCTTGTATTTTATCTTTTATAGTTTATTTAACCATTTTAAGATCTGTTTGGTTATGTAACCCCATGGCCTATTTTATTATTTTGTTGAAATTTCAAACCCTATTTTTATAAGTCTTATACATATTTTATGCCAATAAAAGGTTACTGACTGACTGACTGGTAAAAAAATTGAGAAAGGCTGCTGTAACCTCTATACTGGATGTGGACATGCACTGATACATGTCCATACATGGCTCAACCAAGATTAATGTTCCCAACTGCTTGAGCTCAATGGGGTTGATTGTTGCCCATGCTCATGCTGTTCTGTATCTTCTGCTGTCCTGCTATTCATTAGTCTTCCAAAGTGAAAGTTAATCACTAAATGCGATCCTTGCATGTCTCATAGCCGTTGGATTACCAATCTGACCCAGCTAGTTCACGACCTAGAATTGCAGACCAAAAAACAGAGAAATGGAAATGCTTCGCTTCCATACAGCAAGAAAGGCAGGAGAAATATGACACGATGACTGAAATCCAGGGCCAGAATTTGTTTGCTCCGGGGAATCAGAATTCTGCATGAAGGCCCGAGGGAATATTCGAATCTGTTAGCCAGCTCTCCTTGGATCCATTTTGATCCCTGCTTCACAAACCAAGTTGAAGGAGACTTCTCTTCCCCAAACTGGGCTGAGAAATCACAGCGGCCAATCACAGTGACCCCCGACCTCTGTAGCTGAGCCCGCTGGGCCATCGCTGCCAAACCTGCCCCCCAGCCTGTCAAGGGTTCCAGCTGCAACTGTTGAGGTCATAAGTTTTTATATTAACTGCAGATACACAAAAAATGCTATGGGAGAGGGAGATTTACACACCACAACAATTTTTTTTTTAAAGAATTTCTGATTTTTCTGCAGACCTGAGCGGTCTCTTAAGTTTGCAGAAAAATCTCTTTAGTTTCAGTGTGGCTCCAAATTCCTAGATTTAGAGATCTGCAGAAGGGAGCTGGACTTTCCTATTAGATACATAGATTAGGGTTTGCGTTAAAGAGTTCCTCAGATCTCACGAGGTAGATATCTCACAGTCACACATACTACAGGAGACTGTTTCAGAGACAGAGTGACCTGGATTCAAATTCTTGTTCAGGCATGAAGGCGATGAGGCAACAAGGACACAGACATGATGGTTCTCTGCAAGTTTCCCAATTGTCAAAATAGGCGTTCTGCTTCCTGTGAAGTCTTCTTTGATACGCCGCATAATAAAAAGAAAAAGAGGATGAAATTTTGTATGGGTTAAAGGTGGTTCAGGTTGAAAAAACCGTGTGTGGGAGGGGAGAATCTTAAGATGCCATTCGGAAGCAAATAAAAGTTTCCTGTATTTAGCAGAGAGACAAAAATAAAAATTCCACAGGAATTTGGATTGCCTACGTGCAGGATTCTTTTTGTGTAAAGTGTGGAACACACAACTCTAATAAAGCCAGCTCTATGGAAACCAAGCGTTGGATACATGCTAACATGAAGGAGCGCTTAATATTTTTATCTCGTTTTGGGAGGCCCCATTCAAAAACTTTTGGAACTCAATGGCTCACCCTGGGCCAGGGACACCCTGCCGGCCTTATTTACCTCAGAGAGAGGGAATCCAGTATGCTAATCTGAGTTCCCTGGAGAATGTGATGGGACCAAAAATGAACAGGCAACATAGAAACAAGTAAAAGGTAAACCTTGAAGCGTCCAAGTTTTCTTTTTAAAAAAAAGGGGGGAAACAGGAGGCTATGAAATTTCAAAACCCTTTATTCGTTATTTTATTTGTTTGTTTTACATTCTTAAAATGAAGAAACCCTCCCCTTTCCTTGGTATGTACAAGAATCTGAATAAGGCTGTGTGTCTATAGATATATATATATATTTATATATATATATATATATAAACACCCTCGAGAATATTTTTGTTCACCCCACAAAGAGCAGGTCCAGCCCACCATGTATTTTTTTCCAAAACCCACTTGTGGAGGTTTGGCCAGCGTGAAAAGAAAAAGAGAGAAAAAAAAGCGGGGAGACTGGATAATCTTCTTGCTCAAACAGGGGTGGGTTGAAAACAAAGGCATATGTGTGACCGCCAGGGCTAGGGCACTGGCAAGGAAGTACAATGGGAGTATTGGGGGAAATCCCTGCTTTGTTTCCACAAAACACCGTCACTTCCAAAAAACCATGAACTGCTTTCCTCTCTTCTGACAAGACGGTCGAGAAAGGGAAAACCCGGGTAAATGAGGAAGTGAAGCAGTGCCTTGATTTCTTTGGGGGTGGGAAGGGGCTTTGCACGAGCAAAAGCTAGGCGATTGAAGAAACAGGAGTACCCACTCCCTGGTCACATCGTCTCAAAAACAGTACTTCATACAGGCACTTAACCCCCCCTCTTTAAATCCTAATACCCCCCCACCCACATCCCTCCCCAAACCAATAGCAGGACAGGCCAGAGGGGGTCCACACTGTGCCAAACCCACTTATTTTTGGTTACATAAAGCAATGAATAATGATGAGGTCTCTTGGGGGGGGGGGATGTATGGGGGTCCCTCTGCCACAGCTCTCTGTCCCAAAGTTCTACAAATATACTAATTTGATGATGATGTCCTTCTGACATAATTGGGGGGGGGGGAGATGCGGCCAAGGTGATTCTGCATTTAAAAGCCAAAATGCGGCTTCAACTCTTAGCGGAAGGGGGGGTCTTTAGTTATGGCTGCCCCCTCCGTTTGACAGGTGGGTGAGATGCAAATGAGATTACATATGGCTAAAATCTCTTTTTTATTAGAGAACCTATTGTGCTTAGTGTGCCAAGAGTGGGGGGAGTAGAGGAAAGAAATGATGGGAAGGTGGCTTTCTTAAGAAGCTCCCCCCCCCCCGCAAAAGAACCCGCACAAAGCCCAATGAAGGCCAAAAAAAAAGATATATATATATATATACATACATATATATACATATATATAAAATGTATTTAAAATACTCCTTATTTTTGTATTTCCTTAAAAAAAGAATGCCCGGGGACTCCATACTTTAAAGGGCTGGGGGGAAGGAGGGCTCAACAGGAAAGAGAACCGCTAAAAGGAAAGTTGCCCCAGCTTAATAATATCTTAGAAATCCCCCCATCCCCACAAAGAGGGTTTTTTAATATTTATATATATTCATATGTATATAGACAAGTAAAAACTGTTCAATATTACCCCCTACCCCTGAATTTTTCAGGCTTCCAAGGGAGGCAAAATAAAATAAAATGTACAGGAGTTTCAAGGAAGAAAGGGAAACGGAGGACAGTAAAAAGATAATCTCTTGAGTTAAGGCAGCAAAACCGGCCTCCTACCCTGCCCGTCTGTCCATCTGTCCTGGGAAGGGACGGGGCCATGTCTCCCAGCTCTAGGAGTCCCGGTTCTCAAGGGTCAGTTCAGCAGTGGCCCGCTGGAGCTCCGTGCTGATCCGCCGGCCTCCCGCTCTGTCCCCCTGACCACTGGTGTCCTCTTCCGCCTTCACCTTCTTGTCATCTATTTCCTCTGCCCCTGCGCCGGCTTCCAGCCGCTGATCCTCGCTCCAACGGCGCTTGAAACGCAGCTTAAGGGGGATGCACTTCCCGCTTTCCCCGGCCCGGGCAAGGGGGGGAGCCGCTGGCTGAATCTCCTCCTCTCCCCCTATCTTCTCCGGGGGTGCAGCGGGAGCCTTGAAGACCTCCTCGTCGTCTTCTTCCTCCTCACTGATGTCAGTGACCTCCACCGTGAGGTCCTCTTCTGACTCGCCCTCTGAGATGGGCTCCACCTTGATTTGAGGGAGCGGGGGTGGCTCGGCAGCCAAGGCGGAGGAGGAGGAGGAGGAAGAAGAGGGGAGGCCACTACTGGATTCCCCGGGGGGCACACTTGGGGGCGGCTGCTTCTCCCGGTTGCGGCGTCCCAGCGGTGGCGGCTGCAGCTTGAATTTGAAGGAGGTCGGGGGCTCCTCCGCCTGGGGGGGCGGTGGCGGGAGAGGGGGCTTGTCGAGGCGCTGGGGTTGCGGGATGACAATGTTGGGGTAGTGTAAGAAGGCTCTAGGGCTGAGGTGGTAGTTGTAAACGCTCTGGGTGTGGGCCTGGAGATAGCGCTTCATGTCCTCAGGATTGAAGGAGAAGTGGGAGCCCCCTGGGTACATGGGGCTCAAGGTGGGCGAGGGGGTGTAGTTCATGTGTGTTGGGGTGAGGGGGAGGGCTGGGGACAACTGAGGAGGCAGAAGGGTGGCGGGTCCAGCCATGGGGGACACCGGGAAAGGGCTGAGGGGCTCAGGAACCCGAGGGCGAGGGTAAACCCTGAAGAGGCTGTCATGGGTCAAGCGGGGGTGGCCGGGCACTGGATGGCCGCGGAAACTGCCCGATTCCCCTCCCCCACGCCTCTGCTCCTCGGCCAAGGACTCCTCCACTTCCGAGTTGGCCGATGTGCCGTCACTACAGTCGCTAACGGAGCCCCGGGCCAAGCGGCGAGCCACAGCCGAGAAGACGCCAGGCGAGCGCAGATCCTCGGCGGGGGACAGCACGTCGGATGGAGTGGAGGGCGGGAAACGGAAGTGCGAGCCGCCGGAGGGCACTGGTGGGGCGCTCTGGGGCACTGCCCCACCTGCAGGTGCATGGAAGAGGCAGTTAGGAAAGGCCACCTGTCTGACACTACTTTTTCTCCTCTTGCTGTGTATTTTCCAAATCCGGGCATAAACATGACATTAGCCAATTCCTAGTAAGGCCGAGATGGGCCGGATACTGTCTGTTCTGGCTGGCTGCAACCTCCTTAGACAGAGGTTCGTCCTGTTGGTTGAGATCTTCCTAACTAGAGACAACAGTCTCTCTGAACTTTACATTTAGGCAAAATATGTGTTCTTCAACAGAATTATGGCCTGTCACTGATTCCTCCCCAATGACTTCTCCCAAACTTTCCTGTTCCTTAGTCACATGCCTGGGAGCAGTGACGAGATTGCTCAGAGTCATCTCAAGTCAACCTTCAAAGATGGAGGTCCTTTGCCTGGGTAGGAAGGATCCAAGCAAGGAAGCGCGTCTACCCGACCTGGACGGAGTGCGTCTAGCAGAGGCCCACCCAGAAACCTGGGTGTGATCCTTGATCCCGCCCTCTCCATGGAGGCACAGGTCATGAAAGCTGGCCTACATACCTACACCAAGCCAAGCTACTAGCGCCCTACTTGGCACCAGAACACCTAGCCACAGTGATCCATGTGACAGTCACCTCTAGTCTGAACTTCTGCAACTCACTCTACGCTGGCCTGCCCTTGACTTTGATCTGGGAACTGCAACAGGTCTAAAATGCTGTGGCCAGGATCCTCACAAGTACACAGTGAAGATCCCACATCTGGCCTACACATCAATAACTATTGCTGGCTCCCAGTTGAATTCCAGATCAGGCTTAAGGTTTTGGTAAAGGCCATAGGCGGTCTGGGCCCAGTGTACCTGAGAGACTGTCTCCCTCCATATTCTCCCCAAAGAGCCCTACACTCTGCCACTGCCAATTGGCTGGTGATCCCTGGCCCCAAAGAAGCACACCAGACCTCAACCAGGACCAGAGCCTTCTTGGTCCTGGCCCCCCACCTGGTGGAATGAGCTCCCCGAAGAGATCAGGGTCCTTCCTGAATTACTAGTTCCAAAGGACATTTAAAAGGGAGCTTCTCCACCAGGCATTTGGTCGAGGCCGGATGATTCAACATCTGCTGGTCTCCCAAACACCCCCCTCCATGATCTGAGCCATGCTGATCTCCCCCAGGTTCATGTTAACAGTTGAGTTGTTGTCACGCATCTGTTATAGTGTTTTGTTATAATCTGTTATGCTCAATTTTGGAAGCAGTTACGTTATTATCACTAGGTTTCGATGTATGCCTGTGACTTTTTATTTAAACCGCCTTGAGCCTTATGGGAGGGCGGTATAGAAATTTAAGAAATAAATAAATATTGACCTTCCACTGGGTGACTACTGATTCTGCGTTGTACACTGGGCCCATCTGTCAATGGCTGTGTGTAGTCAATGAAACATCCGGTAATAAAACATTCAAATTCTGAGCCCTGACCTCCCCCCCCAGTGGTGCTGTATTTTGTAACATGTACCTATGGGAAATGTGCTGGCTTCTCCGAGTGACCAAGACTGCACTGATATGGCTCCCCCCCACCCCCGTGTTTTTCCTTTTAGGTCTATATGCATCACGAACACACACTCACCTCCCATGCCCATGTCAATGAAGGGATAATTGACTAGCACCAACTTATTGAAGTTGAACTTGTAGGTGAAGCGTTTGCCCTTGGTCTTGTGGAGGATCCGCTTGTTGTAGTAATACCTGCAGGGTGACGGGAGTCCAAGGTCAGCAAGTCCCAAACCTGATTTGCAAACGTCCACCACAAAAAGCACTATGAATATGCAAGGCAGGAGACGTAATCTTCTGGCACAGCTCCAGAAGGCTATGATTGGGTCCCCCTACCCTAACCTGAGGACTCTGAGGCTGCAGAGGGATGCTCGACTCTCAAAAGTCAAAGGAAAATCTTGTTAGCTTTTAAGGCAGGGATAGTCAAACTGCGGCCCTCCAGATGTCCATGGACTACAATTCCCAGAAGCCCCTGCCAGCATTTGCTGGCAGGGGCTCCTGGGAATTGTAGTCCATGGACATCTGGAGGGCCGCAGTTTGACTACCCCTGTTTTAAGGTGCCACTACTCTGGAATCTTGCTCTTCTCCTGCCGGTCGGAAATGGCTACCTACCTGTTCCTATGGAAACTAGGAAGAGAACTTTGGCAAAGAGAACCCCCAAGTCACCACTTTTTCTTGTTTAAGCAGGCTATTAATTTGGGGGAAGGGCAAGAAATTGGAATGGGCTGGTTCCAACTGAAATTCACACTGGTGAACAAGAAGGAGAAACCCCCTCCCCAAATGTTATGCCATGGATTATAGGACCTGCGTAGAATCTATATGGACTGAAGAATGTAAGCATGTTGGTCAAGAGAGTTAAGCAAAATCTGTTGACTTGGCCTCCATTTCTGTCTTTGAGCTGTTAACAAGGCCTGGAAACACATCCCAGCCCCTCAACGAAATCATGATAGAGGCTGAAACACCCCCCCTTTTTCCAGCCTAAACTGCTGGACCCCCTCTCTGTATTTTAAGCTCTCTTCCCAAAACCAAGTCAGAAGTTTGTCCTCCTCTTCCTTCCCTTCAAGCACGCCCAAAGATCTCAAGAACTTGGCATCTCCTCTTCCCTTTAGAAGACAGAGCACCAACTGACCGCTGAAGCCACATCCTAAGCACCTCCGGGTTTGAATACACAACCCACCGGCAGAAAGGTTAAGCTCGGTCTTCCCTTGATTTTGTCACCAAATCTTACAGTCATAGCTCCTCTTCCCTTCCCCAAAGCGGATCAATAAATCCACAAGGACGAGTGTCCCAGGTACAGGAAATCCTCAGGCTGACAAATGTGAAAAACGTGTGGAGAACTGGGCGTAATTAAAGCCAAAGGAGTTTAAAGGGTAGCCTAGACCAGGGGTAGCCAAACTGCGGCCCTCCAGATGTCCATGGACTACAATTCCCATGAGCCCCTGCCAGCGAATGCTGGCAGGGGCTCATGGGAATTGTAGTCCATGGACATCTGGAGGGCCCCAGTTTGGCTACCCTTGGCCTAGACAATGAATGAACAACAACTATCGGAAAACTAATTTTTGTGAGATCTTGGCTGTCATGCTGTGTTAAAAACGTGAGCCCTCGTGGGGAGGGAGCTGGCCTTTTCCTTATTTCTGTTCTCAACAAACCCTGACATGGGTGGCCCAGACTAGCTCGATTGCATCAGATCTCAGGAGTTAAGCAAGGTTGGCCCTCGCCAGTACTTGTGAGAGGAGACCACCAAAGAAGCCCAGGGTTGAAGGACAGGCATCGGCAGACCACCTCTGAATGTCTCTTGAAAACCCATAGGACAGCACTTCTCAACCCAGGGGTCACGACCCCCAGGGGGGTTGATCCACCCTTTCAGGGGGGCTGCCACGGTGGCTGCCTCGGCGGCCCAAAGAGGAAGGGGTTGAGAACCGCTGGTGGCGGCGACCCAAGAGGAGGGTGTAGGGTTGCGTGCATGCTGGTGACCATGGAAGGCCGAGGAGGCCAGTGGTGCGGAGGGGTGCCGGCAGCATGCCAGCCAGAGCCCGCACATGGGTGCCACCTGCCCTCCGCGCCACGGCACTGACTGCCTCGGCCTTCCACGATCGCCAGCATGTGCACAACCTGTGGGTTGCCAATGCAACCACTGCAATGGGGGTCGTGGCGGCAGGAGGGTTGAGAAGCGCTGCCATAGGAGGTTGGCCCTGAGTCAGCCTGCAATCTGATGGTCCTCTCCGCCACCCCTATCCTCAACGACAAAAAACCCCGGCAATCCCCACTGAGGCCCAATGTCACCCACCAGACAGAAAATTCTGGACAGGTAAAATGGGCAGTGTACCCTCAGGCACACCACTCTATCCACCTCAGTCCACTACCACTAACAAAGTAGCAATAAGGGACCTACTGCACAGGGTTGTTTTGAGGCCAGAGGATAAAAAAAGAATACCCAAGAGAGGTGTAGAGGGAGAGAATCAAGCTGCCATCTGTCATTCAACCTTAACAACAGTCAGGCAATATTCTCAGTAGGGACCACCCTATTGCGCTTTGTGGTGGAAAGAGGGAACGAACCAATAGGGGGTTTCAGAGTTATTTACCGAGACTAAAAAAAGAATGGTGATGCAACTTCATCGAGGGAGTGAGTGTCTTTGCTCATCTTTCTTCGTTTCAAAGACAGAAAGGTTTATATGCTAGGAAGACGCTCTACCCATGAATAAAAAAGGCAAATGCCTGGATGCTGAATCCAGGTATTGGTTCCCAAACACTACAAAGAATTAGAGCTGTTTTTTTCTTTTTTTTTACCCAGCTTTTCACTACCTGAAGGAGTCCCAAGATGGCTCACGAACATCTTACCCTTCTTCTCCCCACAACAGATACCCTGTGAGGTAGATGGGGGTGAGGGAGCTCTTAGAGAACTACTCAGAGACCAGCTCTTAGAACTGTGACTAGCCCAAGGTCACTCCGCTAGGTGCATAGGGAGGAATGGGGAATCAAGCCCCGTTCTCCAGATCCACCGCTCTTAACCATTACACCAGGGGTGGTCAAACTGCGGCCCTCCATATGTCCATGGACTACAATTCCCATGATTGCCTGCTGGCAGGAGCTCATGGGAATTGTAGTCCATGGACATCTGCAGAGCTGCAGTTTGATTACCCCATCCACTACACCATGCTGACTCTCAATTCTTGCATGTTTCAGAATCCAACTTGCTTTGGAGAAAAACAGGTGCCAAGTTTCTTTCTTTCTAGCTGTGACAAGCTACTCCAGCCATTTTTAGCGGCCCAGTTATCGCCTGGCTCACCTCAGAGCACGGCTGAGTTTGTCGTAGTTCATTTGGGGCTTGCATTTCCGCACCCCCCAGAGCCGGGCCACCTCGTCTGGATCCTTGATGACAAACTCTCCGTAGTCCCCCTGCCAGGCGATGACGTCGTGGTACTCCTCCTTGCGCAAAAGCTCCAGGATAAAATGCCACAGCTGGATCTGCCGCGAGCCGGGACTCGACTCGGGCTTGTAGGCCCAGTCGGGGAAGGCGAAACCTGGCAAAGGAGAGCGGAGCGTTAGCCAGCTTGGAACAGAGGCCTGGGAGAAGGGCGGGGAAAGAAACCAAGGGGGGGGGGGGGGAAGAGGCAAAGAGAGAAAAGAAACCACTTTATAAATGCTTGGAACCAAGCCGCAGGCGTTTCTCGCACCCTGATCCGCTTCCCGCATCCCATCAGCGCATTCTAGCAGTGGGGCTTGGAAACCAATTGGACCGTGGGGTAAGAGCAGGCCCTGAGCATCCCAGGCTGTGGTTACAAGGTGCAGAGCGCTCCCCCCACCTCGCCACGGCTGCCGAGCGGCACGCATGGGGAGGGAAAACAGGAAACCGGCTGCTGCCACCGCCTTATTCAGCCAAGGCGGCTGGGAGGTTGGCCAAGCGCCTTGCGACTTCCAGGCTGGGTCCCAACTAGATCCTCTCCCCCCCTCTTCCCAACCTCCCAAGCGTGGGCGGGGAGGGAGGGAGAGAGCGGCAGGGCCTCCCCTCCTCCAAGGAGAAGAGCCCTTCTTTATTCTCGAAACTTTTGGAGCCTCGCCCCGGGACCTCCACAGACACACAGAAGACCCCCCTCCCTCCCAAGTATAGGGGGGGGGGGAGACCATAACACCCAAGGAAAAAGGGAAAGGTGGAAGGAGGGGGCAGGGAAAAAGAAGGAACACAAGAAGGGGGGGAGGAATAGTTCCAGCTTGAAAACTCTGGGAAGAATCGGCTCCATTATGGCCCAGGAGGAAGCATCAACATGTTTGGAAAGAAAAGGGTGTGTGTGGGGGGGGATTCTTTGTACCATGTTCTTACTGGGCCAGCTTGGGGGGGGGGATGGTTAGGGGCTGAGGTCAGCGGCTCTCAAACAAGGGGCTCCTTTTTGTCGCGGCCGGCCACGAGGCAACCGCCAAGCCCAACTCCAGAGCATTCCTTGGGGGGGGGGGGCACGGGCGAATGAGACAGAGCTGCACAGGCTGGGGCCTGCAGGAACACATGTTCGTGTGCACAGGCCAAGGCGTCTACCAAGCGGCACTTTCTTGCTGGCTGTACGGAGGGGAAGAATAAATCTCGTGGTCTCCTGAGAGCGCCAAACTTTGGAGGCCTTTTGTCTCCAGGTTGCAAGATTTGGGGAAAAGAGAGGACCTAGAGCAGGGGTAGCCAAACGGCGGCCCTCCAGATGTCCATGGACTACAATTCCAAGGAGCCCCTGCCAGCGAAAGCTGGCAGGGGCTCATGGGAATTGTAGTCCATGGACATCTGGAGGGCCGCCGTTTGGCTACCCCTGAACTAGAGGGTGGGGACCTCAAACAAGAGTAGAGCGCTGTACAACCCATCTCCTTCGGGAGACAAAGTCTTTGGTCGCCCACCCCTGTCCCCTCATAAACAGGAAGTCAGGGGGGGGGGGCAGACAATAGGCCACCCTGCGCACATGCCTTCCGGGGATGGGGTCTGTCCCAGTGTCAGCAAACAGAAGTGGCTCTCCCAGAGAGTTCAGGGGAAAAAGTTTTACACGGCCAGGACAACACCCTCTCCTTAGGGGGGGGGGGCTGAGAAGGTACTAACCACCCCCCTGAAAAACACCAGCCTTAATGCAAAGGAACCGCCTCTGCCCACCCACCGAGGCGTCCGTCGGGTGGGGGGGCTTTGTGGAGACCCCCCTCCCTTTCCTCCCACACATTCCATGGGCCCTTCTCTCATATCGTCTCCTTGGCTGAAATTGCTGAGCTGATGCCCAATGGCTGGGGAGTGGGGGGGGAAGGGGTGTCTGTAAGCTTTGCCAGGGGGAAAGGGAGGGAGGGGGGGGGGCTGTGGTTTCCCATTTCCCAAACCCCAGGCGCTCTGAGCCCATCAATAATTCAGGGCCCTGTAATGGAGGCCGGGGACGCGGACGCCGGCTCAAGGGCACCAGTGGAGACGGAGCCATTAGGGTGGTGATGTCATCTCGGGCCGGTGTGTGTGTGTGTGGGGGGGGGGGGGAGCGCTATAGATGTGGTCCTGAACATACACACACACTACCTTGGGGGGTGGTATGCCTGCAATCGAACACCATGCGTACGCCCGCACTCCCTTTCGCCCACCCGTCAGCCCAGCTCCCAAGATAAAGGAAGGGCCAAAGTCTACCATGGCAGCCGGTACAGAGTGGCGCTCCCCCAAAACACGAGAACAGCTGAACATCCTTCGCACCCACAGCCTTGCTCCTTGGCACCACAGGGCCTTTTGCAAACAGAAACCACCCTGCCCCCCCCCCCCATGTACCAGTCTCCAAGCAACAGGCAACAGCAAGGGAGACAGAAGCTAAAAATAAACCGGAGGAAGAGAAAAAGAAACAGCATCAACCAGGCAGCACCCCAAAAGGAAGCCACGAGAAGCACCCCGCATTTACCAGGCTCAGACTCCCACAAGCCTGGTGGATGAGGAGTTCCACCCGCGGCCTGTTGCTCAACTGACCACAGAGGATGCCCATGTCCTGCGCTGGCACAAGCCGGGTGGCAGCTGCAGAAAAGGGAAAACGCAAGTGGCCCTCCAAGAGATTTGGGGAGAGGAAGACCAGGGACTCCTCTTCCCACCGATTAGGGGAAACAGTTTGCCCTTCTTAAGATGTTAATTCTGGAAAGTAACAGAGACAGGGCGGCCTGTCTATTAGCACAGAGGGGGAGGCAGAAAAGATGCCAGGCTCAAAGTCCATTTCCCTGAAAAGAAAGCCTCCCTGCCACCCCCAGGCCCACTCCCGACACCCCTTTCCCTGTTCAGTCCCCCCCACCCCAGCCCTGCACACGAGTGGGTGAGCCACGTCCCTCCACGACCTTGGGGGCGAAGGAGAAATGAGCGGAGACCAGTCCCCCCCCCCAAACTCCTCCCCCGGCTACAGCATCTGAGTCAGCACCACTCAACACATAGGGGCCTGTTCTCACTAATTAGCCAGGCGGGTGGGTGAAAGGGGGGGGGAGAGCAGCTCTGACATCAGCCGCCTGTCGAGATCCAAACCCGGCAGGGCTGAATGGCCTACTGTTCTTTGGCTGGTGCTACCAGATACGCTGGCACGTTGCTGTTCTCCGCCACCCCACAACCTCTCCGGCCCCAAATGGAGACCTCTCAGAGCGTACCAGGGACAGATGAGCCCCCCCATCTCCCCGCAATTATTCCAAGTTTCACATGACTGCGACAATGAGGGCAATCCTCTGCACATCTAAACAACTCTCCATTGGCCACTCCGTAAGAGGACTTTTGTCAGGCGTTGAGTCAACGGCTGGCTGTTGTTGTTCTCTGCCTTGCCGCATAACGTCACCCCCTGACCACGGGCCACGCTGCACCTGTGGCTCACCTGACGACGTGCAACGGCCATGTGGTTGTTCACAAGTATGGTTTTCACATATAAGAAGACTCCATGCAATCTGCGCCAGGGCTTCATTGAAGACTGCCTTCTGCAGTATTCACTAGTGATGCGAGAATTTAGGACAGGGGTAGTCAAACTGTGGCCCTCCAGATGTCCAAGGACTACAATTCCCAGAAGCCCCTGCCAGCATTCGCTTTGTAGTCCATGGACATCTGGAGGGCCGCAGTTTGACTACCCCTGATTTAGGAGGCGAGGCGGGGGCACAGTTCACTCGATACCCACGTGCCAAGGAAATCCACTATCCATCAACCCCAAAACTAACCTCACCTTCGAGTGTCAGACCTCATGCATGCCGCAGAGATTAAAAAAAAGAGGAAATTCGAGTTGTTGGTCAACTCTGGATTTCCCAGGCATGGGGCAGCCCTATAAGCACATTGGTCTAGTAACAAGGAAGCATAATCTATTTTTAAGAGGGGGGGAAGAAATTAAAAAACCCCAATTGAACAAGTAATCAGTCCAGTTTTCTGCATTGTGTAACATATCGCAGCCAATATTTTACACACCCTGTTTCAGATTTCTGTAATCTCGGTCTTATTACATTGCTTATCACTTGTTGCCATGGAGCTGACGACTAACCATCTTGAGTCTTGGCAGGAAAGACCGCTTATGAAGTCAAATATATATATATATATTTTTATAATCCTGATCAGCCTTGTAAATAAAATGTTGAGTGCTCACAACGGGAAACACCAAGAGAACACAGTCTGGAAGATGACAATCCTTCAGGCCTCCCCACCCCCTTCCCTTCTCCCAGGGCTGGTCTGGCTGTTTAAATTCTCGCCAGCTAACACCCTTCTAGGAATGCACCAACTTGTTCCCACTGTAGAGGATGAAAAGACGGGGAAAAGGGATGCCTGGGGTCTTCCTGGGGCCCCTCAGAGGTGACCCCGCAACACCCCAGCCACCTTCTCTGATCAAGATTTCAAGATTTGCTGTCCTGGGGCGAAAAACATCTAGTTCAGGGGTAGTCAAACTGCGGCCCTCCAGATGTCCATGGACTACATTTCCCATGAGCCCCTGCCAGCATTCGCTGGAGGGCCGCAGTTTGGAGGACATCTGGAGGGCCGCAGTTTGACTACCCCTGATCTAGTTTATATGATGATGATTTGCTTCTCGGAACACCAGACTGCCGATTTCCTTCCACTCGCATGCCAAAAAATCTAGGCACCCAGACGACGTTCTTCAAGGTAGCCTGAATCCCAAAGCGCACCACCCAGTGAGTTGCTCAGTGAGCATCTTGCATATGCCCCCCCCCTGCCAACTCCAGCATCCTCCCTTCAAAGGGGAAGAGGCACAGACAGTCCTGCGCCCCCTCCTTCCCGCCCACCCCTAGCCTTACCACTGTGTCTCCAACTCAGCCACCCAGTTTGCCAACCTTCGGGAGGGAGTCAGTACAAAACCGCCGTCTGTTGGCTGGCGCTGCCCCCAGGCCTGGCACCGAGCACCAGCAGCCGTGCGCCAAGGGGCGGGGAGACGCCGGCAGTCTCTACCACCAAGACGGTGAGAGGGCTATGCCACCCACATGCCTCCCAGCCGTATCTTCTGCAGCACCCCAGGGAGAGTTCCCCCCATGGAACCCATCAGCCCCCCAGTTCTTGGGCACAAGACTTTGAGGGCCAAAGAAGGCAATCACAGCCCCACTGCCCCCCCCCTCTCAAAGGGAGCAAGGAGCAGCCTAGCTTTGGAGCGAGCCAGCCGCAACATGTACACAATGCGCTGAGTGTTCGCGGCCCCGGCTCTGAGATTCCCACTTTCCATGCATGGGCTTTTTCTGGCCAAGCCCGGCCCTGCACACCTCCCTTCGTAGTTTTCAGCCCTCCCAAAGTAGAAAAGAGAAAGAGCGAGCGTGCGCGTCTGGGGCCCCGACAGGGCTCTTACTTTGCCAGCAACTTTTTCTGTGCATTATTTGAAAAGAGATTTCAAAGTGCAGTTGAACTGGGACTCCATCTTAAAAACACGTCACCTCCTTTTGTCTGGTGTGCTAACTGGAGGGCTAGCTCTGTGAAGAGCCTCTGCCGCACACGTACCCCCTCCCTTCAAGGAACTATGTCTATTTTGGAAAGGATGTTCTATGATTATTTGCAGAGGGATTTCCTGGAAGACAGCGAAAAATGGAGGGGGGGAGAGAAAAAGAAACTGGAAATTAAGTTGATATCTCTTTAAGTCACCCGCCCTCCTCCTTTACACACTCCAAACCACATCACCCCTGTGACTAATCCCAGAAGCCAGAAGCTAAAAGGGCTGGAATTCGATCCAAAGCTTCAGAAGAGAAAAGGGGGGGGGGGAGAAGAGAAGGGGGAAAAAAACCTTAATATTACATCACTCCCCAATGCCAAGAGCTCCTTAAAGCCACATGCACAACTACACTATTCTCTGGCTTTTACAGATCAAGTGTATGGGGTGGGTGGGAAAGAAGGGGGGGTTGTTGCGTGCGCATGAATACACACTGGTGGAAGCCACATCAGAGAGCCTCTGCTTGCAGCATGCCAGCAAAGGGTGGCAAAGAAGCCCGAACCAGACGTTCCCCCTCTTCCTCCCCCCCATCGCCACACACAGAAGCTATGGCTGGGGGGGGGGGAATAACCCAAAGTGGAAAAATTAAGCACAGCTTGCTGGGATCTCAGCCCCCCCCCCCATGTGCCTGCATGCGGCACCGGAGTTAATGCTGCAAAAGATTTTTATTTTGTTAGCGGCTTGGGCGAGGCCCAAGAATTATTATAGGTGTAGGGTTCCCCCCCCTTTTTTTGAACCGAACTTTCCCAGAGTTTTAAGAGGAAACAACAACAACAAAACCAAAACAAAAAGGAAGTTTGTGAGCAACTTGGGGGGGGAGCTGCAAGAGAAGAGGTGGTGCCAGCGGGTGGGGTGGACAAGTCTGAACAGGAGCAAAAGAGGCACTTAAAAAAGAAAAAAAAAGACAGACAAGATTCCAGGATAGCTTCAGATTCCAGGAGACAGACAACCGGAGGGGGGGGAAGAGGGGTGGCGCCAGGGGGGGATGGTGCGCAAAGCCCTGAACAAAACCAGAGAGAGAGGGGGGAAGGGGGGGGGAAACAAGGGGGGAGGAGGAAAGAATCTCACCCTTCCCCAGAGCCTATGCACACACACACACACACACCAGAAACTAAATTAAAAATGAAAGCTGCCCTGTTTATTATTATGGAAGTCCCCAACACTATTTGTCCTCCAACCTTCCTGAACTTTTTTTTTTGGGGGGGGAGCCATTTTCAAACCCATTTGTCTCTCTGCCTCCTGTTCCAAAACTCAGCTTTGTCTCTTCTTCTTGCCCGCCCCCCCTTTTCCTTCCAAAGTCCTCGCGCTTCTCCAAAGGAAACCACTCCAGAGCCCTGTTTGCAAGCCCTGTTCAAAAGGTCCCTTCAATCCCATTGCCCCCGCCCCAGCGAGCCCCCTGGTCAAGGCGAGCAAGCTGTGAATTATCCGACTGGGTGGGGAAGATGGGAGATTTCAGGACCCCTCCTCCCTTTTCTTAAAAGAAAGGGGGGGGGGGTAGAGTGCGGGTTAAAGTCCAGCGCTGGAAGGTTGGAGATTAACCTTCCCCCGCACCCCCCAAGACGAGACCACGGGCCAGATTTAAGGTGGCTTCGCCGGCAAGGGAGTTCCTTAGATTTCCGTGCCCCCCCTCCCGGGGGAGGAGGTTCCGCACATCTCAGTAACTCTATGGGCTGCAATCTTTAAAAATAATAAGTTATGGGGAAAGGAGGGAAGGGACCTTCCCCCCCCCCCGGCCAAGCCAGCTGCAGCCTCTCTCGTTCTCCCCCCCCCCAGGTCCACCTTAACACCACGTTGTTTGTCGGAAACAAAAGTTCCTTTTTCGAACGTCGAATTTCCAGTTCGCAACTTTTCAAAAAAAAAAAATCTTCTTTCTCTCCATCGACCCCCCTCCGCTCCCCCGCTCCACACGGAAGCGCAGCCATCCGCGGCGCCCGACGGCCCAGGCCCTTGCCCACCGCGATCGCCAGATTCTTGCCGGGGCGGGGAGACACTGATCCCCCCCCCCGCAACGATGTCCGTGGGAGACGGATGGCGAGAGAGAGCGCTTCCCCGGTCTCTCCTCTCTCTGCGTCGTTTTTCTGGGGCTTCCAAGCCGGACGGAAGCCCCCCCCCTCCCACCGAGCCAGAAAGCAGAGTCAAGACCCCCCCCTCCCGCCCCGGACTTTTCCACTCGGGGTTCCACGGCCTCTTTTCCGCGTGCACGAACAACGTGGCGTTTCGGATCCCCTGCAAGGATTTCTCAACCCCCCCCCCCCCGCAAGAATCTGGGTTTCGTGCAAACATTGCCGGGACACCCCCCTTCCTCCCCCCCCCGGGCCCACGCAGCTCGCCATTCATTCGCAATTCGAGCAGCACCCCGTGGCAGACCCGGGGCCAGATCCCCAGGACAGGATCCCGGGCGGGCCCCCT